>NW_027437192.1:20496199-25296199 GCF_033239565.1 Halichoeres trimaculatus
CTGAGGATGAGTCAGCAGGGGGCGCTGCAGCTCCAAAACCAAAAGCAGGAGCAGCAGTGGCAGCAGCAGCAGGAGCAGCAGTGGCAGGAGCACCAAAGATGAAAGGCTGGGCTGAGGCAGGGGCCGGAGTAGAGTTCAGAGCAGCAGCTGATGGTGCTGCAGACTGGCTGTCCTGACTCTGGCCAAAGACAAAGGGGGCTTTAGCTGGAGGACCGTCGGTGCAGGCTGCAGCAGGCTGACCAAACAGGAAAGTGCTGGGAGCTGCTGAAGGAGCTGGAGCCTGAGTGGAGCTGCTGTTGCTGCTGGTGGTAGAGGCGCCAAACAGACTTGGTGTTGGGGTGGAGGAGGAGAGAGTGGTGGAGTCAGTGCTGTTGGTGGGATTTTTAGCCATGAAGGAAAATGCTGGTGTTGAGGCAGCAGAAGATTCTGTGAGGAGAAAGAAAAACTGAGGTTAAATGGATTCATTTCCCTTTCCAATCAGCAGCTCTGACCTCTGAGGTGAGGTCCTTTTCTCTTTCATCACAAAGATGTGAACATATTGAGGGAGAAATAATGTGGGAACTGATCCGTAAACCAAGATCTCAGTATTTCACTTTAGTAACTCCAAGAGTATGTGAAGTGTGACAAACAATAAAAAACTAAAACAGACATTTTCTCAGGATCTAAACAAATGAAAACTGGGAAATCATCAAGACAGTTTAATCAACTGAATTTCTTAAAGAATCAGAGCAGTATCAATTCCTAGACTGTCTCACACCTGTAGCACTTTGTCCGAAAGTAAAAGAAGGCTTTGGGGCCTCCGCAGTACAAGTTTCACTCTTCTCTGCTGGCTTTCCAAACGGATACGGAGGTGGAGGTTGCTGCGCCGTAGCACTGGGCTTGCTGAAGGAGAATCCCCCTGTCGAGGCCGCTGCTGGCGCATCCTCTGCATCTTTACTCGCAGCACCAAAGACAAAGGCAGAAGGAGCAGCTGCATCCTTCTTCTCCTCAGGCTTTCCAAAGGAAAATGTGGGAGCAGCTGGTTTGTTCGCCTGTAAGGCGCCAAATGTAGAGCCCCCTTGTGGTGTGGTGGTGTTTGTTGTTGCCAAACTGGGCTCACCAAATCCCCCAAAAACTGAGCCAGCTGTCGTAGTAGCGGTTGTAGATGAGTTGGTCTCTGCTGACGTGGTGTTTGATGAAGCCACACTGTCACTCTTGTCTTGAGAGGAAACAGAATCTGTGACACTAACAGAGGATGAGGTGGTGGTAGTGGTGGTGGTGGTTGTGTCTGTGGTTTCTGATGTTTTCTCTTCTGGTTTTGACAGTCCAAAAGTGAACCCGCCCTTGGAGGAGTTACTTTCTGTGTTGGATGATCCAGTCCCAAACACTATCCCACCGCTGGTTCCAAACTTAGACCAACCTGCCGCAGGTTCTGGGTTTGACTTTATGTCATCACTGGAAACAGTCCCAAATTTAAAGCCCTCTGATGAGCTGCCAAATTTGAACCCTGATGCAGCAGTAGTGTCTTTAGAAGTGGTTTCTGATGCAGAGCTTCCAAACTTGAATCCACCCGACGATGAGGAGGACTCTGAAAATGAGCCCCCAAATTTGAAACCTCCCGATCCTGATCCAGAGCCCGACCCAGAGGTGCTGTCTGAAGTGCCAAACTTGAACCCTCCAGATATGGACACCGAGGTGCTGTCTGATGTGCCAAACTTAAACCCTCCAGAAGCAGAAGAGCCAAACGTAGAGGAGCCAAAAGCTGGAGAGAAACAAAGTAAAACAAAAAGAAACAAAAAGATGAACAGAGTGGAAAAGGGATTATCTTGACCTGATTCAGCAGCATGCCATCCAGGTAGAAAAACAAATATTCTGCTGCAGATAGAGGAACTCAAATATCTATCAGGGATTGATCAGCATCGGACCAAAAAAGAATGAAAACCTCTCACTGACGTCAAAGCTGATCACAGCTTCTAAACAAAGAGCTCATCAAAAAAATGAATCATTTCAAAACTTTGTTTACTGTGCCAATATGTGCTGAATGTAACACGCAGTTGATTTAAAAACCACAAATTTGAGCACGAGAACTTAGAAATTAAAAATCATAGTAGCACCATTACCACCTTAATGTTCCAGGGTTTAACCTTTTTTTAAAACTTGAATTTCAGGTAAATCTATGAAAGCTGTGACTCAACTCAAAACAAACCGTACCACTCAGACAAAGGTTTCATTATTACTGAAGTTTTTTTTAAATTATTTGAGCAGCATGTGGTTTTTACCACTCAGCTCCAAAAACCTGAGATCAGGTAGCTTCTGTTACCTTTGGGCTCCACCTTTGCTCCAGGTTTGGTTGCCTGGCAGGCAACACACTGCACATCAGCAGCTTTGTTCTGTACAAGACAGACGTCGCACTCCCAGGCGCCCTCTGGCTTCTTGAACGCATCTCCCAGCCCAAACACAGGAGCAGTGCTGACTGAAGAAGAGGCTGCTAGTGAAGATCCCGTGGAAGCCCCTGTTGCAAAGACAGGGAAGGGAAATGCTTTTAACGTTAAACCATTGATGCACTTAATGGATATTTTCTGACAGAAGCCAAGCCAGAGCTTCAGGACATCAAACATGGATTACAGAGTTGCTTTCATTACCTGGTTTGGCGCTGGAGCAGGCCACACACTTTGTGTCCTCTGCCTTGTTTTGTATGCAACAGGTCTCACATTCCCATGCACCTTCAGGTGGTTTGAACTTGTCTCCAAACCCAATGAGGCCTGTGGTAGCAGGCGCTGTGGGGGTGGACACAGTCTTTACAGCAGAGAAGGCAGAAGGAAGAGTCAGTGAGGGTTTGAGCCCCGTCCCAGGTTTGGCTGTTTCACAGGCCACACACTTGACTGCGTCAGGTTTGTTCATCACAAGACACGTGTCACAGTCCCACGTTCCTGCAGGTTTGGAGAACATTGTGCCAAAACCCGTGGTCGTCGGAGCAGTGGAGGTCGTGCTCGTGCTGCTGTTCTCCAGCCCCACCGCACTGACTGTTGATGGTTGAGAGTCTATAGATTTGGATGAAGAGGAAGCGGGCTGTGGGGCTGCACAGCAAACACACTTTGTGTCTGAGGGTTTGTTCTGCACCAGGCAGACGTCACAGCTCCAGCCTGGTGGGGTTTTAAACAAGTCCCCAAACCCTGTGGAAGGAGGAAGGGAAGAGGAGGTGGTGGTAGTGGTGGTGGAGGAAGATGAGAGGGAGGCAGTGGACAGTGTGGAGGTTTGCTGCAGTGCAACGTCTGGGTTTGGAGAAGTCCGAGCGACAGGAGAGGCAAAGCCTTGAGAGAGGGGAAAAAAAGATTTTAACACAGCGTAAACACAAACAAAATTCAACAAACACTGATTCTGTGAAATGACTTATTGATCCTGACCTGGTGCTTTGAGAAGATCCAGCACACTGCCCTCCTTCAGGGCTTTGGCTGGTTTGAAAGGTCCTTCAAAATCCACTGTGCCTTTGCTTGTCGCTGGCTTGGCTGTCAGAAAAATAGTTTTCAAAATAAAGATGTAAACTTAAGCTCCCATTTACTCATTTAGGGAGCAGCATCATAGAAACTGTGGTTTAACCATTACCTGCTGCTATTGTTGTAGACAGCTTCCCGTTGGACAGAGAGGGTCCCACCTTTGCTACAGGTGCACTAAACGTGAATCCAGCCTTCAAAAAGAAAAGAAAACAATTAGTATTAATGTAATGACTAAAAGTTTTATGAAAAACATTAAGAGCCCAAACTGTACTTACTGAAGGAGAAAATGATGGAGGACTAGCAGCAGTTGCCTTGACGATAGGGGAAGAAAATGTGAACGGGACACATGGAGGGGTAGAGGCCGTCTGTGGCTCCTGGAAAAAGAGAGAGAAAAATGTTTTTGGCAATCTTCTTCGCTATTAGATCTCGAGAAACATCTGTGAAATGACAACTTTGATAAACCAACCTTATTTGTTTCCTTAGCAGGAGTGACAGGGGTGACATTAATGGCGTTGCTGATGGTGTTGGATGTAGTGGGAGGTGGAAGTGGGGAGGTGAAACTGAAGGTGGGTAGGGCAGAGGTGCTTATTGGGAGTGAAATTGTTGGAAGGTCTGGTACCTCGGTCACCTTTAAACCAGAAAACAAGCCTCAGTATTTCTGTGAGCTCAACTTCGAGACACAACGCACTTTATAAAATAATCATAAAAACAGAAAACAACATCTACAATCAAAACTTCTAAACATAAATGACTGACGGAGGCTACAGTACAATCTCTTACCTCATCCTCTTCAGGACGTTTGGTGGAAGGCCGTGCAGTCGTTCTTTCCCTCTTCATCTTGCCTCCACCTGAGCCTGTACTGGTGGAAGAAGGCGTGCTGGACAGAGGATAGGCAGGCCCACCAAAACCAATTGTGCTAGAAGTATGAAAGCAGGAAAAAGCTTGGTGAGTGTCACAAAGTACTGACAGCGACACAGGCATCCAGACTCCAACGCACAGAAACAGTAAAATCCGCTCAGGATGTTTTGATTAGAATACGTCGTCTTTCTTGGTTACTGATTACAGTGGTTGCTGTGGTTGTTCTTTTAAAATAATTTATTCCAACAATAACAAACATCAACAACCTGGGAACAAATGTAAAAAAACGGTTTACCTCTGAGATGGACCTGGGGTTGCTTCAGGTAGTTGTGGTGATTGTCTTGTTGGCTGAATGAATCAAACAACAACAACTTCAGCATCATGTATTCAAATAACTGATGAGTGAAGTGATTTTGGATTCATTTTAAAAAGTAGCACTGGGTTAACCTGGGTGAACCGTAACACAGAACTGACCGTTTCCCTCAGAGTTCTGTCTACAGCTCTGCTCACTCCTCCAGGAGTCAAAGAGGGTCTGAAGGACACAGAGCGGTTCCCGGACACCGGAGCTGCAGCTGGAACCACCAGCTTCTGCACCGGCGGCAGAGTGGACTCCACCTGGATGAGGGAAAGGGGGACAATTAGGGGTGGGAGATTAAAAAAATCAAAATCTGATATATTAGGATTTTTTTTTTCACAATATAAAAATTATGATTCTTTCTTTTTTTTTTTTTCAATCAAAATTCTTCATTTCAGTCTTAATTTATAAACTGGATTGGGAAAAAGTCACCAGTTTTCTCCAGCAGAGGGTGAAATGTTTCTCTCCGACTCACGTGATGTGCATTTTATGGGAAAATATGGCTCCTGGTATAGTCTGTAGAAATTATCTTTTCACTTTTTCACATGGTCTGGTGTTAGAAAAGATAACCAAAAATTGCAAAAATTGTAATTGTAATAAAATTGTAATTTAAATCAAATTAAAAAAAAAAAAACACAACAGAAATGAATCATGAGAACAGCTTATTGTCCCAGGGGACAATGGTAGAGCTTGATTTTAGGTCTTTCTGTGTTTGATACAGCTTTACCCTCTATGCTTCCAGATTAAATGTGTCCAAAACCTGAGTGAAATAAACAAGTGTTTTACCACTGTGTTAAGGTTTCAGAATCTTCAATAATGATCAGAGTTTGAACACTCAATAGATCAAAACAGCAGCCTTGACTTTCAAAGTAAGACCTTTAAAGGTGTAGAGTGAACTAGCCATATGGTTGAATGATGAGCTCATTCTTCAGGGAATTAGTTGATTATGATACAAATTAGAAATATATATAAAAATCAGTTAGCCACTTTAGTTTAGGTTCAAAAACAGAAAATAAAAAATTTCCAAATCAGGATTGTGGTGGCATCAGACTACAAAATATGAGTCAGAGACCTGGACTTTGAAAGCTTGAAAGGTGTTTACAGGTATTTTTATGCAAACAAGAAACTAAAGCATCAACTGAAACTGGATCATACTTTCCTAGATGAGTCATTCGCTGGTGGCTAATGTCGTAACTTCTTTAAATAAGTTTGTAATCTTCAAAAAACTATTATCATTGCTCCCTGCGGTGTGTCTAAAATCATCTGGTTGAGCTTAACCCTCTTCATGTAGGGGGTACACCGATCACGGCTCTTTAAAAAGCCTGACCTGCAGATACCAATGTGGGCCGATACTGATTTTTATTTTTAAATTTTTTACAACTGACAGCATAAACCTCCAATGTTCCAATCTTATTTTATTGAAAATCATTGAACAATACCTGTGAAGCAATAAAATCTTAATGTTTTAACTTCAACAACCAATAAAGTGTCCTGAGTTTTAGGTCTCAGAGCGAAAAGCAACAATGGCTGGCTGTCAGACCTTCCCGGAGGTATACAAGTTCAGTTTCATATGTAAGGATGGGCTGATCACTGATCCACAAAATTAAGGAAATCTGCGCCGATCGATCGGCGTATGTCTAATTTCATGTGTTTGCTTCTTAATCTCCTAAAGCCCTCCTTCCTTAAGCAGTTTAAAACCTACTCTTTTAAAATGTTAAAGATTGTTTAAGGATTCATAAAGGCCTATCAGGTCAAAATATTGTATTCTGGATAAATAAAAAATAAAAAAGCATGTCCTTAAGAAACTGTATAGATTCCTCATAGATTCACCGGAGGTTATGTTGAAGTTCAGCCCAAAAGCAAAAATTTGCCATGAAATATCCCCACACATCACAGACTTCCTTGTTTTGGGGCCAGTAAGAGTTAATAAAGAATTGTTTGGCTTACAAAGCAGCTGCCACAGTCAGAAAGAGCCAACAGTTTTCACTGACGCTATGAGGAAGGGCTGAGGAAGTTCAGCCTGGAGCTTCAACAATGCACCTTATATACTGCTCGAACACAAACTCCTGTACCTAACACATCACGGAGTGCTGAATTAGCTCACAAACACTTGGGCGTCAAAAGAAACCCCCCCCACACACACACACACACACACACTGGTTAACAGCTGTGTCCCAGCCGAGGAGAATCCTGTTGACAGGTGCAGAGGAAGCCAAGAGGCTGTGGGACAGATAACAAGCAGAGGACAAACCAACACAAGTGCTGCCGGGTTAGTACAATGATACCCCTGTCCTTTCACTGAGCCTAGAGCAGAGATACAAACACACCGGACAGCAGGCACGAGAGGAGTCGATTCACTAAAGTTTAAACATCAGGTCATTCAGGGACATACTGGAGGTTTTTAAAAAAAATTAGAAAATCTTCTTACCCGTTTCTTTTTGGAGTGGAACTGTGACATATCTAGATTTGTGCCATCCATCGACTGTAATCGAAAAAAAGGAAACACAGCTTAAGTCCTGAAGCTAGTGTTGGTTTGAGAGTTAAAATCAGTCCATTCTTTTCCAAAGGATTCTCATATGCTAATTTTTGCAAACATTTTAACAAATCTTACAGCTGAGAGGGGGGATGATGCTGCAGGGATCCTCCGAGCGTCCTGTAGAGGAAAAATCAAGATCAATACTATTAACAGAAAGATTACCAACCAGATGTGTCAGTTTCAAAGTCAATGTTTGATACAGGGATGTTGTGTTTGACTGTGTTCGACTTACAGCCAGCGGGCTCGACATGCGCTCCAAAGACTGCAGGATGCGTCGGGCTGTGGCGCTGGTCACTCCACAGGGCTGAGCACCAGCAGGCTTTGCCTTAATCTGTCTCCTCACCGGGGCCTACAGATAAACGGAGCTTATTTAGTTTGTGGTTCTCAATCAACAATATTCACTCGTTCCATTCAGTCTGAAATTAACTGTCTGAGTAAGGCTTTCTGCTGCACACTGAAGCTCAAATAAACCAGGAGAAATTTAGAGTCCGCATGGTTGAGTCCCTCAACCAAAGAACCCGTCGCACTTATTTGAGGCTGTTTGCATGAGCTATAAGGCTGAACAATTAATCAAATTTAAACCGACATCGCAATATAATAGGATGCAATTTTCAAATCGCAAAGGCTACAATTATTTTTTTTTTTTAAGTTTTAGAGCGCATTTTAAAAGAGCAATCCAAAAGTTTAGATATTTTAGTAGTTGAGCCAAAACTTTTTTATTCACATTTCTGCACTTTAGTTTGTGTTTTGTTACTGATGAGAGATCAGTAAGATTTTGATACATTTGATATTTATGTTCAAACAGTGTTTTTTTTTCATTTTGTAAAACAGTGCATGCCACATGTTGACATATTTCAATAGTTAAGCCAGAGATTTGGTCTTATTCACATTTTTGCAGTTTATTTAGTGTGAGATTCATAGAAGAGAGGATTCATATTTATTTTTTAGTTTATTATTCATACTATGCCTCTGGTTCTGCTTGAAGTTCAATCAATTAGTCAATATTCTACTGTGATTGTAATAGATACGTTGATCAAATCAATTCATGCATCGATTCATCTCATTACAGGAAAGACTTGTTTATATGTTGACAGTATCTTTTGTTGTGTTGGTCATACTATAGAACAGTTTCTTGCTTGTGTAAAGTAAATACTGTAGAGGATAAACACCCCCCAAAAAGGCGCATGCTAAATCGCAATCGCAATATTGGTCCAAAATAATCGCAATTAGATTATTTTCCAAAATCGTTCAGCCCTAATTAGCTAATAGGCTTAAATACCAGCACAAACACAGCAATGCAAGACCTAAGAAAAAAAAAGCAAATAAATAAAAACTTGTGCGAAAACACAGAGATAAATCACGTTTTTTAAATTTTTAGCCAGCAATCTTTGTATCAAACTGTTTTTGTTGTTTTGTAGTAGATACAGAGGTCTCCAGCCCCAGTGGCTCTCACTGTCTCACCTGGTATGGTGTCCCAGGACGCGTGCGAGAGCTCCTGGCAGCAGCAGCAGCTCCACCATACGTTGTTTTCCCAGGATAAAAGGGCGAATCGCCAAGCTGGCTGGAGTTTAACACTGTGCTGTTGAATGATGACTGCAAGACAGAGGGTTAAATTCAACTGGGGCTTCATTATGCACATTTAATTTTACAAGCTTCTGAAATAAGGATAAATAAAGGGTATCAATCACATATCCTTCAATATAACACGTCTCTTCTTTCGTAAGTGAGGTAAGACTTGATGTGGAAATGCATTTCCTAAATTTGTTGACAATATGAAGTGCAACAAGTTCAGACTGGAACAGTCACTCTGCCGTTTGTTTTTATGGTTATATTACATGTCTCGTCAGGTAGAAGTTGGAGTCTGAATGCAGACTGAAGCAGACTGGTTAAGAGCTGATAAGGTGTGGTGTCTGGTCTGCTGCCAAGCTCACACAGAGTAAACACCAGCATGTTGATCAAACAGGCCAAGGTGAATTCAGCAAATCAGGCACAATCTGGTGGTACGCTGAAGAAAAGAAAACGCTGATTTCCTTTGCTATTCATAATGAGTGTTTAAGAATAATCATCTTTTCAACAACCCTGATACATCACAGAGCAAAGCTGCTGGGTCAAAGGTATCACACACACAGATACTCACGTTTGATGAAGTTCCAAACACAGACAGGTTGAAGGCAGGCCTTTTCAGACTGGACTGGGCAGGGTGAGACCCAGAGTTTGTTCTGTCTGTTTCTGGGGACCAAAGTTGAGGAAGTGATGCTGTTTTAGAAGTGGGGACATCTGTAAAAAAAAAAAAACAGAAATAAGACATGTTTACATCAGTGCAGGTTATTTTAAGGGGAAGTAAAGGCACTCATTAGGGTCAAACTAAACCTTCTACTAATTTCTATACAGCAAAAAACATCACCACCACACCAGACACGCTGATGGCTTTGCCATCTTCAGAGTATCTGACAGTCATGAGTCTGTAAAATCTCATCACACTCACACCAGCCAATGATTTTGACCCTTTCCTCAAGTGAGCTTATCAATCACTGGAGGCTATAAAAACAGGCCGTTGACTCTTAATGATACTTGGCAGAGTAATCAGAATTAGGAATTGATTAAAAAAAGAGGAAACCATTAGCTACAAGTTTCTATTGCTTTGTAATTTCAAAAGATTAAAAACTGGATGTGTCAAGTCCCCCCCCCCTTCCTAATTTGCCCTCACAATTAACTTGATCATTTGTTGCTCCTATGAGTCATGCCACAATGTGTGGATATTCCACATTTTCAGAAATGCAAACATGCGCTCATATGCAAACAGAGTGTCCATACCTTTGTCAGAGGCCCGAGAAGAGAAGCCGCTAGTGGTAGAGATGTTATCATCCTCATGCTGTGAGAGGTTGTCCTTGATTTCTTTGACCAAGGAGAAACCCGTGGAAAAGGGTCCAGGGGCTGTTGATGTGGAGGGCTGTGAGAAGAGGCTACTGGAGCCCCCCAGAACTGGGGAGGAGGCATCCAGTGGGGGGAAGTGTAGGTGGGAGCGACTTAAAGGGGGTCGAGAAAGCACATAGTCCTGAAAGTTCAGAGATGCCCGGCTGGTTGAGGGCTCTGTGCAGGGGAAAGAGAAGCCACAGGTGAACCAAACGTTAAAGGGAAATGATACCTGGATGTATCTTTCTGACGAACTGAGAAGCTAAAAAGAGAACCTCACCTGTGTTACTGGTGCTCGGTTCTGGGGAGTCTCGTCCATCGAGAGGAGGTGGTCCCTCTTCGCTGCCGTTAGGAGGAGGTGGAGGCAGCTCACAGTTCTGATCCGACCCCTGTGCAGCCCCTCCTCCTTCATCTCCATTTTTAAAGTATTTCTGCAGCCAGGAGGGAACGATGCTCTTTACTGTGTCTGTCACCCGAGTGATGAGGCCTGACTGTTGCTGCTACAGACAAAGAGAGAGAAAGAAGGACAGAACCATCAAATCAGGAAGTTTTGCCACACTAAATGATGAAATACACTGATCCAAGCTGCACATAAATGTGAATATTTTCAAAAAAAACCTTGATTGATAGATATGTGATTAGAAATAGAGGTGCTTTCTGGTACAATTTGCTTAAAAAGGATGCAGCTTCTAAAAACAAATGATGTATTATTTTCGACAGAAGTCATTTTCATGTCCATGTTGTAATATAATCCAGAGATTTATGAAAGAAAGCTTTGCTTACTGCATTATATTATTTGAAAGCGCTGCACAGGCCCGCTTGCAACGAGAAGCCATACACGCTCCCAAGTGCAAAGCAAAACACGCTCAGTACGATGGAAACTGGGTCAAACACTGTGTCTGCTCCTGTGAAGCAGGGAGCAGTTCACTCTGGTCTGAACTGTGTATTGCTGTGGTTCAGCGAATGAACTTCAGTCTATGATGCTCAGTCGCCTACATCCCACATAGAAGGTAACACAAGCTGCATCAACTACAGGAATAAAATAGGGTCACTTTCCTCGTCCAAATCGTCAGACTGGAATATTATCCTCTGCCTTTGGAAAGGTGTGCAGACTGAGAAGTTAGGTCAGCTGGGTATTCTGTTCATAGTGGTTTTAAAATGATGTCAAGCTCGATGCCTCGAGCAGAATCTGGGTTTTGGGTGCACTCTGTTGCCCACTTTGATTGTTGACAATTGATTCAGACTCAGCTGAACAGATGAGTCGTCTTCCCTCATCTTTTCTTCAGCGGCACATCAGACACTTTTATCAGCTTGAGTCTAATGATTAACCTGCACAGTGCTTATCAGAGCTTTACTAAAGAGCTGCGGGAAGAAACAAAAAGCTTATGGGCCAATAAGTTACTCAGCCATGTTTTCACACCTTATTCAAATTTACGGTTATGTATAGATGTGTACAGATATGCATAAATATAGATAAAGAACAGGTAACTGTTCACAAATTAGCAACAACGTTAATGATGTAAAAAAGAGAGAAGACATTATGTGTATGAAGTGCTACCTCTAGTCTGAAAGCAATCGCAATATGTGCTTGCGCAATATTTATATCGCAATTTAGGATATATGTGATGTGTTATGCTTGTTCTAGAAACGTCTCTTAATATTACTTTTCACTGATTCATATCTCTGGAAAAACATTAAGCCCACAAAAAAGGAAAAACACAGGAGGAGGACAAATTTATTAGCCACTGCTCATCTGCTCAATATTTAACAAATAACTTCCTAATATTTGGTCGCAGAAGGAAACTTTAAAGATAGGACCTCTGTGCAGGAGCGCGTTATTAAAAACTATGACTTGTTGTGAGAAGAATTACCTGCAGGAAATATTACAGATCAACATCAATAACCAACAGGTATCTACATGAGTAAAATGTGTTCACATAAATAGTATTCAAAGAGGCAGAGAGAGACAAAGGCAATAAGGTGAAAGTCTTTTATCATCATTTCAGGGAGAATCCGGCTGAACAGACTGAAGCAGTAAAATTTAGAAAATATTGCAATTTACATCGCAGGAAACTAAAATATAGCAATATCAGTTTTTCCCAATATTGTGCAGCCCTAATTCAAAACTCTGTATTCGAACCAAATGAGTGATGTCAGACATATTGAATAGTTGACTTTGAATGATGCAGACAAAAACAAAAGTGTATAAATTTAACTATCAAATGCAAGTAAACTAGGGTCTCCTGTTCTTTAGTTCATTCTTCAAATTCATCTAAAATATTATTCTGACATGATTAATTTAAGGTATAAAAATTCAGAATACAATAAAGTCATGTACTGGACTCCTAGTTGGTTTAGAGAAGCTCACTGTATTGTATTTTACCTTAAAGCTATTGTCTTTCATGTTCTTGTCCTATGAAAGCTAACTGGAATAAAACTGTCAAGAAAACGTTCCATCAAGCAAAAGCATCAACTCGCATGCTTTATGACCCGAGGTAGCCTTGAACTCGAGATAAGGTTTTTTTCTGCCACTTGGATCCTGCTTATCGACAAAATAGACCTGCAGACCATTCTGCACTCTAACCTTCTGCAAAAAAAAGAGAGACTTTTTTTCTCCCAATAAAGACAAAGTAAAAACCGCTACAGTGTTGCTTCATTTAAAGCTCAACAAGCTGGTGTTACTAGGGATGCACAGATACTGATCCAGGTATTAGGTATCAGGTGCCCCTCAAAGCTGGATCGGGTATCGGTGGGCAGGGGACGATCCATGGTGCCAATCCAGGCAACTAGCTCTATGCCTTTTTTTTTCTTTCCCATCTTTTTATTTTAACCAGTGCTCTCAGCTACTTGATTTGAAATGTTACTTTTGATGCTTTTTCTTTGTTTTTGATGCATTACCAGTCTACATGGTATAAAAGTTCACATTTAAATAGAATTTCTGTAAATTCTGAAGCTTAGGTTTGCTAATAAACATTTAAATATTTTGTCGTTTAAATAAATATTTTTATCAGTAATTCCATCTGCTCATTGTTTGCCCTTTACCCAAAGCATTACCAGTCTTATCCCACAGTAAGGCATGTAGGTTATTATTTAACACTGGTTTTAGATAGGTATCGGTATCAGTCGATCCCCAAAGTCCAGGTAACGGTATCAAAACCATCGGTGCTTCCCAAGTTGTTACTAGACTTTTATTGTGCCAAGAAAGTACCCACCTTCAGGTGCAGGTGAACTGGGCTTTTGGGTAGAGTTCAATGTTCATTTTAGAAATATAAAACATTTTACTGCCTAGTAAGTACTCTATGAAAAATGAAGTCGTATGGCTATGCTAATACAAAATACCCAAAGTCAAATTTTCATCCTTTCGAGGTCTACGTAGCTTAAACCAATGATAAAACTAATCAGTAGTAAACTCCACACCTGCCCTGATTTGTTTAATTTGACAGAAACAGTTTGAGGGGTTTGCTAAATGACTTGAAATGCTACTTTGGTGGCTTTACTTTACAATGACTTCTATGTTTAAGTGAATATTGCAGGTGAAGAATCTTTCTAATAATCTGTACAAGCTACTTTTGTAGATGAAGGTAGAGGTCACGTGCGTTCGTGCCATAATGACGTACGTCTTAAATGCTAACTATAATGAATTATCATTTGAAGACATAGTCACGTGTACGATAAATTTATTTTTCATTTAAATAGCAAATTACTAATTTCACAGAATGAAATAGAGCTCAATATACTGACTACAATCAATAAAACTCACTGGAGTTAATTCCCACTCTGGTTGGAGAAGGCACAAATGTAAACAAACTTAGCAAGGGTTGTCCTATATTTCCACATGATTGAAATTAGGAAAACGGATCTAAAATGTATGAAGATCCATTGTGTTCACGGGAAACAACATAGCGTGGTTTTCAAGCCAACATGAGCTGACATCCAGGCGGCAGGTGAATCCACTCGGACAACCATGTGGGTTTGCAATCAGCTAATGCTTCCTGCGCAATACAACTGACCGAGATTTGGCTACCGCTAGCTTGCCGGACACCTAAAGTGCCTCCCGACTGGTTGGCAACACAGTCTTCCAATTTCACCCCACCGAATAGACCACATACAACTATTGGCTAACGCAATTATGAATCAGAAAATCTTGCCAGTTCTTCCGGCGACGAAACAAGTGGAGACAACAATGCATTTCTCGCTCATGCTAGGAAGCATTAGCCAGAGCGGCTAATACTTACAATTCTACTTCCTAGCTTTCCGCTAACTTTGCTAGCAGTTAAAATCGTAGCCACTCACTCAATTATTGGTTTTCAAAGAGAGTCATGCGTACATTTATATTAAACTGTGTACCACTCACTTTGCCTACACAACTTGGTGAGCTGTGATTTGACCTGTCAAGTCCGTGTGAATTGGCTAACCTATAAGCCAGCTAGCTACTTTACTAGCATGTCGCGGATATGCTAGCTGCGCGTGGAGGCCACGAGCGCTAACGGCAGGCCATAAAATGTCTTCAACAAAACAATAACAAGAGCTACGATGTGGTGACACTACAGTCACGGTACGGTTCTCGACATGGGCTCTTACCTTGAAAACTTTTATTTGTTTTACCTGTTTATTCTTGGCGTAAGGTTTAGAGGCGATATGGTATCTCCTGCTTCTAATTTTCCCTCCACCCGTGGCCGCCATGGCTCTTTCGTCTAAGTGTCTATCGGTGTTTCGGCGCCGGATAGCTGTCATCCAGAACAGCGGCCACTAGCACAGGTACCATGGGAAATGTAGTATTGAAATACAACAAAGAGGTGTACGAGTTTTCCGTGGCCCGGGCATGGGGCTGTTTTGTGTCATGTGGGTTTATATAAGGTGAATTCCATTTAAATTGAGATCGGTCTTGGCATGAACTATGAAACATTACCCAAAATGTTATCCATTTCTGAACTCCTAGAGGCACCTTCTTTAGAAGGATATTTTTTTTTATGTTTTTTTTTTTTTCAATGTGTGCCTTGAACTCATAATATAATTGACACAAAATAAGTATTTTGTGATGTGTTAGGTAATTTGCGACAGCAGGTTAGATGTATCAGGATGCATCCTTACTTTGGACCTTTGCTTTAAATCCTATATTGCTGTAGGGAAAATATTTGTATTAAACTGAGAATTTCTTGCCACTCCTTAACCACTTCTCTGCACTCATCAGTGGCTCCATTCATTTTTTTCTGCATTTAACTTTTTGTATAAGTTTTCTTCTCCCCAATTGTCCACCAATTTTCCACTCTCCTTTGCACTGGCAATAATAAAATATAAATAGAAGTTGAACTGTAGAGTAGGCAAAGTGTTCAAAATGCATAAATGCAAAACATGCAATGGCTCAGACATTTGTTATTAACTATTCTTGCTCTGCCACCACTTGACACTGAAGCTCTGTTTTGGCTAGCTTCAATATTTGCAGTAAAATACTGAATTAATTTAAAAAGTTGAGTTAAATTGAAATAAAAGGCTTGGTTTTAACAAGTTGTAAGGTCTAATGCCAAATTTATAGAATTACTGTATAATTAAAAACATGTTTATAAATCATGAAAAATTATTCCATTATGCACTTCAGAGTTAATTTTTGACAGCATCTCTGTCTGTCTATGCAGACAGAGATTTGCTCCAATTTAAGGCTATATAAATACACTACTAATGGTTCATTTTAATAATATTCTAATAGTGGCACAAGCAGAAACATGCCTTAATTCATCAGATATAGACACACCTTATGTAAAAACTATGTGCCATTCATAGTTGTATGTAATTCATTTTAACAAGAAATTATTTTTTTTAGGTCAGCTTCCCGTTTGATGCTGGCCACACACTCCCATGTTGTGCCACACCATCTTTCTAATGTGATTTTTGTCACCTTCTTTCAAAGCAAGGCATCGGTATTAACTGCTTTTGATTTAACCTTTTACAACAGAAACACTGGGCTGTTTCCTCAGCTTTCCCAATTTACATGAATATGCCCATTTATGTAAGAGCTTTAAAAGCACGTTGTAATTTGGCTTTTTCTTCACAGTTTGACTAGTCAGTCATAGGAACATTTGATGGCAACATTTTGCTTACCAGTAAATTGAGTCCTCGATAATAACTGAGGTAAGAAAAAATTTCCCTTAATTTACCCATGAATACTTTTTCTATATGGAGTGCGAGTTCGTGTTTGGCGTGGCTGTGGCATGGTTGCGTTCGCAAGGCAAGTAAAATGAAGCATAGTGGTAAAAATTGGTAATCCATGCATCTCATTGGACACAATAATAAGTAATTAAGTGATCATTTTATTGTAAGTGACAAATCAAGCAAATCCAGTCATACCAAATTAATATTACAGTTAGCAGACTTTAAACATCGTATTTTAATTCTAATTTGGTCTGTTGCTTAAAGCATTCAAGAATATCAAACACTGGAATCAAGGTAATGCTAATACTATAAAAAAATATATTAAAAAATCTGCAAGTAGAAATTAGCTTGTTAAGATTTACCACGCCAATCAGAAATTACAAAAAACTCTTACACCTTATATGACACTATTCTGAATTATTCAGCAGTATTAACGATAGCTTATATGGACCTGTACAGGAAGACATCACATTTAAGTGATTTGGACCAGTGGAAAAACTTCTGGCTTCACACATGATTATCTGCTGCTTGTGAATGTCACCACAGTGTTATTGCACTGAATATCACAGTCTTTTTTCAGGTACACCAGTCACACACTATTCCCCTTGGTTCTGAAATCACAAACACCCCAATATATAAAAAACATCACAAAATCACAAACAATTTAACAGTACCAATAATCACATCAATAAGCAAAGAGCAAATGTCACTCTAAGGCTATGGGTGGATCAGTAACAGGTGGTTGCTTCTCTCATTCAAAGTTTATAAAAAAGTTTTCCTGATGAGTTTTTAAGAAGTAAAGCGTGTGATACAGTGTAAAATAAATAATTATGTCATGACATAGTAAACAAATAAGATAGCTTAGAAATTTAACTCTCAAACCAACTGTGACTTTTAGTTCGACATTTAAATTGCAACATTTGGAAGAAAGCATTTTATCAATATTCATCAACCAAAGTGGTATAGTGCAATAAAGGCTGGCATGCTAGTTTATAGTGACAACAAAAGTCACCCTCTCTTTCAGAACCCAGTGCATGGCAATTAGTTAAGGTTGGTTTAAAAGTATCAAAGACATGAAATACTACTGTAGTGGTTTTGTCCGGGAGTGTGTCTTCCACCTGTATGCAACTTCATCAACACATATTTTTTACCATCTGAGTGCATAGTCCTCTACAGATGTGGTAAACAGTGATAGTTATTTTCTCTTTCCTCCATGGTCAGTCACAAATCTGTTCTTCCCTGTAGCTTTCCTCCGTTTTGTAGGCTGTAAATTTCTTGAAGGTTCCCTTTGAGCTGTGGGGATAAAAGATAGGATAACAAAATTTACCACGAAGCCTATGGATGAGTCGTCACAAGACTGCCGGTTATGAGACCGACCTGCAACACCATCTGGGACAATCTCACATGAGTCCACAGCCCTGCTGTCATCACAGTCCTCACTTTGTACAGAAGTAATGCTCTGTAAACAGAAGACAGCTGATAGGGAATGGCATTTCTGACAAACAATAAAAAAATATGTAGCGTTTTGCAACCATTTCAGTAAGTAACAAGAAACTCTTAAAGACCAAAAATATTTAATAAATACATCCTAAAAAACAATCATCTACAATAGAAGCATTCATCATAACAAAAGAAATAACTCACTGTCATCTTCTTTTGCTCATACCACACCATCCCGTACAGGCACATGAGTGTGATAAGTGCCTAAAATGTAAGACGAAAAACAAAAAGATCAAAGTGAGCACATTTTTTATCCGACTCAAAAGCATGAAACAAAAATTAATAAGCAGAAAATAAGCTTTCTGTGTGACAGACACACATATATGTATACAATACATTTTACAAGGTAGTTCAAGTAAAAGCCTTTTCCGCCTGCTAACCTTGACAGTTGTGTTAAAACAGCCAGGCCTGCATGATCTACAGCTCCGATCTTACATCTGTGTTTGTTGTCCGTCTTAATTATTTTTTAAAAAACAGCTAGCAGTGGTTTTACTGACCATGTGTGATACCAGAATGCGACAGAATGGATTTTGGTGTTTTCTTACCAAACAGAGCAGCCAAAGCAGCACGTAGCGGATTTGCGTCTTGGAAAACAAGTCATGACCAAATTTCACACATGCAAGAGCTTCAAGGAAAGCAATGGCCCTGGAGTGGAAACATATGAGCGTTAGAAAAATGATGAAGCTGTTCTGGAAATCTTGAATTCAACAATGGCCCCCTCTCTTGGCAATACCTTCCATTACACCTTAACAAAACACTTGTGGCATATGACATAAGTAAAAATTCATATTCTGTGCAGTGATTGATACCCAACTATAATACCACTACTAAAAGAAATACTTTAAATAATACATATGAATATAAAAATAATTATAATAATAACAGTAATGAAAAATTTTATGTGTAAAGCACTTTTCATCGCAGGATCTTAAAGTGCTACACTCCCCGCTCTGCTGTCTGTGGAAACTCTTTTTCATGTTCACAGGTTACACAGCGGAGGTAAAGCTCACAAGAGAGAGTCGATTCAATGTTAAGTGTTTCACGTAGATGGAGACGGCCTGTCTCGTTGCTATGGAAACTAGAGCAGACAGAGAGCATTAGCAACTCTGTGTATGACATGAGGTCAGTAAGTACATCCCAATTAGCATTTCATTCATATTTTCATATTTGTTAGAATTAACACCAATCAAATCCATCAATGTCAAAATCAGCAGTTTAATTGTGAACATTTTTTCCATTTCCCTCTAAAAAAAAAAAAAACTCAAAGAACCTGAACACTCTGAGTTTATCAGCAATATTAATCATAATAATAATCAAATCAAACTGAAGGATCACCTGGTTCTCAAAATGCAGCCTCAGAGTGGAGAGAAGCACGCCAGGACAAAAGATACTCACCCAAACACCCAGCATTGGGTGCCAACTCGTTTACACTGAGTGTCCGTCAGGTATGCATAATATTGTCTGAAAAAAGGTTGAAGAAGCCAGGAACATGTTAGGAACAGTGTCAGAGTTTAGGGGTTTATAATTGAAATCCTAATCAGTTAGTCTAATGATGTAATACACAAGGTTAAACATACCGAACAGTTGGTGCAGTGATGACCCCAACGAGGAGGATACGACACCAGCTGAGAGGATGAGATGCCTGGAAGATGAAGATGTGCTTGAGGAAGAACGTGTTCAACTCTGTCAGCTGGGGGAAATAAAATATGTCATACAAGACTCGAAAGCACTTCTCATTTTGTCTATTTGATCTGTGCAAATCAGTAGCAGTTACATGAATACTGTAATTTGCTAAATGTTGGAGACAGCCCTACTACAGTACTTGTCAGTCAAAAGACAAAGATGACAGTACCTGCCATAGGATCATAAATAGATAGATGCCTGCAAGTCTTTGCGAGGAGGATTTTGGGTCGAACCAGCGCACAAAAGTCCAGCTGGCGGGGGTGAACTGGAGCACGGCTCGCTTTATTTTTCCCGTGGTGGAGTGGATTTCCCTGAAACAGAGAAATAAACCTTTAAGGATAGTGAATAAAACAACAAATATAAAATCTTGTGAAAACAAAAACAAAAAAATACTACTGAAGTTTCCAAATCTATCTACACATGTTTATATACCAAAACCTTTGTTAAAGAAATTCCCCATTGCTTTATAACTCTTCAGTGTCTGAGATTAAAAAAAACAATTGTGAAAAGACAAAAAACCCTGATTATTATAATGCCAATTCATTAATAATTTTTTGATATACAGTTCTGAATCCATTTTGTGTTACCTTTCTCTGTATTTTATTTTATTTATCTATTTTTTTCAATACCCCTTTTCTTTAAACTGTCCTGTGTCTAATTGTGAGGTTCACCCATTGTTTATTGTATCTGTGTTACTTATGTTGTGGTTGACCTTTGTATACACAAAAAAACAATTAGCATACAATGACAAAAAAGAAGTCTTTAAATTTCATTAATTAGACACAGGTAAAGATTATACACTTCACTGACTTGATGCTTGCCCAGCGGTAGGTCCTTATCTCCAAAAATCTGCAGACAGTCATACCCAGCCAGATACCTCCTCCGTTACACAACAGTATGTCCAGTATCACCTGATCCCACCAGCACTCTGCAAAGTTTGGCAGCAGGTGCATGAAAAAGAGCTGTGGAAAAGAGAGAAAGTCAAAAAGATGATTAAATTCAGTGCCTACATCTTTTTGGTGTTGTATAATAATTCTCACTGCTTTCCTATGAATGCATAAGCTGGTAGATACTGTGATGAGTACATCTGATCTTTTTATACATCTTGAAGTCTCATCTGACCTCGTTATATGCAGAAACTCCTGCTTATATTACTGCTTTGTAATGATGACTTTCTCTCAAATAAACAACCCCTATCGCACAGTCCAAGGAAAGCACAAGGACGAGTAATGACTTTTGTTGCATGACCTTGCAGCTTGAAATCCTGATTAGATCCTCTGACAGCTGTTAACAGATTTCAGTACAAGTCTGACCTCATATTGACATCTCTTGCTACCTCAGTGAGCTCCCAGGTTATGCTAATGGTCCAACAGAGGCCATAGCTACGGATGAGCAGAGCCTTCATGGCCCATCCTGCAAAGTGGCCAAATGCAAAGATGTCAAAGTGGCTCAGGATCCGGTCCCATGTTATCACCGTGCAGTTTACAGCGTATTCCTGTTAGGAAAGAGTGGATGTTAAAATAGGAAACACATGGCAACACAAAACAAAGACTCCTCAGTTGATGGAAATGATGAGCAGGAAGTGTTGCTGTTGTAGCACTAGAATAAAAGTTTTTTGTCTGGATGACATGAAGAATTGCTTTGCCCCAGATGTACATGTTCAGGAAATCACAGAAACAGAAAATAAAGAAAAAAAAATAGAGAATAGATCCATTACATCCTCTAGAATATAATCTATACACTGTGTGTAAACTTGCTTTGATAGCTCAATCAACAGGTTTTAATCAATCTTTACCATAATATCTGCTTCCCTTGTGGCAAAACGCAGATTTGGATCCAACCAATACATGAGCATCTTTACTTGGTCCCAGTTGAGGAAGATGAGGAAGACAAGAAACAGGAAGTACATAACACTAAGACCTACACAGGAAAGGAGTGAGCGAAGATTAAGAAAAGCAGGATACAAACTGAAAACTTGTTTCATTTTAAACATTGCAAAAGTTACTGATTTTGGAGTCCACTCACCAAACACCATACGCCATATTGCAGGATGAGGTCTGGTAAAAGGTCCTGATGAAGAAAGCATTGTGCTTGTAAGTGACTTTTAGCAGATTAAAAAAATTCATAGAAAAGGCACATCTGACAAGTTTACACTGAAGCAAATGTCAAATCATTCATTTTTACAAGATTGAACAACTTCATTTTAGTTTTTTTTTTCTCTTGAGTATGAAGTTTTCTCATTTGTTGTTTGGGAACAACTCTCTAAGCCACTTTACTCAACTCAGCTCCACTATTCCAACTATGCAATTCATGCAGCATGTGAACTCCATAAGCTCGCTCAGAAGAAGAATTTGTCAAAGCCTCCAAAAATTAGGTACAGAATCTTATGTGAAGAGTGAATAATTTTGAGTTTTGAAAAGAGGAGGAACTCTACTAAACTGATATTCTCATAACCTACCGACTGTGTCATGAGTTAAGTCAAAAGTAGACTCCACTTTATGGTAAAAAAACAAACAAAAACAAAACAAAACACAACTATCACACTTATTGGTTCACAAGTAAGAAAAAAAATATGAGGGTCAATTTCTATACCATAATATGGAATAGCATCCTGTATTATCAAAGTTGAAACTGATTGAAACTGACTATTAACTGACTACTAACTCAACAGATAAAGCAGCACACTCTCTATAACAAGACAAACCGGAAAATGGCTGAGCCTTCCTAAAAAAAAAAGGAAAAAAAGTCATGCTGCTCAAGTATAGATGTAGTTTTAGCTTACCATTTGGAAAAGCCAGAACACTGATGACCAAGAAGAAGGAGACAACTACTAACAGACCAACTCGGAGGTTGTTGTCAGAGTTCTCATCGTTCCTTGAACACAGCATCACATGTTAACAAATGGAGGCTTTCGAATTAAGACATTCATGACAGCCAACCAGCTAAATGTAGAATGTACTGAACATGAGTCATATAATTTAAAATGCATATAATACACTCGGCAGAAAAGCTCACATTGGATTACCTGTTAAACACGAAGTACATGAGGCAGAGCACAGTAACTGTCAGGAGTGTTATGGTGTGTGGCTTATAGAAGAAATCAATGCAGATATCGTCCACTTGTTGCTCGTTTATCATTCGAAAATGTAAATTGTAGTTGACATTGTCCTTCCGTTGTGTCTTGGACGTCACGTCGGCCTTCGCGTCGCTGTTATGTGCTCCTTTTTTCATTTTAACTTCGAGATTTCAAAGGCTATCCAAAGTTTGAAGTTTACAACGCATTAGACGGGATGGTGCGGAGAACCCCTCCAAAAGAAATCCTGAAGATGGACTGATCCATAGGGCTAATGGGGCTGTTTGTTAAAAGAAACGCACATTTTTGTTTTCATCAGGAACAACCAGAACAAATAAATAATGTGGTACTTGATTTCTATTTTCAAAAAAAGCTTTTCATCGAGGTGAGATCAGCTTTTTGTTTCTTTTTAACTCTCAAAGAATATTGTCCTTATTTAGTGACACCCACGTACATGTAATTGTGGTATATTCCATGTTGTCACACTTCCGCTGGAGTGCACGTGAAAACGGTTGACATTGCGTGGAACCTTAGCACAGGATGTAGTTTGTCTTGGGATAACACGGCTTATAAAGAGAAACCGTGAGTGTAAAATGAAGAATTCTAAATAATATAAGGATAACGTCTTTCTTTCTGCGTAAAGGGGCTTGTTATTCTGATGACTAGCTAGCAGTATACCGTATATCTTGTTCAAGCTAGCTCTTGTTCTGGGACTGAACAGCCATTACCCCCTGTTAGTGTCGAACTACACACATTTACTTAAAGTAGAATGAAGGGATAACTTTAATTTTGTTTTATATTATTAAGGTTTTGAGTAATGTTCTGCGTGCCATTAAATTTACGAACAGCTACAGACAGGATGTACCAATGGCAACATACTGTCCATGTCTAGAAACGATGGAAGTAATTTAGTATATTGAAGATGTTTCTCTTCAACAATAATAACTGTTTTTCTTTTTTTAATGCAGACTCAACATGGCTTCATCCTGTTCCAAGCTGTGTCTTCATTCTAGAAGTCTCCTCTGCTCCCGGAAAGTTGCTGTTACATGGAAGTATTCCACTCAGACTCTCCATTGTGCTCCGGGTACAAGGATACCAATTAGTTTCCTACATGGATTTTCTGTTCGAAGTGAAGATCACAAGACAGCCCAGACAAAACTGAGGTGGAAACACGTGTTATATTATAGTAACCTCTGTGCCAGTCATCAGACAACAGTGGATAAGGAGAATAATGCGTCGAAAGAACTGTCAAAGGCAGATCTAGTAGCATACAAGAACCCATCACTACCAGTGAGAGATGCTGTGTCAGCAACTGAAAGCCAGACTCTTTTGGGTACGTTTTTTTCTGCTGTTAACCATAGAAATTTCTTTATTCAGCATATGCTCTGCCATGAATATTGAAATTCTTTCCTTTTATTATTTTTTTTTCACAAGGAATTTTTAAAAAAGTTTTTCTACCATCTTCTTAATGTTCTAGATTTAGATGCCGCCCCTGGATTTTCAGCACTAGAGGAGATTAGTGATGAAGAGGCTGTCAATATATCCATTCCATCTGCTTTGCCTCCAGCCTCCACAACTCTTAGAGACTATGTTGACCAGTCTGAGACACTCAGCAAACTGGTACAACTAGGTAATAAACCATAGTGGCTTTAGAAACATAATGTGAATAATGATAATCATTGTGACATGTCTTATAAGAGCATATTGAGTTTGATCTTATTTAACACTATGATATGATTCCAAAAATGACGATTTTCCTCATGTTTGTTTTTCCCTTGTCCATCCTTTAATTAAAGGTGTAGACCTTTGGAAGCTTGAACAGAGGCCCAATGTGGGCTCCATGCTGCTGAGGCTCAACTTCAACACAGATGTGGCCCCGAGGCTGCTGTTTCTTAATGCAATTGGAGTAGAGAACTCTCGCCTTGGCTACATCATCACCCACAACCCTTTCATTCTTACAGAGAGTTTGGAAAATCTACAGGCAAGGTGAATCAGGGGATCTTGACAGCTGAATATTTAAAAACTATTATTTTAAGTTTTTTTTCTTCAAAGTCGATTTTTTAAAACTGTTTGCTAAGTCATTCATAGCTTCTAATGAGTATACGAGCAGCTATGGGGCAATGAGGTTATTAACAATGTTCTTTGTTATGTTGTTTACAAAGAGTGGACTATCTTAAGTCGAAGAAGTTCAGGTCTGAGACGGTTGCATCTATGGTGTCGAGAGCCCCATACCTGCTTAACTTCAGTGTGAAGAGGCTGGACAACAGATTGGGCTTCTATCAGCAACAACTCCAACTCAGTTCTTCCAACGTATGCATCTTTTAGTGGGATTTGTAATTCTTTTTGTACATTCTTGATAGAGATTGGAATTACATGTTAAAGCTTGTGTTTTTTCTTCAGACACGAGACATTGTAGCTCGACTACCTAGATTACTGTGTGGCAGCCTGGAGCCTGTAAAAGAAAATCTGAAGGTATTAAAAGTCAGAATATCTTATTATAATTTTCTGAGTAACACTGATGTGCTGTGTTTAAATACTTATTTATCGTCTCCAACAGGTGTGTGAACTAGAGCTTGGCTTTAAGCGGAATGAGATTCAACACATAATTTTAACTGTTCCTAAAGTGCTGACAGCCAATAAAAGGAAGCTAACTCAAATATTTGACTTCCTCCATAACACCATGAAGGTGCCACACCAGCTGATCGTCAAGTTCCCACAGGTAGACTGACCAATGTTTGTTGGTAGTTTTCTTATTTAAAAAAAATAGAATTAATGTGAGTTTTATGATTTGAACATTTAATGTTTCCTCCTACAGGTCCTGAATGCCAAGTACTTGCGCATCAGAGAGCGCCATCTGTTCCTTGAGTACCTTGGTAGGGCTCAGTATGATCCATCGCTGCCCAACTACATCTCCCTTGAACGCCTGGTGTCTT
Organism: Halichoeres trimaculatus; assembly: GCF_033239565.1. Lineage (NCBI taxonomy): Eukaryota > Metazoa > Chordata > Actinopteri > Labriformes > Labridae > Halichoeres > Halichoeres trimaculatus. The sequence goes on from NW_027437192.1 coordinate 20,521,671, forward strand.
TACCCGATGACACTTTTTGTGTTGAGGTGGCTTTGGCCACTCTGAAAGATTTTTATTTGTTCCAAAAGACACTTTAATGCATCATGAATGGCATTCAAATGGACTTCAGAATGAAGAAATCAAGCACACATAATAAACACGTTACAGACATTTAAGTCTCAAAGTTATCAACTCAACCTGTAATGACATGCTTGTTTTGTAAATGTTACTGTAATAAATGTATGTGAAAATATGAGTGTTTTCTTTTATGAATTTGTCCAGCTCTTCAACCTACTTAATGAAACCATAAATGTTGTAAAATATATAATAACTTGATTACAAACAGTTTGACAAAGACCACTGTGTTGAAAATGGAACATTAAAGAATACTTGCCAGACAAAACTAAGCAAAAAAGGGGGGAAATTTAACGACAGGGCTGCCAGTTTAAAGTTATAGAAGTGTTTCAACAACTCAGGATGAGGTAAGTGATAATACACGGTGGAAATCAGTTTGACACCTAACCCATCCTACAGATTGAGGTAATGTTACAATGTGCTGAAAAAAGGAAAGGTCTGCAAACTCTTTATTAGTTTGTGTTGGATTTGTGCAAAAGCAGTTTTTCTATTAGTAAAATACAGCAAGTTTTTTCTTAGCTTTACATACAAGTTTTTTCTTAGTAATCCCTAATCCTAAATGCAGAGGCAACTTCAGAGTCTCCAAGAGCACTAACATGGATGGGTTAAATGCCTCTGGAATATGCTTTTGAGAAACACTCAAAAATTGGGGTCAAGAAATTGCTTAGAACAGGGCAAAGCCAGTGTGTTGAAGTTTTGCTTTGAGAAATGCCGTCTGTCCATCACCTTGTGATTGAAAATCAATCAGTCAAACTCTGTTGGACTGGAGTAACCACATGGTAAATTAATGAAGCAAAGGAAAAGATTTTAATACATTATAAAAATAAGTAATATCATTAGCTGTACAGCAGAACCAGACTTTGTAAATCGCTTGGTTTGTATTTGAGGTTTTTCCAATCTGTTAAAAGTTATATTGCGCAACATCCGCTCTGACCTGAATAGTCCTTACCCATAATCCTCCACGGTCGTTGTCAGCGGTAAAAATGGCGTCGAGGGCACCAGGTAACCGATCGCTGATCTCTGACAGTCATTGCGATTTTACTTAGTTTAGGTTGATCTGAAATGCTTAACTGTATCATGTGTTACATTTTGAGGTATCATTTTGTGCGATCTGCTCTTGTTTCACGCTGAAGAAGGCTTCTGTCGCTCTTAACGTGCGTGTGTCCTTTAGTGTCCCCGTGCTAGCTGATGCTAAGGGTGCTGGGTGGCTAATGTCTGTGTAGCAGAGGCGATAATCAAGTTAACACATTATTCTTACAGGTAGACAATTTACTGTAGTTGTAGGAGGGACACTCCCGAATGATTAGCCAAATTAATTAGTTATCGTATGTTGGTTTTGCTGTAAAGTTCACACCTTCTCTCGGTCAAGATTTGTTGTTACGTACAGTGTTGCGTATGTGTTTTATCTTTATTCTGACAAATAATGTTGTGAAAATATTCAAAAAGTTTTTGACATAACAAACGCTGTAATCTTAGTCAGTGGTCAATCTATGACTCTATTATAACTGGTCATCTAATTCTAATGTTATGAATTATCTGGAACAATGTTCTTGGTGACTGACTGATTCTGTCTTTGTGTCTTCCTTATGTCATGTTCTCAGTTGCAACCGGCAGGCTCATGCTGGGCTTCCGCAAGTGGTACTACAACCTGTGTGGCTTCAACAAGCTGGGTAAGCCAAGAAATAAATAACATATTGGTTAATTTTTAAGGGTTCAAAAACTGACAGCTTCAAGGAAGTTTGTGACTAATGTGAAGATACCCAGTGAAATAAAATCACCTAGAGGAGTTAATGGTGCAATTTTTAGCACATTACCTTCAGCAAAGGTAAACAATCAGTGGTATTCTTTGTACTGTATTTACATCACATTAACTGACCCAAATAGTTGCTCTGGAGCATTAGATGTCAACCAGGAGGTGAATGTAAACATGCAAGAAAAATGACTTAAGTGTTAAAATACATTCCTTCCTTCAACATCTTGTTCTTTGTGTGTCACCTGTTCCCAGGTTTAATGCGGGATGACACAATGTATGAGGATGGAGATGTAAAAGAGGCTCTCAGGAGACTCCCTGAGGACCAGTACAACGAGAGGATGTTCAGGGTAAAGAGAGCCCTAGATCTCTCCATGAAACAACAGATCCTTCCTAAAGATCAGTGGACAAAATATGAAGAGGTAAATGAAACTTTTTTTTCAGGATGAAGGTGTGAACAATTGTGTTATGCTAACTGTGGTCTTGTCTATTATTATAGGGTCTGACCATTATCTAGACATGTAAAGCAAATTTTTCCCTTTTTAACTTTAGACCTTTTTATATGCTTGATTTTATTGGTCTGAAAACATTGTTACTCCATTAAACAAAGCTGTGACGTGCGACTTTGCAAATTATTAATCAGTAGTCTTTCTAAATGAAATAGTAAGTTAATAACAAAATTCTGCTGTGGAGGATCTTTGTTTTTTAAATCCCTCCCTACTTGATATAAGATCCCAAAATGAAAAAATATTAGAACCTAGATCAATTCAAGTTGTGATATTCATCCAACCTGGTTTGACTTGTGATCTTTGATTTGTGACATTTTTCTTGTCATCTTTTCTCTTAAGGATATCCATTACCTGACACCATACCTGGAAGAGGTGATCCGTGAAAGGAAAGAAAGAGAGGAGTGGATGAAGAAGTAGATGGTTCCTGGTGTAAAGATGTTAATCTGGTCTGGTCTCTCTGATTGTCCCCTGATGTTGTATTTAAAATGAAATGTGATCTATATAAGGCAGTGCTCATTAAACAAATGTACATTTGGTGGATGTGGAAGTTGTGTGATTTTTGTGGAAGGGAAAGAAGGGTGAGTGATGATCTGGTTAATGGATATGTAAAAAGAACCAGGCATATGTAAATAGTTACTAAAATTGGGTCTGACATTTATTAAATGTGTTAGAAACCTGTTGTATACAACATTTTAACACCATATACATGAAAACATACAAAACTCTTTAAGAGTCTGCCAAAACTGTACAGAAATCTATTTGCTATCAGCGCACATTTCTTACAGAGCAAGAGTTTTTTTTTTTTTAACAAGATGGCTAAATAACACTTCAAGGGGCCAAGAAATTGTCAACAGGGTTCATTTCTAGTTTAAAAAAATTTTGTCATAACAAATCACTAGATCTGTGTCAGAAGACTCAGTAATAATGTTGTTCCTTATGTTTAAATTTTAATCCATTAATTTTCATTCCGAGCCATTGATCTCCTGCAGTCTACCTCACTAATTGTTCCTATAAAGTTCCCAATGACCCTGTTAAAAGATGTTAACATGGACACGCTCAGCTCGTTGCTGGTTTCATTAATATCTGGGTCATAAGCCCCATTGAGTGGCGTGCACACCTTCACACAACCTCTTCCAGCCCTCTCCAGGATCCCTGCCAGCTGCTCCCTGATCTCTTGGAACAACTCTTTGTTGTAACGCAGCAGGACTGAATCATCAAGAGGATAAGTGACATCCTCAGGGTAGCAATCTTTTGGAACTGGTACCTCTATGTACTTTATCCTTGGAAAGCCTGCAGCCAATAATGTGAACAACCGGCGCAGGGCTGCAGATGTCAGAGGGTTTCCCAGGAGTTTGAGCTCCTCCAGCATCTGACAGCCAGATAAAGAGTCAGTGAAGGCGTTCATGTGCTCGTCTTCTATGTTACAATCCTCAAGGGCCAGGCTGGACAAAGTGGTAGAGCAGCGGCCAAGCAGTTTGTGGAAAGACGTGGAGAAAGAGCCGAAGAGGTCGTGTCCACTGAGGTCCAATTTGACCAGATTCTCGCTGTGGAGGCTGTTGGAGAGGTATGTCATGTCCAGACGGTTCAGGCAGCAGTTAGCAAGGTCCAAGCACTGTAGTGGAGTGTTGAGAGGACTGTGTAAAGGGAAAATAAAATAGTGAGAAAAATCAATAAAAAAAATAATAGGGTTGTCTTTTTAGCAGTAATTATATTACGCCAGCATAGCAAACACTGCAACAAACTGTCACGCTACAAGCTCTTATTTCTCTTTCTACATCTATCTGGTCTGAAAAAAAAAGAACAATGCTACTGTAATGTAACACAGTTTTGTTTGGGCCCTCTGGTCCTGGTCAATTTAGACCATGAAGTCTGTCCAGCAGCTTCCTGTCTGTCTTCACCCTGGCATCATATCAGCAATTCTAACAATAAAATACTTTCCATTGTTAAACCAAAGCCCTTAATGCTGAAATGCACATGCAAGGCTGACATAGAAGCAAGTCACCTGACACACATGAATACACACAAGACAAGGCCACTTTGTCTTTTCCCCTCCCTCGCTGTGAACTCACTTCAACACTTTGCGCAGGTGTCCAGTTATGGTGGAGAAACCAATGCAGAGTTCAGTTAGGCGGCTCAGCTGTGCCAGCAGATTGCCAATAGTACCCAGCAGATCTTCATCATCAGCCGGCAGCCTCCTCACATCCAACGCCCCTGCTGGCAGGGTTAGGGACTGCAAGCTAGGAAACTCTACTCTGGACAAAAGCACCTCTAAGTGTATGGCCTCCAGAGGAACGTTGTGAACAACCTCCAGCTTTACAATGGACTCAGGCTCTGACAGGCGAAGAACATAAAATAGCTGCTTAAGAGCCAGGGAGTCAGCCCGGAAACCAATGAAGTGAAGCTTAAGCGGACAGTAGCGGAGCAGAAGGATGGCCTGAGCCACCAGATCGTAGTTGCGGCCTGTGACAAAGCCGTTGAATCGTATGTCAATAGATGTTTCAAAGGCAGATGGGGGCACTGTACTGGCTTGCATGGCCACCATGGTATCGTAGCACATTTGGGTCAAGAGCTGGGTTCTTCCCCATCGACCCAGCGTTCGTTTACAGGGGCAGGTTTGATGCTCGATGTCCTTCAAGGCAGTCAAGTCCACAACATGAAGGCTCTTTGCGTAGGTTCTTGGAGGAGACAGCACATAATCCTTTAAGAAAACAATTAAACAGGTTATTAACTTTTTGGAAGTAGAGAAACCTTTAACCTTTAAAGATAATTATGTGTTAAAACAAGGTGAGGCTCATGTTTTTGAGCCAGTGACACCTGGTTTACAAGGCATTAGAAACACAACATAAAAACTTTAACATGAGTTTGACACAGATGTAACCTGATTTCTTGTATTAAACTCAAGACCATTCATCAACAAGCAACATTATACAAATTTACAAGTTAAAACTAGTTGTTTCCAGCTGAAGAGCCCAGCTTAATCAACCAATCAGCAAACACTAAAACCGTGAGTACCTTTAAACCAGTCAGAATTGCCTCCAGACAAAGGCGGCAGGTGCAGGAGGTGAGGTCCATCTGACAGTCAGCTGTTTTTCCCAGAAGTCTTTGCAGGTTGATCTCAGGAAGAGGCCATGCCTGCACTAAAGCATGCAGCAGGTCAGTCTGCTCATGGAGGTAGCAGGCCTTGAAGAGCAGTGGGTAGAGATTGAAAGAGACAGAGTTTAGGTTGTCTCGAGCACACGGCCCACTCTGGATGAAGCCCTCAGCTGCAAGAAACCTGAGCGTCTTCATATTTTAGGCTTTTTTTTTTCCTGCTGTTGATCAGAGCTGCAGTTGAGCAGCTCTGTGTGTCAGCACTCTGCTTCTTCTGCGAGTGCTGCTTTGTTGTTTCCCCTCTGCCTTGTGTGTTTGTCAATGCCAGGCTTGCTGTAGTGAAGCAGGAGCAGGGCACGGTGGTCTCGTGGTAGGTAAGAGGCTGGAGGTTATTAATAGAAGCAGCTGTCTCATGTCCTTCGTGGGGACAGGGTCTATTTGCAACTTTTGCCAGCGAGATAAGTTGGAACAACATTTGAATGTCATGGGGAAAATGATCACTATTCACACCTCTTTGTGATACCTACAAAACAAAACAGAGAGAAAAATAAAACAGTGATACAGAAACAATTGATTCTGTTTGTATCGAATATCATTGTAACACAATGCATGATGCAAAAACTGAATTGTTATTGGTGTATTTGTTTATTCTGGATGAAACACAAATGATGCATAAGCTTGTCCTCATAAGACAACCTCTTCTCTAGAACAACAACCTGTCACATGGCGCCATATTATGGTCTTCTGCGACTAATTTTAGTGGAGACATGACTCTGCTTCTTCCATGCTGGTCTTCTCCAGACATAAACAGTGGTCCAGACATGTGTAAGACAAATCCAACATTAGCTGTCACTTAAACTAGTGCCTCATATTTTATTCTGCTGTAACTTAATCTGCTAAATCTGTACTTCAGGAGAATCATGTCTCCTCAGTTAAAGCTGATGAGAAAAACTATCAAAACATTGTGTGAACCTTATCAATGATTAGATAAGAAGTCATTATTTTCATTTTTTTGTTTGCACAGTTTGATAATTTCTACATGTTTTAATTGATTGTATTGTAAAAAAACCGTGGATATTGAATTCTTATCTAAGTACGTGAGAAAAACCTATTTTCCTCACTAATGGCTGTAAAACCTGTCTTCACTTTACTCTGGGGTTGAGTTATCCTTACGATTTGTTTGCATTGAATAACTGTGCCTCTTAATGTCAAATAGATGATTCCAGAGCTATTACCCTCACATCAGTTCACAAAAGAAAAATGAATCCTACTTACTGAAAGGTTTGAATGGATTTATGACGGTCTGTAGTGATGATGGTGATGATGATGATGATGATGGTGCTCATGCTGATGATGGTGCTCATGTCTCTGGGCTGGAGAAGCCGGGGCTTTACAGGACAAATAAGGACTAAAGGCAGCATCCTGACCCTTGGAGCGAAGCCTCCTGCTGTGAGTGCGCTGTGCTGCGGGCTGAGAGTGTGGGACATGATGGCAGCACGAAGCAGACTGTGGGCGATGTAACCTGTAACCTCCATTTCTCTCTTTACCAACAGAGATAGTTTTGCTCTTCTGAAAACCAGGGTTGGAGAGACCTCTGGGGGAGTCAGGGGTGGTGTAGTTCTCTCTGATCACCACCTGGTGGTGCTGAAGAGCAGAGTGGGCTTTGTGTCTGGACTTCATAGAGGGAGACTCTGTGAAGATGTGGGAAAACATGATTTTTAATCTATTTTTAGTGTTTCTGTTGTGTTTTAAACAAACCATGACAGCACTGAGAGGTTTAAATACCTGTATCTTCAAATTTTGAGGAGAAGTTTTCAATGCCAGCAAGATCCATGTAGTGGTTTCTGCGCTCTATGTTTTCATCCACACAATAAAGTCCTCTCGCTGAGGCTTCCCCAGACACACCTGCCTTTTTTTCTGCTGTGAAAAAGGAACATTTCTGTCATAGCTGTTTGGTGCTTTTGGCAAAATAAGTGTTTCCTTGAGCCAAAACAGAAAAAAACAAAACAATAACAACAACATTTTACCAAGCTCTGAGGTCTTCTCTGAGTCTAGTGACGGCATCACAACTAGTTTTATCCTCAGAGGAAAGGGTGTGTTGTAAGGCTGCTTGACTGATTCCTCTAGCACCTCATATATGGAGTGCACCAGGCTAGACTTACCCTGCAGAACAAACACAAACAAATAAACAAACTGAGGAAGAGATCAGCACTCAGTGTGGACAACATGCTTACAGAAACCAACCTTCTTGTTGTCAAAGTCATGCAGTGTGAAAACCCACTCCTGCTGTGCGTCCTCATCTGGCTTCAGGTTGCACTCTGTGGCCTGTGTGTGCACAAATCGTAAGGAACATAAGCTTTTATTGCCAAATTAAACATTTAACTGCTGTGCAGCAGTTTATTAGGTGCAATTTAAACATACAGACATTTGTGTGGTGTCAGAGCTGACGTAACTGGTAAAACCACGCATGTATCTCACAATGATCTCTACTGTAATGAAGCAAACATACTGAAACTCCATCCATCTTATACTTTTAGCTTTTCAGACAGTGCAAAAAATGGTCTGTTTGTGAAGGTTTGAGAGCAGAACTGTACATATACAGGGGTGGACACACTCACAACAACATGGCTGCTCCTCTTCTTTGTCTGTTTTCTGACCTGGAGGTGAAGGCTGTGACGTTTATCGGGCCTCTTCTTTGGAGAAAGAGTCACTGAACACCAACATCCAAATAATATCAGAATAACAAATCTGTACCTACACAAAGGCACTTTCAAGAAGTCTAGAAAAATACCTTCTTAAACTGGTTATTGATGATCAATATGGATTTGTACAATAAAGGCAGAGTTGTCACTACACCTGCACCTTCTTACTTTTGATCAACTATGTGGAAAGTGTCAAATACCCCCAAAAACATTTCTTTAAATAATTACAGTTAGTAACTTTTGTGTCATCAAAGTCTGTGCAGATTATGTGTAATCCTTATACCCTGGATAATTTGACCTAAAACGGTCACCTCTACAAATATTATATTAACATATTAATGTCTAATGCCAAAGAGTCAGCTCTAGACAAACTAAACGCATGGAGGAATCCTCAAGTGATCCTCAGGAAGACACTGATGAAGAAGACTGTTCAAAGGCACAGAAACAGACAATAAATACAAAGATTAAAAACACTTCAATATTAATGGTTGACAAGCATGTACATAACTCCTGCCAAACTTTATCATATGTCTGCTAATATAAAAGGCTCTCTTATCCAGTGTCTATGGAAACATCCAAAGATCCAGAATTTTGGGAAAGAAGTTATAAAATGTATGTTAGGGGTTTTTAATACAAAAAAAATATTTTTAAATGTCAAACTTTGTGTGCTTGGAATATTTCTAGAGAAAAAGTGAATGCAAATAAAAAAATATTGCGAGTATTTTCTTCTCACCTTTTGGGTCTCTGCTGCTGCCAGATTTTATTTCCCTTAATTCTAAGAACAGGTTCTACAGAAAAGAGAAGATTTGTGCATTAACACACACAATACCAACTGCTTAAGGGTAAAGGGACCTTTTCCTTGCTATTGTTACTGGTAAAAAGCTGTAAACAGTGAGTTAAGATGAGATAAGACTCGTATTTTGTCTTGATGTTGGGTCTTTTGTAATGAAATAACATTAGCTGGTCTAGACCTGTTTTTTTTTTTTCCTAAAGCGTCTTCAGGAAACTTTTGTTGTGATTTGGTGCTATAAAATTAGAGATTGATATTTTTTTTAACAACAGTTCATTAAATGCATGTGATAACAAACATACAAATAACATAGACCCAACCAGTAGCAATAATGTCTTACTGGACTATATGACAAAATAATAGATAGATAAGGTAATAATAAAACATATAAAAACAGGGCAAACTTAAAAACAAAAACAACAATAAAAATAGAAATAAAAACAGCAAAGATGGGAGTAAATGAAAATATTATTTCACTGAAAAAACAGCAGCAAATGCAACTTGCAAACCTCAAGATGTTACAACATTCTTATCCTCCAAAAATTCCAAAAAAGGTTTCCATTCTTTAACAAACTATTTTCTTTCACCACTAACAATATGTGTAAGTTTTTCTGGTGCAAGATACATTGCTGTCTCTAGGAACTGATAATTAATAGTGAGCATAAATGCTACAGAGGAAGCATACAGTAAAGTTATTTTCATGTTTCATTAATGAGTAGATTGACTGTCACTTCAAGTGTGAGTTAACTCACACAGTCCAAGAACGTCTGTAGTGTTGGTGTCATACTGCAATAGGCACATATATGTTATCCTAAATTTTTCTGGGTCACCCTTTATTTAACCTGAGACAAAAACATATCAGTGTCACTATTGTGAAACAACCCCACAAAGCATTAAATGAATATAAAGTCTACATGACTGCTACTGGTCATTTAGCTGTCAGGCTTGAAGAGGCCAATGTGCGCTCTTCTGTGTTTCTGTCCAGTTAAAGCCAGAGTTTGCTTTCTTTTACAGCCCTTCAAAATAGATGTTAATTCTAGGAAGACTCATTAAAGACAGCGAGCTCTAAAGAAGGGTAACATGGTGTATTTTAAAGTTAAGATCCTACAGGTCTTCCTTGGAAATAAGCCCCTGTGTGACACAATAAAACATCTTTATGTTTTCAGTTTATAGTGGTGGTGTCATGGAGTGTTAAACTATACGGAGCTGGAAAATCTAACTAAAGGGAAACATTAAAGTATAAAAACTTAACCACATTCTTTAAACAACCTGGAAGAATAAATATCATTTATAAGGCTCCATAAAGCATTATATAAATATCCTTGACTATAAATTATTTTTTCCTTTCCTAAAAGATCAAACAAGCTCAATAATGTGAGATGATGTCAGATCCGTTTCAAATTTCCCAAGAGGATAAGTGAATTTTCTGCCCCAACAAGAAAATCTCTGATCTTTGGAGATACATCAAATAAGTGTAACTTACTTTAATCCTCAAATCTAGTTACACAGATCAAATCATCTTTCTCAACATGAATAAACTGACATTTTTCCCCCTCTTTTATAGAGTCTGAGCCTAAAAACGTGACCGCATCATTAAAACAAACAGCCTGCATGTGATGCCAGTTACACAGTCACATACCCACACCGTCTCCAGCTCCTAACACCTCCTGCCCACATCTTTCCCTCTCTCCCCCCTCAGTCTGGAGACGAAAAGCAGTTCCAGATGTGGAGACTCTTTTTCCTGGTCAACTTGGACATAAAGACCTTGCTGTTTTTGAGCTGGAGGCGGTGTTGAACTTCACAGGCTTGGATTTCTCTTTATAGAGCTGGAGGAGGAAGGGTGGAAGAAAAAACATGCTTCTGCCTTCAAACACCTTTTATGTCTCCTGAACATGATGAAGCGAGGGCTGTTCATTCCAAAACCAGCTTCCCTCAAGTGAGGCCGTTCGGACTGCAGTCAGCCACTATGAAAAGGGATTTTTTACACAACTCTGAAGCATGTGGGAGGCAGAGTTTTAAGATAAATCTTTGTTTGTCATCACACTTGTTGATTGACCAGTTATTATTCAACACACCATATCACAAAAGTGACCCTATTTATGAAATCTTCCCGAAAAACTGTTGAAGTGAATGAGAAAACAATGAAGAATGAGATCAAACTAATAAAAAATGAAAGACCCTTCTTTAATCTGCAGTGCATCAAAAGCTGCTGTCATAATGTATTTATTTATTTGAATTATTTTATTTTTTACAATAAAATTATTATTGTAAAAGTAAAATTTGTCTGTTGTTACCTTGGTTGCAGAATGAGTTTTCATCTAAGAGTACACTACCACTAGACATCAACAGTGTATAATAAACCAAAATTGAACAGGAAAAAAGGAAAAACATATCTTTTACCTCTGTCAGTTTGTGGATATGGATTTGTTCCAGCTCCTGCTGACAGGTCAGCACATTGGATGTCAAACTCCCACCTGCATCACACAGGAACGGCGAAATAAACTTTAACACTCGCAATTACGTTGATGTCGTTTCTAAAATTTCCATTTCCTACTATCTTACCTTCTGGGCTCTGCCTTCGCTTTAAAGCTACGAAAATTAAGAAAAACAAATCATAAAACGGCAGCTGAAAGATGATGCCCTTTAAATTAAGAAAAATATTTGCGGTGTAAATAAGTCTCACCAAATTTGGACTGGAATTTGCCCATGCTACTGCTAACTTGTTGGTTCCATAAAATTTGAATTTTAAATTCTTTGGAAAACAAAAGAAAAAAAGGAATTCCCAAAAAATAAATAAGTTTCTTGGTCAGAAAATCATTAGTCCTCACGAATCATCAGACGACCATAGCAGACGACAAGAAGTGTCAAAAGTTTGATCCAGACGTTTTAACAAAGAGTAAAGAGGCGGAGCGAGAGGGAGAACTGCTGCGCACTTCCGTGTTCGTTAACCCTGATCGGAAAAATAAAATTTTCCTTGCCATGAGTTTCCACATTTAGAAACGTTATTCGACCTTGTAGCATTTAAATCAACATGAGACTAAAAAAATGTCCTTTGTGTCAAATAAACTACGAGTACATTTTGCGGAAGTACAGAAGGGTTTGCAGGTCGTGTCAATCAGAACCTACTTGATCTATATTCTGCTTATTTTTGGTGTTCACTGAATGAAACACTTGAAAGCAACGGTTGCTAAACTTTTCCGGCTTTTCCTCTCCCTCACCACACACAGCCATGCATTAACAGAATGAAAGCACAGTACACTAAAACCTGCATCAAACACATCTTATTTTAGGTATTTATAATACTGTCTGAGAAGGTGAAAACCAACAATCCATTTTCAGAGCAAGAAATCAAAACTCAAGTATGAGTTTTATACAGTGGACCACAGCTCATGGAGATGCATCATCCCACATAGCTTGTGTACATCAAGCATACTGTACTTCGGTATGATGAAAAAATAAAATTAAAACAGCTTTCAAGGGCAGATTCTTAAGTGTTGAACGAAACGACAATTTGTCCTATTTTTATAACTTTTTACTATACACTAACATTATCCTATTTTTGTAGTAAGACTTATGGAATGCAGCTATAATGAGAAAAAAAACAAACAAATAAAATGAGAAACTTAGTTTTAGCTACAATACTACACACACACACACACACACACACACACACACACACACACACACACACACACACACACACACACACACACACACACACACACACACACACACACACACACACACACACAATAAATGCAAGCTCTCATGTTTTCTTAAAGATGACAGAAAGTATACCAGAAAGCCACTTTCTTATTTATTACTTAATACAAAAGTTAATATTAATGTTGCAGCTTTATTTACTTTTTTTAGTTACACATACTTGTTTTTGTCTTCAGTCTGAGGTTATGGCTGGGCACAACAGCCATGTTTGTTTTCATTATATTACATTAATGTACAAATTCCTGTTTAAGAGCAACTGGTTTAGTCCATATCACGTTACGTTAACTGCTGCTGCTTGCAGACTCTTTCACAGAGAGGGCAGGAGCAGGTCCTATCTGGGTCCAGATGTAGCCCTTTTCTGGTCTTATGGGAATGGTTGGGAATGGAGAGCTCCGGGACTTGAAATACTCAGAAGGGGCGTGGCACACAAACTCCAGGTACTCCATTTTTCTGGGCAGATCCTCCTCTGGACCTAAAAACACAAACATTACAGAAGTTTTCAAAAATTAGGTGTGTAAAAACATTTTTTTAAATATGGATTTTCCTCTTTCTCACCAACTATGTAGGTCCCAGGATCAAACAGGTCCTTTGGGCTGGCCTGGGTGGGGATTAACCAGGTCAGAGCAGCACTTTTTTCACAGTACTGGTCCTGCACAAAGCCTCGAATCTGAGCGTAGTATGGCTTCCCATCATCCTCATCTGTTACCTTAATTACATCTCCAGTCTGGTAGTACACGCCCTAAGGATTCATAAACACAACGGTCTGTTACAAACAGAAGGATGGGCGAACACAACAATGCTCTAAGTTAACAAAGATAAAGTTTTCCTAGAAAGAATTAACACCATACCCTATAGAAGACAGATTCTGAAGTGATGATTGTTGCAACAGATTCTGGTGCTTTGATCGGCTAAAGAAAGAAATCAAGCACACACAGGAGTCAAATACATAAATCAAAGTTCAGTAGAATAAGAAATAAAATCTGTATTTGTCAAATTATTTAGGCATCAATTTACATTTTTTAGTTTGAAAATGTGTCTTCTCCCTTTTCCTTTTGTGGACACTTTCTTCTCAGACGCAGGAGCTTTATATTTGGTGCTTCTCAGACGTGCTGACCTCCTGTGGATCTCCTGCTTAGACTGAGAGTAAGAGAATCATGTATGAGTAAACAAGAAAAGTGTTAGCTAATTTTCAAACCATTACCCAAGAACGTACTTCAAATCTTCAGACACATAGTATGGTTCTCTAGATGTGCGTTTAGAATTATGGGAACTGAATTCAACACCCCCATTTCATACATGTATTACTTCACATAGCTAGATGTTTAAGTCATGGTATCTTCCAACACTACACTGAATTGTAATGGGTGCCCACCAACTCGCCTGTTACATCTATTTTAAAAGGTTGGGATGTCACAGAGCTTACCAACACAGCAGGAAAAAATAGCCCTTATTATAACTCATGTTACACATGCTGACCTGCTTTCCTCCGCCATTGCTGGGCTGAGTGCTGGAGGACATGGAAGGTCCTGATGCTCCTCCGCTGCTGCTCTTTCCAGTGCAGTTGTTACAGAGGATCTCTCCCTGGTTTCCCTTTTTCCACATAGACGAAGAGTTCGTCTTGCAGACAGCACAACACGGCTTTAAGCCCAGAGGCATCGTTAAAGGTTAAAGAAACGATGATCAACAATGAACTGTTTCGTTCAGCTTCAGCTGTTTCTCCAAACACAGAGATGTGACTGCAACAAAACGTCACAAAGAAAGAAGAAGATTTCTCTTATCCAACACAGACTGGCTGTATACTGCTAGCTTATATAAGAGGTGACCATAAAAAACACAGCAGCATCTTCATGTAACATTGGTTGAATCAATACGCAGACATAACAGTCCATACCGCCATTGCTGAAGCGTCTTCTTCGGCTCTACTGACAACAGTTCTTCTTCTGCGGTTTCTAGTATCATCAACTGGTCCAGCGCCTCTACTGGACGGGAGACGACAGTGTCGCCTCTGATGAGAAGTTGCCTGTGATCAGTTGTTTTCAAGTCGTATAAGCACTTGATGATAAAAAAGAAAATGTGAATTTTGAGATCATTTTAGGATGGAGGTTTGTGACTAAAAAAACACATGGAGAGTAACTTATACTTTTTTCATCTGCACCAGTTTCCTGGTTGTTAAATTTCTATCAGCATTTTCCTTATGACACTGCACTCGAGTTGACACACTCGGCATATATCATTGGACTTAATTAATGTATTTTTTCAGTGTACTGACTGCTTCTTGAGTGTGTGTGTGTGTGTGTGTGTGTGTGTGTGTGTGTGTGTGTGTGTGTGTGTGTGTGTGTGTGTGTGTGTGTGTGAGAGAGAGAGAGAGAGAGAGTGTGTGTGCCTGCAAGAGAAACAACAGAAATGTTTTTTGTTTTTTTTTTATTTTCTGAAGTAAATAAATATACATGGTTTAGATAACAATAATTAAAAAAGGCCAAATAAATAAGCGCCATGGAAACTTTCGTTAAAGCCATGCAACTTTCAAGACACTTAATGAAGAATGACTAGTGGAGAGTGACAGCACAGACAGAACAAATATGGCGAATGTTTGACAGGTACTATTTTTTTTCCTTTTATTTCTAAAGTAAAATTTAATTCTAAAATCCCGCTTATCATTTTGAACAAACGTTATTAAACCTGTAGTGTCCTGTCGATTTGCTTAAAAACAATGGGTAGTATACAAATGTTGCTCTACAGCAGCCACTCCAATCCAGCAGGTGGCGGTAGCCCTGTATTTTGGCGGGTAATTCTCGTAAGGAAAAAGACGACAGCATGCGTCACAGCCACAGTTCAAAACAATACTTCAAGTTCCGCCTGTCTGGCGCCGTGTCCTGATGAAGATGTCTCAAAATACTCCCGACAAAGACGAACAAACGTCAGCCAGTAAGAAAAACATCTCCCTCCCTATATCCAGAGTGAGGCTGATCATGAAAAGCTCTCCAGATGTCTCCAGCATCAACCAGGACGCCCTGTTTCTCACCACCAAGGCTACAGTAAGTCAAGCTGCAAGATGCTAACTCTTCGCTTCACTGAGCTCTGCTGCTTTCCAGCTCATCCATCCCACACCGCTGCTACTGCTAGCAGGGATTAGATCAGTGTGGGCCACCCAGATAAATACACAAGTCTCAGCTGCTGCAGTTTTAATAGAAGCTCACACTGTGCATCTTCTGATCTGACTTACCCTGTGTTGTTCCAGGAGCTGTTTGTCCAGCACTTGGCTCTGTGCTCCTTCAACAAAGGCTCTGGGAAAGAAACAAACAGCCTGTCATACAGCGACCTGGCTCACACCGCAGAGGAAACAGAAACTTTCCACTTCCTTACAGGTGAGGCAAAGCAAGAGTTTGATAACCCCGTGGATAACCGCAGAAATCTCCCTTTAATTCTAAAATCCGAGGGTAACAAGGAAAATTGAAATTACGACCCTGAAGTTTAGAAGTGTGGTTATAGTATGCACTTGGTACTTGTAGGCAGTCTATTATGTTTATTTTATCACAATGAAGAAAATCAGATTTACGACAGAGAATGGACCCCAAAGTTGAAACCATCTTTGACTATACCCTCTCTTTATGTTACCATATCACTTTAACTACTGATATTGTAATTGCACCATGTGTACTTACATTTAACATGATGCAGATCTGTCTTTCTAATCTAATGTTTCATCAACTCTCCCTGCTCGTCATTTGCCACATCACCTGTAAGGTCTACATTGAAACAACTGCAAACTCCAAAACCACAAGTCCAGTAGTTTCTTAAATAGCAAACAATAAAAGGCTGCTGCAATATTGGACTTTGAAATATTATTTTTGTGGCTGTTTACACTGCTTGAATGCATGTTGCTGTACAGCTACAGTTATGGGATAAGAAATGGAAGAAGTGTGACATGCTATCTTTTGAATTCACAGATATTTTGCCTAAGAAGATCCTGGCTAGTGATTACCTCAAGTCTCTGGAGCAAATGCAAGATGAGGAAGCTGATTATTGAGAAGGAACCCAGCTACATTCCACATCTGGATAGATGTTATCAAATGTACACATCAGTCATGGGGAGCAGATTGACTGCTTGGACAGGAAACACACTGAACTGTCTCATTTCTTTTAGATAGATTGCCAGAGATTGATGTAGTGTTCACTGGAGAAGTGAAATGTGAATCCAAATATCACCACCACACTGAATCTCAGAGGGACTCAGAAGCTGTATCAAATTTCTAGACTAAAGTCTGTATATCTTAATTTGAAACAACATGGTGAGCAAAGCAGGTTTGAATGAATCATTATGTGAAAACTGCAGTGTGTCCTGCAGAATTCATCACCTCTCCAAAGACAGTCCCACTGTAGGAGCTTAAACACTGTTGTTGCTAATAATCCTACTCTTGAATAGCAGGTTTAGACAATTTGTGATGTCACAGCAACTTAGCATGACCTGTTTCTGTAGACTTTGTTAAAGTTTCTAGTTGCATGCGTCTATAAATGTCATGCTCACATCAGTTAGATAGAAAATATTTTTTCAAAACAGCTCTTAGATCTCAACAGTTATGAATCCATTCCTCAGCAGAGATGTCTCAGATCCTGATTTGTACTTACCTTTAATTATTTCATTTGGGGGACTCTGGCAAATTTAAGACTGAATTGTGTGACTTTACTGCATCTTTGTTGTGCATGTTGTGTTTTTTCCTGTCATATTCAGTACAAAGTAAGTAGTTTACTTGAAAGCTTTCAGTCAGCTCTAAAGTACAAATACCTCGTTTTTTCACTTTAAGTAGAAGGCCACTGAATATGCTGTCTTTCCAAACAAGAACTCACACTGAGCCCAACAGATGTGACTATTTAAAGTGTAAATAACAGCTGACCATCTTACAAAGAATCTTCCTCATAAATGTACAAAAACTGTTTAGATTTGATATTAAAATAAAGATTCACCTTGTCTCATTCTTCTTGTATCTCATTCTTATCATCATAATCCTTGGGAAATCAAGCACAAAAAAGAGCTGAGAGAGATGATAAGATTTACCAGATGTGCATTTTCATCCCTGATAGTGAGAGGCTTATTTAATCTGCTGATTCCAGGTTACATGTTTTGTTTTTGGAGATGTATGCGTGGTACATAGTGCAAATCTACTACAGAGTAGCATAATCCTCCTGAGCATGCATTAGCTACATGAATATATAAATACAGTACAAATAGAGAGAAGGAGTCACAGGTCTTTGTCTTTGTCACTGTTGGATGAGTTTGTTCAGTCGAAGCTGCATGTTGATCAGATTCTTCTCCAAAGTAGAAAAGTTATCCTCCAGAGCATTAACCATGTTCTCTCTACCCTCGATGGCGTCCCTCGTGTTGGCCAGATTCATCTTCAAGCTGTGAGGGGAAAACACAAATGAGACACATTAATACTCTACTTTGCACAAGATTTATCTGGATAGCAGGAGTGTGTTCTGTCACATCTAACAGAGAGACAGTGCTGACTTTTATTCATTCTCTAAAAGCGTTCTGGTGCCAGAGCTGCATCTTGGCCAGATGTCTCAACAGACCACTGCTGGAAAACACTTGGAGTGAGTCAGCTGCTTGTTTTGTTTGTTTTTCCATTTTGGAATCTGAATCAGTGTTAGGTTTATGGGTAAATAAACAAAATAACACTGATCCTGAAATCCTGCCTCATTACTTACAGTTATGAATTAAAGAATAATCCCTCAGCTCGCGTGGATCAGTGTTTACACAGGCTTGGTTAATCTGTTCCTCTGGAGCTTTGGTAGACTTTTTCCCTTGAGTAGTTACAATGCAGAAATCATGGAGTGTATGTTCCTGTAATCCCCTCATCTTTAGTAACTAAGCCACAGTTATAAAGTACTTTTTGTAGATCTCATTAAATACTATCACAGAGTAAAAATCAGATTTGATAACCACGTTGCTTTTCAACCCCTCCGAGGACCTCTCTGTTTAGTGATTGTGTAACACATATTGAGGGGGTATTGGTTCAGAAAGGGTGGACAGCTGTGAAATCTTCTTTTGGCTGAAGGTAGCGACTCATGAGGATTGAGTAGTTACATAACAAATATTGTCTTCACTTGACGCTGTGCGCACATTTTTGAAATCTTGAGCAATTTCCTTAAAGATCACATGCTATTGCAGCTATGGCATTAAATAGTGACGGCTGATAATTGTTTGTTTCCTGGTCAATGCACGCCTCATTATGAACTGCCTTAAAGTCATTTCTTACACCTTGAGTTTGTGCTCCTTGAGCTTAATTTTAAGGCTTTTCACACTTGTACTGAAATAAAGGAGAAGAAAGAGTAGGCAATTACCAAGCCAGCAACCTGGATAAGTCCTTGTTCAAAGAGGCTGTGAGGAGTTTCTAAGTGATATTGAACAAGAGCTTGATTCAAACTTTGCAATGAGATTATCTGCACCAATTTAGGTTATTTCAAAATGCTACTTCTTAGTTTCCTGATCGTGTTAAGCAGGACTGGGTTAATTTACGGCACATCTAAGTCTTTATGACAACACCACTCTGGCTGACAAAGTTTGGAAGTGAGAAGAGAGATCTGTGTTTTTTTCTGCTGAAAAAACGATTTCTGTTATTAGTTTTGTAGTGATGGTGGACACAGGAGCTCAACTGTCAAACAGAAAAAAGATAGAAAAGCAGAAGAAAGATAAGGCTAAACAGGGGCTAAACTGTCTGATAATGTTCATTTCAATCCAAAGTCAGCAGTTATTCTGCAGTGGTCTGTTCAAACTTGAGAGTCTATCAATAAAATGAAGAGAGAGGTTAGATAGCTTGGTAGATGAATGACAGGACAAAATCAGTATTCACTAACCTTGTATATTACGGACATGTCTCAGAGCACTGGGCTGTCAGTAGCACAACATATGGATGGCTACTAAACTACAGTAAAACTGACGTTTGCTTATTGTCACATTTCAGACCTTAGCGCTATGTAACTGTCACTGTAATGAGAAATATGATTTTGTAGGCTCAAATAAAGGTTGATGGTAATAATGATAAAATGATGGTCAGTGGACACGTATTTCTCACCTGGTGAAGACCCCCTGCTCCTTCCCCTCCTTCCTCTTCTCCTCCAGAGAGACAAACACCGTCTCCATGGTCTGCATGGTTTCTACCACACTCTTGTGGTCCGTCTGGATCCCCAGGACTTCCTCTCTGGCTTGGTGTTCATATGAGATCCCACTGTCCTCCACCCCACTGGAGGTGGACACGGCCTGCAGGGCGGCCCTGTTCTGGAGAACCAGCAGACGGGACCTGGCAAACTCCTCTGGTCCGGCGATGTTCTCCCAACAGATTGCAGAGGTTGGAGGGAGCCAGAAGCGCTGGGAACAGTTGACTGGTTTTTCTGGAGTCTCTGTGACGAAGGGGCTGTCAGCAGGGAAGCTGTGGAGAAGGTGCAGAAGAGATGATCCAGAACCCCAGCCATCCCAGTCCTCAAACTCTGGTTTATCTGACTCTTGATCAGAGGGAAAAAGAGGAGAAGGGGGCTCTGTTGCTCCTCCTGAGAAGGAGACCACCATGAGGAGGCAGAGCACGGCCCCGCTTACTGCCCCCTGGAGCATCTCCAACTGTCTGACACAAGAAGTATGAGGCTTTGTTAGACTTGTGAAACACACACACACACACACACACACACACACACACACACACACACGCACATGCACAGCCCCAGCTGCAATGGCTGGAAAGGTCATTCGTTGGCATCATGCCACACTTTATTATCTGTTTGACAGTTTTTCCACTCAGGTCTTTTCCTGTAACTCAGCTTTTGTTTTATTCACATAACAGACGTCTAATTGAAAACACGACCACAGGCTACTGAACTTATAACAAAGCACAACTGGGACCTTTTCAGGGAGCAACAATGACATAACCACTGAAGTATGTGCAGAGATTATTTTGCATGTCAAGATGTTTATTCCCCAGACACTAATTAATTCAGTTAAGTTGAACTGTTTGGCTTTTAGCACTTGGCTTTTAATTTTACAGGCTAAGTTTGATTCCCCATTAATAACAAAACAATGCTGTTGATTAAAGCACATAGAGTCCACTTCAGTGTATTGTACAGAAGCCCGAAAGAAACATGAATCATCACTTCATTTTTATGAGGTATTATGCCTTAGTAGCATAATCTTCACTTCATGTTAGCTCATGAATGACATGATGTAAAGGTACTTTGTATTTAGGGGTCTGAACTTTAACATTGTGGTTACAGGACTCAAACCAGTTAGTTTCCTTTTGATCCTTTAATCCATGGTAACTTCAGAGGAAATTTGAGACGTCAAACTAAGTCCACAACCAGAAATTCCTTTGTCTGGCAAAGTTTGAATTTTTTTTTCACTACTTTTTTTTTTCACCCAATCAGTTTTCCAAAAGACGAACAGCGGCTTGGTGAAAGTGTAAAGCAGTTTCTAAATACTAAAGGAAATATTTGTTGGTCTTGTTCACTTCTAAAATCTTTTCAGAAAGGAGTGGAGTATTTAATCTGAGAGACTTTGGATATGACATTTTATGACATTTGATTTCTCTGTCACCTTTCTATATGTGAAGGCCTCAGTAAAAGGGACACATGACTTTTGAAAGTAAAAAAGGAAAATAGTGATAAATAAATCTCCTAAAACTAAATTTCTAGTAAACATTTTAAACTCTGTTTTTACTGTGGAGTAGATTTTTTTAACTTCAAAATGAGAAGGGGGGCGAACTTTTGGAAATATGGGATTACAAAACATAGGGAATAAAGCGAGCAGGACATGACATTTATATGTTGGGAGCGTGGTCTTTTATTTTGCCATGCTGAAAGCCAGAAAATCCAAAGTTTGAATGTCACCTTAGGGCTTCCATAGAATTCAAATTCCATGCTGACAGTTTCTTTCCTCTGAAGACAGTTTTAAGGACAACAACTTAAACATCTATTACCTTTGCACGTATGTTTTGTTTTGTTATGTATTGAATTTACTCGAGAAGTTACAGCCTATTCCCAAAAAGTAGCTTGACAGTTTGCCAGATTTTAAAAGTATCAAAGTTTGCGGAGCTCAACCAGAATCAACCTCCAAACTCCTCCTTTATCGCGTACTCTTATTTAGGGCGTATAAACGCATTTTTCTCTATCTCTCACAAAAATCGTTCACTTTTATCGTATGTATGTAATGTTTCTTACCCTGCAAAGAAAACTCCAGCGAAGAAGAAGGAGCAGTGTGTGAGGGCTGCGGCTCTCCCTTTGGGCTCTCCCCCGCTGCCTGCAGACGTCGGAAAAAATGACTGCAGCCTGTTAGGAGAGGTGTGAGTCACTATTTTCTGGGCCTGTAACAGCAGAGCCGGAGAAAAGCACTTTCCATCTGAGACTTTTAAGTAATTGAAGAAAATCTTAAGCCAAATATGATCAAATGAGCTCGTTTGTAGCTTGACAAACCCTAAGACGCTTGATTGAAACCCAAGTTTCAGGTCTTTCCTGCCTGGGACGTGACTTTTTTGGACAGGGAATCGGTTGAAATGTGCTGCTTTGTGTTCCTCTGGAGTCAAGGACAAAGTGAGTCTGTGAATGGAGCTGGAGGTGTGATGCTCCTGGAATTTATGAGCCATTTTACTATGTTTGAAACATGACTTGCCAGGCCTGAACTTGGATCACCTTTTGACTCCTAATGTGTTTAACACCCTGCTAATAAAAGCCTGTGCGTTGCAAAAGCTTATAAGATCAGAGACAGGCCCATAGACAACCTTCATTTTTCATTTTATCTAGGGTTTACAGTCTGCTTGTAGATTGTTTGGGAGGAATTTGGGATCAGTACTTGTCACTTGAGTTAATTAGGTGAATACTTGTATTTCCGGGGAATTGCCTTATGCGTACAAACTGACCTAAGCAACAAAGAATGAAGTCACATTTTGGCACAAACAGGAGAGAGTGTTCTGGGAAAGGACTGGCCACTAGGAACACACCCTCGGTTTGAAACACGAGACGAGGACCTTGGAAATATCTGTAAAACATTAATGTTGCAACTCTAAAAAAAGGTGGGACTGTTAAAAACTGTGTTGAATCACTGTGTGCATGCCTGTCCACACTGACTGGTCCTGGTCTGCAGCTGGTCGAGGCAGCCAGATGTTTCCAGATTAACTATTTGCAAACTGTGAGAGGACAAACTCACAAAAACAGGTTGTTGGTTTTGGAATGGAATAAATCTGATTGAGGACATTATTACAGAGAATTTGGCACGTGGGAGTTATTGTTTATGACTCAACAATTTTCAAGTGCCAACATTCATATTCCTGCATGGTAACAAAGCTTCACCAGTCACATACAGTAACTAAAACACATCAGAACACAAAGAACTTAGCCCTGAGGCTAATTAATGCCAGTGAACACTTTAATATGATCAATGCACACACCTATGCACAAATCGCACACCCATAACTGTGCACTAAACTCATTCTCATGTAATTTCTGATTTAGCAACAAGACTTTAGCAATACTTCCAAACTCTTGCTGTTGAGCTAAAGGAGTATATATGTTCAGTATTCACAAAGCTTAGTTTAGCTTTAGCTTAACAATAAGTGCAAAACACCCTCTCTCAAGATTTTTGAGTCCAAATACATTCGTGTCATCCTCTTGTATTCTCTTTATGGTTCTTTAAATCAGCTGTTTTGTTGTAAGCTCATCTACAGTTCAAAATCCTGGACCTCTGAGGTGGAAGGGGAAGCAGTAGCTCTGCTTCAAGAGACTAGCCAGGCAGAGTCCTGTTCCTGGACCAGCTTTTTAATGGACACTGCCAATGTGCCCTAGAGTAAAACACCTGAATCCTCAAGTGCTCAGCAGGATCCTGTTTGTGCATGCATATTTCAGTCTTAGCAAATCCACTAAATAGAGTAAAATGTTTCATTTCTCTTTAGGGGGATTCAAAAAGTATGATATTTAATTTAAGGACCTTTTTGCCCCCCAATCAAAGACTAATCAGAATAAAAAAGGCCTTCTAGTTTATTCAACAGATATTTGTCTCCAGAAGTGCGGCTCATTCATAGTCCCATCCTCTGACCAAATGTGATCAAATGTGAAAATCTGGGAGCCACTGGTTTGCATTTTAGTAACCTGAACATCACAGTTTGATAGTTCTGTGGGGATCATTATGATTATTGGTGTGATGGGCCAACAAAGCTGCCAGAGGCAAATTTATTATTTGTGGTGTTATTTGTAGTGACCAAGCACGGAAAAGGCCTCAGTCAGTGCTCCTACAGTGACATCTAGTGGTGAAAAACGGAACTCGGCGCTGTAGTGATTTAATACTGAGTCCGCCCATCTCTACAAAGTGAAATGATCTGTGGTGGCATCCCAGCAGGGTAACTTTAAAATGATTAATCTTCATAAATGAATACATATATGAAAACCTTAATTGTATCATTAGGCTATATGAATTAATGGTTTTATTAAATAACGTTCCTAACATGGATCATATTAAGGATTTACATGTAGTACTCTGTGTTCATAGTTTCAGAGCTGTGCCCATGCCTCGGGTCATGTCATCGAGGGGCGGGGACCACCGTGTTGCTCCTCCCCCTCCAGGCTGCCGTCACCGGGGCTGCTGGACCGGAGCAACTCGGCACCAAACAACCAGCCGGCTGCTGCTGCTGCTGCTCCTTTGAGCTGAGAGAAGACCCCGGCAGCCCGGAGCCTCCCACCGTCTCTGCTCCTTCTTTCTCACCGCGAACGACATGGCCTCCGACGGCATGGACGAGCGATCTCCGCTGCTGTCGGGCCCCAACTCCGAGAATGTGACCCCCACTGCTCCCCCGTACCTGCAAGATCCCAGCCCCCGAGGTAAACACACATTCAGCATGCAGAGCTGCCCCGCCGCCTGCATGCTGAATCATTTCAGGGCGTATCGGGTTTGTGCGTAAATAAAACTGCAGCAAGGCACAGCAAAGCAAAGCAAAGGCAAGGGCAGTGAATCGGCGGCGAAGAAAAAGGTGGAGCTTGCTCTGTGAGAACTGGAGCAGTGGGTTAGAGAAGAGGGGCCTACAATAACAGCAAAATCTGTTTTACTGCAGAAATGCTTACATCACGACTCGGCAGGGCCTGCTGTGTTGTGGCTTTTCCCTAAAATAAGACGTGCTTTGATGTTGCACTGTGAGGGTCCACTGGATGATGTGGCTTTTATTTTGTTGATTGACGAAGGGAGGATGACCCACTGCAGATGGAGGCAACCTTTTGTTCCAGCTGCAAAACGAAAAAAAAAAAAAATCATGATGTGCCCTGTCTGTGCACAAGGCCAGGACCAATGGCAGGGCATAATTCACAGATTTAAAGAGGGGTTCTTATCTCTTTTGCATCATTAACTGACATTGATCCTTGATCTTGCACCTTGAATCTGCATCTCTCATGCTTTTCATCACTTAAATACCAGTTACTGTGTATGAACAGCCACAAAGCTGACACAGCTTCCACGTTTTGCTCAGTAAACAGCTGAATGTAGGTTATAGCACTATAATGCTTGCAGGGCCGACTGACCCAGGCTATTACTGCTCATAAATCTTCTGTCTGCTCAGTGTGGGAGCCACTGTCAGACCTTTGTCTCGATGCTGAATACTGTCAGACCAAATACTTAATTCATTTTGCAAAAGAGCTGAAAGTCGAAGCTGGAGGTCCTCAGGATCATCACCTATTAGTGTTGCCTTTCTTGTGGAGATTTCCCTCTTACTCATGATGTAAAAACATCCAGATGTCAAAGGATGATGTTACCTGTCATGAGTAGTTTCAGCTGCATGTTTGATTCATTTCTTTAAATGTTAGTTGAATTCAAACCGTGGTTAACTGTTATTTCATTTCTTAAAAAAATCCTCAGTCATCAGAAAAACAACATTGCACTGCCTCATCACATCACCGGTTGCTGTGCGTCTTAATGAATGGATTCATTGACTGTATAATACTCTTTTGAGGGCAGATCAGGACAAGAGGCTAATATCAAGAAAACAAGCAAGGAAAAAATGAACATTTTGTTGTTCTCAAGCCATATAATCTTGCAGAATTCATATTTCCCCACAGGATTAATCTTAAAGACTTTACCACTGGACTGTAATAACTTGTAAATCAACGACTTGTTAGGATATGGCTCTGAAATCCTAAATGAACCTCGCTACATCTCATGGCCTAGTTTCTCTGCCCTCCCTCTGCAGTCTGGATTACAGCTAATTCTTAATTTTGTTGGGTTTTCGGGGTGCAGCGCTCTGTTGGCTTATTTAAAAACTGGATTAATGAAAGTCAAACACTGATTTGTTCTGTTGGAAAACAATGACAGGGATGATGCTGTGACTAATAATGTGTAAGACGTTATTTGTGAGAGTGGTTCAAAATCTGTTGTATTGATTACCTAAATCTCGTTGTAATCTGAAAACAGTGTGACTCCCGTATAGGTGTTACCTCTTGTGTCTGGTGGGGGTTAAGAAGAGGTGGTCGTAGTGAAGGGCAGAGACCAGTGACCTTGGCTGCATCTCACTGGTTTGAGGTGTGAGCTGTGCCTGGTGTTGTCTTCGTCTGCCAGATGATTTTGTGCTAAACGAATGAGCAACCAGAGCCTCTGACGAAGTTTTAATCCTGACAGGTTTGGGGTTTAACTTCCCTCACTGGCAGGGGTTTACAGACTGAGAGATGAGCTGTAGGAATATGCTTTTATCAACATTTTTAAACCAAAAGTGGAACATTTACTCCATATTGTACAATTTAGCTTATGCCATAGTAGTGCTATTAGTTTTGCTGTAGAAAATCTGGCTCTGATAAACAGGAACACATTTAGCAACATAGAATTCATTTAATAACCTTTATAGAATAAACCACAAACAGCATCATCCAATGACTGGTTTGGCTGCAACAGAGAATAAGTGACTGTGATTGGTTGGCTCACCATACATTTACAAGCATTTAAATTCACTGCAGACTCTACCTCTAAAGACCATGGTGTTAATGCCATTTGAGTACGACATATATTAATCCACAGATGAAAATATTACATGTTGAACACAGAATTGAGCATTTTGAAGTAACATTTTCTCGAAATTTCACCTCCCAGTCTCTTTTAAGTAAAAGTGAGTCTCATATAAGAAATGAACTCTTTAATTCTGTTCGGCCATAAGGATTTACCACCAGCCTTATCGTACAGTCCTAAAACGACTTGATTATATGTCAAAAAGGCAAATCAGAGACAGAAAACCTCCCTGCACTTCCGGTTTGTATCCCATCTCCTCATTGCCACTCTCCACCACCTCCAAACCTTATGTCCCACACATTCAGCGGAGGCAGCTGAGCAGGACGCTGTATGTTGTGGTTTCTGTAGTGGAGGGCTGTTCTCATGTTTCCTCTGGCTCCTAGGACAGCGACAGCGGGCACATATAGCCGCTATATTCAGTGTCAGACTTGTGTCAGGACAGAGTTAGTGCAAGGAAACAACCCTCTCCAGAGAGGATCGTAGGGAGAAGTGCTGCCTGCTTTGATTTCAGTTCCTCACTCTGAGCTGTTATTCAGGAGTTATTATTGAAAAGAGGTGTCTCTTAGTTTTGAATTCTAGATATATGGTTTTGTCTAACACACGGTGGGAGAGTCCGCTCTTTGGCATGCGTTGCTTGTGTTTGGAGCCATGATTCTGCACACAGTCGTCCCATCTGTCCCTGTGGTGTCAGCATGTAAAGCATCATCGAATCTCACAGCCAGGCTTGTTTACCTCTTGACTTATCCCATTATCTCCTTCAGAGTAAGATGAGCAGGTCATTTATCTGATCAGATGCCTCCTTTGTGATTGGCCATTAGACCGACTACTTGCTTATAAACATCCTTGTGATGTATCCAGAGAGTCCGTTATATAACTTAGCAACAATGAAAGTTTATTTCCATTACCTGATAACCTGTTCCTTGAATACTTGTGTGGACTATGACATGAGTAATGTATAGTGATCGGGTTAGTTGTTTTTCCATCAGGAGGTCAGGGTTTGATCCCAGGTCCCCCAGCTTGAAGTGCCAAAATATCCTTGGGCAAGACATCTAACCCCACATTCCCATTGGTGACTGTGCCAGTGTTGTGTGAGTGGGATTAGTTAATACTAACAGTGCTTTGCTAAGCAGCCTCTGCCATCAGTGTATAACTGTGATGTGAATGGGTGCATGTGACATGTAATGTTAAGGCGCACAGATTGGAAAAAGCGCTAAACAAACACAGCCCCATTTACCATTTACCATTTATCAGTTTAGCCGACTGGAACCCAGAAGTGGTGAGCTGGACCCTAGGGCTAAGAAGAGAGGTCTTTTCATGTCATTTCTTGGCTTTCCCACTGTAAACAAACTAACATGGAATTAACCAGACTTTAACGTGACAGTAAAACTTCCAGAGTCTGATTTCAGTTGAAATAACAGACTATTGCTTTGACATGTTGCAATGTGATGGCCAACCAGAATTAACAAAACCATGCTATGTATTTTATAGGGTTAAACCATTTGGTTAAAAAAGCAGCAGCTCTCAGAATCAGAGAAGCTTAAAGCCTTAATGAGGAGATGATCAAAATTTACCGTTGCTTGACAAACCCTTTCACCTCAAATCCCTCAAATCTGTGCCTAAACCAAATGAATTTTCTTCTTGATTTAACAGAACCAATTCAGCAGGGGTGGCCAACCTGCGGCTCTTCGATCCATTCATTATTGTTATGAGTAGTGGTGTACCAATCAATCTAAATTATTGTTATAGTGATGTTGTGATCAGTATTGATCAATACTTGGGTGATGAGATTGATTCTTAAGTTTCAGTTTCTTTTCTCTACATCGCACATTTGCTCACAGCTATCTAGATAGATAGATGGATGAAACTTTGTCTCTTTTGCAGTAAAAACTAAAATTTGTCTTTGACACGGCTCTTGGTACGAATTGAAACACGCTTACAAACACAATAAGTGTCACTTCAAAATTTGGAAGTCTTTTGATTTTCATCTTATTTCCTTTTGTTTATGTGTGAGAGGAAGTGTGTGATATGGCTCTTTGTAGTACCACGGTAATTTTTGTGGCTCTTGAACGGAAATCGAAGTTTGGTGCCGGTTTCTCTCAGTATGTAAAGTTTAGGTGAAACTGCAGCAGTAAAAGCTGTGACTTGTGTGAATCTGTGGACTTAGTTTATCACTACGTATTAGATTTGGACTAATTACACAAAAGGATCATGGGATCAAAACAGCTCAAAGGTTGTAAGTGTAAAAAGATAACATTTTTCGTCCTGGAAAGGCTGTGTGTTTTTAATTGCTGTTAACACGTATTTATCGGCCTTGAAATACTAATCACTACCCCTTCTTTGTTTACCAGTGAAACCAGTTAGCTGCTTCTTAGCCTCATGAGCAGATATTATTATTTAACTTCCCGTCACACTGAAGCACCCACTGAACAGGTCTAAAAATGTTTATTTATGTGTGGGTGGTGCATTCAAAAGCAGTTTAATAATGTTTCCATAAAAAAAGCAAACAGCTGCGTGTTGTTCATCAGGAATATTTCCCTGTATTTAGCAACAGACTGTAATGCTTATCGCCCACAGAGTCATCTTATCTCACAATGGATTGGTCCGTCTCTGAAACCATGAGGCTGGGTTGACTCAATCTGTCAGTGAGGGGATTTCTGCAGCTTCATTTCGGTATCTAAAAGAGCTCATTGTTCATTTCTTTAACATACAGAGCTGTGCCTTCCTGGCCCCTTTGACAAAGAGAAAAGAGTCACATGTTGAGCCATCAGAGCCGTACCAGGGCTGTCATGGGTTTGCATACAGTACGTGGAGCGGAGCCTCCAGTTGTGTGAGGTTGTAAAGGGAGTCATTGAATAATTACTGAAAACCAGTCCTGGTAATTTATTGGTAACTCATGTTAGACAGCAACCCCACTGTAGAGCTGTGGGATGTTTGCTTCCTGTCAGGAATTGAGGAGCTCATTGAAAACGGCAGATATGCAAATGATAAGTTTGTTTCTGTCAATGCATTTACTCAAGGTCTTAAAAGAGAGAAAAAATGCAGATGACATGAAAACATTGAGATTGAAGAGCTAACAAGAATCAACCTTGTTTCAGAAGCATAAGCAAAAAAATAATTGTCAGCTTGATGCAACAGTATCTTGGTTAGTTCTTGTGAGCCGTGACATGAGACTTCATTTTTTCTTTTACTGAAAGCAAACATACACACCAGGAAAAATCAAAAAAAGACTTTTACTCATTTGAAGTTAGATATACAAGGTGATGGAAAATGATACGATTATTTCAAACCAAATCAAAAAGAGATGATTCTACGAAATCATCCGTCTGAATTAATAATCAGGAATTAACAACAAACCTCTGTCGTGCCAGCCGCTCTCTGCCAGGTCCAGGTGTGTTCATGAAGTGTTGATACATGCATGCCATTAACAGCTGGCTGTGTGTCATGTGCTTTACCCTCCTCTGCTCAAAGCCGAACTACCTCCTCCTTACACAGCCATCGCCAGCCCGGACGCCGGCGGTGTGCCCGTCATCAACTGCCGTGTCTGCCAGTCGCTCATCAACCTGGATGGGAAGCTGCATCAGCACGTGGTCAAGTGCACAGTCTGCAATGAAGCTACAGTAAGTGGAGCCCGGCGCTGTTGGTGATGACATCTCAGGGTCCTAAGTGTACGACAGTCAACTTGAGTAACGACACTGAAAGTATTTTATCTGAGCTGCTTTCATCATGTTCAGTGTGTCTATAATCTAATCGCACAAAAACAAACATTAACAAACAGTCACCACAGCTGAGAATAACTGTTTAGTATTATATGGATTGATGAGAACTCATATATTGTAGCTGATTAAAAAAAAACAGACATTTGGATTGGACAACAACTTTCTTAAAAAGCAACTGCCCCCCCTATAGTCTTCACCCTTGGAGCCTTTCCAGATGTTTATCTTCCTGTCTGCCTCATTGATCAGTCAGTGCAGTGATGACTTCTCTGTGTGATGTAAATGTGTCACCTTTGTCTCTGTTTGAAAAGCTTTTATTGAGCTGTCAGTGGAGACAACAGCAAAATGTCTATTTCTACAAACACTCAGCTGGAAAAACCCATTTCTGTTGGCTCATAATGGTGGAGCTTAAAAGCATCAACACACCTGTTTGATAATCTGGTCTAATGGATACCAAATAATGGATGTTGTTTGGCCTGAATGGTGCAGGGTCACCATGCAAACAGCAAACCATATCTGTGATCAACTCCTTTAAATACACCCAGAAATTTTCCAAAGCCCTTTTTTTCTCAGGTGTATTTGTTTGCATATATTCAAAAATACAGTTTGTCTTAATGAAAGAAGCTTTTGTCTTCACCCGGGTAACGCATTTTAGGGTCTAAAATGAATATCCAAGGGTACCTTGATTACAGAGAGGACATAGGGTAAAAGGCTACTGGCAGCTAGCTAGAAATTCTGTTATATGAAGGGTTAAAGTGTTCATACGTGAGGCTTCATGGCTGCTTAAATAACTTTGTATACATGTATATGGCTCTTAATGATTCATTTTTTTATGTTTTAATAATTGGGTTTAAAGGCAATGCCAGCTTTGCAGTGTGTTAGCAAAACTAGCCATCCATTGCTAGCAGCAGCAGCAGAATTGTTTTTTTCTTTTTCTTTTTTTTTTTTATGCCCCTGGTCATAACTCCACCTCCCCCAAAGGTTGTGCCCTCCAATTACAAATACAGCATGACAAATTACAGTGGCAACCCCTGGGCTCAAAATATGAAGCCTATCTTAAAATATTACCATGTGGAGGGTATATTTTCGTAAATTCTTATTTCTAAAGGTAGAGTCTGCAGGATTTCTTGTAACTTGTTAAAATGTTGTTAAAAGCAACATTCAAGCTGGGCTCCTCCTACTTGGCTCAGTGCCAGCAGCAGTCCACACCCACAGCCTGCGACTGTAACTACAAGAACACAGTCATTAGCCCAGCAACCACCTGTAGCAACGCGTTGCTACGAGGAAGAGACTTGAGAGTCGTGCACCTGACTTGGCATGTTGGCACAAGCTAATCATTGGATTATTTATGCAAACCTGGTTAACATAGAGCTAGCAGAGAGCTAACTCACATTGCTCTTTATCTTGAGCTGCTCTCCAACTGCCTGAAAGCGAGTGAGATTCAAGCCAAGCTTCACCCTGGTTTAGTATAAAGTTTTATTTGGAGTTTTGTTTCACTTTGGTTTTGTTTTTCTTTCTTCTTGCTACGTCCACCAACATAGCCACTCGGGATGGCTTCTTCCACTCGCTAATCAACAGGCTAAGTCACTTGTGCACTGGCATTGTGATTGGCTGATATAACCACGCTTACTCCCCACCAGAAACATCCTGATACAACCAAAGCATCAACATATGGGCTGAGGAGAGGGTTCAAAGCAGACAGATATACTGACACACATGTATAAAGGCCAGTAGGAGAGGATTGTGTAGGATTATTCCTGTAAAAGTTGACTTTTTTTTTTTTTTAAATCCTGCAGACCTTTAAAGTTAATCAACTTTTAAGTTTTGCCTTTGTAAGAGTATGGCCGATTTGACTGCCAGATGAGCACCCTGTAGCTGTCTGTGTCAAGGCTAAAGGCCTCTCTTTTTCCTTATCCCAACTAGAACAAAGCTAGGTCGACCTTTGAACAATGGCATGTGTCAATGATAGGCTTTAAAAGTTGGTATCAGAAACCAAAGTGTGACGTCACTGAGACTACATCTATGTATCATGCACTCTTCTCATATGACACATCATCGACTTGTACGTTATCTAAGATGTTCTCATATTATTCTACCTTATCAGTATTGATCCTGACCTGAGTATGGCGACATTGTGTTCCTGTTAAGAATGACAAAATAACACACTTATTTTATAAAAACAGTGTCTATTGACATTTTGTCAATTTTGGAAAAACATTAAACTGATTTTTTTTTTTTTTACACAAATGTACCTCAAACTAGCCGCATTTTGGGGCTAATTGATTACAATGAATCAGTGCTTTGTCTGGTGCATTGAAGCTACTTACAGCCTCATTTTAGGCTACTGGACCTGCTTTATGAAGATTTCCATGTGTAATAGATTAAAAGCAGAGATATTGATTTTGCACTTTGATTTCACTCTGAGGTTTTCAAGACTCTGCTGTGTTTCTTCTTCTCTACTGTATAACAGCTTCTCTCCTTTATAAAAGCTTTTGCTTTCAGTGTGCTCATTGTGGTGTGTTGCCTTTCAGCCCATCAAGAACCCTCCAACAGGGAAGAAATACGTGAGGTGTCCCTGTAACTGCCTGCTCATCTGTAAAGACACATCCAGGAGGATAGGATGTCCCCGGCCAAACTGGTAGGCCTCAGCCGGTCGATCCCAGTCTTTAACTTTTATACTATCTCTCATATTTTTAAAAGCTAAGTGCATTATCTTTTCCCCTCCAACAGCAGACGCATCATCAACCTAAGCCCGGTGATGGTGATCCCTGAGGAGCAACCTGCACAGCCGGCTCTGCCCATCCAGCCTGAGGGGATGAGGGTGGTGTGTGGTCACTGTGGCAACACCTTCCTCGTACGTAAACCCACAAAAACTGTTTCACGAGTTGCTCATGCAGATTTTGTTTGTTGGTATTTGCATATTAATAACCCTGAGACCTGTAATCTTTAATATGTATTGATACAAATAAGGATTTTCTACTGTGTTATGGAACAGTTGTGCAGTTGTTCTGGTTCCTAAAGCTTGTTGTGCTGTATATCAGGATTGACTTTATTCATGTTAGTCCCGAGCACACATGAGAGCTTATTAGATATTTTACTGTAGTGGAAATAAAAACCTCCATTCAGCTGTAGATTTTGAATAAATATGTTATTTGTATCAGCTGGTATTCATTACACAAATACATTCCCTCCCATTTAAAGACTTATTATTGCAGGATCACAGCTTTCTGCAGAATATTCCCATTCATTTGAATGCCCTTGTCTCCCTGCATGTGTAGTTGATATTTTTGAAAGGCAACATATTAACCTTGAAGGAAGAAGGTGCAAAACAACAGGTAATGTCTCATGACAGCATCTAAATCAGTGGTATTGTCCTCTTAACGTGTGCACATTGTTGCTTATGGCGTCCATAGGGGAGTGAGGACGCCAGGTCTTCCCAGCCAATGTCTGGCGTTCCCAGCGATGGCACCCCGCCATCACAGCAACAGGTTGAAGCTGGTGACACTGGTGGACAAATTAACAACAGTCTAACCTGCTCCAGTCCAATCCTGGGTCCTATTTACACCAGTGCTCATGTGACTTTGTGCACATCAAGTGTAGAGGATGGTCTCAGTCAAAGGGATGGGACTGTCTAAAGTTTCATGATACACTTGTGTAAATATGACCTGAAAGTATGATCTGTGTTTTCGTACATCAGAATCCTGAATGAAAAATTACGTATGAACAATCCTAACCAATACATCTTATGAATCATATTTACTGATAATTTTACCATTTCTTCAATATGAACACAATGTTTTTCAGTTGAACTATAAGTTGAGAACCCTCATAGTTGATCGTGAACAATCATCCTCTGATGGTTTTATACTGATTATCCCTGAAGTGCAGAAGGATCTTAGCGTGTTGTGAATGTGTGCATGTGTGTTCATTGAGTAACTTCTTTTTCTGCTTCCTTGCAGTGGATGGAGCTTCGGTTTAACACACTAGCCAAGTGTCCCCACTGCAAAAAAATGTGAGTCCATTTAACACCCATCAAACAGTACACAAAGTAAAACACACTCCTTACCTGCACTCCATCGCAGCTTTGAATTCACAGTTCATGAATTCTTTCTATTCTTTTGGGATTCAAGTATTTAGATCAGGGGTTCCCAAACTTTTTTAGACCATGGACCCCTTTCAGGTGGGGTCCCCCTTTTTGGCTGAAGCACAAATGGCCTAGTGGTTTGGATTGTGCTCCTTGAGCAGGTGGCCTGGGTTCGGGCCCTACCTGTGGTGTTTTTCCTGCATTTCACTCCCCGCTCTTGCCCCACTCCTGCACTACCCACTGACAACTCCTATCAAATTAAAGCCCCCAAAAAAACTTTAAAAAAACATAAACTGATGGTTGTACGCCATTTCAAGCCTGTATCTGTATTTAAAACTGTTTCATAAAGAACTTGACCATGGATCAGTGGAAAATGTAAATTTGCATCTTCTTGCTGTATTGTGCGTAGTCTTCCCAGAAAATGCTGTTTTTCAATGGCAGCATATGTTGCACCAAAACCTGTATATCTTGTTCAGTGTTATTGGTGCTTCCCAAGATACGTAAGCTACCCATGCTAGAGGCATTTATACAGCATCCTAATATTGTGGATGCTGGATTTTGAGGTGTACTCTCATAACAATCTGAGTAGCTTTTCTCTTCTTCAGAGCAGAGGATGCAGTGTGTCCATGATCTCCTAAAAGAATGTCACATTTTGGTTGTGCCCAGGCCAGGAGAAGTTGCTGGCATTTCTGAGCCATGTTTGTGTGTGTGGTTCCCTCTTTGCATAGTACAGCTTTTAACCTGCATTTGTGGATGAATCCTGATCACAGGTGGTAGTTTTTGGAAATGATTTTGAGTCTACACAGTGATTTCCACCACAGAGTCATGTCTGTTTTTTTATGCAGTGCCAATTTTTAAAGTATAATCCAGTACTAGCATCTGACAGTTTCATTTTTTTCTAAAATGTCTCTTGATTCTCTTAAACTTTTGGTTTTGTTATGTGCAGGAAATGATGAAATTTTCAGATTTACATTTAAAGCTCTTGACTTTTTGTCTGTAATAGTTGAACTATTTGCGAATAGTATACTATTTGACTCTTACAGACCTGGAGTTAAATTTTTCTTTCTTTGTCTGGACTGGATAACAAATTTCTAAGGTGATGGTTCATCCCTTCAAACAACAAATGGGGGCAGCTCTTCCTCAAAGTAGGTTAAGATTTATTTGAAAAGCAAATAGTTCGTTTCAGTGTATTTAAATTCCTTAAGAAATGTGTCAGTTTTTATCTGTTAGTACACTCGTGTCCTGTTTCACATATTTTGGGGGTCTAAATAATGAAAGGTTTTATCCAGTTTTGGAATTTCAGCAGTAGAATTACTTAGCTGGTGGCCAAGAAACGTGCAGAAACATAATCTGTGTGATTTACTGTTCCCAATCAAAGTAGGTTTGCCAAAAGTTTTGCAACGGGTGCGCTCTGATTGCTAGTCCAAATGCCAGACAGTAAACTCATGTTTGCTTAGTCCTTAGCTTCAGTAAATCACTTTCCACAAGTTTCCACAGCGCAAGGTCTCCTTGAGCAACAGAGTGAAAGGGTTAGCTGGAAGAAGTTGGTAGTAACTTAAGTTTTTTGTTGTTGTTGTTGTTTTTTACAAACTGCTATCTTGTCAGTAGCTAGCGCAAAAAGAAACAATTTAGTTCAGAAGGTGATGAGATGTTTTGTTGAATCCCAAAGAAACTGTCACATTGAAGTGAGATGTTCCAACATTTCATCTTTTCAAACAGTTTCCTTCTTTTTACAGGAAAATTAATCTTCTGAATGTAAATGAAGCAAAAAGTTTGAAAAAACTAGACTTTTGTCAGAAGGAAAAAAATATCCACATTCGTCCCCATTGGCAAAAACTTTGACTCGTGCAGCTTTGTAAAACACAAATACTTCTTGGCTCTTGTTTCGGTTGTAGTACCTAACCTACTTGGATCATTTTATTGTAATCAGCTGCTGAGCTTCAGGGGTCTGGACTTTGTAGTTCTGGGAGAAGGGAGGGTGATGATGGTGAGGTTCATGGAGGCTAATCTAGCAGGTGACAGGAATTAAAGACTGCCTCGATGCAAATAACGACAAAAAAGAGGGTGGCTGCGGGGTCAGAGGTGGTGGGAGTGTGTGGAAAATGAGGAGTGTGGAAATGATGAAACGGACAAAATCTGCATCAGGTAGATGATGTTGAAATGCCTTCAACTCACATTTAAAAGCAGTTGTTAGTTGTATCTGGCACGGTGAATGAAGTTAGAGACTGGCACTCTCTGACTGAGTGAGAGCAATCTCTGAAAGTACTTTTACTAGAGACAGACCAATATGGTTTTTTCAGGGCCCATACCAATCATCCGTTGTCAGGGAAGCAGATAACCAATATTTGGGGCTGATATTCATTTGCAATAAAAGTGAATTTGGCATCCAAATTTAGAAATTTGAATGCCTTTAGCATATGTTTACGCAAGGTTATGATAGTTTTGGATTTGTCATTATAGTTTAGTTTTAGTGAGTTTTGACATTTTTTTCCCATTACAGTTTAGTTTTTATTTAGTTTTGATTTTTGCAACAAGGCTTAGTTTTAGTTTAGTTTTAGTTTTTTTACCTTATTCACCAGGTGCAGGATTCAAAAAAGTCAGAGTAAATATTTTGTCATACAGTTTATTTTCCAGTCCAACATAGTGCTCACTGCTGAGTCAATGCTGATACTGAACTGTTGGCTGCTGCCTTAAACACAAAAAAATAATATAAACTTAATATAAAAAATATAAACATAAATTATATAAAAATATTGTTAACATAAAGTAAATATAAACAATATAAACGTAAATTATATAAAACAATATAATATGAGCTTTATTAATTAGAAACTTGGACTCTGTAACAATGAAACTATTACAGATGCTCTGATTCATTGCTCCACTACGTTTCATCGCAGCACAGCGCACAGCCAGTCAGTGCTGTAAAGAAGCACGTCCCAGTACGTCACTATGATGGTGCCGTACAGCACTAACAACTGCCTAAAACAGTTGTTAAATTGGTTGGTAAAATTGTGTCGAATTTCGAATTCATTAAAATCCTAAAGGCTATTGATATTGTCAAAAACTATAACTAAGGACATTTTTTCTATGGTTTTGGTTAGTTTCAGTTAGTTTTGTGAACACAAGATGCAGTTTTAGTTTACTTATCGTTTTTGTTTTCTTTTCTAGTTTTTATTAGTTTGAGTTAACTGCAATGTATTTCAATTTTTAGTTGTTGTTTTTAGTTTCATTTTAGTTAACTATTATAACCTTGGTGTTACGTGGGGGACCAAGCATATCTTGGGCTCTCATAGAAAAAGTACTTCTGTGAGCCTAGCATCACAGCTGCCACTAGCTGACTCATGAAGCCTCTGGTAATATTATTAAATGGGCCATTATGATGAACCCCCCCCCCAAAAAAAATAAAAATAAAAATAAAAATAAAACCAACTGGATAAAAAACAAAAATTCGTCAAGACAGAACAGAGTATCAACATAAAAAACTGCATCTTCAGCAAATATTTTTCTCTCTGCTAAAACTGTGCTTGTGCAAGCCTTTAAAGGGCAAATAAAGTAAATATACGAGCTTTGTCTCATCTCATAAACATGATGGATAATGTGCCAGAGAATTCATGGTGCACTCAAATTTTTATTCATCTTTTATAGTTATATTTGGTGGTTTTTATGCCTTTTCTTCAGTGGATCAAAATAGGACAGTGGATTGAGCCAGAAGCAGGGAGAAAGTCAGGGGTGATATGCAGAAAGTGGGGCCTAGAGTTGGACTCAAACATGGGCATGCTTAAAGGCTTTGGCCTCTGTACATGAAATGCACGAGCCAACGACTTGGCCAAATCAAGCCCTGTGCTTACATTTTTTCATCAAGCATTGCCTGTAGATCAGGAGATATATGTTTTTGAAGCAGATAGTAAAAAGATGTAATCAAGATCTGGGTCCAAACTTTATACCTTGGTAATTTTTGTTTGTTCATTTTTATCTCCATACCTCTCAAAAGTTAAAAAAACAATAATAATAAAGAATTCAACTCCCTACCAACTTTTTTGCAGCATTTTACAAGGGTCCCAAATCAGACCCATCTAGTTGTATTGTAAATGTTGTACAAAGTTTGTCTCTGAAACCTTAGGATGCTTGAGGAATCATGTTTTGCAAGTGATATCCACTGTCCTTAAAAACAATGTGTGGAGAAAGAGAAAAAGTGAAAGTAGGAGGAGGTTTAAGAAGTAGTAGCAGAAGGTAAAAGAAATCAGGTGATCAGGCCCCCTTAGGTCACCTGAATACCAGCGATTCCTGAAGAATGCTTGAGTCCCGTCACATGAGGGGCATGTGAGCACCGAGGGGGGAGGAAAGTGAAATAATAGTGGGAAAAAAAACAGATTCCAGTCTGGTGCTTTAGGGCGGTCAGCTTGTTCTTGTGTTCATTGGAGTCTGAAAGTGTTGGGAACTGCTCATGTGACTCTCCCTGTGTTCGTCTTGTGTGTTACGTAGAAGGAGGAGGAGATTTCTCCTCGACTCATGGGATTGTAGAGAGTGCTGGAGAGTGAGAGCTGCGCAGAAAAGTGTGAGATTGAAAAAGCATCAGACACCTCATGATGGGAAATTTTTCCACAACTTTGAGTCCATTAGAAATGTCAAACTCCTGATGGAGAAAACTGTAGTTACAGTTACTCTATACCTGACGAGTTACACATGCACACACTGATGCCTCATGATGTGCCACTCAGGAGAAAAGAAGAATAGAAACTACATGAAATGTCTTCTCTGTGCTTGAATGTTACTGTAATGAAATTTTTCATCAGTTTCTCCTTGCAAACTGACCCTCTGTGCTTTTTGTTTCTCTGCTCCTCTCTCCACAGATCCTCTGTTGGCAGTGCACTCCCCAGGAGGCGCTGTTGTGCTTACGTAACAATAGGAATGATCTGTATTTTCATTGGAGTGGGATTAACAGTAAGTCCTGTCTGTTTCTCTTTGTATTTTAAGAAAGTCATAAAGGAAGATGTATATGTGTAGATTAACAAAATGAGGGCAACATGTTTCAAAAACAGAAGCAAAATTTGATCTGCATGGTGGTGCAGTGGTTAGAGCTGTTACCACACAGCACGAAGGTTCCTGCTTTGATGAACAGGTGCCTTGCTCTGCTTTTACTTTCCTTGTAAGTGTGTGTTCTCTCTAGTTACAGCTTCCTCCTTAATCCAAAAACATGCTCATCAAGTTGATCTGTCGCTCTAAATTCACACACAAATTACCCAGTGTGTGTGAAAAGTTCTCTGTCTCTACATTTAAGCTTTGTGATAGGCTGGTGACCTGTGAGTGCACCCCACCTTGCATCAAGTGAAAGCTGGGATAGGTTCCAGTGGACAAATATAGTAATTTCAGGATTGTAAGTTGCAAAGGGAATAAGACACTGATCTGTTTTGGTGGTTTCAGCTTTTTGCACTGCTTTCATCAGAAGCAGTGAATTGATCATTTGTGTCCGACACTGTACATCTAAACCTTACAACCTTGAACACAACAAATTCACATCGCAACATTGTACTATTTCAGGCTTTGAACACACATAGCAGGGTATTTCAAAAACAAATATTCCCCCCTCATTCCCACACAGACTGGGAAAATCCACCAATAAGTGCGGCTCGAAGCATGCCAAAACTAAAAACGGCAGTGTTTTTCAGATGTAAAACCCATGCCAGCCAATCAGAATGGACAGTGTCATTCAGCTGTGAGGTTTGAGAGGCAAAAACTCTAGGGATGGCCCGATACCGATACCAGGTATCGTATCTGGCCGATACCAGCCTTTTTCTAAGGTATCGGTATTCAAGAAGGCTGCCGATACTCCAGGCAAAAAAAATCTTATGTCAAGCAAGTTTTCCTCGCCACTAGATGCTGCTAATTTTGCCATCTGACACTCATAAAAACAATATAATCGAAGAAAAACAATGTATAATATGCTACACAGTGTAGATGTATGCAAGTCCCTGTGTTCCTCTTCTGTGTTCCATGTGCAGCCACAGCGAGTGTGTGTGACTTATGTGTATCAATAATACTGTATGTGCCACTTGCTGGTTCTTTAAAGTTGTGTTTAAATCAGTACTGAAGTTTTTTGAATAAATGAATAATCGTGTATATTAATTATGATTTCAATATCACTTAAAATAATCGTGATTCTTATTTTTACCATTATCGCCCAGCCCTACTAATTGCTGGGGTTTAACACCACTGCAAACGTGCACCAGGCCTTTTTCAGACAACATAAATGAACCAGGACGAGTTTTTAATTTGCACTTTAGTTTACTTTAAAAAAATCTTTAACTCTGACAGTTGTTAGTTTTATTGTGCACTTTTAATATTGTTTATTTTAATATTTATCAAAAAAGTTCCTAACTCAGAGGGAGTTGTTTGTGTTTTGTTTGGACTTAATGGCAGAGTGACTGTGTTATCTTTGATCAAAATGATCTGTCACTGTTAATTGAAATTTTATGTATCAAAAGTGCTAGTAGTATCGGTACTCGGTATCGGTGAGTATTCAAGAAGGAGTACTTGTACTGGTATGGATCTACTCAAAAAGTGGTATCGATCATCCCTTAAAAACTCTGTTTCCCAGCATATATACGAAACCATGAAAACTGAGTTTTCCAAAATCTGCATTTTGGCTCAAAGTTTTCAGAAAACATTGTTTTAAGTGCTGTAAAGCTGCGTTTTGACAGATTTCCCAGATACCTGGCCATGTTTGTTGTGAGCAATAATTTGCTTACTCAATAACTTTTTTCTGTCTGACTCCCAACTCTTCCTTTTGCATTTTAAAACCTTACTTGAAACCTTTTTAGGATCCAACAGTGCAAAATTAAAAATCTTGTGGCTTTTCAACTGGTCTTAAAATTTTGATCAGGTGTGTATCTGATGTAAAAATGCTCAACAAGGTCTCTGAAATCTCAACATCTGTCATTTCACACATTTTTTTTTGCAGAAAAAGTTATTTATTATAAAAATAATATTCTAATTCTTCTATAGGCAGCTTTTGATTGTGCTGGTAGAGTCAATACACAATGGCAGTCATGAGTGTGAACTCAAACAATAAATCAATACATAGCGTGTTAGCCCACTGGACTTCTCAGTAAACAAAAACAACCTCTGTTGTTCAGTTTCTCACAATATATCTGAGTCATGTCAGACTTCATATTAAAGCTATAATCGCTTCTTAATGATTTCAGGGGATTGGAGTGCTTATTTTAAAGCTTGGGAAGGCAAATCGGAAAGCAAACCCGGCATGAATAAGCTCAATTTTGGAAGTTTTTACTAATTCCATTGACTCACTTTGCTGTGACTGAGTAGCTTTTTGTGTTGTTGTACTCCAATGAGTGAATGTTTTCAAAACTAGAACTTCTTCGTGAGTATCATCTGTGGGAAGTGTCGGAATTATCTTCATTTGACAGTGCATTCTTTACTGAGGAGAAATACACGTGGAGGGTTGGAAATTACTTCACAGGTTCTCCCTTACAGCCTGAGAAACTCATCAGCCAAACACTACATTACATCAGCCTGTGCACAGCAGGCTGTGGCTCAGTGTAGAGGGACCCTTTATTGTGCAACTAGTGTTATTCATACATGAGTCTGTTCCTTTGTTGGTCTGCTTTTAATCAATTTGGACTAACACAATTCTGAACTGTGGAGATCGACTGATACGCACCAACTCTTCACCCATGTTCTCCCTCTCCTCTGCATTTACAGGTCGGCACTCGGAACTTCGCCATTCGTTACAACGCCACTTACGTCTCTTGGGCGTTGGCCTACCTGCTTGGCCTCATCTGTCTGATACGAGCCTGCTACTGGGGGGCCATCAAAGTCAGCTACCCTGAGAACAGCTTCTCCTAGAGAGTGGAGAGGGGGGCACGACTGGGAGAACAGACCCCACTTTTAAGTTGTTTCATCGTGTTTAGATTTCAAACCGGCCATTTTTCAGCAGAGTGGGACGCCTGCAGAGTGTGATGGAGGGATGAATGTTTGGAGAGCTGTTGCGTTGAAGATGCATCCTGTTGTGTTTATGTCTGTTTTAGAGTTTTACTCACTGAAGATAGACTACTCTGTGTCAATCAGTCCACATTGACTCAAATCCTGCCCAGGTTTGCTGAAATCCTTTGAAATACAGAATCAAGTACTCCAATAAAACTGTGATTGTCATTGTGTGAATGCCAAAATTAGCTGATTTTAAAAGTACTCAAGCAAACTGGTTGGAATGGTCTTTCTGGACTAATTACTGAATAATATTTTTTAGCTACTTGACGTTTTTTTTCTGACCAGACCAAAATGAGACAACTTCCTGAGATTAGTTTACCCATTGCACTACGATTATATGCAATTGTATTAGGTTTTTTTTGCTGCTAGTTTGACTCCAGGCTCATATCTGTACCGTAATGTAACCTTGCCTGTGTGCACTGACATAGTATTGCTTTATGATTTTAACCTGTGAAATGATCAACTGTTTTTTTTTAAAGTCCTCTTTAACTACCCACTTGTGCCAGCTTTACTCCTCAGTGTTAGTTGAGTGGAGCAACAGGAGCTCTTTTTTTATTTATTTCCTGAGCTGACTTTTTGGTGCCATGCAGCTTTTAAACACATAACAGCAATAACCCTTTTGTTTGAACCCTTCTTTCTCCTCTCTATGTTTTTGTTTCCTACGCACTCACAAAAAACGTCTGCATGTTGGTGTCCTACCACTGGGGTTGTGTTTTTTCCTTCCCGTTGCAGAGAGGTAGCTGAAGTGTTTGACACTCCTGTCTTTGCTCCATCTGCCTGTAAGTTAGAATGTAAACCCTCCTCTTCCTCCTCCTCTTCCTCTTCTTCCTGTCGCTTTTATCGCTGCTCTCTGACCTCTGGTGAACTCCGTGCTAGCTAGCTAGGTTGCTATAGGCTAACTCAGCATCCTGTCTCTCGACCAGTCTGCAATCTTCTAACCTTGTCTTGAATGTGATGATGATGATGATGATGATGTTGAGGATGATGATGATGATTAAGGAGAAATATATAAAAAGAACCTTTGTAAATAGTTCAAATTCAGTACCTGGAAACTGTAATGAGAGGATGAAGGAGAGGAGACTTGTGGGTCTTTTTAAAATGATAATTTATCAATAAAAAGCTAAAACTGCCTGTTTTCATCTCTCTCTTTATTGACTGGGATGTTTCCAGAAAGTGATCATGCTTGAAATGACTAAACTTAAGCATGTATTTGAGGTGTTTGTAGTTTTATTGAGTTTATCATATTTAACCTTTGTTTCCACCAAACAGTTCGGTTTGGACCAGTACAGTTTGGTGTGGGTTGGATCAAGTATGCATTTTCACAGCTCCCTCTCATGGTGGACAGCGACGTATGCTGACTGCTGATAGACCAGGGGTGGGCAAACTTTTTGATTTGTGGGCCACAATGGGTTCTAACATTTGTCAAAGGGGCCGGACCAAGAGCAGATGGATGGAGTGCTTTGGTAACTATCAGGGTATCATTCATT
Source organism: Halichoeres trimaculatus (assembly GCF_033239565.1). Taxonomy (NCBI): domain Eukaryota; kingdom Metazoa; phylum Chordata; class Actinopteri; order Labriformes; family Labridae; genus Halichoeres; species Halichoeres trimaculatus. Next base: position 20,565,648 of record NW_027437192.1, read on the forward strand.
AATTCCATATCCGTTTTAGAATACAAAATTGAGAAAACGGATCACGACTTGTTCAATTTTTCGTTTTCGAAACAAAAATCAGAAAACACATAACGGTCTATTTTTCGCTGTTTTGATTTTGTTTTGAAATTAAAATTAGAATATGAGAGAATGGAATTACAATGGGATTTTTAATCCGTGTATGGTTCGTTCTTTCGTTATTCTGTTTCATAACAAAATCGAAAAAACTGACTTGTTTTTTTGTTTTTCTGTTTTAAAACCAAAACGGAAAAACAGAAAAACGTGTTTTTCTGTCCTGGTTTTAAAAATGAAAAACCAAAAAATAATAAAAGATTGTGTCAAAACTGTTTGTGTGATATTTTGATATTAAATGTGAACTCTCTATATAGAAAACATCAGAATTGCAGGGGAAATAAAACATTAATAAGGTTTATTCATTTAATTTTTTCCAAGTTCGGCGGGCCGGATTTAAACGTTTAACGGGCCACATGTGGCCCCCGGGCCGTAGTTTGGCCATGCCTGCGATAGACCATACACAGCTGCGTCAGTTATGTCATAGCGTGACGCTGTAGCAGCGCGACACAGTGTGCTCCGCTAATAAATTCGACACGAAGAAAACCGCGACACAGTAAAAAGAGAAACAGTGGGAGACATCCAGCAATTCGTCTTTGTGAGTTGTGATCCAAGCAGCTCTCTGTTACAAAGCGCAAAGACGCTTTGTTTTAGAAAAGGCTGCGCGCGAGGAGAGAGACAGCTGCTGTCGCACGGTAAGTCATGATTCTTTCGACCAATCAACAGACTACAGTGTTGTAGCTCCACCTTCTGGGACCGGATCGGTTGATCCTGGCACCTCAGCAGAAGGGTCCCCGGACCAGGGGTCTCCAACCTTTTTGAGACTGAGGGCTACTTCAAAGGAAGTGAGTGGTACGAAGGGCTTCTTGTTAGACACAAACCTACTGAACAAAATTGCTCGTGTGATACCCTCAAAATAAGTATTTTATTGATGTTTTAATATTTTTTTTGATTCCCTTTTAGAGTCCTTTTTTTAAAATCACAATTGTGATCTGTCGTTTCATGGTGTCTGGTTTATTTATAATAAGAACCGCAGAGATGCGCACGAGGACATGTTGTTTCATTAAATGGACACTTGGGGGCAGCACGGACCAGCAGCGTCACTGAGACTCTTTGGGTTACGTAGCGGGAGCTGGGTTCAACGGAAGATGAGCAGCATGACACCTGTTCTATATTAATATTTACAGGTTTGTAAGCGGTGTTTTGTGTAAACTGATGAATGAACCCCTAATGTATTGTGATTGAAATGTCAAAAGTGTGCTAAGGGTAAATATTAAGTTTAACAGTCAGTGTCAATGTGAGAAAATGGAGGTTAGCGGCATCGCTCATTCATTCTTTTTTCTCTTTTCCCGTTTGTTTTCTTTGGCTCGCGAACATTTGAGGGTTATTTCTCTTTGTAAAAAGTTTAATATGTGTATGTTTTGTGTCTAGACTGCTACAAGCTAAAAATGATGAGCAGTTTAAGATCAGCATTAGCTACAGCCCTGTTTCAGGGGCACGATCTGTAGTTATAGTAAGATACTATTATTATGGAAAGTCAATGCTCACATTTCAATTCTAACTGTTCCACTATTGTTATTAATTGTTCAATTGAATTTACACTGAAATGAAGGTAGGAAACATATATACATTTCTGGAAGGAGCTCTATTGTGACCAGTGCTGTTTTTGGAACAAGACTCGTGGGCACCTTGAGTGGTTCTGGCCGGCACTAGTCCCATTAGACTCCCTAATGGGGCGGTTTGTTTCGGTTGTTTGGGGATCTGTCCCTGGATTAGTCAGTGGAAATACCACAAAGTGGGTGACGTACCGAGATGAACAGAACTGAACTGCTTAGTGGAAACAGGGCTTAAGACTAACACGTTGCACTTTGTTTGAGAGGGACATATCGTGCTTCCTGTTACACTATGTGTTCAATGTTCTGTCGAATACACAAGTTTACAATCAAATCACACACACATAAACACACAAAGATCATTTAAATGATCCTACAACACTCTTTTCTTTTGAGTTAAAATGTCGTGATAGAGTAACACTTTTTAATGTGCTTGTTTTTCCAGTAGACTAAGTACTTTTTTATGCTCCAAGCTTTACAGATTTGATCATTCTTACCCAGACTTTCTGTTTGGTTTTGAATGCAGGGATTAACCCTTTAACAAATAATTCTTTATAATGTGCTAATAATGCTTTAACTCAAGTTGAATACTTTTTCCATGGCTGGTATTTTCATCACTGTAAATACATAAGAAGCTTTAGATACATTTTCAGATCAGTTTCTCTTGTACAGTGTGACAAACATGCATGTCATCTGATACACATCAATCAACTTGAGCCCACAAACTCTGCTAGAAATCTGGGTGTCATTATTGATGACCATTTAAGGCAGGGATGTCCAACTCGTGCCATGGAGGGCCAAGAGGCTGCAGGTTTTCTTTCCAACCAAGAACTCCACCAGCTGATTCCACTGATTACCTCACCTTCAAGCAGAGAGCAGGGGCTAATCAGTGGAATCAGCTGGTGGAGTTCTTGGTTGGAAAGAAAACCTGCAGCCTCTTGGCCCTCCATGGCACGAGTTGGACATCCCTGATTTAAGGGTAGTGTTCATGAATGCAGAAGCAGGTCTGGCTTCACTGGCTTTCAGTGGCAGCTCTTACTCTGGCTAACAAAAAAGTGATGAGAACGGCTCCTGCCTACCTGGGGTCCCTCATCTGGGTCTTAACTCCCTCTCGCCTGCTACACTCTGCTTGTCAAAGACGCGTGGTGCTCCCAGCCTATCATGGCTCTAAATCTCTAGCCAGATTCTTCTCTTTAAAGTTGAAGCACTTTTTCACACTAAGATCTTCCTTCCTATCTAAATTCTTGCTTGTGTTGTTTGTCGCTTTGGATAAAAGCTTCTGCTAAATGAAATTGTAGAGTAGTAGATAAATCATACATTTACTGTGAAATATTTGGCTTGTTGTGTCTAATAGATTAACATCATTTAAACAAATATGCACATCAAACTTATGTAATCCGGAGTGATGTCGCTCACTTGACAAGAAAAAAAGGTTGGATACATCTCCCTGGGGCACTTTGAAAGACTTTAGAGTATATGAATGTGAGCTAATAGTTTAAACTAATTCTCAGTTCAGTTTCGCATGTTGGAAAAAAGGAATTGAATACTTTAAAAAACAGGAAATGGATACCTGATTGTTGCTTGTGCTCTGGAATAGAAAGTGGAAATCTGTGGCTTTAGGTGTGATTGATGGAAAAAACTCACAGTGTATAATTCTCACACACAGTGGACAATAGTTTACCTCACCAACATCAGTCATAGGGCTAGTGTCCCTGAGCTATGACTCGCTCTGAAACGTCCTGAGTGAAATGGAGGTAATATTTAAAACTATGAAGGTCAAAAACCTACAGCACTGCTTTCTGCAAGACTGCTGTCCCTACCCTCATGTCGATTTGTCACAAGACAAAAACTTTCTCTTCATGATACTCAGCTAAACAACCACTTTACATTCAGGGCACAATGTTGACAAGAAGAAACAGGGCAGCTGCGAATTTCAGTTTCAACATTGAAACTTTGAGTGACTCACAGTTTAACACTTCTTAAAAAGTATCAGAGAGTGTTGGTTTTAGTTTTGGTGTCATTTCTATGAAGACTTGATAGGGTGCAGGCTTTAACTGAGTGCCAAGAGGTGGAGTGGCAGAGGGCTGAAAATGGATCAAACTTGCAGTGGGAAATAATGAGACAGTTCTTCTAATGAGCCCAGTGTGAATTTAACCATAAATTTCCTGCAGTCTTGCTTTGAAAACTCAAGTGATGATGACGTGACCTGTGTGTCAGCTGATTTATTGAGGTTTGTCACATGCAATACCCCTCATCCTGGTCCACTGTCCCCTGGAAAAGGGGGCCATACTGTGTAACACACCTGTCCTAACTGTTGGACAACAGGGGGCGTGGTCCGAAGGATTGGCCCATTGTGATACAGATCCAGACCAATTGAGAGGCCGTTTTCACAACAACAGTTTTAAGGTGAAATGCAAAAATTTTGTTGCGTTTCAGGAAATGGCGTTTCAGCCCACCCAAAACGCAAACTTTTGAAAATGGCCTCCAGAGTGGGATTTTTCTGAAACACTGCCGACACCGTTGCCGTGTTAACAGTAAGCCGGCGTTTTTAGTGGAAACGCTGACGTCACACTCCGCTTCGCGCAAGCGCATACAACAGGACAACAGTACAGTTGCTACGTCACAGATCGTTACAGACTACTTTTCCGTGCTTGTGCTGCTCAATCTGCTGTATCTGCTGACTGTCTTCATACAAAATGTGCATCTGTTGCTCCACTTTTTAACTTAGTATTTAACAATACGATGATCGGCTCAACTCTACTTTGATAAGCTGCTTCTGGACAAGACAGTTATAGCACCACCTGCAGGCCTTGCATACTTACTACAGCGTTTTCAGTCACTCGACGTTTTCGTGTAAACGCAGATTTTTTCACTGCGTTTTCGCGTTTTTAGATGATATGTTGTGTAAACGGGGACTGAACCTTTCTGGGTGACAGTGGGACATATTTTTGTCACTGTTCAGAAACTAAGAAAGAGCAGCAAGAATCAACATTTTGAAAAAGAAAATTCTTGGCGCAAAGATACAAAATCTGAAAGATTTCATAACGATTAAGAAAAAACTCTTAGCCAACAGTGTAGACCTGTTCACAAATATTAATTGTCTGATCAGAGTCTCAGAGAGGGTCATTGTGGGATTTTCTGAGTCTAGGCTGTAACTGGAATTTGTAGTTGCTGATATTTGTGAGTGTTGGTTGTGTGACAGTTAGGGGGAATGATACAGGGAAAGGAAGAACCATGTGAAGATAAAGGGGAAAAGAAAAGAAAGCAGAGGAAAATGAGGATAGAAAAAAATGGCAAATTGCAGTAATGCAATATGTCCACATGGGTGTGCTATTGGCCCCTTTTTTTCTTTGTAAATCAGTACATTGCAAAAGAACAGTTGACTTCTGTCAGCATTTTCAGAGATGATTCAACACAGAGGGAATCATGCAGACCTGTGTGTCTATGTGTGTGTGAGAGAGAGGGGTTGTTATTTAATGAAACACCTGAAGAGAGTCAGGAAATGTGGGGAGTAGATCGTGGGGGTAGACATGCAGCAGAAAAGAACAGGAGCAGCTATGATGTAATGACGCTGGCTGTAGCCTCTGTATATGGAGCATGCTTTAACAGCAAGGTCAACCTATGCATTTAAATAACAGCTGAAAATGTCCCTCCAGATAATCAATCTGAGCAAAAAAATGTGGAGGTATTCTTCACCCAAAGAAAGTAAGAAACAGAAACTCACACAAAAATACACAACATTATAACATCTTTATTTGTGACTCAGTTTGACACAGTACATACAGAAACATCAGAATAACAGTTTAATGAGCTCCCCAGAGCTGCTACTATTGGTACAATTATCGCTGTCTCTCGTTCACACACACACACACACACACACACACACACACACACACACACACACACACACACACGAACACAGCTCAGTGTGTGTCACGCACCACACACTTGGGTTCAGTTTTGATCTACAATGGGCCGTGAATGATATCATGTCAAACACAGCGATGGTGTCACATAATCACATAATGAGGTCATTGCTTTCAGGATGTCAGAGTGTTGCCTATGAGTGTAACAACACACACACACACACACACACACACACACACACACACACACACACACACACACACACACACACACACACACACACACACACACGTGTGGGCTATTTCAGCTACCACTAAACTATGAAGGAACATGGAGGTCACAAAATCGATACTAATCACCATGACTTCACAAGTTATGTTGAGTTTCTGTGTGTGTGTGTGTGTGTGTGTGTGTGTGTGTGTGTGTGTGTGTGTGTGTGTGTGTGTGTGAGAATGTGAGAGAGAGCAGGCTGTGTGAGACTTCCTGGTGTACTGAGGGCTGCACACATCAGTGATGAACCATCAAGGATGCTCGTCTACTTTCAGTTGTTGTTGAGGACCCACCATGAGGCTGTAAAGGTGAAAGGGGGCAAAGGTTTTACACTTAAATGATGATATGACGGCTACATTTTTTTAATTGTTTGTGAAAAACAAAAACTGATCCAAAAACTACAAAAACAAATCTTAAAGAGGGAATAAAATAACTGAAAAAAATCTAGCTTTATGTAAAAGGACTCAGCATAGGTCGCATTTTGCTCATCCTATGTCCTTAAGTTAGCCAGATATTAAAATAAACACTTGATTTTAAATCTAAAGGTGTTTTAATAGTTTTTGGAACATCACTTGAAGGTTTCCTCAAATATCACCTGTAAAACAGTCATAAAATATGTCTCCTTCTGTGATCTCGGCCTTCCTTAAAGGCATTATGAGTAACGTTGTGTTTCCAAACTGACAGCCAAATCCCACTCAGTCTGTCTCTGTGTTAACCAAGTTTGACGTTGTGTTGACATTTGGACTTTCCAAGGTTGAAAACAAACCTTCGAGCTCTCCACATCATACACTCACCATTGGCTTATCACGGTATTTTCAGATTTACAAGGTAAAACGCTCACAGATCTGTGACTGCAACATTTCTAAAACAGTCACCCTGACCAGAATATAAGGATTGGGTTGTCTCTGTGACTGATGATGTGACTCGATGAAGAGACCCTGAAGCTAAAAACTTCACTCTCCAAAAATGTGAGAGACATGTATGTGATTGATCTGAGTGTGATGATGAAGGCTCTTACCAGGAACCAGCATGGTGGTTAGAGTCTCAGGAGTTTCCAAGAAGTCCACATTTCCCCTCTGGAAGGTCTTACTGTAGTTGGTCTGCAGGTGACTATGTAAGAGAACATCCATTTACTGATTATAGACAAGGTGCAAAAAGCTTTTACCTTTACCGTCTTAGTCATAACTCAGCTGGGCCATTTGCTTTTGTTTACATCTGATTAAAAGCACAAGGAACAGAACAGTAACAATAGCTCCTTGATACATCAAGTTGCTTTTACTCATGCCCATGTCCCAATGTCTGCTTCCATAGCAGTTAACTCTATATTCTAAAGCTCAGAGTGAGGGGGAAAATCAAAGATGTTATGAGGAGGATCTGTTGCAATTGGACTGGCCCACCACCTTCTTGCCTTAAAGGGACAGTTCAGTTTTATTGAAGTGGGGTTGTATGAGCTCTATGTGACCACTAAGGACATTAGATACAGTAGAAAGTTGTCTCCTCTCCCTCAGTAAGACACAAACTGTAATCGATGGTGACGAGGAAATAGGCGCTAACAGGGAGAGACCGTATCAAATTCAAAGGCTGTTTTCTCTGCCTATAAGAACTAAAATCAAAAAGTAATACCACAGTTTAAGAGTGCGCTACATAAAATATTTTTTAAGTGCATTAAGTCTTTGGAAATATAAACATTTATCTGGACCTAACTAACTGGTGACGAGGAAATAGGCGCTAACAGGGAGAGACCGTATCAAATTCAAAGGCTGTTTTCTCTGCCTATAAGAACTAAAATCAAAAAGTAATACCACAGTTTAAGAGTGCGCTACATAAAATATTTTTTAAGTGCATTAAGTCTTTGGAAATATAAACATTTATCTGGACCTAACTAACTGGTAATGTATCCTTCCGCGCAGCGCTAGTGCGCTCCGTCCCCCCTCCTCCTTTCAGCTGTAGGGAATGTAAACAAGCTATGCTTCGGACGCCGGTTGTAGCCTCGTGTAAGTTTGATCAAGTATCGTAATTCTTTTGTTTGTACTCTAAGGATTGTGAGGCAGCGTAGGAAATTCAAAATGAGTGACTATGACAGCGACGATGAAGTTCCATTCACTTTGGAACCAATAGGATACCTGTATGAACCACAGTAGCTACACAGAAGAGGAGCTGCTACAGATAGCGACTGAAAGGAATACAGAGGAAACATCCACGGACACTGGACATCAAGATAGAGTCAGAAATACTCATTGGTGTAAATGTCTGAGCTGTGACTCAATGCCCACGGATGCTGAGTGTTAGTCTCATGCACACTGTCATTAGCTTGTGTTTTAGCCTTTAGCTCATGCTCTATAACTCTCCTGTTCAGCTTTCTTCTGCTCTTCTGTTCTTGTTCAGTCTGACAGTTAGGCTCCTGTGTCCACTATCACTACAAAATTAATCACAGAAATCTCTTTTCTCACTACCAAACTTTGTCAGCCAGCTTGGTGTTGTCATTGAGACTTAGTAAATCAATCCGGTCCTGCTCGACCTGAATCGGCAAACTACGGAGTAGCATTCTGAAATAACTTCTAATATTGGCGCTGGTAATCTCATTTTAAAGTGTGGATTATGATTGGGCATATATCTAGACGGGAGAATTTTGCAAGAACACTTTAAAACTCCTCACAGCCCCTTTAAGTGAAGCTGTCCATTATATATATGCTGTCATGGTTTGATACAGTTTGTTGTGTGAACAGACAGGAGTCTGGCTCATGATGGTACTAAGGGCCTCTTTCTGTCAAGAGCCTGGAAATATATCCAGACATCTTCAGGAGCAAAGTGGTGGGCATAAATATGACTTTTTATGGATCCCAGAGCATAGAAATGACAATGTACGCCGTGCAAGAAAAAAAATCTATTGTGGGCATTTTCGTCATTGTTTGTTCATGTGTTAAGAGCTCAGAGCTCTTTTTTTATATGAAAAGTACAATCAGTAAATGAGTGGGGTTGAATCGAGGAATTGTCCTTTAAATTGGATTTCATTTCACGGGTCCCTTTATGGAGCATTCTGATGTATATTGTGAAATCAAAACTAAACAAATTGTCTTCTGTTATGGAGATGTGCTTGTTTTTCCTCATTACTTCCATGTAGGACTCACAGTGAGGACTGCTCTGGACACAAGAGAGAAGAAGACCTCCTCTGAGTGAGCAAAAAACCCAATTTGGGTTTTATGTGAACAGGCCATGCTTCATTAGTCACACTGCATATGGTGAGGGCGAACACTTACTTCTTCCACACGTTGTTATGCTCCCAGAATTCATAGAGAATGAAGCGTGATTCATTTGCCAGCCGCTGAACTGCGATGCTGCCGAATGCAAAAAAACAAGAGAGAACACAAGTCATGCAACTGCTAATTAGAGTGCCACATCCTGTCCTCCAGCACCGCCTGTTTGCCACAGCGTGATGGAAAGCAGGCGGGGTGAACCTGTCAAATAACATTTTTCTAATACTTCAATGTGTATTTATTTTTTGGAGGTTTTTTAAAAGTTGAAATAAGTAAAAGTGACTGAGCATTTAGAGAAATGGTTACAACATTACAAAGCATGTAAATGTCAGGGTGTCCTCCAGGCTGTTGGATTTTGTCTGAACCAAAGAGACAGTTAATTTGAGGCTTTTGTCCCTCTCAAAATGTGGTTTCCAATGAAGCCTCTGATGTAACAAAGCCTGAAGTTTGACGGCAGATCATATTGTTTCCTCTGATGATGTATTCAGCTGAATCAAAGCCAGAGCATGATTTATGTGTGGACTCTATACGATCTGCAGAGTCCATTTCTACTTTTAAGAGATGTCTGAAGACTCATCTGTTAAAGGGGACACTCAGGCCCTTGATCTGACCCTTCTCCTCTTTGTCTGCAGGGGTAGATTAAGTCAGAAGGTCTTAGACTCAGCTCTGTGTCGATATTCAGGCACTGACAATGCTGAATATTGAATTTTGTTAAAAGTTGAATGATACTGTTGATGAAATTGTTGATACTGTTGATTTACTAGTTGTGGTAAATTTTTGTGAAGGAGAAAAAAAAAATACTCCCTCATAACCTGGTAATACTCCTGGCACTAGATGGCAGCACCCGCGGCCAATCAAACTTGAAGCACTTTGTCACACTTGCTAAGGGTTTTCCCTTCAGTCTAAAGCCCCGTTTTCACCAAGCGGTCCAGTTCAGTTCGTCTCGGTACGGCACGCAACACTACAGACTGTTAATTGGTTGAAAGAATTGTCACTGCACAACGGCGGCTGCATTTCTCCTGGCGGCACACAGTCTTCTCTGAAACAAAGCTTGATTGCACTTTGTATCAAAAAGCTACATGCCAATCACAGAGAGGACGAAATGCTGGATGTCTTCCATCACTGCTCTTTGTTTACTTTGTCGCATTCTCTTCTTAGTTGGATTTATTAGCAGGGTGCACTGTGTTGCACTGCTATGGCGTCAGGCTATTGGGCTCTAATTTTGTAGACCAGGCGCAGGCGCACCTGCCCTGCGGCGGCCTTCGCCGTGCGGACAGGGCGTGACCGGCGCACTTTGCAAGTTTCCTGCAGTGCCAAGAGAGGCACAGTCCAGGCGCAGAGCTGCGCGTCCACGCCTCCCTCCGCGCAAATGGCAGAGAGGGAGGAGAAAAGCCGTGAGTGGGTTTAACACAGCCGAGCGCTGTTTTCACCAATCAAATGAGCGCCTCTCCTCGCCTTTAAATGCCCTGCGGCCGAGGCGCAGCGTCTGATTGGTCTGACTGATCTCCAGCACCGCGGAGAGAGTGCTGGTATTTTGTCTCTTTTTTCTTCGTCTTTTCTCTCCCTCTTTTCTTTGAATTAAATGAAATGAGAGAACCAGATATATACTCAGTATCAGATGTTAAGGCTGTTTATTGTTTAATTGTAAGATGTGCATCAAACTTCCAGCTGCCGTCAGGTTAACTTTCCATTATGACAAACGGCTTTAATCTGACATCAGATGTGACGGGACAGTTAATATAGATATAAATGTATATGCTGGTTCAGACGGTTACATTAAATAGTGATTGATGTGATTGTTTACTGCATTAAAATGTGCCTGACACTCTGGAAACCTGCCTCTGAGGCTTTGATGACATGTGCGCACATGTGCGCCTGTCACCAAATTACAGCTGCGCCTTGCGCCGAGGATAGACCAGGTTGGAGCTGGCGAGCTTTCAGCGCACTTTTTTGGCACGAAATTGTCTCTGCGGCAACATGAATCTGCTGACACCTCCCCCTGGTGCCCCGTCAACTCCCCCTGGCCCACAGTCACACCCATCTCTGCACAGACGGTCTACCAAATTGGATTGGAATTGGAATTTGGATTTTAGAGGGAAACACTGCTGTTTAACCTGGACATCAATTATTTCTATTATTAAAGTTTTACTTCACTTTGGACAAAAGTGTCTGCTAAAAGAAACTGTAGAATGAAGCAAGATCCTGTCTTGCAATCCGGACAGCTGCAGCAGAGCTTGTAAGTGCATCTCTAAGTTGCTGATTGCTGCTAAGTAACTCAGGTTAGGTGTTAAGCGGTGGTAACGATACATTTTTTAATCATGTCTATTGTTACTTTCAGGAGAAATGTTCAGTAAGATCTAACTTTCTTTTTTCTAAATAAGCAGCGTAACATTTTCACTTGATTATTTTAGTCCCACAAAGAAGCTCATAAGAGTTTCTTGTCATTGAAGTATTACCTTCTGTAGAATCAGAGGGACTGTTTTTTAAAATGCATAAAAATAGTCATTATTAAATCAATCAAATCCTGCTCACCCTGTAGGAAATCTAATTTGCATAACAACTTATTCACTATATATTATCCCTCACATATATTAAACCTCATATTAATGCAGACACAACTGTTATCTATGGTTTGAAAACAGAGAGAACATTTTAAATGTTAAAAATACCAACATTTGATGGGTGACATTAAGTATTCTGAAAAGCTCACATTTGCGTCTTAAAACCTAAACTTTTATGCAGCATCTGTCCCCAAAGCCTTTGTCTGGGAGGTTTAAATTTGTTAAACATGAAAACACAACAGAAAGATGAACAAAAGATTTATCCTGCATTAGAAAAAACACACTTTAGATGACGCATGTGGAAAAAAAAGGTCATTTGTGGAATAAATGTGAAATGTTGCATTTCCTGCTCTGAGGCTGGTTTTTACGTATATCTTCTTGCTGCATTTCTTCTAATAGTTTCTCTCTAAAAGCTTAAGCAGGCAGATATGAAATGGTTTACGGTAAACCCCTAATTCAAAGAGAACATAATAAACTGACTGTAGACATCCAGTCTGTGCACAGGAACACTCCATGTACTGTCTGAGAGCCAAGCGAAACTCCTCCAGCTCCTCCTCCAGCACGCAGAGCTGCCTCTGGACGATCAGGATGTGCTGTGAAGACAAGAAATGAACACACTCAAATTCAAGCATGCACACACATATAAAAATATGCATAGACATGCAAAGTCAGAGGGTCAGGATTTGCTTCTGGGAGTTTTTCAAAGATCTTCTTGCAGGGTTTCACCTTAGCTCAGTGCGTTAATGGTGAGTGATGCAGAACAGTATTGTACAAACTGCAGACTTTTTCCTGGATAGATTTAATGCAATGATATAGGGTAATGCCTTTGCAAACAGAGTAAGAGTATAGATGTACAAGTTGCAAAGAGAAATAAAAATCAGAGCTAAATTCAAAGAGTGTGTTCACATGCTGCTTTAGAGGCTGGAGCCTGAGCCAGCTGCCATTAGAATCAAGGCATGGTACACCATGGACAGGTCGCCTCGAAGCTAACACGTACAGACTGAACTATTCACACACACTCACACCTACAAGTGATTTAGTGACCAATCAACCTAATGAGCATGTTTTCAGACTGTGGGAGGAAACTGGAGCAAACGCATGCATGAGGAGACCGTTCAAACTCCACAAGGAAAGACACCTTTTACAGAGTGATTTTCCTCCTTTTCTTCTCTCATGAGAGACGGCCTGATGAGGTGGATAACACTGTTTATTGATGGCAGGCTTGCTGATGATCTCAACATGTTGTTGATTACATGACCTACATACGATCTGTGGGCTTGTCACTCAATTTGTTCTAATCTTGAAGAAGATCGGAGACCTGAGGTGTTATGAAACCAGAACGTTTGACACTTTCTTCACTGTCCCAATCTACTGTCAGTGGTCAGCAATCAAAACCCCTTGGTGTGTGTCACTTTTGCAAAAATAATTTGTATTCTGTAGATTTGCTGTGTCCTTGTAAAGCAGATGTTAAGGACACCACTTCAAAACCTTTTTATGGTAATGCCTCTGGCCATGCTTGTTATCGCTGGAAAGGCAGAAGAAAAAGCAGACGTGGTGTAACTATGACGATTAAAAGCATGCTAACAATGTCATGAGGTCGAGGAGGAAGATTGGAGCAAAGCATGAAGGGACAGACGATGTCCTAAGGTACCATGTGTTTGAATGTGTATGTGTGTGTTTGCCTTTTAAAAGACCTCAGGACATTTTCTCAGTTGTCAATTTGAGAGAAACACACACACACACACATACACACAGTCACACATCAGTCATGTGTTACAGATCATTACTGATTTTCTTCGGGGTGAACATTTACTCTCAGTGACACACACCAATTATGTATTGATTAATTCACACATGAGCAGAGTCGTCAACACAGCGCCAGTTATGTGACATGACAGGATCATGTAATATTCATACGCACGCTCTTGTCTGTCTGCTGTGGCATGATACTTGTGGTGAACAAACTGTATCACTGTCGGTCCCCGCAGAGGGAATAATTAATGACTTCACTCAGACTCTTTAATATTTCATTGAAGACTGATTTGTTTGGAACTGCTGGATGGAAAAATCCAAACAAATTTGATCTAAAATTTATCTCACTTCTCACTGCTAAACTTCATCAGTCAGCTTGGTGTTGTCATAGAGACCCAGACGTGCCATAAATTAAACTATTCTTGCTCGACCAGATCTGGAAGCTAAGAAGTAGTATTTCAAAATAACTTATGTTGGTGTTGATAAACTCATTTTAATGTGTGGATTATGGTCAGGCATACATATCTAGAAGGGAGACTTTTACAAAGTCACTTAGAAACTCCTCACACCCCCTTTAAAATGACAGCCTGCTCCATGTTAAGCTGTAAAATTCTTTCCTCGGAAGAAAAAAAAAAAGTCCAATAAACTGATACTTGATGAGAAAATACATTTGTTGTGACTCAACAAGCCACATTAATGATTTAACACTTTTTATTTAGGAACATGTAATTATTATAGTGTAGTATTCATACAGTATTGAATAGCTGGAGCTGATTCAGACACAGTAGCAACATTTCACAAGCCTCCCTTCATGAGGGGGAGGTGTTAGATGGTCAGATTATATCTATAACCAAACCCCTGTGTTTGTGTTTTTTATCTTAAGATTTGTGAAAAATGACAATATCAATGAAACATTCATAAGAAATATTTTAATTATAAAAAGCAAGCAATGTCTTTTCTTTCAACAGATTCTTTGACATCTTGATTGTCAAAATTGCCATTTTGATTATCCTGGTGATTCAGTGTGTTGTTGCTGCACTCCAGCTGAAAAAACAGATGTTTACATTGTTTCTGATAATAAAATTATTAATTTACTTGTGTTGCTCAGTGAGCACAAACCAGGATTTTATCATTGATGTTTGGCTGCAAGCAGAATGTTTAATACCTCAATGTTCACAAGTTTTCAGCAAGGTAAAAAAACAGTGTGCCATCAGCCCCACATTTTTTTTGTTAGGTTATTTGAGAAGTGGTTGAAAGAGGGACAGAAATGTCGACCGTGATGGCCTACATCTTCAAAATTGTTTTCCATTAGTAGTTCAGTCGACATGAGGAGTATGGTGCATTATGGGCAGTGTGATGTTAGAAAGAAAGTTTAGACACATTGCAAAAGGAGCAGCTAATACAACCACAAAGAAGCAAAGGAAGAGAGTGCACATTGTGATACTCAACTGATACGAGATAATTATCTCGTAAAAACAGGATTTAAGTCATCATAAATATGTGCACGCACTTGGGCAACGGAATTGGCTTTTAGCTCCAGTCATTCAAATGATTTAGCGTTCTTTAAACACTAAAAACTGTTGTCTGCAAAATAATGTTGGGTTATTCTGTGGTCAATGTCCAAGAACGATAGTACACCATGGAGTCAGCTCCTCTCCAGGTCTGTTACAAAAACTGGTGTTTGGAGTGAGGAGTGATCGTGCTTACTGCTAACTGCTAACTGCCAAGCCAGACGCTAAGTGATTGTCAGCTGATATTCGAAATCCAGTTTTTACTCTGTGTATTTATTGTAAAGGTTGGTTTTAGACTGAACTTATGGTAGTGTTTTAACATCCATCAAGTTGTTGTTATTTAGGGCATAAGTGCATTTTTGGTGATTACAACCAAACGTGGCTCTGACGAAACATAAAAGCCTTTCAGTAATTTCTGTTTTTATGAGATAGCAAAATTAAAAACACATAATTTCCTGTTTTTACGAGATAGTTAAATCAAAAATTAATAATCCCCTGTTTTAATGAGATAGTTATCTCGTAAAAAACGCCACTGTACAGTCTTTAGAAAAGTAACTTCATTTCACAGTAAACATTTTCTCTTCTTCATGTGTGTGGTATATGAGAGGCCCCCCTGTGAGTGTTTGAGTCGGTCTGCTCTGATGGTCAGTGAGTCAGTCGTCTGCTTGAGAGAGGTTCTCAGCCATGAAATGAGTGAAATGAATCCTGGTGGGAGGAAAAAGCAGTCTCTCAGAGCCTGGCATGCAGCCTCTAAGGTTAAACATGCTCTGATGAAAACATGCACGCACACACATCTGCGAACTGCATCCATGCAAAGAAGTTATATAAATGATATATTCATGTAAAATGACATAATTAATAATTATAGAAATGATAGGTTTTTGGGATTGCAGCATCAGATAGCACGGACACACTCTCTGAACTTCACCCAGTCCTCGATTTCTGCTTTATTACCCCTGAGCTTTCACCACAAAACTCAATACAGAGCCTTGATGAGAAACATTTTTCGATGAAGACAGACAGTGCCAAGGCAAAAGGGGGAATATGACTCTTTTAAGTTTCTCCCTTCCTGTTGCTATGCAACCGCTGTGCAGTCATTAGCGTTGTGGCCTCACTTTCAGTCAGTCTCCATCATGTGAGAGGAGACTGACACAGAGAAGCCACAGTGGGAAAAATATAAATAAAAGTCAGCTCAAACTGACCGATTTGCTCTCCAGGACCTCCTCTTCAACCGGCTCCAAACGAATCTCCTGAAAAATAAACACCAGTTAGCACAGAAGTGATCTGTTAATTGTCTAAACTCTCTTAATCTAAATATTAGAAAACTATAAAAAGAAAGAATTATGAAGAAATAAAATCAGCAAGTTACTAAATACTACAAAATGACAGGTTGGAAGATGGTCTGATAACTTTTATGCTACATTTGAAGTCAAAATGTTTCCGTTTTAAGTTAATTGATCAGCAACAAACAATATAAACAAAAGATTAAAGTTTTTCCTTTTTCTTAATCCAGAATGAAAACTGAAGTTGCACCTTGTCTGAATTCAAAAATATCACAGAAAACACCTGTTTCAAACAAAAGCTATGCTGTATTCAACGCACGACTTTCCCTGGGAGAATTTACTTTGTGTTGTACATATGCCCAAGTGTTTATATGTGGGAGGGTGTTGTGGAGTTTAGTTTATTTGTTGAATTTGTTTTGAATCCATTTGGCATGATCTGTGATTACTATGAGCGAGCGATGTAAAGACCAGATGGCTTGAATGTTGAAGGAAATAGAATGAAAATATCACAGAAGAGGAATAAAAGAGAAGGAGCAAGTGTGGAAAAGATGGAAAAAAATAAGTCACCCTTTGCTCCAGACGGTCAACCAGCTTCTGCAGTCTGTTGACCTGGATCATCCACTGGCTGTCTTCATCATACACACCTGTGGGAGAGATTTCAGACAAAAGGAGCAAACAATAAAGGTGAAGGGATGAAAGGTGTTGCTGCATCGTTGGTATTTTAAAAGCACTTTCCTCCTCATTGATTTTTTTTAGCTGAATAACTAAAAATAGTGACAGTCTCTGGAAAGGCATTTTAACATTTCTTTTCATGTAATGCAATGCACAAGCAGACTAATCAATATTAAAGCTTTGAGACCTGCAATTGAAGTTTATAGAGGCTCCTATCTCCTAGCAACCACAGCTGGTGTTGTGGTGGAGGTCTAATAGAAATGGTTCAAACAATAGTTCAGACATAGAATAACAAGGCCTGTTGTGGTGGGGAGAAAAAAACAGTTTACCAGTAAGAAAAACCTGAGAAACTACTGATAAAGTTCAAAGAATTGTTTTGCTTCTCTTGACATGGCAGTGTCTCTTCTTTCCATATTAAGACCTGTTATCTCTGTGAGATTACTTGTCTAAAATTATTGAAACTAAATAAAGAAAAAGCTGTTTTTTTTTACTGGTGGCAGCTGCAACACAAAACGACTTCAGTGTAAATCAACAAGTGACCATGAAAATAGCACCAACCTGAATTTATGAGACTGAGGAGCGGGTTGTTTGGCGAGAGGCTGCTGTTCCTCTGTAGCCTCCGATTGGATCTACGACCAGACCACTGGATGGACAAAACCTCTGGCTTCAGCGGGCCCTGTCTGGAGTCAAGACAGGAGTTGGATTATTCAGACTTCACAAAATCATGCTTGATCTGAAAAATCCTGTAACTGCTCTCCCGTAGGACACCTGACATTACAGTTAAAAGCCTTGACCTTTTGTTCTGCGGTTTCTGTGGAAAACATCAGATCAGTTACACAAACAGAATTGATTTGGTCTTTGCTGACTCTAAGCTATTGTTTATCTCATTTGGGCAAAAAAGAAGTCTAAAAGAAGGGGGACCATGAGGAGCAATATTTCCTGCTGTTCATATCCACATTTTCTTCAGCACACGACTAAAGCAAGCAGTCTCGTGTATAGATGTCTCCCTTGTGAGCAAATTCTGCAAGCCTGATGTTGTCTGAGTTTCTTTTATGTTTATATTTTCTGTTGGTCTGACAGTGATGATACTGCCAGTGACAAGGTACATGCAGCTGCAGGGTGACATCACCTAAGATTTATCTCAGTGCTGTCAACTCATTTGGTCCCATACTTTGAGGAGACCTCAGGGTGTCTGTGGGGATGTGTTTGTGTGTGTGTATGCAGGTGAACGCACGCACTCCTTTATTTGTGTGTGTGTTTGAATATATTTTGAGAGCTAATGCTTCTTTTTTTTTACCTTTTGTTACAGGTTTTATTTCAGGTGTTCCACAGTGACAGGTGCATCATATAAACAAATATATTTCACATTTAACCTGCAATTCTCTGTAGTGTGTTTACAATGTCAGTTTTTTCCAATGTATCCCAGACTATGATTATTTGAGCTAAAATCAGCCAGTCTTCACACATGAGAGAAAACCTATTTATTCACTTGCTCACCTCAAGGTTTCAGGTTCAAGGTTTTTCAGCACTCAACATTAAATTATAATAAATATTATAGTATTTTGGCACAAAATGCCCTTGATGATGACTTTTAAACTAACATTTAATTAACTAATTAACTATGTATTTCTCCTTCACTTCAAGTAAATTAAAAAGTGTTTCTTTGGGCACACCACTAAGAGTATTATCCCTTGTTCAGCACTAAAAATCAACAAGAGGCAGGACTTTTAAAATCAGCTTCGTTAACAGAGCTCTTCTCCCTAATGCATTACAATCTATGGAGTTGCTTAAGTGAATAGTTTAGATTCTGGGCTCATGCAAAGCCAAAGTTCAGTGCTGTTTGAGAAATATTACAAAAGAAAGATTTTCAACATTTACAGTGAATAGAAGAAAGCACTGTACAGTGTGTTAAATCTAAATTCTTATATACATTTTCTTTGTGAATGTTGTTTTTGTGTGTTTAGTAAGAAAAGAAAGAGGAGAGCAGGGTAAAACAAGTTTAACATTCATTCTGCTTCTTTTTGAATATGTACAGTTTGCCTTGAATACGCCAACATTTGTTTAAAGGTCCCATATTATGCAAAAACCACTTAATTAAGTCTTTTAGTGAAATTTGTGGGTCTTTGGCTTTCCTCCCAGCCCACAAAATGTGATATTTCATGACAAAACCTGTACTTAGTAGTGCTTGTGAATGTAAAATCCTGACCTAAAACGAGCTGTTTGGATTTTGGGGATTTGTGGACGTCAGCGATTCCCTTTTTTAACCAATCAGGAACAAGTCTGACCTGATTGGTCCATTGGAGCAGATACCCTCGATCCTCCTCCTCGCCCACTCCTCTCCCCACTCTCCAGCAGTGGGGAGGAGAATGCCGAAGTTGAAGAGCCATCACTACTCTGTTTTTGGCTGTAAACAGCCACATAATTCCATGCATAAGCTTCCCATCTCGGGAGAAGACAAGACCAAGTGTCTAGAGTTCAATTATCAAGGAAATGTGCCAGCTACACTCAGTAAAACTGTGCATGTGTGTGTTAGTCACTTCATGGCCAACTGCTTTTCTAACTTTGAACAGTACAACAGAGGGCTAGCGAATAGACTGGTCCTGAATCCAGGCGCATTACCAACCATCCACCAACAAACCTCGCACCCTGGAAATGTGAGTATTTTAAATGCTGTGTGCTGTGGAGCAGATGTTAGAGTTTTTCCCCCCTGTCTCTGTGTTAGCTTCAGGATGCTAACTTTAGCTGTGGTTAGCCTGTTGTTTTATCCTGTAATGTTACAGTAAACGAGCTTCGCTGTTTTCTAAACATTGTGCACTCAGAGCTTGTGGTGCCGCAGTGATGCGGAAGAGCGGGGCGGTATCAGCAGTGGCTCATTTACATATGATGGTCACGCCCATTAAATCAGAGCGTTCTGAACAGAGGGGCTATGAGAGCCTGGAAACAATGCTGCTGTGCTTGATTTATGGCTTTTTGGACCAAAACATGTTACTACAATTTCATGAAGACATCAATGATCCATATTAAACTGCAGAAAAGGAGCAATATGGGACCTTTAAGTTGACTTTCTGTCCTTTACTGCTGTTTAAACATAAAATAATGTACCTTAAAGTACCTCTGAATTTCTCGTACTATTTTTGTGCTATTTTAAAAACATGTTCACATAAAGAATCAAATCCAATTAAATCAGAGCATTCATGATGGGGTAAGTAATCCTGGCAGTTTTGCAAGGGTTACAGGTCTGATCTGTCTTTTCCACTGTTTTCCCTTTTTCCCCACTTAAAAGTTTCTTACGTTAAGTTTTAAATGCTCTTTTCCATATCTAAGAAAAGTAGTTTAATTAACCCATTAGTTACAGCCAGTGTGTGCGTATTTCTGGCGTATATTTGAGCAGCTGGTGGCAGGTCCCTCCTGTTCTGCCACTGACTCATACTGTGTTCAAGGCTACATATCAAATCTAATTGCTAAAACTGTCAAAACCAGTCATGGGGAAAAGACCAGCAGCCTTTGTATCATCTTGTTCCTCCCACAGCCTTGATATCAACTGAAGGAGAAAGACCAGGTTAAGGGCTGGAGAGAAAACTGTATGGCTAGAATCTGAGGATACAGCCCAGGAAAATTAGATCAGTATCTCTACTGTTCTGTGCTCAAGTTGAAAGCTGCAAAATAAATTACAAAAGTAAGGTCATGGTCCTCTACCTGGCCAATAACAGCAGATAACCGAGAGGGAAATAATGGTTTCTGCTGAAGGGACAGCACAGTTGCACAGCTGGAGCTTTGCACTGAGTCACACCATGCATCTTCTAATTCGAGGTCCCCACTGTCCTCTTCACACGTATCCAACTGACCACAGAAACCTATTTAAAGCCACCAGAGAAACAGCCCAGGCTTCCTCTGGAGGTTTCTTGGAAAGTGTGGTTTCATTCAGGAGCACAGGGGGATTTTTCAAGTGCTGAGATTCTGAGGAGGCGAGGGACAAGAAGCAGCTTAGGGAGCGAGGGACAGTCACACTTTGAAATGACATGAGAGGAAGAAAGAGAGAAAGACAAAAGAGCCCCTAAAACTCTCGCTAAACTTGTGCAAAAACACGCCAACAAAAAACTGCTGGGACCTTATTATTCTCCATTTAGTAATGTTGAAAAACAAAAGGCTAAGTATTAATAATCATTTAAACAGATGCATGGAAAGGCTTGAAAACAGAATACAAAATAATGATTTAAAATTCTGCAAGTGTGCAAAAATTTTTGTTGCCCGTTAGTAAACACATCGTTTAAACTTGGCTCCTCCTCCTTGGATCAGAGCCAGCGGCAGACTCACAGCCACACCCACAGCCTCTGTTAGTGACTATGTGAACACACTCGTTAGCCACCTGTAGCATCGTGTTTCTACATGGGAGAGACTCGAGAGCTGTGGACCTGACCTGGCATTTCAGCACAAGCTAATCACTGGGTTATTTGGCACAAGTCACCTCGCGTCGCTATTTGTCCTGAGCTGCTCTTCAAGTGCCCGTAAGAGAGTGAAAGTCAAGCCAAGTTTAGGAAAGAGCTTTTTTTGTTTGGCGTTAAGTTTCACTTCGGCTGTGTCTTTCTTCTTCCATGGTACGTTGACTAATATAGCTACTCAAGATAGCATCTCCACTAGGAAAATTCTGCAGACTGTACCTTTAAATAATCAGTTAAATTCCTAGACAACTGAGCAACTTTAATCCTGGCATACTTTATGCTGTGTTATCATTCAGGGGCTAAACCTGCTCAAACCCTCACTCAGGCCACCAGATGTCAGCTCTGAATGATGCTCTCTCAGCACTCTTTTCTTCATCCCTTATTTTGGTTTCTACAAGAGTAACAGTTTTTCCTGCCATCAAACTCTGCCAGCATCCGCTGCTTTGGACCAAGCAGCCTCAGTCTACTGTCCTAGATAGAGCTGTAACACAGACATTCCCTGGTGTTTAGGGCTCCCAAATCAGGCTGAGTCATTCAGAAATACTTCTCATAGTACAGCTCATTGAGGAAACTATCAGGCAGATTGTCTTCCCAACAGTGGTTTCATTGAGCAATTTCACCAGTCCATCAATAAAAAGTCTAAAATGTTTTCAGATTCTATTAAAACCTGGGAAGATTCAAAGCATCCAGTCTCATTTTTTGTTGCTCCAATTAGAGCTCAGAGATGAACTCACTTACATCCGCTAGTAACACCGCTTTATTCGTAGCCATTTATCAGATCCCCAAGAAATCAAAGCTTTGTTTGTTTCTTAATTGGAAAACAGGGTTGGTGAAGCTGCAGCTCAGATTTGAATTCAGGTAGGTGACAAGACATAAAAACACCATGAGTCATCACTTGTCTTTAAATACAAACTACCTGCAGGGCTAGACCCACTTTCATTCCCATGAACTCTCTCTCTCTCTCCCTCTCCCTCTCTCTCTCTCTCTCTCTCTCACACACACACACACACACACACACACACACACACACACACACACACACACACACACACACACAGAAATCTTGTGAACTTCTTTAACCCTGATGAGTCATCTCCATCACTAATGAATGGAGCACAACAGGACATGCCTAAATCTGAATACAGGCTCAGAATAATCAAATACCGTGAACCCCCAAAACTTGAAATAATTATCGTTACATAAAATTTTTAGGGATGGCCTCAAACTGGTTTCAAACACAACACACAATACGATACAACAATGTACAGTATACTACAGTTTGAAGAAGAACACCAGGATAAATGTTTGAATTGCTCTTAAATCTCTCTTTTAAAACTCTTTTAAAAACACATTTTAATGGGATTAATTAGATTTTAAGATGAGCGTGTTTTAACCCTTTAATGTTTTCATCTTTTTTATTCTACTTTTAACTTTTTTTTTCTACAGGCAGTATCACAGGATCTTACCTCCCTCATTTGTTGCATTTAGTTTATTATTATTATCATTATTATTATTACTATTATTATTATTATTATTATTATTATTAAATACATAGGGTATGATATCATGTGGAATGATACGTTTCAATATTTTGTGATATCAAATATTGTGTAATATAATAAAATACAATGCAATACTTTGTAATACCATGCAATAAAATGAAAAATGAAAATGAAATGACGTTGTGTCATGACACAAGATATGATATATCATGATATCAGATGATATAAAGAGATATAATCCAATGTGAAAAAAACAACATGATGCAATACAATAAGGTATGACAGCATATACCACAATCAGTATATAATGTGATAAAACATGATACAACTTAATACCACGTGATGCAATACCCATGTTGTACACCATGTTAGAGTACAATAAGATATGACACAAAGACAAGATATGTCATGACATAATATGATACAATCTGATGTAATACGACAGTCCGATGTGGTGTTATATGGCAGAATGTGATATTATTATGAGAAGCAATTCCATGTAATATGATGTGAAACAGTGCAATATGATACAGTACAGTATGATATGATATGATATGATATGATATGATATGATATGATATGATATGATATGATATGATATGATATGATATGATATGATATGATTGGAAAAAATATGGTATGATTCAATGTACCCCCCCCCCCCCCCCCCCCCCCCGCGTATTATGGATTACATCTTTATTACAGGAAAAGGCAAGCAGTCTTCATAATTACAGGATGAACTTGTGTTGTGCTAACACTCCTGAAATAAAAGGAGAATTTTAGTTTAATATGTGGGATGTAAATTGTTGCGTGTGGTTTGAACAACATCGTGAGTCTCGCTGTGAGAGCTGTGATTACGTGTTCCCTGGTACAATGCAGTTTGTCCATGTTTTAATGACTAATTCTGTGTGTGTACGTGTGAGTGTGAATGTGAATGTTTATTTGAGAGTGTGAGTGTGAGTATGTGTGTGAAAGCGTCCAGAAAATGTTCTCCTTACTTCTCCTGTCGGGTCTGCTCTGCGGTGGTTTCCATGGCACACTCAAGCGAGCTTTGAAGCGAATGAAGTTGATTGGTTGTCTCCTTCAGCAGGAAACGGGTCACAAACTGCTCCAGGTGGGTGGACTCCTGATAATCCTGTCAATTAGGAAGGAGAGGAGAAGGAGGTGGTTGGTGGTGAGGATAGTGTAGGAGGAAAGATAAAAAGAGAGGGGTGGTAGAACAAGTCAAGTGGTGACAAGTTCCACATGCCAGTCAACAGTCAGTCAGCGTCCAGACATCCAGCGCTAATTAGAAGATGCCAACAAGATCATTCGTTCAAAAACAAGATTACATAAGACAGCTGCAGGAGAGGAGAAAGAAAACCATGAATGATGTGAATAATCAAGTACTCAGACTCTAACTCTTTTTATTCTCTTATTTTTAACTAAAAATGCAGTGTGAAGACTTGTTACCAAAAAACAAACACAAAGGTTAAGAGAGTATTAGTAGTATAACTTATTCACTGGTGTTTATCACTTGTTGTGCAGTATTTTGTAAGCCTGGGAAACACACCCGTCAGCTTAGTAGGAGAAGTTTGACTGAAGGCTACAAACCAATGAAACCTGAGTAATGAAACACTACCGTAGTTTCACAAAGTGGAGGACATGACTGTAGCTGATACAGGTACAGTAATAAAGGCAAACAAAACTTGTTTTAAAGTTAAGGCATAAAATATAGATGTGTTTGCAAATGAAAGTGGATTCTGGGTTTTTGTTTTGTGCTAGGGCTTAACGATTTTGGAAAATAATGTAATTGCAATTTTTGGACCTATATTGCCATTGCGATCTAGCATGCAATTATATATATATATATATATATATATATATATATATATATATGTATATATATATATATATATATATATATATATATATATATATATATATATATATATATATATATATATATTTATATATATATATATATATATATATATATATTTATATATATATATATATATATATATATATATATATATATATATATATATATATATAGATATAGATATATATATATATATATATAAATATATATATATATATATATATAAATATATATATATATATATATATATATATAGATATATATATAGATATATATAGATATATAGATATATAGATATATAGATATAGATATAGACACATATATAGATATAGATATAGATATAGATATAGATATAGATATAGATAGATATAGATATAGATTTTTTTTTTTGGGGGGGGGTCTTTTGCATTATTTTCTAAAAACAATTAATAAAATCATTCTATAGTATGAAGGCCATGTTATGATGAAATGAAATAGACTAAAGCATGAACTGATATGAATAATATACCCTTAAACTTACTATCACAATCACAGAAGAATATTGACTGATTGATTTAACTTCAAGCCTTGTAGACATGTAATATTTTTGCCAAAAAAACCCAGCATTTTGACTTTTGCTGGTTTTAAGGAAGAAGGAGCACAAGTTACTATATCCTCTCCAGGTTTGTGTACATGATTTTTTAATTTAATTTAATTTTTATAAATTGCAGACTCTGTGAAAATTGCATTTGGTCACATTGCGATGTTTGAATTTGATTAATTGTTCAGCCCTACTTTGCACTGCTGTTGATTAAATTTGGCTTTTTGATGAACTGCAAACCATCAAAATCTGTTTTCCAATTACACAGGGTCCTAACTCTCAGGGAGAAAGTATTGTGTTATGATCATGGGCCAAAATATACTATCAATTTTTTATATAGCGTATCGGTTCAGTTCTGTTGCATTATTTTGTTTGATAATGTATTGGAATATAATGTGTTGTGCCATGCTTTGCAATAGCTTGTCATATCATGCTGTGTTGTGTTGTATTGTACTAGATCACATCCTGTTGCCTGTTAACTGAGTGCATAGGCAGAAAACAAAATTTACTTGAGTTATTCTCTGTATTTGTGTTGGAAATGTTTAGATCGTAAAAGGATCATGTGAGATAAGACAGACTCTCAATTCACTTTTTTTGAGATTTTTTTTTAATAAGTAGAACAAAGAACATCAGAGGTGGACACGAAGTTCTGTCTGAGTCAATCTACAAAAAACAAGAAAGGGTTGTACGGTTATAACAAAAACTAAATCAAAGGAAAAAATCATCAGAAAGAAGTAAGAGAATAACACAGGAGCCATCTGTTGTAGTACAAATGCAAAATGTTAATCAGAAAAAAATAGTGAAGTACATTGTTAGTCATTTAATTTAAGGGAACTAAACTTTTGGCCTCAAACTATAGAATCAGGTTTTGTGTTTTAACTTATTTTTCTCTGACACTGGTATGGTTATGAGTCATGTTTAGGCATCGGGCAACTGCGTAGGTTTTGGTCACCGACGTGATTACAAAGTCTATTTTTAAAAGAACAAAGAAATATAAAAAGCTTGTAAAGCTTCAATCAAAAACCTTTTCAACAAGCACTCTCCTCTGCTTTGCCTCGTGTATTTTAGGCTGAAGAACAATTTGTCACTTTGTGACTCAAGGCTGCATTTATTTCCTGCAGGCTGTTTGTTAGTTAGAGAAGCTGATGTAAAATAAATCAAACTAAATGACTTGTTGGAGAGGCATCATTTTTCTGCATACCTAGACCACAACAGGGGGGGTCGAGTGTTGTTATTCTGGATCTAATCACTGGTGATGCTGGGTAGAACAGGGTTTGCTGTTTGCACACTGCACCTGCTCCTACAGACGGTTTGTGCACTCGACTAACAATGAGGGTCCGAGGGGAAATAATAATGAGTCAGACTGGAGGATGATGAATGCATGAACATGGATGTATGAGTGTGGAAAGGTGTGTGTGATCAAGAGGGGCAAGGGGTTATTTCTGGTTAAAAAGTGCCTTCAGGAGGCTTCTAAAATGAAACCAATGTTTGTCAGACTTTGAATGAGAAGAGACACACACGCAGATTTATTTTGAGTTTGTTGAGCAGCAGTCTCTCAGTGAGAAAGCTGAACACTCTGGGATACAGAGCAGATTATTAGTCACAAGTTTTCCCTTTGGCCTTCTTCTGCAGAATGTCTGACTGAAGACTGAACAGCTTGTCTTTAAAGTAAGACCTAACAACCTGAACTTTGTTTACACTGACAACATCACAAGTAATATCTGCTGTGAGAGATGATGTTTCAGAAACCATCAACAGTCATTGGTCCCTGGGTACTGTTTGATCCCTTCACATTTAAGCACACACAACCACTCACACACTCACACAAGTGCTTTTTTTAAACAGAGAGTGAGTCACGACTAAAAAGGTCATTCACCTGTCTATCACCTGAGTCTAGATTGCCTCCTTGGATTTCTGCCTACAGTCATGTGTGTCTATGTGAGACTGCCTGACTACTTTGCATACATTTAAAGCAGCTTAAAGCCTGCATGAGTTATTACCTTTCTGCTTTCTTCTTGTGATCAGTCATTGTTAGTTATCCTAAAGGTCAAAGAAGTGCTGCAGCTGTTTAAGTTTCTGGGCTGAAAATAAGATTACGCCAACAGAGCCTGAGAGAGTACACACTGTGCACAACAATAACAACTCCCTTTGGCTTTTAATTAGCATTTCTAACATCTTTGTAGCACATTATGATGTAATGTCAATAATAAGATTCTACTACCACAGTTTGAGAAATAAGACTCGACTATGATAGCTCAACATAAATTCTTCTTCTCTGATGTTTTAAAAGCTACAGGCTTGGTTGAAGATACCAATTCACTGCATCAGGCAGAAATGTGATTTCACTCCTGTGCAATCTTTATTAAAGCCAGTGAATTTCTCATAACCATCTGCTGGATGTACACACTGGCTAGCTGAGTCTCTGTACACAGTGCTGTCTCTTCAAATGTAAGAAAAAGAAAAAAACTCACAAATTGACATACAGCTGAATTTCTAACTTCCTAAGACCTGATTTTAGGGGTAGTATCAAGAGAAGACAACTTTTAATAATAATAATCCAGTTGCAACTTGAGTTTTCTTCTAGGGTGGGAAAACAAACTCCGAGCACCATGGAAAAAAATAATCAAAGTCACAGTATCTGGCAAAGTTCTCTGCGAAAAGTTGACTACATTCACCTCCAAACATTTCAGAGAAACACTATCTCCCATAAAATCACCACTAGCTTTGACCCCCTTGCACAGGTAGATCAACTGTTAACTCTGAAACAGCACTTTGCCCAACCTGCAATTACAATTTTATCACATATAAAACACGGATAAAGACATTAAAGTCCAAAATGCTTGCAGATAAAACAAATCAAAGAGCAAAAGTTTGGCAACTTTTTAAAAATTCAATAGACTTCAACTTATGGCATTTTTGCCGCCCCATGTGGCAAAAGTGGTGCCTATTTGCTTTGTTTCTGATGTGTTTCAAAACAAAAACATTTTTTCTGCTCTCTCACATCAGGCACATGTATCATCTTCTGTAAATTACTGTGGCGATAGTTCAAGGCGTTAAAAATGACTAGCTTCAAGTAATCAGCCTTGTTTCTGAACGCCTTGTTTGCCTTTTTGCATCTTGAGTGACTGACAATATTAATTCAGCCTGTTCCATGATCAATGAAAAATTCCTCATTGAAGCCATAAGTTAGTCGGATGCTAGCGAGCGACAGTTAGCGTCTTTTAGTGAACTAGACATCCCCACAGTAGTTAAGGCTATGTTATTCAAAAATAAAAAGCTAACATTTTAATAATAGGGCATGGTTTGAATTTGTGATGTGACTACCTTCATTTGATAAGCATTGATTTCTCATAGATGTAGATCAAACTTGGCCAAGGCAGTGTCACCGACTCTTGGTGTAAGTTACTCATTTTACAGCTAAATCATAGCGGGAGCTTCTAATATTCATTTCATTTTTCTGAATAAAAGAGCATTGTGCAAAAAAAACCCTTCTAACTCTATCAGCAGGTTGGAGCTGCTAGAAAAGAAGTCAAAGCAAAAGGAGGTTGTCTATGTGAACCCGTAAACAGCTTTGGCAGGCATAGCTGTGTGTAATGAAAGTGTGTCACAGATATGAAACACACGCCCAGCTCTGGCTTAGATGTGAAAAACGGTTCCAGCACCCACGCACTATGCACAGATTTTTCATATGGTTATACATTATCAGCTTGCGCATATGTAAGCTCACACACACACACACACACACACACACACACACACACACATACACACACTTCTGGAATAGACCCCAAAAACATGCATGTTGCCTGCACTCTCAAACAGGTCCACAGCCAGAGACCACCACCCACTCACATAGGTATAGATCTGAACAGAGACGGCTGAGCTTTACTCTGTGACTAACACGACATTTACTCTCCTCCCGTGCAAATATTCCCTAAACCCAGCAGGTCAAATGTTATAACTCACTCTTCCTGTAACTATGACGTCCTATGACTCACAGAAGTCAAAGTGCTCATCTATGGCTTCAAAAGCACTTTGTGGAAGGAAAAATTCTGAATTAGGTTTCAAGGAAAAACTCTTTGAGCAAAGAGCTCCAGTGAAGACATCAGTAGTCCAGTGATTTTATTTTGTTTACGCATTTATCAGTAGCTGCTTAGTTCCTCTCATTTTTGGATAAACAGTTTATTAGAGCCTGAGCCCCAAAAACTGAGGAAGGCTGCCTTTTGAAACCCTCAGGATTCTTCTTCTTTCTTTTTGTGCCTCTAGCCCCAAATTACGTGCCTTCAGTGAGCTAAAAACGTACCGACACATGCCGCAAAATTCAGTTATGCCAAAAACTTAATGACTCGAGTGCTTTCAAATAAAATGTGCTCTGTAGCGCCACCTAGAGAGCCTTGAAATCTTAAAAAAAAAAGTGATTACATTTTGGGTTTTATTACATTTCTCTATCATTACATTTCAGGCTTAGCACATTTGTTACATTATGGGTCAATGTTACATTTTGTGCTCTGACAAGTCAGTATCAGAACACTATTTTTGTTGTCACTAACACACATGGTAAGTTTCTCTATAATGATTGGTCACAGCGCACCCAAAGGCATTGGCTACTGTTGCCTTGATTGCTGAACTGAATCAAATAAATAAAAATAACCATTTTGTTAGGCCTACCAATTTAGCATGCTGACAGAGCTTCAAAATTTGCCACAATATTTACCAATATGATGGGAACAGAAACTAACAGTTTTGAATCACTGTCAAAAACAAGAAGTAAACAGTGCAAAAAGTAGTTATATGAGACTTCATTGCCCGCTCAGAAATCGGAGCCGAACTTGATGGACATGTACTTCTATGAAATGCTCCTCCGATTAAAACAAAAGGCGATTCATTTTGACTGGGAGAGCTACTTCTATGACTTTGATTTATTTTCTTTAGCCTTGTTCATTTGTTCATCCAGTCTTATTTCCATATTTTTGTATGATGTTTGATGTACTCTTGTGGTCTTCTTTCACTGCAAGCTATTTTTAATCCATTCAAAGTCAAAACATTTACCGAACAACCCCCTCTATCTTTACCACCACAGATTATAGACAATCCAACCAGATTTGGATGTCATCATGTATTACCTCTGTCTGTGCTCAAATTATACTCCCACTGGCATCTGAGCAGCATGACTCCCACTCTCTGTTTTTCTGAAGGAGCCACAATCAGGCTGGTCGTCTCCAGTGAGGATCTGAGAGGCGATTTGAGCTTCACAGCATGTGTCACACGTGTGGGACACCCATGTCCTATCTTTTTCCCAGATTCCCATTTTCAAGAAGATCTTTGTTTACCAACAAAGCCAAAAATCAAGCATTGTGTTGGCTCTGGCAAAGTCAAGTCACAAAGTCAAGCTTAGTCCACAGAACATCAGCTGCTCTCAACACCAGCCCCTTTCGCTGACAGCTCAGCTGATTATATCCACACATCTAATTGACAAATAGCAAAAAAGATGCTTTACTCAAACTCCTTCAGCCAGCTGACTCATGCAGCTTCTCAATTTGTAACCCACTTCTACCCTGGCTCTTCCTTTTAACCAGTGTTATGTGTATTTTCACTGATGCTCGCTCTGTTCTGTACTCTGGTGGTCTTTGCTGCTGCTCTCCCTGCCTTGACTTTTCACAGAAAGAGACTGGAGGTGTGCTCTCCCTGCATCAGGCTTTGGCATTCCACATGGTCTGTGACTCCTTGGTAAAGCATTGTTTCCAACCACAGAACAAACAGACATTTTTATGTAGCTAACAGCTTTAATTTAGTGATTAAAAAACGCTAACTTGTCTGAATGAACAGAGCTAAATGCTGCTTCCATTGCCAAAATGCACACACATGTTTTTAATGGTGTCAACTGTTAATTAGTCTACTAAGCAGGTTTATTACTTTAATATTATCAGTTAGGTAAATCTTATTCAGGATCGGATCAGGGTTCTTAGAATTATAGTTAAGTTTAAACCATACATGCCAACCCTCCCGATTTTCCCGGGAGACTCCCGAATTTCAGTGCCCCTCCCGAAAATCTCCCGGGCCCAAAATTCTCACGAATTTCTCCTGATTTCCACCCGCACAACAATATCGCCACACCATTCTTCTCTTCTGACCGTGCGCCGCTGTAATAACAGTTACACCTCGGCTCGAAGTCAAGCACGGCAAACAGAACAGAAGAAGAAGAAGAAGAAGCAGAAGAAGAAATAAGTAAGAAGAGAAAGTACTCGTGTAAATTCCAGAATGAGTGGAAAAGAGAATTCCCCTTTATCCGGGACAATGCAAAGGGGACGGGATATGCTACGTGCACATTTTGTAGATCTGACTTTTCAATTGAACACGGCGACAACTCATCAATATGACGACCCCCCCCCCCCCCCCCCCCCCCCCCCGCCTTGCAAATCTCCCGAATTCTGAGGTCTCAAGGTTGGCAAGTATGGTTTAAACTATGTTTTACCCTTTGAGTAATTTGAGCTCACGTTAAAATAATAACCTCCATTATAAAAAATGAAACTCAATGCAGAAAAACTGCAGTTCATCGAGAATACACTTGAGGCTATCTTCTGATGTACTGTAAACCACATAAACACCCATTCAGAAAGCCTGATCTCTACAGCAAAATTATGCGATACGATTTTTGTATCAAGACCTGGCTGACAGACGGGCACCCTGTAGCTGTTAGCAAACATGCTAAAGAGTCACATTATCTTCATGCCTTTATGTCACATTAGGTCGACCCCAGTTAGGCTGGCTGAGCATTTCCAATGAGGCATCTGCTGGAGATCGGCAGTTTCACCGAGATAAAGTTAATTTATTACATTTTTATCACTGTATATCAGTTTTCTAGAACAGTTTTCAGTTTATAAAGATTCAAAAAGACTTTTCTGTGGCACGGTGTCTGTTTTTCATCAACTTACCTTCTTTGTTTTGTCCATGGCTGTCAATATCGACATGTTCAGGTCTTCTAAGGCACCCAGAACCTTTTCATATTCACCAAGATGCTGGGAGAAATATTCTTTGTAGCAAGAAGACAAGAAAGAGAGAGGAAACATTTCATGAGCTCCACTGCCTGGTTGGGGTTGTAGGTGTTTTGTTGTTGCAGCATTGGTGTGACACCTCAGTCACACAGCCTGTGGGGGTTTGGCCACAGACCATGTGACCACATCTGACATGGTTCTTTACTTCCATGTGAAAACGTCACATAGTGTTTTAGTCTGTGGTGCTCCTGAATGTGAGTTATAATAGTAGGAATGAGCTGTTATTGTTTTCAAATATTGTGTTGTATAAGGGGTTTACTTACCACAGAGTTCATCCGTGTCCACGTTGCTGCAGAATAAAAAAAAGGAAAAAGATTTAAAGAAAAGTTTTCACAGGTAGTTCTGATCTCTGGGGAACAGTTTAGGTAATGAATTCAGTCTGTGATAGCTAGTGAAAGTAAGGAATATGTCATGAATAACTTAATTAGTTGGAGTTTCTTCTCTGGGGTGGCTTTAGGGACCAATTGGCTGTGCAGTGAATCCCTAAACAGGCAACCCCTTCACAAATTTAGACTTTGTGATACATGCCCATGCATAAGTAGATCTAAGGAAAGAAGTTTAATAAAAAGGGGGAAAGAGAGACATGAAGGTGAAGTGGTAGAATCAGGGAGAATCAGACTTTGTACATGTCATTCATGAAACCAGAAGGAGACATTTTTTAAGAGAGGCCTGGGAAACACTGGTTTAAACTCTGTTGCACACAGGCTTTAGCTGTTGCTCTCTACGGGGCAAAGTGACGAAGCAATCAATCTTCACAAACAGGAGAAAACACTTAGAGGACAGACAGAAGCAGAGGGGGTAAAACAGAGGTGAGACATGAACTGACTAACGGAGCAGAAAGCTCTGACTTGTGTTGCTTGAAACTTTGTGGCTCTGACATTTTTGCCTTTAGAGCACCTCAGATTTTTGAGGCATACTCAACAGTAATATACAATGTAACATGATTTTACAGTAAATTAATTAATTACAGAAATGTTACATTTTTTTAAAACCCTGTCAAATAAATATCACTAAAGTCCTATCACAGAAATTCCTCTGAGAAGGTGTTGGATTACTTTTTCAATTCTCCAAAGAATATTAGATGTTATATACAGTGGGGGAAATAAGTACTGAATGCGTTAACTTTTTTCTCATCACATTTATTTCCAAAGATGCAATTCAAACTAAATTTCTCCCAGACATTGGTATCAACTCAAACAATCCACACATGAAAAGAAATCACAACATTCAGGTCCATAAATAATGATTATGTGGAATTAAGTACGATAACACAGGAAAAAAGTATTGAACACACAAACTGAGACTCATCTAATACTTAGTGTAGAAGCCTTTGTTTGCAGTGACAGCTTCCAGAAGCTTCTTGTATGTTTTAACTAATGGCCCACACTGCTCAGGTGTGATTTTGGCCCATTCCTCTGCACAGATTGTCTTTAAATCTTGAATATTCTTTGGTGCCCTCTGGTGAACCCTTTTCTTTAGTTCTTTCCACAAATGTTTAATTGGATTTAAGTCAGGTGATTGACTAGGCCATTCTAACAGATTGATTTTCTTTTTTTCAAACCATTTGAGAGTCAACTTTTCCATGTGCTTTAGATCGTTGTCCTGGAAGAACCAACCACGTCTCATCTTCATCATCCTGGTGGATGGCAGCAGATTCATATCAAGAATTTCCCCATACATGGCTCCATTCATTGCTCCGTCAGTTATATGAAGTTTGCCAACACCATGAGATGAGAAACAACCCCATGCCATGATGCTTCCACCTCCAAACTTCACTGTTGGTGTAGTGTTTTTTGGGTGATATGCAGTGCCATATCTCCCCCAAACATAGAGGAGCCAAAATAGTATGACAGCTGAAAAGTTCAATTTTGGTCTCACCTGACCAGACAACATTCTCCCAGTATTCTACAGGCTTGTCAAGATGCTGTTTAGCAAACTTTAACAAGCTTCAGCATGCCTTGTCTTGAGGAATGGAGACTTGTGGGCTGAGCGTCCATAGAGGCCATGGCGGTGGAGTGTATTGCCTATTGTTTTCTCTGTAACAATTGTACCTGCTGCCTCCAAGTCTCTCTGGAGTACTTTCAGGGTGGTCCTTGGCTCGTTGAGTACTCTTCTGATTATCTTTCTGACTCCCTGGTCAGAAATCTTCCAAGGAGCTCCTGTGCGTGGCCTGTTGATGGTAAGGTGGTGCTTCTTCCACTTGTGAATAATGGCTCCAACGGTGCTGACTGGAATATTCAGGTGCTTTGATACAAGTCTGTAACCAGTTCCATTCTGATGCTGAGCAACAATCAGGTTGTGAATGTCTTCAGAGAGCTCTTTGTCTTTAACCATCATGAGATGTGTCGTATTTAACTGCTTGGTGAAAAAACTACCTTTTTTAGAGGACCATCAATTTGCTCTAGCCCAGCTGATGTTGGTTTGTACTAATTGGAAGTTCAAGTAATAATTACTGACAGATTTCAGGTGGTATGGTATTGTATGCATTTCCTTGTCAAAGTATACAGCCTTTCCATGGTGTGTTCAATACTTTTTTCCTGTGTTATAGTACTTAATTCCACAAAATCATTATTTATGGACTTGACTGCCATGATTTCTTTTCATGTGTGGATCATTTGAGTTAATACCAATGTCTGGTAGAAATTTCGTTTGACTTGCAGCTTTGGAAATAAATGTTTTGAGAAAAAAACTGACGCGTTCGATACTTATTTCCTCCACTGTATAAGATTAGACACAAACAAGCCAGCTTTAATCAAATGCGAGCACAGGATTCTAGCTTTGGTCAGTCCTGCGTTACCTAAGCTGTGGTTGCTTTCCTACAGCAGGATTCAGCAAGAGAGG
This sequence comes from Halichoeres trimaculatus, assembly GCF_033239565.1. Taxonomy (NCBI): domain Eukaryota; kingdom Metazoa; phylum Chordata; class Actinopteri; order Labriformes; family Labridae; genus Halichoeres; species Halichoeres trimaculatus. The sequence continues at coordinate 20,600,781 of NW_027437192.1, forward strand.
GAAATGCTGCCCACAGAAAAAAGGCTGCAAACCCAGGAGTAATAGGTGCTCATTATGAAAAAATCATTTTCCCCAAAACTGCAGCAGCTCCCAGTTGAAAAAAGTGTTTAATGACATATATTGAATGAAAATTATTGATTTTGCCCATTCAAACCTCCTTGAGTCCAAGAATCGAGAAAGTGTACTTGAAAGGGAACGTTGGAACCAAATACATAAGTTAGCCTGTGTAATGAATCAGGTTTATTGATAAAATGTTACAGTGGCTGTAGTAATTTATTTCTGAAATAAAGGAGTGCAATGTGATCATGGTTTGTTGATTTTGCTCTCATTAATTTATGCTTGGGTGTGAAAGACACTGCCTGCTATGGTTGATGGATTGAAAATGAGGGTTTCATAAGGTTAATCACTTCTGCGACGTGGTGTCTGTGCAGCTGCTCTTGTGCTACAGTGGTACCAGCTGATCATCTGGTTTATTGTTGCTGTGTTGGGTGGTTGAACTGTGGTAGTTTGTCTAAGAGAAAAGACATGTAGGTTTTCTTTTTTAAACGAGTATAATTCTCTCTTTACTCTTTAGGTATGTGACATAAGACAGGAGGACAGGCTGACAGGAGAACAAAGGGACAGGGTTGACAGGAGTCTCCTGTGTCCTGCTGAGGGAGCTAGGCTGCCTGGGGCGCCTCTCATCACATCTCAGTCTGCTTGTCATCACTTGTGTGACACAGAGCTTATGCGTAAAGAAAACCCTACAAGTGTGTGGCCTGATTCCTCTGGATAATTATAACTATTCTATATAGTATGTTGTCAGTTTCACATAATACAAACAAATGAACAAATACACACTCTAAAAACACCAGCATCCAACTTGGTGAGAAGGTTTTTCCATTACACATAGTCATGCATCGAGCTGGGACGATATGTTTTTCTCCAGGTTGGTTTTTTTTTTTTTACGATTCTTGTAGTGCTGATTCAAATTTAATTAGCGTTTCTTCAATAGCTCCAATTTTTAGTTTGCTTTTTTAACATCAGACTATGTAAAAGGTTAATAATGGTGATGATGATGATAATGTCTACAGGCTACATCATGGGCCATATTTTCCCCAAAAATGACCATTTAAATTAGAGAACAACAACAAAAAAACTATAAAATTTTGAACACCCAAAAAAAAAAAAAAAAAAAAAAAATCACAATTCAAGATCATTAAACAAATAAATCCCGCTAGTGAGATACATTGATTTTTTTTTTATCCCACACCCAGTTGTGCAATTTGAATAATATTATTAAGTAAATTTTTTTGGGGGGCTGAATCTACCATCAAGCAAGTTCAAAACCCCTTCTATCTATTGGTCAGCAAGCAGCATTTGTTGGGTTTTTTTCTTTCATCATTTGCAACAAAAACCTGTCTCACTGTGATGATCCATCCAGACAATTGGCCTCGTCCACCAACAGTGCATCTGCACAAATTTGTACCTGAATCTGGCGAACACGCTGTTGGTGAATTTATAAATAGGTAGAAATGTTTTTAGCTTGTGCTTAAAATTAGTGCATATGAAAAATCACTGTTCGATTCATGACACGTTCGTTCTAGCCAATTTTCTTCACTGTATGCCCTAAAATAAGCTCCAACTAATCAGCTGGTTTGGGCAACAGATGAGCCAATTCATGGCACTCTTGGTGAGAGTGGTTGATGATTTCATTGACATCAAATATGTGACATTTAGATATGTACATTGTCATAATTTTGACTACAAACTAATTGACAAATTAAAGATTCAATATTCAAAGTATGATAAGGGGGAAAAGGCATCAATAACATGGTTATTTAATAAATTCAGTTAAATCGCAGTTTTTATTTTTGAATTCTATAAAAGGCTTTTGTAATGAAAGTAGTCTAAATATGTCACGAATCTAGAAAAAAAAGTATGAGTTTTCATTTTCTGAGAAAGTTGGTCATCTTCATTCTTGTATACCCAAGGTTTGAAGAAGTCCTGTTTTTCGTCACAGTGTGAGAATACGTTTGTGCTTTAAAAGTTTGTGTGCATGCTGGTTGAGGCACCTATTAGTGTATTTGCAGTTTGCACTGTCAGTGAATGAGGCCCAATGGGATGTTTGATAGCTGCCTCTCTGTACCAAGTGGATTATAATAAGATAGATGAAGCTGCTCATTCACTCACTCTGTGTTATGGGTGTCGATTGTGTGGAAGAGCTCCTTCAATTCATCAGCTGTCAAAACACCGTCAGAGAAGTAGGCTTTGAATTCATCAAAGGACAGTTTTCCGTCATCTGGGGAAAGAGAGAGCATAAAAATGCAGCTTGTCAACACGCTGTCAGGACTGCAGCATCCAGGGAGGTTTGGAGGCCAAGCTGATGTAGAATTACACCTGTGTGACTTAAAGGTAGGGTCTGCAGGAGCTTCCTAAAAAATAAAATGTCAACTTTTACAGGAATGATCCTGCACAATCGTCTCCTATGGACCTCTATATATGACGGTAAGTGCCTGTGTCAGCCCCAAGCCCTCTCCTCAGCCTGTATGTTGATGTTTTGATTGTATCGGGCGTTTCTGGGAAAGAGTACAAGTGTGGTCACATCAGCTAATCACAGAGCGCCCACTATGGAAATGACTTTGCATGATGATTAGTGAGTGGAAGAAGCTATCCTGAGCGGCAACGATAGCGGACGTAGCACGGAAAACGCAAGCAAAATAAAACAAAACAACAGATAAAGCTTGTTACTAAATGAGGGTGAAGCTTGGCTGGACTTTCACTCACTTTTAGGCACTTGGAGAGCAGCATGGGACGAAGAACGATGGCATTTGGCTTTCTGCTAAACAGGTATGTGTCAAATAACCCTTGTGCTAACATGCTAAGTCAGATGCACGGCTCTCGAGTCTCTCCCACCTAGAAACGTGATGCTACAGGTAGTCAGTAGGCTAGTGACTGTTCATGTAGTCACAGTCGGAGGATGTGGATGTGTGCTGCTGCTGGCACTGATCCCAGGAGGAGGAGCCCAGTTTGAATTTGTGTTTACTAACAAGTAGCAAATATTCCTGCAGACCCTTCCTTTAAACCCTGTTATGTAAGATGTAAATTGAGTCCACAAGCATGTGGTCTGGTTTTTGTTGTTTATATAATTCTTTGTTGGGTATGGTCCACGAAAGTCTACACAGAAAATCAGTCTGGATGGAGAGCAAGGTTATAATAGTTAACTAAAATGAAACTGAAAACGAAAACTAAAATTTAAAATACATTGCAGTTAACTCAAACTAATAAAGACTAGAAAAGAAAACAAAATCGATAAGTAAATTAAAACTGTATCTTGTGTTCACAAAACTAACTGAAACTAACTAAAATGATAGAGAAAATTCCCTTAGTTATACTTTTTAACAATATTAATAGCCTTTAGGATTTAAATTAATTCAACACATTTTCCCAACCAATTTTACGACAGTTTTCGGCAGTTGTCAGCGCCGTACGGCACCATCACAACAACTTACTGGGACGTGCTTGTTTACTGCACTGACTGGCTGTGCGCTGTGCTGCGATGAAACGTAGTGGAGCAATGAATTAGAGCATCTGTAATAGTTTAATTTCATGTGAGTCTGAATTTATTGTTACAGAGTCCAAGTTTCTAATTATTTAAGCTCATATTATATTGTTTTATATAGTTCATGTTTTTATTATTTTTATTTAATTCATGTTAACATTATTTTCTATAATTTATGTTTATATTTGTATATTAAGTTTATATTATTTTCATGTGTTTAAGGCAGCAGCCAACAGTTCAGTATCAGCATTGACTGAGCAGTGAGCACTATGTTGAACTGGAACTAAACTAAAACTAAACAAAAACTAAACAAAAACTAAACAAAAACTTAACTAAAACTAAACTAAAACTAAACTAAAACTAAGCCTTGTTGCAAAAATTAAAACTAAATAAAAACTGGAATGCCCGCTCCAAAATGAATTAAAACTAAACTATAATGGGAAAAAAATGTCAGAACTAACTAAAACTAAACTATAATGGAAAAAAAATTGTCAAAACTAACTAAAACTAAACTACAATGACAAATACAAAACTATTTTAACCTTGATGGAGAGCAATGAAGTGCATGAAGAGAAGTATTGACCAGAAGTCCTTTGTTTGAAATAATGGTTCCGTTTTCAGAATCTTGAATAAGTTTAGCCTATATTTGATTTGTGGGATAAAATAGAAAGAGGGATGAAAAGGAGCATCTTTAAGGACTTCTAATAGTGAAGGATACATTTAAGTCATCATTTTTGTGCTCCGAAGCACTATATTTATGATAAAAAATAACAAAGGCTGTACAAAATATTCATGAGGTGAAAATCAACACAATTTCCAAAGAAGCAGCCCCAAATATGAATGTCCTGCAGCAAAACAAAGATAACCAACCAAAAACAGCACATTCTTCACGCAGCTGTGGCTCCTGTGTTTTCCCTCTACTAGTGGGGGATGAGGTGGCTGAAATTTAAATGTTCACTGCTGACCTGCTGCTCTCGAGGTGATGCGCACTGTGACTGTCATGTCACTGTGGATGCTGTGGGCAAGAGCCTCTTTTGGAGGATGTGAAAAGGAAAACACATGCACATAAATTGAGGTGAGAGTGACTCACTGCAGAAGAGCTGGATGAGAGGGATAACTAATGAAACTGCCAAGTTAGCGTTAATGGCTTCATGTCTTGCTTCATGACCAAACTCTGAGATGTTCATATAATGAATAGTTAAAGCCTGTCATGCCAAGTTAATAATGAATGTGAACAGCTATTTTTGCCATCTGATGTCAAGGGTGAGGGGTGATGCAGTCTAGTTTCAGCATATTCCTGGAGTTCAAGCAAAGGAAAAATCAAAGCACATTGTTATCATAAGAATACAAGTTCTCCACCAGAGATGAAATAACACATAATGGCAAAGATTATCTGGAGGAGGCTTCTTTAAGAGCTTCATACGGGTTTTCATACTGTGGTTTAGTGCATGATTAACTCTTTTATGCAGCTACATGCTTGACATTTTTCAATCCCCTGTGAGGACCCATCTCTTCCAAATCGTCTTTGATTTAGGCTGACCTCTCCTCCTCTTGCCTATTCTGTGTTTCATAGTCTGGCAGGTCTTCTTTTCAAGTCCATAACTTAGATCAGCCAGTATATCAAACTATGGGTAATATCAACTCTTCTAAATGAGAAAGTGTCTTCAAAACAAATCCTGAACTACCTGCTCTACTCCTGGAAGTTTATTAGCATGTGCTGATAATTAAAACATCCACCTGATGCACATTTTAGGCCTCCTTTATTATTAGTCTGTAATTGAACCTCAGTGGGCATGGTCAGTTTCTGTTTCCATGGAAACTGACACAGTATCAGCAGACAGTCATGATCAGAATTCCATTGAGAAGGAACATCTTTTTTTCACATGAAAGGCAGAGGCTTTAGTAATGAAAGGGAGAAAAGAGAGTGTTTGTGTGAGTGTTTATTTACCGTTTTTATCAGCTCGCCGCAAAATCTGGATTGAAGAAAGAAAAAGAAAAATGTCAAAAAGGTTTCACAACATCACTGTTTGTGTTTGTGTGTGTGTGTGTGTGTGTGTGTGTGTGTGTGTGTGTGTGTGTGTGTGTGTGTGTGTGTGTGTGTGTGTGTGTGTGTGTGTGTGTGTGTGTGTGTGATTGATCACACTCTCAAAGCAGCGCGTCATTTAATTATTGATAGTCCTGTCCCAGGGTTCGAAGGAGATGAAAGGCATCCTGGGAATGACCACATCAGCTCTGAAAGGGTCAAACCGCCTTAAAATAGGTTCATTTACTTCTTCTCTTGTCTCACAATTTAAACTCAGTTTACAGATTATTGCTAATCTGTAATCTCTTGCTAAATTTGACGTCATAATGTGAAATGTGCATAATCACAAACCAAAAACATGCCGTCCAAAGAGAGCAAAAATAGCCTCCTTATTCAGATTTTCAGCGCTTGGGGGACTTCAGCCCTGCTACAGATGAATAAAAACATGATGACAAATATCCACCCACCTTCCTCGAGCACTACGCAGTCTGTCATTTGTAATGGCCACACATGATTTGTTTTAAATGTTCTGCAAACCAGTTTTTAAGTGTTGCTTCTTTTTCCTGTTATATCAGCCGTTACCGCAGATTTGTCAGTTTATAATGTAGAACCTAAATAATACAAAAGGATTTTCCTCTCAAAGGATTCACAGAAATTAATTTAGCAATGCCACCACCTAGATAAAAGTAATCACACAAGTGCATAAGAAAGATTAGTAATTAAAGTAAGACACTACCTTTGATTTAAAAATGGCTCCTTTTTGAAATTCAACTACAACAGAATCATAAGCAACAAATTAAAAAAGACTATTATCAAAATCAAACATCAGGCAGTTTTTGCTTCTGAAAACTGAGAAATTGCAGCTCTTTCTTTTCTATGATGTTAAATAAATAGGATTAAGCTGTTTCTACAGCTTATTCTGTTGTTTAAATTGTGGTCCATTCAAACTGTGGACTGTTTGGAAAGATCAGAAAAGATTAATCATTTTTCAAATCTCATGAAATGATAGTTAAGTCAGCCAAGTCTACACAGTGGTCTTTTGGGGAACATTTCCCCTCTGTTACCTTGAATGGAGAACCAGACATCACCCACATATGCTTACAAACTGCATGAAGGATGGTGTATGGAGTCAAACTGTGTGTTTTTAACCATTGGCAGCAGATAATCTGGGCTCCGTAGGAGACATCGTTCTGTCGATCACGCGTCTGGAGACAGGCTGTGTTTTCATCCCCTGTCTATTAAAGCCAGGGGATATGACATGTCCAACATCAGAGAGACATCTTATGTGGTGTGCACACAGCTCTCCACCTGTAATGACTCCCCTGTGCACATTCTCCTCTCAGCGTGTCTCTCAAACACACTAACCAAAGGCATCCAACAGGTTTTTGTAGAGTGGAGGAATGAGGGGAATAAAATGAGGGAGCAGTGGATACCCGGGGTGGCGGGTGTGAGGAGTGTTTGATGGAGATCATTAGCCGCACTGACATGCATGTAAGATGTGATTTCAATATTTCATGCCCCACCATGCAAAGAAATCCACCCGTGCCGGTAAGCTTTATCACATTCCTGGAGTGTAAGGGAATTTATTTTGATGTTTTGGAATCCAGAAGTTGCAACTATCAACCTTTTTCTATATTGAGCAAAACTGAGTGGAAGTAGACTGTAACATCACCTTAACTTGGCATTTCCATATTAAACACTGACTTCAAAAACAATGGCCAGCCTTTGAAAGCTTAGACCATAGAGCAAAATTAAAGGGCATCCTTGTCAAACTGACTCATTCCCTGAAACAAGGGACCCTCTGTGTCTTGCATGCATAAGGAAGGTGCTCATTGATTCAGGTAATTCCGAATCTGAAACAGATAACTTTGATAAGAATGCACATGGACCTTTTTTGGAACGGTTTATTTTTTCAAAGTAAACTGCAATGAAAAGTATCCCTCTTTGGTATTTATTGCTGCTGGTCAGTACCTTTTAAATCTATTAAAATTACATTTCTGCGTTAAGTTTTTTGATTGAAAAAATATAACTCAGCATTGGTAGTTAAAGGTAAAACACTTGGTACGAGCTGTGTAAGAATAAAATATGTTTTACTTACATCAATGAAGATCGACATTCCCTTTTTGAGCTCAATTTGAGAGCTTGGCTCCTCAGGAACAGACTGGACCTCCTCTGAACAATCCATCATCCGAAATGTAGCTTCAGCCGTAAACTGCAGAGGGATGTGTCCGCGTGCTCCTCTTATCTGATCAAAGCGAAGATTTAAAGAGAGCGACTCCTGTTTCTTCATCAAGTTAGCAGGAGTAACACACACAACTTCCGGTAACACAATACGAAAATTTATCGTATCCTCATGACACACAACATCAAAATTTTTTGATGCCTACTTTACCACTCTTTTTCACATAAGTCTCACGGTCTAAGGCTGTTTTTATGATGTTTCTTTTTCAAGGCCAAAAACTTTACACTCTTCCTTACGCCATGTAATTTTATTTTGAAGAATAAATCAGTGAACTTCCTGTTTGTCTGGTCAACTTCAGCATTCCTTACCTGTAGCTCATCCAACCTGGCACTCTCACTGATTGAAATACTTTGTAATATTGACAGGCAAAAACATGTATCTCTTTCTAATGTCAAATACAGACCGTTTCAAGTCTAGTAAAATAATATTCGTCATTTATTTAATCATACTAAAATAATTTCGCACGTTTTTTCACGTTTTGTTGCAATTGCTCTTATTCTTGTATTTATCTTTTTTTTTTTTTTTTTGCAAATGTGTACGAAGTGCAACCTTTGACCTTTTTAAACTTTCAACTTAACTTCTGTAGTATTCACTGTTTTTTTTTTCATTTTTATCACTGCATTTTCTTACTTAACCCCCCCCCCCAAATAAATAAATAAATAAATAAAAATAAACGAACAAGTAAAAAATAATAATAAAAATAAAAAAAATAAAAAATGGGATTGCAATAAAAGGATACTAAGTGAAAAACAAAGACTCATTGTGTCAATGTCTAAGAAATTGTTTTTGACCGGCAATAGAACGCCCCTAAAACTGTTAATAGTTGTGAGATTTCAGAAAGGATACCTAGTTTCACACACACACACACACACACACACACACACACACACACACACACACACACACACACACACACACACACACACACACACACACACACACACACACACACACACACACACACACACACACACAGTAACTGACGCGATGAAATGAACACGATTGTTATCAATTTTTACTGAGGTAAGAACACGAATTAGTCAGCGCCTAACTTCTTCAGTGTTCTGGTTTAGGTTGTATTGCAGTGCAACAGTCCCATCTAGTGGGGTGTTACAGCAGTACAACTATCAGTCCCAATGTATAAAACAAACCTCCCACACCTTGAGAGCATGAACCCCAGAGTGTTTTCTATTGTGCACCAACATCTGTGCAGTGGATGACTTCGGAAAGACAAGTTAATTTGAAAAGTATAATCCATGCAAAGTAATCAAAGTATTCTCTGAAAACTTTTCCCAGACCACAGCTGTGTTTGCCATTCGGCAGGCTGTGGTAGATGCATGAATGCACATATTGTCTGCTTCACTCCCCTCATTATGAATTTATGGTGAGCATGCCAAGCAGGAGATTCCCTTCAGGCAATTGCATTATACTGTACACTCTCATTAATACAGCAGAATATGGGAGACTATTAGTATTAGTATACGTTCTAGAAATCCTGCATGGTCCTTGTGATATTTTACAAACAAACAAAGCTAGTCCTGCCAAGTGAATCAAAAGCACTTGGTGAAAATACAACTACTTTCCTGTATTTTAAATGAATCACCACATTTTCCCTGAAACAGTGTTGTTAATTGAAACCTTATGATACTTATATTTTACTACTATTTTGCAAGCTACTTTACATTTTTCGACAGCTATTTCCCCTGTACTTGTTTATTTAGTGATCTTTAAAATGCAAGGTCTTTAATTGTAGTAGACAATTTTGACACTGTGATTAATTTCAGTTTGAGAAAGGAGTTCAAACACTTTCATTGATCTGCTAATTTTCAACATAAATTAATGCTGGTTTTCTGGAGGGGTAGAAGGCACTGTAACATTTTTATTTGGGGAGCATTTATAACAAATCATACGCACATTAAATTCTAAGGAAAACGTTATTCATGAAACATTTAGTATTAAATGTACCAGCTGAGGCTTCATAAAGTGTATTTTATTTATCATTCTTATCTTGAAAACCTCTTTTTACGCAAAAGTATATCAAGTGATTTTTTCATGCTTTTCCCTTTAATTCCCTTTAATGGGTTGAAATCAAACAAGAAAATATAGTCCTCCAACTGTGTTGATTTATAGCATAGTTATAAGTGCAGAATGATTAAGTTTGATTTTGGATAGCATTTGTAATTCAATTTTTGTTAAAATATTTTATATACAGAGTAATTTTTAAAACACAGGGCCGTCATTATCATAAATAGCAAATAATAAACAAAGACAAAATATACATAAGTAATAACAAACAAACAAACAACAACAACAAAAAAACCCAGACAGTACAAGCACAAATAAAAAGATAACTCAAAGTGATGAGCTTCTTACAGAAATCTGCCAGTGGTGGGTCAAAGTATTTTGAATATGTATGAGGGTAAGGGGAATTCTTTTTTCTTGGTCATTTTTCTAATGACACTATGATATAGGGCACAATAAAAGTATTGTAAATGATCATTTGATATCTTATGCAAGCTTCATTAAAATCAATGTTAATAGGTTTGTATATGAAGAGTAGTTGCATAATTTATTGGCAGTTTACCCATGTACAAGAGAAACACCAGCCTCTCATACCTGGCAGCTGTGAAGCCAGATATATTGTTGTATTTTTAAGTCCTATTAATTTAGGTATTCAGGCTATATAATGAGCAATCAATTCATAAATCAATCAATTGAATGATGAGCACAGTTTGTCTGGAGTGGTTAGTTCCAGTGATTGCAGCATAAACCAGTTTAACTTCCATGAACTTGATCCAAAATAAACACAATTTGCAGTGAAACCCCGCTGAAACCTCGCGATGACAAACAAACCGCTCTGATTGGGTAAGAACGTGTAACGGCTAGTCACGTGTACACGGGTTACTTGGCATTCTGGGACACAAACAGTGGTCGGTATGAATAGCTCTAACAGCGACAACAGCAGCATCTTCCACTGTGGGAGAAAAAACACGGGAGAAACAACAACACCCAGCTAGCAGAAAAGGACCAAACAGGTTTTCGTGTCCGACTTCAGGGCTGCGCCTGTCGCTTTGTTATCCGGGAGGAGCGGACGTGGAGGCCAGCCACGGCGGTTGAGTCTCTGAAATGCAGCGCTGGACTTTCTCCACGCAGAGTTATTTAGCTCACGACAGGAGTGGGCTAGCCGTGCAGTGATTTATGCTAACCAGTTTGCTACTGTTAGCTGGATGGCGATGCAGGTGGATTCATAAGAAGTTGGAGCTCTAGGACGACTTCGATACTTGTCTTCTCTACAGTGTTTGGTTGTTTTGTCACTGGCATCCTTGTCCTGACAACTCTGGATATGGCGAGTGCTTCACACAGAGAGTACAAAACTGGCATTTTTAAATCACTGGACTGGCGATGTGACCAGCTGAAATACCCAAGATAAATACTGTTGACTTGGACTTTTTATGTAATGGCCAAGGAGAGTGACGGAGCACGTCTTCATGTCTCACTTCACAGTTGCTGTCAGTTGCATAACAATGGGTCACAACTGCTGAAACGGTCATTTTAGAGGTTCATTGATTCCTGCATTTGTTGAATCTCAACAAACAGATAATGCCAGACATGTACTTGTGCTGGATGTAAAGACTGTCTGGGTATCTCTAACATCACAGCTGTCATCGGGTCAGGCAGTTCATCTGAGCCCTGCTGCTGGCCCCCACAGCTCACCTGAGGGCCAACATGTCAATGTCAGGGTCCACGAGCGTGCAGATCTTCACCAAGCTCATCAAGCATGCAGTGGGAAAGGCACAGATTCAGCTAAACCGCTGGCTGCAGAGGACTGCCACAGAGGAGTGTGACAAAATAGACATCCTGATTTGCAGCGCCTTTGATGAGACGGGAGCTGGCATTGGGAAGTCTGATGGAGACCCTGAGGTCGTCAGTGCTGCAGGAGGGGCAACCTTCAGCAGCAGCGCTGAGTTCAGGCACCCATGCTGTATCACCACCTTCTGCTTCAAGAGTGCCCTGCTGGCATGCATACTGACTGCTGTGTGCTTCTCCTCAGTCGCCCTGGTGCGTCAATACCTCAAGGACCTGCTGCTCTGGGTAGAGAGCTTGGACAGCTTCGTAGGAGCCATGCTGTTTATAGTCGGTTTGATTATTGTGTCATTCCCATGTGGATGGGGATATATTGTTCTTAATGTGGCAGCTGGCTACCTCTACGGCTTCGTGCTGGGAATGGGACTAGTTATGGTTGGAGTTTTGATAGGGACTTTTGTGGCACATCTAGTGTGCAAACGACTATTGACTGATTGGGTGTTGAACAAAGTTGGGAACAGCGAGCAGCTCAGCGCTGTCATTCGAGTGGTGGAAGGAGGAAGTGGACTCAAAGTTGTGGCCTTAGCAAGACTCACTCCCATACCCTTTGGGCTCCAAAATGCAGTTTTCTCTGTGAGTATGAAACTCTGTTTACTACTGTTTCCTGCCCCTCTCTGACACAACATTATATAATTATAGTAATACCTTCTTTAGGCTCATATGAGCTGACACTGAGAAGGGGTCAAGCTCAGTAAGGTGCTGAAGGACAGTTCAGACAATCACCTGCATTCATGAGTCTCATCTTTGACCTTTTTTATTCCAGAAAGAAATAGTTACTGAGTGCTCGGCCAAACCAGCACTCAAGGGAAATCATCAGTAAGCAGAAACAACAAATCTCAAGACAGGATGGGATGTAGCAAATGTTTATCGTTTCATTGAAATGAATTGCACACATTGGACATAACAGTTGACTAATGACTTCACTCTCTAAAGTCAGGCTGCTTTCTAAAAACACCTAACATGCATGAGATGCAAAGCCCTTGAGCCCTTCATTCCTTCTGCAGATGGAGAAAGTGCTCCTCAAACACCGGCGCTGTCATAACCCTAAGGGATGCATTCTTTTCAATTGGAAGGAGCAGTTGCACATTTTTCTTGTGTCAGTTTTAGTCTCTGCGTTTGATGGATGCTTTTCTGAGCGCAGTCATGCTTGCTCTGCATTTTTTTTCCTTTCTGTAAAATTGTCAAAGCAGCAAACTCCATGTCACCTACAATATCAAGCTAAGCAATAACGAAATGAAGCTTTGAGCTACATTCATACTCCTAACCTGAGGGCTTTGACCTTCAAGCACTCCATGAATAATTTATACTAACTGGTTATCCTCCCCAGTTGAACCACTGGTACCTTCAAATGTTAGAGACCCCGGGGGATGTGTTACTGTAGTGTCAAATCAGCTGGGATTTCATGCAGTATGAGGGTTTTACGGCAGTTGTGTCAGAGTGATAAATGAAGAATACAGATCTGGGGGTGAATGTAATGTTATAAATCTTTTTAAAGTACTGAGAGCCATACTGCTTCAAAAAACCTCTCATTACTGTCACAGTGTAGCTTAAAAACATATCTCCTGGGTTTAGCAAAAATTGTTTAGCTGGACCAATTTCATTTCACTTCACTCTCTACCTTCTTGCAAATATTGAGTTTTCACAAAATACAAAAATGATCAGGCTGCAGATTTGGAAAAGATAAATCTTGAATTTCAAATCTATATGTCATACTTCGACTCACTGAAAGAGAAGGGATATATATCGTTTTAGGCTTCTTACTGTCCCTCTGGTGCCCCTATATTAGCTTTATATGATTTACAGCTTTAAAAAAAACTGTCACACTGGTGTTTTAGAAAATCCTTATTTTCAGCCTCTGACACAGGTTGTTATAGCTGCTGTCTCTTTAAAAGGCCCCCTGTTCCAGAAACCCCCTTCCCTCTGATTGGCCAGCCTTCTAGAGGCCTGTCAGGGCAGACCTTGGTGTTTGAGGCCCACCCTTTCAATGTGCGATGAACCAATTAGAAGATCCTTGTGCAATGACTTCATCATTTCAGCAAGTCTCATGAAGATCTCATACAGATCTTGTGGTGATTTTTAAAACAAACCACTGTGAGCACTTTATAGACAAATTCAATGATTCAATGATTTTTTTTTTTTTACAACATGTGACTATGTGGTAATTTAAAAAATTGCCTATGTGTGGTGAACTATGATATGACTGAGCACTCAACCAAAGTGACTTAGGCTACGTTCAGACTGCAGCCCTTAATAATAGTATCGATACTTTTGAAAGTGAGTATTGTATCCGTATACAACATTTTAGTATCAGTACTTTTTTAAGTATCGATACTTTTGACAACCCTACTTCACAATGCTCGAAAGTTTGTTTCCATGACGCAAAACCTGATGTTACAGCAGCTCACATTGAGTGAGCTCTTATTATAGTAATTATGGCTATATTTTATTTCTAATAAACCTTAAGGCGGACACTCTCTCCTGCACCGGGGTCTCTCCTGCTGACCCTGCTACATCTCAGAGCCGTAGTGCGCTGAACAGATGAACAAAGAGGCAAAAACTTAGTTTCGTCATCTGTTCTGATGTTTCGTAGTTTGTCTGGGGGCAGATCAGACAGGAGCAGACGGATCTCTGACTGACGCTGTCTCGTAGGAAAGTACAGCAGCGCGCAAATACGCACAAATGAGATGGACAGTAGTGGAACATCGGTGTCTCTGCGTCCTGTAAACTGTTATTTTAGCCCGATTAATCCATTCAAAAAGTCATTCATTCACCTTTATCCTTTATTGAGTGTGTAATGGCCTCAGTGCGCTCTCACTTTTTCTCATCACTCATCCTTTTATGCATTGTTTAATCAAGCTTGTAGCTGGATGAATAACTAAAACTCTTAATTAAAAAAAAAACATACAGTTTTTAGTAATCACTTCTATATTAACTTCTAAATATGTTCTGTCTATGAAGTGACTTTGAAAACATTTGCCCTGAGGTAAACTGCTGGTGTAGAATGACATTAAAGTCGCATTAAATGCGACCTGGCTGTTTAGACTGCAGTCGCATTCAAAAAAATCTGATATGTATCTGATTTAGTACCACATTTGAAAGTGGCCTGACTCTGATTTGAAAAGGTCAGATCAATGCGACTTGTGCTGTTCACACTATCAGAAACAAATCAGATACAGGTCACATTTGAGCCAAAAAATCAGATTCAGGTCACTTTTGACTGCAGCGTGAACGTAGCCAAAGTCCAGCCTGCTCACATTAAATTGGAATTCAGCCTGCTAACACCAGATCTCATTTCACAAGTAGTAAGCCTGTTTTTAAACCATTTCCACAGCAAAAAAAAGCTGCTTAATCAACATTTTCATCCCTCCTTACTAAAGCAGTGTTTAATACCAGGCTGTGTTTATGGAAACATATCTGGTTTGGAGGGAATCAAAATAGAGTTGACAGAAAAAAAACCCACTGTAGCACAAACATTCAGAAGTGGATGCAAAGTGGGGAGCTTGAAAGGCATTTATAGCTCAGAGCATGAAGGAGTTGATGCACAGGCCCGAGGCAGGAAAAAGGAAAATGACGTAAGAGAGTTTCACAAGCACAGTAATTGCACGCTGCAAACCCAGTCAGTTTTCTGGGGTGACTGATTTTACTTCTCTGCTGTATGGAGATTTAGCTATTTGGATTTGGCTTTTCACAGTTTTAAACTTACTTATTTTCACCTGTGAATCAGCTCTCTCTCTGGAAACAAGAGTGCTTGAGCATTGTTGCTTATGTCACACTAAATTGATCCAATTTAAGATTTTAAAGCCAGAGTTTATAGCATTTTCTTTTCATATATACCTTACTCCATACCAGACATGATTTTAACAAAAGAAACCTTTCATAGTTATGGGCATCTTCCCTTTAAATTATTAAATTCAGTTCAAACATTTAGGTTTACAAAGAATACTTGTTATTTAAAGGACTGCTTGTTGACAGATAACACTTTTATGAGGAGCTGGTTGCTCACACTCAATGACTAAGGCTACTTGATAAAAAAAGGAACACAGTCATATGATAACGTGGTGATGAGATCATGCAGGAATTAGCTGACTGTAGCTACGACAATCACTGCTTTCAGAAACCGTCCAAGCTGCCCTTGTCTGTACGTCTTGTTTGTTGTTTGTGAAGCATCTTGAATTCAAAAGCTCAGGCCGTGGCATTCGATGAAAACACAGAGGAAGGGATTACTGGTGCTGACATGTTAAGCTGATCGTGAAAACGCAGCTAATTTATTTGTTATCTGTTAAGTCAATTAGGTTAAGTTCATTAAAAAGGCGAGTGCATTCAGCTGTTGTTATATGTTGGCGTCTGAGCTCAATGTCTGCTTCCCAAGAGTTTCAAACAAGGAGAAAAGGAGTTTTATTTGCCTCACATTAATACAATTCCTCTGAGTTATCCCCCCACCATGGCAAGCTGTCCACCTGTAAAAGGACTTCTTTGAACAGGACCTAAAAACCAGGCAGATGGTCTCTTTTTGCCTGACTGGCTTAAATGGCTTCTGTTCTGTTTGTCGTTGTTTCATACTTTCCGCTGTACAGTTGGGACATAGCTCTGTGTCCAAAGGTTGACCAGTCTCTTTCACGCCAGGATCGGGCTTTAACAGTGCTTACAACATAGCACTTACTGTTCCTGCATGCAGAGGTGAAAATGAGGTGTCAAAGTCAAAAGGACAGACATTTACACTGTGTTGTCACGTTGCTGCCTCTGTCACTGTCACCAGCGTTGCCACTGCTCCATCCTGCAATCTGTTTGCCAGGGTCAAATTAAAAGACTGGATGATAGACAGTCTTGTGAAATACTGTGTTTTTTGATAGGTTTTCTACAGGTCATTACCTTGAGGAGATAGAAAACAAAGACTTTAAGAAAGAGACGTCAGCTTCCAAGCAACTTGAGAGAAAGTGGGTCATACTGGGTTGTATGCCAGGTTGCATTTGTCATATTCCTGCTGGTTAGATTCAGCATATGACAGCTGTTTGTCTTTGAAAATGCTGCTCGTTTGTATTTGACTCATTGTGAGGCCGCTGAGACTGTTCCCTTTGGCCTAACTTTTTTTTTAAGGATTTACATAAATGTAACATTTTAGTTTCATTTGAAGGGGTCGTACAAAGTTTTCTCTGTTTTGAGCTGAGCTGGTTGGCTGATATAGCTTGAACAAAGGTCAATGAAAAAGCACTTAATCCTTGGCTTTGGTATCAGCTGATACCAATACTGACCTGATACCATTCTTATTTTATCAGTGTCTGTTATTAAAACCAGGGTGAGATGGAGAATCACATTTTGGCAAATTCAGGCTTTTCTAAATTGGTTGAACAGATCACACTTATAGGTCGGTCTCTTCCTGCTGATATCTGATCTAGCTTTTTGAGTCAGTACCTGGTGGATACCTGATACTGAGACTGAATGTATCCCTACTGTGTTCTCCATTATTTTTCACCGTTCTATTTTTATCTACTCTGACTGCAGTGCCATTAGGGTCAACAAATTTGAAAGTCTAGGTTTCAGGATAAGATAGATTCAAGATGCTTGACAGGTATGCAGCTGAACAGAATTTTGATATATCCGGCTCGAGACTCTAAAAACAGCTATGAGAGTATGTACAAATATATACATACAGTGCTTAACAAATTTATTAGGCCAACTATCAAACAATAGGGAGAGATAATCTGTCATCATGAAGTGCTTTAAATTGGACTCTTTCTATCTCAGCGGGTTCCCTATGCATCACCGTTTTGACCAGGAGTTAGAAATTTCAAATGGAATTAACATTTTTATATTTGTATTTTGACAAGCACACTAGAATTATCTGAGAACTCATAAAATTATCAAGAATAGCATCAAACCACTAAAACTAGGGATGCACGATATTGGATTTTTGCCGATATCCGATATGCCGATATATCGAAACCCCTTTTGGCCGATACCGATACTGATAATCACAAGTTTGTTTGTTTTTTTCACTGTAAAGAAAGCTAAGTCTATCCTGTACTGGAATTTATATGTTACTCTTATTGTGACGGTCTTATTTGTTTAAGAAACACACATAAAACAAGACAAAAAACATTTGATTTGACCATAAATAAGAAATGTATTATTTTTTCAAACTCAAGACATTCAGTATTGAAATACAGAAAAATAATTTCTTTAGATCACATGAACTTTAAATGTACAATGCATTTTTAAACATAACCAAGTTGCATTTGATTATTTTAGAGCTACTGTAACAACCTGGTGACAGACACAGAGCTCTGCAGTGCAAATAAATGAAGTGTTACATTTTATTTAAGGAGCTTATTTTTCAGATGGAAAATAATAATAATCCTAACTGAATAGCACCTTATCGGCTGTGCATATCGGCAGAAATTTTCATATCTGCCGATACCGATAAACGTGTTTTTAAGCTTTGATCAGCCGATACCGATATTGTGCTGATAATATCGTGCATCCCTAACTAAAACAGTTTTTTTTTTGTTTAAACAAATGTTTTTGTTATTATTTTTCCATATATTACACTGATTATGACAATAAAGAAGACAACAAGAAAAACAAGAGAAACAAAACAACACACATGTAAGGTGCAAGACTGGAGTTTGAACAATTTATTCTTTCCTTGCATTTTTCTTATGAGCAGTGCTGCAGGTGTTTGATACAGGCTCTTAAATCTTTCAAGTAATTAAACAATGAGTTATGACACATAGCATGTTTTTATTTTGTCTTTTTACAATACAAGTACTCAATGAGGAATCTGGAAATTAAAAAACAAACATTCAAAGCCACGTTTCTTTTTGTTCAAGGTAAAATGCTATTTAAGGCTTTCTTCCCTGCTAGAAAGGATTTAAATTCCCTCGAATCTTCTGAAATAATCTGTGCTTACCTTTGGACATAAATTAAGTTACACAAGAGCAAAGAAACACGCTAAACTTGCAAACCAGACTCATAAACTTGGTTTGATGACAGATCTTCAGGATTTGGAAATGGTTAGTTTTACTTGTAGAAATCAGTAAACTGTCATTTTACTTTCTTTCCTTTTTGGAATATTAGAAAGTAACTGTAGTTTGACGACCAAAAAACTACGATGTGCTTCGCTGTTTCTCTGCATTGTTGTAAAACAGTACATGCTCTGATTCATTCATAAGATCAGTAATTATATTTTGGCATTGAAACATTATTTTGACTAAAGAGTGCACAAACTAGTGGATTAACCATCACAGAAACATAAAAAAAATGTATTGGTAAAACACCTGACACTGGGAGGTGGTCTAATAGATTGGCTTAGCACTATGATATAAAACTTGGACTTTCCATCCACATACACCTGTGCATAAACATTTAAACCTTCATACATAAATACACCTAGCCCTGCATACACATGTCCTACCATGCCCTGCATCCACACACAGCCACAAGTTAAACACACACTGGACAGTTGTAATGAAGCGTTATCAGTCCAGCTTCGTTCCATTAGCCTGTTGGGGATAAAAATTAACTTGTGTCAATTTCCTCGAGAGCTGTCTGGGTAAACAGCTTCACTGTCAGGGATAATGCTCACATATACCAGTCCCATTAGGCTATTGTACCAAGGCTAGGCTGCTAATTTAAAGACAGACTGTGATCTCCTGGTGGAAAAAACTTCAGCACGATCCTTTTTTTTTCTCCAGTTGGAGGAATGTGTGTTGGTGAGTTCAGCAGGCTTTACCAGAAGCAGTTTAATAAGCTGAGTCCTGAGTTCACCTTTCCCCTTTACTCAGTATTCACTTCCTGTCCCAGCCTCTCCCTGCACTCCCTGTTAGTCACCTAACCTGAAGCCTCATTATTGCTCCTGGCTGATATTGTATCTTCGAGATCTTACCCTCTGCTGAAACAAACAGTGGGTGGATACTTCTTGGCCTGTTCTGGCTCACAGTGGAGTTATGTGTTGTCTGCTCTGCCCTTGGTAAGCACTTTCTGTGGATGAGGCTACATTTCACAGTACTCCCCGCTTCTTTCTGCTGAAGTCGATGGTGCTACATTATAGTGGGTAACCTAAAACGACTCACAGACTGCAGAGGCGAGCAGAACAGTGAGACCGCTATGGGAAGTACTGTTTGCATATACCTTGAACATGAAGATGCCCCATTAAAATCTGTACATTAATCACAGCAGTCTGACCTTTCCTCTGCTGTCATAATGAGCTGACAAAGCTCATAACCACAGGGAGACATGTTTGTGCAGCCAGTGATTACACTGTAAACCCTGCTCTTGTGCAGATAAGAAAAGGCATACAGCATCATAGGATAAGTCCAAAAATTTATGATGCAGTCAAGTTATCCCACTTTCCTTTTTTTGTTTACGAGCACAAACTCAGACCTGCATTGCTGCTGCTCTGAATAAATCAGGTCAAGCTGAGGATGGGGCGTTTTTTCACTTGAATTTGCAGATTATCTGATAACCAGGCCTGCAGAGGCAAGTGGAAGGTTCAGCGGGAATTCTCTGTGCAGTTATAAAAATACCACTGAATAGCCCCTTCCCCTAGCCGTGTATTAGACAGCTGCATGCACTAGACGCCCGGGCAGGGAGGGACTTCAGAGGACATGTGCTTCACAACTCGGCAAAGAGGGCCCAGAGAAAAGACAGCGTGTTCCTTTTTTTCTTCTTCTGCAGCTCTGCGCGGCTCGCATGTCATGTCTCAGAGATCAGCTGAAGGCGTTGGGACTGTGTTGACACATAGTGTGGACACATCAGCACTAATCTTTCAAGGAGAATGTCCTGTTTCCTGATGCATACTGGTCCAAACGGCCTGATAGTCTCGTTCATTTGTTTAACCAGTTGTGTAACTCGAGTTTGATAAGTAACGTAACTCTAATCAGTGTGTGCTTACAGGAGAGGGTTGAGTTTCTATCACTGCATGGAGGCATTTTGCAGCATACATAATCCCCAGCTATGATGAGACTTTGACTCAGGTGGTTTCTTTCAGCAACACGTCATTCCCCCCTCGGGCTCACTGCTATCAAGTTTGGAGTTTAGTCAGAGTGAACACACAGCCAAGGTCAAATCCACCCTGACACTAACACACATCCACTTATGTCAAACTTTAATCAAGAAAGTCAGAGTGACAGTGACACTGGCACATACTCAGTTTGTAATAAGATATGAAATAAAACACTTCACATTTGATATCGCGATATGCTAGCTTTTGAGCCAAGATGATGATGCAGATTTTGAAGTGAATTCGCTGCAGCTTCTTAGCTTAAATTCTTAAAGTGTTTTCCTCCAAAAAAAAAAAAAAAAAAAACTGTATGAAAATGCTGCACATAACGCTCAAAGGTTCGATTTGTTCATAGTGGATTTATTGACTCACTCTTAGTTGTGTAGCAGCTAATCAGATTGTTTTTTAAATCTGCTGTGACTTTGGATTTGCATTGGTTCTGGTATCGTTTTTTATCTTGTGCACATGTTCATGGTGTTTTCTCATAACAAAATCTTATCTTAGTTTACTCCAGCTATCAGCACAGTATGTCTTGCTGATTATCTTTCTTGTTTCTAATGTAAACAAAGGATATTTCTGCTGTTTATCTGTCGTGCCATTTATCTGCCATGCTGTAGCGGTTACGTTTTTTTAAAAGTTTTTTCAAAGTGACAGATTTCCAAGTTGTTTAAATAAACATTTTTGTTTAAAAGTAAGTAAGTAACACTTGGAAAACGGTTAAAATTGAACACAGTTTATTTACTATTTCACACTTTCTTTGTATGTTAAGTCTGGCTAACATTAGCAGAGGTAGCAACAACAGCCTTTGGTCCTTTTTTAAGGCAGACTTTCATATTGCTCCTGTTGAGTTGTCCAAAGTAAAATGCTGCCAGCTGTGTGTCACTAGACAGTAAAATGTAAACATGTTGCTGTCACAGATACCATAGGGAATTCTTCTTCCCATGTGTCCATCTCCTTTTAGAAATTCATTTGCAGCCTTTGAACTCACTCTTCATAATTTCCACTGGCTACTGGGGCCATGAGCTATGATGGACCCTGAATTAAGAAGCTTTAGATTCAGCTATTTGAGTAACAAGTTTAAGTTGATTTAAGGTGTTTTTGTAACGGCAAGATTAGCCTAAATAGATTGAGAAATGGTTGGTTCTGGTGAATAATCAGTGCAGGAAGTAATGCAAAAACCTAATCCTAAATCCAATATAATAGAGAACTGATGTAAGCAGGATTATTTTTATTTAAGTGCATTAAAAAGTAAAATTTAGTTTTTCAAATGTTCTGTTGCCAATTATTCCATTTTTGTATTCTCTGGTTTCAGATCACAGACGTGTCCTTGCCAAACTACCTGGTGGCCTCCTCCGTGGGCCTGTTGCCCACTCAGCTTCTAAACTCTTACCTGGGCACCACGCTTCGCACCATGGAAGACGTCATCGCTGAGCAGAGCGTCAGTGGCTACTTTGTGTTCAGCCTGCAGGTGAGAACTTTGTGTTATTTCTTTTAAAATGTTGTTTTCTGCAATAATTTGCAGTTTTCAGTTTTTTCTTTTTAGTGTCAGTCAGTGGGGTAGCCATAAACCAACCTGCAGCAGGACGTGAATAAAAGTGGTTGGGCCACACAGTGATTTCATAAATAGTGCAAAAGCATTTAGCCTCAGAGTAGGCTCTGCTCCTTAAGTTGTTCTGCCACTGTCTTCTCAGTTTTCTCTGCAAAGTAAAGACCTGCGCCTCTATAGATTCAAGACATCAATGTCCATAGGCTAACTAAATTATGTCTTCATGCAGTGGAACAAAATTTAAAAGCTATAAACCATTAGAAACAAAAGAAAAACTTGAAATAAATTTCTCTGATTTCATCCTTTTACAAATTGTAAAAAAAGGAATTAGTGTATAGAACACAACATTTTCAGATACCCTCAAGCCCAGGGAACAACTACATTCAAAGAATCTACAAGTTTTGATGTTTGGATTTTTTTCTTACTCACTGTGGACTCATTTTCGCTTTAATAGTGCCTCTATGGGTCCAAGCAAAACTCAAAGGATTTTTCAAGCTCAAATACAGGGTGTATGTGGATCATTTAGGGCTTGTTAAAGCAGTAAAAAGGGTATTTTTTTGTACATACAGAATTGAAATAAAGTAAATTGTTTATTCTATGCAGATCTTCAAAGAGGACACAAAAATCAAAGCAGTGTTGACAAAATTCTCTTGTCTTCTCTGGTCTGTTTAGACATGCTGCTGGCGTAACTTGAGATATGTTCAGGTACCCTCGGAAACTTGAGAATCTGAGAATTAACCTGTTTGTTTTTTTTTTTTTTTCAGTTTTTGGATTGGACAACTGGTTTGTAACTACCAGTCATTTCAAAATATGTGGTATTTGGTCCTGCAGATGGGTTTGGGATCCACAGGACAGATTTAGTAAAAGAAAGCATCTTGATTAATTGGGCCAAGGCCGAGCCAGGCCCAGTCATAGATAGATATGCCACTGGTAACAGTATCTAATTGCACGTTATGGTTTGATCTTACGATTACACTCCCGTATGAATCACTTGCAAACCATCTTGTCAATCAGGCTGTTGAGTTTCAACCACATATTGAAACAGCAACAGGAAAGACTGGCTTCTTTGGTTTTGCAGACTATCTACAGCACAGCTGCGATGTGTTTTTGTAACAAGGTGATAAAAAGCCTTGAACATCGCCAGCCCTTAGTGATATGTTTTACTTCTCATTTTTCTTTCTCCATTCCACACATTTAGTGTATACATTTTCTATAGAGCCTGTCAAACCTAATCCTAGTGCACAGGATCTACATCTACTCCTTTCCAAAGTCAAAAGTTACATTAAACTTCCACGTATGCCTGCCAAGCCTTCTGTCAATAATCACAGTTTTCCCACAGTGCTGCTCAGTGAACCCAAAGGTCACCTGACGCTGGCACTACATCTCCAACACCTGTTTGGCTTCATCTAATCCTCGCAGTTTCTCAGAGATCAGAGGCTGTTGGAGAATGTCAGGGGGTTAGAGGTCAAGGGTCAGTTTAAGATTAAGTCGGTATACATGTTAAATGCAGAAGGGGAAGCTGCTTCTCCAAATGTCCTCTGGCCTTAATCGTACAGTGGACTATTCTAAAGCTTGTGTGGTTAAATGATAAAGATGATTCTGGATGAATTATTTTTCACAGATATGAAACTATCCAATGGGACAACATTGATTGTACTTCTTTATCAGTGTTAAAAAATAAGATGTTTTCACTTTTAGTTGCATGTGTTATGTAATCTCGGGCGTCTTTTCTTGGCATAACAATCCTGGCCTAAGAGGACTAGTTTGATAATTTTTGGAAATATGTTTGTTGACAGATGGCAGTGTCCACACTCTGCCCAGAAATAGTCTGACCCACAAGAACCTATTGAATAACCTGTAGAGATGAAAATACGACACCACTTAGTAATCAGACTCTAGAGATGTTAGTGAACAGCTTTTGTTGTCTGTAAGCAGAGCCCGAGTGGATGTTCCCCCACGGTTTGTTGAGCCAAGAGAGTGATACTTGGCCATGAAAAGTATTTTATTCTCATGTATCTCTTCATCTGTCCTCTGTAGATCGTCATCAGCATCGGCCTGATGTTCTACGTAGTGCACCGCGCTCAGGTCGAACTCAACGCAGCCATCGCCGCCTGCCAGATGGAGCTGAAGTCATCACACATGAACGGCTCTGCCACCAACCACAGTGGCTTCACCTACTGCAGCAAGAGAGCGACGGTGGGCGGAGGAAACTGCATTAATGTGGTGTGACTAAGAATTGACACAGGAGGTGACAGCTTGTATGAACTGGTCCTGGACCTGTAAAAGTGCAGAGCTAAAAGGGAACCACACTGAACCACGACAGTGTCTGGAAAGGGTACGTCTTTGGTCTGTGTTGTTTAAATGTGTGGGACCATACACCTCTGAACGAACGGTACTGATGAAAACGGTTTGGGGGTACATCTTCTTGAGAGTCTTTTTTTTATTATTATTTTCTAGTTTTTTAAAAGTATTTTCCATAAGGTACTTCCTAACATTTGCTCTGTTACAGGAGATGTCAATGAAATAATGATATTTAGAAATATCAGAGGTGGCTGAGTGGGTGAGTGACTAAAACACTAGCTTGGCTAACTGCTTGCTAACACTATGAATGTGTAATCTGGAGCTTTTCTAGAAAAACCAAGGATCACATTTCCATGTCAGTGTCAAAGAATGCCAGCCTATGCACCTTTCTTTCATTCTACATCTGTCGTTTCTTTACCTTCATTATCTGTCGAGCTCCACGGCTAATCCACAGTATAAATAACAAGGGCATTATTCATGTTTTTTTAATATTTGGCTGTTGAGTCCTAAACTTTTGTTCATGTGTCATATTTTGGGACTTTGAAGAGAGGGAGATGAGGCACTCATCTCTGACTTTGTGATCTCTACTGGTGTACAGCCACATCAGCTGAACAGGCCACGTCTGCCGGGTGTTCATTTTAGCGCTTCTGCAGTTTTGATAAGAGCAGCTGGAGAGGAGCAAAGATTTCACAGCAGGAAACTCAGGAATGTTTCTGCCAGAAAAGTTGAAAGCTGCAGCGTGATCTGCTCTTTAGCAGCACAGCCACATGTTCTGCTGTGGAAAGATCCCCACACTGATCTGAAACTGATGTCGAGCTTTCTTGTATATCTTTCTAACTCATTCTGATTTAACTTTACTTTTTTTGTCTTACTTTTCTAATTTGTAAGATGATCCATTGGGATTAATGCGTAGTTTTGTTTAGGATCTTAGTTTTTGTTAATTTTGTGCAATATCAAGAACCATGATAAAATGGCATGAATGTCATATTTCATTGCTGAAACCAAACTAATCAGAAATGCATACAAAATAACACAACTTGTGTTAGTTTAAAGTTTTTACTCACAATATAGAAGAAGTGATCTAGCTGGGATGAAGAGGCTGTTATTTTTATGTGCCATAATTTGATAAACTCTTAACCAGACGCCATGACACTGGCCCCACCTGGGCTGAGGCAACATGTGACTTACTTATTTTATAACTTTATGTTTTTTGTCAATGTTGAAATCATCTGTGAAGAATTCCTCCTCGGTTAAGCTCTTATTATACCAACAATGCTCTCCTAATTATAGGTTCTTTTGCACAGTCCACTAATACAGATTATTTTCATACAGATGTTAAACTAGGAAGGGGGTTTGGTTTGTCAAAAGTTGAAACTGTTGTGTCTCAGAAGCTGACAATCAAACACAACACGGACACTAAGTAATGAATGTGACAATACTTTTCATTTTTACATGTATAATTGTGATGCTGCTCCTCGGACAATGTCTGATTGAGGAATAATAAGGGCTCCTTTGTGAAATATACACCTTTATGTCCCTGTTTTCTTTTTCTACTAATGCCTGTTTATTAATGCTAAAACAAATATTTGTTTCATTTTTTTGTCTTCAAAGCCAGATGAAATGCCACCACCCATGCACATTCCATGCTGTCAGTCCTCCAAATCATTTTTGAGTTATTTTGATGACATAAATTGGTTAGAGGGCCCTTCCTGTCTGAATTTAGCAATAATTTTTGAAAGCAAAAACAACATGATAAAAGTCTGACCAATAAGATCTTTGGCTTGGTGTCAGAAACAGCTGCCAAATATCTGCCTGTAAACTTTGACTTTCTTTTAAAGGTGAACAAAAACTGCATCCATCTTGTTTGTTGATCCATGTTCCCCTGTATGGTTCAGTATCGGTATTCCCAGGTTTGTGCTAGTGTTCAACCTGCCTGTTACCTCCCGCTGCCTCTGAGAGTTTCTGCTCTATGATAAAAACAGCTTGTTCTAAACTTTTGCACTTCCTTTGAAGGGTCCCAAAATGTGCTGCTCACCACTCACTTTCAGGTTTCTTTCAAAACAACAACCAAGACATTTACCCTGTCTTCAACTTTGACTGAAGGTTTATGTTGAGGGAGATGAGTGACATATATCAAACCTGCTCACCAGTCTCACCTTCTCATGTTTGAAAAATGGATTTCTCCTTCATTCCTGATGAGAATCTATAAATACACTAGGCTTCCACCTGACAGCAGTGACCTCTTACCCTTCAAAGAAAGTGTGATTTCACAAAGCTGTTCTGTTCAGACTCAGAAAATAACTGGACACATTAATAACCTTCATTTCTAGAGCACTTTTCTAGAGCACTAAAAATCCCCATTTCAAAATGCTGACTTTACACCATTCTCAATGCAAAAATCACAAACTTTAAAAAATGGGATCAGCTACCATCAACACAATGAAATAATTTAGTCTCTAGTGGGATTTTGAAACTCAAGATTGTCAAAAAAGAGAGTTTTTTTTTCTTTTTTAAATAAATGCTTTGGTTCTTCCTAGATGGGCTCTACTTAACTCTAGATATAGTTATGCAACAACTGATTCCTAAGGGAAGTATATTTTATTGGAACCAACATGAGACCTGAGACTGGGGTGTAAATGCACATCTAAACTGTTGTAAAGGAGTATAACTTGACATAAGTCAA
Source organism: Halichoeres trimaculatus (assembly GCF_033239565.1). Lineage (NCBI taxonomy): Eukaryota > Metazoa > Chordata > Actinopteri > Labriformes > Labridae > Halichoeres > Halichoeres trimaculatus. Next base: position 20,627,979 of record NW_027437192.1, read on the forward strand.
CTTAAGGGTCTCATTTGGTGCTATGAAATGCAATACTTCCCATCTGTATCAAGTGCATTACACAAATGCTGTATTTTGTAATACAGAGAATTTTACAGTGTATAAATATTAATATTTATCGCTGTACGATGCTTGTTCAGTGTTATTTATGAGAGAAAATAAAACCTGTTCAACTTTTTACTACGTTTGCTCAGTTTGTATGTGTTTTTTCTGTATTTGTCTTAAACATATCACCTGTTATAAAAACTGAGGAAAAAAATGTATCCATCTGTTTTGGTGAACCTTACGTGCAAAACATGTCAATTTAAGAAAAACAAAACTGAAAATGCAAAACAAAAGAGAAAATGCTAACACAAAGGAGAAAACACAAACACTGGTGACAAAACAGATGGACAGGTACATTTGTCGAATCAGCAAGGATCCCTGTCAGGGCAGGTACTTACCTTTTTTGTTTTGTTTCTTTTTGCGCTTGCATTTTTCCTTTTTTTCCCTTTTTTCTTTCTTTTTTTGAATCTGTTTCTTTAATTCTTTTGTGAAGTTATTTTGAGGGCTTTTTCATGCCTGTAAAGAGCTAGAAGAGGATATTTGATAGAGTAGGAAAGGGGGTGAGAGTGGGGAGTGACATGCAGGCCATAGGCTGGATTTGAACCGCTCAAGGGTGAACCATATGTGGCGCGATCTACACCGCTCGGCCATATGCGCCCCTGCATTTTCTTTTTTTTTGTTTTCTGTTTTTGAGTATTCTTTTTTGCTTTAGTGTTTTGTTGTCATGGTGTTCTCTTTTTTGTTTTTGCATTGTTTTTGATGTTGTCAACTTTCCTTCCAGTGCCAAACATAACCCTCTTCATTATTACTCAGTTACTAGCAAACAAGTACAACTCAAATTTTAGTTTTGGGGGGTCGTCAAGACTTGGGCTTGGTAGCAGCTATGTAACACTTGCTAGGTTTTTGAAGCTACACTAGCTAGCTTTTAAGCTACGCCAGGCTAACTGGCCAAAGATACTTCAGTTGAAGTTGTATATAATACGTTTCAGCAGAAGTCAAACAAGTTTTTTTTTTTTTTAACTTTTGCTTTTATGTTTTATCCATCCCTCCCATCTTTTGTTAAATAATTCATAGCTATGGAAACCTTATGTAACGCTGAGTGTTTTCCTGCCCTTGGTCTTAACTTGACATTCTTTGAACCGCTTAAAAAGCAGCCTAAGGTAACTGGTAGCCTATCCGTTTGAAACTGGCTCGTAAACAGATGTTTTCACACTTTTTTGTGGTTTCATCCCTTTGAATCAAAACCTTACACCAAATCAAAGCATGAGTCTGTAAATAGCACCTAGCCGGCTTCATCCCCGGCCCCCTTGAGAGTGATAGACGACAAAATGTTCCCGCTCAGACGGTTTCCCCTTATCTTGCAAACCTCTAAATAACTGTCAGTGCTCAAATATGCAGCAGAAGCAGCAGCAGCAGCACTGTACGGCCAGAAATAATGCTGGCTTCTGGGGCAGTTTGTCACATCGATTTTGAAGGGAAGTCATGATGGATGTGGCGATGGTGAAACAGAGTGAAGCACCACTTACTCTTGCCCTTGCCTTGTCTGTGACAAGCTATCTGCACAGGGGGAAAGAGGAGTGTCTGTGTGGACAGTCTGAGTGACGTGGTCCAGATAGATTTGAACGTAGCAACACACACCCAAAGAACAGGAAAGCTGCCCTCAGATATCTGCATACAGCCCGCATACAACAAAAGACCCAGCCAGAGTCTATCAATCAGACAGAATCAGACCAGACTCTTGTTTCGTCTGTTACCAGGAGCTGCAGCCCTCACATCCTCGTGGTGCTCTTCACACACAACCCGCCAATCTCTCCCGGGCTCAGGTCAGATCTGTGTCCGATCCATCATCATCCAACTCTGCCCTCAAAGCACAAAACCTCTCACAGCCTTCCCGCCAGCACATGGATGTACGTCCACGCTGAACCAAGAACATTCACTTTGACGGGGCCTCAAATGGAAGCCTGAGTTCGCGCTGAGGGCGACGCTTTTGGATGAGGATCCAAAAATACATCCGTGAGGCTGTTGGTGCTTGAAAAACACAGAGGGGCGTTATAAAAGGGTGAGTGAAATGATCTTGGAAAATCTCCACGTTAGCCCTTCAGAGAGGTTGAGCTTAAGTTGATGTTTCTTGATTTGTGGAGGAGGGAAATGACGGGCCTCTGGCAGACGGATGTGTCACATGAGCACTTTCTTAGCCCAGACAGCTGTTGCCTCCATCTGTACCATCAATGACCTGCTGCTGTTGTGCCCCTGCTCTATGCGGTATTGTGAGAAACTTCTTTGTATACACATAAAAAAAAAGCGCACTTCTGGATGAGTAAACAAGCCTGAGGCTGAACCAGTATCTGTATATTTCCAGTGTATAAAACCTCCTTTCTTTTGTCTCTGGTTGTTAACACAAAAATCTGTCTTGACACTTAACAAAAATGTTTCCCACTTTAACCTATTCTGTGGCATCAAATGAAGTTAGAATCAATTATATCATTTCATGTTTGTCACTTTCAAGCCAATAAAGCTTGCAAAGGTCCCCAATTACAGGTAATTGTTTTATTTAACAGACCATGACATCCAATATGGATTCAGAAAACTGCAATGGGAAAAATCATTTCTAATTATTACATGTGTATAGCTATTGGTCTTGACTTAATCTAGCTTTAGCTACAGACACTAACCCTGTTTATATAGTCTTTGTGTCAGAGTTAAAATGAAAAAAAGTGAAGGTCAAGCTTTAAACTGCCTCATCCTACCAACAGACAACAAAAAAACAGAATATTTTAAAGGGGACATATCATGCTTGTTTCTCCTTTTCACTATGCCAGACTAGGATGCCTGTAAAGCATTTCTGCCCTCAGTACACGTCATTTAGTTCCTTCATTGCCCCACAATAGCGTTCTCAATATCCTCATTTTAGGCCATTCTGAAGATCTCGTTGAAACGCTCCGTTTGGAGAATGACCTCCAGTAACCTCGCAACGTCACAGCCCTTTGTGCTCTGATTGGTCAGTTCTATCAGAGGGGCGGAGGGGGGTAGAGCCAGGGGGCGGTTTTTGCAGCATGGCAGTATTTACAAAATTACCACATTAAATGGAGCAGACCGAGCAAGTTTGCTGTTTGCCAAAACTTCACCGTAAGGCATTGATAGCACTAATAAAATGGCAGAGTGTAGGATACGTCCTTTTGTATTGGACCCGAGTCAGACCAGGATGGTTCCGCAGCTCAGGAGGAAGAAAATCCACCTCGACACAGATCATCTCAGGACGCTTCAGTGTGGTGAGTCAAACCGGTACTGTAACATGTATAGTTTATACGTGGAAATATAGGCAGACTTCACCAATAAACTATTTCTATAACAGGGCTCCATCCTGCTCCTTCACTTTTCTCTGTCTGTTTTATCCATCATGCTGAAAGTATAGTCTAAAGATTGCCTCTACCGTCAGTTCGTCACTGTGTTATTACAGCAGCATTATTGTGGTCCAGGTTCACAGTGCATGTCAGAACAAGCATGCAAATATCACAGTCTCACAAGTATTACCACGTCTGCTAAAACTACAGTGTTTTAACTGCTGATTCACCATGTAAAGCCGAGCTGCTCCACAGAGCAGAGTCCCTGCATCCAGCATCTGAGGGGGGATACTCGGCTTTTGGTGGGTGTATCCCTCGGTGGTAGTTGTGTGACTAACTGACATCACAGAGGAGGAGCTGCTTTATCAGATTACTCCAATAAAAAGAAAGGATCATCGTGTCGTCATGAAGGTCGAAATCTCACGACCATCTGGCAATGACCTATTTTCAGAGGCATCAAATCTCGTTCTAGGATATCAGAAAAAATACAATATACCTTTTTTTGAAAATTCAGGGGGTGTAAGGTCTTGTTTTCAAATTTATTATATTATATGTAAGTATTAAATCAGGGATCAGCATGATATGTCCCCTTTAAACATCTATGGTACAGTTAAATTTTGTCCCCCTGAGGAGAATAAAAAGACAGTGCTTCTTTATAATCTCTTAGGCTTTAGGTGAACTCATCAGAGCTGGACAGACCTAATGTGTCCTTTGCTAATCAGGAATCAGAGAGCGAAGAGGGTGGGGGGTTGTTCTGATGACGCCTGCTCCTGGGGAAGAGTCACATCTGTGTCCTCTCCTGAGGTCAGTTCCTCTTCCTCACTCTGTGCTGTAAAAACTGAGCTGTCGGCTTGCCCAGCAATACATGAAAACACACTCTCAGGTCTGAAGGATGCTGTTCAGAGAGAAGTGTTGACAGAAGTTTGGCAGAGGCTGTGAAGAAGAGGAGGTTACATCTGGTTTAGGATGGAACTGAAGGAGGGTATAGAAGAGTAAGAAGTTGGCTGCATTCTGATAAGCTGGTTTTCTCATGACCCTGCTAAAAATACATAATAACTCCCTGACATTCCAATGTTTAAGCTAGAAGAAGAAAAAAGAAGCATGCACATCGATATTTTCCACATGTGATCACACACAGTGGCGGAGCTAGACTTTCATTATTAGGGTGGCCAAAGGGTGGCCATGGCCTATTCAGGGGGTCCACAGACTGACAATAAATTGTTTCTCGAACATCAATTGTAGTGAGAGAGCCTCAACATAGAAGTATATTTAAGTATAGATAAAGCACACAGGAGATGAGATCTGTGTATGTAATTTGCATTTTATTAACACTAAACAAAATGTTAAACATAACTTGACCTTGTTACAAGGTCGTGTAACTGACCTTGATCTGTTCTTTTGTTTGTGTGTTCTTTGGACTTTTGGAGTGTATTTTTTATGCCAGTATGATAAAAAAAATTGCTTGCAGCGCATTTAATTGCATTAACAGACCGTCCAAGGGCTCATCTCTTCAGTTTTTTCGGGAAGTGAAATTTACATTTCATGCTTGATTAATGAGTAGGTGTAGCCTACGGTGCTTTTCAGAGCTAGAGCTTAGAACGAGGGTTTTATACACCGTCTGTAGCCCCTTTAGCTTGACTTTTTAGCTTTTGGTGAGTAAGCTAGTGAACCTGTTGTAGTCATAGGCTGAATAATGAATAAAAAAGTTGCAAAAGCTAAGCCAGAAAATACATCTGCAATGCCTGTGAACGTTTTCTTGGCATAGATATGAGATATGGCTTTGTCGAGTTTGGAACAGGCGTTTTGCATCCTCTATATCGGACCTTCCTGAAACCATTTACAACGTTATATTTGACTGACTATTGTGGCACAGTTAAAAAAAACATGGTCTAAACCAATGTAAAGATGAATTTCCGTGTTTTTACTAATGCTGAAGTTGATGATACACACCTATGTACTTTCTATGGATGCAGCTGAAGTACATGTGTCGTTGGTAGTATTTTGCATTAATTCAGTACCTTACAGTACTTACAGAAGTTACTACTGAACTTTATTTAAATGTAGTTAACCTTAAATGATAATTGAGACACACAAAAGCATGTTGAAATCCAATTTTAAGAGGATGATCTTAAGATCTGCTCATGACGATTAGTAATATTGCACAAATTTTAAACATTTTGTGTTTTTTTTGTGACTTCAAACGAATGGTCTTGTCTTCTTCAGAAAGGAAAAAATGTATCTTCATCCTATAACTCTTAAGATCAAAGCTGTCATGATAATGTTTAAATACCAGTTTCGCTGGCATGGCTGCAGCTGCTAAGTTTTATTCAGTCCCTGTTGATATAATGCCATTACATGTGAAACAGAAACGAATTGCTTACACTTGGTCGGATTTTCAAAACAGAAAAATAGATAAATAAATAAATAAGTAAATTAATAGTATTAAAAAAATAATCATAACTGTGAATATTAAACGCAATGCACTCAGTATCAAAATTGAGCTGGCCACTTTATTTTTATTAGTCTGAAGTTATTATGAAGTAGTTTATGAAACTTTTTATGTCTAAAACACAGAACCTGTCAATGATAATGTGTTTTCCTTTTCTATGAATAGTTTCCTCTTAGGTGATCTAGACAGGCTGAACCAGTGGGTGCCCAACATTAGAAGACAGAAATGGACCGCCACCAAAAGCTCTCGCCTGTGCAGTGAACATTTTGAGAGCTGCTACTTCTGTACTGACAGAGATCTTTTATATGCTATTTAGTAAGAATGAATGGTTAATAATTGGGAGAAGTTGACAACATGACTGCAGGATTTATGTAACTTGACAGAATAGTTTGATATTGCTGTAGTGACTTTTAAATCACTTCACCAAATCTCTTTGTGAGGTGATGTGGATGTTTCTTACACATATCCTTACACAGAGCAATGAATCTGATGTCCAAACCAACAATCTGTGTTTGGTAATGTTCCCCTTTATTGCAATGAAATGGCATGGGCTTTACCCAAAAAAATCAAGTTTTGGCTGTTTTAACTCAGAGTCAGTATTTGGTATTTCAATGGTTAGAGTCATGTGCTCCCTTTATCTTCCAAACTACAAACTAAGCATACCTGCTCTAATTCAACACACCAGGTGAACATTGGTGGCATTGAGAAAAAGGGAAAACACCACACTCTAGTGGTTAAAAACAAAACTACAAATGTATACAACAATTATTTCAGTAAAATACAGTGTGATGTGAAAGGGCCCAATACTGTTTTTTTCAACCCACTTGTCCTGTAGGTAAACTTATGAAAGTAGCCGCACCACACACACACAGTGTAAGACAACAGATATTGTAATGATTTAATAACAATTATAATATAAAAACATTGATTTTGTGTGTAACTGTTTCTCCTGCAGACTAAAGACTATTGGCCACCTATTTTGTTTGCTATTTTTTAAATACATAATTTCTTGTAACAGCCTCTTCCTCTCAGTGTTTTGTGTTCTGAATTTGGATTCAAATTCGAAAGGTAGCCATAACTGCAGGACTCTATTTTTCACCTGAGATAATTTATCCAGTACATGACATACTTTGCTTATACTGTATGTACACATAATCAATATAATTCATAATTTCCCACGAGTCTTGACTTTTATATAAAGAATTTTAAGAAAGGACTGCCCTAAAACTCATTGTATTTGATGGTCATTGCTTGCTTGTCATGTGGTTTAAAGAAAAACCAAATAGTCTTAGCCAGACAGTTAGACTGCATCTTTGTTAATATCCTACAAATGCAAAGCTTTGTGTAAGCACACCTTTTTTCCAGGAGTGAATGGGTTCAGCATTTTCTGTCTTTTGTTATATATTTTCAAGTAACTCACATCATTTTGTATTTTAATAAAGTCACATGCTATGTTCAAGGCTGATGTATGTTTATCTGGCAGATAGAAGGATAGCTCCTGTCTCCAGCTTGTGTCTGAGGTCTCTTTGACCTTGCGTTAACTTTCACCCAGTCTCCTAGCTCCATGCTCTGATTTAACACACACACACTTTGATAGCACATCTCTCTGAAACCTGACACCAGCTGTGGGTTGAGACAGTGGTGTCAGTCTTTTTTTTTTTTTTTTTTTTTGCCAATTACTCTCCAGTGTTTAGTTTAACTCAACCTCTAGATAGACGTAGCAATGATTGTTGCTACGGTTGTTCCCAGATATCAGGCTCAATTTTTTGGTGACCAGTGCTATAAACTTTACTTGTGATCAGAATATATGCTGAACTGAGGAATAGCTCCTCTTCGGGTGATTCTTTAGAGGAGTATGACCAAAGAACTGGGTGAATCCTCACTTGGCAATCAAAATTTTGCTTTCAGTAGTTAGACAAAGTAGTTTTTACACAACAATTTATTGAACAAGATTATATGTCACAATAAAATAATCATTTCCAACAAAAAAACAAAACAAAAAACAACAAAAAAACAACAACAAAAAAACAAAACAAAAAAACCCCACATGTACTATATAATAAACAACAAAAACTTTGGTCCAGCACACAGGCAAGAGAACACAGGCCTTACAACGCAAGCTACGCCCGCAATGGGCTTGAAGAGCTGCAGAGTCAGGAAAGCTGTCTTAGAAAAAGGGCACCTAGACATGAATAATAGGGAAGATGGAAAAGATTAGAAAACAACAGTGTTATGGCCACAGATGCTTTTGTTTCAACATTTGGCATGACAGTGATGGACTACCTGCACATTAAAAGATCCTAAAGGCTAACTCCGAAGGCAGAGACAGTTAACGGCGTTTGCATTTGGTCTTTAGGACACTGTGCCAATTTACTTGAAAATATATGATTTCCCCTAGGTGTGAAATGAACTCCATCCCTGAAACATAGTCCAGCACTGTCATGTCTAATGTTTGGGTGCCCAATCAGAATTGCATTTATGCTGGTTACAAATGTAGCCATTACACTGTTTATACATTTTCTACTCTTCTTCATCTTTGCCGGATTACAGTTATCTCTCCACTGGCGTCTTTGAGTGATGCCAGACAAAATTATTTTCATGTCTGGGTGCAGAACACGGAGCTGCTGGAGGTCCTCTTTCATGGTGTTGACTAGGCACACACTGCTGACCTGCCCCTGCAGTGGATCAGGAGGACATCTGATGCTGCCCTCCCATGCAGTGAGTGAGCAAAGAGGGGAAGGAGGCCCCTCCAACTAAGTCCACTCCAGCCAAACCAGCATATCCGTGTCCCCTGGATCCCAAGGCTGCTCCCGGTTGTCTCTCGGATGTAGCTGTCCATGATTATCCACACAGTGTCTATGGAAAGAAAATGATAAGGTGCAATTAATGCCTTGCGTAAAAAATGTTATTCATACAAGCAAGGTTTTCAAATGTGTGCAATAGTTTACATATTCTTTTGGGATGATATGTTACACAGAAGCAGACATCAGACATTATCTTGACATTATATTACATATATTTACTTTCTTTTCAAAGCTTATAAATATATTAGGCTATATTATATATGTTATGTAGACGTACGAGCGCTTCAACAAAGAGACTACATTTCCCATGATACTATCGAACATTCCAGTGTCGTCGCACCAATCACGTGACGGTCAACTATGGCTCCCCTCTCGTAGTGATGTAGGCGCTTCGTTGACAACAAAACAAAACTGCCTCTTTGTTATAGAGTTTATTGACTGACGCGAGTGGGATTAACAATGCAGAAGATAAAGTCTCTTATGGCCCGGCAGGTGAGTGAAGCAGCTCCACAGAAAAAGAGCAGTTAAGCCTTTTACTCTGAAAGCTGCACCAGCTAGCATGACAGCTAGCAAAGCTAAGTGGCTAATTTGACAGCTCATCGTGAAGCTGAAGAAAGGACACATTCATTCACCACCTCTTGTGACGACTCTTGCACAGCCACTTGCCGTTAACTTTGAATGAAAAATACCACGTTTTTTCTGCACTTTTATTCATGTCCCTGTTGTCAGTGTGCTGTCATTCAAGCACAACAACAGGAGAAACTGGGCGGTTGGGGAAGTTCTCAGTTTGCACAGCTGTAATGCTAGACTTATTGGTTCTCTAGTGGACACGACAGAATATATCTCTGTCAGAAATCTACCCAACAGTTCCCCTTTTACTAAATGCTGCAGTGTGGTGAGAAGCGACGATAGACACAGGTTATAACTGAAGCAGTGTTAAAGTTACATGACATATTTGGGACTAATTTCGAGTCTTATTTTGACAGGGTCTGAAAAGCCCTCAAGAGAGTATGGCAGACCTCAGTCCAGTGGAGAACCTGAGGATCCCAAGCAAGGTAACCCACATCACAGAGCTTTAACTGCAGCTTTCAGGTGTATGATGGATGCATTGTGACTGCATTTTCTGTATAAATCTTAAAAAGTGCTACAGCAGTAACTGGCAAATATCTGACCTCCATATAAGTAACTTGTTTCACTTATTTAAAGTATAAATAAGTAAATTATCTACAGTTTAATGTAAGACTGACACCAGGATGTATTTGCTGCCTCATTTGAATCCTTTTAAAGGTTTTTCGATTCTTTTACTTGAACGTTATGAAAGTTTCCACATCCAAAAGTGTGCTTTAAAGTTGTCTGATATTATAAGCTTTACATTATTTTGGACAATAGGACATCTTTGTCTGTCAGGTTTGAGAAGTCAAGTCTGTATCAGTTTGAAGTAGTTACTGCACAAGCTTGGACACAGTAAGTTGGGTTGTGTCAATCATTTTTATAGTTTCTAATCAGATTCATTGCCTAATTGGAAATGTTAGTAGTTTTTTTTAAATCATATAAGGCCCTACTGTAATTCCAATGTCTTTGTAATGACATTACTAAACTTTTTTTAAAAAGTTTACTTTAATGTGGTAACCTGCAGATTTATCACTTACAGAACAGCTTAACCTGAAAGTACAGTGCTGTGAAATACAGTATGCTTCACATTTAACGGTTTTATTTTGTCAGCGTTTTGGTATGGCAGGAACTGAAAAAGCAATCATCATGCTTAGTCACAGGAAACAATTGTCATTACCCACTTGTGCAAATTCAATTTGTCAGGGGGAGGCAGAGTGGCACTGCAGACTGGCTCTGCTAATGTAAGGTCACTTCCACTGCAATGCACTGCAAGTCAGGGACTTTGCTGTGTCCTTGTGACCTCTTGGTGCAGAGCACATTTCAGGAGCTGACAAACTCTTTTTTTTTTTTTTTTTTTTTTTTGGAAAGTTGATATTAGCATGGTTGATTCAACATGTTGTGGAGTTTCTTTCTGAAAGATTTAGCCCTTCACTATATTGAACATGGTTTTGCATTTCACCCCAGTTTGACTGCAACAGAAGGAATTTTATGATGATGTGCTTATATTGCAAAACATTTTTGTTTACTTTTAGTTCCTTTAGTTTTATCTGAAAGAAGAATTAAAGGAAGTTGTTTTTTCCTGTTAGTCTAAGAGAGTTGAGAGATATGAATCTCTGAGAACTTTGAAATCTATCTTTCAGATGAGAAAAGGGAAAGACACGGTCAGGAACCAGACAAAAACAGCTCTGCCCTCTTATGAAAAAACTTCACAAACCAGGGCTCCTGATGACAAACTGCAAATGCTTCATTACCTGCACATTTGAGATCATTGCAGCGTATTTGTTAATGTTTTCTGGTTTTCTGGTTGCTCAACCTGTTTTTGCAGAATACAGAGCGGTGACAAAGATCAAGCTCAGATAAGAGAAGCAGCTATTTGTTCTTCTCAGGTGTAAGACGAGCCAGGATGAAAAATAAGGAGAGCTGTAGAAAGAAGAAAATTATCTTATTTATTATTATTTTTTTTCTTAAAGTATGCTGGCTTTGAATTTGGTAGCAGGTGATGTGGCCACGCAGAGTGTATAACAACCACCCTGCTTCTCTGCTTGACTTATGTCTTCTTTTTTTCAAGCCAAAAAATCTGAATGCTGCTTTCCATTTCTGGAGCTGAGCTGTCAGAGAAGAATTTTCAAGTTATACACCAGCGGTAAAAACCCTTCATATGAAGAGCAAAAACGTCCTGGGTCCCATCTGTTGTAGTCTGAAAACAATTCATTTATCACTGGAGATGGATGTTTACGTGCTAGTGTTGCTAACAGTCTGTGCTGGATCCAAAAGTTCAGCTTGAGCAGCAAATCTGCTTGTTGGTGTGTTGTGAATGCTAATCAGATTAGTGACATTTCCTGTCTTCCTGGTACGCATCAGAAATGATTCAACCAACAAACCTGTAAGAAGTTGTTTTCTTCTCATCTTTTGGTAACACACAGCATGATTTGAACTTTTATTAAACTGTGTTATGATGGTATTTTGGCAAAGTTAAAGCTTGAAAAATGCAAGTAAATCCCAGGTGAATAATATTTTGTTTTCTAGGTCATACCGCATTAGAACTAAAATAGAGCTGCTGTGTGACTTACTGTTTACAGTGAAACTGAGACCGACTAGAAACAGATGAATGGGTGCTGCTCTAAGGGATGAAAAGAATGAATAAAGGACAGCATACTGTACATCTTGCAGACATATCTAGTGAAGGGGTTGTTGGGGGTTGCTTCTCAAGTTGCCAGTGGGATGGTAGACAGTGCAGCAGCCCAGAGAAGAATCATACTCAGAGGCCTTTATCATTGGGTTTTTTCACTCTTAGATTACATAAACCTTAACCAATGCTTGATATCACGGCTGAACTACATCTCCTGAGTTTGCCTGTCTGTGGTGTGTGAAACTGTAGCGCCAGGCTCACCGTGTGATGACATTATGCATTGACTTTATTCACTTTGCTGCTCCAGGTAAATGAGACATGAGCCACACACATCAGGCTTTATACTCACTTAAACCCACAGTCCTCTTTGATTAGAGGTGAATAATCCTCTAAACAAGCTACTGAAGGGAGCACTATACTCTGCCTAACACGCTGCCTTGTGGAGACCCAGAGGCACAGTTGTGTTTGTGTATACGTGAGTGTGTGTTTGTGGTACTTAATCTAATACTTACCCTGTGGAACTCTTTGTGTGCGTCCAACCACTTTAGCAGTGACTCACATCGTTTATCATCCTGCAGGAGTTGACAGTAACAGCTGGCGTACTGCAAGGAGGGGGGAATGATGAACGGGGGATGATTGACAAATGATGCCCTCAATCACTATTTGGACTTGACTGGAAAGTTTGATGGAGCGATAATCTGGAAAACATAAGCATAAGCTAGTTAGCTTGCTACTTAGTTGCTGGATGTTCCATAGCGAGCAATTACAGGCTTCATCGCCCTGCCAAGGACACTCAGTCCTCTGAGGACTTGTGCTCCTAACTTTCCGATATTCTTATTGACTAAATTAACTCACTTTTGTTACTATTTGTTCTCATATTGAGATGTTCACAGCAGGTAATGACTAGAACTGCAGTGGTCCATTCGTGTTTTCACAGTTATCAGGCTGGTCATTTGAGTGCACAGATGTCTGTCGACTATAGTACCAGCTGCGGTGTGCATACGAGTGCCCTTTACTAATGCAAAAGTACATTTAAAAAGTAAGTTAAAGGCTGCAGTGGGATACAAACTGGTTTCAGGCTGTTGAGGTTGTAAACTTAGACTCTTCTTTGTAAATAACAACTTGTTAAAAATAAGTCCTGACTTAAATCATCCAATCCACCAAACAACACCAACAAGAGTCAATAGAGAGATAGCAGAATGAGCTGTATAGCATTGGCAGAAAAGATTTGGCAAATTTTTAATGGCCACAACCCACATACTCTGCTGCTCGTTGCACAAATGCATTTTCGTTACAAATGGTGCCACAAAGGGATTGAAACAGGCTTTACAACAGTACACGATATTTACGGAAATGCATTGTTACAACAAAGAAATAATCTACCGGTCACAAACCGCCTTAAGTTCTGTGTTAAAAACTTTCCTCTGATCTTCCAGTAACAACAACGGGTTATTTCTTGACACCCTAGATCGCCAACGGTGCTCAATTCACAGACTCTTTTTTTGACACTGGTTGTTTGTGGTAGGAAAAGCACAAAAAGAGATTGACGCCTTGACAACCCCCTTTACAACAACGGTTACCAACTTTATTAACATGACAAATCACTTTGATGTTTCTGTTCTTTTTCTTAATCTCCTTTTGGAGGACAGTCTGCTTTTTGGCCACATAGCAGAGACAAACCAACTTTTATTTCTCCTCTTCAACCCTTTAAGTCAAGACTTCCACCCCTTTAAAGTGAGTGTTGTTTCTGTTTGATGGTTTGTGTCCTTGCAGCTTTTACACTATAAGGAGGCTTAATTCCTTGAACTTTGAACAAAAACAAAAACATATTTTCAAGATAGAAACTTTCTTTTCTTCTTTTACCTATGACTATCAATCATACAAATACTGATGATTAATTCTTGACAGATGAAGTGTCTGTCATTGAGTGTAAGGCATTAAGTAAGCTGTTTGAAAAAGGTGGTTTATAACATCTCCATTCCATTTTTTATTTTTTATTTTTTTATTTAACTTGAAAGCTGTTTTGTTTTTGTTGCAACCATAAGTTTTACTGGAGGCCAACAGTTTTCTAACTGCAGAAACCTGCTGGTAATAATTGATATGGCTGCAGTTACCATTTCCCACCAGCAGGGGTCACCATTGTTCCATTCAGTACATCTTTCCACTGCATCTTAACTCACAAAGTGTTGAAAAAAGCATGAATGTTCACACTCTGAGTGCATCCCCTCCTTAATATTTTATTATTTTCCCCAAAATTAGCATGAATATGATTAGCTGGGAGCCTCCAGAGTACGCTGGGTTTTTCTTTTTTCAAAGGACTGAGACTGAAATTGTGAGGTGAAAAGTTTGAAGACCTGTCATGATTTCTTTCTGTCTTGTCTCCTTTTGATGGATCACATGTCCTGGCCGTAGGTGACTGAGTCAGTGTTTTTTGAATTGATTTTTGAAGCTACTGTCTAACTATCATTTTCAAGGACCTGACTGCGCAGCGTGAGTGAGGGCCAGTATAAAGAGAAAGGAACCACTGTAAGACGTCACAGAAACAGAGAGGAAGAGTGCTTTTGGCTGTGGAAGCAAAACAATCACGTACTTCAAAGAACAAATTGGGTTGTATTACCTGTTAACCTTGCTGCTGACACCAGCGTTGCATCCTGGGTATGGCTGTCGGCTGGGATTGTGCACTAATGTCCCTGAGGGCAGCTGTGTTAAACCCTTGTTTAGGTGACAGAGGAGGGTGCACACTGCGGTGAGGTTCACATAAATATTCAAGAGTGATAACAATGAGGGGGTTTTATGAAAATAATTGCCCCCTTTTCTACATTTCTTCACCCCCTGCTGTGTCTCTCTCCCACAGGATTTCCCACAAACCCCCTCTGATTTTATCCAGCTTGGCGTTTAATGACCACGTGTGGAAGAGCACATTTGTGTTCCCATTTTGACTTTCCACATTTGAACACAGCCCCCTCATTGCACAACAAATGTTCACTTTGATTCTCTGATAGGGCGTGTTGGATTTCTAATTTCCGTAATGAGATGAGAATTCGATTAATTTGCAGACGCAGGAAGAGGGAGGGGGAGGTGTTTGTCCCTCATCTATCAAAGTGAAATCTGATCAAAGCATCACAGCAGCTAATGTTGAGATCCACACTTATTTGTCTGTTTTGTTCGCTGTGGTAGAGAAGGCCGCTGTAGCCTCTCAGTAAACTTTGAGATATTCATGTTTTTCTCTGCAGGTGTGTGTGTGTGTGTGTGAGAGATAAAAAAAGGAGGAAGAGAAGAGAACAGGTGTAGGGATCCATCTTAGCACGCTGAAGTGGCTTCTCTGGAGAAACAGCACATCGCTGTGTTTTGTTTCGCTCCTCTCTGTCCTTTCTTCTCAGCTCTAACTTTCACCAGTGAGTCATCCAGCTCATCCTCCTCCCCTATCTTACCTTCCCTTTTCCCTTTGCCTTTTTCCTCTCATTCGAGCTGATTTCCCACCCACCCTCTTTTTGACAGCAGAGCACGATCTCCTACCTTTCTACCCCTCCTCTCCAATCTCATGCCATCACCCACGCATTTTCTCCAGGGGCCTCTGCTTACTTTTTAAACCAGATTTTAACACACACACACGTACATCCACACACATACACGGATGATGACACATGCATGCATTTTTAGCCCCCAAATTTCCTTGAATAAAGGAGGAGTTTACGTTGGGGGTTGTGTTTGTGTAATTGAATTAAATGAGGCTATATTTGTCTGTGAAGATGAAAACAACTCAGCATCATTTCCTTATTTTAAGCCTCGCTCAGCTTCACACACTCTCACCCCCCAGGAGCAGATTCACTCACATGGGTGGCTCACTTCATCACCCCTGCCGCTCCGTCCTTGCTGATAGAAGCTGGGGAAATATTTGTGGTTAGGGAGGTGTGGAAGAAGGTTTTCATATGAAAGACGAGTGCAGATCTTTAAAAGAGATGTTTTATTTAATAGAGTTTTAGAGATATGTAGGGGTGTTTGAATTGCATCTATCCCAAAATTTCCCCTCCCTAACCTCTGTCCTAATCCTGCCGTCTATTTTTACAGCCATTAAGCTTTTATGTGTGATGACTCAGTGCATTGATCCCACTCAAATGAGTTGTTAAATTTAGGATTACCTCAAATACAGGATGTCTACTGAGGGCATGAACTAAAGCACCCAGTATTTCTTTATACGGAAAGCCCTGTTAAATATCGCTATTTAGGTTTTTTAAGTATACTAACAGCACGAGCCTCTGGGTGACACTGACTGTCATTCAACACGACTTTAGTCTAGAATTAAACATAAAAGCTACTGCTGGATTTCTTTAGTTAAAACTTGCAGCAAGCCTTCATACATATCTCCCCGTGGAAAAAATCCACATGACCGTGGGGATACCTTGACCTTTCCTCAAAAGCTGTGATGTTTGTATCAATAACTGATAAAGATGAAATAAATGTCTTTCCTCCTCCTGTACAAACATCATACCAAGATATGCCTTCGTGTGGTACCCAAACGGAAGTGGAGTTGTTTGGTGCTGGTTTTGCTCAATCTTCATCGGATAAATGATCACCTCAGCTGTGGTCTTGCGATGTGTGTTTGCCGTGTGTGGATTGATGATATTTTCATTCAGTGCAGCCAGTCTTAGCCATCTGAAGCTATTAGAAGTGTAAGGGTCTGCGTTCACTAAGGGGCTTTTTTTTGTTGTGCTGGCAGTGGCCACGACCTCAATTCAGAGGCTTCTTGCTGCGTTTTCTGTTTCTAGTTTATGAGATTCTCCCAGCAGCACCTCTTGACTTAAAAGTCATACCTTGAAAAAAAAAAGTGTGGGGACTGTCTGTGAGGACCTCTTCCAGTTTAATTGACAAATATTATTTCAGATGTTCTGCCCCTTCTTGATTTTGATTGGTCAGTGACGTTGATGAGGGAGGTGGTATCCCAAAAGTTTAAAGAGGACATATCATGCTGATCCGTGATATAATACTTACATATAAAATAATAAAGTTGAAAACAAGACCTTACACCCCCTGAATTTTCCAAAAATGAGATATTGTATTTTCTCTGATATCCTAGAACGAGATTTGATGCCTCTGAAAATAGGTCATTGACATTTGGCTTCGAGATTTCGACCTTTGTGACGACACGAGGATCCTTTCTTTCTATTGGAGTAATCTGATAAAGCAGCTCCTTTTCTGTGATGTCAGTTAGTCACACAACCGCCACAGAGGGATACACCCACCAAGAGCCGAGTATAAACGTATAAACTATACATGTTACAGTACCGGTTTGACTCACCACACTGAAGCGTCCTGAGATGATCTGTGTCGAGGTGGATATTCTTCCTCCTGAGCTGCAGAACCGTCCGGGTCTGATTCGGGGTCCAATACAAAAGGACGTATCCTAAACTCTGCCATTTTATTAGTGCTATCAATGCCTTACGGTGAAGTTTTGGCAAACAGCAAACTCGCTCGGTCTGCTCCATTCAATTTGGCGATTTTGTAAATACTGCCATGCTGCAAAAACTGCCCCCTGGCTCTACCCCCTCCGTCCCTCTGATAGAACTGACCAATCAGAGCACAAAGGGCTGTGACGTTGCGAGGTTACTGGAGGTCATTCTGGAAACGGAGCGTTTCAACGAGATCTTCAGAATGGCCTAAACTGAGGATATTGAGAACGCTATTGTGGGGCAATGAAGGAAGTAAATGACTTGTACTGTGGGCAGAAATGCTTTACAGGCATCCTAGTCTGGAATAGTGAAAAGGAGAAACAAGCATGATATGTCCCCTTTAACTGTTTTCGACTTGGAGCTCTGGGAAAGCTTAAATTTGATGAATCATGAATCTCAGTGTTCAATCAGTCAGTCACTCTTTATTTGTATAGCACCAAATCATAACAAACGTTACCGCAGGACACTTCTCCAGAAACATGAACAGGTCTAGACCTGTTAGTGTTAATACAATTTTAGAAACAGAAACCCAACATCAAGACAAGATAATGAGTCTTATCTCATCTTAATCCACCATGAGTACAGGACTTTGCAACATTTAGCAAGTTACAATGGCAAGGAAAAACTTCCCTTTAATGGGCAGAAACCTCGGACAGAACCGGACTCATGTCAGACAGACATTAGAGGAGACTGTGATGGGGTAAGAGAGACAGATAGGGGGGGTGAGAGAGGGAGAGGGAGACAGACAGACGGATAGACAATCAACAGACAGACGGATGGACGGACGGACACACACACACACACACACACACACACACACACACACACACACACACACACACACACACACACACATTCACACACACACTGGCGACAGTTAAGGTGAAACTACGGGTCTACATCAGCAAACCATTCCAGCAATAATCCAAAGCTGTAGCAGACCATAGTCTGACAGGAGCACAGCAGCAGGCCGTCCACATCACAGATCCAGAGGAACTTACAAGACAAACTCAGAGCCTCCCAGAGAGGTGTATGGACAGTAACTATAACAGGACATTCAGACTAGAAATTAGATTGACAGATAAAGAGGGAAACAGGAGCCCAGTGTGTCAGTTTTATCAAAAAGGAAAGTTTTTAGTCTACTCTTAAAAGAGTGAGACTGTGTCTGCCCCCCAGACCTCAACCTGTAGGTGATTCCAAAGAAGAGCCTGATAACGAAAGGCTCAACCTCCCATACTACTTTTACAGACCCCAGGAACAACGAGCAGACCTGCATGCTGAAAACGCAGTGACCTAAGATAGGATGACCCAATGCCATTGAGCACTTTCACATTGGCTTCAGTTCTTTAAACAGGATGCTGACCCTTGGTTTCTTGTGATACCATGTTTAGCTGTAAATTGCTTGGCTTTGGTGTAGTAGGGACTCAGGGGCCGTTTACGCGACAACGGTTTTAGGGTGAAACGCAAAAGTTTTGTTGCATTTCAGCCTTGCCTTTACACGGAAACGGCGTTTCAGCCGACCTAAATTGCTAACATTTGAAATCGGCCTCCAGAGTGGGATTTTTCTGAAAAGCCGGCGTTTTCAGTCACTCCGCATGAGATGTTGTTACAATCGTCGCGAACCACCATGTTGTGCTTGTGCTGCTCAATCTGCTGACTGTCTTTTTAACCAAATGTGCATCTTTTGCTCCACTTTTTAACTTAGCATTCCCCAATACACCAGATGACCGGCTCAACACTACTTCGGTGATGATCTCCCAAAAGCTGTTTCTGAACAAGACAGTTATAGCACCACCTGCAGGTCTGGCATGCTTACTACAGCATTTTCAGCCCATCAGCGTTTCCGTGTTAACGCAGATTTTTTTCACTGCGTTTTAGCGTTTTCAGATGAAACATTGTTGTGTAAACGGGGCCTCAGACCTTCAAGACTCAGAACAAATGGCCCAGTTTGTTCCAGTGTGTTTGTGGCATCTGGCTGGTTTCTCAGCTTCATTTCCTGTGGGAAATACACTTAATTGACAAGAACCTCATAACCCCCATTAAAGAAAACGAAATGGGCAAATTATTAGCAGTATTATGATGTTCGCACTAAGCTGAGACTCAGAGCGCTTTGCAGGACTCTATTCTAGCAGTATATTGAGACACTTGCCACACATTAAGTTTCATTCCTAGGTGTTGAATGGTTCAACAGAAGTACTTGCTATAATTTTAATGCTTTGTTTTTCTGGAGGAAATAGCAACATGACTTTAACATGGTTAAAGTGGATCTTGGGGACAGCCATAGTCTCTGTCTACCTTCATTTTTAGTTCAGTAACTTCCCCCTGTTGTAAACTGCTGGCACAGTTATCCCGGTCCTTGTCATTGACCCGTGACTTTCTTGGCTCATTAGAAATGTGGGTTTAAAACCCTTCATCTAAAAAACTCACAGCAGCAATAAGCCCTGACGGATACACAGCCTGTTAATCAATGAAACTCTGATGTTTCTCCAAGACGCTCTGAAGAGGGATCTCTGCTCTTCTTTCCCGGTCATTCATTTCTTCTAGTCTTTCTTCTCAAGGCTGTCTGCCGTCTCCCATGACAGCTATCCAACGAAACAAGCTGCAATCTCCTCCCCAGCTCGGAAATGAATGTTTCCTTTCCTTCTTTTTCACTTCCTCTTTTCCTTATTCTTGTCCTCATTTGTATTCCCTCCTCTCTTCACACTGCCCTTCACCCTTGCTCTTGTCCTCAAACTTTGCACCTCATGTTCCTTTGATCTCTTTTCCCTGGCATCTTGTCTCTGTTTTTTTTTCCCGCATTGCTCCATTTCTCTTTCTCTGTCTGATGCAATTGTCTTAAAGGTCATTTTGCAGATTTTGTTTGTTTTTTTCACATGACTTTTAGAGTGATGTAATTTTCGGTTTCGTGCTTTTATGTTTGTATTTAAATCTTCCTGAAATGCTAATTTAAGGCCATTTTGAACTTTCCTCTGTCTTCATCATCTTTCAGGAGGAGTTGCGGGAGCTGAGGGAGCAGCCCATCGACCCCCAGGCGGAGCAGGAGATCATCGACAGCATCGAGGAGGTCTACTTCTCTAACGACTCCTTCGACATGGTGCAGCACGAGCTGGAGGTCAGACTCTCTGCGTATGAATGAGCTTTATTGGCTGAACGAGCACCACTTGCTCGTTAAATGACGACAAGAGACTGACTCAGAAAGTTCCCACGCCCCCTCTGTGCAGTGAAATAATAATTCCATCACACCCACCACATTTCGTTAAGTCTGATAACAGCAGCATTGCATCTCTAATGTGAGCAGAAGTGGTTTTCCTACGCTCCGAACCCCGCCTGATTGGCAGAGTTAAAGCTCCTTCTCACCTGAGCTGCTGCCTCTTCCACTTCTGCAGAGCCGTGTGTGTACCGTTGACGTCCAGATTGATGGATTGCATCCGCTCAACAGAGGAAGGGTGTGAAATCTCATTAGATTTATCTTGGTATTGCTACACCATCTGAAATGAGACTCTCAGTCAAGGGGAAAGTAATTACCTATCATCCTTTGGGCCATGAATTCGTAATATCTACTTTCCCTCGCAGAGTTTGTTTGCTGTGTACTAAATAACCTCCTCAACCTTCTTCACTAATCTGACTTCCGATCTGGCAGAGTATATTTACCGAGCACTCTTTTTTGTTTTGTCAAGCGGAGACGGAGCTGCAGCCTTCTTGGGTCACACCAGTTTAACAAGCTTAAGTTCTCTGAAATACTAAGAGATATCTGAAAAAATAAGATGCTCAGGAGTGGAGATTAGGTTTCCCAAGATAGATGAAAATCCCTGCTGTGGCCCTGAGCACCAGAAGTTCCTGCAGCATACTTTAAGGGTAGGGATGTCCCGATATTAAATTTTCACTTCTGATATGATACCAATATTGCAGCATTGAGTATTGGCCGATACCGATATCAATCCGATACAATATCAGCATTAAACATTACTTATTTTGTAGTATGTCTGTCATGTTAGAAAGGGCTTGATTAAGTGATATTATCCAAACAAAGAACAGTAATCAGCAACAGTAGGTATGAGGAAAAACGATATTGATATCGGACCGATATCCGATATCAATATCGGACTGGGACACCTCCATTTAAAGGTGTATTCACACCTGTGGCTTGTTATACAATTGTACAATTGTAATTGGTTGTCACTTGGTTTGTTTGTGTTCACAAGGCAAAAGTCTCTTGTGGTCCAAAGTTGTAAACAAATGCCACGTGATTGATTTTTTTCTCTCATTGGTCAGAAATCATACCTGGAAGGTGGGGAGTTTCTTTATCTTCATTCATTCATTCATTCATGTTCTTACCTGCTTTCCTCAGGGAACAACAGCCATGGAGCATCAGCAACGTTTGTGGCTAGTTTGCGTTATAGCGTTTATCTGGCTAACAGTGTGCGCTATACGATCAACATATGTAGTTTTTTCAAGAGTCCCAACCGCGTTAAGCCACTTCGATAAGGCACTTTTTTTCTTTACTGCTCCGCATGAGCCCACGACTCATTTTCCTCAGTTCTTCAGTCTTTTCTTCTTCTGCTGCTGTTGTTAATTCTTCTACTTCTTTTTCTTCGACTGTTTTGACTTTACAGTTGTCAACCGGGCTCATTACTGCCCCCATCACTACAGTGTTAGCCGCAGTTATGAGTCAGTTGTGCCGGTTGCTGGGGTGGTTGTGTTCTCACTGCACAGGAACAGCTACAGTGCTCGGATGGAAGCAAGCCGAGACCACCTACTTTTGGCGATCTCAAACCGCTTGTTTTGTCTCGCATCCGAGCGTGATTGCTGTTTTCACAAATGCACAAACAATGATGGTGCAGTGATGCTTTTCACTATTCAGTTCATGGCCCCCCCCCACACATACATACAAGCACACACAACTTGTGAGTTTATTTTGAATTTGCACATGCTATTGTGAGTAAAAAGAGTTGGTTTAATGAAAAAGAAAGTTTTTTTTGCCTTACCCCTGACATAAATCCATACGGGTCAGTTTTGACCCGCGACACCACAGATGTTTCTATTGTTGATAATGTTAGGTTAAAAACAAAGAATACAACTAACTTATTGGAATGTGTGCTCTAATTTTAGTCTTGCATAATGTGCTTACCCATGGTCTTCACATTAGGAAATAAAAAGTGATTTAAAATAGGTTTTTTTAAATTAAAAAATGAGTGATATATTGTAAGATAAAAAAGTATAAAGCCAAAAAATATAACATTTAAAACATTGTTTACATGGATATGAATACATAATAAGTTAGCTGTAAAGTGAAAAACAATATTCAGTGATAGCTGTTATTTTTTAAATATAAACAAGTTAAGTTTACCCATGGGTCAAACTTGACCCGCTAACACCAAAGACGTCAGCAGGTTTCCAACCCAATACAAGGGTTAAGTGCAACGCAGTGTGTTGTTTACCATAATGCAACTTTTGTTATTTTTTTTCTGCATCACAATCAAAATAAAATGGTGGAAAAAAGAGAAAACGCCAACTGTGAGTTGTGATTGTGTTTACAGCAAATAAATTGACTTTTTTCGTCAACAGAATGAAATTTTGCATCTTAAATTATATTTGTTTTGGTCTTAAAAATGTCTTAAAAAGCATTAAATTTCACTTTTTAAATGGTGCAAGAACCCTATACATAAGAAACATGTTTTAAACTTTTATTTATACTGTGACAAGACAGTCAAACAGGAAGTACAACATATAACAGATTCTGTTTTTGCAGATGTCTCAGGTGCTCACATACGTAGGAGGATGAATTTTTGACAATCAGTAACGTATGTCTGTACCTCTGTGTGTGATTACAGAAACTCCCACCTGAGCTCAACCTGCAGGAGCTGGAGGAGTACAGAGACAAACTAAAGAAACAACAAGCAGCCGTAAGTCTCTCATCTCTTTCTTTTACATTCACACCTGCCACAGCCCCATCTCCTAATGAAGAGCATGTACACTGTCCCAAAACTCCAGGTTAACTCCATAAGAGTTTATGAGTGTGGGGCTGGCATGCTCAGCTCTACAACACTTCACATAGGTAACAGATGCACTCTATTGGTGTTATCCATCATGTTATCTCCACCAGCTCAAGTCCAGCCTTTATAAAGATTGAAACACCCCTTTCTCTTGAAAACTAATTAATTGCTCTGTTTTATCATTGTCTTTTAAATCAAGCTGAAAAATGTATCCCTCAACGGTCCATTTGGTTTGATATGGCAATGCAATCGCATTTCCACTTCACCCCATTCAAGAAAACATGAAAAGACTCTAGCTGTGTTTCCTTCCTACACAATTTCGCAAAACAAAAGCGATATTTCTTGAAGTTTGAATAAAGAATGAATGTGTCAGTATTTCCATTATCACTAGAATTGCTCACAACTTGAGTAAAGTAATACACAACATCTGTACAGGCGCTGCTATCATAATGATGTTGATTCGTGAACATTGTTTTTTTATTCACTGGTCAAACTGTCGGCCTGACCACGCCAGCTCAAAATAGGCGGGAACAAAACACTGAATGAAAATCATTACTTCCATCTTGCCTGCTCTACCACACACACACACTCACACACCTCCGTCCCTCCCTCCTGTGTACTCTGACTCTGACTGGCTCTCAGTCGTTCTGATGCCTTCGCTACTGACGCTCAAAAACACAAACATCTGCACTAGACACATGCTAGGGACTTTTGGGAGAGGACCGTGGCCAAAAAAGGTGTTCCCATTACACTTTTGTGATAAACTTCAATATCAGAACTTCTGAAAATCCACCTCATGAGAGCTTAAAAACGTTTTATCAAAATTTGAGAGGTTTTTCAAAATTTCCATTAACATTTTTTATTGCGATATTTAGGTTTTGCGGAATTGTTACCGTAATGAAAATGCAGCTAGTATGGGTGGGAGAAAAAAAATCGATATGCGATATACCGGGGTCTTTTGTTTGACAATATCAAAAATTGGGATTCATTGTCAAAAAAATTGGTAATGTTCAAATTAAGATTCTTCATTTCAGTCTTTGTTTATAAACTGGATTGGAAAAAAGTTTCCACTTTTCTCCAGCAGAGGGTGAAATGTTTCTCTCTGACTCATGTGACGTGCATTGTATGTGAAAATATAGATCCTGATATAGTCTGTTGGCATTATCATTATCATTTAACTTTTTTCACAATGTCTGTTGTTAAAATTGTAAATATCTAAGAATCACAAATTAAATTGAATCGGCAACCCAAAAATCCTGAGAGAATTGAATTGTGAGAGTAGCATATCTTCCCAGCCCTAGCAGCTAGTGACATATAATTGGAGGAGGACAGGAGTCTTCCTGAAAATCAAAGAACCAAGAAATGCCAGAAATTTTCTGGCATAAATGAATAAAAAAAAAATACCCTAAAGCTCATTTCATTCTCTAGTATGCTCTAGTATTCCATAAAAACAAATTTAGTGGCACCCTGCAGATTGTGTATGTCCCACCCCAGTGAAAGGAACTTACATAGTATGGGAATGCATGGGGTTATGAACAGCCATGAAACCTCAGTGGTTCTTTACGTGAAGAAAGCTGACATGGAGAAAGACGTACAAACATTTGACATACTTTTTCATTGATGTAAAGTCAGTAATTTCTGTGTTTTCGTCCTGCAGTCCCAGCAGGATCATTTCTACACATGCCAGCTTTTCTCAGGTCAGGCAGGTTCTCAGTGTTAGATTGAAGCGCTGCCCTGTCAACAAATTCTATTTATAGAAACACGTGGGCGAGAAAGCAGCTGTTTTGGTTCCTGCTGCCTCAATCCCCACTGTCTGGAGCAGATTTCACCCACTATCCTGCCTTCCTGACAAGCGTCACTTTGGCACACCTGAGGTCTCAAACACTCCCTCATCTCATTTCCTTTCTCTACAGTCCACATCTTGTCTCATTTTTCCGCTTCGTACATGCAGCTCTCCACAGTCATCGGACGTCACTTTGAGCATTTGGAAATTTCCAGCAGATGCTCACGTAGCCGTTCCTTCATTTTCTCCAGAGTGTGTGAGAGCCGAAGAATACACAAACGTACTCACACAAAAGCCCTCTCACTTTGTCTGTCTGTCTTTCTGCCTGCTTGGCTGTGGGCCTGCAGGCACCTTGTTGGAATAGCCGTGGTAATTGGGCCAGTGTGCTGGCAGGCATATTATCTGCAGCTCTGTTTCTCACAGAGCTCATCAATGCAAACCTGCATTCTTGAGCTTTTGTGGACAAACCCACAACCAGTGTGGTTTCTTAAATACCACAGAGCTCCTATAAGCTACCTTTGATATACACCTGCTCTGACTCCTTTTTATTATACGGATATTATACAAGTCCTTTATGAAAGAGACTATAGAATAAAGGGAATGGCAAACACTATTTCTTTTATACCAGACTGCAGATTCTGAACCAAACTCATGCTGATCTTCTGCTGTCACACACAGTACTCCCATCTCTGCAAGTGGAAAATATTTATACCATTTCATAATGTACACAACCTGACCCCCCTACTTATAAATACCGACACGCACACCCCAGCATACATACAGACCTATGGCTCTCAGTGTGTGAAATAGAGCACAGCCCTCTGAAAAGGTGATAATGGGTCTTTCAGGTTCTCACCACGGGGCTATCTTGTGACGGCCTTTCCCCCCGGCAGATGATGTGCAAGGTTTCATCTGTGACAATTTTGGAAAGCTTTATAGCAGCTCGATTGGTGTGTGTGTGTGTGTGTGTGTGTGTGTGTGTGTGTGTGTGTGTGTGTGTGTGTGTACTGGTTTCTGACCTAGGTAAGTTGTGAGCAGATGAGATTAAAGTGACAAAGACAGGTCTCTGTACAATGTGCACACCATGTACTTTTTCCTCTGTTCGCGCTCGTTTTTCACTCCTGCCATGAGGAGTTTAGATGAACTGTTATATCGACACATATTGACCAAGTTCCCTTCTCTGCTGTGGGGCAGAATGGAGTTTCTTTGAGATCAGAGATGAGAAAATCGGCCCTGCGTGTCTGTCTTGGCATCTAAGCTTAATTGGCATCTCTGACACATGCCTTGAAGAGGCTTTGCTCAAGGCCAATCGCTGCAAAACTCCAAAATGTCAGGGTCCAGAGAAATCTTTTGGTTGTGCATTGTTGCTTAAATTCTCCTATGAAGACACCGATGCATGAAACCTTAAGTGATTTGGAAAAGCTTACATTTGTGAGTGCCTTCCAGAAAATAATCCCTATTTACAAGTCCTTGAAGAGAAGTGACAGCTCCTATCTGTGGTTTGTTTGTAAGGCCAGGCAAAGGAAGGCAAGCCAAGGCAAGGTTTTTCATTCTTCACTTAAGACAAAAAAGAATCATAGTCTGTGTTGCTTCGACCAGCCACGATTCAGCAGGCTTTGGTCTATACAAGGGGTCTGCAACCTGTGGCTCTGGAGCCCATGCCGCTCTTTGACCCCTTTGCAGTAGCTCCTTGCAGCTTTGAAAATAAAAAAATGAAATAAAGAATTTTTATTTTTCTTGCAGAGGGTATGGCTGATTAAAGACATGCTCACTAAATAAAATCATGATTTAACATTATGTTGAACTAAATCTGAATCACATCTTGCAATAAAGCCTCCCACCGCCCTACTCCACTTCCTACAACATCAATAGCCCACCAACTTTCCATGCAGCTGTGGCTAACCTCAAGTTTTTTAGCCCTGGTAAGAAAACTAAATCTACAAAAAGACAAATCTGGAAGGAAATGCAGATTCAAATTCTTTGTGGATGGATTCATTTGACTGCCAACTTGCCGGCTTATATACGCTTGGTATGTGGCAAGACATAAGCAAACAACAAAAATGAATGAGTTGAACAATATAATTGATATATGGTATCCAATTCAAGAATGATTTCAAAAACGTCAAAACTTTTGCAAATTTTATAATTTCAATTATTTAATTTTTTGCAAATTTTTGAAATTGTTTTTTTTTCAACTTTTTAAAAGTCATAAACTATCTCATAGCATATAGCATTGTATGAATAATAAAATCATATTGTTTAGATAACTTTTCACTATATTTTAAATATGTACATTCTTTTTAACACTTTTTAGTTTTTATAGTGAAGGTAAAGTAGATTTTGTGGCTCTGGAATGACTTCAATCCAGGTGAGCTGAGGCAAAATGGCTCTATTGAAAGTGAAGGTTGCAGACCCCTGCTCTGTATCATTAAGCCAGTGTGTAAGGGGAGCAAAAGCATGCAGATCCCAGACTGTTGTAGGGACAGTTAGTCTTCCATCAGCAGTAATCTGACAACTAAATATACTGTACATACCATGTTTGGAGGAGAAATGGCACTGCACATCACCCAAAAAACACTACACCAACAGTGAAGTTTGGAGGTGGAAGCATCATGGCATGGGGTTGTTCTCATCTCATGGTATTGACAAACTTCATGTAATTGACGGAGCAATGAATAGAGCCATGTATGGGGAAATTCTTGATATGAATCTGCTGCCATCCCCCAGGATGATGAAGATGAGACGTGGCTGGATCTTCCAGTAGGACAATGATCCAAAGCACACAGCAAAGTTGACTCAAATGGTTTCAAAAAAAGAAAATCAATCTGTTAGAATGGCCTAGTCAATCACCTGACTTAAATCCAATTAAACATTTGTGGAAAGAACTAAAGAAAAGGGTTCACCAGAGGGCACCAAAGAATATTCAAGATTTAAAGACAATCTGTGCCGAGGAATGGGCCAAAATCTCACCTGAGCAGTGTGGGCCATTAGTTCAAACATACAAGAAGCGTCTGGAAGCTGTCATTGCAAACAAAGGCTTCTCCACTAAGTATTAGATGAGTCTCAGTTTGTGTGTTCAATACTTTTTTCCTGTGTTATCGTACTTAATTCCACATAATCATTATTTATGGACCTGAACGTTGTGATTTCTTTTCATGTGTGGATTGTTTGAGTTGATACCAATGTCTGGTAGAAATTTAGTTTGAATTGCATCTTTGGAAATAAATGTGATGAGAAAAAAGTTAATGCATTCAATACCTATTTTCCCCACTGTAAATGTGTTGTTCTCATATTAATGCAGCCTGAGCTCAAAGCTAATTAGCCTTTAGCTTGGGCTGTATCTCTCTCCCGTTAAGCTTTCTTCTTCTTTTCTGGCCTTTTTTTGTATGACAGTTCAGCTCCAGTGTCCACCATCACTACAAAATGAATCCCAGAAATCGTTTCCAGCAGAGAAAAACACAGATCTCTGTGTTTTATCTCTTCTCACCGCTAAACTTTGTCAGCTTGCGTTGTTGTCATAGAGAATCAGACATGCTGTAAATCAATCTCATCCTGCTCGACCTGATCTCAAATTAAGAAGTAGCATTTTGAAATAACCAGTAACCAGTAATATTAGTGCTGATAATCTCATTTTAAAGTGTGGATTACAATCAGGCATATATCTAGAAAATAGACTTTTGCAAGATCACTTTCAAACTCCTCACAGGACCTTCTAGGGATGAATAAATGAATAATTGTATAATTATTATCGTTCTCTGTGTATTACACCTGGACATAGTAATAATTGTCAGTGAGTGCAGACTGTGCCAGCTCCAAGGAAAAACAACTAAAGAGGGAAATCATTTTCAGTATAAAAACATGATAAAATGCACCAGAAAGTAGGAAATTGAATCTACTTCTTTCAAATGTTGGTGGGGAAGGACACCCACACCTCCATCATAATATGTAAATTATTTTTACACCTCACTCCACAACATGGAAACACTCCTTACATGGAAATCAAAATTAACTGCTTAATTTTTTTTTGTTTGTTTGTTTTTATTGTTTTTTTTTGTTTGTTTGTTTTAGTTTTAGTTTTTTAAAGCATGTTCAGGAACCCTGACATGCCCAGTAAAAGAGCTCTGAGCGAGGGGGAGGGTTTTGGGAGGGTGGAGAGGAGAGGAGAGCAGAGCAAAGGTTACTCGCTGGAAGTCCCAGGGTTTCCTCCAGATTGTTGTGAGCTCTGGAGGAGCAGCATTTGCCTCTCTGTGAGCCTCTGGTGAGCAGATTTGAAGATCTCCATCTCTCGTCTGATGGCAGCGTTGTTCCTCCTCTCCTCCAGGATGGCAGCTTTGAACTCTTCCTCCCTGGTGCTGATCTTGGCTTGAAGCTCCTCGTGGTCTTTTTGGAGCTTGTTCTTCGCCTGGAGCTGAGTTTTTAGCTTCTCCGTCTCTTGTAGGAGCATCTGCTCTCTGTGGGCTGCGAACTGCCTCAGGGTGGTCATCTCCTGCACCATCTTCTGGCAGGTGGCTTGGTGTTCAGCCTTTAAGGACGTGATGGATGACTGGTCCTTGGAGGCGGTGTTAGCTTCCTTCTGCTGCTGAAGCTCATGCTGCAGCGACTGAAGCACCTGCTGAGCGTGCTGCATATGAGCCTGGTACGTCTGGCTCTGCTCTGCCATCTTCTGACGTATGGCGTTCTGTTCTTTCATCATTGCCTCCATAGCAGCCCTGTCCTGAGACACCTTGTCAGCATGAGCCTGGGTTTGTTTCTGAAGCTCCTGCTGAAGGGTGTCAGCTGTCTGCCTGGCAGTGAACAGATCAGCTTGGTGCCTCTTGTTTTCCTCCGTGGTCTTCTGGAGGAGAGCTTGGTGTTCAGCTCTGAGGGATGTGTAGGCTCCCTGATCCTGAAGAGCTTTGTTGTTGTTGCTCTTCTGCTCCTGGAGATCATGCTGCAGTGACTGCAGCACCTGTTCAGCGTGCCTGAGATGAGCCTGGTAGGTTTGTCCATCCTCTACCATCTTTTGACGCAGGGTGTTGTTTTCCCTGGTCATGGCTTCCATGGTAGCCTTGTCCCCGGTCATTTTCTGCAGCAGGGCGCTGTGATCGGCTTGCAGAGATGTAAAGGCAGCCTGATCTTGTGTGGCTTTGTCAGCAGCCTTCTTCTGCTGCTGCAGCTCTTGGTGCAGAGCCTCAATCCTCTGCCCTGCACTTTTGAGGTTGTTTAAGCCAGTCTGCCTCTCTTCTGCCATCTTCTGAAGCAGGGCGTGGTGTTCTCTGGTCATAGCCGCCATAGTGGCCTGATCTTGGGCCACCTTGTTGGCATAGACCTGGACTTGATTTTTAAGCTCGTCCACTGTCTTCCTGGCCTCAGTTGTTTGGCTTTGGTGCAGGGCTTGCAGCTGGCTGTGAGCACCTTTGAGTTTCTCCAGCTCCTGCCTCAGGAGTCTGTTCCTCCCCCTCTCTAGGTCGCGCTCAGCGTTGTCCACCTCCATTCTATCCGTCCTGCCACCAGTTTCCTTCCTGGTCTTCAGCAGCTGCAGAGGAGGAACTGGTACTGAGGCATTTTTAAGCAGTGCTTCCAGCTCTTTGCACCTGTTCTCATAAACCTCTCTCAGGTTTTTCTCTTTGACCAGATTTCTCTTGGCCATGTCCAGTTTGTGACTGAGTGCAGCCTTCTCCCTCTTTTCAAACTGGCAGGTGCTCCTCTCTTTGTTCAACATGATGTTGAGCCTGCCTGCGTCTTGTCGGAGTTTATTGACCTCCAACTTGCTGGTGTCCACAGCTCGTCCCTGGACCTGGTGTTTAAAAGTCTTCAGGTTGAGCTTGCTTCTCACCTTGTTGCCATTACTGGCATTTTTATGGGCAGTTCTTTTCCTGCAGACCTTTCTGTCGGCCTGAGTGTTTCCTGCCTCCATTTTTGGATACATTTTGCTCAGTTTGTTGGCTCTTTTCAGACACGTGTGTCTCCAGTGAATGCTTGGTTTGTAATGATCTCTTGGAAAGCTGCTCTCTCATAGACCCTGGTTCATGTAAAGGTTCCACTGTGACTTCATAGTGAAGAGGTTCTAGAGTTCTGTTTGTTCTCAGGTTTAAACTCAAATTCAAATGTAAACATGCAGAGGCCAAACTTCTCCTTTCTAAAATGTCACATCGAACACACCAGACACATGTTGTTTGCACAAATATTTCTTATGTTATTTATTTATTTTTTAACCTACTGTTTTTCAATACAAGCTTTCACACTGAGCTGAGCAAAATTGCGGCTTTTATTTTTTTGGACTGAGGTTGATTTTTCCAATGTTTTCCTTGCAAAGAGTACACGTCCCACCAATCAAATCACTTGTTGACACGTCACGTACCAAAACAATCAACATTGATTGTGTTCGTGTCCCAGCAGCTGGTTCTTTACCACAAAAGACAGAGAAACTACAAAGACAACAATTACAAAGACATCGTTTGGAGGAGAATAGCTGCGGAGATCGAATATGACGCTCAACATTTTTCACAATTTCATGCTGTTGGTGTGCAAAGGTCTTAATTTGGTGAAAAAAAATTCAAATGACGCTCTTAACACTACTATGGTGATGGATTTTAGATAATAAATCAATCAATTAATCAATCAATCAATCCATCAATCAATCAATCAATCAAACTTTATTTGTATAGCACTTTTTGTACAGGACTTTGTAATACAAAAAAAATAAAAATGAAACAACAAGAAGGGAAATAAAAAGCAGAAAATTGCACAATTGAATAAAATAAAAACATGAGACCCCACAATCCTCCCTCTCCCAAACCACACTCAATATACACACTCACTTACTCAAACACACAAAGACATAAAAAGGACATTCTGACAGAAAACAGAATCAGAGGACTGAGGAAATGCCATCCTGACTTAAAATGAGTAAACACAGGAGCTAAAACTAAAATAATAACTAATTTTATAAAATACTCTTGAAAAACTTTATAAAACTTTATAATATATAACTATATAACTTTATAAAATAGTTCTCATCGTGTCTCTTCGTCCTGGCAGACTACCTGCGTTTGTTTATATCTGTCACGCCGCGCACGCGGACTGATACACTGAGCCAGCTGTGGCTCTGCAGCTGAGGTAGCGCCGTTTCACGACATGATGAGAAATAGAGCCCTATTTAGCGGTGTTTTTGTGTGAAAGTAACGTGCTGAAAATTCTCTAAATAAAGCGTGAATGCAGACCGATATCAGATTCTTTCAGTGGGAGTCCATTTATTTGTGTTTTTGGTCAAGTAAAAATTGGCCCCGTCTGAGTGCAGAGGAAACCTGCAGAGGAGCAGGGAGGGGGTGTTTTGTGCGTGCGCCCTGGGCTTCTGCTGTACAAAAATCACTGCTGTAGGGGTAATTTCTGCCCTAAACCTTGTGATAGGACCCAACTTGTTCCATCCCGGGGTATTACTTTAAGCCTGAGTGATGCTTCTGTGTAACTTACTATTTACAGTAAAACTGGGACTCTCCAATAAACAGACGAAATGGCCCCACTCTGAGGGATGAAATGATCCTGCCCTCTGTAGCTGACACGTGTACAAAGAGGCAAATTTCTCACAGGTCACTAGTTGGGGTGTAGGTTATCTGCAGCAGAAAAAAAAATGTTGATGCGAACTGCTCATCCTGTGTTCCTAAGGCCATGCATCATCTTTAGACGACCGCCTCAGGATTCTTATTTTGTGCCAAACCTGATCTTCTCTCACTCCAGTAGTTAAAACCTTGAAATTGGCTCTAAAGATCTAACAATACAACACCGCTTTATATCGCATGAAGCCCCTAATCCTTCTGCAGGAATAACTCATCATGTGCAGTAACCCAACATTTTACATAACACTTCCCATGCACCTCAAAGTGTCTTCTTCCCAGGAATGTAGGCTGCAGAGTTGTCTGAGGAGGCGATGTTAATAATGTGGGTGAACATTCTCAATTTTTAATGAAACTTGAAAGCTAAAGATGACTCTCCCTCCAGCAGGAATGATGAATTCTTTCCCTCTGCACAGTATTTTTAAAGTTATGAGTGCTTATGCAACCTTTGCTTAAACCCTTGTCTTGCTGCCAAGTTTCTTCCCGTGTTTAAATCAGGGGTTGAAGACATCTTGCTGTGCAGCTTCAGGTGATGCGTGTGAGTGAAAGTGAATTGTGGTAGATCACATTGCTGCATATAAAAGAAGCCTATAGCTCCAGAGCACCTTGAGTGTGTCCAGGTCAGTCTATACCTCTTACCCCTTTGGAAGACTGAAAACTTTCCCAGCCTACACTGAGCAAGAGGCAGGTTACACCTTGGACATGTCGACAGTTAATCACATGTAGAGACAAAGACACACCCACATCTGCAGGAAGTTCAGTTCTGCAAAATTACACCAGTACACCACTTCTAGTGATTATGGCGAAAAATCCTCTAATGTTAAGTTTTCTCTCATTAGCTGTCTTAATTACAAAGGCCTACCTTCGCTATTACTTAGTTGCTTGGTATTTTTCCACTGCTTAAGACCCTAATTAGCACAAGCTAATGCAGTCCTAATTACCACATATATCTCAAATCACTCTTCAGAAGTGGAAGGCATGTTCACACACTGACTTATTTATTACAAGCTTAGCATGTTCTATTTATCAGAGTTCTTGGTTAAAACTATCATCACTGCTGTATTGCCTTGTTAAAGCTTATTTTTTTTATTTGTGAGCGACTTCATAAATCTGTCTTTTTGCTGCTAATTTGCTCATATTTCTTTTTTTTGGCATCCTGCTGTACCTACAGGGAAAGATATCTCCCTTGTTGTCTAACAGTGTGTCCTTCAAACCAGACCCCGCGTTTTTCATTGCTAGTCAGTAATTACCAGCAACACTTTCTTCATCTTCATACACTGTTATTGCTCGACAATTCAGCTGATTCACAATTAGCCATGGTTTCTATAAGGGAGTGAAAGCCACAGGAGTTAATGGCTTTGGCCTTTTGGCTGAGGTAGGAGGTTTTGATTGCTCACAGCTGGGTTTGTAGTGTAGGATGAGACTTGTTCACTGCTTCAAGAAGTACGGTATAATGTGCTGTTGTCATTTGGCTACCAATGGGTGGGGGTTGGCCTTAATTTGGGGAAACATTGAAGATGAGCGTCAACCAAGGACTGAACATTTTTCTCTGTCGGCATCTGATTTACATATTTTAATGTTAAAAGACAGCGGCAGTCTCCACTGAGGAACGCTCAGATTTCCTTCTGAGCAGCTTACGCCATCTGCTCAGGTCTCCCATCGGTCACATAAATATTTTCACATGATGAAAAGTCTTCCCTGCCCTTAGATTGCCCTCCTGTTTACTGACAGATACAAACACCTCTTGACTACTTTGAATAAATTGTTTACTTACCATGAAATGTCTGCTGGGTGTGTGTAAATGTCGGTGTGAGTACCTATACAGCAATAAAAATGGAAAAGTGCCAGTGAGGGGAATAGGTGATAGTTGCTTTTTAAAATCTATTTAATCATTTAATGTCCTTGAGTATTAAAATTAGCTCCAAATTTTCTACAGAAAAGTATTTGTAGCACAGTTTGAAAATTTTGCTTTACTATAAAAAGAAAATAAACTTTTAAATATAATACAGAGACTGACATATGCACTGTTCTGTATTTATCAGTGGGTGATAGTAGGTATATCACAGCTACAGTGATTTCCATCACCCAAGGGTATTCATCACAGATTGTAATTTTTATATTATTTTGTTTTGGGCTTATACTGCAGCAGAAAGCCAGAATAAAGCCTCTGTGTAACCTACTGCATACTGTATAACTGAGACTCCCCAGAAACAGATGTATGGACACCACCCTGGGGATGAAATGATCTAAGTAATAATTTTAGTCAGCTCCTCTTCTGTGTGCTCCGGTTCATACAGGTATCCTTTTGGTTCCTAAGTGAATGAAACTTCTTTGTCGCTCTCATAGTCACTCATTTTGAATTTCCTTCGCTGCCTCACAATCCTTAGAGTACAAACAAAAGAATTACGATACTTGATCAAACTTACACGAGGCTACAACCAGCGCCCGAAGCATAGCTTGTTTACATTCCCTACAGCTGGAAGGAGGAGGGGGGACGGAGCGCACTAGCGCTGCGCGGATGGACACATGACCAGTTAGTTAGGTCCGGATAAATGTTTATATTTCCGAAGACTTAATGCACTTAAAAAATATTTTATGTAGCGTACTCTTAAACTGTGGTATTACTTTTTGATTTTAGTTCTTGTAGGCAGAGAAAATAGCTTTGAATTTGGTACCGTCTCTCCCTGTTAGCATCTTTTTCCTCGTCACCATCGATTACAGTTTGTGTCTTACTGAGGGAGAGGAGACAACTTTCTACTGTATCTAATGTCCTTAGTGGTCACATAAAGCTCATACAACCCCACTTCAAAAAAACTGAACTATCCCTTTAACTACTTGGAAAATGATAATAACAGAAGTTTCTTTCATGCATCATCATGGGTATTTGACATGTACTTGGTTAGCAGAATGCCAACTTGCGTCGCTCTTCATCCCAAGCTGCTCTTCAAGTGCCTGAAAGCGAGTAAATGTCGAGCCAAGCCTCACTGCTGTTTAGGAAAAAGCTTTATCTGTTTGGCATTTCGTTTTACTTTGGTTGTGTTTTTCTTTCTCAGTGCCACGTCCACTATCATATCCACCTGTGATAGCTTCTTCCCCTCGCTAATTAACACGTAAAGTCACTTGCACACTGAGCTCACTTTGATTGGCTGTGGTAACCATGCCTACTCTCTGCCCAGAAATGTCCCAAAACAATCAAAGCATCAACATACAGGCTGAGAAGGGGGTTGTGGCAGACACAGACACCGACACACATGTAAAGAGGCCCAGTGACAGTTGTAAAGGATTATTCCTGTAGAAGTTGAAATTCTATTTTTTTTGGAAAATCCTGCAGACTCTACCCTTGAGGTCTGTCTTTTGTCCGTTACGCAACTCCAGTGATGTTAGGTGTTTGTCAGTTTGGATCTGTGGTATAGGATCTGTTAAGTGAGTGGTTTTTGATCCTTGTTCATCGTTTCTCTGGTTTCCCTTCTCTCCCCTTGATCCTCTCAACAAGAAATAAGGAGACATTTAAAGGCTTGATAAACTGTCTTTAGTGTTTGTGGAAAAACTCTTGCTGCTAGTTGGGGGAAACTATTTTTTACTGCAACACTTGGAAATACAATTCTTCACCACAGGACTACCTTTTTTATATGTATGGGCTTTAAGAAAATTGATGCAAATGAACAAACCTGCTGCACAAAGTCAGACAAGAAGGAGAGAGAACATTAAAAAACACAATGGAGAACAGGGAGAACAGTCTCCTCTTAAAGCAACAGAAATGCTGTTTAGGGAGACAGAATGAAATGAAAATGAGAAAGGAAGACACTCTCATAAAAGGCTTTGGCTATATTGTGTTAGGAGACAGACAGCAGTGATTGTTATTCCTGACCCATCCTCAACAGTGAGATTGCACTCATCACAAAATGTTTTTGCGAGGTGACATTTTTGAAGAACATCAAATTGTTCTTTTACTTTTTTGTTGTAATATTTGTTTCTCTCTTTTTCTCCCTCTCTGTTTGAAGGTCTCTAAAAAGGTTGCAGATCTCATTTTGGAGAAACAGCCTGCGTATGTCAAGGTAAGCCCCCAGTGTCAACTTTTCCTGACAAGCCACTTGATTTAAAAAGTTCTTCAACTGCTGAAATTTTGCACCAAAACACATCAGTCAAGCAAAGTTTTGACGTCATCTCCTCTTGACTTCAGACATAGACCTGTTTAGATCATCTCACTGTGCTAGTGGATTCATGCTTGATTTAGAGTCTGACTGCCGAAAAGATCAGCATTACCCTCTGTACCAACGGCAGTTTGACTCATCGTGGATAAGGAAATGAGGGTAATAATAGATTTTATATTCAGAAAAGATTTAGGATGTGTATTAAGAACAAGTCCATTAAATCCCTCCTTGCATCCCCCTAGTGATGTTGCAATTAAATGTGTGATGACTTTTTATTTCAAGTGAGCCATTACTCACTCTGCAGTCAGACAAATTCAGCAGAGAACAGTTATTATCCCAGACCACTTTTGCCTTAGTGATGACTCAGAATGAACACTGATGTGATTTCAAATGCTGCATCCATTTTAGCGATGCACTTTGCAGCAACAGCAACATTCTTGACCCCTGGAACATGAAAAACATGAGCTAAGAGAACTAAAGCACCTGCTATTTAAAAAGAAAGAGAAGAACATGGAGCACTTTTTCTGGAGGTTTGCTCCTCAGCAAAATGAACTCAATAAATATATTCATGAAACAGAAAAAGACAGCATTAGTGTCTTTAGTTTTTTTTTTAATCATATCCATGTACATTACATGCAGATTTTTCTCCATCAAGTGGACCCAAAGATCATTAGGCCTCATCAGCAGTTGCTCTTAGATAGAGATACACAGCAAAAAATGAATTCTTAGCAAGAGTAAATAAAAACAATATTTCTTGGTTTCAATTTGAGCCACGTTCACTACACAAGTGCAGAAAAATGTCTTATTTTTAGATATTAAAAGGCAAAAATGACATCTGGACTACTTGTTAGGGCTAAAAAAATCTGCCAATGGGGTGAAAAAAAAATCTAGCTATTGAGTCTTTTGGTATCAGAATACTGTCTCAATACAAGAAACTAAAAAAGTGAATGGTTCAACAATGCCAGTTCTTTTTTTTTTTGATATAAATTATTACTTTTAAATTCCTAATCAATTTGGGGATAATTTTTTTTGAAATAAGACATTCTTCTAGACTTGTCAATAGAATGTGGCTTATACTACATTGACCTTTGCCTTCGTCTCCTGGTTTGTCAACCTCTCGATAGGAGAAAAAAAGATGTTGAGACACATTGTCAAAGTCGCTAGTAGTTTGCGATCCTACTATTGTTGTACTTTTGTTTGTAATGGTGGTGCTGCCTCAAGTTATCCTCACGGCTAATATACACTGGATGCATCTGCAGTGCATTTCAGTTCCATTACAGCAAACAGATCAAACAGGTTTCATTCAAATCAATGTGTCGACTCATACAGGATCCGTTCTGTTGCAGTACGTCTGCATGGCTGCTCTGTCGTGTTGCAGGTAATACACAGCCATCCTAGTTTTGACTGATGTGGAGCTGTGACGCATATATTCAGCATGGGGAAAACCAAGCGGGACAGGAAGTACTGACTGAAAACTACCTAGAAACACCCAGTGACCTTCAAAGTAAAACAAACGGTGTCAAAATCAGTTTGTATTTAGCTTGACTATGATGATAATTATGATAATAACATAATGAGCGTAGCCAAACCAGGAGTCAACAGGTTTGAGGTTTTACAGCCCAACATAAATAGAGACTTACAGCTTGTTGGAATAAACAAGCAGCCGGTGCGAGTTGATGAACGCTGTCAAGACACAGCGTAATGGAGTCGCACTGCAGACGTATCTGGTGTATTTGAGGCGCTATTCTTTGGAGTATCTGTGCACATGTCCGTTTCAGTGTGATGTCTGGATGTGATTGTGTTTTCTGTGTTCTCAAGTTTTTCCCTGGCTACCTGCAAAGCAAATTTCACTTTGGGGGATAAAAAAGATAGAGGTGTCCCAGTCTGATATTGATATTGGATATCGGTCCGATATCAGCAAAAAAACAAGTATCGGATTTAGTGCTGCACGATTTTGGGAAAAGGTGCAATTAGGTGGACAATAATGCGATTGCGATTGCGATTGTGCTTGCGATTTAATAAAAAAAGTTGTGTCATGGTGAGTCTACAGACTTGCTTGGTTATCATGGAGAAAAATCTGAATTGCATGTGCTGACATTGCGATTGCGATAACCTCTTTTGCGATTACGTACTTGCATGGGCTGACATTGCGATTGCGATTGCAATTGCGATAATCGTGCAGCCCTAATCGGATTACATCGGCATGCATCTAAAATTGCCGATATAAGCAGTTTCTGTCACCCACTGGTTAATTATAAATGGGTCAGTTTTTCCTCATACCTACTGTTGCTGACTACTGTTCTTTGTTTGAATAATATCACTTAATCAAGCCTTTTCTAACTTGACAGGCATACTACAAAATAAGTAATAAAAGTATGCATGTTTAATGCTGATATTATATCAGATTAATATCGGTATCGGCCAATACTCAATGCTGCAGTATCGGTATCGTATTGGAAG
The DNA here is from genome assembly GCF_033239565.1 of Halichoeres trimaculatus. Taxonomy (NCBI): domain Eukaryota; kingdom Metazoa; phylum Chordata; class Actinopteri; order Labriformes; family Labridae; genus Halichoeres; species Halichoeres trimaculatus. The sequence continues at coordinate 20,667,285 of NW_027437192.1, forward strand.
TGAAAATGTAATATTGGGACATCCCTAAAAAAAGATAAAGTTTAAGTTGATACTAAGTCTAATAATTTTTTTTTCTAATAAAAAATAAGGTAAACCCATGCATAGATTTCAGCTTTTGTGGTATGAATTTTCTTAACCAACTTCCACCATCAAAGTAGCTGATCCTCCCTGACCAGTGTCCTCTCACCTAGGTTTTTTTCTAAAGTGAGAACCAAATCTAGGAGAAGAGAGAACAACTACACAAGGTCCCCACACAGATGTATTCAAATGACCAGTCTGTTGCATTCTTTAGTATCTTACAGCAGCAGCTTCTGGAAAAATTGAGTAAGTTATTTTAATTCTGACATATGGAAACATATTATCACTGTCTCAAGCTAGATATAATATGTAGTGTGCAGATCACCTGGACTCTCCTGACTCCTCAGTACTTCTCTTTTTAAACGTGTGAATTTCTTGTTTAGGTCCTGTAGTGCCATGCACTTGTATGAGGATGTGTTAGCCTATGCTAATGTGGGATTATTGGCAAGAGCTTCGACTTTAAGAAGACATTACATTCATCAATTTAATAACATCATGCAAGTTTAAGAGCCAAGACATAAATATGCCAAATGCTTTTCTTCAGAAGGAACATGATAACTAAGAAATCTTTAAATGAAGCACAGCCTGTCTTGGCAGCGTGTCAGGGATTGGTCTCTGCTGAAATATGCATGTTTGTGTACATGCTGAATTGGATTGAAAGAGTTTGTCTCTTTCATTTGATTTAGTAGCCAAGCTTGACTGGTCCTGTCAGATATATATCACCACTGCAGTTTTGAAGGGCCTGTCATAATAATGTTGTGTAAGTGAATCTTTACACCCAGCTGGACTCAGTGGCTGACTGATAGCTTGTATAATCTTGGTATGTGTTGAAATTGCAGTGAAATTACTGTCATTGTTAAACCATGTGAAGGTCAGTCTATGAATAGCAAATTGATCATTATTTCTGCGACCCTCCCAGTGACTCTGCAGAGTCCAAATGACAGCAGAGCTTATTAGTAGACGTTACAGGGGATTTCTGGGGCAACTGCATTGACCCTTTCTGCCCATATTCACCCAGGGAAAAATGCAGTGTGGAGTTGAGAGGGTGTTCGGGATTCTCCTTATTCTACTGAATTCATGCCTCAGTTTGATTCAAAGAGTTTATTTTTATTACAGTTTTTAGTTTTTGAAGAAAAAAACCCTCCATAGCCCACATACTGATATTCATTTGCTTTTTTAAGTAAATACAACCAGGAAAATTTACTACAGCTGACCACGGTTCAGGAACTTTCAGTAAAAAATGGGGGCTTACTCTGGGCTCTTCTTAGTGTTCTGTTTACTGCAACGTACCTACTTCTATAAGAGGAGTTTCTTTACTTTCCCTTTTCCAGCTTTTCTTTTGTCCACTCTGTGACGCCTTACCAAACACAGACATAGAAACAAGTATCACAGCAGAAAACACACAGCCAAAGGGCCCAGTGCCACTGTGCCTGTGTAGCGTGTATAACACATCTCTGGACATAAATTGTACAGACACTTTCACTCGTGCCTCAGAGCTTAAAATGATGGCTCGCTTGGTCTCTGATGTGAGTCATGGCTGTGTAGTGACCAACCCCTGCTTCTGTAAGGGCCTGCGTCTAATCACTGTAGCTGCCCTTTGGGAACACATGGCCTGCACTTGCACTCAGACTGGGTCACATTGCGATCATTTTCCCTCATGTGGAAAAAAAACCTTTTAGCTTCTTATTCATAACTTGTGTGTCCGTGTTTGCTGCTCAGACTTATTTATACATTTTCAAAATCTTGTACTCTCAAATTTGATCCAGTTAGAGTTTACTGTTTTGTTCTCTTTGGCACTGCTTCTGGCACTAGTTTGTAACTGCATGTGTGTAAGTGGTGTGTATGAACAATGTGCTATATAGACCAAAGTGTAACTTTGAAAAAAGGCTGAAAACCTGTATACATGGGCTCTTTTAAAGTGGGCCCTTTGGGTTGAGAAGTCTGTTCCATAGTGTCCTGTTGGTTCAGAGATGTATGTTGCCCATAGACTGTTAAATGAGTATAATTTCAGGGTAGCTACATAAAAAAAAATATTTTATTCCTAAACTTGATGATATGGATTTTCATGCTGTAGACATGCTTTTCTCTATTTTGGGGTCAATTAGCTTAAAATGATTTCCAGTTTAGCTTTTTGAGTGTAGTAGACTGATAGAATCATAATCACAATAACTTTTTTTTCGTAATATCAGATTTTTTTTTTTTACGTGCGTAATTGGCTAGACCAACCGACATTTATCAGTTACACTAGTTTCTTTGCAACATTAGCGGAATGTTACAGTAGTTTAAGTGACAAACTTGATTCCCTTTGTGTTTTCAAGTTAAGTGTATGTATTTAACACTCAATTTGACTTCAGTATTTCAAAAACAATAAAATAGAAAAGTTGTTTTCAAACAAATAGTTTTGACTTAATTTTTCCTTTAAAATTTGGATAATATTTCGTGATTTACATAAATATCATCTCTTCTTTTTTCTTAGTTAACTGTGTTAAATATGGCAATATATCACAACATCGTGTGATTGTTATACTATCGTACTCTGACCCAAGTATCATGAGGTTCTTGCCAATACTCACCCCTAAATAATGCCTACCCTCTAATCTATTTTTTGTTGTCACCCCTGATACAGACAACTGCCAAATGACCAAACTAAAATTTCAAAACTGAAGTACTTTCATTACATTGATTTTTTCTGCTTATTCTATCCATCCTATGAAAGGTACCCAGTAGGGATGCATGATCCAACTTTTCAAGCCCTGATGCTGAAACCTTGGCTTTGGCATTGATGGACACTGATACTCAACCAATCCAATACCAGTACAATCTCTGTTCCTTTTTTTATGAGGATGAGACAGAGAAATATGTTTTTGCAACTTCAGATTTTTCTAACTTCATTCAAATAAATAAGCTCTATGGGCCCAGTTATGCAGAGGACTGATTGAGCAGCTGTCAATCATTGTTAAAGGTGACGTAAAGCCTTGTTATTAGCCTTTAATAACTAATGAAAACAAAACTTTTCAGAAAAAAATAGGACTTGAATACAAGGCTGCCAAATAATATATCTTTAGAGAACCACAACAATCAGATGTGAGAAACATTTCTACAGGGTGTATTTATACCTTTAAAGTTTGACCGCAGCCCATCTGGAATGACAGGGAGATGGATTTTTTTTTACCTATACTGCAGCCAGCCACCAGGGGGAGCAGTTTTTGTAGCCATTTCACTTCAAGCCAAGCAAGATGAAGTCCAATTTTTTACAGTTTATGGTTGAGTCACACAGCAATAGAAAGTGACATTTATTCCTATTAACCCATGTAGACCGATGCAACATTTATGCGTGTATATCTTATCCCTTTTCAGACCAGATGCAACCTTTGGGCTCTTTTTCAGACGGCGTCATTAATCTTACCTGTTAAATTGCCTGTCGAAAAGAGAAATAAAAATCAATCCAAATTTTCCAATTCCACCATGTGTTAAAAAAAATCCCAAAACATGCACATCATCCCCCCACATGTATTTCTTCAAAAAACAGCATATTTCATGAGTCACCTTTCTCAAATAACCCACACATTGCACCTAGCCTTAAAGGTAAAAACGATGCAATGTTGCATCCAGTCTGAATGGGTTAAAACTCTTAACAGTCTATTTACTTTCATTTTCTTATCAACAAAACATGCACCAGGACAATTTAAAACAACTGTCAGTTATAATAGGGTTGACATACTGTGTGACCCTGAAACCCGCAGGAACAAAAGCCTGCCTGAGAGCACATGTTTTAATGAATTACACCAGGTAGCCCTGACCAAGGTAGGACCAAGAACTCTTATTGAATTACTCTCCTGTGGAAACGCTGCTGGTGGAGCTGATTGCATTCCCTTGCTGCTCTCTTTGAAAACGATTGTTAATCTCGGTGGTCAAACCTGCAGATTACATGGAGGGTCTTGGTGCTGCTTCATAGTTCGAGCTATTCTATTCAGAAAAGGTCATGTTCAGCCATAGTCATGTAACTTATGTCAAGGTTTTTCAGTTGGGAATTTAGGGGTTTCTGTGTTGGATCTATTCACTGTTCCAAAAAAATGACTTGACCTTGGTCTGAACAGGCATCTTAAGTATGTGGAGGCAGGTTGGAAACAAAGTACAATGTGCAGGTGGGTCACAGAGAGGAGCTGTAGCATGAATATATGAATAGGAAAAAATCTGTAAAAATTCCCTCTTGACTAAGCATGTTGTCCTCTGTGTCCTTTTCTTTTCTTCCTGCACATTTGTGAGTGCGGTTGTATAGTTAAACTGTTCACCTTTCCTGCTTGTTTACAGTACACAGATCTGCTTTCTGGGCTATTAAATTTAATCATAATCATTTAAGTTCATCCTAGTAGCCATGCTGACTGGTCCTTTAATCCTTTTTTATCAGCCTAAACCTGACAGACCAGTTGTCAGAGTCTTTTACTACACAGTTAGTGAATTACCCTCTTTCACAGGCTAAGCTGATTGAGCCCTGTGTCTGTCAGGTCAGCTGCGGCTGTCACATTTTGTAGATGGCGCAGAATGGTGCTATAGCAACAAATTGAAGCCCCAGGCAACACACTGAGCGCTCATGTGTGCCTCGGAGTGTGTGATTTGGTTTGAAGCCACATGTGAGCTCAAGCTGTTTTTTCTCCTTTTCTCTCTGTGGATTTGTGCGCAGAACTGAATTTTGAGTATTTACACAGCACAGTACTTTATAGATGCAGTGTTTATGGTATTATTTGTGAAAAAGTGTAAGTGCACATTAAAAGGGTTGAAAATTGATGCCAGACCATGTGCTGTGCAAAGCAAAAGATTGTTTTTTTTTTTTTGACAAAAAAAGGCGCCAATCTTTCTTGAACACATTGGCACTGAAATGCACTTCTATGGTTACTTAATAATTACTATGCATGGATTTGCTTCTCAATCACTCATTCATTTTCCTTTTAATTACATCATTTTCAAGACTCTGCAGTCTGGAATGTCTTCTGAAGGAATGATAACCTTCCTCCTCTGTGAACTCTTTGCAGTGGTGTTGCAGCACTGCACCCACTACGTGACTCAATCTGCCGAATTCAGACGCTAAATTATTCCTCAGCCGGACCTGGTGAGTCAGCCTGACCCAAGCCTGGTCCCCACTGGGACGGGGAGCGAGGGCACATTCTGAGGACACATTTTAATGTAGGTTTGGGACTGCTGAAGCCACAGTGGCCCTCTCATGTATGAATAAACTGTTCTAACTGGTGCTTATGGACTTATTCAACAGCAGTTTTGTGTGCTTATCTGGATGCATTATTGCACTTAAATGTGTGACTGGTTTCACTGGAAAAGCATCAGAGTGAGCAATACAATGTCCATATTTTAATGACTGTATGGAGGACCTTTACTATTAGCTAAGATACACTTCATTGTAAAGGTGAGTATTGGCAAGAAACTCAGGATAAGATAGTATCATGATATCACAATAATGTGATATATTGCAATATTCCACTCAGTCAACTGTTTGATTAAAAACAATTTTTCTATTTAACTGTGTTTAAAATACCGAAAGTCAGATGCAGTATTTCATACATACACTTAACCAGAAAACATAAAGTTTGTCAAGTCTGTCACTTAAACTACTGTGACATTAAACTAATGTTGCAAAAAAAAAAAAAAAATTTGCATGAAACATGACTATGATTATTGTTTTATCAGTCTACTACACTGTTAAAATTAATCTTAAAATGATTTTAAAATAACTGGTCGAAGAATAGAGAGAAAGCATTGTTTTTACAGCATCAAAACCCACACCATCGAGTTTGAGGTAATGTTTATTACGCAGTTTTTAGGCAACATACAGCGGAGGAGCTCTTCAGAGCCATCTACCGCAGTGGAGGTGTGGAAGATGTATTGTACTTCCAACTCACTTCAAATATGAATTTTTATTTTCACAAAAATATTGATATTTAGAGTTGAAATTGATATTTTATCACAGGTCAAAGTATTGTGATATATTGCTGTATCAATATTTTTTACACCTCTACTATATTGACCCAACAAAGCTATTCCTTGTGGTAAAAAAAAGACGTTATTTCTGGTTTAAGTCTTGATGCGAAGCTAAGCAGAGCTAGCAAGGCTAGCATGGTGCTGGCGGCAGCATCGTATCAACTATCTTCTATAACTCTTCAAAACCGATAAAAAATCAGTAAATATGAAAGTTGAAAATTAAAAAAAAATCACAAGACACACTGTTGCCTTTTATAAAGTTTTTCTATACATCTGCCATTATTTGAGAAGACATATTCTGGTGTGAACAAGAATAATCCTAAACATTTGTTTATGAAAAATTTAAATATCATAGCATGCACATCTTGTCCAGCAGTTTAATTTCTTTTTTTCTCTGAGCAGAAAAGAGTTTTGTCATGTTTGTCCCCCCATGTGAGAGTCAACCTTTGCAAACTCCTCTGAGGACTTGTCAAAGCCTTAGTCTAAACTCAAGATGAGGAGGACGGATTGGTTTGAATGGGGTCATTGATCTTATAAATAAATCTGAAGTGCTACTGTAACGTTGTGTTTTTCTTTAGTAACCCTTGAGGACATGTTCCTCTCAGACTCCTCTCTGTCTGTTAAAGGTTGTTTTGTCTGACAGTGCAACGAGGACTTTCTTGTGAACACTGGACCATTTTGTGCGGACGTTTGATCAAACATATATATATAAAAAAGATCAAAGCACAAGCATCTTGCACCTTAGGCATGACATCTGCCAGATCAAAAAGAACTAAAACTAAAAGGAGGGAGCGAAAAGCTGAAAAAAAAATGGCCTGTTCAGCTGAGGGTGTTTGCTCTTAACAGAGGTCATTGAAGTGGCATAACAGCTGAACTCTCTGAGCAAAGTGCTCATTGATCCTCCAAATGTCAAAGCTCTGAGGAGAGGATGCTTTTCTATGATTATCTGTTGTCCTGAAAGACTCTTAAACTACACTCTGGCTCTGATGACACACTCTTTGCACAAATAGCATCAACTTTAACATCTATCTTCTTCCAGTGTGTACAGCAGGGTGCATCACACTTGAGACTGCGCTGATATGTGTGTGTACGCCAGAACATTAGGGAACATAGTGTGTAAAGAGTTTTCACACAGTAACTGACCAAACAACAGGGATTTTTCATTGACAGCTTAGATTTTACAAGCCCCCACCTTTATTTATTGTTGTGGAGCTGCCTTTAAGCACTAAATTAATATTAAAGCAGTGCTTTGTTGTAAATATTTCTATAAAACATACCTTTTAAAATATTACCGTTTTTTTTCAGAAACAGTTTACTGCCTGTGTTTTACTGTGTTTTTCCTTCCCCACAGGAGCTGGAGAGAGTGACGGCATTGCAGACTAACCTGCAGCTGGCAGCAGTCATTTGCACTAATGCAAGGAGGTAATAGTGTTCTATCACATGCTGTCATTCCCCTTAATGGAAAAGGAAAAATGAAATAAATAAAATGCTCCACAGGACCATTTTTTTCTCGTAAACACAGCAGCATTACACTGTTAGTCCAATCAGATAGGTAAAGGATAACGTGTTGTAAGCATGTGGTTACGCAGCTTATACTCTGAAATATGATTCTAATCTGGAGGGCTTTTGTCTCACATTCATGTCAGGTTGTTAGTTATATTTTTGTAGCTGCTGAGACATACAATTGTGCCCCCAAAAACTGATTACACGATACATTGTGTTGTAGTGTGGTCATTTCTCTGACTGTAAGTTCTGTCGTTTAAAGAGGGGGTATTGTGGTGTTTTGCAGGCTTTAAAATGTCCTCTGGTGCCCCTGTAGTTGCTTGACGAAATTTTTATTTTGTTGCAAAATGGTGTTTTGGAAAACCCTTGTTTCAGCCTTTGTCTGAAATGCTTTCTTTGGCTGCTGTCTCTTTGAAGCCACCCGCTCCACAAACCCCCTTCCCACTGTTTGGTCAGCCCCGATTAGGACTGTCATGGCCAGAGCTAATGAGGCAGGCTTTGGTACTTTGGTGTTTAAGGTCTGCCCCTACAATTCCTAATGCATTGACCCTATAATTTCAGACGGACAGACTTTCTACAAAAATATGGCGGACAGTTTCAATATTTGCACATTTTGTGCATCCAGCACAGATATTTTTTTTTTTAATCAATTTTTAAAATTAGAGAAGGTGTAATACCCCCTCTTTAAAGACAGAGGCAGATGTATGGATTCCTGTCTCATGCTTGTTAGTTCAAAAGGATCTGGCATCCTTTGGTAAATCAGTGTTATTCAAACTATCAGTACTTATTGATTTGTCAGAAATTGCTTCATCTTTAGGAGATGGTTATTCTTTTGAAGTCACTATGGTGGATTACAGTAAAAAAAGACATGACCAAAAGTGTCCACAATTACTAGGGTTGAATTCTTTCAGAGTGCTTCAGAATGTCAAAATCATAGCTATCATGGCTTTTTTAATGTACATTATGGTGGCAATTTTTTTGGAATGTAATCTATTGTTTTGTGTTCTTATAAAACAGATTTCGCTTAAAATATCAATAATAATGTAACCACCTAAATTCCGCTTTAAGACCTTTTTTCTGATTTAACCAGTTTTATCTCTTGTTTGCCCATCATAAGGAATTAAAAGTTGTTCCAAGTGTTATACTCAGACTAACTATCACAGAATGAAGAATTTCCTACATTGATACCATTCCCTCTCTCTTCTTTGGCGTTCTGTGTGAAGGCAACTAAGTGTAGCCAAGGAGGGTTTCACAGAAGCCAGCCTCGGTCTGTTGGCCAATCAGAGGAGACGACAGCTGTTGACAGGCCTGCTGAAGTCACTGAGAACCATCAAGACGCTGGTAAGACTTCTAGTCTGAAATGCTTGCATGTAATATAATTTGTTCTAAATACCTGTTAAATGAAACCAGCATGTTACCTTCAGTCCCTTTGGCCACAGCAGTGTATGTACTACTGGCCTTTTCTGTTCACTGTTAGATTCAAATTACTACCTGCCAGCTTGAGTCCAACACCCTACAGAGATTACGCCAGCCCCCACAGTGATAACTGAATGAATTATAGCTGGAGAACTAGTCATCATTTGAAATAACTGTGGCGCTGTCTTCTTTGTTGTATGACATTAAAATGTTAAATTGTTGATATTTATTTGTTTGTGTTTATCTCATGTGTGGCTTGCTAGTGAGTTTGTGCTGAATACACATCCTCCTTGTCTCTGTCCTCCTCTTGCAGCAAAGAACAGATGTACGACTCAGCGAGATGCTTGAGGTATTGTGTTCCTTTCCACAGACACACACTAACACACCGACGTCGCACACATGCAGATTTGGTTATCGCTGACTTAAAGGTCAAACATCAGCAGGGTTTTCCACTTTGAAAGAAAGGCTTTACAAGCACAAGATGCTCTGACCAGTGTTTGTCTATTTTGAAGATTGGCTTTAGCACTAGCAGTGGATTTGATTATCAGTGAGCTAAATTCTTGAGTTGATGTTTTCAAAGCAGCCTCTAGTCACTCAGTTTTACACTGGTGTGGACCCTGTTATGAAAAACATGTTAATTTTCTGGTCTTCTTGACATACTGATGTCTGTTCAGCAAACAAGCATTTCACCTTTTGCTGCTTTTAATGTCCAGGAAAAAAACAGATTGCTTTTGATGTCCAATTGAGAAATTTAACTTTTACCTTTAACTGTAAATCTGGAGTAGTTAGCAGGAAAATAGTTTTTCTTTTCCTCTTGGTTAGTCAAAGTGAAGCCTCTGAACAACTTTCCATTAACAATGAAACCGAGACTTTTGAGAAACATACAATTGGGTGATGCTCTGAAACTGAGATCTACACCGGTGTGTATGTTTCATTTTTGTGTAAAATGTGTCTATGGGCCTTAATATGAGCCATACACACCTGACACGTCCAGACAAGGTCTTATTTTTATACATTAAAAGACAAAACTGAAACCTGGATTGCTTGTACAAAGAGAAAAAGTGTACCAGACAAATTTAAAGAGATAAACATCTTAGTACAAGAAAGTAAACAAGGAAACCTTTCACACCCCATTCACAGATATTTTCATACTCTTAACAAGAAAATCAGGCATTTTATATTTTGTGTGACGAGAAGATCTTTTCTGGACTTATCAGGTGAATGTGGCTCATATTAAGTTCTATTGAAAAATCTTACAGAAAAGACAAGACACAGACATTTAAGGGTTTGTGAAATTGTTCCTTTCATGTTTGATTATCAGACTGTCAACAAAGCAGCACATAAAGCAGTAGGGATTGGTATTGACAAGATTTTATCAATACCAATGCTCGTATCAATTTTGCGTATCGATCAAATTCTTTATCAATTCCCTTATCAATTCCTTTTTTGAATTTTCTCTTTAAAAAAGGTTGCTTTACAGGTTTTCTAGGTCAACAACAGTAAATTGAGTTAATAAGTAAATAAATATGTAATTGGTCACTGGTTCTGGATATTTCTGGACGTAAATATACAGAAATAAGTAAAAGTAGTTTGTCATGTAATGTCAGTGTATTGTTTTGTAATATATTACGGACTAAAGTAGGCCATCTAGTATCTCCAAGTGGTTAAAGCATTATTTTAAGTTGTTTGGAACCTTACTGTAGTTACGAAGCCAGCCATGAGCCTTCACCTAACTTTTATTTTATTTTCCTGTGAGTATTTTGACATTTAAGGTTTTCAGTATTTCTTACAAAGAGTAACTGTGATATGGCTGTACCGAAAGTTGAAATTCTATCCTGAAGCCATATCAGCCATACCATGCTTTTATGCTAGCATCAAGCGTACCGTTTTGTTTAATGGAGATTTATAACATGTTGACTGTAGTGAATAGGAATCTCCTGTGAGAGAGTAATATATTTCTTTGTGAGTTCACTTCTTCAGTAAAACTTCACAATAAAAATCCTGAATCAGAGTTTTATTGGTTAAGTATTATCATCTGCTAAGCTAAGATAGCCACGGCAGACTAGTGGGCGTAAGGTCCTGCAGCTCTGCATAGTGTGAAGAATTGATAAGGGAATCGTTAAGCACAAAGGCTTATAATATCAATGGATTGAATCATTTCTTATCGATTCTCAACAGGAATTGATTTTTGATTCTCATCCCTATAAAGCAGAAAGTAAGGCTTTCTGCTTTATGTCAGTCAACAGCTAATGGATCCTGAGAATGAGGTGTATAAAACTGGATAAGGCAAAACAGAAGTCACACATACCACTCTTCTTATTATGATTATCAAAACATTTTTTTTATTGAAGCTTTTCTTTTTTGTCTAAATAAAATCGCACCAACTGTTGCGTGCATGCAGCTCTACTTCATACATCGTGTTTTCAACATGCTGCTGAATGACTCCAGTGCTCTGTTCTTTCAGGAGGAGGACTATCCAGGTGCAATCCAGCTCTGCCTGGAATGTCAAAAGGCTGCCAGCACCTTCAAACACTACAGCTGCATCAGGTAAGGTGGAGGAACAGATTGATGGAGTGATTTTCAGTTGTATCCAAATGGGAACAAGCAGAGACTGCTTTTCCCTGAGCTGAATGCAAAGTTTTCTCATCTTATGGATCAAAACATGATCGTTCTGAGACGTGACTGATGTCAGCTCTTTGGAGAAAAATCAGAAATTGCTCCCTTTTAAAACTGTGACCCTGTGTTCTGAAGTAATTGCTTTGCTCTGAGAAGTCCTTCTGAATGGGGTCAAATTTGATTCACTTTCATTTTGAGCTCAATCTTTTTTTTGTCTTGTACACAAGGACTTTTCATGTTGCTTCTCTGCTCTTTTGCATGACTTGCGATGTCAAATGATGCATGTTAATATTGTCAGGTGTTTTCGTTTTGGAGAGGAATTGGTCACACATTTAGAGTATTTTGGAAGCAGCTGCCTGATATTAACATATTATCACTTCTGTCTTTTTTGTAATGCTCGCACAGAACTGTTTAAGATGAGAGCTGAATTCAAAATGTTGATCAGGGAGGCAGTCACCTTTGTTTGTGTAATTTCCTTTATAATTGTCCTCAATTTAAGTCTGTGAGTGGATGCCACACTGCTCCTCTTTATGTATTGATCAAGACTAGATCAAGGATGCATATCATCACACACTTCCTTCCCCTTCCTGTAACACTCCACATAAACTCAGACAGAATGCTTAATGAAGTGAAGTGTTGGAATTACAGTGTTTAACTGCTCCAAACACAACCCAGCATGATGCTCCTGAACTCATTTCAGCTCTTTTATCAAATATGGTAAAGTGTGTTGGTTTAATGGCTGCATGTGCTCTGAATTGTTTAGAAAGAGCTAGAGTCTATAACCAAGCTCATAGGGCTCATCCTTGAAAAAATGTGCTCTGCTGAGGATCTGTATCAGTATTATAACTGGACTTTTATGGTGGTAGGCACGCTTCCCACAATATTGCACCACTATCCAAAGCTAAGCTATAGCTATGATTTTATTGATTCAGTGTGTATCTCTGCATTTTCTGGTTGACTACATCACCAAGCGCGTTGCCATGGTACTTTCAGATGCTGCTCACCATTTTATGCAGGTGCAAGCACATACAAAAAAACCCCTGAAACTCAGCTTGTAGCCCTGCTTTTACTGTGTGAAAAAAATGTAGCTAGCTGTCCAAAATCCCAACAGTCAGGAACAGCTGATCAAGCTGAGATTGATATTTTGATTTGTGTGCATGAACAACTGTCCTTAGATTGTCTGGAAATGTAAGACCAAGACTAAGATGCTGATAAAAGCTGCCATTTAAGGGGCTGTGAGGGGTTTGAGGGTGATCTTAGAAAAAGTCTCCCTTCTAGATATATGCCCGATCGTAATCCACACTTTAAAATGAGATTATCAGCGCTTTTCAAAGTGCTACTTCTGAGCTTCTTTGTAGCTACCCGATTGGGTCGAGCAACACTGGGGTGATTTATGTATGGCACATTCAAGTCTCTCTCACAACATTACGCCGGCTGAAGAAGTTTAGAAGTGAGAAGATAGATCTGTGTTTTTCTCTGCTGAAAACGATATCTGTGATTCATTTTGTACTGATGGTGGACACTGTATAACTGTCGGACAGAAAAATGACAAAGAAAGATAAATGGAGGAATGATACAGCCCGAGCTAAAAGCTAACACAGGAGCTAAACTGTTTGTGATAATAAGGGATGGGTGCCTTTCACATTTAAACGATATGGTACCAATGCCCGGTCCCTGGCAATCAGTATCGGTACTCAACGGTACCAATTTTCTGTACTGTTTTGTGTTTATGTGGTAAAAAATATTAATTTGTTTAATAATGAAATATACATATATATTTTAAATTTAACATATTTATTCTTCAATATATAACCTTGCAATGCTGTGTTCATGTCCAGCATGGAAAATCACCTAGTCTTCCACTCCCTCACAGTCACAAGGATGCAGTTGGGTGCCTAAACATGGTACCTTTTGATTTTACATGACTCGGAACCCGGTACTTTTGACAGAATTTGGTCGGTACCTTTAAATGTACTGATTTTGGTACCCATCCCTTATGCCAATGTTCATTCCAACCCACAGTCAGCAGTTATCCTGCAGTGGTCTGTTCAAACTTGAGAGTATATAAAATGAAGAGTGAGGTTACGTTAGCTCTGCTTGGTAGATGACTGACAGGACATAACCAGGATTCGCTAATGCTACACATTACAGACATGTCTCACAGCACCGGGCTCTCAGTGGTGCTACAGGTGGACGGCTACTAAACTACTCTACGAACTGACAGTTTGCTTGTTGTCATGTTAGCCTATGGATAAGTCGTAGCACTGGGCTGCTAGTAGCGCTACATATAGCCGGCTAGTGATGTACGGCTACTGATGTACAGTACAACGTTTGCTTTTTGTCATGTTTCAAACAACAGCACTACATAATTGTACTAATAAATACCTTTCCTTGTCACGTTACATCCATTAAAAAGTTGACAAAGAAAATTTGTTCCAAAACAAACACACGCCTGGTTAAAAGTCACATCTTTACAACGGCGTGTGCATGAGACATCAGGCCAGAAGGTAGCGAGAAAGTCCAAATAAAACAGATCTTTCTCATAGCATCTTTAAAGCAGACAGGCTAATTTACTTCACAATGAGTGGAAGTGTAGCCAGGGTTCTTGTACCAAGGCAGACAGATGAGAAGATGGGTTTGGGGTGACTGTAGGAACCACGCCCACCAGAGAAAACGACACATGAAGAAAGAAACCTGGGATCATTGCTGGAGCCTTGACATTTTGTTTGAAACATCATCATCATTATTATCATCATCATCACCACTGCCATCATCATCATCATCATCATCATCATCCTGAAGACAATACTGGCCAAAAACTATTTATATTTGAAATAATTAAAATCAAATCAGCTCTTTCTGTCTGAAATTGACCATGAAAGCATTATCATCACTTCCTGAAGTGGTTTTCATAGTAATTTTGTGGCGCACACTGATAAACTGCATTTCTTATGCAGTACGTTCAGGAAGTAATGAGTTCATATCTCCAACAACAATGACATCATTTATCACAGCAACAAAGGGACTCCAGCTGCTTACCTGATAAAATGAATTCTGGGTAAAAGTGATCAATAAGGTGTGTGTTCAGACGTTCCATCCCACATGCAGCTGCTGTTTTTGTGTGGATTTCACAGTTGTATTCATCGTGTCATTAGTATCATTTTAACAGCACTGCACACCCACGGCCCACTCATGCTTGATGAATGTGCTGATACTATGCTGCACCATTTTCCATGAATAATGACCACCTATCACAACCAGCCTTTAGATTAGGCAGTTTGACCATAAAAACAAACATTCACACTGAACATAACCATCAGTGTTTCAATATTTAAATGCGGCCTTGCTGTGACTTTACCTGCTGGATCAAAACCTGTCTGCCCTTTTCACCTGTGCTTTCTTTTGATATATGCAAATACTACTTCCTGAATGTCGCAGTTTTTAACATTGGTGCATTGATCACACTTCTGGCTCACTCTGCATTAGCATTCACATTGTACTCTGGCTCTGTGCCCAAAATTGCTGGAGCTTTGCCTTCAGCATTGGCCTCCCTAAGCGGCTCGTTGCTGGTCTGCTGCACTTTGATTTAACCTTGTAGCTATACCTTTTTTAAGCACTACATGGCTTTGTTTCATGCCTGCCCTTTCTTTTTCCCCATCTGGAGCCTTTTAAAAGTCAACATTGTTTCCTCAAGAAGGCACTTACTCACGCTCATGCTTCGTCTCAGTCCACTTTCATCATTGGTCCAAATAGGCAGCTGTTGGGGGATAAGACCCCCACATATCAGCGCATTGATCATAGACCGAGCAGCCTGTGAAACGAAGGTGCAGTCTAAACTGGGGAATTAGATATTTTCTATCCCGTAGTTGCAAGGCTAATAGAGTGAGGACAAAGAGGAAAAGAGCAAACATTTCTTTATTTAGTCAGTTTTTATTTTAATTCCCCCCAAACAAACTGAACAAAGAATCACCAATTAACCTGATGAGCATGTTTTTGGACTGTGGAAGGAAGCCAGAGTACCCAAAGAGAACCCACGCATACATGCAAACTCCATACAGAAAGGCCCTCCTTGCTCAAACCAGGATTTGAACTGGTGACTTTCTTGGCTAACCACTGCAGCCCCCACGGAGCCACAGTCACTTCTAATTTATGATTTTAATCAAGACAGCTTTACTTCTAATTAGTTAATTTTGACACAAATAGGTATTTTTTCATATCAGATGTTCACAACACACTGGATATTTTGGGCGTGTCGTCTTTGAAATTATCAGCAGGTTATTCTGGGTAAAGCTCCATCAGATCTCCACTTTGGCTAATTGCTGTCTTAGCTTTGGCAGGATGCGGTTTATATGGGCTCTTTACAGTTCTCAAAGAACAGGGCAGTCCAGCTGTGTGTTCAAGAGGAGCACGGTGTAACAGCAAGGTTAAAGGACTGCAATTAAATTCTGTGTCTCAGATAAACAAACAATTTTTGAGCAGGCTGCCCGACATGACACTGCAAACACTGCAGCAATACAGCTATTTATTCAGAGTCAAGGGGCATTCTTCTTCCTCTTTGAGGTTGTACCTTGTTTCCTTTGGATGGTGAGTGATAGATTGCTGTCTTAGAAATCTCTCCTTGTATTGGCTGAAAGTGTGTCACTATTATTTTTTATTTTCTTGCTTTATTATCATAGAAGCTCCCTACCACTCTCAGCAACATCAGAGACTGGAGCCATTTGAATACTGGTGATTATTGATACCAGACTGTACATATCAAAAGCTGTTACAGTTCTGTAGTTACTTTGTCAAATGCTTTAAAACAACCACAAACACATGACCAGTTTTAACATCAAACCCTCAACTGGTAAAAAAAGAAAACATTCGTATTTTTTTGGTGATTGGTTTTCTTTTTGACTCTCTTCTCTGTTGAGCCTCTCCTCTGCTGGCCTCCCTCTAACCTCCTCTGCTTTTCCACGATCATTATCATGGTTTTACTTGTCTCTTCTGGCTGTTTCACTCTTTGAACTCCTTCCCTTGCCACTTTGGTGCCTCTTCCCTTGCCTCGTAACCGTGGCTAACGTGACTGCAAAAAAATGATTTTTTTTTTGCAAGTGCTGAGAATCCGGAAAGGCCCTTAAAGCATGAAAATCCACACATTGCCTGTTAAGCAAGTCAGCAGCCACTGCCTTGAGGCTCTGTGGACACCTATTGCCTATGATAATTGAATACTGTGGGAGGGTAAAACGAAGTCCCAGGTTTTCTCATAGGTCTATTTAAATGTTCTGCGCCTCCCTGTGGGGAACAGATTGTTAATTAGTTTTTTCAACTCATCTGTTATTTATGCATTCTCTCAGATCATGAAGGAGGCCCGTATGTTGGTAGGAGACGCACCTCAACACACACTGGACAGTGTTGTAGTCATACAGGCACCAGATAACAGAAGGACTGACTTTTATGGGCATCTGTGTTATTGGCTTTTAGTTGACTTTTCTTTGAAAACTTTAAGAAGCTAGTGTTTGTTTACCATGAATTACAGCAAGAACTGAGGGATCTATGTTTGCCTTGGCTTGTTTTATTTCAGCTCCATTTGGACCTATAAGCTGCAGGATCATCCCCAGTGTGGTCTTTTACTTAAAAATAGTTTGAAGCATCCAAGTTCATATTTGATATAGTAAGTAGTGTTAGCAAGCGATGCAGATCAAACTAGAAAAGCACTCAGAGAGCACAGACCTCCGCCAAGCATATTGTGATTGTACCACAACACTGTAGTCCGACTTTAATGTTATACTCCCCTTCAGCAGACTGTCTGCTACAATTTGGTGTTAGTTGCAGGTTTGTACGATAATTTGTTTCCTGACAGTGTTGATAATTATGATGACTCAGTTCATATTTCATATTCCAGATCTTAGTATCCAGCATATTGCCAGGATCTGGATTATACTTTTACATCTGTCAGAAATTATCGTGACCATGTCTTGTATTGTTTTGTAAAGCAATCCAACCATTTATCGTGGAGTTATATAGACATGTGGTGAAAACTGCCCTATCTCACAATGATAAAGGATCCTTAAAAAAAAATCCTGGATCTAGACGGTGATCCGGGTCACCTCCAAAATGTAATCACTTCTTCCTTATCCCATTTTGAACATTTCTTGAAATTTTCATCAAGAATTGTTTGTTACTTTTTGAGTTATGTTCACAAACAAACAGACAGACAGACAAACTCTCCCAAAAACATAACCTTCCTGACAGAGGTAATATCACCAGTTGCATAGATAAACCATTCAGAGCAATTAATAACTTCATATATCAATCAGACACTGTTGGCCAGTTGATCAATTTAATCTCTCAGATTTTGGAACAATCAGCTTCAAGTGATGCCTATGCTGAAAAAGAAATATGTCTGTAGACACTGCAGGCAGCCTCCCTCATCAGTATGGCTGCTATCAAGTCTTGTCAGCATTTCCCTTTTCCTGGCAGAGCCCAGGTGCCATGGAATTGTGGGAAATGGGCAAATCTTGGAGTGTAGGTTGTCGACATTGGCTCCATCATTGAAAAATTCATACCAGTCAACCTTTAACGAGCCAGGCTAAGTAGCTGTAGAAGAAAAACAGATTTGCAGGGCATGATTTAGTGACCAGTGGAGCCCATGCAGGGCGTAATTTCACTGCATCAACCTTCGTATTCTTCACCTAAAACTGGTGTGAAAACAGATTCAGAACATTTCACATAAGCTGAAACCATCTTGATTGTTTCACAACACACTTCAGCAGAGTTCCTCAGTGACATCATTATGTTGAACCCATGCCACACAAGATAATGGATGTACTCGACCTAACCAGTGCTTGTTCAGCTGGAAATCTGGTATTTGTTGGCAGCTTTATGGCTCTTCTTTCTTTAAACCTGCCAGCATGGAGGCCATCTGTTAATAATATGTCCCGTGTTTTTCTAGCTGCAAAGGAAAAGTTCAACATTTGTTGGAAATTTCCATTTATCATGTGGGGAGCTACAGAAAGTCAAAACACTGAAGTCAATAGCCTTTTTTTGTCTTCAGTTGAAAAAAAAAAAACTGCTAATCCCAACATTTAAAGTAAGGCTGTCACTTTAACCCATGAATTAGATTTATTAATTACACAGCAAATGAATGTGTTAGAAAATAAACGCGATTAACTCATTCACTGACAGCCATTTTTAGTGCATCTTGAAAGATCTTTCAAGACCCATTGATCGTGTAAACACCAAAACTACCTAAGAGTGACTCTCTTCTTTTATGTCTCTTTTCCTGTTTTTGATCCAAAAACCAGACAAAACATACTTTTTTTTGATCGTGTTTGTCTTGGGCGCTCCATCCTTTGATCCTCTCCATGATCTCAGTCATATTTTCTCATGATTTTCTGAACTACCGCAAAACATCCTCTGTTGGAGTGTGAGCTGCCTGAACTTTTCTGACCTGCAGCGTCTCGCTTTGCCTCTGTCATCTCACATCTTCTCCTCATATCCACACTGATCTCTCATCCAAAGAGCGCAACGCTCTCACCCACACTAGTTTATGAGCAAGATTTTGATTGACAAGCTCCACCAGACTCCCACCCCCTGAAAAACATAGTTTACTTCTATAGATGCAGATAGTTGCAATCAAATTGAAGTCTTTAAACATCAATGGCAGTGAACATGGACATTTTAATATTGGCCAGTTGAATAAAATGTGGATTTTCAGATCTTCTCTTCTTCCTGTATTCATTTGATTGGTCATGCACTACAATTTTGGAATGTCCTGGGATTCAGATTCTTTATTTAAGGACCTAAAGCAGATATGAGATTAAAATGTGATTAATTAGATTAATTAATTAAAAATCCTGTAATTAATCATTAACTATTATTTTTTTAGTTCTAACTTCACATGGTTGCAACACATTGCCATGTACCAAAATACAAGCCAGACTTCACATACATGCTTGAGCTACATGTGACCACCAACCTGCCGGGGTCTACAGATGAAAATTAACCTGAAGCTACAATCAGACACATTTACATCCTCATGTTTATCAATATGCTTTTTCCCATATTCTATATGAATAAAATGAAAGTAATATATGTGTATTTATGTCATTTTAGGCTCTGTTGATGCACAGCACTTCAAAATCATGATCTTTCACGCACATTTCCAATGCTGGTCTATTTGTGTTTTTTCGCTTCTGCCACATTGCGGCATGGGAGTATACCCATGTGCTGTGATGAACAGCCACATTTATCCTGCTGGTGTAGCTTCTTAGTGTGCCTGCCAGAGCTGTAGACCTTTGTTTAACGCTCTCCTGGGCGTTACACATGAGCATTCAAATGTATTCCTTCTGAAGTCAGGACCTGACATCGATCTAACCCCCCCTCTGTAGTTAGAGCAGGACTTCTTCTTTAAACTAGCCCCTGTTTCATCAGGGAAATGAGACGTGACTTGCCTTTCTGAGCTCTCAGCTTAAAGTATATCTATTTTTTTATAGCTGTGGCAGTGACAGTTTGGTAGTAACTGAGAGTAGAAATTCTCTGGTTTGTGCTGTCATTGTGTCTGAAGGTACGTCCTCATACATCCTTGGCAGTTTAGGTCAGACATCTGCTGACATCTGTCTATTGCTCACATTGTGCTCACTGGACATTTTCACTGATAACTCCACCAGTCTCCAACTATAGTGACAGCTTTCTCCTTATTCCACCAAATATTTCTCCTGTTCACACTTATACAGGCGGATGGAGAGGGGTTACACTGATCCTTTTCTTTCCCTGCCGGCAGACAACCTATGGTAGTTACTCTGCAGTCTCCTCACAGTTCCTCTTCTCTGTACACTCCTAACTCTGTTCCCAACTGAAGACAAGATGCTTAATTAGCAATTTTTTAAGGACACTGCTTCCCTCGATGAACTCGGTCTCTCAAGGCACAACTTAAGAGACCTGAAAAAGACCTTCAGGGAAGCAAAGACAAAGTACTGATGGTGGAACAGTGGATAATTATGAATGGAGGAGTCAGGGAATTGTTAACCTCGTGGGATAGGTAAAGTAGTTTTGATGTCCGTTGCTTTGGTAGTTTTTGAGGAGGAGTTTGAGTCTGCATTTTTAGCAAAAGAAAGTGTGGTACATGCATAAAGAGGTGCAGGAGCTGTGATTGGACTGGACACAGATCTGTTGACTTTGTCGTTACATTTAATGACTTTTCAGACCCCTCTGGCAAGTTTTTCAAGCATGTTTTGATCTCCTCAATGATCAGTGTGTGTGAGCCCCTCCCTTAAACACAGTCCTCCTCACTCGCAGTAGATGAAATCATGCAAGTGTGTGTCTCATTATGGTCACTTCTGCTGGTCCCCAGCCCAGATAAAGGAGGAGGGTTGATATTTGACATAAAAAAAAGAATAATGGACAGAAGAAAGTTAATTTGTAGTTGTTAACATATTTATGATGTTGTGTTTTACCTGCTTTCTGTCTCTCCTACAGAGTCTATGACAATTACATGCTAATGGATTATTATGCAGATTCAACAACAGTGTCATTTAGTGACTTTTAGTGACTGTCCTTACTGAGGAGTATGCATGTTGAAACTAGCAATGCTTTCCTCAGCTTCAATGGTGTTTGAAATGGGAAACAGCCTTATTCTTCCAGGTTTTTCATGACTGGACATGACATTATTGATTAAAAATAATCTGTTTATTGTGGATTATTAGGGTATATGGTAATCTGGGGTGTTCAAAACAACAATAATGTACACCTAACTGGACTGAAAAATGTGACCACAAGACTGAGATAAGAGCTGAACCAATGTTTTGTTTTTTTCTTGGAGTACTACTAATGTTTGAAATGTTTACATAAGCGATTCCTTTTTCATTTCGAGATCTGAAGAAATAACTCCCAACCGTCTCCTTTCTTTCCCTGCAGTGAATTGAATTCCAAACTACAAGACACTCTGGAGCAAATCGAGGTTTGTACATTTTCTTCCTTATCTCTGATTACATTATCTAAAAGTCAAATTAGTGAAAAGGCTGTTAGCACTGAGGCACATTTGCCTCTAACCTTGTAATTTTCCAGAATCTCTCATCTGAAAGAAGCAATTCTTCTTCATTTTGACATTTTAATAGTTTAGCATTCTCATTCTGAGCCTTGCAAATATTGACACATTCAGAATCATTATTGTGGGGGTGCGAGCACAATAAATTATATCTGTTTCATCTCTAGCTGCGTAGTGATACTTGTGTGTGATAAATGGTATGCAAAGCAATTTTCTCTGCAACGCTGCCGCTGCGCTTGACTAGATTAATTACTTACAGATCTGTCTGTACACAGGAAGCAGGCGAGCATGTGCACACACACACAGAGCCAGGCAGCATGGTGTTTACCTTGTTTACCTTTCAGCTTGAGTTTCTGAATAAGCAAAGTTAAACCCTCAAAATCATGAAGGTAAACACTCACACAAAGGAATTTAGTCTCAAAAACTTCCATCTTAATGATGCTTGAAGCAAAAAAAAAAAAATTATGATTTAATGTAAGCTCTGTTTATTTTCCACCTATGACCCATCATGCTTTACACTGTCAGAAATCTTAGCATAAACTACAAAGTAATAAGAAAACTCACCTTTTTACAGTGAGAGTCATTTGAAAAATTAGCTATTAAGGATGTAAACACGTTTTATTTTTCTTTCACAAATTGAATTTATGGATTGGTGTGTACATGGTTTCTGGTACTCCTGGAGCCATCTTTGAGTGGACACTCAGGGACTTGCAGTTTTAAGCACTTCAACATCAGCTCCATTTCCTGGAGGCTGGAGGTTGCTGCTTAGTTTCATTTCATCTTTAAAGGGAAACCATTCTAATCTTCATTGTAAGACTGCAGCATGAGAAAAAATGAGTGAAAACATTGCATTACATACATCATACATCAACAATCTTCAAAAAAAAAATCTTAATATTGCCGGCGGAAATGAATTGCACTATTGCTTGAAATGTCCATCCTTAGTATTTGAGATGTCCACACTCTGCTATATGATGGCATGAGTGGTGGAACCATAGACTGTATAATTAATGGACGTAGTTTCTGCAACGTCACATGTCTGTTTAAGATACAGACTTTCAAAGCATATTGGCTATCGTGGCCATATTGGAAGTGACGGGGGCTTTGAGTACAGCTTTGGGGTGCCTGTCAGTCACATGAGCTGAGCTGTGCCTCTGATTGGGCCAGCTCAAAATCTTAATATCCTCTGAACTTCTGAGACAGAACAAAATTCACCCCCCTGTGCAGTGTATGCCGATGATGATGTTAGCCATTCAGACAGGAGATGTTTTTCAACCAGGCAGTAAATAGGATAATTTCTGCTGTGAAAATGGCTTTTTCTGGCTTGGTGTATGTGACTTCTGGTACTTCTGGAGCCAGCCTCAAGCGGACACCCGACAAAGCAGATTTTTGCACTTCCCCATTGTCTCATATTCTTAGACCGGAGGTTGCCTCTTGGGTGGAACCAAGCCATAAACTCAAGTCCAAAAATATAAAGCTGATGTGGAACTAATAAAAATAGCAGTTATTCAAGAATTTGCTTGAGGCTTAATGCCAAAACACTGGAAACAACATACAAACTAATATAAAAAAACTGTTTTTTACAGCACAACAAATATTTTAACAGGGCATTTTTACAAACTTGTAATTTTCAGTTTCAAAACTTTTTTAAAATCACAAGTTATTAAACTTGTGATTTTTGTCCATTTCAGTGCATGGCTGACTTCACAGACAGGCGGGCATTAATGCATCATCCAAACTGGTATGATGCTAGTTGGAGTTTTGTATTTCCAATATGGCCCCTGGCAAAAAAAGGCTTCTAAACTCTGTCACAGAATTGGGTACATCACAGACACCACTTCCATAAATTAAACAGTCAATGGTTGCCACTCGTTTCCAAGCAAGGTGATACTTCAACTCCAACACTATTCGCAGTAACCAGTGGTGTATCAAGTTACTTTTAGAGTTCATTAGCACTGTAGCAGTTTCAGACATGTTAAAAGAGCTGCCAAATGTTACTGTAAATTAGATCGGTCACAACACAAGATTAATCATCCTATTAGATTGAGAGGTTAATCTATCCTCAGCGCAGCAGCTTCCTGGCAGACAGAAGGCTTGATAAAGAAGGTACGTTTACCCTGTACGTAGAAACAGTCAGTAAAACACAGCTTACAGTTAGAGAATCATCCCAGGCACTTTTCAAATGTGCAGCCCACCTTGAAAGTACCTGGTACTTTGTTTTAGGGTTTTGTGCATGTACGTACTGTCAGCAATAGTTGCACAGTTCAAGTGCGTTTTTAAACATATGCATTAGAGAATGTGTGGCCACACAAGTTCTCTGATCCTCAGCCTTTGTCAGCACTTTAATCTTTGAGGTCAGCTTTTTGTGTCAGGGTTGTTACACACCGCTGTACTCCCTAACTTCTGTCTCACCTTGCCGTACTTTCACTTTCAATGTCTTTGTCAAAGACTTACTGGCATATACTCACATCTATGCAGACACATCCACAATCCTGCTACCTGCCCTTGGCTCTGTGTGGAAGCTTTACATCTGCACATCTATATCCAAATCCCCGGTCTTAACGCTGATAATCCCTTTCTTTTCTCTTCCCCCTCACTTTCCCTTTCTGTTTACCTTTGTCATCCCTCATTTCTGCCCACAGGAGCAGCTCGATGTCGCCCTTTCCAAGACATGTAAAAACTTTGATGTTTCGCACTACACCAAAGTCCAGCTGGCCTACACGCTCCTGGGCAAGACACAGGTCAGTGATTTGACTTTCATATGAGGTCACTGGGAATGGTGAAACATGGCTGGATGTGAATGCTGGATGGTTGCAAACTTGTTGTATATATCTGAGCCATTTTTTTCCTTAAATTTGGATTTTAGAGTGTTTTTTTAAGTTGAGGTGGTCTTTCTTTGTTTTCACAACCTTTCACAGGCGATTTTGATGAAAACAGCAAAGAAAAATCTCCCACAGACGGTCTGAATTAATCATTATAGGAGACAACTGAATGCGATTTGGTCCAGTTTCCTGTCAGTGTCATTCTAAATTCTTCAACTGTCTTGAGAACCTCTTAGTATGACCAGCACGCACGTTGTCCTTTGTGATTTGTGATCACTCTCTGCTTACTGTCAATCAAACAACACCCACAGATAACACCCACGAGGAGAAACTGAGTCCTCACAGACAATCCCAAGATAATAAATTAAGCCCTCAAATCACCAGAATGGTAACAACACCTTCACAGCATCAGGCTTGTGTGCAGTGTGTTATACAGTTGATTTGAAGGCGTAAGGCTTTCTTTGTCTTGAACAATAACAAGAGATTACTGTGGTTTCTGACAGAAATGCCTGGGCAGAAATATCAGACACTGGAATCTGACTGATGATACTTCTGCTACTCACGTCTCATCCCTGCCCACTTCTCTTTTTATGAAAGAGTAAAGCCACTCTATCATCACAGCCAACGATCACGATGCCTTCACTCACATTTCTCCTTCTCTTTTATAA
The DNA here is from genome assembly GCF_033239565.1 of Halichoeres trimaculatus. Lineage (NCBI taxonomy): Eukaryota > Metazoa > Chordata > Actinopteri > Labriformes > Labridae > Halichoeres > Halichoeres trimaculatus. The sequence continues at coordinate 20,692,403 of NW_027437192.1, forward strand.
CAAACAATCCTGTATCAGGGCTGAAGAACAAAGCATTTCCTGGTCGAGTGCTCTCAGTTGGAACAAGTTATTTGAGGAGAGAATAAAATGATCTGCTCAAATTTTTCCGTAAATCTTCAGATGTGTTTGTAACAGAATGTATAATCTGGACTTCTGCTGAAGTAACTGCAATCGAAAACTTGTAACAGAAGAAATAACCCTCAACAACTTTCAACCAAGTTTGTTTGAACTTTGTGATTCCTTCTCAGATTTTCAGCCCTTAGTGTGCTTGTACTGCACCTTATAAAACCTTGGATCATGTGTTTTTCTTCTTTTTTTTATTCCCCCTGAAACTGCTGCATTTCTCTAAATTGAATTTCCTTTATTTACTTTAAAGGTGTCTGGTGAAGCTTGTCAATCAAAAGGTTGTCAATCAAACTAGTGTGGGTGAGAGCGTTGCGCTCTTTGGATTAGAGATCAGCAAGGATATGAGGAGAAGATGTGAGATGATAGAGGCATAGAGAGATGCTGAAGGTTAGAAAGTTCAGGCAGCTCACACTCCAACGGATGATGTGTAGCTGTAGTTCAGAAAATCGTGAGAGAATACGACAGAGATCATGGCGCCAGAGATGAACGCGATCAAAAAAGTTCACTGTGTCTTTTTTTTGATCAAAACAGGAATAGAGACAAAATAGGAGCGAGTCCATTCTTCTTAGATAGTTTTGGTGTTTAGAGAGTCATAGAAATCAATATTATTTGGGTCTTGAAAGATCGTTCAAGATGCTTTGAAAATGGCTGGCAGCCAATGAGATAATCTTGCGTTAATTTTTATAACACTTTAATTTGCAGTGTAATTAATTATTTTAATCAAAGCGTTAAAGTGACAGCCCTAGTTAGTCACCACATTTTCCCTCTTACTTTCCAGTCAAGTCTTTTTACTGACAGCAAACTCCATGGTGTTTCTTGGACAAATGAAATGAAACTCTCTCTTAGAAAAGTGAACAAACGTTTAAATTACTTTTGTGGCAGTGGGCATTCAGAATGGATGGGGGCAACATCTTGTGGCCAGGAGCTTGTAAGAAAATCTAATTGCTCTGCAACACCCATTACCTATGGGGCTTAGCTCAATGCTGTGCCCTCGTCTCCTGCGACTCTGGTGTCCTCAATTCACTGTGGTTCCACAGCGAGACGGTGGGTGGGAGCTCCGACTGAGGGATGGTTGTTAAATGGAAGTTTTCTTTGAAAGAGGAGTTACTGTCTTGAATTGCAAAGAGATCAACAGAGCACAGTGCTGCAGAGCAAGACTGTACTTCATGGTTTGAGTGGTTTTTGGTTGGACTTGAAAACTAAATCCCAGATTATAAATTATAGATGGAATACTGATCTAAGTACTGATTCCAGGGGTGATTTTCTCCAGACTATCAGGAAATATTGCCCCGCTCATGATGTTTACAACTGTACTACTGCGTCTCACATTACTCATCTGCTGCTTTGACAAGCAAAAAGTTCAGTTCACTTCCTTTCAAACACAAACAGCACGGATCAAACCTGTGAGTACAGGTGAGCTTAGCCAGGCTTTAAGGAAAGATGTGTATTGGACTTGGGACTTCCAGTGTTGCCAATGTTGCTCTAGTTTCTTCTATGTATAAAACACAACTTACTTGCTCACATGTTAGCTGTAACTTATTTATAAGGTGATAGTCCTCTTTAGAGCCATGAAATCAAACAATGCAGACACAAAGAAAGTCCCCTGCCCTGATTATAGTTCAAATTCAACAGAGCATACGCAGACAGTAGATAGTTAAAGTCGGTTTTTGAAAATCTGTGTGGTGTTGATACTGTGTCTATTCAGGGTGACCCTGATAAAAAGTCATGTCACCTCTTTAGGACAGACTTTTTGGCAAACATATTTTTGAGACAAAATATTTTTTTTGATAGACAAAACAGTTTTACTTTAGAGTAAAGACCCTAGAAATTTTTTGAAAAACTAAAAACTAGTGCTGTCAGGCGATTAAAAAAATAATCTAATTTATTACAGGATTTGTAATTAATTAATTTAATTAATCATATTTTAATCTCATATCTGCTTAAAGTCCCAAAATAAAGAATTTGAATTCCAGGACATTAAAATTACATTAAAAGACATTAAAAAACATTTAGAAATAAGGTGGGAATATTTACAACACATTTTTAGCTACCCTGAAGCATAAGGAACAAATGAAAAAAGTGTTATGGTTCTATCTTTACAAAATCTACACAGTCCTGCACCTAAGATAAGCTGATTTGATTTTTAGGACGGTTTTTGCTTCTGTCACATTTTTACTCAATGTGGACTCAGTTTTCACTACAATATGAACTTCTATACTTCTATGAGGTCAGGAGGACCAGAGCTAAAGGCTAAAAACTGTGAGGAACTATGTACAAAACACTTAATTCAAGTCTTGGATCAAAGAAAAGTGAAGTATTTTCAGTTTCACATGCTCTGAACACACAAACTGTTGCTGATTGGTGCAGAGCAGCCCCAAGCTGAAACATGACACCAGGAAGATGGAAGGAAATTTTCAAAGAATTCTTTAGATTTTAATAAAGGACAAATATCAAACATTCAGGGCTCGTTTAATGCAGTAAAGAGTGTAGAATTAGCTGTTTTTGACAGAATTGAGCTAGAGCAAACGGTTGATTTTCTGCAGATTTTCAAAAATGATGTGTGAATAAACAAGATGTGGACAGCAGTCTCACAAAAATCACTCTCGCTTCCCCCCCGTTTAAAGCCTGTTGCTGACTCACCTGTGATACATTCAGGGACCGTCGGAAATGTGAGAATCTGACAAGAACACAACTTTTTTACAGCTTTTGAATTGGACAAACGGTTTGCAAATGCCAGACATTTCAAAATAAGTGCGTCTATGAATGCCCCGCGGGTTTGGGATCCAGATTAATCTGCGTTAATTTTTATAACATGTTAATTTACGGTGTAATTAATTAATCTAATTAACACGTTAAAATGACAGCCCTACTAAAACTGGCTTGTTTTGTATGCTTTAATCAAAACCCAAACATATGTGAATGAAGCACGTGTGCTTCTAATAATTGGTGGTTTGTGTTGTAGTAATGATAATGATGACGATGATGATGATAAGAACTATAACTAAAGCTCTCTATAAGGGCTTGTTGTCTTTATACATCAAACTCTATGACAACAGGATGCATTTCAGTAAGAGATGTAGTAGGTCCCTCCTGCACTGATGACCATTGTGTGAAAATCAACGTCACAGCTCTACATTAGTCGCTGAGTAACTGTCTAATTCAGAGTCCCTTCGTTCTGGACCCTGTCTCTCCATCTCTCAGCCTGGAAAGCCTGCGTGAAGTAATAATACACCAAACAACTTTGCAAATAGTTCTTTTCTATTTTTTTTTAAGAAACCAAATAAATCTCTGATATTCAGGACAGTGGTCATGCATAAACTGAATTCAAGAGTATCTAAAAAGAGAAACATGTCCTTGACTCATGTTTGTAAAATGTGACTAATTTTGGTAATTTTGGTTCAGGCTTCACATTATATCATAGGTGTAAATGGACAAACTAGGGGACTCTACAAACGGGTTGAAAATGATTATCTCAGTGCTTGATGGAGCTCAGGAGGCTATGTTTTAGTGTAATGCTATTAGATGGCATAGTTTGAAAAAACTTTTTTATGTTGAACTTTTCAGAGACTAGAGACTGGACTAGTCCGGACTTTAGCCTGATGAAAGGACGGTGCTCTGAAATGTCTGACAAGGCCATTACTTTGGCCTTTACTGTCTTTACATTTCAACCTAATGACGAGTTTAAAACCAGCCTGTTGGCAATTCTTCCACTACCATAATCATAATAATGATTTAAAATAATAATGTTCAGTCATGCTTCAAATAGTTTCAGAAACTTGAAGAATCAAAGTCAGGACAGAACCAAACTGTTCTGGCTGCACACTGTGTCCCAACATGTCTAATAGCTCTTTGTTGCCTCTATTGGGACAAGTTTCAACAAAATCTGAGCCGTTTTGAGAGAAATGATTCATGGCAAGTAGAGACAGAATAGCTCATTTTCACTTGGGCTCCAAATCAGCAGAAGTCCAGACAATCTCAATTATCAGTCTTGTGACCTTGTGTGGCTTAAACCGTATGTCTACTAATAATTCCAATTATTATGATACAGCATGTGCCTCCAAGAAGAATGATTTGCAGTTCTCCTGTGGTTTCTTTTTCCATCTTTCCATGCTGCCAGATAACCGTTACAACTTGACATTATCGTTTTCCTTACAATGTGTTTGGCTGTCCCTGCAGACTGCCATGGACCAGCTGCACATGCACTTCACCCAGGCCATCCACAACACCGTGTTCCAAGTTGTCCTCGGATACGTGGAGCTGTGTGCCGGCAACGCTGACACAAAGTTCCAGAAAATGCAGTATAAAGACTTGTGCACGGTAGGAGATAAGTGTGTGTGTGTTTGTGTGTGTGACCTGTCAACTTATTCCACCATTCTGTCTGTAATTTCACAGTAATATCAAGCTAGAAAAGGTCCAGTCCTCTTTCTTCGGTTCCAGTGTCGGATTCAACCTCTTCTGTAGTCAGTTAAGAGAAAATGTGAATAGAAGCCCATAAAGTGCTGAAAGGACATTTGACACACTGCTAAGCCCATTTTCACCTACTTTGTTACTCACATTACCACTCTGGATTCTTTCTGCCTTGTAGCCAAGTGAAAAATACCTATTTTCATGGTGAGGGAATCTACAGATTCTCCATGATAGAATGAAATAAAGGTGGAGGAGGAAGAGGAGAGTGCAGAGACAGTATTGTGGAAAAAGGAGTTAAAAACTAAACTGTAGCCCCTAACTATGAGATAATTAATCCTGCTCACAATACAGAACCACATCAGAGGCTGAACTCGGCTCCCCCAGCTTTCTAGTCTGCAGATCAAAATAAATCACATTTGCTTGCCCACCAAGCAAAAAGTTGGTTGATCTAATCATGAATCTGCAGAGTCACAGTCCGACTTTCCATGTGCAGGGGTATATATAGGCACCACTAAAGGTTATCTCTGCTCAATCTGGGAGCACAATTTATTTGTCTCTCCCAATAAATCAGCACTTATAGTTTTTCTCCTCCCATTCCCTCTGGCTCCAGATTTTGCCTGCTGTTTGACTGCTCAGCGTTAACAAGAGGAGGTGCCTGCTGTGCTCATAAAACCACACTGCCCTGTCCTTTACCTCTTACCTCCATGCTACCTCTCCTACTCCTCACTGCACCTGCTTCCTGCCTATCCCCCCTCTTCTTTCCTTAACACAATTTGTGAGCACTCTTGATGGAGCGTTATTCAGTTTATAGAGGCTGGGGGGCTGCATTTCTTTTTGTTGAAGATTTGGGAGCTTGATGGTAGCTTGCACGAGAACTTTTAGGCAAAATTGTTTGGGTGTTAAGGCTGAAAGTGGAATAATATATCAGTCCTCCCATCATTTTAAATTAGGTTTGAGAGCAGTTCTTGTTGTGTCGCACCAAAAGAGCTTTGTGGGATAGTTCTGTTTTGTTTTGTTTTCTTCAAAGTGGGGTTTTATAACATGCTTCTCAAAATTACCACTACACCATTATACTTTCAGCTAAACAAAACATTCTTCTCAGAAGCTCCAGAGGCATTTAACCTTAATTTGTATCACACAGGCCAGCCTGATGTCTTTTTTCTTACTTTGGCTTTAAAACAGTCAGAAATAATGCTTGGAAAGCTCCTCTCTTCTGTTTGGAGCTGTTTAAGGACCAGTTTACAACACGTTTGATCTGAAAACTGCAAAACATGTTTACACAGGAACACTGAGGGATTGAAAATGCTGAAGTAAGCATGCCTTACCTGTAGATGGCGCTATTACTGTTTTATTCACTGAAGTAGAAATTCCGGAGATTGAGCAGCACAAGCAAAACACGGTAGTCCGCAACGATCTTAACAATTCCACTGTTGTAAGCGCTTGCATGAAACAGAGTGTAATGTCAACATTTCTACTGAAAACGATGGCTTACTGTTTACACAACGTTTCAGAAAAATTCTACTCTGGAGGCCATTTTCAAAAGTTTACATTGTAGGTCGGCTAAAACGCCGTTTCCATGTAAACACGAGGCTGAAACCAACAATACTTTTGCATTTCACCCCAAAACCGTTGTCCTGTGAACAGTCCCTACATTTTTTTCAGTTGCCCAAATGATTGAAGAGTTACTGTGATAGAAGCACTTGAAAATGAGCTTCATTTTTTGCCTGTGATTGGAACGTTGTTGCACGTGAATTCCTATGTGGTACCATAATACCATGGTATTGCTGTAAAGCTTGTCTTCTTTAAGGAGCCTTTTACAATGTTTGAAGAGTTATGGTAATTTAAAGACCACTTGAAAATTGGAGAGCCAGTTCGTACTTTCTGTTCCTTTATTTTCTCTTGCTGACCTGATTTTAGGCTCACTAGAAAACTAAAATACTGTGTGTTTGTATCTGTAAAGTAGCAACAGACTCATCCTCATGTTTACATGTGTCTGATGGATACCCTGTCTGATCCACTCATGCTACTAACAGACACATCCATCGCATGAACAACAGTAGCTTCTGAAGATTGATGAGATGTGTCTATAAACTCTTGGCGGTTTGGTCACGATTGATGGGGCTGCACTTGAACACCAAATTACACACTCAAATGAAGATTTTGACTCGATATGTACTGTTTATTTAAATGTCACGACATCTTCATCAGCCTGCCTGTGGAGACTGAAAAGGAAGATTATGTGTTGCCTATTGCTTTAGTCCAATACTAATATACCAGTATTTAAATTGCAATAATGATGATGAAATTACCTGCTTAGTAAACAAAAATAAATCTCTAGCTCTGATATGTGCTCAGTGGTCTGAGTTAATTTTAAATAGGCTTAAAATATGGTATTTGAGTCCTGGATAAGTGTTTGTAGTGCTCTCCGGTGTCATTCTCAGACTTTAAACGGTTTCTTTACTAGAAAGACCCACATATTGACTTGTGTACAAGCTCTAACAAATATTTGAGGCACGCACGTGACAAGGACAAGACCGGCTGAAACAATGTACAATCAACTAAGCAATTCTTTCCACTTAAAAAAAACAGCATCGATTGGCTCTTGAGCAAGGAATCGAACCCTCTCTATTGGAGCTGCTAAGTATTGATGTGGGTATGTTTGGAGACTGTATAAGTAGTAAAGTTTGAGAAGAGAAGCAAACTTATCCAGTTATACCACTGATAAATAAAGGTTAAGAGAATGTGAAAGCCTCATAAGCACCTCTGAAGTCACCTCTTAGTTATGCAACTTAAAATTCAAGGGAAATGGGAGCAGACAAAAAGGTCAGCTCTGATTGGGAAAGGGTCTTATTAATTTTACATCAACATCTCATCATTATTGGCCTGCCTCACTCCTTATCAATCCCCTGGTCTGTCTGGCTTGTCTCCTGATGGAAATAGAGCAGTTCACCATCAGAGTCATAGAAGGATGCAGGACTGTACAAAGCATGCCAGAACTTTGGTAATTCATTGAACTGCATGATTGCACTGATAAAGCTTTTGTAGTGTTGACGTTCATTAAGACAAAAGGAAATATGTTGACAGAGATAATAATATGTAATTTCCAGGTAAGTGCAAACATATTGATGTAGCAAAGTATCACAATGGTTGTTTTCTACCATCCCTCACAACAATACGTCGAATGAAATAAAAACAAAAGAAAACAGCTGATAGGTAGGATTTAGGCTGTGTGTGTCTCTGTGTTTCCTAAGTTAATCTTTTGCCACAGATACTGTCATCATCCTAGCTTTGGCTTCTTTTAAGGCAACAAATAAATATGTAAAACAGATCAAACAGGCACCTTTTGTTGTTTAAATTATATTTAATAGGGTGTGTCCCTGGAAAGAAGTTATTCAGGGTTGTCCCTGGAAAGAAGGAATTAGTTGCCTGTTTTTGATACTAAGGACTTTTTTTTATGTATTTATGTTTTGGCCTGGTGTTAAAAATAAAGTGACTTGTTCTGTTACTAGTTTCTGTTAATGTTTAAAATTCTGACATTGGGACTACCATATTTTCTCATTTTCTCCACTTTTAAGTTTTCAGTAAGTTATGAGAAGTATAAGTGCAATATGTATTTTTTATCTTGACTCCATGTATCATAATGAACATTTTTGACTCCTTTTAATATTCAGCTCTAATAATTATTAAGGATGCACCGATACCAATCCTGGCATTGGGTATTGGTGTATCGATGCCCCTCAAAGCTGGATTGGTGTCGGTGGGAAAGGGCCGATCTAGGCAACCAGCTTTCTCCCTTTTTTTTTTTTGCCCGGCTCTCTTGGATACTTGATTTGGAATGTTACCTCTGATGCAATTTCTTTGTTTTTTGCTGAATTACCAGTCTACGGGGTAAAAAAAATATTAGAACTAAAAAATGTATTTCTGCACATTCTGATGCTGTTTTTTTAACCAAACTGCTGGTAAACATTTGAATATTTTATAGTTTAAATAGATATTGGCTTATCTTACAGTAAAGCATGCAGGTTATTATTTAACACTGGTATGGATCAGTATCGGTATTGGTTGATACCCAAAGCCCAGGTATTGGAATCGGAAAAGTTGTATTGATGCATCCCGAATAATTACATCAAAAGTTAGCAATGATCTGAACAGGACAACCTTCGGAGCTGCCAGTAGGGGTAGCTTGTTTGCTTTTTTAAACCAGTTAGCTTTTCTGGTGATAGAAACAACACTCTCCCAGTCTGAAACAACTGCACAGCAGTAACCCACAGCCACCAATTCCACTCTCTGATTTAGACTGACCTTTAAAACAGATAGATGGTCTATCTATCCGCTCTGGAGTGGCTGTAGAGTCTGCTGCTTCTTTCATGTAAATCATGGTGATCACCCTGGGGGTTGTTTTGTGTTTACTAAATCAAGCTTCATCACAGAATCAAATGTATCAGCTGCAACTGATGGGAATTGGTTTTTCATGTGATTTGTTGTTATTATTCTGTCACAGTGGTGATAGAAATCTAAAGACTGCAGCTGCTTATTACTGAAAGTCTCATTTTAATTAGTTCTTCAGAGAAATGTTTTGTTTCATTATTAGACTGGAAAAGCTTTCATTAGATCTTTTTGTATTGAGTCTCAGTGATTATTCTGTTTTGTTGGAAATCAGTGAAAATAAATAAATCTGTATAATCTATAAATAGGAGAAAAACATTTTAAATATAGAAGCACTAATATTGTGTGGTCCTTTTTATCTTATTATGATGAGACTTCTCGATCATAAATTTGCTTAAATCTCTAGGAAAGAAAGTCATTTGGCAGCCCCCTGCGACTCAACTGCAGATGTGATATTTTTAAAACACTCTATGTGTTGACGCAGTTTCACAAAAACACACTTTTGAGACTACAGTGTGTCTGAGACTGGGTGTGAATGATTTCCCTTTCAGGCTGTGTTCTTTTTCTGTGCTCACTTGCTGGCACAGCAGGTCCACATATTGCTGACTATGTTTTTGATCCCTCGCAGGTTGATACGTTTGTTTGTTTGTTTATTTCTGTCTTGGGAGGAAGGGGGGGTGATTATCCTTTCATAAGGAGAGTGAATCAGCTAAATTCAGACTACCTGTCTCTCTTTGTTAAAGTCTGCTATCTTTTTTTCTGTACGCTTCTACACATGCCCACACTCAACAACAAAAGGGGATCTGTACTTCTGTCTCAACAGAGCCTCCCTGACAAAGCTCGGCATATGTAATGTGCATAGCGTCGGGGAACTATTTTCAGAAATTCACGTTTTTGATCCAAAATATCAAGATCCTTTCTCTTCTTAGCACTAATTGAGAACTCAGAAAGATGCTGTTTTTGCTTTTTTTTTAACCTGTTTCTCCATGTTACCTCAACACACGTGTGACATCATGCACTTTATAGTCAGCTCCAACATTCATAATGTTCACACAGGAAAACAAACTTGATATGACAGCAGCTCTGTTCTAGGGGCAGCCGAGGTTAACTCTTTTTGTCAGACCCACTGAAGATCTAAACCCACACCCACGCTCCTACCACTCACCCAAATGTCATGTCCCCTAACCCCAGTTGCCTAGCAACATGCTGCTGCTGCTGCTGCTGCATAAGAGCCGGCTGGTGAAGAACATGAGATGTCAGGTGTAAGCCTTGTTTTGTCAGAACTGGTTCATTAAGCTCACCTATCTGACCAGTGGCACTGGAGCCCTTTTGGACATAGAGCTGTTTACCCCCGCTCATGTACTAAACTGCTCTTTGTAACACACTTTTGACATTGATAGTTTTTTCAGGTAGTGCTTATTAAGTAGGGATGTGCATATTTGGTCAACAGGCTGATTAAATTTTATCACCTTTTCTAGTTTGTAAAAGGGGCTTTGTGGAGTTTCTAAGTGATCTTGAAAAAGTCTCCCCATCTAGATACATGCCTGATTGCAACCACACTTTAAAATGGGATTATCAGCGCTAATATAAGTTATTTTGAAATGCAGGACCGGATTGATTTGATAAATCTGTGTTTTTCTCTGCTGAAAAAACTATTTCTGTGATTGATTTTATAGTGATGGTGGACACAGGAGCCTAACTGTCAGACAGAACAAAAACAGAAGAGCAGAAGAAAGATAAACAAGAGAGTGACACAGCCTGAGCTAACACAGGCTAAACTGTTGGTGATAATGTTCATTCCAACCCACATGCAGCAGTTAATCTGCAGTGGTCTGTTCAAACTTAAGAGCCCATCAATAAAATGAAGAGTGAGGTTACGTTAGCTCTGCTTGGTAGATGACTGACAGGACATGACCAAGATTCATTAAAGTTACACATAGAGAGCATGTCTTAGAGCACTGGGCTGCCAGCTGAGCTACATTTGGATGGCTACTAAACTACGGTACAAACTGACAGTGTTTACTTGTTGTCACGTTTTAAACCATAGCGCTACGTAACTATACTGATAAATACCTTACCTCGGCGGGTTGTATCCGGTAAAAAGCTGTCTTCAACAAAGAAACAAACACCACAACAAACACGCTTCTTGTTTAAAGTCATGTCTTCATGACAAACAGATCCTCCTCATAGCATCTTTAAAGAAGTTATAGATACTGAGTGAACATTAGCCTGAGATGCTGGACATAGGTGGTGTCTGAGCTGTGGCTCTGGTTAAAGAAAACTACTATCCAGTTTCAAACAAGCACTTAAGGCGTTTTGCAGCAACACATGGTTTGGTACGTTTTGACTCGGTAAATGGAGATAAAGTTGTATAAAGTCTGTGTCTGGTTAACCCGACCAGAGCAGAGCCCAACAAACACAAATGTGTGAACGTTGACTTTCAAGGAGGAGAGAAGGCTTAATTTTAAGTACCTCAGTATTCCTGCTTTTAATTTGAAGAGCTTCAGATGTATTTTTAACGGTTTAATTGTAATGTTGTTAGACTGCTGATAAAAGGTTGTTGAAATTACAGCTTCTCAAACAGCGTCCTCTTTGACTGCTGTGGTCATGCCAAGCTTCCTTGGGGCACCTGCTCTATGATAGTGGTCATTACACGGCACTGTCTCACTGATGGCTTTTATGGCTCTGTGAAGTAACTGCTTTGGCAGCTGGTTGTTTGTCAGGCACTCATACTAGCTTGTGGAAATACCCCAAAGAAGGTGTGGGATTGTACTCTTGTTAGTTTTCGAACAGTTGGTGTCTGTTTTCTCTGTCAACAACTTGCGATTTGTGAGGCTTGTGGTGTGTAATTTGCAATGCTATTGTGAGAGCTGGCAGGGCACTACAAACACTTATTCACTCTTGTGGTTTACACAAAGTGCGGCTGCTGTCGGCAGCACTGTTTCATCTGGCAATGATTAATTTGTCTGCGAACACGTTGACATGACTCCATTGGCGAGTTGTGCTGTGGAGCCTTGAACCCCGTCAGGAGCTGCTGGTGTGCCAGCTACACATTTCTGAAGTTGGCCAAATTTTATCACAACTCATGCATTTTTTCCAGTCTGATCTCCTCAGAGCACAGGAATCTGGAGTGTGCATCTGTTGGATGCATTCAGGCGAAACAACACTGTACTTTAGTCTTGGATTGCTTTCTGACATCCACCTTTAACTTTTTTATGGATCAGTTTGGGAGATACAGCTCATGGGGATGCACGATATTGGATATTTTGCTGATATTTTACAACTCATTCAGCTGATTACCGATACTGATATCTTTTCCACGTATCAAACTGCAGAGATCATCAACTTTCCCCTGTATTGGAAGTAGCATACAGCATTATGTTGCATACTCTCATCACATTTGTTATGTATTAGTCATTTCTTGTGCAAAATAAGAAAAATACTTAATACTTGAAATTGTGTATTTGTTGACTGCGATTACTTTCAAACAAAAAAAAAAAAATACAAAAAGGGTAAATCTTGGATGATGCTATCCCTGAAGTAATTATAATATTACCCACAACAAGGGCAATTTTGGACAATTTCACAATTGATATAGTTATTAAGAATAATCTCTGTTAACAGGAAACATGTGAGAAGTGCGACTGTACAGCAGTTAAACACAAATAAAATAAGAAAGTTTGTCTTACAGACTGCTTCTTATTAGCTCCAGTCCCTAATCAGAACTTATATAAGTAGGTGGGCTCTTTCTACACTGCACAATTCTATGATCTAGAAACACTGTGTAGCAGTGTAGCAGTAACTATTTTAACTGTTTATTTTATCCGTGGATACTGACATGCTAGCCAAATCTGATATTTCATTTTAAAGCACATACCAGCTGATAACAATAACGTAACAGTATTACCATTCATCCCTAACAGTTCATGTTTGTTTTATTTGGTCACATATTTCATTGAGCTGCACAAATCTGTCCCATGATCAGCATCAGAATCATCTGTTACTAATTCATTAACACTGTAGCCATGGCCCATTATGGCACTACTTACTTCAATCAGGCCTTACACTAATTAGCTCCTCCATAAGCTCTCTTCTCTCACAGAAATGGATGTTTTCCACCACAATGTCCTTGGATAAGGAGTGTAAACAGACTTTAATGAGATGTTACATAGAGGGAAGCTTACTCTGTGTCGCTAGTTAATCTTGTGCTTGATTTTAAAATGGTCCAACACAAAGTCTTTCAACCCTGCAATGTTTCCCTTTTTTCTTTAAGGTAATTACAAAGTTACCAGATTACATGTGACACGTCCTACAAGATATGTCTGAGTCTAGATACAGGAATTAAAAGTGCATCAGTGACCTTGTTTTGTTCTCTTTTCTGATGGCAGCATATTACCCTGGACAGCTACATTCCCTGCCTGACAGATCTGTGCAAAGCATTGTGGGAGGTTATGCTGAGCTACCACCGCACCATGCAGTGGCATGAGGAGCATGACAAACTGGAGACGGCCCCTTCTCCAGGTGAGACAATACTTTGCTCTTGACTTGAACCTTCTTGTTTTTCTTTTATCTAATCTTTGTATTCATCTGAACCCCCTGTTTGTTCTGACCTGATGAAAAGCAGGGACAACATACACAGTTCCTTCAGGAGAAACTTATCTTTGTGAAATACAACATACAATCACAACTTTGATGGCAACATTATTTGTGCACTTTCTGCTTTTTTTGCAAGCTAAAACTTGGTGCTTTAATCTTTATATCCTTAATTTTTGAGTGGAACAGTCAAATCCCTTTTCCCATCTGCTTTCTCTCTTGTTCCTGAATTTTATTCAGAGTAACACTGAATCACAAATAATTAAACAGTTATCATTAACACGAAACTTCACGAGGAAACCAGACTTTCAGCTTTCAGGATAAAAAGTGAGTGGACAAAAATGTAAGACCATTTAGTGCTTTTCATTTATAAAAAAAAGAAGCACAATAAGCTTGTTATATATGCATGAACTAAGCTGTCTTTGAGGCCAGAGACACATTAAAAAGACTTTCAGATCTTAACAGATTTTAGAAATGTGGGAAAGCACACATCAAGACAATTTAGACTAATTCTTAACATGGCAACCCTTTGATCACACACCGAATGACTTTGTGAGACAGCCTCACGCACACTTAGTTTTAGTGGTAAAAATGCCATAGACATGAGATCCCACAGAAGCTCATGTAAGCAGACGTGATTTCATTAACAGGGAGAATTACATCGTCAGCAGGCTGTCTTTGCATACGTTCTGTCAGGATGCAACAAATAACAAATTTTGTTTACATTACTGCTATGCTTGTGAGCTGTAACATCTGGTTGATGACACTTCCTAGTCTGCTCCTCTCATTGGTAATTATGGGTGTTCTGTTGAAGGCAGTCTTAAGAGAAAAAGTAGAGATTTAACGTGTTCGATATTTGTGATTCCAAGCCTCGGACACAGTCTCCAACCAGCCTCAAAACAGGTCACTTAACCTCGGTCACTGATGGTAGCACATTAATGGCCCTAAATTTGGCTTAAAATCTTCAAGTGTCTCACCAGCCTAACTCACTTGAAAATGGCAGTTTTAGGGGTTTTTTTTTCCTGCACCCACATTTCCCAAAACTCTGTTCCCTAAAGCTTCAGAGAGTAGGTGATGAATTCCACTTTAAAAGGTTTTACAGTTTATATCACATTTATCATCAACATTGTAGGGACAGCTGGCTTAAGCCTTTTTTTTTTTACCAGTCTGCACAACAGCTTTGCTCAGTATTACATACAAGCTGTTAGATCAAGTTTATGGAGCTGTTTCTTATGTCTAAACAAACTTTTTCCCAATTTAAATTATACTATTTTTCAAAACACATCTCTTTAGGTTGTGTAGAACTTACAGCAAAAAGTGCGGGACTAGTCTAAAACACTTGATTATGATTTACTCTCACATCATACTTCTCAGAAAGTGTAATAAAATGTTTAAAAAGACTCTTCAAACCAGATGCTCTCCTTTAGATTGAGCTCGTAGAAATTCACCATGTTTTTTCCAGGTGCATTCAGAAAAGAAGAAGTTAGCTTTGTCCCCTTTTTCATCGAGGATTATGCACAAAATGCCAAATCCACTCCACGTACTGCGAGCTGCAGGAGTATCTCACATACTCAGTTTACAAAGAAAATGAGGTCAGCTTTCTACTTATTGTGCTGCTCTTTCCTGGCTGTTTGATTACAGCATACAGTAGATTTATCAGCTGAAGAACCGACAGAATTGACTGATTGAATCTTGGTTTGTTGAAAGAGAAGCCAGCATTGAGGTGCTATGGTGCAGAACAGAGTGGGGTGGTAGAGTAGAGGAATATATTTTCCACCACTTGCCAAAGCCCCTTCAGTGTAGAGGTCATTGACTGAGTAGAAAGTGGAACAAACACTTCTGATTACACTGCTGTTTGTAAAGTACCTTCCCTCTGTAACAATACAAATAGGTGTGTATTTTGCATCTCTGTGCTTATTTTTGTGTCTGTTAATCTTTTTTCATTATCAAATTTAAATTACTTACACAGTATATTCTAATTGCATGAATTTTAATTATAAGCACATATTGTATAATTTATATACAGAAGAACTAATGTGACCTAGGCTACAAGGATAAATGTGTAAACAGGTGATGAGTCATAAATGATGTATTTCTTTTACAGGGATTTACTAGTGCATGACTTTGAGAGTGCTCTGATGCAATACTAATACATAAAGAACTTAAATATCCAGGGACTGGTTGTTTAAAAGTACTGTCACTAAGTTGGAAGCATCCAACTGGATAAAATCTAAAAACTTAGTCTCCAGAAGGAAAAAACAACAACTATAGAATCAGATTGGACTGGGTTATACAATTTGTTTTTCTTATAAGAAAACTCCAGTTTGTTTTGTTTATAACTTTTACTTTCCAGAGCCGATACCATGATAGTAGATGAGTTGTGAATAAAAAACTATAAGATTTGTCCTCATGAGGATATCTACTAACAGCTCTTGAAACTGACTGTCACCTCTGCTGACATCAGTAGAAAAGAAATTCTTAACAGTGCTATAAAGAAGAACAAAAAGCAATTGATTTTATGTCTCAACAATCAAAAATTGACTGATTACAGACTGAAATTCATTTTTTTTTCACAACACAAAAAATTTCAATACTGTGCCGTATCAGTTTTTCTTCCACCCCTACGAAGATGTTGACTTTAAAATAATCCCACACATGTGGCTGTTTTCATATTTGAGAATTAATATTTTTGATCAGATGCTGCAGTTTGGATTTCTAAATTATGATTTTATTTTTTGTTTGAGCTGAAAAGCGAGTTACCTATTCTGTTTGTACATTTAGTACATTTTGTGGAAAGTTCTTTGACTCTTCTTTGGAAACTTGCAACAGCTCTACCCAAGTTGCAATCCATTTGGAACAGCATGTCAGCCGTACACCACATCTGTCCAAACCCGGAGCTTACAGGAGAAGTCTTGCTTGTGCCATCGCTGCCTCTCTCCATCCTGCCTTCAGTCTGCCAGATGTGCAAACATTGGCTTGGGGGAGCTCAGTTGTCAAGGCAATACATACTCTGTGGTTTAACAGTAAGCTCTACTCGAAGCTGAATTCCTAACCAGTGTAAGAAAAGACTTACACTGGTAAATCCATATCAGATTTGGTGTAGAACAGTTTTCTTCTCATCACTGTTTATATCATTTGTCCTACCACAGACTTTGTCAGGTATAAGCTACAAAAGCAGAATTGTCAAATTAGCTGCTGCCGTCCTGCTGGGTATTGAAAGATAGCTTATTTCCATTTCCCATACCTCAACAGAACTCATTAGGGGAATGGATGAACCCACAAGGGTGTCCTGAATGCCTGGTGACATGCTAAGTCCCCACGATCCTTCATTAGATGCGATCTTTCGTGCTGGGGAAAGGACATACTACGCATTCCCCTTCATGCGGCCCATCCATCATTGGACTATTTGATTGGCTGTCACCTTATTCCCTCTGCTGTGTAAAGGTGCCCCTGACCCTGCCTTTGTCCTGGGTTTCACCCTTCTGTCTTAACCCTGTTGTGTGTGGGGGGTCTGTAAGTGTAGTGATTGACTGCACAGGCTTTGTCTCATTTGTGAAAGAGTATTTTGAGGTGACAGTGACCCTATCTCAGGCATGAGGCCTTCAGAGTCCTAACGGTCAAATCCTCTTCCTGTCATATATCCCACCTCTACTGTCACTGAGGAAGCAATTTCAGATCTCATGGTTGTCAACTGACAGCAATGTGTGTCTATGGGGATAATGAAGTATCTTACGGGCATTCCAGTGTAGCCAGTGGTTAACAATACATGTTTTGCAGAAACGACTTGCCTTTGTGTGCTATGATGTTCACAGTCTACCTTGTCAACCTTGAAAAAATCTGTGTGTTCAGAATCATGTGTTTCTGGTTGGTCTCAGTTTCACTGTAAATAGTAAGTTACACAGAGGCTACACCCTTGCGTATACATGCTAAAACATAAACAAGCTCTTGGCCTTTACTTGCAGTCTTAAGTTTGTGGAATCCTGTTTTTTTTTTTTTAAAGCTGATTTGAAGACGTATAGTTATAAGAAGAGCTATTTCTCAAGGGGAGAGGACTGCAAGTTTTGAGATGCTTGTGTATTGAATGGGCTCCGGGAAATCAAGAAATTAAACCATCTAGTGGTGTTTGCATGCAGATATCTGATCACAGGGATAGATAATACTGGGGAACAATTTGAAAAAAAAAATCATTTGAGTTAGATTTTTATGCTGATTAAGACTAAAATTGGCATGCTGATTTTAAAATTACACTAATTTTTTTTTTTCTAGCGCATTAAGTTTTTTTCCCCACAGCCCACCCTTCAGATGAGCAAAATTCCCCTGATTAGCTGTAGTAAGACTTGCCAACTGATTAAGATTGGACTCATCTACAGCTACATGGCAACTTGTTTGTGCAGTCACAATTGACACATTGCAGCGAGAGGTGTGTGCAGCACTCAATAGGTCAGTACTATCAATATCTGCAAACAGAAAGCTAGCATAGTAGAGTTAAAAGGGTTTGGGCTTTTCCCCTAACCTTGTAAACCTGTGCATACTGCTGCAATTCTGTTTTGTTTTATGCTGTTTTTTTAAGCCTGCTACTATTACATCTTAGTGTTTTATTTACATAGGTTTATATTTCCTTTGTTCCAGATCATGTCTACTCATGTAGCTCCTCCTATCCTTTGTAAAAACATAATAGTGTTCAATAACATTGCAGTCATACCTGTTTCTTTCCTATTTCATTGTTTGTCAATTTTTAAAGATTTTAATAAAACAAGCACATGTCTGTTAAGTTAAGTATTTTTCATATTTTTTTTTAAGAAAACAGGATCCTATAGTTAAAAACTTGATGTAATAGAAAGAAAAAAAACTAAGATCAGTTTTGGATTGAGCACCCAAAAATTAGTTATAGACAGCTGTCAGACCTAACTCAACAAAAATTGTGTTCCCGGGTGTAATTTTCCCTCGTATAACTGATAATGGGAGCAGTGATCCCATCCTGGTGGATTGCTGTCAGCTTTTTGTTGCTCTTCTTACAAAATGATTTATTTTTCTCAAAATGTGACAAAATCTGCTGAAACCCAAATACACAGATTTTACATTTTTGGTGGACTCTGTTCATAAAGAGGAACTGCAGAGCGAAAACTGGTATAGGACCATTCCATGAAATGTCTGTGGCTAGTTGGAATCTTGAGCTTGCTAATGTTTCAGTATTTGATTTGGCCCCATAATGAAAGGAAAGGTTGCTTCAGGAAGTACCATGGGCCAGGGTCATTCACCTGCCTGACAAAATAGATTTACTGCTGTTCCTTGCATCCTGTCATGAATGATCAGCACTGGAGTCTGTCAGGCACAGGGGTTGTGCCATGTATGCAGGCAAATCACCATGGCTGGTCCTACACACACACACACCGCATGAGAATGAAGCATGTACACAGATATTGAAATTTATGGACGCTCTGCTGTGATAAAGAAAGCCATCAGTTCTCAGCAGTCTGGGTGAGAATTGGCCTTCACACCCCATTATGTTGTTCAGAAGTAACATGAAGTGAAACAGGGAGCGTTCCATGTGAAATAACCTCTGCTTTGCTGACCTTTCTTGGTACACGTTGCAATTTGTTGGATTTTACAGACCGCTTTAATTTCACTTTTTTTTGTTCATGCATACCTCTCTACCTCTGACTTACCATGACCAAGACATCAAGTCAGTTTTTCTCTTTATTTTCAATCTGCTGATGGGTCACATGTCTACAGCAACTATAGACATGTGCAACAGAGCCTTTATTTAGGTTTCTGTGTTTAAGGAAAATATTTGGGCCGACAAACATATCAAACATTTTTGCAGCTTGAAGTTTTGTGCTTTTGGTGTTTTTCAAAGTCAGTTCCACCATTTTTGTTTTTATTTTTATTTTCATAAAGGTTGTGTAGTTGCAGCACTGACAGATCACGAATCCTGATTTCACTGGTCTCTTGCTAAACCCTTACATATTCATGCAAAATCATGCAAATACTTTCCTTCTATGACTCATAGTTTGAAACCAGTGGGAAGCTGAGGCCCCCGTGGGTGGTTGTCCTGTGAGTCACCAAGAACTCCATTACCCATTACCCAAACAAAGGTCACTCAGTAGTCACTACCAGCAGAATGGCAAGAAACAGCTTTGTCTATAATATACACTTTTACCCCTCTTTGCTGTTACATTTTACAGGTTTACTAAGTTTCCACCCTGGGGAGACAGTTTACACCCTCATGCAGTCTTCAGCGACACATCCTACATTCAAAACAACAACAAAGTGTGGTTAATTTATGCAGTCAGAGAGTTTTCGACTCCCAATTTTGTCGTTTTTAATTTAAAGTGTGTACCATGAGCCTGAACTGTAGAAACAAGCCGCTGTTGGACCATGGTATCTGAATATTGATGTCCCACCTCCAACCCCTCCTGTTGTAAAAAATAAATGAAGCATAATACTTTAGTGAAAGTCATCAGAGCTGTCAATCATAATGTGGCATCCCTTCTTTTTAGGTGAAAAAAATAATAACAATGCATTATATTACAACTTAACTTTAAGAAAAATTAACTCCAGCACAGAAATCAGCATGTTTAGGACCAAGTACCATGTTTTTAAGAAAATTGACTTGATAATTCACTCATAACTATCCGCTATAACCTAAAGGGCTGCTTTTATGACCCATACTGTTACCAGAAAGTCCATATGTCACACTAAATGTTGGGAACATAGAATGAGATAAACTGATCTGAACTCAAATCAAAGCCTGCACCCAACCCACTGATCTGAAACATTGTGAAAGCTCCATGCACGTCCCAAACCTCTGAGTGGACACTGACTGTGCATTACTTAGCGTTCTCCATCAGCCAAGATGATCCTAAGCCTCTTCTATACTGCATGTTTGTTTCTCTAAAAATAGACATTAAATTCTTCATCTGTCAACTGTTTTCTAGTCTTGAAAACAAAACGCCATGGGCTAACTTGACTGTATGAAAATGACCTTAACTCTTTTAAAGTCTCTAACACTGTCTTCTCACTTATCTGAACCTGGTGCCAGTTTAAACATAGCTCTAACAACCACTGGAGAGAGCTATTTGAGATTTAGGTTTGTTGTGCTTGTAGTGCCTAATGTTGGCTAAAACCGCTACCCTCAAGTCGAGAACAGTGACGTCACTTTAGGAGATTTATCACATTCGAAACAGCTCCCTCTGGTGCTACTGTGGGACTTAAATCCACAGTGAATGTAACTGGTATGAATGGCATGATGGCATGGTAGCAGATGTGGTTCCTTCAGAGTTATTGAGCTATATATCTGACTGTTTAATCCCAGGTTAGGCCTTCCATATGTTGGTGTCAATCCAGAACATTCCATTGTATTTTATAGCTTCATTTTTTAACTCAAAGTGTAGGTGAGTGATGTGGTTCTTCACCTCATTTAAACCTTTGTTTCACCACAGAGAGATGAATCAAATGGCATTACCTACTTTTCATATTTCCTAAAATAAACAAGTCTCCTTTTGTTTAGGGTGTTGATTTTTTATACCTTTAACCTTGATAGATCACCTTGTACAGATTTTTTTTTTCTGACAGGGCACCATGTAGCCCTCTCTTTGTCTCTTATGACATCTTATTTGTGAAAGCCCCCATGACGCGTTCTTTTTCTTTTCTACCCGTTCAGTTGGTTTGTCCGTGCTATAAATGATTTGCAGCTGGGTGTTGTTCTTATTTTCTGAAAATTGTGACATATATAGTCTGTTCTGTCAACTTTCAGCGCCACCAGAAATGTTTCCCTACTCACTCCAGACAAACGCCTTGCTCAGCAGGATCAGTTGCTCTGTTTTGACTGTAGCTTGGAAATGTTTGAGTCCAGCCGAGATAAATTATGTGTTTAGGTCTTTGAACATTGCACTGCCTCAGAATAAGAAAAACACTACCCATGATTCATAGCTTGTTTTTGGAGACTGATGTGTCTAACCATCTTCTGGTTTAACGGTTAATAGAGGCCAGGGTGTGATCGCAAATTCGACGGATCCACACATATTCTGTTGTTGACACGTTCAGCTCCATTTCCACCAAGGCCAAGAGTTTGGAGTTTGCATTTTATGGTGTTTCCACTGACTAATCCTGGGGCAGATCCCCAAATTACCGAGACAAGCCATCCCACTTTTTGGGACTCTTCTGTAGGGGTGCCAGACTAAACCAATCTGATCTTGGAAGGTGGAGCTACAACACTGCAGAGCGTTGATTGATTGGTCCAAAGAATTGTCAGTTACCCTGTGACAATGCCTGTATTTTTCTTCACAGCACACAGCCTCAAAGAAGACCAAATGCTAGATGTCTGCCATTGTTGCTCGTTGTTTACTGTGTAGTGTTTTTCTTCTTGGATTTATTAGCAGGGTACACTGTGTCACGCTGCTATGGCGTCACACTATTATGTTACTGATGCGGCTATCGAGCCAACCTGTACCAAACCGTACTGATCTAAACCGGACTGCTCTGTGGAAACAGACATATTTTTTTGTCTAAATATTGTCGACTCTTGCCTCTTGAAGATCATACACACCAGTTATGCTCCACCTCTTTAGATTTGTTCATTTAGAGATAGATTACAGACTACATTGACTAGAATTTAAAACAACCAGTTCCAGTACTACTTGGACAGAGAGGGAGTGGTCTCATGGGGGTTAGCTCTTAGTCCACAAAATACACTCAGATTATTAAAGCAAACAACAGAGTGGACGCTGACGCTGTAATTTCTTTATAGAATAAGAAAAATAAAGGGTTTTACTGGAGATTTAAAAGAGTTAAAGTGTTTATGTTAAATGGTTTGTGCCAGGATTTTCACTTGTCGTGCCAGCAGTGTTATTAAAAGTGTTAATTATAGGGTGTTTGTGGTTGATTTTAACAAAAATTTAATACTGAATTTGTTCCTTTAAGTGTTAACATTTCTTGGCTAACAGACACTGACCAAACTCAGTTTTTTACCTCCCAGACATGTTCTAGGAATCGATTGTGGGATTTACAGCCACCTTCTTGTTGCCTTGCATGCTCAGAGCTCAAGGCCTTCCTCAAAATCTGCTTCAAACTGAGCGAGCAGCTTGACACACTGATTGAAGCAATTTTCAGCCAGTGGAAAGTAATACAACCTCTATGAGATTGTTTTCTCTACAGTCTCTGCACCACACGCTGTTTTATCTGACCGCACATCACTGATCCGATCACGGGAGAGGCTGGTGTCATTTTCTGACAGTGGCCAGGATCCTGACATCTTGTTTAAAGTGTCTTCCAGCATTGTCCTATTAGATGCTGGGTTTGCCGTCAGTGTCCTGTCGACTGAGCTGCTCCTGTTAGATGCTGACTGACAACCACATTGGAAGGAAAGTGGAGTTTCTTTCCCTTCAACTCATGCTGCCTGCAAGCTCAAACAGGCGCTGTTTTTGAAATATATTTTACCAAACAGCAAAGCCATTTGAATTCTGCACAAACCCTGAAGTCTGAACTATTTTTGTTTGTGACGAGATTCACCTCTGGCCCGTGCTTAACCTCATCACGGAGGGACTTCTGACGCCAAAGATGAGGTTGCACCTGCAGAATTACATCTTTCTATTTTCTGAGGTTTTTCTGTCAGATTTTTCATCAAATGTGACAAAAGCCTTTTTTGACTTTTGTATACAGTTTCTGATCCTGTCTGCTCCTGGCTCATTGTGCAGATGCCCATTGATACAGTTAAATGAAATCTTTTGAGTCATGCTGAAATGACACAGTCCACAATAGACAAATGAACTGAGCGAAAGGAAATGGAATTTATCAGTCTGGTGATTCATTTTCAGTCCCTCTCTTTACTTTGTTTGAATATGCACAGATGATGCAGCAGCAGCCAAGTCTGATGAGTCGGTGGTGGACCGTAGCTATGTGAAAAAGAAGCTAGAGCATGGACTGACAAGGATCTGGCAGGTATAGAGTGTACTTTCCTTCAATTTTTTTTTCAAACATATGAACATTCTTCTTCCAAGTTTTTTGTCTTATTTATATTTTTTTCAAGACTTCTGCCTAATAAAAGTTTCCCTCCCTTTCTTCTTCAGGATGTCCAGTTAAAAGTGAAGGCCTACATCCTCGGCACAGACATGTCCAACTTCAAATATGATGATTTCATAGTGGTACTGGATGTCATCAGCAGGTACAGCACAGAGCCAGATCTGGCAGCTCGTCCTTGTTTCCAATAATTGGCTGTCACTATTTCTGCCCTTTTTCTTCCTTTACTTTTTCACTTGGTCCTTTTTGTTCTTACTTTTTGGAACCTCTCAGCAGCGATTTATTCATTCAGTACAACCAATTATGCAAATAGACCATCACAGAAACAAACATATTCCTTTCTCCAATCAGAGAGCTGCCATCTAAACACATCTCTGTGGTTTTATTAACTTTGGTTATAATTGTATGTACACCTACATAAGTCACGTATTGAACTGCAATCATGCTGCCCCTTGTTCAGCTTGCTCTTATTCTCTGTGGGTGTGAATGTTTTTGGAGTTTGGACTTAAAGCTGGTGCTTTGTATGCTCAGTCATCTTCTTAATACATTTTACAAAACGGTCAAAATGCTTATTTAAGATGCAGAGCAGTTTGTTTCTGTTTCTTTAACGTCACAGCTGACATTATATTGTCTGGTTGTTTACTGCCAAGTCAGAGTAACCAGAGCAGCTCTGTTTACATGGTGTGTCTGTTCCCCAGCTGACTCTGCTGTCAGTCACACACACACTGCTCTCACCCCAGAGGTATGAGCGCTAATGGACCGTTTTTAAAACATCCATGAAGGTCTTTTTTTCTTTTTTTCTTTCTTTCTTTCTGTCTTTCTTTCTTTCTTTCTTTCTTTCTTTCTTTCTTTCTTTCTTTCTTTCTTTCTTTCTTTCTTTCTTTCTTTCATGTGTTGTTTTTTTTTCTTTTTCTGCATATTCATTCTTTTTTTAGTTTTGTCCTTTGTTTTCTTATTTTCTTTCTTTCTTTCTTTCTTTCTTTCTTTCTTTCTTTCTTTCTTTCTTTCTTTCTTTCTTTCTTTCTTTCTTTCTTTCCATTATTCCTTCCATAGTCTTTTGTTCTTCCATCAGTTGTTTTTTTAATTTCTTTTTCAACATATCTTTTATTCTTTGTTGTTAGTTTTTTCCCATGTTTCTTTTTTCTTTGTTTGTTAGTTAGTTTGTTTGTTTGTTTGTTTGTTTGTTTCTTTCTTTCTTTCTTTCTTTCTTTCTTTCTTTCTTTCTTTTTTTCTTTCTCAATTCATGTTTTCTTTCTCTTATTGTTTCTTTCTTTCTTTAACTATTCCTTTCTTTTCTTTCTTCTTTCTTTAATCATTTCTTTCTTTTCTTTCTTTCTGTCTTGTTTTCTGTCGTTCCTTATTCATGTGCTCTTCTTTCTTTCTCTCATTTTTCTTTCTTTCTACATATCTTTTATTCTTTGTTTTTAGCTTTGTCCTACATTTCTTTCTTTCTTTCTTTCTTTCTTAATTCATGTTTCCTTCTTTTTTCTTTCTTTCTTAATTTATGTTTTTTTTCTTTTATTGTTTCTTTCTTTATTATTTTTTTTCTTTTCTTTCTTTCTTTCTTCCTTTCTTATTTCATGTTTTTTTTCCTTCTTTCTTTATGCAGTTTTTCTGACTTTCTGTTTACTTTTTCTGCCCTTTGTTATTTTATATACATTACAGCATTCTTTCCCTTGATTATTAACTTATATTAAGTGAAGAGCAATCTACAAGGAGTGAAAGGAAGATGAAAAAAGGAGTAATTTTCAAAATCTATCACAGTTATAAGGTAGAACCTCTACAGACTCATTGTTTTGCCACTAATTCTGACTTTATACTTTATATTTCTTACATGCATCAGATGTTGTTTCTGTCTAGTGTCTGTCACGTTTCTCCTGTTCTTTAGTTCATTAACATTTTGGTCAAACTTTACCCACTTTCCTTGTACACCTGCTCTAGGTTGATGCAGGTGGGTGAGGAGTTCTGCGGCAGTAAGTCAGAGGTCCTGCAGGAGTCCATCAAACGTCAGAGTGTCAACTACTTCAAAAACTACCACAGGTGGGATGCTAATGTTCCTTTTAGGTCATTGAGTAGATGAATATACTTAACCCTCACATTCTGTGCGTCCCCTTAGCTGATAAACTCAATTATCTGTAAAAAAAAAAAAAAAAAAAAAAAAAAAAAAAAGATTACATGGACCTGAAAATGACCCCACCTTAACTGAAGGAGAGTTACCATGGCTGCTTGATTACCTCACACAGTAACAACTGTCTGCTGTCTTCTCTGTGCAACTCCTCAGAAAGTCATGTAATTACACAGCTACACTCACAGGGTTGAAAGCACATCTACTTCCTGATTGTGTAACCTTCAACCAGCCACATGAATATGTAAACTCTCTAAGTGACAGCACCGCATTTGCATTGATCTGCATTTTGATTGCTTGTCAGGAATCATGGATAAGATTTTTAAATTTGGGAGCATTGACAGACCTGATCCGGTGACACACAGGGAAAAGAAAGGTGGCCTCTGGGATAGGACACATTGAAGGTGATGCCGTGGGCTGGGGGAGTGGAGGAATTATAATCAGAGCTAAAATAAAAGAGTGAGGGTGACAGACAAAGAAAAAAAAGAGAAAGCACATTCCCCCCCCTGCTCTCACACATCAGCACTATTACCCATGGGGCTTCCTGTGTGCATCATCTTGACATTAGCTTTGATTTATTTTCCCACCCATTACTAAAGTGATTACCATTAGTGAACTTTGACTGGATGCTGCTCGTATGTGTGCATTAGCCGCCTGCAGACACACACTCAGTCAGCAGGGGTGTGTTGCTATCATTGGCCTGTGGGTATAAAGAGCAGAACGACTCAGGCAGGGGTTTAGACACAATAAGTATCTTAGCGATTCGCCACTGGACGCTTCTGCTTTCATTTCACAAGTCCTTTTCTTAAAGTGATTAGGGTTTCAAAATTTTAATGTACTTAAAAATCACATTACGCTCAGGGAGTATAATAGAATGAACGGTGCAAAATGGACTCGTTAAATAAAGTTTGTTAAGCACGCAATTCATTATATTCCCAGGGCAGCTATTGAGATGCTGTTTCCTCGTAATGTTCGAACTCACAAATTTAAAAGGGAAAGGGAGGGTTCATTTCACATTCACATTTCAAATTGAGACACTCTATCTGGTGGCCTTAGGTTATATTTAGATAACAGCTAACATTAGCATCAAGGAGCAACATCCAGTTTGTAAAAATGAAGCCTATGCAGAAGTGCTAAATGTTGCTGTCCATTGAAAATCGATCCAATTGAGGCTGGCTGCAGAAAGACAGAAAGTCATGTACACACCCAGCCATAAAAACTGACTTTTATGGCACTAAAAAGTGTATCTACAGCCTGGTTCAAAAAACAGATGGGGTCTAAAACACTGATTTCACTATCGGCTCACACTGCATGGTGAGTGATTTATTTTCTTACTCAGCGGTTTAGAAGTTATTAGGATAGTTTGATTTTCCAGTATGACAGCTCAGGTCATGTGACTGACAGGCACCCTATAGCTGTTTGAAATGAAACTCACAGCCGGCGTCATGACGAATGAGTCTGCGTCTACGGATTGGCTTCATTTCAAGTGTCAGAAACAGACGGGTGACGTCGCAGAAGCCACGTCCATGTTTTATACAGTCCATGATCAGCATTCAACTACCCCCGTGTTAGCATCTTTATCTTTTGCTATGAAGCTAACACAGTGTGTGCCAGCTTGTACACAGACAATCATGCTATCTTATCACACAACACTACAAGGTAGAAATGTACGCTTTCTGTTATGGTTATGTTTGTAAGTAATTATAATTTTCCTAACTTAAATTCTGCAGAAAAGAGGACACTTTGTGATTATTTTCAGTTTGGAAGACAAAAAGTTAAAATGTAACTGAAATCTCATCTTTTGTTATACGACATTCTCTTCCACTCTGCTTCACTTTTTCTCACTGTCACTTCAAACACCTTCAGAAAAGCTACCAGGTGGGTCCACAGTATTTGAAGCTGACACTGCTCAATCATTACACACACACACACACACACACACACACACACACACACACACACACACACACACACACACACACACACACACACACACACACACACACACACACACACACACACACACACACACACACACACACACACGATATTGACCCACCATGCAAGCACCAGGGGTCCAGTCTTGAGCTGTGAATATACCACATACTCTCCAAAAACAGACACACATTTCTTCCTTTCTTGCTGCACATCAGTGACCTTTGCAGCCTTGTCTTTTTTATGTCCCCACGTTGAATCTGACCTCCCAGAACAAAGGAATTGCTTTAATGTAGGAAATGGTATAAGGTCAGTGACGGACAGATGTTGACTTTTTCTTCTTGTTCATCTTTTTTCTGACTCCTTCACCCTTTTTTGCCTCTCTTCTTGAACTCCCCCAGGGCGCGACTGGAAGAGCTGAGGATGTTTTTGGAAAATGAGACCTGGGAGCTGTGCCCGGTCAAGTCCAACTTTAACATCGCCCAACTCCATGTGAGTAGAAATCCAATCATTGACTCAAACAGTGACACTCGGTGGCATCTATTTATTCCTCACTGCCACCCCAAGCCCCCGGTGACATTTGCATATGCATTTGAAACACGGGGGAAGCTGCTCGATGATTTCTTTTGGTATGTGAATGTGTGTGTGTGTGTGTGTGTGTGTGTGTGTGTGTGTGTGTGTGTGTGTGTGTGTGTGTGTGTGTGTGTGTGTGTGTGTGTGTGTGTGTGTGTGTGTGTGTATAAGCCCATCTATCATCCCAGGAGCAGTAAAGTTCACTACACATTATGTAACACAGACGCAGATGACACGCCCGTTGTTCCTTGTGGCGTGTATGTCACTGGATTTTATTTCTTGCTCCCTGAACAACACATAAAAGATAAAACCTTGAATATCACCAGAGCCTGATAAAGATCATGTACAGAAGCCCTGGAAATGTTAAACTTAATTTGTGGTTATATTCAATAACTAATTCAAAGAAAAGATCATGAGGTGATGTCTTGTTTACCTGGAGGCAGAAGCATTTTTTCCTCTCTTAGCTGTCTTACTAATTTCACATCACCAAATAATTTTTGTAGCAAAACCTCTGCAGGGAGAAGTTTTTGATATGGCGTTTAGGAAAGTACATTAAATCACAGCTCCTCTAAGGAAGGATTTGTGGAAGGTTCATTTACGCGTCCCATGTGGTGCATCACTTCTTTTTTTGTGATCGTGTCCCACATCAAAGGATGTTCGATGCCCCTTTTTTTCATATTAATACCAGTACAAATACTCCCTCTTCACTGACACCGAGTGCCAATACGGCTGGTTTTTTTGATACATATAATGTCTTTTACCCGTGATAGCTCATTGTGAACAAAGACAGTACAGTCACTCTGCTGTGAAGTCCAAAATAAAACACAAACAACTCTCTGTGAGTTTATGGTTTGTTTTTAATAAATTAACAAAAGTGCAAAATAAAACACATGTCAGAGTTTGTTTTTTTTTTTTTTCTTTTTTTTTTTAACAGTTTAGTCGTTAACTCTCCATGGTTCATTCATAGACCTGACGTACATATGTCACAGTGTCCAATCACAGCAGTGTAGCGCCAACTACTGGTGAGGAGAACTTACTCCACGAAAGATTATTTGCCTTAAGTATTGGCTGCTGGCAGCCTTCACAAGTACTGATACCTTGAAATAAGGCTGGTATCAGGCCGATACCTGATACCAGCACTCGCCCATCCCAATCTGACATGTTTGAAATAAGTGTTTATTGATGGAAGGAACCATCCATGATTTCTTCTTTCTGTGGAATATATCCACTGTTTAGGCACAAAGCTAAAATTATCCTCTTCTGACATCAGTCCGATGGCAGCTGTAAGAGACATAAAAAGCTTTTAAAAACACTTACTCTGGTCACTTAATGGTCTGTGCAGTAAAAGCACCGTAAGAAATCACGCAGAAACTTTGAAGCAGGATAAAACATGATTTATTTGCAGCACTGGGGGATATAAAAAAATAAGTTAGCGTTTAATTTTTATTTCCAGAAAATACAAATAATTATCACAATAAAAATCAAATCATTACCTTTTAAATTCAAGGACAGATTTTTGCTCCCAGGCAAAAGTTGAAGAAATGAGACACGTTACTAGCTTTTACCTGGGATTTAGTTTTGCTGCAAGCTTCTTAAATACCTCGTTTTTAAAAGTGCCAATAAGAAGCATGTCTTTTGTGCAAGATAAGATTTGTTTTTTTTACATGTCAATTAGTGAAAACTATTTTTTCTCAAGTTGAGATAATTCCTGTCAGATCATTTAATTTTAGAACAGAAGTACATCAAACTGTATTTTGTGTATCATACAAGTAGAGTACCTGTAAAGTTGTCCATATTTAGTCATTAAATTGTAACTGTTTATATACCCCTCAGTGTTCTCCTACATATGACACACCTCTTAGATAACCAGCACAGATCCCATTAGGAATGAATACATTTCCTGGGCATGGAACTTCTTCATTTACTTAGTGATAGAAGAAGCTTTGATACACCTACTCACACGCAGCATAATGAAGGCTTATTGCTGAAGGTCATTAACTTGAAAGGAGAGAAACCAATGATGCAGATGTGTTGCCTTTCAAGCAGGTTGTTCTCTTGTAATTTTTGCCCCTTGGCTGATTTATGCATGATGACACAAACTGAATAATCTGTTTGACTTAATCATGATTGCTTATTTAAAACTGGTTCACTAAATAAATAGAAAGATGATATTGAATATGACAAAGCCCAAGTTCTGAAAGGCCAGAATCAGTTTTTGTGTAAATTTACCAAACATTGAAAATATATTATTTTATATTTTTTTGCATCTTTTCAATCTTCTCCCTCCCAGGAGTTTAAGTTCATGGGTCAGTGTCGCTCTCCGTCCGTTTCCCCGAGCAGACAGGCTGCGTCCTCCAGCAGCCCGGCTCAGGAGGAGCTCTCCCTCTTCCAGCAGTTTCTACAGGAGGGGAACCCCTTTGAGATGCATGCTGAGCACAGAGAGGAGGAGACAGAGGACGTGCTGGCGTCCAATGGGGTAAGAGCGTCATTCACACACTCCAGCCCTCTAACAAGGCGACCCATGTCTGCAAAATAGTTAATCAAGTGACAAGTTGATCAGCAGTGATATGATCACTGCAGGCTCTTCAGCCCTCAAGCTGTCATCAGCAAGACGGTAACAAACCTGCATTAACAGTGTGCTGGCCACAATTAAACATGACCTGATTGTTTTAGCTCTGTCTGGAGTCTGCAGCATGCCTCAAAAAGCTTATTTGAGAGCTGATCCAGTTGGAGGGAAAGGACAAAAAGCAGAGCAGTTTGTAAAATTACATCCTCTTTATCACGTAGTCCGCAGTTCTTTGTAGCACCACCCGTGAGGTTTGTGAAGAGTTCCTTTCCAAACACTTGCCCTTTGTTTTCTCTTCCAGTCTAGTCTTTAGTATTCAGCTCTTAAATACAGGAAACATCTTTCGTTTCAAAGAAAAACAGCTCCTGCTCTGCCTTGTTGAAAATGTGAATAGGCAGACTCTTGATTCACAGAAAATGTTCTGCTGCAGATTATTTTGTACTGAGAGCTTCAATCTGCGTGACTGTTCATCCATCAGTATGCTTTGTGCAACTGAATCTTCAAACCCAGAGGACAGGGCTAGATTTACTTAAAGGCAAGTGTAAGCCTTTTGTCTTGTTCAACAACTTGAAAACAGGAGCTCCAGCTTCCCTGAGTAATCTGAAACTATCATGAGTTTAGCATCTACCACAATCCTATACAAAAGACCAGATTATGTGGTGGAGGATGGCTTCTGCAACATCTTTCCATTTCTGAAGTAGCTTGGAGTTAGCAGCAGTGCTGCTGATGTGAAATCAGGCCTCTCTTATTGGACGAGTTGAGCTCAAAGAGTCTTGCTATCAAGTACAGCAGTGCTGTCTCCCTGACTCTGACGAGCAGTGGTTAACAAACATCTTGCCCGTCTCGTTGGTCATAGTTAGTTGTCATCGCTAGCTACACAGGTTGTCTGCTAGCCCATCAAGCCTGCTAGCAGACCCAGTTTTTGGTTGCTTAAAGGTCCCATATTATGCTCCTTTTCTGCAGTTTGATATGTATCATTGATGTCTTCATGAAATGGTAGGGGGTCTGCCCCAGTGGACCACTCAGGTCAGACTTGCTCCTGATTGGTCAAAAATGGGAATCGCTGACATCGGCAAAACCCAGGAATTCCAAACAGCTCGTTTTAGGTCCGGATTTTACATTCACAAGCACCACTAAGTACAGGTTTGTCATTAAATATCACATTTTGTGGGCTGGGAGGAAAGCCAAAGACCCACAAATTTCACTTAAAGACTTAATAAAGCGATTTGTGAATAATATGGGACCTTAAATGAATTTCTGAGCTCTAAGTGTAAACAGACTCACCTTTTGGCAAAGTTTATCTAAGAAATAACTTCCACCTGATACTTAAAGCAAAGACACAGTGAGCCAGAGAATATTGCCTGGATTTTATACACACATATCTAGTATAAAGCCCAGAAAAGGCACATTTGTTATATAAAAGTATTTTTCCCCAACAGTGGAAGAAGAAAGATTGTACAGATATCTTGACATATCACCTAGGCTTTTTATATTTTGGTGTATTTGCCTCTCAGGCTCAATGCGGAAAGCAATATTGTACTGTCGAACATGCTAGACTCACAGCAGCTCCAGCTCGGCTGTTTCTTAAGCTTGTAATCCTTTCCAAAAGGCTGCTGTGTTGCCTGTGCTTGCTGTTTATTCAGAACAGAATCAAATGAAATTTCCTCGTAAGATGAATAGAGTTCAGCTCAAAATCAAGCTTTATATAGTCTTTTTGTAGCTATTTTCACACTGATACATATAAAAATAGTGTTACTAAGACTTAAATGAACCTTTTATTTGAATATGTGAGCATGGTGCTTCCTTTCTAAGTATTTAGTTTTTTTTTTCTGATCAAGGGGCAGATATGATACAGCTTTTTCTTCTTTCTGCTCTTTTTCATTAATTTGAGATTTTTTTTTTTTGTATTGTATGTATATTTTTATCTCGACATGAATGAAATAAAGACCAGCTAAACCAAAAGATTTTGTTTCACTTTGCACTTGAACTTTGATCTTCTGTGACCTCTCTCATCTGGCATGTGACATTTCTCTCCAGTACGAGTCAGACGAGCTCGAGAAGAGTGTTTATCAAGATTACGACAGCGACAGCGATGTCCCTGAAGAGCTCAAGCAGGACTACGTGGACGAGCAGACCGGAGACGCTCCTCTCAAGAGGTCAGTTCAAATCCAAACAGTTTTACACGACACAGCTCAGGTTAGGACATATGACAGCTCTGTGTGTATGTCCAGCTGTCCATCATTCCTACTCCCTGGTATTTCTCATTTTTGACAGCAAGTGGGCATAAACAGACACAAAAATAAGTTTCTCATCGAAAGCAGGGACACAGCACAAACTGATGTGTCCTCCAATCTCTTTGCAAGAGCCTCTAAAAGGATGAGAAGTCATGCATTATGCCACTTTTTATGAATTTAGCAATGATAATTTTGCCTTGCCTCTGCCTAACCCTGCTAAGTAGGCAGAAAGCTTTTATAAAGCTTTTTGTCAACCCATGAAAAAATCTCTTTCTTCCCACCTCCGCCTACATGATTAGTGACTACTGAAAGATTAGTCGATGTTTAATAAAGGCGGAGGCATTCAAGTGATTCTCTACCGCTCACAAATTAATTCATTTCCACATAATTGAGACAAATTAATGCAGATGAGGAAAGTTTTGCATTGCTTGCCTTTGTAATAAATGTAAACAGTCACAATCTGAGCATGTTGTTCACAGATTTTTTTACTTCAGGTTTTAAAATATTGGATTATAAGATTGTTACTTGATGGGTGTTTATCAGACCAGATATTAAAGGGTAATAGGGGTGGTGGAGTTTAGGAAATGAAAAATAAGAAGCACAACAGGAAAATGAAACAAAGCAAAGTAAATTTCATCTGTAAATCTCAACTTCTATCAGACACTGGTTTTCTTTTGGCCACTTTACTCATTGTTTGAGCCTAACCTTAGTCCTGTTTGAGGTACTGGTTCTTTTCATAAAACTGAGAAAATGAGTTACTCAACATCTAGCACTTTTTTTTTCCTAAGAAAAGATGTCTTAATTTTGTGTTCAATATTTATCACATGCAAGAGGCTTTAGCTCACCATCGAACACCAATACCCGACAGCAATCAGGCCCTAAAGGTGGATCCTAAAGAATCAACCTTGCAGTTATTTCTCGACAGCTTACACTGTCAGTATTTTAGGTTACACCTCCACAGGAAAAGGATCTGTTGAATTACTCAGTTCAAGTTACCTTTACAACAATCAAACTGACATTGCATATTTCAATCATGGCTCATGACCACTGCTCAGGAATACTTCAATCTTGATGCACACTGGGAAAAAAAATGTAATTACATCAATTGTTTTTTGTCTTATTTTCAGTTAAAAATGTCTCTTTAGACTTAATGACCCTCATTTCTTAAACTTGTGAAAAATGGGTGTACACTCCTTTTCACGCACACATCGGCATTTATCAATTTGAACGTGGGCGTTGAGAACGCTCAAATCCCAGGTCTGAGTTTGTGTACGCAAGTTTCATGTCAGTGGGGAGCGGGGTGCTGGGAGAAAAAACTGTCTGTGGAGGAGAGTTATAAGATCATATGAGCGCGAAACATTTTCAGACAGAAAAACTGAGTTCTGTTTTAAGACATTTTTCTGTTTTCAAGGAAATTCTTCTTGTTCCATTGGCAGATTTTTTTTTTACTTGTTGCGAGCAATTCAGACCTCTTTTTTTCTTTAATTAACCTGAAACAAGACATTTTTTTTGGAATGACCAGTGAGTGTGGCTCAAATCAAGTATACCAAGACAATTTTTACTTAAAAAAAAGACAAAAACACTTGATAAGATTTCGTTTTTTTTGCAGTGCAGGCACAAGAAAACAGTCAATCTTCATTTATGAAGCACCAGTCGTGATAACTGTGGCATTTTACAAAAACAGCAGATTAGACTTGTAGATCAACTGAGACCCGACATCAAGACAGGTTAAGTCATTTTAACCATGCTGGGTGTAGCACTTCGTAAGACACTTAGTCAGTTACAATGGCAAGAACAAAATTGTGCTGACATCTGAAAACAAACCTGACTACAACAAACCATTACTAGACAACCACAGCAAACAAGACATAAATACATTTTATTGCATAGCTTTTCATGAAGACAGATTGTTTTGATTAAGTGTGACATGCCTGATATTTTTGCTTTAAGTCACACCACATTGGATTTATGCAAGTGTTCAACCATGTATCAACCTATAGTCACTTAATCACTAATTTCCCTTTCTTAAAGCAGAAATTACTGCTGGTTAATTGTTAACTGGACTGCATGGTCACAACCTGAAATAATGATTAATGGCTAATATGGCTCAGTGATGAGTGTCAGGGGTCTGGTGCCGCAGGGTTCACCAGTTCAAACACGTCATCATCAAGGTGCCATTTTGTTTCCAGCTTTGTACGAAGGGTTCTGATTGATCAATTACACGACTCTGACCCGTGCTGAGGTTTTGAACCGAGGCCTGTCATTGCCAAGGAAGGTGGTGTTAATGATTATAACTGACTCTCTTCTTTTCTCATGACTCAGTCCTACTTTATGTCTCACCTCTACCTTCACATTTGCACCAGTGTGTCTCGAGAGACCATCAGAAGCAAGAAGAAGTCAGACTACAACCTGAATAAAACCAATGCTCCCATCCTCACTAACACCACCCTTAACGTCATCCGGCTTGTCGGTGAGTCACACACTTAGAGAAACAACTTTCAGTCATACAGACACAGAAAAAGAAAGAGGTGGTAGAAATGTGTAATACGGGGTTGATGACATTACATTATACACAATAGATAATGTTTATTGCACAGTAAAAGATGTTTTCCACTGTTGATAATGTATAATGCATGATTTATAATCTACAGCATATCACAATGTTGATTTTTTTAATATTACACGTTAAATCATGGGTATTGCATGGTAAATACTGAAATCTGAACCAAAAAATTGTTCTACCAGTAAAAAAAAATAAAAATAAGAATGGAGGAACAAAAAAAGCAGCTCTACTTGAAAGCTCTCACATCTTAGCCACAGTGGGAGTCCTCTCTAATCTGCACTTCCATTAATCTGTCAGTGAAGCCACCAGCTCGTGGCAGTCATCACACTCTCGCTGCTGCTGCTGCTGCTACCTTTGTGACTGAGCCACACTAATAACAGTTAGCTTTTGCCCTGTGCTCTGACCTTTTGTTTCCAGAAAGGTGCTTTCATGTCTTGGTAATGTGGCTTTGAAGACATCAATGCTCTTTCATGGCCAAGCGTGCCCTTTGGCAACGTAAAGCTAATGATGTGATTTTCATGTGTGAAGATGAATTAGAGGAGACGGTTATCTCTCTGTAAGCTTGTATGATCTTACCCCATATGAATTTAATTAAACAGTTCAGGCTGATACAGGTCTGCTCCTACCCTTTAACACTGAGCACTTTCCACAACATAACAAATACATGATCCTAGATATGAGCTTACACACACAAGCAACTCTTGTTTACTCCACAGTTATGGAAGTTCATCAGATGATTTTTCTTTCTTCTTCAGCTTTTGTTTTCATTTTATTTTCCAGTTAAGTTTACTTTTTGTGTTTTTCTCTTTTCATTTTATTGTTTATTTCTTTAATTTCATTATTTAGCTGATTTGATTCTTGCTCTGGTCATGTTAATAAGACTTTACTTTCTTCCTTGATTTCATCATTCCTTCCTTTTCACCTTTCATACTGTACAAAAACGAGAATAATGGGACCTGTTATCTTTTTTCTCACCTCACAATCAGTCATATTGATTCAGAGCCATGCAGCAAAACTTTAACGGAGTGAGAACCCAAAGTTTGATCCCAACCAATCACTTCTAATTCACTCTGTGCAGCTCTGTGATGGAGTTAGAGAGTTCCCTTCGAGTGAGAGGCTGTGAAAAATGAAACAGTGAGAGAAATAGCGCCGTCTCAGTGGCAAAGCCAGCTTGATTCAGTTTATTCTTTTCTTTGTTTCTACCTTCCATTCATCAGTTCTGAGTCAGTGGTAACCTTGTTACACTCCTGTACCTCTACACCCAGTGCTGTTATTACCTCTGTGCTAAATCAGGTCCTTGCTTTTGAATGTATGAAAATGTGCCTCTGCTGAAGATCTTCTTAAAAGACTGTTGTTCCACACAGATTAACTTAGTCCAGATGAACTCTGTGAGCCCCCTTAGAGGTGTACTGAAGAAGTGAGATACAAACTTCAGTGGAAAATGATGCTGGGTTGAGGGAGAACAGTATGGGTGTTCACTTTCTGAGACCCACTTGTGCAATAAAAATACTTAAACCTCTTACAATAGCCCAGGCTCTTTTGACTTTTTATTTTTCTTCCCACTCTGCACAGGGAAATACATGCAGATGATGAACATCCTGAAGCCGATCGCCTTTGATGTCATCCATTGTGTGTCCCAGCTGTTCGATTACTACCTGTATGCTGTCTACACCTTCTTTGGACGCAATGACATGGTACATTATTTATTATTCCCTTTCTACAGCTGCTCTGTCCTCTTGAATGTGGCTTGTTATTGACGGACACTATCTGTGAAAATGCACATCCTCTACTGTACAAAAGCAAAACACTGAACGGCACCAAAGGAGCATTTTTCAACAAAGACATTTTTCAGCTAATGAATTATAGCACTCTTTACACCATCAAACAACTTCCAAGAAAAATAGATGCTCCTCACTCTCTGTATATTTGCAGGCTTCCTTAAATGCCTGAGTGAAATCACCATCATAACCACACATTGGCTGAAACAGCAACATCTCAACTTTCAAATACCGTTAGAAATTTTCTGATCGTGCAAACCATCACAGAATAACCATCATTCAAAGTGCGCTTGTGGAAATGTGTTTGTGTCAGAGCATCTGGAGTTGAAGTGTTAAAGAAGGCTGAAATTTTGTCCTTTGCTGCAACCAGTCACCAGGGGGCGCTCCAGTTTTTTTTTTTGGCTTCAATTTTGGGAGTTGTGTTATTATCCATCTTTTTAACCAGTTTTTGATTGTAGTTGTGACATTTCACAACATAACATGGCACTGTTGGGATTTATCCACAACTGCTGCAAAGTTTTCACAAAAGCTTCTCCATTTTGCTTGACGCAGCAACTAGAGCTGTTAAATAACTTTTCTTTTTGAAGATATAACTACACACACAATACACATGTTGGTTTCACTTCTTTAATATTAACTACATCAATGTGGCATGGCCTTGAGTGGAGCAGCCTGTGGCACTGTTGATTACTAAAGCTTAGGCTGCCTCGATGGCAGCTTTGATGTTGTCTGTACTTTCGGATTATCCTCTTCTTGACAATACTCAACGTGGTCCATGTCAGGTGAGTTGGTTGGCCAATCAAGTACAGTAATAATATGGTCCACCGACCCTTCGGTAGTAGTTTTGATGTTAGTGTCAGGTGTTAAGTCTTGCAGGAAGCATGAAGCAAAGAAAAAATCTCCTGGAGGGCGGCTGCGTTGACTTTGGACATGATACAACTGGGGATGTCCTGATCTGATACACCGATATGAGGAAGTGGATAGCATCAGATTTCATTACGTGATTGGGACTGGTCCAGTTTTCACATGTTTTTAGCACCGTAACGCTTTGCAGCTGCTGTAAATCAAACCACGTTGCAAACATGTCCACTGTGTGGAACTACTTCTCTTTGGGAAGCAATGATGGTAAAGCAGAGCCTTAAAACATTTGTAAAGTGAGTGTTCCTCGAGGAGGTACCAACAGGGCTCACTTTGATACAACAAATGATTTGCCATTTACAGTGGAATCACCCGACGGAGTACAGGATTTAGAATAGAATAGAATAGAACTTTATTGTCATTGTAACAAGTACAACGAAATTAAAGTCACAGCAGCAATCAAGAAAACAAAAAAGTGCAAAAAGGTCCATAAGAAAATAGATGATGACAGCTTGTCCATCATTGTCCAGTTCAGCCAGCTTCCACCTCCACAGGGTCCAGGACTGAGCTTCTTCAGTCATGCTCCATCTCTTTCTCCTGGATCCTGTCTGCTCACAGCAGATGAAGTTCTTCCAACATGGCATTGGTGTCTGATGTTAGCTCCATTAGCCATGTCTGTGAATAGCATGATGCTACTCTGCCCTCTGGTATTTCCTCTGTTGCAAGATTAGCATGGCTAGCTCGTCCATCTTATTGGAGATAGATCTTACGTTCCCAATAACGATGGATGGAAGGACACGTCCACGTTGTCACTTCTTAGCTCACACCTGAGAACCAGCTCGTCGTCCTCACCTCCTTCTCCTCACTTTGTGGGAAGACATCAGGCCTTTCACCAGCTAGCATTGTCATGCTACAGGCTGCTAACAGCTGATGCAGCTATTTCTTACCCGTAGGATCTCCAGACAAACACAGGAGAAAAAGTAGTAAAAATATCACTGAAGCCACAAAAAGTTTGGTGTCCATGACCAACAAATGAGCCAAACAAAGTAATGATCCACTCCCAATACAAAGATTACGAAAAAGAGACGAAAAAATGACAAGAAACGGACAAAGAAGAGAGAGCTGCTGCAACAGGCAGCCAAAGCCAACAGGGCGACGCCTAGCAATTTATCAGAGATCAGAGAAGTATCTTATTGAATTGGTATTGGAATCAGAAGTCCAAAAAACTGAATCAGGACATCCCTAGATATAACACAGATGACTGGCACAGGCAGGTGACATGGCACCTTGAATCATCAAAGACTGATGAATTCCCATGGTGGACTTCAAGCACCTATCTCCACTGTCCCTCCAGAATCAAGGGGAATTTGGGGGAGGCTGTACCACATTGATTTCCAAACCAAATGCAAAATTTACTCTTGCCTGAAAAGAGGACTTCAGGTCACCAAGCAACTGACCAGTTTGTTTAATGCAGCACAGGCGAGATAACTCAGATGTACAGTTTGGGAGTGGCCTAGAAATGCAGCTGCTGTAAGCAGCTGCAGCTCAAAGACATCAGTGAATAGTTACTCCTGATGCACAAACTCCGATCCTTATGAAGCTTTCTATATTTCAAGAACTAACTTTTCTTAACTAACTAACTATTGTAATCTCTTCCTCAAGGTTTTTTTGGTTGAAGGCAATAATTATCAAAATTAAATTTTAAAAAATACTTGAAACATTTAGATACATATGTAATGAGTCTGAGATGTAGTTCATTGTATCTTTTTGAAACAACTGATGGAAAACATTAATTTTTATCACTATATCTTACTTCTTAGAGATGAAGCAACAGCAGTGAGCCCTGATGCATCTACAAACATAAAGATGCAAACATTAAATCACAGCACCTCCACCTTTGAATCTTCCACCTGACCCTAACCCTTCAGACTGTTCATTACATGCTCCTGCTGTGTGGCATCATTTACTCGCTGTTGAAATCCAAGACGTGTCTTAGCTTCACCCCATAAGTAATCTGAAGCTGTTTTTTTCTTTTCTTTCCATTTCAGAGCTCACAGTTACACACTACTGCTGCTGCATCAGCGGGTTGGTGCTTCAAGAAAATTGCCAGCATTTATTTCCAAAAGAGGATTTATGAATTTTTTATGTTTATTAGATGAAATACAGTGCGACTGGGGAATAACTGCTGCCTCTTTCTTTTCATATGGCAGTATGTTTCGGGTACAACTTTCCTTGAATGATAGGTTACAGTCTGCAGGCCCAGGCCCCTCCTCCTCCTCCTCCTCTTCCTCCTCCGCTCTATCTAAAGAATATCATGACATTTATACTGCGCCTCGCAGAGAAAGAAAACATCATTTGTGTCAGCAGCAGTGCCCTCAGGGATGTGGTAATGATAGCAACAAAATGACTTCTGTCCCTTTACAGTGGAAGAGATAAACAGGATGAACGCTCAGTGGAAGCCGCTTTGATACACATTATTGTCATGTTTGTTTGTGTGCCTGTGTGTGTGTCTGTGTGTACATTGGAGTTGTGAAGCGGT
The DNA here is from genome assembly GCF_033239565.1 of Halichoeres trimaculatus. Classification (NCBI taxonomy): domain Eukaryota; kingdom Metazoa; phylum Chordata; class Actinopteri; order Labriformes; family Labridae; genus Halichoeres; species Halichoeres trimaculatus. Next base: position 20,733,103 of record NW_027437192.1, read on the forward strand.
CTCTTTTCTTATGTGTCTCAACCCACCCGTCGTGGGCTGGAACAGTAAAAGTATGTTTTGTTCGTCTGCTCCTTCACTGTTTCTTCTTCAAACATATTGTATAAATCATTATACTCGTCTCCCTTTCATATCTTTTGTGCCTTAATCTTACATGTTCTTTTCTCGTCACACAGTCACATTTGTCTTTCATCCCCTCTGACTTTTCCTCACGTCACCCCCCTGCCGCTCTTCATCTTTCTGTGAAACTTTCCCTTCCTCTTTCTTTTCAGTGCTGTACCTCTGGTCTCATTAAGAGTAATTTCATGAACCCACCCACTTCATGAGCAGTCTCTCCCAAAGAGGCACCTACAGTAAAATGCTAATGTGCCCATGAATTTTTTAACAGCTTATGGAGATTTCGGTGCACATATGCTTGTATTTTGACCTGGGCTCTGTTCTTTTTACACCCCCAGAATCAAGAAAGAGCTGCTTGACTTCTTTGTGTGAAGAGTAATGGGTGTTATTAGAATTCAAAAGGGTAAATTGCCCATTATCTGTGTATATTGGTGCTGCCAGCTTGAGCTGCACTATTGGCTCTGTCACACATAAGCAAAAGATACATCAAGTGCCGTGCTCAGAGGTTCTCCATTCTCACCTCAACCGAGTTCCTTCTGCTGGAACCAAGAAATTAACAATTATTTGAAGCATGATTCATGTTTCAACATTATGTAAAACTGTGCCCCATGGACTTGATATGTTTCTCATCTATTTTTTCCAAGAGGAGACAGAGTTCGCCAGGAAAGAAAGATGGTTGAGAGGAAATAAAGATAGATGTAATGTCGCTCTGTTCCATGATATGACGGCAGAAGGGAAGGAGGAGGGCGCCCAGCTACAAAGACGATGAAGTAGAAAGTCATGTTGAGACAGAGCAGAGCAGAAAAATGTGTCACTCTGGAAAAGATGACTTCTGAACAGTTCATTTTTCTATCCTTGCTTCCATACTCCCAAAGATAGTTCTTTACAGAGGTTATACATTTTTTATTGCACATGTGCAAGTGAAGGTGCTTACATTATAGAAAAAGTAAACTTATTCTCCAGTACGTGTTTGTGTACTGGTGTGCTGTTTTTAATGATGATTCATTTCTTGACACCTCCACCTTTTTTGTTATTTGTTTTTGTTTTTGTTTTATTTGTTGTTTTTTGTTATTTCTTGTTTCTTGATGTTTGTCTGTCGTCTATTAAATACACCTGATCAAAATCTTAAGACCAGTTGAAAATTTGCTAGAATATGCATTTTGCACATTTGGACCTTTATGAAATTTTAAGTAGAGCTACAGTATGCAAAAGTAAGAAGGAGGAGTGTGACAAAAAACACTTGGAACTTCAAAAAAAAAAAAAAAAACTGAAATAGGTTGTTTATCACCTAATCAAAAGTGTAAGACCACAGGCTATTAAAAGCCAAAATCTGCTCAAAATGATCATTTTCTGTCATCTACATGGTCATGCCCTCCTGATGGCTAAAGCTAAGAAGCTGTCTCTACTTGAATGTGGTCGGATTGTTGAGCTGCATAAGCAAGGCCTCTCGCAGCGTGCCATTGCTGCTGAGGTTGGACGCAGTAAGACAGTCATTTTAAAATATTTTGGAAGATCCTGAGCATCAAGGAACAAAAAACATCAAGTGGTAGACCCCAAAAAATTACACCTGCACTGAGCCGAAGGATCCAATTGGCTGTCTGTCAAGACACAGGGTGGTCCTCGACCCAAATTAAGGCCTTTACTGCTGCCGACTGCTGCGCAATAAACATAAGACGGCATCTGCAAGAAAAGGATTTCAAAAACAAATTCAAAGACCTCGTCTCCTACAATGCCACAAAACTGCCTGTTTAGACTTTGCCAGGGAGCATCAAACATGGGACATTGAAAGGTGGAAAAAAGTTTTATTCTCTGATGAGAAAAAATGTAACCTTGGTGCTCCAGATTGCTTCAACGTTACTGGCATGACAAGGAGATCCCACCTGAGATGTTTTCTACCCGGCACAGTGGAGGGGGGTCCATCATGATCTGGTGCTTTCTCATTCAGTGGACACTGGAGCTTCAGGTGGAGGAGGGTGGTCAAATGACGGCTGGTTACGTGCAGATGTTACAGTGGGCATCCCTCATGACTGAGGTCCTGGTCTGTGTGGTAACAGCTGTTTTTTAAACTGGACAACGCTGCAGTTCACATACTCGCTTGACGAAGGACTTCTTCAGGGAGAATAACATCACTGTTCTGGACCATCCCGCATGTTCCCCTGATTTGAATCCAATAGAGAACATTTGGGGAGGGAAGTTTATGAAAATGGTCATCAGTTCGAGACAGTTGATGCCCTTCATGAAGCCATCTTCACCACTTGGAGCTATTTTCCCAAAAGATTTCTGGAAACTCTCGCATCAAGCATGCCCAAACCAATTTTTGGAGTGATAAATGAGAACGGTGGAGCTACTCATTACTGAGTCCTACTGAGAAAAACTTTTGTTCTTGTTTGGAGAGATTTTTTGTAATTTTTGAGTGATGGTCTTAAACTGATAAACAGCCTATTTCAGTTTATTTGTTTTCAATAAATTACTTTTTCAAAGTGCTTTTTGTCACACACCTCCTTCTTGCTTTTGCATATTGTAGCCCTACTTAAAACCTCATTAAGATCCAAATGTGCCAAAGGTAAATTCTGGCAATTTTTCAAATGGTCTTAAGATTTTAATCAGGTCTGTATGTGTGTGTGTGTGTGCCGCTGATTGGATTGGGAGTTGTGTGTGTCCCTGGTTTGCTTTGACCTGGGGTGGGAGGAGGGAGGGGGAAAGCAGGTTTGTTCACATGCTGCATTGCAGTTGCACTGACGTACTTTACAGGTGTTTGTCATTTGCAAGAAATATCATAAAAAAGTTGGAAAAAGTAAAGATGAGAGTTCTCTAACTTAATCAACTAACTTTTTATTTCTGTCCCAATAATTATTTTTCAAGATTGAAAGAAAGGTTAAAAAGGTATCCAATTTTTTTTAGTTTTTTGTTGGTGAAAACTTTATTGTCTCAAATGCAAGGCTGTTCAATATCAAGGACGAAGATGACGAATGAAAGTTTTAGAACTCAAATGAAACTCACTGCATAAAGGATTGCAAACACGCACACTGCCCTAAATTATGCGTAAAATAACAACACATAAGAGTCTCAAGAATAGTAGAAGTAGTAAAAGCTTTGAAATCGTCACCAGATTGTTCTTTGGAGGCTTTGAAATCAATTTTGCGCACTTAAATCTTTAGAACAGAGACAAGGACAAACACACAGGGCCATTTTTAACAAGAGTCGCTTTGACAGAAAATGCTAGATAGTTGCTCATGACCACTTACAGCAGAAAGGAGGAACATGAAAGAGTTTGTGTATCTTTCTTCATGCGTATAAGGGCGACCGCACCCATGGGTTTATTTATCTGTTGTCTTTTCTTCTCTGTTGTCTTTTCTTCTCTTTAACTCTCTTTAACATAATATTTTCTTAATTTGGAATTTTGCTTCTTGTTTTTCCTCACTGCTCTCCACACATCATCCACAGCCCGTCCCGAGCCCGTCTTTGCCTGCTCATGGTGGCAGAGAGGCAGGTGCTGGCAGGGTGGTGGGCCCTGCTTGCTTGGTAAGAGTAGATCTGACAGGGCTGTCCCTCCCTGTGAAGACTGTAGTTCATTTGAATCCTTCAGAGTGTGCGTGATTTGCTTTCTTGAGGAACATCAAGAGCCCCTGAAAGTAATTTCAGAGGCGTTCAGATGTTGACTTTGCTGTGATATCAACCTCTCATCCTTCCCTTTCTTCACCTTCAGTCTGTAAAATACTGAAGCTAGTATAATTGTCTGAATTTGACGCCTCCTCTTCCCAGTTTCTGCTCCTTTGTTCACGAGAGTTGAATAAAATGAAGCGGGTTAAGATTTTCTCCCTTCTGACTCTGTGAGGTGGGAGTAGGTGTGTATTAGTGTGTGTGCTCTCACACCCTGCTGAAGTGTGTTTTCTCACTCTGTGTGTGGACATATGTGTCTCTACAGTATGAGTCATCTGGACTGGGCCTTATCAGCAGCCGACTGAGAACCACACTGAACCGGATCCAGGAGAGCCTCATCGACATGGTAAGACTTTAACTTCCTCACTCTGTTTCTTTCCCTCTTTCATCGTCCTCTGTCGTTACCTCATCCCTTGTTTCATTTTCTGACACGGACATGCTCCATCCTCCATCCTCATGTGCCTCTCTCCTTTTCGTTCCCCTGTTTGTGTCATTTTTTCTGTCCACTCAGTGTGGTCTCACTGCTGAAAGTGTCAACGGCCTGCACTGCCACAAATGCATTATGGGTTGTCATTATCTGGCCAGCGGTCACTCACATATACACACACCTACCTGTGTTTTCGAGACTGTATGTGTGTGAATCCATTAGAAGTTCAATCCCTGCTCCCCTCTGTCCTTCCTACAGCTTTTGTAGCTGACACACTTTGTAGAGTGTGGGTCTAGTGTCTCGGTATATGAGATTTGTGTTTTAATTGTTTGCACTGTAGGCCTTAATTATTAAAACTGAAATAGCAAAGAGCTTCAAACATGAAGTCGACATGATGAGCCTCAAAGTTGTTATATTTTCACTACCTTGGGTAACTGATGGAAATAATTTTTTTTTTTTTTTTTCTAGTTCGTTGAGATGCTCTTGTGTTCTCTATTTGAACATCCACTGACTGTGAGGACACATTTCATTTTTTACTATTACTTTCTGACTCATCCTGTCAGCATGCCTGGAGATTCAAATTATCAGTGGAATTACAGTGCTGTGCGTCATGAGTAAATGTGCACTGCACCTGTCTTCATGTGGAGACGCTTTCATTGATTCTGCTACAGTGTTATCTGTGCAGGTGTCCAATCAACCCAAATATTCCCCCGACCCTCACAGTATTAGTCAGAGTTTTAGGTAACTAAATTGGACCTAGTGATTGAGTTAATATAGAGGGCTTTCACACTAGCACAGCTCTGTGCCTGTTTCGGTTGGTTCACAGCTGGATCCAAAAGAAGTTTGTCTCCGTTTGTAAACTGTGACATCATTGGTGGGTGTGTCATAGTCTGTGCTGATAAAATTAGCATGAAATAGAGGAAAATGGAGACAAAAAGCGTGTAGTGATCAAGTAATGAGACAAAATGTTTGATGACAGTTTAGGCATCACCAGAATGTCAGTTGAAGCTTAAGGGCAGCGGAGAAGAAAGAACACAGAATAATACCGTCTGACTTTCACTCTGCTTAAAGGTAGGTTCTGCATGAATTTTCAGCACTTGTTAATTAACATTAATTCAAACTAGGGCTGGACAATTAATTGGATTTTAATCGTGATTTCAATTTTGCCATCTGACACTCATAAAAACATTATAATCGAAGAAAACAATTAATATGCCACACAGTGTGGATGTATGCAAGTTCCTGTGCTTCATAGCTCTTCTGTGTTCCATGTGCAGCCACAGCGAGTGTGTGAGACTTATGTGGATCAATAATACTGTATGTGCCACTCGCTGGTTCTTTAAAGTTGTGTGTAAATCGATGCTGAAGTTTTTAAATAAATGAATAATTGTGTTTATTAATTGTGATTTCAATATCACTTAAAATAATCGGGATTGTTATTTTTACCATAATTGCCCAGCCCTAATTCAAACTGGGCTCCTCCTCCTTGGCTCAGTGTCAGCAGCAGCACACACCCACTGGCTCTGACAATGATTACGTGAACACACTCAGTAGCTCAGCAACTATCTGCAGAATCACTCTCGAGTCCTTTTATGTGATTAATTGAATACAAAAAAATCCAATCTAGGAGTAAAATGGACTGTGATTTTAAATGGATAAACATAAATTTGGAGTTAAGTCAAGCTTCTCCCAGCGGCAGACACTGTCTAAGCTGAAGCCTTATCTGTCTTTTGAAAACTCTGAGATGGTTTTAGACTACAGCAATGCACTTTATGTTGGAGTCAGCCAGGCCTTTCTGTCGCGTCTGCAGCTGGTCAAAAATGCTGCTCCTTGCCTCCTAACAGGAACTGGTAAGAGAGCCCATCACTCCTGTCCTGGACTCCCTTCATTGGCTTCCTGTCAATTTTAAGATTAACCTTAAGATTTTATTGTTTGCTTACAAAGCATTGAATGGGCTGGCTCCATCCTACCTCTCTGACCTTTTACAGCCACATGTCCCATCACGGTCACTGAGGTCTGCAGATCACTCGCTTATGGTTGCAGCTAATACGGGGCTAAAGAACAAGAGAGACTGTGTTTTTGCCATCGTAGCCCTTAAACTCTGCGACCAGCTGCCCCCGCAGGTTAGGCTGGCTCCCACGCTGCTTGTGTTTAAATCTCTGGCATTCCTTGGCCCTGTTAAAGAGTATGTTTCTATTATTTTGTGGGCTTTTGTGTTATTTTTGTTTCCTTTTCTCTTCCTGTGTTGCTAATGAAAAGCACATGAGTCAATTCCCTTGTTTATAAACCCCCTGTTTATCTTTATAAATCAAAATTAAACATTGGATTACATTATAAATGTAAATGAATGTGTCTGTGAACTCATATTTTAGTTATCCAGCCTATTATTCAAATGTGGATCCTGAAACTCAAATTTCATTTATTTCTAAGTGGAATCAGTTATTTACACATATCATTTTATTATTATTCTGACGTTTGTGAAGCCTCGCAATATTAGTGCAGCTTTTCATTAGAAGAATAAAACGCCTGGAGCTGTTTCAGACAACAGAGAGGCCAATATTGCGTATGCGCATTCAAATTAGATTTTTATCATATGTCACCTGTTGTGACTCACAGTACGCTACTAGCTGATTAGAAAATGGAAAAAAAAGAGTTGTCTAATCCCATGGTGAGGTCCTGAATAATGTTATTTCTTGTTTCATTTTCTCAGAATCTGTGGGGCTTTCTGTTTCTCATATCAGCGTTTCTAATTTCATCTGTATATGTGTACTACACCCAACACAAAGCTGCTGTAAGATGTACTCAGCACCCTGTCTTGTTTTTCTTAGGTCTGATCAACAACAGCAACTTAAAAAACAGTAACTTAATCATTGTTTAGGACTGTATTGAGCTGTGAGTTGCAAATGTTGATTGAAATGAGGAGTCTTAATGGTGACCATCAACACCAGTCTGGTCTCAATGTAAATCTCTTCAGAATGAGAAGTCAGGCAAACAGAGTGAATTGTTTTCTGACCGGCATCACCTTTGCATTCAGGTACAATCAGCCTTTTTCCACGTAAGGGACCCCACAGCATCCAAATTACCCCTTTAAAACAAAGCACTTATTTGACAGAGCAGTGTAATGGCATTTTGATGTGATGGCAATGCCTGCTGCTTGGCGGTGATGTTTATAGCCTTGCAGTTCAGGGCTCGTTCCGACGAGGGGAAGGAAGAATTTGGAGTGAAATAAAGCAGGGAAATGGCGGAAAATAAAAGATGAAAGTCAGGATTTTTTTTTAATAAGCTTTAGATCGTTTTTAAGGGTTTGATGCAGGAATATGTTTCCGCCTCTCAAGGGGAACTTTGCCAAATGATTTAAGCTCTGCTAATTCTATGGTTAATGTGTCGGATAGTTTCAGGAGCCAGGCAAGCCCAGCTGCTTTCTGTACAGGGTTTATTTCTCTACTTGACTGTACAACTGATCCAATACAGATAAACGACTGACTGGATGGAGGCAAAAAACTGAATATCACACACACACACACACACACACACACACACACACACACACACACACACACACACACACACACACACACACACACACACACACACACACACACACACATGCTTGCACATGCATTAGAAATGACTGTAATGGTATCACTTTGTGCCCATCACAGTCTGTGTCCTCAGAGGGAGGACAACGATGCAGGCTGTGTAACTACAGCAATGTTCTCACTAATGCATGCCCTCACGCTTTTAGTCTGTCCTTTCTCATATGCACAGCTCTTTTAGCTTATTGCGATAAATCATTCAGTATTGGGAAAATGCTGCTCTTACCCAGCTCATCTTTTTTCCTCTCTGTCTGCATCGCTCTTTCTGCTCTCCTGTGTTTCACATCATGACCTGAACATATAAATCTCACTGACACACTATCCATTAAAGCACACATTGAATGTGAACACCTGTTTGGCAGCAGAAGTTTCCAGAGCTAATGTGTTTTGTTATTTATAACTTTTTATATCCAACTTCTATATGGATTGCAAACCGCCTTTTTTCCATGTAGGTGACTTCGCTCCAAAGTTTTGATGTATTTGAAAAGAGTACACTAACCCATTCTTCCACCCGCATACTAATACGCACCCTAATACTCCTGAGATTGAGGCAGGGTAGACCTCATTTGTAAACAGATTATAAAGTTAATTGCATGCTGCATTCCAATTGAGCTGCTGAATCCTTGTGGTTTTGTTCACCTGACTCACTGTCGCAACTGTCTGATTCCAAAACCCATGCACTGATAATGACTGGAGTCCCATATGAACAGCCTCCAAGCTCCATCTCATTTCGTTTCGGGTACCGAATGGCTTCGACTTAAATTGGGAGCCCCATGGGCAAAAAGTAAAAGATCATCCCCTCATTTACGTTCCATTTCTTTGCCTCCGTTATTCTTGATTACCTCCCTGAAACCCTGCTGCTCACCGCGGTTTGACAGTTTCATTTGGAGTCGACTCTCTTTTTGACTTTGAATATTTCATGGAGAGTTGTTTGGAAGCTGGTGAGGTTTGACAGAAACTTCAGAGAGTGGCAGGGATGTAATTGCCTTCTCAGTTCTTTCTGCAAATCACTTGTTACATAATGTTTAATCACTCGCGCTGTCATCAACACAAATTTCAGGTTCAAATGTGTCATCTCCACCTGAACAAGAAGCTTTGGAGTGAATTATCTGTGGTGTAAAATAATAATTAACCCTGAATTCCTGCTTGAAAAAGTCTAATCCTTTATCCACTCTGCTTTGGGTGGGTGAGATGATAGTGCATGTCAGAATACTGCCATGTACCACAGCTGTGGCCATATTGTGGCTGCCAGAAAGTTCAGCTGTGGCAGCTGTCGAGCTGCAGGCGTCACTGTGAAGAGAGCTGCCACAAGCTCTCATTGCTCAAACCACCAGTGTTCACTTTTTCACTCAGCCACTCCATTTTTTTAACACTGTCTCTCAAATTTCCCCCTCTACCTTCCCTTTTCTAGCTTCATCTGTTTGTTCATGTTTTCTCATTTTCTTGAGCAGCAGTTTGACAGTGATTACACGCCTCTAAAACACAGCCTGTATCCTTCTTCCTGGTTCGTTGATGTGTTTTCATTTTGGGGTTCAGCTTCCTAACAGGCATGAAGATGGTATTGTACAGCAGAAAATGCCTTTTTCTCCAACTTACAATTGCTAAAGTACACTCATAATGGTGCAAAGAGTGGCTGTAATTTGCTTTTTGCATTGTGTTGGTGCGTTTCTTTGTTTGTGTGTCCCTTCCGGGTGCTCAGCTTTCGTGTAATGTGAGACTTTTTCAGTCCTGGCTCTGCAACAGGAATGAGAATCTGGGTAATTTCAGTGTTGGCAGCGGTAATCTGGCACTAAGTGGTGCTTGCCAACTTGCATAAACACACTTACAAACAAGACAACACATTTAAACAAGGAAAATACAAACTTATACAGGTTTGCAGTACTATCATATGTCTCCGGTGCCACTTTCACGTCCCTTTCCTAACCTTAGTGATAATCTCAGAGTGTGTTGTGGTTGTGGTTGGCTACTCTGGTTTGGCACTGTTAACACTCTCTGGCATGCTGCCTCTCATGTCACACACACTAAGTACAGTTTCTTTCACACTGCAGCAGTCATTAGTTCTGCGTGTCTCTTGAGGGCACATCACTGTCCAGACGCGTCTCCATGTAGTGGCTTGCTGTCTCTCCCTGTGAATGGTGGAAGCGACCTGAGGGATTGCCATTTGACAGGGATTACAGATCATATTAAAGCTTTATGGTGTGACTGTTTACACTGTAGTCATCAGCGCCTCACTGGTATCGACTTTTTGTTGGGTTTCACAGTAACACGCATACATTTCATCAATAAGCCCAACTGAGGGTCTTGCTCCTTCGCCAGGAGGAGAAGACAGTTGATCCCTGCGGAGTCAGTAATCTAACATCCTCTCTGTAACTTGTTTGGATGACTCAATACAGCTCCATGGGTGTTTAAGAGATGTATTGTTTTATCTGTTTGCTTCATCTATGCTTGTTACCATTTTCTTCCTGCCTATAAAATTCATTATAACCACATCTGATAAAACTACTGAAAAAATAGTTGTTTTGAAATGTGTCTACAGAGGGTGCCTCTTTTTTCAGTCACTGCATTAGGGACATGATACGACCTCTCTCAGTCACTCTGATCACTTGTCAGCATGTGTAAGGCACTGCAAAGGGCAGAAAGTGATGAGGGATTGTCTTGATCATTGACAGTTCACAACAGTTATGGAGGACCGGAACTGCCAAAATTGAGAACAAATAAAACAGAAAATAAAAACAAAAATAAAAAATATATATACTCATAAATAAATAAATAAATACATAAATAGATATATAAAATAAAATAAAAAAATACCAAAATAAATGTAAAAAATATAATTTAATATCAATAAAAAAAGTTACTAAAAGCTCTGCTGTCATATTTATTTATTTTACGTTGCAGACACTACCAGCTGAAGTTTTGATAAAGTACAATTGCGCCTTGCCGGTGTTTCCATTCTGACCAGATTTGTGTACGACTTGATTAGAATAAAATGTTACGTCCGTCCAGACACTGCACTGATGATGATTAATGTTCATGAACATTAATGTTTTTATTCACTGGTCAATCTGTCGGCCGTGATCACGCCAACTCAAAACAGGCAGGAACAAAACACTGAATGAAAGTCATCATCTTCAGCCTGCCAACATCTAATTTTTTGCGGGGGTCTCCTGTTTTTAAACCCTCTCTCCCGCTTAACTCTCAATTTGGAATTTCTCATGATTTTCTCCTGAATTTTCACACTGATACTGTAACAAACTGAATAGGAATGAGAATAACATGCATCATCCGGGATCAGCACTTCAGCAGGCAACGTCTGTGTGTTGTGTGTTTTCTGAGAGAGTTGTGGGACACACTTTTCTGAGGATTAAAGGGCCAAGCGTCACTTTTCTGTCATGGTTACCCGCTCGCAGCCTTTATGGTGCTCTTTCTGTGGCTGTTGGCAGACATACCTCGTCGATTTCTTCACTCACATGTGGATCAGCCAATAGGCAAACAGTTCAACCAAAGAAACACTTATGACCACCCCATCATTTGCATAACACTTCCTGCTGTATTTCATGCTGGCAGTGTCTGCAACATAAAATAAATAGATATGAGAGCGGAGTGCTTTTATTCACTTATTCATTGATATTTAATTATATTTCCACATTTTTTTTGTATTTGTTTTTACTTTTATTTATTTATTTATTTATTTACTTATGTATATAATTATTATTTTTATTTTTCACTTTTATTTATTTTTAATTTTGGCAGTTTTGGTCCTCCATGACAGTCTCCTTCAGATGGAGGATAAAAACAGTTAGTGTTATACTTGGACTGCTTAAAACTACACGGGCAGCGCTCCATGTATTGTCTATGTGTGGGGAACACTGTGAAATACCTGCTGGCATCAATTTTAAAACAACACAACCATTCAGATTTTATTACTCCACTTCTTAGAGTTGTTTCTGTCTGGAGTCTTGCCTGTTTAGTCTGACTGAGGCAGGTGAGCCGACCAGCAGCTCTGGGAGTTCAGATTTCCAGACATAACCCAAGAAGAATCGTGTGTTATCACATGGAATAAATGAAAGCCCTAATTCTATTTGACATTCATCTAATGAGAACTAAATTTTGTGTATGAGAGTGACAAAGAGGTGCAATAGAATCCACTTCACATTAATTGCTTGGCAGCCAGTCCACTCAACATGGCCGTCAGTCTCTGTGGGATAGACTGGAGAGGAGTGAGCAGACAGTCATGTTAGACTGAGACACTTCAACTGAGAGATCACTCTTTAGCTCCCAGTGGAAAGCTTTCCACAAGACAAGGGTGATTACAGAATTATTAAAGCTCTTATGAGTTAATCTACCTTTTCTAATCTAGGATCAGAATGATTTTTGTTTATTTTTAAAGGTATAAGTGCTGTGGCTTTTATATAACAGTCCCTTAAACAAATGACCTGCTTCTAGGCAAATACCAAGAGAGGCATGGTGTTGATCTGAACAGCCTTGAAGCTTCAATTATTTGTTTATACAATCAGAGTTAAAGTGAAGTGCATTGGTTTGTTGTATAGTTCCTTCACAACAAGCAAAGTAAGCTATCATTTATCATTTTTATGCAAAAGAGCACAATCCAGATTGGTCAAATGAAGTTAGACAATGATGGAAAACTTTGCACATACCTTTGAGTATTGAATTATATTTGCATAGCGTCTCTAATATGTTGAGGTTTACTTGTGGCCCACCCCCCAGACGTTTATCACTCTGCCTCACACATTTCAAATGATGGATCCAGCAGATATGATACTGAGAGGGAGCTCCACTCTCCCCTCAGGTGTCTGCTGTGGCTGACAGATATGGCCTCCCATAGCCACCGCAAAAATACCTCGGGCTGTTAATCAAAATTGATCTGCTCACAACAAACCCCTCAGTGGACGTGTGGGGAAAACCCAAAGATGAAATAGAGTCTGCAGCAGCAGAGGTGGGACTGAATCAGCACTTTGGAAAAACAGAGTCGTTGTCCTTTATGAAAACTGAAGGCCCCCAATGCATACTGGGGCTTCTCAGGTATAATGGAGGAGCCTGGGGAAGTTTGTTTTCTCTTTGAATGAATAGAGTAATGTCAAACTGGAGATTTAAAAGAAAAAAAACTAAAACTCAAGTTTTTTTTATCTAATATGCCTCAGATATTTCACCATGACTCAGGTTTATTTAGATATTTTTGTTGGGGGCAATCATCAACAATCTCTTAAATAGGGGTGAAATAATACACTCATCAGCCACTTTATTTGGTACGCCTTGCTAGTACCAGGTTGGACCCCTTTTGCCTTCAGAACTGCCTCAATCCTTGGTGGCATAGATTCAACAAGGTACTGGAAACATTCCTCAGAGAGTTTGGTCCATGTTGACATGACAGCATCACACAGTTGCTGCAGATTTGTTGGCTGAACATCCATGATGAGAATCTCCCGTTCCACCACATCCCAAAGGAGCTCTATTGGATTGAGATCTGGGGACTGTGGAGGACATTTGAGTACAGGAAACTCATTGTCATGTTGAAGAAACCAGTCTGAGATGATTCCAGCTTTATGACATGGAGTGTTATCCTGCTGGAAGTAGCCATCAGAAGATGGGTACACTGTGCTCATAAAGGGATGGACATGGTCAGCAACAATACTCAGGTGGGCTGTGGACTTTAAACCATGCTCAGTTGGTACTAAGGGGCCCAAAGTGAGCCAAGAAAATATCCCCCACACCATTACACCAGCAGCAGCCTGAACCGTTGATACAAGGCAGGATGGATCCATGCTTTCATGTTGTTGACGCCAAATTCTGACCCTACCATCTGAATGTGGAGCAGAAATCCAGACTCATCAGACCAGGCAATTTTTCCAATCTTCTATTGTCCAGTTTTGGTGTTGCTGTATGAATTGTAGCCTCAGCTTCCTGTTCTTAGCTGACAGGAGGGTCACCTGGTGTGGTCTTCTGCTACTGTAGCCCATCTGCCTTAAGGTTGGACGTGTTGTATGTTTAGAGATGCTCTTCTGCAGACCTCGGTTGTAACGAGTGGTCATTTGAGTTGCTGTCTTTCTATCTGCTCCAACCAGTCTGTCCATTCTCCTCTGACCTCTGGCATCAACAAGGCATTTTGGCCCACAGAACTGCCGCTCACTGGATATTTTCTCCTTTTGGGACCATTCTCTGTAAACCCTAGAGATGGTTGTGTGTGAAAATCCCAGTAGATCAGCAGCTTCTGAAATACTCAGACCAGCCTGTCTGGCACCAACAACCATGCCACGTTCAAAGTCACTTAAATCACCTTTCTTCCCCATTATGATGCTCGGTTTGAACTGCAGCAGATCATTTGATCATGTCTACATCCCTATATGCATTGAGTTGCTGCCATGTGATTGGCTGATTAGAAATGTGCAATAATGAGCAGTTAGACAGGTGTGCCTAATAAAGTGGCTGGTGAGTGTATATAAAGCATTTTATTGATCTTTTTTTATCTGAAGAAATCATTCTCACTTAAAAAAGAATTCACATTCTACACAGAAGCAATCTGACTGATAATTCTTCTGGACTGACTTTGAGTCTTTTCTGCGGACAAGAACACGATAATCTTAAAAGAAAGGACAGAAGGTAAAGATCACCCAGATCAGTGAAGTCCCCCTGCAGGGCAGGTTTTTCTATCAATTTAAAGTGGATACTTGAAGTTACAGAAATTTCTACATAGTCTTTTACAGCCCTTGATACTAGGGCTGCACGATTATCGCAATCGCAATGTCAGCACATGCAATTACGTAATCGCAAAAGAGGATATCGCAATCGCAATGTCAGCACATGCAATTCAGATTTTTCTCCATGATAACCAGCAAGTCTGTAAACTCATCATGACACAACTTTTTTTATTAAATCGCAAGCACAATCGCAATCGCAATATTGTCCACCTAATCGCAAATCGCACCTTTTCCCCAAATTGTGCAGCACTACTTGATACCAACAAAAATTGCTGCATTGAGTCAACTTGGGCTAGTACCACCCTATTTTCTCAACTAGGCAATCAAAGTTTAGAATTATGTGTAGGACTGATGGTGGATCACAATCAATGGTGGGCTCAAACCACCGCTCTGAGGCATTCCAGCGACAAATATCTGCTAGGGCAGATTTGTCATAGCAATCAGTTCCCGTTGTAACATACCAGAAATATTACTAAACCCTGACTTTTCTTATATGCATTAAAAAACAACATCATGATTTGTATAGCTGTATCCTCAGGAAGCATATTTTTTTAGCTGAATCTTTGATCTCTATGAAGAAAATAAAAAAAGGCAGAGATTCAAGGACGTTAAGCTACTCTTAATGAATCTGTGTGTTATTTAAGGTTTAGCCCTTTTTATTTTTACAGGTATTATTTGGGGGAAATTCTACAGCTTGATTTACTATCATTATGCAAGGAAAGATAAAACTTTGATGCTTGATGGTTTCCTTGCATTTAATGATGCCATTGGTCTACTTGTGAGAAAACCATCTCAGCACTCATATCTAGCAGAGAAACACAAAACAAAAGTCCCCCCTGACTGTGAAGTCAATGTGTGATCAGACAAGCTATTCTCTCTCAATTGCTGAATGTTGGAAAAGCTGACAGAATAAGTAAAGTCTTCCCCAAAAGCAAAGTGTAATGCTGCCGTCCTTATATAATTAAATAATCCTTATATAAACGCACTGTCTGTGAAATATCTTTTTAAGTACTGACGTTCCCATGTTTTGTCTCTTGGCAGCCTCTTTAACTTTTGAAGCTGTTTGGTGCCACTTCTTCCACATTCTGACTCACTCTGGTGTTTTGTCCTATTCACATAAATTATTGATCAGAGATGATGTCTTCACACTGCCTCAGAGCAAGTGAAAAGCCACCGCAGCATGACCGAGAGAACTCTGTTAAAATGACAAAAGGACGAGACTTTCAAAGAGGAGTTTGACCTTAACTGAAGCTTCAGTCAATGCAAGAAGAAAAAAGACTCAAGTGAGACCAGGAAGTGAACTGAGGGCGTAATAAGACCTCTGAAATTGTGTTTTTATTAAAGAGACCCCTGCTATGAAAAATTGACTGCCACTAGATTTTATGACATTTTACACCCAGGCCTTGTCAAGTCATTTTAGTTGGCCTCAAATATATTTTCCAAGTAAAAATGTGCATAAACTATATAATTTAAAATTCATTGCACTTACTTTCTTTGACATGTAGCTGCTTTGATTCCTGTCATGTTTGATTGTAGTGTAAATCTCAAGTTTAGCATGTCTTTCCTCAAGTGTCAAGTGTAAAGAGTCTTTACTGGATGAGATGTGGTCATGGACGTGCCGTCTTCACAGAGGTGGCCTTGAAGTGCTTAAAAACAGTGTAGTTTTGTGTGTTTCTTGTTGTGGTTTCAACTTTATTTTTCCAGTAAGATTACCGTAGCAATTTTGATTACCTAAACCTTATTAATTATGTGCCTGGCTTGGTGGTCAGATGGTTTCCTTATATAATTAAAAGCATTAGGTCTCTGAGAATCTCTTAATATTAAAGTAGAATAAGAACCAGAACTCAAATATCTAAAACCTAAATGAACCAGTATTGAATTGATATTGAATCACATCAGGAATCAAATCCGGACCTTGTGAATAGTTTCCCACTTCATTAATACACCTTTCTTCATTGATGTTGGGCTGGAAAACCTCCAACCCATTGACTACTGGTCAGGCTCCACTCATTATGTCTGTTTCTTGCTGTAGTCAAGCTAAATACCATCTGCTTTTGACACTCTGTTTTATTTTAAAAATCACTCTTTGTTTCAGTACACTACTTCCCGCCCTGCTCGTTCCTCCTCACGAAGAACTGACACGTCACAGCTCTGGTATCCGGCAAAAGCGGGATGGTTGCATGTTAGCTGTGATGTGCTGAACCAGGCCCGCAGTCAAACTGCAACTTAATGGACCCAGTGTGAGCTGACACATTGACTTGAATGAGAACCTTTCTGACCCAGTGCCGTGATGGAGCAGAGATGCAGAAGCATCCACAACCTGCGTTTTTCAGATGTTGGTTGTGAAGTTATCACAGAGGTTCTTCAGTAAAAGGTTTTAAATACTCAATCACCTTGGTTTGTTACTTTTCTAAACTTCATCCTGTGGTTAAGAACTCTTGATTCAAAAAGAAAGAAAAACATCTGTCACTAAGAAGTGTAAGTCTTGTTTTTGCTCACACATGAGCAAAATGGTCTGGGAATGGTTCATCAACTGAGGGGTTGCTTTTATCTCAGCACTAGTGCCAGACAGATAATTAAAACACGGCAAGAAAGAAAAGAATTGTTCTCTCCCTGCAGTCCTGCTCCATGGCCTCCATTTTTTCTCATTTCAGATATATTTAAGAGTCAGACAACCATACAGATCGTTCTGTCCCTGTATCTCTAATACAATGGCAAAATACTTCTTCTACCAAAGGCTCATTTGTGAACTCCCATTATTTTTCTTATGAAGTTTTCAAAGTGTAATTCAAAGGAACAAAGTTGCTGTTGTTCTGGATAGGGGATATGAAAAAAAACTCCTAAGTTTCTGAAGTCGTTAGCTACTCCACACACAGGGTCTATTAGTTGCTGTCTGATGTCCTCACAAAGGGCTAAAGGCCTTAGCATTAGGAAGTACAGCCTTTATGTATGTGTAGTTTTCATTCTTTGAAAGTCTTTTGTTCAACCATTAACTGTGTTTAGAATGAACAAAAACCCCTCGTTTCCACCCATTGGGAGACGTGAAGACCATCTTGATAGGTGCTGACAGTTTGCGCTGGTGCTTCCACAGCATGTCACCACGGTCTGGCAGTGTTTGTTTATTGATTTTACTTCCACATCAACTTTTTCATTTCTTGACTCCAGAAAACCTAGATGCTTCCACATGTCAAGTTTAAAAGCCTTAAGTTTATTTTCTGTAAGCATTCACAGTTTCAAAACAGTCTCTGTTCACCCTAGCCTTTAATGCTAGTGTCTGCTGTTTGCAGCACTGAGCGGCAAGCAAAGCACAAAGGGTGAAGGGCCAATGGGAACATCATCTTTCTAGTTCTCAGTTCCCTTCACTCTGCTCCATTGCAGTTAAATCAGCACGACCATTTTTGACCTATCATGTGACACCATCAGAGGTTCTCCACCCTGCGAGCTGCATTTGTTCTTGTGGTATTGTGGAATTGACAAATCATACCAGAAATACACGTTGAAGTAAATGTTATCATTCAGAAGTTTTCAAAATCCTGAGTTAGTCAGAGCATAATGTAGCTTCTGCTTGACCAGTTAGCAAAGGGCTAAAGGTGAGTATTGTGGGAAAGTATACAAGGCTTTAAGTAATGCTGCTTGCCAAGTGAAACATGTTTCTGTTGCTGTGTTTTTGTTTAATTGTTTCAAAGTTCTTGGCACATGACAGGCTTATACGCTGCTGCTTGGGGTATCAGAAAAGGGCGAACAACTTGTAAAGCAAGAAAATTGACACGCTACAAATCAAGCTGCTGTGTCATGATCTACTAGCCAAATAATACATGTGTATGCTGTTTCCTAGACAGAAACAAGTTTTTAAAAGGGGTCAACCAGGTATCACCTAGGTAACTGTGAAAATTACTGCTTTACAGCTTTAAGTTTAATACGTATATTAATCGATAAAAGTTGGTCTGTATCCAAACATCTAGTTAATTGTTAAAGTGAGTTGTCAAAGAGATACTGAATAAGTCTCTTTTATAAACCAATTCACCATATAATTGGATTAATATTATTTTAAAATTGGTTGGCATTTATCTCCGAGGTCTCCAGTAGTTATTATTATTATAAACTGAATTAATTTCTGAAGCACCTCTCACAGGCTGCTGTAGGCCTGCTGGCTTGTTTCCAGCCTGTTACTTGATTCAGGATGGGCTACTCTCTGTTCCTCTGAACCAGTGTTGAACAAATTGTACCCTGCAGTGCATCCACCTTGGAGGATGCCAACCTTGTTTGTTTCCTGCAGAGCCTGAAATTTACTTTGGTTCCCACTTGCCACTGTAGCTGCTGGTCTGTGGAGAAATCAGCTATTGTGAGTTTTCCCTTATCTTAATTATTTATCAAAGAAATGCATCTCAGTGTGACTCATTTAATTATTAGACCTCATCCCTCAACCCTTCAGATATGTCAACAAAGACTGTTCTTCCCACACACAACCGATGACACCACTTAGGACATTAAAAAGAATTACATTCAAATCATCACTGTCATTATTGTCGTTCATTGATTGGTCTTTTAAAGAGGGGTATTAACTTTTTTTTGTTTTGTTTTGAGTTATTTATTTATAGACTTTTGAGGGTTAATAATATCTCTCTGGTACTAATAGCTTTACATGTTTTACAGCTAAAATAAATACCTATATTTTTTGAAATGGTAAAAAAAAAAAAAAAAACGTTAATTCAGCCACTATTTTAAACGCTCCTTTTAAGCAGTCTCTTTAAGGGTTCCCTCCCTACATGCCCCCTCCCCTATATTTGGCTTAATCTCTGATGGGCAGACCTTGGTTTTTGAGGCCTCTGACTTTAATATTTAATGAACTGGTTGAAGGATACTTAAGTCAGTGTTTATCAAAGTGGGGTTCCAGGACCCCCAGGGGTCTGCAAACCGTAGCTTGGGGGTCCACAGAAAAAATTAAAAAACAATTGCACAAGTGTGCAATATCATTGAAAAAAGCATATAAACAAATTGAGATCTCTTGCACCAACAAAATAAGCTATTTTTTAATACTCTCGCCCAGTTTAGTTTTGTGCAATGAGATCAATTCTCATTTGATTTGCAACAATAGAGAAAACAACTTCCCTCATTGCAGTGGCATGCACAGACTTTTTGATGGGCAGGTGCTAAAAGAAAAACAAAGGCACATGTAGTGCACGTCATTGCCACTCAGGAAGGCACACGTTTTTCAACAATTGGGCCACCCATCTGTGCCCACCACTGAAAAGGCCTTTTTTGAGACAACATATAACTAACTGGTGAAAATTGAGACATGTCTGAACATCCAGCATTGTTGCTCTTTATCCATATTAATAATATGGGTAATACCCTTTTTAATATCATTGGTCAGTGACAAACTTACAATAAATCATGCCCAGTTACAGCACTGAATTATTCTGTGTGTGGAGCTTTAAAACAGTTGTCTGTGGAGGAAATCAGGTTTGATTTTTGGATCTTAGTCTACCCTTTTCCCTTCTTTTTGATCACAGATTGTTCAAGTTATGCAAAATGCTTCAACTCCACTGCAGACACATTTTTGTGAGTGCTGTTGGGTGAGTCAGTGAGCTATAAAGACGAATATAAACCTCTTCAATGCAGAAGTGTGGGGGCAGACAAAAGATGAAATGCTCACAGTAGTCATAGAGACAGAAAGGTTCAGGTTGACAGAGAATCCTAACTATCCATGTGATTATTTGTCTCGTATTGTTTGCTGTTGGTCGCTTCACTGCTGAGTTTGCTGTGTTTTCATTGAGGTCTCTGCCTGTATTCGACTCAGTATGCTAATGTAAATGATATCTAACTCCTGACCGAGAGGACAGTCACCACAGTGAGAAATAAAAACAAGCATATTTTCCTTCCCATAACCTTCCACATTTATTTGATTGATTTCATAGCCGCCGCTGGCTGTCGTTCAATATTCTCTGAAAAGTTGTGATTTGTGAATCACTCCTCAGTGCAGAGTGTGTGCTTTGATTTGGAGACCTCTCTGGAAAATGGAACAAATACAAGTGTGAGCATCTCACCGTGGAGCTGTTTTTACACGCCTGGATGCGCATGGTGTATTTTGTGCTCAGAGGAAATCATTCATATGGTTGTAATATCAGACTCAATGTAGCATCTCACTGTTGAAGTCATGTTAATTCTGCATCTATCACAGCTTTTATTTCTTTTCCAGGAAACATAGATTCACCTGTCATAGCCGTGTAATGCCACATGCTAAGAGCTGTTGTGTCAGTTTGATAATCGTAGCCCAATGAGTATTTACTGTCGTTTAAATGCAGGTGTTAGTGAATATGTGTGAATTAAGAAATTAACTTTCTTTCAAAAAATGTAATGCCCTTTTTAAGTTTTAAATGAAACTGCTGTTGCTGTTGTGGTACAATGAAAAATGCAGTACTCTAAAGTTAAAACCAAAAAATGTTCAAGATCTCTGCCCCCAAATCCCCCAAATCTCCAATTAAATCAGCCATCAAAATAATTTATGTCTCACTCCACTTAAAAGGGCTGTGAGGACTTTCTAAATGATCTTGAAAAGGTCTCCTTATCTAGATATATGCCTGAATGCAATCCACAATTTAAAATGAGAGTATTAGCACCAATAAAGGTTATTCCTAAATGCTTTTTCTTAGTTTCCCCACTGGGTTGAACGGAACTAGATTGGTTTACCGCGTGTTGAAATCCCCATGACAACACCACGCTGGCTGGCAAATTTTAGCAGTGAGAAGATTGATCTTTATCTTTCTCTGCTGAAAACCATTTCTGTGATTAATTTTGTCGAGATGGTGGACACTGGAGCCTAACTCAGACAGAAAAGAGACAGAAGAGCAGAAGAAAAAAACAGGAAAGAGATTGAAAACATGGATTAATCTGTTTGTGCTAATGGTCATTCCAACCCACATGCAGCATTTATTCTGCAGTGGTCTGTCCAAACTTGAGAATCTATCAACAAAATGACAAGGTTATGTCTGTAAGTAGCACGAAATATAGCAGACTACAAACTGATATGACAAAGTTTGCTTGTTGTCACGTTTCAAACAATGGCACTACGTAACTAATGATAAATACATCACCTCGTAAAAAGTTGTCTTGAACAAAGAAACGTGTTGAAAAGAAGCTCCAGTTTTATTCATTTGCTTCAAAATAAACACACCATGGTAAGAGTCATGTTCTCACAACAGTGGGTGCAAGTGCTCATAGGAAATTGAGTCTTTATCCCAGGAAAAACTCTGGCTTTTCTAGGTAGTCCTCACAGCCCCTTTAACAACAACACACGAGGCATAAAATATTTAACATCTCTGAGAACAACATTATTATTATTATTATTAAGTTAGGGATAATGTGTGCTTAATGGATAGTAATAGGAAATAGAACCTCAACATGGTTTGACAAAACCTTGACATGAAGCATATTTTTGTTTACAGGTTTTTTTGATAGGCCCTTTGACTCCACGGCAGTTAATGTCCTCAGTAATGGGTTCTTATTTTTCTGTTTTGGTGGAGTTAACATGAAATGTCCCTCATTTAGCTTCTTCTTCTTCCTCTTCTTCTTCTTCTTCCTCTTCTTCTTCTTCTTCTTCTTCTTCTCTGAGCTCTGTGGTAGACGCTCCTTTTGAAATAAATGCTTAAGCAGATGCCAATTTCTTTCCAAACATTGATTTGACATGACGTGTGATTGGTTTGCCTCTGGTGTTGGAGTTATCATGGAGATTTGACCAATCAGAATCAAGCATCATACACAGACTAAAGATTAGGTAGAAAGCTGGGTGATAATAAATGATCGACGGCACTCCTCTGTGGAAAAGTTTTCCCATTAGTTACACAGCTGAGAGACTGCTGTTAAAGGTTTGAACTCCCCCTGAATATTTTCAGCAGCTGCAGGATGTAAATCAAACAGGGTATGACCTCTTCACTTTAAGTCATACATGGAAATATATGATTAATATGATACATGGCTATATGGAAAAGTCTGTTTCTTTTCCAGTCTTTTAGGCCATGTTAGAGTTTGAAAAGTTGTTCGCTGATGCTTAATTTGTTCAATATGGCATTCCCTGGCAACCCAGCAGGAACATTGAGTCAGTCGGTTTGCTTTAATCTTACTGAAGTGTCATTTGATTGAGAGTCATTGTAAAATCTTAATGTCCAGCAGTTGTGTCTTTAGTAATATCAAATAACCGATAGATTAAAAATGATTGACTTTAGTAGGTCTACACTTGTGAAAAAAGAGTAAATGTCTTTGGTTTTTCTTTTTGTTTTTTTTAGAAACTAAAATTTTGCATCTAAATTGTGTTTGCATCTGAATTTTGCATCAGCAGTATTTTGTGCAAATCTGCCAACAGGCTCAAAAAATATTCAGTGCAGGGGTCTTCATCGTGAAAAAGATTTAGTGTCTCATTTGTAAATTTTATTTGTAGGAGGATTATCCTGTTATACCCAGATGTCTCAATATTTATTTGCAGATAAATCAAGGCAGACACTTTCAAATTGTATGCAGGCATTGGTCTTCTTGATAATCAGACACAGTTTGATTTAAATGTTTCCCCCCAACATAAATTCAGTATTCCAGGAAACCAAAGAGTAATGATGAAAAGTTGTTCCACACTCTTCCATCACATCATGTATTCCCTCTTGTGCATTTATTAATTGTAGTTCAAGAATTAAAGAAACTAATGAACATGAGGTGTGTCACTTTAAGGGTTGGTGTTACTTGAAGTTGCTGGGAAACAATGGTGAAGTTCTTACAAGCATAGAGACATTTAGAAAGTGTCTCTACACTTGTTTCTCGGCTCAGATTTTGAGCAGCACTTGCGTAAAGTCCTAAATGTCATGGGTGTTGTTTGAGTTTGTTTTTCTTCCACTTTTTCTTGAAGTCTTGCTTTTACCTGCAGGATCCCTGTAGAGCCACTATTAGTCGAAAAAGACAGACAACTATTTTCCCAATGCTTTTTCAAAAGTCTCCTGTATGCTGCCGGGGCGCAGTCAATGAAAGGTCAGGCCTCATGCTGAGTAATTAAAAATAGAGCAAGTCAGACTTCTCTATAATGTCAGGCTAATTGAACCATTATCAGCTGATGTGATTATCTTAAGAATGTTTATACAGCTATCATGTTTTTAAAGCTGAATTACTGTAGAAGGCATCTACCATAACATTCATTTGGCCAAACTCTTCTCTGAGGGTGTTGTAGCGTGTTTTAAGCGTAAAGAGGGTTTTTCTCAACCTGAGAACCCTCTGAGTGGAACATTTGTAACCCCTGGAAACACTCATCAGTAAAAAGTGTGTGTGTCCACTAGGGATGAGTATTGATAAGATTTTATCTCTTGTCAGTTCCTTCTGTGAATTATCTCGGTAGAGAAGTAGCTTTACCAGTTTTCTGGGTCAACAACAACAAATAGATATGTAATTGGTCACTGGACGTGGATATCTCTGGACGTAAATATACAGAGATTAGTAAAAATTGCACATCATGTGACATTGATGTTTTGTTAAATATTATTGAATGCAGTAGGCCATCTAGTGTCTTAAAGTGGTCGTAGCGTTATTCTAAGTTGTTTGGAGCCTTGCTGGAGTTATGACGTCAGCCATGAGTCTGCATGTAACTTTTCTTTCATTAGCCTGCTAGTATTTGACATTTGGAGTTGTCAGTATTTTTCACGAAGAGTAAATGTGATATGTCTCTGTGATGAAAGTTAAAATTCTATCCTAAAGCCTAAGTTATACCAGTGTATGCTCACCGCTAGCATATGAATGCAATTTTCCTTAAGCGTTAGCATTAAGCTAGTACTACTTTGTTTATATTGTTTTCGGTAAATAAGGAGATTTATACCATGTTGGATGTATTGACCAGGAATCTCTTGGGAGAGAGTAAGGTACATTTTTGTGTGTTCACTTCTTCAGTAAAACTTCAAACTGAAAATCCTGAATCAGATATTTCGTAGGAAATGTTATAGAATAGGATAGAATGGAATTGAATAGAATAAAGTAGAGTAGAAAATACCTTATTTTTCCCCGAGGGGAAATTCAGGAGGAGTCACAGCAGCAATCAAGAAAACAAAAGTAAGAAAGTGTATAGAAAGTGCAAAAAGGTCCATAAGAAAATAGATGACGACAGCTTGTCCATCATTGTCCAGTTCAGCCAGCCTCCACCTCCACAGGGTCCAGGACTGAGCTTCTTCAGCAGTCTGTTCAGTCTCTATCTCCTGGATCCTGTCTGCTCACAGCAGGTGAAGCTCTTCCAATGTGGTGTTGGTGTCTGGTGTTAGCTCCATTAGCCATGTCTGTGAATAGTATGATGCTGCTCTGCCCTCTGGTATTCCCTCTGTTGCTGGGTTAGCATGGCTAGCTCGTCCATCTTATTGGAGATAGATCTTACGTTCCGGAAGGACAGGTCCATGTCGTCACCTCTTAGAGAACAAACATGTCGTCCTCACCTCCTTCTCCTCACCTTGAGGGAAACCATTAGGCCTTGCGCCAGTTAGCATTGATATGCTACAGGCTGCTAACAGCTGAGTTCACATGTAAACAATGCAGCCACTGGTACACGTAGGATCTCCAGACGTCTCGCTGTGCGAGACACAGAGAGCAGGGGACAATAGTGACTGTGTAGAGACAGAAATGACATCCTGTCATGTAAGAAGATGAATTACATAAGGGTATTTAGTCTGTTAAATAAAAAAGTAAAGACCTGATCTATGAGAGAGATAACCTTGAATTACTTATGCTGTGATCAGGGGCTATATGTGAAATTAAATTATCTGGACTTCCAGGGAAGCAGCAGTCACCATTTGGGGGGACTTTAGCATTTATTCATGTGTTCATGTTTTGTTTCTCTTGGTCTTTCATGTCACACACACACAAATGACAAGCAGACGCTGCCCCAGCACAGTTTTTATCATGATCTAAATCTCAAAGCTTTTGCTGCAAACTGCTTTCAAGTGACTTCTTAATGGCTTTTTTGGATGAAGTCCAAAACCAAAACAAACTCATCATTTTAATGTCCTGTCCTGTTGTTAAAAATAACTGTCTTTTAGTTGCTTTAAGCCTTCAACATGACTGTTGACAAAGAAGACATTGTTAGAAAATTGTTAAATCACTGAGTATTTTTTGTTCAAAAGCTTACTGTGATGTCAAAGTTTTGAATCACACAAAATAAACTACACATGTGCGTGTTCCTACTAAAAAACACAAAAGAACAAGTAATACGCTTTTTAGGCTTCAGATTATAATTTTCATTGTAAACAAGACAGACATGCTACAGTACATTTATCACCTCCTATGAACTTTAGTCCTTCATATTCCTCAAGTCTACAATCCCAAAACTTGTTTGTTTGTTGGTAAAAACTACAGATACTGAACATGCATCTTCATAAAGGCAAGAAGTTTCAACTATGACATTTTCTACAGGACACAAAGACTACAGTCAACACAAAAACATGCAATTTCATTAAATCTTTTATATTCAGCTCTGCGCATAATCTAAGTCAGAAGGGGTTTTTACTGGATGTGGTGTGAGACTCTGTTTCCAACTTAAAATTAAGTCATCATTTTGGGTAGCTCAACATAATAATCTTTATTTAATTATATCTTCTCTGCTGAGGCATGTCTAATTTCAATTAATGTTTCTGTCTTATAAATAGCATTTATATTTGCACGGAGTTACTCTTGGGAGGTTCATATTTCGCTCTCCTTAGGAAAAGCCATTAGATTCTCTCCACTGTGCAGTAAGAGTGATCTAATTCAGGCCTTAATCCTCTAAATGTGATAAACTTTGAGGACTGATAATAATTCCAGCGAGCTGAAGGTTTGATTGAATGCAGAGAGATAACTCACTGAGTTTCTGGAGAGGTTGCAGATTTCCACATAGGAGGAGGCAGAGACAATGGAGCAGGTCTAAGCCATACATGCGTTGTGTTTCTGCTCTGTTTATCTTATTTTATGTGAATTGATTTCTGAGCAGCTCAAATCTTCATCCTTTTTATATCGCCTTGTTTGTCGTCAGCACTGACATTTTCTACTGTTATTTTCTTGTTTATGTCTCAGCAATTTCAGAGATATTTTCATGAGATAAACTAAAAAGGGGCCAAACGGTTCATTTTGACATTTTGCTTTTGTTAACTAACATCCTTACTCTGAGGCGGCTCTGCTGTTCCTGTTGTAGTCTCAGTAATAAAAAAACACCCAGTGGCCTTGTGGACTGATGGTGTCCGTACTCAGTATTAGACCCAGACTACACAGGAGAGTGTAAGTGCACGCTACACTATACAGCATTAATAGCTCCCATTTGTTCATTACATGTGTGATTGCTATTGATCTCCCAGAGGCTGATCCACAGTTCAGTCTGCTGCTTTAAAGCCTTACATGCTGGTGTTGTATGCCATGTCCCCGTGCAGACGTGCCTTTGAAAATAATATCCACTCCCCTCCTGTGTGGAATCTCAGCTGCTTTTTTTATGCAAATAAAGATGATTGTGATTGATGGGTTGAGAATTAGGTCGAAATCTTTCGCCTTCTACTGCAATTGTTTTTTAAATGAAGGGATAAAAGGCTCGCTGGACGGAGACGTGTGGAGGAATATTTCAGAAGGAAGATAAATGTTTGCTGTTGAGGAGTGTTTGGTCAGCAGGATTTCAGATTTTACCCAGTTTCCAAAGGTTGATTGAATTTTAGATTATGCTTACCCACCAGCATACATCTACATTTTATCGTCATTTTGCAAGTTAAACATTTGATTTGTGGTGTTTGCTCTTAGGGTAACAGGACTAAGATCTCCATCAGGAACCATGACAGACTCTACATGGAGAGTTACAATTTGATTTACAATCCCAGACACAAGTAGTTTCCCCATCTCTTTATCCCATGCCATCTTTGTACCTGGGGATGTTATGTGTGCCTGTTTGCTGCTGAGCGCAGGGAGCGCAGCTTTGTGAAGTGGGATTGCTTTACTATTTGTCAGAACTAAGTGTATTACCAACTAGAGAATTATTATTATTATTTAAACTGATCAACCAGCCAGATGCTGAGTTTGACACTGGGAATTTTTCTACAAGCTAATTTGAAGACAGTCCACACCAAACAACCTTTTACTTTTTCATCAGAAAGCCCATTTTTTCTACGTAACCCCATACACAACTCATGCATATTCTAAAAAAAGCAACCAAGCAAAATTCCTTTAATACAATTTGTTCAATCAATGTTTGAATCCAATACAAGTTAAAGTTCATTAATTGAGTATTATGTCCATTAAACACTCAAGTACAGCGCTGTGTTTTACATCTTTTTTCCAACCAAAATTGCTTTGCACATGTTGGGGGGTACTTGGCAGGAAAAAAAAAACATTTCACAGGGGGGACATCACTAAAAACGTTTGCAAACCATTAAGTTGGTCTATACTTTGAAAAATGGTGTTAGTGCATCTCAGTTTGAGAGAATCTATGCATCGTCTGGTTGATATAGAATATTGGTACAGTAAAGATATCCTGAAGTAAACGCATATATATGACGTATGATTGTTCATTTAGCTTTACCGTTTTTCTGATTTAACTTCTAAAAAATGAAGACAGTCAGTCAATCAGCTACACTCAGTACTCTGGATGTAAGTGCAGCTGTTGTTTGTGAGACGCTGGTATCCTCTGCTCTCTTGTTACCTCGTCCCAGTCGCTCCCTCAATTTGTGGACATGAGCTCACAGTTTACACACCTGTACCCCCAGGTGACATGCGGTCTCTCTTGTTCTCCAGGCAGCACAAATGTTTCTCCCCTCTCTTTCAGTATCCTTTGAGTCTCCTTCCTCTTCTCTTGAATTTGGTCACAAAGATGTCCTCTAGTGTTAACAGAAAACATCTGTTGAGGAAATTTCAGGAATCTTGACCACTTGATGAAGAGGACTCATGGCTTAAGTTTATACAGCTCGGCTGAGGAGAAGTGACAGACATGAGTGCCCAGTGTAATGCAGAGTCAGTCCTAAAGGACCAGTCTGTGTGGTCAACACACGTGAAAAACATACTGTCTGGAAGTAGAGGCATAAAGCAATATGAAAATTCCACCACACTATCATCCATCCTCATGAAATCATTTTTTAGTTTGGATGTATTTTTGCAGCTGATTTGTGCCCTGCAGGTGGCAAAACATACATGTGCTGCATCCCCAAACAAGGCAAAAACAAATGAGCTCTTTAAGGGCTTTGATTGAGCAATTCTAAAATGTTCAAGTAGCTTAGCAATAATGACATGAATGACTTTCTCAAAAGTCAGCAAAATAATTTTGTATTGTCATTATGACTACATTTCTCTGAAGACATGAAAAGAAAATAAATCTGCTCACTACCTGTCCCATCTACCTTTGTGTCTTTTAGGAGGCGGTGGGGGAGAACACAGGGGTCCACGGTCCAGCGGAGGACAGGAAAGAGAAGGTTCCCAGCCCCCATCTGAGCCAGCTGGTGGTACTCACTAACAGCGGGACTCTTTATGGACTCGCCCAGCGGGTGGTGGCCACTGAGTCTCTGTAAGTAATCCCTGCACCACACTCCGGGTAATGACTTTACGCTTTACATAAACACTCCTGTAATTAAAGTCATTACAAAGTAATCAATGTAATTACACCTTGAGACACGTATTGGTATTGGTGTTTTCTCCTCTTGTGTTGGTAAAGATCCTAAAAACGTGGTTTGTAGTTTGTGTCTCGTCCATCTTTGGCTGTGCTGCAGCCTGATGTTTGTTAGCAGTGGCATCAAAGAGTTTTCTCTTATCAAGATAAAGATGCTTCTCACCCACTGCTTTGCCTCCAGGTGATCATAATTTCATTAAGCAGCATCATCATGAAGCCCAGCCACCAAACATTAGAATGACCTGCAGTGTGTTTTTGTGTTTATTTCAACAGTCACATCCATGAAGCTCCTTGGTATGAAAAGAGAAGCTGATTATAAAAAAAAGTGACAGCAAGGTCTTTTCCACGTCTGAGTAGATTTCCCAGCTGTGCCTCTTTAATTTACCAAACTTAGCTTCTTAATCATCTTCAGTACTTGTCGCTCTTTCTTGGCCTCTTTCTTTTTAACCTTTCCTTTGGTTCCCAAAAACTCCACTAAAAGCCCTCTCGTACATAATTAGGCCAAGCTATTGTGGTTTCAACAACTTTCAGACATGAAAGGTCTGCAGCGTATGAGTGATTCTGTAATTAGGGGAACATTTCATCTCTATGGGATATACTTATCAATTTTACTAAGTATTAATTTCAAGCAATGACCAATTTTACAGTGGGTCATTTGGGTGATATTTCACTTTTATTTGATACAGAAAGTGAACAGGTTCCATCATTTATTTAGCTAAAAATCATGTTTTGGAATTTGCAGTTTTTTGTGCTGTCCGATTTCTCAAATTTCAAGTTTGTGCTTCAAAATTAACACTATAATAGATGTTTGTGAATATTATGTACAGTATTATTTGTTTAAAATATTCATTAAAATATGACAAACGTGTTTTAAAAAAACTATTTAAATATTTTATATGGATGAAAAAAATCATTTTTTGTGTGTTTGAGAAATCAGCATCAGCTGTGTTACCCTGAAGAAAGACCTTTAAATCAGCAATGGTTTTCTCCAAAGTCACATGACTTAAATCAATTGAAGTCACATTGTCTTTGGTGGGAACCTTGAAGAAATTATTGCATGTTTTAACTCCTCCTCATCAATATTTCACCAAAATGGTTGTCTGTACATGGTGTGCTTTTATTGTCCGTCAACTGTGTTGCCAACGTTTTCTGGTGTTCTTACTATAAATGTTTAAAAAACAAACAAACAGTGAAGAAAATGCACAGAAATATGAGATGATTGAGGTCAGGTGGTGGCATGTTCAAAGTCTGCAGTTAGTGCAAGAGACAAAAAATTGAGAAAAGGTCAACTGTGTCACCCATCACCAAATTTTAATGTTGTAGAGACTCGTTTGTCCCGTCGACCGTGTTACATGTGATTTTTAAGCCATAATTCTTTAAATTTTGTCTTAACTGTGATATAAATGATGAGGGTCATTTTGAGGGAGTGTAGTCTTGCAGAGAAATGTTGAATAACTCTGAATTTAGTAGAATAAAGATTTATGTTAAGAAAAAATCACAACCTTTGTCCATAACACAGTTGACAAAATTATGCTCCTAATTTTTTTTGTAACTTTAATATTTAAGAATTGATTAGAGCTTGCAAACTAATGAATTTAGTACATTCCAGGTGTATCATTTGCAATCAAATAAAAAATGAAACAAAAAAGCACATATTTTTTTCACTTTTTGTTTACCTGAAATGTACCCCTAGTTATCGAATCACTCATATAAGCGTTTTTAAAGCAGAATTTTTAAAACCAAGGACCCAGATGGACAAAGCTGAATAGGCCAACACTCTCTCACTCAAACTATCGCTTGTAATGGCGCCAGCCAACAAGGTCAGAGGATTGATTGAGCTAAAAGAGCTGCGGTGCAGAGGTGAAGACACTTCATGGTGAAGTATAAAAGGAAAGCCTAGAAATGCTCCTCTCCTTTCCCTCCACTTTTCCTCTTCACTCCCTCGTAGATTATGGGGGCAGGGTGGGGTGTACAGGCTAACTTGTGTGGGGCAGAGCTCAAGCCTAAACTGTCCCTTCGCCCTGCCCTCTTTTCAAGATTTCTTCTTTGCTGACGTGTCTCAGACTGGGGGGATTTTGGGGAGGTAGAGCGCACAGCCAAACTTAGGAGGGTAGGCTTCTTGCCTCTTGCCCTGGCTCAGCCTTTCCTGTTCACTTTTTTACAAGTCTTTCCATTTCTCTATTTCCCTTTTCCTTTGTTCTCATCTTTGATGAATATGTTGTCTAGCATAGATTGGAGTAGTTCCAGGATACTGGAGCTAACTGTTGAGCTTTTGTTGAGGTGTCATGGGCCTGACTTGTCAAAACACTGGTATAGAAATGTTGATTGTGTTGACTACTGGGGATATGTAACGTATCAACAGAGCAGCACACATGGGGTTCGTCTCGGAGCTCCAAAGTTTCATCCTTCTTTCCTCCACTAACATCGTCCACTTGCGTCTTAGTCCCTCCCACCCGAGATGCATGGGGGAGACATGAGGAAAGAGACAGCCTTCAAAATGGTGACTTGGAAAGTACTTCTGATGCCGCAGAGGAGAGAGGAGAGAGGAGGCTTCAGTTTATTACTTTGAGACACACCCCTGAATAGAGGAATGTGTGTGTTGGGCTCAGTCAGTGGTTAGCCTTTTGTTAAAGGTGCAAGTATCTTATGTGATTGTCAGATCAAAAGCTGCTCCTCTTGTTGTGTTGTGATGTTCTCTGCGTCATGAAAACACCTTTCTATGGTCTTTATTCATGAAACTCTGGCTCTGCTAGATGTTGTGCCTTTAGATGTAGTGTAAAAAAGTCAGCACTTATCATTAATTATTGCTTTTATTAGAAATAGGGGGCTCACATTTATTTCCTGCAGATGGTCTGTTTAAGAAGGTTTATTTGAGGCTCAATTATGGGATCAGGCAGGCGGGGATTGGGAATTGCAGACCCTTCCTTGGGAGCACCATCTTCAGTTTTCTCTGAAAAAATAACCATTTTCAGTAAGATGTTTTTTAAAGAAGAGTAATGGATGTTTATTTTTGTTTAGTGAGGAAACCACTAAAGAAAAGACTCAGGCTTTTACCATCTAAAAATCTGTTATTGCTCAGGTAATAAAACTTTCATTCATACCGTACAATGCATTTTGATTATTTCTCTGTTAGGTTAAATTTTAACTGAGGTGCCTTTATTATTTTTTTTATTAACACGTCTGTAGCTCTCAGTGTAAGCAGATGTTTATTGTCTTATCTCTTTGCCAAAGTCCCTTCCTCTCAGATTGTTAATCTATTGATGAAGTAACCTGGAGCAGCTCAGAGTGACAGGGTCCTTCTTGGTGAAACAAGCAGGACTGTGTGGCGCTGACTGTGAAATTCTTCACTTTGTTTCCGACAGAGTTCAAACAAAAATTGAGCTCAAAGGGCATCTGAGAGATTAAAGGCCTGTTACCAAGGATACGTTTTTGTCTGGTCATGCTTTTTCCCTCTTTGAAACTGCCCTGTCCGGTCAGTTGTGTTGTTGTTGTTGTTGACCTGGGACTGTCAAGAAATCACAGCTTGAGAGGGGCAGCACTGCAGCAGACACGCTTGTTAAACTCAGGACGTGGCTCTGAACTTCATTCAGACGTCAGTTTTTGTTTGGTGCGCAGTAGCACTTCAGAGCCATCGATCGGTCCGAGTCAACAGGACTTTATTCAGACAGAGCTGGATTCACTGTAGAATAGGGGTGTTACTTCTGTCTGCATTGATTTTTTTCAGTCCTGTCTGTCTTTTTTCTGTTACTTCGCCAGACCTCATGATATTTAAGGGCAACTGAAATCCATTCACTGCAAAAGTTCTGGCTGATTTGTTGGGTCTGTGAGGTGTGCGAACTGAGGGTTTAGAAGCAGACTAAGTTTTTACTAAATGCAATTTAACAACAGTGGAGTAACTGTAAGATAAT
Organism: Halichoeres trimaculatus; assembly: GCF_033239565.1. Classification (NCBI taxonomy): domain Eukaryota; kingdom Metazoa; phylum Chordata; class Actinopteri; order Labriformes; family Labridae; genus Halichoeres; species Halichoeres trimaculatus. The sequence goes on from NW_027437192.1 coordinate 20,766,141, forward strand.
TCATCATGTTCCAACACAGAAGTCTTTCCTAACTCAATCATTTATTACATTATACTGTGATAATCCCCACAGAGAAATTAAATTCCTTTAACAGAGAAGAACAATGCCTATACTTGCTGTGCTTGTGAAACTGAAAAATATGAGAAGCCTGACACCACTCTGACTCTTTCAACCATTTTTTATTTTGCTATTGTGTTGCAGTTTCAAATTAGAGGCTTCGTTCCTCATTTTCTTTTCTTCTGATGCCTGTTTTGGATGTTAAAAAATGATTGTTTCTGATAGACAAATCAACCCTCTCTAAATGTCTGTTGCTTCAATTCCAGCCATCAAAACAAAATGCAATCCAAAGTAATATCAGCTTTGTTAAATTGATCTGTCACTCAGGAAAACACAGAAGCAGGACACAGTCATTTTGTTGTGGTGTCTTGTCACTTATAGATATTTTGCCGTCACTTTGCTGGATTAAATGGAGTTTTCTGTCGTTTCTTTTTTTCTTTCAGTGTGTTTCTGGCAGAACAATTTGAATCCCTCCAGTCCCACCTGGACACCATGATGCCTGCAGCCAAGAAGCCTTTCCTGCAACAGTTTTACTCACAAGTATGCTATCGCTTTACTATAAACTTTCTGTGGTTAGAATACAAATTAAAAAAAAGGAATTGATAATATGATGCTCAACAAATCCCTCAGTCTTTAAAGCCCAGTTTGGCGGCTGCTTGAAAAACAGGTTTCACTGTTTTTTTTTTGGCTCCTTTGAGATTTGGTGACATCACAAAGTCACAGAGCTGCACTGCCCGGCCAAAAAAAGTCACCACCCAAAAAAAGGTCACACACTCCAATATTTCATTGGACCGCCTTTTGCTTTGATTATGGCACGCATTGTTGCAGCATTGTTTCAATATGCATCTGCAATGACACTAGATTTATTTCCATCCAGTGTTGAATTAATTTTTCACCAAGATTTTTCTTTAATGATGGTAGAGTCTGACCGCTGAGCAAAGCTTTCTCCAGCACATCCCAAAGATTCCCAGTGGGGTTAAGGTCTGGACTCTGTGGTGGCCAATGTGCGCATGAAATTGATGTCTGAACCACTATTTCACAATCTGAGCCCGATGAATCCTGGCATTGTTATCTTGGAATATTGCTGTGCCATCAGGGAAGAAAAAGTCCACTGGACTAACCTGGTCACTCAGTATCTTCAGGTAGTCAGCTGACCTCATTACTATCCTGTTGACCTCATAGTGTTGCTGAACCTAGACCTGACCAAGTACAGCAACCCCAGATCATAGCACTGCCCCCACAGGCTTGGACAGTGGGCTAGGCATGATGGGTGATCACTTCATCTGCCTCTCTTCTTACCCTGATGGACCATCACGTTGGAACAGGGTCAATCTAGACTCATCAGACCACATGACCTTCTTTCATAGCTCCAGAGTCCAATCTTTATGCTCCCTAGCAAATTGAAGCCTATTATTCCGGTTAGCCTCACTGCGGTTGGACTCTAATATCATCAATGCAAGAAAAATTGGTGAAAAATTAAAGCAACATTGGATGGAAATAAATCTTGTGACATTGCAGAAGCTTATCGAAACAATGCCACAGGGAATGTGTGCTGTAACCAAAGCTAAAGGCGGTCCAACGTGATATCAGAGTGTGTGACTACTTTTTTTGGTGGCGACTTTTTTTGGCCAGGCAGTGTTTGTTGTCCATAACATCAGACTCTCCCTGACAGGCCTCTAGAAAGTTGGCCAATCAGTAGAAAGTGGGTTTGTATGGAATGGGCCTTAAAGGGCCAGCACCTGACTTCTCCTGTGTCAGACAGTGCTGAACTTGGGGTTTGTCCAGGGAAGAATGAATGATGAGGTTTTTTATTGTGTGTTCTGAAAAGCGACCACAGAGATTTGATATTGTCATATTATTGAACTATGGACATGTTGAGCCACTTTAACTGTCCAGCAGAATGTCATCCATGTTTGCCATTTGACTTCTCTGAATAATCTGATCCTAACTCATAACTATCAGTCTGCTTTGATTTTTTTTAATCAAAAGTCTTTACCTCCTCTGAGAAAAATGGCAGTGTCTACCAGCTTCAGACCTGTTCTGAATCATCAAGAATAAAATGGTTACTCACAACCATGCAGGCAGCTTTCTCCCTTCCCCTTTTGTATTTTCTCTTGGCATTTGAAACGCCCAGATACTCAGGCATGTCTGTTTACCCCAAACATCAAATGAATGCCATGTCCTGTAATTTCACTCTTGGAAATATTGTGCAATCAGTGGCGTTTTCTTACCTTCACAGCAAGTTCCCCTCAGAAAGGACTTTGACTTTCGTGTCTGCCTCTGTGACATTTGCTTCTTACATAATATTTGAAAACATGTTGAATCAAACACACATATATGTTTTCTCCCTTCCTTGTATCAGACGGTGTCAACTGCCAGTGAACTCCGGAAACCAATTTACTGGATTGTTGCAGCGAAGGCCATCGACTACGAACAGATGCTGCTGATGATGGCGGGAGTTAAATGGGACATCAGGGAGATAATGTCACAGCATAATGTATACGTGGACGCCCTGTTGAAGGTAATGTTGCATAAGAGTTGACATAACACGAGGTGCGCTGTAGTGCTGGTGGCTTCTGAATAGAGACACAGAGGTGCTGCCCTTGTGAATATTAAAATGATGAAAACCTTTCACTGAAAAAAAACACAAATCTTGTACACACCAAGCAGAAAAACATTTACATGTTGACTTCCATGGAGCTGCAGTTAGGCATCTGACCAGCCTAACCGTAAAACTACAATGCATGCATTTTCTTTTTTAACATTTAAAGATTATTTACATTTTTTTAATTTGGGCGCAACAAAAAAACAGAACAACAAATACAAAAGAAAAAAATGTAAGTCGTGACAAGACTTTGTTTTATTCACAGTTCCAAATAAGCTTCACAGTCGTAGGTTTTGTTAGTAAGATGTAGGTTAGTAATATTTTTAACAGTAGAGCAGCTATCACACATACGCTCTATTACAAAATGTATAGTGTCCATTATTTCTACCTTGTGATTACCTCCCGAGGTCATGTTTTTAGGAGAGTTTGTCTGTTTGTCTGTGAACAACATAACTCAAAAACTAACAAACAAATCTTGATGAAATTTTGAGGAAATGTTCAAAATGGGATAAGGAAGAAGTTTTTAAATTGTGGAGGTGATCTAGATCACCGTCTGGATCCAGGTTTTTTTAAAGGATTCTTTATCATTGTGAGATAGGGCTGTTTTTACTATATGTGTATATAACTATGATAAATGGTCAGATTGCTTTGCAAAACAATACAAGACAAGGTCACCATCATTTCTGACAAATGTAAAAGTATGATCCAGATCCTGGCAATATTCTGGATACTAAGATCAGTAATATGAAAAATGTACTGGGTCGTCATCATTCTCAACACTGTCAGAAATCATCGTACAAACCTGCAACTAACACCAAATTGTAGCAGACAGTCTGCTGAAAGGGAGTATAACATTAAAGTAGGACTAAAGTGTTGCGTCACAATCACAATATGCTTGGTGGAGGTCTGCGCTCTCTGAGTGCTTTCCTAGTTTACAAATATTTTCTTAATCTTAGCAGTAAAGTCATTTTTCTTTTTCATGAATTTCTTTGATGATTTCAAACCAATTTTCTTTTTTTTTCATGTTTTTACTGCACTTGTGTGTTAACCAGTTACCAAATTTTTCTTCTACTTTGAGACAAGAGGGCTTTGGAAAGTCAGTTTAACTGAGTTTGATAATAAGGAAAGTATCAGAACTGATGTTGCTTTTGATGTTATAATCAAGTCTTACACATAAAACATCCAAGAGGTCCGAGTAATAGAGAAACAATGAGTAAAAAGCAATTTGAAAAGTGATTACAAGCAAGGATACAGGTCATTCTATAGCTTGAACCGCAAACTGATTTTATTAAACCAGTGGTCTGCTGCTGGATAAGTAGTTGTTAAGAGCCCTGTGTGAACTCCTGTCTGGAAAAAAAAAAGATCCTAAAGACTCCATAAATGATCTGAGAGCTGAGGGAAAGAGGGGTTAGTTATTCATTATTTTGTAAATTTTATCAAAGCAAGTATCATCATTCATGTAACATAAAGTCAAATTATCTGTTGTTTTTATTGGGATGTTAACTCACACAGCTATAATTACAATCCTTCATATTTGAACTTAATTTGCTCTGTGTTAAGGACCTGTTGTGAGACAATCTGGAGACATCACAATTAAATCCATTAAGATAATTGAATATATTTGCAAGACGACTCCTGGCAAGTTGAATAAAACAATGACGCTACTTAAGCTTCAAGGGTTTTTTTAATTCATATTTATTTAAAGAAAAGTTGAGAATCTGCTTCAATTTGATTATTTTTCCCAGGAAAAAATGCCAATGCCTCAGTTAGTTGGACCAAAAAAAGAAAAAGTACAAAAAGCAGGTGTTGTTTCCTGTATCTTCATTTGGCCTGTCAGTGTTTTTCTTTGTTCCTGTGAAATGCAAACTAGGCTATCCCTTTAAAATCTGTTTCATTTACATAACCATCACCTCTTACTCTACCTAAAGTCAAGAACTCTTAAGTTCCTTGTCGTCCCACTTGAGTTTAAATTCATTCAGGAACTTTTTATTATCAATTATTTGGGCAGAGGTGAATAATTCAGCACATGGATGAGCTGAATGCAGATCTTTCCTCCTCGTTTGCTGTGAGGAAGACATTCAAGCTCAGAGTATTTCTTTTTTAGAAATGACAGCTTTCTTCTAAATGCGTCTTTATGCATTCTGGCCACTTATCCCATTATACATTTTTCATTGGGTTGGAAGGACATGCTGCACCAGTTTTCTAACCTCAGAGACAGAAAGGTCTCTGCAGGGCCTGCTGTGGTGTGAAATCCTGATCAGACCCAAAGCATGAAAAACCTCCACGTGCTTCAGAGTTTCTCAGGAAAATGTAGATTAAACCTCTCTTCAGGTGGTAGATCCTATTTAAACTGGTGAATAATTTAAGTTCCGATTCACAGCAAAAAGTTGTGGGCCTATAAAGAGTCAAACTCACCTTTGAGTCCATGAAGAGCTTTTAAATCTGTCCGGATTAAGCAGCTGTGCAGTTTAGTCCATTAATTTAGCTCATGAGCTAGCTGCTCCTAATGGGAGGATCATCATCTCACAGGCCTGGTTTAAATGAGTGAACAGTGTCAAACTGAACATAAAGCATATTACAGCTAGCATGTACTTTCCCCATCAGGTCCTAATAGCCTCTGCCAACTTGTCAGACATGCATATGGAAAGCATTATGTGTGCTGATTGAACAGAATGTGCAACATTTTGTGGAACTGCACACTGGAGGATATTTTATTCATGAATTCAGGTTGATCACTGGCATTCAACAATGGCATTGATTTGCATATAAAGTGGTGAGGAAATGCAGCAGCCTCAGAATGACTTCATTGACAGAGTGCTTAAGTCAGACACTACTGTGCGACTGTTAGTGAATGAATAACATTTCATTCTTGGGAGGAAAATTAATGGAAGAATGTCTTAAAATTCAGCTTCATTTTTTCAACATGATGCGGTCTACAAGAAAGACCTGGACACGTTGGACCATATGGATCTACAGCTTGACTTGTTCCCTGCACAGCAACATCATATCACAGCTGTTTTATGGTCTTCACACACAATGAGAGTTTTAAGAGTGCAGAAAGTACACAGCACATGTTTGGCACACCTCAGACCTCGTCTTTCATTTCAGTACATCATGTGTCCTGCAGCCAATGCCTTCCATTGCAGTTTTATTTTTTCTTTGTGTTAAAACATAAAAAGAGAGAACGTCTTGTTGCTGTTGTGATAAAACACCCTGATGACTTAATGTAGGCCGCAAAAATAACATTTTGTATCAAGACGCTTCAGCTAAGCTTGGATGACTTTGACCATAAAACACTTGGTGATGTTAAGGCTGGTACACAGTACAGGATTCTTCAAACCTTCACACATTCAGAGAGCACACACTTGACGATAACAAAAGACAGATCGCACAAGATTTCTCTCTTCTGATCTTACAGTGTGTAGTCTGCACTCTGGAGCAAACCACATACTAACTGATTCTTCAGCAGAGCTTCAGCTTCTTCAGGCCCAATATTCAAAATCTTGGGTTGTAAAATGTGACTGCAGTGTAAACAAATGTGACGGACAAACAGAGAAGCAACAATTGTTGTTTTCAGCCTCAAAATTTTGGAAAAAAACACAAAAAAGAAAAAGTTTCATTTAAAAAGTCGTGGCGATGGCGGGGATATGAGCTGTACGACTAACAATGTGACTTGTTGATGAGTAAAGTCGTCACAAGTATTACAGATAGATTTATTTATTCCTCTTTGGTCAGTCAGCTGAGTCAGCTTAGGTCTGGGGTGGCCAACCTGCGGCTTGGGAGCCGCATGTGGCTCTTTGCCTTTCAGCGTGTGGCTCCTCGATCCATTCATAAAAATATATATATATATATATATATAGTCAAGAGTAGCAGTGTGCTGATCAATCTTAAATATTGATATACTGATGCCAACGTTGGGATTGGTGTTGTTCAATGTTTGGGTGTACAGATTAATACTTAAGTTTCAGTTTCTCTTCTCTAGCACGAATTTAAACACACTAACAAACACAATAAATCTCCCTTTGAAAATTGTAAATGTATTGATTTTCATTTTATGTCATTTCATTTATGTGTGAGGGGAAGTGTGTTTGTAAGACCCCATGTGTAACGTGGCTCTTTGTAGTACCATGGTCATTTTTGTGGCTCTTGGTCTCTGACTGGTTGGCCACCCCTGGCTTAGGTCCTAATTGGCTTTGCTCTCAAACATGTGACATCACACACTGTACATGCTCGGCTCCTCCCGGAGTGCCCCACACACAACAGAATTTTTAGTCGCGAATATTAAACATGTTATCATTATCTAGGATCTCTCAATCAGAGGCCTTCTGAGCAGCTCTGACCAGACAAAATCACACTTGATACACCCCACACCACAGGAAAATCACACACTATGTCATTTGCAGACATCAGCAAATTGGGCCTTTGCTGGCTTTGATTGTACGGAGGATATTAGGACAAAAATCAGCCCCATTATCCTGTAGTGTGTACCCACCTTTAAGTGTTAAAGTGATAACAACAACATTTTCTGGACATTCAAGATACTTCTGCATTGTGAGTTGTGTCATTTAAACAAATAAGTGCAGAACAACAATATAGCAGGCTGTAAAACTTTTCAAAGTGTCTCAGTGATGACACAGTCATTGTGTTTAAAATATTGACTGTCTGTAGCAAGCATTCCCACCCCCCACTGTGAATAAAAGTAATGCACTGACCCCTTCCTCATTGAGAGCCAGAGTCTGTAAAGAAAGAACCAGTTTTCAGAAGAAGTGACATCTAATTTCTTTTGCTAACTGAAACACACATTTAACTCATAGATAAAAGATCCATACAGTTTACAGTGCAGCAGAAAACTTGAATGTCCTCATGGGGCAATCGGCTTTGCAGACAGTCGTCTACACAAATACAATACCACACAAAGCATGACCATGGAAAGCTCAGTGAAAACATCACTAATTCAAACTTCTAAAAATTTTTTTTTTTTTTTCGGAGTTCAATGTGAGAAAAACAAACAGAAATCAAAACTGATTAAATGTTATATGTCTGTGTTTTGATGTAAAAGTTTAAGCCATTTCAGATCTGCTACAATGGAGGAGACAGGCTCTGTTACTCATACTGCAGCTGGTCAATAGGGGGAGCTGTGAATGTTATGACTTCACTTTAAGAGGGCTGTTGTGTCAGTGATCTTTTATACAGTTTGTGGCTAGAACCAAAGGTGCAACAAATTGAGAACAGTGTGAAGGTGGTCAATGACACAGTCTTCACTGTCTTTTATTTCTTTAATATGAGTCTGAAAGAGTTTTAGAAGATTGGATAAAATGTCAATCAGTGTTTACTAAAGTCTAACATTTTTTTTTCCTTAAACCAAATTCTCATTATGGAATAGAGAAACTAAAAATAAATATGTTTAAGAAGCTGTAATCAGAGAATTTTGACTTTTAACACAAAAACAAAACAGTTTCAGAAGTGATCCAAATCATAAGCTAATACATTTTCGATGCTGCAGCTCAAGAGTGAGAGGTACCGTGTTGAATGATTTTCTCAGTTGTCAAAGTTCAGATGTTTTATATAAATGACTTAAAGTGAAACCAAAGGGCAAACTGAGGAGTAACTGTAAGAGTTCAACAAGATAATAAATGAGTTCAGTTTGGATGTTTTTAAACCTGAGAACAGTATCCAGAGGCCCACAAATGATTTATTTCAGCCCATGATTTGCAGCGTTGTGAATTCATACTTCCTGCCCTGGTCTGTTCTGTACATCAGGGTGTTGTGTTTGTCAGTCCAGACTGTAGAGTCATTAAAGAAGCTGGGTCAAAGAGGAGCAAAAGGTAAAATCCCCCAGATATGGATATATACATCCGGCAGCCTGCTGTGGGGAAGAAATCAATAACCTTTTTATTGATTGATAGACCTGACATCACCGTAAGACTGCTGTGTGTTATACAAACAAAGACAAAGATTTAAACAAAAATCTGATCCAGTTTATCCTTCAGTTGTGCAGTTCAGAGCAGGAGGCAGTCCACCAGCTCTGTCCAGGAGTTCAGAATAGGTTCTCCGGTAGAAAAACAAATTTCATTTCTCCTGCTTTGTCTGCTGTGTCTCGTTTCTCACTGCAGCTGCTCACTATGCAGCTCTTTTTAATACGCCATACACAAACTGCTGAGATTTCTACCTTTAATTATCGTCTGCATCTGTTTACAACCAGCACATAGTCTTCGTCTGGTTACATAACAAAAACTTCACACCTAATAATCCAATAAAAATTCCATTTCATGAACATCATTTATTTCCTGCTGCTAACTCTTGAATCCGTCTTTTGTTTTCCATTTTTTAGGAGTTTGAGCAGTTTAACAAGCGGCTGGGAGATGTTTCCAGACATGTGCGTATCCCGCTGCCTGTGTCCAATGTCTTGTGGGAGCACTGCATCCGCCTGGCCAACAGGACTCTCGTAGAAGGGTAAGAAATTTATCAAACCAGGTGCTGGTTGGTATTCAGTCTTCAGTCCTTGTTGTAGGTCACCGATTTGATTCTACGCCACAACCCTTTGCTGCATGTCTTCCCCAAATCCCTACCACCACACTGTCCTATCAGGGGAGTCAGTGATATCAAAGAGTTAAAGATCTGAAGGAGAAGTGTGCTGTACACATCTTCAGTACTCTCTCACTGGAGTCCTGTACTTTTCTGGCTAAATGAAACGTACAGCTGATGAAGACATTCACCACAGACACATACAGAGAGAGGAAGGAGACACACTGAAGGAAGGAGACAGGGAAGGTAACTGTGCAGAGAACAGAGGTACAGTGGTGTGTAAGTGAAGGGGTGAGACTGATCAGGTTATAAATTGTGAATGACCCCTTTGATAAGATGAAGAGCAGAGCACAGAAAAATTGTAGAGATTAGAAATAACTGATTACATGGGAGGTTGTGGTGAGTCTACCTGTGATGTGCTACGTCTTACATTATTGATACATGTTCTGATTTATCATGATATAATGTTCATAAAGTGGTAGTTTATATAATTCTCTTTAAAAAGCTGATAAAAATTAAATATTTATGTAGCCTCTTCAGGGGATGTTTAACTCTCTAAACCTTAAAGCATGGCGGCAGCTCTGTGATGCTCTGTGGCTGTTTTGCTGCTTCTTGCACTATGAGGGGATTTGTGGGAGAAAATGTAAACCATCCGTGAGGAAGGAACATCTGTTAAGGCTTGGTTTCAGAAGAAGTCCTGGTCATTACGGTTACCTAACGTAAACCTCTCAGTAAATCTGTGGTGGGTTTTGAAAAAAAGCAGTTGCAGCTAGGGATGGGTACCTTTCACATTTGAGACGATACGGTACCAATGCCCGGTACCTGGTAATCGGTACCGGTACTCAACGGTACCAATTTTTGGTACTTTTTTGTGTTCATGTGGTAAAAAATATAAATTTGTTTCATAATTAAGTTTTTTTTTTCACTTTACTCTTCAATATATAAACTTGCAATGCTGTGTTCATGTCCAGCATGGAAAATTGCCTACTCTTCCACTCCCTCACAGTCACAAGGATGCATTTAGGTATCTAAACATGGTACCTTTTGATTTTACATGAATCGATACCTGGTACTTTTGACAGGATTCGGTAGGTACCTTTAAAAGTACCTAATTCAGTACCCATCCCTAGTTGCAGCATGCAAACCCAAGACTATTGGTGTACTCCAGGCCATTGTTCTTGGGGAATGGGCAGAGGTTTGTGAGAACACTGAAGAACCACTAGTAAAGATGAGTGTCATAAAAAGGCTGAATGATTTTAAAACTGCAGTTTTCGTGAAAAGTGTCATGTTGTTGAAATTTGAGCAACACAAAAAGTTGTGTCAAGCTATTGAAACCATACACTGTAAAAAAAAAATGGACGTCATCTTGTTAGGCTCGAGGTGAGGTCTCAACATAACTGCTCCCCCTGGTGGCTGGCTGTGGTATAGGTAAAAAAATTCATCTCCCCAGCCATTCCAGATGGGCTGTGGTCAAACTTTGAAAAGTTAATACACCTCGTAGAAATGTTTCTCACATCCGATTGTTGAGGTGATTTGAAGATATTATTTTGCTGCCTTTTTTCTAAAGAGTTTTGTTTTCATTAGTTATAAGAGGTTAAAAATGAGGCTTTACGTAACGTTTAACGATGATTGACAGCTGCTGATCTTGTGTATTTTTTCCGAGGATTGTAAAATATGTCAGGAGGGAGAGCCAAGAAGAGATTAGACTCAGAAGAAAAAAAGTTATCATTTTTGTCACCTGGCTTCACTCAGATTATCTCATAGCCTCAACTGCGCAGACTCTGGCTGCACAACAGCTTCCGTTGGAGGCGCCTGTGACGGGGATATTTTGGTTTCAAAACCATATAAATGACAGAGCAATGCTGTCTACTCTATAAACAGTCAATGATTGAAACAGCTTAAAGTTGATGAATTTTGCTTTTAAAACTTGCAGTGGGGACGACCATTGAGGGCAGCTGTATGTCACAGAGTATGATGCACGACCTGCTCCTGATAGGTTACAGTGGTAAACTTAAAGGTTCCATATTCTGCTCCTTTTCTGCAGTTTGATATGGATCATTGATGTCTTCATGAAATAGTAGTAACATGTTTTGGTCCAAAAAGCCAATAAATCAAGCACAGCAGCATTGTTTCCAGGCTCTCATAGCCCCTCTGTTCAGAACGCTCTGATTTAGTGGGCGTGACCTTCATATGTCAATGAGCCACTGCTGATACCACCCCGCTCTTCCGCGTCACTGAGAGTGGTGCCAAGAGCTCCAAGTGCACAATGTTGAGAAAACAGCGAAGCTCGTTTACTGTAACATTACAGGCTAAAACAACAGGCTAACCGCAGCTTAAGTTAGCATCCTGAAGCTAACACAGAGACAGGGGGGACACTGAGGAAAAGCTCTTTTATCTGCTCCACAGCACACCGCATTTAAAACACTCACATTTCCAGGGTCCGAGGTTTGTTGGTGGATGGTTGGTGATGCACCTGGATTCAGGACCAGTCTATTCGCTCGCCCTCTGTTGTACTGTCCAAAGTTGGAGAAGCAGTCGGCAGTGAAGTGACTAGCACACACATGCACAGTTTTACTGAGCGTAGCTGGAACATTTCCTTGACAAATGAACTCTAGCCACTTAGTCTTGTCTTCTTCTGAGATGGAAAGCTTGTGCATGGAACTATATGACTGTTAACAGCCAAAAACAGAGCAGTGATGGCTCTTCAACTTTGGCATGGCAGGGGAGTGGGCGGGAAGGGGGTTCGGGGTATCTGCTCAGGTGGACCAATCAGGTCAGACTTGCTCCTGATTGGTCAAAAAAGAGAATCCAAACAGCTCGTTATAGGTCAGGATTTTACATTCAGGGTTTGTCATTGAATATCACATTTTGTGGGCTGGGAGGAAAGCCAAAGACCCACAAATTTCACTAAAAGACTCAATAAAGTGATTTTTACATAATATGGGAACTTTAAGCATTAATGAGCCATTATGGCTCCTTGATTTCTATTTCTCTGTGTTTATCCCCCAGTTTTAACATCTGCACAGCATAAATTAAAAATTAAAAAAGGAACTTTCCAGAGCGTGTTGTCAAGCTTGGTGGATAACAGGGGAAATTACCTCGCGTACACAAGAAACCTGAAGAGTTTGCTGCCAAGTTCCTTTGGAGAAATCCCCCAAAGAAAACCACTCTGAGCTGCTGCCATCTTCTTCTCCTCTCTCCTCACTCTGCAAGCCTCTGTTTCACATCACTCCAGTTCCACCAAAAGCCCATCAGGGGGATTCTTTGACACAGACCACTCTCACAAAAAATGCTCTTGACACTTCTCTCGTAATGCATTTCACTGCTTTCTCCTTTGTAAGCGAGAGATATGAGCTGCGATCGGTGACAGAGCGGCAGAGTGTTTCTCTCTCTCGACACCTGTAATCCCTGCTGTCTTTTTACTCAGCGTCCCTGTGCGGAGGGAGGGGGAGAAAAGGCTTTTAGATTGAAGGTGTGATGAAAACCTGTCTGATCTGACAGACTGGATGCACAGAAACACTGAGTCAGACCGTCTGAATAGATGGAGATGAACGAGATGCTAACAGCTGACACTTAGCACGAGTTCCCTCACATTGCATTGGAAACAGGTTTTTGCAGGTTGCTCGTTTGTTCAGGATACGGTGATGATGCCTCTGTGGTGGGCACAGAAAATGTTTTTGAAGTGTTTTGTTGCTTTCCAAGTGCATTAAGGAGGAAAAAGAACATTAGGCATTAAAGATCGAAGGAGGGCTCAGCCGCGTCCGCTGAGAAACAGGAACATGTTTACCTCACTACACCACTTTTCTTCACGTTGTGTAAGCCAACATTTGAACCAACTCCAATCTCCAAATGGCCCATTACGACTGCAGAGCTCTTCAGATTTTTAGCTGCTGTTGATCTCTGCACACACACACACACACTCACATGGACACACACACACACATCCCTTTTCCCTCTGGCACCACAAGAAGACGGAGTGGTCATATTTGTTTGTCTGTACTCGGGCCCGCTCAGCCTGTTATTCAATTTCGCCGTCCAGCGCCCGTCTCCCCTCAGAGGCTCTGTTAGCGGTCGGAGCCTGAGCTCGGCGCTGGGCTCTGGCAGGCCTGACGAGCAAAAAAACAGAGCGACTGAGGGTGGAGGAGAAAGGTGATGAGAGAGGGAGCAGCAGAGGCAGGAAATGGAAGAGAAAACCTGAAACACTAAACAGAGAAGCTAAGCTGTCTGTGTGCTGTGTGTTAATGTACCGTGGATATCAGACTCTGACCTCCCAGTGGACGACACGGTGCCTGCTGCCAGCACTAACAGAAGACACACACATGCTGAACAACTGATTCACTCCAACATGCAGGGCCAGCAAATACAAAACAAATTCATGCAACACAACTTGTGAATTCTTTTGAGACCCTTTTTTATTTTCCTCTGTACACATTTTTGCACTTATTTTGGAAAAGTCTAATGGAGTCTGAGTGTATTGGTACCTCAATGTACCGCACTTTGCTGCAGGAGTTTTGACAGAATTTCAATTCCAACTTTATTTTCATCAGAAATTGGCTTATGAGGCCCAGGAACTCGTCTTTAATGCATAACAAATGAACAGAGGAACACATCAGACTGCAAAGACAGAATTTTAAATCATTTCAACCAGGGATGCACAGATCCAACTTTTCTGGTTCTGATATTGATACCAATACCTGGGCTTTGGTATCGACCAATACCGATCTAATACCTGTGTTAAATAATAGCCTGCTTGCCTTACTGAGGTATAAGACTGGTAATGTTTAAGTGTTTACCAGAAAAACAATTCCTCAGAATGTACACAAGCCCTTCTAAATGTAAACTTTAATACCCTGTTGACTGGTAATGTAGCAAAAAACAAATCAAGTGCATCAAAGGCAAAATTTAGAAATCAAGTACCAAAGAAAAAAAAAGGCATAGAGCTGTTTGCCTGGATCAGCACCATGGATCTCTTCTTCCCACGAATACCGATCGGTGTATCCCTAATTTCAACTTTGAATTGTCATTAATGAACAAAGAAGACACATTGTGTTTAAAGTAGTGATAAATGTAAACATTGAAGGGTTAAAAGTGTTTCAAGAAATGCCACATGAGATAATGTTACTCAAAAAACAAAATAAAGAATTTGTTAGTTTTTAATGTTAAAGGTTTTTAAAGCGGGCATGTCCAGACTTTTTACACTGTGGTGGCCTAAATGGGTCAAGTACAGAGTGACATTAAGGTTGTGTACTTTGACTTCTGGCATTTTGAGTATCATACAGACATTATATAATTTTTACCCATAACAAATAAATAACTTAGAGGCAGCAGAAAGAGATTCAAAGATCTTTGAAACTCTATAATGACAATAAAATGTCTGATCCTCAGCAAACTTCTGCATGCTGTCAAACTGTTTTGGAAACTGTGTAAGAGTTGGGTTGCAGTTTTTTATGGTTGGATCCCTCAAATGAAATCTGCCAGATGAAACTGATCTGCAAAGTATTTTTCTAGTATTTAAAGGGGCTGTGAGGAGTTTGAAAGTGATCTTGAAAAAGTCTCCCTTCTAGATAAATGCCTGATCGTAATCAACACTAAAATGAGATTATCAGCGCCAATATAAGTTATGTCAAAATACTACTTAGTAGCTTCTTCGTAGCCTCTCAATCAGGTCGGGCAGGACCTAAACTGTTGGTGCTAATGTTTGTTCCAACCCACAGTCAGCAGTTATTCTGCAGTGGTCTGTTCAAACTTGAGAGTCTATCAATAAAATGAAGAGTGAGGTTATGTTAGCTCTGCTTGGTAGGACATAACCAGGATGTACTAACGGTCCACATTACGGACACATCTCAGAGCACTGGGCTGTCGGAGCTATGTATGGCTGGCTACTAAACTACTGTATGAACTGACAGTTTGCTTGTTGACACATTAGCCTACAGATACGTTGTAGCACCAGGCTGCTAGTAGAGCTGCATATAGTCGGCTACCTACACAAGGTACAAACTCACGTTTGCTTGATGTCACGTTTCAAACAAGAGTGCTGCATAACTGTACTGATAGAAACCTTACCTCGTCACGTTGCATCTGATAAAGAGTCGTCTCGAGCAAAGAAAATTTGTTCGAAAACAAACACACCTGGTTAAAAGTCACATCTTTACGACAGTGTAAGAAAGACCCTGGGCCAGAAGGTGCCGAGACTGTCCATTTAAAACAGATCCTCCTCACAGCATCTTTAAAGTACCAACAGAAGAAAATGTGCTTCATTTAAATGCAAAGATCACTACAAGCAGCCTGTTGCAGCAGAGTGCAGGTTGTTTATTTTAACATAAAGTTTTATCTCTTACAAGACATGAAGCCAGTCATACATCTGTATTTTGGTGTGGCACTTGGGATGGTCTGCCTGATTTCAAGGCTGACTCATGTCACCAGTCTGGATACACTCATAAGGAACTCTTTTTTTTTTGTCTTGGTTTTTGTGCCCCCTGTGGACAAAGCTGTTTAAAGGGTGACTCAGCAAAATCCAGGATGAACTATTTATTGGCTTATTACACAATACATTTACATGAAAACAACTAACTTTATTGAAAATATGTAGCTAGTTGCCAGACACGTCTCCATTTCTTGTTCAAAATCAGTCTCTTGATCCTTCTGATTTTCACTCCTGAGGTTTTGTTTTTCCCTCATGAGCCTTTCCTGCGATCCAAACTCTCAGTGTTTACAAACTTCTTTCTGATGAAGTCAGTGAAGCTTCACCGAGTCTTGACACTTGAAATGTTGGGCTCTTGCCAGTTGAAATGTTGGGCTTCTTTTCAAGTTTAACTGACATATGATACTTCAGGTACTTCATACTATCAGAATTCATTTTGGGTAGCAAAGGAGGTGCTTGAACACTTCTGTGTGTAATGAAATGTCATTTAATTTATACCTGAGTGAAGAAAATTCACATTTAACTCATATTTATTATGGAATAAATGAAATATCCTGAATTTTGCTGGGTCACCCTCTATCTTATTGTATTAACATGCAGAGTTTGTGTTTTCTGACTACCAATGCCCATCTCATGGAAGTTATATGCATTTAGACTGTAGTCCAGTTAGAGCTTCACGCTTTAAGTCTTTAACTTGAATCTGTCTGAAGCGTTGCTGGAAACCTCTCACTGACTGCTCCGTCTTCTTTTGCAGTTATGCCAATGTGAAGAAATGCAGCAACGAGGGCCGAGCCCTGATGCAGCTGGACTTCCAGCAGTTCCTCATGAAGCTGGAGAAACTGACCGACCTGCGACCAATCCCTGACAAAGAGTTTGTGGAGACTTATATCAAAGCCTACTATCTAACGGAGAACGACATGGAGCAGTTTATCAAGAACCACAGGGTGAGACAGTGAAGCAGTCATCATCGGTGTTTTACAGAGAGGCTGTGTGTGTGTGTGTGTGTGTGTGTTAGCGTTTCTGACCCGCTCTTTGTGTGTTTCCGTTCAGGAGTACTCCATGAAGCAGCTAGCCAACCTGGTGAATGTTTGTCTGGGCTCGCACATAAACAAGAAGGCTCGTCAGAAACTCCTGGCTGCCATTGATGACATCGACAGACCCAAGAGATAGACTGTTGAGTGGAGCCGACCCTGAACGCATCATCCAGCAGAGACGGTCACTCCAGTAGAAAAAGTCCCCTCAGAGGAGCTCTGCACAGAATGTCTTCAGTTTCATGCTGCCGTGTTTCAAACATGTTAACCCGCTAATCCTTTAGCCAGTTGCTAATCAGCTGTAAACCTGTTAAACACACAAACGCTGACCTGCTGAATGCACCTCATGACATACTGACGACTTATCGCTAAAACCACCACCTTCAGGCATACTGCAGCTACTCTAGACTAAGTAAGGATCATAATGCACGCCTTCGTGTTTTCCATGCTGCATATCAAGCTTGTCTGCAAATTGTTTGAAACCATTTTCAGTCTCTTCAAGAAGAAGACTTCCTCAGAGCGCAGGATAAGAAGCGAAGTGTGAAGATTACAGATAATGTGGTTGTTGATGGTATTTCATCACCAAATGAGCATTTCTTTGTCACATGTACTTTGAGATGAAAAGAAAAATTAATTGAAAGTCTTGTGGTGTTAAATTCTTAAAGCGTATTTGGTTTCAGATCCTTGAAGCGTGTGTAGCAGTTATACACCTCCACTTTTCGATATCAAGCTACATCATGTGGTTGAATGTTCCTCTGATGCACTCTTTCTGTTTTTCCTGCTTCTGTTTTCTCTGTATACTATTCACTTCAGGGTATTATTTGTGCCTGACTGAATGTTTTTTTGTTTGTTTGGTCCATCAATGACTTAAATATAATATAATGATGATTCAGAAAAATATATATTATCTAGTGTAGTTAACGTCAACGTATTGTATATACGCTCCAGCTGCATTTGATCGTCATATCTGTGGAGTAAAATAATTTATCATCCTGGTGTGAGATTTTGAAAATCTGAATAAAGCAGCTTCTTTTGTTTCTCCTTGCTGAGCAATGAAAAGGTTAATTTTTTTGTTTGTTTCCATCAGTTTTGTTGCTTTGTGCAGTCAGGAGCTGATGATGGGATTCTTCACGAGCTAATATCTGAACCATGTCGACTACAAGAGCTCAAAGCCCTTCGCTCCCTCCTGTCGTCTCCATTAAACCAGACCTGCCGAGGGGGGAGAAGGTTGATTTATGTTTAGAGACAAAAAAGCTTCATATTTCCTCAGCAACTGTTCATGAAGAAAACTGTAAATGTGAATGTTTTGAACAATGTCTGTATTTATTTCTTGCTTTGTGTCTTGTTTTGGGTTTTTATATGATACTGGCTGGAAGTGTGCTGTCATTGATCACCTCTCAGCGTCTCGTTTCTTATCAGCTGAAGCTAAAACAAATATTTAAACTCTGTCAAATTATGTTTAGAGTCAAGTGCACTATAGTGAAAATAATCAGTAATCAGTGTTTTACTGTAGGTTGAACCAAAATGATTCTAACATAATAAACACACTAACAATTGACTCTTGTTGTTTATTCCTTTAATTCCCTCTTTATCCTTACAGTGCCCTGAATAATCTTCATAATCTTTGAATCATATCCAACCTTTAAAAACTGTTTTAGTAAAGCTGTTGTTACCTTTCATCCTAATGGTGCTTTGCGTTGCCAGGAGCAGGACGCTGTCCTATTAATTAACGTGGCTTCCTGTGTGGATAAACCCTGCAGTCTTCCTGTTCAGAGGAAACCCACTGATCCTGCTAAAAGAGCTGTGGATGACTCATTTTAACTTAATGACTCACTATGTTCCTTATACTATAGAAATATGTGGGTGTTTTTATAGTCATTGAGCATGTGTGGGGATGAAGAGAAGATACAAACAGCTGTGTTTCTAATCTCATGTCTTGGTAAAGCAGCGTATGAAGCACCAAGCCATGCAGTCTCCATTTGCAAACTTTTGTGAATGGTTCCTTCTTAAGAGCTCAGAGACTACAAGCATGGTTCTTGAAATGTCAAATCTGTTGGATATTTCACTGTTTCGAGTAAGCGACGTTGTTAGAAAGTGGAAGTGTTTAGGAACAACAGCCACGAGGCAAAAGATCAGAGGAAAACACTACGAAGCTGGATTTTCTCTCAGCGAGGTAACTTCAGAGTTCACCCTGAGTTTTCCATCCTACAACACTGATACACTTCTTACCAGAGTACATCACCACAGTAACTTATGCTGAATGGCTAACCTGTTCAAATGCAGGTTTAGTTCTGTATAAAAGATCAACAAGTATAAAAGCACCACCTCCTGACCAATCAGCTCTCTGAGAAACTGGTCTGCTCATTCTTAGATGATCCTGTCGAAGTTAGTGCGCAGATTGTGAGAGGAGCACTGAGGAGAATAAGAGGTTTTCGGGATAGATACAATCGTTACGATGACCCTGATGACATCCTGTGTAAAAGATACAGAATTTCATCAGATAGGTTGAAAGTGTGTCACAGCACAGTAGGGCACATAGTACACACAACTACTCGTGTCGTCAAGAGAAAGAGAATAGAGAATAGAACTTTATTGTCATTGTAACAAGTTCAACGAAATTGAAGTAGCAGCAGCAATCAAGAAAACAAAAGCAAGAAAGTGTATTGAAAGTGCAAAAAGGTCCATAAGAAAATAGATGACGACAGCCCGTCCATCATTGTCCAGTTCAGCCAGTCTCCACCTCCACAGGGTCCAGGACTGAGCTTCTTCAGCAGTCTGTTCAGTCTCTGTCTCCTGGATCCTGTCTGCTCACAGCAGGCGAAGCTCCTCCAATGTGGCGCCGGCATCCGATGTCAGCTCCGTCAGCCACGTCCGTGAACAGCACGATGCCACTCTGCCCTCCGGCAGCCCCTCTGCTGGTGGGCTAGCACCGCTAGCTCGTCCATCTTATTGGAGATAGATCTTACGTTTCCAATAACGATGGATTGAAGGACAGGTCCATGTTGTCACTTCTTAGCTCACACCCAATAACCAGCACGTCGTTCTCACCTCCTTCTCCTCACCTCAAGGGAAATCATCAGGCCTTACACCAGTTAGCACTGACATGCTACAGGCTGCTAACAGCTAATTTCACATGTAAACAATGCAGCCATGGTTACATGTAGGATCTCCAGACAAACACAGGAGAAATATAGTAACAAATATTGCTAAAGACACAAAAAGTTTGGTGTCAAGGTGAGGAATTAACACTAAACAGGTTCCAGCACTGAACACACACACGGGGGGAAGGGCTGAGCCTCAGAAGAACTGAGGTACACGACAACGTTTCATCTGAAAAAGGCTAAAACGCTGTGAAAACGCAGTGAAAAAAATCTGCGTTTACACGGAAACGCTGAATGACTGAAACTCTGTAGTGAGCATGCCAGGCCTGCAGGTGGTGCTGTAACTATCTTGTTCATAAGCCGCTTTTAGGATATCTCCACCAAAGTAGAGTTGAGCTGATCATCTGGTGTATTGGGGAATACTAAGTTAAAAAGTAGAGCAAAAGATGCACAATTTGTTGAAAGACGGTCAGCAGATACAGCAGATTGAGCAGCACAACACGGTAGTTAGTGACGATCGTAACAACGGTACTGTTGTCCTGCTGAATGCATGGGTGCGTGAGGTGTGCGTTTAGTCAGCGTTTCCACTGAAAACACCGGCTTACTGTTTACCTGGTAACAGTTTCGGAAGCGTTTCAGAAAAAAATCCCACTCTGGAGGCCGTTTTCAAAAGTTTCAACGTTTTCAAAAGTTTGCGTTTTGGTCGGCTGAAACGCGAGGCTGAAACACAACAAAACTTTTGCGTTTCACCCTAAAACCGCTGTCGTGTAAACGGCCCCTCAGTGTAAGATATAAACCAAAGGAAGGACACTGAGGGAGAGCTCTGCCCCAAACGTCTGCTGTAATAAAGTGAAACTGATTGATCATTCACAAAATAACGTATTAACAGAGTTGACAATTTTCTCCCAGCATTCCTTTCTGGATGTTGCTGCTGCAGTAGTGTTGCTTTTGTCCTGGATAATGTGCTCGAATTCTTTGTAATTTTAAAGCACTATCTGCTCCTCCAGGGTAAAGTGGGCCGCTCTGCAGGGTTTGTAATTGGTCAGACGATGCATACTCCACCCCTTTCATGTGAGCACACCCTGGTCAATGTTTCTTGTTTTTTGTTTGTTTCTTTTTAGATGATTGTACTTTGATGGCCCTCTGTTATTGTATAAATACAAAAGTCATTAAAAAAAACAGGTTATATAGGACTGCATTAAAGTAGTTATGATGTGAATTTTTTGTTTAAATTTGTTTTTATATCAGGGGATATTTGTTGATGGATTTGATTAAATCTTATCTGTTTGTCTGTTAAAATGTATTTTTTTTTTCTTAAAACACAACAAAGATTTTCATATTTTCAGTTCATTTATTGTGAGCATATTTTGTACAATATCCATGCACAATTTGATTTGTATTAAGATCTACATACAAAAGTCATCTAATAACCATATCCAAATAATATAGGTATATCGGCACTACTGAAGCAGCTCCTGCAGCACGCATGGAGGAAACAACTCATCCAAGTGTGTGTAGAAGTCAACAATGACCAGAAGACGGACATTGCCTGCTGAACTTCTTGGAAACAGTCCCGTTATGTCCATGGCTGACTGACAGTGGTTTGCTGCAACTTTCCGGGTCACCTTCTGTTTTCTGGCTTTTGCATTTGGCATGTTTGACAGCACTGAATATGCTTTTTCACCCCAAGCTCATTTTAGATCAGTATGATCTAAAAGAAAGAAAGAAAGAAAGAAAAAAAAGAAAAAGAAAACTGTTGAACTTTGTTTTTTATTTATTTATTTGTTTTGGCTTGAAAAGAAAAATTGGTGAACTGAACTTGTTTATTCTTGCTTTTAAAAACAGATATACTAACTGAAAAGACTGCAAATTGTCACTTATGTTGTTTCGTGGTGGGTGGCTGATCTTTTATTATTTCACTTTCTTCATGAGTTAGGCTTGGTTTTTTATTATCAATAAAAAAAAAAAAAGGGAGAATAATAAAGGTCACATCTTGAAACTGGTATTGTGTGCACTCCTTATTCATGTCACAATGACTTTAATATGAGGGCTCCTGCACCTTTTTTGGTCCAGGTACTGTGGATATGTAACTGTAATCTGATTACTGGTTCGGGAATAGTAATTAATTATTTTACAGGAAATGACTCAGTCTAAATTTCACTGCAAAGTGTTTTGTGTCAGTTAATGAGATGCTTTGGTGACATTTTCAAACACTGTGGTTGGTGTTGACCTTTGACCCCTATGAAGTTAAAGCTCCTGTGAGGAACTTTTGGGTTAAAGTTGAGCTTGGTGCCCTCTGTGGACAAATCAGTACATCACTACACTATTAAAATGTGTTCATAATAACATAATAAGTTATCATAGTGAGAATCTTTGTTGAGGAAAGTGATGACACCGAGCTGTAGTGAGTCTTGTCTGACACCTGCCCTGTGTCAGGGGTTTCAGGCGTTAATAATTAGAAAACAGAGATTGTCAGCCTGGTCATTCATGATCTTTTTGTCTTTTTTAGGTCTTTATTATTAGTTTTAGTCTGTTTTATAACCAAATAAAAAGTCCTTTCAGGATCTTTCAGTGAGTGTGTATTTGTTTTTGTTCAAACATGTTATTTCTCACAGATTCTAACAGTCTGCTGCTGGAGGTTCTGATCCGCTCTATGACATCACAGCACAGAACCCAACATTTCCTTAGACCCTGAGGTCACATTTCGGCCATTTCAACCAAGTTCGCTGGCTTGATCACTGTTCGACACCTTTACAGAACAAACCTTTGAAGCAAACTTTGAAACAGTTTGTAAACTTTTGTCTTTTAAGACTGATTTTCGCTGAAAATCCTCTTGAAACTTCACTGTCAGATCTCAGTCTGGTAAGTTGATTCAAATCTTAAAACACAAAATATTTCAGCAGAGAGAAATCAAATCATTTCATTACAGTTTAGATAAGAATAGATTTAAAATCACATTTTGAATCCAGCATTTGATTTTTAATGTTTCAAAGTTGTAAAATTCTGTAAGTTTTCATTAGTATTTCCAGTCTTTAAAATAAAGCGCATATAGTAACAGCTTTCTTTGAACACATGATATAATAACTCCTCAATGTGTAATACCGTAATAAATTTTGACTTCTTCTTGTAAAAATGCTGCATTTTGTAATAATCCGCCACATTTTGTAATAAAATTCTTTGACGCTGTATTAAAAATAAATTTTTACCGTTTTGTGTAATAAGTTCTTACTTATTAAATACAGGAACAAACATGCAAAATATGTAGAAACTTATTACATACAGAAGCAAAGTGTATTGCATATTGCGTTTCAGAATTTTATTACAAAATGCATCAGATTATCATGAAATGCAACATTTTTACAAGAAGAAATATAAATTTATGACATCATTTCATTTTGTGGCGTAATTACATCATGTGGCATTATAAGCACTTCTTGATTGTTTGATGTGTTAATTTGAAAACAAAAACAAGAAAATATGAGTTCTTAGTAGTTTGACCATCACAGGCATTTTAATTATTGTTTTTTTAAAGACAGTTTTTCTTTTTTACCGTGTTTAAGTTGAGGTCAGTGAGGTCAGAGGGTATGTTCGCTCCGCTCTGTTGAGTTTTATCTTGAGATTCACATTTAAAACAGCCATAAAACAGTCATAAAGCATGTCATGCAGTGTTTCTTGACAGTGGAGTAGATAATAGAAGCAGTATATTCTCATCAATCTGATGAATCTTAATCCTGCGTGTCAGTTTTGTGCTTTATCTGCTATAAGACGTGAAAATGACCTGTTACATGTTTTCCTAGGTGTGATATAACTCCACATCACTAACTCAAAATGACTGGCAGCATGGATATCCTGATGGTTGGAGACCTGGTCTCATCCTCCTCCTCAGACTACAAGATCCAGGCTTTCTTGGGCAGCGGTTCCTTCGGGAGCGTTCTTCAGTGTCTGAAGGCAGCTACCAATGAAACCGTGGCACTAAAAGCCCTGAATTCATGGACGCATGAGGAGCAGGCAGAGGAGGAGGTGAAACATCAACTCTGTTAATCATTAATTCATCATAACAGTTTTACATCCACCTCACATCTCTCTGACATCTCATTTTGTCCTCAGATGTCCATCCTGAAAAGGCTGAAAGACCTTGGCTGTGGCGGATACAACATCATCTGCCTTGGCGAGTCTTTTACTTTCAGGGGACGTTTCTTCCTGGAGTTTGAGATAATGGACATCAGTCTCAGTCAGTTTATCCACAGGAGACGGAATCGGCCTCTCAGCTTGATGGAGATCCGCCCCATCGTTCAACAGGTTGGTCCCACTGGCAATGTGACATTGAAATTACGTTTATTTTACTTAATTTTTGACGTCCAAATCAGGTCTCCTGAAGGTGCAGAATCAAAGTTTTTATTTGTCTTTTTTCGGACGTCATATGGAGGTCCAACAAATCATTTTCAATTCAAATCAATTTCAAATCGGATGTTCACATGACGTGCGATTTCAGTCGAAATCACAGCTTGTTGCCTCTCATTTCCAATCTCTTCATTTGAGGTAAAAAACAAACAAACATGGGAACAATGGAATAAAAATTGTCCAATTCCAGTACTGAATCTCTTCTGCAATTACAACTGTGGTTTTGTTGTGGTTGGCTGTTTGTTAATAGCGTCTTCAGCGGCCTGCGTGTCCTTATATACTTTCAAAAACTCTGTAGAAACAATGGTTATGTTGACTGATAAGGCTTGAAGTGTTGAAGCTGTTCACTTTTCCCTTTTGAACTGTCTCCTTCAAAAACTTTGCAGAACTCCCACACAGTCGACTCCATGAGGCGCAAACATGCTGTGCTGAGTGCACGTTGTGTTGCACTTAGATTGTGACGGAAAGCACAGTTCCCACATTTGCTAGTCTTTCTGTTAGCCTTTCTGAGTTTTTATTTCTATCAATTAAGTGTAGCATATGAAAAAAAACGTGGATGTCAATTTAAGTCTGTAACTACCACAATTTGACCAAGTTAACAAGTCTTTCCAACATGGGGGGGCTCTACACTTGAAAAAGTAAAAAAGGGCTGTGTCACTATCTATCTGAACACATCAACAGTGGTTGTGCCAAGTTTTACACAGATTGATTATTTTACTTCAGAGACACAGGTGGACAGAATGACACAACCACAGTATAGGCAACATTTGGTGTTGGTTCTTTTTGCACGTTCTGCTGACGTCATGATTTTATCCTTGACGGATGTCCAGATGAGGTACAAATCTGAATGTCATCTTAGAGTCCAAAATAGGTCTACTAATGACGTCTGAATCTTGGATCCATTTCAGTGACATCAAGATTTTGTCTGAAAATGACATCTGATCCGTCATTACAACATCCAAAAAGGTCAGATTTAGATGTCAAAAATTGTACCTATTTTGCACGTTGCTCTGATGTCTAGATATGGTCTTTGACGGACCTACTCATCATTGACCTAATCTGCACGTCTCTCCGACGTCTGATGATGTTTAGTGGGGTGTTTGTTGTAGAAATCTAAACCACAAGCTGCTCTAAATTATCTGGAGCAGCTGAAGAAGAATGCATTGAGTCACTGTGAGCATGTGTGACAGTTTTGATAAGTTCCTTGTTTTACTTTTCTTGAAAACATCTTTAATAAAAAAGGCTCCAGCAGGAGGTTGAAATTTAAAGAAATGAGGTTTAACTGCAGACCTTTGTTGGTGGATTGTAAGATTTTTGTCCTTTAAAGTCAAAGTAAAGACCTTTTAGTGTCTGCAGTCGTCATCCATCATGTTTAGTCCAAACCATCTCAACCAACACATGGACTGATCCAGTCAAGAAAGCAGTCCGTCTAAAGCTGCCTCAGGAACACGTTTCTGCCAACTTCTCAGTTTTTTTCTGATAGATTAGGGTTAAATTTCCTGCAAAAATCTTTCATTTGAAGTTTTTGTTCAGTTTTATTGACTGAGTGAATGATGCTGTGACATTAACCTGGCTGTTATCGATGCTTTCAGTTGGCCAAGGCTCTGGACTTCTTGAAGGGAGCCGGGATCGCTCATGCTGACCTGAAGCCAGCCAACATAATGATGGTGGAGCATAAGCAGCAGCCGCTCAAAGTCAAAATCATCGACTTTGGCCTCGCTCTGACCGATCCTGCGAAATATAGAGGAGTGACATTCGGGACTCGGTGGTACAGGTGAGTGAAGGGGGAGGATCATGGGAGTCGTAGGTCCTTCCCCAGGAGATTTTTCACTTCCTCTAACACAACCCTCTGACTTCTGATGAATATTTCTGCAGCAGTTTATGGAGTGAAACTAGAATAGAATAGTAGAGTATAGTATAGAACATAACTTAATTGTCATTGTATCAAGTACAACGAAATTGAAGTCACAGCAGCAAAAAGACCCCTAAGAAAATAGATGATGACAGCTTGTCCATCATTCTCCAGTTCAGCCTCCACCTCCACAGGGTCCAGGACTGAGCTTCTTCAGCAGTCTGTTCAGTCTCTGTCTCCTGGATCCTGTCTGCTCACAGCAGGTGAAGCTCTTCCAATGTGGCGTTGGTGTCTGATGTTAGCTCCGTTAGCCATGTCTGTGAATAGCATGATGCTACTCTGCCCTCTGGTATTCCCTCTGTTGCTGGGTTAGCACAGCTAGCTAGTCCAGCTTATTGGAGATAGATCTTACGTTCCCAATAACGATGGATGGAAGGACAGGTCCATGTCGTCACTTCTTAGCTCACACCTGAGAACCAGCACGTCGTCCTCGCCTCCTTCTCCTCACCTTGTGGGAAAACATCCGGCCTTGCACCAGTTAGCATTGACATGCTACAGGCTGCTAACAGCTAAGTTCACATGTAAACAATGCAGCCATGGTTACATGTAGGATCTCCAGACAAACACAGGAGAAAAAGTAGTAAAAATATCACTGAAGACACAAAAAGTTTGGTGTCCATGACTAACACTCCAAATACAAAGATTACGAAAAAGAGATGAAAAAGAGACTAAAAAAATTACAAGAAACGGACAAAGAAGGGAGAGCTGCTGCAAAAGGCAGCCATAGCCAACAGGGCGGTGCCTAGCAACTTATATGAAAATCTTAACTTAAATGAAAGGAAGGTTGAAAGTTATTAACAAATAATCAAGAAAAGAATTTACATTTTCAGCAAGAGGTCAGTTTTCTAGTTAGATTTGGTCCATTTGATATTCCAGATGGTCATTGATATACTAAGTAGTTGATAAATACAGGATAGATGATAGGAATAAGCTGGACACACTTGAATAAGTAAAAAGAAAAACAACTTTTCAGAGGTTTTAAAGAGAAGAACTTTGAAGCTGGGCAGTGGCCCCCTTGCTTTCACTCCTTAAGACTGTGCGACAGTTCATCTGTAAATCTGTGGAAGCTGTGCAGCTTAAATCGATACAGATGACTGATGTCTGCAAACTGAGGCTTGCATGTGGACAGCAAACAGAAGCTGATGCTTTACTTTAATGCGAAGTCCTCTGAAATGTGTTTCTGTGTTTGTCTCAGGGCCCCAGAGATCATCCTGGGGACCCCCTTTAATGAAGCCATCGATGTCTGGTCCCTCGGCTGCACCGCTGCTGAGATGCTGATGGGCTCTGTGCTGTTCCCTGGCTTCGATGAGTATGATATGGTCAGTGTGACTCTTTCCCTTAATGATTTTGCAGTTTTGAAAAGTTTTGCTTGATTTTTACAAAAAGAATAAGATCACTGATTCTCCTGTTGGTGGCTGATCCTCTTGGCTCAGTCTTTGAAAGTGTTCACAGAGGTGTAACATCACTGTGTTGTGTCCACAGATGAGGCATATCAGTTTAATCCTTGGAGAGCCGAGTCAACACATGCTCTCAGCGTCTCTGTACGCTCCAGAGTTTTTCACTCTGAGCCTCATTGAAGGAGAACGCCGCTGGCGCTTAAAGGTACGATTTCTCTGCTTTCATTTAGCTTCAGTGTGAATATCTATCTGAATGTTTGTGTCAGTTTTTCATCATGTTGAGGTTAACTTGAAAAATCACCTTTCTCCTCCTCAGTCGATTCTCGAAGCCAGGAACTACAATATAACCCGGCACTCCCTGATCAGCCTGTCTGACCTGATGAAGGTAGGATATCTCTTCTTTAACTGCAACATCAGGTCACATCTTCAAGAGGACATAAAAACTAAACCTGTGTTTTTTTCTGATCCAGTGCAAGGTGTCTCCTAAACTCTCTGGGAAAGACCTGGAAGCTGATGAGTGGGACCGGGGGTTCTTCATAGACCTCCTCAGGAAGACCCTGAAGGTGGACTATGCCGAGAGAATCACACCATCAGAGATTCTCCAGCATCCATTTATCACCATGAGCCACCTGGGGTCTTTTGTCCAAAGCCCACAGTAAGTGTGTGTGGGGATTTTGCACCTGTCTGTGTTTGTGTGTGTTCTCTGAAAACAGGCTGTTTGACCCGGTGGCTGCTTTTCTTTCAGTGTGAAAAAGGGTGTTGAGCTGATGGCCATCTGTGAGGATGAGAGGCCCAAAGAGGAGGCCTGCCCTGATGGCTCCGCCCCCCACAGCGACCCTCCAGAGAGACGTCCTGCTGGACCGAGCGACAGCAAGGAAAGCACCATCATACCTCCTGCACTCAGTTCATCGAGGAAGAGGAAGAGAGATGGTGAAGATGGAGCAGAGAGTGGAAAAAGGTACAGGTTGGAATAACTTTCCTCTCATGTTCCCTTTGTCATAGAAATAGTCACTATTCAGACGTTTATTTGTTCAGGTTTGTGCTCAGCGTAACAGGAGGGAGATTTTTTCCTGCACATTTAACGCAGAGCTCAAGACGACTTAAAATGAGTCTAAGACAGAAATTTACAGCATGTAGCTTCATATAAAAATGCATATTTAATACTCATATATTTCTATGTGTTGTGATAACAAAAAAGATAAACTTTAGTGCCCCTGTGAGCGAGTTATTACATTAAGAGACAGTTAAGTTAGTGGGCTAAAAAGGGGGTCATTAAAGAGGGGTTATTCGTGTTTTAAAAAAACTAGTGTGAGAAAAACAGGGACAGTATAAAGCCTTGACAAAACAACACCCACTCTTTAAGCTGAGGTCCGCACAGCTACAAAGTTAATTCTTAAAGATCAATCATCCCATCTAATTCACAATAAGAAAACAAATAATCCAATATGTTGATGCTTTCCTGAGAGATTCAAGAGATTCAAACTGTTTTTGTCCCACCACAGAAACCCAAACGCCACCTCTGTGAAAAAGGCAAGGACTGAGTCCAAAGATGCAGCACAGACTGAGGCAGGAGGAAAAACCAGCCCTCCAAAGTCCTCGCTGCAGAAAAGAAAGCTGGATGATGCTGAGGTCTCAGAGTTGATCTGTCCTCCAAAGAAGAGGAGTGTGGACCTCAGCGAGCAGCTTGTGGCCAGCGTCAACAGTAAGCTGACATTATAACACACACTGAAACACTGTGGAGCAATCAGAGCCATGAGATCAAGTTTAGTCAAATATTACTCTGGACTGTTTCAGAGAAACTGAGCTGTTTCCAATTAAGATATGGAAGAGAAATCAGCATGTGTGCATGAACAAACGTGCTAACCTTTAGCCTCACTGTAGCGTTTTGGATTTGGGGAGATGTCAGAGATTTCTTGAACTGGTGACGTGTTTTTGAGCAGTATTTGTTTGATGATTAAACAAACATTCTTTGTCACAGAAGTCATCAGCGGCCCAGAAGCAGCCTCTCCCAGCCTGACTCAGGTCGGCCAGCCTCAGAAGAGGAAGAGGAAGAGAGATGAAGAAGCAGCTTCAGCTTCAGGCTCAGCTGGAGACCAGACGTCCTCTGCAAAGATGAGGAGACGTGTGGTTGGGGGTGAAACCTGTCTGTCCTAAGAGACACACAGGCTGTAAATAAGACAAACAAAAAAACAAGAAAAACTATTTTCTTCATGAACTTTTTTATATGTAAATGTTTGATTCTTACTTTTTTACAATTTTCAATTTTTTAAAATGTTTTCACTGAATAAAAAAATTTAAAAAGAAAAATGATCTTTCTTTTCCTGCTTCTTTAATCAGCTGATCACTGGTTTTTACTCTTTCAGGATTGTTTAACCTGAATTCACCACAGCCCTCATCAACCAATCAAAAAACTAATTCAACAAATAGAAATACAACTTTATTTTAGTTTTGCTCATCAGAGCAGGTTTAGTACAAATATCCAGATTTCTCTGGCTAGTAGAAACAAGGCTTGAAATTCTTCACAGTATTTGAATTAGCGTTGGATTGTAAAAAATATTGATTGATGTGAGAGAAAATAAAGATGTACATAAAACATTACTCAATCTGGAGTAACCTGACACAGACGTCGTCACGGTGTGGAAAGTCTTCAAGCATCAAAACTCACAGATACACGTTCACAGTGGATGTATCAGGTTATTGTGACTCTTTAGTCAAAGTACAGAGAAGTGCAGCAGTTATCTGTCCACGCTGATACGGAGAAGATAACAGACTTTAATCATGTATTTTCAGGTTTTGCATTTTTAAAGGGCAATTTAAGTGTTTTTTTAACATTTACCTGTAGTGTTGTGTTGGGCTCAGATTCTAGGAAAGCTTATTGGTCAGGCTGTCCCAACAAACTGGTATTGATGTTAACAGTCTCATTAAACCATGAACTAACGATATAGTGTAATAAATAGAGAAGTGGTTCTTCACGCTTAATGCCACCCATCATAAAACTGAGGATGGACAAAGAAGCCGCAGCTCCACAAGATGATTTAATAACCAGGTAGCTCGTTTTCACTGCAGTGTGTGGCTGATATTGAATCAGGAATCATGTGGAAGGATCAACGAAAGTAACTTTGCCATTTTGGGAACTGTTTTTGCACAGATAAAATATTACTTGGAAATGGGTGAAGACGTGACTTTGGTTCTGTGATCTGACTGTAAATTAATCTCTTTCTAATTTTCTATGAAGACTGAGATAATATCGCTGTGATGAATCTTTTTGGTGAATAATCGGGAGGGGAAAATCTGTCACAACCCTAAACACTAAAGACACAGACCAACAGCCAAAAAAAGCTGGTTTTTCAAAGCTACCAGACTCCATAAACAAAAACAAGTGTTTAAGTTACACTGACTTTATGTACAGATAAATTTGAGATGCAGCAGAGAAAGCATAAGTTTTGTTTCAGTCGGAAGGCATGGCGGCTTTTGTTTCAGCGTGGCGAAACCCTGCACTTGCTTATTTTGAATATTTTCATGGCTGCAGGTGAGTATCCATTTTGATTTTGATGCAGCCATGACACAGGTTATTGTCTCCCTGGGGGAAACAAGTTGTAGCGCACACAAACCATTTTATTGACGGCTTATCTCAGTATTTCCAAGAAAAAATTCCAAGATAGTTTATTAAAGGTTTCCATGGTTCCTGTTCAATGTGTTTGTGTACCCCTGGTTGGGAATAACTGATGTAAGTACAAAAACTCTGTGGCAGGAGCTCCATAGAATGGGTTTCACGTCAATGAGTTTAAGACCAAGACCTAGAAGAAAAACCCTGACAGCGGGAGGGAATAAAAGTCTCCATAATGGGATCCCAGTACTCGTTGGTTACCTCTTTAAGAGGTATAACATTTTCAGACTGCAGCTGATTGAGTTCTGAGATTGAAAGCACAATGACCCAAAATGTTATTTGTAAGAGTCTGTCAGATGCTGAAGACTCCTAATTGATTCTTGTAAATGGCGGGAGGTGAATGAAGACTCAGTGGTGAAGTGGTTCTTTGTGCTCAATGAGATGATTCATAAGGTGGGTTCAGTCTTTGGTAGTCACTGATCGATGGCTCACTTTTCTGCTGTGGCTGTGACTGTTATCAGCATCATGCAGGTCCCTCCAGGCATCTCCCTGTGGGATATTTACATAGCTCACCATCAAGGGGGTATGGATTCTCCTGGCTTCAAAATATACCCCAAGGGAGAAACTCTTAACATGGCAGCAACAAAAAGATTAATAGAAGAAGACTCTAAGCTCCTTTCTGTTATGGTTTTATTCTTCTCCTCCTCCTGCTCTGATGGATCAGTAGCTGTTTCTATTTTTTGTGGTTCCTGTGAGAGTATTTGACCATTCAACCCTTGTGAGTCCCTCTTGCAGAGATTTTCTCACCCTCATGCCCTCAAACACCCTGATTCATGACCTGCCCACACCGCTGTTCCCTCTGTCCTTGTGCTGCACATTTGGTTGCTCAGCTGGACAGCACCTCCTGTGAGGCGGTGGCCCAGATACCCTCTCAGATAAAAGAGCAGGCGCTCTCTGCTCCTGTGTGTCTGCCAGGTTTCATTGAGCTGAGCTCCTAGTAATCACCGTGTCACGGCCTCCACCTCTTCACTGTCTGCTGATATGCACTGACGCAGTCTTTATTCATGTCTATTCAAACATGTTTAACAATAACTGGCAGAGGCGATCGGTAATTTTTCTTTGCTTGATGATTGACAAGATAAGATGTGACATGAGGGAGGCTGGTTTCACATGAAAGAAAGGATTTACATTTATCAACGGTCATTATCTATGAAAGATTTCTCAGGCACAGGAGAGTTTTTGAAAATAAACTGTCTTTGAATCTTCAGCCCTGGAATTCTTATTAACTTTCATGTGAACTTCTTTTTGTGAAACCCAGTTTCTCAGCTGCTGCCCTCCTTCATCCCTCTGCAGGGATAAAATTAGTTTGGCTGATTACACCTTTTATCAAGTTGAAAATGGGAGCTATGCTTACAATTTACCAAGGTTCAAACTCCATTTTTACAAAAGGATTAAAGCTGTGGGGCGCTTGCCCCGACAGATGACAAAACTAACGCCGGGGCAAGCGTGTTAATTATGGACTCAGACAGATACTGGCTGGATACCGAACACTCCACCACTGATATCTGAGGGAAAATCTAATTTGCTACTAAAACAAAATCAGTCTTCAGTGAGTGACTGTTACTGTTGTGTCTGCATGTCCCCCAACCAAAAGAATTTAAGCCTCACCTATACTTTTTGAACGAAATACATCTAACGAAGCTACCAGTTTCTTAAAACAGGTAAGTACAAAAATAATAAAATAACTCAAAGGGACAGAACAACATCTTTGGCAGGATTTGCATGCACACTGTTGTGATGATGTCACTCTTAACCCCTTGATGTCTATTGTAAAAAATTTGCGACATACCCTGTCAGGTCTTGATGCAGCTGAAACGACCTTTGTATCTCATTATCACCTATTGATTCATATTCTACACAAACCATAAACCGGATCAGATCCACTATGTCACAATATATATTGGTCAGGGGATAAACTTCCAGTGTCTATATATATATATATGATATAACTTAGTGATAATTATTGTGTGTACAATCTTCAAATTTACAATTTCCACTTAATTTAACATCTGTAAGAATTAAAAAACACATAAAAAAAATATTTTCTTAATTGTTGATTAATTCAGGCAGTAAGGGGTTAATAGGGCATGTGTTTGGAAAACTGAAAGGATATCAAATCTTTTTAACACTATTTTTCATTGTTCAGAACAACTTTTAACCAGATACAACATGGCAAAGTAAGGTATTCATCAACTGTTAAGTAGCGCTGTTATTTGAAATGAGACAACACATAAACTCTGAAAGTTTTTACCGCAGTTTAAAGGGATAGTTCAGTTTTTTTGAAGTGGGGTTGTATGAGCTCTATGTGACCACTAAGAACATTAGATACACAGAGTATTTCCGACTCTATCTTGATGTCCAGTGTTCGTGGATGTTTCCTCTGTATTCCTTTCAGTCTCCATCTGTAGCAGCTCCTCTTCTGTGTACTCCGGTTCATACAGGTATCCTTTTGGTTCCAAAGTGAATGAAACTTCATCGTCGCTGTCATAGTCACTCATTTTGAATTTCCTACGCTGCCTCACAATCCTTAGAGTACAAACAAAAGAATTACGATACTTGATCAAACTCACACGAGGCTACAACCGGCGCCCGAAGCATAGCTTGTTTACATTCCCTACAGCTGAAAGGAGGAGGGGGGACGGAGCGCGCTGGTGTTGCGCAGAAGGATACATGACCAGTTAGTTAGGTCCGGGTAAATGTTTATATTTCCGAAGACTTAATGCACTTAAAAATTATTTTATGTATCGTACTCTTAAACTGTGGTATTACTTTTTGATTTTAGTTCTTGTAGGCAGAGAAAATAGCCTTTGAATTTGGTACAGTCTTTCCCTGTTAGCGTCTATTTCCTCGTCACCATCGATTACAGTCTGTGTCTTACTGAGGGAGAGAAGACAACTTTCTACTGTATCTAATGTCCTTAGTGGTCACATAGAGCTCATACAACCCCACTTAAAAAAAACTGAACCTTTAACAGCTAGCTGTAGTTGCATTATTCTAGTGCTAGCAAAAGCTAGCATGCTTTACTAGCTTCAATAGGCCGAATTTTGTCAGTTTGATAGTTGAAGTTCTTTGTCCTCACAGTGATAATCTCATTTAAAACATATAAAAAGAAAATTACAACACGGTTACATCTTCATCCTATCATGAAGTCTTTATCTTAGAGGCTACTCCTGGTAAAGAGTTCATCAGCTTGCACTCCTATCAGGTTAGCTTTCTCTCACTGACAGAGAAGAGGACAAGATGAAGGGTTCAACTCAGGATATAAGAGTAGAAAACAAATTTTGGGTGTCAGGCAAACTGGAACTCACATACACACATGAACACCCTTCAATCTCAATGTCACACTCTGAAAGAGCAGAAAATCGAAAACTGTAACCGAAGAACTGTGCAGGGTTTAGATGAACCCATTTGGGGATAATGACAGTCAAGTGTATTCACCAGGCTTTTCATTAGAGTAGTTTTATTGATTCAGCCCTGTCACCAAATCAACCTGCAAGGGAATGGATCTGACTGCATCCATGGAAGAGTCTGTTATGCCCCCGTGCAGGGAAGGAGTCCAGAAATTTCAAATGAGGGTTCAGAAGTTAAGTCACCAGTGAGAAACCAAAGTCAATTACGTTGGGATAAATGTAACATAGTGACGGCTACCCCTTTTTTCAACATAGAAACCATTAAACCCCGAAATAATTCAGTAAAAATCCAATAAACCCAGTTACTTTCATTAACGTAATAGACATCTTGGTGTTGTGTTCTCTTCTTATTGACGGACATGGCAGATTGAAGCTCCTAATTGGATGTCAGACTCCGCTGCATAAACTTTCACGACGGCCCTCTGAGAATCTTGTTCCACCACTCACTGCTAATTTGTTGCTTGAGTAACTGTGCATGGGTGGAAACAAATGTTGTGTGTGGTGGAAAACATAAGCAGGATAGAAAGGCCTCTCAAAGAGAATTAGAGCTCTGTTCAAGACAAAGAAGAAATACTCTATTAATCCTTGTGGGGAAATTCAATTTTCAAAGCTGATGAGGTCGTCTCTACTCCTATAAACTATCGTCTATAGGAACAATCGTTCCATCTTTGATTAAAGAAGCGGTAAATTCAGAGGGTTTTCATTCCTGAGCCCGTTGATATGTGTACACAAAATGTAAACATATTGTTTAAAAATGGGGAAAAGAATGACTGAAATACATAAAAATAGAGACTGAGTTTAAACCTGAGGGGGCTCTTCTCTCAGACCCAGTGTCTGCTTCTTCAATAAAACTCATAGAAAACAAGAGCAACATCTGACATGATGCTAAGCAGCTGCCTAACATGAAAACACAGCACAGACATGGTACAGCAGACCTAATGATTCATATTTGATCCCAGATCACTCAGTACTATGCATCTTAACGGCAGCGGTGCGAGGTGTGCTTGCAAATACCCTCACACGAAGACAGAGTCAATACTCCCGTCCTCCAGGCATGCGTATTGATTTTCCTCCTGAGAGCTGATGTTTTTGTGTGAATTACTGGTATTCACACAGTTTTAAAAAATGATGGTGTATCTTAAGCGTCACATTCTCAAAGGTGGTAGTTTATTTTTCCACAGGGGAGCTCTGTAATGGTGCATTACTTTGTGCAAGAAAACTTTTTGTGAATAACTTTTTTCTTATGATCTCAGTCAATACACATACAATACTTTCTGTATTAACCAGTGACATTTATACTCAAAGGGCAAAGAACAACATCTCTGTATGGTCACTGCTTCAGTGTTAAGTCACCCAAAATGACTGCTTGGCCTTGCTGACGTATATTTCAAGGTCGATGGAAAAGAAGTCGACGTGAATGTTCAAACCATTATGTGTTTCTATATACTGAATAAAAAATACCTGACAATGAGAGCAGAAAGGACAGAACTATGAAGTGAGTGTTGCACTTCCTGTCAATTCTGAATTTCTCCTGTTTCATGGACCACAAGCCACTGACCTCGCTAGCACAGTGCCGTGGCCAGGAATTGACCTGCAGCAAAATTGAATAAAATAAATATGCAAATATGAAATAAATAAAAGTGGGCCCACAATTAATTTATAAATAGCACAGTATCAGATAGCTTTCCATTCAAGTCAATGTGCCAACTCACACCCCTTTTGCTTCGTTGCGGCCCAGCTGCATCCCTGCTCCAGCAGGTTGCAGCAGATACGTAACAGTCCCATTTTTGCTGGATGCCAGTGCTATGATGTGTCAATTTCACAAAAAGCAGATCAAGAGGGACAGGAAGGTGTGACCAAGAGCTATTCAGAAACACCCTGTGACTTTCAAAATAAAACATAACAAAAACCAGATCGAATTTGACTTGACTACAACAACAAGCCAACATAATGAGCTCATCCAGGCCAGGAGTCGACAGGTTGGAGGTTTTACAGCCCAAACCAGAAAGAGGAGAGGCTCATCAATGGATTGGGAAATGTGGGAACTTCTTATTCCTGTGACTCCAGCTGAACACAGCCAGCAAGAGATGACATACGCAGCCAACAAACACGCATCGGAGCAGAGCCCGAGACACATATGGTGTATTTGAGCTGTTACAGTAGGCCTAAAGATTTCCTATCACAAGTCCTCCTTACCTGTGACAGTATGCATAGCAGATGAAGGGCTGAAACAAAGATGGTCGGACTGACCAAATTAAAATAATAACAGATTTATCAACAAAAAAGCAGCTTGATTGGCTGGGCTGAGGCAGGAAGTGGGGTCCCAGCCAGATATGTGGCTGTGCTAGCACTGGTTTTTGTTCTTACAGTTTAAAACAGCAACAGTTACAAACTCAGGAGTTTTGATTTCATTGGGTAAAGCCAAGGAGCAACAACTGGTTTAGAAAGGTTTAGAAAAATGAAGCCTACACAGAAGCGCTGAAAGTTGCTCTTCATTGAGAATCTGCACGAGGCTGGCTACAGAAAGACCGGAAACCACGTACACACCAAGCAAAAAAACTGACTTTGATGGCACTGAGAAGCCTTTTTACAGCCTGGTTCAAAAAACGGCTTGAGCCTACAATGCAGATTTCACTATTGACACACACTGTACAGAGCATGAATTTGGGATCGTCAGGTCGTCCAGTCAGAGACACAGCTCAGCTCAGGTGAAGGACGGGCGCCCTATAGCTGCTGGAAAGGAAGCTCAAAGCCCTCGTCATATCCAATATGGCTGCATACGCAGATTAGTTTCATTTCACTATTTCAGGAACAGACTGGTGACATCACAGAAACTACATCCATGTTTTAGACAGTCTATGTGCACAGATGAGATAACTCATCATGTCTACACCTTTAGGTGCAGTTCCATGGCTACAAGGTTAATACTTCTAACACCAATGCTGCACATTTGTTGCCAGGTTTATTATCATTATCTCCTCTTTTCATGCAAAGAAAGAACAGCATCGTGCAGGACATGTTGCAAATATTTGTGCCCCCCAGACACTTTGGGCAGCTGTAGCTCATAGAGTCAATCCAAAGGCCAAGGGTTTTATCCCAGGTACACATGTGACACCCAATCCCAAACTGGCCTTGGTTCCTGGTTCAGAGTATAAATCTGGAATAAAAGAGTGAATGTGACATGAAGTGTAAAAGTGCTTTGAGCCGTCACAAGAGAAAGCACTATGTAAACACAGTCTGTCTACCATTTGCAACATACTGCATTCAGATGATTTTAATTTTCTGGCACAAGCATGTTTTCAAACTCTTATTAACACATGACCCATAACCACGGTGCCCATTAAGCAACCCATGAATGAGGCGTGCAGACGTACAATGGCAGAGTGTGACTCACACTAATAGTCTGAATATTTAAAGTGGTAAACAAACAAAATGATCACAAAAAGATTATTCACAGGTAATTTCATGGGTCTTGCCCCTCATGTCCCAGCTTTCACAACACTGCAGACAGAGTGATGACTTTGGAGAAGTGAGGCAGATAACAAATGAGAGGCTCTGTATTTCATCTACTGCGCTATCTCACAGATCTAATTGTGTTTGGGGTTTAATCATGGCCTCACAATAAGCAAATATTCCTGATAAGTGATGTGGGTGAACTCGAATACACAGTTGATTCTGTGAATTATTAAAGAAGAGAGGTTTTGTGAGACCTCATGTTTGGACCGTTGTCGTCACACCACCTCACGTGTTTGTAACATGAGGAGAATTACATTACCAGTACAGGTCAATACTTACAATCTGAAGGGTCAGCCATATTTACTCAATGTTGATATGCTGTGTTTGATCTAAAAGCATGCATGACCATGTGCCCTTTCAGCATGTTTATAACATTGTACCCACTGATCCTGAGCTCAGGAGTGAAAGATGCAACAAGAGTTCAAACTAAGATGAAGCTGCACATTGCTCATATATGACAGCCATCTTGCTCAGGTGACAGGTAGCTTGAACAGGGTTGTAGGCAAGGCAAGTTTATTTGTAGAGCACAATTGATACACAAGGCAATTCAAACTGTAAAAAAAGAAAAAAAATCACGATATGCAAAATAAAATAATTCCATAAAACATTAAAAATCATTAATCAAACTAGATCAAAAGCAAGGAGTGCAGATGAAATACTTTCAGTTGGCTTTCAGTAAGCTATACAGATTTGGTTCCAGTCGGGATTTGAACATTGTCAGAGTTGAGGCCTGTCTCACATCTTCAGGGATGTCTTAGATTTTGGGAGCGTAAAACTGGAATGCAGCCTCCTTCATTTAGTAGACTCTAGACAACAACAGGAAACCCCTCCCTGAGGTTCTCAGAGTCCACTTTGGTTCATATGGCTCCAACATGTCAGAGATGTACTTAAGTGCTAAACCATGAAAAGACGCACAAACAAGCATTGCAGTTTTAAAGTCTATTCTCTGAGCAGCAGGAAGCCAGTGCAAAGATCTGAGAGCTGGACTAATATGGTTATATTTCCTGGTTCTGGGTCAGGAATCGAGCAGCAGCATTCTGGATGTCGTCTAACCTGCTGGAGGGAAACGTTTGGATTAGTCTTTTTAGTTTGAGTTTAAGGTCTTGTCTACGCAGCAGTGTTTCATCCAGAAAAGCTTAAACGCAGTGAAAAAAATCCGCTTTTACATGGAAATGCTGAGGGACTGAAAACGCTGGCCTGTAGGAGGCGCTATAACTGTCTTGTCCACAAGTGGCTTTTGGGAGATGCCCACTGAAGGAGAGTCAAGCCGATCATGTGGTGTATTTGTGAAGGCTTAGTGGAGAAGCGGAGCAACAGAGCCACATTTTGGCACATTCTGTTGAAAGACAGTCAGGAGATTCAGCAGATTGAGCAGCACAAGCACAACACGGTGGTCAGCGACAATCATAACAACAGTACCGTTGTCCTGTTGTGCGTGCTTGCGCGTAACAAAGCGTAATCTCAGCTCGTGTTTCCACTGAAAACGCCGGCTTACTGTTAACACGGCAAAGGTGTTGGCAGCATTTCAGAAAATTCCACTCTGGAGTCTGTTTTCAAAAGTTTGTGTTTTAGGTCGGCTGGCTAAAATGAAAGGCCGAAACGAAACAAAACGAAACTATACTTTTGTGTTTCACCCTAAAACCTTTGACGTGGAAATGGCCCCTTAGTGTACTGCATCTGGGTTTTAACAGAAACCTGTTAAAAACTTTACATAGCTTCCTTGGGGGTCGCTCTTTCAATATATATATATATATGTGTGTGTGTGTGTGTGTGTGTGTGTGTGTGTGTGTGTGTGTGTGCGTGTGTGTGTGTGCGTGTGTGTGTGTGCGTGTGTGTGTGTGCGTGTGTGTGTGTGTGTGTGTGTGTGTGTGATTAAACTAAATTGAAACTGAAGACCAAAACAAAGTCAAATTTAAAGAGTGCTCAAATGTCCAGAAAAGCAGAAAAAAGTTAAACATGTGGAGAAAACTCTCCTTCCTGCTCTGTGAACTGTTTTTTACAGGAGTGTTAAAGTAGAAACATAATGCCAATGGCTAAAAAGCTCTTAAACAAATACTGAACAGTCAGGTTGGAGTAGTGACGACATTGTAAATCTCTTCACTTTTCATGGTTGCAAATAAAGCTGAGCGACGAACCTCTAAACACTGACCCAGAAATGATTGCCCTGCTTTGATTTTTACTGGATGGCAGAATAATGAAAGCAATACATCATATCAGAAAGTGGACCCACTGACATCCCCAGTGATCAGTGGAAAATGTGCTTCACGGGTACCATTACCATATAGACCCATATTTCACACACCAGTTTGACAATGGCTGCCCAGCCCTGCTTTTAGTAACACCATCAGTATACTGCACCTTCCATTTCAATCACTTGGTTATCATAGGGCCCAGCGTGCTCTTCTTGGCTCTGCCTGTTTCTCATTACTTAGAGGAAAGCTTGGCCCCACAGATCAGCGAGTGCAAGGAAGTAGACAGCAAATAAAGGTTTAACAGAGAGTGAGCCGACCCCACAGTGTGACAGCTTTTCTTTTAATGGCAATTACACACCATCCTTGCCTCGCTCTCGCACTGACAGCATGTAAGTGTGTGGTAAGGAGAACCAAAGAGGGAGGGGTGGAAACCAGAAGAGACTGTGATTTATTCTATAGACATATATAACATATGTGGTACATGCTGTGTGGTTTTCACACCACTGTGAGTGCTGACCTCTCTGTGGACCAGGCTCTTTAGTTTCACTTTATCACAGCTTGTTCAGTTCTGTATTATTTGCTCAACACATCATTAAAGATGAATATTATGAGCTGTTACGTTCAGAGCTAAGGTCGTCATGTTTCCGAAAACAATCGTCACTGAAGGACAGGGCCGTCATGCTACAATGAAGTTTGATGGGGCAATAAAAAGGAGTATTGATGACGATACAGGCTGTAAATAAACCACAAACAATGCACTCGCTTCCCTGAACCGCTTCTCCTTGAGTCAAAGCTGAAAGAGTCGCCTGTGTTTCTCACTGAAACTACACCAAGTGTGACTCAACAACAGCAGATTTTCTTTGTCTTATCTGACTCTGATTCCCCACCTGTTTGTATTAGTTTTGCTTTGTTCTTTTGTCTATCTTGAGTTGTTTGTTGGTGATTTCTGTTGATTCATTCCTTCTGTGAATGAATTTTTACTTGTGCCTTGAGTCTACGATGTGCTTTGTTTTGTAGTTCTCACTCCTTGTGTTTCATGTCACGTTTTACCCCTTGCGTATTTCCTTCCATTTTGATTGCACTCACTAGTTTCACCTGTGTCCACACCTGTTGCTCATTACCCCGTGTGAATAAAGCCTCTGTGTGTCCTCCTTTGTGTATCACTTCTTTGTTTCTTCTTTAGTCACCATGGTTTTTTGGCTGTATAAGTATTTCAAGAAGAGAAAAACATTTCTGCATTTACAAAAAGTGAGATCATAGGGTGTGAATTATGACTTGATTTTGGCAAAGATATGACATGATGCATGTCTCAAAGCATGCACGACACCACTACTGATGAACTGTAAAATAAGATAGATATTAGAATTAAAAACTTAAGCTGCATTAAAAAATGTGTATTGTGATAAAGGATGCATACAGTTTCATATTGCAATACTCCAAATAACTTATTCCATATTTAAAAGGTGGAAAAAAACAACATTATAATTTATAAAAAACCCGATTGTCACAATATTAACAATTTTACTACCACCTCCATGTGGTTTTAAGTGAACTAATGTCAACAGTTACCAAGGCTGTATTTAGACCAGAAAAGTCCTTTGGTCCACTTGTTTGGTCCAGACCAAAAGCGGACTTTATATTTTTCGTTTGGTGCGGTTCTTATTTAGATTGTACTTTTTGCGAGTGGACTATATTCTGTAAACACATCCACGTGTGTGACGATCGGTGCTCTCATTGGACAGCACTGACAAAGGGCGGCACACAGAATACTGACCCGGAAATGGGGGTAAAGGTGTGTTTGTGCTCTTATTAGAGCTGCAAAATCATTTTCAGTTTCAAGAGCAGCTCCTTCAAAGCAGCTTAACAACACCGTTTCAAATTTTGGAACAGCGAAGACGAATGCGCACAGCAAGGAGACGGTATGCTCTGCGTGTCCTGACCCACAACATGCTAGCAACAGCATGGCTAAACAGAAGACTGAGGATCAGGTATGAACCAAAGACGGTTAGGTTACGGTGGCTCTATAGGCCCAAAAGACGCATGTATCCTGTAGTTAGTTCAGATGGACCTTGGTTTGTATTCAGACCTGCACCGGAGAACCGCAAACTGCACCAGAGTTCGTTTGTGTCTATTCACACCTGCATGAAAAGTCCGCACCAGCGTGGGAAACGAACCCTGGTCCGTTTGAAGTGGACCAAACAGTCCAGGTCTGAATACGCCCTAAAAGCACAGTAAGAGGATCATCTTAAAACAAGGCATGGGCATTTTTTTACTGATATACTGTATAAATTGGTGTCTGAATCCACACAGGACCCTGGCCTCTGTCATTATTTTCAGATTTCTCATCATGTGCTTTTGCTCAAGACATCCTGGCAGCTGCTAACTTGTAAACTTGAACAGCATACAGATGCAAAGTGAGAGCCTCAGGTGTGACAGAGAGCGGAGCAGAGACACACAGCAGGCAGTATGGAGAGCAGCAGCATGCAAACAAAACAAAGGTTGTTCTGCTTGATCACGATGAACGTGATCAAAAAAAGTTTGCTTTGTCTGTTTTTTAGATCAAAAACAGGAAGAGAGACATAAAAGAGAGTCCACTCTTCTTAGGTAGTTTTGGTGTTTACATCGTCATAGAAAACAATAATATTTGGATCTTGAAAGATCGTTCAAGATGCTCTGAAAATGGCTGGCAACCAATGAGTTAATCGTGAGTAAATTTTTTATAACGCATTAATTTGCAGTGTACTTAATATTATTAACGCGTTAAAGTGACAGACCTAGTTTTTATGTTTTATGCTTTTACTTTTTTCATTGTTCCTCCCTATTGACAAACAAAAGCTACTTCTGGAATCATTGTGTGCAGCTGGAGACATGTTTACTAGTTGGTACATCTGATAGCAGAAATTTAAGGAAAAGATGAGGAAATATTGATTTCTGAAACATGTAGCTGTGATAGGACAACTAATATGCTAACATTATAAAATTGAAATTTGTACTCCTTCATGTATCAATAAAATTGCTCCTCTTTACCTCCCGTTTTCTTGCAATACTCATTAGCAGTTTATTTTATCAAGTTAACCAAATAAAACAATTTGTATATTGTTTCTTATAATTTTGTTGTTAAAGCCTTTTTTAAAATGATAAACCCAAAATTTTACTAACATGTTTTAGTTCTAACAGTGTTTCAAAGGTCACTGTGCTCTTGTATCTTTAAAAGACGGTCTTAAGTGGAGTTTTCTGGGATTCTTTGTGGGTTCTTTTAGTAATCGCCAATGTGAAGGATTTGTTGGAGATGGAGATTTACGCCCCGCTGGAGTCCTGTCACATCTTTTTCCCACACCTCTGCCTGGAGGCACTTTGATCAAGATGACCATCAGCCCTCCTGATTGTCTGTTTCATGCCGTGCTCTTACCATTTTTGATGTGGATGTTGATAATCCTGAGGGTTAAGATGTGTGTTCAGGGAATGAGGCTTACATGCAGCGCTGGCTGGCTGAGCTCTGACAGGTTTCTGCTGATCTCCCTGAGGACACCCTGAGGATGATAGAATCTGCAGACAGAAGGGCTCACAGTCCTGCTCCAGATAAATCATCTCATCCAATCCCGTCCCATGTGGGCCTCAGCCAGAATTATTTACATATTCAAATTAACCAC
Organism: Halichoeres trimaculatus; assembly: GCF_033239565.1. Classification (NCBI taxonomy): domain Eukaryota; kingdom Metazoa; phylum Chordata; class Actinopteri; order Labriformes; family Labridae; genus Halichoeres; species Halichoeres trimaculatus. Next base: position 20,810,026 of record NW_027437192.1, read on the forward strand.
AAGATTAGCTTCAGGTTTGTGTTCTGAACCCACTGATGCAGATACATTATGCATCTGTCTTGTGCATGTGTTTGAATTTCCCCCAATTATTAAAAGTCTTGTTCTGGTTTCATTGCTCAGTGGCTTTGAACTTCACAGGGCAGAGAGAAGAAACCTTGTTTACTCTCAGCTTAAAATACTCTTTGCATCTGTGTCTTAGCTTTCCTCTCTATCTTTCTTTCTGTTTCTGTCTTCCTCTAGTCATTCATCATCTGAATTAAGTATTTATTATGCTGTCAGCCTCTCCTCAGGAGTAAATTGCCTGCATGCAGACAAACAATCACACTGGCCCTCATCTATCAAATGTGCATACGCCTGAAAAATGGGTGTACGCTCCTTTCCACGCACATATTGGCGTTTATCAATTTGAACGTGGGCATCGCGTACGCTCAAATCCCACGCCAGGTCTGAGTTCATGTACGCAAGTTTCATGTCAGTGGGGAGTGCGGTGCAGCGAGGGAAATCCCTGTGTGGAGGAGAATTATTAGATCATATGAGCACAAATTATTTTCAGAAATAGAAACTGATGTTCTTAGATTAAAATTTAGATCCTTGAATTAGATATGACACCAAAAATGTTTCTAGCATTTGACTGTTCCTCTGCAAATCCATAAAATACTTTGCTATGAAAGAGCAGCGTGAGCTGTCAGCTGATTTCTCAGTTTAAAAATGTGTTTCCTCTATCGGTTAACTTAAAAAAAAGAGAGGGAGAGAGAGGTGGTTATCAGTTTTTAACACACTCTCATGTCTATGATAAAGTCTCTGCAGAGAACATTCAGAGGACGCTGGATCAAAATTTTTGCCTGGAGTTTTTTAAGGAAGCTGTATTGATTACAGGATTTACTGTGAAGATGATTATTTCACTTCCCACAACATTATCATATGAACGTGAACTGTGTATGAAAAAGTGACTATTTCATAACAAAAGACGTTCACTTACATGAGATCACAACCTATCTGCGCTAATCCCCATGCAAGATTGGTAAATGAGGGCCACTGTCTAGGAAAAAAACACGAGAGGATGATTTTGTAAATAAAAGGAAAACCTGATCCTTCACAACTTTATCTCTGATGGTTCACTTCCTCTTTACAGATCCCTGTCTGCTATGTCTGCACTAATGCCCCAGGATAGTCTCCTCTTCCATGTCTCACTTTCATCTTTCATGCTTGATGGTGTTGTTTCCTGAGTGTTTGGTGCTTGCTGATGTTCATCTTCCACTCCAGCAGACATTTTAAGACCTTTGGAGAGAGACGGATGAGAACCTGATTTAAAACCGATAGGTTATACTCAGGGTGAAGCCGCAGGCTCCCCACAGGCAGGTTTGAATGACGGTAAACAATGACTTATCAGTGGGTGGAAAGTGTCTGGCTGTCCTCTCCTAACCTGCTGTGCTGTCCAGCCCTGAGGGGAAACACACTCCTCCCTCTATGTGTGTCTTACAGTCTGAGTACACACAAGTGCCTTCAAGTGTTGGAGTGTGTGTTGTTCATGGAGAAGTAGTTAGAGGATCTGTTTGTGTTTGAAACAGAGCGCGTTAGGCCTTAATGTTTATGTGTTTTTTATACAGCAACACACGCATGTAGAGCATCAAACAACCAAAGAAATTGACTTTTTTAAATAAATGAACACTTGAAAGAAACTTGCATGAAAAGATGTCTCGGGTCAAATCAAAGAAAACCCTCTTAGACATAAACCACTCAAACTGTATAGATGTTAATTTCATTAGGGATGTCCCGATAAGCATTTTGCTCCCGATCCCGATTATTTAATTTTTGGTCAGATTTTTGGGTTTGGAGATAATCTTTGCTGAAGAAGTGAGAAAGTGAAGCAGCACAGTTTTATGTATCTATTTATTTATTTATTTATTTATCTTTTTGCGTTTACAATACGATATATTATAGATAATATAGAATTAAATAACAGTTAAAGCTTATTAAGTACATTTAACCAAGTCTAGCTAGTTTCGAAGTCTGCCACTTTTCCAGCTGCCAAACAACACAGCGCCATCTCTCTCTACCCCTGTTGCTATGGTGTTGTTGATCCTCTGCACAGGGAAGTTCCCTTTTTCCGTAATGCGCCTCTCCATGTCGTAAATTCCGTTGGTCCGGCTAGCTGAACCTTGAATATTTAGGGGCCTCTGGATCCCAAACCCGTCGGCGAGGGTCAAATACCACTTATTATTAAATGACTGGCATTTATGAACCTTGTCCAATCCAATAACTGAAAACACTGGGGTAATCGTCAGATTCTCAAGTTTCCGGGGGCACTTGAATGTATCACATACGAAGCCAAAAACATGTCTCAACATGACGCAAAATATGAGCGAATCTTATCAACACTGCTTTGAATTCCACGTCTTCTCAGAACATTTGCAGAAAATGACCGGTTTGCTCTCTAAATGTAACTGAAATAAAAAAAATCCTATGCTTCTTTTCGGCCTTCAGCAAACCTTAAAACCTAAAATCAGAGGCTGCCCTGAACACAACTCCTCGAAGACGGTGCTAGAGGTAAATATTAGACACCGACGGGACTATCTCATGTTTTTCCCCTTTCATGGATATGCTGCCAACTGGGTTATAACTTCAACTGACCCGAACCATCCATGGCAAAAGATAAATCTTGTGTGGTGCTGTGAGGCTCAGCAGAAACACCAGACAAACTTCTGTTTGTCAAACTGATATCATTTTCATCACAACGCACGTTACTACGGACTGTGCTAGCAGGCTGTTAAACGAAATGTCTGGACGGAAGGATATACCGTGAATAACTGAGATGGCATAAACCTGCGTCCTACCTCATCTCAGAGCTTTTTGGACGCTGTCGTTCTCTCTTCGTGGATTTATCCGTTCTTTTAAAGCCCAGAAACAGCGGAGCAGTCTTCCCTCGGTAAGTAAACGACGAAGCGTGTTGTTTTGTGTTGTTTTGGTCGAACTGAACGCCTCTTGAACAGATCGCAGAGATTAGATGTGGCTGTTGGACTGATCTCACTTTCTAGTTTGTATTTCCACACTGCTGACACTGAAGCCACTGAGTTGTAAATGCTAAGCTAACAGGATTTAAGGTGTTGGTTTGTTTTCGGCTTAAGCCATTTGTCCCTGTAGAGTTACCGTAGGGTGCTGTAAAGCCGATGTTATTGCTGTAATGTATCTGGTCGTGCACAGGTGTTATGTAATAAAGATAATTATGGCTGCTGTTCTACATCACTGTACCATACTTTATTTTATCATTCTCTAATCAACTTTATGAGGTTGGACACTCTTATAGTGCTCGGTTTTACTGACGGCTAACGTGAATGATCGGTTGGGAGAAGAAATGCCATTATTGGCCCAACCCTGTACTAGGGATCAGGATTGGGACATCCTTAAATTTCCGTATTCCACTCATGTTGATCTGTCTATGTGATGGAGGCAGGGAGTTTATGAAATACTGCAGCTAGCCAGCAGGGGGAGCTCTTAACGATTTGAGGAACAGCTTTGTTGTCCTTTTTTAAACAGGCTCCTGTTTGAGCCCCCCACTAACCAGATATCTGTGTGTAAGTAATTGGATGCTAAGTGAGATTGCCGTGATACTCTTTAAGTAGTACTTAGCCTTTGTTCACTACCTGTAGTTTGTGTTATACACATTTGTTATCTTTTTATTCATGAAGCATTTGTCCTTGAGGTTTTGGAAGTACCAAAGAATAAGCATTTCCTCCTTTGCATTGAGTCGCACCTCTTTGAACAAAAGCAGCAAGCTTTGTAAGAACATCCTTCCTCTCAGAGCTGCATCTCTCAAAGCCTCACTGGAATTGACGCTGCAGGGAAAGTATAACAGAAACCCGTTAGCGCTCCTCCTGCTGTGCTGGGACTGCTCATAAAATGCTCTGAGCACCGTGGAAAATCCGAGCGCACAGCCTTTGGATGGAGGGAAAGCTTTGGCTACTAACCCAGCATTTAACGAGGCTCCGCGGTCCTTTAACTTTAAGCACTTTGGTTTCTCGGCTGTGTCACTTTGAGCCCTGTGCATCCAAGAATTATGACCCTGGTGCATGTCTCTGTTTTTGTGGAGTGGATGTTGAAATCTGTGGTTCAGAGGTAATGGATGCTCATATTTGAACAGTGTGGGATCTGATTTCTTTTTTTTTCAAGCCGTCACAGCAAGCGTTTTTTTATTTGTACTGATTTTCACTCTGTCTTGTAACACCTTGTTGTATAATACTTTGTGAAGTCTAAGGAGCCAACAGAGACTTTAAATTCACTCAACAGGAGGCGTGATTAAGGTAACAATATCTGTCAGTTCAATTTCAGAGCAAATGATTCTTAATCCTTAAAAAAATCCCCTTATGAACTCCAGCTCATGCTGCTCTTTCAAACCGAGATTATAAAAAGCTTGTGTGAAGGTAAATTGAATATTTATCCTGAAAAAGAACTCAATGTTACAGAGTAGTTGCCTCTCTCCTGCTTCAAAAGACAGAGGATAGAGAAAATCATATAAACGAGTTGGAAACATGTTAGCAAAGAGTACATTATTATACTTAAAACACTGCCAATAAACAAGCAAACACGTTTATTTTGATCAGTTTCTGAAATTGAATAGAATAGCATAGAATAAAATAAAATAGAATGTGAAAATTCTGAGTGACAGCAGCAATATAGTGTCCAAATTGTTTGAGAATATATATATATATATATATATATATATATATATATATATATATATATATATATATATATATATATATATATATATATATAATGTCCATCAGAGACGACAGCTTGGCCATAATTTCTTTGTGAGCCTCCACCTCTACAAGGTCCAGGACTGAGCTGGACCTCTTTACCAATCTGTTCAGTCTTGCTCTCTGGTATCTTGTCCAATCACAGCAGGTAAAATCCTCCACTGTGACATTTGTTTCCAGTGTTAGCTCTGTTAGCATGAATGTGAATAGCATGACGCTACTCTGTCTCCTGGTATTCCTCCGGTGCTGGGTTGGCACGGTTAGCTCGTCCGTCTTATTGGCGATAGATCTTACATTTGGGGTATGTCATCTCTTCTTAGCTCACATCATCACCAGCATCTTCCTCGCTTCACTCTCCTCAGCTCGCAGAGAACACCAGTCCCAGCAACGTGCAGTAGCGGCGGGCAATACTGAGAATCCTACACCAAGTAAATACTGGGCCAGTATCGTTGATACCGAAAAAAATAACAATAATTTATCATAATTATTTAAGGTTGATGTATTATTAAACTGCTGACCTTTAGGTGTTTTTGTGATATTTTCTTTTGATTAGGTTTTTAAAACCTAGGACAGAATTTGGTCAAAGTTTAATGGTGACTACAAAATACTTTAGTGTCATGATAAAAACGTATGTTCAGAAACAATTCAACAGTAACACATACATTTTCCCCAGTACATTGTTATGTGTGGAATGGTTTTCCTAAGAAAATAAAGTGCAAAACAATAACGCTTTAAGGTAAAATGAAAACAAATATTTTTTGAGGTACAGAGTTGAAGACTGCAATTCTAAAAGGTCTCCCATTATTAATACCATTTTTTTAAATAATATAACATAAAGAGTCATCACAGTAAAATAAATGTTAAAAAACTTTCAAACATGCTTCTGTTCTTAGAACCTGCTTGCTTTTTCCCTGGCGCCGCTGAGCCACGTGATGGTGCAGCATCAAAACACAGGAGGGGGAGTGAGAGAGTGTGCTACTCCGCGCTGTAACACAGTAGCACTTACACAGACACAGTCAGGTCGCCACTTTTATAAAACCATAGCAGCCAGTGCATGCAGGAGAAAAATAAACTTGAGTATCAATCTTTCTACACTGGTATCATTCGATATCAGTACCAACGTTGGTATCGATTTAATCAACATTTGGATTGATCCGCTACCCTCTAACGGTTAGTAACGACATGCTACAAGCTGCTAACAGGTGAAATCTCTTGTGTAAACAAGGCAACCCTGGTTACATGTAAGATTTCATGTAAGATCTCGAAAATAGACATTTGAGATCACAAAGCTCTCAAACTGAAGCAGGCTGAAGATGATGTTCAGCTGAAGGTCTCTCCACAGCCACATCATGTTCTCCACCAAGGGTCCCTGTTATTGATAATTTCAGCCACAGATCCCTCCAGTGTGTTATGAGGGAACACGTTTTATTACACGGTGACTCTTATCCTCTAAGTGGTGTTATGAGACCTGAGCTTTGACTGACAGGCTCACCTGTGCTTTCAACACAAACACTGAGCAAAGGTGTGAATGTGTTTTACTCACCACAGTGATGGAAGAGATACCAACTGTTAGCTTCGAGGGCTTTTAAAACAGCATGACCTCGTTTCTTCAGTGAGGTCAGGTGATGAATTTGGATTGGCAGATTGTGCAGCAGCCTTAAGCACATGCTGATAAGTGCTGCTTCCAACTCTGTGAGGTCAGGAAAGAATACTTTCTGCAAATATTCCTCTTCCTCACGGTCTCCTGCTCTGTTAAAAAAAGACACATGTGGATCAGTGATCTGCTTTGAGGCTTTATTTTCCTAATATCAGAGAGAGCCTCGATAATCATCACACAGCAGGATTTGTTTAACAATAGTAAATCAAACAAAAAGCTCATTTAAGGTTATAATTTATGAGTGTTGTATTGTAATCCTGAAGGAGGAGTTAGTTTATTAGGTAATCTCTCCTCTTCTCTCCGTAGGCTTCTTCCTGGGCGATGCTAATTTCCTGAAGAGGCAAATAGCATCAAGTGCAATTTGAAAATCCAATAAAATTTTTGATTGTTCTGCGGCTTTGTGGATAAATTGACTTGGCCTGCAAAATGTGGGAGAGCACTGCAAGCATCAGGCTGAAGACACAGGGCCCAGATGACACCACGGTGTCTGAAATGAGTCGGCTGATACTTCTGGGGATGGTGTGCCACTCATGACTTAATGAGTGTAAAATCAGATTTTTTTTCAACTTTCTTTTCATGCTCTTCTTCCCTTTCATTCACCGCTCTGCTCCGCTGAAAAGGGTTACAGTCTCAACGCCTGAATACAGCCGCTACAGTTAAATCCAATCACGACTCAGAAGTCCCGTCTCTCATGAGACCATGCTGCAGATTAGTCCCTGAGTGAGGAGAGATTCTGATGGTTTGATTTATTTTCTTTGAGGCTGCGGCATTGAACACAGCAGGGGTCCTTTCTCTCCTCCCTTTCGTATTATGGAAAAACCCTATAGCTGGCACACACACACACACACACACACAAACACTCACACACACACGCTGGTATATACATTCACACATTCACACACAGCACGAGACCATATTGCACATGCCCACACACATTTGGATCTAGTATATGTGACATCTCTGTTATTTTGTGAGAGACCAAACAAAACAACAAGCGAGGGCAACAACTGAAAGCACAGAAATGTTTAGTGTTTGACTTTTCTTGTTTACTTTTCAAAAAACAAAATCAACATTTCTGAGCTCCAAACCAAATTTTGCTATGTTTATCAGCCCTTTGCTAAAATGATAGATTTTAGCATTTTGGTAGATAAAGTATCTCCACAACAGTTGGTTGTGTTGCTACATCATTTGGTTGCAACATTCATGGTCTCTCAAGGTTTTAATTTGTACGTTATGTGCTTTTCAATACGTTACACTTTCACCCATCAACTCATTGATGGAAGATGAAGCTGTGCTAAGTGCTTAAACACTCACCCATCCACACACAAGCACACATCACTGGCTTTTGCTATTAGCAACTTGGCTTTCAGTGTCTTAGACTCTGATTGTGAGTCTGAAGCCCCATTTACACGACAACGTTTCATCTGAAAACGCTGAAACGCAGTGAAAAAAATCTGCGTTTACACAGGAACGCAGGGGGACAGAAAACGCTGTAGTAAACATGCCAGGCCTGCATTCTGCGCTATAGCTGTCTTGTCTAGAAGCCGCTTTTGGGAGATCTCCACCGAAGTAGAGTTGAGCCGATCATCTGGTGTATTGGGGAATCCTAAGTTAAAAAGTGGAGCAAAAGATGCACATTTTGTTGAAAGACAGTCAGCAGACAACAGATTGAGCAGCACGAGCACAAAACGGTACTTCATGACGATCTTAACAACTGTACTGTTGTTCTGTTGTATGCGCTCGTGAGGAGCGTGACGTCAGCGTTTCCACTGAAAACGCCGGCTTACCATTCACACGGCAACGGTGTCAGCAGAGTTTCAGAAAAATTCCACTCTGGAGTCCATTTTCATAAGTTTGCGTTTTAGGTCGGCTAAAATGCCGTTTCTCATTGTGTTGTAAAACGACGCTACCTCCGCTGCAGAGCCACAGCTGGCTACGAGGCGCTCGCCGCTTAGTGTGTCAGTCCACGCGCGCGGCGTGCCAGATATAAACAAACGCAGGTAGTCTGCCAGGATAAAGAGACACAATGAGAACTAGAGCCTTATTTAGCGGTGTTTTTGTGTGAAAGTAATGCGCTGAAAATTATCTAAATGAAGCGTGAGTGCAGATGGATATCAGATTTTTTCAGTGGGAGTCTGTTTATTTGTGTTTTTGGTCAAGTAAAATATGGCCCCGTCTGAGTGCAGAGGAAACCGGCAGAGGAGCAGGGAGGGGGGGTTTGGTGCGAGCGCTCTGGGCTTCTGCTGCACAAAAACACTGCTGTAGGGGTAATTTCTGCCCTAAACCTTGTGATAGGACCCAACTTGTTCCATCCCGGAGTGTCACTTTAAGACTCCACACTTACAGCTATAGGGTGCTTGCCTATCATTTAGTTGAGCCGTTTCTCTGATTTGGCAAGGAATAATTGGTGGCAGCAACCATTAATTGAGGCTACAGTCTCGCCTTAAATACACCAGATATGTCTGGAGTCTGGAGTCTGGAGTTCCCGTGCCTCCCACTCCATTGATAGGTCTCTCTTCATTCATGTTGGGCTCTAAAACCTCAACCTGTTGACTCCTGGTCTGGCTCCGCTCATTATGTCCATTTATCATTGTAGTCAAGCAAAATATACAAACTAATTTTGACACGGTCTGTTTTTTGAAAGTCACTGGGTGTTTTTAGGTAGTTTCCGGTCAAGACTTCCTGTCCCACTTGAGCTTCCCCACGCTGGGTTCATGCGTCACAGCTCCGCGTCCATCAAATGGCTGGCGTATTACCTGCGACATGACGAACCAGCCATGCAGACAGACATCCAGTGTAAGCTGACACATTGATTTGAATGGAATCCTATGTGATCCGTTTGTGACGGAACGGGACGTGGTGTATTTCATCCGTCTGACTGTTGATATTTTATCTTACCCACTGGTAATCCCAGATCTGACAAGTGAGACAACCTTTAATCATTTAGTTAACTCAAAAGCACATTCCTGGTTAAAGTGTATATGATGCACAGATTACTGAAGTAGAAACCTAAACTGATGGGCTGTGTAAGCAACAAGCTAGCGCATTATGTAGCCAAGTGTCTGTAAACTCAGCTAGATGGTTATTGGAGTTACCTAAGTCATGATGCATGAAAAATAGTAGTGATTGAAATACAGGCTACATGTCATCAGTTTGATGTTGCTTAGTGTATGACATCATGTCACACTAAATCTTTTGTGCACAGGTTTGATGCTACATATCTTCAGTATTTGCTGTAGCTGCTGTAAAACAGACTGTGAACACTGTTCTGGGGATTTTGTGCTGTTCTTGGCATTCTGAAACCACATTAAAATGTCAACAATATTGTAAATTCTGTGTTAATTCTCACAAAAAGAAAAGTTAATTGAGCATGACTGCACTAATCGTCTGTAGCTTCTGTAGGATCTGCTTGTTTAACAGGAGAGTCTGCTGCCACAGACTGACAATCTTTGGTGGCTTTGCTCCGGGGCGGCTTGCTCATGAAGCGTGACTGTGAGTCTGGTTGGTATGTGCTGCAGGGCAGAGAGCTGACATACACTGTTTCCAAACAGGAAAACAGATGAGCTGCTATCTCACCTGACAGCAGAGAACAGAGTCTTTGTGACCAAACAGAGGAAAACACATCTTTTTGGTGTCGTCGTTGGGTTTACTGCTTTGAAGGTCCAGCTGTAATTTCCTTCCTCAAGAGCTGAGAGTACTTCAAGCCCTGGGTGGCTGGAGGGGTTTGGAGCACAGTCAGTGCACTTGAGATGGACTAAACTGACAGATGGAAATGAATGTGGCCTGAATATATGTGAAACAAAAATTTGACTGTCTTTGACTCACAGATTAAGATTTCAACTTAAAGCCCAGGCTGTCTTCTACTGCAGAGAAAAACCACCAAACATCCCTCTCGCAGCCAGATTCTGGGCACACGTGACTTGTTTTTTGAATCTGCCCAGTGTACTGTGAGATTGTTGCTTTCAGGGAACATTTTGAATGCCTCAAATAGCCTGGTGCTGACATTTTCCTGAAGCTTCCCAGGTCAACATGCTTACAGGATGGAGGCTTTCAGAGCAATTTATGACTTCTTCCTCCATAACTTTTTACTTTCCCTTTCTGGGGTAACTTTTGAATAAACGCCCATAACAAGAAGATCTATGACAATTAGGCAGATTTCAGTGCCACTTTATCTCCATTGCTGCAGAACTCCTCCATCTCTGTCTTGGTTTGCATACAATTTAAGACTCTGCATTGAACACTTGATGGATTTGTTGCTGCACTGCAGGCAGGCAAGAGACAATATTCACTGGAGGAATGACAAAGAGGCTTCATACATGTCTCACTTTATCATAACACGCAGGATGACAGCACGCCTTTCTCTCCTGGCTCTACCATTTGGATTCAGCAGAGCCTGGTATTACTCAGTAGCCGTCTATACACTGCAAAAACTGAAATCTTATCAATTGTTTTTGTCTTACGTTAAATAAAAATTGTCTTATTATACTTGATATGAGCCACATTCAACTTATTAGTCCAGAAAAATGTCTTGTTTTAATGGAACAAAAAAAAAAAAAAGCTAAAATATTAGCTTATAACTAGAATAATGTCCAGGGATGCAACTAACGATTAGTTTAGTAATAAATTACTCTGACGATTATGTTTACGATGAATCGGGGTGAAAAAATAAGTATGTGAATGCATAATAGTAAAATTTGCAAAAACAAATGTGTTGTCATTTTAGTCAATGACTATTATTTGCTTAATGATATGTACAAAGAATCAATATATTTGAATATAGTTTAAGCTTAATAGATGCTAAATTTATAAGGTATAAAAAAACGACATGAATCTATTGCAAAAATAACAGAAAATATATTGTGTCATCAGATGAAGATCATAGTGGGCCAAAAAGGAGAATAAATAAAAGTGTGTCCTCAATCTTTTCACCTGCAGGTCAAACAGTTCACCCCCTCTGCTCTACCACTATCTGTAGCAGCTAACGCTAATACTAACGCTAATGCTAACGCTAATGCTAACGTTGGTTTAATTAACTCCTACTGATTTCAAATGGGGTGATGATTTAATAAAAAGACAAAACAAGTCCTAAAAGACATACTATGCAATTCACAACATATGAAAGGAGTGTGATTTTGTAGCTTCTCGCTTCATGTTGAGCTTCTGGCTCGTCATCCCTGAGCCCAACACGTTTGCGTTTTAAGTGCTGGATCACTGCAGTCGCACTGCTGTGCCAGGTCATTTTTGTTAGTTAACATGCTGTGTGCTTTTACTCAACGTGAAATACTCCCAAACTCAGGAAAATTTTGGATGAACGGCTTCCCTGGCTCTGCCATTACTTGTTTCCCTCGTCTGCCGGCTTTGCTTCTCCTCCGCCAAACTGATTTGTTTACATGTGGCACATACAGCCCCACAGACCAGGTAATCTACACTCCAGTCCAGTAGGTGGCGGTAATGTATTCTCAGCTAGTTACCAACTGCGAAATAATCCAACAAAAAGGAAGAAGACAAACAAACTGAAGACAAACGAACACAGTAATGACGCAGCACAATGCATTGAGTATGGAAAAACATTGACGCTTTTACTTATCGATTTTTATCGATTTTATCAATTGGTCGTTGCAGCCCTAACAATGTCTCGACACAAGTAACTTTTCCTCTTGTTTCATCGGCAGATTTTTTTTTTTACTTGCTACAAGCAATTCAGGCCGCATTTTTGTCTTTAAATAACTTGAAATAAGACATTTTTCTGGACTGAACATTTGAATGTGTCTCATATTGAGTCTAAAAAGACATTTTCTACTGAAAATAAAACAAAATAAAAAAGATTAGATTTATTTTTTTGCTGTGTAAGACAGTTATAAAAACCATAGGAAGAGAAGGATTCAGCTTTCTTAGTCTGATAATAATCTTAGTTTATCCGTAATGTGAGCAGCCGTCCGTCTTGGGGACAGATTGTGATGGTTGAGTCTGTCCCCCTTCACACGTCAGATGCTACTTTGTGTTTTGAGCTGAACCTTTAGGATAAAAAAGTTCCCCAATAGCGCTGCCAAACCCAGGCGATCCAAAGACACAAAACAAAGTTAGGCGTCTTTGTTTTGGTGGAACACTCATTATCTAAAACCTCTCAACCCTGAAACATCAATGAGCAGCGTTGGCCAAAAACATGCTGCTGAATCATTGAGACGGTAACTGAAAATTGCTCTGAAAGATAAAAAGAATATGTCTATGTGGTCAGAAAAAGATTTTCCTTTACAGTCCATATTCTCGTTAAATTATTATAAAACGCGGAAAGGAAGGATCCTTTTATTTTCATCCAAAAGCTGCAAGTTGTCCATTTTAATCTAAATTCTTTCATCTTCCTCTGATTTCCATTTGCTCAGTAAGTAAAAGGCAACAACAAAAAACCTGTTATATGCATAATCTTGAGCTAAATAGCCTTTTAAGAAAGTAAAAAAGAAAGAAACACCAATCAGTTTGGCTTTTACAAAATGCTTTTCTTTTTATCAGCTTTGAGATGACGCCAGTCTGAGCTGAGTGGGAGAAGGAGACAAACACAGGAATGACAGGAAGGTTACAAAAATAAGTTTCAGAGTAATTCACAGTGCAAAACTCTATTATTTACATAGTGACAGCTCCTATTTACAAGGGAATCAGCGTACAAAATATACAGAAGCCTCCGGAAAAACCAAAGAATTCATAATGTGTCTTACAGTGTGCGTCACATCTGAGCAAACCATCATTTCATTTCATAAACAAAATATGCTACTTTGAAATCACACAAAACCACCTTTGCCATCATATGATGATGATGATGATGATATGATTCTCTCATATTGATTGTCTCTCTCCATTACTTTCTTTAATCTTCCAAACAGTCGTTTATAAATAAATGGCATTGCTAAAAGTCAAAGTTATTTGAATGCGGACGATCAACAAAGTCAACTTCATCTTTTACTCCAAAACTCAGTCGATTCGATTAATTTACACGTTCAGATCAATTTAACGGTATCATCTCAAGGCAGAGTTCTTCATTTCTAAATTGTAGATGATAACTCTGGATGGTCCTGTTTATTAATTATTTTGAATCACTTGATTGGACAAATATTTTTCAGCATGCCATAAAGATATACTTCAGAGCCCTGTTTCATGTGACTGTGCGTGCAAATGTAATCTTAGCTTCACTTCACTGACTCATAGAAAAATACATTACCCTTTACTTTCTTAACTCTCTCTGATGTCTCATCCATGGCAAAAGTTGTCCCACTAGACAAGAAACTGAACAAACCATCACATACACGGTGACTGGGACTGAACAGGTAATGACGTGTTCACACTCATGACAGGAATGTAGCACATTTATTGTGAGAGCTAAAAATATTATGCCAAACATAAAAAGAACTTTTTAAATGAAGATATCTGTCAGGGAATCTGAAAAATTTCAAACCAGACAATAAATGTTTCACACCAAGAACTCTTATATGTAAATTCAAACCGCGATACATCTTCGTTCCACTTTGCGCCCTCATTTTAAAAATGCATCTTTATTGCACTGCTCACTTCTTGAATATGATGTTCCCCTTAATGAGTCATCAAAATGTTCAACACTTTGATACATTTTAATACCAGATGCACTGAAATATGAAGAAGAAGAGGATTGGAGTACAGTTAAGGCTTCTTACTCTAAATTTATACCTTAATTCTCCTTTACATTGCAATTTTAATCTCATAACATTTTTAGTTTAATCTTGAAATGCTTCGTTTTTTAGTGTAACAGCACAACTTTTTTCTCCAAATGTTTTCAAATATTTATTTTCTTAATCATCAGTCCTACTAGAAAAAAACAATCTCTGTTGTTCTTATGATTATGGGGGGTTAAACAGACCTTTAGTTATATTTTTCATACCAAGCAGCAGTGAGTAAAGGAGAGAGCAGTTGATCAGAAGGGTCGGCGTAAAAAAAAAAATCGTAAACAAAGTGATCAGATAAAAAGTCCCTTGTGAAAATGAGATGACCTGTTTGAGTAAAGTTTAGATAAAATCAATAAAAATTTAGATTTTGGTTTATAATGGCTTCACAATCATCATTCTCTTCAAAAACCTTGGAAAACTTCCATTTCCTAAAAATTGCACTCGTCAGTCCACTTAGAGTGTCCTTGAAAATAAATAAACAATGGATGTGAAAATTTTTAGTTAAAGCTGATGTGAGGAATTTTGGTTTGTGCTGACTTTGCTGACTTTGTTCTGTTGTAATTACTTGCTGAGGTAAATGTCAAGAGAAATCTGACACCTACTCCACCAGAAATCACAGGCATCATATATGACCACGCAGAAATTGTCGATCTTGACACCATATGGTTCGCTTTTGTGTGTCCTTCAGAGGAGCCGGTATCAGTTTCAGTTTGATTCATAATTAGATTAAAACTCCTCACAGGAGCTTTAACTCAAAGTGGATTTCATTGGTTTAAGATAAGTTAAACTGATGCTTTCATGAGGGAAAACCGTCTTTATGAGAATCATTATCAGTCATGTAGATATGGATTAATCTAATGGTACGGCCACACCGAAAGCAAATTTGCATCGAGATTACATACAAAGTCAATGCAAAGACGCGTTTGGACGCTGATTTGCGTTGGACACGTTTGGAGTGCCGGCGCGTTACGGGCGTCAGACGCCTCTACGCTCAAGTTGAAAATATTGAACTTTCGACGCGACTTCGCATGAAGGCTGTACTGCGTCAGCCAATCAGCGATGACATTCCCCCATGATGTCATTGATTTGATGACGTTGGGGGGGAACCGCCACCTGCTCTGACTCCAACCCCGCCGGAAGATGGAGGAGAAAATAATATGTGCGGTGTGTCATTATCCAGAGTTATACGATATGACGTGTGTACTCTACAGAGACCGGAAAAAAAGGAGCAGGCTTGGCTGAAAGTCACTGAGGAGACAGGTTTTGAATGTAAGTTCTGTAAATATTCGTTTCCAGCTGGATTTGCCTGCACGGGTCATCTCTGAGTCCGACTGCGTTTTCCTCAGTGGAGTTTTGTCGTAAAAGATGGAAGAGCCTGATAGAGAGGAGGGAGGAGCGGGGCAGGGGCAGAGCCAGGGAAAAGAGGGAAGTTCTCTGCTGTCCTCTCTTTCCTTGACCCTTTCATTATCCCCAGGGAGACCTCCGGGAACATGGGTTGGGGGGTCAAGGATGAGGTCTCGGGAACAGCCAGGCAGGGCCAGTGGAGGTGGATTACCAGGGAGAGGCAGCAGGCCTTGATTGTGATCTCCAAAGCTTTCACACACTCTCTTGTTATACTTTTGAAACCACAGCTCATTGTTTTCAGATGCTCTTTGGGCTTTCTGTCTTTATATGAGCAGGCTCTCTACTCCGCCTGCACAGTGACACGCGTCAGCTCCTCAGCTTGACAAAATAGTCCAGCGTCCAGGCTCAGGCCTTCACGCGGCGCGCTACAGGCATGACACGCGTTTAAAATTGCGAGTTTGCGCCTGGTGTGGCTGCGGCATTAGTCTTTTTATGGTTCATGTTTATAGTGAAGGAAACAAACTTCTCTCGGCTTTAACTTTAAATTCTCTCAGGGCTCTCTTTAGCTCTGAGCTCTTTCTCTGTATATTAAGGGGCCAAATTCATTTGTTAACAGGTCAACAGACAAATCACAGCAGCCTGAGCCAGCAGGAGGCTTTATTGGGTTTACTACCAAAGGTAAAAGATATTCTTTCTTTGCTGAATATAAATTAGAAATTTATTGGACTTCGACGTAACCTTCAGAGATTAACATGGAGGAGTTTTATCCAAACACCTGCAGACCAAACAGGGAGTTTGTTTTCATATTTTAATAAAATATTGACCAAAGACTTTTAAAATGATCAAATTTTTACACACAAAATGAATTATGCTTGTTGTTTTTGTGACATGAACTTTTTTCTTCAAACATTGTGAGTATGATGCTCTCATAATTGTGTCACCTGTAAACCTTTCTTTTGCCCTGGATACTTGTTTATACAAAATGCTACACTTTATGAATAAATATGTAAAAGGGTCAGAGTATAAATCGCTAAAATAAAACAGGATATGTTTAAAGGCATCATTACAAAGGAGGATTGTGAATCAAATCAGCCAGCGCAGCCTCGGCACCTCGGAGAGAGCTCGCTGCTGATTGTTTGTAAGGGTCATTGGCACGACTGATGGCATATTAGACTCAAACACAGTGAAGCAACTCCCGTGGCTGTTCAACTTTAAGATAAAGTTTTTTACTCATAGATCTTTTTGTGCATTTAGCTTCTTTTTTTTTTTGCTTCTCAGCCCTGTGATGTTCAGCTCAGCACAAATATAGCAACTACAAAGCAGCTAGGAGTGCAGCATCACAGGACACACACTAACTGAGCATGTACTGAGGGATTGGCAAGAATCAAATATCAATACAAAAAAATAAAAACCTTTAGAAACACTTTGACACTGTTTTCAACTGAAACATGGTGAACACACAGTATGTACATAGTTCCAGAGCTTCTAGCACAGAGGGTGATTCTGAAATTTCACCACTTTCATGGCACATATGATCAGGTTTGTAGGTCTGTTGTTGTTGTTTGTGTGTGTGTGTGTGTGTCCTTTGCTTCAGGGCACACGTTACCTCTGACACAGCTGTGACCAACATACACCCTTTGGTATTGGTGAGGTTAGGAAGGATTCTACTTCACCTTTTAATCCATGGTCAGGACACTATCTGAATCTTTCACCGTCCCCTCTAGCAGCATCGCCACCCTCGCCCTTAACACAGTCTCACTTATTTCCCGTCACAGTTTAGCAGCTTTAGGAAGTGACACATGTCGAAAGCAGCCCTGGTCTCGTGCCATGAGTTCTTGACATCAAAGTTTTCAAAAAAGCAGCTGCAACAGCGATGTGAAGTCGAATGAAGAGTCGGCCCTGTAGCTAGCCCATCTTCATCCTCATGAGCTTTCAGACCTGCGTCACTGTCATGGGTCGGCCTCATCTGTGTCTGAGATTTAACCACTGAGATTCCTTTCCTCTCTTACTCTACGACTCTATTAGTCTTCTTCGTCTGTTCCTACACTCTTCATCCTCCGTGCTGCTCAAGCGTAAGTCTCTCCTGATTTCAGTGCCACCAGTTCAGGGTCGTCTGTGTGGCGCCCGTTCAAGTGTTCGCTGTTGCAGTCGTGGGGGTACATGAATGCAGGGACCTCGGTGATGGAGGTGGCTGTGTAGGACGTGGAGCGCATGGAGCAGTGGTCCTTTCGTCTCTGACCCCACTGGGTTTTGTACTGCATCCACTGTCTCTTCAGAGCTGCCTGCACCTGAAGAACGCAGGAACACAGTTTTGAGACATAATTCATCATCAGGATGACATGAAATGATTTTAAAGGCATTGATTTTACACATTTATGTGGGGATCACGTTTGGTAAGGTTGTTTGGGCTGCAGTCATCTTGACCCCTATAATTTGTAATCTGACATCAGACAGGTCTTCTAAGCTCCATCCAACAATCAATCAGATCCAAATATTCAACACATACCAAAACTTATTTTTTCGTGTTTGTTCATCTCCTACAGTCCTACTACCAGCTTAGGAAAACTGGAATGGAGCTGAATTTGAGACACTATGTCTATGACCACATTATCACCTGAATTTATGCAAATGTCTGTTTTATAGCACTCTCTGAACCCATCGTCTGATGGCAATATATCGTCCGAGAGCCACAGCCAACTTTCAAGGCTTCTGGTGCAGCCAGCAGTCAGCAGCAGAGGACTCAGAGTGAGACATCTTTTCCATTTGCTGCTGTTCTTTTTAGAACCAGCTCGTGACTGGAGAAGCCAGGGCGTGTTGGACGACAATGTCTACTTAACATTCAGCTGCACATGCAGGCAGATTGCTGGTCTAACACATTTACTGAAGCTAAATCACTGTCAGATGATAGCCAGTGGGTCCTGGGATTGTATCACAATGAAATGCTTCCTACCCCCTTTTGAGTTCTTGGCTTGCACTGAGCCAAGACCTGATGAAACCCTAGAATAAAAACCCAATCCAGAACACACATGACACAAACCATCAACAAAAGGAAATCCTGCCAAAACCCACAAACTCCACATCCACAATCAGATTCTATGTTAAATGTTTGCCAGGTGAAAGTTAAACTGTGTGACTTTCAAATCTTATATTTTGACCTTCAAAGTGAATGTAGTGACACAAGTTCCCATAAGGAAAAGATTAGGTTGTTAAAACTGAGGTAGCTGGTCACCTTTGCAAGGTCATGAAAGATCAGATGGTAGGGTTGAACTCTGTTTTCAGCAGGAAAGTGGCTGTGGGGACTATCTGGAAAATCTAGTGTTATTCCGGGATAAAGACTCAGTTTCCCATGAGCAGCAGCACTCCGAGACGTATTGGTAACTTGTAAAGAAAGTGAATCTGCATGTGGGTTAGAATGTCCATTTTCACCACCAGTTGAACAGTTTTCTGTTACCATAGAGACTTCTATGTGCTGAAAATCAATCCTTTTTTTGAGGATGCTGACAAAAAGCATTTAGAAATAGCCTACTTTGGCGCTGACAAATCTCATATCAAGCTGTGGATAATGATCAGGCATAAATCTAGAACAGAGCCTTATTTAGCGGTGTTTTTGTGTGAAAGTAACGCGCTGAAAATTCTCTAAATAAAGCGTGAATGCGGACCAATATCAGATTTTTTTGGTGGGAATCCGTTTATTAGTGTTTTTGGTCAAGTAAAACTTGGCCCCGTCTGAGTGCAGAGGAAACCGGCAGAGGAGCAGGCAGGGAGTCTTTGGTACGTGCGCTCTGGGCTTCTGCTGCACAAAATCACTGCTGTAGGGGTAATTTCTGCCCTAAACCTTGTGATAGGACCCAACTTGTTCCATCCCTGAGTATCACTTTAAGCCTCGTTTCCACCTAACAGTCTAGTATGGACCAGTACAGTTTGGTATGGGTTGGATCGGCAAATCCTGACTCTGTTTGCATTTCCACAGCCAACAGTGCCCCCTCATGGTAAGTGGTGTGTCAGTTAAATAATAGCATGACGCCATGGCAGCGCGACACAGTGTACATCGATAATAAATCCAACAAAGAAGAAAAACTCAACACAGTAAACAAAGAGCAACAGTAGAAGACATGAGGGCAGTTTGTCTTATTTGTGATTTCTATGTGACTCTTTGTTATAAAGCACATTCAAGCTTATTTCAGAGAAGGCTGAGTGCTGCCAGGAGAAATACAGCAACTGCTGTTGCATGCGAGTCACGATTCCTACAACCAATCAAAGATATGTCTGGCACCCCTATGGAGGGGTCACAAAAAGTTGGATGGCTCGTCCCGGTTATTTGGGGATCTGCCTCAGGATTAGTCAGTGGAAATGCCACAAAATGTGTGCTGTGCAGAGAGGAACTAAACTGAACCGCTTGGTAGAAATGGGGTGTCAGAGCCATGGTGTAACAATTAAAGTTCATTTAAAATATAACACAGAGTTCATAAAATCAATGTTTTTTTTTAATTGTAAAAAGTTTGATTATTGCCTTTTCTGTTAAATATTAAAGATCATTCAGGAGTTATGTTTGGACTCCTCCCCTTTGGCCTGCCCCTTTATATGGATATGTATCCAGCTTAATAAAACTGAAAAACTACAGCTCTTGTGAAAATATGCCTGTTCTGGTGTAAATTAATCTGTTGTAGTGTCAGTTTTTCTTTTATTGCTGTTTGTTTCGGTTGCGTTTTATAAAATATATTTTCTCAGTTAGCTCTTGGAAGAAGATTTATGTCTAAAAATAGAAGTTTTATTGCCCACCATGTGTTTTTCCCGCGTATCCCCTGTGTCCATAAGGCCACATCTCAGTGAATGCTAACATTTGGAGCCATTTCTTCCGTTGTCAAAGTGAGCCATCACAAACACTCCTCCAAACTTTTCTCAGCTTTCAGCGCAGAGTCATTCCATCAATCCTCTAAATTTACCTGCAAATCATTCATGGTCTTGGTGTAGTGTGTGAGAGGCAGAGCCCACGTAAACACCATCTTGTGACAGCTCTAACCCAAGCAGCAGAGATCTTAACTGATGCAAGTGTAATTGCTGCAGCATATGGAGCTCACTCATCTTTCTATCACATTAACAGATGCTGCTTAGGAAATGCAAACATCAGAGTCACATTTCTTGTAATGCAGCCAAGCAGTGCATGTGGTCAGATCATCATTTTATAAAGGGAGGAAAGATGTAATTGAACCAAAAGTATATGCTTCAATTATCTTCTACATCTGTTGGCTATGACTGCTCAAAGGGTATTCAAGGACCTTCCTACTCTCACTGAAAGGAATCAACATGAATGTGCTCATTATCTTTGCAGACAACTGTTAAAGATCCTGTTACAGAAGCAGTACATTATGACTGAAACAATTTGAAGAAAGTTTTCAAAATACTTTGTCTTTCTACAGCCGACCATTAAAATAGTGTGTCTCATACATTCTGCTGCTAGGCTGATGACACAACAATAATTATCTCCAAATTGTTCCCTCATACACTCAGCAGTTGTCATCCAGTTACTGAATAATACAACTTTCAGTTTTAAAAAAAAGAGAAGAAATGTCCCAAATAAGTGACAAACAACTCCCACATTTCTCTGTAAAAACTTTACTTTTCCAGAAATCTAGTTTACAAAGCAACAACAGCAAACTTCTCACCCTCCAAAAGAGACCTCACTCTTCAAAAATTTACACTCCACTGAGTTCACCTACATTAACACTAAAGAAAAGACTGTCCTTGTGGCTGCCTGCTGAATCAATACGCAAGGAAACCACATCTCAGAAGACAGAACTCACAGCCAAATGATAACAGCAAAGTAGAACAATACTCAAATCTATGACTCCCCTCTTCCTGCCTCAAGTAAGCTCTGAACAACAGGACAATCTGTGCTTTCTGCGCATACACTCGACAAAACAGCCACTGTTAGACCTGATGTCTTGTTGTCTGTGTAATTTACATAAAAATATGTAAATAAATGAGTAAATTATGTAAAATTTACTTTTAAGAAAAAGGAAGCCAAGGCTAAAACCGCAGGTTGTTGAGCATCCCAGAGCCCAGATAAATCTGTCAACATCCATGTCAACATGCACGTCTTTACCGTAGAAATGAATGTATTTTTAGCCCAGTAAGAAAAAGTTGATTTCTTCATTTTGACACATTAAACAAGAGTGTGATTTTCTTTATATATCTGTGTCTTAATTTTAAAAGTGTAAGGTTAAATGTTGTTGCAATAATGAATATAATTACCAGTGTGGCTGATTGGACTAACAGGCGGTCACAATGATGGTTCTGACCTGGAAGCTGAAGACCAACCTCAAATCTGTGCCTCTTGCTCAGTGATTAACCCTTTATTGACCTTGATTTCATCAGCATGATTAATAGTTTCCTAAGAAACCTGTTTTAATATATATTTTATAGATATTCTACCCCTGTGAGGATTAACATTCCACTACAGGTAGCTTAAAGGGATAGTTCAGTTTTTTTGTAAGAGGGGTTGTATGAGCTCTATGTGACCACTAAGGACATTAGATACAGTAGAAAGTTGTCACCTCTCCCTCAGTAAGACACAAACTGTAATCGATGGTGACGAGGAAATAGACGCTAACAGGGAAATACCGTACCAAATTCAAAGGCTATTTTCTCTGCCTACAATAACTAAAACCAAAAAGTAATACCACAGTTTAAGAGTATGTTACATAGAATAATTTTTAAGTGCATTAAGTCTTCGGAAATATAAACATTTATCCGGACCTAACTAACTGGTCATGTATCCTTCCGCGCAGCGCTAGTGCGCTCCGTCCCCCCTCCTCCTTTCAGCTGTAGGGAATGTAAACAAGCTATGCTTCGGGCGCTGGTTACAGACATAAATATTTATATTTCCGAAGACTTAATGCACTTAAAAATTATTTTTTGTAGCGTACTCTTACACTGTGGTATTACTTTTTGATTTTAGTTCTTATAGGCAGAGAAAATAGCCTTTGAATTTGGTACAGTCTCTCCCTGTTAGCGTCTGTTTCCGCGTCACCATCGATTACAGTTTGTGTCTTACTGAGGGAGAGGAGACAACTTTCTACTGTATCTAATGTCCTTAGTGGTCACATAGAGCTCATACAACCCCACTTCAAAAAAACTGAACTATCCCTTTAAGTTGTGTTTTGACCCTTTTTTAAATGCCTTCTCTCATAAATTCATTCACACACTTTTATTCAGGAAAATCATTGCTTATTTTTCAGAAGTTGCTGTAAGAATACAAGCAAAATTGTTATTCATTTTTGTACTTTGTATTTTCTGTATAGAAATAATGCATATTTAGGGTCCTCGGCCTGAGCCAGGGCACCTTCCAGCAGGGCTAGAAGGTGCCCTCGGCCGAAGAACGAGGGCACTCTTGTATGTCGTTCGTTTCTTTTTTTTCTTCTTCTTATTACTAATAACTTTGCTAACAGTTGCCAGATCAGCCCAATGAATCAATTGTAATAGAAGAAATGCATCACATATAAAATGATATCACATTTTTTGTGGATTCTGTTAAAAAGAGTGAATAATCATCCCATTTCCAAAAAAATTGAATTTTCTGTGTATTTTTTGATGGGTCAGCAGCTTTATTATGGTGACTTCTTCAATTGCCTTCAAATTCTGATTTTAAAACAAATGTCTGTGAGACTGTGACCCTGTTTTTTTTCTTTGTCTTCTGAGTGGGTACAAAAGTTGATGTTTTCAGGTAAATCCAGCCTTGTCGTGATGGACTTTGAATCTTGTGAATCTTGTTGATTTGTTCGAAAAAGGTTGTGCAATGTAAAAAAAAGAAAAAAAGAAAAAAAAAAACAATTCCAGAGCCCAAGGTGAAAACATCTCATTCTGTTTTTGTCCGACCAGCTGTTCTGACACACAGCATGATGAACTGAACTCAATCACATCTTCACATTTAAAAGCTGGAATTGTGAATGTTTGACATTTCACTTGACTGATGATCCATTCAATCACAAAAAAGCATCAATTCACCTTCTGTTAAGTTTCCGCTCTGTAAGAAATATTTTTTCTTTACTGACGGATCAGTGACGATAGCTGTGTCCTTAAAACAGAAACTACAGTCCTCCCACAGTGAAATATTAATTTGTTATTCTGTTACACCTTCATACCACTGTTATTACTGCCAGCACATTATCACACAATGATCCAATTATCTTAATTATGCCACCGATTGTTATAAAGAGACAAAGGAGCAGCCCGGGCTTAAAGCCTCCATGTAGAACACCACATATACAGCATGGAAGCTGTTTGTCGAGATGACCTTACTTTACAATGGGGCCATTGAACAAACAAGGCAGGTCTGTGCAGTTTGGCCTTGAAATAAAAAAACACATCATTGAAACCAGCCACAGAAAGCCGTGCCCTGATTAGAGAGCTGAATTGGTCATTATGCGGATGGAGCAGATGAACCCTCACATTCCTGGTGATAGTCTGCTTGTCTGTTGATCTCTGTCTATGAGAGAGGCCTCGCTCTTTAAACATACACTCTACATATTGTTCATACTACAAAAAATGTTTACATTGATACAGAGAAAGCTGTTGCTCTCTGGCTGCTCATGAATGAGCTTATAGCTGACCTACTTACTTACTGACTGTCTATAGTAAAACTAAAGCTCCTCTGTGTCAGACGCTTCATGCTGAGTATTTAAATTAGCTGCTCTCTTAGCTGTGCATATGTGCTGTGTTCTCCCCATGCAATGAAACAGCATTAACACTCATCGTTCTGCCTCTATAGAAAGGCTGCACCTTTTTACTCAGTTTTTTAAGCTCTTGAAATATCACAAAAGAACAAGTTTTAAACACCAAAAAGCTGTCGATAATCTTTCAATCAAAGCGACACCTTCGCAGTTTAAGAACCTGCTCAGAGCACTTTCCCTTGCTCTTTTGCTTTAGTGCAGACCTTGAGTCTGAAAGCGTCTGTCACACATAGAATGTGCAGAGCCGAGAGGTCTCCACAACACCATTAACCCCAGATCTTGGCTTTAAAAGAAACGAATCGCACTCAAGTGTTTGAACCACGTTAAGGATGCTCGCAGTCAGACAGCTGCTGACAGACTTAGAAAGGCTGACAGGAGAAACTTGAAAGGAGAGTCAATTTCCAGCTGGGTTTGGAAACCTCACCGTCATTTATAAACATCGTCTTACTCCTCACCTGACATGACCCTTCAGCTTTCACCGCTGCAGCACTACATTACTCCCAGGACGGATAAACCGCCCGTATCTTAATAAACTGTTGCAACTGGACTAATGATGGATGCAGCCCCTCTTTGAAGTTACGACTATTTTACTGCCGTGTTTGGTGCCAGAAGTAAACTCTGAGCTTCACATCTGGGTCACCTCTTGATATTCAATCAGGTTAGAATGTCAGAAGTCAGAGAGAGAGCTGACCTGGAAAAACAAAATCTGAAAATGTTTTGCCTGATGGAGTTGCAGCTTTATATCATGAGGAATGAACAGTTTTATTGCTTTGTGACTGAGGAGATCCTGAAGTAACAGGTGCAGGCTGACCTTTATGGAAGAACAATTACCCTGTCAAAAAATGCATCAGTGTCACTTTCAGCACAATGATTTTTCAGGATACAACAGTTTTAAAGGAATTTTTAACATTTGAGAAAAATTGACTTTTTTTAATTGAAAGTACAGAAATAGGATTTTCTCATGTCTGTCTGTGAATCACAAAGATTAAGAAAGGAGATGTTAGCTTCACACTAACTTTAAAAACCTACCTATTCGCACACCTGTCTTAGGGATCTCCACCTTCAGGCATCCAGACAGTTTAACTCTATCAGCCTCCAAACCACTGGTTGGTAAATAAGTTCTATTTATTTTATATAGCGTAAAATTCAGTGTATAGGTCGCACTTTTTAAGACACATATTTTTACATCTAAAAAGTGCGCTGTGTCATATACACTGGTGGGACTTGTATGTCAGTATTAAATAGCTGGGTGAGGTATTGAGTTTTGATTGTGTATTTTATCCAGGAGGCTGCGCTCTAATCTAGCTGAAGCGTCGTCATGGTGATGCACCATCATGAGGCCACTGTGCTAGCGCTGTACACAGTTGATCGTTATGTTAAAAATAAATACCAGTAAATCTAGAAAAAGCTGCATAGCTACAAACATTGTGGATCTCGCCAAATGCAGTGGAGATTGCCATGAGTATAGATTTTCTTGTAAAAATAAAAATTAATATTTTAGCCAAGTTGGGAGTAAAATACCACTTTTGCACCTCCACTGCAGTAGATGGCGCCAAAGAGCTAATATGCTGTATGTTACCAATAAACTGTACAATAAATATCACCTCAAAGTATTTTCAGAATACTCTATTCGAAACCTGATAATGTGCATTTCGATGCTGTAGACATCATTATTTTCTCACTATTTTTGGATCAGTTGGTTTGAAATCATTTTTGGTCGTAGAAAAATTGTTTTCAATCAAATAGTTCTTAATTTGTTCTATTGATTTTGAGTTATATTGTGAGATTTAGATAAAAAAATCACCTCTATTTTTCCTGGTTAACTGTGGAGAATATTGCAATTAGGGATGGGTACCAAGGCAGGTACTTTTTAGGTACCGACCGAATTCTGACAAAAGTACCGGGTACTGATTCATGTAAAGTCAAAAGGTACCATGTTTAGGTACCTAAAAGAATCCTTGTGACTTTGAGGGAGTGAAAGAGTAGGTGATTTTCCATGCTGGACATGAACACAGCATTCCAAGTTTATATATTGAGGAATAAATATGTTAAATTGAAAAATATATATATTTTATTATTAAACTAATTTATATTTTTAACCACATTAACACACAAAAGTACCAAAAATTGGTACCGTTGAGTACCGGTATCATTTGCCAGGTACCGGGCATTGGTACCGTATCGTTTCAAATGTGAAAGGTACCCATCCCTAATTGCAATATATCACAAGTTTGTGACATCTTGATATATTGTGGTACTATCGTGACCCAAGTATTCTGATGCATAATATCCTGAGGTTTTTGACAATACTGAAATCTGCCAAAACTTCCCCTCTCATCCCTCTTTGTGAGATTCATTGTATGAATCATTGTACCATGGTATCACGGTGGGATGCAGTTTGGCAATATTTCAATCTAGAAAATAAAGTTAAGGTCATCCAACAGGGGGTGCCACTGGCTGGTGGTGTTAACTCTGCACACTCAGAAAATAAGATTCTCATGACAGGCTCTGTCATGCCTTGGCTAGCTGTATTTAGTTTTTGTTTTTTGGTTTGTTTTTTTTAAGAAACAACTTCCTTTATTACAGCCGCAGTCCATATTGCCTTTACTCTAATGTGACTCATTTGTAAATGGATACAGTGTATCTTCTTCCCAAAAGGTGAAAATTCCTTCTTCAGTGCCTAAGCTAGCTACTTCAATGCTAAGTTAAGCTAACAATCTCCTCGGTGTGCTTTCCTATTTCGCACACACGATAGCTGTACAGATCAGAACCAAGGTTAAGCTGAATGAATTCAAAAACAGTGCCTACCTCTCCGTTGAAGAAGCAGAATATTGTAGCCACCAGCAACCCCTGCAAGAGCAGAACAGAAACACAAATCAGCATCTCGTTGTAATGAAATAAAAACATTACAGCAGCGTTTTCTGACAGTAAAAAAAGGACAGTAACTGTCTAATCACACGGTGACTCTGATTCAAAAACGACAGCCTGCTGTTTCATTAAAAGACTGATTGATAGTTAAACAAAGGTAATGAGGTGCCAAACCATTTTTTAAGGAGGTAATCATCAGTGAATCAGATCAAGTCATCACAACAATAATGAGGCAGAAAACAAGGTTTTAATGGACGAGAGTTTAAGCATGAAAAACATCTAAATCTCCAGCCTGGTGGGACCAGAGAGTACAGTGAAATATGAGCTGCATTTGAGCTCAACATTGTCTACAGAATGAAAGTTCAGAGGCATGTTATTATAGGTTATAGAAAATGATTATTAGTTGATTTTTTCCTTTAATTAACTCAACCTTCAGAGGCGGTACAACACCACCTCTTTGCTTTTTAATTCACTGCTGTATTACCTTTGAACCGAGCTCCAGCTTGCTACTGTAATGGAGTTCTGATCAAAGCAGCCCCTCGCTGGGAGCTCAGTGCCTACCTGGTAGTGCATGAGGATGTGCATGATGTATTCATAGACCTCCCCCGCGAGCCGGTTTTCTGGCCTCCAGGGGAAAATGACAAACTGGATTCCCAGCAGGGGCACGAGGATCAGGGTGGCCCTCACTGCCTTCATGTACATGTTGGACTCTGCTCGGTGGGTGTCTCGCAGCTTGGTCACTAACACTCTTATTATATTTAGCAAAAAGAAGAGGTTCACCTGCAGGCCGGAGAGAAAACGACAAACAAAATGACGGTCATTTGTCTTGTGTTGAGTCCGCTGAATTCTACAAAATAATTCATTATTCTCATAAATGTCAGTGCAGGTCCTTTACATCCTGAAACTCTAACAGACTCACAAGAAGAGCTGCCACAATGGGACCATGGACGGCGTAGAGCAGATGGGTTTCCACACTCATCCAACAGCTACAGAGGGAAAAATAAATCAGTCAGTGCTCACTGCTTCTCAAAATATACATGCACTCGCATGTTTGAAAACCCATATGTGTACGTGTTTGCACACCCCCTCTCATCCACACACCGGTTTGCACATATGTGCAAATCTGTTTACTTGCAGAAGTTTCTGGAACATTACTCACTTGTCATCAAAATACTTTTTCCTTGCCACAGCGTGGATGGATGCAGGCACAAGAGGAAAGCCTTGGACAGGGAAAAAGAAGGCGGCCATATGAGGTCTTGAGTGAATTCGGGGGAATCTATTTGTCATTTATGCAACGGTAAATGTGTGGTTAGCTTGGTCGGTTGCTCTCTGCTCAAATAAATAACTGCTTCATAAATTTACTCTTGGAAAGCCTGAAACATAACTTTGGTATCCTTAAATCTACTAACTTTTTTGTCATGTTTTTATTGCTTCAAGCCTAAAAACAAAACCATATGGTTGGTTTTATGGTTAATTTAACATTGTACCCATAAAAAGAAATCCTACAAGAGGCTTTTTTAATTTTTTTTCAAGGTATAAACACATAAATCCCTGTAGAGACGTTTTCAGACACCACTGAGGCCCTGCAGACCTAACTAACTCTGTCCTCAGTGACTGAGCTGAAACAAACCTCAAGGTGATTCTTCACTTTTTTAATGATGACAATCAATTGAGTACTGTGGCATGCTTGATTGGCAGACAGCACCTATTATTTGTGTCCTTAACAAGGTGAAAAACAGGACAGTTTGAGCACCAAGCGTCAGGAGTCCTCATAAAGCTGTCAGCATGTCCGCAGTGACAAACTGTGCAAGGACTGGGTGACTACTTGTATACTGTGCCTGCTGGACTGTGCTCTGATTTTTGCTCAGTGAGTTGCCTTAATTTTTCAACTGCAGCAGAGTCAGAGCGTAGATCAAAAAGGTGTTCTCAGAAAAAAAACAGCTCAGGGAGTCTAAATCACATCCTGGGAGACTCACCCCAGCCAAGGAGGTAGTACCAGTGCAGATGCTGCTCTTCTGCAAACACAGCCACCACGATGAGTGTGTGCAGGTAGATGCCTTCACAGAGCATCCAGAAATAATTGCAGCCAAGCATGTACATGTGGAAGAAATGCAACACCTTACATCCAGCCTGCGGAGAAAGAAAAATGAAATATTTGACATTAATTATCATTTTTCCAACTGCAGAGAGGATTTAATTGAAACACTCCTGACATCATGTCAGTCCTGATACACAAGATCTAAGCAGATGCTTATGAACTCATGGCACAAAATCATAAGCTGGTTTCACTCTAGTTTTCCTCCCAGTAAAGCTGATGGTTTTACAGAATAAATGTTTATTCATGAACTCTCTGGAGGTGGGCTGAGATGGAAATAATGCTTTTCAAAGATTGGGTGCTGCTCTTTGATTCCACTTGTCTTGCTCTGCAGAAAGAAATGAGAAGCTTAACAAGAGCAAATCAAAAGCTGTGACACTGATTCCTGAGTGTGCATCTAGCGCAGTGTGACAACATGTCTCATTACGGACCCCGTCCCTGTGATTAAATCATTACCACTGTTTGGAAAGAGATGGCTTTGATGATGATAATGACCAAGTGAGTCTACTAATGTGATAATTACCAACATGCTAAGGGATGTGCAGAGAGCTGTAATTCTGCAAATTACTACATCACACAAACAAAACTCAAGATAATGTATAGAAAATCATCTATCTTGACTATTTCTCCCACAGAAGCTGGAAAGTAAAATCATATTCCTTATGTGTGCCTAAAGGATATCTAATATTCTGGATTTTTTAAGAATGGGACCGTTCTTCTGCCATAGACATCAGCTGTGATGTTGCTGCTCTTTACTCCCGTCTTTAATGGCTTCTGTAGAATTATGCAACTCCAGTAAAAGCCAATAGCTGCTCAAATGCCAAAATAAAGACTAAGACTGTTTTTTCAGATGTCACTGATTGTTTCAAAGCATGAGCGAGTTTAATGAATGGCAAAACTAACAGGAAAAAAAACCCCAGAAAGTTTCTTGCCCGAGCTTTTTGAGGGAGAAAAAAAAGAAAAAAAAACCTTACACAACAATTTTGTTTATAGATTTTTTTTGTTGTTGCAGATGGTTTAGATCAAACCCTTAATACTTGATAAAAAAAAATTGCCAAACTTTAAAGGAGCCATGGGGACCAGCTGGAAAACTTGTGTTTTCCAGGATAAAGACTCCATTTCCCTTGAGGACCTGCACCTAATGTCATAAGGACATGACTCGTTCCAAGGAGTGTTTGTTTTGAAGCAATTGGATGGAGAGCAGGTCTTGCTTTTAATTATGTTTCTTTGTTCAAGAAAAGCAATAAGGTAATGTGTTCAATAGTTATGACTGAGTTATTGATTGTAAACTGTCCCCTTGTAGCATAGTTTAGTAGCCAGTTATATCAAGCACTCCTCACAGCCCTTGAGATTTGTCTGTAATGTGTAACATTAGTGAATCCTGGTTATGTCCAGTCTAGCATCTTCCAAGCAGAGCTAATGTAACCTCACTCTTCATTTTATTGATAGACTCTCAAGTTTGAACAGACCACTGCAGAATAACTGCTGACTGTGGGTTGGAATGAACATTATCATTAACAGTTAAGCCTGTTTTCTACTACTCTGCTGTTTCGTTTTCTTCTTCTCTTCTGTCCTTTTTTTTGACTGTCCAGCTCCAGTGTCCACATTACCACAAAATTAATTCAAGAAATCATTTCCAGATGAGAAAAACAAAGATCTAAGGCCAAGATGTAATCACTACTCAATCATTCTTACCCTAGTTACAGAATGTAATCAGAATGTTAGCCTTTGGCTATCTAAAGGTTAGTTCAAACTAAACCAAGATCTAATGTTTAGAGAACATTCCCCTTTTGTTGTGCTGAAACCTAATGAAGCCAAACGTTCTTTAAACATTAGGGGAACCAACCAACTGACACATTGTCCTGTGGTTGCACTGCTACCTTCACACAACATTGGGTTGGTTGTTTTGGTTACTTTTTGGTTGATCTGAGAACGATAAGTTACTTTGCTGACAAAGTGCCTGAGTGTGGCTTTAGAAACCAGAGGATGGATAAACATTTTCTTTTACATTATCCATCTGAAAATGATAATCTACACATCTCAGTGGACACCTCTAGAGTTTGGACTGATGTTTATTGCTTTTAGGTTTTTTTCATTTCATTTCTATTTAGCTTTAATATTCAATTTGAAGTGCACTCTTTCATATGAAAATACTCTATATAAAAACTTGCTTTTTTATTTGTTGTAAGCACATTTTGCCTTTAACACTGTGTCATGCATTTGCAGAAAGTCTACTGAAGGATGTCTTTTTCTATGCTGATGATATTATTGTGTATTCCAAAGACAATAATCAAAACAGACCTGTTTTAATAGACTCTGTATTTTTAACTCAACAAGTTTTAAAAGGCATGCTGTTCAAGGCACAAAGAAGAGAAGTTCCTACTTTAATTCATGTCTTTAGGAACAATTAAACGATGCTGTAAGGCATTAATGATACTTCAACAGTGGTCCTAAAAAATCACGTTTTACACTGCAAACAAAAAAACTGTGTAGATTTATTTCTCGTTGATATCAAACCCTGTAGGTCCCTCTGAGAGCTATGAAAACGATCTACTCTAAATATTCCCACCAGGGTCTCTGGTTCCCAGTCCTGTTTAAAAAAAGCGCGAGTGCAGTCTTAGTTTTATTTAAATATGCTGGCAAAGCTATTAACCAGGTCCCTCAGGAGTCTTCTTGGCTCAAAACACAAAAGTCTTTAACTTCTGAACTTACGGTATCCGTATGCCTCTCCCTTACCTTTTTGCATTTCTTCCCTCAAAGACATCTCAAAGAGACACTGACCTGACTCAGGGCACAGATAGATCCCAGTCATCTTCAGCTGATTTACAACCCGTGCTTGTGTTTGCATAAAGTTAAGGACAAAGTTATGGTTAACCGATCAAGCTGCTGTAGATCTTGTACGTGTTTGTCATGTTTTCAACCTCCTCCCTGGTTTGACATGAGCTTTGGGGTTTGACTCCCCCACAGAGCTGGCAGACCAAACCAGACTGCGTATCACCACACCAGAGAGAATAAAGTGAGCTTGTTTTCTCTGCGAGAGCAAATCTCCAACACAAGCCACTATCCCGAAATCACCGGCGCAGAAAAGAGGCTCATAAATCTCACTTTGGCAGCGGTAAATTTCAATCAAATTTCCCAAAGGACACGCGTGACTCCCAACCAATGATGCTTGTGATTTCTTTTTCAGCTTCCCCTTGAAACGCGGGGCTGTGGTGACCAATTTTGTTTAGACATGATAAAACAACACATATAAAAAAATGATTGTTTATAGGAGAGCAGTTAAACAAAGCAAGATATACAGCCTTATGTATCCCCTGTCATTCCTGGCAGGATCTTATATATATTCAGGGATTAAATGTAAATAAAGACATCAGGATGCCTCCACTGTCTGCTGGATGTTTCTAAAAACTGTAGTTCATGAGGCCAGAGCTGCTCCAGGAGAAAACAGACTGGGTTCATCAGATATTAGGCATTTTAAGCAAACTTGTTTGGATCATAGGGCATATTTTTTTCTTTATGACTTAAAGTATATGGCAGAGTGATGAGGGGTTCGTCTTTTCAATGCAAACAGGTGACACTTTTTCAAAGAGAAAGTGTGCAGGTCTACTCGGTTCTACATGAAAGTATGGATCAAAATCTGAAAGATTCCCAGCCTGATTTAAGACCTGATACTTTTGAAGAGCAATAACACATCCAAAGAAGCAGCACGCACCAAGTTAGGCCTTCATTACTTTTATTTACAAAAAAAAAGTGTTTCTTGAAAAGTAGCACATGAATTTATGTCGACTTGAGATAGTGAGGCATTCCGATGAAACAAAATTTATCATCTCTACCAGAGCAGAGCTCCACATTTCAAAGAATCTCCATAATGCATTCAGCATGGATCCAAAACTCTGTCAGGAGTACGTGGAACAGAGTAAAACCTGTCTCTCCTTGAGCTGTGATTCTGCCAAGATGTGGCCCACTGACATGAAATACCAATTAGGACAGACTCAGAAGTGTGTGGCAAAAGCTTAAAGGTTCAAATATACAGATTTATGTTTCACTTCCCCACTTGCCCAGGCTCACAGAGCAAATTAATTTGAAATAGTTCACAGAAATCTTTTCATCCTCCACTTTTATTTGGCTTAGCATAAATCATGAATACATTTGTATCTCATTTAAACACAGAGGAACTAATCTTCCTGCTAACGCTGGATTCTGCTGCATCGGCCTCTGGAGGTGTAAGCACACTTTGGTCCTCCTTGCCACGACTATGGCCTAGATCTGTGTGACCCTGAGACCTCACAATAGCCGCGTGTGGTGTCTCCTAAAGCAGATGTGTGTTGGGAAAGAATTGGTGTAATCCAAAGACCTTCCATGCACTGAGGGCGGGAGGAGCTGCAGCCTCTCTAGAAGTCAGGAATGAAGTCTTTGCATGAAGCCAAACCTGAAAGAGAGGCTCTCCAGGCCAGGATCCACAAAGCTGGGTGGACATGGCCAGTTGAATGTGATCAACTTGCAGGATTTGTGCATGAGCATGAGAGCCTGAGCATGTTTATGTCCAGCTGGAGACTGGTACCAAGAGCTGGGGACATCAAGTTTGAAGCAATGAGGGAGTCAGAGCTAGTACTCTTCACAGGACTTACCTTAAAGGGGGGGTCTGCAGGATTTTCTTAGAAATAAAATGTCAACTTTTACAGAAATAATCCTGCTCAATCTTCGCCTCTGGGTCTCTATACATGTGTGTCAGTGCCTGTGTCTGCCTCAGCCCTCTCCTCAGCCTGTATGTTGATTTTTTGGTTTTATCAGGACGTTTCTGGGTGGGGAGTAAGCGTGGTTACTTCAGCTAGTCACAGCATGCCCTAAGTGGCTGTATGTGTTGATGATCATGAGTGGAAGAATTTGATCAGAGCAGCTTTGGTAGTGGACAGAGCACGGGAGACAAGAAAAACACAACCAAAGTGAAACAAAGTGCTAAACAGAAAAAGCTTTTTCCTAAATGAGAGGGAGCTTGGCTTGACTTTCACTCACTTTCGGGCACTTGGAGAGCAGCATGAGATGAAGAGCGATGTGAGTTAGCTTTTTGCTAACAAGGTTGTCCTAACAAGGTCAAATACAGATGATTAGCTTGTGCTAACATGCCAAGTCAGATGCACTGCTCTCGAGTCTCTCCCACACAGCTCATGTCGTCATGGCTGGATGCAGTAGGTGTGTGCTGCCGCTGGCACTGATCCCATGTTGAATGTTGTGTTAATTACCAAGTAATGAAAAATCCTGCAGACCCTTTGATTTAAGTCTGGAGGACAATCATACTCTGTCCTCTTTCACATATGCACCAATGGAGTTTTTTGGAGCTCTTCTCCCAACTTTTTCCTGGGTTGCTTGTTTCCAAATGTCCATTAAAGCGTCCATTGAAGTCTTATATGTTTTTTATCATCTGCTTTGTGTCACTGTCCTGTGTTTGTACTCATCATATGAAATATTCTGAAATGTGCAGTATAGTTTGTTGTTCTAACTGGATTATATCTCAGCTTCTTTCTCAGATGTGAGCAGGGGGCTGGTGGGAAAAATTCAGTGATGCCAACAGGTCTTTATCACTTTATCACTATTAATTTAAAGCTTGGGGTTGAACGTTCAGATGAAACCATACTTACAGGGTTTCTGGCCACCACATCAGGATTGTTGACTACCCCTACGAGGTAGATGATGGTGAGGGCTGAATTCAGCACATAGGAGCAGAAGAGGTTCTTGTGGAGGGTGATCCTTTGGCAGCTCAGACTCCTGTAGGAAGACGGATACTGTTGTGATCTAAGGAAGAGGCTAGCGTTCAAAGACACAATTTCATATCTAGGAGGGAAATCCATGATGGACTATAAGATTAGAGTGAATTCTTATAGATGAACTGAAATACTGTATTAGAAATGATGGATATTTTCTTCTGATGATGAAATAAGCAGGACTGACAGTAACTCCTGACGTGCAGGCTAACGAGGTTGTCAGATGATCTCATAGTCTGTTAAATCTCTTCTAATTGGGGTGTTACATCTTTTTTTTCAGCTTGGTGAAAAAATCCTCAAGATCAATGTGCCATATTGCTTCTAAATGCTCTCTACTGTAGATACTGGACTGGCTGATAAATAATGCATAATGGATCTCTTGGGTACTTCCCTATTACCACAGCTAGCCACTCCAAATTAATAGCATAATGAAATGCTTGACAAGCAGAGCGAAAATGAGTGTTAGCTCAAATCAGCTTCAAGTCATTCATATCCAGTGGCTTTATTATTGCTGATGGTAATTTCAGGGCAACGTTTAAATAAACTGGAGCTCACAGATCGTTAAATGCTGAATACAATCCTACACCAGATGTTTTTTTTTTCTTTTTTGCAAAGGTCAGAAAGTAGATTATCGTAACAATGGTTGCATTAGAACCCGTCTCTCTGTAGCTGTGGAGAACATGCAGAAGCTGCCAGACATCTAATAGGGACGGTAAAATCTTTACTGCAGCATTCGTCAGGCCATCACTGATACAAACACTCCCTTTTCTGACATGTTTTCTTTTTTCGGAGCAAGCAGCCAGAGTATTTATATCTGGGAATCCTGACAGTGTTGATGCGGAGTTGTAAATAACAAAGGAGTGCAGCTGGACAGCATCACATACCACAGAGAGCTTCACATCTGGATCTTATGATACAACTGTAAGCCTCCAATATTTCAAATGTCTCAGGCATAAATATAGTTAGTCATGGAAGAAAACAAAGAAGAAAACAAACCATGCCAAGAACATTATCAAGATCGTAATTTGTTATCACTTTGATGGTGTAAATTGTGAAAACCCTGCTGGGTTTCGGTGTAGCTCAGCGAGGAGTCTGACACTCAGCGGGTCTCTGGGGTTTGGATGATAGAGAACCTGCACTAAACACGGCTTCTGAATTTATGAGTGTGTATAAAAGTAAAGAGCAAACCGAGGGGCTTGTTTGAGATCTCTGCTGGGTAACAGCTGCGTTTAGGAGGTCAGCACCCTTCAAGATGTCAGATTTTACAACTGGAGTGTGGAGAGCAAAGGGGCCAAGAGGCAGTGTGTCCAAATATTGTTACAGGACATTTAGTTAAACTTTCCTCCAAGGCTGTGTTCTCAGAGTTCCTCACAGGTATCTGCCAAAGTAATGAGGAAAACATTATGCTATCATTAAAATTAATGACGATCAGGTTCCTGTCCTCTCAAACAGTTTCAACACTGTGTGCACTTGGTCTAACTTTTCCTCCAGAGGCTCCAGTTTTCTAATTTTACATACATTTCTATCAACATGTACCTCCCTAACCCTTGTCCACTCTGTATTGAACTTTCGTCTAATTGAATTTCCTTTGCAGTATCTCAATTACCGGTGCACATTTCTCCCGTGGGATTAGGCTGTATATTGGGATGAGCAGTCTTAATGAGCAGCGCGCTCAGGTGCCCACGTTTCTAATAAGAGCGAAGCACTGGCGCTTCCAACGGACGTCACAGCTCCTCGGTTTTGAATCCTAAATATCCATGAAATAAATGTGCGGTACAAAGAAGTCAAGGTGGCATGAAATCAGTGGAAGTTAGGAGTGTATAAATTATACTTATTCAAGCTGTAGAGCTGCTGAGGGCTGGAAATTTACATAAATTGTAACAGCAGTGATAAATAAAGGGAGGCTAGCCAATGTTACCTTGAGTGTTGATTATTTATTCGTTGGTAAGAGAAAGTAACATGAGTGTTAAAGCCCAGATTTAAATGACTTTATAACTATTGTATAAAATGTGACAGAGTATTAACACTCATTTACGCTGACAAATCTTCTGGCAGGCTCTGAGGCAAGTGTTTAAAACTGTCATGTTTAATCTGCTGGTGAGGACACAGTAAAGATTCTGCTGACTGTGAACGAGACTGAGACTAAAGCGCTGTCCGTGCTGAGTAATGAAATGGCTGGAGGACACTTGAGTGAAAGATCACCACCATCTGCTCCCCTGTCAGACTCGCTGATGACACTGATGAAATGACTGAGCCTTCCAGGGCAAATCCTGCGCTGATTAATCATTCAAGAGTCATGACAAACTGTATCAGTGCACCATGTTTAACATCCAAGAGCATTATCATTCGCATTACAAGACCAAAAACTTAAAGAGCACTAATCTCCAGTGGTTAAAAGCCTTTCTGAAGGGCTGTGGTGCCATGTTGAATCCATTACCTGAAGTAGAAGAAGATAGCCAGAGAGATGAGCAGGGAGGCGATGGATAATGCATGACCCACTATCGCCATGTAAAACAGGATGTAGGCTGACTGTGGGAAAAGAAACAGACAAGCACACATGACAGCTGTAGAAACTTAGGTGTGGCACCACAGTCTGGAAAAATCTTAGATTTGAAAAAAAAAATAAAGTGTGTGTCTGAAATCAAAAGAAAACTGACAAACACTTCTCTGCACTAATATTTCACACATCATTTCTGTCAAACGTTAAAACATGCAGCTCAACCTATTATAATATTTATATATGTCATAATGTTGTCATTAAAACGTGTTTTTGATAAAAATGGCAAAACCTGTGTTTTTCCACATCTCAATTATTGATTTTGATTGTACAAACACATGACCTTCTTTAAGTCATGAAGCAAAACTTATTTCACTCCATCAAATCCTTTTCTCCTGATATAAAAGCTTGATTCTGGAGAAAATGTCTGTGAATTCTTGGTGAGGCTCCTAATGTCAGTCCACAGTTTTTATTTGCAGCACAATGAATGATGGTCTAATTGTTTGTTGAGTGACTGTCCGTTCTTTACTGCAGTGCTTTTCACAAAACTTTCCAACCTTCTGTTCAGTTATTTTTAAACTCTGACTCATTACTTCCAGGGACACACTTGAGCCTTTTTTTTATTTCTTTTATTTTCTTTCTTTCTTTCTTTCTTTCTTTCTTTTTTTTTCTTTTTTTTTTTTAAGATTTTACTATTTTCTTGTACCCAAGCCTTGTAAGAGCCTGAAATGTATCAATGCCCCAAAATGTATGAGGCCTGATGTGTAATAACTAGTCAATAATGTAACAAACAAAAGACTCAGAAATGTAAAAAAATAGATAAATAAAAATAAATGTAATTACTCAAAATGTGACAACTTTTTATATTTATTTCTTATTTTATTTTATTTTTTATAGTTTTTTTTTTTTTTTTTTTTTTTAATTGAATTTAATTTGTTTTTTGTTTTTTTTACATTTTGGGTTGTTGTCATACCATGGGTCATTACTACTTTTAGGGCTCTAACAAGCCTTACCTGTGCAGATGTGTGAGTGACCTGTTCTGTGTTGAGTTTAGTGTATGGGAACACTATTTTCTAATTTGCTTGTTTTATCGTCTTTTGCTTGTTTTTTGGGGGGCATGTGTCATTCCTTACATGCTGTTTATTCATAAAGTAACAAATATATTCTTTAAAAAACAAAACAAACTTTGGCTCGTAATTTGGTCAGCCCTATGAAACTTTAATATCCTCCTTTGGTGCACTAGTAAATGAGTAGTTGATCCTTTCAGGACACTGATCAATATTTTAAACATTTGATCAATACATTAAACTGAGGCTCTGATTTGCTCCTCAGTTTTGCAATCTTTGTGAAACACTCCTCACTTCATTACGATACTTTTTTTGTATTTTTACAAACTTCTGAAAGGAAAATCCTGAGTTTTTTGATGAGAATCTATAAATGCAGTTTTGTTGCATAGTAATAGAAGCATATTAAGGTTGTTATAAAAGGATATTTAGTGGGGCTTCTTTCTACTCCCTTTCGAGCTCATGAAATGAAATTATTTACTGTTTGTATGGCATTATGGTGTAGTATACCATGAAGCTGATCTACTGTATATATGTTTTATTTTTTTGTTTGTTGTCCATAATAATAAATAAACAAAGTTAAATAATAAATTTATTTGTATTTCAAACTGACTCTTGAAATACGTCTGGCTAGGGAAGATATTAAACAGTTCCAGTGAAACATTGTTTGTGTTTCATAACATTTTGAAACTGTACTTGCCATACCAAAAAAACAAAACAAAACAAAACAAAAAAAACATACTTTACCAATAATCACACACTGAGAATGTGTTTTCCTGTCTGTTAAATTGAATTCTGGTGAATGATCCTTTGCCTCAGTACTGAGATGTTGATGTGTGGTCCTGTATTTTGAAATAAGGAATCTTAAGCTAAAGAGTGCAATAACTTCACCCTATCAAAAAACAATGGTATGTTTATTTAGCTTTATTTTTCTTTGGACTGTAATGCTGAGAATTTTTGTTCTAAAAGTTTCCTGAAGCTGGGAGGCCAAGTCAGCAAAGCTCGTGTTTCTGTGGTAACAGATGGAGTGACTGATCGATCAGCAAACTTTATGTTTTTCTTTAAGGTTTGCCAGAACAGCTGCTCCAGCTGTGCAGCACTGTCTTGACTGAAAGTTACATAAAGTTGGAGTTTTTTTTTTTTTTTTTTTTTACACAGAGCGTTTGTTCACAAGGTGCCATTATTTGAAATTGGCCCAACTTGGAGAGCAGAGTGGAGTTGTATTTTTACGGCCTTGGATGTACACTGCATGAAAAATTCTCTGGCAAACTTCTTCCCAGAGAGATGGAGAGAGAGAAAAGCTGGATCAGTCTGCAAAAAGAGGGCCATCCAAAAAGAGATACTAATTTAAGCTAAAAAAAAATGCAAAGCTGTCTTTTGAGGGGCCTCACAGTTTGGAGGGTAAATGTTGGTTTTGTGCAGGATTTAGAGAGCAACATGTCGTTTCATATAATCAGCCCATTATTGCTTTGTTTATTTGTTTATTTGATTTTGCACTATGAAAGATACACAAGATCAAACTGGAAATATTAAGAATAAACGCAGAAATGTGTCAGGAGAGGTCAAGAAGCCATTAGGCTTATGCAAAGGACCTCACCTTTCTATAAGAAAAAGAGCAGTCAAGATTTCAGTAAGAACACAGAGTAATACATGCATCCATGTGTTCAGCCATATGTGAAGAAACAAAAAGAAAAAATAATACTCAACAATAAAACAACTATAAACAATTTAACAAAGAAACAACAAAAATATAGAGACCATAAAAGAGTTGACAAAATTAGAATAGCATTTTTAAAACATAATATAATTAAATGAGTGAATCTGTGAATTTAATTTGAAGAAATTTCTAAATGATGATGGTAAAGAAGGAGGTAATAACATGTATTTATAAATAAACACACATATCTGATGAGTTTATATTTATCATAAACTGAGAGAATATTCAGTTTTTTAAAGACTGGGGCAGAAGTTTCTGTTAAATTAGAAAAAGTTGCCAATCTTGTAAAACGTTTTTGCAGAGGGTAAATTTTAAGAAGATTGGAGTGGTATGTGTTTGCCCAGACTATATTACCATAAATCAGATATGGATAAATGAAAGAATAATGCAATGTCAATAAACAAGACTTATCAACAAAATGTCTAAGGTTGCTGATGATTCCTAATGACTTTGCAAATTTTTTTATGAATAAAGTTAATATGCTGTTTCCAATTTAACTTCTCATCAATGATAAAATCTAAAAATGTGACATGGCATACTTGAAAAATGTAATTTCCTTCAATTGAAATTCTGGCATAGTCCTTGTTATAACTTCTGCCTCTTCCCGCAAATACTATAAAACTTGACTTTGAATATTTAATGAGAGTTTATTAAGTTTAAATCATTTTGCAAGCCTTGCCATTTCTTTATTTGCATTATTTATTAAAGTTAAGTCAGTAAGAGCATTAAGTCATGTTGGTATCATCAGCAAACAAGATAGGAGAAGAAGAGTTACAAGCTAATGGAAAATCATTCATGTAAATACGAAATATTAAAGGCTCTAATACTGATCCTTGTGGCACTCCACATGATACACCAAGAGTGCTAGATGTACATCCATTGATAACAACATACTGTTCTCTCTCCTTCATATAACTAGTTAACCATTTTAATGTGTCACCCTGAAAACCATCGTATTGTCATTTTTTAAACAAAATTTCATGAATGACTATCAAACGCCTTAGACAAATCAAGAAAAATACTTAAGGAATATTTTCTATCATTTTGAGCAGTTTGTATTTTGTCAACAAGCTGTAGTAGTTTCATGTAGGTAGAATGGTGCTTTCTAAATCCATATTGATGTTCAAATAAAATTCCATTGTCCTGCAGATGACTTAAAATTCTACTATACATATCAGCTTTTCAAGAATTTTTGAATAACATGATTAAATAGATGTAGCACGATAGTTTGTGAAATTACATTGGTCACCAGCCTTAAAAGATGGTACTGCATCAGCTTTAACCATTAAATCCTTTGGACAAACAGTTTGAGGAAAACTCAACTGGAAAAATGAGATACCCATTGTTTACTGACATTTTTAAACACCAGATTTCTACATTGTCGAAGATAAACAAGTATCAACAGTATGTTGGTAAAATAGATATAGAATGATATAGATTTAGTTTGGGCTTCTATACGACACAGACCAGGTGTAGTCAGACACTGTGTCTTCACCGTTACCTTTCTACTCCACATTTTCATTGGGACCTAGCAGAGGAGTGTGATGCCTTCTGGAAGCAATGAGCCTGTTAAAAATGGTCTCTGGCACAAGATTTATGGGAAACTACATTAGATCTACTTATTTCAATTTTCCACATTTGCTACATAAAAGACCTCCATGCAAAACAGAAAGCATTATGCTGACCCATCAGGACTTGACCACCGTGTGTTTTCTCTGTGATAGCAGACCACTTTGGTTAAAAAATTACCTTCAGTTTTGCTTTAGTGTTTTCATTGCAAAGTGTGTAGTTGGACCAGGTCCTGTTGGTGTCTGGGTGGCGAAACCACTGACCATCCTCCCCACAGTACTTAGTGGCCTTTTCTGTAAGCAACAATCGAGTCATAAATTCAGGTTATCCAGATATTTAACTCACAGGCATAGCTCAAATGTGTCTGTAATGTCTTAGGTAAATCACTGATCATTATCATTTTATATACAATTAATAGGGGAGACTAGGGACAGTTGTAACGTGGGTCAGTTGTAACACTTGCAGTTGCTCCAATCAGGGACAAGTCAGGAATCACTTGATTCACTCTGAACATGCACATTTTGTTCCTTAGCCCACATGTGAAGAATTGGTGCCCTGAAGCAGACAGACATATGAAAGTAAATTTTTTTATTGTTTTTTTATTTTTTTGTTCAAACAATTTTTGTGATTACACAGCTTTGTAGTTGAACTCATCAAACATACATCATGACTATGTGTCTGTTTAGTTTTCTGTCTTTTTGATTGTTTATGGTAATGCTTTAGCTTGTAGCTGTTAGTCAAGCTAGCTCATTGCTAATGCACTCAGGGACAGTTGTAACAAACTTGCTTGGAGTATGTTGTAACATTTAAAAAAAATGGATTAAGTGCATGGCATGTCTGTGGGCCTATGAAGCTTACTCCCCAGGAGTGATAAAGATGTGTATAAACTATTTTAACAAAAAAAAAAAAAAAAAATTCTATATCAATTAGATTATTTATTCATTTTTTGTGCCACATTTGATCATTTCGGCAGTTTTGCCAACCTTTATAACAAGGATTTTGGTAATTCTTCATTCTTTCAATGCAGAAAATACTTATTTTGAAAAATAAGAAACAATTTAGATGTTACTTTACCACAATTTCAAGAAAATTTGCCATGATTTTCCTGAGTAAAAGTGTGTGGATGTTTTCTCTAGAGTAGCCATTTTGAAAAGGGGCAAAATTCGACTTCAGCTGCCTGTAGTGGAATGATAATCCTCAGGGGTAAAATACTTTTTTCCCCAAACATTTTTAACAGGTTTTTAAGAAAACTACTTATGCTGATGCAATAAAGGGTTTTGAAACTCGTGAAGGAAATATGATACATTTGGCATCATAGGGTTGAGCCCTGTACTTTGCAGAACCACAGAAATATTTTTAAAAAGTTTTGAGGAAAGTCACTGTCCTTATTTCATCATGTTACATTTTACCCCAAGATATGTTAAGTGGCCCAGACTTTGGGGTCAAAAATGTTACAACTGTCCCCAGTCTCCCCTACTCAAAGATCCTCAGTCTCATAACAACAGAATATCAGAGCTTAATCCAGTTTCTCACCGCTCACCTGTGGGGTCGAAATCCACGAAATAGTTGGGACAGTTTTGGGAGGTGTAGGTCCCTGCTTGAGTGTCGTCCCAGCACAGCCAGCCGTCCCAGTTACGGCTGCAGTACGGACCTGAAGGACAAACATAATACAACTAAACATCTGCAGAGTGCAAGTCTGTCAGCTGATCAGTAAACGGTCCTGGCTGCTCTACCTGATTTGTTGTACGGCAGGTCTCGGTTCATTTTCTCAAAGCATTTGTACTGACTGTCAAGGATTTTCTTCCTCATGATTTCAGCGTCTCCTGAGAGCTGGGCAGCTGCTTTCTAAATGAGTGAAGTCAGCATCAAACAAGCAATGAGTTAGGTGTTTCCTTTGGGGAAAAAGAGGAAGTTCAACTCACAAATTATTTTTCACAGCTCTTGATGCTACCACCAGAGGTTGAAAAGAAACAGGCCATCACTCAGTACCTCTATTTTCTTTGCTGAAGCTGGTTGACAAGTGGACCCAGTGCTGTTCCTGACCCAGTTTCCCCATTCGTCACAATATTTAATCACCTTCTCTGAAAGGGAAAAAAACACTTACTGTAAAGGCAGTTTGACAAAAGCATAATCCAGTGATTATTCTCTATCGGATTAGCATAATTGCTTCTGTTTGACATTCATGTTCAAAGGGAAATCTTTATATTCTTTGGCTCAGTCTTTGTTTTCCTCCAGTTGTGGCTTGGTATCATCCAAACACATAAATCTGACCCTGAATCTTGGCATCACTAAACAACTGTGATAAATTTCTCTCAGCATACATCATCAAACGTTATGTCAAGGAGAAAATCCCCTCTCAGGAGAGATTCTCTGGAAAAGTCACAAATGTT
The DNA here is from genome assembly GCF_033239565.1 of Halichoeres trimaculatus. Taxonomy (NCBI): domain Eukaryota; kingdom Metazoa; phylum Chordata; class Actinopteri; order Labriformes; family Labridae; genus Halichoeres; species Halichoeres trimaculatus. The sequence continues at coordinate 20,854,160 of NW_027437192.1, forward strand.
GGCCTTAAAACGTACTGCAGAGCTAAGAATAGGATCACATTGTTTCTGACAACAGCCACAGCCCCGGCTGCTGAATTTTCTCAGACATTTCATCCACTCTTCAGCATCCACTTCCAACTGTACGTCTCCTTCAGAGCCTCATATCAGCCGCATCAGCTTTCAAATAAGGAGCCATCAGGGGACACTTAACGTCACAGGCACTTTGGGAAGATCTTTTATGAGCTTTCTTTTGCGAAAACCTTCTCTCTCTTCCAATCCATCTCTCCGACGCAGACTTCGCTGTCATTTTTGTAATCCCCCTTATTTTGCCTCTGTTCCTCTGTCTATATATATCCTTCCTTCTCTTCTCTGCCCTCTCCTTCACCTCTATGCTCTCCATCACTTGCGTCTCCTAAATCAGACTTGACTTCACTCTGGATCTCATCATCTTGCAGTTATTGAGCCCTGCATACCTTAATGCCATAAAAAAAGCTACCGGCTCCACAAGGAATACTTTCATGGAAACATAAAGTGCCCTAAATTGGTTTCCAGCCATTAGCAATATCAATAAACATCTGTTTTCATTTTGTCTTGTTGATAACGCACGTTAGGCAATTGATTTATCGTTGTTCCTGCCTCTAAATTTCAATCATTAATTGTCAGGCTTCATGTTTTGTCAGTCTTTCTCCATTGAAAAATCAAAGACGTTTTGCTTTGTTTTGTTTGTTATGGCTGACTTCTGTCCAAATGCTAAACTTGCAGAAACAGCAGTAATCTGAACACTTGTGTTAGCCTAAAACAATGCTAACACTCTGATGTTACAGTAGTTGTAGAATGACCCTTTTACTAGTCCAGAGTAGGGATGGGTACTAAAAAACCAGTTCCTGTTAAGAATAAATAAGAAATGGTTGGATCCGTTGATATTGTAAGGCTTGATCCTTAACAATTCCCTTATCCATTGTTTCAAATACACTGGAGCTGCCAGACCATATGTCGACTATTCGGTCAAGCTATTTTAGCTTAGCAGGCAGATAACAGTTTCCAGAAAAAACCCTAATTCAGGATGTTCTGCTTTATGTTTTACTGAAGAATTGAACTCACAAAGAATTGTACATTACTCTCTCACACCAGCTATCTATTCAGTACATTCAACATGTTATACATCTCTAATGTACAGAAGGTAATATTGTAAACACAGTGCTAGCTTGATAATAACATATACTGGAAATTGCATCGATGTGCTAGCTGTTAGCATACATTGGTATAAGAAAAGTTCCTTGCAGACTTATGACTAACTTCAGCAAAACAGCAAGTTCAATGTTCTTAACAACTCAAAGCATTGCTATAACCCCTTCAAGACACTAGATGGCCTATTTCTGTCAGAAACATACAACATAACAGTACATCAATGTCACATGATGTGCTTTTTTTTTTTTTTTTTCCTGTACTTGTTTTGATTCATTTACATTCAGATATATCCAGATCCAGTGACAAGTTTCAGATTTATTTACTGATAAACTCAATGAAATTTTAACACAAAAAATCTGTAGAGCTACTTTTTGTACGAAAAAAACCCCAAAAACAAACAAAAAAAAAAACCAGGAAAAATTGATAAGGGAACCAATAAAGCAACAGATTGATAAGCAGAATAAATAATGGCATTGGTATCAAGAACATCTTATTAATACCCATCTCTAGCCTTGGGTTTGCTTAACAATTGTGTTTTGTTTGTTTTTTTTTCATGAAAGAAAAGTTGAGGATTGACAAAAGTTATTAGTTAGAAAGTACTTCAAGGGTCAGAAATGCTTACTCCAATCCACCAGAAGCTATGTTAAAAGATACCGGACAAGTTTTAACCTTCTGTTTTCCAACATGATGGTTTCAAGGTTTTTCTGTTTAAAGAGCAAAAGAAGCACTGATTTCCCCATCTACCTCTACAAAAGATACAAAAAAAAAATTCTGCACACATGCTGCTGTAAGAAAGAGAAGTCCCGGCTGAATATCTTTTACACATATGGCTACAGTGAAATCTCTAAAATTTTGTACATCTTTCTCATAAGCTTTATTTCCCGCAGATGATTTCTGATGAGTTTTGACAGTGAACCACCTCACCCCTGAATGACAAATGAAAATGTCATTAAACAATAAAACATAATAAAGTATAAATAATCTCTCCAGTCATTATCACCACGCTAGTCAGTGGACTTTTAGACCACGCAGTCAGCTTCATGACCTTTAAACCTCCTCAGCTTACAGAGGATTTGATTGTCCCCTGTGTTGTCTGCTGACCTGGAATTAAGAAGTTATGCGGGGAAACTCTCTAATTTCCCACCGCTTTTGAATCAATGGGGTTTTCTGAGGAGAGGTGATGTGTCTTACCATTTGGGTCCAAATCAGGATGATGTGGACAGTTCTGTTCCACAGATGTCCCAGCTCGTGTCTCATCCCAACACAACAAGCCATCCCACAGACGTCCACAGAACACACCTTCAGGAAATAAAAAGGCAAAGTGTACTGACTGTGAAGTGAATCTACCCATACACACTTAAAGTTTGATTACATTTGAGAGTTACATAATTTCTCTTTGGGCATTGTTACCCCACAGCCCCCACCATGAAAGCCCTTTCATGCCAGTTACTATTACCCTGAACAACAGCCGTGATCTGATCTCATTCCCCGCCTCACACCATCACTGCATCTCTGACAGCCTCTAAGAACTAATCCATCTGGCCTTAAAAAGCCCTAAATTGATTGTTGCCTCTCACCGGTTCTGTTTTCTTGGTGGTCTTTGTTGGACACCTCAAGACATTTGTGTTGACCCTGGCTCACCGCCTCTACCTCTCCCTCTGACATGCTCTGTCCAGTCCTGAGTGATGAGTCCAAGACTGACTCCTCTCCTGCTGCCACCTTATGCTGTAGACAAAGAGTGATACCAGAGATGAGAGGACAGGGAAGAGGATACACCCTGACGTTCAGGAGAGCAGACTGAGATTTGTTTGCGAATGTGTTTTGAGGTAGCTTCTCTGCTCTGTCTCAAAAATCACACTGAGTCAAGTTTCATCTTTGATACTCACATATTCCCAACTGTTATCATGGAGTCCAGACACTTACAAGAGATGAATTCAAAAGGAAGAAGAAGTGTGGAGCAGTTTGAAGCATTTTCAAAGCTGAGCTGATGAGGATTTTGCGCCGCTCTGAAATTCTTCTCACTTATGATTGATGCAACTCATTAAAGTGTGTTTGGGTGCTCAGAAGTTTAAGCAGCTGATGAATCTTATCTCTGCTCTATTGTTTGTATTTGGAGGTGGCGTTTAAAATGAAGCGGCTCGCCGAGTGAAATGCTGATTCTGATAATGCTGCTTGCTGAAGGATAAAGAACCCATTTTGCTTTGACTTATCTCACACATTTTTGGGGAGAGCTGGAAATTAAGCCTCGATGAGTGCCAGCCCAGGCCCATGCACTTGCATCTTCTGAAACATTTGAGGAATTTAAATACGTTCGTCTGTCTGCACTTGCCTCATTACAATTCAGACGCATGCCTCCTACCTCCGTCTCTTTGTGCAGGGAAAAGAGAATCTCATTAGACTGAAATATTATTCCTACTTCCCTGATAAAAGCTGGTAAAAGGAAAATGAAAGGAATGGAGGATGGTGAAGTCCCATGTAGCAGTTTAGCAGCCGTACATATGATGTCACTCCAAACATTGAAGTAAATGACGTCATACATACGACCACCAGGCCACCACCAGTATCATCTGATGAGCACATGAATGAGAAAACAGACATTACTCTCATCTAAGGCCTTCCTCAGCTCGTACAACTCATTAATCTTCATGAATCGACGTGACAAGAACGCTCAAATAGTCGAGCACAGAAACATAAAGCAGAGCAGAAACAGGCACAAAAACATTTGGCTGCTATTCCGTCCAGGACCTGGATGTTTGGCTTGATGCTGAAAAGCAGAGGAAATTGAAAAGGGAAACTTCCATTTCACAACAGTGGACTGAATGTTTTTTTCAATATAATGGACAATGACTCATAAACGACCTCTTTCTTTCTGTTGTTGAAGGACCAAAAAAACATCTCTCTGTGAACATGTCCACTGTGACCTCCTTAAGTCTGCGAATAAAGTCATTGTGTTCCCATTACGCATCATCAAAAAACTCACATGAAGCCAAGTGCAGTTTCTGTAAGATGGCTACAGAGCCATACACCAGAGGTTTTAAAGTTTCAATTGTTTATCTACACTTCTTTTCTTAGAGAGGTCACATTTGTAATGACAGTGTCATAATAATAATAATAATAATAATAATAATAATAATAATAATAATAATAATAATAATAATAATAATAATAAATAATAAAAATTATTATTATTATAATTATTGGTGTTGATCTTGTTGTTATTGTCATTGATATTATTATTTATAATATTTATTATCTAAATGGCGCCTCTAAAAACAGAAGTTTACATCATGCTTTTACAACATACAGGAACAAGCAGAAAACAAAGCACTGGGGAATCAAAAACACAAGGCTCAGTTCAAATCAGGCACTCTTACAGGAGGCATAAAGACCAGGGTTGGGTACCTTTCACATTTGAAACGAAACGGTATTGATGCCCAGTACCTGGCAATCAGTATATGTACTCAACGGTACCTCTTCTTGGTACATGTGCGGGTTTGTATGTGGTAATAAATATAAATTTGTTTAGTAATAAAATCTCAAAGTTTTTCAGTTACATACATTTATTCTTCAATATATGTTGTGTTCATGTCCAGTATGGAAAATCTCCTGCTCTTCCACTCCCTGACAGTCACAAGGATGCGTTTAAGTACCTAAACATGGTGCCATTTGATTTTATGTGAATTGGTACTCGATACCACAGACAGAATTGGTACCTAAAAAGTAGCGAGTTCAGTACCCATCCCTAATAAAGACCCTAGCAAGGAGCAAATGTCATAGGAACCCACACAGTGCAAGAACCATGCAACATAAAATGAGACCGTGACGACTGAAATAAAAGCTAAAACAAAAACTCAGTAAGATAAAGAAAGAAGGCAAATGAAAAACAAAGAGCTGAACAAATATGAAGAGACAAAATTATTATGATGATAAAATGATAAATTATAATGAAGTAGTAATAACAATAGCAATAATAAAGCAGGGATAAAGTAGTATAACACACATGAGCAAAAGATAAAATAGTTAAAAGGGTTTCAGTGAAAGGATTAAAAGTGAAACAAAGGTGAGTCATAGATTAGATTAAATCTGAATAATAGTAAGTAACTACATTAATATGTTACCATGCCATAGAAAAGTTAATAAAAGAGGATCAACATAAAAGTAGTGGGAGGTAAAAGATAAGAAAGCCAAAATAAGACAAAGATAAAAATGAAAGACAAAACGAACATCACATAAAAGTCAGTCTGTAAAAGTAAAAAATGTGAAAAAATGTGTCACCAGCTTTATGATTTGTGTCCATGTGCACATCATTGACTGATGGTTACAGCATCTCCATTAAACTAATAGAAAACAAGCGCCGTGCACAGGTTGACCTTATCCTCCAAGAATGATTGCAATTGGCTGATAGATGCCTCAGAGTCATGTGGGCAGACTTCAGAAAATGTATGCTTTAATAACACAATGTGTAGTTACACACACCTACCACAAATACACAAAGACATCTCACACTCTGTAGATTAGCATTGACCTGTTAAAAGTCTTTTCAAGTGCAAGACATCTGAATAATGCACCAACTGCATAGCAGACACACACACACACACACACACACACACACACACACAGAGTCATGGGTCATATATCTTATCATTCAGGTCATCCAACTTTCTAATAAACACACTGAGCTAATTATAAACTCAAAAGATTAATTATAAAAGCTGAAAATTAATAATGAGACTTTTTTGCTGAGAAAAGAAAACCACTGGACCACAGCATATTACCTGCTAGTTTAATGAAAATTAAAGGCTGTATCCTGTTTAAACACACATGCACTGCATACATAATGGGCAGGGGGAGAACCGAGGCGTGCACACCTGACTGCATGCATTTGAACTGGGAAAAAAAAAGTGAGCACTCACCACCAGGAGAAACCAGAGGATCCAAAGTGAGTCCACTACCTTCATATCTTCCTCTCACAGGCCGATCCCTGGAGGGAGAAAGAGGAGTTATTACCATCAGAAACTAAGCTACACCATGAAAGTGACTCACTGACTAAGCAAACATGTGGCTCTTTTGAATCAGGATTACAGCCTCTCACGGGAAAACAACAACAGCAATCATTCATCAGAAATGCAAAACACTGCAGCTGCGGCATTGCGGCTTGTGACATTTCACACTTTTTTTCTGTGAGTGTGTGTCTGGAAGATAGGAAGCAATAGTAGCAGTCAAAGCACAAAACAATAACAGAAGAGCAAAGATAAAAAAAGAACACACACGACAGGACCAGACAGACACATTGTAGGACTAAAATAGTCGCTGGTCATTAATCATCTCGAGCTGCAGCTGCAGAACTGACAGTTTAGTAAGTGAGTGCGTGTGAGATTAGGAGTCGCGGCAGCTCTCTTTGCTTTGGCTGGCTGAGTCCCCGCTGGAAGCCCATCACTCCACAGTTTGAACAGTTCAGACGACCTACTGCTTGTTCCACACCCGTCAGCGGCCCGTGGGGGCAGGCTTTCCAGCAGATAGACACACATGAGCAAGTCCTCTAAGTCACCGTGAAAGGTTAGCAGGATTGATGCTATTTGTGTTGGCTCTAAGACACATGCTGATGGTAGTCTGCTTATTATGAGAAATTAACCTTGAACTCCATCTGCAAAAAAAATGAACAGCTGGGAATGATGAGCTTTGACCAGGGATGACTCCAAATACTCATTTCTCATTGGCTGAATTTCTGATTGATTCCCTAAGTTTCTTAAGTCCCCTTACATTGCTGTGTTTATTAATACTTATGAGGAGATAAAGATCACCAGTAATAAAAAAGTCCATTAATCTGAAACTCTATTGACTGGAACTAAAATAGCAAAAACAATTTGTGTTATGAATCCAAAAATACACACATTACACAGTGAGGGGATTGTATCTGGTGAAAATTAGATAACGAGTCAACATGTTGTTTTTTTCCCCCATTTAGGATTTAGACTAAAAACAAACTGTCAATTTAAATGAGAGAGATACTTAGACTTGTTTGTAATGCAACAAATGTCATCCATTCACGTGTATAGTTTTTTTTATTGTTAATAGTCGTGTATTTTGTCCTTTCTCACAATAGTTAAGCTGCTGTTGTGTCTTCCTGCTGTAGTTATAGAAAATAATGACACCACTGCAGTTTTAAATGGCACTTTTTCTCAATATGAAGTAATATGCTCTCATTGTCAAACCGAATTAAAATATCTCAGAGTATTTTAAGTTTGAGCCGTCACCTAAGAGCAGATACAGGTGCAGCACATCAGACTGATGGCAGCAGACAAACCATGGGCATTGCAGGCAGACTGTTCTGCAGCATGCAAATCTCACAACAAAGTAGAGCAGCATTTATAAAACTGATGCTAGGTTTCCAAATCAACAAACTGATAAAAATTGCTTAACATTTTTTATATGAAACCAAAAAACTGTTTTAGAATGCAAAACAATGTAATTCATGCTATAAAAAACACAATTAGGTATTATAAACTATTGATATTTAGAAACTAGTGCTTGGAGACACAAGTCAGACAGCCATGGTCGAAACAAATGAGCAGCCTACATGCTACTTATGTAATTTTTACATCTTCCAGACACGTGTTCACCAAAAAAGTCCACTTGTCAAAATATAAAAATGACTAGTAGTAGTAATAAATTTATATGACCATTTTATTAGAAATCTTAGCAGTACAGAATGATGAAGACAACAGTCTAAGGCCACTTTTTCGATGGAAAATTCAATAATGAGCTCAAAATTAGAACTGTTGATTTAAAAATATGATGTATTTAGTTAATTGGTTTAATATGAGACAATGCAGATTAATAAACATTTCTGTAAATATGCCGGTTTAGCTAATTTGGCTAATTTTCAGTCAAAGTCCCTGAGGCAGGTGACATGAGCACTACAATAAATAATGTATTTTTTTTTAAAGAAAAGCAAATTCAAACACTACTATAACCATATTATAAACGCATTGCAATAGAATACATTAAAAACATTCAGTAAATGCAGTCAAATTTGAATTTCAGACCAGATGGTCACACGCTTGACCATTTCTCAACCATAATTTTAATTTTCTTTTAGAAAAAAGGTAAGTGTCACACTCCCTGAACATTACAGTTACATTACAGTTATAGACTATAGGAAATGTCCTGACAAACTAAGTATGCTTTTGGTTTGATGTGGAGTTAGTATCTCAAACTGAGATCTCTCAGTGCAATTTGGCTTTAGAAATAATGTTCAATAACTCTCCAAATCTTTTATCCATTTAAAAAAATAATAATTTGGGGATCATCAGTATCTACCCTATTCCCATAACTACTTGAAACCTCAGCTATAGAGCCCATTAGTTCCTCTTTTTTAAAACAATTTCAGCAGAATCCTGGATGAGCTCTAATCGTTACTTCGATCAAAGCGCATCCATGCTGAAAACTAAAAGACTAAACAGTATCCAGCATCCAGCAAACTCAGTCACGTCACAAAAACTTCATCAAACTGTCTCAGAATACTTCTTTGAAAATTCAGAAAGATGAAAAGAAGAAGAAAGAGAAAACAAGAAATCCAAGATAAAGAGACAGCAGAAGGCAGGAAGTCAAATATGGATCCAAAAATGGCCTCTGGGAAGAAGAGATCTATAAAAACATCATCAGCCTCAACAGAGCTCGCTTCAGTCGATTATCAGCTAATCACCTCTGGCTGTGCGCGAGCATGTGAATTTTCTGAAAAATGGGGTCTTCTCAGAGAGACAAGTTTCTTCAAGTTGAATAACCACAAAGGAACTGATATGACGATTTTATATGATTTTAAGTTGATGAAAATCAAACATTTTAATTCTTATTTAGGATTGTTTTTATAGTCCCTGAGTTGTGGTTTAAAAAGACGTTAATTACGTGGTTTACCTGGGCAAGCAAAGCAGTCTTGAGCTCTGTGCTAAGTATGCTATTTAAGCTACTGGACGGTTGTCTGATGCTACTTTCAGGGTGTAGCTAAAGCTTTGTTAAATATACCATTGATGTTTGGAAGAGGCTAGACCTTGGTTCAAGCTTTATTTACAAGGTTTATCAGACAGCAACACTGCTTTGCACGTCCTCTGATTCTGTTAATTAAACCAAGCTAAGTGTTAGCTTCTCCTAGCATAAAGGCTAGACTGAGAGGGAAAACAGCTATTCAGGCTCAGTCCTTCACTTTGTAATTAAAGCAGAAAAAAGGGGGTAGGTGTGAAGAGATGAGCAACTCCCTAATGCAGAAATGTTGAATGTTTATGGTTTTAAGAAGCACTGATGTTTGCTCGGCCATTTGAAACTCAGCAGACTGTTACACATGAATCCTAGTGCTGATAGTGGTGGAGGCTGGGTCTTTTTGAGACACCAATAATGCCTTCAATATTTCAACGCTGTTACACAGACTATTAATAATAAATTTGCCAAGAGCACATTTCATATTTTAGTGTCTCTTCTGCACATTTGACTTCTCTCATATTCAGCCTAGAGAAGAGAGCTGTGGCTTCTTTCAATAACTGCCTCACACATTAGCTCACGCGCGTCTCTAAACATAGATCCCCTGACCATTTTTTGCAGACCATTAGGTCTTATGTGACATGAGCAGTAAAGCCAGGAGCATGCGTAGCTCATTAGAGAAAGCAGTGTCGTTTTAGAGAAGACAAAGAAAAGCACTCAGACAGGGCAAGAGCGTGTGTGGCACAGCAGATATACATTCAGCCCTCACTCCTCTGTGGGACTTCTGTGCAGTACTGGATACACTTTGCTTTAAGTTAGAGGTCAAACTCTTGGAATTGAAGTTTTAAAAAACTCACTTTTGCTAACTAACCACACGTTCCCAACCATTCGTAGATAAAAGAAGGTTTTGAAGGTAGAGACATTTTAGAGTTAGCTTTGACTTTGAAACTATTCACTTGAAAAGAAAGTAGTTCAAATTGGAAAGGATCAGCTTCTGAGTCAGGTGCTTCACACAAAGGTGCAGAGTGATCAATTGCCTTTGTATTTGAGGTCTTATACTTCACCTGTCATCCTCTTTTGTAGCTTGGATCTCAGTTCAAACCAAATGACAACTAATGATCGAATCAGGCTTGATATTGAAATAATGCTTTCTACTTTTACTTTCTACTTTTTGATACATCTGAAGATTAAGGCAATGCTAAAGAAAAACAATTACAAGATCAATCTCAAATATTTAGTATAAAGTCATAAATTAAAGAGAAAGTCATAAATTTACAAGAATAAACTCATTAAGTAGCTATAGGCTATCAGAAGATTGAAGGAATGTAGTATGAAAAACTTATATTACATGTGTAAAATGATGATGCTGTACCTCTCCTGGGTAAAGTTATCTAATATTTCTGTATCATATTTTATCGGTGCTGCAATTTGCAGACATTTCATTTGTACAAGAGCTGGCTCTGCATAGAGGCCAATGAAAATTCCCAAGCGCTAAGGACGGCTCGTTTGGAGGAAAAAACGTCTGTAGCTCACAGACTACCTTGTTGTGACTGCAGAGAGGTGTGGATTTGTAAAAGCATCGCTCCACTAATGAGGTACTGATCAAGGAAAACTGAATCTGTGAACACCTTTCTAGCTCTACCTGAGTTTTTAACAAAGCCCCAGTTTCTTTGCAATCTTTTCAGGGTCCTCGGCAAAACATCAACATAAGTATAATTATACTTACTATAATTATGCTGAAGTACCAAACGATTAGATAATTCCTTATACCTGAAACCCATACCAAAGTTTAACTTCACAAGATGTTCCACGGTCCTCATTGTTGTTACTCTCCTGACAGCCTTTAGCTATAGAGTTAAATGTGTGCCTTTGCTCTCGTACATTTATGACTTTTTCTCTTGCATTTATGAGATTATTCTCATAAATTTACAACTTTATTCTTATTATTTATTTATTTATTTATTTATTCATTTAAAGGTGGCCTTAATTCGCCATCCTATTTTGATGGGAGAAAATATGTGTATTTTTTATGCAGTGCATTTCAGTGGTGGGGGTATATATCTGAGAAAATAAACCGCCCGGAGAGTTTTCCAGTTAATTCCATAATTTTGACGATAATAGGATTACAGTGTCCAGATTTTTAGAAGTGTCATCATTCATGTGTTGTGTGTTCTTTCTTTGTCTCCTCTCTTCTCTCCAACTTTTCCTCCACACTTTTTCCTCTATGCCTCATTTTCCCCTTCATCTCGACTCTCCCCTCTTTTCTGTCCTCTGTACATCACTCTGACAGCGGCAGACGGAGCCCCACATTTCCCCCCTCTCCTCTTGCAGCGAGCGGACATGGGCTCGGTGACAACACAGATTTGTGCTGACATCACATCAGTGATGGAGGATGCAGCGGCTCAATCTGCCTCCCTCTGACTTTTCACCACTTCAGAGCCCATCAGTCAGTCTGAAGGCTGCAGCCACAGCGACGTGATTTGGCATCCCATATTCAGTCGGGGACAAATGAGCTGGATTACAATGCAGGCTCAGGTGGATTAGTTTGATGAATGCACACATTGTGGATATAACCCACGAGGCTGTCATATTTGTCCTGTCCAAAGTATGAATTATTACAGACATGCACAAGTTACAGAACATGATCTATAAGCCGCATCAAAGCACCCTCTTTGTATAGCCACTCAGGTTAACAACTCTTTGGCAAACAAGCCATCAACACCACTCTCATTTAGTGACACCTGATGAACAACATGTCACAGCCTCCTTAAAGAGTTATTGACATCAGGGAAAGATTCAGAGTCTCAGTGTCTGATATATGCTGATCACAATAGAGGACAAAAGCCTGGTGGCTCAGTTTGTACTCAAAAATAAACATTACTATATCTGAAATATCAAGTATTAAAATCACTTTTGGTTTGCTTTTTCATTAGGTTCAAGTAGTCAAAGTGTTGACAGCAGTTGCTGGTTCAACTCCAAGTTTTGACCTTTTTCTGCATGCCCCACCTCACTCTCATCTCCCTGTATTTCCTGTCTTTCTTCAGCCATGCTATCTCTACAGAACCTTCCAAATTAACCTTAAAAAATCTGTTTCTTCCAGTAAAGCAATGATGTGCAGTACTGCAATGGTATTCTTGATGGCCTACTTGCAGGTTTACACTACACATAAGTTAACACTAAACTAAACATATTCACTCAGGTTGAATTTTTTGTTTGTTTTGCTTCAGTGCCAACTAGCAGTGACAAAAATGTGATACAACTTCTTTCCCTGGATTAATTCGAGGGGAGAAAAGGGTTAGTGGTCACATGGGTTGGTTGTCACACTCGTTATATCTAGCTGTCTCTCAAATTGTGGTATGGCAATTTACAGAATAGGGAACAAAGCTCACGCACAGTCTTTTCTACAATGAGACAGCTAAGCTTGAGCTTGAGCTTTTCTTGTTTTTCATGTCAAATTGTAAACATTCAGCTCCTCAGTGTTTCCTTCCAGGCTTTTACACAATGATTTTATAACAAAACATCAGTTATCCTTAAAGACTGTTCAGGGGAAGCTATATTTTAGATTGTTATTAGCTGGCTAACTAGTGATTATGCAGTTGTTAGCCTCGATGCTAGCAAGAAATTCTAGTTGGAGTTGGTTGTCACATTTTGGAATTGGTGGTGCAATCCATTTGTACTCAGAACTGGGAAGTCGGGAGTGGGAATGGCTTCATCTCCAAGTTAAAGTGTTCCAGTTGCTAAGTCTTGCCATTGCAGCAATATTTCTGTATATAAAGACTCGATAATACTATTTATACAGTTGATTTATTGCGACAAACAGTAGTTAGAAATTCTAAAATAAACAGAATTGAACAGGAGCTTAAATACTGTTTACCTCTCAAATTCGAATTTCCTACTGGCAACATGGGGGCGGTGTGGATGCTCCGACTTCCCAGTTGGAAATTCCGACTTCTGAGTACAAATGGAACAGTTGGCACATATATATGTGTACATGTATGTATACAGTAACCTGTCCGTGTTCCTTGCTCATTTTGTGTCAAGATCAACTAAGTAATGCCTTTGTCAACTTTTCAACAAATTTAAACTTTCACTTTTAGCTCTGCCTCCTTTCCATTTTAAAAGGTTTTTCCTCATTAAAATAACATTGTGACGAACAACTCCAAACCATGTCACAACCATCCTTGAGATGGGGTTGGTTGTCCCAATGTTTCAGAGTGTCTTTGATAGTTTATTAACTCTTTCTTACAATAAGTTAGAAAATGAGAGGGATACACATTTCAAGCCAACACCTTAAGCTTCAATTTAATGTAGGAATGACTACTGAAAGATGTTTAGATGATGAGCAATTCACACTAGAGTATTTCTGAAAACATGCAGAATGAGCATTGTTAGCTTAGCATTTTAAAGTGATTTGATAGCATCAAATGTCAGTTAAAGACTGCACCGTCATGAACTGCCATTCAAAGATGTAAGACCCTGTAGGATCATTTAATTCAAAGCTCGCGGATGGATTTTTCAGAGCGAACACCGAGCCTCTTTTCAGCACGACGGGTGAATTTATTCCTGTTTCTGACTCACACTCATGTCGAGGTGAAATGGGTAAGTGGTGAAAGTGCTGAAAGCTCTGCAGCCTGACTTCCTTCACATCTTTTTGCTTTAGCATCTATCTAAAAATACACCAATACCAGCCTTTCCAGTTAAGGGGAAAAGAACAAGGTAACATCGTTCTTACATGCATTTACCTCCACATCCTCACTCAGATCCTACTTTCCCCTGCATTCTTGTTTCCTCTCTGGCCTCCTTTCCCTTCCATGTATCTCCCACTCGTTTCATCTATTTCCCTTCTCTTCTCATTTTTCTCTCGTTGAAACCCCATCTCTTCCTCCGTCGCTCCTCTTTCCTTTTTATTAAATCTACCCCTTTCAGTGCACTGCCCTCCTTCTCTCCCATTCTCCTCTTTCTCCCCCTTTTCCGTCGACACTTTTAGAGGCTTTCTCCCAGACTCTGTGCGAAGATCACACAGATTCATCAAGTCGCTTTTAAACATTAAACAGGTTCCTGTTATGGTGACACATCATATTTTCAACTAATCCGTCTGTTGAACAGAGCACACCCACACAGCATAGCCCCAGTCCCATTTCCTGCTCTACTGTATGCGAAAAGTAGTCAGACCTTACAGAGAGCTGCTTATTGTTCAGCTCAGATTAAATGTTTCACAGCCGTTCTGGATCAAATGATTTCAGATGCTTTTCCAGTGGATAAACATATAGTAACACGACATCTTTGGGCCTGTTAGGCTGTCGCTGGAGGATGTGAACCCACCACTGGTTCGTTGCTTGATTTAACTCTGAGACAAGTGAAAAAAATAAACTCTATCTGGAGAATAATGTAGGAAGTTTTTAAAGTTAAGGGCTGTATCATTTGAGGGGAACCCTTGCAGATGAGGAGTTAATGGGAAATTTTTGAGCATTAGATTACTTTGTCAAATTGAAAGTATTAAACTCACTTCCTTGGTTTAATGACAAAATACAAAGACTAATGAGTCTATTTGTTGTCATAACAACAGTGTACTAATGGAGTACAGACCATCAGTTTCTGTTTTTAAAGAAGCAGGATTCTTTAAAAACATGCACTGCCTCATCCAATACCTCAAAACATATATTGAGGTACTGGATAAAGGATATATTTTGTGTCATTTTAACACTAGTCGACAAAAGAAGGATCTTTTTGTACCGCTCTTTCCTGGAGGCTACCTGTTAAGATGGTACATTACACCCTAAAACAACATGAACCATGAATAAAAAGGTGTGAAAACCCATTTCCCATGAAGCCCCCAAAGGAACAAAAACGAATAAGGACCTTGATAAATCGTCACAGATCCTGCAGTATTTCTGCACTCAGATGAATTCCCACATTAGGTCTTGTGCTGCGCTCCGACACGGAAATTGCAGGATTTTGAGGTGAAGCTGGAAGTTCTGTCACATGTTTAAACTTTTTAGGGCCAGTAATGCATCAGCAGAACATTGCTTTTATTAAATGAACCGTCTCTTCAACTCAGCAAGCTACACTTTGGTTTTCAACAGACCATCCTGTGAGTTTGCCAACTTTGTTTGGCCTCTGAGCAGCTAATGACTTAAGTGCACTGGGGCAGTCTGTGAAGTGCAACATTGAAACAAGAGGCTACAAAAAACATCTGATGACTACACTCTGGATCAGTGCAGCTTCAGTAAAAAGAGCGTCACACATCAGTGGTCTCTGCACTATATGAGACAGTTTGGGGGAAGTAGACTTCACATACAATAAAACATTTTTGGGTCGACTGAAGTTTTTTTCCTCCATGGTCGTCAGCAGCTCTGAGATTTGCTTGAGGTGGAAAATGTTCAGAGCCTCACCAACCCACGATGCTCTGGTCCAAACTTGAGTTTTTAACTCGGATTTAAGCTCAAGTAACTTGGGCTAAGACTTGATCTTTAACTCCATTAGGCCCAGAGGAGGATTCAGAAGCTTTATGTCTAAAGTCACTGATAAACAATTTTATGAAGAAAGAGTTGGCATGTGTGTTCTCTTTTCTTGCATCGTCTTGTTCAGCAACCGTTTCAGTGATTGTGTTAAAAATGTGCTTTTTTTTTTTTTTTTACAGCGTCTACTGTTTTCTTTAACAACTTTAACAGACATCTACAACACTGCACCACAGCAAAAGTGGGTAAGGCCAAATCGTCAAACATGTAGGGTTAGTGCGCACAAGATTTTGTAAAATCTTCAAAGGAAATCCACATTTACTAACCAGTTAGTTTGATTATGGGGTACTTCTGCTCACCTGCAGATTTGTGGTTGTAGATCACTAGAAAAAAAAAGAGCTGTAACCACAAATTTAAAGGATTTCTTCTGCACTAGTCCAGCCTCTTACAGTGTTTACTTTAAGCAAAAGAGGGCTACTATTGGTTGTGACAGATGTTCTGTTTAATTTCTTCTCCAACAGTTTTTAAGAAATATACCAGAGTATCAAACTCCTGATTTGGTGCATTAAAATTTAACATTTTGCTTTCATTGAAACTTTCAAGCTGTCAGTTTGTTTTGCTGTGAAAAATTCTGCAAAGTTAGAGCTATTTATCTACTTTTATGCACTTTATGATTTCTAATTTATGCATTTTTCACTTGAGTGGATGATGGATTACTGCTGCATTTCAGTCAATATCCACTCAGCCAACAAAACAACAACACTAAAATCAAGAAGACTTCATCACTCAGCTTCACACTGTTTGAGCTAAAACTGTCAAAACTTCAGAAGTATCTGAGTATTTGTGCGATCTTCGTGCTTAAAGTCAGTAAACTGATCACTTCATAATGCAGACTGAGTGGTTTAAAAACCACCCAGCTCTTTGTTTCCTCTGAGCATTAGTCCGAAGCAGACATCATAATGAAGAGGCCTGATTTATTGTCTGACATCCCAAACAGCCTAAGATGGTCTAAATGTTTGACCAATGGAAAGAGCAGACTCATTATGACAGGAAAATTCATCTCCATGATGAGTAAACAAATTAAGACCAATCTGAATACACAAAGCTTTCACAGTCTGGATTGATTGGACAGCTCATATACCATGATGTGATTCATCTTCAGGATGTCATTTCATTTAACTGGATACACGACCCTCCTTATCGTGTGTTGTGCATCCTTAAGCTGTTTCATTTTCACAAACTGAAGTAATGATTACCCTCCAGTGTGAGCGCAGAATTGATTTCTATTTGAGATTGCACTGGAGGGCCACCAGCTCCTGCACCCTTTATTAAAAGCTCTGTTGTGGAGACATTTGGTGCCCTCCAGCCTTTGATCTGGAGCACCTCTCTATTCACTGGTGGAGTGGCAGGACTTTGCTTGGAAGCGCTGAGGGAAGCGAACATTGTGTTCTCCAGCTGTTCAGGACGAGTCTCTTTCAAGAAGAGGACTCTCTGTGGCTCTGTTGATTCATCTCCGATTCCTACCACCATGACACCCCACACTTCCTCCCCTCTCATATGGAGAAATAGAGAGGCAGTCAAGGAAGACAGAGGGAGAGTTATAAGGGAGGATGATATGGGAGACATAGATAGTAACACAATGTGCCTCTGGTGGAAATGATTTAGTCATAGTCTAGACTGTGTCCACAGACATTAAGTTAATCCAGTGCCCAGAGCGTGCTCTGTGCCACTTCCCTTTCATTTCTCTTCTCCCTGGCATCACAAGCACTCTCAAGCACCACAAACATACATTACATGTAAATTGGCGTTATTTAGTGTCAGCCAGGCAGACTGATGGGAGCCATCTCAGGGTTTCCTTTACTCCCCTGTGACTACATGGAACAGGTTGGGTCCACTTTTCAGCTCTAACAGCTAATAACTCAAATGTGGTGAGAAGCCTAATGTGTGCTGCTGCATCAAAGCTTAACGGCTCTCTTTTGGAGTGAGGTAACATTACTAAGTGGGTACTTTTTCCATTTCTGTAACAAAGGAGCCTTTAATTGGGGTATTACCGCAGTGTTGGCAATCTGTCTGGGAAAGTCATGTTGTTTACAGTAGTTTGCCTGCAACTAATAAGGTATGATGTGCAGCGTTTTTAGAGAAAAACACAGTGTCTGCAGATTTAGATTTAAGAAAGTGTAGGGTAGATTAAAGCAGTGGCACAAAAAAAATCCAAAATTTTGTCATGAATGTGGGGTGTTTAACTTTAAGCACAAAAGTTGAACCATGTTTTGTTTTTGTCATTTAGATGCATTCAAGATAAGTTACCCAAAACAGAAAAACCAAACCTGAGCTGAAAGACACTAAACACTTCTAAAGGCACAGAGGCTCTGACGCATGTTATAAAGAAATTAGATCCCCTGTCATGTAAATCATGTTTGCACACTCCTGCCAAAACTTTTGCCCGTCATTTTTTTTTTTTTTTTTTTGGAATTGGTTTGATTTTATGTGTTTTCTCGCATCTACTTGTTTCCAGGGTGGTTTGACTCTTCAGAGACACCGTATCCCACTTGCAACATCACATTTTCACATTTTCCAACACATTTCCTTCACACATTTTGAGCTGTTTGGATGATGAATGACGACTTGTGGATGTGTATGTGAGTGTGTGTGCATGTGGTTGTGTGTGTGTTTGCATAACACAAACATACTGACAGCCACTGCTCAAGACTGGTACTGCAAATTTTCGTAATTAACAAAAAATAAACACATCAGATTCTGTGTGCAAGGAGTCTTTGTGTAATTTTTTTTTCTCTTGGAAAAAAATGCATCTGAAAAAAGGACTCAATGTGCAAAGACCTCTAGGCCTTGTACACACGTAGCAGAGTAGTTTAAAAAATGAATATCCCCTTCATTTGTTTTTAAGAATGAAATGAAAGAATACTTTCATCCACATGCAATGGGAAAATCTACCAATGTGCACGGCTCAAAGCATGTCAAACCAATATTTGGCAGTGTTGTTCAGACGTAAAACTTGTGCCAGCCAATCAGAATGAACCATGAAACCAGTTTTCCAAAATCTTCACTTCGGATGCAGTTTTCAGAAGACATTGTTTTTAGTGACGTAAAACTGTGGTTTGGTGTGGATGAGAGGCCGAAATGTGTAAATACAAATGCGGTTTCCCAGATACTGGGCTACGTGTGGACACAGCCTTAGACTGAGTGTTGGGAGAGTGTCTGATGCTGGCAGGATGAGCCATGCCTCGTTGCCAGAAGTCAACCCCTCCCTGTATTCAATTACATGCTCCATATGCATTCTGGCAGAACCTGCACTGATTGTATCCTCATGCAAACTTTCCCCGACACTACTTCCATCTGCGCTTCTTTCTCTTGCACTCGCTTTTTCTCACAGTTCTCAAGGTTACAGCCACGGTGGTCTTTACATTCGACTGCTGGGAGACCACCAGGGCTTTGCAGCAGAGAGATCCAGAGTCCTTCCTTCAAAGACCCCTCTCAGAATTTGGTCATTCATCTGTAGGACGGTCTGAGTTCACTTTTCCATCTGACCAACTTTAGAGCAACTAAACTGTTTTTTCTCAGTGGAAAAAGCTCAGAAAGGAGTGGTTCACTTCCTGAGGAAGAAATAATAGATATAGAAACCAGATACAGCAAAATATAGAATCCGTGGCTTGAAGAGGATACACTCTTGTAGTTCAAAGATGATTTATTTGTCTTTTCCTTTTAGAAAGAACTACAAAGCCATGAAACAAGTTGTAGGTCCTCATCACGCCAATGTTTTTAAACAATTAGCACGAGTCTTTTAAATTTGAAATCCGACAAAAGGTCTTCTTGACATACTAGATACTGCATCCAGAAAGTATTTACAGTACTTCACATTTTGTTCTGTCGACATCCCATAATGACAGCTTAAAAAAAAAAAGTTGTTTTTTGTTTGTTTGTTTTTTTGTTTTGTTTTGCAGCTAGAAAAAACTAGGACATCATATGTACATGCCAATAATTCACAGCCTTCACTCAATACACTGTTGATGCACTTTAGGCATCAATTACAGCCTCAAGTCTTTTTGAATATGAAGCCCCAGGCTTGGGTCACCCATTATTGGCCAGTTAGCCCACTCCTCTTTGCAGCTGCTCTCAAGCTCCATCAGGTTGGATGGGCAATTTCAGTGCACAGCCATTTTCAGATCTGTCCAGAGATGCTTAATCTGATTCAAGTTTGGGCTCTCGCTGGGCCACTCAAGGACCTTCACAGTTGTCCTGAAACCACTCCTTTGATATCTTGGCTGTGCTCAGGGTCATTGTCCTGATGAACTCTGGCTCCAGTCTGAGGTTCATAGTGCTCTGGAGTAGGTTTCATAGACTATGATGTCTCTGTACATCGCTGCATTCATCTTCCTCTTGATCCTGACTGGTCTCCCAGTTTCTGCAGCTGAAAAACATTCCCCCAGCATGATGCTGCCACCACCATGCTTCACTGTCGGGGTGGGATTGTCCAGGTGATGAGCGGTGCCTGGTTTCCACCAAACATGATGCCTGGCATTCACGCCAAAGAGTTCAGTCTTTGTCTCATCAGAGCAGGGGATTTTTCTTTCTCATGGTCCAAGGGTGAGCGACAAAGTAGCTGCCAGGAGGATGAGACTCGTAGGACACTGCCAAAGGCATAGAGAACTGCCAGCCTCCAAACTGGTTCTATGGGAACCAACACATGGGCACCGGTCGAGAGGACGCCCCACATTAACCTATGTGAAGGTACTAAAAGAAGACGAAGGAGTTCAAAGCACCAGCGAGCTGGCCCGATGCATGGAAGACAGGGATGACTGGAATCAACGATGGAAGGCTCGTCTGAAGATGACCTAGAGAGTCTGAGAGCCAGGGCTGCACGGTGGCGCAACGCTACAGCCTCACAGCAAGAAGGTCACCGGTTCGATTCCCAGCTTGGCCGGTGGGCCTTTCTGTGTGGTGTTTGCATGTTCTCCCCGTTCCCTCCGGGTACTCAATTGACCACTCTAAGTTGTCTGTAGGTGTGAGTGTGAGAGTGAATGGTTGTCTATCTATGTGTCAGTCTTGTGATTGGCTGGCAACCAGTCCAGGGTGTACCCTGCCTCTCGCCCAATGACAGCTGGGATAGGCTCCAGCCACCTGCGACCCTGAACAGGATAAGCAGTTCAGAAAATGAATGAATGGTCTGAGAGTCCTTCAGGGGCCTTTTGTTTATCTTCAGGTGGGCTGCCATGTTCCTTTTACTAAAGACTGGCTTCTGTCTGATCACTCTACCAATAGGCCTGAATGTGGATTACTGCAGAGATGGTTGTCCTTCTGGAAGGTTCTCCTCTCTCAACAGAGGATGCTGTAGCTCTGACAGAACCTGTTATGTGTAGATTTTTGAGGAAAGAATTACTTACAATTTTTATTCTAAATTGAAGATTGTTTTGGAAAATTCATAAATAAAATGACTTATGGCATAGCTGTATATGCAGCATATAAATGTATAAGCTTTGTCATATTGTGTTATAGGCATAATCCACTGCACTGTTTGATACACTGACAAAAACTCAAACTGTCTCACTACAGGTGAACTGTGTTTATTTGTTTTTCTCCTGTTACCTCAGCGAGGTCTTATCACGCAGTGCCACACAAAGAACATGACATAAACAAACTATTATATAAAAGAAACACACAATCAGCACATGTTTAGAAACCTCTTTACCATGTTAATGTAATGTTTCAGTTTAGATGAAAAAGATACAATGAAAAACTTTACATAATTCACACAAACTGGAGCTTGTTATTTCCACAGCTAGCCGTGGAGCTCTAATTATTTCAGAGTTAAAAATACACCTTATTTCTGAGCTTTGAAAGTGCATGTTCATTCTCTATTTTCAGCTGCAGAAAAACACATTACACAAGAACTGCTTTGATTTTCCAGGAGCAGCACATCTGCCAATCAACAGAGCAGCATCATTAAAATGTAATAATCAGATGTTAAACAGTGTCTGCCATGAAACCAGGCTGGATAACAAAGGAACAACACTGTTGTGATTACTGCTTTCCAAGCTTCAGCTGATTTACATACAGGTGATTAATTCATGCTAATGTCACCACATCCCCAGAGTCTCTGCTTCGGTGTTGTTTGGATAAAGAGTTAGTTTCATGCCAATATGTGGAGTGGGGAACTCTCAAACAGAAACTCTGCACAGATTCTGATCAGTGATGCATAAGTTTTGCTTTTGTGTGAGAAAACAATCTGAAGAGCAGCTGTTGCTTTCACTGCAGTAAAAATCAGCATTTAGAAGGTTTTGTTTCTTTTATTTTAAAGTTGAAGAGCTCTGAGGTGGTCGGACTACTAAAACAGCCTTCACAGTCAAAGTGCATATTAACAGAACATTAATAAACATGTCATGCTACAGGATTTATAATGCTCTATTACAATAGGTTGTACCTGCTGTTCAGCGTGTCACTGAACATGACAGGATTTCCAATAAATACAGAGTGCAGTCGGCTAGGTTGTCAGCTTTATTGAATATACCGCCCTGTTATATAATCCCCTGAATAACATTTTCTCCTCCTGATATCAGTAAACAAAGGAGGCTGTTTATGAGCCCAGCCTTTGTTCTGTCATATGAGCAACTTCCTGCCTGACAAACACTTCTCCCTCCTAAGTTTTTGTTTACTTCCTGAATAGATTACGTGCCATTTTATACTTTCAGCCTGTCAGAGGCAATACTCAGGTGCAAACAGAAGTCTACCACTGGATACTGGGTATTTTAAAGATACAAATCCTTGGATCTGGTGACCTCCACTTTGCCCAGAGTCTTTCCTCTTAACTTAGTACTAAAAGTACAACGTGTCAGTCAAACAACCAATGATTTTGCTTCATTTCCCTGAAAGAGGAGAGCAGAGGAAGGATGGGGAATTTGGTTTAACCTCCTTCAGGTCTGGGTCCAGAGTCACAAGAGAGGTGAACTCATCTCAACCCAATTACAAAACAACCGGCAAAGATTTTAGTGTTCCTGTTGTGAAACTGTTTCTTCAGAGAAAGGAGAAATACCACACCTGAAGGCCTTTGCACACCAACAGCGACACAAATAAGTGGCATGAAATTGCAAAAAAGTTTGGAGGAATCATACTCCCATCTCCATAGCTATTCTCCTCCAAATGTTGTCTTACCAATCATTGTCTTTGTATTTTTTATGTCTTTTGTCGTAAAGAAGCAGGTGCTGGGACACAAACACAATCAAGTGGTTCGCCATGATGAATGTTTTGGTATGTGACGTGTCAACAACAAGCTTTTTGAGTAGTCGAATGTGTACTTGTTGCAAGCAAAACTCTGGAAAAATCGACCTTGGCCTGAAAAAGTAAAAGCCACAATTTCGCTCAGTGAAATAATGTTGCTGATGTGAAAGCTTGCATTGAAAAACAGTAAAATAAATAATGTGCAAATTTTTGTGCGAAAAATACGCATCTGGTGTGCAAAGGGCTAAAATCTGTTGGTAAACAAATTAAATGTGACATTGTAGCTGTTTTGGCCACAAGCTTGTAGCTGGATTTTGATACTTTTTTGCACCATCTGCTTGTTTTAGTCCTGGTGAAGGGCTGTTCCAAGTAACCACCAGCAATAACTCAGTTTACTGTCCAAATATGTAAGCAGTATTGATTGAGGATTGGCTATCCTCTAAAATAAAAGCTTAAAGCCATGAAAAAAATTCTTAGTAACTGTTGTTGGTGTAGCAAGAACAGTAGATTGAATTACTAAAGTCTTCATGTAATTTTGAGGGTTTAATTCCCCAAAGTTCCTCCTTCCTCTTGCAGGACTTAATAATATTGTGCTCTTCTTAGTCTTACTTAGTCTTAGTCTTAGTTTCACAGTAAAGATTACTCATGTCCATGCTCTGTTTTAATTACTGTGGTTTGGCACCAACTTTTTAAACAACTTCAAATCACAGTCTCCTGCGGTGTGTTTGGATTTACTGGGTAAAACAGCTGTGGAAATAACAACAACATAATGTAGATTGGGTGAAAGGTGAAAATTCAAGCAATGTCAGGTCCATGAAAAAGATCACTCAAAAAAAAAAAAACTTCCTGAAAGTTTGGTGAACGAAGATCAAATGGATCATTCATCTCAAGCCCTGTTCCCACCAAGCAGTGCAGTATGGATCAGTACAGTTTGGTCGAAGTTGGATCAGTAAAGCCTGATCCTGTGTGCGTTTCCACAGCCAACAGTGCCCCCTCTTGGTAGGCGACAAGTAAACTGGATGCTAACAGCCATGTCAACTATGTAATAGCTTGATGCCATAGCATCGCGCACAGTGTACCCTGCTAATAAATCCATTGAAGAAGAAAATCGCAATATTGCGAAAAAAAGAGAGAAACGATGGAAGACATCCAGCAATTTGTCTTCTTTGTGATTAGCATGTGGCTCTTTGTTATAAAGCACAATCAGGCTTTGTATCAGAGAAGACTGTGTGCCGTGGGGAGAAATACAGCTGCTGCTGTCGTACGATAAGTGACAGTTTTTTTGGACCAATCAACAGACTGCAGTATTGTAGCTCCACCTTCTGGAGTCAGATTGGTTTGGTCTGCCAGCCCAATGGAAGGGTCCCAAAAGGTGGGACAGTTTATCTTAAGTATCGTTTACACAACAACGTTTCATCTGATAACGCTAAAACGCAGTGAAAAAAATCTGCGTTAACACGGAAACGCTGATGGACTGAAAACGCTGTAGTGAGCATGCCAGGCCTGTGGGTGGTGCTATAACTGTCTTGTCCAGAAACCGCTTTTGGGAGATCTCCACCAAAGTAGAGTTGAGCTGGTCATCTGGTGTATTGGGGAATACTAAGTTAAAAAGTGGAGCAACAGATGTACATTTTGTTGAAAGACAGTCAGCAGATACAGCAGATTGAGCAGCAAAAGCACAACACGGTAATTCGTGAGGATCGTAAGAACTGTACTGTTAGCCTGTTGAATGCGCGCACAAGGCAGAGTGTGACGTCAGTGTTTCTACTGGAAACGCCGGCTTACTGTTTACACGGCAATGGTGTCGGTAGCGTTTCAGAAAATCCCACTCTGGAAGGTGTTTTCAAAAGTTTGCATTTTAGGTCGGCTGAAACGCCGTTTCCGTGTAAACGTGAGGCTGAAACGCAGCAAAACTTTTGCGTTTCAACCTAAAACCGTTGTCGTGTAAACGGCCCCTTAGTTATTTGGGGATCTGTCCCAGGATTAGTCAATGGAAACCCCACAAAATGCGTGCCGTCTAAGACGAACCTGTGTGAACCATTTGGTGGAAACATGGCTTTAAAAAAAGGCTGCTTTTAGGTTGGCTTTTGCAAAAACATCCATTTAATTCACACAAGCACAAATACTTAAACCAACATAATAATTTGATGTACTTAACACATTTGAGGGTATCACTCATGTCATCCATAAAGTTGCACCCTTTAGTTGTCTTCATATCTGATCAGTTACTTTCAGTGCACATGTGGCATGAAAACCCAGATCCATTCTGATCCATTTTGATCCATACACCTAAAGCTTTTCACTTAGAGAGGATCAAAGTTAGATATTCACTCTGTAGTACTAGAAGCATTGCAGAACAATAAGAACTGTGGGTGCAAAGAATTGTATGAAAGAAGAGTGGAAACCTGATTCAATGTGGCTGCAGCTTGTAGAAGCATTAGCTGTGACAAGGAGCCACAGATCTACAACAGAAGATAAGCTCCTCTGGATGAAGAATGGCAATCAGACAGAAAATTGATCCCAGAGGGTGAAATCAGAGGCCCCCGAGAGCAGAGGTCCAGCATGATCCTCCCACTCAATCTTCAACTCAAACAAGACAGTTCAGAAAGCATGAGAGAGAAAAAAAACACTTATTTCAGATGGAAAATGATCTGCACCCATCGGAACATGTCTCATAGCTCTCGGATGTACGCTCGGTGAATGGAACAAACACTCCAGACAATAAATCAGGGTAGGTGGGAGGAAATAAAGGAGAGGTAGACAGAAATAGCTCTGTTAAAGCCGGCACAGCAAAAGCACATCTGAGACATGCAGCATGCACAGTCATTTCAGTTGAGGCTCAGAGGGCACGGCAGCTCTGCATGAGCCAATAAGGCTGCAAAATCAAGACAGCAAAACCCATCCACACAGGAACACTGAAAAAAATCTCATTAAACGGATGTGAAATACCAAGGTTCTCACATTTCTGAGAAACCCATTAAGTGTTTTCTAAACCACGGCATTGTTAAGCCCCACAGAGAATCACCCATACTGTACAGTAAATATCACTTTATTGACAGTCTGTGCCTGCAGGCATCCTACTCGCTGTTTCAAGGACATACATTGAAAGTAAGCTGATGGGAGGAAAAGGCTCTGACATAGATGTGCGATACAAGTCAATTGAACAAAATGATTCAGAGAAAAGGGAATCGCCGCTCTCATGTTTGCAGGCCACAGATGAACAGCAGCCTGTTTCCTATTTTCTCTGCTTCAGTGAAGAGCAAAGTATGCAAATGTCTTCAGATGTGAGGGACGCGGCAGAAAAAGAGGAGAGCAGAGGAGGAGGATAGAACGATATCAGGCATTTCTTCTTCAGGCTGTGTCTGTGTGTGAATGAGAGGGATTACAGTCTCTCTCTCTCTCTCTCTCTCTCTCTGTGTGTGTGAGTGTGTGTGAGTGTTTTAAGAAAGAGAGACTGAGTCTGTGTTTGAAGCCCCAAAACAGGAGTCTATCTATAATTATAGCCTGCTAAATGTATTACTGGCTGCGTTTATCTGTGATTACGTGCTTCAGTTTTACAACCTACTTGACACTCATCTGAAAGCATTGGTGGTGAGTGGATGAAAAAAGAAAAAGAAGAGAAAGACAGAAAGTGAAGGTAATGTATACAAATTCAATTTTTTTTTTATTTAAAGGGGCTGTAATGAGTTTCCAAGTGATCTTGAAATAGTTTCCCTTCTAGATATATGCCTGACCATAATCCACACTTTAAAATGAGATTATCAGCACCACAGTCAGCAGTTATTCTGCAGTGGTCTGTTCAAACTTGAGAGTCTATCAATAAAATGAAGAGTGAGGTTACGTTAGCTCTGATTGGTAGATGACTGGCAGGACATAACCAGGATCCACTAACGTTACGCTCTAAGACGTTATGTCTTAGAGCACCGGGCTGCCAGCTGTGCTAAATATAGACGACTACTAAACTACTTACAAACTGACTGTGTTTACTTGTTGTCATGTTAGCTTACAGATACGTCGGAGCACTGGGCTACTGATAGCGCTACATAAAGTCGGCTACTACAACGTTTGCTTGATGTCACGTTTTAAACAGTACTGCTACATAATTGTACTGAGAAATACCTTACCTTGGCGCGTTGTATCCAGTAAAAAGTTGTTTTGAACAAAGAAAATTTGTTTTGATCCGATCTCTATTTAGTTCCAAAACAAACACACGCCTTGTTAAAAGTCATTTTCAACAGTGTGTGTGTGTAAGACTCTGGGCCATCAGGTGGCGAGGGAGTACAATTAAAACAGATCCTCCTCATAGCAGCTTTAATTTATCACATATATAATACACAGACACCACACCTGGAATCACAGTACCATTCTCCTTACAGACATGTTTCCATAATCTCAGGAAAGACACACAACACCTGAAACAAACTGCTTTTGAAGCTGTGTCTTGTTGGGAGGAACTGCTAGTTTGTTTTGAGCAACATAAAGTGTGATGCACACCCAGGAAAGGACATCAGTTAATATGATTTTAAAGTTTCCACACAAAAAAAAGGTAAGGACAGTGTAAATGGCATTTTTTGGTTGATATCTTTAGCTACCAGGTTAGAAAATTCAATTAAACCCTGAACTACATTTCTTTGCATTCCTTGTTTAAAGTAAAATTTGATTTAGTTGCAGGAAATCTTTTCCCCCACATGATTTCTGATCTGATTAAATACCAAGTCTTATGGAGGTCTTTGACACAAACGATGACCTTTTCTGACTCATTTACTGTTATCAGAATCTGTTGTAAGAAAAATATTTCCTCTATGCCGATGACGCACCGCTGCTATTTTCTCTCTTAATCCTGTGATCTGAAGCCTTATCTTCAGTCAGTCTTTAAGCGTGTCAAATGCAGGATGACACATAATTTCTTCAGTTTAATGAGAGAGTGATAAATGAATGAAGCCAGTTTCCTTGGATCCCTGTGACTCAGTTGACTGTAATTTGATTCCTTTAGTTCTGGTGCCATGTTTGTAATAGTAGTTTCTACTACAGCCAGATGTATTTGCAGTCAATTGGTGGTTTGAATATGGATGCAAAAACGAAACACCTCATGGAGCTACAGCTAACTGGGGCACCAAGAATGCACAATAGATCCCAGACCCCAAATCAAATCCACATTGGAAGTGCTAAAATCTGCTGTTTCTTGAGTGTCCACTTGAGGCTGGCTCTGGAAGTACAGGAAGTCACATACACACCAAGCCAAAACGAAACTGATTTCACAGCAGAAATTAACATATTTACAGCCTGGTTCAAAAAACATCTCCTGTCTGAATCACTAATTTCACTATCGGCACACACTGTACAGGGCGTGAATTTTTTTTCCAACTTGGCAGCTCAGAGGATATCAAGATTGTGAGCTCGCCCAATCAGAGGCGCAGCTCATGTCATGTGACTGATGGATGCCCTATAGCTGTACTCGAAACCCCCTGTCACTTCCAATATGGCTGGTACAGACGATTTTCTTTAAAAATCTGTTTCAGAAACAGATGACGTCAGGGAGAGTATGTCCATTTACCATACAGTCTATGGTTACAGCAGAACAAAAAGTAAGTCTGATGACTCGGTTCTTTCAGTCTTTGAAAAATGCTAATAAGCTTTACCGTTGTAAAGTTTGGTAAAACACATTGTTGAATCTACTCCCTGGATGGAGAATATCAAAAGCAAAAAAAAGTGAGAAAAATCAAGCACTGTCTGATTTTCCACAGCAAAGTAACTCACTGGGTGTGGGCCTTTCCTGAAGGCCTCAGATGTGTAAACAACAAATCACATCATGTTCATGTTGATTGAACTTTACACCGAACACCGTCAGATCTGAACTACAGAGGCTGCAGAATAATGTTGAAATGAAGCTTTATTCAGACTCCTGGCTGGTTCACTCTAACCCTCATGAGTTTATTTCTCCTCTTAAAACAACCCATAACTTATAATTAGCCCCTGTATGACTTTCTGTTGATTTCCAGATAGGATCTATTCCTCTTACGTTGTGATCAGAGCAGAGATTGAGAACCAGCGACAGGCACACTGTACCACACACCACTTCGATCGACTTCACTGCCTCTTCCCAACTAATTACACGCCACATGAATACCTCCAATTATTACATCAATCTCAGTAAAATGTTTCTGTCTTTTCTGTATTCGCCAGAATGAAACTCTCTACCTCCAGATGAAGGGGAGAAATTCCCAGATGACACTGGCGGTTTTTAAAAAACCTATAATAAAATCAAGCTTGAATGGTAGCCGTGAAAACAGCCAGACATCAGTGATTCTGCTTGTGCTAAACTGCCTGGAATGAAATCAAGCCCATGTTGATAAGGTTCCCAAATCATTAACAGACACAGGCATGCTGGTTTCTATAGTCCCTGAATAATAGCTCTAATTGCATCAGTGGAGATGCAGCTCTATTATACGGGGCCACTTTTCATTGCTGACACAGCTTTAGCCTTGTGCTGGCTTATGTGACTTCCATCTAGATGTGGGGACCAGAAAAGTGTGTTTGAATCACTCTGGTATTATTGAGATCCTCTGAAAAACTTCAAATCAGGAGCACACTCTTTGGGTTTTTAAGTTGGCATTGATTGACACTGATGTCACCTTGGACCTTTTTTTAAAAAAAAAAAGAAGAAAAAAACATACACATGTATGCCTTATCTTATAATTGATTTTTCCCATTTGTATTCCTGGTTCAAACCGGCTGCAGTTAATTTAGTGTAAATCAGAAGGCTATTTCCTTCACACCCGATAATTGGTCATGCCCCAGTACCTAGCTTACAGTTTAAACTGCATTAGGCTGTTTTTAGCGGAGCATGGATTATTGACTGGAGTTCAAAGTAAAGGTGATAACATGCAAGGAGCTTCTTGACCTCCTCAGAGTAATCTCCACATCTTCAATGATAATTTTAAGTGGCTGAAATGATGACTGTGAGGGTGATTCTAAAGCAGTGGCGGCTGCTGGTCAGTCAAGGAGGGGAAGCTCTTTTTTTTTCCGGCCTACATCATAAATTTGTTTATTTATTTAAACGTAAATTCTACCCCCCGTTCCAGCTTGTTATTAGCTGGAGCTGCTACGTGAGACTACGACAGGCTGTAAGTGTGAGTGACAGGGGGAGAAACTCTGCAGCTGTAGCTGTAGCTGCTTATTGGTGAAAAGAGAGATACTCTTTTAACACAACACTCGTCATTTTTAAGAAAGGTAAACTCGCTGGGGATCGATAAAGCCTCAGTCCGGAACACGTAAATGTTGAACTCAGAGGATGCTCCAGTGGAGGGTTATACTTCAAGATCACTGACTGGCTTATTTCACTGTCAATCAAAAAGGGATTCGGCCTCAGACAGATCATCCAATCATCATGCAGAAGCCCAGCGTCCAGGCCAGCCCACTGCCTCATAGACCCCCAGAGACGCTGAGCGTCTGATGGGCGGGACAAAGCCCAGCATTTATCCAATGACCGTCCAGTTTCCACAGTGGGACAACCCACTCTACGTTTCCCTACTGAAGTCAGAAGACGCTCAGCGTCCGACTGTGTTAAAGTGCTGAGACGCTGCAGGGATGAATGAGAAGGAGGTCGAGCCACTTACCTGTGATAGGAGCTGATTCTGAACAAAAGATAAAGGAATTCTAGTGCATATTTTGTCAATGAAATGTACACACAGCAGAACTTATTACCACTGTTTTGGGGGAGATTTTAGGGGAAGCTGAGCTTCCCTTGCAGTTTTAGAGCAATCACCACTATTCTAAAGGATATGCTACACTATCTGTTGATAGTCTAAACCCCCAAAATGTTGCCTAAAGGACAATTTACATTTGTTAGCAGTGTGATTTTAGAAGATAGACTGAATGAAAAAAGTATGCAAAAACAGCTTGAAAAGCTTGCTTGATTTAGCATCAGAATTGGAAACAACAGCTTAACTGTGTCTTGCTAGATCTAATAATCCCTTAGTATCAGTACAGTACAGTACAGTATCTCTGATGCTAAAAAGAAACTATTGGTAAAATTATTATGTAATGTAAAAATCCAATGAGCTGTCAGTAGTCTCGTTCATAAACAATCAGATCCATAACTTCTCATTAAAAACTTCTTTGTTCGTGCTTTTGGGAAAAAACAGGCTAACTACCTGGTTGTCTAGTTGACTGCTAAAAAAGGCTAAGCACTTAGTGTGAGTGTGAAATTCAACCTACTAATAGGCATAGGGAATATGTTTTTACTCTTTGTAGAATTACTGAATAGCCTTTTTTTACCAAATGTTGAACGATATATCTATTGTTATGAATATATGAGTATATGTTATGAATCGCTGCTGACTATATCTCCCTAAATATGCTGTGAGGAAAATTTGTTTTAATTGGACTGCAGCGCCACCTTTTGGCCCAGAGTCTCACACACACTGTGGTTAGAACGTGACTTTTAACAAGGTGTTTTTGGAAGCGAAAGATCAGTTCAAAACATTTTTTTTTGTTGTTGTTGTTCAAGACAACTTTTCACAATATAAAATGTGATGAAGTAAGGTATTTATCAACAGTTATGTCGAGCTGTTGTTTAAAAAGTGACACTAAACTTTGTCAGATTGTAAGTAGTTTAGAAGCCGTCTATATTTAGCGCAGCTGGCAGTCCAGTGCTCTAAGACATGTCTGTAATGTGTAACGTTAGTAAATCCTGGTTACGTCCTGCCAAACATCTACCAAGCAGAGCTGACGTAACCTCACTCTTCATTTTATTGATAGACTCTCAAGTTTGAACAGACCACTGCAGAATAACTGCTGACTGTGGGTTGGAATGAACATTAGCATAAACAGTTTAGCCCCTGTGTGTTAGCCTTTAGCCCATGAGCTATCTGCTCTCCTGTTTAGCTTTCTTCTGCTCTTCTGTCCTTTTTCTGTCTGATAGTTGGACTCTTGCATACATCACTACAAAATTAATCACAGAAATTGTTTTTAGAAAAGAAAAACAGATCTCTCTTTTCGCTACTAAACTTTACCAGTCGGCGTAGTGTTTTCACAGGAGCTTTGATGTGCCATAAATCAATCCAGTCCTGCTCGACCTGACCAAGAAGCTAAGAAGTAGCAGTAAGGAATAACCTGTGTTGGCGCTGATAATCTCATTTTAAAGCGTAGATTATAATCAGGTATATCTAGAAGTAAATTTTTTACCAAAATTACTTTAGTAGAAACTCCTCACTGCCCTTTAAACATTAAATACATGTCTCAAGAAACATTTCACACAAATCACGCATTTTGATGATGTGATGAAAGAGAAACAACGTGTGACTTGAGATGTGCAGGTATGTCTTCTACAGTCTAAGAACAGACAAGTTGCCTTGAAGGTTTTGATGTCCTTTCAGGTACGCATCATGTGAAGCAAAGACTTGAAGAGAGATCAGAGCGTCATTACTTCAAATGAACACAATCATGCAACAGTAATTCAGTGAACATCTGCTCAGTATAATTTGATGCTCTTTCAAAGCTCAAAATGAACTCATTCGTCTTAATTTCAGGCTGGCTTTCAATAATGTGTCTTCAAATTTTCTTTACGAGCCTATTAAAATAAAATATTAAGTCTGGGATCTGTTTTATAGCTTTCTCTACTTGTTTCCTCATCTGGCTGACGAGCTCATTGTGGTGTATTAGTCCTTATCATTTTCAGCGGTGAACTGAAGGTATTCTTCAGCCCATGAGGGGCGGCTGGAGTGGAAATGTGGGCTGCTGGCCTCATGCCAGTCCACATGGCCATGTATTAACACACACACTCACACACACGCACACATATATTCACAGAGGTGAAGAGAGTCTCCCATTTCCTCTCGGTCTGATACCATTACCATTATCTGTACCGAGCTCAGCAGCCATTTAGAGCCCAGGAAGAGTCTGGGCAGCAGAGTACGCTGCAAATTGGCCTACTATTAACTAATCAGAGGATGGATGTACAATGATGTGCCTGATGTTCAGGGCCGTTACTATCGCAGTCCGTCTCATAATAATCCATTAGCACCACTGAAATTAAGTTCAGCATGAAGACGTGCTTGAACTGAGCGCTATTGTTGCACCACACTGCTTCATGTAAAACAATGTGGCTGCTATTAAAATCTGACTCTGAGCTTAATTAATCGTTTGGTAATTATCATATGGTAATGATTTCTACTGTGTCACCTATATCAATCTTCAATCAGTCTTTATTGATACAGCCCCAATTCACAACAAATCTTATCTCAGGGTTTACTAAAAGAGTAAGTTTTGACCATGCTCTTTGTTAGTATTTTTAAATAATGTCATGTTTTTCGATTCAGACAGGACATTTATGTGTAATTCAGTTCCTTCATATTTTAAGGTTCAATCTTGTCCTATCTGAGTTCACCATTAGCAGCATTTTGAAAGTTTCAGTGGTGAGGAAAAACTTTTTTTACAGGCATTTGCAACATACCCTGTCAGGCCTTGATGCAGCTGAAATGACCTTTGTATCTCATTGATACCTATTGATTCATATTCTACACAAACCAAAGATCGTATCAGATTCACTGTGTCACAATATCTTGGTCAGGGGATGAACTTCTCATGTCTGTACATACCGGTATAATATAACTTAGTTATAAATATTGTGTGTACAATACTCACATACATACAATACAATAATGTACAATCTCTACTTAATTTAAAATCTGTAAGAATGCAAAAACACATAAAAACAATCTGTTCTTATAATTTTTAAACTATCCTTTCATTCACCTCTAACAGAAGGCTAATTCCTTGTGGTTATGGCAAAATAAGGAAAGTTTTCAGATAATGTCAAATGATAGTTGTAAGTCAATCAGTCAATATTTATGTCTATACTTTTAAAACAGCTGTGGGAATGAATTAAAAAAATATCCTGTTTTAACAGCTGAAGATGTGTTTTCCTGAATTTACAAAAAATGGTATTTGCTGCACCAAAAACATATTTATTGCACCAATGTTTTCATAAAGTGTAATCAATACCCAAGTGGGAAAATAATTAATTATGTCAAAAATCAAAAGAGTCTGGCTTAAAACTCAAGACTTATCAGTATGAACTCATCACAGTTATTGTTTTAGAAGAATTTATCAGTATTATTATGTGTAGTAATAATAAGAGTTTTGTTAGTGCTGCCCACCGATTTGAATATTTGTTTATTTCACTGACTTACATTTATTTTCTTACTGTTATAAAATCATTAGATAAACACATTAGTTATTACTGATGTTGTTCCCAAAAGTCATTTTCTCTTAGTTGTGTTTTCACTTGAAAAAAAATTACTTTAGGACTTTCTTGGTATCCTTGAATGAATATACAATTAAATTCTCAGAATCAGCTCAGGTTGGGAACAGATGAAAGATTAAGACCACACAACAAAGAGTCACATAAAAAATGCAAATTGGATTCACACAAACGTCTTTAACACTTCAGTGAGGAACTCTTGGTTTGTGTTGATTTTGGAGCCTCTCAAGGACATAAAAAAAAAAAAAAACCTTCCTATCCTTTTATGGATCTTATTTGTACATGTGTCATTGTGAACATCTGTTATCATCAGGTTTTCTTTCTGCAGCTCAACGTACAAATCTTTCAGCATCTTTCTAAACTTTGGTTATGTCTTTAGTTTTCGTAAAACTCTTTGGCCAACACCAGTGCCCCCCTGAGGATAACAACAGAAATGGTTGGTGTTGGTCCTTGTTAACTCAAATTTCAGAATTAATACTATTTCAGTCTTTTCCAGAATCATCCAAAAAACTCCTCAAAGGACTTTAAAGCACTTAAAAACAAACAAAACATGTTTTTCTGTTTGATAGTAAAAGACACATCAATCAAATGCAAGGTGTGGTATCTGTTTGTCTCACATTTGCCCTTTTCAAATCACGTCATAATTGAGAATTCTTATGACTTTACAAAGTAATTTTTCTTGGAAATATGGTGTAATTTTGACACTTGAACATGTAAAATTACTTTCAAGTGTTCAGGATCAAATTTACATAAATTTGAAAACATCTCCTCAGGATCCAGAGTGAAGAGAGATGGAGACAGATGGTCTGAGTCGAGGCCCGGGCTGTCATCAGAGTGACTGACTGTAAAGCTCTCTCCACTCCCCGTATCTGTCTGCAGATCATAATTCACATCAAAAAGATAACCTTGCTTTTTCAATTCCAGAGATAAGTGAATAAATAATGCGTGCATTCTTTCACAGTATGCTTTGGATTACCACAGTGAAGGAGGACCCTTTCCTCAGGAGGCCCCGCCCTGCCTCTGCTGTGCTGACCACGTTCAATGTGTGTTCAAAGGAAAGCTTATGTCTTCTAAAGCACTGGAACAATCTGGTTTAGGGTTAAAAAAAATCAGAAAGATAATAAAATGATTTTCACTATGCTTAATTTAGGCCTTGTGTTTAAGATTTCAAGTCTGCTCATAGCTCCTCCATGTTCAGGAAGACATTTTCCAGGCGATGATGACAAAGACCAGGTTAAAGTAATAAAAAAGTCAAATACTATTGCTCATAACTGTTTTATAGATTGACAAAGGCCTTTTTGCATATGTCTTTTGTCCTATTTCACTAACTCCCACGTGCTTCTGTGTGCAGCCACAGAGGAAACACACTGCAACTAAGGGCTATGGGAAACCAATTAAAGAACTATTTTGTCGCTGGACTTGGCCGAAAGGCATTAACCACAATTCCCTTCTGGGCGCAGTGTTCCTAGCACGCTCCACTGGATCAGAGAGAAGGATGTGTCTGGGTGCTACAAGCTGTAAACAGACAGAGGAACAGGCAGAGCTGGAGAGATGGGTGCTGTTATCACGAGTACACACGGTAGTCAGCGGGATAATTACAATAGGAGCTCAGATGCTCTAATAGTTCTTTAATATTGTTGCCAGAGGATAAACATGTAAAGACTTTAAAGTGGAATGGGATAAACGGAGAGAGCAAGAGAGGAAAAATAGGAAAAATTGTAAGTATTCAATTAACATAAAGGACGATATGAGACAAATTATGAAGAGCAAAAAGAGAAAAGCAGCGAGTGCGAGCCTCAAGAAAAGTGCGGTTGTGCTCCAAATCACTCTTAGCTCAACAAGCCCCCGAAGTCTCATTCTGGAGCCTCTGAAGCCCTTTTAGACCCTCAAAAAGGAACAAGCCACAATCTTTCAACAGCACTGTGACTCGCTTTTATTATGACAAACAGACATTGAATGTGCCAGCAAGAAAAATGTAAAATCCTGCTCCAAGTTCGACTTCAGATAAGTCATTTTTAACAGGAGGACACAACAGCAGATCCAGCAGATGAAATCTCTGTTGGTCAGGCTGTGCTCAGAGTTACGCAAACTGTAAGTTTACACAATTAACACTCAATTAATGACAAATATCATGAGAATGGAAAACAGTCTTTCTGCTTTTTATCACCTTAAAGGTTGCATTCAATCTTAAAAGGCACTTCTAAATTATCCACTGCAGATAAACAAAAGAAGTAAGCAGTTTCTTTAGAGAGAATAAAAACTATTGTACAAAACCTCCTCAATCGGCTTCATGTCTCTCCCACGCTGCCACCAATAGATCACGCATACCTTAATTGGGGCTGATTACAGCCGTTATTACAGCCGACCCTATGATTCATTGAGGGACTTAAAATAAGAGCGAAATTGGGGATGAAAAAGAGCCAACCAGCATAGGAAATCAATGAATGGTCTAGTAGTCAGGGGATATTGTAATAAGTCAGAATTCTCAGTGTCTCACACACAGAGCTGCCCTTGGAGGGAGAAGTGAGCTACATTAATTTCTGCCAGCCACACAGCGCTTCAATCTCAGACCCCCTGAGACAGGGGGAGACCCAGAGACTTCAATGGAGAACAGCAGGGGTCTTTCACAGAGTGGTTAATTTCTCTGGGCCTCCAAATGATTTCTGGATCAGCTGCTGCTCAAAATGACTGTCCGTTGTTTTAGTCGTCAACACTTTTCATCAAGGAGTACATCATGTTCTTCAGTGAGCTGGCTGAAACGCCACATCATCCAGTGGTATTTCACCCTGAGTGATGTTTCATTTTTCCTTCACAGCTTTTTGATTTTAATTTAACATTTTCCATCCAATTAATACAGTGGCCAGTAGGTGTCAACTGATTTGCAAAAGCAACAACACGAATGCAAGAGCAAAAACACAAACGCAAACACCACAAAAGCCACAACACAACAGAAGTACAGCCACAGCGGAAGTTAAGAGGTCAGTTATCACAACGGACACAGAAAAGTTGTGTAAGTAAGGGGCTGTTTACATGACAATGGTTTTAGGGTGAAACGCTAAAGTTTTGTTGCGTTTCAGCCTTGCGTTTACATGGAAACGGCGTTTCAGCAGACCTAAAACACAACACACACAACAAACACAACGGCCTCCAGAGTGTGATTTTTCTGAAACGCACCGTTGCCGTGTAAACAGTAAACCTGTGTTTTCAGTGGAAACGCTGACGTCACAATTGTTGCGAACTACCGTGTTGTGCTTGTGCTGCTCAATTTGCTGACTGTCCTTCAACAAAATGTGCATCTGTTACTCCACTTTTTAAATTAGTATTCCCCAATACACCAGATGATCGGCTCAACTCTACTTAGGTGGAGATCTACCAAAAGCAGCTTCTGGACAAGACAGTTATGGCACCACCTACAGGCCTGGCATGCTTACTACAGCGTTTTCAGCCCATCAGCGTTTCCATGTAAACGCAGATTTTTTTTCACTGCGTTTTTGTGTTTTCAGATGAAACGTTGTCGTGTAAAAGGGGTCTAAGTAAATTACTGTTTTCATTTTTTACCTCCCGCTATGATAAATAAAACTATAATGTGATTGATTCATAAAGCTAAATATAAGATGACATATTTTTCCGGTAAATAAAAAAAATATATAAGTACTATAAAGGATATGGTGACACCCCTATGAAGCTTAATTATCATAGATGAAGTTAAAAAAGATATTTCTTTACTTACTTTGGCAACTTTTTCTGTGTCCATTGAGATAGCTCATTCCTTTTAACTTACGCTGTGGCATTTGCATCCATGTTTTTGCTCTGGCATTCGTGTTGTGGCTTTTGCAAATCGCCCACCAGCCACTGTACATTAAATTAACAGATTAAAATATTAAATCTTAAAAGAAGAAGAATTTTACTTATTGTTTGGATTTATTTTTATTTTTTTGCATGAAGTATTGAACTAGCAGTGACTAAGAAAAAAATTCAGATGTGCTAATAGGTAAACGCTTCTGAAACAGACTTACATTTTTCTGTTTCATCTTATCTAAGCAAAGCTAACTTTGTAGCTCCAGTTATATAAACACGTGTGATGGCCTCTTCTTGTTTCCACCAAGCTGGCAAATGAGGGTCTTTTTAAACATTTTTGTTATTTATTCAGTAACCTTTTCAAGTTTTCTTTGACCTGATGAGTCTGAGTCATGTTCACATTAATAAAAGATCACTATCTGTGCTGCTGCTGACAGACTGCAGGCATGTGTGAACACAGATGCGTCAGTGTCATGGGAGAATGCAAAATCCTGAGAGAAGGAGCCAAATGTATTCCCAGGCATCACTCTAAATGTCAGTGTTCATGGAAAATAAAGGAGGAGCATATCTTTAGATAATCTGTATGCCTGGCTGGTGAGCAGCAAAGACCTGACATGAACACAGAAAAAAAGGAAATCTAGCTAGGGACTTTGAACCAGACTAATATGCAATGTGTGTTTTCATAAAATGAGCTTTAGAGGGCAAGCTGCGTGTCAGGAACCCAGAATAAAGCTCTCTTTGAGTGTGTGTATATCCCAAAGTGACTAAAAGATATCAGGGGTTGTCACTTTCATACAGAAAACCCTCCAAGAAGTGTTTTCCAACCAAACATGGGCGGCAGAAAGTGAGAAGATTTAGACCTTAAAGGTGGGAGGATGGGAGCATCAGAGAAAGACTGAGAATGCAATTAACTGTGAAGGACAAAGAGCAAGAGGACAGCGATGAAGACAGGAGGAGACGGACAGAGAAAATGAAATGGAATAAGATGAAGCAGGTTGCCATGTCAGTCCGGCCCCGGATAAACTCAGTGAAAAGGAAGAAAAGAAATAAGACAGGAGGAGTGTGAAGTGAGGACATGAACAGGATGAAGTGTGAAGGGACGGAGAATAAAAAAAAAAAAACACGGCACATAAACAAAAGAGTGAATGGGTTCGAGGAAAAGGAGGAAAGAAAGCAAAGAACAACAGCCTTTAATGAAAAGCAAACACCTGTGGGTGTTTGAATAGAAAAACAGACAAAAAGAAACAGAGGTGCTGACGTTAGCATGCTAATTGGACGCTTCACACTGATGTTTCTGTCCTGCTCAGTGTCAAAGACATCCAGAAGCATTTAAAAGCTTTTTCTCTATTCTTCATGACACTTAAATATCACCCACACTACTTTTAGCAGATGTTTTTACACTCAGTGTGTGCTTCCTGTTGGATTGTTTTGAGTTAATGAGCTAAGTGCTAGCATTAGAAACTTTCAGGAGAGCAATTGTTACAGACTGTCTAAACAGAGGATTTGGAGGCGGAAAAAAAAGGGTCATTAGCTTTCTTTGTGTGGACAAATTGCAAAAAATGTTCCCTGTAATTGAATTCAAATGTTTTAAAAGTCCTGAAATGCTACTCGCTGATAAGCAAACAAAATTAGAGACAGCAGTGTTTACAAATACAAGAAAGCAGAAGCTTATCTTCAACCTTTCCTAAAAATAGCTCTATATGATTAAAGATGTGTTAGCATTTTACTGACCCTTAGATAAACTGATAGGCTGGGTGTTGTACAGATAACAGAAAGCCGATAGGGAATGGCATATACTTGGCTCTGCTAACAAACCATTATGATTTCAAAGAGCAAACATTCAAACGATGGAGGAAGCTTGGCAGCACGTTTGTCATTAGCCGTAATACTGCAGCATTGTGAGTATCTGATCTGCAAATTAAATTCAGATGTTTAAAGAGAGGGTGGTTTCAGCTGACAGACGAGATGCATTGACATTTTCTTCAAAATGTTAACATGTCAGAAATAATGATAGGTCCATCTGCCTCGCTTCACCATGTGCATGCATCACACATCTGTTGTAAAGACCTCTCAGCTTACAGAGCCACAAACCATTCACTCTATTCTAGCACCACCTATTGATGCTGCTGCTCACTTTGTGAAGAGCTGGAGATGCAGCATTTTTACAAGAGATGTTCCGCTTTGTGTCAGATAACGACACTGGAATATTTTGTTTCATGTGTATCTCTTACCTTGAGTGTACAGTGAGTACAGTCATACGTCTCATGTAAATGCTCAAAGCGCCTCTTTCTCTGAACCGTCTAACCACCTGCACTCAGTAAACAGCTTAACGGTGCAGATAGAACTGCAGCAGATGACAGTGAAATTGAATTTTACAACAGCAGATCCCCTTGTCATTGTCAATGGTTGGGAGTTCATTTCTGACTCGTAAACAGAACAGTGGGCCGACATGCAGCAGGATGAGAAAGCGAACACAGTGGCGCTGCACATATTGAAACACTTAACTTTAAACGAGTCCAGCTTGTGTGATGGTTCGAGCTTTTCAAGCTTTTCAAAGTCTCCGTCGGTTTACACAGAAACTGATTTGCCCTGCTGTGTGTTTCCTGGTAGCTGAAATAAAGGAGAAAAGGCTCCACCAGCACAGAACTATTTATTATGCAGCAGAAAAGGTTAAACCACACCCTGATGTATGGCTTGTTTGCATGGAAATTGTGGAAATTGTCTCTGTGTTTCTATTGGAGCATTTCTCCTGGCTTCTCTTTCTATAGAGACAACCTATGCAAGGAGTCCATTACATGACAGAAAAATAATGCACATCATTCAAGTGGCACAGGGCAGCCAGGGTCAGAGAAAGGGGCTTTTCCATATCTGTAACTGCATCAGAATAATACTGCTTCCCATGATTCCTCTGATTT
Organism: Halichoeres trimaculatus; assembly: GCF_033239565.1. Lineage (NCBI taxonomy): Eukaryota > Metazoa > Chordata > Actinopteri > Labriformes > Labridae > Halichoeres > Halichoeres trimaculatus. The sequence goes on from NW_027437192.1 coordinate 20,894,962, forward strand.
TCATTTGCACAGAGAGCAGCATGGTTAGTATCACTGTAAGTCCTCAGCAGTAAATTGAGCGTTGTCTCGTCAGTGATTACAGCACCCGGCGAATGGATACACTGACCTTGTGGTTCATTCTCATCGCATGTACCTCTGAATAAAACATAGGGCATTAGCTTGATTAATATTGAGATATAACAACAGGCAGTGGATATTTTGCTGACCTTCCCAAGTGACAGGACTCAATTACATGATGTGTGTGGCAGGAGACGGAGATCTAAACTGTGCATTTACATTTGTGCGGCGTGTAAGTTTCCCCGCAGAGAAAGCACAAACAATGTGATCCAAAAGCACACTCAAAGACAGAAAGATGCTGCATTTCCCCCCGTTGTTCTTACAAACTTTGCAGCCACTGATGTCCTGCCCACTGTGGTCACATTTTTTGGATGCAACCAGCTTTTTTTTTTTTTTTTTTCACCGTTTTCCAGCAGACCTGACATTCTCTCTCACTTTCTGGCTCTTAGACTTCTCACTCTCGTCCTTTCACATGGGAGCAAATTTGCTGCTTGCTTGCTCACCCGTTGCTGTCCAGACCGAGGGGCAGCCAGACAGACACACCGACACAGAGCGGGATGATGAATGACAAACTTATCTCCCAGACTCAGAGAGCAGCCAGATGGGGCCCGACTCACTGCAGGGCGCTGTACACATCCCAGCCTGTCTTTCTCATTTTGTCCTCTTTCTGTCTAACTCCCCCTTTCTTTGACAGCATGACTGTGTCTGTTGCTATTCTTGTCTCTGTCTGAATTGTACATTATATTTGTATATCTGAATCTGAAGAGGACCTCTCATTCCATTCAGTCAAAGCATCTCATTGAAGCCATTTCACTCCTCTTGCCTCTTATAAAACTCCAGATGACACAAGCCATTACTTTAAACACGCTTATGTAAACTCAAAGGAATCCCCAAAAGAAGGATCCCAATATAGCCGCAAACGTCTTCAAGGCATTGCACGTCACTATCTGCTCAGTTTTTTGCCACAACTGGAGAGTACACTGATGCAGGCACACGGCATACGTGATGATTTTGGATCATTGTGCTTCCGGCCTGTGGCTCTGGAAAAGTAGGTGCATGAAGGAATGCTTTATTTTCCATGGATTGTTTAAAACAATCAATGTGAGCGTGAATGCATGAGGGTGGTTTAAAAGTAATGTCAAAAATTCTCATGCACAACAGAGGAGAAGAAGTCGTTCTAGGGTGGGTTTGGCTTGGGAAAATATAACTCGTGCAAAATCTACGTTTTTTTGTGAGAACGAAGCCAAACGCAGCTTCAGTGTAACCCTCCACACAGCCGCTGTTGGGCACCGTGATTTATACTACAAGTGCAGAAAGGTTGCATGCATTGACCTTTCGTCTGTGTGTACGTGCCTACTTTTCTGCGCTGTGTGATTGCTCCTTTCAGCCACCAAAGTATCTCCTTAAGTCTCACCATTTGTTGTTTTGTTACTTCTCTTGAAAGAAGCAGAAACCCGTTTGGATATGACAGTGTTTGTGTCGTGTGTGGGTATGAGGGTGTTGATGTGAAAGGATTCCTCTGTAGCACACTTCTTCACATCTCTGCAGCTGCAAAAAGCTTCAAAGCTGTCTTAGGTGCGCAGTTTGCAGTCTGCAAGAAAATCCCTTTTTGAATTTGCATTGACTCACCAGGAGGATTCAATATGCAGAAACCATTTATGAAATTCATGAGCAGCGAACTCTTTCAGACAAACCGTGAAATATTTTCATTATTAACTGTAGGCTGAGTTTGCAATACCATAGAATGAGAATTTATCATGCATAAAATGCCTGCACTCATAATTTAAACCTAATGAGGACTCCTTCCAGCCATTACTTGAGTTTTCATTCTCATAAATAGAGCATCACAGACAGCACAACATGAGTATGAGTCACTCTCCGCATTTCCAGTGTTTTCCTCTTGCTTACATCTTGAGCTGAGCTGGTGCTGAGATTCAAACATCCCATTTACATGCCTTTACAATCCCTTTAACAGCATTAAAGACCGGAAACTGGAAACCCATTTCATATTGCGTCATGGACATGCAATGCAATGCAAATGAAACGGGATTCTTCTTCATCAGCTCCAAAAACGTGTCATTAAAAATGAGGGAATTGGGATTCAAACTGATTGAGTGAGAGTATTAACGCAGCTGACTGAAAATGACACCTCTCAACGCAGGTGACATGGAGAAGTTAAAAAAGGGAAACGTGAATCGGAATCTTACCTTACTTCAGGAGATTTTAGTGAGGTGAAAAGGATGTGGAGGAGGTTCAGAGGAGCCCGGTGTCCTTCCTTGGAGACCGACTCCTAGATTCTGCGCTCCTATTTAACGCTTAGGTCAATAAAAAACTTTTTTTCTTGCATCCACGGAGATAAACCCACAATAAAAATCAATCAAACGCAGCTGTGCCCAGGTAAATACCTTTTTATGGGATGATTTAATGACCAACCGGCGGTGCGCGCAGGAGGGGAGCGCCGGGCAGCGTGCCGGTCTGCAGCTGCTGTGAGCGGTGACAGTTGACTGCCCGGTAATCCAAGTGCGTCTAACAGCCTCCCGTTTACGCGGACGAGCGTGTGGTGGCTGAGCTCCTCCTCGCCTTATCTCAGTGTGTCTGTGTGCTGCAGACACACACTGCGCGGAGAGAAAGCCTCTCCGGCGCGTCTGTACGAGAGGGTTTGGACAACGGCTTTTAAACAAACACCATGATGAGGAATTCAAGTGATGTGGTACATATCATATGTTGGCTGTGGGAGGCAACAGTGTGTGTAGGATGACTTAAATGACATGGGAGCTGCTGCTGTTTCAAATTGAAGCTTTTTCAGATACTAAAATAACCATTTTCATTTTCTTTTACAACTTTGCCTTTAAGAAGCATCATGCAGGAGTCATGAACTACTCTCAATTTACACTGAAAATGTTAATTATTTTTTAGTCATCAAAGCCTTATGAACTCCCTTATAATAATCAACATTTGAAAGAACATGTAAAGTGACAGTTGCTTATTTGAGTCTCATGTTTGGTTGATGCAAAACACCTTCCATTTTCTCTCACTGAGACAAAATCACAAAAATGGACCAAGTCTTTAACATTCAGTGAATTTTGAGTTTGTTCAGTTTCAGACGTGACGTGATGTCTCACACTTAGTTCCCCACAGAACATACTTATAAATATCAACTGAATCCTTGGATTTTCCACACTTAAGCCGTCACATTTCAGAGGCTTTCAGGAGAGCTTTAGTTTTATTTTTGTTGGATCGTCCTTGCACAAGCCCACGTGACCCTCTAATTGAAGTCACTCCTTGCTGTAGAACAACAGGTGGCAGTGACACACCAAAATTTGCTGTAATGCACCAGAAAAGGCAGAAATGAAGAAGAGTGATAAAGATGAGGACAATGGCACTGACGAATATAAATAAGAGTTCTGTGTCATGTTTGTTGGCACTTTCTTGGGACTTATAGCCATTTTACGCTGAACAAGGCATCCCTCAAAGACTCATCCTCGGCCCCATGCTAAAACAAAAAATTAATTAAAAAAAAAAAAAAAAACCTGACTTTTGCAGCATTAAAAGATTTGTTTACAACCTGGTTAAAAAATGGCTAAATTTCACTATCAGCACACACCGTGGGGAGGGTGACTTTTTTTTTTTCTAATTCAGCGGTTCAGAAGATTGTAAGGTCATGAGTGTGTCCAATCAGAGGCACAGCTAACCTGACTGGCAGGTCTGGCTACCTAAAGTCAGCATGAGGAACAGACAGGTGACGTCGCAACAACAAAGTCCAATTTTTAAACAGTCTATGGGTACATCCTGGACTGATTGTCGATCATCACAGGGCTGACAAACAGAGATGGACAGCCTTTTACACACGCACTCACACCAATGGGCCAGGTTAACCTGAGGAGCATGTTTTTGGTCTGTGGCAAGAAGCCGGAGCACCTGGAGCTGTGAGGCAACACCACCGCACCACCATACAGCCCCTTTTGCAAGCCAACAAAATGAGTCACCACTGAATTGGATATCACATGTTACAGAAATGGTAGTGAGCTTTTTTTTTTTTTTTTTTTTTTTTAACCAGGCTTGACAGCTTGTGTTATGTGCTTGCCTCTCCTATTGATGTTATACTTTGTATCAGATGATGAACTAAAATAGAGATGTCCAGAGCACAAATACTCATAGCTCAACTGTCTATAAAGCAATCTAAACTACTAATTAAGTTTATCATGAGGTCACAACAGTGAAGGCTTATATACTTTAACCACTGAGATGGATGCAACTTTTAAAAAATTAGTTCCTGTAAAGTCTTCACAGATAGCTGATCTTCAAAATGTGTAGCCAGGATTTTTATGTTTTCATATTACCCTGCCACTCACACTGGCTCTCTGTTTCCTTTAACTGGTTATAAACTCTAAGACTTACTAGATCTATCAGTGACTGCCTTTCGTTTACGTCTCCCAACATGAACTCTCGGATCTCCCTCGTTCCTTGGGTTCTTTAAGTGTCCCACAAGAAATCTGGATGGCTGTTTTCTAGCTAATGGCCCTAAACTGCAGAACAACCTCCCACTGGATCTTAGAGCAGGACACTCTCTGAATGTGAAAGAGGAATTTAAGAGAAACAAATTAAGGACTTGTCTTTCATTTATGCCTTACAATGCTGGTATCGGGTGTGATCTTGATTTGTTTTGCCCTTTCAGCTACATCACCTTACTTGACTTTAGTCAGTGCTGCACTTTAGGATTTTTACAGTCTAAAACTTTTATTTCATAGAAACAAACCACTACAAGACATTCAAAACATGACTATCTTGTGCAGTTAACTAATTATCTTGTAGAATTAAGATAAATATTGTGTTGTACCAGGATGATTTTGTGGTGACTAAACATAACTTTGGTTCTCATTGTCATCTCTTTTTGTGACCCATTCTGCTTGAAATTCAATGAATAAAAGGATGAAACAGCTGTGTGGCATTGAGTAATATAAAAGTTGGGAGGGCATATTTCAATTTTTATTTTTCCCCCACAAGTTTCAACAAAAGAAGAACAGGAAAGAAACGACTGATTTTTCTCCTTGGCCAAATCCTTCACAGGTAAAGATAAGCAAGTTAATTGGTTGTTTTAGTTTAAACTTAATAATAATTAAAAATGTACTTTTGTAGATAACATACGGAACAATCTACAGTCCATGTCATCAAAAAATGTGTTTCCCTATTTTGGCAATGGAAGCAGCATTAAGCTCAATTAGTTCAGACCAGTTAGCGTTCTTTAAACACTAAATTAAAGCTGTAAGCAGAATAAAAATGTCTGGTTGTTCTGTAGTCAGTTGTTAGACACTTTACCATGCAGTGAACATCTGTTGAGTTTTGACCATTACAGAGCTACCGGTGTTCAGTTAAGGGTGACCGTGTTATCCGTTGACACTTAGACAAACTTGTCAGTAATTACCGGCTGACAGTCACCAGTTCACAGGGTCACACTTAACACTGAAACACCAGCGACATCTGTGGTGTCTACATTACTAAACTAGTCCTATTAGACACAATACAAACAATACACAAACTTTTAATATTCTGATATATTTGGTGCAGTTCTCTGTCTGGACGTAGTTCCCTGGCTCCTTCATTATAACCCAGGTCTCAGACTCAGCTGTCTGTCTGCTCTTTTCAGTTTGGGAGGGTTTCTGGTTTACTTACACAAGTTTGTGTCTTTATGTTTCACAGTCTGGTGAATGTGCACAGATAATGTGGTCACAAGCATCAAGTGACAAGCTGGATATCTCCACCAACAACCTCTGTCCATTGAATATCTGTCACTTGTTGGACAGACATCTCTTCCATCCACTTATTGATTTCTCCTAAACCTGTGAGTCATTAATCATCTGTCCAATTGGTGTTATTTAGGTAAAAATGTGTTTTTTTTAACACCCTTAAGTCCCTTTACCAACCATTTTACTCCACAGCTTAACTGTATGCAGCATCCATAACTGTTTACTAACAGTAAATAGTTCAATGGACTCAGTTCATCTGTTTGAATGGACTGTTTGATTATATTTTATTTCTTGTGATGGATACTAGAGTTCAGTTTTGTTTTCAGTTAAATTGCTTGAACGCACGTGGGTCAAATCCCAGTAGCCATGATGCTGCACATTTATAACACATTTTAAAAGTGGAAGACAAGATGAGGCTGTCATCTGTTAAGCCAGGGGATCTAAAAACCTGCATTAAAACAGTGAGTGATAAAGAAGGGGAAGGAGAAGATGGACAGACTCCATCTACTTGTAAATATGAGTCATCCTCTGCAGCTAAAAAACACATTAGCTCTTTTGTTCTTTTGACATAAACACTGACACAAATACATTAATAAGATCAACAACGGATCCTGCTTTACTGACTTTAATCAGATTTGTGAAATTGTATCTCCCAGTTGCCTTTTATAGCCAAATTCACACCTGGAAAAAGTCATTCTGGACATGCAGCACCGTAGTCCTGTCATAATCCCCCCTGGCAGAGTCCCCGGCCTCAAATGATCACATTTGAAGCTGAGCTGCTGATGGTGTCATTGTTAGGTGACACTTCCATGAAAAAGCAAAGCCGTTTCACAGAACCCCTCTCATTATGGTCAGTTGTGGTGACGACTGAAGGTGGCTGTAAAATGATGGAGCTGGAGCTGGAGAGACGCCTGTTCTGTGGGTCACACTGTGATGTGAATCTAGAGGACAATGATACGAAAAGTGCTCTGTGACTCACAGCTTGGATTAAACAGAACGTGACTGCATCACATTCTGTCTTTGGGATACAGAAAACCACGGGCTCAACAGTTCATCTGAATGATTTGATAGCTGTGATGTACAGAACAAGGGTTAGCTCATCGTGCTCAGTGAAAGAGACTGCAGGCATGTCAGAAGCCATCTCTTGATTTAGATTATGTTAAATTCTAGGGTCTAGTTGGTGAAAACCTTTTACTCTGATGATCTCAGCAGCAAGAGATTTTCGACATTCTGAAGAGTGGAAATGTTAAGTTTGAGTCTCAGCTAAATTAAATCATTTTTAAGAAAGCTGCAGAGATTAAATGTAAGAGCACAGCTCAAACTGTGAGAGTAGACTCCATTCAGCAGAGGGAAACTGATATTTTCCACTTCATCATTGTCACTTAAATAGTTGATTCTTAATAGTTTTTAGTGAGCTGTATCATAAGAGGGATTATGTATAGAGAGGAGGTGTATACTCAAGGGTAAGGGTTCACCTTGCTTGGACAATCAGCTCTTTTATGTTCTCTTACATTGTGATGCTCACAGAGACGTTTTTCAGGCGCAGATTACAGAGACAGTTTTTAGGATAGACTGCCAACCATTATCACTGACTACAAACACCAACGCTGAAGCAAAATAGACTCATTTTTGATTAGTACCTCAAACAACTCCACTCTAAAAAATCAAAGCAATCAGTTCAAGAATTAATTGACAATTAACTTTTATTGAAAACAAAAGTCCTGACTGGAGGTGGAAACTTATTGTACACTTCAACAGATAAAATAGACTTAACCATAGAATGGACAGTGTGACTCAGCTTTTTACCATTGTACGGTTTTGAAGCCAGAATACACCTGTCAGAGGCACCGCCATTGTGCAGCTGGAGTCTTTGCAATTGAGAATCTGAGTGGAGCCGGGTAACAAAGAAATTTTTTTTTTTCTTTCAAAACTCTGATTTTGTCTTGGATCTCCTTCCAGACATATTTAAAAAAAAAAATCCTATGCAAGAACGGCAACTGTCTGCAGAGCAACTGAAGGGATATGGGCAGAGAAAACACAAATATATATTTCTTGTGCGCATTACAAATCGACTTGTGCTCATGAGAAAGTTTCTTGTGTGCCCACAACGGTTCCTCGTGACTTGAGTGTCTTGAAATATTGTTTGTTTTGATGTGGTGCCAATGAAGATTGATTGATTGATTGATTGATTGATTGATTGATTGATTGATTGATTGATTGATTGATGGATTGATTGATTGATTGATTGATTGATTGATTGATACATGACATGAAACACTGTTTTTAACATCTAATAATGAAATAGAAACTTTTTATAAAGAAGAGGGCCTGATCACAGTGATGAGAAACATATGAGTTGTGTTTATTGTTTGTGTTAAAGTTTGAGCACCGGCCCCTCAGGAATGACTGAGGAGACAGTTTTTTTTTTACCTATACTGCTCATACTATAGTCACCAGAGGGAGCAGTTTTTGGGTTGACCTCACTTAGAGCTGAGCGAGATGAAGTTCATTTTTTTTTTTAATTCTATGAGCTTTATGTTTAAAACCCCCTTTATGTAGATCATGTGTTCCTAAATAATCATTGTCCCAACTTTTGAGAAGAGCGTTGGTGTTACTGCAGGTTGGAATTACAAGTTTGAAAGGTTAATTGGTCACTCTAAGTCATCCGTAGGTGTGAGTGTGTGCGTGAAAGGTTGTCTGTCTCTGTGTCAGCCCTGTGATTGACTGGCGACCAGTCCAGGGTGTACCCCTGCCTATCACTCAAAGACAGCTGAGATAGGCTCCAGCTACCCACGACCCAGAACAGGAAAAGCGATATAGAAAAAGAGTGCATGGACGGTATCTCTTGCTCATTAAATGCTAAAGGGGACATATCATGCTGATCTGTGATTTAATACTTACATATTAAATAATAAAGTTGAAAACAAGACCTTTCACCCCCTGAATTTTCAAAAAATGAGATATTGTATTTCTTCTGATATCCTAGAACGAGATTTGATGCCTCTGAAAATAGGTCATTGACATTTGGCTTCGAGATTTCGACCTTCATGACGACACGAGGATCCTTTCTTTTTATTGGAGTAATCTGATAAAGCAGCTCCTTTTCTGTGATGTCAGTTAGTCACACAACCACCACTGAGGGATACACCCACCAAGAGCCCAGTATAAACGTATAAACTATACATGTTACAGTACCGGTTTGACTCACCACACTGAAGCGTCCTGAGATGATCTGTGTCGAGGTGGATTTCTTCCTCCAGAGCTGCAGAACCTTCCGGGTCTGACTTGGGGTCCAATAAAAAAAGGACGTATCCTACACTCTGCCATTTTATTAGTGCTATCAATGCCTTACGGTGAAGTTTTGGCAAACAGCAAACTTGCTCAGTCTGCTCCATCCAATATGGCAATTTTGTAAATACTGCCATGCTGCAAAAACCTCCCCCTGGCTCTACCCCCTCCACCCCTCTGATAGAACTGACCAATCAGAGCACAAAGGGCTGTGACGTTGCGAGGTTACTGGAGGTCATTCTGGAAACGAGCGTTTCAACAAGATCTTCAGAATGGCCTAAAATGAGGATATTGAGAACGCTATTGTGGAGCAATGAAGGAACTAAATGACTTGTACTGAGGGCAGAAATGCTTTTACAGGCATCCTAGTCTAACATAGTGAAAAGGAGAAACAAGCATGATATGTCCTCTTTAACGCTGTTTGGCCCTTAACTTGGACCCTGTTCTTGACTCTGACCCTCTATGTATTTGAAACACATCTCTTTAACTTAAAGATCCAGATTCAAAAAGCTACAAGCATACCAGTTGTACCAGGTTCAAACGTAGCAGAAGGTCGTAACCACAGTGGACATTAGACACATTAGACATGTAGGATTTAGTGGTTTGAACAGTGTAACTTTAAGAGGCTGTTAGTACAGCTCTATTGCTGGAGTGGGTGAACAGGGAAGCTGGAAAAATGAGCCATCATTTCCCTTTTTGGAAAGCAAGCCTATAACAACACATTTTTAGATGCAGAGGTTTTACTGATTCCCAAACTCCTAAAATTACAATATGAAGAAAGAGGTATAGTTTCTACTAAAACAGATTCAGTAAATGTTTTGTGACATCCTTGCCGAGCCAGACTTCATATCCTGCTCACAGTGCATCAGGTCTAGTAAAAGCTGTGTTTTTTCACCTCTAGTTTGCACAAAACCTGCTTACTCAGTGAATTTTCAGCTCACCTATGCATCCCCCTCGTGGGAAGCAGGTGGTGGGTCAGCTTTCCTAAATGCAATATACATCAGGAACCCACTATTAAGCAGCAAACTCAATCCTGACAATGTGTTTAGCTGCTGAGTCTGCAGAGAACTGCTGTACATGAGCTGGATATCACATCTTCAACCTCTGGGGAGGTTGTAATTGAAGTGTACATGAGGAGCAGAAGAGGATGGATCTGCTGCTCAGACTGGATATCTGAATTTTCACACTAGGGCCTTTTGGAGGATGAATGTCATCATCAGGCTTTGATGAAAAATAAGTGTGTGTATTTGTTTGTTCTGCTCAGATCAGTTTTAATCTTCCTGACACTGATGAAAAAAGATTGTGACACAGCTGCAGGAGGGTGAAAGCAGTGGATTTATTTAGCGATGATTCATCCCCAGCAAAAAAAATGAATAGATGAAAAATAAATAGATAAAAGAATCAGTATGCTTTTCTTAAAAGAACAAAAGGACAGTATGATTGTTTGAGTAACGATTTGTGGGCTGTGGGAAGGAATCTGTCAATAATTTGTAAAACTGATGTCTGACTCAGTGGGACGCAACCTTGCAGAAAGTGTTAGTATTCACCAGAAAAAATCAATCAGCTTTAGGAGCCTCAGCAGGCGGAGATTACAAAGGTGGAGAGGTAATGACTGTTATAATACACCTGCTACCTGCACATGCCAGTAAACACACATGGCCACAATTTGATCCCGTCTTGACAGCATGTTCAGCATTTGGAAAAGAATCAGTCTGTTTCAAAAGCAAAAGTATGGATCTGTCTCGCGTGTTTAATCATAACACAGCTCCATGTGTTCTGCAGACTGGATTCTCATCAGCTGCACATCAGAACCAGGACACGCTGATGTGATGTGAGGGGAAACTCTGATGTCACGTCAGGACAGGGAGGTCTACAAGCAATCAGTCTGACACAAACTGTGACAGCTGAGAAGTGATATATGCCAAAATAAAAACTGATCCTGTTTTTCAGAGCAGTTTGTTACAGTGGCTATAGTGTGGGTCAGAGGATTTGCAAAAGCCACAACATGAATGCAAAAGCGATAACACAAATACAAACGCCACAACACAACAGCCACAATGGAAGTTAAAAGAGGTTCTGTATCCAAACGGACACAGAAAAGTTGTAACAGTAAGTAAACGATTCACTTTGTAGGGGTTTCACCTTGTTATAACCTTCAGTACTTATATTTTCTATCTACAATATCATTAGAGCTATATCTACAGCTACAGCTTAATTCATAAAAGAAAACAATCATTCACTAACTTTCACATCTTTTCATTGTCTGTTGGTATAACTGTCCTCTTATCTTCTGTTCTGGCGGCACTTTCGTTGTGCTGTGGCTTTTGCATTTGCGTTGTTGCTTTTGCAATTCAGCTGACACCTACTGGCCACCGCAGTTTGTTACTTAGCCTGACACCAGTTTGTGCCTGCTGTGTCATTTATCCTTAGAGCTAAAATAAAAAAAGGCTTACTTAAACTGCTTCCATTGAATGAAACATCTCCAATCGATTTTGATACTACATAAAAAACAAAGCCAAAACGTGGAGGTGATGAGCATTAACATGTTACACTTACACTTACCACACGTTTCACAGCACAGAAGTGATCTTTCAGGTGGCTCTGAGCTCCTTTGGCTAACCAAAGCATGATTTACTCACTGATATAATGGCAGAGACGCCTCAGAAAATCCAGGGTTGCAGACTCTGATGTCAGTCTAAAGCATGTTTTTTTAAAGATATATATTATGTAATAAAATGAAACCAAATCAATAAAACAAACTCAAGTTTATATGTGGCTCAAACTGTCGCCTCATATGAGGCTGTAGCTCAGTGATGAAGTCTATCATCAATTCAGGAGTGTGTGAATGGGACCTGTTAAAACTAATGGAGACTTCCTCTAGCATCCCCTGCCCCTACTCATGGTACTCATAAGAAAAAATGTACTAACAATAAGTAATCAGTTAAAAACAGGTCACATTTTCAATATATGTGCCAACAATGTTGGGAAATCTTGGTCATCATTATATGTTTTATGGATTGCAAAACAACAACGTAGTTATATTTTTGGATACACTCTCAGAAAGAGAAATATTCTCTTTTGTCTTTCTGGATTCTTAGCAAATGTTAAATTTGATTTATTTGAAACAAAAACAATTGTTGGTAACAGTTTGAAATACAGTAATGATCCAAAGACCTGTGTCTTCAAGATTTTAAACTGCTTCTCCATTTGCCAATGTCACTTTTCTGTTGAATCCTTCTTGAAAAAGAGAGAGAAGGGGTTGTAAACCATGTTGCTGGATCCCCACCACTTGGTTTCAATCTTCTGTTACCGGCAAAACTGTGAGAGCGCTTTGAAGTCATTGCTCATTTCGGCAAACAAAACCCTCCTACAGAAGCAGATTGTAGAAGAATAAATGCTGCTGAGTCAACACCTGGGCTGCACAGCGTGGGTTGCTCCAGTGTTTGACAAATATGATAACTACAAGTGGCTGCAGAATCTGTTGTACCTGCTGTTTGTTTGTTTCTCAAGAGCGGTGAGAAAACAGGCTTAAGTGACTCCCATTTTTATACAAAATGTTTTAATGCACAATTGCAGGAGTTTATCTTTCAACCCAAAAGCTGCAGCATCAAAGTTGCACTTTCATTCATTAGGTATGTAAATCTACCACCAGGGGGCATCTACTCCCCTCCACCTATTACTACACTCACAATATGTGAAGCCAATTAAAATCATGTTCTGATCCTTAAGTATCATGTATGAACTTTGACCAGCATACTCTGTTTTTATAAGAATATGAGAGTGTTTTAGATAAAAGCGTATCACCTTGCAGAACTAGAGTTTCACTTGCCTCACTGTTTTTTTTTCATAACAATCAGCCCATAAAATCAAAACTGACTCACAAAGAGCTTAATAAATGATCCTAACACATGGAATTAATCTCTTTTTTAATGAGAAACATGTTACGATATAAACGCTCATTTATCAGGATTGAGAATGAGGGGTAAAATGACACTGCCTAATGTACTGCAGATAATGAAATGACCAGAGGTGGATCCAATAATCTCAAGCACTCTGAGCTACACCAAATCTTCTGCAGTCTGTTTTATAGTAACACCTTTTAACAGTGTGACGCAGAGCTTTGTTTTAATGAAACTCAACCACTGTGCCTGTTTGAGCTGGCTCAAACATTAATCATTCTTTAAGTGGTTTAGATAGCTAGCAAGAATGTGTTGATGATCAAATGTTTGCTTTCCTAATTTCTACAGCTGTGACCATGTGTTTTCATCGGTTAAAGTTTACAAATAAGGAAGTAAAGTCGTCTTTATAGAGCAAAACATTGTCACAATCTGCTTAAAAGCTCAGGTAGTGATGATTTCAAGGTTTTGCTGCATTTTAAGAAGCTGTGCACACTTTTGGAAAGGCTCCCTCTCTCGTGTCTGTATCATGTCGATGATGTAGCGTTTGTCCCTAATAGCAGAGGGCCAGGATAGATGTATTATCTTTCATTACTATTTATAGCCCCGCCAAAATTGGGCGTCTAGTTTCCTTTGATATCTTCCATAAATATTTATTGTCTGAAAAATCACAGTGCTTCAACTGTTCTATTATTAGACATAAAAAGAGCAGATATTCAGGCCAGTAGTATTTCAGAGACCCAGTAAAAGCCTTTTTTGTTCTTATAAGCGCCTTCAGATTTCTCATTTTTGTACATAGAATCTGAGAAACCTACTGAGCAAAAAGTAAGGGGAATTCCTCTTAAGTGATTAGCTTTGGAGAAAATTGGGCTACATATTGGCAGCATTTGGTCTTCAAATGGAAGAATTTCACTGTAACTACTGAAAACAATGTTGAGAGTTCATTTCTCTCATTGTGCAAAGCTGCAGTTTCCTCTCCTCTTTAAATGCAGCATCATTTTAATGAACCTGCCACAGTATGTAGCGTTTGCTCCTCCGTGATTACTTCCTTCCTGATTCGGGGCTTCACTGAGGCGACCCAGATAGGCCTGAGTGCCTCGCAAAGTATTACCAGATAAGGAAGGGAGACAGCAGCATTAGTAAGCAGTGGAATAAGCCCAGAGATAAATGTGAAAGTGCTTCAGAGAAAGTGAGGAAACTGGCCAAGCCTGTTTTCACTGAGGGGGGAGGTTGTGTGTTTTTGGCTGTTATGTTGTTGTGCCTTGTTAGAGATACTCTTGAAGGTTAAAGGCATGGTGCAGCATTTTGAAAGAAGTTTTAATAAACCTGTTTGGGTCAGATAATTCTTCTAATAAGACCTAACACTATCATACATAAACAAAAGTATCATGAAAGAGCAGAATTTGGGTGATAGTATAAATTTATTCTTCATATTTTATAAAAAAATGTGCTTATAAAACAGTACAACAAATAAAAAAAGTTCTCTGTAACAATATTATTCTTATACAAAACATACATACAATATCAGCATATGGGATCAGGAACAGTAGTGCAGTAGGAAAACTTTGTCATAAAACATAGAATAAAGTCACATTTGGAATAGCTCTGAAGCCTTACAAATACAGTGTAAATCTGTGTATGTGCCGGTAACACTTGTTTCTGTAACAACAAAAATAAAAACTGCTCAAGCTTGTAGCACAAACAGAAAGAGTTCATAGCTAGCGTCCATAAGGAGTTTGTCATAGTCGGTATCCCTGACATCAGACGTCTACACCTGCTGGAAAGTGGGGAGGTTGTTTCTTCTCCGTCTCCTGCGACGACTTTTGGTCTGGATTGAGTGTTTTTTGGCCGCTGGAAAAACAAAAATGCATAAAAACCGATTAGTATACAGGTGCAAATCCACCATTTTAACTCAGTATAAAATCTCCTGAGTTGTTTTTCAAGTTTATCTTAAATTCGAACTGACAGGCAGGTCTAATTGGCTGCCAAACCCCTGTTATTGAATTCAGCTGAAACCATCCCAAAATGATAATCAAGTCAATAAAACTGCATATTCTCAACTTACACACCTTTGACACACACATCCATGCAACTCTGCCTGGAAACAAAGTTGTTGCTGCTCCCTCCGCAGCCCGAGTAAACAAACTCCTCACACATCTTGGTGGCTTTGTTGTAGTAGAAACGAGGAATGGAGGCTGAGCACTTCCCTTTGTCCAGAGGGTCCAGGCAAAGCACGGGAACCGCTGTAAAATAAAACACAAAGCATGATTAGGAAGCTTATCCTAAGCACAGAATCAGGAGTTTCTGGAGTACTGACTGCTTTTTTCCTTGCTTGATTGTTAAAATATTTCCCTTTTCACCCTCTGTGACCGCTCATGAAGGCAATGCAAAGCTACATCCACACAGACTGAATCTAAAACAGTTTACTCAGCCTATCTTCCTACTAATATCAGTTCAACTTTTTGACTCAATTCATGCACACAGAGGGGACTTTAAATATCGTTATACTCACTTTTTCTTGGACTGCAGTACTCCTTGCATGAAGTGAGGTCTTGGAAGCGGTTAGAGTTGCCTTTGCATCCTCCATAGGAGAAGGGCTCACACTGCATGGAGGTCATGTTGAAGAAGTACATGGGAAAGAGGGCACGGCAGGGTCCTTCCTCTTTAGGGAACCTGCAGATCTGGGGAATCTCTGTTGAGAAAAAGGACATAATTTAGAGTTTTAGACAAGCAACACCCTCTGATGGTTTCATATCCTCAGAATGAAACCTTCATGGTGAGGATTCTCTTCTTTTCTAAAGTCACATTCTTGAGCACAGAGCTGAACCACACCATGTGTGTTTGATATATGTCAAAGATGTCCAAAGTCACCCTGCTCCTTAAGTGTCTGCTCATCACATTCAGAACTTACTTGGGATTCTGAAACAGGTTTTCTGGCACTCCTGGAAGCTCTTGAAGTTATTGGCATTCCCCTGGCAGCCTCCATAGTAGAAAATCTCGCACTTCTGGGTGATAGTGTTGTAGTAATAGCGCTCAATTTCGCCTCTGCAAGGTCCCTCTTCCACTTGAAGGAGACACACGCCTGAAAGCAGAAAAGATATTGTTACTAACGCACGAAAGCACCATAGAAAAAAGGTCTGTGGTATTCCTGGAGCTTCTGTGTCTGAGGATCAGGATCACATGATAACAAATAAAGTAAGACTTTGAAAGAGCTTATATAGTTCGCTAAAAAAAGACATTAAGGGCTGCACTTTACCTTTTGGTGCCAGGGCCAAAACGCTGTAAAACGAGGACAGCAGTGCCAGAAGCGTTAATGTGCAAAACTCCATTGTGCAAACTTTGGCTCCAAAGACTTTTCCGCTCTGTCGACCATCCCACACTGATCCAGTTTTATAGCAGACTGCTCTGTTTCCCAGGGGAGGCAAGGGGCGGGGATGTAATGACTCATTTCAATACTACCGCGTTACTACATCAGAGCGGTGATGAGTGGAGCGGTGACATCAGAGTCACTTCATTCAACTCGCTGTAATTGCGCAAAGTACCGCTGTAGTAATGTTGTGACTAAGGGCACCTTCAAGCCAACTAAAATAACGTGAGGGAAAGTTAAATTTCCTTTATGCAGGACAGTCAGACGATTGGTTTTTACTGACCACTCGAGGTGATGATGAAGTTCGTGATGATGATGATTATGACGATGCAGCTATTGAGATCAAGATGCCTGAGCATCTCTGAAAGTTTTCCATAAAAAAGCAGCACTGTGTCGTTTCCCGAGAAGAGAAACAGTCACATATCATTTATTTAACTTGGCTGATTCTTACCTGTCCTGACAAGTTCCCATCACACCCCTGACTGGGTCCCCTTGAGCCCCGCACAAAGACGCGCACACAGTTTCCTTAGAATCCTACACTTACAGCCTTGTGGTCTGTTATCTTTTGTTTAGTTTAATAATCACTCTGCCAGAGAAACAACACTGCCTTGGTCCACTGAAAAGCTTACACCCCCTTCCCTTGCATGTGAAAAGCAGCAGTGGCTAAAACTTTTAAAAAGATGTTCAAAATGAAACTTTTACATCATTCTTTCCAACAGGTCAGTAGTCTTTCTAGACCTTTGATTATGGCCTGGCTGCCCTCACTGACTTTTACAACATTAAGTTTCTGTGTAACATACATTTTAATGCCACCATTTACCTCTTCCACTCACTTGTACATATCCAGATGTTTTATCTATTAACATTAAGATGTTACATTCCCTCGTGCATTTTTGACTTTAAAAAGTATAACAAGGTAAAAGCACAAGAATCCTCCTAACTTACATCTGTAAAATAAATGCCCACTTGACCATTTATGGTATTTCTGTTATGCAGCGTAGTGTTGCATTGCCTTGCTTCATAACACAGCCCATGTTGATTACATAGGTTTTGCCCCTGAAGAGGCAAGGTCAATCATAATCTAGGATCTGGGGATTGAATCAAAGGTGGCATATCAGAATACATGGGAGGCCAGGCCACCCCTTTGGTTTAAACCATAGACTGTATAAGAAATAGAAGTAGTCTCTGTGATGTCACCCATCTGTTTCTAAGGCAGAGATTTGAAGCCCACTATAGTTGGATGCCATACCAGAAATTTTGAACTCAACTTTAGCAAAGCTAGTATGAGGTGAAGAGGCACAGCAGGCTAAGCTTCTGCTCCTACAGCTATGGTGTAAATCATTCAGGCTAGCTGTGCCTCTAGTTATGCCAATCTCATGATCTTAATATATTCTGAAAGACTTTATTATACATAAAATTCCCTCAGTACAATTTGTGCTGCTAGAGAAACTAGCTATTTGTTTTGTGATAGCACGTAAATGTGTTTCCTTTTGCTTAAAGACTACTTTTTAATCGGTGTGTACGTGGTTTAAAGCACTCCCCGAGTCCGCCCGGTGGACACTTCAGGGACTGCAGTTTTTAGCACAAACATGGGCTCCATTTCTTGCGGGTCACGGTTGCTGTTCTGCCACTGTTCTTTTCCAGCTATGACCAAATAAGTTGATGGAAAACTGCAGTGCAGTCATGTTATGAACAAGATGTGTCTCCACCTTGACAAGTGGAGGCTAAATACAGATAAGCCGTCTTATCAAAGTGACCTTATAGCTGAGGCACTACCCACTAATCTCTGTATTGTGGAAGAATAAACAGGGTATTATTAGAAAATAAAAGGGCAAATAAAAATAATATTTCTTATGTGCAGTAAAAGCAATACATGTGGTAAATACAGTTCAAATGAAGCTAAACAGACATCTCTGTGTTTGTGTGATTCACTATTCTGTAATTCAGATAATGGCGTGATCACAGGGGGGGTTGTTTTAATCTGATTACTGGATTAGGATTGTTTATGCAGATTACTTTATAAACCAGATTGAAGTGAGAGGAGAGGGATTCTTCATCAGAATTTCAAGGGTTGAGGGCTGCTCCCCTGTAAGCTATTGTAGGTGTATTGTACTTAATTTAATTGTGAAAATAGGATTCAGATACAAACTATTAATTTTGTCTTTGATGCTGAATTTGAAAATGTGGACTCATTTATGTATTTTCTTTTAACAGAGAATGCCGGTCATAAACGTTGATGATCTGACGGACAAGGACAAGGCTCAAATGGAAGTTAACCAACTCAAAAATGAAGTGAAGCTTGAAAGGTGGTTGGTGAGTTTTATTGCTAGAACAAGGTTTTTTTTTCTCCATCTTTATTTTTCAAAAGAAAAAGAACACATAAAATAGTATGTTGACTTTTATGCCTAGTATGCAAGTCGTAACACCTGTGCCTGATCTGATTAGACCTCCAAATGCTGCGAGGAAATCAAGGACTACATCCAGGCTGGAGTGGAGGAGGACATCCTTGTCAAAGGTATCCCTGAGGACAAGAACCCCTTCAAGGAGAAAGGTGGCTGTGTTGTCTGCTAAACTGGACCTGGAGAGCTTTTCATAGTTGAGATTAGCAGCCAAGGACATTTTCCCTCCAACAGATTTGCTGAGTGAGAAGACCAAAAGAACAAAGCACAGACAGATTTGATGAAAACTTTATTTGTTACCATGTAAATGATTAGCCATCTTTTGGCCAGATTTGATGCCTCATGATTTTATTCTTTGAAGAGCAGCAATAAATAAAAATTGCTCGTGGCAAGAGTTATGTAATGCTTGTCTCTTATGTGGTGAATATGGTCTTAGCAAATGGGCCCAACATGTTGTTTCATACATCGAACATCGGTCATTAAATCTGCTTTTCTGTAACCCAGCCTGTCTCTTTCAATTACTGTGGGAAGTTTTCATGACTGGGTAGGGAAACAAATGCATTTTTAATTTCAAGACGGTTAGAGTTTGACAAAGTCCAACTGCATGAACAGCATGTGAGGAAGTCTAGTCTCTTTTATTATTTTTGTCCTTTTTTTCTTTTATTTTCTTTCTTTGTGTGTGTGTGTGTGTGTGTGTGTGTGTGTGTGTGTGTGTGTGTGTGTGTGTGTGTGTGTGTGTGTGTGTGTGTGTGTGTGTGTGTGTGTGTGTGTGTGTTTGTGGGTTTGTGAGTGTGTTTGTGTGTGTGGTTGGGGGAGTCTTCTCTTAGATTCATCCATTTTTTCCATTCAAATGTTCATAGAAGTTAGTCAGCATGAAATAACGTATGAATATATAAGATAATAAATAAAATGCAGGTGGTGCCAAAGAACAAAGGTTTAAAACATTCTTTGTAAACTTTTCCAAAACGGATGAATCTACCTATTTGATTTTAATCCCTCAGAAGATAAACTGTGAGCTTGCTTTCATGTCCATAAGGCTTACATTTAAAAGTTTGTGAACTAGTATAGTTATACAATAGGATAACCATTCAGTATGTTATAAGGAAATAGCTAAAAAAAAAAAAAAAAAAAAACATAAAAGAAGAAGAAGAGAAACCATATATTTCGTTTGAAGTAATTGAATCCTTCTTTTTTTATCATTTGAATCTTATCAGATGTGACTCCGAGGGGGTCATGGCCCCTTCTTGGGAACTGAGGCATTGATTCAACAGCCCAGACACAGTAAATGGTGAGAGTGTGCATATCTTAGAACTCCGGAGTATCTGTAACAAAATTCCCCAAATGAAACAGGAAAGTAAGCAAACACTGCCTTAATCCAGGCCTCCCCGGACCGAGGTTAATGTTTTATCCTGGGAGTACCTGCAGTGTTTCAGTGAGGGGCATACCATGCGCATGCGCTCACAAGCGGTTGTTGTAAACAGTGATGGCGCTGCGCGAGGGAGCCCTACGGTTCAAGCTGCTAGCCAGCAGTCGTTATTTTTACAAGTTCAACTCCTTTATCAGTGTCCGGTCGTTGTCCGAAAAAGTGTCATCCAAACCGGAGTCATCCGGTGCCCCAGAGACGGCGCCTGATCATTTAATCTACACACAAGAGCACTTTGCATTAAAGGAGTCCCTCAGAAAGGTATGCAGGACTGTTAGCATAGCGTTAGCCTTCCGTATGTGTACAAAACAACAGTCGGCTTTTGCTTCGACTAATGAATGACAGGCTGGCATTACAGTGCCCATGTGTTTGTCCAGGGGGCATTAATGATTTTATAAAGGTTTTCACCAGGAGAAGCCTCAAAGCTTCAGTATAATGAAAGTGGGTGAGAGGTCATGGACATAGTTTGTTTTGGAGTTGCCCTCAATTGCACTTTGTTGATGTCTAGAAACACTGCTCTTTCATAACGTCATTCATATTTAAGATGACTGGTGTTTTGAAGTCGCTCAAAACAGTGAACATGAGAGCCAGGGAGTCTGTCTGTGTCCTTTAGCAACCAAAAACGACTGCGTTTTTTCTGCTCCTTTTCTGGAGGACACAGCCTCAGGTCTGTGTGTCTCATAACCCTAACTGGTTCTTCTATTTGAAAATTCATGTTTTTTCTTCCAACATTTCGTGTTCTTGTCCAGAGACATCTGTTAAATTGACATCTCCTGAAAAGTTGAGACACAGAGTGAAATGTTAAAAGTTATGCTGAAATCAAACCTTTTGTTCAATTGAAAATAGTGCTTTGACAACAAATGTTAAAAAATAAGTCCCAAATATGAACACAGGGGCATGTTTACCTGTTGCATTATCATCTTTTAACAATATATTTCAAAGATTTGTCAACAAGAGTCTTAAAAGTGAAATGGCATCCCATTATAACTTGATATAGAAGTTCAGTTGCTCAACAGTTCAGGGTCATCTTTTTGTATTATTCTTTTCCCACCGCTCCTGGTGTGTAAGAACTTCTTGGAGCACTTGTGCATACCTATACCATCATGGATGCTGGCTTTTGAACAACTTAGCTGGTCCCTCTCTTGTCTTGTGGTGTCCATGATTACCAAATAAAATGCCAGACTTTGACTTGAATGGCCCAGAATCTGAAATCATTCTGGTTAATATAGCTAACTAGATTAAAAATGTTTTGGCACATGGCTGTATTAATCTTGTTTGTTACCTAATCGTTATGCCTTACAACGAAGGTTCATACGTGTCATGCATATTCTTCATGTGTCATTCCAGTATTGCGGCAATAAAATAATGAGCATTACCTTTCAGCATGAGTCATTTTGAATATTTGTTACAAGACAGGCGTTGGAGACAGGCAGCTTTTAAAATAACTTCAAGGACCTAATTTAAGGCTGGGTGCAGAGATGTTGCGGTAAATGGTGAGGAGCTTGTCCTGTGACTAAACCTTGAAAAGAATGCCAGGAGGATGAAAATAAACCAGCATGGGGAATAATGGGAAGGATGAAAATGGAAAAAGGAAATGCAGAACAATATGTTGGTAGAGCAGGAAAGGGAACTTGAGGCAGCTTTGTGTATTAAAAGAATTCGCTGTAGGACTGTGTCTGTTCATGGATGTACACAAGTGGGGTTAGGAAATCCTTTAGTGACTATTCAAGGTTAGGAATCAATGGAGCCAATGTTTCCACTACAAACTTTCTGTTATTGGGAGGAGAAGGTGTAAGGCCATGGGAGACTTTTGTGAATGTAGCAGATTTGTGTGTGTGTGCCATAAAGTGTGGTATTCATGTCTCGTGTAGCAGAGACAAACTACTTCCTCTGCAAAGAAATTAGTCACACTTCCACAAACCCTCACAATGTCAGAACCTCTGAACTGTCCAGGGCCTCGGTGTGTGTCTGTTTGAGTATCTGTATCTGTGTGTGAACGGAAGCTCATCATGTCTCTAGTTAATACGAGGACCCACTCCTCATACGCAGCCTCTAATGGTTTCAGACTGGGAATTCCCCCTATTGTGGTCAGTAGTCATTACATCCTACCAGTAACAGATTAGCTTTTCATAGTTTCCGGCTTGAGGAAGTGTTTGTAATAAAATTAAACCAGTAGAGGCTTTTGATAAAATAGGGTTTCTTCTGAATCTGTGCCTGGAGAATGTTTCTGTTTACTTTGGTGTGAGTTAATTTTCATGACTAATTTTCTCCTGATGGTGCCAAACACTTTGCGTGCAGTTTTTGACAGTGCATTAGACATGAAGACAAACGATCCATATCACAATATATCATGACAAAGTGGCTTTAAATCACGACTCTTATGTGCATACTACTGAATTATGTTTGCTTGAAATGAGACAATTATTTTTTTTGTTGTTATCATAATGGTAATGAAATTTTGACGCAGTAAACACTTTTAAAAGTGTTGAGCTCATATATCATATGTGAGAGTACTCAGTTTAATTTATACCAAGCATACCGTATGCTGTACACTCTGATAGGGCTGCAGCTATCAAATATTTTAGTATTCAAGTATTCTACTGAAAATCCCATCGATTAATCGAGTAATCAGATAAAATACATTTTTGTTTGGTTAAAGAGCAGTTATTTATCAAATGAAAAATTTTCTCTTTAAGAAATAGAATTTTCTGATACAGCATGTCAATAAGAGCACTTGCTTTGGTAGCTCCAAAACTTGTAAACACACTTTGACACATTTTTTGTGCCTTGTACATCTCATCAAATGTTGCGGACCCAAATGGCACCCGTTTCGTAGAATGACCCATTAGTCTCCAAACTCCAGAAAAGAAGTTAGATTTGTTGCTAGTTGCTATTTTGTATAAGAGGTAGCTTGAGGGGTCTGAAAACTCTCTTAATATGGCCTCAGCTCTATTTGAAATACCACTCTTTGATCTTTTTTAAAATTAAACGATTCCTCTAGGCGGAGAAAATTACTCGAGTATTTTTTGTAATCGAGTACCTCGAATCATTCGAGGAATTGTTTCGGCTCTACACTCTGGGCTGACCGACCCTTCCAAAGTAGACTTTACTCAGTGAGCTTCTGTAGTTTTGGAGTTATTAGTAGGGTTCCAGAGCTGGGATTTATTTTATTTTTATGGTGGATTATTGTTAACAGTAGATCATAACTCCATTGCTTATATTGGCTTAGGTTGGATCTCCTGAGAATGGGTCAAGTTATGGGCTGATTGATGATTAATGATGGATAGATTCAGCACCAAGTGATCGCACTTCCGTCTGCCTGCCCAGACCGTGTACAATACTGTCTCAGGTGGGGATGGGTACAGAATTTGGAACTTTTATAGGTACCAACACAATTTATCTGTAGTACCGAGTACAAATTCACGTCAAATCAAATGGTACCAAATTTTGGTACCTAGACATATCCTTGTGACTGTGAAGGAGTGGAAGAGTAGGTGATTTTCCATGCTGGACATGAACACAGCATTGCAAGTTTATCCATTGAGAAATGAATATTTTAGATTGAAAATTTTGAGTTTTAATTAGCAAACAAGGTTATATTTATCACCACCACATTAACAAACACAAAAGTACCAAAAATTGGAACTGTTGAGTACTAATTGTCAGGTACCTGACATCAGTACTGTACCATTTCAAATGTGAAAGGTACCCATCCCTAGTGTCAGAATACATGTTGTCAATGAGATCATGACACGTTCTTTTGAATTGTTTTTCGGTGATAATGGTGTTATTTCAGTGAAGAATAATTCGTTCATAGCCAAAAGCTGGGCAAAAGTTATGTATAAAATGTATTAAATGAAAACCAATTTAGAAGTTGAGGGAGAGTGACAGAGAGTATGAGAGTGAATCAGAGAAAGTTTTAGCCCTGCTTGTGTTGGCTGAAGTATGATGCAGCTAAAGAATTGTCTTTTCCAAATCTAAAAATCACTGCCAGCACATTTAGCTTAACATCAACCCCAGATGGTATTTAGTAATGGCTGATAGTCACTGTTTACTGGGTGCTCATTGTGTCTGTTGTCAGTGGATTTGATAACTAGGAGCAGAATTACATCGCAGCTAACACTCAATAACTTAAGTGGTCTCTTGCTAAGCCACGCCCCTCTTCACTCTCTCAAACAAATAATTAACATACAGTGACAGGTGCCATGGCAAGGGTCACAGCAAGAGACATTTCACAGGATAATTTTTGGAGATAGAAAGATCACACATCATCTAGAAGTCACCAAAAGTCTCTAAGCTACACATCGGGGGATGTAGAAATCATTTTATTGTGGAGAAGGTCGATAAAAAGCTTCAGGTACAAGACAAAATTTACAGGTCCCAGAGCAAATGTAATAAACCACATCTCGCCATCACCATCACCACTGAAGATAAGGTTTTTAACTCATAATATGAGGAAAATATAACATCTTTGCCAAGAGTGTCTCTGTTAGTTTTGTGTTTTAGTATTTACATCAAATCCTTCAGCATAACGTTTGCCAACCTTTGGTATCTTGGCTATTAAGTATGCATAAATGAAGCTAAGCTCCAGAAGTAAACATTTGTTTTTGGACAACAACTAGCAATGACGTACAATCAGGAAAACTTGAACAAAATAGGCCAATAAACTCCCAACAAAGTAACACAATGAACAAAGCAGCTAGGAGCTAACGTTAGGCTAACATTAGCTAACACAAGGGATGTTAAAAATAAATCTGTATTTCTTTACAGCAAAGTGATAATATGATGCCTTGAATACAATTTTGGCTTGCCTTAGAAAAGATGTATCCATCCTTGATTATTTTATTCACGTTAAGCTGATGTTGTCTACCGTACAACTTTAGCCAGAGAAGACACTTTTGTCGGTTTAGATGTGGTTTAAGAAAGGGTAATTTATTCACCCCATTGCCAAGCCTTTCAGAATACCTTTTATCAAAGTTGCACGTACCCCATGAACACCGTTTGACCATTTTTAAACTTGAAAACTTGGAAAAACCTTATGAAATGTACAAGAACTGGCTTTCTGAAATGCATTTCAATGGATGTCTGAGCAGAGAATGTCCGAGTGTATGGGAATGACTACAAGCACGATACTTGACTCATCACATTTGAGGGTGGGACCTAGCCATAGGCTGGTTTGGTTACCTGGTAATTCTTGTTAATTTTGAATCATTTTGAGATGTATGAAGTAAACATAATCATACAGTATCACTACTAAACTCTCAGTAATAAAATTACGAACATATCCATGATAACCTCAGGACTCCCAGCCTTTATGTTAGACATACAGCAGTAAACTGAGGACACCACCACCATTTATGTTGGGCTGTGAAGTCCATTGTCCTGTCTGCCAGGTGAAAAGAACAGAAACTCTGGTCTGAACATTTTGTAAGACCTGAAGTTTGATGTTCTTGACCCTGTCTTACTACTTGACAGTTTGGTGATGTGAAACGGCTCTGGTATGCAACACAAATAGTCCACAACAACTTTAGTGAAGACATGTAGAATCACTCCCCAATGCCCCCTCTGCTTCCTCTACAGCAGCGTCCCTCCCTTTCCCCCCACAGGATCTGAACTCTGAACGGTGACGAGTGCAATGCAGGTGAAAGGGAATCTTTCTCTGCTGTCTGTCATTGAGCTCAGTCCTCACAGATTCAGCTCCAACTATGTTTCTGCTGAAATTGCCATCTTTTTCTGTTTTGAATTCTGAACTCATCGTGTCCATGTCCTCTGTCTGCTGTGTATCCAGTTATCTCTGTGTTTTTATTGGCTGGTTGAACCGTTGGCTGGTTTGGGTATGTGGGTTTTGGAAGGACAAAATGAGTGTACAACACTTTTCACAACCCTGTGAATTCTTCTGAAGTGTTCTGTTTTTTCAGCTTCAACAAAGCACAGACCCTCACTATCACAGAGCAGCGTGTGCTTTCAATCTGAAGAAGACATTCAACCAAAACTAAATAGAAGCATAATCCAGGATTTATTATTTACAATGCACGTTGTTGCACATGGCTCATTTAATTCATTTCTTTCCCTGGAGGCTTTGATGTTTCCTATTTTCAATAAATAACTCTTTTGTTTTAATTGTTATATTTTAATTGGCTTTGCCTAACATTTAGAGCCTATTGTGCTGAGCAGACGAACACATTTAGGAGACAGATAATCATGAGTTCATTGAAGCCATGCTCCATTAAAAACATACAGATAAGGAAGCTTGGAACAAACCAGCCATAGCTGTTTATAATACATCCTCCACAGCCAGTTGTTGGAGGACGTTTCAATTTGAAAAGCATTCATCAAACACAGCACTGTTTCTTTATCTGCTTGTGTGAACATTACAAAACACCAGCATGGTTTGTGTAAAAAATGTTGTTGTCAAACACTTCTGTTAACAATGCTGCCTGTTCGGTGGACTTTTCAAAAATAAAATACCGCATTGTACTATAACCCACACTTTAGACCCGACATCCAATCCTGTGTGAAGCAGCTTCAGTTCCCACGAAAATAGCATGTTTTAATAGATTGTTCATTCATAAGTGCTTCTCCAGCTGTGGACCACTTCCAGGTGCTCCAAATGAGTCACAGCAACAAAGTTCAGACACTCCAAAGTCTATTTCAAAGCCAGGCACAAACCCAACTTAACTGCCTGCAGACATTTAGGTCATGACTCACAAAACAAGACACCAGTGAAGTGAAGTGGTAAGGAAGTATACTGTTGAGGGGTATCATGTTGAACTTAGTTTTTGGATTACCAGAAACTATATGTTCTACCCTTATAAAATCTTTTATATTCAGTTCTAAAGTTGAAACTAGTAAAGCACTCAGAGAATGCAGACCTCCCAAGCATATTGTGATTGTCACGTAACACTTTAGTCCTACTTCAATGTTATACTCCCTTTCAGCAGACTGTCTGCTACAATTTGGTGTTAGTTGCAGGTCTGTGCAATAATTTTTTACCTGATAGTGTTGAAAATTTTGATGACCCAGTGTATACGATCTAGATCGTATTTTATATCTGTCAGAAATTATGGTGACCTTGTCTTGTATTGTTTTGCAAAGCAATCTGACCATTTATTGTGGAGTTATATACACAGATGGTAAAAACTGCCCTATCTCACAATGATAAAGAATCTTTTACAAAAATACATGATCAAGATGGTGATCAGGATCACCTCCAAAATTTAATCACTTCTTCCTTATCCCATTTTGAACATTTCCTGAAAATTTCATTAAGATATATCTATTACTTTTTGAGTTATGTTGTTCACAGACAAACAGACAAACACTACCTAGGACAGGAAAGGCAATATACCGTATTGACATGAATATAAGAAATGTTTTTCTGTTGAAAATGATGTGGAAAAGTGGTCAAGGTCTAACCATTGACACATGTTGATAGCTGTCTACGGTCGCTACACGAGAGCCACATCAGAGGGTACCGGCTTGTTGTGAAGCAAGTGACCTCACCGTGGCTGCAGTGATATGTCAATCACAGCAGGGACACCGTGACAGGAGCTATCAGGGCTATGGACAGGAGATGAGAAATGGAAAGGCGCTGTGATATTCCAGAGCAAAGTGGACCAAACTGGACAACTGAGGCAGAGTTATGATGCTAGTTTTAAGAGAATGATGTTCAGTCCATTACGCCTGAAATACAGCGGATACGTCTACAGTGCGACTCTGTTGTCTTGACTGCATGCGGCTGCATGTTCAGTCCGACAAGCTGCATGACTGGCAGACAGCTGGAGTCACAGACAGAGGAGTTCTCACGCTTTCCTCTCCATTGATAAGTCTCTCTTTATTCATGTTGGACTGTAAAACCTCAAACCTGTTGACTCCTGGTCTGGCTCCACTAATTATGTCCTTTTATCATTGTAGTCAAGCTAAATACAAACTGATTCTGACACAGTTTGTTTTGTTTTGAAAGTCACAGTGTGTTTTTAGGTAGTTTCCAGTCTCGGCTTCCTGTCCCAATCGATCTGCCCTACGATCTGCTTCGCATCTGTCAAAGAAAGGATGGCTGTGTATTACCTGCGACATGACAGACCACCCATGTAGACGTACTGCCACAGAATGGATCCTGTTTGAGCTGACAGATTGATTTGAATGAAACCTATTTGATCCGTTTGCCGTGACGGAACAGAGACGCACTGCAGACGCATCTGGCGTATTTTAGCCGTTAAAGACCTTAAACAGCTGCCAGGAAGCCAACAAAAATGGAGTTATGGAGTGTAATGTCCAAAGATCACACCTTCAAGAAGACTGTCTGAAAAATGCGAACTGTAAAAGAACAACTTATCATGGTCCTCAAAGCAGCTGTTTCCAAGAGACTGACAGGAGGATGTGTGAAACGTAACAAAGGCATGACCATTAGAGCTGTCATCAGAATTACACAGATCTTCTTGGTCTTATTCAAAGAGAGAGAGGAGAGAAAAACCTTTCTTATATTCAGGTCAATACGGTATATTGCCTCTCCCGTCCTGGGTGGCCCGGATGTTGTGATCTGGTTTTTCAACTTGATTGTTCAGCTCTGAATATGACAAATTGAAATTGAGCAACCTGAATGTTTTGTTGGTGAGTTATGAAACTTGAATTTTGGATCTGAATTTTAAATGGCTGAAATCAGGACAAATAGAATCAGAGACATGGTGCTCATAGCAAAATGACTCTATGCAATGAATTCAGTGGTGTTTTTGTTTCAGTATTTAACATTCAGTGGCTGTTGCAGTTCAAATAATTATGTCTCTTATTTTCTTCCATAAAGATATTTCTCAGCCCTAGCTGCTGTTTTTGGTTCCACTGTGAAAGCATATAATAAAGTCATCCTTCATTTTTCAGCAGCTTTGTATCTGTGGCTCTGTGGTCCATTGAAGGATTAGCTGCTAACCCAGAGGGAATATCTTTATTGAAGGTTTCAGGACCAAGTTTTATTTTAGCATGCTGTTCTAAATAATAGTTTGGAGGAGTTTTATTCTCTTCCAAGAATAAAAATCTGGAGAACACACAGAAAGCATTAAAAACTGATATTTGAATGATTGCATGCAAAGATGTGACGTATCAGCAAATTATTTGCTACCCATATGTTTAAATTTGAATTATCAGTCTCATCCCTCAGAAACCCCAAATCCCCAAACTCTTAGTCTAATTTGCACTTTAAGTTGAGTTGGATGGCTGTTAAGTATTTTGTGGTTTTAGCCACACCACTGAATTTTTTTTTATCATTCTTGTTCTTGTGCCCTTAAATAAATACCAGATTAGGAATGAAGCTCAGGCTTGAGAAACTGTTTTGTGTTCTTCTGTCCATTTGACTCCTCATTTGAATTCTAAATGTTGTAATCACTGAGGGAGACATTCAGATTTGGCACAAATAATGAATAACGGATTATGTTGTTCTTGGGAAACTTTACTACGAACTTGAGAAACAAATTTAGGCCACAACTCATGGATTTAAACATGAGCTACATTAGGGATCGAAATTTCTCTTAAATGTCCTTTGGGATGACACAGTGAGGTGTTGATTATTTGAAAGTATATCTTCACTTTAACATCATTCTAGTCTGAGGATGCCCTATTTTATCCCACAATGTTTTTCACCGCCATGACTCGGAAACAATAACACTGCTACATGTCTGGTCTGGTACTAAATCTGCTGTGCTAATCTTAGAAACCCACTGAAGTTTCACAATACAATGCATCTCATTGTCAGTGCAATACCCCCTTGCACAATGAACACATTGCAAATGACTTCCTTAACTGCATCGTGAAATGCACGTGAGCCAAACAGTAGGGCATAAACATCTCACCCTTTGCACAGAGCCCTGAATACTGACATTCACAAGACTTAGCCTGATGGAGCCTCAGCTGGTCATAAGCTATACTTGTGACAAGTTTATCAAGTTTACATCTGGGAAGTTGGCATGAAGGCAGAGAACATGTTCGATGAAGGTCTTGAGATTTTTTTTCCCCCAAAGAATTTCAAACGCTTCCTTAAACTTGTTGGTGATTATTTGAGGCTGTGTATGAAAAATCTACCAGTTTGAACTTGGAGCTCTTTTTTCGCCTCATTATCAATGTTTTGTTTCTCTCTCAGTCAGACATGAATTAATTTGACACAGAAAAGTAGCACACAACTGTGAGGCAGTTATCTTATTTTTCATGAGCACGAAGCTTGTCATATTGTACATCCTGAGCCAAGTCCTGGTTATCAGCAGGGGGCTGATAACAAGCACATATAGGAAATAACATGCCATGCATACTGTCAGTGGATTCGTCTTTGTCATTGTCACAGAAGCACTGTGTAAAACATTTCCTCGCCTACTTTCTATTCATTAATATGTAATACCTTATCTGGCTGTCTGCTTCAGATAGATTACATAGACTTAAGCAGGGATATGTACCACACAGCAGGAAGCACATGTGGGTGTTTTTCCAGACTCATCATAATGTATAGTCTTCTGGTGTTGGTTATGAGACAGGAGGCGGGGTCGAAATGAGGTGAATAAATGAAAAAAAAAAGCCTGAAAACACACATACAATCATGCTTAAGCCTTAAAAACAATAATAGACCCTGTTGAGTGCAAACCAAAAAAAACATATACTTCTCTTGTTGTCTTTGTCCTGTGTGTGTGTAGATCATCGACCAGGAAATCAACCCCCACGTGGATCAATGGGAAGCAGAAGGGAAATTTCCTGCACATAAAGTCTTCAAGATCCTAGGAAGTGCTGGTTTTCTAGGAGTCAATAAACCAGTCGGTAAGAGTGAACATGTACAAGTAGGCCTGTTACGATAATCAATAAATCGATTAACCGAACGATGAATAAAAACGTCCTCGGTAAGTTTGCCAGTCTCGATAAACTGACACGTGCATGCATGTTTGTTTTCCTCCTCTCTTTTGACCAAAGAGGTTGAATGAGAAGATGGCTCACTTCGTCTATCTTTCCT
Organism: Halichoeres trimaculatus; assembly: GCF_033239565.1. NCBI lineage: Eukaryota > Metazoa > Chordata > Actinopteri > Labriformes > Labridae > Halichoeres > Halichoeres trimaculatus. The sequence goes on from NW_027437192.1 coordinate 20,926,114, forward strand.
AACATCGGGGTGCATAGGTTCTATAGCGGATTTAGCGGATTTATAGCGGAGTGAGCATATGTCAAAAATGCGATCTTTGGCATTTTGTGCGACGGGGCTGCTCGCATGTACACACTGAAGCGAGCGTCCTGAGGGGTAAGGAGGAAACACAGGCTAATATGAGTGATGGCACCAAAGATACGGTTCTTAAGCCGCCTGCCACAGTCCCAGTGTGGGAATATTTTGTTTATTATCAGAATGAACAAAGTGTGAGCTCATGAACACCAACGAGCTGATATGTCGCATTTGTTTGAAAATAGTGGCGACGAAGAAGAAGAAGGGGAAGTGCAGCGGAGCCTTGTTCTTTGACAATCCGCTCTTACTGAGGCTTTTGGTCTGCAAAGTAAATAGAAATAAAAGCGCCAAATGGTGGGCACTCAAAGACAGCTACATTACCAAAGAAATGCAGCCCTTCAATATGGTTGAAAGCCAGAAATGTTAAAAATGTTTGACAGACAGTACGGATTGACTGGGAAAAATTACATGTTACAAACAATTCAGGAACTGTATAAACTCCCTTTTATTTAGGCTATAGTTTTTATTGTTGTTGTTTTTTTGGGGGGAGTTTTGTTTTTTCTTTAGAGACAGGGTCTATGTTTTATTGTTTTTGATTAGTATTAATTATTCTCATTGACTTGTATTTTTTTCTAAAAGAGGGTCCATTTCATTTTCATTGTATTTTTTTCTCTTTCTTGTTTGTTAAATGTATTATATTTTTTGTTTAATTTATTTTATTTAAAAGATCCTGACCTTTTAATTACAGTTAAATACTCTTAAGAAATTAAAGTTTTTTGCTTTTGATATGGTGTACTCACTTTATTATCCCATTTATCATAATTACATCAATGAAAAATTGGAAAAAAAATCAAATTAATATTGACAATAATATCGTTTTTTTGAAAAATTATCGTCTAGCAAAATTTGTTATCGTGACAGGCCTATGTACAAGTCATAAATGTACAACACTCATTTTCACAACTATGGTTGAACAATTAACAGAATTGAAACTGGCATCGCAATGTGATTGAATGCAACTTAAAAATCACAAAGGCTGCAGTTATAACAAAAAAAAGGAGAAGAAAAACAAAAGTTTCTTGTCCACAGTCCCAGAGGGAATATAGCAACTTGTACTTGGTCTTCCTTAAAACCAGAAAAAGGAAATATGCTGGTTTTTCTGGCAGAAAACAAGGCTTGAGGTTTAATCAATCAGTCAATATTCTGCTGTGATTTTAAAAGGTTTATAAAGATATGTTGTTTGTATTAATTCATGCATCAGTTCATCTTGTTTCATCATAAAATGTAGACCTGGCCTACAGGAAAGAATAGTTTATATGTCAACAGTTTCCTTTGTTGTGGTGGCCATACCATAGAATGATTTATTGCCTGTGTTTAGTGAATATATTACAGAAGATAAGTGTCCCCCCAAAAAAAAAATCCCATGCTAAATCTTAATCACAATATTGGTAAAGAAACAAAAAAAAAATCACAATTATTTTCCAAAATCGTTCAGTGCTGTCCACAAATGTTAATGAAGCTGATGCAAAAGCTTAATGACAGACACCAAAAACTTTATATCATACCTACCTGCATTAAACATCCCCAGGGTTGAAGTGGATGTTCATAGGTTTAGCAATTTGCTGCAAGTCCTGTTTCTAACCATTTCAGAGGATTCGTCCCCCTCTCACACACTCTGACCTACCTTAACCTAGCAGGGTGTTTAAGATTTTGAGTGCACATCTGATACAGAAAACCTCCAGCTGTGTGGGATGTTCTAGGGCCAAAATTTTGTTAACTTTCAGGAATGTCCTGATATGTCTGCAAACTGTCGGGGGGATAACACGAGAAAGCAGCTTCAAATGAGCACTAAAGAGATTAAAAAGAACTGTTAAAACCTCAAATATGCTTGGCTTATGCTTGGAGAATGTATCCATTACATATTATTGCTTGAGGAGTGTTCTGCAGGCATTTTCTCTCTCAGAGCCTTTGGACTATTTGTATTCTTTGGAATTAAAGTAGGTAATCCATATAACTGTGACAACTCATTAATCACCTGTGCTCAGTGTGCAGGATGTATGGCTTTGGAACGTGTGGTTTCTGTTGCCATTGCAAAATCCCATGATAAATCTGTGACATATCAGAGGATGGAAAAGGCAATGGCATAACATAAATATTACCCTCAAGGATATAATTTTTGATGCAAGAGCACACATAAATAATCCCACAAAAAACAGAAGTATTGGTCAGAATTTTCATACTTGAAGGCCAACCTGGGTTAAAATATGTTTAACATTAGAGCAGAAACCAAAGAGGCTCTCACTGTGTGTTTAGTTTGACCAGCACAGCGTACTGGAGCATTTGGCATGTCTTCTTACAGCTGAGCTAACTTTCCTTTCATTCTTCTTCTCTTTTCGTCTGACAGCCTTGTATTAGATTTTAAAAATGCTCCCACTGCGATGATGGGTGCTGGTGTTAGAGCAACATCCCACAACAGCTGTCTGCTGCAGTGTATCCCATTTCCAGATGTGTACCCAGCTGTGTCACTTCTGGGTGAGGAGTAGGGAGCGGATACTGTTCTGTAGTGCTGAGGAGAATAAAATAGTTGTGGTCACTGCCGTTCAGTTGAGCACATGAGGAGGTTTGTGGGAAGTTTTTGACGATCCGTTTGCAGTAATCCAAAGTTTCACAGTTATTGCCACAGTCAGGGGTAAAATTTCCATTAGAGGAACACGTTACTTCTCCTTTTAATCTTTTGTCTTGCCTCAAACTCTGCTGGTTAAAACAGCTGTTGTAGTATTTTATGCTTTAAAAAAAACTGTGACAGCGTTGGACACTGAACAGGGTCCACAAGAATCTGTAATAGGTCTGTAGGTCAAAGCAGAGGAAGGGAGAGGGGATTAAAATGTGCTGAGCATGCCAAACTTAAGCATGAGTTGACAGGATTAGAGAGGAGAAGCAGCAAAGACGCTCTGTCTTAGGTTGTAGATTTCTCATTGAGTGGTGTAGCCAGAGTCACTGAGTTGCAGGGGTGAAAACAGTATAAAAGGGCAGTTACTGTACGCCAGAAAAGCACCAACGCACAGGAAGTTACAGCTTTAAGGTGCATTTTAAAGACTGTTTGGAAGCTCTTTTGTTTTCTTTCCCTTATCTAAAGAGACCAGAGGGAGTTGCAGAGCCAGTTCTAGTTTGTTGAATAATGGTTAAAATTTTATGTGGGTAACATGGCAGTGACATACAAACACCTAGAGCTGTGTGAACGATAAAGTTAGGGACAGAGGAGTAGGTTTACTCCCTTAGCCGAAACACTTTGTTTTTCCACATTCTGTGCAACAATTTGAGTTTATTGCCTAAATTTTATAATAGGGATGGGCAATCATTTTCAAATATTTGAATAGCCATTAACATAAAAAAAAAATCAAATAGTTCATGTGACAATCAATTTGTCATGTCTGCGGCAGATCACAGTTTTTTTTTGTGGTCAAATATTTCATTTATTATCAAAGTGAGGTTTAGATCAACTATCAACGCAAGTCAAAAAGACATTTTCCTCACTTCCCGCCCATCCTCCTAGACGCACATGTGCATGAAACAAAAAAACAACAAAAAACTATACTGAGTTAATAAATAAGTATAATTGGAAAAAATGGAAGGAGAAAAAAATTAAAAATGAATAAATCAATGTTGAGAAAAAAATAATCTAGCAATTAATGCATACAGATATTATTGTAATTCGTATACAGAGCTTTTGTATTTTCCGGACCGCAGTTCTGTGCAGGATGCTGGAGCTGTTAAGTGTGTATTTCACAAAAAGCTGGTCAAGAGGGACAGGAAGTTTTAGCATGAAAACCATCTAAAATGCCCAGTTACTTTCAAAATAAAACAAACCACGTCCAAACCAGATTGTATTTAGCTTGACCATAGCAATAAACTGACATAATGAACAGAGCCAGACCAGAAGTGAACAGGCTGGAGGATTTACAGCCACGAGAACGAGGAGGCACTCAAATATTGATTGGGAGGTGTGGGAACAATACCTGGGCTTTGGTTTCAGCCGATATCGATCAGATACCAGTGTTAAGCAATAACCTGCATGCCCCACCGTGGGATAAGACTGGTAATGTTTTGGGTAAAAGGCAAATAATGAGGACATATGGAATCACTGAAGTTAATATTTATTTAAACTATGAAAATTTAAATTTTTACCACCAAAAACATTCTCCAGAATGTACAGAGATTCTTTTCGATTGCAGACTTTTATACTCTGTTGACTGGTAATGCAGCAAAAAACTATCTAAGAATATTCTTTGAATTTTTACGAGCAAATCTCAAATGTTCTTTTGAAATGCCCATCCTTAGTGGATTACATACTAGTTAACCTTTTAGCATGATGAGCTTTGAAAACACTGTCAATAAGTTTTGTATGGATAACCGGCGCTGCCAGCACACATAAAAAAATGCAGTGAGTGGACACAGGCCCTTGGTCTTTGAATCTAGTTTACAGAACTTCAAAATTTACCCCTCTCCAAAAAAAAAAAAACACATCAAAAGTGTTTGAAAGAAATCTCTCCCCTGAAATTAAAGACTGTAGCTTCTTTTGAAGTTCTTTTCTTTCTTTTTTGGCTCAATAGCTGCCTTATTTCAGGACAAACCAAAGTTCCAAGAGAATTTATGTTTTCAGAACTTTGTGTAGTTTAATCAACTACATCTTGACAAGTTTCCTTTGCTGCAGTGCTGACTAATGAAGCAGACTCTCAGGGTATTTTGCACTGGGTTAATTGATTTAGAGGCTCGGATTACAGAGATGGGAATAGGGATTTAGAAGTCTGCACTTTGAAGAAATGATTCATCAGGTGGAATGAGAGAGGGGTTGCCCTTTATCAGGAACAAACACAAGAATCCCAACAAAGAAAACAAAATGATAGTACAGAACAGGAGAATATTTTCTCTGCGGGGCCTGTTGCAATTTGTTTCTCATCACCTCTTGAGTTCCCGCTGTTTCCAAAGTATTGCCTCTGGACAAAAGAATATATTTGGCTTTGAAAAACAGAAAATCGGGGAACTCAGTAACAAAAAAAATATTTTGGCCTGTTTGTCAGTCCTGTTTCTACGTAATACCTCCCCATTGGCATCAATGACCTAAAATCCAGGAAGATGAAGGACTCATTCAGGGTGGTTCGAACAGATTTATGCCAGGTCACAGCCTTCATCTGTGGTATGTCCCGGACTGGCACCAAAGTTCTCCTGTTGACATCTCTTGGAGATGGTGTATCTCTTTATTTAAACCTTTGACAAGAACAATCACTCAGATTTTCCACTTCTTCTCGTTCTTCAAGGAAAGGCTTTATTAACTTTCAAAACAAGAGAACAGGAAGTTTTGCAAAGACAGCCTCGTTCAGGGAGAAGACAGGGATGACCCTTGGCTCCCTGCCTGTTTTCCTCTGCTCTCATAGACAAATATCTCTCTTCACACCACGGCAGTGGTCCTGTCTCCTGCTTGGCAGTCTGCACAATTTCCCCTTAAACTTAAGAGTTTTGAAAAAAGGGTCTGGGTGACTAACCTTCAGTGTACTGATTTCCATCCCAGGATTTTTACATTAGCCATGCTTGATCAATCAAAAACATGTAAAGCACTGTGACTTATCAGATTTATAGGACGTCATGCTGTAACAGTGATGCATGCATTAATTAGGATGTTGAATAAAATGGGTATTAGGTCCGTCTGTTGAGGTAGTTGTTAGATTGTCGTCCTGGAAACTTTTACGCAGTTTCTGATGTTTTCATACTTTCAGCATTAGGTCACTCAGGGCTTTGAAACTTTAGTGCAGAAAGTGAGTAGAACACAAAGTGGTTTTGCTGTCTGGAGCGTCGCCAGCGTCTGCGTGTTCTGCACCTTTAAATCCTCTTCAGTATGTGTTTCATATGGAGCTCCACCCGATGAGAACCAACACCCAGGAACATCTGCTGTTCAGAGGAACCATATGTGCATCGGATTGACACTTGTGACAGATTTTTGTTTGTTTTTCTCTGGCTTGCTTGTTCAACCAGACAGCCTGCTGTTTTGCCTAGAGTGGGATAAACCTCAGAGCTTCCCCTCGTCCATATTATCCACCACAGGGTTTCCAGCGTTCAGAGACTTATCGGCACACAGCTGCACCTGTTTCCTCTCATTTTTGGCTCCCCGGCTCCTTTGTTTACTTGTCCCACTATATCTCCAACGTTCTTTGCCCCAATTTATTCTGCTCTTATTCTTCTATCCACCATCTTTCTCTGGCAGGCCGTGCTTTCCATTAAATGATAACTGGTTTGACAGGTGGTATTAATCCTCTTCTGTAGCATTTGCTGCCATTTGTTCGTAAATTCTTTAAAGATTAGTCTTTTGTCTGTCACTGCAAAGATCCATCCTTTGGTCACATGCATACAAGTATGACTTTCTTCTTTGTGGCATTATAAACTGATCTTAATAGAGAATATTCCTAACATTATAAGTATTTTTTCACATTTCTGTGTTTTAAATGTGTAGATTATTGGGATGGGATGATTTGCTTTTCTCCCAATTTGGTTCTTATACGATTTTTGGGGTGCAGATTTGAATTATATTGAGATTCTTCGGTAGTTTCAAATTTTGAGATTTTAAGTTTGCCTTTTTTAACTCTAGACCAAAAGAAAAAGTTAAATCAAGAGCCATATTTTCCCAAAAATGCACTTCACGAGTCAACTTTTAGCATTTATTCTGACAATCTGACATTTCATCTTTTTTTTTCTGACTTAGCTTGTAAACAAAGACTAAAATGAAGGACTTATTTTTGAGAAAGTCATGGAATTAAGTCATTAAAATTATTTATCATATGACTTCACTTCCAGTACCTAACTGTCCTATGCTTTGTTTGTACCCAAAGGACTGTGTACTAAGCAGCAAAGAGAAGAAAATTACAGACCTATGTTTAGTACAGGCTAGACACTTGATTTCTCTTTGTGCAAAAGATGTCAACAGCCCCTGGCTCTTGATCACTGGCTGAAAAACGATCAGCACGCCTTGTCCTTGAAAAGCTGAACACGATTAAAAAGAAATCAGCCAAATATAAAGAGATTTGGAGCCCCTTTCTTGTATTCTTAAAGAACCATAAGATTTAAAAACTTTGGTAATGTGAGGTAATATGTCTTTAACTATCGTTCCTTTAAGCTGTGTATGATTACTGATGTCACAACCCAGTTGTTTTTTTGCATGCACTAACTCCTTTTGATGTTTAAATCTTTCTTCACAAAACCTGTCCTTTACAAGATCTGCAGATAGCTGTTTATTGCTTTCTGACACTTCAGAATACTCCCATCCATCATCTTGAAGCTCATTGTTTGCACATAATTGATCTGTCAGCTTATCTGCCATCAATATTTATGTTTCTTTCATCTGCTGATACTGATATTATGCTTATAGTATCATTGAGCCATAATAATAACATTCTCCATATCAAGCTGATAAAAAGTTTCAATTTCAAAGGAAAAATGCAGAGGAGAACAATGTTTATTTTTTATTATTTTATTTTGACAGGATTTAGTCTGTGTATGTTTACTTCAAACAATTTGAGAGATATTTCATATAAAAGCAAGTGCATTATCAAGCTTGTTTCACACGGATAAAATTGGCCCCTAGCATTAAGTATGTTAGTATTAGAAGCAGGTTATTCATATTGAAGAGATGTTGCAGCTGATGATGAAAGGAAACAGGAAATGTAATGAGGATAACTGTCAGAAAGTGGTGTTTTAAACATGGTTTGTAATCTACTCTACAACTCCATTAAGGACCTCAGGTTCTTGCAAATGTCTACACTTCAAGAATTCAGGAAATAGGCATCCATTTGGACTTTTTTTAGTAAATGGGTTGTTTAAGAGATCAAAATCAAGCTTGATATGCTTTGCAGAGAGGATGAGATGACACTGAGATGACAGTGACCCTTATCTGCAGTGTACTCCTGCTCTCACTGCAGTGCTTTTTTTCTATGTAATTACAGATAGCACAATTAATGACAACATCCTGTAATTAATTAGAGTGCATGCTCTAGTAACAACAGATCAGTTCAGATAATTATGTACAGAAACCACTGTGTGTGTGTTTGTGTGTGTGTGCAGAGACAAACAGGGTAGGGACTGTATAAATGAGATAACAGGAAACAGGAAAGGTGAGAGCGAGGACAGTTTGAGGTGAGTAATGTAATGTGCTGATGGAAAATATGAATCTATAGTGACATTGCTCATCCGATCTTTTTCCCTCAGTCCCAAAGGTCCCTGTGTGTTATCAAATAGTTTTATACAACAATGTATATATATGTATATATATATAAAAACAAATCTACCCAAGGCAAAGTGAACTGTTATCAGTAGTTAATGGAGTGTGTGTTTCGGCCCCTGCAGAGTATGGAGGCCTTGGTTTGGACTTCAGCTACAGCGTTGCCGTGGCAGAGGAGCTGGGACACATCCGCTGTGGAGGTGTCCCCATGGCGATTGGTGTACAGACTGACATGACTACTCCTGCACTAGCGAGGTAACTTAACTCAGTATTTGAAAGAGCATAATCAATATTTGCTGTTTAGTTAAATCTGCTGGTGTTTGTCTCATGTGAGCACTTTGCAGCTACCTACCCCCAAACTGTTTGTATTGATGACACATCTTTATGTAAATGTACACTTAGCCTGTGGCATGAGTCTTCCTCTTGTGCTGCCTCTTCCTGTCAGGAGAACTACAAACTGGAGGGTGACTCAGGCAATAGTGTCTGCTGTGTGTTATTTTTCTTTTTCACCACCACTGAAGCGGTTTGTGTCAGAGCTGGGGCACATTTTCAACTATCATCCTACAGGCATGTGTTTCATTTTGAGGTGATAAAAGTTGCTTATGTTGCTCCCCTCTGGCAACGTCTGTTGACTGTGAAGCCTCAAGATGAGTGTGAAGTGTTTGAGGGATGAACTCAAAAAAAGCACAACTGTATCCAACGCTGAGATGTAGTCACTTGTGTTTTCTGATACTTTCTCCATCCTGTAGTTCAGCTCTGATGTCACATCTATCCGTCTAATTTTTAATGTGTTTTTGATAGAGATGAGCATTGGTAAAGTTTTATTAATACCGGTGCAGTTATCAATTCTGCTAATTGATCCAATTCTTTATCGATTCCCTTATCAATTCTTCCTGTTGATTTTCTGTGTAAATACAGTAGGCTTTACAGGCTTTCTGTGTCTACAACATTTTACTGAGTATATAAACATATATGACATGATGCTGTGCGTCCACAGATGTTTTAACATGTTAGTGGTGTTGACATCCTTGCATGGTATAACAGCGTGGTTCAAATTGCACTTAGCATTGCTAGCGTCCTTTTTGGTAAAGCAAAGCCGAGCTTTCGATTGCTTCAGTATCTCACCATTGTCTTGGAAATTCTGCTGCTGGCTGATGAACCTGATTGATTTTGCACATCACATGACGTCGATGCAAAGTCCAGTTGCTCTGGTGTGGTGTAAAGAATTGACAAAGGAATTGTACAGCATAAAGGCTGATGATGTCAATGGATCGAACCATTTCTTATCAATTTTTAAGTTATCCCTAGTCTTAAATGGTCAGCCAGGGATAAATGTTGACCATAGACTGTTAAATTAATGGCCGTAGTCTTCCCAACGTCACCCATCTGTTTCTGAAACTGACTGTTGAAGCAAATTGGCTATTGCAGCCATATTGGAAGTGGCAAGGGTTTCGAGTACAGCCCGGGCGCCTGTTAGTCACGTGACCTGAGCTGTGCCTCTGATTGGGCGAGCTCACAATCTTAATACCCTCTCAACTGCCGAGTCAGAAAAAAATTCACCCTTGTTAACAGTGTGTGCTGATAGTAAATTAAGCCATTCAGACAGAAGATGTTTTTTTGAATCAGGCTGTAAATAGTTTAATTTCTGCTGTGAAAACAGCTTTTTTTGGCTTGGTGTGTATGTGACTTCTGGTACTCCCTGAGCCAGCCTCAAGTGGACACTCAAGAAACAGCAGATTTTAGCCTTTATTGTCTCATATTCTTAGACCAGAGGTTTACACCTGATGTTGACTTATAGCTGCATTAATTCACTCATAGTCACCTGCTATGATTTCAGTCAATGAAGTGACAGGTTGTCAGAGAGAAGGGTCCAACCATTCACCTCTCCTGTTGATGTACTGACTGAGGAACAATGTCTCATTGTGATACAAACTGAGAAAGCTCATATTAACATCCACTGTTAATCTAACCCCACTGTGTAAAAGGTTACATGCTGCTGGTACGGTAGATGTCATTCTGCACTGCCTTGATTTTGAATCATTGTCGAAGGCCACGTCATTAACAAGTCTTATCCAGAAGTCACACAATGTTGTAAAGAGGATTTTGAATGGGGAGTTGCTGTGTAGAATGTTTTGCTAATGAATATCATCACAATATTGTCTATTTGCTGAAGAGAGGAATGGAAGGGCATGACAAAAAAGTAGAAAATGCAAAAAGTAAAAAATTTAGTTTAACTTCAGAGACACGCTACAACAATAGAAACCATGGCTGGAAGACAAATGTTTTAGGTAAATGAAAACTTACTTTCCTTATTATGCTTTCCCCATATTTACTCCTCTCTCCTTCTACCTCTTTCTACATTTCTTCAGTCCTCTATCTTTCTCTAACCCCATCACAGTCTCCTCAGATGTCTGTCTAACATGAGTCTGATTCTGTCTGAGGTTTCTGCCCGTTAAAGGGAAGTTTGTAACTTGCTAAATGCTGCAAAGTGCCATACTAATTTTTTGTTGAAATAAGATAAGACTCCTTATTTGTCTTGATGTTGCGTTTCTGCTTTTTGAAAAGTGTCTTCAGATAACTTTTGTTATGATTTGGTGCAATATAAATAAAGACTGATTGATTAGTATACCAGACATTGATATAAAGTAACAATGCTGGATGTTCAGACTAAATGTGTGCAACTTTTCAAACCACTACATATTCATATGTTGTCAAAATCCCTGAATCTGATTATAAACCAATCAGAACAGTCTGTTCCAAAGACAGTATATAAAATCTTAACAATATTTTCACTAGACTTGCTGAAATGATGAGGTCATCACATAAGGATGCCCTAACTTGTTTGTAACATACTGGAGGAGCGGGCCTCAAACACCAAGGTGTGACCCTGACAGGCCCCCAGAGGGTTTTTTAGCAGGGAGCCTTAAAGTGACAGCAGCTAAAACAAAGTTTTTCAGATAGAAGCTCAAATAAGTTTTTTAAAACACTAGTGTTTGAAAAATAGGTGGTTTTTTTGCTGTTAATCATGTAACACTGCTATAGGGAAGAAGAGGGACAATCTAAGTCACTTATGAAAGTTTGTTTCATCAGCAGCACTCGGTAGCTCAGCTTCTGTGCTGGGTTTCCATCTAGTTTTTTTATTTTTATTATTTTTTTTTTTTAAGAGATCAAGCTGACTGGCATCTCCTGTGGGTTATACTTACTATTGACAAATACATCATACAACTGCACCAAAAAAGAAGAGCGTTCTCTTTAAAAAAGGCTTTCCTGAAGGGTGTTTATCTTTGTTTATTTGGAGATTATTTGTCTTACCCATGTAGGGCTGTGGCTGGTTGTGTGATATCTTCCTGCTTTGAAACAGCTGCTGGTGACAAGAGACAGACATCAGTGAAATAGACAGTTGGAATCTCCAGAGCTTAATTAGGGGATCTACTCTAGCCTGCAACGTGTTCTCAGCACTAAGACAGCATAAAAACAAAACATAACAGAAACAAAGCGAAAGAGAAATTGAGGGAAATACCATGGGAGCTTCAGGGTGAGAGTGTCCCACTTGTTATCGCATCGATCATTGCGGTGCTGATTTAAAGCACAGAAACACTGCTCTGACTTGCTACAGTCAAACCACACAATTAAAGAGTTCCACACAGACGGTTAAACAAAGAAAGTTTACAGCCCACTGTTTGTTGACAGTTTCTCACATGCTTTTGTTCCTGTGTTTCTCTGTGTGCAGGTTTGGTTCACCTGAGCTAAAGAAAGAGTTCCTCCTGCCCTCCATCATGGGAGATAAAGTGGCATGCCTTGGTGTGAGTGAAGTCGGAGCTGGCTCTGATGTCTCAAGTGTGTATCTCCTTCATCTTTTTTTCGTAATTTATCATACCATTTGCTTTTTTTTTTCTTCTTCTGAAGGACCAAATTTAATTTATAAAAGCTATGAACATGATTGGTTGAGAAGCCAGGAATGAATCAGTTTAAGTCTCAATATAGCACAAGCACTCTCAGAAGTATGGCACACATCTATGTAGGGTAAATGAATATCTAATGTGTAATGGTAATGGTGTTATCACACTAGTTTTATGAAACTAAGTTGAACCTTTACAGTCTTATGATTTAAAAAAACAAACTTGTACTTCTTTGATATTCATCTACTGAAACTTTATTCAGCCTCTGTCCTTGTATTCACCTTCCCAATTCCACTTCCTCTTTTTATTCATCCTTTTCCACACTCCACTGCACAACTATTCAGGTATTGTGACCAAGGCTGTCAAGAAAGGTGACGAGTATGTGATCAACGGGGGAAAGATGTGGACCACCAACGGTCTCCAGGCTGACTGGATGTGTCTCCTTGCCAACACCAGTGACGGCCCTCCACACAGGAACAAATCTCTCATCTGTTTGCCCATGAACTTACCTGGTATCAGTCCCTCATTGAAATAGCATGACATAAATCTCAGCAAAGGGCTATCATGAATTAAAAGTAGACCTTATATTTACAAGTTTTTTAAATGCTTTATCCTTTTTTGGCCACAGCTTTTTACTTCTGTTTTCAGTAGTGTGCCTTTTCCAAGACTCACTGTGACGTTACGTTTGGTCTTGCTCAGGAATACACATCGCCCGCAAGATTGATAAAATGGGCATGTGGTCATCAGACACAGCCCAAGTGTACTTTGATGACGTCCATGTTCCCTGCAAGAACATCATCGGCCAGGAAGGCATGGGCTTCACCTATCAGATGCTTCAGTTCCAGGAAGAGAGGCTCTGGGCTGTGGCCAACAGTAAGGAAACTTTTCTGTCAGTTTGGGTCTTTCCGTTACCTCCACGTCTATCAATATATTTCTGTCTGTTCTCAAAGAGCTGGCTAGGATTCAGACAGGATATAAAATTACAGCAACATTTCCGTTTCAGTTTCCAAAAATTAGGGAGTTGAGGCTGTTAATCATCTTTGAAGTGGCTGTTTGCATTTCATTCTGAGTATAAAGCCTTTGACAATGTTTTCTTGGGAAGGATTTAAGCTGAACTTTGTGGGAGAAGTGGAACTGTTCATGTTTTTTTCTGAGTCTTACTTACTTGCTGCATTAGTCTGCCTGCACTGGTGAACTCTTGTGCACTTTATCCTGAATCAGAAGCACAAATGGCAAACTCCAAAGTGTGCTTACAGCTCTAACTGCCATTAGAAAGAAAAAAGGTGAAGGCTTACAGCATTTCAAACACAAAACTGTAGCTGTAGATGGAAGCAGTAGCAACAAGGTCAATGTTTGTCTCTGTCTGTCTTCACGCTCTCAGTCATAACCACGATGGACAACGTGATCCAGGAGACGATCGACTACACACGGCAGAGGAAGATTTTCAAGCAGCCAGTTCTTTACCACCAGTCAGTTCACTTCAGGTTAGCAGAACTGCAGACAGAGGTCGAGCTGCTGCGCTCCCTCCTCCATCGTGCCACAGGTGGGTTTAATATTTAGGCTGGGGTGACAAAGTGGCTTGCACAACCTCAACGACTGTAACATCCATCTTTTCCCAGAGTCATTTCCTTCAAAGCACAGAGACATGTTCAACACTAAAAACCAAGAAAGCTCACTGCTGTCCTCTAAAAACTTCCTGGTTAGATTGATCTTAACATCTTCACAGATATTAGAAGTCTTGGGTAGAGGTGGGTGATACTGGTAGTTTTGGTATTGATCCAATACCAAGTAAATACAGGGCCAGTATCACCGATACCGATACTTTTTCAAATTTAAGGTTGATGTATTATCAAACTGCTGATCTTAAGGTGTTTTCATGATTTTTTCTTTTGATGATGTTCTTAAAACTTAGGACAGAAGTTGGGCAAAGTTTAAAGTTGACTACAAAATACTTTGGTGTCATGATAAACATGTATGATTAGAAACAATAGAACAGTAACAAATACATTTTCCCCAAAACAGTGTTAAGTTCAGAATTCTTTTCTTAAGAAAATAAAGTGCAAAAATTATCACTTTCAGGTAAGATTAAAACAAAATCTTTTTTTAGGTACAGAGTTGGAGACTACAATACAAAATATAAATAAAAGCTCCCCCAGTATTGCTTTTGTTTTTTTAAAAAAATAATAAAATATAAAGAATCATCACACCAAAACAAATGTTACAAAAAAAAATTCAACAGACTTTTTTTTAAAGTAGAACTGTTTATTGAAACAATTCAAAAATTAAGGAACATTTTGTTCCTTTAGTGCACTTCTGTTTTTCCTTCAATACACAAAGTGAAAATCATTTATGAGGTTGAGAGTTAAGAAAGCAGAGAAAGCAGTCTGGTCGCCACGTTTACAAAACTGCAGCAGTCTGTGAATGCAGGAGAAAAAATAAACTAGAGTATCTGTCTTTTACACTGGTATCATTCAATATCAGCACCAACATTGGTATCAATATTATTGATATTTGGATCAATCCGCCCACCTCTAGTCTTGGGCATCCGTTTTACTGGTGACAGTATCTGGAACTCATGATAACCATGGTGGAATCCCATCATCACTTATTTCTGGAGTGTACATTTTAGGAAAGTTACAGCCAATGAATTCATTCAGCTGTCTTGTGAAACCTAATTCCAGAGATAAGACTGAGGCCTTGGTGACAAGGTCCAGAGTTGACTCAGCCCTGCAAAAATGAAGTGAATGCCAAACAAGCCTTGAGTGGTAACTTTGCTCATGTGTGATGCAGCCAGTTGGTTTAAAAGGCGGAGGGACTGTGGTATCTTTAATCCAACAGTGGACACGAGTTGCTTTGCTTTCGAGACAGAAAACTGATTTTGAGCTTTGCAGCAAAATGGCAGATTCCCAAACCACACAGGAAAAATTCAAGAAGCAGATTTTCTCTCCAGCCTTAAGTCTATTAAAGTCTATTAAAGTCTGCTTTAATTTTCCTTACATTCTCAACAATTTAAGGAAAATCAAACTTCTGAAATTGCTTTTTGAAAAGTGATCAAATGAAGCTTTCTGAAACCCTGGAGAAGAGTTTGTAACATGCAGACTTGAGGGGCCCAGCATTCAAACCTCACCAATAATATCAGACCTGCCTAACGAAGTTGTTGTTTTTTGTGTGAACTGGCATGAGTTCAGGACCCCAGGCTTGGCCACCTGAAAAACTGGCACACACCCAGCTCATCTGAGAGAGAACGCCTTATGCTGCAGTGTTTTAGCAAAAATATGTGGAAGCATCTGTCGGGCGCAGGTCCAAGGTTTTGTGATTTTCTTGTTGTGTTAATAACACTCGCAGCTTTAAATGAAACCATCTAGCTCGTACCGGTTCAAACCTGATCTGCTCGCCCAGAAACAGATGAAAGCTGTAGCATGTGTTTGGCACAGACACATAAACAGACACACACACATGTGTACGCACATAAACACACACTCAGACAAGGCTCTTTAGACAGTGAAGGAGGAAAATGACGCAGCCCACACTGGAGGATACCTACAATGGAGGCATTGATTGGTTTCCCTGGGCAAAGGGATTGAAAGAGAAAAACACAAAATGAAGTCAGGTGTAACAGAAGACTATGATACTGAATATTTATTTGTTCTTTTTAATTTTTATTTATGTTTTGTTATCCATATGGACATATTTCACTCTTGCAATTTTTGTTTCTCTGCAGCATTGTACATTAAAGGCAATGATGTCACCAAGCTGGCTTCCATGGCCAAACTAAAGGCGGGCCGCCTGGCTCGGGAGCTGAGTGACAGCTGTCTGCAGTTTTGGGGTGGAATGGGCTTCACCAGTGATGTATTTGTTAGCAGATTTTACAGGTGAGGCTTTCCTCTTTCTCCACCTCTTCAGCATTATTGTTTGAACCATAAAGTTTATAAGACCCTTGTCTTTGTATGTGCTTTGTCACGTCTAAAGAGAACTGTAATGTAAGAATGCAAAATCATGACACAGCAGTATCAGTCACTGTACCAGGCTTCTCAACAACTTGTGTTTCATGGCTGCAATTACGTGCTCTTAAGTGAGGGTATAACATTTCTATGGTAACAGCAACCCACAAGTTGGCAGAAGCTTTGTGGTCAGTGTATTTACAAGGATTTAAAACATAATGCCTTAATACTTAATGTCAAATTGATTAATGCTTTTCACAAAAAAACACAGCACACGATCAGGCATTGATTTTTGAAAATGTGTTATTAGGTGCGGTCTCTTAGTGTGTGTGTTGGGCCTGCAGTCTGTTATGTTAATTCCCTTTGAAACTGAGCCACACAGGGGTTGATTCTGAGACAGCAGTCCCCTATTTTATTCTTTGCTGACATCTACTGGCTGGGCAAATAGTGCAGCTGATTTTAACTCCGGGCTCAGGATGCACAGTTTCTTTCATCAAGTCAGAGAAATGCTGTAACTGATCAAATTTATGAGTTTTTGTAAAAAATGGGATTATTGCCTTTAAAAATAATTAATATTTTTCCTTTCCACAGAGATTCCAGGTTGTTGTCAATTGGTGCAGGAGCTGATGAGGTCATGCTGGGAATTATCTGCAAGTACATGGACACACTCCCCAGGAAGTGATGTCATCACACCGCGTAATTTACAGAGGAATGCCATACGCAGATCACCTGAAGTGCAGTTTAAAGTATCAAATGTATAGAAAGCCAAGTTTTGAATTTGACATTTGATTATCTGTGATAAACCTGTCAGAATAGTTCTCTGATCCTTTCAAAAATAAAAACAAAAATAATGAAGTTAATTCTTTTTTTGTTGGTTTGAATGTGAATAGTTCAGACGATTTGTATGTTATGTAAAAATTTTAACTTGTAGAAACAATGTTTGTCTGTTAAAATTTAAACCTATATTTCAGCCTCTGACAGCATAAAACCTTATACTAAATATACTGTTGTTTAAAATAAACATCTTTCAACAGTTCTGATTTTTTGTGTCCAACAAGTTTCCTAAACCTCACATCAGTACAGTGTGAATATTTCCAGCACATACTACACAAAGGGCAAACTGCAGTCTGTTAACTGCGCATAAAATTTGTTTATTTACATAAAAGACATCTTTTTACAACAAAGTCAAAACAATGCGAGTCATTCCTTTTAATGTTGTTTTTGTAAGGATGCTATTCATCAAAGTGATGTTATTGACATGTTTACTTTTCAGGTAAGTAGACTCAGTCAGATTTCACAGAATTCTACTGGAATAATAACCTAAACACAATACGGATGTATTCGACACCTAACCTGTTTCAACTGTTTTATTGTTTAATGTATCTACACAAATTTAAAGTTGGGGACACAGTTTTACTGTCTTGGGTGTTTTATACAGTTATCTGGGTCTGCTCTATCAAGTCTGTGTTCATTAGGCTGATATCAAATACTGTGTACTTACAGTAAACATCATTTCTACCTCACATGGCCAATTATCATTTTACCCTATTGCAGAATTTTCAGATCTTAAAAACAATTAACACCACTGACACTGCCCTGCCTTCTGTTGTAAACTGACAAGGTTGGCCTGATTTCAGATGCATCAGTTTGCACTGACAGTGTTCTTCAACTTCCTCTTATCACCTCAGCTTGATGAACCAGTACAGGACAAAGAAGACAAAAAAGCAGAAGAGCAGCATGTAGCACAACAGTTTGGTCTGACTGCCTCTGGACAGGTGTTTCACTCTGCCAATGGTGGCACCGAGTAGGCCGCCGGTGGAGTCAAAGTCTGAGTCCTGGTGGATAAAAAAGTCAACACAATTCAGCATTAAGTCATCTCAGGCACTGATGGCCTACTGGTGTACATCAACAGAGTCTTGTAGAAAGTTGAATTTAATACTTTATAATAATATTACTCAGACTAATTATAAAACAGAAACTACAGTGGATGTTATGAACTAGCACTACTGTCTTTATCATCAACCTAACCTAATCATTTCTAATACAAAATATGTGACCAACCACAGAGGTGAATGGCCTCAAAAGGTGGCAACACTGAAACTCTTTACTAACTAAATTTTAACAACATAATTAGTTCTTCATAATGTTTGAGAACTTAAAAATGGCTGCAAAAAAACTTGGACATATAACTAAAGAAAGAGATAGGCAAATACTTTGAACATATCATCAATGACATGTTTAAAGTACTTACCTATAAACATGATTGGCAAGAGTGATCACTCATGCTAGTAATGTTGTCACCGATTTTTTACTGATAACACAGAAGTGTTAGTATTCCTTTCCATGTTTCCTTACAAGTACAAAGTACCTCCCAGTAACTTTAGTAAGTTAGTATTTTGTTTCGGTCTGTTCTTATGTAGTGTTTCCTTTGCCACCCACAGCCTTTTGACCACTGCTATAAGTAAAATTTTGTTTGTGTAGAATATAGAATGGGGTTTAACGTTAAACGATACTATTACTCAGCAAAGACTCTCACAACCCTACCATCACCTGTACATTTAACCAGCATGAGGTCTTTGTGAAAGGAAAAAGAAACTCACCATGTCTTCCAGCATTTTGTTCTGGTATTTCACTTCTGTACCAATTTCGATGGACAGCTGTTGAAAGCATATCACAAATTGCATTGTTATTATTGAAGAGAAAATACATAAAATTAAATTTAATGTCTTTATTAAGTTTTTGATTAAAGATATATTCAAAAATAAATAAATAAAGACCCCACAACATTACACAAAAATCAAGAGAAAGTGTAAACAGAATTGACACAAAAGCTGATCACAATTTCTGCTGTTTTCCTCCCTAACAATAAAATCAGGAGTGAGTTATGATAAGGCTTCCTTACACTTTTCAAAGCACCGACTTTTGCTCTCAGTCCCTCCTGTAAATGTTGATTCTCCTCTTCATATACACTGTATCCACTCGCTACATTATTCCCAGAGCCTCCTTCACCTTAAAAAGGGTAAGACATGGTTAATTCAGTTTATTAAGAGCAAGATCCGTTAGTTTACCTTGTTATTACAGTAAATGATTAAAGCAACACAGCATCAAATGATCGCTCAGGTATAAACAACAACCAGCACTAATGACCGTTTATTGACAACGTTAGCAAACTTTAGCTAGCTCAGTAGCTAGTCAGCTAATCATGAGCATAAACATAAGCTACGGGACCGTTTCTCACCTAAACCCACGCGCCTCATCGTGACCACCTGAAGGTAGAACTGTAAGGTAATGTTAAATCTGTCTGAATGACATAGAAAACAAAGTTAACGGTCACTATAAATGTGGCGACTCTGTTCACGTCAGCAAACGCCACGACATCATACGGAAGCCGATAAGGACAATCTGTTCTACATGACGTCATCCGGAAATAATAAAAGCAGGGAGTTGAATGTACTGTTTCCAGATCGGTTTCTGAGGGAACGGGGAAATTAACCACACATTTCATTTAGTGTTCAGCTGCTGGGTTAAATATCACAGTTGTATGAAGTGTGTGTGTTTATCTCGTTCGATGTGTGCAGTCTATGGTCACAGTGTGAATGCCTGTTCAACTTTTGAAGTACATTTATTTACTTTCTTTATTTCTTTTTATTCCCTACTTGTCTATTTTTTTTGTTTGTTTTTTTGTTTTTTTTTGTTTTTTTTTTTTTAGATTTGTGGGGTTTAACTCATAAAAAAGGAGTCAATTCAACAAAACATGTATTTTAAATAAGACAGGTAATTATGCTCACACTGATCCACTTTTTTTTTTACACTTTTTACACTTACACCTCTATCCCAGTCTGTTCTATTTAAAATAATGTGAATACTGTTCAGAGCAAAATCAAAGTCGCTTCCCTACTCCACATAAAAGTTCTTTTCTATGGGAGAGTCATTATGATTTGAGAGATATTTGTAATACAGTTCAAAAAATGAATAAATAAATAAATAAATAAATAAATAAATAAATAAATAAATAAATAAATAAAAGCCACCTGTCTTTCTGCTATTTCTGGCTTAAATTATGGAATAACTCCAGTATAAACTTAAAACATTTTGATTTATCATTTCATTTTTTAAAAATATTTTTTCACAAATAGGTTTTTGAAGCTTAAAATTTTGATGATTTATCATTCAGCTGTTGTTTTTTCCCTTACACAAAAAGACTTGTGTACCTTGAAACATATAATAATTTGTATGGTGACTGAATACGAATATCCCATACTTAATGATTTTTTCTTATCCCTGTAATTAAAAATGTGTAATAAATAAGTGTAAAAACTCCATATTCTATATGAGCATTGTTACCAGGCCCTTACCATCTTCTTCACATAAATTAATTTAAAATAACATACAATCATCTATGGTAGATAGTCTCGTTTGCATATTGAATGAATACCACAGATTTTTATTTTCCCTGAATCTTGTGAACATTTCTGAAACCTTACAGGCTCCGTATCACAGCAACAAGCATCAATGGGTTAATCTCCCTTTGCCTATACTATTATAGGGAGGAGAATGCTGTGATGTTCCTTTCTTAACACTGACACATTGTTTCCTTTCAACATTTTGAAATGTGACCACCATGAAATGGAGACAAATATCCTTGGTGGATTTGATAAAGGGGCTTACTGATAAATCCGTCCATGTTGGATAGAATAGAAAAGAGTTTCTTTCCAAAATCCTGGAGGTGATGTTCAGCTGTGATAAGCTTTCCTTTATCCTCTCATTCATCATCCTTCACTTAGCCTTGTGCCGATACTACAGGTGACAGCTGATATGATAAGAGGGATTGAAATGGCTTTCATGATGTTAATTTATTCTCATCCATTATCTTATAAATAAATACAACTTAAAGCTCCCATCTGCCGTAATGCATTTCATTGATGCACTGCTCATCTTTTTATGTATCACCCAAAGGCTCTGCTGTATGCATGACCTTGACAGGGGTGTCAGAAAAACAGAGGATATTGATTGAATAGTGTGCACATCTTCGCCTTTGTGGATCTGAGAGCTAGGCTTTATCTGAGGCTCTTTAAAGGGGAGAAAGCGTTTGGATGTTTAGGGCCTGCTCTTAATCCTCACTGAGTCTCTATGGACACAGAACACCCCTGATGCAATGATTAACACACACACACATTTGGCTTAAAACGTGCAAAAAAGCTCAAGAAACGAGGCATGGAGAATGCTATGTGTTTTAGCCAGCTTTTACCCTTGAGATATTCAATTAATGTATACGAACTGTATATGTATATGTGCACTTAAAAGAGTGTTTGAAATTCCTGCACCAGTTTTCAGTGCCATCTGTCATTTACTCCAGTCAAGTCAGGGCTATCATACCCAACACAAAATTTGGCTAAAGCCTTTCCACAACATTTGATGTCAGGATTAAGATTAATATATATAGATTTTTGAGAAATAGTCTTATTGGCTTCAAGGCTTTAAGAGATTAATGCCTTTCTTATAACTGCTCAGTTTATTTAAAACTCTGCCATAACCCATAAGTTTGCATGAGATGCTGTCAGAAACAACTAAAAGATGCAGGGAGGTTTGACTTTTTCCTGCTGTTTCTGTAATTTAGGGGCTTTTTGCTGGTTATAAAACATTAAAACTCTTGATTACCTACACGAGAACAAAACCTCTAGCTTAAAGATGAATAATTTCTTCTACCTCTAATATCTGAAACTACCAGCAAGGTGCCAATTAAAGTAATAGTAGGAACTGCACGCTGCTGAAACAGCCCCCCCCCCCCCCCGTTTTCATGGCGACTATTAAAATCATTACTACTTCTTGTGTGGAACAAAACAACTGTGGAAAAACAGATAAAAAACAGGTATTGTTTCCCATTTAACTAATTTAAAAAGCCTCACTATTTTGGTCTTAACAGTTAATTCCTGTATCTATTCACAATTTTACACAATAGCTTGTAGACAGTGAGGCTAGAATTTGTTCATATATGTTTGCACAATTAGGTGTGGGGCTGAGTTAAATTAATGGCAAATATAATTTAGCAGATTTCCAGAATGTTAATGTCAGAATTGCCTTTTTTCACCAAGTATCTCAAGAATACAAGGAATTTGACTTCGGTTAACCACACTCTGTCTGTACAAGTATTATGAATACACACTAAATATTACAAAAATAGCAAAAAAAACTAGAGCTCTAACTCCATCTTGAATTCAGTGAGTTATGGGTGAGTGAATAAATCATCCACTTTACCCCCGACTACAGTACAGCGCATCAGAGAAGTCCCAAGATGGCCGCCGATGACGCTGCTGCCAACTCCGCCTCTAACATTCTTATATATATCTATGGCAGCAACCATCCGCAGCACCATCTTGGTATCATATCATATCATGTCATGCCTAAACTCCACTAATAGTCTGTTTCTAGGTTGACAAAGAGTTAAAGATGCGGTGAGGATCTGTTTTGATTACACTGCAGCGACACCTTTTGGCCCGAAGTCTTTTTGATCACTGTCGTGAAGGCGTGACTCTTAACAAGGTGTGTGTTCGTTTTGGAGGTGAATGGAGATCAGATCTTGTTTTTAAAACTTCTGTTTTTTTGTTCAAGACAACTTCTTACCAAACACAACGTGACAAGGTAAGGTACTTATCAACAATTACATAGCACTGTCAGTTTGTACCGTAGTTTAGTAGCTGGTTATATTTAGTGCGACTGGCAGCCCAATGCTCTAAGACAAGTCCTTAATGTGTAACGTTAGTGAATCCTGGTTATGTCCTGCCAGTCATCTACCAAGCAGAGCTAACGTAACCTCACTCTTCATTTTATTGATAGACTCAAGTTTGAACAGACCACTGCAGAATAACTGATGACTGTGTGTTGGAATTAACATTAGCAGTTTAGCTCCTGTGTTAGCCTTCAGCTCGGGGTGTATCACTCTCCTGTTTATCTTTCTTCTGCTCTTCTGTCTTTTTCTGTCTGACAGTTAGGCTCCTGTGTCCACCATCACTACAAAATTAATCACAGAAATTGTTTTCAGCAGAGAAAAACACAGATCTCTCTCTTCTCACTACTAAACTTCCTGAGCTGTTGTGGTGTCATTGAGACTTGGATGTGCCGTAAAGCAATCTGGTCCTGCTCGACCCATATGGGAAGCTAAGAAGTAGCAATTATTGGGGCTGATAATCTCATTTTAAAGTGTGGATTATGATCAGGCATATATCGCGAAGGAAGACTTTTTCATGATCACTCAGATACTCCTCACAGCCCCTTTAATTCGGGCCATTGTTTGGCCTCATAATGCTTCTCTGGAAAATTTAGCCACAGGATCACATCCATGAGTACACTTTAGTGGACTTGAGTATTCTAGTTTTGAGGAGTTTGTTTTTATATGTATCCTGTTTTTATGTTTGTGTAAGGTTAGGCAGACTCTATAAAGACATCTTTAAGATTTTAAATGAGTTTAAAATGGGGGGAGACCACACACAGAAAGACAGATCCTTAGATCCCTCACTTTAGATGAATCCTGAAGAGAAAGACAACATACATTAAACTTTAAATAGGATTTACACACATTTATAATGTAGGACTATGATTGATTTTCTCATTTTTAGTCAGAGTTTCTAGCAAGCATCCTCCAATAGCTGGACATCATGAGTCTTAAGTGATAATAAAATGTGAAAATGACAAGTATAAAAACAATTTAACACATTCATCTATTTGATTTGTTGAACAAAAAAGTACCTCAGTAATATTTCTTCCCACCAAGAGATACCTGAAAAAGTATGGAGGATTAAATGAGATAGTATGACACAGACTGAGATCACAGGGACTGGTCAGGGGATCTGAATACATGAAACAAAATCCAGTTTAGGGAAAGAAACGCGTTGAACTCTTTCAGGGAGAAAGACTCATTAAACTGCTGTGTTTCCAAAGGTTACGCCTGGATTAGAGCCGGGAAAAGGAGAGAGCTGCTCCACCAAGATGTGACTGAGTCCTGTACACCTGGTAGAGCAGCCATGCAGTGAAGCGAAAATTAGCCCAGCTGTTGGTGAGTGATAGGAGATTCAGAAAGCAGACGGCAGGTTTCCCAGTGTGGGTTTATAATGGTCTGTAAATAGAAAGATGCCAATGCTGCCGTCTCCAAAGGCTCAGTGAAAGCCAAGAAACAGAATCATAAAGTGTGTCATTTATTTATGATATTGGTTATAGGGAAAAGAAATGTGAGATAATGTGCTTGTTAAAGGAATTATGTATTGGCTGCACTGCCGGAAGGTTAGGAAAATAACATCCCTTAAGCTATCTACAGTAGATCATGAAAGAGAGACTCCCCTGTCAGTGGAAAGTGCAGACATTTGGTGAGACAGGATCATAATTAGCCGATGATGAGAACCGTTCACCTATCTGCTCTGCAACTCTGGCTGTACACTGCTGCTTAACTAAATCTGCCTCTCACTGATTAGCATGATTTCTCTTGAGAACCAGCGATGAATGAGTCAGATGACGGAGGGAGAGAAGAGTGAAGGGAAACCTGCAGGAGCGGAGATCAAAGGTAGGCTATTGTGCTTCCTATTAGTCTCAGAAGAAAGGATTTTCATTCCCACACTTAACACCGCTTTGAACTGCAGTTAAAAGAACTCTGGCTGCCCTTTTTATCCACGCTTGAGTTTTCTGACTTGTGAATAGTTTTTAATACAAGGAGTTGGATCCTGCATAGATAGTGGTGATGTTTAAAACGAACCAAAACCCTTTGATTGATCAGTAAATGTCTTTTAATGAGTCATGAGGGAGAATATTAGTTTCTGCACTTGGAAAAGAATGAATCACTTAACAGGTTAAAAACCCTGTAACTAAATGTGAAACTGTACAATCTGTATACTTAATACTTTATCACAGCCCAATTGAAAAAATGCAGAAAAGAGTGAGCTAGATTGGCTAGCACTATTGTGAGTTCAAGCTAACAAGTTCACCCAGCTAATTTGGCTAAACAACATACACTTACCGGCCACTTTATTAGGCACAACTGTACAACTGCTTGTTATTGTTAACACAAATTTCTAATCAGCCAATCACATGCATTTAGGCATGAAGACATGGTCAAGACGATCTGCTGCAGTTCAAACCGAGCATCAGAATGGGGAAGAAAAGTGATTTAAGTGACTTCACAAACTGCTGACCTATTGGGATTTTCACCATTAACCATCTCTAGGGTTTACAGAGAATAGTCCCAAAGAGAGAAAGTATCCAGTGAGCAGCAGTTCTGTGGGTCAAAATGCTTTGTTGATTCCAGAGGTCAGAGGAGAATGGACAGACTGGTTGGAGCTGATAGAAAGGCAACAGTAACTCAAATAACCACTGGTTACAACCGAGGTCTGCAGAAGAGCATCTCTGAACGCACAACACGTCCAACCTTGAGGCAGATGGGCTACAGCAGCAGAAGACCACACCGGGTGACCCTCCTGTCAGCTAAGAACAGGAAAATGAGGCTACAATTCACACAGGCTCATCAAAATTGGCTCATCAGAATTTGGCGTCAACAACATGAAAGCATGGATCCATCCTGCCTTGTATCAACAGTTCAGGCTGCTGCTGCTGGTGTAAAGGTGTGGGGGATATTTTCTTGGCACACTTTGGACCCCTTAGTACCAACTGAGCATGGTTTAAAGTCCACAGCCTACCTGAGTATTGTTGCTGACCATGTCCATCCCTTTGTGAGCACAGTGTACCCATCTTCTGATGGCTTCTTCCAGCAGGATAACGCTCCATGTCATAAAGCTGGAATCATCTCAGACTGCTTTCTTCAACATGACAATGAGTTCACTGTACTCAAATGTCCTCCACAGTCCCCAGATCTCAATCCAATAGAGCTCCTTTGGGATGTGGTGGAACGGGAGATTCTCATCATGGATGTTCAGTCGACAAATCTGCAGCTACTGTTTGATGCTATCATGTCAATATGGACCAAACTCTCTGATGAATGTTTCCAGCTCCTTGTTGAATCTGTGCCACAAAGGATTAAGGCAGTTCTGAAGGCAAAAGGGAGGCAACAGAGGCTAGCTAAAGTAGTAAAGGGGAGTCAAGAGAAAAGATGTGGTAAAATAAAAGTTTTGTTTAGATAAATTTTGAAGCAATGAAAACCAACGTCTATAATGCACTATATGTTTGTACACGTCTAACCATTTGGGTGATGTCCGAAACAACAATCTATTAACTCTAATACATATTTTATTAAAAAAATACACAGTAGTGATGTGTTTATCACAAACAACACAGCTCTTATACATGAGCTATATATAAGCCAGCCCTTGTTTGGCTGTGCATTTGTGCAAACCATCAAATGCAGGGAAAAGGTGATGACATAGATCAGAACACTTTTTTTCTCTCAAAGACTATGTAAATGTGTGTTTTCTGGGAAGTATTAAATATTTTAAGTGCAATTGTACCAGTTGCACCAGTTGTAGGTCACAATATACTGTAAATTTCTGACCTGGATCACTAAGAAGAGACAGATTTTCCACTACTAATGCTTGCAAACCAAAATCATTGAGCTTCAACAAAAAAAAAAAATGTAACTGATACGGAAGTGTCAAAAAGTGCAGTTCATACAGTGTCCACTTGAGGCTGGCTATGGAAGTACCAGAAACCGCATAGACCTGCAAATTCAATCTTCACAGGAAAAAAAAAAAACACTCTCACAACCTGGTACCACCTCTCAAACCTTTAGAAAATTTTTAAATAACAAGTTTTGCATAATAAAGGCACAGCTGACCTCACTGACAGGTGAGTGCACACTAAGCTCAGAGCAACTTTGCCCCTTGCTGGATCAACCAAAGCTAAAGTCAGAGTATGTATTACAGTCTCTGTTACGAGCGTTGTCTAAATGTATTTGCATGTCTCACACTGGGCCCGGAACATCCAGAGCCAAGCTAAAACTTCACCACGGAAAGACTCACTGAACAAAAAGACAGGGGGCAGGACCCAGACATGGACTTCAATGCTGGATCTGCCACAGTTTAAACAAAATTACAGTGATGGCTGAGTTGCAGATTAGTGAGGTAGGAAAAGGTAAATCAGACAAGCTGTCCCATCCAAGCAGAATTTAATGAGGCTGTCTGAAAATTAAAACTTGAAACACACAAAGATTATAAAAACAAGAAACACCAAAACTACAAGAAAGTGATAAAGCATGGTGAGGAGAACAAACAAATAAGACAGGAGAAGACTGGCTCTGTGACACAGATGGGTACTGAGGGACTGTTAACTCACCGATAAATCATGATCTAACACTATGAAAAAGAAGGAAAAGAAAAAAGGGAAAGCAGACAAGTTTGAACGCATATGGACTGATATAACAACACATGGCTATAATCTAAGAGAAGCTGTCCTAACTCTTGATCACCGTGGTGCTGTGAAGAGGATTTACCAACTTCCTTAAAAAACTGCTGGGCTTGAGACCACGGGGAAATAATGGGAAATCTGTTCAGTAAGTACAGAAGGAAAAATGCTGGCATCTATATTAATGCCAAATTTACTAACTCTGTAAATAAATGTTGTTGGTTCATCTCAGTTGGAGCTGATTCGCTCCATGTGCTGAGTCCTTGTTGCACAAGTTGATTAGGGGTATCTGGAGCATGTCATCTTCCCCTTTCTCAACCTGTGCCTTATTCTCTGAAGAAAAAATACAATTTTATTTGATTCCATTAGTTTTTTTCACATAATCAATTTGAATTTATCTTTAAATCACATTTATTTAGAGCATCTATTTACTATAAAGCAAAAATATCATCAAATATTTGGCATAGATAGATAGATAGATAGCTAGATAGATAGCTAGATAGATAGCTAGATAGCTAGATAGATAGATAGATAGATAGATAGATAGATAGATAGATAGATAGATAGATGGGGGAAAGCTGTGCCTTTTTGAAATTCATTGACTTAAAAGCTTCAGCTTCATGGCTATTACATGCTGCTGAATTCCTCCAGGGAAGCACTTGTCGCTCGTAATGACCCACACTATTACTCAAACTAAAATAAGTTGTCACCCTGCTGGATTCATTATTCCTTCATTTGAGTGTCAGTGTGTTGGTGGGTGTGTGGTGTGTGTCAGTGTGTGCCCTTCGAAAATTCCCATTGAAACACAGAATTTAAAAACCCTAAAACATCTGAGCGGCTTTTTTTCTGTTTCTCTAGCTTAAATTCATATTTGATTCACAGGTTTATACAAAACCCACTCCTCTAACAGAGGAGATGAAGCACCATTCACAATTGAATTAAAGTATTGATTGGCTTTAGTCTTGTCTTCTCCACTGGGAGCTGGACTTGAGTGGCTTTGTTTTCAATCTGATTATTGGGTAAACACGTCTGTCTGGTCTTTTCCAAGAGATGGCTTTTTATCAATAACTGTCATTTCTGGTGCCTTTGATTGCAAATTACATCACCATTTTTTTGAATGACCCCTCCTTTAGGATTGCCCGACTCCTAGGCTCCTGCCTTCTATCTGCCAAAACACACACACACACACACACACACACACACACACACACACACACACACACACACACACACACACACACACACACACACATTTCTTATGAACAAGCCTTTCTTCCTTGTCTGCCCTTTTAAGACAGAAAATTTGTTACTAGCATGCCGAATGAACACCAGCTGAGAGAAAAAGAGGGGATACGTGAGCTGTATGCTAACACTTACACGGTGATGAAGGGAATGAAACACTAAATGAAAGAAGTTATCTTTAATAGAACAATTATTTCCTAATTTGACTCTTTTAGATAAATCTCTAAGTAATGACAGTTCATTAAATTCATTTTTGAAGCCAAATTGCAATCAGCTCAAAAAATCTGCTTCTTGGATGACAGTGAAAAAAGCCTATTATTTTTGAGCTATCTGAAGGGCAGAGAATGAATTTGGCAGACTGTATTGATATTACATACATTAAAAATATTAACAAGCAACATTATTAGTTGATTCCACTGGTCAATCTTTACTTTATCTCAGCCTTTTTCAAACATGCTGCTGTCCAGCCACTCTTCATAAAATAAACTCTTGGTTCTTTAATCCCCTGAGAACTAGTCAGTCCTATATCTAAGTTGCCTGTTATTTCAAAGATCTTTGGAGCATAGTGAGTGTTCATTTAGATTCCAAGACACAGGTTGTGTGTCTCTAGAAAAAAATTTAGCTTGGTTTTCTTCTCATTTGTCTAAAAACATTTTCAGTCACCACTGGTAAATATGTTTTATCAGTTGAAACCATAGACTGTATATAGAGTGGACAGCATGGCTCCGCCATTTACCATTGTATGGTTTTGAAGCCAAACAGGAGTTGCCATTGGCAGCAGTTGTGCAGCCAGAGTATGTGCAGTAGGGACTGTGAGGGATTCTGGGAGAATCTGAGTGAGCCGTGTGACAAAAATAGATTTTTTTTTTTTCTTTTGCGAGTCTAATCACTTCTTGACTTGACCTCCCCACATATTTTACAGCCCCCAAAAAAATACACAAGAACGGTAGCTGTCAATCATTGTTAAATATGACGTAAAACCTTGTTTTCAACCTCTTATAACTAGTGAAAACTAAACTTTTAGGAAAAAAGGGGACTTGAATACAAGACAGCCAAATGATATCTTCAAACCACCACAACAATCGGATGTGAGAAACATTTCTACAAGGTGTTTCAAAATGGAATGACTGGAGAGCCGAGCAACATGACGTCCATTTTTTTACAGTCTATTGTTAAAACCCTGTCTTGTGGTGCCCCTCAGGGTTCTGTCTTGGATCCCCTGTTGTTTGCTCAGTATCTGCTTCCCCTGGGGATATCTTGTAATAGCTTTTAAATAAATGTTGGGTATAAGCTAATGCTAACTTTGATCTACTATCTAGCCTATAAAATAACTAGCTAGGAAAAGATTGATTACTAACTTTACCCTTAAGAGTCTAATTCAACAGCTTAACCTGTGTTTTAGCCTTTAGCCTGAGCTTTGTCACTCAAGATACAAATGACGGCCATGTCTCAGAGCACTGGGCTGTGAGTAGTGCTGAATATAGCCAGCGACTGAACTACGCCACAAATATTACCAAGTTTGCTTGTTGTCATGTTTCAAACAATGGCACGAACTAACAATTAATAAATACATTACCTTGTCGCTTCAAATCTGGTAAAAAGTTGTTCTAAACAAAGAAAAGTAATGTTAAAAAGAGGATCTGCTCTCCATTCATTTGCTTCAAATCAAACACAACTGGTAAGACTCACAAACAAACTTCAGTGTACCACTTTAAATGTGATAGAAAAAGTAATCAGCTCTCCTTATGGTGAGTAGTGTAACATAGGTGCAGTGGCAGCATTTGTGTTCAGAGCAGGTCAGTACGTGTTTCACAAACCATTCAACCCCAGTGTACGTCTATTTTACTCACTCTCATAACTTCTGAGTCATCTAAGAAAGTGTGTAGTCACTGACTGATCCATCCTGACCAGCGGCGCTCTGCTGAACTCATTCTCATGCCCATTATCTACACCAATGCATTAACATTCAATCAAACCCACTGCAGGCTTTTTACCCGAAGGAATGATGTAACAGAGTGCAAGTGAGTGCACACCTGGTGGAAATTACCTTGCATTATGGCACTTGTGCTGAAATACCTTCTCACTTTGCATCATGCAGTCTGGAGCTGATTGTTCTAGTTAGAGTTAAAGGGTCCTTTAAGGTAACTACTGGAGTATATCCTCCCCACAGGCAATTAGAGGAACTTTTTAAAGAAGTCAATTTTGATGACATATGAATAAATCACAAAATGAGTGGTTCATTCAGGCTGTATGAAAAGAAAATGTCAAGAAGAACTGTGTGTGCTCTTGTGAATAACTTCTATTTTAATTCTTCCAAACATAAAAGCTGTGTGGCCATGTTTGCATGAGCTGCTATTCTAAGTTTAATAAAACTGACAGAGGCCAGAAAATATTGCTGTATTGATTTCTTTGCTTGTGTTCCACGCTGAAACATGCACTTAGTGTCTCCTCTGTTCTTGTGCACAGTTATTGACACAAAGCTCAGCGTGACACCCTCGACTGCTGTGCTTTTACAATCTGTGCTAGAACGCCAATGAAATGAAAACTTTTGCTCCATGTGCAGGATCACACAGGCAGGATCATGGTCTTTGAAGCCGCCCACACCCAAGTACAAGTCAGACTGTCGCAGAGATTCATAACACTGTTTGATCTGTTGACAACACCTACAAGAAAAAAATATCAGTCATTTATTCAAATCCTGTAAAGCTGGTTGTTTCATGAAGTTTCATATAGGTTTGTAATACATCAGAGGCATGTACATGATGGTGTGTGCACTAATCTGCTTTTCCAAAAAGTCTGCGAAAAAGAGAAAGTTTGGAAGTGGCAGAGACACAATTAAGCAGAGTGAGTCATAGAGAGGCCAGCAGCAGACTGAGTTTGTTGACTTTCATCATATTGAGAAAACATTTCAGTCGTCTCCGTTAAACTCCTGCAGCTAAGTTTGGCTTTTTCATTTCAGTGCTGTTTATACGAGAGCGTTAATGCGCAGGCTGGCATCATTTTCATCTGCACTTTTGATTCTAATGCTGGAGAAGGTTTGGGGGGACTGACCGGGGAGTGCTGATACACCAGTGAATGAGATGTCGCTCCCACGGGCCCCACAGTTCCCCATCAACAGGGCCTCTCAGCCTCTCTCTGAGTCTATATCTCAGCAAACCAGAGAGAAGCTCATACTGATTTGAATTCTATTTGGAAAGCTTCACAACACACCGAAAACGAATCACAATTTTATGCTCTGCTGTGTCCCTCATGTCACAGAGGCTTTGGTCTGCTGCTCCTCTCCTCCTCACAATATGTCAGCTCACTGTAAGCCTTTGTCCTGCTGTAATTGAGTAACACAGGGCCTGATTTCAGCACCCTCTTATAGTCCCACAGCTCTGCATGCCACGCATTGACAACTAATTTATAGTTTGCTGAGTAGTGCAATGAATGCTTTACGCTAATCCCCCTCTGCGATGTGGTGTATTGTCAACCTCCTGTTTGGTTGTGCTCCTGGAATACTTATTGTGTCCGAGGACATCCTGGACCGGGGACAGTTTGTGTTGACGCAGACGCAGGAGCGTTTGGGTCGTATTTGTTAGGTGAATTCTCACTGAAGTACTGCAGAGGCAGATGTGCGCAACCATGAAGAAGCCATATGGTGGTCATAATGAGGCTTGTTTAGAAATTTCACACTGGGAAAAGCATTGCAATCTGCTAAATTTGGCAACGTTTTCTATCTCGTGGGCCGAGCTCCAGCCTGTTTACAGCAAAACTATTGCTAATATGCTCCCATAGCTATGGTCTGCAACAACAAAAAAAAGGCGGCTTATTGACACACTGCCACTAATTACTGTGCAGCTCTGGGCGAAAGTTAAAGGCCTTTTTTCGCCGTCAGGAACAGCAACCCAGGCTAAACGAGGGAAGTCAGATATACTCTGCTGATTGTGTAAGTTGGATTTCTTGACACAGCTCTGGAAAAAAAAACTCTATTTAATCTAGTTTTATGTGGATTATCTAATTCAGCACCAGTGTCCTACTTTCTGCCACTCAAAAACTTTTTCTTTGCTTTTTACGTGGAAATGTGACACATTTGCTGTAAAAACCCTGAGCTGTTGAAATTTGGGACATACTTTATTAATAAATACGTTTTACAGGATACTTTTTGGTTTACCTTGAAAAATTATGTTACAATGTGCCACTTAAATTCTAAAAATATGCAGCCTGATTTATTAAGAGTCTATAGTCTCTTTTCTATCAAGCAGTCTGGTTTAGATCAGTACAGTTTGGTACAGGTTGACTCAGTTAAGCCTGGTCCCGTTTGCGTTTCCACAGCTAACCGTGGTGTGTAAGCCAGATGCCGATAGCCACATCAGTTAAACACCAGCGTAATGCCACAGCAGCGCGACACAGTGTACCCAGCTAATAAATCCAACATTGAAGAAAAACGCCACACAGTAAACCAAGAGCAACGATGGAAGACACCAAGCAATTCCTCTTCTTTGTGATTGCCATGTGGCAGCAGCCGACGTCGCATGGTAAGTGACGATTCTTTTGGCCAATCAAAGGACTGCAGTGTTGTATCCACACTTTCAGGGGTCAGATCCCAAAAAGTGGGAAGGCTTGTCTCCAGTATTTGGGGATCTATCATGGGATTAGTCAGTGGAAACACCATAAAATGCATGCCATGCCGAGACGATCCAAACTGAACCGCTTGGTGAAAACAGAACATAATGTACCCTGCTAATAAATCCAACAAAGTAGAAAAACGCAACACAGTAATCAAAGAGCAACGATGGAAGTCATCAAGCACTTAGTCTTCTTTGTGATTGGCATGTGGCTCTTTGTTACAAAGCACAATCAAGCTTTGTTTCAGAGAAGACCGTGTGCCGCAAGGAACAATGCACAGCCGCTGTCACAATCTCAAGGTAAGGGATGATACTTTCAACCAGTAAACAGACTGCAGTGTTTCTAGCTCCGCCTTCTGAGGCTGGATCAGTTTAGCCGCATTTTCACCAAGCAGTCCGGTTCGGTTCAGCCATGGCAGCACGACACAGTTTACACTGCAAATAAATCCAACAAAGAAGAAAAACACGACACAGTGAAAAAAGAGCATAGAGGGAAGGCATGCAGCATTTCATCCTCTCTGTGGTTGGAATGTGGCTCTTTGATACAAAGTGTAATCAAGCTTTCTTTCAGAGAAGTCTGTGTGCCGCCAGGAGAAATGCAGCCGCTTTCGGGGTAAGTGACGATTCTTTTGACCAATTGCTCCACCTTCCAAGAGAGGGGATCGGTTCAGTCTGGCACCCATAAGAAAGGGTCCCAAAATGTGGGACCCTTTTGTCTCGGTTATTTGGGGATCTGTCCCAGGATAAGTCAGTGGAAACGCCATAAAATGCATGTCGTACCAAGACGAACCGAACCAGTCTGCTTGGTAGAAACATAGCTTTAGTCTGGCACCCCAACAAAGGATACCAAAAAGTGGGACGGTATGGGTAGGTAATTTGGGAACCTGTCCTGGGATTAGTCGAAACACCACAAAGTGTATGCAGTACCTGTAAGAACCAAACAGGGCTTAGGTTAAGAGTACTCCACTGTGTGCTTATCCTAACATGAGTTAAGTATACAGTTTGTAAACCACAGTTTGGACAGAAAGTGTGACTAAAAGCGTAAAAATGGAAGTGACAATCTTAACATCGTCATGTTATGAATGAACTGATGCAGCACGTCATATTAGTACACTGACCCAGATTCCAAACATCGAGGTGCAGCTGTTGTTTTCTCAAGTTTCAAAAAAGTTACACAGTGTCTCAGAAATCACAACATCACCCTTGGAAGACACCCGCTGTTCTTCAAAAAAGAGAAAATATGAATAGGAGGAGTCACTTCTCACACTGCCTTTCCCCCCTCGACCCACTTTCAGCCTCTCAAAGTACAGATTGATGACATGAACTGTAAGCCAATTATAAAAGCATGCACAGGTATTATTAGAGCTGCACTGCCATCAAAGAAAATCTGTGAATCTCTGAAATTTGTCACACCCAGTACATAAAAATCTAAAATCTGGAGGCCTTAAAGCAAAACTGGATCAGTCCTTTAAACCGATGCACCACCTCTTCAACTATCAGAGTCACAAAGAAGTCACTGATCTCATGAGTAAAATGTCAAACTCATTAATACTTTTCTAACAGACTGGGGAAGCACTAAAAGTGCCCCCTGGCTCAAAGCTCAAACTGACGGTCTCTATATGTTGATGAGGGTGATGGTTTTAACTTTCCATGCTCTGAAGGAACATTAACCTTTAATGGCCAGGCGTATAATGAGATTATGTCTGTATATCAAGACTGATTGGCATAATGAGTGATGGGTACAGCCTGTCCGTACCTGCTGTGTCAGTGCAGAGAAGATCACATCAATATACCGCTGTTGGGAACACAAGACCCTCCCTGATGTAGCCTCGCTGATAAATATTTGTGGTAAGAGACACACACAAACACACACACATGCACACACACACACAAACACGTACATATGATGAGTATATTTGGAGAGAGACGCCCTGATTACTCAAAGGTCAACTTCTCAAAGATTTGATTTTTCAGGTGACAGCATGCAAATGAAATCTTTCCAGCATCCTATGCAAGGCTTAAATAATGAGTCATCACAGCACCAAAACAAAACAAACCGAAACTGTTGAGGAAAAAACTTCTTTCCTTGTCTATCATTTTGATTCAGGACAAATCAAACAACGTCACGTCTAATGACTCGGTTTATGGTGAAAGCTCTGACCTGGCTTTAAAATTAATCTTTGTTTAATGAAGACAAATGTTAAATCACTCATCTGACTCCTGAGGGTTTTAAAATCACACTATCAGACTAAGTTACAAATGTCAAGGTTACATGTAGGAAATTCTAACCCCGCTAATATGGGGAAAAGGCCTTGGTCTTCAACATAAACATTTCCCCAGTCAAAACAAGTTTATGGTCAGGAACCTGACAAAGACAGAGTCCAGTTATGATCGGCAAGACCCATTTCTGGTACCTCTCAGAGGCCAGTTACCAGTACACTGCAAGTCAAGGCCTATGTCTGATGTCTCTTTTTTATTTGTGAAGAAAAAACAAAAGATAACAGGAAGTATATTAGTATAAAGTCCAGAAGTATAAAATTCAAATCAAACTACACCATCAAACCACCAAAAGTGACCGACAAAACAAAACACACACACACACACACACACACACACACACACACACACACACACACACACACACACACACACACACACACACACACACAGTAAAGTACTCGTCTCCACGTGGCTGATACAGCGCTAGTGGTTTAGCGGTTTTATCACGGACAAAACAAAGTCATACATGAAAATATTCACAGAAAATCCGTGTCAGAAAATGTCTGCACCTTTCATGTAAGTACACACCACTTGGTTTAACTTAAGACTCTTGTATTGTGTGTCAAAACAAAAAAGGCAGCGGAGCTGTGCTTACAACGTACCGTTAATTAGAGTCCAGACAGCAGAGAGGGTGAGCTGCTGGATTCTGTCACAAATCAAAGCACGCCCCTTCAAAATAAAAGTCTCCTTCTTTAAACAAATAAAGTAGAGCC
This sequence comes from Halichoeres trimaculatus, assembly GCF_033239565.1. Lineage (NCBI taxonomy): Eukaryota > Metazoa > Chordata > Actinopteri > Labriformes > Labridae > Halichoeres > Halichoeres trimaculatus. The sequence goes on from NW_027437192.1 coordinate 20,962,447, forward strand.
TTGCATGTAAATACAAAACGTTAACATTTTCCAAAGTGAAAATAAATTAGAAAAACAACATTTAGGGAACACTAGGAAGAATTTTGACGAACTTCACACAAAAAATACATACTTGTTATAGAGTGGACAGCTTGGATTCGCCTTTTACCACAGTTTTGAAGCCAAACTGGCAGCAGTTGTGCTGCCAGAGCCTGTGCCGCAGAGGCTGTGAGGGATTCTGGGAGAATCTGAGTGGAGCTGGGTGACAAAATTGATATGTATTTTTTTTCTTTTGAGTCTAATCTATTCTTGGCTCTCCATCCTGACTTATTTGACAATTTCTGGAAAAAAAATACACAAGAACGACAGTTATCAGTCTTCTCAGTGACCATACCATTCCATACCATACCATACCAACTTTATGAATAGAACACTTGTAAAAACAACCAAAGCTGTAAACAAAGTGTTGTACGGGTAGATAAGAATAAAAAGATAAAAACATATAAGAAAATCAGACTCATTGAAAAAACATACCAGAACCAATTAAAAGCAAATAAAAGAAAAAAAAGGGAATAAGACCAGACAAAGAAACTTAATCTCACCAAGGTTAAAAGCCAAAAAATGAAAATGGGTTTTAAGACGCATTTTGAAAGTGGACGGTAAAAGGGCCTCTTTATTGTGCAGGGGAAGATTGTTGCACAATCAGGGAGCAGCATTAGAGAAAGCCCTGTCCCCTCCGAGCTTCTTCCTGGGCCTCAGCACCTGCAGGAGAAGCTGGTCGGCCGACCAAGAGGATGAGTAGGAGTGAAGAAGCTCAGAGAGGTAAGGCGGGGTGAGACCATTTAAAAACAAACATAAGAATTTTATATCAACTCTAAAAGTCACAGGAAGCCAGTGAAGTGAAGCCAGTACCGGGCTCTCTTTTTTCGTGTACTGGTTAAAAGTTGTGCAGTGGCGTTCTGGACCAGCTGCAGACGGGAGAGCAGGGACTGACTCACTCCAGCATAAAGTGCGTTGCAGTAATCCAAACATAATGAAATAAAAGGATGGATCACTGTTTTAAAGTGCTGCCTGGACATAAAAGATTTGACCTTTGCCAACCGCCTTTAGTGATAAAAACAAGACTTTGATTTAGCTGTCTAGTTTAAAATCATTGTCCAACTTAAAATCCAGATTGGTGAAAGTTGTTTAAAATATACTGTCAGCCAACCTCTTATAACTAGTGAAAACCTTTTTTTTTTCCAGAAAAAAGAGCACCTGAATTACAAGGCAGCCAAATAATATCTTCAAATGACCACATCAATTGGATGTGAGGAACATTTCTACGAGGTGCATTAATTTTTTAAAGTTTGACCACAGCCCATCTGGAATGACTGGGGAGATGGGTTTTTGACCTAAAGTGCAGCCAGCCACTAGGGGGAGAAGTTTTTGTGGCGACCTCACTTCAAGCCAAGCAAGATGACGTCCATTTATTTATTTTTTTTCAGTCTATGTTTGAGACTAAAACATTCTAGATAAGGCTTTACATTTAGACCAGCTACGCTTTTAGGACCAATAAGTCCCTGGACCAAGTCGAGACCTGCTTATTCACAAAAGCCCAGGGTTCATGGAAATACTGGTATTTTTTTCCTTTTTTATTTTTTTTTAGTGTAGTGTTATTTCAGGCAAAACTATCGTCTTTTACTTTCATTACACTGCAGAGAATGAGTTTCCATCAAATCTCTTCATCTTTAGAGCTCCTTTCTTGTTGCACTGCAAACACAGGATTTAGGGCAAATTTAAGTCACTCTGAGGAAACAGGGTTTGTACTCTGGGAAGTTCTTTCTCTTCAGGCGGTTCATTCTCAGGAAAAACTTTACAGCGGGGAAACATTAGATTCATGATGCTTCAGTTTCATAACACCCAAATGTTAAACTGCTCTTCTATTAAAGACAACAGAGTTAATCTTTTTAAAGCCAAACTCTCCCTCAGAAATAAGATGTGTCCAAGTTCAGCTCTCAGCCTGCAGACAACCAGACCCCCTGAGTCCCAGTCCATTTTAAGCTCTTACTCACCCCTGGGTAAACTAAACAGGCTTAATGTGTATCATGAAGACCTCCAAACAAATCCACATTAGTCTGCTTATGCAGAGGTGAGAGTGGTTTAACCCCCTGGTTGCTTACATGGCAGGAGACTTTTATTGATTAACAGATTAGCGAGTTGTTTCTCTTATAGCTCTTTCACTGAAGACAAGCAGGCAGAAAAACACGCATTAACCAAGCTGACCCGTGCTAACTAGCTTCATTAGTAAGCAGCGAGGGGTTTTGGCACACAGCAGAGAAAACATAGGGAAATGTCTGTGTTTCCTCTTTGTTTTAGATGTTGAACTACATCAGTAGGCTTTTGATTTAGGGGTATACTCCAGTCAGAGCTTGTGCCAGCTCATCCTTTATTTTTACCCTCTTAGAAGACGCTGTCCCCCGCTGCAGCGCTGATCTGCCTCGACTTCAAAACCCTACTGATGTTTTCTTGTCGCAGTATGTTCAAACACGCTCATTTCAGATGAAGTTAGGGTCACAACCACAGCTGGGGGAGCTTTAGGTTTGAACATAGAAGGAGCTGGTGGTTAAGTTAAGGTGAAGCTTAAAACAGATGAGTCATTGTTCGATTGATGGTAACATAAGACGAAGGATGTGCTGTCAGGCGACTGCTGAAACAACCGTGTGAGACACAGTTGAACAGTTCAACCTGAGGTCTCCATATGTTGAAAACATGAATCTAGTCTTATCCCCTTTTCTCAAGGACTTAGGCTCAAGATTGTTATAGCAGTATGCCCAAAATCTCCACTTTGATGTTAAATAAAAACAACACAAAGCAGCTGAATGGCGATACACAAACAGATTCATCAAAACATTAAATAATCATCAGATAGATACAGACCATTCAGCAAACACAAAATAACAACAGCAGTGATTTGAGCTTTTGTATAGCCAAAGGAAAACTCAAAAACTGGCTGCTTCTGACTGACAGGATTATCCTGTGCCGCCACTGAAACAGAGGGACAAGGATTTCAGAGTGATTAGTGAAACGTCTGTGGGTTTGTGCAAATCTGTCATGCAGTCCTGCCAGTCAACTTAAAAAAAGACTTCCTCCCAGTGCTGAATGAAGAAAAATAACGTTTTCTGAAAACAACAGGAGTTCTTGTCCAAACAGATACTGTCATTCTTCTTCATTTGTTCAAAATTAAAATGAAGTCGAGAGCCCCTCATGTTGTCGTCTGTATTATATTAAGTTCTGACCTTATGAAGCCTTTGGCTGTTCTACACTGGAGAGCTCATTTACCAGCTCCTTATCTTCACTGTCCAGGTTGTGTTCAGGTCAGTGCTGGGTGTCACACAGGGCTGGGATTACTCACCGTTGGATGCCTCAACCCATCTGGCTTCTGTGCAACAAATTCATTAAAATGCTCTTGAAATGTGGGGGCTGCTTCTGTGAGGTTAAATTTTTTGTACACGGTTCATCCAAGCCTGTTTGTTTATAACAGCACAATTCATTACACTTCATTACTACATTTATTAGAGCAGAAATACTGCTTATAATAAGTTGGGTTATAAGAAACAGACAGGGTCAACCCTGTCACATTTGACAACTCAAAGACTTTCCCATCAAAAGCTCTCATGACTCTGTTGTTGTTGTTGTTGTTTGTATTAATATTTGTGAACAGCTGTGTACCTTTGCCCAGTCCTGTAGCTGTGTTTGACCCTGACTACAGAGGTCTTTGACCTATCCCTCTTTCCCATGTGAATCCATCCCACCCAGAGCACATGAATAACTTTGTGTCCTCTTATTTCTACCTCAGAGTCTTCTGCTTGCTAGGACAATGCTCTTAGTCATCAGTTGTGGGTTCAGACCACCAGGCGGTCCTCTGTTTCCATCGTCCTCCTCATCACCCTGAGTGTCAGTGTGCAAACACTTGATTAGCTCACTGCCAGTCCATGGCACATCCAGGGCCCCAGTGATTAGTGTTGATTTGACATGAAGACTCTGAGTACTCCGCACAGTGTGGGGTTAGAAAACATGGATTTACAAAAATATGTCTCAAGGAACAACTGAAGGAAAGATGTTTAAGTGATTGTGCTTCTTGTCTATGACCTGCTGGAAAACAGATATCTCATCATCAGCTATTACTTTGTCCTGGACACCACCGTTCTTTCCCACTTTGTCCTTACTACTGAGGAGAACTAAAAGAATTCTGAATTGCAACTATCCAGCGCACATCTTCTTTAATTATATGCTTGTATTCAAGTGAAGTGGCCACTTCATTTGGTCCCTGAGCTCCCAAACTTGGACTTTGGTTTAACAAACAATATTTGATTTTGTAAATTTCATAAGTTTACTAAATTCACAAAAATTTGAATTCAAAGTCAAGTCTTCCTGTCATACTTACTCTTTCAAAAGGTTTGTTTTAGCTTAACAGAAAGAAGATTACTTGTGCACATAAATTCTTGGCAATTCATATTATCCTACGAAGTGGAGGCACCATCAATGTTTTGAAATTCATAAAACATTTTAAAAAGTTGAAGAGTCATATATTTGCGTTCAGTTATACAGGTTAACACAGCCATTAACAAATAGTCAGGGCCTCATTCATCATGCCACCAAACCACTTTATTGTTAAGTTAATTATAAGGCTACATGGGTGGGATGCTACATAAATATTACCGACTTTAACTGAAAAGTACTTTGAGCATGAAATCCAAAATTCATTGTCTCCAGACACAGTTTGCAGCTGTTGCAAATGCTTCAGGTTAAAGTGTACCATGCAAAGAGGAAAATATTTCAAAATAACCCTGAAATACCAGCTTTTCTGGGCCCAAGTTCATTTAACTGAGGCCAAGAGGAAAATGTTCCTGATATCTGGCAAATCAAATATGACATTCTTTTTGGAAGTCATGGACATTACATCCCCAGCTCTAATGCTCTTTCCAGGTAGACCTTTCACACTTAAACAAGACAACGTTGAACTACATTTGTATTTTATTTTGTGATCTGACCAGCTGTTTTTGTTTTTTTATATACTTGAAGTTAGGATTTTAGCATTTTAAACAGTAGACTTTGAATTTCATGTGTAATATGGTCTGTCTGTTGGTGCTGTCTGTTCTCATTTGTCGACTGCTCTATGCACCTGAATTGCCTATTGGGGATAAATAAAGGTTTTTCAGTTCAATTCAGTTCAATTCAATTCAATTTTGCATGTTACAGCAGCTCTAAAGAAGAGTCCAGGTGCTAAACTGGCCTCCCTGTAAATTGTATTTATGACAAGGATGGGACATTTCACTTTCAAAACTTAATAAACTGGTCTATAAAATTCCTTTTTTTTTTTTTTTTTTTTTTTTAAATAAAATATTCAATAAAAAAAAGAGGTGATGAAACACATAAAGAACATCTTTCTGACTAAACCATTCAAAACATTTTGCTTACATCACACTAAAAAGTGTATATATTACATTTAAAATACTCTATGCTGTATTTTCAACACATACAGGTTTGAAATGATTTGCATACCATCAAGCTGTGTTTGATTTATATTTAACAACATATATGGGGAACTGAGGGATTCAATTGGGGTTGTTCAGGACTAACTCAGCACCCAGCATGTAACTTCATATTTGCACTAAAAACCAAAAGAGCCAACTACAAAGAGTCAACTCTTAACGTTACCAGGAACAGATCTGGATGCAGTGAGTAGACCTGAGCTAGTTTAAAAGGGGGAGCTTTATACAAATATATCAGCACCTTTAGCTTTTAACGATAACAGCCTCAGATTTTGCCAGTGTTGGCAGATAATTTTCCTATACAGTATTTATTGTGTGTTTTGTTTCATTTATGAAGTAACAATTATTTCAAGTTAAGGCAATTTAGAGTGACCAATCAACCTGATGAGGACATGCAAACTCCACACAGAAAGGCAGCTGACTAGCTGGTTTCTTCTTGTATCTTCTTACTGTGAGGCAACAGAGATGACCACTGCAATCCCATGCAGCTGTTATAGCACCCCCCCCCCCCCCCCCCCCCCAACTTTAAACATGAACAAAGAGGAAATTAATGGACAGTTCTTCTACAGTCTCTTGGACTAGGCAGGAAAAACAGGTAAGAACTCAGTAGTGGCTGAAAACCAGTAGACTGAAGGTGAATCTGGACCAGAAAGAGCTTTTGTTGAGCCAACAGGTTAAGCAACAGGACACACAGCAAGAGTGTGGTTTGCTGCGAGAGTCTCATAGCTGCAGGGATTAACAGGTAAATAAACAGGAATATTCATACAGCAGTGTTTGTCTCAGAGGATCACCAAACAGCCAAGGGGGAAGGCAGACAAAAACCAGGAACACTGAGAGACACACATGGTCAACAACAGAGAATCAGCTCGAGAATCAGAGAGGAGCTTAGATACGGGCTTTACTGCAGGTGGAAAGAAGCTGTGCAGGTGAACTGAGGTGCCTGATGAGTATGACTGGTTGGTGGAGCGGAGCAGAGGTGGTGTGAGTTCAGGATTACTGGACAAAAAGCAGAAGAGGAGCGGATATGTGACAGTTTCACCTCCTGAGGAGACAGCTCCATTCTCAGAAAGATTTGAACAAAAATCTGTGGGGAAAGTGATCCTGGAGCTGAATCGGAGGTTACGGTGGAGGCAGACCCAGAGACCAGGGACAGTTGTAAGCCAATGGAAAGCCAGAAGGTACCAGCTGGGTCAAACCTGGCAAAAGGGGCAAGACAGACTGTGGAGCTAATTCAACTGCAGGTCAGACAGGAAGGTCATCAGGAACAGAAGAGACATGCAACTCTGGACCTGACGGGTCGGCGGCGAGGAACGCTGACTCTCGACCTGACAAATCACCGACTGGGACCCCCAACTCTGGACTTGACTAGCCATCGGCTCGGACCCCTGACTCTGGACCTGACTGCAAGTGCTGCTCAGCAGTAACAAATGACAACTCTGAAGTAGCAATGAAAGATTTCAGCGATTCTGAAGAAACACGCTGGGATGCTTCCTTGTGATCACCAAAGACAGACGATAAGGTTTTAGTCACGCTAATAGTTAAAAGCAATGTCACAACCATTGTTGTCGTCATTTTTTTCAAAATTATTTTTATTTTTCCAAAGCAGCTACATTCCCTGAACATTTCAAAGCTTCAAGAAATAAATTCTGGTGAATGAGCGTCTTGTCACAATGCTATACAGCAAAATTTACAATTGACTTCATTACTGCTTATTTGTAGCCTTGTTGATTTGTTAAAAAAATACATAACCAAGCAATTATATTGATATCTTCAAGAGCCATAGGAATGCCAAATTGATTCTCAAGGGCACATTTTAGTAAACTGCCAATAATCATATTCATGCTTATCAACAAGTGCCATCTGCCTCTTGTCTGCTGATCTGTGCTGTCTTCCTCCGGAGCTCGTCTGATGACTCCTGACAGATTTTAAAGCTAATCTTTATGTATGGATGCTGTGGTGTACACCTGACCACATTTACAATTCTGATGTATGCAGATGGAGCTCTCATTTCCCTCATTGAGTCCCCCCGGTGGCTCTTGAGTGAGTGAAGGAGACCTTTGGTAAATACAGCTAAGCAGGGACATGAGAAGCAAACACAGCAAGGTTCCTCGTCTTCCTTCTTCACCGTCTCGTACGTCGGAGCAGACTGGGTTTAGAGACAAGCTTTTCCATGGAAGTTCATCAAAACAAGATTAGACACAACAGGCTTCTGCTTTCCTTTTTTTTAGTGTGCCAGTTTCTGTGACAGTTTTAGGTTTATGTTGAATGAAATGTTGCACCTTGAATAAGAAGGGTAATATGTGTACAGAAAAAGTGATGTGAGCCCGCTGAGGCATTGCTCCATTGGAGGTGTCATTAGAGTCGTGTCAGTCAGTGTCATGCTGTGAAATGGAAGTAGTAATTGGAACAGGTAGAAGGTGAGGTTTGATGCACGTTAGGTAATCAGAGGAATTCAGACTGACATTGCGTACCTGACCAGCAAATTACATGGTCTGCTAAAAACTTGTATTTAAAGAATTTCTATTTGCTTTTAAGACATAAAACAGAGTCAGTATGAACAGGCATCATAACCATGGAGCTGTGACCTTTATTTAACAATGCACAGATAAGGTGTTACACTGGTTCAGTTCTTTTCTTCCTTGTACTTGCATCACATTTTCAAGCACATTTAGTTAAATGACTTCACAATTTCTGAAAGTACCAGGACAAAAAGGCCAAACAATTGATCTACTGATGGTTTCAGGCATTATTTTTGCCTCTGTACTTGCATTTTTTCATCTTACTGCTGCATTTGTTACCATTGACCATCACAGCCTTTAACAGAAATTGGAGCAACTAATTAGCATTACAGAATACAGCTTTGATTTGGTTTAAATTGTATCTCTCTGACCAGTCTCAGTTTGTACGTGTGAATAATAAGTCCTCTGTGCACACCAGGTTAGATATGGAGTTCCACAAGGCTCAGTGCTTGGACCAATTATTTTCATTTTACATAATCTCCATAGTATTATTGTACATATTGTATTATGGGAAATCACAATATAAATTTTCACTGATTTGCAGACAAAATTCTGTTATATCTATCAATGAAGCCTGAAGAAAACGATCTCTAAACTAAACTAGAAGCATGCTGGAATAAAGCCTTAAAGACCTGGGTGACCGGAAAGTTCCACCTGAAGCAGGGAATGCTGATGTTGTTATTCTGTAAAATTGTTATTTGTCTCTTTCCATCTCTTTCTCTTTCTTTGTGCATCTATCCATTCTTCCCTCTAACCTTAACCCAGGCAGATAACTGTCCAACATGAGTTATGTCCTGCTTCAAGTTTTTGCCTATTAAGATTTTTTTCTTACCATTGTAACTTAGCAAATGCTGCAAAGTGCTGTACTCGTGGTTGTTTGAGATGTGAAAAGGCTCTTTATCTTGTCTTAATTTGGGGTCTTTGTTCATAATGTTAGTAGGGCTAGACCTGCTGTTTTTGTGAAGAGTGGTTGATTGAAAAAGTTGTAATAGATAAAAAATGAACTTTAAATGATTTATTGGGTTTGCCACGTTCTGTAAAACAATAGAGCTGTCAGTGGCTGTCAGCTCTCATGGTTAATCAGGTGAACCCTCCTCCAAGAAAATGAAAAGCTAAACCTGCGATCCATCTTCTCCAAACAGTGACATAGTGTTTCAGGTTTTAAACCCACCCCCCCATCACCATAGTTTTATCTCAAGACGTAAAGCACAGTCTAGACCACGAATGTCACATGTCTGACAAAAAGTTTCACAGAAGCTTGCCATAACCCACCTAGCAGTTATTGAACATCACTTTTGGAGTCCTGATTGTAACCATTCAAGATGTGTACTCACACTCTTTTAGCTCTGCTTTAGATCACCACCATCTCCTGAGGGTAAAAATATTTGGCTATCAAACGCTAAACTATGTTTACTACCCTGAGGCTATGTGTCTCTCCTTTCTGTTTGATTTTGAGTGAGAAAATATCACCACTAAGAGTTTTGTTTGTTTTTTCCCCAAAACATTTTTTTGTACCGTTTGAAAAATGTCTTCTGTGTGGTAAGAGAAAACAAAAACAGGTAAACAGTTTGATGTATGAACACAAATATGTACTAGTACAAATATTAGTCATGTTTTTCAGTGCATCACCCCACCTCAGCTCACAGTTGTGATCAGCAACTGATACCACAGATCAGGCAACAAATGCTGCCACCTGTTCACCATAACATAGTTCGTACATTAGTTCTTGGGGTTGCGAGGCGCCGCCCTGTTGGCTATGGCTGCCTTTTGCAGCAGCTTTTTCGTCTTTGACCATTTCTCTTTTTTGTAATCTTTGTATTTGGAGTGGATAATTACTTTGTATGGTTCATTGTTGGTCATGGACACCAAACTTTTTGTGTCTTCAGTGATATTTTTACTACTTTTCCTCCTGTGTTTGTCTGGAGATCCTACATGTAACCATGGCTGCATTGTTTACATGTGAAATCAGCTGTTAGCAGCCTGTAGCATGTCAATGCTAACTTGTGCAAGGCCTGATGTCTTCCCACAAGGTGAGGAGAAGGAGGCGAGGACGACGTGCTGGTTCTCAGGTGTGAGCTAAGGAGTGACAACGTGGACGTGTCCTTCCATCCATCGTTATTGGGAACGTAAGATCTATCTCCAATATGATAGACAAGCTAGCCATGCTAACCCAGCAACAGAGGGAATACCAGAGGGTAGAGTAGCATCATGCTATTCACAGACAGGCTAACTGAGCTAACATGAGACACCAATGCCACATTGGAAGAGCTTTACCTGCTGTGAGCAGACAGGATCCAGGAAACAGAGATGGAGCATGACTGAAGAAGCTCAGTCCTGGACCCTGTGGAGGTGGAGGCTGAACTGGAGAATGATGGACAAGCTGTCATCATCTATTTTCTTATGGACCTTTTTGCACTTTCTATACACTTTCTTACTTTTGTTTTCTTGATTGCTGCTGTGACTTCAATTTGTTGTACTTGTTACAACAATGACAATAAAGTTCTATTCTATTCTATTCTATTCTATTCTATTCTATTCTATTCTATAGAGTTTGGGTTATCCTTAGTCCTCATATTTTGAAAATTGCCCTCTTTTTATTTCAGTTAAATGCTGTCCTGATTGTGTCTGTTTAATGTATTGCTGTCATACTCTCATCACCTGCGATGCTGAAAAAGGCTCTCTGCTGGTCCGTCTGCTACTTTGGCCCCATTAAAAGTTGTGAAAGGACATTCATTGTGCTGATATTTTTCAGTTTCAGTAGTCTTTGTGTGGGCACCTTAAAAAGTGTTCTAGTTGGAGTGTGCTCCTTTTATGCCCTTTTGAACAGATTTTTATCAGCCGACTTGCAGGACCGATTAACTCTGAAGTGAGCGTCCCAAGCCATGGTCAACTCAGCCACACAATAGCCTGCTTATCCAACCGAACCTTTCTATTAGAGATAGAGTCACACAAGGTGAATGCTGCTTCTTTGAGAATATTAATGTTGACTTTTTTCCTCATTCAGCTTCTCTTTCTATTCTCCAGGCTTTGAAGCTGAAACACATTTCAACATCAGCTTTTAACACTGGTATCACCACTACTTGATCAGTTTAAAGATGCACTGACCAGCCCTACTTCCTATGCCTGGACTGCAGGACAAGATCGTATATTTACATCTGATCAAAATTTAAAAAACAGTAGAAAAATTGCAAGACTTTACATTTTGCTCTGTTGGATCTTAAGAAGGTTCTGAACAGAGTCTCAAAATGAAATAAGAAGGAAAGAGAGGTGGGACAAAAAGGAAATTGAGTTAGCAATTTATTGCAAACAACTGAAAAAGGCTGCTGATCGGCAGATCAACAGATCAACAGATCAACAGATCAACACCACGGCTAAAAAAAAACTTATTTAGACATAAAAGTTTCAGAAAAGGACAAAAAAATAGTTTGGGCATGCTTGATGTGAGTGTTTCCAGGAGGGTGGTGGGATGTTGCTTCAAGTGGTGAAGATGGTTTCACAGATGAATCCACTGTCTGGAACTGGTGGCCAGTGTTGGTTTAGAAAACCTCTCCAAATGTTTTCAGTGTGATTTAGATCAGGGGAACACAAGATGGTCCCAAAAAGTGAGCTGATTCCTATTTCCTTTGTCAGGCAGGCGTTATGAGCTGCAGCGTTGTCCTGTTGAAAACCAAGTCATTACCACACAGACCAGGCCCTCAGTCATGAAGGAGGCCCCCTGCAACATCTCCACAGAGCCAGCCATCGTTTGACACCCCTGACAAACCTGAAGCTCCATTGATCCACTGGAGGAAGCCCTAGACCATGATGGACCCCCCTCCACTGTGCCTCGTAGAATACATCTCCAGTGGGTTCTCCTCGTCATGTCAGTAACGTTGAAGCCATCAGGACGTCAGGGTTCAGTTTTTTCTCCTCAGAGAATCAAACTTTCTTCACCTTTCACTGTCACATGTTTGATGCTCTCTGAAAAAGTCCAAACAGGCAGACAAGGCCTTTGAAGACACTTTTTGTTCTTTAAGTCCTTCTCTTGCAGATACTGTCTGATTGTTATTGGGCTGCAGTCAGCTGCAGTAACGGCTTGTCTTGATGGACAGCCAATTGGATCCTTCTGCTCAGCACTGGTGAATTTTTTGGGGGGTCTACCACTTTACTTTTTTGTTCCATAACCCCCAAGATCTTTATAGAAGTTCAAAATGACTGTCTTAGTGTGTCCAACCTCAGCAGCCATGGCACACCAGAGGCCTTGCTTATGCAGCTCAACAACCTGACAACGTTCAAAGAGAGGAAGCTTTTTTTGTCTACCATCAGGAGCTCATGACAGCGTGAATACCCGACCAAACTTTTGATAGAGTGATGAACAGCCTAATAATGTCTGTTGTTTGTCTTTATCGTATCTTGCTGTAACTTGTTGAACGTTACACTGATTATTTTTCCTTCTTTCAGTAAAAGGCTTTGATTGGGCCTTTTCGATCAAAATGTTTCTTACTGCTACATCCATGTGACCAACAGACACAACTTTCCCTGTCATAAATTTTATGTCTGTGTATAACGACTTGCTACTGGCTTTAGCTTAACAAATGGATTCAAATTGGTTGAATTTGCTGCCACAGCCACAGACAAACTCAACTGTCAGATCTGGCTGCACTTGAAAAGATTTTTTTCTTCCTGCTGGCTGCAGAGTTCACGAAGACATATTTGTATACGACCTTTTAGTGGAGCCTGCAAAATGGAGTCAATCAGTACACGCAGCCCGAGGAGAAGAGGGAAATGATGTATCTTGTAACATAAAATGAAAACAGCGGTGAAGAAATGGATGTCATCATCTGCCTGGTTTACCTGGAAGCAGACACACCAGACATATTCAGCAAACTACATTTTTCTGGTCCTTTAACATGCTTCAAAAATCAAAGGTTCAAATTTGTGAAAGCATCTCATTGAATTACAGTTTTACTGTTTCTGTGTTTTGTATTTCCATTTAAAAAGAAAAACTCAACATGCAGGCTGTTTCAAAAGATCTGAACACAGTGAGTTATTATACAGAGACTGAATAAACCTCTGTGCAGAGATGTTATGTTGTTTTTCTTAAAACAAATAACTGCACTCATCTTCTAAGAAGAAATAACACATAGGAGGATCCTGGAAATCACATAAATGGTAAATGCAGCTCATTAGATGATCCACACATGTTTTCATGGAGAAAAACTGTGGTTGCAAATGGAGGTTCCAGGTGAATAATGGGTGTGCAGAGCAGAGGAAAAAAGAAATAAACAGAAAATTTTATATTTACTAAAAAGACCACAGCTTGTCAACAGAAGCCAACACAGATGACAGGTTTGACAGAGATTCAGAAAGCTGTTTCTTTTTCTGCAGAGGGGTTTGTATCTTCTGATGCTTTTTGCTTAAGAAGACAGAAACACAGCAGCTGGTGGTGCAGTGGCGCCCTCCAGTGGACAATATTATAACTGAGACAGCTGTTGTTCCAGAGGAGGGCACAGGATAATTCTTGAGGCAACAGTACTTTCTTCATTTCTTGCAAAGAGTAGTTGAATTTACAATAAAAGTTCATTTTTCCATCCATTTTGCTTTAGTGGAGTTAATGTGTTTGATTTAGAGTTTTGTTTTTTCCTCATGCTCCTCAGAAACCTGAATAAGCTCAGAAGAGGAGGGAGTCAAGTGAAGGGAGTGTCTTGTTTGTTGAGCATTTTAACCAGAAGAGGATGCTGCTCTCTAGCTCATGAAGGGCCAGAGAAAAACACCATACCAGCAGTACTTCACAGAGTTCACAGAGGAGAAACCAATGTGCGCATTTGGAAAATCTTTGTCTGACAGAGACAGAAGTGAGCAACAAGGAGAGAAAACACTGACACGTAGTTTGGAGTTAAATAGGCAGGAATCTGGTACAGGTTTGTCTGACATGGATTTTTTTTTTCTTTTTCTTTCTTAACTTTTCTTACCATTTAAAATAGCAGAATAGGTTAATGTATGCTTTCACTTTTTTCTCTTTTTTTTTCATCCCATATGTTGGGGCAGTCCTTCTAAGAGATCCTGGGAGGTGTTTCTACTCGTCACGTTTTTCACATTGTTTCCAGAGGCATGTGAGACAAAATGTTGGAGTGGTCCTCTAAAATGAGTTTAAAAGTTTTAATGAGCAGGTCGAGGATCTACAGTTCAGATCAGTGAGACAGACAGCAGTCTAGACACTGGAGACTGTGGTGAACTGTAATAGTTAATCAACACTTCTGTCTATGACTGGGTTGTATGTATATAAGTGATTGCATACCATCAGATGTTCACTATTAACTCTTGACATGCAGCTCAGCATAATATTCCAGCGTACACTTGTGTAATGAAGCACTGAGTCAACAATTTGTCAATTTAGGTAACCAATCACATAATTTGTTCCTTCTGACCATTTTGTTGCCCGACTGATCACTGAGAGATGACGATTTACCTGGTAGTCATATGTAAACAGATGTAGAGATGAAAGTTTGATGCAAACTTTGTAAAAAAGATATTCTGTGTCTCAGATGAAGTAACAACTCTGTTTCTTTGTGTTCTAGTCAAGAGAGTCTCTTAATGTGACTCTTCTGGAAACTGTTTGTCTTCATGACTCAAAGTGCAGTGCCCCATTTAACCACAGTTTTTGTCAAAGTGAAGCCACATAGTCTCCTCTTTGAGGGAAAGACGGCCCTCTGTTAGTACCACCTTCATGGATTCAACCCTAAAATGAAGGCATGACTGCAGACTGAGAAAGTGCAACTTATTTTACATCCCATAAATACTGTACATGCCCCAGGAAAATATCTACGGACTACAGAGGAATATAACTGAACATTTGCAGTAAGGCCAAAATAATCTCAGCAGTGGGCCCTGGTGTTCAAGAGGATAAGACACAAACTGCACCCTATGATTTGGGTATATGTTTTGACAGATAAGGCTGCACAGGTGGGATAAGAAAGAAAGAAAGAAAGAAAGAAAGAAAGAAAGAAAGAAAGAAAGAAAGAAAGAAAGAAAGAAAGAAAGAAAGAAAGAAAGAAAGAAAGTTATTGTAAGTTAAGTGAAGTGAAAGTAAACAGTCATCCATAGCAAAAAGGTTTTAAAAATAACAAATGTTCAATACAAAAGATTAAGATTCAGATTTTTAAAGAAAAAAAATGAAACAGACTAAAATAATCAAATAATGCATTAATGTCTCCTGTTCAACTGTTGGAGTTTCAAAGACGCAGCAGGGTGTTTGTTTGTGCAGGCCCAAAAGACCTGAGTCTGTCTGTCTGTCTGTCTGTCTGTCTGTCTGTCTGTCCGTATGGAATAAAAAGGCACAACTCAGTGACCGAACAGAAGCATCTGAGCCATCACTGCTCCCATCATGCATTGCTGTGTGGTCACCAAGCTGGCATTTACGTTACACAGAGCGCAGGAAGAAAGATGACTGGACTGACCCTCCCTTCATCCCTGCGCAAGAACCACATCACAGGAAAGACAGAAAGAAAGAAAGAAAGAAAGAAAGAAAGAAAGAAAGAAAGAAAGAAAGAAAGAAAGAAAGAAAGAAAGAAAGAAAGAAAGAAAGAAAGAAAGAAAGATCAGCTACAGAGTGACACAGTGAAGTAGAAAGAGAGGCAGACCGTGGTCAAAAGAGTGAAAAACTCCCAGAGAGAAATGCAGAGCGAGGGAATGAGGAAGAGACAGGGAGAAGAGAGGGAAGAAGAAGACGTGGCAGGAGGTTTGGTTGGATCAGATGATGGGACTCTGGGTTCATCTGAGGATGTGTGTGAGGAGGAAGGCTCTGTGTAATTCATGAGTGCTGAAACTAAACAACTATTAACTTTCAAACCACGTTAACTGCTGTTTGCACTTCCACTGATGGCATTTTGGGATTTATGCAACTCAGTATTCACTTTCTATTTGACATCACACCTCACACCAGCAATAAATACATTAAATATGAGTCATTTCCATACATTAGCCCACAGTTTGTAAAGTGTTTGAGAGGAGGATAGCTCTGAGTTCAGTTTGGCTGAATTTATTGTGTTTTTGGAGCTTGGCCCTCCTCTCTCTTTGCTTTTGCTCCTTGCAGACAAACTTTATCACAGTGATCAGGCCTTCCTATAAAAATGAACTTTGTTTACCTCCAAAAAGAACAAGTTGCTATTAAACAAATCAGAAGCTTCTACACAGTCTGGGGAAACTGATGATAATTGTGAAACATATTTAATATTTGAGGGAAAAGGTGAGAAATTGATTTTATCAGTCGACCTTTGCAGAAAAAGTTGTTTCAGCTCTTGCTCTGTTCATTTCTTTGGTTCATAAGGAAGCTTTTCTGACTTTTTATCCGTGCTGACATTAAAACTTACAGGATAACTCTATAAATCAAAACATGAACTTATTCTAAGCTCATCTTGAAAAAGCAGGTCCTTTCAGGTTTCACTGTGACCCTGAATAAAGGTTTGTTACTCAGAGAAAATAGAGATTCATGGCAGTGCAGACAGCAGGTAATTGTGGGTTTCACCTCTCCTTAGACCACCTTTCAATTTAGCACTTTATTGCCGTTGAAATGGGGGATTCCTCCAACCTGCAATCACAGGCCACGTGTCTGAAAGAGAAGGTATGGCTGGCACACCCACACACACACTTTACACACTTTACCTAACACAACCAGTAAAGAGACTTACAGCTGTGTGTGTGTGACTGCTTTCCCCTCTGTGCTGTTAGAGTCCTACCTGTATAATCTCATTTTACAGCAACATATACTTTATATGGAAATGTCCGAAAACAAACCATCACTTAAAATATGGTGCTGCCAGCATGAAATTGGGATAAACTTACCTTTAAAGGTAAGTTTTTTTTTTTTTTTTTTTTTATCAAATCAGTTAGGAGTTCAAAGATTAGAATATTTTTAGTCTTTCTGTATATTTGTGTCAGGATAATCATTCAACTATCCATCCCTTGTCATCACCCCATCCAAGATCAGGTGCAGGGTCTGAGCAAGTTGACCCACGAATAGAATCTGGGATGAGGGACAACCGGGCCTGTAATAAGTCCACCAAAGCCATATAGACCAGGTGAACAAACAGCCCCCTCTCTGAAAACTTGCAAAGATAAAGACTTGGTCCCCTGTTCCACATCTGGGACAAAATCTGCGCCGTTTCTTGCATCAAAGGCCTTATTTTTTAGCACCCTGAACTTAGTTTCCAGGAAGGCTGAGTGCTGTGATACCCCAATGGTTTGAGGCTGACAGCTTTTCTCATCTCTTTACCTGAGTGTCTAGAACATACAGCCATAGATCAGAGGATACATCTACAAAGTCAATAATATTAATATTATTATTAATAATAATAATAACAACAACAACAACAACAACAACAACAATAATAATAATAATAATAATAATAATAATAATAATAATAATAATAATAATAATAATAATAATAATAATAATAATAATAATGACAATGATAATAATACATTGATATAATGCTTTTAAAGAACTCAGAGACATGAAAATAGTGGACTGAGTCTGGGTTGTGGATGTTTGGAGGGGGTGAGGTCCAGAGGGTTGGGCATCAGTGGAAAAAGCTCTGTAGCCAGAAGAGGTGTGAAAAAAAATATATATGGCGATATATTACAATACTTTGACCTGTGGGAAAATGTTGATATTTTAACTCTTTATGTCGATATTTTTGTTAAAATAAAAATTCATACTTTAGGTGAGTTAGAAGTCAAATATAACTTCCACACCTCTACTGCTGTAGATGGCGCTGAAGAGCTCCTCCACTGTATGTTGCCCATAAACTATGTAATAGTATAATCTCAAAGTATATTCAAAGTATGTTTTCTCTCTATTCTTCAGTCAGTTAGTTTAAAATAATTTTAAGTTTATTTATTTACTGTTAAGAAGACTGATACTACAATAATCAAAGTCATGTTTTGTTCAATATTAGTTTCTTTTATGAACAACATTGGTAACACTAAGTGACATTTTTCAGTTTCACCAACTGACCACGTCTTTTTCCAACATATTTTTTGAAACATTGGTTTAATGTCACAATAGTTTCAGTGACAAACTTGACAAACTTTATGTTTTCAAGTTAAGTGTTTGTATGTAACACAGCATCTGACTTTCTTTATCTTAAACCCAATAAAATAGAAAATCTGTTTTAAATCAAATCGTTAACTGGATAGAATATCAAAATATATCGCAATATATCGTCATATTATTGTATTGTGATGCCAATTGTGCCGTGAGGTTCTTGCTAATACTCAGCCCTTGTCGCTAGTTGTGCAGTGCTCGTCTTGGTGATGGGGGTCAGGAGGTTGGCATCAGGAGATCTGAGGTGGTGGGTGGGGGAGTGACGTTGGAGGATCAAGGTTATAGAGGGCTTTGTAGGTGATGAGCAGGATCTTGAAGTTGAGTTCATGATGGACAGGGAGCCAGTGGAGGTGCTGAAGGATTGATCTGATGTTTTCAATGGCGTGGGAGTGGGTGAGTGATTGGGGAGCTAAATTTTGGACGGACTGTAGTTTTTAGATCATGAATCTTTGGTCCAAGGGGGTCTGGCAATACTTCTGAGCCATTCTATGCTCAAACATGGTGTCGCTATAGTCAGTTCAACAACAAAGCAATGCTCAGGTTCATCAATAAGGTTTACCTAAATGGGCATTGAGGCTCCCTAAGTAAGCAAGAATACAGGGCTTCATCAGGCTGCCCTGGGTTTGATTCACTGTGAAAAACAAAACCACAAGAAAATAAACAACAATTAATGACTACTTAAGCTGATCTTCTATTTCAAAGTTTACTGGTCCCTATTCAGACTAAAACTATTCTGTGCCTGGCCGTAAACACATTCAACAACGGTGGTGAATTGACTTCTTCAACCAGCCTCAAGTGGACACTAAAGTGTCACTACAAGAGTCTTTGAATTGATACATGATTTGTATTGACAGATTTATTTTCATTAAAAGGTTTGTTCTATTCAACTGAAAAACTACTTGTTTTCCTTAGATTCCTTTTAAGCTTTAAACCATCACATAGATAAGTAAACCAATCAGATTACAGTAGGAAAACTCTGCAGCATTAGTAGAGAAAAAGTTCTGCCTGGTGGGGCGCTAGAGAGCAAGGAGTGTGTTTGGGTCGGGAAGGGTGGGAACGTGGTGGGGGAGAAAAGGGACTGAGGAATGAGGGGGGAGGATAAAGTGAGCCTCTCTCCCCCTCCCCTTTTTATTCTCCCATCAGTGAAAGTATCACAGCCCGCCTTCTTTATCACTTCCCCTCATTCTGGAGGTGTGTTTACCTCCCCGAGGGTGTCATCCTGAGGATCCACCCACCAACACCCTGAGCAGCACCTGAGCAGACGCGCCCCACCTCTCAGTCTTACCCACAGGAGGAGGGGGGAGAATAGTGAGAGGATCACCTGCAAACATCAAATCTTTCAGCTGAGGAGACTCCACATTTGATCTCTGCTAAGATTTTTACGTTACCACTTTTACTGACTGAGACAATCCAGCAGTGGGAGTCTGAGCTCAGGGAAAGACAGAAGGGAGAGAAAAGGGGACGGGGGAGGGGAGAGTTTGGACCTTTTAAGATGTCTGTGGAAAATGAATCATGGAGGCCTGCAGAGGGGGGATTTAGAAGAGAAACACATCTGGCCAGGAGGAAAAAAGAAAAGGACTGAGGAAAAAAACAGAAAATGCATTTTCTTAAGGAAAATTAAAAGGAGTGAGTTTATAAAGACTCCTGATTGTGAGACACAGTCCCTGAATGTGCCATGCACCCTGACCTGAGAGGAGCATAAACGAAAGAAGGAGTTTTGGGATTAAAAAAAGGGCGGCAGCAAATTTAAGCGTGTGAATTGTAATTTTTGACTTTAATGTCATGTTATTCTGAGCTCTAGACGTCCCTCCCCAAACACTGGCTGCGCTCCACAATAGGCGGGCAGACGCTGCCAGCTCTCCATTCACTTTGGCTGCTGGGGTTTGTCATTAAAGTTTTTTCCTCTGTTCCCTTTTAGAAGTTGGTTTGAGCAGCAGAGACTGCATCAGGAGCGAGATGCAGCCACGTCATCTGCAAGTCTGTGCAGAGGGAAATGATCACGGTGCATCACTTTGATAAACATCTCTATACTGAGAGTTTGAAGGAAAGACCCAGTGGTCTTTTAAAAAACAAGACTGGCTTTTTAACATTATTTCTTACTACACTGAATGATGCATTTAATCCAGCTTCATGTTGTCCACTCTCAAACAAAATGAGTCAACATTTCAAGGGCTTTTCCTAATGCTTTGTACCGTTGGCAGTAAAATAACCTGGCATATTTAAACTCTATAGCATCTCTACAGAGATCCATAATACAGCAGGATTTCATATTTACTGGTTGCTGCTAGTTTACGGTGTCTTTTACTATGAAAGAGTAGGACGCAAATGTCTTAAATGGGTTGTCAAATGCCAATTTAATCCAAAGGATGGAGAAAATACATGGAAATAATCTGTGAAATGCTCTGCTTTTGGAAAGAGATGCAGTGACAGCCACAGAGGGAGTGGTCTCAGACGTGGAAATGCAACGACACAGGAACAGGAGAAAAAAAATGGTGAGAATCCAGCCATGATGAAGAAGATCTGCAGATTTAAAGCTCAGAATGCAAGCAGTGGTCAGTTCTGTATCTCTCCTCTCTGTTTTCTCTGAGCAAAACTGCTCCACAAAGCTCCAAACAGTCGAATACATCAGCCACACTCTGTAACTTTGGTGTTCCTTTCCTACACCTCAACAGCTTCACGTCTGGTTAAAGTTACTGCTGAACCGTGAAAGATGACTCTTAACTTAATGAAATGTTTTCTACGAGACCAGGGGCAAAGCAAGATTTCTTTGATGGCATACATACCAGCTATAAGACCACAGAGAAGTGTGTGAAGGAGTGTGTGAAGGAGAGAGTGTGTATGTCAGAGACCCTGGGGGAGCGGTCAGAGGAAGCACCCCTGATTCCTGCTCAGTGTGTTCATCCTGTCAGACACAGGCTAAGAAAATACACTAACAAGACCGCCCCCACTAGAGACAGCACATAGACATGTTCACCTGTGTGTGTGTATTTGTGTTCTCACGTCTGTGTTTATTTGCATTAAAAGCAAAACCTGTAGCAGAAATAAATGAAATTTAGAATTAACAAAAGTTTGGGTTTTTTTTCTTTGACCTCCCCTTATGAGTTCTGAGTACTTACACCCTTTTTAACTCTACTTTAACCATTATTTGTTCATGTAATGAGTCTGTCTTTGGTGATTTAGTAAAGTACTTTATTAAACTCAGGATGCAGAATGATGGTCTTTTAGTAAAGAATAAAAGTAAATGAGATGCAGAAATATAAAGTGACATGATTAATCTGTTGATGTATCCTTGATGTTGTGATTTATACCTGATCAAACTTTAATTAATCTGTGGAAAGGAGTGTGACAGGTTTCACCCTTGCCTGTTGACATTGTGGCAAATATTAGCCTCAGGTACTATTTCAAGTTATTTAAATATCGAAAGGAGGTTTTTAATATCACTTCATTTACTATTTTTATTATAGTTTTATCATATTTTATTTGGAGAGTTCAAACATTTAGAAATCAAGTAGATGACTGACCAGTCATCAGAACAGAAAAAATAAGCAGAGAAGAGGAAAAATAAGGAGAAAAAAACACTGGAGGTTAAAAACACAATAATCTTAGAGAGCAGACAGAAAACTGTAAAAATGCAAATTTTTTACTGTGCTGTGTATGAAAATGTGAGTTTAACAGAAACAAAATTTAAAAGGAAGGATGATAAAAATATTTTAAGGAAGCTCTGACAACCATGGAACCAGAGAGACTATGTTTTCTGGATAAATAAGAACTTTTTAAATCATAAAAAATCATCTTTGAATATGTGTTTTCTGTCATCTTTTTTTCACTTGGTAGCTGATAAATAAGTGAAATAAAGTCTAGTAGCAGGTCTTTACAGCAGCTCATCGGGCTTTGCTCACCTCAGTGAGATGCACTTGAAACATTTACAGCTCTGTTAGGTTTTTGCCATGTCAACCTACTCACTGTGAATGCTTAAATACTTGTTTCTCGTTTTGTGAAAGACAAACATGTTTGGACCTTTCTTGTATGGTGTCTAACCCTGAGGAGGTGAAAGAGGTCACTTTTTATCTCGCTAGTCCAGCACAACTGTAATCTCAAAACAGGCAGCACTGAGAGATCCATCATGGACAGCCATCATGATCACAGAGGAGCTTCACACAAGATGATCATCTGGGAAAAGAAGCATAAAGTGAAGATTTCATTCAGAGAGTTGTAATCCCTTTCACAGCTTTGATGAAAACTTTAGATGTTTCCTTTACATCAGGACGCAGACCTGTGTTTAGGATCAAACGCAGGCATCAGCTGCTTCCGAAGCTGTATGATTATGTTCCTGCTCACATGGTGCCATCTTTATCACACTGCTCCAGCTTTTATGTCCTTTCCTGTGTTTTTTAACTCTCTGTGAAGATGAGATGATCATTGAGCCGGGGGCTGTTTCTGATTACAGACAGGTACATATCTTCAAATAAACACCAGAAGTCTCATTTCAAAGGCATCACAGTCTTTTGAAACTGAAAGAGAGAATTCAGCTCATAGCTTCTATATGTTCTAGCTCTATTTTTATTCTCATAACAGGATGTTAAACAAGCTGATCTATGAGTGACAGACTTGGAGACAGTTTTTAGCTTTGCTCTTGCACACACACACACACACACACCAGTCAGGGCCTGTCGTCCTCAGCCTGGCGTCTCCCCCTCTGCTCTCAAACCCCCCTCCAGGCAGACTGCCTCCTCTCTCCTCCTCTCTCCTCCTCTCTCCTCCTCTCTCCTCCTCTCAGAGCCAGGTTACTCAGGTCACACCAGTGTAGCTCTGCTGAATGTAGTATCAAGTAATTCTGTCACATTCATGAATAAATGTTCAGATTTAAAAAGTCACAAAAAAGTGGAGCAAAAACTAAGAAATAACTAAGAAAAGAATGATCACACAGAGGTTATGATTGAGCCAAACGTGAGTCAAACTTTAGGTCCACCAGGTGAGCAGTGTTCTTTAATCTGCAGCAAAAACACAAATTTTCTTTAAACGCATTTTCTTTTCATGTCTTTTCATGTCTTTCTTTATGTTAAAAATATTTAAAGCCATGCTCTTTGTGTCCTTACTTCAACTTCATCTCCTCTTGTTTCTGCTTTCACTTTGCACTCTCATCCTTTGCAGCTTCCAGATTAAGCTGAAATCCACTAAAGCTCTTTGTTATCCCATGCAGGTTCCTAACCCTGGACAGTTTCAGCCTAGGAGGTGAAAAAATAATAAAACACAATGTAAAGAAATCCTGTCCTTCTTTCTGTTATTAGCTGCTCAGTGCCTTTTTTGCCTGTTGTATTTCCTCACACGTCACTCTTGTATGTTGCAGTGTCAGTGTGCATTGCTTCCAACCTGAATGTATTTCTAGCTCCAGAGTTAATCTGATTAAAGGACAAGAGAAATCAAAGATGAGTTAACCAGCAGGAAAACCAGACATGTCCTCCTCTTCCCCTCCTCCATCTGAATCCAGCAGTGGACACGTGGAAGAATTTTCTGGTCATCCTGAAGTTTTGAGTTCAGCTAGAAAGAAAGAAAAAAAAGAGAGAAAGTCAAAAAGCGGAGCAGGAGAAGAGGGAAAGAAAAGTTTTTTTTTCTTTATTCTAACTCCACCCCACCATTATGACTGGCTACAAGAGCTCATCTGGTCAACAAACTGAACAGTGTAAGTGTGGACACGCCCTGTAGCCATGAAGTGTGTGTGGCATGTGTGTGTTTATGTTACTGAAGAAAGGAAAGACTGGGCGAAAAAGAGAAAAGGATAGAATGAGAAGAATGACGAAAATATAAAACCTGTGCAAAGTTTATTAAGAGAATTTTGACAAAAACAAGATTACTTTTTTAAAGACTATAGTCTATATTAAGTCTTAGGTGTGAGAGCAGCAGAAACAGGAACATGGACAGAGAGGGTGTGTGTGTGTGTGTGTGAGACAAGCTCATACCTGTCCCACTGCCCCCTGTAAACCCTGGAATGAGGACCAATAAGATCCAGGACCACCACAGTGTTTTAACACGTGCTCTAATCCATTAGTGTTTACTGACGTTTTAAAACTAACAGTCAGCTGTGCAGCAAACGCCTCCATGATTTGGTATTTGCTCAGTGAAAGGGGCACAAACAGTGGAGGTAAACAAATAAACAGACCAGCATGTTTTCATCTGTGATTCTGTAAGAAGTATTAACTCATGTTTATCAAACTTTAGAGGCTGAAAAGTCAAGAAGTCCTCCAAGATGGGATGAAATAATTCATCACAGTCATGATCACCCGAAGGCCTCTTGGTGGATCTGATGTGTCTGCAACAATATCTGGTGACTAATAGCCCAGAGTGTTTTTTCTTTTTTTTACTTTAAAATATCAGATTTTTTTTTTTAAATGTTATTACTATTATTGTAAATTCAATCCGTGCTTTTGTCTCTTGTTGTTTAATAGGAAGCCACTGTCCACAGTCAGTTAGCTTAGCTTAGCAGAAACAGTGCTCTTTGAGTTATGCTGTGTCATAACCTCACATGGTTTGTTTGTGTGTGTGTGATGCTGTTTAACCTCAACTGTAATCCCTGCATGTCCCCCTCGCACTACAGTTTAAGAAACAGATGAAACTCTACATTGGACAGGTATCTTCACTGTTCTTCCTCCTGTTTCCCGTCTTACAAATTATTTTCTTGAAAAGAAATACAAAGCGTCTTAATGGGATTAGCATCACTACCCAAATCTTATCTGTCCTTTCAGTTGGGATGGAGGTTAAACTGTCATGTTGTCCTTTTTGTGGTGTGTGTTCCTTTTGTTTATCTGTCTTGTGCATCTATTCTGTGTTTCTCATTGTCATTAGTTATTGTCTTCTTATTCCTTGATGATCTTTGTCATGTATATTCTTGTGCTTCCTGTTCACTTTGGACTAGCTACAGACACAATGTGTTCAGTTTAGTTTTACCTTCTGTCCTCGTGTTTCTTTCCTGTCTTCACTGCCCCTCATGAGTTTCACCTGTGTCTTGTTTCACACCTTTGCTGATAAACTCTTTGTCTATTCAGGCCATGGCCATGTGTCGACAGGTATCTGGAAAACCGCATATATCATGATACCTTTAGACCTGGCACCCTCATGAAACCGCACTTTTTCTGGAGACTTCGGCCATAGTGAAGATTTTAGAAAACTTCAGTTCGATGGTTTCATGTAGACACTAGGAAAAAGAATTTTTGGTCCTTAAACGTCACAGCTGAATGACAGGGGCTCATTCTGATTGGTTGGCACAGGTTTAATGTTACACTGCTCAGCACTTTTTACACAGTTGAGAATTTACTTCAGTTCAGTTGCCAGTTCAGTTGATATTAAAAACAAAAACAAAAAAAAAACAACGCATATCTTGTCTCATTTCTATTTCGTAAATTTTAATAATATTATTCTGCTAAAATTAGGTTATACATTTTATTTTTCCGGGTGAACAGTTACTGGATGGTATTGAAACAAGTCTCTCCTCCATGTTTACAGGTAGAATCCATCAGGTTTCTAACATACGCTTCTTTGTATTGGGCAACCTCCTTTTATTTACAGATCAACAAACACCATACATATGAGATATTAGCTTACATAATTTGTACTGAACTTAAAATGAAATTTATGCACAGTATGGTCAGAAGACTGTTAGATGTAGAGCACATGAGCCTTTACTCTCAAATAAGCTCACAGGCAGCAGATAACAGATTAACATTGATCATATTAACATAAGATCTTCTATAATCAACATTTAAAATAAAACACCAAGAGTTTCAATACATAAGATTTTGATTTCTTTTTGTTATCTGATTAATAAAGTTGAGAGTGGTAACAGCAGAGCTTCAGTATAAGAAAAGCAGAGAGCTGAAACACTGAAAAATAAAGCAATAAAACATCAAAGGGTAACCAGGTTCAGATGCCTCCTATCATTTTGTCTGTTTGTCACTGTGAACAGGCACGAATTAAGATCAATAAATTAGACAGAGTGGAGATAAAAAATGAAATCAGTTTGTAAATAAAATATAGAGTCAATAAAGAGATAAGATCTGAAAAAGAAAAGTGACGAAGAAGCAGCAGTGAGTTAGCTTGAAGAAAGCAGAGGCTGTAGATTTTCTCCAGATGCAGAACTTTAACTGTGGACGTCAGCCAACAGGCATGCACTCATGCTTTAGCTATGTCATGGGCTGCCTGCGCTGCCCTTAAACCTCCTCCTCCTTCCTCACCCCTCACTTCTGAACGTCTCTAAACCAATCGTCTCTTATCTTTCCTTTTCCCTTCATGCTCACTGAGTATGACTCATTGGAGTACTATAAACATGACAAGTCTATGTGCATTGTCATGATAAATACTGGTTATGGACTCTGTCTAGTCTTTAATAAGTCAGAACGGCAAAATACCGAACCACCAAACAACTGGTAACGTGAAAAACTAGTCTCTCAGTCTACGTTTTCATGTCTGACTAAGTGAGTTTCAGCAGATGCACGAGCTAACTTTTGCTATGATGGTGATTTTCCATGGAGCGTTCAGTAAAGAGACAGGGAGAAAAAGAGACTGGGAGAGTGGGAGGGACCAGACAAAAGAAACTGGAAAAAAAAAAAAACATCTGTAATTCTCAGATGGAATTTCTTCCATCATCAGCCAAACCTCCAAATGTAACCAGCAGAGGAGGTTTACACACACACACACACACACACACTGAGTCCAGTGGCTGCAGTGGCCTACATACAAAGCAGATCCACATTAAACCTTTCTATTGTTGAACTAGAGGGACAACCTGAAACCAAACTCACATGAGCAGATTCTGAGGATTGAGACAGAAAGTTTTACCTCAATAATTAGTTAATTTTTCTTTCAAGAAGTCAAAGAAAGTTAAAGTCATTCACTGGCCCTAAAAAGGTGACACAGGGTCCACAGCTTATGGTGATGATGTCACCAGGCCAGTCCAACTATAGTCAGTTCGGCGGGGGTGCCGACTTAACTAATGACTGTAATGTGGGAAAGGCAGCCCCTGCCACTTTAAGACTCATGTGCCCGCCACATGGCTCCATGGGGATGTAATGTGTTCCAGGTGTGGCTGAGTTTTTTATTTTTTTTAAAAAAGCTGCAGACACACAAACAGGAGTTTATTCTCTCACAGTCGTGTCAGATTACAAACAACCTCACTAAAATCTGCATTTGTGATCTCTCTCTTGCAGTTTTGAACACATATTTCTTTTTAGAAAAATTGTTGAGGAAGTGCGCTGGAGGCCCCGGGGACCCCGATCACCAACCATGACATGCACAACTTCACACGCCTCTAATGACAAACACACATGTACAACTAGACACAAAATATGCAAAATCCTTTCCTCACAGATCTACTACATCAGTCTCTACAGCAAACATTTAAAGTTTCTTCATCATTCTTGCTGAGAAGACAAAGCTTAATGTTTTTCATCAGCTTTACACCAAATACTCTGAGTTATACAGGAAATATAAAGTATTTCAGACCAAGCAACAAGCTCCTGTGGAGCAGTCTGTAACTGTCGGAGAACTCACATAAACACTGAGCAATTTACTCATTAGCAAGTTAACATGAGCCCATGTAAAGAGTTCCTGCTGTTCATTGGTTCCTGCTAATCACACAGACGCAACCTGAAGCAGGTCTGTTCTTAAAAGAGGGACATAACTTAAAGAGTTTAATCCTCTTCCTTTGTCTCTGTCTGTATTTATGAGCGTAAACAGAGCTTAGGGAGAGGGGATAATTGGAGGCTTGTCATTTGATCGTTGTATACTGCTTTGTGGTTTTCTTCTGTTTACCTTATCAATGCAGGAGCCACTTCCTTTTAATGTGAACCTGTGTGACTTTCAGGTCTGCATTGATGTGCAAGCTGTTTGTTCTCACCTGCATAAACCACAAGCCTTCAATAGGCCAGGCTGTGTGTGAAGACTGTAATAATCAGTCAGCCACTAACTTCTAAACAAAGTACCTGTGCTTACAGGCTCTCAGCAGGAACTCACCTGGGGTTTTCCTGAAAAGAGACACATTTTCAGCAATTACTGAGCTCCACTTCCTAAATAAAGTCCCCCTGAAGCTCCATATTTATACTAATGAACCTTCAGATTTAAACTGCAGAAGTAAGTGGTAATTTATTTTGCTTTTTTAATTATATTTTTTGTAGTACACGCCTTATAATACATTTACCTGAAAATCATTTACCTGATCCTGAAAAAGTGTCACTTATGTCTGATTCTTAACCCACAACTTAAAGTAGGTTATTTCTAAATACTATTTTTCAGCTTTCTGAGGATTGATTTGATGGCACGTAGTCCCTATAACAACACCACATCAGGCAAAGCTTAGCAGGGATATCTGTGTTTTTCCCTGATGAAAACAACTTCTTAGAGAGAAAACAAAACAGGAGAGTGATAGAGCACAGGCTAAAGGCTAAAACATTAGCTAAAAGGCTCATGCAGCAGTTATTCTGCAGTGGTCTGTTCAAACTTGAGTCTATCAATAAAATGAAGAGTGAGGTTACGTTAGCTCTGCTTGGTGAGGTTGGAGTTGGTAGATGAGCTCTGGTAGGACATAACCAGGATTCACTGATGGTACAACTAACAGTCTTGGCACTCTTTGGTCAAAGTAGCTCCAATTAGCCTGCTTCTTAAATTTAACGTACACTGACTCAAAATGGGAACCGCAAATCCAGCTTTCATTGCCTGGATTGTCTCTATAAATTGCAGAGATCAATCAGCGCCTCTTTTCTTCGTCTTTTAGTAGCCTGTCTAAAGATTGCTCTGACTGCTTTTTAAACATGTTCGTTCAATCAGTGGCGCAACAGCTCTTCCCCATTTTTTTATTTTGTTTTAGAGTTCAGATGGTATCTAAGCCAACGCTGCCACTCATCTCCCTCTTTCTGCCACTCAGTGGGCGTAACCACAGGGACTTCTGCTTGCTGTGACATCATGTGCTTACCCTCTACTCAGACTCATGTCCTCACTACAAAGTGTGCAAGTGATCATGGGAAACAAAGTCTTCATCCTGAAAAAAGCATCAGCTTTTCCAGATAGTACTCACAGCCCCTTAAAAATAATTGTTGAGTTTGAAAGAGCAAATGTTTCCTTTTTGTTTGTTTTGTTACTATTTAATTATTTATTTATTTATTTTTGGTTGTTTTTTTTAGTTAAAGTAGTGTGCTTAATAAGACTAGATACTGGGACACAAATATGTGTTACCTAGTTACAGCCAAGCATCAACTTCTGGCAGTGAGAAATGAAGTCATTTGCAGGTAAATACAAAATTAAGCAGATTCATGTTCAGAAAAAAAGAACGGCTCAGAGTTCAGGTGGGGCTATGAGCTAACTTGCTGTTAACATTAGTTTACCTGATGTTAACATGTAATAATCATGTTACATGTACAGGTTTAGAACTGGACAGCAGGCAGAGGATATTAGGGATGATTCCTGATCCTACAGTCAAAGATCTAAGTGTACTGATCCCCAGTAAAAACGTGATACTGACAGGTCAGTGGTGACGTTTTAAAGAGGACCCAAGTCTTAACACCTGAATTATTATTTGAGAGGAAAATACTTTCCTGGAATTTTAATTCAGTTGATGTAAGAAGCTTCATTTTATTGACTTTTTTTCCCAGCAAGCGGAGCCCAACTTTAAAAGCTTTACAGTGGGACGTTACACAAGCTACCCCAGTAAAACAACTGGGTTTCTCTAACATACAGTACATGTGATGGTTATTAGAGCAACATTTGTTTTTAGTCAATGACTGGTGTAACATGCAGCAGGGAAGAGGGACTTCAGACTGGATCCTTACCATGACTTTCAAGAGAACAACAGCCAGAAAATACACTTAATTCTGGATGAAAGGTGAAAAATCCTCTTCTCTAAGCTTTGAAAAAAGTGAAGGAGTTCATATCTAACACAAACAGCAGAGCTCCAAATCTGTATCTCAGGACACAGAAAACTGTTCCCTGCCTAACTTGAGTTTCCCTTTTTTTCCCTTTTGTTTGGCTCTGTAGAGTGTTTTCTCTGGACAGCAAACCCTAACATTTGGACTCTGACTCCAAACCTAGGATCTAGACAAGCTGCGCCACAGTCAGAGCAGAAAAGAGAAGAGGAAGAGTTGAGAAAGACAGGAGGAGGAGGAGGCAAAGTGATGATGTGGAGCTTGTGAATATGGTGAGAGGGAGGAGGGTTTTAAGAGAAATAGAGGGGAGAGGGAAAAAGGGATGAGTCTGTGAGTAATAAAAAAACAGACATACTTTTAATCTCTACACACCGAATGATCCTGTTTGATACCAGCAGGCACACGTGAATCATGAGGATAAACGCTGAAAAAGCTGTCAATGTTCTTTCACGTTTCAAGGCTACATGTCCAACATGTTATACAGCAGACGGTATTCCCATGGCGGCCCTGTTTCTGTGATCTTGTGTTTGGGCGGGGACGCTCATATGTTGTTGTCATGTCTTACTGGTGTGAATCCCAAGGACCCATCAGCCACCCTCAGAACACAGCTTAGGTTAGCATCAGCAACTTTCTACACAGTGCTTTTGAAACATGTTCACAAGCAAACCATTCATTAATACCATTCTGCTGTTTGGTGGATGTTACTATTAAAATTTATTTCATATTAGCCAGTCATAATAACGATGTCCTCAGCAATGTCCAGACCAAGTAGCCATGCTTCCTCTGGTCAAAACATCTGAGGCAATAAGGAAGTGCTAAAACCTGCAGTTCCTGGAGTGTCCCCTTGAGACTGACTCTAGACATACCAGAAATCACAAATAGACCAAGCCAAAAATAAATGTCTCCTACCTTAATTGCTAATTCCTCAAAAGGCTCACACTGTACAGGGGGCGATTGTTTTTCTTAGTCTGCAGTTTAGGAGATATTAAATTGCCACTTAGCCCAATAAGAGGCACAGCTCAGCTGGTTCACAGGTGGGCGCCCAATAGTTGTTAGTGTAGAGGCTTAAAGGTCACCCCTTTTCTAATATGGCCCCTTCCCATGGTTTGCTTCAAAACTCAGTTTCAGAAACAGATGAGTGATGTCACAGAGACAACGTCCATTTATTATACAGCCTACGATCCAGACAGATACCTGCTACATTTTGTTAAAATGTGCTTCTATACCTCAGCCCACCAGGGCAATCTATCAGTATAAGAATAACATTAATGTTTCCTGGTAAAATATAGGGGCTAGTTTGCTGCAAGAATGATGAAAGCATATTTTGGGAGGCTGCTACAAAGCTGTTCTTAAATACTTCACGTTTAGCCCAATGGACCAATATCACTCCACACTTAATGCTTCAATTGGTGATAAGCAGGAGTGAACACAGCTAGCACATTTCAACTGAAAGCACCATTTAGTTGGTACTCATTATCATCGTCATTTTTGGGCTAATGTAATAAAAAGGAACAGTTGTATTAGGTGTTTGATGAAGATTGGACAGAAAAAAAGACAGTTATTGTAACATTTTGGCATAAATGCATCCAGCAAGTTAAGTCTATATAAATTAGTAAAGACCAGAATGTTTAAGTAAGATTAATACATGTCTTTTCTGATGTATCTCTGCCTGTAAAACAGAAATGCCAGCTAAGAAGTGACCAATTGAAGATAAGTGAGAGTAAGCTGTGTCCTGATTATAGTTAATGAGTTATCAATGAGTTTATATTTATTCATCATTTCATTTTATTAAACTGAGACATTGATTGATACCTGTTAAAATACTTTTTGTCAGCTCAGTTTGTTTGGTGTATGTACAGTAAAAGGAAGATGTTATAGTACAGCTGAATCAAACCTGAGGCTCTTGACGCGCCAGGGCTGGAGTCTTTGATTTCAAACTGCTGGTTTTCCTGCTGCCGATAGGAGATGTCTACCAGACGAAGCCGAAGCTTTCTCCTGCAGCAGCCCTCCTCCCACTGGATGAACGGGTGGAAAAAGTGACACAGCAGCAGACAAAATGCAGGGCTAACGCTTCTCACAGACAGAGAAAACAAATGGAGAGAGAAAAGGATCCAACACATTTTCTATTTTCTTCTGAAGAGTTTACTCAGAATGAAGAGTTAATGAAAAATACATTTGTTTTTCTTTTTGTGAAACTGTAGGAGACATAAGTTTTGGTTAAACCTGTAACTGCAGGGCGTTAAGTCTCAAACAACAACAGATGGAACATGTTCAGCTGTAGAGATGGGTGCAGATGACATTCCCAACCCCCAACACACTCACACACACACACACACACACACACACACACACACACACACACACACACACACACACACACTTAGAGAAGATCACACACAGACAAAAACCATACAAAGTTAGTCCTGCTCTGAAATAAAGCTCTTAACGTAGATCTTCATGAGGAGAGTGAACTTTATGTCAGCCATGTTTGCCGCACAGTATTTTCAGTTTCGCTCAATGGGAAATCTTGTGAATCCCTGGTATCCTCAACCAAACTTGAAAGTCATGAAATAAACTTTTAGCAAACTTATTATTTAAACCAAAAAAGACTTAAATATTCAAAACACACCATAAAAGTTCTGTAAATTAGTAAAAAACTAAGACAAGATGATTGATGAAGAAAATAAAGCAGCAAACAGCCTCACCATTTTCCTAGGAATAAAATATCATCCAGTTTCACATTTAAAATCTGCTGGCAGGTTCACCTGTCACATTACTCTGCTCTGTGTCCTCGGGCCACATCCTTTCACCATAAGCTCGGGAGGTTTTAAGGCCTGATTGCCCTCAGCGAGCATCCACCAGGTGTTTTATGTGGCAGGTGGAGGTTTGATTGGTAGCAGGTGGCAGACAGTTCAAGTACTAACTTAAGCCCATAACCCTGTTAAACAGGACACAGAACATTTCAGTGGTTGACTACACTTCAAAATCCCTGCTGAGGGCTGAGTCTGGCTGGTGAGAGGTTTTTAATTGAAGTGAGCTGGTCTCAGTTTACAGATAATCTGCTGACTATTTAAAACAGAAACGGTTGTATTTCATTTTCTCATGTTGTTTTGTCAGATCTAGACCTGGTAAACCAAGTATTTCAACCTAGAAATGTCAGATCAGAAATTGGGCTCAGTGGTTAAAACTCACAATCTATGTCCAGAATCAACAGTCCTCTCAATCTGAACTCCCATCTTCAACTCACTCGTCTCCGTTACCGCTGTCCTGTCCCAGGAACAAATGCATGACAAAACCATTAGTCGTAGTCGTAGTTTTGTCACCCATGTGATACTGCTATTACATTATTTGTATGATGTGAGTATGGGTGGCCAACCTGCGGCTCAGGAGCCACATGTGGCTCTTTGCCTTTTAGCATGAGGCTCTTCGATCCATTCATAAAAATATATATATAGTTAAGAGTGGTGGTGTGCAGATCAATCTAAAATATTGATAAACTGATGCCAACGTTGGGTTCAGTGTTGATCAATGTTTGGGTGTACAGATTGATACTTAAGTTTCAGTTTCTCTTCTCTAGTACGAATTTAAACACACTAACACAATAAATCTTGATTTGAAAGTTGCAAATGTATTGATTTTCATTTTATGTCATTTCGTTTATGTGTGAGAGGAAGTGTGTTTGTAAGTGTGACGTGGCTCTCTGTAGTACCACAGTATAGATAATAATCCTCTTTTCTTTCTTAACACCAGCTCTATTCTTGCTACTCAATTTGCTCATCTGACTTTGAACCATGCTAACTCATGAGCCCTGTATCCCCAGTGCCTGAATGCATTGAAAGATCCAGAGTTTGTCGTCTATCAGACCAGTAACATCTGAGAGTGGATGTTGGCTCCAAGATGGACCACTTTAGCCAAAGTATCACACATGCAGGAATTACACAGTCTTCCTGTTAGAAGTCCCTAAATGAGACCTGATCGTTTGGAGAAATGATAAACCCTGAACATAAAGTTTGTATTGATTGTGTTTCAATCAGCAGAGATGGACACTATTCATAAGAGTTCATTGAACACATCAACTGTTGACCCAAAAAAAAAGTGTTTGGAAAAGTTGTTTTTCAAGTCTTAATGTGAAACTGTGCTGTCTATAAAGACTCAGGCTTTAACATGGCTGTCTCCTTTAAGAGATGTGCACTTGCAAACATTTCCTGTTCAGACCATAAGATCCAAGCTCCACTCACCCAACGAGAGGTGTGACACCCTTCAGTGACCACCTTAGTTTGTGCTTCTATTCAAGATGTTGGGGATGTAGAGTCAAAAAATGAGTTCATGTTAACTGTTTGAAGTCCCTCTGCTCAAACTTAGGGACAGCTGTGTTAAACAAGAAGAAATGCTTTCCCTGCATCAGGAGACTTGCCTGATTTTACAAGCTCCAACTGTTTTGTAGACCGTTTCCCTCCTCCTCCATCTGTGAAATCATTCAAGTGCGGAGGAGGTCTGGAGGAGTCATTTTACTTCCTTGTTGTCATACTGGCTGCAGCCATAAAAGCCAGAGAGGCCTGGAGTTTTCCCTCACGAAAACTCAGAAACTTCTGGAGCAAAGTGAGCTACTACTTCAACTAGAATGAATAAAATCTGAAATAAGATGAAGTATTACAGAAGCTGCTCAGATACAGGGATGAATCAGGAGTATCAGACAATCATTTACCCCTTACTCTCTGATTTCTTCATGACAAAAATGAGTCAAATGGTTTCACTTCACTGTCTTAAGACAATCTTCTTGATGATGAAAAAAGTGCAGCTCAGACTTTGCATGACTGGAAAGAATGTGAGAAACTATTACAACAGATGAAGAAGAAGAAGTTTTCTTGTTGGGGATCCCTGTCATGCCTCATCTTCCATTTTTAAGAGACAGGGTCAGGCATGAAGGGGGCTGGCATTTGTTGGGACTTCAAGTGATGCATAGAGGGTTTTTACCCCCTCAACTTTGACCTCATCTCTATAACTCTTGTTGCCACCCATCATTCTCACTGCAGGGGCACCACCATCTTTGTGTGTCAGTGTGTTGAAGCAGACAGACACAGGGATAAGAAAGAGGCTCAATGGTCTCCCATGTTGTGAACATTTCTTCTACCAAACGGTGTCTGAATCTGCTGAAGTCATGGCAGCGGCATGATTGTGGTATGTGGAGCTGGACTGAAAGGAAACAACAGTTTCCATACTGGAAAAAAAGACCTGTGAGATTCCTCCCTCGGAAATAAAACTACATGAAACCAGAGCGGTTTGAAAGAGGTGGAGTTATGCTGATGGGAGGAGAGAGAAGCTGAGACCTGCAGCAGTGTTAATATTAATGACATAGTATTTGTGTTCTCGTTTTTGTGAGAGGTTTTCCTTTTTTTATTCTTGCTCTAAAGTAATCCTCATACTTTCTGTTTTAGCTCCCACAGGCTTGCTATGGATTGAAAGTGGAAGTTTTAACAGTAGTGTCCAGTAGTGTAAGAATTGCTCCCCTTTTCTTTTGGATTAAGATAAAAGTTACAGATATACTTTCTCAAAACTTGGTCTCCCTCTCTCCAGCGTGTCATCCGGGGCTCTGAGTGCATTTTCCCAGATGTGTAATGATATACTGCTGTGTTGAGCTTGCCCCTAACCAGCCAGAGACAGAGGGAGAGCAATGGGTGGACTCCAGATCCAGACAGCTGAACTCACTTAAATGTGTTCCTCATGTGTGCGGTAATATGGAAAAGATTTCAGAGCTCTTCCCTCCACTCACCAAAACTGTGCTCAGCTTAACCCTTAAACAGCCAGAGCACTCCGACTTCACTGAAGCTGCTTCAGGAAACGTGCAGCTCCTTCCTCTTTCCTTACAGCTGATCAAAGTAACATCCATCACTGCACCACTGTGTCAAACTGCTGTACTGTTTCACATTTTTAGTGTATTCAAAGCTACATGTCTTCGAATAAATTATGCAGCCACATACTAAACATACTCATTTGCTTCTAAATCAAGATTTAAAGATTTAACGAATCTCAACGAATTATAGATTTACATTGTGATTGATTGTGTTTGTGATGTTTGTCAGGGCTTAACATTAACTGTTTTGCACAACATTCACTAATGAGTTTTCAATATTAACACACACTCAGCATTTTCATAAGCAATGATTTTAGTACAGGATTTTTATAAAGAAATTTTTAACATCAAACAATTAATTTCTTGTAATTCACTATTCAATTTTTTTTCACTAATTCTCTGTATTCTTAAAGGTAGGGTCTGCAGGAATTTTTGTGACTTGTTAGTAAACACAACATTCAAACCGGACTCCTCCTCCTTGGCTCAGTGCCAGCAGCAGCACACACCCACTGTCTCTGACTGAATTTACGTGAACACACTCACTAGCCCAGCAACCACCTGTAGAATCGTGTTTCTACATGGGAGAGTCTCGAGAGCTTTGCACCTGACTTGGCATGTCAGCTCAAGCTAACCACGGGTATTTGACACCTACTTGGTTAGCAGAAAGCCAAATAGCGTATCCAGTTCTGCTCTTCAAGTGCCTGTTAGCAGGTAAAAGCTTTATCTGTTTGGCGTTTTGGTTCACTTTGGTTTCCTTTTTCTTTTACATGCTACATCTATCATAGTAGCTGCCCGGGGATAGCTTCTTCGCTAATCATCACACAAAGTCACTTGCACACTGGGCGTGCTGTGATTGGCTGTGTAACCACTCATACTCTCCACCCAGACACGTCCCAAAGCAATCAAAACATCAACATACAGGCTGAGTTCTCGCCACGAAAGAGGGCACCAGGTCCAACATATTTCTGAGAGCACTTTAGCACACACTTTAGCTCTCTAAAGAGCACTTTGTTGTGTTTTAACCAGCCAGTAGGGCAGTTCAGTGTGTTTTACAAGCTAGTAGGGCATTTCAGCACGGGTTTTAGGTTCAGAAACAGGCACTTTAGGTCAAATTTTGCTCCCAAGAGTGCACTGTAGCGCATGTTTTGGCTCTCAATAGGGCACTTTGGTGTGTGTTTTTCAACAGCTGGGTCACGAGGGGGGAGCAACTGCCCCCCTTGCCCCCCCCTCTGTGCAAACCACTGTTGCCAACCAACTCTTATGCTGAGTACAGCAGAGTGATGAAACTCAAATGCATAAGTATGTAGTGCCCACAGTGGCATCAGCCACTACAGCGTAGAGACAGACATGTAAACCATGCTAAAACTAGCATGCCTGTCAATAGGCAGACATGAGTTACTTATAAAAAGTTCATTTATTTATTCATTTTCTGATCCGCTTATCCTGTTCAGGGTCACAGGTGGCTGGAGCCTGTCCTGGCTGTCATTGGGCGAGAGGCGGGGTACACCCTGGACTGGTTGCCAGCCAATCGCAGGGCTGACACATAGAGACAGACAACTATTCACTCACACACTCACACCTATGGACAATTTAGAGTGCTTAATTAACCTGGTGAGCATGTTTTTGGACCATGGGAGGAAGCCAGAGGAACCGGAGAGAACCCAAGCATGCACGGGGAGAACATGCAAACTCCACACAGAAAGGCCCACCGGCCAAGCTGGGAATCAAACAGGTGACCTTGATGCTGTGAGGCTGCAGTGCTAACCGTTACGCCACCATACAGCCCTATACAAAGTTAGTTGGATATAAAGTATTTTCAACTAATAAAATATCACTCACATTTGAATGCTGCTTGTTGGTTGCTGCTTACTGGATAGTTTGGGGAGCTGTTTTTGGGGAGGTAAGGTAAGACCAGTGAGCTTCTGTCTAACAGGTTCTGGTCAGTCCAGTATATATCAGCA
Organism: Halichoeres trimaculatus; assembly: GCF_033239565.1. Lineage (NCBI taxonomy): Eukaryota > Metazoa > Chordata > Actinopteri > Labriformes > Labridae > Halichoeres > Halichoeres trimaculatus. Next base: position 21,000,278 of record NW_027437192.1, read on the forward strand.
CTTTCCTCAGATCCATAGGAAAGTTTACTATGAATTCAGATAGTGCCACATACTCACTTTGAGGCCACACTCAGAATGCGTTGGATGGTGGTATGAGCAGGTACCAGAGTTACCTGAGGTGACGTGGACTCTACTGAAATTGACAATTTCATGAAACCACTTGAGGATCTGCAGCGTTTGATGATTCTGATGTGTTTATTTTTCCAGCTTGTGTTTACAGGGTTTTGTACTTTTGCTCTGTCTAAAAGTATTTCCTCTTTTGAGCTGAGGCAAAGCACAACTGAGTCTGATAGGCTATGTTACTATATTGAAGGTAATAGTAAAAAAAAATAAACTTTTGACTGTTGTACAGTAGCTCTGTAGCCTTAAACTCTGGGTGAGGATAACTTACACTGATGAGACACTTTGAGTTGATCAAGTTTTCAAATCCACAGATCTTGTTGATTATACCAAACGTCCATAATGGATGAGAGAATAGTTTACGAATTCGTTTTCTACTGTGTTTTTCTAGGAAATATGGCCATCAAAAGCATGACGAAACTCAAATCATCTCTTTGCATTTTTACACAGCTTCAAAAAAGAAAAAGAAAAACATCAAAAAGAAGAAATACTGAAGTGGACATTCTCTTTCTCTGCTTTTACAGAAGTTTTTTCTTCTCTTCTCAAACCACGGCCCAGCTCTATCCAACAATTATCTGCCTGCCGTGGACTCTGGTGACATTGTGTGTGGATATTTCTGTCACGTTTATTATGCCTTTGCTGACCAGACTGTGAGTCATGTGGACACAGGAAAATCTAACCATGTGTTATGCCCAGCCAAGGGAGGTTCCTCACTTTGATTTTTCTCTTTTTGCCCTCTCCTTTCTTTACACTTCTCCCCTTCTTTATCATCAGCTGAGCTGTTTTACAAACAGAAAAGTCTTTCAGAGGTTTTTTTTATCTTTGATTAGTTCTTGAGACATCCCAAGTAGGACACAAAAAGCTGCGAGACGCCATGTTTCAAAGATGCAAAAGTTGCATTTCTTTGACTTTTCAGTGTCAGAATGATTCCCTCTGACTCATCCTCTCCACCATGCTAGCTTGTGTTTCCTGACACATATTTATACTCTTCCCAACCCCTCACTCCCTCTCTGTACCCATCCCCAAACTGACTTCAGACAAGCTCCTCAATAACCCCGCCTCCCTGCAGCTGAAGTCTAAACGTTTAAGAAATATCTTCCAGTGGAAACAGCCTGCAGATGTGGTGACCTGAGGGAGTGGAGACAGACGGGGGAAGAGCTAAAGATGGTGGGGGAGGCCTGAGGAGACGCAGAAATGATATGAGAAGAAAGGAGGGTCAAAGAACGAGGAGGAAGGCGTAACATACACATAGACACATCACAAAGTTGGCCTGGGTGTTGTATAATTTGAAGCACTTAAAGTAATGAGTGCTCCTTAAAAAAGCCTCCCTTTTTTTTTTTTTTTACTAGCTCTCCCTTAGCTCCTTCCTTCCTGGGTGCTGCAGAGTCAGGAGCAGGCTGAATAACGCCGGTGGCCTCAGCATGCTGATATGCGCTGGGGCCTGTCGAGCCAACAGGAGATCTGAATTCTTTGACTCTGTCTGACTGTTTGACTGTTTCACTGCTCTTCAAGACTCCAGCAAGTGCCAGCAGCTTCCACGTGCTCAGCTGAAGAGCAGAGGAGGCAGTTATGTCGTTCTGAGTGACTGTCTGAAGAAACAGCGACTCACTTCATGTCACCAAGAAAAGCTAGAGAAGAAATTATATTGTTTTAATAAAGAGCTTAAAGAAAACTCCCAGGGGTCACATCAGCCAAGCTTTTTCAGCACACACCCATGCACAGAAGCTTTAGCAGTCACTGGTTCAACTCTGGCCATGACTCTTTGTTGTTTGACTTCACTGCTTTCAGTTATTCCCACGTTTCCTGTTCTCTTCAGCTGTCCTATCATTAACAACAATTTTTCTGTTTATGAAAATCATCAAATTTGCCAAAGATGTTATATTTGTTAAGATGAGTTTGTGGAAAATTTTTATGAGGTGTTTAAAATTAGGTCCTATTTTTCTTTGAAAGGATGGTACAACCAAGCAGCAACCACTGGTCTTAATATGTGAGACAATGCAGATGTGCTAAAATCTGTTGTTTCTCCACAAGAAGTCACATGCACACCAAGCCTAAAAAATAAATAAATAAATAAATAAACAGCAGAAATAAACATATTTACAGCCTGGTACAAAAAAAACTCCTGTTTGGATCCTTAATTTCATTAATGGTTCACACTGTACAGGGATTAATTTTTTTCTAACATGGCAGTTTAGAAGATTTTAAGATTACGAGTTTGTTTGTTTGTTTCAATTTGGCTGAGCCAGCCAATCTGCTTCAAAAACCAGAAACAGACAGATGACATCACTGTGACTATATCCATTATTTATACAGTCTATGGTTACAACCAACAGTAACACAGATATGGTGACTTTCAAAAACACTTTTTACCTAATAAAGGACTAAACAGGTTTTTTTGTTTTTCTTTTGTTCACCCAATCAAAGATTTTGATACTGCAGCCTCATATTATCAGGTATGACCATAGGCAAACAGCTGGTAGCTAATGCTGGCTAGCAGCTAAAAAAAACAACGAGATTCATATGGGTGTAAAATTTGGCTCAAACAAAAAATGAATTGTTCTCAAGTTCAAACTTGGTTCAAACAAAATGACTAACCAATCATAAAGGCTTTTATCTCTTTCCTCGTAAAGAGATCCACTATCACTTTGCTCAGAAACTTTCACACTGAACCCTGCATTGGTGTGATGTTGATGTCACAGAGGAGGGTCCCTATGATCCCACTGTTTCCGCATTTTTACAATTTTTTTTTTCCAAAATCTGGATTTGTTTGTCTGATTTAAGGAAAGGAATAATACTTTTTCAGTTTTGTCTTGTAATGATCCAAATTTTGATCATTTCTGTGCTACAGATTGAAATAGAATTACTAATTCATTTATAAATGTCTTATAAAGAGCTCCCAAAATGTCCCAGAAATGTGGGAATATAGAAGGTCAACAACCAGAAACAGTTATCTGTTTAGGGCTTTAGCCTACCAGATAATAATCGACCAAACCTTAGCTGTTGCTATCTATGCTAATGCACATAGACAGCAGTAGTTGTTGTGTTTAGCTCTGAACAAAGCCTCCTAAATATGTGCAAAGCTAACATGTTGCTTAAATGTATTTCCATAATCAAGCCGGTTAAATGCTGATCCACAATAGGAAGTGCTGCTCCAAATCTCTAAGAAAACTCTAATTTATCTGAATCAGTTCAAGGATGCTGGAGCTGAATGCATTTGAAAACCCTGCACTCAGCAGCTCAGAAGTTTTCATAATTAATAAAGGTTCATTTTTATCAAAGAAAAGCCGAGTTTCATAGTTTCTAGTTTTATTTTCCTGCTGTGGAAAGTGTGCCGCAAGAGAGAGAGACTGAAACTGCCTGAAATAAAAGCTGTAATTTAAAAACCTCAACCGCCTCTGCATGCCTGCTGATGTGTAGAGATGTGTGTGTGCATATATGTGTGTGTCTGTAAGTGCACCTTCAGTGCCCTGTTTAATCACTACCTCTGTGTGTGTGTGTGTGTGTGTGTGTGTGTGTGTGTGTGTGTGTGTGTGTGTGTGTGTGTGTGTGTGTGTGTGTGTGTGTGTGTGTGTGTGTGTGTGTATGTGTGTGTGTGCTGCAGAGGGCAAAGTGTCTGAACCTTTCCATCAATCACTCTCTGCTTCCTTTAGAGCTTCAGCTGTTTCTCAATCTTTCCTTATCACTGTCTCCACTGTCTTCATCGTGTGTGTGTGTGTGTGTGTGTGTTTGTGTGTATCCTCTTTAATCACTGACTTTCTCCTTCTCTCTGCTCAATCCCTGAACCTTGTCTTCAGAAAGCTGCTGGTGTCTGAGTGTGTGGGCTGGATTCCCATACCAGGTATTTCATTTGAGCAGAAAGAAACTCAGGTAGATGAATCCTGAATAAGATGGTATCAGTGTTCAGTGAAACTGAAACATTGTCATTTAAGTCTGTTTATACTGACCCCCGCTAACCCCTCACTGCCTGAATTAATTAGCAATTATAAAAATAGACTGTTTTTATGTGCTTATACACCTTACAGATGTTAAATTAAGTAGAGATTGTAAATTTGAGTATAGTACACACAATAGTTATAAATGAGTTATATCATATATAGAGACATGAGCAGTCTATCCCCTGACCAATATATATTGTGACATAATAGATCTGATATGATCTGTGGTTTGTGTAGAATATGAATCAATAGGTAATAATGAGATACAAAGGTCATTTCAGCTGCATCAAGACCTGACAGGGTATGTTGCAAATTTGCGACAACAGGCATCAAGGGGTTAACTCATAAGCTCCTGACCTTTGCTTACTCCAGTCGCCACCCCTTGTGGACCGATTGTTAAATAAGAATGTGCTAAAGAGTTCTCCTGGTTGGTAAAACAAACTAAAGCCCTGTTTCCTCCAAGCAGTCTGGTTCTGATCAATACAGTTTGGTACAGGTTGGATCAGTAAGGCCTGATCCTGTTTGTGTTTCCACAGCCAACCGTACCCTTCTTGGTAGGTGGTGTGTAAGCTGGATGCCAATAGCCCCGTCAGCTACGTGATAGTGTGACGCCATAGCAGTGCGACAATGAACCCTGCTAATAAATCTAACAGAGAAGAAAAACGTGACACAGACAACAAAGAGCACAATGGAAGACATCCGGCATTTTGTCTTATTAGCGATTTCCATGTGGCTCTTTGTGACAAAGCACAATCAAGCTTTGTTTCAGAGAAGGCTGTGTGCCCCCAGGAGAAATACAGCTGCTGTCGTACAGGAAGGGGTACCATAAAGTGGGACGGTACAGGTCGGTATTTTGGGGACCTGTCCTGGTTTTAGTTGATGGAAATGCCACAAATGCATGCCGTACTGAGATGAACCGAAATGAACCATTTGGTGGAACGGGGCTTAATCTGTCTCTGCTGCAAAAATGAACGTTGAAGTTTCCTCGAAAACACACAGCACTCAGTGCCCTCTTCAGTGGTCAGGAAGCACAACGCGTGCCTCTTTTTCTTTTCACCCCTTCCTTTCAAAAACTCTGTGCACGCCACTGACCTGCAGTTTGTAAGTCAAGTGGCAAATCCCCCAAATTTTGGCACAAAGGGGCCCCAGCAAAGACAGAAAGGTAGCTGTAGAATTGAGGTTGGCCCACTGCAAGACACGCAAGAAGAGGATACACAACCAGACACAACATTAATTTCTGGCTCAGGATCAACAACGGATCTTGGAAACTGATGTCAATTTTTGGCCCACCAGCATAGGGGGATGTTAACCTTCAGTTCCACACATGAAATTGCAGAAATTTTACTGTAGGGCTTTCTAAAGTCAGTCACTTGTCATTTGTGTGGATGTGTGAAAGAGGCTCTTACTATGAATAGTAAAGCATGATGTAACCCATCAAGTGAAGAAGTGCAAATCCTGTTTTTTTGTTTACAGGGATCTGCTGAGCTTTTTCAGACTCACACTCTGTTGTAAAATGCTGCTGTCACCTGCATCACTGTGGTATGCAGACAAGCTGCACCTGCATGGTCTCTAAGAAGGGCTTTAAGAACAAAAGAAAAGGAGCTTCTCAACATTTTTCCTTTAGATCTTCATATTTTTTATTTTATATTTCAATAGTCATACATTTCCATCCAGGCTTACAGCACTTGTTCATTTCTTTCCTCCTTATTTCTCTGGTTTGTGCTTCTTTGGTCTTACCAGCTGGCTGACAGGTGGACAGCCTCCCCTGACATGAGAGGATCTGCTCCTCCTGAAATCCTCAGCACTTTCTTCTGGATCTGAAGGGAAATATGAGACTCAGTGACTGAGACCAGTGAGGAAACGGATCAGGCAGCCAATCAGAGCGCAGCACATCTGGAGGAATCCGTCTGCAGGCCCAGCTGGCAGAGCTGTGGGAGACAGAAGAAGAGGGGAGAGATGTTTGATCCAAAATGGCAGAAGGAAAATGCAAATCTGTGATTTAAAGGTTGATGAAACATGATTGGGCTGGTATTTAAAGACTTTATAAGTAGAATACAGTCATTTATCTGCCTTTGAAACTTAAAATGAACCTATAGTTGAGCCTCAGTGGAGTTAAATTAGATCATTTTGTAAGATGTGAGTTTGTTCCTTTAGCTTGATATTGGGTACCTGACTTAATGAACGATGATACTGTGAGAAGTTGCTGCTTCAGATGTTCCCTTGTGCTCATCAAGCAGCAAATCTGAAGCAGAGTATCTGGTCTCAGCCTTAAACTTCTCAACCCAAAGGACATCCCTGCATGTTTGAGGAAAAGAGGCTTGGTGTTCTGAAAATGCCAAAATGAACATTTGCAGAAAGTTGTTGGTTAATCTATCAGAAATGAACAGCAGCAGTAGCTCTTAAGCTTGCATATTGTATTTAATGACCCTCAGTTTTACAGTTCATTAAATTCTTCATACTTTTAAATCTTCTGATGAATTCACAAAAAAGACACAAGCATCTTTGAATGTTTAAAAGATAACGTCTAAACTTGGATGACATAATTATGTGTTTCGTGTGTTTAAATCAGGAGGAGAAAAAAAGCCTGATGATGTGGAGCTTTGCAGCCATCTTTGATTTCCCCTGCCGCCCGTCTGCTGCTGCTGCTGCTGCTCGTCCACAAACATGAGAATGTAACTGTGCAGAGAGTGGGAGCTCTGCCATCTTTAAAACACATTTCATCTCACTCACCCCTCCTCCTCCTCTTTCTCTTGCTCTCTTTTCGTCCTCTGTCTTTCTATCTTCTGGGTTTGACTCAGAGAAGAGCTGAGGTGAAGTTGTTGGGAGTGTCCCAACACAAGTTTTCTGTCACTGGGGGAGGTGAGGGGCTGTTAGTGTGACGGTGCAGAAGCAAAGATAAGCTGAGCAGTTACTTAAGACAGATCAGTTCAGTGATTTCCTCTGCAATCTTTTGAAGCTGCTTATGTAGAAACTACCAGTGCATGTAGGAAGTCTATCATGATGCAACTCAGAGCTTTAGATTATTTCAAGCAGATTAAATCATTCAGAAGACAGTTTTTGTCCTAATGATTTGCTTTAAATAAAAATGAGATATAATGCCAATGACTCCTCTGATGAAGGATAAAAGTACCCTGTTTTAATGGCCTGCTCATGGAGAAACATTTCTTTAGCAACTCCAGAGTTCATTGAACAATCAGTAAAAACAGAGGGAAGCATTCTCTCATTTGACTGTGGGTGCAGCAGATCTTTCTTTAAATGTGTTGAATTTGATCGTGGTTTCATGAAAATACACCAACTCATCCAGTGAAAGAACGATAAGACTGTCTTTATTAAACAGACTAAACTCTGGGTGAACCACTGTTCTCATTATTTAAGGAGTGAATGTCATCCTACAAGCTTAGATGGTGTGTGCATGTGTGTCTGTGTGTGTGTTATTAGTCAGTATGAGGGCCAGGGTGAGTGTTGTTGGAGTGGTAGTAGTAGAGATGACATGTCTGGTCATGTGGGCAGGTAAGAGTGCTCAGAGAAAGAGGGAGAGACAGAGAGGAGCTGAAACTGGATTCCTCCCTCACACCTGTCTTTTGTCAGACTAAAGCTCCAGCAGCGTGTGTTGTATATGAAGCTCTGCATTCCTCTGTTTCTGCTGAGTAAATGTGTCAGTTATGTGTTCTGCAAACTTGTTTTATATTAAAAAAAAGGGATTTGTACAAAAAAAGGTGAAAAAAAGCATTAAAAAAATAATTTGAAAAAATGTACATCTTGTCTTTATTATGACTCAGTGAACTTTCAGGGAGTGCTTGGTGCCTATAGTTGGAGAAGACAAGAAAACAATAGTTTGTGACACAGAATCTGCCTAGTAGCATGAGGAATAAACGCGATCGATTGGCAGTAATCGTGAGCTGCACACTGAAACAGAAAAGTTGTGGAGGGGATGCCCTCCAAAGCAGGAGAAACAGATTAACTAAAAACGTTTTCCCTGAAAGCCGTGCGTAAATGCTGCGCATTAACGCCCAAATCCAAATAATCCCCAACGCTTAAATAAACTCTCCTACGTGCTGTCTATAAATCATGGTTTCCCAGAAAAATCCGAAGAAGCAGCGCAGACTTTGGCCCTTTTGGTGCCAGCTAATGCCCACCGACGACCTCCTCATCGGACGCATTTTACGCAGAAACTGCGCGTAAAGCGGAATGCCATGCGTCCGTACCACTGAACTAACATTTCGGATTCCCTGCGACCCGTAAGAGAAGGGGGTAAAACGTAGGCCTTCTTCTCCCTTTTAAACCTCGACGCTGTCCACGTCCTCAAAAAGAATGGATCTAATTAAAACGTTGCACTCGTCATCATCGCCAAAGCTTTGCCAAACGCGTTCTGGTGGAGAGGAGGCTGGGAGATGCAGCACCACATGACTGAGTGTGAGCTGGAGAGGGATGGGAGTCAGATTGGGTTTCTCTGCGCTGATTGGCCGGGGGGCTGACTTTTGACACGCAGACCAGGGATCCTCCTGCCGTATAAATAGGCCTGATAGAACTTTATTATTCTAGCATCACGGCAGCAGGTTTGTGCTCAGTTTGGAGTAACTCGTGTCACCACAACTGTATGCCTGCTTGAAGGTGGTTTAATAAACAGGGGCTCAGCAGCACAAGGAGTCTGCATGTCTATGTAGACATGCTCAGCTTTGTGGATACCCGGATTCTGTTGCTGCTTGCAGTAACTTCATTACTAGCATCATGTCAATGTAAGTTTGATTATCTGCTCTTTTCTGTGATGGATATTTTTTTTCTTTCTCGGGTCTCACTGCTTTGAGGATCTTTCGCTTGGCTTTTGTTTGGGACATACATCAAGGTCAACCAGGAGACAGCTCAAAGCAAGGCTGAATTTAACTCAACGGATTGAGTTCGTGCAAAGGATTCTTCACTTTTTTTTTTTTTCCAAGGATACAAATGTTATGAGAGAGGGAGAAGTTGCGCTCCAGAAAAAGTTTTCTCACTTTGTAAAGAGCTCTAAAGTAGTCAGCTTAGAGTCTTTTTCAAACTCTCAATGCATGTGGAGCTTTTAAAATGGGTAAAATTGGATTTTCTTTTAGACAAAGGATGAAAAAATTAGTGGGGCGTTGTACAGATTGTTCCATCCAGACGTCCAGAGCATGAGGCTTTATTATAGGAAACAGCGATGTCTCCCCCTGGCGGCCATGGGTGCGAACTTCAACTTGGCACCAGTCATCCTCCGCTCTAAAGAGAAACATCTGTTTCTCAAATCTTGACTAGAAATAATCATAAATACATTCATATCTTAACTTTTTGTTTAAATTAAACTAAATAACTAAAATTAAACTAAATAATCGCTTAGGATGAAAACGTTCGAGTATGATTCCTAATTAATCTAAATTTAGGTCACACAACAATTTAGCAGACGAATAATACATTTTCACTATAACTGAGGCTTTTAGGCAACTTTTTCACCACTGCGTTTAACTGAGAAATAAATACCCTCACGTCACTTTGAACGTCCAGGTGCGCCACCCTGTGGTCCAGTTTGGACATCGGGGTTTTTAGAGTTCATGGGGAGGTCCCAGCTGTGACCAGCTGCTCCAGTTCACGGAGGCCCACACCTGCAACAAAGTGAGGGCAAAAGTTTAGCTGCAGTTATCAGATCATGAGATTCCTAGTTTTTTAAAATCTATAATGTAATGTCACCTGGTTTAAATGCAAAATATTTAAGAACAAAATCAGAATATGCATTTATTTACGAGGTTGTAGAAGGCGTCAGAAAACAGTTGCAGATGTCATGCATACATTTTCCAATATGTTGTGGGCCTTGGCTTGTTTGCAGGAGCAGGCCAAGTATTCCTGTCCCAAGGGCATGACGTACCTGCACAGGCCTGTTAGCAGCCTGATCCTCATTATATGGAATGCTATTCAACTCTCAGATTCACATTCTTCATAGAGTAAGACCATTTGGAGATCTTCAACGTGCAAAGATGGCCCTTAGCTGCACATTTAGAGATGATCAGTGGCAAGAAGATTGTCAGCAACTTTAAAAAAAACAAGGGGACTGATTGTTGAGGCATGTCAGACGTATGTTTGGATGTTTGACTCTCAGAGCTGCGCATGGTGTGAGGCCTTAAGTTTTGGACTCCAGCTTCCTCTTTTATAGGTTGCAGAATTAATTCAACCTCAGGCGACCAGACTTAAGCATATGCCCAAATGAAGTCGTTTAGTCTTGTCTTTATGCACAGAGTCAGGCTTCAGTTCACATTTCTCCCATGTAGGGAAATAGAAAAGTTACATATGATTCTAAATCGAACTGTTAAATGAGAAAAATGAACAGACAGATTGAATTTTCATTGTTTCTTTCATAGATGACACTTTTGCTCCTTATCTGTTTGTAATGTTCTAATGAAGTATTCCCTCTTCTCTCCCCACCCTCCTCTCTTCTCCATCCTCCTCCTCCTCATCTCTCCAACACAACAGCGGTTAGTACACATGCATGAAATCAGATTTTAAATGTGGCTTTACCTTTACTTTGCCGTTTTTCCTTCCAAATGCTGTGACATACTCCACGAGCAGACACCTTTCGCTGGTCGGTCTTTGACTTTTCGAGCCTTCTCAGTGATGGCAGAGCATTTCATTCAGGAATTTCTCCCAGGTTTCTCTCCCTTCCTGTCCAGGAATAGGTGAGGGTCCCATTGGCTAAAGTCTGTGTCAATGAAAGCTAAAACCGCAGCTCTGAGGCACCCATGGGGCCTGGTACAAAGGATCCTTTCTGAGGGGCAGAGGGAGGTTTGCCCCTGACAGCTGGCTCAGGGTCAGATCAGGGTTTTCTTCTGCTGCCTGGTTCAGATGAGATTTAGGATGAAAGCTGATCTCAGACCAGTTAAACCTGGGTGAAATCTTCAGCTCAGATTGAACTACAAACAAAACAAATCAAATCTGTGTGATTTTGAAGGCTCTGTATGCAGATACAGTGAGTAAGCTAATCCTGATCAGTGTTTACTTTAATAAATCTGCTCATTATTGAGATCGCCTCAAGTTAAAGACCTGACTTGCTGGTGTTTGCAGCATCAGCTCACTCACCCTGACTGGTTCTGATACTGTTGCAGAACTTATCTTGTTCCACAGACTAACACCAGGACTGTTGAGTCTGGTTTGGGACACTGTGAAATGTTGCTTTGTAAGCCTCTTTGTGCAAAAGTTGATGCACAGCGTTCTGCTGTTTTATTCATGTAACTCTGCTTTCTGCATGAGCATGTGTTTTTGATGCCCTTGTATTAATATGTTGGAAGCTTAGGCCACTTATCACAGCGCTTGAGCAAATATTAACAAATGTTTGATCAAGTCTGACAAACCCTGAAAAGACTGAATAAATAAATCTTACATTTATTTATCCTCTTTTCTGTTTAGGGGAGAGTCAAGGTGAGCACATAATGTCGTTATTGTGTGTCTTTTAACACCGACAGTGTCAAGCAGACACATGAAGTGTGGTTTAGATTAATCACAGGGCCTCATCACGGTGTCTATTCTAATCACTGAAATGTGTTTTTACTTGCTTGTCCTCTTTCTGTAAGGTTCAAGTTTGTTTACATCACATTTTACTGATTCTAACACACACCAGGCTGTTTGGATATGAAGTTTATCTGCTTTTAGTTCAGCTCAGTGTAGATTAGAGGCAGGGGCATGCTTTGATAGAGGAACGTGTTGAAGCAGAAATGTTGTTACAGCCGCCGTCTGCTCTGTGTTTTGGTCTGACTGGTGGTTTCTCTGCTGCAGGGCCCCCGAGGAGACAAAGGACCTCGAGGTGACAGGGTAAGCTGAAGCAAAACTCTGACGCCTCTGATAAATAATCCTGTTTGAAAGATGTGTTTAAAGCATTTGAAGAATTATGTTTTAACCATTTGGGGTTCTGTGTTTGTTGATGTCATCTGACCTTTAACCTCTTTGGCCACACCTCTTTGTTTACATTGCCTATAGGCCTTACAGCTGGTGGATGGGAATAAACTCAAAGTTGTTATTGAAATTGCAATCTTACATTTAAATCATTTAATTTCAAGTTTATCCATCCCTGTTAGATAAAATGTGAATACTCTTTAACTCTTTAATATCTAAAAAAAAAAAAAAGATGATGCAGCTCCCACTGCTTATCAAACTAAGTCCTCAAATTAAATCCTAGAATAAAATAATTGTAGCTCCAGTGTTTTAGTTGAATTCATCATATCTTGATTCATGTTTCTAGTCATTTGTAAAAGTGTTCCTCATTAAGCCATCCTTCGACCATCCGTTGACAAAGTAACACTGTTAACTCACTGTGTGTGTATTTTGTGTTTTTCAGGGTCCTCAGGGCCCAAATGGAAAAGATGGCAAACCCGGACTCCCTGGACCCCCTGGCCCCCCTGGTCCCCCTGGACTCGGAGGAGTAAGATCACATTTTCTTCTTGCTTTACAGTCATAGTTTTTTGAGAGGTCATGGCAAAAAATTTGTCCAAAATCTGTGATAATTGGTTTGATAATGGCAAAAAAGTGACTCCAATAGAGCATCAAAATAACCCAGCCTCACTGACACAGAAATGACAACAAATGATGACATCACACTGATGATGTGGTGACCCAGTGACCTTTGACCTTTATCCTTTACTCATTTGACACCATAGCTGATACACATCTCAGTTACCATCAACATTAAAGTTTGTTAAAACGAGGATATGAATCCTCAAAAACACCGAAGCTCTCCTTATGTTTGACTTTTAAAAAGACTAAGTCTACAAAAAGATCAGTTTGTATGGTGTTGTAATTTTGTAATTTTTTGTTTTGAATCACTGGGAACACTGTTTTTTGCTGAGTGTTTGAACTCCTTCAATCATTTTGTCCTCTCACAGTACTTACACTTTAAAACAAGTTTTCTTCTGACACTGATTTTTCTTTTTTTCTGTCCAACAGAACTTTGCTGCTCAGTATGATGGTGCAAAAGCTCCCGATCCCGGCCCTGGACCCATGGTAAGAGCCCTGCTTCTTCTGCAACATGAAAACACATACACACACACACACATACAGAGAAGCACATTGATAAACACTAAAGTAATCACACTTGTAAAACAAATGACTTTGTATGAGCTTGTCTAACATCCAGCAACGTCTAAAGCAGGATGCATGTGTAGTGAAGTGGTGTGCTTATATTTTGTGTTGATTACTGATGATCTCATTTCTCCTTTCAGGGTATGATGGGTGCTAGAGGCCCTCCTGGACCCCCTGGACCTCCTGTAAGTTCACACCCACTGCAAGTCACAATTTTAATCAAACTTTACCCATAACTCATGCAGATTGCCTCAGTCTCGGTATAAGACTTACTTGTTGTGTCTCCCATCATCCCACAGGGACCTCAGGGACACACCGGACACCCTGGTGAGCCCGGAGAGCCTGGACAGACTGTAAGAGCCTCCCACAAAACAATATTTTCTTCTTCAAATCATCCATCAGAACTGTGTTAACATCATTTCCTGATCAGATTGTACCACACCGGTCATGTCTCTTTAAAGCCTGTGTCCTCTTTGAGATCTGAAACAATCTGCTTTTCTTTCTCCAGGGCCCTGTTGGTCCTCGTGGCCCCCCTGGACCCCCTGGCAAATCTGGTGATGATGTATGTATTTATTGTTTTGTAAACGCTATTCATGGCTGACTTTTTAAGTTTTGAAAAGACTGAAGAGAACATAAGGTAACGTTTGTTGTGCTGACTGGCAGGGTAACAATGGCAGACCTGGTAAGCCTGGAGACAGAGGTGCCCCTGGCCCACAGGTAAGAGACATGTCCTCCACAACGAGCAGAATGAACCATGATCACACAGACAGACTTCTGAAATGTGAGTGTAGATTGTCTTAGTAATGGGTCCCTTGTTTTGACCTGCAGGGTGCTCGTGGATTCCCTGGAACCCCTGGACTTCCAGGAATGAAGGGACACAGAGTGAGTGTGGATCTTTCTAAAATCTGAATATTGATTTGTAAACAAAACAACAGAATCTCACTTTGGACTTGGGAAAAATATCAAAAAGTACTCAAAAAGTTCCCTTAGATGCCCAATTACTAGCAATGCTGGCAGTGAAAATGAACATAAAGGCCAGTCTCGTGAACCCAGGACTAAAAGCAAACAGCCTGATGGGAGCCATTTTGGATCTTTACCTTTTCTTTTGGTAGAGCTTGAGGAGTGAAACGTTACGTTTAAAGTTTCCGATACAAACCTCAACCTAATGTTGAACTTCCAGTGAAACCAACTTCAAAAAATAGGCCTTAAGATTGAAGTAGTTTCTTTTTTTGACTTTGTATATATCTTGCTCCTATGTAAGTACGTAAATAGTAATATTTTTCTATATTTCTTTAAATTTCTTATTTCATATTCTTGTTATCATTGTGCTATTTTTTATTGTAACTGCATTATTGCACTTTTTCGTGCGCTGCTGTGACAAAAAGAATTCCCCAGGGGGGGGTTAATAAAAGAATATTCTATTATATTCTATTTTAATATCTTGTTTAAACACGCTGATGTCTTTTATAAGCTAGTTCAACTAAAAGGGCCTCAATTTATTTCTAATTACTGGAGTATAATATCCTGATAGCAATTAGAGGTTGATATAAATATATTTTAACCTTTCTTTGTTTCTATATTTCAGGGTTACACTGGTCTGGATGGACGCAAGGGAGAGCCTGGTGCTGCTGGAGCTAAGGTAAGAAGAGCACCCTACGGATATGAGTTCCTGTATTTTATGGATACAGGATCACAGTTCAGACCTGTTTTAATGCTGATATCAGAGAAATGATAAATGATTTTTGGAATTTGATCATTTTCAAAACCTTTTTTCCTTTTTAATGATCTAACTTTGATCTGACTGGCTTCAGATATAAACCCACCTTCTCCTGGTTATGTTATAGGGTGAGCCCGGTGCACATGGAGCTGCTGGAAGTCCCGGACTTGCTGTAAGTTTATATGGATCTCAACATTCTCATTTAGGCTAAAACTAATGTTTCTGACCAAACCAAACCTGAGGACACGTATCTCACTTAGACTTAAAGACCTGAAAATTAAATATTAAGCATAAATTGGTCACACGCCTTCTGTTGACATGGTTGCCATATTTCTAAAAAAGTAATAATTCAGTCATTATTCATTGTAATTAAGAAGAGTTTCTCCTCACCTTTCTTATTGTGTGTCCTCCCTGTAGGGTGCTCGTGGTATGCCTGGTGAGAGAGGTCGTGCTGGCCCTGCTGGCCCCGCTGGTGCTCGTGGTGCTGATGGCAATGTTGGTCCCGCTGGCCCTGCTGTGAGTACTGTCCCTTTAAATCCTTCTGTGAAAATGAAATATACTGACCCCAATATGACCCTCCATTTATCATACTTTGTAGATCATAGTGTGTTTAAAAGTATTAGAAGTAAAACATAAATGTTAAAATGTTGATCATATACAGTAAATGCAGTGTCTGGCCTCAGTCTGACCTCTGACCTACATTACAAGCCTCCTGATGTTGTGTCTTTATTTCTTCTCCAGGGTCCCCTCGGTGCTGCTGGTCCCCCAGGTTTCCCCGGTGGTCCCGGCCCCAAGGTAAGCATGGTGTCATTTCCTGTAGCATTTCCTGTTGTTGTCATCCTGACCTCTCAGAGAGGTTCGTGTTCAGGGTCACTAAAGTTAGCACATACAGTAAAATTTAATTCAGTAGTTTCAGTACCCCCAAGGGATTGGCCCATACATTTCAAAGCCTCCGTGACTCTGTACCGTTCGTTTACACACAGAGATAAACTCACATTTAAAACACATTTTCTAACTAACAACAAGTGAAACCATCATAACTCAAAAACCTGATCTGGATTCAGGTGGATGCCTTCAGCTTAAATGTGCTGAATAAATTTAGACTGAATTGAGCTTTTATTTAATCATGACTGTCATGTTGTCTTTGACAGGGAGAGCTTGGACCTGCTGGACCTTCTGGCCCTGCTGGACCTCAGGGAGCTAGAGGAGAGCCTGGTCCCAATGGCGCTGTCGGCCCCGTTGGTCCTCCTGTAAGTACACAAAAACACTCACCTGTCCGAGAAAAATAGTTATAGTTTTTGACAATAAATGCTTTACATTTGGATACAGTATAAATTTTTAAGACCTGATAAGACAAACTTTAAGAGTTGAAAATGATGAAAAAAAACTTGACATGACATCATTTTTATAGTTATACCTGAACTATGTCAATTGTTAATCACAGTGTGGCTATGGCCCTGAGCTGATCATGCTATTACCTGTGTACATTTATATTAGGGCATATATGCGCTGCTTATGTTCAGCCTTTCAAAAAAAAAAAAAAAATAGGGACAATATTTGTTTTTCTGATATTTCATTTGCTTTTTTGTTTCCCCCCTGTAGGGTAACCCTGGTGCTAACGGCCTGAATGGAGCCAAGGGAGCTGCTGTAAGTACTCATACCATTGAACATTAGAGATAACCTGGGTCATAGGTCGTTCAGCTCCACACAAATACTCAGAGAGGTTTAATCTCTGAATCAGGATGTTTCTGCTGTTTAAACACAGATGGAGGAGTATACAATGAGACAGATCAGACAGACTGAGCTTGTTGTTGTGCTTCAAGGCTCTGATGATTCTCACCTGACTGGTATGGCTGATTTTTAGGGTACTCCTGGTGTTGCTGGAGCTCCTGGCTTCCCCGGACCAAGAGGAGGACCTGGACCCCAGGGTCCTCAGGGTGCTGCTGGACAGAGAGGTCTTTCTGTAAGTAAACAACATACCAAAAAAAAAAACCTACCTGAAAGCATTTCACCTAGAGAGGAGCACTCACTGATGGTTGTTCTTTACATAAATGTCTGTTTCTCCTCTTTTAGGGAGATCCTGGTGCTCAGGGTATCAAGGGAGACGGTGGCCCCAAAGGAGAGCCTGTAAGTTTATATTCTTACACTTTATTTGGTCTACTTTTGCACCACACTCCTTTTAAGGCCTCCATGTATACTCATTCTGTTTTTCTGTTCCCTCCTTCAGGGTAATTCTGGACCTTCTGGACCCCCCGGACCTCAGGGTGAGGAGGGCAAGAGAGGACCCAGTGGTGAGCTTGGTGCCACTGGCCCCACTGGCAACCGTGGAGCTAGAGTGAGTACCTGAGGCTGTCTTACACCTTAACAGATCCACATCCAGAGGTTTTGTTACCTGGGTCAGCTGATCAATCTGTGTGTCTCCTTAGGGTGCCCCTGGTAGTCGTGGCATGCCTGGATCTGAGGGAAGAACTGGGCCCATTGTAAGTACATGGACGCTTCTTTGTTTTACAAACATGCAGTGTAGTAGCATTATTTCAGAGGGTGAAACTCCCAGCTCATTTCTTCCCTGTGTCTGTCCATAGGGTATGCCTGGTGCTCGTGGTGCCAGTGGTGCCGCTGGACCACGTGGACTCCCTGGAGATGCTGGTCGTGCTGGTGAGCCTGGACCTGCTGGTCTCAGGGTGAGTGTTGGTTTTCACTGGTGTTGGAAATAAACCCTTAACAAACCCAATTTATAATCGAAGAAAAAAATACTTTGAGGTCAGCTACAGCACAGAGTGATGACTGAACATATCTTCTACAGGGTCTCCCAGGAAGCCCTGGAAGCTCTGGACCTCCCGGAAAGGAGGGACCTGCTGTGAGTAATCTTAAATTTTACTTTGAGCTCTAAATACTCCAGTTTTATGTAATGACACAGACATTTGCGTTAGTATGATCTCCTCAAAAAGGGCCATTATCATGACTTCGTACCTCTTCCTATTTCCTCCTCCAGGGTCCCTCTGGACAAGATGGCCGCGGTGGACCTCCTGGCCCAACTGGACCCAGAGGCCAGCCTGGAAACATCGGCTTCCCTGGACCCAAGGGACCTAGCGTATGTAGAAATAATAAGATAAAGCGGTGCAAAAACAGCATCTGAGGCTAAAATGACTTTAATGTTATAACCTGTGCTAAACTGAACTCTGACCCCCTTCAGGGTGAGCCTGGCAAGCCCGGAGACAAGGGATCTGCTGGCCCCACTGGTCTGAGAGTAAGTTTGAATAATACCACTGACACACAGCAGTTTTGACATTTTTATGAGTGGATTTGTCACCTGACTGTCCAGAACTCTAATGGTTTCTGTGTTTGTCTTTAGGGACCTCCTGGACCTGATGGAAACAATGGAGCCACTGGCCCTGCTGGACCTGCTGTAAATATTCTTATTCAACATTCAAATCGTCCTGATATTTGTGCTAGTGTAGTCTGATTACACTAGAGTTTAAAACTTCTCTTTGGGATTCCTACTACAACTGTAGGTTATCTGAACTCAACACCTGTCTTTTCTTTTCTATCCCTACAGGGTGGTTCTGGTGAGAAGGGAGAGCAAGGACCTGCTGGAGCTCCTGGCTTCCAGGTTTGAACCCATTACTTTAATCTGAAAACGAGCGATAAGAAGCAGTTTCAGGGGGATCACTCTGCCTTTTAAAGTTATTTTTTCGCATTTGTTTCTCCTTTGCACATTTTACCTCTTAATTAAATGCCTATAAAAATATATTTTCCACATCAAGTGCCGAGAGAGAAGCAAAAACAACTTTAAACAAAGAGCATTTACAAATAAAACCAATCCAAAATGACTAAAAATAATAGTCAGGAGTTTATCCATTTGTCTATACCGTGGTCAAATGGTATTTAATCTTTGTTTAAAATCTAACTCAGTTGTTTTATTAACATATAAGCCAATATTGTGATTGGTCATTGCCACCTTCAGTGAGAAATTAGCACCGATAGCTCTGAAAATCATCCTATGCACTCAAATAAAAGCTTGATACATCACAAACCAGCAAATTATCTTTAGAAAAAAAATAAATCAGTTGAAATACTGTTGCACTTTTGTTTCCCAAAAGTTTTTTTCAGATTATTTTTAATGCTAGGGAAGCCTGTGATATACTGTACCTGTTCTGTTCCCAAGGTGTACTTTTAACACACCTGTGTTGCCTCCACTGGTTCTGGTCCTAATGTTGTGTTCTGACATTTTCAGGGTCTGCCTGGACCCGCTGGAGCTGCTGGAGAGGCTGGCAAAGCTGGAGACAGAGTAAGTAACATACTGACTTTCATCAAACTCAGTCAAATCATAGCAGTAGAGGAACAAGCAGTTCACCTCTAACCCCACATGTTTGTCTCTGCAGGGTATCCCAGGAGACCAGGGAGCTTCTGGACCTGCTGGTGCTAAGGTGAGTTCACCTACCTTTGATTTTCAGCACATGTGTACTGTCACTTGAAGTACAATTCTTCAAAAGAGTTAGTCTGTCTTAGTCTAAAATAGCTGCAGCAATTCTTTTTCATCAAAATTATCTTGAATACCACTGATGCCCTCCGTGTGTTCATTCAGGGAGAGCGTGGAAACCCTGGTGCTGCTGGAGCCACTGGACCTCAGGGATCCATGGGACCCCGTGGACCTGCTGGAGCCCCCGGACCTGATGGTGGAAAGGTAAGATAATGGCATAAGTCTCAGACATGGGTAGCTGTAGGGTCAAGTTCAGAGAATGATGATAAATGATGAGAAAATGTCAGTTAGGTTTACAGATATTACATCAAATGCAAAACTCAGAACAGAGAGATTTTTTTTCCTACACCTCAAACCGAAATATACAGTAGAATCAGGAGTGTGAGATGGAATCCATACTGATGCATGTGTGTTTATGCAAAAATGACCCACAGTCTGTCCCGTGTGTTTTCAGGGAGAGCCCGGTCCTGCTGGTGCTGCTGGCGCTGCCGGACATCAGGGACCAGGTGGCATGCCTGGTGAGCGCGGAGCTGCTGGACCCCCTGGAGGCAAGGGAGAGAAGGTAAGTTAAAAACATAAAAACTTTCAAAAAAGGCTATTTTTAAGACTCAAAGTACAATTTTTGTGCTGAGAGTGCATGCCTTCTCTCTCATTCACCATCCTCATCTCTGTCTCCCACAGGGAGAGGCTGGACACCGAGGACCTGACGGCAATGCTGGCAGAGATGGTTCCCGTGTAAGTGAAACTCTGCTTGCTACAAAGAGCCATCAACTTTTAATGTTTTACCTGAGTTTAAGCACCAGGTATGATTAAACTTGTCTGATTCTCTTTCCAGGGTCTGCCTGGACCTGCTGGACCTCCCGGACCTACTGGAGCCAATGGAGATAAGGTATGTAGGTGATGTACAGATAGTGCTGTACCACCACACAAATAATGTAGGAAAACATCAGCATGAAGACACTTTGAATGAACACCGTGACATAGGTGAACCACTGATATGGTTTCAATTTACAACCTAAAAATAAAAGCCTCTCACATAATTCAAAATGGCCGACAGACTCATGTACAGGTGACTTAGGATAGACATGGCCACTGCCTGTTTTCAGGTAAATTTGCTATCAAACACTTTATGTCAACCATGACTGAGACCTTTAGTCTCCAATACTTTACTGATCTGAGGAAGAAAATTAAGTTTAGCGTGTGTGCAAAGCCTGAATTGGGGCCAGAACCTCAACACTGCCACCTAATGGTTGTTTTGTAACACTACAACAATGCCACAACCATGTCATTCTGTTAACCAGAATGGAGTTTGTTTAAAACAATAAACACAGCAAACAAAGACAGTTTGATGAATGAAAAACACATTTTAGGAAACTTCATATTATTTGTTACCATTATTTAAAAGTATTAATAAATGCTTTGCCTTTTCTGATACAAAAAAATAAGAATCAAGCTTCTCTGATATCAGTTAATACATATTGAAACATTGATGCCGCACCTTTCTTTTCTGAATGAATTTATGAGTTCATTAATTTGTCTAAACCAATGCTGAGCTGATGAAGTGCTCAACCTTCTCTACCACAGGGTGAGAGCGGTGCCTTTGGACCTGCCGGACCTGCTGGACCCCGTGGACCCTCTGTAAGTCCCTGTGTCTGGTTTCTTTTAAATAAGCTTTTCCGATGAATATCACACAGCTTTTGTGAACTGTATAAACTCCATGTTTAACTGGCGTCCTCACGTTCACAGGGAGAGCGTGGAGAGGTTGGACCTGCTGGAGCTCCTGGATTTGCTGGACCCCCTGTAAGAAACCCACCCATCAAAACACACCTTACACAACTCCTGTCCAAGCAGCAGTGTGTTGTTATGACAGCATCTGAACAGAAACATACTCACCCCACCTTGCTCCTATTTTCCCTTTACAGGGCGCTGATGGTCAGCCCGGAGCCAAAGGAGAGCGTGGACCCGGAGGAGCAAAGGGAGAAGTTGGCCCTGGTGGACCCGCTGGACCTGCTGGACAGTCTGGACCTCCCGTCAGTACCACACACACCAACAGTCACCTTAACATTGCCGTTTAAATTTGACGTTACCACTGAAAACACCAAGAACAGACATGTATACATTAATGCATGGCTTGTGACTGATCTCTTTTCTTTTCTGTATCCAGGGTCCCGCTGGTGCTGCTGGCCCCTCTGGCGCTCGTGGAGACACCGGCCCATCTGTGAGTGTTAAGACCTTAGACATAGTCCCTCCTGACATCACTTGTTGCGTCTGGTTTCAATATTGTTTCCAACACCCAATATTGTTTCTAATTCAAGGGTCTGACTGGTTTCCCTGGTGCTGCTGGCAGAGTTGGTGCTGCTGGTCCCGCTGTGAGTACTGATTCTCTATCACAATCATCATTCAGCCCTTCTACACACACACACACACACACACACACACACACACACACACACACACACACACACACACTCATTTGTAACCCATTTCTCATCCTCCTCTATCAGGGTATTGTTGGTCCCCCTGGCCCTGCTGGTCCCGCTGGTAAGGATGGTCCTCGTGGTGCTCGTGGAGATTCTGGTCCCGCTGGTCCACCCGGAGAGCAAGGAATGGTTGGACCCCCTGGTCCATCTGGAGAGAAGGGACCCTCTGGAGAGTCTGGACCCCCTGTGAGTCTTTCCGCCCAGACGCTCAAGTTGTTTGGCTGTTCCTCAAAATGTTGAGCGAGCGCATCAGTCTGAGTATTCTTAAACTCACTATAACGTTTCATTACGTGATCTGTGTGTGTGTGTTTGTTTAGGGCCCCGCTGGTGCTCCTGGAACCAGTGGACCTCTTGGTCTTCAGGGATTCGTTGGTCTTCCTGGTGCTAGAGGAGACCGTGGTTCTCCTGGTGGTGCTGGTGGTGTTGTAAGTGCAAATTACTTCTCAGAGAGCTCTCAAAAAGCCAACATAGCGCCCTGTTTACTGCCCTGTTGTTCAAAGCCCCGTCTCATCAATATAAGATTATTCAGAGTACACACACAAGCTGCTAAATGTGACCTTTAAATGAAGACAACGAGGACAGGAGCGGCAAAGAAGTGGCTGAAGAAAAGCTTTGTAGACATACATGACTCAATGATTTCTCTTCCTACATCACAGGGTGAGCCTGGCAGAGTTGGACCTGCTGGTCCCCCTGGAGCCCGTGGTCCCCCTGGAAACATCGGCCTGCCCGGTATGACCGGACCTCAGGGAGAGGCTGGACGTGAGGTAAGGGTTGAATAGGCAGATTAATTCAGTAACCCCTTGATGATTTATGATCAAGTATGGAATGAAAACCTCCATTCCACAGTTCAGTCGTTGTTTCTTAACGCCAATATGGCGTGCTGTGAAGTAAACCAGGAAGTATGTTCTCATGGCCTAGCGTTACTTCACTTAATCACTTAATGGGGCTCAAAGCCGACTAAAAAGTAACCCCACATGATGATTTACCATAATGTTGAAGCTGTAACACTCTCTTTCCTCTTCAGGGTAACCCTGGTAACGATGGACCCCCTGGCCGCCCTGGAATTGCTGGATTCAAGGTAAGTCCATTCTTTCACCTGAACGCACACTTGTATACGGATTAGGTACAGTTGAGCTTTCTCTTACCTTTATCTGACCCTTGTTTTCTCCATGTTTAGGGAGACCGTGGTGAGCCCGGACCTGCTGGAGCTATGGGACTTTCTGGTGCCCCTGGACCCGCTGGACCTGCTGGAGCTGCCGGCAGACCCGGAAACCGTGGAGAGAGTGTGCGTGATAACAGCAGCCCTCCTAAATACCCACTTCAGACTTAACTTTCTCACCTTTCTTGGAGGATACGACATCTCCTGGGTGCTTGCTTCACTAATGGATCATTCTGCCCCTGTCCTCCTTCGTCTTTAGGGCCCCGGAGGTGCAGCTGGAGCCGTTGGCCCTGCTGGAGCTAGAGGTGCCGCTGTAAGTACAATTATCAATCGATTCTACTTACAAACAGCACTTGGCGCATCAGTGTTCTTGCTAGAAATTGTGCTCTGGTCCAGCTATACCTAAGAGTGTGTGTCTGTGTTTTAGGGACCTGCTGGACCCCGTGGTGAGAAGGGAGGTGCTGGAGACAAGGGAGAGAGAGGCATGAAGGGTCTGCGTGGACATCCTGGTCTCCAGGGAATGCCTGGACCTTCTGTGAGTAATGCCACACAAAATATGTCAACAGACAGCTCCATGTGCTCATATGTTCGTGAAACATATGACACATAGCAGGGTTGCAAGCTTAGCATTAGCGCTGTGATGCTAATAAGGTAAAGGCACAGGGTGTTAACCATTCGCTGTGATGCATTTATCCTCATACAGGGACCTTCTGGTGACACCGGACCTGCTGGAGCCAACGGACCTGCTGGACCCAGAGTGAGTAAAGTTCACCTGCATTTAAGCAGACACTGTATCTGACATCAAACACCTCCATATTAACTGGTGATCAGCTTTTTAAAACCATATAGAGCAGAAGGGCCCAGAGTTTATTAGGAGTGTTCATACAATCAAAACTTTAAAACGTTGACTCTGTTCAGCTGTTAACATAAAGAGATCATTTCCAGAGCTTGAAGCTCAGGAACTTATTTTTCTGATACAATTCAATCTTCTCATGGTAGCTAAAGGATCAAACACAGGGTAATAATGTTATATACGATACTACATGAGGCAAGATTTCCCCAAAAGGACAAAAGTTTGACCACTTTATATGAAAATCTTGTCTACAGGGACCCGCTGGACCTGCTGGACCCGCTGGCAAGGACGGAAGAGCTGGTGGACATGGAACCATTGGTGCTCCTGGTGCTCGTGGACCCCCTGGATACGTTGGACCCGCTGTAAGCTAACCCAGCCTTTTTCCTCTCTGCACCTATTTCGGATTTTTTTCAGGCCTTGTAGCTCTAATGCCATCAAAAGATCCTCTGCTGAGGATCTCAATGCTCTTATGATTAATCCATCCTCCCATCCACACCAGGGTCCTCCTGGAGCTCCTGGTCTGCCCGGACCTCCTGGCCCCTCCGGTGGTGGATATGATGTCTCTGGTGGATACGATGAGTACAGAGCTGACCAGCCTGCTCTGAGAGCCAAGGATTACGAGGTTGATGCCACCATCAAGTCTCTCAACACCCAGATCGAGAACCTGCTCACACCTGAGGGATCCAGGAAGAACCCTGCCCGCACATGCCGTGACATCAGACTCAGCCACCCTGAGTGGAGCAGTGGTGAGAATATCTTAATCTGATAGCACAAGTATTCAGGTTGACTTTTGTTTGAGCCAGCACCATGAAGATGGTTTCCCCCCTTCCTCCCTTCCACCAGTTTGACTCTGGTTTTCATGCCTTTCAGGATTCTACTGGATTGACCCCAACCAGGGCTGCATCAACGACGCCATCAAGGTCTTCTGCGACTTTGACACCCGCGAGACCTGCATCAGCGCCCAGCCTGGTAGCATTCCTCAGAGGAACTGGTACAGAAGCACCGAGAGCAAGAAGCACGTCTGGTTTGGAGAGACCATCAACAGCGGTAATGAGGTAAGAGTCTACAGATCTCTGACACGTGAAACAATGAAGGTTTCAACAAAGCACACATCCAGGAAATAAACATCGCTGTCATCCCTGCAGTTTGCCTACAACGACGAGACCCTCAGCCCCCAGAGCATGGCTACTCAGCTTGCCTTCATGCGCCTGCTGTCCAACCACGCCAGCCAGAACATCACCTACCACTGCAAGAACAGCATTGCTTACATGGATGATGAGAGCGGCACCCTGAAGAAGGCTGTGGTGCTCCAGGGCTCCAACGACGTGGAGCTGAGGGCCGAGGGCAACAGCCGCTTTACCTACTCCGTGCTGGAGGATGGCTGCACTGTGAGTACTTCTTCCCTTCTTTAGTTTCTATTAGTGATGTTGTCGAGCTCTCACACAGCTTTTTATCAGTTGAACACAATTCTAAAACGAGGTCTCTTTATCTTCCCTGCAGAGACACACTGGTGAGTGGGGCAAGACAGTGATCAAATTCAATACAAATAAACCAACTCGCCTGCCCATCCTCGACATTGCACCTATGGACATTGGTGGACCTAATCAGGAGTTTGGTTTGGACATTGGCCCAGTCTGTTTCAAATAAATAGACTCATGATAAATTAACACCAAGAAAGAGAGAAAGAACGAAAAAAACAAAATCTCTGCCCTTCTTTCTGTGTTGTTTTTTTTATACTGAATGCTGATTTCTCTCTGCGCATCCACTTGCTTAAGATGGGCAACTATCTGAGAGGACTGAACGGACTGAACGGAGCGTTTGTGCAATGCAAATTAATACAGCAACCCAAAGGGACGCGGGAAAACACCTTGTTGTGGGACATCATGTCATCCTTTTGTAAAAAATAAAAGAAGTGTAATAAAAACGCTGAAAGTATGCATCACTTTTGTGGTCTTTGTATATCTTCCAAGGAGGAGGTTTAAAACCACAATTTCCATGAAAAAAAGGTTTAAACTACCTCATGCCTGTACCTAAAGAAAATACTATTGACACAACCTGGGTCCGCAACAGAGATGTTCAGACTTTGATGCTTCAAGCTTTGTCCCGTATCGGAAGGTGCTCAGTTACTTGAAGCAGAGATCTATGGTGCTAATATGCAGCTGTGGAGCAAACCACTTTTTTCACTGTATTACTTTGTATTGTCCTTTGAGGAGTCTTGCTTTGGTTCCCTGATACTTCCCCACTTTAAGCAGGTGGAATGTTCCTTAACCTGATGTCTGGTTTTTGTTTGGTTTTATTTTATTTTGTCCTTTTTTTTCTTTGTCTAGAAGTTTTTCTATTTTGTTTTGGTTTTTTGTTCAGGCTTTTTACTCTTCAAACCCCCACACATCAAGTGTTCATACTGACAGCACAAATTTCATCCAATTCTGAATGGTTTTTACAGCGGCCTCTCTTTCTCTCTCAAAAATGACACCACAAAGTCTATTGTACCTATTTTGTATATGTGAGATGTTTAAATAAATTGTGAAAAGTTCTGAAATAAAGCATGTCCAATGTCCTAAAACACACTACTCAGTGACTTAAGTGCTTTCATGTTTTAATGACACCAGTGAAGCTGTGTCACTGTATTTTGGTTTTAGATCATCACTGATTTAAACATCTTCCTTTGAGGAAGCACAGCCAGATCCTCCTTTTACATCCCCCTTTGTCTTGCCTTTCAGAGTACATCCAGTTTTAATGTACAGTAAATTCCTGTTGACACTGTCCATGCCAATGTGTGATTACTAAAAGTGCATTGTTTCTTGTAAATATGCATCCTCTGATGTTGCTTTTTCTTTGCCTAATACAGCTTTTGCATCCAAATAAATTTCTGTGTTTGGATCGAGGCTTGAATCGCAGTGATGCATCCACACAAATGTCAGTGTTTAAACTCAGCGTAGCATTCATAACTTGACAGCACGTTTGTCAGAGGCTAAAGGATAGTTTGAGTTTGGTGTGTTGAGGGAACTGGGATATGCTTGCTTCTCAAAAAAAAAAGAAAAAAAAAGAATCTTGAATTGGTTAAAATAAGTACAAACGTGGAGGTGCTGTCAGAGTGACCTCGCTGTTTTTACTATAACCACTAGAGGGCAGTGTAGCTTTAAAATAGTACAATGCATCCAACCCTGTGCATTTATACAGATTATTTTTAACAAATAAAGCAGAAACATCAGTTTACGTGTACTTCTAAGATTTATATGGACTTCACACGTTATTTTAACACTTTTTATGTATTTTGTACAAAAACCTTGAAACATTTAGCTACATATACACCAGTTTTCACCACAGTCTGTGTTGGGTACTTTGGGTTAAAATGGCTCTGCTTCACTGATTGCCCTCATTGAAAGCTTTCCATTTGTGAATTAGTTGCATTTCCTCAACCAGTGAAGAGTTTTCAACTGGCAAGGAAAAAGACTAAAAAATTGTAAAAATATTCTGACTCAACAAAAGCATATGAGGCCATAACTTACGCAAACTCTTTCTCGGTTGTAATTTTGAGTGGTTGCAATCACTCACCCATGGCGAGGGTCAGACCAGACATTCAACAGCATTCTTCAGAGACAACACAAAGAGAAACAGCTTTAAGACATCTGGAGAATGCAGAGGCTCTCTGTTACACATTTAACAGTTACAGGACAGTATGATTATTTTTTGCTTGTTTTTCAGAAATCACTCAACATCTACAAGACTAAAGCAAAAAAATCACTTTGCCATTTGGGGGGGCTAAAAAACAAACACTTCCATACAGGGACAAGCAGGACCAGGAGTTAATTTTATTCCACAACTCCTTCCTCTCTCCTCATCCATATGTTTCTAACAACAATCATAATTCAACCATACAATTGATTCAAAATTCAGGATTTTCAGAGAAATACTGAACATTACCCTTTACATGAAGAGCGACAAAGACAAAGGAGAGCAGTTTTAAAAGAAGTTGTAGGGAAGTTGAGTCACCCCCATGTGAAACCATGGCCACAGTAAGGAGTGTGATTACACATGTTCAGACAGTTACACAACTAACTGACCCTGCAAAAGAGTTAAAACAGGAGTTTGCTGTTTGAAGTGAGTTTTCCCTGGTCAAAGAACAGTTCTTTTGTTTAAACAATTGCAAACAAGCTGGAGTAAAAAAATAAATAAAAAAAATCACTCATGTGTTAGTACTTTAAGTTACAATATGAGAAGATAGTGTTAGTACAATTCTAGATCTGAACCAGCTGCATGGCAGAAATTTTTTTTCAAAAAAGATGGAATGAGGAAACAGAGGGTCAAAAGGCATAACACAAGTTGAGCCAGTGGATGAAGGATACAAGAATACATCTCTTGAGGTGATGTGCTCAAAACACAACACAAGTCATACAAGCTTTGTGAAACAGGTAGAAGGGAGCAAGGGTTTATATACCTTAGCAGCTTGGGCAGTAGGAATTCCTGGTAGTGGCCCTTTTTTATTTATTTATTTATTTATTTTCTAATAACAAAAGCTTTGGAAATTGTGTCGCCAAATAAAACTTGAAATAGTCATACAGAATTCAAATCAAAGTGTGGACATGTGGGGAGAATTAAGCCTTTTGACCATTTTAGTTGTTGAAACTTGATTTGGTTCAGATTTTTTAATGGACTATGTCAAAGAAAACTGGCATTTGAAGTTGTAAACTTAATCTTTACATTAAATCTTTAGTGGCTCAACTTGTCCCCCCCCTTGGCTCAACTTACCTCTAATGGATTCAGTTGAATATTAGAACTTAAGAAAAAAAAATTTCTAGGGATGTACAACGTATGTGTGTCAATAGTTGGACACAGAAATTTCAAGTCCTTGCTTAAAATGTGCTTCATTTAAAAACTCACCCAAATCATCAGCTACTGCCAACAAGCTAAACGGGATATGTTCAGTCTTAGGACCAGAAGTTAACACAGGGCTCTAGCAGTTAAGTTGAAATACAATACCCACCCCAATTAATTCATATTTTAGAGCACTAAAGTGAATTACTCAAAACAAAAGGGCACATACTTAATCT
The DNA here is from genome assembly GCF_033239565.1 of Halichoeres trimaculatus. Taxonomy (NCBI): domain Eukaryota; kingdom Metazoa; phylum Chordata; class Actinopteri; order Labriformes; family Labridae; genus Halichoeres; species Halichoeres trimaculatus. Next base: position 21,029,139 of record NW_027437192.1, read on the forward strand.
CTGGTAGAAAGTGTAGAATTATAACCTTTTGACTTTATATAATCTAGCACTGCCAAAGGGTTTGAATTAATTTAAATATGTCTGTCTTGGTTATACACATTGCCAAAAGCACACTGACCTGCAGATAAAACACTTATTGTAAAACAATCAGTCCACATTTGCTGATTTTTTATCAGTCTTTAGTGATAAGCAAGAGCCTCAGACCTGCTAACATTGTCAGTCCTGGAAGAAACTTTGTTCAAAGAATGATATTTTGTATTGTACTTTCCTCTTTAACTGCAAGCACATTATCTTTAGCGCTTAACCCAAACTGTAACTTCAAAAAGACTGTATGCTGTTGAAAGTGGAATTCAAAACAGAATTTGATGATGTACAATTAATTTAAACTGTACTTGACTGAAAGTAGCTAAAAAACATCTAATTTTGAAATTGAAGAGCACCATAACTCTCATCTTTGGAGCAATGTTGTTTTAGTTCATGTTGAATATGGTCTGGCATTGTCTGGTTGACATATGCAAAGTCCTCTCTGTAAGGGACGCATTGATGGGAGGGGCAGCATAGTTTGTCCCAGAACCCATCCGTGTTTTTCAGCTCTACCAGTGTGTGTGTGTGTGTGTGTGTGTGTGTGTGTGTGTGTGTGTGTGTGTGTGTGTGTGTGTGTGTGTGTGTGTGTGTGTGTGTGTGTGTGTGTGTGTGTGTAAACTCTACATGAGCACCTATGCATCTCTACACCATGAAGGGTGCTGACTTTTGGACAGTGTGCTGATAACAAGCCACACCTTTCCCAACTTCTTTGCAATTTCACACAGTCTGTCCAAGAGTGATTAACCTCTTCCTTTTTCCCTCTGAGATTCCCCTCCTCTCTGGAATTTGCTCTTTTTACCAATTAATCAATGTTGTGCAAATTAACCTTACCATAAGGGGGATGTTTCTCCTAAAAAGTTTTAGCATTAAACATTTTGCGGGTGTTATGTTGGCTGTGCCCTAATTAAAAATGTTTGAAACTTATTGCTAGCAACAAACTTAAAAGATGAGCATAATTTTTCATGAAGTAACAGTTTTTCAGTTTCAAGACATACAATACAATCATTGCAATAGATTTCGGATCAATATCGGATCTAAATGATGTGAAAACCATTACAGTGGGTTTTAATAAAGATTATACACAGTTGCTTATAGATATGGGTATTAAATTAGTTACTTTTATAGGTACTGACCGAATTGAGTACCAATTCACATAAAAATCAAAAGGTACCATGTTTAGGTACCAAAATGGATCCTTGTGACTGTGAGGGAGTAGAGGACTAGGCAATTTTCCATGCTGGACATGAACACAGCATTGCAATGTTATATATTGTAGAACAAATATATTTAAATTGAAAAATGTTTATACTTTGTTTTTTAAACAAATTGATATTTTTTACCACATAAACACGAAAAAGTACCTAAAATTGGTACCGTTGAGTACAGGTAGACCTACTGACTGCCAGGTACCAGTTATCAGTACAGTAAGGTGTGAAAGCTACCCATAGTCACCTGACTTGTTAGGGTTAGGCAAAATAACTGGCCAATTAAAAGGGTGCTTTTTTAGGCAGCTGGGACGTTTTAATAGTTGTATTTGTTTGGTTTGCATTAAAGTGAATCCAAAAGAAAAAAAAAAAGTGTAAATATTATTTTTGTGCCCTTTGTATATCCTGTTGTATAAAGTTATTCTAAAATTAATAATTATAATTATGATTAAATAATGAATTAATTATTTTTTAATCTCTTGTATAAGATTTTTCGTCTACAAAAATAAACAAATGTTCAAAAAAAAAAAATCTCAAGCCACTTCATTAGTGGAATTGAAAAAACACCAACAAAAAATAAATACACTTAAGTGTAATTGCACTCACCGTTTTGAAAATGTGGCCGTCTTTACTGCCGCTCATAAATATGCAAGCCGCACCTAGTGCTATTACACTGAGCGAGTACAAGTTATACTGCATTTTACAGCCTTTGTTGTACTCAAAGCCAGCAGATCATTGGTGTCATTTATCTGTACAACGCCCCGTGTAAAGACAATGCAACAGTGAGCACACCTACGCGTTTAGGTTTCGGTTTGTTAAAACTTAAGTTTGAACTCATGGAAGTTTGTACTCCGTGATATGAGCCAGGAATAACTCTGCTACGGCTGTGTTATTGTAGTCAACTTTTTTGGGACCACAAAGACTATTTTAATACACGCCTGCTTTGGTCATGAAGGAGGAGGTGGTGTTGAATGAGCCTAAACAGGCGGATGGTGCAGACGGAGAAGCGCCGCCGCAACAGAGCTTCACAGGTGCTTGTTGTCATGGAGGAGCAAAGATGGCGGTCCTGGCCTATAGCCTGGGCAAACGCGAAATAAATCAACATTTCACCATCAAAAATGCAAAGTTGATATCGCTGGTGATCGTTATTCTTCTCTTCGTGTTCCACACAGCTTCACGTCATTATGGAGGTGAGTGTTGTTGCGTTTATTTAAGCTGCTATAGCAACACTTTAGCATATGCTAATGACAACTAGCAAGATGTTTGTATGTCTGAGGACTTATTGTGGACTGGTGCGATGCTGTTGCACATTTTTGCTCTTAGGTGATGAGGCGTAAAGCTCACAATAATTTGGTAGCGTAAATGTATGATCATAATTATAGACCTCTTTTTGTTTCGTGTAGTTGGCTAACTGCAAAAATCGGCATTGACTAGCTAGCCAGGATAGCCAAACAGAGCTAACAGAGTGTTTAGCAGTGTTTACATGCTGCTGTCAGGACACGCTTGGTTTGGGACGCCGCTTGCAGGCTGATGTAGCTAACAATTGACAGGACGAGGTTCACAGTATGAAGACAACAGCACTAACATTTAAAAACTATCATACTGGCCTGTCAAAAACCTTTACCCTTAACAAACTCTAAACTGTAGTGGTTTATTGAAGCAGCGCAGTGGTCTCTCCTTATTCTAACATTTCATTAATGCGTTTTCACTGTTTAAGAAGTCCAGAACTTACCATGCATTCTCCTCGAAGTTATGCAAATGTGTTATTTCTCCTTGCTGCGCATCACTAAGTTAAGGCCAAGCTACATTAACTTTATGTAATGCATACAGGATTAACACATCGTCTCTTGGTTCATGTAGTTTGGGTGTCCAAACTAGCTGGATATCCAAAATTCAGTGTAGGACCGTGCATTTATACAGCCTCTCAGATTAGATGTCAAAACATCACACTGATGGGAATAAATCAAACACTTTATTTTTTTAAGTGTACAACAATGTAGAAAAAAGCTTGTTGTGCTTGTGGTAGTACTGATGGAGAAGTACAGATGAATAATTTTATCTTCTTTTTTTCCATGTTTTTATTCATAATCATTTTTTTTTTTTTTTTTTTGTTATTAATGTCACCTGACAGAGTGGGACTACAAAGACATTTTAGTGTGGCATATATCCACCTCCCTGCTGGGCTGCACGTAGTGGACATGGTTCATGAAAGGAGGTGGGAACCAGAGACCTCTGTGTGCACACTGAGAGCAGCTGCCTTGGCTGGCGATGACACTAAATGCCCACATCTCTCGCCAGCCTTCAGACCCCTCATGTTCCCCTGTTACTATAGATTTATTCAGTTGCAGATGGCTCCATTCATCTTGCACACAAATGAATAGCAGGAGAGATTTATGCTTGAGCTACATTGCTGATGGCTTTATTTTGCAGCGTGGCCCCAAGCAGAGCCCTGTATTGTGTACAAGTCCTTTGAATGCACTGAGTGAAAAGCCAGGGTGCTTTTGAGACAGCAGGTTCCAGTCATAGTCGTCATAGAGGAACTATGAGTGAAAGGCAAGGCAGGGCAGCTCTTTTTCTTTTTTCCCGGTCTTACTGGTAGGACCTCTCTATCCTGCCCTTAGGTGGAGACTCATGTGAGTGGCTGCTGTCCAAAGGACGGTACTTGGGGGAGAACGTATGGCAGCCGTATGGCTGTATGATGCACAAATACAAAAGCACGTGAGTCACATCTATGCAAAGCTACTGTGTGTATTGTTTGTTTGAGATGAAGATTAAATTGTGTAGCAGTGAGGCGTATGTGTGTCTTCTTTGCAGAGATGACGGGTAATTTGTGACCCAAATAACCAGTTGAGAATATGCTATCCTATAGACAGCCTATGTTTAAAAAGGTCTGCTGTTTATCAAGTGATATAAGAAACACCCAACACAGGAATGATTGCTATCTGCTGATCTGTAGATTTATAGGTTTCAGATTCTCACCATCATTTTTGTCTTACAGTGATGCCAAAATCTGTCTAGCCAAAAAGCGGGTGGCCTTTGTTGGTGATTCAAGAATAAGGCAGCTATTTTACTCCTTCATCAAAGTTATTGATCCAGAACGAAAAGAAGATGGCGTCAAGGTATTACTGAGGAATATCAACATGTAGAGCCTTGGTTTGTCTTTGGAAAGTGTTGAGCACATCAAAAGAATCTACAGATGCAAGGAAGTCCAGGAAATGATTAAGTGCAGACATTCCTCTGTCCACCCTGCCCTGTCTCTCCACTAAATTTATCTTACCACACAAGATTTGCATTTTATTCAAAGTCTATCTGTCTACTCTTTAGATAAGTCAACCATTTCCTCCAATCCAGGTGATTGCAGGTGGTGGAGGATTTGCTTTAAACATTTTCTGCCATTACATTAAGAAAAAATGCTGTACCAAAAATGCTTTGAAATTATGCAGCAGCTGTAACTATTTTTGGCAGAATCTCAAGCAGAGGAAAAGAGGAACACTTTCTGTCTCTAACAGGATCTTTCTCTGTCTGTCCCCATGTAAACTATGACTGAAGCACGGGGACAATTCCTTTGAAGACAAGACTTCCTCTGTAAATGTGGTGAGCTATTTCTGGATGTTTTTTTTATCTCACAGTCTCAGTCTGATAAAACTCTGATAGAAGATTTGAAAAAATGTCTTCTTTCTCTAAAGGACTTCCTGTGGTGTCCAGAGGCAAATAACTCCATGAAAGAGCGTTTGATAGCATGGACACATGTAAGTGAAGACACTGAGTTCTGAGAGAGCTGAGCTTTGTTTATCAAGGGTGTTTTTATGAACTTGAAATTGCCGTAGTAATCGCAGGGAGTTGTTTTATCTAAATCCTGCTTCTCTGCTGTGTAACAGGAAGCTTCAGCAAAGCCAGATGTTTTGGTCATTGGAGCTGCCACAGTAAGCTCTAATACGGTGTTTAACCATATTTTCACATTTTAGTGAAAAGCAAAAAATAAGTTGGTTAATGTTATCTGTTGATGTGTTGACCACAGTGGTCCATCAAGTTTCACAGTGGCAGCAGCGAGGCCCTGCAGCAGTACAAAGTCAACCTTACCACCATGGCCACGTACCTGGAGAGGCTGGCTGAGCACAGAGAGGTCTACTGGGTCCTACAAGGTGGGTTTAACGTCATGCTTTTAATGTAAAGCATCACTGCTTGTTCCCGCTTTAAGAGCGATTAACCCCTCATGTGATTCCTGCCTTCATGCCAAACGGGATTAACTTTTACACGACTGGAAACTTCAAAGTGTTTGCACATTCCAAGTAAATTAACATCGCCCATCCTAAATTATAACTACTGTACCATATGGTTATTTTTCTCATTATTAAATGCTGTTTGTTTGTTTTTTCTACTTTTTAAGCCACTTACTTTATGGATTCTGAACCTTGACACAGAGTTTTCATGGGGGCAGTTTTAAGACCAGAACTGTTATTAAATCCCAGATTCTGATAGCAGAAGAAAGGTTAACATCAACATATCACTTACACACTATTCAAACTGTATCACACCAATACACCTGTGTTCTTCAGACCCTGTAAATGAGGAGGTGTTGAGCGACAACAGGAAAATGATCACCAACAAGCAGCTGGAGTTATACAATGAAGCAGCGATCGACGTGCTCAACGCCAGGTCGCAGGTCAAGCTGTTTGCAGCATCCCGCCAGGCTGCTTTGGAAACTATCAGCCAATCTGAGGATGGCTTGCACCTACCTGAGAGCACCATGAATGTGGTAGGCAAATATATTTTCATAATTTCCTCTTTTTAAAGGTAAGGCCTCACATTTGTTTAGTGCAGAGAGCATTTGAAGGGAAATTACTGTTTTCAAACCAGCTACCTAGCTGTTTTAAGAACATAGTAGTTCCCTTGAGAGTTACACAGTTAACCTTAAAACTCTCAAAGCTACGATCAATACTCTCTTTGGAAAGGATTCATATGGAGAATAAGTTTCATGTTTATATAGTAAGAACACCTACTAGATTTATTTGATAGAAAAAGCAGTTTTAAGCTTTCTTTCTAATCCACCAGACTTTTTGATATAGGAAGTTACTTCCTTGACTTTGCAGAACAAAGAAGTTACTTTTGACAGGGTGTTCATCTGCATGATTGATTTGTTTATTTCAGGGCTGTTCAATGAAAAATTTTGTCAGGCTGGGTTTTTAGACTAAGCACATAAGCTGGGCCACACATGTTTACCAGCAAAGTTAAGCTGCAGTGGTCCTCCCCTGAACTATCCAAGTCTGCTTTGTTGTAGTACAGCTCTGGTTATAAGACGCAGTCAAACTCTGAATTTTAGCCGCCCCCTCATGAGATCCCTCGGTAAAGTTTGTCTGAGGGTGTATTCACACCTGTGGCTTGTTTGCTTTGTTTCGATTCAGGGGCAAAAATGATACAGTTGTAGCGGTTGTCACTTGGTTAGTTTGTGTTCACAAGGCAAAAGTCTCTTTTGGTCCAAAGCACCTGCTTAGTGACACAATGCATTGTGGGTTAGTTGCTAGGTTACAATAGGTGTTGCAGCCAATATTTATAATGATGTTGGAATTTTTGTAGGAACTTGTCAGTGTTTGTAAAAGATGTCTTTCTCATCAGACCCGAATCCCAATCACTTGGCAGCTGCTTTCAGGCCACATGTGGCCCGCGGGTCGCTAATTGAATAGCATTGGTTCATTGTATCACAATTGACTTTAGTGTAGCATGATTGCACACATAAACCATCTGCTGTAGACAGAGGAAGACCATCATCTCTCATGTTTTGTAAAGTACAAGTGCAGCTTTTGTCAACAGTCTGGTGGTTTTGAAAAGAGTATTTTTACAAGTAAGAGGCCGTTTCTGTGTGATCCTCCTGTAGTGATGTCAGACAGCAGACTGCATTCGCCCCAAAGGCTTAGCCCGCAGACAGAAGCTACAAGATGAAGCCATCTGCTGGGGAAACGCTTCCTTTCTTTTGGTCATTTACTGCCCAAACTACAAGGAAATGTCTAAAGAATCCCACGATTTCTCTTCAACTATTGATCATGACTGAAATCCTCTCTATCATCCTCTGTGCTCTCCTTGTCAGGGAGCCATGGTTCTCATGAACTCTGTGTGCAACAAACTACTGAGGCCCATTGATGGTTCCTGCTGCCAGAGCCTACCACCGCCAAACCTTCTCCAGAAGCTGTCAGCATGTTTCTTCCTGTGCTCCATCCTGGCCTTAGTGGTCATGCACATCCTCGGCAGCAACCACCAACGCAGACCTGTGCCCCTGGACGTGGAGAGCCTGGAGGAGAAGAAGCCAGCGACTGCAGCTGCCCCCCTGGGTCCAAAAGCGCCCATCCAGGCTATCTGCAGGATGGGTGTTATCATGGGTTATTTTTACCTGTGTGACAGAGCTGACGTGTTCATGAAAGAGCAGAAGTTCTACTCACACTCAACGTTCTTCATCCCGCTCATCTATATCTTTGTCCTGGGGGTGTTCTACAATGAGACCAGCAAGGAGGTGAGATTTGGTTTGATACTGTCCAAGTTTGTGTTTTGAAACAGATTTTTTTCAGGTTGTTAGGATGAGAAAACTGATATTTTCTTCAGTGTGATGTTGAAGTGAAAGGGTGAGCTTACCCCAGTTTTAATGATGACACGAGAAGTGTCTGGCCAAACAGTTTATTTATTTATTTATTCCACATATAAGAAATGTAACACAAAATGAACCATACATAATGATTTAGTAAAAGAACAAAACAAAACTGGACAAAGCAACAAACAGTTATAACAGGAAATGTGTGGAGGGGCCAATAAAACCCATGGGGCCTTGTCGAGTGGCCATCCTAAAACCCTCTCAGAATGAAATATACCTCCACATTTACACAAATAAACACATATATTACAGTAATTCAAAAAAATACAGTTGAACAGGAGAAAATAATCAATGTAGGGTTAGCAAAAGTGTATGGTGGGATTGACACTGATAATGTGTTTCTCTGTAATCTGAGTGTTCAGCTGCTAACAGGAGCAAATGGGATTTTAGAAAATAGAAAGTATAAAAAACATCTCAAAAAAGGGTAAATCTTGCGGGGTCTATGGTTGTGCAACAATTTGTGAATGAACATCCTTTTACCACAGTAAAAACTATTTTCCTCCCTGTCTTTTGAACAGACCAAATTACTCAACAGAGAGCAAACAGATGAGTGGAAAGGCTGGATGCAGTTGGTCATTCTCATCTATCATATATCTGGAGCCAGTGCTGTGAGTCTACTCATCCATTTGAGAGTAATCTGCTAAGAGAGATACTGAATATTGGTTTTTAAAGCAAATGAATATTTCTGTATTTCAGTTTATTCCAGTGTACATGCACGTGCGTGTGCTGGTGGCAGCGTACCTCTTTCAGACCGGTTATGGACACTTCTCATTCTTCTGGCTCAAAGGAGACTTTGGACTCTATAGAGTTTGCCAGGTAAGGATACAGCATTACCCTTTGACCAGGATCCTTCAGTTGCTCATTATTATGTAATTTAAAACTACCTCTCCTAGTTCACACTGGGCATGGAACTGTTATCATATTGGCAGATGAACTCTATCATTAAGCTTCACCTTTCTTTTATCTTGTCCCGGTGTGGTACTGCTTTGACTCATCTGTGTTTGATAATTGTTTTAAGTCCTTTTCATAACCACTCCCCTACAGGTGCTTTTCCGTCTCAACTTCCTGGTCCTGGTGCTGTGTGTAGTCATGGACAGACCCTACCAGTTCTACTACTTTGTCCCTCTGGTTACCTTCTGGTTTGTTGTTATCTACAGCACGCTGGCCATGTGGCCGCAGATCCTTCAAAAGAAGGCAAACAGTAAGTGTTGATCCAGCAAATGTAAATAAGAAATTCTCTTGTCCTGTTTTTATTGCTGGCATTAAAGCCTGAAAGCAGTCCACATATTTAGCTGCATACAGTACATGTGACCTTCGTCTCACATGTTTGAAGGAAACAGCACTTTTCTCTAATGACTATCCTGTTTTCTGAACAGATAGTGGCATGTGGCACTTCGGGATCCTGGCCAAGTTGTTGGGCCTTATGCTGTTCATCTGCTTCTTTGCTTTTTCACAGGTAAATTAATTGAAATGTTTTTAATTAGTCGCAACATTCAGCACAACAAACTTTATGTGACAGTTGCGAAAGGTTACGTGAGTATGTAGCCCCGTTTCCACTAAGCGGTTCAGTTCGATGTGTCTCAGCACGGCATACATTTTATGACGTATCCTTTGACTAATCCCGGGACAGATCAACAAATAACCAAGACGAGCAGTCCGACTTTTTGGCTCCCTTCCGTAGGGGTGCCAAACTAAACCTATCCGATCTCGGAAGGTGGAGTTACAACACTGCAGACCGTTGATTGGTCGAAAGGATCATCACTTACAGTGCGACAGCAGTCGCATTTCTCCTGGTGGCACACAGCCTCCTCTGAAACAAAGATTGATAACACTTTGTAACAAAGAGCCACATGCCAATCACAAAGAAGTCAATTTGCTTGATGTCTCCTATCACTGCTCTTTGTTTACTGTGTCACGTTTTTCTTCTTCGATGGGTTTATTAGCAGGTACACTGTGTCATGCTGCTGTGGCGTCACACTATTATGTTTCTGATGTGGCTGTCGGCATCAAGCTCACACGCCGCCTACCACAAGGGGGCACGGTTCGCTGTGGAAACACACAAAGCTTAACTGAGCCAACTCGTACCAAACTGTACTGATCCAAACCGGACTGCTTGGTGGAAACGGGGCTTAAGTGTTTCTACATCAGAGTTTAGGAGAAAATATAATTCACCTCCCAACATGCTAGTCCTGATGTAAAATTAAATCAAACTCATCGTTGATTCATTGTTTGAGTCTTGCTAATCAAACATTACTGTTATATCATTTTGACTTCAGGGTATCTTTGAGGGAGTCTTCTCTCTATGGCCCATCTCGAAGCTCTTCGAGCTGAATGGGAGCATCCACGAGTGGTGGTTCAGATGGAAGCTGGACCGATTTGTAAGTCAAATGTGTGATGAGTCCATCTTTGCATGAACTTGAGAGCTGATACTTGATGAGAGGATTCGTACCTTTTACAAAAGAGAAAAAACTTTTTAAACTATGTAATAAAAATAAAGTTTTGATGTTCTTTTGCAGGCGGTGATACACGGCATGTTGTTTGCCTTCATCTATCTGGTGCTGCAGAAGCGTCAGGTGCTGTCTGAGGGTAAAGGAGAGGCTCTATTTCCTGCCAAGTTCTCCAACCTGCTCCTCTTCCTCTCAGTCGTCTTCTTCATCGTAAGTGTCAGACTTTTTTTTTCCACATCAGTTCCAGTTTGTTAAATCTAACTGTAAAGATTGCAGTCATAGATTTTTTCAGTGATGTACATTTGTTTGCTTTTTTTATTCTATGCCAAGAAAATAACCTCTTTAAACTTTGATGCAATTAAAAAAGATAAATACCTGCAGCTCGGGACAGACTTGTATCTCTGGCAGGGCTAGATTCTTAGCAAGCAACCCACACGCCTCACTGTTCACTCACTGTATTAAGTCTTAGGGGTGCATTGTTAAAACTGAGTCAACACCCTCCTTTGTTTTCACTGTCCCTAAAGGTTAAATCCTGTTACCTATCTTCCTTTCTGTCTCTCATCATGTCAGACTTACTCAATATGGGCGAGTAGCTGCAACACCAAAACAGAGTGCAACGAGATGCATCCTTACATCTCTGTGGTGCAGGTACAGTTTTAATTTCCCTCCTCTGTCTCTGCCTTTCTTTTCTTTTCCTCCTTTTTAGTAATTTCCCCCCAGAGTCCTTTTCTACTGTCGTCAGGACTGGTTTGCTTTTTTATAGGGCTGTCACTGCAATGCGTTAATTAGATTAATTCATCACATTGCAAATGAACGCATTATTAAAATTTAAAGTTTGACTAACTGATTGGCTGCCAGACATTTTTAGCACATCTTGAAGGATTTTTCAAAACTCAAATAATATTGTTTTCTACGACTCTGTAAACACCAAAACCACCCAAGAAGAGTAGACTCTCTTCATGTTGTCTCTTCCTGTTTTTGATCCAAAACACAGACACATACTCATCCACAGTAGTTTACGAGCGTGATTTTGGTTGACAAGCTTTGCAAGACCCCGCCTCCCCCTGCTGAAAAGCATAAATTACTTCTATAGACGCAGGAAACAGTTGCACAACATCAATGGCAACAAAAACTGACATTTCAATATTGGCCAGTTGGAAAAAAAGTAGATTTATAAATCTGCTCTTCTTCGTGTATTCATTTGATTAGTCATGCACTACAACTTTGTAATGTCCTATAATTCAAACATTTTATTTGGGGACCTTAAGCAGATATGAGATTAAAATGTGATTAATTCGATTAATTAATTTCAAATCCTGTAAATAATTTTTATTTATTTTATTTGTTTTCTCAATCGCCTGACAGCTCTATGACCTGATCACATGAGAACTGATGAAGTGTTTACATGACACTATAATCTGAGCAACAACAAGGGTGTTATCCTAGGGAGTTAAACTCATTTGGGAAAACTTTTGAAAGAGCAAATAGTTACCAGAACTGAAAGATAAACAAGATTTCTTTTTCTAAACTGACCAGGATTGCATTTTTTCTTCCCCTGTCAGACCTTTTTTTTCCGTACATCATGTTTCCTGAGGTGTTTTTGCCTCATCATGTTGAATCTTTTTTGCAATGTCTTCCCTCTCCACAGATTTTGGCCTTCATCCTCATCAGAAATATTCCAGGTTACGCACGCTCCATTTATAGCTCATTCTTTGCATGGTTTGGAAAGATCTCTTTAGAGGTAAGCTCAAGATAAATATTTAAAGAATGTAGTCACATATTCTTTAACATGTTTTAAAATGTTATTCTGGATGGAAACCAGATTAAATACCTGAATTAAGAATGCAACCACTAAGATTGAGCTTGAAAAGACAGAAATTAAATGTGCAGCTCTGATGTTTTGTGATATTTGCTGGTTTACGTTGAAGGAGCTGGATTACATGCTGTGTTTGTCTCCCCCAGCTGTTCATATGTCAGTACCACATCTGGCTGGCTGCAGACACCAAGGGAATCTTAGTTCTCATCCCAGGAAACCCTTCACTCAACATCATGGTCAGCACCTTCATCTTTGTGTGTGTGGCTCACGAGATCTCCATCATCACCAACGACCTGGCTCAGGTGGTCATCCCTAAAGACAGCGTGGCCCTCTTAAAGAGGCTGGGGGCCATTGGGCTCTGCAGTCTGGTGGTACTAGTGCTGGCTAGTACCAGCCAGCCCCCACCCTGATGAGTGCCTCTTGGTGGAGGGTGGGGCAGCCACAGTGGACCCAAAGAGGCCTGTGCTTGGTTTTTTAACGTACTGATGGTTACAGGAGACATCCTCAGTTGTTTTGAGGAAGAACAATGTCTCTGTGCCGGTCCAGCTTTGAGCTGGGACTCTTATCTCTTGACTGCTGTGAAAGTCGTACACTGAAGAAAACAAAAACACCCGAGAAAAGGAGAAGCTGCTCCTCACAGGGCAACTTTCAAGAGAAAAAAGTTTACAACCTGTGGATTCAAACGAAGTGCAAAGAAAACATTTGGAGGGGTTGGATTTTAAACAGAGGCCCTCTTCTTTCAAAACCTCATGCTTGCTGTGTGATTTTTTTTTGCCTCTTTTTAGCCAAACTATCTAACAAGAAGTTTATTTTGTGTCACACAGTTCTTCATGTCATTGCTCCACTCTGGGAGGGATCACTAGGCATACACTTCGTCCACATTACAGTAGCAGCTGAAGGCGTTTTCACTCAGGTGGATCTGTAAAGCTTCATATTCAGATATCTACAGCTGTGGCCAAAAGTTTTGAGAGTGGCACAAATTTTGTTTTTCCTCATTGTTTGCTGCCTTAGATCCTTTGCTGGCAGTTTGTGTTAACTCTAGATTGTGAGGAGAGATCAGGTGAATGAGAATCAACGGCAAAGTCGTTCCCTGCCATGAAAAATGACATTTGGGAAAACCAAATTTAAACCCATCTCAAAACTTTTGGCCACGACTGTACAAGAACAGTTCAAATTGTGCAGCATTTTATTGTTAACATTACTGTGTACCGTCTTTACGGGGACTTTCAGAAACAGTTAGATATCTAGATATGCAACAAATGGACCAACAACTGGGATTGGGTCATCATAGAAAAAACTGTCAAGACTGAGTTGGAGTGCAATGTTTAAATGTTGGCTTCTCCCTCAACACATTTCTGCTAATATCTCTGTCAGTAATTTTAGAAATGTTCGCCTTTTGCTGAAAGGTTTTGTGGCCACCTGCTGTAGCTCTGAAATTCTATGTGACATGTACAGTATTTAATGATTTAAATTAAGCTTATATTTTATACAGGTTCTTTTGTTTGGGCTTTGTTTTATTTTGTACTTTGAGCTCATCACTGCTGTTTGTGAAGGAAGTATTAACATAGTTTTATACCCATCCCAGCATCTCATAGATGATGACCTGCCTGAGACACGTTGCAGAGGTTAAGCCTTTACGGTCTGTCTGCTCACAACATAGTATATGTATATTTGTATAATAGAGTGTGAGACTTTATTTTATACAGCAACGCTTGGGCAGTGTGTTTTCTAGTCCTCTAATATTCCTTTGCCATTAAAAAAAAACATGCCTCACAGCTGTGGTGAAAAATGCACTGGCTTGCACATTATTCTACACTATTCTTGGACTAACAGCGACAGAGCCAGTGAAGCTTCATTCTGTGACTGAGAGGGTGAATAAGTGATGCCTTTGAACACAGCTTTTCTCAGTGGCTTGTTCACGTTTCTATGAGCCTGGATCACAGTCCTCTGTCTGATTCTGCATCAGAGCCACATCAACATAGACAAGTGATGCACTGACCCACCTGATGAAACATTACTGTTGCTTCAAAAAAATATTGTATCTTTTGTCAGTTGACAAATGGGCGACATACTTTGCCTCTATATTCCCTCAGACGTTTAAGACAGATAAGCACTTTCACTGCAAGTCCTGCAGTTTTGTCAGCTTTGCAGTGAGTACAATGTTCAACATGATACTGGGGCAGAAACATATTTTGTATGTATGAGTCTGTGTTGCATATGAGGTTGTAAAGATTGTAACGACAGTGGGTTTCTTCATTCATGTTGATGTTAAAACAAGAAAAAAACATGGGCTCACTAGAAATGTTTTTGTTGAGCTGATGATGGGTGGTTATGTTTTGAAACCAGGCACCAAGTCAAATTGTAATTTCTACAACAAGTCAACACTTCATCCTATTCTAGTATGAGAAAAACACAGTTGACTTGACATTTACTGCTCCATTTTCTCATCTTTTACTGCTCTACAGCTCAAAGTTTGGTAATTGTTTCAGGCCTTAAAAAGTCTTTTTGGTCATGTAAAAGCAACAACTATTTATACCCTTGTGTAGGGCCTATTTGACATATGTTACATGTAAATCTTTTTGTGATGTCTTAAAATGTGAAATGTATCCAAATTATTTATAAATGCCTTTATTCTGTTGTACATTGTTAATAATAACTTCAGAAAAGGAGCTGGGTTGGAGTCTTTTGTAGAGAACAACTTATTTCATGTCACTTGGATGTTAGCAGACTGATGTTTTAAATGGGGAAAGTGAAACTCTCAGTGAGTGCAAATTACTTTAAAAGATTTTATTATCATGTGACAATTACATGTAATTAAAAACACATGAAGATAAAGCATTTCATTGTAAAATTCCCTTTTCCTCTGTTGTGCAAAGCAAGTAAAAACAATTACTCCATAGTTTTAACATTTACACATATTTAAAAATACTCTAATTTATATTAACAACCAGCTAAGCTCTTTACTTATTCTTCTTCACACTCACTCTTTGAGGTGTAAGTGCACATGGACGGTAAGTTTTTAAAACACTCGAGGCATGCAGATTGGCACAATTGTTAGAAAAAAAAAACAAAAGGTATAGATATGGAAGCAAAGTCGGCTTCAACACCAGTTTGTGGTCACAAGTTCAGTGCTTCAGCCACCTTTCTCTCCTCAGGAATACCATTTACCTAGAAAACACAGATACCAGAGAGGTTATTGCAATGAAGTCATATCAAGCAAAAAAAAAAAAAGTAAAGAGGAGTTAAGATTACTTCAAAACAGGAGAAAACCTTTTCAAAAAGTCACCAACAAACCTACCTCCAGCCTTCGAAATGTTGACATGACATAATTTTCTCCTTTGTTAGCAGTGAACAGAAAGAGCAGTAGGTTAGTGCTGAAACTGTGATGCAGTTGAACACCATGCTCACAGGGGGGCGCTCACACACCTATAACTGGGTTCACAGATGCTCAAGATAGCCCAAACAAGAAGTACAGCTCTCTGCCTCATTTCTCATGCAGCTACAACAAAACGATGATTCACTCTCAGTGACAGATTTCCAAACAAACAGTGCAGATAGCAAAAAAGAAAGGATCAGTTTCATTTTCCTCACATTTTGGTAAAAAAAAAAAAAAAAAAGCTTTTGTAAAAATGAATAGACAATAAGAATCAGGCATCTTGATCAACAACTTATCCTGTGTCAAATGTTAGTAAAGGAAATAGTGACATGCAAGCGGAATTAGAGATCAGATTGTGAAACAACTATGAAGGGATGAGGGAAACACTCACCTGATGGCCGTTGCTGTGGTATCGTAATCTGGTTTTGCAGATTCCTGAAATCATGAACAATAATAATGAGACAAACAGCCAAACATAAAGCACAAGACCCTTTAGTATCATGTGAAAGCATGTTGCATTAGCAAATTTTTCTGAGTTTCAAGGCCATTAAGAAAAATCATGGGACAGCTTGAGTCTCTTTAAGCTGTAGTGGTGTTTTTTTCCTAAGGCCAGACATGCTCACTTAAAGCTTAAGCTGTAAACATCGCATGGTTAGAGTTCTTAAAGTGAGATTAAACACTGATGGTATTGTTTCAACTTATATTTCCCCTGTAAGCTATACTGCTGCGTGGCTGCTAATGAGCATGGGTGCATGTGTGCATTTCATGTGAGCACAGGCAGCTGTGACAGCATGTTTATTCACAGATGATGTGCAGAAGTGGACACTGGTTGGTAGTTCTTCAAGTGAGACCAGTGCTAAAGGTCTTTAAAGCTGTCGTCTTTCCAATGACCAGCAGGGGGATTCCACTGGATGCAAACTCAAAACCAAGTGTATAAAATCAGAGGAGAATCTCATTTCACTTATTAAACATTCTAATGAGTTAGTGGGATTACATGTGGGTGACAGAGGAGGGAGCAGGAAACAGGGTGAGAGTGGGGAGTGACCTGCAGGACAGGTGCCAGAAGCAAGGTTATAATAGTTTTGGATTTGTCATTATAGTTTAGTTTTAGTAAGTTTTGACTTCCATTACAGTTTAGTTACAAATAGTTTTAGAGTGGGCATTCTAGTTTTTATTTAGTTTTGATTTTTGCAACAAGGCTTAGTTTTAGTTTAGTTTTAGTTTAGTTTTAGTTTTTCATACCTTATTAACCAGGTGCAGGATTCAAAAAGGTCAGAGTAAATATTTTTTAATATTGTTTATTTTCAAGTCCAACATAGTGCTCACTGCTCAGTTAATGCTGATACTGAAATGTTGGCTGCTGCCTTAAACACAAAAAATAATATAAACTTAATATAAAAAATATAAACATAAATTATATAAAAAATAATATTCACCTAAATTACATAAAAATAATATTCACCTAAATTACATAAAAATAATATTTAACAAAAACTATATAAAACAATATAATATGAGCTTAAATCTTTAGAAACTTGGACTCTAACAAGAAAGAAAGACTTAAAAACAATTAAAGTCAGACTCAAATGCAGTTAAACTATCACAGATGATCTGATTCATTGCTCCACTACGTTTCGTTGCAGCACAGCACACAGCCAGTCAGTGCAGTAAAGAAGCACGTCCCAGTATGTCGCTATGATGGTGCTGTACAGCACTGACAACTGCCTAAAACTGTCGTAAAATTGGTTGGGAAAATGTGTCGGATTAATTTAAATCCTAAAGGCTATTAACATTGTCAGAAACTAAAACTAAGGGCATTTTCTCTATAATTTTAGTTAGTTTCAGTTAGTTTTGTGAACACAAGATACAGTTTTAGTTTACTTATCGTTTTTGTTTTCTTTTCTAGTTTTTATTAGTTTGACTTAACTGCAATGTATTTTAAATTTTAGTTTTTGTTTTTAGTTATGTTTTAGTTAACTATTATAACCTTGGCCAGAAGTTGGACTTGAACCCATGCTGACCCCTTGAGGTCTGTAGCCACTTCATTTTATAGTCTGGTGTTGTTTTGACATTTTACTGCTGTGTAACTGGATGTATATTGTTTAGATTTAGTCTATATTTCAAATCACTGTCATTTTATCACCTCTTCATTATTTAGCTATGTAGAGTTCTTCTAAACTGCAAAAATGAGAAAAGAATTCAGCCTTATTTAAGTGTAAATGATATATCTGATGATAATGCTAACAGTAGCCACTTAGTAGCAGATACTACTGTTAGCTACCAAGTTTCTAGCTACCAGGACTTTTTTTTTATTTTCTTAAGACGGACATAATTAACCATCCTAAACCGAGAATGACTTTCCTAGTTTGGATGTGAAAGTGGTTGAATAATAGCACTTGGCTGTTATCTAATGTTAGCTTGTGAGTAATCAACTGTTTTTTTAATTCTGCCTCTTTTTCCAAGAAAGCTGAAAAGAGAGACGGGGAATGTGTAGAGAGGAGCAGTAGCTGGGAGCGAAACCATTGGCAGCTCCAGTTTGGGCTCTAGTCTCTGTGGGGCTTTAACTACTCAGCTGAACTAGCACCCAATGAACTGTTGTTTTTTTGTTTTGTTTTGCTATATTTGCAGTAAAATATGTCTCAAAGTCCCTCCATTTTTTTCATTGTTGTTTCAATTTCTCAGGAGCACAAAAGCGGAGAAAAGATAAAAATAAAATGTCAGAGACTCTATACTTATGCAACTTGGAAACCTTGGACACAGCAATAAGGTTAACCAGTATTTGAGCTTTAACCCTGACAGAAAAATGGCTGAAACAATGGTCATCTCTGCAACATACGGTCAGCTGAAGCTAAAAGAAAAAGAAAACAAGATGGCACTTATCGACATATTAAACACAAAGCTATAAAATTTCATAGGTATCCACCATAAGATGTCAAATACAGGTCCCTCTGGTATTTATAATGCAGGGTTAAACTTTCTCCATGCATGAAGACTTAACTGCATTCAGCAATGTGCACTCTCCGTGCAGATGTGTAGCTTCTTGTACCATTTGTTCTCACCATCCTACCAGCTGCCTGTGTTGTGGTTGAACTCAGTCTATTGTTAATGTGATGGTTGGGAGGTGCAGAGCCACTGTGACCATTTCTACCAGGGCGTGTGCCATCCCCTTCGTCTTTACAACCAAATTTTTTACTCTGTAGCATACCACTGTTTTCTTTGGATGCATAATTATGACCCTGGAGGAAGAAAAGCTGATTAAAATTGGCGCTGCTGGACCGTTTCACCTCCCTATGTACCCAGCTTTAAGTGCCATCTGACATTTTGTACGAGTGTATTGGTCGCACTGGTGCTCAGTTTTAAGATGACCAAACAAATGTTGCTTTTTACACACAGTTAATCTCCAACTCACGTCTGTGTCTGCATGAGGGGCATGCTGGTCGTCTCATAGTTGTCGGGATGGATCGGTGGCACCACCTCTCCACTGACTGGATTGAAGACAGGCAGAGTGGAGAGAGGCCAGGAGATCTCCCGGTTCTTCGACATGCTCCTCAGCTCCTTGGTGGACTTCTGGATGGAGCTGTGGTGAACTAGCTGAATGCTGGAGAGGGGAAAGGCAGTGAAGTTTACACAAATGAGTTTGTGTTGTTGTCATTGTCAGTGTTGTTAATTTGTTTCAGCCCATATGCAATGCCTCTTTGCCAGGAATACATTTAAATATTTTCATGAGCAATCACTTTGTCTCTGCTGGAGGAAGCTCTGCAATCAGTTCATGCATGCAAGACAGAAACATAACATCCACGCTTACCTAACACTGCAGCCTTCTCTGTCTCCAAGATTAATGTATCTCTCAAGACCTTTCCTACTGCTACACCATTAATTACCTACATCTGGCCTTTGAATTTTTAAGCAGCCCATTGGATGAAAGATGTCAACACACAGATGAGCATATGAATGGAAATGAGAAAGCTGTCAGTGACAACAAAGATGACAAAACTGCAAACAAAGAGAAAGAGGAGGGGGGCAGAAACAGAGCCAAAATAAAGCAAAACACAGCAGGAGAGGTAAAACACTTACTCTGGTGTTTGCATGTTTCTTTTTTCCCTAGGAACAAAACAAAATGGATGAATTAAATACTAATATTAATAGTCAAACACACATCTACACACAGGTGGATGGGCTGGTGGGTAAAGACAGTGGAAATGGAGATGGGCTATGTGACATTGAGTGAATGAGGGGGCACGTCTCTCCCAGCCTGTAAATGATGGAGAATGATGAATGAATTTATTGAGGATGACTGTCACTGCTGTGCGTCAAAACATCCAGATGTGCATGTCGAAAACAATCAAAGAAAAATCCGACTGATATTCATGAGGAACTCAAATGTAACTGGATGGTAATGACAAGCTGCAATCCAAGTCCAGATCATTGCTCTCATTTTAACGTCTTGCACTATCCATCCTATCTTCAACTCTGCTTCGCATACACTTCACTCAAGAGTTTCTGCACTTTCCTCAAATGTTTGTGGGCCTGTTTGAAGCGACATCAGCAGAAATACACAAGATAATACAAGACCGAGCACACTTACACCCCCTCTCGTCGGCAGCACATAGCGTAGCCAAGGATAATGAAGAGGACTAGTGCCACAGCAGAGGGAATGGCCAGCGTGATGAGGAAGTCTGAAAAGTAGTCCCTGCTCTTCAGAGACTCAGAGGGGGGGTCATAAGGGGCAAATTCGGGCAGGATTCCAGTGCCTGGGTCAGGACGAGAGATGTAAACCGGGACCACTTTGTTGATGTCAACCTAAGGGAGAACATAAGAGCTTTTTAAACGAAAAAGAAGGTTTCGTAAAAGCTGTTTTTAATCGTGGAACAGGATAATAACTTGCTTTATGTGAACACTAACTTTATGTCCTGTAATGGAAACCAACAAACGCATGTTGGCAAACTTAACTCTGCCATGCGCTAAGAAACCACAGAAACTGATCTTTTAGATTTAACCATTTGGTGCTTAAACCAAATCTTGCAGTGCTTTGTATTGTTTTTGCTTTATGTTAAGATTCTTATTCCAACCTCGACAACCCCACTGGCAGATTTTCTTACTTGTAATAAGCAATTGAAACCTCATTTTTTTCTTTAACTAACTTGATATAAGACATGTTTCTGGACTGGTCAGGTGAATGTGGTCTAAATTAAGTCTAAAAATATGTTTTCCCTAAAAATATGACAAAACCACTTGATAGAATTTTAGTTTTAGCAGTGATGACTAAATAGTCAAGTTATCATTATCTAAAAACAAACACTACAGTAAAGATACATAAATAACACATTATGATATACTGAAAAAAACATTCTAAAATAGTTACACCCAGACAGAACATATACAGAACAAGCGCAGGAACTCAGGGTTGGCTGCAGTATTCAGTATGTAATAACGGTGGTTATATTTTTTTTACATACAGCTCTGTTGGCTACAATAACTATCCCTCCCCTCTGGTTTTTAAGGTAAAATATCAAATCACCAGATTAACCAGCCTTAGGTGACCTGTTTCACTACGAAATATAAAATGAAACATAATTTCAAACTGTATAAATTTCCAGAGCTCCATCCTTACCAGAGAAATCTTACACCAGTCAATGTGAAACTGAGCTCTGAACTTCTTGTCACAGCTGATGACAGGCTCCATCTCCTGACTGCAGCGCAGCTGGTTGTGTGGACTCTCCACCTCCCGCAGGCACGACGAGAAGGCAACATCAGCACCAACCATCACATACACTCTGGAGAGGGACAGACAGGGATGTACAAAGCATGAGAGAGGAGGAGAAAATGGAGCCTCTTTTCACGTGTTTATGCTGTCAGAGCTGTTCTCCTCCACAGAGTGTTCATGAGATGCTTTCATCTTCTGAAGCATCTGCATGAATCTTTGATGCACATCTTATGGCAGTTTACGTGGGCTGGTCCCTTCTGAAGGAGACCAACTGACAGAGTCTGTCAGGGCCCGGACTGCTCCTTAACTTCACAGCAAGCCGTGGATTCCCATGACCCCAATTAAATTAAACCTCTGCGTGATGTGTGGGCTGAAATCATAAGAAATATGTTTGATTTAAAGAGTCAAAGAGGTCATCGCTGGAGAATCACACCAGGTGTCTGCAACCCTTTAATTCCATAGGAGCCATTTTTCCTTAGCTCACCTGGATTACAGTCAACCCAGAGACACAAAATCTACTTTACCTTCAAAATAAAGACTAAAGTGTGTACAATTCGGTAAAAATTTGGTAAATAAATTTCTATACATGAAGTTTTTTGAATTTATGAAATAGTACATGTTTTGTCTTAGTTTGATATTTTAAATACATTTGCAGAAATGTCAATTATTTGCAGAAATTGTTTAAAAAAAAAAAAATTTGAAAAAAAAAAAAACTGAAAAAAAAATTGGGATTTTAAAAATTTCAAAAATATTGAATTTCACAAAAATGTGCAAACATTAAACGATTTTTAAACAAAAACTTGCAAAAACAGTTTTACAATCTTTAAAAATGTACAAAAAAAAAAAAAATTGAAACATGCAGAATTATAAAAACTTCAAAAGAATATTTGAATTTGATAACATATATTGATCATATCCCTCAACTTATCATTTTTTGTTGTTTGCTAATGTTTTGCCACATATCAAGCATGTATATCAAGCCAAAATGTTGGCAGTTGAATGAATCTGTCCACACAGAATCAAAATCTGTAAATTTTTCCAAATTTGTCTTTTTGTTTATTTACTTGTCTTATCAAGGTGTATAACTTGAGGTTAGCCACAGGTGCATGGAATTTTGGTGGGCTGTTGATGTTGTAGGAGGTGAAGTAGAGTGGTGACAGGCTTTATTGCAGGATGTGAAGCATATTTAGTTCAACAAAATGTTGACGCATGATTTTTTTAGTGTCTTGTCTATAATCATAAATACCCTCTGCAAGAAAAATAAAAATTCTTTATTTCCATAATGTTTTTTAAAGCTGCAAGGAGCCACTGCGAAGGAGTCAAAAAGCTGCATGAGGCTCCAGAGTTCTCATGAGGATTCATATCTAAGTACCAACAGTTTTTGGACTACATGTGAAATTTAATAAACAAAATCAATGCATGGTGCCTTGAACAAACTTCACTCACCCTTCCTTAAGATTGTTGATGGGCAGGGGCACACGGCCGCCACGGTCCAGAGCCGAGGTGATGTTGATGGCATTGAGGCGCTCAGGCTGCCACACATTCTTCACCGCTCCTAAGAAATCGCCGAGCACCTCACTGGCCAGCATCTCCTCCACGTTCATGTTTTTGATGTAGAACTCAGCCTGGAAGGGCAGAGGGAACTCTGTGCACGGGTGGGAAAAGAAGAGAGTGAATAAAACCGTGAAAAAGGTTGATGTTGAAATGATGAAGTATCGGGACGGCAGGAGGTCAGCTAAAGCAATGCTCTGCTGACTAAGAAATCATTAATTTTTTAGTACTGCAGCACAGTTCACGCAGGTTTCACAGGTCTGTCCTGCAGACGCTGGTGTGTCTGCCACACTCTGTTATGACTTTGTCTCTTTCTGGGGCCAGATGGCAGATAGCATCACAACAGAGGAAGAGTGATGTCATGTTAGAGCTGCAAACATCTGCTGAGCGCTCTACCGGCTCAGACCATGTTTTTGCTGCATGTACCATGACTGGTCAACAAGCATATGTGCGCACACAGACGGGCACAGATGTGAGGGGTAATCAAATGGAACTGCTGCCACCTATAATGTTTTAACACTGTCATATACAGGACTGCAACATATGTAGATAATCTGTGATGGCTGACTGGATAATCAATAAACCATGAAATAACCTGGCTTAATCACAGTTTGCTGATTTTCTATAAGAGTAAACATAAAAACATGCTTGAATCAATACTATTTGTTGTTTTTCTATAGAAATGATCGATTAGTCCTCTTGACAAAACAAATCAATGGCTTTGCTTCTTCTCTACAGCTCGGCCTCCTGAATCATTAGAGAACTGAATGTGCCCAGAGGATTTAATCAGGGAAGTCACACAGTCTGATCAGTGTTTGCCCTAAGCTCTCACACTGGCGCCTCTTACCTTCTGTAGCCATGACGTTTATGACCAAGTTGTGCCGTGCTGTCTCGAAAGTGCGTCTGTTATAGGCAGTAATCTGAAACACACAGGGGTGAAAGTTTAAGCTCAGATCAGTGCAGCTTATATGGCAGCAGCCCCCCCTGGACCAGGCTGAGCCAGAAACACTGCGCCGTATAGAGGCACATGTGCACCCGGGGAACGTTAAGCCTTTTGGGAAAAGAATTTCCTACAGTAGCTTATGGGGGACAAAGAAGGCATAAAATAACATAATGGAATTTAAGTCTGAAGACTCAAAGCGTAACATTGAGTTGTGTTATTACTTAAGGCGTAAAAATCAGCCATGCTCCGTTAAATCAAATTTCAAACTGCACTATTTATATTCGTGCCATAGCAAAGGCTTGGCATGTGATACTGTCTCCTGTTCCAATGATTTCTGGATCATTTACAGTAACTGCTTTGATTTCTTTCAGGACTTCTTGCACACAGCAGAATTTCTTCTCCTTCCTCCACATATCAAACAAAAGCCCGTCATCTGGTCTACTTCTCCGAGAGAAACCCATCTACCACTCACTTCTATGACGGTGGCCTTCCCAACATGCTCTGCAGTAGGAGAGCCGTATAGCACCCCATCGCTGTGCGGCGTCCTCTGGATGTAGCGCAGCCAGCCGGGCCTGTCGGGGTAGCCCATCAGGTTGGTGTTGAAAGTGATTGGATCATTGCTGGCATCACCTATGGGTAGAGCCTGTTTAATGATGTGATTCGCTCCAAAACCAATCCAGTAAGGAACATTTAGACCCATTAGCTGATTTGTGAACGTGTTGCCAGAAGCAGAAAAGCATTTTTATGAGAGAGATATGATGAATAGACGGTGCAATGCTGCATTTATGAAATGGCTGCACCAAACACTTCCAGAAAAAAATCTGTTTAGATAATACAGGTTTACACACTTTTAACTATCATTAAATCATATGAAAATGCAACATGATGGGTTTATACCTGATTTTGGGTAGGGGGGAAACTCTCCTTTGAAGTACTCCCTCTCTAAAACGTGAACAAACAGCACTCCTGCAGATGGGTAGACGTTACGGTCTGCATGCGACCTTGACAGGATGGTCACCACTGAAACACAGATTTACAACAAACACAATTTATCTCTCTGAGAGTAGATATTTGACTCGACTGTGTTTTTTATTCATCATTATGATGACCTGCCTAAAGCACTGATTAGAAAACAAGCTACAGTGTTAATCAAGGTGAAAACAAATAAAGCACACATTGGGTTACCAACTTCACGCATTGAGGATCAATACTGCCACAGTGATAAATGTGTCTACAAGTCTTGCATGGTGTCTGCGTTCTCACCAGGGTAACTGCATTTGCTGCACAGAGTGAGCAAGTAAGCAAAAATCTTAACTGTGAATGATGAGCATCATTCAGATTGTACAGAGCTGTTTTCACATCCTCATTCCACTCCGTCTCCATTATACTTGCTGTTTAGTCCCACTCAAACGTTCGCTCTGTGTTTGTGAAGGGCATCGAGGGGAAAATGGAAGCCCCTTTACAAAACTGTACAGTAGGAGCAGAGGTGAATGCTCAGCTCTTCCCCCTTTGGCCTCTTTTTCTTTCACTTCCCATCTCTCTTTGGCTCACCTGTTTTCATTCTAAACCATTTTTGCTCGACTGTTTTCTCCATTCTCTACTTTTTTTTACCCCCTTCTTTTCTATTTCCACTTAGTGGGTGGGCATTCAATTTTTAAACAGCATGGGAGATGGAGAGTACAAGAGGAGAAGAAGAGGAGAGGGAGGAGGGAGAAGCGCTGGAACAAGAGGAGAAAGGGGCTGAAGTTCTTTGCCATGAAGCATAACAGGAAGAGGAAAGAGTATGAACTGTTCTAGCCTGCAGAAATACAATCTCAGTCACATTGCACAGAGAGAGGATGGCGTGAAAAAGCTGTGTTTGTGCCCTGAGCTAGGAAAATGTCACTGATTTTTACCATCATATAACTCCTGCTTTATCCTCCAATAAGCACTGAACCAACACATTTCACATTATTATTCCATATGGGGACTACTACCCCTAGAGGAAGTTTGGAGAACTGCATGGGGGTATTGTTTTTTCTTCCCAATTAGTTTGGAAAAACTCACCCATGCACAGTCCCTCAAATAATTTGACATTTGTTAAATTAAAAGTGTAAATGTTTGTAAGATTAATTCATACATTTTTAGTTTTTTTATCCTTTACCCTTGAAGCAGATTTGACTGCAGCTCTATCTACAGTTCAGAATAAAGGCTAATAGGGGACAGTGTCACATGTATTATCTCAGTCTGTAATACAACTGTTTTATGATATAAACTAAAATGAAACGTGAAGAAGAAGCTGTGTTTTTGGTTTGTTTGTTTAAGTGGGAAATGCTGGGTGTGATTTTTAAAGGGGCATTGAGAAGTTTCTAAGTGATCTAGAAAAAAGCTCCCTTCTAGATATCTGCCTGATGGGTCATTTTAAAATGCTACTTCTTAGCGTTCTGATTGGGTTGAGAAGGATGGGATTGATTTATGGCACATCTAAGTCTCTGTGACAACACCAAAAAAGTTTAGTAATAAGAAGAAATATCTGTATTTTTTCTCTTCTGATTCATTTTGTTGTGATGGTGAACACTGGAGCCTAACTGTCAGACAAAAAAAGGACAGAAGAGCAGAAGAAAGCTAAACAGGAGAGTGATAGCGCATGTGCTAAAGGCTAAGAAACGAGCTAAAGGCTAATACACAGGCTAAACTGGTTGTGCTAATGTTCACCCCAACCAACAGTCAGCAGTTATTCTGCAGTGGTCTGTTCAAACTTCAGAGGCTATCAATAAAATGAAGAGTGAGGCTACATTAGCTCTGCTTGGTAGATGACTAGCATGACATAACCAGGATTCACTAACATTACACATTACAAACATGTCTCAGAGTGCTGGACTGTTAGGTGCGCTGAATATAAACGGCAACTAAACTACTTACAAACTGAAAGTGTTTACTTGTCATGTTAGCCAACAGATACCTTGCCGCACCGGGCTGCCGATAGCGCTAAGGTTCCAAGTCTTGGTTCAAGTCATGAACCAAGACTTGAAATTGGGCTTATAGCTGGAGAGGTGTTAGCATAATTACGTGAGCACCGTTGAGGTGCCCTTGAGCAAGGTACCAAACCCCCCAATTGCTAAGTATTGTACAACGCTGTGGACAACAAGCCTCTGCTAAGTGAAATTGTAAATTGTAATTAAACTAAAACTAATATCAAAGCTAAAATGTGTAAGAAGAAGCAAATTACCAAGCATTTGAAGTACTACATTTTCTTTTAAACTCTTGACAGGTTTGGTGGGTTTTATTGCTCAAAAAGTGGTAAACATTCATAGGAAGCCATCAAACCTCAACATTGACAGCCTACTGCTCTATTGTCAGACATTTTTATACCTTTTTTGGCTTATAATTCATTTCTGTGCCATGTGATAACATACAGTGTCTCTCCTCCTGTACTGTACTGTAAGCCCTCTCCTGGAACACAGGCTGTTTCCAAGGAGAGTCCCTGCCGGAGAGAGTAATAGAGAAGGATTTACATTTTAATCCCTGTCCATGAAAGAGGAAGTCAGTATGTGATCTTTGGTTGTTAAACGTTATCTATTACCAGGGTGCACAAAGGGGTTAGAAAAGATTAGGTGACACAGTAAGCTGCAGATTATTAAAGAGGGTCACATCTACAAGGCCAAATTACCTAACTGCAATCTGAGTGAGTGCACTGCTGGAAGTGTGAAGTTATAAAACAGTGCCTTATGAGTCTTAAACTGAGCTACATCTGCGGCTGAAAACAGAGGCTGAGCTGGCCATATGCCACGTGTTCCCAAAGGCTCACAGCTAGAAACAATCAATAGTGTTTATTAGCCTCTAAATGTGGGGCTGCTTTTAGAAACCTGAGGTTTTAGGTCCTGTAAAGAATAGATACAAAGGACCACCTGAGCATTACTAACTACAGCACCCCTGACATTAGGATCCAGGTTTTTCAGAGACCAAGAGAGAACCTTATTCAGGTTTAAGAGATGGCTTGAGCTGATCTGCAAATCCCCCTCTGAAGGCACACGCTTGGATTCTATTTCCCTGACCCGTTGGGCCTCATCAATTCTTCACCATACAAAAGACCACAGTCAAAGGCTCCCGGTCAAGGTCAAACTCTGGCTATTCTCCTCCGCTCAGAGATCTGGGTGGTTGCTGTCTGAACACTTGTGACACGGCCACAGATGAGACAGGCAGGCAGGCGAGCACAGATGGCCCACTCTCACTTAATCGTTTGAGGAATAGAAAATGACCTGGGGGATTTGAAATGTGCTTCAGCCTATCAACATTAAAGCTCCCATTCAACAACAAACACAAACGCCTAACCAACACTCCTGGCAGCCCTCTGTCAACCAGTGTAGCTTCACAGGTCCCTGTTGGACTGCTTCACTCTCACCTTAGCCTGCAAACTCCTCTGGTGTAAGTAAAGATCACTGACTAAGCTATGCTAAGGCTCTGCTAATAGCATCAGATCTGCTTATTTGTAGCAGGCTGAGTTACGGCCAAGCCTCTGTGAGATGATGGACCTGCACATAATACATTACCAATTACAGGTTAATATAGAACCAACCACTGAAAAGGAATCTGTCTATTCATGCAGTAAAATAGATGCACACTAACAAAACAAGCTTTATTATCCTGATAACAGGCTCAAAAATCACAAGCTTTCAAGAAGTACCATAACAGTTATGAAAAACTGAACTGACACATGTTTATATTGCTATATCTGATCACTCACAGGCCTTGAGGGTAGTAGAATGGCTAACTAGATTTTATGCCCCTCTGGGTTGGCCACTGATTGGCTAAAATCTCAGGAACAGAGCCAGATAGTTAAAGCACCCTCTTCCCAGCAATGGACTCCACTAAAGCAAGGTCTCTTCCCAGCTGAGGCAAAAAGAAAAAGAGGGATGTTCTTCAGTTTTGTTGAATCAGCGTTATGTGTGAACGTCGTCTGGGGGTCAGGAGGATTGCATGTGCTTCTTTGGTGTTTGAGGGGAAACACAGATAACAAGGATTGCTACTGTTTGGAAAGAGGCTGTGATGCGTTTGAGGCTCATAATTCTAAATACAGACCTGGAAGTGAAAGTTGTATGCGTCACAAGAAACAGAAGGCGAAGGCTAAAGACAGGAGCAGACATTAAACTTGACTGTGTCTTCTGGCACTCCATAAAAGGTATGTAAATCAGTCACTTATCTCTGTAAGATAGATGGAAAGTATGAGTATCATTTTAGACAGGGGGAAAAAGTCATTTCTCTAGTAAAAAATTCATTGTGGGTGAACTCTACTTTAAAGGAGATTCAGGTTTAGAGAAGGTTTGAATTTAGTAAACTGCTGCCACAGCAAAAGTAAGTTCAAGTGTATCTGAAAACAATAATGCTAGAATTAATGGGAAACCAGTTGAGCATGACACTGTGTTAAAACAGGAAAGGGGACTGAGGGTCAACACGTGAAGTGCACCACTGCACACACCCACTCACCATCTTTGTACAAGGCTGTTCTCTGCTTCAAGCCCATGGATCGCTGCATGTGGACATTTCCCTCATGCAAAGTGGGGTCTTTGGCTTCATAGGCATGCACAATGTAAACTACTGGACCAATGAATGAAAGCATGAATTGAACAAATTTTTCTCCAAAGGGCTTACAAGTAGCACACAGTATGTGAAGAACACCTGGCTTCAATAGATGCAGTCTCACACAACAGTCAGTCATGCAATAAATCTTATGTGAGCACATTTTTTTTTCTGAATTAATGCATAATTCACACAGATTTAGCTTATCTGGCATTTGCACTTGTAAATTAACAAAAAAAATTAAATTGAAAACTCTATTTTAAAAAAATAATAATAATGCTGAGTCTTAATACATAAGTCCTATTGTGCATATTAAGTTCCTAGATCTCTAGCTAGTATACAGTAGCTGATTCACTATGAACCCACTAATACAAATCTGATCTTTTAATTACTTCAGTTAGGCTTATATGTAGTTTAATTCATTTAATTATGTTTTTTTGTTCAAAATATGTGACAGCAACAAATATCAAAAATGATATTTAAAAATATATAATTTCGAGACATTTTTAATATATTTAACCCCTTTTAAATCAGGAAATTGCTCATTAAGATTAAATATATATATTTTTAAGATTGCCCAAGCAGCACAGTATCTTACCCTGTTAACACAGCAGACAGTTGATGTCTGTTTCTGTATTCCTTGAGAAAACAATGTAATATTGATAGTGTACATTTTAAGCTACAACTTGTGTTTGCACCTGTGATACACATCTGGATCAATATGCTACATCGTCACATAATAAAGCAGTGTATTCATGCCACCTTGTGTTTTCCTCAACACATCATTAACGTAGCTTGAGCGACTTCCTAGCATTAGCGGTTTAATTAGGCGTTCATAAAACACCTGGAGGAGATGTAAACACAGGCCTGCGCCGGGGGACATACGCTTTCCCCCTCAAGGTAAGTAAAGCATAACCCAGAGCATAACGTTGAAAAATGATCCAAACATATTCATTCTTTAATACACAATGAGTAAAATATGTTTAATCAAAGCTGACTGTTTCGGCCCGTGTAACGGTATAGCTGCCTACAGTTAGCCGTTTGTTCCATGTCTCCTCCTCATCCTGGAAAAAATGAGCACAGCAGCTAGGCTAACGAGCAAGCTAACCAACATGGACGCTGCATCACTGACAGGGCGCGTGAATATTCCCCGATAATCCCAAATATAATCGATACGTACCCGTACCAAGCCACACCGCGACACCTGCTGCGGACATGGTGCCTTTCATCCTCGTAAATCTGACATGGAAAGGGATGTTAAGGTCTAATCTCCACTGGGTTTGACAGCCATAATAATAAGCATCCTGCAGTATTCCTTCCTCCGCCTCCTTCCTTCACTCGAGCAGCACGGCTGCCCATTGGCTGCACATCTGGATGGAAAAACATGGTTGTCTCGTAAAACCTAAATTAGCTACAAAGAAAAAGAAAAAGAAAAAGATGTGAATCAGAATAGCGGCACCACGCCTTTGGTAAATGGTTGAGACGTTGTTTTCGTCAGGGTTATAATTTATCTGACTGGATATCTTTCTGTGAGATACATGCCGACAGTGTGTGTTGCCATAGACTGTATGTGGGTTGTAAAGAATGCAAAATGTCCTTTTATCATCACTCTCATCACGCCTGTAAAATAGGCATCTTTTCCTTTCCTTTTCCTTTTTGAGCTTGATTGGACTTCTTTGGTGTTTTTTTTCTCCTTTTTAGGATAACCTGCCTTTCATTTTAAAGCAAATTTGGATGTGATCCTCCCAAGACAGCTCCCAAGCTAATATACACCTCCTCAGCCCAGCTGTCAGAGGACACAGTTATGTTTGAGGAATCAGCTCCAATCTGTCCAGAACCCCTGCAGAGACAGTCCTAACAGACAGATGGTCATGTTTTGGCCCCTCAGCTCCAGGTCAGGCTTGCTAAAGGGCCAGGGGACCCTTAATTCCTCTTTACATGTTCCCTGTAGGTCAGAGAGCTCTCTGATGGTGCAGAAAACCATTCTTATTCAGCTTTACATGATGACAGAGCTCGCTGTGTGGCTCTTCTTTAAAGAATTTATGTTTGAAACTGGATTCATGGCTTAATCTGTGCTGTTAAACATGTTGCCAGCCAATATATGTACTCTGCCGTGTGAGGCTGCTCTGTTCTTTCACCCTCCCTTCCTTTTATCTCCTTAAGATTATTTTTAGGTTGCTAAGCAACATCTTCTCATAGCAAGTGTTTGGACTCCTACGAATGCATCACAACAATCACTATAGACTGTAGGTGACACAAGTAATGAAGACTGAGGAAAGTGCAGCTCTTACTCAGAGAGAGGATACTGTTTTGTGTGGATTGATTTAGGTGTCATTCTGCTTCACCATGCTTTGCAACATTTTAGGGCAATTTACGCTGTGGTTGTGAATTCAAAGGATCCGTGAATGACAGGGGACCTAAAACTATTAGAACATGCTGTAATGAGGTGTTGGGACCTGGTTTGATAGTTTTCTCATGGGGGCAAATTGGTGCCAGTCATATCTGCACCTCATGGCTAAAAAGCACTTTCAAATAATCAGCTTTCCCGTGATACCATATGATGCTGTTAAAAATGTGGAATGTAGGTTAAAAGTGCATCCATTCTATGAAAAATATTATATGCAGACCAGCCACTGCATGAAAGTGAGTTCACAGCTAAGTAAAATGGTTACAGAGCAGTTCACAACGTACTATTGGGCATTTGAACGAATGCACAGGTTTATAAATGATAGAGGGAGTTTCGTAGCTTGACAAATCAAATCATTTTTTTTAAGTAGAATGGAACATAGGCAAGTATTAAATTGCTAAACCTGTCTTCATTTTTCAACTAATTATGATAAAATCTCATTAAAACACAAGTCATACCTGTGAATTAGTGATTACTGAAAGTAGGTTGTGCATTAATATATTGAAACACATCAAAATTCACTCTGGAACATGGTGTTATTTATTAAAATAATCAGATATTTTTTGTGTTTATTACATTATGTGAGTCCTGTTTCTCATCTATCGATGTTGACTCCTTGATGGCTGTGTTGAAAATAAACAGCAAACGTCTTTTAAGTGAATTCTGTGTTGGGTGCAGCTATTTAAAAATTTACGTTTTTAAAATTAGAGTCTTTTATTTAATTAAATTTGCATGGCTCAGGGTTTTTTTTCCAACAGTCTCAGTGTGAATGAATGGCCAGCTGCAGCATTATACTTACAGATTAATCATTATTTATAAAGATAACGATATTTAACCCGAGCGGAGGCCCCCTGGTGGTCCTTCCACCACATTTTCAGTTACCCTGATTTGAACACCCATCACATCCCCTCCGTGGTCCTTGACCCTTTCCACCCCACCCAAACCTCATTGATGAACAATAAGCGCCCACTAA
This sequence comes from Halichoeres trimaculatus, assembly GCF_033239565.1. Taxonomy (NCBI): domain Eukaryota; kingdom Metazoa; phylum Chordata; class Actinopteri; order Labriformes; family Labridae; genus Halichoeres; species Halichoeres trimaculatus. Next base: position 21,061,838 of record NW_027437192.1, read on the forward strand.
AGTTACAGTGGCTGTGTGCTGGTATTTATGCCAGACTGCAGCTCACTGAAACCCCCTCCGCCCCGCAGATTATCGGACCAAACCATTGCAGCATTTCAGGTTTTAGCACCTGTCACATGAGGCTTTACATTTGCAAACCACCGGCTATCATTCCAGCTAAGTACATATACTTTGCTATACTGCAGCAGCTCATGTGCCTGTGCCGTCCTGCTAACGCTGCCACAGTGCAGCTCTCGGTGAGATGAGCTGCCAAACCGCACAGACACCCCTACAGTGCGACTGGCAGCATCACCCACTGCCTGCAATGGCGTTGTAGCGGCTCTTGTGTGTCCAAACCTTTCTGTAGTGGCGACCTGGTCCCCGGCTATTCACCAGCGTGGGAGCGATATGTTGTGTTTTTGAAAGGTTTAGCATCGAGAGCATCCATATTTCCGATGAGTTTGGATTACAGTTTGTTTGTATCACGCGTCAAGCCAAGCCGGAGCCATGAGTGTAAGTCTTTTGTTTTTGTAACATTGGGGCAACATCGCTGTGGTTTGTAGTTAACTGTTAACTTCACAGAGAAAATCGATCGTTTGTGTGCTAATCTCTGTATGAATTTGCACAGGAGGGAAAATGTGCGTGATTAAATGTTTATTAGAATAAAAAAGGGGAAACCTGAGCTGTCATGTTGTGTTGGTGTGGCTGATGTGCGGCTCGGTGCCTGTTTGTCTCATCCCACTGACTCAATGTTAAAGCCTCAATTTCAGCTTTAACCTCTAACTTTCTTCCTTTGTGCAATATGCAGCGAAAGGGGTTGTTCAAGCTTTAACAGATTCGTGTTTGCACTAGGATTTCTCATAGATGTTGTGATGGACCGGCAAGAGTCAAGCGTGGTGGATAATGAATATTGAAGCAGGACATTTAGGTTTCAGCCACTGCTGCTGCTTCTGCATCCACACCATCCAGACTATAGGCTCCAGAACAACTTAGATTAATGGATTTGCATGGTCTCTTATGATTTTTTTTTTTTTTTCACATCAGCATAATTGTTATATTTCATCCCTTTTTATGTTCTGCGTTTGCATACAGGATTAGGCATTTATGGCTGAAGCAATATTTAACTCTTTTCCTGCTCAAACTGTCAGAAGGTGAAGGGATTATCTCAGCATCCGAACTGCAAGTCTTTTAAATAAGAACATACCATAAATTTTCATCCCTGAGCTGCTTTCAAGTTATTTCTGGTGCCTTCAGGTTGTCACCACAAATGCCATTACCACCATAGTGTCAATGATGGTTTTAAAGCTGAGGGTTGTGGCAGTGTACTAAAGCAACAGCTAACTGTAGTAAACAGAAAGAGGGAGGAAGTGAAACACAATAAGACTGGATAGAAAACAACAATAATCTCTACAGCATAGCACTGTGAAACAGAAAGAGCTCAAATATGCTGATGTCCACAGTGAGTATTGATTAGAGAGGGTAAAACAGTACAGCAGTGCTGAAAAAGCAACATCATCACACTGCCTTTAGACTCAAATGGGCTTTGATACGAGTTCCCTTGTACTAAGAGCCTCACCTCACACGTCTGTAGTTATTTGGCCCCAATCGTTGGGACTAGTTTTGTTGCTATGACAGTATGATCAATTTTTAACCTACTTTTGCAGTCATGCCTTCAGGAAATAATGGGATGTTATTGTTTTCATTTTTGAATGGTTATCTGAATGGAATCTGTAATTATGCTGTTACAAAGTGATTCTATCTTTTTATAACATGTCTTCTTATCTCTGCAGGTGTGACTGGGCCTAAAGAGCTATATCATCAGCTGGATCAGATTAGGCAGCGCTGCGGTAGGTCAAACTAGACTCCTAGCTCCCACTTTCTAATGAGGCCACGGCAATGCTGACATCCCCTCTGAATCCAAAGACGACATCATGCTGAAGACGGAGGCCTCGGGGGAGAGGACCTGCCTCCGGAGTGCCTCCCCCCACCGCAATGCCTACCGGGCCGAGTTTCAGGCCCTCAAAAAGGCCTTTGACCAGCCTCAGATCGATGGAGACTCCAGGCCCAAAGATCTGGAGCGGGTCAAGCAACCGAGGGGCCGCCAGTACGGCTCCCATGTCAGCCGCATTAAGGACATGTTCATGCAGATGGGCTCAGAGAATGTTGCACCCAAGACAAAAGCTTGTGATGATACCTCGCCACAGAAACTCGTCAAACCCACCAACTTCATCAACAAGGCTGATGGGTCAGTGATAAAACTCCAGCACTCCTCATCATCCGACAGGGTCGCAGGTGCTGGAGCAAAGTTCTCTGAGACAAGGAAGTTGTTTGAGCAGCACTCACGAGACCAATCTCAATCGCCAGTCTTTCCACTAGGGCGAGATAAACGGGGTTCCCATGAGCACCTCGATGACTGGCGAGGTGCAAGATCTAACCGAGGAAGTACTGACTCCTTAGATTCTCTCTGCTCCAGAACAGAGGCATCTTCACCAACTGTTAGTCAGCTGAGCGCCGTCTTTGAAAATGCTGACCACCATAACCAAGGTCTCCACTACAGAGGAGTCAGCAGACGGGCTCTCTACTCACCAGACGGATTTCAGCGACAAGGAGGCGACCTCAGTGAGGATGATTCACGGCAGTCTCCTGTTCGTAGCTATCGGACAAGGATAGGGGGAAAGTTTCCGACATCTTCTTCAGCCGAGGATCTTCTGACTCCCAGTCCAGGCCGGGACAGTTCTGATCTGAAAAAAGCTACAAAAGAGGAAAAAAACCAAGACAAAACAAACAAGGTTGAGACTACTAGCAGGGACAAACGCCACCTCAATGGAAGTCAGGTGAATGGTTCTTGTGAGGAAGATGAAAAACCATCAGAATCAAGTAAACGTACTGCTGATCAAGGGCTATCCAAACCTTCAAAACCTTCAGATAACGCTGTGATCAACAACAAATCTTATGAGGATGCAACCCCTGAGCCACTGCCGACCCCAACCACACCAGCAGGAGAAAGCCAGGAGGATGGTTCAAGAGAAGACAAGCCTTCAGAATCTCCCAAGGACGAGGCAGAAGAAGCAGACGAGGAATACACTGGGAATGAGCGGGTGATTTTTAACGCAGATGGGGACGCCTGTTACCAGGGATGGGGGGAAAGCTGCACTGATGCTGAGGACGACCTCTACGGAGACGATGAGGATATAGTCTACGACCCAGGCTCTGACCTGACGGAGATCCCTGGGCTAGCAGCAGAGAAAGAAGAGGACATCCCTCCAAAGAGGAAGATCCGCTTCAGCACGTCTCCCATCACAGTGAGTTGAATGCAGAATAAAAGTGTGTGTGTGTGTGTGTGTGTGTGTGTGTGTGTGTGTGTGTGTGTGTGTGTACCCACTGAACAAAATCCAACATAAAAGCCCTTGTGCCGCTCTCATCAGAAGTAGGTTAAAACAACAGAAAGCTGATATCGCATTCAGAGCTTCTTTTTTAAGTGGCTGTATTTATACCTAATATTGAACTCCTCTGACTACACTTTGAAGTTTTTTCTTATATTTTTAAGATGCCTTTGCAGGGCTTTTATTACCTACTTAGATTTCAAATAGTGATTATATATGATCCACTACATGGAAAAAAGCAGAGGAGGATTTATTTTGTAGCTGTTGCTCTGTGATTGCAAAAGGTTGTTGCTTCTTTGTGATTCAGAGCTATAAGAGGGTCAAAGAAAGGCCCTCTGGGACTTTGACGCGTACATATCAGAACATCTGTGCATGTGTTAGTCATGCTGGTTCTGCACCCACACACTTTGCATGAAAGATACGGTGTTTGTTTCTCTCAAGGCTTTTAAAGGAAGAGGCTGTTTATTGAGCGATTTGAGATGACAGTTTGTACCTTTCAATGGCTGAACATGAATCTGTCCACATAAAAAGAATATAACAGAGCCATATTGAGTGTGTGAGTGTGTGTATTTGGTATGAAGCCTTGTTGTGTCACTCCTTCTCAGGTGTAAAATACTATTTTTGTTTTTATTATTGACCACAAAAGGTTTTTAACTCACAGAATACCCTAACTGAATTTCATGTGTGTGCAATTGAAACTATGATGCTCACAAGTGATTCTTTGTTTTGTTTTTTTTTCCCAATTCAAAAACATAGTGGCATTAATATATTTGTTACATCATCCGCTTCCAAGCATTACTCTCTGTTTATGCTACTGAGTTGTACACAAAGCTGCCAGTGTTGTTTCTGGAATTTGCAAGATGGATTTGGAAGATTATGGGAAATATTTTTCAGCCTTTATCCTCAAGCATTTAAAACCAATAAGATTAATATTTGTAACAAAAAAATATTTTTTTCTCCATTTTTCCTCTTTTAATAATTTGATGAAATCTGTTTTTATTTTTTAAACTGCAGCCTGTTTGAGTTATGTGCACATGTCTGTTAGGGCCGCACAGTGGTGTTTTGTAATTAGAGGCTTGTGTATGAGAGATTTTAAGCTTACATAAACATTCTACAGGTTGAGGGACAATCCTATTAACACGCTGTAATGAATCAGAACAATTAGCCCAGTTATTCTGAGGAGAAAACGTGATGTTCGCTTACTAATTACCCTGCACTGTCTCCGCAATTAGCTTCTTTCTCTTTTTTTTTAATCTCTCTCAGGACTCGGCACACGTGCATGAAGAAACACACAGTCCTAGCATGTATTTTCACAAGGATTGTTCTTGCATAATCTGACTGGAAAAGAAAAAGAGGCTTTTCTTGATATGAGCGCAGAAAATTAATTTTTCATTTAATGATGAAAGTAAGCAATGAAAGCGCTTGTTGTCCCACTTAGGTCAAACAGTCCCAGGATATGCTGCTCTGTTGTTGTTGTTGTCTGTCATTTCAAGGCTTCTGTTTTCTTTGAAAGGAGCCGACGCTCACTCATCATATGGAATATTCAAAAAAAGCTTCCCCCCCTCCCCTTTTCACAGAAGCACAAGTGCAATTAGACATGCACCCCTCCCACTTATCCATCGTGCGCTCCCCCCTCCTCCCTGCACACGAGGAACAAACAGGGTTCTGTCTTTTGTTTGTTCATATAGTGAAAGGGACAAAGCTATTTTCTCTGTCCTCAGCCCTGCACGAGTTCAGCTTAACCCCGGTGGGCAGAGATACACAAAAGACCTCAAAAAGATGCAATTTTATAATCTAATACTGAATGTTCCCTCCTCTTCATGTAATATTTCTTAGTCCTGCCCTGTAAAGCGGATAAATAATTTCAACATCCCAGCTTTGAAGGCTTATTTAATTTAGAAATCATCTTGGCAACCACAAGGAGAAGATGAAACGCAACCAGCTTATGGCAAAATTTTGTAAACATGCACATTGCCTTATGTTTAGGAAGCCAGATCCAAAAGCTAAAAGAAGCCTTTTGTTGTCATCTCTAAATCTTGTGTTTAGGCACGCTAACACAATTGTTTATTTTTGAGATTTCCTTCCATTTTTTTTTAACTCCAGGACTTTAAATGGTTTTTCTCTCTTATATTAAACATAACCTATGAAAACTATTAAAAAATATCAATATTTTTTCTCCCTAGAGTGCACAGTTAGATTTTGCATGTGTGAGAGGAAGCAAAGTTAAAAATTAAGAGCCCCTTTCACCCAAACTGTGCACTCCACAAGGTGTCCCAGTGTTGTCTGTGTGGGCTACATATGTGAGCACAGACAAAATTTTCTCTTTGATATTATCCAGACTCTTTCTTGGCAGCTTCCTACTAAAATATCAGCAAGAAGTCTATAAGACTCAATGCAGGTAAAGTAATGAAATATTCTAGGGAGGACATGTTTTCTTGATAAGCACAAATGATGCAGAATAATCTTTCTGCAGTGTTATTTGTCATTATATTGTTTTTAAAACAAGAGGTCATGATATGAATATTAACACAGTCATCATTAAAAAATAAAAATCTCCTCCACTTCCTGTACAAGCCTATCAGCCAAACCCCCACCCACGACCCACTCACCAGAGCCAAATTCAGTATTCTGAGTAAATGTGAGGAGCACATGAGAAATCCAAGTTTCTGAAAACATCAGGGCTTAAAAGCATTCAAAATGTTTTTGAAATTTCCAGAATGATTATAACATGTTTGATAGAATAGGAACATCACAGGTTGTCTGTCTTTGGACCTCTTTCAGTTTGCTTATTAATAGGGATGCACCGATCCGATCCTGGTATCGGGTGTTCCAGCCAATCCAGCCCCTCAAAGCTGGATCAGGTATCGGTGGGAAAGGATCGATCCAAACTTGACACTAAGGCTAAACTATATTTAAGTCTCCAAGGTATAAGATTTTACAATCATATAGTCATTTCTGTAAATTCTGAAGCAATTTTGTTGCTGTTAAACATGTAAACACGTATAGTTTAAAAAATATTACCTCCAGTAGTTTTGTATTTACTCATTTTTGTCTTTTACTCAAAACATTACCAGTCTTATCCCACAGTAAAGCATGCAGGTAATTATTTAACACTGGTATTGGATCAGGTATCTGTATTGGTATTGGGATCAGCAAAACTGGATCTGTGCATCCCTTCTAATCAATATTTCCTTCATGACAACAGTATTTGCCCCTTATTTAATTATTATACATAGCTGTTTACTTAATGGCTGTGGAAAGGACTGACTGATTTAATCATCCAGGTTTTAATTTTAGATATCATACTTTTTTTTAAAAAATTCAGGGTTGGCTCAACAAGTCTCTTCTGAGGTTTTAGACTGGTTTTGTAAATTCTTAAGTCACCAGAGAACCTGGGCCGGACCTTTGTTACAGAGAGTCGAGGTTTATGTAAAGGATGAACCAGGTATACATCGGCCTAAACTCATCTACTGTAAACCCAGCCTAGTGCTAAGTTTTTGAATCTTTGAATGGATTTTTATGTTTTTTTTTCTACATGCAAAACAATTTAAATAAACTCTAAACACTTGATTCACCCCTTGTGCTTACTGTAGTGTCATAATTACATTCAAACTACTCTGCCCACAGTCAAGACTGATAACTATTATACTACTGTGCAACTCCCTCTAGTCGACACCAGAACTACTCATTGGTTGATGCTGTTTATTATTTTATCTGCTGTTGTAGGCCTGAAAAGCCTGTTGTGACGTGTCTAAGCAGTATGTAGTACTGTCCCCAGCCACTAGCTGGACTGCACATCTGGTCAGTGGCTAAGCTTAAAAGCTATGATGCTCTACTACCCTGATGTAAACAGCCAAAGACAACAGATGCCATTGGCTAGTAGTGCAGCATGGTTTGATCATATTTTCATCTAGAAAATGGAGGAGTTGAATGTAGACTGTCTCTGGATAAGCTAGCCTACAACCACTTGATTGGGGCATTGTGTACTAAAGACAGGCATTTGGATGTTGTCATGCAAGGAGAAGAGAAGGCCAGGGGTGTTAGCTCTGCTACTGTTAGCCACACTTAGTAATTACTTAGTTCTCCATGCATTTAATCGATGGGTTTGTCTGTTTCTAAATATACTTTTTAAACAAAAGGGCATTAGTAGCTTCAGAATATTTAGTTTGCATGTTACTATCGTAATTTTAAACATGTTGGTAAGCAATTTAAAGCACGTTGCTCAGTACTGCTGAGCCTTTATCCTCACAGACCATGTACCATGGCTGTTATTTTACTGTCGCTAAAAGACATTCAAGTTTTTTCTTCATCAGAGATTACTTCCACATCCTTTCCCTCAGTTGTAATTTCCTGAGTGACCCAGTGAGAAGTGACTTCTTGGAGCCACCCGAGGCTGAGGCATGCCTGCCTTCCCGAAGGCGCTGACCTACAGAAGAGAATCAGATCTCATGTTCATTCAAGCAACCGTTTTATCCTTGACATTAGTAGCTCTAGTCTGGTGTTTTAGACAGAAGTATTGTTTCTAGAATCAAAGTGAATCCAATCTTGGGTTGCTCTTTTGATGTTTGGTTGTCAAAGTATTTTCAGTGCAGCAGATACGACATTGAGAACAGATGTTTGATCCCAAGGCATCACACTGTTCTCAGCCAGCGTTCAGTTCCCCTTTGTAGATCTCGCGGGGCTTCAAAATTTCAGCCTTGATCACAAAAGAATACCAAAAGCTTTTATCCTTTCTTCACTTGTTGAAGGTTTTTTTTTTCTCACAGTGTTTTTTTCCCTCTCTGTGTTGAGCAGCACCCCATGAGTTTGACAGAAGAAGTCTTCTCCCTCTGCATGCAGTCTGTTGTGCCTGTCTCCTCTTGTTTTCCTCTCCCTCTATGTGAATGGCATTTATATTATCTTTTTAATGGTACATTTTTTAATGCCTGTAGAGCAGCTGCATTTTCACCGGTGAAGACACAGTGATATCTTAATAGAATTAAGCAGATGTGATGAGTGGAGCGCTGGCTAAATGGCCTCTGAGGTGGTTCGCAATCAGCCCTTTTACGCTGTGTGAGGGGATGGAGGACTGGTGTTTAGTCCATTAGACTCTGCTGCTGCTGCACTGGTGGTTGGATGCTGAGTAACATAGATTGAAGCTCAGAGCCATAATCAATGTGATAGATGTTTGTCACTCCTATTTCCTCTGTGGCAATGTTTTGTAGCTGGAAGACTTTAACATTTTTAATAAGGCCCTAAGTTTTCAGTTGGGTGCTGTTTAAACTGTAGATGGATTGTTGTGGGTCTTTTTAGGAGCACATCAGAGAAGTGGTGCCACTCATCACCTTAAGAAAGATTGAAGAAAGATAGTTTGATGGGCGTGCAGCTATTTTTCACAAAATTACCACAAAACTACACAAAACAACCACGTAAAGGTGCCAAAGGACCACTTACTGTAGTATTAAAGTTTTCAGGCTTTCTTGAGCCTGTATAAAGAATTTGGGGTGTTTTATAGAGCTGGGATGATATGTTTTTCTTGTGATTTGATTCTATTATGATTTTTGGCGTGACGATTCAATTTAGATTGCAATTCTTTGATATTTATAATTTTTGCGATTTTTAGTTTGCTTTTTCAACACAGGACCATGGGAAAGAGTTAAATGATGATTAAAATGTCTACAGACTATATCAGGAGTCATGTTTTCCCATAAAATGCATATCATGTGAGTCAGAGAGAAACATTTCACCCTCTACTGGAGAAAAGTGGTAACTTTTTTCCGATCCAGCTTGTAAACAAAGACTGAAATAATAATTTGAATTAAAAAAAAAAGTTTTTGTTGAAGAATCCCAATTTTGATAGTGCAAAACAAAAAAAAGGATTTCTTTTTCTTACCTGTCATTTACCAGGAGTCAGTTTTAATTTAATCTGTCAATGGATGTGGATTTGTAGTCCACTATAGGAAATGCAGCTGACACAAATTTAAAACTAATACCACCTCAGTTGCAGGGTCAGGTAAAGATTGGCACGCAAGCCCATGCACTCATTCAATACAGGGATTATTAGGCATAAAAAATGTACTCCATTATCAGGAGGTTTAATCTATTTTTTTAGCTGCTCAAAAATGGTCGCCTCAGTTTGTGAGCAAGCTGCAGTGTGCTGTAAGCCAAATATTAATTGTTGCTGGCAATAGCAACCAAGTGACAACCTCTGAAATTAAAACCAAGGCCAGTTCAGAAGTGCGAAGACAGAAACTGCAGTTCCTCAAGTATATAACTGAGGTTTACTCCAAAAGACAATCCAAAGACTCTCCATTAGATCCCACGTCAAAATGACAGCAACATGTTTTCACAGTGTGGGGTGAATTTTAATAACCCATCTGTTAAGAGGCTAAGTTATACAAACATACATGCATAAATTTGTGTAATAGATGCACAGCTGAGTTGACAGCCAGGTGCGTGCAGTGTAACTGTCCACCTCTGTGCCTGGTTTTAGGCTGACTAAAAGTTTTGTTGAGTCAGCTTTCCCAACATGGTGCGTGTTGTACCACAAAGTGCACACAAGTGTTGCTAAGCAGGGTTGTGAATATAGACCTGCAGCTGCATAATGTATATGTTGTTTTAGTACACTGGATAACAGCAGCAGCTAACACATGTTTGAGCCAAGGAGGAGAAATAGAAAAGATCTTGATTTAGAGTAACAAAAAGCAGCTACTCTTATGATTCAGTGATACACTGCAGTTGGAGCTGTCTGTCTGGCATTTATTTATCATACCAAATACTGAGTTTCTAAACACACCTCTCCCTCATCTTGATTTTGTCACACTCGAGACAGCAGATAAGATCTCACTGCAAACATCGGGTGTATATGAGGGACTTTCTCAGTGCTTTGGCTGCACACATCTTTGTGTCTCAGGAAGCAATATTTCAAACCAATTCAGAGGCCTATCTTGTACTTTACTGGAGCATGAAAGAACATAAAGACCAAGTTGCTGATGCTTAGAAAGGAAACAGTGAAAAGCTGAGAAAATGCCAACTAGCAGCCTGAGCGAGCTGCTGCTCAGGCTCACCAGGCGTAAAGAGACGGTTATTCCTCTCCAACATTTGGGAGCTCATTTACAGCACGCATGACAGCAGAGACTCTGAGCCTTTTGTCAGGATGCAACCGGCCTGTCCCCTCTGCTGTATACAACTGTCCAAATCCAGCACAGCTGTATATGTGCACATGAATTAACAGTAAACATCTTCCTTATCCTTATCTGGAGTGTCACCCAGTGCAGTCTTGTTCTTCACAAGCCCAAATGAGATGGCCTCCAGCCAGGAACTGTGCTTCCTTCCTGATCATGTTTTCTGACAGACAGGATTGCTCTACTTTAGGTCAGCCTGTCTTTCTGGATGATGATGTATGTTAAACAGCATTGCTTGAATTTTTGGAACCAATACTGACATGGGTTTTGGCAATGTTGTCTTTAAATAGAATTTAGGTCTTTGGAGCATTGCTTCAGCTTAGCCCCCTTTGAATGTTGTCTAGTGTGGCAGAGGAGGCCTTTTCAGCTAAGACAAATAGAGACATAATAAGATCTAGCTCATAACATGGAAAAACTGCTGCTAAAGGGCATTTCTCCATAATATTAGCATTAGCCTTTGTGTATCTCTCTGCTACAATATTTAGCGGTGAATTACTCTGCCCTGAATCCCAGTGATTTCCCACTGAGAGCCAGAGGAAACTGTCAACTTACCAATTTTGCAATCCAATGCTACTATTAATGTATAGTAGTTAGGTTTGTTGGAAGACAATTTAAACACTTTGTTTCAGCAGATATTTAACAGCTGACATTTTGGTCAGAGCAGAAAAACAGAGGCTGAGCTTAGGCAGTTTGGGTATTTTGGCTAAGCTACTTTCTAAAGTCTTGACTCATAACCAGACTTTGTACAAATCAAGCACAAGAGTAAAAACTTTGTTCTAGTTATTTGCATAAAATGTCACCAAAATAATCCAGCAGTATATTTTGGTGACATGAATTGAACACAGAAAACCAGAGTGTCACCATGACTCCAGGGATTTCTCCTTCCTCTTTCATCTTTGACAGCTACAACGGCTCAAAACTCTGGTGTCGGGTGTGTGCGCACATCTGTGCGTGCATGTAGCTTAGTCACTCCATTATTAATGCAGCGGTGTTTTTGTTTGCTTGTTTCGGTGCCATTTGATCCTCCCTTGGGGATGCATTTTTAATGATTGAGGAAAGGCGAGACGGTCCTAGTGGTTTTGGAGGCTGGGCAGTTGTGTCATAAACCATCATCTAACCCCGTACCTGCACAATCTGGCCTCCTGCTTATATCATCAGTGTGCTGCTGTAGCTGCAGAGTGACAGAGCGTTCTCAGTGTTCACTAAGCCGAGGAAGACTCAGACAGCTGCACTGTCATCATGTCCTTGTTTAGAGTGAGTCAGGAACATGATTTAGTCCAAATGTCTGAATTAAGTTAAACCCCTTTGATGGATTAACATCCTTAAAACCAACTCCTGCTTCTGCTTTCTCACTTTTTGTGCAAGATTTGTGCCACAAACAGAGTAAGTCCGGATCCCACAAAGCAGTTCTGAAGCTGTGTGGAAATCTGAGTACAGTAGCTGCCAAGTCATTGTTGTTGCAGCATAATGAGTTGCATAGCAATGCAAGTGGGCATTAGAGCGTCAGTACAGTAACAAGCAGCATGTTGTTGTGTTACTTCTGATCCCACTCACTGTATATGACCAAGATATGAAATAAAACAGGGCATTGTCCTCAGCCATTCAGTAGCTGTTGTTTACTATGCTCTGCTCCCTGTTAAAAGCTGCGCCCTCCCCCTCCCTCCCTCCTCTCCCCCTCCCTCCATCACCCTTTCTCTCTGTGTCTCTTGTCCTGCTGGCCCGTAGCTCGGTTTGCTGGTGGGAGTCATGGCACCCAGTGGTATTGTGACACAAACAGTGGCCCAAAGTGCATTTTTCAGGAAGTCAAAACAAGCAGAGTGCAAAGAAGAAGCTGGAAAAAATACTAAAAAGCTCACTTATTTTTGAGTTGAACATAATTTATAAATCTTGGTGTTTGTTTCTGTTTAATCTCCTCTTGTCTCAACAGTCGGTGTGTCTGCTCTGCATGCAGAAGCTCCATCTGAAGTTAAAAAAAGAAATGCTGACATGTAAGCTTGCGGCGTTTCCCCAAGATGTCAAAAGCCAGAGTCACTTCCTCAGACGAGGACTGATGTGCACCGAGATGACAGAAAGGTCGACCAGCCACTGTAAAATCCTGTACGCTTTCACTTATCTTTTTAAAGAACTGCTAACGGACTTTTTTCACCTTGTTGCACTTTTTTCTCACTTCAAAATCTCCCCTACTGTATATCTGTCAGTTTCAGTCTGTTCCTGCAAGACATGGAGTCATTTCCATCATCCTCAGCTGTCTCATCCCTTCAGCATCCAGGCTCTCTCCTCACACCTGTCAGCTGCCCGGCTCTGTGTAGTGTTATAAGTGTGTGAGTGGGTGGGCACAGGTAGAAGTAATGGAATGCAAATGTGCTGAGTTGTCGCAGCGCAGCAGACCGTGTGCGTCTGCGTGTGTGTGTGTGTGTCTTTGCATATCTGTGTGTGTCATTGGGCCAGGCTGCTGTAGATAATCCACTGCAGGGTTTTCTGGGCTCGTGCCACAGTTTCTCCTGGGTTTTCCTGCCTCTTTTTTGCCCTGGGCAGTGTCCACTGTCTGGAAGGCGCAGGGCGAGCACGACACTGGCACAACACTCTGAAAGGCCCCGTTTAATACCATCAGAGAAGGTTGGTCGGGCATGGGCGCCATGCCGTGACATCTTAGGCAGGGACTCAAACAACCCTGGAGCAAATTACCCCTGGCCTTAAATGCTTCCCAGCATCTCTCTGTATTTTTTAAGTTTCTTTGCTTTCTTCCTCTCTTATTGCTGGTTTCACTCTTTAATAGCTTCCCCTAGCTGCTGCTGCTGTAACCCATGAATCATATGAGTCACTGTTTCTCTTTGTGAAAATTGCATCTCATACTTTCTGCACTGGATTCTCCTTTTTCATTAGGCACAGCTCCATTTCAGCATCATCTTAAAGTTTGCTACATCCTTCTTGTCCCCCCTAATTTGTCTTTTTGTCCCTGTCCATCATCTCCATCCTTCACATTCAAACGCCTTCTCCCCTTCCCCTGGTTCTTGGCTCCCTTTTCCTGTCTCCTCTCCTGAGGGTTTGTGGGTCCTTGGTTAAACCACACTTTGATTATCCTTGAGGGGAGCCTTCAGGCCAGCACAGTAACTATCCACACAGACAGAGTGACAGACATTGGCTGACTGAGAGTCTGTTTTTTGGCATCATGTGGGCAGTAAGATGAATTTTGATTCAGGACACAGCTTGGCATGAACGTTTACCATGCATGCAGGCAAGGACATGTACTTCTAGGGAAACTTCAAGAAGGAGAGAGAAAAAAGTACAAACTACCTTTAATTTTCCTTCAACACTTTAGGCCTAATACTTATTAAGGCTAGGGCGGGGTATCATTCTTTGTTTTTTTATGGCACCAACTGAAATGCTTCTGCAGTACCAAGTATCTAAATGTGTCTTGTCTTTTGGTGCCAAGTTTTGGTACCTAAAGGATTAATCACGTGATCAAGGTCTGATAATGCTACTAGTGATTTGCTGTAATGTCACATGTTGTTGCAGCATGCAGGACAGTGTTACCAGCTTAGCAACTTTGTCTCCATATCAAGCAACTTTTCAGACCCCTTCAGCGACTTTAAAAAAAAAAAACGACCAGAGACAATATCGACTTTTCTTGAGTTGGAGATTGATGTGAAAGCATGCATTGATCCAAAACAAGTCCTCCTGGCTCTTAGCAGTCCCTCCAAGCTGCAGCCGGAGCTTGCATGCAAATGAGTCGTGCTTATGCTTGTCTCTTGAGGGTCTCTTGTGTGTATATTCATAGTTATTAACCCATTTATGGTGTACTTAGTATATACTGACCTGTCACTTGTTAGCTATTGTTCTTCTGCACTGGCAATTATCTCTTATTTTTTTATGTAAGAAAACTACTAGGAGTGGTCAAATACTAAAGCTGAAACATCCAACTCAAGATTTGTACTGTAATGTGCAACCTAACTTTCTTTTTGTTAGAATTTATTTTATGAAATTGGTATCAATCAGGAAACGGTGTAGAAGTGTGGGATTTGGTATCGCAAAAGGTAAAGAAAATTATTGATTGATAGCAAATCCTATTTATGGCTTATTCCATTTTTTCAGGACAACTTCCCAACAGCAAGGCAAGCTTTGCCCATATTTTTTGGATCCTTATACTCAGGAAAGACCATTCCTTCGTGTATCTATTTCTGCATATTACACATAATGCAAAATTTAATGGCAAGTAAAACATTCAGTGTCACTGACCTACAAGGAAACTTGTAGTGACTAGGGATAGGTATTGATAACCGTTTCCTCTGAAGAATTGCTCAGAAATGTTTCCATCCATTAACATCTTATGTTGTGTGATTCCCTTGTTGATTGTCTACAGTGCGCTAGGGTGGCTGGACCTTACGTCAACATCACACGCTCACGCTCCTCAGTCAGCAGCAGAATTTCCAAGACAATGACGAAGAGATAGAAGCGATCAAAAGCTTGAATCCACTTCACCAAAAAGATGCTGATCACACAAAGTGCAATTAGTGCAATGCCGTTATTTCATGCAAGGGTGGCAACACCACCATCATGTTAAAACATTTGTTTGACGCACAGCATTACATACCAATAGTGTCATGTCATATTTATTGACTTACAAACTCAATAAACATGTCATAGAAAACTTGTGAAGCCAACTTCTTTGGATAAAGAATTGGATGGATAAGCAGAATGATAATGACATTGGTATCTTATCAATACCCCCCCGGTAGTGACATGGATCAAGAGATCAGAGGTCACTGCAGACAACATCTTAATAAATTCAGAGCAGCAAGAGATTTCTCATCTTCCTGATTTCTACACTGTAACAAAGTTTTAAGGGTTTTTTTTAGATTTCAGTTGAAACGAGTGATTTAGGTTGAGTAGCCTCCTAAATACATGCGTATTATTACATGATTTGCACAGAAATAGTTATCAATCTTTGTTCCTCAGAGCACAGTTTTTTCCTTTGCGAGCACAACTTAGAGCTCGAACATATTAACTTTACTTCTCTTAAACAGGAAATCAGCTTTTCTACTCTGAGCAAGATGCTCTTACGCTGAGAGGGAGCTCAGCTTTAATGAAGTTACAGGCTGACGGCATCTGCAGCGCCGGCAGCTACTGCAGCATCCACAGATGACAGTGAAACCCCATTTCAGAGAAGTCAAACCAAACTCGCTCCATCCTCCTGCGAGGCCTGGAGATCAGATAACAACTCTGACAATCTGTGGAGGCACAAGCAGAACTGCTGTGTGCTCTTCAGCTCCAGTAACTCCATTGAAAGAGGTTTGATTACTGTCAAAACACAAAAATGTGTTTGTGCATGTGGGTTTGGTGTCAGGGGTATTGATCAGTGGGTTACATGGTGGGGAGATATGTGGAGGAAGAAGGCTGATATTGGTTGAAAAGGCTGGGAATGACATAATGAGAGAGAGTAGGAAGTCATTATCAGAGTTTGCAGTGTGTGTGTTAGATCTTGGAGAAGGGATTCCTTGTGTTTACTTTATATATGTCAAGTTATGATTCTCCTTTGTGTAGGACAGAGTGTAAAACATCCACAGATCACAGTGATTGAGATTTTAATCAGGCGGGAAAAGGCACTTTTTTGCTGATTAAATGTTCAACTCTTTTTGTCTGTGCAAGCTTTTTAAGTCCAAAGTGTTGGGTTATGCTTGAAAGAAAGCAGGCGGTGTAGAGGAATATTTTTACATGTAAATGGTTTGTGTTGTCTTAATCCTCTGAAAGACTCAGCAGTTCAATTCCAGGAGGGAACCACACACTCCTGTCGTATCAGGAAGTTGTGTGCAGAGATGGACATTTTGTCTGTCTTAACCCACAACACAAGACAAAAAGTGTTTCTGTCATCTTGATGTGATTAATAGAGATTTCAGACTGCTCTAATGATCCATATTGGTGAAAATCTGACACTGCTGTTTCCAGGGATCATTTCAATCGATTCATGTAGGTCACCGTATTGATATGTGCCACATAAAGCTGTCAGTGTTTGCTTTGTCTCTCGTGTCTGTCACAGACAGACATTTGATTCTGTCTGCTCTATCAAGTCGTGCAGTTTGTAGATGACTTAAAATGAGGATCCTGTACAAGCAAAAAATGAGGCTTTCTGATGTTGAAAGACAACACCAACACCAATATTTCCTCTGCAAGATTGTTTTGGTCCTGCTTTAACATACATCTCTACTTGCTGTGGTGTTGATTGAATTTTACTACGGATGTTTTCTAAACCCACTACAGGTCAGGACTGTAGCATCAGTTAATGGCTCTCTGTGATGCTCGACTATAAACCAGCACAAATGGCAGCTGACACCTTGTTGCACGGGACAGTTGGGCAGTGTTTGGATCTGGAAAATGGAGGCCAAATTTTTAGGTCTGTCTGTCTTTGAATAGAAATATTGCCAATTGATGCCAAAATACTCCCTCAGTGTGCCCTGAAATAATCACATTTAAAGTTGGAGTCTGTCATCTGTTGGTGGTGAGAAGCTAGCCCCCTGTGCTAACCAAAATAACTTCTAACTTTGTAGTCTACAGTAGGGATAGGAACTTACAGTAATTCCTGTCCTCGATTCCTCTATTGAATGAGAACTAGAGTGCTCGCAGAGTATTATTTTTATTTTTCTAACCGTAAAAAAATAGCATCTGTTAGACACAGACCTCACGGACCGCAATCAAAGACTTTTCATACATCTTTCCACTCTCGTAGATGCTATTCACCGTGGCGGTGGCTTGCACTCCGGTTTGAAAAACGCCATCAGCTCTCTGAAACCTTCACCTTCTGCTAAAATTAATTTGAGCATATCTCCAGTTAACATTTTGTTTACTTGCAGGCTAATCTTCCTCGCTCTATTTTTGTCACAACAACGTGCTAACAGGGCTAGCAACTGATGTGATGCCAGGCTGCCTGTTTTCTGTCTCCACTATTTTCTCCTTGTCCTTGTAAGCGTGGAACTATTTATTTATTTACATGCAAGTTTAACGCCACATATCTGTCACTGCACACTAACTTCATTGTTTGTGCTGAAGTATTTCCAGACGACACTTTTCTTGACTGACGTGTCGTATGTGTAGGGATGGGTACCTTTTACATTTGAAATGATATGGTTCCGATGCCCGGTACCTGGAAATTGGTACTGGTACTACTATTTGTGTTTATGTGGTAAAAAATATCAATTTGTTTAATAATAGATTATATATTTTTTTCAATTTAACATATTTATTCTTAGATATATAACCTTGCAATGCTGTGTTCATGTCCAGCACAGAAAATCGCCTTCACTTCCACTCCTTCACAGTCACAAGGATGCATCTAGGTACCTAAACATGGTACCTTTTGATTTTACATGAATCAGTTCTCGGTACTTTTGACAGAATTCGGTCGCTACCTATAAAAGTACCTAATTAGGTACCCATCCCTACACAGGTGTACTAAACGGTCCTGTATTTTTTGTGCTTTTGCTTTTGGTGGAATAACATGTTCCTCAAGAGTTGTCGTAGGTGCCATTAAGCAGTTGTTTTTGCTGAAATCTGGCTTGGTGTGCTAAAGCAGTGGCTGGAGAAGTTATAAGTTTGTATCCCGTCAATTATTTTCCCATCAAGTATCTTCAGTCAGGCGAAGACAAAAAGCTGGGTCACACATGCAAAGCTGTATGTGTTCAAGTTGTGTCGCCAAAAGCAGCACTTTCACCAGTGCGCCAATAAATATGAGTACTCAAGTACTCATACCCATCACTAATGTACAGAGTATCTGTTTCTTAAATCAGTCTGAAACACAACCTGAGCCATGGAAAATCCAGTGACTCTTGAGTTAACAGTAATCGTTAGTAATGTTAATCCAGTGCCACAGTTTAACCATGGCAATTTGTAATTTTTTGTCACATCAGCTAAAATATTTAAACTTTAAATTAACAGTTAAATAAAACAGCACGATAAGAACTTGCTTTGACAAAAATGTGATTTTAAAGTTAGACATATTCCTTGTTTGTTAACATGAAGGAGCCTCAGATGTTTTGGCTTCACTTTTTGAGGGCTGCCTTGTTTTCCATCTTTTGATACAGTCTATGACATACAAGTACAGGTGTTAGGTCGCTTTAGATTATTATTCCTGAGTGGTTAGCAGCTGCAGACCTGGTCTTTTCACCCTGTGGTAAACATGCTGCAGCATAGCCTGAAAACACAGCCAAGGTTAAACAGAGTTGCACAGTACTGCACCATCCCACAATCCTGTCTGTTTTACCTTAAATGTCCTGTTCTGTATTTTTTTTTTTTGTGAAAATCCAATTATTGTTAGAGCACAAAAGGAAATCACACATTCTATCTAAAAGAGGAAATGTAAAAATTTGTAGCCTTATTGGAATCCATCAAAAGATAGAATCAGCCGGCAGTCTGCTCAGGCCGTTTATTAATTCTCCAAAGGATTGGTCATTTAGAAGTGTGTTCTTTCTCAGGACGCCTGAATATTTTCCAAATTGACTCAACGAGGCCTTTCCTCCAGGGGAAACCAGGTAGTGTTCAGACAATCAGGGGATATAAATGGGTAATTCCCTTTTTAGAGGCAGACAGGTTTCTTTATCTTGTGGGTAAATGTTTTCCATTTGACGCTGTGGTCCATTCCTCTATTCTTTCACTTTCCAGCCACCTTTCTATTCTTATTTCCCCTGTGCACACTCTTTCATTTGTCTCACTCCCGCACCCGGTCAGCGTTGCTCTCTTGTCCGTCCTTTTCTTTTCTCACTTCATCTGTCTGTCAGATTTTTTTAGAGAACTCCCTCTCCTGCCCTTTTCTTATCTGTCTCCATCACAGCGCCTCCTCCGCCTCTCCACAGCTTGCTTTCTCCCACAGATCCACCCTCCTCTATCCTCATCTCTCATCATGACCTCTCTCTTCTTTTCGCTCTCTCTCAAGTGACTGGCCACATGCTAATGTGTGTGTAGCTAGCTCACGGTGACAGAGGGAGGCCATTAGAGAGGGGACTGACTGCCAACAGTGGCATTGCGTCCAGGACATCCAGGACAGCGTTAGCAATCGTCAGCAGTATGTGTTTGAGGATATGTGGCGTTCTCTGTGGGTGTCCTTTGATGATCTGAAATCTAAGTGTTAGCGTGACTTTTTATTAGCTTCTACCCTTTTTTAGCTTATGCACAGCATTATCTTCTTGTTTATAGGATATGTGGGTGTGTGCATGAGTTCCAGTGTGTGTGTCTGTGTGCGTCAGTGTGCATGCTAGCGTTAGTAATGCAGAGCTGTTGATCAAACTGAATGATTGATGACAGCCAGGTCATGGATAAAGCTCACGCAGACTAACAGTGGGAAGAATAAAACCCGACTGTGGCAGCATCACGCCACATCAATGAGCCCAAGCTGTGGGTACAACAAGCACACTGTCTCTGAAACAGATATGTTCATTTATTTATTTATTTAAACACCATAGTTAGCAGTATCTTTGCCTTTCAATGAGAGGTTAATGAAAGATACTGTGAAACACATCCTGCAGCATGACCTCTAAAAGAGACTTGACTCCCATTTTACAACTTTTTATGTTTTGAACTTGTTTGCACTTTTATCACATCATTACTCATCAGAGATATCATTCCATATCTTCACTCAAAAAGAGGAAACATGACAGAGATATATCTGGGTGAAGGCTCTTGTCAATGCATGTTACATGGCATGACGCCTATTGATCTCTTCGTAGAGCATATTTCCTGTTTTCACCTCGGTCAGAGAGGTCAGGGCACAGAGATGGGCAGCAAGCTTGTTGAAACGTCTCTAACGTGATGAAAATCTGTGGGAATGAGATGTCATTTGCAATGCCAGTGTAGTGTGCAACAAATTATTTCCCTTGTTTACTCCAGAGCACTGCAAGAGTTGCATAACTTTAATGATTGATGTCATCAAGCTGAAGGTGTGATATAGGAGAAAAATCCTTGCATATAGCAGACAGAACCAGATGGAGAATGTTGTTTACATTCTTATATTTGCAGCTGCAGTGTCACCTCAGTGTATCCTCATCAAAGCATGAGGTTTGCATGGATATTCATCCATCAGTGTGCATCCTTTGAACACCTGTGCACCTCATCTTCCATCAGCAGCAGCAGCAGCAGCCTTCTGCAGATAGCTGCACCAAAGACGTGACAACAGCATGCACGTTAAAGTGTGGCTGAACACAGCTCTGCTCCCTCCCTTCTCCTCTTCCTCTCGGGTGCAGACGAACAGTGAGAGCGCTTGGCAGGGATGAAATGTGAAGTGACGGTTGACTCTTGCTGTGGAGGAGAGGTTGCTACAAGGAGCACCACGCTTAGAGGAGGAGAGAGGCCTCTCTTTGCCCCCATCACCACATGATGTGTCCATACAGTTTCCTGTTGGTTCTTGGTCTTATCTGTGGTTGCGTTTACTGATTTATTTAATAAAGTGTATGTTTTAAATAATGCACTGGCTGTGAACAGTGTGACCATAATTAGCTTCCATTAACATGCATAAACCTCAACAGCAGATGAACTCTTTCTGCAGATAAACAACTGTTATCATTAGAGAATACAGGCGTCTAATCGTCTTTTTAGGACTTGTATTATTGAGAAGTGTACATTTTTTATCTTGCATGAATCAGGTATAGTGTAATAGAATTTAATTGAAGTTTCAGAACCGTGCTGTTCAAATGCGAGCTAACTTCTTTGTTTAATCCTTTGATTTAACTTCTGCAAACTGTTTCTTCTCCATCTTTAGGTGTTTAACACCTACTCCAACGAGGACTACGACCGGCGTAATGAAGAGGTGGATCCAGTTGCCTCCTCCGCAGAGTACGAGCTGGAGAAGCGGGTGGAGAAACTGGAGCTGTTCCCTGTGGAGCTGGAGAAAGGTGGGAAATAAAACCTTAAAACGTGGAGGTGGATCTTGTCAGTTACTTACCCAGTAGACAGAAACACCCACATGTGGGATGTCACTTTTTTTCTAATTAAAGGTGTGAAATTCCTATTTTTCTTTTCTCTGTCTAGGTTTTCTCCTCCATCTGTCAGTATCTTTTGCCTGTTTTTTTTTTTCTAGTTATGACTTAGAGTTTTGAATCCTGCCTAATCAGTCATGATGAGACTGTCTAATCTTCTAAACTTTGACATGTTTTCACCTTCTTCTAAGCATCATATTTCAGCTGCTCCTCTCAAAGCTCCTCAGGTCACGTTAAGGACACTGCAGTGCACACAGAGAGCTGATATTTATCTCCTTCACTTGTCTTTTTGAGGTTTTCCTGTGTAGAAATACAATATTGCCTAAAATAGAATGACTGTCAATGGTAGGATTTCACCATCCACTCTGTGTTATGTAACCCTAACCAGTCATGAATAATTAATGTTGGCTGGAGATGGAGGGATGCTACACTGGAAAAGGGATCTTCCCATTTATGTGAAGGCCATCATGCCAAAGTAAATACCTCCCCCTCTGCTTCATTAATAAATCAATTGTTTGAGCATCTTCATCCAGTTACTTTTCCGTGCATCCTGAAGCAAAACTCACTTATCTGTACCAGGGGCCATTTTGGATTTGGTCCAAGTGCATTGTAAAGTTAAGGAATGGGATTTCTTTGGCGCTCTGCCCGGTCACACACTTACATTACCGTATGTGGTCTGTATGTTTGCAGATGAGGACGGCCTGGGGATCAGCATCATCGGGATGGGAGTTGGTGCTGATGCGGGGCTGGAGAAACTTGGCATCTTTGTCAAGACTGTCATCGAGGGAGGAGCTGCTGAGAGAGACAGCAGGTGAGAGCTGCTCTCTTTGCCTTCACATGAAACACACAGACACAAACACACAGAGGCCAGTTCCCTCTGACTTCATGTTGAGTGTGGGAAGCTCATTTACTGTTATGACGTCCCACTGATGTGTGCTAGGTTTAATGTGGTCACTTTATTCCTTTAGCTTGATCTGCAACTGAAAAAAACAGTGGGGTATTAAAACCTTTTGGTACATTGAGCCACACTTCAAATTATGACCTCAGATGTGACAGCCAGTTAGATTCAGGAAACTACAGTATTAGTCTGAACCATTGGCTGTATATAGAGTGGACAGTGTGGCTCTGCCTTTCACTATTGTATGGTTTTGAAGCCAAAATACCCCCGTCATAGGTGCTGCCATTGGCAGCTGGAGTCTGAGTAGTAATTGCTATGAGAGAATTTAAGTGGAGCTGTCAAAATTAATCATTATTTTTTCTTTCCAGAGTCTAAACTCTTCTTGGCTCTACCTCCTGGCTTATTTTGTAACCCCCCCCCCCCAAAAAAAATACGCAAGAACGGCAGCTGTCAATCAGCAATGTTAAACATGACGTAAAGCCTCATTTTTAATCTCATATAACTAATGAATCGAAACTTTTCAGAAAAAAAGAGAACCTGAATACAAGGCAGCCAAATAATATCTTCAAACCACCTAAAAAATCAGATGTAAGAAACATTTCTACGAGGAGTATTAATTTTTTTAAGTTTGACCATAGCCCATCTGGAATGACTGGAGAATCAGATTTTTTGACCTATACTGCAGCCAGCCACCAGGGGGAGCAGTCTTTCTGGAGCCCTCACTTCAAGATGAGCAATATGACGTCCATTTTTTTTAACAGTCTATGGTATGAACGCAGGATGACCCAGATTATTATTCATTTCCTTTTTTTATAAGATTCACTTTTTGAAAAATACAATTTTTGGGACCAAATTCTGTTTTAATAAAGAAAAATAATGTGAAATAATAATAATATAACAGAAAACATCTGATAAAACAACAATGTTTTTGTTGCTGTTTTCTGTGCCTTCTAAATAAAATTCTGTTTTCAGTATCTCTCAGAATAAAACATTTCTTTTAAGTTCAAACAGAATAAATTCTGATGTGTAAACAAGACATGGATATTTTCTGTTTACACCAAAATTTAAAAATATCCTGAGGTTTAGGTTTCTGTTTTTTAAGTTATTAGTTATTAGTCAGCTGATGTCCTAGGTTAGCAACTGAGATCTAAGTTAAGTTGTCTTAAGTTAAAATTTTCACAAATGTTTTTTTTAGCTGTCAATTGGTGAAACAATGACCCTTTTGAGATATCTGTTAATTTTACAAACCTGTGATACAGCGGTACAACATCACAACATTTTGTATCTACTCGTATTGAGTGTGATCAGAAAAAAATGTCCTCCGTGTTAATATAATGAACAGGATATCAGACTTGTGTGAGGGAGGAGGGAGTTAAGCAGAGCAAAGCCAGGAAAGCTCGCCATGTGCTGGAGAAAAATGATGCACTTATCACATTTAGTACAAAAATACATACAGCAATTAATCAGCAATTTAGTTTCCACTTCCCAAACATCACCTTCTCTCCCACACACCCGTACACACAATACACAGTAACACTCTGTTCCTGTCAGATTTAGCAGCAGGGTTTCGGATTAAATCTGCTGGGAGAGGCAGAGTCTGGGACACGAAGCCCCGCACAGCACTGGGCTGTGTGGAGGTGTGGGTGCTGTGTGTGTATTGTGTGACAAAGATATTGCATTAGTTTGTTATGTATCTGAGTATTCTGTGTAACTTTGCAAAGTTGGAGCGTAGAAAATGAGAGGCTGCTTTATATTCACAGCATGTTTCGAGCTACGTCCCTGGATGATATGTGTGTGTGTGTGTGTGTGTGTGTGTGTGTGTGTGTGTGTGTGTGTGTGTGTGTGTGTAGCTGAGCTGAAGAAGCTATGTTTGCGTTGTGTGTCTTTGTGTATTATATTATAAGCGTGAACAGTGCAGAGTAAGCACTCAGTCAGGGGTAGAGGAGGAGATGACAGCTTCCCAGCAGGCGAGCAGTGTTGTTCTGCCTCTGAACCTCCATCTTTTTCCTATTACTGAACGTGTGAGGTTCAGGTTCCCCATAAACAGATTAAGAAACGATAGGCACTTCCATTCACTGCAGCATGAGTGTACGAGGTACTGTAAGCTCCATATCCACGCCGAGAACACTAGAGACCAGGTTGTTTGTGGTGGGTGTGTGTGCCTTCCAGGATTATTTTTTCCCTTATTTAGCAGCCAGAAACACACGAGAGAGAGAGATTAGTTAAAGCGTAGGGAGCAGAGAGCCAGGGTAGAGGAAAAGAAACAGCACAGGTGACAAATGTGTATCTTTTTGACTGTCACACTGTTTCTGAAATATGTTGTTTCTTTCAGCGAATATGCTAAGTTGAAAAGATCAAAGGGAGGCGGTGCTGAAGCTCAAGTTAAGTTCATGCCTGTGTCTGAAGTTTGAACTTTCTTTTTGCTGATTTGAACTGAGCAAAGTTCAAACTGGTTCTCAATTTATCCCCCTCAAGTGTTTCTGTTGTTTCTCAAGAGAGAGGGCCTGTAATGGTTTTGGGAAGTATATTTTTTATATTGCTACTTTGGACCAGACCACTTTCAGACTTTGTCCATTAATAGCCGTGCTCCTCAGAGGATGTAGTTTTTCATATGTTTTGTTGTAGTGAGCAAGAATTCTTTTTCTTTTTTTTTTTTTTTCTTTTTTTTTTTTTTTTTATGCCTTTACTTAGAGCAAACAGGACAGGGGACAGAGCAGGAAACAGGGTGATAGTGGGGAGTGACATGCAGGGAAGAGGCCGCTAGCTGGATTCAAACCCAGACAACTAAGGAATTGAAAATTGACCATTTTCACTTCCTCAGTTAAGCATGACAGCCTGTGGACATAAGGAATCATCCCAAAGCTCTCTGAGCTGAACCCAACTCTCACCCAGTCTCTTTTTGTTTCTGTCTGCACTTTTTAAACACCATATTTGACCCTATGACCTACCATACCAAGTCCGCCAGAGCATATCTTTACAATTGTACATGCTGTACCATCATTTGTGCATAAAACTTTTGCCATAGATCAATACAACCCTAATATCCCAAACTTTTGTAAAATGTATAGACTTACATCCAGACTAACTAAATTGCTAAAAAAGTGCAATAAACCATAAAAGAATGAACATTTTACACATTTTTTAAAATACAGAAATGTCATAACTGTATCCTTCAAAAATATAAATGAGAAAAAAATGTGATGATGTGCATTTACCGTAGGAAGCCATGAAAACAACCATGTTCTGGATCGTAATGTTGTTGTTGTTTACGCTTTATACTGGATTTCTGACATCAGTGGGAGGAACCAGCGCTCTGGGACATGTTGAAAAAGTACTGTAAAGTGTAACTCCCCAGAGTTTAAATACAGAAGAATGAGATATCTATATTATCTGGTTTCAAATTGAAACTAATATCAGAAATACTCAGTTATTTCTAAACTTAATACACAAATCACAGTGCTTGCACATCACTGGGCTCTGTAAGGCTAAGCTACACACCTACACTCTATAAGCCAAACAATGTTTATTGCCTACATACACAAATAGCCTTTTTTTATCATAGCCTGACTTTTATTTTTATAAGCAAACAGAAGAATCATGAGTTTTTTTATGAAAATGAGATAGTTTTATCTTGAATTGTCATCGTACTAATTCCAACACAATTCTGAATGTTTAAGAAAAAGCAAGAAAATCTGGGGGTCGAGGGCTTCGCCTTGCTACTTTGCAAAAGGCTAGCACGTGATCACGTCTATTTTAGGGCTAGGACGATATGTTATTCCCATGATTCAATTCTATTACGATTTTTTGGGAGCCGATTCGATTTAAATTCAGATTCTTCTGTATTTATGATTTTTGCGATTTTTAGTCTGCATTTTGACACCGCACCTTGTGAAAAAAGTTAAATGATGAGGATAATGTCTACAGACTTTATCAGAAGCCATATTTTTCAATAAAATACACATCACGTGAGCCAGAGAGAAAAATTTTACCCTGCTGGAGAAAAGTGGTAACTTTTTTTAATCCAATTTATAAACAAAGACTGAAATGAAGAATTTGAATTAGAAAAAAAAATAATTTTTAGACAAAGAATCCAGATTATGATATTGTCAAACAAAAAAATCCAGATTGTTTCCCCCACCTCTAGTTTTTAATCATGTATAACTCTAAGCGGAAGTAAAAAAAAAAACAAGAAAACGTATTAATTTCACACAAAAAAGGCTGTCATTGCGCTGAATTCTGTTGTGAAACTGGCAGTGTAAATAGTCTCTATTTTGATTTTCTTGACTTCTGTAGTTGGCCACAGGTGGCGCTGGAGGAACTGCAGTTTTTGCACTTTTAACTCGACTGTTCAACTTGTTCAACCCTGGTTGAGGATGCTACTTGGTGGTTCCCTCCTTTTCTACCCTGAAATTTTCTGTTCATCTTTGGCCATCTAACACTTTGGAAATGCAAAATTAACCATCACAGATAAAACAGTTCTACATGCTTAGGTACAAACACATGTGCACTTTTAACCCAAACTTGTGGTACTACAAATCTATGCTAATCAAATAATCTACATGTCAAAGGGAAAAGTTGGCCTTTGAAGTGTAAGTGCAACTTTCCAAAGTGGTAAAATATTGCGAGTGATCCCAGATATTTTTGTTCTTCAGCAGTGTTTCAGTCTACTTGTTGATCTCAGAGATATTCTCACTTCAGACTTTCTGAGAAAACAGTCCATTAACATTTCACTGTTTCAACTCTGATCCCATTTGCTGCTGACCTCCTTCTTCTGAACAGAGCTAGAAATTGAGGAGAAAAACACCCTCTTAACACTTTTCAGAAATATTTTGATGGTGTAGTTTGGCTAAATGCAATGTTTAAATGTTAAATTACTCAATAAGTGCCTCCTGTACTCTAGGAGATGGAAACAGCTCATTCTTTATTTATGAATCTGCGGCTCTGCCCGTGTCCCTGTGACAGATTTCACAATAAGCCTTGATCACAACAAGGGAGGAATGAACTGAGGACTCCAGGAATAAACGCTGGATCACTTGTGCTCAATTCATTTTGGAGGTGCCATCACACGACACACACACACATACACACACTCACACACACACACACACACACACACACACACACACACACACACACACACACACACACACACACACACACACACACACACACACACACACACACACACGCTCAGGGGAAGAGTCGGGACGGCAAGAATGTAATTTCCTTCCATCATTACCCTTTCTTTCTCTTTTGCTGAGTCGAGCTTAATGGTCTGGTGCATCCACACACACACACATACACACACACCCTTGAGCTCACAGGCAGACAGATAAATGAGCTTGGCTGTGGCTCACTGTATTGTCTGGAGCAGATGACCCTAGGTGTTTGTTTGCTGAGATGAGATATTATTAGGAGTATGAGACGACAACGTGTACGTCTGTTATTGTCCTAATGTTCAAGCTGTTATTTTCATTAGCCGTCACTTTATTTGTGTTTTTTTTTTTTTTACCTTAACTCTGCAGCTGTGTAACCAAACTGAGTACCCCAGCGCTATAAAAGCTGCCGGCTGACACACGACAAGCTCACTCCTTGTTGAACTCTCAGATTGATGTGTCCCTGGTTATCAGTATGGCAGCTCGGGATGATGTGTTGACAGGCTACAAATTGGATTCTGAGGAGCCAAAACAACCAGAATTCCCCTCAACTGATGCAATTTGCAGAAGATTTTGCAGTCAGAAAATGTTAAGTTGTGTAACGTTGTGTTGAGGTTTTCCTCAGCCACTAAGACATTTCTATTAATCTCTTTTCACGTTTCTTGAAGAGCAGTCCTAAGTGCTCTTTTAATAACAGCTATCTGCAGAATGCTGAAACCACATCCTTGTCTTTTAATGTGATTTATGAAAATTACACCCTTCAGTGTCATGCAAATCAAGAAAAATTGAGTTAAGAGGCTTTTCATCATTCAAGGAGAACTCAGCACTTAGATCCTCATCACTCACTGACTTTTGTTACAAATATTACAGTTAGATCTCACAGTATGTGGAAATTTTGAGTAAATCAGAACATGTTTATCGAAAGGTTTAGTCAATATCAAAGCCAATATGATATATGTAAGAGATAAACTTTCCTAAAGAGAGTTCTCATTCTTCATTTTGTTTCCCAGAGTCAGCACTCATCGTTCTCCTGAGTAAATTAGTTGTCCTGGTTTAATTTGGCCATTAAATTCAATTAAAAGTGTGATTATTGAAAACGATTGGAGTATAATTGAATTTTTTTTAATCCACTGATATTGAAGAGATATATTAAAGCCATTCATTTTTGCAGTCCTGCATGTTGTTTGTGATCTATGAAAAAGCAGCTGGAGATTAAGTGTGGCGACCAAAGTGCTTTGGTGAAGACGACAATGATGCATGTGTTTCTTTAAGCAAGGACGTAGAGCAGTATAAAGCTTATTTAAAAAAGAAGAGAGATACGTTTTGTTTTATACATTTACTACAGTAATTATGCAGGATCTGTAACTCTTTCTCTGTCTGGTGTTTTTTCATGTGGTTATTTGCTGAATATTTAGTAAAAACTGCTCCTCTGGGTTTTGTAAAATACTAGTCATGAGTGCTGGATCATCAGGAGTTTCATTTCAGGTCAAGAACTTGGCTGGCCTCTCAGCGTGTCTGGAGCTGTGTACCTCATTAGCCCCAGAGTTTGGTTTGAGCCTCATCTCTTCTGTCTCTTGGTTAGGCAACAGTCTGGGGCCCGATCAGTGCGAATTTGTGACAGGAAGAAAGTCTGGCACTGCTGTAATTTTCAAAATAATGTGACTTTGCGTAACAAGGCAGTTTATTTTTGCCTCTTGCAGTAATTTTCATGTAACTATGACGTTTATTCTTTGGGACACTGTACATGCATTGCATCAGTATCTGCCACTTTTTGACTGCATGTGTGTTTCCATCATGTGGGAGGACAAACTGTTGAGTGTGTTAATATGGGTGCCATGCCTCTGTCTCCTCCACACCCCTTCCCCTAATCAAAGCACACATTAAAAGTGCCATATTCTGCTCCTTTTCTGCAGTTTAATATGGATCATTGATGTCTTCATGAAATGGTAGTAACATGTTTTGGTCCAAAAAGCCAATAAATCAAGCCTAGCAGCATTGTTTCCAGGCTCTCATAGCCCCTCTGTTCAGAACGCTCTGATTTAGTGGGTGTGACCTTCATATGTAAATGAGGCACCGCTGATACCGCCCCGCTCTTCCATGTCACTGAGAGCAGCGCCCCGAGCTCTGAGTGCACAATGTTTAGAAAACAGCCAAGCTCATTTACTGTAACATTACAGGCTAAAACAACAGGCTAACTGCAGCTAAAGTTAGCATCCTGAAGCTAACACAGAGACAGGGGGGACACTGAGGAAAAGCTCTTACATCTGCTCCACAGCACACAGCATTTAAAATACTCACATTTCCAGGGTCCGAGGTTTGTTGGTGGATGGTTGGTAATGCGCCTGGATTCAGGACCAATCAGGTCAGACTTGCTCCTGATTGGTCAAAAAAGGGAATCGCTGATGTCGGCAAATTTCCCAAATCCAAACAGCTTGTTTTAGGTCAGGATTTTACATTCACAAGCACTACTAAGTACAGCTTTTATCATTAAATATCACATTTTGTGGGCTGGGAGGAAAGCCAAAGACCCACAAATTTCACTAAAAGACTTAATAAAGTGATTTTTGCATAATATGGGACTTTTAAACTCACTGATAAACTGTCAAGGATCCCTCAGGTCAATTCAGTCTACAGCAGGACAGACTGTTGTGTTGATCTGAAGCAAAAACTTAAAGTTACAGAAAGTTTTTCTTGTTGTCTTTAGGTCAAATCAGAATAAACAGTAAACGAAACAATGAATTAAATATGATGGATGATTTCTGAACAAAGTTTTGAGAGCTGTTTTTGTGCACATGCAGGATCAAGGTGAACGACCAGATCGTGGAGGTGGATGGGACCAGTCTGGTAGGCGTCACACAGAGCTTTGCTGCCTCCGTGCTCAGGAACACATCAGGCGTCGTCAGGTAAGACTCACAAACCATGAAAAGGTTACTGCATCATCCGGTGGTGCTTCAAATGCTCTGTAACTTTCATTCAGACATACGAGATTTATCTGTTGTCTTCCACTGATGAGGATCCTTGGATTAACATCAGATTATTGTACCAAAGTGTGTCAAGCAGCTATCAGCCCAAAGACCAGACGACTAGCATACAGGATCAGACAAACTGTGAATACTGAAGAAAAGGGCAAAAAAAAATGTCCTGCGTGTTCAGCAGAGATGCATGGTGTGTTTTGATTGTTCTTACCCCGTCTTTTATTGTGCATAAAGCTAAAAATCATTTAAACAGTTTGATTTACTGAAGTAGATCAGATTTGTTCCCCAATCAGAAATAAAGGGAGTGAAAACATGGGAACACAATATGTAGCGAAAGTGTTGTGCTTTTGACAGTTGAGCGGTTCCTGGCACAGGTTTCATTTAGCAATGGGGAGCACACACACACACACACACACACACCGCTTGGCAGGAGGGCTTTAATTTGGAAAGCCAGTGCTATCCTTGGCAACAGTGTGCGGCTGCTATCTCAGCTCTGAGCACTTTTTTTTCTCTTGTCTTCCCATTTCTCCTGGTTGGGTCTGCTGCAGTGTTTCCTCCTCTCTTTTTATTTTTACCTGCACTCTCCCTTTATTCATATCATTTCTCCTCCTATTCCCCTCATCTCATGTATGGTTTTCACACTGCTTTAAACTCTTTCAAGCCTCTTTTTTACACCTTGTTTTGGTATATTTTATTGACCCATCCATCTAGACCAGCTATGATGGAAAAGCTGTTGTATGGTGTTAAATAATCCATGTCCTTAGAGCGGTTTTCAACTTCCGTCCTCTTCTGGTTGACCCCTCTTCTGTGGTGATTCAGCTGTGTGAAGATAGATGTGTGGAGAGCACAGAGCCTGGGGAAAGCTGGTGGCTGAATAAAAACACATCCAGCAGTATCAGAGCAGACTGTCGGCTGGACAGATGCTGTTTGCTGAGCTAATATTGACAGTAGGGGGTTTCTGCATACCAGGATGTGGGATTATAGGTGAGGCAGCCTTGAAAAGTTCCCATCCATCACCTGTTCATCCATTGACCTAGTGCAAGATATAAAGGAAGTATGCAGAGTGTGCAATGTTTTAATAAAATCAGCATCAGCAATTGAACAAGGGAAAAAAATCTATACAAATAAATGTATAAGACAGTATGTACTAGTACCTGGCTATGTAACAATCCCAATGTAGGGTGCAGGAATAGAAACCTGTTTTTTCACTCTTCTCTGTCTCTCAATTCTCTCTTCTGCCTTCATGTCTCACCCACCCACCCACTCTCTCACTCACTCACTCCTCCCACGACTCCCACCTTTCAGTAAATCCTTCCATCTTCCCGTCTGATCACCAGAGGTTTGATGGCCAAGTGTCCTAGATCTGCAGTTTTTCGCTATATTTAACCCTGACTTCTAGCAGCAAATAATCCAGGCCAAGTTTAGTCAGGAGGTCCCCCTGAAGATATGTCAGAGTGAAGGAAAGAGTTGTCAAGAAAAGAGCTGTGCAGTAAGCTATGGGGTGGTATAGCTTAGTATAGTTAAGTGTAAAATAGTATTGTATAACATAGTAAAGAATCAGAATCAGAATTGGCTTTTTTAGCCATTTACACATACAAGGAATTTGACTTTGTGTCTCTGAGATTAACGGTTCAGAATCAGGTTTTACTGCCAAGTACATTTGCACATGCAAGGAATTTGGCAGTTAACAGGAAAATGACACAGAACAAGCAACAGCTTAATTAGTACAGAATAGGAAGCTATTACAATATATGAAGTGGGGTTTTAAAAAGTTGAGATATAAAATATAAATTATAAGGAAAATATAAGAAAAATAAAAATGAGAAAATGGAAGAAAAAAAAAAATACAAGGGTGCGATGTAGAAGCTATGCTATTTTAAGCCCAGTGGGCGTCGATGTAACGCATAAAAAGAAAGAAATCAGTTCCATGATGAGAGTCAGTGGGTTATGTGGGAGGAGGAGGAGGTGGAGGAGGAGGAGGGAGGGAGGGATTTGTTCATCAGGCTGACGGCAGAGGGGAACAAACTGTTCTTGTGGCGAGAGTTTCTGGTCTTGATGGACCACAGCTTCTTACCAGAGGAGAGAGTCTCAAACAGTCTAACCACAATCTTACCTGAACGCCTCAGGGTCCTGGAAGTGTAAAGGTCACAGAGAGATGAAAGGTTGCTGCCAATCACCTTCTCAGCAGAGCGGATGATGCGCTGCAGCCTGCACTTGTCCTTTACTGTGGCTGCAGCGCACCAGACTGTGATGGAGGACGAGAGGATGGTCTTTGGAAAGTTGAACTTCTACAGCTGCCACAGGAAATACATCCTCTGCTCTCCTTTCTTAATAAAGGAGGTACTATAATATGATTTACTATATTATAGTTCACTTTATTCTATGTACAGTATAGCATGGCACAGTAAAACAATGTATTTTACAGGAGTATTTTACAGCAAGAAGCCATTTCCTTGATTTTTTTTTTTTTTAATCTGCATTTTGTCACACATTTTGAAAAATAATGTGCATAATTCTGTTCTACTTATATTACAAACCTAATTTTTCTTTCTATACCATCAGTTTTGTAGGGACAAGCTTAATATCTACAGCTATACAAATACAGTTTTCTGCTCTTATGAGTACTTCTGTCTAAACTCTACAGCTGAATAGTCCTAAAAAATGCACTCAGTACTTTTCTCTTGGATTACTTTACCAACCTTAAATGACACTGTACAGCTCTGTAAAAAAACAGGACTTAAAATATTGGAAGTGTTTTTGTAGAGAAGCAGGAGTATGCATGCTAACGGCTGGATGACTGATACAGAGAAGTCAGGAAAAGTTGTGTGAAAGGCTCACAAAAAAAAAAATACCATACAATGTATACAGTGAAACTCATGACCGGGATTCACACACAAAAAAAAGGATCCCAATGTAGAAAAAAAAAAAGTTTAGAAAATCAGGAAATCTATTCATGAGTCCAAACACATCCCCATCACGAGTAATATCTGTAATGTGTGATCCCATGCTGACATCCTTGATGGCCATCAACCCAGGCTTTGTGGTGAGGTAGCATTTCTCCTAAAAATCACTCGTTCCTGTTTCCCTCCGTCTTTATTTTTTACTAGTCAAGCAAAAGTTAAAAAATGTTGACCTGTCAAGTTCCTGCACCATATTGCATATTCAACAAGAGCCCTGCTGGTATGAATATGAGTAAATGAGATCAGAAGTGAAGGTTTCTGTGGTTGGATTGAAGCAGCGCTGTGTGTGGCAGCCTCAGGACAGCGGGAGGCAAAGAGGAACCAAGACAGAGTCCCCATGCGTGAGGAGAGAGGCTGTTTCCAGGTCAGCTCCTCAGACCTCCCTGCTGTCCGGACGCTCGATACAGCTCAGCACTCTGCTCAGCCAGGGCCTTCCCTCTTTCTTTTTTTTTTCCTTTACTATCTCTGCCCTGCCCTTCAGTTGTTCCTTCACATGTAGATCAAATACTCCTCTCTGATGGAGCGTAAGGCCCTTTTCTACTACGCCTTTAGAATTATATGAAAGAGCTCTCGGGGACTGAATCCACTTGATTAGACCCTGACTTAAATCCACTCTCCCTCTCCGTGTCACTCTCCCACTCTCACTCAGACACGTTCACACACTCTCACTCTCTCTCTCTCTCTCTCACACACACACACACACACACACACACACACACACACACACACACACACACACACACACACACACACACACACACACACACACACACACACACACACACGCAGTCAGAGAGCTCCTGCTGGGTTGGAGATGTGAGAATAGGTCAGAGGAATAATTCAGTGTTTTTTCTTGGTTTGGAGGTGATGTTTGGAGCTAGGGGAAGAAGAAACTGCAGAAGATATTTTAAGTTTTATTTTGACTTATGGCTGAGTCATAGTGAAGGACACATTCTGCAAAAAACACTTTCTGCTTACAGGAAGCAAGGGTATGTGAGTGATGAACCTGGAGTTAGAGAAGTGATTGCAAAGTGTTTATTTCTTCTTACACAATCTCTGTCCCATTCTCCTTTCTCCTCCTGCCTCCATCATTTTTCATTTGTAGTGGACTGGATGTAGTTCCCATGTGCCATCACAGTAGCGGTCTGATATCTGAAGCTCAAAGCCAAGGCCTGTGACTTTCTCCATTTCGTTCCCCACCAGCGTTATGACGGCTGCCTGGCCGGGCCCACCGTCTGCTCACATTATTATGTGTGTCCAGTCTCCCAGCCCTGCCCTGATTCGTCAGCAGATATCCCTGTCATTGCTCTGTGGCTGTGGGCCTCAGCTGCTCTCACACAGCCACTGCTGTGGTCATTTCACTGCCCACGTACACACCCAAATGAGCGACAGAGGCAGGAGATAGTTACAGAAATTCAGTTCATACACATGTTAATCTATGCTTGAGAAAAGGACAAACCTTTAGGCATGCAGTGCAGGGATGGGGTCTGTTTTACTAAACATTTTCTCTTGTATTTAAAGGTGTTGTCCGTTTTAGTTTACGCTAAAACACACAGGCTCAAGAGTTCTGCAATTAAAAGCAGAGAAATGTTTTTTTTTTCTTTTGTTTCAGGGTTGATACTGATACCGATTATTACTAGTCAAGGAGGCTGATAAACAAAATTTGGAGCTAATATTCATTTGTAATAAAAAGGAAAATATTGGTGTCAAAATTTTGCAGAATACAGTTCATTAGGTTTTTACTCTCTTTCTCCCTCACACACAAACATCTACTTTCAGTGAGTATTTCTAATCATTTCGTTCAAATCTTAACAGCTTTCACTGCTGATTGGCTGTTACCTGAGCCATGGCTCTGTGTGTAACCAATCAGATAGCACTGTGGGTGGGACAATGCTGGAGACAGAGAGGTGCAGCTGCATCAGAGCCAAAATAACACAGTTTAAATTAAATTTTTATTGACCTTCAGATTAAAAAGAAAATTTGATGCTAATAAACCTCAAAATGACGAATATCAGCGCTGATAATCAGCCCAGACAATATTCAGCCTATCCCTAAATTTAAGGGCCCACAACTGACGGGAGTCTTGAAAAATATGATAATCTTTGTGGAAATGGTGCCCACTGTGATGTAACTTCACGGTGCCCTGCAAACCTTTGCAACACTCCTTACAAAATGTGGCATTACAAAAAGGAAATAACAAGAGCGGCTTAAACTAGAAGTAGCCCCTTCAAGATACACTGATATCATTTATACAGCACTCTGCAGATGCCACATTTCTCAAAAGGCCTTCACTTCCTCTTTGCAACAAAAGCAAATGTTCTGAGCAGAAACAAGTGTGCAAAAGAAAAAAGGTGTTACAAAGTGTGGAAATGTCTCATAAAGCTTATAATGAGGAGTTTAACGCCTGCTTGTGATGATGATTTGATGTGAATGCTTGTCTCCTGTGTGTCGGTGATTTCTGTAACAGTACTTATCGTCACAGGTTTGTGATTGGCCGAGAGCGTCCGGGTCAGCAGAGCGAGGTGGCAACGCTCATCCAGCAGACCCTGGAGCAGGAGCGGAGACAGAGGGAGCTGCTGGAGCAGCAGTACGCTCACTATGACGCTGACGACGACGAGGTAAATACAACACTGACCAACCTGGCTAATGTGCAAGGAGCTGTACACTAACACGTGCAGAAGAATTATAGGAAACTTAGATTGAATCACAATGTGTAATGGGGGTAAGATGAAATCTCTTGATTAAAACATCATACTGAATCAAAACCGTTTCCTAAGGAGACACTGGGGGGGTTCTAGGGGCCCATCATTGACATGGGGCCCAGAAAGGCCCCTAATAAAATTATACAGGGGCCCAGCAATATTTATTTTCATGGAACCTAAAATCCCTGGCGGCGCCCCTGCTTCTCATACATGACACACAGTTGGAAAAATAAGGCTCCCAGTTGTCGCTGAAATGTAAATGAGCCCTTTTCTCACGTCAATCTATAGCTTATTACTCCATAAAACTGACTGACAGGAAGCTTTGATGCTGAAATATTAATACAGACACACTCATTCCCTCTCTATCTTGCTCACACACACACACGAACATAGAGGAAGTCATGCAAGCTTTGGTCCTCGAAAGCATCACTCAGCGTTTTCCCCTCTGATT
This sequence comes from Halichoeres trimaculatus, assembly GCF_033239565.1. NCBI lineage: Eukaryota > Metazoa > Chordata > Actinopteri > Labriformes > Labridae > Halichoeres > Halichoeres trimaculatus. The sequence continues at coordinate 21,098,460 of NW_027437192.1, forward strand.
CTGCTGCTTACTCACAGCACGTTTAATCCAAGACTCTGAGCTCATGGCCCTGCAACTCCTGCCATCCCAGTGTGTGTGTGTGTGTGAGTGTGTGTCTGTGTGTGTGTGTGTGTGTGTGTGTGTGTGTGCGTGTGTGAGCAATACACACACTCACACTGCATAAAAGCATGAAATCACACACCCTAGTATTGTAAATCAGTACAAAGTGTCTCCTCATGTATGCACACACACATACAGATAGCTGCACTCATTCTTGGATTTACACACACACACACACACACACACACACACACACACATTTACTGTGCAGTTTGAAGTCTTTTATGCACTCGAGGATGATGGATCGAGAGACTTCATCATGTATAAGAAACTCTGTGCAAAGCTCAGAAGCTGATCCCAGTTGTCCTATAATCACGTCCCCATACACATGTAACCCTGTCAGCTCATATTAAAGCTCCAACACGGCGTCAAGGCTGGATTTCAGGCTCTGGAGCTCTCAAAAAAATCTCCCTCAGTCTGTTTGTCTTCCTGTTTCCTGTCTTGTTTTCAAACCCAGGGTATGTAATGAAGATCTTAATAAATGTAGGAGGACATCTTGAGGATTTTATTTGAATAAACACCCTCCAACAAATCCCCAGAGGGTCCCCTAAGCATGAAATGGAGACTGTGGTGAAATTGTCTATCCATACATAGATTACAGGCTGTAAAAGCTCACTTGAAATCTGCCACAGTGAAGAACAAAACCATCCATAACTGCCCACGTAACTGCCAACAGGGTAAACAGTTACAAAACCATTACAGAGATCTATGGGGCAATAAAAGGAGCTCATCAATATTAATAACTCGTGAATATTAGAAGGAGTTCTCACCGGGGGGGCAGGGGTGGAGGTTGTTTCTCGCTCTGAGGGCTGCCAGCGAGGATGTGACAGACAGCTCTTTATCCGTACTGGAGCCGCTGTCCCAAAAGGAAGGGACACTCCTTCAGTTAGCAAAAGACATCACACACATTCTCATGTTTGTGTGTCTGTGTCACAGTCAAATGGGAACACACTTGGGGAAAAGCAATGAGACAGTCACACACACTATGCTTTACAATATATTCACCTGTCTGGCTACTTTTGAAAGTTTTTATACAATAAATTCGACATTTTCATAATTACAGATATTTTAAAAACCCTGACTTGATTGATTTGAAACTTAAAAAGTTATTTTTACCCTCTATGGGATAATTATTCATGAATACAATTAGAGGAAGCAGCATACACTAAACTCTTTTTTACAGAACATTTCTATTCATAGTCAAGAGACTTGATCCAGAATTAAAATATTCTTCATCTTGTGTAGGTTACAGATTTAAAATGTTTATAAACAGAAGCTAACATATTTCCCACAGAGGTCAATCATCTGTCAATCTTTATTTATAAAGCCCCGAATCCAAACAAATGTTGTCTGAAGACACTCAACAAAAATTAGCAGGTTCAGACCTGCTAATGTACTGTCATTAACAGAGACCCAACAAGTTATAAAAAGGAGTGTTATTGCATTTAATCCACCATGTGTAAAGACCTCTGCAGCATATTTTAAGTTACACCAGCAGGGAAAACTTCTTTAACGGACAGAAACTTGAAGCAGAACCAGACCCATGTCAGACAGACGCCTGCTGAGACCGTGTTGGTGTCAGAGAGAAAGAGAAGAGACGCAGACATAGAGAGAAATAGACAGGGTTCTAAAATTAACACAGGTGTTCTTGCTGTGATGGTAATAATGAGACTGTTAATAGTTGTAGCAGCTGGAGTCTGGCAGGTCCACAGCAGCAGGCCGTCTACAGCGACAAATCAGGGAAATCTACAAAGAAGCACAGGGACTTCCAGAAAGACCTGGATGAAACGTGTCAGACTTTTGCTGTTGAGGAATTAATGCTGTTGTTATTGGGTTTGACTCATCAGTATCAAATGTTTGGAACAGCATGGGGATCAGTAAGAGAAAAAAGGGTCTTATCAAAAAGCCAAAGTGATACTGATTTAAACTAGGGGTGGCCAACCAGTCAGAGACCAATGGCCACAAAAACTACAGTGGTACTACAAAGAGCCACATCACAAATGCATTTCCTCTCACACATAAACGAATAGACATCAAATGAAAATCAATACACTTCCAAATTCTGTAGTGACATTTATTGCATTTGTAAGAGTGTTTAAGTTTGTACTTGCAGCCATGTCTAAGACAAGTTTTAGTTTTTACTGCAGAAGAGACAAAGTTACATCTATCGATCAAGATAGCTATGAGCACATGTGAGATGTTGAGAAAAGAATCTGAAACTAAAGTATCAATCTCATCACCCAAGTATTGATCAATACTACTGATCACAACGCTGGCATCAATATATCAATATTTTAGATTTATTGGCACACCACTACTCATAACAATATAATATATATTTTTTTGTAAATTGATCAAAGAGCCGCACACCGAAAGATAAAGAGTCGCATGTGGCTCGCGAGCCGCAGGTTGGCCACCCCTGATTTAAAGTAATAGACAAGTGAAAAAAAGCAATTTTAACTTGAAATCAGTGTTTCTGTGACCCTTTGACTTGAGGGCAGGGGGTTTAAGGAGGCTGTGAGCTGAAGCTAGCTGTCTCTGGAGCTTTCCTTAGTTTAAAGTTGGTCTTCATCTATGGAGCTAGATATGTTTTAAGAAAGGAAGACCTTGTAGAATGTGATGTGAGAATTTGAAAGGAAAAAAGTGAACTTGTTTGTTAAAATGCTCATTTTTATATTGAAAAAATATTCAAAAACATGTGAAAATACATTTTTTATCACAGTTAGAGTAAAAAATGTGAACCTGTAGTGATTATTAAAGTATTTAAACAAAATTAAAAAAAAGACAATTTGGATTAATTGCTAGTCTTTTGGTATGTTTGACGACTTTACTGGGGATTGTTGTGCCATGGTGGATCACTATGAACTGTGAAACCTGCAGAAGGAAACTACGCCCTCCGTCTTTAATTTTGCCCTTCTCCCCTCTTATTGGTCAGTTCCTCCCACACGCACACACATGGAAGGGAGGGGGCATCACTATAAGTAAAAATTTGTTTTGCTACAGAGGTCTTGCAAAAATTTGTGGCAAAACTCAAGCAGCGCACATTCACGCAAAAGGAATTTGTGCAGTTGTAGGGGTAGATTTGAGAAGTTGTAACAGCAGAGTTGTGGTTGTAAAGGATAAAAGTTATTTTTTTATTAAATAACATCAGATTAAATGGTAAATAAAGATTTTGTAGCTGTCATTTTATTTGGGTTAATATCACTCCATACATTTGTGAACATCATTTCTGTGGCTTCACATTAAGATCACCCATGTGTGGATATTTTCCTTGGGTTCAAATTCTGACACCACACGTTTATGTTTTCCTTTATTTGTGACATCAAACTAATTTCACATGTGTGTGGATTTTTTTATACAAACGAACACTTTTACATATAAGTTCACTTTTCTTTCTTTTTACTTCTCATGTCAAGTTCTACAAACGTTCATATTTTGCAACATATCTACCTACAAATGTATCTCGTGTTCACTGCACTCAAAGCTGAGTTCTTCTATTAAAAACCTTTAGACCAGTTAATGTGAATCATTTAAACAACAGAGAGCTGTTCATGTCCAGCTGGTAATCTGTGCTTATGTTACTCTTTATACAAACAAGCATTAAATCAAATCATGAAGCTACTGTCAGCATATATAGTTGTTGAAGCATTAACTAAAAAAAAAAAGCTGAAGCCTTAATCTAAGCTTTGTTTTAAACATTCAGATTGATTCCAACGTCTGAGTAGGACACAGCCTTGAAATGTCCCATCACCTCCTCCTGTCTGAGCGTTAGTCACAGCCCTCTCCTCGAGTGCCTGACAGTCATTATGCCAACATCAGGCTCATATTGGACTTTCATTTTGCAGATCATCAAACTGAGCAGCTTCTTAACAACAACAAGATTTCACCCCAACTCGTCCTTTCCTCTCCTGATTCCTCATGCATGCAGTCGGGGGCGATGCATTTATCATATGCAAATTGATGTTTGACTGCCCTCCCATGCGCTCAATTGTTAACTCCACCTTCAGAAAATGAGGCCTTAACGTGGGATGCTGGTACCATAGCAACAAGCAAGCCTATTATGGAATGGAAATGGAGCTCTGCGTCGGCCATGCATACAAACAAATCAGGCCTGAGCAGCGTTATCTGAGTTCAGAGAGAGACGGGGGGAAGTACAAGGAAAGAGATGAGTGGAAGATCTGGCCCGAGATGATGAGAGAGGAGATGGGATTGTGTGTGCGTGTGTGTGTGTGTGTGTGTGTGTGTGTGTGTGTGTGTGTGTGTGTGTGTGTGTGTGTGTGTGTGTGTGTGTGTGTGTGTGTGTGTGTGTGTGTGTGTGTGTGTGTGTGTGTGAGTTTGTGTGAGAGAAAGAGAGAGTGAATGACAGATTAGGAGAGAATGAGAAATAACCGTGAGAGATGGATTTAAGATAATCAAAGAAAGATGGAGTAATATGGCTGCAGATAGCAGGATTTGCGTGATAGAAGGTGCTTATGTTAATTATCCTCAATGCAATACTCTCTAACTCTGTCTTAAACCAATATTTACATGCACATGATTACACATGCTCTCATTTCCATAATTAGCTAGCTGTCAACTAACTTAGACTAATTGATGTGAAGAGAGAAAGAGGGACAGGATGTATGGTTGCGTGATGTGGAGAGGGAAGCAGAGATGTTTTCACAGAGGAAATATCAGGCCCCATTGGTCGTCGGCCAAACTCTGAATCAACCGATCCATTTTTATCCGATGTCTAATGACCGAAGCCAAGAATCATTAAACTGTATTTCCGGATCGAGGAAAGAAAAACTGCAGAGTGTACATGCAGCATGGCTTACATCAGTGTCAAGCTAAAAAAATGTGCAATGCTTCAGTCCTTTAAAGCATTTAAAAGCTGGAATAAAGGCCCGTGTTTTAGAATCAATCCTCCAACATTTGAATAAGCTCGGTTATAGAGAGTGTCGCTGGGTAACACCTCGCTTTTCATGGCCAGAATACACACTCAAGGCAAGATGGTGACTAACGTTTAAAAATAATCAAAAGTGACATTCAAATTTGACAAGTACAACTTCCTCTTTTGGCTTATCTTTTATAGAAACCACACTCACAGCTGACCAGGCTGTCAGAGCGATTTATTTATGTCAAAGTTTTAGACGTCTAAGTGGGTTACCCCAAATCTTATATAACCTGAAGCATTAAGAGGGTATTATTTATGTAAAAATGAGGTTGAAAAAGGATTGCATGAGTGAAGTGGAGGGGGTTTGCTGTTCTGCTAAACATGCGATGTGTAGCAGGTGGAGCAACGTGATGCACTCTGACTGGTGTAGCTGTGAGGAGCAAAGGGAGGAAGATGAGACGAGACACAGAGAGAAACAGCAAACGGATGCAGCTGGATGTCTGACAGTCTGGTGACTATGTTCAGGCGCTTTGACAGTCAGTCAATTTTTATTTGTACAGCCCCAAATCATGAAGCACGATTTGCCTCATGGGCTCATAGTCTCCACACGTTTGACAACCTTTGTTTTCAGAACAGGATGAGGAAAAACTCATCCTGAGGCTCCCACTGAGCTCAGCTGGTCGCGTTCACTCTGAAACACACAGGAAGTGAGAGACGAGCTAATAGGGAAATATGAAGAGAGGGGACAGGCTTGGTTAAGCAGATGATCCACATCTGTTACCATGTTACTGTACTACACTGTATATGCTTTGTCAGTGGTTTCATAAAGGCAGGATTTTTTTCTGCCAGTCACCGATCGTTTTGTCTACAAAACAGGTTTAGCTTGAAGCAGGCAACTCACGTACAGTGGCTGGAATCCTTGGTTTAAGGATCTTTTTTTTCCATTCAAACATTTCCCCTCAAATTGTTGCTTCAAATGAAGGTTAAAAGCTCCAAAATTAATCTCCAGCAATAAAAAATAGCAACTATCTCTGTAAAACTTTACTTTAGAGGTCCACAAATTTCATCACACTTAGGTAATAATTGGACAAAGTTTTTTCTTATTTCTTTAATACTAGCACATAACTTCTTTAAAATAATGTCCAAATTCATTATCGCATGTCACAATTGGTAGGTTACTGTTTATTTTTTCCAGTTTCTTTGAAATTTACTTATTTAATGTGTTAAGAAGTTCCCCAATGTTTTTGCTATTTCCAGAGAAGCAGGTGATAAAAAGCTGCTTAGTTCTTGAATACAGAAGTTAGATTCATTGTTTCCTCTGACACCTTTGAAATGTTAAGTGAATAATTCAATTTCCCAACAAGCAGTTGATAATTAGCTATGTGTTATTTAATTTCACCAAGTTTTTCAGTACTGACTTTGTTGATATGCACAATTGAGATCACAAAATGCTAAACCTTTATGATTAGGCCTACAATGTTTTACATGATACAACTGAAGGCTTCAGATGTGATTTTCACCAAGAGTGGGGTTGTAAATTGGCCTTACCTGATTGTGATGGACAGTGTGAGTACAGGTGCACTGCAAAACAGAATCTGGACAGAAGTTATGTGCTAATTTTTTCCAATTTTTCATGAAATTTCAGGTTTAATTTCAAGGAAACAAGAAAAACATGTTTCTAATTATTACCTAAGTACGATGAAAGTAAAGTGTTACCACTATCTCTTGTAGATTTTATTGGCTGTGGTTTAGAGGCAGTTACTTTACAAAACTCAGAGCACATCGGTTTCTGTAAGAGCAGCTATTTTGGAGGCAAGTCAAAGAGCAGATTGTTTGCTGCACTTATATAAAAATCTTTCTTTGTCAACATTTGGTAAAGGTAAACTATCCAGTATTTCATTTAAGTTATGTCTCACCTTTTTTCCTCTGTAGGCTGACTAGGTTTTAGTGGACAGTGCCGCACATTTGAAGGGATAGGTACCAAATTATTTACTTTTGTAGGTATCAACTGTATACTGTCTATAGCTCTAGATTCCAAATCACCCAATCCTCCAACTTTTAAACCATCTGGATAAAAAAATCATTACCACTGCACCATTGGTACAACGTGTTGGCAAGTTTGCCAGTTTTTTTTGTGGATGGGTATCAGAGTAACAAACACCAACTCCACAGTCACTTTTTAGGAGTTATATATGTATTTCAATACATCTTTACGTACCTTGCTGATGTACATTAATACTTTGTGCTCAACAAAACCAGCACGGACACGTTCTGTGCAAAGCCACCTGGATTAGGAATATATTCTGCTTTAGGAGAGAACAGAAGCTGATATCTCTCCTGCCTGTTCGCTGCCCCGTGTTTGTCCTTTGCAGTGTATCTGCAGCGAAGCCAACTACATGACTGACTTTGTCTTTTGTTCCCTCTCACAGCAGACAGGCGAGTACGCCACAGATGAAGAGGACGGAGGGACAACAGTGGCTGGCGGGGACAAGAGCATCGAGGTGTTTGATTTGCCAGAGTCAGAGGACATCTTGTCTCCCTCGGATTTAGACGCCACTAAACTCTACCAGAAATTCAGAGAGGTAAACTCAGACACTTTCTCTTCTGTTATCTCTTCTTTTGAATAACGTAATACAAAAACCACACAATGAGCGGGAGGCCGGCACATTTCTTTTTGTCATGGCTTTGAGAAAAACTTAAAAGAATAAATATAACCTCTAAAGCAGAGAAACGAAAGCAGAAAATTAGGTGATTTAATCAAACAACAAAAGCTTCGAACACAAAGAGTCTGGCACACGCCTGCTTCACTCTGCAGTTTCTTTCTTTTGTAAAGATCTAAGATCCGCTTCCTCTTCTTAAATCCTAATCTGGATGATTAGAGGCATGAATACAAAAGCCTTATGCTCATTTCATCTCTTATTACCCGTGTTTGGTTAAAACCCTTGGATGAAGAGAGCCCACTTACACTTAAACCTGTATTTGAATTGATTTTTATCCTGGTTTGGCAATTTTTCACAAAACCAGCTTCTGAGAATAGAAACCTGTTTTGGTGAACTCTTGCTACAAGCACTGACCACAAACTCAACTCAGCAGAATAAAATCTCGGTAGTACAATTTCTGTGTGACACTTTTTACAAATGTGATCTGCAGACAGGAGATATCTAGTGAGACCATAATGTAATCCCTGCTCACAGGTCCTATATATTTGACCAGTTTCTCTCATTTCCTCTGGACCTTGACCTTTTCTCTCTTGCAGTGTAGCATTTATTGTTTTGTTTTTGTTTGTGAGGCTACCTTTAGTCCACCTCCTCCTCATCTCTTTGTAGACTCTAACACTCAAAGAAAAAGCCTGACAGCATGGACATACGCCTTTCTTTATCCTCCTAATGTCCTTTTAAAAAGTATTATTCCCCAGCAGGCTGCTGTTCAGGTCCATTTGCCTTTTGACGGTGTTTTGAAACAAGTCTTGGGGGAATTATTAATGCTGTAGTCTAGACGGACATGTTGTAGACTGACAGGCTTATCATTAGGAAATGTAGGATAAAAGGTACAGGCATCAGTGTGATGACTTTGAATATATTTAGTTTGTTGTCCTGAAATGATACCATGAAAAAAAACATGTTGGAGTTTAAAGGAATGAGGGAAAAGTATTCCCACAGGATTTATAAATGATTTGACTGAATCTACATGTACCACTTTTAAATATGCTGCTGTACACATACTCATCACTCTGTAAATTATTAGATTCAGACAAATGAATCATGATTAGCTTTAGCTGTAGCTGATTTGACTGAAAGATGGGCATGTTTTGGCTGTTTACCAGACGGCAAGACTATAGCCTCTACCCAACCTTTCCGGACAGTTCCTAGGTGAGCCTAAAAAACTGTTGATAAAGTATTTCCAATATGGCCTCTCTAAGCTTACTGCTTTGACAGATGCCATGATGTCATAGATATCATCAAGCCTACTCATAAGTTTTACAAATGGGGATGGAAATACCAAGCGGCAACCTCTGGTCTAAGAATATGAGACAATGCTGAAGTGCTAAAATCTGCTGTTTCTCGAGTGTTCGCTTGAGGCTGGTTTAGGAAGTACCAGAAGTCACAAACACAAAAAGCCAAAAAAAGCCATTTTCAAAGCAGAAATTAACCTATTTACAGCTTGGTTCAAAAAACGTCTCCTGTCTGAGTCACAAATTTTGCTGTCGGCAATTTTTTTTCTAACTAAGCCATTCAGTTAATATTAAGATTGCAAGCTCGCCCAATCAGAGGCCCAGTTCAGGGTCATGTGACCGACAGGCGCCCTATAGCTGTATGCGAAGCCCTTGCCACTACCAATATGGCCGCTATAGCTGATGTGCTTCATTTTCTGTTTCAGAAACAGACGGGTGATGTCCGAGGCTACATCCATGTTTTATACAGTCTATAGGCAATACTCAAACTTTGACTAATAAGCAACTCCATTTCAAGAGACTGATGCTTGTTTAATCTTGTTCGTCTCCCAACTTTTACTATATATATATATATATATATATATATATATATATATATATATATATATATATATATATATATATAAAAATATAGTTTTAAAAAACTTTGGTAACTACTGAGTAAATAGAACAAATCTGTTTAAGATATCTCATCATGTGCCTTTGATATATATTTTCAAAGACTTCATGGACACCCTGCGCTTTGTGAGGTCAAAGACAAGATGCAAACTCAAAGTCAGTTCTTGTCACATTTCAAACTTTCCTCTGTCACTCCTCCATTCTTTTTGTTTCCGCCTCATTTACTCCAGCTCTCATTTGCTCTCATTTCCTCATCTGTTCTTCCACATCCTGTTTTTCTCTCCATCTCCTCTTTTCTTTGAGTCCTCCCTCTCCCTCCTCTGTGTCTGTCTGCTCATCTCATCTTTCATCCATTACTCTTTGAAGCACTCCCCTCATTTTAAACCTCATCCATCTAAAACACAACACTTTGGAAAATGTACCACCACCAGTCTTTCTCATTATTGGAGGATGATTGAAACTGTCGAATGAAAAGTAAGATTTCTTTTTGAGCTATGTTAAAATTCACTTTAAACCCCTGAGCCGTTTATCTCTCACTGTCGATCCCGTGCCTTTCTCCGTCCCTCCCCTGGGAGTGTGTGTCAGTGCTGGAGCTGGGACGCTGTCAGGGGAGGACAGGGTCGGCTGGCTCCGTCCATCACACTGCACGGACAGCGGAAAGAGCCTGCGCAGCCATGCTTCTGATTATCTGACCGCCCTCTTTCTTCCCTCCTGTCTCCTCTTCTTCTCCGCCTCTGCTCCCTGCAGCTCCAGATCAAACACACAGTGACCGAGGCCGAGATCCAGAAGCTCAAAAACAAGGTAAGAGCTGGAAGCTGTCGGTGTGTGGGCCAGTTTGCTGTGGGAGCAAATGGCAGAAGTTAGTTGGAGTTCAAACTGTTGTAAATAGATACAGGACTTGGACGGGAGGGCAGGAGTTCATGTTGGGGAAGCTTTAGAAATACATGATGTTATAAAATTATTTTATATGAGGAAAAAATACTTCTAATTCTGCATCCCTCAAAACTATCAAGCTCCCAGCAAAAAGCTGCTTTCACTTGTCTTTGTGTTTAAATCAATTCTGACTTGTGTTTGCACATTTTTACCTTTGCACAGCTGAGGAAAAATTTGATTATCTCTGAAAATTTTAGATAAAAGACTGATGATTGTTTTTGAAACACTCTCTCTACATGCAAAATCAAGCTTTATGGTTATCTCGACTAACTAAATATTTGTGCAGTACTTGAAACTGTAGACCACAAAAATACATCAACAAATGATTGGTTCTCAGGGTGAAACCACATGGAAGTTTTCCTCAAAGTCCCGTATCCTTTTTAGTCATTGGCTGTCCTTTTATGAGCTCCCAGTGATAATCCTCCTTTTCTCCAGCTGGCGTCTGTGGAGAGGGAGAAGCAGCGCTGGGAGAAGGAGAAGAGCCAGCTGAAGGCCAGCATCGAGGAGAACAAGGAGAGGATGCTGAAGCTGGAGAGCTACTGGATCGAAGCGCAGACCCTCTGCCACACGGTCAACGAGCACCTGAAGGAGGCCCAGGCTCAGTACCAGACTCTGGAGAAGAAGTACAACAAGGCCAAGAAACTCATCAAAGACTTCCAGCAGAAGTGAGTCCACCTGAGTCCACATGATCTCTGAGAAAGGAGAAAAAAAGAGCAGTAGACAATTAGCTAGCTCAAGGATGTTTGCATGATGATTGTGATGCAGACAGTGGGTTTATTTAATCTGTTAACACTTTTAATTCAATCAGCTTCTGATCATTTCAAGAGCTTTCACTCACATTTTGTTGCTCATTTCTCCTTGAACTATCTAAGGTGTCTGAGTTGGACTTAGCTCAGGTGAAAACAGGTGGTTGTGAATTTAAAAGGCTCCTTGTTCTTCTTTTTAACCTGCTGCATTTTGATCCCTGTCAGCTTGTTGATGTCTTTTTCTTCTCTCTTCTTCTTTGTTCTGGTTCGCTCGGTTCAGACCCGTTAGTTGTCACATTTTAATACCGCTCTGAAGACTTCATTTCACCAAATCTGTATGCACGACTTGCGTGTAGAGGCACTTAACAGCTGTAAATAAAAGATTATAGCAACTCCTACACATTAACCTAATTCATAAATGCATTTAAAACATAATTTGAGGTAAATCCCTTAAATATTCCTTCCTGTAACCTGTTTTTCTTTATTTGCACAGTCTCCACGGTGAGGCACGGCAGCCAAAGTCTTTTCCAATTTCAGCGTTTTTCATTCTTATGCAGCGCAGCGTTCCTGCTTTCCCGTGCACTGATCTCTTTGGTCAGTCCCATCACAACCTCTCCTGCTCAGCCCCTGTCTGACTGCCTCTAATTGGCTCTGGCCCTGCAGGCCAAATGGAAGCAAACTGATGAAACAAAGCCTTCATGCTGATCTTAGGCAGCGGACTGCAGAGGAGACGGGGCTCAGGGACCAAGGGCAAAATGGGCACGAGGGATCAGCCCTGTTAGTTTTCTTGGGGATTTTAATTTGTGTTTTTTTTTAAGGGGAGATATGTTTGTCTAATTATAATTTTTAGGTTGCGGTAAGTCACGGAAACAACAACAGCTGCTTCAGGCAATGTCACCTACTGCAACACACATATGCTCACACACACATAAATGCATCATGTTTTAATGCGTTTCATCTCAACACATCTCCATCTCTCCTCCTTCCTGTCTCTTCAGAGAGGTGGAGTTTATCCAGAAGGAGGATGCAGAGAGGAGGCGGCTGGAGGAGGCAGAGAAAGCTCACCTGGCTGAGATCCAGGGCCTGCAGATCCGGGTAAATGAGATCTTTTAAATTTACTGTGTTTTTCCTCTTTCCTCCATCCTCCTCTGCGTACCTCTGTGTCGTATTTGTTCTGCATGTGTCCACAAGAATCAGCCTAATGGCCTGAGAAGAAAACAGCACAGCCTGGAGTAAAAATAAGCTAATGAGCGGTGCACTTCTTCTCTCTGCTTAATGATCAAGATCGTTAGGTTTGGCACATTTCATAGATTTGCAGTTTCTTTTATTATTAAGGCCAAGAATGAGAAGAAAAGATGGATCCAGACGATAAAATGATCAAAAAGATCACTAAGTCTTGCAGCAGCACCCTGTCACTGCTGTTATCCCTCAAGATTGTTCTAGTGACACACCGGGAAAGTGTCCCTCCTCCTTAAGACAGCGACAGCAGGTAGATTTTGTGTCCAGGGGCCTGTAGATGTTCCTGTTGTCAAACTCTGTATTGATTTTCTGCTTTGCTGCTCTTAAAACATGACAGTCATGTTGTTTTCTCTTAAGTCAGGCCGTGCCCCACAGTCGAATGTGCAGCCAACCCAACTGTCCCCTACTATTATTCTGCACAGTGAGCACTCATTCATACTGCGCTGACTTCAGACGGGTGAATGAAGTGTTACTTTTTTTGCTCACTTTAAAAAAAGAGGAGGCACAGATAAACCCTAAATTCAAGTGTTTTTTTAAGGATTACAAAAGATGCTTTATATAATTTTTAATGTCTACTTGGTAAGGAGCCTCAGACTCTTTTAATAGCTTTACCAAGTCCTTAAATTAAGGGTTTGTATTAGGGATGCACCAATCCAACTTTTCTGGTTCCGATACCAATACCTGGGCTTTGGGTACAGATCTGATACCAGCGTGAAATAATAACCTGCATGCCCTACTGTGGGATAAGACTGTTATGTTCAAAGTAAAAGGCTAAAACTGAGTATACGGAGTCACTGAAGATAATATGTATTTAGACTATAAAATATTTGCAATATTTTTTACCCAGTTGACTGGTAATTCTGGAAAAAACAAAGAAAGTGTATCAGAGGTAACATTCCAGATCAAGTATCCAAGAGTCCCGGTAAAAAAGAAAAGGGAGAAAGCTGTTTGCCCGGATTGGCACCATGGATCGGCCCCTTCCCACCGATACTGATCCAGCAATCCACCAATACCCGTTACCAGGATTGGTATCGGTGGTCTCCATAGTTTGTTTTAGAGAAGGCTATTCAGTGTTCTCACATTTGCTGATATGAAGAAAATGTTGCTCAAATGGATTGAGAATACACCACCCACTAATACAGGATGGCAGGGATTACTCTTTAAGATTATTCCTATAGAATATCTTACTCACAGGGTCAAATATAAGACCAGGGATTTTTTGATATTTGGACTCCTTTTTTTAGATATGCTGGTAAAAGACTTACAGTTGTTATCTTAAAGGGAACGATTGATTGATTGATCAGTCCTGGGTCAAAGGTCTGTGAGGATCTTAGAACTAGAAGTTTCCTTTTTTCTAATAATAAAAATAATAATAATTTTTATTCATAGCACACTTTTCATTTCTTAGAAATTTAAAAGTGCTACAAAGAAAGTTTATTTTTTATTTTTATTATTATTATTTTTTAAACGCACTATTGTACGTTTTTCCTCTTTCTTTTTTTAATTTATTTTGGTAAATTTGACATACCCAATTTTTTGTTTGGTTTGGTTTTTAGGTATGCTTAACCTTTATTTTGCCCCAAAGTTGAAGTCCTTCTATCACAATCTCATTGCTGGCAGCTACTAATGTATTGAACTGAGTGCAATCAGTATATGCACATATTTAAGATATAAAGGAGCGGGGAGAGAAAGAGGGGCAAGAGAGGAGAGGAAGAAAGGGAAGGAAGGAAGAAGAAAAGAGAGAGGAGAAAGAAGGGGAATAAAAAAGAAAGTAAGAAAAGGGGAAGAGGAGAAGGAAGGAAGGAAGAAAAGAAGGAAAAAGGGGATAATTGGAAAGTCCTCAGGAATTCTTTTGTATTTGCTACTGTTCTTTTTTGTATATTTTCTTTTCAGTTCTTTTTTGGATTATTATTTATTCATTGGTTGTTGAGATTGTGTTGTTTGACTTTTTGTTTTGCTCTGGTATAAATGTTGTACAGTAAGAAGGTTAGGCACATATAAGCTAAGTAGCTTCAGCCTAAACCTTTTTGGTCCACATGGTTTTCAGTGGTGTCGCTTTGGTTGGTATACTTTTAAATATGATCGAAATAAACTAATAAACTAAACTAAACTAAAATAAACTGAAACACGTTGTTACGGACATTTAAGATTATGTTTTTGAAAGTCAGATGTTTCCATGTGAGGATGTATTTGTTGTGGCCAAAGTTTACTAGTTTATTCATTGAAATGTGTTGATGTATTGTTTGTGTGTTCGCCTAGAATTAAAAAAATGATAATAATACTGTTCAAAAGATGTTTTATGTGATCATGCATGATGACATTTACATGTCATCATGCAGACATGTGTATTTCAGTGCTGTGTTCACAGGTAAATGCGTCTGAGTGATTAACATTGATCTGCTCCTCTCTTTCTCTACAGATTGCAACATTAGAGTCGGAGCTAATGCAGCTGATGAAGCAGAACGGCATCCAGGTCAACAACAACAACAGCAACAGTGCTGAGAGGCTGAGTGCTCAGCAGAACAGCCCCAAACGAGTGGCAGCACAAGCTCGAGGTCTGTGAGTCTGTAGGATGGGTTTTATCGTTTCATTCTGCAGGAGTAGTCCTACATTTCCTCTCTTCACTCAGGAGTATTCATCTTTTTGTCCCCAAAATGACCAATCATGCAGCTCAGCCATGCCAACTTAACCTCTGTTTAATTTCTGCGGTTTACTCATGCCCTGTGGAGGATATTTAAAGACTGGTCTGACTTGTGGCAGAGTTTGTTTTTGTAAACAAGTTTTGCATCAAATACACACACAGAATGAGGTTTGGATTTCTGATTTCCTCAGTCGACCTCACCCTCACAGCTCCCTTCTGACTGCAGCCTCACTTAGGAATCCCACTAACAAAATCTGACTTGTGATCCCCTCTAAACACATCCGTCTGTCTTTGTTCTCCTCCTTTCTTTCTTTTTTATAAAGCTGGCTTGTTTTCAGCTGTCAGAAGGGAGTGTGCGTGGAGAAGTGCCGTATCTGATACTGTTAGAGTTCAGATCTGATAGGAGAGTGATTGGATCTGCGCTGATGTAAATGACGCAGCTCATTATACAATAACACAAAGGTGGAGAGGAGAGGGGAGGGGAGCATGTGGGAGGAGAAGACAAAATGAGTTAAAACCATCCGTCAGATTGACTTTTTTTTAGTTTTGTCTGTTCTGACAGCATCTCCATGTGCTCTCAGGAAATATGAAGAAAAATGCTAATTACCAGCTCTTCAACGCTTTTACAGTTAATTTGTTTTTCAATAGACTCATTAAATGTCGGTGCAAACGTAGGTGCAGGCCAACCTACAAATACCAAAACTCATAATTGATGCAGAAGTGCATTTGCTTCTCAGAATCAGTTGTAACTTGTCAAATCAAATGCCAGATTTTACTCCCTGTTTCTTATTTTTCTTGCTGTGTTTCCCCAGACCTGAGGGAGGACCTGATGCACTCACCCAGCAAAAAGAAGAGCTACAGAGGACTCGCCCGTGACAGCATCAGCTCCACAGAGGGGGAGGTTTGTAGAGCAGCGTAACACGCAAACATCTGCACAATCACCTCACAACACCTCTCAAAAGACCAATAAATGAAGCATTGACAGATGTGATTTTTAATAAGGCAAGCTCTTTAATTCTTATTAGACATGACTTCTAATGTGACTCTTATTTCACCACAGGGTGTTTGATTAGTGTGAGTGTCTATCAGCCTGTTTTTGTGTCTTTAACCCCTGTCCAATCCACTTTATTTCTTTAATGGATTAATTGGGGTGTGTTGCTCCTCGACTCTAATCGACTCTGTCACAACTTATTGTCTCTCGCAGTGTGATAATAACAGCACAGTTGTTTTCTGGATGAGAGGTTTTGTCTGGCTAATGCTGTCACTTAACACAGCGAGAGCAGGAACTAAACCAGATCACATAAACAACCAGGGAACTGGAGAAGAATTGGCAGGAGAACAGGAAGTAGTCAGTGAGCCACTTCCAGAGGGAAAAGAGGGCGAGGAATTAGAAATGGTGGAAGTATGTCAAGTGACTTCTGTCAGATTAGTCTGCTGCGCTGGATGTTTACATCACTTCTCCTCTGATTGAGGTTTAGTCATCCTTTTTTTCTCCCATCTCTGTTGTCTCTCATTCATCATCCTCTGACCTCAGCTTACCCTCTGCCCTGCTGTTGATTTGCCGTATCTGTCTCGTTTGGTCCGTCCTCAGGTCTCAGAGTGGCACAGCAGTCCAGTTCACAGTCGTTCGGGTTCAATTCGAAGCGTGACCCCTGGCAGTGCAGAAAGCTCTCCCAGACGAACACTGCATCATCCGTCCACCGCAGGAGTCTCCCAGGATGGTTAGTAAAACCATCTATTAAGGATCAAATGTTCCCTCAAACATCTGTATTGATTTCTAACAATGGAATTCACCTGCAACCGTCCAATTCAACATTTCTCTCATGACCATTCACCA
Organism: Halichoeres trimaculatus; assembly: GCF_033239565.1. NCBI lineage: Eukaryota > Metazoa > Chordata > Actinopteri > Labriformes > Labridae > Halichoeres > Halichoeres trimaculatus. The sequence continues at coordinate 21,115,401 of NW_027437192.1, forward strand.
CATTTCTTTGATATTTCATCACTTTATGGAGGTGTTATCTCAGTGTGGTCTGTTTGTGATCACAGGTTCTCAGTCTCCAGCTAAGTCCAGCCCCTCTCGGAGTGTGGAGGAACGCAACCAAGCACTGGACCCTGGGTGAGATGAGCAGTAACATTTTGAGTTTAACAAGCAGCATTGATTGTAAAGATGAAAACATCTTAATCCATGCAGTTTTTTAAAAGTGAAGCTGAAATATTCATTTTGGACATTGTGAGCCAGAGTCTGTGCAGCAGAGATCAGGTGAACTTATATTTAACCTACAGTTAGAACAGCAACGATTATTAGGTCAACAGAAAGACAGAATCACGTGACCGTGTGAAGCACATACCTGAGGACATGGAAATTTTATTTACTCCTTTTTTACATTTGTTCTCATTTTTTCTCGCCTGTTGTGCTAATCTAATTTACACAGAGCCACAGGAGCTGTATTGGCTTTCATCATGGTTTTAAAACATCAAATAACAAATAATAAAAAAAAAACTGGTACTAATGCGACAGAAAAAGATGTTCAAAGAAAAAAAATATTGTAATGTATTCTGGATTTGCAGTTTTTAGACATAAGGAAGACAGGCCTTATAACCTATACCACACTGAGGGGCCGTTTACATGACAACGGTTTTAGGCTGAAACACAAAAGTTTTGTTGCGTTTCAGCCTTGCGTTTACATGGAAACAGTGTTTCAGCCGACCTACAGCGCTAACTCTTGAAAACGACCTCCAGAGTGGGATTTTTCTGAAACACTGCCGACACTGTTGCCGTGTAAATAGTGAGCTGGCTTTTTCAGTGGAAATGATGGCGCCACACTCCGCTTTGCGCTTCATGTATACAGCAGGACAACAACCGTTGTTACAATTGTTGCAAACTAACGTTTTGTGCTTGTTCTGCTCAGACTGCTGTATCTGCTGACTGTATTTAAACAAAATGTGCATCTGTTGCTGCAGTTTTGAATTTAGTATTCCCCAATACACCAGATGACCAGCTCAACTCTACCTTGGGGGAGATCTCCCAAAAGCGGCTTCTGGACAAAGCAGTTATAGCGCCGACTATAGGCCTGGCATGCTTACTATAGCATCTTCAGTCCCTCAGCATTTCCGTGTAAAAGCAGATTTTTTTCACTGTGTTTTAGCATTTTCAGATGAAACGTTGTCGTGTAAACTGGGCCTCAGTCACTAGGGGAAGCTCTAAATACTTTGGCTTCACTTTTGGAGAGTTTTCTATGTCCATAATATGTCCCTGTATGGACTAAACATTATGTGTGTTTGATAAGCAGCATCTCCATCCTCCTTACATAAATCACTTAACGTTAAAGTGCAGATATAGTAATTCTGGTCTGAGTGATAAGAGGATTACAAAGGTGAGGAAGAGTAACATGGTGACAGTTGGCATTTGGTAGGGCTCATATGGAAGTTTAGTGCATCAATGATTTATATATTTGTCTTCCTGGAGAATAGTATTTGTAAAAAGGCAAGAAAAGAAAGAAAACAAGAAAAACAGGTTTATCTTGTATTGTGAATTGTTTAGTATAAGAAGAGAATATGTACAATCAAATCCATACAGAGACTTTATTTTGAATTTACTGTTAGAAATAGGGCCAACAAATTTCTCCACTGTACTCTAAACCTGTTGGCATTAGTTGAACTATGTTTTCTCCTCTTTTTTTTTGATCTGATCAGGTCTCCTCTCAGGAAAACAACACTGAAGGAAAAGGATCCCAGAGCATCACCTGGAAACAGGTACAAAAAAAAACAAAACAGTATCAAAGCTGAAGTGGATTATCCTGCTGGCAGTAATGGATAAATGATACATTGTGATACACCGCTTAATAAGCGTGTCGTGATATTTTCTTCTCCCCCTCTTTCAGCTCCACAGAGCCATCAGCCGAGGACAGTCCACAGAAACTCAAGGCCAAGGTACACGAGTGTTGGCAGCTGTACAACAATCAAATAATGATTCAGTTTACAGAGAGTTTACAGTGAGGACATTAGGGACACTTTGTTTCTGCCTCGGTAATGTAATAATGAGTACAGTCAGATCAGGCTGTCTGCCAGACCTGCACTCTGATACTGACACAGTGAAATTTTAATGGCATGTTTTCTTTGACGTGTTGTGTTATTTCTGTTGAACAGAACTCTCTCACATGGCCCCACTTCTTCTCCTATTCGTATTATTTGGTATCGTATACCTACATGTTCATTTATTTTGATTACCTCTATCTCGATCAGCTGAAATGAAGGCCCTGGGTGAACCAGGTTTTGTAGCAAAGGGAATTTTACTGCAATCATAAGAGTGTGTGATATACTATTAGATGCTACAACCTTGATCTGTGTGCTTTCTTGGGTTTAAATATCCACAATAATCTTAACTACTGGTTCAGAATCACTGCAAAAAATGTGTATCCCTACACTAATTTGTTTTCTCCTCTAAGAATCTCCTGCTAAGTGTTTTGAATCTTTTGGAGTAGCAACACATCCTGAATCAATTAAATAAGTCAGAGAATCTCCTGACACAATTATATAAAGTTGTCAACATGGGCGTTTGTTGCAGTGTTGCAGTTTGCATGAGATGATTTCTAATCCCCTGTAATACCAGATGTGTTACCTCAGGATTTAAAAGAAGATTATTTTTCATTCTGCACCAATCCAGCCCCTTTCTGTCTCCACGGACACATTTTGAGCTCCAGACGAGAGCACATCTCAAGACAAATCGCTGCAGAAAGCGTGTGCATCAATAGTTCTGTGGGGTTTTGAAGTGAGGGTTCAGCTCCAAAAGCTGAGAGTCTGAACCTGTAACACCAGTCTAACCTCAGAGACCTGAGATTCAAACCACGGTGAAGAGCTGAAGTAAGAAAAAGCTTTACACTTTGGACTCCAGCTACAGGATGTTGTTCTTTCTGAAGGGGATTTTTAACACGGAGGATTGGAGTTTCTCTTTGTTTGTTAAACGTACTGCTTTATTAAAGTTATATTATGCTCCTTTTCTGCAGTTTAATATGGATCATTGATGTCTTCATGAATTGGTAGTAACATGTTTTGGTCCAAAAAGTCAATAAATCAAGCACAGCAGCATTGTTTCCAGGCTCTCATAGCCCCTCTGTTCAGAACGCTCTGATCTAGTGGGCATGACCTTCATATGTAAATGAGCCACTGCTGATACCGCCCTGCTCTTCCATGTCACTGAGAGCTGTGCCACGAGCTCCGAGTGCACAATGTTAGAAAACAGCGAAGCTCGTTTACCGTAACATTACAGGCTAAAACAACAGGCTAGAAGGGGACAACAGGCTAACTGCAGCTAAAGTTAGCATCCTGAAGCTAACACAGAGACATTTCCTTGATAAATGAACTCTAGCCACTTAGACTTGCCTTCTTCTGAGATGGGAAGCTTGTGCATGGAACTATGTGGCTGTTTACAGCCAAAAACAGAGCAGTGATGGCTCTCCAACTTTGGCATTCTCCTACCCAATGCTGGAGAGATTTCTCTCCAGCAGTGGGTAGGGGAGTTGGCGGGGAGGGGGTTTAGTGGACCAATCAGGTCAGACTTGCTCCTGATTGGTCAAATAAGGGAATCGCTGACGTCGGCAAACCCCGGAAATTCCAAACAGCTCGTTTTAGGTCAGGATTTTACATTCACAAGCACTACTGAGTACAGGTTTTGTCATTAAATATCACATTTTGTGGGCTGGGAGGAAAGCCAAAGACCCACAAATTTCACTAAAAAACTTAATTAAGTAATTTTTGCGTAATATGGGACCTTTAAAACAAATAAAGCACGATATAAGATTAAGACAGTCATTTGTGTCTTCAGATCGTGTGCTACATCTCCTTGATATCCGGCTGCAGCTTGTCAGTTTGATCATAGATCTGGATCTTAATGCTGTAATTTCATTTTTATCCCCACTCGCCCACACTCTGAAGGACACAGAGGGAGATGTTTTGAGTTGGATAGCGTCCAGATACATCATTTCTGACCTCTAATAATTTTCACACATTGCGCTCTAATGTGACAGCTTAAAAATGAAAGATGTGCACGATTCTGCCTTCTAGCAGTCTATCAAAAAGGATAAATCATTAACAGAAGTCCTCTGTGCTTTTTTGTGATTGTAGGAATGTTAGGATGACCCTCTTCAATCATTCTGGCACAGCTTTCTTCTTCTTGATTCATTGACTCTCCATTCAGTCTCTGTGTTTAAAAACTCCAATGACTTCAGAGACAGTGTCTCCGTACTGCCGGTCTCAGTGTGTTGTTCATTACTGTTGATTTCTCAGGGACCTGCTCTGAATGACGACCTCAGTGCTAGCAGCAGCAGCAGCTCTGTGGAGATCAGTGGCCTGAGCGAAGCCAAGATGTCAGGGCGCTCGCACACACTGGTGCTCTCCTCAGACGAGGTATTCATACTTCAGTATTTAAGTATAGGTGTGCTACTTTCTGAGCGATGCAGCTGTACTTCTCCAACTGACTTCTCAGTACACACAGCACTCCTGGAGCTGTGTTTATAAACAGATCAGTCGATCATTGTGCTGTGCCCATTCTGATAGCATCAAATAACCAAATGAACCTGAACCGCTGAACAAAACTAATCCCCTCTTCTGAAAAAGAGTGATTTAATACCTCCTCAGGACAAATGTAAATTTTTAATGATTATTCAGGATATCATCAGATATCCTCAAAACAAAAGAGAACAAATGTCTTTTTAAGAGCACCTCTATTGTTTTTTCTTGCTGTTTTCAGTGTCTCTATTTGTCATCGTAATGGATATTTCTGACACAAAAGCATATTATCCCTTCAGCTTGCAGCCTCTCTCACATCCTCAGGCAGAAGACAGGGAGCATAAAATCGATGCATCAGTTTCCTCTAATTGTTTTCAGATGTTGGACTAAAAGCTGCTGTGCTGAATGTATTGTTTTGTGTCCCTGTTAAAAAAAATGGTTGTCTTCTTTTTTGTTTCAATGCTGCGATGTCAGAGTCTGGATATGATAGATGATGAGGTGAGATGGTTTCACTGCACCACACGCATGTCTCTGTGTCTACTGAGTCAAAGCCATTTATCTTTTTTAATTTTCAGTGAAACACTTCACACTAACATTGTTCATTGATTTTCAATGCATGTGTTGTCAGCAGCACAGTGTGGGTTGTTTCTGAATGTAGTCATCACTGTATTTTGGTTTTGTATAGAGGGATTATCAGTCTACGTCATCACAAAGCTGCGCATGCATCTTGACCGCAGAAGCAGCATTTAGCTGCATTCATTTAAACCAGGGATGTCCAACTCGTGCCATGGAGGGCCAAGAGGCTGCAGGTTTTCTTTCCAACCAAGAACTCCACCAGCTGATTCCACTGATTAGCCCCTGCTCTCTGCTTGAAGGTGAGGTAATCAATGGAATCAGCTGGTGGAGTTCTTGGTTGGAAAGAAAACCTGCAGCCTCTTGGCCCTCCATGGCACGAGTTGGACATCCCTGATTTAAACGATACCATTAGGGATGGGTACCAAATTAGGTACTTTTATAGGTACCGACCGAATTCTGTCAAAAGTACCGGGTACCGATTCATGTAAAATCAAAAAGTACCATGTTTTGGTACCTGAATGCATCTTTGTGACTATAAGGGAGTGGAAGAGTAGACGACTTTCCTTGCTGGACATGAACGCAGCATTGCAAGGTTATATATGGAAGAATCAGCATGTTAAATTGAATTTAAAAAATTTTATAAATAAACCAATTGATACTTTTTACCACACAAACTCAATAAAGTACCGAAAAGTGGTATCGTTGAGTACCAGTACCGATTGCCAGGTACCGGGCATCATTACCGTATCCTTTCAAATGTGAAAGGTACCCATCCCTAGATACCATACAACAGAGGCAACGTCTATTAAGTTTTGACCGTCACAGAGCAACAGGTGTTTTGGAGTTAATAGCGACCATGCTAACTGGTGACTCTTAGTCGTCAGTGTCAGTGATTAACCAAGCGGCAACCTCCAGTCTAAGAATATGATACAATGCGGAAGTGCCAAAATCTTTGTTTGTTTCTCAAGTGTTCGCTTGAGGCTGGCTCTGGAAGTACAGAAAGTCACATTCACACCGGGCCAAAAAAAAGACATTTCAAAGCAGAAATTAACCTATTTACCGCCTGGTTCAAAAAACGTACTGTATGAATTGCTAACTCTACTATCGGCACACACTGGGGGGTGAATTTTCTTTCTAACTCAGCCGTTCAGAGGATATTAAGATCGCGAGCTCGCCCAATCAGAGGCCCAGCTCAGGGTTAAGTGACAGGCGCCCTATGGCTGTACGCGAAGCCCTTGCCACTACCAATATGGCTGCTATAGCCAGGTGATCATTTTCCACTTAAGAAACAGACAGGTGACGTCGGGGAGACTACGTCCATGTTTTATACAGTCTATGTGATTAACAGTGGAGAGTCACCAGTTAACAGGGTCACACTGTACACTGAAACACCGGGGACGTCTGCGGGTGAATATTTAAATGCGCCGTCTTTATCTGATTTGGTGCAGAGCTCTGGGCGTAGTTTTCTGGGTCTTGTATTATTAACCGGGTCTCAGACTCAGCAATCTGTGTGCTTTTTTGGTCTGAGAGGGTTTCCGATTAATTGACACACGTTTGCATCTTCTGGTCTGTCACAGTCTAGTAAATGTCCACGGATAATACAGTTATGAGCATCAAGTGACAGTTGTGTGTTTAAATTGCATTTACCATCCAAGTGATGATATTTAGTTTGAAAATACGTTTTTTGGTGGTTAACTTCTCCACATCAGTTGACAAACCATTATACTCCGCAGTGCTTCTGCACCCAAGTTGCGCGCACACCCGGCGGTGTTGATAAACAAATAATCCCTCTATATGTGTTTTCACTAACAATTCATTGAAGAGATACAGGGTTAAACATCATATGTTAATGTGATCTCCCACGCTTCTTTCTCCTCCTGTTTCTTTCCGCTGTCAACGCTCAGATCTTAGATGATGGACAGCATCCAAAGCAGTACCAGTGGCAGAACCGCAGCATCTCGGAGTGGACCCCCCAGCAAGTGGCCCGCTGGCTCACGGGCCTCAACTTAGAACACCATATCCCAGAATTCACTGCCAAAAACATAGATGGAGAGCAACTGCTGCTGCTGGAGAGCGCTGAACTAAAGGTTAGTAAGGACATCTGTTTTATCAAGTATGCAGATACAGAAAAACTTGTAAACATGTTGGCCTATGATTCTGCTTTCTGTTGCAGACTGTTTGTCATCTGGGTATTGTTGACCATTAACATATGGACAGGCTTTTGTGTGTGCAGGAAAAACTGTTTCTAGAGCAAAAACAGACAGCTGCACTCACACTCTGTCTCTGATCTGTGCTAGATTACAGTAAGAGTCAAGTTAACTGTAAAACCAGAACATTTCTGCAAACGCAGCAATCTGAGCTTTGTTTATAAGCAGCAGAGACAGTATATTGTTTACAGATCTCAAAAATGTTAAATAAGATTTTCAATGAAGCATACCTTTCCTCATTTTTTTATTTTCTCCAGGCTCTTGGAGTTACTTCTTCCCAGGACCGAGCCCTGATCAAGAAAAAGATCAAAGATCTTAAGATTCTGATGGACAAGGCCAAGAGGAACCGAGAGAAACTGGAGAAACAACGCGAGAAGTTACGGAAGAAAGAGCAGGAGCAGCAGCAGAAAGAGGCGCAGAAAGAAAGCCCGATCGAGTGATACAAAGATCACCTGCTTTTTCGTAGCACCCACACCACGTAGCATCTGAAGGATCAGAATGCCAGTAGGCCTGTGAATGAAACCTGAAGGATGCCTACTAAGTAGAAGAAAATTTCTCAGTGGTGAAGCTACATCCAGCTGTCTGAGATTGTCGGGTGACTTTATCACCGAGCAAATTAAACCAAAACAAGCAGTTGGATCGTGAATGCTGCCCCGTGCATTTACCTGGTTTAACACCCATCCTGTGGTTTTTCATTTCTATTTATTTAGCTGTAAATTGGGTTTATTTATTCATATCCTGAGTTAGCCTGTTAGAATTTACCCTAATCATCCTCAGAGTCTTCGATGTTATCCATCACAACACCTTCAGATATAACATGTACAGTGATAAATTACGTGCCATCTCAATAGACTCTTGTGGTAGTGGAATATACTGTCTGATGCAGTACCCCTCTCCCACCACTGGGTGTCCCCATGCTGCTTACTTTCAGCACTGAAGAAGAAACACTGGAACTGAAGCAAGTTTCACTGGAAGGAACAAAATCTCTGAGTACTTGCAAGAACACTGGAAGTGCAAACACTGTAAATTCAAACTCTGTACTAGCTTTTCCAATTTTCCTTGAAGTATACATGTACCTTACCGAAGACGTACTCTGAGTATGACTGAAGGACACGCTGTTCTCATTGGACTGGCTCTAATGGAGAATTCAGGAACAAAGTAATCATGGAGTTTGTAATTAACCAAATCTGTATGACGAGGACAAAAAAAGTGTTCAAATGAAAGTTTCTGCTTATGCATAATGTTGCTTTGACTCCGCTTGTAACCTGCTTTCCACCTCTTTTTATATCCTCTCTCAAAGACAAAGTAATACCCCGCCGCCCGCTGCCTTTAGAAATTCTAGACTGGTAGAATTTTTCTGAACTCTGCCCGCTTCTGTGTGAGTGTTGAAACACATACAGTAGACTAAACATTTCTAATTGTTATTTCATAAAACTTAAAGGTCACCTTCAAAACACGTTGAAGTCTAGGTAGGAAAGCTGCCATATAGTCGGGTCTTTCTGTGGTTGAAGACAGGTGCAGAGAGAACCTGATGCTACTGACGCTACACTGGAAGATGCACCTGATGGGTGCAGTTATAGCTTATTTTTTAACCATTTAAATAAGTCTGAAACCATTTGATTTTCTTTTAAGATGAATAATATATATCTTTGAAATTATTTTGATGTATGAACTTTATGAGATTCTTACTTTAAGCTCACTGAGAGACAGACATGCTCCCTGTGTCACTTCTTTATCATTCCCAGGATTCATTCTGTAGGTTTACATGAACTATAGAGACTCCAGTGTCACCGTGATAGAAACAAAGGCAGCTTTGTTTTGTTTTGTTTTCTTGGTTCCCTTCTGTGTGAGGGGCCCTGCCTGGTGCACTGTCAGGAACTGGAACAGGAATATAAGTTACAGATACCTCCATGAAATGCCACAGTTTAACAGGCACTGCTAATCTGTTAATATTATTTATTTATTTCTGTATTTAATGAAGAAACTGACTACTGTTTATGATAACTTATGCTAAATAAGAGTATTATTAACACCTAGATGATTTATCCAGAATTGTATGATTACTTCCTGTTGCCAAAACATAATGAAACCTGTTTATTCAAAGTGATTTAGTTTCAAATGTTGCTGTCGAATGAAGGGTTTTAAGTTTGAAATGCAAAGTAAACAATACTCTCCCATCATGCTTGTAGTTTTTACTAAAGTACAACCATAGAGCTGCTCCAGTGCTACTCCAATAAACTGCTCATGATGTATTATTACGAAGTATTTTGTAACACTTGAACCTCCCTGTGAATATCCTTCTCTTTCTCTCTCTGTCTTTCTTTCTCTTTCTCTCTGCGCTCTTTCGACTCTTTTTGTATGTGAAGTAAAACACTGAGAGCAATACGCTGTAAGAATCCTAAAGAAGCCTTGTTTTCTATCGTGTAAGTGTAAGTGTGCACAGTTTGTCCGAGGGCTGAGGAGGCTACGAGGTCACACCTGAGGCCAAAAACTTTTCTATGTGATTGTCTGGCATGATGACACCCTGGTGCTCCTGGCAGGCGAGGACCCAAAATGTCTTGAGTCCCCGCCCGGAAGGGTTTGACTTTTCATGTGCAAAAACAGATAATCACCACCGATGCTAGCCATGCCTTCACTCTTTTAAAACGCTGTGCTAACTCTCCCTCTTCTCCTTTGTTGTCATTACCTTGCTCTCTTTTTTTTTGCATTCTGAAAAAACTGGAAAGTGCAGCTACCTGTCACTGAATAAAATGTGCAGCCACTGTCCACAGTTTTTTTGTTTCTTCCTTTTTTATGACATTTATCTGACTTATTTACACACCTTGAGCAGTTTTCTAATCAGACAATGTCCATCCCTCTATTACTGTTGTAAAACTTATTAGTATGCAGTCATCAAAATCACACTAATGTGGGTTTAGTTTTGTAATTCTGAGCAGACTGGCTGGTCCAGAGTTAGTCACTGTCACTTGTAGCCCTCTGACCCCCTCCCTCATTTCTTTCTATTTATATTCAGCCTAAATTCACCACAGGACTATTTTTTCCCTCCTGACGGCTCCCTTCTCTCACTTGTTGCTCCCTCAACCTCATTTCCGCCCTCCTTCCTAGCCATCACATGGCTGAGCTCATGGAGGCCTTCCACTGTGAGTATGGTTGAAACCTTCATCGCCTTCATTTGTGGCTTCATCTCTGATCTCCTCCATGCTGTGTGGAGAGCATTTGTGCCATTCGAGGAGCCTGACTCTTCTCTCAAAGAGCTCATGGAGGAGTTGAGTCCCAGACAGCGAGCTGCTAAACAGCTGAAGCAACAGTTCCTAGAGGCCCTGAAAGCTAATGATGCTCAGCAGGTCCTGCAGATCCTGACCAAGGGGAAGCTAGACATTCACACAGTGCTGGAGGTGGACGACCCGGGCATGATACTGGCCTCATACAAACAAGGTAAAGAGTAGGTTTCAGGAGCATACACACGAATGGTGACTTTCTGTGTGTTTCTAAAAACCATTAAGGCCCTGAGTTATCTTTAAACTCCAGACTGAACTGAAAGTCTGATACAAGAGAGTTAGGGAGTAAGTTTGAGCACCAAATATCAGAAATGTCTTCAAATACTTCTTGAGTAACAGTTATGTGACAAGATTTGCCGTTTTTCCACTAGGGGGAGCCAGTTCTCAGTAATCTCAGGGCTTACTTTGACAAAAAATAATGCAACCAAACAAGAGGAAATACAGCACAAATCACACTCAAAACACACACACACACAAAAAAAAAACCTATGGGGTGCCGATTTTAAAGTTGCACACACTACAAATAACAACAGTTCTCCCCATTTAGCTCTAAAACTTCTCTTTTTCTGCAGATTTAGAGAAATATTTGTGAAATATATTTTTGAAATATTATATGTAAATGTTGAACGTTTTATCTAAATGTGAAAAGTTAAAATTAAATGTCCTGATTCTAAATATTTAGCTACGTTTCTAAACATTTAGTTTTCATTCTAGATATTAAGCTAAGATTTCTAAAGATTTAGTTAAAACTCAAAATCTAAGATTTCTAAATCTTAAGCAAATATTTATAGAAAAGACTAATAAATCATTAGCGAAATATAATATAATAAATATATAATAAATATAATATTTAACATTTATATAAAATATTAAACATTTAGATAAAACATTCAACATTTATATTTGATATTTGACAAAAATGCGTCACAAATATTTCTCTGAATCTGAATAAAAAGTGATGTTTTAGAGCTAAATGTGAAGAAATGTTGTTATTTGTAGTGCGTGCAACTTTACAATCAATGCCCCATATGATCTCATTTTAAATGACACGTACACCAGATTAAGCCAGAATTAATACACCTTGAGTTTCAGAGCAAACATCCATTAAGTCATAGATCAAAAAAAGAAAAACTCAGTCTTTAAACCCATCCTTTCATGTCTTTTCTCTGCAGGTTACTGGCTCCCAGGCTACAAACTGGAGAAGTCGTGGGCGATGGGGATTCATGTGTGTGTGATGTACAACGCTCTGGAAACCGCTCTGGTCCTTCTTCAGGAAGGCACATCCGTCAACAGCATGCCCAACGGGAAGACTCCACTGCACGTGGCCTGTGAGATCGCCAACAGCGACTTTGTTGCTCTGCTCTTGGCTCACAGGTCAAAGGTCAACAGCCTGTCTCTGAGCGGACACACACCGCTGCACCACTGCACCAGCCAGGAGTCTGTGGACTGTGCCAAGCAGCTCATCCTCAAAGGTCAGAAAGGAGTACGGTATGATGGATGAAAGTGCAGATACAGACGGCTTTATGATCTTATCGTTCCTCATGAAGGTGCCGACGTCAACAAGCACAGCCACAGCAATGAAGAGGAGACGCCTCTACACACAGCCGCCAGGTTTGGCGTCCCTGAGCTGGTGGCTCTCTACTTGGCCCACGGAGCATCTGTGGATGCTCTGAACTCTCTGCAGGAGACTCCTCTGATGACAGCTGCTTTCTGGGCTTTTGACACCAGAGATCAGATCTTCAGAGAAGACCACCATCTGGTCTGCCGCCTCCTGCTCGACCACCAGGCTGGTGAGTGTTCAAACCAGCGACAGAGCACGTTATTTACTCTTTCACTCCTATCACTGTTATGACCTTTGGAGACTTTGAGGAGTTTTCTCTTCAATAATCATCCTTTTTTTTTTCCAGATCCAAACATCCAAGAGGAGGATCATAAAACAGCTCTGCACAAGGCGGCGTGGAACTGTGATCACATCCTCATGCAGATGCTGCTGGAGGCCGGAGCAGACGCACGAGCCATGGACATCAACGGATGTGCCCCGATCCAGTATCTGCTCAAAGTGACCGACGTCAGGCCGATGGCCATCCCTGAGCTCTGCTACCAGCTGCTGCTCAACCACAACGCAGCTCGGATCTACCCCCCACAGTTCCACAAGGTACACGCAGACAACTGGACAGATGTGTAACATACATGTGCTGTATCATGACTGTTTGTTGTTTTGTGCAGGTGCTGCAGTCCTGCCACGACTTCCCCAGAGCTGTAGAAATTTTAGTCAACTCTTATGAACGCTTAAAGCCAACAAAGAAGTGGAGAGCTGCCATTCCTGATGAATGTTATGAGGTAGGAAAATAAACTACAGTACACAGATATGATGAAGAAACAGTGATTTTAACAGTTTACTTTAAAAAGAAACCCTCTTTGGTTTCAGAAGCTAGACTTTCCTATGCTCCTGACACAGAAAATGTATAAAAATCACACCATGACTTGAACAAACTTACATATGGATTAGAAAAAAGGGGAAATAAATTATCTTGAACCTTGATTCTACTGTTTTCTTTTTCTTCCTCAGAGACATCAAGCTTTCTATGACTCACTGTTTGCTGTTTGCACCAACACTCCCCGCAGCCTGCTCCATCTGTCCAGGTGTGCCATCAGAGCCTGTCTGGCTGAACTCTGCCACAAAGGTGTTGCACAGCTGCCTCTGCCCTCTGCCATGAAGAAATATGTATTACTGGAACCTGAAGGCATATTCTACTGACAATGATGATGATATTTAAAAAGTAATACATACTATACAGTTTCTTTGTTGGATGTAAACATGCTGCTAAAATGCACACTTTGTATTTTCCTGTGAAAATCATTTCCAGTTTTTTGTTTGTTTTGTGGAGAGAACTTATTTTATGGACATAAAGAAAAAAAAAAGTACAAACTGTAATTGTTGGTGTGGAGCCTTAATCATGAACAACATGCTTGTTTAGTGACTATACATGGTAATGTAAAATGAAGAGCTAATTTGGTGTGTTTAAATCCAGACAGGGAAATATACTTTCCTTGGAGATACCTCAGGCTGCTCTCACATCTTCCTGACCCTCAGGTCCAGAAAGAGACGGACATTAATGTTACATCTCAGTGCCAACAGGCTGAAGTGATGTAAAGGATTTCTTTAAAAGGATTGATTTAACATAACAGGTGTGATCAGGTTGTCCTAGTGTCACAGGGTCAAGTCTTTAAAGAGGGTATTGTAATTTTTCAATGATTTAAATCTAAAGACATCCTTATTTTTCCTCACACTGGTGTTTTTCAAAACCCTTATTCCAGCCTCTGTCTGAAACACTTTGTTTCCACCTCCCTTCCTTCTGATTGGCCAGCCCTCTGGCGGTTTGTCGTAGAATAGAACTATGGGCAGACCTTGGTGTTTAAGGCCCACCCCTCCAAGGTGTCATGAACCAGTAGGGGGAGCTTTATGTAATGATCACATCATTTCAGCAAGTCTTGATAAGACCTTGCGCTATTTTTTTTAGAAAAGACCGTTTTGAGCGGTTAAAAGACGGATTGAGGGGTTTCTACAACAAATATATTTGTACTGATTTGAAAACTTGAACATAATTAATGTGGACACATAGCACTGTAACTCAAAACCAATGTTTAAAATAAGGGAAAGCCTGAAATCCCTCTTTAAAGGTCGTTTGAAGAGTGTCTGGTAAAGAAACAAACTAAAATTTATGTTGATTTTTCTCTTTACCTTTAACCTCTTAAGACCCGAGCTTTTGTCAGGTGCACATTTTTTTATTCACCTTGCTATTTGGGATAAGTAAGACCTAATAAGTTTAATAACTAAACTTGGTCATTGCACGTGAAGTTTGATTATTTGTGCAATGAGTTCTCTATTAGTTGTTTTTTAGTAGTGTTATTGTACATAAACACATTGTTTTTTCACTAAAATGGGCATAATGTGGCTAATTGGTCAAAGTTAAAAAAAAAAAAAAGAGGAATCATGGGTCTGAGAGGCAGAAATGTAATGTCCACATATGTGGCTGCTGAGTCCTAAGTGGTTAAAAAAAAAAAAAACAAGACCATGACTAAAAAGGAGTGACCATTTCTTCATAGTTATAACTTTGTTTAATCCACAGGCAGGAGGAAGGTGTTAGACCAAGTGATCCTTCTCTCATTTTTGCAGTCACTCAATATATACATATTTTACAGTTGAAAAGAAGAATTAAATAATTCTTAATGTACAAGAAAAGGTCGCCAAATACTGCTTTGTGTACAGAGGGTGCATAAAAGACAAAAATTATGAGAATAACTCTTCTTTCCCTTTCCTCTGGCCATATTCTTTCTTCTTGTCATGATGCTCATACCTTAAAGGATTCAGATCTACCCAGAAACCTGTTCAATACTCTCGTGCTTTTATTGTATCTTGTATTTGGAGGACAAACATTTGAGAAGTCCTCCACCACAAGTGTTTGTTTTTCCAGTGGATTGAGTGCGCTGCCATGTTGAAGGACCTGATACGCTAAATGATACAGTGCAAAGAGGAACTTATGAAAAGTTAGATTTGGATCTTTTTCTCGCCAAAACAAAAGTTGACGAAAGATGTTTTTGATCTGCTTCAGCATGAGCATTCCACACACTGTTTTTCACATAAATTCAAAAGTTTTTCTTCTTTTTAAGTCTGGGTAGCTCAGCATTAGCTCAGAAAGCTGTTGGTGCAGAAAAACCAGGTGAAGGGTTTCAGTTTGGTGTTGGTCTTGAGTTCTGCAGAAATGATTAACAATTAAATAATGATTTATACTTGGAGAAAATACCTGGCCTTTTTATTCTCTTACCTTTGAGATTTAGCTTTCATAATGCTCAGTCAATAAACTGAGAATGGGTTCAGCAAAACAGAAAAAAAAAACACCAGAAAAGAGTGTGACACAGAGTTGTGAAAACAAGGCCTGATCTGGCAGCTGGCCATGAAGAGCCACTGTACTATGTCTGAACCCGGGACAGACAACAGAGCAAAGTTTCCTAAAACAATCTGCAGAGAGACGGGTGAAGCAGGGTCACAGTGAGTAATGATTTGAAATGTTATTGCAGATTTGAGTTGCTCTAACTGAAAACCAAACACACACGACAAATAAACAACAACAGAATTTCCAAACTGTTTCCCCACAGATGAGGATTGTCAGGAAGCGTCTTGAAATGTTTATTTTCTACATTCTCTGGTCTTTTCAGTGGTGGACCACAACTTCAGCACAAATGTGAGTGAAGTTTATACATTTAAAAATGCCAACGAGTTAGAGAGACAGTCACATGTAAAATAAGGGAGTTCACAAGAACAAATGAAACATCCAGACACACAAACAACTCAATACTGATACAACAAAAATACAGAGTGCACATGACTTTGTCTCTGGTGTTACTATGTGGAGAATGTTTCTTGCAGCGTGCACACATTTACTTTATATCTTTGTAATTTCACACATTCATCAACTTACCAAACATGCATAAATATACACTTAAAACTTTCCCGGAAGACATTTCTGAAGAGTGTTTTTTTTCTTTCTGTGATTCACTTCACACAAGTTTAACAGAGGAATATCTTTGTGTAATTGAGGTTAGCTTAGAAGGTGTTACACTTAAAATACAATCAACAATATTAATATGTCTACTGGCTTTAGATGTGTTGCAAAACTACATTTAACTTTCTCCAGAGAGGCACATTTTTTTTGATCTAGAGGACATGAGAGCATGCCAACATGTCTCAATACATGTCAAAATAATTACATTTTCAAATGATTTGAGCCGTTATGTGTGGAGGGTTAAGGCACACAGTTGGTTAGGTTTTAAGTGACATGCTGAATCCTCTTTTAGAGGGATCACATTTTATTTACAGTTCAAACAAAAGAGGTTTGAAGACTTAAAACAGACTTGATCTTACACTGATATCATCCAAATAAAAATATTTTGACATTAAACACTGAAAACCTTCTGAAATCTTATCTTATGTAGCAGATTATGGGAACTGTACTTACACGTATGAAGCAGTGGTCTGAAACGTGGACATGAACCCAGTGGGCTGGTTTTAGCTGCCCTGTTTGTTAAGCCTCAAAGCAAAAACAAAACCTGACCCAGTATTATAATTAACTGCAGAGAAAATACCAGATGGTAAAATTATACCTTTAAAAGAAAGCAACAGACATGAGACCGCTAAAACAGCTAGATGCTCCTTTCACATTGAAAACCTGATTTAAAACTGAACAGCTTAAGAGTCTGTGTGATGTGTGAGGCAGAAAGAGCTTAGTACTTTAGTTCTTAGTCCTTTCATAAGCATTAGCACCTTGAAATCATCACAGGATAAAAAGATATCAAAGAGGTGAGTATTTGCTGGGTTAAATGGCCTGGGGGCTGGCAGTAATGATTCAGTCATCACAATGCAGGAATCAGTGGAACATAAGTCCAGGTCCAGCTCTGAACTGAAAATAATAAGTGCTCTCTTCTTCTTACAGTCTACCAGCACGGACCTTCTTCTTCTTCTTCTCCTCCTTCTTTTTGTTTGGTGACTTCCTCTCCTCCCCACCATCACCTATCGTACTTGCCAAGCTTCTTTGGATCCTTGCTTGGCATGCACCAGTCGTCTGCCTCTGTGCTCGACTGGTAATGCCTTAGCGCTGACTTGTTGAAAACAGGAAGTCTCTCCACTGACTCTGACGACAAAGCCTTTGACAAAGAGGAGAAGTGATTGGTCTGGAGTCAGGTTGTTACTCATTAGGCTTTAATGTGCAGAGTTCTGTGCCTGATTTAAACCCTGAGCACTGCTGAAGCAGAGACACACGACGTCTCAGACAAACTGTGTAGTTAATAATGATACTGTTACATGGATTTAAATGAGTTTAAAAGTGTTCCAGTAAAAACAAATCAATGTAGAGTTAAAGTAACTTGTATTCCCCTTTTCAGATAATAAATACCTAAAGTAAACCGCTTATTCTTCTGTGAGACTCCTCAAAAAAGACTGTTATATTCCAGTGTGTTTCATATATCCTGGAATGTAAAGTATGTGTAACCGTGAACACAACGCCAAGCTTGCTCTCCAGTTATGGTGCTAGCTTAGGATAGTGGTTACAAAATGCCATTCAAGATCAACACATTTACAGCTGCATATTTACTCCATTATTGCAGAAATTATAGACAAAAATAGCGATTAAAGTTTATATAAAACTTTACACAGAAAATCTTTTTTTATTTCATGTTTCTTTGTTGCCACAAGGCCACTGAGCTGACTAAGCCCGAATAATGAGGGTATCAGTGGCGGCAGAGCATTAAAAAAACACAGCAGTATGTGCACATCGATAGTCTAATTTTCTAAATAAATATCTTAAGATTTTTTGTACTTTTATTTTTTTATTTATCTATTTTTTAGATAAGCCTGTTAGTGTATTCACATGTAGGGATCTATAGCTTTCACATTTGAAACAAAACAGTACTGATGCCAGACACCTGGCAATCTGTACTCAACAGTACAAATTTTCAGTACTTTTCTGTATGTTTATGGAGTAGTAAATATCATCTTGTTCAATAATTAAACCTCAAAGTTTTTTAATTTAACATATTTATTTCTTCTGATATAAACTTGTAATGCTGTGTTCAGGTCCATCATGGAAAATCACCTACTTTTCTATTCTCTCACAGTCACAAGGATGCGTTTAGGTTCCTAAATATGGTACCGTTTGGTTTTAAGAGAATTGGTACTGCAGATGGAATTCGGTCAGTACATATGAAAGTGCCTAATTCAGTACCCATCCCATTCACGCAGCAGGGTGATTGCCTGTCTCTGGCACAAATATGTTTTGAAAGTTGGAGGCTGAAAAGTTCCGGAACCCCTCGCACGGAAGACGGTTAAAAATCAGTGCACATCTGGGATGTTTCATATCGGTGAGATCAAATTAACTAAAAGGCAGTATCTGATTTGATTGGTTTTCTTGTTTGACATCATTGGGCATGTCTGTAGCTGAATAGAGGTGTACAGACATGACAGCAGCAGCTAATGATCATGAGTGATCATGGTCAGTACTTTTCATTTTTGTTGTATTTGGCATCAAACTGTATTCCAAGCCAGCACCATAAATCAAATCATACTGTCACTTAAATCCTTTGTTAAATCCTTATTATTCCTGTCTGGGTGAGGGTGGAGATGATGTGCTGTAGTTACCTTTAGGTATATAACAGCTGCGGTGCCGTAGCCTTCCATAGAGTAGAGCTGCAGGTCTCCTTGGAAGTACTTGGCATAGAGACGAGAAATAGGGAGGCCATAGCCAAAACCAGCCTGGAGGAGAAAGTGAGGGAAAGACAAATATCAGTGTTTAAGTATCTTAACAGTATCAGCAATGTGACAACAGTGTCAACATGAAGCGAGAACTATAGATAATCTGCTTCAGTTTCACATGAGGTTACAGTTTAACCCAATGAAATGCTGCTGACTGCATTCCTCTTTGTAATAAGATAATCTACAACCATGCTCTGCACTCTGAGTCTCTGTCAAACACAGGAGGATCCCAGTTTAGTTCACTTTTAACCTTAGTTTGAAACAGTACAGCAACATCTTACTGGCCAAGTGCTCATGTTTAAAGGTAAAAGGAAGCGTGTAGGATTGTAGTGCACTTTGGACTGGACACACTTCAAGTCTTGAGAGGTTGAAGTGTAACTTCTCACCAGTGGTGCATTTCTAGAGTTATCCCCATGGACAGGACTGGGAGCTGTGGAGTACATGTAACTGAACAGACGCTCGATCTTCCTCATGGGGACTCCGCCCCCCTTGTCCGACATCTAACAATAAAAGACAGATATGTGAGATTTACAGTCGTCTTCTCATTGCTCTGTAAACAGGCTCAAGTTCAGACAGCTACCTTGATAGTGAGGTCCTCACTGCCCAGGGAAACTCGCAGTTTGATCGGAGGCAATGTTGGGCTCATCTCATGGGTCTCTACTGTTGCTCTCATGGCGTTCTGACAGAGAGTGCAGTTGACAGACAACAAAACAAGTGAGCTGACATGAGGTGACAGAAAACATAGATAAAGTTTCCACGTTAGCCTGTTGCTGTACCTTGAAAAGCTCAAACAGCATATGGTAGAGGTGGGATGGTACATACACAATGTGGAGTGGCTGTTTGGGGTTTTTAGCTGTGAGAAAAGAAAAAGGAATGAGTGTGATGCTGTCAGATCAATACAGTTACACTTCTTAGTTTAATGTACACTTCACAAAACATATTTCAATTATGCCTTGAGGAAGTGCAACTATGTAGCTGCATTAAGTGATGAAAGATTAGAGTAAATCTTCAGAGAATCTGCTGAGAACATGCTGACAGAACATTTAAGATTAAAGCACAGCTACATGATCAGTCTGATTTACTGCACTGAGAGTCAGTGTGATTTATTGCCTTGCTTAAGCATCAAACACCTCATTTTATTGTACTAGGTTACGTAAGCTATGAATTAACAGAGTACTCCTGTCATGTTTATAGTGTAAAGATAAATCAAAGTCACTTAGGTTTTACAACCCTAAGAGTATAAGATTTGCACATTTCATAAGTTCAGGCAGCCCACATCAACACAAGCCCCTATCAGCTGACAGATCATCTGATAACATCCAACTGGGGAATAACTAAATGGCCATTCTTTTTAAACTGTTCCAGCCTACCTACTCTTGCACCTCCTGCAAACCATCTTCTCCCCAACACCTTCTCTGCTGTGTCTGATTTGATCAGTGTCATTTGTGTTGTAACTGATGCTTGTTCTGGTCTGTTCTGTACCCTGGGGGGTCTTTGCAGCTGTTCCCACTGTCCTGATTTTCATGTATGTGCATGAGGTGTTCCCCCCACCTCAGGCTTTTGGATTCCACACAGGCATGAGGAATCCCTGATCTACCTCCATGTCCAGTTGACTATACAGCTTTTTATATTTATGATGGTTGCCATATTATTATCGTTTTGTTTATATCGCTGTATTTTGCACCAGATGGAACTGCTTAAATTTCACTGTATTTGTATACTGACAATAAAGGAATCTGAATCTGAATGAGGCCAAACATAACTTATTGCATACAAAAACTAAATTATTTAGTTGAGAGTGGTTCTGTCTGTATGACATGTTTGTGTAAATCATGTAGTAAAGTTTGGGTTTGCTGAATATCTGCCTAAATTTTCACATTTTCTGTATTATTGCAGTGAATTAAAGAAGCAAAACACACAGATCAGAAATTTCTACAAGTAGACAAATTTAGGCTATTTTGCACTATTTACCATTGATTTCTGTGATTTCCATGTCAGGAGAGGTCAGGTAATACTGCTCACACAGCATTTTGGAAGTTTCATAGGCATCTATGAAGTGCAACAAAAAGACAAATCATCTGTGGTTATTATTTCACATGAGCAATATTAACCACAAAGAATGCTTCCCATGCTGAACAGAGTACAGCACCAGCACCAGAATGACTTTTAGTGAGCCTACTTTCACAACAGTCAAGAGGGAGGTCTAGGACAGCCATGATGAAACATTTAACTTCCTTTTATGTGTGATTACAAAGGTCAGACAGTCATGATGCTGCACAAACAGACAGAGGTGGAAAACAGACAAAACATTTGGCTTGGGTTTGTATGTGTGTGTGTGTGTGTGTATGTGTGTGTGTGTGTGTGTTAGTGAGTGTATTCAGTTATTACCTTTTACGACCTCCACGACATCACAGCTGGGGTCAATGCTGCCGATGTGTTTGGGATGGGCTGGGTTCACATTACCACTGAAGATTAAGGCTAAAGGGCAAAACAAAGATGTGTGACTCAAACAAAACACACACACACACACACGCACGTATGGTCACAATGCACTGTCCAGAGACACTTTACATTTGTTAATGTTCAATAAAAAATAAGGCACATAACAAGTTCAGAGTCTTCCCTGCTGTGAAGTAAAGTTAAAAGAAGAGCGCTGAACACTCAGTGCTGCTCATGTGGTTATGGAAGAAAACTGAAAATGTGCATAATCAGCACTTTGAGCTCAATTTGATGACTCAAACTTTGTGTGAGGAACTGTGTTGATTAACTCACAGTCAATCACAGAGTGCTATACTGACTGTGCTGGTTCATGAGCATGCGAGTGGAGATGCGGCTCATGTAGAAGCGATCCAGGAAGTACTGGACGTTCTGGTTGGTGACGGGGTCCACTCCAAAGGCGTCCTTGTACTCCACCACGCCCTGAGCCATGGTTGGCACCACATTGTTGTGTCGATTGCGGACGTTCACGAGAGTCTGTGTGAAGCTGCAGAGGAAAAGGTGATGAGAATGTGAGGTGGCGACGTAGTACACCATTTTACACTGGCATGCATGGTATTATAACACATGCCAGCTAATGATAGCTTATGGCCACGTTTTGGCATAACAACATGGCTAAAAAAAGAAACAAGGGCCACCTGCTCTGAAAACACAGTGCCCTGTGTACACACAGTAATCAATATTTGATCCTTGATGTCATTTGCTGCTTTGTTTGTTTGTTTTGGCTGCTTGAGATGTACCAATGTGCAAGAGTTTAATAAGAGAGGATTCTGGTAGATTCTTTGTTTTACCAAATTTGATAAATTCATCCTAACCGACATCAAACTGTGTTAGTTTTAAACATCTTTACCCTCAGTTATTGTTAGGGATGCACAATATTGGATTTTTGCCGATATCCTATATGCCGATATATCGAAACTCCTTTTGGCCGACACCGATACAGACACCGATACCGATACCGATAATCACAAGTTTGTTTGTTTTTTTCAATTTAAAGAAAGCTAAGTCTATCCTGTTCTGGAATTTATATGTTACTCTTATTGTGACGGTCTTATTTGTTTAAGAAACACACATAAAACAAGACAAAAAACATTTGATTTTACCATAAATAAGAAATGTATTATTTTTTCAAACTCAAGACGTTCAGTATTGAAATACAGAAAAATAATTTCTTTAGATCACATGAACTTAAAATGTACAATGCATTTTTAAACATAACCAAGTTGCATTTGATTATTTTAGAGCTACTGTAACAACCTGGTGACAGACACAGAGCTCTGCAGTGCAAATAAATGAAGTGCTACATTTGATTTAAGGAGCTTATTTTTCAGATGGAAAATAACAATAATCCTAACTGAATAGCACCTTATGGGGTATGCCTATCGGCAGAAATTTTCATATCTGCCGATACCGATAAACGTGTTTTTAAGCTTTTATCAGCCGATACCGATATTGTGCCGATAATATCGTGCATCCCTAGTTATTGTACAACTTAAACAGCCTAAGTGGCTAAACAGCCTAAGTGGCTAAACAGCCTAAGTGGCTAAACAGCGCGTCTATTAATAAAATCCTTGATCTTGTCTCAAGATTAAAACATTTAGTTAGCCAGTTGGCACCACTATTTGATTATACTAATTTCTATTACTTAAAACCAGATATGTTGGTTTTTAGCTGTGAGTTGTGTCTAAGCTCCAGCACAGCCAAACGCCACAAGCTGAGGCTGCAGCTTAGATCAATGCTAACTATCAAGATAAAGCTCAGTGCTGATGCTAAGTGGTGCACCTGGGTTAGGCAGCACTGTGGTCTAGATGAAGATGTGTGTAGGCCGTTGGAGCTAACCAGTTTTGGAAACTAATATAATTGCCATTTTTGGACCAATATTGCAATTGCAATTTAGCATGCAATCTACTTATTTATTTATTTAATTAATATCTTTTCTTTTTTTGAGGGAGGGGATATCTTCTGCTTTACACACTAAACACAAGCATTAAATCATTTTATAGTATGACCAGCACAGCAAAGAATACTGTCAAAATATAAACAAATCTTTCCTGTAGGCCAGGCCTAGATGTTATGATGAAACCAGATGAACTGATGCATGAATTGATACAAATAACATATCTTTATTTAACTAGTACAATCACAGTAGAGCACTGACTGATTCATTTAACCTCAAGCCTTGTGGATGTGTAATATTTTCGCCAATGTTTGTTTTCCTGCAGATGGTATGACGCTTTTTTAAGCTGTGTCAAAAAAACATTAGCTTGATTTTGACTGTCATCTGAGGAAGGTCTTACCTTTACTACATCACTTAGTCTGGATTTAAATTCATATTTCCGAGTTTGGAAATGAGTCCTGGTGTAGTCTGACAAAAGAGCTCCTATCTGCTTCAGACATATCACCAAGAGTGACTCTTTTCCATGAAAAGTGTCAATACGGGCTGTTTTGGGAACATGCTGTAACCAGGTGGCAGCACTTTAAGGCATTTAACTGCTGCCCTTTTCATTCTACTGCTGCCCTACTCAACATACATTTAAGATTATACAGAAACAAGCAGTCTGATGGTGCTTGCTTGTTTTTGTAGCTCTTTAAGCGGCATCGATATTAACTTCACTGTGTTTAATAAACATCCTAAAACTCTGCTCAGGACATTGAAATAAGCAAATGGAAAACTAATAACTACAACCCAAGGTCAAGTTAGTTGTGGAAATTTATGCAGAAATAAGATTTTAACTCCCAGAAAATTGGACCAACTGACCCACCATTGCCAAATAGAAATGAGGTGAAACATGCTAGATTTAGCTGAAACAGAAAGGAGCATTAACTAAATGGAGCATGTTTCTCCCAGTCTGGCAGTAATCTTCAGGAGCTACAAAAAAAGGTAGGTGAACCTAAATGATGCATTTTCAAACAGGAAATACCCCATCAGAGGTTTGTTGTGAATCTGATCGCACTCTGGCGCAGTCTTTGCTTTGTAGTTTGAGGCTGACAGCAAGCGGTTAACAAATACAGAATTAGTGGATTAGTGTTGGCAGTGACAAAGAACTTATCGAACTGGAATGGTAACAGACGTAAACATAGACAGACAGTCTTCAGGTCTACACAGGGTAAACACTGTATTTAAGAGTGTGTGTGAGTGACTTACTCTGTCAGGACTTCCCGATCATCTGGATCTTTTTCTAAAAAATCTACAAGCTCCAACAAACTCTGTGAATACCTGTTGGACATAAAAGAAAGAGTAAAAAATTCAGCTTGAAGTACTTTATTTGATAACAGATAGAACATAAAAACACTGCAGTGTGGTTAAAAGAAACATCTATGTGATTGCATTCAACTGAAACTATGTTCAGGGCATTTAAGCTAATGTGTTTAACAACTGTGTAATAAGGCATAAAGAATTTCCACATGACTACAATTTACAGTCCTGTCTTTAGATAAGAGTAACTGTTTTTATCTGTAGTTTAGTGGATGTGTGTTGTCAAGTGCGGGAGAACATTGGCGCATACTCCCTTGCACTGTGCTGCTGCAACAGAGAAACTGGGTGAAAGGTTATACCACTGTGTGCCTTTGATTCCTGCGCGCTTGCGTCTTTTGTCCCTCGGCTGACCTTCCACTCTCAAACTTTAGAGCCTGTCTCATAACGCAAAGACTCAGCTCAATAAAGAAATGTTCTGCGGCTGTTGTTTTCACGAGCTCTCCAGGAAATTTAAAGAGATCATTCTGCTTTTCAACAACACTGAAAAGTGGCAGACTCGATTTTTTTTCCCCTGCAGTTCAAAAGAGAAACAGCAGTGGTAAGAGAAAGTCACAGTACTAGAGGTGCATTGCCAAATATAGATGTTACAGTGGCTGTTGTTGAAGGGGCTGGGGGTGGGGTAATGACCTTAATGTTAACATTACTTGTATACCTAACATGATCAACAAGCTAGGCTAAGGCTGTTTAAAAACAACCTGTAACTTTGATGGTTGTTCTTTACTGTATGCTAGCTGTAAATTGGTGTTAAAAGACTGGATCATTTTCAGGGGGTACTCTGTCATTATCCAGCTATGATAAGATGCAGATATCATTTCTTTCAGACTTTCACACACAACTACATCCTTAGGTTTAAATCCTTTCACTGTAAAAAATAAAGACAACATCATTTGTGAGCACATGCTGGTATAAACATACCTAACTGGGGGTTATGACCACAAACACATCTTTATGGTGGAACATAAAACTGAAGCATGTATAGGATCTAAAATGGCCCGTTACACAAGCACAACTTGTTGACATGAAATCAGGGGCTATAAGGTTCCTCATACTCCCTTATACTATCTAATTAGAACAAAGATCATGCTGGCAAGCGTATTCCTGGATCACAGGCATTCAGCCAATGAGTGCATAGAGAACAGCTGAGTGAAGCAGGAGGAGCCTTGCATATTTAAACAGAGCAGACCAGGACAAAACCTCATATAACCTCTGACAACATAGACAAGAACGTTGTCACCATCATATGATATCTTAAACTCAATTATCAGATAAATTTATAGCCATTTGAGTGACAAATTGCAAACATACTGTGCTTTACACTAGTTTATTCTTTCATCTAAAATCATTAAGGCTGGAATCTAGATGCTACTGTTTTATCACTATCCACTGCACAAATGAAAGTCAGAAACCTGTTGTGAATTAGGATTCAGTTTGTCCAGATGGTGATTTTGTGTCACACAGAGTTATGTAGTGTACATATCTTACCAGCTAGTCAGCAGCTTTAGGGATGGAGTGCTGAGGAGCTTGTCAGGGAGGTAATCAATTTCTTTCATGATGTTTGCAAGTCTGACAGGAAGCTCCTGACGCAGGAACACAAATGAGGTCTTCTCGCATGCATTGGCTGAGCCTGCAGTCACATGAGGGTCAGAGACAGGAAAACAGTGATCATTTAAATTTAGAGGCAGTATGTGAAGGATTATTGAAGGACATAGCATGCATAGACAGTTCTGTTTTGCACATTTATCTTGAAAACCATGTGCAGCTTTAGTGCATCTTCTATGCTGAGTCAATAGTCATATGGGAGCTTGTGGATGTCAAAGCATTGAGCTGCTACGTGGGCTTTGCTCCTACAGATGGTTTCAAGGGTCATTTTACAGGTTAAGCCAGCAAAATCAAAGATGTATCTTCCAATCGGAGGACGATCCGATTAAACAAGTAACAGGATTCAGAGACGTTGCTATCATCTGCATGCATGTCTTCTTTTCCGTGGTAATAACTGCACTGTATGTGTATTTCCTGTACAATACCAAGCCAGAAGTCACGACTCAGACAATAACGTGAGCTGCAGAACTACCATGTGAGGACAGAATTAAGTAACGTTCAATGTCCAACAGAAAAACAATCGATACGGCAGGGAAGCACTTACCAAAGTCAATGAATTGCTTCATTGACAAAGGAGAGGGGGAGAACTTCGAAAACCTCTCCACTTGTTTCGGTATCCCAGCAACGGAGCCATTTTTTAGCAGAAACTGGGCGAACTTCATTTTTGCTCCCCGTCAGAGACCCCAACGGTCCGAGTAAAACAGGCACAAACTGTCCTTTCCTCCCCCTACACACTCCACCTTGACTGCTGTTCAGCTAGCAAGGCTAAAGCTCGACGTCGTAGCTACAAGGCACCGCTGGTGAACATCTTTCAGGATGCAGGATCAATTCCCCATCGTAGTTCTTGTTGAACGGTTTCCTCGCATCTTGGCAAGTTGTTGAATGTCCTTCAAATGCAACTTCCAGCACTGCGAGACGTGTTGTTGTTGTTGGGAGGGAAGAGGTGGGGATTGACATCTCAACCAACCAATGAGAGCCAAGATGTTCCTTTCTACCACGGTATCTTATGGATGAGCGCAATCAATGAAAGTCATTGTGCATTGTTATAATTTCCTTTGCAAGAGAAACATTTAAATAAAGGTGAATGAAGGAAAATCATGAATGATATCAAAGTGGTAATTTAAGAAAGCTAGTACCCTAATAAGAATGTTGAAAATGGGTGTAAATTACAAGAGAAAGAGAGTGCAGCTGGCAGATGATGAAAGTGTAAACCATCTGAAGAGTTCATGTAAAAGGGAAATCTAAGTGAAAAGTGTACACTTTTTAAAGTAGAAATAACTGCTGACTTTGAGTGTGTTGTTTAAGATGTGTATTCCAATGTGTGCCCATGAAAGTGTACTTCATAAAGCAGCACACAAAACTATTCAATTTAATGTTTACACTTTACTGGAATATAGTGGGGTGCAATTTTAAGTGCACAAAAGGTGCAACTGAAAGTGCACGCCTGTTACTCTTCCATGTGCACTTTTGAAAGAAAACTTTGAAGTGTGCTTCAAACTATTCACTGACAGGTGTACACTTTAAAGTGCGCAGTTATTTAGATAAATTGGTTGACAAGTATTTAAAAGGATGAAAATTTACTTACAAATGCACTATAATGTTACATTTTTAACTGACCTGTGCTGTGTATGCAGACATGTGCCCTTGGAGGTGAAAGCTTACATTTCAACATGTATAACTAGATGTGTACACTTACAGCTGGGTCATTATTTAAATGCGGTGCCTTTTGCGTCCCCAGCCTAAATCCAGCTGTATTTTCTGAAAATAATAGAATTTTTAAAAAAACTTTTTATTTTAGTGAAATTTCACTAATTATCTGTTAAGAACACAAGGATATAACTCATAAAACTTAAACAGTTTTTTTTAAATACCATTTAAAAAATTGAAAATGTGCTATTTTGCCATATGTCCCCAGTGCCCTTTACATTGTTTCGTTCAAGAAAATTATGTTTTGTTTTGTTTTGTTTTGTTTTGTTTTGTTTTGTTTTTTTCAAAATATTTCTGGATATTTTTATTCAGCTATAAGAGGTTCTTTATATATTTGATAATTTCATCAGCAAAAAGTTATATTTTTGTCTAAAATTGCAGTTTAGTATTTGTCCCTGGATTTAGTGTCCACTGTGTTATCCTAAGTTACTGTACCTCTAAGAAGGCTCCACCAACATCAGCATGATGCAGTCTTTTGATGTGATGTCATTCCAGAGGAGGGAAATTCAACAGTGGTAAGATTACTCACTTTTCTTTTGTTAATTTTGATTAAAGTTACTCTTTTATGATAAAGATCTGATGTGGTCAATCATAAAATGTCCACCGTGTTATCCCAGTTTTATGAAGATAATTATCAAATATCATAATTTCAAAAGGTTCCTGGGTAAAAATGTTGATTTCTTGTCAGCTATCCAAAATCCTATTAGCTTAAATGCTAATAAAGCTGGGCTAAAAGTTAATTTTGTTGTAAAATGTCCACCATGTTATTGTCCACCGTGTTATCCTTACATGGATAACACATGTTAGCAACATGGTGGACACAACACAGTGGACACATTCATTGTGACATATATCTATAAAACTTTTAAAAACATATTAAATTTAGCAGATTGAGATTGAGATTGACCTTTATGCTTTTCATAAAGCTTAGAGTTGTGGTTTTTTAGAAGAAACATCAATATATATATATATATATATATATATATATATATATATATATATATATATATATATATATATATATATATATATATATATATATATATATATATTTACCATTTCTATGACCCAAAAGGCACTGCAGATCTACTTGTACTACTGTACTGTAATGTACTGTAATAGGCTACTTTTAATGACAATTGCATGTAATAGTGTGTCGATAGAATACGCATTAAGTGTACAACTTAATGTGCACTTACGAGAAAACTTTTACAATAGCATGGTTTTGTATGCAGTATAAAGATTTAAATGTAAGTGTGGTACTTAAAAGTGCACACTAAAGTATTTAGAATGTGCACTTGTAGGTAACCTTGAATTAAACCATATAAAAGTCTGCCACTGAAGGGTACTAAAAAGTGTGCACATTTAACATTGATCATTTTCAGTTAAATTTCAAAGGGGTTGTTGTTGTTGTTGGTATTGGTGGTGGTGGTGGTGGTGGTGCTGCTGCTGCTGCTGCTGTTGTTGTTTTCTTTCCTTCTTTTTTTAACTATCAAATAGTGCTTTTAGAAAGGATAAATCAATGCCGTATTAAACCCAAGGTTTCACCCTCATACTGTATGTCAGCACCTGTTATTCTTTAGTACACTGCCTGCAGCATAGTTGGTACTATCAAATCTCTACTTGCTGATATTCACCAAAGCAGCACTTCCCGTCATTTGATAGTCAGAATTTAGTCAGAACTTTTTCTTTTACATTAACTTTAGTCTGTCTACTTGGTGTCATATATCACATTACACAAGCTTTCATCATCAAGCGTATAGATACATGAAGCCCTGCACTATGCTTTGCCCACAGTCTTGGTAATTTTGGAGTCTTCAAGCCAACTAGAAAATTATTCTTCTGAAGGAAAATGAAACTGTAGTATCCACAGGTTTATGCAATTCCAACAGTTATTTTCAAGCTTCTCTACATTATGCCTTGAACTGTATATTCGAAACGATATTTGGGATTTGGTTTTGACTGAATATTGAAAAAAGACAGACTTCAGTAAAAGTATCATCTCCACATCAGCACAAGGCTGGCGTGTTCATAACGGCCACAAGATGGCGACGTTACAAAAGCCATGAGACGATGACAGTGCGTGTCAAAGGAGGTGGGATTTCCTCTCTTTCCCTACATCATCTGCTCCTCCTAGGGATGTATCGGCGTGCAGTGCACCTGTTCTGTGCATTATTTGGTATTTTAAACCGCAGAAATGCTCTGTTTTAACCAGCGTCATTGAACGCCCCACTGTATGGTTCAAACGACCTGCTCGTTGGGTTGAAGAGGACCTCGTTTCGATTTGATGTTAGCCTGAGGATGTGTTGATTTTTTTTGTGTCGGGGTGCAGCAGTGAGACAGCATCTTTGCCGTGTGACACATTATCAGTTCAAGTGGACAAGGTACGAGTGGATGTAAACAGTACATTGTACTCTTATCTCTGCTAAAACATCAGCTTCATATGTCAAATTTTGCAGCTGCATTCGCTGCCAGGCCTTTTGACGTACGTATAAATGCAGGCAAATCTGTGATTAGCTAGCAGTGATTGCCTTTTGCCTGCTAACATAAATCGCTTTCAAGGTGTTCATTTTTTCGACAGTGTATGTATGCCTCAGTTTTACTTGCATTCTTCTGGTGCCAATTCATTATTATTATTTTATTATAAGAGATAATAGCCCTCATTATCAGTCAGACGTCTGGGGTTAAGTGACATCTTTTCATATACATTGTCTCAGAAAGTGACGGTGGCCTAACACTCAGCAAAAAAGTACGGCTATAAATAGATACCCTATACCTGAATTGTCAGTTAGCCTAATTCAAGGGCCTAACAACCCCTTCCCCTCTAATATAATGGGACTCTTACCTGAATTGTAGTCTTTGAGCTTTATAATATTTTCACATTCAGTTAAAACATTTCAGTGGATTGATGACTCCAAAGTTTAAGTACCTGGCAAAAAATAGCCTCCAAATACTGAACTAGTTCTTCAGAACTGGGTACAGCTGTCACATGAATCTGCCCCAGTTGAGTATGACAGCATTGATGGCAGTCAACATTAAATCTTAATAATTTCTTAACCTGAAAGTTAAGATCTATAAATTAATAAAAGCTACACCCAGTAGGGTTTTGAGGCCCACCAATGCTCATAGGACGAACACCTACTTTATTCTCTATACTGTATCATGTAACAGTGAAACCAGAGTATATTATTACAGTGTAAGCTCATTCCTGCTCTATCCTCAGCCCCATAGGACACCATGTCAGACAAAAGCGACCTAAAAGCAGAGCTGGAGCGCAAGAAGCAGCGCCTCGCCCAGATTAGGGAGGAAAAAAAGAGAAAGGAGGAGGAGAGGAAGAAGAAAGAGGTAAGGAAGAAAGTGAGTAACTTCACACAACATGGCACTCATACTGTTCTGCACTCTGGTGTGTACTGTCTGTGTGTTTGATTGCTTTTTGTCAGGACGTGACACAAAAAAGGATGAGGTTGTGTGAGTCCATATGTGAATACAGTCATCTATTTGTGTCCTGAAAGGTTTGTGATGGACTTTTGATCAATACGTGCTTGCTCGTTGGATGTCAAAATGTCTTTTTAAGCACATGATAGATAAGCCGTCACTTCTCTTTGCATCCTGAGCAGTCAGAGAGCCAGCAGAAGAGAGAGATGACCCCAGAAGATTCTGACTTAGACCGCAAGCGCAGGGAGACCGAGGCCCTGCTACAGAGTATTGGCATCTCACCAGAACCTCCACTAGGTACAAAATACTCATACCCTATGCAACAAATCCTATTAGTTTTTTCCTCTTGCAATTTTGTTGTTGATGATGAAGTCATTAATAACAAAACCTCCTCGAAAGCTAACCTTGATTTTTTAACATTGGTACCAAACATGATTCATTGCTGCAAGAAACCCGTTTCATCTTTTAATGGTTTAACATTTACCAAACAGCAGACATAGCAAATAAAGTTATGATGAAATATGTAAATTTTGCTCCAGTGCTGCTTACCTAAAAACTAAATAATCGCATTATGGACACATTGAAATTCAGCATTTCAAAAAACTTCAAAGCATAGTATTCTTTTCCTTTTATCAAGAACAGTATTTTTGTCTCACTGAGTATTTTTATACTTTCAACAGATGAGACAGACATTTCACCTTAAGGTCATATTGTATGTCTGTTCTGGTTAAACTGAATCCAACTCTTTCACAACTTTGTTGTTCTCAGGCTTTTTTGTTGAAGCGCCTTTTTATTTTCTTTATCTACTCTGCTAAGTATTAAATCTGATACTGAACATGAATAGTATTCATGCTAGACTTTGATCTGAGCTCCAGCCCACTTGTTTTTAGAAAAGCCTGACAGCTGAAGAATGTCTTTTTTATTACTCCTGCACATGTCTGCAAGTTGTGTCCCATGGGTGTCTACCAACTCTTTTAAGCTGTTATAAGCACTGATCTCTAGTGGTCTGACACCGTAACTACACTTTCATCACCTGGAAATTAGGTCGCTTTTATCAGCTCATGTTTATTCATGGTGTACCTACAAATAAAGCCGCTGAATTTATAAAACAACGGGAAATATAAAAATGCTCTTGATGCCTTTCCTCCACTTTCTAGAAGTTTGTTTTGTGTCATTTGTTTAATCACTCGTCCTTCACATGCTTTCCTTCTTTATTTCCTTCCTTATTTTAGCAGTCTATTCTCTGCTTCTTTAGGAGTCACGAAGAGAAATGTTTGATACCTCAAGCTGTTGAGAGGGGTTAAGATCCCAAGCACATTGAAGAAACAGCAAATATCAATGATGATTAACATATTTGGTAGGGATGCACGATATTATCTGCACAATATCGGTATCGGCTGATCAAAGCTTAAAAACACGTTTATCGGTGTCAGCAGATATGAAAATTTCTGCTGGTATGCACAGCCGATAAGGTGCCATTCAGTTAGGATTATTATTATTTTCCATCTGAAAAATAAGCTCCTTAAATAAAATGTAGCACTTCATTTATTTGCACTGCAGAGCTCTGTGTCTGTCACCAGGTTGTTACAGTAGCTCTAAAATAATCAAATGCAACTTGGTTATGTTTAAAAATGCATTGTACATTTAAAGTTCATGTGATCTAAAGAAATTATTTTTCTGTATTTCAATACTGAATGTCTTGAGTTTGAAAAAATAATACATTTCTTATTTATGGTAAAATCAAATGTTTTTTGTCTTGTTTTATGTGTGTTTCTTAAACAAATAAGACCGTCACAATAAGAGTAACATATAAATTCCAGTACAGGATAGACTTAGCTTTCTTTACAGTGAAAAAAACGAACAAACTTGTGATTATCGGTATCGGTATCGGTATCGGTATCGGTATCGGTATCGGTATTGGCCAAAAGGGGTTCGATATATTGGCATATCGGATATCCGCAAAAATCCAATATCGTGCATCCCTAATATTTGGCAGTCAAAGAAAGCAAAATGAACATTTTTGTCAGATAAAACACCTGAAAAGTACAGGAAAGACAATACAATGTGCATCATTGATCTTAGAGTACATACAAACTTATAAACACTGTAAGTTTCTCACAGCAGCTTAAAGTCCATGTTATTTTTATTTTCCAGTACCGACTCCTGTGTCCCCCTCCAAATCTGTGAGCACACCCAGTGAGACGGGGAGCCAGGATTCAGCTGATGGAGGAGCAGCGAGCAGGTACCTACAAATATTGGACTCTGTCCTCATGTTCATTTTCAGAGTCTCTCCAGAATACATTATTGTTGTTCCTATTTCAATAAAGAAACATGTTTAAATTTTAAACTTGAAGTAATCAAACTTTGGTGAACTTTACCCTATATGTGTAAAACGACAGGAAATGCCAGGTGCTCATGTTAAAGAAACTTCACAGCAGTTGAAGCTGCTTCAGGGGATTTTTTTGAATTCTTTTGACTTTGATTCTGTCTCTTTCCCCGTCAATGGCACAACAGGTTTAGGTAAGGATGAGTGTCACTAACGGTGAGGCTGTGGCGCCCTGTTAGGGTTTTGTATGTCATACTTGTCAGTTGTCATACCATTCTGTATTACTGTGTTTTGATGACCACTGTGCAACTCTTATATCTAGTCCTGAGAGACAGAGTTTGAGGTGAGTCTCAGCTTTAGTCAAATTGTACAGGAAGTTGTCATTTGTAAATAAAGAGAGTTTGATAAAGATTAAAGCAGCTTGAGGGGACACTTAAGCATACATTAAACCATACGTTTGCTGTGAGGGCAATAGTGCTTACCAGCTCATGTGTCATGCATGCTCCTGCTATGTAAAACACTTTTAGTTCTGCATATGGCTGCTGTGGTGATTTAAAGCCACAGTTAAGAGGAGAGTGGTCATCAATCGCTTTCCATTTGCTTCCTGATGGCAGCTGTCTGTAGAGGTGGAGTGTGAGTGACGCCCTCTGGGGTCATCAGTGCTGTGTTGATCTGCTATGGCCCGGGGTGGACTTGGGGATGAGGATTGAGTGAGTGAAGTTAGCAGCAGACCTCAGTGCTCCTATATTAGACTTTCTCCATGAGAACTTTTAGAAATTGGCTTAAACAAACTGCTGAGTTTTGCCGTGTACCTGGGATAACCTTTTTATTTCCCCCTCAAATCCACCCTGGATCACAGCATGCCATTTTGAGCTTCTCCATCTATGGCTGTGTATGTGTGTGTCCCTTCTTAGGTCAGGTTTCTCTAAAAACAAGTCCCAAGTACAGACCTCAAGGTAAGCATTTTCCCGTCAAACCCAGGACCCCCTCAACCCCCACCCTTCTTTAGCTGGATTTACTCAGAGAGGCACCCACAGTGTTGACAGTCGTCTTAGCAATGTTTTGCCATCACGATTTACAAGATCAGAACAGCGCAGTGTCCCTCCGTCTTTCTCTCCCTCCTCTGGTGACTTCCTGTCTGATGCCCCACTGTCTCCCTTTAACACCACCTCCAAAGATTTCTGCTCGCATGAGTTGAGCCACAGAAGTCATTTCAGCCTTCACAGAGTTGACAATCTGCTGCTTAAAGTGTCATCGCTGTTACTGTAAAACAGCCAGTCTGTCAGGCTTAAGAAATACCTTGCCACTCTCACCTGGCGCTGCGTGGCACAAGCTGAAGCTCTAATGGGCGTGCTCAGTGGCCCTAAAAGGTATCATCAAAAAGTGTAGCGGTACTTTCACAGCAGGTAGATTTCAACCACGTTGCGCTAAAACTAGTTTTCAGTCGCTGATTTATTTTGCTGTGAGCTTTTACTCCCCTGATGAAAGCTGCGGACAAACAACACAGCAAAAACTTCATCATGGTTTGACTCATTTATCATGCATGGCAAGACCATTGTCATGTACTGTATGCTCAGCAAAAATAAATCTTTATGAAGTCATTTTTATTTGATTTTCATGTGCTGTCAACATGTGAATATGTACTGTACATAGATGATCTATGTTGTTGTTGTGAATGTGAAAAAAAAGTCATATTGCTGTATACATTGCTCATGTTTTCATGTATCATTGGCCACGTTTGCTTATGAAACATCAAAAGAAATCATGTTACATAACAAATCAAGGATGCCTGAGTATGTAGGTGCCAGTCTTAATGATATATGAGGTTTACATAGTGATTGAAACATCAGAAGAATTGTTTCTGCAAAAGTCATCAAGTCAAATAGTTTTCCCACTGAGAGCAATTATTTTGACCCTCATACCCACAACAATGATACATTTCTTGTCCATAAATGTAAAGGTATTTGTTCGAACTTGTTGATTCCTGGCAGAAGACCAGGGATCTATTACAAGAGATGAGCAGAGATCTTTAAATAAATCCTGTACACTGAAGGATAATGAAATATAATGTCTCCCTAATGTATAGCCCTCCCACGCCATATCCACTTATCTAAACATTTTTCCGTTAACAGTGCCCTGCACTAAATTCGATGGGAATTTCCGTGTAAAGCTGTTCTCCAGATAAGTGGGGTTGTGGGTTTGGGAGTGTGCGCATACATGCTTTAAAGTGTGTTTGTGCGCCATTGATACATGTGTGCAAGTGTTTGTTATGATGTGTCTGCTTGTAAACTTGCACATCCTCTCTTGCCCCCCCTGTTGGCGACATCAGGACGCTGCAGTGGGACACAGACCCCTCTGTGCTGCAGCTGCAGGCTGATTCAGAGCTCGGGTACCTCTTCCTCCTCTTCTTCAAATGAAACTGCTAACTACCTTATTTGGCATGCATGTCACTTATCATTAAAGTCTTGTTTAGAGTTCACATGAAGGGTAAACCAATCTGGAGGTTTGATCATCTGAATGCTGAGAAAACTTTTGCTAGAGATATTTGGTACCAGTGATAAAAGAACTGTAAAATCATGATGCTTTCTGGGACAGGTTAAGTTTAAAGACCAACATCTTTTCTTTGTTACTCAGTCGCAGGATGCAGAGACTGGGGGCCTCAAAGATCACACAAGTAGACTTCCTTCCCAAAGAGGTGGTCTCCTACAGCAAAGAGACACAGACACCGCTCACCGCCCACCTGTCTGAAGGTGAGTTGTTGTGTGTGTATGCCTGACAGACATAATCATCTATAGTGTAAGATTTATGCTCTCGTTTGGGGTCTGTAGGCTACCAGAGGTCACAAGAGCTAGCAGAAGGTTTCAAGTTGCGATGATTGTTCTTGTTGTGCGGTTGAATTTGATACTCTTACAGTTAGCCGGGACACAGCCTGAAAACGTGGAGCGATATGTAGTCTGACAGATGAAAGTCACCTGACATCATTCCTTATGAATGTTACAACCTCACTGTGTGTATCTGGCATGCATTCACACACAGTGATGAACATTTTGGATGTATATTTGTGTTGCTCTTTAATTTCTCTTATCTGTGTGTTTTTTTTAATCACATTTAACCTCTAGAAATGGTATTGTTAAAATAAATTACACTATAGTTTCATGGTGTTTTGTCTGGGAAGGTTTCATGAGAAAATGCGTGCTCTTTTGTATGCATGCGAGTTTGTATGTGCGTACATGTGTCTCTTCAAGTGGGTGTGCACATGTGTACATCAAGCAACAGAGGCTAAACACATCCATATGTTAAAAGCTGAAGTGAGCCTGCTCTGGGTTTGGCCTCAGACTGGTGTTTGTGATGTAAAGGCATAAATAGTTGATTATTTTTCTGTCTGAGGAGGAAGAGGAAAGAGATTTAGGTTGTTGACAGTTTCAGCTGCTTTTCTCTATTATACTCAAAGCCTCCTGATGCTCGGGCAGATGCAGAAATGTCATCTTCACGTGGAGGAATGCACCTACGAATAGTGCTCCACCTACATGTTCTCCATCGCGCCTGACAAGTCCAACATGTGTATATACATAAGCACACACACTCGCACATGCTCCCTATCATCCTCTCTATCTTCCCCCTGGTAGTTGCCAAGACAGCTGGCAGCCATGTGACTGTGAAGGGGTTGTACTTCCTGCTTCCTGTCATTATAATAGATGGTCTGGTGTGGATTCCTCTGCCCCCCTCCACCACCAGCAACCACACACACACACACACACACACACACACACACACACACACACACACACGTCTATCTTGATTAGCATCCAAGCAGCCCTCCTCATCCACCCTCCTCCCGTCCTCTGTTTCCGTGACAGACCCAGAAATAGATCATTTAGTCAACAAGTGCACAGGCCCTGGCTCACATATGTGTGCTGGAGGACATACAGACACATGTGAACATAAAGACCTGAATTGGGCAACAAAACACTGAAAATACAAACAAACAATAAAGCTGTTGGAAACTCTACAAGAAAAATGGGTAAACAAAACTAACAGAGACCCAAACAAAGAAACATGTAGTAGCTACTTTTTCCAGATCACCTAACCTGTTTACATACAAAGAAGTACCAACAGTGTAACTGGATGTCACCCGTAGTTTTGCTCCATGTTGGTGATTTTAAGCTTATTCCTGAGGTCTCACCTTGTGTGTGTGTCTCTGTGTGTCCATGTTGAGTGTGTCCGTGCATGTATGCATAAGAGAGAACATCTGGGAGCCAGAGCAGAGCTGTGGTGGTCTGCTGGGAGCTGACCTTGGCCTCAGGAGACCTTTTCCTTTGCAGGCTTCCACAAAGGTTGTGTGTTTCTGGAAAGAGGGAAAAGAGGCTGATAGTAGCACCTGCCTGCTCCCCTGCCTGTATGTTTGTTCAGGCCTTGTTTCTTTTGTTGATTGCTGAAAGTCACATGCAAACAACACACAGCTCATTTCCAGCTTGCAGCAGCAGGTCGTGCACTTGATTATTACAGCCCTAACTTGGATTTTTAGTCTTTGTTATCACTGTTCAGGCCAAAGGTGAAGTGTTTGCTTAAAATATTAAGTTTTTTTCTTTGGTGAATACTTTTAAAGGTAGGGTCTTCAGGAACTTTCGTAACTTGTTAGTAAACACAACATTCAAACTTGGCTCCTCCTTGCATCAGTGCCAGTGGCAGCACACACCCACTGCCACTGATGGAAGCTATGTGAACACACTCACTAGCCCAGCAACCACCTGTAGCATCATAGCATCCTGTTTCTACATGAGTAAGACTCAAGAGCCGGGCACCTGACTTGGCATGTTAGCACAAGCTAATCACAGGTATCTGACACATACCTGATGAGTAGAAAGCCAACAGGCATCGCTCTTCGTGCCAAAAAGTGAGTGAAAGTTGAGCCAAGCTTCACTCTCGTTTAAGAAAAAGCTTCATCTGTTTGGCGTTTTGTTTCACTTTGGTTGTGTTTTTCTTTCTCCCTGCTACGTCTACAACAAACAAAGTCACTTACGCGGCACGCTGTGATTGGCTGATGTAACCATGCTTACTGTCTGCCCAGGAAACAACCCAAACACCCAAAACAACCAAAACATCAACATACAGGCAGAGGAGGGGTTTGAGGCAGACACAGACACACATGTATAGAGGCCAGTAGGAGACGATTGAGCAGGATTATTCAGGTTTATAAAGGTTGACGTTTTATTCTTCAGGAAAATCCTGCAGACCCTACCTGCAAATATTAAACGCTGTAGGTGCACCTTTTATGAAAATCTGATCTGACAATGATACCAGAATGTTAAGTTAGAAGGGTTGCTGATCTTGACACTGATAGTTTTTGCATTACGAGCTTTTAGATTTGGTGTTTTGAAGTATTACCTCTTTTCTTAAATGTCACTGGAACACATACAAAGTGCATGATGCTGAGGCAGCCTATGGGCAGGAGCATTGCCATCC
Organism: Halichoeres trimaculatus; assembly: GCF_033239565.1. NCBI lineage: Eukaryota > Metazoa > Chordata > Actinopteri > Labriformes > Labridae > Halichoeres > Halichoeres trimaculatus. Next base: position 21,154,572 of record NW_027437192.1, read on the forward strand.
AGGAGGATAGAGGGCGATCTCAGACTGTGGAGATACGAGATTGCCACTGAATCACATCTCAATATCTCTGCATTGAGATTGCAATAACAACAAGCTTTGTTTCTCCAGTGAGGAAGATGCCTCCATACACCATCACACGCTAAATAATACTGCAACGTGTTGCTTTTTATGGAACACCAGCTTAAAGTTGCCCTTTCGCATAGGTCCTGTCCAGATTAGTCTAACATGACATGCTGATTTTTGGAGCTCATACCTACTGTCCACTGTAGCAGGGCCCTTTGCTCACAGGTTCCTGATTTGCACCTGATTAGCAGCAGTGGTGGGTACCAGAAGCTTAAACCAGACTCAGTAGCAACAGCAGAATGAGCTCTTTTGGCACTGGCAAAGAAGACTTGATACATTTTTAACGGGCGTAACCCACAAACTTAGCTCTGCAGCTCATCCCACAAATGCATGTTCCTTTGACATGTGGCTCGGTTTAAAAGGCCTTTGAAAAGTGAAAGATCAATCACTAAGAGGCATTATTACAACAAAGAAGTAATCGACCAATCACAAATTCTCTTAGTTTTTTTTTGCAAAGTTTAGAAATGCACATGGCTTTTTTTCTCATTTGTTATTGTTAAATTTTAAGATTTTACAGAGTGCCAAAATTAACTCCAACAATATAAAATCAGGTTTGCATTTTTGGGAACTTACCATAATGGTTGTTGATTGAAAATCTACTGGTTGATAGTTTAATTTTGTACTTGTCAAACTGGGAAGAGTAATTCTCAGAGATTTGGTTTTTCTCTTTTTTTTCATTCTTTTCTGTGTCCTGTCAAGAATCAATGATTTTTGAGATCATATGCTTCTTATTGATGCTTTTGAATCACTGATATGATTTGTATTACAAGACTTTTAGTGTTCCCCATAAATGTCGTCATCAAGTGAGTGGAAGAAAAGAGAAGTGCATTCACAGAGTGATGACTTTCCAACGATGATAAATGATTCAGGAATTCTCTCACGGCCTTCTTGTCCTCATGAACTTCTGACCTCTGAAGTTCTTGTAAACGCCCCTATGCCAGGGTGGCGGGCTTTATGTGTGTGTGTGACGAGAGTGTACTTTATAGGAGGGCGTGTGATGGACTCAGCTTTATCAAATTGGATTTGATCCGTCTTTATGAGTGTTTGTCTCCCACACAGGAGTTTGTGTTTGGAAACTTCCATGGAGTGTGTGTGTGTGTGTGTGTGTGTGTGTGTGTGTGTGTGTGTGTGTGACTCTCATTTAAACTAGTTAATGATATGGCTTTTCATTTCCGTGACCAATTGCCCGTCTATAATTGTGATGTGTAGCTGTCTATGTGTGTTCCTCTTCCCACTGGCTGCTCACTGATCTGTCTGTGCTGAGTGTTCATTGTGTCAGGCAATCGGATTAGCCCCAGTCACGGTTGGCTCCAGCTATTTACTGCTATCTTAATGAGTATGAATGGACATGCTTGTTGCTAGGGATGGAGGCTTTGTCTGACAACATAGCAGTGAAATTAAGTAGGGTCTAATGTGTTGTGTGATAGTAACCTAACCCACTGAGGTCAAACTGAGTGTGTGTTAAGTAGTTGTAGTGTTTCATGCCTCTATCTTGTGTCTAACTGTGTTGACAGCTTCTTTAGAGGGACAAGTTGCTTTTAGTTAGATAAGAAGTTTTTACTTACCAAACAGAATTTAACAAATAAAAATTAAAATTTAGTTTGAGTTTTGTTGGTTAATGCTTTTAGCACTTATTATTTATAATGTAATATTTACAAGGGATGAGTCTTTATTCAGGAATATTATAGTAAACATTATTTAATCTCAAAACATATTTTGCTTTTGTATTTACAAACCCCTTGTTACAATGTGCTAAAACCACCAGAAAATGGTTGTAGGGCATCTAAAAGCTGTTCATTTTTGCAAATAAAGAACAAAAAACTTTAATAATTTGACATGAAGTCTTCCAAATGAAATGAAAAAAACACATTTATCAGTTGCAACCAAAACTGGTGCGCCACTGTGAGATTCAGAACTGGAGAAAAACACAAACTTCTATAGATTTCTGGGAAGAACCCCAAGAAAAAAACTAACATATTAGGTTATGTGCAATGTTCCTAGAGTAAACTGGAATTTACCGGTAGATCATCTCCATATCCAACTGACCAACATTAACTTTGCACAAGCATTAAATGGATATTGATGTTCTCATGTCTGTATAGGGGGTGTGAAACTATTCAAATAATCTGTTTCCAGTAAATCAGCTGCTCCAAACAATCACTGGTTACAAAGATCTCCAAAAACCTGTTCAAGTTGACTAAATTGGTATTTATTAAAACTGATCTAGGTTTACCTCCTGATTTGCAGGAAAAGAAAAAATCTTGAAAACAGTGAATCCCTCCAGCTCGGTGAAAGTGACGTGTTCATCAGAGTTTTAGGTCATACAAATGAAGCTCTGTTTTATTTAAACCATGGGCTGTGTAAAACATTAACATAGTCTCTGTGACATCACTCATTGGTTTCTGCAGACTAGACATTTTAAAACCCCAAAGATTGAGGTCACCATGTTAGAAATGCTGAGTCAGCCTGACTTTAGATCAACCTTAAGACGGGAAAAAGAGGCAGAGCTGAGGTTGGTGTCAAGCCAACAGCTACAATGGATGTGTTAGAACAAAAATCACAACTGTGTAATCAAAGAAATGAGCTAAATCCTGGACTATGTTTTGAATCAGTCTTTAAACATGTTTAATTCTTGTGTTAGGATGGACATTCGAATGACCTAGTGGTGAACACTACGCTTTTGCAGAACAGCCTCACTCCTGAGGGATGGAAGGGTTTTACACTTCTGTTTGTTTTTTTTTGTTTGTTTTTTGTTTTAAGGTAAGGTTTAAACTTGATCAAACTTAACATTGTTGCCATGAATGTGTTAAATGAAAACACTTGTGGGCAGCCTTTTCTACTTTCCTCTCCTCTTGGCCATAAACATCAGCACTCTGACAGAAAATTTTTGAACTTAAAGAATCTCAATGTTAGCTCTCTCAATGTCATCACCAATCCCATGTAGTAATTCCTTGGGTGAAGACTAAAAGGATCCACCCACAGTGGAAAACAAGCCAATGAAAAATGAGTGGAAATAAAGGTATAAGGCAACAAGACGTGAATTAGACAGTAAGGAGAAACCTTTGGTCAGAATAAACAATGGGACGAAGGAGGGGGGAAACAAAGAGAAACAAACAGAGGAGAAGCAGCAGAGGCCAGTGTTACAGTAGTTATGGTATTACAGCAGTAATTGTTCTTGTTGAACCACAAGCCCTCCAGCTTCAACTTCATGTGTTTGTGAACATTTTGATGTTGCAACTTTGGAAAAACCCTTGTTTTAGGCGTTTAAAGTTCACAAGGTCAAGAGAACGTGTTGATGTCTGAGCATCTGTAAGAAAAAGTCTGTGTGTTCTTCTCCCCCGCCTCCTCATTCTGCATGTCTCTCCCCCCTCTTGTATTTTCTGGCCCATTAGTTTTCAAGATCTGTACAACTTGAGTGTATAGTTGGTCAGTAATGCACTCCGTAAGTATATTTACAGCAATAAGTGGCTTTCTTTTGACATGTGGTGGACTGGTAATGGCCTGTAATTGCGCAAGAAAACCTGCATCCAAGTGCTAATCTGAGAAACACACATTTGTGTGAGTATACTTACATATAACACATACCCAGACATTCACACATGTAGCTATATGAATGCAGACTGACATACATGGAAATTATAAACACACATGCAAGCAGGAACACACAGAGAAGCAAATACACACACACACACCAGTAAAGCGACCACTCACAAACTTGCTTCAGTTGGGAGCTCTAAATAATCCTATAATCGAGCAGTTATAAACCAATCTCAAAGTTTATAAAATGAGCCTGACCTCTGGCAGCATATTAGTCCAGTTAGTCAGTTAAATTTTTTTCAAGCCGTTAAGATTTAACATGTCCTGAACAGGCTAATATGTATCAACTACTGTATATTAAAGTGATACTCCGGGATGGAACAAGTTGGGTCCTATCACAAGGTTTAGGGCAGAAATTACCCCTACAGCAGTGTTTTTGTGCAGCAGAAGCCCAGAGTGCTCGCACCAAACACCCCCTCCCTGCTCCTCGGCCGGTTTCCTCTGCACTCAGACGGGGCCATTTTTTACTTGACCAAAAACACATATAAACAGACTCCCACCGAAAAAATCTGATATCGGTCTGCATTCACGCTTTATTTAGAGAATTTTCAGCGCGTTACTTTCACACAAAAACACCGCTTAATAAGGCTCTAGTTCTCATTGTGGCGTAAAACGGCGCTACCTCCGCTGCAGAGCCACAGCTGGCTATGAGGCGCTCGCCGCTTAGTGTATCAGTCCTCGTGCACTGCGTGCCAGATATAAAAAAAACGCAGCTAGTCTGCCAGGACGAAGAGACACGATGTCAGACGATTTTTTTTTTTTATTGCTAGCATAACTGAGATATTGTACTGGCGTTAGCATGAAAATGTTTTCCTAGCCCCGACCTTACGAGATCATAAAGTTTGAGATCAGTATTCATAAGCTGTTGAGGAATTTTAATATGTGTGTCATGGTTTGGAGAGTGATGTTGGTGACAGTTTGAAAAAGGTTACTTTAGTCAAGAGTTACAGTTAATACAGTAAAATATTGAGCAATGTGTGCAGCTCACTCACCATATTTTCTTACCGGTGGGTTAATAAAAGTCATTGTCAGGAGGGAAAGTATTACTGTGCTTCACAGTGGACTGAGGCTTTAACCAAAAACTCACAACTCCTGAGACTGAGGTCCCCAGTCCCCTCAGCCAGTTTCTCGTGTGTCTGTCTCCGGTAGTTCCTACAATCCTGTAAAGAAACGATGCATTCAAATAAAAACAGTCAACGTAACACACTCCCTGTCTATGAGAAAAATGAGATGACTTGGGGGTTTGTGGGCAGCATTCAAGGTCCTGGAAGGAGGAGTGTGGTTGCATGAGTGTGTGTTTTGCACATTTCAGTTCTCATGTGTTTCTCTCTGTGTGGATGTGTGTGTATGTATGTGTGCATGCAGCCACATATGGAAGTGCTTGTCTCATACAGTGTTGTTGTTTCAGGCAGGCGGGTACAACTGACTGAACTGACCAGAGTGTGTGTGTGTTTGTGTCTGTGTGTGTGTCTTTAAAGGCCAAATTCAAGGCAAATAGAGAATATCCAGAGTGAGTGTACCCAGAGGACCCCAAACACAATGTTTTGTTGTTTACTTGTTCTCTTAATTTCATGACTTTTGAACATTTATAACAGTGATCTCCTTGAGGTTGAGGCTTCTAAGTTTACATTTAAACCAAGTATTCGTCACTTTCACACATATTATACAGCCTAGACTTCTACTTCAAATCATTATTAGTTAACTCTCTATGATCTTCTTCATCTTCGCCCTGTAGACACGCATTATCAGCCAACACTTCTCAGTTTTCTCTCTTCATAAAACAAATCTGGAGTTTTGTTTTTCTCGTCTTCGCCTTCAGAAGGCTGCAGACCTCACTCCTATTTCACTCCCCAACTTGATGCAGGGTCCCAAGCGGTTTCCAAAATGTCTGTGACAGTCAAATCTTTCAAAAACTCTCAATATCAGAAAGTTATCTATCACAGTGCAAGTCCAAAGAAGTTGCAGATGATTGCAATTTTCCCCGTGACCACCGTATAAGGTACATGAACCCCTTCTTCATCTCTCCCCCTGTGCTTTCTCTCTTTCACCGTCTTTTGCAAAACGGCCATCATCCAGAATAATATTTGCCACTTGACAAGTGCTTGAGATGGGTAGGATTACAGTTTCATGTGTACCCCATTTTTCTCTTCTCAACTTCTTTTTCTTCTTTCTCCTTTTTCACTCAAATTATGTTGAACTTGACTTTGTGACACATGTGCTCCACCCTTACCCCTCCTTGTTTTTGTTCGTGCGTAAAACAACAGTAAGTCTTGGATGTTTGCCTGGGTGGTCTCACTTGTTCTCTAAGATCTCTTCAGTCCTCCAGGGATTTTCATTTGAGAGGGTAGCGGTTCATTGCCACAGTTAGCCTGCAGCCCACTGCTCTGTTTCACTTCACTTGTTACAGTGTAATGTTTGTGCCTCTTTCACCTTATTCTCCTATGTTATAAATTCCTGCACCTTTTCACAAAACAACTTTGAAAAAGAGATCAATGAACACAATCAAAAATATAAACCCCTGCTACAATTTTCAAGTGAGGAAAGTCTTTCCAATTGTTTTTTAAATGACTTTTTAAAATATTTTTGTTGCTTTAGCAAAATTTAAGTTGAATTTCTACAACATGATTAAAGTTTATATTTTGACAGCTTTTTAAAGTTGATACATTGATGGGTTTTTGTTGCCTGCTGTTCTCAAACTCTCCAGCAGGGAGCACTCTTGGCACATAAACTTTAGCCCTTCCTCAAAGTCAAACCACCAAAAAACACATATTTTTAAACAAATAAGAATCAGATTACACTAATGGAACAAACAAACCAGTCTCTTTAAGTTTAATTTAAAATGTGAGAATTTAAAGTGTAAATTTAAAGTGAAACTGCACTCTGATTGTTTAAGACACTGAGCTGTACACAGGTTTGAGTGTTTGTTTTATAGGTTTGCTGAGGTGTTGTGCCATCTTTTGTTTATTTTAGCTCAATCCAAAAGGATTTACCCCCAAGCATCAATGTTTACTCAGTGTTCTTCCCCCGTCCATCCATCCATCCATTCCTCATTAGAACTTAATGAAACACCATCGCTGTCCAAGAGGTAAACACAGACTTCTGATCACCATCTGAGCCACACACACTCTCAGATACTCAGAGACGGACACACTCCTATTCCTGAGTGACACAAATCCAAGCTTAGATGACGCATTGAAAAGTTAGTGGATGATTTTATGTATTTTCTTTCTGTCTGTCTGTCCTTCTCTCTGTCTCCCTCTCCGTCTGTCCCTCTCTGACTGGGTTTTTGACAGCTTGGAAAGTTTGAAGTCATGGTTTTTAATCAGGGCCTTGTGGCCGGGCTCAGAGCATGGCGTGGCGTGGCATGATGGCTCAGTTTAAAGATGTGGGTCTGGGTCAGGGCCAAGCCTGGGTGGCAGTGCTCAAAAGAGAGGGGGGAGAGTGAGACCAAGGGGGGAGGGAGGGAAGGGTGGGGGTCAAAGAGAGAAATGGATGAGAGGGGAATTCATACAGACGGCATCCAAAGCACACGGCAGAGTTGACCTTAGACCTTTAAAGATCTGCATGGGCTGTATTAACCAGGGGTGATTATGTATGGGCATGCATGTGTGCATACAGTATGGTGTAGACGTGTGTGTACAAAGACTTGATCACACACACACACACACACACACACACACACACAGTGCTGAATAAGTGTAGGGGAGGGTTGTGAGGAGATGGATTAATCATATAATCCTGCAGGTTTTGGTTTCAGTTGTTTGGCATTATCTCCTGCTGCTAATGCATAAAAATGGGGAAAGTACTTTTACCTCCTCATGACTTAATGAATGGTAATGAAATTAAACAGTGTTCTTTTATCAAAGTGCAGAGTTTGGTAAATAAAAAGAGAGGAATTAATAAAATATAGTCAGAGGCTTTGGTGGAAATAGAATGGTAACTTATAATTAAAGGTGCTCCAAAGTGTCTTATTTTATGCAACAACAAAACTGACCGTGACTTGGAATAAGGAGAGAGTGAGAAAACATCAGAAAACTGTCAAGATTGAGCTCTGTGTTTTTAACAGTGCTATACAATGTCACAAATTATGCAGGTAAATGATAATAAATAGTGTGCTGATGGTGGCTGACAAGAGTAGAGCTTGCAACCCTTGCCTTCATTTCTCCTTGCAGGTCAAGTGGTCATAAATTTAGCCAGACACATCTGTCATCTGTGTTTGTTTACATCCAGATAGTAGAGCATTATGACATGATGAAGTCACCAGAAACCAAAGCCCTGGCCACTCTAGACACATCAGAGTAATTGGCATTTTGGGCCTTTAATATGAAGAATATCAATAATTGCTTTAACTGAGTGTTAAAGATAGGGCAAACTTTAAAGATTGAAAACATTTAGAAGTTTGGTCAACCTCATGCACATCTCTGTTCATAATACATGAACCACTGTCACAATAACATCACAGTAATGTCAAAGCAATATATACAGGTGTTCTTGGATAACTGTTACATCTCAAGACAATCACTTGATGATAAAAATAATATCTGATAAAATGATGAGGGAAAATGTTGATCTTGATATGAGAATTGTCAAGATGATAATGTGCTAAATTAATGATGTTTTATTCCACCTCAGTAGGTGAACTGCTAGATCCCAACAATTTTATATCACCCCACTTTCTAGAATAGTTTTACATAAAGTTACTCAACTTTTAACTGAGATTTTAGAAGTAGAAGAAATTGCAACTGTGGACTCACACGCTGAGTTCATTTTTCTCTTCAGTCTGTCTTTTTTGTCTCGACCATCTAACACATCAGTGGGATCAGTTCTCCAGCAGGTTGGGCTGCCCTCTCACCTCCCAGCAGAAGATCTGTTCGACTTTACTGCGCGGCTGGCTCTCACCCATCAATTTACTGTCCGGCCTGGCCGACACAATCCCTGAAACGTGTGGCAGTTCTCCCTTCTTTTCAGAGACAGGGTTTTTTTTGTCTTTTAGGAAGAACCCAGCAATCTGCTTCAGGATGCAGAGAGAGTTCATGGAGATGTCTCTACATGTGTACCCAGCCTGGGAAAATAAAAAGAGTTTTAATAAGTAAAAGAAAAAGGGAAAGTTCAACTAAATGGCGTTAAAACCTCACAGGACTTAAAAGAGACAGAACTGGATCAGTATCTACATCTGTGCTGATATCCACAGATAAAATTTGTGCCACGGCACACTTGATTAAATGCCTAAGCTTTGTGCCATGCTACAGTGTTTGTAGCCCATAGAATTGTACAGTGTAGAAAAAGCCTACCTACGTATTTAAGTTCTGATCAGGGACATAAGGTGTTTATAGTTTTTGAACTTTTTGTGATTTTGTTCGCACAGTGCAGATTGAGCAGTCATGTGATTGGCTCCTGTTTTAAGTTATATTTGAGTTTAAGCAGCAGTCTGTAAGGCACATATAGCTGACTCATTTAGGCACATTTACTGTCAAAGTGTTAACCATTTTATTTATTTAGGTGTAATTGCTGGACAGTTGCATTTCTCATATTTGAATGTGAACAGAGGTTATGTTTACTAGATATGCCAATTTTGAAACTGGCCAAATTTGCCTTGGTTGTGATTGTCTTTGGGAGAGCATCATCAAAGTTTTAAGTAGGATGTACCTATTCTCATAAACAAATACACAGTTTCAAGTATTAAGTGTTTTTCTTATTTTGCACAAGAAATAAATGATACATGACAAATGTGATAAGAGTTTGCACCATAATACTGTATGCTACTTTCAATACAGGGGAAAGTTGATGATCTTTGTAATTAGGTATGTGAGAGATAGGGATGCACGGTATTGGATTTTTGCCGATATCCGATATGCCGATATATCGATATATCGAAACCCCTTTTTGCCGATACCGATACCGATACCGATACCGATACCAAATATCACAAGTCTGTTTGTTTTTTCACTGTAAAGAAAGCTAAGTCTATCCTGTACTGGAATTTATATGTTACTCTTATTGTGACGGTCTTATTTGTTTAAGAAACACACATTAAACAAGACAAAAAACATTTGATTTTACCATAAATAAGAAATGTATTATTTTTTCAAACTCAAGACATTCAGTATTGAAATACAGAAAAATAATTAGATCACATGAACTTTAAATGCACAATGCATTTTTAAACATAACCAAGTTGCATTTGATTATTTTAGAGCTACTGTAACAACCTGGTGACAGACACAGAGCTCTGCAGTGCAAATAAAGGAAGTGCTACATTTTATTTAAGGAGCTTATTTTTCAGATGGAAAATAATAATAATCCTAACTGAATAGCACCTTATCGGCAGAAATTTTCACATCTGCCGTTACTGATAAACGTGTTTTTAAGCTTTTATCAGCCGATACCGATATTGTGCCGATAATTTCGTGCATCCCTAGTGAGAGAGATCGGTATTGATAATTAGCTGAATGAGTCATACAATATCAGCATATTGGATATCGACAAAAAATCCAGTGCAAGCTTCCCTTATAATGTAATATAAAAACCTACTGGATGATTCTGGGTACACCTGTGTTTTTGAACGTTCTCACTTTGATCCAAAAATAATCTCGTTTGTGGTAAGATGAATATCCTGCACGTCAGTCTGATCACATTTTATTTATCTGAGAACTGCTTCACTTTATTTTTCAGCTGTATCATGATAACAGTAGTATAAAATCATCACTGTCACATAAATCTCTTTTTGGCTCTTGGATTAGAAACACAGTATTGCTGGAGGTGGAATAGATAAAAGTCAAAAAAATTCCCCTGATGCCTCAGGTCAATTGTAAAATATGGGAAGGTAAAGTGGTTATAGTGTGAGCTTGTTGTGTGTGATGTCTTTTCTAGAAAGGAGAGTTGTTCTCGATTCATTTGATGCATATTTATGGGTGTGTGTGAGTGCGTGTGTGTGTGTGTCGTGCCAGGGCCACATTAGAGGAGCCTTTCAAGTCATGTCGGCCTCCTCCTTCTCCTCTGCATAGTGCTTGTGTTGTGGTCTGCTCAGCAGCCAACCTTCCCGAACCCCTGCAATCCCCGTCTGCGTATGTGTGAGTGTGTGTGCGTCCATAAGAGTGTGTGTATCGTAGGGTTATTCCCAGTGCGTGGGATCCCCTGAAATCCTGTTAGATTTCTCTTTTGTGCCCCGCTCCCTGTTTCCGCCGCCTCTTCGCTCTCATATCAGTTTCTCACTTTCTTTGTGATTGATACAATAGAAATCCCCCTAAATTATGAATTCTGTCAACTTTGATAGCGTGTGACTCAGTTTCACAGTCACCTCCATGCTGCTATGATAAGTCTGCAGCTCTAATGTAGAGGATGACAAATGCAGGGCCTGGTCTAACCCCTTCTCATACACTCAAAGCATACACACAGACACACACACACACACGCTGCTCTTGATAGCCATGCCAGTAGCTTCGAGCATGCACTAACACATTTATCACCCAAAGCACACCAGCACTTACTGTGAATTGAGTGGAGAATAAAAGATTAGCAGACACTTTGATCCTTACCCAACAGAACACATGCTAGCACATTATGGCTGTGACACACAACGCCTTTGTGCTGTACGTACTCTCTGTAGGGGGCAGAGGACAGTGTGTACATCTTTTATTTTCTTTCAGTATCCTCTAAAACTCCTCTCTCCACATGCCTGATAGTAGCCGCCTACTGTGAAGTAATACAACATGTTTAAGCTAATGAAACTCTCAGCGGTGTAGCAGCCTTCATTAAGACTATGTTTTCCTTATTTCACAAACAGATCAGCCCATTACTCTCACCTGAACTATTTCACTTCACGCTAAGTCCATAAAAGCAATTACGATGCTAAGGCTTGCTAACGAGAGCCTCATGCACAGAATACAGGATAACAGGATAACAGTGTGTTTATTTGCCTCAGTCCTTGCCTTTGATGTAACACATGACCAACCTGTCTCTCTGTATCAGAGGGATAAGAGTAACCTGTTGTATTATTTCTGAGAGCAAGTGATTTTATCGCAAATCATTTCTGTCATCAATCAATCAATCAATCAATCAATCATTGTCAGTGTGATTTCCAAAACATCCCCAGAAATCATCTCTCACCCTTTTGTTAGTTTGTGGTTATGATATCATCTGAACAGTGTCAGAACTCACCTTCTAATTAATCAGACTTGTCAGCAATCACGTTAAGTTGGGGAGTGGTTTTGCAATTTAGAGCTCCGACAGGGTGAGCAAGACTGATCAATTTGCCATTATGTATGATCATATTGTCTTTGGTGTCCTAATTGATGTTCAGAGCTAATCACCATCATTATAGTGTGTTGAGGCTAGTCCAATCTTTAGTTATTAAGACACATGAGGTTGGTTTAAGAGTAACTGGCTTACGCTTCTCATAAAGCAGGCACAGAGAGATGTAACCACTGAAAGAAATATATGTGCAACAAACTCCAGTTCACATTTACCTCACGAAAAAGAAAAAAACAAACAAAAAACTAATAATACAACGGTTCAACAAAGTGATCTGATATGGAGCCAAAAACTATGTCTCTGTCTTTTAGGCCCTTTAAAGGGTAACTTTCAGTGCTCTCAGAGTCAAAGGTTAAGGAGGAGCACATGTCATGCACACACTCACGCACACACAATACTTGTAGACAGTGTTAAATCAATTCAAAAATAAGAAAATTGATGAATGTAACCCAAATTCATAGACAATTTTTTGTCCTAAATTTACTTTAGTTTGGCTCCAACATGAGGTTGACCAATCGAAACAATTAATCAACACAGATAGGGATGTGTACCGAATTAGGTACTTTTATAGGTACTGACGGACTTTTGTCAAAGGTACTGATTCAGATAAAATCAAACGGTACCATGTTTAGGTACCTAAATACATCCTTGTGACTGTGAGGGAGTGGAAGAGAAGACAATTGTCCATGATGGACATGAACACAGCATTGCAAGGTTATATATTAAAGAATGAATATGTTAAATTGAACAAAAAAGTACTTTATTATTAAACAGATTGATATTTTTTACCACATACAAAAAAAGTACAGAAAATTGGTACTGTTGAGTACCGGTACCGATTGCCAGGTACCATTTCATTTCAAATGTGAAAGGTACCCGTCCGTAAACACAGACCAGTGTTGATAGATCCTGAGAATCTACTGTTGCCAGTGCTCCTTCTGCTGATGCTGCACAAATTTGTAAATCCGAAAGTTTCTTAAGTGTTTTAGTTGATGACCTGTTTTCAAACAGAGTGTAGATGATGGTGTAAGGTGTTACACAGCCATGCTGTGAATTTTACATGCAGTGAGAGTGAACTAATGTTCGGTTCACTGATCACAGCTTTGAAAAGTTTTAGCATGTTTCATGTCAAAAACAGCCGCCTTGATCCTTTATGAGAGCGACTTATCCATCTAGCTCTTTCTATAGAGCACATTTAAACAACAGCGAAGTTGACCAAACTGCTTTACAGTAGCAAGTGGCTTTTAGCTCAACCTGCCAGAGTTTTATACCTGTCACACAGGACAAGTCTAGAGCAGATCATTTGATTCTCCCTCAAATGAAAATTTTAATTTTTGCATAGCTGCTAAAGAGGTACTGATGGAATCATTTTCAAGTCAGGTAATATGAAAACCAAGTGGCTGTGACTACATAACCCCTAATTTACATGTACAGTGTGAGCAAACATACTGCACAAATGCGTCAATCTTTGCAGAGCAGCTCGTACCAAAGAGTGAAACAGACACAACAATGATAAAAGTATCCGGTCCTTTCAAAAGAAAAGCAATGTTTTGGCTCCTGATTGTAAATCTCATCCTTGTAAAACTACGTTACTGGAACATGGCCAGAAGTCATTAGCAAGTTTGATCCAGAAGAAATTCGACATTATCGATGAGAAAAAATTAATCTTGGAGGTTAACAACTTTATTTTTCTACATTGCACAACACATTGTTTCTAGAAGGACACCAGTAGAAAGGAGAAAGACTTAATCGCTGAAGTTTTGGGAGGGCCAGGTGAGTTTCACATACCAATTAATTACTATGCGAGCGCATTGTCAGGAACATGTGGTTCTTCTGATCTTGCGTATTAAGCTGCTATGGGCTGGGCTCCAGAAACGCATTCATTATGAATTTGGTCGCGCCCAAAAACGGCAGTGTACGTGTGAAAAAATGATACTGACAGAAAAAAACTGTGTGACTGATACAGTAAGAGTAGTGACTCAGAGGTAAAGTAGGTTGTCCACAAATACCATCAGCACCTTGATTTTAAGACCCTCCAGGCTACTGAAGAATAAAATGCTGTGCCTCAAACTGTAGTGCTATATATGTGTAAATTTAATACAACCTACAACATAAACACAGTCCATTTACTTCATCTGCTAAATCAAGCATTAATAAAATCACATTAATCAGCAGGATACAGCACATTATCAAGGACAGCTCACACCTTGGTTTCCATCTGTCTGACCTGCTGCCCTCCAGCAGGCGCTACAGGTGTATCAAAGCCAAGACGAACAGACTCTGACTGTTTTTCTTTTGCCAGAGACACCTAAAACTCACACATTTACTGATTCACACACATTCTGCACATCACATCTTAACCATACACTCTGAAACAACAGCTCTCTAATTTCTTCATACACTGTGTGACGATAAAGGCTATAAAGGATTCTAATACATGCTCTTGAAAATGTGTTTAAACTGAGATAACACTGAATTATTGTTGAAGCCTAAACTGACTGTACAATCAGCTAGTGTTGAGCATAATGCTTGTGAAGAGCCTAACCGAGCACATGAAAGGCAATGCAAGGCCGTTCTGTGATTTCCATTCTTGTTTGCTGAGTGTAATATGTTTTACTTCCACACAATTTCACAGGTTCAGTTTGTGCGTACACGTCTGTGTTTGTGTATGTGTGCGTGCATATGCATTAACAACAGGTTGACACTTTTCTTTCTGTGCCTGTGTGCGCACATGTGTACTTGTGTGCTGTGAATGTGTGTGACTACATACCTGCTGGGCTGTGCTGAATTGACTGGGCCCGGTCAGCATGAGTAAGCAGCCAGGGGAAGATTGAGGCAGCCAGATGTGGCTGCTCCGGGCTACCGAGGATATCATTACTCTGGGTGTGTAGCCGTCCAAAACAGGAGCCCCCAACCGGAGTTTCATCAAGGTGGACCCCCATCTGGGGAGAGGGGGAGGATACCAGTTAACCTGTTGTCCTGCAGCGAGGAGCGGTATTAAGCGGCAGGTGGAAAAGAAAGCATCCCGTGACTAGAATGAGGTGGAAACAGGAAAGTGTGCGGAGACTTACAGGAGAGCAGGAAGACACTCTCACATGGTGGAAGATTGGCTTGTTTGATTTCTCTTCCCTGCTTCTTTTGCAGCTCAACAGGAGACACTGTAGAGCCTCTGTGCGTTTGCATTCACATTTCACATAAAGCACTATAGTATCACTTTACCCTACATGTCTTACTTTCTGCAGAAACACAGCTTTTGACTTATTTTTCTCACACAAAAACTTATCTTTAAAAATTTCCATTCAAAGGAAATATCCAAGATATTTTTGGTGCAGCACTTTGACACAACAAGTTGATGCATGGCCGCTGGCAACAACATCAGCAGTATCTTCGTACGGGAATTGGACCGTCTCCCCTCAGTGAGGTAACCCATAAGCCATGAATCACGCTGCCTTGCTCCAGAGTTCTGTGGTCCCCGGGGTTGACAGTTTGACCGCTCCTCAATGTGGTCTCTCTCCTCTCTGCTAACGCTCCTCCCATCCCCATTGCCACACATTCCAACCACCGGACCAGTCACGTAAGGTCAAGAAAATAGAACAGAAAAGAAAAAAGTTGCTTGTAATTTATCTCTCTGATACTGGTTAGCGAGAAAAATTCACCATCATGCGTCATGACACCTTTGCAGATACGTAATAACAGTTTTTGGAGCGCACAAGCGACTTATGGATAACACAGAAACAGATAGGAGATGAATAAATCATGGAGGATGAGACAAAGACTTTTTTTGACTCCTTTCACTGCTCATCTCTTTTGGCAGCTCAGACATGGAGCTCGTCTGGCAGTCTGCCCGTCTGATTCCTCTCTGGTCTGCTCCATACTGGTGGGTCACTGGTGTTTGGATCACTACAGCTGTCTGTTAACCACCGACTTGGCCAGAGCCTCACCGGCATGTATTTGATTTAGCTAGGTCATTTATTATATACACACGGTATGAAAATTAAAGTCATATATCAAAAGGCTTCAGCTTGGAAGAAAGAAAGAAAGAAAAGAAAACACGCAGCTTGAGGAAAGGATGTACCAGAGCATTTGATAACGAGTGGAACAAGTCCAGAAAAAATATGTTACAATAACAACAAAATCACAAAGTTTTTCTTCCAATTACAGCTGTGTTTGGAGCTTTCTAAAAGCAGCAGTGAGTTCATCAAAGGCTTAGGCGAGTGATATATGCTGTAAGAGTGGCCCTTGAGCAAGTGGTTTTAACAGTGCTCCAGGCCATCCTCCAGCTGAGTTAAACACACTCCAACATGTGTGTGTGAGAGAGACCGTGACACGTCCGAGGGTGTGATGTAGTCACTTCCTCCCACCGGACTGAGCGACTGTTGTCAGCTTGACCCTGCGCCAGTTAACCCCTCGCCACCCCTGGCACTGCAGGCGAGGGCCCCGGGTGTGTGTACTCGAGAAAGAGAAAAAGACAGATTGTATGTGTGTGTAGCGTGTGTGTTGGCAGACCACAGGTGTCTGGTCACGGTGTCAGGGTGTTAAGAGGTCTTCTGAGAGTTCCCCGACAACCCCCCCCTCTGCCTCCCCACCTCCACTCTGACTCCCAGCATCTGTTTTTGGAGGGAGGGGTGCAGAGAAGAGGAGGAGAGGTTGGTGAGGGTTACCAACACATACCCTGAAGGGTGTGGGGCCCTTTAGTTGGGGGGTGCAGTAGCTGACAAGCAGGTGCCTATGTTGACAGTAACCCTTCATACTCGAACCCCACCTCCTCCCAAAACAACACACACTAGACACACTTCAATAAATCCTGCAGAGTTAAGCCTAATTGCAGAGACTGATTGGAGAGAACGCTGAGGGAATCCCCTTTTGCACACACACACACACACACACACCAGTGGATCTTTTTACTTGGGGTCAAAGGTGAAAAAAAAGGAGCGTGTGCATAACTGACATTTCCTGCTGTCTGTGTGTGTGTGTGTGTGTGTGTGTGTGTGCAGTATCCACACATGTTCACCATGTGAACTCATGCTACATCTCCATCTTTTTTTGAATATTTGATACATGTGTGCAACTGTTTGGAAAACTCTGCAGCGTGTTCACTCCACAGTGTTGTGTTTTTCTTAAGAGAACACAAGCACAAGTGCGTGTGTGTGTGTAAATGAAACCCATTCGGACCAAATGTCAGTTAGTCAGGTGTACCGGTGCTCGTCTGGGAGTGATTATTTTGCTAAGAAGTGGGGGGAGGCAGCACACAGCGGGAGGTCAGAGAAAATTGGAACAGCTGTTGATTAACATGACTGCTCTCCTTCTCTTTTCTTTTCTTTTCTTTTCTTTTTTTTTAACTCTCTCAGTAGAGGAAGAGGAGGAAGATGAGGAGATGATGGAGGTGAAACCAGGCCCCGAGTCTGAGCAGCAGGATGAAGATGAAAACAGGGTTACGAAAGAAGGTATGGATGGATTATGAAAAAGGATTAAAACATGCGCTTCAAGTTTTTAAAACTTCCCAGAAATCAGTATCATTTTTTCCCACAAAATGTTACTTTTAAGTTTTTTTTCAACTCAGTGAAATATTTTATGTCGAAGTTGGACCAAAGCTCTAAACACTGACTCCCTTTGACTCCTTTCTCTCACATGTTGTTAGTCAAAGTGTCACGAAACCCTGTCACTATTGTGTGACACCCTCTTCCAGTCTGTGGGTGTATCAGATAGAAGGGTGGGGTCAGGTTATGGCGGGGGCTAAGACAGGCCCAGCGTATCAGCTCCATGGCATGTGAGGGTCAGGCCTGATTAAAAACCTGTCACTCGACCCTCTGACCACACTTCAAAGTGAAGGGGGCTGAAGAAGTGTGTGTGTGTGCCTGTGTGAGTGTGTGTGTGTGTGTGTGTGTGTGGAGGGTTCATGTAGTTAAACATGGACTGAAGTTCTTGGGCGGGTAAAAACAGAGCACATGACAGAAACACAGATGGATGGATATGTTCATATTCTGACGCACACTCCTGGCTGCACTGAGTGTGACTCAAACACGCACATCGACAGATGTATGCACACACACACACACACACACACACACTCATAAACACACAGTCATCCGTCTCCTCTCCATCTCGGCCTATTAGAAGGTCTGGCCTTTGATCTCTGCCACTCGATTCACTGGGTCATTTCTGACAACTCGTAACAAACACAAAGGGATGTGGGGGGATCAAAGTCAAGAGGCAGGGGAAAGGTCGGTATATGTGTGTCTGTGCGTGCCTGTGTGGGTAAAACTGCATGTGTGCTTGGGGACAGTGACTTCAAAAAACGGACGACGTGCTGTGCAGCCATTACCTTCAAAGAGAAGTCAGCCGCTCAGAGGCCTTTGTTTTTGTCTTGTTTATGAAGTTCTTACTGTAGGCTTTATTAAAAAGGTGCATTAGGGACTGTTCGTAGTTTATTATGTTCTGGATGTGGTTCTGGTTCTGATATAGATGATGTGAACATTATTGCTCATGTACTCCTCAGATTTTTTTTTGCTAAGGTAGAAACAATGGAGTTGCGTGGGTAAAATCCAGCAGCATATCTGTTTAAGTCAAACTCCAAAGAGGTTAGTGCCTTTATTTGGGAAACCACATCTATTGCAGGAAGCAAAATTAACAAAAATGTTGTCGTACTGGCTGACAGTCAAACTTTTTGTCCTTTTAGGAGCTGATTTTAGAGTTTTTGATAACCAAACTGAATAAGAATAAAGTAAAATCCCACTTTTTTATTGTATTTTGAGGAAGAAAACTCACCTTGAATTCAGCTCAGTGTTGTTTTGACTGTTTTCTGACTCTTAACACTGGAAACAAATGCCCTGTGGTCAGTGTACGTTCCTGTCCCCTCCATCAGGCTTGTTTCCTGTGCTGCGGGAGCTTACAGAGGAGGAAAGGCAGCAGATCCTACACTCCTCTGAGTTTCAGAGCTTTTTTGACTGCAGCATCAGGGTGATGGAGAGAGCTTTGGCCGAAGACAGCAACATCTTCTTCGACTACAGCGGGAGAGACCTGGAGGACAAAGAGGGGTGAGCAGGGAGGAGGGAGGGAGGGATGGATGATGAAGTCTGGGTTTGGATGTGAGAGCACATGTGAGTGTTTACTTGAATGCCTCCAAGAAATGTACTGACTCATGCCCACTGTGTCACTCTAGGGGCTCCTTTGTTCTTCAAAATACATGTCTTCCTGTTGATGTCACACTCTGGGGTTTAAAAACTTAAGTGAACCAACAATCCCCATATTTTAACCTCCTATGACCCTGGATTGTAAAAGAGGACATCGCATTTCCTAAAACATTTTCCTCACAACAATCCGTGCAAAGAAACAACAACACATGAATCAGAGTAAAAACAAGGTTTCAGCCAACTCTGCAAAGTCAGGGTCCAAAGACAAAGCAAACAAGTACAAAGTCTTTATGGCTAGAGTTTCTTTGTTTGACAAACTTTGTTTGTATCGAATGTGAAAACAACAATTCTCATCAGGAGGTTTTCTTTAAATTTTAGCTACTTAATGTATTTAACATAAACCGGGGACTGTCACTTTAGCGTGTTAATTAGATTAATTAATTACACCACAAATTAATGCATTATAAAAAATGCAAGATTAACTGATTGGCTGCCAGCTATTTCCAGAGCATCTTGAACGATCTTTCAAGACCCAAATAATATTGTTTTCTATGACGTAAACACCAAAACTACCTAGGAAGAGTGGACTTTCTTCTTTTATGTCTCTCTTCCTGTTTTTGATCCAAAAAAAGACAAAACATAATTTTTATGATCCCATTCATCTCTGGTGCTCCATTGTTTGATCCTCTCCATGATCTCCTTCGTCTTTTCTCATGATTTTCTTAGCTACTGCGACACATCCTCTTTTGGAGCCTGAGCTGCCTGAACTTTTCTGACTTGCAGCGACTCTCTGTGTCTCTGTCATCTCTCATCTTCTCCTCATATCCATGCTGATCTCTCATCCAAAGAACATTTTAATATTGGCCAGAAGAAGGACCCGTCCATTGCAGTGGCACGTCATGTCACTCCATGCCCCACTAATCAAACCAAACAAAGCAGAGGTGACAACAGGAATGGAGATGACGATTGTGAGTGAAGCTGGCAAAATTTTGCTAGGGCCTTTGAGCAGCAAGTTTATTTACAAAAAAAAGAAGACAGGACTGTCAACAAAATCAGTTATTTGTAGCTTATGTAAAAAGAATTTTCATATCAGCTGCTCCAGCCTGACGTATCATTATTTACAAATCTTATCTTCTTGGTGTATTCATTTGATTAGTCATGCACTACAATTTTGTAATGTCCCAGAATTCAGATTCTTTATTTGGGGACCTTAAGCAGATATGAGATTAAGATGTGAGTAATAAGATTAATCAATTATAAATCCTGTAATTAATTAGATTAATTTCTTTAATCGCATGACGGCACTACCTAAAACACCTCTCTTTGCCCCTATCAGGATGACATTAACTTTAAAAAACTACCTTCTAAGAGGAAAAATGAGAAAAAGCTCAGGTCTCTGGAGGTCTTATAAATGTCTTGCTATCAGAAGTAAAGCCTACAAATTAAGGTTATCAACATGTTGTTGTAGAACAATTCTACTTTAACTAGCTCACCTCAACTCTGACGACTGCAGCCACAGAGGAGCCTGTGGTCAGTCAGAGGTTACGTTTCAAACAGACCAAGGCCCTTAGCACTGCTCCCCTGTTCGGTTACTTTCCATGAAGTATGCATTAATGTAATCAACACTCAAACATTAGTCTGACTACAACTGAAGGTTTGCAAACCGTGGTGAGACAGCTTATGAAAGTGGCCAACGATCTGCCCAAGATCCACTTTGACCACAGGCAACATGTTGGCAGAACTCACTGACTCAACAGGGTGAATGACCTGACAAAAAGCTTTCTCACCAAATTCCTTCAACATGATTCATGATGCTGAATCATTTGATGGCCGCTGTTGAAGACTGACTGGCAAACACACCTCCAAAACATGGATGGCCGACTGTTGTCTTGATTCATCTTCCTTCAAGTGCTGATTTTCACCAAAGAACACTGAATGACACATTTTTGGTAGGGAGGATTTGAAAATTTATTATTAGGGAGTCATTTTTTAAGACTACTTTCACTTAATTTTCACCACAGCTGCTCCCTCAGTTTAATTTTTGGGCTGATTTTTATTTTGTAACCATATGTTATATAATTCCTAATTTTGAAATACGTAAAGGGAAGTGCATCTTGACGAAATCAGGGATTGTAAGCTGTTAACACCTCTTTTTACAAATCTATGAAGTCAAAAAGCTCTGATATAAAATGATACAATATGACACAATATGATATGACATGATATATCACGATAAAATACAATATGATACACCTTTTCCCAACACACTGAAATCTATGATAGACACAGAAAGCCGGTTTAAAGCTCCTTTTCAGTGATTACGGATGACCTTTGCAGACTATATTTTTTTATGGCAGCTAGTTTTTCAGGTTTGCAGGTACCTTTTGTTGTGTTCGGCCCAATCTGTCGTCTTAAAATCCCTTCAGAAAGTTACAACTGACCTCTTTCTCCACTGTCATCTGGCAGAGACTCTGGTAGCGGCTCCAGCCTCTCCTTCAGCAGACTCTTCTATGATGAACACTGGTCAAAACATCGTGTGATCACCTGCCTGGACTGGTCCCCTCAGGTAGGCCTTTCCATCACAGTTAAAACTCAAAGCATAAAAACGACGCTCTTCTTTTTTTACTCTCAAGACTAAAGTCTGACACTTTTTTTCATAAACAATTATAAACTGCTTTTCAAACAATTGTTATTGTGTGTTGTTTTTTCTTTCTCCCTCCTCCTCCTCTTTCTTGCTCAGTATCCTGAGTTGCTGGTGGCCTCCTACAACAATAATGAAGATGCTCCACATGAACCAGATGGTGTTGCTCTTGTATGGAACATCAAATTTAAGAAGGCGACTCCAGAGTACATCTTCCACTGTCAGGTACGTGTAAAGCATCACATGTATTCCCAAAGCTCTAGATTCTGGTGTTAAGCCCTGTTTCCACCAAACTGGTTTAGAGCAGTCCAGTTTGGTACGGGTTGGCTCGGTTAAGCCTGGTCCTGTTTGCGTTTCCACAGCCAACTGTGCCACCTAGTGGTAGGCTGCATCTACGCTGGGTGCTGACAGCCACATCAGTTACATGATAGCGTGATGCTATAGCAGCACGACACAGTGTACCCCGCTAATACAATCCAACGAAGAAGAAAAACGTGACACAGTAAACAAAGAGCAACATTGGAAGACATGCAGCATTTTGTCCTCTTTGTGACTTCCATGTGGCTCTTTGATACAAAGTGCAACCAAGCTTTGTTTTAGAGGAGACTGTGCGCCACCATGAGAAATGCATGTGACGATTCTTTCCACCAATCAATGGTCTGCAGTGTTGTGGCTCCACTTTCCAAGATGGGATTGGTTTAGTCTGGCACCCCAACAGAAGGGTGCCAAAAAGTGGGACGGCTTGTCCCAGGATTAGTCGGTGGAAATGCCTGAACTGAGCCGCTTGGTAGAAACGGGGCTTTAGTTTCTCTTTAAGGGAGATTTTAGAATCAGTGTTTCTAGATTTGCCTCTTTTTGTTGGTCTTATTACTTGCAAGTATAAATTTAGGCACGACTTCCATGCTGAAAGATTTCCTTGATGAAACAATTTGCATCTCAGAACGCAACGCATAAATAGTCTCCTGTATCTGTCATACCCAAATGTAGGTGTAACCATCTGTATTCCGCTTGTTCCTCTTTTCTACGCTATAATAACAATGACACCCTTGGGGCAGAAAAAAAAGAGTCAACGTTCGGGGAATGAAAGGCAGCTCCACATGCATTCACTTGACCCTTCAGATTGGATTAAAGCTGAGCTCTGCCACTGTGGGTCGATTCAAATGCGAGAATCTTACGTTTTAGTGGGAAAGAAATCTACCAATGGCTGTGATGCTAATCAAAAATGACACTGAGAAAACGGCTGAGGGTAGGAGGGAGAGGAGAGCAGGGATGGAAGGATTGGGTGTGAGGGCTTCACTGCTCCCTGGAGACAGGCGAGGCCATACAGAAACGTCTTGGTAGTAATATGATGTGGCCTACCACTTCCTAATCCGACGCTGCCACATGTGTGTCAGCCCACCCACTTTGATGCTGCGTCAAAGTCAGAAGTGCAGGGAGTCTAAATCTTTGACAAACATCACTCCACATGTGGCAACACACCTGTAACGGTATTCATATCTTAAATCATATCAGAATGAACTTCAAGACATTAATCCACATCTCAAACTACTCTGAAATTTTTTTTATAAAATCTGTTTCTTAAAGACAGATCCCTGCAGCGTGCAAATATTTTGATATGAAACTTGCCACACAAGTCTAACACCATAATGGATTTTTAAAGCTCTCTATTCTTTCACTCGCCATAATTTATGCTGCCATTGAAACCCGTGTGGTTTTACAGATAGATTGAAGCTATGCATCTTGTAGCTCTAGGATTTAGTAGTTTTTTCATGTGACTCTCTGAGGAAATATGTACAGTACATCTGACTTTATTAACAGTGTGGCTTCTGAGCATGCTGATCTGAGAATTATTGTTGAGTTTAGGTCATTTGGGAAGAGAGACATTTGTGTAAGCAGCTGATAAAATGCTCCGTCTGTCAGAGAAGGTGGTGAGCACCAGACAGTGTTAAAAACAGAAGTAAACTGAATTCAAGTCTGACGCCTGTTTGTGTTGATAAAGAGATATTTTTATGCAGCCTATCAAAGCATTGCAATTGTTTTGACGACTTTTTCAGTGTGTTCGTTCACATGCAGAGTGTTTACTGGAACGACGTGCATCAGATGAAGTGAAATCAGATGGAGAAGAGATAGAAGAGACGCTGAGAGTGAACAGAAACCCCCCAAAGTGCCCGTACTTTCCTAACCCCCCTAACCTCTCTGTGTTCGTCAGTGTGGCCTGGGGCAGTGCCAGGGTCCTCTCATGAGAGGAGGGAAATAAAAATGAATGACAGAACAGCAGAGAAAGAAAGATAAAGCACGGCGCAGATGAGTGGAGGCTAAGAAACGCATCACTCATTTACAGACTGGAGGGATAGGATGAGTGTAGAGTGGAAAGAGACACATGAGGGTTGAAATCCTTTTGAATCAGCCATGACTTTTTTCTGTCACTGTTGGATTCAGATAAAAGGATTTCAGGATGAGAGGAGAGAGACCGTTTTCTTCTTCTTTTCACAGCATGGCCTTCTACACACTCAGTCGCGTGGATCAGATGGCTTTTAATGTGCAAGCATGTTCTGCCGTTTAACCCTCCAAACCACAGGGCTGGGTGCCTCTTCCCCCTCACTTGCTTTACATTCTCCTGTCACTCCCCACCTCCCGTTTTCAGCTGGAGAAACAGAAAGACAACCTGTATGTGCCTGATTCATTCATCCCTAACCATTACTGACTGTGCTCGTGCAACACACACACACACACACACACACACACACACACACACACACACCAAGGATTAGCTCTTACTGCTGCAGGTAGCTGTTGTTCTGTTTACCTAAACCTCTTTGCACAAACTTTTATATTATAGGAAGCTGGCTAAATAGTAGCTGGGTGTATACTCTTGTTAATGTGTGTTTTATGAGTAAAACAGTGCTATGTATGTGTGTGTGTGAAGGATACAAAAGAATGACAGAGCTCAGTTGGTATTGGAGGGTTGGGGTTTGTGGTTGAGGTCTGCTTCAGCAGGAGCTTTATTGTATAAGGCACTGGCTTATGGAAGGCTTCAGATTTCAGATGGGGTTTTGGTCAGGTCAGACTTCTATATTTCTCCTCTCACTGTGTGCAGTTTAAATAGTGTCTGCAGAGCATCAACTGTTATTTTTAACTATTTCATCTCTAATGAAATGTGATTAAATGCATTTTTTTTACAAAACAAGAAAGTTAAATCCATTTAGAATAATCTCTTGTTTTTTTCCAGTGAGAATAGGTGTGTCAACTTTAAAGAGGTAAATTTAGAAGCAAAAAAGAACGTCCTGTTTACACCCCTGACTTTCCAGTAATTTCTCTCTACAGTTGTGTGACAGGATCTGTAGCCCTGACCGTGGTGTACAGGAAGGTAGAAACTGAAAAGCTGGTGTTGGTTTGATTCTGGGAGGATTTTCACCGTGTGACGTTAAGCAAGCACAGTCTGGGAATTGTGCGCCAACATTTTTTGGCAATATGCAGCAGTGTTGTAATATTGCATTCACACGCAATATAGTCTGACAGGTCCTGGTTTGACAGATATCGTTCCCTCGAGGAATAAACAAATGTGGCAGCGCTGCATTATGTGGTCCACCTTTTTTTTTTTTACCTTTTCAGAGCTTTCTTCATTCATTCAGCTCTAATTTACCAGCACTTGTTTCTTATTTTGGCACTATTTTTTTCTGGATCTTTTAAAGTATTTCAAGTATTTGCAGCCTGAATTAAAAATATTTTCATTTCTGCCCCCTTCTTTATCAGTTACTGATATTTTGTTTTATTCTGAACTTGTTAAGGTTTTAGTTTATCACAACAAAGCTGCAACAATTGGTCAATATGATTCATGATGTCGATTAAAAATTTATTGAAGTGGGATTTTAATATTTGACGCATCGTATAATTATTTGTGGTGTTGTCGTCATAAGGTGAAATTAAATACCAGGCAGTAAATGCTGATCTGTACCTTTAGCTTGATGAGGAAAATCTCTGTAGCCCTGACTGTGCGCTGACGAGGGCTCTGCATCTCTGGCTTGGACAGCCTGACAGCTCTTGACGTTTAGTACTTGATAACGTGATTTAGATAAATAAAAGTTTACTTGCTTCTTCTTCGCTCTCCGTTGTAGACAGTTTTTTAGGATTTGTGTCACAAACTAGAGTCAAAACTCCTGTAACTTTTTAAAAGTCAGGATGTTTATCTGATGGGGCTCATTTAAGCTCACACACTGCACTGGTATAACAACAACTGCACACTGTCTCTTTAAACCTCCCAATATACAAATACTTACTTTTCAAAGTTATATGTGATTCTTTTTTTGCATTTCTCTCTTGTCTTTCTCTCTTTAATTCTTTATTTTTCAACTCTGATAGGCACACTTGAGGACAAATCATATACGTAGAAAAGTAATAGTTTCCTCTGCCATTCAGTCTTTTCTTTCCTTATTTGAATATAGGGAACTAAGTGTAACAAGGGAGAGAGAAAAAGTGCAGAACCAACCAAGTATACAGCATAAAATAGTCTTGAGAGAGAGAAAGGAGAACGAAACCACAACCACAGAAGAGCTAGTTAAGGTCATATAGGGCCACAAAATCCTTAGATTGTCACCTCCACAGAATCTGTCTGAATGGATTTGACGTATTTAACCCAGTTAGTCCACAGTGTAAACTTACTTTAACTAAAGTGTAAACAATACAAACTGACTTCACTGTTCAAGGGGTCTGGAGGGTTAACAACCAAGAGATTTTTTATATCCAGTTATTGACCACTTCCTGTTTTAGACAACTAACAATAATTAATTAACTTATCATGTTGGTGTTAAACATTAATTTTGTGGAACACCATTATTTTTTCTTGTTAGTCGAACACTATTTTCTGTCATATTATTTAGTATGTCATTTGCTGAATCATCTGTTTGACAATAAAAGAAAAGAGAAATGAGACCAACATGCATCCCCATGGGTTGAGTTACACAGGCTGAATTTTACAGGTGTGCACTCTTTAGCCACTGAGGTACAACCAAGTCCAAGCTAGGTATGTACACATAATAATCATGATGAATCAACTAGTTGAAAAAACAATCAATAGAGTAGTCAACATCAAAAATATCGTCATTAGTTGCAGCCTTAATTGAGAGTGCTTTTTGTGTCTGTGCAAAGTGTTTCTGAGGACTAACAGGGTGTTGGTGAACTATAGAGGTTTCTTCTACCTGTTTGAGGCAGTCTCTTGGCTCCTCTTTGGAGCCACTGATCAGTGACACACGGAGGATCTGATATCGTGGAGGAAGTGTGTGATCTATCAGCGTGTCTCAAAGGAAGTGGCTGGTGCTGCCGCTGCTGTGGATTCTCGTACCAAGTTGAGCGTGCCTCGTCTCATCACGCCCGTTCTGGCAGTTGGACCTATCATCACCCCATCCCAGTTGGGTCCAATCTTGTAACTTCACACCAGCCTCTCAAGTGGGCAAAGTCACACCACATTAAAGAGCCTGTTTGACTTGAAACCTCTGCTTAACCCCTCAAACCACACGCCTCCCTGTAACAACCCCCGCCGCTACTGTCATATCCCATTGGACTCAGTCATATTTTTATTAATATCTTGCTGCCTTGCTTTGGTCCCAAGGCCTTTGGTGCTTCCAGAAAGTTTGAGTAAGAAGAGCAGGCGAGGAGAGAAGAGAAGGGAGGGAGGGAAGAGGAGGTAGGAGAGTCGTAGAGAGAACAGCGCTGTAGAGCTTTTCTGTTACAGCAAATCAATCAAACCAATCAGGGTTAGAGGAGTGAGGAGCCAATCACAGAGACTCTGCGGTAAGGAGGGTCATGCAGGTTCATGTCTGCCTACTTGTTTGCCTCACTGAGTAAGAGTCTGTTTCTGAGCATGAACTTGGTATGAAGCATTTTTTAAAGAACCCTGAAAATAAAAATTGACATGTCATGACCAAAATGTGAAATTTACAACAAATTAACCTAAATTATAACCCCCACTGCAGGAGAAGGTTAGTGTTTGAACTTAGCTTTACTGTC
This sequence comes from Halichoeres trimaculatus, assembly GCF_033239565.1. Classification (NCBI taxonomy): domain Eukaryota; kingdom Metazoa; phylum Chordata; class Actinopteri; order Labriformes; family Labridae; genus Halichoeres; species Halichoeres trimaculatus. The sequence goes on from NW_027437192.1 coordinate 21,182,316, forward strand.
TGATCAGAGGTGGTTCTTACAGATAATATCTAATGAGATTTGAAGCTAGTTGATCTTTCAGGTGACAAAATACAAGACAAGTATTACGGCTCTGAAAAACAGACAGGTGCAATCAAAACGGTTTGAAAACTCCAACCACCAACCCGTGTTTCTGTTACTCATGACCTTTTGATTTGAGACTTTTAGCTTAACATGTCAGACCATTGGTTTACATGGTTAAAGCCTCCTCGTTTAGTTCTTTCATGACAATGTCTTACATAAAGAACACATGACACAGTATTTAGCTGAAAGTCATCAGGTAACATAGTCATTCTTTAACATAACACTGTCAGGTTTGTAGCAGCAAACTGTAAAATATGGTGGACTGTTTCCTATCTGAGTTCAATCTTGTTTTGAATACAAGCCATGAATTTTAAAGGGGCTGTGGGGAGTTTGAAAGTGGTCTTAAAAAAAGTGTCCGTTCTAGATATATGCCCGGTCATAATCCACACTTTAAAATGAGATTATTAACAAAAATACAGGTTATTCTGAAACTTTGTTGCTTCTTTATAACTTCCCAATCGGGGCAAGCAGGGCCGGATTGATCTAAGTCTCTATGACAACACCACGCCAACGCCGGCTGATGAAGTTGAGTTGTGAGAAGAGAGATCTGTGTTTTACTCTGGTGAAAACGATTTATTTTGTGATTAATTTTGTAGTGATGGCGGACACTGGAGCCAAACTGTCAGACAGAAAAGGACAGAAGAGCAAAAGAAAGCTAAACAGGAGATGGATACAGCCCAGGCTAAAGGCTAAAATACAGACTGATCTGTTTGTGATAATGTCTATTCCAACACACAGTCAGCAGTTATTCTGCAGTGGTCTGTTCAAACTTGAGAGTCTATCAATAAAATGAAGAGTGAGGTTACATTAGCTCTGCTTGGTAGATGACTGGCAGGACACAACCAGGATTCACTAACGTTACACATTACAGGTATGTCTCACAGGATTGGGCTGTCAGAGAACTCGGATAGACAGCTACTGACCGTTTGCTTGTTGTCACGTTAGCCTACAGCTACGTAGCACCAGGCTGCTAGTAGCGCTACATTTAGCCGGCTACCAACATACGATACAAACCTACGTTTGCTTGATGTCACGTTTCAAGCAACAGCGCTACATATCTGCACTGATAAATATCTTACCACCAGTAAAAAGTTGTCTTAAACAAAGAAAATTTGTCCCAAAACAAACACACACCTTGCTAAAAGTAGTTTACGACAGTGTGGGAAAGACTCCAGGCCAGAAGGTGGAGAGGCAGTCCAATTAAAACAGATCCTCCTCATGGCATCTTTAACTTGAGATGAAACCACCAACTTCCTCGTCACTGAAACCAAAACATAAATTTTCACAAACTGAACAGGATAAAGATATTATAATCAGAAAACAGCACAATTTATGTAACACAGCAAAGCTCTGGATCACAGAGGCTGATGGAGAATTGTGTCAAATTGGTTTACTGATTGTTGCTATTGTTAACAGAGTGAACACCTTCAATTGCCCTTGCTTAAGAATTAATATTGATACTACAACTATATCATCACACAATTAACTCTCACTAGTGCGCAAACCAAAACAAGTTGATTATGACCCTGATATGCAGGTGCAAGTTTACTTCTCTGCCTTTATTGTAACCCAGCTCTCACTCATAGTGGTTGTGTCTTCTTTTCTATAGCTTTGGGAGGATTTTGTCCTAATTTAAGACACACGACTCAAAGTCTCTGTCAGGATATTTCACATTGTGTTGATGACCGCAGATAATGTCATTAGCTTTAGCTTGGCAAGCTTATTGTCTATTGTCTATTTTTAACATACATCAAGTGGTGCTGAGCTACTTCTTACATTTGCCTTCTGGTGTAGTGACCATGAGTTGTCTCAGCAAATAAGCACATGTGAAGTTAGTTGTAACCTATATACCATTGTGTTATGGACGCTGCAACTCTAGGCCTGATTCAGCCCAACATTTCATTTTGTTTAAATCTCCTTTTAATATTCTGTTACCTCTTCTGTTTCATAACTGTGGATAAGAATCTGATGATATATGACAGATATAAATTTGTTTGAAAAATGGACCTAAGGAGGAACTTATATTGACTATATCTTAAGTTTCTATCTCAGGGTAAGAAACAATAGAGCATTGTATGGTTGGGGCAACAAGAATTCACAACACAAACCCAATAATAAAGCCACAAACCAGATAAAAGTGAATATATGAGCCAAGCAAACAAACAAGATATGGAAAATAAAGGAAAAGGAGTCTAGAAGGCAGAGAAAGGCCTGTTTGTGTTCCTCCTCATGCCTTCACTCCCTCAAACCCTCATTCTTTGCCTGGTGAAATGGAGACTCAGCTCGGTATTTCTTCCTCCTTGCCAGCAACCACAGAGTGACAAAATCCGTGGGGTGTCATAAACGAGCAAAGCCAGGGGGAGAAAGGGAGGAGAAAGGTGGTCGGGAGGGAGTGGGGGGAGATTGAGAAGCAGGGATGCAATGGAAGACAGTCAGATTCATCTGGTCCTGATAAGGCAGAGTGGAAAACAGATGAGTGCGGTGAGCGAGGAGGGGGAGGAGGGGGAGGAGGGGAGGATAGATGGAGCACAGATCTACTGGGGAAGATATTCAGTCTGCTGTGCCCCCCTTTTTCTTCTCACTATACCATGCTCTCTAATTCGGACTTCCCAAGCCGACTCAAGCAACAGTTTGTTGCCCGAGGAAAGAGCTAGAGAAAGGAGAAGGCAACAAAGGAGGGAGTGTTCGCCTCCCTCATGCTCCCTTTCTCTCTCTGTCAGTCCTCCAAACCTCTCTAATCCCTCGCTGGGTGCCATCTTTCATCACAGCCTACCATGTGTGTATTATCCTCTACAGAACACTTCCCATTAATATAATAAGGGCTGCCAGAAGCACTTAGCCTTTTGAGCCTCTGTGAGATATAGTAGATAATACTTTATGTGAGTTTCTCCCTCACTCACTCTTTCACCCACACACACAGACACACACACACACACACACACACACACACCTTGGGTTAGAAGAGAAATGGAACCCTGTGTTCTGACTTGGAGACAGTCTCCCTCCAAAACTTCCACAATTTATTTCATGCCCAATATACCAGAGCGACTCTCTCCGCTGCTTTTTCTTCCGGGAGCTGTCACTCCCCACATCCTCTCCGTCTGGGCTGGCAGGAGATGACTTGGCAGGTGTCTGACCCGCTCTGCATGTGAGATGAGAACCATCCACAGAGCGGGTCTGAGTTTGGAAATGAAATGTCAGGCTCAGTATCCAGTCTCAGTCCTGATACGGAGATGCAATCATCACGGGAATATTGTCGGCACGAGTATTGTTGAGGTGTTATTTAGACAGATGTGGCGCTTGTATGACTGGTATGTTCAGACTTATGAATCTGAAACAGAGAGAGTCTGCACAGGATGGGAGGAGGGTAGCATCAGATTAACAGACAAAGTTCAACTTTGATTGATACCAAACTTAAATTCTGAGACTTCACACACTCTTAAGTCTATGTTTAAAGCTACAGGCTAGTCCAGCTTGGTAAAAGACAAAACAACAATGGATGATGTAAGAGAAGTGTAGGTAAACTTTAACACAAACATTTTGAGTTCCCATCTCTAACGAGCAGCAGTGGAGATTATGGGGTCTGCCTCCTCCATGTTAACAGATGGGACATGGGCTAACCCCCCATTTACACATAAAGCAGGAACGCTGTACACTACGCCACACTTCAAAACCACTCTAGTCAATCATTGCGTTGCAGTCCACTTGTGCCGGGATCACCAACAGCTGAGCGTGGTTATTTCGCTGCGAGTCTATTTTTTCAGTCGCTGTAGAAATGCGTCAATCCCCATAGAGCAGATTGTACCAAACAGGAAATCAGACACAAAAACGATCAGAGTATCCGGTCATTTCAAAATAAAGCACCATGTTCTGGCCCTTGATCGTAAATGTCATCCTTGTTTATCAAAACTACATCACTGACACATGGACAGAAGTCATCAGCAGGTCAGATCCAGAGGAAATGCAAGGTTTTGTAGGAAGAAAAATTAATCTTGCAGGTGAAAAATTTATAATTTTATATGATACAGCACATTCTTTCTATAAGGACACCAGCAGAAAGGAGAAGGCATGGACTGAAGGTGCTGAAGTTTTGGGAGGGCTAGGTGAATTTAACATGCTAATTAATTACCATGCAAGTACGTTGTCATGGGTGGGATTCCTGCAGGAACATGTGGTTCTCATGTGGTTCTCACGTGATCTCGGGTATCCAGCTGCCATTGGTGCTGCCCTGCAATGGCGCTCCAGAGACGTGGCCAGTACGAATTGGTGAATGCCCAAAAACCCGGCACTCAGGCTTTATGTGCGAATTAGGGCTAAGGCCCCGTTAACACAACGTTTCACCGGAAAACAAAAAAAAATGCAGCGGAAAAAAAATTCCTCTATATGGAAACACTGAGAGGCTGGAAACACTGTAGTATGCAAGCCAGGCCTGTAGTTGACGATATAACTGAAGAGTCTTTTGGTCACCCTTCACCAAAGTAGAGGTGGGCTGATTGTCTGGGGTATATATTGAATGTGTCTTTGCTGATCTCAGAAGTGCAGCAGCAGATTTACATTTTGTTGAAAGGCAGTCGGCAGATTCAGCAGCAGTAACACAATACGGTAGTTCCTGTTTGTTGTTGTTTGGTTCACGCATGGCAATGTAAGTCGCCACGATAAAAGACAAATGTGCAAAGCGGAGCAGCACATCAGCGTTTCCACTGAAACTGCGTCCAAGAAAAATTTCCCTCCAGAGGTCATAAAATGCAGTTTCAATACCTTTGAGAAAAGAGCTGTGTTGACGGACCCTAAATGAATGTTCAATAACTTTTACTCACACATGGTTTCTGTCATTAAAGTTAGCTCTAGACATATTGATAATAGTCCAAATACTCAAATTGTGACGTGTATTTTTGTTTAGTAACCTGATGCCATGATTTAAATAGAGGCATAAAACAGCTCCTGCTGTCATGTTCACCTGGTTACCAGAGTAAAAGAGATGCAATTAATGTTACTGTAAGACTCACTGAACTTTCCATTTCTATACGTTTCTACTTCAAACTGAACCGAGAAGCTTTTTCACTTTTGTCCGTGCCAGCTCTCTCAGTTTTATCAGTTAGTTAAACGTGTGTTAGCTTCAAAGATGGGACGCCGATTAAGCTGCTTAACTAACCAGTCCATACAATGCAGACTCTGGCTCACAATACATAGCCAGCACAAGTTGTCAGTGCTTGTTTGCACTTATTGGTTTGTGAAAGTCTCTTTTTCAAACTTTGGAGTTGCCATTTTTCATGTCTTGATCTAGATTATCTTTAGCGAGAAGTTAATTATATGGAAGAGAGTGGAGAGAGTGGCATTGCTGTATCTCCATTCTTGTTTTTAGAAAATGCCAGACCAGATGAGATTTACAGAGACACTTGAGAGAAACTGGACTTTTTCAAAGCGCCTGTTAAGATATTAGATAGCTACAAATGGTGGAAGGGGCTTATAGTTTTGTACTTAGCATCTTAGAGGTTACCTTTGGTGGGCCTGATTAAAAATAAGTAATTATACTCTGTTTCCAATCAGACTCTCAATTAGACCATAGGTAATAAAATCAATATCATGTAGCACTGACAAAGGTTAATAACCAGCCTTGAGACCACAAACCCATTGGGAACAAGGCAACTTGTGAAATTCCACACTGTTATGAACCAAACATGTCTGAATATTCCCAATATATTTTAGAAAATTTGGTACACTAAATTCCTGGACTTCGCCTCGCTGCTGGACAGAAAAAGCCCACCGCAGCTGTGAACAGATTCAGCAGTGATCTAAGTTAGTTTGCTGCTGACAGCTGAAGCTGATTTACAGTACAGACATGAGAGTGTAATCAATCTGCTTGAATAACTCTAATACAGCAGTGCTCCAACTTTTTCTTTGATTCAGAGTTGAAGCTTTACACAATAAATATGTTCCACAGTCATGTGAACATAGTCAACTACACAGCCTGAAATAAATTTCCTGTAACACATGCAGAAGCAGTATTTTGGTTTTGATGGTAGAGGCTCATGAATGAATAAAGTCGACAGAAAGACTAAAGAAATACAGCCTGAACATAATCAGGCGCTCCATAATTCAGCTCTAATCTCAGTCATTAATTTAAACATGACATCCACATTTCAAAATCTGCTTTGGAGTGTCAAGCAATTCCCTTTGAGTTTAAGTCATAAACTTCCTTATAATGCAGGGCAAATTGATTTTTATTTCAGCACTTAATGACATACAGTATGTTTAAGAGGTGAATAACTCCAAAACATATGTGCCGGAGTGACGTTTGATTAAAAGCATTTATGGAGAAACGCTTTCATGTTAAATCCAAGCTGCTGCTGCTGCTGCTGCTGGCAGGCGCCTCAGAGTGCACCATCGGGACAAAGTCGTGCTAATTTTCAGTAGCTCTTTGACTAAGCCTGGCAGTACATTAGGAGGATGATGGCATAACCTGTGGTTTCTCAAAGAGGCTATTCAGAGTTTAGTCAGGATTTGTCCTCTTTAGATGGGGACACTGATAGGGCTTAGGAGTTAAACTAACATGTGGAGCAAATAGAGGCGGCTCTTGATTTGATTTAGCTTCTCTTTGTCATAACACATGTGGGGTAGAGATGTTTACTTTGAGAGATAACTGCTGTGAGGATGACAAGAGAAGAGGGGAGGAAAGAGGGTTTTTTTTTTAGTTTGTGTTTGTTGTACGCTTGTGGATTTGTGAGCCTAATTTTGATGGTGTTAATGGTAAAAGATTGATTGGAAACACTGGTGAGGCGTCTGTTTGAGATTAAATACAACAGTTTCCCTCACATAGATAATACCTGGCATAGGTGATGGCTGCCCAGACATTTTTACAGCCACCCAAGAATGTTTGCAGACCATTTTTGCATGTTAACCCTCTACCTAAATAGCACTTTTATATCAGCCTGTCTTTCTGGACATACAGTCCCACAAAGTGAAGAGTACTCAAAAACGAATAAGTAAAGTGAAAATGATCTGCTTCCTCACCATAAGTTGAAAGAAAGAGGCCATTAGCCATAGCTTAGCAATAAGATGTGAAACAGGGGAAAGAACAAATGTGTAGCACAGTTTAAAAAAAAATCACATTTGATAAAGTAGTTTTAACCTCTTGCTTGAGGCCCTGTTTACACGACAACATTTCATCTTAAAACGCTTAAATGCAGTTATAAAAATGCGTTTACACGGAAATGCTGAGGGACTGAAAATGCTGTAGTAAGCATGCCAGGCCTGTAGGTGGCGCTATAACTGCCTTGTCCAGAAGCTGCTTTTGGTAGATCTCCACCGAAGCAGAGTTTGGCTGATCATCTGGTGTAATGGCGAATGGTAATGCTGCGTTCCATTTGTACTCAGGTCCTCTTTTTTTCTGATAAGTTTCATTTTCATACGAGGTTAAAAACGAGTCTTCATGTAACGTTTAACAATGATTGACAGCTGCTGTTCATTTTTGGGGGGGATTGTAAAACATGTCGGGAGTTAGAGTCAAGAAGTGATTAGACTTTTGAAAGAAAAAAAATTATTATTATTTTTGTCACCCAGCTCCACTCAGATTCTCCCAGAATCCCTCACAGTCTCTACTGCACAGACTCTGGCAGCAAACTGCTACAATGGCTGTGCCTGTGACGGAGGAATTTTGGCTTCAAAACAGCACAATGATAAATGGCAGAGCCATGCTGTCCACTCTATATACAGTCTATGGATCCGACCTACAAGTCAGAAATTCCGACCTTGGGGGGGGCATTCTAGCTTTGCGTTCCCACTCGGAACTTGAAAATTCCAACTTCCGGGTACAAATAAAACGCAGCATAAGTGTAGAAGTGGAGCAACAGAAGTACATTTTGTTGAAAGACAGTCAGCAGATTCAGCAGATGAAGCAGCACAAGCACAACACAGTAGACCACGACAATCGTTACAACAGTACAGCTAGTCTGTTGTATTGCCATGTGCGACACAGAGCTTGACGTCAACATTTCCACTGAAAATGCCAGCATACTGTCTACATGGCAACAGTGTCGGCAGCATTTCAGAAAAATTCCACTCTGTAGACTGTTTTCAAAAGTTTGTGTTTTCAGCTAGAGAACAGCGAGAACACAGTTTCCACGTTAACGCAAGGCCGAAAAGCAACATTACTTTTGTGTTTCACCCTGAAAACAGTGGTAAACGGGCCCTTATTCTACAAGCAAAGCATCAGGCAAATTTCCCTAAATATCAAACAGTTATTTGATATAGACAGGAACAGATCAATGAACTGTTGGCTCCTACACACTCTTCCAGGTGTTAAACCTCTGCATCCATTACTTGTTCAGCTGCTCAGCATCATTTAGTTCCCCCACTTCCTGGAAGACACATACATTCATACTGTTATCCTACTTAGTTGATGTCTGTGTTTGAGTACAAAGATTACAGAAGCCAGGATATTGTGGAGTCTGATGAACAGGAAACAGATCTCAAACATCAGCTCCTCAGAAAACCACAGAGTTTAGAGGTCATCCCAAAGCTTTGTGAGAATAGAAGTGGTCTAACTGAGGGCTGACCTGTTCATGTATGTGTCAATATCAAAGAGGTAAAAAAGGTGTTTATTTTCTTTTTCTTTAAGTTAGTAATAATCTGTGAAATCACTAAAGCATATCAAACTAAACTAAAACTTGTGTAATTTTGCTCAGTGGTTTATTAGGCAGTTACAGATTGTTTATTTTCTTTATTGTTTTGAGTCTGGTCATCTGGAGTAACTTGAGACTACAACTACTCTAAAGAAACAAAACCGAGAAAGACTGATCACAAAGTGTTTCCTGTCACAAATATTTGCCTTTTAGTATCTTTTTAATGTGAGCTGGGAGTTTTGAGTTAGGTGCTTCACACTAAAAACCTTTCTAGTCACGAGAAATACGAAAGCCAGTTGGTTAAAGTAACCTCTTCCTTTTACTGGTTTACATCGATCATATTGAATTGATTTGAGCACAACAGTGTAGTGTATTGTTCATAGTGGTTCTTTTATTGATTAAAATGCTTATTCATTTCTTTAGACTGCCTGTCATAAAAAGGAGAAAACCATCCAGCATCATGGAGCGCTTTGATTTGAACTCTTTGTTTCTCAGTGAGTTCTCTTTAGTCTGAACATGAGTTCACACTTTTATTCCCAAATTTGAGACAGCACACTGGAATAAATAAAGTTGTCTGAACTTTACTAAACTAAACTAAAATGAACTGAACTGAACTGGAATTCTCTGAGAAGTCAGACATAAGTCAAGACTAACATTCAACCACCAAAACATTTTTTTTTCTGTTCAGGAATCAGAGTAAATAGCCTTAATTAGAAGTCATAGCGTAGTCATGCATCTCATTTTTTCCTGCTCTTTTGTAAAACAGTGCATTTTAAAATTTATGGATAACAACACTATTTACTAACAGCATTAAAGATATCAGTTTGACTTAAGAGCTTGCACATACTGGTCGATAAACTGTAACAGAAACATGGAAGAATGGTGGCAAACACCACACTATAGAATAGAATAGAATAGAATAGAATAGAATAGAATAGAATAGAAATAGAACTTTATTTTCATTTACGATGAAATTGAAGTCACAGCTGCAATCAAGACAACAAAAGTAACAAAGTGTATAGAAAGTGCAAAAAGATCCATAAGAAATAGATGACGACAGCTTGTCCATCATTCTCCAGTTCAGCCTCCACCTCCACAGGGTCCAGGACTGAGCTTCTTCAGAAGTCTGTTCAGTCTCTGTCTCCTGGATCCTGTCTGCTCACAGCAGGTGAAGCTCCTCCAATGTGGCGTTGGTGTCAGATGTTAGCTCCATTATGTGAATAGCATGATGCTACTCTGCCTTCTGGTATTCCCTCTGTTGCTGGGTTAGCACAGCTAGCTCCTCCATCTTATTGGAGATAAATCTTACGTTCTCAATAACGATGGATGGAAGGACAGGTCCATGTCGTCACTTCTTAGCGCACACCTGAGAACCAGCACGTCGTCCTCACCTCCTTCTCCTCACCTTGTGGGAAGACATCAGGCCTTACACCAGTTAGCATTGACATGCTACAGGCTGCTAACAGCTGAGTTCACATGTAAACAATGCAGCCATGTTACATGTAGGATCTCCAGACAAACACAGGAGAAAAGTAGTAAAAATATCACTGAAAACAAAAACAGTTTGATGTCCATGACCAACAAATGAGCCATACAAAGTATTGATCCACTCCAAATACAAAGAATGAATTTAGAAAGAATTGACCACCTGTAGTAGAGGCGAGGAGTATTAGCTGCTTCCTAAATTCTCATAACCACTTTACAATTTGACACGTTAGTGTTTAAGAGTGTGTGTATTTAAGACTAGTTTTAAAATGATGAAAATTTTTTGTCTCTTATTTAGGTGTAACGTGTATTAATACATGTGTTTACTGAACTGAACCATCAGTGGCTCTTTTATTGCACATGTTGCACTGCTCTTGCTGGCATTTGCTGGAAAATCAGAAACGACTGCTGAGCGTACATACAGATGACCACACATGTTATTTTACGTTTGCAAAAAACAAAACAGTAAAACAGTCTTTATCAATAAGTCTGAGTCCTCTCTGTCTCTTGAGTCCGGGTCATAGCTTTAGTCATCAGAGCTTGAGTCCAAGTCATGAGTCCTAAAAACCAGCCCTGGAGTCTGAGACATTGTCTGGAGAGGTAAAACACAGTACTTGTGTTGTTTGACTGTGTGTGTATGATTTATAAAGTGTTATATCTTCTAACATTTTATCCTCTCCTGTACAGTTTGGAGGATTCTTACACAAAAAGACTTTCTCCGCCTCAAAACAGAGTCATACCTAATGTACTGTTTTCAGGAACTCTAAAACTGTCACCAACTGTTCCTCCAACAAAATCTACGAGTATATTGGGCAACGCTGCTTTTGCGAAACCCACCCTGACTGTTTTTACAGTTTGGCTGTTTTTAATTGTGATGCATGTCTATGAGCTTCTTGTTCAATGCTCTCTTGGCCCTGTCATGCCTGTAATTTATTATTCCTCTCAGCCTGGTTTTGCTGCCTCACTTGGTGAATAGATGGATGGGTACATTTTTGAAACACCACCTACCCTTCTGCAGCAGTCTCTCATAACTCCGCTGCACAGATGCTTCAGTGGCCTGGTGTCAGGGAAGGCTAGCCGCTGCACGCAGAAGCCCATATGGGATGAGCACTGAGGAGGAACCAAAACTCAATAAACACAGCATTGTGGAGGGAGGGAGTTCAAGGGTGCGCTTGTCATGATGGAGGCTACAGTGAGCGCTCCAGTGGCTGCTGGGGTTTTGATGCTGTAATGTGAAACGGCTGGTAAAAAGAGGACTACAATTCCCCTCTTTGTCTAGTCTCCGCCTCAGCGTCACCCCTCTCTCCTCTCCTCAGCGGACCCTCACGTAACCAAACTCATCATCTCCCCTCTTCCCGTCTATCTCCTCATGTCTGCCACCCATCACGCCGCCTTGATCACTCGTTCCCACTCACGCTCGGTCTAGCGTTACCGTTTTTCGCTTCACATCTTTCTTTGTTTTTGCTCTTTTCTCACTGTCTGGCATTTTATCTCCACATTTCATCAGAACAAGCTTTTTGATTCTGTTCTTGCTGTATTGGTTCACAGTGATATATCACTTTAAGAAATTCTCTCATAAAATCACTTCACACCTGAATAAAATGTGGTGAATCCTCCTTTCCTCTCTTTTCTCCCCTTTCTCTCAGTCTCCTGTAGTGTCTGTGGGCTTTGCCAGGTTTCATCCCAACCTGGTTGTGGGGGGCACTTACTCCGGACAGATCGTCTTGTGGGACAACCGCAGTCACCGTCGAACCCCCGTCCAGAGGACTCCTCTTTCTGCTGCTGCACACACTGTAAGCCTGTCTCTCTGTCAGACACACAATTTTAGTACAACTGAGTTTAAAACACTTGGTGATAAAGTTGCAGTTGCAGAAATTATTAACTTAAAAGGACACAAAAATTATACACAACAATCCCAAAAATGTGTCCATGATTTAAAAATCATTTTTAAAGTTCAGACAAGCTTTTAACAATAATACTTACTTGCTCATTCTAGCCCTTATTATGTTCAAATATGTTCAAATTCTGTGATTTATAACTCTAAGAAAGGCTTCTAAATTTGTCCACAGTGTTGATTATAGAAAATGTTGATTATATAATGTTTTTTATTCCTTAGGATCCTGGGAAATTTTGCAGATTTACACTTTTTTACACACAACACATAATCTATTTCTTAAGTAACAAAAATACAAATATGCATAAATAACTGTTTTCCTTGATTGTTTACACAGATTTTCTGAAACCATGTCTCATAACTCTTAGAACTCTACACACAAATTAAAACACACACACACACATATAGGCAAAACCGATTAATTCTCCTGCAAAATGCAACTGTACACAACAAAGTTAATACTTCTCAAAATGGTGTTTCCTTTTTTAAACACACAAACCACCAAATGAATGGACGTTTACTGAACCAGTTGAATACTGATGTGCTCAATGTAAAACACTATGACGAATGGAAAACACTTCTTCTCCATTCATCACAATGACTTAGGCCTTTTTTATGTTCAGTGTTACACTCACTACATACAGCACAGAAATATGTGTGTTGTAAAATATTTTACAAACAAGTTTTTATACTCAGAACACACAAATATACTGTAAAAAATATATATTTTATTTTCCCCACAAAATCAATGTATGTAGTGTACATCTTAATCAGCATAAAGTTGCACATATAGTAGTCTACACACAAAACAAAAGAAGAGTTGACTGTGTATAGTTGCAGTAAAACATATGAATAAATAGAAAAAAATAATTATGTCGCAAATAACCTGCGTCCATAATCAATTAACTTTTGTCTTTTTAATGACAGTGTGTTCATTGTAAAAACAAAACATTTTCTACATGAAAATTTTGCCAAAAGAAGAGAACTGTGTGTAATGTTTTGAAAACAGCGTGTTTCAGACCTGCAGTTTAAGTGTGAAGCAGAAATTGTGCTTTAGCAGAATTGGTTCAGGGGGTTATTGGTGCAGGGGTTACATGCTATGGTCACTCTATACCAGAATTTATGTGTAAACAACTGAGAAAAACTGTAATGACAAACAAAAAGTTGTGTTACTACAAGAAAATAGCTTTTGGTTAAATTCATCTTTGCTGTGCTTGTGGAAAAACTATTCACACATTTTTCATATTGATGTTAAAATGTTATTCCAACAATGCATGACAAGCAGCTTTAGGACACACACGCTCTTGACCTGTGCGCTCAGATCCTGGACAGCTCTGTTCAGACACATCAGTGAGCTCACACACCCTCCAGTAATTACTTACTGATGTACTGTACTCAGTAATATCCTCAGACCAGGGGGCCACAGCAGACACACACACACACACACACACACACACACACACACACACACACACACACACACACACACACACACACTCACACACGTCTACATGCCATCCATGCTGCAAGTTTAAACTCTAATAATGAAGCCGTCGTTCTCATCCTCCCCAGCCAGCCAGCGAGCATGCTGCTGATTACTGAATAGATTCTTTGTGCTGGCGGATACACAAATCAATTACTACCCAGTAGTGACATAATGCTTTACACACTGCTGTGGGTTTGCACAGCAGTGCATGTACGACTACATGCTGCTCTGCGAGCCGTCTGCGAGCTGGTGGTACATAAAGGATCCCATGATGTCATGTTTTAAGGGCAAAATTTCAATAAAGTCCCCAGACCATGTTAACAGCTCATTTCTATAAAAGAATGCTGAATAATGGAAGTTTCTGCTGTCACAGCTCTGTGTTCATGATGGAGAGAAGATGACAAATGTGCAAAGAAAACTTTAAGCTTTGTAATTTGTAGACTTATGAAAGTTAATATCTCCACTGATCTCATCCACTCATGGCTTTGTCTCTTTGCGTGTGTAGCATCCAGTGTACTGTGTGAACGTGGTCGGCACCCAGAACGCCAACAACCTGATCACTGTGTCCACAGATGGCAGGATGTGCTCCTGGAGTCTGGACATGCTTTCACAGCCACAGGTACAAACACACTCATCACAAACAGCACTTTACACCTGACACACACTGGTGTCGACATGTTGGTACAAAGTGTCCGTATCTCTGGGACAACAAATGTACAATAGCTCACATTAAAGCTTCACTTTGTGTGCGTGTGTGTGAATGTGTGTTTAGGAAACCATGGAGCTGGTGTACAATAAATCCAAACCGGTGGCGGTGACGGGCATGGCTTTCCCCACTGGAGACGTTAACAACTATGTGGTGGGCAGTGAGGAAGGCACAGTGTACACAGCATCCAGACACGGCAGGTAAGTGGACTCATGTACATGTAAACAAAACACTACAGAGAATACTGTGATTGATCACTCGTGGTTAGGGATGACTTTCACATTTGAAGCACTACAGTACTGATGCCCAGTACCTGGGAGATGGTATCAGTACTGAACAGTCCAATTTTCAGTACTTTTGTTTGTATTTATGTGGTAATAAACATTTTTTTTGATAATAAAATCTTTACCATATTTATTTCTCAATATATAGACTCGCAATGTTGTGTTCATATCCAGCATGGAAAATCGCCTACTCTTTCATTCCCTCACAATCACAAGGATGCATTTAGGGACCTGAACATAGAACCATTTGATTTAATGTAAATAGGTACTCGGTACTACAGAATTCTGCAAGTACCTATAAAAGGACCTAGTTCAGCACCCATCCCCACTTGATTCTAAAGTTGTGCAAAATCTGCAAAATATTCATATTTAGTCAGGCAGGTTTTATTTTACCTATGCCTTCAAAATAAGTAGCGCTTCTCAGAATTCAAGTTGTTTTAAAAATTAGGTTGATTATTTCCTCTCAATTTGCCGAGTTGATTGTTTCACTTTTAAACAAGGCTCCCTTGCTGTGCTGTAAATTTACTTTTGGCATCCCCGGTAAGGTGCAAACCACTTGGCTGCTTTGTATTTAAACACGTTTAGATGACTGAAAGAGTGTCCAGCTGATATGTGTGTCCCACCCATGTCTCGCCCCCACAGTAAGGCCGGTATCTGTGAGATGTTCGAGGGCCACCAGGGACCTGTGACCGGCATCAGCTGCCATAGCGCCGTGGGCACTGTGGACTTTTCCCACCTCTTCATCACCTCCTCCTTCGACTGGACTGTCAAACTCTGGAGCACCAAGGTATAGATTTAAGGAGGGAGGAGGTGTGTGGGGGGCTGATTGTGGACCTTCAGGGATTGGAGAAAGAGAGAAAATGAGTGCGAGAGAGCCGGCAGCAAGTGAGCGCTGTAGATGAACGTCTTGGGAATTTGGTTTCTTTTCTCATACTTGTGTTTCTGTGTGTGTGTGAATGTGAGAGGGAGAGAGGAGGGGCAGGGATGCAGTTGTGTTGCTAGGTGTGGGGTAAAGTGATGGAGTGGCAAAGGGACACACTTAGCTGACAGGTTTACTGTGTGCTACCACTCCTAACATGTACTAATCATGTACAGAGATACAGGTAATAATGCTAAAGACAGCTGGATGTCACCTGTCAGTCAAAGCTCAGGGAATGACTGCCCTTTACCTAAAAATCAAAAACAAAGAACAATCAGTGACGAGGTGGAGATACGGTGATTGGGAAACAGAAAGAGTTCAATCAGATCAACTCCTTGTAATGGCAGCTCTTCATCAAGTCTTAAACCACACGCATCCCACTACGTTCGCCTCACTCACTCACTCAGACACACTCTGAAGGCGAGCCCTCCTCCTCCTCCTCGCTGGTTTTAAAGTGACCTCGTCCACTCCAGGCTTTTGTTCTCCTTTCAAACCGATGTGATGAATTCCATTTGGCAGCATTTCAGTGGCGGTGAAAAAGCAAACAGAGGCTTTTTCTGCCTTTGTGGGCGTTGGAGAAAAGAAAAGTTGGCTTATTCATTAAAAGCAACTTTTGCAGGGCGGTGCGGTGAATTTATACTGAGGTACCAACGTCAGATAAAACAGGATTATAAGATATTTGTGAGATTCCTTGAGTAGAGTTGAAATAGAAGATGAAAATGGTGATGAGGTGTAACGGATTGCATTTTGCAGAAGCAGCAGTACAGTCTGTTCAAATAAAAGGAGGTGATGCTGAAGTTTGAGGACAGAGAACTCAACATGAGCAAGGTGTTGAAAAGCAAACACAGCCAGAAATCAAACAGAGACCTTTTCAATATGAGGAAAATACATAATGCATATTGCATAATACTTGAGATTTATTCAGGATCTGGTTACAGAGTTCATGCTTGGCTGCTACAGGCTGTAAAACAGTCTGATGACTTTTAGCTCGTGTGTGCATGCAGCTAGTCCCTAAGTCTTGTGTGAGGACTCCCGTGACACGTATTAAAACACATTTCTGTGGACTTTCATCAGACAAGCATGTTATTTTTCAGGATTTGGGAATTCCCTTTTCCTTTGAGGGGCACCGCAGGAATGTGTCTGTCTCTTACTCAACCCATATTTGTGTGTGGGCATGCAGGATACCTGAGTGTGTTTGGATGTGTGTGTGAATTCACACCTCGTGTGTACCTTAAGCAAGCTGCATTTGCTTACTTTAAGTTCCCTTGAGGTTTGCCTCCAACGCAACTGTTTCTCTCTCTCACACACACACACACACACACACACACACACACACACACACACACACACACACACACACACACTCCCTGTGAATTCACTCCACACTCAGGCAACCACACCACACACTTGCATGGTCAAAAGTTGTCGTACAGAAGTCTGCTGTTTTTGTACTCAGCGGTGCAAATATTGTGGTTGGTAAAAAAAACATTTGAAGTCAGAGAGTTAGAACTTTGTGATAGAGTGATTCTACAATTGAGTGACTTCAATAATCTCATGCCCTTCATCCAAAATCAAAGATCTGTTTGGTGAATAGATGAAGAGTAATCAGTCAACTGGGACTTATTTTGGGCCATCACAGCCAGCTCAGATGACTGTTTATAGATTAGACCAGATTACATCTGGATTTTTAGTTAACGACTAAGTTGTGCTTTTATGATCAGTATGAATCAACCAATTAGAATTCTCTATTCAAAGACAATGTTTGTGTAGTTTCAGAGCTTTGTTTTTAAATCTGCCATGAAACCATGAAGCTAGGAGTGTGTTTGTGACAGAGGTGGAACAACCAGGGGAAATAAAATAGTTGGAGATGGTTTGGATCTCCATCCAAGTTCAAGAGCTGAGAGGTTTAATGTGAGATTCTGACTGAAAGGAATACAGAGTAACATCCACGGACACTGGACATCAAGATGCTGAGTGTTACTGCTGTCACGAGTGGAGCTTGGTTACAGACACTCTCCCTGCTCTTCTGAATTCTGGAGTGTCCTGTAACAGCAACAACAACAACAACAACAACAACAGTCGTGGCAGCAGTAACACTCAGCATCTTGATGTCCAGTGTCCGCGGATGTTTCCTCTGTATTCCTTTCAGACTCCATCTGTAGCAGCTCTGTGTGCTCCGGTTCATACAGGTATCCTTTTGGTTCCAAAGTGAATGGAACTTCATCGTCGCTGTCATAGTCACTCATTTTGAATTTCCTACGCTGCCTCACAATCCTTAGAGTACAAACAAAAGAATTACGATACTTGATCAAACTTACACGAGGCTACAACCGGCGCCCAAAGCATAGCTTGTTTACATTCCCTACAGCTGAAAGAAGGAGGGGGGACGGAGCGCACTAGCGCTGTGCGGAAGGATACATGACCAGTTAGTTAGGTCTGGATAAATGTTTATATTTCAGAAGACTTGATGCACTTAAAAATATTTTATGTAGCGTACTCTTAAACTGTGGTATTACTTTTTGATTTTAGTTCTTGTAGGCAGAGAAAATAGCCTTTGAATTTGGTACAGTCTCTCCCTGTTAGCTCCTATTTCCTCGTCACCATCGATTAAAGTTTGTGTCTTACTGAAGCAGAGGAGACAACTTTCCACTATGTCTAATGTCCTTAGTGGTCACATGGAGCTCATACAACCCCACTTCAATAAAACTGAACTATCCCTTTAATGAATTTATATGGATTCATTTGACATTTCCTCAGATCAAAAAGTCTGTAAAGGTAAAATTTGGATTTCATTATTCACAGGTATTAGTCACATGACTTGCATTAAGCCTGAGAGGCAATAAGTACACTAGTCAAATGAAATCTTTCCAGAACTTCAGGGCCGGGATGTTTACATGTATGTGGGCAAGCTCCAGGGTGAAGGTCTCTGAAGATTCAAATACCTGAGTATATTTTCAATCCCAGCTGTGTCATAATGTTGCTGTTTGAGAGGTAAAGGGTAAGAAATTCTCCGTCATCAGAGCAAAAATGGGTGATACAAATTTATTCACCTTGCTACTGTTAGCTAGTTTCTTGATGATGTCAACAAGCTACAGCTAGAGTTGTTAGTTACCATGTCCAAAGGAGTACCATGAAAAGATAAGCTGACTGAACACACATTAATTAAAATACTTATTCTGTTTGAAAGGGTTCTTTTTGAAAGACAGAGAGGTTTGTTTACCTGCTTTACTAGTTTCAACCCTCTTCCGGGGTATTCGTCAGAAGCATCACGTGATGGTGAAGTGACGTGTCATAGGCTGCTTTTATGGATTTACCAGTCAGCAGGGAAGCTTGCGCCCCCTACTGACTGGCACTTTCTCCAGGACCGCGTCCCAGGTGTGGGATAGGGTGTACGCTCCGTCGTCCCGGTTCATAGATGTTGATGCGCGCTTCCTTATCTCGATGGCTTCTCTGATCCACCTATGGAATTTGTTACTTTCAGCACGGATGACCCTGGCATTGTCCCAGTTCATGATGTGGTTTTCTCTTTTGCAGTGGTCTGATACGGCTGATTTAAGATTTTCCTGGAGTGCCTGTTCTTTTATTGTTCTTGTTTGTCTGTTGGCTGTCTCCTTCTCACACTCCTTTTGATGCTCCTTCTTACGTGTACTGAATGGTCCCCCTGTCTCCCCCACGTATGTTTTATTGCATGATAGGCATGGGATTTGGTATATGACGTCACATTTTTTGTCCTGGTGAATGGTGTCCTTGGGTCTGACGATGAGTTGTCTGAGTTTGGTGTGTGGTTTGACTGGCGTGTTGATGTTGTGTTTCCTCATGGTCCTCTGTATGCGTTCTGTGACCCCCCTGATGTATGGTAGTGTGGCTGTGGCTGTTTACACCCTATCCCACACCTGGGGCGCGGTCCTGGAGAAGGTGCCAGTCAGTAGGGCATGACTGGTAAATCCATAAAAGCAGCCCATGACACGACACTTCACCATCATGTGACGCTTCTGACGAAGACCCCGGAAGAGGGTTGAAACTAGTAAAACAGGTAAACAAACCTCTCTGTCTTTCAAAAAGAACCCTTTCAAACAGTATAAAACTAAGAAGACAGTATGAACCTTTTCAAGCTAAAATACTTATTGTTTACTTCGGTTTGCCTTAAAGTAATGGTTGCCATTATTTTGATCCCCTTCTACAGAGAGCAGAGCATCCAAAAGCAGTAATCCACAATTTTCTTCTCAAAAGTTTGTCTTGGATAGAATACTTCTAGATGTCTCCTATGTCTTTCTACTTTAACAACAGCTTAGTCAAACAGTTGGTAGCAGAGTCTGTTAATTCCCTATTAGCATGTAGAAATATACGGCCTTTCTTGCCCACTGGGGGGGCACTCTGTAACTGTGTGATATCACCTAAAATAAAAGAGTATCCTAGAGCTCACCACAAATGAGGATCATACTATGGGCCCAATTTGATACATGTAGTTATATTCATTGCATGTCACAGAGAAGAATGTGTGGTTGCACTTTATATAAATCCTAAACTATTCCAGACATGAAATGATATACAATGCCAATATTTTTAAGATAAAGTAGGATGTGTCAAATGGGTCAGGGTCTTTTGTTTCTTGAGTGTTGTTGTCTTTGTGCTCCGTCTGATCATATATCTTTTACTTACAGTTATATTTACATACACTTACTCGTTTCTTTTTGAATACCAAGGGATTGAATTATGAGTCCCCTGCAGATAAACTTTATTTGTCAGGCCTTTTTTTCGGTCTGCTGGGTGTTTTCTACCAAGAACTCCCTCAGAAACTGTAAAAAGATGAGCTATGAGGAGTTCAAATAGCCACATATATAAAAATGATGAGGAGGATTTGTTTATAATTTAGATGAAAATATTGCTTTATTCATCAGTGAATTTCTAAATGATATGAAAGGGGTAAATGTACTTCTGATATACTTTTATTTCCAATCTGCTTTAGCTGAATGAAGTGATGCTCTCCTGTGATGTTACCTGTTTTAAAGTGACGCCTCACCAGTTCAAACCAGCACCTCAGCACAGGACAGATAATGACAAGCAGTTTCTCTACACGTGGCGCCACAAGGATTAAGCCTCATTTTAAGATTACTTTTAAGACTTGTTGCTGCAGATTATTCACCAAAATTACCTTATTTAGGACGGGTAGATTATGGACAGACTACAGTAAAACAATACTTTGCATTTTAAAAAGTGGGTAGACAAAGGCAGGGTTTGTTCCTTTCGTCTGAAATACATCAAGAATTTATTCCATAAAGCAGAGTCTCATATTGCTTCAGATTGTTGTCTAGGAGGTCAGATTAACACAAAAATATGACGTTTTTTAGGAAAACTCAAAAGCTGGAGAATGAGTGTTAGAGTTATGAAACAGGATGGAAGCAAGAAGAGGACGAGAAGGAGGGAGAGCAAGGGAGGATAAACAGGAATCACTCAGCTGATCGAACGCTGAACCTGTGAGATGGAGTTAAACGACCTCTGCTGTCACCCGCAGGCTGGAAAACAGGTTCAATCGAGGCTTGAAATTGGTTTGACTGTTTGTGTTTGTGTGTGTATGTGTGCCTCGCTATCTGTCTGCAGGTCTCACAGCCCTCAAAACAACCGTGGTGTGAGAGTAAAGGTGATGGAGAGAAAGAGAAGGAATGAGAGAAGGTAGAAGAGAGAGAAAGAGAGGACTGCATTCCTTTATTTGCTGCTCCAGCCAACCTGTCTCCTCTCCTCCTCCCCTCCCACTCTACCTGTCAGGAATGCAGTTTGTAAGCCTGTGGAATCCTCACAGCAGCTCTGAAACACACACACACACACACACACACACACACACACACACACACACACACACACACACACACACACACACACACACACTCATATTTTATTAAACAATTTTCCCACACTTCTTCCGTTCATCCCCCGTCTTTAATTGCAGCAGCCTTTAGCCTCCAGATGCAGCAAAACGAGTCAGTGAACTCTCACCTTCTCTGTACGCTGTGTGCCGTGCAGGAGATCCACACAACATGCCATGCACACACATACAATCATGGTGTCTGTGGGAGCACAGGCTGCATTTATCTGACAGTGTGTGAATAAGTTTTGTTCCTTTGCCAGGCTTTTACAGATCATGTTTTCTCCCATAACTTCAGTCCTTCACCTAAAACCAAAAGCTGCATTACTTTTTTAACCTACTGTCAAGGTTGTTTTCCAGGACTGAGATGTCAGTAACTTTAACAACCTATGTAAGCTCCGATATCTCTGATATAACTTGTTTTTAGTCATGTTTTGGTCTTTAATCAGGAAGAGAATGGAAAAATGCCAAAGATGCTTTTGTAAACAGATTGTTAAAAAAAAAAAGAGTCAGATTCAGTAACATCCACATTTCGGTACAGAAGATTAGCGATGCACGATATTGGATTTTTGCCGATATCTGATATGCCGATATATTGAAACCCCTTTTGGCCGATACCGATACCGATAATCACAAGTTTGTTTGTTTTTTTCACTGTAAAGAAAGCTAAGTCTATCCTGTACTGGAATTTATATGTTACTCTTATTGTGACGGTCTTATTTGTTTAAGAAACACACATAAAACAAGACAAAAAACATTTGATTTTACCATAAATAAGAAATGTATTATTTTTTCAAACTTAAGACACTCAGTATTGAAATACAGAAAAATAATTTCTTAAGATCACATGAACTTTAAATGTACAATGCATTTTTAAACATAAACAAGTTGCATTTGATTATTTTAGAGCTACTGTAACAACCTGGTGACAGACACAGAGTTCTGCAGTGCAAATAAATGAAGTGCTACATTTTATTTAAGGAGCTTATTTTTCAGATGGAAAATAATAATAATCCTAACTGAATAGCACCTTATCGGCTGTGCATATCGGCAGAAATTTTCATATCTGCCGATACCGATTAACGTGTTTTTAAGCTTTTATCAGCCGATACCGATATTGTGCCGATAATATCGTACATCCCTACAGAAGATGACTGGTGTTCTGTTGAAAATGCCTTAAACTCATGTTTAGCTAAACTCGACAATGAAACTCGAGTTTTATAACAATTCTGTCTTTTGACAGTAGTTACCATAAACTGTATGAAACATGGACGTAGTCTCCGTGACATCACCCATCTGTTCCTGATACCCGGAAATGAAGCCCATCGGCGGACACGGCCATATTGGATGTGACGCCAGATTTGAGTTTCCTTTCAAACAGCTACAGGGCGCCCATCAGTCACATGAGCTGAGCTGTGTCACTGGTTAGACAATCAGATGATCTTAATATCTTCTAAACTGCTGAGTTAAGAAAAAATTGCCAGTAGCGAAATCAGTGATTCAGACCCAAGCTGTTTTTTGACCCAGGCTGTAAATATGCTTATTCATGCCGTAAAAGTCTGGGGTTTTGGGGGGTCTCGGAGTGTACGTGGTTCCTGCTGCCAGCCTCATGTGGATTCTTAATGAACAGCAACTTTCAGCACTTCCTCATTGGCTTCATTTTCCTAAATCGGATGTTGCCCCTTGGTTGTTACAATTCTTTATTCGCAAATTTTGTTTAAAAAATGTACAGTTTGATACCGGCTCAAACAAGGTTTGGCTGTTGGAGCCTCACATGGACGCTCGCTGAACTGCAATATTTGTTATCTCCTGAACGGCTTCATTTGAAAACATCGGAGGCTGCTCATCTGATTCAGCTGAGCCAAAATAGATAGAGCAGTCGCAAATTTATTTTTAAGTGTGAAACATTTAAAAATTTTACTTTTAAGGTATTTTCTACACCTGCTCATAAAAAAAATAATTTAAAATAAAATACTCAGTTAGATTATGTTTTATACTCCAGGGTCCAGAAATCTTCAAAAATGGGCACATTCTGTTTCCAGCGCCACTTCCTCTTCATCCATTGTCCACCCCTCCTCCTCCTCCTCCCGTCTCCATCTCTTCCCATCCCTCTCTGTGTCTCTGTCTCTCAGACAGCTGTTGTGTTGAGGTTACAGTACACCTTGTGCAGGGGCCCTCCCTTTCATCTCTCCCAGCGGTTTTATGGCTCTGTGTGAATGTGCGAGGCTTTTTAATTAGGCTCTGCACCCAGACAGGCCCCAAGGCTGAGGCAGCGCCGCTCTGTCTGAAGCCTGCTCACTCCCTCTCTCCATTCCTTCCTTCCTTCCCTCTCTTTCTCTCTTTTCTTCCAATCTCTAGACCCTCATCTGCTCTAATCCCCAACTCTGTCTTTTCTTCTGCAGTTTTTCTTAGTGATGGATCTCTTCTTTTTTCTCTGTCAGCACAACAAGCCTCTGTACTCATTCGAGGACAACGCAGACTATGTGTATGACGTCATGTGGTCGCCTGTGCATCCAGCGATCTTCGCTGCCGTGGATGGTATGGGCCGCTTAGACCTGTGGAACCTCAACAACGACACAGAGGTATGTGCGTGCCTGAAAATAGGTCACAGTGGGCGTGTTTCTGTGTCATCTTTTTGTGCGTTGACGTGCATGTGTGCTGTCCTCAGGGCCTGTTGTTGGGTCTTGGCCCTGAACCGCACAACCAAACACCCGAGACTTTTCCCTCCCACCGCCAGCCCCTCCACATCCCTCCATACAGCAACACAAACATGCACACAAAGTGCAAGATTCCCCCGTGGGCGTTTCCCGCAGTTCTTGCTCTAAATCACGCTTGGTGACATCTCCCCACCCAGACGTCCCGCTAACATTCCTGCAACCTCTGTCCAACGTTCAGGCGGCCTCAGGACCCCGCCACCTCCTCTCATCTGCCTCCCACACCGTCCCATCAGTGAAGAGCACACATGTGCAGGAGACCTCAGTCCACAGTCCAGAGCTCATGATGAAAATAAAATAACCCAGTGAGAACATTTCTCAGTGCTGTGGGGAGAGATTCATTCTCAGGAAGGGGGCAGCTAAGGCCACTGAGGGGAGATGAATCTATATTTTATCAACACATGTGGTCAGAAATATCTAATGAAATGTAAGGGCATAAAATACACTATACACTACGGGATTTTTTGTTACTCGTTAGTGAACACAACATTCGAACTGGGCTCCTCCTCCATGGCTCAGTGCCAGCACCAGCACACACCCATTGCCTCCACCTGTGACTACGTAAACACACTCCCTAGCCCAGCACCAACCTGTACCATTGTGTTTCTATGTGAGAGACTTGAGAGCCATGCACCTGACTTAGGAAAAAGCTTTATATGTTTGGCGTTTGGCACACTACGCCCACTAACATAGCTGCTCTGATTAGATTGTTCCACTCACGATCAATACACAGTCACTTGTGACTAGCTGGTGTAACCTCGCTTACTCTCCTCCCAGAAACAACATGATACAACCAAAACATCATCGTACGGACTAAGGAGGGGGTTGAGGCAGACACAGACACTGACACATATATAAAGGCCCATAGAAGATGATTGAGCTGGATTATTCCTGTAAAAGATGACCCTGGCTTTCACTGTAAATATAACTATCAATCAATATTAGCTATCTTGCTGCAGGCTTGATAGAAAGATGGTTCCCACCACAGGCTGCATTCACAGTGGATGACACACCTACATCTCCTGCTCCTGTAAATAATGAGGTCAAATATTTCACTGCAGGGGAAAACAGCACATTTTACTGTTGACATAATTTGGAGCCAAGTGATTCTACTGGTGGAGTTTTGGGATTGATGTCATGATCCCACAGCTAATCAAAGTGCACATTTTACTCAGTAATACAACATCGAAGACTCCTCAGGTTGATACTCTTCACGGCAAAAAAGTTTTGGTTTTGGTTTTGAACAGAAACTCAGTCGTGAAAAGTTCAATGACTTGTGTGTTAGTGTTGATATTTCTCCCTCTTTCCTTTACCTTCGACGAGGAAATCTCAGGTGCTGCGTTTCTTAACAGCTGTCAATCAATACGTCAGCCTCTGTTAAGAAATTACAACTTCCCATAAAATCAACATGATCCGGACAATCAGTAACTGTTGACAAACTGAGGTTTGTTAGGCATAAACCAGCCAGTCATCAGGGAGAACTTTAAATATTTTGGCTTCACTTTTGAGGAGTCATCATGTCGTCCATTGTTTGTGCAGCCAATGCACCAATCTATGGCTACGTTTACATGCAGTCATTATTCCGGTTAAGGTCAATGTTATGCGTTTTTGAAAGGGGTTATTGGTGTTTATGTGGCCCTTGCGCAACCGCGTTATTGCTAGTATTCCGAATATGAAAGGGTTACTGACTACATGTAAACACACTGTATGTTAGCTTTCATCTGATTGCAGAGGTAAAAAAAAGATTACCTTCAGGAGAGTTAGCTTAGCTTAGCTTTACATAATGACAGGGAACAGGTGGAAAGAGCTTGTCTGGTTTTGCTGAAAGGTTTAAAATAAATCTAACAAACAGTCTTAAGCTCTCTAACACCACAGTCTGAAGTTTCATGAGTTCAAACTTCAGAGCTCTCTGTTGTTTTGGTTTGCAAAGTATTATTTTACTAAGACTGTGACTTTTTCTTCAGAGGAAGGAAAAAAAAGATGCAGTCTAGAGTCTGGTTCTGAACATCATACTTTTTTTACAACTTTGATTGTGGGTTTCAAACCTTTGATCACTCAGGTAAAAGTATGGATAAAAGGATCCTTCATTCTCCTGCTCACTTGGTTTCCATGGAGACAACACGCTCAGTGCCTTCAACCTTAATATCAGTCCGCGTCAGATGCTCTTCTCTTTTTCCCATAATGCTCTTTCACTCGTCTTCTTCTCTCATTTTCTCCCAGGCCTGTCCTCATAGAATTCACATTTCATCTCCCTGACTTCTGAGTTTCATCTCAGTCATCGTGTCTCTTCGCGTCATCTCGCTTTAACCACATCTTTCTCCCTCGCCGTCGATCCCATCAGCAGCCTCCTCCCTCTGCAGCACAGATGACCAGTTTCCCATGATTCCCTCAACAGCAGCCTTTTCAGCGACAGAGGAAGAGTTCATTATCGACGGCCTAACTGGACTAACAATGTGCTTTATGAGGAACATTTGCTCTGACAGAAACACACACACACACACAAACGGATGTACCAAACACATGCAACACACATTCACTCATACACACGAAGGCTAATAGCAACAGACTTCCATTGTTGCTGTCATATTAAAAACACACAGTCATAACGACACTAACGGAGCAGTGCAGCCTGGTTCTCATTTCCAGTACGCGCACACACACGCACACACGCATACACAGCCAATCTAAAGCGCTCAGTTCAGATCCAGTGGGGCGGAGCGGGGGAAGCTAGCAGGCTAATGGCAGTCAGTCTGTGGTTAGCGCTGCTTTAAATACACAGCAGCTCGGTGTGTGAGGCGACATGATGCCAAGGCCTCTGTCTCCACTGGTGACATGTGTCAGACTCGCCCGCCACTTGTCAGGAACAGTTTATGGAAACACTGCAGATGGTTTTAGGTTTTTAAAAGGTTCAACACCAGCACTGCTGGTTACTAAAGAGAGCTTTAGCCACAGCAGCAAACATGGATCAAGTTGTGCTACAGCGGAGGCGTGGTGTGAGTCCACTTTATAATGAGAAGTTATTAATGTGACAGCTACGTTTACCAACTTCAGCAGTGTCAGGAGGAAGGTCTGCTTTTACAGTTGGACTAATATGATGAATGTTGTTTCTAATACAAACCACAAGAGCTTTCAGTGTAATTAGAGATGATGAATTACAAGAAACATGAATTTAAAGGACATGATGAGTAGTATTAATTTTAATGAAGAATGTTTAGGTTGGAAATGGGAGGAGGTTTGGATTTTAAACTGGTTGTTAGGTTTCCAGTCATATGATGTGTTTGTGATTTATATGAAAAGCATCTTCAATTTTTTTTCCTCCAGGTGCCAACAGCCAGTGTGACCATTGAAGGAGCCTCAGCGCTCAACAGAGTCCGCTGGTCATCAGGAGGGAAGGAGGTGGCGGTGGGCGACTCAGAAGGCCGAGTCTGGATCTACGATACTGGAGAGGTAGAGATTAAAACACAAATTATTATGCTCTAATAAAACTCTACACTCACTATATTTTGGTACTCTTAAACAGCGGTCCCCAACCTTTTTTGCCTTTACCTTTTTTGATGTTTGTTTTTGTCCATTTTGCTAGCTTGGGGGGGTTTGGCGTCAAGAATGAGTCATAGGCAGGTATGGCAGAGAGAATCCAGTCATTTTTCTAAATAAAACATCATTCAGAATCATATGATATATTAAACTGAAATAATGTAAGCTGAGTATTTTTTATGTGCGGCCTGGCACCAATTGACCCACGGACCGGTACCAGTCCACGGCCCGGGGGTTGGGGACCACTGCTCTAAAATACAGGCAGAGTGAACACTTGCCTTTCCAGGCAATCAGGGTTTAGCAGATCCTTTATTAGTCTTAAAAGGAATTGAATACATGAACCTAAAAACAAGACCTTAAATGGCCTCAAAATGTCTTAAATTAATCTTTAAAAATCTTAAAAATAGGTTAACACGTATCAGCAAGATTGTATATAGTCCCAAATCTCAAAATAAATGCCAACATTCATTTTTTTTAAAGTAATTTACCAAGTGAGTCTCATGGTAACATCACATAATCACGGTAGTGGAACCAACTAACACTGATGTGGTTGCAGCTGGGACTTTATTAGTTGTACCTTACCCTGTGTAATTGATGTGGTGTTTTTTTCCATTTGTTTTCATTGTGAAGTTGGTCTTAAGTTTAATTTAAAATGTCTTAAAAAAGTCTTGAATCTAACTTGCCTTCAGCTTCAGCCGTCCAGGTATTGTTTTCCTCATTAAAGAGTAATAACTTTGACATTTTCATTAATATTACCTTGTATCATGTTAATATTTGGCAGCTTGATGTGGTTTAATTAAAAAGAACTGGTGAGTGCATCAATGCTGGATCCTCTGTGAGTGCTGTGAGCCCTGCAGCTGGGGCTTCTTGTGGGTTTCGTTTTTAGACAATCAAGATGTAATTACTCCAGTGGTGCCAAAGTATGAGTGAACAACAATGACCAGGATTTTTTTCACTCCTCTTATTGAGTCATACAACAGTAGATTAAAAGATTTCAGTGCAGAAAGCAGGTGTTCCCTGATCAGTCATAATTAAATTTCTCAAAGAGGGTGAATGTATGTAGCTGACACTGAATCATGGTGTCAGGACATATGGATGCTTCCTCTTTAATGTTTTATGATTTTTTTTTTCTCAGCTGACTTTGGTGAAGACATGTTCCATAAAGAAGTGTATTTCCTTCACAGTAAAACCTCCACATTCACCACAACCGATCATTTCAGGTCTTTCAGCTCTGTATGTTTACCCAACTGTCAGCATCTCCATGAATGTATGTGTTTGATTTTTGCCCCTCCCTCCTCACGTCGCTGCAAAATATCCTCCACATGACTCTGCCGTCACCACAAAGCGGCGAACCACCCTGCCTGCTCCTCGTATGTTCTCTCATGCTCAGAAGGCTCTGGTTAGGATCCCCATGTGAGGGCACGTTAGCCTAGCCGCGCGGCTAATTTTAGCATCTTTTTGTCTTGTGGTTGGTTGGAGGGAGGCTTGGCTGAGCTGGTGGCCTCTGTGCAGGGTTGATGGTAAAGAAGAGTCATCAATAAAAGTGAGCGAGGTTGAAGGTTTTACGACCCTGAGGACATGTGTGTGTGGTAGTTTGCTTCTCGAGAACTTCCCCCACATTGCTAAAAGGAGGAACAGCATGTGAATAATAAGCCCCTTCAACAGCTACAGGAAGCCGAGACAAGCTTTAGTTTCAGTGTCATTTTACCGGCTACAAACACATTTTATGTTATCTATCAGCTCAACTCGTCTGTTATTAGAGTTGCTCCAGAAATCTAAAAGTAAAACAGGAGTGTTTTGAGGTAGGGGATTCAGCACTGCTCTGAGAGGCAAATCTCAAGGACCCGCTGCTTTAAAAGCACCAAGATACAAAATCTGACCATGTTTCTCTGACACTTGAGCTTCTCTTGCTTCTCATTGAAAAGCTGCTCACTCTGCGTCACTCAGAGCAGCGTAGACACAGGATCCTCTGGCTGAGCACCCTGCTGTGGCCAGCACAGCTCTGTGGGGGGTTTGAGGAGGGGGTGTTCAAAATGGCTGCTTCCCTCCTCCTGGTTCCTGTTTAATTACAGCCTGACCGTGCAAAGCGGTTGCAGACAGCTTGGGTGGCGACCGCGGCTTCTGTCCCACTCATTCAGACTCCCACAGAGAACGACTCAAGGTCGACACTTAAAGAGGAACAGCGCTCAGTGACTTCCTGTATTAACTCTTTAATGTTGGTATAAGCTCATGATCATGTTTAGCTCTGTTAGCTGTGTGGCAAGTCCAAAATATTTCTGCAAATTTTCTATGGATTGTTATGAAATTTAAAGACGATGGTCATCATCCCTGAGGATGAATGTGAATGAGTTTGGTTAACCTGGGACGTGAGATGATATCATGTTCGGTAGTGTCAAATACATTTTAATGACATTTAGTCACAAATTAATTTTCCCCAGAAGATGAACAGTAGTTACTCTAAAAGCCTTTTTCAATTTTCCTTCAACTCCAAGTTCTCATCATTAAATAAATATTTACATTTTTAGAACCAAAAAACAGCAAAACAAACATTATCTCCATCAGCTGTACTTTCTTTCCTGCTAAGCAGAAAGTGGCTGCTTCATAAAGTGATCATCTTAAAGAGGCTGTGAGGAGTCTGTCAATAAAGTGAAGACTGAGGTTACGTTACCTCTGCTTGGTGAATGAGTGCTGGCAGGTCATATTAAGGATTACACATTTCCAACAGCACCGGGCTGTGAGTAGAGCTACATATGGACAGCTACTAAATCAGGGTGTCCGCGGGGTCTTAAAAAGTATTAAAAGCTGATAAATCAGTTGTTGGAAAATCAAGGCCCTTAAACAGTATTAAAAAGTCTTAATCGTGATGTTATGTGGAATTAAATTTTATTAGTATTCAAGCTACAACTCCAAATGTATCGATGAATATTTATTTTTTTCCTTGGGACTGTTCAAACTAACCTGACACGCCAGACAGACAGTTCCATATAACCGCCACAGAAATAGTCCATCTGGTTGGAAAAATGTTTTCAGGGGTTGAACCTTCAAAAATAACCACACCTGGTGATTGGACGATCATTCTGCTTGCCACACTCATCACAGACCAGCGTGAGGATCTAGAAAAAGCTTTAGCATCTCAAAATATTTCACTCTAGATCATAAAAGTTTCTCAAGCCTCCTGAGAAAATGTCTCAGACTTTTGACGATCTGGGATCTTGGATCCGTACGATTTAGATTTTAGAGAAAGTTTTCCCTGATCTCAGTTGTTTTGGAACAAATTTTCTTTGATCAAATCACCTCTTAACTGGATACATTGCGATGAAATAAGGTATTTATCAATACAGTTACATAGTGCTGCTGTTTGAAACCTGACAGCAAGCTAAGTTGTAATTTTGTGAGGCGCGGGCTGTACCTAGCGCTAGCAGCCCAACATATCCGTAGACTAATGTGACAACAAACTCAGTATGTAATGCTGATAGAAAGGAAATAACACAATCTCAAGCACATGTCCCAAATTTTGACAATGATAAAATAAAATTCTTGTTTTTTTTCTTCAAGTTGGCCTTAAATAACTGCTGTTACTTGTTGTGGGAATGGGGATGTCAATTAACCCGTCTTTAGTTTCATTTATTCTTTCAAGCTTCATTCCTTCTCAGCTTACCTCATTTATGTTAAAACTAAAACTTTCAAAGATTGGTTGCTGACAACAGCTCAAAGTCAGGATAAGGTCTTCTGAAAGGTTTTTTAAAAAGTCTTAAAAAGTTATTGAATTTAACCTCAGTATTTCAGCATAAACCCTGTAAATTACTGTACAAACATACAGTTTGCTTGTTGTCTTGTTAGCCTTTGTTTACGTTGTGGCACCAGGCTGCTAGTGGCGCTACATATAGCTGGCTACTGACGTACTGTACAAGCTTACAATGTTTGCTTGTTGTCACATTTCAAACAACAGCACTACATAACTTTACTGATAAATACCTTACCTGGTTGTGTTGTATGCAGGTAAAAGTTGTCTTGAATAAAGGAAATTTGTTCCAAAACAAACATGCGCCTGGTTAAAAGTCACGTCTTTACGACAGTGTGCATGAAACTCCGTGCCAGAAGGTGGCAGAGCAGCCCAATTAAAACAGATCCTCCTCAAGGTATCTTTGAGGAATCATATAAATATTGATATTTCAATGAAATCTTGTTTTAATTTTTCATTATTTTACTTATGATCTAAGAAAATAAGAAAAATATGTTTTGTGATAATACTGTAATTCATTACTGTTGAGAAAAAAAGCATAATGAAAAGATAAATTGAATCTTTGAGACATTTTGCGTGTAACCTAAAATTCTTGACTTTTTAATTTAACAAGCTCTAATATAGACTTTATTTGATTAATTTTGCTGTTCTGTCTCATAATATTTTGGTTTAGATTTAGGGTATTTGACCAATGATGTAATAATTTTGAATTTAATAGTATGAGTTGTGATTCATTCCATAAATAAGCATTTAAATCCCACACTGATTTCTTGATTGTGATTTACATGAGAGTAGTATAACTTGAAGCTAAAGTTTTGACCTGATTCTTTTTTCTTCAAATCACTAAAAATTGGCTTCAGAAAAAAGTAAATAAACTAGTCTTGAAGAAAAATTAAACAGTGACAGACAGTAACTGTAAGAGAAATCCAAATCCATGTCATACATTCACCTGATAACGCCA
The DNA here is from genome assembly GCF_033239565.1 of Halichoeres trimaculatus. Lineage (NCBI taxonomy): Eukaryota > Metazoa > Chordata > Actinopteri > Labriformes > Labridae > Halichoeres > Halichoeres trimaculatus. The sequence continues at coordinate 21,214,624 of NW_027437192.1, forward strand.
TGTTTCTTTTCTGATGTTCCTCACAGCTGTCAGTGGCTCACACAGATGACTGGGGGCGCTTCGCTCGTACCTTAATGGAGATCCGAGCAAACCGCGCAGACGGCGAGGAGGAGGGGCCTATGGAGCTGGCTTCATAGAGCAGGAATCCAAACCAAAGCAGAGAGAATCAGACGCCTGGTGTGCTGTTATCGGTGTCACTGTAGCATGAGACTATCACTCCGTTTGGTTTGGTTTCCTCACTTTTATGTGCAGTTAACGTTGGGTCAAACATGGCCCAGCTTTTATTGTATTTCTGCATTGACTGTCTGTTAACGGGTAATCTGTTGATCTTTCTGTCTGATGTTATTTATTTGTTAATTGACTCAAAATGATGTGTTGCTTGCGATCTGTGAGCCTGCAGTATCTACAGAGTGGCAGTCTTATAGCCTTATAAAGTTCTGTGTACTGTAACGATGCTTTGCACTACTGTGAAATTAAAGCAGGGTCCATAGACTAGTCATATATTGTTTACAAACTGTCATGGTCACTTTATGTTGTGCTTCTTTTCTCTGTATAACCATGCCTGCATGCGACACATTCCTGAAGTATTACAGATGCATAAACATGAGAGTTGGTTGTAACGGTGATGTTTTCCTACGTGGCTGCTGTGCGTGTTGATGTGTGAGGGTGTCAAAAACTGGCTCAAGGCTTGGCACTTTGCATTTTGTTGTTTTGAATTGAGCAATGGTTGTTTACCATAAATGAACAGTAAAAATTATCAAGAGACATATTGTACTGCAGAGTGCTCACTGTCAAACCTGCTGTGTTTACTATTAAAGGAGAGCTCATCAACAGTTGTGGCGCTTTTCTTCCACACAGTGTTCAAAATGAAACCACTGTCCCACATGAAGTTTGTCTTTACTCTTAACCCACCCTGACATACTTACTCATCTGCAAACATTAAAGGAGGGGTATTAAGCTTTCCCAGATTTTAAACATTAAGTAATAAAGCTGCTTGTGCATTTAAAACGTGTACTGGTGTCAAACATCATAGAAGTCCCTCAATTTGTCTGCGAACTGCCTAAAATGCCCTGTTCAGAGAAAAAAATATCACAAGATCTTTAGATCTTAATGACATTTGCCAAAATGATGAAGTCATCACAAGATTTCCTAACTGGTTTGTGACTAATTGAGGGGCGGGCCTCAAACACAAAGGTCTGCCCATAGCTCAGCCCCCCTGACAAGCCTTCTTGGGCTGGCCAATCAGAGGGAAGGCTGGAGCGCAGGGCGTTACAGAGACAGGAGCTAAAACAGTACATTTACATTCAGGCAGCAGTTAAGGTCACAGCTCGAAGTCACAGCAGGGATTAATATCAGTGTATACATCCAGAAAAGAGATTCAGTTACATTGAAGGTTTCCTCACTGCTTCAGAAATGAGACTTGTTTCCCTCTGCTGCTGTGGTGTTTGTTTGTTGTGTGAAGCCCAGCAGCCTTATTTATCATAGTCACCTACTTCGTCTTCAGGATGAAATTTGCTCGCACTGAACACCAAGGCAGACTATGACCTGCTGAAACCAAAAAGCAGTTTGAAATTGGATAGCAACCACATTTTCAACACGTGTCAATTGAGCTATGCTTTCAGTCGAGGCTGAACTTAGGCCTGAACCACACATATATAGATATATTCCTAAACGCACATTTTTCTGTCCAATTGAGCCTCTCAGCCACACGAACACGCCATTTCACCCACATAAACGGAGATTTTTAAAAACGGATAAAAAAGTGAAGAAATAAAAAAATATCCGGTTGAGTGGATCCGTGTAGCGGTGTTAAACGGAGCTGGTGTTGACGCGATGACGTCAAGCGCCTAGCAACAAGTCGCTGTGCTTGACTGCGCATGCTCATAATGTTCTTCTTCTATGGTTTTCACATTTTGCTAACCTGCCACTTATCGGCCGGGCATGGCATTGCAGGCTTCAGAGGCGATTGTTTTCAGTTTGGCCTCTTCGTAAGGACAGAGATATTTCTGTGGTGTGGAGTGAGATTTTTTTTTAAACGAGGACAAAGATATCCGATCAAAAAATTATCCATATTCGTGTGGTTCAGGCCTTAGATTCTTTAAAACACCAGTGTAAGAAAAAAGACAGACAGCGCTGTGTGGCTGTACTGGGGCAAGCGTAAACAAAGTCTTTGTGAGTTCAGACATCAGTACAGCCACACAGCGCTGTCTGGAGTGACACAGACTGCAGCAGAGGACTAACCTGGAGCAGACCATGATGGAATATTGATGACAAACACAAGTTTTTGGACGATTAATGCAGTTTTAGGAGCGGCGCTGTCTATGCTCCCTACTAGCTCTGGGTGAGAATTTTGTTCGACTTCATTCTATAAACAATGTAAAAGCCGTATAAACAGAACTTATCCTTTAAGTTCAAGAAGATTTTTTTATTCATTTCCCATGAAGAATTATGTAGCCATGACAAACCATTATTAATAGCTGCAAAAAAATAGTTTTACAACTTTCAACGACCAGTGCTAAATATTGACTAAGAGCTGGGTCTGAGACCTTTTGACTCATTCCCCAAGGACAAAGAGGAGAAGGCTCAGGTTAAGTGCCTAAGTGTTCCCTGAACAGATGAGTCTTCAGATATCTCCTAAAAGTAGAAAGAGACTCTGTAGATCATATTGAGTTAGGTAATTCATTCCACCATTTGGGCACGACGGAGGAGAAGAGTCTGGCTAGAGATTCAGAGCCGCGCTGGGCCTGGAGCACCAGGTGTCTTCCAAGACAGGCAAATAGGAGTGTAGACCTCCTCATTAGGGCTCAGGTACTTTGTGTTAATTTAAAACAGTCCAGTAAGTTCCTGGTCATATTGTGGAAATAATCAATGATCACCTCAGTGAGGCATCAATGCGAACAAAAATATCTCTTGTTGAAGTTCTGATGACATACGAATCTGCTGGAAGGCAGTTAAAGGAAGACACTAAGAAACATGACAACTCAATGTAGATTTGGATATCATTCATTCACCCGTTCAAAAAGGTAACTGAGTAAATGATATAGTTAAAGAAAAATAAAAATAAAGTTAAATAACTTTAATCATTACCAGCAGTGACTTGGTGGAAACATTCAGGAATTCTTCCTCACTTACCCCCAACCTGCAGAGGTTCATGAAGAGCTCTCGTGGGAGGGGGCAGCCTTCTCCTCCTCCTCCTCCTCCTTCCTTCTTCTCCTCCGCTGCTGCTGCTCTTGCCACAGTGTAGCGTGGGAGATGGAGTCCAAACTTGCTCTCCATGCCAGCGAACGTGGCCACAGCCAACCTGAAGCCTCCGATGTGGTTGGGGTTGGGCGCCGGCAGGCTGATCCGAGACTTGGGGGTGGGCTCGGAGCCAAGAGGCTTTCTGTGGTGAGGAGAGCTGGAGAGACACACACACACACACACACACACACACACACACACAGGAGGATGGAGGAGGAAGGCAGAGGCACAGTAAGAGTCAAGTTATGGAGGAAAATGGAAGGAGGTAACTTTTTAATGTGCTTCCAACTTAAAGAAAAAAGCAATCCCCTCTCAAAAAAAAAACACATATGAAATCATCAGATCTGCTCATAAAATTAATGAGCCATCCAGCAAATACATGAAAGAGCAACATCATTCAAAATTATTGAAGAAAGTCAGTTTGAGAGGTCCACCATTTCTCTCATACTTTTCACCTTTTAATACTAAAAAAGGGAAAAATGTTGCAGCGAGGGGGCCGACCTGAGGAGGAAAATGAGCTCATTACAACCCAGGAAGCAGTGAAAGTGAAAGTACAAATCAAATAGCTGCTGCCTGCCCCGATTAGAGAGCTGCAAAACTCTCAAGATTAAAAATAATCCTCGCATTCTGGCTTCTCTCTGGTTGAAGAAAAGACATTATTAAAATAAATCCTGTCAAGTGGGTCAACTAACTGTAGTGTTGCCTTCAAATAAAAATGTGGGGAAAAAAATACACGTATGTATTTGATGTTTCACATCCAGTCGAAACATATTTCATGTGCTTCATTAAATAGCATAAAGACTCAGTGACAAACTCACCACATTAATTAATGACTCTCTTGATGAGTTACATAACTACAAGGCCTCTCATGAAGATAGACGAGGACAGATGGGCACAAAAACCAGCAAATCACTGGTGTAAACAAGTGGGCACCTCCGTTCACCAGTGTTTCATTCAGTTACTCATGATAGCATCAATTCCTAAACTGTGGGCCTAAATTTAACCGTAGGTATGCTGCAAGATCAACACGTATAGATATCTGAGAAACTTTCTCATCTTTTAAGTGATCTTTTCTAAGATACAAGTTTCACAGGTTTAGACATCAATCATATCACTCCAAATTCACCATGCCCTTTGAATTTACCATTTAAATATGAACATAGCTTGTTTCAGTAGTTTGCTGAAAAAACCTGTTGCTGTGTGGTTTGCTTTTGTAGCTTGAAGAGCAGGATTATTTTCAGTCTGTCTTGTAACTGTACAACCAAAAAGCCTCAAAGGGAAACATTAAAATGTTGTGTTTTCTTTCTTTCTTTCTTTTTTTTCAAAGCCATGTAAAATCTACAGCCTAAAATTCATGTTAAACGAAGTTGTAGCAGAGACAACTAAGAGCTGTATCAAAAATGTGCTTTAAACCTATTAAACAACATGTTAGATGTTTAGATGTGAAGTTAGCATTTCTGTTGGTGTCATTGTACTTTACATGACATTTCTACTATTTTTAACCAAAAGAAAGAATAATAGTCCAATTAAATTGTCAAATGTAAACACAATAGCATATTGAGTATTAAATAATTCACTTTCCTTGGAGTTATGCAAGTGTGCTGATGAAATAAGTTATTTGTTATAAAATATCTAAAACTAAACATTTAAAATATTAAATTTCTAAACCTTATAATTTGGGTTTCGTTGCACTGAGCAGGTCAGTATGCCTTAGACGTCAATGTAAAATCATATTTACAGAAACTTTTTTGAGCAATATCAGATTTTTTAATATTTTTTGAGAAACATGGGTACATAACTTGACATTTATTTGTTCACCCAAGTGACCATGTGTTTCACCTAGTTATGTCTTGCTTTGCACACTAATACATGAGTTTTTGCTTTTTATTGAATAATATATTTCAATGAACTCTAATGGAACAGAGTTGTGTGATATAATCTTTAAATGGGCTTAAATATTTACCAGTCTTCAATATTAAACTGCTCCATCACAGCTTGTGAATAGCTACATCCCTTTACTGTCCTTCAAAGACGATAAAACCAGTGGAGCAGGAGTTCAAAGGTCACTGACTTCAAATCTGAACACAAGCACTAAAGGATAACTTTCACTCAAGCTCCTTTTTGAAAAAGCCTCTGGTCCCTCTTTCAAAGACTCTTCCAGAGACAGACCGCTGTAGGTGGTCTGACCGTCACTGCTGCCACCTATAGCCTGCTGTCGCAGAGGCTGTATACATGCCCGTCAGGAAGTATGCAAGGGCTGTTTAAGTTTTGTGATGCTTCATTTTCAGCTGAGTGTTTGATTCTAAATACGGCCAAGCACAAGTTTGAAATGAGCCCTGAACAAATGAGATGATTTGTAATAAGCAGCCATCAGTGATCCGATGAAATCCTGCGTCTGATAGAGAGGTTTTAGCGCTCTTTGTTCGCTCTTTCTGAACGCGTCATCTTGGATCTCAACCATCTTGCTGAAACTCTGCCACATACATACACTAAACACAAGAAGGAGCCAGTTCCTCTCACTTCAGCATCAGCCAATCCATACCACCAGCAAAGGCCATTATTTAATCTCTCTCTTTTTTCCTTCCTTTCCTCTCTCTGCCACTCTTCTTACAGCCGTTTGAAAGGGTCCAGACAATGGACGGTAATGAGAGCAGTGCACACTGTGCCCTGTGTGCCGGCAGAAAGTGACGGAGGGGAGTGACTGCAGAGCCCCCCACTCCAGCCACTTCAGCCGTGAATGGACTCAATCATTGATGGCTCGGTCATTACCATCAACTGCCCTCTCCACCATTTACTCTGACTTCTTGGTTTTTGTAACGGCCAAACGAGCTATTCAGTGAGCCTAATCAACTCAGCGTTAGGGAGCAGACCGGCACCCAGAGGAGACTGACCACCTGCACTGAAGAGAGGAGGAGAGGAGAGGAGAGGAGAGGAGAGGAGTGGAGAGGAGAGGAGAGGAGAGGAGAGGAGAGGAGAGGAGAGGAGAGGAGAGGAGAGGAGAGGAGAGGAGAGGAGAGGAGAGGAGGAGAGGAGAGGAGAGGAGAGGAGAGGAGAGGAGAGGAGAGGAGAGGAGAGGAGAGGAGAGGAGAGGAGAGGAGAAGAAATGAGGAGAGGAGAGGAGAGGAGAGGAGAGGAGAGGAGAGGAGAGGAGAGGAGAGGAGAGGAGAGGAGAGGAGAGGAGAGGAGAGGAGAGGAAATGAGGAGATGAGAGGAGAGGAGAGGAGAGGAGAGGAGAGGAGAGGAGAGGAAATGAGGAGATGAGAGGAGAGGAGAGGAGAGGAGAGGAGGAGATGAGAGGAGAGGAGAAGAAACGAGGAGAGGAGAGGAGAGGAGAGGAGAGGAGAGGAGAGGAGAGGAGAGGAGAGGAGAGGAGAGGAGAGGAGAGGAGAAGAAATGAGGAGAGGAGAGGAGAGGAGAGGAGAGGAGAGGAGAGGAGAGGAGAGGAGAGGAGAGGAGAGGAGAGGAGAGGAAATGAGGAGATGAGAGGAGAGGAGAGGAGAGGAGAGGAGAGGAGAGGAGAGGAGGAGATGAGAGGAGAGGAGAAGAAACGAGGAGAGGAGAGGAGAGGAGAGGATAGGACAGTACAGTACAGTACAGTAAATGATAAACACTGGAAGGTTAACATAAAGGTTTGAAAAAATATATATTTGGACTGTAAATGATGTGCTTTGCATAAACACATTACATAGCAACAGGCATGTATTGCAAAAAAAAAAAAAAAAAAAGGTTTACTACATTGTACTGGTAGAAAAGTGATTTTTTTTTTTTACATTATGAGAAGTTGCAGAATAGAAGCTGGGGTAATGCACTAGACAGCAGTGAATGTGTGTGTGATTTGGGGTCTGGTGGGCTGGGGGTCTTTCCCACACGCAGCATTAATGCAGGTTCGAGCTGGCTAACACTGTGTTCTTCACACAGCCGCGTAATGCTGGGCTAAATAATGCTTTGCAAACTGAGCGCGTAATTCAATTTCCTGTGCTGACTGTAAAACACTAATTGCCAGAATGCTGTAACCGCTGATAAATATATGTGAGAGGAGGATGATAAAAGTGTCCAAGTAATGAGAAAAATAAAGAAATCATGAGGCTGGTTTCGGCTCGGAGTCTGTGGCCAGGCTGCCAGTCTTGTGGTGAGAAAGCAGAGTAAAAAATGGACCAGGGAGGCAGGATTTATGATTTTTCCATGTTGTCCTGCTCCTCTGCGTCAAAAAGAGAAGAGCTGCTGACACATCTCTGAGGATTCAAAACAAATATTAAGTCTTTTATGCAAATTCTCTAAAGCCCTAGAGCCTGGCAGGACAGACCTGGTCTGTTATTAATGTTTTCTTTGGGGTATAAATCCAGTATTAAACCTCTGCTGTGGATAGATCATGTTTCCGAGTAGAGGAGAGTTAAGTCATCAGATGATGTGAAGTCAGCTTGGCGTCTTTTCTTAGTTTTATGATTCGGCTTCAGACGAGACTGTACGCATTCTTCTAGGGTGAACATACATAAAGTATGCACCAGCATGTTTGAGTGCTTTTCCTCCTGTGTTTGCGTGCATGTACAGTACATGAGGACTGAAAACCTTCCCTACCAGCGTGGTTGGCAGGCATGTGTGGCGCTCCCCTGCTGCAGAGCTCCAAATCTGAGTCCCCAATCAGCGAGCAGCGCTCTAATGAGCAGCTACCGACATGGAGCCTGCGGTCAGAGCAGGCCTGGTAACCAAACTCTCAGCTCTGCTACTGTGACTGCAGGTCTGAGGAGAAAGCAGAGTGAGACTTTCTGAAGCCTCTTACTCTTTGTCCAAACCTAGACCTGACAGAAGATACTCTAACACGAACTGCTGCTAAACACTCGCCTCAGCCACTGGCTCCCTATGGATGTTCAAATATCTTAAAAGACAAAGTCAGTCTTTAAACTTGGTGATGAAACATGAGATTTAAAAGTTCAAACACATTTAGTGCCGGAAACTAAGTGAGCAATGATTGGAGCTGTCATGAAATCCATTGACACAGCAAACGATGACGAATAATAAAAGATGTGTTAGACTGGCACAGACCAGACTTCAGTCTGACATTTGAGCGACGGTTTCTGTTTCTGTTTCCTGTAGGGTAACAAAACATCAATGTCTGTTAATCTACACATTTAAAACTGCTGTAGTCAATTAGTTCATCATAAGTGTTACATGCAACCTAAAAATCACCAACAATCCAAAAATTACCCATATAAAAATACTTAAAAACACCTTTAACACTTACAAAAAAGGATTTATTAATGAAACACAATTAAAGTGCGCAAACAAACCCACACCACAAAATCCCTTTCAAGTTGGGGATTGCTGCCAAGCTGCCTCTCCTGAGAGATTTTGTTGTAGTGTTGTAGTTTTTTGCTAATAAATCCCTTTTTCTAACGGTTACAGGTGTTTTTAAGCATTTTATATGTGTCACTTATGGATTACTGTTAGCCCCATTCTTTAGTAGGTAGTAACAACAAGATCATTCTGGATCATGATGCAATAACAAACAGGAAGTAAGCAAAATGATAGTCATCCAACAGTTGATAAAGTTTAGGGTGACCATATTCTGAAAACCCTGACCCAACAATACCCAAAGACACTCAAAGATGACAAAGCAGCTTCATGAATCATTCCGTTATTTAAAACATTTAACGAACATTTGGAGTGAAAATTTCATTAATGTAGACATAAATAACGCCTCAAATCAGACGTAAGTAAAAAGAAAAAGAGAGGAAGCCCTTTGCTGAAAATATACTGATGTGCGCAAAAGTACAAATAAAGCCACAACTCTTAATTAAAGATTAAAGGTAGGGTCTGCAGAAATTGTTGTTACTTGTTAGTAAACACAACATTCAAATTGGGCTCCCCCTCCTTGGATCAGTGCCAGCGGCAGCACACACCCACTGCCTCTGAATGAAGCTACATGAACACACTCACCCTGATAAGCAGAAAGCCAACTTGTGTGTTCAGGAAAAAGCTTTATCTGTTTGGTGTTTTGTTTCTTTTTGGTTGTATTTTTCTTTCTCCGTGTTATGTCCACTATCGTAGTGGCTCAGGAAAGCTTCTTCCACTTGCTTGTTATCAAAACACAAAGTCACTTGCGCACTGGGCGCCCTGTGATGGGATGAGGTTACCACGCCTAGTCTCTGCCCAGAAATGTCCTGATACAACCAAAACATTAAATACAGGCAGAGGAGGGCGTTGAGGCAGACACAGACACTGACACACACATTGCCAATAGGCGATGATCGAGCAGGATTATTCCTGTAAAAGTTGACGTTCTGTCTTTTAGGAAAATCCTGTAGACCCTGCTTTCAAATAAGTTTTTGAGGCATTTAAGTTAACAGAGATTCATAGGTACGAGCTTTGCAGACAGCACACAGTGCTTCCCACAATGTCACAACCACGACAAAAAGGAGGGTACTGTTACGGCAGTCCGTTTGTGAAAGTGAAAGCTCCAGTATTTTCTGCAGTGAGTGCAGCCAGAGCATATTTTTTGTTTTGATCTAAGAGACTTTTGTGTCATGATTCAAATAATGCCAGTGGTAACAGTTCAGCTTTTTATAACAAATACTTAGGGTCTGTAGAATAAGCTGAGCAGAACCTGGACATTTTAAAGACTTGATAAAACCTCTCTGGACATAGTTTTGCGACCAAAATAGACAATATGTCTGAGTAAAAGAAGACGCATGGTAACCCAATTATAGTCATCCAATATTAACTGTCTGTTCATTTCCTATGTACCATATATTCAAGCAACAGCTTATGTTGCCACCAGCCACAAAATCCTCCTCATGGTAACACGTCAGAAGAACCATGTGCCCGTGTTTTCAAATGTTCTGTTTTTTGCAGCAGGTAAAGTCGAGATGTCAGAAAAAAAAGGCGTCAGGATATGCAGAAAATCGAACGGAGTGAACTCCCCCTCTGTCACTGTAAACAACATGACATCACCAGATCTACTGAGCTCCCTCCAGGCTCAAACCTGTTGGCCAGCTGCCATCTTGACTCATACTTCAAGTACCGTCAACAGAAGCCGCTGAAGAGCCAAGCAGGGCTGCTTAACTTCGATAGGCTTCATTAAACTCCTTTGGGATAATCTTTAAGTTCCTGCTCACACACACTCACAAAGAGACTGAGAGAGGGGGAGGGCTCACAGATACCTGGGCTATCTCTTTCCCTCTTTCCACCCACACTTCTTGTCTGCCCGTCTCTCCTGCACGCTGGCTGGGGCCCGGGAGCTGCTGAAAGCTGGGAGATTCTATCGAAGCAGGACAGACAGGTAGCGTCACAGGGACTGGGACAGCAGCCTTCATTTCAGAGTGACGGCAGAGTGTGACCAAGACTTTAATACCAAGTTTCATTTTAAGAACTTCAGCAGGAATATGCATGCTTTTGCTTGTTCCCTTCTGAACCTGTTTATTTTAATACAATTCAAGTCCAAAGATAAAACCCATCAGATTCCTGCACTGACAACTTTCCCTCAAGTGATGAAAGGTGGCGCTAGTGCGTTAGCCGCCCAACCGACCGGTAGCTCCTCCAGCAAAGGGTGAGCGTCAGGATAATTACCCTGACAAAGGCAGCTCTGTGCCTGGGTGCAGCCCCTCCGGAGCCAGCCCGTCTGGGGCTTGCAGGCTGGAGCTCGTCTCCTCCCCACCTCCTCCTCCTCCTCCTCCTCCTGCTCCTCCGGTACCATCAGCGAGTGCTACTGCTTTCTCAACACACTTTGTCTCCTGTCCGAGCATCAACCAGGAGACAAAGATGTTTGAGCACAGTGCAGCTTTCTCACAGACTGCTGAATGGAGACACTTAAACAGAGTCATAAAAGTGAGCAGGTAGACGGAGGCGAGACGAGGCTTCACATTCTACAGCCCAGTAAAAAAAAAAAAAAAGAGCCTGATAGACGCATCCTGTTGGAAAAAGTAGCAACTGTAAAATTTGACAACACAAGTTTCAACATCTTACTTGCAAATTCAAACAACCACAGGTATGAGACTGACATTTTCCCAGTTGATTGTGTTTACAGTCTGAGCAGAGTCTCCCCTGCCAGCTCTGTTAGCACTTATTTATGTAATTTAATTAGACATGCTTCGTTTCACCCTGAGGGCTAATGTCCTCGTCAAGCATGTTAAGATGCTAATATCAGTGATAGCCTCGAGTGGCTCATTCAGGTCGTACAGGTCTCCTGTCTAAAAGAGGCATTAAACGACACTTTGGCTCTCCCCTCCACGATCATAATATTTATAAGAATAAGAGGAAATATTCTGTAATTAACACAAATGCAACAATATTTTTACATTAGCCTCTAATCTTTCACGCTTACTTCACAATGTGTTGGCCGCATAATATCCAACGACTCTAATATGTTCAGACACAGCACTGTAATTTTTAGCCCTGTGCCATTGAAAAATACCAATTATGGCAATTAAGGTTAAATACAGCTTTTAGCATAAACTGTGCCTTTTCTTCTGCTTGAACAGGGGTCCACATGGAATTGTTGATTTAAATGATAGCTGATATGGGGTAAGGTAGGATGTAGGTCTGTACTTAATGGGAAAATCACATATGATTTAGTCATAACAGAATTAAGAAATAATGGATTGCTGTGAAATTCAGAGGCTGATGACGGTACAATAGAAATGATTCAATGTCCTTTACGATAAATATGACCAGAGGATTTTTTTCATAGCTGAGTGTAGAGAAGTCTGTTTCCGTAATGGCATACTCACATATGCACCTAACGACTGAAAACTTCCTGAAATATTTAAGTGTGGGTGCAAACAGCAGAAATTTCCACCCAGACTTTCCTCTGAGTTTTCCAACCTGAAAAAAAAAAAAATTCTGCAAGAGGTCAGGAAGAGTCAGGAAGAGAACACAGCTGGGAATAAAATTCACTGCAAGGAAGGAAGGCTGATGACATTTATCATGTGACCAGGTGAACATGAGAAGACTTGACTAAAGCAACTTAGGTTGAAGAGGAGGCAAAATTTTAAAAGACAATAACAGGAAGTCGCCTCACTCTGTTTGCACAGGGCATTAATGTGAATGCAAAAACTGTCATCAAGTGTTGGAGTTGATCCTTATTGTCACTCTTTCCCCTCCCCCTTCGTCTTATGAAACATGGCTAATAAGGTTGGATATCTAGTAAAAAAAATATTGAAATCACAGGAAGTTTGTCATATCCCTTGGTTTCAAACTAAGCCCTGGTTTATCTTAGTTCTGGCCCTTACCCTTCATTTTACAAAGAATTGGGACACTACTTCACTAGACGTGTGAGAAAAAAAGGACTGAGGGGTAGAATTGGGGTTGGCCCTTAGTCTCCTTCTTGCCTCCTGAAACTCATCGCCTGCCCTGCACATCCTTCAAGAGAAACTTGGGACATGTTTGAACAAGTGAAAACAGAAATTTTCAGGGGCAGCATGGGAAGTTTCCTGGTTTCTATTCCTAGTGTGGTTTTTACTGAGCAATATAAACAAATCATGTTGCTGTAGGTTTTGGTAAAAGCAGGAAAAGCTGCTTGTGTTGAGAGCAAAAACAGGAAGAACACAATCTGTCATATCAAAATCCAAGCAGATCAGTGGTAATCTGACAACGACGTATCTTGACGCACAGATATCCTCATGTAAGTGCGGCTACCAAACCGTTCAAGATCAGGTAGTTCAAAAGTTTTGGCAACTTTTGAAGAGTAAATCATTTCAGTAAGCGTTTCATTTCATCATATTTATTTTTGCTGCTTGTAAAAGCTGGAGTGAAGCACATGTGTGTCCAATGTTGAGCTGAGACTCTGCACTGTCCTTTGAGATGCTATAGAACAAGAAATAACAGTGTTCATGTTGCAGATGTCAATGCAACACAAAAAACGAACTACTGACTGGAAGTTCACTTTCATTGTTACTCAGATGACAACCAGCTTTACCCATCCTCAAAGTCCAACTCCCTCCTTCCCCCTTCATCACTCTCTGACTGCCTCACTGAAGTTAAATCCTGGTTCACTCATAACTTTCTTAAACTCAGTTGCAATAACACTGAAGTTCTTCTTGTTAGCTCCAAATCTACTCTGGCCAAGTCTCCCAAATATCTCTCATTAACATCTGACACCTCCACCGTCCCTGCCCCAAAGTAAAGAGCCTGGAGCCAGCAGCCCAGATCATCCCCAGAAACCCCTCTACAAATCACATCGCCCCTGTTCTTCAACAAATGCACTGGTTATCCATCAAACACCACATTAGTTACAAAATTCTTCTTGCCACCTTCAAGGCTCTTCATAACCTCTCCTCTCCGTACCTTTCTGACCTCCTTCACACCCTCCAGGACTCTCTGATCTTCCTCCTCCATGCTCTTCACATGGGGTCCCGAGCATGTAGCCGTGCTTCCCTTCATCTCTGGAACTTTCTCCTGCAAATCATCTGTGACACTTCTGCTCTTCACCTTCAAATCACAACTTAAAACTCATTTGTTTTGATTTGCCTTTTCTGTTTGAGCACATCATCCTCACTTCTGCTGTCTGTTGTTTTTATGGAGCTGATTTTGTTTTTACCTAAAGCTTCTGCAGGGTTTGTAAGGCGACCTTGAGTGACGCATAAATCAAATGTATTATTATTTTTATCATTATTATTAAGTTATTTTTGTAACTGCTGGCTACAGCACCCATTTCCCAGATGCATGTATCAGCTCTTGTTGTCAGATGATGAGGGGCAAAGAATGCTGACTCAACAAAACATGAAAAATGCTGGGAAGCTGGAAAACCCACGTTTGTCCACAGAGCTGTCAATCATGACATTACAATCCTTCTTTTTAAAATAAAACATCTAAGCATAAGAAAGGAAAAAGGAACATAAATCAACATGATAACATTAGCCCATGTTCTTGAAGATGCAGCATTTCGCTAAATTTTTGCTCATATTGTTCATTTTCTATCACCTACTTTTGATCATTCTCTAGTGGTCCATGGACATTTCTCCTTTTGCTGCTGAAAAACCTGAGCTGCTCCTTCATAGATCAATCTGTTTTGGAAATGCTGCAGCTTATGGTTTTAGTGTAATGGGTTGATCTATACAAGCCCCTTTGTACGGTGGCCGACAAGGGCCAAACGCGCTGCAACGGATGAAACGACATGCATAATGTTCAACGCCAATAATACTCTGAAACACTGCACAATCAAAAGGAAACCCAATCACCCAAAGAAAATGCAACGGAAGTAACAAGCTGCAAAGGAAACAAACCCATTGCAAGAAGAAATACCACTGCATTAACATCAAATGAACAGCAAGTCCTCCTTGCTCGCACCTGCAGCCAGAGCAGGCGACTGACAGGCGAGCATGTGTCTCCAAACTCCAGAAAAGATTTGTTGCTGATTGTTTTCTAAGTCTCTAGATGGGTCTGAAAAGTCCTTACATAAAGCAACAAAGTTGCTAAGGTGGCACCTCTTTCTCTGTCTGTCTCTCTTGTGAGCTGATCCTCAGAGCGACCCCACAGGCCTGGTACTTCTGTTTAAGGCTAAACTTGCAGCATTTCAGAGTTTGCACTTGTTTTCTGGTTACATTTGTTTTTGACTCAAGTTTTGTTTGGGTGCTTGCTGCCAGTTTGATGTTAATGCAGCTGTTTTCCTCACTTGCAGAGCATTTGTTTCCTTTACAGCATGTTTTAGCAGTTGCATTTTCTTTTGGATGTTTGCATTTACTGTTAAATGTGCAGCTTTTTTGAATAAGATTGGCGTTTATCGTTTTGCATGTCGTTTTAGCCGTTGCAGCCGTTGGCCCTTCTCAGCTAACATACCTGACGTTAAAATCTCTGGAAATAAAACCGTTTCATCAGACGTTACATGATATTCTGAGTTTGTTTCTAAGCCCTTCTGAAGACAGAGTGCAGACACAAACAAAAAAAAGTGAAAATACAATCAAAATCAAATGTTTCATGATTATCCTGATTGTATACACTTGCAGAAAGTGATGCAACTCATCGCCGTTACTGCCTCAGCAACCAGCTGCAAAACAAACACGAAAGAGAGGAGGAGAGATGGGGAGAGTAGCGGGAATCCAGCTGATGCAGCCGAGTCTGTCAGCTGTTTGTCTTCATCACACAGAGCCTGCGGGGACTCTGGCTCTCTGTTCCTCTCTAACCTCTCACTTCACTTCACACCGATCTCCAAACCTGTACTTGTGAGGGGAGGGCAGAGACGCCGCGGCGAGTTCAGACGGGTTTCTGTGCCTTTCAGGTCGGCAGGGCTCTTTTAAGTTTAAGAGCTCGCTACCGTGGTGAGAGTGTGGCAAGAAAAATGGTTAACTGTGTCCAGCCAGGGAACATGACGGTGTTTCCAACGCTGTGTTTCATCCTGAGAATGTTTACACCATTTGAAGTTCCTGAGTTTCCTCTGAGCTCCTTTTTCCAGTATTGTCTCAGTCGTTCTCTGACCTCCTCTCTCCCATCTTCTCCAGTATTGTCTCGTCTTTCCTACAGTTGCCAATGGTAACTGTAGCTACACGCACGTCGCAATTAGATAGCAATTGGTTGCCATGGCTCTGAGTCTGTCTTAAATAGGCCTGGTCTGTTTGTTGTTGTTTCCCTCCTTGTCTCCCCCTCCTTCGCTGGCTTTCTTATGAATGATGGATTGTGCTTGTCCTCTCTTGCTTTACCGGAAAGCATCAACTGGGATCTGAAACAAGTCTTTTTTTTAACTTAATATCCCAAAATTCAACTTAAGGAGGAGGGAGAGACAGAGATTACAATAGTCTCATTCAAGGTGTGTGTGCAGACGCTCTTGAAATCACACAGACTCAAGGAAAAGCAGTGAATAGCAGGAGGGCTGCTGCTCAGAAGCTGCTACACCTCACAGCTCAACTCTTTATGACTTGTTTTATGGAAATAACCCAGTTGATTACATGCTGGCTAATAGCAGGAACATTAAGAGGCTATTGGCTCCAGTCCCCTAGCAGCGTTTCACCGCCTCAATTGGATACTAATGAGACTGGAGATGGAGGAGATGGAGATGTTGTTTACCCAAAAGGAGTAAACAACAACATTGTTCAGAGAGACGAGCTGACAATTAGATGTGACAACATGAGATGAAAGAAAGGACGAGGCAGAGATCCCCCGTCCCACAGGGCCGCTTTGTTGTGGAAAATAACTCCCAAAACTTTGCTCATGAAACACAGATAGTGAGAATGAGATGAATAAAAGGAATGAGCAAATGAGAGAGAAGGACAGTGAGACAGCGGCAGACAAAGGAGTCGTCAAAACAAGAGGAGCTTGGGAAGGTCGAGGTGGAGGCAGAGGGGTGGAGGGTTGTGATTATGGAGTGACAGCGTCGGCGGCTCTCTCATGATTCCCAGGTAATTACAAGGCAAGGTGATCCTTAGAAACCCAGGACGTCAGCACCTTATGCATGCAGTGCAGCTCCTGGCTATGCCTGCGTGAGTGTGTATGAGTGTGTATGAGTGTGTGTGTGTGTGTGTGTGTGTGTGTGTGTGTGTGTGTGTGTGTGTGTGTGTGTGTGTGTGTGTGTGTGTGTGTGTGTGTGTGTGTGTGTGTGTGTGTGTGTGTGCTGCTGAAAGAGCTTAGGAAAGTTTGAGGAACCTCCCTGAACAAAAACACACACACACCAGCTCCTCAACAAGAGATTAGCACTCACTAAAAACATCAGCTGTTATTCACGAATCAAAATCATTTAGACTCAGCTTTGTGTGCTGGATCCTTCAGGTAATGTTTTTATAACTCACTTCAGCTCTGATTAAAAAAGAAAGACTCAAAGCAACCATGTAATTCATGCTACCTCAACACTGAGCATGAACAAAAATTAAGAGATTTTGACCAAAAGCTCGCCTGAAAACACATTTTACAAAATTTCCAAGTTGCTCATTCACACGTTCTTCAAAGCATGATATCCCTATCGGATGGGGGTGTGTAGGGGTCTCAAGAGACACGATACATTAGAGCTGGCTGATTAATCAAAAAATAGTCAAAACCAATGTTTACAGCTTCTAACCCACTTAAAAATGCTGTGTTGATTATTTAGATTTTTCCCTTCTTGTAATTCTCTCTCTACTAATACAGAGTATTCTGAAGCTACAAAGATACAAACAAATATCAAACTTCATTGTCTGTCTGTCAGGGGAGTCAGTTTATAGAATTTCTTCCCTTAAGGAGTGAAAACATGAGGTTAATTGGAAAGGCTACAAAAAATGTACAAAAACCACATTATTCCGAAATACACTTTGGAGAATATTAATTACTATGCTTGTGTACACCAGTTAGCATTGACATGCTACAGGCTGCTAACAGCTGATTTCACATGTAAACAATGCAGCCATGGTTACATGTAGGATCTCCAGACAAACACAGGAGAAAAGTAGAAAAAATATTGCTGAAGCCACAAAAAGTTTGGTGTCCATGACCAACAAATGAGCCATACAAAGTAATGATCCACTCCAAATACAAAGATTACAAAAAAGAGACAAAAAAAATTACAAGAAACGTACAAAGAAGAGAGAGCTGCTGCAAAAGGCAGCCATAGCCATCAGGGCGGCGCCTAGCCAAAGCAATGATAGTAAAACAGCATCCTGCAACATTTGCAAAGTGAGTGTTCCTCAAGGTGCCAACAGGACTCACTTTAATATAACAGATATGATTCGCAATTCACAACAGAATCAACGAACAGAGTACAGGATTTATCAGAGAAAGGTATCGGATAAATATTGACAAAACATATCATGGAAAAAATTGGATTGGATCGTCAGTCAAAAAATCTGTATCGGGACATTTTAAGTGCAGAGCAAGTGTGCAGTGTGACTGTGAAATTTAAATACGAACATGACACTGCTACACTCATGGACACCCATGTAAACAATTATGTAAGCATGTCTGTTGACAAGACAGTGTTTTCCCATCCCTGCATACATGTAGTTTAGAGAGCTGCTTTATTTATCATATTGCCAAGTATATCAAAAAATCTGAAAATAAAAAAATATAAATATTTTTTCAAGATCATCAAAGCCTGACAAGGTAATGTTTACGCCATGTCCAAACTGGCAGGTGAAGAAGAGCTTAACAGTTTTTTGTCTTTATATAAATTTTACAGCTTGGCTACAAATCAAGTGAGGGAAAGGATTTGCTGGCAGGCAGAAAAAGTTTGGAGCAGTGTCATTACGAGCCTAAAAACTGCACTGGGGGCACAAGAGTTGCATGATACAGCAGTATCAGCCTAGCCCCCGACTTTCTACAGCAGTTTTACGGGTGCTGGTACTGAAAGTCAGAGCGGAAAATTCACCCATTTAAGTCCACAGGTTCAGCTCACCCTGAAAATTTTCGGGAAACTGATCAGACCCCAGTGCATGTGTAAATAAAGCATCTGACTGTAATTTGCCCCTGAGTCCCACCCTGTTTCTCCTCTCTGCAGTGACCCTGAGAGGGTTTTTGTTTAACTCAAGTTCACAAATGCAGGCCTGTACCAGCCAGATAAGCATCCAGCCAGTTCAGCCAATGGAGCATGCCATTCTTACCAAATAATCATTAGAAACTGGCAACCCGTGCTGGAGCTTAATGGTGCTGAGCCACGGGTCAGGAGGTGGGAAGAGGAGGGAGAGGGACACAGTGTAAAGGATGAGGACAGATAACAAAATAATGAGTGAATAAAAACACCAAAGGGAAGATGAATAATATTTTTGATAAAAGTTGAGGACTGAAAAGTGAACATTTGACACTTCTACTCGCCGTTCTCTGTATCTTTCTCTGTTTCTGTCTTTTGTTTTATAGAGTGAGGCTGACACTGTGGTCCAAACCGACACTTTCACAGCTACCAAATGATATAAACAGATTTCATGTGCTGTGGCTGGAGCCTCACTAGAACAGGGTTCAGGAGGGTTCGACTGTGTGTGAATGTGTGTGTATGTGTGTGAGACTATGTGTGAGTGTAAGATAAAGTGGCAGGCAGAGTGCGGTGCCAGCACTAACACCAGGGCCTCAGCCAGGATGAAAGGAGCTGTCACGACGGCTCATGGAGGAAAAGAGGAAAAATCCATCCGTCCACACTCCTCTCTTCTACATTTATCCCCTCCTCCCTCTGCCTCTCTCTTTGCATCAGTTATAGTTCAGCTCCTGAATCCATATGGGCCACACAAAACAGACAAACACTACATTTTACACCCAGAACAGTGCAGAAAATGTCCCCAGTAAATTTTGCTTTCCGGGCTTATTTTTTTTCTTCTTTTGATATTTTTTGACTCTGTTACAAAACAAATCGCTGTCTAAAATAGAAAGCTAAATTTACGCAGTAAATGTACCAAGCTGAAACATTTCTTCAACATATTCCCAGAACTAATAAGGTCAATTGAATGTGCCTGAGTGGAGCTAAACCCATAATGACTTGTGTATCCTGAAATACTTTGCTTTAGTGATCAGCATCAAAAGAAGGGCAAGTGAAAGACCCTCTTTCATTTGCTGAAGCTGCTGGCCCTGGTGGACTCAGTGTGTGTGTGTGTGTGTGTGTGTGTGTGTGTGTGTGTACTGGGGGTCAACTGTGACAGCTCAGTGATCAAAACCCCTGGTGGGAGGGGAGCAGGTAGCAGACTGGTCTGGGGGAATGGAGGGGGATTCAGGTAGCAGCTGCTGTCAATCTTCCTGTCCTCCTCATAAATGTGTGTGTGGTTCTGTGTGTGTGTTTATGTCTGTGTACACCTGTATACTGTCCTGTCAATCACATGCACACACTCCTGAGAGCATGTACAGTATGCACATTTGCTCTTTCATGTGTGATCTTTACACGTTCCATCAACAAACATCGAATCCTGGCCTCCAAACAGCTCGGTGTGTGTGTGTGTTTGACTGTCAGAGGCGGCTCTCACATCACAGGTAAACATAGTTAAAAGATGTGTGCTGTACAAAGAGGACTGTATACACTGTCAGTGTGCTGTAAAGCATCACTAGAGCATGCAATGTGAAGAGCGCTTCATGTTTGGACTTTATGGAAAAAAATTATAAGTTATGATAAGTTAACGATAAGTCACGTTTTTTTCAAATAATTCTGTCTGCACTTCTGCTTTTGACTGATTCCTCCTTCACTCTTTTCTGGCCCTTAGCATACATGCAAGTCAGTGCATGTCAGTAATACTAAAATCTAAAATGGTGTTGGTTACGTTCTGAGCTCCAAATGTAAAAATAAATCATTTGTCATTTCTAAACCTTGCTGCATTTGTGTGTGGATGTTTTAGGGACTCCCCTGATGTGCTTCAATCCACAAATGCAATTTTTTCATCAGGGAAAGTCTGCAGCCAATCAGATGTCTCCCTCCTTTTCAGCCAATCACAGCTGTGTAAATTCCATTCATTTATACATACTATAAAATAATGTTTAACAGAATACTTGAAAGATGTGTGTCTAAAAATTATACATTACATTGCTATATTATCATTTTATAAATATTTTACATCTCACATGTTTGTGGATCAGTTTATGCATTTATGGATGCATTTGTAGACACATAAATTTTGCGTTTGTGATTTTGACACTGATCTGGCTCCATATCGATTTGTTAATACAAAAAATACATTGCCTCAACATCAACAAAGATTCTCCTTCCTACTGGGTTCCTCCTCCCCCTTTTAGCTGTGCTTGCTTGCTGATCTGCCAATACAGATGAAAAAACTACAATACAATAACCCCATCATTATTTTACTGGATCAAATTATATAACAATAAAATAATCTCTGGCAAAGAGGTCTATCCTCACTATTAACTCACACAAAGTTTCGGCTTGAACTTGTTAAACTTTTTAAGGTCTTTTAAAACTTTATGAGATTAGTTTTTACCACTTGACTACAGACTCACAAACCCACTAACCAGGATTTGAGCTGCCACTAGGACAGTGCTATGTTTGTTTCCAGCATTTCAAGGCAAAAACTGAAATCTAAACAAGTGTTGTAAAAACATCCTATCAGACTCAATATAAATCATATTGATCTAACAAGACCAGTAAAAAATTGACTGAGTTCCACAAAGACAAAAAACAAAGCCTGTTTTTTTTTCAGGTAGGTAAGAAAGAGTCTTAGGTTTAGAAAGTGTTAGAAAAATTTGCTTGTCAATTTCCAGAAAATTAAGAATGATTTCTTAATGCAAGAAACAACACCAGACAGTTTTTGTTAAGCTATCGGCAGTCTTTGATTGTTTTCTGCTTTTGTGAGCAAATTTGTCCCTTTTGGACAAAAAGTAATTACTATGAGCTAAAAACAACAAGGAATCGCTGCAGCATCTGGCTGAAGTATTCTGCCTCACTGTACTATAAAATATTCCATAAAATGTGTTTAAAGGGGCTGTGAGGGGTTTCAAAGTGATTTTAAAAAAGTCGCCCTTCTAGATATATGCCTGATCGTAATCCTCACTTTAAAAGGATATTATCAGAGCTAATATCAGAGGTTACAGTTTATTTTAAAAAGCTACTTCTTAGCTTCCTGATCAGGTCAACCAGGACCAGGACCGGATTGATTCACTGCATGTCTTAGTCTATGACAACACCACGCTGGCTGACGAAGTTTAGGAGTGAGCAGAGAGATCTGTGTTTTTTTCTGCCGAAAACAATTTCTGTGATTAATTTTGTAGTGATGGTGGACACAGGAGCCTAACTGTCAGACAGAAAAAGAACAGAAGAGCAGGAAAAAGCTAACGGGAGAATGATACAGCCTGAGCTAAAGGCTAACACAACTACTGTACAAACTGACAGTTTGCTTGTTGTCACATTAGCCTATGGATACGTCGTAGCACCAGCTGCTAGTAGCGCTACATATAGCCAGCCACTGATGTAGGGTACAAACTTACGCTTGCTTGTTGTCATGTTTGAAACAACACCGCTGTGTAACTGTACTGATTAATATCTTACCTCAGAGCATTGCATCCAGTAAAAAGTTGACTTGAACAAAGAAAATTTGTTCCAAAACAAACACACGCCTGGTTAAAAGTCACATCTTTACAACAGTGTGCATGAGACTCCAGGCCAGAAGGTGGCGAGGCAGTCCAATTAAAACAGATCCTCCTCATGGTACCTTTAATGCACAGTTTTGTGTCTTTAACCTTTTTTGTCATTTTTTTGCATTTTTATATCCCCTCGTGGTTTCCCCACTGTTAACAAGCTAAAGTCACACATCATTCTTTAAGGAGATGAGATTTAATCACACTTAGTCCTCCAGAGTCTCCGACTGGAGCTACATCCCTTGCAACATTCATTTTAGTACTGACCAATCAGTATCAAGTATTTTACACAGCAATGTAATAATATTACTTTTAAGTAGGTCAGTGTGTGCATCCAATTTTGAGTTATGTGTGTAGTATTACTTCATATAAAACTCCATCCAAGAGTTGTGAAGCATTTTAAGATCTCCTGTCTGTGTAAATGTGCGTGTATGTGTCTGTGCACTCTCTAATGCAGTGACTTACTGTGAGCTTTATGGTCGTCTCAGACGCCACACCCAGTAGCTGTGGTACAAGACCTATCATTAGAAAACGATGAGATGATTAGAAAAAAAGAGTGCTGTGGTACCCCTACCCACTCACTCACACACACACACACACACACTGAAACATACATACATATACATGCACCACTTCCACACACTCCACATGATGTGCGGCTTCCCACTGCATGCGTCCGTCCCTGCAGGATCCCCCAGGCTCTAATGAAGTCTATTGATGTGGAGTGTGGGGACATCAGAGTAGCAACAAGAGAGAGGAAGACGGGGTAAAAGAGAGGATAGAGGGAAGGAAACTGCTTCCCAGAATAGGAAAAAAGGGCAGAGTATAAAACAAACCGACCAAAAGTTTACACAGACCTCAATTACAGCCCAGAGCAGGATAAAAATAAACAAAATAATCACAACAGAGCACAATGAAACTTGGCCCCCTACCCAGAACCAATGCAAGAAGAACACACACACACGCATACACACACATATACACACACACTTCTCCTCAGACTAACAAACACAGTTAATAATGTACTGTGAGTTTGAGTGTGTGTGTGGCCTTGTTATACACACTAACACACATACATAATCATATACTCAATTTAGAGGTTGGTGAAAGCGCCTGCCTGGACCTCATAACAAAAGCAAAGCTGAAAAAAAATCTTCCAAAGCACCAAAAATACTCCTGAAACTACAGAGAAACACACCGTAAGTATTTCAGAAATGTCACTCCTTAACAAAGAAAGATGCTGTTTCTATTTTTGAAGTTTATGATCAGAATTTTAAGAATCTCTGTGTCAGTATTATGAAGTCAGTCCCACGTTTCTCTCAGCAGATTTCTCAAAAAGCTCAAAGTGAAGCACTTTCAACTTATATTACATAACTACAGTGGGGCTGGAGGGAGACCTGTCTGGCCAGCTACCTGGAGCCAGAGCTGTCTGTCTCTGCCTCTGTGAAGCCATTTCACTCTTGACGTCCTTTGTGTTTCCCACAGAAATTCAAGCATTCAAGTTTCCTCTTGGGAGCCCACTGCTGTCAATCAAAATCATGGGGTTTTAAAAAAAAGCTTTGCCACAGTTCCAGGGGACCTTTTTTCAATTCTTCTTCAATCTGACCCCAACAATGCCGACACAGACACCCTAACCCCTGCTTCTGAAGACAGGGCAGGTAGTCATTAGTTTTGCCCTGGTATGTGCGTACCTGTCTGCCCACGAAGTCGCCTGCCTGTCCATGTGTGCACGCCTACATACTTGTGCGTCTGCTCGCAGTCTGTGTGCGTGCATATGTGTGTGAGTGTGTAAGTTTAGACGTGCAGCATCAGCACATCGTGACACAGGCTTAAAGGTATGTGGCCTTGCGTGTGACGTTCATTGTCCTGCTCTGAAAGTCCCCGGCCAGCCAGTAATCACTTCAAAGAAGACAGGTCAACAGAGAGGTGAAGGCACACCACCCTCCGTCCACCCTACACTTTTCTTCTCCTCTTGTCTCCTCTAACGTCTCTTTTATCATCCACACAACTCCTGTCTCTTTTCTTCTCTTTCATCGCAGCTCTTTTTTTATATTCTTCCTTTAAAGTTTAGCAGGTATGATGTGTTCATCATTCCACTGCATAAGAGTCAGGATTGTTGTAGTCTTTCCCTGCAGTGATAATAGCAGATAGTTTTGCAGTGACACAGTGTGTTGATCAACAGTTTCTAAATTCCTCCTGCTGTCTCAGCTTCTTTTGTCTGACCAAAAACCCCAGACAGCCACCAGAATAACAATTTAACTCTGTGGGAACTAGCAGATGTGAACTCTGGTATTCACCTGCTAATAAACTGGCCTCAGGTGTATTCTTTATATTCTTGGTGTAGCAGCTTAGGAAATTTCCTGTGGAGTCGCTGAGAGCAAGTCACTTGTTCTGCTAACAAGAGGTGCAAAACAAAAAAATGCAGTTCCTTAAGCATCCACTTGAGGCTGGCTGCAAGAGCCAAGGAGTCCTTGTTGAGTCCCATATAAAACTGCCAAATTTTACAGCAATATTACTCATGTGTACAGACTGATTTAAGCAATGATTTGGGGTATCTAATGAATCCAATAAGGTAATACAAAAGGTAAAGGAGTCGTACGTACATTTACAGAGTTAGAGACATGACTGTGTTGACCGAGAGGTGAGGTAGAAGCCCATCTCATCATTCAACATGGTGCATTATTAGGCTTTAAAACCATTTACTTCTTCATTTATAGACATAGCCTCTATGACGTCACCTGGGTGATAAATCGAAAAATAATCAAAATCAACATTTAGAGCTACTAAGCGACACAAAACTGCTGTGTTGATTATTTGGATTTTTCACCTTGTGTAATTCTCTCTCTACTCATACACTATCACCCTAAAATACACTACTAGTTGTGTCATTACATTACAGGCAGACAGGTGTCGCAAAGCGTGAAGGCTGCAGGAAAACCAGAAGAAAAAGAAGAAGTAGCCACATAGCACTTTGAACCAGTGCACCACACTCAGTACATTTACTAAGAGCATAGGACGCGGTCACACTGGCAAACTGTACCATGCTTAAGCAACCCTCAACCCTAAAGTCAAGCTTGTTTGGCCAGACTGCAAGTGCGCCGTGCTTGTGCACGATTCACTTCTCTGCTTTGGCACACACTGTAGAGGTGGGCTTTAGCACAGCTCACTTCATGCACGAGCACCAGCACAAGCACGCGGACACCACAACATATGATCGCTGCGAACGTTCCTCCCAAAAATCACTCAAGGCAGAGGTGTTAGAGTGTCTGACCAAAACGACCAGGGGTGGCCAACCTGTGGCTCACAAGCCGCATGTGGCTCTTTACCTTCCAGTGTACGGCTCTTCGATCCATTCATATATATATATATATATATATATATATATATATATATATATATATATATATATATATATATATATATATATATATATATATATATATATATATATATATATATATATATATATATATATTGTTATCAGAAGTGGTGTGACAATCAATCTAAAATATTGATATATTGATGCCAATGTTGGGATCAGTGTTGGTCAGACTGAGCATAACACAAACTGCTATCATAGTTAATGTGATGATAGCTATCTGAATTCTGTGTCAGCTGTTTGGACACACTTCGGCTACAATAAGAATGATGTCCACCAAAAAGTAATGAAGTATTAAAAGTCATAATCTCTTTACATAAAGTGAAAGTAATTTTCTGCATTGACATTAAAATTATTCATTTTGCTTGCAAGAAATACAAGTTTAATTGTTTTTCCTATTTTTAGGAAAACTTGATTTTTTTCCCACAATTCATTTCCATACTAGCTGATGAGTGTTTTCAATCCCATTGCTTCAACAAATAACCCTGGATAGTTCAGCTCTGCATGAACAATTTAGTCACTTGTTTTAAAATTAAACAAATATTTACAGAACAAACTGAGTTGAGAGTGGGATAATCATGCAACAAATTAAATTGAGGAAGAAGGTCCAATCAATCGTGACTTGGTCCAGCCCTAACATCACCCATCCGTTTCTGAAACAGAGATTGAACCCTAAGGTCGGGGATGCAATACTGAAGATGCTGAAGTCAACCAAGCTTCATTTTGAGTTTGTATGAAGCTAACAGGCCGGCCTTTAGCCACTTTGCAAACAGTTACTGTGTGCCCACCTGTCAGTCAAGGGGGGTCAGCCATGCCCTTATATAGGCAAATTTTGCAAATTTGATTTCTTCATAAATAACTAATTATAAAAAAATTATCCTCCATTCAGTGTGACCATGGAGAAATGAGCCATTCAACCCAGGAGTTCTTTTCTCAACCGAGCTGTAAATATGTTTATTTTTGCTGTGTCAGCTTTTTTATGGCTTGGTGTGTGTGTGTGGTTTCTGGTGTTTCTGCAGCAAGCAGAACTTCAGTTTTTAGCACGTCCTTATGTGCTTCATATTCCCAGATCTGAGGTTGACCCTTGCTCAAAACATCTCTTCATAAATCAATGGGTGACATCACAGGGTCGACTTTTACATACTTCATGAAGTCATCACATCACTCCTCTTCAGCAAAGACCTCTCCTCTTTATATGGCCCCTTCCTGAAAACCTGCAGCATTGTGGCAAGTATAGAAAACTAATTGGTGATGTCATGGTGGCTGCGCTCATTTCTATTACAGTCCATTGGTGCTCTGCTTTCAAATGTAACCATGGAAACCACCATAACTGTCACAACTCTGTTGTTTAAGTCATTTTTTAAGACCTAAAAAAGACCTGAAAATGACATAAGCTGCATGATATGTATAATTGCAGGATTTGAAATAAACTTTGCATCCCTTTTTATGAATTACCAAGCATTTTCAGACGTGTTACACAAATTTAATACAGAAGAGGTTATATTTGTGTTCGTACACACTTACCTAAGAAGAGGTTTATGCGGCACACCACCTTCTTGAAGCCGTCAAAGCTGGATATGTTCAACAGCTCACCAATATGAGAGCTACTGCTTCTCCAAGTGTGTCTTCACCAGATCCATCAGGAGCTACAGAAAGTAAGAAAACTTTTATTCAGATGTTGATCTCATGTTACAAAGCCAATGTTTATTACAAAAACCTTTCTACTGCTTTTAATATTCTTTTTTTTTGTTTACCTGTTTATTTGTTACACATATTCACTTGGGCAGTTTAACAAAATCACAACCATTATTCAGTTGTTCTAATGTGACCCTATGACAGGAAGAGGAGGAAAAGCTGAAGGAGGACGGGGAAGTAGGTTTGTCAGGGCGAATGTTAAGATGGACTTTGAGGTGTTTTGAGTTACAGATTCTTCAGCCTGTCAGACGGACACAAACAAAAAGAACCGACCCAAGGCGACAGTCTTAATTAGAGAGAGACAGACAGAGAAGAAGGGATGGCAGACCCACACCTCCTTATTAAGCTGTCTCCCGTGGGATAGGAGGAGGAGAAAAAGGGAGGAATGAAGGAAGAAAGGGGGAGGAGGAGGCGAAGGAAAACAGCGGGGAGTCTGAAGCCAAACACAAGACCTGGGCACCACCCGTTACCCCCCACCCCTCATCCTCCTTCTGATCAGTCACACAGGTACAAAAGAATCCACACAGGAGGGTTTTCCCATGGCACGAGAAGGGTGAGAGGCAGGATAGAGAGAGACTGAAGATCAGGAAGAGGTAGAGAGGGAGAGATTGAGCAAGAAAAAGTAAGAGAGGAGCAATTGTTGTTCCTGTAAGCAACGTAAAGAGCAATAGAGAGGCCATTGTTCTCCCTCTCCTGCCCTTTTCTTATGAAGACAGCAGAGGGCGGGGGCCAGGTAGGCTCGAAAGCAGCCGGGTGGGGTGGATGGGCGGTGGGGTGAAAGTATGCAGGGAACCAATGGGGTGTGACTGTAACCCCCTGCCACTAAGCCAAGGGTGAACCTGTAGGCCGAGTGCCTCCTGGTCCAGGATGGAGCCGGAGCTGGAGCTACTCAACAGCTGCTTACACTGTGAGATAATAACAATGAAGACACCAGGCCTGAGAAACAGATCAGGACAACCATGGTGCTGTGTCGTCACAGCTTCTTCCTGCTGCTATTGTGATGGAAAGTGCAGCGCAGGTGTGCTTCTGACACATTCCCCTCTAAAGAGCTCCCAGTAAGCTCAGCTTACGAGTCAAAAGCAACACTCAACTTTTACCACACAGAGTAATGATACCATGTAAGTTCTCTGAGTTTCAACTGTCTACGAGGGAAGCATGGCGGTGCTGCTGATCAGACTGATGCCAGTTAGCAACCGCTTCACAAAAGCCAGAAGAGTGCTGCTTCAAAGTGAGCAAATCACAACAGACTTATGGAAGTAACACTTACAAGCCGTCTCTCTCTTAGCTCTTAAGCCTGATTTATAGTTGTGTGTCAACTCCACGGTGTAGCTATGCCGTAGGGGCTGACGCCGTCACAGAGACGGCATACGTCTGCATCAGTGTCCGCAATACACTAGCAAAACTCAGGAGGGCAGTGTGGTCTATATGATGAATAAATCGCCTTCTTGCGTTCCCACTACGGTTCTGTTAACTTTTTCACAGAAATTTTGAGCATATAATGTTACATTGTAGCTTATAGATGTCACTATTTATCACACAGCAACTATTACACGCAAGGACAGAGATGATACGATTTCAAAAATGTAACGATGGGAAACACGACACCTCTCAGTGGACCTACAACAGGGCTTGCAGTCTGTGTCAACTCAACAGGTGGTTGGTTGCATTTGTGAAGAGGTGCATGTCATCTTCATGCACTGGTCTGTGCGTAGGTACGCTGGTTACAGCATAAATCTCACGCTAGAGTATAAACCAGGCTTCAGTCATGATTCCTGACCACATTGGTGTAAAAATGCAGGATTTCTTTGAATAATAAATTCAAATGTCAAGATTGTTTCCTTCTTTGTCCAACTTAAGATACTGGTTAGAATTGCTTAATATCTTCAATCAATTACAGACATTTTCAGCCTCTTCAAAGTAATTTAGAAATAAGAGAGCATCAAATTTCACTTCAGATGTGCCAACAAACATCAGAAATATATTCATCAGTCATAAGCTACTTTGGCAGGTTTTATTTATATTTTATTCTCCCAATGAGGAATCTATGGAGTTTTTTTTAATAAAGGTGTAACCTAATAGATTCAGAGTAAACTCATGTGATCATCACCACACAGAGTAGAAAGCTGAAGATCGTAGTAGCTCGTGTTAACCACAAAGAAATATAAGCCCCACTCCCTGTCCACCTGAGGTACCCGTTACCTTACCTGGTCTGCCCAGCCCCAGCCTTTGGACTCTGGGGAGTTGGGGGTGGAGTGGTGTAAGTAAGCAGTGTGTGTGAGGGGGATGGGGGTCTCTAGAATAAATCCACCTGTCAGAGTGAGCTCTAATCCCTTCTACATCATCCCCACGGGTTTCTGACTGCCCTAATGTCTCCTTTAAACACAACCTTCCTCTCTACTACCAGTCTCTTCAGTCTGAGGACTGCTGAAACTTAGAAACAAATACCATCAAGATGCTGGAGGAAGAAAGAAGCAACTCAACACATAAAGAAATATGTAAAAGAGACAGAAAGAGACAACTTTAAGGGAGGAAGAGAGACAGAGAGAGAGGGGTACTGAGAAAGAGAGAGGAAGGGAAAAAAAGAAACAGAGAGAAGTAGCAGGAGATGAGAGAGAGCTCCAGCGAGCTGGCGGCCAGCCCCCGAGGCCAAACCACAAGGGCCTAAAGTGGCTCATTGTGGTGGGACTGGCGTCTGTGTAGTGCTGGGCCCCTTTGCTTTCTCCCCTTTGGCCCCCGCCTGCTGCAGCACGGCCTGGCCAAGCTTTTACTGTAGCGCTGGAACCCACCAGGCAACACAACTCTGACCAAAGAGCTGGGAAGGAAAACAGCCCTCGGCTCATCTTTTCTGCTGTCCATACCTCCGTCTTCCGCTCTCATGAAAACAAATTGCTCTCGTTAGCTGCTGCAAAATCTCCACACATACATGACTTGAAACTTGAAGCATGTTTGAGCTTCGTCAGGTCTTTTGAGGATGGCTCTGCTCCTCTTTATTACCTTGGATTTGTAAGCTTTGTGTGAATTTTTTCTTACGCTGTCAACCACAAGTCAGGGAGAGGTCTGGTGGTGTTTTCTCTTGAGAACCTCTCTTTAAATTTAAGCCTGTGTTTGGGAAGCTACTTGGACACTATTTGGTCTGAACCTGAGTATGAACTTTTGAAAATGTGCAGAGCTAGAGACCTCTGGCAGACTTTAGTGTAAATGTCTCAATGACTTCTCTGTTTAACTCACGCCAAAATCCAAAATCATCCGATGCTTTGGTTTGGCAGATTAATTACCTGAGAACAGGAGGTATCAGTATCTTTCGTTATAAATCTTTGTCACCTACATGATGACATCTTGCCTGGGAGAATGTATGGAGGTGAAAAAAGAGATGTCAGATCGGAGGAGGAAACCAAACATATCAACAAGTTTTCATATTCTCTACCTGTCTCTGGACTTTGGCCGAGTTCCAGAGGAGTGATCGTCTCAACGTCCGCTGAACCAACATGCCTGACGGACAGAGAGAGACAGAGAGAGACAGAGAGAAAGGGAGGTTTCTAGTAGCTGTTCAAAAACTCTCAAAGGATTATAATGTTTCGTCAGCCTCTGGAAGCAGCTCCGTCCGTCTGAAGTTACTCAGTGTTTACCGACACTCTGCCTTCGTTCCATGTGAAAATATTGTGGTGCTCAAAAATCCAGACATGTTTTGGTATAACTGAGTAAGACAACCAGTCTAAAAGAACTCCCTCTGCCTTATCCCTCCATCCAAGTATAATAAAGATGTTTAACCTTTGGACTGTAAATCTACCGCCTTTCTCTTTCCATTGCATCTCTACGATGGTACCAAATTTCCCAGGCTGAGGGAACAGGGGAGCACCAACCCCCCCGTTACACACCACCTCCAATGTCTCTCATCTGAATATTGGGGCTATTATCTCCTGCATCTCCAATCAAGGGGAGCAGAGAGAGCTATTAAAGTATCCCATTGCCCAGAAATAATAATCAGGTGGTGTCTCAGGCCGGGGTTAGAAATTATGATCGTGCTGGTTGGGCCGGGAGGCAGACGCAAAGGAAGTGAGGGAATGTGAGACGAATACAGTTGTTGTACGCCGCGGATCACAGGGACTGGAACTGCCTGTTTTGTTTCATAAGAGATGTGAATTTGGACTTGTTTTGGACAGAAGGAGGGTTTTCTGGCACTGATTCGGTCTTGTCTCATTCCTTTAATCCTTGGCAGAGGAGTCTGAGAAGAAAGAAAGAGCTCGTCTCTCGCAGATACGAACCTCGGGGCTGAAGGTGCGCAAGAAGAGGAAAACATTACATGGGCTAGGTATGAATTCAGTTGTGAGACGCAATTTCTGCATTACAACTAGGATTACAGTTTTCCTGCTCACTGTGGAATGGATGATTGATACCTCAACCTGACAGACCATCACATCCACATTACTAATGATTATTTCCTCAGAGGTCATAGAGCAGCTGAAATAAAAAAGAAGTGAGTTTTGCATATTGGAATGGAGGTATCACATTTTAGCTAGTATGTTTTTTTTAATGCTTGGTAATTTGTGGCTCCTACCCAGTGGGCTTGAATAGGTCGGCCAGCTGGAGGAGGATGTCAATGGTGGGCCAAATCTCTGAGTCGCCTTAATAAACAAATGTATACAGAAGAGCAACATTATTCTGATGGTTTTGATTCCAACAAACATAAAAATGTAACTTCTGAAGTCTTAAGCCAAGACATTTCCATTAAGGACAAAAAAATCCACTTCAAAGCCATTTCCATGCCTAGGTTATGGACCACGTAAACCAAGTTGCACATGTTCCAGCAGCACAAACCTTGCTCTCTTCACCTTTATAAGTTAATTCCTACAGCGTGCTCAAGGTCTGGTGACCTCCATGGTAAAGTACATCATCAGAAGCCCTTTACGTACTGTCAATTAAAGGTGGTATGTAAAATTACACTCCTGTAATGATTCACCTTTCAATGTGAATGTCACAGAAGGCGTTGTGGTCGTCCCCATCACTGCACTGGCATCAGAAGCGGTGACAGAGGTGATAAAGAGGTGATACGGGATCAGCGTGGGCTGATACAGCGGGCTGGACCATGTCTGCGTGTGGGTGCATGTGGAGCTACCTCTGGCTGTTCAGCTCCTGTGCTCCTGTATGTGAAATGACACGTATGTTGCACAGTTGCAGGATCAATATGAAAGTGTTAAAGGGCTGTTGTGGACTACAATTAGATTAATGTCTCCCTCTAACACTGACATGTTAGCATGTTTTAGCTTTTATATGCCTGTTCAAAGTGCATTACTACTGGTACACAAATGCTATGAATAAAAGCTCAAGCCTTTCTACAAACCAACACTCAAAGCCACAGATAGAAATGTTGTACCTAGATCAGCTGCACTGTTAAGTCACGGGGGAACCAATGAGGACATGCTAACAATTATCACAACAGCAGCAGAGCTGGCTGCAAACTGAGCCAATGCAGTCCAAGGTACAGCCAAGATGTCTACATCATCAGTTAAGAGCAACGCAATCATGATGTGACAAAACTAAACGTGCTCTTGGCTGTGCCTCTTTACCCCGTCAGTCAAAGTTATGAGTGAGGAGGAGCAGCCGTGGTGGATCCCAAAACCCATTGGGAATATGTTAGACCCACTGCAGAGGAGGCAGACAGAGATTTTAGAGTGTCTCTACAAGGACAGCTGTGATTCCAAGCAAAAATCAACCTGTCCTAAATATCACCTCAAATTTTACTTAACCCCATTACCACCTGTATTAATTTACAATTACATATCAATATATAAATGTTTGTGTGTGTTTCTGGATTCTTGCAGATGCTAAATTGAGTGGGGACAAAAAAGTAAATTTGAATAAAGCACATGCTATAGGTATAAATAAAACACATATATATATATATTACTACAAAGTGCATTTGATATGATCATTGTTATGTGTAAAATATAAATCAATCAGCATCAGTGGGATACAGAGGTCATCTCAGCTGCATCAAGACCTGACACTGTGTCGCAAACTACACCCCATCATTAAAGGGGACATATCATGCTTGTTTCTCCTTTTCACTATGCCAGACTAGGATGCCTGTAAAGCATTTCTGCCCTCAGTACAAGTCATTTAGTTCCTTCATTTCCCCACAATAGTGTTCTCAATATCCTCATTTTAGGCCATTCTGAAGATCTCGTTGAAACGCTCTGTTTCGAGAATGACCTCCAGTAACCTCGCAACGTCACAGCCCTTTGTGCTCTGATTGGTCAGTTCTATCAGAGGGGCGGAGGGGGTAGAGCCAGGGGGCGGTTTTTGCAACATGGCAGTATTTACAAAATCACCATACTGGATGGAGCAGACTGAGCAAGTTTGCTGTTTGCCAAAACTTCACCGTAAGGCATTGATAGCACTAATAAAATGGCAGAGTGTAGGATACGTCCTTTTGTATTGGACCCGAGTCAGACCAGGACGGTTCTGCAGCTCAGGAGGAAGAAAATCCACCTCAACATAGATCACTACAGAACGCTCCAGTGTGATGAGTCAAACCAGTACTGTAACATGTGTAGTTTATACGTGGAAATATAGGCAGACTTCACCAATAAACTATTTCTATAACAGGGCTCCATCCTGCTCCTTCACTTTTCTCTGTCTGTTTTATCCATCATGCTGAAAGTGTTGTCTAAAGATCGCCTCTACTGTCAGTTCGTCACTATGTTAGCACTCGGTTAAGTTAGCCAGAGCTAGTAGGGAGCTTTATTTATACTGGGCTCTTGGTGGGTGTATCCCTCGGTGGCGGTTGTGTGACTAACTGACTTCACAGAGGAGGAGCTGCTTTATCAGATTACTCCAATAAAAAGAAAGGATCCTCGTGTCGTCACGTCGGTCGAAATCTCAAAGCCAAATGTCAATGACCTATTTTCAGAGGCATCAAATCTCGTTCTAGGATATCAGAAAAAATACAATATCTCATATTTTGAAAATTCAGGGGGTGAAAGGTTTTGTTTTCAACTTTATTATTTTATATGTAAGTATTATATCACGGATCAGCATGATATGTCCCCTTTAAGGATTTAATACCTTCCTGCAGATCGACTGCTGAATTCTTAACTTAGCATGATACATGTTTAATGTGAGGCACATTACACATGACCATTATACCAAAATGTTTGAATCTATGGAGTATTGAGCTGAATAAAACGCATAAAGGAAACTTCTGATGTCACAAACAAGAGCAGTTTGCCCATGTTGACAGCTCTGACCTACAGCTCTTTTTAATTTTTTTATCCCCCCCCCAGTAAACTACACTGTACTTTTACAATAATCAAGAACATTTAGAGTAATATATTCTGCTTATGAAGTGTGTTATTCTGCGTGGTCATTTCTTAGTGTACTTATTGTCACAGATCTTTTAAATAATACATCAGTCATTTTATGTCATACTAAAAAGATTTTCAGCAGGGATTTTTAATCTTTACACAAAAAAGATGGTGGAAATATGGAACATTTATGTATTATGTTCCTTTGTAGGAATTGGTAATGGAGTAATACATGCTTAAAGGAATGTGAACATTAAATTAACCAGGACGCCGTAGGACGCAGCTGTTTTTTCAAAGCTAAGCTTTTTTATGGTGGTTTTTCCCTAAAGGTCTGTCACTCATGCTGGTTACCTTCTGTGACTCTGTTGTAAGAAGTAAGAAGTGTCAAAGCATGTTGAATTCACTGTAAGAAAACAGAATGGGAAATATGTTCATGTAGAGCTGTGGGTTCAGGAGCTCTTTAGAGTCAGCCTCAGTATACTGTAACTTAAGACCAGGCCTATTGTCGGAGGAATAAAGAACAGGTTGACTGTAGGCTGGCTTACAGCGGAGGAGTCAGCATTGTTTGACCTGCTTTATTCAAAGAGCAGCAGGCTGGGGTTGTGACAAAGTCGTCCTACACTGGAGCCATTCACCCCGCTGAGGCTCAGCTTACCACTGAGGCATGCTCTCTCTGGCTCTCTCTCACACACACACTCAAAATGCAGATGACTTGTCTTCCTGTACACACACTTGAGTGACCTCTACACACATTAAATAATCACCTGCTTCCCTGAGTTGGTCTCACCTACATCGGCACATGCAGAGCCCAACATGACTGGCCTGTCCTCACACAGCTCATCAAAAGTAAATCTGTTGTCTACGAGTGAACCATACTCCTCTTATCACGCCAGAGACTGTCAAAATGAGGATGTGATAATCTATTTGGAAAGAGCTGCTGATGTTACAGTAGTGACACTTGACAGCTTAAAGTAAGAGCATTCAAACGAACGATTATCAGATATTAAAAATTAAACTCTTCTTGTCATCTTTTGTTAAGGCAATTAGCGCTCTGTTGTTAATGAGAGCCTAAAGTAGGCTTGCTTTAAGTATTATAAGAGTAATAGCTATTTATACAGCACTTATGAAAACAATTATAAAACGCATTCAAGTGGATAGAAAGAATAAATGGTGAAAGCAGGGCAAAACAATGAATCTGCAAACAGTGCTTCAAAAATAAAGAATATTCAAATGCAAACTATTTTCTGTTGTCATGTTATAGCATGTTAAACTATTTTTGCCTCATATTAGCATCGTGCAAACGACAGCCAAATTGAACTGGGCAACAATGGGTATGTTAAGGTTTGCAAGTAATTGCATTTTTTTTTCCAATTATGACAAAAGATAAAAGGTCAGGGGATCAACAGAGTCAGGTTTATTCTTTCTCAGAGGACAAAATAACAGACACCAGCTCCTGTTCTGCCTGAGAAAACTGTCCACATCAATAAAACCATGGTGACAGCTTTTCATCATGCTTTTACTGAATCAATTATGTCTCTCTGTTCGGTGTCAGCCTGTCTGTGAAGTACAATAATGGTCTGAATCCGGTCCTGTAGGCTGACCTACGAGTCACAGCTTAACTTAGATTTGATGTAATCCAGAAAGTTACAGAAGTTGGCTGGTTCCACTGTAAAAGACACCTGCTGTCAGCTTCTTCCATCTGGTCAGCAGTAACTCTGATGTTATAAAAAAAAACAAGTCTTTTACCATTTATTGACTATTAGCAGATATTTGATCTTATTTGCACTGTTTTCATTCATCTCATTTGAATTGATATCAGATTCTCATTCTTTCTTCTTTTTATCTCCTTAGTTGTACTCGTCCATGCCAGGATGTATCTGGTAACTCACTTAGTTTTTTATGTTCAGAAACAAGAATCTAAAAACCCAGCCAGGAGCGTGAGGGTCTCAAGGATGGAGGCCTCAAAATCTCATCCCTGCTACTGTGGAAGATGTTTCATCTGTTGGCGTCTTTGGGCTGGGACCCCAAAAAGCCCTAAAAAATGGATCCCTGAGAGTGACAAACGAGTTAACGCAGCATTATATGGGTGTTGTACTGGTGTCACTGTAAAGATTTGGGATCTGAGCCAGAAGCTTCACCAATTTGTCCTTTTCATTGCATCCTGCAGCTTTGGTCATGAGATCTGGGTAGTGTCCAAAAGAATGAGATGGCAAAGGGAACTACTCAAAATCCCTGAAGGAGGGATACAGGTTTACATAGCTCATGGGAAAGACATCCATCCAGCTTGTTGAGCCTGCTACAACTACAACCACTCCTGGATAAGCAGAAGAAAGCAGGTTTATAGTTGGACGGTTTTTACTTCCTTTATGTACAATATAAGGTTTCAAAATACTGTGAATTTTCAAAGTCTGAAAGTCAGTTACGGGAATAAACAGAAATTTTTGGGAGTAAACCGGAATATCATAATGAGGAACTTAAGGATAGGTTGGGTAGTATATTGTTGTATAATTTTGGCAAAAACAACCACATTTAATTCAAGTTTACTTGAATATCTTAGCTATTTCTGACCACACTACAGCACTTTGCTGACTACAGGGCTAATGAGGCCACACTTTATCATGCACTGTAGATGAGGCCCACAGCAAGTTCATTAAAGTACTACCTGAGGACTACATAAAGGTATGTATTTTTGATAAAACAATCAGAATATTTCCAAATTTCCCCAGCTTT
The DNA here is from genome assembly GCF_033239565.1 of Halichoeres trimaculatus. Classification (NCBI taxonomy): domain Eukaryota; kingdom Metazoa; phylum Chordata; class Actinopteri; order Labriformes; family Labridae; genus Halichoeres; species Halichoeres trimaculatus. The sequence goes on from NW_027437192.1 coordinate 21,251,917, forward strand.
ACTTTCTGGAAAGTTTCTGGAAATATTCTGCCCCTTTGCAACTCTATTACAATATAATTTTGTCCTCTTTTTCTTTTCCTGTTCTGTTTCCTGTTTTATCTTGCTATTTTCAAGAGTCATTCTTTGGTCTGCACTGTTCATTGTGTAGGTGGACAGAGGCTGGCTCATTCACAAATTTACCTGCAGGTAAAAAAACATTACCTCAAACTAAACTGAACTTACTGAGATGGTTCAGTTTGAGCCAAAGCGAGGAACCAGCCAGCTAACACTGCCAAGTCCTCAGGCAAAACCGCCAACATGGCAAAAAAAATACAGCTGACAAAAAAAAGAAGAAAAGAAACACCTTGACATGGCAGAAAGGTCAAGAAATCCTACTGGCAGAAACCTGAATTCATGACCCTTCATGAACGAAGCTCGACAATATTCAGTTTGGTGTGATATAAGAAAAAAGCATTTGTAATATTTTTTTTTTAAAGCTGCATCAACTCCCTCTGATTTATACCTGTTTTCAAACATGCACACTCATGATTCGCCTTGTGGTGTCTACTGCTGTCTCAATAAAAGCTGTGTTCTGTATCGGGCTCCTGCACACGTACCACCACACATGCTCACACACGCCTGTGTGTTCTCTTTTGTGTAGGCGTTAAGCACTGTAATGGCGTCCCCAAGGCAAAACAGTGGCCTTGTTGCACATACGGAATCAATCAGGATTATTACGCATGTGCGCATGCTTGGCTGTGTTAATGTTTCTGAATGCTTGTGCGTATGTGAGAAATGTTTGAAATCGTGTGTTACAGAACGCACACATACTCGATACATGTGGGTGTGCGTGGTATGTGTTTGTTGGCCAGCCAGTAGTACACAGAGCCGAGCTCTTGCAGTCCCAGAGGAGGTTTTAATGGCTCAGGGAGTGGAGAGTTGGTTGGTGGGTGGGTAGGTGGTGGCCGTGGAGGTCTGGCTGGCTACACGCCACCATCGGCCAAGCCAAGCCCAGCCTCGGTGTAGCCATGCTGGGAACAGCCTGGGGAGCGAATGGGCACTTGGTCTGGGTCGGCTACGGTCCACACCCCTGATAAGGCTTCAGATAGCATCATGAGGCTACAGCAGTGGCCCTGGGCAGTGTGGAGAGAGGTCGTAATGGTTCTTTTAGACAACGTGAGCAGGAGAAGGGAGTTAGGGAAAGTTAATGAGACCTCCTGCTCTGCCGAGGAAAGGAATGAGAGACGGCTGAAGAGTAAGCAACGGAGATGGACGATGATTTAAAGAGCTTTTGGAGACAGGGAGAAAATATCTGAAAAAGAAAAAGGTTTTGGGTCAACAGATAAACCCACCTGAGTTTCATCACCTTGGATGATAAAATCCATAAGCTACAGTTATTTTGAAGATGGAAAAGAAATCAGGAAAGGTTATTAACTCTCCAATGTGCTGAGGATCAGCAGTGTCAGCGTGTTGATACTGTGCATGCTGCAGCTTTAAAGAATTAAGCTCTTCTCAGTTTTGACAATTTTTTCTCAAGACTGTGAAATCTCATTTTCGTTATTACAAAACATCCCGAGACATAAAAGCTAACCCCAGATGAGAGCCAGAATGTCTAATGGACAAATCTGGCTCCATCAGGGATTGTGGGTTTGCAGTACGTGTCCTTGATCTGATCCAGCGTGCCCATTTAAATGCCACTGGGAAGGAAGAAAAACAAACAAAAGCCAGTTTCCATCGTCCCTTCAACACTCAGATGTAAATAGATGATGATCAGGGCTGTGCCAGTTTATGTATCTCTCATGTTTATGTATGTAACTCTTGGGTGAATGCATAGATTTGTTTTGTTAGTGTGTGTATCCTTTTGCATCAAAAATAAAGGGAGCATACCTGCATATGGCTGCATTTATACTCATGTATCTTTTCAGTGTTGTTAAAGTTTGTGTTACCTTTAGCGACTTTCACATCTCACCGGTGGATCTTCCTCATCAGCTTCATGAAGCTTGTAGAGGGGAGTTAAAGCTGATCAAGTATACAAGAGGCTGACCCGTGATGTTTGCCACCAACCACAACCTGGGTAAAGATGGAAACACATCTGTTGATATATGGTAATATAACCTCATACACAATCACAGGATAAAAGTTTCAGAGATGCAGATTGAAACTGAGATTATGCCTAAGCTCAGAAATCAAACTTAAAGAAAAGTCGAGATAAGCACTGCTGGTTAATTATCAACGTTCCTCTTTCCTGTCGCTCCACAGGGAGAAATAAACCTGTTACAACCACCACTTTTTTCCATCACATAACCAACACTCTCTGGGACTTTAATTAACTTTCTTTATGAGGTGGAGGAAGCGGTAAAAGAACAGAAAATAGAAAAAAAGAGGTAACAGATTAAAAATAGGACGCTGAAGACATTCCAGACTGCACACTTCTATCATGCCCTCACACTCTTAAAGAAGCAGCAAAAGAAACGTGTGTGAGAGAGCATGACGTGTGTGTGTTTGCCTGTTCTAGCTTAGGGCAGAATATCAGATGAGCCTGGAGGCTTTGCAGTTTTTCACTTGAGGGTTAAAGCCGTAAAAACCTAAAGCTGCCTTTCACTAGATGGCACTGTTTGCTTTACAGACACACCGAGCTAAGGCTGGATGTAGCTCACTCTGTTTGCTACAGAGCTGGAGGCTCTTGCTTTGGTGAAACTGCCCTAAAAGAGAGACACTTCTGTGTCTGTTTATATCCATGAGCCTATAGGCATAGACGTTCCCAACACATCAGATACAGAGTCTCCCACAGAAAGCAAAACGAGGCGAGTATCTGAGTGAAAAGAGTGGCGCTGGTCATTAAGTTCGTATGCTGAGGGAATTAAAGGTTGTTGTTTCGCTGTATGTGTTCGGACATAATACCTCCTTTAATGTGTCTGTGGTGTTTATGGGGTTTTTCATAGGTGTGTGTGTGTGCATGTGTGTATGTGTGAGAGTTTACTAACAGCACACCAAGATGTCTGGTCGGTGAGGTAAACACAGCGGAGAAAATGACAGAGTCTACAGGGTGTTTATGAAATGGGGCAAGGCATGGACACACACACACGCTCAACAAAAACACTGACACACATAAAAAAAAAAAAAAGACAAGACACACACAAAAAGACAAACATCTCAGAGTTCAAAACAAATAGAGCACACGCGCACAGCTGCTCACACACAAACAAGGAGAGAAATGATGGACTGTAAAGCTCCAGTCTCCATCTATCTCTGTCTCTATCTCCCCCCATTCAGCTGGCCTGCTCGGCTTTGACACTGCCAGAGAGGTTAGACTTAATGACACGTTGGGAGAGAGACAGAGACACGGGGGGAGGAGGGAGGGAGGGAAGAGGGGTGGCTGAGAGAGAGGGAGGGGAAAAACGAAGGGAAGGGAAGAAGAGAGGGAGAGGAGGGATGAGAGGTGACAGAAAGAGTAAAGAGAGATGGACAGCTGGAGGGAAGGAGAAAGCCACGGTGTTTGGTTGTGGGGGTGTGGGAGAAAAAAGAAAACCCAGGGAAGAGAAGAAATGGAAATAAATAGTGTTGCCTTTGACTTTCTTATGGCAGAAAGAATAATGTTTGGTTGCTAGCCTTTTAGCTGGCTGAATATGTAGCAAACGCGGCCACAAAGCTAATAAGCACAAGCCTCTCGGGTAAAATCCTGCTGGAACTCCAATGTACCTGTCATATTAAATACTGTCATTTGGTATTCTAAAAAACTCAAATAAATTACTCAAATACATTTAACTTCACCACTGAAATAAATCACAGCTAAAACACTGAGGTTTAAAAACATACTCTCTCATATCTCCCAGGTGTGCTTGTGTTTTTTGATCAGAAAACAAATAAAATACACAGAGCCACTGAAAAATCCCACCACCACAGAGCATTCCTCCACAAAGAGCACGTGCAGCCGGACAGCCACCATAATGTCCCTAAAGTCCACGGCTCAGATGGAGCCAGTGTGGTTTGGTCCTGCTGGATGAAAGCCTGCCGCACATGTTCCAGCTTCGTCTCCTGTGGGAGAAAGTAAAGAGAAGAGAGAGGCTTTAGGTGTTAGATCATACAGTAAATGCATATTATTGTACACATATGTAGGTCGTACACCTCTTTAAGCTGCCTTCATAAAAACAAATCCACATAAACTGGCTCATATTAACACATATGCATAAAACACAGGGCTCGCTTTGAAGGGCCCTGAGGTGCAGGGTCCCTCCTCTAAGTTTCAGGGGAGCCAGCGTTCGGCTGCTTGCCTACTGCGAGGCGTCGCTTGGGCTTTTCACACCCTCCCCATATCCCCATTAAACCCACTTGAGGGGGAACCATACAAACACATACACACACATATGAACACACAGGCAAGATGGATAATCACCCAACTGCTCACTTTGTCTCTTCCTGCGCACACATACACACACATGGGTCCGCAGGGACAACAGCAGGCTGCGGTGGGGACAGTTCCCACAAGGCCTTTGAAATTAGCGGCCATTATCAGTACCTGCAACCACAAGTCTGCAGAGACGCTGTGAACGAACCGCAGCCTTGAGGCTTCCTCTACCAAACGTGAAGACACTTGGTTCGAGCGGAGGATGCAAATATTAGATCAAAAATAACCCAGAAACAATCAGTGCGAGTGCAGCTTGTGAAAAGTGAGTTGGTTTGGCTGTTGACCCTCCAGCAGGGTTTCTCGGCCTTTTGGTCAAAAAAAAAATCTTGCTGAGTGAAGTATATGAATGAGTTTCCAAGTTTCCAGTCTAAAACACATTTATCTAGCAGATATCCAAGACATTTTTCTCTTTTTAGGATTTTATATTGCAATTTCTTCATGCATATCGAGTGTGAACTGTCAGCAAATGAAGTGTTCAGAAGGTTTTATCAGTTGAATTCAATTAATCAATATGTCCTAAAAAATAATTATAATAATAAGTGAACTAACTTGAGATTCTGGATGGTGACTCTGGATTTATTTTGGTTCCATCATATTAAGTAAGAAAAAACCTCAGCGAATAAATAAGGGAGAATAAATCTGGATAATATAAGCTGCAAAAAGTAAAATTGTAAAGTACATTTGATATCTTGAACTGACAATTGCGATCCAAGTTATTGGTTTCAAATAATGTAAATAACGAGCAGCTTTAATGCTCATTAAAATAACTTTACTCTGTAGAAATCTAACCTGGATTATCTAAATAAAAAAACTCTAAACATCATTCAAAGGACATTGACTTAATAAGACCAGTTAATTTGCATCTTAGTTTTAGAAATCATGATCAAAAATTTAAAACCTTCATTACTTGTAAGCAGTAATCTGCCTATGACATAAGCAAGATGTAACTGTTGTGGTTTTTAATTAAATCAACTCAAGAAACTTCAGTTAATTCCCAGATTCACCAGATCTCACTCATAACTGGATATTCAGTTTTTGTTTTTACTTGCGTCATCCTGACATAAATAATTGATCAGGACCCTCTTGCCTGACCGTGGCCTACATTAGGTTTGTGGGATTTCTTTAGTAGCAATAAACCAAAGAATTTCTTAGTTTTGCAGTGTAGTTGCAGTTGATTATAACCCTTAAAGGTTTCTTCATTTTACAGTGTACTTTAACGTAAAAACCAAATGAAGGTTTTAAAAACTAAATCCCATAATTGTCCCAATGCTGGACTCCATTGAAACAAACAGAGATGTGTCAACATCACACTCCTAATGCAGAGGCATGTTGGGGAAATAAATATTTTTCTCACAGCACACACTGACTTGAAGTTTTAGAGCAACAAGTAAATAAGTTTGTTCAAAGTAAACTGTTATTATTTTGTCCAAGAAGATTGGACATTCTTTTTCAAGCTGCACAAAATGTGCTGATTAAATCTTGAACATGCACGCATTATTCAATTGATTGCTTCAGATGTTATTGTTATAAATGGAACTCAAAAAAGTGGTATTACCACAACACAAAACCCTATGAGGCTATGACTTATTGTTGTGCTGAATTTGAGTGATATTTCACTGACAGCATAACTGATCGAACTCTAAATTTGCGGCACCCGAGAGAAACGACTGGGGAAGAGTGACATTTACACAAAGCTGAGTGGAGACCAGAGGGGAGTAAGAATAGACATTGCAACAAAAGAGCCAGATTTGCAAAAACAGGGAATGTAGCAGTCGTGTGTCAGTATCACCTATGAGCACAGCAGGGGCTCCGCGGAGTGTACAAGTGAAAGGAAAGGAAAGGAAACTAGGAGAGATTGACTCACGTAAACACTCAAAGTAAATAAGGTGAGATATTTTGGTGTCAGCATCCTGCGTGTCGTGACTCACTTCTCTGGTCGGTTTCGAGTAGGTCAAAACACTTGGGTGTGAAATAAACTGGGAGTGAGCTGGAGAGATGGCATTTTGCAAGCAAGAGTTTGTGCATATGCAAAACAGAAGGATTAGATTTATCCGTGTGCGTGTTTGTGTCCATCTGTTAATGCAGAAAAAAAAATTAGATCCTGTTTCTCTGGACAAGCTGACCATCTTAACAGCCACGAAGACCAACAGAAAAAAGCAACAAAACAAAAGTGTCCAGTGGATGGAGCTCTTTAATGTCTCAGCTTCTTAAAATCTTTACTCACTGCAACTGTAAGAGCAATAAAGGGGCATGGTTTTTATTTTGGAGAGGAGTGAGGAAAGTAAGAGACATTAGGGCAGCCAAAAAGGGTGTGCTGAGGCATTTGCTGTCGCTGCAAATGCCCTTGGAAGAGATTAAAAAAAACATGACAAGCCACCTCTGTTTGTTTTCAAAGGTTGTGATTCTTTCCCTCAATCTCCTCAAAACTTGAGGAATAAATATCAGCCTTCTCCGCTGAGATTTCTAGGGTTGTCTTTGATTTTTGGAGAGTCAAACATCGAGTTGCGACTTTCAAAATCTCAGAAATGCCAAATATTCCTTTTTTGGATGCTTCTGAAAAAAACTGGTAAATGCAGTGTCTCCTCCCAGTAATTCAAGCCCCTTAACTCACCAGGATTTATTATTTATGTGCCACTTCTCTGGACATCAGTAATGCCTCTGCCAGAGACAACACCACGCTGACAGTGCGAGCTGAGCCTTGGCCGGCGTCCACGCGTGAGACGGGGAAAAAATGCATGTAATTGGTGAGAATCTCTGGCTTCCATCAAGACAGTAATTGGCCAGAGAGAGCCCTTGTGAGAAATATGCGGTGCAAACGTTTTCCCCGATAATCCCATCTTGTGAGCATCTGGCAGCGGCGTGGTTACAATGGCAGAAAGAAAAACACAATAAACACATGCATGTACGGCAGGAAGAGGAGGAAATAAAGGATGGGAACATTCCTCGGAGGGAGCAGGGAGCAGGGAGGGAGGGAATTATAAAAACAACTGAAAAATATTTAGGATATGGTGTGTGAGAGTGTGAGGTGGTTTTCACAACTCCGTGAAAAAACTTTTATAGCTCTGAAGTGGAGTTTTTTTTCTGATGCACATTTACGAATGCTTTGTGTTGATAATTCACAATAGCATTAGTTAGTAGTGCAACCAGAAAGTGTGCAGTAATTGCTGGTATAGGAAATGTTGCATCTCTGCTAATTGCGCTGTCATTTCTTATTGCAGCAGCTGCCAGTACCTGGATTTTACTTGTACTTAGGTACTTTAATTTCTGCTTTAATGTGACAACCAAAAAGGCATTAAAAGAGTTCAGATAAAATATTTATCATATTTTTGTATCAGTATAAGTGGACGTGAGGCAAGTGATAAGAGATGAAATGCAGACATGCATGTAGAACACTCTGAATAGACTCTCTGTTGAACATCCCTTACTCTTACCTACGCAGAGAGGCATCCTGCAATAACGCTACGTTCTCCTGTTTCTGTCATTTATTAGGCATGAATGAAAAGCTACGAGAAATGATCAAAAACAGCAAGCATGGGCAGGAAATGTGAGTTTCATATTGAGCAATGAGTGCGTCTGGCTGCTGGCCGGCTGCTGTGAGGAGCTGGAAACCACTGAGTGACGGACTGGGAGAGAACTGGGCACGCTGTCAATGCAAAAGTGCAGCGTCCACTCGCCACAGCGCCACACACTCTCACACAGTAACACACGGATACAAAAACGCAGGCATGAACACAGATGCACAAAGTGTGCACGCCTCGGTTCACACGTGTGATAAAGCAGATGAGGCAAAACAGAAACACACAGACTCATCCTACCGTGTGTTTAAACACACACACAAGGAAGATCATACTTATAACAATGTCCCAATCTCCATGCGCTGCTGCCCACTGTGTGTAGGCCATCTGGTCTAAGTTAAGTGTAATATAAAAAGCTCATTCAGATACATGGTGAGTGTGGATGCAAACTTGGCACAGCGCAGTCCGCCTTTCTCTCCCCCTCCACTCCTCACACCACCACCTCTCTCTGCTCAGGCCTGGGCTCAGTCTAGACATCATATTGGAAAATGGCTCACACACCACAAATACACCGGGAATATTCCAGCTATACTATTTATGGCAGTGGAACTGCGTCTCTACCTGCGTCGAACTAGGTGAAGCAAAGAAATGCTAGCTGCTAATGGAGAGCAAATGCAGAAATACAGAATATAAAGCTCAGTGTTTCATTAATGTCTAATCTGCTCAATATGGTGGGATGTGTTTGAGAGAAAAAGGAGCATTTCTGCAAGCACACATATCTGCCTGGGCAAAGTTATCTGCCTTTAAAGTTACAAGATGGGTTTTTATGAGTAGCTTGTACACAACATGTGACAGCCCAGTGTGTGAGCACATTTATGGATTGATCAAGATTTACTGATTATCACAGTCACTGAACGATGGGAGAGAGGTGGAAAGGTGGAGATTAAAAACATAAACAAAAAGAATGAGGGGGGAAAGATGCAATGAGAGCAGGTGAGCAAACTCAACTCACCAAAAGACACCCGGGTGAACTTCCTGGAGCTGATCTTTTTGTTGCTCCACTTGCCAACGTGAAGCTGAACTCACAGGGATGTGTTGGTGGATAGTGGTCTGGCTGAAGACCTGCTTCACATCCTCTGTAACACAGACAAGGAATACAAGCTGCATTGAATTGTGACAGAATGATGACAAGTTCCTCCAGACAGCTTAATAACAAGATACAACAACTCAATATGAAAATGTGGCGGTGAAATGTTTGACTGCTTTAAGTCTTCACTTCGAAATGCACAGGAGTTTTATAACGTGATAAAAAATGTATTGGTTTCAAGTTGTTAAAAGACAAGTTTATTCATGTAAGACTTTTTCTTTTTGTTTAGTAATTTTGCATTATTGTGTAGTTATTTGTATCTTATACTTTTAGCTTGTGGCTGTGTCACTAGTGTCACTGTGAAAATACTTGAGAATAGAGGTTAGGCAATGCAATGTGTTACTGTCTTTTATATTGGACAGAAAAGTTTTTATCAGAAGTGTCACTGTCTCCTGCTCAGGGCCTACAATTGTTCTAAATTAGCTTGTAGCTAAAAGTAAAGGAACTAAAATCTAACAGAAGCTTAAGTATAGAGAATATTGAAACATGTGACAAAGTTTAGTTTTAAGACACGTTGTCACAGCACGTAATTCCCCAGACAGACCCACAGTGTTCACACTCAGACCTGCTCAAGTCAAATTCTGTGTTTTTTCCCCTAAATCTCTGAATGCAAACAGCATTCCTGTTCAAGCCTTGTCAGCATGGCACCTTCTATTACACAACATATTAGACTCCTCCTTTTAAGTGAACTTGCCTGAAACACTTGCTTTCTATTTTACATTCTATTGCTCTGAGTTAAGAGGTCTAACCTCTATTCTTACAAGGATTTCAATCTGCTTGATGACTTCAACCTACGGTGAAAGTAATGAAAAGTGATGAAAAGTTTTCCTCTAATAAATAATTGGAGTAGAAGTATAGATGAGCAACAAAAATGTAAAAAAAAGGAAGCACACCAGTGACATGAAAAGTTGCACCTGATATACTTGATTCTGATTGGTTAAAAAAACATTGAATCAAAATCAAGTCAAACTTTTATAAAGCAGTTTTCATACATTTACAGTGTAGCACAAAAGACTACATATTTTAAAGCAGCCCCCACCCACTCTAGTTTTAATGATTCAAGCCAGGTGAAGTTGTGATCCAGTTTGAGGCAGAAAAGACATTTCACTGACAAGACATGAGACAGTCGTGTTATTGGGGGAGGAAGAAAGAATCGAAAAATCAATATATCAGGGTTTTTGTATGACAATATCAAATTCGGGATTCTTTGTCAAAAAAGCTTTTTTTTCTTCATTGCAGTCTTTGTTTATTAACTGAATTGGAAAAAAGTTTCCACTTTTCTCCTGCAGAGGGTGAAATGTTTCTCCCTCAGTCACGTGATGTGTATTCATGGGAAAATATGGGTCCTGATATGGTCTGTAGACATTATCATCATCATTTAACTTTTCAAATGGTCTGGTGTTAAAAAAGCAAACTTAAAATTGAAAAATTAAAATAATATAATTAAATATCGAAGAATTGCAATTTAAATCATTATAGAATTGAATCGTGAGAATAGCATATCAGGCCAGCCCTACGTGCTAGAGTCTGATATTTAAATTGTTAGTCTTTTACTGTCTCGTCAGAGTTGCGTTTAGGTTATTTCTGTGTTCTACAGTGTATGAGCAAATTAAGCTGGTTGTAAGTTTTGCTATTTCAGCTCAGCTGTTTTTAAGGTGCTCGGCATTACACATCCGGGAACAAAGCCAGTTCAGCTGCATTTTTGTTCTACAGGTCAAATCAAACTCATAATCAGTAAGTACAGAAAAAAAAAAAAATTCTGAAGAAACAGGTACACTACAGAGAAAGTGCTTCAAGTTGTTTCTCAGTAAAAGAGACTTAATTCAGAAACTGACAGGGTTTTATGGTGCAACAATTTGGGTTACTGTCAAATGGAAAATTAATATGTATTATGTATCTTTGAATGGGACACCATTATAAACAAGATGATTCATCTCAAAGGGCTTTACTGTCAAGAAACAAAGTCAAAAGTCAAAGTAATACTCATCAACAATCGAAAAATCGTTGATAATTGAAAATCGGTTGGTAATTGAATAAGGACCTCAACAATTGTAATCGAGCCCCTATCATTCCCCCTGCTTGTTGACTCAGTGGTAAAAAAAAAAAAAAAATCTAGTTTCTGTCTCAGGACCATGGACTGTTATAAATGGACCTAGTCTCACCCGGCTGTTTCTGAAACAGAGTTTTTAAGCAAAGCCCAGGCAGGGGCCATACTGGAAATGGGCTTTGAGCCTCCTCACCACCAGCTATAGGATGCCCCCCCTGTCAATCGGCCTCTGGCTGGAAAAAAACTCACATTCTTTTATGTCTGGTGAACTGCAGAGTTAGAAATAATCCACCCTCCTTCAGCATGTGCCGTCAGAAAAATTAGTTATTCAGACTGAAGACATTATTTGAACCAGGATGTAAAAATGCTTATTCTGGTTGTGAAAATGGCTTTTTTTAAGACTGGTGTGTATGTGGTTTCTGGTACTTCTGGAGACAGCCTCTAGTGGACACTCCTCAAACTGCAGATTTTAGCACTTCCTCATTGCCTCAGATTTTTAGACCAGTTGTCGCTTCCTCAGGACACTTCTTTCTTTCCAAAGTCTTGTTTACCCAAATTTGAACATCCACTGTAAGTTATACCTTACCTCAATTCAACAGCTGACACATATTTCATAAACAACTTAAACCTCTGTGAGAAATGCAGCTAAAGTGACATAGTAGTCTTTAAATCATTTGTAATGATCAGTCTGTCATGATTTTAAAGTTTACACATTACTTAAACTCAAAGCTAATGAGTCTACATTCACACTACGACAATAAAAAACCATCACCACCATTAAAATCCTCTCCATATTGTGGTTTTGGTTCACCCCTTATTCTCAACAAGTAATTATCAAATAGTTCTTCCGTCTTTTAATAAAGATATAAAGTCTGTTGGCACAAAGTCCTGTGAGTCAGGTCTTAACAAACAGCATGTGTTCTCTATCTTGTGGTTAGCATTAGTAATTATTTAAATTTGGGGTAGAAAAGAAAATGTCTGTGACTGTTTGTGACAAAATGTCAACGTCAATCTGCAGAACACAATTCTGCTCTGATTGAGACTTAAGTTCCTCAAAACTAAATCAGTCTTGAATGACACATGGCAGAGTGTGTTTGAGCTGTGCAGGCTCTGTATTCAGAGGGAAAAGCCTTTTCTTCTCAGTGGCGTTCCCCTGCCTGAACCCTCTAAGCCTCTGCAGCCAGTGGAGTGGAGAGACACTGAACATGAGTCCTAAATTACAGCCTTACTAAAGAAACAAAAACAAACCAATAGAGCGACCTGTTTCTTATTACCAAACAAGCCGCGCTGAACGAGTGCAGAAAGGAAAGGAGGAAAAAAGCAATTTTTTTTATAAAGACAGAAAGGGAGGGAGAGAAAGGTGATGTTTACTTCAGCATTACCTTTTGAGGGAAGACAGCTTGTGCATTGTTTTTCTACACTTTAATGAGGCAATAAATATACAGCCTTTAACTCTTTAAAGGAGAGGCCGCCGCAGTGCCTGCCGTTTATATTATCAGCTTTTATAGACCTGTCAACACTCAGTCCTCTTTACTTCTTTCTCTTTTTTGTGTCTTTTTGGCTGACGCACAGCGACATTTTATGCTGCAATTTTTATGAACTCGACATTCCAACAAATTAGGCATTTATTTTTTAAGTGCTAAAAACTCAGAGCACTGCGCTGCCTGTGCTCGACAGAAACTACTCAGGTTATTATCAAATAAAAAATGGATTTATAGAAAGATGAATTAAAAAGAAATCAGAGTGCATGAAGTTTACTGCATGTGAAAACAAACGGGCCTTTAATGCAATGTGAGCTGCAGCTATTAATGTTTTTAAAAGGTAATAAAGAAGCAAGCTCTTTATTTTGAGCGCTGGTCTTTAATCTAATGACCGGTGAAGAGAAAAAGGGAGCTGGGGAGAAAACTGAGAATTCTGTAATGCATCACAATAAAGCTACTTTGACAAGTCTATAATCTGAGTCACAAGTTATTTGCTTTTGGTGAAACATTTACCCGTTGCAAGTGGCAGACACCGCCGTCAGTGTTTGTGCATGGCATGATGTGAGTTATGTTTTTCATGCAATTTTCCACTTGTACGCGAGTCTCATAACTCGCAGGCATTGGGTGATTCATTAACCTTTGGGAGAAGCAGAAAAACAGCAGACCTTTTAATTGCCACCAAGACAACGTCACTCTAATTGATCCTTTTAAATATGAAAATTTACATATGTGCATATATAATCAGCCGCAATGATCTTGCACCCTGTCGACAGCAACAATTAAAATGAAATTCACTTACTCTTCCCTGTTTGCGAGCGGGATGTGTGCGCTGCATTTCAAATCAAGCCTAATGTGCTAACGCCTCGCACACCTACAGAAGGCTGGCATTAGACTTGTTTAAATCAATTAGGCAAATGTGAAATAAGCAACGAGTCCAAATGTCTTCCCTTTTCACCTCGGAGCTTCCAGGCATCAGGGTAAAGCTGCCAATCATGTTCAAACGCACACACATACATACACACAGAACTACCCACCCCCCTGTAACATCTTCATCTCCATCTTTTAGTCGCCACCAGCGCTCTCCACCTCCAAATCTAACCTTATCGTCTTTGTGCAGTATTTTTGTTTGTGAGCGGAGGTCAGAGCGTCACATAAATAAAAGAGGAGTTTGTATGGAAACTTCTTTAGTGGTGCATTTAAGAGGAGTGTGCTCCCTGTAAGGACCAGCTGAACAGGTCTTCTTAAATGTCAGATGTAGAGAAAAAAGCAGAGCTAGGGCTTGATCTTTTATGATAAGTTGCATCATAACATCAGGGTAATTAATGTATAAAACCTACACATAAGATAAGAAGTACATAATGTAGGTGCAATTAGTTTTTCCTAAGGATAAAATGAATTTAAGAAACTGGCCTACAAATAAATACAAAAGGATAAAACTGCATGAAAGAGGAGTCAAGAAAACGTATATAAACATTTAAAAGTAAGTGTGAAATGACTTTAAGTAACAGAGCGACTGTGGTATTCTGAGGTATGTACTTTTCTGCAACAGCTACATAATTCCAGGTTTCCTGTAAAGCACTTTACAGCGCCTACCCTTTGGATGTATGCTAATGGTTCAGCAAGAAGCAGAGCACACGTGTGCTAACCTGGCTACTGTACTTCTTTCTCTAACCATGTAGATCAGAACTAGGGATGCACGATATTGGATTTTTGCCGATATCCGATATGCTGATATATCGAAACCCCTTTTGGCCAATACTGATACCGATAATCACAAGTTTGTTTGTTTTTTTCACTGTAAAGACAGCTAAGTCTATCCTGTACTGGAATTTATATGTTACTCTTATTGTGACGGTCTTATTTGTTTAAGAAACACACATAAAACAAGACAAAAAAACATTTGATTTTACCATAAATAAGAAATGTATTATTTTTTCAAACTCAAGACATTCAGTATTGAAATACAGAAAAATAATTTCTTTAGATCACATGAACTTTAAATGTACGATGCATTTTTAAACATAACCAAGTTGCATTTGATTATTTTAGAGCTACTGTAACAACCTGGTGACAGACACAGAGCTCTGCAGTGCAAATAAATGAAGTGCCACATTTTATTTAAGGAGCTTATTTTTCAGATGGAAAATAATAATAATCCTAACAGAATAGCACCTTATCGGCTGTGCATATCGGCAGAAATTTTCATATCTGCCGATACCGATAAACGTGTTTTTAAGCTTTTATCAGCCTATACCGATATTGTGCCGATGATATCGTGCATCCCTAATCAGAACGGCTTACTCACCATAGGTGGTCACTCTGTTGTGAAGAGCAGGAGGGTAGGTGGTCACAAAACATGCTGGAACACCACAAACTTCTGAAAGGAGATCAACCTGAGAGGAGAAAGAAGAAAGAAAGAAAGAGGTTTGATGAACAAACTGTTTAGGGCTGTCAGTTCAGTCGATTTATGAATGTGGTGTTCATGTTTCAACACATGTGAAACACAGTCTTTCATTTCACTTAGTCATATAATACATAATAAAGTCACCTCAATGAAAATGAAATAATAAATTATTAAAAACAAGCTCTTTTAACACTGTATTAAACTACGAAGTCTGTTGTAAGAACCGCAGCACAGTGGCAAACTGGCACACTCAGACAACCTATCAATCTGCACAAGGCGTAACTCAAGCAGCCTTTTATCCAGGAGTCTGTTATTCCATATGTAATGTCATAAACTCATCGAGTGTGACAGTGAGAAAATAAAACATTTTTAAAAAGCTCAGTGTGTGTTCCCAGTCTGAGCTGGCAGCTGGTTTAAGGAGGGCCAGTTTTTACACCAGCAGAAAAAAAAATCAAATATGAAGTTTTATATTCAAGTGTGCCATTTTAAACAAGTAGACAGGCGAGCAGGGAGTTGGAAGTCAATTGAGGAAACACAATTTTATTCAATATAACCGTAACACAATATGCCATTTAAGGTGAGCAGATGCCAAGGTGGGAAAGACTTAAAATGATGGGAACTGAGTGAAACACAAGCTATGAGTTGAACGCATACAAAGCAGATTAGTTGTGTCGTTAAACCACTTTCTGTTTTTACGAGTATGTTATTGTCCAAACATTTTATGGAGGCATTCAAATGCATCATAAACATAAACATCACCATTGTATGAGCCCGCTGAGAGACCCCCCTGGGAGAGCTCTTCAGTGTAGAACTGGACCACGCAGTCTATAGCCTTTATTCAGTCTCTGGTTCAGTGTTGCCACAGGTCCATTATGAATTACACAAATGGCTCTGATAATTACGGGAGGGGTCAGTGCTAATGAGACGTCCCTGAGCATCCATCTATTAAACCTATTTCAATTTCCAAAGGAAGAGTATGGTGAACGAGGGAGGAGGGGTGCAATGATTGCATTTTCTTGTTTTCTGTAATTAATTACGGCACTGCTGAAATTTAGAGGTGTTTGTTTGGTCTGTCAGGTTTGCACGTGGGTGCCTATGTGCTTTTCTATATGTAAAAGAGCAGAAAGAAAGCTAAAGAGCTGACTCGAACTAAGTGGACGGATAGGCTGCATTTCAAAACTACTGGTTATCAAAATTGCAGAAAAGAAATGAAATCTTCAATTTGTTGCATGCTGGAGATATCTGATAAAGGTGAGAGCATATGTTTGGATTACTGGCTTTGAAGTCTCTTGAATAGAGTCGGCAAAAATCCTCTTTCCTTCATCCTTCCGCGGAAAAGATTGATACTTGGTTTTGGTAGAGAAAGAACCTCAGAAATACATACCTTTACCTTTGCAGAAATACACTTCCACTGAAGAAAAGACGTGAGTGTTTGCTGGGTGTAAAAGAGGAAGTAAGAGAAATATTGAGAAGGAATAAAAGTGAGCATACAGTTCTTCTCAGCAGCACATCAAATGAGCTGTCATTGTTTCAAAGGAGAGACAAATTGTTTTATTAACCAAGGAGTTAGCTCTTAAAAGCATGGCCCTGCTGATTGGGAGGAGCTGGAAGGCGGCACAAAAGCACACTGCTGCTACCATAGATCCGCTGTGAAAAACAAAGCCAATACTATTGCTACTAGCGCTGCAGGAATATTATCAAACTCTCCGATAATGATCGTTCTTTTGTGACAGATGTACAGTACACTGTGAAATTATACCTCAGAGAAGTAAATGAAGGAGTTTATGCGGGTACAAGCTGCAGTGCAAAGACTAAGAGGGAGATAGTGCAAGTGTTCCCACAGAGAGCTGAAGGAAAAAGTCTGATTTCTTCTTTTTCACACGCATCAATTTACATGCACGCTGCCCGTCCGGCCTGTGTTTCCCCAGACATGGATAATCAGCATATTAGTGTAACTGAGAGGGCTGTTGATGACGAAGGGATTGGACGACGGTTTAGAATCCAGACAAGATCCAGGGGGCATCTCCATAACACGCACACACACACACACACACTGAAGAAACATTCTCTGTCTTCGCGTACAGCTCCATAGCCAGGGATGAAGCTTATGATGGTTGATTAGCAGCGCCATGACGGCTGCGAAATGATTACCCTGGGAAGAGGGGGAAGCCATTTTTTGCGATGTAGACTCAATAATCAAATCAGCCGACAGCATCTCCCAACCATCAACTGTTATGGCACGTGTCCAGGGCTGCCCGCTACATGTACACTGCCTGGGATGAACTCTGGAGACGGGGCTAATGTGTGTCTGTTGCATGGCCTCTCTTCAGTTTACCATGTGCTTACTTCACTCTGCATGATTCTGTTAAATCTTTAAACAGGCACAGACATATCCGTGACATGTATCAGACGAGAGATGTAACACAGAGGACATAAACAAAGACTTGATTCTGGCGTGTGCTTCCACAGATGACAGCTGAAAGATGTTTTTGCTAGGATGCCAATACAAAACAATTTAAACCGTCTGTGATACGTCTGTCTGGCGTTAAAACTCCACCATATATACATATTTATATATTTATATGTATATATATTTATGTCAGCCTGTCACGATAATCAGTAAATCGATTAACCGAACGATAAATAAAAACGTCCTCGGTAAGTTTGCCAGTCTCGATAAACTGACACGTGCATGCATGTTTGTTTCTATAGCGGATTTAGCGGATTTATAGCGGAGTGAGCATCTGTCAAAAATGCAATCTTTGGGGTGAAGACGGGGCTGCTCGCAAGTACACACGGAGAGAGCTGAAGCGAGCGTCCTGAGGGGTAAGGAGGAAACACACGCTAATATGAGTGATGGCACCAAAGATACGGTTCTTAAGCCGCCTGCCACAGTCCCAGTGTGGGAATATTTTGTTTTTTATCAGAATGAAAAAAGTGTGAGCTCATGAACACCAACGAGCTGATATGTCGCATTTGTTTGAAAATAGTGGCGAAGAAGAAGAAGAAGAAGAAGAAGAAGGGGAGGTGCAGCGGAGCCTTGTTCTTTGACAATCCGCTCTTACTGAGGCTTTTGGTCTGCAAAGTAAATAGAAATAAAAGCGCCAAATGGTGGGCGCTCAAAGACAGCTACATTGCCAAAGAAATGCAGCCCTTCAATACGGTTGAAGGCCAGATATGTTAAAAATGTTTGACAGACAGTACGGATTGACTGGGAAAAAGTACATGTTACAAACAATTCAGGAACTGTATAAACTCCCTTTTATTTAGGCTATAGTTTTTATTGTTGTTTTGTTTTTTTTTGAGTTTTGTTTTTTCTTTAGAGACAGGGTCTATGTTTTATTGTTTTTGATTAGTATTACTTATTTTCATTGACACGTATTTTTTTCTAAAAAAGAGTCCATTTCATTTTCATGGTATTTTTTTTCTCTTTCTTGTTTGTTAAATTTATTATATTTTTGTTTAATTTATTTTATTTAAAAGATCCTGACCTTTTAATTACAGTTATATACTCTTAAGAAATTAAAGTTTCTTGCTTTTGATATGGTGTACTCACTTCATTATCCCATTTATCATAATTACATCAATGAAAAACTGAAAAGAAATCAAAATAATATTGACAACAATATCGTTTATCGGCAATAATATTTTGGAAAAATATTGTCTAGCAAAATTTGTTATCGTGACAGGCCTACATTTATGCCTTTGTTTGTTTTCTCATCTTATCTCTGTCACCCAGCTTTTATATCCGTCTACTCTCAGCGGGCGTCTAAATACACTCCCTGAACCAAAAACCAGGCTTTGAAACATTGTTTACAGGTAACATAAATACACGGTTTAGGTTAGGCCTGGGCTGATAGAGAGACAGCTCTTCTTCATTGATAGTAGTGGGAGAAAGGGGCCTAGAGGGGCTTCAATAATCCCCTGTCCTTGGCATCTTGGCATTGTTACTGACAGCCTTCCACCCACTTACAGCATGCTTGCGCACACACAGGCACACACACACACCCAGGTGAGTGCTAGCTGCCAGTATCTGTTCGGTTTCTCAGAGTGGACACCCACCAGTCCAAGTCCAGAATGCCCACAGCAGCTGGCAGACTGCTATTTTCCCAGCACGCTCCCTTAACAAAGTTTTTTTTCTCCTTTTTCTTAAGAGGCTAAGGGGGAAGTGGGATTTTTTCACACTTGAAAAGGTGCTTCTACAAAAATATCAGAGGGAAGAAGGACTAGGGAGACAGAAATGTAGTGGGGAGTTGTAAAGAGCCACATGGAGGGAGCCCAGAGTGCATTATGGTTCATGAGAGAGGCAAGGAGTAAAGAAAGTGATGATTAGAGCAGAGAGATGTAAAGAAAGTGAAAAGGACGTAAAGAAGTTAAAGGAAAGAGAAGCCTCTTCAAACTGTCTGGTAGTTCTGCATGTCAGTGCAAACATACACAAAACATTTGAATCCTGGAAATTGAGACATCTCCACCCTCCAAAGTCTCTCTTTCTTCCTCTCTCTTTTTATCCATCCATCTGCCTCTCTGTCTCACTGAGAGCGGCCAGAATAAGAGGCAGAAAGTGATTTCCACATAACAGATTGTTACGACTGTCACTATATCCCCTGATTTACACAGTCGCAGAGGGGGAGGCAGACAAATGCATTTTCACTGTTTACATCCCCACAAACACACACACACACACACACACACACACACACATCACTTTCACTTGCACACATCCTGGCATCGAAGTAAAATTTCTCTCACACAGATACACTCTGACAGAAAAAGTAAGCGAGCACGCCGCCTGCCATCCGACCCCCTGCTAAATCTATTACCCCTGTCTCATCTTGTTGAAATGGAGTCCTACCTGGCAAAAACAGCAGCATTCACATAAGCTTCAAATACACTACACTCATATACCCAGTGAAACTTATTGTTCTCTAACAGATTTGCATGAGATTGTTGAGGCTGGTTGAAAAAAAAACAGCCTCTAAAGTGGTTTGTTTTCCCTTGCTTGATGTTCTTTTCATAAGGTTCGCACTGATACACGCTTGAAAAACAATGCATTCATGTTCAAGCCAGCGCTGGCGGTGACACGTCTCTATTTTTCAGCATTCATTTGTTTTGTGTTCAGCAGACGCAGGTCTGCAGAATAATCATCTGGAGTCTTTGTCTCATCAAATCATTTCTGTATAAAGGTTCAGGAGGAAAATAACGCATCACAAAGTATGCGCATCGTAAGGCCGTTCTGATGTCAACTGTAAAAAAAAAAAATGAATAACATCCAAACTAAGGTCTGGACAGAGTTTTCCCCCCAGTTTTAGCCCCTGTATCATTTCCATTCCCCTCCACAGAGCCAAAATGAGGTTTAGATACAAAGCCTGGGCCATGGGTTCCTAATAGATTTACCCTGATGCCACGGCCACCATTTATCCTGCTCCAAAGCCGCACAATGCAACCGAGTGCTCCTGAATAGCATGGGCAATTACAGTGCATGTGTGTGTTTTTCTATGTGCGTGTGTGTGTGTGCGCGTGTGTGTGTGTGCAGGCGATTTTTCTCTCTCTTTTCCAATTCCAAAACCCCTAGTACTCCATCTCACCATTCTACACACACACACACACACACACACACACGCACACACACTCACTCACAGACACGCATGCACCTTAAAGCAGACGTAATAACATGAAACTACACAGCCATGTGCACTTTGCTCTTTGTAGAAGCCCAGGTGGTTACCATGGCAATATGTTTTTTTTTCCTTTTTTGACTTACCCTAACATTTTATTACCCATCATTATGTATCATTAAATACATACATATTAATGTAAAAAACAGGGGTGATGGGAATGGGGGGAGGAGTAAGTGTGAAATTGGGGGTATATCTACAAAGAAGGAAACACCTGAAAGAGACCTTTGGTGGTTTGATGTCTGCAGTGAAATTCAAATATGAAAATCCCTCCATGTTTTTTTTCCACCAAAGGATTCAGTCAGAGGTTTGTTTACAAAATGCAAAATAATACTAGAAAGGTAGTCTCTCAGGATCAAAGGGATACATAATAATGTACTGATGGCTTTAATAAGAGTCTTTCTTCAGCTTACTTCTTTGCAGTTGGCGTGATATTAATGAGAGGAGACTAATTTGAAGCACAGCAATTTTACAGCCAGATAAGCAACTTCAGCCAGAAACATTTTCAAACAGCAATGATGTCAATCCTTATGAGACACATTTGTAGCTGTTCATTTCACTAATCAGTGACTGACATGTCCCTCCTCATACAATGGTGGTTAGTTAACCCTCTACAGTAAAAGTTTTAATGCTGCAGTTTCATAAATCTGGGCCCACATCAAAATATGATATGAATAAGGATTAAGATTTGAAGACTGAAGGAAAGATTTATTATTATTTAATTATTTTCTCGTCTAAATCCACCTATTCCATGTGTCAGAAGGGCAGAAATAAACACTTCAGATATTGTAAGGTGTAGCACACTATGTTTACTTCCAGATCTTAGGTCACAGCTGGAAAGACTGCTGAAGAAAACATGCAAACAGAAAATAGTTTGTTGCCACAACATGCCCAAAGTGGCTAACCCAGATGACTGCATCAGTAGCAGCAGATCAACTAACAAATCCACATGATATGTGTACATAGGTAGTATAATTAACAACAGATCAGCTGAACTAAGTATCTTGGGGTCTTTTTTTATCTTGTTTGGTTTTGGAATGGTGGTGGGTTGCTAGTCTTCAGTGCCACTATTCTGGGTCCAGGAGCTGAGGAGTTTGAGAATCCTGCACAAATATAACCATACATGTAGTTAGGGATGGGTACTTTTCACATCTGAAACGATACAGTACTGTGCCCGGTACCTAGCAATCAGTATCAATACTCAATGGTACCAGTTTACGGTACTTTAGGGTATCTTTATGTGGTAATGAATGTTAATTTGTTTACTGATAAAATCTAAACTTTTTTCAATTTAACATATTTGTTTCTAAATATTAACTTGCAGGATGTGTTTATGTACAGCATGGAAAACTGCCTACACTTCCACTACCTAATGTTCACAAGGATGCGTTTAGGTGACTGCCAATTGGGCTTGAGTACAGCATGGTTTGAATGGCTTGTGTGACTGCGCCACCCTTAAGGGTGTGGTCACACAGACACACAGACTTGAGGTGTACGCATGGCCCATAACGTCAACATGAAGCTTGATCTCATCAGAGTCAAACACACAGAATGCTGCTACAACTCTAGAGACTTTTGGCTTATGTCAAGTTGTTTTGGCCTGACACAACCCTCTAAAATCCCACTGTTATGTAGAATGATTGTTGAGAGGAGAGGTCGCAGCGATCAAACATCATATATAATGCCTCATGTCTGCGTGCTAATGCCCGTACATGAAGTGAAACGCTCTGAAGCCCACCTCTCTAAACTATGTCAAAGCCAAGCAGCAGCCTCTGGTCTAAGAATATGAGACAATGCAGAAGTGCTAAAATCTGCTGTTTCTCGAGTGTCCGCTTGAGGCTGGAAGTCACACATACACCAAGCAAAAAAAAAAGAAATCTTCAAAGCAGAAAATGAACATATTTACAGCCTGGTTTAAAAACGTCCCCTGTTTGAATTGCTAATTCTACCATCAGCACACACTGTTCGGGGGTGAATTTTTTTCTAACTCAGCAGTTCAGAGGATATTAAGATCACGAGCTCGCCCCGTGACTGACAGGCGCCCTATAGCTGTATGCGAAGGCCTTGCCACTTCCAACATGGCCACGGTAACCGATTTAGTTCATTTTCCATTTCAGAAACAGACGGGTGACATCGGGGAGACTGCGTCCATGTTTTGTAGTCTATGGTCAAGGCAGAGAAGTGCTCAAATATGACACACTCAAGGTCACACTGGCCAAACGAACCGGAGTGCCTAGGCACGTTAAAGCATGCTTAAGCCCGGTTTGCCACTGTGTCCTGTTGGCATCCCCGTGGACACTAAAGTAAGTAGATTTTGCCTAATATATGGTAAGCTTAAGATAAAGATAGTTATACCTCTTATCAAGAATCATATTTGGGGATTATAACGACAATAAGCTCCCATCTTGTCTAGAATTCAAAGCCTTTCAGCTTCTTCAGTCATGTGAAACATCAATTTCAAAAGTCATACTTCAAAACACTGAACCACTTTTGGTCTGATCCAGCACTTCAGTCAGAAGCTTGTTGCCTTATGCTAGCTGCGTGTGTATGTGGTGTGTGTATGTGTGAGAGAGATTATGGAAAGTAACAACTCACAAAGTCCTGTGGCAACATGAAGCACTCTTCATTCTTCTTGACAATAGAGTACTGTAAAGTGAAAAACAGATATAGAAACAAGGATGCACGCTGAGCTTTGGAATTTGATAAGAAAAGGTAGCACATATATCGAATAACAACAGAGGGGCTTTTCTTTTAAATAAAAAGGCACACACAAAAGAGAAATGAAAAAATACATAGGCGAGTTCCTACCTTTTCAAACTCAGTGGGATCAGCCTCCTGGGAAGAATACCTGCAAGACATTAAGCAGCATTTTGTGAATAAAGCTTTCATACCCACAATGTGAACCCAATGAACCGCTTTGCAGCGTACATCAGTTGAGAAATGCTGCAGAAAAGTTGATAACTCTAAAAGTTAAAGTTTTATTTAACGCTTAAGAAGAAAAAGCATGATAACAGACAATATCACAACATATATGAGCCTAATGGACCTTAATACAATAACAAATTAGTCATATCATTAACAAGGTACTGAAGATAACAGTTGGTCAGCTGAAGCACAGGCAAAGAGAAAAGGACAATATAACACAACCTCAAATCAAATAAAGTTTCAGGTAATTTCTCCGTGTTGACACATAATTAGATTCAGGACACTCAAATAGCAGTAACGGTCAAGTTACAGATTTTTAAGTAGGCTTGTTGTGACCGGCTTAAGACTGGAGCCGGAAATATGTCTCGTGTTAGCTTGAAATGTTTTATTAGCCTATGCATCATATCTAGAGATTAGGCCAGAGCAGGTGTGATAAATAAAGAACACATAACAAAGACGCTTCTCAACACAAAAATAAGCAAAGTGTCATGTGGCTGATATCTCTAAACTACGACTACAAAGCAATAAAGCAAAAGTACCAAAGAATATTTCTACAATCCGAGGGAAGCTAACGGGACAGAGGAGGAGGCGGACTGACCCAACGGAGACCGAATACATCACTGACAGGTTGCAGCTGGCAGGTAAGAGCACACACTTTTCACTTTACACTTGTTAGCTTACCTTAGCAGCCATGCTGAGATAGCTCAGGTATGATTTGTGACAAATCTCGTCCACTTCCTCCTGTGGAATGACGTCTCAACGGAAAGCATAACCACGCGCTCGAGCGGTTGGGAAAAGTCGACGTGCACGCGGTGATATGGAACGAGATGTCAACCGGTCAGTAGAGTCATTGAAGTCAACAATAGGTTCGTGTTTGCCTGTGTAGGTTATTCGATGAAGCGCTTTTTTTTATATTTAAACTTAGGCTGAGTCAATTTACACACAATTTTGTGTCTACTTTTGTTCACAAACTTTTAAGGTTTCTTGCATGTGCAGTGACATCCACTACAGAGTCTTGACTGTGTTCATGATGTGATCCCCGAGGGGCACAACTCATGTCAATCTATAACTGCTTTCCAGACCCATCGAAAGAAAGCAGGAATGTCTTAATTTTTCAAAACTACTTTTTGTTACAGATGATGAAATCTCAAGATTCTTAGCAGATTTCTTGTAAGATTTCTCTGTGCAAGCATGAAAAAGTTGTTGTTTTTTCTGTTTTGTCGCTTCTCCTCCTTTTTCCCAAGGGTGTTCCTGTTATCAAATCTTAAATACAAAATAACATTTTACAAAACACTGTGGTTTATACGCTTTAACATTTTTTGTGTTGTCAGTGCACAATTTTTCAGTTAATTACAGAGTTTAAGGGATTTGCAAACCACCAAAAAAGTAGTGTCACACCGTTTTGAACTTGGGTTGATCATAAGAATTTAAAAAAAAAATCCTGTTAATGGAAAATGATGCTCAACTTAGTTCATACCTCCAATGTCCATTTGTTTACGCGACAAAAATATTGTTTAAAAGACAAAACCAGAGGCAGAAAGTATCTCATCATTCATGGGAAAGTGTGGGAAAATCAAGCAAGCTTGTGTGTTACCTGCCAGTGAGATTGCTTTCAGGAACCATGTCCCAGTAGGAACATTGCACCAAGCAAGCCTCGAAAGAATGTTGCAAAAACTTTTTTTTTGTCACCACAACCAAAGTTCAAGGAATTATATGCTCTTTTAAAAAATGAAGAAACTTCAACCATTTTTTTTCATTGCCCTTTTTTAATTTGTAATTTCTTCTCATTAAAATATTTTTATCACCAAAAGAAGAAAAAAGACTTAAGTGGAATCAAACCATCAGCTTAATTGCATTTTACAGGCATTATATACTTTTACTATAAAAGTGTTTTGAAACAATATAGCATCCATGTGGATAGACTCCATGACAGCATGAACAAAAGTTTCCAACTATTACATGAAAAATAAAGCTTAAACTATACAGTAATAATATCATTTTATTAATAGTTTTGCTGCAAAATTCTGTCCAAACTTTATTAGTGGACCTGGTTATCCCACAGAGGTTTTATTCTTATGCACACCATCTGTACTGTCAGAATAAAAGCTTGAGTTCCTTCCTTAGAGCTATTCTTTCCTCACAGTAAATGGTTCCTATACTTTATTTCCAGCTTTTTCCAGCCCATCTGTGCTTTGTGCCAGGAGGGAAAAAGGTGCGGAGAGAATTTCATGACTACAAAAGCAAAGGTTAACATTACTCACAGCATAAAAACAATTTAAAAGGGAGCAAAAGGGCTCTAATGGCCCGACAGTCTTCAAAGAAAATGTATTTTGCGCTCAAAATAATTCATAGCTTTTTGCTGGTGGCTTTTCAGCTTCCCGGAGACCCAGCATGAACCACTGTATTTTTCCCAGCAGGCTCTCTGCTCCTCGCAAAATGGCCTTCGCTAGGGCATACCTCACATCCCCTCCAAATATTGACAGCAGCGAGTCCATCACTTATTGGAAAAATGGCTGTAAGTAATGTTTTATCAGCCGATGCAATCTCCACACCTGTATTTTCCCCTGTCATATGACAATATTTGACAAGATTAATGATTTGATCCTATGACATTTTATTTCCCATCACTGTCAATCTGCCAGCAAACAACTCACTTACTTGTGGCATTTTGGTGTAGAAAGCATTCAGCAGCATTCGCTTTACTCGTGTATTATTCATGAGCTGCAAAATTTGCTTGAGACATGTAAACTACAGCATCTAGCAGCTTTTGACACGAAACTCTTGACTGTTTATGAGAGAAAAGTCTTTAAATTTTACCTTCAGTGAAGTGATTTTTCTTTTTTTATGACACCTTTTTAAGCTCTATTTTAGGAAACCAACAAGAATGACTTCAATCACCCCAGAATAAGAGGGTAATAATGATAAACCTTCCAACCTTTGAACCTCAGTGGCTTGAGGGGTCTCCTACCCATGTCCCCAAGGGCCCACGCGTCCTGACAGCTTGAGCGATGAGTGGCGGACGGCTGTCTCAATCTGCTCCCTACTATTTTTAACCCACACTTAACACAGCTCCACGCCAGCCTGAGCTCTAAACAAATGATTAATAGGGCACTTAGGGTCGCCCCACTGACCAGCATGTCGCTATTAACAGCCAATAACTGAGGCCCTCAGGGGTCAAAGGTTTAAAGACTTTCTAATAAAAGTAACAGAGACATGGGGATGTGTTTTGTAGGAGGAAAAGTTGTGTCTTAGTTTGAAATGCTGACAAGTTAATAATCCCTTCTCAAATGGCCCTACCGCAGTAAAATGGCCAGTTTGTTCTTACTTTTATTGCTATCATCTGTCAGTCACTCACATCCTTTTCTCTTTTTCTCTGGGTCGTCCTAAGTGGACTGAAAGAGCTAAAATAGCTGTACAGTAATGTTCTAGCTGAGGCTTTATTCTCTTCCCCGACTCTTTCTTTTCTTTTTTGCTTGAATCTGAATTCTTATTGTAATTTTAGGCAGGAAATGCCTAATGGATTCCCAAAGATGTATTCATGACATGGTAATGAGATTCAAATTTGTAAGACATTTTTGACCTGAAAAAAGACGCTGCTTGTCTGGCACTGGCTTTGTCCTGTTTTTCACAACTCAAGAAAACCATTTTTCAGTCACTTTCACTATTCCTAGTGTCATTTTTTAAATGAGTGGTTTGTAGACAAAAAGCCAAAAAGAGTTAAAATTGAGAAATAACCGGGGACTACATTGTTCACTTGCTGCCAAAACAGGGTTTTCTTGGCTTGAACGAGCGTGGATCTGACTGAGACAGTTGTTCTGAAT
Source organism: Halichoeres trimaculatus (assembly GCF_033239565.1). Taxonomy (NCBI): domain Eukaryota; kingdom Metazoa; phylum Chordata; class Actinopteri; order Labriformes; family Labridae; genus Halichoeres; species Halichoeres trimaculatus. Next base: position 21,279,316 of record NW_027437192.1, read on the forward strand.
GTCCTATTTCATAAATTACAGTAGCAACCCCATGGGCATGTTTATAAGGAAGCAGTTCATTTTAACATACAAACCAATTGACAAATAAAGTCTGGAGTTCAGTTAGAGTCAAATCTAATAAATCTTTCATATGCCTGAAGTATTATGTAACAATCCTCTATAGTCCCAGCCCAGTGTAATCTTAAAACCTTAACTTTTGGACATTTCACAATAAAGCACTGTCCAATGCATTTTTAGAAACCAGCTAATCCTTGTAAGGAATCATAACATCTTATTTCTTAGCTGTTTTACCCGTAAAGCTGCTGTGTTAAATACTTGCCGCCACATAACAGCTGTGATCAACTCTCAACAACTAAAGTAACTCCAGGTACAAACACCCCTCATTTCTGATCAAGCTGCTGGAAAACCCTGTCACATTCGTCTGCCTGATAAAACACTGGTTTCTGTTAGCATTCTCAATCTGTCTGTCAAATAATATGAAGACACAGGTCAAGTTTGGTTTCTGGTGTAGCATCTCTGAGCTGCTGAGTACTTCAAAGTAACTTTAGAGGCAGTGATAATAACAACAGCGTTAAAAGTTGAGATGTTTAAATCATTTGTGTTTAAATCTGCTCCTTGTATGGGACTGACTAACATTTAACGTTCACTTTAGGTTTGCTTATCCCACAAGTGGGCAGTGAGAATGCGTTACTGTTGAAGCTCTGCTAGCTGTGAAATCAGAGATAAATATTAAAAACTATTTACACAAATAATTCATTAAGCTGTAAAATCATCTTAAGTATTTTGTGTCCATATTTTAAAGAATTTAGTTGGAAATTGGGTAATGAGGGGGAAAATGTGGAAAGGTGTGAATTAGAATAGCAGCAGGGTGAGCAGGTGGAGCGGCACTCTGCCATTATCTTGATATATATAAATGATGTAAGCTTTGGAATTAGTGCCAATGATAAGTTTGCAATAACATATAGTTGCTAAGCTGTTTTCATGAATTTCATGATGAAGAGTCACCTTCCAGCAGCAAGTTAAGTGTGCTTTCTTATGACCTTATTGCTCATATCAATGGATGGATAGATTGGGATTAGATTAATTAGGGAGTTGGTTTGATATATATTTACCATGTGAGCAAATTCTAACACTAGATTTCCAATTACGTGAACAAACCTGGCTATATTCTTACACAATTTTAACCACTTCACTGATCCCTATAATTAAGTATGTTTGAGGTAAGAACCAAAATATTTGCCCTTTTTCACAGAATTAAAAAAAAATTCAAAGCTGAAAACATATTGAGTATTAACAAATGAAAACTTTGCTTTTGCCAAAGTTGGAATTTTATCTAACTCAAAAATGTCTTGAAACCACAAAGAAGCCTTTGTAAATAGTTCAAAAAGAATCAAATCTTAAAATAAGAACTGCTTACTACTACTACCACACAAAAAACAAAAACAATGCATTAATGAGATCTTTCATTTTAGATCACTGACTTTGTGGAATAACCTGCCCCAAACCCTCTGTATTCTTAGCAAATCATCTTTTAAAAGAACTCTTAAGGTTTACTTAACACTGTAATTTACTGTATGTTTCCGTCATCTTTAATGCTGTTATTGTTTTTTCAAATGTATGTGTTTTATTCGTTGCACATTGTATGATGTGATTTGTATTCATTTTGCATCTAAAACTGTATAATCATTGTATGTTTATTTTCATGTGGACCCCAAGAAGACTAGCTGGTTGCTACGGCACCAGCTAATGGGGATCCTTAATAAATCAAATCAAATCAAATCAAATGCTCTTTCCATATTTCATGCTGCTTTTTTGTCTCCTTTTCCTTATTGAAAACATATCTGCCAATATACAGAAACTGTGAGGTCCTTTCTTTATCACTCATATAGGGAGCCCCCTAACAGAATAATGAGATTCACTCTGTTTGCATGGTCTCTGAAGTCCATTGAACAAACAACAACAAAAAACTGCCTCCTATAATCTACTTCCATTCCTCCAATCAGCCGGTTGTCAAACACTATCCTTAATCATCATACAAAACATGCAGTGCATTAAAGTGGCATTCTTGTAAACACCATATCTGTAATAGCGTGTGACAGGCCGGCCTTTGTTTACACCATAATAACTGGGTGTTGGAATAACTTCTCAATGACTTTAAGTAACCAGACAGACTTACTCTGCTTCCATTCAGCCGTGCAGCCTGATAACCTGGACTGACGTTTGGCACAGAGCAAACTGCGGATTACACCAAACAGTTAAGCTGAATGGACCTCTCAGTCATTTCCACCTGCAGCCCTGAGACATGGTAGCGCATTTCCTGCGCACACATTGCGGATGCAGTGTACATCCGCTTGTCTCATTATGCAAATGTTGACGTGTGCATCCATAAATATGTGAGGGATGTGAGTTAACATTATCAAAACCTAACGGGGTGACTGACAGCACATGCATATTTTACTGTAGCAGAGATCCTTGTGAAATAAGGGCTCTTGATTATCATCTGTACTGATGAAAAAGTATATAGGTTAAAAGAAAAAAAAAAGCATATGTCTGTGGGACTTAACTTCTGTCTGATTTGGATGAGGAATGAGTAACACGTAAACCGTGACTTGAATCATTTCACATTATTTACCATCTTTTGAAAAAACAAAATGTGTGAAAAGCTCTCACATGAATGTTGGGAAGGTGGAAAGCTGAGATATGGAATGAAATTGTTTTGTGATTCCTTTTAAGATAAATGTGTTTGGTGTTAGGAGTAGTGTATAATTTGCAAAAGTTGTATTCATGTAAGTAAACTATGGGTATCTGGAAGACATTTTTACCCCTCTTCTATCCACACTCATTTATGTGAAGCACCGGCTGAGCATCCGCTGCAAACCTGTCCCTCTTTTCCAGGTGCTGTGAAACTCCTCTATACCTCAAGGCGGCCTGTCTTCACTGTAGCTTCTGGATGAATCTGTTTAACATCTTTCAGCTCAGATGAAGCACAACACTAACCATGCTTCAGGGCATCTGGGCTGGGCCGGGGGGCCAAGCAAAGCATTGAAAGAGGTGGATGGGAACTTTGAGATGGTCCAGACAGGCTAGCAGGCGGGCTCGAGCCTCTCTTCCACAACAAGGACCCACACCGAAGCACGCTCAGACCCTGCAACCTGAGAGGGCACAGAGGTCCTGCAGCCTGCCTGGTTTTGGGGATAAATGAACCCAGATGCTTCCCGCAAACGCAGAGCGACCAGGCTGGAGGGAAAGAAGGCGAGAGAACGTGGTGGGGACAAAAAAAGAGGAGGCTTACCTCTTTTTTTCCTTCTTTTTCCCTGGTTGAGGCAGTTATCTGTCAGATTCCTGCACTTTCTCATAACCACTTATCACAGAGGCCTCCGTGCAAGGAGAATTGTGGGAAATGATCAGAGAAGCATTTGTCTTTGAAGGAGAATGGGAGCAGCGGCAAATCTTTAAGTCTTTTCCTGTTCCCCTTCCTGTCAAGCTGCCACCTGGACAGAGAGAAGAAGAGTGATGGTCACATTTGTCTAAATTACTTAATTAAAGTTCAAGCTAGCAAAAAGGGTTAAAGAATGCAACATGATTATGTGTTTTAGAAGGATTTATTTTATACACGTGGATTCATCCCTCAAGCTGTCACTCTGGTCATGGTTTACGTCATCTGAACAATAAGAAAACCAATGAAAGCCTGATGACAGCATAGCCGTTGGCATAACAAATCGTTTTTATGAGGCTTGCATTTTTGGACAAATATTGTAGAGAAGCAAAAATAGCTCAAAAATGACTCAATTGATCATGTTGTCTGCAAAGTGTATTATTTAAGAGCACAGAAGAGAGTTTGGATCTAAAGAGGACACCCTCACCCAGGCTTTTGTGGTCACTCAAAGACAGAAATCTTTCATGGGAGAAAGGCGAAGGGATCAAACGTCAAACTAAACAGCAAACAACTGAAGGATAGTTATCTTGGATTGTTGACTGAAAAATTGGATGGATTTGTTTAAAAAAAAGAAGGAAAAATCACTTCATAAAACATTTTCCATCTATTTAAAAAAAATTATCAAAGACTCGAGATTCAATGTGTTAATAGCAAGACTTCATATGAGGCCTTAGGTGGTTTTGTTTGAGTCAGGCTTTTTCCTTCTTTTTATAATTTTCATGCTATCTAAGGCCATGTCCACAAGTAGTTGGGTATTTGACAAATATTTTTACACGTCTAGGCCTGTCGTCCACTCAAAACCGCAGATCTACGCCACTGAAAACAATGATTTCTGAAAACCCCGGCCAAAGTGAAGATTTTGGAAAACTCTGGTGTCGTGGTTTCATGTGGACAAACTTTTTGGTTCTCAAACATCACAGCTGAAAAACGGGGCTTCACCTCGCTTCACCGGCAGATTTGCCCTGTGCATATGGATAAAAGTATGTTTAAAAATGTATGAGGTGGGGATATTCATTTTTTAAAATACCCGGCTATGTGTGGTCAAGGCCAAAGATAACTCCAGGACGTATACTTTTGCGATTGATATGAGGTCAAAATCCTGTCAATTAAAATTTGTGTCTGCATAAATTCCCAGCGACAAAATGTTTACCATCACATTGAGATAATATGCTTGTTTGGTATCATATTGGTGCATAAAATATGATTCTTTCAATTCAATGCACATGGCGTAATCTGCCGCTGAAAATAATTTCATGAATAGCACTGATGACTGCTTTTTGTTGAACAAATCACAGTAATGATCGTTTGTATGTATGATGGCAAACATATCTTAAATTGTCTTGTATTGAAGTCTTTTGTTCTACCTGCACAGGTAGACCAATCTCAGTGCAATCAATCTCCAACCAGAGCTAGGTGGTGTAATATAAGAGTGCTGGCGCTATAAAAATAAAAATTGAATGCAGATTCACTCATGACTCCTTTTATGCAGCTGGGCTTCAAAACTGATTTTGCAGACTACACCAATGTGTTTCTCACCAGGGACCTTTAGGAGTAACCTGTGTCACCACCAATCTGCCAGGCTCCCCTGATGCCATCCAGATGCCCCATCCTGAAACACACACCGGCCTCTTTGTTTGCACCACTTGAGGTTTAGGGTTTTTTTTCTTCTTTTACCAAGTAGACGTGCACTAACAAACACACAGATGCGCGTGCGACTACACCAATTCACCAGCGTACATAGGTACTTTATGAAACCAACAGGTTATGTGAGTACACACTCAACCACACGTGAGCACACACCAACACTCACAAACCACCCCCTGTCTGAGGCAGATGCAGCAACAAGGAATCAACGACGAATTTCCTTTTTCATTCCACTAAGTCTCGCCTGTTTTACCTCACTCCTAACCTACTCTGCCATGTCAGAAGACCAAGAGTTAAATTAGAGAGGACTACATTTCCTGAAATGAAATGACTGTCAACTCAACTTTGCTCCATCATCTCAGAAGAGTGCAAGAAAAATATGCCAGTCCCTTTTTTCTGTTTGTACGTAATGAGCAGCAAACAGAGTTTGAAATATCAAAGGCAGCCAAAGTAACAAACATCACTCTCAAATGACTTATGAAAGAAAGTTGAGTTGTTTCAGCCCGTCTTTGATGTAGGAAATCTGAAGTGAGGCAGCAACTTGTAGCTCCTGTATTTGTCAGCATGACCATTAGGAAGTGCTGACATCTATCTGATTAGAATGACAAAACAGCAAGCACCTGTGTGTGTGTGTGTGTGTGTGTGTGTGTGTGTGTGTGTGTGTGTGTGTGTGTGTGTGTGTGTGTGTGTGTGTGTGTGTGTGTGTGTGTGGGAATGTGCATTGCCAAATTTGTTCACATCTGCAGTTTAAAGTGTCCGTGTGTTTGCATTAATGTGTTTTCCACGCATGTGTATTTACACCTTGAGTGAGTGCAAACTGTCATGCAGATCTTAGAGAATTTGGGAGTGTTCATTTTTGCACTCCTTCCACATCTGTGAGTGTGTGTATTTGTGTGTGTGAGAGAGAAAGAGAGAGGATGACAAAGTGCATGCCTGCGTGGTGTGCTGGCCGTCTGTCCTGCCTTGAGGCGAGATAAATGGCTGAGTGTTGTTGTTGTCCAGAGAGCAGACACTCAGACAGCCGCTCACACATGATTAATTGTTTCCTTGTTGGGACTGGGACCAGTTGACTGTGGCTGGGCCAAGGCCTCCCACTCAGCCTTACCAGGCATATGTGTGTGCGTGCGTGTGTGTTTTGGATGACTTGGAGGGAGAGTGATGAAAGGAAAAGACAGTAAAAGAGGGAAGGAGAGAATGTTATGTCCCTCTTTATGAGATTGTCTGTCACTGAACTCTCTTTTGAAACATGTGCTATTGTTTTACAGCTGGCCACACAGTGGAGCAGTGGGTTTTTTGTTGACTGTGGTAAATAAGATCGATGAGAATTGTGGGTGTGATTTGTCCTCCAAAATTTTATGTTCCCTTGTATGAGATTGTACAATACAACATATCTAACAATGACCATTTTGCTTTGGTGTAACACTCAGCATTAGGTTACTTAAACACTGCTAAACATAGGTACACTGACATGTCACTGTACTGTACTGTAAAGAAACTTCATGGTGTGCTACATTAAGAAATCCACATTGACATCAGGTACATATTCAAAGAAACTCAGCATAACTGACGGCTTATGTGGGAGCCATTATCTTTGAAAACATATATGAAAGGTAGCTAGCTAGTTTGTACCTGTTACTATTACTGACTGTAAAGTAAATTGGTGGAAAGATGTTACCTAACAGTAGTATTTATCTACCATTAGCTAACATCAGGGCCTGATAGCATCAGGCAGAATAAATTCCTAGCTAGCTAGCATTGTAGTTAACCTGAACTAGTTGAACTTTCAGGTAGGCTAGCTGTTTTCCTAACATCTTACATATGTCATTCATTTCTACAGCTCTTTGATAATGGGTCTTGATAATAAGACAGAATACTTAAAAAATAAAAGTAGCCTACCTGTTGGCTTTCTGACTTATACCGTGCAATCCTAGCTAACAGTTAAACATGCTATGAGGAGGATCTGTTTAATTGGGCTGCCTTGCCACCTTCTGGCTCAGAGTCTTACGCACACTGTATAGCTGTGGCTTTTGACCAGGCGTGTGTTTGTTTTGGAACAAATTTTCTTTTTTCAAGACTTTTTTACCTCCACGAGGTAAGGTATTTATTATTGTAGATACATAGCGCTGTTGTTTGAAGCGTGACAACATACACTTTCTGAGTTTGTTCCGTACGTCAGTAGCCAGCTAAATGTAGCGCTACTAGCAGCCCAATGCTACGACGTATCTGTAGGCTAACGTGACAACAAGCAAACTGTCAGTTCGTACAGTGGTTTAGTATCCGTCCATATGTAGCACTACTGACGGCACAGTGCTGTGATGTGTAACATCAGTAAATCCTGGTTATGTCCTGTCATTCATCTACCAATCAGAGCTAACATAACCTCACTCTTCATTTTGTTGATAGACTCTCAAGTTTGAAAAGACCACTGCAGAATAACTACTGACTGTGGGTTGGAATGAACATTATCACAAACAGTTGAACCTTTTGAGCCTTTATCTTGGGCTGTATCACTCTCTTATTTATCTTTCTTCTGCTCCTCTGTCCTTTTTCACCAGTGTCACAGGGACCAGTGTCCACCATCACTTCAAAATTAATCACAGAAATCGCTTTTCACAGAGAAAAAAAAAACAGATGTCTCTTCTCACTGCTTAACTTGGTCAGCCAGCGTGGTGTTGTCATAGAGACCTAGATGCGCCATAAATCGATCCAGTCCTGCTCATTTCCATTGGAAAACTTAGAAGTAGCATTATATTGGCGCTGATAATCTCATTTTAAAGTGTGGATTACAATTAGGCGTATATCTAGATGGGAAACTTTTTCAAGATCACTTTCAAACTCCCCACAGCCCCTTAGAATTAGCTTGAAAAATGATAAATGCTACTGATATGCAAGAGAATGTTTAACAGTGGCATTCATTTCCTTAAAAGTTGTTCAATAACATAATACAGAATAAATTTTAAGCTAGGGGTACATTTTGGCCAAATGAATTGGTAGCATCATGTTTTTCTAAGGGGCGGTCAGTGGCATGCACAGACTTTTTAAAGGGCAGGGGCAAAAAGAAAAGGCACATCCAACGCGTTCACGCCACTGAAAAGGGCTCTAAGCTTCGCATTTTTCTGAGTTTACCTTATAACACATTTAAGACTCCCAAGAGTGTGCTTTAGCACTTTTAAGCTCCCAAGAGAGGCATTTTAACCAGGTAAGGGAGCAGTTTAGTGTGTTTCGCCAGCCAGTGGGGCACTTCAGTGCACGTTTTGGCCCAGAAGCTGGCCCTTTAGCACGCATTTTGGCTTCCGAGACTGCACTTTGATGCACATTCTGGCTCTCAATAGGACACTTTAGCGCTCATTTTTCAACATCTGGGTCACAAGGCAGGGCAACTTCCCCCTTCGCCTCCCTCTGTGCACACCATTGTGCTGTAGTTAATGCCACACTTAACAACTGACCAACTGCTTAATAGTGTTGCTTGATAAATCTCAAGCTGTGGGATGGTTTAGCTGTAACAGTCAGAAAATTGTGCGTATTCTATCAACTCCCAGCAAACACTCTAAAACTGTCATGTGCTGAATGCACATGCTAACAGGCAGCTTGTAATTCATAATGTTTGTTGCTTAATGTAGGCAAGCTGTTTCCCAATGCTAGAGTTCAGTCAACCCATCAAGTTCTTCAATCAGTTTGGTTTGATAGCAAAGAGCAAATTCTAGACCTACAGTGACATTACCTTTGGATATAAAACCCCAAAGATAGGTTTAATGCTGGCATCCAATGAATTTGTAGTTCTATGGGGAAATGTTGTTTTATACAAACCACTTGATAACCAAGGATACCTAAATGTAGACAAGAGGTTGGTACGCAACCTTGAAGGGACTTTTTCTATATTTTAAACTTTGTTGCCTGTTGTTTTTTATGTAGAACTGGTATGGTGTTTATACTGTATACCTATATGTGGACCCCAGGAAAAGGAGCTGCAGCATTAGTGGCAGCTAAAGGAGTAAAGCCAAGAGTTGGTTTAATGCTAAAAGTTTATCATTAATAGCATTCAGTCAATTCGTTTCCATTTGAATCATGTCTGAATGAATAATAACGAATTGTCTCTTAGAAAAGGCACAGAGGTACAGCAGTGTTAAAGCATTAGGTTTTTCAACCTATGCATAATGGCCACCATGTGATTATGGTGAATGTCAAAGGTCTTTAATGGACTTTTTCCTGCAATTGTTTGTACATTCTTGATGCAGATACTGTGACATGCAATTAACCATGCTCTAATTACTTGATCCATATGAAGAAGCCCCAGGCTTTGCTTTAAATCCTGACTGCACATTGATTTCTCATAGGTCAACACTGCTCAGGTTGATCTACAGTGATACAGGGTTTCACTGAAGTGCATGAGTGAGTCTGATGATTGATTAATTACAATTATCAGAGGCCTGATAATTCGGCAGAGATGATAATAACATCAAGTGTGCTTTATTGCTCTGGTGGAAAAAGCCTCTCTGGCGTCTAAATGGTCTCTCCCCAGTTAATTTGTCTTCCTTCACTGTCCAATGCTTTTAAGTGCAGCAGGACAGGTGGATGGCTGATGCCATGTGTTCAAATATTGGGAGTTTTGGGGGGTAAAACTGGGACTAAAAAAAAGAATAAACTCTCTTAATTACCGGGTATCATGGGCGAAAGGGAAGGAAACGCAGCAGGAGGTATTGTTACCACAGACGTCACAGCTAGAAACACGCAGCCGTTCACTTTGGGCCATTTGACTCAATTGCACATTTAATGATGGCATGAGGATGACTCACATATAGTGCTGACTCACTTTACATTAAATCCTTGGGTACAGCTGCTCTTACATTCCCTTTGCTGATAAAACTAAAGGACTCGACTTGTGTTAAGAAAAATTTAAACAATTTTGAAACTTTCTGCTTTAGCTTTGCTTGTTAGTTACAGTAGATGCAGTTTGTACACAATCAGCATTTCATTACTGGTTTGGGTGTTCATCGGTTTAGTAAATGAGCATTGGTTTTGTTTGGATGTTTACATATTTATCAGATGCCTTTAAGAGGCCAGAAGAAAAAAAAACAAGAGCTACAGCAGCTGTGATTTAAAAAAAAAAAAAAAAGATTAGAAAGTTGATAAATTATCCATCATAATTTAAATCCTATTTACGAATACAAATTTTTGTGGTATCATAATTTTGCAAGTCAGATTCTAGTCTTTTCTTAATCCTGACCATGTTGTTTTGGTCTTGTCTGGCAGTTCAGATTGCTGAGCTCTACTTTCTGCCTCCATACATTTCTGTCCAAGACCTGCAAGACGGATCATGTCATAAACTGCATGGCTGAAACAAGGCCTTCATAATCCATCCTGACATCAAACCAAAGTCTTCTGTTTTCATAGTGATTCAACCACCAGGGATGGCGTTAAACTGAAACATACCCATCTGTTTCTTTCTGTGTGCCAACTTGTCAGATCGGGTTAAAATCCAGACAGGTTTAAGTGACAGGGAGGCCATGGCGTGATCCCACACCGTCTGCACTATCCAGTGTCATGTTCATATGCTTGGATGAGTTTATCCTCGTGTACGGCTGAGCTCTGATGACTTTTGAAAAAGCAGCAAGTTTTAGAGCAAGGCATGAAATATAACCAAGATATTGTATCTGTTAGTAATACAGGGGAAAATATTCCCTCTTATTTATGTTTCCCTCCACCAGGAGTATGATGTTTCAGGTCAAATGCAAGTGTTAAATGCTCACTGTGGAGTCAAAGTTGGGACTTGTTTGGTTTTCTCGAGAACAAAGTGATGGTAGCGTCAACTTGTGCTTATTTTTAATATATAAAAGGCCGCTCTGCTTTCCTATGCTCAAAGTTTGGAAAGGTTTGTATATTTTATTGTATTCTATTGTGAAAGAGCTGGGCTATACATACTCTGCTTGGCAGTTTCACAGAAGTACGAGTACACCTTTTTCGTAACATGACTTGCTCCCTCTGTTTTATCTATGTGAACATTTCAGTTGAGATATGCTGCGTAAAATTATAAGAAGTCTTCAATTATTTGTTTTAATGCAATATCCTATTGCACCAAATATCTATTTGGTGCAATAGAAATTCATCATAACTCCTATTCCCGTACTTTTTGTATTAGCATGACACAGCTCATTAAAATACATGCTTTCTCTGCACTCTTTAGTTGTTCATTATAATCCATATACAATTACTTTAAAAATGTTGTGACTGGCATAGTTTTAATTTTTCATATTCTGAATTTGTTCAGATACCATTGAAAGGGGATAAATAATTCAGACAACACAGGATCATTTTGATGAGAATGAATGGGAGTGAAAAAGGAGCCTGTGGTCAATCCATACTAGTTAATTGAGGTAGTTATGGTAAAAGCGACTTGTAAGCCTCAGTGCTCCTCGACTCTGATGGCTTTCCTATAAGGGACCCTCAGGTCTTTTGATAGGGCATTCGCCAGTGTCCTTTGAGGCTGCCTCACCCCCTACAATAAACAGGCAGCCCTTTGTCACCAGGAGTAGGGGGTCTGAAGGGGTGCTCCTCGTTATTATTTTCTAAAGTAATTATACCTTATTATCTGTGTTTACTTTAGCAGGGGTGCAAGCGTGCAGGTGTGGGCCATTCGACAGTGGGTTGGCAGTCTCACTGGTGAGCACACCCCGAGTGTCTTTTATTTTTACTCTCTCCCCTCCATCTTTCCTTGGAGGTTTTTGGGGGGTTTTAGTCGTAGTGTTGTAGCCCCGCCGCTAATTTCAGCTCAACAAAAGAAACGTGCAATTAGGGCTATTATAGTAGCAGCTGCATGCTTCCTAGCTGTGCAGCGACAGCTTCATCTTCTCCCCGACTCAGTGGTGAAGGGGTGGAGAAGCGGAGAGGAGCAGGGCCTGCAGTGGCGGAAAAAGAAAGGCGAGATGGTCACAGTAGCTTTCAGTGTCTGCAGAAAAGAGAGGAAAATATAGCCCGGGAGGCTGGTAAGTTTCCTCAAAGCAGACACGGCAGGGACTCTCGCCCACAGGCCTGTGGGCCTTGAGAACAATGGATCTGCCATCTCCCAACATGAAGTGTTATGAAATAGTTCTCGCCACAGCACCAGAGGCTGCTCTCTTGCTCGAAGTCATGTGGTCTCTGGACTGCGTGGGCAAAGGGGGAAATGATTTGCAAATAAGAAAAATACTATTGAAGATTCAAGAAACTAACGTATCAGTTTCAAACTATCCATAGTTGCCACACTGATGGACACAGAATACAATCTGGGAGAGAAACATGGCTCAGATTTCTTCTGAAAGACTTTATTTTACCACTTCTAGCTAAGACAGGAAAATACCCTGTTAGACACAACCTTCCAACAATGTCAAAATACACACTCCTCAGATTGTTATCCAGGTTTCTCTATGTCAGTCAATATCATCCTGAGTGAGCCTGCTCATACATGTCAAGGTGAATCATGTGGGTCACAAAGGGACGACAAAAGTGCTCGCACCAGTTTAAGTCTGGATTAAATGGGATCAAAGAACGTCAACTGCCAAGACGCTGAAAAGCCCTGCGATCTGTTTGAGGTTGAATATTGAGGGCCCATTGAGGCCCTCATGGCGCCAAACACAAGGGACCAATCTCATGCTCTCAGCACAAACAAAATGGTCACGGGTCCTCCTCTGTTGCTCTCACTTACCGATTTTCTCACTTCACTGACTCCCCAACCCTTAGAATAATCATCAGACACAGGGCCCTCAGTTTCAAGGGCATAAACAGATTTGAACATATGTATAGAGCTCTTTTGAGTTCACTTGATAAACATGTGACCTTGCTCCATTTCCTACCGTACTTGCCAACAAAATATTTATTTTCTTTATTGACATGCATATCAGCAGCAGCTGGAGCATTGTCTTTCAATCACAATACAGGCTGTGCACTCAGGAGAGCTGCTGGGCTGTGATATGCAGCTGATTGGGATAATAACTGGTAGTAAACAGGGATTTGTATTATCCCAGAAGACAAGGAGAACTGTCAGATGGTTGTCAGCATACTGTCAGTTGCCAAGGTTTAAACGCTTGACCTGAACGAGCAGATTTCCACTTACACCTTTTCCATCCTTTGGTGCCAAAATCTGTGTAACACTTTCCAAATATAAACTCGTAAATAATGCCGGAAAATCAGCGCTAAGGAGAAACAATGAAAAGCCAGTAGGAATGACCACCCACAAGCAGATTGCTGTAGATGTAGCAGAAATGATCAAATGCCACAATCTCTATCCTAAGACATTTTAAATCTATTGAGCCAGACTGTATTAATGTTTAACAGAACTAACAACAATTAGTCTTTAATGGTTTTTTTTTTTCAGTTGTAAACTTTTATAGAGATTTAATGTCAAAACAGGTCTCCTAATTTGACACATAACACTTTTGTTGTGCCTTTAAGAAGCAGGAAGTGATGTCATGAAAACAGAACACTACTAGTTCAATGTAAAGTAATGTGCACAGGTCAAGGAAAGTCGGTGCTCTTATGGATGGTGTTTGTGCTGTCACACTTTGTTTGGAATAGGTTCGATGATGTTTTCTGAATGATTTCAAAGGCTGAATATTACCTGTCACGAACTTAATAAGACCATGTGTTGTTATTTTTCTTAAATTATTTTTTAATACATTATTTTTGATACGTTGGTTATATAAAAACATGAATAAAAGCTCAGTGGTTGACATAATTTTAAAGTTCAGTAGCTCTGTGTGTGTGTGTGTGCAATATTATCTGACACGTGGATAATCAACACCAAATAATTTTTCTGATTTCTATTTTGTTTCTGTGCTGTAGTGCAGATATATTTTAGTGTCAAGCCTTTTTAAGCCCTCTATAGGCAGAAATTAGTGTCACAAATGATAATATTAACAGTGTCTGCACACCTGTCACATGAATGAGGATTTTCAGCTCATAATCACTGTTGGTAATGAAATTATAAACCAAGTTTATATAATGTCGGGTTGTACAAAATGAATCACAGGCATAAATACTTTACATTGTACCAGTATTTAATTTCATCTAATAATGTTACCTGGTCTTTCTGGAGCCAGAGGATGGATGTAGTTTTCAGGATGAAAGCTGCTCTTGCTGCCTCGGTCTTACTGGCATCCATTTCACCTCATTAGGACCCTGGGACTGAGAGTCGACAAAACACTGAGAGAAATCATTTTGCCGGGGGAGTGTGGCGGGGATAAATTGGCCTCTGGTTCAGTATGAGAGTCCCCGCTGTGCCAAGCGGAAGAGAAGGGCCTGGCTGGCAGTAGGGGCAGGCCCAGGCAAGGCCGGCTGGGAGGCCCCCTGCTGAGACCCCCTCCCTGCCTCTGACAAACATGGCAGTGGATAATCTCTCCTTCAGGGACTCGGCCCTGCGCTGTGGGGCTGAGAGGGAAGGGGGCTGTTATACAGCACTGTGCAGAGTAACTGCCTCTGTATGTGCAAGGCATGCACTACAAACACACTTGTTCACATTATGTGTTCTTGCACAGTGTTTCGCTCACTCCATTTCTTACATATACATTTCCCTTTGTAGCAAACAAATTTCACATTTAATCTTTAGTTACCTGTTCAAGATGATAAAACATATGAGATAGATTCTGCAGAGTAACTGCACAAGCTATCCATGACAGGTTGATGTGTTTGGCTTGTTTGGTGTGCATCGGCATAATCCTAAAACAACTGTTATGTATGTAAGAATATATAATCACAAAAAAATGCTCGAAAATCAAAAAACATGGGGTAGATTTCTAGTAATCACCACTGAAACAAAAGTTAACTTCAACTATTGACTGTACTGTACATAGTGCTACTAAGGCAGGTATCTATTTTGCTTTGGAAATGTTTGTAATATTACTTAGGAAATAATCATCAGAATTTGTGAGGCTTGATAGTCATAAACTGTCAATGGAAAAATAAAAGAGTAAACAAAAACAAAAATCATTGTAGTACATAAAAAACTGGAAAGTTCTTTTTTACAAATGTCTGTACTGTGACTGAGGAATTGTAACGTAAGTCAGCAATAGCAGCAAGAACTCTCAAGAGAACTGTTTTCTCCAAATGCTTTACTTTCATCAATATTTCTTACAAAAAAACAAGAACAAATCAGCATCCTCAAAAATCTCCAGGTGGTGTGTGGTCGGCCGGTGATATTTCAATATAAATGTCCATATCCACTGTCATCCACTACTGGGAGGCCTTGTCAGCTGTTACGACGTCTCCATCTTGTAGCCATGTTTTTCCAGCTCGCCTCTGCAGGGAGGAAAAAGAAAATAGAAAGATCGAGTCAGCAGAGATGATTGCAGGTGGGTGGTTGAGGCATAAGTACCCTCTGCTATTGATTGTGAGAACCATTAAGAGATGGGAGTGAAAGAATATATAAATATTGCATAATGTGTGCAGCTATGGATTTGATGATTACATATATGGCAGCTGTGCCCTTTAACAATAATGATATCTTATAGCAACAACTTAATAGCAAGGCTATCATAATTGGCCAAAATAAAACAATAGCATATTACTGTCTTAAGTGTACTCAAATAAAAACAGAACAGCCACTTATCTGCCGACAGTTATTGATTATTCAATAAATGAACTTGGTAAGACTGAAAACTCCTGAAGGGTAAAAAAAAGAACCAAAACTATTTCTGTTATACTTGATTCTATCACAAGAGAAACACAGTTAGAAATGTTTGACTTGTTTTTTGACTCAAGTGATACATAATACATAATGGGAACCTTAGCTACTAAAGAGAAACTTAATGATTAAACATGAGTGATTTCAGCAATTTGAAATAACATGATAAAGACAAGTAAAATGAGAGAAACATGCAGAAAGTGAACCTGAATCATGTGAGTTTAAATATGCAATGCATAAGACATTGTTCCTTACAGCAATAACAATAATCGATAGCTAGGTGGACAAATTTAGGGGGCAAATTAAAGTTTCAATGTCTAGCTTTTTGTCTTCATCCTTTAACCTTTGAGTCTTAATCTCTTTAAATGCAGTTTTGTTCACCACTTTGTCGCCATCAATTAATCTGAGGGCAGAAAAGAATAATTTCTTAACCCCCATATCTTTTTCATGAAGAGCAACTCTTGGTAAGTATCAGACAAGGACATTTAAAGAATTTAAAAACAATAATAATATTGTTTCTACGCCAAAAATTTATTGTGGGTTATACGTTAGACATTTTCAATAAAGACAGTTATCTTTTGTTAGATAAAACTACTTTCACATGTATACACAAAGATCAGCATAGAAATATTTGTCCAGAGCAATCACCTACAAGTAACCAAAGCTAAAAGTTTTTCAAAGGAGCTTGATGCTACTGTTCTAAAGGTGTCAACAGATCACAACTGACCCCCACATGATACAATAAAATACCCTAGTACTGCGTGCAGGAATACTGTAGTAAGCTTAATCTCTGATCTAACTCTGGTGCTTAACATTTTACACAATTCACTTGCAACTTGTGCTGTCAAAATGTCAACTCTATTTTAACAAAGCATCAAGAAAGTCCAAACATGTCCCTTTGACTTTGCGATTTTACAGTTGAAAGCAGAAATTTGAAACCTTTATCAGCCCATGAATCTGTGAAAGGTTATCACACAAATGTGGAACTGTTTTGAATAATATAACCTTATCATTCCATTACTGAGAATTGAAAATGTGCAATTTATTGTTCTGTCTACTTTATGAGCAGGAAGTAAAAACCTTTGTCAATTAGTTAAAAAGGATTGGGCGTGGAAGTACTGCATCAAATGTAGTACACACCATAACTGAATTAATTAGCATTAGAGCTTGTTAATCAATGAACACCACGCTATAATGTTAAATGTTTGATGTTTTGTACAAGGCAAGCTGGAAGCCCAGAGTAGAAAAGTCGGTTAAAGGTTGAGATTACCTCAGCTGGTTAGAGAAATCATCCTCTACGTTGTCGTCATCCCAGTTGTCTTCCCAAACATGAGCATCTTCGTCTTCATCCAGTCCTGTCCAGTCTGCCAATGTAAAAGTAGAATGTTATAATAATCTCCCTTATCAGTAACTTTGTCCTGATCGCTCTAATAAAACGTAAATAGCCGATGAGAAAAACACTTTTCATACTTTCGTGTGAACCCTCAATCATCTTCACCTATTATGCTATCAGATTAGCTCTGTTGCTAGCATACAAGTCAAGCTACCGGTGCGAGCATTCAAAAGCTAAATACACAACTGAAAAAAATACAGTAAGCGAGAGCGTACAAGGACATAGAAACACTTAAAGTGACAGCAACTGACATTGAGCATTTCTAATCGATCAGCTATGTGATATGAGGTAGAAAAGCTGGCGGGTTATAATCGAAATGCTAACGAATGTCATTGCTAAAAGGCTAGGCTAGCTGAGTCACTGTCACTGGGCCCATTACAGAGAAAAACGAAACAACTGACAGCGAAACTAAAAGAAAATTAAGAAACAGCACTTCACGTTTTTTATGTTATTTACCTTCTGCCGGGAATTCTTCAAACTCATCGTCCTCCTCCAGTAAACCGAGGTCCACGGTCTGTTTCTTGTCTGACATGTTAGCAGTTAGCCGCAGTATTGCTGTTTGGTCATCAACGGACTCTCACGCGCAGGTTCTATGGGACGCCCGAGCACTTCATACGGGTACGAATTGCGCTCACTGCGCAGGCGTCACCATCTTCAACGTTGATACAGAAGTAAGGAATTTCTGTTTGTAAAACACCTGAAATGTAGTGAATTAGATGACTTACTCTTTGACAAACATTTGTGCTCTGACGCGGGGGTTCTTACACTGCAGTGACACGGAAAAAACATACCCCACAGCTTGTTCATGAAGAAAAATCCAGAGCAAGCGTGGAGACAGGTCAGTGGTGATCAAAAAAAAAAAATGAAGCCTTCTCTCAGTTTACTTTAGACATGAATCCATAAAGTAGTGAGATCTGGCAGGTTTCAAAATGTAACTTTTATTTAAATTAACCGTATGTTTGAGTGGCTCCTTAACCAAACTAACTTCATGGATATGCTACTTGCTTTTATACAATATGGTGGCAAAATAAATGAATCACGTTTTAGTTTTAAAGGACCATCATTGAGTAAAGTCTACAAAGCCTACATTTCATGTACACATACAGCAACGTGTGCTGGGTTCAGCCTAAAAGAAGAAATTGTGTGGTTAGACATACCTCCATGAATTGTGTTCAGTTGTTCTGAGAGTTATTCATAGCTAAGTGGGTAATTGTTATTGATGTGATAAGGTATCTTTTGGCTGATTAATTGTAGGTTAATATTTCTTGTAATTAGCCAGAGCTTTCAGGGGTAAATGAAGCATGCATAAATCAGAGTAGTTTGGACTTACGTCACAGTTTTGCTGTGTCATTGTTTAACTAGGAATGGCACCTTGACCAAAGAAATACTATTAAATGGATTTAACTTCCTCACTAATCCCCCTGGCTTCTACAGACACATGTGTTTGTTTTCTGCCTGTCATATGTTTTGTATTAAGACTTTATAATTGTTCAAACCTGCATTTGTAGCCTGAAGTGTACGAAGCTTGATCCCATGTTTTCAGCCAAGGTTGTTTTTAATAACAGTCAGAGTCGCAATGGGAAGTAAAGCCGACAGAAAACTCACAAATATTTGGGACAACAGAAAACTCTTTCTCTCAGCCGCTCTGAATTTCTCCCGGTCTGTTTCTCTCCCTCGCAGACTCACACGCTCTCCCTCCCTCCACCACCACAAAAGCCTTGTGCAGTCCTCTTCCCTCAAAAACATATGCACACAAGTCAGTCAAATTTCAGCAAAGATTTTTCATTTGGGAACAAATGCACATTGTAACCCATGCGGCTTGCTCAAATAATGAAGCGGCAGCCACAGCTTAGGATGTATTTTAGATAAATGAGAGCGCACATTCACCACAAAACCACTTGTACCACTATGAAAATTGCTCTGCAGCTGTCATATGCTGACAGATGGAGCAAACCTCAACTTAGGCCCAAGGTACTTATTCTATTTTCAAATTATTTTGTAATCATCCTAAGCCTTTACACATGACAATGCCACCACATGTAGAGGAAAGAGGAACAAGACACGAAGAGAAAGTGCAAGAAGTAAATGCCTCTGTCTTCAGTCGGATGTAGGCTACAATGTTTACTCCATATTCCAGGTTTTGAGGATCATTTGGAAAGAATATGTGACATTTGAAGAGATTAAAACAGGAAGTGTTACATGCTCATCAATTTTCAATATCAGGCTGCAAGTCAACTGTTTTCATTACTCAATCAGTTACAGATCATTTTCAAGATCAACTGATTAAGTTTTTGATATATAGGGTCTCAAAATGTGTCTCAAAAATGCCAATAAATGTATGCCCTTAAGTTTAAAGGTGACACTTTAAGTTTATTTTTTTCTTGAATTAGATAAAGAAAACAATGTTCAATCTTTACATTTGAGATACAAGAATAAAATTTTAAAACGGTTATCTAAATCAGCTGACCAGAGCACATAAGTGATCAAGTTATTTTCTGCTTTTATTTTGAATAATAATCTGCCTGGATAGATGGAACAGAGTAGTATTATGTTACTGTGTTAAAAAGTTAAAAAGTTGTGTTGCTATACTGCAACACATTCTGTTTGGTCAGACAATTTGATTTATGAATGATTGTGTGACTTTCTTTTAGCTTCCCTCCCTGAAGTACGACTGAATCTGGTGCCATTCAGTCTCGGGTGCAGGTGAAGTCCTGGGAAGCGGCAGCAGCATCCGCTCAGCATACCTGAGACTGCTGTTACACTCCGCCTGGCGCCTGGAGTCTTTCTGCTCAGGTAAAATAGATGGAGTTGGAAGACGGGGGGGTCACAGTGGAGAGATCCAGTATGGCCAGTGCAGACAGTCTCTGCCATAAGTTGTGTGTGAGTATAACAGCATCACATTTCTGTCCTTTCACAAAGCCCTCTGGGAAAGGACAGCTCGGCAGCCGCTTTAAGTACACTGACAGAGACAGACAGGGGCAGACAGAGGGAGACTCCAGTTGAAGCCTGCATGGCCAGTCTGACAGTCTACACCCTCTGCCCCTCCAGCCCCCCAGACCTGCTTTATCACAGGCCTGGCTTATGATATGGCCTCGGGGTGGTGCACAGCGAGAGGTGGATGGCTGGAAATGGGTGGAGATTGGAGACAGACAAGACCTCTTCTCCTAAATGTCAGAGAAAGTGACAGTGCATAGGGTGGAGAACCATTTGTCCTCTCTGTTGTCTGACGATATCCTTTCTGTACCCGTGGACACTTCGTCTCAACACCCCCTCCTTCTTAACAATTACACCTTGCATTATCATTTTCCCTGCCTCCAACTAAAGGTTTCTAAAGGTGCCACTCAATCCAAGAGCATGTGCATGCCTCAAAAACTAAATAGCATTTGGGCTTAGTTGTGTTGTCAAAGCTGTGAAGTATTAAGACAAGACAGAAACAGGATACACAAGCCTAAAGAAATGCCTAAGACATACAAGAAAGTGATCATCATGGATTATAGAGACTTAACCAGACAATTAATGAGGCAAATCCAAGAAAAAAAGATGTAAGCTTTGCTCCTAGGAAGTCTCCAGAGAGAGAATATGCTTCCAGGATATGTCTGTCAAGATCCTGTATTAAATTTAATCCCAGCCAGTCAGTAAGTCTGCACCATTGTGTGTTGTGTGGAAACCCAGTCTCTTGGTTCATATCAGTACCTTCATCCATTGGGGATCACTGGAAAACTTTGGTAACTTCATGCAGCATTTCCTCTGAAGAGTAAATTCATGTGGGAATTAAATAAGCAAAAAAATAAGTAAGAAAGAATGTTTTTGTGTTTGTTTTGTGCTCTGGAGTCTTTCACTGGGGGTCTCATTCACTGAGGCATCTGTCATGACGAATTTAAGTTTCATATTTTCCCCCCTGTCCGTCTTGAAAAGCTCTGTCATCTTGGGCTTGAGGTACAGTTTGCCAAGAGGCTAATGGGCCTTTATGACGGTACAATCTGATGCCTGTCCCGGCTAGCCAGCAGGTAATCCTGTCCACCTCGCGACTTAGCTCTGCTCGGGCTTAAGTTGCATATTTTGTTTTTATCAGGACACTGCTGATAAATGCTATCAGCAAGAGAGAAATGAAATATGGGGGGTCTCGCTCCAGTCTGCCTGAGACCCTACTGCAGGGCTAGAGTCCAGGAACAATGACACCTCTATTGGTGGAGCTGGACTGACTCTATGCTAGAATAAACTGCATTGCACTCCCATGCTCACAACATTGTTTACTATTGTTACTATCACTAATGTGGTACAAATAAAATCCAATCAGTAGCTCTGCAAACTTTTAGATTTTTACATTTTTGTGTAATTGCGAGATGAGCCCACACCTCCAAACACTTTCAGTCACAGTTGCAGCAGCTCTACTTTCAGACCCCCTGATATCATTAAATAAAATCATAAAATTACATGCTAATTTATTTCCAGTAATGTGTTCTAATAGTGTGCTACCTCTGTGTCCATGGTCCAATGCCACGCACCTATACTGTACATGAAAAGCACTTACACACTCTTACCATAGGTGATAACCCCCTCTGTGAAAAGCACTCTTATTGGAAGTACCCATTATCTGCAAAGTCTATCCTCATGCTGACACCAAGTCATTAGCTTAAGCTGTCCTCGGTGTAAAATCACTGTTAATTTCTTTGGCAGTGGTGCACAGTGATTTGGCACATATTTTCATTGACTGCTGCAAATAGATTACAGATAAGTGACCTTAGTGGATTCCACAGATGTAAAACATTACACGTTATTAACACATTTAGTTGTATTACTTGGATCTGTGATGTCTACATTTCCCATTAAGGGATTTTTTTTGTTTGAAAAAAAGAGAAGAAATTTTATTGCATATAGCAATATGAATTTTGATTTAGCTCAGTAAAGTCAATCAAAACATGTTTTTATTCCTTTATGCTTGTAAAGGCTTTGCTTATGTAGGCCTGAAATACTCTATAAAGACTGTTCATACATAGGAAACATGCACATATCTTTCTTAGAATCTTTGTGCTCCCTGTTGTATTATTTCATATTTATTTACATGTACAGCTCTGTAAATCGTAACTTCAAATTTTGCTTATTGTGTTGCCTTATTTCTGTCTTTTACTCTCATTCAGAGTAAAAAAAAAGTGCCGCATTTTTATTATGTGCATGCATAGGGCTGATTCTGATTTTGAGTCCCATGTTACACCATATATTAGGGCATTTTCCTTTTCATATTTAAGTGACTGAGCCCTGCAATGTTTTGTGCTCAACTTGGAAATACATTTAATAAAATCAAAATGACAACACCTATCATCATTTCTACAAAAAAGGTTTCCTCTTCTTCATGCTAGTGGAGGTTAAGCTGATTTAAGCCGTTTACCATGCTGTGATGTGTCTGAAATTAAGCACCATTAGGAGGTATGTCATATGTCACATGCCCATAAAATAGAGACAACCTAGATATCTCACCTTTTTGCTCTAAACCCTTTAAAGTCAAGTCGCTTTTCTCATCTAATTTTAATGTTATCCTCATACCACTTCATGAGCTTAATAGCTGCTAAAGAGCTGTATGTATTTTCTGTTGCATCTAAACTATCGCCTCCAGTGTATGTCCTTTTTTTCTCTTTCTTCTTCTCTGTGATCATGATTCTCTTCCTGCAGCACACAGAAACAGACCCCCCCCCCTCTAGTTATAGTCTAGATATATCAAAGTGTGCGTGTCCCACACAGCAGGAGGTTCACTGAATGAGTGACAAGACCTGCTCTGCTCCTCTTCGACACCTGTCAGAGCCTCGTCTGTCATCTGTGTGCAGGGATGGAAATGAGCAGGAGTGACACAACATGCCAGAGGTGATGGTGACGGCGACTGCTTTCTAAATCAGTTGCACAGCTCATAGCCCGTGTGCTGCCTGTGTCAGAATAATTATCTTCTTCGAGCTTTCAGATCAACCTTTTTGTAATGCACTGATGTCATTCTCTAGGTGTGCTCCATATCTGCATGTTTTATTATCTGAATCTGCAAGAGTTAGGAATTTATCAATTTAGCCATCCATGTACAACTCAATGAACAGAAAGGCTGGGCTATTTTACTTTGCAGAGGAGTATTACAATCTTTTTCTGTTACAAATGAAAAACTGTCTTCATAATAGATTCAACATTACTTGTTTCTCCTTAGTCAGTCTACTAGCAGGTTGAAAGTACCTGTACACCTTTAAAAGTACCTGTTTGTTTCAGTGATTTCTCCTTCACATCACTGTTACTATCCACCAAATTCACAAGACGGCCATTGTCCTCTATGCTGTTGGCAAGCGGCCACCCCCCAGTGTTGACACATAAATCCATTCTGAAAGTGCTTAAACTGCAGTTCCTTGAGTGTCCACTGGAGGCTTTACCATAAACCCTGAGAATTCCAAGTAACAACCATGTCAAAATGTCTGTCTTTAGAGAGGAGTATATTCATAGTCTGGTATAGAAAATGGTTTTGGTTTAATCAGTTTGTTTCTCTGTTTCTACTCTATAGTGGATCATTCTTTTTATATGACTCTTTAAACTTAAGGTATGAAGATTACGAGTACTCTATAAGAAGGCATAACAGCAGGACATGACTGACCTGACTCACTGCGAGCTTAATTTACCTTTTAACTTGGAGACTCAACACCTCCTTGTCTTTCAGTGGCCACTGCTTTGATAAGACATCCTAGTTGATTGGGTAAGCCAATTAAATATCCACTGATTGTAAAATAAGGCAGTGATTCTCAAAGTGGGATTCCAGGACCCCAAGGGGTCTGCGAACTGTAGCCAAGGGGTCCACAGAATAACTTCAAAAACGCTTGTCAAAGTGTGCTGTTATCATTGATAAAAAGTATATCAACAATCTGGGATCTCTTACACCAATAAAATCAGCTGTTTTTTCTAATACTCCTGCCCAACTTTGTTTTGTGCCATGAGATCAATTCTTATATGATTCTGACATGTTTATCACTACATAGTTGGCAACAATAGAAAAAAATTCAAAAACCAAAAACACCAGTGGCGTACACAGACTTTTCAAAGAGCAGGGGCAAAAAAAAAAAAAAAAAAAAAAAAGGGGGGGGGGGGGGGCACATATAGCATTTTTGCCACCCAAGAGAGCAGTCTGTCATATTTTAACCAGCCAAGAGGGCAGTTCAGTTCTGAATTGTTTGTGAATTATAAATGTAAACTAAATCCATCGGCACACAAATCCGTACCATACACTATAAAAAAGTATTAATATTTGGCTAATCATTTTTACAAGAGCGATGTCTAACCCGAAAGGGATCCATGGACTAAAAAAGTTTGAGAACCCCTAAACTAGAGGGTCTTTTAGCTGTTGATGTATCTGGATGTGGTGAAATGTAAATGATCCGTCATCATATGTTTGTAGGATTAACAAACCTTGGCAGTATAAGACCAGTATTTGAACAAACAGTGATATATGTTGCCTAGTTTAATCCAATTTTTTCCCCCTGCAATATAAGTGCATGCATTCAATTTCTTAAACTTACTAGTACACAACATGTATGATATTTTTTTCATATTTTTGTCTTAAATTATTTCTTGTTCTCATACTCTTTCATTTTAAAACTTAAATCAGATACCAAAAGTCAAACCAACATTTAAAGAGATTCCAGAAGTTAAAAAAAAACAGTTCGGCAACTATTGTTGTTGTTATAGTTTGATCATTACGTGTCCAAAATTTAGATGGTAATCAACGGCTTTCTTTGTTGATTCGTCATAATCTCTGACTGACTAACTCTACACAATTTAGTCATACCAAATTCCACGTCCTAATCCCCAACATGTGGCTGTCCCTAGCCCCGGAAAAGTCTGTGATTGGTCTGATTGATAAATGAAACCCTCCTTATGCTTTTGGGCGTATGTTGGAAGGGGCCTCAGTGGGTCTGGACTTTGTCCAGGAAACCTGGGACAGCTACTTATTAAGTAGTTAGACCCTCAAGACGAGGCTGCAGACAGGGACTGCCAGTGGTCACCTGGGCTTGGATTTAGCTACAGCAACCCTGGGCCATCAGTCAGACCTGAGGGTCAAACTGTGGTTTCATGTTGTAGATGGGACACAATCCTCTCTTATGTGTAAGGGTCAAAGGTTGTGTGTTTGTTCAGCCTGGCCAGGTAAAAAATATAATTATTATCACTTTATCAAAACAATCATCTTGATCTGTTCTATAACAAAACAGCTTTGTTAAGAAGATAGGACAACGAGGAGTGTAAATCT
Source organism: Halichoeres trimaculatus (assembly GCF_033239565.1). Classification (NCBI taxonomy): domain Eukaryota; kingdom Metazoa; phylum Chordata; class Actinopteri; order Labriformes; family Labridae; genus Halichoeres; species Halichoeres trimaculatus. Next base: position 21,304,700 of record NW_027437192.1, read on the forward strand.
TTAATCATGCTTTCTTTATTCCTCCTCAACTTCCCTGCTTGGTTTCAATTTAGGTTTCCCTCACAGAAATCATTATTTGAGTTTGGGGAGGAAATGATAAAACAGAGTAAAAGATATGCCAGAGCTGACATCAAACACCCCCCTTTGCTAAGTCATTACTGTTTCTTAATTGTTTCTTCTCCTTCAGTGAGTTTCTGAAACACAGATGCACAGTGTGTCTGTTCATCAGTGTGACTGGTTTTGGAGAAAATAAATGGATATTTTGTAAAACAGAGAGGAATGATACAATAACTCATCAATTATAATGTTCCCTCTGTGGTTTACATTCAGGCATCCAAATTTGTAAAAGGAAGTAAAAGTTGGGGATGTATGATTTAACATTCACTTCCGATGCTGTGGAAAGGGGGCATTGATGACACAAAGTGATCCTAATTCCCTCATACTCTGCCAGTCTGCAATTTTAAAGCGCAGACTGGCAGCTGGTCGTAAGACAGTAAAAGTCAGTCTAGCATAGAAGTCCAGGCAGGCATAAAACCAAAAATGTTTCCTATGAATGCAGCCATTGGGGAGGCCAAAGCAGCCCAGCCAATGATGTAGCTTTCAGAGTTGGAGCAGTGCACTCTGGGAAGAGCCCAGATGAAACACAAGGAGGAGAAAGGGAAAGCGGTGATTTGTCATTAAGACTTTTCAAAGAAAAACCAATGCCAAGGGTCCAATTTATGCTTGTTGTAATTTCACCCCAATCGCTCCCCCATGCCCCTGAACACATTCTTCTCCCAGGTATCCAAAGCACGCCACACAAGCTGCGAATGCTGATTGAATGCCAGAATAGCACAACACAATGCTAGAAAGGTTTAGATCATTTGCTGTGAATGTTCTTTTTAGATTTTCAATCAATCACATTAAAAGAGGTTTTTTAAGCATTAGTCGTGTTTTCCACTGTAATTTGGCACCTCTGTTTGTTTTGCAACGGCTTCTACACTGCGTGTTATCTACTCTGGCTTTAGATACGAGCTGCCTGTGGGCTCATTAATGTCAAGAGGTGAGGAGAGCCATCTCTGTTTTTCAGCACAACGGTCTGCCAGGTACAGTTTCTCTTGGCCTGTGCAGCATTTGTAAAACATGCTCTCATAAAACTTAATCAAACGCTCCAGTTCTTGAATGGGATGTTGGAAAATTATTTACAGGCAAATAAAGTTGCGTGCGACCATGCAAAAAGCCATCTAGTGTTGGTGCATGTTTCTGTTTAGCAGAAATAATTCTCAACCCAAAATTTGGAAGCGACGACTGTGATTTGCCACAGACTCGTGTTAATCCTCTTACACATGCTTGAAAGTTGATCATCCAAATTTAACACAGCTTTTCTGCAGACTGCAACAACATGATTTTATGTTTCCAATTGCACAGACAGTTTATGGGTAAATGTGTGTGAAGTGCTGAAGCTGCCGCTAATATTTTTCTAGAGGATGAATGCTGCTTGATACCTTCCTGCCTGCCGAGCTGCCTGCTCACACAGATGTGCATCATCACTGGTTGATTGTCGCTGACCTCGGCTGATTAAACTGGCAAAGGGCAGCCAGTTGTGCAGCTGGGTGTGTGTCTGGCAGGCCGGGGCAGTGGGGCACTGAGGGGAGAAATGGTAGCGTGACTGCAAGGGACTGCGGGGCCGCTACATCATGACCCCAGCTGACACACTGGCCAGTCTGCACACTGTGCTGCACTTGTTTCCCCGGCTGAGGCGTTTGATACAAAAGAGCGAGGAACTTCCCCAGACCTTCATTCGGGGTGTTTGGACAACTTGGAGGCCCCTGCAGTGCCCCCAGGGGCCCCTCAGCTGGTCTGCAGAGGGAGAGGGACTGAGAAATAAGGCAAAGCTCTGAGCAATTAAGAGGGGAAGTGTGTGTGTGTGTCTGTCCGTCTGTCTGTTGAAGTGTGAGGAATCTATGACATCATTGTTGCAGGAAATTTATAAACGCCATTTGTTGCATGTATATGCAGATTATAAGAACTGTCATCTATGTTGATGAATCAATCTGGTATATCTTCCTGACACGACTGGTAGACTAACCTTGCTTCTGCTCCATTAGACTGAGAAAAGCCTTTATTTTTTGACCCCCTATGTCTTTTATAGACACATAAAGTCTGTGGCACTCTGTTATTACATCTCAGAACACAGGAAGCCTGCATAAAATCCAATATTTGCAACGTTTATTTGAGCAGAATGGCCATATCTGATGTTTTAAAGAGCTATGAGTCATTGTTTCTCCATTGCATGTTTATTTCTTTGTTTATTTGTTGGCTATATATATTGGTGGATAATGACCCACCTCAGCGAAACACAAAGCAAAGGGGGAAACATTTGTAACAGCCAATGCATAGCTTATTTTTTCCAGCTAATAACAGCCAGAGCAGTGGATAAAACAGGGTGCTGCTTCACTGTGAGCAGAAACAAACCATCACTGAGGTGAAACCAAAGTGAGCCTTGTCCCATGGATGTCTGTGTAAGTGTTTAATTATCCTCATATGGACGGACAGAAAGAAAACAAAGCAAAGCTTTCAGTAAAGAGGCTGCCGGGGCTCCCAGGAAAGTAGTTGAAAGGGCGAGTCGAAAAGTCATCAAAAGAGGTTTTTAGCGAGGGCAGAAACGGAGGGGAGAAAGGTTTCGTGTAGTTACATGAACGCAACTTGGCCTCGAAGGATGACAAATTGTCCGGCAGCACGACGGACGGTTCAGCCAGCTGGTCGGCCCCATTGGCGAGTTGATTGATGGTGTTGATGTTTTAAATCGGCCGCCAACACACTGAGTACAGGAATCGTAATAGCGCAGCTTTAGATTGGCCCTGTAGATAGCAGGAAGTGGATGGGGGGATGAGAGGAAGGGGGACTGCAGGGGAAAAAGGACAAGTTCCCATGCATGTATGTGAGGTTTGAAACGGCAGCTGTTGGTTAATAAAGTCCAGCAGAGCAAGTTAGTGAAAGTCTATCATCCTGCGTAATCTCTTCCATTCTGTTCCTCGTTGTCGCTCTGTTTGTAAGTCATATCCCACAGTATCTACCCTCCATCTTGCTTAGTCATGCATCAACATAAAACATGCAGGGTCATCATCGCTCAGACAAAAAAGCCTGAGGTCGAAGCGTGATCATTACTGTCAAAAGGAGGTCAGATTTGATGCTATCATGTCCGATCAATGCTTGAACATTCAGCAGGGAAAGGGTACAAGTTGTGTTGAAAAAGAAGAACAAACACTGATTGTTATGAGCGCCTCTTTATCATAGATCCAAGCTCTTTAAACAACACACAGCACCTTTGATCAAAAGCTCTGCATTCAGGACTTGTGTGACAAGGTTCTCGGATCCAGACGCAGGGAAAGGGGGAAACACAGGTCAGTTTAGTGTTGCACTGGATCCTTTCCACCATCGTTGCAGAAGAAAATGAGTTCAAACTGTGTCAGAGTTATTTAAAAACAAGATTGTGGTTCATTATTAGAGAAGTTAATGGGACATACCCATCTGGCTTTGAATTAAATGGTTGGACAGGACAACTTGGTCTTTTGATCGACAATGAGGCAATTAATCAACATGATCTGTTGCTCTTGACTTCACATCTGCTGTAAGTGCTTGGATTGTGTTTTATTGTTACAGAATGTAAGTTCCACAGAATAGAAATACAACCATGTGCGTGCAGGTGTTTAGTATTACCCCTGCCCTCCCCTCCCAAAAAAATCAAACCTCTTATGCAATAAAGTGCACGCTTTTTAAATGCTTTTATCACAGTGAAGAGACGATAAAGAGTTTAGAATGATTTAACTTTGAGTTGACCTGTTCACTGAAACAGCTCTTCTCTTCCATTATGTGAATATCCACAGCTCTGAATAATAACCACACACACACACACACACACACACACACACACACACACACACACACACACACACAGAGTTGTTAATATTATTGGTGACTGTACAATGTACAGTGCACTGCGTAAAGCCTTTGGCATCAACTCAATAAAAGCAAACTGATTCTATCATGAAATTAAAATTTACAGCTCCCTATTCAATATTTGTTTACTTGATTCTTAAAATCATAAAAGCTGACAACGTCACAGAGCTGTAGCTTCTAATCAGATCAGTACTTTACTGATCCCCGAGGGGAAATTGCTTTTTTTTTTGTTATGGCTACCACCATTCAAAAAGTGTATTTTGTAAAAAAAAAGTACAAAATATAAGATATAGAATATAAGAAAGTACAGAATATAAAATATAGAAACAAAACATTAGCATTAGTTTAACATGAAATTAAAGATATAAGTATAAAGTATAAGTGTATAAGTATAAGTATGGCATTAAACATGGCTTAAATATGGATACTGCACAGAAGAAAAAAAAATCACTGTTCACTTTTTAAGCAGGCCACAAGTGTGTTACTTAAACATAGAACAGTGTATCATCCACAAAGAGCAGAATATCCCCTTCAAATGTTCCCTTTTGCAGGGTAGCTCCTTGTTTTTAAACTCCCAGACTGATGATATCTTTGTGATCTTCCCCAAGTTTTGCCTCAGAGTGTCTTCTTCTGCCCTTGTGAAAGGCCAAAGAACACAGAGGAGTTCTAGCTGGGGGAAGATAATGGGCGAGAAGCCAGGGAGTCGTCTGTATGAGCTGTTGTTGAGCCGACATCCTTCTGGCCTTGGGCCGCTTGCAGTGGCGTCTATGAACTGGTCCCATTGTTTGCAGCCTTACATACGCAGACATAGGCCTACACACACACACACACACACACACACACACACACACACACACACACACACACACACACACACACACACACACACACACACACACACACTTTGACATAATGGCCTGTCACGTGTGCTGGCATATACACCAAGTACTCCCAGCACAAAATGAACACAATAATACACTGAAATAAAATTTTTGACTACATGAAGGTCAGACATAAGGTACGTGTGAATGTTTTCAATCATGTCTCCCTCGTTTATAAATTCATCACAACAATCACATTACTTAACAGCCTATCTCAGGACCCATCGGCTACAATCTGATAGCAGCGCAGTCTCAGCAATAGCCAATTTTCCAGGGTTTGTCTGTGTTGCATGCCGTTGACCGGCAAGTTAGAGACACTCACCTTTTCCTTATCAAAGATAGTTGGGGCCCAGTAGCACCTCAGGCTGCTCACACCTGCGCCTCATCTTTATGAGGTCTATCTTCCATGTCAAATCCCAGCGTGTGAACTGTGGAGCATGGGCAGAATGCCAAGTCCAGTTTGGGTCTAATCGAGGCCTATCAATCCAGAGGAAAATTGTTTCTAACTGCAATTTCTGGACCTAAAGTTTGACTTCAAGAATTTGACTCAGATTCTACTTGTCTGAATATGTTTGCTTTCCACTAGTTATCTTTATTTACTTGCTTTGTTAAGATGTCTCCATCTCTTTTAATGTAGGGTCTGCAGGAATTTTCGTTACTTATTAGTCAACACAACATTTAAACAGGGCCACTCCGTCTTGGCTCAGTGCCAGCGGCAGCACACACCCACTGCCTCCAAGCAAAGCTACATGAACACTTACAAGCCTAGCAACCACCTGTAGCTTTGTGTTTCTATGTGGGAGAGACTCAAGAGCTGTGCACCTGACTTAGCATGATAGCACAAGCTAATCACTAAGTTACCTGACACATATCTGCTCAGTAGAAAGCAAACTCATGTCACTCTTCGTCCCATGCTGCTCTCCAAGTGTCTGAAAGAAAATGTGAGTCAAGCCAAGCTTCACCCTCATTCAGGAAAAGCTTTATCTGTTTGGTGTTTTGTTCACTTCTTGCTCTGTGCTACATCCACTATAGCCACTCAGGTTAGCTTCTTACAATCGCCACCATCAATACACAAAGTCACTTGCGCACCGAGCGTGCTGTGACTGGCTGAGGTAACCATGCTTACCTTCTGCCCAGAAATGTCCTAAAACAACCAAAACATCAACATACAGTCTAAGGAGGGAGTTGAGGCAGACACAGACACTGACACACATGTGCTGTGATTGACAGTAATGTAACTAGCTCTAAAAGTGGTCTGGCATTTCAACCTATCTTGTTCTGAACACTACAGAGGGGACCTTTAAAATAACCATACGATCAGGACCTTGTGAAAGACCACTGGAAGCTTTGAATGAACCAGAATTCTCCTGAATATTATATATGATGAATCAATAAACTTCAAATACGTATCCCTGAAAAATATGCATCAATACAGACAAATAATGATCTCCTGAGTGTAAAACATAATCAGTGATCTATTACTGCACCGTGCAAAAGATTGTGAAATGCAAATCAGTCACCACAGGAAATTGGAATAAAATGCATGTAATTCAGTCTTTTTGTCATCACCATAATGAGGGATGGTTTGATATCAATGCAGGCCAGATATCCTTCTACCTTTAGTTTCTTTGTGTAAAACATTAAAATATAGTATCTCCATGCACTCCAGTATAGAAGGTACTACTCATATTATGTGAGTAAAACAAATGAGTTAAGTTCTACTTTCTGATCAGTGACACAACCCACACAAAACCACACATACCGACACACACCAACACACAAACACACACTGACACGCTGCCCTCACTTTTCTGAAGGCTTGTAACCACCTGGTGTATGATCCACTCTGGACATGTGTGCAGAGGTGTAATTTTCACCCTTCCCTCCAGAATCAGGATACCCCCTACCTAACACACACACAGTCTCACACACACACAAACACACACACACACACACGAGTCAGAAACATACACACACAGTCACACCGCTCACCCTGGATTCTTGGATAATTTTGGTCACTTTTCACCCTTGGCAGACTAGAGCTGTACAAATGACAGAGGCAGAGCAGGCCTTGCAGCTGTGTTTCTGAGACCTCACCCGCCCCTGAGACTAACACACACACACACACACACACACACACACACACACACACACACACACACATACACACACACACAAACACACATATATACCACCTACAGGCACAGCGGCAGAAAAAAAAAGAGAATTGTGGTTACCTCACTTTTATGGTGTGTGTATGTGTGTGTGTGTGTGTGTGTGTGTGTGTGTGTGTGTGTGTGTGTGTGTGTGTGTGTGTGTGTGTGTGTGTGTGTGTGTGTGTGTGTTTGATTGTCTCCTCCTTTATCTCCCTCTCCCCCATCTCTCTCTTTTCCCCCCTCCCTCTCCTTCTCCTGTCCTCCTCTCGGATCCTTCTTCCTCGCCATGATTTCACAGCCCTCCACTTACTCCATTGTGCTGTGAAACAAAAAATAAAAGAACCACAATCGCCTTGTCCTCTTCCTCATCTTAATAAGCAGCTCCAAGTTTGATAATTACACGTTCAGCCCGCCGCATGAGTTTCTATGCAGTGTTCACATCAGGGAGAAAGCCATTGACTCCGCTGTTGAGGGGAGCAACTATTAGGAATGACTGACAACTGTCCCCCTCCCCCTTTTGGTCGGAAGGGGAGGCTGTAAAAGTGAGAACAGCGCCGATCAATTCTGTCTCCGTGTTAGGGAGTGTGTCCCTAAACACCACTGTGCAAGAACCAGAGCAGCCAGCGGACCACATACGTCGCGAGGCCCGTAATCCATTCCATAACCTATCGCCATGTGCTGCCGATTAATGGGGGTTTCTGCGGAGCGAGCGCAGAGGAGACGGCCAGACTGAGGGTTTTCTTCTGTGGCGGAAGCCAATCTGTTTAGGATTAGGGCAATAACTGGTGTGGCTGACAGTGAGGCATCCAACATGCAAGGCGAAGAGAGGAGGGAGGAGAGGAAGGATGCAGAGAATGTGTTGACAGGGAGTTGATTGTGTTTTGGCAGAGGTCTGGTTATTGGTGATGGTTTGAATCTTTAGCTGGTGAAGGCCAAAATCTGAGAAGCATCTGTGGTTGTTTAGTCCACTTTACCATATTTAGAAAGCATCTTCACTTCTGCATGAAGCTCTGTTTTGTTAGTTTCCATGCTGCTGATTATTTCTCCTTCCAGATATTCATAGATGGAGTATGGTCTTATCTGAGATCATCAAAATAAAGGAAACACTGTTCTCCTCTTTTCTGTTTGAAGCAGAGACGTACCTTATCTGACTCCTCTACACAGAGAGGCCTTCTTTTGTGAAGCAGAGGCCCACTCAGCCATTATGATGGCAATCTTGATGATTAAAGACCCGTGGAACAAACTAGGCTACCTGTTGCCATGATGTCATGTCTGGTCTAGAGAAACTGCAATGATTAAGATTTAAGGCCATTAGAGAACTTTACTGGATCCTGTTTGTGGAAAAATATCAATTAGCTCTTGGCTACAAAAATGTGGTTTATGTTTTGGGTCTAAAGTTCTGGCCCTGAGTGAGCATTAAAGGGCACATATAGGTGTAATAGTTGTTTCTTTCTATTTGGGAGGTGATGTATAAGAAACAGCTGCTTTTGAAACCGCACTTTTAAATCCAGACTTGACGCAACCAATTATCACTCTTGGATTACAAGGATCAGCTCTTCAAGTCTTGGCTCTGGAGTTAGCGGTAGATGTCTTGGTTTGTAGTCAAAGACAGAGTGCCATATACTAATGTAACAGTGCACAGTCACAATTAGTTTGAGGAATTGGGTTCATTTGATTTTATGAAGTCTATATTTCAACCATTTTCCAATAAAGATTTTTGCCATTACTGTCAACTTGAGTAAAAACAGTAGTAACATTCAAGTTTTTTTTCTTATTTTATGAAAGAGCAAAACATGTGAGCAGACAGCCGCTGTTAAAAGCTCAGCTTTCATAATGCCAACGTTGCTGCTTATAGTGACAAACAGAGGGTTTCGTTGTTGATCTAATGCTCCTCTCAGATCAAACCAGCATTGTTATTGTTTCATGGCTCACAACTTTTCTAATTAACTTCATTATATCCGTTTTCTTCAGTCATGTTTCCAGCAGCAACAGGAAGCCGAGTTCTGCTGTAGACGTGGTAATGATGTTATTGGGATATTTCTGGAAAACTTCAGAAAAAAAGTTATCCCAACAGACACAGACAAGTTGTGAAAGTAATTCACAATTACACAATCACAATTAGCCACACATAATTACTTTATTCAGATATTAAAGCACAACAGCAGTCTATTTTATTATCATGTTGAAAAGACAGTTAATGTAAATATTGGTATAGTATGACAGCCCTCGAGAAAACAAGGAACCCAATAAGACAACAGAAAGAAAGCTCTGTATTTTGTCTTTTTAATTTTCTTTTAAAGCCTAAGAAATACAGTTTATTCAGAGTGGAGTCTATTCATTTCAGGAAGGTGTCAATGCCCCATAAATGGCAATGTCTGATCACTGGCACTGTGTTGACTCTGCTCACAAGAAAGAAGAAGCAAACCATTCTTTTTCAGATGCACAAATACCAATGGTTTGTAAAGTCCTGTTCACACCTCAGAAAGCCACACACTTTATGCTCATTATAGTTCAAAAGGGGCATTGAAGCCACCTGGTGTTCACACAGTTTTGATCAGTAGTTTGTGATGAAGAAACTTCAGATTTCACAAAAGCTCATACCAAATATCAGAAACAGCTACACATAAGTCATTTATCTTTACAGACATTATATCAAAAATTAAAATACTAATAACACCTTGAAGTAGACTGAGTTTTTTGTTTGTTTTTTGTGTCAAACGCCTCTTATGCATAGACAGAATCAGACAGGAAGTTTGAGGTCACCATTTTGCCCATAGAGGGTGCCAAAGTTGACACAAACTGGGAGTTTCTCCCTCGAGCTTCGACTGAAGCTTAGTCCATCAGAGATCAGAACTATAGACTGTGTAGTATATGGACGTCGACTCTGTGACGTCACCTATCTGTTACTGATAACTGAGTAATGAAGCGGGGCCATATTGGAGTTGCTGACTCAAGAGGTGGGCTTCAAGGCTCCTCACTAACAGCTACAGGGTGCTCGACCTGTCAGTCTGCTGAGCTGTGCCTCTGATCAGCTAAACTTGTGACCTGAATATCTCCTAAACTGCTAAGTTAGAAAAAAAATCACTCCCTGTACATTGGGTGCTGATAGAAAAATGAGCTTTTCGGACAGGAGACGTTTTTTGAACTGGGCTGTGAATATGTGTTTTAAGGCTGTAAATTGGCTTTTTTTGCTTGGTGTGTATGTGGTTCCCAGTGTTTCTGCAGCCAGCCTCAAGTGGACACTTGATGAACTGCAGTTTTTAGTCACTTCCACACAGACTTTATTTCTCACAGATTGGCACTTAGCCAGAACTGGATACAGAAACATTCCCCTCTCCTTAGGAAATCTGTATCAGTCTTAGCTCTTTTATACATTATTTTCTTTACAACTGCTGCATTACTTTTGTTATATTTGCTTTTCTTTACACAACATTGGCCAATCAGCGTGTTTCTTTTCAGCAAGGTTTCCCCTGATGAACAATGCCTGGATGCACAAGAAAGAAAATGTGTAACAAGGCATCTAAAAAAAACCCTACATTAAAAAGTAAGGCTGATTGAGGCAGTTGGAGAAAAGATAAAATGCAGGTGGTTGTTTAACACTGCTCTTTATCTAGAAGTTGCAGGAGTTTCTGGTATAACTTATTGCTTACTATCACTGGTTTTTGTTGTGGGGTTGGTGGGTTGGTTCTTTGACAGCTTCCCACAGCTCCTGCAAACCAAAGTCCCAGATATAAAAATACACAAGTCAAATATAAATTTAAGCCTACAAATATAAAACATACAAAATGCTTCCTCTTCTTCTCTGTCTTTATTTATTCCACCCCCCACCACCTCTCCTCTCTCCCCTTTCTCCCCCATCCTCCTTACACCTCCTCCTCGACCCTCTCACAGGTGGTTTGCTGCGGCCTTGCTCACATGTGAGCAGGCTCTTTCGTCGCCCAGGGGCCTCAGCCTCTGAAGCACTCCTCTGGGAGACTGCACCAGAAACCTGGTCCTGCACTCTTAATGCAAATGTGCAGTCACACTCAAACTGAAAATCTAAGAGTCTCTGGTCCTTGGAATAATTTTTTTCCCAGCGCAGACACACACACACACACCCACACACACTACACCGCACAGATACCTACACACGCAACTACGAAACACAACAAAGCACTCACCTTCTCCTCCGTGGCCCTCGGTCCTCCGGTTCTGTTATTTTTGGCTCATGCTGGGACATATGTCACTTCAGAGTGTGAGCTGTGCCTGCTTAATTAAGGCTACCTCAAAGCAGGCATGAAAACGAAGGCAATATTTATTAGGCAGCATTTTAGCTGCTTGTCATGAGAGCGTGTCAGAGCAGTAAAACAAAGTTTGAATGAGTGAGTCAGAGAATGTTCTGTAACCGAGCGCAGCTACCCCGCTGCTCATGGAGAGATTGACATTTCAAGTTTCTTTGCTCCGATTCATGAATGCGTCCCAGTGCTTCGCTTCAGACACACTCGCACGGAAGATGTATCCCTCCTTCAGAAATATTTATTTGTTGTAATCAAGTAGACAGAAGGGTTTTTGTCCCCTAGTGCTTGCTGTACACGACTCCTCTCACATCAGAAGTATGGTGCTTTTACACACGGAGAGCGTCTGTTTCTGTTTGATGATTTATAATGGACATTTTGAGGTGGTTATGTAGAAGCAGACTTGTTCAATAATGCATTGAAAGCAAATGAGTCCCAGTGGTACTGTGAGTTACTGTAATTGAACATGTGTAAAGAGCTTTGTGTGTGCATCAAAATGCTGGAAATGTAAATATTTCTATTAAGATATTAGTCAGATGGTACAGACCTGTTTACTGTTTCTGTCTTTTGAATAGATGCTAGTAAATGAAAATGCAGGAATGCATCGAGGGTCTGATTGAGGCTGACTGCAGAAGACTTGCAATCCATATACACACCGTTTAAAAAAAGTTGCTATTTACAACTAAAATACCATGTTGATAGTTTTGTTTAAAAAACAGTTTTGGTTTGAACACCTTTTTTTCTATCTGCAAAAACTGCACAAGGAATTATTTTTTAACCTCTTTAACTAACATGTTTTGTCTTGTTTAGGCCAAGGTTGACTAGACTGACAGGCTGGCATGCTATAGCTGATAGTTTAGAGCAGCCACGAGGAATAAGGACAACATGCGAGTGCAAAAAAAATTGCATTTCACCAAGTGTCCACTTGAGGCTGGCTCTGGAAGTACTGGAAACCACATACACACCAAGCCAAGACAGATGAATTTTACAGCCTGGGACAAAAAAATGACTTCAGTCTGAATAGTTAATTTCTGTAACAGCTCACACAGTACTAGACTCATAAACTGTATAAAATATGGACGTAGTCTCCACAACGTCACCCATCTGTTTCTGAAACAGTGAAATTTAGCTAATCGGTGGACACAGCCTCATTGGATATGATGTGGGCTTTGAGTTCCTTTTTAACAGCTATAGGGCCCATGTCAGTCACATGAGCTGTGTCTCTAATTGGACAATCCGATGTTCCTAATATCGTCTTATCTGCTGAGTTGAAACCCATTGGAGCCCCTACTTTTACACAGAAACGCTTAGGGACTGTAAACACTGTAGTAAGCATGCCAGGCCTGTGGTTAGTGCTTTAACTGTCTTGTCCAGAAGCGGCTTTTGGGAGATCTCCACCAGTGGCGATTGCTCTAAGACTGCAAGGGAAGCTCAGCTTTCTCTAAAATATCCCTTTAAAAAAGTGGTGATATGTACTGCTGTGTGTACATTTCATTGACAAAATATGCGACGGTCATTGGATAAACGCTGGGCTTTGTCCCACCCATCGGACGCTCAGCGTCTCTGGGGGTCTATGAGACAGTGGGCTGGCCTGGACACTGGACTTCTGCATGATGACTGGATGATCTGTCTGAGGCTGAATCCCTTTTTGATTGACAGTGAAATGAGCCAGTCAGCGATCTTGAAGTATAACCCTGAGAATCTTCTCAGTTGTTCTCGACTGATCCGGAGGCTTTATCAATCCCCAGCGAATTTACCTTTCTTAAAAACGATGTGGGTCGAGAGAACACTGGTAAAATCCCTGGAAAAAACACCTGGTTGGTACGACAGGGTCACAGATAAATTTCTTGAAAAAGGAACGGTGGGTAGAATTTACGTTTAAATAAATGAACAAATTTATGATGTAGGCTGGAAAAAAATGAGCTTCCCCTCCTTGACTGACCAGCAGCCGCCACTGATCTCCACCCAAGTAGAGTTGGGCCGATCATCTGGTGTGTTGGTGAATCTGTTTCAGAAAAATTTAACTCTGGAGGCCGTTTTCAAAAGTTTGCATTTTAGGTTGGCTAAAACGCAGTTTCTGTGTAAAAGCAAGACTAAAAAACAACAATACATTTGCGTTTCACCCTAAAACCATTGTCGTGTAAACGGCCGCTATGATGCCTCCTTTTGGACCAATCACAGGGTGTGCAGCCTGTGGTCTGCATTATCTGAACACATAGCCATACTTTAGAGGAGGTGTCTGGCAGGTATGTGTATAGGCTTTATTTCTCTGTTACTACCTTTGATAGCAGATCAAAAGTGTCATGACTTTTTTTCATTCTGCCTCAATGCATCAAATCTTACAGGTGAGAATTAGCAGGGGCATAAATAATCCACCTTGGAGCAGCAGTGAGTAGGAACCAGTTGCCTTGTGGTTAAAAAAGATATTTAGCCATTCAGGTTAATCTAAAGCAGCAGGAATCCAATGTGGGGAATCATCAGCTGTAACATTTACAAACCTGGATTAATTTGGCTTCATGCCTCAGCCACGATGGAGACATGTTTGAAAAGTTAAAAAACAACACAGTCTGTATTTTGGAGGTAAGCTCTTTTCATTCCTGTTTTTGATTGATGTCTGGCTGATGTAAAACACAAGAATATTCACTTCTTACATAGTTTCCCACCCGAGCAGATTTCCATCCATCGAAGGAAAAACAAACATCCACCAATTTGTCAGAGCCTTCATTTTGACATCGATGTGGCGTGTCTGTCTCGCACAAACCCTTTGTCACCTGTTCGTACGGCGAACACAAAGACTATTGTTTTTGGTTGTGTGCGGATAGTTTCGCCACTTCACACCTGTCATTCACATTCATCTCATGCCTGTCCATTCAGCCGGAGAGAAGGGAGGGTCAGTTTTTTCTGTGAACTGCACTCATTTAACCAGTGAATAGACAAAAATGTGATTGTCTGATTTGTACAAAAGATAAAGTCCCTGATAAATTTCCACACACAGACAGATTTATGTTTAGCTTTTTTTCATACAGTACATGAGTTTGTAATGAGCCTTCACAGTGAAGACCACCTGGGTATACACTGCGATAGGTCAGTAAGAGCTGTAATGTCATGACTGTGTCTTCTTTCTTGTACTGTATTGAAAGTCTCCAAGAACTCCTCCAGCGTTTTAGTGTGAGCTGGCTGATATAAGTGTTCTGGTTTCATGGTTCTTGGCCTGTAAGAGAGTGGGCTGTGGTTAGGGGGGGTGCCAACAGAGGCCATGTGATAGGCATTACCTCAGAGCAAGGGTCCATGGAGATGATTATACTTTAAGAGTTTTTTAATGCTCATTAACACTTCCCGCTTCTCTCAGGCCTTCTGGCTACTACCCACTGTAGCTGACACAACACTGAACCTGAAATGCAAGATATTTATAGATTATAGAGCGTTTGGAGTCTTCAAAAACAGTTTTACAAAGAGAATAAAACTCCATAATTCTGTTACATTCAAATAGACTTTGGCAGAACCAGCTTCTGTGTCGTTCAGGCACTAATGAGTAGTCTAGTTTTGAACAAGTGCCACAATATCTAGATATAATCCAGACCCTGCACAGCCCCATAAACATTCATTTAGGACCCTTCAACTTGTATTTATTTAAAAGCAATTAAATACTCAACACACATTACAATAAACATCAAGAACAATTTGTCACAGAGAGACCAAACTCAGACCATTTGTGAAAAGCCGTAAACTTATTTTTGTTACTTTTCTTTTAAACATGAGCTTCGTGATCGCCACACCTCTTTTCCAGGTTTCACACAGGGATGGCAATGAGCCATGCACAGGTTACTCTGGATGTCTCTCTTTGTGACTGGAACACATCAAACTTGCAGAGTGTTCAGCTCATGCGGTGATTGTGAGCACAGTGCTGTTGTAATAAACTTACAAATAGGTATTTTCCACTTTGCGTGCATGCATAAATGTGATTATTGTAAGCACAGCATGATCACCTACTTGAATTAAACATGGCTCTATTACACCATTTAAGATTATTACTCTGTCTCATAACTTTATGAGCTATCACAACTTTTTTCTCCAGTTCTCTCTGTGCCTCTTTAACTTCATGCTTACTCAGCTCCTTCAATTTAGCTTCAATAATTTAGTGACGGTCACGCATTTTAATGCAGAGATGAAGGAAACATGAAAAAATATCTCTTTTTTGGAGTTGCTGACATAAATTTAGACTTACTCTATTTATAGATATAATTCATTGTCCCATATTTTTTTTCTTAAACCACAAAACTTTTCCTTCCACTGACCATCTTGATTCAACTTTACCTTCACAGACTGGTTTCAGTGAACGAAACGAGGCCTGTAAATGTTGCCAGATCAGGAGAAACTGAGACCTTGGACTTCACCAAACAAAAACAACACTGCAAACTGATCAACTGCTGCCAAACCATGTTATGAAAATAAAGCTATTTAGAAACTAAGAGGAAAGACCTAGTTACAATCCACTTTGTTTGCCCCTATTTTTGAAATCTGATGCAGGGATTCAGCCAGATAAGATTGAAAAAACAAAAGCTGTCTCAAAAACCATCCAGGGTGTGAAGTATAAAGGAACAGTGTTTTAAAGGAGCAGTGTGTAGAAATTAGAATTTTAGCCACATCGAGCGTTCAGATTTTAAAATGAGCCCATCTGTTGCTAAAACAACACACCACAAAGTGACAGAAGCCTTTACAGACAAAATGTAATCTTAAAGATGGCATCATTTACGTTTATTATCATTTTGATGGGTGGTGATGCTGCAGGACTTGTCTTAAAGCTAGAGAAACAACAGCCAGAAAGCTCCATGACAGCAGCTTAACCCTCTGATAGCCTTTAACAATGAAGCACAAATTTACCTCTGACTGCCAGGGAGAAAAGAAAACTCTCAAATATAGAACAGTAAAATTTCTTAGACAGTTTAGAACAAATAAACATTGGGACAGAAACATTATACAACAGTATGTTTTACTCTTACCTGTTGAGCTGGAAACAGACAACTTTTTTCATTTATAACTCTCAGCTTGAAAATGCTACATTGTTTACTGTCCTCTTAGCTGTTGTCTGTTGTGGCTTCACATCATTTCTTCCTGGTCTTTGAAAAAAAAATGTGATGGATTTACACTCATGTTGTGTACTTTCTCTTCCTTCTTCTTAAACTACAAAATCGCTGTCTTCTTCTACCGTAGAACCAACATCCACCCCTCTCATCTTTTGCATCTGACTTTCAGGTAGATTTCATCAATGGTGTACCAGGCGCATATTGAAAACCGATTTTCGCTCTTTCTGCGTCCCAAAATCTGCTGTAGACAAACATGGCTGTTCATTATGTGTGCTTCTTTGAACAGGACCCACAGTAATGTGAATATAAAAACCTTGTTATTTAACTGAACAAAAGAAAAAATAAGTTTTATAGGGGCTATTGAACACTTATTTTAAAGGTCCCATATTATGCAAAAATTACTTTATTAACACTTTTAGTGAAATTTGTGGGTCTTTGGCTTTCCTCCCAGCCCACAAAATGTGATATTTAATGACAAAACCTGTACTTAGTAGTGCTTGTGAATGTAAAACCTGACCTAAAACGAGCTGTTTGGATTTTGAGGATTTGATGACGTCAGTGATTCCCTTTTTTCACCAATCAGGGGCAAGTCTGACCTGGTTGGTCCTCTGGAGCAGATACCCCCAAACCCCCTCCCCGCCCACTCCTCTCCCCACTGCTGAATGAGAATGCCAAAGTTAAAGAGCCATCACTGCTCTGTTTTTGGCTGTGAACAGCCACATAGTTCCATGCTCAAGCTTCCCATCTCGGAAGAAGACAAGACTAAGTGGCTAGAGTTCAGTTATCAAGGAAATGTGTCAGCTACACCCGGTAAAACTGTGCATGTGTGTGCTAGTCACTTCACGGCCGACTGCTTTTCTAACTTTGGACAGTACAACAGAGGGCTAGTGAATAGACTGGTCCTGAATCCAGGCGCATTACCAACCATCCCCCAACAAACCTGGGACCCTGGAAATGTGAGTATTTTAAATGCTGTGTGCTGTGGAGCAGATGTAAGAGCTTTTCCTTAGTGTACCCCCTGTCTCTGTGTTAGCTTCAGGATGCTAACTGTAGCTGCGGTTTGACTGTTGTTTTAGCCTGTAATGTTACAGTAAACGAGCTTCGCTGTTTTCTAAACATTGTGCACTTGGAGCTTGTGGCGCCGCTCTCAGTGACGCTGAAGAGTGGATGGTATCAGCGGTGGCTTATTTACATATGAAGGTCACGCCCACTAAATCAGAGCATTCTGAACAGAGGGGCTATGAGCGCCTGGAAACAATGCTGCTGTGCTTGATTTATTGGCTTTTTGGACCAAAACATGTTACTACCATTTCATGAAGACATCAATGATCTATATTAAACTGCAGAAAAGGAGCAGAATACGGGACCTTTAAGATACTTTACAAACATATACAAATATTATATCCCACTAGGCAGGAGATTTTGATGTTGACCAGGAACTCTATATGCAACCAAATTACACAACAGTTCATGAGCTGTTAAATTCACATAATAAAAAAGGCTTGTAATTTATCTGTATTGGTTCTATGTTGTTATTAAAATGGAAAGTGCGAATCCATTTAACATAGCTTGTTTTCTGTCAGCGAAACTTAAATACAAACTACCTCTTACAGTCCAAGTCCTTCTATTTTATTTAAAAGGGAAATGCTTAATGATATAGTATATTTTTGTTGGTCGTTTCTGAATCCTCTGTGAGAGTTCTTCTCTTCAGACGGAGGCATGTTAGCCGCCTCCTGTCTCTGCTTAGTTAAACATGTTTTGACTCCAGCGCTGTGGAAGACACATCAGTCTTCAAAGTGTTACGCTTAGACAGATAAGTATGACTACCAAAATGTTGACCAACTCACTTGATATATTACCAATAACAAGAATTAAACCCAATGTCTGTGTGAAGTACTCTGAAACAACACAACAGGATCTTCCATCATCAGTACTTTGAGTTTCTTTGATTAATACTTTGGGGGTTTCCTTCAAACAGTGGTTAACTTGAATATTTATGCAACCTGTCAGGGAATTGCGTGTGCCTTGCAAAACTCCCTCCAGTCTTGATTAACTTGATAAATTGATAACATAACCAAGAGTAAGCTTGCTTCAGAAGATTTATTCAACACTGAGCTCCAACGTGTTATTGAAAAGCAGAGGCTGAAAAATGGCACATTGGGACACATAGGTTTGTTTTGGCTCCAGAGGCTTGTTCCAGTCGAAGAATTGGGTTTGCAGACTACCAGTGTGGAGCTGCTCTCTTTTATTTGACGATGTGTCTCACTGTGAGAAAGGAAAAAATGGCTTTGTATAATCACCAACCAGCCATATGGCCCCAAAAAGTAAAAAAAAAAGGTTGGCAACAGTTTTTCTGTGCAGAACATTAAAAAGAGAGCAAGAGAGAGAGGGGCAGAGGGAGACGTTTCTGACCGCAACTCATAAACCGCACTTTATTTAGACTGGCGTGCACCCATTATTTGTTCACAGGGGCTTTCAGTCAGTCTGAGGGAAATATGTTCCAGCATCTGGGGGGGGAGAGGGAGGGAAAGGGGGGATGATGGAAGAGAAAGGGAGAGAGGAGGAGGTGGGATGAACTCTTGCCAGGTGTCGGCCGTTGCCATGGCGTTCCATCAGGCGACTCCATTGCGGTGCGGCGGGCTCATCAGAGACTGAATGCCAATGGGAGGGCGTTTGCGCTGCAGAGAAACCGAAAGTGGTTCTAAAGCGCCGGGCTCAAACCAGCCTTCCCCTCCCCTTTTTTTTCTTGCTGCTGCCACCCACCCCAGCCTACAGGAATGTACAGAATGTGACCTGTTTGTGTGACGCATGATTGACAGGCTGAGTCTATATATGCACTCAATACTGACTATTTCTACAAGCACGTCTCTGTGTATTCCACATTTTTATGACATATGTGAGAGTTGGGTTTAAAGTGCAGTCTGATAATTCCTGTACACAGGTAATTTGCTGGTGAACATTGCAGTATGAAAATATAGATACACTTAACATATATCCATGTATATGATTTTATCTTTTTGTTGACTTGGGCAATGCAAAATCATTTGAAAAGACTTGACAGTACACTGTATAGGACTACATAAAATGAAATGTCAAGTATATCCTTTGTAATTAAAAACTAACAACACATCATTACAGGGAAGAGAAATAAATACCACTTTTTTCTCCCTTATTGTAGTCATTCTGTTGTTCTTAATACAGAATGATTTCTGAAAAAACAGATTTGAATTGTGTCTGTACCAAACATGTATTGTGATAATTATGGTATTATAGCATGTAATACATTATATTATAGCTCATATGTGTCATTAATGGATTATATGATATTGTGATATGTTCTGTGTTGTGATTCATTCCATCTATCATATTATTACTTATTGAATCGTAACACAATAGCACATTATTACATTAACTGTGTTATGTATCATGATATACAATGTGATATGTGACATCATGATATCCATCCTGATATGTAAAGTATTATGATATATATGGTATATTGTGTCTTCTGATTTGGGTAATATTGTGGGATGTATCATTAAACATCATGACATATGATAGATATCATGTCATGATATGTATCGTGATATATATCATATGATATGAATCATGAACTGTATCCTATCATGATACATATTGTGATAGGTATCATAATATAATGTGCATTTTGATGTGTATCATATCACAGTTTGGAATAGGTACCTTTCACATTTGAAACCATATGGTACGGATGCCCGGTACCCAGCAATTGGTATCGGTACTCAACGGTACCAATTTTTGGTACTTTTTTGTGTTTGTGTGCCAAACAATAGCAATTGTTTTTATAATCAAATGTATTTTTTTTTCAATTCAACATATTTATTCTTCAGTATATAACCTTGTGATGCTGTGTTCATGTCCAGCATAGAAATCACCTACTCTTTCACTCCCTCACAGTCACAAGGACACATTTAGGTACCTAAACATGGTACTACTTACTACTTACAGAATTCGGTTGGTACCTAAAAAAGTACCTATTTCGGTACCCATCCCTAATCACAGTATGTCGCATGATATGTATCATGTCATGGTACGTATTGTCATATATGTCATAGCATGATGTATCATGATATACATCATGATACATGTTGTGATATGGCATTTTATTTTGATATATAGATTGGTATGCCTTTGTAGTGACAAGTGTTGAAGCATGTTGTGGTAGGAATAGTACTTCATTATCAGTATACCTTTTTTGTCAAAGAATTACAGTTCCTTATCTGCGCTCTGAAAGGAGTGAGCATGTCTTTATTTTTTAATAAAACCTAAGTTCTGCAAGTTGGCCAGACGGATATACTCTGGCTGACATGGCAGGATTTGAGTTATCAGTAGTACCGTCACAAAGCATCATTTGCCTAAATTTCCAAATGTTAGCAACATTTTTCTTCCCTCCAGTCCAGCTGTGGTATGAATGGTTTGCATTATGATCCTCTGGTTTCTTGCAGAGTTTACATGTTCATGAATATTATGCTGCATTGTTGCAAATGTCACCACCATCATCATTGATACACAAAACAGCTCTGTCTCTATTCACCTATATTCCCGTTCTGCAGCAACTGTACATATTCACAAACTGAAAAGGCCTCGCTTGCTGCAACTCTTAGCAACTGTTGCTATGTGTAACATTGTTGAACTCCACCTCGCGCTAGCTCTTCAAATGCGAATGACTAATCCATCACGGAGCACACTGAAAGCTCTTGGTGAGGCCTCTGGAGCCGCTTGACGCCCCCCATGACCCTCTCCTGGATGTTTCCTCATTACTTTATAATGTATTCACGCTTACGCTTCCATGGCGCTCGCCCTGGCCTCGTAATGGGAGGAAGCAGTGAGCTGTTCCAATGCATACGAGCCCGCCACAATTTGCACTTCATTTTATTAACAAAAAACAGCCAGCCCAGCTTCTGGTGGTGCCTCGCCAAAGCTCACCAGGCTCCAGCGTTGCACAGCCGACAAATTTCCTGCAAAGTGACGACAGGATAGAGTCTCTCAGCATCAGTGGGGTACCTCCGCCGGCCCCCGGGAGATGCTGTCATTATGCGTGTTTGCAATCATGGGAGCTGAATACCTTGGCTGGAAGTGAGGGAGAGGGGGGAAAGAGATTGAGGCCGAGAGAGAGAGAATGAATGTTTCGGCTCCTCGGCGGTGTTTTGAGCTTTCTGAAATGCATGTGCTATCATAGCAATGTTGTGTTTACCACAGCGGGAGGCAAACACAGAGTCGCAGAGGAGAGGCGCGGAAACGCCAGACACAGTAAAATGAGCAAAATACATACATTAGGACTCTGTATTCACCACACACAAGCCGAGCCGAGGGGGAAAAAACTCATTTCAATATAAATGGATGACAAGCAGGGAGTGTGTCTTTATATCAGCTTTTGAACATTTTTTTTTTTTTTTGCTCGCCACATGGAAATATCCAGCAGAAACCCTGGGACGAGTTTTGCTGGGAAGTCAGGATGTCAATGTTAATTTTCTTCCCGTTGCTAAGGAGACTCTCTCGCTCACAGCAGCTCTGGTTCCCTCCCCCATGGTCACCGTGCTTTCAGTCAAAGAAGCCTTTCTGTTTCCAGTCATCTCCCTCGTGCAATCAGACATTGAGGAACATCTCCGCATCAGGCCACTCCGGTGGACCGGGAGACCCCAACATCTGGGGGCTGTATTGATTTACTGCGACGGGTGGCGGTGGTGGTGGAAGAGGGGAGGTTAAGTCTTCCCAGTGAGCTATTCAGAACAGTTACTTTCACACACAGCTCATCTTCTGCTGATTGTCATGCTCGTGTTTGGATGGCATGGTGCAGGAGCTGCTTGTTTTGCAGAGGGGTAACACAAGAGAGCACTGTATAAGATAATACACCTCCCTTCTCCCAGCCTTTTTATCCAGTCTTATCAGTTGGCCACAGAAAGGAAAACAAAAACAAATAAGCTAATGTGAGGACAGGTTGCAAAGAGAGCTTTGTAAACATTTAGCCTGTCAAAGCTAGAAACTGAAATCAAAGAAACAAATAACTATTGTGTGGCTGCCACAAAATGATCCCTCCCAGCCCCTGTAGTCACCTTTCTGACTGACTGACTGACATGCTGCGCTAGTTATCATGCAACACGTCAGGAGCTTAAAGAGGTCTGGATGATATGCTAGGTGGTTTGCATGCACAACTAGGTATTAAAGCCCTTCTACTTTCATGAGCATGGTGTCCATCTTAATGCAACCACCCAGAAAGAAGCAGCTCAATCATATTACTGCATGAATGCTATAATGTCCCCATCTTTCCCATCAATATATATATTTCAATTGAACCAGTGTTAGCACTAATTGTGATATGATTGAGGTCTAGATCAAACATTAAATAGACTTCATATGCCTCGCATTTTAAAAGGGAAAGTTAAAGGGTTAAACATGCAATGATTATATATATATATATATATATATATATATATATATATATATATATATATATATATATATATATATATATATATATATCATGCCTCATTTTTCCTGTTTGCCATAGTTAAGCCACTGCAGCATCTTCCTGCTATCTCAGTAGTCATGGTTACATGAGGAGTTTTTCGTCTTTCCGAATGGAATCTTTCCGAATGACTTTTCTGAAAACAATAATATACATGGAAAGAATATTTCAATCTCTGGTCTACATGCGCGGATGTAATCAAACAGAATAATCAATGGGGCATACGCAGAAAAACGTAAACATCACGAGATTTATCAAAGCTGGAGGACGACAGTTTATTATCACGGTGTTGAAATCCTCCGTATTGCGAGTTTGTCGTCTGTCCAGTCTTGAAATTATGTTCATTTCTCGCAAAGTTTGGATCAAAAACAAACTTTCCGCAGCAGTCCAGTGCTGATGGCTCGCCGCCATTTTTAAAGTTGAGGAACGTCTCTAGTTGCGTCTTACGTCACATCTGAGCATGCGCTGAAAGAACGTACCCTGACAACTTTCCATTTGAGTGGATACATGATACCTCAATCCGTTTGGGGAAAGGAATATTCCACCCCTGTGAAACTGATTTAATGTCCATTCAGATTGGCACTTTTCTTTCGGAATGAGGTGTAAACAAAGGTTAAATTATTTCCATTTGAGCAAATAAACCGAATATAAGCGGAATATTTGGGTCCACGTAAACGTGGCTAGAGATGAGAAATAATAGAACCACTGCGCTTCTAAAAGGCACTTTTCCCCCAGATTTCCCCAAGAGTTCAAAACTGTCACGCAGTCTAAGTCAAACTAAACTAAAATATCAACAAACTTCAAGTCTGAGCTGCACTGAACTAAGCATACAGGCGCAGCCCCATCACAAAGTAGTTATTAGTAAGGAAGCTCAAGCCAGCGTCATATCCAATGTGTCCTGATTGGCCTCATTTCACTGTTGCAGGGAACAGACGGGCGATGTCGCACAGACTACGTCCATTTTTTATGCAGTCTATGGTGTGAATCACAGAGGAACTGAGGATAAAACACTGCTTTGTATGTTTGTCAGTTTTATTGGGGCTGTCTCCTTTTAAATGTGTATTTTAACTGTAAAGCAACCATGAGTGTCCAAAAGGTGCTTTTTAAATAAAATAAAATGTATTATTTTTATTATTTAAACTAAATCTTAGAAGTTAACTAAAGTGGTTGCTAGTTGGGTGTCAGCTGGCAGCAGGACTGTTGGCACATTAGGAAAATTCAGGTCTGAGGAATGTCCTCAGGTTGGCATGTTGTGACCAGTAATGGAGAACAAAATCATTCAGAATAATGTGATATCCAAAGCAAGACACATACAAAAAATGTTAAAACTTGTCAAAATGGACTGAAAAATGTTTTGAAATGCTGCTAAAAGTAGAAAATGTCAAACATACAAATAAACCTTAAAGTAATCATGATGAGGTAGTGAAATTCAGCAACTCATCAGGGTTGAAAAGTTCAGGAATGACTCAAGTTCGATGTAAGTGCTTTAGTGTGCAATTTTATTATTTTTGTTTTCATTCTGCAAATCCAGGGTCACGTCCTTCTTTAAACATTTCTGTGTCCAGTTCATTAATTGGAAATTATTTGTACCAAATAAATAAACACAACAGAGTCTTTAAAGTTTGGTGACTTTTATTCAATCAAGAAGATGAAAATACAACTATGAGGGGTTTCAATACACCTGAAGGATTAACTTGAACATAAATAGATTAGATTGTATTGCACTGACCAAGAGTTAAACACTTTTTAGATTTATTCATTTTTTTTTAGTACAAATGAGTGTAAATCAACTGAATGATGGAAACCTGCTGTATTTTGACCTCCTTTTACACTCAAAACAAACAAAGACAGATGATTTCCCTTATTAATTCTCTTGTCCATGTAGTACTTGATAAAAAAGGTGCCCCAGCGTTTCTCAAAGTCCATTGAGCATCTTTAAATGGATTGTTTTGTCAGACCATTCATGTGAAAACACCACGAATATTCATATCAAACAGATAAAAGCTGAAACTCTGATTCAAAAAACACACAGTTGAATATGTAGAATCTGGTCGAGAAAGCAAATCCATTATTAGGGAAAAGTGTTTGAGTCAATAAAATTGTTCTATTAAACATGCAGAACACACAAACACACAAACACAGGATGTTGTCAGCCGCACACTTTCCTCTAACATGGAAATTGCCTGAGCGCTAAGACAAGATCTCAAAGTGGTTTCCTCTGAGTGCATATGCAGGCTAACAGAGTTTTTTAGCTGAGGGCTAAACAGGGAAAAGACAAAAATGACATGGATTTCACCGTCGAATCCCTTTAGCAGACGGCTGACACATGAATGAGGGCAAAGAGAGAGAAAGGAGTGAAAGAGGGGGAGGCAGTGAAAAAAAAGAGTAGACAACCAATTTGGGAGTAATGCAACTAAAAACTGACAAGTGTAATTTCATCCATCTGGGCCGATGTGTAAAAAGCGCTGCTCCGAACATTCCCCATGATTCCCCCTGATTGATCTTCCCCTGGTCTGAAACACCTATTATTAGCCACGAGCCTAATAGCACCAGGATGGCTCAGCGCTCTCCCAGGGGCCAATTCTCCGGTCATCTGCCCCTCACTCACCACAGCTGTGGAAACCAACCAGGGAGAGGGAGGGAGGGGGGAGGAGATGGAGCTGCCAAGAGGGGATGGAGGCGTACCTAAAAGGGGGTGGGGGAGAGAGGGAGAGGGGGAGAGGTGTGGGGTTAGGGAGAGGGAGCGAGGTTGAGGGGGATAGGAAGAGAGGGGTAGAGTGGGTATGAAGAGGAATATGGAGAGGAGACAGAAGAGGAGACCAGCGGCTGGACATGCAAGAGAGGGGAGAAGGAGGGGGAGGAAGGTGGGAGTGATGGAAAAGCCAAAAAGAGAGGGAGAGGGGGGAACATGGAGACAAAGAGGAGAGAAAAAGTTATTCAGTGGCATTTAGACACAAAAAAAATCTATTTCAGCTTTTCTCTGTGGTTGAAATTAATTTCATATTCCCTCTCTTAGTGCTGGGTTTAATGATTCATCAGCGAAAAGGTTTTCACCAGGACATGATGCCTGACTCATGTTCATCACTCGAGGTGAGGAAGCTGCACTCACACTTAAATGCCCAGTCGGCAATACACCAGAGACACAGCCTGACAGAGGGCACGGTGAGCTGGAGTAAACTGAAGGAAGAGTGCAGGCAGGACACCGTTCATCAGATACAACCATGTTAATCCATCAGTTCTGGACTTTAAGATTTCAGATTTCAGATTTCAGCTGCCTTTCATCAAGCAGATACAAACATCTTACAAAAATACTTAAATTCCCAATGTGAACCCTCCAAAGCTAAATGTTTTTGTCAGTATGTTCAACACACTTTGAGGCTCCTATGGTGTAGAAATGCTTATCACTGCTCATGTCTAATATGCACAAGCATCAGTGGATCTCTGGGAAAATTAAATAACTGATGTGAAACATTTGTCAAGTGGTTAAAAAGATAAATAAAACATAATAATAATACAGATTTAAATGTTTATTGAATAATGTTAATACTACATCATGTAGTTATAAACAGCTTTTATGACTAGTAAATGACTTTAATTTAGTAATAAGCAAGGTTGTTTATCAAGGAATATTATTTCTTTCTTTTTAAAGTCTTTATATATATATATATATATATATATATATATATATATATATATATATATATATATATATATATATATATATATATATATATATATATATATATATATATATATATATATATATATATATATATATATATATTCTGAAATAATTCAAATGAAATATAATACATTTTCAAGTTATGTAGATTTTAATTTGTTTTTAAAAATAAATAACATGTTGAAAAAGACAGTTAAAATTCTTAGGTAAAAGATTTCAACAATATATAACATAAACACAAGCAGAAAAATTGTATCAATTGTTATTTAACGTCTTAATGTAGTTTAAGCTTCTATTTATACTTAGTAAGATCATGTTAACAGTAAGTAGTTCTTTTTGTTTATTTGATAACTAAATTATTATTATGAAATATAATGTTGCTTTAAGTTAATATGTGTTTTCATCACCTGAGTTCATGTGTTATGTCTGTTTTCCTAATTTTCAGTGGATTTTATTGTTTAGATTTCATTGAATGAAAAGAAAGTGAAGGTCCCCTTTTGTGCTTTGAATTGCATCACACTGATATTAAATATTGTTAAACTGCAGGTACATGTAAAAACAGTGGACCTCATAGGGCCACTTTTTCATAATTAAATCATAAATTTTTCACATTTTTCATTTTAAAAATTAACCGACCATCACTGAGACTAGAAGTCCTCTGATTGATTCACTGGTCTCACCTCATTTTCAGACAGTTGTGAGTGAAAGTCACTGCTCAGGGTTGCAGACCTGGAGTTGCCCTCCTGCTGCCCAAGGTGAGATGTCAACAATAAGAAAGTTTGAAACATTAAACTGGGTGAGAATGGCTGATTGCTGTCTGGCTCTTTTGGGTGATTTTTTGCGATGGATTAAGGTCAGAAGTCGTCTGTTAATCGGCCCTTCAGTCTCTGTGAGTGAGTGAGCCCTCAGGTGAGGCGTAATGCATTTTCAAGGACAATGAATGCAATAATTGGCTACCTTCACTTCAGCGGGATGGACAAAGTCCTAAAAATGTCTCCACTCCACTCTGACAGTTCAGAGCAAATGAAAATAAAGGCTGAGAGGCAGATAATTAATAACTGTGATATGATGAGGCTGGCTGCAGATTTGATCTTTTGGCCAAATCATTAAACAGATCTGTGATCTGGGCTGGGTTAACTAAGAGAACACTGCAGACCATCCGGCTTATAAGAGTTTAAGTGCTGATATTTTATTTTTACATAGGGCCAGAGTGGCAGTTATACAGTCGACTTTTCACTTCAGAAATGAAACATCTGACAGATTCAGAGGGAAACTATCAAAACTTTAAGCTGTTAAATTTTCCATTCAGATAAAAGAAGGTAGATTATTTTGAAATCCTTTAAAGCCCTGAAACTGTGCAACATCCCAAATTAATTTTATGTAAAAAAAAAAAAAAAAAAGAAAGAAAGAAATCATCATGTGTATGTCATTATATTTTCTACATGTGATTATCCTGTATATGGGCCTTTTTGATGGGGTGGTTTGAAATGTGGATGGCTCAAGGAAGAGGGATTTTTGCACACACTGCTGTTTTTTTAACTTCTTACAATTCCATCTCTTTTAAATCAGGTTTACCTGATCTTTAAATGTTTTCCAGTCTGAACCTTTGTTATTTTATATCTTTTTAAGGAGAATATTTGAGCCTTCAAGCTTTACAGATCTGTAATGATCACAATCATCATGACAGCATTAGCACCATCTAAATAAATATCAAAGGCCAGATTTTAATATGCATATATATTTTGAAGTATCAGCCACAAAATAAATGATAATAACCCAGGAGCAATAAATCTGTAGCTTTATTATTTCACAAAAATTAAGTGTGAAAATCAATTTACCATGATTTTTTTGTTATGAGAAGTGTCATTTGTCAGCCTGAGAAGAATCCTCGTCTTCACCGCAAAATAAGCCATAAAAGACTCAGAATTTTAACCTCACATCATATTTTCTCTTTTGGTATCAGCAGCTACATGTTTGCAAAAGCACCACACAACTTTCTCTTCATTTCTCCAACTTCCCAAGTGCAAACATGTGACTGGAAAGAGCATAAAGCAACAAACCAAAGCACCAACCCCAGCCTGGTGTGAGCTGCAGTTTCAGGTAGGAGTGTCTGAATGTGCAGCAGACAAAGGTTCACAGATATCACCTGACAAACTCCTCCGACTCACAGCTCCTGAGAACCTGAGCAGCATCTCGCCCGCTTCACCACATCTCAACAGGTGTGACTCCTTTTCTCCTCGCCCTTTTTTTCCACTCCACTTCACAACGAGCTCTTATATTTCAAACACCTTTATTCCACAGTCAGTGTTGGCTATTGTGTACAGCACCTTCTCCAGTGGAGCTTCCACTCCCATATGAGAGCCAGGACTTTCCTGCAGAAAGAGCACACACTGTTTTTCTTATTACTGTTCAGCTGTGTGCATGGGGGGTTTTTGTTTGTGTGTAAGTGTTTTACCCAACAAAACAAACAAACTGGATTTTTCTATTTGTACTGTGCTTGTTGTGCTAATAAAGATTAACCTGGTAATACTGCACTTTGGAGTCAGTCAATCCTTCCTTTACTGTAAAGAGTTCATCAGACTTTCCCAATGTTTATTTCTCTTCTCTGAGGTTCATCTGTTTGCATTTATGGATGAGCTTTAAATTAAGCACTGTGATTGGTCATTATTAACTTTATTTATTCAACATATGTTCCAAATTTAAGTCTCACCACCATTATTAAATCATTATAAAGTGACTCCTTTACACATTCACTCAGGTGTATCCTTTAAAAACAATCCTATAAAACATCAAGCAGGCCTAAAGCATAAAACCAAGTGTACAATAAATGTGTTTGTTTGTCTTTATTAATTCAGGATGCATATTTTGTGTGGCCTATTTATTTTAGTTCCCTCCCACTTCAGTAGAAACATATTTTCAATCCTTTAATTTCTAAGATCAGTTTGTTCCGACGCACCAACCCTCGTTAAGAATTCAGCTAATGAAGCTGTGATGTTCCCGTAATTATGTCCCATTGTCACGGCCTCCCGGAGAGTTCAACTGTTATGGTGTTACGTTCGGTGTCCACCACGGCTCATTGTATCTCATCTCAGAGCTACACTCACATCCAGAGCTTCAGCTGTTATTTTTCCATCTATCAGGCTGCACGCGGCGCGGCGCGCGCGCAGGAGGCGCGCTCAGAGCCTGTGGAGGTTTAAAAGCACCTGCCTGCTCGGACACAGACAGTCACCCCCTCCTGGATACTGATGAGGCCTTTTCACCACAGGATCCGTCTGTGTCACTGATAAATAATCCCCAGATTACACCCAATTATATCACTTAACGAAAAATCCCCCACTAAGGCATCAAACATCCACCACACGGATATTAATCTTCATAATCTTTTTTAATGATTATTTTCTCTCTTATCCTTCTTTTTACTTAAATGCTTTTATTTTCCTTGTTTTCCCCTTTACATTATTTTATTAAAACTGTTACGGAGGATGTCTGCGAAGAAACACAAAATGCACAAATAATTTAAAGCTGCTGGTGCGACAAAGTGAGTGATTCCCTGAGACAGGAGCAACTACAGAGAATACAGTAATGAAATTATCTGGATTTAAAATTCTTGGACTTGGAAAATATTAAGAGCAAAGGGGTATTTTAACGTATTTTGCCCCTTTGTCTCAGAAATACAAACCTAATTGATTTTTTATGCACAGGTTTTCTAAAATCTGATTAAACCAAATGTCGCCCTTCAGTATTTCGCCTTTTCCCCCACTGTGACAGGTTTTTGTTCATTTGTTCCTGCTGGTTAAACATTTCAGGAGTTTGCTTAATGCTCCTCGTCGTCAACTATTCGGTCTTAATTTCTCTCTCCCTCTCCTTCTCCCCCTCTCTCTGTCACGACGGATGAAAAGGCGCTCTAATTATTCCGGGAGGTTGGGAAATAAATGATTGTCTTTGAAGTAGGCCCGGGCCTTGGACTACATTAGAAGCCAAGCATGTGATTTGCAACTGTTGAAGTAAAACCTTCAGTGAAGGGAGAGACAGAGAGAGAAAAACAGGGGAAATGAGGAGGGAGGATTCTCGGCGAAAGAAAATGGTATCTTTGTTTGCTCCCCTTTGTTTACCAGGGGATTCTTTCTCATTTTTCCTCTTTTTTTCATTTTTTACTAATTCATTTCAATGGCTTTCAAACTGGAAAATGGAAATGTTGCTCCTGCCCTCTATTTCGGCGGCAGCGTCCTGGCAACAGAGCAATTTTCTATCATCAGGGATAAACGGCATCGAACAGTACATTCTGATAAAAAAGAGCCCATGATTGCTGGCCTTCCTGTCTGTCATCTATCGACCAAATCCTCTCCTTCAAGACCGACCACTGTGCTGTCAGACCTAATAATGTCGCGTATTAAGTCGAGAGAGGGAAGAAAGGGGGACCAAAGCGCGCCCTGGTACTCCTATGGTCTCATTTGTTACTGACATAAAATTCAGATAGAGTTTTGCTCATGGTTTCTTAATTATTGACTCTGTTTATAAGATCTTATGGCTGTGCGTTGCCATGGGCCTTTTATATACGCGCAACCAGAAGCACTGAGTCCAAACTGAGGAAAATTTGTTTTAAATTCAGATTGTGGACTCCATAAAATCATTCAATCTATGCAAAAACCTACATAATTCTCCACTAATAAATTCTCCATCAATCATCAAAAAAAAATCACAATTCTCCCGATTTCCTGAGAAAACAACGCTCATTTCTTTGCCTTCTTCATGTTTAAATCTTAACTCTGAGCCTCCCCCAAAATACTGAAATCCCGCTTGTTTTCACCTTTTGGACATTTTTACAACATGAAAAAAAAATGTGACTGATGAAGGAAACAGCACCAATCACTGTCTTAGGTGGGCCCAAAATATACAGAGAGAGAAGGCGACGAGAGAAACGAGCAGTCTTAATTAGAACCCAGGCCCTGAGTGGGACCAGTGCAGCTTGAGCCGTGCCAAATTAAATCCATTAGCGTGTGAGAGGCTGTGAAGGCTCAGTGGCGCGGGGCCTTTTGCTTATTTGTGGTCATTTAGCTCCCCTAGCATCACGCTGCATTGGGTCCATCTGAAGTCCCCCTTCGTCTGCACCTGGGGCCATGCATATGCCAATTTTGCTATTTACTAGAGAGATAATGCGAGCCTAATTTCTGATGCAAAACTTATTGTAAACAGTCGTGTGCCTGGGAGCGCGCATGGTTCTCTTTATGAACCAAACCACAATCATTTTTTCTTGATGTAGTTGCACGCTTTTACAAAACACATCAAAGCTTTTGCATAAATGGGTTTGCATTAGTGCGCCGTGCGCAATTTATGTGCGTAAAAGCAGCGCGCAACCATTTGGGCACGGATGGATTCGGCTTAAGCATTAAAGGCTGATCAGTGATCACTTTTGGCTGCTGTGGGTGTGTTTGCTGCTCCTCCTGAACCAAGTTACACGGAAGCATGCTGCACAGGCAGTCGTGTGTAGCATGCATCTGCTTCCCGCCCTTCACGCTGCAGAGATGGAGAGCAGTCGACGCCTCGCTGTCTGCGCAGCGCCAGTGGCTTTGCGCTTTTGCGGGGAAGGGAGACATGTTGTTTAACTGCCTCTCCATCTTTCTCTGCAGTGACAAGCCTCTGCGTTCCCCACGACCGCCTGGGTCCCTGAGCAGCCGAGGAGGTGGCTTTCCATGCGAGCCAGTCAATAGCTGTTAGAGGGAAACGACCGCAAACGCCCAACCACTCGCGACAATTATGACCTGTGTCTTTCTGGAACTCCGTGTTAACGCTCAGATATGATTAACACGTGTGGCCGGATGGACAAGAAAAGACGGGCGGTGTTAAAACAGCCAGTGACACACAAGCAGAAAGAGGAGGAGATGAAATACAGGGGGAGCTTGTTATATTCACAGCTTTTCTAACCAGTCTGGTGGAAACTTGTACAAAAGTGTTGGTGCGTAAAAGGCCAAACGATGCTTTCACTTGGAATCAAGTTGATGAACCAAACCTGAGCTGTTTAAACTGTCTGTGTTAAAAACAAAATAAACTCTGGTTACACCTTCAAAATTGATATAAAATATTCCCATGTCCTCCTGCCTCGGATTAGACCGTAGATTTCAGGGAAATCCCAGGCCTGGAGTGATTTTAGAGAGTCATTCATCAGCGTTTATAGGACAGCTGGAAATAAAGACCACTTCTGTTAAACCAGCATGGCCATTGATTGTGCTGAAGGTCAATCATCTACTTAGGGACAAAAGTGATTTCTAGATTTGCCGCTGCTTCATTTTGTGAGTGACATTCTGAGGAAGTGAAATATAAAATAATGTCTTTCCGGGATGAGGCTATGAACTCCTAATAGGACGGAATACATCAAGGGGGAGATGCAGCAGGTGTAGCATGTAATAAAGGCGATTTATGAAATTTAAAATCATTTCTGCACGGACAAGAAGAACTGGTTAAGTGTTTAGAAATTCAGTGCTGATAAAATCCTGCAGGACTCTCAATTAGACACGCTTGTCAACATTCATGCTACATGCAAAGCATTTCAAAAGCACCAAGGTCGACCATGTCATGTTCTCTCTGTTCAAACAAATCCGTCCTTTCACCACTCCACTTAATCTCAGTGTGCACAGAGAAGCCTCCAAACACGCCTGCGGGACACCAAGACTCTGACATTACACCCGCACGGCCATCCCGCAATTTAATAATCCTGCGGTTGCACACTCATACACACTTGATGATGCTGCAAAAACTGTCACATCCAATCTATATAAGCCGTTTTTTTCTCCTTTTGCCTGCAGGGAGCAGAGCATGCATGTCTTTGTAGCAGCACTCAAAGGCGATTAGAAAAGGTAAAGGATCTGGTTTCTGCTCTGCGTGTCCAAGTGGAACACGGGCAGGGGAATTGGCCACTGTGTTAGATCACTGAGGGGTGACCAAAGGTGCTCCCGCAAGGTCTGCGTGGGCGCGGAATACATATGCGTAAAACACAAAAAAGGAAGGCAGGATTTTTAGAGGGAATAAAATCATCCATCAACGTCAGCCAAGTTAGAAGAGCATCAAAAGAGGCTCCTACCTGCAGCCCTCCTGGAGACAAAGAAGTGAGCTCACTTTTAGAAGAAAAGTAGAATAACCAAGAGGAATCTGGAGGAATAAAATAGATCCATTTGGATGTCCTGCGGCTCACATCCCTGCCTCTGTGCTCCTCTCTCTGGCCGCTGCTGTAAAATGATTATCCGGCTGGGTTGTGTGCACTTTTTAAATCCCACAAAGTAAATAACAACCGTAGCTTGACGATAATAGCAAGGTACCAAGTTCTTGTTACAGAAAAGGAGAAAATTGAAACTAAACGCTGCGTTTAGACAACCATTTTTGATAAGAGGATAATTGAGGCGACACTGGCGTATAATTAGGGGATAATTTATGCTATATCCACTTTTATTCCACCCTCCCAAAATAAATCCAGGCCATAATCATTACAGGCGAATTGTTCTTAATTTTATAGCTGCAATTTGAGTAAAGTGTGGCCGCTAATCAAATAGGTTTTCGCAGTAACTTGATTGCAGCCGTAATTATTTTTCATCGAGTTTTTTGGGAGAGAATTCAGTGAATGCAACACAGGGAAAAAAAAAGATATGTGCAAACGATGATTTGAATGCGCTAAAAAAGGCAGAAATCGTATTTAATTCTTATTCTCCTACAGAACATCGCAGCCCTGAGAGGCAAACTGTATAATTTACATATATTGAGGACAAAATCAGGCCTCATATTACAGCAGGGATAAAAGACACTGTCAGTTTATCTCGGTATCCACCCTGCTACGTGAAAAATAACCTATTGTACCCCAGGCATATTGTTATTTGATGTGTCACATGTGCTGTATTTTGAATTGTCTGAAGATCCTTAATCATATGGTCAGTAGCCTCAGGAGAAAGCAACAGTTATAATATATGTTACATTCAGAGCAGAAGGGGGGCTCCACGAAGGGCTGCTCATTAGGAGAGGGAAAAAAAGCAGGAAAGTGCTCTGCTACAAGTTATTCTGCAAATAATATCTGCATTTTTTAAATTTACAGATTAAAAAAAAAAAATCTTTTTTTATTTTTCTGGTACCATTCTATTATTTTGGAAGCCACCTGTTTCAGGAAGTATATATTCCACTCTTATGAGAATAAATCATGTAATAAGATATTCAAATGCACATTTAATAATAATTCAATACCAACATAAAATGTTTATAATGACTTCTGTGGAGATTTAGTCTTTCCACAAGCTAAGGCATGAATTTTGAAGGTTTTATTTTTCCTCACTGTAAGGCTATTTTGTAATAATTATATTGTTATGTGATGGAAAACGAGTTTTGTACTTTAATAAAACCTCAAAGGGATGTTTGTGTGAGCTCTCCTGTAAAGTAATTATTTTCCGAGGAGAGGAGGAGTTAAAATCTGTGAGAAAAAACAGGCACATATAGACTGCTTCCTCGTCAAGCTAAATCAAAGCGCGCACTATATGTTGTCGCGTCGTGCGTAATTTGGGGGTTTGGGTTAAAAAACAAAAAATTGACACGGCAATTCCAAAAACGCTGTTTTTTTTCTAACGTGTGAGGCTTGTCTGTAGGAATTATGCGTCTTTCCCATCGTATATTATTTCCCCCATAGTTGTGGTGGGAGCTGGTAAGGTGGGTTAACTCCAGCTCAAGTCTCCGTGAAGCGCAGAGCTCTGATGACGTTGGGTTGGATGACCAATCGGGAGGCGCTGCCCTTTGGAGACAAACCATTTTACTTGTAGTGTCTGCATCAAGTCTGGAAGCAAGGGCTCAATTTTAACAGAATCCACCTAAAAATCTCGCCCTTAACTTATGCCTACCTTCCGCCACTTTGGGTGAGAATATCACAGGACAAGGGGGGGAATAAAGACGCGTGTGGAAAATCCGGGTGTTAATAGGACAATATCTGTTCCGCGGTGGAGAGGGGGAGAGAGACAACAGCACAGCGAGAGAGAGAAAACCGATTTGGTCTTGAGAGAGAGGGGGGTGAGTGCTCTCAAGGCAGAAAATTCGATGATGACCATGACTACGATGGCTGACGGTCTGGAGCCTCAGGACTCGTCCAAGTCTGCGTTCATGGAGTTTGGGCAGCAAGCGCACTCACAGCAGAGCTCCCCGTCGATGGCCGGCGGACACTACCCGCTGCACTGTCTCCACTCCGGCTCACACGCGCACCACCAGCACGACAACACCGCGTACACCGGGACCAACACCTACAACAGGTCGTTACCCTACCCATACGTGAGCCACGCGCACCACAGCCCGTACCTGCCGTCGTATCACAACAACACGGGAGGACAGACAAGGTTAGACGGCACAGGTAAGAGACCCCCCCTTTTGTCAATCCACCGGCTCCTGGCAGACCGTCTTTCAAATATGGGTGGCCCTCGAAGTGGGAATCAACCCTTTCTCTCTGCCAGCGTTGGTGTCATGCCCAAGCCACCGCGCGGCCACTCCAAATTCGGACGAATGATCTTTCAAGCGTAGGTGTGGGCGATTACACGGAGGAAAATCGTGCGTAAATGGCACTGGATAATTCCTGATCCAGCCTATTTACCGTCCCCTAGCCTGCTTTTCTGTCCTGCATAGCTCTCCTGTCACTTCCCACAAAACCTGCTCTAATTCCCGGGCTGATCATGCACGAGCGTGCAATCCCCACCAACTACTCGTGAAAATTAGGCAGCACGCACGCCCTGAATGTTGTAATTAGCATTTAATTGACATGTCATTACGAGCAATATCCTAAATATGACAGCGTATGAGGATTGTGGCTGCCACGCCGCTTCAGGGCAATGTGAGCAGCAGGATTTATCATTACAGGCGTTTTATTCTGGGCTTCTGAATTTATCTGCTCCTTTCTGGACTATTTCAGCCGTTTGACGTGATTTCTATTCTCCCTGCATGCGCAGAGACACAGATCTGATCCAGGCTGTTGGTTTTGAATATTAACATTGATTGTTTTTGTTGCAGAGCAGCAGAAAACGACGGTGATTGAAAATGGGGAAATTCGTTTTAATGGGAAAGGCAAAAAGATTCGCAAACCTCGGACAATTTATTCCAGTTTGCAGCTGCAAGCACTGAACCACCGTTTCCAGCAAACACAGTACCTCGCTTTACCGGAGCGCGCGGAGTTGGCTGCCTCTCTGGGACTGACGCAAACCCAGGTATGAGAAGGGATTTACACACTAGATTTCTACACTGACACTTTAAACCCAGCACGTGTGTAATAACAATGAGATAAATATTTTTAATATCAGATTTATTTTGTGTTTACATTCGGGGCTTTTTTCTGATTTAAATGCTTGAATTCCTGCATTTTGCAGCTTTTGCGCATCCCTACACAAGCTACTCATCCTCATGTCCTTAATTACACACACTCCTCTCCTCTTCTCCTCCAGGTAAAAATCTGGTTCCAGAACAAGAGGTCAAAGTTCAAGAAGCTGCTCAAGCAAGGCGGCAACCCACACGAGAATGACCCTATCCCGGGCTCCATGTCCCTCTCCCCACGCTCCCCGACCATCCCTCCAATCTGGGACGTCTCGGCCTCTTCCAAAGGAGTAAACATGCCGGCCAACAGCTACATGCCCGGCTACTCTCACTGGTATTCCTCCCCACATCAAGATTCAATGCAGAGATAGACTCTTGGAGAGGCAGAGGAGGCCTTTCCATGCAGTTTAATTTTTTCTCCAACGTAGCCTACAATTTATGTGAGCGCAGAGACTGGAGAGAAAAGGAGAGATAACCCTTTTTTGCTGCTCTGCTGACGGATAAAGCTGCAGCCAAACCTCGATGTGATGACACAAACAAGGGAACTAACCTGTTTTTTTTTTCTAAAAAAAAAAAAGCTGTTGAGTGGGCTCGCATATTTGTTATGCTTTCATTCATGTCAACACCTGAACGTCAATATACCAAATATATTCAGTGACATTTTGGCCACTTTTTTGGGGAGCAAGGACTGCGAACTCCATGCGCTTTTGCGCCCAGAACTTTCAGCCATGATGGACTCCTGACTGCTTTTATTTTTGGTTTGTTTCCCCCAACATGCAAAAGCAAGCAAATTGTCTGTCTGTAAATATATTCTGCGATTTTAGTTGTACATACACTTTTTATGTTTTGTCAGAATGAGTAAACCGTGACTCAAAACAGATGCCTGCTGTTGCATGATTTCAAAAAATTCATTTAAGGCCCCCTTTTTCATGCTTCATATTGGGCCAACATGACATTATAACAGGCCTATTTCCCGTCCCCCTGGTGTGCACGAGCTTCTAGCAGACATTTGAACATTAGCAGATGACACATTTCTGCAGTGAAAAGCCCATTTTGAATAAATCCAAAGAACGCCACAGTATATAGATTTATCAAACAGCGGAGGAAATTAACTTACCCTGCACCGCTGCTGTCTACATTCACCCCGAAAGACATTTGCTCCAGGTCCAGCTCATCTTGTCATTCCACCCTCAATTATTAGAAGTATTGACAAAATGTTTTCTCCCTTCTCTCCGTCCTAATGCAGGCCGTTAAATGCCAAGCTCCACGGGATCGATGTTTGAACAAAGCAGCCAGCTGCAGCGGCGTTCAATATGAAGGAGATATTTGGGACAATTTGTGGGTTTTTATCCAAGTGAGGCTTTTTTTCCATTCTCATAAATGCAGGCATAATTAGGGTAATTTTTGATGTAGCCCGCTGATTACAGCGTTTTTACCGTCAAAGATAATTACCTGTAATTTTCTACCACTTTTAATACTAAAAGGCATCTTTATTTGGATTTGAGGTAGCACAGATGGAACAAAAGGGGGAAATTATTCGGTTATTCATATACAAATTGCTGAGAGGAGTGAGCGCTCGGGATATTATCTGAAATTACGACGCTGAAAAGCTTCATGCAGCTGTCAAGTCGCGGATGTCCCACTGGCGCATATTCAGCCATACCTGGAGACCCCCCACCCACCACCCACCCAATCCTCATCCTCAGACATGGGGTCTCACTCACTCACTCTCTCTGTTCCTGGGCTATTGCAACCCTGATCTCAGGCTGCAGGGAGCCTGGGGAGGCATCGAGTAAACACCAACAAAGCTCACAGACACACAGTTATGTTATTCAGATCAGAGAAGTGACATCTTATCATGTGATGCACTACTGAAGAAAAGCATGGGGTGGTGATAGACGGATAGAAAGAGAGACAGAAAGACATGGACAGATAGAGAGACAGCTGGAGAGATAGATATGGAGGTGGGAAATGTAAAGAGAGATGTCTCACTCCTTCCTCTTTTTGATGCACCACAAAAGGCTTTCGATGTAAACAACCTACCCTTTCATATAAAAGCAGCAGTAGGCTAACCTCACACACACTCACAATCTCTATCTCAATCGATCAAATAAATAACTTTGAATCAGCTTCGAAGAAAATTTAACACATTTTCCCCGTATTTTCTTAAATCTTAAGGTCTACCTTCAAGTCAGTGGTGTCACAGCTTCTGGCTATAGAAAATGAGAGTCATTTTTACCTTACTCCGCTCTGCTGAGACTCACAGGCTACCCCAAAACAAGCTCCGCACGCTTTTCCTGCTGCTGGTTGAATAAGCAAATCCAGGTGGGAAAGTGTTTGCACACCCCGGTAAGCTCTTATATATTGCCTGCAAAATTAGCTGTTATTACTGTCACTGTTTAGTGATGGCGAGCTTGAAAAAAAAAGCCCTCTGCAATCAAGAACCAAGCGCATCTTTGCAAATTATAGGTAATTGTCAATGTCCAGATTATGATAATGGAGGCCCTAATCTGGAGAATAATTATTGTGGAGTGTTACAGTTGAAGCTGTCCAGTAAAGCTAACTGTCATTATTTAGACTCGATTTGCAAAACGGGGGGAAACTAGCTGAGTGGAAAATGTTCGGTTGGAAATAAACGGGGGCTCTCGATATAATGGCAGCACGAGTGTGTGTGTGTGTGTGTTTGTGTGTGTGTTTGTTATAGTGTGTGAGTGAGATAAATAGTGGGAGACATACAGTAGTTTGTGTATTTGTGTGTTTAGGGGAGAGATATAGAGATCTGTGTGAATCTGTGCACGAGCCTGAGTGTTCTTGAGCGCGTGCGCTATTAGAAAACCTAAATTTCTCGAGTGACCTGCGCGCGCGACAATTAGGGTACACGCCACAACTGATTAGCATAAAGCACTAATGGCTGAAAACAACCAGCACGGTGGGGTTTTCCATGGAGAAGAAGGGCATGGAATAAAAAAAAGAAACACACGAAGAAGAAGAAGAAGAAGACAAAGAGAACGGGAGGAAGAAGAGCGTTTTTGACTAGCAATGGCAATTTGCTGCTGCACGATGGGTACAAGTGCAGCTGCAAACAGGAGGGGACAGGAGTGAGGAGAGGAGTGCGTCAGGTGGACATGCAGTGGTCTGCGTGTGGGTCATTGCTGTTTGTAGCGCTGTGTATGAGGGACATAGAGGAGGGGTATTTTGGCGCATGTTTTGCAAAAACTTTAATGATTCTTGTGCACATGCCATCTAAAATTCAATTAGATCACTTTTCCTCGCGGCCTTGCGGTTTGTTTAGCGGTTTTGCAGCAGCAACGCTGATATTACTGCCTGCTAATAACACAGTGAAATTTTGGTAGATTTCTTTCCTTTTCTTCCCTCTTTCCCCCCTTCCTCTCTCATTTTTTTTCATTTTACCCGGAAGGTGGGCTGCGGCCGGGAGTGGCAGAGCTCTGGAGCCGGTCTACCCCCACAGGAATGCGGATTGTCTCAGATCTCCGTGCCGCCCCCCTCGCCTCCTCTCTGCCATTCAAAGCAGCTAATTGTAGGGGACACAAAGCGCGAGCGAGTGCACACAGTCTGCTGCAGGAGGAGGCTTTCCTCTGCACTGAGGAGCTGCAGGCTGAGACAAACAATCAGGATCACCAACTAAACCTATTATATTCAGGATAAAAGGTGATCAGAAGAGTGGATGTAATAATAATATACATAAAAATAATAATAGAAAATAATTCAGAGTGATGGATAGAAAACACGTTATGTGTGCATTATGATCACAGCAGGTATATTACTTTAACAATCTCAAGATACCAACATCAGTATAAATCAGATCATTCTTATGAAAGCCATCTTTGACTTTCATCGTTTAAATAAGTCTCTGCATTACTGTTTAGGACTTTTACAATAGCATCTTGCGTAAACCACAAAATTAGCATCTAAACGGTCAAATAATTCAGCTCAGGGAACACGAGTATTCAATTAAGGGTTGTCTAATTTGAGGCTCCTCCTAGGATAAGCATTAGTAAAGAAAAAAAAAATAGCCAAACATGAATAAAGTCGACGTTTTTTTTTCTTATTGTGCCCCTTAAATTGTTGCAAATACAGAGGAAAAAGAATACGCGTTCTTCGCAGAGATATAGTTTTCTTTTTACATTAACCAAGTCATAAATATTTAACAAAACTACTACCTTCACATCATGGAATAGGTTTGCAATGTTATGGCTGAAGAAACGACTGGGGGATTAGATTCACAGTATTAAGTCATCTCACCATTGAGCAGCTGTGATTTACAGCCGTGTGTTCAAATGTCACCTGAGGCTCACAGACATTATTTATGCGTGTGAGTCTTAGTCGTGATTTTCTGTGTAAATAACAGTGGCTTAAAATAACAAGAGACTGCAGAGAGGCCGCGGGGTTCAAAGGTCCATTGTCCATTTAAACGTTTAATAGTCTTCCAAAAATGCAATAAATTACATGCACACATTTACACATTTTACACGTTTCTTCTATGACTGTCATCAAATACATTGCATATTCCTCTGAAATTTGAACACGAGTCCCATAGAAGGAGGAGGAAAAAAATATGAAATGAACAACAAGTTTCTTTTTTGTTTGTTTGTGTGTGTTTTTTTCAATATAACGTCCCCGCTCCAAGAGCCAACGAGTGCTGTATTGAGTTTTGGGTCTGCAGGTGGGGGGTCATGGAGTTACCGGCGGAGGTGTACCATGAGGCCGAGTTTTCCAAAAAATTAGCCGCCGTGGTGTTGATGTTTTGTGGCTGCAGGCTGTGCGGCCTGGACGGGCCCTGTGTGTCCCAAACGGCAGGGGACTGTGGGGAGTTGCACGCCATGGGGTCGCTGGAGCTGGGGCTATGCTCCGGGGGAAGCTCACCGTTTTTCATTATCTTCTTCAATTTTGATCTTCTGTTCTGAAACCAGATTTTTACCTGAGAAAAAAGGCGGAAAAGGGGGAACATTAATGCCACAAATAAAAGCGCATAGATTGAAAAAAAAATCAAAACAGATGCACTGTGCGTAAAAGCGCACTGCAACAAGGCTTTCGAAACCCACCATTCATCACAGTCAACAAAGGGTACTTGGAACAGGTTAAAAAACACTAAAAAGGTAAAAAATTATTTCACGTAAATTCTCACCTGTGTTTGCGTGAGTCCTAGCGAGGCAGCCAGCTCAGCTCTTTCCGGCAGCGCCAGGTACTGTGTGTTCTGAAAGCGCCTCTGCAGGGCGGCCAGCTGGAAGCTGGAGTAGATGGTCCGAGGTTTCCTCACTTTCTTCGGCTTGCCGTTTACCATCCTCACCTCGGGCTCACTAATCTCTTTTTCTATAAAACATAAATCGATAAAATTAGTGTTGCACTATTGAGGCATTTAACGTTTTTATAATAACTCTGATCGCTAATGGTTTACGCTTATTTAATTTCCACGACCAAGAAATGTCATGGGATAATTAAATTCTTTGAAAAAAAAAAAAAGAAAGAGGGAAAATTCTTTCAAACATTTTATCTAAGTGATTCTCGCACTTAATAAAAATAAACATTTTTCACACTTAAAGCTTTGACGGACATTTTAAATATTTAAAGACAGAAACGATCAGGAAAAAACGCACAACCATCATAAAAATGCATTCAAATTAAACTTGGCTTATTTATAAAGTAAATGTGGTTATCAGCTAATAGCCAATTCTTGTAAAAATGCAATAAATATCTATCAGAGAGGGCCGTAGCCTACCTTGAGGACTCGGCTGGGCTTGCACTCTGCTGTAAGTCCCAGCGTACTGGTGGTAGGCGGGGGTCGTGTACGAGCTGTAATCAGTGTAGGATTTTGTCGAGTAATTTCCAGCGGATCCGTTGACTCCCGGGTACTGGTACTGGTAAGCATTGAGGGGTTTCCCATACGAGGTGGAGCTGGGCGAGCAGTACCCGTGTGTGACTCCAGCGGCCGGACTGTAATAGCCAGAATCCGTGGCGGAGGACTCGGGTAAAGTAGGAGATTCCTGAGACGGATGGTGCATGGTAGAGAGTTGAAAGGAGCTCTGAAAGTCGGCGGGTTTCACACTCGGGATCCTCCGGTCGAATACTCCAGTCATACTTCGAGAAGAAAGGCGTGTGTTTTTTTATTTGATGGTCGAAAACAAAGCAGTCTGACTCCAAAGTGATGTGAAAACTACACTGACATCGTCGGAAAGCTCTCAGGCCGTCGGGCTCTGGTGAAGACTGCAGCCAGCCCCGCAGCAAAGACTTGGTTAAATCCTAAATCGCGCTCTTACGCACTGCAGGGAGGATCTGGTTCCATTGGCCAAGGCGCACACAGACACAGCTACACCCAGTTCTCTCCGCCAGCTTTCTTATAGGGGGGAAACCACCCGGGCTATGTGGCTGCATTGTTGTGTTTTTATGCTATCAATCAATGGGGCCAATTTAAGTGTTGGCCGCGTGGCCAATAGACGTTTTCAGAAGGATGCATTAGAGACAAAACCTCATTACCCATAAGGCCTCCTGCCTTGATACCGGCCTCCTATTAACATTGTCGTCGCGAGTCTTTGTTTATACATTTTTCTCAGAAAAGCACATTTAGGCTAATTAATATCCTGAGCATTTCACAGTCTCACAGAAAGTGAATTAAAGCAAATAAGACAATAGTTATTGTTTTTTTTTTTTTTTTTTACTAACAATGTAGTTAAACACTTACGCTATAGGTACCCGATTATAGCCCTTTATCTGTCGTCCAAAATAGTGTTTAAGTGTCCTAAGTAAACTATAAAATTACCAGAACCATCTGATTCGCAGTATCAATACGATATATTATAGGCCATCTATTCGTGGACAAAATACGAATTGTAATTTCCATGCTGTTTATCATGAGTTAAACATGACATTTTTATATATTCCAGTGTACCCAAAAGGAGTCAAATAATAAATTTCATCTAATCTAATCGTTTAACAGTTTAAGGAGCATGTCGAATCAAATCTCAGCGTCTGTGTACATTTAGTGGTGAGCAACGCCGACTAGTGGGCGAGCAGAAGAGCTGCACCCCAAACACATGCAGACGGAAAGTCAAGAAGAGATGAAAGATAATCTCCATGAATCTTAAAGATTGACCGGAGATAATAATAAAAACACTTAACTGAAGAAGTGCTATCTGAAAGATGTGGGGGAACAGGTGAAAGACTAGAATAACTTTTTAAACATATTAACCACGTTAACAGT
Source organism: Halichoeres trimaculatus (assembly GCF_033239565.1). NCBI lineage: Eukaryota > Metazoa > Chordata > Actinopteri > Labriformes > Labridae > Halichoeres > Halichoeres trimaculatus. The sequence goes on from NW_027437192.1 coordinate 21,348,748, forward strand.
GTAAAGGAAAAATAAGTTACTCTTTTACTGTTGCTGCCCCCGACTTGTAGGGGGAAAAAGAAGAAAAGAAGATAATAGATTGATGTTGACCACTCTAAACTAGGAGACACGGAACTGGAACTAATATCTTCAAGTGAAAAACACGTTTTGGGTGACTGAAATCATTAAATTCATTATCTACTTACAATTCATCGTGGTTTTTGGAAATGTAGCCTACCTTACATCTCAAACTTGCTGTTTTCAAGGCTCGTCTTTAACACCTGTACCTTGAAAAACAAAGAAATACATTTTGTGTTTTTTTTTATCAATGTTCGACAAGAATCGAAAAATACGATCAAAATTATTTTAGCTGACATATTTTTGTCAGAATGTCAAACTTTAGCAACGATAGAAACGTTTGTTCGCTCGCTTGTTGCAAAATGTTTGATCATTTTATTCTAATTTACCTGAATTCGATGACCCGGAAATACTTCCCCCGCCCGCGCAATTAACTACTTCCTGGTTTACTTTTTTTTTTTTGTTGACAAGGTTTTACATTCGCTGCTTATTTCTTTAATGCACTATTTATATGATGATTGTTTTTGAAATTATACAAAAAGCTACGCTTGTAGTCAATTTCAGTAAAACCACTCTTTCTGTGTTTCTCAAATTTGAATTTGACTCAAGGCTGAGAGCGCTCAGCGTGCGTCTGACGTCACTGAAGAGTTCAGCGAACAAGATAATTCACCTCCTGGACATGTTGACAAGATTTGATGGTGTCCTCATCAGAACTTCCAAGCTCACGCTAACAGGAATTGCAGTTTCAGGCACGGGATCAGGCTAGCATGTGAGCAGACGTGTTAGATAAATCTTTGTAGTCCAACTTAATGAACACTAATACAGGATCAATACATTTTTCCTCTTATTTTGATTAATGTCATTTAGGTGTAGCACTTTGACAGTTCAGTATGACTTGAACGTGCTCTGGTGTCGTTGATGCACTTCTCTTGAACAAAAATTATAAATGCAGAAATAAATGAATAAATAAATAAAAATGTTTGGACAGTATGTAAAAGTTGTTAAACAAACAGAAATTCATTCGAGGAGAAATAGGCAAAGATACCTTACCCACTGATTAAGGTCATGATGGATTTGGCCCCATAAAAAATATCATGTAGAGCCCCAATGCTTCACTATTACACATTTGCTGACATTTAACATTTCGAGCCCTCCTTTTACTTCTGGCCTTTAGGAAGCTACCCCCACTTTACAACACCCACCTGCCTTGAGATTTGTTTAATCAAAAGAAAATAGAGAATTAAAGGCAAAGGAAGCTGCGCAGATAATATAAACACATATAACATGTATCCCTAGTTATGCAGATGGTTAAAAGGATTCTAAGAAAGGAACTACAGGGTTTGCCTTTGTCACCCCAGACTTAAACATCATCACCATCACCATCACCAGTGATCACAAAAATTATGATGTCAATCATAATAGTATTACACTGTGCTGTGCATAATAAACTGAAAGCAGTCATGTGTGGACACAGTTTCACCCCTTATATCCTTATTGTCCATGTTATGCCAAAGCAGGGTAGATTTTTAATATGACATGTAAGAAACACTATTCAAACTGCCCACGTGATCATAGATAAAGTCAAGGAGGTAGCTTTCAGTCTGAAGTTAAAACAGAACATAATAACAGAAATAACTTTGCCTTGACAAAGGAGAAAGGAGAAAGGGAAGCCATTTTTAGAAATTTCAGCAAAAAAAGTGAGAAGAATGAAAAATACCAAACAGTCAACAAGGCTGCGATTACTATCAAAGTGTTGAAATTAATTGGTTTGATTATAATTTCGCAAATACCTTTCATCTGTTGTTGATATCGTCATTATTTTCTTCCACCACGGAAATTTACTGCAGCGTTGAAATTGGCAGTAATACACCTTATCCCACTTGTCATTAAACAGGAAGATGAAGAAAAAGGGAATGAAGTGTGTGCTTGACAGGAAGTGACCGAAGACGGAAGTCCATTGCAGGGACTCCTCTTGGCCTGCGTGGGACCTTTCCGTGCTATCTTTTCTCTAGGCTCCCGTTTTGTATGTTGGGGGGATGGGGCCGTGCCGAGGATGAGACACTCCAAATATTTACCACTTGGCTTACTAAATATCTTTTTTTCTAAACTGGGCTACCTCCACTGCTCTTGTTTATAGATATACTTTTCGAACACGTATGAGTTTAGGTGGAATTTGGCCATATTAAAGTGGAGTACCCGTACGTCCACGACACGCTTCAAAAGTCGACAAAATGTATTCCTCTGCTGGAGGTAAGTGCTAGCATTAGCATCAGCTAAGAGATGCAGCCTCTTTAAAATTAATACATTTACTGCACAATTTTGATGCTTCATTGCTTCGAGCCTTCGGTGAAACGTCAACTCATCTTTTTGTTTGATGCGCCGGGTAATCAGAGCAGAAAAATTTAAGGTGAAGAACATTTCGTCCCAGTTTGAGTGGAAGCAAGCTTAGCTAGCGTGCAACAACAAGCTGCTGTTTGCTATCCAAGTTAGCTTCACCCAGAACTCATACTTCAACTTGTTGTTAGTTAGCTAGCTAATATAAATTTACAAAGTTGGGCAGATTGGTGTATTTTTCTTAATTAATGGTTTCCATAGCAGACAGATATTTCTTTTTGAGAGCCTTCTTGCTTCCTCTGATTAAAAGCGGCCGACCATGCTATCTAATCTCATCACCTACAGGAGCCATGGTCTCGTACAGTAGACAACTCTGTGTGGTAAATTTAAGCAACATTACACTTTTTACCAACACTTTTTGTATAGGACGATAATAAACCACACTGCCCATGTAGGTCAAGCTGTATTATATCAAACATACAGATAGATGAGAGATCTGTGCACGAAGTTTGACTGAAACTTGGCAAAGTTACAGTCTGATCGATGGTTTTCATTTAGCAAACAAAGTCACAATTCCATTAAAGTAGCAATGGTTCATTTTTTGTTCTCATAAAATTTAGTTTTTATTATCTGGAAGAAATTACTTTTCTTTCTGTCATAGTGACTTTCTAACCTATAGTTTGGTTTCTACGAAAGTCTCGCGGACTTTCAAGCTTTTCTTTTATTGATGTGTTGTGTGTTTGTGTGATACCGACTTCATTTCATTTGTTTTATACAAGCTCTGATCTGGCTTACAGACAATGGTAAGGCATAAATAACTAACGGATTAGAAAGAGTTATACATAGTATTTTCCTTTGACTTATGAGGTTTGATGATTTATATTTATTTTTTGTTTTTTTGGCACTATGTGAAACAGTTCAATACAATGACTCCTGCAGCCACAACAGAAACCACAGAGCCCACACCAATGGCATGAGTCAAGTCTAATTCAATGTTTCTTCAGAGCTTTTACAATTTTGAGTTTACTAAAAAGGGTTGGGAATGGGTACCTTTCACATTTAAAACGATATGGTACGGATGCCTGGTATCTGGCAACGGGTGTCAGTACTCAGTGGTACCGATTTTTTAGCAACTTTTTGCATTTATGTGGTAATAAATTCAAATTTGTTTAAGAATAAAATCACAGAGTTTTTCCAATTTAACATATTCATATCTCTATAAACTGGCAATGCTGTGTTTATGTCCATCATGGAAAATCACCTGCTCTTCCACTCCCTCACAGTCACAAGGATGTGTTTAGGTACTGAAAAATGGCACTGTTCGATTTTACGTAAACTGGTACTACAGATGGAATTCAATTAGGGCTGCAGCTATCAAATATTTTAGTATTCGAGTATTCTACTGAAAATCCCATCGATTAATCAAGTAATCGGATAAAATACATTTTTGTTTAGTTAAAGAGCAGTTATTTTTCAAATGAAAATTTTTCTCTTTAAGAAATAGAATTTTCTGATACAGCATGTCAATAAGAGCACTTGCTTTGGTAGCTCCAAAACTTGTAAACACACTTTGACACATTTTTTGTGCCTTGTATATCTCATCAAATGTTGCAGACCCAAATGGCACCCGTTTCGTAGAATGACCCATTAGTCTCCAAACTCCAGAAAAGAAGCTAGATTTGTTGCTAGTTGCTATTTTGTATAAGAGGTAGCTTGAGGGGTCTGAAAACTCTCTTAATATGGCCTCAGCTCTATTTGAAATACCACTCTTTGATCTTTTTTGAAATTAAACGATTCCTCAAGGCGGGAAAATTACTTGAGTATTGTCTGTAATCGAGTACCTCGAATCATTCGAGGAATCGTTTCAGCTCTAAATTCAATTGGTACCTATAAAAGTACCTAATTTGGTACCCATCCCTAAATAAGATCATGTGATGCATAGTTTTGATCTCAAGATACAGTTACATCTAATATTATGAACGCACTTCTAACTGAGGCTTCTGTAGATTAAAATGTTGTGGGGAAACATCTCTGCTCACTGTGTAGAGCTGCATTATTCATAATTTTGCCTTGTAGCTTACGGCTATTTCTGGGTGGATGGGTGGCTTCAGGAGCATTAGATATCCAGCTTGCTGGACTCCTTCTGTGTGCGTACTGATAAGAGTTTTGAAAAAAAAAAGCTGTCCTTGATTGTGGTCAGTGGTGCTGTAGAAATAACAAGTGAAAAAAACATTTGTGTTCGAGGATTACAGTTAAATAATGTGGCACACTTTTGCGATGAGTTGTCCCTCTTGAAATGCAGTTTCTTTGTGTATCAGATCCAGAGTGTATATAGAGTCCTTAACGTGTCATTTTTTTCTCCCCTGTAGCCACCGAGATGCTTGAGGGAGCCCGATCCTCCGGGTCAGCGAGCTCTGGTAAGTTCTGATTCCATATTTGGGCTTTCAAAGACTCTAGCCACCCTGTTGTTCCAGTAAATATGGCAACACTTAACTTCTTGATGTCCTTTGCCATTGTCGTGTTTTTCATGTGAGACACAGTTAACCCTCTGGCTGGATTTAAGTAGTTCAGGAAATAGCGAGACATGTGAGTAAGTAAAGTGGACAGTGTCATTGTAGATAGTCACCTCCCTCTGAATAAAACTCATTCTGTGCTCTTAACGGCAGAGCTCTTGTGCACATACAGGGTTATTAAGTCTTTGCATTACATGGTTTTATTGGTGTTATTCAGTTTGAATAAACAGAGCCAGAGCTGCAGCACTGAGATAAGGCTGTGATGGGGAGTTTGCTTCAGCTGCAGATATGAAGCTTTGGTGTATCTACAAATTATGTCTTACAAACTCTATGGTTGCTAAAGTTATATATCTTGATGGTGACTTGCCTCGCTGTACACAATCAATAAAGAAAAGTACTGCAAGTATAAAAGGAGATTTGATATTGTTAATGTGTTGTTATTCAGAATCAGTTACGTACAAATTCTCGTCTGTCACCGTCCATCAAAGGTCAACTTCACCTTAGAAACAATCCCTCCAGTCACATGATTTTAAATCTGCATTTTAAGGCTAAAACGGTGTCGGTGAGTTCAGGTATTGTACAAACAAATTAGGGCTTTTTTTGCTTCTGCGTTTCTTTTTTATTTTCTGTCCTATTTTGTTTTTAAAGACACGTTTTCTGTCTTTGTTACTGCTCCTCCTGCAAACTGGCCATGAAGGCTAACTGTCGCTACTGTTGTTTTCATTGATTTGGTTGTTTTATGTTGTCGACATCAACCTGCCAAATGGACTAAAGATGGAAAGTAGCCATTGGCATATTTACATGTATACATTCATTAATGTGTATTTTCCCTGTTTTAAATAAATACACTTAAGCTTAATGTAATGTAATCCTAATTGTAGACTTGTCTCTCCATCTCGCCCTCCTGCTTCAGAGCCCCCGTCTTCTCCAGTGCCAGAATATGTGTTCAAACCTCCATCACGGCCAGACTTTGGCACCATGGGCAGGACAATCAAGCTCCAAGCCAACTTCTTTGAGATGGAAATCCCTAAACTGGAGGTCTACCATTATGACATCGACATCAAGCCCGAGAAATGTCCCAGGAGGGTCAATCGGTATGTTTAACACAGAACCTCTCCAACAGCTCCTTCGGTGTATTTTAGCATCACACAAGAGTCATGGCTGTTTTATTCTCAGGGAAATCGTGGAGCACATGGTCCAGCACTTTAAAACACAGATCTTTGGTGACCGAAAGCCGGTGTATGATGGGAGGAAGAATCTCTACACTGCCATGCCCTTACCCATAGGCCGAGACAAAGTAAGTAAAGCTCCACCACAGTTTTTCCAGAAAATGCTGAAACATAGTTTGCAGAGTAGTTAACGCCTCTGTTTTTTTTTTTTGTTTCCTCTGCCACAGGTGGAGCTTGAGGTAACCATTCCTGGAGAGGGCAAAGACCGCAGCTTCAAAGTCTCCATCAAGTGGGTGTCCTGTGTCAGCCTGCAGGCCCTGCATGAGGCCCTGTCAGGACGGCTGCCCAGCGTCCCCTTTGAGACGGTCCAAGCCCTGGATGTGGTCATGAGACATCTGCCCTCAATGAGGTGAGGCTGAAGGGAGTGAATGCTTGATTTTTCAATTTGTGATGGACTTCTTGCATCTTTATCAAAAAATATTCTTTTGTTATGAGAACAATATTTAAGACCAGACTTTTCTTATTATTAATAAGTGGACATGCTTTGATCTCCCCTGGGCAACTTTAGGAATTCCCTGAATTACACAATCTACATTTTTGAGATGAAAATGTTGTAAAATGAACAAACTTGTATTTTTGCGAGCTGAGACCGATGCTGTTGTCCTACGTAGTGTTCACTTCATTTTTTTGAACTCCTTTCCAACAGTTTTAGTAAAACAAATCACACATCTCTTTGTTTCTTAGTTGTTTGTCTTCATTTTAACCATCCTGTTAGATTGTTTCTTTGTTTGAACACCTTTTTTTAGGTCTTAAAGCCGTCCTCCGTGTCTTTCAGGTACACCCCAGTGGGCCGCTCTTTCTTCACCCCCTCAGAGGGATGTTCAAATCCTCTCGGCGGTGGTAGAGAGGTGTGGTTCGGCTTCCACCAGTCTGTCAGGCCTTCCCTTTGGAAGATGATGCTCAACATCGATGGTAAGATTTCTATTAGTTTCGCTTGATTTTGGAAAGATTGTTGTTTTATGGTGATTCTTATCGCTGGGTCCTGGTTCTTTTTGCAGTTTCAGCCACCGCGTTTTACAAAGCCCAGCCTGTAATCGAGTTCATGTGTGAGGTCTTGGATTTTAAAAGCATTGAAGAACAACAGAAGCCTTTAACAGACTCCCAGAGGGTGAAATTTACTAAAGAAATCAAAGGTGGGTGGAAGCCAGGAGCATATGACACCTTTATCCTCTTTAGAGATTGTTTGGTTTGGTTCTCTCTCTATAAAATGTTTGTAAAGTTGAGTTAATGTTAGAAGTTTTCAGAGGCACAAAGATAAATATCTTTATCTGAGGTCAGTAAAAATGTGCTTTTCTCTGATTTTTATCTTTTCACATGATTTTTCCCAACAGGCCTGAAGGTGGAGATCACACACTGCGGTCAGATGAAGAGGAAGTACAGAGTTTGTAACGTGACCAGAAGACCAGCGAGCCATCAAACGTAGGAATCTTTCTTTTTCTCTTCTTTTTATTATCCTTCTGTTTAATGCACTTCACTTAGCCTGTTTCTTCTCATTAGATCAAAATTAACTCATGTTGTCAGTCAGTACGTTTACATGCAGCTTAAGAAATCAGACTATGAGCTCAGTCAGCCTGAGAACAGGCCCAACCTAGCTTTATCGACACACGTAGATGATGCGATTCTATCAGACTGCATTTGGATTCATCAGATCGTAGCAGGTCAGCGCAAGCAAATTTCACATGATAAAGGAAGTAGATGACCAAGATGAATAGTTGCTGCACTCCAACGCAAGTAATTAGCAGCATGTGATGTATTTGACAACATAGTCTGTATCATTAAAGGACGCTGTCTCCCCGACGTCACCCGTATGTTTCTGGAACTGATTTTTGAAGCTGTCGCGGCCATTTAGGAAGTGAGGGTGACTTCAAGTACAGCTAAAGGGCACCGTCAGTCACATGACCCTGAGCTGTGCCTTTTGATTTGGCGAGCTCATGGTCTCAATATCCTCTAAACTGCAGTGTTAGAAAAAAAAATTCACCCCCTGTACAGTGTGTGCTGATAGTATGTGACTTCTGGTACTCCTGGAGCCAGCCTCAAGTGGACACTTGAGAAACAGCAGATTTTAGCACTTATGCATTGTCTCGTATTCCTAAAGTGGAGGTTGCCGCTTGGTTAACACGCATCATATATAAGAAACATAAGGAGCTACAGCTGCATCCACCTCAGCCATCATTGTTAGAGCGTTGCTTCCTCTTCGGATGAACCAAAACTAGATTGATTCACATGCAGCTTCATGTATCAAAAAAGGACAAAGTGACATTCTTAGCCAAAACTCTGAGTCTCTTGTCTGGATCTTCACGCAGATTGTACGATTGTGCTATGACTGTAGTAAACGTACTGAGTGATACTTGTCAGATTGTGAGCACAAGAACAAACAGAGCTCCAATATTCCTGATGTGTTTTCACCCCTCAGGTTCCCCCTGCAGCAGGAAAACGGCCAAACCATTGAATGCACAGTAGCACAGTACTTCAAAGACAAATACAAGCTCATCCTGAGATACCCACACCTCCCATGTCTACAGGTGGGCCAGGAGCAGAAGCACACCTACCTACCTCTAGAGGTAAGCGCTATAAACTCCTCTACTCGTGTTCCTTTTTTTTATTGATCACTGGGTTCACAGTTAATGTTTTGCTTGATCTTTTTGTATCCTTCATGTTCATGTCAGGTGTGTAACATAGTGGCAGGACAGCGCTGCATCAAAAAGCTGACAGACAATCAGACCTCCACTATGATCCGTGCCACAGCTCGCTCAGCACCAGACCGTCAAGATGAAATCAGTAAACTGGTAAGTGACTGCAAAAACATTCAAATGATGAGAAACTTTACCGAAATAAAAGTCTACCAGGTGCTACCTACATGGATTCATTTGTGGGACTTCCCAGATCATTATAGTCCAAAACCAGACCATGTCAAGACTGTGAATGTAACAGCTTGATGTCGAACGGACGCACAAAGATATAGTTTGTAACAGTTTTATTGTTGTGTTCGGCCTGTGACACATAACTCACCAAATCATTGATCTGTTGAAATAACACACTTTTTGTTTGTCTTTTTTCCTCTTCTTTTTTTTACTGCAAGTGTGAAAAAAAATCCAAAGTGAAGCAAAACCATTTTATGAATATATAAAAATATTAAGGTTCAGTGGCTGAATTCCCAGTTTCTGGGCTCATTTTAAAAAATATGCTTTCCACAGACTGTTCTGGTGTGATAAGAAAGTTTCCGCCCACGCTGCCAAGTTTTCAGTGTAACACCCAGCACAGGCCCATGGGTGTTTGCTAAATTGGGGTCACGAACTCTCCTCCTGCCATAGTTTTCTGATAGAAAGATATGCATTCAGTGTATGCTAGTGGTCCATGTGTACTGTTTTTTAATGGCTGATTTTATTTTATATTTTCATTTGATTAAAAAACAGCAGTGTGATAATTACATTCGTTATTCTATGTACATTACAGCCTGATACACATGGTTATCATAGCCAGCAACATGTTTTACATAAGAACACGCTCTGGACGTCGTGACTAGAAGTCTGAAAAAATATTGATACGGCAATAAATCCAAATATTTTGACCTGTGATAAAATATTGACATTTTGACTCTTAAAGTGATACTCCCGGATGGAACAAGTTGGGTCCTATCACAAGGTTTAGGGCAGAAATTTCCCCTACAGCAGTGTTTTTGTGCAGCAGAAGCCCAGGACGCTCGCACCAAACACCCCCTCCCTGCTCGTCAGTCGGTTTCCTCTGCACTCAGACGGGGCCATTTTTTACTTGACCAAAAACACAAATAAACGGACTCCCATTGGAAAAATCTGATATCAGTCTGCATTCACGCTTTATTTAGAGAATTTTCAGCGTTTTACGTTCACACAAAAACACAGATAAATAAGGCTCCAGTTCTCATTGTGTCGTAAAACGGCGCTACCTCCGCTGCAGAGCCACAGCTGGCTACGAGGCGCTCGTCGCTTAGTGTATCAGTCCGCGCGCTGCATGCCAGATATAAACAAACGCAGGTAGTCTGCCAGGACGAAGAGACACGATTTTTGGGGGACTGCCGTCCACATCTCGTTTATTCACACGTCCTTTTTGAAAATCTGCAGAAAATCAACCGTTTGCTCAATTCTGTAAAAGACAGATAATTCTACACTCTTTACTGCTTTAAACAAGCCCCGAATGATCGATATTTGTCCTGTATTTAAATCTAAAGAATTCTTTGAAAATTTGCTTCCATCTTCCTGGCGTCATGTTTCAGCTTGAGGGCTGCTCTGCACCATTGAGCAACAGTTTGTGTGTTCAGAGCATGTAAAACTGAAAATACTTCACTCTTCTTTGATCCAAGACTTGAATAAAGCGTTTTGTACATAGTTCCTCACAGTTTTTAGCCTTTAGCCCTGGTTCTCCTGACCTCATAGAAGTATAGAAGTTCATATTGCAGTGAAAATTGAGTCCACATCGAGTAAAAATGTGACAGAAGCAAAAACTGTCCTAAAAATCAAATCAGCTTATCTTAGGTGCAGGAATGTGTAGATTTTGTAAAGATAGAACCATAAAACTTTTTTCATGTGTTCCTTATGCTTCAGGGTACCTAAAATTGTGTTGCTTATATTCCCACCTTATGTTTAATTATTTTTTTTAATGTCTTTTAATGTAATTTTATTGTCCTGGAATTCAAATTCTTTATTTGGGACCTTAAGCAGATATGAGATTAAAATGCAATGAATTAGATTAATTAATTACAAATCCTGTAATTAATTAGATTAATTTTTCTAATCGCCTGACAGCACTAATTATGTTGTATCTCCTCATCATAACAGAGTTTATTGTTAATGCCAGCCAGTAGCTGCTTTAGATTAGTAGATAAATCAAAGTGTTGCTTCTGTTTAATGTAGTGTTTTATGTAGAAGAGAGGTTAACAAACACAAACATTTTCTTTCACATCAACGTTCCAGGAAAATATGAGAACCCTCCACTTACAGCTTCAGTCAGTGAAGTTTGTTGGTATATGAGCTGGTTTGGGATCATATGATACAGCAGCTCTTTCTCTCCTCAGATGAGAAGTGCCAACTTCAACACCGACCCGTATGTTCGTGAGTTTGGAGTGATGGTGAGGGATGAGATGACAGAAGTCAACGGCCGGGTCCTTCAAGCACCTTCAATTCTGTACGGAGGCAGGGTGAGTCAACCACCCCACGTGAGTGTGAGTGTGTGTGTGCTGGCCTTGAGTTGCTGCTGCTAAAATGTTATTTCCTAATCATTACACTGTTAAAAGTTATCATGTTGTCCCTGATTTCAGAACAAAGCAATAGCCACACCAATCCAGGGAGTCTGGGACATGAGGAACAAGCAGTTCCACACTGGCATCGAGATCAAAGTGTGGGCCATCGCCTGCTTCGCGCCACAGAGACAGTGCACTGAACTCCTGCTCAAGTAAGTAAAGAGCTGCAGCACGGTGCTCGTTGTTTTACACTGTAACCAACGAAAGGAGCACATGAGCAAAGCACGAGACTCCTCAGACCAGTTCTACTTTTATGACCTCCACCAACAAGTTCCCCTCTTTTTTCAGAGCGTTCACAGATCAGCTCAGAAAAATCTCGAGGGATGCTGGGATGCCCATCCAGGGTCAGCCCTGCTTCTGTAAATACGCCCAGGGAGCGGACAGCGTGGAGCCCATGTTCAGGCATCTCAAGTACACCTACCAGGGCCTCCAGCTGGTGGTCGTCATCCTGCCAGGGAAGACGCCCGTCTATGGTGAGGGATCCACTCTGAGCATGTGCTGTTTGAGGAATATTAAGTTATTTTCATGCAGAGACAGAAGATCTTTCTAACACCAAAAGATATGCAGTCATGGTCAGATAGGTTTAGTTTAAAAACAAACGAACCATAGATTATAGCTGCAGAACAACACCTTCGCAAATCTCTGAGAGGAGGTTTTATCTGGATCCTTTGTTAGTCAAGTATTCCTCAACACTCTGAGCTCGTTTTACTGCCTCTGTTTCTTCTGCAGTGAAGAAATACACAAAGACTGTTAGCCAAAGAGTTAAAAGAGGAGAAAATAAGAAGGTGTGTGCTGAAGTTAGGGTTGCCAGTTTGGTGGACCGAGTCTTGTCTCCAGTTTCCTTTGGCTGTAAATGCTGATTGAACTATGAGCACCAAAGCAATGACGTTTCTGATTCTATGTAAGAATAATTCTCCCTGTGTGTTTTAGCTGAGGTGAAACGTGTGGGGGACACAGTGCTCGGCATGGCCACACAGTGTGTGCAGGTGAAGAACGTTCAAAAAACGACTCCTCAGACCCTCTCCAACCTGTGTCTGAAGATCAACGTCAAGCTGGGCGGGGTCAATAACATCCTCCTCCCACAGGGCAGGTGAGTGGAAATAATGGCACTGATAAATAAAACATTAATCCCTTCATGTGCTTTTTAAAATGAAGTTATAACCTCAACTCTGTCATCCAGACCGTTGGTGTTCCAGCAGCCGGTGATTTTCCTTGGTGCAGATGTGACTCATCCTCCTGCTGGAGATGGAAAAAAGCCTTCAATCGCTGCAGTAAGTCACACCACACTGTGAACATCTCAACCTCACGCAGAGGGGTGAAACTGAAGCCAATCACCAATCATTAATGCAGCCATGTATTCAAACCCATTACACCAGTTTTATGGCCACAGTTTTTATTGTAAGGTTGAGTCTCAGGGTCAGGTCTCCCAGCAACTCCCAAAAGCAGCTCATAAAAATCCTCAATGTGCCACCTCCCTAAATTAAAGCTGCTTCCACACAGAGTCTGTCTGCAGTTCTCCTCATGAGGTCCTGATATTTCTCTTCACCTGTGCAGGTTGTTGGCAGTATGGACGCCCATCCCAGCAGATATTGTGCAACAGTACGGGTGCAGCAGCATCGTCAGGACATCATCCAGGACCTGGCTGCCATGGTGAGGGAGCTCCTCATCCAGTTCTACAAGTCGACCCGCTTCAAGCCCACCAGAATCATCTACTACCGCGACGGCATTTCTGAGGGGCAGTTTAACCAGGTAATGACCCAGAATTCATGATGTCAGGAAACTCAAAATGGTTTAAAAATGTTTTCAGCAGGGCGTCGTGTTTGTTTGTTACTGCAGATTTTTATAAAGTGTTGATTTCATTTAATCAGAATCTCTGCTTCTGTCCGTCTGTTAATCTCTCCACTGGTGAACTCACAGGTCCTTCAGCACGAGCTGCTGGCGATCCGTGAGGCCTGCATCAAACTGGAGAAGGACTACCAGCCCGGTATCACTTTTGTGGTGGTGCAGAAGAGACACCACACGAGACTGTTCTGCATGGACAGAAACGAGAGGGTCAGTTTTCTATCAATAGTAGAAAACTAAGACACTTTCTCACATACACATCTGCCTGGTGAAAGACATCTGGCACAACAACGCTGGCTTGAAACCATTTAACTTTTCTGTTTTCTGCAGGTTGGGAAGAGTGGCAACATTCCTGCAGGCACCACAGTGGACACCAAAATCACCCACCCATCAGAGTTTGACTTCTATCTCTGCAGTCACGCTGGCATTCAGGTAAGAACTGAATTAGGAACCCTCGGTCAACAAAACAGCAAGTCAGGTTGTTCATGGGCCTGAGAAATTAAACTCTCCATCAGTAAATCTGTCCAGGAACATACGCCTGACTCTTTTTCTCATCTTTCTTCACTTGTTGCAGGGCACCAGCCGGCCGTCTCACTACCACGTGCTCTGGGACGACAACCACTTCTCCTCAGACGAACTGCAGGTCCTAACATACCAGCTGTGTCACACGTATGTGCGCTGCACCCGGTCAGTGTCCATCCCAGCACCAGCTTACTACGCTCACTTGGTGGCTTTCCGGGCTCGCTATCACTTGGTGGACAAAGAGCATGACAGGTAAGGATCCAAAGTCACTTCCTGTCTCTGCTGCGCTTTCAGGCAACAATAACAACTGTATAACTCTTGAATGTTGTCGTTTCAGTGCTGAGGGCAGCCATACGTCAGGTCAGAGTAACGGGCGGGACCAACAGGCCTTGGCCAAGGCCGTCCAGATCCACCAGGACACTCTGCGCACCATGTACTTTGCCTGAGAGCGCACAACCCCAGGTTGGCGTGGGTGACATCCCACTGATGAAACACACTACCCCTCGCTGTCTCACCGCCAGCTGTAGATAGCTCACAGTGGTGATCTCCCTCGTAAGAGACCCGTCAGTCACCCTTATGTCTACAATTGTACTTCAGCCCCCGACTCACCCAAACGAAGCCAGCTGTTAGACTGTAAGATGCATCATGATCCCTCTTTCTCGAGGTTTGAGCTGGAAGAGGTGTTATTTACATGTTGTGCATTAGTGTGTTTTTATTTGTCCTAGGGAATTATGTTGCAGAATATGGAAGCAAAAGTATGTACACTGACAGAAGACATCCTTTCCAAACTAGAGGGCGGTATCATTCTACATCTGGGTGATTTAAAACGTCGAGGTTCACCCTCCTCCTCCTCCTCCTGTCTCCATTGTTAGTTGGGGCATCGGTGCTTGAAGGGAGAAGGATCAAAATCATCAAAAGATTAGGGCTCTGTTTGCTGTTTAAAAGCCTATTGATTTACTCCTCTGACAAACATTATTTAACAGCCAATCAAAGCAAAGTGCACTGACCAGAATGGGTACTTCAATCAGGACTTAAGTACTTAATATGTTGAGGGTTGTGTGTGATTTCTCACATAGGGCACTATGTGATGAGAAGTGCCATTCGAGACCACCTTTCTGTCGTCTTTTCTGTGTAAAAACTATGAATTATTATTCCCACGTCTGCTGGGGTTTTCAGTATTTGTCCTTGATCGACACTGATGACCGTTTTATGCCAAATCTGGTGACAACAAACTAAAGGATCCTTCACATCAGATTTGTTATCATCCACCCTCGAACCAACACTTAGTTTATTCCAGAGGCTTTTAATGTTCAGGAGTCGAAAACAGCCGTTTTACTCTGCTCTGCCTCTCCTGTTTGTCTGAACTCAAAGAGCTGCACCGCTAAATCGAATTCCCATCAGCAGGAATATTTTATTGGGACTGGTTCCCACAAGGACACCTTTCTAATGTGCTCTGAGCCGTGTTGATAGAAAGACACATGATGTAGAAATCAACACAGAGGGGAACCTGATGAAATCTTTCTTTCTCCCCGTCTGTTTTTATCGTCTAATTTAATTTCAATCAATTCTTTGTAATGAATATGCATGTAGCTGACTCATGTTGTAGACATTTAGGCATATTTGTGATGTTTGTTTTATTTCCTCCTTTAAACATATTAACCCTTCTTTTATGTTTTATTGTAAATAGCAGCAGGATAGTGTTTTCTGCAGTGCTTTAGTCTGAGCGGGATATTTATGTGGCGCTCGACATCAAGGCGTTCGGTACAGTGGAGTGAAAGCTGCAACATTTTTAGAGTTTATCTGATTGAAATTCCCTCAAAACAACAACAAAAAAACTGTTTGCTCTGTGAGTTTGGAGCAGTCGTCGCACAAAAACTTGGGTTTTATGCAAATGACTTTTTGTGAGTCTTTATACTATATAGTGAAGTTGGTAATGAGGTATATTTTGAATAAGCTTTCAGCAGAGGCTGCTGGAAATATAACAGAGATTTTTTTTAAATGACCGGCCCACATGTAGTCTAAATTAACACTGTCTATTTGTACACAGATTTTAAATGCAAATACTCTCTTGCCTTCTAAGACTGTTACAGTCTTACTAATAATTCTAGACATTTCCTAATATCCCACATACCTTTTACTACTAAGTTAAGCTGGCGAATGTTTCGTAGTCTAGATTGGAGGCGAGTAGTCTACATTTTCTAACTATGCATCGTTTTTAACCAAGAGATTTAGCAGTGAGTCCATCTCACATGAATTTGGGTCATTTCTAGAGGTAGATAATCAGGGCTTTTATTTTGTTTTTGTTTTTTAGCATGTTGCTTTTTGTAGTGTTTCTTAGTGCTTTTCAGCATCTTCATGCCTTTCTAACGGGATGAAGTATTTATGTGGTCATTTGTAACCGTGTAGATTTTATAGCCTGAAAATTGGGTGTATCCTTTGTAACACGCAATCTTTCTTAGCCAAACAAGATTACAAATTTTTACATGATTCAAAAGACACGTAAGCACAAACAACAAAAAAAAAAACAAAAGGACATCTTGATGCTAGGTGCTAGAAGTTTTCACTGTAAACCACCTTAAATCCTCACTGGACTGGTCAACAAGGCTTTTTTTGACATTATGTACGTTTGAAAAGATGCTTCATCGAGTCGAGGATCTTTTTTTCTCCCTCCGACGACCTCTCTGTGTTACCCTTTTTATTCGTTATTACCTGTAAAGCAACTAGAAATCCGACTGACTGTGTTTGTGGGGCATTCTGAAAAGAAAAAAAAAATTCATGTACTTGATATTTACTGTTATGATGTCAATATTGTTCTTATCGGTGCTGGTCTCACAACGTGTAAAATTTGGATGCACTTTTGATAGCAGAGCATTGCTGCGACTTCCACGGAAGAGACTGCGTGACACTGGTGTAATTGTGTGGAAATGGCCGTGTGTCCTACCTCTTGTTACCTGTTAAAGTGTTATGGTAACATCACACTGCAGGCCATTTCTGCATAATTACCCCTGCTATCTATCGAATTGGCATTCTTTGGAGTCTTGCATTGACAGTAGAGGTTTGAAACGCTTGGTGTGCATGAGGCTATACGTGCTTTCTCAGTTTATGTAGGTGTTTCTCATAGTTTTACTCAAACTGATAGAGAGAATGTCTTTTTTTTTTTTTTTCTTTTTGAGCGTTGAGCTGTACGACCAAATTCTTGACGTGTGTTTGTAGTCACACGCAGCTTTCCCTTCTTTCTTTCCATTTATTCTATGCACCATTGAAATGACAGACACCAACTAATGCAGTGCCCACATCAGACATGAGGTATGAGCATTGCAGATCCTTAGCCTGGACACTTTGTGAGTTGACCCCTGTGGTGCTGACTGTTCAAGTTACTTGAAAGCTGAATAAAGTACAAAGAGCACAAAATGAAATCCATGTTGAAATATGATCATGTCAAATTGATCAGGCCTTGAATCAGTTCAGTTGCACCACAGAAATTTTATTATAATCATACAATCATGTATCAACAAACTTCATCCTAGTGAGACTGGACCAGAATGATAGAAACTGGTGTTTGATGGAGGCTGGTGTCAGGAGAGCGCCGGTGTTGGTCTGTTTGGCGATGTGAATGTCCTCAGAAAGCGCCTGCCATATTGTGTCAGAGAGGAGAGGAAGTGAACAAGTGTCCTAAATGACAGCGTGCTGAAATTCATCACGGCCTGATGAGGTGGCGTTTTATATGTTGATACTTCTTCTTTGTGTGTTTTACCTTTACCAGCACCTTAAAACAGCAGATCAGAATGGCATTGCTTGTTTTCCCCGGGAAATAAAACTCAAAACATTTGATGATGTTTTTGCACTAAACAAGAATGGACTTTTGTAGCTGTCTCGGCATTAAGAGTATTTATCAGGTGGCAGAGCGGCGGCCTCTTTGTTTTGCTTTAGACTTCTCAGAGCACATCGATGGGACACAGCCATTCGTGTATGATTCCACCTGTCCAACCAGCATTCAGCATTTCGTCTTTGAGAAATTTCCTTCTGCCTTTGAAATGTTAACGTAGGAGTGAAGCTTGTGGATGGGTTGCCTTTTTGTACAGTGAGGTAAGAGAGAGGAGCTTTATGCAAAGCCGGTGTGTCGAGAAGAGATGGTTGTTGAGGAGACATGGATGCCAAAGTGCTGCGTGAAGACTCGTGTATGTGTGTTATAAAGGAAGGCTGTCTATACGAGAACCATCAAACTATACATATCAATATTTAGAAATCAAGAAGAGTCAAGAATGTGTATGAAACTAAATGCGTTTACCAGCCTGGATGAATGTGGCGATGGCACCCCAGATGCTGAGTTTGGAACTCAAACCTGCTTCACTGGTAATGATATGACAGGATCATTTAAGACATCAGTCCTCGGTGTCCTTTAAAGCAGCCAAAGCCAAGACACAGGACTGGTTTTTAAACAAATACACATATCATAAGCTAAAGGAACTGATGAGTCGGTTTTCCTCATTTATTTTGTTCATGTGTAACTTTCCTCAAATTTCTGGTTGAAGAGACAAATTCTTCCAAAGTTGCAACAATCGGCGTTTTTACTTTTCTGGGGGTCTTTGTTCAAATCAAACCCTGTTTTCAGATGAAGCAGCGACTCATACATAGATTCATTGGTGTAAAGTAACTTTCCTCCTCTCTGCCCCTCGTCCGTCTCTTGTAGAGAATTCGTTGTTTGTTGAGAGAAACTTCTTGTAGAGTAGAACCTATTTTTCCTCGCTCCAGATAACGATGAATGTACTCAGAGCCTGCGTGGTTTGTCTTAGTCTATAGGCTATCCATCCAGTACATTTCTACCCATGTTTGCTTCTCGTGTACAGCATTTTATATTTTTTAGTGTTTTTCTCCTATTTATAGGCTTTAACGATTGCAGAAAGTATTATTTTCCTCTTAGATATCACCCTCCTCACCGCTGAGAGCGTTCATCTGTCCTCGGAGGTAGAAACAGTCTAACCTTACGATGTCTTTCTCTGGATGTTAGCTACTGTTGTTGTAGTTGACGGATGTTTCACACTGGTGCAAAGAGTCGTCATCTTGTGCGTTCTGGAGTCGTGCTTGCGTGAGGTGCTGTAACATAAGAGCTGTGTGTGTGTTTGTGTGTTTGTGTGTGAGTGTGTGTATATATAAGATTGTTACTTTAGAGTGTGTTTGCTTTTTTGGCCTCTGCTTAAGCCCTCAGTCACATATCCCTCTGCTCCTGCAGAGTTGTCCTGTAAAAACCCCCCAAAATCTTCCCAGAGCGCAGTGCCACTTGAAAGCTAACAAGCTAAGGTATTTGTTTGGGTTTTGTTTTGTTTTTCACTTTTGGTGATTGTATGACGACGCAACTGTTCTTCAAAATATTCAAGATACCGTTGATTTCAAGGCGCTCAGCCAGCTTTTTTTTTTTTTTTTTTTTTTGTAGAAAACTCTTTCTGAAGCATCCTTTAGTCTTTGACAGTCAGTTTTTATCATATCCACAAACTAACGTGTAGCCATGTGACACTGAAGTGGCGTCTACGAGGCCTCAGACGTTAAAAAGAAAGTCTGAACCAGTGAGTAAAAATTTGAACCCAGTATTGGCAGATCTCAGGTCCAAACCTTTCCTCCTTATGTCCACTGACTTGAGCCGCATCCTGTTCGTTTCATCTCCGTCTGGTTTTCTTGGTTTAGACGACGTCTTTGAGAAACCTCACAGAATGTTGAAGCAGCGTTTTTGAAACATTTTCATCGTGTTTTCCAGTTTGGTGTGCTCACATTTTTGCAACGCTAGCAGTGCAAATGATCTTGAGAGAGCTTTAAAAACCTTTGTGGATTGTGTGAACATAATGCAAACAGTCATATGTCAACAGGCATGACGTCAGCTATTTGACTTCTGATCAAAACCTAGATTTGCAATATTTTGTATCTGCAGATACTGAGTCCTTATCTCTCTTTTATTAGCGTAGCTGATAGCGCTGCACTATATTGTTGTTTTTTAATCGCTAAAGTAAACAAAGTTACCAAAACATCTCAGCTTATCTAATTAAGCATGACTAACATTGTTGTAAAAATCACATTTAGGGTCAAAACCCTCTTCTAAGTGGGGACTATTATTGCTCAGTTTAACTCAATTTTCAGTCACAGAGATGAATCACAAACCCACTCATTCCTGTTTTATGATAAAGACCATGGATCTAAAAGCCCCTCTGTTGCTTTAGTGAGTACTTTTTTCTGTGCATATTAACATTTGAGATATCAAATTGTTGTGTAATTGAGTATTTCAGGTTCCTCAAACTTATTTACCAAACATCGAAATAATAAACAGGGCTTCAGGAGCTCCAGCCATGGCTTAATAACAACAATAACTGCTTGACAACAGCCTGTGGGATCTCTCTCAAGACAATTGATTCAAAAAGGCTAAAACAAAGCAAACACTCTGTGACAAATTTTGGCTTTTGGACTGATTTCGATCTGTATTTTCATTCCATCATGTGGTTACAGATTTGTGTTAGGAAGCAAATTTTCAGTTCACGTTTAAAATGACCAGATCAGCTCAAATCCAATCGTCAGGCCTGTTGATGCGACTGTTGATCAGAAATTTAAACATGTTCAATTATTGATTTATCACAAACTACAAGTGATGCAAAAATGATAACATCTGATATTTTTTATTAACACCTGAGTTCTATTAAAACCATCCTAACACTTGCTGTAAACTTCTTACCTGCTAAACATTTGCGCACCTGTATTGCAGTCCAAACGTCACAGGTTTTAACTGGCTCCTTTTCATTGGTCCGTCATCCTGCTCTGACAGCTGTTGATAAGAACATGATCTCATCTCTGCTCCAACAAAAGGCTGCTGTGTCCAAACCAGACAGCGACGTAGCTTCTTTCAGTGGACGTAAGAAGTGAGGTTTGGCTCTGCAGTAAATAGAACGTTGACTTTGGAGAACTGTTACCAAGCTTCACCAAACTAAACCGAGGCCATCCAGCTAATGTACGTGCGTCCAACCAAGGAGGGCACGTGGGTATTTTGTATTTTTAAAGCATTTCTCGTCTTCGGCATGACTTGGCTTCTTATTTACCAACTTGGATAAGAAACTACCTCAGAGCAGTGTCAGGTGCTAGCTAATATTAGCCCTAATTTATAATAATGGTAACAAAATCAAAAAAATTGTTGTGACCAAACCGATACAAGCCAATACAGTGTAAGAGCAGCTGTTCCTTCCTTGAACCTTAAGAAATGGAAAAACCAAGTAATCATGTACGGCTGGTTGGTTGCTTTAGTTGGTTACATGTAGGGGACCAAATTTTTTGTAATTGGGGCTCTCACCGTGTCTGTTGACCCTTTATTTTCAGAAACGGCACAACCCAGGACTGAAATCATGACCCAATCATCTCTCAGCAAACGTCAGAAATGAACTGCTTTCCATGTGACAGGGTTTTGGTGTTGGAGGTAATGCTGGTGTGACTGGTACATGTTGGTGGAGGTTTGTTGGAAAGATGTTTGTACAGCAATAATGTTGGTGTGTTAGCTGCAAAATGTCTGTCCTCTCAACACCAGTCCAGATATTGCTCATTTTAGGCGTGCAGTCAGATGAAATAGTTTGTTTTCATGTTTGGAACCAGTTTGCACTGGTTTGGTTCAACCAGAGAGTTCAGATATTAAGGTTAGAGCCATTCCACGTGATCAGATACCTGCATATCTCTGCCGTGTCAACCCAATACTGCAATAAGACCATGTGTTCTCATCTCCACTTCTCCTGTAATAACCAGACTCCACGCCGTTTTTGTTAAGGGTATAAGATGACAACTTACAAAGGGAAAACACACATTTAAACACACTCTACAACTTAACAGAGCATTGTAAATGTCAATGAAAGGTACAGAATATGATGTGTGGCGAATGACGCCAGTCTGTCGTAACCTTAACTGAAAACATCCAGCGTGTTCATACTTGTTTTTATGTGTGCCTTTTGTCGGATCTCTCTCTTCTCCATCTGGTTTGTGAGTCTTTCAAAAGAAAGATTTGACAAAAATCTTGTGCGCCACATAAAATAAATTTTCCATTTTTTAATTATCATGCAACCTTGCGTGTAGATGCTGCATAGAACGATCAGTATTTGTGTTTTGCACTTTCCAAGCAGTCTCACATAAAAAAAACTCGCCCACATGAGGGCTGAAAGTAAAAAGAAATAACTGACGAGGTATTTTATGCTATCAATAGGAATTATAAGGAATAATATGACTTTGAAGAGCTTTTCTAAAAAGGTTGATATATCTATATATATTCATGAAGTACCTCATAAGCCTGATATATGCTGCATTGACTTTTTTTTCCTTAGTGTACTTCAAAATGTCCAATAAAATTTTAATTTCCCCTTTTTTGGGAGGTTTGAATGTCACTACAGGCTGTGCACACGCCACAACCCGTAAATATGATCGACTTCTGTCGTAACACATGAGTTTGTTACACCTTGTGGCCAAATGAAAATGTGTCATTTATGCAATTTTTACACAAATCTCATCAGAGTCACTCTCAGTTGTAGCTTCATCATATTTCTGTGCTCTGTCTTTTACTTTTTTTGTGCATTCTCTGTGTCTGTGTAGCCAAAAATATCGGGTTTAGTTGAAGAAGAAGCCTCCTGCCAGGCTCTGTGGTATAAAACACGACTGTTGACTCAGGTATTGTCGTGAAAGGGCTGTATCTGCTTTACTGCGTCCCGCCCCACCCCTCCTCCCCCTGCACCTTTGTCTTAATATAGCCTTAGATCTACATGTGAGGTCCCTATTTGGCCTTAAAAGTTGAACAAATTATGCACTACAATTTCACAGACTTGACAGAAAAAAGCTCCATTTCTGATTCAGACACATTTTGAAGCGTTGCCATGTTATCTACCTCCTATGAATGTAGGGGCTGTCCTGGAATTGTAGTCCACTGCAAAACTGAAAGGAAAGAAGACAATCATCTGTAGACTCTTGAAAATGTTAAATATCTCCCTCTTCATCCGTACATAGAGCTGATTCCAGGGCACTCCGTCTTTTTCCTCATTGGCCATTTTCATTTTCACTCTTGTTTTTTTTTTTATCACAAGCCATGACGGAGAAGCAAAGTGACCAAAGTCTCTTTACGAAGGCAGCCCAGCACAGCCGCGTGAATTCAAACCTCCCTTCATTTGTATCATTTTGAGCTCAGCTCTGAGCTCTTGTTTATATACTTCTCTTTCTCTTTTTCTCTCTTCTTCTTCTCTCTTCTCCCTTTATTTAAACCACGACATGCCAAAACTGAATTTGCTGTCATTCCTGTTCTGGTGAGGGTCTTTTTGTTGCTCATTTATAATTTGTTCACATCCACTGCTAAGCTCCTTGTTCTTGTTGTTGTAAAGTTGTAAGCTTTGATTTCTATTTTTCATTTCCTGATTTTTTTTTTGTTAACAACTATACTTACAGAACACAAGATATGCTGTAAACCCTGTTAGGACATAATGTGAATACGTATCACTTAATATAGTTCACTCTTTGGCTTGACTGTAAGTTGCGTTAATTAATAAAAATGTTGAAAAACTTTCTGTGTTGACTCTGTTTTATACCTTTCAGTGTCCACTTGGTTTTTCTTATTCTGGTACTTTAAACTCAACTCAACTCTATTTATAAAGCACTTAGAAACAACCGCAGCTGAAACAAAGTGCTGTACATAAAAAGTGTCTTTCATGAGTAAACTGCTTCCAAATGAAGCTTTAAAGACCTGTCGCTGAGGTTCAGAAGATTGGAGTCAAATGTTCTTAAAATTCTGTGAGTAAAAGGCAGAAAATAGGGAGAAAATAATCAATTCACATCAGTATTTGGATACTTTTGTTTTACAATTTTTAAATCAGAAGCTTTTGTTCAAAAAACTTTTGTTCCCAAAATTTACATCCTTCATTTTAGTCTTTGTTTACAAGTTTAGTAAAAAGTATATATAGGGTTAGGGTTAGGGCTAACCCTAAACCGAAACTTAACCCTAACCCTAACCCTGCCCTAACCCTCACCCTACCCTAACCCTAACCTAACCCTAACCCTGCCCTAACCCTAACCCTAACCCTAACCTAACCTAACCTCTAACCCTAACCCTAACCCTAACCCTAACCCTACCCTAACCCTAACCCTAACCCTAAATAAAAGTTACCACTTTTCTCCAGTAGAGGGTGTTTTTCTTTGACTATCTACTAATGTGATTCCAGATCCACCAAATTAATCCTAAAAACTGTAGATAACAAGTATAAGTCTGTAGACATCATCATTCAACTTTTTCACATTGTTAGTGTTAAAGAGGCAGATTAAAAACTGCAAAAATCAGAAATACCAAAGAATCCCAGTTCAAATTGGATCAACACCCAACGACCGTCAAAGAATCAAATCAAGAGAAAAGCATATCATCCATGCCCAATAAAAAAGGTTTGCATTGATCACACTTTTTGAGTTCTGATTCTGATACGATACCTGGACTTTGGTACTGACCAATCTAATGTTATACCAGGATTTATTTAAGATTCTCTTCCTTAATATGAGGATGACACTGAGATTCATGTTTGGGCAGCTTCTTCAGGCTATTCCACTGAATAAAGAGCATTTTTATCATAGAAAATGTAAATTTTAGTAAATAAAACAGTTATGTTTCTTCACCTGTGTGTCTGAAAAGGTGTTTTGAAGGTTGCTGTATGGGGAAAACTGACTAAATCTACTGGCAGTTTTCAGGCAGGCTCAACACTTTACCCCTAACTGTGCAAATTTATGTACAATTAAGTGTTAGCCTTGATATCTTAATGGATCAATCAATCAATATCTATATAGCACCAAATAAAAAAATATTATCTCAAGATGCTTTTTCTGAATATAAGCAGGTCTGACAGTTGACAAGTCAAAACCAGTGAAGAACTTTGAGCTCATCTTAACCCACCATGAGTAGAGACCTCTGCAGCATTTAGTAACTTAAAGCAGCAGAGACAAACTCCTTTTAATAGACAGAAACCTCCAGCAGAACCAGTCCCATGTTAGACAGACAGACTGTCCGGACCGTGTTGGGGTTGAAAATAGGGATAGAGAGCAAAGGACAGAGTTTTAGAATTGACATTGTTGTTGTAGCTGCTATGATGACTGTTAGTCATCATAGCAGCTAGATTCTAGCAGATCCACAGCATCAGGTCATCACAAGGTTGTAAAATACATTGCAGTTAACTCAAACTAATAAAAACTAGAAAAGAAAACAAAAACGATAAGTAAACTAAAACTGTATCTTGTGTTCACAAAACTAACTGAAACAAACCAAAATTGAAGACAAAATGTCCTTAGTTATAGTTTTTGACAATATTAATAGCCTTTAGGATTTAAATTAATCCGACACATTTTCCCAACCAATTTTACGACAGTTTTCGGCAGTTGTCAGCGCCACACAGCACCATCATAGCAGCGTATAGGGACAAACTTGTTTACTGCACTGACTGGCTGTGCGCTGTGCTGTGACGAAACGTAGTGGAGCAATGAATCAGAGCATCTGTAACAGTTTAATTGTTACAGAGTCCAAGTTTTTATTTATTGAAGCTCATATTATATTGATTTTTTTTATAATTTCTGCTAATATTGTTTTTATGTAATTTATGTCAACATTATTTTATATGACTGATGCTTATATTTTTTATACTAAGTTTATATTATTTTTTTGTGTTGAAGGCAGCAGCCAACAGTTCAGTATCAGCATTGACTGAGCAGAGAGCACTATGTTGGACTGGAAAATAAACAGTATGACAAAATATTTACTCTGACCTTTTTTGAATCCTGCACCTGGTGAATAAGGTATGAAAAAACTAAAACTAAACTAAAACTAAGCCTTATTGCAAAAATCAAAACTAAATAAAAACTAGAATGCCCGCTCTAAACTAATTAAAACTAAACTGTAATGGAAAATAAAATGTCAAAACTAACTAAAACTAAACTATAATGACAAATACAAAACTATTATAACCTTGGGTCATCTACGACATCAATCCAGAGGAACCTTTTAGACAAGAGAGCTCAGGGCTCCCAGAAAGAGCAATTGTCAGTAACTTCAATGAGACATTACGATTTAAAGTTAGACAAATAGAAGAGAGAGGAACGGTCCCCTGACAGTCTAAGTGTACAGCAGCACATCTAAGACCTGGTCCAGGTGAGAGCCAGGTCTGACTATCAGCTCTTTCAAAAATGAAACTCACAGAAGTAGAGAAGGTGTCTGCCTCTTGAAGTCTGTCTGGTGGATATTTCCAAAGGAGAGGAGCCTGATAACCCGGGACTCGACCTCCCATACTACTTTCAGAGACTCTATGTGAGATAAGCAGATCTGCATGCTGGGAGCTTTTTTAAGATATAATGCTGGGCTACCATTAGGAGCTTTGTTTGCTTTACAAAGATAAAATGGAGAAACAAGCTACACAGGCTGTAACCCTTCTTAAAACATATTTCTTTCTGCGGTAAGAATAGACACCTCAACAAGGGGCCTAACAGGTTTCTCTTGCACCCTCAGGTTGACACTCCAGGACCTGCAGTCTTTCTGCACTTTGTATTTGCTTCATTTTTCTACATCTACTGATGCTACTGCTTGGTTTATTTCATAATTTAAACCCTGCACTATCTGCTAACTGACCTGACTGTTCTCTATTGTTAATAACAGACATTTGATGTAAAGAGGAGACATGTTGTGAGGTTTGTTAAGGTTTATTCGTCAGAGCTTTGCTGATAAAAATGTAAAAACAACAGTAGACATGAGGTTGGTGTGAAAATAGCTCAACAGACCGCAGGATTGTTCTCTAGTATGTGGCACAGAGTGGCCTCAAGACCTTTCACTAAGTATATAGAAATATATATACTATACAAAATCCACATAGTGTTGTTTCACAGGGGCCTGTATGCATTTTCAAACTTCAGAGCAAATTCATTCTTTACTTGTTTATAGAAGTTGAGACAAACAACAGCACACGTTTGACTCTTTGGCTTTGCTGGATGGATTTACCGTCCACAGTGGAAAGTAAAACCCTCCGTGTGTTTGACAGCCTGCAGCTTGATACCAATCAGAATCAGTTTCTATATGTGTTTGGAGCGAGATCAGGGCTTTGGCGTACTTCAACACTGAAGATCAGGACTGTGAGAAGAGAGCAGGTTAGTGCCACACTTATAAGTTTAACACGTGAACAGACTGGCTGATGGAGACAACGAAGCGTTTCTGTGATTGAGACAGGCTGGTGACAGGAAATATAACGAAAACTAATCATGAGATCATTCCTGACAAAACATTAGACACTATCAAATAATCACTGACGGGAAACTAGGACAAGAACACAGACAACGTTAACAGACAGTGTTTGATCATGAAAGTACATCAGAAGGTTGATTTTCTTTACATACTGACAGTATTGTGCGCATGTTAGCTTTTGAACCTGTATTTCTGCACTGTTGATCCTGTGTACCACTGATAAGAGTTCAGGGTTGGCTACATAAAACTAAAGGATTTAAGTTGTATGGAAGCAAAACTTAAACTTCTACACAGGCTTTTAGATATTTTCAGACATGTGACCTCGGTTTCTTGGACAGTGACCACTCAAAGTTCCTCTAATCCATCTCCTTTTCCTCTGATTGGAGGGTGATCATAAATCCTGGATGTCCATGAAGACAAACTCACACAAACACTTGAAATCAAACAGTGGGACGGCTACGAAATAAAACTACAATAAATTAATGCAAAAATATGGCCCAAGTAACATGACCAGATTTTTTTGTTTCAATCGTTGGAATTCCACATTGAATAGAAAGATCTTTCATAAAAAGTTATAAAATAAATAAGCACTCTTTCCCTTTGAGTTTTGAGTAATAAAAAAGTTGCACAGCGTGCAGGCCCGAGAGGAGGAAGAGTTATTGTTGGAGAACCTTTTCTTTTTATTACTTCTCCTCCTCGTCTTTGGCCTTTGCGGTGGAGATCACACACACATGCTGAAGGGTCATGTGACCCGCTCAGAGTGGGCAGTGTGAGCACAGCAGCAGGTCCTCAGTACACCCAGTTGACCGGGACCCACTGGGGCTCGTTGCACAGTGTGTCCACAGCGGCCTGTAACGTCTCGAAGGCCTTGTCCAAGTTGTCGTTGACGATGGTCAGGTCGAAGTAGTGGTTGTACGCCCTCTGGATTCGGGCGCTCTCATCCACAGTTTTCTTCAGGTCCACGTCCTGGGGCACACAGGACATGACAGGTGAGGATGAAAGATGTACAAACAATCACACAAGCCTTCTCAAGGCCAAGAGGACGACCAGCCTAACATCTCTAACTATGACTGGCTACTTGCTTCTTCAGAGGCAGGACAGTTTGGACTGTTACAATAAGCCAGCTCTCTTAACATCTAAACGTAGCTCCTTCTCTTTTGATGGTACTTCAAATTTTGGAAAAGTTAACATTGGTCATATTATGCTTTCATTAGACAGTTGCTTAAGAGAAGAATCATCAATCCATCAGAAAATTTCCAGAAAACTCCTGAAAACTGCCTTAACTGTCAAAATTTACACTATGGTTGTATTGGCCCATTGCCAATAAATGTTTTTTTAAGTCGTTTGGACTGTGTGCCTAACTCAGGGGTCTGCAACCTTTACTATCAAAGGAGCCATAAAATCTACTTTACAATTAAGACATCGCAGTGTATAAAATTCAATACACAGTTAAAATATATCACCTGATTCTCTAAAGAAAAAGTTTTTAAATTCATGAAACTGTGGAACTAGAAAAAGAAGACTTGAATTTGTAACATATTGATAATTTCACTGAACTCATTTTTTGGTTGCTAATGTCTTGCTACATATCAAGCAAGTATATTCAGCCCACATGTAGGTAGTTAAATGAATCCATCTACACAGAATTAAAATTTTTATTTACTTCCAGGTTTATCTTTTTGTTGATCCACTTATCTTACCAGGGGTTGTAGAAGCCCGTAACGTAATAAATGACCAATAATGTAATCAAAGTCCTGAACCTATAACACAATAACTTTCACTGGAATTTATCAATAATTAGATTCATAATCATAAAAAAAATATGTAGTCATAACTCTCTCTCTTTTTACTGTAAAGGGCTGCTGAACGCAGAAGTGGTCTTTAAGAGATGTTTGCCAAAGAAGAGTTGATGTGTTTTTCAATGTAGAAAGTAATTTAAATTTGATTTTTTTTCTTTTTTTGAATGTTTGACTGTAAGAAAAGGGAGCAGTAATCCTCATTATTTTTGTGCTCAGGTTAAATATGTTCAATTCTATTGTTCTATTGTTTAGTTCAGGATCTAAAGTTGTTGAGACCAGAACTCAATTTTGATTTAAGGAACAACTGTTACAGAGTTTTAGTAAAGATTGCATTTTTCATGACAAAAATTAGTACTTTATTGAGGCACTAACTGATATGCTATACACTGTTACGGTAAGTTATTGTGTTATTCGCCTCTAACATTGTCAAAAAGAGCAAATGTATTACACTCTTGGCTGGTTATTACGTTACCGGCTCAGTTATTACATTTTCAAAGTTTTTTTTTTGCATCAGGCCCATACCGTGATAACCAGCCAATAATGTAATATGTAATTACGTTATTGGTCAAAAGTTATTATGTTACAGGTTCCGGACTTTGATTGCGTTATTGGTCAGTTATTATGTTATGGGCCTTTTGCAATTTAAAAAGGCCAAATTTATTACGTTATGGGTCGTTATTACGTTATGGGCTTCGACAGGGGTCTAAAACTTGAGGTTAGCCTCAGGTGCTGGGACAGTAGGTGGGCTGATGATGTTGTAGGAGGTGAAGGAGAGAGATGGCAGGCTTTATTGCATAATGTGATGCAAATTTAATTTAACAAAATGTTTAATCACGATTTCATTTAGTGTCACTGTCATTAATCATCTTTCAGTATATTTTTTCAAAGCTATGAGGAGCCACTGCAAAGAAGTCAAAGAGCTGCATGAGGCTCCAGAGCCGCAGGTTGCAGACCCCTGGCCGAAGTTAGCAAATACTTTTTTTTAAAGAACTTTAAATGAGCAACATTTTTCAGTACCAAAAGACTTGCATGTTGCTAATCTGGTAATGCAATGTGACAAATAACTACGTATTTTCTCTAAACTTGATTGTTCACATTTACTTCATGCTTCTATTAACTTTTTTATAGCTCAAGCAGAAGTCGAAGAAACTTTTGCGTGAAGTTTTAAAACAACTTAAGATGGTTCTTGATGGCCGCCTCTGTCAGCTTGTGAGTTTGGATGTGTGAATGTTTAACCGTGTGTCAGGGGTTTGCTTTACTGGGTCATTCAGTGTCTCTGATCTGACCTCCATTTGTGTGTGTCTCCATATGCAGTGGGTTGTGTACGTACCGTCAGTTGCTTGGTTGTGATGCCTGCGTCCACCACAGCTTTGTGCATGCCCTTAAGAGTGTCAAAATCTGGTGCTGCGATGAATACCACGTAAGGCATGAACTCTGCCGTCTTCAGCACCTTCAGAGCCTGAGGAGAGGGACAGGAGGTAAAACAAGAATCTGATCTGTCGATAACCAAGGCCCCTCAACAATAACACAGGAAATTTAAACCTTATCTGAACCTTTTCTTACCTGTGGGTTGACGTCCAGGATGCAGGTGCGTCCTGTTCCCACCACCTCAT
Organism: Halichoeres trimaculatus; assembly: GCF_033239565.1. Classification (NCBI taxonomy): domain Eukaryota; kingdom Metazoa; phylum Chordata; class Actinopteri; order Labriformes; family Labridae; genus Halichoeres; species Halichoeres trimaculatus. The sequence continues at coordinate 21,379,178 of NW_027437192.1, forward strand.
GGATGGACTCGATCTTTGTGCCGTACAGGTTACCGTCGTACTCCCCGTGCTCAAGGAACCGCCCGGCTTTCACATCCACCTCCATCTCCGTCCTCGTGGTGAAGTGGTAGGAGTTGCCATCCAGCTCCTCATCACGGGGCCGCCGAGAAGTGTCTAAAAAATGAGTAAGCTGATGTCTGAACGGGTTTGAGGAGCGACTGGGTTTTAAAATATGGGAAAACCAAGCATGACATACAGGGTATGGTGGTGCCAAAGCGTGTGGGGTGGAGGACCATGAGTCGGTTTTTCAGGCTGCGTCGGCCCACGCCCTGAGCACCGATCAGCACCAGTGTCTTCCTCTGGAATGCAGGAACCTTCGCCACTTCTTCGTAGATCATCAGCTCATGTCTGTCGAACTCTGTACAAGCACAGAAGTAAAAATTAACAAATGGCAGAGAGCGACTCTGAAGGTGTGTGATTAAAGCAGGAAACGCTGTGTGACCTGCATTCTTGGCTGTCAGGTACATCATTTTCTTTTTCTTCTTTCCAGCAATAGTTCCACACAGGATCCCTACAAAACAGTGAAGCAGATGTTGTTACAGCATTTAGCCAGAAGGGGGCAGGGTCAGACCAATTTCTGAGCGGCTTCCGGCCATAAATCAGTTTCCAGTAATGAAAGTGAAAGAGCAGAAATGACAAGTTTGACAGAGCTCTAGTTCACGGTGTTAAGGGTAATAAATTAAATGTTAGTGTTGCTTAAGGGGGAAAAAGGAGTCTATGAATGAACATACCTGATCCATCAAAGTCTCGAGGGACAAAAGCTTTCCTCTTCTCTTCCAGGAACTGACTGGGGATCAGTCCTGTAGCGCCTCCCACCACATGGCACGCCTGGGTAAGATCAGAGAACAGCTCAGTGTAGATGTAGAGCTACACTTGGATGTGTCTGTTTTTTTTTTTTTTATTTCCTTTAAGATCTTAAATGTGGTTTTCAAAGCTCACCTGCCACCAGTTGGGATCCTCTCTGTTGACAATCTGAAGGATGTCGCCTCTCTTAAAGGCCATTCCTGCCTCTCGACATGGGATCAGGTTGTCATTGGCTGGGTTGTAGTCAAAGTACGGCCGCACATGAACCTGTGACAACAAAACCAAACTTTAGCCTTGTCTGGAAATACCTGACATGCTTATGGCTGCAAGAAAGCTTGTTTTTAATAAAAAATATTGTGGACAAAGCATGGAGATGAACTCAAAACTAGAAAACAAAAGAGACTCCAGCTCAGCATGAGGTCTCACACACTGGCACAGTAACAGTGGCTCATTCACACCCTCTACAACCAGCGTCCCACACTGCACCCCATGCAGCTGTTCACGCTGCGCCAACAACAGTGCAGGCTGCTGCCAGAGAGGGTGAGTGCCCAGACCGGAGTATTAGATTAAACAAGCAGCCAAAGGAAGCAATAAAAACCACCAGTAAAATATGGTGTGAGTGCAGCGCGCCTGGAGCCACAGGGCAGGATGTGAGTGTGCATTATATCTCAATCAGTTTTTACTGCACTTCATTCGATTTAAGCACAAGCTTCTCCAGGTCTGAGGACGCACCATTACTTCAAGTTTTCTTTAAATACAGAGCAAAAAAACATCTGAAAACTGAATGAATTTATTATAAATATCATAAAAATAACTGTCATGATCATGTGATGGAGCGAGATTACCAGAAGTGTGTGTGTGTGAGAGTGAGCAGGAGAGTTAGTATGACCTAGTTAACATGTGGAGTGTTATTAATAGGGCTTCCAGGGTTCAGATTCCTGTGCAGGGGATTGTGGGAGGGCCTTCAGACAGATCACCAGCCCTGCACCGCTGCCCAGCATCTGCCGCACGTTACATAAGTGTGCACGCTCGTGCTTACATTTCACTGGGTGTGTGTCACTGAGTGTGTGTGTGTGTGTTTACCTGGGGGGGTGCCGGAGCGTCTCGGTAGCTCGGGAGGATTTTTAGCGTGATCCCTCCACTGCAGTCTTTGAGCATCTCCTGCAGCTCGGTCGGGTTGTTGCCGACCTCCTTTCCATTCACTTCTTTGATGATGTCACCCACGTGTAGCAGACCCTGCCTGTCAATCATACCGCCATGGAGGATTCGAGCGATGACGAGATCCTCTTTTTCCACTCGAAATGTCACGCCCTGAGGGACAGGACACAGACAGTGGTGTTTATCCTCTGCAACCTTCATAAATATGTGCACACACTTATTTAGTTCATCTTCACTCACTTTGCTTCAGTCCTGGCTTCCACTGACACACTTCATTACTGGGTCATTTGTGTACACAAGCACTTCCCTCACACACACACACACACACACACACACACACACACACACACAGCTGTCTATATATACATCTTCCTCCACTCACCAGTGGCTCTCCAGCCTTCTTCCGGATGCCAATCATGCGCACAGCATCAGCCTGCATGAGAGCGCTGTTCACCGCTGCATCATTGGGTATCTCGGTCGGGGGTGGGACTTCGTAGCACTTGGAGGCAACCATGTCATGTGCCTCCAAAAGAGACTGGAGGGCAGAGGAGGACAGTCAGAGTGAGACAGATGATCTGATGCTGATGTTTTGAGGAAAGAAAAGGCACATTGTTCCTTTCACTTGTTAAATATTGAAGTCAAAACACACGAAATGCAAATGATTAAAGTGAAGTTCTCTCCGTGCTTTTGCTGTCATGTAATTTCTCAGATAGGCTCAGTTAGGATTCCAAAACAAGTTCAAGCTTTATATCATCAAACTGAGGTGAAAGACAACTGTAAAACCAAGCTGCAATGGCACTCGCTGAATCAAACCTGTTAATGGAATTTCCTCTAGAATAATGTTAGACATTTATTAACACTTTAAAAATTAACACATACATGAAAGGAAGGAACTCAGTTGAGATCAGATGACTCAACTTCTAGTTTGCTTTATGAGGGAAGTTTTCTGACTCTATGATGCTTCTTCACTTCTCTTTACCCCGACTCCCAAAAAAGTTGGGCCACTCCGCAGATGTTTTTATTTTTTTAAATTTGTGGATGCAGGGACAAAGTGATTTCTCTGTAGATTTCCATGACAACATCAGTGTCTGTTTTTTAATGAAGGGCTTAAGTCATCGGCCCTGTCCTCTCTAATGTGCAAAGATTTCACCAGAATCCCTAAACCTTTCCCTCTGTCTTAAATTCTCTGTGGGATTATTATTCCTGAATTGCAGAACTATTTCCTCACCCAGTCTCTCAGAGAGTGAGGAGCCCTCTTCCCATCTTCCCTCTGAGAGATTTAACCTCCACAACGCTTTTTTTCTCAGTCATGTGACTAACTTGTAGTAAATTAATCTGAGACAAGCAATAGTCCTGATGTTTGTTTAGTGTTACTCAGTGTTTTCGGTGCTCCTGTGCCAACTGTCTTTATAACTTGTTGCTGGCATCAAATCTTAAAATCAGTATGTGCTTAAAAATGTTATCAGACCAGCCATCATAAAAATGAGAAAACTACCCAACATCATGAAGTATGTTAACCCTGGTTCTTTGTTTCTCAGATGTTTTCCCAGGCTTCAGTATTTCTGGACAAGAGTGAGGAGTTTTAAACTAATTTCCTGTATTTTTTCCCAAATTTCAGATGGAAAACTGGAATTCTCAGGAAAGCCAGAAATTTAACAAAATGATAAACAAACACTGAAACACATTTTTCTATCCAGTAACAACGATAAATAACTATTATTTGTCATTCAAAAAGAATTATGTAATAATTACTATTTTTTCTGCTTATTTTGTAAAACACTTCATTTGAGAATTCAATTGTAAAAACAATAATTATATTTAAGCGTTAAATATATCATTTTGATTAAGGAGGCTCCAACATCATGGATTATATATATATATATATATATATATATATATATATATATATATATATATATATATATATATATATATATATATATATATATATATATATAAATATATATATATATATATAAATATATATATACATATAATATTTATGGGTTTCAATTATTTGAAAAACACTAAAAGATGTTTTGATCAACATTTTAAACACTGTTTTTTAAGAACTGTGGTTTATTAACTGCACTGACTTTTATTAGCATTTAAATATAACCCTAAATTCGTAGCCACTTCTCATGCTGCCTGGTTGAAATAAATTTTACGTAAAAAAAAAAAAAATACAAATTGATGTTGTGAAGTAGGGTATACAAAGACAGCTGTTTAACAAACAACATTTTGTGTGTATTTGCTTGATTGTGAAGAAGAATAAATGTCGCTTTTGGAGTGTGAGTACAAAAAAATGTCATCACCTCCTTCAGCAAATTGAGTTTAAAAAGCAGCCAAACTAATCATCTAATGGCCCAAATCCTAAATATGGATTACCAACAAAAAGTAATCGATTAATAAATCTGTTGCTCACTGTTTACCCACATTCACCCAATGACTTTCATCACAGCCCTTTATTTTGACTTGATGCCACCCCTCTTAAAATATCGTTCCAATCATTACTGTTTGAAATGTTTTGATAGAAAAAGTAAGTTTTCACACTCTTACTCTCACTGCTGGTGCAAAATCTCTTTCCTTCCATCTCTCTGTCTGCCTCTCTCGCTCGCTCAGTAGGTCAAAAGGGTCTTATCCTTCAGCTTACAGCACAAAGAGCTCTGATTGGTGCAGAGGCCCAGCGATAGTCTCGCTACTATTGGACGAGGCGGTTTAAAGCCCCCGGTAGCTCCAAGGATAAAGGTTAATGTTCTACTGATGCATGAGGACTGGATCTGAAACATCAGCTCTGTGCTTCTGTGACTACAGTCAAAACAACGGATCCCCAAGCTGAATTTAAAGTTTGCTGTACCGTAAACTTTCACAGCAAAACAAACAAACATTTCAACCATACAGACAAAAATCTGGCCACAAATTTCAGAGGTGTTAAAAATGGTGACAGTTGTATGACACTAACTGATCTGTTAAGAAACTCACTTTAAAGGAAACATACGTCCATTAATGACCTCTTCTTTATCTTTTCGTGAAAGAGACATAACTCTAATTTCTCCACCTCACCTGGAAGTGCGGCTCCTTGAGGATCCTGGACAGCTCCGCCGCGCTGTCGTCTTTGACCTTCAGGTTGCTGATGTCGCCCAGGATCTCGGTCACCAGCTCCATGTTGTTGTCCTGCACCGCCTCCAGCTTTGGCTCATCCAGCTGCTCTTGAGCCTGGTGCAGGCAGAAGTTCAGAGAGGGAAGATGTGAGCAGACGGTTAAGGTGTGTCTGAGTGTTGTGCTTAGGTTTTATTTCATGAAGTGAATGAACAGTATTGTTGTGTTGGAGCGACTGCAGACTTGATGTCAGGTTTTAAATTCAGGGAAAAGTTGATTTATTATTTACTTTGTTTCTTTTTTCCTGCGAACAAGCCGTCTACCTGATGTTTCAGAGAGAAGTTAGAGGAGTATTTGTTTGTTTAGTCATCTGCTGTGTCTCTATCTTCTGTCTTGTGGGAGGCAGTTGAATGGTGGAAAATGACAACAGCTTGTCTAGCAGGAGCTACAGCTGTCCTCTATCTGAACCCAACGCTCTCTTCACTTCTGACAGCAGTGAAGAGGTGTTTCAGAGCAAACAGACACAGTGTGAAACATACACTCTGAGTAAAAAGGCTTATATGAGCAAAAATACACAGAAACTGACTTAATGTTTGCATTATTGAATCCAAACAGATGCACTGAGCATCATGTGCGAGTCAAAGTTTACTGTACTTCAGCCCCTCAGCAACTGCAAGCAACACCAGAGCTGGGTAACAGTTAGTCCACTCGCTGCCACTCATCCTGAGCTGTGTCTGTATAAATGTGTGTTAACTAAACAAAAAAACATACCACAGGGCTCTCCATGATGCCACGCAGGAAGAGCAGGTCGATGTCTTTGGCGCCTGTGGAGGTGGGAGCCTCAGCGACATTATCCAACTCCTGCTGCATGGCTGGACGGACGGGGTGAGAATCAAAGGTGCAGACATAGACAAAGAGTGAAAGATAAGAGCAGTTAGCCAGGTGTGACAGTCAGACGACACATAAACACACACATGACAGCGATAAAGTCTTCCACCTGCTTAAAGGGAAAGGAGTCAAGTTTGATGTTTTCTGTCTCACATCTGCTAAAAACATAAAAACATGTAACATGTGATGTGTAATGATGTGTGCATTTATGGGGGGTTATCAGGCCACTTCTGATTGTTATTATTATTATTATTATTAATAATTTTTTTATTTTTGTTTACTTCTTGTTTTCTTTCGTCAAGCACTTTGTGTTATCACTGGTGTGCATGAAAAGTGCTTTATAAATAAAGTTTGGCTGATTGATTGATAATGTAATGATAGAGGACTTTTTTCTCTACATGTTTCTGCCATGTGTTCAGTCTTTTCACTCCCTCTGTAAAAGTTCCACCAAATCACACTTTCAGGAAAATCTAAAATATTAAATTGAAGCTCTACCTGGAGGCACAAAGGGAAGAGAATCTCAGTCCTGACATAGACCTCAAATAGACCTTCATGAAATTTGTATGGGTAAAAATCCAGGATTCAAGTGTTATTTTAGAGTGTCTTGAATACTAACTTTGACCTTTTTTATGCACCTCGTGGACAGAGAAAAAAGGAGAGGTATGGGCTGTCAGTATCATCAAGCTAACGCCCCTAATGCCAGGGTCTCAAAGCCCGTGTAAGCCCATCTAAGACAGTAAAATCCCTAGGAACGTGTGGTTCTATGTGTGTGTATGTGTGTGTGTGTTTCTCTGCGTTATATACTTAAACAGGTAGTAAACATGTCCAGTCAGCACTTGTACCCAGTGGATATACTCCATGACCTCTGTGGAGCGCTCTGCTAGCCTTTTATTATCTGTAACCTTGGCTCAGGTCCTTTGGTTCTTTGTCACACAGTCGTACTTGAATTCTTCAGTCTGCTCTTTAGATGTAAGTGGCACATGCTAAATTACTACTTTGAAGAAATACGACACATGATGACAGTGTTGTTGTCTGTGGTGTTGTGTGAAACGGGATAAGTGCACTATTAAGGTGTAAAGTAACTTTCTCTTGAATTGACACCCATGAAAAATTCACATGTGACCAGTATAAGGTATCAGATTTAAAAACATCAAATTCACAAATATATGGGTTTAAAATGCAATATCTGTCTATTATGAAATGTTACTGAATAATTGTTAAAGCAGGTTTTAATATAATATAAAATCTAGGACATATTGCATTTGTGATTAAAAAATAACTCATAAGTTAGAATATTAATTCAAAATACATCTCTTTTATCAAGCCTGGTTGGATTTCCAATCCAAAATTAATGTGTTTCTGCATCTAAAACTGAGCCTCGTTTAAAATTCCAATATTTTTTTAGACTGCTGCGCAAAAAAATTCTAACATCAGATAAACTCAAGCTTGACAGGGCTATTTTTTATCATCTACTATCTATCCATCATATATTCACTCTGTCACACAGGTGCATGATTAAAAGAGAGACAGACTGGTGAAAATACACTCTGTCTCACAATATAGAGGAAACTTCACCGTGGCTTGATAAGCAAAGAGCACAGACAGACTGCATAAAGAGCAGGCTCTGTGAAAAACAAACCTTAAATATTTATGATCTGCTTAAAAAAAGAACAAATAGGGGAGGGAGGTTAAAACTGCCTCGCAGACTCTTTAATCTAATCTTAAAGTGATACACTTGATGCATGAATTGCTTAGAAATACAATCCATGACTCGGCTCCGGTTTGGAATTTGTATGAACCAGTTGGTAGTTCCCCTGAGGACTCCACACCAAGAATAAACAAAAAGTCTCAAAAATTTGCTGTAAATGCTGTAATATCCACACTAACACTAAAATTTAAAATCTTTTTCTAAAATGATTCATCCCTATCCTGTTTTTGTCAAAGAAAGAAAGAAAGTGACTAAAAGACACTTACCCTTTCACTGTCTGACCCGTGAAATGTATCTGAGCTGACATCATCTGACAACAAAACTTTAAAAATGTACAAAAATAAACACTCACATCTGGATCCCTCCTTGCGTCTGAGTTTCTGCGCTCTCTGTGTTGACCTTTATGCACTTGGTCAGCTCACTGTGTCACTGTGTCCTCAACCACAGGAATGTTTGCTCATCTGTCACCCCTCCCCAGCTGCATGCACTTCTGTGTACATAACTCATGCTAACAGAAAACCTAGAGGTGGTTTTTCCATGCAGTGAGAGATTGGAGACCCACTAAAGCCTCCTCACTAAAGACTCTGTAATCCCATAAAATATGGCATGGAGATACAACCAACCACCTACCAGCCTCACGCTAAGCCTGGCCTGAAGAAGTAGTCAAAGCTCCAGCGTACAGCTGGCCAGTAACTGTGGAGCAGTTCATTCATCTACATAATGAATCATCCTGCTTACCTGCTCTTAATTCCTCCCTCTGGGTCGTCTGCAGTCTCTCTCACCATCTAACCACCGCCCTCTGTATGTTCACCCACCAGCATGAGGTGTGCAGTGAATGCCAATGCAGGGACTGTCTGCTTAATAATTCCTAACTCTGTTTCTCAACAAATGCAACTCAAATCCCACGAGAAAAGGACCTGGCATCCTGGATTTAAAGTTGTATTATTATTTTCAAGCTTACAGGAAGAAGATCAGAGGAGCACAGAAGTAACATCACTACTGACAAAGTGTGTTTCAGTGTATTTTCTCAGTAGCGCAGGTAAAGATTTGAAGTGCCTCAGGGGGAAAATATGCAACTCTTACAGCAAGCAGTGATTTCATCCAGAGGCACCCCAGGGAGTTTAGATCCTAGGGCTTACGTGGTGAGATTGATAAGTAGGCAAACCACATTAAAAAAAAAAATCAAAACTTAATGTACTGATTCAGCTTTCTCACTCGAACATTTCCCGATTTAAAGTTCACACAAACAGGCTAGCTAGAGAAGTGTGACAAGTTAGCTTAAATGAAAAGAAGAACTTTCAAATAATTGGTTAAAATGTTCAGTAAAAGTGACTTGAGGTGGGCAGCTAAAAGAAGAATAAACAATTTGAAGCAACAAAAAGGATGAAGAATTGACGCTTTGAACAACTAGCTAAAAACAAAACAGTTTGAAGTGTTAGCATTAAGCAGGCAACAGTGAAATAAAAAGCTAATAGGAAAACAGTTTACACAGCTGCCTCAGAGTTATTGAAACACTTTCAGACTGCTAAAATGGTTAGCAACAAGTGTGCTAAAATAACTGACACCAAAATACATCAGTAAATTTTTATCTAGAACAGCCTGAAGTGTTATCAACAAGTGAGTAGGAAAAGCTAATCATGAGTTAGCCAAAGTTTAGTGAGTGAACATTTTTGAAAAGTGCTTTTTAAATGGATAAACTAACTGTTTAAATAGTTAGCATCACATATGCAATGTGCTCGCTAAAAGTGATAGCTAAACAGATTTAGTTAGCCAAACAAAAAGTGATTAAACTGTTTAAAACATTTCTGAGGAGGCTACTAAAGTTAGCAATATGCAGTAAAACAGAAGAAACTACTAGGTACTAAAGTTTGATAGAAAGTGTGCTAACAAAACTGACACCAAAATACATCAGAGTTTTATCAAGAAACAGCCTAAAGTGCTGATAACAAGTGAGCAGGAAAAAGCTAATCATTAGTTAGACAAAGTTTAGTGAGTGACAGTTTTTGAAAAGTACTTTTTAAATAGATATACTAACTGTCTAAATGGTTAGCATAACATATGCTAATGTGCTAGCTGAACAGATTTAGTTAGCCAAACAAATAGTGGTTAAATTGTTTAAAACTTTACTGAGAAGGCTACTAAAGTTAGCAATAAGCAGTAAACCAGTATAAACTGACTAAATTTACAGATTTCTAGTTGTTTGAATTTACTTGGACCATTACCACAGAGGTAATTAAGTTTGTTAGAAAGTGCTGCGAGATATCATCATGTAGGCTACTAGCCATCAGATCATCTACAGCCTAAAATAGCTTACAATATATAAACATTTTTACTCCCTAACCTCACTCTAAAGTTTTTCTCTGGCTGTCCCTTTCTCTGACACGCAAAAATCAGACTCTTCAGTTTCTCTATGTTTATCCACACACAGCACACCTCTCCCTCCTCCTTTCCTCACCTCCAGATGTATTTGGCTCCTGGGCGGATTGCACGGCAGAGGGCCCTTCTACGCCAGGTTGTCCCGGGGATGTCATCTCCTCCTCCTCCCGTACCCCATTGGGACAGGCATCCTCCATTGCTGTGACCATCGCCAAGCCCTCCTTCTTCCTCCCTGTATCCACAAGTATGCTACAGCTAACCACTAGTAAACCACCAGCAGCTCAGCAACTATGTCCTCTGTCCTCCAATCGTCTCGTCTGGCACTGCTGACCCTCTAAACTCCCAAAAAAGACAGAGAAAGGGAGAGTAAGGAGGAGAGAAAAGAGAGACAGGGGATTGAGGACAGCGAATAAGAGATGCAAAGAGACACAAAGAGGGCGACAATAGAGTGGGATTAAGATCAGGGGATATTAAAAAACCAGGAGGGAAAGAGGAGCAGAGAGGACGAGGAGGGATGAAGGGCAGAAATTTAAGAAGAAAGGATGTGGCTGATGTGAAGATAAGTTCAGGGGGACAGGCATGAAGTGAGGCAGAGAGAGGTAGAAAGCTGGATCTCATACACAGATGTGGACATGAGTTCAATGCTTGTCAGTCCCCTCCCTCCTCTCTGGTTTTAATACCTTCCCATCCCAACCCTCACCCCTCCTCTCTGCTGATAACACACATACACACTCACATAATCCCACAATCCTCTCCTGCTGTTGGGAGCTTGCTTGAGTACCCCTCCTCTTGTTTCCCCTGACCCCACCCAAAGCTGAGTTGCCCCACTTGTCTAGACAGGGAGAGACACACACACACGCTTACACTCAAACACATACACACCATCTGAATGTGTCATTATGTAAGTAATCTTACATAAGTAAGTGTTACTGAAGGGGGCCTGACCCTACATTCCCACTCTTTTCCTCCTCCTTTCTCTCATTTACACCACTCATGCTTTGGACACCCCGCTGCAGGAATGTGCAGAAACTCTCAGCGTGTGCAGATTGTGTTCGTGCACATTCGCCCAGCAGTCGTCCACCTCCTTAAAGCAGCATGAACTCACCAAATAGGAGATTTTTCTCTCTCTCATTTTTCTCTCTGGACTTCCTCCCTCTTTAAAGTAATGTGCCCTCACCACCTTTCTTATTGCTAAGTCAGTAAACTTAAGGTGCTGACTGGATTATGCACATTTTGAGGCTGCAAATTAAATAGCTCAATACCTGAGCCCTGGTAGTTTTGGGCCTTGGGATTCATTTGTATTAAAATGCTGGACTTAGCTAAATCTCTGTGCAGAATAAATGCATATGCATTTTAAACCAAGGCAGGAGGAAATAAATCACATGGACAACCTATGCTGTAGCAGCTGGATGAGGCAAAGGAAAGCTTTGGCCTGAATGCATGAGCATGGTGATACTGTAAGGCAGATCAGCAGGTTATTTAAAGGTTTATCTTCGAGGGCCACATCTACAATCATCATATCAGAGCTGCCGTGCTGGTCTGCTGGCATCAATTAAGGGCATGAGTCAGAACCAGAGGCAACAGAAAACCTGCTGTTCTTCAAAAAACTGTAAAAGCCATGCAGCAGTGTTTTGGTCGCCCCTCTTGTTGCTGATACAGCTCCACCTTTTCAGCATCCATTAAGCTCCTCCCACAGCATCACAGCTGTGCAAGGAGCAGATCTGTGGGATTTAATCCGCCCCGCCTCTCCCTGCACCCTATCCTCACCAGGACAAATCAACCCCTCCCCCAGCCCGGGACATGGGATTTTAATCCGGTCACAAAAGCACGAGATTACAGAATCTCTCTATCTCCCTCTCTTGCCATATCCAGTGTTGAAGCATCACTGCGGGAGAGTGGCTGGCTGAACCGCCGGATTCTGCAGTTATGTTCTTTAGTTAATGAGGCTGAAATGTCAAACTCTTCTTCTGCCCTAGTTTCTCAGTAAGCAAACAATATTTTGGAACGTCCTAAACTCTTGTAGTGTTTTTATATGACTTTGAATAGAAGGTAAAGGACCAAAAGAGCTAAATTCACCTCAGCTTGGTAAACACGTGTGGCTAATTTCTAAAATGTCAGTTTAAGTGTTACTCTTTAAAAGACAAGAGCTCTGTAAGTTTTAATTAGTAGACATGGAGAAAATATTTTCATTAGGGATGCACGATATTATTGGCACAATATCAGTATCCGCTGATAAAAGCTTAAAAACACGTTAATCGGTATCTGCAGATATGAAAATTTCTGCCGATATGCACAGCCGATAAGGTGCTATTCAGTTAGGATTATTATTATTTTCCATCTGAAAAATAAGCTCCTTAAATAAAATGTAGCACTTCATTTATTTGCACTGCAGAACTCTGTGTCTGTCACCAGGTTGTTACAGTAGCTCTAAAATAATCAAATGCAACTTGGTTATGTTTAAAAATGCATTGTACATTTAAAGTTCATGTGATCTAAAGAAATTATTTTTCTGTATTTCCATACTGAATGTCTTGAGTTTGAAAAAATAATACATTTCTTATTTATGGTAAAATCAAATGTTTTTTGTCTTGTTTTATGTGTGTTTCTTAAACAAATAAGACCGTCACAATAAGAGTAATATATAAATTCCAGTACAGGATAGACTTAGCTTTCTTTACAGTGAAAAAAACAAACAAACTTGTGATTATCAGTATCAGTATTGGCCAAAAGGGGTTTCGATATATCGGCATATCGGATATCGGCAAAAATCCAATATCGTGCATCCCTAATTTTCATTCATTTGAATCCAGAAATCAGGGTTGGAAGGGAGCCAGGTTGTTTTCCCATTTGGTGGTTAGGAATGATATAGAGGTGTCTGTGCATGGAATTACTTTACAATTTAGAGGTGATTTTTTATTTATTCATGTTTTTTTTTACTATTTTTATTATTATTATTATTATTATTATTATTATTATTATTATTATTATTATTATTAATAATAATAATAATAATAATAATAATAATAGTAATAATAATAGTAATAATAATAATAAAAATATTTTTACTTTTCTTTTTTTACATTGTTTTTTTTTACATCTATTTATTTGAGTTTTTACATTTCAGAATTTCTTCAATTAATTTCAATGTGTTATATTTGTATGAATTTAGTACATTGTTGGCTATAATGATTGTGGGTTCAATAACAGATTTCAATTGATGGTCCTGTAGGATCTGATCTCTCCCAACCACGTATCCCAGGTTTTTAGTATTCAATTAAATAAATTGGTTATTAGAAAAGATGTGGTCGAGGTGGGTGATTCCATCTTGGGGGCATGTTTGAAAGTAGATAAAGGTGCTGCTCAATTTGAATCAAGGTTGTGCCAAATTAGAGTGTATCTGCACAGGGGGAGAAATGATTCAGTGATTTTGTTGGTTTTCCATCAGGCTATCAGAGTTGTGTTAATTGTTATGTATTCGCAGTAGTTACGTTTTTGGATTGGTTGGGGTAGATTGATTGACTTATCAAATTCCAGGTCGTCAGAGGCCAAGAAGCACTCTGAACTGATCTCATAGTAAAACAAATGGCTGATGATTGACCTATAAGCACACTACTGTATAAAAATAGTGCTGACAGATGTGTTTTTCTGCTGGTTAAAGCCTGGTAACTGAAAACATTAGGGTCTTTGATTCATGGTTACTGACATTAAATCTCCTAAATTGATAGTAGCATGGCCCTCTGAGTCCAGAGAAAGTAGTTTCAAGCGTGTAATCCACTTGGAAATACACAGATAAACAGGGAAACAAGCTGCTTCCGTACTTCCTTAAAGTTCGGGTTTCTTTGGAGGCACTGAACTGCCAGTCTTTGCTTCAAAGTCTGGCATTCTTCCCGGTAGACTAAAAAATCATGTCAGCAAGCAGAAAACATTTTCCTCAGGGCTTTGTGAAAGTTGTGTTTACCTGTGCCAGTCACTGTAGCCCAGCCCCCGTCCTACTGGCTGCTCATCAGTCAACTGTGAAGACCTAGAGACAGGAAGAGAAGTGAGAGTCTGTGAAACTTATCTTTTCCTCCAAAATATTCAGCTCTCCTGCACACCCGTTTTCATCATTCTTTACACACAGTCTGACTTTAACATTCAGACACATACTCCTGCTTTTCCTTTCGCACACACAATGATTTTTTTCCCGGTGGTTTATCAGTTTCATCTATCTATGCCACCCCTGACACTTGCGAGATAGCAGTCTTGTCCGCAGACTGAGGATGTTGTTCTCTCAGGCTGATGCACGGAGTCACCCAGGACAATTCATTGTCCTCTGCTATCCCAGGATGCCTGCATCATCAGCTGGCACCGTGCTGCAGCCATAGTAAGAGGCCACAATTCACTGAGAGTAATGACGGAGCAGTATGCATTCATTCAGTACCTCAGAGACTTTCTCCTCACTTTCGCTGGAAAAGTCAAGCTCATGCACACACTCCCTCTGAATGTGCACAATCCAAAACCGGTGTGTATATCAGAAAATGAGGCTTATAAATTGATACTGGCTCATGGATTGAATATGTATATCATTGTAAGGGATGGTTTATATGGCAAAGTAGACGTAATACTTTGTGTGGGAAGCAGTGTGCGTTAACAATACAACTCTATGCTTTGCAAATGTAGACCAAAAACATTAATTATTGTCTCATGTTATTGAATTCAGCATTTATTTATGTTTAGTTGTGTTAAATTTTTGGAGTTAACCCTTAAAGCCATGGTCTATTTTTTGGATCTCCACTAGAAAAACGGCACACATGAATTGAAGCATGAATTGATAAGAATAACACATCTTGATTTCACAGTTGAATATTGACTGATTTAACTTCAAGCCTTGTAGACGTGTAATAAAATTAAATTATCATAAATTTCCTAACAAAATCAGAAAAGGAAAAAAAAAGCACTGCAGAATGACAGGCCTGGTATGATGATGAAATAAAAATAAATATGAATCCTCTCTTCCATGAATCTCACACAAAATAAAGTGCAGAATTGTGAATAAGACCGAATTCCTGGCTCAACCACTGAAATATTTCAACATGTCAAGCACACTTTTTTATAAAATTAAAAATAAATACTATGGGAACATAAATTTATATAGAAATTGTATAAAAATCTTGCTGATCTCTCATCAGTAAAAAAACACAAACTTAAGTAAATGCATACAAAAATGCTTTTTTTTAATTGGAGCCTTTGGGATTTGAAAATTGCATTGTCTTACATTGCAGTGTCGATTTAAATTTGATTAATTGTTCAGCCCTGGTTCTTGCCAAAAGTATCAATGTGATAATGCAAAAAAATATCACAATATTTAAAGACAAAGAACAGATGTAAAATTTAGGTGCTTGGTCTGTATTCTTTTAACTGTGTCACATAGTCTTGATTGAACAATATCTTCAAACTTAAAATCTAATTTAAAAAAGAGGTGCTCTAATCAAATCTCACCAGCTCTAGTTCACTGATATCAGAACCATCTAAGCATGAACACTGATCAAAAAGTTAAAGGCTTCAAAGTCAGTAAGAAAACATTTGCAAGTCATTTGTGACCATGCTTCAGCACCAAAACCTTTGACACCTCATGTACTCCATTATCTATCCATTCAAAGTGACTCTGTGTGTGAACGGAAAGGACCTTCTATGACCCGGCTGTACTGTATTAAAATCATCAACCATCCAGTGGAACCGTCCTGTCTAGCGGCTCTAAACCCATTCATGCTGCTCTGAGCAGCTATTGTGTGATGAACCATTAGAAAATGCAAGCCAGCAGGAAAAAAAACAATGAAATGGTGTAATTACAAATAACTGATGGCTGCAATCACCCACAAAACAATAGATTATCACTCCTGCATGCTTCATTTCGTTCAGCCTCTCTTTCCCTACATCCTTTCTCATGCCCAGAGGAAAAGGATGGAGGAGCTGCAAGAAAGCGTGTAATAATAAGTGAGAATGTAGGATAGTTGGAGATACGATTATCTATGACACAATAACGTATCAGAGGACATGATAGCATACTGTACCATACCTCATGATATGGTGCGCTGTATGATGTGATAGGTCAGGCAAGGATGGTGTGCACCAGTACAGTGAGGCATGATGCAACGTGATATGATGTATGTAAAACATGGTACAGGATCATAGGATATTATACGATATCACATGATAAAAATTAGTGCTGCACGATTTGGGGAAAAAGTGCGATTTGCGATTAGGTGGACAATATTGCGATTGCGATTGTGCTTGCGATTTAATAAAAACAGTTGTGTCATGATGAGTTTACAGACTTGCTTGGTTATCATGGAGAAAAATCTGGATTGCATGTGCTGACATTGCGATTGCGATTGTGATATCTTCTATTGCGATTACGTAATTGCATGTGCTGACATTGCGATTGCAATTGCGATAATCGTGCAGCCCTAATAAAAATTTTGAATGATACTGTAAGTAGTGTGGAATAAAATACTTTGTGATAGGTTCTGATATTGTTTGATACTGTAAGATTTTATACAATAAGATACTGTACCATACCGTACAATGAGACACAATGTGATGTTATATGTAAATACAACAGTATTTGATACAATGGAATGACCTTCTTCCACTTATCATGATAACTTTAATTCTTTAATGAGGTTGTCTTCTGATGAACTGACCAACTGTGAGACATTCATATTATATCACAGTCATGTATACTTAATCATAATATCCTGAAGACCACTTAATATTTCTCTTAAGTAGGGATGTAACGATACACTTAACTCGTGATTTGTTTGGATTTCAGATCCTGGGTTAACAATGCAATTTTATCACAACTTGTTAACAGAATGTGCTTGCAGACCAAATATGACTGAAAAAGATTATTTTAACTGCAAAACAGAAACCATGAAATGAATGCAAAATATAAACAAACACTCACACATATATATTTAAATGTATAAAAACTACAAAATATATTTCTCTTATTTCTAACAAATTTGAGAGCATTCCCTTTATATTTATCTGAGGTAGGGTAAACTGTGCAAAACAAAGTTTGTCCTTTTCTTAAAAGTGCAAGTGAAATTATATTTTAGGTTGAATAAAAAAACACAACTTAAAAAAAGTGATGTATTAAACAAATCTCACATCAAAATTACCAAATGAATAATACAAAGACACAATATTCTGCTCCTGGTTTAGGATTCACATGGTATTTCTAAGGAAAAGCAGCCCTTTGCTGTTCAAATAGGTCATCATTTAAATATATTTAACATACTTGTATCGATTTCTAACTGTCTTGCAATGCAGTTGCTCATAAACAAAGCACAGGATAGCTTTCAATAATTTATCCACAAAGTTGTAGGACAGTAAGTTGAAGTTGAAAGAGATTCATAAATCCCAATATTTGAAACCAGGGATGCGATAAGTGAATACTCGAGTAAGGAAGACAATATTAAATTCATTATTATTATATAAATATTACATCCAATATTTTGTCCAAACCCTACAAGATAAAAATAAGAGCAAGTATGAAATGCTCAAACAATCTGAACACTCCTGTGGACACACCCAGGGGGAGGCTTTACTGTTGCTTTAACCTTTGACCCTAAGCCCCTGTCTATGTTACGTTGTGCTTACTTAAAATAAAATGCCAAAATATGAACTTTAGGATAACAACACACGACAAAAGTCTCTTATTTGTGTGTTATCTATTTTTCAAATGCTCAAACAAGGGATTCTTCTCTCATTATGCCAAAGCTAATTGGTTCCTAATTGTGTGAGAGGAAAACAAAGGAAGAGAGTGAAAATGAACAAGGGGTCGATTCATTACACAACACAGATTACAATCAGGCTCAGCATGCTTATTGGATGTGAAAGATATCCTCTGGAAGAATGTTAATGGAGGAAAAAGCCACCATGGCAAATCCTTGTCAAATCATCCACACGAAGGAGCAGAAGCTGGGCCAGGCCAATCAAAACGGTCTGAGCAGAGAGGGGGAGAAAGCAGGTAGAAAGGGTCACGCAAGATGGTTTAAAAGCAGGTAGGAAGAGTGGGGAGAAATCCAAATGAGTCCAAGAAGGAATGAAGAATAGATAACAAGAATGGAAGAGAAAGAAAGAGGAATCCTGAAAGATTAGGCAGAGTTGTGGGCAAAGCCTCTCAAGTCTGTGGAGGATAAGAAGACGAGAGGGTGCACATGAAAAGTCTCAACAAACTGCCGGGTAATTTTACTCTCTGCCATGACAGCTGCCCGAAAGACTTTCTGATCATACAAGAATATATGATGAGTTTGTTTGTTGCCTTCATTTAAAAGTTTTGACCATCACTGACTCCTCTTGGGACAGCAGGGGAGAAAAACCCACAGGAAGTGGTAATCTGCGATCCCAGCTGCCATTGGCTGCTGCACAGTCAACAAACGTCCTCCGAGTGCCCTCACATTCAGATGATGCACAGCTCATGGACGGGGATTAAAGAGGGATCACAGGGTTTGTTTTTGTACAAAACATCGATGCACATGTAAGTGTGCACGTACAACTACACACTATTAAAAGCACAGACAAACATCAGCCAGCTCTGTGCCCCTTTAATTCCCCCAGTTGTTGTCACGCTAGCAGGAAATCTCATTCTACGTCACAGTCAGGGTCTCAGTGAGCATATTTTGTGAATTTATGGTCTCAGACCTGCTAATATGATGCACAGTCAGGTAGAAAACTATGGTAGCCAATGTATTTTTTAGCTCAGTCTTTTATTTTGGGTATTTTTCTGTGGTATCTTTAGACCTCTGTATGCATCTTTGAACCTGCAGCCTTCTCCCCCTAATGGAGCTCTTTGTATCTCTGCAGCACGTTTGCTATTGTCAGATTCTGTTCAGCAGGGAGTCATCTGAGAGACAACATCCAGACCACATCCATACTCTCCTCTTTTCTCTTCCCTAATAAAAACACACTCTCTGCTCAGCTGTGCACAGCAGAGCCGGGGGGCACGGCAGGGTTCTCGGATCAGCCATCACTCTCAGTTCCTCTCGATGACTTGAGAATCACAAAAGAGGCCAGAAGATGAGTCCAGATGTCACTTGATTGGCTGACTCCAGGGGAAGCAGCGAGCAATTAGCAAACCTTCCTGTGAAGTGAGCTGCAGCGCTTTCACTGCAAGACACCATCATAGCAGCAGGAGCCACAGACACACAACCCATTCAGTATGATGTGTGTGTTTGTGGAGTTACATGTGTTAGGACACAACCCCCTGATAGCCAACCTAGTCCTGTCCTGCCCTTACCCATCACCCTCTGCCTCTAGACAAACTCTATGTAGGTCACTCCCTGCGTTCACACAGCCACTCATATAAGAGGATTACTCTGCTGGACCCAAGATGGCCATCTCTGCAGATCAATATCTGCAGAATATTCACAGTTATCATATTTCCTCTCCCTTCTTCTCTCTATTATTCCAGCTCTCCAGAACCCCGTCTGTGGACAGTTGATGCAATCCGCCCTGTGTCTCTAAATCTACCACAAATAATAAGAGTTGACTTTGTGCTGATTCATGCTTACCTCTAGACTTAACACTGCAGTCTAAATTACCACCGTATAACACAAAGACATCAATTGTTGCATCGCCGCACTTTCCCAGCATCACCAGAAATGACCTCATTCTCCTCCCGCTGATGTTCCAGCTGGTAGGATATCTGTGCTTTACCACACAGCATGGGATGGTACAATTACAAGCAGCTCGTCAAAACGCCACTGAACGTGCAGCAATCTTAATAATGAGCACCTCGTGACATAATCTGAGGCGCCACATGGCCGTCTGTGTCTGCTTTTTCTCAGCTTTTCTTCCTCCCCAGCATCCTGCTCCTGATCATTAGTATGAAGGAGATAGGAGAGGAAAGGGAGGGGGGGGGGCAAAGTGATGCAACAGCACTTCACTGCAAAGTTTAAAAAAGAGAGAAATGGTGTTGTGTGATGGTGGATGAAGAAAACTTGATGTGAAAGGAGCGAGGGAGGAAGAGATTAGGACAAGAGACAGATCTGAATGAATTTTCACAGCGAGTTTGCCTTCCTCTTTGTTCACTCCGTCATATTTGAAATACTGGCAAAGAATGTGAATACATGCAAAGATATACAGCGGTATCATAGAGCTGCTCCAGAAGAAATCAATGAGACTTTAAAATGAGTTGGTGCGCAAACATGATGATGACCTCAAATAAACGCACTGCAGATGATTTTTCAGTTGCTTGTTTTAGTGAATGCACATTCAGCTACAACCAACCGCTCCACTTTTTCAAAGTTGTTTAAACCCATAGAATAACATCAGCCTTTTCTAAGATTAAATACTACATTTTTTCAGTACATATGATATCAAAAAAAGTTTTGTAAATACTCGTCTTTAGATTTATTTTTCCCACCAAACACTTCAAAAACTAAACAAAGCAGCAAACCTCTGGATTGCAGAAGCAACAACCTGCACAGGTTTGACATTTTAGATTGAAAAAGTACAGAACAATCCACACCTCACAAAATATTTGGCCATTGTTAATCTCATGATCTACTTATCAGTGAATCATTGCAGCATATGAGCTCATTTTCCTCATCTCTGTTGTGCTCAATCAGTTTAGATCAAATCACTTCTATTAATATGTCTCCTTATGTAGTTATTCAATATAAAACTGATCAGTCATACATAAATATTAGCTGTCTTATTTGATATGCAGTTATTATGCTATAGCATTGTTGAGCTTTGCTGATGCTGCAAACAGCAGGATACTCATCTTATTCCTGCCTATTTAAGACTATTACAGTAAATTCTCCCTGTGTGGATCATGTAGCTGTGTATTTTCTAGAGTAGGGAGGAGCAGCCTGGTGAAGGGAGGGCTGATTGTAGGTGTGTAGATGACAGCCCTCTGATACATGTGTTGTTCATAGCCAGGAGACTTAAGTCACTCAAGTGTGTGTGTGCATATGTGCATACATGTGCGTGTGTGTGTGTCTTTATCTCTCTCCAGCTCAACCCCTCCTTCCTCTTTTCTGTAACATCCCTCTCATATTAATAATGGAAAAGTAAGAGCCTCTGAGTGCAGGATTAGATCTCTGAATGACTCACTGACAACTCTCGTGCGTTCCAACATTTGGGAGCGGTGTGTAACTTGAAATTCATGTTTCCTTTTGCCCTGCTGGGGGAAGGAAGGGAGATGTAAATGCAGGCTTAGCGGTCGAACTTTGGGCCTTACTTTTCCACTTAAGCAGAACAGTAAAGGTCATCCTAGATCCTGACTCAGAAGACTTACTGGATATCTATACTCAGGGACTTTCCTCTTATGCACTAAAATGCTTCAGTCTGATTCCCTTTCCTGCTATTGTTCCTCCGATTACATTCAACAAATCTGATTCTGATGTCGTAATAAGATTGCAACAAAAGCAGAAAGACCTCTAAACCCTGGTTTGAATGCAACAAGATCCATACTGTCTCTCTCAGATGTCTGTTGGCCTGTGTCAACTCCCTGGAAAGAGTCCCAAAGGATGTTGCGTATGTGCATGGGCTTCCCCAATCACGTGCAGCGAGGCTAAACAGCTTATAAACCTTGCCAAGTGACCCCGTGCTCCTCTGTGCAAGAAGGAGCAAAGATTCATTGAGAGCTGCACAGTCTGTTGTGATCTGTAAGTGGTTTTACGTTTCGATTAAGTGCTCACACAAAGTGGCTTTGACATCATGTCAGTGCATTATTATTACACAGTGCACTTACATCTCAGTGGAGGGCAAATCATAAAAATCAATAGGAGCGTCTGGCTGCCAAGTCCCCTCTCCGCTTTCATTAAGCATCAGCTCATGCAAATGAAGCTTTGTTTGGCCTGCATCTGTTCTGAAAGTTTCTCCAAACAAGAAAATCTGTCCAACAGACTAAAGCTGGTGATTTTTTTTCTATAGTATGGCTTGATGTTACAGTAGAGGCGCGTTTACGGTGTATCATCGGCTCAACCCCCCTTACTGCTTGGACATGGTCTAACATTTCTGAACCTTGGTGTGTTCAACCCTCTCATCCAGTCAGAACTATTACCTGCTGCTCTGAAATCAAGTCTCGCCGGTCATGGATCGATGCCACGACTACAACCGTGCGCCAAATCCGTGCGTCTCGTCCGTGCGCCAGATCCGTGCCAAACGCTCGCTTGACCAGACAACTCTACATTCACACCGATCTCACCACACGTGCGGCCATTTTTTGTTACCCATCCGAGCCATTGTGGCGTGCGCACACTTACGTTTACAACCCATCCGCTGGGCTCTACCTCATGATATACAGAGGACAGAGAAAAAGACACATCCAGCTCCACAACAGACGCCCGACGCGAGCTGATATCGGACTAAATCCTGTTCTCACAGCACAGCGGGCTTTTCAGGGGGCAAACCTCCCCCTCTGTCAAACTCTCCTGCGCCTCAAACACGGTAAAGTGTCTTTGTCTGCCGATTGAATGCCGGAGGATGAATGAATTCAAGCTCTCCTCACCACAAACAACACCACGAGACGACACTTACCTGTGAAACGTGCGTGTGAGTTCTCGTTGGTCCAACGACTGTCCCGGTTGGACATTCAAGCCCCCCTCAGCTGTCTGTCCTGGTCCCGCAGCAGACTACCAGAGAACACGACGCCAATCAAACCGTCAAGCCCCGCCTCGGCCACTGACGTCATATGATAACAACCAATGGCCGTCGAGGTACAGCCCTTGCTGAGTGAGTACATTGTGGCATGTAGTATTTTCTTTCTATCATAATGTCAATCACGTCCATTCACAGAAATGCATGTTAGCTTGACAAGCATGCTACTGTGGTATTTCTGTAGCCTGTAGCCGAAAACTTGAAGCTCAGGTTTGTTCACGTTTTTCTAAAATATAATATTCTCCTTTATAAAACTATTGGCCTTTTTAAAAGAAGGACTAGTGAGCTGCTTGCTCAGACCCACATGTGTTTTTTTTAACCCAAGAAAGATTAAATAAGGTCTGAAAATGAAGATTTAGGCAGTAGAAGTAAATACATTGAGCAACCCATGTTGACAAGGATAGCTAATGCTAAGCTAAAACGAGCTAGCAAATGTGCCGGTGTTTCGGTTGCAGGAGTGGCCCTGCTAACTGGCGACTAACAGGTTAAAAAGTTAGGTTTTAGTCGCAGTTTAAACTGATGCATCGGTTTTTAGATAGAAAGTGAAAACATTTCCTGCCCCCAGAGTAGTAAACAGCTTCACCAAGTCAGAAATCAACTTTCCAGCAAATCATCAGGAAAGGGAGAGTTAAAATTTACGGCTGAACGTTTGGCAATAGACCAGTTTAATTTAATTGATTTACTTTTTACTTCTAATATAATTAGTAAGCTACTTTTTGTCCACCATCACATAGAAACCTATAAGCATGCCCTCGAATTAACTCATTTCCACTGCTTATTTGTGCTCATTTGGCTGACTCAGTGTCCGGTTGCTGCAGACTGATCACTCGTTTAATTGCAAGTAGTGTCCCTGGAAATGTTATTTCTCCCTTCATTTACTGTTACAGGTATTTATCATTATTACCGCAAGAGGGCGCCATTAGCCACCTAATTTGTTGCTTCACATTGATGTATTTTTGACCACAGCCCATGAGGTTTGACTGGAACATTTATGCTTGTCAAACCCAATTTAAATGCACCTTTCATGCACTTGTCTCATTATCCAGAACCATTGAGCTACATTAGCTTCACTATGATCATTGATTTCTGCTGGGAAGCAAGGTGCGGCGCAGCAAGCCCTGACATGATCCATCCTGAGAGGAAGCATCAAGCAGACAGTGTCTGAGATGAGTCAAGAGAGGAGTAGGTATTTCCAAATCATTCAGAATCAGTTTTATCTTTGATCTGAAAACAGGATACAATTAATCCACCAATATCAAATCAGGATATTTCAGAATATCAATATGATGTCAGCTCGTCATGCTCCAATTTTCTACCTAATCCTCTTTTAATATTCACAGTTACAATACTGTCTTTACAAGCTTAAGAAATCATACCATGACTTGATTTTTGAAAAAAGGAAAACATAACTCAACAGGCTATATTGCCTCTACTGGATAGAAGCAAAGAAAAGCTTTTTTTTTTTTCAAACAATTAAACTTTAATAGCACAATAATGCAATACAATCAACACTCCCTCCTGACTTAACTTCAGTGTTTCACAGATGATAACTCTGAATACACTATTTACAATGTTATGGCACATACTAGAAGCAGTTGTGACTGTAGCGGATGGGTGAAGGAAGTTCGCGGCTCCAAGAGGCCAACAGAGTGGTGACGGGGTGGTCTCTGAGTGGGGCAGGTGCTGAGTGACAGGTGGTGTGTAGAGGTCAGAATGTCAGCAGTGGGGTTAAGTGGACACTGTTAGCAGCATCACCACAATGACGGGTCATATCTGAGGAGAGGGGAGGTTAAGATCAGCCGTCTGAGAGAGTTGTAACAAGGTGGGATCCGCACTGCATTCACTGTTTTCACACCCACCTCGACTGTGGAAGCGGGTCTGTGCTTTCCTTTAACAACAGCTCTGAGACCAGTGTGTCCAGAATCTCAGGATTGGACCTCTTCCCATACCTGGAACACACAGAGAGGCACACACGTGTAAAAGTTTGTGGGGAGCGTTAAAGGACAAAGCACCAACCTTTTAGCTGCCCAATAAAAAGAGAGAAACCTCTGCAGATGTCAAAAACTAAACTTAATACTCTGAATGCTCTGCATTAGCGAAGGCTGAACACAGTCAGACTGTGACCCAGCTGTGGCTGTCATGAGTTGCATTGCAGGTGGTCATATTTCTTGTTCTGTCCCTCAGATGATAAGCTGTGATGGAGCGTATGTCCCCATGGGTGTGTGGTCGCCTGCAGGTGCATCCCAGGCTCTGACATTCATAAGAAAGCTCCAGGCTGATCCTGCAGGACACGCTGACCATGGTAGTTATTTCTCTTCAGTTGTCTCTTTTTCTAACAGGGCGTTAACCGACAGCAGGGAGCTGCAGACTTAACCACAAGACTTGTCGCCACAACCAGCAAATTAAAGGGTGATTTATGAATAGGTCTGTTTGATGTGGAAATGCCTTAAAGTCAGATTACAATGATGCGACAGGACATGTTCATATTAAGACTATTACGTGAGACATATTTTCACATTAAGGTACATTTGTATTAGTGCAATGCGCAACTGTCCTACCAAAGTAAAAGACAACCCGACCAAAATCAAATTTCTGTTGCTTGTAAAGTACTTAGGGCTGTATTAAAAAATAAAAAAAGCTGTTAAAGTATATTAATTAAGTGCCATGAAGCAATATCTTTTACTTTTCATGCTAGACTTTTTGTCTGCCGCCTGCTTTTATTCCAGCAGCTCTCACAATCCTTGCAGTGATAACCAACTTTGCACAAATATACATAAAAATGAATATCATAATAGCACACTAGTGTTGATAATAATCAATGAAAAATGAAACTAATGGAGTTATAGAAAATGAGAATGATCACAATTTATATTAATGTTCCACTGAAATCAGATGCTGTAGCTCTGTAAAGATTTTAATCTATCCCCACAGAGAAGTGTGATTAGTCCGCCTACCTCTGTCTTGTGATGAGGTTGATGTAATGTCTCAGGGCTGAGTAGTATTTGGCCAGTTCCTCCGCCGGAGCATCCTCCCCGGGGTTCTCCGGCTTCACCGGGTATCCCTCCGTCAGGGCGCCCAGGCAGAGCAGCGCCCACAGCAGGAACCCCAGAGTACCGAGCCAGCTCACCAAGTTGGGATGCATCTGAGGGAGAGGAGAGAGAGCTCTTGGTCCAATTTATAAAACAGCGCTTGAGCTTTCTTATCCTATTCTAATAAATGAATCAGTATCATTTATTGAGCAAAGATCGACCGCTTAGCATTAATGCATCTATAGTTCATATATAAAAACATAAAAAAGCACTTTTATGACTAAATAAGTAAAATAAAGTGGTCCCGAGATAGTTTTAATAAGTTTCTTTCTGCATGTTAAGGTTTTGAGTAGAGCTATCATCATGATACTTACATTTCACAGAGAATCAGTGGCAGATTTCCGCGCAGTTCTGTGGCGTCTCGTCTGCTCTCCTGGGCTCTCGGTGCGCAGCGGGTTTTATATCTGTGTGCGCCAAAGCGCAGCAAGAAAAAAAAACGCGTCAGAGCTGCGCCCCGGTTACCGCAAGTCTCTGCCTTTCTTCGTGTGAACGTCACCAGTGATGCTGTCATTAGTTTGGCAACCAAACACCTTATTCCCGTTATTTAAATACATAAAACAAACACTGCAAACTAAAAATAGAGTGAGTTAATAAGTCTTGTTCCCAATGTGACCAAGAGGGATTAGAGATTAGGTCGTTTTTTTTTTAAAAGCTGAGTCAGTTACATTTTAGGATAGAAGGCAAAATAAGGCAACCATATTTAATAGAAATAGCAGTGAGTAGAAGCAACTGACAGCAGTATTTCATTAGACATAGAACCAGTGTTGCATTAAAAACGTTACATTTTATATACCAGATGCAGGTGTATGTGCATGAACAGGTGCACACATAAATTTGCCACATATAGCCCACCCTCCTAATAACTGTTGCATTCAGACACACCCTGTCAAACAGATTGATACACACAGCCTGAGAGTGATGTTTGGCATTTCTGAGGCTTGCTCTTTGAGAAAGAAGGTGATAAATTATTCCACAATCAAGTAGTGATTCTTCTGCCTCAATGAGATCAGTAATCCCATCTGAAGCCACAAAAGAATGTCAGTGATGTGACACTGTGGGTGAACTTCAAATAAATCTCTCACAGGCGGCCTCCTTCCCAAAAGATGCTCGTGTGACGATGATGAACGCTAAAAAGATCTCAAACAGACTCACAGAGACGAGAAGCTTTTTTTTTTTTTTTCTTGACAAGCTGTTTGACTGAATTAGTCCACTAATTTCATTTCTGAGTTCACTCCATCAAATGAAGAGATACTGAGATATTCAGTGGGAACAAAAAGGTTTAAATGTGCATATAGAGGAGCATCGCTCAAAGCAGAGCCTGATCTCCAAGAAACCCACTTAATAAGAAAACCCAAATAGCACTTCAAATGAATCTGTATCCCTGAGTGCTTCATTTACCTCCCATTCATAACTCTTTTGTACACCAGCTCGCAGCCGTATAATCTATCGAAATCAGTATTCTTCAGCTGAGCTGCTTTTTAAGTTGCAGAGGGGATGTGTTAAGAGCTTTTTGTATGACACAGGATGCTGAGAGGAAGACGAGGAATGAGGCACACGAGAGAGAGTGAGGAGCACAAAGTCATGACCGAATCCTGGGGATGGCAGGCAGGAATTAGTGCTTCTAGTCCTCTTCAGCGCACACACACACACACACACACACACACACACACACACACACACACACACACACACACACACACACACACTCAGTGACTCACTTCTGGAGGTATAACACCTTTTTGAGCACACAACTTTAGCCTAGGTGGATATCTTGAGAACCTGGCATCCATGTGAAGAGGATGCTCAAAGCACACAGACAAATTTGTGAGGTCAGTTAGTGTTCGCTTAAACACACAAAGTAAATCGTGAGCATTTAGTACAGAAGGATCCTCTGTAGTGCCGTAGACACAGCTGACATTTGGTGAACTGATGCCCCCCTGAATGAACGACTCATTGATCCTTGAAGCAGACAGGCTAAAATAGAAGAGGACATGTCACTCGTGTCATCACGGAATAAACATCTCTTTGAGTTTTCAGTCATTTTAGCAGCTTTGTGAAGCTTTGCATGCTCAGGAACAAACATTGTTTATGCTTATCACTATAATGAGCACTGCAAGACATGCAGATGGCATGCCATGTTGTTAAACATTTCCACCTCACAATAACATATGCAAATTCACACAAAGCAGCTGAGATATTATTGAATAAATTAACATTTAGATCAGCTGTTGACCACACCGTAAGGTGAAAGTCCCGCCCTGGTGACACCCTTTAACACATCGATAGTTTTCCTTATCAGATGTAAGGCAGAAACTTCTGTTTAATAAACTATGTAGATCGAGCAGCAACCGGCTGCTTTTTTGTGTAGAATTTGATCATTTTCTTTTATTCGTGCTGTAATTTGTCGAAAACTTAATGTAATTCCTGAGAGTGTGAGTGGGAGGGGGAACAGTTTACCAAAAATTGCAAGCAACTTCTGCACACTGTCAGACATTTGACTACTACATTTAGAGCAGAGTAGAATGTACTTTATCAAACCCAAGGGGGGGGATTCATAGTCACAGCAGCAATACAAGAAAATATATAGTGCAAATTATTCAAGAATATATAATCAGAATAGTACAATTAGTGTCATCTAGAATAAAAACGTCCATCAGAGACGACAGGTTGGTCATAATTCTCTAGTCAGCCTCCATCTACACAGGGTCCAGGACTGAGCTGGACTGGTGTTTGTGTCCTGTGTTAGCTCCATTTGCTATTTCTGTGAATAGCATGATTCTACTTGGCCCTCTGGTACTCTCTCTTGTGCTGGGTTAGCATTGCTAGCTTGTTCATCTTATCGGAGATAGATCTTGCGTTGTCCATAACGATTGATGGAAGGACAGGTTGATGTCATCTTTTCTTAGAGCACACGGTCCTCGCTTCCCTCTCTTCAGCTTGCAGAGAACACCTGCCCTAGCACCAGTTAGCATCAACATGCTACAGGCAGCTAACAGGTGAAATCTTGTGTGCAAAGACAAAAACAACGACAGCAACAAAGAGAGAGCTGCTGCAAAAGGCAGCCACTTGCGCAGCACCTATCCATCTGAGAGCCTGGAAACATCTGCATATTTTTTTGGTAGTACATTGGTTTGGGAGGCCTCTAATTTTCAAAAACTTAAGATTGTGACTTAATGCAAACATCATAATTTAAAGCCTTGAAGAATTTATCAGATTTAGATTGTGAGTTTAAAGACTACTAACAGGACTCTAACATCAGTTTGATGCTGAATGTTTGCAGTCATTATTCTTCTTGGAGACAGGAAGGGTGTATAACTGTTTAATTTGCATGTGTGTGCATGCATATCTCATGCTCTCATGAAGCCCACATCAGAAAAGTCTTCGGCTGAAAATGTCTGTCACACACTGTAAAAACCCATCATAGCCTCTAGGTTTCTGAAGTCAAGTTATCATGAATGTGTCATAAAAGCCCATCCTTTCTGAGAGCCAGCAGGGGGCATCTCCTTGATGTCAGATGAAAAAAATAAAAATAAAAAACACACCCTACTTCTCAGCTGAATTATTACCTCAGGGTACCTCTTACTGTTAACTTTCCAACAAAGAGCTTTAAAGTTGGCAAACTATGATTAGCAAGTCACCAATGATTACCTGATAAGCAGGATAAAGAGCACTAACTCAACAAAAATACACTTTTAAAAAATGCAAGTCTAGACTGAACTTTTTGTTATAAACTTTTCAGTAACTTAACACGAGTCCATCATTAGCAAACACTTGACATTCAACAAAAGTGATGACCATCCCTGACTGGAGGTGGGTTAAAGGGAGATGCCTAAAGAGAGAAAGACACAGAGAGAAAAATAGTGACGTAACCAAACAAATGCTGAGTCATAGCATCAATAGCACATTGGACATAGAGTTTGTTCCAGTTCATCTAGTTAGTGTTAAAGTATGGCACATTTATGTTATTTTTACTGATCAGATAAAAACCCTGACTTGCTTGTTGCGTTTATTCAGAGGTTAACTTAAGTACTAGACTGACCCACTATGCTATCTATAAAGACACAATAAGGTTTCAGAAGTGTAACACAAATCTGTACATTCAACATATCTGCTGTTAGGAAGTATAACAGTCGGAGACTTTGAGGCTCCTTAGTATGTTTTGAATGTTTTACTACTGCTGCTGTTCTTCATGGACACACTGAACTAAATATTTCTCATTTAACAGTGCACTGTTAACTCAAATAGCCCCGCTAAAATGACACTAATCCCCCTTTTACTCCTACAGCCACGAATCCCCAAGGTGTAACAACATGTTGACAACATATCGGATGTATTCCAAAGCAAATACGCCCGTCACACAGGATTACAGAGCACACACACATGAATCCATATCTTCAGGGGACGCATTTTAGCTTTTTAAGCAGCATGTATTCCCGCCACCAGGACACCAAGCTTTAAGATAACCAGAAAGAAGAGCTTAGTTCAACTTAAGCTAAACAAATCATAAACACAGAAACACAATCAGGCATGAAGACACTTTGAGTGAAATATTTACAGACTTAGAGGGAACGTTTGATTTGAAAACATTAATACAATTCACATCAACAGGGTTTTTTGACCAAGCTTAGATTTTCTGTGATGAACCACTCACCTTGAAGCTCCTGTGAAAACGTTATACCTTTACCTTCATCCCCTTTTTTCTGTTGTTCAGTTAGGGACACAAGCCTTTGAATGCATGGTTGGTGTGTGTTGTTGTTCCGTGGGTTTGTGACAGGTGATCTACAACTTTTGAGTGCTTCATTCATTATTTATTTTGAAGCGATGCTACAAGCTGTTTGGGCTTTAGTCTTTGAGAATGGAACATTGTTGTACGTCTTGAACAGTTATTGTCTACCAAAGCCTCCTCTTGTGCTGTAAAAAAGTTCTTGACACAGTACTTTAAGACATATAACTACTGCTAGTTCTTGCAGTGCAGACACAAAAAAGTGGAGCCTGAACCATTAACTATAAAAAAAAGGCCCCTGAAAATATCCATTTGAGATACTCTAATGTTTATATAATTTATTATAATATGAGAAAAAATTACCATGCAAGGATGGTGATTACTCATGTAACAAAAGTGTACCGATCTACTGTTAGAATAGTTCTGATGAAAGACTGTTGGACTTCAAGACAGCATAGGGAGGCTAAAAGATTCAGTGCTCCCCCTACTGGCAGGTCTAAGTATAAGGAATAAATCCCACATTCTTAATGTTAAACAAAAGGGCAACATCCGGTTAGTAAAAATGAAGCCTATGCGGAGGTGCTAAAAGTCGCTGTTTGTTGAGAATCCTCTTCAGGCTGGCTGCAGAAAGACTGGAAGTCACGTACACACCCAGTCATCAAAACGAGTTTTACGGCATTAAAAAACATATTTACAGCCTGGTTCAAAAAACAGCTTGGGTCTAAAACACTGATTTCACCATCGGCACACACTGTACGGTAAGTGATTTTTTTTTCTATCTCTGCAGTTTAGAAATTATTAGGATTGTTTAATTGTCTTATCAGAGGCACAGTTCATGTCATGTGACTGTCGGGCCCCCTGTAGCGGCCCGAAGAAAAAACTCACAGCTGGCGTCTTAGCAAATGTGGCTGCATCCGTGAATTGGCTTCATTTCATGGAACGGGCGGGTGACGTCACTGAGGCTACGCCCATGTTTTAGACAGTCAATGTGTTAAACATGCTGTGAGGAGGATCTGTTGAAATTGGACTGTAGCGCCACCTTTTGGCCTGGAGTCTCATGCACACTGTTGTAAAGATGAGACTTTTAACAGGGCGTGTGTTTGTTTTGGAAATGAATGGAGATCAGAGTGGAACAAATTTTCTTTGTTCAAGACTTTTCACAAACAATGCAACGAGGTAAAGTATTTATCAACAGTTACGTAGCAATGTTGTTTGAAACATGACAACAAACAAATGTTGTAAGTTTGTACCATAGTTTAGTTGCCAGCTATATGTAGTTCTCTTGGAAGCCTGGTGATCCTAGCATCCATAGGCTAACGTGACAAGAAGCTAACTTTGTCAATGTGTACTGTAGTTTAGCAGCCTGCTACTGGTGGTCTAGGAGCTTTCTTCTGCTCTTCTGTCTTTTTTAATGTTCAGGTGGAGTTAGGTGAGTTGGCATCACTGCTGAACAAGGGAAGGTGGAGATGTGACCTCCACCTTTATGTAGAGTCAGTGATTTGTAATCAACAAACTCAACCTTAGACTAAAACTCAGACACATTTTCCTGAAGATATTCTCTTTGTTTTCCACTTTTAATAGTCTGTGCTAACCTAACACACAAACATTGGATTGGTTTGTGTATCAGCGTCAGCCTGAGTATAATTAGTGAAATATTCATAGCATACAATAAGATTAAATAACTGGAACAAACAGGCCAGATTGTGGCGGAAATCTGCTGGTCCTCTTTGTGGCTTGATGAAGGAAGAGGGCACCGTTCCTCCAGATCAAAGGAAAGAAAAAGGCAAAATGACAGGCCTAATGGAGTATTAATAAGCCATCAATTTAGATCAACATCAGCTCTAATAATATCATTGCCATTAGAAAGATGGCTACCAATCATTTATAAGAGAACTGTTTCCTTGATTAGTCTCTGAAACTTACCCACAATTAACATAACAATGAAGCATTGCTGCTCTAAATGTTATTGCTGTGTAGGAGAATTTCTTGGAGCTTAGGTTGTCGTTATCAGAAATCACGTCGGTGCATCATGAGTCGTGTACAGAGCAAGCTGTAAAAATGCAAATTTGTTTTTCCCCTCCTCTCATCAGCCGTCTTTGGACAATAAGTATCTCTCCCAAGATATGTTGAGATGAAAAGGCCTGTAATTTTCCGCTGCTGTGAATCACACTCTTCGAATTTGCAGTATGTTCAACTGACAGCATGTAGCCTCTCTATCAGGCTGCTGCATGCAGACGAACAGGGAGGACATGTGAAAAGAGGCATATATCATAGCGCTCCGGTGCTTTCTTGGCTATTACAGCTCTTTTACACACGAGTCTGACATGTAAATTGGGGCTTTTGTCTCAACTATTGTGCTACGGTGACAATATGTTACTCCTGGTAAGCAAGCACTGCTATTAGAGACGCATCAGCGGCCTCTTTCTGTTTACGTGGGCTGCAGCATCAAACAGCAGGTGATTCGTGTAAAAAGGTTGTAGAAGTGGGCACACATATTTAAGGGATGTTTGCAATAAACCAATGGAGTCATCTTCCATGAAAAGGTCAAATGCTCAAATAAAATCAGAACAAAGAAGTTTTTTTAGACTGCAGTCCTGATTTGATGTCATTTACAACGATCTAACAATAATTTACTCGCCTTGACACAAATGATCTCAGTATCATTTTTGTCATCAACCTTTCTGAGCTGTGAGCTATCAACCCCTCAAAAAGCATGTCACCAAATTAGTCTCCTTCCTTTCCTTTGACATAATTTGACAGCCTTCAGCAGCAGTTATTCAGCCATATAAAATCCCACAGAACACAAGCTCTTTAACACTTTTCTTCCAGAGGAAGCACAATACCGACAACTGCTCAATGCAGAAATCACATCCTTTGTCATTCCCTCATTTGTTCTTCTATCACTTTTAATTAAGCCCCCACTGCTCTAAGAGTTGTGTTATCAAGTCTCAGTGTTTTAATTTCCATTTCTTTACCTCTTTTTTCTAAAAATGTGCCTTGTCTTCACTCACACTCACAGATGAAACAATGTGGGCCTTTGTGTGTGTTTGTGTGTGTTTAAGTGTGTCTTTGCCACACCTGCTCAGGGGTGAAAACAGCACAAACGTCTTGTCAAGGAAAAACGCCTTTGAGGTCATTTGATTGACAGACTGACAGAAGGTCACGCTGCAGAGCTGAGGCAGGTGGGTTTGGCTCAGGTGTGCAGGTTCATGGCCCGAGCCTTGATATTATGAAACCTGGTGAAAATTGTGTCCACGTCAAAAGGACACTTAACTTCAATCCAGCAACCGTTGTGACCTGTGTGAGGGTGAATCTATAATCCTATCGTCAGGCTTTTCATTTACTTAACCTTGAGACAGTGAATAAGTGTCATCCTACATTTTTTTACAAGTGTCCTGTACATTTCTTTCCTGATTAGATGCAGTCTCTTGCTTTTGCATTTCTTTTAAAGTGATCCTAATTAGCTGAATGGATTTCAATACATTATCATCTAATAAACAATAACAGGGTCATATGCATGGCTAAATGGTAAACTGTTATTGGAAGTATGTTCCACAGGATAACCCGACTCTCATGTTTATGGAAGAATTAATGTCTTTCAATACAAAGCTCTTAAATAATGACGCTACTATATCTGAATGACGTCACTGTTGTGCTCTGACATTTTAACGTCTGCTGAATTCTGTTTGGAGAGCACTTCTTCAGCCCCCCGACATATTGAAACTCTTCAGTAAATGTAACAACCACTGGTACAGCCAGGTTTAATATTATTGCATGTAGATGTAGATGTATGCTTGGTGGAAAAGCTGTCTGGTAATGGAGTGTAAATGTAAGATTGAGGCAGTTCAGTTAATGCATTGAAAAGTGGCAGAAAGCACCAATTCAGGAAAAAAAGATTCACATTGCTGTCAATCAGCCATTAAGTATGTCTGAGTATTTATTCTGCAAATTAAAGTCATTTTGGAGTAACTGCAGTGTGTTTTTATTGAGATAGCTGATTGCATGTTGGGCAATGCTGAATTTGTGTGGGCTCCAGCTGTTAGATGTAAGGACAGGCTCTCATGGAGTGCACTATGCCCTTACACTAATGCAGTACATATGTATTCATAAAAAAAAAACCTCAGATGGCTTTAAGTTGGATGTAGTGATTTGTACTAATTTTACATATAAAGTATGTTGTGTTTATATGTATTTTTGTCATGACTCATTTTATTTCCACATCTATGTTTGCAAATCCATTGCCAAAATCAGATATTTAGATTGATGCCTTCCTTATCTATCTGCAAAAAGACCGTTTTTATTTTGTGATAAGACTGAAAACAAGCTGGCTCCTTCTAGGGTAAAAAACAAAAATCTGCCAAAAGCATTCCTTAAGCTCATAGACACATTTTAGGTATTTTTGTAAACCTGATGAGCTTTTCAGTGTAAGTTCAAACAGAGAGTGTAGAAAATTTTGTATGATGTTGATGGAAATATGTGATTAAAGCAAAGTTATTTCAAACAGAAGAGAGTAGATAAAGAATGAAAAGGTCTGCACTACATCACATAGTAAAATAATGCGACCTGACAGAAGGCTTTTGTTGTGAGGACGGATTTTTATTTTAAAGGATGAAGCAGGAAAATTCCCCCATAGAGTCCAGACAGTGGTGATAGTGGT
Source organism: Halichoeres trimaculatus (assembly GCF_033239565.1). NCBI lineage: Eukaryota > Metazoa > Chordata > Actinopteri > Labriformes > Labridae > Halichoeres > Halichoeres trimaculatus. The sequence goes on from NW_027437192.1 coordinate 21,414,373, forward strand.
GGCTGATGTCCTGATGGGACTGGATGGATGATGAATGGAGACTAATGAGTCTGCGGTGACCAGAAACAGAAGATGAGGAGCTGGTGTGGTGTGGAAAAACTCGTCACCATGAAGCAACTAGAATGTGAGAAAGAATCTGATTCAAAGAGAGAACAGAGTTAATAGTTCAGGTGGAACTTAAAATATCTTTGTTCTCTCTCTGTCTCACTCCATCCTGTACTAGATAAGAGTTTACAACCGTATATCATTCAGTCGAAGTGTGTAATTTCCTCTGTAATTTGATGAAGCAAAAACAGAACTATTCAGTCAGACTCTTTTTTTAAATGAAGTCAACCAATTTGACTTCTATCACTGCTTTGAGATAAAGAAAAATCTTTCTCACAACCAACTCACTCCCCCTCCTCCTCCTCCTCCTCCTCCCAAAGTGTCAAAGTCATATGGTCATATGAAGGATTGTACAGTTGTGATGTTTTGTTTTCTGCTTCTTCTAGGAAACAACAAAAACAACTACAAAAATCCAGCCCAAATAGGAACAAGCTGATTTTTCATATAATCAAAGAAAAGAGAAGGAGCATGGAACATAAGATTTTGGTTGATGCTGATGAAGAGGTACGTCATTTTTTGCCTTGCTGTGGGGAACAGCCATTGTAACTGTGCACCTTAAAGAACTGAACAGATATTCGTAATAGAGTATATTGTTGATAAAACATTACATTATTGTCAATGTTGAACTAGTTTGACATTTTTACCAACAGATCTTTCAGGGACAGAAGTAATTCACTGGTACGTATTTTACTGGATAGCTAACAGGGTCAGTCCTATGTTCCCATATTTCTGGGACAACTTCAAAATTAGGTCTTGTTAGGTCAGTTTGTGCCCCTACAAGATTTGTAGAAACACTTTATAGTAAACAAAGGAATGAATGAATGACTGATTTATTTTGACTGGCAGCAGCAGGAATCATCACAAACACAATAGGCTGAAAAAAAAGGTTTCCAGCTGAAGCAGGGCTTGTAGATGCTGACCCCTTGATTTCATTTCTGTAAGTCACACTGACAAAAACTGATTTTGGAAAAAAACAAAAAATCTTAGATATTTGGGAACATAGCTCCCAAGTTTCTTGCCACATGAGCACTAGCTGTTAATTGCCCTGGCTCTATCCTGCTGTTTGGGAGGTGTAGGTTCACAATGTGTTTTTGGTTTTAACACTGGCCAAACAGCTTTATATAAACTAATAAGAAGGGATGTTGGTGGTGCTAAACCAAAACAACCATTATTAGCTTAAAGATGCTAAAACAACCAAATGATGTACCAAAATGTGCAAAATAAAACTCAAGTATTTGCTAAGAGATGTCATAGTACAAAATACAGAAAGGATGCTCAAATACTTTTAAACAGCACAGCCAATGTCATGTGCTAAAAAATGATAATATTCCCTTTGGTCCAAGCTAACCTAGTGTAAACAAAAAGCTATTTAAGGCTAAAGACACTGTTAGAAATTGAAACTAGCAAATATAATAGCCTAAGTAATAAAAAAAGATGAGGTTGGTGAAAAAATAGAAATAAGATGAAATCATCAGCCAAAAAAAAAAAACATAAAAAAAACTAAGATTATTGGCTTAAAGATGCTGAAGTGGTCTTTGTTCAAACATACAAACAAAAAAAGACGCTTAGAACACGTTCAGGGAACAAAATAATTAATGAGAAACTGCCAGCATTAAGATGCATCTCTGTGTGTGGGGAAACTGTGGAAGTGTGTTGGGTCTGTGTGTACTTACCTTAACTGTCACAGCGGTAATGAAGTGTTTCCTTGTGCAGTAATTGCCAATTTGAACTCTGGTGTTAGTACTTTTGTTTGTAATGTTGGATCTGTCGGTCAAGCTGGGTGGGGTTTCCATGGGGATAAGCAAGGTGTACTTGTTATTCTCTTCAACAAATGTCCTAAGTCAATTACCTCGTAACATCCTAAATAAGGTTGCTGTGGAGAGGTTGTTAACCTAAATTGTAATTGTGTGGAACTACTCTCTCAGACCTTTCTTTCTGAGATTAATTGGGTTTTTATCAGAGAGAACAAATGCTCAGGAGTAAGCAAAGGAGACAGGTCAAGCGTTTTACAAAGGATGCCTGATCCTGGCAGTTAACAAAGCTGTTTTGGGAAGTAAAGAGGAAACCTGATTGGTCAAAGAAGTGTATGCAGCTGTGAATGTGTGCGTTTGTGATACCTTGGTCATCGAAGGTACCCTTAATCTGAAGTGTTAGCTTTCAGATGGGATCCCTTCCACTCCCTTCCTCCCGAGGGGACCCAGGTGCACCCATGCCATCCTTCTGACGCAGCCTTACGTCTTTTGACTCATGACCACCTGTTCAGCTCACTTACACACATAAAAACACACAAAGTTGCCTCAGGTGATGCTTACATTACAGCACAGGTGACTTGAGATGCTCTGGCCAGCACTAGTGCAGATGCTGATCCAGTTTGACGTATCATTCTCACAGTGGAAACGATGGAGTGGGTGTGAATCCCTGTTTTGATTCCTGTTAATATTTTCCATAGTTAAAGACGTTTGTAAGTGGGCCGCCAGTGAGAAAAAAAACAACCTGCTTCCATCTCCATTCAGTGCATGGATTAAATCAGCTCTCATCACCGCTGATCTGCCGTGAGGAATGGGATTAATCAGTCATAGACAGTACATCAATCTGAAAATTAAAAGCATTTCTCATCACTGAACATGTGGCTCAATGGTTCTGCTGTTATTTTGGTGATGTGCTGAGTGGGTGGTTTTCTCTTACCAAGAAAAATCGCTCATTAAGACCTCAGATGCATAAACTGACCAGTTCGAGAAGCATATATCAGAAGGGGAAATGGGCCATATCTGGAAGAGCAGCAACGCATTCAAGAAGACTCAGATAAGCTGTGTAATGGTTTAGAATTTACTCCTTCAATTAAGAGAAATCTTAAAAGAAATCACAATGACATCTGATGGCAGCTGTTTGTTATTCAAATGGTACACAACATTTCCTTGTCAATGTGTATTTGAATGTGGAAAGGTTCTTTTAAATTTTGATGTATTCAGATTTTGTCTAAAAAGTGGGAAAACTGTCAGTTTGAAAATAAGAATTGTTATTGTAACGCATCTACTGGCTTCCCACACTCAAACCTCTATTCGTATCAATTTAGTGTCAAACAACTGCTTAGTCCTGAGGTGGGATTTAATCACTACTGTCACTGACAGTTGAATATCCCACAATGTCACGACTCAGACAAAGACACACTCTACTCTGTGGAAGAAGAAAGCTTCACAGTTAAAGAACAGTGGACAAGAGAAAGCGTTAAATGATTTATCCAAATCATAAATCTTAATCATACAATTCATAATAGATGGTTTGATGAGCAGCACAGAATGATGCATTTCAATGGTTGTTTCTCTCTCAGAGAGGGCTGTGTGATTTTTTAGGAAGACGTTTCTTTGATCTTTGATCCTGAGCATCTCTGCCGGCAGCCATCTTCTCCGACTTGATCTGAAAAAGATGCAGCAGAGATTATGAAAATGAAGTGTGATGTGTTCAAGCGTGGATTTTTTTTTTTGGTTTGCACAACGAATGGACTTGTTTAAAAGAACAGTGCAATGACTTAAAAAAAAAGTTTTGAAACTCCTGTTAGTGTTGAACATAGCTCCCAGTTCAGAACTATGGGCTGTACAAAGTCAGTCAGCAGAACCGTGATTCTTAAATAATTCACACACAAAAATGGATTTTTAAATTAATGTTGCACATTCAATCATAAATCAAATTTCTGTTGTTTCAGGGGAGCTGAAAAAAGACTGATTGGTTTTATAAAAACTGCAAACTTTAATAAATATGCAGAGCATTTGTCAGCATTTTCATAAATCTCTTCACTTTCCTCTAACAGCTGATGGTTCCTTGATATATGCACTTAAGCTGTATGGTACAAGTTGTTTTGACGGAGTAACTGTCTTACCATGATGACTGATGACTGACTGGTGGGGAAAAGTAATTAACCCCAATAAATCAGCTTTCAATATGAAACATGTAACTGATTTTTTCCCACAGCTCTACTACAAGTACAATATTATCAAATACATTTTGAGGGGTGTTTTCTTAAATTATCCTTTAAAAATAACAAAAAAAAAGTCATACCTTGCAGAGTCCTTTGCAACAGATTATAAACTGCTCTTTGCTGCCCTCACATGTCTCTGATTGGAACTTCCTTTCCTTTGGTGGAATGTCTGCAAACATTTTAAGAAATCTAAAGCAGTTAGTCTCTAGGCATCAAAGAATAACTTAAAACAAAAAAAAATAAAAATAAAAACAAAACAGTACTTGTGTAAAAGTGTGGTGATTAGACAGACAGGTTAGCCATCCAGCCATTATAAATAATGAAGCAGTCATAAAAACGAATTCAGATTTTTTTCCTTGTAATTTTGAAACAAAAGGGTGAGACAGAGAGGAGCCTGTATTTTAGCTTGGAAGGTGAAAGGTTTGCATTTATTTATTCTGCATTTATTTGGATTTTAGATAAAAGAAAAAAAATGTTTCCAATGGATAAAATTCATACAAAGGCCCCTCAGGACCAACAATTTGGTAAACAAGCTTTAAAACATATAACTCAGAAACCTTGTCAGCAAATGTGAATGTCATTTCCTTGTTCCATCTTGTAATTAACTACTGTGGCTGTTCTACAGTTTCATTTCATTGCTTCAATTCAGAGCTGTGTGGCCTGTTGTGCCAGGTAGGGTCTGATCTTCCTGATGTTGTGTTTGACTTTTTGTTGAGTATTACTGCATAGTATTAGGTAGTGACTACTGGCTACTGCTCATGAAGTGACCTATTATGGAACGCTAAATGCTAGAAAAACAACGTCCCAACTCAGGATATATAACAATATAGAACATGAAGTCCCATAAAACTGATCCTCCCATTACCAAACAAATATTAATCAATCACATAAAGGTGTCATGTGTAGCCCTGACCTGTACTACTAGCTTCCAATGCAAGGTAGCCATCCACCAAGGAGGTGAAGCCTGTCAGCCCTCCCATGGCAGCAAAAGGGACGTCCCTGCCTGTAGGCTGACCACGTGCCTCTCTCTCTTGTTTTGTCTCAATCTGCCAAGAAATATCATAATCTGAATTTATAAAAATGTGATAAAAATGCCTTCAAATATATTACAGTTACATTACATTATTTATTTTATATTCACCAGGGTTTGATGAGCAAAGCTGGGCTGGCCACACCCACACATGTAGGGGCTTCGATACCCAGGGCAGGAACTACCTGTGGTAAAGGTGTATGAGAAAGAGGCCTGTTTGAGTAATCTTCATCACCAGTATTGTTTTCATTCAGGGTTGATCTATGGTTTTAATGTTTACAATGTTAACTGGCTTACACTTTTTGCACAAATGCCCAGTAGCTTCACTGTGATCCTCAGGTAAGTGTTTGCACCTGCAGCGCACAGGGTTTGGCCCAATCCGGGGCACGTACTGAAAGGCCATACACTGACACCCAGTGACCTGGCATGGTAGAGCCAGAGGGCGCTCAGGAGGAACCACTTCATATTCAGTCTTGTGCTGCCTGTACCTGCATGAAAAATCCCGTCTCCCAATTTTTATTCATATTTTTTATTCTGGGTGGTAGAAAGGAGGTTGGGAAATGAAATGCGTTACTATAGTTACGCATTTCATTTCCCAACCTCATATATATATGATGTACTTATTACCTATGTGCACAAAAGCATTGTGTTTCAGGGCCAATCAGTTTGCAGTCAATACCTCCTGGTACCCCAAAGCTCGCATACAGTCGGTTTTTCATCCGTTTTGAGATCACCTTCTTCTTATACTCTTCAAATTGTTGTGGAGTGAACAGTATTCCTCCATCATCATCTCCGACAATCCTTTCAAGACAAGTTATATGTGGCGATACAGGAGAGTTCAGCATTTGAACAAAGATACTATTATTCACATTGGCATCAGATATCACATGCTATGCACCAGAGTAAAAGCGCTGTCGAGATTAGTTTAGGGTGGTAAGAGAGACAAACCTTCTGTACTCCCAGTAGTTATCCACTGCTTCTAACGCTGATTTGTCGAGATTAATAGTTTCCATTGTTTAACGTTCAGGTGTGCCATAGCAATGAGCTGTGAGCTTCATCTGTTAGCTATGAGCTTGCCGTTTACAGCTTTGTGGTTACCATGGTGATGGTTGTAGGCAGCCCTCTAGCGGTCACAGAGTGAACCACAAACATAAAACACTCACGAAAATAAGAATAAAAATGGCATATCGAAACCAAATCCAAATTTAAACTAGACAGAATTTACAGGGTTTTTTTTCTCGCATCGTCTAACTTCTCTAAAAACCTTAACACACTGTTTCGGCAGACTATTTGTGCTATATGACCTAATTATTTTTAACCTGTGAACCTTGTGACTGCAGTTCAAATTGTTTGCTGTACTATACTCAAAATAGCGTCAACAAAAATGCTTCTGTGGTATAATTATTTATATTTTGCCTTATATTTTGCTGAGAGTGGAGTAATTTGACTACATTTCCCATAATGCAGTAGGACTGACGCACGCAGCAGACGTTCAGAGGGAACCATGACAGTCAGCAGAATTGCATGCTTGGAATTCTGGTCACCGACTTTTGCTCTGAAAGGACCTCGTCGTTCTCAAGACCGTGGACAAAGAATCTGATATGACTGTCACAATGAACTGACTCGTCAAAATTAAAACCGACTGATACTTTCCGTGGCCAAAACGGAGCCAGCGGGCTGCTCACGACATTTATGTCCGGCGACAGGAACTACAGCCAAGGGTTGCCAAACAACAAGCATCATTCAGTGTCAGCCAGAGGTAGCAGCTGGAGCTCAGACAGGCGTCCGACCCTGCGTCTCTGGAGCCTGTTAATTCCTGTCTGAACCACAAAGCAGCCTTCCAGACAACACCCCGGGGTAAAGTATAAGATTTTGATGAGAGGGGAGGGGGGATCTTATTTAACCTTTAGCTTGTGCAGTTAGTGAATCCTGAAGTTATAGCGCAGCCAAGTTATCTATTTTAGCTAACGTGAGATGTTGTTTTTGAGTTGAATTAACTTTAACTGAGCGACTGAGTGACTTTGGATGATTAAGTAAAGATCTGTTTAAGATTATAAAAAAACAACAACGAGAAGAGAAATCTCCTGCAAACTGACATTTTTGCGCGTAATGCAGTTTTCTCTGATCGGTTGCTTGATATCTTCGGCTGCGCACCTGTGTACAAGAAATTAAGGGCATGCGCTCTCACAGTCAAGATGTAAAAGTCTTGACATTCAAGTTCCTATACTTGTCCATCTTTTTCCTCCTCGGTGACTGATTTGTTTGTTTAAGTTTGCTTGTATGTGTAACCTGTTTTGATAATGTGTTACCCAACCTGACAGGTTCAGCATGCAAGAAGGCTTGAGAGTTTACCAATCTGTGGTTTGTACTTTGTCATGTTGTTTTACTTGCAGCTGCAGTCTCAAAACAAATGTCACGTACCATGCACAGTAGTTAAAGTCTACTCTTCCACTCCACCACTTTAATTTATGCATCACGGGTCAACAGATTAAGTCAGTTGCTGAGCCCACAAGCTGTAAAGTCACAGGAACCAGCTGTCTGTGGTCAATATTTAACCTGCAGATCAGCTATTTCGACCAGTACTATGGGCCTTATCAGTGTCAATCATCCCATTAGGTACACTGTAGTGGAGCTGTTCTCCAAACAAGTGGAACATTCATTGTCTGCAGATGTGCCCCAGATGGTGTGCCTTTCCTCAGAACAATGAACAGGCCAGGTGAACAATAGTATGACGTGTCAGTGAAGACAGGGAGTGTGAATGATAAAACACGTCTGCTTATCATCAAGTGTCAGTGTTGTGTAAAGCAACATTGATATGCTCTGTTGACATACACTAGGCTCAGAAAACCTTCCTGAAGGTTTGTTTTCTTTATGGTCCGTAGCAACTCACTGTTAACCTTGAATGGAGGAAGGTTAAGGGTTCAGCTGCTGCAGGGAATAATCTACTTGGATCCTGTTGGATTTATTTTCTGCTTTTCACATTTAACTTATGATGTTTAAATTTTTAAGCTGCTTATCAAAGCTGAAATCCAAGAGTTTTAGTCTCTGTACAGGTCAGCAGAGTTTCCAAGTTACGGTGCTATTTTGTGTTATTTCACAATGGGTTTTTCCCTCAGACTGGTTTCAGCTTATACTTTCATCAAGTCTTCACCCCTTTCCTGTCTCAGTCTTGCTTTCTGATGCATAGTACCGCCTCAGGTCACAGGATGTTTGTGTGTGTGTGCAGGGGTAGAGATAGGAAAGCATCGCTAAACGGATTCTGTTACCATTCTTTCATAATTTATTCTCCCTGTCAATGCCCCCTCTTTGACCTCTATAGACAGTGACACTCCCAACACCCAAGAGGGAGCGAGGAGAATCAACTTGGTGACAAATTTATGACGACTGAAAACTGTCTCCTAATTCCCCCCCCTGCATGTGCACAGTGCACCTAGAGACTATTTGTCTGCCAAATAACCCTTTAGAGAGGAGATTAGAGAAAAACACGCAAACCTTCTGTGCCTCTGTTTGTCCCTCGTTCCCCAGCTGCAGAGTAGGTCCCATGAAATTTAAACTGGTAATCAGGTATCTGGGCTGAAAACGCCTGTTAATCAGTGGGGTTTCTGCAACCATAGCAAAACCCGGCATTGAATCATTGTTAGATGGTTCAGGCAGTCACTTTGATGTAGCCACCAGCTCCTTGTCAATGATAATGAGAAGGATTTTGTTCTCCAGTCTACATCGGTATTTTTGTGCCTGGTGGAAAATCTTTGTGCTTTTATCTGTGCAGAAATCCTCACTGTCAGAAAGAATAAAAACCACAATGCTCGCCAGAGCTCTGAGTCCAAAATGAATTAACAAAGAATAGCTGCAGAAGTTTCCCTTTAAGTGGTTCTTGGAAGAGAGTAGAAAAAGTTTTTCTTTCAACTGACTGAATTTTAGCACTGCACAAAAAAAGTGCCAAGTGACTCTCTGAATGCTGACAGTAAGAAATACTTTTCTGTCTTTCTTTCAGTTGATTTAATCTTCTCTGTTTATCTTTGTTTTCTTCTCCAACAGTCAACAATGTGTGGAGATTCCCTATCTGAACACCGAGTCTATGGCGCTGATTTGTACTTAGATTTCATGACAACACGGCATCTTTCCAAAAGCCCCTGACTGCCTGTGTCTACGGGTGTCAGCTTCCTCCTGTTTCCACTTCCTGGCTTCTGCTGTTGCTCAACACATTCTCACCGTCTTGTAGGAGTAGCAGGATGTCGTAGTGCATAGAGAAACTTCTTGGGCTGTACGGGTATGAGGCAAGCACATGTCTTGCTGGAGATATCTTGAGTGCATCCGCTGCAAACAAGGGAAGCTTTGTAGAGGACTTAAACTCTGACCTCTCTGTGGATACAGACAGCAGAAAAGGGAATTTCCTTGCCGGAATAAACAACGCTATATTTGGTAAATTATTCTTCAGTTGATCCACATTTTGGAAAAGACTACCAGGCCTTGCAGCTCCCTCCCCCCCTTGCCAGCCCCAGTATCATGCTGGCTGCACTCCTGCGGAGGAACATGTCACAGAAGTTGAGTGTGCTGCTACTGGTATTCGGCCTGGCATGGGGACTTATGCTTTTGCGCTACACAGTGCAGCAGCCTCGCCATCAGAGCAGCGCAGAGTTACGGGAGCAGATTCTGGAGCTCAGCAGGCGATACGTCAAAGTCCTAACAGAGGAGAACCAGAATTTACCAGGCGGGATGCAGGGAACCTCCATGGCTGGATATGGTAAGCATTTCAGTTGAAGTAAGATTCCACGTGTCTGCTTACGTCTGCTTGTGATGTTCTCATGAAACTTAGCAATGTTTTTATTTCCCCCCCCTCTGATTGTTTCTTTCATCCTCAGCTGATCTCAAGAGGACTATAGCTGTTTTACTGGACGATATTCTGTCCCGGCTGGTCAAACTGGAGGGAAAAATTGAGCTTGTGGTCAATGCCTCCTCCACAAACACCTCCCACACAGCAGGGGGCGTCCTTGCTTCTGCGCCAGTCGCCCTTCAGAAATCCCCAAAGCATGAAACACCTGGCAGCCACCCGGGGACGTCACGGCTTCATCCACACATCCCCAAGAGGCCTCAGCCACATCAAGGAGTATAGTCTATATATGATTATTTTTTATTTTCAGCACGTCATATTTTTCAGCATCTATCACTGATGTAATCACATCAGACAAATAAAAAGCAATACTGAGATATGTGGACATCAATAAACTTAAAGTGTGGATGCTTATACTCTGAGGGAAAATGAAGGACTTCATGCTCTTTCCTATCATGCGCTGATATCTATTTATTTTTTAGCAAGAATGTGGACAGCAGTGGCTCACATGCAAAAGTGTCCTTGAGCAAGACACAAGCCCCAAATTGCTCTGGCCAAACTGCTCCTGTTGGTCAGCGGTGTGTGAGTGTGTTTGAATGACATCAGCTTTTCCTGATGGTCTCCTACTATAGCTGCCTCTGCCATCAGTGTGTAAATGAGGTGTAAATGGGTGAATGTAAAGCAGTGTGAAAGTGCTCCGAGTGACCAGAAAGACTATAAAAGCACTATACAAGTCCATTTACCAATATCCAGCACATTTTTTATACATTTGCATTGTTTGTTTGATTTAGCTTAAGTTTCAGGGTTTTTTGAATACCGTGTTTAAATCTTATGACTGTTTCAGCAAAAGCAAGGAGGTTTAAAATCTCTGTCACTGGTTCCCATATGTTCCATTGTAAAATAGCTTAAAAGTCAACTATCATCACCAACATTGTAAACTCTGTTAAAATACTTCTTAAACATATCACAATGCTGATAAAAACAATATACTTGTCTTATAGGAATAGCCAAATATCTGTTTTAGCTGGAGCAGTTCCTCAGTACTATGAGCTATATTCTACTTTTAGCTTACACATTTACAGCAGTTTGAAGTTGGTTCTGACAAAGATAATCCAAAGAATGTCATTTTCACTTCATCTCAAGGAAGTAAAAATATATATATGTATTTATCTTTTGCTGCAAGACTGTTCGAGGTTCATCCAGAACATGATTGAGACGATGCCTTTTTTTCCACTTAAAAGTGAGTAGATGGGAGCTTTGTGTGAGTTAAAGCCAATGTTTCCCCTGCCAGCTGTCTGGAAAAAAAATAGGGTAGGAACAGATTGAATGTACTGTGTAGTCAGTCTTTAGCCCTGGAATGCTGTTAAGTAGACTGACCAACTACACATGTTCAGGGTTCATGTTGCACTGTGACTCTATTGAGATTTTCTAAAAATACTAGGCTCATCCATCCTTGCCTTTAAGGATATTTGAAGGGTGTGGACATGGAGCTCTGGGATATTTATTCTATCAGCCTCCACCTTGTCATGGGTATGATTTGAAATTGAAAGGATGTGCTTAATGAAGACTTGGTGGCAAGATAAATGGCTTTTACTGTCATAGAAAATACTTGGTGAATGCATTTCAATGAGAGTGATGCACTAAAGCCTACAGATTAAAGTTTCTTTCTAATGTAGTTCACTTATTACAAACTTGCCTGAATGAGATGACCTCTAGGCTGAATTATCACACTGTGGTTTGGCTGTGTCTATACTGGGTGATGCCATTTCTGTAATGTCCTTGTAAGGTAGAAAAGATGGTTAACTATTCATCTGGTGGTGGATAGATCACTGAATAAATGCTCCGTATATTCTCCCCAATTTTACATGTATTTTATATTAGGTCCTGCACTTAATTTTCATGGATTAAAGAAAGCTGGAAAAAAGACTTGACTTTTTTTTTTTTTTTTAGCTGATTATGTGAGTGGAGGAAAAGGGAATCAAATTTGAATTTTTGCATTAGAATCAGAGTTTAAAATCTACACTTGTTGCATTGTTGCATTGCATCATAATTGGGCAAAAAGGATTGTTTTCCCCCATGAGATGCCCCACCCTCAAATATCACTCGACTATTGCTGACTATCAACTCATTATTGCCACTGCGTTTTTTAAGTTCAGTGAATATTTACATCGGTAAAGCAAATCAGAAAAGATTGAAAAGCTAGAGTAATGAATGTCAACTGGCGGCCGGAGCTTTCCACCTGCCCCCAAAATATTATCAAGCAGCAACCTCTGGTCTAAAAATATAGGACAATGCAGAGTGTTAAAATCTGTTGTTTCTTGAGTGTCGGCTTGAGGCTGACACTGGAAGTCACAAACACACCAAGCCAAAAAAACACATTTACATCCTGCAAAATAAAAGTGTTCCATCTGAATCACTAATTTCAACATCAGCACATACAGTACAGCAGTTTAGAAGATATTACAAATGTGACTTTGCCCCATCAGAGGCACAGCTCGGCTCACGTGACTGCAGGGTGCCCTGTAGCTCTTACTACAGAGACTTGAAGCATGCCCCACTTCCAATATGGCTGTGCCAGACGATTTGCTTCGAAAGTCCATTTCAGAAACAGATGAGTGACGTCAGGGAGCCTACGTCCATGTATTATGCAGTCTATGAATATTACTGTAAAGTTCCCTGGTGAAGAGAAAAATACTGTAACTTTAACTATTCATTCATTGAATCAAATGAAACAAATGCCCTCTGAAGAGTAGCCATAACCTGCCTACAATCAAAAATAATGACAAACTCAAGATGCACTTGTTGCCCTCTCACATTCAGTTTGGTTAATAGTTTTGCTTTAATTCTGCTCGTGTTGCGATATTAAGATTTTAAAATGTAATTTTTGCGGTGACAGGCCTCTGATGGTATGACTCCTTGAAGGCTCAGCTGATTTACAGGTGGGCTCCCAATAGCTCTCAGTGTGGAGGCTTCAAGCCACCCAATTTCTAATATGGTCCTGCAGATGATAAGCCTCAAAACTCTGTCTCAGAAACAGACAGGCAGAGATGTTCACAAGTCTTTTTCTGCAAGTCCAAGTTAAGCCCCAAGTCTTAGGGCACAAGTCTAAGTCAAGTCTTAAGTTTCTTCAAAATAAGTCTGAGGAGCTTTTGTCATCTGCTGATATCCGGTCTACTAAAAATACCGCACAGCTATATCTACCAAACGCTTTTAAAGCATTTACTGTATTATCACTCATATCTAATTGCAAACAGCATCAGTACTGATTACTTGTTTGTTATATGAGCATGTTAAACAGGCCATTGCCCAACCCGTTTCCCATTGCAATGCATCATGAAGAAATCACACAATGAATGCTTTAAAGGAAACTGTGTTCTTCCAACACAAGCATAGTTGCAGATTGCAGTACATCTTGCCCCCTATTGTGCAGGCTCAGTGGTTAGATGTGGTCCAGCATCTTTGATCCGGATACTACAGACTTTGCAGTCAGCTCACCTTTTGTTGGTGCCATCCTGTTTGAAGTCTTTATAACCAAATGTAATGAGAGTGGTACAGCAGCAGCTGCAGGTGTGCCACCAGTCGTAATCCGATGTACACGTGATACCATGTGATGCTGTGAGGCACACACCCGATGCCCAAAGTGGTTACCATGGATACCATGAAATAAAGGAGGGAATCACATTAAGCTTGTCAAAGTTCCCTCAATCTTAATATGCATTGTATAGGAAAACATAATGGTTGTTTATGGGTCCCAAAACACTTTGAGTCTGAAATCTTTTGAGCACGAGTCCAAGTCAGATCTAAAGTCTCTGCGTGCAACTCATTATACTCACAGACTTGAGTCCCCATCTCTGCAGACAGGTGATGTGATGGAGACTACATCCAAATTATACAGTCTATGGTTAGCACCAACAAATACTACAAAAACATAAACCTGAGGTGCAGGATTATATAAAATAATTTTATATTAACTGAGATACAATCAGGGCTTGACATTAACTTTTTTGCTCACCAGCCACTGTGACTAGTGGTATCCCTGAGTTACTAGCCACCCAGTATTTTCACTGGCCACAATTTGTTGTTGGATAATTATGTTCAATATGATTAAAGCCGATGATGACATGCTAAAGTTTACTTAAAAAAGATTTACAACCTCTTTAAATGTAAATGACCCCTATGCACACTCAAAACAGACTACATCAATGTTAAAATCCAAAGGTCCTTAATCAGGTATTCAGCTCTGATAAAGTTGTGTGTAACATGTGCTCTTTTCATATGAAAATATGCAGTCTATTAAGACATAGTAATTAAAAAAGTAGTTTGTTATTGCTTATAATAAAGTGGACACTGACAGACACTGTCTGCTTAAATATTTAATAACGATTGTAATCAGAAAATCATTTCTTTTTTTCATGAGAATGACAGTGAAGGAGAGGTAAATTAAAATTCCTCAGAGCTTTCATCATCAGAGTCATCTTTTTGCTTGTCTCTCTGCTCCATGTTTGAGATAAAATTCAACTCGCCAAAGTGGCCAGTGGGAGCGGCGGTGTTACCAGCCACTGCCGAAATCCACCTGCATTTGGCCTATGGCCGGTGTTAATGTCAAGCCCTGGATACAATATTAATTTTATTTTTTCCCATGAGGGCATCTGGTCCTCAAAAAGTCTGCTGAAAAAAATGTTGGCCCTTGGACAAATATAGCTGATGACCCTAGGAGTAGAGAAATGATACTGCCATCCTTAATGACGACAGCACCTAGCTGGGCCACCCCATTTCAACTTTTTGTTACCGCCCCTGTTGGACCCGTGTCCCTGTCACTTTCAGTTTTACCAAAAATGATTCAAGGCAAAAATATTATAGGGTTTTGTAGGCTGCTAAAGTTGTAGCAAGTTTTATCGACAACGTACCGAGACGGGACATGACGTCAGACTGCAGTTAATAAACATACCACCCACCCCTCGCCATCTTCTAACTGGTAACCGGCCAGAATAAAACACTGTAACGTCACTCAGTGTGATCCGTTACCTGTTTAAACCGCGGGTTTAGATAAACAGAACAATGAGTGATACCGATGATGGAAATTACACGGTGCGGGTAAGTAAACGCGTCGTATGTTTAAAATATCTCCTTTTCTCTTCTCCCTCTGTGTGGCTGCAGACAGACAACACTAACGTTAGCTAATGTGACAGCTCCACTTGAGCCAATGTTAAAACGGTAGCCGAGATGATCTGTACACGCTGTCTTGCTAACATTAATTGCGTTATGTGGGTGGATAACTGTTCCTGTAATGTCTCAAACAAGCGAATGCTTTACAAAGACTACTGTGAAAGTGCTGTACATCAGCTAGCTTAGAAATCCCAGGGGACAGACCTTTCTGTTTTTTTCAGCCTGTCCTATTTGTGTGAATGATATATACCACACCTGACTCATTGAACACATAATAACAACAAAGAGCCGACGTACAACTTTTAAAACCTACTCTTTCTGAACAGATACAACTGTTGTTAAAGCTGCCCTTGTTGCACATAACGTTAACTAAATATATCTTCATATATCAGCATTTCATCAACTAAGTCTTCACGTCCTCAGTCACTCTTCCTTTCCTGCTTTGACCCTCTTTTTTTTTATCAAAATGAAATATTGCTATAATACATTGAAGCTGTTCCTGTTGTTCTTGATGTAAATCTGCCCTGTTATCTATTTTTATAACTCAATGTAGCAGCAATGTAATTGTATGGAGGCTCTAAGTATACATGGATCTACACACTTTACTTTCTCTGCTTTCAGTTAGTCACTTGAGATATTGACTTAATGTATGATGATAACAAGAGCACAAAGTAAACAAATAGTGAAATGGGTCCACTTCAAGAAAACAACCTCAATTACATGTAATCAGTGGGCAAATAAAACACGTAGATTCACGTTCACTTCGAGCCTTCATATAATTGTACTGCATTCCTTTTTCATTTTATCGAAGTCATTTTTCTCTTCCTAAACCTATGATCTTAATTTTTATTGAATGTTCTTTTTTCATTAAGGTTATTGATCACGAAGGATTTGAAGAGTTTTATCCAAGAATGATGAAGACAAAATTTCAAGATAAAAGAAGGCTAATGAAAACATGTAAAGAGCAGGACGTAGAGGTGGAAAGGGAGGAAATGTGACGGAAGACGGGTGTCAGATAGGAGCGCTTGCAGTATAATGGCTAAAATGAAACTGGTGACAGTTTGGGTGAAGAAAAGAAAAACCTGGAATCAGAAAAAGAGAAAAAAGAAGAACGAAGAAGGATAGAAATCCTGAGAGAAGGGAGTAGCGTGTAAAGAATCTGGAAGAATGAATGTGTCCCTAGGTTAAGTAAATACACTGTTTGTGTCACAAATGTCTTTTCTTTTGAAAATGCATGTTTTATTTTTACCCTTTAATGACCCAGGTGATATGAAAATAAACCTGTCTTAGACATAATTAATATAAATGGCTAATGAATGTATACCAAAGATTGTTGTATTGGAACGATTAAGTTACTAACTCTTTCTTTACAGTAAATAAGATGTGCTTTTTAGACAGGTGTACTGTCTGTGTACAACATACCCCTCTGCTCTGTTTTATTATTGCCTGTGCAAGAAAGTAAATGTAATCATCCATGAGGAAGTTGTTAACATGATGCCCTGACAATAGGGGTCACGCTCCCCACCTAAATCTGATCGTGGTAGTCCGGATCGGGTCAAGTCAGAGAGCAGGTCCGGCTCCCTTAGCCCATCCAGGGCCTCCGTGCGCTCTGAGTCCAGATCCCATTCCCGTTCAAGATCTAGGTACGTTGTCACCAAATTATTAAAGCTTTTGTGTTCAATAGCTATTGCATTAAAATTCAAATATGTGGTTTAAGGTTTCTCTGATACTAACCTTTTTGTTTCCTTCTATTAGGGATGGGTACCAAATTAGATACTTTTATGAGTACCCACCAAATTCTGTCTATAGTACCTGTACCAATTCACGTGAAATCAAATGGTACCATGTTAAGGTACCTAAATGCATCCTTGTGACTGTGAGGGAGTGGAAGAGTAGGAGATTTTCTTTACTGGACATGAACACAACATTGCAACTCTATACATTGAGAAATAACTACCGGTATGTTAAATTGAAAAACTTTCAGATTTTATTATTGAAAAATTAATGTTTAGTACTACACAAACACACAAAGTACTAAAAATTGGTACCGTTGAGTACCGATTGCCAGGTACCAGGCATCGGTACCATATCGTCTTAAGTTCAAAAAGGTACCCATCCCTACCTGCCTTGCATTCTTTTTGTGCCATCAAGTTTTTCCACCTGTGCTCCGTCCTTTTTTTCAGGTCTCTATCAAGAAGGCGCTCAAACCGGCGCTATAGCCGGTCACGCTCCCATTCCTTTTCCAACCAAAGGAAGTCCCGTTCCCATTCCTACAGCCCGGAATACCGTCGCAGGAAGAGCCAGAGCAATTCCCCCATGTCCAGCAGGCGTCGTCATACTGGCAGCAGGGTGAGTGTGATGGTAGGGCAAAGTACAATATGCCATAAAAAGGGGAAAAATAATGTTCGAGAGATTACCCAAGTAAATCTCTTTGCCCGAAACCTGTGAGGTCTTTGCATGGAGTGTGGTTTGAATAATGAATTAGAGAAGCTACAAATGGCTTCCCCTGAGTTTTTCAGCAGTATCTCTTTACTTGGAGCAAATTTTAGGGTCTCCAGCATGCTAAATGACTTAAATTTATTTTACTTAGTGTGTTTGAAACATTTGATTATTGTTCTATTAAAACATAATCAAAAGGATGTAAGAACTTGTGTGACACTTTGAGTATAGAGCGTGTTGTGTCTTTTTCCAAAACATGTGAAAGTGTTGTGTCTTTTTTTTATGTTTTTGTTTTTCAACTGATGCTGTGGGAAATCACAGCGAAATGACTTTTAATAACCCTTTTTTATTAACCCTCCCCTCCTTTCATTATTTCAACAGAGCCATGACAACACAAAAGACGCATACAGTCATGGTGGTGATGCTGATGTTAGGGTATGTGGACATTCTAAAATATTTTAGGAAAGAGCGATGAAATGTTTGAATGTGGGTCAAAGGTGCTGCTCTCAGAGTCGAACATTTTTCACTGATTCTGAGACGTGCACTGAATTTTGGGTCATCAGCCACGTAACCTAAATAATTTAATAGTCTTTATTCATTATATTAAACAAACACACCATATGTAATGATGTGTGGATATGAAAGTTTTCCTATAAGCAAATTGTGCTACTTGTTTCATAATGATAACTGGCCATCAATGTAAGATTAGACACCCTAACTTCTAAAATTTAGTAGTGCACCAAATGTGAAAGTAAGTCTGATGTGGTGTTAAAACAGCAGTACAGTCTATGGCTGTTTCTTGTCTCTGTGGTTTTTGCATTGTAACTCTGCATGCCTATATTTAAATAGAGAGAATGAGATATAATGTTTCTACATTGTTGCTTGTGGCCCTTCCTCTTCGAATGTCTTTAGAACAGCTGCATGAGCAAACCGCACATTGCTGATGTCTCTGAGCGATGGTATAACACTCCCACGATGCCTACATTTTCTCTCACAGTTGATCATAACAACAAATCAGTTTGTCCAACAGGTGACCTCTCCTGCCCACTAAAAACTCTTCTCTGAATCAGCAGTTTGATATAGAAGCTTGGCAGCATGAGAGTGATACAACACAGCAGTTAAACATTGGCTCCTGACATTAGGACACGACACATCATCTGTTAATGGGCAAATACTGTGTCATGTGCTGATATTTAAGCAATACATCAGTGCATCCTCCCCCAAGATGTACGCTTTCTAACACTAAATTTTTGTTTATATCAATCACGTCTTTTTTGCACCACAGTAAAAGCAGAAACTGAAGGAGATTTCCGTAACAGCGGGAGACCAATGAAGTGATTTTGTTTATTGTACTACCCTATAATCTTTTTGAAAGCTGTTCAAGGCGTTATTAAAGCTGTCATAGTTTACCCACTGAGCACATATTGTTTGACAATTGAGTGTTTGCAGGGTTTGTTGCCCTGCTGATGAAATGTATAAAGATTTTAATTCCTTAAAGTGCTAACCCTAGCATCTGGCATGATTGTAGGCCAGTTACAAGTGATAATGCATTTTTTTTTTTGAGTGCTATCTCCCCTCCTCAGCAGTTTCAATTAACCAAAAGCAGCCATAATGAAGTTCTACATTAAATAAACAAGGACGCTTCTTTGGCACAGTGTTGTTTTCTCTGTTTGAGCTCCAGATAAATATACTCCTGGCTATTTGCATAGTGCATTTAATATTTAAATAAAAAAGAAACATGTTTTGCATCTAGTGAATAGATTTTTTAATGCAAGTCATTAGCTGGGTAGAAGCTGAAAGCCTCACCACCAACCCTGACCCTTATTGTTGACTGTTCCAGGCAAACCCTGACCCCAGCACATGTTTGGGTGTGTTTGGCTTGAGCCTGTACACCACAGAGCGTGACCTGAGGGAGGTGTTTTCGCGCTACGGTCCTTTGGCAGGGGTCAATGTGGTGTATGACCAGCGCACAGGCCGCTCCCGGGGTTTTGCCTTTGTTTACTTTGAAAGGCTTGAGGACTCCAAGGAGGTAAGGGAGATGTTTTGGTGTTAATTACTGGTTGGAAACACCTAATATTTGGTCTGGTCCAGAAACACATTTGTTTTCTGCTTTGTCAGGCAGGTAATTGCACTCATCTGTTGTTGTAAAGCACAGAATATTTGCTCTGGCCACAAAAATAGACAACAAAGGAAAAGGGGTTTTATTGCAATGTGGAATCTGGTTTGTTTGAACAGTTTTTCTATAAAACTCAAGGGCTGGTCTGACAATCTAGATGCAAAGGAGAAATTAGTTCACTTAACATAATTTAAAATACAGCTCATACTAATAAATGCCTCATACTGTTTGGAACTATGTGTTTAAGTCCATGATTTAGACTTTTACCCTCATTTTGCTAAATTAAGGTGTGATTACATGGGTTCACCACTAGGTGTCTGCCTTGCCACAATCAGCTGGCAATCACGCATGCTGAAGCAAGCAGTAACAGCGTGTGATGCAGGTGGGCCTTTGAGAATGAAATACTGCTCATCAAAAAAACCTGTGATACTGTGATAACATGTGTTTGTAGGCTGTGGAGCGGGCCAATGGCATGGAGCTGGATGGGAGGCGAATCAGAGTGGATTATTCCATCACCAAACGTCCACACACCCCCACACCAGGAATCTACATGGGCCGTCCAACTCAGTAAGATCAACACTAGAGTCAAAGTTTTCTCTCTGTGCTCTTTGAAGTGTGATCGTTATTTGTTATTTGATGTGCATTTTGTTTGTTGTTTTTCACAGCAACCTTAAAATCACAGCCTTGTCTTTCTGTCCTACAGTAACAGTGGTAGGGGTGGAGGAGGCGGTGGTAGCAGCAGGAGGGGCAGAGACTTGCATTATGATCGCGGGTATGACCGTTGTGACCGATATGATGAGTATGATTACAGGTATAGGTGAGTATACATTTGTGCACATTGAATCCCAGCTGGGGGGTTACTCTGGAGAACATGTCTTGTGTGTTGTCTTCTTGCAGTCACAGGCGCTCTCCGCCACCTTACTACAGTCGATACAGGTCTCGCTCACGGTCTCGCTCCTACAGCCCAAGTAAGTGTTTAGAGAATGCAAACAAAAGAAATTGATGAACAGCATCTGTTGGACCACCTCCTGACATAAGCCAGACTGCATTACAATGCATTACCAGATTTATGTACATGTATTACTAATGGAAGCAGGTCTATTCTGAGTAACAAACTTACACCTGAACTAATCCATATATCATTTCTTCTTTTTGCAGGGCGATACTAAGTTGTCTCTCTCCTCTTGGCGCTCAGCTTCCCTCCAGTAACTGATGGTGTGTGATTTATCCGTGGGATCTGTCAGGGAAATTTCAATAAGCATGTGTTTATCACCATAGCTCTTAAGTTACTCTTGTTTACAAGCAATACATGTCTTATTTTTTAAAAGTTTGATTCATCTGAGTTGAGTGTGAGCAAAGAACTACAAAAACCACTCATAACTGTTGCTGCCTCATTGTTCAATTTGCATCTTTCTTTTGTGTTTTCTGCAGCAATACATTCTTCTGTCACATGAGTGAATTTGATTTATTGCTCTGATCACTGCTGTTGTGTACAATAAATGCACGAAAATAGTTTAATAAACATCAGGCTTGATTATAACCTGAGGGAAATCAAAAGCATTAATAGATTAAAGTCAAAAATGTAAAAAAAAAAAAAATGTAGGATCCACATTGCTCAACTTTGTTGCGTTAACAGAAGGAACTACAGCCACATGTTCCTGTTAGGGCCACAAACACACCTGTGCTTCACTCACAGGATGTTTTTCTCTGAATACTCCATGACAAACACCTTCCTAGTAAAGTAAGTAATTAGCCTGTGAGGTGGCTTGTTTTAACTGTGGTTTGTTAAACAGTTTTTGAACTGGTTTAATTTAGTGCCTGAAGTTTCTCTTTTACAAACTGTTTTTTCATACTTATGCTCAGGAACACACCCTCAAGACTATTCTGTGTACAAATGTAGGTGTACCTGAAGTGGGTTGGAAAAAAGTAATTTTCAAGCTTAATTTCTAAATGTTATATCGCTGAAATTATTAATCAAATCTCTTTATCCATATCTTAGCCTTAACCTATAAGGTCTTTAAATTTAGACCAAAACTTCATGGAAGTAAAGATTTTCATGTTTAAAGTGATGTGATGTGGCTTCACGTAACAAGAAACTCTTTTCTTGTGATTTTTGTAACCTCAGTCTTAACTTTGGTGAAATTTCTGTAGTTTCTTGTCAGGAATGATTTTTTTCTGTGCTTCTTTCCTCAAGCCCTCTAAGGAAAATGTTTTCCAAATCATCTGAAACACTTGTTTTTCAACCTATATTTAAGAAATACACAATACGCACAAAAAGATCTTAGTTCAACTCAGCAATAACTGAAGTGTACTGGTACGTTGTGCAAGGAGTTGATATTCTGCTCGGATTCAGTCACTTTTCTTGTCAAGGGAGCCGTGTTTGAGTTTCTCCATTATCATGTTCAACTTTTTATGGTTTGTTTCTTTCTATGATAATAAAACAGAAAAACAGAATTAAAAAACTACAAAGTTTGAAGTGTGTGCGCTCACTTTTTGTCCATGAAATAGAGGTTGAGCTGGTCAGCTGTACAGGTGGGAGTTGATACTTTAAGTTGAGTGGGTGAGGTGAGAAAACAAGATGATAGTTTCACAGAAGAGGACCACCAGCAAGATGTCCATTTCAAGTTTATGTTCACAAATATTTTAGGTAACTAATATGAAAAACAAAACAACCCTATGTGTGGGTTTGATTCAGTTAAGGTGACATGATGAAAACATGAAGAGAAGAACTTTAAACAGACTTTTATTGGATGACTTTACATTACAGACACAGATTAGACGACAGGAAGGGAACAGACAGTTTTCTGTATCAGAGTAGACATTATTTAGGCTCATTTCTCTGCATTTTCACCATGACAACAAAAAGCTCAGAAGTAAAATTAAGTTCTCATGGTACAAACACAAAACAATAGCATAGGGTTCATGTGACTGATGAATTTCACCTAAAGAATAACACTGGATAACATTAACCAGGGCGGCTCCACAGTCTTTGCATAATGAAAAGCTAAAAGCAACACAGTTACAGTTCAGGTCTTTATATGCAAAACTGTCCTGAACTGTGTTGATGGCATCAACCAAACATGATCTGTTTTCCTCCAGTATAAGATTCAGGTTCAGATATTTCATTCAATGGGGGCAAACAAGATCTAAAGCCGAGTGTGCTAATCACAAAAGTAAACTTGAAGAAATGGAGCTCTCTTTATCTGTAGACCTTAGCCCCAATAGTGCGGCACTTCATTCAAATGGGGTTAATAATCACTGCTGACAAGTCATGGGGCCCCTCAGAGTTATGCATTCATTCACACAGACTCAGATAATTCTTCAGGTTCCAAGGTAACTACTCACTGGAGAGATACAAGGGTCAAAGTTTGAGCTCTGTCCCTGTAAAAGTTCAACACACAAAGACAGACTTTATTAGACAGATAAATAAAGATAACTTTGATTATTTCTCTTCAAGGGTTTGTATGCAAAACTAAGATTATTTTTTCCACCAATTAATCATCTAGTGCCACCACCTCTTTGTCAGCAAGTTTAAAGCACACAACAAACAGGTTCAAGAAAAACTGTTTTTCACTTGGTTTGATGGTTGTGTTTCATGTTTGGTTGGGATTCATGAGCTTTTTTTTCTAAACTGAGATTTTACAGATGGTTCAGGTGACATGACGGGAGTCATCCACCAACAGCTCAACCAGTAGGGGATAGAATCTGAAGAAAGCTACATTATTTAGAAATTATGTAGCATTAAATCTGAGGGGTTTAACAGGTTCTGGTACAATCTTAAGGGAGGCGTTAACTATAAGTTGAAGAAAACAACTACTTCACAAACTGTTGACTTTAGGGAGTAGAAACAGGCAATGCACTTTTACATAACATACTTTAATCTCCTATTTTCTGTTAGATTTGTATGACAGCCATGCACTAACAGGGGTAGGATACCTCAGACTTCTGAAGCGTTAACGTCACGTTACTGAGATGACCTGAGTAAAACTGGGATGTGCTTTGCCAACTTACAGGACAATGTCTGAAGGTTAACAAGCTGCATGTGTATGTATTCTATAGAGCATGGAGGGGAGGAGGAAGGGGGCAGGCAGAGGAGAGTTAAAAAAAAAGGACTTGAAGCTCCCAACTCAGAGAGCAGTAAACATGAGGCTCCACTTGGAACAACAAACATTTACAACTGTTTGCTATTTCATCAGCACATGCTCTTTATCTTCATTTCCATACAGAGCTCCTCAGAGACACAAGATAGAGCATTTTTTTAATTTAACACTTCCAGCCACTTAACTGATGGTTTGTTCAAAAACTTGGTGAAACATGATTTATTAAAATTACACTTTAAGTTTTTTGTATTTATCTGTTTACACTTTTAAGAAATGTGCTCAGATTCAGTAAAAAAACAGCTCTGTACGAATCCAGAAACCTCAAAAACAGTTTTTTACACTACACACCCTACAGTAAACACTTTAATATATTTATGATGCATTTGAAAACTATTTGCAACTCTTATTAAATGTGTTGCTCTTAAATACATCTCAGATTTAAATACAAGACAATCAACAGGCTGCAGAAATGTCCATTTAATCTACAGCAAGGACTCGGGTTACAAACTGTGACATCCTCCTCACTTATCTGTCTCACAAACCACAACTTGTTCCCAAAATCATCAGGCAATTACCTGATTCCCTCCAGCACTTTTTATTTCAGCCCAGCATTAACTTAGAGTCAATAACAAATGCCCTGAAACAACTATTTTATGAAACCTTTCCAAGCAAAGCTACATAAAGCGAGCCATTCAAGAGCTGACAAACCACAAACATTTTGAATTTAACACAATTTCGTGTAAATTACAAGTGTAAAGCACAAGTCATGTTTCTCACTTCTTTTGGAAACAGGATTTTGAAGAAATTGATTACTTATGAGCCTTGAAGAGAAAAAAAAAAAGCTTAACACAAATCACAGAGAAACTAATCAACCAATATTTTAAAACCATACATCAACAGTAGCCTGATGAGATCCAACAGAATAGAGACATTTGCCAAAACCTGAGTATACAGTAAGGCTGCAATGTAAGACAAACTCTTCAAATATTCATGTGACTGAGCGTGAAAACCCCCACTAACATCAGACTTTTTGTACTGCAAGAACACGTGGTGAAAATCTGATAAAACAGCCCAAACAACAAATGAAGAAATTTGGCTTAAGTCACAAAAAGGCAAAAATCAGCAAATGTCAAATACAAATATGTAAATATTTCTGTTGCACAAGAAAAACATGCTCAAAAACAAAACGTAGTGTCACGTTTTTCTTTAAAGCACAGTGCAGTGTGTGTGACGTAGTATGTGCAGAAATTATTTTATATAATTACTAAGTGCAAATATTTAAATAGCCTACTACAAAATAAAAGGATAATTGCTGCCACTTGTGGATCTGAACAATAGTGTGACGGTAACTACGCCAGGCTGCAACTTTTAGATTTTAAGTGTATTCCAACCAAATAAGAAAGCAATTATTTATCAAAAAAAATTAATTGACATTTAAAAAATCCCTCAGACTTTGAAGGTGTACTTTTTCTGTATGATTTTCAGGAATTTACTTTATTTTCTAAGAAATGCTGCAAGTGGCGAGAAAACGAGAAAACTGAAGTTTCTGCAACAGCATTATTCTTTTTTGAAAAAATATAGATATCAGCTGAAATATGTGTGCATTTATATACATTTCAAATGTAGCATGTACTGGATATTTCAGCTTGAAGAAATGTTTCTTAAAATGTGTTTTGGTGGGGGTACAAACCGCCATTTTCTAATGAGATGGAGGGTGTCATCCTACAGGAGAGTCTGAGAGCACAAGCAGTTTTTTCTGTCTTTTTAAGCCTTCATGAAACCTCTTGCTAAAAATAGAAAACATGTGTCAGGATCCCCCCTAAAAAAGTCCCGCATAAGCATTGATAAGGACACTGTTTCCATTAGTTAATGTTACTGTAAGGCTCCAGATTCTGCTCAACATGGCGCACACCACACTGCTCCCTGACTGTGTCCGAAGCGGTCAGTCAGTGGATTTAATGGTAACAAGTCAAGTGGAAAGAAAACATGGTGAAAGGTTAGAGTCGGCTGAGAATAAATAAAAAATAAAAACAATCTCACCGGAAACCAGAATCCCTTGATTCAGTGCAGCCTAAGGGCTTTGTCAAAGAGCCTCGCGCTTGGCGACGTAGACTATCTACATCTTGGAGTGAGGCCAGCAGCTCAAAGTTGGGCTATAAGCTGCGTTTTACTTAAACAATCTACCTCCCTCTCCTCATCTTTCTCTCTAGAAATATCCCAGACTGTGTTTCACCAGATCGATTTTGTCGGTGCTTGTTCCTACACTGACATTAACCGCAGCAATCTTCCCACATAGGATGCAGTCTGGTCTGAAACTTTATGTCAGTTTTTTGCCCCTATGGAATTTGTCCATAGCGAAGGGTCCAGAAACTGGGGGCGGGGAGACTTTCTGTACATTCCTCAGCGATACATTCACTACTCCTCCTGCAGAGAGTCCAGTGTGCAGCCACACACGCAGACAGGCTGCAGCCATGCAACAGTTCGTTAAAACCGACCAGAAGGAAAGAGCACTCACATGACTGCATTTTACATCCATACGTTCAACATACCGTGAATACTGAACAGTGCAAAAGTGAGACTGATGTGTTCATGTGTTTTGTTATTTAATCCGCGGTAGAAATCAATAAAGTCAAATGAAATGGGTTATAAAAAATTGTATGAGCATTATAGGGCCAGCGGAAGCTGCTCAGGTTTTATTAAATCCGTGCATTTGTCCGTACACAGAGACACGTGTATGCAGAGTCTGTGGAAGAACTTTAAGGGAACTTTTCTGACGCTGGAAATTGAAACAAATTATGAGACAATTTAAAAGTAATAGGAGATGCACCGAGAGTGTCAGATAAAAACTTTCTTTCATCCTTTTATCATCTGATACATCTATAGGAGTGGACAATGAATGTAAACACTATCTAAACTTCCTGAAAAGTAAAGCAGAGTTCTACAAAGTTTCATCGACATGGCTGTCGGTTCGTACTTCGTTAGATCTTTATGGTTTATGATAACGTTCAACAGATGAAACACTGGGAGAAATGCATAATTGGCGCGCTGTTTCATATAGAATAGTCGAGCAGAGCAGCCAATGAATGAGCGCGTTGAGGCCGAGCCAGCAGCAGTAGTACGGAGCAGGCTGAAGCCCTCTGATTGGTCGGTCTCCCCAGCCAATCAGGGAGCTCTTTGTGTTTGCTCAGCAGCAGAGGAGTAAACCCACTGAGACAGCCATGGCCCCACTCTGAGCCAGTGGCAGAAGGGCCCACTGACTCCACACTGCTTTTTGTAATCTGTGTCATATGAGTGTGAACACGGGCAACTTTTTATTATCAAACAGTGCAGAGACACAGAGCTAACACTTTAGCTTCATTTAAAGCTTATGAAATGATAGCAGGGGCATGTGAATGTTAAACTCACCTCAACTTTTAAACACTTTTTCCCCCACACCTAAACAGTGCTCAGTGCAAAAGACAATAGCAAAATCAAGCTAAAGGATATGGGTATTGTTAGTCACAACAATAAGCTGCAATATAAACATTCAAATGAGATTGAATCAAAGTATCATTTTGTAGCTCAATTGTCTCTTTTTTTTAAAACATGTGTCACTTCCTGGCTTTATTTCCTATTTTGGTTCACAACTCATAACTCTCATATGACAGCTTATTACTTGAGGCATGTGGCATTGCAAGTGCCTTATTATAGGATCTTAAATCTGATCTGTAACTGTTTGACACAATACATTGTAGATGTGCCAAGACCAATTTGTACTGTTGCACTGTTTATTGAGTACATACCCCATTCCAAAAGTCAGAAGTCTCAGTCAAAAGAGATTATGATTAAGGTAAACTTTTAATATTACGGAAAAGGTTTAAAGAGTTTGACCCAATTGTATGTTTATGAGCTCCAAAAATCCACGACTGACGCACACATGTGCAAAGTTCTGTGATACAGGTCATTTTGTGAGAATTTTTAGTTCTTTTTTTATGGTGTAAAAAAAAAAAAAAAAGTTAAATCTGTTTTTTTTTCTCATATATCCAAACCAGCTACCAACACTCAATGTTGTCCATCAGTATGAAATGTACAGCCTGAAACCAGGTATGCAATTTTAAGAAAAAAAGCAACTTGGTAAGCTTAACAGAGGAAGAATTTCACAGTGCAGTACTGTTATAGATAGATAGATGGATAGATAGATAGATAGATAGATAGATAGATAGATAGATAGATAGATAGATAGATAGATAGATAGATAGATAGATAGATAGATAGATAGATCACATCTCGAAAAGATATTGCAGCCTGCGCTGTATCGTCCAATTCACATTACTGCTTCATGAGGAGGGGAGGAGGGGTAGAGGGTGGTGTCATAAATTTGAATAATTTTGAAGTGACCATGCTGTAGCAGAGTAGGCTAAAGCCATCAACAGGTACGGATTCAGCCACCCACCATGTGAATATGGCCGCCCGCTGCAGCCTGCACCTCGCTTGCTCGATTAGTCTTTGTCTGTGATTTACAAAAAGATCTTACTGACAGTTGTGTAATATTATAGACTTCAGCACGTGCTTGAATCTAGCTGTGCATTGCATAGGACGCTAGGGGCACTTTAATGTAGGAGACCCCTCCCTCTTAGAGTAAATGGAAGGCTATGCCGGAGGTATGGAAGGGGGGGAATACGCCATGTGCACGCCGACCGCATGGTCGAGGTTTTCTCGATTTCGGCCCACAAGATTGAACAAACGAGTGGTGTGGCGGTACTAATGTCGTCAAACATACCCCTCAAAGCCATATTGTGTGACCACGGGCGAGCCGGGCCTGCAGTTGGACTTTGAGTTGTGGATCAGGGAGGGCATGGCTCCACACTAGCTGGAGAAGATGGATGCCGTCATGTGAATTGGAGTACGTGTCAGTACCACATTGCGCGAGGGCCCTCTGAGCGGCACAGTGCCTTTCAAAGTCAACGTTTTCAAAATTAAATGTGTCCAATATGCAATTGAACAATATAGTGCAACATCATTTAAGAAGTGCCCCACCCCCTTTTCCTCCTCGTGTGTCATCAGTACAGCGCACTTGACACAGCCGTGCGCACAAGCCCCCGCAATATCAGCGTCTCCCTGTGATGGGCGTGCGTGAGCGCACTGCCGCTTTACTATTCCTCAACTGACCAATGAGAGTCAAGCCTTTGCAGAGAAAGGCACACGAATGTGATTCTAGTAAAGATACACTGGGTTCTCACGGAATCCCTTTACGCACATAGCTCGCCAGGTTTTTTCCCAACACCAATCCACTCTTCCCCCTTTTCTCCACTCCCCTCTGCTGTCCCCACCCCAGAATCCCGTGCAATTTTCCCCAATCCCAAACACTTAATTGAGCAATTGGGATTCCTCACGTGTGGGCTGATTTGTAGTTTGAACACGTGGCTCATTCAAAAAAGCCGGAATAGCGGAGGATTTTTTTTTTTGCTCCCCCTTCTTCTTCTTCTTCTTCTTATTCTAGGCTCTAGACTTAGAGGCGGGCGCCAGCCTTACCGTGTGTGACATTCTCTGTCTCTTTGCCAAGGGGTTTGGAGGAAGACACAAAGTAGTTTCTCCTCCTTTTCACCCAGCCCGCCATCGTTTGGAGACACCAGATTAATAATTGAGCATTTATTTATTGCGCGATAGAGACAGAGGGGCGAGGGAGAGCGAACGCACTGTGAGGCTGCCAGTTTAAATCTATCTGTGGCTTGAACGACCGGGAAGCACGCCACAGCCACTCCGTAGTAGTAAAGGCGATTTAGGCTACTCCAAACACTGCACGTCCGAGAGTGCAAATAGCTATCTTTCCCTCAGCGTAAAGATTGTCCCTTTTCGGCGCACAACATGAATAAGCTATACATTGGCAACGTGAGCGCCGAGGCGAGCGAGGAGGACTTCGAAACTATCTTTGAGCAGTGGAAGATTCCGCACAGTGGTCCATTTCTTGTCAAAACTGGCTATGCGTTTGTGGATTGCCCTGACGAGAAGTCTGCAATGATGGCCATCGATATTATTTCAGGTGGGTACAAAAAGTGGCATTTGGAAAGACACACGAACTGCTGCAATTGTGTGGAGATTGCCGTTACTTGTGCCCTGTAGGATGGGGGTGTATCCCAGCGTTTCTTTCTCTCACACAACCTTTACTTGGCCTTTTGACACCGTGGGCTCAGACAAATTGCTGCCCCGGGTTTGAGTTAAATTGTGCTCTTGCAATTTCACCTGAGTGTTTCTTGATAAAACGGTCGAGTAAACACAGTCATAAGGATGAGAATAGTAAAGCTTTCCCACTGCAGGTTGTATTCCGTTTAGTGCTGTGGGGCGACTATGCAGCGGGCTGTGAATGCCGTGAACTGAACCTTTTTTGTGGGCTTTATCACACAGCCCACTTTGGCACAACAGGAGCAGAGGCTGCAGAGTGTTGCTTGCTTTTCTCGCTTTAGTTTGAACTTACTCTCTTGTCCAGGTTTCAAACTACAGGCCTTCTGCTGTGGCCACAACTCGCTACATTGTGAAGCCATTTCGCCCATGCTGACACACCAGGTGGTTTAATTGTGCTGGTCAAATGTAGGCCAACTAACAGAGCCTTACGACCATTTGCTTTTTGTTTTATTCACTACGTGTCGTGGTTTGTTGTTATACAGAAGCAAGGCCTGTTCACAAAGATAACGTAACAATTCAGCCCAACTGTAGTATTTTTACGTATGAGGCTAAAACCTAGCTTGTTTGTGTCCTCGGTCTGTTAGTTGCTCGCACACTTCAAGAAATGTGTGTTGCTCACATCACATCACACAAAATATCTAGGGCTACCATGTGTAGGCAAATTTAGGTTCAAAACATAAAACGAGGAGGGAAATTTAAGCTTAAACACACTCCCACAGAGGCAGAAAGTACGCCAGTTTAATGGGTTACTTAAATTAACATCTGTATTTTTTAAATTCTTCTTTTAGGTAAAGTTGAACTTCATGGGAAAGTTCTCGAAGTGGAGATCTCGGTCCCTAAACGTCAAAGGTAGGTTGAGTTAAATTTTACAGTGCCTAGTTCAACTCGTGGGGGCTTCAGGTTAATATTATATTAAATTATTTTTTCTCAAGTAGTATTCGGCCTCAGTATCTCGTTGTTGGACACTAATAAAGCAGTGGTGTGAGAGTTTTTCTTATAGTTATACACAGTGTATTTCCCTGAATGCTCTGGGGTCAAATAAAGGGGCGTATGGTTGTGTACTCCCTCCTCTCGCCATGACTCTGGGTTGCTCCTAAAACCGCCGTACACATGGCTGTATCTTGTCGCCCATCCCCTTGTTTTTCATGTATGCGTGTTTTTACGTTACCTCAAACCCAAAGGCGATAACTAACGGGCTGAGTGTGCTTGCTGAAGTGTGTGCAGAGTATTGCAGGCGTAAAGGCCTTGTGGAGTCGTCCATTTGAGAAGGATCTGCCCGTCATTCTCCCTGCCTGCCCTACGCTTCCGCCCTCCTGCACATTGTGCTGCTGTTGTATGAGATGGACTCCCAAACGCGACAGGAATGGGAGGTTTGGGGCCCAAGTCACGGAAAACCTGAACTCCCAAGTTACCCCGTAAACACACCGGGCTGTGAAGCTCCTCTGTGTGATTAAGTGTAGCAAAACTATGTGTTTTAAGTGTCGTAACGTAACATGCGAGCAAGGCGTACATGTCAGGGTCTTTTTTGGTATTATGGCGTATATTTTAGACGTGACGCAATCCGCTCAATGCAAGTATCTGTCGTAAAGTAAAACAAAATGGCTCTCGCTTTGTAATTGGAGTAAGAATTTCTTTGTGGCATCAAACGTATGGCTTTTCCTCAAGTTGGGCTTTTTAAATAATTACCTGATCAACTTGTACTAATAACTTGCATATTGACTGTCGAGGTGAAATTTGTGGGTTTGGAATTATATTGCGTTTAACAGTGGTTTTGGGAAGTGCTGAGATGACCTGTGTGAGGTAAAGCAGGAAATTTATAACATCTTAGCGTGATTTCTTCCTGAAGGTCACACAAGCTTCCCATGCTCGCTTTTTGGCTGTTTGTGCAATTTGTAGTTTGGATAAATCACCCTGATGAGCTACGTGAGGAATTTTGCGTCAAATCTTGACGCCCTTCCTCCATGTCTTACTGCTCACGAAAATCTGGTGACGTTGCTGTGTGTTAGTGAAGCCTGCTGTGTGGCTATGGCAGCACCAGAGTCGAGTTTCAGCCACACTTCAAAAAAGTAAAACGTGCCCTCCCTGCACAACATGGAACATAGCAGTGGTGAATGAGAACAGTATTCTGAGTAGCCTATATGCTAAACACACACATACACACGCACACACACTTGCATGCACACACACACACTGGTACACAGGGGCCCCTCTTTGCATTCCAACCTGCAAATATCAACTGGTGCCTGGGCCAATCACTGTGGCTTAACCTTTGAACCCCCCAGGAAGGGGAAGTGCTGTAGCAGACAGAGATCATGGTGGGGCGGCTGCTGTATTAGGACTCATCAAGATGGAGTTGCTTTGGATGAGGTGCTTTTGTGTTTGGTGTTTTGCTTTGGCAAAAAAAAAAAAAAAAAAAAGCTACATCTTAACGTGCTTTCCATCTGAATTAGACTTGGTGGTGGCCCAAAGCCCATGAAAATTATCTCCAGTGTATTAGCAAAACAGCTGCTAAATTTTGTGGCAACTCCTGAAAATGAAAGGTTTGAATTTACAGCAAGGCATAGCAAAATCTTTTGATTTAACACATCTGCTCCATTGACACAATTATTTTCATAGTTGTTAAATCACTGAGCCATATTATGGCCATGTGCATTTTACAAAGCTTGGCTTCTGTTGTATGCTTCACTTATTTTTTTTTTTAATCTGTCATTCAAAGATCCTAATATCTGCTACTCTTTTTAAACTAA
Organism: Halichoeres trimaculatus; assembly: GCF_033239565.1. Lineage (NCBI taxonomy): Eukaryota > Metazoa > Chordata > Actinopteri > Labriformes > Labridae > Halichoeres > Halichoeres trimaculatus. Next base: position 21,447,039 of record NW_027437192.1, read on the forward strand.
AGAAAAGTTGTTAAAATTAAAAATACAATAACACGTTTTTTAAAAAATTAGAAAAAAATCCATTTCCTTATTTTTGATTACTTAAAAAAAGTTATTATTAATAAACCAAAGAAACAAAAGAAACCTCAAAATATTTTTTGGCTAAATCTTAGCAGATTTCATTTTTCCCCTCAATTTTGAGTCTCTCTATTTATATTTTTTAAATTATTGTGAGATTTTCTCAGGCACAAGTACAGAACGGACTCGGACTGGACTTGTTGTCTCTTCTCGTTTGGTAAAATAAACAATGTGAATGTAGCTTGCCCTTCTCACATGAACATACTCCCTTAGTCACATGTACGGATAGAGGGAAAAAAAGCATGGCTATAGGAGGGGTGGCCTCAAGCAAGTGTGTGTGTGTGTGTGTGTGTGTGTGTGTGTGTGCGCGTGTGTGTGTGTATACACACACGTTAGCAGTATGGAAACGGATGTTTAACATGTGTATACTACTTTGATTTCACTTTATGCATATATAGCACAGCAGTTGATTTCAGTTGGTTTTAAAATGCAGGGTTTTTTAATTTTTTTAAAATTGAAGCAGATATTTTTAATCTGAGGCGGCGGTGTAGATCTTTCTGCGGCTGGTTTGAAGAAGTGGCTCCTTTGCTCATATTTCAAGAATTCTAGGTCATGGGGTCACTGTGGGGCCCCACCTGAAAAAACCTGGGATTTGGGACGAAGACTTGGGGTGACATGGAAATTATGAATGTGGCCCCTTGTTTAACTCGGGCTGAAGGCACAGGTTCCTTAGCTCTCCCTCCTACTAGGCTCAAATCAGTGTCATGGAGTTTTTTAGCCTGCTCTTATGTACATATTTAATTTCTGTGAGGTGGTGAGAAAGAAACACGTGTCATCTTTCAGAAGTTGAGTCATTTCAATTTGTTGACATTCAGCTCATTGGAATTCTCTGAAGAGAATTCAACCAATCCACCCAAACTTGTTGAACGTAGCTCATTGGTTGCATTTAAGGCCTGTGAGAGTGCAGCAGAAACCAGACTGTGTGGAGGTCAGTCATTCAGAACCTCTGCAGGCTGAATAGTCAATGGCTGTGCCTGGATGGGCGTTGAGCACAGATTTGAAGTGTCCCACACCGTCCCTGCTGCTGCTAATGTAGAGCACAAAGCAAAGGTTGAAGGGGAATGGAGTTGGATTCAGGTGTGGTTTAGTCTTGTGCTTATCTTGTGAGTTCCCCATAAGTGAGTGTGTGTGTGTACACTCATTCGTGTCCACACACACTCTCCTGTTCTCATGGCAGGGGCCCATAGGTCTGAGCTGAGCGGCGGAGACGGGGTGAAACGTGTAGAATATTTGGTCCATTTTTAAAAGTAAATAAGGAGCTGGGTCTCCTCCTGGCCATCACATGACGAGCCAACCCCAGTCACTCCTGGCCCTCCCCTCCTTCCCTCCCCCTCCCACTTTTAACCCCCGCTCTACATGTTCCTGTCAGTGGACTTGTCCGTGTCCATGGTAACAGGGCCCCACCCCCACAGGGCAGAGAGGGCCCTTGTTACCCTTGCCTGAAACAGGGCTAGCAGGGCTAGCTCCCCCCACCCCCCCACCCCACATACACACCACACCCCTCTCGCACTGCCACCCCCTTCCCCAAATCAAAGGCTGGGACTGGGGAATGTATACCACCCCCAACCCCCACCTCGCCCCACACCCTGGCTGACTTCTTCTGTGTGTGGAGCTATAGGTTAATCCGACTGGAAGTGCTCGGTGCATTTGCACATTTCGCATGGCGTTCCCACCGCAATGCAGAGCATACAGAATGTGAGGGGAGGAGGTGGGGGGCAGGATCAGCCTGGAATGGCACAGTGGGCCGGAAAGGGCTGGAATTCCTCTTGGAAGTTATTTGGGAATTTTCTTTACAATTTGCCCGTGTAGAATAAAGTAGTTCCTTAGTGTCTCAAATGAATTACGTCGTGGAGCTCCTCTTGGCTTGATTGTGGTCGCCCCGGCTAAGCCGAGAAATCAACTCCTGCAACAAACCTTCTTCTACATGTTCCGTGTTTGATGATCTGCCTTTGTGTGATTTTTTTAATCACCTCTTCCACACACACTTTTTTGTTACATTTGAGTTCATGTTGTAAATAGTTTATAATGCTGCACATTGTAAGGTGTTATCTTCTACACAGCAGATTACAAAACAACCATTACAAGTGGAGCAAGTAGATGAGCTGCATTTTTAGACATCATTTAACAGCTCAGTGAAGCCTGAGGGAAAGAACAAGAGACGTGTGGAGTGTTAGCTGTGTAAGTTTTTACACAGAAAACACACATTTGTGTCCTCAAACTATGGACCCTAAATGTGCAGCGTAAATATCAAGCGTGTGCAGGGCTGTGTGCAGGGCTGTGTGTAAGGCTGGCGTGGAAATGGGCTGGGGTCAGAGTTTGTGATTTCACATCGTGTGTGTTTACGCTTGAGTTCTCTCTTGGCCATATGTACATTGTGTTCCTTTAGGTTCGTGCGTGTGTGTCAGCGAGCAGGGGGACTTTGGAGTGGCCTGCACCCTTCTCACATTTTTATACAACATCCACATGCAGGCGGACACTTGTGAAACTCTGTGACTCATTGATCCAAAAGTTCCATTGTCTGCCTGACCTCCGCACACAGCCTCTATACTCATACGCATTCATAACATGCTGCTGTACACAAACTTAGTAAATGGGGAACCTTCAAGCTAAAAAGGATGAATTGGGGATGTTTGTCCTGCTTGTTTCTAGCACAGCAGTGCCATTGTGGCTGCTGGTCTCCACTTGCTTCTGCTGTGCGCACACACTCTACAAACAAGCATGCAGTTTTGGTTCTTATGTAGTCTGGTTCTGCTACTGGAGATTCCTGTTAGCTTCTCTTTTTTTGCACCTGCACATTCCTGCTCCCCTCCTGTCACCAATTTTTGATTCAGCAGCTGAACGCTCTTGATTAAGTGTCTTATTGGTTGAACCTTGCAGCGGTTGAATCCTCGTGATGCAGTGCTACGGGGCACATCCTTGACTCAAAGCATGGAGACGAAACATTCTGATACAGCACGTCTTGCCCTTTTTCAGTCTTGAGCCCCCCCTCCTCAAACTATCCTCTTAGAACTCCATTTTTAGCCCTGTTTTCTTCTTGTTCTTGTTCTTGTAGCCCCGTATGACACACATGGTGATTTGGGATAAAGGGCGTGGTGCGTTTTAGCTTAATTTTAATTTTGAGCACCCTCAAGTCAATTTAAGCCACCCAGTGGTAATTCTAAATCACCCTTTTGCCTGTTTTTTTCTCCATCACATCCTTCCCGTGCATTACCCAGGGTGCTTCAGTACACCTGCTGGGCTGGGAATGGAATTAAAGCAGAAGTCATATCTGCAGCTTCTCCACCCTGGTCTGTTTCACTGGAAAGGCGGATAAAAGAAAGACTTGTTGTTGTTTTTTTCATCCTTTAATAAGACACCTTTGCAGTCATTGGTATCATTGTGTCTTTGGTATTGTCAGCTACTAACTCTTCTCTCCTTCTCTTCTCTCCATCTACCTCCATCTATTCCTTTTCTCCCCCTCCTCCCTTGTCCATCCCCCACCTCCTCCTCCCTTGTTCTCCCTCCAGGAGCTGTAAGCTGCAGATCAGGAACATCCCGCCTCACATGCAGTGGGAGGTGAGTGCTAACAGGCCTCTGAGTGTTTCCAGGGCGGGGCACCATTGGGCAGCCAAACCGGGCTCTGGATTAGTGGCCAGCGGAGTCACCTTTGCTTCGTTTTTGAGTTTGATGATGAATGTGGCAATGGCGGCAGATGAGGCAGGTGTAACACACCAACCAGTGGGTGGAACTGTGACTGGTGGACCAGAACTGATTACAAACACAGGTTGAAATGTGATGATGAAGATTGTGTTATTTAAAATCTAACCCTAAAGCTTGTTGTGGAAACCAGGATGAGTGGGAAAGTTTCCTCATGTGTGGACGTGTCATTTCACTTCAGACCCTTCTTATGAATGTTTTAGGACGATGCAGTCGGCAGCATTTAGTCTCACAGATTCTGGAGGAAAGGAAGATGCTATAGATGTGTTTGCATTGATGAAATAAAATAACCAGACCTCTAATTTTAATAATTTTGTGTTGACTTAAAATTAGCTGGTAAATATCCTCATGAGCAGGCATCTCCTTATGGAGGCAGCCATCTTGCTGGTGAAGCAGGAACTAGTTAAAGAAGCATTTCTGTGTGTGGTGGGTGGCTTTGTGAGATGCACCGGTTTGAATATGAAAGACTGGGTGTTGTCGGTTTCAAATAGGAGTTGATAGTAAAAACTTGGTGCATGAGGATCCTTCTGGGCTTTTGTCCCTGAGGGCCACCGTCCCTTCGCCAATGGGAGAGGTGAGGAGAGGAGTGTTTCAGTCCAGAATCAGACCTCTTGATCTGTGAATATTTCTGCACACTGCACCTTTGAAGAGTCACGTGATCCCTGAACATCTCTTTACGTAGCTGTGTGTGTGTTTGCTACCATGAAGTCTGTTTTTTAACCATAGAAACCCTCGCTGTTGAGTTGATTTGAATTGATTCTTGAGTTGCGCAGGGTCTGATGTGGGGAAAAGTGATGTGATTGTTCTGTCAGGGTGTCTTTGAACACAGATCCCCACAAGCTCCAAGCATGGGCGCCTTTTTCTACAGTGTGTTTTTTTGCTTAAAATTTCAGTTTAAATGAAACTAAAACAAACGAGTGGTAAGGTGTTGTGAGACATTCATGAAATAAGAAGTTGGGAATGGCCCCATGGTCAACCAGAGTGTATGCGGTTAAATGAGATTAAATGACATCATTTTGCTTTTTATCTAAACCAGTTATTGAATCTAGTGTAGTGCTCCTTGGTGCTGAACAGTGAGTGTGATTATCATGTTCTTTATAGGTGAATTAAAGGTGCTGACATGCCAATGTCTGTCAAAAATAGTCAATTAAGACACATATTTTACTGAGATTTATAAAAACTTTTACAGAAAACAAAGACAAGTCAGACAGAAAAACAAACTAATCAAAACAGGGTTAACATTGCAGGACATTATGCTACGTTGCATCACTAGCGCAGTATTTGTTAAAACAGACATTTAAAGAGCGGTGAGCAGTGAAATCGGTTACTGTCTGGGAACTGTCCAATCAGGCAAGAAAATCAATAAAATGCAGCCAAATGCTGAAAAAAAAAGTTAAACTGTCCATCCTGCCATACTGGATTTTCTCCATGTGCAGTACAGAGGGCACAGTGTCAGAGTCCTAGAGATCTAATATCACTTTCTTAGCCATCACCATCCCAGACTTTGATTACTTGGAGAAGGAATTTATCCAGATTATGCCATCACATGGTCCAACTTTAAACAGACATGCAAATTTCTGGATCAAATGTATGACGTGGCCATGAAAGAGAAGCTAAGTCAAATGATTAAAGAGTTAAAATAATGTGTCAAACAGGCAGTGTCTCAAATACAAGATTTTTTTATTTGGTTTTATATCAAAATTGAACATTCATAAATATCAACACACTCTTTAATTCATAGCTATATACTCCTGACACCAATTGCAGAACTAACATCATTAACTATCAACAATCCTGAGATACAGGAAAATGAACCTAGAAGAAAACCACCATTCTTATTTTTTTATTTTGTATATATATTTTTTAACATTTTACATAAAGACAGGCTGGAGCTAGAAAATCCACTGATGAACTTCCTTAAAACTTATTAAATCATGGTTATACACAACTTTAACACCAAAGGGTAATTTTAAATTGCTTGAATAAGAAAAAATCTTTGACTATTTAAAAGTATTTTTTTTTTAATGGGCGCTTGGAAAAAAAAAAATTAACCCCAAAAGCTTTCCCTCGGCCTGTTCTTTAGAAAAGCATTTGAACTGATAAGTCACTTGTTGCAATGCATAAGATAAACTCATATGAGCTCAGTGTGTGGTGGAGGGTTTGCGTAGAGGATTTAAACTGGGTTCACGCTGCAAAACTGACGCTCAAGGTCAGTGTTAAAGTCAAATTCAATCTTGTTTTTTTTGTTTCTTTCCAGAAAGGGTTAAAGGGCAAAAAGAAGTCAGGTAAAAATGAAAAATATCAATAAAACTGGTGAACTGTAATGTGGTCAGATTTCAAGGCCACTGCCTGATTAGAGAAAAAAAATGAGTGTTGAGCAACAGTCGTGTGCACTTGTGTGTGTGTGTGTGGGTGCGTCAGTGTGTGTGTGTGTGTGTGTGTGTGTGTGTGTGTGTGTTCTATGCATGTGTTTTTTTCCCCTCTGTGATAAGAGTTCAATTTTACTCCTTTTGTAGTCAGACTCAGCTAAACATGCTCCTGATTTTCTGATCTGCAGAGCCCCTCTAATTTTCTTCGTGCTTTTTTAAATTTCACTGAACCTTTTTTTCAGAAATGATTTGTGTCAGCCTTCACATCCCACTGTTCACCTCCATGTGGGATCTTATGTGCCATAAACGCAGCTTTACGTGACCTTTTTTTTCCTCTTCTGCAGAGGTTTGGCTTACCGTGTGTGTGTGCGTGCACTTGTAGTGTCTCAGTTGAATTTTCTGCTCCATAAAGAGCATTGAGGCCAAATGGGAATTTTCTTCTTGAATTACAAACAATTGTTTGGTATTGTCTTGAACTGTAAGTCTTCAGATTTCATCAGGATTCCCTCATTGGTGATCAAATGGCTACGGACAGGCTCTGTGTTTTGTAATGGTGGGCTCGTTTTGCCTACGCATGTCCCTCAACAGCAGCTCTAGATCCACCCATGTTTGTAGCATGAAGCGAGCGAACGCGTTGCCTTTTCAGAAAGGTGACATGGAGGTTTCTGTCCCTCAGGAGGTGGGGAGGGGGTTGGAGGAATGCGAGAACAGAAAAGACTCTTTTGATGCAAAGGCCTTGTATGTATCTTATCAGGTAGATGAGACAATGGGTCAGAGTGTGTGAAGCCCTGCAGCGAGAGAATACTGGCGAGAGTAGTGGTGTGTTCACAAGCTGTAGTGGGTGGGTGGGCCTGGACTGTTTCCCCTTCCCCTCCATGTGCGCCGATTCACAGAATGTGTAGCATGAACTCGCACCCCTCCCCCAGCCCCTGCTTCCTGCTGGAATGTACCCCACCCTTTCCTGAATGGCCTGGATTCCCATTGGCCACGCTGGGTAAATGGACAGGCAGAGAATCCAGCAAGCAGCCGGCGACTCTAAGCTTGAGGAAACTCATAACTGTGCCGGAGCAGCCAATGATGGGGAGGAGATGGCGGGGAGGCGGGAGATTGCTAGCTTGCTCGGTTGGTGGGTTGGTGGAGTGGGGGGGAGGCAGGGACGCTGTCCTGTTGGTCAGAAAGTGGGGTTGAGCTCTTGGGGGTGTGGCCTTGCGCTGGACTGATCATGGTCGGATGTCTTAGCTTAGCTTAGAACCCTCGCTCCCCCTCTCGCTCACAGTTGATCACATCTATGAATTGAAATCCTCTGCTCTCTGGATTTGGGCAGTTGTCCAGTGTTGTGTGGACGTTTTCTTTTTTAAGAGAATTTTCCACTTTAAAACACACTAATTTGCTCTTTTTATTTAATGCTTGTAAGTCAGCAGGTTTTGTTTCTCTTCATGTGTTAAAAATGCTAAGATGCAAAAGAAAAGAGCTGTAGTTGTTTCCCTGATTGACTGAAATCTCATCTTTCAATGAAAAGCACTCTGATATTTATGACATATTATATTTTATTGCTTTGAGATGATTATTAAACCATCAGTTTATGGGTAAATTTTAAAAATAGATTTCTAAAAAGCTTTATAAACCACCACAGCACCCAGAGCACCTTGCACAATCCCATAGGAGGGAGTCGTAATTTGAGGTAGAAAGGCTTTTACAAGAAGGCAGCAAATTTCTCCACGTAACTCAACATTGAACTCTGGGGTTCAGAATTAATGGACTGTGTCCTGGCAGTGAGCGGAGCTGGTTCCCACAGATGAGCCTCTGCTCACTAACAGGTTCTGGTCAGAGTCCTCCATAATCATGCTTTTATTTCTTCTTTTCTCCCAGGTTTTGGATGGGATGCTTGCTCAGTATGGTGCAGTAGAGAGCTGTGAACAAGGTAGATCAAATCCCCAGTATGTTGAAAATTTTGTTTGTTAATGTCGCTCCTTCACGTCACCACAACACTTTGATATAGCATTAGATTTTATTTTTTTGCAACATTTTTCAATCTGTAAAATGTAGTTTCTGTGTTTTTATAAACAGGATTAACTTTTCCAAAGTAATGAATCATTATTTAAATGTTTACTTTTGCAAAAGTAGCTCATGGTTGTAAATTGTGTCACTGTCACTGAATGTGTGTGAATTGACTGTGCTGTGTGATCTCCCGCAGTAAACACTGACACAGAGACTGCAGTCGTCAATGTTCGATATGCAACCAAGGACCAGGCCAGGCTGTGAGTACACACACACACACACACACACACATACACACACACACACACACACACACACACACACATATACACACACACTTTGCACATCAGCGTATTCACACTATGTACGCCCGCTCATCTTTCTTCATGTCTTTGACGTGGATCTGCTGTACTTTGTCACTTTACCCAGCATCCTCTACTGGAAATTGCACAAACTTCCTCTCTCCAGTGCTCTTACAATGCACCTGATTTCCTCCTCCCAAAAACCAGTCCAGTTTAATTTGACATGCAATGATGATGGGGAGGAGGGGGAATCTGTGTGTGTGTGCGTGCGCGTATTTGTTGGAGAGGGAGGGGGTTAAATTAGCCATCTGGTGCCCCCTGGTGTAGATGAATCTTACTGCAGTGTTCTCTCTGCATGCGTGGTTGTAGTGCTCTCCAGGCATGATTGATTGTTTCAGTGCAAATCTAAATCCTGGTGCTGACGGAGCAGACATGTATCAAGTGTGGTGGAGGCTCTTGAGGGTGGAGTGAATTTCTGTTTAGCTCATGACAAGTGATCTTTAAACCTCTGCCTCTCCTGTTTGTTGGGCTTGAACCCCCCCAGACTTCATTGTGGCCATCATTATGGGCAGTGACTGTATGAATCTGGACAGTGCCCTCTTCATTTTGTGTTAATGTCCCTGCTCTTTGGATATTCCCACAGATAAGAAGATTAGACAGAAGTCAAACCAAAGATGTGCCATGTTGTTTTATTACCACGACATCATTCCTTCTTCTCTTCCTTTATCATCCTTTCAGAGGCATTCAGGGGTTTTTAAAAGATGTCGTCTCTCTGTTCTCCTCAGGGCACTGGAGAAGCTGAATGGATCTATGATGGAGAACTATGCCTTGAAAGTATCTTATATCCCAGATGAGACAGCAGTCCAAGAGGGTCCTTCAGCAGGAGGCAGAAGAGGCTTTAACCCTCGTGGAACCCCTCGTTCTGGATCTCCAGGTCTGGGTGCAAGGCCTAAAGTGCAGTCAGACATCCCGCTGCGCATGCTGGTTCCCACGCAATTTGTGGGGGCAATTATCGGCAAGGAGGGCGCCACTATCCGCAACATCACCAAACAGACCCACTCAAAGTAAGCAAGCAGAAGTCAGAATGATACTGAACACTGCTGTGTTTTTTGTCTACTGTTGACTCCTTTCCCGTCCTCCTGTTTAAGATAACCATTGTCTTAAATTATAAAGCAGCAGCTTGAAAACAGTCTTGCATGTTTAAATTCAGGAGTGTTGGAAAGCTTGTGAAAAACATATTCCAAGAATGACCTCTCCAAAGAGACTTTTTGTTGATACCAAGAAAAATATCTCAGTAGAAAGATTAACAGTCCTTCAGATATGTTTGCCAAAGACTGTAAAACTTTAACAAGCGTTGTTTTCTGAACTCATATGTATGGCCTGTATCATGCAAACTAATTCAATTAGAGTGATACAATTTGAACTCATCAGTCATTTTTATGACTTTGAAGGAAATCACCTGACATTTGAGATTCTCCCCTCAGTGTCCTTCCTTCAGGGTTGGACTGTGTCTTTTAATCCCTATGGATTCCTCCCTCCACAGACCCTGAAATTCACAGTTATTGAACCATTCTTGGAAAATAGAACAATCCAGAAACAGATTTTGAGCCGTATGTGAGGCATAATGCGTGGTGAGCCCGTTATACCAAATAGCATGGTGACAGGGTGAGACAAGACCCTGATTGGTCATGCTGCTAAAAACTAGTCCCTCAGATTTGGTTGCTTTATGGTGCTTCATGTTCAAAGCAAAACTTGAATGTTTTTTTTGTTGCTCAGCAGATGCAAAAAATAACAGCAGCACCTGTCCCAAGTCCCCTTTTCTATTGACACTTTCCAGTCCTGTAACACTGCTCATGCTGTACCTTGTTGCTGTTGGTGTCTGTTTTTATCTGTGTGATCAATGTCTCATTTACTTGGGTCTTTTTGTACTGAAACATTTTCTGCTGTTCAACCAATGAATGGAGAGATGAATGTCATGATGTCAACAGGAAGAGGTGGATTGATTTGTGCCTCCTCCCTGCTTAGAATTGATAGCTGCTTTTGCCAATCAGAGCCAAGTATTTAACAGTGCTGGGTGATAGATATGAAAGCCAAGAGTAGTTCTTAATGAAGTACATCTATGGAAACATCTTCACAAAGGTGACAGTAGATCGGCTTCAGTGTTGTGTGTTTAAGTAAAGATTTGAACCACACCACAGTTCTTTCATCAGACATACCACTGTCAAACATCCATTTAAACACAGACGATATGGGGTTCCCCTAGGCTCAGTCTTTAGGCTTCTTATGTTTACAAGCCTGCTCCCAAGCACTGTAATTCATTTTTTTCCCATAATTATTCAGATGAAAATAAGATATTTCATCAATAACATGTGCCCTTACCCGCACTTAATATTGGTATTGCTGCTTTCAAACAGACGTGAAACTTAAAAATAGCTGTTTTCTGAGGAAAAATGAGAATGTCATTTCCCACAGTTTCAGGCCTTGGTTGCTGCAGTCGAAGAACTGATACTTATTCATACAGCGGGCCTTTGACTGCTGGTCAAAGGTCCTTGGTCTTTCCTCTGGTTGAGACGCAGCTTCTAACAGCAGAGCTCTGAATCGGCTGCCCCTGTCTAATCAACTTGATCTCATCACTCCATCACTCTTTGCAGTGGCTTCAACAAGACTTAAAAAGTCCTCTTAGTTTATAAAGCACTGAATGGTATCAGGCAAATTCCACCCTGAGGAGTTCAAAACGTCCCTTCAGGTGAAACTGTCTGAAGACAGTAAGTTGACTGTAACAGAACATAAAGAGCAGTGGTCGTTATATCTGAGCCCCGTCCTGTCAGACTTGGTTCATTTAAACAGGGCTCGATGAAATGCTCTGAAAAGAACTTCAGTGAAATTCAGGAGAAAAACTCAGTGTGGTTAAATATTAAATTACCTCAAACTACAGAAAATGTTTTTGTGTGTACTCGGCTTTTCAAATGTCTTTTCTTTTTTTTTTACATGTTAATTCGTTGTATCAGCCTTTTCTTTGTTTTATTGATTGTTCTGTCTTAATGCCAGATGTCTTTTGGAAGAAATTGGGAAACCACTTTGAATTGCCTTGTGGCTAAAAGGTGCCATTAACCTGCTTTTCCTTTTCTCCAGGATTGACATCCATAGGAAAGAGAACGCAGGTGCAGCAGAGAAACCGATCACAATTCACTCCACCCCTGAGGGCTGCTCGAGCGCTTGTGCAGCCATCATGGAGATCATGCAGAAGGAGGCCATCGACACTAAGTTGTAAGTTTGAGCCTTAAAATATCTGAAGGAAAAGACTGTCCTTTGCTCTATCATCAGTTAGCTACTACATCAAATCTAGGATAAACCACAGATGGATGTTTGTTGAAAAAAGAACCCTGGATTTAATTAGAGATCATGTTAATTGTTTAATTTATGGACATGTTCCTTTCTGTTCCTGACATATTAATGTTTAACACTTCACAAATTCAAACAATAATTTCAAGTTGTGTGTGTAAACGGCACCAAATGCATGCTGTGAATCCTACTGTCTGACTTGAAAAGAGGAGTTCATAAAGAGGAATGTAAACGACTTGAAAATGACGTGTGAAAAGAAAAGGCACCAAACAATAGAAGACAGGGTTTTAGTCACTCTTGAGCGTTTGACTAACCATCATTTCTGTCTTGTTCAGTACTGAGGAGATCCCACTGAAGATACTTGCACACAACAACTTTGTAGGAAGATTAATTGGAAAAGAAGGACGCAACCTGAAGAAAATCGAGCAGGATACGGGCTGCAAGATCACAATCTCATCGTAAGACTTCTTTCATTGACACGGCTCTGTTCAGAGTCCCTGCAGCTCATTAATAAAAGCGCTGCCTGGCACTCAATGCATATTTAATGTGGTTGTATTTGCTTGTCAGAATTTATACACTGACAACTGTTCTCAAGTATCACTCTTTTTTTTTTTTTAATTCCTCATTGTGCCGTGTAGCCTACAGGATTTGACTCTGTACAACCCAGAGCGGACCATCATAGTGAAGGGCACCATGGATGCGTGTGCAAGGGCCGAGGAGGAAGTGATGAAGAAGATCAGGGAGTCGTACGACAGTGACTTGGCTGCTTTGAATGTAAGCATGATCCACAAAACATAAAGCTGTTACATGATTGTGAACTAACCTGGTTCTGAGATTTAGGCAATTTGCTACTTAGATGATAACTCTAACATTGTGTTGAAAACCAGAAAGCAGGAGCAGGAAGGTAATCAGATAATGCAGATATGCACAACAGTAGTCTAGGAGCTTTGAAATCCTAAACTGTTGTGACAGTGGGAAAAACCTGAGAATCAGGGGCTACTCAGAAATATGTGTGTTTAACCAGATTGTTTTTTGAATTACACTTGCATCATGTCAGATGACTGAAATACACAGAAATACACCAGTCAACCATATGACTGACTGTACAATCCAGTTCAAAAGGACTGTCACAAATAATACATTTTCAAAAAGGGATAATTGTGCTTTCTATTTATCACAGTAGTTTTCAAACACCATTTTATTAAAGCTCTATCCTGATACAGAGTGATGTGTATGAGCTCTCAAGTTTTATTGACTATGGACACTACAGTAAGAGAACTCTAGTTTTTGAGCTTTGGTCGCTTGTGGTCACAGATTCACTCGTTGTGAGTCTGCTTTTAAACGGTGGCATAATGTATGTCAGGCCCTGGATCAAGCAGACATTTAGTAATTGATTTTCTGTTGTTGTTTTTCTTTTCTCTGCAGCTCCAGTCAAACCTTATTCCAGGCTTGAATCTAAACAATCTGGGTATTTACCCCAGCGGAGGACCAGGCATGGGTCCCTCTATGCCCAGCGTCCCTCCTCCTGGAGCCCAGTCATATGGAGTAAGTGCCCGTCACACACAGTGCTTCATTATTCCCTGTACACAACCAATGCAGAACCAGGAGTGGCGTTTTTCATAACAACCTTTTATTCTGAAAATCCTGGGTCAGGCTTGAAAACAAAAGCAGATTTTTAGTCCTTAGCGACTCAGTTTGATGTTTCTATTTCCCTTTAGTGCAGTCCTTATGGGGGTGAAGGGCCATTTTGGGCTTCTATGCTGTCGGCGGGCAGCCCGCCCCCTGCTGTAAGTCACCCGTCCCAAAGTGCTTTGCACGGCTTGTGGCTGCTCGCTGCGGGATTAGGGGGCAGGGTTTGCTACATGAAAGTTGTTTCTCTAGCTGCCCCTTCATCTGTGACCTTTCAGGACCTAATCTGTGTGCAGTTCCCAATCCGGTGCATGGAAAGACAAAAGACCTGTGGGGCAACAATGGTTTTGTTTTTAGATCAGCTTCACCAGATGTTTCGCAGTAACGCTTGTGCCAAATATGTCACATTAGCATTTTTTATCAAGGTGAATGTTTTTCTAACGGCGAGTAATACATCCTCAGAGCTGGAGGGCCTTCTCCAGATTCAGACGCTGCCAAAGCAAGTTGTTAGTGTGTCCTCGGCTGACTCATTGATTGGATTATTGGGCCCCATCCAAAACCAACACTGCTACTTGTTGTTCCTCTTTGACTATGCAACAATCTCCCTGTCTGAGCTCAAGTCAATCACACACTCTAAAAACTAGTGAAGTGTGTGCACCAAGATGTGCGTTTGATTTACTGCTGGACAGGTATGTCTCCTCTAACCTGCCGATTTCAGTGAAGGCATGAACTCTAACACAGCTTCCAGATCTGTACCGCCTTAGCTAGATCCGTCGTCTGCATTTCCCCCTCAGTGGCTGGAGTTTCACAAGCTGTGTTTTATGATCCCCGGATCACAAGAGTTAGAGTAACATCCTTATGTTTTTTTTTCCCTTCTTTCCCCAAGCAGGGACCTCCGGAGTCGGAGACAGTTTACCTCTTCGTTCCTTCTCCATCAGTGGGAGCCATCATTGGGAAACAGGGTCAACACATCAAGCAGCTGTCACACTTTGCTGGAGCCTCCATCAAAGTGAGTGACGGACAGGAGGCGAATTTCTGCATCTCAGTGATAACATTTCCCCGACTGTCTACCTGAGTTAATTTGACTGATAGTAATTGGAAGCATAAACGAGGTTTTGCTGCTGTTGTTTTTAATGCTTGCCGTCTTCCGTCCGTCAGATTGCCCCTGCAGAAGGAATGGATGCCAAACAGAGGAAGGTCATCATCGTTGGACCGCCGGAGGCTCAGTTTAAGGTGTTGTACCTCATTACAGCCATATAAACGCGTAAAGACATTGTTTGTAGAAATAAAAAACTGAGCCACATAGTAAAACTTGATTGTTGCAGCTGTTAAGCAGCTCGTATTTTGAGTTTTATTGGTGTGTTTGTGACTCATTACAGCCGGCAGAGAAATGTCTCTCTGTGGCCTCTTTGTAGGAGAAAATAATCCCTCTTTCCCTCAGTGCAGCGTGAGTAATCTGTACTTGTCCTGCCATAGGCTCAGTGTCGCCTCTTTGGCAAGCTAAAGGAGGAGAATTTCTTCGGACCCAAGGAGGAAGTGAAGCTGGAGGCGCACATCAAGGTTCCCTCCTTCGCTGCCGGACGAGTCATTGGGAAAGGAGGAAAAACGGTAAACACGGACATGATTTCTCAATCAGTGCACGAGCGAACACAAACCAGAAGATTAACTTTAGCATGGTTCTCTTTGTTTCAAATCATGACGATAAGTATGATAAGGAGCTCTAAACTGTTCTTTTTTTTGCTGCAGGTGAACGAGCTGCAGAACCTGACCTGTGCAGAGGTGGTGGTACCCAGGGACCAGACGCCCGATGAGAACGACCAGGTTATAGTGAAGATCAGCGGCCACTTCTTTGCATGTCAGGTGGGTTTTATGAAGAAGGTCATTAAAGCAGAGCCTCAGGTAGACACAGGGTCTGATCATCCAAAACCACATGAACAACATTTAAAATGATGCTGAGCCTCTTCTCTCAAATCAGTATTTATCACTCAATCCAAACAAATGAAACTCACCTTTATTTTGGTGCTGAATCCAAATTTAAAGGGATAGTTCAGTTTTTTTGAAGTGGGGTTGTATGAGCTCTATGTGACCACTAAGGACATTAGATACAGTAGAAAGTTGTCTCCTCTCCCTCAGTAAGACACAAACTGTAATCGATGGTGACGAGGAAATAGACGCTAACAGGGAGAGATGGTACCAAATTCAAAGGCTATTTTCTCTGCCTACAAGAACTAAAATCAAAAAGTAATACCACAGTTTAAGAGTACGATACATAAAATATTTTTCAAGTGCATTAAGTCTTCGGAAATATAAACATTTAGAGGGACCTAACTAACTCATGTGTTCTTACGCGCAGCGCTAGTGCGCTCCGTCCCCCCTCCTTCTTTCAGCTGTAGGGAATGTAAACAAGCTATGTTTCGGGTGCCGGTTTTAGCCTCGTGTAAGTTTGATCAAGTATCGTAATTCTTTTGTTTGTACTCCAAGGATTGTGAGGCAGCGTAGGAAATTCAAAATGAGTGACTGTGACAGCGACGATGAAGTTTCAGTCACTTTGGAACCAAAAGGATACCTGTATGAACCGGAGTAGCTACACAGAGCTGTTACAGATAGCGACTGAAAGGAATACAGAGGAGACATCCGCGGACACTGGACATCGAAATACTGAGTGTTACTGCTGCCACGACTGTTGTTGTTGTTGTTGTTGTTGTTACAGGACACTCCAGAATTCAGAAGAGCAGGGAAATCTGTGTGATGAGTTATACAGACGGCTTTAGAGCCAGCGGTGTCCTCTAACTCAGACAAATCCTGAAGAGTGTCTGTAACCAAGTTCCACTCGTGGCAGCAGTAACACTTAGCATCCGTGGGCATTGAGTCACAGCTCAGACATTTACACCACGGAGTATTTCCAACTCTGTCTTGATGTCCAGTGTCTGCAGATGTTTCCTCTGTATTCCTTTCAGTCGCTATCTGTAGCAGCTCTGTGTAGCTACTGTGGTTCATGCTGGTATCCTTATGGTTCCAAAGTGAATGAAACTTCATCGTCGCTGTCATAGTCACTCATTTTGAATTTCCTAAGCTGCCTCACAATCCTTAGAGTACAAACAAAAGAATTACGATACTTGATCAAACTTACACAAGGCTAAAACCGGCGCCCGAAGCGTAGCTTGTTTACATTCCCTACAGCTGAAAGGAGGAGGGGGGACGGAGCGCACTAGCGCTGCACGTAAGAACACATGAGTTAGTTAGGTCCCTCTAAATGTTTATATATCCAAAGACTTAATGCACTTAAAAAATATTTTATGTATCGTACTCTTACACTGTGGTATTACTTTTTGGTTTTAGTTCTTGTAGGCAGAGAAAATAGCCTTTGAATTTGGTACGGTCTGTCCCTGTTAGCGTCTATTTCCTCGTCACCATCGATTTAAGTCTGTGTCTTACTGAGGGAGAGGAGACAACTTTCTACTGTATCTAATGTCCTTAGTGGTCACATAGAGCTCATACAACCCCACTTCAAAAAAACTGAACTATCCCTTTAAAGCTGTGTACCAGGAGTTTGAGTTGATACATATACAGACCCTGAAAAGTATTCAAAAGCTGAAAGTCCTGAAACAGTTTTCAATAGACAATTCTTAAACTTGACAGTTAAGGAGCTGTTATTAAGCCATCTTTTGAAAAGTTTCCAAACTTACAGAAGTGTGGTTCAGCAAATTTCTGTCTTTTTATTTAAACATCAGAGTGAGACAAGGAAATAGATATGAATCCAACAATCATTTTGTTTTAAATATTTTCTGCTAAAAAAATGTCCAGCTGTTTCTGCAGGATTTCATAAAAGTACATTTAGCTCCCCAAAGTTTGCGCCTCTGTGTTTTGCATTGGTTAATATTTCTTAAAGAAACAACAGGATGCTGTCATTGACCAATCAGGAACAGGAATTCAGCACAGCTGTTCAGTCAAGTGAATCATGATGAAGCACTCTCAGATGGAGAGAGGTCTCCTCAGTCTGAGACTTTTTCTCTTCTGTGTTCCAGCTGGCCCAGAGAAAGATTCAGGAGATCCTGGCTCAGGTGAGGAGGCAGCAGCAGCTCAAGCCTGCCCCCGGAGCCCAACCTCCAGTGCCCCGCAGGAAGTAAAGATCCAGCAGACCTGGAGGAACGGTGACTGGATCTGCCAGAAGACTAGTCAGATGGACTGATGCAGCAGGGTCCAGGGGGAGACGGAGGCGACAAGGGGTCGTTGCACACATCTCAGGGGTCAAAGGTTACCAGAAGCTAACCAAACATCCGGCCCATTTTGTCTTACTTGGAGAACTTTCAAGTGTGGCTAATACGAGACCCTACGCCTCTGAACCTCCACCCCACCTCACCTCTCTGCATCTCTGTGAGAATGTACTTCTGAGGGCTACCAACGTCACCCGCCCTCACGCGTACACACCCTCGACCGCTCTCCTCCCCCTTCCCCCCACGGGTGTGTTAAATTTATTTTTTGTCCTATTTTTACACTAGAAACACAAAGAAGAAATAAGGATCCCCCTCCTATCACCTCCTCGGTGTGGTACTTCAAACCCGACAAGATGTTTGGTTGACTTCAGATTTAGTTGAAACTTTGTTTTAGAGTTTAATTGGTTGATGAAGCTTTCTCATGAGTTTTTTCTGTGGAAAGGAAAAGGCATTGCTATTGAGGTCCTGTTTGGACCAACAGAGAGGTTTATTTTGGGGGAGGGTTGGCTCAGATTGGGTGGGCCATGTTTAGGGGAAAGATTCTTGTTTCAGGACAGGACCCCTGAAAGGGTGGATTATATTGGGCGTCCTGCCCTTGTAATGATAGTGGCATTTTATAAATTTGGATGCATTTTATAGATAGACCTATATACATAGATGAATATATATTTAGAGGTGAGGGCAGCGCCACGACTGACACTTAGGGAAACGGTGCCGAACTGCTGCTGCCCAGGAAAACCAATTTAATATGCATTTTACTTAACTACCTCAGGATCTAGTACCTCAGAAGAGAAAAGAAAATGATTATATATATATGAAAAAAATGTTCCTTTCTTTTTTATTTTGCTTTTGTGGTATTTTGTATACTTTATAAAGCTGATAGTCTTTGAACATTTTTATTTTTTTAAGAAAATTTAAAATTTGGTCAGCTGCCAACTGACCTTGCCTTCAACTCTGGTGCTTTAGGCGGCATTGTTCATGTGTATGTGTGACTTAAGATGACCCTGTACATAAAGTCTGTTTGTACATAGCAGCCCCGAAGCACGAGTTGGCGCCCCCTCAGCTGGCGGCTGACAGGAGTATTGAGAGAAAATCGCCTCAGTTTTTCCCCTGAGGGTCCACCATCTTCTGAATAGAAAAACTACAAAACAACTAAGACATGCAAATAATGCCAACCGTACATAACTGCAGCAATGCCATTTAGTTTTGGGATTGACATTCTTATTGGTAATGGTACTTTAATTTGTCAGAAATAGATCCTTTTCGCCTTCCTATGAGGGCTGTGGTCAGGGCAGTATGGACTGTAACGGTCCTTCAGAGCGTCTGTTTTTCTGTCTGTTCTGTTCTCAAACCATCTGTCACCTTCTTTCGCGATGGTTTCCAACAAGGTCCCAGCCCGACTAGGTTTTATTTTCATCGAGCAAGCTTTGTCAGCTCGGAGTGGCCCTTGTAGCCAGGCCATCAGAGTCAATGTTAACGTCGTTCACTGCATGGTGAGGGTAGGGGGAGTCACACTGATAGACGCATAAGTGTTGTTTTGTTTTTTGTTTTTTTTTGCGCTATAGGAAAAATGATTTAAACATTCTCTGTAACCCACAAATGTAACTCTTAGTTCAAACAGGGAAAATGAGCCAGAGAAGGCCCACACATACTGGCTGAACTCTCACTGGGGTTAAGAAAAGAGGAAAGGAATCCAAAACTTAATAAATATACGATTTATTTCATTTTGTCTCTTCATGCCGAATGTAAATATGTTGATTGTGGTAAAAGTGCTCGAGTGTATCCATGCTTCCACAGTAGAACGCCGTCTACCTCAGCTGAGGGGGTGGGGGGTTGTTGTGGCACTAGGCACCCACCCCACCCTGCCCCCACTGAGCGCCAGCGCGCACTGATACCTCAGCCCCACCCCCAACCCCACCCCACCCCAACACGTCTTTCTACATGGGCGCGCCATCCCGACACCACGCTTAACTGAGGGGCACAAGTGATACTTAAAATTATCCCGGACACCTCCTGGTTTCCCGCCTCCTTCCTGCCAAACTGCCCCCCCCCTTCTCCCTTCTCTCCCTTCCTCCGCAGTTTGTTTTGATCTACCTCTTTAGACATGTATTTGAAGTAGAGGCATTCTTCTATTTGTTAGGATTTAGCCCTTCCCCTCCACTCCTAAAAGCCCCCGTGCTTCCCCAGGTATCCCACATTTGAATGAAAATGAAACTGAAATCCTGTACTATTTAGAATTGAGAGAAAATTGAAAAGTGATCAAAAGTATTTTCTTTTGCCAGTGTTTATATATACTCTTTTTGGCTTAATTGAAATCCTCAAACGATGGTTCTTTCTTTCTGCTTTCTAATTTTTTGGTGGTGTGGCTTACATGTATTTGAACTTTTGCTTGGGTTTTTTGTGGAAAAAAAGGTCAAATCACGTGTTTGATTTTGCATTCAATAGTTAAATGAGAAAATATCTTTTCTTTAAAAAAAAAGGGCCTGTCTCCTTTTTTTGTTTCTGATTTGTAAGACTTCAAAATAGATAACAAGTCCTGTCTTTTTTCCCTTTTTGTCTTCCACTGATGCTACACTCACTTGCTGATTTGGTAGCTGTTTTTCTTCTGTTAGCATTTCTTGGCTGTGTAACGTGAAACATCCTCTTGGTATGAGACAGATTTGAGGGACTGGGTCTCTGAGTTTTTTGGTAAAGTGATCTAACTTCAGCATGATATTCCCTCCTCCCCCTCTCTGCAACCATGCTTGTGCCCCATCACCTCCCCTTCACACACAGCTCCACTTGTCAAATGCCTCTGAATAAAAAAAATAATCAAACTTGGTTGTCTTGGACTGTTTTTGGTTTATGTGGGTGTATTACAGATCCATAGAGACGGTGTTTTCATTTTTCATCCGCGACCAAATGCCTTCGAGGTGAATTCTTAAGAATTAAAACTGAAAATCACTCCACAGATTTTAGTTTCTAACATTTTCAACAAGATGACTGACAAGTAATGTATCGTCCCCTTTTTGCAAGCCAGATTTCTGATAAATATTTGCACAAACTTGACATGCTCTTTCAGCATCTTGGCTACAACATTGGTCAAAAAAGAAGGACAACACACTTGAAAATCGAGGTGTTTGTTGGCATACTACTACAATATATCTCAAAAACAGAGGTAGATGTGTGCTGTTGAAATGAAGAGAGGGCAAGAATAGTAACACTGACAGATTTGCTTGCAGAGACCTTCAGTTTTGTCTTTATTTACAGTCCAGCCAGAAACTTCACCTTAAACATGGGGTGCATGAAGTAAGTTCTCACCCATCTACTTTGACCACAGACATTTAAGTATCATACAGATGTGAAGCTCCTGTGCATGATTTGTAACATTTGTTTGTCCAAAGTGACCATTAAATGTATTTCTGACAGACAGTGTAGGAGTTAACTGGAGTTTTTAAATGAACTAATTCGTCTTCACACGTCTGTCTCATTAAAAATATGTTTTATGTTTGTATATTGAGTGCCAACAAAAGAAAAAATTAAATTAAAATGTGAAGAAATCTTCTAGCTCTGTGATTCAACAGGGTCCCAAAATTGATAATAATTTAAGTCCCACCTTAAAGATTTTGGTCTGGTTGATCTAAGCGCCAGTGATGGATTTAAAAGAGAGGTCTGTAACACCCCTGGCTCTATTGGTAAACTGTTTCTGTGATAAGTTGTTTTTTTTTAGATTCATGGATCACTTTTATGAATGGGGGTGAGTACTGGCACGAACCTCACGATGCAATACCCATCTGGATGCCTGGGTCACACAACAATAATATCATGATATCACAGATTGTGATACATTGTAATATTTACACTGTTAACTATTTGATTAAAAAAAAATCACTTTTCTGTTTTATTGTGTCTGTAATAAAAAAATAGTCAGATGCAGTGTTTTATACAGACACATAACTTGAAAATATAAAGTAGAAGTTTCTCCCTTAAACTACTGTGACATTAAACTGATGTTACAAAGAAATGATTGGTTGAAAGACGTGGTCATTTTGTGTAACTGATGAAATTCACTTCTTGTAACCAGTGTTACTCATAAAAAATCTAATATTGCACAGAACATGACTGTGATTATTATTTTATCAGTCTACTACACTGCAAAAATTAAACTTTAAATGATTTTAAACTAAATGACCCAAGAATAGAGAGAAAACATTGATGTTTACGGCATCAAAACCCACATCATGAAGTTTAGGAATAAAATATTTTGAATATACTTTGAGATGACACTTACATTTATTATACAGTTTCTGGGTAACATACAGTGGAGCAGCTCCTCAGCGCCATCTACCGCAGTGGAGGTGCAGGTGAGGTATTGTACTTCCAACTCGCCTAAAATGTGAATTTATAGGAATGTGCAACTTAAGGCTCACAATTTCTTTCTTTCTTTCTTTCTTTCTTTCTTTCTTTCTTTCTTTCTTTCTTTCTTTCTTTCTTTTTTTGTAAGTTTACCAAGAAAAGAATTTATCCGTTTTGTCAGGAGCCCCTGTGAGAAACTTCAAGTTGCTTTTGGCAGCCTCTGGTGACAAAGTGCGCTCTTTGTATTTAACAGTGACACTGAAAGGAAAGGAAAAGGCACAGCCATGGTGGCTTTCAGTGGCTTTAACCTTGATCTGAAAAAAAAAGAAAAAGTCACTTCAACCTGTTGATTTTATTCCTGTTCATTAAACCCTCAAACAACCTTTGAATCATTTGTAAATGTAATGAAGTAACCTCAATCACAGAGTTCATATGATAAGGCCAGTTAGTTCACAACCTTTATTAGAGCGCTTGTGTCAAGTTTCCAGTGAATTCTCTGAATAATTTTATGAACCTTACACTTGTAATAGCTTCATTTTAATCTACTGAAAAGGAAAGTGCGTAGCAATAAGTATATATTTTTTATTTTAGAAACCGATTTAGAGATTTTAACAGTTAAAGGTCAGTGTTATGAAGCAGATCTTTGTGCAGGCTTTGCAGCAAGTTTTTCTTTTACATAGGACAGAAATAATTCCTCCTCTGGCAGATCATATCTAATAGAAAAGAAAAAGCAGGACCTGTGATAAATCTTTGTGACAGACTCTTCACTCTTCAATCTAGACACAAACAAGTCATTAGTATCAATTTGTTACGTTTCTCTACAGCCATCAATGAATTCTTTCATGATTCGATGATTTACTTCAGCTTAAACTTTGCATATCAACTGATTCTGCATCAGTGTTTTTTAACAGTGAGCACAGAAGAAGCCTGGAGAGGCCTACAGGGGGCGTCTCTCAGTCAGCAGGTGATGGCGCTCCTCACTGGGGGGGAAGAGCGTCTCCTTCAGACGGACCATGCCACCTTTGACTCCAGCAGGGCCACAGGCGTCCTCTATCAGGGACCTGCGAACTGGACGGTACACCTTATAGCGCCTAGGAAGGAGAAAAATAGTGTGAGGTGTGGGCAAGTCAAATGCTGTAAAGTGTAAAGACAGACACAACAGTTTCACATCACCTGCAGACCAGGTAGGCAAGAAATGCAAAGACAGCAACCAGCACAGCAGTGGAGGAGAGCACCACTTCTCTAGCATAAGACTTCTTCGACACTATGAGGAGGGAGACGATAAAACAGAGAAATGACTTTATCTTAAAGGGATCCAAAATTTTAAAAAGCTGATCGTCAGCTTGCAAGTGTGTCTGTGTAACCAACCAGGTGCATCCTGGGACTTGTTGATGGTGACCGTGGTGCTGGTCAGGGCCATGCTGCTGGAGTCCTCCAGCGTGATGTTGACGCAGTAGGTGCCAGGCTCCAGAAACGTCCGCCTGAGTTGCACTTCACACCGAGTCGACGGGGGGACGTCATCACACATGATGTTGCTCACTCGAGTGCAGCTGGGGTCTGACACGATGGTGCAGGCTGAGGTGGGAATGCTGAAGAAGAGGGAAAGTGTTCTTCAAGTGCATTTTGTTTTAGTCTTTGTTTTCTACATGTCCCTAAAGAATGCAGATATCTGTGCAGAAAATGTGTTTCGAAGCTAAGAAAATTTAAAACAAGGTTCCCAGAATCAAACATGTATTTCTCAATGTGTGGAAAGAGTGAATGCATTACTTCATATCAGCTTAAAGTACCATAAAGAATAAGGCTATAATAAACTGGCATTTTGACGTAACCTGTTAAAGCTGTGATTTACTGACCTGCCCAGACATCTGACCAAGAAGTTGATGTCAGTGTTGGTAACTCTGGAGGCTGACACGTCCACGATGCACCTGCTGGGCTGGCTTTTCAGTGTGTGTTTGGGCTCTGCAGACGACAGGGAAATGACTTAAATTTTAACCATCCTCTCATGACACATTAATGTCGAAGCATAAGGGTTGTGAGTGGAGGCTTTTGTGTGTCTAAGTGTGCGTTTTGATAAAGTTGAAGATGCAAAATTGACCATAATTAGATATCTAAATCATTTTTATATCTAATTATAATCCTGTCCTTATGTGTCCTCTAGAATGATGGTGACTGTGATCACAGCAGTTTGGTATGATATTAATCTAATGAACCACCCTGCTCAGATTAGCATGTTGACGTTTTTGCATCTTGTTTGTGAGTACAAGCATGCTATCATTTTCTTATCTGACATAAACCAAGGCTTTGAAACATTGGAAACACTGACTTCATTATGTTGCTACTTGATAAATCACTACGTTTGTTTTAATCTGTCCACAAAAACTTCACCAAAAATGTTCATGGTAACCCTCTTTATTTATTTTATGGCATCTTAATCAAATCTTCAAATCTGAACCTTGTGCTAGCACTTAAAGTGAGGTCACGGCGGCCTCAGTCATTCGCGTCAGGCTGTTCCTATTTACAGTCAGTACTTACCAATGAAATGTAATGTGCTGTGATTTGATTGTGAGCCTGATTCTACCCGGACTGTCAGACCCCAAACTGTGCACCATGGCTGTATTTTCAACCTTTTGAGTGCGTTACAACGGATTCCTCAGTGTTTAGCTCTTAACTGTAACCTTTGAGCTCCTTTGAAGGACTTTGGAAGGTCCAGAATTGGCATAGGAGAATCACAGCTCATACTTGGAGTTGAGGGAATAAAGGAGATGTGGTTAATGGAGACAGAGAGGGTTAACACATTCTTTACATCCTTGTGTTTGTGCTGACGCTCTTCATGCAACTCCTGTATGAGCCAGTTGACCAACTCAGCCAACAAAGTCTGGATCTTCCTCTGGAGATAATTCATAAATCAACCTATGGGATTCACCAAAATGCTCTAAATTCCTGTGGGGATGACCTCTTCACCCCTCTGTAACTATTTCTGGCTTAATGACTCTAACTTAACCCCTCTTTGCTTGCCAGGGTTTAAAAAAAAAAAATCATCCGAAATCTGATTTTGGCGCCACCTTGTGGGAGGCACTTCTCAAGGAAGACAACAAGATGACAGAGACTGAAGACTGAAAACTTGTTGGCGTCTCCCACATACCGACAATGGTGATGTTGCCCACAAAGGTGCCGTGGACGTAGCGGAAGCACTCGTTGTTGTTATTGTTAAGGCGTCTGGCGCGCAACCAGGACAGGGTGCTGGGGTCGTAGTCCGGGGTCACACTGGCCTCAGTGGGGAGGAGGGGCTCTGTTGAGGGCAGAACACTGGGAGATGCTGAGGGTGAGGAAGAGGAGGGGAGAGGCTGCTTGGTGCTGGGTGGAGCTGAAAGACAGAAGAAGTGAGGTTTTTCATCTCAGCGGATAAGAAACAAGCGATAAAAAAACTCTCATATGTTCATACAGCAGTCTGCATTAACCCTCGGGTACAAAATACCACTTTTATTTGAACGACCGGCACTAACAAACCATTTGTCCGTTCCAAAAACTGAAAAATAAAATCCCAAAACTGCCAGATCCTCACGTTTCAGAGGGTATCTGAATTTATCACAAGTGATGTTATCAACACGTCTGAGCAGAGAAGTTTCTCATAAACATCGCTTTAATTCTCCTGTCTTCTTTGAAAATTTGCAGAAAATGAACCGTTTGCTTTAGTAAAATTCTGTGACAAAACAAAAGAAAAAAAATCTACACATCTTTCTGCTTTCAGCTAGCCCTGAATAATGGACATGAACCTTGTATTTGCACTTTTAAAACTCTTTTAATTTTACTTCCTGGGGCATTGTTTTGTAGGCATCAAATTACAGCTCAGAGCTGCCCAGCACTCAGTCTCATTATTGACAAAAGCTGTTTTGCAGATTGGCATAATGCTTCTGCAATGTAGACTGAAGAAAGAAATCTTATCAAGGATTTTCGTCTTATTTTAAGTAAAAATTGTCTTGTTGAAGCTGATATGAGCCACATTCAGTTGGTCAGTCTAGAAATGTCTGGTTTTAATTTTTCCCGAGACATGAATGAGGTCTGAATTGCTTGTAACAAGTTTAAAAAAAACCTGCTAATGCAACAAGAAAAATTTTCTCAAAAATGTGCTCAAAACTAGAATAATCTCAATACAAATAACCTTTCTCTTGTTCCAATTGAATGTGCCTCATATCAAGTATAACAAGACAATTTTTACTTATAATAAGACAAAAAACACTCGATAAGATTTCATTTTATTTTCCAGTGTAACAATATTAGCTTTAAATAGTTTATAAATAGTGACTAGCATGTAATAATATTGTCGTTATTACTGCAATTTGGTTATGTCACTCTGCTTAGGAGCAGTTGTTGAGTTACATTCAGCTGTAGCCACGCTTGCCCTGAACCCATAGAGTTATAAGACTTAAGGTTGCAGTGAAAATGAGTCCACAGTGGGTAAAAAAAACTTCAAAGCATCAATACCACCAACCTGAAAATGTGTTGTATGTTTTTTTAATCCTCATAAGGGTAAAATAAGTCAAAATCATTTTTTTCTAAAGATTTATAGCTTTTAAATTTTGTTACACTGAATGAATTGAGTTATATCAGCTTAGAGCCATGGTTGTCCTGAATCTACGGACGTGCAGAGTTTCACTTTGCAGAGAAAAATGAGACCAAAGTGACAGAAACAACAACAAGAAAAATGACCAAAAAACTGCCTGGGATGCAGAGGGTTAATATTTAACTAGATCCACATTCTGCCACCATCTTTCTCACTTGTCTGTCTTCATTTCCACAACATACTGTTAGTGGTTTAACTCACCCCGTGTGGTCTCCACTTTGACAGTACCAGCATGCGTACGCGGAGCAGCTGTGGGAGCCTCTGTGGGAGGAGACACATAAAAATTGTTGTGACACATCTGAATTTATGGATACCAGCTCTGTGATCTGAGCCGGGGGAAGTCATGTCTAGCTTTTTTTCTTCTCTAAACAGAACACTGGAGTTTAAAGGCGATTTTAATTTGAGGTTGGCGGTGTCAAAGCTCTACAATACAAGACAGTGAGGGTTGATCGAGTCAACAGGATCCAGCATTTCTACAGGAGTCACTGTGGGACTCTTTACGGTCTCTACGGTTGAGCGTCAAATGAAGGGTTAATTCTACAGCCTTTATGTAAGATTCTGTCCTCAGATAAATGAACAGATTTTCTGTCTCTGACTTCATTTAATAACATTGGCTGGATGAAGCTTGTCAATCACAGGTAGCCCCGCCCCAAACGTATGACCTGCTGTCACTATAATACCACAAAAAAACACAGTGCCACAACAAGACTTAAAGTTAGGTTGAGAGCATAAAATCAAGAGAAAAATGTTTACTGAAGTCATAAATCAACCAAAAAGATCATTTGCTGTTACTAAAACGAATGGGCTCTCCCCCTGCTGGTCATTACGAAGAATGCAGGTTGAAGACACGTCGACATTGGCTTCATTCTTTAAATCTGAGGATAAATCCATTTCAAGTTTGTGGTCTTTCATGCGACTGCTACAAGTAATTGACCAGTTGGTGTCCAGTACCTGTGGGGGGCAGGGATGTGGAGCTCCTGTGGGTCGGGGTGCCAGCAGTAGGTGGACACTCTATAGGAAACGCCGCCTCCACCACCAGCTTCACACTCATGTCCCCCAGCCTGCTGTAGGTGTGTGCGGTCAGGTCCCGGTGTGTCACCACCTGGTTGCCGTCTCTGAAGTCCCAGATGTAGTCAATGGAGGCGGCTGTTTTGAGGTACCCACTGGGATCGTGGAGCTGGACTTGGAAGACCACGTCCTCGCCACGAAAGAAAACATTGTCAGACTGGTTGACCGCAGCCTTCTGAGAGATGTTGACCGCCACTGGGATCTTATCTGAAAGAGAGAGCAGGAGAGTGAGGAGGGGGTCATAAATAATTCATCTTTAAGGTTTCTCCTGTGTTTGTGCCTGTCACTCAGGCTGAAACACACCGACAGATGAAGGAGTACACGCTGAATGTGCCAGATTCTCCTCACCTGTGACGTAGAAGATGGTGTTGTCTGTGGTGAGAGGGCTGTACTTTCTGCGCTCACGCTTCCTGTAGACCATGACCTCGATGACCTCTGCCCCCAGAGGGATGTTGGTGGTGTTGATGGTCACACTTGAGGAGGAGCCGTCACACGTCTCATAGTACTGGCCTGTGACACACACACAGAAACAAAGGCCATTTTTCCTCTAACATCACTCTCACATCACATTAGAGACTCAAATGTTGTTATAATGCCCCTGTGTTAGCAGGTAAAATAAATTAAATCAGTCTGTTATTATTTATTGTGAAAGTAAAACACTTTTTAATTAACATTATAGTTTGGCAGTAGAGGTCTTACTGTCTTGTTGTAATGCACTAGTCCTATAGCGAGCAGTTTTGTTTTCACTTTATTTGAATGCCTTTTTCTTAGTTATTATACTTCAGCATATGAGTTAAAAACAGTTTGGCTACAGGCTGTATAAAGAGATGGACGACATAGCAGGGCCCAAAAAGTTAAACCAAACATGGAGCTCCCCCTACAGACCGACCGGCTGCAGTACGGGTCATAAAACCCGCTTCAGGAACACGGCTTGTGTTTCAAATAAGAGACACACATGTTAAATAAACACATTGATAATTAAGCCAAAGTAACATTCAGCTGAATTTCTTCCTTTAATGTCTCTGCAGGTGTGTGTAATAAACCTGTGTGTTCTCACCCATGGTGTGCCACACGTAGACGTAGCTTTTGCGCCTCCAGTCGTTGCTCTGAGGGAAGGGCTTGCCATCTGGGAACACATTACAATTCTTCAGGTCTGTGCACTTTCCAAAGCCGTAGTCATCGATCCAGGAGGTCCAGTTGTACACGTAGCCAGAGCGCACCTGTCCATTCGCTGCTCAAAGGCACAGAGGTGGGAGCAAAATGTTGTGTAGTTAAAAACACAGGAACATATACTTCCACATGAGATCACAATTTTTTGCATTTTTCTCACATCTGTATCACTGTGATTGTCATTTATTACATACAAATTACGTCTTTCATCCACCAAAGTTAAAAGGCTGCCAATTATTTTAACATTTCAGAGTTGGTCAGACCCCATAAAACATCATTAAGGGTTAATAACATGTTGTACTCTCTGGGACTTAAAATCAGAATGAGTTAGTTGTTTAAATAGAACAGATAAAGAAACATGCAAGAAAAAAACCTGTTAGCAACCAGATGAGAAATTTAAAACTGCTCTGATAAATATTTTCCATCTGATTGGTCATATGGCAGCTTTTAGGTTAAATTTTTTAATCACGAAGAAAAATGTTATAATTCAGTTCTCCTTTATTTTTTAAAGGATCATTTAAGCTCAAATAATTCAAATTCTGGTCGTATGGCCTGCAGTTGATTTAGTTCAGGTTCAGTACTTATGTAGCAGCACATTCGTTTTTCTGGAGCGTAGCAATGACAGAACCATTTCACACTTCCTTCTCACCATCAGACAGCAGACAACACCTTATAGCTGATGAGTTCAATGAAGCATGTAGCAGATAAACTGCCTCACAGGAGCCAAATGCAAGTCAATACAGGACTCAGGTTTACCAAGTGGACATTTAGGGAACCTCAAGCTCATGCTTATGTTGCTTTTTGATTGTTAACTTGTGTTTTAAAGGGAATTATTTTTTCTTCAACATGTTGGGTAATACATTGATCTTGGGTTTACAACGATTGATAAGTGATTGAAATCTTTGGCTGATTCTGTCTTGACTTTGCACGTCTTTCTTTCAGTGGAGTGTGAGGCTGTGGATCTGTGTTTTAATTTGTTTGGGTGCATGGCCTGGCCGGGCTTTTGGCAGCACCTGAGGCCTCCAGCTCCATACCGTCCTCGCAGTGCTCATCCCAAATAAGGTTTCCACTGGCATCCTCCTTCTGGCATGGAGGGTACTCCAGCTTGGCAGTGAAGGTAATGCAAGAGCCGTTCAGAGCTGGGCTGTCGCTGGTCAGACGAACCTTTGGTTTACCTATAAGACAACGTTTTCCAGGTGAAAATCCTTTGACTGAAAAACACCTGAAAAGATAGCGCTGACTTTTTTTTTTTCTTACCTCTGTGGTGCGTGAGGTCTTTGAGCTTTGGGTTGAGGGGAGGGTAGAGGTAATCGTCCCATGGGTTAGTGTCAGGATCCCAGCCTGGGATTGGTGGGATTGGAAACGGGAACTTTCCAGCTATCTCATGCTTGTGGGGGAAAATGTCAGCGTATGCTGAAAAAAAGGAAACAAAGCCCATTATAAGACTGAAGGGTCCCCAAAGTATGTGAAAGGGATCACAAAAGACCTCAAGACAAAATGATAGTTTCATTATAAAACACTGAGTACTCAGAGCTAGGCACTAAAGTTTTGTTTTCTGATTATAAACAAATGTCTCATTCTATTCTGTACCAACATTACTGAGTATTATTTAAAAAAAAAAAAAACAATGTCAAGAGAAGCTTCACTTCTATTAACTCTTTTAAGCTTTACACCAGGGTGGGAGGGAGCTGCAATATAATCAATAAGTGGTGACAGCATCTCTCCCTTGGTTTATTTACAAAATTCTGTTATGAAGACGTGATCTCTTCCTACAGCAAATATTTCTAATTTGATAATCATATTATCCAGTCTAATAGCGTTTCTTTCTGGTTACTGGACAACAAAAACTCTATAAGTAGATAGGATTCATAATCTGAGGATTGAAGTACATTTGAGCAGACAGCCTTCATGTGGATAAAGCCTTTAATATTTTATTGCTTTCATATTAATAATGTTTGGGTTACAAAACATTTTTTTATGTTTTATGTTTCATTTCAAATCATGTGTGTTCAAATGGACAGAATTTATTGAGTGTAATGTCTTAAAGCAAAAAAAAAAAAAAATCCTATCTCTTTTCTCATGAAAAGTTGTTTTAGTTTGGTGGATGAACCTCTATGTGGCCACAGACTGTCATTCAGGGCCACTTGCCTTAATTGAGCTCATGGGACTCTAAGTGCTGAGAGCTGATGACAGGATTATCAGGCCTATACTCAAACTGTCAGACAGATATCAAAGATTATTTCAGACTTCAGAACACAGAGCTCTACAAATGTTTTAAAGTTACAGAGCTATCAAATGAAACTTTAACTTCTGGTTCAACGGT
Organism: Halichoeres trimaculatus; assembly: GCF_033239565.1. NCBI lineage: Eukaryota > Metazoa > Chordata > Actinopteri > Labriformes > Labridae > Halichoeres > Halichoeres trimaculatus. The sequence continues at coordinate 21,478,223 of NW_027437192.1, forward strand.
AAAATGTAAAAATACAACTCCACATGCAAACTAATGATTCTGTGGGTAATATTGCTTTATCTTGTCTTTATCTTAATTGTTTAAATTGGTTTAAGATATATATATAAAAAAAACAAGTGCCATGAAGCAACACTTACTTCTGCGCCCATCAGCTTGATACAGAGAAAAGACAAAAATCAGAAGAAAAACAAAATGCTGGATTCCCATTTCTCTTCCTCACTTATAAATGTAGAAGTTACCCAGAAAAACATAAACTATCCTCCCCTGAAGTCAGTTTGTCTGTTCACGGACAGAGTGTGTCCCTCTCCCTGCTGCTCCAGCTCTCACAGCTCTTCTTTCTGTCTGTCAGTCCTGAAGTCAAATAATTTAATCTGGGGCCGATGAGCGCAAAAACATGTGATGTTTTCTAACTCGGCGCATCTCATTCCTCATTAGTGACCTGGGCGCAGGAAACACATGAGGGACGGGATGCGCGCGGATATGCTGAGAGCCGTGCGCACGCGCCCTTTACCCCCCATCCTTAGAGACGCCTTTGATGCTGGGCGAGTTTTCATTGTTCATACTGTGATGCTGGGTTATTATGCTACTCCCTATAAAGCAAAGACATTCAATTAACCCACGGTTTTATCTTTGTGTTTTGTCATATGTTTGACAAATCATACAAAAACTCACGAAGCAGCATTAAGGTCACTTTGTACCTGAACACTTCTGTTTGAGAAACTTGATTAAAAAATATGAAGCAGCAAAACAAACACGATTTTCTGACTAAATTGTTGCGTTTTCTGTATTTTTGCCTCCCTTCCTCATTATTTACCAGAAAAGCTCAATGGTTAAATAGAAACGACAAATGTAGCCCATTGACGACGTGTTGACTCAAACACAGCTTAATACAAATATCCTACATTTCAGTTTTAAACATGAGTTATAATGTCGTTTGATTATGACCTCAAATGTCCACGCGTGACAGCTGAGCCCGTGATTGTTGCATTGCCTACACGACTCCGATAGAGCTGTGTCACTGTGACAAACACTGAATGAGCGCGCGAGACTTGATGCCTGGGCACGCGCTGAAAAAGCAGAAGAAAGTGTGTGATGGGCAGCAGCCAGGCTCACGCTCGTTTTCAACACAATCCAGCATGTGATAATCATCTTTATTTCAGCAGCTCCTCTGCTAACACGAGGAGAGTTTGGAAAGTGTAACAAAAGGCTCACGGACTGGAAACTAACCACTGAATCAAAATGTAATTTCCCACTTCAAAGGTCGTGCGCAAATTCAGCAACAAGGAGAGGACGACATCACAATATTTGAGTGACAACTAACATGCATGAGTCTGTTTACACCCAGGGGAATGTCTACATATGAAATAAAATGTTAAGTTTCTGCTTTAACTGATACTGGATTCAAATATAAAGCCATTGTTTAAACGAATTAATTATATAAAGAGTTAAAAAGAGACACAACAAAGAGAATGCTCATTGCTCTGAAACAGGCTTTTAAATTATTTCCCAAAGCTCCACACACCAAGGAGGGAAAATTCATCAAATATATATGTATCTATGTAAGTACCCATAATACTTGTGGCGCGTTGAGTGTCGATACAATAAAATGGCAACAAAAATAATTCATCAAGGTCACATAATGCTAATGTGAAACGTCAGAAGCTCAAACTGTGACGCTATACCAGGAATTGGTCCAAAGATGGAAAATCAAAACCAAAGTCAGTGGATAATCAGGCAAATGTATCATAAAAAAAAAAAAAGAAAGAAACCACTTGGGGGGAGATGAAGTCAAAAATACAGGCAGAAAGAAAAAAAGACAGGAAAGTAACGGGATGCTGACACAATTTTTTTTTTAAAAAGGACGTCTTTGGACAGAAAAAAGAGGGACTAGGCTTAAACAGGTACTCACAGAGAGTAGAAAGGTAAGGGACAATAGGGTTGTCTGGGAAATGGAAACATAAGGTCGGACAGACCCATAGGAGAGACTTTGAAAATGAAAATAAAAGGGGGAACACAAGACATTATACATGAGGGAAGATAGAAACAACTTAATCTGGAGCCGTAACAAAAGCGCTGAAATCACAGTTCTTCAAACTTATTTTGAACTTTTTTTGTTTTGTTTTATCCTCCAAACAAAATTCGTACCTCAAAGTCAATGCGTTGTGACTAAAACCCCCAAAACCCCTTGACAGATAAACCCGAAGATTGATTTTTATTAAAGGGAACAGGTGATAGAAAATGTGTATTTAGAGCTATACTGCTCTTTCTCCGGCAGAGTGCAGCACCTCTCCGCAGCGTCTCACAAACAGATGAACAGCTTCAGAAGTTACTGTCAGTCCCTCTGCTTCTCTGCCCTTTTTTAAACTCTTTTTTATTTTTATTTTTTAATACTATCACATCATCGAATAGCCTATGACTCCAGTTAGACGAAACGCACCCGGTAAACAAGGCCAAGAAACTATCCACATGTTATCTTCCGAATAGATGCATGGCTGCATCCTTATTTTTGAAAACATTTATTATGTTTTGTATTGACAGATCAGTCTTCTTGGCTGATCTTGTCAAATAAGTGATGAGCTTTATAGAGCAGAAAGTCCGTTTTAATACTCTGGAATCTAGTTCAAGTCATAAAAGAGGAAAATGGAAGAAAACCAAAAGCAATATTTTTTTTTAACACTTATAAGCTTGAACCGGTTAATAATTGGCACTTTCCTCACTGTAAAAGAAACAGCACGGAACGATGAATCAACAGTGAAAGGACAGCTTTATCTCCGCTTCTTCTGTTTTCAGCGAACGAAGAAATCAGTGGCACCAAAACAGAAATGTGAATGAACAATAACCCAGAAATGCACGGTGCTGCCAATCGGCAGTTTTCTCTCTCTGGAAGCTTCAGAGTACTTTTCGTGCTTTCTCATTTACAGTTCTGGCTTGTCTTCAGATTGAGGAATGCAGGATCGTTCCCTACAATGTGGACTTCAGTGTGCACGGGTGTTTTTTCTGTGTGTGTATTTGTGAGTGAGCGTGTGTCCATGCTCCTGTTGTGTCTACGTGGTTCTTCTGGCGGTGGACACTCCCACCGTGTGAGTGTGTTTTGGCTGCAGGATGGAAACATATGGGAGTGTTCATCGCGCAGCTCTGGAAATAAATGAAGGCGTTTTTTCTTCCCTTTTTCACTCAGGGCTTATAAACATTTTCCCACAAGAGCACACAAGTTAGGAGCTGGTGCCTTCTTACTCCTTGTGTCTGGTCTTTCATGTCCCTCTTTTGTTTTTACACTCTCTTCTTGGCACTCTTTCAACTCGTCAGCCTGTCTCTCCAGGTGTCCCCTCCCTCTTCTGTGCGCTGTAATCAGAATCATCTGAAGACATCCCACCCTGTCATCTTGAGCACAGCGCAGGTAGAGGTCCTTTGTAAAACTCTGGGACCCCACCCACCCACTCAAACACAGGGGCCACGACCTTCAGCACTGTCACCAGTGGAGAGTGTCTTCTGGCTCCTTGTCTCCTCTGTCTGTTCTGCCAGGTAGCATGAGGTCCTTCACGTCGCTGTCTCAGACAGCCACAACACAGACCAGAGCTCGAGGAGCACGCTGACGCAGAAGGTCTTCATTTCTTGTGATGTGGTGGAGATGAATTGGCCAGAGTCTGACCTCTTGTTGGCCAAAGTCATAAAGAGAGTATGATCCTGAGGTCATATGGAAAGTGTTTCAGGAAGTTTAAACCTTTTCTATGATTTTTTTTAATGACTTTTGGGCATTTCCTTTCTTAACTTGGTTTCCATAATCTAATTTAGGTGCCGTGCTGCCTTCATGGAAAAAAAACTTCACTTGTCAGAACGGATTTATGAAAATTTCAGCTTGCTGAAAAAAGAGGGTCACCAAAAAAGAAAATAAAACACACAAAAAGATGGGTTTGAATTGGAAACAGCAGCCCAGTGTGCCAAGATCTCCCTGGAGAACCGAGAGATCGAAGCCTCTACGCCCCGCTTCCCGGCACCATGAGCCGGTCATGGGACCGCGCGGCGCGCCGCCAGCTGGCCGTGGAGAACAGCTTTGATGTTTACGCACCGAGGAGACGCCTCTTTCTCTTTTTCTCCCTCACTCTCTCGCTCATAGACATCAGACATTACGCAGAGGAAACAGAAAACAGTCTTGTTCCCTGAGCTTGTTTGTTGAATTTGATTCTTGGTCCTGGTGGAAAATGTTAGTTAGGAAAACAAACTTTTGAGTAATCTGGTGAATTCTACACACGTAGGGACGAGTGTATCTGCATAACATGACAGAAATGTGACCTACAAATCCCTTAACAGACAGGGATTCAACTTTAAAATGACACCCAGGGTTTACAGATATCTGTTCACCCCATATATCATCTTAAACTGAGGTGGCTGTCAGAATCATGTCTCATGCGCACAGACAGGTGGGTGTGGCAGGTGCATCTTCAAGCTGTGAGGTGAGCTGAGGTTTCCTCGCGGGCTTTAGGACCGCGGGATGAGCTGGATAACAGACAAAGTGTGCGCACCTCTCATACTGAAGTTAAGAGTTTGTCCTCAGTCTACCTTTTCTTTTCGTGCTCCAGATCCAGTGCTCCATGGATGCTGTACTACACTTCAAGGAGCTGATCGGTGATTGATTTCTTTTTTTTGTTTTCCTGAAAAATTCCTGCACGGTCTCATCATCTTTTGAAATGACTTCAAAGTGGAGTCAAAGCTCAAAAATGGGAGAGCAGAGGACACACTGGGCTGACTTTTAAACACTGGATCCCTCTTGTCCTCTTCTGAACTCTTCGTGATGAGGCTGTGGATCAGAGCTGCAGCTGTCCGGAGGAGGGTGATCTGCCTCTGGCTGCTCCTCCTTGGTTTCGCGCTGATCAGCCTGGCTCTCTCAGATCTCTTTAACCAGAGCCAAGATCAGAGTCATCAGAACCCCGGTCCCCCTCGCCGACCCCTGCTGCAGCGGATCCCCAGTGCGCCCGACCTGGAGATCATCGTAAACTCTTGGGACCCTGCATTAGAGCTCGGTGTGGATGTCGCTCCTCTGGAATCTCTGCAGGAGGACCAGCTTTTATATGTGCCATCATCGCAGAGCACAAAGAGTCCGCTGCAGAGGAAGGGGAGCTACAAGGTGATCCTACCCGGGGTGAGTAAGGAACCTGTCACTCCTGCGCCACGAACGCAAGGTGAAAAGAAGATTACAGAGCGGCCCCCACTGAAGGACAGGGAAACTGCTTTGGAGCTGTCTGTTGTGCAGAAGTTCGGATTCAACGAAGTGGTCAGTGAAAGGATTTCTCTGCATCGTACGTTGCCTGACGCGCGTCATCCTGAGTGAGTGGCCAAAGTGCTCATCTAATGATTTTTTAATTAAACGTACAAAAACAAAGTAGGCGCTTTGACTGAACGACTCTCTTTTACAGGTGTTTAGGTGAGCAATATAGCGAGTCTCTGCCATCAGCCAGCGTTATAATCTGTTTCCACGACGAGGCTTGGTCCACGCTGCTGCGCACCGTGCACAGCGTGCTGGACACCGCACCCAAACAGTACCTGCAGGAGGTCCTGCTGGTGGACGACCTGAGCACGCACGGTAAGTCTCTCTACCAGTCTACATACATCCACGTGACCTGTAACCTCACGCCAGTGTCTATATTCGTTCACCAGGACACCTGAAGAGCGTGCTGACTGAGTACGTGTCTCACCTGGACAGAGTGCGTTTGATACGCAGCACCAAGCGCCTGGGAGTCGGAGGGTGTCGATCTCTGGGTGCTACAGAAGCTGCAGGGGAAGTGTTGGTGTTCATGGACTCTCACTGTGAATGTCAGAAGGGCTGGCTTGAGCCGCTGCTGGAGAGAGTGGCCCAGGACAGGTACTGTTCAATATTATGATCTGGACCATTATAGGTATTTCTTTTTAAAACTTTTTTTTTTTTTAAAAACTCTTAGTTTTGCTGAGGTGCTGCATCTGTGAACACACATTTATCTGACCCAGCAGACTGGGCATGATACTCTGTCCTAAAACAACACAAAATTCATACCTGGTACAGAAGATCACTGGCTCTCTCACGGTCACTTCTGTGGGAATCCACTCCAGCAAGTTGTAACGTACTGCTAAGTAAGCTAACTGTTGGTTAGCATGCTAGGTTTTAGCAAGCAAAACACATCGTGATAAAATAATAATAATTAAATATAATAATAATAATAATAATTAAATAAGATAATGCTACAGAACAGAAAAAAAACGTCTCACTGTTATGCTCCGTGTAATGGCACAGGGATAAATACCACAACAGAAGTTAAACCTATACTATCGGGACCAAGCAGTAACCTCCGGTCCATGTGATGAGGCAATGCGGAAGTGCTGAAATCTGCTGTTCATTGAGTGTCCACTAGAGGCTAGCTCCTGAAGTACCAGAAACAACAAACACATCAAGAAAAAAGAGGGAACAAACCCTGCAGAACTGAACATGATAACAGCCTGGTCCAAATAATGTCTTTCTGTGAATAGCTAATTTCTCTAACAGCATACAATGTACAGGGGTGAATTCCTTTTTAACTCAACAGTTTAGAAGCTATAAGATGTTGTTCTTTTGACCCTTATTAGAATGGCGTTCAAAGACAGTTGTGATAAGAATTACATCTTAATTGTTACCCATTTTATTTGAATATGATTTTTTTTGGATTAAAACAATGCATACTTCCTTAAAATTTTACTAAAAAAGTAGCAAAAATTGCCCACTTGAGTGTATGTGATACAAAAATTATATCATAAACAAAACAATAAAGCAACCGTTTTTTATGGATTTTGTTAAAAGAGTTAATAAAAATCTTAGTTCCAAGAAATTAGAAATTTCTGGCTATTTTTTAATAGGTCAGGCTTTTAAGGGTTAATCAGGAAGCTTTAAGCTTGCCAAATTTCCTATATGGCCTCTGATTTGCTTAAAAACAGTTGGGTAACGTCACAGAGACTACATCCAATTATTATTCAGTGTATGGTAGTGTTTTGCCAACTCACACAAAAAGTCAGCAAGTCAAAGGATCAAATATAAATAAATAAATGAATAAAAATACAAATTAAACCTTTTCTGACACTAGATGGCAGCACCTGCAGTCAGATAGCTTGGGACACTTTGTGCACTAAGGCCTGAGTCTAAATTTTTGCTTGTATTGTATGTCACTTTGGACAAACTCATCAGCTAAATGAAATTGTAGAATTCTGGAAAACTGCAGCAGATGTTCAAAGCCACTCCTGGTCTCACATGCCCTACTGCTGCTAACCGTGTTGTGTGAGCGGTCAGCAGGGTGAGCCATGTTGATTGCACCAAGAGTACTGGGTACAGCTTCTGTTGCTGTAAAACACAGTGCTTGGCATCTCTTGGTAACTCCCCTAATCTCTCAGCACCTCTAAGATTGGGAGCAGCCGTTCACTGCCCCAGGAGTGAACTACGCCCACGTTCCTGCATAAGATGGGCGGTTCAGTTCAATCTAGAAAATATGAGTGCTTTTAATGATGCACAGAGCCAATATGTGGTATCCACAATTTAAAGGCTCTGTGAGGGCTTAACAATGTTGATATGTCTCACTCTCATAAACTTGCCTGTTTGTAATCCAAGATTCAAAGAGAGATAATCTGTGGCAAAATGAGTTATTTCTTAAAGCTATTTCTTAGCTGACCCATTAACAGAAAAGTCCTCAGACAATGCTACATAGGCTTCAAACTACTGTTTGAACATTTCAAACAGTTGTGCTTTACCTTGTCGCTTTGCATCCTGCAAAAGTTTTCTTGAACAAAAAAAAGCCGTGTTAAAAAGAAGATTTGCTTTCCTTTTAGTTGCTTCCTAAAAAATGGCAGCTTTGGCAAGAACCCTGCTTTTGGGACAGTGGGTGCTAATGCTCATGGGAAATTGAGTCTCTATTCTAAAAAACAAAAACAAAACAATAGCTTTACCAGATAGTTCTGAAAGCCCTTTTAATGCAGTAATTAGGACTGAATGGAAGAGATAGCAAGTGGGGTCATAAACAACAAACTACTTTATGGGGAAAAGATAACTGGTAAGATTTAGTTTAGAAAAGCAATAAGAGACATTTGATTTTTAGTTCAATTCTGTTCAATTAAAAACTTTACTTGTCCCTGGGGAGCAATTTACAGGCACACAGAGCAGTCAATTAACAACAGTAACCTGAATGAAAATAACTTTTTCACCAATAAATTAAAAAAACGCACAGAAGATAAGTGTATTATCACACTAACTTTAAAGTGCTTTATCTATTAGATGCAGTACCGATGAGCTAGCCAGAACTCTGAAGAACAGCTAAGATAAATGTAGACATTTTTGCATCTGTGCCTAAACTCACATGACTTGCTCCTCTGCTCTTTGACAGGAGTCCACGAGAGAAGTGAGAGGATGCAGGACTTAAAGTTATAAGACGTCCTTCTTCATTAGTTAAACAGAGGATACATGTTCCATGTGTGCTCTCATGATTTGGCTTGAGTCTTGTGTCTGGGGCTGCCTGCAGCGTGCCTCTGATCACACTGGCTAATTAGGCTGAACTCTCAGACCTCAAATCTGCAAACACTCAGCCACATGTTTGACCTTTCTTTCTTTTTCTTGTTCTTCTCTTCTCCTTTAATCTCTTTGCTCCATTTCCTGTGAGCATCAGATCATACGTGGCATTTTGGGAGGAATATTTCAAATAACACATGTGCACCAGAACAGACCCTCTCTGAACTTAGCTGACTCACACAAGCCTGGGAGTTGAATTCTTTTCCTCCTTTAATAATATTCAGTACTGCTAAACATATGCATAACTACGAAGTAAAAATGCCAAATAAAAATACCAAAATTTGAGTGTTTTCTCAGACCTGTCACTGAGAGGTGCATCGTTCTAATTCACGACACACATCAGATTTATATCAAGTAATACCTCATTAAACAAAGTTTAAAAACTCAGATTTAAATATCAGGCTTTCTATTCATATAAACTTTGTGTATTTCAATGCAGGACCAGAGTGGTGTCCCCCATCATGGATGTGATAGACTGGCAGACCTTTCAGTACAATGCCACCCAGTGGCCAGTGAGGGGAGTGTTTGACTGGAGGCTCGACTTTCACTGGGAATCAAACTTTCAGGTGCAACGGAAAGACGCAGACTCAGCTGTTCTACCAGTGATGTGAGTTCAGCCCGTCTGTTCTTTCTGCTGTTGTTTTCTAAAAAAGTCACTTTGTACCTTTTCTAATCATACAATTTACCATAAAAAAAATCACAGCATTTGTTTTTGTTTTCCTAAGACCTCAGAGTTAAGGAGGGATGTGTGTCTTTCAGGAGTCCAGCATTAGGAGGTGGTGTTGTGGTCATTGACAGACATTTCTACCACAGTGTGGGGGGCTACGATCCTGGCATGCTGTTGTGGGGAGGAGAACAGATCGAGCTGTCAATTAGGGTAAAAACATTACTTTCTATCATCAGCTTTTCTACCAAACCCTTCAAACCACATGTCACAGTGGACAGAAGCATGGCTCACTCACAGCAGTGCATCAGTGGGATGGATTCAGTTGCGTTCTGTCAGGACTTCAGGAATGTTGTTTTGGGACATGGTGAACTTTGCAGATGGAAATCTCAGGTCCAGCAGAGGTCTGGGAATGCTTGGGCCTGCTGAAGAAAGCACAATGATGAGAGGAAAATGTTATTTGACCACTTGTTTTTCCTCAAAGACCTTTGAAACTCACAGTGTCTTGTAGTATCATGTTCTGGGGGCAGATCCAGCAAAGCAGGGGTGTATCCAGGCTTTTTTTTTTTTTACTGGGGTGGCCAAACAGAGCTTCTGTAGAAGTGCCATGAATTATGCCTGCATTCATGAAAGAATTAACAACAATGCTTTACCTTTTTGTCTCTAGTTAAATCTAATTTACCTATAAGTTTTAAAGTGTCAACAGCATTATGTGTCTGTGCTTTTTTTTTTTTTTAACTCTAATAAGCCACAAAATAAAGTGACAACACATAAACCCACAAAGTGTATAATAAACACAATTTGACCCTTTATAACCTGGCCTCTCTTTTGGGGGCTCTGCTCCAAAAATGACAAATTGAGAAGAGTATATCTCTGCTACTGCTGCATCTATTTAAATCATTCTGGTGTCATATCAAAGAGAACACTTGTGAAATGAAAAATTTTCATAAATTAAAAAAAAGTTGGCAGATTTTTTGAAATAACATTTTTTTGTGAAATTTTTGGAATTACCAAAATTTGTCACATCTTAACAAATTTCCTTAAATTACAAAAGTTCTTGAAAGTTTTGCAAATTACATTTTTCAAAGGGTTGCAAATTTTTTACATTTTTATTTTCACATTTTGGCAAATTTTTTAAAGTTTCAATTTTTTTATTTTCAAATCATCAAAAAATATAGGAATCCAAATGTACAATTTTGAATATATATATATTCTCAGTTAGATAATCTTCTACTAGGTTTCAACTATGCAAGACTTTTTATACATTTTAAACTCTTTATTGTGAGGATAAAGTAGATTTAGTGGCGGCTCAGGAATTACTTCAATCCAGGTGAGCTGAGGCAAAATGTCTCCTACGAAAGTAAAGGTTGCAGACCCCTTATCAAAACGAACAGAAAGTTTGGTTGCAGAATGACTTCATGGTGTTTGTAGCTGAGTTTCTCCTGTTTGATCTGATGTTTGATAAGATTTTATTTCTTATAAGTGCTTTTATGCCTTTTAGTTTCAGAGCAACCTCTAAGTCCTCTAGCTGGGGGACTTAAGAGTTTAAAGGGTTAAAGAATAAAATTTACAATTTAAAGTATTCTGTGAATTATAAACAAACATTGTGCAGCCTGTTAAGAATACATGTATTCACCATACTTTAGCACGCTTTGAATCCTTTTCTTATAACAGTTTGAAGATCAGAAGAATACAAAAAGATTAACTTTAGCTGTTGCTGTAGGTGTGGTCCTGTGGAGGCTCCATGGAGGTGGTCCCCTGCTCCCATGTGGCTCATGTAGACCATCACCAACTGCCTTACCACTTCCCAGACCAGGAGGTGCTTCAGAGGAACAAGATCCGCATCGCAGACATCTGGATGGATGCATACAGGAAGATCTTCTACAGGAGGGACACACTCGCGCACTTCATTAGGCAGGTGTGTGCGCACTTGCATTCAGGAAATACATTTACTGATAAGTTAGTGAGAAGAGGAGCAAAAGGGCCTGATTTGATTTTTTCTGGATCAGTCTGAGAGTCCAAACATCACAGAGTGTCTGCATCTCAAGAGAAGTCTGGGCTGCAGGAACTTCCACTGGTACCTGACTACAGTTTATCCTCAACTTTATATCCCTCAAGATAGGCCGTCTCTCTCAGGAGAGGTAACACACACACACAAGCACACAGAGTATCACACATTAGCACACATTAACACTGTTCTGTGTTCTGTGTGTGACTGACTGACCTGTTTTCAGCTGTACAATGTGGGCACGGGCAGTTGTGCAGACCTCCCTCGGGTGCAGGGTCTGCAGGGTGCTGCCATGAATGTGGCGCCCTGCAGTGGGACAGGCAGCCAGGTAACAATGACAGCCGTTGTGAAATTCAGAGAACGATAGGCGACACACAGAAGCAACAATGGTCTCTCTTGTCACCACAGCACTGTGACCTGAACGCTGACTCTGAGGTGCGGTGGGGTCCCATGGGGGCTCTGTGTTTGGACAAAGAGGGAGAGCGGGTGGTGGTGTCTCTGTGCACCAAACAGCGACCGACCAACAGCAGACTCCAGTGGAAGTTCATCAAGGTATGGCAGTGTACATTTACATTGTTCCCTATGGTGCCTCTGAACACATGGTTACTTTGGGTGTTAGGCTCACTCTGTGTCTGTTTTGTGTTTCAGCTGAGCGGTCAGCTCGTCCACCAGCAGTCACAGTTATGTGTGGAGGCTGTGAAGGAAGGGGAGATCCCACAGAGCAGCACGGGAGGCCTGTTTCTGCGGCCCTGCACCCACCACCCCAGACAACAATGGCACTTTGAGCAGCTTGTAGCTCCTAAAGGTGCCTGATGAAATGCAAAATTGAATTCCAGAGCACATTCTTTCCTTAATAAACTATAAATAGTGGCAAGTAGTGAACAATTATAGGAAATATACAAATGATCATCTACTTGCTTCACTTTGCCACTCTGTCTGTTCCTGTTTTAAGGATTGAAAATAGTAAGGTACAAAATATGATTATTTTAAAGAGAATCTTTATTTAAAGTGCTTTTGTAGAAAAGTATATGGTTGTATTTATTAACTTGTCTTTTTTATGTGTTGACCTCAGTAAAAGTTTCATTTATTCAAGCCTCCGGTCCTGAGAAATGACTCTATTGGGAGTGTATAAAGCACTGCATGGCAACCAATTGAGGCCGGCTGCAAAACACAAATAATCCTGTTAGGGCTTGTGCACAACTTCAGTCAATCAACACAACAGAAATCAACATTTACAGCCTGGCTAAAGGCATTGTATCTATCTATGCAGGTAACCACTGAGCTTATATAACAAAAGGAAAAACATGGGCATTTTAATCACAAAATTGGATCAAGTACAGCAAAAAGAGATGGACATTATAAAAGTTATTTTTTGCCTCTAGGTCACATGACCAAAAAGTTATCTATGATCGAATTATTTAAAAACTAATCCGAAATTGGTAGCAGTACAAATAGAAAAACCAGTGCTTGAGCTAAGTACAGCAATGAGAGATGGACATTAAAAAGTAATTTGGTGACTCCAGGTCACAGGACCAAAAAGTTATTGATGATCAAATTATTAAAAGAAAAAACTCTAAAATTGCAAACGGCACAAATAGTAAAACCAGTACTTGAGCCAAGTACAGTTATGTTTTTTTGGAGAATTTAACAGAGTTTTGGAGTTTCAACCTCACAGGATTAAAAATCTATTGACGATGTGAGTTTTTTTTCTGCTTATAGGCAACGTGTTTCTTTGCGACGGTCCCTAAACCGGGCTGCAATACGGCCATGGTGGGTCGTGACAACAATCAGCGGAAGTTCCGTGGGAAACCGTCCGCTTTATGAGCGACCCATCTCGGACACGAGTCGCCAAACAGTCCTTGTCTGGGGGTCGAATGTCTGTTTAATATCCAGCGTGAAACCAAGTTCACCTCGGTGTTAGATGAGGGCCAATCAGTGGGACAGAGTGCATGACATGTACACACACACACACACACACACACACACACACACACACACACACACACACACACACACACACACGGGCCTTAGAGGACATCTAATAGAGCAGCTTGAGACAGAACCAGCAGTGTGTGTTTATTTACATCTTTTTTTGCCATGAATTATTCCAAAAACTTAGTCAAACCATTCCACTTATCAACAGCAGAGGGAGCCATCACCCTTTTTAATCTTCTATAGCTCTTAACCACTCTCTGTTTTGAGACACTTATTTTCACAATTTAAATTCACAGATGAGAATTTCCATAAGAAATAGCCCTATGTAACTTGACTGTGGATGCTAACAAAATGATTCTGCTCAGCAGGCACTCCACGTGACTGTAATGTCCTTACAGTGCAGATGGCTGAACAGAGAACCTGTGGTAAACATGCCAACAACAGGGTCATGAATTGAACAACACTGTTCAAGTATCCATTGGGGCTCAGGGCCAGACAAACATGATATAAAACCTGGATATAAGCCAGGGTTAGCATGAAAGCTAGCAGGCAGAAACCACTCTGAGCTCTCCTCCTGTGTCTCCTCTCTTGCCTCCAGGCATTGGGTCCTAATAATTTCATATTCTCTGTCAGTAATGTTCATCTTAACCCATGGTGCACTCAGCCCTGTGGAGTATGCACAGCTCCTTTTCAATAAAACCAGTCAGATGGTGTGTCTGAGGCTTGGAGCCATAGGTCAAACACTTGCACAAACAACATGTTGTTGTTGAGTAGTGCGTCTACTCTTGGTTATGTAACAACAGTCTGATGAGCTGAAGGATAGGAAGATGTTTCCAGAGGATGGCAAGAGGTCACAGACTCACTGTAGGATCAGTTTTGCCATGAGGGGCAAAGGTTAAGTAATGCAGCTCTTATTTCAGGTTTAAAGTTTACCCAAGGAAAAACAAGCAAGTGTCTGCCCTGACAAACCCGTAACAGTCCAAGAAACCTTAGGCAGTTTAACAGCTGAGATTCTGTTTATGCACATTTTTATCATTTTCTTTGTTGTACAAGTTTCAAGAATGATGCCACCACAGCAAACATAAACCCTCTGCAAGAAACAGCTTAAATCTATCAGTACTAAACACAAAGATCTTTCTGTCCAGGTTTTATCTGGCACAACTGCTCCCCTGACACCTGAAGTGCTGCTCTGGTTTACAGTCATTTACGACACTCTAAGCTATAGATTTACCTTTGTAGAAGTGTTGAAGCTGGAATGATGATTTTTATGGGAGGTATAGAGAGATCATTCATAATCAACGCAAAGTGGCCCCTCTCTTTGAGGTGTACCACGTTTTTGTCACAAAAAGGCAAGACTATTAAATGAAGACTGAAGGTTATTTTTGTATGTTGTCATCTTATCTAACCCTAACCTCAGGTGGTGATAAAATGGTGGGCAGCTGTTTAGAAAAAAGATCTGCTTTTAGGTTTATGATGATTACAGTCTTTGTTTTACCCATGCCACTACTTTTGAGAAACAGGGGTTTTAGGGACCTGGTAAAGGTCAGTGGTGAAACTGTGTGTCCCTCAGGCTACACCTCCACCTTCTGGCCCTTTGGCTGCCCGTGGCTGTACAGTCACAGCAGATGGCTGGTCGCCACGAGTCTGCTCCAAGCAGAAATGTTGTGTTGACAAATGAAGCTAAAGTAGATGTGTAACAAACAACAGTTTCTTCTGAGGCTGGCTGCCAATTCCAGGAAGTCTTAGTCAATATCCATGTTAAATGTCCATTTTAACATCACGCTACAGCCTTGATTATTCATACACATTATCAAGAACAAAATCGTATCATTTAGATATATTTCCCAATAGCACCATCATCACTGTCATACTTTTTTTTCCTGACTATTTTAGTAAGTGATTGAGCAGCAGTAGCTCAGTCCATAAGGACTTAGCTTTGTACTAAGGGGGTCGCTGATTCAAGTCCCAGCATGGACCAAGACTGGAAATTGGGCTGGTAGCTGAAAACAATTTTACCTTGAGCAAGGTACCATAACCCCCAACCACTCAGAGTTTTACATTGGACAAAAGCATCTGCTGAGTGAAATTGTAAAATTGTTAAAAGTCCCTTATTTTGCTCCTTTTCTGCAGGTTAATATGGATCACTGATGTCTTCATGAAATGGTAGTAACATGTTTTGGTCCAAAAACCCAATAAATCAAGCACAGCAGCATTGTTTCCAGGCTCTCATAGCCCCTCTGTTCAGAACGGTCTGATTTAGTGGGTGTGGCCTTCATATGTAAATGAGCCACCGCTGATACCGCCTCGCTCTTTTGCGTCACTGAGAGCGGGGCCATGTAACCATGACTACCGGGCTCCAAGTGCACAATGTTTAGAAAACAGCGAAGCTCGTTTACCGTAACATTACAGGCTAAAACAACAAGCTAACAGCAGCTAAAGTTAGCATCCTGAAGCTAACACAGAGACAGGGGGGACACTGAGGAAAAGCTCTTACATCTGCTCCACAGCACACAGCATTTAAAATACTCACATTTCCAGGGTCCCAGGTTTGTTGGTGGATGTTTGGTAATGCACCTGGATTCAGGACCAGTCTATTTGCTAGCCCTCTGTTGTACTGTCCAAAGTTGGAAAAGCAGTCAGCCGTGAAGTGACTAGCACACACATGCACAGTTTTACTGAGTGTAGCTGGCACATTCCCTTGATAAATGAACTCTAGCCACCCAGTCTTGTTTTCTTCCGAGATGGGAAGCTTGAGCATGGAACTATGTGGCTGTTTACAGCCAAAAACAAAGCAGTGATGGCTCTTCAGCTTTGGCATTCTCCTCCCCGCTGCTGGAGAGATTCTCTCCAGCAGGGGGGAGAGGAGTGGGCAGGGAGGGGGTTTGGGGGTATCTGCGCCGATGGACCAATTAGGTCTGACTTGCTCCTGATTGGTCAAAAAAAGGAATCGCTGAGCCGGCAAATCTCCAAAATCCAAACAGCTCGTTTTAGGTCAGGATTTTACATTCACAATCACTACTTTAGTACAGGGTTTGTCATTAAACATCTCATTTTGTGGGCTGGGAGGAAAGCCAAAGACCCACAAATTTAGCTAAAAGACTTAATAAAGTGATTTGTGCATAATATGGGACCTTTAAAGCAGTAAATATGAGAAGTAGAGAACAAGGGCATGCAGGAAGTTAGACCAGTGACAGCTGCAGCTAAGACTGTCAGTTTTCATTCCTTAAAAAAGAGACTTTACTAACTCAAAATCACTTATTTTTCTCAGCTCTAAAACGGTACACACTAAACAGTAATGCTTTGCTAAAATGGACTTAATAAAGCCGCTTCAAATAACTACTGTATTCAGCACTGATGAAAATCTTATCTCGATTAATCTATCTTTAATTTTTGCCCACAAAACAAAGATGTAAACCAGCAGAGATTACAAGGCAGTCAAAAATTTTCTGAAAAAAGCGATCTGGCAATATTTGACACCAGAAAGTACAAAGAAAATGTGCAGGGTTAGCATTATGGAAAAGAAAAGATGTGTCTTCATGCATCAAAATTGTCCAAAAAATGTAGAATAAAATACCTCCTGGAGTAGCAACAGAAGTGGTGCACTGGAAAAAGGAAGTGAGAGTGAACTCATGTGACTGTTTTATGACTCGAATCCTCCAGCCAGCAGGGAGCTTTATTTTGCAGTGGAGGTGTTAAAGTGTAAGAAAGTGTCTCAGTGGAGGATATACAGGGCTACAAAAAGTAATGAAAATCATTCATAGTACTTCTTTTTGCAATAAACAGTCAAATCAAGCATGCTGGAAAAATTGCTTCCTTAGAAACACACTTGTCTGGGTGGAAATGCAATATGTTGAATATTTTGGCGACTTAACCTGCTTTCATCACAAACCTTAATCCCATTCTCCTGATTTATGTCTGGTCTCTCCTTCAGTTTTTGTTCAATTGTCCCGATCTTTTCCTTGATGGTTCACCTCCACAGCTGGATGTGACCTTTAACCCTGATACCTCTCTGTTCTCCATCACCAGCACCCTTATCTTGTCTCACTGTTAATGTGAGAGTGATACACTGAGTGGAACAAACATGAAGGGCATGTTGTAATCCCACAGTCTCTTTTGTTCCCTTTTTGTTGCCTGTCATTGCCAGAAAACACACACACACACACACACACACACACACACACACACACACACACACACACACACACACACACACACACACACACACACACACACACACACACACACACACATCTTCTGGGAGATTCAGATGGATGTCAGCAGCAGGAAGCTGCGGCCTCTTTATGAAGATCCATGGGGCTATTTCACCCAAGACGGAGGTGGCTGTACTTACTGTGTGCGCCTCAAAGAGCCTTGGGTCTTCTGCACTGAGACACTGTTGTTGTTTTCAAGTGATTCGTAATGTGCTTGTTGTACAATTAGGCCCGTGTGGACGGGCCTCAGGAGCCAGGGCTGACACCAAGCAGAGATAAATTGCCTCAAAATGTGACAAAAAACTTAGCTTAGAGCAGCAATTAAGGTCACAGACACAAAAACAGCTTTTGAATGTCTCACTTAGAAAGTTCCTGGTGATTCTTACGCTTTGTTAGAGTATCTTTAAATTCTAAATTGCTGCTGTAATGAAACCTATGGTTATGAAACACTTAAAATACCTGAAAATAAGTCTAAAACAGGAGTAAAAACAGCATGCCTTGATTAAAATGAAAGCATCAAACTTAATTTTCCAGCTTTGACTGCATAATGTTAGAACAGGCTTAAATGTAAAAACTTGCCTTCAAAATGATCCATTATTAATCCCCATGTGGCTTTGCTTTCTTCATCTCTCACCAGAGGCCTTTTGCTGAAAACAGCTGCAGTTAGAAACATCTCCTAAAGGTGTGAGTAGCAGAAGTTAATCAAACAGGTAATGTACTGAGCTGCAGAGTAAAAGTGCTGAAACGCTCTGCAGAGCCCCATACAGCTACAGGGAGCTGCAAAGTCAGGTGATATGTCTCTGTATATTTATCATCCATCCATTCGTCACACTGTTTTTCAACCACTCAATATACTATGATGTAAAATTATACATTTGATGTAACAGCTTCAAGTGCCTGTACACATCTGAGCACGTGATTCAACTTCTGATTTATTCTAAAGACACGTTTACTCCAAAAGTACCCAGAACTCTTAGTTCATGCAACTACTTTTCGAGAGAGTAAAGGGTTCCTCCAGGTTTACCTTGTCTTTGTTCTCATGGACCTGGAGGAACACATGACAAACCTGTTAAGATTTGGCAAAGTAGGCTAAAATGTGGTTTAAATGCTGCTATAACAGGACTGGTCCACGATGTTCCACAATTCAAAGACCCACCCTTAAAAAGTCCCTGTTCTTGAAAAGGTAGAATATTCAATGGATCATATTCCAAACCTGATCTCACAGTAAAAACACACCTTGCCTCCCCCTCCCTGTGCGATGACAAATATTCTGCTGAAAACACCAGAAAAGAACACTTTTTTTTTTTTTTTTACTTTTTACAAGCAATTCAGACCTCATTTTGTCTCTAAAAAACTTAAAACAACATTTTTCTGAACTGACCAGTTGAATGTGGCTCATATCAAGTACAACATTCAAATTTTACTTAAAAAAAAGAAAAAAAAAACACTTGATAAGATTTCATTTTTTTTCAGTGTTGTAATTTAAAATATTTGAACATTGATTGATTGATTGATCGATTGATTGATTGATTGATTGATGAAAGAGGGCACTACCCCAGACAAACACTCAAAGGCCATAAATCATAATAAAAACAATAAGATATTATGTCATATGGTTTGATCTTGCACTCAGATAAAGGAAATGAGGATTTCGGGATATTCCGCAGCGGTAGGTGACAAACTTAGATGACTGGGGTTCTTTAAGCAATGTTCTGTGGTAACCCTGCTGTTAAAAACAATGCTTAAACACACAGTAGTGAGATGATTTGAGCATGCCCAGTTTGCAGGAGTGATGGTTCTCATCGTGGTAGCAGTGGTTTGACACCCTGTAACCCCCCACCATCTCTGTACACCTCATGTTTCATGTTTCTCTTCCAACATCTGTCCAGTGGAGGGAAAGGTGCAAGACAAAAAAAAGTTAAAGCAAAAGTAGGAGGAATGATTCAGTGCTAAAGTGCAAAAATCTGCAGTTTCTTCAGTGACCACCTAAGGTGAAATCAAACATGTTATATTATTCTGAACACAAAACAGTTTTTGGTTGAAATAGCTGACTCCCTTTTGGGGTGGTCAACTGGGATGTGACCAATAATTCATTTATTCATTTATTCATTTAAGACATTAAGAACAAGAGTTATTTGAATAGAGCAGGGGTCTGCAACCTGTGGCTCTGGAGCCTCATGCGGCTCTTTGACTTCTTTACAGTGGCTCCTTGTAGCTTTAAAATATTATTAAAATACAGTTTTTTTAAAAAAAAATTCTTACGATAGGTATTAATGAAAATGACACAGAAACTAAGTAAAATCAATAATTAACATTTTGTACTAAAAATGCATCACCCCTTGAAATAAAGCTTTTCATTTTTTGTGATCTTTTGCAATTTTTGGACATTTCTTTTTTATTTCCATTTTTTGACATTTTTGCAGATTAAGAAAAAAATTCCCAATTTTTTGGGAGATTCAACAAATTTTTGATTTTTTTCATGTAAATACCCCCTTATATTTTATTTTTATTTTTTTTCTCTCGCAATTTTAGAAAGTTTTACATTTTTTGAAACTAAGCAAAATTTTGAAACTGCATTATTCAGGGTTTTTTTTCTTGAAAGTTTATGACATTTCAGCATTTTTTTTTGAAATAGCAAAATTTTGAACATTTTTAGTTTCATGTTTTGTCAGCTAATCGAATTTTCATACATTTTGCATATTTATGAAATCTATCACATTAAAAAAATCTTTTTTTCCTTAAATTTGCAAAACATTTTTGAAAATAAAAAACTTAAAATTTACATGTACAATTTTATTAAGACAAAGGCTTATATAATTATTTAATAGACTATAACTTTTTTGTCTTAATGTGAAGATGAAGTAGATTTTGTGGCTCCCGAATGACTTTCACTCACGTGAGCTAAGGCAAAACGGCTCTTTCCAGACCCCTGGAATAGAGACTCAGACAACTGACAGACAGCCAATCATCGTTTTGCCAGAATGCTAAAGGCCTCAGTTTTATCTTTTTGCCTGTGTATAAGATAACTAAACATTAGGTTGAGTCAGCTTACCAACGAAGCGTTCAGGATTTGGGTGATGTCACTGAGACTACATCCACATTTTATATGGTCCATGGACTAGTCACAGACAAGAAATAGAGACAAAGAAAGAGATGTATACTTCTAAAATCTGATTTTAAAAAAAAGTAAAATGTTTTTTAGCTTGTTGTAGGACTTTGGTCAAATTGTGACTCTTCTTTTGTTAATAATCCCCCAAAAAACAGCCTCACACAGCAGAATGTAAAAGTACATCATGTGCAGCAGTGTAGCAGTGTTTGGAGCTGCCAGATGTTCACAAACAGAAAAAGCCTTCTGTCTCCTCCTTCAAACGCAGGAACATTTTAGTCCCATCTTTCCAACAGGGATCCTCACATGACTATAACAGTGACACAATGGAAGACAACTATCTAGCAAGAGCCCCTACATTGTGTTGATCCTCCTATCTGCTGCTTTAAATGCCAGACGACTCTCTGACAGGTGAGCAACAAAAGAGGTAATTTAGCAGCCGGTCCTGTTCCTGTGATGGGCATAGCCAGACCAGCTCTTCTCAGAGAGGGAACCACCATTAATCTCTGCCTCTGACATGCGCATTGTTCTGCATCCCCTCCCACCAACACCACCACTTGTACCATGGCACCCAGGGGAGCAGCTCGGACTCATTTATCACAAACACAAGATGTCCTGCGAGTGTCCCCCACTGTTTCCTGCTGTACACCAATGCAAATAAAACCATTTCAATGTACAACAATGGCTGGCGTTTTACCAAGAGAGGAACAGACAAAGGAAAAGCCCTTGACATGATGGTTTTCTTCATATTCTACATGTATGTGTCTTTATGCTTATACAATATTAAAGACAATAAGTCTGTACAGATATATACAACCACACACTCAAACACAATAATAATGTGTCCTTGGTTCAACACACACCTCTGCCTCTTTTCTTTAACACACAGCTTCTCAGGTCTCAGTTAGTGCTGAGCTGAAACACCTCGCCACAGCCGGCAGATCTCAACATATCTCCATTATGTCCGCAGAGCTGAGAGGAGAGAAATGGAACGATTTTATTACCTGGCAGAGAATTTCTCACCTCCTGCACAGCCACTGTGTTTTTCAGCAGTGAAATCTGGGGCGGCGCACAACTGAAGACAGTCTCTTCACCAGGATAAAATACTCATTTGAATGGAAGAGTGAACATGTGTGTTTGAGTGTGTGTGTTGTAATGCTCACACAGCATTTCTGTGTGTGTTCAGATAAATAGAGTGGATTGTGATGAAGAGTTGGTGTATGTGGGTCAAGGCCAGCATCAAACAATGTGAGCAGAGTGGATTTTAAAGACATAAAGCGATGGATTGAATATGAATCACATTATTTCTATGAGCATGTTCACATAACATCAAAACAGATGTCGGTTTGTGTTGCACATGTTGTCACCTCTCCAGTATTTGGCCCAACAATGACAACAGTGTTGTTATGTAAACAGGACTATTCTTGATGGAATTTCAGAGTTTTTCATTTCCTGGAAAATACACAAAAATACTGATGACTCAACCTGCACATGAGGTGAATACATATATTGTGTCCAGCGAAACATCCTAATAAGCCTCTCAAATGCACAAAACTGCAGGTTATTTTAGCCAGGAGGGAGGTGGATAGCACCATTAGCTAACAAGTTACCAAAATGCTCTCAATTCTAAATTTGGCCAAATTTACGTTTTCGAAATATATGCTCTCTTTAGTTTGCAGTCGCTTGTGGTGAAACCAAGAATAGTTTGTAGTGTTTTCTTGATAGCATACCTTCTTTTTTCTGGGTTGTTGTAATCTGATGGTTGTCATCACTTGCCTCCTCTGGTGTGGACTTGACAAGTTAGTCTGCACTGGAGTTAGAGCACACACCAGGGTTTCCACTGTGAAAAAATGGCACCGGACAACGTGACCGGCAAGTTTTCAATTTACCGGACAAGCGTTTGATTTCCCGGTTGATTCATTGAGCTTAAATGCTGCAAAATATATGACATTTGGGCTCTATAGGGTGATCTGTCACTGCTTGAGTGAGTAGCTTCATGGAATTTATATTTTACAAGTCTTCACATTATTTACAAACGAAATTCCTTAAGGCAACTAATTTGGCGCTTTTAAGGTCATGCCATTAAGTTTACATGGATCCTCACATTTACGTTAAGGGGCAGACTTAAAATGATACAACCTAGATATAAGAATAATATCAAAGCATGTCAATTTATAAAACTCTCTTTTAAAGCATAGGCTGTAACAAATAAAATGTGTGCCATCAACTGACTCATTTGGTTAACTAAAATTAATATATATCACAGCAGAAGCTTTCATTCGGTCCGACTTTTCCTTTTCTTCTCGGCAGGAGGCAAGACATCATCTGCTGCAGCCTCCGGGATTTCAGCCTCACCACCATCTTTCTCCTCTGAACTATTTCATTTAGTAAAAAAGTCTAAGTTTCGCCTGTTTCGACATGTGTCTCCTACTGTATTGTTGTTGTTCTGCGCGCTTTGTCGGAGTAAATGAAACCCGTGCTACAAGTTTAGTACCGCCTGACAAAAAAAAAAAAAAAAAGTTTTGTTCCACATAGACCAGGCCTATCCATAAAAGATAAGAGGGAATATTTTTCACCGGACATTTTGACCGGTGGAGTTGAAATATGTCGGATTTTGGCAGATTTTACCGGTCAAAGTCCGGTAATTACTGGATAACGGCAACCCAGGCTCACACAGAGTGCGTAACTGGACGTTTGTAACTTCAAGAGTTTCAGAAAGGCCAAAGTTAAAGGTAGGGTCAGCAGAAATTTTCATTGCTTGTTTGTAAACACAACACTCAAACTGGGCTCCTCCTCTTTGGCTAAGAGCCAGCAGCAGCACACACCCACTGCCTTCAATCCAAGCTACGTGAACACACTCACTAGCCCAGCAACCACCTGTAGCATCGCGTTTCTACATGGGAGAGACTTGAGAGCTGTACACCTGACTTGGCATGTTAGCACAAGCTAACCACAGGTGTATGACACACACCGGGTTAGCAGAAAGCCAACTCATGTTGCTCTTTGTTCCATGCTGCTCTCCAAGTTCCTGAAAACGAGTGAAAATTGAGCCAAGCTTCACCCTTGTTTAGGAAAAAGCTTTATCTGTTTGGCATTTCGTTTCACTTTAGTTGTGTTTTTCTTCCTCCATGCTACATCCACTATCGTAACCCCTCAGGATAGCTTCACGATTATCAACACGAAAAGTCACTTGCGCACTGGGAGTGCTGTGATTGGCTAATTCAACCACGCTTACTCTCTGCCCAGAAACATCTTGAAACAACCAAAACATCAACATACAGGCAGAGGAGGGGGTTGAGGCAGACACGGACATGCATATAGAGGCCCATAGGAGATGATTAAGCAGGATTATTCCTGTGAAAGTTGAAATTTTATTGTTTAGGAAAATCCTCCAGACTCTACCTTTAAGTGCCTTATCCAAGATATACTCCTCACATCAATTATAAAAGGTTGTTGATTAACAGACCACTAAAGGATTGTTTGCATAATCGACCCCTGTTTCCACATGTTTGACCATCTATCAAACATTCTGTGTTACTTAAATCCATTTTCCATCTCTCTCCTGTCTTCCTCTCCATGTATCAAAGTCAGACCTGACTTTAATTGAAAATCCTGGCCATTGGGAAAAAGGGGAAGCAAGGGTGCAAAAGGGGAGGGCAGGCGGGCCTGGGTTTGCTAATGACAGATTGTGGTAGGTTGTGAATAAAAGATGAGCTTGCTAGCAGGTGGATAAAACGATGCATAAACAGACAGGGTGGGATTGTCTGTACACCATTAAATATGGATGGGCCTTCAAGACCCGGGGCTAAATAACAGCATTCCCACAGATGTGCCAGAGGCGCTGCTAAACACACAAATAATCGTCACAGCGCAAACACACACATACACATGACCACCTGTAAGCTACTTCTCCATTTAAAGCGCACAAATTGCTGAAATGAGAGCCATTTTGATCGCTCACATCAGCTGAAAGCTTACACACGTGATTGCAGTCACCAACACACACACACACACACACACACACACACACACACACACACACACACACACCTATACACACTTTGACATGTCTGTGGTGTTTTTATCTTCACAATAAAGTAAACTATAGCCATGTCATCATGAGTGTATCTAGCCTGCATCCTAGCAAAAAAAGACAGATCCAGATCCCTCAATATGCAAACATGGAGAAACATACACACACACCATAAGAGGACATCTCACTCGCTGAGAGCAGCTGAACCTCTAACAGATGTGTCACTGTGATACACAACACACACACTAACTCGGGTTTCAATCCCCTGCCTATGACACCAGTGAAACACGACGACTGCAGCGCTTTTACCTCAGATGAACCATACCACCATAGTACAAAAGAAAGACAAACAAGCATGCACACAAAGCAAATACACACCACTGTTATAAACACACTGTGGTCGGACAAGAGTCTGAGCAGAGACGAAGACAAACAGCGAGCAAGCGCCTGCCCCTGTTAGCCTGCACTGCTGAGGCTCACCAGTCCTTAAAGCTTTTCATAAGACTTCATAAACATACTAATGAGCTCGTTTTGGACATTTACGACTTCTACTACATGTCTTTATTTTCTGTTTGCTGCTTTTGAAAGTGTTAATGCTGATAATGAGCTCTCTTTGTTCAACCATGCAGGCAGCGGAGTCCTCTCGACGTTCCAGTCAGTCACTTCAATTAGTTAAGTTGCCAGTTTTGCAGAGACTAACAATTAGATATATCCCTATTATTATATCATTACTCTCAGGCATTTAACTCCCCCATGATAATTCTGTCCTGTCACCATCTGGTCGAAGCAGATTTTAACCAATACTTTGTTTTATGACCTGTTACTCCATAAACATCACTCCAACTGGCTTTAGCCTTCAAGTGCTAAACTTTATGAAGTTGTTTGATCATAAATCATACCAACCAATCAATCATAACAATATGACCCTTAATAGATGAAGTGTGTACTCATCTCTTCACAGCACCTGTGGGTTATGTGAGGCAGAAAAGGACCATTTTTTCGAAATGTATAAGAGCAACTGTCAGGATGTGAACAACTTTGACAAAAGCCAAACTGTGACGGTTAGAGGATTGGGTCAGAACATCTCCAAAATGCAGCTCTTCTTGCAGCTGTTGTTGCCAGTCTGCTGGGGTCAGTAGCTCCCAAAACTCGTCAAAGGAAGAACACACAACAAGGTCGTTGCAGATTTTGGTGAAAGGGGTGGCATCCCTGCAGACCAGGCAGGGTATGCACATGAGCAGAACTGGACCACAGAGGAGTGGAGTAAGATGGACAAGAGGATCACAACATTGAGCTCAAAGTGTTGACTTGATCTTCAAATCACAGGATTTAGATCCAGTTGAGGATTTTTGGTAGACAGACAAGTTAGAGCTCCATGGCTCTTTTCTGTGCTGTGGACCAGCTTTCAGTGGGTCACACAGCACACCTTTAGAGGTATGGTTGGGTCAATCGGTGTCTCTCAAAGCTCCAAGTTTCATCCTTCCTTCCACCACTTGCATTGTTCACTTGCTCTTAGTCCCTCCCACCAGAGATGATGTAGAGACATAAGGAAATTAAGAGAGTAGAGAGGATGGAGAAGATTTGTTTTTGGAGCAATGGGACGTCCTCTCCTCTGGAGCGTCACATGAAGTGATGTGTTTCATTGATGACGGCATCAGCTGATCACCTCTGGATCATCTGTCGGTCAGCTCTAACAGCTGTTTGTGTGTCTGCACATGTGCGCTGTAATAACTCTGATCAAACAGAAACAGAGCTTTGTCTTTTTAACCAGTTTAAGAAACACGTTACCATGCTGTTTTGAAACAAACAGATCACTTTACTGGTAAAATGTGCCATTATTAGATTATTTATGGATTATTGGGCCTTTATTTAGAGCACATCTGATTGTGAACTCTAAAACTTATAAATATAACCCAGTTTATTGTGTCTCAGAAAGATAATACCAATTAGATCTCAGTTTTTAGTATTAATCCTTCATTATATTGATTTAATGATGGTTGTGTTCAGTATTTTGTGGTTTAAACTCACAACAAACACTTTTTAATCCCAGTTCTATGATCAGCTTCTGAACAATCTTCAGAGAACATTTTCAGCTTTTTCTCTCATTAACCTCTGTTGTGTTTGTGAAGTTTCGTGTGGAGGAGTTTGAGCCACTGCAGCATCTAATCAGAGAGTGATATTCCATATGGGGGCGTCTCTGTCAGTGAAAAGACTTATGCAAAGCAAGCTTACGTGTTTCCTCGATCATAGCTCCTCGGATCAGTCTCTTAAATCCTCTCTCCTCAGAGAAATACTATTGATTTGGGACTTCTTTTAATATGGTGGCTCTGAAAGAACTTCTGGTGTCGGAGAGGAGAGAGGAGAAAGGAGACTGCAGTTTATCGCTTTAAGATGCACCTTGTGTCTCCACTCATCAAGTAGTGGCAGTTTTAGTTTTGCACAATGTCATGGCTGATGAATAGCATATTGCATATTGCTAAGCCCAGCTACAGAGCTGCCAACTAAACACATTATAATGTGATTAATTACTAGCTAGGGCTGGATTTGCTACAATATGTCACCATCCTTCGAAACATCACTTAAAGGGGACATATCATGCTGATTCATGATTTAATACTTACATATAAAATAATAAAGTTGAAAACAAGACATTTCACCCCCTGAATTTTCAAAATATGAGATATTGTATTTTTTCTGATATCCAAGAATGAGATTTGATGCCTCTGAAAACAGGTCATTGACATTTGGCTTCGAGATTTCGACATTCGTGACGACACGAGGATCCTTTCTTTTTATTGGAGTAATCTGATAAAGCAGCTCCTCCTCTGTGATGTCAGTTAGTCACACAACCGCCACCGAGAGATACACCCACCAAGAGCCGAGTATAAATAAAGCTCCCTACCAGCTCTGGCTAACTTGACTGAGTGCTGGATGCAGGGACTCTGCTCTGCTGAGCAGCTCGGCTTTACATGGTGAATTAGCAGTTAAAACACTGTAGTTTTAGCAGACGTCGTAATACTTGTGAGACTGTGATATTTGCATGCTTGTTCTGACATGCACTGTGAACCTGGATCACAATAATGCTGCGGTACTAACATAGTGATGAACTGACGGTAGAGGCGATCTTTAGACTACACTTTCAGCATGATGGATAAAACAGACAGAGAAAAGTGAAGGAGCAGGATGGAGCCCTGTTATAGAAATAGTTTATTGTTGAAGTCTGCCTATATTTCCACGTATGAACTATACATGTTACAGTACCGGTTTGACTCACCACACTGAAGCGTCCTGAGATGATCTGTGTCGAGGTGGATTTTCTTCCTCCTGAGCTGCAGAACCGTCCGGGTCTGACTCAGGGTCCAATACAAAAGGACGTATCCTACACTCTGCCATTTTATTAGTGCTATCAATGCCTTACGGTGAAGTTTTGGCAAACATAAAACTTGCTCGGTCTGCTCCATTCAATATGGCGATTTTGTAAATACTACCATGCTGCAAAAACCGCCCCCTGGCTCTACCCCCTCCGCCCCTCTGATTGAACTGACCAATCAGAGCACAAAGGGCTGTGACGTTGAGAGGTTACTGGAGGTCATTCTCGAAACGGAGCGTTTCAACGAGATCTTCAGATTGGCCTAAAATGAAGATATTGAGAACACTATTGTGGGGCAATGAAGGAACTAAATGACTTGTACTGAGGGCAGAAATGCTTTACAGGCATCCTAGTCTGGCATAGTGAAAAGGAGAAACAAGCATGATATGTCCCACAATATAAATCAAAGTAGAATAAAGCATGGGTCCACTTAAAGAACCAACTTATCAAGTCACTTCTTTGTAACTATGTTTTAGCCACATTCAAAAATCTGGAATATGCTATCTTATGTCTCAAAGGTTGTTTTGACTGATATGAAGTCTTTTTAGTTTCAGTGAATATTCTGGTGCACACTGAGCATGAACAAAAGCTCGGACATAACAGTCGTATTTGTTGTTTATTAGCATAACATTGTTTTTGTATCTAATAAATATCAAAAAGGGGAAAAAAGGATGTTAAATACAGTACATTCCATTTGCAGAGAAGCAGAGTCGAACCTACATGAATTCAGAAGAGAACCGTAGATTTGCGGGGTCAGAGAGTCACGACCATCTTCCTGGTTTAAGATTGCATTGGCCAGCAAACAGCACTACCATAACCTCACATACAGTAGCATCGTTTACTGCTCTCCCACACTCTTGCATCTTTGAGGTAAAAAAATACATCTTTAGTATCGATACATTCATACAAATATAAAAGCGTCTTTATATCCTTGTTGTGCTTTTTTTTCCTTTGTGGGAATATTGCCTTCACTCGGACCAGCTGAGAAAATAAACCTCAGAGCTGACACCCCCGTGTGACAATCAAGAAAAGGCCGACGTCATGTCCAATTCAATATTGGTGGTTTAGCTCCAGGCCTTGTTGTAACAGGGGCGACTTCCTTGTGCCTAAAATTACCCAACATCCAATAAATATGCATCAGTAAATGCCAGGTTCAGCTATAAAAAGATTGAACCGCTTTCTTTAAATAGATAGATAAATGGCAAGCTGGATTTCCACAGGGTGACATGCAGCATGTTAATGTGTGTCTACAGGCACTACTCAAAAGGCTCAGAAAGGCATGCACAGAGCGAGAGAAAGAGGAGGGAGGAGAGAGCCAGAGAGCGGAGTATATGTGTGTGTGTGTGTGTGAGTGTGAAGAGAGGACAGAGTGGGAGAAAAAGTCCCTGTGCTTGGTGTGACGGACGACAGCAGGGGCTGTGCTGCCCGAGGCACAACATAACCCCCCCACCACCCTACATCCCGATTCCATAACCAGCTTCCTCCAGATCCCTGAGGGGCTTTCAGGAAAGAGCACAATACGTCCAATTCCCCTCTCTTCTCTCACACCATTCTGTGCTCCCAGTCAAACCAGCCCCCAACCAGACACGCACTGGTCCATGCAATCCAGAGCATCTGGCACAGGTTGAGTGAGCAAGAAAAGAAGGGTTAAAAGGAGAGGAAATGGCAGAGATAGTGGGGCTGGGGGAAGAGCGGCGGATCCCTCCATCAATCCACTCCTTGTTTTCAGAGGCCACCTTCAGCACACATGATGCTTTATCTTCCTCCATCCAGCCCAGACGACCTGAAACCACCACGCCAGCAGCAAAACAGAGAGGTCAGGGTGAACTCTCTCCTCCTCTGTTTGTCCTCCACTACATGAAGCCCCGCCTCCCACATGGAAGGGGAGGGGCTGGGGGGGTAAGGGTGTCCAGAGAGCTGAGCCAAATCTCTGCATCCTGTCTAACATCTACATTCCTATAAGGTAAAGCTAACACACCTAAGCCTTCTCTGCTTGTCTCATGCAACATGGTATTTCAACACGTGCATTTTAAACAAACGAAGCATCCCTGCAAAAATCCTTCAGTGAGATTTCAGTCACACAGTTTGATCCAAAGTTCCAAAAATACTCTGGAAAAAGTCCAGCTGAATCCAGAAAATTCAGAATAAAAGCTGCTACAAACCCTTTGTGGGGCTGTGATAGGTCCCCCCAAGTCCACTTCTTTGAGAGCACCCAGAGCCCTGATTAGGGTCCTCATCTGCTCCATCCTGTGAAGTTGGACTGTGCACCCTCGACCTGATGGAGCCAGAAACCGCTCCTGTGAAGTGTGAAATCTCTGGTGAGCTGAGTGGCGAGGAAAGTGGGCAAGGCTCTGCAACAACTTGCTGCAGATGAGGGCCTGATAAGTTGGGAGCTGGAGGTAAAGTTGTGTTGGGGACTGAAGAAAATCCCAGCTGGAGGTCTTGGGGTCTGTGTGTAGGAGGGTCCCTGTGGTATATTCCCCCATGCTGCTGGGGGAAGGTGAGGGGAGAGGAGGGTAGGGACATGGGCGTGTCCATCCAGACAGAGGCAGTCTGAGAGGAGGAGGGTGACGGGAAGGACTGAGGAGGGTTAGGATGGGGCCGGTATGTGTGTTGTCCCGGGGAGTAGTGGGCGGGGCAGACTAGAGTAGGCTGGGGTGCTGATGACAGGAGGGTCTCTATGAGGTGGGCCATCCTGTTCATGACTCGTCCAAGGTCGGCCACTTCTCTCCCGAGGTTGTTTACCTGCAAATGCAAACCATCTTCAGAGTTAAAGACAAAAACACAACAAACACTCCCACTTCTCTCTTTCAGTCTGCTCCCTTAGAATAAACTTTCCTCTATCTTCACATGGTCCAAAGAGCTGCAGGATACGCTGTGCTTCTTTGGGGCTTTTGTATTTTCAGGTCAGGCATTTTGGGTCAGATTTTGCATTTTTATTTCTGCCTCCTGCTTGTCGTTTTGCATGTAGCATCGTGCTGCTATAATTGGTCATTACTTGGATGAGGACGGGCTGGTGATTAGCTGCTCTCTGCACGAGGCATGTCCTCAGAGGGCACAAACCACCAAGCCCTGCCAACGTGCCATCTGCTTCTGCCAGTCAAAGCAGTCATGGACGTACGTCAGGCCGATCATGCACATCAGTGCTAACTGGAGGAACATCAGGCCTCAGCAGGACACACAGCTGCAGGTGGGATCTGCTACAGTGGCTGTGTGAATACGACCAGCGCTAATCAGGCTGTGTGGATAAGTACATTGTGATCACTGGACTTCAAATAAGCCTGGGAGCTCCTTATTAGCCTCAGAGTAACAGGGAGAGCATGTTGAGACATGTAAGCGACACACGTGCACATCTGAAATTTATGGTGCAAATTAGTTTTCCCACTCAGAGGTCACTCAGAATACTTGGCTGGTCATATTCTGTTAATCATAGCTGCTTTCCTTTGAACCAGCCTTTGAGCTCTTTGACTTTGATAAACTGCACTGATTCCCTGCGGACTGTAGTTTTAAGGAGAAAAATATTCCCTCTTTTTTCACAATTGTCACATCTTTGCCATCGCGCTCCCTCTCTGTCTTTCTCTCTGCTGAGTGGCTGATAAAAGCTGTGGTCTAAACTCTGGCTCTGATAAAAATAGAGAGAGCACAGGGAGCTACAGGACAGTCCAATCTGAAACGCTGTCAACATGATTTCAGTTCTCCCACCTCAGAGACAACCATCTGTGAAGACCATCAGACAAAAAAAGCAGCTGTGGATGGCCAGAATCCACTGCAGCTACAGGTGCTAGTTAAACCCCAAAGTCAGTGACAACAACATTCAACAGCAGAAGTTTAATACTTATAAAACCACAAGTTTAAAACAAATGTCCCAGTCCATAAGTCAATCAAAACTTTGTTTCAGCAGGAGAACAATGTGGCTAGCATCTAGCAGGGACAGAGTCAGGATTTCAACTTTGGGTGGGCCTTAAATTACAAAAGTTAGTAAAGAACTAGTACTATATATATATATATATATATATATATATATATATATATATATATATATATATTTATATATATATATATATATATATTTATATATATATATATATATATATATATATATATATATATATATATATATATATATATATATATATATATATATATATATATATATATATATATATATTACTGTTACTTTGTATGTTTCAAGTAGATTTGGTTGGTTCGATCCTTTAATATTAAAAAAATTTTAGTGCATCAGACAGCAACGGCTGTCAGTGGTATCGGCCAAAGAGTAACGCACCAATGGGCTGCCTCGACTCTCCATTTATCACAGCCTCTAAGAGCAACAACATTAACCACAGTTAAATAAAAGACAAAAATCCACAGCCATTCCCAAAATAATTTTCTAGTCCTACTGGTAAAACATAAGGCTAAATGAGTCATGACTTTTTTTTTTTTTTTTACCAACAGGCTAAAAATTGCCAAACTTGGCTCATTTTATAGAGACAGGGTGTCTAACAATAACAAAATGAGCGTAAAATGACAAAATTTCATTATATTCCTATTTAAAACTCATTTGAAATAATTAATATATGAATAAAAACAAATGAAAATTTTTTTTCAAAGAAGTTTGCCGGAAGTGGGTGGGCCTGGGACCATTGGGCCCCCCCATGGCACCGCCCCTGGCGTCCAGCCTCTGAGCCTCATCTAACTTTGCAGATTAACATCCATGACGTACGAGATGACGTAACATCCTAAACTCCATTTAGTCCAAGCCTGCCATGGATGCTGGGGCTGAAATCTGAGCGCAGCATTAGTTCACAGCAGCAGTGGCATAAGAAAAACAGAGGCAGGGACCTGAATCCTGCAGCTTGAGTCGGCTGCCTGAGCTGTCTTTCAGGGTTTACTCTGTTAAAAAACTGTAAGCAACAATAAAAATACTTCAGTCTGCAGCTGCCTGGTTGATCATCTACATCGAGATACAACATGAATCACTCTGGGATGGTTGAAAGCGCTGTTTATAGTTTAGTTCTGTTTATTTTTCTCTGTCAGTGATTTTCTTTCATACTGTGACCATGAAACACACAGAGAAGATGGTACATGTGCAACAGATAACACAGACTTGAAGTTTAATACAGTTTGTGAAAAGTTTGTCTGATTTTTGTTTGTAATAGCACTCTGCAGTGAGCAGCCAACAAAGAGTTTGGTTTATGGTCCTTGAATGAAATCTTTCTCTTCACTTTGAAGCTTCTGTGAAAAACCTTCATGTTTTGTTGATACGTGCTCCTCCTGTGGACAAAGTGTTATTCTTATTTCTTTGCTGATCCTTTAATGTACATTTTCTGAAATGTTTTCTGATAAACTTTCAAAGTGTGCACTTCTGTGAGTAGTTTTAGGTGCATATGTCAAGTACACTTGAAGTTTACGCTTCTTTCTAAGTCCATTTCAAGGTCTGTGCTTTAGCTTGTCAACTTTAATTTCAAAGTTCACACTTCAAACAATATTTCTCTAAGCACACTTTCACTTCAAACAGTAGCCTACTTTAGTTTAAATGCTTTGAAGTCAACCTGAAAGTGCTGGTTTTTAGACATCAGACATGAAAACTACTCTACAAGCTGGTTGTTTAATTCTATCTGGTCAGTGTTGTTATTTTTGATCTAACATTCATAAAAGCAGACCTTCACATTTACTCTAATATCACACTCAGTCTGTACTCTATAAAAGGTTATTGTTAGTACTGCTCAAAAATTCTGTTTCATAAAAGTAAGCCTTCAATAGGCCTATCTGAAGAATTTATTTACAGAAGTAGGTCACTGCTGCTGTGAATACATGTGTGTTTACCCACATGAAAATGTGTAAGTTACACCTGAAATACACTACAGTGCACAAGCTGAATGACTGACAGACAGCTGAAGTCACAGTTTGAGGAGTTCCCGCGCTTCCCAATGTACCGATAAGCTTTTCTCCAGTCATGTTGGGCCGTAAAACTTCAAACCTGTTGACTCCTGGGCCCTGTTCTACGAAGCAAGTTCAGCCTAGCGAGATAGCCTTGGAGCTACCTCGCTGAACTAAGCGCGGTAGCCGGCGGTCTCGCGACACGGTTTTACGACGCTGGTTATCAACCTCATAAGTGGATCCAGCTAGGCAATGAGCGCGTGCACGCATATAAGGCGGAGCCCGCTGCATCTGACCAATCGCGAACATGGAGCAGTCTGGAGTGTCAGAGCAGGCCAGAGAGAGAAGGACCACATACTTCACACAGGAGGAGCAGGAGGTGATCATGAGGAAGTATGACGAGCTGAAACATGTATTTAACGTTAAAAGCAACACCGTCGCCGCTGCTAAAGCACGGAAGGAGTGCTGGCAGGAAATTGCTGACAGTCTAAATGCGTAAGTGTAGTGCAAAAAAAAAAAAAAACTTTTGTGCCATTATTATCCTGAAATAGCACTGTTCAACATGCACTTTTACTGTAACATGCAACATACCTAAATTATTTCTTAGATGAATTTATTAATTTGTTCATTCCTATCGTGTTTACATTTTTTTTGTGAGACATGTAGCCCACATGAGCCCTACATGAATTCCTGTCACAATTTTAATACGGGCAATAAAATATTGTCATGAAACAGAAGTGTTGGCATTTATGATCTTTTTATGGCAATGAGAGTTCTTCATTCCCTTTAACTACCTGTAGAAAGTGTCATGTACTACCAACCCCTCCCTGGAAAACTGGTGCCTTTCATAAAGGTGGTCATCCCAAAAAGAGAGTGGGTCGGGCTCCGATGTCCACGGGATCCTCTAAGAACGGACAAGCCATTTTTTTTCGTGAGGGCTCATTGGTCAGTGGGCGGGGTTTTTATAGTCCGCGAGTTCAATCTGGAACCTAACCTGTCCCAGAGCAGGTTAGCCGTTCAGCGTATGTTGCCATGGAGACTCGCCTCGCTGAAGAGTGATCCCGTGTCGTAGAACAGGGAATCCGGAACCTATCCTCAAAGCTACCTCGCTAGACAGTAATCCTGCTTCGTAGAGCAGGGCCCTGCTCTGGCTCCGTTCATTATGTCCGTTCGTTGTCGTAGTCAAGCTAAAAACTGATTTTTGACACGGTTTGTTTTACTTTGAAAGTCACTGGCTGTTTATAGGAAGTTTCCGGTCAAGACTTCCTGTCCCGCTTGATCTTCCCTACTTATGCGTCACAGCGTATTACCTGCGACACGATGGAGCAGCCACGCAGACGTACTGCAACACAATGGATCCAGAGTCTCCCCTTGAACCTAATCAAAGCACAGCTTTCTGAACAGCCTTCTGTGGAGATATATGTGGTGATTTCCATGATGGTACAAACGTTTCTTTACCTCTCTTGAACCACATCAGCATCTGTACAGAATTGACCTTTTTTTGTGGAGGAGCTGTGGCTTGAGGGTCAAAAATTTTATATATGAGGTCAGAGTGCAACACGGAGCAGGTTTATGACTGAGTTCACACAATCAGTAGGTCATTAAAATGCTGCTGTGTTTGAGTGGGTCAGGTCAAAATCAGCTTAAAAAACATGAACCCTGTCATTTATTTCCATCAGAATCTGCCGAGCAGTTTGAGCTTTTTGATGGGAACTGTTGCCATGAAAAATGTACTTTTGTACACTTTTAAGATGTTTTTTCACTATTACAAGTTTTTTTAATTAGCCTAAGTTGGACAAAAATATCTTTAGCTTAAAGTTACTTGATCAGAGCACAAACTATTTTCATCTTACTGTTATGATGAAACAAAACCTTTCATTCAGACACTCTTGGTTTTTCCTGCTTTGAAGTATTCTCTGTTTGTCATGTGTACTTGTGTTTGTGTTGAGAGCAGATACAGTTTACACACCCCCTCCCTTCTTTTCAGCTCCTGTGGTGATCTGAGTGGATGGATGCAAGTTAGGATTAACAACCTACAAGACCACGCTGAGAGACTTCCTGTCAAACACGGGTAACCCACAGAGACACAGAATCATGACAACCCAGCCAACGAGTATAACTGCTGTGAGGATACCGTGCAATTCTCTTTCACACTCCATTTTTTTCTCCCTTCTTTGATTGTCTTTTGGCTCCCTCTCTTGTTTTCTGCCTTTCCATCTCAATTTCACTCTCCTCGTGTCTCTTTTTTAGTTTTTAATCCTATCTGCTCATCCCTGGGTCCAGACTGAGGCTTAGCAGGAGGAAGCAAACACTTCTCCTCACCTGCCAAAAAGTCTAATGCCAATTTAGCCAGCCGCCAGTCAAAGCTGTAGGGTACAGCCTGAGAAGCTGCGTGTGTGTGTGTCTAAAAGCATTATTTCAAACTTGACATCTTACCATATCAGTCTGTTAAACTTCAAAATAAAATCTGAAATATGACTGGCACAATACAGAATGTGTTGTTTTATAAATTTATGGTTTGAAGTTAAATACAACATGAAGCTACAGCCTCATCATTCACCTTCAGTAGCCTCTGATTCTTCTTGGATACAGACATTGCTGTGATATAACACCTTTTATAGTTGAATGGATTTTGTTTTATTTTTTGTTGCCTTTCGACTTCACCTGATTTAATCCAGACATGCTGATATAACCATATGGCTGATACTTACCTGAGCCCATCCCACCTCCCCACACACACTGAGTCTTACCTGCTGGTCAAGATGTTTTAACTGTCCTCTCGTCTCCTCGGCTTTAGCTGCTAGCTCTGCTGTGCTGATCTGCAGCATATCTGTGACATGAATTAGCAAGTTACAAATTGCTTCAAGTGCAGATTGAGAACTAAAAATGTAAAGCCAGCAGTTACTGCATCCGATGAAAACTGTAGACACTGACAGAAAGTGTAAATTCTCATTAATCACCCTCATTATACCAGAAAACTGTAGGGGCTTAGAGAGGAGTCTTTCTCACATCCCAGATTGTGAGGAGCTAAAGAGTGTGGATAGAAATTGATCACATTTGAGAGGTAAACTGCTGTGTGCTGAAGGATGAGGGGACCTGTGGCAGATGCTGAGGCACTGTTTGGTTCACGGACAGGACAGCCTCGGCTGGTGGAGAAGGAGAAGGCCGGGGAACTCTCTCTGCCCTCGCTGTCCTCTGTGCCGTCCACTATCCTGCAGAGAGACATAAGTGTGTGAGCAGAGAAAGTCAAGATGTTTCCACGATAACGTAAGAATCTACAATAAAGAAATGATTAATTTGTCGGGGGTACCAGAATGGCCTAGCCGGGTTGCGTGTACCATGAGGCTAGCCCTTGAGCCATTCAGCCTGGATCTGAGCCCAGCCTGCAGCCCCTTTCCCTTATGTCACTCTTCACTCTCACATTGTTTCCTGCCCAAAGGCACAAAGCCCACCAAAAAGCTTTAAAGAAAAAAAGTGTATGATATTAATGTCTTTGCTGCAGATTTTGACGATCACCGTGTTAGTCCTGATGAGTGAGCACTGGTATTGGTATCAGGTATTGGGCTGACACCAGCCTTTGTTTTTCAAGGTATCAGTACTCATGAAGGCTGTTGATACCAGCAGCTGATACTCAAGGCAAACAAATCTTCCAACAAGTAAGTCCTCCTCACCAGTAGTTGGCGCTACTTGCTGCGATTTGACACTACAGCAAATGTACGCCAGGTCCTGTTTAGACAACATGAATGAACCAGGGGGAGTTAACAGTTTAACTGCTTTATTTCACACTTTAGTTTTCTTTGAAAAAAATACTAAATCTCAGACAGTTGTGATGTTTCATACTCTTTTTAAATAATTGAAAACAAATGGTGGACTCAGAGAGAGTTTGTGTTTTATTTTGGACTTAGGCCCGTTAACACGACAACATTTCATCTGAAAACACTAAAACGCAGGGAAAATCTGGGTTTACACGGAAACGCTGATGGACTGAAAACGCTGTAGTAAGCATGCCAGGCCTGCAGGTGGTGCTATAACTGTCTTGTCCAGAAGCAGCCTCTGGGATATCTCCACTGAAGTAGAGTTGAGCCGATCATCTGGTGTATTGGGGGATACTAAGTGAACGTTAGTCAGCAGATACAGCAGATTGAGCAGCACAAGCACAACAAGGTAATTCGCGACGATCGTACAACGGTACTGTTGTCTTGTTGTATGCGCTTGAGTGACGTCACTGTTTCCACTGAAAATGTCGGCTTACACAGCAACGGTGTCTGCAGTGTTTCAGGAAAATCCCCCTCTGGAGGCCGTTTTCAAAAGTTTGCGTGGCTCAAACACCGTTTCCATGTATACGTAAGGCTAAAACGCAACAAGACTCTTGCGTTTCACCCCAAAACCATTGTCATGTAAACAGCCCTTCAATTTTAGAGTGACTGTGGCGACTTTGTTCAAAATGATTGGTCAATGTTTAATAACTTTTTTTTTAAACTTGGTATCAGCGAGTACTTAAGAGGAGGTCCTCGTACTGGTATCTGTCTGAAAAAAAGTGTTATCAAACATACCTACATGTTAGAATTATATTTTAAACAATTCCCAGAAAATTCGAATCCTTTTTTCATTAAGCTATCCTTCAACAAATACATAAATAAACAAATAAACAGTAATTAACAAATTTATTAGACCACCCTTCATAAGAATGAGAAAATCACTCAGCATCATGAAGTGCTTTAACTCTGACTCCTTTTTCAGACATTTCCCTACGCTTCACCATTTTGAATAGGAGAGAGGAGTTTCTAATTGAATTCTTGTTTATAGTCCCAAACTTGAGCCAGAAAACACACTGGAGTTTTACAAGAAGTCAGAAATTAATTAAAAATAATATGAAGTTGAGTTAGCAACAAAAACAAAACAGGTTTTCCAAATACATAATGCACCCTGGGATTGAAAGGTACCATTGACATATGAACAGATGAATCATTGAATAAACCTGCAGTCTTCCTCTTGTCTAACATGGATACATTTAACCATGATCTCAGATACCTGCCGTATATGATTTGACTCACGTAATATACTTCATCATTTTGAATGAACTTTTTCAAAACTGACCGAAAAATCTACAGAAAACCACACGTGGGTCACAGTTTGAAAACTTCTTAAAAGGTCTAAAAAATCATGTTTCTTTCATTTCAACTGTAGCTCCCAGCTCTGCTTTGTACAACATGCACTTGCTAAAGATTGACAGCAGCAGCCCTAACACAGAGGCACCGAGTCACAGGGACACAGGCCTGCACAGGCAAATCAATACGGCTCTCGCTCACCTGGGGCTCAGGTTGGACGGGTCCAATGTGCTGAGTGTAATTTCCTGGCTCTTCCTTCGGGACCTCCTGGAGTTCTGGCTGGGTTGGTTCAGTGGAGACTTTCCACCTGTGTCCTTGAGTTTTGCAGCTTGGTTCCGCTCCGATGACAGAGACACAGACATGCCCTCATCTTCCTCTTCTTCCTCACCCCCCTCGTCTTCCTCCTGTTTCTCCTGTGCCTCAATGATGGGCGGAAAGCCCTGAACCACCCGGCCATTTCTACCCACCCTGGGCTGGAAGAATGAGAAAAACAGAAAAAGGAAAGTAAAGAGTTAAATAACTCCAGAAAGCAGGAAACCTAATGAAATCAGAATTTATTCATGCTGGTTTGACTCATCTGAAGCTTCAGCCTGGATGTCAAATTTAGTTAAATGCCTCCTTTTCCTAACACACAGGAATTCTTGATATCCTGTCACAGAAAAATGTTGCCATAGTCACGTTTTCTGCCCCCTCTGAAGATGCTGAATACACTAATCGGTACTAGAACACCATGACCCCAAAACACACAGAGGTGATTTCAATATGCACTAATGACCTCTAACTGAAAGAAGCAGACGACTCAGCTGGATTCATGATGGATGAGGCTGAGCTCAAATCCCCACATCAACATCTGAGACTAAAACTGGGAGCTGCAAGTTATTGAGGTCAACGCTGTTGAACTCTGACATCGGTCTTAATGACCAGAGAGACCCGAGGACTTTGCAAGGTCGTGTGAAAAGCACCGTCCAGCTGCCCAAAATTAAAAACCGGGCTCAATTAAAGCTATCAGAGTGGATCATATCTTCAGAGCAGGCTGTCAAAAAGAGAAATGGGACTTTGCTTCGATAAAATCAGGTGATTTAATCATGATTTTTTTTTTTTTACCTTTAGTTTGTGCTAAAAAAATTAGAGTTACCTCAGAAAAACAAAAACAGAATTGGTCCTGGCAGAGGGGAGGATTAATGGAGAGAGGAGTTAGTGACAGTGACACTGTCTTTAATTCTTCTCCCTCAAGTTGCTTTGTCACTACAATTAAGTAGATCATGTAGGCTCTAGAGTAGTGATAACTAGAGATTCCCACCTCCCTACGAATATCACTGTTAGTATTTGATAATATCAAAAAAAAAAATGTACAAGTGACTCAAAGGTGTAAGTCATAGACTATGGACAGCTTGGCTCTGCCATTTATCATTGAACAGTTTTGAAGCCAAAAAACCCCTGTCACAGACGCAGCCATTGGCAGCAATTGCAGCCAGAGTCTGCACAGTAGAGACTGTGAGGGATTCTGGGAGAATCTGAGTGAAGCCGGGTGACAAAAATAATAATAATAAAATAAAAAATAATAATAAACAAAAAATAATTATTTTTTTTTGTTTTGAGAGTCTAATCCTTTCCTGGCTCTACCTCTAGACATATTTTTCTATCCCCTAAAAATACACAAGAACAGCAGCTGTCAATCATCATTAAATGTGATGAAGACAGCCAAATGATATCTTTAAATCACCGCAACAATCTGACGTGAAAAACATTTCTACAAGGTGTATTTATTTTTCAAAGTTTGACCGCAGCCCATCTGGAATGGCTGGGGAGCCAGAATTTTTGACCTATACTGCAGCCAGCCACCAGGGGGAGCAGTTTTTGTGGCGACCTCACTTCAAGCCTAGCAAGATGACGTCCATTTTTTTAAGTCTATGGTGTAAGTAATCCAGTTTCTCTAGTCTTTTGGAGGTCTTCATCTGGATCAATTGGATCAAATCCATTTTTTATTTGCAAAGGATAAGACAAAACTAGGATGGATTACCTGATCCTGCTTTACAAGAAGTGGATTTCCAAATCTTGACAGTTTTCATCCACATTAATCCTATGAACATCTGATCCCCTTAAAGGAGGGCCCAATGAGGTCAAACCAGACGTGCTCCAGTAGGTAACCTATTGATCAACAGCCTATGACTGAGAGGTTAATGGCTCAGACAGCTGTTCTGACTTTTTGTAAAATATCTGACTTCAGATTGTTGTGTTTGTGCTTTTCTTCACATTCTCAACATCGGAAAGCAGTCTGACAGCATGTGGGGCATTTCATGGTGCTCTATTCTGAGCCTGCTGTGATTTAATGACTGCTAACTCACTCTGCAGTGGATTGATCTTTTCTCCTCTCCCGACCTTCTCTCCACAAGAAAAAAAAAAATCTCACCATCATTTGAATCATTAAGTGTACAAGAGTGATCGAGTCTATTACCAGAGTTGGAGGTCGCCCTGCAGACTTTTTACATGTCAGGACAGATAAATAGATCTGCTGTTGAACTTAATCTGAGTTTCATTATTTTCTAATGTGGTCTGATTAAAACATCCTGAGCTGGTCCACACAAAGGGAGGCTCATTATTACCTTTAGATTGTAAATCATCAATCAGTGCTGGAGTGTGATGCAGTGTACGGGGTCCATTACCTGAGTATCTAAAGTTGTTGTAGATAGTTTGGCTTTCACCTGGAAGAGAGCCACACAGATGATATACAGTAAATTGAGTGCAGGACAGAGCAATCAAGATGTGTCCTCCCTTCCTGCCTTAGAGATTACACAGAGGCTTTTCACAACACTCAGCACTTCACGCTTTTTCCCAAAGT
Source organism: Halichoeres trimaculatus (assembly GCF_033239565.1). Taxonomy (NCBI): domain Eukaryota; kingdom Metazoa; phylum Chordata; class Actinopteri; order Labriformes; family Labridae; genus Halichoeres; species Halichoeres trimaculatus. Next base: position 21,519,928 of record NW_027437192.1, read on the forward strand.
GTACTCAAGGATGTGATAAATGACTATATGGCTCAAGGTGTTTCTATGATTGAAAATAATTCACTTTAACACACTGAAACACACTGAAACACACACAAACACACACAAAGGGTACAGTGAAGTAATATCCAAACAGCAATCTTCTCTTTCCAGCAACAAACACATCCTCCATCTCTTCCCCGTCTTCATTTTAACTCCACTCAGTCCTCAGATTCAGGCTGCCTCTCCGAGCACTGGCTTCACCTAAAAGCCCTGCGGCAAAAAAATGTGTGTGTGTGTGTGTGTGTGTGTGTGTGTGTGTGTGTGTGTGTGTGTGTGTGTGTGTGTGTGTGTGTGTGTGTGTGTGTGTGTGTGTGTGTTTGTGTGTGTGTAAGTGGGCCAGGGGTGTTCAGGCTAGGGAGACAGAAACACCTGAGTGTAATTACAGCAGCATAGCACATCCAAGTGCCCGTTTTTGCCCTCTCTCTGTCTCTCGGACACACACACACACGCACACACACACACACATGCTAATCACCCACGCACACACACACATGCTAATCACACACTTCCCTTTTCTAATTCTCAAAACCTTCCTCTCATAATTTCTCAAACTGCCCTAAAACCTAAAATCTTTCTCTCCTCACTCACTGAATACATCAGCATTTCTAACACACTGTTAATGTTGCTCCAATCATCATACAGTATTTGGAGAGTGTGCATAAAGTGCTTTCATGCTGTGTGCTGCTGTGTTTTAGACTCTCAGCTCATTAATTTCTGCTTCTTTTTTTTTCAAAACAAATGTATCAGGAACCATCAACAGAGATGCAGTTTATTAAAAAACAAGCTGATACAAAGTCACCTCTACAGATAGTGAGTTCAAAAGTAAAAATAAATCCTGTAAATGCTGTATGTATTGTTCCAGTCTCTTTAAGGGGCTTTTCCTTGCTCTCTGTTATTAGTTTAAGCTTCAGCTCAGCAAGGAGGCTTCAATAATGTTCAGTTCAACAGTTATTGTCCCCTTGCAGCATGAGTCACAACATTTGAACACATTGTGACATGAAATAAAGACATAAAACCGTTCAGCCAATCTGCTCATTTAATATAAATGTAAAATGAAATAAAACATTGGACTCTCTCCAGTTTTATCCAGCTCACATTTGAAGTTGGATAGGGTTGATTTTATCCAGAGGAGCGCGTGGATTACTACATCTAAAACAGAAATCTGAAAACTAACACACTACATCAAAATCCACACAAAGTGATAGATTCTGACGGCTGCTTTGAACTAAATGCGCTGTTTGATGTTGAAATATTGTATAACAAAAACTTCTGTGTAACCTACAACCCCAAAGTTGGCCTCTTCTACACTGTCATGTGTATAGTACCTAACAAAAAAAATCAAAAATATCATAATTTTTTTTTTTTTTTTAAGTTTTATCTTTTTAAAAGTAGGGTCTACAGGTTTGTAGAAAAAAAAAAAAGGTCAACTGCTAATCCTGCTCAATCATCTCTTATAGGTCTCTATACATGTGTGTGTCAATGTCTGTATCTGCCTCAACCCCCCTTCTCTGCCTGTATGTTGATACTTCACACTAGCCAATCACAGAGTACGCAACTGACTTTACGTGTTGATTAGTGAGTTGAGTAGGAGCTAATCAGAGCAGCTACGATAGTGGACTTAGCATGGAGGAAGAAAGACACAACCAAAGTGAAACGAAACGCCAAACAGATAAAGCTTTTTCCGAAATGAAGGTGAGGCTACATGCTAACATGCTAAGTTAGCTTCACGACTCTGGAGTCTCTCCCACATTGAAATGCGATGCTACAGGTGGTTGCTGGGCTAGTGAGTGTGTTCACATAGCTTCCATCGATGGCAGTGGGTGTGTGCTGCCACTGGCACTGATCCAAGGAGGAGGAGCCCAGTTTGAATGTCGTTTTTTCTAAGATGTAACAAAAATTCCTGCAGACCCTACCTTTAAGATATTTATCATACGTTGTTGCTGTAATCCAGTCTGAATCCAGCACTCTGCTGGTATCAGGGTAATCTGCTTTTTGGTTTGTAATCTCCTTTGTCAGATTTGAAAGTGTGGAAGAAAACACTGGAGGTTTTGTCCAGATAAGACCAAGGTTATAATAGTTAACTAAAACGAAACTAAAAACGAAAACTGAAATTTAAAATATGTTGCAGTTAACTCAAACTAATAAAAACTAGAAAAGAAAACAAAAACGATAAGTAAACTAAAACTGTATCTTGTGTTCACAAAACTAACTGAAACTAACTAAAATAATAGAGAAAATGTTCTTAGTTTTAGTTTTTGACAATGTTAATAGCCTTTAGGATTTAAATCTATCCAACACATTTTCCCAACCAATTTTACGAATTTTTGGCAGTTGTCAGTGCCGTATGGCACCATCATAGCAACGTACTGGGACGTGCTTGTTTACTGCACTGACTGGCTGTGAGCTGTGCTGCGACAAAACGTAGTGGAGCAATGAATCAGAGCATCTGTAATAGTTTAATTTCATGTGAGTCTGACTTTAACTGTTACAGAGTCCAAGTTTCTAATTATTAAAGCTCATATTATATTATTTTTTTATAATTTATGTTTATATTATCTTTATTTAATTTATGTTAAGTTTTTTTAATATAATTTATGTTTATATTTTTTATATTAAGTTTATATTATTTTCTTGTGTTTAAGGCAGCAGCCAACAGTTCAGTGTCAGCATTGACTGAGCATTTAGCACTATGTTGAACCTGAAAATAAACAGTATCACAAAATATTTACTCTGACCTTTTTGAATCCTGCACCTGGTTAATAAAGTATGAAAAAAATACAACTAAACTGAAACTAAAATAAAACTAAACTAAAACTAAGTCTTGTTGCAAAACTAGAATCTAAAACTAAATAAAAACTAGAATGCCCGCTCTAAAACTATTTGTAACTAAACTGTAATGGAAAAAAAAAAGTCAAAAACTTACTAAAACTAAACTATAATGACAAATCTAAAACTATTATAACCTTGGATAAGACACAAAAAAGACCAGACTACCTGAGCTAATCCTATCATGACATCTTTTTTGTCCTACCAGGAACCACTTCTTAATTCCTTTGCTTTAATACAGACTAATTTTGAAAAGCTGTGCCAACAAGAGATGACTGCACAGTGGAGAATTTCAGACTCAGCACCCAGCTTTGCCCTGGTGGACTTACGTGTGTCTCGTGTCCCTCTCTCAGGTTGTATGTGAGGTCTTGCTGGATGTCCTGTACAAAGTGGTGAGAGTACTCCGGGTAAAGGTCCAGCACCTCATAAAGTCCCTTCAAGTTGACACACTGCAGGTCACAGTAGGTCAGCGCTTTCACATCTGCATTGGTTTTTATCACTCGGTCATCTAAGGACAGATTTGCCCCGATCAGGTCTCCTTTACCTGCACAGAGAGAAAAGCATGATGGAGGTCAGGAAAAGGGTTACAGCATAGTGTTTGTTCTCCTGTAAAAAGGGGTGAGGGTGCAGACTCTGTTTCAGATGTTCCATTTATCAAAGAGTTTCTGTGGGAGTACTCAGGGTGGAGTGTGTGGAAAGAGGTTTTGGAGCATCCGTGGTGCTGATGCATTTGGAAGATTTTGCTGAAGCCCTCATGTCAGAAAATGTGCTGTAGACTTACAGACAAAATCCCTGCAATGTTCAAGCTTTTCTGTAACTGACCCTACCGTTGGTTATGTCTCTGCAGGTACAGTATCTGTAAAATTAAAATGAATGTACAACAAAATATTTAAAGTGACTAAAAGAGTCTTTGGTACCGATGTTTATTTATGTCCTTCAAGATTGAGTGGGAGCATCAGTAACAAGATTTGGTTGATTGAGAGAATCTAAAACTTGTCAGCACTGCTACCAGGTTTGTGTCAAACAAAACGTGTGACATCATGTGCATTAACACTCCTGTTTGCATTTAACACAAACAGCCTCAGTGTTCAGTTTGAATGTTAAAAGACAATAGGATAAGATTTTCCTTTAGAGAACATGAGGATGCCAAGAATAAAGCAAAATGAGAGCTCCTCACAGGAGTTTTACAGTACAAAAGTAGAAATAGCTGTCAGTGTATTGATACTCTCTGTGTCTCTCAGGTGCAGCTCAGAGGAACAAAGCTTTCTGGCATCAACACTGTCACTTTACAAAGCCAGTGACCCATAAGAAATACTTACTTAGTCTGCTCTGACTTCTGGTTTCAGCCTTTTCTTAGACTTTAAACTAACCATTAAACTACGGTCAGGATTGATAAAGCTGAAATTCAAACACATGACTGCACAAGGTGTTACTGTGAAGAATACATTTTCACTATTGTGGTTGGGAAATACATTCAGCTTTATAAAAACATGAGCTGCAGAAAAGCAGCTGAGTGTGGCCAAAGCTGCACAACGTGATGCATCTTGGTCATTGTTGACACTAATTGGCTAGCTCCTTCAGCAGGAGAGTTAAGTTTGAAGGTAAAGCTCAGGTCTGAGAGCTCCAGGCCAAACATATGGAGCCCATAATAATGTGACTTGCATATGAACACGGAGGCCCTGCACTTTCATGTTCATTCTTGTTATTTTGTGTGTAGTCTTGTACGGTTGTTAAAAGATAAATATTCATGTAACAAGACACATGTAATAATTTATAAATTCATTGGAGTTTGTATGCAGCTATGTTAAGCTGAGGTGCTTGTGTTTCTGTATATACAGGTGAGCAAAAGTGATAAAACAGTGTATAAACGTCGCCCCAGATCAACCATGCGTATGAGAAAAACTAGACTTCTGTTCATAGAAAACATTGTCTTTGGTTTCTCGCATGGAAATCCAAAGTTCAACCACTTATAGCCTGCTTTAATATTTACAGTGTAAGTGTGCAGAATGTTCTGTATTTCTGTGCGTGTGTTTCTGTATTTACAGACCCACAGTAAAACTGATGATAGATAAAAGCTATCATCATGATAAAAACCCATGCACACCTGCAAAATTGTTTATTGTGTCCAAGTGTGCAACACCAACAAATTGCCATATCAGTGTGGACAAATGCCCCCCTGGCCTGTGAATGTGGACGGTCTGGAAGACTTAATCCATCCAATCCATGCAAAAAACTGAAGTCTTATCAAGTGTTTTTGTCTTTTTTTAAGTAAAAATTGTCTTATTATACTCGATATGAGCCACTTTCAACTTATCAATCCAGAAAAATGTCTTGGTTCAAGTCATCAGAGTACAAAAATGAGGTTTGAATCGCTTGTAACCAGTAAAAAAATCTGCAAATGGAACAAGAAAAAATTGCTTGAAAATTTCCTTGAGACTAGAACAATGTCTTAATACAAGTAACTTTTCTCTTGTTCCATTGGCAGATTTTTTTTACTGGTTACGAGCAATTCAGACCTCATTTTTGTCTTTAAATAACTTGAAACAAGACATTTTTCTGAACTGATGAGGTGAATGTGGCTCATATTGAGTCTTAAAAGGAATTTTCAACTGAAAACAAGACAAAAACACTTGATAAGATTTCAGTTTTTGCAGTGCAGAATGAGGCACATGTAGACCTGAAGTTTTGACTCTCCACTTGTGATCGAGTCACCCACAGTGAAACCTCTTTTTATCTACACCTTGCAGCTTTTTTGACCAAACAAGAAGATCAAGGCAGCTGGAAATAAACTGAGCTGACAACAAGCTTTTCCACTTTGTTTTACATTAACCCCAGCGTCTGTTGCTCATTAGCAGCTGCCACTAAGTTGTCAGATGATATTAGAAAATTAAATGCACAACTGCTTTTCTAAAACCCTTGGACTGCATGGTGAGGACTTAATCAGGCAAAAAATTGTTCTCGAGTTACATAAGCTATTGTTAGAGGGATAATCACCAATCACTTTAAGCTACTTTCAACACAAAATCACCAAGCAGACCACAAATAAGCAGAAATATTACAGTTATGAGTCTTTAGCTGTATAAATCATCACTGCTTTTAGTAGATGTGGCACTTTGAAGTGTGGCTGACAGCTGTCCTCTGTTCATACAGACAGGACAAGGCTAAGTACCCCGTTAGTGTTAATGCCCCTTAAGCAGTGATAAAATATTCATTACGGTCATTGTGAACTGTGAGCGCGGCTCAATTACAGCAAGGCTGATGGAGTGCCAGTCGTGACTCTTCAAACCCCCCTGTCTCCCCTTACTGTCTCTTTGTTCACGCCTTCACAGCTCAGTCACTGATCCCTCTCACTGTAACTCTCTAATTTCTCACTCCTTGTATCGCTAACCTTTTTCGGACATGCACAGACATACTAAAAACTCCCTGAACTACGCAGGTGAGCTGGGCGTGTGGACACAAACAGGTGAAAATGTTTTCCTGACTTTGCCCTGAACAGTTCTGCCCCCTGGAATAACCACAGAGTAAAGACAGGATGAGCTCATGTTGGGCGCAGCAGGAAAACTCCTCAGCAGTGAGTGGGAGGTGGTGTTGATGTTTATATCATGAGGCTGGTGTTCGGTCTGCTGTTGCTGCTAGGTTGAAAAAAGCTACTGTAGCGTGAATCGATAGCAGAGGTGGTCCACTTGTTCTGTTTACTCATGTTTTCAGGTCACACTCAGAGATAACTGTGCTGCTACTGTAAGAATGAGACAGACATGCTGCTACTCTGGTATATAACGGAGAAGAGTTTCTCCGTGAACAAATGTCATTAAATACACCCTCTATTTAAATCATCAGAGTATTATAAACACATTTGTGATTCTCAATCACACATTGCTGAATAGATTTTCTGTCTCAACACACTGACATCCTCTATGATGAGTATAACCTGTGGTATCAGCACTCAGCATGCGCAGCGCTAGGGCTGGGACGATATGCTATTCTCACGACTCGATACTGTTATGATTTTTTGGGCGCTGGTTTGATTTCAATTGTGATTCTTTAATATTTATGATTTTTGCAATTTTTAGTTTTCTGTTTTAAAACCAGACCATGTGAAAAAGTTAAATGATGATAATAATGGATCAGGAGCCATATTTTCCCATAAATACACATCACGTGAGTCAGAGACAAATATTTCACCTCCTGCTGGAGAAAAATGGAAACTTATTTCCAATCCAGTTTATAAAAAAAGAGTAAACAAAGAATTTAAATTTTGAAAAAAAAAAGATTTTTTGACAAAGATTGCCGATTTTGATATTGTCAAATAAAAAAATCCCAATACATCGATTTTCATTTTTTTCTTTCACCACAACGAAGTGCCTTTTAGTAACACACCTTTGTAAGAAGCGCAAGTCAATTGAACACCAGTGTGGGACTGAAAAAGCTTTCGATCACTTCTGCCAGGTGCAGAAGGGCTTGATCTTGATTTTCATTATGAATATAGACGGTGAAAGCGGGGCCTCACGATCCTTCAGACTTTTGGGGTTTTAAGCAGGAGGAGTCAGAAAAGTTACCACTGCCCTCAGAGTTAACAACTTGTTCTTTAAAAGTCTCTGTGAGGACTTTCTATGTGATCTTGAAAACGCATCACTTCTATATTTACGCTTGATCATGATTGGCAATTCAAAAATGAGATCATCAGCACACAAAATAGGTTATTTTGAAAGAGTAATTCTACCTATCTGTGGTCAGGTTGATTTACGGCACATAGAAGTCCCTATGACAACACCACACCAGCTGGCAGACAAAGTTCAGTAGTGACAAGAGAAATCTGTGTTCTTTGTTTGTGTTTGTATGTCTGTGTTGGTGAAAACAATTTCTTATATTTATCTTAAAGTGATAGTGGACATTGAAGCTGGACTGGCAAAAAGAAAAAAATATAGAAGACCAGAAAAAAGCTTAACAGGAGAGTGATAGAGCACGAGCTAAAACATGAGCTGAACTGAATAAAATGAAGAGTGAGGTTACGTTAGCTCTGCTTGGTGAGGTGATGACTTCTTCATTTTGTATCATGTAAAAAGTTGTCTTGAACAAAGAAAAGTGGTATTAAAAGAAGATCTGCTCTCCGTTCATTTGCTTCAAAACAAGGGTCATGTCCTAACAACAGTGGGTGCAAGTGCTCATGGGAAACAGAGTCTTTAACCCAGAAAATTGCAGGCTTTTCCAGACAGTCCTCACAGCCCCTTAAATTTCTAGGAGAAAGCTCATGAAAGTGCCAAGAATTTTCCAGAGCATGTCTGAAACAGCTGCTGTGGTATGACCTCCTCTAAGCTCGTCTTCTGTTCAAGATACTTGTCACAGCATTCTCACCCTTTCTGTCAGATTCTTTTATTTCCTTTTTCATCATCTTATTTTTCTGCCCTCCCTCCTTCTTTCTTTCTTTTTCTTGATTGTACTTCATTCTTCAGTCTGTACTTTGTCTTCCTGCTTTCCCTCTTTTTCTTTTTGTTCTTCCCTTCACCACGTCTGTTTTATGGTCTCTTACTTCTCTAACTGATGGCTCACACTCTTCACTCTTTTCCCTTTATTATCCTTTCCTTTCCAGCTCAATCTCTCTTTCCTCTTCCCTTGTAGCTCTTTGATTCTCCTGGTTTCTTCACTCATTGCTTTCTTTCAGTCCAGCCCCAGATTTTTATTTGTCTCTTTTTCTCCCCTCCATCAACTCCTGTTTCTCCTTCTCCTCTCACCACCTCTATTTTATGTTTGAGATCGTATATCGTGACATAACTCTGTTTTACCCACTGATAATATAAGGAGGCACTGAGCTGTGGACATGTATTTGAAGTGTGATGAAGGAGAGGAGGAGGAGAGAGGAGAGAGGAAGACAGAGAGGAAGGCACTTTTTCCTCCTTCAGTCAGACACTCAATGTCAGCCTAACCTTCTGCACAGTCAGCAGGCAACACTGAGACAATATTCTCTGCCTGTCAGGCCTGCACACACACACACACACACGCACGCTACCACCCACACATGTACACATGCTGCTACAGCAGTAAACAATGCCACCTACTCAAAACACACACACACACACACACACACACACACACACACACACACACACACACACACACACACACACACACACACACACACACACACACACACACACACACACACACACTCTCACACACACACACAGGCCAAAACAAACACAAACTTCTTTTTGTTATCAGGAGTGCTTGAATACAGGTGCTAAGCCTAACAGGTACACACACACACACACACACACACACACACACACACACACACACACACACACACACACAGAGGAGAGATTGAGATAATGATTTTAAGTATCACACCAACAGAGACAAAGTGATGGGTGAGTTTCAGACTCACATTTTTAACTCACTTTCTCTAACTGATGCCCTCTTACACACACAGACACACACTTTCCCTGCACACACACACTTGTTCCTGATTGGCCTATCACTCTGTGTCATGAGTGTCACAAAGCAAAAGCCGCTGAGGTCACTTGTTATAAGTGAGTGTGTTGCACAGCAACATGTTGTGTCGTGGTGTATCATTTATTTCAGATGTATTCTGCATAAAGAGCATTCATAATATCCATGGTGCTTTGCAAAAACACCCCCACGCTTTCACACATTTTTTAAAGCATAAGTTTTGAGTGGGAAATTCTCTGAAAAGCAGGTGCAAATGTGCAGGTGTGTTGAGGAAGCATGAGAACGAGTTAAGCAATCTGCGAGTAGAGCTTCCACTAAGAGTACACAGTGTTTCAGATTCCAGGAGCTGCTCCTTCAGAGATCTGAAGGTTCCTGCAGCCTATTGATGTCTGTGTTCCCACCTGAGCTTTCAGAGCTGTGAAGATAAGGCTAATAAAACTAACATGTAAAAGAGTCTCTGGTAGGCTGTGAGCGCTCGAGCAATCCAGTGTTCAGCCATGCAAGTCCCACCACAGAGCCCCCACACCTGAGCCGGTCTGCATAGCAACTCGTTTCATTTGAACAGACTTATCCAATCTGAATGATCTAATCTTAAAGTTAGCAAGCACTAACCCAGTCGGTACAAACAGATCACAATTTGTTCAACACAGCTTAACACAGAAGCGTCATTTATCCACAGTCTTCAGATAAATGATAATTTAAACAAATCTGTTTGCAGAGCAGGCACCACCAGCCTCAAGTCCTCCTCATGAGTTACTTCACTAAGACACAGCCTGCATACAACTTTTTCCACAGTTTCTAACATCTAAATATTTTCAATCTGCGCCACACTATAAGAGGCCACCTGTTCAATGTGCCACTTTAGCTCCAGGTAGTCCAGAATTACAGCAATATGCCAATGACCATTTACCTAAGCCACACCTCCTAGTGGTGGATGACTGTTCTACAGCTTAGACAAAACATGTTGGGTTTACAACAATAGTTAGTATAAAATAACTACTAGTAATTCTGGTGTCTACAAGTGAGGGCAAAAAACTTTGATCAGTTAAACTTAACATGCACATCCCTGTTTTAACAAAACATACTCAAGACTTAAAGTCCTTGATACGTTTGACATGGACTGTGGACCAAATAGGCCCAGAGGTCTGCATCTTTACCGAACCACTGATAGGTATATTAGCCACTTTAGCAAGAAGCATTAAAGGTAGGGCCTACAGGATTTTCCTTAAAAAATAAAATGTCAACTTTTACAGAAAAAATCCAGCTCAATCATCTTCTGTGGGCCTCTATACATGTGTGTCAGTGTCTGTGTCTGCCTTAAACCCCTCCTCAGCCTGTAGGTTGATGCACAGTGCGCCCAGTGCACAAGTGACTTTGCATGTTGATGATTGCAAGTGGAAGCTAATCGAAGCAGCTACGATAGTGGAATTAGCATGAAGGAAGAAAGACACAACCAAAGTGAAACAAAACTCCAAACAGATAAAGCTTTTTGCTAAATGAGGGTAAAGCTTGGCTTAACTTTTTATCACTTTCAGGCACTTGGTGAGCTGCACGGGACAAAGAGCGACACAGTGGTTGTGCTAACATGCCACGTAAGGTGCACGGCTCTTGAGTCTCTTCCACATAGAGACGGGATGCTAAAGGTGGTTCCTGGACTAGTGAGTGTGTTCATGTAGCTTTGGTCAGATGCAGTGGGTGTGCGCTGCAGCTGGCACTGAGCCAAGGAGGAGGAGCCCAGTTTCAATGTTGTGTTTATGAACAAGTAACAAAAATTCCTGAAGACCCTACCTCTAAGAAGGGGTGACATTATTTTTGTAAGACTCTATTTGGATTTGATCCCAAATTGAAAGGTGCTTTGGAAGTCCACCCAGGAAAGTTCCTGCCATGAGGTCCGGGTTAAATGACAAAAAATGTTTTCACATTCCCGGGCATTTCATAAGTGAAAATGAGAACGGAGTGTGTAGGAGAAATCATCCTTCCTGACAGGCTAGCTGTTCACCTTCTTTAAACTCATGATTGCCGTTTCATGTTTACCTCATGAGCAGGGCAATGGCCTCTTTCCTCACAGCTGACTCTCAAAGTGTCAGGCTTTTCATTAAGTTTCTGTAATTTGCCAACAGATACAGTTATATCAACCTGTATGAAGTCTTTCGGTGAGATTGTGACTTTGCACTTAACAAGAACGTCACTGAGCTGCTTATGCACTCTGGTATTTGCAAGCTATTTATAGGATGTTTGGATATTTGGCCCTTGAAAGTGGGTTTCTATGGAGACACGACTCATGTGAACACCATCTACACAGTGAGCTCGCTGTGGTCGAAGTGAGTGAGACCAGTTTCTTCATCTGGGCCAGTTTGCTGACCTGACCTGAGCTGATCTCCATCTCATGAACATTTTTTTCTTCTATATATATATATATAAATATTCTTTCATTTAAACTTTTCTTCCATAAATATGAATTCAGTAAATACATGAGAAAAAGATTTGAAGCTGGAGCAGATGTTTTTGACTCTGTTTTCTTTTTTAATGAGAGGCAGATTTCTGTTTCAGCATCTCTAATTTTATTCAAGCATTGTTTGTCTCCAGCTGAATCACTTTTTCAGTTTTGAACTTTTACACCTGCATAGTGCTCTGGGTTAATGGCTGCCAGATGATACAGTAATAAACTGCTGCTCCACTTAATCAAACATTCATTTGACACGGCCAAAGAAAATGTAAAAAAATACATGGAGCAATACAGTGTAGCTTTATGATAGAGACATATTCCCAACACAGAGTGGGCTAAATGGCACTAAACTGGCCCAAACTAGTGAGCTGAAACGATCTGACTCGACTGGGTTGGGCTGGTGAAATATGCTATAAAATATAAGTTAAAACTGGAGCTGTGTAACACACAAAGAGCTGGATATCACTGGGTGCTCTCAGAGATTTAGTGGTGTCTAACATAAACTAGATGTTGCAGAGGCTTCATGAGGTTAACACTCTGCTGTAAGCCCCCCATGCTGCATCACTGCACGGCAACAGACAAGTCCTTTTGTTTCCCTTATTCCCAAAATATAACTGAAAAAGAGGCCTCAATTGTTGAGACTTGTCATATAATTTGTGATCCCTTCCTGGGAGTTCATGAGCAGTAGACTCTGAGACTGAGCTGCAGCCTTTAGGACACTGTAAGGCTCAGCTATGCCTCACCAAGCCATACACAACGTCAGGGTGAAGTGTGCTGCCCAGAGTTACTCTATAACACTATAATAATGACCCTCACCCTCCCCCCTTAGCCCAATCCACTATCATACCCAGTATGGCCAGCACCATGCCGTCTTTCAGCACCTCCATGGACCCCGAGCAGACGAAGAAGATGCCCTGGAGTGCATCGCCCTGTCGGAGGAGGTACTCTCCAGGAGCGGAGAAGGTGGTCTTGATGTGCAGCGACAGAGAGCGCAGGCAGCCACGGCTGGCGGAGGCGAACAGTGACAGCTCCAGGATCTCCTTGTTAAGGTGCATGGTGATGTCGGATCGCAGCTCATCCGGGAAATCCTTCAACAGCTGTGAAGATGATGGCAGGAGAGAGCAGAGGGAGAGGGAAGCAGGCACCAGTGAGGGGATGAATGCCAGCTGTGAAAAACACAGCCATGTGTAACTCAGTGATTACATTTACAGCCTTGGTTTCCTTTGATTTGATCCCTTAGCTGGGTACTACAGGAAACATCTGCGTCAAATGCAGTTACGTTTATTTACATAGCCCAAAATCAATAGTTTGCCTGGGAGGGTTCACAATCTGCAGAAAAACACACCACTCTCAGGCCTGAGACCCTCCATTCAGATAAGGAAAACTTCTGCCATCTCTAAAACTTTTAATGCCTTGTCAGGAAAAAATAACCATTGGTTGGGTTCGCACCAAGTGCAGGTTTCCCAGGTGCAGAGGTAAATAAACAGTGCAGAATATTACTCTTTAGCAATATGAGATGTGAGATTAAATCTAGAAAAGACCCTCAGGAAAAATTATCTACATTAGAAAATACAAACAATTCACACTATTTCCAACCTCACACTGCATCTGAATCAATTCAACAGAAACACCATTATACGAATACAAACCCTTAAATAGAACCTGAAAAAAGCACATTTAAAAAAAAGGGACCAACAGTGCATATCATCCATCTCTCCGTGCCCCTGTCGGTGCAGATATCTGGAACTCAGCGTCTCATGCTGTCGATCAATGAGTCGTCAGAGCCAGGCTGACTTTAATCAACAGGCCCATCTATAATTCATCTGTCTGGGATTCATCATCATCATCACTCCGTCTCAGCGCTGCTCTGGGCCCTGACAGCTGTCTCACAGGCATTCACAGCCTGGAGGGACGAGTTGCTATTACACTGCTAACTGGTTGCCTCTGTTTCCTCAGGCTTGTCAACAAAAGGTGTTCAGCCTCTTTTTCTGTTTGTGTTTTCTCTGAGCTGTCCTCCTGCCAAACAGAAAACCCTGCTCTGGCTCCACCTGCCTCCGTTTTTAAGTCTGTCACATTTGTAGCTACAATTTGTCCCTTGATAACACAGATCTAAATTTTAAGATTAAAAACATAATATGCTCCTGATTTTTAACATTGTGTATATGATTAAAAAAATACTCTGGTGAAATTATAACTATGGTTCTCTTAAATGTATTCAGTCTTAAGGTCACTTTCATCCTCAAAGAAAAATACAAACCTGTTTAAGTCCTGAATAAAAAATGTTACAAATGTTAAAAAATGTCGTTGGTTATTTCCCTTTAATTGCTCAGCAGAAGAACATTAGCCCGTTTCCACCAAGCAGTCCAGTATGGATCAGTACGGTTTGGTACAGGTTGGATCGGTAAAACTTGGTCCTCTTTGTGTTTCCACACAGACCATGCCCCCTCTCAGTAGGCGGCGTGTAAGCTGGATGCTGATAGTGACATTTCTTTTGTAATAGCGTGATGCCATAGCAGGGCCACACCCCGTGTACCCTGCTAATAAATCCAACAAAAGGGAAAAATGCAACACTGTAAACAAAGAGCAATGACAGAAGACATCCATCAATTTTTCTTCTTTGTGATTACCATGTGGCTCTTTGTTAAAAAGCCCAATCAAGCTTTGTTTCAGAGGAGACTTGAGGAGAAATACAGCACCCGCCGTCGCACTGTAAGTGACGATTCTTTCGACTCATTAACGGACTGCAGTGTAGTAGCTAGGGATGCACCAATCCAACTTTTCTGGCTCCAACACTGATACCTGGGCTTTGGGTATTGACCAATACTGATACTAAACCAATACCAGTGTTAAATTATAACCTGCATACTCTACTGTGGGGTAAGACTGTAAATGTTTTGAGTAAAAGACAAAAAATGAGTATACTGAATTACTGAAGTTAATGTTTATTTAAACTATGAAATACTTTAAATGTTTACCAGAAAAAAATGCTTCAGAATGTGCACAAGTTCTATTTAAAGGTAAACTTTTAAATCCTGTAGATTGATGATGCAGCAAAAAAACATAGAAAGTGAATCAGAGGTAACATTTCAAATCAAACAGCAAGGAGCATCAGTAAGAAAAAAAGGCTTAGAGCTGTTTGCCTGGATCGGCACCATGGATCAGCACCCTCCTACCCATACCGATCCAGCTTTGAGGGGCACTGATACCCGATGCCAGGATCGGTATTGGTGCATCCCTAGTTTTAGTTCCACAACTGGGGTCGCGTTGGTGTGTCTGGCACCCCAACGGAAGGGTCCCCAAAAGTGGGATGGTATGATTTGGCAATTTGGGGACCTGTCCCGTGATTGGTCCATGGAAACGCCACAAAATGTGCCGTACCGAAATGGGCTGCTTGGTGGAAATGGCTATTTTGTCCTGATGTGGTCAAAGCAGAAAAAATGGTCGAGCGTAAGAAAGTAAACAACTTCGACACGGGCCAAACTGTGATTGAATCTTCAGACATGCATCTTGTGAGGCAGTCCTGGGAAAGCAGCAAAGACTCTTTCATGCACATGGGCTCAAATGATGAAGTAAATAATGTTGCTTTCAAGAGGATAGTAGCAGAACACAAGGAGCATGGGGGTTTGTTACATATAGGGCTGTGCAGCCACAGACCACGTGAGCCTTCTGCCCACCACTGTCCCCAACAGAAAGCATCTGTGACGGAACGTAGGCATCCAAACTGGATCAAGAGGACAGGAAGTCTTCATGCCAGATACCACAGCACATCCACAGAGGTCTAGTGAAGTCATAGGGTCACGTCAGGTCTGCTTAAAGGGGGCTGTCATCATGCAGTCTCATGATTATTCTTTAATGTGGAGGAATGATTTAGCATGTCGACTGTGTGAATGCACAAGAAAATCATCAGTGCTGGAAAGAATGTATTTAAAATAACACGTTTGAGTGAATAGAGTAGACCAGCTTGAGCTGAGACCGTGACCTTCTGTACTTCAAGTTCCCTGTGTATTGACCATTCTGACCTTTAAACGCTCTTTCTCCTGACACAGAAACAACTTTGAACCTCTGAGGCACAACACTACCAGACATCCTTTCTTCAACATATTCAAGAAATTCTTCTCCCTCTCTGTCAAGTCATGCTCCTGTGGGATTAAAGATCATGTTACATTGATCAAATCATCACTAATGTAATGCAGACGGTATGAGGAGATTGATAAGGGTAAGATCTAACAGATGGATTATTGATCCTCATATATGCTGAGCTCTTGGAGGTCACACACAAGTTAGCAGAAGGAGAAGGATGTAAATGGTACCTCGTTACAGTCGATGCCATTGTTGACCGACCACGTTGTCTGAAAATACTCCAGCATCCTCTGCTTGAGGCTCTGTGGCAGGTGATGGACACGTATGAAGTCCTTGAGGTCTTTGGTTCTGGTGTGATACTGGGACCAGCGTGAGTACATCCTCTGGATAATGGCTGTCACGTTTCCAAAGACCAGAGCGTGCATCAGGGCTGCAGGGTTTGAAAGAGGGAGAGGGGAGGAAAGGGAGGAGGAAAGCATAAATGAAAGAGAGTGAAAGGGAAATGTCTAGACAGGGGAGCTAAAAAAGAAAACCTTTTGGGTGCTATTTTCATGGCAGAAGCTCGGTGCCAGCTGGGAAATATTTTTGTGTACGCTCGACAGTTTCAGAGTGAGGAGTGAAAAGCGGCATTGTTGAGATGACTGGGATTTGCTCTCCTATCACCTGCCTGCTCAAAAGAGGTCAAAAACAATGCAGAGGAGTTCTGGTTGATCATATCATCACGTCATCATACAAAGCTTCCATTGAGTTTCCACATTATTAAATTACTACATGATGAACACACAACAGGAAAATAGTGTAGAGAAAAAAAGGTTTCAATGGCCGCAGTGTTGGGGTTAACAACGTTAAAACTAATGGCATTACTAATGCCATTACTTTTTGCAGTAATGGATAATCTAATTAACCCCTTGATGCCTATTGTCACAAATTTGCGACACACTCTGTCAGGTCTTGATGCAGCTGAAATGACCTTTGTATCTCATTGATACCTACTGATTCATATTCTACACAAACCAAAGATCATATCAGACCCACTATATCACAATATATATTGGTCAGGGGATGGACTGCTCATGTCTATATGTACGATATAACTTAGTTATAACTATTGTGTGTACTATACTCAAATTTACGATCTCCACTTAAATTAACATCTGTAAGACTTCAAAAACACATGAACCAATCTATTTTTTTTAGTGCTGTCAGGTGATTAAAAAAATTATCTAATTAATTACAGGATTTGTAATTAATTAATCACATTTTAATCTCATATCTGCTTAAGGTCCCAAAATAAAGAATTTGAATTCCAGGACATTAAAATTACATTAAAAGACATAAAAACATTTTAAAATAAGGTGAGAATAAATACAACACAATTTTAGGTACCCTGAGGCAAAAGGAACACATGAAAAAAGTTTTATGGTTCTATCTTTAAAAAATCTACACAGTCCTGCACCTAAGATAAGCTGATTTGATTTTTAGGTTTTTGCTTCTGTCACATTTTTACTCGATGTGGACTCAATTTTCACTGCAATATGAACTTCTATACTTCTATGAGGTCAGGAGAACCAGGGCTAAAGGCTAAAAACTGTGTGGAACTATGTACAAAACACTTAATTCAAGTCTTGGATCAAATAAAAGTGAAGTATTTTCAGTTTTACATGCTCTGAACACACAAACTGTTGCTTATTGGTGCAGAGCAGCCCCAAGCTGAAACATGACACCAGGAAGATGGAAGGAAATTTTCAAAGAATTCTTTAGATTTAAATATAGGACAAATATCAAACATTCAGGGCTTGTTTAATGCAGTAAAGAGTGCAGAATTATCTGTTTTTCACGAAATTGAGCTACAGCAAACGGTTGATTTTCTGCAGATTTTCAAAAAGGACTTGTGAATAAACAAGATGTGGACGGCAGTCTCACAAAAATCACTCGCTTCCCCCGTTTACAGCATGTTGCTGACGTCATGTGTGATGGATTCAGGGACCGTCGGAGATTTGAAAATCTGACGAGAACACCACTTTTTTCATGTAGGACAAACGGTTTGTAAATGCCAGACATTTGAAAATAAGTGCGTCTTTGAACGCCCTGGGGGTTTGGGATCCAGATTAATCTGCGTTAATTTTTATAACATGTTAATTTGCGATGTAATTAATTAATCTAATTAACGCGTTAAAATGACAGCCCTAATTTTTATAATTGTTAATTAATTCAGGCAGTAAGGGGTTAATTACTACTTCAATCGTCATAACGCTGTTATTACAGAACTGGTTCAAGAGAGGAGCTGCAAATAAAAGGTAGGGTAAAGTGGGCCAATACCAAAGGGCAACATCCGGTTGGTAAAAATGAAGACTATGTGGAAGTGCTAAAAGTCAATGTTCATTGAAAATCTACTTGAGCCTGGCTGTAGAAAGACCGGAAGTCATGTACACACCCAGCCATAAAAAGTGACTTTTACGGCATCAAAAAGCATTTTTACAGCCTGGTTCAAAATACGGCTTGGGTTTAGAACACTGATTTCTCTATTAGCACACACTGTACGGTGAGTGAATTTGTTTTTCCATCTCTGCAGTTTAGAGGTTATTAGGGTTGTTTGATTTTCCAATCAGAGGCACAGCTCAGGTCACGTGACCGCTGGGCACCCTATAGATGCTCAAAGAAAAACTCACAGCTGACGTCATAGCAGAAGTGGGTGCATCCGTGGATTGGCTTCATTTCACCGTTTCAGGAACAGACGGGTAGTGTTGCGGATGCTTCGTCCATGTTTTATAGTCTACGGCCAACACACAAGTATTGATTTATGTTGACACGTCTTTACCAAATAGCTGATGCTGAAGTAAAATTTTCAGCAACAAATGTCACACAGCTACCTGTGTGTGTCTGTGTAACCTGCAGTCAGAGAGGATCTCCTGCAGCGTCTTTGGATCAAACCAACTAGAGGGAGAGGGGTGGATGCTTTACGGGGTTTGAATGTAAGGCACAAGTAGCCAACTTGTTTTGACGTGAAAAAATATTGGAGAAAAAATAAGAGGGTATTCATTCATGCATTTTCTTAACCGCTTATACTGTTCAGGGTCACTGGTGACTGGAGCCTATCCCAGCTGTCATTGGGCGAGAGGCGGGGTACACCCGGGACTGGTCGCCAGTCAATCACAGGGCTGACACAGAGACAGACAACCATTCACTGACAACACACAAAATGAAAAAAAAAATAATAAGAGGGTTCTTGGGAGAAATTACAAGTTGGGAGTGGAGCAAGAGACAGGGTAAAAAAGTGTGGGAATCCCTCCTAAATGGGGAGAGTTGGCAGGTCTAGCTGATGCTGGACAGGAGCTGCAAATTTAATATGTGGAAGTCTGGAGCTGTCTGTTGGGTTAAAACTGGGGTTTCATGATGGGAGTAGGCCTAAAGGCTCTACATTAACGTCATTTTAAGGATGGAAGTAAATTCACACCACTTCAACATCTCTGATGTAAAAGCAAGAATATACATGTGAACATTTTGTCCTAGAGCAAAACCTGCTCAAAGACTAAAAACTTTTGTGAAATTATTATTTTTTTAAGTAACACAATTAGTAATCTCCCTGGTAACTAATTACGTTTATGAATGAGTAATTCTGTTACTAATTCAATTACTTTTTGGGGAAAGTAAGAAGTAACTATAACTAAATACTTTTTAAAGTAATTTGATCGACACTGTATGACTGTCTGCTGTTTCTCATGTGTGACACAATGCTGGTGCCTGGAACAGATCCCTCTTGGGCCAAAAACCACAGAAAGTTTCTGTTTCTTCATTAAAATGACAAAAAATGACCAAATGAAATCAAAGCAAGTGTTAAAGTCTTAGGAGACACATTCAACTGACGAGTCCACAAAAATTCTTACTATTCAAAAAGACAAAATGACACAGAGTTGCTTAAAAAAGAGATACTAAATAATGTTTGTCATTTGGGTAAGAAAAGTGGGAAATGTGCTTGTTAATCTTCTTGAAATAAGAAAAATAAATGGAAAAAGTGAATAAGTAATTTTTTTTCAGGTGAAGTGGCTCAAATAAAGTCTAATAAGACAAATGTTACTAAAAAAAAGGACCCACACTTCTTATATTTTAGTTTTTGCTGTGTCTGGTTTGTGTCCAGGTCAACATTACCATCATCATCTCTTTACTCATATTATTCTCATTTTTCCAACACTGTAGAAACATTTTTAGGTTAAAACTGATCCCACATTATTCTCAGTTGAAAAGAGACACCACGTAACACCAGTGAAAGGATGCAAGCATCACTTAGCGAACCATCGGTGGTGTATTTTCTGTGCTACTGGGAGTCACTGTAAAAACTCCTTTATGTAGAGGACAGTAGAAAGTAATGGCAGCTGATAAGTAAACAAAGACGTTAAATTTAGAAGTGGTGGTTGTGCGTCAGTCATTTAGAGAAGATGGGATTGTGAGTAGTGTAGGAAACAGAGAGAGTGGGGGTGACAGGCAGGACAGAGACTGCTGGTTGGAATCAGACCTGAGCCACCCACCAGGGGACGCAGCACATGGGGCGCGTGACTCAACCACCCAGCCAGCCAGGACCCTGATTAACAATACTTCATACAATGTGATAAACTCAGACATTCATGATGTGATTTTTTTTAAGACTGCTCATAGGATGATGAAATCCTGATTTATTGTGCAGCTTTACACCGAAACCCTCGCCTAGATCCTCCAGACGACGGACAGTATATCACACCTGTACCCACATTACCTGAAAATACCTGAGCTGGGGTGAAGAGCTGAATTTAAAGCTTTTCCTAAGAGTAATGGATAAAGACTAAACTTAAATCTACAAAATACTACCTCTGATATTACTTCCTAAAGCATTTCTAGGTTATCACAATCTGTGCTCTATAAAAACAGGCTGAAAAATAAACCTGTAAAACAAATTATTCGCAGTAATGCCTCATATTTCTCCCAAGACAAGATCAGATCAGTGTCAGTACAGAGAGGAGCTGATTTGATTCATGTGACAGAAACCTACCCTCACAGAATAAATTCTACTCATCTCATCCAGCGGTCAGCTGCCCTGCAGGTGTGACGCTCACCTCCAGACATAAAAGCAGCAAACACACAGACCTCATGTGGAGTGTGACTGTAGCTCCTCTGACTCCCATTTCTGAGGTGTGCCAGTTAGTGCCAGAAATGCTGCTTTCATGTTGGAGTTGTATTAACTCATTCATTTTATAAATGCACTCATGCATGTTTTCATCGGCTGAATAGAAATTTGATTTGAAAAGGCAACGATCCAATTTCTCACCTCATCGCTCCAAACTCACCCCGTTTGACCTTTGCTCTGCTGTAATGAGCTGGTCCGTTGTTTTTTATTTTCTGTTTATGTACAAGGGGTTGTATGTGTGTGTGTGTGTGTGTGTGTGTGTGTGTGTGTGTGTGTGTGTGTGTGTGTGTGTGTGTGTGTGTGTGTGTGTGTGTGTGTGTAGCGTGATGTGCATCTGTGACTGCTTCTGCCCCCAGGCAGCAAGAGACATTTAACATTTAGCCGAACCAGCATGAGAAGAGTCCACAGGGAAAACCCCGTCACGATGACCTCTCTTCATCCTGAAAAACCACTAAACCCAGTGAACAGAACCGGTTTGAACTGGACCAGGCCATCTGGCAAAGGGCTGTTGATTAAACATCATACTTGCCACTTGGTTATAATATTATTCATGCATGTGTGTGGGATTTTTCTGCCACCGTTTCAACTTTTTCTTTCAATTACGATTCATAAGGAGGTGGTCTAGGAAGAAAAAAATCAAATTTCCTGGATACTCCTTTCAAACATCTAAACCCAAACATCTTATGTTGTTGAAAATATGACTACAGAATACCATACTACATACCATTCTCTGAATGTTTATAATGTCAAAAACTAATAAAAGCTTTGACAAAGTTACAGGTTGTACTAAAGTGGATGGTACAACAGCTGTGAGCCAAAGATTCAGAGCTATTTACAACCAGAATCACTAAATCTTAAATGGTAAGGGTCAGTTTGATTATCCTTCATCTCTAGTGGAAAAAAATATATCAGAGTTATATTATCATATAGGTTTTGGTTGTATTGTTGTTTTTTGGGTATAAACAGACTGTATAAAACATGAATGCATTAACCCTGCCTTCTTAATGTCGCCAGATGAGGCATGACTCTACCAACAAAATCAAGCTGTATATGTTTAAAATTTTTTCTCAAGGGCCGAGCTTCATATGAGATGCTGCAAACCTCAAGCAGGCACCGGATCACGTCCAACCTGTCGTCCCTCTCCCACATGTCACTCCTGTTTCCTGCTCTGTCCACTGTCCTTTCCTCTCTACCTCACGGGCATGAAAGCCTGACACTATAACTCAAAAAACAAGTTCAGTTTAAATTAGTTATCCCAGGAGTCTGCAACCTGCTGCTCAACAGCGGCTCGCTGAAGCTTTGAAAAACATTGTTGAAATCAAGATTTTTTATTTTTCTCACACTCACACTAAATGAAATCATGATTCAACATTTTGTTGAACTAAATACACATCACATCCTGCAACACAGCCTACTTCACCTCCTACACCATCAACAGCCCACTAACTTATCATTACCCTGTGGCTAACCTCATGTTTTAGACCCCTGGTAAAACAAGTAAACCAACAAAGAGACAAATCTGGAAGAAAATCAAGATTTTAACTCTGTGTGGATGGATTCATTTAACTGACTTCATGCCAGCTTAATGCACTTGCTTAACATGTGGGAAGAAATTAGCAAACAACAAAAAAAGATAAGTAAAGAAACATTATCAACATATGTCAACAAACTGATTTTTTTTTCCTGGTAGATTTTACAATTTCATAAATTCAAAATTCATCTTGTTTTGGATATTTTTTCCACATATTTTACCTATGTATTAAATTTTTTACTCCTCATTGTGTTTTATATAAAGGTAAAATAGATTCTGTGGCTCTAAAATGACTTTAATCCAGGTGAGATGAGGCAAAATGGCTCCTTTGATAGAAAAGGTTGCACACCCCTGAGTTGTCTGATGCCAGAAAATGGTTTTTAACAATATGAATGTGGCTCCTGTAACATGTTGTGCACTGGGTCAGTAGAATAGCTGAGGTCAATAAACTTTCCCTAACCATCAGTATCTTTTTCAAACACACTCAAAAGGTTGTGATGTACTTTAACCTCTGATGTTTTATTGTAAGTTAAATGTTTGTTTAGGTTACAAGAAGCAGTGGGGTGTCAATACAACAGCTGTGACAGCTACTGCGTGGACTCTGGCAACAAATGGGTAAAGGTGGGGGTTTGTACTGTGGCCCTGAGAGTTCACAGCACTGCAACTTAAGAAAGCACATGCAAAAAGACAAAACACAAGCAAATTAAGAAAAATATCTTCATCAATTTGATAACAGGTGCGAAAAGACCACAACACAAGACATTAGAAAGACGTGCTGCAAATACACTACAACACAACAGAAGTATTTCCAGAGGACACTTAAAAGTGATGCACATGTGCTGACACGCTTGATGTTGCCAGTGATTTTCAGTCTAAACTGAATTGATGAAAATGTTTTCTAATTTTGCTTGTGTTTTTTTTTTCTTTTGCATGTGTTTTCTTAGGGTGTAGTCAGCGGTCTGGGAGAAAACGAGTGAAGAGGTTGTTGAATGAATTTAGACCCGCCTCTACCTTCATATCCCACCCCTGGCTCCACGGCCGAAAGATAATGGACATCCATCGTCATGGAAATGACCATAGAAACTGTGTAGCTGACCAACATGGCGGACCAGCGAATGTTCAAGGGTCAGTTCGCTAAAATACGGGAAGCCGTATTCATTGCTTTGAAAGTAGAAGTAGCGTGACGAGAATCCCCGATGGCTGTTACTGTTATGTGAAGCACCACAGAGCCAATGTCGCTTACCTGTCTAGCAGAAAGACGGCGACATCCGCGTCCGTTTTCAGCTCTGTCAAATCGTGGAGTTCCCTCCACTGTCAGAAAGCCACACCAATGTTGACCCCGGTTTTCCCTTTTTATGGTCATGGACCTTCTTTTTCATTTTATGCTCTTCTGTCCTTTATCTTTTGTGCTGTTTTTTGGCCATTGCTACTGTTGGTATCGCACTGCTTTCTTCCGCAAACTGCGCACGCTATGCAACATATTACTCCCCCTGGGTGTGTGGGGGTATACCCTGTTTTGGTGGCTTGGACCCTGCTACAGTATTTACCTGCTGAAATTCAGAGCCAAGGCTGTGTATTGAAACCAGATTTTTTTTCAACGTGCTGTCAGTGATGATATCTTGTGGATGGAGAGGAGAAATACGGCGACTTTGACAAAAGGTGCATTAGATTAGAAGATTAGACGATCGCTAACTACACCTTTAAGTTGCAGCGCTGTGAGCTCTCAGGGCCACCGTAGGTTTGGCTTTATTTCTGAGCACACTGTCTGACTGCAGTTAATTCTTTGAAACCACAGGGCTGTGATCTAAACCCATCACCTCGATACTGGCAGATGTGTGTGTTCGGCGTACCTCCGATTAGCATGACGCAGATTGAGAAGATCTTCTCAGAGTCTGTGTTTGCTGACACGTTCCCGAAGCCTACGCTGGTCAGGCTGCTCAGGGTGAAGTAGAGAGAGGCGATGTAGACGCTGCGGATGGCGGGCCCACTGCTGGTCCCATTCACGCCTCCCATGGCATAGTACGGCGACTCCAGACGCTTCCCCAGCTCATGGAGCCATCCTGTTTATAAAAATGAAGTAAAACGGGGTTATGGTGGATTCTGAGATGAATGCTTGGTCAGCGGTAGCGGCTACCATATCTCCGCTGTTTCCAAAGTTAAACATTTGCCTGTCACCAGAGAATGGTCATTAAGAGTCAAACTTTGGGGAAACTTCCCAGTAATGAGTAGAAGAAAGAAAACTTTGACTCTTTAAACAAATTTCTGCCCTCCCAAAAGAATGCACGAAGACTTTTTGATTGTAATTATTATTTTTTAAGACAGATGGATTTTTTTTATGACCTGCAGAGTGTTTCATGAAAGCTCAATGCAGCCAAGCATGCAGCTGCTGACAAACCTGACAGCACTGCTCCTTTGTTTTCAAATTGTGGTAAACAGGGCTTTCCTCCACGCTCCACCCAAAACAATGGATTTAACAGTTAAGCAGATAAGATGCTGGGGAAACTGAAGTGATCCCTGGTCAGTGTAGTGTGCAGACATGCCGCTGATCCCATGAGACTCTCCTGCAGACACTGATGAATGGTAATTGGATGGAAGCCCCTCACAGCTGCCCGACTTCAGCATCAGAAAAGCATAATTAGGATACAACACATTAATCCTGCCTCGTGCGCTGACCTGTTATTTTATGACACTGAAACGCAGTAATTGGTGGAGAGGAATCTGCATTGTTCTCATGACCCAGTCGATGCTGACCCGGAACCAGTTAGACAGACACCAGAGCAAGGTAATTGCAGGCAGAGCAGCTCATCGATACTGACCAGAGATCAGCCCAGGGGGCCTCATTATACCAGGGACCTGGAGGCTGAGGGGGAATTACGAGACGAAACGGGCCACTCGCTCAGCCAGTTTCACAACGCACACACAAACACCTGCATGCAAATACACTCACACAACTGATGACTCACATCCTTCATTCAGTGAATACTCTACAGCTGTCTTAGAAGTCAATAAATCAATGAGGAAATCATGGACTTAATTAAGGTGTTTACTGAAATATTCAAAGACTCAGCAAACATCATTATTAAAAGTCCATTACATTTTTATTATCCAGCAGCTCTCAACACAACAGCACGTGGTCCAAGCTCAAATCTTGGGGGTGTTTTTTAAGTGGATCCATGAGGATTCAAACAGAGCTTCACCAACACTGAACCCATTCTTATTTTAAGTGATTGTTAACAGATGCTATTACACCCTGGTTTCACATCAACATCTGCATCAGAGGCTTTAAAAACTGACAGGAAGATCAAACATAACCCAAATCTATGAACTGATGACAAAAATTGGATTTCAGGATCATATTGCATTTACAAACAATAGTTTGATGTAAAAACAACAATCTATGAAACTGAAATACAGCACAACACTGACCAAAACAAACACATAATAAGATTTTTAAGATAAAGCAGAATTAGATCAAACTACACACAAGACAAGAAAATGAAAAGGAGAATAAAAAAGAAAAAAATTGATTGATAAAAAATAACTCAGGTGGAGTGAGCTGTATCAGTCTACACTCATAGGAAAAAATAAAAAAAACTCAAAGCAATCAAACCATGACAGAGATTGTGTGATTTTTCGATGACGTACCATCAGGATCAACCCTGAATCTGCAGCAGCTGAATTCCTCTGCTGCTGTACTCAGATAAAATCCCTAAAAGTGTATCTTTATTACAAATTTAAAGCCTGAGCATCATTATGGTTGATGTGATACTCCTCCAGCTTTATGTCCCAAAGTTAATGCGATGTTGCTGCAGGTACGCTTCTCATGCTATAAAACTCTCTCCTCAGGAAGAGGATCTGTGTTGTAGTCTTTCTTTCTGTAGGCTTACACTTTTGATGAGTGTCTTTAGGACTCAGGCTTTGATGTTTGCTTGTTGGGAAACATCTTTCAGCTTTTAATGCTCCTCTGAGCTCTAATCTTCATTTTTTCTTGTCCGTTTTTATGGAAACCCAAAAGACCTGTGTTTGTCCTCCCCCTTTTTTATTCAGGGCATTGAAATATTAAAACAAAATGATTTCCTCAAATGGAAATCTTATACATTTACTATCTGGATTTACCACTACCCCTACACCGCTGGAACAAATAATGTCTCACTGTTATTCCTCGCTGAGTTTGAAAGCATCATTTACAACAAAGCCAGGAGCTGCTCTGAGGTTTAAAGGTACGACTTGCTATCATTGCTTCACTCACCAATGTCCCAGTTGTAGGCGTTGGCCTCCATCTCCATTTTGCCGATTATGTACCAGATGCAGGCCATCCAGTGGGCCAGCAGGGCGAACATGGACATCAGTAAGGTCAGGACCACCGTGCTGTGCTGCGAGTAGCGGTCCATCTTTTGAAGCAGCCGCAGCAAACGGAGCAGACGCACTGTTTTCAACAGGTGGACCACAGACACCTGGTGAGAAGGGACAAGGACACAGGACGGAGTCAATTAAAGCATGCAGATAGAGGACTGATCATTTCATTATTTGTCCCAACTATCTGCTTCGTCTCAAGGCCGGATTTGTCCCCTGGAAGAGGTCACCAGGGGTCGTCTAAATGATTGAAAAGTTTCAGTGTGACAATGTTTAAAAATCCTCCAGTGCAATTACCACCGACTGTGAAGAGACAGCAAAAAATTCACTTTAACTGCACCCTGCTGTTAGCACCAGATATCACAAACAGATGCTATTTTGGCAAGAAGGCTCATTTGTATATAAAGGGCTTATTTTGCTTCAAATGAGCCCATAGTGGTATCAAAATGTATGCAAGCAACACAGGCACACATTCTTGCTTTTTGCTCTTCAGCCTGGTTTGCAAAGGTTTAGTAGGCACAAAAGCCCTGAACACCTTCAGTGAATCAGGAGGAAGTGGAGTGTTCTGAGTAAAAACAAGCACTTTACAAACGCACCAACTGTACCAAGCACACAGCGTGAAACAATCCATACAGAGCAGAACATCAGGATACAATGAAAAACAAAATGTTCTTTCTCTCCAGTTTTTATCACTGTCCTCACTCTTTGTTTAATGCTACACTGTAACATCTTCTTTTTAATACATCTTTGGCTTCTGAAGGCTACATTTATTTCATTCTTTGCTACTCTGACTACAAAATCTCCTTTTCATTTCTTCAGATGTGATTTTTCAAGTGTTGCTGAGGGCAAACTCAGACACTGAGACAAAAAGAGAGGGGAAAATGATGAAAATGAGGAACAGGCTGCCAATGCCTCTCTTTGATGGACACTTACTCTCATGGGAAGAGCTCAATTCACACACAAGCTGGCACACGGTTGCAGAAGACTTACTGAAGTGACAAATAGCTCTGGAACATGCTTCATATTATCCTCAACAATGTAAGAGGCTGGAAGTGATCAGCTATCATCTCACAGCTTAACATGCTTCTTCGAATGAAAATCAACTTTCTGGGGATTCCAATGTAACTGGTAGTAGTTAGTTATAGAGAACTTCCTTTTCCAGGACATTAACTGTTCACAGTCTAATAAAAGTGAGAAGTGATTATGTCTGATTAATTTAAAGCTTGGTTCATTATGTTCTCCAAACAGGAATCTGTTTCTTCTTAGCCTCAGTTTTACTGTGCACAGGGAGCTACACAGTATTAAACCTGACTTCAAGTACTTCAGCATCTGAAAACCGATGGCTTTATGCTGTGCGGTTGTCCTCTCAATAAAGAGTCAGTCACAGTGCCTATTTTTAAAAAAAAGAAGAGAAAGTTGTCCTCATAGGTCTGAGAAAACAACTTAATTTTTCTTTCTTTTCTTTTTTTTTTTTTTTTTAAAGGGGCTGTAAGGAATTTTTAAGTGGTCTTGAAAAGGTCTCCCTTCTGGATATATGCCTGATCACAATCTACACTTCAAAATAAGATTATCAGCACCAATATTGCTGGTTACAGGTTACTTTAAATTGCTACTTCTTAGCTTCCCAATCTGGTTGATTACGGCACTTCTAAGTCTCTATGGCAACACCTTGCCTGCCGACAAACTGCAGTCGTGAGAAGAGAGATCTGTGTTTTTGTCTGCTAAAAATGATTTCTGTGATTAATTTTGTAGTGATGGTGGACACAGGAGTCTAACTGTCAGACAGAAAAAGGACAGAAGAGCAGAAGAAAGATAAATGGCAGAGTGAGCCCAAGCTACAGGCTAAAACCTGAGCTAATGTGTTTGTGCTAATGTTCATTCCAACCCACTTGCAGCAGTTATTCTGCAGTGGTCTGTTCAAACATGAGAGTCTATCAATAAAATGAAGAGTGAGGTTATGTTAGCTCTGCTTGGTAGATGACTGGCAGGACATAACCAGGATTTACTGTTATTACACATTAAGGACACGTCTGAGACTACTTAACTACTTACAAACTGACAGTGTTTACTTGTTGTCACGTTAGCCAACAGCCGGTTACTACGTTTGCTCACAATTCAAACCGAATCAACTCGTAACTGAACTGATAAGTCCCTTACCATGGCGCTTGTATCCAGTGAAAAGTTGTCTTGAACAAAAAGAATTTGTTCCATAATTCCGAAACAAACACACACCTCGCTAAAACTAATTTATGACAGCGTGCATTAGACTCCAAAGCATCTTTAAAAGACTATGAGGAGCATCTGTTTTAATTGGACTGCAGCGCCACCTTTAGGCCTGGAGTTGCACGCACACTGTCTCAAAGATGTGACTCTTAACAAGGCGTGCATTTGTTTTGGAAATGAATGGAGAGCAGATCTGCTTTTTAACACTTCTTTTCTTTGTTCAAGATAACTACAACACAACAAGGTACTGTATTTAGCGACAGTTACGTAGTGTTGTTTGAATTATGACAACAAATAAACTTAGCCCCTGTGTTAGCCTTTCGCTCAGGCTGTATCACTCTCCTCTTTATCTTTCTTCTGCTCTTCTGTCCTTTTCCCTTCTGCCAGTTAGGCTCCAGTGTCCACCATCACTACAAAATTAATCACAGAAATCATCTTCAGCACAGAAAAACACAGATCTCTCTTCTAAATCCCATCATCTGGCATGGTGTTGTCATAGAGTCTTAGACGTGCTGTAAATCAATCCAGTCCTGCTCGACCCAATCAAGACACCAAGAAGTAGCATTTAGGAATGACCTATGCTGGCGCTGATAATCTTGTTTTAAAGTGTGGATTATATCTAGGAGTGAGACTTTTTTAAGCTCACTTAGAAACTGCTCTCAGCCCCTTTAATCAAATGGAAGTTAGACTGGTCATTTCTGATACATTTCAGCAAGCTAGGAGATCTAAAGACTGATAAGTTATCATGACACAGCAA
This sequence comes from Halichoeres trimaculatus, assembly GCF_033239565.1. Classification (NCBI taxonomy): domain Eukaryota; kingdom Metazoa; phylum Chordata; class Actinopteri; order Labriformes; family Labridae; genus Halichoeres; species Halichoeres trimaculatus. The sequence goes on from NW_027437192.1 coordinate 21,549,788, forward strand.
CAATAACAAGCAGATTAGTTGCTGAAGCTAAAGATTCTGATCTTGATGAGATTGTTGGCTGCACCTTCAAGCAGACATCTGTTTGCAGAGATACATAAATCATCAGATCCCCTGATGGGAGCAGGGATGTCTATGGTAGATTATGTTCTGTTTGCTCTCCATCCTGCTGAAACATGATCCGTCAGTACAACTTGGATGAGTAACATACTAAAATCTCAACATCCCCCTTATATAAGTCGGCTCCTGCAGGAAAAAAGGATTCTTTCACGCAAAAAAAAAAACAGAAAAACTGAGCAGTCAAGAGTGTTTTTTTTTCTTCTCACCATTTCTACAGCATAATACTTCATTTCTTCTACCTGTCACTGATTCTTTAACATTTTCCCACTTTGTCTTCATTCATGTGCTGTACATGTGAAGGTCACCCATTGTGCACCTGCTCCTCGGGCAATCTGAACTAACACTATCAACTATCAGTTAGGGCTCCCCATAGCGAATCCCCATTGGAGAAAGGCACACAATATACAGCAGCCATTATTGAGAGGGATGTAGGACATGCAGGTTATTTGTAACCTTTCTATGGGGATGTATGCTGTGTGTGTGTATTTCTGTCTTTTGTGGTTATGGCGCAATGAAAGTAGGACATGAGTTCTATAGAATGGACAGGGTGTGTATACAGTAATAAATGATAATAATTGAGGGAGAAATTGGAAGGATGTAGGCATTAAAGGAATGATAAATGTGGCGCAGGGTGAAAGTGTGTATCCGTGAAAGAATCACACAACTCAAGGCCTTAAACAAAGCATAGGGGAGAAGTGTGGACAGTCTTTCACAGAGCTGCTCCTGCATGCGTCTCCAGTACATTTTATGTCTTTTTTTCCAGCCTTGCTGAGAGGAATAGAGAAGTGGCGCAGCGCAAGGGGTAATGAAGCCTCCTACCGAGCCCTGGGGAGAAGCTTCATCTCCTCTCCACCATCTATCACCAACCCGTAACCCACCTATGGAGAGAGCAGACTGTGTGCTACATCCTATTCTCCTCCAACAGCATGAGCAGTAAGCAATGTAATGTATCTCGCAAAGAGCACACACATATATACACACACACCTCCTACAACTTTCTCCTTCAAATTTTCCCTCCCTGTCATGTTTGCTTTCCTCTGCTCGACAGGTGTGAGATTTAAATCAGCTATCTCATTGCTAACCTTCTCTCTGATTTTTTTTAGGTGGTATTGAACACAGGCTACTTTAACTTTAGAGTAATACTCATTATTTCTACCCTTGTAACCCAGCCCTCACTATAAACCAATCACAACACAGTGAATGGTTGATTTTTCTTCTATTTCATCTCCAGCTGCAGCAGAATTGAGCATGCATAGCACAACTCTCCAAAACTATGCCTCTGGGTGCATGTTTTCTTTAGCAGTTAAAGAAATAACTTTCACTCTTGATGTAGTTAATTACAGCATTGCTGCACTTGGACCTCGTGGGCAAAGAAGACGTTATCACTATAGGAGACTTCAGCAACAGCCTAATTGAGCTTGTGCAGTCCAGGAGCTTAAAAAACCTGCATGCAGCAGCAGATTTAAAACTAGAGAAGTTGCATTTCCTTGCAGCAAATGCGTTGAAATGCTGAAGCTGGAAAAGTTTGCATAAAAGTGGAAAAAGCTGAAAATGTAAAATAAAGGAGTGGATTAAGAACGTGGATACAGTGGAAATGTAAATCAGCCTTTAAAAGTTAAAATAAATAAATACAAAGAGAGAGAAACCAAACAGTGAAATCTCAAAAATGTAGAAGACAGCAGAAATCTATGACTAATGTGTTAATGGGACGAAGAGAATAGGAGCAGTTTAATGTGTGAACAGAGTTTCAAGTCAAAGTCTGCAAAAGGTAGAAGCAGTTGAAGTTGAAGGAGTTGCAGGGGATCAGAAGATTATTTCAGTCTCTGTTTTTGATGGTAAAATGTTTTAAATAAAGTTTAATCATTTAAAAGTTAAAAAAAGGGGTTATGATGTTAACCAGAGCTGAAAATGTGGAATGGAGAGAAGAAGTAGAAGAAATAGGGGAAAAACAGTACAGAGATTAATGCAGCACTAGTAAGAAGAAAGGAAGGAAGAAGAAGAAAAACCAGCAGTTTGTCAATTATAAGTTGTGGGACAAAGCTGTATAAATAGTGGAGCATGTAGATTAAGTCAAAGGGGGAGGTATGGTATTATAAGTAACTGAAGTACATGTGTGTCTTTGTTCCTGGATGTTTTGATTACTCAGTATAAACAGCTGTGTGTGATGAAAGGTTGTCATGTTTGAATCTTCTGCTGCCTTTTGACGGTTTTGGATGGTAAAATGTTTGTGTGTGTGTGTGTGTGTGTGTGTGTGTGTGTGTGTGTGTGTGTGTGTGTGTGTGTGTGTGTGTGTGTGTGTGTGTGTGTGTATGTGTGTGTGTGTTGGTCTGTGTGTGTTTGGGTTGGCTGTATGTGTTCGTGTAAGACAGTTTGGGTTGGCTGTTTAGGCATTATAAAGAAATATATGTGTTTCTCTGTCCTTCAAAGACTAATCAGTGATTATCCACAGCTGTGTGGTTACCATGGTAATCTTGCTGATGTCATAATGAGTGTGAAATGGCAGTTGAACTTTGGAACTCCTTTGTATCCACTGATCTTAAGCTGGATTTTTGGGCTAGACATAGGTCCGAACAAACTGCATTTATGCTGAAACCCTAAGGGCTAGAAGAAAAACAAAAACATTGTGAGAATCTGGAGACTCTGATGAACAAGATGATGTGCTTTACAAGATGATAGGATTAAAACTGACCGCAGGAGGGTGATGTTTAAAAGTTGTTAGGAATCAAGTTGATGAGAAATATTGGTCAGATTTTAACATTACTTCAGATTACAGGGATGTGACAGTTTCTCTCACACTGAGGCGTTTTTTGGCAAAACTGTACATTTTTTTGCTAAAATACTCCCTTTGTAAGAAGCAGGAGCCTTCAGTGAACCATTTAATGTACTTTTTATTTTTCTGCTGTGAAGATTTTGGAAGTTATGACAATTCGATCGAGATTCGCACAACCTTACTGCAGCAGCCTCTTTCACTCTATTTGAAAACATTCCGCAGTCTAGCAGCCTCGATTTTAGGGCAAAGTGGGAAAAGTTTATGTTGCTTGAAGAGTGAAATCTCAAAAACAGTAAAAGCTGTTTAAGAGCAGATAAAAACCTGAAGAGAGGAAAGATAGCTGAACATTTTAAAGTTTAATTGAAGTCTGTAAGTGGAAGTAAGCTGAAGTTAGAGCTTGTTAAAGTTGAAGGAGATTTAAAGGAAGGAGCTGACATTTCCCATCTGTTTAACATAGAGAAATTTTTTTGGAAAAAGCTGAATAAATCAAAAAGTTTAATAGTTAGAAAAGTGAAAAGATATAGCACACATGTCCTAAACAAGCTGAATAGTTTAAAAGTTGAACGGTGAAAATCGGACAAAATTTGAAGGCTGTGAAAAGAGCCAAAAAACGTACGGAAGAATAAGAAGAAGAAGAAGAAGAACCTGGAATAACTAGAGAAGTTGCATTTCCTTGCAGCAAATGCGTTGAAATGCTGAAGCTGGAAAAGTTTGCATAAAAGTGGAAAAAGCTGAAAATGTAAAATAAAGGAGTGGATTAAGAACGTGGATACAGTGGAAATGTAAATCAGCCTTTAAAAGTTAAAATAAATAAATACAAAGAGAGAGAAACCAAACAGTGAAATCTCAAAAATGTAGAAGACAGCAGAAATCTATGACTAATGTGTTAATGGGATGAAGAGAATAGGACCAGTTTAATGTGTGAACAGAGTCTCTCGTCAAAGTCTGCAAAAGGTAGAAGCAGTTGAAGTTGAAGGAGTTGCAGGGGATCAGAATATTATTGCAGTCTCTGTTTTTGATGGTAAAATGTTTTAAATAAAGTTTAATCATTTAAAAGTTAAAAAGGGGGTTATGATGTGAACTAGAGCTGAAATGTGGAATGGAGAGAAGAAGTAGAAGAAATAGGGGAAAAAACAGTACAGAGATTAATGAAGCACTAGTAAGAAGAAAGGAAGAAAGAAGAAGAAAAAGTAGCAGTTTGACAATTATTAGGTGTGGGACAAAGCTGTATAAATAGTGGAGCATGTAGATTAAGTCAAAGGGGGAGGTATGGTATTATAAGTAACTGAAGTACATGTGTGTCTTTGTTCCTGGATGTTTTGATTACTTAGTATAAACAGCTGTGTGTGATGAAAGGGTTGTCATGTTTGAATCTTCTGCTGCCTTGTCACTGTTTTGGATGGTTAAATGTTTGTGTGTGTGTGTGTGTGTGTGTGTGTGTGTGTGTGTGTGTGTGTGTGTGTGTGTGTGTGTGTGTGTGTGTGTGTGTGTGTGTGTGTGTCTGTGTGTGTGTGTGTGTGTGTGTCTGTGTCTGTGTCTGTGTGTCTGTGTTGGTGTGTGTGTATTTGTGTGTATGTGTTTGGGTTGGCTGTATGCGTTCGTGTAAGACAGTTTGGGTTGGCTGTCCAGGCATAATAAAGAAACATATGTGTTGCTCTGTCCTTCAAAGACCTAATCAGTGATTACCCACAGCTGTGTGGTTACCATGGTGATCATCATGATGTCATAATGAGTGTGACATGGCAGTTGAACTTTGGAACTCCTTTGTATCCACTGATCTTAAGCTGGATTTTTGGGCTAGACATAGGTCCGAACAAACTGCATTTACCCTGAAACCCTAAGGGCTAGAAGAAAAACAAAAACATTGTGAGAATCTGGAGACTCTGATGAACAAGATGCTGTTCTTCCCAGAACTGTGGGATTAAAACTGACCGCAGGAGGGTGATGTATAAAAGTAGTTAGGAATCAAGTTGATGAGAAATATTGGTCAGATTTTAACATTACTTCAGATTACAGGGATGTGACGGTTTCTCTCACACTGAGGCGTTTTTTGGCAAAACTGTACATTTTTTTGCTAAAATACTCCCTTTGTAAGAAGCAGGAGCCTTCAGTGAACCATTTAATGTACTTTTTATTTTTCTGCTGTGAAGATTTTGGAAGTTATGACAATTCGATCGAGATTCGCACAACCTTACTGCAGCAGCCTCTCTCACTCTATTTGAAAACATTCCGCAGTCTAGCAGCCTCGATTTTAGGGCAAAGTGGGAAAAGTTTATGTTGCTTGAAGAGTGAAATCTCAAAAACAGTAAAAGCTGTTTAAGAGCAGATAAAAACCTGAAGAGAGGAAAGATAGCTGAACATTTTAAAGTTTAATTGAAGTCTGTAAGTGGAAGTAAGCTGAAGTTAGAGCTTGTTAAAGTTGAAGGAGATTTAAAGGAAGGAGCTGACATTTCCCATCTGTTTAAAATAGAGAAATTTTTTTGGAAAAAGCTGAATAAATCCAAAAGTTTAATAGTTAGAAAAGTGAAAAGATATAGCACACATGTCCTAAACAAGCTGAATAGTTTAAAAGTTGAACGGTGAAAATCGGACAAAATTTGAAGGCTGTGAAAAGAGCCAAAAAACGTACGGAAGAATAAGAAGAAGAAGAAGAAGAAGAAGAAGAAGAACCTGGAATAATAAAGTAGGATAACAATATGTTGAAATGCTGAATCAGCATTTCAACATAATAAAGTAGGATAACAATATGTTGAAATGCTGATTCAGCATTTCAACATAATGAGAAACAAAGCTGAATGTCATCCACCTATAGGCGATCAGATCAGTTAAATCTATAGGAACAGTAGAGGCCCCAAGAAAGAGCCCTGCAGCACACCACATGACAGAGAGGACTCAGAGATGCAGTCTCCCATTATAAGAGAAAAAGTAAAGTCAGCAAAATAGTAGGAAAAACATTAAAACGCTACACCTTATATTCCCACCCAATCACACTGTCTTGTCATCACCAACTTGAAGTCATTATTTTGCTCTTCTTACTGCATCTCATTTCCCTCATTATGCTTTCTATTTTTGGCCCTCTCCCCTTACATCCAGTCACAGTCAAAGACTGTAAAAAAAATGGACGTCATCTTGCTTGGCTTGAAGTGAGGCCACTACAAAAACTGCTCCCCCTAGTGGCTGGCTGAAGTATAGGTTAAAAAAAAAAATCTATCTCTCCAGTCATTCCAGATGGGCTGTGGTCAAACTTTAAAAAATGAATACACCTTGTAGAATTGTTTCTCACATCTGGTTGTTGTGGCGATTTGAAGATATTATTGGACTTCCTTGTATTTAAGTCTTTTTTTTTCTGAAGTTTCATCTTCATTAGTTATAAGAGGTTAAAAACAAGGTTTTATGTCATATCTAACGACGATTAACAGCTGCCATTCTTGTGTATTTTTTTCAAGGATTGTAAAATATGTCAAGAAGGAGAGCAAAGAAGTGATAAGACTCTTGAAAAAAAATGGTGATTTTTGTCACTTGGCTCTACTCAGATTCTCTCAGTCTCTACTGCGCAGACTCTGGCTGCACAATGGCTGCCAATGGCAGCGCCTGAGACGGGGGTATTTTGGCTTCAAAACCGTACAATGGTAAATTGCGAAGCCACGCTGTCCACTGTCTATGATATGCAGATTGCTTTTTAAAACTTATTTTTGGGGCTTATTTGTGCCTTTAAAAGAAAAAAAAAAACAGAACAGTGGATAAAGCAGGACACAAGGTAGGAGTGGGGGGTGACAAGTTGGGGAAAGGATGGAGAAATGCAGGTTGATTTGAGCCCAGGCCGACAGCAAGAGGGGCTAACCTCATGGGGCACACAACCTAAAGACAAAAATCTGAATCTCAGGAAAAAAGAAGAAGAAGAAAATTCAGATTGAAAATGAATTAAAAGTAAATAAAGCAGCGATGATAGAAATATGACAAGTATGAAATAGAGAGGAGCACCACTAAGGGACACTGCTGTGGCCCCTCAGCTCATTTTAGTGAAAGATGGCTTCTGTCCGCAGAGGGAGTATCGGTCTCAACTCTGTGTCCTTAGAGGGGACATCCCACAGGACGCTTGGCAATTACCGGCCATTCGCGCTCTCCGCAGCAGCAGCAGCGGTCGGGAAGTTGTGGCTCAGCAGCTCTACACCCATCTCTAAGCTACTCCGGGCACATGTAGGTCCATTAATAGAGCCTTGTACCAAACTGGCACCATCACCACAGCATCCCGTCTTCATGTCTCTCAAGCAATTAACTCTCAGTCCTTTCAAGAAAGGACTGATTTTTTTTCGCTCTATAGCTATCCTTTAGGGACACATATCTTCTGTGATGTCCACACTTTCACTCAGACTCAGAGTATCAGACTCTTAATCTCTTGTTGCAAAGGTAGGATGTGTACGAAAAGCAGCATGAAACACAGTCAAAGCATTTCCTTCCATTTTTAAGATACTGAAAAGGGAAAAACATCTATAAGAGACCAATCAAATCCTCCCTATAGTGTAGTGCTTCCATCCTGTGATATCACTCAGCCGGGGACAAGGAAAGAGAAAAAGTCTACATAATTGCTTCACATCTCTGTTTCTTCCTCCGTTCAACAATTCTTAAGGGGGCCATGTGTTAGACTCAAGCAGAACAGAGGAGGGTTTTAATGATACAGGTTTGATTGTTTTCTCAACACTTGTACAGTATGAGGAATCAATACACAGAATCAAGAAGGCGCTGGAGCAGTGCTGGAAACATTCACCTGCAATCTATCCTCATCAAATGTCCGACACACTGGAGGTTATGTAATTTACAATACAGCAACATGTTGATGGATTTCAGGTCTCTGAGGAAATCCATCAACCATGAGATTTTTTAGCATGAAGAGTCATGTTTCCCTGTTTAAGCTTTTCTTAAATGTTTCTTTTTCTAGAAATGCTTCAATATCTTCAAAGATCACATGGCTTTATTGGATCCTAAATTGTTGTCTTCCCAACCACAGATTTTAGAAGGCAAAAGGGACCAATTTATAACTAACATATATCATGATCTGTATCAAACCCTGGGATTCTGAGCCAACAGATACTCACCACACTGACTTTAAAGGCATAGAGCAGGTCAAAGGGTAATGCAGCCACCAGGTCTATGATGAACCATGTGGTTAAGTAATGGATGCAGATCTGCCGGGCGTCAAAGATCACCTGGCCGGACTTGCTGACATATGTTGTACGAAAATTAAATACAATGTCTGAGGAAAAGAGACAAAAAACGAAAGAGTTCAAAGTAAGAAAGTTGTTTTTCTTCATGTATCAGTTCAGATCAGGCGTTAAATAGAGCCATAAGTTCTGCAAACATGTCGCTGACCTATAATGAAGAGTATCTCCACTGCGATGTCACTGACGGTTGTGCTGCGGGTCAAGTCATCATCGTCTCCGATGAAGCACACGTTGTATGGAACTGTCACAGCCACGTAGAAAGTAGCGAGCAGAATAAGCCAATCCCAGCCAGCTTTGAACGTGCTGTAGTGAAGTAAGATGAACTTGGACTTCTTAGCATCTGCCACTTTGTACTCCGGCAGAGCAGGCGGATCCCCAAACACATTCTGGACAGGAGTGGATAAAAAACAGATACAGAGATACAGTCAGCAGAGGCTGTGGACATCAATTCACATTGTGTTGTCTGTCCATCCTGTACTAACAGTGATGACAATGTCACAGTTAAATCTTCGTGGACACCAAGCCATCTGTACAAACAGACTTCTTTTTTAAGTTTTAGAGCTCTGTGCATAAAGCAGCTTATAAAATTAGAAGAGGGTACCATTGCCACTGATCATGCTAACATAACCCTTTAGGTCTACCATCCTTTGGAGACTGTAGGATAAATATAGTAAAACAAAACAGTATGGAGGGTAAAAACAGTACTTTTCACACAAAGGCAGCAACTCTAATGGCTAATGCTGGTCTATGTCTGCTGGAAATGTATTGGGAAATTCTTTGCTTAGAGGCTCGTAACTTCACTGGACCAGAGGTCAGCAACCCACCGCTCTGGAGCCACATGTAGCTCTTTCATCGTTATGCTGTGGCTCCCTGTGGCCCCCTGTGGCTTTGGAAAATACATAGTAGGTACTCATTTAAAGTTTATTTTATTTTTAATGTTTAAATTGTAAAACTAAATTTTTACTTTTTTTTTTTGCTCAGTATATACTTCACAATCGCAGAAAGCCAGTATGCACATGTTGCACATTGTCACAACAGCTGCTCATTAACTGGGCTTTTTGACCACAGGTAGGCCAAGTGTGGATAAGTATCTGAAAATAAAAGAACAGACAGTAAAATGATGCCTGGACAGATTCATTTGCATTTACATGTGTAAAATAACCATGCTCTTCCTCACTACACTTGTCATGTGCAATATGTGATATGTCATAGTTATTATTATTATTATTATTATTATTATTATTATTATTATTATTATTATTATTATTATTATTATTATTATTATTATTATTATTATTAACAATATTATTATTATTATTAATATTTATGCACTGATCACAATTTTCTGGCCTATCACCGATCATCAACAAGCCTGATCTGCTGATACCGATTTTTATTTTTTATTGACAGCACATATGTTCGATGTTCCGATCTTATTTTATTGAAAATCACTCAACAATACCTGTAAAACAACAACATCTTTATATTTAAACTTCAACAACCAATAAAGTGTCCTGAGTTTTAGGTCTCACAGCTAAAAGCAACAAAGGCTGGCTGTCAAACATTTCCTGTGGTATATAAAACCAGTTTTATAGGTAAGAATAGGCCAACCACCAATCACCAAGCCCCAAAAATTAAGGAAATCGGCACCTACTGGTGCATGTCTAATTATTATTATTGTTGTTATTATTATTATTATTATTATTATTACTATTGTTATTATTATCTGTGACTCTACTGGAAAATGTGCAATATTCTGATTAACTCTCCTTCACTTCTTGTGAGTACCTCACCACCATTACTGTACACATTACCTCCCTCTTTGTCCTGTTTTAGTGCTCTAGTGTTTTTTTCACATTATTTATTTAAATTGTTTATATTCTCTGTTTAGATCTTTTATACATCTTTGAGTCTGAGAGAACCCTGCACAAGGATTCCTATGTGTTTGGACACTTGGTCCATGTACAAACAGCAAATAAAAAACCTGAATCCTGAATCGTACTTCTGACAAAAGTGGCTTACCAGTTCACTTAATATGTGGTGAGGAATTTACAAATATTCTTGGTGCATATGGAAAAAAAAATCTGTAGCACTTCACCTATTTCATGAGCAATATACTGTAGTGTCTCTATATAGGATATAAAGTAAGGTAAGGTTAAATTTGTTTGTTTGTTTGTTGGACCAGGTTTAAATGGCTCTTTGAGTGTTAAAGGTTGCTGATCCCTGGACTAGACAAAAAAAAAATGTGGTACTCTAGAGTTATATAAGCTAGCAACTTTACAGTAATAGCATTTTGTTGTCTTCATTTGTTTCTGTCTGGTCACAAAGATCTTAAACACAAAACATTCATATGCTAATGAAAGTATTTGTATATCAAAATCTGGGATCGAGGGTGTTCATTAATGTAATAAAATATGTACTGAAGAGTTTTGTTTATTGGAAAATGCCGCTTCAGGTAGACACAGTATTTCTCCTCAGCTTCCTGTGCTTTCATTTCCTCCACTTTACTTTCATAACAGCAGCAATCTTCTCATCCTGCAGTCCACCCTTGCCCACTTTAGCGTGATCCCCATCATGGAACACATCCAGCTCTGTTGTTTTGAGTGTCTGATGATACCTTGTTGAGCTTAATCTTGCTCTTCTCTCTGCTGTGGAGGTGACCAGAGATGTGGTAGAGCACTGTGCTGCTCCGTATTCGAGCCGAGCTGAATGGAGGGCCTGTTTTCACCCTGCCTCGCCGCCGCTCTGTAAACACACACGTTCACACACAAAAGTTAGAACACATGCTGCATACAATAGTTTGCCCCCTGAGGCTAACTGCTGATGACTGGTTCTGTCATTATGCCTGATGAAACACATAATAATCTGCCCTGAATAGAAAAACATGAATATGCAACACAGGGAGAACGTGTCAATTTCGAGCAAATTGCACAAGTTCTGAGAATGCCAACAAAAAGACGTTATTTACTGTTGTTTTGGTTTGTATGAGTGTGTAACGCAACTACTTTTATCCACAATGTTCAGCCACAACAATTGAATGTTAACATTTTGTTACGTAAATACCATCTCTGCTTTAATGAGCCCATCAGTGTTTGGATTTTCGATTGGTCAATGGCAACTGTGGTGAGTATTCTGTGCACTCTGGCGGTGTGTGTTTTTCTTCTTCTTGTGTTGTAATTGTAGATAAAGAAGATTGGAACAGGAGTGATGAGTTGAGAGCAAGGAGTTAGGTAATAGGAGGTGACACTTTATCCCTGCAGGGCTCTGGACCCCATTCTAGCTGCAGTGCACCCACAGGGGAGGACCAAAGCCAGATTGGCTGAAGCAGGGGGGTGGTAACAGTAATAACAAAGCAGAAGAATAAGGGTGATAACTGCTTTTGAGTGTCCTTTAGAAAGTATGCGCGCTCTGTAGTGTGTCGTGAGTGTGTGCATGGATCCCAGACGAGGCGAACAGACAGGGCCATCCATAATGCCGTGCAGCCTTGGGGGACACGACACGGCAGGAGCACAGAGAGGGAGACATGCGTATTTTTAGATCCAGGCTTAATGAATTTCCCCCTGCTTTTATAGCCATTCTTCTAAAAGGTGGGTGGTGTTACAGTAGATGGGTAAGGTGTTTTATATAATTTAAGGCAGGGGAAACAGATACAGTGAAATAGCAGCCATGAAAAGAGAAAGACAGGGGTAAAACAAAGCTTAGTGTGGGACTGTCACAACAAAAACCCCATCAAGATTTAAAGTAAACACCCAGCAAAGAAATGTAGTATCATCTGTGTAAAATATTACTAATATTTCACCATTTATCATCTTTTCATGATGAGAAACCTGGCCACAACTTTGCTTAAACTATCTTTGCTTGAAAACAGGGGGAGGCATATATGAAGAAATATACCTATATTTTTACATTTTGGGTGTAAATTGTCTGACAATAAACCAACTGGGACACATTAAAAGCTGTTGTTCGTCCATAAAAGACTTCCCCAACATAGATAGAAAACCCCCGCTGATGTCATAACAAGCAAATCACCAGGTTGTCTCATTTATGCTTCCCAGTTAATTACTGTACTTTCCACAGCCGCTCTTTTTTAAGTCGTCTTGTTAATTTGTTGTTCTACATTAAGACTCCTACTCTTCTGCAGTTACTTTGACACACAAATTTAAGACAAACATCCCTATTAACCGTGCATTCAAGCTGCATTTTTTATGATGCATTGTTTTCCAAAAACTTGTCAGACCAAGAAAACTCCTGAAGAGAGGCATGTTCCTTTGTGATGCTGCATCAGCCTCTTCTCTATGAAAGCATTTCATTATGTGACCAAAAATAACTTTGCTTTCAGCTCCTGTTCCTTCGTTTTTTACGGTAATGGGTGTAATTAAGCAAATCCAGGGGATGCTGGCCTGAGATGAGACAAGTCAGTTTGCTGACTTAACAGACGTGCACGTAAACAAGCACACACATTTGACCTTCTCTCCCACCCCAGAGGGCGTGTGGCCTTTAGCTCAGGCTAGGTGTTACCTCTGCTATGCTAATTCACAATGAGAAAATTGATTTAGAAGGGACAATTTGCACCTTTGTATCTTTCTGTTTTCTCTTTGTTGACACTTCCCTGTCAATACCAGACCTCCAAGGTCTTAACAAAAGTTACATCTCCTTTGACAAAGTGTGTCAAAGTCAAGGAAGCGTTAAATCTGCAGAAGAAATACACTTCTACCTCAAGAGACAACCAAATACATGACAACACACACAAAGAACAACTAGAAATCACAGGGTGAGTCTGAATGAATGATTCAGAAACTTAATATTACAAAAATCAGGTTAATCCATGTGGGTGAAAGACGTGGTCAGTCGGTGAAACTGGTAAATGTTAATTACTGTAACCATTGTCTTTCATAAAAAATCTGATATTGCACAAAAAAGTTACTATAAGTATGATTTTATCAGTCTACTACACAGTAAAAATTAAACTTAAAATGGTTTGAACACACTGTCCACGGCATACTGACCTTCTCAGTTAAAAAACAAAACACAACATACGATCGAGTTTAGAAATGATATATTTTAAATATACTTTGAGATAATTCATTACAAATAACTTATTCATCATAACACCTGAATAACTTCTAGGAAGGTGGATTATTTAATGCTGGTCATGCTCTTGTGGTTACACCATTTGACAATCTATGGGACTATGATTATTTAATTGGTTAAAAATGGCTGAAAAGTCATATTAAATACTACGACACCAAAAGAAATGCAAACTTCACATTTAAACAAACATCTGACGTGCTGTTTTAATAAGTTTAAAGAATATTTTGATACCAAGTCTTAGTTGTCACTGTACCGTAACCACTTTACAACACTTTGCAGGATGATTCAAGCATTGTATGTGAAAACTTAAGCGCGGTGATTTTTTCCCATGATTTGTGTCGAGGTGAAATATTAGGGAGTTTCAGTTGAGTGGATTTTTGTTTTATGAGTGAGGGTTTTTTTTTCTTCTTCAACAATTTATTCATGTGTTTTTCTTTTCCTTTAAAGTACAAACCAACAGCCTGTTACTCGCTATACACAGAGCCAGTGCTTACATGTAAAGCTCTGCATCGGAGTAACATCTCAAGTATCCACCCCAATTCTGACTCTATTTTTACCTCTAATAGCAGGTCAGAGGGAGAGAGAGTTTGCCTTCCTATTTTACCTCTGTGTTTGTATTGCAGACAATGTGTAACAGAAGTAAATATCGTGACTTGAATCAACAGTGTGTAGGAGCCTAAAATCTCAACGGAAAAGATGACCTCTTAACATAACCCATGCAGCAACTTTAACTTCAGGATGGGAAAAAAAACGGTATCAGTTCTCATGGCCAATACCAGCCTTATTTCAAGGTGTCTGTACTCGCAAAGGCTGCCGATACCAGCAGCCGATACTCAAGACAAAATAATCCTACATTGAGTAAGTCCTTCTCACCAGTAGTTGGCGCTACATTGTGGCAAATGTGTGTCAGGGCCTTTTCAGACAATATGACTGAACCAGGAAGAGTTGACAGTTAAACAGATTTAATTTGCACTTCAGTTCATTTAAAAAAATAATAACCCAGACTCTGACAGTTTTATGTTGGGCTGAATTACAGAGTGACTGTGCAGTCTTTGTTCAAAATGACCGAATCCCTGTTAATTGAAATTTTATGTTTTAAAAATACTAGTAGTATTGGTACTTGGTATCTGTGAGAACTCAAGAGGGAGTACTGGTACTGGTATCTGTCTGAAAAAAAGTGGTATCAAACATCCCTACTCTAATTATCTCTACATGTTTTCAGTTAAAACGAAAACATTGGTTGTCAAAGAGGACAGGATGTAGAGGCTTCAATGGTTTTGTGATATTCTGGAGCAAGAGAAACAGGATGCTGGTTTTCCACACTTTCATTAAATAGCAAACACTTGGCTTGAATCCAGGAAAGTCACACAGCTCCGTCACTTCTGTTGAGCCTGATGATTATTTGTTCAGCAGAAATAAACCCACCTCTAGTGAACAATCACACACTGACCTTCTTTCTTGTCTTCTTGGATGGCTTTGGCTTTAGTGTCAGTGATGTCCTTAAATGAGGCCAGAAAGAGCACCACGTCCCCCTTCTCATTCTTAATTGGCACGATGTCCAGCAGGCACCAGAACAGCACAGCTGAGAGAGAAAAACAATCTGATTAACACTTTTACAGTCCATCGCTGATCCTATCCACAGTGGACTTATAGGACGAGGGTAGAACCAGTGCGGGCATGTAAGGAGCAACAGTATCACAGGTCCTCAGACTTCTGAGAAAGCCCATCTATGGTGGGAAGTTCCTCAGGGGATTCGGAGACTTTAAATAGACTTAGTCCCATTTCCCAAGGCTCTGGAGGAGATGAACAGATCTCTCAGGTCCTGTCTCCTGTTAAATAGATTGCTTTTAGAGCAGCTGCAGGTCACACTGTGTGTTTCTTAGCCAGTGTGAGAGTGCTGGTGCTGATAACTACAACACTTTTAAAAGCTCAAGGAAACTTTAGAAACAGTGTTACACAAGACATTACTTGGTGAAGAAACACACAAGAACAAAGGAGAATACTGCATTTGAAAGTTAGAAAGTTGTGAGGAATGTTGTAAACAATAGGACACAGTTTGTCTTTTATTTAACAAACATGAACCTTCGAAAAGTAAAACCAGAAGAAAAAAAATTTAAGGGTATTTGATTCTGTCATGCTCCTTTCTATTGAGAAATCTCACAGTCACGGCTTGGACCAGCTTGTAGTTTTGTGATTGAAGACTGCCGAGGAAACTGATACACTGGAGCCATGTTTCATTAGCTCTCCCTCTCTCTGCATGCCACCAACTTTAAGTCTTTATGTCCCACTAAAGTCACCAACCATAGATCTTTCTGGGAGCTATGGATAATTCCTGTAGGTGGCCCACTGTTGTGGACCTGTCATTCCAACTGCAATGACTATTGGTGTAAGTCTCACTATAATCATCACTGTTGTAAGGCTACTGTCAATCTGAAACCTGCCTAACCTCCACTGCCATCGTTGGTATTATTCCTAACTCCATTACAACGGTAATAACTGTAAATGCCAACATAAGACCTAGTGACTTTCACTGTTGTTCATATGAAGCTCAGTTTGTTATCGTCTCTTAATCTTTTCAGGGGAAAATACATCTTTGAGTATCAAAATACACTGTAACCATAACTTTGTACAAGCTGTTGTTGTTGATGTTGTTGTGTTCTGTCTCAATCTGTCCATTCTGCATCTCGCTTTATCTCCTGTTTCAAACCCAACACTGTGGCAGCAGGTGACCATTAGACATGAGTCTAGTCCTGCTGGAGGTTTCTGCCTGGAACCTGTAGAAGGCTTTGCAGGATACAAATGAGAAAATAATAATGATTGTAACAACAACAACAACAACAACAATTATAATAATAATAATGATATTATTATTATTAATATTATTATTATTATTATTATTATTATTATTATTATTATTATTATTATTATTTTCTATTGTTAACTTTATTTATATGGCACTTTTCAAAAATATTGTTAAAATAAAAATATAATGAAATAAAATTAAAATATATAATAAAAACAAGCATTAAAAAAATTAAAAGAGAAGAAGCAAAAGAGAGGTTAAGAGAAATGTGAGGCAAAATATATCTATAAAAAAATAAAACAAAATATAGAACCACCACCAAATACAGGAAATGTCTGCGAAATGAAAGCAATAAAAGATGGAGACAATTAAAACAGACAAAAAGATATAGGATTTAAGATCGTGCACATGATACTGTCACAGAAATAAAGTTAAAAATAAAAATAAAATAAAAGCAGCATTTTGATGATTAAAATATGCTCAGCTAAAATCTCCAATTAAAGCACATCTATTGAAAATGTGTTTTTAAAATATATTTAAAAGAGGACAAAGAGTCTTCCATTCTGCTCTCCGAGAATAGAGTATTATCCAATCTCACTTCTGCTGGCACTTTAAATAATACTACAAAGATTACGGTAATGGGCCTTCTTTTGCAGAGTGTGTTGAAATGTCATTTGAAATAAATTGGAACCATACGATTAAAGAATAAATAAAAATAAAACATAATTTTCAACAGTGATCACATTTCCATATGGTCACATAAGCTTATACAAACTTGTGTGGGCAAAAGTGAGTGCTGCTAAGTTATTGATACCAACTCATAATGTTGTGTTAAACGTTTGTTTGTAGCTTGTCTCTGTTTCTTTAAATGAACAAAAAGTGACTCCAGGCTGATACAAACTAATATAACTGGAACTGATCTGCTGTGACGGTTTTGATAATAAGTGACCAGGACACAAACAAGTCACAACAATGCCAGCTTTAAACTGACCTCATCTGTAACTGTCATATATTAGTTAAAAAATAAAACTTGCTGACACTTGTCTTCCAATAAGACAAGTACACAAGACTATATTGAAGACTGTAGTTTTTGTTTTATATAACAGATTTTCTTCCATTCATACATTCATACTGTAATCTACATCATGCTGCGGCAGTAATTAAGTTATTTAAAACTCTTTTTTTCTCTTTTTCATCTTCATCTGCATATTCTTGTTTCATCACAAAAAAGATTTCTTTAAGCCCAACATCTCAAAATCTGATGTTGTGAGTGATTTCTTCTTTTGCTAGACCGTCAAGATTTTCTGATTACGAGGGGTTTCCCACGGAGTTCCCTCCCTTTACTCACACTCATCAAATCCCCCTTTCCTTGTGATGACTCAATCGTGTTTTTCCTCATTTGTGTGTGCGTGTGTGAAAATCTGCATGCTCGTGAGACACAGCAGCACTATCAAGCGCACAGTGAGAGAAAGAGCGTTCCTGATTG
This sequence comes from Halichoeres trimaculatus, assembly GCF_033239565.1. Taxonomy (NCBI): domain Eukaryota; kingdom Metazoa; phylum Chordata; class Actinopteri; order Labriformes; family Labridae; genus Halichoeres; species Halichoeres trimaculatus. Next base: position 21,567,274 of record NW_027437192.1, read on the forward strand.
CCAATACCCAGTTTTCTTTTTCTTAGGCTGACAGACGGGAGGACAAACTGAGTCAATCACGGACGTTTACTTTCAGAACGCTGCTGTGACAGACAGAAAGAGAGGGATGAGATGACAGGAAAAGACTGAAGCAGGGAGGGGAAGAAAGGAGAGACAAGCATGGCAGACAGGCAGACAAAATGGCACAAATGGTCCTGTGTGGAAATGGTAAAAGAGTAGGGAGAATAGGAAAATGGCATTTATATAAAAGAGGCTGACAGAGGGGAAATTTAACAAAAGGACGGTGAAAAGAAACAGAAAAGAAAAGAGTGATGGGTGGGACATAACAGACAACAAAGCAAGAGCCACAGTGGTGTAGACAGTCACATCTGTGATGGTATTAACAAAGCTGAGTCAATGCAAACTGTACTGAGTCATCTCCAAAATGTGAATTAGAAAACACAGAAAACTGGAGGAAAGTGGGACAACTTCTGACTCATCATAAACCGAGATCCCTGCAAGATTCACCTCTAGGTGATCCCCCGGTATTGATCTAAATCCTTACAGGCATCCTCCATTTGCCCTTGTGTCATTCAAAGAGACTGACTGTACACAAAGACGGACCAAGTGTCCGACTCCTACTGTCGCACAATTAACCAAATACAGACAAAACACAGCAGCAATGGGCATTCAGTGTCATAAAAAGATCAGGTAAAAAGAAAAACCTCGTTTTACAGTAGCTGTTAGCATAGCAGGGATGGTGCGTTATAACCTACACTGCAGGTATCCACCAGGGAAGGCTCTAAATGTGTGAAGTGTTTTCACTTTTTGGAAACAGTCCTTCAGTAGATCAGTGTTGCTCAAAATGATAAAAAAAAAAAAAAAAAAAAAAAAACAAGACAAAAGAAAGACCAAGAGCTTAGTTTGTGGAATCACTGATGTTTTCTAAGCTACTGAATGAGTCACAGAAACAACACTAACTCATAAGAATAAAACAATTAGCTGGATCAAAGACTTTGATCAAAATGAGCTTGAGTTAGCAAGCTGCATGAGTGGAAAATACTGCTGTTTTCCTATATAAATTGATTGAGTGAGGATTAGGGATAGGCAATAATTTCCAAACATTTAGATAGTTGTTAACACTAAAAAAACAAATACTTCACGTGACGATGGCTTTGTCTCGTCTATGGCAGGTCACATCATAGAGCAACAATCCCATTTTTGCTGGAGCTGAGCTGCTTCAATTGCTGCGTTTACATGCAGTCAGTAACCCTTTGTTATTCAGAATACTAGCAATAACACGGTTAAAAAGGGCCATGTAAACACCAATAATAATAATTTTTAAAAACTGGAATATGCTCATATTAAAGTTTTTAAAAACCCCAATTTAACCCTTGGGATACTTCCTTCTCTTAACATGAATATTTGGCCATGTTCATGCCTATCTGGATATCCCGATCCAAAGCTACATTAATTTGTGTACTGTGCATGTTCTTTTTGCAAGGAATCTTGGTCTTCTGAGTACAGGAAGTGTACCGTGCTGCTGCTGTTACTATGGATAAGGAAAGACAAAGTGGAAATGACGCGCACTGGGTCATGACGTTTTCTGTGGAACGAGGTGTTGTCCGTGTGTGGTTGTTTTGATCAGTGTACCATGTAAAAAGTAATAACCCTGTTTGCTCACACAAGTAAACAGGATATTCTGAATGTTTCAGAAACCGGAATGTTGGCCTTAACCTGAATATTGACTACATATTAACCACTGAAACAAATAAGCATTCTGAGTGGGACAGGAAGTTGTTCACAGACATCACCTAAAACACTCTGTGACTTTAAAAATAAAACAAACATGTCCAATCTAAATCATAATTAACTTCACTGCAACAACGAACCAACATAATGAGCGGAGCCAGGTCAGGAGGCAACAGGTTTGAAGTTTTACAGCCGAAACAAGAATAAGGAGAGGACCAATATGGATTGGGAAGGGAGAATAAGGTGCAGTGCAAACTCTGTAAAATTAAGCTGGTATCTCAAAAAAATCGACAGCTTTTGCAAATATATTTTATTAGCATTTTCACCTTTTATAAAAGGTGAAAAATCTACAAATTTAAGGAAAAGTCCAATGTTGGCAGGTATGTTGGTGGGGGTGACAGCAGCGTCTTGTGGGGGTGGAAGGAACAATTTTCAAATTCAGTCTGGAAAAGTGAATTTTGAATTAAGGATGCCTCAATACAGATTTATGATTTCTGATATGATTCGATTTTTTCATGATATGTTTTGCTGATACAGATCAGACACCGATCTGTTGCCGATACCTTTCTCTGACAAATCCCGTCCTCTGTTGGGTGATTCCATTGTAAATGATGAATCATGTTTGTTGTATTTAACTGAGCCCTGTTGGTACCTCCTCCATGAACACTCACTTTACAAATGTTGCAAAACACTGTTTTACTATCATGGCTTTCCAAAGAGAAGTAGTCCCACACAGTGGATGTGCAACATGGTTTGATTTACAGTGTTATCCGATCCTCCAAAAATAGCCAAATTGGGCGCTGATACCGATCAGTGTATCAGATCGGAGCATCCCTATTTTGAATGCTTTTGCTTGAAATGCCCACCCCCAGCGTAGATAAAGCAGGCAAATGATAAAAGATGACAAAAACACTTTACCAATAATTATTTGAAGATGAGATCAATGACATGTTGAAGTGAATGAAAATGATCACTTGGTTTTATAACCATACAAAAGGTTTTACATCCGACATGGACTTGGATAAAGTAGTGACTGGTTGTTCTTAATACTGGTCCAAAAACAGAAGAATTGAGGAGAAAATGCCAAAAATAAAAAACTAATTTTGCCAGATCAGCTGCAGAAAAATCCTCCACCAAACCCCGACTGAAGCCAGACTTCATTGAGACAAGAGTCTGCCATCGTACAGGACTGTAACTACTGCAAAACACAACAGAAACATGAAGCCTGAGTGTACAGACAACTCCGCAGTAACCATGCAACAGCACACAGCCCCAATCCCACATCACAGTGAGCATGTGTCCGCCGATGCCTGGATGTGCTCATTATTTTTTTGCCACCATTTTGTTCACTGGCCAGCTGGCTAATCAGTGAGGCACACATGAAAACATACCGCACCACGGGCTAGTTATGTGGCTGTGTGTAATCGAAGGCGACAGGGGTAAAGAGTCACAATCTGACGGCTATGAAAGTTTAATGCGCCCCCTTTTAATAATGTGAGGGGGACTCTGTGAATGAATGCTTCGTTTAATCACCTTTTAATGAAAATGGGCCAATAAAAAGAGACCATACATACATTAATACACCATCACTCTCTAAAGCCATGGATCCATCTCTGCTAATTGAAATGTGGCTTCCCCAGAAATAGCCACAGAGTGCTGCCACCAGTTAAATGAAATATACACATCTGAAATAGTAATCGCTTAGTCTGCGCTCTCTCTAATGGCTTGCCTCAGCTCAGAAACTTGGCTGGTAGAAAGTGGAGAAAGAAATGTTTTTCAGTAAAGTGGAAAGAAGATAGCGCTGAAGGAGTTTAAATACAACGGTAAATGAAGTGATCAGACAGCAATGACAGTGAAAATGACTCATAAACAAGCTCAAATCAAATCAGACCTCCTGTTTACCTGTTTTTTTGTAGAACATGATCTCGTCCTTAAACTCTTTCCGTTCCTCCAGCGCCTCGTCGATTCTGAGGATGATGCTTTCGCTGGTCTCTGGCCCATATAAGAACTTACAGGCACAGCTCTTCTGCATGACCTCGGCCCGTGAGAATCCTGTGAGCTCACAGAAGCCATCTGAGCAGTAGACGATGGGAAAGCCCTTCGACACCTGTGCGTTGGCCAGGATGAAGTTGCTGTCTGCAGGAAGAAAGAAATGAAGAGGCAAGGTGAGAGGGGGCAAGGAGCTAGGATGAGAGTGTTATTCTCAAGATGACTTACACAGACTCTAAAGAAAAAGTAACCGATGTCATTTTGATGTCACACTTTAAGTTTATGAAGAAGGAGCAGTACGTTTAACTGAGCTCAACCTCTCCAGGGTCTGTTGATAAGACATTTAACAGACTGCAATCCTTCTTCTGAAGCAGGACAAAACATGATAAAACTCAGAGCACTACAAAGCACAGTTGTAAATCAAGCATCAACCTTGAGGTTGAAAACAAAGCCAAAATGCAAAAGAACCAAAAATTACAGTTTGCCTAGTTGAAGCTGGCTTCAAAAGCCAAGGGCTAAATCGTGTACTTACACTTATTATTTTGAGGACATAAGCACATTTACACTGGCAGTATGGAAAAAAGTAGGGTACTTGGATTTCTCGACGGGCACACTCAAAACATGCTGCCAGCGTCCTTAAAACGTTGTTGAAGCAAGTTGTCTCTTTACAAGGTGTAAAGAAAGGTTGATGTCAAGCACAGAGTGTTTCAGGAGAAGTGGGAGAACGATTATTTCTGTGGAGTTTAAGGGAAATCACACTGGTCTCATATGCATAGAGAAAGTTGCTGTTCTTAAAGATGCCATGAGGAGGATCTGTTTTATTTGGACTGCCTCACCACCTTCTGGCTCGGAGACCCACAGGCACTGTTGTAAAGATGTGACTTCTAACCAGGCGTGTGTTTGTTTTGGGACAAATTTTCTTTGTTCAAGTCAACTTTTTACCGGGTACAACGCCACAAGGTAAGGTGTTTATCAGTACAGTTACATAGCCCTGTTGTTTGAAACATGACAACAAGCAAATGTAAGTTGGTAGTTTGTACTATACGTCAGTAGCTGGCTATATGTAGCGCTACTAGCAACCAGTGCTACGGCGTGTCTCTAGGCTAATGTGACAAACTGCCAGTTTGTACAGTGGTTTAGTAGCTGTACATATGTAGCGCTGACAGCTTGATCCTGTGAGATGTGACTGTAATGTGTAAGATTAGTGAATCCTGGTTATGTCCTGCCAAGCAGAGCTAACATAACCTCACTCTTCATTTTATTGATAGACCACTGCAGAATAACTGCTGACTGTGGGTTGAAATGAACATTAGCACTAACAGATTACCCCCTGTGTTAGCCTTTAGCTTGAGCTGTTTCACTCTCCTGTTTATCTTTCTTCTGCTCTTCTGTCCTTTTTCTGTCTGACAGTTAGGCTCCAGTGTCCACCATAACTACAACAGATCTCTCTTCTCAATACTAAATTTTATCAGCTGGTGTGGTGTTGTCATAGAGACTTAAACTTGCAGTAAATCAATCCAGTCCTGCTCGACCAGACCCGGATGCTAAGAAGTAGCTTTTAGGAATTACCCGTGTTAGTGCTGATAATCTCATTTTAAAGTGTGGATTACTATCAGGCACATATCTGGGAGTGAGACTTTTTTGAGATCACTTAAAAAGCTTTAGCGTTTTAGCTTTCTTCTGCTCTTCTGTCCTTTTCCTGTCTGACAGTTAGACTCCAGTGTCCACCATTAAAACAAAATTAATCACAGAAATTGTTTCAGCAGAGAAAAACACAGGTCTCTCTTCTTACTTCTAAACTTTTTTTGACTGCGTGGTGTTGTCATAGAGACTTGGACATGCCTCAATCAATCCAGCCCTGCTCGACCCGATTGGGAAGCTAAGAAGTAGCTCTGAAATAACCTTCACTGTTGCTGATTATCTCATTTTAAAGAGTGGATTACAATCTGGGATATATTTCTAGAAGAGAGATTTTTTCAAGATCACTTTCAAACTCCTTCTCAGCCCCTTTAAGGAGTATAACCACACACACGGCATTATTCAACTAAACATGCAGAGCAGTTTGCAAAGTACAAGGGAGATGAACGCACACAATGAGCTGCACAGCTAAGAAAGAGCTGTCAACACAACAAAATGCTTTCCAGGGAAGGGGGCGAATCAAAGACCAGGTCCAGACTGCATGATGTCCATCTTCAAGGCATACTGATGGTTTCAACTGCCACCTTCCTCAGAGCAAATGTGGCCCGGCTGTCTGAAGAAGCCCTCTCAGGGGTCTGACAACAAGCATTTGGCAAGAAAAGCCAAATATGACAGTAAATGTTTTCTTGTTGAAAAGTACAGTTGTTTGAATAGTTGAACAAAGTTTTCATTTTTTGTGGAACACCTGAAGTGGCCCCAGGTAATCGGAGTTTGAGACCTTTGACCATGTTCTTGTCATACGGTTTGTTTATGTTACATCACAACTTTTTGCTCCTTCAAGAGCCCTTAGAGGTTTCAAAATGAATCATCTCACAGGAGTTTATTGGTGCCTTTAGCCAATCACAGCTGCCTTCAAGTCAATAAGGAGTTTGAGTTTCAGCCAAACTTAACATGAGCATGTTCAAACATAATAAAACGATCTAAGATAAGACGACTAGTTAGCTAAAGAGAGAGCAGAGACAGGTAATATGTCTCAGGTTGTCAGTATTACATTTCTGTAGACATTGGATCAACTGTTTAATGAAATATCGTCAAAGCAGCTTTATTTTTTCAGCAGTATGAGACCTGGACGCACAGTTCCCACCTAAAGTATGTCCCAATTATCTGGGAAACTGTTGCACTGACACTTACCTAACCTCTCAGCTCCCACCACCCACTCTTAAAACTTCACATGATAAAAAATAAACCACATTCAACCAGTCAAGGAGCGCCCTTTTGGTCGTTTCACTAACTCACCCTCACTCGCTACAGAGGAGCTGATATCTGACTTTGTTTTAACACAAAGGCTGATTGGATCTTCAGCTCATGTATGGTTGCCTGTGTGGGCTGCAACACAAAGGTCATTTACCTCAATAATGGTTGATTTATCTGCAAGCTAAACACAAAAGGATCCAAATCTCAAAACCCATTCCCCTGTGTCAAGAGGCAGACCCTGAACTCATTGTTCTTGTAGTGAGAGTTGCTGTAAAAGCAGATTTTGTGTCAGGATGAGTTCTGCTACAGAAAAACAGAGGCAGAGAATCGGTGGGGAATGATCCGGAGCGATGGCAGAGAAAGCAGAATCACACTTGTACTGAAGTCTATCACAGATAATTAGCTGATTCCTGTGTAGTTTCAAATACCCGGCTGAAAAGGACCAGCTGTCCATACCTGAATTTGTCTATCATGGTGCACAAACACAAAACAACACAAACAAACACCCACAGAGGCATCGCAGAATGATGCTGAGCTGTAGTGATAGACAGCTAATGTTTACAGTACAATACCCATTACACAAGACAGTGATCGAGTGTGGTTAGGCAGATTCAAGTGTCTGTGGAGGCAGGTGTGTATTTGAGTGTGCACGGCTCCAATTTGATAAGCAGTCAAATCTACTCATGCTAGTTCCTAATCTGCAAAACAAAAAGCAGATACACATAAGCACATGTGGTGTTAGAAAACTATAACCAATACATTTTCAGACACTGTTTATAATTACTGCTTGAGACATCTTTCAAAGCGACTTGTTTCAGTTACATTTTAATACAGGAATCAATTTGCTGCATCGATAATTCCTTTTCCCACTGCCCCCCATGTTTAATTGTTTTATGTTGTACATCAGGCTTTTGTTGAAAGGAACCACCTCAGAGTTAAACTGGGAACACCACAGCAGAGAACAAAACGCTTGCGCACGTCCCTCTAAAGAAATGAGGAACATGTTTCCTTTTAACAATCCCATTCTGCTTCGCTAAGCTTTCTGTCACCTGCTAAAAATTATGATTCATGTCACTTTCCAAAGTGTGAGACCAGGAGAGCAGTGAGGTTATGTAAGAGGGAATAACTGATGAATATGGACAATTAAAGCTGGAGTTCGCTTAATTGTTTGCCATACTCAGCAAAGCCTTCACTTTAAGCAAGACAAATAGCATAATGCTACGTCTGGCTAACTTTGATTGGACACTGGCTGCACTTGCTAATTACATTAGGGTCAACAAATCTCATTAAAGAGCAAAAACAAAAGTTTCCAAGCACTTTCTTACTTCACTCTGTTAATGGTTCTCACCCCATTTGCGCCTGGGGGCCCAAGTATAATATAGATATGAGTAAACAAATAAATTCTTAACTCTTTTCCTACTTCAACTTAAGACTGTAGCATTTAGCTTTTGCCAAACGCGAGTTAAAAGTGTATTCAGAATTCATCTATTCAGAACAGCTTGATGAGGAAGGTTTTTTCTCTAGTGAATATTTCTGGCTGAAAAATATTGTAACTTGGCTCAAATATGAAAATCCACTTGTCCAGGAACATGCCCACCCAAGTACAAAGGTTGTTCTTGATTAATTTTAGCAATCTTGCAAAACATCAGTGATCTCAGACAAGTAATGTTGAGCTTCCATAGATGATAGCTGTTGAATGACTGACTGGCAGCTGTATTACAGGCCGTGAAGTCAGCCTCCTCAGACTTTCAACCATTTTCAAAGTGGTTTCTTAATGTTGGTCTGAATTAGTTATTTGATGCTGTTCATAGTGAATAAGCAGAAGATGTCTCAACCAACTGCTTGCTCACAATATAAAATGCAATCACCTGCTTATTACTCAGTCTACAAATGATATGTTAGTATAATGACTAACATAGTTACCTCTATTATTCCAGCTCTGTTGGACTCTAGCAACAGATTCTCATCGACCTTCCTCCAGCATAAACAAACACACCAAACTAATCATTTAATTTAACAGTCGAGCAAAAGGTTAGTATGTGGCAGTGGCAAGCACAGGCTTTTTGAAGGTTGGGGGAAAAAGAGAGAAAAAAAAATAAATGGACGTCATCTTGCTCGGCTCAATGTCTCCACAAAAACTGCTCCCCCTGGTGGCTGACTGCAGTATGAGTTAAAAAATCCAGCTTTCCAGTCATTCCAGATGGGCTGTGGTCAAACTTAAAAAAATTAAGTATGTTTCTCATAAATTTTGTAAATGTTTCTGATGTCCTATTGTTGTGGTGATTTGAAGATATTATTTGGGTGTCTTGTATTCAAGTCCTCTTTTTTCTGAAAAGTTTCATTTTCATTTGTTGTAAGAGGTTAAAAACAAGGCTTTATGTAACGTTCAACGATGGTTGACAGCTGCTGTTCTCGTGTATTTTTTCCGGGATTGTAAAATATGTCAAGAGGTAGAGTCAAGAAGTGATAAGACTCTTGAAAGAAATATATATTATTAATTTTGTCACCCGGCTCCGCTCAGATTCTGCCAATGGCTGCGCCTGTGGCGGGGGGATTTTGTTTTCAAAACTGTACAATGGTAAATGGCGGAGCCACGCTGTCCACTGTCTATGTCTATGGTACTAACTGAAGTAGGCCATCTAGTGTCTCGAAGTGGTTATAGCATTGCTTTGAACTGTAGCCATGAGCCTGACTTAGCTCCTCTTTTTTCTTCCTCTTGGAAAACATTAGCCTGCTATTATTTTGACATTTCGCATTTTCTGTGTTGTTTACAAAAAGTAATCATGATATGTTTCTGTGATGAAAGTTAAAGTTGGTTTAAGATGGAATTTATATTGATGCAAACTGCTGGCACATAAATGCAATTTTCCATAAATGTTAACATCAAGCTAGCACTATTATTTCTATGTCATTTTGGCACATTAGGAGATGTATAACATGGTAAATGTATTTTTCAAAATAGCTCCAGTGGGTTTCAAACCAAGCACTTCCTCGATTTTATTCTGTTTTTGTTGCAGATTAATGTCCAAATTTGTTCAGAAGATGAGACAGTTTTTAAATATATTCATGGATTCCTACACCTGTGCTCTTTCACTAAACCCTGAGGACTGATGACAGAAAAAAAATTGTTATATTTTCTTAGAGTTTGAGAATAATGGTCCTATTAGATGAAAAACACAATGACAGTGTTTTTCATTCATGTTAGAGACAGCCAGCAGGAGTGACATGTCAGCTGTAACATTCTGACTGCCTGGTTCAGACAGATGGTCAGAGCAGGTCTCAGCATTGGGACCGGCTGTCAGACACGAGGCCCCTCAGGCCCAGGGTGAGCTGGAGAGGGAGAGCGACAGGGCTGCTGGCCTCTCAGGGAGCACAGCGCCGGCCTGCAGGGCTTCTGCTGGCAGCTTCCAGAGCAGAGAGGACGGTGCTGACAGGGAGGGAAATGTTTACAGTGACACATACACTACGATGTGTTGACAGTGGATTATATAGGCTGGACTGAGCTGATAGACAGGCTTTGTGTTGATGAAGTTCGCTTCATACAGTGTGAAAATACGGGGAAACTTGAAGCAATTTTTACTATACCTGCTTTTCTTTTAAAGATTTGATGAAGTTTTAACTATGATATCACATAAACTGACTCACCAGAAGAGATCAGTAAGTTTTGGGACAAAATAAGTACTGGACTGATGTATGAATGTTTTTCAACATGGTGAGTGTATATGTCCAATCTTGTGCATGAGTTATAAAGAGAGCTTTATCGAGAAAAGAGAGACAAAACTCGATGAATGATCGGTTTTGCACACTATAGATTATGAAGAGCTTGGAAATCCGGTAACACTTTACTTTAGCGGTCCACAAACTTCATCACACTTAGGTAATAGTTAGACAATGTTTTTTCGTATTTCTTTAATATAAATTTAATGACAATTTGGTGAAAATTAGCACATAACTTCTGTCCAGATTCTGTTTTGCAGTGCGCCTGTACTCACAGTGTCTATCACAATCAGGTAAGGCCAATTCACAGCCCCACTCTTGGTGAATATCACATCTGAAGCCTTCAGTTGTATCATGTAAAACATTATAGGCCTAATCATAAAGGTTTATCATTTTGCATGTGATCTCAATTATGCATATCAACAAACTGGGTACTAAAGAACTGGTGAAATTAAATAACAAATAGCTAACTATCAACTGCTTATTGGGAAATTGAATTATTCACTGAACATTTCAAAGGTAATTATCAGAGAAAACAATGAAGCTAACTTCTGTTTTCAAGAACTAAGCAGCTTTTTATCACCTGCTTCTCTGGAACTAGCAGAAATATTGGGATACTTCTAAAAACATTTTGTGGTGGGTTGTGATTAAGGATGGGTACCTTTTACATTTGAAACGATATGGTACCTATGTCCGGTACTTGGCAATCGGTACCGGTACTCAACGGTACCAACTTTTGATATTTCTTTGTCTTTATGTGGTAAAAAATATACATTTTTTCAGAATAAAATCTTATAGTTTTTCAATTTAACATATTTATTCTTCAGTATATAACCTTGCAATGCTGTGTTCATGTCCAGCATGGAAAATCACCTCTTCCTGTCCCTCCCAATCACAAGGATGCATTTAGGTACCTAAACACAGTACCTTTTGATTTCATGTGAATCGGTACCCAGTACTTTTGACTGAATTTGGTCGACACCTGTAAAAGTACCTAAATCGGTAGCCATGCCTAGTTGTGATTTAATTTCAAATAATTTATTTGCTAATCGCCACCTTCTTACCTTTCAATTTGGAGTAAATCTCAAAGACTGGAAAAAACAGTAACCTACCAATTGTGACTTGCGACAATACATTATTTTAAAGAAGTTATGTGCTAATTTTAAAGAAATAAGGTGAAAAATTGTCTAATTACTACCTAGGTGTAATGAAATTTGCGAACCTCGAAAGTAAAGTGTTACCGGAAATCGTGTCCCATTAAACTTACAAAAGCATGATGAGATAACCTTCATTGTGATTTAGTGTTATGTGTCTGTGCTCACTTTTCTTCATTAGAAATAAACTAAATCTGATTAAAGATTTTGGGAATGCTTTGATTGCTGATGGTATAAGAAGCAGTAAAGGGATAAGAGTTTTGTCTTATGTTGATTAAAGATGCTGAACTGGAATACATCATTCTGTTACAGTATTTCATGTTCACCCTCAGAGCCATGTCAAGGAAAATAGCTTCCATCTCATAAAATAATTTGTTCTATAAATTGTTTCTTTGATGATTAATTATCTTAGCCAAATGTGTGACACAGAGCAGGCTTGGATCTTTGTCCATACTTTGTCCTTTCAACCTAATTTCCATATTCCTCTCCAGCTGTTCTCCACTTGCCTTTTCTCCTACTGTCCTACTTTCTTCACTTGACTCCTTTGCTAATGCAGCAGAATTACCCCCCTCTTCTCTCATCCTTCTTCTCTCCTCCACCCCTCCATCATTCCTACCTTTGCTCTATTCTCCCACAACTCACCTGCATGCCCACCCCCACTCTTCCCCACCCATCACCATCCTTTGTTCTTTGTCTCATTCCCTTTCCCTCCCCACCCGATCAACCTTTACTCCCTCCTTCGTTTCCTCCCAGCTGTTCTTTATGTCCTCCAACCGCGTTGGATCTCTCTGCCTAATTACTCTTCATCTCCTCTCTCCCTTGGAATTCCACCAGACAATCCCTCTTTTTCCCCGATCCATTTATTTCCTTCACTCTCTGCACACGTTCACCCTCTCCCCAACAACCCCAAGAGCGTAATCTGTCTATTTTTCCTATCCGTCCTCTGCTCAAGGAAAGGTCTGGATCACCTGTCCTTCTGTGTACTTTTCAGGTTCCTTTCACCCACTCCCACCCCTCCATCACCTCTCCTTTCTTTCTTTTGTGTTTAGTCTTTTTTCCCTCCACCTTGATCTATACTCTGTCTGAGCCTCTCTATCACCTCTTTTTACTCATCTGTATCTTTCTCTTTCCATTCTGATTCTCCTTGGGCTAATTGCTCGGATGTAGAGGCACTATAGATCATCCCTCCACACTGTACTGTGTGACACTTAGTGGAAAAAGCCCGAGGGACATGGCAAAGTAGAGGAGCACAGAGAAAATGGAGACAAAGCAAGAGAAAGGGCTACAGAGGAGGATTGAAGACAGTGAGAGAAGAAATGAAATGAGATAACAGAGTAAAAAGTTGCTTATGAAGCTTTCTCGAGCAATAAAAGTTTGATGTTTCCATGAATGTAGGATTTGTAAAACCTGACAAGAGGTACTCTTAAGCATTGAAATTAATTAGAATTTTGATTTTTGTCTGAATACTATTGAATCATTGAGTCATAAGGTTTGTTCACAGGGTACTCTTTTAAACCCTTTGACTGTCATCTCTCTAATTAAGCTCTAACTAATGTTTGTGACAGATATTGTGCTAGAGAAGCTATAGACACTGTGTATTAAAACGAACTCCATTCTTGCCTCCCACATCAGAGTCAGACTGTAAATAAAGGGGACAGTGAGAAAAAGATTTCTTGGTCAGAGCTTCTTTATTGTTTAATCATTAATGAATGGTTAAAGTAAATATTAGCAATAGTTAGCTATCACTCTTAAAAGCAGATCTGCTTTGTAAGCCATGGTTTTCTCTTAAGACCCTTTTGTTAAAAGAAAAAGACCATGATACCTTAAACTGATGAACATTTTCCTTTCTCGTAGACACTAGCTACGGTTACATGAGGAGTTTTTTGTCTTTCCGAAAGAAATCTTTCTGAACAACTTTTGCTAAAACAATAGTATACATGGAAAGGAATATCCCAATCTTTGGTCTACATGCGCCGCTATAATCAAACAAAATAGTTAATGGGGCATGCGCAAACAAATTAAGGAACGTCTCTAGTTGCGTCTTACGTCATATCTGAGCATGCTCTGAAAGAACGCACCCTGACAACTTTCCATTCGAGTGGATACATGAAACCTCAATCAGTTTGGGGAAAGGAATATTCCACCCCTGAGAAACCGATTAAATGTCCATTCGGATTGGCACTTTTCTTTTGGAATGAGGTGTATACAAAGGTTAAATTCTTTCCGTTTGAGCAAATAAATCGAATGCAAGCGGAATATTTGGGTCCATATATACGTGGCTACTGTTGGAGTAGTCATCCCACGTACTGGGGCTGGTGTCCTTCACAAACTGGTCATAGGGTGGATTTCAGGTCCTGGAATGATTTGATGCATTTCTCTCTCCAAAGGACCGACACTTTTACTTGCAAAGGTTTCCTTCAAAAGCTCAATGCTTTCCTCACTGGAAGTGAAGTCAATAAAGTGAAGCTGAACTTTGAAGTCTCTGGTAAAGGTGTTTGTCAGCAGCTGGCCAACCAAAATGGTCCAGAGGTAAATATCTCAAAAACTATCTTGTGCGTTGATGTGCAATTTGATACGGACTTCCAGTGCCTGAAGATGATGAATCTTTCTGTCTAATGTAACCAACAAGCCTCTCTTCTAGTCCCAAAATAAGAATTTCCACTGAATGTGCATAAATACTTCTAAAACTATCAGACACACTGCTCTGAGTTTTGGTGTGACCAATCAGGGCTTTCCAGTCAATAAATCCAGAAAGCTTCAGTGCACCCCTGACATTTTGTGAACCCCCTCCAGCAGAACAAACTCAGCAACTGACATTTTTCTAATATATCCCCATTCTTTTAACATTCATAGCTCCCAGAGGATGAGTCTTTAAAAGACTGTTCCACTGCTGTAGCCAGATGTTCAACATTTAATCCCCTGAATGAAAGATATTAACAACTGTTGGAGTAATGATTGCCTTATCCGTTGAATCCACCTTCTGACCACAATATAAATTATGAACTTCATTAATCAACTGACTTTTTCTCCAACAATTCCCATTACTTAGTTTGTTCCTTAAACTTTGGCACTGATTCCACTACTGTTCCTTTACTCTCAGTTCAGCCCTAATCAGAAAAACCTGAGCTCAACATTGATCTTTTTTAAGCACGACACAACTCAATATTAGTGTGTTGGTGTTTTTGTGTTAGCATGCTGATGGCAATGTTTCAAGCACCTCTGTGCTGAATAACAGGTTCACACAGATGAAAGTGGAGGCTTTAGAAAAATCATAAGGGCGTGTAATCAGAAAACACTTGTGTTGGTCATTTTTCAAAACCTCCAAAAACAACCTATCTCTGTGCTTTAGTTTGGAGGGCTGATGGGAATTCACTTGTCCTCGCAGCAGAGTGCTACAATAACTTGTTTTTAAGGAGGCATGAATTGAAGCTCTCCTAAACAAATGGAAAAGTGGGTAAAGGTGAGTGAGTGAGTGTTGGTGCTCCCGTGTCCATGCACTGCTTCGTCCCAGATTTGTTGGTTTTGTGTGAACATCAGAAACGCTCTGTATGCACATTCAGCATCCCCCCAAGACTGTGCTGTGACACCACCCAGAGAAACCCCTGAGCTATTTAGGACACAGCAATTCATACAATGGTTGAACAAGCCAGAAAATCACAGAAGAAGAGATGGAGGGAGGAAGAGATGGAGAGGGATGGGGAGGTAGTGAGCGATAGAGAGACGCAGCAGGGAGAGGAAGAGACGGTCGACAAAGCAGGTGAGAAAGTGAAAAATGAGGGAATATCAGAGGGGAAGGGCTGGCTGAGGAAAAAGAAAGCAAAGCAGACAGATGAGGGTAGGAGAGCTACACAGGGCTGTGGTGTGATGTGAAAAGTTAAAAGAAAAGTGAGATGAAGCTGAGAGAGGTGGGATGACGAGAGATGGAGACGGAGTACGGAGAAAATCGGTGGCGAAGTAGAGAGATGGATGGAGAAAACCTCCTCACCTCTTTGCCAGAATTCATGCCAGCCTCTCAGAAACGGCTTCAGGGCAATCACATGACTATGAAAACGTCTCACTAGAGTTACCATGGCAACCACTGATACACGCCATAGCAACCAAGGTTACAACTGTACCATTCAAATTTGACAACAGACACGGAATCTATTCAACGCATCAGATTATCAGATTAACACCACTACCTGCTCTGTGTTGACTCGTGATCAGCTCTGTACAGACTGGATTTGTTGACCTTTGTTTTACCAGGATATCCTCACTAGCAAGCGAGTCCTGGCCAAGACAGCAGCTCAATAAGTTTACACTGTCATTGTTGTGGGGGTTGATGATTACCATTTTATGATCAAAACAGACTTGAGCAAGACATCACTGACACCGTTCTGCCAACTGAACGCACAATTTAGAACAAAGGTGCAGTTGCTTTCACATGTGGGACTCAGACACTAAGGGCTACAGCCCATCATGTACATGACAGTGTAAGCTAGACTCATATATGCTGCAAACAGTGGTGCATGTCCTCACTTCTGAAGTTTTTATGAATTAAGGCTGATATAAGTTCATCTGTTTACACTGAACAATGTATGGGGTTGCAGAGTTTATCCAATTTTTCTAAGTACAGAGGGATTATCAGTCTACGTCATCATTAAGATGCACACACATCTCGACCGCAGAAGCAGCATTTAGCTCCATTCATTAAGACTAGTTAGCGTTTTTTTTTTTTAATTAAATTCAACCGGCTCAAAGCATCAAAATGTACAGTTGTTCTGTGGACAGCTGTCAAAAACAATACTACACAACAGAGGCAACTTCTGTCAAGTTTTGACCGTTATAGCACAACTGGTGTTTCTGCGTTAATAGCGACCATGCTAACTGGCGACTTTCAGTTGACGGCAGCCATGATAAACGGCCGAGAGTCACCAGTTAACAGGGTCACACTTTACACTGATACACCAGCGACGTCTGCGTGTGTTATCAAATGTGCCGTGGTCACACCGTGCAGTCAAACCAGGTTTGACTGCAAACAAGCAATAAAAACTGCAGATACTCAAAATAAAGATTTGACTTTGCTTATTTAATGAAAAAGTTAGTTTGGGGCTGAGGTTCTGACCAAACATGAACTCAATATGGACAGTGAATAATGAGTGAACCCATGAATTATGATTAACAAAAACAGATTTTATGACCAAAGTAAAATCAGGGAGTATTATGAAACAATGTTTACATCCTGGTCTTTGACAGCCTGATAAGTGTCCACAGATAATGCAGTCATGAGCATCAGGTAAGAGTTGCGTTTCCTCTCTGGGTACACGCTGGTTTTTCTGCTAAAATGTCTGTCCACCTTATATCTGTCCACTCGCTGGTCTCTTCTGTCCACTCACTACAATTTCACAAACTTGGGAGCATGTTGCCGTCCGTCAAAGTGATGACATTAAGTTACAAAATGTGTTTTTGGTGGTTAACTCCTCCACATCGGTTGACAAACCATTATACTCCGCAGTGCTTCTGCACCCAAGTTGCGCGCGCATCCGCCGTTGTTGATAAACAAATAATCCCTCTTACGACTTCAGAAAAGAAAAAATCCAGTATATTATTTTGTACTTTATTGTATCCCAATATATTGCAATATATCACACTGTCACCTGTGTAGAAGGACTAGTATTGAATTGCCAGATTCTTTAAATTACAGAGCCTTAAAAGACAGAGTGAGCTTGTGCAATAAATTACAAAATGTGTCGATGGGACCAAAGGTGACTGCTTCAGTTATAAGAAAAGAAGAAGACAGCTCTTATGATTTAGTCTTATAAAGAAAAGAGCACTGATGTTCTTTCACTCTGTTGCACAGGGAAGACAAACAAGACGCAACAACGTGTAAAGAAATCCAAAGCAGAGACAAATCACAGTGAGGCATGGTACGCTGAATACAACATTTCCAGAGATGATGGATTAGCATGCTCTAAACAACTTCACCCTGACAGCTTTTTGAGATGCTGAATGTAACAACCAAAAATAAGGCCGCGTCTTAAAAAAATGGATGATGTAATCGATGGCTGACATGTTCAGTTTCTGGTAATTAGGCAGCCAGGTCACCGGGTGTGTTGAGCCAGCATAACACTGTCATCCGGAGCTGAGTTGCTGTGGGGCGAGCCTTCCTGCATCCTTACTGTCTATGCTGAGACACAGCAAAATGTCAGCTGACCCAGCACCTTTGTGTCCTGAAACTGTTAAAAGTAGGATCACCTCATTTCCAACACTGCACAGAGAGGAGCTGCCTGAAAACTCTGTAAAAGGAAGCACTTCAGCAACATGTGATATTCAGTGTATCATTCCAGTTAAAGCCACATTGTGTGATTCATTTCCTAATTTTCATGTTCGTTTCACTGCCTTGAAACTTTCCATTCTCACCTTTCTTTCTTCTTTCTTACCACTAAACAAGCAGGCCAACTGCCCTACAACTGGAGTAATCATGTAACCACTTCTTAAGTGGTTCTCAAGAGCCATTGAGATATTTTGTACTTCGTTATCTTATTAAACTTTTCAGTAATTAATGACTTATCATCTACTCAAGTCATTGTCTGATGCAGCTCAAATCAAAATACTGATTTTCCTCAATCCAGAAATGAATTTTGTCATATTCATTTACCACCTCTGTTCAAAGCAGGTCTGAGAAGCATCTTTATCTATTTCTCTTTGACCTAGATGAGTCTTGCTGGCGCTAAAAAAAAGTGCTTAAAGGTAGGGTCTGCAGGGTTTTCCTAAAAATTAAATGTCGAATTTTACAGCGATAATTCTGCTCAATCATCACCTACAGGCCTCCATACATGTGTGTCAGTGTCAGTGTCTGTGTCCGCCTCAGCCCCCTCCTCAGCCTGAATGTTGATGTGTTGGTTGTATCAGGATGTTTCTGGGCAGAGAGTAAGCATGGTTACATCTGCCAATCACAGATGATCGCAATTGGAAAAAGCTAACCAAGGTGGACGCAGCTCAGAGGAAGAAAAACAACCAAAGTGAAACGAAACGCCAAATGAATAAAGCTTTTTTTCCCAAATGAGGGTAAAGCTTAGCTTGACTTTTGAAGAGCGATGTAAGCTGGTATGTGTCAAATACCCATGATTTGCTTGTGCTAACATGCTAAGTCAGGTGCACCACTCTCCGGTCTCTCCCATGGAGAAATGTGATGCTTTGGTTGGAGGCAGTGGGTGTGCGCTGCTGCTGGCTCTGAGCCAAGGAGGAGGGGCCCAGTTTGAATGTTTTGTTTATTAACAAGTAACGAAAATTCCTGCATACCCTACCTTTAAATTAGCTTGTAGGTTTTTAGATACATTCAACAAAAAGACAAAGAAATATAAACAACAGTATCATCAGAAAAACATTAAAACTTTGCCATGAACATTTCTAATGGAGTTATCACAGGCAAAAGTACAAACACGGGCCCAGGATATACATTTTTAAATGTATCCATGCAGTAGGGACGGACTCACACCGCTGTTTAAACAGTGGTAATCCTTTCAGGCCGTATCAATGAAGGGAGAAAATCATTAGCCAAATCCACTGCCTTAATCACTTCAGTAGCTCTTTGTCATACAGCCCCTGAGGCTCTCACCAGCTGAAAAATTATACCCAAGATTACATTCCTGTAATTTGCAGGCCCCCCCTCCACTTTTTCCCAACCCTATTTCCCTCAACCAGTTTTTCAACAGCCATTGTCTATTTCCCTCGCTGCTCCCTCAGAATTTCTCTCTGAGCCTCTCTCTCATTGTCACAAAATCCAATCCTCTTATTGAAAAATTAAATTTAATCTAAAAATGGCCAACTTGCCCAAGACATTAGCTGGTGAAACCCGTTTGTCGATCACTTTGGACAGGCCATTAGAGACGGTGATTAGAGAAGGATTCTGACTAATTAGGCAGTTTAACAAGGCAGAGCGTCTATGTTGACACACAGGCTCTCACAGAAGCCCCAGAAGTTTGATGGAACAGATATTAAACATGAGACTTTAAAGTGCAGAGCAATAATCAAGCCCGCTGATCTTACAGCAGGTACAGTGTGTCCCTGATGATAGCAGTCGTATCATCAACTAAATATTTTCCAAAGCCATGTTGAAGCCAGAGGGTACAGCTGCTAATTCAAAACACTTATTTACATTTCCTACACTTATCTGATGCCTTCAGCTATGTTGGTTCACAGTAATGAGTGGGCAGATGCTGAGGATCGTGTTACTTTTAACAGAACATGTATCAGCTGATGTTGTAGTTATCAGCCTTGCCTTCGTGCAAATTAAAACATGTTTTCTTGAGGCAAACAATACTCTTTTAAGTGTGCACAATAGAGCAGGAAGAAGCTATTTCCAACAAAAGAAGCAGACAGACAAAGAATGTGACTTAGAGATGAAGTCTTACACAGAGCCAGAGAAAGAATGAATAATAAACTTGAATACTAATGTAGCTTTCTTCCTGCTGGAGGTGTGCAAGGCTGTTGGCCAAAATCACATAGATACATGTTGTACTTTAAGTTAGATTAGAGAGTTTGGGCTTGGATTGTGTTAGAAACAGCCTTTTCAAACATCATAAGAATTAAACATGCTATCTTGATGCATATGTTAGCCCTTCAAGTACAATAGAGGGATAGTTAAGGCTGGTACACATTACATGATTCTCCAAAACTTTGCATGTTTAGAGACCACACACTTGCTGATAACAAAAGACAAATCGCACAAGATTTCTCTCTCCTTATCTTACAGTGTGTGGTCTGCACTCTGAGGACACCACACACCAATCAATTCTTCAGCAGAGCTTCAGCTTCTTCAATCTCAATATTCCAAATCTCGCGTAATAAAACGTGACTTCGGTGTAAACAAACACAAGGGACCTACGGGAAAAAGCAAAGATGTTTGTTTTCAGGCTCTAGAAATTCGAAAAAAAAACCCACACAAAAACAATGATTATGGAAAAAGTTGAAGAGACGGCGGGGATATGGGCTGTTTGAAAAACAGTGCGAGTTGGAGGTGAGTAAAGTTGTTTTAAGTATTACAGATAGATTTCTTACTTCCTCTTCGATCAGTCAGCTCATTTCTTGATTGGCTTTGTTCCGTTACACTTGACATTACATGCTGTACCTGCTCGTCTCCTCTCAGAGCGCCCCACACACTGCAGGATTTTTAGTCACAAATATTAAACATGTTCATTATGTACAATGGGAGGCCTTTGGAGAAGTAACTCTTAACACACCCAACACCACAGGGAAATCACACATGATGTCATCAGACAATCTGGCATTTGCTGGCTTTCATCGTAAGGGGGAGATCGGGACAAAATCAGACCGATTACCCTGTAGTGTGTACCCGCCTCTAGTGTCTTTTGGCCTGAAGAAAGACAGACAGGCAAAGTAAGAAATAATGGCAAAGCATTCACCTAAGTACAATTCTTCTGAGGAGTAGGGTGGTTAATGATGAACTTGCAACGCCACATGGCAAACAGCAATAGCTCACCTTTCAATCAAGCCAATAGTGAGCCTCTAATGGATACTTAAGGAACTGCAGCTTTATTTTTCATCACCCCACGTTGTCACTTGGTCAACTGTAGTTATATGAATTAATATTCAAGAGCAGCTCACTGTTTGTTTGACATACTCTGAATACTGGCAGATTTTTGCTGAGTATAATCCAGAACAAGAAAGCTAGACTTTAGTAAAGTGAATGTAATAGGCATTAGTTCTTGAATAAAAAGGAACAGTAATAGACAAAGATATTACATCTCTTGACTAGCATTAGCTATGTATACATGGACCCAAATATTCCGATTGCATTCGGTTTATTTGCACAATCGAAAAGAATTTAACCTTTGTATACACCTCATTCCAAAAGAAAAGTGCCAATCTGAATGGACATTTAATCGGTTTCAAAGAGGTGGAATATTCCTTTCCCCAAACCGATTGAGGTATCATGTATCCACTCAAACGAAAAGTTGTGAAAATGGCAGCGAGCCGTCAGCACTGGAGGAAAGTTTGCTTTTGATTCAAACTTTGAAATACTGAACATAATTTCAAGGACAGACACTCCCAATACGGAGTATTGCAACACCGTGATAAAAAACACGGTTGTCCTCCGTCTTTGATAAATCTTGTGATGTTTACGTTTTTCTGCGCATGCCCCATTGTGTATTCTGTTTGAGTATAGCTGCGCATGTAGACCAGAGATTGGAATATTCCTTTCCATGTATACTATTGTTTTCGGAAAGTCATTCAGAAGGTTCCATTCGGAAAGACGAAAAGCTCCTCATGTAAACGTGGCTATTGTTAACTTTTGTCTGATGATGGGTGACCCAGCTAGTCTCCATAAACTGTTGTCATTTTGGTCACTGTCTGTCCCATTTTTGACTCTATTGACTGTTTTTCTTACACATTAGCTCAAAATGGTAGTGGCAGATGGCCTATCCATGACTCTGGTTCTGCTTGTTGTTGCCGCCTGTTGAAAGTAGCATCTGAACCTGCTCTTTATGTGAATTTCTATGACACAAATTCATTTTTAAGGGATGTTTTTGGCTTCTCAATAGGTCAGCTGAAGACAGGGGATGTGGGGAGTAGGGGGGAGACATGAAGCACAGAGTCTTTGTTAGGAGTCACACCAGTGACCACTGCAATGAGGGCTAACCTCAATACATGGGATGCACACTTAATCCGCCTAACCAACTGCCAACCCCTCGTCAGATAACTTTTGTTGTGATACTAAGTTTTTAATAAGAATAAATCAACTGGCTGATGTTGGTTTGGGCTTGCAGGATTTGTGCCAAAAAGCTGATAAGACATCCAAAGTATCCCTTAAAGTAATCTCTACATTACTCAGCTCTCAGCACCCTGCATGATCAACACTGTTCACTTGTACACAGCACAGCTCAATCCTCTCAGTTTATTTTTACCCTGAAATAAAACAGTCTTGTTATTAAGTGGGCTTTGGAGAAAATGGGAGCAGTAGTGCCAATCCTGCGCCTGTAAGTGAGAGGCCCCTGTGCACCCTGTAGCACTACAGTCGATGATGATTGATTACTCCCTCGCAGTCTCATAACTGCACTCGTTACTTCTTTCACAGTCAATCTCTATCCGAGGACTACATTAGAGCTGCCTCCTCACAATGTAGCATAATCAGATGAGAGAATAACACCATGCTAAGTGTCTATTAGGGGAAATTAAAGAGTCACTGATGTTTTTATATAGTTTGACATATAATGCAATAAGATCCCACCCAAATAATCCAAGTTAACTCTGCTCTGATAAACCTCAATGAAACATTTGTGCGTCAGCATGTGGTCTGTGGTCTTTCACTCTCAGTAATTAGCTCCCTGGGTTTTCCTGCAGGTCAAAAGGTTGCTGGTGAGACAGAGCCACAGGGAAAGCAACAGTGTACACTCTGTCTTCTATTAAGACAGCGGACTCTGATGATGTAAGCTTCTTCTGTTGTGCACGATACCCAGGTGAGGCTTTAAACACATGGCAGAAAGTGGTAATCAAGATGTGAGATCCCAGAGCCACTTTTAAGCCAAAATAGATGTGAAGCATTTAAAAGAAGTTTAGTGAATCAGTGGATGCTTCAGCTTTATTTCCCAAATGCTCAAAGACAGGGGACACACACTCACAGCAACACACTTGTACACGCACATAAAGTTCTGTGACACAAACTTGTAAAGTGCTTCAAATTCTGCATTTCTTCTCGCTATAGCCTCCTCATTCTCCCTTTTTCACACACACACACACACACACACACACACACACACACACACACACACACACACACACACACACACACACACACACACACACACACACACACACACACACAGACTCAACACACAGCTGTTCCAAGTCTCAGCATCAGTGACTGTGACAGTAATTACCTACCTAGTGGAAGTCCAACTAGTGTGCGTTGGGAGCTAGAAAATAGCTATCTGGAAGAACGGTGCAGGATGGGGAGCATACAGCTCACACTATAGGAGGCAGTTGTAACAGCCCTCTGTTACAACCGCGCCACCAAACCGTCTGCTTAATTTGCGAAAGGAAGGCCCAATATGGTCTCCGGTCTCCCAAATGAAGGCCATCATTGGCTGACAGAATGAGGAGTCAGCGAGTTTTCTGAAGTGGTGAAAAGACAACAGTGTTGCCTTCACTTTGGAAGTTTTAGGGGACAGTTTTCCAGCTGGGGGAACATATGGATGCATTTCAACAACAAGCCGTCGATGTGACCAGCTATATCGAGAGACAGCTACAAAGACAAAGAAGATATAATTCAATGTCTTTCCATGCTCAGTTTGAACATAAATGTATTATATATGAATATATAATGCAATGAAATTACATACTCTGATTTTTCAAATTACTTCATTTTTTGAATGTAAAACAATTTATGTCATTTGTATCACTTGTTAAAACTTTTTGACGTTGTTGAATAATGATTTTACCATTACAGTTCCATGACTTTTCCAAGACTTTCCTGTGTACTTGAGGCAATTTCGTGACGATATGCTTCCTGTAACACCTCTTATAAATTGTTAAATACAGTGACACTGGTTTGCCCTGGTGGCTAAGTTGCATACCTCATGCACAGATGCCACTTTCTTCAAGAAGCCACCCAGCTCACATTTCATTCCCCTCTCTCTCTATCAGTTTCCTGCTTCATCCACTGTCACTTTCCTCTCTAAACGAAGGCATAGAAAAGCCCAGAACTTAACTTAAGAAAAAATACTTAGAATATAAATTTGTGTCAAAATTCATTGTAACATGTCTCTATGAAAGTTGACAGTGAGCTTGTGTGGTTTGCTACAAAATAAACTAAACTGGCAACTGCTGGGAGTAGTATACCCAATGCCTCAACACATGGAGCACACGTTTCAACAGCTATGCCAACCAAATTACACATTTGTGATTCACCAAGCGTCCAAAGCCCAAAGAATTTTAGTGTGAGTTTCAACTATTGACCATATCCCTTTTCCAATAAATCAACTTTTGACACAAAATGCCATTAAATAGTAAAAGGTCCCATAATGTTAAAGGTCTCATATTGTGCGAAAATCACTTCATTAAGTCTTTTAGTGAAATTTTTGGGTCTTTGTCTTTCCTCCCAGCCCACAAAATGTGATATTTAATGACAAAACCTGTACTTAGTAGTGCTTGTGAATGTAAAATCCTGACCTAAAACGAGCTGTTTGGAATTTCCGAGGTTTGCCCACATCAGCAATTCCCTTTTTTGACCAATCAGGAGCAAATCTGACCTGATTGGTCTACCGGAGCAGATACCCAATGATCCATATTAAACAGCAGAAAAGGAGCATAATATGGGACCTTTAAAATCTGTGAATGTGTGTGATGCTTTGCTCTATGTAAACCCATTGAAAACGCACTATCTTACTGCCTGGATGGTTGTTAGAGTATTTTTAATTAATGTTGTTTGTAGGAGATATTTAATTGCTGAAACAGATAAAATACAGACCTCTCAGTCAAAACATTGTGACCCCTGTATCCTTCATTTGTGAAGTGGGACCTCTATAGATTGGACATATTTGTCGGGCATCTCCCACTGGAGTCTTTTGGTTAAAATCTGGGGGATTAGGGAGCTACTTCAAAGCTGTTGTTTTGCTCAGTGGTGCAGTTTTGTTAATCACCTGCTGGTTTTAGGAACTTTCTGTGGTGAACGAATGTCAACATGTGCCCCCTGCCCAGCCTGCAGATACACACTCTGACAAACTGTGGTAGCCTGTGTACTCTGACCCTTTTCAATCAGAATCAGTTTTAACTTTTTCTACAATGTGACTTTCAGTAGCTCCTCCGTCGGATTAGACCTCACAGGCTTCACATGAGCATCATTGAGCCTTGGCTGCCCATGAGCCTGTTGCAGGTTTACCAGTTCTCCAGAAATTTCTTGGGCCACTTTTGGTGGGTTCAGCCCACTGCAGACTGAGGACACCCCACAAGAGCTGCAGTTCAGGAGATGCTCTTACCTCTTCAACTAGCCATCACACTTTGGCCCTTGTCAAGGGCACTTGTAAATTTACTTTTGCCCATTTTTTCTACTTCTGAAGCATCATTTTGAGGACAAAATGTTCACTTTGCGCCTAACAACATACCGCCCACGCTGTTTAAAGAGATAATCAATACAACCATCTCACCTGTCAGAGGTCAAGTTGTGTCTACAAGACCAGGGTGACAACAGCAAAAATACCAAACTCAAGGCTTCAAAACCAAACACAATAATTTCTGAAAATGTCACACTGACTACATCTGTTATTTTTCTATAGTCTATCAATTTGATTTAGTGTGACATCAGTGTCACATGACCAAATCCTGCCTCAGTGATAGACAGGTGTTAAGGTTATTCACCTGAATAAAGGTCTATCATTGTGGTGACAGAAGGTGTCACAGCACTCTCACAGTCATCACACACACAAACTGTTGTGTTTAGTTGCAGTTTGGACAAACAGAGACACGATCACTCTGACACTGTGAACAGAGGTGTTTGTGTATGTCAACCAGTAAGTCCACAAGGCACACAGTTACCACAAACACTGCCAGAAACACCCAGAT
This sequence comes from Halichoeres trimaculatus, assembly GCF_033239565.1. NCBI lineage: Eukaryota > Metazoa > Chordata > Actinopteri > Labriformes > Labridae > Halichoeres > Halichoeres trimaculatus. The sequence goes on from NW_027437192.1 coordinate 21,593,316, forward strand.
ATGAGCTGTGGACAGCAGCGCAGACCAAAGTCAGCTCTGCGTTGCTGTAGAAAACTCTTTAGTGCACCTCTTTTCTTAATTACCTGCAGGACATTCTCACTTCTTTCCTTCAAACACGAAAAAGCAATTTAAAGGCTTTTAACATCCACTCTGATGCACATTTGACGTCTTCTCATATCACTTCATTGATTTTATCTTGAAAGCATTCTGTTAAGTGTCTATTACCAAGAAGTAATGCCTTAAAAATTTCCCTCTTTTTAAGCTCTAAAAAAGCCAGAGCCATTATAAAAGCTGGCAGCATGTTTAAAAAACCTGGAAACAATTCAGATCAAGTTAAAGACCCTGCCACTTTCACTTCCATCCATTTATCATTCAGTGTTTCCAGCTCTGCTCCCCTCCACCTGAGCTTCTGGTGACGTCAAAGGGGATCACATCGCAGTGAACCCAGCTCTTCCCTTATATTTGCTCCTGGCCAGGCCATCACACCTAATTTGTCCCGTCAAGCTCGGCTGCCTCCAGTCTGCCCCGTCTTGCAGTTCATATCCTGCGTTAATTTCTTTCTACCTCTCAGCAAAAAGACAAGCCACTTGAGCGAGGTGCAGTACCTCTTCAGCTCCCCTGTTAGAGGAGGACTCCAGCACAGGCAGCAGGATGTTTTTACCACTCAATGGATGCCCAACTCTTACTCATTCAGTGGTGCTCAACCTGCGGGTATTACTGAAACAAGGATGGAGGTCTGAGGTTGTTATAGAGCCTCTTATATGGTATAAATACAGAGGACAAATTAGATATGTCCCATAAAGTGGGGCTTGAGTGGGGTCAGGGTGTTACTCACTAAATGCAGGGTGTATTATCATCTTCAAGCTCCAGAGTAAGGATTTTAATAAAAGAGACTGGTCCAGAGTGGAGGCACTAATTGTATCATAGAGCGTTCTCAAAGGATTGCCAAGCAATTTCCCAGAAACACTGACAAAATTCACAGCTCAATGTGTCTTTAAAAAGAACTCTAAACTGTAAAGGTCTCGATTAAATACAGTTCACTGTGCTGACTCTGTCTAATCAGACATGCCATAATACTATACTATATAATCCTGCAATAATTTGTCTATGAATTGTTTTACACTTTAGCAGAATAATCTGCAAATACTTTGATAATCAATGACAGCAAATATTTCAGGTCTCTGTCATGGAAATAGGGTCAGATTTTAGATTGTAACACTACCTTGCTCACCCTTGGTACCTTGGTTGGTAAATCAATAATGACCTTAGTGGAAAAGCAGCTCCTCTGATGCATGATGAATATGATCCTCCATTTGTCAACTTTTTACCAATGGACAAAACCAGTTCTTTTAAAAATTAAGCCTATGCAGAAGTGTTAAAAGCTGCACTTCATCAAGTGTATGATTGAAGCTGGCTGCAGAAAGACCCAAAACCACATACAGGAAGAGGGATAATAAGTTTATCCAATCAGAGGCACAGCTTATGGCTGTTTGTAAGGAGGCTCAAAGTCCACCACTTGAGTCAGCAGCACCAAGGGGCAACATCCAGCTTAGAAAAATGAAGCCAATGGGGAAGTGATAAAAGTTGTCTGGAAGCCACGTACACACCCAGCCAAAATAAACAGACTTTTACGGCATTAAAAAAGCATATTTACAGCCTGGTTCACAAAACGGCTTGGGTCAGAAATGCTGGTTTCACTATCAGGACTCACTGTACAGTGAATGAACTTTTTTCTAACTCAGCTGTGTAGACGTTATTGGGATTATTTGATTGTCAAATCAGAAACACAGCACAGCTCAATTGGCTGACAGGAACCCTACAGCTGTGAGACAAGAAGCTGAAAGCCAACGTCATAACCAATGTGGCTGCATCTGCGGATTGGTTTCATTTCACAATATCAGGAATAGACAGGTGACGTCGCGGAGGATACGTCTATGTTTTATACAGTCTATGGTCAACACATCCAATATGTCCCCCACTGACAATTGGCTTCATTTCTCTGTATCAAGAACAGATAGGTGACATCACTGAGACTATGTCCACAAATAATACAGTCTGTGGTTTTCGGCAGACTTTTCAAAAACATCTAGTCTCTTTCACACCAACTCAAACATAATTGCAAGTATTATTTTCTATCTCCTCCAAGTATGTTCTCCAAAATGAAGCTAAATATGATACACAAACTTTTTGATTGTGATCCATCACATTTCCCCCCATTGATGCAAAGCAATTCTCACCAAAGATTGGATTTAGGAATCAAATAAAAGCAGAGAAATGTACTTAAGATCCTGACTTTACATTTGTTATCAAAAAGCTAAATGCTGCACCAACAGCTTCACACTGCTTATTCTGTACACAGTGTGTATTTGTTTGTGTTGTGTTTTTCTAAAGGATAGCACTTTTACACAATTAGAAATATTTAGGAGTTGATGCACAAAATGCGCTGCATATTTCAATTCAATGCACAACAAACAAAATAATCCCAGAGCTCCATAAACTGAGTGTTGATGAAAGCTGGGGAACTTGAAGGTGACAAGAGCAAAACTAAAGATTCAGTCTTTGTTGTACTGATGCTTGCTCCAAACAAAAACATAAAAAAGACTGAAATGCCTTTGAAATCTGTTCTGCCTGTTTGCTTTTTATGTGTCTGCTCACTGATATGTGAAGTCTGATTGCATGTCCATGCTTGGCTCATAAGTGAAAGCATGAACTCAGAGTACTTGGATGGTATTTTAATTTGTTTACAACACAAACTGCATTTCATGTTTAACTTAAGCCATCTAGGAGTTTTCCAAAGTGAGATGATTCATTCAAAAGCAAATTTGTGGTTTTATTTCCCATCATGGCCAAAAATGCAACCATCAAATCAAAAAGTACATGTTTATTTTGAGCCTTAATCCCATCACGATGATTGTGTTTGTATTGTTGGCCCTGGCCATGCAAACCTTTCATGATACTGCATTGGTCTTCAGGAAACTGGGCATTTCCATAGTTTCCTGATTTTTTTCAGACCAAATGCTATAACCACAATAAGTTATTGCAAAAAGAACAGACACTGGTGTGTACATTGCTCCCCAAAGAAGAGTAAAAAAAAGAGACATAACTCCAAAAAAGCTGAGTGTAAGCTAAAACTCAGCAGAAACACCTAAAGGCCTTAAAAATAGGAGCAGGGCTGCTCACCAAACTAATCCTGACTGTGAAAAACACAAAAGATCTCCTCAGTGAAACAGAGACCTTTCATTGTTAAAAAAGATCTCTCAGATGAGAGGCGAGAGTTCAGACAAAAGTTGTCTTTTAAAAGCCCTGTGTGTCTCAGGCTGAGGATGGACTTGCAGTAATGCTTCTGCCGACCAATTAATTTTGATGAATGCGACTGCTGGTCTGAGAGCGGCGGGAGGACTCGTCAACGCAAAGAGCAGAGATAATAAAGGTTGACCTCAGAGAAACAGGACATGGGAACTACTCGGGTAGGAAAAAGTTGGACTTATCCAGGTATGGCCACGGAAACAAAATAATCCAGGCTGCAACTTGTGAGCAGAGACCACCCAGATGTGCTCTGTAGGAGTACAGTAGCTGGGAGCTTGTTAGCGCCCAGTTAACCCTTCGGTCGCTGTCTGTGGTGCTGAAACATCAGCACCACAGACAGCGACAGAAACGGCCAGATAATTGTCAGAGACGCTTTCTCTCATTGGATTTCACTCACAAATTAAACAGTTAAGAGTCAAAGTTAGTCTGTTTCAGTTCGGAAAAAGGTGCCTGGTACCTTCCCCAGATTTGTTATATTAATTTTCAAGACATTAGCATCATGGACAATAAAGCATGTTTCTTGTTCCCTTTTGGGTTTTTGTATGTTTTTAATCTACCCAAGATCTCTAGGAAATCAGCAGATCAGAAAAATCCCCTTCATGAAACTCACCCTAAAAAACGATCTTATTGATTATAAATATATATATAAAAAAAAACATTTTAAAGCAAACTTACGTGTGCCATCAAATCTTGTGGCTATAGTGTCCAGAAACGTGTTCTGTGGCGCTAATAATCCCTTCATCACAGGCATTTTCCCTGCTTGATATCAAAGTCCCCATCAAAGTTACTGAAGAGAACGTTCAAGTCGTCCAAACGTGTGAGCTGCTCCCATTTAAGCGGCCGGACCCGTGTGAAGCAGCAGCGATCCAGTCAACTCAGCACAAAGCGCTCTCCAGCCGGTGGCCAGTGCACGCGACGCGCGCACTCGTGCGTCTGGGGCTTCTGTCGCGTGTGTACACGATGTGAGGAGACGAAGTCCACAGGTGCAGTTCAGGTGATAGCCAGGACGACCGTGAGAGCGCGAGGCTTCCTGTCAGCGATGCCATAATTGTGCCCGTTGAATTCAATGATCGTCTCTCCACAGCGCGCAATGCTGGGAGGCGTCAATCACTCCCAACGACAACAGGGCTGATCACCGCGCAAACGAGGAGCTTCTGGGAGTGCTACTACATGACATCACCAGTCAGAAACATAACTTTATACACACGGTGTTTTCTAGCAGTTGTGTCAGGATTTTAAGCGACTGCCTCTTCTCGTGAGTGGAGCATGGATGGATTTCTTTCTGTATTCATAGGTTTCCAAAACAGCACCAGAAAAGAGCCAAAATCAAAGGGAATGAAAAAAAATCCACGTCATTAAAACTGTGACATTATTGACTTGACAAGTCGTGATATGTGGCGCCCTACAAAGCATAATTATGTTAGTTATAATTGGACTGTATTTGAACGCGAATCTGGTGCGTCTCTTTGATGCTTAATGATTTAAAATATAAAAGAAAGGTGGGTTTGTTTGTTTTTTTGGCTAAGAGTTTCAGACACAACACAGTCCCTAATTCTCAAAACAAACAAAGGTTTAAATGAAGTATTTCTGTAACAGATGGCAGTCTGTAGTTCACTTACAAGTTCGTGTTTGGAGTGAATTGTGCCTGTCAAAGTTTCTCTCTCCAAGCGCACACAGCAGGCGCACATCTGGCTACAGTGAGGGAAATGTTGCAAAACATTGGCGCCATCTGATGGCAAGATTAAGGATAGCTGACTTCAAAATACCAGGAACAAGTTCAGCATGCTTTGAGAATAGATTAGCTGCACCACACTGCCCTCGTGTGGACGTTAAACCGCAGTGCGTGAGGAACAGGCGGTAGACATGTGCGACTTCGACTGATTCAAAAGTACCGCCTGAAACAAAAGCAGATGAACTAATGTTTTTAATTTCTTAAAAAAAAAATCAAATGAAATCAAAGCATAGTGTTGCATCTAGTTCCTAGACCAAAGATTCTTAAAAAATATCTGCTACAGATTTACAAAAAAGCAAAATCAAAGTATGAGCAGTTTTGGTGAAAAAAAAACAAAACAAAACAAAAAAAACTGACAATTTCACTTCTAATGGGCTCAAACCTTGAGTTTATCTTTATAGAAACTTTTGACAAACAGGAAGATAAACCAGCCAAAAAACAAACAAATATCAAGGTAGGTGGGACAGTTCTCATGTAGCTAATAATGAAAAAAAATCAGAACTTGCAAAAAAAAAAAAATCTGCCTCAAGTAATCACAAAATCCAACTTTGTAAAATCCAGCTCTCTTCTGTAAATCCACAAATGGGACATCACCCAAAGTTTTGCAATCATAAGCCTCATGTTGCAAATATAAGACACCTCTAGCAAATAAAAACCTGGCGTACATTATTACACACACACACACACACACACACACACACACACACACACACACACACACACACACACACACACACACACACACACACACACACACACACACACACGCACGTAAAACACACACATATGCAGGCAATCGTAACAAACAGAACCAATCTAGGTCAATCCCATTATGAACAGTTCCACAGCACAGGACCAAACAGCAGAAGTCGAGCTCCATACCTCCCACTCAGATCCTCCTCTACAGTGAAGCAGCTGTTACAGCTGTTATGTCATTTAGACAAGGTGAGGTCACCAGGTGCTCTAAGGCTGAGTGCTGTGAATCATACATCAAACACTCACACATTCAAAGACACACATGAATCACGTCCCTGAGGAGAGGCAGTGTGAAACACAGAGATATACTTCCATCAAACTGTCGGCTAATAAAATTAAAACAGACAGCCAACGCACAGCCATGCTTCACCTGAGTAATTAAGAGCTTAATGCATCATCTAAGCCTGATCACTGCTCCAGCCACACAAGCTGTGTGTGTGTGTGTGTGTGTGTGTGTGTGTGTGTGTGTGTGTGTGTGTGTGTGTGTGTGTGTGTGTGTGTGTGTGTGTGCCTGTGTGTGTGTGCGTGTGTGTGTGTGTGTGTGTGTGTGTGTGTGTGTGTGAGAGAGAGTGTAAGTAGAGGTTGTAGTGAAGTGAGAGTTGAGTTAAAGTGAATCATCAGTGAAGCCTCAACACAGGCTTTATCAAACACATTAACACAAAAAAATCCTTAAAAATACATCTTTCAGTGTTTAACACTTATTCAATGATTAACTCAGTGACTGGAGGAAGGGCGAATTCTTTCAAAACTTACACAAAAAGTAAATAATTACACAGGTGGGGAAAAAAACACACTATAAGGGTTTGACTGTGTTGGGTTAAACACATCGAAAGAAACGAAACAAGTGGCAGATAGCTATCATGTAAAATCATGCAAAGTAACTGCAGAAGAATCTAGCCTTCCAAAATCAGTCTACAGAGATTTGTCATTGTTACATTTAGCTACTGTATATATGTACAAATTAAAAAGCTCAAATCTTCACAGTGAAAAGTTTAGAAAAAAATGACTGATTTCATCAAAAAATGGTCACCATAATCTGAAAATGTGAAAGTTTCTCAGAGTTCCATTATGAAATACAAATATAACTAAGTGAATAGCTTATATTAATTAAATGTGACATTATTCCAAATTGGCAATACATAAATATATATATATATATATATATATATATATATATATATATATATATGTATATATATATATATATATATTACCTTGAACAGCTTTAAAATCAGGCTAAAAAATCTGTACAAAGAGTGCAACAGTTGATTTCATAGAACTCACTTTTACACCTGTGTGTGTGTGTGTGTGTGTGTGTGTGTGTGTGTGTGTGTGTGTGTGTGTGTGTGTGTGTGTGTGTGTGTGTGTGTTCGTGTGTGTGTTGTGGGTTTGGGGGGTTGCATATATATATGCTTTACAACAATGAAGTGATCTTATTGTGACCTGCCAAAGGACTGCAGACGTTAATTATGTAAATTAGCATTAAGCTAACTCTGATTCAATTAATCAACTGCTGACATTGTTTTTAATATTGTACATGGTCTCTTTATAAATAAATCAAATAGATAAAACAAGTAATAAGTGACAGAAGCCTTTATAGACCAAATGTAATCCTGAAGATGGTATCATTTATATCCATCATTGTTTTGATGAGCGTTGATGCTGCAAACCTTGTCTTAAAGCTGGAGAAACAACAGCCAGAAAGCTCCATGACAGCAGCTTAACCCTCTGATAGCTCATGTTCTGTTTGACAGAGCTAGCCTTCAACAATGAAGCACAAATACACCTCTGACTGTCAGAGAGAAAAGGAAACTCTCAAACATAGAAACGGTTACATTTGGTGGATTATACGATAAAAAAAAGGAACGCAGTTTAGAGAAAACATTGAATAAAAACATTATACAACAGCATGTTGCACCTTTACCTGGCGAGCAGAAAACAGCCAACTTCTGCAACATCCTTAAGATCTAACTTTCCATTGATGACTACCAGCCTGAAAACTCTACAGTGATGTTTACTCTTCTTTTAGTCATTGTCCTGGCTTCACTTCATTTCTTCCTGGTCTTTTTTATGAAAATGTGATGATTTACACCTATAATGTTTGGGAATCGCCATCATAAAATACTCTCAATATGAATTATTTGGTGCAAAACAACAAAAATATATTCTCTGTCTTCTTCTTCTTCTTCTCTCCCTCTACTGTACTGGGCGGTTGTTGTTGTACTCTACTGTAAAAACAACAACCCCCCCCTCTCTTCTCCTCAGCCTTACTTCTGGGTAGAATCAGGACTGGCCTGGCCGCTTGTGTTGAAAAACAGCGTTTTGCTATTTCTGTCCCCCAAAATCTGCTGTAGACAAACATGGCTGTTCATTGTCTGCCTCTGTGAAAAGGATAAATATAAAAATATCTTTTTTAACTTAAGAAAAAGAGAACAAAAGTTTTATGGCAATTCATGTAGACTTATTTTGAGACTTCACATACTCGTATAAACACTATACCTAATTTTCACCGGTCGATTGGGGATCAATAATGATCTGTGCCGGGATCGCCAAAATTCTTTATTATTGTCTAATGAATTTTTGAATGAGTGTTATCGTTTCAGTCACCAAGGCATTATTTGTATTCAACTGCTGTCAAACTTTGTGTGACAGTAACTTTGTGTAGGTCAGCAGTTCTTTTGCGAGCACAAATTATTTTATGTATTTCATTTTGGCACTATTAGTCCCCCATAGAATTAAGATTGATTATCTCGGTATAGTTATTTAGAGGTCTGTAAAAACTGCCGTGCAGAGCAGGTATCAGAGGATGTGGTTTCATGGCAGATTCTCAGTAAGTAAAATGTTTGATAGAGCAAGAAAATCTCTTCAATCAAAAACCACAACTTACACACCTACAGCGAAAAGAAGGGCATTGTTAACTATCCATAGGGGGCATCAAAATCATTACAAACTCAAACCATCTTACATGAGCTTAAAAGTTTTGGTTTTAAAAACTTTGTGAGAACAGCAAATGTATGCAAAATATTTTACATGAATTTTACCCTTTACCTATTTTTTTTCAAATTGGGAATTACTTTTTTTTTTTTTTACCGCTACATCAAAGGACAGTTATCCACAAGTTATCCACAGAGAAGCTCTAACAGATATATATGTTTCAGTCTTCTGTCTGAGGAGGAGACTGATTCAATCTTCATCCTTATAAAAGCTCGGAAAATCTTTTATTTTTCTCACAAACTAAAGTTATCAGAGGGTCATTCATCATCTGTTGCAGAGTTGATAATCTTGCCAGAAATCTGCAGGCACCTGCAATCAAACTTCACTTTCTTCTGTCAGAGATGTTTCTAATTTCTACAGAAAGATTAAAACCACCTTAACCTGAGGGTATACTGTTCTCTCCTTGTATATGATACCTGCACTGGTACACTATCAGACTAAGGAGCCTGTACACACCCCAGATCAGGAGAAACCTGAGGATACACAGCTGCCTCAAAGTCTGGCTCTACCACAAAGTCAGACATCATTCCATTGTGGGGCTGTGGAACGCACAGTGAGAGCAGGGTTTCTGGGTTAGAGCGTTTCAGATTAAGAGTTTGACAAGGACAGCGGTGGCAGTGATCTCAATGTAGGGTAGAAATGTCAGCGCAGCAAAATAATAATACTGTACTTCAGAGTAAAAGTCCTGCTGCCAGGTACAAGGAGCTACAAGACTTGTATTTTGTTTGAATCTGGCAGCCCTTGGTTATAAACTTTACTGATCCTGTCCTGTCCAAATCCTGTTTTATTCCCATCAGATCTCCAAATCTCATCCAACTACCGTCTGCAGCTCACCTAGAAAGTTTCACAGGGAAAATGGAGTTGATGCTACATCTGACCTGGTGACAGCAGTGACAGAGATTAAAATAACTGTGTAGATACACTCGATCTTGTAGCTGATGGCCTGGTTTGCTTTTGTAGGTCAGATATGACACCAGTGTGAAACAGAGTCTGTTTCATAACCAGTTTAAAATCCCGACAGAGGGTCTGAGTACACAGAGATTGAGCAGCAAGAAACAGTAAGACACTAATTATCAAAATGACAAAAAAATATGATACTACATATAATCCTTTACAAAACAAAACATGTACAATACATTAAGAAGGAAATGACTGATGGAAATAGAGCTACTTTAACATCTATAAGAAAGTCAATTTACTCAGAGGCTCAAAACTGAGGGGTGAGTACGGTGGCCGGTAGGTGTGAGATGATTTGCAAACACATCAACACAAATACAAGAGCAAAATCACAAAGGCAAAAGCCACAACACAACAAAAGTGCCACCACAGAGAAAGCTAAGAGGACAGTTATCCTAACAGACACAGAAAAATTGTGAAAGTAAGTAAATATTTGTTTTCTTTTTTAACCTCAGCTACTATAAATATGATTCATACAGCTAAATATAAGATGATGTATTTTTCTGGTAAATAAAGGAATGTAAGTGCAATGAAGAATATTACAAGGTAAGACCCCTACAAAGCTTTATATAGCATTGATAAAGTTTTAAAAAGGTAATAATTTACTTACTTTTGCAACTTTTCTGTGTCTGTTTGGATATCTAACCTTTTTAACTTCTGTTGTGTTGTCGCTTTTTGCATTCGTGTTTTTGCTCTTGCAACATGTGGTGGCTCTTGCATTCGTGGTTTTTGCTCTTGCATTCGTGTTGTAGCTTTTGCAAATTGTCTGATACCCACTGGCCACCGTAGATGAGACCTCTCCATAATCATTGAATAAATTTTGGTAAGAGTGATAAAACAAAAAGAAATTTTGCACACAATTTGAGGTTGTCAAACTTTCACAAGGAGGCAACGCTTTAAATAAGACTTTTAAACACGTATCTGACATGTGAAATTTGCCCGAGCTACACACCACTTCTTAATAAAGGGCAACTATAGTAGCCTAATAAATAAAGTGAACAAAAGTTGCCAAAAAAAACTCAGGGTATAGTTGTTTGTTTTAATGAGTGAGACCATATGTGTGTTTGAAACTGCATGTCTGTCTTTACAAAAGCACGCCGCCTCAGTATCTGTGTCTTTTACATTAGATACATCAGGATTGTGAGCATTTGTGTTGATCTGCAGATAAACTTCACAACACTAGTGTGCATGAGCAGCAGAAACAGAAACATACAGCTCAGAGTGTTAGCAATCTATTTCCCCTTTTAACGTGCCAACATGATGCCTCCACCCATCTAATGGCAGCAGGCTCACTAACCATATCATGAGTTTATAATAACCACATCACATCCATGGCGAATGAGGTGGAATGAAAATCTAACCTAATTTGGAGAGATACATGACTGTGTGAGTAGTAGGGTGTCCCCTGAGATGAGGCTGCGATTGAGGGAGCCGTGTGCTGCACTGGTAGTGTGCTCCGTGAGCGTGTAATGGTCTTAATTATCATTTAGCAAGCCAGCCTCATTGATGGCGTATCAAGCCTGTGATAAAACAGTGGAGCAGAAGGTGACAGACAGAGGGAGATATGTGAAAAAAAACAACACTTAAAGGCACACATACTCAAAAAGAGTGGTATATATCTCTAAAAACACACAAATGAAATAATGAAAGAAGCAGCAGCACACCCAGAAGTGCAATCAGGGCTACACACACACACACACACACACACATTTCCACTCAGCTGAGTGACATCTCTCTCTCCGAATTAGTCACGATGAATGATGTGTAACCAGGCATGACTCGTTCTGGCTGGGGAGATAGCTAATTCACTTTGTTTAATTAGTCAAAAGTAGTAGAGCATGCTCTCTCCCTAAACACACACTCTCATTGCACAACATCCACCCATCTGCTTTCTCTGTGCCCGCTCCCTCTGCAGAAAAGACAGACCTGTTACCACACCGGTGTTACATTTCATGGGGCAAGTCTCTGAATCTTATCTGCAGGAATGGAGGATTTGTGACTCTTCTCCTCTCACACACACACACAAACACACACATACACACACATACGACAAACACACCTGCAACCTTTGCTTGGCACCACTTTCACTGAGGTCTCAGGCGGCATTTAGGGATCACAGCTCTAGAGGTGCATCTCATCTATGTGGAGGAAGTCTGCTGATACTTGACTTCAACTTTAGGATTCTTTGGACGGGACAAAAGACGATTTTTATGCCAACTGATTCAACTATACGAAAACTTTGAGGTACTGTGATCTACTCTGTTCCTTTCATATCTTTCTTTCACTTCTGTGTAACTCCAGTAGATACAGCACAGGAAGCTACACTTACAAAAACTATAACACGCTGTTTACAATTACAATAGTCTTCACTGGGTTCCCTTGTTTCCCTGGGTTGGGTTCTCATGCTGTTTTGGTTGTTTGCTGTTTCCATCTTCTGTTGTCACGCTTTTTGTCCTTTTAGATGCTATTGAATAATATTTCTGTGTATGAGTTGTCAGTTTTTTGATTAGTTGTCCAAGCACTTTGTAGTCTTATGCTTTGGTGCTTTATAAACAAATACTCTCATTATACATATTGTTGTGATTATTATTATTATTATTATTATTATTATTATTATTATTATTATTATTATTATTATTATTATTATTTAACACTATCTCTGATACAGGTTGTGACTTCAATGTCAAAACCAACACACAATAAAGCTTGTTTATTGGCTTTCATATAGAGTTGTATAGTAAAGTGCATTATAGAATAACTTGGTAAACTTGCTTATGCTACAAGTTTGTAGTTCTATGCAAATTCTATTTTGGTGTAATTATCTATACATTATAGTACGAGCAAGTATACTGTTGTGCTATAGAAGCTACGATACTTTACTTTGCTATACTTTACCATAGAGGATAATATACGACAATATAGGATGAGAAAGGGTAGGACGTGATATGGCAAAATACAGTTTTTAACAAAGTATGATACCATTCAGGATGAGATGGCTGGATACACTTCTACACTAAATTATGCTGGTGATACTGTATCAACATGTTAAAACAATTCTAAAGCAGGGTTTCTCAAACTTTTTTGGACCAAGGACCCTTTTCAGGTGAGACCTTTTCCCAAGGACCCTCTAGTCATCATAATATTGGTTGGCATCATATTAATGCTAATTAGTAAGGTACTATGTAGTACTTTGTATTCATAGAATTAGGCTACATTTATACTTTCCAAGTAATTCATTATGTAAGCTTTGAAAAGACGTTGGCTCTGATGGTTTTTTGTTTTGAAGCGTTGTTTTTCTTGTGCACCACGAAGTGATAGCCATGTCACAATCATATCAGAACTGATCTCATGGCACAAAACTAAGTCAGGCATTGGTTTGGTATTGGAGAAAAAAAAAAGTCTAATGTTAGTGGTGCAAGAGACACCAGTTTGTTGATATACTTTTTCAATGATATAGCACACTTTTACAATCATTTTTCAATTATTCTGCAGACCCCCAAGCTATGGTTGGTGGACCCCACTTTGATAACCACTGTTCTAAAGCATAGACAAGAAGAGATGGTGAACCACTACACTATACTCTGTTAAATGACGCTACACTACACAGTATGGTATTTCTGGTGTTTAATGTCCTATATATAGAAAAGCCTATCATACACTGGTCTAGTCTTGTGAAGTATGGTAAAGTACAGGGCAGTTTGTACAAAGGAAGAGACTTATACGCCACAACAGTGGCGTGCACAGACTTTTTGAAGGGCAGGGGCAAAAACAAAAAAATGCACCTGGAGTGCATTCTCGCCACCCAAGAGGGCAGTTGTAGTTTGCCAACCAGGAGGGTATTTTAGCATGTTTTTGCCCCCAAAATGATGCTTTATAATGTTTTAACCAGCCAAGGGGGAAGTTGAGTGTGTTTTTTTTTCACCCAAGATAACAGTTTAATGGGTTTTGCCAACCAGGAGGGCTTTTTAGCACGTTTTGGCTCTCAAGAAGGCACTTTGGTGTGTCTTTCGACAATTGGACCAAAGCTGCACAGCACTGCAATAATGCACAATATAACAGGAACATTTAACACTTATCTTTTACCAACTTCTGATTACTTATTGGGGTTAGGAACTCAGTCTTGCTGGCATGGAGTAAGAACTGTTATCATCTTCATATCAAACAGAGAATGTACTGACGAGTTAACCTCAGTGTTCAAAAGTTAATATCAGTCAGCCACTTCTCCTCATGCTGCTCCACTTTGTTACCATGGAGAGCTCCAATACCCTAAAGACAATAATAAGTGCGTGCACAGCATGCGGTGGAAAATAATAAATAGATTTATGCGCAATTGTCACATTTAATACATTTACGGAGCGCGCTAGTGAATTCATTATTACACCATATGCTAATGCAGCTGGGTCCGCGTATTTATGAGTCTGTGTGCGAGTGTGTGTGTGTGTAAATGTGTATGTGTGTCAGTGAGTGTGTGTCTCGCTCGCTCTCTTCCTCTCTTCGCGTGCGCATAGGGCTTTGAAGTGTAACCAACTGCTGTCCCGGAGTCAGTGCTGTAGCCGTATACATGAAAGGAGCCGTACTCCAGGAGCTCCGGATCGTGTATTGTTCTCTCAGGAGCCTGATCCACAGTTACAGCAGGTCTCCGGTGCTCTGGATGGGAGGTCGCCTTAAACTTGCGCCGAGGCCAAATTTATCGTTACATCGAAAGCGAAGCAGGGTGGGAGAACAAGGAGAGACAGACGCAAAATAACTTAGACAGCAAGCACGAGGTGACGCCGATGTCGAAGAGGCGGTTCGTGTGACGAGGAGGACATACACCGACGCCAAAGAGGAACCCATCTCAGCTTCCAGCCGGAGATGAATGGAAGCGAGGATAACACATGTGAAGAGCCGGGATGCTAGCGTGTGATGGCAGTGTGGACATGCACGTTGTGGGAACTGAAACAGGTTGGTTTCACCTCGATCAAACTTCAGCAGGATCAGACGTGGGACGATTAACGCGCATTTATGCGCTGAGGATGAACTGAATCAGCGCCACGCGTCTGGAGATGACGGCAGGCTTATTATGGGAAACTGCGCTCCGTCGTTCACTGGACTTTAACTGGACTGAAGGGTTAGCCTCATCGCTGCATGTGGGTGAAGGTCATCCCCTGATACTAACCCGGATACTCTTCAGATTTGACTGTTTTACCTGTGTGTGTGCTTTCCATTTTCTTTAAAGTTAACAGTCTTTAGACTCTGTCATCAAGTTTAATACAGCTTTACAACTACTGTTATTAACCATGTCTTCTAACTGTAGATGTGTTCATATCCAGAGCGTTGTGTTTTCTTTTACAAAAGTTAGTTGAAATTAATTCTGATAGCTATACATGATTTGCACCCTAAACCAAGATAAATGTGCTACTATTAAAAACAAAGTTGTTTTGCTGGGTATTACAGTGTTTATTTCCATCTCTGTGTCTGTATCAGTGTAAGAGCGCAGATGGATGCCCTGTGTAATGGAGCGATGAAACCTGAGGGCTGTGATCCCCCTGTAGACCCCCGGCCCCCTCCTGCCAAGCTGGCTCGACTGGAACAAAACGGAGCAGGACCCTCTGCCCAGGAGAGGAGCAGGCAGGGGAGCCCCGTGGCCAAAAACCCTAGCTTGGCCCAGAAGCCCAACACAGTGAGGCCACAGAGCAAGAGCTGGCACAGCAGAGGTAGGTTTTTCATCTAAAAGATTTTTTTAATTACACTTACTGGCAACATTTTATAGCAGAAGGGGTCTTTAGTACAGTGATTGTGACGCCTACATGCCATCTGATATGTCTTATCACTGACTCTGCTTCTTTGGGGGGTTGAAATGTTATTTTCATTAGATTAGAGTTTAGAGACTATTACCAGTTTGGAAATTATAAAATTGCATTAACCAGAAATTGTTTAAAAACAAAACTCCACTTGTGTCAGGTGTGCTCAATTCTACTCGTTTACGTGCCTCACCTCAGGGAGTCTGCTGCCGGTGTTCTGTGTGGTGGAGCACAAGGAAAGCGCTCTGGAAAGAGAAAAGAAAGAAGAACACGCTGAGTTTGTGTTGGTTAAGAGGGACCTGCTGTTTAACCAGCTGATAGAGATGGCTCTGCTGACGCTGGGCTACTCACACAGCTCTGCAGCTCAAGCCAAAGGTAAAAAAGAAAAAAAAATTATAGTCACAAAATGGCTAAAGTGTATCTTTTCATACAATAACCAGTTTTGTGTGTATGTCCAGGTCTGATCCAGGTGGGAAGGTGGAACCCGGTTCCCCTGTCCTGTGTTACAGATGCTCCTGATGCCACAGTGGCTGATATGCTGCAGGACGTTCACCATGTTATTACTCTTAAAATACAGCTGCAGAGGTAGGGTCATCTCCAAGTGTCTATAGGTATACAGTCAGCTTCTAAAGCTACAACCATCCACAATCTGTAAACAACTAAACTGCATGCTCCATCAAGACCCACCCAAAAATGAGTTCCTGTGAGTAGCAGAGAATAATAAAAAGCCTTTTTTCCTCTTTTTATGCCACTGAATTAAGCTTAATGAGTGATTTTATTAGCTTGTTGCAATGAATATTGATGAGAATTTTAACGGTCGAAGGCATCAAAAGTTATGTCCTGTAACATTTTGAAATAATTAATGTTACTTCAATTGTTGTGAAAGAGGTCCTTTAGTTGTGCTGCAGTGAAATTCAAAGCAACATATAGGACAGTGTAGCATGTGTATTCAAGAAAGATACACTAACTATGAGTTTAAGATCTGTTTAACTGGTTCTAGTAAAACTGCTAACAACAACAGCACGTGTGACTTTGATTTTTCTGAAATCCTCAAATTGATTTTTTTCTGTAAAACTAGACAGACTATACCAGAAAAAGACAGACCATAGCTTATCATGTGTATCACCATAAAGTACTTTAATTTCCTCCTTCAAACCAGACTTTGATCCATATTCTCATTAGTTTGTTAGATTGGAAACTTGTTCAAGGTCTCTGCTGCTCATCGACTGATGCATGCTGAGAGAGATGCATAAACACAAAAATGTTTTGATGATACTTCAAGTATTTAAATGCATATGTTCAAAACTAAGGGTGTGTCTCTAAAACAAATGATCAAGCACTAATGATATTAACACAATGAAGTGAAATGTTTGGATGACGGACTGTGTTGGATGACATTATGTGACAGCACTTTTGGTGAAAACTAATACTGACCATCAGCCTACGATGCTTTGCACAATCACTGGACTTTAATCATCTTGTGTAAAAGTTCCTATTCAAGTGTGTCTTCTCTTCTCTTCTCTTCCTAAAGCTGTCCCAAGTTGGAGGACTTGCCTGCTGAGCAGTGGAGTCACTCCACAGTGAGAAACGCTCTGAAGGAGCTCCTAAAGGACATGAACCAGAGCACCCTGGCCAAGGAGTGCCCCCTGTCCCAGGTATAACACACACATTCAAGCCCCCATTATATATCCACACATCTACACACACACAGGCAGCATGACTTCAAATTGTCTCTGTAATGTATTTGCCCTTCCATGTCCTGGGACTGTAAGTACGTGCCTGCTTTTGACGTGTGAGGCAGAGTGAGCATGTGGTCCAATAGTTTGACGGGAAGTCCAGATGCAGCAAAAGATAAGGTGAAGGGGGGGCAGAGGAAGAGAAAGAGACAGATAAAGAGAGATGGCTATCTATTAAAAAGCCCTCCCACCTCAGGCTGCTGCCTATCTTGATTATTTACCCTGCCAACCTGTCTGCCTGTCACTTTATCTGTCTGTCTGTCTGTCAGCCTCTCTCTGCCTGTCACACTATCTTCCGTTTTTAGCTGACTGATTCAGCAATAATCTTCCAATCCAGTGAAATAAAGAAAAAATAGACAACTGCAGAAACAAAACCAAGTTAATGATGCAGTATTTGGGGAAGGCCTCTTTATAAATATTCATAAGTATAAACTTAGTCTATCTTTTAGTTTGCCAGAGGCTGCATAGGACATCTTCAGTTTGATAAAAGAAATCCCCCTCCATCTTTCTCTTCTTTGGATTCTTTCCTTCTCTGCAGATCTGATAAGAGCCAATCCTCCCTCCCCCAACCCCCCTCTCACACTCTCTGTCTCTCTCATCACCCCCTCTCTTGTTTGCGGGAAGCAGATTAAAATAAATATGAGAAGATGAAAGGTGTAATCAGATGTAAAGATTGCACAGGACAGTCTTTGGGGAGAAAACTGTGTGTGTGCATGTGTGTGTATGTGTGTTTGAAAGAGACAGACAGAGAGGCAGAGTCTCTGATGACCTCTTGCGTTTTTTTGATTACACACAAGCATGCACAAGCACACATGTATGCTTCACATGCTGTATATGTGCACACACACACACACAGCACTCACACACTGACACACTCATCTGTCTTTATTATCTTATTTACCTGGGGGTCTTTTTAATAACACAGATCTGAGTTCATTAATATCAGATGTGTGAACAGCTGAGACACACAGGCCGCCCATAGCAGTAGCTCGGAAAATGTAATGAATTTCTACTGTCTTTTCCCCTCTGCTACAGAGTATGATATCATCTATTGTAAATAGCACCTACTATGCAAACGTCTCGGCTGCCAAGTGTCACGAGTTTGGTCGATGGTACAAGCACTTCAGGAGGACCAAAAGCTTCAAAGGTAAGGGTTTCAAAACATGCCTGCAAACAGAGACCATGCATGTTACATCTTACAGCATGTCCCAAATCTATACTATCACACACAGTTCACATGAATGATCATAACAGTAAACTGTTTTAGCAGTTTGATTAGCATATAATGCTAACAAAAGATCCAGCACATTTACACCACTATTTTCTTCTGACACCAAAGTCAGTGTGGGAGGCTAAATCCTTTTGATATACCACTGAAAACAACTTGACATTTTTATTTCTAAATCACTAGCAAAAAAACAACGGATGTGAATCTGTCAGGACTGATGGATAAAAAGTGGGATAATTGAGAAATGGGAAAATGAAAAAACCTGGAACCTTGCGAAGTAAAAGTATGCTAGCTCTTTAGTTAATGTTAGACAGCTGCTGTGTCCCAAATCACATACATGTAGTGCACTGTGTACACTCTGCCCTTACTGGAACAGTACATGAAATCTTACAGGGTAGTGTTGTCCCAATTCAAATACTGCAGCTTCGCACTTACCAGAAACTAAAATCACATTTCACAACTGTTAGCTGGTGTTCTTTTGCTTTTTATTGATTATTTTCATCAACTATGGTTTAATTCATTCCCACCTTTTTCTCTACATAGCCAACATAGTGATTCTTGAGTGTGAAAAATGTCCATCGTTCCACACTCAACTTTCTGTTTTGAGTGCGCCAGCTCAGACAATCAGAGTGCACTGTGTTTTTTCCATACTGTCAGTGTGAACACACTTATGCACTCAAAATGGTATGTGTTAGTGGAGAAGTACACGTTTTGAGAGACAGCAAGCATGTGAGATTAGCATTCAGTTATCTGAAAGCTAACCTTACATATTCAAAGTTTAAAATTTAAAGTAGAAAAAAGGTGTTAAGTCTTAGTTAAATGTCATGTTAGCTTTGGATAACATGTCATGTTAGCATGAGAATTCAACCACTTCTAGGCTAACATTAGCATTATCAAACTAAATGACAAGCTAACTGTAATTTTAGCTTCAGACAACATACGACATCATTAGATTACTATCATGTTCAAGTTAGCATTGCACTTTGATAGAATTAAACCAAATATCAGACAATGTATTGAGACCTAGCTTACTGTGTTTTAGCTTTCCTGCTAACTTGTATGATAACAACGAAATGATTTGATGCTTATAGCTTTCAAGATTTAGCTGTCAGTGACTAATGAGTTACTGAACAACCTGCTGGAGTTTTAACTTGAGTTTTTGTTGAATTACTAAGTGGTTAACAGCAATTTGTCAGATTCCCTAAGTTTATAATGTCATTAAATGTCCACAAAGTAGCCTTTAATTTAAATCCTGAATTCTTGTAGAGTTCATTTAAAAAGACAACACATAAATTCAGGTGTTAAGAGAAATTAAAACTACCACCACAACTTATTTTCACAGCTGGCGTCTGCATCTAATTTGTGTTTGTATTTAAGAGGAATATAATCTGCAGCACTTTCCAGATCATCTTTATTCAGTATGCTGTCTGGTTTGTGAGCACGTTGCACCGTCAGTTATCTGATGTGAATATTCAACGTACTCAGAATCGGTTCACAGTTATAATCAAGGATGAGTTTTGATATATTTATTGATGTAATAATAGTTTTATGTCTATTTTTCTGTCTCTCTCCTGACACAGAGATTGATAGCTTCTCTGATCCATCCGCACACGCCACCTTGACCCAGCAGCCAATCACAAGTAGCCCAGCTGACCAAAGCTCCACCCTTCTTTTCTCTTGTGGAGACGTTGCCAACATTTGTGGCCGCTCCCCGCTCGGCCTGCACGCTCACGGCTTGGTAACCCAACCTCTCAGCTCTCAAATGGTCAACCAGCAGCTGGTGATGGCCCAGTTCCTCAACCAACAGTACACTGTCAGCCGAATGCTAGCCGGGCAGGGTCACCCACCGCCACCTCAGCAGTATCTCAACCATCCACCTGTGGGGAGGCCGCCTGCTAAAGTTTTCTCCAAACCCACAGAGTCCCAAGCTCCACAGCAGGCACACTGTGGCCCAGGAGGGGGCCCTGTACCAAGGCCACAAATACAGACATCAGCAGGGTCATGTGTGGGGCTCCCAGATGTGCCCAATGACATCTACCACTGTGTGAGGGAGGAACTGAAGAGAGCGGGCATCTCCCAGGCCATCTTTGCACGGGTTGCCTTTAACAGGACCCAGGTATGGAGCACAAAGACGAGGCTAATGTTTGCTGGCAATTATCTCTTGGAGTATTTTGTGCAGCAGTTGTTTATAAATGTGTCCTGTAATTATGTGTGTTTGATGGTTGGCACATTGGCATGGCCTTTGCCGCAGTGCCCCCTCCCCCCATGCATGTGTGTATATGTGTATGTGTGTGTTGGTGCCAGCTCTCTGCAGCACAAAGCTGGTGCCAGCTCTGAAGCAGCTGCTAGGCCAACTAATCACAACCCCTTGGAGAAACGCGCTCTCCCTCTCCACCTTTTTCTCCGTCTCACTGTGCTTCCATCTCACCACCTTTTCCTCTGATAGCACTTTTATTCTTTTAATCTCTACTTCTGATCTGTCAACCCGTATTTTCTGTCTTTTTTCATTGGTCTCCTTCATTTTGTATCCATACCTGTGCCATCGATTCGAACAGTAAAACGCCGTTATGTTGTGTCCGTTATCTTGCATTCACCACCACAGCCACAGAAATGGGGCTCAGAGGACAGGCTAAGCCCATTGTTATTATTATTATTACCGTCATTATCATTTTCATCACAATAAGCAGAGGTAGTTATTATCCACCCCCGTGTTTCCCTCGCTGCCAAGTCCAAGGTGCCTCAGTGCCAGCCCTACAAGTTGGGCAAGATGCCAACCTGCCATATAGACTCAAAGGGATCATTTGTCATTTTGAGATTCATGTAAAGCCTCCATCAAATTTGGAAGGAGGAGTTTGTATCTAAAGATGATCCATGATTTGAATAAGAGGGCTATGTTTGCTTTCTTTATTTTATTGCCAGCGTAAAATCTGATTTCTTTCCGGTTGGAAGCCCTGCAATCTGCACGAGATGTCTGAAGCCCTTCCTAAACACATAGATATCGCCTAAATAATGTGAGCTTGATAGCTTAGCAGAGTGCTAAGCAGTGATCAGGAACTGGCTCTTTATCATGTAGAGCACACCAACATCCAACTGCAGGAACTTGACATATTTCATCTATGCACCAGAGCCAAAAGTTGAGGAGCTTTTGTGAAATTCCTTCAGAGATGTGAGGAACTTTACGAATGCATTGTTTAGTTCTCCAGTGCTCAAAAACACAGCAGCACATTCAATGCGTTAAACTGAGTATTTGCGCGTGTTAATGTATGAATTTACCAGGGTCTTCTGTCAGAGATTCTGCGAAAGGAGGAGGATCCCAAACACGCCTCCCAGTCTCTCCTGGTGAACCTGCGGGCCATGTACAGCTTCCTGCAGCTGCCTGAAGCTGAGAGGGAGCGCATCTACCAGGAGGAGAAAGACAGGAGCCTAACAGGATTCACACCCAGCTGCAACAACACGCCACCGAGACCCACACAGGTCAGCCTGTAAAACAGACACAGAGAGACAGACAGAGGTTACATTAAAAAGCTGCTGTTTGAATACGTTTCTCCTCATTACATACAGTGTTTAATATTAAAATGCTATTAGATTTAGTCAGCTGAGGGTAAACTGAGTCACTGTTGAACAAAAACTAAATGTACCAGATTTCCAATAAGCAAAATAAAAGAAAACAACTTTTTTTGTATTTTTATAGTTTATGTACTATGGATTTAAATGGACAGAATTATAGACATATTTTAACCTTAGTAAAAGGTGAGACATAAGACAGCTCAGGAGAGACATGAGTTATAGTAAGTTAAGAAAGGGTGAAATGCACCAAAAAGTCGGCTACTGTGATGAAGACTGTGGCCTTTATGTAAAATGTCTCATATAAAAGTTTAGGGCATAATCAGCACAAACCACGTTTCCCCTAATTATGACATTGCAGGGCCTACAGATTCTCAGAACATCCTTATAATAGCACTAAGAGGCTAACATTTGAATTTTAAAGTGACTTTTTAAAATATTTAATATTGATTTTTTGAGGAAACTTGGATCTGTCAAGCTTTAAGTGCTACTAAGCCGATGTGAGGATGCTAACGTGCTAACTGAGATGGCTTAAGCCAAAATTTCAGAGGGTAAGCATTAGCAAGTAGCACGCTAATGCTAGTTTTTCACTTGTATTGCTTTGCATTGATGCAAACAGCATCTAGCCTGGCATTAGACTTTAAGTTGTTGTCGTGAATATCACAAACTGTGCATCACAACACCAAGCAGCATTTTTAATTCAAATCACTCAGTCTTGGAAAGGACTTTATGAAACAAATTAGTAGTACTATAATTATTAATGAAGCAAAAACATATTTGAGTGTAGTGAAGAATAAATATCAGACAATGCTTGAAATATGTGTGTATACATTTTTCTTTTCCTTCTTTTGACTGCAGCGGGGGAAAGATGATATAAAGGATCTTTCCAACTAACTCTGGCTCTCAGTATCTTTTGTGTATCCTCTCTCTTGGTTGCGTTTCCATAATCTGTTCATTTTCTGTTCTTTCCCCCCATTTACTCTCAATCTGGTATGGCCAGCTCTTCATGCGCTGCTCTGCTGACTCCCCTCTGTCGGCCTGGAGAGGGAGCAGACTGCCACATGTTCCCTCTTAATATCCTACATCAAGTTGCCAGCTGCTTCTCCAGCCAGGGAGGAAGTATTATGTGCACTGGTTTATTCTGTCTCCCAGAAATAAGACCCAAGCTTGTATATTAACCTTTACAGCAACATAAAGGACATGATCCCTCGGTGACTTTTAAAGTCATACTCAGAGTGTGAGAGCTAGAGCACCTGGTCTTTTCTCTGCTTCCATTTCACTTTGTTGCATATCCCCTTTACTTTGGACCACATTTAATCTCATCTCTGTTGTTTCTTTGTACCCTGTTTGTCTCTTTTCAGGCAAGACTGTCCCCAGTTGCAGGAGACAGAGGTTTAAGGACAGACAGTTGTGTCCTCAATGTGAGCGCATCCATCTACGAGGAGATTCAGCATGAGATGAAACGAGCCAAAGTGTCGCAGGCTCTGTTTGCGAAGGTGGCTGCCTCCAAGAGTCAGGTACTTGCTAGCCTGCTGGTATGAATCTGATGAAAGTGCTCTTTCCTAAACATGCACATATTGGCCCCATTTCCATTATCTGATTGTTCAAATTTTGGTAGCATGATGAACTCGTCTCCTGACTTTGAGCAGTGTGTGTGTGTGTTTGTGTGTTTGTGTGAGTGTGAGTAGAGGAAAGCCCAGATAATCAACCAGCAGCTGTACTCTGCAGAGTACTATCATCAGTGCATCAGACTGCTATTGTGTCCTAAATTATCGCTTTAATAGTCACCATACAAAAACACATGCACTCACACACTAACACACCACTTATTATTGCACATAGACATTCTGCACAAATAGATGCATGCATGCAGTAGCCTACAAGCACACACAAATGCACTTATGCACACACGCGCATGATTTGAGTGTTTATTGTTCTCATTTTTATGGCAGCCCCATAAGCTTGTTATTGCCTTTTGTTTTGAGGATAATTTCCCTTCATGGAATGGGGGATTTTAGCTGTCTCATTTTCTCCCCCTCTCATGCATGTCTACAATTTCCACCTTCCTTTTCTTTTTCCTTTCCTCTCTTTTGTTTTTTTCTTTATCTTTCCATTTATTTATTTTTCCTTTGTCTGTCTCTGTTCCTGTCTTACTTTCTTCTCTTCGGTCATCACAAAGATGTTTGGAGGTCATTCAGCGGTCATGCTAGTACAGACAGGTGGTCCAAAGTCCCTGAGGTTTTATTTTTTCTTTCACTTCTTTTCTGGTCTCCCGTTACACTCCACTTTTCCTACTTTCCTCTTTACCCCTCTTTTCCCTCTTCACTCTTTCCCGGTATTACTCGGCTGTTTGGCAGCCACTACCCTGCTGGATCCCTCTCTTCTATCTGCACTGTGCATCTGGATGGCATTGTGTGCTAGACTTGGGTTTCAGCCAGGTGTGTGTCTTCGTGTGTGTGTGTGTGTTTGCATGAATCTGTGTGCGCGCAGTGTGCATCAGCCTGCATGCAAACGTAATCATGCTCCAGTTCATGAATCGAAAACTGGCTTGGCTTTACATTCCTCAATCTGCCACTCACAAGTTTCTTCTCTTGTGATGCAGAAAGAGAGTCAAGCTAATTAGAAAAATCTCTCCATCATCTCCTGGCTTTCATTAAAAGACGTTCAAAACTTTCTTTGTATTTTTCCCCCTTTATTTCTTTCTTTTTGTAATTTAATTCAAAGGGGTAAACTTTATTCTGCATTCATTATCAGTAAAGAGAAAAACTTCAAGTCTTTTTGTTTTAATTTTGATGATTTTGGCTTATGGCTAATGAAAATCATAAATCCAGCCTCCCAAATGGTTAGACTGTTTTACTAAGATCAATCAAAAAAGGATTATACAACAGAAATGTCCAACTTCACAAAGTGTGTTGTTTCATTCTCTGAATATATGACTGGGGCTCCTTTACAGCTAACGAATGCATCACTGCAGTAGATCTCATCTTCAGACTGATAATTTTGTGGGGTGCAGATCAGGCACGGTGGCTGGCCAGTCAAGCACAGTAATGTTATGGTCAGTAAACCATTTGGTTGTAGTTCTGGCGTTGTGGGCAGGTGCTTAGATCTGCTGGACAAGGAACGCTTGTCAACAAATGAAAGCCTAATGTGCTCTAAAATGTCCTGGTGGACAGCGACATTAGCTTTGGACTTGAAAAAACACATTGGATCAACACCAGTAGTTGACATGGCACCTCCAATCATCACAGACTACTGAAGCTAAACACTGGACTATAAAACCTAAGGTTCTGCATGTCTCCACTCTTCCTCCAGACCTTAGTTTTCAAAATGACATGCAGAACTCACTTTTATCTAAAAATAAGAACCACTGGGCAACAGTCCAGATCCTTGGCTTAGTTGAGACACTTCTGTTTCTTGAGCAGGAGAGGTTTGGGGTTAGGAGTTGTGCAGAAGTTGTAGCCCTAAAGACTCTGGCCCTCATTCATCAAATGAGTGTATGACCAAAAAAAATGGATGCATGCTCACAGCCATGCACAGATTGGAGTTTGTCGAATGTGGGCAGAGGTTACCCTCAAATCCCACGCCAGGTCTGAGTATGTGTTTGTAAGTTTCATGTCAGAGAAAGAGCGCAGTGCAGCGAAGCAAGTCGGTCTGTGGCAGGGACTCATTGTTCATATAAGTGCAGTGCATTTTTAAGACATACTTCTTGGCCAGGCATAAAAAAGGCAACAGATGAATTGAACTAAAATTGATTTGTAGGGTAACCAGTTTGCTGTCCTGGATACTGATGATGTATTATCACCTGAACTGACACGGTGCAGGATCTTCTGTCCCTCTGTCACTTCATGCCTGAAACTTACACAGGTCACAGTGAGTACTGCGTCTTACCCCTCAGTCTGTGGCAGTCTCAGGCTGGAGTCTGCAGCTTGTTTTCAAAGCTGGTGCATATTTTCAATAGTTATATTCCTGTGTTTAAGAACTTGAAACTAATTAATAATATTGGAGCTTTTGACAGTTGGATTAATATATTAAAGTACAAATGAAGGATGCATAAATTAAAATTTTAAAACATAGTTGGAGTTTGGTTTGTCTCATCCATGCTGCCAACAGCTGCAGTGGTTTCTACAGACATGGTTTTTCTGACTCTATTTAGCACCACTTTTCCAGCTGCTAAACAGCACAGCTTCATTTTTCCCATAATCCATCCCTCCATGTCATAAATCCAGTGAGTTAGATCAGCTGAACCGTGAATTAGGAGCATTTTATCAGCTAAAATTGTTTTAGGATTTACCCATACCTGAACCAGAGTACACCCTGACGGGCTCAAGTTCACAGGTTTCATAAATCACATGTGAGCACTGCTGTAAGCTTGCTTCCGCACCTATGATAGACTGATAAATGAGGGCCTATGTGTGGTTTCTCTCCAGAACTTTTGAAACAGTTTACCTTCGCAACCATCTCAAGGCTGTTGTTATCCCTGTGGCTTATAAACCTTTCCCTCCCACACTTTGCTTCCAGTTAACTTTCCTTTAATATGCCTCTAACAGCCTGTCTTTTCAACAATCACCCTCTGTGGTTTTACCTGCAACATGTAGTACATCGACAGTCACTTTTTTGACAGCTTCCAGTCTGTAGTCTTTTCCATGATTACGAACTAGACTGAAAGATAAACATTTATTCTGTCTAAAAGTAATTTCACCAAACTTAAATATTTTAAAAGTTAAAGATTTTTTAAGCTGTAAGCAATAATTTTTGGCTGGATCATGATTGTCATTTTGGAGGTGGTGGTTGGTCTTGAGGCAAGTAGAAGAACCAGTGATTTAAAACAAAAACTTTCTTTTAAGTAAAGATACATTTTTTTTTTAATTCAGGGCACAGTTAAGTGATAAGTTTCAACTTAAATTAAAATCAAGAAAATGATGCAGTTGTGTTATATATTGTACTGTTTTTATGACGATAGCATTTGATTTGATGCATGTGACTGATATCGATCCAAACCCAGCAGGTTATCAGGCAAAATATTTAATATACAGATGATATATTTCTATGTTGGCTTTAACTCCTTGACGCTTTAGCACGGATCTTAACTCAGTTTCTCTATGAAGCACCTTCCAAGAGCAGAGGTCTTCACTTAAAAGATTAATCTATGACATATCAAGGAGTTTTGCTGTTGGTTGATGTCATAGAAAACAGGAAGCTTAAATTAGACCAGCTTCATACTCAACATGTATTCAAGCGGCATAAAGATAAAACTGAAAAAAAAAAAGACTTTTATCCTTTTTGATTTTTACATATGAGGAAAACATTCCTATGTTCATACTCTGAGGTATGAGAAGATGGGCTTGTTGTTGTAAAATTTTCCACTAATTAATAAACTAATTAACAGAATATTGAGTTGATTTGCATAGCTAATGGCTATGCTTATTATGTCTTGGCAATTATGGCAGGACATTAGGCAGCGAGAAAGCTTTTTGGTGATATATAATAGCTGATCAGTGAACAGGCATCTTTTTCCTTGCCATCTTTTCTTACAACAGAGTGGTTGAATAGATTTTAGCAGAGTACAACTACGACACAGATATTTAAACTATATAACCCTGTCATACTAAATGCTGAGCAGAGTGTATTAAAGCTAGCGTTACCGTTACTCCTGCAGGGCTGGCTGTGTGAGCTGCTGCGCTGGAAGGAGGATCCCAGCCCGGAGAACCGGACCCTGTGGGAGAACCTGTGCATGATCCGACGCTTCCTCAGCATGTCGCAGACTGAGCGAGACGCCATCTACGAACAGGAGAGCAGCAACACCACGACACAGCAGCACTGCAGTGACAGGTTTACACTGCTCGGCAACGATAACACACTGGTGAGACAAAAACAAGACAAACCAACCGTGTTACACTGTTTTTTTTCTCAAGACAAATCACCCACTAGTGCAGTTTTTTTTTCCTTTACTTCTGAGAGATCACTTTGGATAAATTAACAAAACTATGAGCCGAGAGTGGTCATTCTTAAAATTGAACAATCTGTTCGAGGACAGTTTTTTTTTCTATAACTTAAAAAGTGAAACATTACAAACAAAAGTCAAACACCAAACATTACTGCTGAAAACTTCAACATAAGAATCATTTAGAGCTCCAATGAGAAACATAAACCACAACCTTTATATACATAAAACTTAGCTAATTAACTTACTTTTATGATATTAGAAAAATTTAATAAGTGATGAGGGGTTTTAAGTAGAAATTAAACATTTAGGTCTCTTTAAAACACTGTTAAATGAGTTGAGGAAGGTCTCATTCAGCATTAAAGTATTTTTTTTCTTCATTTCATGTTAATTTTACCGGTTTTAATGATGCTCCATAAAGATGTTTGCAAACTAAAACTGACTACTTTCTCTACTTCTACTTTCTGCAAGATCTTAAAACATATTTTTATTAAACTTTATGTTTCTCTGTTTCGCTCCTCAGTACCAACGAAACTCTCCGTTACCACAGCAACACCATCTTCAACCCCATCAGCCCCTGCAGCCAGAGGCGGGGCCACACCTTTCCCCTCGACAGCCATGTGCTGCGTCTCCAGCCGAGTCTGAAGCTGGGGGCAACTGGGGGCACATGAGAGTGCTTCTGCAGGGCCGCGGCTGCAGCAGTGGGGAAAGAGGAGACAGTAAAGAGTGCATAGAGGGGGGTCGAGGAGAGAGGGGTGTTACGCGAGGGGACTGGAGCTGTGCTGGAAAGTTAAAAGACGATGACATGGACAGCAAGGAGCAAGGGAGGGATGGAAATGAAGGAGAGGAGGGGATGAATGGGGGCAGAAAAAAGGCCAGGGTTGAGGAGAAACTCACGTTAAAGTGGTCCAGTTCAAAGGAGGAGGACCAAGATGGGACTGGGGTAAGCTTAGAGGCTGATCAAGAAGTCCAAGAAAGAGACGAGGCCCAAGGCGAGGGCCTAAAGGTGTCCCAAGAAGCACTGGGCATCCTGCAGAGCTTCATTCAGGATGTCGGTCTTAACCCAGACGAGGAGGCGGTTCACACCCTGTCAGCTCAGCTGGGCCTGCCCAAACACACCATCCGAAGATTCTTCAACAGCCAGGACCATGAGCTACATCAACCCAGGGGGCAGAGCCCTAAACTGAGTCCAGGCACCCGGTCAGGCTTCCCCCAGACTGCTGCACTAGCAGAGAAGGAGGAGAAGGGGGGTGATGGAGGGACTGAAACTGAAGGAAAAGAGGAGATACATACAGGGAGAAGAGAACTCACAGTCCTACGAGAATCAGATGCTGAGACGCAAACTGCTCCTCCTGTGAAAGAAGAGCAGGAGAGCTACATCTAAAGACTCAATCCTGACTCATCGTGTACGCTAAGGTCACAGCTCAGAGGGAAGCTGCTGCTTTTACAAAGACAAGTTAGCTACACAACAAAGCAGTCTGGGGAACCGTGTAGATAATAAGATAAGTTATGAACATGGTTTGAGTGGATTTCTGTGTCTGGATGAATGGGACCCAGTTCATTAGTTCCCCCACCCCGTGTTGGCCAAACAATCAGTTAAACAAAAAATAACTTTAGCTGGCTGATTAGGTTATGTTTAGGATTAATGCAAGAAATTCTGGTGCAAAATGGATTCCCTATTATGACATTTTTGAGGCAATGCAAAACAGCATTTAGCAAATTCAAACAAAACTACAGGAATCATTACAAAGGTTAACAAAAGCAGAGTGGATGAAAGCATTTAGAATAAGAACAGAATACATTTCAGATTAATTAAAACCAAGCTTTGAAATCAAAGCCAGGAAAAATATAACAATATTTTAAATAGTTTAAAAATCAGTAAAGTTCAACTTTTGGGATATAACCAGGTCAATCTTTAAAAGTGACTGTTACCTTCCAGGGATCTCACTCATCTCATGTTAAACATTAGTTTGTCTGCCACAGTGTGAGAAAATCAAGTCTGTTTTGAACTATTCAGAGTTTTTAAAACCAAGTATCAAACATTTAGACCTTTAAAACCTTTAGCACAGTTGAGGTCAAAGTATCACCTCCCCTTTGAAATGTTGAGTTTTTCCCAAATCCTGGTCATTCTCTGCAATGCTATCCTCAAAGAAATCAAACTACCAACCCTATTTCCCAGCTTTATTTACTGTTAGGTGATCTTATTCGCTACTAAATTAAATATTTCTATTGATGCATGTATGTCTGATTCTCCCTCACAAGTTTAGCAATGTGCTCTAAAGGTGAGTGTTAAGTTAATCATATTGTTGTCTTCATTTTGTGATTTATGCTCATGTAGCAGAGACAGACAAACAACCTGAGTGTTGTTAAATGTCTCAAAATGACTAAATATGTTGACACTGAGCTGTTGTCATTCCTGTTTCATTTGGACTGTAAAATGTTTAGTGGGCTCGAGACATAACACTAAAGTTGTGCGGTGTGTAAATGCAATTTTAAAATTAAAGGATGACACTTTTGTTTGTTAAAAAATATTTTTCATCAACAGTGTGTTACATGCTCTTTATTTCACTTTGTTGTGAGCACCCAACCTTCTAGTTGTTGTTCTTTTTACCACCAGTCTGAGTGAAATTGATAAATAAATGTGAAAACTAGACAAATACATTTAAACTCCAGTAAATCTATTCTAAATTTAAAAGGTCTTCAACATTTTTAAAAGTTTAAAATTTTGTAAGTTATAAAATCTGTGAATTGTGAATTTTTTCACTAGAATTGGGTTTGTTTTCCTTGACAAAAGAGTAGAATGCCTTTTATGATTTTTCAAAATATAAAGTGATTGTATTTTTTTTCTCTATGTTGACAAATATCAGTCTGATGATGTCTGCACATTTAAATTAAATAAGTTTTTATGTGTAGAATTGTTTTAGATTACTTGCTTGGAAGTAGATCTGCAAGTAGAAGCCTGTCAGAACCACAGGTAGATCCCATACACAAACTACCTCGTATTATGTTGTATGACGCACATCTAAAACTCTGTTCTCTGCTGCTCTCTTGGCCAGGACACTTTTGAAAAAGAGATTTTTAATCTCAATTAGGTTTTACCCTCTGGTTAAAAAATGTTACATAAAAAAAAATAAGAAGAAAATTAACACACACAAACGCGCATGGACATACACCAATACGCATGCATACCCATATTACTTCATGACTGTCATCTTCTTCCCCTTACACATTAACACAAACTAAGCATGAGCAATGACATGGCATCAACTGTAGCCTTTCAAACAGCAAATTACAGACCATCAAAGTTAAATTACATATGTTTAAGTCCAAATCAATACTTTAAGTCGTTATCTTTTATGTAATTTCTTATCAAATTTGGCTAACTCTTTGCCTAACATGAGGGAGGCGGAGTAGCTAACCAAGCTGTTGCTAACATTAGTGGTTCTAGCTTCTACCTACAGTGCTGAGCTGGTTTTATATTGCCAATTCTTTAGTTCATCAAGTCGGGTTGTAAATAAGAAAAAAGCCATATCCGTCTAAAGGGATGTGCCTGTTGAATATTAAACAGCAGGGGTTTTTTTAGTCTCACTGATATCAGTGGGCTGTTTGTTATTAGACAAAGGGCTTCTCTTCACTCTAGGTAAAAGGATGAAATTCAAAACATACATGAGCTCATTTATCAAACTCCCGTTTTAAAGAAAATCTCTGTTTTTTAAAGAACCATTAGAGATTAAATGAGTGTTTCTGATTTCTACTGACTCATTGTTTTAGAGGGTTAATACTGATGGTTTCATCTTAGTGAATCGCATTCATTGTTTCCAGCGATCAGACAATATTCCTCTGTGCTCAACACCACACACTCTGCTCTAGTACCAGTGGATCTGTGTCTCTGTACAATCACATGCCTCTCTGTGCTTTCCCCATTTCCTATCTTCTGTCTGCTTTTATTCCTTTTTTCTTTTTATCAGTACCATTACTCCTCATGTTTTTCTGACCCCGACTTCCATTCGACTCTCCTCTGGACTTTTCACGTCTTTCCTCCCTTCTGCACTCAGACAGTGCAACATTCAAGCCCCATTTGGTAAGAATAGCTTTATGGAGTAATTCAATAAAGCTATGCTCTTTTTGTGTCATCTGTTACCATGGCGATACCTGAGTCAGGGCCAACAAGAGGCCATGAAAGCCTCATCATCAGTAATATTAGCCATAATAATGATGATAATGGTGCTCTTGAAATGCCATGTCTGCGGTGATGATGATGGTAATGGTGATGGCAGCCATTATGACTGCTTTGTGTCAACCCCCACCACCACTGCACACACAAACCACTGCACACATTTGCCTCATTAATGCTATTTAATGTCACCATTAGTACATTTTCACTTTTTTTTGTCATCTTCTCTTTTTTGTATTACGGCCATCCTGCTACTCTGGTTCAGATTTTTTTTGTCTCTTATTTGTTTTGTTTGTAGGAAGCACTTTGCGATGAAGGCGCGAGATAAAAGCACTCTGAAGATAAACTTGACTTTTCCAACCTCGGAAATTGCTGCAATTAAGTCTCCATAAAGCTGTGTTAATTAACCCTCGTGTTGCAGAGCTCATTTGGAGCTCCAGCTTTTTCCTGATGTGTTTAATTTCTCCTCAGTGGTGTGATCCACCACAACCTTGTGCTCTAAAAAATGCAGTATCCCTTTCATCCTATTCATTTATGTATTCATGTATTTATTCACAACCTTGGTACAACTATTTGATTCTACACCAAAATATGTTATTTTCATTTGATGCATACAGCAACCTTGAAAGCCACAGATTGTGATGATTGATTTGTAATTCAATTTGTTATCTCTTAATTGATTTTTTTTCTCCGCTGACCAAACTAGTTGGAGCCATTTTCCAAACCTGAATTAATTGGATTAACATGACTGAGAAGGGACAGCAGGAAGGACATTGCAGGGCTGTGGTGAGCAAGCTGCAGGGGGCACAACTAAAGCTAAAAAGAAAGTGTAGTATAAGCTTTCTGATTGTTTGAGACAAGTATAAATGAATACAGGTTTCTTATCTTTGTCCTGACCATTCATATCAACCAATCCTCTGAAAAGCTTTATAACATCACTGAATTCCACCCAATATGAAATCTGTGGCAATAGTCTTTAAAACATTAGAATGTAGAGCCCTGTCAGAAACAGACCATGGATGTAACAATAGAAATTTAAAATAAAAAATATATATAAAAATTCAGCTATAGCTAAAGTTAAATGTTTAAATTCAACATGAATTCTCATCAGTGCCCTTGTTGCTGGTTTCCCTCAGACTCGACAAGGTTGCAGCAACTTTTTTTCGATTGTAATCTTGGATTTACAGTGTTCCCATGCAGGGCTTGACATTAACACCGGCCAACCGGCCAAATGCCGGTGGATTTCGGCAGTGGCTGGTAACATCTGGCCACTTTGGCGGGTTGAATTTTATCTCAAACATGGAGCAGAGAGACAAGCAAAAAGATGACTGATGATGAAAGCTCTGAGGAAATATAACTTACCTCTCCTTCATTGTCATTCTCATGAAAAAAGAAATGATTTTCTGATTACAATCGTTAATAAATATTGAAGCAGACAGTGTCCCTTGCTGAGTTTTTATCAGTTCAATTAATCCCCTTTACCATTTTATTACAAGCAATAACAAACTACTATTTTAATTACTATGTCTTAATAGACTGCATATTTTCATATGAAAGGAGCACAATGTTACGCACAACTTTATCAGAGCTGAATGCCTGATTAAGGACCTGTGGATTTTAACATTGATGTAGTCTTGTTTTGAGTGTGCATAAGGGTCATTTACATTTAAAGAGGTTGTAAATCTTTTTAAGTAAACTTTAGCATGTCGTCATCGGCTTTAATCATATTGAACATAATTATCCAACAACAAATTGTGGACAGTGAAAATACTGAGTGGCTAGTAACTCAGGGATACCACTAGCCACAGTGGCTGGTGAGCAAAAAAGTTAATGTCAAGCCCTGCTGACGTGTTCAAAATCAGATTTAAAGTAAAGTCAGGGAAATAGTACCTTTAATCTTCGTTGTTTCCATTTACAGTCGGCTCTTCTGCTGCTGGGACTCATTCCCATGGGTCTTCCCTGCAGTTCACCAGGTGAGGTCTTGATCCTATGCACTTTGACCTCCGACCTAGGAAATGGTGAAGAATCAACAACTGTAAAAATGAATTACCTCGACTAATACCATTGGTCTAAAAAAGATTATCTGTTGCTATATATATAAAAAAAAACATTAAGTTTTTGATCACTGACAAACATTTCAGGCATGCACGTGTCCTTCTGCAGTGGGACTAGGACCATGAACCACAACATCGCAACCTATGAGGACTTTTTCTCGCTAAACACTTTTTGTAAACACCAGCTGCTTAGGCCTCGTGAACAGTTCTTGTGCCTTTTCGTGTATCATGTGACTTCGTTGTGCCTACCTTGGAAACTCCACAGCACGGGTTACCTGAAGACAGCGGCATCCACAGCCTCAGCTCCACGGTCACGTGATCAGTCAGCTGGTCTTCAGTACATCCGCCTGACCCGCTAGTGTTTACAAATCAGCAGACAGTCGGACGGAGCAGAATGAGGAGTCCTGCGTGATCCGAACAGGTACCTGAAACACACCGGGAACCAACAGGGGGTTTGCGAATAACTCTGTAGCACTGCTAATCCGTTAGGCTGTGTGTTTATGTGTGTAAGAGTGTGTTAAGACTTTCTCTAGTGTCTTTGGGGAGCAGCTGTGTGTCGGAAGTAAAGTCAGGCCTCGGTTACAACATGCTAACAGCCAGGCTAAATTTAACATAACACTATCTGCTTACTGACATCTGTGAAAAGAGAAAGTCAAAACTGACTCTAACGGTGCATGATGTGTATTTTAATTAGCTGGCTTAGCTCTCAGTTAGCATTGCTAGCCATCAAGGGGCTAGCTTAGCTGTGTTTGGCGTTGTGCCTGCATCGATAATCCCGCAGGCTCTGGCTGTCATCATCTGTGGTGCAGGAAACACGAACACTATGTGCCTTTAACGCCAGATTACAGAAACGTTATCAATACTGGTTTTGAACTGTGCAATGAAAAGTGTTGAAAACAGCTTTTCTGACTCACTAATGCAGTCAGTCCATTTCCTCAGGCCGGCGCACCCTGCCTGTCAGACTCAGTG
Source organism: Halichoeres trimaculatus (assembly GCF_033239565.1). Classification (NCBI taxonomy): domain Eukaryota; kingdom Metazoa; phylum Chordata; class Actinopteri; order Labriformes; family Labridae; genus Halichoeres; species Halichoeres trimaculatus. The sequence continues at coordinate 21,628,510 of NW_027437192.1, forward strand.
ATGGGTTCAGTCAGTGCAGAGATTTACTATCAGCTAGCAGCTGTTAAATGCACTACCACATGCATCTCCATGTTTGAAGGAAGCAGTTTAATACAAACATTTGTATCAGGAGGGAACATGCGTCTGCAGGCTTAAGGACAAAATGACTTGAGCTGTGCTTTGTGCCTTTAGTCCTACAAGGAGGGAGCGAAACTGACCTGCATACTTTGTGGGAGACAATAGCTGGCCTTTGTCAGCACTGACACTTGTAGAGAGGAAATAGGATAGAGAAAGGAAATCTGTGTAACTTTATGATCTTAACACTCTGTTCCTGTTTAGTATAATGGGGAAACTTGATGTTTTAAAGTTCTCATTTACTCTTCTTACATGTATGTGTAAGAGCCTGTTGTCTGGACTGTTTGTCTTGTAAAAATCAAAGAGTGCACTTGTGATCCCAAAGCAGTTGTTGCATAACTGAGAAAGTTGTTATGTGGTTTGTAAATCCCTGAAAATCATCCAGTTAATCACAGAAGAATCTATAGGTTAGAGCACTGTGTGAAAGTATGGAAGCCCCAAGTGGACATGCATCACTGCGTTTTGTTAACTCTCTTGTCTTGTGATGATGAGATGTTTACAGTTGTTTTTCACTTATTTTTCACACAACAAAGCTAATTTGCTAATTTTCTGGCTATAATTTTCTGGCAACTTAAAAAGCAAAATAATGGGCTGGCCACCGTGATAGGCCAGACTATGACATGCCGTGCTATGCTGCTACTACCCACACTAAGAAGGTAAGCTCAGCTTATTTCTGATTGTGATGTGCTCTTGCAACACAAAAGACATCAGGTATGATCATCTGATGTTGTTCAAAAGATCTGAAAGGATTGCTTGCTATCGCTGGAATAAAGCACAAATGCAAGTCCTCTTAGGCTTCTGTATGAACCTAACAGATTTTCTAGGAACACAGATGTTTTTGTTTGCTTTCCTATCCTGTCATATGACTTCTCATGAAGGTCTTGACCCCGTTTGAGCTGCGTTTCTCAATTCTTTGAATACAAACAGGTATCTGTCAGATTACATTTCTTGCCATGTAAATCCTTGCTGAATCAGTCAAGACCCAGCAAGTAACAGTATTTTTCCAGGCTTGAGATCCCCAGCGTGTTCTCAGCCTCTGACAGAGCATGTGACTGTGAAGGCTCCCAGGCTCTTGCTGCGAGCTGAAGTAGAGGCATGTGAGTTTGTTTAGCTGCAGAGTTTCGCTTTAACTCCACTACAGTCTGCAGCTCTGGCTGTAGCTGCCAGTGACAGCTCTGCAGAATCCTGTTTGAATATTCATTCCTGTAAAAAGTCTTTGTTGTGCGCACTATTTTCCTGAAACTGTGTCCTACAATAGAACTCCAACAGTGAGTTGAAATAAGTCTAGAAGAAGAAACTGGTCTATTTTCTTTTTTTTTTCCTAAAAATGTGCGACAACATTAACAAGTTCTTAAGACTGGCGCTGTGTGAGAGGCATTTTTAGAGCTGAAAACAAGCGTCACCTTGTTTGTTTCAGAGGAGTAGCGGTTGTAATTCAGTCAGATGTCCCTAAATGGAAATCCTGCAGCCAACTTAAGCAGAACATTTAATACACTTTAATCTGGGTTTAGTTTCAGAATAGTTTAGTCTTTGTGCCTTATGAGCTTGAGGCAGTGTGCTGTTTGAGAGTTTTTTTTTTTTTTTGCTCGTTTCAGCGCAACAGAAACCTGCTTCAGCATTTTAATGAAGAACTGAAGTGAATATTATTATTTCTCCTCTTGTAGTGGTCAAAGTCTGGCTGCGTTCTGATCTGTGCAGCTGATCTGCGTCTGAAATGTTCTCATGACCCTGAGGAATGTGATGCTGCAGGGATTTGATCAAGTGGGTGAAAGTTACAAGCTTAAATAAGGTGTTGCTTGCTATGTGTTTCAGATAAAAGGAGTTACTAAGGAAAGTGATTAGCACCAGTTCAATGTAAGGTAGTCTGACTTGACTTCACTTGAAGCATTAGATTGAGGGGCTGGGATGATATTCTATTCTCCTGAGTTGATTTTTTTTTTTTTTTACGATTTTTGAGGTGCTGATTAGATTTAAATTGTGGTTCTTTGATATTCACAATTTTTGTAATTTATAGTCAACTTTTTTTAACACCAGACCAAGTGAAAAAGTTGAATGATGATGTCTACAGACTATATATGGAGACATATTTTCCCCAAAAATGAACATCACATGTAAGTCAGTTTGTTGCATTTATTCAGGGGATCTGACATCTCAACTTTTCTTTAACCTGGCTTTTAAATTGAGGACTTAGATTTGAAAAAAAAAATATTGTTTTTCTTAAAAAAAAAAAAAAAATCACAATTTAAAATTTTAAAACAAAAAATCCTAATACAGTCATTTTTTCTACCACCCCTTTTAGATAGGCTCAGAATTTTTCCAAACATCAGCAAACTACCATAAAATCATGCCTGAGTTCATAACACTAAATGAGGAAAAATGCTAAAAAGCTCATTCCTGAGCTCCACTTTGGCTTCGGCTCACATCTTCTACCTCAGAGCAGATGGACTCCTTGTTATTTGTATCTTGATTTATTTATGCATTTCATTATGTATTGATTTGATTATTTCATGAAAGATTTGAATTATTGAGGCGTCTCCAGGTGCTGTGAGTTAAATTATGCAGGAGCTAATTTGCCTTGATTATTATGTAGTAAAGTTAGGATGTGTTTTTATTTATGTTCCACTCTTGGAAGAAGTAATGAATGCTAAGAGATGAGTAGCTTCAGGCTAATACGGCGAGGCCTTGAGTGTTTTACTTGCATCTCCTTTCAACACGCAGACATTTCTTCTCAAAGCACAAGTCCCAGTGAGAGATCTGTGGATGCGTCTATGCAAAGTTTAGAGCCACTTTTATTTTTGGAAAGAAGGGACAAGGTGTTGGTTGTCTTTGCGCGCCTGTAGGGAAATGCCTTCCTCAGAATATCTTCTGTCACTTTTGCATAGTTATAAACTGAATTGGTATATTTTATGTATTTGTAGTTGCCGAGGAAAGTTGGATAAATCTTCAAGCCAGTCTTTTCAAAGAGAAACGAAAAAAGCTATCATTGGAGATAATTCCAATATTGTTCAGTTTTTCCCTATAGCTGTGGATTAGTTGTGATTATTCAACGGGATAATATCCTTTTTATGAGAGAAGGGAGGAAAAAAGCCTCAGTCTTAAGGAGAGCATTAGTCTTTGAGGAGAACAGATGTTTGCAGAGAAACAGCCACATACATTATGCATATAAAATAATTTCTGATTTGATGCAGCGTGGGGCTGATTTATCAAGCGGTGTTCCACTCACAGTTAATAGGTTTATAAGATGCCTTTGTGTTGTGATATTTCCACAATTAATAAGGCGAATGAAAACATGGCGCTCTGTGGAAGCGTGCTATTCTCTTCTGTAGGCTTGAGTATCAGGCTAAACATATCCATAAACATAGAATAATCCAAAGCTGGAGAAACAATGGAGGGGAGAATTGGTTAACCTAGATTGTGACGTCACACAGAGACACTGAGCTGCTCTCAAAGTGTGACTGTTGGCTTAAAGTTACCTGATGAGGTTTTTCATTTCACACACTCTTCTTCTTTCAAAGGTTTATTTTAAAGAAACAAACAATTTTAAAAACTCATGATTAATCACTGATTCACAGTTCAGCATGATTAAATTGCATTTTTAATTGTATGTTTGAAATCCCAGTAGTAGGCAGTCAGTAAGACTATAATTATGACACAAACCAATTCTTACATCTGCCTTGATTTGGGATTCATATGAATGTGATGTAATGTACTTCATTATCTTAGCTTTTACATTTATTTGAAGACATCTCAAGGGTGCCTTGGTGGCTTTTGTAACTTGTGCCACCTGACGCCAGACTGATTAGCTGCAGCTCTTCGTTAAGTTTAGTGGAAATAGTAAAAACTAAGCTGTCCCAGGGTTTTTCAAGGTGTCATTAGGAAGCACAGCGGCGTCAGTATTTTCTATCATGGCGGCAGCAGGAAGCAGAAGACACATTGTGGCTAAAAAAATGGGGTGTACAGAAATTTACAAAAAAAAGCATGCACACACACACACACACACACACACACACACACACACACACACACACACACACACACACACCGAAAAGAAACCTATTTTAGACCATAATCACTTTGCAAATCATGCTTTAATGCTGACAGCCCTAAACTAAATTTCAGTGTTCAGCTCAACAAAGACCTGGAGTCAATGGAAGAAACCTTTTATCATTTATCTCTGAAAAATGCTGATTGCTTCACTTTCAGTTGTTTCAGCTCTGTTATCAGATAACAGATTAATCTATAAAGTTTCCAAAAATAGTCAAAAAAAAAAAGAAAAAAGGGACTGTGATTTCCTTTAGCTCATGGTGAAATCCTACGATTGTTTATTTTAACCAACAGCTAAAAACAGATATTTGGTTTAGATAGGCGTGCAAACATCTACAGATAAGAAGCTCTAACTAGAGAATGTTAGCTTGACAAATACTTAATTGATTAGTTTTTTGCTAAAGATGTTTCAGTTTAATTTCTGTTTAAATTAGTTTTCATTATAGTGGACACTGAGCTGTCCAAACCTCCAGGACTGGACTGAGATCTGATCTTTTTTTTTTTTAACATCAGTAGTTTGTTAATGTTTTATGAGTGTCTCAAAAATGGATTCAGACTATTTTCTCTACTTACTACTTTATGGTTACTTAAGTTTTATTTAATTGTCATAAGGGACTAATTTAATAAACTCAATTAAATTATTAGCTCTTCTGCACTCTGCACACTGCAATCCAAAACTTCACTGATGTTACTTCTTAGAACAACCAAAACATCTTTCACCTATGTTTTTTTTTTTTTTTTTTTTTTTTTTTTTTTTTTAAATCTGCACAGATGTCCAAGTTTTTAAGATTTCAGACTTTCTGTTATTGTTGTCAAAGTGCCTCTGGTGTAAAAGAGGCTTTAAATGACATAACTCTGGAGGACAAAAAGGATTTGAACTGGCTGCATCCCATGTCCCTAAGTTTCACACCTGCATGTGAAGACAAGGACAACCTCTTTCTGTGTCCACTGTCCTGCTTAGAATAATAAACACAAATTTTGCAAATCACATAGGTTTATATTGACTAACTCATGAATTATTTTAATTTGTATTTGAATTATAACAAACTTTTACATCTGTTTCATATCTAGGGATGGGTACCTAATTAGGTACTTTTATAGGTACCAACCAAATTCTGCCAAAAGTACCACATACAGCAGACCAAAAAGTACCACGTTTAGGTACCAAAACGCATCCTTGTGACTGTGAGGGAGTGGATGATAGGTGATTTTTTTTGCTGAACATGAACACAAGATTGCAGGGTTATAAATTAAAGAATGAATATGTTTAATCAAAAAAAAGTTTTATTAATGATAGATTTTTTTTTTTACCACACAGACACAAAAAAGTACTGAAAATTGGTACTGTTGAGTACCGGTATCGATGACCAGGTACCGAGCATCGGTACTGTCTCGTTTCAAATGTGAAAGGTACCCATCCCTAATCATATCAGTATATTATGCCAAAAGAACGACTCCAGTGTTTCAGATTTCAATTCTCTTGTCTTAATGACCCTAATGAACCATATAATTGATCATGTAGGTAAAACATCATTGTTATCTTTATATTACACCGTATTAGACTTTGGCCAACTATTTTTTGACAGTGAATAAGAAAATAAACCTGATACAAACTTCTGGATTTGTACTCTGTAATGTTGAATTGATAAAAGTTGTTGTCAAGATTATCTTCCTTATACTCTGGTCACACACTTATTTATGCTCAGCTCATCACACATGTTCAGAAAATGACATAATAATCATATGAAAGCACAAACCTTAGTGACTGTTTTTTTATTTACCCTTTTCTAGCAGCATAAAAAACTTGGGGATGCTCCTTTACACAGCAGACCAAAAACTTGTACTGGTTTCACTGAGGACTGAGGAAATATTTTTTAAGATCTTTGGGCTGTAGAGAAAGTTTAAGGTTATAACATTTTAGAGCTTTGGGATGCAGGGAAAGTTTGCTGACTCTTAAAAAGAGGAAGAACAGTGTCTCTGAATACAACATGAAGACACCACAGTGATAAAAAACACAATGCATGAAAATGATTTTTGCCACACCCAACATTAGCCGCACTTTTATGCTAGAAGTAATTGAAAACTGTTTGCAGCTTTAATTTTTGTAATTATTTATCTGCTGTCAAAACAATGGTTTACTTTGAAAGAGTAAAATGTGTCCAATTCTGGGATTTGTTTGGACACCAAACACTGTTTGATCAACACCAGTCAAGACTATACACTGTAAACACTGCATTTCAAGCAAAATACTCTTCAATTTTACAATCATTAATTACTCTTTCCTTATTTTTTGAAAACCACAATTTTCTGATACAACACGATCACATTCCTCTACCTGTAACTCTTTCTGTTAACACAGATAAGCTGAAGTCCTCTATCAGAACAACCTCAGCAGAGCCACAGGCTGAACACCTCCATGCCACACCGCTTTGATGCAGTAATTCGTGTGAAAGGAGCTCCAACCAAGTATCAGAAGCATAAAACTAAGCACACATTTCGGAAGGCCGACATTTTTGTATCAAAAGTAGGGGAGGGGAAAAAAAATATTAATGTGTCTAAATGTTTTCCCGCCTTATTCAGCATCTATTTACAAAATCCTCTGAATTGATTCACCTACTGGCCAGTGGGAATGCTGTATGAGTTATTTGTCCTGTATGGACGGAAGCCTCACTTGACCAAACAACAACAAAATGGCAAAGCGAGCAGCAGAAGCACAAAGCCAGCTCCTTCAGCTTTGTTGTTTTATAGCTTAAAAACAAGAAAAAGTCTGCATACTTTCATATTGGCCTGAAAATAAATATTTAAAAATTGTCAACAGAAACTCTAATCATTCGTATATTTCCACCTCTCACTGAATCAACATAAAAGCATTTAGATCAATATCAAATCAAATTGTTATCTAATCAAATTGCAACCCAAAGAATCATAATTGAGTTGAATGTTGAGGTTCCTAACAATACGCTGCCCGAATCAAAAAATGTGATCTTGGTCTCAATGTAGTATTACATTTTCTTGGAATACTGAATTTGGGGTTTTCATTTACTGTATGGCGCAATCATCAAAATGAAAGTAAAATAAAAACAAGGCTTTAAATATAATCTGTGTGAGCTGAATCCAGTTTATGAGTTTTACTTTTTGTATTGAACAACTGAAATAAATTAACTTTACAACAGTTTTCAATCTTATTGAACCTGTAAACTGTGTGAAGAACTAGGTCACAGAAGCGCAGTGGATATTTTGTATGTTAAATCAGGTTTAGTTTTTCTTGCTTGTAGTTTTCTTTGTTCCTTCATCACAGCTATATATTCCTTCTTCATTTTGCCTCTGTGAAGCTGTCTGCTTTATTTCCCCGTGCGCTGTATTGGTATACTTTCATTATTGTTTCTCTTTCTTCTTCCAGAGTCCTCTTTCCTTCTGAGTCGTGGCTGAGGAGAATCACGAGACTGTGACAGTAAGTCCTGACATTAAACAGCTCATGTGTGTCGATTAGTAGCAGAGGAACTCGTAGATAGATTTAAAATGCAACCCTTCAACCAAAGGTCAGGGTCAGCAAGTGTATAAAACATGTGCTCAAGGAGTCTTAGGCAGACAGGATGCGTGTCAGCACAAGCTTTGATCAAAGGTCAGTTTGTTTTGAGGAGAGCTCTTTTCTTTATCAGTCAGAGATTTTTGAGTGTTTTCTGAGTTCAGAGGTCACACATGACACAAGATAAGCTTCCTAAAATGAAGTTACTCTGATAGCTTATAGCTGATCTTCTAGCTTTCATTGGTACTTACAGATGATTGAACGCAGCTTTCTTTTAAGTTTATGTATTTATTTTGTCCCTCCTCTGTCTCCTTTTACTTTTCACCAGGTCTGGTCGGGTTGCGGTCATGCAGCACCCAAATTTTGAGACCCGCCACCCTCTACAGACAGACGAGCAGCAGGAGACGGGTCTGGATCCCCTCAATAATTTCAACAAGAACCGCAGCAGTACGTCAACCCTCACACTAAAATCAACCTTTCAGAAGTTCATGTCGAGACTTTGAGTGCTTGGGCTCATGAGCCCTGTTTCCACCAAGCGGTTCAGTTTGGTTCATCTCAGCACAGCACACATTTTACAGCGTTTCCACTGACTAATCCCAGGACAGACCCCCAAATAACCAAGACAAGCCGTCTCTGAAGGAAAACCTGGTTGTGTTTTGTAACAAAGAGCCACATGCCAGTCACAAAGAAGGTGAATTGTCTCCTGTATTCGCTCTTTGTTTACTGCGTCGCATTTTTCTTCTTCGTTGGATTTGTTAGCGGGGTACACTGTGTCGCGTTATCTGTGGCATCACACTATTATTTAACTGACTCGGCTATCGGCATCAGGCCTACACGCCCCCGACCTCAAGGGGGCACGGTTGGCTGTGGAAACAAAAACAGGACCAGGCTTAACCAATCCAACCTGTACCAAACTGTACTGATCTGAACCAGACTGCTTGGTGGAAACAGGGCTATAGTTACACATAAAGGTGTGCTGAAACTGAGGCTGTGCCAGTCTTAGGTTTTATTGGTCGAATCAGAGTGAATTGTTTTTAATATGAACAAGCTACTTTCATTTGATCTGTTTTTTTTTTACATAGATGCCACCCTAAACTTTCATTTTGGCCAAAACAGATATTAACTAAGCGGCAACCTCTGGTCTAAGAATATGAGACAATGCGGAAGTGCTAAAATCTGCTGTTTCTTGAGTGTTACCTTGAGGCTGGCTCCGGAAGTACCGGAAGTCACAAACACACCAAGCCAAAAAAAGTTGTTTTCAAAGCAGAAACTAATCTATTTACAGCCTGGTTCAAAAAAAATCTCCTGACTGAATCACTAATTTCACTATTGGCACACACTGTACGGGGGTAAACGTTTTTCTAACTCTGCAGTTCAGACGATATTACGATCGGGAGCTTGCTCAATCAGAGGCACAGCTCAAGGTCACATGACTTACAGGCGCCCTATAGCTGTGCGGAAAGCCCTTGCCACAACCAATATGGCTGCTATAGCCAATGTGCTTCATTTTCTGTTTCAGAAACAGGCGTCTCAATATGCTGTCAAGCTTTTGCGGAGGACAGCTCAAGCTAGCCCTTTTAAAGGAGTCAGAGAGACGCTCATTGCAGATTATTTCTACAGTCAGTGTTGAAGAGCTCTGAAAACCAGTCAGAGACAGATCTTCTGGCAGACCCTCCTGAGGGGTGCACCATGAAGTGAAGTTCAACATGCCCAGACTTTCTTTCTCAGAGTAAGCTAGTGACAAAACCTGAAGCTCCAGTTTGTGTTCCTATTAAAGGGGGTGTTAAGTTCAGTTTCTCACACAAAAGGAAGCTGAAGCTGTTTGCCTGCTTTAGTCAGACATCTTGTAAAATGAGAAGTGATAATAAATGTATTTAATCTAGTGTCATGATAGAAACTTTCCGTACATGTAGAATCATCAGGCATTAAAAAGTGAAATGACTGCACATTAAAGACGTTTCAAAGCAGAACCTCTGATCCAGACCTGATCTCAGTCAGTTTTTATGAGTTTAGAGTTAAATAGCACATTAAAGTAGCCAGGTTAGAGGAGTTTTGTGACACTGAAACTTGGACTTTGTGGCCCCTTGTGTTAAATATGACGATACACACCCACTGACATTCTGCATTGGATAAGAAACAGAACCTGAATTTGACACCACATATGCTTTATCAGAGTCTTTACTAAGACAGAGGAGAGACGAGGAGACAAGTGAAACAACTTTTACTGTCAAACCTTGAATCTTTAAGAGACACTGTTTATAAATTTCACAGCACACTGTGTTCTAGCTCCTGTATTGTTCTTTGTGACAGATATAAGAAAAATGGGATCCTAAATATCAGAATGTTGACTCAGAAATATTTATGATGTGAATGGTTGATTTTTGGGCAGGTGAGTCCCTTCTCTGCTCCTTTGTCTCCAAAACGTGCTGTCAGAGTAGCTCTCAGTAGATCTCTCTCGTAGGTTCCTGTAAGAGCTTTGAACCTCTGTATTCAGAGAGCGATGGATGTTCAGAGTGTCCCTGTCCAGTACTGAGCAGCCCAGTACCCTGAATGTGTTGAAGCTGTCGATCTCAACAGATAATAAAAGATAAATTTGGGTCTCGCTGTGAAGGTTGACTCACAGACGTGTCTGGCGACGCCTCCGGGCTGAGGGTGTTTTTGTGTTTACGTGAGAGGGAGTGAGAGGAAATGTACGAGGGCTGGCATGTTGTGGAACTGATGAATATTCATGCTGAGTGTCCCTGTGGAATGATCCACTCCTCTTACTAATGTTGATAGACAGCTCTCCATCTTGAGTGCATGTTTACCTGCAGGCCAAATCAGACTTATTACCTCCAATAAAGACAAAGAGGAGTATGACTTCAGTCTGCGGTGTCGTCACTCTCCCGCTCCGGGCCCTTTTTGCTCAATTGGGCGGCAAGAAAAATAATCTCCAAAATAACCTGTGGGTCATTTGGGAGCAGGAAAAAGGCCAGTGTCATCATCAGGTTATATTTTGGCTACGATGTCGTTCACAAGTTTTGAAAATCATCAACGTCCAGTTTCAGTCTGTTTACATCGCCCCCTGGTGGCTGTTTGTCTCTTTTAACAGGAGGATCTCTCGACAGCAGCACTTACTCACAGCCTCAGTCAACCTTCCTCTCATACAGGTGAGTGTTTCCAGCACATTCTTGTGCGTGTGTGTGAGTGTGTGTGTGTTTGTGTGTACCCTAAACTCTTGGCCCAGCTCTCTGCTCCAGCCTACTGGTGCACCGCTGGGTGACACATTAGATGGAGCACCGTGCCCAATTTGTGTTGAGGAGCTCATAAATCTCCTTGTCCTCTGCACAGGAAAGAATGGGACGACTTGTTCCTCAACAGTAATTACCTGGCTCGGATCCGGCAGGCGGGCATCAACGGTCGGCTGAGGAGCAGCCGCTTTCGGAGCGTATGCTGGAAGGTAACTGCCAAATGGATCGAGCACTTCTATCGAATTTCATTAAAATGGCTTTGGCAAATTCCCTGCTGCAGAAAAGATGCTGTTTTGGCAGCGAGTAGAGCTTCTTTGGTGGAGTTTGAGAGTGGGAATTTTCTGCAGGTTTATGGCTTCTTGGCGCGAGATTCTTCATGGGGTGGCGTCACATTGACCTTGTTTTCCTGTCTGTCTTCAGCTGTATCTGGAGGCTCTTCCAGAAGATAAGAGTCAGTGGATCAACAAGACCAAGGAGCTGCGAGGCCAGTATGAGAAGATCAAAGAGACGGTGAGAGGGTCCTTCTGAGGCCTCTGTGGCACAGATTTTTTTTAATCTTATTGTCACTTTTTGCGGCTTAAAATACAATGTAAAAACCCACATAGGTCTAAAATGTTGAAGTTTTTCAATTCCAACACCTCACTGCATTTACCTGCAGGGGTTATCATACTGTGAGCAGGTTTTCACTGTGCACTTAAATCCAGACAGGGTGAGCAGGAAAGGTCTGATTTCATTTCATATAATCACACACTCATCACTGTATCCCTCTCATCGCCAGGCTAATATGAAAAAAAGATAAATACATGGACACAATGATGGTTGAAAAATTATTTAAGGTTATTTTATTTCATCAGACAAAGAAAGAAGTAGCCCTCAGATCCCAAAGTTTGAAGCTATGTTCATACCAGCATAACTGTGCCAAAAGTTGAGCATTTCTTTGATGGTGTTGTCATCTTGTGCTCAAAATGACAACACCAGATTAGTGGTGGATATGAGTAATCAAGTACTCGAATACTCGCTGTTAACCTCATTAATCGAGTTACATTTTGTTATTCTCGCACCCCTGCAAGTGCTGCGTTTGGAGACATAGTTGAACACACACAGCTCTACATGTGTGACCATGCTTTTCGTCTTTGCCTAACTAAATATACTAGTTAGAAGAATTATTAAGGGGATGGAAACTTACGACTTCTCTGGCCACGGCCTTAGCACACCGAGCCAGATTTCTGCAAGAACAACAGTTTTACAGCAGCTGCAGCAACTCTTTAGGAACATGTTAATAAACAGAAAGCAAACGCAAAACAAATGCAGAACCGTCTGCAACACTTCAGACTACTGCCAGTCAAAGAAAAGTGATGTCTGAAAGTACTTCGACAAAAACCATGAAGTAAATGTCCAGTGTAAGATTTGTGCATTAAATTTACATGCGATGCAATAACTAGTTTGATGCTTAACCACGTGTGCACAAAGCACAAGGAGATAACAGCTGAGGTAGGCAGTCTCGCATCCTGTCAGTTGCTAGCTCTGTTAGCACGTTGTTGTGACGAAACCAGAGAGGAGACGATCAGATTGCTCATAACTGGAGGTATGCTCCCAATAAGTTTTGTGGAAGGTAAAGGCTTCAGAGAGCTCATGGGGTTTGTCAAGCCAGAGTACAAGCCACGGCCATGGGGAACAACAATTACGAGAGTAGAAAAGATGTACATAATGACTTTAATTACAGTCCGGGAGGTCTGCATCCAACGTACCCTATTTTCATTAATGGCTAAAATAAAAATTAACATAATCTGTGAGTATTAGTTCATTAGATATTTAGAATATTTGAATATAGGAATTACTGTAAATTCCCATCCATACACCAGATCACAACCTCCTGTTCAGTCTTTTCAAAGAGGTCTGTCAACCTTTACCTGTTACTCCACAACCAATGTCTATTCTTATGTCAGACATTGCTGCCATCCGAGGATGTTGAACATATAAATAAAGATAAAAATCATCTTTTTTTCCACATTTGCTCTTACACTAGTAGGAGCCAATTTTTTTGCCACAGTGTCAACAGGCAGAGGTGAAATATGCAGGACTCGTCTTTGAGGTTTGATATGAACTAACTGGTGACGCAGATTGTCCCTGATAGCCCTTAATAGTTGGAAAGTAACACCATTACTACTGTCCAATCAGAGTGTAGTATTTAATAAGGGTGCATCGGTACAGGTAGACCACAGGCCAGTCCATACCGGGTTTGTGGGCCAGTTTTAGTATGTTTTTTGCGAAAAATAATCTCTTTATTTTACTACATTTTGCAGTGAACAAATTCCAGTATCACTAGTGTACTGGGTGATATAACACTTTTCTTTCAAGTTAACAGTTACTGAACACAAGTTTTTCAAACGGTGCATTGCCTCTTATTCCCTGACAACATGTATCCACTATAGAAAAGTATTTATTTGCTGTCCCATAAGTCGCTACATGACACAGCCGTCTAATTTGCATAAAATCCCATCTGCACGTAATTGTCATGGATGCTGTAGAAGAGAGGAATATTATTGTGGGAGAAACAGAAATTATGTAAAAACACAGAGCATATGTTAATGAAAATAAATGACTTTTTAGTCTGTTGATTCTTTTTTTTCTTGTTAATGTTGAAAAAACCCTCTCCTTTATCCGAGCTTATGACCCAAAAGAGATGAGATTTGTATCCAAAATTATAAAAGCTACTGTTCCTACTGTTTCATGACTCAGACTTTGTAACAGAGTTGAACTCAAAAATACCCACAGTAATTCAGTATCCATTCATCTGCACCCTGGCTGGATCCCTTTACAACCTGCAAACAGCTCTTTAGTCACAAAATATAAGAAAAAGAAGAAATGTATGAAACAAACCCTCTTCAGAATGAACTCCCCCACACGATACATAACCTCTCACACTGCTGACACAGCTGTACAAAGCCAACATGAGTCTGTTTTTCTTCACATAACTTAATTTTTAGGAGATTATTGTTTTATTAGCGGGGTAATTAGCCTATTCATCAAAATTTTCTGTTGCTAAGCACACAAATGCAGATTTTATTAAGAAGTTTAGGCAAAGAGGATTTATGAGAGTCACACAGAATAAAAAGGAATTTGAATGAAGAATGATGTTTTTCATACAAAAAAAAAAAACACTTTTCTTGCTGCTTCCTGAAATTAAAATGTAGATTGTAAACAGGTATTTTCCAGCTCTGCAGGTTGAACATTATAAAGTCAAAATCTCATCCATTGGCATCTCTATCTACATCTGGCCATTCTCCAAGGTTTACTGAGCATTGTAGTGAAGGAATCTCAAAAATGATTGTTGTTGTGCATTTGGACAGTGAAGACCTTCAAGAAGGGATTAATAAGTCTCATATCAGTGTCTGTTATTGACATTCGTTGGTGTTTGTTGTTATCTTCTCACAGCACATCACTAATCCTCGCAAGGCTGCAGGCCAGCAAGACCTCGTGGTCAACAACCCGCTGTCTCAGGATGAAGGGGTGAGTGTGTGTTTGTTGTGTCTTTCTTGTTGTTTGTTATTTGTGTCATTCATGTTGACAGTGTTATAATGTCAGCCGTATAATTTCCATAAATGGCTTTTAAAGAGTAGATCTTTAAAATCTCAAAGGAATCAGCAACTTTTTGTGAACAACATAACAGTCTGAGTCAAAAGAAACACCCATCTGAACACTGAGTGGAATAATGGAGTAAAAGAAAGCAGAGAAAAAAAGTTTCTTCAAGTAAACTTGAAAGAAAATAACCAGAAAGACCACGGTTCGGTTCTTATCACGGTTTTGTGGTCGCAGTTTTCGGTTATTGTCATGGACTCTGTAAGAGAGAGAAATAATGTGGGAGAGCCAGAAAGCAGGTGAAACACAACCATTCTTGTTTTTTTAATGTCTAAATATCAACCCTCCTCCTTTATCTGGGCTGGGGACCAGCAGAAGTGACCATAATGAGACACACACTTGGTGATTGATTTGAATGCAGTTGTCTGCTCTGGAGCAGCAGGAGGAGACTGCTGTGAGTGAGGGGGACTGTCTAGCCACGGTTACATGAGGAGTTTTTTGTCTTTCCGAATGGAATCTTTCTGAATGACTTTTCCGAAAACAATAGTATACATGGAAAGGAATATTCCAATCTCTGGTCTACATGCGCTGCTATAATCAAACAGAATAGTTAATGGGGCATGTGCAGAAAAACATAAACATCATGAGATTTATCAAAGATGGAGGACGACAGTTTTTTTTTTGCTGGTTTTTCGTGCATCCAGTCTTGAAATTATGTTCAGTTCTTTCAAAGTTTGGATCGTCTCTAGTTGCGTCTTACGTCATATCTGAGCATGCGCTGAAAGAACGTACCCTGACAACTTTCTGTTTGAGTGGATACATGATTCCTCAATCAGTTTGGGGAAAGGAATATTCCACCCCTGTGAAACCGATTAAACGTCCGTTTGGATTGGCACGTTTCTTTCAGATGAGGTGTATACAAAGGCTAAATTCTTTCCATTTGAGCAAATAAACTGAATGTAAGCGGAAAATTTGGGTCCATGTAAACGTGGCTACTGTCTGTGTTTTGGATAGAGGAGGGGCTCACACATGCTGACCGCTGAAGAGATCAAAACTCACTGTAACCTCAGATTCTCTAAACTCTAGAAAAGTCGCAAGAATTGTTGTCTTTAAAAAAACTATCCAGAGGGTTTGAAAAGTCATTAGATGTAGCGACAAAGTCTTTAAGTTGGAAACACTCAGTCGTGGTTTTATCCTCCACTTTCTTACCACCGTCATCAGAGCTCACACTGAATCTAAAGTGCTCTGTGACAGCAGGACACCACAGGAACACCCTCGAACTCCAACCAAAGCACACACGTAAAACTGAACGGTTTTAGATTTTTTTCATAAACTGTTTCCTCCCTAATTCAGACTCAGAGCTGCTGAATAACTCAGACTGAAGAGCATACCAAAGGAAGTAAATCAGAAACAGCTTTACTCCTAAAAAGAGAAAACTTACACAAGGCACAAAAATGATGGGTGTCCTCTACCTACTTTCTCTCTGTTTTTAATCATTCTTTATTTTGGGGTGTGTCACGGTGAGGAGTTAAAGATAGCATGGAGGGGTTGTTCCTGGGAGTCAGAGCTATCTGTCAGGCCTCCATGGGGTGTCATGGCCCAAACTTAACACAGCACCAGGAGTGTAAGGTGCTGACTTGATAACCCCACAGATACGTCTGCTCTTGCTGCCCGTTTATCCTCATTTATCTTCATGCTCAGCGCTGTGGGACATCAGGGGGCATATGGTAGGTTATGTAACATATCAGTAGAGCATAAATGTTGGAATGAGGGCGCAGTGGGATGGCTTTCTCCACTGAGTGTGTATCTCTTTTATTGGAGCATGAATACCATGCGTTTATTTGAAATATCTGGCTGGAGAAAAAGATTCTTCTGTGATTCTATAAATACACTGAAAGATGTGCCTGTGGAGATTAACATGATGGAAAATGGTCTCTTTAAATTTCTGGATTAATTTGTTTCAGCCATTTGGGCAGACGTGGTACAGTTACGTCTCTAAAAAGCTGTTGTAAAAATACAGTTTAGGGGTACATACCAGCAGATACACGGCTCAGACTCTGTTTTCTGTTTTTTTGTAAAATGTCAAATTAAATTTCACCTTTTCTGTTTCCACACCAGAGACAATAAAGATGAAAAAAAAGAGAGAAACAGCTTTTCAAACTCAAGTCAAGAGAAAACAGTTGGTTCATTTTGCTTTGAGCCACAGATGATTGGTTTTTCCAGTCACTTATAGATAATGCTAACTTTTTATTATTGTAGCGCCATTATGGCTCTGCTAGTCCTCAAGGGCTCTGTGTAATGTTTTTACGCTTTGTGTTTTTATTTTGTCCAGAGCCTGTGGAACAAGTTCTTCCAAGACAAAGAGCTGAAGGGGATGATCAAACAGGATGTGTTGAGAACGTCAGTATCTCTTTCTGTTTATTTCTGTTTTTTAAACCTTACAGCTTTTTGATGTCAACAAAAAGAACGCCGCTCCTTATTTTTCACCTAATTTTTTTGTGCAAGGTTCCCTGAGATTCGTTACTTCCAGGACGAGGATGTGAGGACCAAGCTGACGGACATCCTCTTCTGCTATGCCAGAGAGAACGAACAGTTGCTGTATAAACAGGTACGACCGGCCCTTAGTCTGAGCGACTCCCTGAGCTGAAGAGTCAATGTCACGCGTCTCTCTTTTTAAAGAGCCTCTGAAAGAGAGCTTTGATGTCTCAGATTTGGTTTTTCCTGCTGAGCCATTGTGTCAATAAGGGGGTCCCTCCATGTGTCCAGAGAGCTGGGACAAAAGAACAAGATGCCTTTGTAACCTAATCATTATCAGAGTCGCTAACAGGTGCCAGCGAATAAATAGACGGCCAGAGCAGCGCCTCTTTTTGCAAACTGGAAGTGACACACGGCCGGGCAGTGGCTAACAATATCTAAATTAAAGCCGTCATCACAGATTAGAAACCTCGTGGATCACTATTAAAGCAGGACTGACCACAAATGAACCATAATATCTCTCTCCCCTGCCCTCTCACGTCTTCACCTCCCTCCATCTCTACCTCTCCGTCTGCAGGGCATGCACGAGCTGCTGGCTCCCATAGTGTTTGTGCTGCACTGTGACCATCAAGCCTTCCAGCACGCCAGCGAGACGGCGAGCCCCAGGTCAGTCTGACAAAGCAGCAAAACCCTTTCGTAGCCCCTTAAGTTTCCATAAAAGCCTTCAAACGTGCTTCAGGCGCAAAATGTTTCCACATTTGTTCGAGGATTGATCAATTTTCTCTTATTCTTTTTCCACAGTGAAGAGATGAAGTGTTTGTTGAACCCGGAGTACCTCGAGCATGACGCCTAGTGAGTACACACCTGATTTTCAAACAAAAAAGTTCAATTTTAGACATTTTCATTACTTCTGATAAATGGAATTGCTTTACAAGCCTGTTTTTGTATCATCATTTCTGTTTCTTCGCGCCTCTGTCTGCAGTGCCTTGTTCTCTCAGCTGATGGAGACAGCAGAGCCCTGGTTCTCCAGCTTTGAGAGGGAAGTGAGGAAGGTCAGTTTGATCTGAAACCCTTTCTGCTTTGTGGATAAAGTCATTGATTGTGCCTAAGACAAACCCTCAGCTGGTCTTTCTGTAATGTCAGCTCAGGTGACATGACATTGTTCTTGGTATGCTTATGTAAGACTATTAACATCTCAGAGTCCTAATCCTGAAGGTTTTAGACCTGCTATGTCTGACCACACCACGTTTACCAGGGGAACAAAAGTGCAAAGAAATGCTTGAATAATCCCTCCCTTCAGTCCCTGCTTTATCCGAAACATAGAGGAGTTGTTGTTTACAGTGTGATCAATCAAAATGTGTTTTATTTTGAAAGGAAGTCTATCAGTTAAAAAAACTTAACCTGATGGATTCAGACACCAGGACACAAAGAAAAGTTCATTTTTTACAGAAGCTGGCGTGGTGCAGCCAGTCACCTTTAGAGGTCTAACTGACACCTGCTTCATCACTTCTTTAATATTTAAAGCTAACTCACAGTGAATGAAATATGACCACGGTGTTGTTTCATAGATACCCTTCCCCTTCACAATAAGAGCGAGTTTATGTTTTGCCTATACAACTCTACATCATGTTGTGTGTCTTGTAAGATGTACATCAGCTTTATTCAATTAGAGGCCACGTGTGGCCCAAAAGCAGCTGCTGAGTGACTGGGATTCAAGTCCGATAAGGAAAAAATCTTCAAAGATTCTGAAATTGGGTTGTATCTCACACATAAGGAGAATCTTCACAGATCATCTTCTCTTAAATCTTAAGCACACTCTAACTACAAGATTTGAAAATACTGACCAGCACACACTACAGGATTTCACCAAGATTATTTGACCAGAGAGAGTAATGCACCACATGTGCTCAGTTGTTTGATCTGAGGTTTTTAGAGCACTGGTGGGACAAGAGGAGAGAGAAGAGGAGCTGTCTGCAGCGGTGCCTTTCATCCATTACGCGCACGCAGAGGGACAGAGGTGAAACTGTTGCTGTATCAGCCAATAATGGCATGATCTCACACCGATCACTGATAAAACAACAGTTTGCTACTGTATGAAAATGGCGTGATTATGTGTTATTTTTAAAGGCATTATTGAACTTGCTCGAGTGGGCCAGTGGAGCGCGCAGTCAGCAACCCGGAGCCTTTCAGTTTCACTTTGAGCCTGGGTTTGTTGTCTGTTGTCCGGTCTCTTGTAAGGGGGCTCTCTCTCTCTCTCTCTCTCTCTCTCTCTCTCTCTCTCTCTCTCTCTCTCTCTCTCTCTCTCTCTCTCGGCTGTTGTCATTCTCAGTGAGAATGAATGTTGTAATCATCCAGATAAATATCAAACATATTTGAAAATTATCGGTGCGGCCTAGCTCATGACCTTAGTCTGAAAATACGGCCCAACCATATTTTAATTGAATAGCGCTGGTGTACATAATTCCCTGTGCATCCTCCTTACTGTGCACTCATTATGAGTTTAGAGGCTGTCCGTCTTTTTCTTTATGGTTGCGTTGGGTTGTTCACAATGCTAAACAAGTCGACCCAGACACCCTTTCCCACAGCCATGTTTTCCAGCTCCTCTTGGGGGATTCTGAAGTGTCCCAGGCCAGATGGGATTTCTAGTCCCTGCAGAGTTTTCAGGGTCTACCGTCCCTGGAAAGACAGGCGTCCTAATCCGACGCCCAAACCGCCTCAGCTAGCTTCTTTCTGTTCTGTACGACCAAATGTTAAAAACGTAATCCTCTGTTTTTCCAGGGGAAGGAAGAGATGCTGACCAGCATCCCGTTTGCTCGGCCCCAGGACTCCGGACCTTCTGTTGCCATCGTGACCAAAGTTAACCGCATCCAGGACCAGCTGGTGAAGAAGCACG
Source organism: Halichoeres trimaculatus (assembly GCF_033239565.1). Taxonomy (NCBI): domain Eukaryota; kingdom Metazoa; phylum Chordata; class Actinopteri; order Labriformes; family Labridae; genus Halichoeres; species Halichoeres trimaculatus. The sequence goes on from NW_027437192.1 coordinate 21,648,371, forward strand.
ACGTTGAGCTGCACATGCACCTCAACAGACTGGAAATCGCCCCACAAATCTACGGCATGTCAGTATCCATCCGTTCCCTTCGTCAAACACTTTTATTCACTCTCAGCTGTGCACACATGGAGTTAGCATGTGTCTGTGTCTGTGCTGCAGCCGGTGGGTACGCCTGCTGTTCGGCCGTGAGTTTCCGCTCCAGGACCTGCTGGTGGTGTGGGATGCCCTGTTTGCTGACAGCATCACTCTGGACCTGGTGGACTACATCTTTGTTGCCATGCTGCTCTACATCCGAGACGCCCGTACGCTCCATTTCTTACTGAAATCCTCCCTATGTTGTCTTTGTAGCATGTGGTTTCATGAGGAACACTTCACTGGAAGAAAATGATTTACTCCACTTCATTTAATCTGATGAAGTCATGTCGCTTTAAATAGAATTCAGCAGATCTCTGGATGATCATCAATCAGTCAATTAATGAATGAATCAATCTAGAGGCTGTAGAGCTTGAACATGTATTCTACAGCAAAGTGTCTGCTGAAGTGTCTTTAGTCAGATTCAGTCTTTTAGCTGCAGATAAACGACTGATTTGAGGAAATTAAACGCATTCAGATGTCTCAGAGTTTTCCCTCTTAGCTGCAAATACCAGTAACACTTCTGGTGAGTAGTCAGTCACATCAAGAAACAAGCCCAACTTCAGGTTTTTCGCCCTGTAAGACATGCTTTTATATGCAGTTACTGTCCCCAGTTCAGTCAACCAGTTCAGAAAAGGAGGTTCCTGAGGGAAACCTGTCATCTGGTCATAATAGCAGTCTGTATTTATGGATCAGTGGTTTTGAAAAAGCACGTAACGCCCTACAATCTCCGAAATGTAGAGCTTAGAAAACAGCACAAGTTGCCTTTTACAGCACAAACAATAAATCAATCAATTTTCCACCAATACTGATCAATCATGGGGCAGAACCAAAGTACATGTACCAGTGTTCTTTTATCTACACCACACTTCCAGAAAGTAGTCAAATCCTTTCAGCCAAGTCTGAAGAGTCTACTTTAGGTCAAATAAAACTAAAGCAGGATTTTAGATTAAATAAACCTCACCCTCAGATCCCTCTTTTCCAGGAAACTCAAAGTGCTGTGACAACGCTACCTCTTGTACATACAATGAGCATCATATAATATTTAATGGCTTCACAACCTTCCTCCAATATCCGTTTAATGATGATGACGATAGCTTTATTCGTGACTGCACATGTTTCAGAGCAACAAAATTACATTCAGTGTCATCCCGTTCAAGAAAAATAAAAAGGAGTGACGTGTAACAGGGGGAGGACAGGAGTGGGAGAACTGGGGGGGAATGATACCAGACTATGCTCCCAAAGGGGGGATGCAGAGTTGCAGAGTGAGATTCAGAAAAAAAAAACTCAGTCCATAGAGCTTTTGCTACAAATGGCGTAGTTGGAGATATCTCCAGAATTAGGCAAGTGTTTTCTTTGGGGTACATAGCAAGAGGAAATATAAGCAATGATGGATATCTGACATTTTGACTGTGGGCTGAGAGTAATCTGGACTACTTAAGGGAGGCAGCAGATGCTCTGCACTTGTTACACAGAAAAGGATTGTTAATTTATTTATTTTTCTAAATGATGTCTAATAAAAGTACGTACTTTTATGTTTCAGGAAAAAAGACTGCATTCACTGAAACATGAGTCACATAGATGACTTTAGTGGGAAGTCTGTTCCCTACTGAAGATGTCCCATGTTTAAATCCTTTATTTGACAACTTTATGTCTCTTAGCTAAAGGTACCATCCAAAATTTACAACTCTTTGACAGCTTTTTTCAGCGTTTCGCATGCCCAATAAAAGAAAATAAATGTTTAAGCTACATGACCTGTGTAAGAACGCTAAATCCCCCAGCATTACTCTCACACTTAAATCAACACACACATACATATTTATCAAAATCCACCTCTCCAGTGAGTTCTTAATATTCATATCTATACGTGCTGTAAACAAAAGCTGTATTAGCAGTGTGCTGGAACCTACTGACAGATTTTATGGTCTTTGATTCGATGGTCCTGTCTGCTTTTGAAAGTGGCACAGCACTGATCTCAGTCTGAAACTCCTCCCAGGAGCTTAGACTACAAATAGACTTGTCAATTTTATGAACGTAATCTATCAGCTGTGGTACCAGGAGTGTTAATCAGGCATGAAACTATAGTCCAAAGTCTGGGATTGTTATTCAGAAATTCCTAACACATTTTAATCTGGAGCTGATTGGGCGTGAAAGTCTCTAAAGCAGTCTAGTTAGTTTACTGGAGAGCTTTCTTTCTAATATCTCTGACTGTGTTCTTCAAGAGATGCAGGTCACGTCTTTTATTTTCTTACTTTTCCAGAAAATTGTAGATTTAATGTCCAAATTGATTTTGTGTTTGTGTTTGTCTGTTTCAGTGATTGCGAGTAACTTCCAGACCTGCCTGGGCCTGCTAATGCACTACCCTCCATTAGGAGACATCAACTCTCTGCTGCAGAAGGCGCTTTTCCTCCGAGACCCCAAAGTAAGCAAACAGTCACCTGCATTATTAGTGAAATCATCAGGCTTTTGGTTTAGTTTCCAAGAACAATAGCTAAGTCTTTTTCAAGGTGAAGTTTGTGTTGCTCTTCAAATCTCCTTGAAAGTTGGTTTTAACGCTTCAGTGATCTTGAGTTAAATCGGAGATAAAAGGAAAAATACTGCACTGAAAGTAGATTTCTCCCAGAGCTTGAATGTTTTGGCTGACTGTGCCTTCATTATGAGGTACAAAGAGCAGAGACCAGAATGATTTCCCTCATTTTCAGCTGAGTCAGGGGAGGATTTGCAGAAGTGAAATCTAAACAGAAAAAAAAACAGTCTGAACAGGCAGACAGAGTGAACCCAAAAGCTTGTTGAGTGTAAAAAAAAAAAAAAAAAAAAATAAAAAAAAAGGTGTAAAAAGCAAAGTTAAAACTGGCAACGTCTGTTTCTGTTCCTCACGCCTCAGTGGTTACACATTAGGGGTTTAAATGCACTTACTGTAAACACATGAGGCCCAGGTGCAGCCAGTGAAGCAGATAATTCAGTTAATAATAAACAGGAAGTTGCACAGATACAAACAGGTTTAATATTTCAGTATAGAAAATAAGGTCTTTATCTGCAGTGTGTCACTCTGAATAAAGCTCAGAAAATCTGCTAACCAGAAAAAGAGATGTTATTAGATATCAAGGCTTTGATGAACATGGCTAATACTGTTAGCCTCTTACCCACAATTCCTCCCAAACAGGAAGTGCACTGTGAACAGAAATGAGAAGTAAGACATTTTCTAGATGACAGAACACATCACATCGCAGCTCGCCACGAACAAAAGCAGGAAGTTAATTAAGATACACTTCCTAGTTCCTCCGAGGGTGTGAAGCTGTTTACGTTCAGCATGAAGAGTGTGCACGTGAACAGTGAGGAGGTGGACAGAAATAGGAGCTGATGCCTCTTTGTGACCTGCACGAGCAAACCAGACCCTCGGTAGCAAGGTCAAGTGTTCATGTGGAGTAATGCTCGATGCTTTTATCCACCACCGGAGAGGGTCAAGACGAGTCACAGAAACAGCCTTTTATCATCTCCCACAGTGGTGTGGGAATGAGTGAAACATTTAAAGGTTCAAAGACAACAACAGAAAAGACACTATGACACGTTAAGGATAGTTATTTAGTTATTAATTTTTCTAAACCAACCATAACTACAGCACAGAAAGACAACAGGTGGTGCTAAGGAGGGAATTGTTTTCGACAGATTTCTTAGCATCTTTCATCCACTGTATTCTAGCTACATCATCAAAATCCCACTTTTCCAAAACTTCTATCATTTTTACACCTTTTTCATTTTCATTCAGATTTTTCCATTTCTTGTTTAGCAAAAGCCAACTTTTTATTATTATTATTATTATTATTAAAATTTTATAACTTTTATTTAGACAAGTGGAGAACAACATCTTGATATATACATAACATAGATGAGAAACATCTTTTTACAAATAAAAGTAAATTTGGTACATTTGGAGCAAAAAAAAAAATTTAAAAGGAAAACATACAATTGCACTTTCAAGGATTTTAAATAGACATTGATTAAGGCTGGGACAATATGCTATTCTCATTGTATTCTGTTAATTTTTGGGGTGCCGATTTGATTTGAATTGCCAGTCTTTAATATTGAAAATTTTTAGTTTTTGTTTGTTTGTTTGTTTGTTTGTTTTTTTTAACACCAGACCATGGGAAAAAGTCAAATAATGATAATAATGTCTACAGACAATATCAGGAGTCATATTTTCCCATAAAATGCACATCACGTGAGTCAGAGAGAAATATTTCACCCTCTGCTGGAGAAAAGTGGTAACTTTTTTCAAATCCAGTTTATAAACACAGACTGAAATGAGGAATCTGAATTTGGAAAAAAAATAATAATAATAAATTTTGAGAGATGATAAAATTCTGATTTTGATATTGTCAAACAAAAAAATTTTTTTGTTTTTCTCCCACCTCTAACACTGCTCTAGGCATTAACTGCTGTATTGAAAAATTGTATTTTAAGAACAAATGAAAACAGTACCATATGACTGCCATTTAAAAATGATGCCTTGTAAACACACATCTAAACTTAAGCAAAAGCCAAATTTATCAGACAAGGAGATTCATTATAACAAAACAGTGCTTTCATATTCTCCAGCTCTTCGTACAAATAAGAAAAAGTGTAGGAAGAGTGTCAGGGTCACTGTCATGCCTGCGCTGGAGGAAAATCAGCATCACAGAGATTCAGTCTGATGTGTCAGTGATGGACATGGACGTTTGTCTGATACTAACAGTTTCACTCAGTTTACACGGCTGTCTACACTACAAAAACTGACATTTAAAGTGTTTATTATTCTCAGTAAAATGATTGTATTAGATTTAAAATGAGCCTCATTCATCTGACCATTTTAGAAAATAAAAAGACAAAAGTGTTGCCTGAGTTACTTGTTAAAAATCTACAAAATCAAAAATTATTTTGCAAGTTTTCATGAAATAATTTATTAATGTCTTCAGATGTCCTACTTCACAAAACAGAATGAAGTAGGACATCAATATCTTCACAAGACATTTTTCTAGCCTTGTCAGGTGAATGAAGCTCATATTTAGTTGAATAGACAATTTCTATGAGAAATATTTTTTTTTTAATGAAATTGCTTTGATTTCATTTTCTTGCGGTGAATGTATGCATCCCTACTCAATACTCTGGGTTTCTGATAAGAAAAGTTTAGATTTTCCATAAACAGTTTTGTAGTCATGAATAGCAAAACTTTGATCAAATAGAAACAAAAAGTTTACACATGATAGTGGCTTGAGAAATGAAAGAAAACATGGTAAGCACCTTCTTACCAGCTTTTTCCATACATTTGTTTACAATTTCATTCTACTGTCTGAAGTTTTTAGCAAGATAGCTTGTTTTTTTTATCTTCTGCACTTTGATTTGTATGCTTTTGAAATCTGTCAGCAGATCACAATCTGTGGCAGAAACAAACAGTTGCAGAAGCAGCATTTAATTCCTGAAAACTTCATTGCCTAACTTTGTTAGCTGCTTTTATTAAATTATGAAACTCCATTTAAAATGTTTCTCAATAAGGACTGCAAGACTAGACCAATAAAAAGAAAGTATTCACACTTTTGGACATTTTTCCACCTCAGCTTACATGAAAATATGCTTCACTGATATTTGTATCCATATTGTCTCGCTGCTATGAAAGAGGATTTAGTACTTTTACACACACACACCTGTTTCATTGTTGTTACCTCCCTCCCTCCCTCCCTTCACATAGAATAGAATAGAATAGAATAGAATAGAATAGAATAGAATAGAATAGAATAGAATAGAATAGAATAGAATAGAATAGAATAGAATAGAGCTTTATTGTCATTATAACAAGTACAACGAAATTGAAGTCACAGCAGCAATCAAAAAAACAAAAGTAAGAAAGTGTATAGAAAGTGCAAAAAGGTCCACAAGAAAATAGATGACGACAGCTTGTCCATCATTGTCCAGTTCAGCCAGCCTCCACCTCCACAGGGTCCAGGACTGAGCTTCTTCAACAGTCTGTGCAGTCTCTGTCTCCTGGATCCTGTCTGCTCACAGCAGGTGAAGCTCCCCGAACACAGCGCCGGTGTCTGATGTCAGCTCCATTAGCCATGTCTGTGAATAGCATGATGCTACTCTGCCCTCTGGTATTCCCTCTGTTGCTGGGTTAGCACAGCTAGCTCGTTCATCTTATTGGAGATAGATCTTACGTTCCCAATAACGATGGATGGAAGGACAGGTCCATGTCGTCACTTCTTAGCTCACACCTGAAAACCAGCACGTCATCCTCACCTCCTTCTCCTCACCTTGTGGGAAGACATCAGGCCTGACACCAGTTAGCATTGACATGCTACAGGCTGCTAACAGCTGAGTTCACATGTAAACAATGCAGCCATGGTTACATGTAGGATCTCCAGACAAACACAGGAGAAAAAATGGTAAAAATATCACTGAAGCTACAAAAAGTTTGGTGTCCATGACCAACATATGAGCCATACAAAGTAATGATCCACTCCAAATACAAAGATTACAAAAAGAGACGAAAAAATTTCAAGAAACAGACAAAGAAGAGAGAGCTGCTGCAAAAGGCAGCCATAGCCAACAGGACTGCGCCAAACAATATATGAATGTTGATATATGTTTATATGAAACTCGTTATGACATACTGCGTCTTAAATCCATCATTACCCGTGCAGTAACCTCAGCGAACAGCTCCCTGTCTCTGTATGAAATAATCCTCTGCTGCTCCTCTGGATGCACTGACCCGCAAACTCAAACACAACAACTTCAAACACTCATATCTGCTGCTCTCCTGAGAGGAGAATCCAGGAAGGTGCTGATCAGCCATGACAGCGTCTCCCTCAGGTGAACAGCTATGTCACACCATGTCCACATCACAGTCACACCTGAGGGGGGCATCATGGTAAATAACAGTAGGGGGGTGACGGGGGCAGAAATGAGGCTCGCTGCTCATACGAACTGACTCACAAGCATCAAAACACACGGGTTTGCTTGTTTGTGAAGTCAGGCGTGCACACGCCGTGGCAGAAATACACACATGGTGAGATGACAGGTTTTGTGTTCGACACCAGAAAAGACTTCTGCTCTTCTTTCTCTGACTTGTAAATTTGTTCAAACATTTGTTGTTTATCTTGTTCCTCCTCTTCTTCTTCCAGAACAATCCACGACCCGTCAACTACCAGTTTCAACAAAACCTGGATTACTACAAAACAAGAGGAGCAGACCTGATGAACAAAACACGGTAAAACACACAACTTGATGAAATTTTCCACTTTGTTCACAGGTTTGAAAAAGAAATTAGATCTAGACATGAAAAACTTTAGACTTGAAGTGACTGTGCAAAGTTTGTGGTTTCCTAGAATTCACAGCAGTTATTTGACCCATCATCACTTTTTGTGTTAAAAAGGTTTTTAAAAAAGTAAAACCTATACATTTTCACTAAAAACTGACCTGTTTTACCAAACCTGCTTCTACAATCGACCAGGCTAGTATGCAGAGTCTGTTTTGTTGAGCGGCTTTAGTCGTGTTTGTTTGCAGAAGTTCCTGTTGTTTCTGTTTCTTGTCTGTGTGTCTTTCACTCAAGTCATTCACATTTTTTGTTTTCTGAATTTTAAGTAATATATAAGAGGAATTTCAGTTATATTTGAGTCATGTTTATGTTTTCCTTTTTGAAAAACACAATTTTTACCTGCATCTGTGACTGCAGCAATGAACCATGTTCACACACAGTGGTGTCTGGACATGACTCTGAGCCCATGCAGTGACTCCCACTACAGAGTCATGTCTGTTTTTAATGCACTACTTGTACTGCCTTCCAGCATCAGTCGTTGGCCTTATCCTTTTTTTCGCTGAAACTCTCTAGATGGTCTCAATTTTTATGGTCTGAAAGTTGTAAAATCCTAGGATTCCTTGCACTTTTACATGAGGAACATTATTCTGAACATTGTTGAACTATCTGGGCTTTTATGCCTTGATCAGAAAGGAGTGGACAGTGGATAGAAACAGGAAATAGGAAGAGAGTGGGGACTGACGAGTGGGAAACAAGCTGCAGGTTTGATTCAAACCTGGGCTACCCCTCAAGGTCATGGGGCTTGACCAAAACCGCAAAGCCATCTGCATCCCCAGATGTCCTTTTTAAATATTGTCATGTTACAAACCAGTTGCAAATTAAACTCATTAGTTTAGAGACTGTGCTGTGGTTTTTTTCGTTAGTTTTTGTTTTGTTTTTTTGTGATGTGCTTCTTATCCAATCAGATTACTCAGTGAAAACAGCCTGATGTTAAAAAAAACTCACCTCTAGATTCTTTAAATTTTCTTTTTCACTGGCAACCTGTCACAGTGAAACTTTTGTGTCCTTGTCTTATGTGAAAATGTGTTTGTGTGTCAAAAAACTACAGCCTAGAGTTGGGATGTAACGATGCATCATACCACATGTACATCCTACTAGAATAGAGACACAAACAAACCTGAGATTGTTTATTTGAAGAGGTGTTGTTTATAGGGATGGGTACCTTTCACATTTGAATTGATAAGGTACCGATGCCTGGTACCTGGCAATGCTGCTCCTGCTCTTGCCTTGTTTCCTACTTTATCCACTCTTCTCTCTGATTAGAGGCATAAAATAGCTTAAGAGAAAACAAAAATTACAGCCTCCAGCTTTGAGGGTGCAAGACGTGGTCATGTTTGTTGTAGAGAAACTGTTTCAAGTAACCAACATGGATCAACAATACTACACTGTCAGACAGTGCTTTATTTTTCAATGGTCCAAGTGGGTTTTGTTCTTATACAACATAAACCTTCTAGAAATTGCTCTCTGAGATGGAAACTATTGCTGCAGCTCTCTCAGGTCTTTGCCAGTTTATGTCCACTGTGCAGAAGCAGCAGTCAAACAGAGAGCACCGTGCCTGGAAATAGGAATAAATCTACACATAAATGTGTTTGATGAAAGAAAGTGTGTTTAGTCTTTGTTTCTCTTATTCAGCCTGGTGTTTATTGTCGTCTCCACAGCACTGGCTCCAGTACAAAGACCGCCCCCCTCAACATCAACAAAGTCTCCAGCAGCCTGCTCAGCTTCGGCAGGAAGCTCATCTCCCCGGCCATATCCAGCGGCTCCGGCGGCGTCTCACCAATCAACAGCGAGGTCCACTCCACCTCCTCCTCTTCTTCCTCCACATCCCCCTTAGCGGTGCCTGCGCCTGTCCTGCCTCACCCGCTCGCCGAGCCCCCGTCAGGCCACACCCCTCCACAGCCTCAGAGCCACACTCAGAATCAGCATTACCGCCTGCTCAAGTCCGAGAGCATGCCGGTCCACCTCAGCAAAGGTGAGCCAGACCACACGTTAACAGAAATCAGCTGACTGGTCATGGCCTGTGTGTGTTTCTGTTGGCTGTTGTGTAACTGTTTGATCAGCTGCATGCAGGGATTAACATCACAACAAATTATCAGAATATTTGCAGTTTGTGTGGACGCCACAGCTTCAGGTTTGACTCTCATGTGTGTTAGATGTAGTTCCAGGTGGAGTTTCTCAGGTCTCTAATCCAGCACAGACTCACACTGACACACAAGGTAACCATGGCCCCTGCTTGTGTGACGCACGCCTTCCTGCTCGCCGCCATTCATCTGAGCTTTCCATGTTGCTGCATGTCTTCATGTATAGCTTTTCATGTACTCCTGCTTCTTCATTTACATACATGCAGAACTATGAATGAGCCCTAGTTTCAAGAGCATGTAATTACACATTGCGACCAGCAGAGGGAGACAATAGCTCAACACAGAGGATGAATCTGACAGCATGAACAAGGTGGATGTGCCGAAAGCTTTCTGTGTTGCTTTAAGCATGTCCTCCGGAGCTTGTCATGTGATGTCACGTGTGTGTTTCTAGCTTCCTTGATTTAGCTGTGTGTTGTGTTTGTAAGGGCAAAGAAAAACAAGACAGAAAACAAGAGTCTTCCACAGCTTTAACTATCTCAGGCTCACATCATAAGTATGTTCAAATAAAAATACAAAAATTTAACATGTTGTACTCATATTGTAACATGCTATAGTAACACATTTTTAAAATGATGATTGTTTTTTAGAAAAAATAGTTATAAATAAAAGTAAAAGTTTAAAATGTCAGATCTGAAGACTTGGATTGCATGGACATAAATAACATCACAGAAGTGAAAACAAGAAGTTAATTTAAAAAGTTCAACACTTTTAAGATACATGAGTTAAAGAAAGAATAAGGACACAGTTATTAAGAACCAAAGTTAATTAACTTTTTAAATTATATTTCATTAATGCGTCATTTAAATGCAAATGTAATTATAACATCTTATTATTTCTTTTCTCTTCCTTTGACTTTCTGTTACAGCGGTATTATATGACATAAAAAACTCAAACTAAGATCTGCTCGTTGAATTTCTTTGTTCAAACTCTCAGCTGGCTTTAAGACCCCAAACAGAGAGGAGAAAGAGAGTTCACAGGTCGCAAAACACAACAGCTTTACTCTCTAAGCCAGGGGTCTGCAACCTTTACTTTCATAAAAGTTATTCAGGAGCCACAAAATCTACTTTATCTTCACAATAAAGTTAAAAAGTGTATAAATTTGAAACATATTAAAAATCCAGTGAATAATTAGAATATTTTGTGTTTATAAAATTGTACACGTTATGTATCAGTTTTTTATTTTCAATAAATTTGCAAAATTGAAAATGTAGAAAACTATGTAATATCATAAAGTTCATAAATAGATAATAAGATATTTCAGTAAGTTTGTGATTTTTTTCAAAGAAATAAGCACAAAAAAATGGCTGAAGATGCAAAATATTTTAAATTTTAAAACTGTTTTAAAATTTCATAAATTTGAAAATTAAAAAAATAGAAAAATAAATAACTGTCTTTTTGCAAACTTGCTCCATTTTAAATTATTTTTTAAAATTTTGGGGAAAAATGCAGAAATTAAAAAACAAATGAAATCTAAAAATTTGCAAAATCTTTAAAAAATTTGAATTTTTATTTCTAAATTTGCAAAAAGGTTACGAAAAATATATTTTTTTAAAAATGCAAAAAGTTGAAAAAAAAATTAGACAAATAATTATTTAATAATAAAATTATAAATAAAAATTCTTTATTTCATTATTATTATTTTTTTTTTTTTTCAAATCTACAGGGAGCCACAGGAAAGGAGTCAGAGAGCCGCATGAGGCTTCAGAGCCGCAGGTTGCAGACCCCTGCTCTAAGCTGTGAACTGAGGCTAAACTCAGAGAAAAACAATTAGATTTTAAGGATAATGTCTTGTTATTTCCAGAGTAAAGTTGTAAACATTTAGTAAAGTTTTCAGTTTATGAAAAAAAGGTCACAGCTTTCTGTGTTTTATTTTGAAGGGGAAGAATTAAAGAACAGCCAGTTGCCTGCTTCAGGGACATGTTAAATCTTTTATATCCAAATAAGGACTCTGAACCGATTGTACGAGATAGTGTGTCTCCTCTGAAGAGGAGAAGACTAACTAGAAGCTTGTTCTTACTTCTACAACCACTGTCTGTCTGATCCATGTTCCTCTTATCAGTGCAGGAAGCTTTATTCTCATGACACTGAGACTTTTTCATGATAATTTATGATCTAAATCACACTGATTCATGAGTTTATTCTTGTAAATCTATGATTTTTTTGTTCCTGAGTAATGTAAAGGTATTTTTTTTTTAATTTAACAAGGTTATTCTCATGAATTAAGACTTTTTTTCTTGTTAACTAACAACTTTTTTTCTGCCATGACTTTACTTTTAGTTTTGTTTCATCATTAAAGCAGCCTTAATCCCCCTGTCTTTATTCTCTGGCAGGTTTACAGATATAAGGACTTTGTCTTGGTGTTATTTGAGCATATGTTGCTGCATTTGTTTAAGCTGAAGATATAAACTCAAACTCACTGATTCTGAGACTGGATTCAACCGTGACACAGTCAACGTTTTTGTAATGACTCAGTCTCATCTTTTCTGTATCTTGCCTGGTGTCCTCTGTCCCTCCCTCAGGCCAAAGCTCGCGGACAGTCAGCTCCTCACCCAGCATAGAAAGCCTCTCGGGTGGGCGGGGCCAGTCCACCGCCTCCCCGCCGTTGCCTCCCTCCAGAGGGAGTGATGTCAGCACTTCATCTCCGCCCCTCTCCGCTAACAAGAAGGAGTCCTTCTTCAACATCACCCGCTCCCGCTCCCACAGCAAGACTATGGGAAAGAAAGAGACGGTGAGCCGCTCCACCTGCTGATAACCTTTAAACTGTTACTGTCAGGCTGTCGCTGCGTCCTCCTGTTTGTCCTTTTCTCAGCAAGTGAGACTCCTTCACCTCACAGTTTCAGCCCTGATCCCTCCCATGTAGACAACATGTCCATGTGTTAACTGTTTCTACGCTCCTCTTTGCCTCCTCCACTGCTTTTAATCAGATCTCTTTTAACATGTTTGTGTATTGGTGTGTGTGTTCTCCGCAGGAGGAGGACCTGGAAGCCCAGGTCTCTTTCCTGCAGGGTCAGATCAACGACCTGGAAGCCATGAGCAAATACTGTGCCAAGATGATGAACACTCACATCTGTGAGTACATCAGCGACAGATGGTTTTATTCCCACAAGCATTTCCAACGAATTAAACATCAGTTAGTTCAGATACCAAACATCTTTTATTCTGAAAGGCCTTCTGTGAAACAAAACAAACGTGTTGGTGTCTGAATAACTTAATTTGGCTTAAAGTGTCGAGTAAATGCGCGGGTTAAGCTCTGCCTTCTTAGATGTTTAATTGTTATATTACTTTAAGTGCTCGTTTAATCCAGTCAGTATTTTCTCATCTCATGTTAAGGAGCTTTTGCTACTACTGCATCTTTCAGGTGTTTTCTTACACGTGCCTAAAATTGTGTCATATTAGTGAGAAATTCGATGCTCTGAAACTTTTATGATTGAACTAAAATAAATTCATGTGAACACAGATGCTCTTAAGTAAGGGGTATCTGGATGTCAGTTTTATTGATGAGCAGTACTATCAGTGAGGATTAACCAGTCAGACATATCTGAGTCTGTCTGAGTGTCAGATAAAAGCAGATTTGAATCTTTGTTTTCTACAGAAACTGTCATCAGTATAACTCTGCTCACCGGACTCAGATGTCAGTGCATCATAGCAAAGTTTGTCCAGTCAAACACATCCTGACTCTGAACTTCTGAGTCCTCTCAGCACCGTCTGAGCCACATGTAGCAGAACAAATCAGCTGAGCAAACAATGGCCTTCTTTGAATGGTTTAAGAGTAGGGATTAACAAATAATCAGCTTTGGCTGATTAAAGGAGCATGTATTCAACCTCTAGTATTTTTTTATTTCGTACCTCACCAATAAAACTTACTCTTTAAAGTGTTTTACTTTGACTCTACTGCAATCGTTTCCTTCCTTCTGGGTTTGTTTTAACCATAGACTATAAAATATGGACGTCACCCGTATGATCCTAAAATGAAACGGTGAAATCAAGCAGTCGTTGGACACAGCCATATTGGATATGACACAAGCCTTGAGCTTCATTTTTAACAGTGACAGGGCGCCTGTCAGTCACATGAGCTGTGTTGTGTCTCTGATTGGACAATCAGAAGAACAAATTAATTCACCATACAGTGTGTGCCGATAGCGAAATTGGTACTTCAGACCCAAGACGTTTTTGAGCCAGGTTGTAAACATGTTTTTAACACCATAAAAGTAATTTTTTTGGCTGGGTGTGTACATGGTTTCTGGTCTTTCTGCAGCCAGCCTCATGTGGATTCTCAATGAACAGCAACTTCTGCATAGATTTCATTTTTTTTAACCAGATGTTGCCTCTTGATTTTAACTCACCACTCCATCTCCTCTAATATCCCACCCAAAAAAGTATCTGATTGGCCAGACGCCACAGGGGACACACCTTTACTGATGGTGTCCCTGGTAAACTGCTAACTCCTGACGATTTGTTTTATTAAATTTTTGCCATTTAAATAATGTTTTATCCAGAGTTAGTAATATTCTAAATCGTTAACTTGTACAGAATTTTTTTTTTTTTTTATAAATACATATTGGATCCAAATATTGGTTATTTGACTCATGAACTAATGATAGCTAGGTATATTTGGTGTAATTGATATCAAAACTGAGAAACTAATATCAGCCTACCCCTAGTTAATGCTATGTTTTATAAAATAAGCTTAAATCAGTCTAAATCCAAACCAGTGCAGAGTCCAAAAAAAAATGTTTAATTGACAAACTAGTCAGCTGGTGTTTTGCTAGCTTGAAAGTTTGTCCTCTTTAAAGTGGCATCAGTAAGTCTCAGAAACATCCACCCTCTGGCTGTGACTCACACACAGGACCAGTGTTTAGAAAACAATAATATGCTTTGTTTCGTTGGAATAATATATTCTGAATGGGGGGGTTGATGTTGGTTTTGAGGCTCAGTGAGTAACAGCTTTTAACACTTCCACAGGTAAAATCCAGGAAGTGATTCTCCAAGAGAACCTGGAGAAGGAGGATGAGGTCTTAGTGTCGCTGGCTGGACTCAAACAAGTGAGTCCGACAACCACATGAAGGTTTTTTTAGTTTGATATTGTCATCATACTTTCTTTACATTCCTGTCCCCCTTTTGTTTTTCTGATCTAACCAGATCAAAGACATCCTCAAGGGGGCGCTGCGCTTCAACCAAAGCCAGCTGGAAGCTGAAGAGAATGAGGAGATCACCATCGCTGATGATCACTACACCTCCACAGCAGCAGCTGCTGAGACTGCCCTGAGTGCCAACCACCACCTCAGTGACCTCCAACAGCAGGGACACAGCAGACAAGAGCGGGACTCTGATCTGGACGGGAGCGTGAGCACGGATGAGAGGGAGGAAGAGGAGCAGGCCATGACACCACCTGACCAACAGGTTCATTCATTAGTCCTCTTTAGACTGCTGGACTTTTGTGTTACCTATCCGTAAGCTCATGATCAGGTATCCCACAGTGTCTGTAGATGTTGTGCCTTTAACGAAACCCTGTATGAAAATTCTGCACCAGACCTCAGTTGTTTGCAGGATTAGGTCATGTGACTGCAAAGCTTGTTACCATTAGAGATTAATCAAACCACAAAAGATGCTGCATAAAACAACAACTGTGTAATGAAAATAGTGAGTCGCATGTTCCCTGGAGGCTGGGGTTTGTAGAATAAATAAAGTGAGCTTCAGGGCCAAACAAACAGCACACATTGCTTATACAGTCTTATGTTGGATACACATCTCCTGCTCCAGCTCACCCAGACTGCAGTAAATATTTGAGGCAGGATTGTCCTCGACATAATCTTTATCATCTCTGCACAGGTCGCATCCTCTCTAGGCTCAGAGGGGAAGAACTGGGACGACTACATCCTGGTGTCCCAGGACGGGGACCTGCAGGCGGCTGAGGAGGGAGGGAGAGAGGGAGGTGGAAGAGCTGCAGCCGAGCGCACCCCTCCAATTGGACGAGGGCGCGGCATGGTGCGACTGGAGCCAGAGGGCGCCGCAGGGACTTTCCATGATCCACTCATGGCCAGCCCAAACTCAGGCTCCTCTAGCCCAGACGAGGGCTCCACCCACAGCAAGGACTCTGACTTCACCATCGTGAACCCGAACGATCTTTGAGCAAGCAAACCACTGGCTCCTCCTCGTCCTCCTCCTCTTCTACCTGTTAAATTTCCACTGAGAGGACGTGATGATCCAAAAAATGACTTGGGGTCAGCGGGTGGGTGGAGTCTGCAGAGTTGCCGTCAGCTATGAAATTGCACATATGGACTGTGGCTCTTCCAGTCACACACATACGATACTCTGTCTCTTTACTCGTCTCTGTCTGAGCTGATGCTGTATGCTTTCTCATCTAATGCCTGTCTCCTCATCATGTCGTCTCCTGTCATGTTGTATTTAACTGTAGCACCCTGCTCCACACAGAGAGGGCGCCATTGAACTTCTTACCCCCTCCCTAACTACACGATTACTCGAACAAGTTGGACCTCAGAATGCATTTCTTCACAGCGGAGGACTCGCTCCTCCTGAGCTTACTGTAAAACGAAGCGTGATACTCCCTTTGTTCTGAATGTGGAGATGTGGCCCTTCCTCTGCTAATGTTCTTGAGTCTGTATGTATGGGTCCTCACAGAGGACATTTTCTGCTCTGATACTTCAAGGAAAGCTGTCTGCTTCCTTCCCCTCCTGAACCAGTGCCTCTGACCATTATCCTCTTCAACCAAACAAAACCTGACTGTCTGACCTTATTCCTTTTTGTTAGTGTTTTTCTTTTTTTAAAAGAATATTTTTAACCCTTAGACCTTTACTTTCCTGGATACAAACGGAATAGGTCTCATTTTTCTTCTTTTTGTTTTAAATAGATTCCAATGTGGACGTTTTAATGTGTTAATTGACTTTTTTTTTCATTTCTCACATTATAACTAAATTGTTTTTGTGTCCTGTGGAAACCATGTAAAGCAGCACACACAAAGAATGTCCCTCTAGCTGCCCATTCAGCATAATTAACTCAAGACCAATAAAACTACATAGCTCTTACACATTGAAGTCATTGTGTCTGTTTGGGGATGCTGAGCTTCTTTCAGGACAGCGAGGTTGACGTCTACATGTCTTTGTAAGTATCACTTCAGTTTCTTACAGTCACAGAAAACGTTTAAAGTCTTTAACTTAAACACAGTCTGTTAAAAACTGGGCGGCCTCAATCATCAAGACACATGACAAATGCAGGGGCGTGCATGATCTTTGATGGAGGTGGCTTTACTCAGGAACTGACTCATGCAGGGGTGGGATCAAGTATGTGTGCGTGTGCAGTTTTATATTAGTTCCCTGGTCCATTTTCACCACCAATATCTGTTGTGACTACCAGTATGAGGCATCATACAGATGTTTTTTTCCTGTTTATATGTTTTAAACTTTAGAATTCACAACAGAGAAGCAACCGATTATTTTATTTGTTAAAAATTTGATTTCCAAAGTAACAAAGCAACATGCTTCACTGAAAGGCAAAGGAAGTTACTGGTAGGTTACTGCATTAAAGCATGAGAGAAATGACCAATCACAGTTTGGGTTTATGATGTTGAGTGGTCAAAAAAAAACTGAAATGGAAACAAATGTTTATGTCTTATTTTTGGTTGAAAAAAAAAGAAAGAAAAAAATAATAATATGAGCCACATTCACTCGAACCGTCAAGCAAAAAATTTCTTAAATTAAAAAAAAAGGAAAAAAAAAAACAAAAATGATGCCTGAAAAAAAAAAATGAATAAAATATAAAAAAAAATCTGCCAATGCAGGAAAAAAAAAAAAACACATTTTCAGTGAATTTTTGGCTTTTAAAATATTTTTTTTTTCTGGACTTGTCAAGAAAATGTGATTTATTTTGAGTCCAACAATACAGTTGTCTTAAAGAAAAAATATAAACATTTCCTTAGATTCCATTTTTGCAGCGTATAAATTGCAGCTATTAGCCAATCAGGTTTCAAAGCAGGCCCAGTCTCTACCCACCCATGTGGACTTACTCTTTGGCAAACCTTCTGCTTTTTTTCTGAACTTGTGTTAAATGAGTCTTTTTTTTCCATTATGACCTTTCCTGGAGTGTCATAATTGACTGTACTACTGTGCTCATGTGATCTGTCAGTGTTACATGTTTACATTAAGCATGTCTGTATGGTTCCAAACCTAAAGACTGATAAATGTTGGGACTATATCTCCTTTGCAGGCAATTAGTCACTCACTGGTAGATGGCATTTTAAAAGTTTTGGGGGGAGGACTGTGCCAGCAGAAAGGTCACCACTTTCTGTCCTGAGGGTGTAAGTGGTAAGTTTTTATGGAAATTCAAATTTGGAGCTGAGAAAACAAAAAGTAATTAAGCCTTGAAGGAAAATTCTTTATCATAAATTTCCATAGAAAAAAAACTTAAACCCTGAAACACTTGGGATGTTTCTTTCTGAATCTAAAGAGTGTTGTGTGTACAAAGATGGACTCTACTTCTCTGTCGTATAAAAATGAAGCCAAAATACCACTGCACAGGTGCTGACATATTGAGCTGGTCTTGAGTCCAGGGGTCTGTTTCACAAAGCAGTTTTAAACCTTGAGTCTAATTCTGAACTGTGAGTTGATCTACTTTGAGATAGAAAACTCTGAGTTTTTGGTTTCAGAACAGCTGATTTGAGTTAGTTTAATCGACTCAGAGCAGTTTCACCTGGAGTTAAGTGTTTAGCCCAACCATAAAAAGCCATCATCAATGGAGCCCAGATTCAATGATACACCATGGCAACAGAGAGGAGAAGGGACACGCTTTTCACCCTTATTCAACCAGAAACTTTAATGCGCTCATATGAAGTTTAAGCATGTTATAAGAAAAAAAGAGCAACACCTGCAAGAAAGGGAGGGCCAGCATGGGAGAAAATTGCTGATTGGGTCAATGTGTAAGTATAAATGTAGTGCTTTGCAATCTCAATAACATAACATGGACAATCTGTTTGAATTTAATAAATTAAACTTATTAAAATGTACATAGTAATTAGTTTAATTTATTTAATTTAGGTGCAATCCTTTGGGGCTGAAGCACACTTGGCAACAGCTAAGACAGAAATATAATAACATTATTCAAGCAGGTAAAATCTGAGCATAATCTCATGGGGCAGGCTTTTTTAACATGCTTCACATTGTAAATACTAAGTGGCTGTTTGACTGTGTAGTGGTTTTATCCCAAAAATGATGCTGTTTTCACACACATAAATTGCTTTCTCATCAGTATTACATTCTGTTAGATAACAAAGCCCAATTAAACTAACACAGTCAGCCATATACTCAGTCAACAGAAAGAAAGGGGAAACCACAAAGACTGGTAAAAGCCGTTTCATGGTGAGGCACTCTTTTCTGCCAACTCTGGGTACAGTTGCCTTACTTGAATTCTCTGCATCTCTGATATACAAAAAAAACTTCTGTTTGCACAGAAACTCAGTGCAACACACAATATCTGCTGGGAAGTGAGCGCATGACTTCGAGCAGTAATGTTGCAAATGTAAGGACAGAATAAGTTGTGTAAGTAAATGATTGACTGAGGTGTATACCCTTTTTATAGCAGAAATGACATAAAACTGAACTATCAAAATAAACACAAGAAATAAGTATGTTTATGGAAATAACATATTAGAAAGTAAAAAAAAAAAAAATCAGAAGTATATTTTATATTGTGACCCATGTCCCATCTGTTAACATGGAATAGGTAGGTTTATGACCAACATTTTTTAGGTAATCAGCAGGGGGAGCTCTAAAAGTTTAGGCCTGGGACTGTGTGAAATGTCGCTTCAGTGATGTCACCATTTAGTCTCTGCAGAATGACTCAACCAAGCTCGAGGTAAAGAAATGAAGCTGAGGCAGATCTTTGGCTCCTTGGTTAACGGCTTGAATTCACCAAATGCATCTCCAGTTTGTCTCAGCTCCATTACGGCACCAGATCTGACAGGCTTCCATACAAGTCAATGTGTCAACTTCTGCTGGATCTGCTCTTTTGCAGTCCGGCTGCGAGGTTGGTCTGGCAGGTCACAGGTAATGCACAGCTATCCTATTTTTGCCAGACGTGGAGTTTTGACCCATAAATTTAATGTAGGGAAGATTGAGTTGGACAAGAAGTCATGTACGGAAATTACCTGAAAGCAGCTAGTGACTTTCAAAATAAAACGTGTCAACATCAGTTCATATTTAGCTCGACTACAACAACAAACTGACAGAATGAGCAGAGCCAGACCAGAGGTCATCAGGTTTGAGGTTTTACAGCCCAACATGACTGAAGAGAGGCTTATCAATGGAGAGGGAAGCTTGGGAACTCCTCGATCTTGTTACTCCAGCTGTCTGTCAGTGTTGCAGCTTGCAGCGGAGCTGGACTGCAGACTTATCTGGTGTATTTGAAGTGTAGCAGCTGTATTGTGCCTGTCTTTCAGAGTAAATTCATAATTCATAATCCCACAAGCATGTTGATTTGTTGGTTGCTTGAAGGTTTTGGATTCATTTTGGACACCTTCAGTGTGGTCCATGCTTTTACCAGGTCTGTAAACCCAGACAGACAAACATTAACTCAGGAATATTTTTCATTTTAAACATTTCACCATCTACAGTCTCATAATGCCAGGGTAAACTTCTTCTATTACCAAAGTATAGATATGAAAAAAGCTCGAGTAGACAGAAAAGTGACCCTGTGCTGTAGTGACTCAGTTTTTTTTTACATACTGGCCAAAGATGCAGAAAAACTCAATGCATATCAGGTTTGTGAGTGAAAGCCTTGTCTTTCATCTCTCCTCTGCATCAGAGCCATCAATGGAAGCTGATTAGAGGCTTTGATGTCCTGTACACTGCAGCACCAAAGGTCGGCCTCCCTTTTACAGTAGATTAGTGTCCACAGCTGTCATTTGCACTCCACACAACGTGCTCCGTGTGTCAAAATGAATAAATGCACATCAAAGTGAATCTGTCGCAGGAGGGAAAAAAAACACACAGGACAGCCTCCTTTATTAAAAACTAATTTATTTCCATCTTGAGCGTGAAGGACGATCATGAACTGCAACTTCTCACAGAGCTGATCAGGTCAAACCTGGTCTACTGCACCTTACACTGGAATGTTTTCATTCAGGATCAATAACTTATGTAAAATATTCTTCACAGCAAGAGGATAAAGTAACATATTAAAATACTGTACAGTGTTTTTCACACGAAGCACTTTGAACGTAAAGGTTTTTGTTCCCTAAAGGCAGACATGAACAGGTCCAGAGGATCAATAAGCACAGGAGGCTCAGGAAAAATACAAAAATATAGAATACTGTGTGAGGCAACGATATTCAGAGGGTTAGAGATGGATGAGAGCAGGGATCCAGGACCTTGAAATGCTTGATGGAAAAGTGTCATAAAGGGGCAGCATCCGTCCAAGAGATTCACTGTTCAAAGACCTAAAACTAACTCTCTGCTTCTCTCCCGTTTAGAAAGTGTGTCCTGTTAACCCACTCCAGTCCAATCCTGGTTTAAATCCTTGTTTGATATTGCTAGATTTTCTCTAACGTGTGGAGTTGGCAGTTTTAAAAGCTTTTATTTAAAGGATCTCAACATCTCCAAGCTGTCGTCTCACACTATGCCACAAACATGACAAACTTTTCTTGCTCTTTAAGGACAAATTGCACATAAGGAGAAGGTAATAGACCTTAAAGTATTTACAGTTTAGTACAGTACAAACTGAACCTTGGCTTCAACTACATTCATCTCTTCAGCGTCACTGCTCCACTCAGACTCCTGCAGCGCTCTGTCTGCATTTTGACGTCCGTGACATTCATCCTCTCTTCTGTTTTTCTCTCTTAAGATCACAGTTCCTGCTCCAGCTCTCCCAAAGCATTGGAAAAGCTTCCTTCTAAGGCGGGTTAAGAAGTTGAATGACAGGAAAAGGTTCATTTCAGCAGCCATGATGGCAGCTTGGTCTTTAATGGTGTGTTGGTTGTTTTTCTCGCTATGCAGAAGTGTTGGGTTTGTCCTCCTGTCCTCGACGTGTCTGCGAGCGCACTCTTCTCACTCCTGCACTCTCCCTGGTGAGACTTCCTGCCAAAGCAGCATCATGGACCTGCTTCATGTTCTCCTGCACCTCAGCACTGGCATGTTTCAGCAGATCGGCCTGACCCTGAGGAAGGAGAACACAGAGAGAGGTGAGGGCAGAAAGGGAAAGAGAGCAGAAGTGTGAGCGGCTAGCTCAAGGCAGAATCAGTCTCCAGCAGTCTGTCCAGAAGGCTGTTTCTGTGTGTGTGTGTGTGTGTGTGTGTGTGTGTGTGTGTGTGTGTGCTGCTGCTGACCTTAAGGATGGTGATGTTCCAGCTGAAACTCTCCAGAGCTCGGCTGACCTTACGACCCTTAAGCCCCTCCTTCGCTGCCAGACTCTGTAGCTTCTCATGAAACTCCATGGCTACAGACAAAAACACAGAGAAACACAGCAGATCAGAAAACGCTCAGTTAGTTATTCATGGATCTGTCAAAATTTACACCTCAACTTAAATATCTGCTTTAAACATATTTTGACAAACACCTTTGTCCCCAAAACAGTGTGAATTCTTTATTTCTACAACCTTATCATTTAAGAAATCATCTGCTTCTTATAAAAGGGTTTTTTAATTTAAAATTATCATGAACAGATTTAGGGAATGCGATTATCACCCCCCTTGAAATAAGGAAAATGTGCGCAGACAAAAACAAACACTTGCGTGTGTATGTGTGTGTGTGTTTATGATTGAATGATGCTCTTCCTGCTCAATTTACAGCCATCGCAGCTGATCAATTAAAGTAATCCTTTTCTTTTTTTTAGGGCCTGAGCCCGCCAACCGCAGGTTGGGCCAGAGCCCTATTGAAACCCTTGCGATTATTATTATACTTCTTTATTATTTGTTTCCGCGCCTTAAACCCCAAATTGTGTGCCTTTTGCTTGGTGAAAACGCGAACGCGCATGTACCCAAAATTCGTATGCCCGAAAAAATTTTTGAATCTGCAACTTGCACAAAAATGAACGCTCCATAGCGCCCCCTAGGGGCTAAAAACTGCAGCCCCTCGGGCGACTTTCAGCTACAGCCCTGAAACTTGGTGGACATAACGAGCATGCCCAGACCTCAAAAAAAGTCTCTTACGACTATGGTGATTACCGAACACGAACTTCGCTATTTGCGCCTAAACATCATGATTTAGCGATTTTGGGCTACGTATTTTAACGAACTAGTCCTAGGTTTTTTGACTTATCAACTCCAAACTTGGCCTGAGTATACTACACATACTGAAGATCAATAATCATTACCAAATTAGTATAATTTTTTTCAGTTTGGCCACGACATCGGCTCAAAGTTCGGAATTTTTCAACTTTGTCCGATCTGCACCAAAACGGTAGGCATAACAATCATGCCAAGACCTACAAAAAAGTCTATTATGACCATAGTCAATTCCGAACAGGAAGTTCGCAATTTGCCCGTAAACCTCGGCTTTTGACCATTTTTAGCCTCAGAGTAAATGGAGCAATTCCTGGGTTTTTCATCAGATCAACGCCAAACTTGCCCTGTGTACACTAAACACACTGACAATGATAACTTCCAAATGGATTTTTGCTACGTCAGTGGGCGTGGCCACAAATGACAGTCAAAGTTGACCATTTTTAATGGCTCTCTGGTTCAGTGTTGGATCAGGGCCAATATGCACACACAGGTTCAGTGTCACAGCCTCAGTTCATTTCTATCACTGGTTGCACTAACATTAATGCTCCATAGCACCACCCAGGGGCTTAAGTCTGCAGCCCATCCAGCTACTTTGAGCTACGGGCATCAAAAGTTTGGGGCTTAACCCCCCGTGCCTAAACCTATGGCTTTTGGCTGAGCCACGTTTCGCTGCTTATGCGGCAGCTGGGACATGCTCTGATTAGCAAGCATTGGGCAAGCACATGTGGCGCCTGTGACACACTCCGACTGGCGCACACTGGGCGAGGGCCCGTTCATCGCTGCTTGCAGCTTTAATTGTTGTTGTTTCTTGTACCACAAAATAAAACACACTTCACACTTGACTCTGCATCAAACAGCCTTTATGTGGCTCTCATTCCAAGAGGAAACACGTGTTCCTACGCCTCCAGGGCTCTGATCAGCTGCTCAGGTTTATGGTGTATGACCCAGTCTCAATAAAGGGGCACTCACCACAGACAAAAAAACATACACAGCCCCACTTTGTGAGCCAGCTTGGAGCTGCAAAGTTACTGCAAAGAGCCTCATGCTAGACGACAGAGCATATGGGCGCCAGTTTGGCCCGGTGGCTGACATGAGCCGACAGCCCTCAAGTGTGGGACAGTTCTGACCCGAAGCCTTTTTCCTGCATGTCACTCCCCAAACTCTCTCTGTCTTCTTCTCTCCTTTGACTACCACTCTATCAACTATCCTTTCCTCTATAAAATGGGTTGTAAAATAGATTTCTATAGATTTGGATTTGTATAAGATTAGATATGCACTCACTGGCCACTTAATTCTCACCTGTCTAACTGCTCGTTAATGCAAATTCCTAATCAGCCAATCACATGGCAGCAACTCAATGCATTAAGGCATGTAGACATAGTCAAGATGATCCACTGTAGTTCAAACCGAGCATCAGAACGGGGAAGAAAGGTGATTTAAGTGACTTTGAACATAGCATGGTTGTTGGTGCCAGACAGGCTGGTCTGAGCATTTCACAAACTGCTGATCTACTGGGATTTTCACGCACAACCATCTCTAGGGTTTACAGAGAATGGTCCCAAAAAGAGAAAATATCCAGTGAGCGGCAGTTCTGTGGGTGAAAATCCCTTGTTGATGCCAGAGGTCAGAGGAGAATGGCCAGACAGGTTGGAGCTGATAGAAAGACAACAGTGACTCAAATAACCACTGGTTACAACCGAGGTCTGCAGAAGAGCATCTCTGAACACACAACACGTCCAACCTTGAGGCAGATGGGCTACAGCAGCAGAAGACCACACCGTGTGACCCTCCTGTCAGCTAAGAACAGGAAACTGAGGCTACAATTCACACAGCAACACCAAAACTGGACAATAGAAGATTGGAAAATCGTTGCCTGGTCTGATGAGTCTGGATTTCTGCTCCACATTCAGATGGTACGGTCAGAATTTGGCGTCAACAACATGAAAGCATGGATCCATCCTGCCTTGTATCAACGGTTCAGGCTGCTGCTGGTGTAAAGGTGTGTGGGATATTTTCTCGGCTCACTTTGGGCCCCTTAGTACCAACTGAGCATGGTTTAAAGTCCACAGCCTACCTGAGTCTTGTTGCTGACCATGTCCATCCCTTTATGAGCACAGTGTACCCATCTTCTGATGGATACTTCCAGCAGGATAACGCTCCATGTCATAAAGCTGGAATCATCTCAGACTGGTTTTGTGAACATGACAATGAGTTCACTGTACTCAAATGTCCTCCACAGTCCCCAGATCTCAATCCAATAGAGCACCTTTGGGATGTGGTGGAACAGGAGATTCTCATCATGGATGTTCAGCCAACAAATCTGCAGCAACTGTGTGATGCTATCATGTCAATATGAACCAAACTCTCTGAGGAATGTTTCCAGTACTTTCTTGAATCTATGCTGTGAAGGATTAAGGCAGTTCTGAAGGCAAAAGGGGGTCCAACCCGGTACTAGCAATGTGTACCTAGTAAAGTGGCCAGTGAGTGTATGTGGGGATTAATAAAGTATTCTTTATCCTGATTCTGACAGAGGCCTTAAAAAATATCAAATCATAAAGAAAAAGTTACAGCCTGTTAATTTTTACAGTCTTTCTGGCTATGCCACATTTCTTGCAGTCAGAAAACTCTCTTTTTGTTGTTGTTGATTAAACTTGACTTGTATGAAGGCATTAATAATGAAACCACTGATGCTTTGAGTGACAACCAGCTGTTACTAACAGTCTCCTTGGTTTTACCTCAGCCAGTTAAACTCTGTTTCCACAAAGCAGTCCGGTTTGGATCAGTACAGTTTGCTATGGGTTTGACTGGTGGAACCTGATCCTGTTTGCATTTCCAGGTAACCATGCCCACTCTTGGTAGGGGGCATGTAAACTGGATGCCAATCGCTGAATCAGTTAGGTAGTAGCATAATGCCATAGCAGTGTGACACAGTGCACCCTGCTAAATCTAACAAAGAGGAAAAGCGCAACAGTAAACAAAGAGCAATGGTGGAGGACAATTTGTCTTCTTTGTGATTAGCATGTGGGTCTTTGTTACAAAGCATAACCAAGCTCTGTTTCAGAGAAGGCTGCGTGAATTAAGTTAGTGACGATTCTTTCAACCAATGAATGGTCTGCAGTGTTGTAGCTCCACCTTCAGGGGTTGGAACAGTTTAGTCTGGCATCCCAACAGATGGGTACCCAAAAGTGAGATGGTCCAGTTTGGTTATATTGGGACCTGTTCCAGGTTAAGTTAGTGAAAACGCCATAAAATGCGTGCCGTATCAAGACAAACCAAACTAACCCGCTTTGTGGAAATGGGGCTCTAGATGCACTGATCTCTTGAGGTCTCTCGTCCAAAAATCAAGTTTTTGTCTACACTAGCATCCCCGCGCCTAAAGGTAACATCAAGTTCATTTAGCTGACTGAGCCAAAACAACTTCAACTATTTCCTTAAAGAAGATAAGAATCAGGGTTAGGGTCCGACACACAGTGACTATATCACCCCAAAAAACAATTTCTCCATCAATCTTTGTCTCGAGATTCTCTCACTGAAGACCCCTGGAAACGTAATCTCTGAAGGTGTGACCACTTCTCTTTTCTCATTTCAAACAGAGCTACTGTCATCACTTAGCAGTGGATAATGTTATAGAGTCAGCGTTAACAGCACTGTAGCTGTAATTAACCGGGGACACAGGGATGGTTTGATTCTGTGAACTCATCAGCTGCAGCGCTGAGCTCACTCGTCTCTTTCAGGTATTAAAGCCCACACATACAGCTCACACACATCACCACCACACACATTACATGATGGTAAAAAAAATATAATACAGATCAAAACAAAGCTCTGACCAAACATTTGCATTGTTTAAGCTGTAAGATAAGGAAAAAGAGCCATGATCCTTTGGTGGGAGAGTTTACATCATCCACCTGCAGGATTCACTCCATCACAAGCGGACTCCAGACTCAGGGGGATTGTGTCGTATCCTAGTGTCTTCATCCAGACCCACGCTTAATGAAGCTGCTCACATCAAGGGCTCTTATCGCCAAAGTCTTTCCACGTTTCCACCCACACTAAATGTTGTTATCCACTTTTAATTAATCCCTGCTTATTGAAATTCAGACTGGAGTCACACTTAGTCAGAAAGTCTTCGAACTTTGCCAAATTAGACAAAGTTTGAGCATCAAAGCGAGGAGAGTAACAAATGAGGGAAACAATGGAAGTGAATGAAAACTGTGAGTGATGGGTAAACATGAGGAGAGAAGAGAGATGGTGTCATAAGAGTGAGGCCGACGGCGACTTCCAGTGTGTGCTGAGTTGTGTTGTGTGTCTGGCTTCCTCTGACCGCCCTGGGCCACTGTCCCGCTGTTACCATGGAAACCCGGAAGTGGGTTAACATGGGGCACACATTGCTGCGAGCCATCGATAGCCCAGACGTTAGCCATGCCATGCTGTGAACCACACACACACATACCAGACACACACACACACACACACACACACACACACACACACACACACACACATGTACAAACACTCAGAGTAAACAGATTGATTGTGTGTATAATTTACCATTTCTTTACCCATAATCCTTTTCACTCAATAACCAGCTGCAAACATGGACACACACCTGCACACACATACGATGTCACTGCTCAACACTC
This sequence comes from Halichoeres trimaculatus, assembly GCF_033239565.1. NCBI lineage: Eukaryota > Metazoa > Chordata > Actinopteri > Labriformes > Labridae > Halichoeres > Halichoeres trimaculatus. Next base: position 21,675,854 of record NW_027437192.1, read on the forward strand.
ACACACCTACAGAAGTTGCCTGAATAATAACCTTTAGCAGGCGGTTGCTAGGCAACTCAAAGCCTACGTGCCAATGTGTGTATATGTGTGTGTGTGTGTGTGTGTGTGTGTGTGTGAGTGAGTGTGCGTCTATTTCCCTGTGAAACCAAGCGAAGCCGATGGAGAGAACATTATTTCCGAGCCAATCCTGGGACAGTGTGCAGACATAGACGCAGGGTCCTGACCCACAGGCCAAAATAACCTTCAGGGGGTTGCCAAACAGGACGTAACAGGAAGTGCACAAATCTAACTTCCTGTCCTCTATGTGACCTCTGAAGATGCATGATGGGAAGAGACAAGGCGTATACTGTGCATTTACAAGTGTTTTATGAAGTGTAAAATCAATGTATAAGGATCTGTGTCTTACTGTGACACATGTCAAAGGCTAAATGAGAGGCTCTTAAAGGGCCAGCACACCAAATTACAAAACTCTGACCAAAAAAAAGACAGAACAAAATCTAAAGACCTCTTTTTATAAAAAAAACAACATTTTTATAAAGCATCTGCCAATGTGTGAACTAGATTTTTTAACTCGTTTTACATTGAGTCAGTATTGGATACATTTCACTGTTTAATATCAATCTGAAATTCATTGAATTAAGCTCATACATTTTTACACTTAAAGATTCAACAAAGAGTCCCTTTCTACTTTAAGAGATGTCTGAAGACTTATCTGTTCAGGGAACACTTAAGCACCTAATCTGACCCTTCTCCTCTTTGTCCTCAGGGGTAGAATGAGTCAGAAGGTTTCAGCCGCAGCTCTTAGTCAATTTTTAGCACTGATCATTGAATGTTGTTGAAGGTTTAACTACATTTTTGCAGACATTAATTATGGTTAGTTAAGGCTACATTATTCTACATGGGAAAAAAAAAAGGAAAAAGGACAAAAAAAATCTTCTTGCATTTAATGGCAGGGCCTGCAGCCAAATAACTTGTAGCACTTTGTTGCACTAAGTTTTTCCCTTCTGTCTAAATTCTTGCTTATGTTGCACTTTTGGACAAAAGCTTCTGCTAAATGAAACTGTAGGACTGTAAACTGTAGAACACATTTGTGTTTTATTAACCGTCATTGCTTTGCCTGAGTGACCTAGCCACAGGTAAAAGCTGGACCAAGTCCAGACTAGACTAACAGGCTGTGTCGTAAAGCTTGTGGGTGATATTCTAAGAAACAGGAATAATAACAGGATCATCATGTTGAGGAGTTTCCTTAAGCTTTGGAAGGAGTGAGGATCAAGGAGAGAGGAGGGAAATTGGGGAACTGATATTCTACATCTGAGAGCTAAATTTTACTCCCCTCTTGGATGTTGTGTTTCAACCCAAACTCTACTCTTGCTTCTTAAGCTGCTGGTCAAAATATAAATAATAAACAGAAAGATTAGTCTTGGCAGAGCGTCTTCTACAAAGTCTTTGCTCCCCTGAAAGCCCCAAGAAGATAATAACAAACCATCAAAGCTACCTCAATGATCCCTACAGTCCACAGGCCATTGAACCAGATTAGAGGAGAGGAAAATCTTTTAAAGGAAATAACTCAAATAGAATTTTTTTTTTTTGTGATGTTGGTGGAGAGCAGCAACCTTTATTAATAGTCATGGCCATCGAGAGTGATGGACTGTCTCATCAGTGACCCCTCATGCATCCAATTTGTTTCTCTCTCATCTTTTCTCTTTTTTTATCTTTCCAAATCCACCTTTTTCAACTGTTTGTATGACAGTCCACCATGTTCTGTAACGCTTTTTCAACATTGACCTTGAACAAAATTTACAGTTGATGAAAAAACAAGAAAGAAAGATCATCTTGGTTTCCTCTCACATTTCTGCTGATGCTGATTTTCTGTCCATTCGTCATACAAAGAGTATTGACCAATCATATTATCTGGCTTTGGTGCGGATGGGAAAAAAAAGCTTGTATGGAGAGAAAAGTAGGTCATTTGACATCCCCACTACTGTTAGCAATAATCTGAAGATTTATTGATCTGCAAATGCCAATATCTGCATGAAAATGCAGCTGACGATCCATTCTCAAGCTCAGATTTCAACCTGAGAGACAAAACAAGTTGACAGTGTGCTGCAAAACCAACCAGCAAAAAGATTTCTTGACATGCTAGAGTGCTAAGAAATAAACTATACAACACTCCAGTCAGAAATAAGCATTTAAAACCTTCTTTGATTCTCCTTTTTTAGGACAGAAGTTTGCATTTCAGTAAGATTGAAATATGTGTAATAATGTTACGTCTGAAAACCTGGGAGCCATTAATTGCAAATGTAGAACAACTGATGTAAACTGAAGTATGCCACAGTGAGACCTCTGTTTCACTTACTTTTTACAATGAAACTGAGACTCTCAGGAAAAAGATGAGTGCTGCTACTTGGGGACCGAGAAAGATCAACATTTCTTTTTGATTTTGGTTTTAACACCAGTACGCTCTGACGTTGTTTTTTTGGTGTGGTTAAAGACATGAAACTCTGTGCCAGAGATGGAAGTATTAAACTAGTTTATGTTGAGTTATTTTTAATTTTAAAACACTGATACGACTGAAAGGTAAAAGTAGAACAGCCCTTTAACCCGCCAACAAACCCTCACGCCCAAATGCTTCCTCTCCCCTCTCTTCTCCCCCGGTGTTCTTGTCTTCCTCACAGCGTTGCCTCCAGCTATCTATCTCAGCCATTCATCTTCCCACGGTTTTCTTCTCCCTCTGTGCTTCATCTCTCCGCTCTGATGTAACTTCCAGACATCCATCTCTGCCACCGGCCGTCCCACAGCTCCCTCCCAATGACCTGCTTATGCTCCTGGCTGCCCTCCCCCTTTGGCAAGAGGAGGATCTCTGTTTTGGGATCACCTGACCACCATCACTATGTTGTGCACAGAGGAGGAGCTTTGTTCATGGGATCAGGCCTTGGGCTCTGCGGCTACTTGTTATCAGGTGAAAGTGCTGGAAATGAGCCAGCAGCACAAGGCTGAACCTCACTATCACACTTTGAAAAACAAATTTATTGCATGTGAAATTGAAGACACATGACAAAGACGATTGTGGTTAAACAGAATTTTGGGAGTGAATGGGGCTTGAAATAGATGATGCTCCCAAGGATCAACAAGGAAAGAACCCTGAATAAGTTTAATCAAAGATGGGATGGGATGTCTGCGAGGAAAGAGGAGCTGTCTGCAATTTTGTAAACAACATTCATCTCTGTCAAACACTTTCCGTGTCTCCTCAATGGGCCCAACTGACTCATCATCTTTCCCCCAAAATACCACCTCATTCAGGTTCACCCTCACTCCCCCTTCATTTCCTCTTTTTATTCACACTTCTCTCAAGGGTGGGGCTGAAAAGCTCCAAAGACTGTTGATTAAACTTCAATAAAACCCAAAGATGCTTAAAAAAGTGTCTCAAGAGCCACCTTCTAAACACACAACGTGTGTAACTGCTGCTTTTTCAGATCCAGCATCATTGTCATAGATGAAGTGAATGTTTATTTTTTTTCCACAAGCTCTCTGGTTAACACTTAAAAACGTCAATCATACTGTCTCTTGGGTGACAGCTGCAGACTGAATCAGGCTGATAGAGGGTATAGTGTGAGTTGGTGAGTGTGTCTGTTTGTTGCCGCCGTGACCACAGTCTGGCTGACTAATGTCAGATGACCCTCGGGGCCTTGCTGTGTAAACAAACCTCTGCCAAAGATCACAGAAATAATATCGGCTGGTCAGATGTGATGCCCTTTGCTTAAGGGTGATCGATGACAGGAGCTGTGCCAATTTCAAATCAGTCCGTCCAGCACATACAGATGAACTGAGCCAGTCAAAACTCACATAACCTTCTGCGAGCCATCAGACGCGCACAGAGGACAGGACAGAGAAAATATGGTGGATGATGAGAGGACAGGGACATGAAGGAAAGGGCATTGAAGGAGAGACATGGAAATGAGATAAGTGGGAAGGAAACTGATCCAAGAAGAAGAGAGGAGGGGGAAGGAAGGGCAAGAAAGATGCTTGAAGAATAAGAAAACAGAGGGACGAGAAGAAATGGTGTGCACTAAGAGTAGGGTAATGAAAGGAGACAAATCAGTTGGAAAGGAGGAGAGGACAAGCAAGAACTGATGAAGCAAGAAGAGAGAAAACTATACAGGAAGGGTGTGAGGAATGAAGAGAGGAAAAGGACAGACTAAGCAACAAAGGAAAGGGAAGAAGTAAGCATAAAAGGGAGTAAAATAAGGGAATGAAGGAAAGAAGAGAAACAAGCATCACAGATAAATGAAAGAGGAGACTAGGAGGAGAATAAAGGAGACGAGATGAAAAAGCAAATCAGGGCAGAAAATGAACAAAAACAGAAAAGGACAGTAAAAAGGCACGAGAGGAATGAAAGAAGAGAGTGTTAGACGACAGAAAAGGAAGAGAAATAAGGCCGTTAAGTTAATGACAAAGAGCTGCCACAGCCGAGTGGAGAGCAGCACTCTCAGAGAGGCTGTGTGGGAGTTGTCATGTGTGGATGAGGAACACAAGCTCCACTGCTTGTGTTCTGCTCATAACACGCACATTATAACACACGCTCCACATACCAGCATCACACACACACACACACACACACACACACACACACACACACACACACACACACACACACACACACACACACACACACACACACACACACACACACACACACACACACACACAGTCCCGACACACACAGGCTTAAAAACACAAAGCTACACACCCATTGTTTGCACATGCAGGATCCTGTCGTAGATTCCATCGGAGAGCTCGATCACTGCACGGCTTGCCTGGACCATCTGCAGACAGGGAGACAACAATTAAAAATCAGCACACACACACACACACACACACACACATAATGAGCATCATTTCCCATTTACTCATTTTGCCAACTTGTTCTAAGTGCATAAATCACTTTGTTAATCACATATGCAGTCTGTTTAACGGTCTGCTGTTAAGAAAGAGAGGAGAGTAAACATTAAAGGGTGAGGACAGATAAGTGTGAACCACCGGGGAGATTATTACAATAAAATAAAACACTCTAGGGATGTTTGCATATGTTAGTGTGCGACAATTATGGTAATGCTGAACTGAGTTCACACTTTAAGTGACAGAGCCATGAAATGAAGACATGTATGTTAGTGTGGATGTGGAGGCACCAACAGGGACTAATTTAACATCTCTGCAGAAATCATGTTCTCACACATGCACACACATGCACACACATGCACACACATGAGGAGGAACGACATGAGTAGCTTCAGCTTGATTAATTCTGCTCCTCCTCTCACAACAAACCCTGCTGGGACGTGACCCCTCACTGGGGAAAAAATGCTGTTCCACAAATAAGGGATTAAGAACAGTACAGCACTTGACCGGATCCAATTCTACAACTCACACACAAACACACACATGCAAACTCACACATGCAAACACACACACATTTATCCCCATTTCCTGTGTCTGTTTTTTCCCTCTCCCCGCAGGCGTCAGGACTGAGGTGTGCAATCCATTTAGCTGAACAACATTCAAATCTATGCTAATGGTATTCAGCACGAGGGTGAGCTTTTTCAACCCTGATACGCCTGGCTGGAAATGGTAGTGTGCACACACACATGTGCGATTTTACTTACACACTGACACACAAAAAGACAGTCACAGGTCCAATGGTTGCAAGGCAGTGACAAATAGCCGTATTAAAATTAAAGTGTCATGGTTTTTACCCGGAAACCTTTATCATAACTTAATAAGGCTCGTAACAGATCCATTCATCTTCACTGCAGCTCCAGTCTGTTGCTTCACTTCTCTTACAATGCACACATACTGCTCGCTGGGCAGTATTTCTAAATTGGCAATTCATACTGACTGTCCATCATCCCACCCAAGAGACTCCTGGAGAACATCTAATATGAAACATGAAGAAGTGCACTTTGAGCAAATATCAATTTTAAAAGTATTGCAGAGGCCAGACAGATGGCGGGAACAGGGGGTCTAATGTTGTTTACTGTAACAACAGAGGATAGGCCGACACTCTGACAAAAGCTGGACCACAGCTGTATGGAAAACACAGCCACAGTCATACTACAGGCAGACAGGGGGTTGGTGAGGTAGTATACAGTAAGATAGACGACATATCAGCTATCCAAACATGAAGCCAAAACAGCTCCCCCTGCTGAGCAGCTGAAGAACAGATCATAAAACTCTTCAGATGGCATGGAGGTCAAATTCTGAAATCTAAACTCATCAATTAACCTTGTCGAGTTTGACCCATCAAAAAATAGCCAGGAAATTATTTTTTGGACCTGAGACGGTTATGAAACCTTTAAACAAAACCATCAAAAAAAAACTATTGCTTTATAAAATGATTTATGGTATATATATTTTGTATCATATTTGACACATTAACCCCTTGATGCCTGTTGTCGCAAATTTGCGACATCTCTGTCAGGTCTTGATGCAGCTGAAATGACCTTTGTATCTCATTATTACCTACTGATTCATATTCTACACAAACCACAGATCATATCAGATCTATTATGTCACAATATATTGGTCAGGGGATGGACTTCTCATGTCTATATATAATATAACTTAGTTATAATTATTGTGTGTACTATAGTCAAATTTACAATCTCCACTTAATTTAACATCTGTAAGAATTCAAAAAATCCCAAAATTTTTTTTTTATAATTATTAATTAATTCAGGCAGGAAGGGGTAAAGTAGACATTTTTAACAAGTTTTAAGGAAACTGTTTATCATGTTGATGAGAGAAACTCATGTATAAAATATGATACATTTGTGTTTATAGGGATGAACTTTAACTAAGAGGATTTTCTTTGATCATATTTTTTACTATGGCACTTTACATCACAATATCCTCTTTTCAGATTAGTTTTTGATTGCTGTTTCAAAGCGATGTTGCTAGGCGCCGCCTTGTTGGCTATGGCTGCTTTTTGCAGCAGCTCTCTCTTCTTTGTCCATTTCTTTGTAATTTTTTCATCTCTTTTTTGTAATCTTTGTCTTTGATTGGATCATTGGTTTGCATGGCTCATTGTTGGTCATGACACCAAACTTTGTGTGGCTCCAGTGATATTTTTACTACTTTTCTCCTGTGTTTGTCTGGAGATCCTGCATGTAACCATGGCTGCATTGTTTACATGTGAACTCAGCTGGTAGCAGCCTGTAGCATGTCAATGCTAACTGGTGTAAGGCCTGATGTTTTCCCACAAGGTGAGGAGAAGGAGGTGAGGAGGACGTGCTGGTTCTCAGGTGTGAGCTAAGAAGTGACAGCATGGACCCGTCCTTCCATCCATCGTTATTGGGAACGTAAGATCTATCTCCAATAAGATGGAAGAGCTAGCCATGCTAACCCAGCAACAGAGGGAATACCAGAGGGCAGAGTAGCATCATGCTATTCACAGACATGGCTAACGGAGCTTACATCAGACACCAACGCCACATTGGAAGAGCTTCACCTGCTGTGAGCAGACAGGATCCAGGAGACAGAGACTGAACAGACTGCTGAAGAAGCTCAGTCCTGGACCCTGTGGAGGTGGAGACTGGCTGAACTGGACAATGATGGACAAGCTGTCATCATCTATTTTCTTATCAACCTTTTTGCTCTTTCTACACACTTTCTTACTTTTGTTTTCTTGATTGCTGCTGTGACTTCAATTGAGTTGAACTTGTTACAATTAAAATAAAATTCTTTTCTATTCTAAACTGGACAGCTTTGTGTAAACACAGCTGAGGCAGGGCTGTGGGTAGGGAACCTTACATCTGTTGGCTTTACTTTTGGAGAGTTGGCACGTGGTCCATCTTTTTACACAGCCTCTTCACATCAGAGGTGTCAAAAGTATTCTCATTCATTACTCAAGTAGAAGTATAGATACTAGGGTTTAAAAAGACTTTTGTAGAAGTTGAAGTATCAACTCAAGCTTTTTACTTAAGCAGAAGTGTAAAAGTACTGGTTTCAAAACTACTTCAAGTATAAAAGTAAAAGTACCTTAAAAAAGGGAAAAATGCCATTAAGGTCAGAAGCTTAGGCTGTGCTACAGGGGGCTATAGCTCATATAGTTCATCCCCCCTCCTGAGTCTCTGCCACGGACATGAAGAGTGGCGTGATTTGTGTCACGTGCAGTTGTGATGGATCGCATGCAAACCAACAGGGTGTTGGAAGGGTTTAACGTTTATACATCTCATCCAAACACAATCAAATTCACTCTTTCTGGATGGCGCAATTTCAATGATTTTAGGATAGGTCTTCACTTTTTTGGTGAAAGAAAGATGATTTGAAGGATGGCAAGCTGGAATGTCACAGTTGCAAGGCTATTTTTAAAACATGCAGAGCAGAAAGTACAGATACTTGCCTGAAAATGTAAGGAGTAGAAGTAAAAAATTGGCTAACAAATAATTACTCAATTTAAGTATAGATACCCCAAATTTTTACCTAAGTAAGGTAACAGAGTATTTTACCTAGTTACTTGACACCTCTGCTTCACATAAGCACTCCTGGAGTTTTAAGAAACTTTCAGGAGCTCTTCTCCTAAAACATTTCCAAACTTGAATTAGGGATCAGGACATGAGTCTCTTGAGAAAGGACACAACGTCAGGATATTATTCAATGTGATGTTGAAAGGATGGAGGTGCAGACATTTTTGCTTTTCAGGTTTTGAAAATGATTCTTCTTTTAGTCCCCTGATGCTTGTATCTATCCTGATGCGTGCTACCCTTCCATGTCAACGTCATGGTAAAATTTTCCTTGGGGCTGTCAGGAACAAATTTCAAGATCTTGGATGCAAAATTTGAGCAGATTGATTTAACTCATGCAGCCTATCTGAAAGTATCTGCAAGTCTTTAGGTGTGTTTTACAGCTAATGCCAAGACCTCATTTAAACAGCCTTTACATCCTGCACGTACAAACTGATTCATTCCACTTCATGGGTCATTGCAGAGTCGACAAACGAATCCTTTCACTGCTATGTCACCCTCTTCCTTTCTTTCACTTCCTCTCTTTGCCCCGCTCTTAGCAGAGGAGTTTTCTCGCCTGCAAGATTTATTTAAGGACATTACAGAAATTAATTCCAAGAGCTTTCTTGGTGGACGAAGGAAGTTTACAGTTTGTTTGAGTGGAGACACAAAGAGCATTAAGACCAAGGTTAATCTGCCACTTTCCTTTTTATGAGCCTTTCTGCAGCCAGGACAAATGGGAATACTGTCTGCCTCGTAATGATGAGCGTTCACCTTGTGTTTGTGAGAAGTCTAAGGCTTAAAGGAAACCTTTGTTTGGGACGGGGGGTTGTACTGTTTATTCCAGTAGACAGGAGCTGGGAGGAGTTTTTGTGATCTGTGCTGCTTTTGTTTGCTCTTTCCTTCCGTTGAATGTGTTTCATAGATGCCATAAGTACATAAACTGTCAGCTCTCTTCCTTCCTCACCATTTCATAGGTCGAGACAACCCGGCGGAGGACTTCTGGTAGGGGTCCCTGGGGCTCCAGACTTGGGTAGTGGTCCCGGAGGTCGAACAGTAACAGCGGCACCCCATCTGGTCCTGACATCCTGGAGCCCAGGGCGAGTACGCACTGCATGAGGTTAGCTGTCGCCGACACCCCGCACAGCTCCCTGAACACCACGATCGAATTCTGTGGGAACATGAAGGATGCTCATTAAATGTGACACAAAAAGTAATTTCCTCACTCTGATCAGCGAACAGCATGTACTGATTGGAAAACTAATAATAGATAAATAAAACCCTGTGAAATTTCTCTCCCACTCCGTCTACGACAACAACGTTCAGACACAAACACACAGGTGATCAAAGGCTGCCACTGTGAAGAAGCTATTCCTCTTTTCCTTCTCCCATTGATTTGCTCTCCTGCTGTTCTCTCCTGCAGCTGTAGTTGTTAAATAGAATAAACGGAGACGAGTGCATACCAACAGTCCCAGCACACTGACTGAACATATAATTATAGTAGAATGGCTCCAGGCTGACGCAGGTGCCAACAGGACAAATTTGCTGCGTGATTCATAAAGGTTAGATCAGCTATGAAAATTGCAGAAAATTCATTTTCATGGCTCTTATTGCCTCTTTTTTATTTGCACGATGAATCATTTCTGTTGAAATTGAGAAAAATAAAACATTCCTGTTCATCTCTTTCAGCCTATTACCAACAAAATAAAGTACACGAGTTCAGGCTGCAGAAATGATTTCCTTTCAGACGTTGGTTTTCTCCAATTTCATTAATTTTTCTGGTTTCAGTGAAATGTCAGAAGCATCAGGAATGACATCCTCAGTCCTGCTCACCTGCATGTTCTCCTTCAGGTCTGTTGCTTCTCTCAGCAGAGGAGCAGCTGTCTTGAAAACCTCATCAACGGCCCGGACCCCCAAGTCTCTCAAAGCTGGGTAGTCCCTCCCCTTGCGAGCCTTGCGAACGGACAGGCCCCTTTTGTGTGGTTTTCCTCCTCCTCTTCGATTGGTTAGCGCCACGTGGACGAACAGCTTGGCGTGGATAAGATCCTCTCCTGTCAGTGACTGGAGCGGCACATGTCTGTATCCTGGCTGTAGACTCTCCAGAGGGATGGTGTACTGACCTGTGAGGTAAGGACATCCTGCTAAGTACCAAAGCACTGAAACGGAGATGATCATTTCACATCCAGCCTTCAGCTATCAAATTACGTGTTGGAATGCATTAACCTCAGGGACACAGACCTATGAACTCATCTCCAATAAAGTCATCGTCCAGCACCACAAAGCGAACCATGGCCAGCTCAGGCAAGTTGATCTGGAACTCAAAACTTTCATCAAAGATGGGGTTGTCTCCATTCTGGGTCACAGTCCTGGTGCGACGCTCTGTGCAGTCAGCAGGGATGCCATGGATCTCAACATACACGTAGGGATCAACCACATCCCCTTTGGCACCTGAACCCCTCGGCTTAGGCAAGTTTTGGCCGCTGATAACCTGAGGAAACATTAAAACAAAGACTCTTATCTTCTGTTTGTAGTTTCACAGACACAATGTAATCACGGCGCACATTTCCTGAAGTGTACTCATGATTCCACCAACCTTCACATGGAGCAGCTGTGGAGCCACACCAGGCACCGTGTCCCTGGTGTCGGCACTGAAATATGACACCTCCTGCCGCATGATGGCCGGTCGCAGGACGTAACCACAGCTCCCATTCTGTCTGAACCAGGCCGTGTTCAGGTCCATCATCAGTCCCGCTGTCTGAAAATTCATGGACACAATCTGGCAACCGCACTTCCACAGATCCTGAGGGTTCATGTTACTCGAGTCAATACGCATGGGGCTGGGGTGCACTCGTGACAGGTAGTGCTTGTTGTGATTGACAAAGTCACCAGGGCTCTCGCTGGCGAGACGCACAGCCAGCGCCTCGTGAAAGGAACACAGCTCCCAAGGTTTTTGGCATTTGGCTGATGTCGCAAAGTCAATGAAGTTCATTGAGCGGCAGAGAGTTACGAGATCAGAGAGCTCCTTCAAGAGTTGGAAACGTTTGGGAGTGAGATGAATGGGGTTAGATGGAGTAGTTGGTGTTACGGGAACATTTTTCTGCACCGCCTCCTTCTCATTACCCCCTGCTGCAGTGTTCGCAGCCTTCATCCTTTGACACATCTCTGCCCCTTCATCTTCTTCACTTACCTCGCCATCCTGTCCATCAGGACCTGGCCCTAACTTTTTACCCTTTAGCAAAATGCGATGCCTTAAGTCATGCGGTGATGGTAGGTAAGACGCACCTTTGTCTGGGGTGTCTGTGTACAACTTCTCCCCAAATATCCGTATGAGATGTTGCCACATGACTCTCTGCTGTTGAAGCGAACAGTGGTTCTCAATACAAACAATTAATGGATAATCCGACGCTACAAATGCAAACTTTCCGATTGCTTCTAGCACACAGCGTAGGACGAGCGGGGTGGAGAGCGTTTGTCCGATACACACGATGGGCTCCTGATCAGGGCCGTCCCAGACGTCCACCTCCACACATCGGCAACCCATCCTGAGGGCTCGGATGTAGCCGGAGATGTCAGAGGGACCCCGAAACTGGTCCTCTATGAGGTAGGTGTTGTGGGAGGAGTTGATGAAGTAGTGGGACAAAGGCTGCGTCATGTCTTGGCACACTGTGTCATGCTCCCTGTCAAAGAGGTGGCACTCTGCTGAAGTGAGGTAGCTGGTGAAGCCGTCCAGCGACAGGTATCCTTGCTGCCGGCCCTCCTCTGATGGCTCATGGGACTGGATGAGCTTCAGACTGGTCTCCTCACTCACCTGAGGGACACAGTGAGAGGAGAGAATCACAGATGGAGGACAAAGTGGATAATCAGAGACTTACAGCATGAAACTGGAAGGCTTGGATTAACTCGTCAAAGGTTGCCTGACGTGTTTTCTCTATTATCAGTCTGCCGTAATTAGTCTGTAAAGTCACTGAAGCTTGTCCAAAGAGCTGCAGCACACATACTAAGAAGAACCAGGAAATATTTTCCTTGCTTGTCAACGTCTCTACAGCAGCTCCTCACACCTATGTGTAATTTAGTTTTTGGACAGCTGGAGGAACCTGATGTCTTTTTTATATCTACAGGTGTCTTTTATCTGTTGTCTCGTTGTTGCTGTCTGAACATCACCTTTTCCATCAGCCCTTCTGTCTCTTTTCTGTTTCTTGGCTCAGTCAGTCAAAGCAAACTGATGTACATCTGGTCCTGTTTGGGATTTTTAATATGCTACTTTGTAGATCAAATGATTTCTTTCTGCTTGGTTGACTTGTGATACCTACGTGAGCCATGCCCTGCTCAGCCTCGAGGAACCTCATCAGGTCTTGGGTGTCCAGAAACTCCTTGTTGCTTGAGAACTGCACCAGGAGAAAGTAGATCTCTGGACGTGTGCAAAAGTCGTGGAAGACCTCGATGAACTCCTGCTTGGTGACGCGCTCATTTCTTCTTGCGGCTCGTTTGTTTTCGCCCTGTTCTTTAACCCCGGATGCGTTTTCTATGGTGAGCCCACACATCTTCTCTCGAACTCTCTGAAGTTCCTTAAACCTGTGCTCCACTTTGCTGCTGCTCACTCCAGGGTTCACGGTCTGTATCAACTTGACGGCCGACTGCAAGCGGATCCCTTCATCGATGTCTTCCTGTCTGACTGAATCAGCAGCAGAGGAGAACAACTGCTCCAGCCACACATGGCGAAGACTGTCCTGGCTGCTGGCGAGCATGTCCAGGGCGTGTTTCCCGTACTGCATCAGATACCTTAAAGAAGACGACAGAAGAAGACAAACATGTTGATTTGATACAAAAGGTCTGAATTGTTTTGTGTATTTTACCTTTCTACATTTAGGAAGTTTTTGTTTCAATTGTCACCCTTGTAAAAAAGTTTTGGCAAAGAATCATAAAAGTCTAATTTAATTTGCTGTCAAGATGTGCTGCTCACTGCAGACGCTAAGATTTTACTTTTCCTCATAATACAATCAACACAAAGCAAAGCCTAAGACACCTACTCTGTGATTGTCTGGCATAAGAAAGGCTCAGTTCAACCACAAATCAAATCTTTTTTATTACTTTCAGAAGAAAAAGTTCCTTTTGTATGCCCCACAACTCTTGTGCAAGCAATAGCGCTTTGTGGAAAAATAACTTTTTAAGCAAGAGAATCCTGAAGAAACATTTTTATATCAATTCTGACGCCTTGATGTTTACCTGACTCTGTTTAGTCACAGTAGACTTGATCATAGTGAAGCTTTACTTGTGCATAGAGAACAGACACTGAGTTGACTCAAACACACCTGTTCAAGGTTTCAAAGAGGCCCCACACTAATCTTTTAACAAAACACAACACTAATGTCATCCAGCAGGAGGGTACGCAAACACACAGCTGGTCCTCGTGGACTGCCACATAGAGTGAAGATAGTTTTTCCATCGTTAAGAATCTCCAAATGCATCAAGTTAAAATATTAACAAATGACTTTAAGGGTGATTGGAAATTAAAGTTTTGGGGTTTCTCAGTTAACGAACAATGATAACAGCCTGACCAAACTATCAGAATCAAGGATTATAAGAGTTATGTGTCAGCAGGATCTGGTCCAACAAAATTTATCTTCAACAAACCTGATTAGTCCAGTGGATCTTTCACCTTCTGGTGTATAGTAATGCCTGCAGTGGCCAGCTATTTGAAAGTTAATTTCACTTAAGCGCAAAGGTTTCTATGGTGAAAGTACTTCTCAGCCTTTCAGTTTTTTTCCTGAAGTGTTTTTATTCTTCTTAAGACATGAAAAATGTATTAATCGTTTTTTTCCAAATAATCATTTTCTTTTAAAAAGTTACAGACATGCATCGGAGGGTTTAAAACGTTATTAGCTTTGAAATATAAAAATTCAAAATGTGTGAAATACGTTGGAATGTTTTGCAAAGCGTAAAAGTGTAAAATAATTATTCCCAGAATTAAATAAAACACAATTTAATTTGTTTATACACAAAATCTGTATGGTTTTACATTGAATGCCCAGAGGCATGCAGTCCCTGGAGTGGATATGTCTGAAACTTTCTGAAAAAAAAAACTAAACATCTGACAAATAAATAAATGAATAAATAAATAAATAAATAAATAAATAAATAAATAAATAAATAAATAGCTTGAAGTCCTAAGAAGAATTAAAAAAAAACTTAAGGGAAAAATCTTGGTACAGGTTTTCATATTTCATGCATCAGAGGGTTAAACTGTTTCCCTGTTGGCCTGAGACCAGATTTTAAAATCCTGGTTCTGGTCTGTAAAGCTCTGAATGTTGAGGCCATCACACATTTGTGATCTTTATGTCTGCTTTATGTCTCCCAGAGCACTTTTCAGTTTTTTTCCACCCAATATCTGAAGCGTCTTTAAAAAAATGTCAGGTCAGCTGAAACCACCCGACTGGAAGCCACATGCTAACAGCTGCCTCATTCTGACTTTATGTTCAGATTTTAAAACTTTTATGATGTATTTAAACTGGGGCTGCTGTCACGTTTGGGTATTGACTGCCTTTAAAAAAATTGACTGTTATTTACTGAAAGTGAGCAAACAGTAATACAGTGTTTTGTGCCACTTGAGGAGTTTTTTTTAATTTAAAAATAAAAAGGTTATCTGTGGACACTGTGTGACACGGAATCAAACACAGACACATGCTTCCCTTGTTTTGTTTTTGCTTAATTTGATTGACAGTAGTAGTTTTTTTCAAAGCTATTTATAAATAGTGCAACAAAATCATGCTGTGATTTTTGGGGGGTATAACAGTCATGAGGGGGAATTTGATGTGACAGTCCTTATTTTAGAAACCCGTTTTAGCTATTTTTCAGTTTCTTTTTGAATGCCACCTGAATGTTTCTTCAGCTCTTTGTCTCAATGTTTTGGTGTCTTATGTGAAGCTCTTAAAATGGACTTATATTGTTTTTGGATGACACCTGCCTGTTGGACTTCTTATTTTTGTGTTTCAAACATAACTGCAGCTTTGAGAAAACGTTAAGAAACTCTGAGAATCAGAATTTTGACTTGATAATACCCGTTGCTGTGTTTTACTGGTGTATATTAGAGTTTAGGCTACATGCATCTGTGCAGTCATACCTCAGGCCAGTCACCCAAATGTTTGCCACTTCAGCAGAGTTGGCCACCAGATCTAAGCTCTCATACATCTCGCCGTAGATGATGGAGAATGCACAGTCCTCAGAAATCTGCTCATAAACTCCACTGGTGCGAAAGGTTTCTGTGTTACGACCAGTCCGGACCTAGAATTTAAGATTAGATACAGTAAAACAAATCAAACGCTGTCTACAGCAAGGCACTGGGTTATAAATATTTCCTTTGCTCTGAGAATCAGTGAGGTTATTCATAAAGAGCTGATTTAGAGTCTTTTCTCTTCGCGCTAACCTCTCTTATGGAGGCCAGAGAGATCCTGGCTTTGTCCGACTCCTTCTTGGACGGCTCCCAGCACAGAGCCTGGAGGCCTGTGTCCAGCAGGTAGTATCGCTGGTATACACGGGAGTTGGTTCGGATTTTCTTCAGCTCACTCCCTTCAACCTGAAAACAACATATGGATGCAGTTATCACCAAGTGGTTCTTTATGTAGAGCTCTCTCCATTTCATAAGATAACATGCTCTGTTGAGTGTTTGATGGCAGCCTGAGATCTCACAGCAACCTCTGACACATCCAGAGCTCACTGAATATTTCATGTAAAGGTATGTGAAGCCTGCTTGTTATGTAAAGGGTCAAACCGTAGCTGACCCACCATGGAGTGGATGCAGTCTGCAGCACTGCTAATCTTCTTCTCTGACAGGCTGCTGCTGAAGGACACAGTCTTCTTCCTGTCCCGACTGGCACGTGACCCATCCTGATGAGGAGGACAGAGGGAAGGACAGAGCAGATAAAGAGAGGAGGAAGAGGCGGAAGAAGAGGAAAGAGTTGGAGGAGAAAACAGAGAGACACACTTAGAAGAGTACTCCCAGCTTGGGCATGGCGATCATTGTTCGTGCAGAATGGATCACAACGGATTATAAGGCATATCAGCTTATATAACCATACATAAACACAGATTACTCCGTCTTCCACATGGAGCCTCCTCCTCCCAATCTGTTATTGTTTTTCTGATGATGAAAGCGTTTGCTTGCCCTTGCCCTTCAACATTACACCATTAATCATACCTGACTAGACAGAGACAGCGGGCTGCAGCGTTCTGACTCTGCCCCTCCACGACGACATCAGCCGACCCAATCAGTTTATCTAAGCTCACCATCACAGCTCATCCATCTGATTTATTGACTGGTCAGATGTCACCCCCGCAGAGGGTCTTATGCAAAATAATAAGTGCACATATATGGGGGTGTAGTTATTCAATTATGTATCTATTAGAGTCCTGATCAGATCAAATTAAAGATTTAAATGGAAGCGTATTTAGAGGCGGGTCAGCTGGATGACATGACGGTGACTGATTCAATCCTGAGAGGAGTGGTAAGGATGCAAACACCCACATACTCATCATACAGCTGTCTGGTTTACATCTATAGGTTGTATGTTACTGGTAAGGCTTAGTAAAGGTGTGATGGCACTTAAAAAAGCCTGGCTTCTGCCAACTAAGTCCTGAATCAGGTCTGAAAGTAGAACTACAGCGTATGTCTGGCTTTACTGCAAAACTGTTGACCTGCATAGCTTTGGCACCGCCTGAGAGCTCCATTCATTGCCCTGTCCTTCTTCATTAACCTTTTAAGCACTGATGCCTTTTTTGAGAGAAATAGGAAAACTGATGGAGAAGAAAACCAGAAAGAGGAAGTGAGCATCAGCACACGACAAAGGGCCGCAAGCCAGCCACCCTGTAGACCTCAGCCTACCACACATGGGTCAAGCAACTCAACCATGAAACCAAACCAGCACCCTTGCTGCCAGTGTATTTAAATCTGTTTGAATGAGTAGTAAAATCCTATCCCTCTGTGTGTTAAAGGTCTGAACTCTCAGCAGCAAACAGCAGTTTAGAAATACTCAGTCCATGATGTTCTTTGTTGCTTTTAAACAAAAATAGAGACCTCGGCATTGATTTTAGTCCAGGGTGACCATTAGGGATGCACAATATTGGATTTTTGCCGTTATCCAATATGCCGATATATCGAAACCCCTTTTGGCCGATACCGATACCGATAATCTCAAGTTTGTTTGTTTGTTTTTTTCACTGTAAAGAAAGCTAAGTCTATCCTGTACTGGAATTTATATGTTACTCTTATTGTGACGGTCTTATTTGTTTAAGAAACACACATAAAACAAGACAAAAAACATTTGATTTTACCATAAATAAGAAATGTATTATTTTTTCAAACTCAAGACATTCAGTATTGAAATACAGAAAAATAATTTCTTTAGATCACATGAACTTTAAATGTACAATGCATTTTTAAACATAACCAAGTTGCATTTGATTATTTTAGAGCTACTGTAACAACCTGGTGACAGACACAGAGCTCTGCAGTGCAAATAAATGAAGTGCTACATTTTATTTAAGGAGCTTATTTTTCAGATGGAAAATAATAATAATCCTAACTGAATAGCACCTTATCGGCTGTGCATATCGGCAGAAATTTTCATATCTGCCGATACCAATAAACGTGTTTTTAAGCTTTTATCAGCCGAAACCGATATTGTGCCGATAATATCGTGCATCCCTAGTGACCATATTCTGAAAACCCAAAAAGAGGACACCCTACCTGGCCTCTTGGAGATAAAGCAAAAATACCCAAAGATACTTTAAGATTACAGAGTAGCTTTATAATGCATACATTTATTTAAAACTCTCATTTTATGGTTACAGAGAAAACTCTCTGTGGCATAAACATAAATAAGTCCTTCCAACATGCTTAGATAGAAAGAAAAAAAAGAGGTAGCCTATTGCTCAAAAACATATATCTTTTGTGAAAAAATTTAAACAAATCCTCAAAATCTAAGTTAAGAATAAACAAACAAAAATAGTTGTGTGATTCAGTGATTTTTTTTTCTTTTTTTGTAAATAGAAGAAAAGAGAGGTCACCCATTCTTGGATTATTTGGGCGAATATAAAACATAAATAATGACTCAAAACAAAGGAAAAGGCGACAACAGGTAGCATGTTCTTCATTTTTGTACTCCTCATCCTTACTCTCTTGTTTTTGTGCTTCTTTTTTCTCATTTACATCATGACCCATGTGGTGTGCATGCTCAACATTTTGACAGGTAAGTACATTGAAATAATGCCTGTGGCCCGATGCAGCCTTTAATAACAGATAATAATGGTCTCTGGAGTAAGCTGAGCATTTTAGAAAATCTTATGAAATCTTGTCGAATATTATTTTATGACCAAAAAGGAGGACACATCCAGGCAGAAGAGGACATATGGTAAATAGGGATGTCCCAATACATATTTTTTTCCTTCTGATTTCCAATTTTTTCATATGTTTTGCCGATGTGATAAATCCCGTACTCCGCTGGGTGACTCTGTTGTATATGACGAATCATATTTGTTGTATTAAAGTGAGCCCTGTTGGTTCCTCCTCAAGGAACACTCACTTTACAAATGTTGCAAGATGCTGTTTTACTATCATTGCTTTCCAAAGAGAAGAAGTCCCACACAGCAGACATTTTTGCAACGTGGTTTGATTTACAGCAGCCGTAAAGCGTGACGGTGCTGAAACGCATGAAAACTGGAACAGTTCCGATGGTGTAATGAAATCTGATACCATCAGATCCTCCTTAAATAACCATATCAGGCGTCAGTACTGATCAGTGTATCAGATCAGGACAGTCCTAGTTTAAAGTCTGTTAAATTACTGACTAACAACTCGTCAAAGGAGCTTTAACTTGCTTATGTCAGATAAAAATAAAAAGTAACCATTGCAGCTTCAACATCCAAGCAATAAGCCTCAAGATAATCAATAAAACATAAGGCATGTTAGCTCAAAAAAATGCTTTCTGAGTCTTTCATATCTATAAACTTCCAAATAGATAAGATACATATAGGATGTATTTTTTGTTATTATCCAATGAGATAAATGTCCAGATGTAATTCAAACAGAGAATACACCAGAACTGAATCAAGAACCACACATGGAGTGCAGATATTTTTATGAATGAATGATCAAACCCATCGGCCTGTTGATGAAAAGCCTGTTCACATACAGGAAGCTCACATCTATAGAAGTTAACACAATCAGCAGAGGGCTGATCAACATTTTAATATTTATAATGAAGATCAGTGAATACTGATCAGTGTTTGATTAATCTCATCAGCATGTCTCTGATTTCATTCAAATACGAGTTCATTTTAAACCTCAAGAGCACTTTGGCCTTTCATGAGCAAAGAAAGGGGGGGACCCTTCATCTGAAAGAAATATAAAAGGCAAAAGGAGATAAGAGAAAATAGATAGAGAGCCATGTTTCATCTAAAGAATATGAATGAACATGAGAAAGAGGGGGAGCTTAATTCACTGAGGATGAAACAGTTTCCCCCAGAGGAAAAGGAGGGTACATAGCCATCACAGATCCTCATAGAACGCCTCATTAGGATGGGGAAGTGTTTCCAATGGCGACAAGTTTTTTTTTTTATAAAGCCTCTGTGGTGAGGGAGTCATCGAGGGAGGGAGGTGGCGCTCTAAAAATACCTCTGGTGCCTTGGGGCATGATAGAGGCAGTAAAAAGGGGGCGTGGACTTCAGGACCCTCCCTTTGAAACCCTTCATTTACGCTGACAACCGCAGGAAGAGAAAGCAAAAGTGGAGGCTCTGACTGCACCTAAAAAAAGATAGCAGGTGGCAGGAGATCTATTAACAAAACAAAGCGCCAACTTTTAATTGAGTTAATTGATTTTGTGTTCTAATTAAAAAAAATCAGCCCCCCTTGGAGTGCTTCAGCAAACAGCTCTAAATTTAACTCCTCCTCAAATTAGAGGTCTCAGATGTGACTCCAGCCCAGCAGCAGGGAGAAAGTCCAAAAATCTAATCAAGCGCCGCTCTCCCTCTTTCTAATTTATTTAGAAAACAGACCTGGACTCAAAGACTTTCACAGAAAGCTCATGGGAATTTTTTTTTGTGATGCAGAACAAGGTGCACAGCAGATAATGACTTTCTTGACTCACAGATTCACAGTGAAATGTGCAGCCTTACATCAATCAGACAGTATCTTTTCAAGCAGCGTGAGTCACGGGTGAATGCTGGTCTCAGTCTGTCTCTCCCTTTGTGTGAGACATAAGTGGTTATGGTCCCTCTGTGGCTGTACCAGCAGCAGTCACTGTGCACAGGCTGGAAAACTCACATCTGGAACAAGCTCTCTGACGACAAGGATGTGATCAGTTACACCTCCACTGATGACCAGAGAAAGCAGTGGACAGGATCAGTATTGATCACAGATACACAGCAGCCGTTTGACTCTGGTGTTGGGTTGTGAAGCTCAGCAGAAACCATGTTGTTGGTGTTTCTGGCAAACCAGCACCTCCTCTCCTGTTCACTGGCAGCTGACAAATTAAAGGGTGGATTGTTCTTACTGTATTTAATATAACATTAGCATTCAGCCACCTGCAAGCAACAGAAGGCAAGGAAATATCTAAAAGCTAATATTACCACTGAATGTTTTACATGATGGTGAGCTAGTAAATGGCTCACATCTGCATTCAGCTACTGTCACATAATTAGCTAGAAAACTACCGCCCACTTCCCTAGAAATCTGTTGAAAGCTTAATTTATTGCTTGGTTGAGGACAGTCAAAATATCCCAGCAAACTTTGAGTGTTTTTATGTCCTGGTTTAACATGGTACTAACAAGCTCTTTGTCTTGAGTGATAAAAAATGTCTATATGACACTTGAATGTCTCTGAAAATCAATTCATACTTCAGCTCATACAAATGGTGCTCCTTTGCAGTTCCTGTGCATTCAATAACTGACAGTTCACACGGTATGTCTGGCAGCAGTGCATGTGAGACCGACGTTGGCTTTGTTCCTGCTTTATGCCGAATTGTTTGAGTGCTAAATCACTGATTTTTAAATTGAATTTCTGTCTGTGGCGCTATAATACCATACAGGCATTCATTTATTCTGGGAATTGGCATGAGGGATAGGGATTAATGCTAGGGCCGATTTTGGCCAATGGCGATTAATCGGTGACAGGCATAATCTGCCCAATTAATCGGTCGGGCCGATTAATTTGGCCGATGTCGATTAATCAACATTGGCCAAAATGTAGCCGATTATAAAAATTTTTGCTCTATGGAGATTCTGTGGCTTCTGCTCCTGTGTGTCTGTGTGTTGGGCTGCACGCTGCCCGAGTGCCCGCCCCCTCCGTCCACCATTATCTAATGTAAGACTATAGAACGACATTTTAACATTGTGTAAGTTGCTTTTTTGTGAGATAAACAGAGATAAATGCTACTGTTATTTCACACGTCCACTATTATCTAATGTAAGACTATAATACAGCGTTTTAACGTTGTTTAAGTTGCTCATTGTGTGTTTACATTTTTAATTTCTTTTTATACTTACTGTGTTTAAAGTTTGACTTCTTTATTATTGTGTTTACAGTTTGTTCTTATTCATCATTGGTTTAAAATACAGTTCTTATGTTGATAGTTTTATAATTTAAGTTCCTTGTTTTAATTTAATAGTGTTCTGTCTTGAATCATATGGGTATTATAATGATTTATGTTCATAAACAGTATATATCCCGTGTATATCAATGAATTTATTATATATATCAGCCAATATAGCGAATATCCGCCAATATGTTGGATATCGGCTTTTTTTTGCCCCCAGTATCGGTATCGGCATCGGCCCCAAAAATCCCATACTGGTCGGGCTCTAATTAATAAGACAGAGTTTTGGGGCCATGTTTAAGAAAAAAAGAAGGGTTGATATACTAATTTCATAAACTAATGAGAGTTAAATCATAAATTTATGAGAAAAAAAAGTAAATTAATGCGAATAAAGTCATGAATTTGTGCAAATACACTTATTCTCTTAGTCTATAGCTACAGGCTATCAGAATATCTAATTAATGTAGTATGAAAAACACGAGATAATGTTGATGTTGCTAAACCTCTCTCGGTGAAGTTATTTGATATTTCTGTATCAAATGTTATTGGCACTGGAATTTGCAGTCGCTTCATTCGAACAAGAGCCGGCTCTTCATAGAGAACAATGCAAGTTCTCCAGCGCCAAGGACGCTCGTTTTGAGGAAAAAACATTAGTAGCTCACAGACTACCATGGTGTGATTGCAGCAAGGCGTCGATCTGTAAAACAATGTTCCACTGATGAGTTATTGATCAGGGAAAGCTAAATCAGTGGATGCTTTTCTAACTCTACCAGAGTTCTGAGCAAAGTCCCAGTTTCTTAGCAATCTTTACAGGGTGTTTAAAGACCCTGAAAATACAGCACACAACATCAGCATAACATCATCATAATTCTTTATTTGTGAGACCTATACTAAAGTATAACTTCCCAAGATATGTGGTCCACATTTTTGTGCAGGCGCTCTCCTGATAGCCTTTAGCTATAGAGTTAAATCTATGACTTTACCCTGACACAATAAAGTGGGATTTGTGCATGTGTTTTGGCTAACACAATGTTTACTGGAACTTATTTCAGAGCTAATGTAGCGCTGTCTGTGAAGCGTCTGAAGCCTTACTGGTCTGATGTTTTGTCACTAACGGACTCTGAAAAAAGGTTAGCATCGTCATACACTCCACAAAAACAACTCCAGATCTCTGTGGCTCCAGCGCTAGAGTGTGGTCAATGGAAACAATGGTCCCTTTAAATCAAATTAACGTCACATGTTGTATTCAAAGCAGGGGGAATGCCAGGTTTACCCAGCCGGCCTTTTCAGTCAGGATTAGATTATCTCATGTGGAGGCTGCCCTTCACGTTCACCTCTGTTACTCTACAACATGAATTACTGACAGAGAGGGAGACAGAGTTCAGACACACAACCAAACAAGGCTGACGTCACCACAGACTCTGAATAAACTCGGCTGGAAAAATAAAACTGGGAGAAACAAATTTACCCAAAGTAGATAAATACATGAGTCAAATCAAAAAAAGGTAAATTGGAGGCACATACTATATAATCTGATTATAACACACACAAAACTCGCACCAAACAAAATAAGTTTAGCCTCTATCACCTGATAAAATTTAACTTTCATTTAACTTAATCTCTGTTAGACGGGGCTGCATTTCCCCTTCACAGAGCCCTATTTGGTTTTCCTGATCAAGGGTGAGATGAGTCTCGAGAGCAACCACTGTGCTTCAAAACAGGAAGCTGCCTGTCAGCCTGTCACACTGAACTTCCTGTGGCTCTACTGAAAGCCAAGCGATGTGACAACACTGAGGAACGGTGAAGAAAGAGAGATCAAGAACAGAAAGTCGTACAGTAGACATGGATGTTACTGCATGGTGTGAAAAACGCTCTCACAGGGCTTGATCTAGCAGCACATTAGTTATTTAAAGTTTTAACATTTTTCTAAAACATGTCACTTTACTCTCGCTCTAACGAGCAGTACTCAAAAAAGAGCCCCAATATCTCTAACCTGCCTTTCGGATTATTTGCTATTTGAAGCTAACACAGATCATCTGCATGATGCTGCTTAAACCACACTGATGAGAGCGACGAGAAATAAACCAAAGAGCAGTTTGTGAAGCTTAAACAAAGAGCTTACAGAGGTTTAAAAACTTTGCATTGCTCCGGGCAGCTAAGGATTCAGGTGATAAATATCTGTGAGATTTTCAACACAGAGACCCTTTTCACATCACAAGCTTCCTTCCACGGATTCACTGCTCTCCTGAGAATTTCCTCACATTGTCTGGGTGGGGTGCAGACATGCAGGCAGATGACTTGACTTAACTGAGACTTTTCCTGAGAGCCAGATATCTGCAGAGTTAGCACATTGAGCTAACTGTGAATGCAGCCAGTGACGGTTTTAAAAATTCACTGACAGAAGCGGAGTGAAGTGAAGACACTGTTCAAGGTGAGCAGATCTTTCTTGTACTTTTAACTAAGCAGCATCGACCTGCCCAGGTGTAACAGGAATTACCAGCACATTTCACAAATCGTTAACATTTTTACTGTCGTAGGCCTGAGCTGGGGTCAAACATGACAAACTGTAGCACAGCCATGTGAAAGGCTGGTGACCTGTTCAGGAAGTACCCCGCCTTCTGCCTCATGACAGGTGGGATGGGCTCCAGTAACCACTGTGATGGATGGATGGATGGATGGATGGATGGATGGATGGATGGATGGATGGATGGATGGATGGATGGATGGATGGATGGGACACAGAAACCTGCCACTAACCTTACTTAAGCTAGATTAGTGATGTTAATTCTGCCAACAAGAGAATTTAACCAAACACAACAGATGGATGTAATCTCATAACAGTGAGTATTCTGGATTTATTTTTTAATCTAGAAATTGGATATAGAGTTGAATGCAGGCTCTGTCTGGTTCAAGTGGCCTCTAACCACTCAACTCGAGTAACATGTTACAAGCATGAACATGGGAGGAAGGAAGACTGGGGGTGCTAGCTCTGTTAACATTAGCCATGCTTGGAAAAGTAACCAGGCCTCTCTACACCTCACTCATCTCCTCCTCATTAACAAACCCAACTGTACTCTCAGATCTTCATCCTCCCTCAGCCTCAACATCCCCCCAGCCTGCTTGGCCACCATGGGGTCCAAAAACTTCAGTCGCTCTGCCACCGGTCTCTGGAACTCCAGTGTGTCAGTGTCACATAGGCTGACACATTGACTTATCTTCACTTTTTGAATGAATTTATTGTAAAATTTATATATATATATATATATATATATATATATATATATATATATATATATATATATATATATATATACATACATACATATATATATAAAGTTTATATAAAATTTACATATATAAATAAATATATATAAATTTTATATAAACTATATATATATATATATATATATATATATATATATATATATATATATATATATATATATATATATATATATATATATATATATATATATCATTGTTAATAATAATAATAACAATAATATTTTACTGATTGCAATAGTGTCAACTGGTGTTCAATCATTATTAAATAAATTATGCTTAGTGTTGGCTGCTGTTTAAATGTAAGTATAATTTCCTATAGAGTTACTCAGTTTAAATGTTACTCCAAACAATAAGGAAATCAGCTGTGGTGGAACATCCCTTGCATCTCTAAAACCAATCAGTGTTACTGAAGATTCCTCCTTCTCCTGCATGCTCTACCTTAACCAAACACAGGATTTAGAGTTGTTGGAATGCATCAAAGTTAATTTCCCATGTGGTTAAAGCAAGCTCTCAAAAAAACTGTTTTGACATCCTCTTGATGATGTCAAAATTTTATGGGTTGCAGACTCTTTAGTCATTTCCATCATTTTTATTACATACAGTATTTTAGTGCTGCTATTATAAGATTGAATTAACCCCAGACATGTCTGACACAATTAGAGAGTAAGAGAGGAATTGATCCTGTTACTTATTTTTAAAATCAAATTTGACAAGACAACTGGTTTCCCTGACAGGATATTTAGACCATGCAAACAATATGAGCTGGAGGAAAGATATGGGGATGATGTGATAGAAGGGAAGCTGTAAACAAACGACAAAGAAAAATCACAGAGCCATACAAGCAAAGTGAATATTGGCTGAATAAGCAGTATAGGAAGGGGTTAATGTAACGAGAGGAAGAATGTATAGAAATGAACACAGGCTGTCTTTGGTCGTATATCTTGATGTACATAGCGTCAGAACCTCTGCACTTGATATTTGCCTGCAGGCAGCAGCACGACCTTCATTAGCCAGCTAACACGCCTGCATTATATAATGTATGACAGTGTATGTTAACGCAGCTGCAACTAGCCTGTTACTGTAATTGCAGCACCTCGGAGTCAGCAGAATGGAGATGTAGGTCGTTAGTGGGCGCCGTCTTTGATTCTCTAATTAAGACAAATAGAAAATCAGAGGCAGAGAGGCGGTTATTAGGTAAGAGGAAAGGAAGAACAGAGAGGTGTAACTGGGGGAGAGCTGTCTTTCCTGTGGCCTTGTGAGTTTGACAGTTTATGATGGATGATTAATGGCATAGTGAATTCAAGTGCCTCTCACCCTGAAGCACGACACTATGAGCAGGGGTTAGGAGGAGATATACTGGGAATCTGGATGATGTACAGACGAGAAGAAAAGACCTTCAAACGCAGGGTTAACGATGCCACAATGAGGAGTAAATGTTTGATATAGAGACCCAGGAGAGAAAAATACTGTCGTTCTGAGGAGAGCATAATTCTCATGACATTTACCATGACAACAGATCACACTCGTTCCTGATTGGCCAACAGGTGTCCTTTAAAAACAAAGATGAAATCATACTTCCACTTAACCACTAATTCCCTGCTCTGAACAACTGGTGTATCATGGGGCAGGTAACCCTGGTAACAGCGCTGATGCTTAAAGCAATGTGTGGGTTAAATGATACTGATGAAGCCAAACACAGTTTGGGTTAATGAAGCTGCATACCAGCTGAGCTACAGGATGGTAACATAGACAACACCTTTAAATTAATGTTTAAGGTGCTCATATTAAAAACATTTCTACCTGATGTAATGCTTTCTTGATGGTTGATAAATACCAAACATTCGTTAAGAAGAAAAGTTGAGCAACCCCGAACAGATACCAACTCCTGAATAATATAAATAAAGTAGGGCTGCAATGACAAATCAATAAAATCGATAAAAAACGATTAGTAAAAGCGTCAAAAATGTTTTTCCACAATTGATGCACTATGCTGCACTTTTACTGTATTAGTTTGTCTTCAGTTTGTTTGTCTTCTTCCTTTTTGTGGATTATTTAGCGGTTGGTAACTAGCTGGAGGTGCATTACTACTACATACTGGACTGGAGAGTAGATTACCTGGGTTGCTGGGCTGTATGCGTCACATGCAAACAGCTCAGCTTGGGGAGGAATAGCCACACGAACAATGACAGAGCCAGAGAAGCCGTTCGTCCATCCTTGAGTTTGGGAGTATCACGCTGAGTAAAAGCACACAGCGTGTTAATTGCAACATTTACAAAAATGACCTGACTTGGCATGGCAGTACGACTGCAATGATCCAGCACTTAAAACGCAAACATGTTGGGCTCATCGATGACGAGCTGGGGAGCTCAACAGCGAGGTGAGAAGCTACGAAATCCCACATACACTCCTTTTATATGTCGTGAAATGCATGGTATGTCTTTTAGGTCTTGTTTTGTCTGTTTTATTAAATCGTCACCCTGTTTGAAAACCACGAGGAGTTCATTAAACCAACGTTAGCATTGGTGTTAGCTGCTACAGACAGTGGTAGAGCAGAGGAGGTGTACTGTTTGACCTGCAGGTGTAAAGATTGAGGACAAATTTTCATTTATTTGCCCTTTTGACCCACTAAGTTCTCAATCTGATGACATAACAATGTATTTTCTGTTATTTTGCCCAAACTGTTGATTCTGTAAGAGACAACACATTCATGCCATTTGTTATACTTTATAAATTTAGCATCTGGTCAGTTTAAACTATGTTCAAATATGTTGTTTCTTTGTATATATCATGAAGCAAACAAATTGTCAGAGTAATCAATTACTAAAATAACCGTTAGTTGCAGCCCTCAAACAAAGACTTGTGTTTATGTATGCCTGTTTAGGTGCACAGCTAGGCTTTGATTTAATCATGCTAACAGCTTCACAATAACTATGCTAACTAGTGCTGCACGATTTGGGGAAAAGGTGCGATTGGCGATTAGGTGGACAATATTGCGATTGCGATTGCGATTGTGCTTGCGATTTAATAAAAAAAAAGTTGTGTCATGAGTCTACAGACTTGCTTGGTTATCATGGAGAAAAATCCAGAAAAAAGCAGAGATGGATTACTGAGGATTTTAATTGTGTAATAATTCTCAAAATATCCAAACTTACTGTACACAAACAACAATGTACAGCACAACAGTACTGTTTTGTTTGTATTCAAAATAGCACATTTCTGCCACTTTTGCTTTGCATGTTTTGAAAATTACATCTTTTTGCTGTGTCATCCAACTGGTAACCAAAATAACACCAAATAACAGAGGTAGAGTTTCTTTTCGCCTTGAGCGCCTCACTTGAAATAATTAAATAATTGCACAATCGCACCTCTTTTGCGTTTGCGTAATTGCATGTGCTGACATTGTGATTGTGATTGCGATTGTGATAATCGTGCAGCACTAATGCTACCATGATAATGTGTTCTTAGGACCACATAAACCTCTACATCTTATGTTTTCAATGTAAGTATGCATATTTTTACATAAACCAACTAGTAATTTTCCAGTTTAAGTCTCAGTCAAATTCAAATTTGACCTCATCAGGACCCTTAGTTTAAAGTTAAGCACAGTTCAACTCAAAGCACATTTATTGGTGCACCAACCACATTAATATAGCTCATAATTTCTTAGCTTATTCTAGATTCAACAGTAAAAATACTCGTTTTTATCAATTGCAAAACTTTGAGTTACAAGCTACTTGAATCAGGGTATTATCAAGTGTAACTCTTTTCTTGCAAAGTTCATGATAATCAAAGTTTCTTTTGTGAAGGTAGCACTCATTTGAGGCTGTAACAGATGACAGGCCATAAACTAAGCACAGGAAACCTTATGTGGTCCAGTTATTCCGTCAAGTATGAGAAAAATGTTCAGCGAGAAGATGTGGTGAAAATTCTCAGCAAGTGCTTAGGTCGACAACGCCTACCCTTGTGGCAAGAAGAGCAGCAGATGCTTTCTTACACTTCAAACCTCTGAAGTCCGATGTGCACTTGAGGCGGAAATGCACACCATCAAACATGTAACACACAAAATGAAACAAGTAGGGATCACTTGAAAAGGTCATGTTGTCAGGAAAGTTACCATGATGTCAGATGATGAACGTCAAAGATGCTATCTCTGAGACAGGGACTGAAACCAACATGAAGTGGTTGGAGCCTCAAAGTACGTGGTGAGGTTTTTGCTCACCTCTGTGATGACTCTGCTGAGGCTCAGTGACAGCCACACACTCAGTAATCAATACTACACATCCCATATCTCTGTATAGATGAGTTTATATTATGAATGTAGAGCAGCTCAATCATTATGGTGGCTCAGTATAGTGTGTCATCAGGCTCTATTACAATCAGTGAGGAGATTTATCTACACCCTGTGCCGTGCAGGGCCGTGCTCACACAGGCTGAGGGGCTTAACTCTGGCCTGAGATGTTGATTTGAACTGCAGGAGGTGCTCTGGGCTGCTCTGACTCAAACAACTTCCATCACCGCTGGCTACTGTTGCTCCCACTGCCCGAAAAACACACACAGACAACCACAATACCTAAACACACAAATTAGATGCAGACAAACACAGTCATGCACAACAGTTTACACCCTCGACAGTTTTCTTGATTTAATGAAGTGCACACTTTCTTGGCCTAAAAGCTGCTCACACACTTGTTGCACTCGGGAATATTTTTCACATCACACTCAAGCTAGCACAGCCGGCTGAGATGAAGCAAGCATCAGATTTGAACATCACCATACAACTAATTATGCTAGTGTGCTCAAAATAAATACATATAGATTATCAAGTTTTGATTAGGGATGGGTATTTATAAGATTTTATTGATACCAATACCATTATTTATTCTGCTTATTAATCCGATTATTTATTGATTCTCTTATCAATTCCCCTGTGGATTTCCTCTGTACAAAAGGTAGGCTTTATCGGTTTTCTGTGCCAACAACATTTTATTGAGTATTTAAGTGAATAAATATGAAATTTGTCACTGGATCTGGATATCCCTGGACGTAAATAAATAAAAAATAAGTAAAAATTGCATGCAATGTGACATTGATGTACTGCTTGATGTACAGACTAACTGTGATATGTTTCTGTGATGAAAGTTGAAATTCTGTTGTAAAACCAAAGTTATCCTAATGTATGCTAACCACTAGCATATAAAGCAATTTCCCATTTATGTTAGCATCAAGCTAGCGCTATTTTTTCTAGAAGGTTTTTGGTACATTAGGAGATGTATAACATGTTGAATGTTTTGAATAAGAATCTCATGTGAGAGAGTCAAATGCATGTTAAGTTCTTTGGTAAAACTTCAAACGGAAAATCCAGAATTAGAGTTTTCTCTTGAAACTGTTATCCACCTGCTAAGCTAAGATAGCTGGGGTGTACAGTCGTCATAACGTCTGCAAGCTCCAATGTGATGTTAAGAATCAATAAAGGAATCATTAAGCACAAAGGCTAACTTATCAAGATTATCTCAGGGAGAACATGATCCAAGTGAATTCCAAGCCACTGTTTTGGGCTATGTTAGGAGGGAAAATACTTGTGTGACTTGTAAAAATAAATATGGCAGTGCCACATTGGCACCTTTTCCATAACTTGAGTTGAACTTGTTCTCTTATTTTAGAAAAAACTTGTTTCTTAAATGTTTCAATTAATCCAGTGGGGCATCACAATAAATTTAGCCACAATGTATGTGTTAATTTCACAACTGCGTATATCAGTTTATCTTTATCGGTATATATCGGTATCAGAAATTAAGAGATGGCAATATC
The DNA here is from genome assembly GCF_033239565.1 of Halichoeres trimaculatus. Classification (NCBI taxonomy): domain Eukaryota; kingdom Metazoa; phylum Chordata; class Actinopteri; order Labriformes; family Labridae; genus Halichoeres; species Halichoeres trimaculatus. The sequence continues at coordinate 21,707,028 of NW_027437192.1, forward strand.
GGGATATCAGTGAAAAAAACAATACAGGACATCACTACTAAATATGTCAGTGGATTCAACCATTTCTTATCGATTCCTTACAAAAACTGTTTTCCGTTACCCATCCCTGGTTTTGATGCCCAAAGATGGCCGTCACTGGGTTTGGTAATAACAAATATAATCCAGGAAGTAAAAATATTTACGACAGGAATTAATATAAAAACAAACCTTCGATACTAAATTCAGGTAATGAGAAGATATTTGCTTGATGGAGAAGAAAATAGTACGGTAGTATTTTGAAAAACAATGTCCCTAAAATGTCCATTATCATGGGTTGTAATGGGGCCTCCTGGGCTTTTGATGCCAACCTCAAGTGGACACTTCAGGGAACTGCAGTTTGTTGCACTTGCATGTTTGCACTATGTTTAAAGAAGAGGTTTTCATTTGTTTTTAATGCTGATTAAGCATATAGCTCAGGATGTCACACCAAGTACTGTTTCAGATTTAGACAAGCAGACGCATTTCAGTCTCTCAGTTTATACAGAAAGCTCAATAGGTTACGCCCTAAACGCCAGCCAAAGGCAGAAAATGAACCCCCAAATTTCACCTCTGTCTAATATGTTAAATCCCAGTGGAGGAAAAAAAAATCTTGCTATTACTTTGAGCTTGAATCCCTCCAGGTCACCTGAGTAGCAGACTGTATTACCATTCTTGGATAAGTGAAAAACCACCATCCAAAGCCAACAGGTGTAAAATTATTAAGGAATGTTTTCCTCTTAAATAACGGACTTGTCGGCTTCACTACACAAAGAGACAATTCTTGCAAATATGGACTCAATATCTCCATTCTCTAACACTACTGTTGCTTCAACACTTGCAAGTATTATACTGGACTAAATATGGACTCTGCTCTGCCCTATTTTAGGAAAAAATGGAATCACAAGGACAGACCCTGTGGATTGTTTCCTCTATCAGATTTGTACGTTACACTTTGATAATAGTACCTTTGATGGATTGGTAAACCAATGCTGTACTAAGTTTTTGTGTGTTTAAGTTTTTTTTTTTTAAGTAATAAAAATCTTATTAAAAAAAAAAAAGTAACACAAAAATGACTTAAGTCTAAGGTTTACCCCAGCACACATTCACCATCAGACCCTGTAAACTCACTCATTTTTGCGAAGAGTTAGATGAGAAGTAAATATCACTCACCCTGCCAGCATTTAATAGCTGGGCATAAACGATCAGCAAACAGCTCACTCTGCTCTCTCTACACTCGTGTTTCTTGTACTGATGACAGGACAGAACATGTCAGTGTGTAAACTTTATAGCTGCAAACAAGAAGATTCTGTTATCTCGAGGCTAAACCAAGCGCCCTTTATTCCACATCAGTTACATGTTCCTCCTAACACACATTTGTTGCCCTCTACTTGAAGCACTATGCTAAACTAGGCTTACAGTATTAAATTGCTGCCCTATAACTTTAAATTTCCAGTCAAGAAGAAGAAAGAGTTCATCTTTTCATCTATTTAAAACCTCAATGTGTGGCAAAAGATGCACAGTTTGTTTGGATGGCTGTGAGAAGCTGAGATTTTGGAGATACACTGTTTTCACAGGACAAAAATGTGCACACACACACACTCTCTCACACACATACTCAAATATGCCGACCATGCATTTGTGGGTTTGTTATAGTGTATGTTGGCATGAGTAATGCCGGAACTATAAGGCAGATATTTGTTTTTCCTCACAGTGTTACTCTGAGGCAGGTCTGTACAAGTCGGATGTGTGTGACTGAATCTGTGTTTGTAACTGAGAGAGGAGAGAGTAGCTGATGGTTATCTTCATCAAGATGAACTTGAAACAGACACGAGCTGAGTGGGCTCTTGATTCTGCATCGTCTTCACGCTCGCCAGAGTTAGGCAGAATAAAGTGGAGGACATTAGAGGGCATCAAGCACATACTGATGAAATGCAATTAGGGATGCACTCATTACCTTGTCCACACAGAACTGACAGACACACACACCCACACACACACACTGGACTTGATCCCCTGACTCCTGTTAAAGCCGGACTGGAATGTCATGTTTCCTGTTTATCTGCCTGCATACCACCCAGACTACAATTGTGTGGATTCCTGCATTGAGCCACAGGGGGAGCTGGGCAAACACAGAAAAACACACTGTTGTGTTGACAGGTGGGTTCATAACTCCTCCGTTCTCGGACGAGGCTGCATCCATCTCGAGCCTCAGGTGTTTGTGATTCAAAACACAAGCACGTTTGCAGGGTGAGCACCAACATATACATGCACTTCTTTACTTGATGGTTCACTGACCACCCACTGAGCAGTCTCAGCATTAAATGTGCCCACTGAACATCCAGAAGTCAAACGCATAATCACCCCACAAATGCATGCTAATTTCTGCCTCGATACCCAGGATGCACGTACAGGCCATACCCAGGGTGGAGGTTGTGTTCTGGAGCTATTTAACGCCACACATCAAACATGGCAGCGGATGTGAAGCAGCACGCAGAGCCAGAGCTTATTCAACACCAATTCTGACCCAGCACGAGACGCCAGAGCCTCACTGGAGCAAACAGAGTGTTTTGTAAATCCTGGCTGCACTGACGAAACAAACAGAAGAAAGACAAGAGCAGGCCTGTGTGTAGGCAGAGAGGTGAGAAACATTTGTGAGTTAATGTGTGTGTCTTGCAGTGAAAAAGAGAGGAAGGTGTCATCACCAACTGCTCATGACTTAATAGCAATATTGCAACATGAACCCTGCGAGGAAATTGGCCAACTGGCTTGCTTCCTGTCTTACCGAGCCAATCAGACACAGATGAAGCTGTGTTGGAATCATAATCATGTTTTTGCAGGCAGCAGCTCTGGAGACAAGCAGCGCCGAGGGATCAATATAAGGCCTCCCACATGCCTGGAGGCTAAAACTATAAAAGGAAAAGTCAGGGGATGAGTTATTGATTAGATGCTATTGATATGTCAGAACTTTGAAAGCTCTTTGAGTCAGAAAATAGCCTGAACAGGTAAGTTTCACATCTTTTCTCAGAGCTATGTGCTGATAAACTTGACATTTCTTAAAATGCGAGCTGAAATGAGTGTAGGCAGTGGGGTTAATTGAAGAAGGAGGTGTTTAACGGTGAGCCAAAGAAGGCGGAGTGAGAGCAATTTCACATTTTAATCAAAGACCACAGCAGGTGGGTTCACTTATTACAGGCTTCTCCTTCTCCTCCTCCTCCTCCTCCTCATTTCTGGCTGATGAAGTGCTAATTAGTGACAACCCTAGCTTAAGCAGTGGCTAGAGAAAAACATTCCCAGTACATGTGAACTCCAAATGACACAGTAACTTACTGATGATTCAGCTCAGTGTATGTAGTATGCATGTCCAAGGAAAGCTTAATCATCCCCACAGAGACACTGAGGAGTGTCCTGATTCATCACATCTTATACATTTACATAAAGCACCGTAATCTGTCTTATGCACAGTTTTGTGTCATAAAGCACTGTAGTGTAAAAGTTTAGTATTGTGCTGTACTTTATCACATCATAACACATTGGGTTTTATTGCATCATATCTTTCTGTGAGACATGGTTTGGTAAGGTGTGGTATGATGTAGTTTCCTAGCTACCCTAGCAAAGCTTAGAATAACATTGTATGTTGTATCCTGTTGTATCTCTCTGTGCAGAATGATATCATATGATATTGTGTCATATCGTACACAACCATAACTTGGTATGTGGTTTAGCATTGTGTCGTAAGGTGTAAGATACTATCTTATCTTACCTCACTCTGTTGTTATACTGAACTGTACTGAACTGTGTTACAGTAAATCATCTCATATTCTTTTACTGTTTTTTTTAATGTATCTTTTTTATTATCTTTGGTTTATTTTTGATTAATGTCATTATTTTTTAATACATGTTTGATTGTTGATGTGTTTTTTAAATCCTTTAATATGAACATTGGCAACATGTTAAAAATATATACATAAAAAAATAAAATAAAAAAAATAAAAATAAAAACAGCCCTCATGCCAATAAAGTTTGTTTAGATTTTCTATTTGAACATCATGTAAGTTAAAAGCCCTGGCACTGAGATGGCTGGAGATACCTGGTTTTTTTTTTTTTTTTGTGTGTGTGTGTGTGTGTGTGTGTGTGTGTGTGTGTGTGTGTGTGTGTGTGTGTGTGTGTGTGTGTGTGTGTGTGTGTTTGGAGTCCTGGTAGAATCGTTGAAGTTAACACCAACGCCTTCGCTCCATAGGTTTGATTAATCCAAATGTAAATACCACATGACCTGAAACACCTTTTAAGCGCCACATTCCTCTTCCAGGAGTAAACAGCAGTGGCATGTGAGCGAAATGAGGTGACTGATCGTTCTGCTGTGAAGAGGAAGCTGACAGGAAGCACATTCACACTAACTTAACTGTTTATTTACAGGTTAAGGGTTTTCATCAGTGCATAACCAAGAACAGATTTTTATGACTTAATTGGATTTTATTGTGTTTTCTTTGGCTCCTTGTAATTGAATAACACACCTGCAGCAGCTACTAGAGTTAAATGTGATTGTATTGACTTTAATCCTTCTTTGCCATCTTGTGTATAATAGTTGTGAGTCTGCCTTGGAGCTGAACGTTTTGCATTCATTTTTCAAAGGCTTTCTGCTGACACATTGAAGCAGTATTAGCTTTGTCTCCCCAGGGAAATTATGGCCTACCTTGATCAGACTGCTGCGTCGTGGGATCGTCTTGGAGCCTGAATCTGGAACTGCGCTCTCCCACGTCGGGGACCCGCAGCTGGCTTCGTTTTGGACCCTCTTAACGGTGTCTGGCACGCTGCAGTTCCCGTTTGACACCGGCTCCCCTCGGTGCGTCTCCAGCCTCGCTCCGACTCCCCCTGACAAAGCTTTCCGGCCAGCAACCGGTGGACCGACGGCGTTCTTGTTTTCTCCAAATTCGGCCATGGTGACACTTTTCTGGATTCCCTAGTTTCCTTGACAGCAGCTGGGCTCCACACGGAACTGCGCTGCACGCGGACACAGGCGTGCCATCGTGTGAAGTGAGCGAAACGCGAACGTGCGCCAAGAGCAAAGGAAACTTATCTCTCTCTCTTTCCCTCTCGCGCCCTCTTAAGCTCGCGCGCTCCCTTGCTCTCTCGAAGCGTCTTCCTCCCTCACACACACACACACACACACACACACACACACACACACACACACACACACACACACACACACACACACACACACACACACACACAGTGAGGGAGGCTGACAGCAGGGCTCACAGCTGAGCGACAGCAGCGACCGACACACCTTCCAGACCTCCAACGCCAATACCGATCACAGCCTCGCGACGGCTTGATGGATGTGCGCGCGCGTTTAGAAATGTAGATGTAGCACCCGGGCGTTTTTCGGTACTACCTTAATCTAAATCACCGTCAAGGTAACAAATGATAGTTTAACCCACAATGACAATTTTACATTAAAAAGAGCTGCTCGTGCTGTCACCCACCTCTCCCTGTCTCGCGCCACTCTTCATTAAACAGCCCGTGTTTGTGAGAGCAGCGGGCTAATAAAGTCCTCTTCTGTCATCAGTCTGACAGATGGGTGGGTGTTTGATGCTGTTACGTCGCTGCAGGAACAAAGTGGAATTGTTTTTGGTTCTACTTTTATTAATTTTGATACCTTCTACTCCACGATTTCATTGTGGCTAGTGATTATTAATGGAGAATGGGTTGCATCATCGTCAACTCAGTCTATTTGAACATTAATCTTACGACTGCAAACTGGATGATTTTTTAACTGAAAATGTTATTAATCAACTAATTAAGACACACCATAAATCAAAAAGATCATTCGTGACGTCAGAGGACATTATTTCCCTCTCCAGACTAATCAAAGTCTATGGCTAATTTTTTTTAATCAACCTTTATAAATCAACTAGTACCACATACAGTAATCTTGACAATAAAAAAAAAATCTTTATTATTGACATGTTAAGCACGAGTAAATTAGTAATGGAACATCTATATTTTAAAAAACTGTTTAAATAGAAGTTAGTGAGGTTTAAAAATGCATATTGTCTGAAATCTTTGGTGCACATCATGGATGTTTAACACTAATGCACATATGCATATAGATGCTTACACAGGGTCATTGCAACAGACTTCACTCCAATTCTACCTCAGCTGACTCCTGAAAGATAAAACTGAAAGAGAAAAAGGTTTGAAATTAACAGGTAAGTTAGCAGAAGTAACATTTAAACGTGGGTTTATGACAAGGAAAATGCAGGCTTTGTCAGGTCTGTCCTAAAGTGAAGAAATCAAATTTTAAAATGTTTTTGAATAGAGATATGATCAACCATTGAGAAATGACAGGAAGATTGGAAATCTGGACCCTGATTGGCTGTTGCAGCTCAGCATCAATGAGGTTTTTCACTAAAGCAGCATGTTCAGAGCTTGACTCGTAGTTACATGCGCATCCAGATATTTGTTTGCATAGATGACAAAATGGACAAACTCCATGCTAATACAGAATCTGTGAATAAAGATAGCGAATACAGAAATCTTGACACCCAATTGTTTTGCATAATATGATTGATGAAACCAAATTTAATTAAGGAGATGTTAGCAGTTGAAACCCACTACACTTTACAGGTGTGTGCTTTTGAGATGGTCCCTTACATACTAAACAGAAGAACACTCAATCAATCAGCTTTATAAATTCAATGAAAATCAAGGTCATAGATTTCACTGAAGGATTGAGGGGCACTTTTTTGTGATTCATTGCCCAGGGAAACATGCCAAGATGTCTCCTCAAGGGTAAATGACAAATAAAAACAAATGAGTTCAGAAGGTTTTTCCAGTGAATTGTAATTACCAGAGCTGATATAAAGGCAGACATGTACGTTAAGGTCCTACAGACAGACTGCTGTGCATACTACCTGAGCTACAATGTGTCTGTGTCTGTAGGTAAAACAGCATGCTTTGAATAGCTGAAATAATTCTGCTTTTTGACACACAGTTATACCAATACTTACACAAGTCAAGGTCAATGTAACATTCACTGACACGAAACCAATCCTACTGCTGCAGTTTGATTTATAGGATGATTATTTCCTCCATTTACTGAGTATTTCCCCCACAATAAAACAGCGCCACAAAGAGTTAATCATTTAAGAGAACCTTATCATAAAAGGCAGGAGGTTCTTCCATTTCATTATCAACCCAACATTCACATGATACTGCCAAAAGCAGTGCACCGCTGTGTCCTTACTCTGAACACTGAAGTAGAATTAATAATCGAGTGACAGTAAGTAAATTGAGGTGTCCGAATCATCAAGTTAAGACAACACTAAGCTATTGGAATACCACACATAATTATATCATTCCTACTGGGGGGAAATCTAACAACTGCTGCAGGATATCTAACAAAACTAAATAAAATTGTGAAAAAAAAAGTTAGAATAAAATAGTAAAAAGTAAACAAAAAACAACAAATGAGTCAAAATAAAAAGGATAACAAAGCAGAAGTTATGGAGTTTGAAATGGAACCACGCAGAGGGTGAAAGGCAAAGTATTTAATCCGAAATCTGTGGGATCTGACAATGAATAACACTGAATCAATAACTGTGTGCATGTGACTACAGTCAGAATGGTATGAAAAGTGAAAAATGAGAGCTGAGGGGGAGAAAAAGGATGTACATCAGCCTAAAGAGGCCTTAGGAGGGTTGGATAAAGGATGAAACAAGGCGAGCTTTATTTTCAGAAAGCTGGACTTAATTGAATCTTCAGTCTGACTTACCACCAAAGTCTTTGCTTTTAAACGTCCCTGAGTCACATGCAGAATAGTGGACATATTTAGAGCGTCTGTTTCAGGAGCCTCCATCAGTGGAGTTATGTAACTTTCAGATTTATTGTTGCAGTATTTCATGCCGTATAATCAGAGTGGCTACGAATGCCATCTGAATTCAGATGCCATAAGAATTATGTTGAACCCACAAGTGCTGACTACACACAGCATCAGGCTGCGCTCAAATAGCATCAGCCAGCCAGCAGCTCTACCAGCTGTCTGTTTTATAAGACACACCTCCGGGGTTTTGTTGTATTAAGCATTCCTTTCACAAAAGTTTGTCTGAATGGGGTTCATCCCTCAAAGGCTCGTCTGTGATTTGTAGCATCCTGCGGTCTAATGTGTGGCCTGCATGCAGAGAACGGCATTAATCCAGCGCTGAATCCTGGCATTTCATAATTAAGTCATGAATCTGCCTGTCGGGACAGAAAATCGTTGTCTAACTCCCTGGCCGGACTTCAATCAGTGATGGTGAGAGAGGTATTTGGCTTTCCACGGCACCCAGGTGGATTGGGGTCCTTAACATTCACAGCCTATTTTTCAAACAACCTTAATCCAGTGACATTGTTGACTACATTCCTCAGGAAGCATAATTGGGTTTGATGACACAATGTTTAGCTGCAGGACTAGACATACTAATGTTGTTTATGTTGAAAATGTACAGAGATTAATATCTCAGTGAAAAGTTTTGAGCACAGACATTCATCACTGTGGGCGAGATGAGACCCCTGTTGAGTACTGGTTTGCCTTTGCCGCCATCTAGTGTTTTATCTGAGAAACACCTGTTGTTGATAAGATGATTTGAAATGAGCACTTCAATTATTTGAATGGTTGACCTGTTCTGTCATTTATTGATGTAATAAATAAGCATAGTAACCCATAACCCATCAAAAATAAAGCATATTCACTAAAATAAACGAAAAAAGTGCTTTATTGTGAAACTACATATGAAACTTGTTTAGCTTTGACCTGGTTGATGTTAGGTCTTAGTCATCCAGCTGACAGAGGCAGGCCACCCCACGGTTCACCCAGTGTTTCTGTGGCCTGTCGGATGGCAGCTCAATAGACATGACGTAGTTTGTGGAGTGACCGGTGGTGGACAGGGTCCCTCTACGGGCGCTGGTTTTATAAACGGGACAAACATAGATGTCTTCATGCTTAAACTTAGACATTTCTCCTGGTTTCAGTTTGATGATGGGCAGACAGTCAAAGAGGATCTTGGGAAGGGACTCTCCTATGACCATGTTCTCTCTGTCCCACCGAGCTCCTTCCATGAAGAGGCCCCGAACATAGGCCCCATCCTCTGGCTTTATCTCCATGTGGGTCTCTTCCTTGGTTACCTAAAGCACAAATCACAGGGTAAGGGGCGACTGAGTATATCCCCAAGAGTTGAACTTTCATTACTGTATAAGAACACAAAACAAAGGTGAATAGTTGCCTCAAACTCAAAGCCGATGTAGTCTATGGGGATTGTGTACTTCCGAGCAAAATTCTGAGCCACCCCTGTAAGAAATGACTGAGTGAAGTAGAAACCAGAGAGCCAGAAGACTGTGGGTGGGCCGCTATCGATCCAGTCCTGTCAAAAGAAACATCAGAGCATATACAGAGTGTCAAACAATGATGGAATGGATTCTGTGCACATCAGTGAGGCTTTACTTTTGTTCAAAACATAACAGATTTTTACACTCTGGTGTCAGCTGATACCAAGGTAATTCTAATTCTCTTCCAATGTTAAGGCAAAGAAAACTGCACATATAGCTTTTACTACTGGACTATGGCTCCTCAGTATGTGCACTATTCACTCTGGCAGTCATATCCCACCTTTGTGGAGCTGTGAAGATCATAACTCTTACTTGTAAAAACTGCAGCCTGGCCAACAGATCAGTCACATAGCTCCCCATCGGCTTGAGAGATGGATATGACTTGGCTGCCCACATAGCAGGCACCTTGCCCACTAGCATACTGTTGAAAACGTCCTCAAGTTCAGCAGACATAACGATCTGGCCCTTCAGAGCTTTTCGGATGTTTATCAAGCTGATGCGAACGACATGAGTGAGTCTGTAAAGACAGAGGATGAGATGAGTTTTTATTGAAAGGGCTTTCACCAGATTAATCCCTGTGTATATATAAATATATTTTTGTCCTTCACACCATACTATTTAACTGCAAGGTAACATAAGAATCACAAGTCACCTGTTAAAGCGAATAACTTCCTGCCTCAAAACAGTATTCATCGACTCCTCATACATGACAGGGTATTGATCCATCACCATCTGTACATCAAAGTCTGCAGGAAGCTTAGAGAGGATGTCTTCTGCAAGCTCATCAACCACTTCCTATCATATGAACAGGCAGCACAAAGTTTCTATATAGAAAATTAGTTTGTATAAAATGTTTCCTCTATATAATTTGCATAGAAAGAAAAGTGCTGAAAAAAAATCCTGAAAACCTGAGGAGACTTAGCCCCGCCCCCTGTCTGCCTGGGCAGGGTCAGCAGAACTCCATCCAGGAGCTGATTGGTCTCTTGATTATCCTTTGTGATATCTGCATTGCTATGAAGCCCGAACACACAGGGATCGGCACATATTGGAAGGCTGCGAATGTAGCTCACGTAAGTCTGAAAAACGTAAAATATTTTTGGAGAATTTTATTTCTTTTGGTTACTGTTGAAAAATTAGAGTAATCAGCAACATTGTGCCTTTTGGGCTAAACATCATTGAGATTACATTCCAGATAAATATTACTCCCTGAGATTAAAACCATCATTTCTGTACTGACCAAAACATGAATATACTTTGGTTTTAACAAAAAAAGAAGAGAGTGCTTCCCGTCTCTAATGGGACTAACAATCATTATTATAGCATTAGCATGAATACATATGCATAAATTGACCGGCACAGTGATGGTACCTGGTAGGGGCCATGAGCTGGGACATAATACAGATCCCCTTCACACAGGCGGTAGCCCTCCTGCTCAATCAGCTCCCAGCTATAAAAGATAGACAGAAGCGACACCAGCAGACGCCTGTCCTTGTCATCTGTCACCCTGCCACCATAGTTGCATTCACCTGAAAGAGCAGAGACCATTGGAAAAAAAGTGATAATGTGATGTTATTCAGATGTTTTCAGTGACAAGTCTGTAAAGACCAACCCACCCAGAGAATTATCTTTCTGCTGTGTCAGCATCTTTGAGTTCTTACCTGTAAGATAGGTGAGGGCCTCCAATGGAACCTCATCATACTCATCCAAGAACATCTGGATCTGCCTCATACTGATCCTCAAGTCCGACTCATTGAATTCATAGGGAATATTCCAACCTGGAAAAGTGGACAAAATGAAAGTCTTTTTCTCAAACAACAGAAAAATTAGTAATGTAGCTTTAAAAGTATCTAACATATCAAAGAGCTGTAACAAAGATCAAAATTACAAGGTTTAAAAAAAGTGTTAAACAGAAGAATTAAGAAAATTTCTTACCCAGAGGCCCAAAGTTTCTCCTTTCCTGTACCAGCGCATGGAAGAAGGTGAGACCAAACAGAAACTTCTGCCAAATGACTTGTTTCTTGGAGCTGCCAAAAAAGGCAGGGTCAGAGATGGGGTGACTCAAGTAGGAGCGCAAAAGGTTGGCTCTTATTCCTTTAGGTGGCTCGTTGGTCATCTTGAGCCCGTTCTGCAGGATGCTAACGGGAAACTTATCAGATGGGTAGCTGGTCAACCATAACCTGTAGGAAACGGAAAGAGGCTTGTCTTAATTGTATTTTTTATGCATACACGTGTCAGTTTGACTTCACAAAGTTAGATACCTGAAGTTTTTGTGAGTGTCTTCTGGATTGATGGTTTCCTCACAGATCCTTTCTAAGGTAGGCATCCAGCTGGTGGCCAGGTGGCAGTTCTGCAGTACCACCCAGGTTCCCTCTTTGATGGCTTTATTAATCATCTGAGCAGCGATAGGTCCTTGTCCCTGTCCCAACGAAATGGTTTGGGTCTTGCTGCCCCCCATTTCTAGATCCTCAGCAAACTTTAGGAGACCTAAGGGAACAAAGTAGACCTTTTAGAAGACTCTTTTGTGATCTCTGAACTAGCTTTTCTCTTGTGTTTAAAAGTAAGTCACAGTTTGTGCTTTGTTTGAAAGTAGAAAGCTCAGAAGTTTTCGGTCACCTGCAGTTGGATCAGATCCTGGTGACAGCACAAAGATCAGAGGAGAGCAGCAGTTGGAGTCTTTGTAACTTCCTGCTAGGTCAAAAGTTGGTGGTTCAATGTAAGCCTGCCCCATGTTATCCACTATAAAATCCTGCACAGCAGGGACGAGTTTATCTGGCCTGAAGCACCTGATCACCACCATTCTGTCCATCCCCAGCAACCCACTCCACTGGTCAGGTAACTGGTCTTTATGGGGCCGTCCTGAGTCATAGAGCATCTTCCATTTGGAGATATTATCTTGGACATGAACAAAGAAACCGTTGAGGTTTGGAAGTTTGGATGCTCTGACGATTTCAGACCAGGATTTTTCAGAAAGCCACTCTGGAGCAGGGTTGGGATAAGGGTTATCTAAAGCAATGCCACCTGTGAGGAGGAAGCGCCACACTTGGTCGTCAACCTGACCTTTACCCTGCATGATGCCAACAGTGAGCAGCAGGGAGAACAGGAGCTTGTCTTTTTCAAAAAGAGAGCGACACACGTTGTTGTAGATGCTGAGGGTGAAGTGATCGACAATGTTGTTGATCCTCTCAGCCACGTCTTCACTCTTCACACTGTCAGCGATTGAATGCAGGTAGAGGTTGATGAACCAGTTCAGGGAGTACTGATACATGGGTTCAATGTTTGCTAGTTCAGAGATACAGAAGAACAAGATAGAGGAGTGTTCAGCCACAGGGCGGTAACCCATGCGAGTGTCATCGATCTCCTTCTCTGTGACACTGGCGATCTTTTGCTTCTCAGAGATCTCCTCAGAGAGGATTTTGGACGATGACAAGATCTTAATAGCAGTCTCATCTTCCAAAATGTTCCCCTCAGACGAAGAGAGCACTTGTAAAATCTTATCCTCTATCTCTTTCAGCTGCTTGTTGTTGGCGGCACTCTCCAGGATAAGCTGGTTCTTCTTCTCCTCCAGCTCAGGCTTTTCTTTAGCTGCAACGAGCCCCAAAAGCTGGTCCTGAAGACCTTGTGGTGTGATCATAAAGTTCAGCAGACAGACTTTGACGGCCACCTCTGGGAGATAGTGAGGGTTTCTCAGTCCAGTAGTCATATAAAACAGAAAGTCTTTGTTATATTCCACAATGTTCTCCCCGATTTTCATGTACTCCACGCCTTGTTGCTTGAAGGTCTGCTTCAGCAACACAGGCTCAAGAACTGGGTCCAGATCCTCTCCTACATTCTCCAAAAGAACTGGAGTTCCAAACTGGATGCAATTCTCCAAGACTCGCACATAGTTTCCATCAGAGGGTTTGATGACAGCGAGTTTATTAACCTTCTCCATGTTTTTGATCCATTTGTTGGCTTGGCCTTGCGGGTCGATCATCAGCGGCCAGCGCCGTGAGTTGAACACAATGATTCCATTGTCTGTGGAGAAAGAGTCCACGGGGAGTCCAGCGATCTGCCACGCCCTGATGGCCACTTGGTTACCCAGGGTATTACTAAGGGTGAGGTCCTCAGAGCAGGGGATTTTCTTCTCCTGGCACAAGATATGCCACTGCTCCTGGCACTCTGTACGATAGTCTACTGTAAACGCCCCAAGGTAACAAACAGTTCCTGAAGAGAGGAGTATGTCGCCTGTCAGGTTGGTGTACCTGCAGAAGTCGAATTTAGACACAATCAGATAAATTTCCCCAAGCAAACCTATCAAAGATAATACATGAGAATTTGGTTTACCTGATCTCTAGTTGCCTTGCAGCTTCAGTCCACCTGTCCTTCTCCCCACCCAGCCCTCCAATCAGCTTCTCCGCCCTAATCAGCTTCTGGGAACACAGTTCAATGTTATCCTCCAGCTCTTTCTTCTTGTTAATCATGGCATCCAGGTCATCATTCAGGATCTGCAGCCTGTCCTCGACTTCCTTCAGCTCGGCTCTTTTAACAGACAACATCTCCATCTGCACAGCCAGCTCATCCTCGGCCTGCTTCAGCCTCTCCTTCTTTGGAGCGACCACCTTGGCAACGCGCTCATACACCTCCATGGCTCGCACCCACTTACAGAGACCCTCACATGCAGAGGAGACGTTTTTGATAACAGAGGGCTGGAAATCGGGGTTATCGATGAACTTATCTCTGATTTTCTTGATATTTGCGGCAGGAATGTTGTCTTTGTCATACGTTTTGAGGCTCTCCAAAAACTTGAGGTCTCCAAGGAGTTTCTTAGAGGGACCCCAGAAGTCCTCAACCATCTTACCTGCAACACATTGTTTAAACAAACTGTTACCATATTTAATTTCCAGTATCATAAGTACACTAACTTTTCTCAATCATAATAACACAGTTTGACTAAAGAACTGGTTCTTACCTGAACCCCCAGGATCAGGTTTTCTCTCAGGTTTGATGCCCTTCATGATACAGATGGACTCCATGACCAGCTTGACCAGACCAGGTGGGTTCTGCATAGATTTAACAACTGTGATGTCTGCCGGTTTGAGGGTGTTCAGTGCTGACAGGGCAGCTTCCAAAGCAGGCATGGCTTCTGCCAAGTCTCCCTCACACTCATCCTAAAAAAGAGCACATTCAATGCTGTCAGTGTCTGCATACTGTGTAGTTATTCCAAATGTTTTACTGAACATCTTTTCACAAAGCGACAGAAAAAAAAAACATCAGTTGAGACACTTCATTAATAGTCGTGTTGATGATGTGTCAGTGTGCTAACCTTGATAGCTTGTGCTGCAGCAGCTGCTTCATTTGCTACTTTCTCATCTGCAGACACAAGTTCTTTCTTAGCATCCACCTCCACAGTCTCTCCTTCTATCTTAACCATCATCTTATCTGTTTCTGCTGAGGTCTGAATGAGCTCTGGCTGCAAAGCCGTCAGCTCCTCCTGCATCACTGACACCTGTGGACATGGAGGAAAGTTAGACAATGCAATGAAAACAATGTCAATCTGAACAAAGAAATTAAAGGTATTGCTTTGAGGGGTTTCACCTGGGAGGCAGCAAACTCAAGTTTCTGCAGACCGACGATGTAACGGTTCCTCGCTGTGTTCACTTCGTTTCTTTTGACATTGAGAAGAGTCTTGAAGGTGAGGATGAGCTCTAGGTAGGAGGTCGGAGTGACATAGTTGTATCTCCTGAGTCTGGAGAAGTATCTTTGTGACATGTCTCTGACACTTGTCTGGAAGGTCTTGCACATCTCCACAACCCTGAGATCACAGAAAGGTCAAAATATGGAACTGTTACACATTTCTGATGCCAAATCTATGCTGCTGACCAAAGCTTACCAGTGGTTAGTTGAATTATTTCTTTGTGTTAAATCAGGCTTGTTTATGGGCCTCATATGCGTCTATCATCATCAGACTAAACAACATGTTGCAGCCAAAAGTTTATGCTTAGTTAATCACACAGCGAAAGGATTTACACAGAACTACTCTTCTTACTCTAGTCTGATCTCAGTGTCCATTTCTACATCCTCTAAAAACTTGTGAGCCACCATCTCCAGGGCATCGTCTGGCCATGCGTGGAACCAGTCAATGGTGCAGCAGTTGATAAGGGAGGGGAACATCCTGAGACGGTTCCTAAATGCATCACCAATCGGGCTCATGGCTGTTACACACAAAACATATTATTTTTGAGTCACAAATTTGCAAATCAAAAATCAAGACGATCACTTTTCTTGTCTTACCAAGCACAATGTGAAGGTTTGCTTTCACACGGTCAATAAAGTAGTTGTACAAAGAGAGTGGCGTGGCATCAATCTTCTTGCCCTCCATGCGGGCGATCCCCTGCATTTTCTCAATGATGTCAGCACGCTCATCAGCAGCAAATATGTTAGGTACATCACCAGTGTTAAGCAGCATGTTAACATCTTCTAGCATGGCCTCATCTTTGATCTGGCTGTCATTGAACAGGAACACCAGGCTCTTCCCCTCAATGCCTGCTTTCAGCATGATCTGCTTCAGGTCGTCCCTCCAGTCTGACATACTGTACGTCTTTGTCAACTCGATCTGGAACAGGACGTAGTCATTGATGAAGGTGCCGAGCTTTGTGGTGCTCTGCCGCCCTGAACCACCAATACCGACAAGTAAAAGGTGGCCATTGTTTTGTTTCAGAACACGGCAGATTCGTGAAATGTGCTCAATGGCAAATTTGAACATGACGAGGGACATGGGAGCTTTGCTGCAGCTGTTGTACTCATCGAGGTAGAACTCCATGACTTCTTGTAAGGCACACAAGTCTGTGATTTCATCGTAGGCCTTGACATCGGAATCAGGCTTGGAATAGTCACCAAAGAACAAGCTACGAATGCTCTCATCAGCAACTTTTCCATCTGGACTCAGATGGCTCAGGAGCTGTACAACAGGAGAGGAGAGTTAAGATAAAAATATTAGAGCCGAATCATTGTCATTTGTCAGGTAATACATAGTATAAATGCATGATGAAATAAACTTTAAAACACATTTTTTACTAAGTCAAGTGTCCAGCACATTGATCTAATTGCACATTTGATAAAAATAATTTAAAAGGTTAATCTGAATTACCTGGAACATTGAAAAAATAGCAATTGTTGCCTTTCCTGCTTCCTAAGTTAGATTTTACCATCAAATAGAATTATTTTAATCCTTCATAACTAATCTTTTTTTATATATTTGTGTCACTCCTTCGCCCAGCTAGACTTAAAGTTTATTTTCTTATATAAAAAAAAAGGGAAAAAAAGCTGAATTCATACTTAAGTCATGTCCTTAGGTATCCACTTACTCCTGTTATCCTTACACATTACGGCCTCTGAAATTTTTGAAATATTCAAAGTCATATGTTTTACAGGAAGTAATATAATTCAGGGCATGGAAAGGGCCAAATTTAAGTTCACTCTTTATTTATCTAAATATTCAATGATGTTTCAGCTACAACTGGTGGGGGGTTAAAATCTCAACTTAGTCCTGTTACCCTAATTATTTTTTAGATGTTATTTCTTTTTTTTTTATCAATACAGCTCTTTTTGAATCATTGTAATGTGCTTAATGTCTACATAATTTAGCATAAATGCCATGTGGCTATATTTTAATGTATTTGCTCATTCTAATAAGTTGGCAAACTTTCAAACATGCTTTTTAGATGCTACATGAGTTTTGGTAACAGGACAGAAAAAAACTGCAACCATCTTCAGCTTAAACACCTTGTAAAAATAAATAAAGGTGCCTGAGATGGGCCAATACACATTTTCAGTACTTCAATATTTGCATCATCAGGTTTACAGTTGAAGAAAAGAGAAATTTAACCTTATTTCTAGAGAGTTACTTCAAGCAAATGGTACCAATTTGGTGGAAGAGCCCTTTACAACTAAGTCACACTGCACCGTGTTCCACAAAACGTTGGCTACTCTTCAAAGTTTGTTTTTTTCTTTATCTGATTCAGGGTCATGACTGACTAACAAAGAAAATCACTGCTTTTAAGTCCTCAGCTGGAGATCCTTTCACTCCAATGTTTCCAGCATACAAATCCAGCACATGAATGCATCACTAATCAAATCTTCTACCCTGATGTTTTTTATGGGGCACTTAAACTGATACAATACAATCATGTGTTTATAATCTGTGAGAAACACGCAACATGCATGAGCTAAAGGACACATTTGATTTTCTCTTTTAACATTGTAAAGTGACACTTCAGTGTGTGTGTGTATGTGTGTTTGACCAAACCTTTTCCACACTCTGTTTAAAGAAGTTGTCGGTTCTCGCTTTGACGATGCCAAAGAACATTTCCTTGTCATTGCTGTCGATGAGTCGGTCATAGAAAACTCGGTACACCTCATGAATCCACAGGCGGATCAGTTTGTCTCCATCCTGTTGTACGTGGCCAACAAATGTAAGAAATACAATCCAAGAAAACGACTTCAAACATTTCTCCTCAGTTTCTACTTGCCTGCATGTGTGTATGTGGTGCCAGGAGCACGCCCCGGATGACTCGAGCAAAGTCTCGTAGGTTGAAGATGTAGTGGGACTTTGATGGAGTGGGGAGGAAGCTGTCAATGGTATCTTTATAGACTGCCATGGTGGCTTGGACCATGATCTTGCCAAGCCTCGGAGAATAGATGAATAACAATAAGCTTGTTTCTCTGAAAAAGATGGGTTATCTTATATTTTTGACATGTTACCTGTTCAAAGAGGCATCAAAGCCCTTCCTGAAATGCCAGTCTGTGATGGAGCTGAAAATCTTGGTCAGGGTTTCGTCATCAAAGGAATTTATTGTGATGACATTCAAGTGGCGAGTGAAGCGGCCTAACAGCGGAAACCGTTTGGAAGATGCAGTAAACTGTACTCAGTCTGCTTTTATAATCACTTGAATGAAAAAAAAAAATCAGTCTCACCAGTGATGTCATTTTTCCCGCCACCAGGAGGCCCCATTGCTGCCAAAAACAGCAAATCCACTATGTTTATCCTGGAGGTGTCCTTCTTGTCATACCAGTGATGGTGGTCGATCCACTGCCTCAACAGCTCAATTGGAGGCTGGGCGCCATAGATTTCCTTGGCAGGCATGTTCAGATCATCTGTGTAGTAGAGGTTTCAGCAACAATTTATGACTTACAAACAATTGGACATCTCAAGTTAGTGAATGGCTTTTACCCAGCAGTCTGAGTGTATACTTCAAGTGTCTTTACCAACATAGACGACACACTTCTTTCCCACCGGAGGTCCAAACACACCCTTCCTCCTCCGGTCCAGCTTGGCCATGATGATGTCCTGGGTTTGATTCGCTGAGGTGCGGGCTGAGAAGTTTATACAGTTTGGTGTGTACTGTTCCTTAGGCAGCTTTACCAAGAAGTTCAGGTTTATTACCGACTTTCCAGTGCCAGTGGGGCCGACAAACAGCACAGGTATTTCATGCTGGAGGTAGGTACGCAGGAAGAATAGCTGACGTGCTGTCTCCATGGTTGGGATGATGAGGTCTGACACCTGACGGTCAAGCAGAGGAAGAATTTTGTGTTTAGTGCAGATTGTGACAACATCTTCAATTACAACTCAAAGTAACTTCTGCTTACATTGGCTCCAGCTGGAATGAGGTTTTCTTCTTCAGTGATAGAATCAGTCCACACATTCCACTGCCCTTGTCCGTGTTTGCTAAAGTAGTAGTCATAGACGGTGCCTGAAAGGAGAAGGAAAGATCATGCTAAGACACATTAACACATTTTTCATGCTTCACACTAACGTAAAGAAAAACAATTGTTGAAATATGTCACCTCTTTCAGGAAAGATGTTGTTCTTTTTGAGTTTGACACTCTTAGGTCGAGGATGCTCTTCATCCATGCCCAAGATCAGATTGCGGAAGAAGATGTCAAACTTCTGACGGCTCTCTCCAGTGATGGTCCCACCAACAGTCCAAACAACCGCAAACAGAAACAGACACTGCAGCCACATTGAGATCTGCTGGCTGGACATTGGCGTAGCACTGGTTTCTGACTCAGAAATTTCATCTAAAGACAGCCATGTTAAAACAAACGAACCAGCTGATGTAAAAAGCTTTAATTCATTCTTCAAATGTCATTATTTCATCATTTTTTCATACCCATCAGGCAAGTGTACAGCTTCATCAGACTGAAGGCCAGGTGAATGGGGGATGTTTGGATCACAAAGCGACATTCCCTGTCTATAAAATCAAGACAGGGCTGGACTAGCCAGTCAAACAAGTTCACTATCTGGGGACAAAAAAACGAGAACAATGCAAAGAGCTCTTGTACAATATGGTAGAAATAAAAAAAAAAAAAACACACATCAATATCTTTATGCTACAGTCTTACCACTTGTCTATGTTCAGTGTTAAGGCTTTCAGGCAGTGTGTTCATGTAGGAATCTCTAAGAGGAGACCAGCCCAGCTGCTGAGGTTCCATGTAGATCATACCACACCTGTGAAAAATAAATTACTATGGAAATTTTTTTCTTAAACTTCCAAACTTTTATATTTGCCTATGGAGCTTGTCTCTGTGTTGCCAACCTGCTGACAGTAGCTGGAGAGGCTTGCTCCAGGTCAGCCGGTTCAAAGATCAGACTCATTTTTGAACTCATCTGGATAATCTCACCGCTCATCAGGCAAAGCTAGAAGAGAAGGAAATAAACAGAAGAGACTTTAAATCTATAATGCATTCAAACTAGGGATGCACGGATCCAATCTTGGTGTCAGGTATCGGCCAAATCCAGCCTCTCAAAGCTGGATCAAGTATCATTTGGGAAAGGATGGGCCTGAACTTGACACTAAGGCTAAACTTTGATTTAGTCTACAGAGTATAAAATTTTACAACTGAACAGTCTGTTCTGTATGCAGATTATTATTTTACACTGGTATCAGATCAATATTGGTATCGGTCAATATCCAAAGCCCAGATATCAGGATCAGAAAATGTGGATTGGTGCATCCCTAATTGAAACAGAGTTTGACTAACTTGTTTTAGATAAACTATTCAAATAATAAAAGCTGTGTTTAAACAAACTGGCTATTTGCCCATTACTGGGAATTAAGTACCTTCTTGTTGTCATCCAAAACAGTATTCATGTTTTCAATCCAGACAGCATCAATCGGTCCATCAAAGATGATCCACTGCCGATTTTCTGAAGTGGAGCTGGCCTGATCCCTGAAGGAGGTAGCTAATACACCGTCAGACCACTCATGGCTGACTGGGTCAAAGCAGCCGTAAAGCTGGCCCATGGTGATGGCTTTGGGATTGATGATGCGGAAATTCACGGCAAACTCGTCCATCAACTTGGCTGAAAAACAAAGCAATACAGACAAAAACTGTTGAATAATAGTAAGAAATCAGATCTATCTTTGCCAATGCACTATTTTAAATTCAAAACATTTCAGAAGCCAAAACGAAAGAGAAACAGAAAAAAAAATACCAACCTTTGTAAAGGTCTCCAAGGGCAGCTGCAAGAACTTTATATGAGGAGGTCTTTCCTCCGAGAGGGTCTCCCACTATCATAAAACCATGTCGAACCAACATCATCTCATACACCTGTACAGAAACAAAAACAATTACAAAATTAATTAAAGTGGTTCATTAACAGAAAATAGTACACAGAAATACTCTTCTCTAGTACCTGGATAATTTTCCCAATGAACCATGGGACAGACTGGAGATTCAACTTGACAATGTTATCATTCAGAGCCTTGAGGAAGAGATCATAATCTGGTTTTGGAAGGACAATGCCAGGGAATAAATCAGAGATGATACCCTATGGGCAGAGAAGGGAAAATCAAATTAAATAATTGGTTGATCACATGGAAAGAGCTGCTTTGGATTGTGCTCTGATATTCCTCACCTGAAACAGAGGAACATCTTGTGCTAAGAACTTGGCCATATTGACGTCCATCAGCGCCCTCAGCAGTAGCACACTCTCGTTCTCCTCAGGATACTTCAGCTTCAGGTTTCCGGCTGCGGTCAGCACAGACTTCACAGCTCGCATGCCGTAGTCATAGTGGTGCTGGGAGGAGAGCTGCTCAGAGCACAGGCGGTAGGTGGCCACAATCTTCTGAGCCAGACTGTTGGTAAAATCAGATGTAAAGGAGGATCAGTGGATGAACCAACCAACAAAATGGGCTGGTTTGTAGAAGCAGCATACCTGCGAGATTCAATGAAGCCCATAGAGTACAATGAGATCTCTCCAATGAGACAGTAGTCTGGCACCATCATGGCCACGGTGCGGAAAAGAGCCTTCAAGAAAAAAAAGACATAGCTGTACATCCAGCCACAGCATCCCATCCCAACGTGTCCACACAATTATTATATCATTACATATATATATTATTAATTCATCATCATCATCACTTTCTGCTCTATTAAATGAACCTGAAAACAACTCTTCTCAAAGGATGTACCTTCAGGTTATCTGGAAGCTCAGCTCTGCCAGCGTAACCTGGGTTCATGGTGATGAACACTGAGCAGGTTGGGTTGAGGGACAGCTCCGTCCCCTCAAACAGGAAAGTCTTTAGGTTTTTAGCGATGGCTTGTTGTATGCAGAGGATCTGCTGGGCCACTACGGAGAGCACCTCCACCTGTCGCACACACACAGAAACATTTACAGCAAGAGAACAAACTGAGGACACAACATTTAAAAACAAGCCAAATTCATAATTGATACATGTTCGTTAGACCTGTACACAATCAGCGGGAAAAGAACTTAACACATCCAGATACAAGCAATGATCCACCAGGGGGCAGGAGGCACGTCCCAAAGAATCCATGGTTATTTTATTTAAGAGAGGAGTTCTTTTAAGTAATTGAATATTTTTGTATTAATAATGGTTTGAGGTGCGTTATAAATTGATCTAGAAAAACAACATCAGGGAGAGATTTCCTGTTTTATAAGTAAAAAGTTTGGAAGTTCATAGAATTGTATCACAGCAGAATTCAATATATCTGACAGTTTATTTAATCCTTTCCAGTAGGAGAGTAGACAACATCTGTAACCTCCACTGACCTGTCACAGGCCCATGAATGTTCTTTCAGCATAACAAAATAAACCTCTTCACATTTAACAGGCTTACATTCTTTCAGCTTTTGTGTATGTACCTTTTTCTGGGTTTAAGCCAAACGAGAGCAGTCTTCGGTTCAACAAAAATTTCTTAGAGACTATTTTTTCAACTTAACCTCATATTCCTGCCAAGAATACTAACATTTTTTCTACATACCATGAATAATGAACCAGTGTTCCTCCATATTCAGCACATTTTCAACATACATCAGTTTTTCATCATACCTATTGAGATTTACTGGCATTACATTAATTCTCATGAACCGTTTGAACTGGATTCATCGGCCCCATACATGAAATGATTTTTTTTTTTTTAAATTTACATATCAGTACGTATGTGCATAGCTATATATGTATATATATATTTATATTGTTCTTTTTCTCTTACCCTCCTTTTTTCTTTCTCTTTTTTATACTCATTCATCTTACCTCTAGAGGCCATATCAACTTATGTTAACATTTTTATTACTGTACATTTTTCCTTTTGTTGTTACTTTAGTAGCAGAGAAAAAGACCAGAAATATTATATGAATGTGATTTCATTCTGAAGAGACTAACAAAACTGTGACACTGTTGTACACTTAGGGCGTAAATTAGTTAGTTATGTATTTATGTATTTATTTATTCAGTTTTCCATTTTTTTGTTTAAGTAGTCTTTGTCTGACCAAAATATAAATTGTTTCCATGTTGTGGCAAATGGAAATAAAAATTTAACATTTGTTAAAAAAAAGAACTGGATTAATCTGAGACGTTCATTAATAGATCTGGTATGTGCCAAGTTACATGCATTTCTCCAGTCCTCCCCCGTTGGCACTAGTGCAAGCTTTAAGTCTACTGTATAAATCTTCTCACATTGTAGACAATGTGACATTATATGGTATCACACCTTTTTCCTATCTTTTGTCATTATTTCCTCCAAAGTTGATTTAGTAGGTTTTGTCAGAACATTATTCTGTTTTTTTGGAGGAAGTTTCTAAGTTGAAGATATTTAAAAAACATCTTTGTTTATCTATATTACATAGAACTTGCAACTCCTGAAAGGACTTATGTGTGTTGGAATTGGACAGATAAAGATCTTGAGTCATTTTCAGTCCTTTGGATCTCCATACATGAAATACTGCATCAGCCCTTCCAGGTATAAACAACTGATTGCCTAAAATGAGACTAAACCGAGAAATATAATTTGGCTCTTTTACATATTTATTAACGTCCTTCCAAACTCTAATCATATTATTAAGCTTTTTTTTTTTTGTCTGTTTCAACAATTTTGCAATGGTATTTGAATACATGTATGAAGGGAGTCCTTGCCTTTGCATATCTACCCAGTGGGACAAACAGTTAGTGTTACAAAACATCATGTCATACAGCAGATTTTGCCATTTTTCACGAACTACATTCTAAATTTCCAGCAAGACTGCATCCTACTCTCCCCTCTACACACACTTCCTCTCTGTTGGTGTGTTCACATGAGAGGTCTGTAACACTGAGTGCCATCCAACACAATCTGCATGTGGTGTGTGATACTCAAATGGTGAGTCTGCATCAATTCAGGCTTACTGACCAGGTTAGCTGTTATTCTCCTGTGAAAGGACACGCTCTGTAACATACAGTTCTGTGCCGTAACTCTCAAAATACTATTATGTGAAAATCCAAGAACGTGAAATAAATCCAGGATCTTATTGAACTCTGTTGTCCATAAGAAGACAGACTTTTAAAAAACAGTTAGGTGTTTTATATTTATAGTTTAAAAACAGATGAATGATAAACAACAGATTGAAAGTAATAAGATGTCTCTAAAATAGAAAAGCCACCAAAGAAGATGAGGAAGGTCTCGCATTCTGTGGAGTGATTTTTCTGGGTCTGCCAAACACTTATTTATGTAAACTACTCATCATTCATGTGGAATGTAAGCATGGTTACATAAAGTCCCTGCTTCTGCTGGAGTGCAGGGAGTTTATCTCACAGCTTGCTGGTTTAGGCCTTATAGGGTTACATGAATATGATAAATCAAGTAGGCTGTAAATAATCTGCAAGGTAAATTCCTCAGCCTCTACACTATTTAGGTAAACCAAACTATCATACGCTCATACTTTTAACATGATCCATTTATTTTGTAGAAAGGGTGACAGAGCAGAAGACAGGATATGAAATGATGGCAATCCTTTGTGTGAGGTGCGGTCTGTCAATCATTCTTTTTGTTCCCACTGTTGAAAGGGTATTAAAAATAATCAAATCAACTTCCCGCTGAGCTTGATTGATCTAAATTTGGTTTAGTTTCTGAGCAAAAGATCCTGTTAATATGTGACAGTGCCATCTTGATTCTCAATCTAAAATGACTCCTGAACTGATTATTTAATAGGGGGTTTGGGTTGACTCTTGTCATAAACCTTTAACAGTGGCTGTGCAGAGCTCATGTGAAGCAGACAGGGCATTTGGATAATTAGATGATAAAACAGATAAACAAAGATTTGGTCAATGTGCTTACCTCAATACGATTGAACTCATCAAAGCAAGCCCATGCTCCAGACTGAGCCAGCCCTTTGAAGAACTTACTCATAGCCTTGTAGTCCAGACCATCAGAGCAGTTAAACACTACACACTGGAGAAAGAAGGTTCAAATGTTTGCATTACATAAAAAAAGATGGAGGGTAAAATATAGATCAGTGGTTAACTGCAAACCATTTCAATATACCTGTTTGGCTAGTGCTTTTGCAAGATCCTTTGTCGTCTCTGTCTTTCCAGTTCCTGCGGGACCCTCAGGCGCTCCCCCCAAGTTCAACTTCAAAGCCCCCATCAGAGTTCTTGTGACAACAAAGACAAACTCACTGATACAAAGAGTACTGTACTGCTTTTTCCCACATTATTGTAGAAATTATTTCTGCATCCATAGTCAAATACAGGCCACAACTTGTAAGATACCTATAGCAGCGGTCTGTAAGCGGTGTGATGACGAGACGGGGAGAATTGCCCAGGTACTCATAGCCATATTTCAAGCAGGTGGTGATCATACGCAGCATCACTTCTCCATCCTCCCAGAAATAACGCAGCTGAGAAATCCATGCAAAGTCATTCAGCGAGGAGATCCGCTCCTCTGCTAGTTTTGCAACAACATCTCGAGCTAGGGGAGAAAAAAAACAGCATGAGACATTCTGCAAGCAAGACTTAATCAAAAGAACAGATTTCACAGTTTCACAATGGCAGTATGATTACCGTGCACATCTATAACAGTGAGAGCACCAAGGGTCATCCTTGCACCTCCTGGCAGCTTCCCACGCACCAGCTCCACAATGTCAGCAATCTGGGCATTGCACTTCTCCACATAGTCCTTTGTTGGAATGATAATTAGACACAGTTGAGACTAGAATGTAATTTTTTGGCTGAAATGTTGTTTTTGAATGAGGAAGTTAGCGGTGTACTGCATGTCCTGGTACTGACAGGCAGAGAATTGTTCTGGATGGCTTCAGATACTTCAGTGGTCCAAAATATGGATGAGGCGCAGATGACAACTTGGCCAGGCCACTGCAACACCCACTTTCTTCTGGGCAGCTACAACCAGAAAACATTATATGGTGGAGACACAGAATTATTTATCATCCACCGTTTTACTTCCAATTCAAAGAACTGATTTCTGTTTAAAAACATGAAAGCTAAAAGCACCAAATTATCTGTCAAATAAAGGCACAACAGGCACATGTTCAGCTAGGATTGACTTCCTAGAGATTCGAAACAAAGTTATATCTCCAAATACCTCTGCATACTGAGTCACTCCTTGATGGATGACGTGTCGAACACTCCTGAGCATAAGATTCTCCACCTGCAGCAACCATTTCTCTACCATACCCTGAAAAACAAGTAATTCAATCCACCAAATATACTCAGCACATAATATCTGAAAAAATATGCTAAAAATGGAAAAAAATAATAACTAAAGGATAGCCATGATACAATGTTTAAAACCTCCTTTTGTTGTATACCTTTGCGTGGGCTGGATAAATCTTCTCTGTGAAGGGAATCGTCTCTTTCTCAGAGCTGATCATACCGGTGATGGCCATTTCCTCCGTGAACTCCAGTTTAGCGATCCCTTCAAAGCATTTCTTCAGGTGAGGCTGCACACACAGAGGGTCTTTGGTCTGAGACAGGATCTCCAGCAGCTCATCATTGGAGAGGAAAAAGAACCTAACAAATGGCGATGATAATAAAGAAAAACAGAACATCCACAGAGCGCTCTTACACATGATGACAATATAAGCATTAGTTCTTATAGTCAACAGTCGGACCTTGGGAAATAAAGCCTCTTCTTTTCCAGGTAGGTATTGAGGCCTTTTTGAATGTCATCTAGGAACACATTTGACTCCTGGAGGCGTTTAAGCATGTTTGGCTGGTCTGTTGCCACAAGCACACGTGTGTCCTTAACCTGTATCCATGCAATCACATAGAAAACAAAACATGAAAAATGCATTACGTCTGATTGTTACTGAACCAACACAGGCGACACAGGTGAGGTATGAGGAGCTCACAGCTTCAGCAGTGATGTTCCTCCAGTAACCATCTACAATAGCAAATTTGCGTCCTTCCTCAGGCATCTGGGCGATGATGTCCTCAGAGCTGAAGATTGGTTCCAGGTAGAGCCAGGTAAGCTGACATGTCAACATGGAGTCCAAGATGTCCTGCATGCTCAGCAGTTTGTCCTCCCATTGCTTTTCAAAAACAATAAGAGTGAGATCAACACAACGGCAGGATTTAAGGAGCTACAAACATCTTATATTTGTGGTATTCCTAAAGTGTTTCCAAAAAGCAAACTCTAACTAAAGAAATCTATAACTAAAAATAAAACCATGCAATTAAAACACTTAAAGGTTGTCGTTCAAATACAAGTCCATAAAAAAGATCTGGATACAAAAGATTTCCACAAAGTGATTCTATTAGCCTGGATGCCTCACACAGGCTGTTCCAGGCCTGTTTATGGTTATTTTATTGCTGGAAAAACACCACATTCTCTGGTTTATAGAGTGGTAAAGATGAGATTGTGTTTTCAAAGAGCAAGCAATTTTGTTACTTGTTCTGGCATGAAATTGTGCCCAAGCCACTTCTTTTTTTTCACAACATAAGACCAGCTTTGTGGCTCTAGTTGAGGGATTTGAACAAACAGGATACACACACAGACTTCTGGTCTTTTCCCTCATTTGTTTACCATGATAGAGTGGTGGTGTTAAAGTTATTGAGTTGTACCGTCTTGTTCAATATGAAGATGAATCCATAAGCTGTTGAAGAGCAGTGTAATATCTGCAGTGATTTGTTTTTACTTAGGAACGTCATTTAGGGTTGTAGTTTTATGGAGTATCTCACCTTACATTCAGCCTCTATTGGCTTAACGAAAGGTGAACCTCGCATCGTCTGTGTCTTGATGATGTGGTCATCGAGAAGCACCTGGATGTCATCCACTGCTGACACGATACTCGTACCCTGTGATCAAATATTAAGCATAGTCAGTTTACAGTGACACCATTGCTCCATGTTAAAAGCAATGTGCAGTATAAGTTAAAACAACAGGACAAATTCCATTTCAATGTTTCATTTCTTCAGTCATGAAGAGTGTGATTCTTGACACATACTGTGTCTCTGTAGGGACTGAAGGAGAACCGGAGCTCAGCCCATTCACTTTTCATCTTCTCCATGGACTTTTCCAGAGAGAACTCTTTACTGGCTGCTGCGCCGATCTCTTCCAATCTACAGAAGAGAGAAGAATAAATAAAGCTTTTATCAAATCACAAGAATGTTTCATTAATAAAGAACAAAGCCATGGCTTTTCCTCTGTGAACCTTACACTAATTTTGTCTTCTGAATATATTCTCTGGTTGTGTTTTTGGGACCTGCGGTCCTGACACACTCCGCTGAAAGACTCACTGCTTTCCTGTTTGTCACAGGTTTATTGACCTCACACCTACAGTGTCCACAATAACTTAAAACTGAGTCCAATTGGGCAGTTGAAAACAGATTTGCTCTCCCCTGTCTAATTAGCAACTCTCCACATCTGTCCCTCGCTCCTCTGTATCATTTCCTGGGAGGAGGGGCACTTTGTAAAACACATTTAAAGTTAGACTGTAACTTAACCTATTGATAATTTTTGGGGACATAACACAATATTAATACCAATAAGAAATAATCAAACAGAACAAGTGAAATAGCTCTAATATATTCTAATGTGTTTTTACTGTTGTGAAAGTGTCTTACCTATCAGAGAACTCTGAAAGCCCCAGATCAAGCATGTTCTGCAGTGAACTGCTCACATCCGGTTTGACTTCAAAGCCCACGATGCTGCTAATCTGTAGACAGACAAAAAGGGTCATAAATTATTCACACCGACTTCATGGATCACAGGAGACATGGGACACTTAGTCCCTACAAAGTGAATCTGACACTGGATAACTCTGTGTCACCTGAGCTAATGAATCAAACAGAGACATTAATTCAAGTGACCTTCTCCCAGTGCCGATCTTTGATTCCTGGGTTGCAGATGGTCGTCAGGATGGGAAGGTGCCGCTTAAACAGGTCCATCTTGCCTTTGAAGCTTCTGGCCACATGGTAAGGCCCAGGAAGGCTGGAGAAAGTCTTGGTCAGTTTGTGCAGCGTCCTCCACATGCCGTCCAGCTCATCTGTTATTTTCTCAGCATCCAGGCCGAGAAAGGGACCTGGGAGTGATAAGATAAAATGAGTAAAGCAATGTGGAAACAACGTAGCATCCTGCTTGAACTTGCTATGGGCCAAAAAAGTTAAAATACAGCAGAAAACGACATTATCTTGAAATGATTATTAAAAGTTTTCAAAGGAACTGTGTCAGCCAGTGTCTTTGTTTTTGTGTTATAAAAAAGAATAATTGAAGCTGAATAATACAACCAACCAGGCTAACTCTCACATTAATAATCTGTCCTAACAAGCCAAACCTGGCTTTCATTAGCAGTGTGCACGTAGAGGTTTAGACTCAGAACCAAAACTTCAATCAATCAACTTCAAGCATCTTTAAGAGTCTATGAGATCATCCACCAATCCACAAGGCTACGAATGAGATTTACAAGATTGAAAAGGTAACGTTCTCTTTAAATTCAAAGCTAGAAATGTTTAGATCACCACACGAGGCAAAATGGGTGAAATATGTCAAACCTCTGAGACCTGACTTGATTAGATGCATTGCAGGAACATTCACATATTTTATTTTATTCTGTCTATTTTGAACTATCACTCTTGTAATTCACTTTATTTCTTTGTGTGATAACATTATGTTATTGGTATTATTTAAAGGTGTATTAGTCAAATTGCTGATACCGCATGACTTTTTAT
Organism: Halichoeres trimaculatus; assembly: GCF_033239565.1. Taxonomy (NCBI): domain Eukaryota; kingdom Metazoa; phylum Chordata; class Actinopteri; order Labriformes; family Labridae; genus Halichoeres; species Halichoeres trimaculatus. Next base: position 21,736,855 of record NW_027437192.1, read on the forward strand.
ATTTTTATAGTGGTTTAGTAGTTTTTGATTTGCCACACAAAAAGAAAAAACAAGTCCAAAGAGGCTTAAATGTAGATGTAGGTTTTAAACTGTATTCAAAGAGAAAAGAAAGTAGTATACCCATTATGTACTTTTGTCTTGAGTATTTACAATTGTACTGACAATAGTTCTATAGTTCTATAGTACAAATAAAAAGAAAAATCTTTTAAAAAAAGTCTATGAGCACATTAGTCAGTGTAAAGTTTACTCATTGAAATGAGCAGCATCTTTTCCCCACTGCCCATCTCAGCTGTGCACAGACACATTCAGCACCCAGCAGTAGCTACTTTTTAAAGTGTCATTTTATTTGCTGATCTTGGAGAGGATGGCTTAAAAGATACAGAAAATGTGGGAGGTAGAGAACGGGGGATGACGTGCTGCAAAGGACTGAGGGTGGGAGTCAAATCAATGCTGCTGTGGTGAGGGCTACATGCCTGTCTTTATATATAGCATTCACATTAATAACTGAATGTTGTATTTTAACGCCTAAGTCTTGCAGACAGACAGTTCGCAATGACGGCTTTCCAGCTCAGCTCAATCCCAACAAAGTGTGTTTGTGTGTGTTAGTGTGATGTGGGAGGGGCTTATGCAGTGATGACAGGTATCAGATTGCAAGGTGGAAGGTTTCTTCACAGGGATGTTCATTCTGCTCTCTTTCACTTTCATTGTGCCAGATGGAAATAAAATGCAGTCAGTTTCTTTTGAAGATGAAAATAGCCACTGTGAGTCACTCACCATTCAACCACTCATCTGACATGATGTAAAAGTTCAGTGTGGTGGTCCAGAGCTGCTCATATGGCTGTTTGTCTGCAATCAGAGTCTGAAGCAATGGGAACTGGCTCTGTTCCTTCTCCAGCAGAGTCTGCTCTTTGTTGATACACTACAGGAGTGACAGCAGGAAGAAGCAGAATCCCATTTTTACTTCTGTATTAAAGCTTAAGTTTAAAGGAAAACTTCCTGGGTAATTGTAGTGGTGCATACTGTGCATTTCAGTCTTGCTGTGTCATTTTTACCTCAAGTTCAATGAGAGCTGACTCCAGGTTGGCAGTGATCTGAGCCAGGATACCCACATTGTTCTTCATCACTTCCATGGCTGTCATGTCCTTCTTGCTAAAGGCCTGTATTTCCTTTTCAGTATCCTGCAGCCTCTGCTCAAACGCATTTATCCTGAAAGAATCAGAAAAAGGCCGAAGCAGTTTTATGTTCAGTTTTTAAGATTCATAAACATCAATGCTACTTCAAAATGTTTGGTAGAGATTTGTAGTTTGAAAGCAATTATTCAGTTGCCTTGTATAAAGGTAGTCCTCGGCTTCATCCCTCATGCCACTTAGACAACTTTTGCTGTCTTCCAGCTCAATCAGGATCTGATTAGGCCACCAAAAAACAATGGAATTCAGCCTTAAGTCATTGTCTAGAGAAACAAAAGAAAAGTAAACACTCAGGGTAATACAGTTTTTTCATGAAACCAGTCTTTAGCTGCGTTTCCATTACACTTTTTTTGCAAAATAAAAGCAATATTTCTGAAGTTTTGATAAAGTACAATTGTGCCTTGCCGGTGTTTCCATTATGACTAGAATTCGAGTAAAGTAAAATGTAACGTCTGTGATGATGCTGATTCATGAACATTAGTGTTTTTATTAGGGATGCACGATATTGGATTTTTGCCGATATCCGATATGCCGATATATCGAAACCCCTTTTGGCCGATACCGATACCGATAATCACAAGTTTGTTTGTTTTTTTCACTGTAAAGAAAGCTAAGTCTATCCTGTACTGGAATTTATATGTTACTCTTATTGTGACGGTCTTATTTGTTTAAGAAACACACATAAAACAAGACAAAAAACATTTGATTTTACCATAAATAAGAAATGTATTATTTTTTCAAACTCAAGACGTTCAGTATTGAAATACAGAAAAATAATTTCTTTAGATCACATGAACTTTAAATATACAATGCATTTTTAAACATAACCAATAGCATTTGATTATTTTAGAGCTACTGTAACAACCTGGTGACAGACACAGAGCTCTGCAGTGCAAATAAATGAAGTGCTACATTTTATTTAAGGAGCTTATTTTTCAGATAGAAAACAATAATAATCCTAACTGAATAGCACCTTATCGGCTGTGCCTATCGGCAGAAATTTTCATATCTGCAGATACTGATAAATGTGTTTTTAAGCTTTTATCAGCCGATACCGCTATTGTGCCGATAATATCGTGCATCCCTAATTTCTATTCACTGGTTAAACTGTCGGCCGCAATCACACCAATTCAGAATAGGCATGAACAAAACACTGAATGAAAATCATCATCTCCAGCACGCCTGCTCTCACACTCTCACACACACACCTCCCCTTCCTCCTGTGCACTCTGACTCTGACCCACTCACAAACTCTTTATGCCTTCACTACTGACTTTCAAAAACACAAACATCTGCACTGAACACATAACTGACAGCAGAGCTGTTACAATATGAACGCCAGAGTCTGTGTGTGGACACGTACAAGGCGAGGGAAGTGCGTTGTTACGACAATGTGACATGCTTTTGAAAAAAGATCTTCCATTGCACTTTTGGGATGAACTTCAAAAAATTAAAATTTCCGAAAAACCACCTCATGAGAGCGTATAAACCTTCTATCATATTTTGAGGTTTTCGAAATTTTGTTGTTTCCAATACCAATTTTCATTGCGATATTTAGGTTTTGTGCAATTCTAGGTGTAATGGAAACACAGCTTTTGAGCTAAAAACCAAAAAAATGAATGATAATTATATCATACATATTGTTTTTGTGTAGTCAGCATCTTAATTTGTTTAACTGTAACACCAAATACCCTAAAAGGATTGAAATACCGGTCAGAGAGGCGTAGTCCATGAGGAAGCTGACGCGGTAAGATGCCTTATCAACCTCATCTATCAGCTTGTGAACAGTCACTTCTCTGGTCTTCTTAATGTACATGCTGAGAGCAACCAACTCCTCTGTGGTTTCTGGAATGCTCTGGATAGTTTCACTTATCTCCTTGTATTTTTGACAAATCCTGAAAAAGTGTATAACTCTTATGCAGCTTGAACTTAATGAGACAATAGACACTTTAAGTAAATAAAAGTTTAAGGAGTTTTCTCTCACCCTTTGTTAAGCTCTCTGTTCTCCTCCACTTCAAATAGGACAATCTTGTTTTTGAGTCCGTTAGCACGCTCACAGAGGTCTTTGTTCAGCTCACCAGCATCCAGGCACAACATGGACAGAGGCACGGTAACACGAAGTGAGGCAATCTCCTTCCATAACAGATTAATGGCCCCAATTTTCTAAAAGTTGGAAGAGAGAGAGATCACTTTGTTCGATAAATGTCAGTTAGCACAAAAGATTCCTGGGCAGATTTTTTAAAGGAAAGTTGAACTGACCTCTGCAAAATCTTCTAATGAGTGTTTTTCTTTGAGAAAAGAGGATATTTCCTTCTTTGCTGTGTGGTCCAATAGATTGTTGTACTTTTTATATACATTCAGGTACCTAAAGAATGAGATGTGACGTTAGCATTTCAAGTTGTGAATTCAGGGGTAATCAAACACACAGGTTCAGATCAAGCGTCCTTACTTGACAGGTCCCACAGTGTTCTTTTGGAACACTTCTTTGGCTCTGCTGATGAGGCTCTGAACCAGCGGCTCATCTGGATGGACGGTGCGCAGGTACAAGTTGTTGCAATCAGAACGGAAGTTACTTTCCACCTGGTAAAAGCACAATGGTCACATATCCATTATTAATGTTTGAAAAAAGGTAAGAACTGTTATTTGCTTACTGTAAATCAGTGGAAGTGTAGTTTGTCTGTGGTCCCAAAAAGGGGAATGCCTCACCCTGGGGAGCTCTTCCGCGCTCCGAATGATTTCCATGAATGCTTGGTGGATAAGCTCCCAACACCCCTGAAAACTTGGACTAAAGTCAATGTGATGCTCATTGACTTGAAGCTTCACCAGAAGCACCTGCGACTGGACGAAGCTCAACTCATGAAACACATCCCCAAAATCGTTACCACTCTGGGAAATAAGAACACAGGTGACTGCTTATCTAAAACAAGAGGTGGTCTGAGGTGCAATCAGAAAAACCCAAAGGTCTTTTTAAGTTATAAATAAATAAGTTATAAAAAATAAACTCTTTAAGATAAAAATGTTTTCCATACCTCATGTAAAGTAAAATAATATAACAGGTCCTCTAATGATTTAATGACCAAGCTCCGGAGCTGCAGGGACATGAGAGCAGCCACACAGCTGAACAATGTGCCCAGTTGCAGAGGCTCCTGCACACTCCCAGGTAAAGGTGGCGACCACGAGCACTGAGAGGAGTCAAAGACAGATGCACAGAGAGGCAGCCACCTGAGAGAAGAGAGGTTTTGATGAGTTAAGTTTTCATTTTTTTCTGAAGCTGGATGACAGGATTGTGGTGTTTCTGCAAGTTTAAAATTTCTGTTGATTCTTACAAAGAAAACTGAATCTGGGAAAAAAAAATCTTGTCTTCCTAATGTGTCTGCTCCCTCTCACCTGGGAAAAACTTGTGGATTTTGGTTGTTAAAAGAAGTCTTCACTCATTGATAGGTGAAGTGAACTGTCAATATTAACCATAGACTGTATAAAACATGGACGTAGTCTATGCGACTTCACCTGTCTGTTTCTGATACCGTGAAATGAAGCCAATCCTTGGATGTAGCCTTATTGCACTGCAAAAACTGAAATCTTATCAAGTGTTTTTGTCCAATTTAAGTGGAAAATTCCTTTTTAGACTCAATATGAGCCAAATTCACATGACTAATCCAGAAAAATGTCTTGTTTAAAGTTATTTGAGGACAAAAATGAGGTCTGAATTGCTTGTAACCAGTAAAAAAATCTGCCAATGGAACAAGAGAAAAGTTACTTGTATTGAGACATTATTCTAGTCTCAAGGAAATTTTCAAGCAATTTTTTCTTGTTCCATTGGCAGATTTTTTTACTGGTTACAAGCGATTCAAACCTCATTTTTGTACTCTGATAACTTGAAACAAGACATTTTTCTGCATCGATGAGTTGAAAGTGGCTCATATCAAGTATGATAAGACAATTTTTACTTAAAAAAAAGACAAAAAAACTTGATAAGATTTCAGTTTCTTGCAGTTTGGTTATGATGCTGGGTTTGAGATTCCCTTTGAACAGCTGCAGGACGCCCGTCAGTCACGTGAGCTGAGCTGTGTCTCTGATTGGACAATCAGACAATCCTAATAACCTCTGCACTGGCAGAAATGTTTAGCACTTCTGCATAAGCTTCATTTTTTTAAACAAGATTTTTCCCCTTTATATCAAAACAACTCTTTGGTAAAGCTACCAAAAAATTGTATTGAAAGCCAGATTACAATCAATCTGCTCTCCTTGAAAAACACACTGTTGTTTTATTAAAACTAAAATATAGAATATACATCCAATCCAGTGTGTGGGGGTTACTGGGTTTTCTTAATTCTATCTAAGAGCAAAGGTTGTAAATCACTTTTTTAAACAACCCCTGGTCTGGGTTTCATGTTAAGTATTTAAGCACCAGAGACTGAGCCTCTGCAGAATAATGGTGTCCTAGCAGGTACAAATTTCTAACATGAAAATAAACAGCAGAAGCTTTTTTCCTAAATTATAAGGGCTCAGATTCCATTACCTTACATTGCTGCTACACAATGCCACACAACAAGCAGGAGAGATGCAATGAAAACCTAAAGTGTGGCCATGTGTAAATCAATCCTCTGTAAGCAGGCTGACATATCTCTGACAAAGTGGACAAGGTGGAAACTTGAGCCTGCACATACAGGAGGATTAGCTCTCTCAGTTATGTACACACTGTGGGCATACAAGCTAAAGAGAAGCTCAAGACAAGCCCCACACCAGGCTGGAGAAAGCACATCATGTTGTCACTGACAGTCTGGCTGTTTTGAGAGTTTGATAAACTGGCAGTACTCACTTTTGGATCAGTTCATCTCGTGTGATTTGGCACCGATGCCGCACAAACTTCTCAAACTCAGATGATAGGAAGGGGAGGCTGTTGGAGGAAAGGTCCTCAAGTGGAACAAATCTCAGCGATGAAAAGCTGAAAAAGAGTTTATGCGTATTTATTTAGTTCTTATACAATTCTTATTCTTATATGCATAAGCAGCATATTTGTAATTAATTCTTCATTTGAGCAGCAGTGACTCACTAAGATCCAGCTGTAAAATAAGTTTTTACTTGGGTGACATGATAAAGTGAAAATGTCAAGCCTCCGTAGTGAGTGAAGAAATAGGTAAGGAAAAAGTCATCCCCCTTTCACAGAATGCACACTCTGCATCACCTGTTCAGCCAGATATGCTGGAGACGGACCATAATGGGACTGACAGCAAACAGATGTTGACCCAGCCACCTGCGGGCCTCCCTGTAGATAGGACCCCAGGGCACTGGTGCACGTATCAGCCTCCTGGGAAAGGGCCTGGGGATGCTGGATATGGACAGTCGCTCACACTCAGATGGGTCCATCAGAATGTAGTCCACTGACAGAGACCAACATCAACAAGATAATAAACGATCAACAGGTTGAAAGGGATTCATTTTCCAAACAAGGTGTTTGATTACAGAGGATACGGTTAGCCTCTAGGAATCACTGTATGACACACAACTGCATACCTATGCTCTTCTTGAGACTAAAGCAATAATCTCTTTTGACCTCTTCCTCCAAGTTTGCCCTCATTTTCTGGAGGTGTTTACTTTCCATGGTGTCAGGAGGTAGCAAACGGAGAATGTTTGTCATTTGTTGACTGGGATGCGGTGCCAGCACAGAGCTGGGGATACCTTCAGTGATGTAGTACACATACCTCTGTGGGAGTAAAAGTCAGATCAGCTGTCAGAAAACGAGACCATGAAACAACAATCTGTAACAGACTGATCATTTTCTGGGTTCATCTATACTTGCCTCCAGGTCTCTGTCACTAGGCTCTTTCTCAATGGCCTTCATCTTCTCCTCTTCGATTTTCATGACATCCAGCTGCTCTTCAGGACTCATGGGAACACAACTGATTCTTGGTCCGGGCTTTGGTCTTTGTGAGACTGAAGCCTTGGAGAAAGAACCCCTGGGAAAGCATACACGTGTCAGATAAAGCTCCTCCAGGGAAATGTAACACAAGATGAGCAATGATTGAAAGTGTAGCTTTAAATGCCCAACCACCTCCTTCTCGGTGTAATTGCTAGATTCCTTCCAGGAGGGATGAATGCTAAAACCTCATTAAGGTCAAAGCAATCTCAAAGGTTTGTGTTTGCACTGAAATTGCAAAACATAAAGTAAGAGATGTATCTTTCTCAGAAATACAGACCATGGTTTGATTTGAGAGCAGTTTTGAAGGATACAAGGTCTTGCCGATTCTGCCAATGACTGGCAGATGCTGTGTTGTTTGTGCTGGAGCTTTTTGATCTTGAGGTCCTGCGCTCCGAGTCTGTAGTTGTTAGCAATGGACTCACTGGGAGTGCGGTGGTGGCGTTGCTCTTTGAAAGGAACTGCTGGGTAGCATGACTTGGTCTGGAGGATGGGTGGGTAATAGCTGTGCTTCAAGACAATCTTAGAGAAAACAACAGTGGCATTATCGGTAAAATGGTATACAGCACCATTTCTAATATCCATTACTGGTGCGAGCAGAGGTGACAGCCTCTGAACAGGACACAAAAAGGGGAATTTCTTACTTGATATAGCTCTGAAGGCTCTGCATGACAGGGCAAAGGTGGGGGAAATTCTCTTCTCTGACTCCTGTTGTAGATGGAGTCATCCTCCATCTGTAAAAAAGACATATTATGACAGCACCACTACAACTTTAAGCTTATTTCTAATTATCCAAATTGATTAATATATTTTACAAATATTATTTACCCACACATAGGCCATATGGATTTAAAACCTTGAAACATGCAAATCAAGGGCTGAAGTTCTCCAGTACAGGAGCATACATTGTATCCCTCATGACAGGATTTTAAAAAACATGTTTAATCTGTTATATCAAATGTGAGCCCCCTAAATAAAGCCATTTTAGAATAGAATAGAATAGAATAGAATAGAATAGAATAGAATAGAATAGAATAGAATAGAATAGAATGTACTTCATTTATCCCTAAAAGGAAATTCAGGTGTCTGGCAGATGAAATTTCAAAAACCACATAAAACAAGAAATCCAGTTGTCTGGCAGCTCACCTGCCACTGGTTAGAGAGTTATGAGAGACTGATTAAAAAAATCTTTACATCTTTCAGCAGATGTCAAAGGATCTAAGCCTTCTAGAGAAAAAGAGGCGGGTCTGCTTCTTTCTGTAGAGTGCACCTGTGTTAAGGGAACAGGCCAATTTGTTGCCCAGGTGTACATCTATTTGTAGGTTGGCACCACCTCCATGTCCACCCAACAAATGTTAACTGGCTGATGGCAGAGCCTGGATCTTTTGAAATCTACTTTTATTTCCTTTATCTTCAAGGTTTTCAGTAGGAGGAAGTTTCTGTGACTCCAGTCACTGCAGGGGATCAAGTGTGTCTTTGACCTCAAGCCTGCGTAGAAGCAGCTGCTTCAAGGTTCTCGTGATATGTGAAGTGAAGGCCACTGGTCTGTAGCTGTTAAGTTCGGCTGGACATTTAAATATTGGTACCAGTTATTGGAGAAACAGCGTACAGTCTTTGTTGGTATGATTGTGTCTCTACAGAAGTTGATGTACTCAGTAAAACAATCAACCTGTCTGTCTATCTGTTTCTAGCAGTGAATTACAATCTGTGCAGTCAAAGCAGTCCCTTGGAGCCTCACAGGCCTGTGGTGTTCATTTCCTGACTGTGAGGGTAGTTGCTGTCTCAGTACACAGGGTTTGTAACAGGTCTGCAGTAAAACCAGGTCGGGATCTGGCCTGCCAAGGAGCTCTGTAGGTATCTTTGACATTGGTATACAGGCTATCAGGTGTTTTATTTTCTCTGGTTGGACATTTAACAAATTGTAAATCCAGTCAGGTGAGAGGAGAGGCTTAAAAGATTGAAGTCTCCTGGTATTATTATGAGAGCCTCAGAATGTTGAGTCTACCCTGGTAATAGTTTCATGATCACATGGCACTTCAGCAGTTGCATTGGGTGGAATGTACCTAAGCATTGTTTAGATTTGGCATGCTTATAAAAAAAATAATTTGATTGTTATTATATGACTAAAATCTCTTGAAAGGTAGTATGGTGTCATACCAACTGCCAATAGTTTAATGTCTGGACAACACAGCTTCTCTTCGACTGCAGTATAAGCAGGATTACACTATCCCTGATTTACCATTAAAGCCAGTCCCCCACCTTTATCTTGCCACTAGCTTTCGCACCTGTCTGAACACTTCTCCCCATAGACAAATCCATTAATTGTCGACACAAACAGAAAAAAAAGATACAAACTAAAAAAAATTGTATGAAAAACAGAGAAATCACTGAGAGCTGCCATACGTTGACGCTACCAGAAGAAGCGCACCACTCATTTGCCGAGCATAGAGAGTGAATTACCGGTTAAATTGTGTTCAATTTTACCTGCTTCAGCCGGTCCATCTTGTCCAGCCCTCTGACGGTAAAAAGTGGTAGAGGGGAATTAACTGAAATTTTGGACCGAATGAGTGCCACTCACATCCATCTGCAACTTTAAAAATACACAAACATCGTCGCACCATTAGTTAGTCGTAAACATTCAGCAGTTTCCACATTACTTTGTGTCATTACCGTAAGTTCTGTAGAAGTTTAGCTGAACGCAAAGGTGTTAAACCCAAGTTTTTCTTCTGTACATTTGACACAACTTCTTTCAACCACTGAGAGTGGAGTCGCTCTGTGAGAGTGAACCAAACGTAAAAAAGAGCACGTTGCTGTAAACTGAAACACTGCCGAGCTCATCCAGGAACGTCGCTATGGTAACACCAACCACCTTGTTGCTATCAGAAAGGCTAAACTTTGTGGTGGGCGGTGCCACGTAGGCTTGTTCCCTGCAGGTCTACCCTCAGGTCATAAAATCAGTTGTCTAACCACATGCAGAATAGGTATAATCAAAGGAAATTAATAACTTCTGTACATTTAAGTGCTCAGGACCGGAGTGGTGGGTTAATACCATAGACTGCACCATAGACCGTAAAAAAACTGACTGGACTGCACTGTACCTGAAAGCATCTGCCGAGGGCAGGTGTATTTCGCCCTCTGCTGGCTACTGTCCCAAAAATATGTCAACGTGTATCTGTGTGGGTCTTTAACTGGTCTTTAACGATGTATAAATTTGCATGGGGATGAATTCTAGTTGAAACGTATGAAAACTACAGAAAATTGCATTAGAAAATACTTTTCCATACGACATTAAAATAGCACTCAAAAGCCATTCTAACTTTTGATTTCTTTTCCTGAATTGTAGGACCACCAAACCAAAGCTTAGGACAAAAACAAACAAAAAAGAAATAATAATACAAACATAATGAGGGCAGAGCACGCTGAAGTGCATCTTAAAAATCTTAACACACTTTGGATGGGGACAACTGATGTTCTCCAACTGTCTTGTAGCACATGACTTTTGCAAGAAGGTAAAGTATTTCCTTTGGTCAAAAACACTTCCACTTCTATGAAAGCTCGTGTGAAAATTCTTGCATCAATGCAAAAATAAGCTTTAATCATGTTCTTATTATGATTAAGAACTAACTAAATGGTGAGTTAAGAGGGTTTACAGTTGTCAAGACCCCTAGGATAAGCCCGCGGGCACTCATGCAAGCCTGATACATCATACAATCCATTGTCCAAAACAGCCTTGGTGTAAGTTGGCTAATTTTCTCTAACAATGATTTTGAACTTCATTTCAAGTCAAACTTTTGTTTACCTTGTATAGCACCTGATAGGATGTCAGGTAGGTCATGTGGACTGGGCGTGGTTTCGGCTGCTGTTGGTGGGCAGATCGAGAGCGCTCGGCGGCTTTTCTTTGATGGTTTCTGGATCATTTATCAGTTTTTACTAAAATGGATATGGTAAGTTTTAACTACGTTTTCATGCTTTTGTCACAAGTCTAGCTATAGAATCACCGTGTTCATCGGTTTACGCTGTTGTATTAATTGATCAATTCTGTTCCCCGACTATGCTAACCTTACGTAAAGCCAGCTAGCTAGAAAAAACGAGCTAGCCATCGATGATGTGGAACCAGAAAAAAGGCGCACTAGCTCCGAGAAGCTACGTTATTCTAACAGGCGATAGCATGGTTGAAGGAAAAGATGCGTATTAGAAATAGTGAGCCTGTCATCTTGACTTCTTTTGAGTCGATGCCGTTTTCTCACCTCTCGTAGCTTCACTGTGGGGATTTCGTCTCTTTCGGTCTAGCTCCACCAGGCTAATTTTAGTAGTGAACGAAGTTACCCGGGAATTTTTTCGTGCCTGTTTGTTTTGGCAACAAAAAAGTGGAAAAAATATTTTACTGCGTTTACCATTTTAAATGTACAAGTGATTCTGCAATCAATTTTTAAGAGATATTTTTAGCTGAAAATGTTGTGTTATCCCTCCTTAGTATTACTTCTACACCAATGATCAAGGGGGATGTTAGCAGTTTTCACAACATGGAGATGTGCTTCATGCACAAACTTACTTTATTTAAATGCTAAATGAAGTGGATAAGGATTAAGTGAATGATATTCCTTTATTCTCCGTCACGTTCACTAATTGAAACATTTTGTGTTGATGAAAGGATATCCACAAGCCTAAAAGTGGCAACCAGATGACACCTTCCCTGAGGTTGTCCAATGGCTACATCTTACCTGAGGGAAAACTGACGCCCAACGCCATATTTGTTGGTGGGATTGACATGAAGGTAGGACCAGATGTATTTAGCTTCCAATCTGCCAAAACTAAGTCATCACTTACGTACAAAGAGATTATATTTTATGTTTGAAGATTTATTGTCCTGTTATTTGATCTTTTTTTGCAGCAAAGGCTCATCCAAATAAAAATGAGTAATAGAAAATATGTGTTGCAAAAATTGTTGAGAAATGGCTGAGAAGTATTTTCTCTTACAGTTAGTTGAAATTATGATGCAGGACTATACATTTCTCAAGATAACAAAGAACATTTTTGAGTTGAAATAATTTTTAATCTTCAGGTGGATGAAAATGAAATACAGAACTTCTTTACCAGATTTGCCCCTGTGAAGGAAGTTAAGATTATCACCTACCGTGGAGGGATCTGCAAGGGGTGAGTTCAAACTCTCAAGGCCCTCAGGAGCGAGGGTTTTATAACTTTTTAAGATTCATCAGGACTAAGTGATTGTAGCATTTTTTTGACATTGAAATCATCTTTTAAAGAATAGTGTGTACTACATTTTTTTTCTTTTGATGAAGAGTCTAGAAATGGGGTAAAATTTAACATGTCTGTACTTGTGTTTATTTACCCTACTGTTATGTCTTATATCAAGTGAGATATTCATAAACTAATTCTTGTATTAGATCTGAAGTTTTTCCTCCCTATGGAGCTTGTTCTTGTGTATTTGTCAGATTTCTGTGTTAAAGTGAGTGGGTGTAAACTGAAAAACTTTGGAACTACAGTATGAATGTTCATTTGCATATTTCATAACTTTCTGCATGCCCTTTCCCCCTGACTTTGAATTCGATATTGAAAGCTAGTTTGTCTGTTTATATCTTCTGACTTGTTTTTTTTTTTTTTTTTTTTTTTTGCGTTTCATAGGTACGGGTTTGTTTACTTCCACGGAGATGTCAATATTCAGTCAATCATTGACGTAAGCATCGCAGGAACCGGTATAATATATCCAATATTCACCTGTCTGAGGTATTAAGTTAGTGCATGTTTTTATCCTATAGCAACAGATCATTTTTAAAGGCAGGAAACTGAAGCTTGGCCCAGCCATCATGAAAGAAAGGAGCTCACGTATGTATTCAAACACATGCAATGGTAACTTCAGGGGTGTATGTTAGTAGTACAGGGAAAGAGTTTGCCACATATAGTTCATTCAGCTGTCTCACGATTTTAAATTTTTTATCTAGGGTCCACCCCATCACGTTTGGTTGGCCCAGCTCCTTGGATGAACACTGTGCAGTGTTTCTACTGTGCTTGTTGTTCACCCATGGGAGGGGGCATGGCACAACCCTCACCTATCCTTGATGGAGGCAACCCCTACCACCAGGTAACACAAAAGCACAGAGACAACCAGCTAGCAATCTCATTCCATTTTAAATTAAAATCAGCAAGCCAAGTAAACAAACTGTGCAGGAAGGAGCAATTTGGTCATGCTTAGTGACTCTGTGAAATAAAATGATTGTACTGTCTCTGAGGGGAAGTGTCTTCATTAGAACAGCCAAGAACAGAAGTGAAAGGTGGAGGAGAATCCATCAGCTCACCTTCAAACCCCCCCCCCCCCAAAAAAAAAAAAAAAAGTTTCTTCTGCATGTTTAATGAATGTTTAATGAGAATTCAGAAAATACCACCTGTTAAAAATGAGTCATATTCTTTTATTTTTTTCTTCTGGAATTTCTTGCAGCCGTACTCGTACTCAGACTATGGAGGGGTCATGGTCCCACAAATGCAAATGAACTACCCACAGAACGCCTATGCTTACCAGGTACACACACACACACACACACACACACACACACACACACACATATATATGCAAACGCATGCACAGACCAATTAGTCAACAACATCCTGAGCAGGGTTTCCAAGGCACTGCACATATGCTGCTGCAAATGAGTTGCGAGGTTCAGCCTGGCTTGGCCCCACCTGTCCTAGCGGACCACAGCCTCTACAGCCTCCACCTCAACCCCTGTAATCTCCCATAGAGGCAAATCTGGGTTTGTATAATGCCCTCTGTTTGACTGCTGACCCCTCTCCTCACACACAGTATGCTCCTCCTCAGTGGACAGTGGACCAGAGGACACGGCCTGTCAGTCAGGTGACTTCCTGCAGTGGGAGTAGGTTAAGCTGTCAATGTGGTTCAGTTTCAAAGGATTTCAGTTGTGTGTTGCCATTTGAGATGTCAGCTGAAAACTCAGATTGAGGCCTGAATGATTATTCCAGGTTTTATCGTAATGTTAATTTAATTTTTGCTTTCATAATTGATCAGTCTATATGTTACAAATTCTTTTGAAAGGGTAATGTTAATGCAGGCCACTAGATGGTGCTTGTGGACAGTTTTAACAAACACCATGCATTAACAGCTTCTTATGAACCATTCTTTTATTTTTTGCCCATTGCTTGTTAATTTAATATTATTTTTTTAAACTGGTCAATGGTGGTCACTGATGACGGTTTTGATAACTTTTTTTTTGCAATTTTGTTTTTAGAACTTTGTGGACTGCGGAGTCCAGACCTTGCTGACTGTGTTGTAGTTCATGGCCACCGACTCCCTGTCAGGTAAGAAATACTCTAAACAAAAGGTTTAGTACCAGAGTTACAGCAGGTATCATATGGGCTTTGGGAAATGTGATTGAAACTGGGGACAATTTAAACTTCCTGGTCAAGCATCTAGTTAAAAAAAAAACAAAAAAACATTTAGTTTGCCTTCAGTAGCTCATGGCTGTCTTTTTCTGTTGTTGTCTCAGTCAGTTTTCCCCTCCTTTTAGCCATGATGCTCTGCAGCCATGCCCAGCATTAGTCCATTAATTTTCTGTCCTGTGTGTCCCTCTCTGTCATTCTGTTCTTCAGTAAATTAGACATGACTTGTTCTGAATAGGTTTGTAATTGAAAGAGGGAAACGTGATTTACCTGTGATGTGGTTTTCTGCCCTCTGCTCTCCTGGATTCAGGCTGCAGTGAGTCAGGATGCAGACAGGATGACATCTTGATGTGACGGACAGCCACAAGCAGCCTAACTGCCCTCTTCCTCCTCCGAATTCTTTTTTTCCTTTTTCACCTTTAAAGACCCTTTTGTACTTGTTTCTGATCACTGTCACTTCGACCAAAACTGGCAAGAAGCACTGTCTTGTGGTCGGACTGCTTTTAACCCACATGGATCACAGTAGCAGACACACAGGAGGAGCAAAGCACCCTCGCTGACCAGCTGATTCATGGGCTCACAGCCCATGAAAAAAGAAAGACTTTTAAACTCACATTTGTGCCTATTTATTTTTTATGTTTAATTTATTTTTGAAATTATTCTACATGTTTGTTTGTTTGGTTTGGGCATTTTTAGTATCTGCAAGGGGCTTCTGTTCACAAACACTACTTTTATATCTTTAAAGTAACAATGTCTTGAAAGCAATCGGCTTTTAGAGGTTAAAAAAAAATGCTTCTTTAACTCCAACTCAGGTTTAATGCTCCTCTGAGAAATTCATTAACTTGTCCACTACAGCCGCAGAGCTCTTGGTCATTCCATTTGTTTCAAACACTCATTTATTTTGTGCCGGTCTTTTGTTTAATTTGGTGTTGAGTGGGGCGGTAAATGAGTGAGCCTCTTCAGTATCACTGTTTTCTCATCTTGGTTGAACACAAGGCTTTTCAAGTTGAGTTTGTCGGTGTTTTTTTACACACTGATCATCTCTGCCTGAACTATCTGACTGGCAAGGGGTTCACACTGAAAAACGGTCACGGCATTAATTTCTTTTCCTTTCAATCAATTTCTATTTGCAAATGATGGACGTGGTGGAAAGTGAAGTGCTCAGATTGGTACGCATGTTCAGTGTACATAGTTCACTTAAAGCCAGTTGGTTCTTTGAGGGGTTTTATTGAGTAATTGGTGATCTTACACTTCATTTAACTAATATTTGATGACTAGAAATTATTATTTTATATCTGTTCTTTTTGTTTTGTACACTTAAAAGAGCTTTGTGTGATGCGAAACACATTCGGTGGTTTTCTTTCATTTGACCTACTTCTGTGTAGTTCTGCTTGGGCATCAATCTTAGGGTCTCCAGTGCGCAGAAATCTGATTGTATCCATAGAATTAGTTTTGTCCAGAGAGCCTGGGTACTGCACTGTTTGGTTTGTTGTTAATGTTGAGGTGTTGCAGGGTTTGTATAAGAATAAATAAAAGTTTAAATTTGAATACCCTCTCAGCCTGTAAACCTCTGGAGTTATATTAGCATCATTATAAACACTACACTACAGTGCATGGTGCTCTCAGACTGTCATGTTCCCACCTCTCCTGCGCCTCCTGTCAGCCTGTCAGTGGCTGCCGCCCTTCAGTCAGGGTTGGATTCCTTGTCTTCCCTGGCAACAAGCCTATCATCTTTTGGTCACAGAGCGTTTTGTTTTTGTCACAGTCTGGTAGTGTGACTGGGCTCCCCAGGGTGCCCTGTCCTACCCTGCGACCACCCACCAGTCAGCCCCACCCAGTCAGACGTTTCTGAATTATGGATAGGTCTGGATAGCTTCTCATAAAATATGAATTTTGAAAAAGGAGACCAATGAAAAACACAAATACATTTAATATCCACACTGAACTAAAAACTTAAATGACTTGTAGGGCAAACATTTCTACTAACAGTAAGTAGCTTACCTCTGTGGTTACATGTTCACTCTGTCATGAGTCTGCTGACATTTACCCTCTCGGATGATTTTATCAGTGTAAAACCTGTTTTTTCTAGAGTTTCATAGCACCTAACCTGCGCGTTTCAGACGGCAGTGAGGATAGAGGAGTGTACTAAGCTCCCTCTCCTCTCTCCTCTCTGCTCTCCTCTCTCCTCCTCCCTCACACGCGCCGGTGACAGAGAGCCAGACGGAGTGTTCATCACGAGCTGCCCGCGAGCCCCAGCAGCAGCACTAGTCAGCTGTAGTTTTGTAAATGGAGGATTCATGTTTTTCTCCCATTGGGTCACAGTTTATCTAAGCCGTGACGGTGACGGACAGTGAAGACATAAAGAGAGGAGGGACGGACCTCGGCACACACTCAAGTGACAGGAAGATTTCAGTCTCCAAGAACCGAAAGTGGGAACGACTTGCTGGGTGAGTTTAACTTAGTGCTATTTTGTGTTAGCCTGTCTGTCTTGGTGATTTAAAAATGCAAGCTGGCTTTATTAATACATCTGTGGGGAGTTTTTATTTGGTTACCAAACTGATTTAAGAAACAGTAACCATGTGTAACATGGAAAAGCAAACAAGACCATTATATATTAAAAACATTATTAACAAAAAGAATTTACTACTTTCTTAATAAAGAAACTGGTAATAGCTGAGAAACGTCTCAGATGATTTAATAAACTGACAAAATGCTTTTTCTTATTAGAAGCAACAATACAACATCAATGCCAAAAAATTAAAATAATTGATAATTAATCTAATGAAACATGTTATATAGTTTATGTAAAAACCATACTGTAGCATGCACGACTAATTCGTTACAACGCGTTATCTTGCGTGCACAAGGGGCGCCAAAATCAACGCAAACTTTAAGTTCATCACTGGAGCTTTGAAAACTGTTATAGTTGTTACAAAATTAGCTTTGTTGTGCTTTTAAATTATATTTAAAGCCTTGGCTCATGGTGTATTTTTAGAGTTTAGAGCACTCAAAACACTTTAATCAAACCCAAAGACGTGAGGAGGCGGAAGTGCCCTACTGACATCAAGTTTCACGGAATCCTTTCACAATAAAACTCCTGCGACGGAGAGAAATCTGCTTCGTTTAGACTCGACATCTTGCAGCCAGTCATTTGATTTGTGTGATGTTGTGTGCCATTTGTTATCGCGGCGAAACGTAATGAATAAGCCTCTGTGCACAGTGTCACAGGTTGGAGTGAACTCCAGATATGCGTGACGGAGTAAATGTGCCGAGCGCAGATGGAAGAGAGGCGATGGTGTGCGTGTTTGTGTGAGTGCGTGCACGTGCGCAGGCGTTTGATAAGATGTGGTGCGTTAGCGACCTGTCATGTATCATTTCCTGTTCACTAAACTACCGGCGTTAACGGGCAGCAGCAGCAGACAGCCACGTGCTGCTGGGTGAGTAAGGGCAGAGCAGGAGAGAAAGGGGGAAACAGAAACATGTAATTTCAAGCTAGGGTGCACCCACAAATACAGCGGGCATTAATTAGGCACATGGATATGAGGTGCTTACAGTGTAGCTCGGTTATCTATTTGGGAGCATCATTAGCACTGAGTGACATTTAAGTTATCATAAGGCCCAAGATAGTAAACAGTATAGTGACACAAAACTGTTTTATTTCTAAACAACAAAAATACAACCCTAGCCAAATTATTTTTTTAACCTCTCTTCTTAAATAAAGTATGTTAACATAGGCTGAAATGATCAAAATACATACAACTCCGATGTTACAGTACTTTTAATCATGAACTTAATTTCAGCGCACAAGTGTTGGAAGTCATCAGTCATTCTCAGAAATTGATTCAAGTGCTTTAAGAGCCCTCCACATGGTTCAGTAAATTGATGCCCCCCGTCCTAAGAGTCCTCCATTGTTCATAAACTGTTCTTTTTAGAGCAAACCAGGCTCTGCAAGCTACAGCGCGACAGCCCAATACATCAATGTCATAATTTGTTTTTATCCTCCCCATGCAGCCTCATTAAAACACCGTTTGAGGTGATTACTTTGTTGCTTAAGGGAATCGCCCCTCCCAGCAGGCTACTTGACATACTCCAAGTCTGCTCCTTGTCTGTCTCAGCTGCCCCCTCCTCTTCCCCCTCCCCCTCCTCCTCCTCCTCCTCCTCTTCCTCCTTCTCCTTCATTCTGTCCTTGTTTTCCTCCCCTTTCCCCATCATCAGCACATCCCATCATCCTTGGATAGGCTCAAAGTGGTGCTCCAGCCCAGTGGGAGGGAATCCCACTTCCCAGGACTCAGTCTGTCACCTCTAATTTTGAAATTCAGTGAAAGGGACACAATATGGCAAAAGATTAGTGACATCTCCTTGTTTTAGTTTTCGTTGACACAGTGGGAAGTGGAAACAGTGGAAGTGACTTCTTTTAGAGCTAACACGATAAAAACATACTTGATCATAAAGCACACACAAAAGTAAGAATTATTACTTCCAAGGAGCCCATAAAGCTCTGTAGTAGAGAAGAAAGGAGGGCAGTATGAAATTTATTTACTTATACTAGTTATTAATCAAGTTGCTGCTTTAATTTTTTATCTTCTACAGTTAAAGCAGAAAAAATGGTGCTGAAAATCTGAACCTTTTTAGAAGAATTCACCAAAGACCTAACATTAAAAATGTCTGTAGCCCCTTGCCCTTCTGTGTTATTTCACACTCTCCCACGAAAGCACTACTTCTGGTTATTAAGGAACATATTGAGGTAATTATCACAACCTTCAGTGCCACTGTGATCACTTTTAAAACATCAATCGTGCCAGTGCAAATTTATTTTGACCCCTGCATGCTAAGAGTAATATTTTGTTGACACCTCACCTCATTTTGCAACAGCTCTTATCCTGATTAATGCAGATTTGTTATTAACACATTTTATATTAGAGTGTCTGTAAACCACAATGAGGATCCAAACATTAAGATGCTTCATAGGTCATTTTCCTGCACTCATATCATAACAGCAAACAGTAGTGATTGGCTTACTCCTTAAAAGCATGAAACTAAGGTGAGACCTGGACTGTTTAATTAACCAAGTTAATTGTCCTTTTGTTGGCCTGCTGCACAAGTATCTGTTTGCAACTGATAAAAAAAAACTTTCAGATCAAAAGCATCAAGATCATTAAAATGAAAACACCAATTAGATAGTTTATCTACCAGAGAGTAATTTGGAAATATTTCTGCAAAACTTTCTATTACTGTTTTTTTCCACCTTTTAAAGGATAAGTTCGGTTTATACAGCTTTTACATTGTTTATAGAATGAAGTAGAACAAAATACTCACCCAGAAGGCTTTCCTGGTCCAAGCAGTGCTTCGGGAGATATTTAGATCCAAAATCGTGCAGCGGACGTCCGTATAATGGGATCCATTGGGGCATAGACAGCGCAGCTCCTAAAACTGCATTAATCGTCCAAAAACTCGTGTTTTTCACCAATATTCCATCATGGTCCGCTCCGGGCTAGTCCTCTGTTGCAGTCTGTGTCACTCCAGATGGCGCTGTGTGTCTGTACTGACCTCTGAACTGACCAAGAAAGGAATACTCTCTGGAGAGCTGACTCCTTTCTTTGAGGGGCAAACGCAAACAAAGTCTTCATCAGTTCAGAGGTCAGTACAGCCACACAGCGCTGTCTGGAGTGACACAGACTGCAGCAGAGGACTGTCTCGGAGCGGACCATGATGGAATATTGGTGAAAAACACGAGTTTTTGGACGATTAATGCAGTTTTAGGAGCTGCGCTGTCTATGCCCCGATGGATCCCATTATACGGACGTCCGCTGCACGATTTTGGATCTAAATATCTCCCGAAGCACTGCTTGGACCAGGAAAGCCTTCTGGGTGAGTATTTTGTTCTACTTCATTCTATAAACAGTGTAAAAGCTGTATAAACTGAACTTATCCTTTAAAACCAAAGTACTGGACTTGGAAACCCTTTTTAGACATGCTTTAAACTAAAAAAAAAAAAAATTACTCTTTTATATGGGTGGGCTGCATGTGTGCATGCAAACCGGTGATTCACAGAACCTGATGCTGGTCAATGTCAAAATGGTTTGCCAAGTGTGTCTGATGTTAGCAGAGCTAGCACCACCAGCCTTTGGTTCTTCGTGGGGGTTAAGGTCCTTGTGCCTAGTTACACACTGCTGAGGTGAAGTGATGCAATCAGCTGCTATACAACTTTATCTCCATTTTCTAGATTAAAATACCTCAAGACTGTGCCACACCATGACATGCCTTCTCTTATTTGAGCTTGTTTACATCCAGATCGTAAGTGTCCTGGCAGTGGATGGCTATGCTACAGCTCAGACACAGCATATGACCTGCATGTTGAGCTTACAACACTTAAAAATGTGAATAATTTTTTTTAACTGACAAGCCATTCTGGTACAGACCATTGACTGTATAGAGTGGACAGCGTGGCTTTGCCATTTACCATACCGTACAGTTTTGAGGCCCAAATACCCCCGTCACAGGCAGCACCAGAGTCTGCACAGTAGAGGCTTTGAGGTACTCAGAGAGAATCTGAGTGGCGCTGGGTGACAAGAATTATTATTCTTTTCATTCAAAGTCTAATCTCTTCTTGGCTCTCTCCCGACATATTTTACAATCCCCCAAAAGAGTACACAAGAACAGCAGCTGTCAATCATCGTCAAACATCATAACTAATAAAAACTTTTCAGAAAAAAAGAGGACTTGAATACAAAGCAGCCAAATAATATCTTAAAACCACCACAACAATCAGATATGGGAATTTCTATGAGGTGTATTAACTTTTCAAAGTTTGACCACAGCCAATCTGGAATGGCTGGGGAGATGGATTTTTTGACCTATACTGCAGCCAGCCACCAGGGGGAGCAGTTTTTGTGGCGAACTCACTTCGAGTTGAGCAAGAAGACGTCCATTTTTTAACAGTTTAGACTAGCAAAGTTGACAACGTTTTATCATGTAATTGATTCAACGTGTTCAACTCTACTGGCTGCTTGTTAAATTTCTGCAAGAAGTGGGGGTGATCTGCTGTGTGACTGCAGCATGGTAATGATGTTCTTCAGGTTGAGTTTACTCTCTGAGGCGCTTTCACTCTTGTCAGTTCACCGTCTTCAATTGTTGTGTTTGTTTTAAGCAAATGTAATGATATGTTGGATTTTAACACAGAAACGGTCACTGTTACAGGAGCCACCACTCCCACAACAGCATTGACTTGCGAAAGACTTGTTTGATGGAAAAAATCTCCTGCTGTAAGGTACATGTGTTAAGGGTTGGGTAAATAAAACCATCATGATGGTTTCAGTGCTCAAGGTGTAGTTGACATAACCATTGTTGGCTGAATTACTATTTAAATGTATAATTTAAATTAGTATTGGGCTAAACTTTCCCTTTTAGCAGTAGCTGAAGCTGTTGCCACCTGTAACTAAAAGTTTGAATTTTAACTCCAGCTCTGTCAGAGAGCCCCGGAGTTAGTTTAACTATATATACTGTGATTTTTCCCAAACCTGCACCTGCCTGTAACTCTGGCTCTGCAGGGAATGGATCCTGCTCCTTGGAAAGCAGACACCTCCCCCTGAGTGGCACAGGAGGCAGCAGAGCAGCGGCATGGAGCAGACGGATTATGCTCTCTCGTAAATCTGCTGTCATTTCAAAACTCTCCTTTACAAGAGCTTCTCTAATGAGCAGCCCTCTGCTTCTCCCCGTCTGTCTTCCTCTTCACTCCATTCTCTCTTTTTTGCTTCTTTCATGTGTCTCGCTCTCCGTTTTCTGCTGTCACGTCCCTTTTCTGCCTGTTTGTTTGCATGAGAGCAAGTGAAAGATTCTGTTTGAAGTCAACATGTAGAGAAAAAGGCCTGGTATGTAGTGGAAAAAAGGCCTTGAGTCTTGAAGGCATTGGAGTTTCTGCTATATTCCACCCACCGCTGTTTTTCACTCTGCATCTCTTCAAGATCTTTTTCTACAGCTGACAGAAGAACGGTTCATCTGTTAAAACCTTTGTTTTGAAGCTGAACCATTGGTGAGTAATGAGCAGGATGACGTGATGCTGGATCAAACCGTGAAGCTGGAGGCTAGTTAGGATCAGGACTAGGACCAGTCAAATTTTATTTGAGAGCAATAAAGCCAAATGCCACTAGCTAAATGGTAACTGAATTATCTCCAGTCATTATGATATTTTAGCTCTGCATAATGCATTATGCATAGATATGAACAAGTACAATGACTTAATGTGATTTTTTAAGATCATTTGCATGGGGACATGTAGAAATAGCATTAAATAGGAGAGTGGAGGCTTGAAGGGAATCAAATGGAAATAAAAGAGACTCACAGATGGAAGGAGACAACTTTCATTTTATGCCTCTAATTGTCAGAAATCCATTATCATATTCTGACTGTGACAGCCTCCTCCTTCCTCAGCTTCACCACCTGACCCCTTACCATGAGTCCTGTTTAACATACAAACCTCATCCTCCTGTCCCTGTACCAGTCAGAGCGTAGTAAAGCCCAGCCACTGGGAAAATGTTTGGGGAGTGGATCTGCTCTAACTTAGTCATAACCCAGGGCCTGCCTGGCTAGCCGTCTGTCTGGAGACATTGTAACAGTTTTATGGGACTTAACAGGCACAGCAGGGGGGCACTTTCGGCTGCGAAAACTCAGTGAGCCAACAGCCTGAAGGACTGGATGGGTGGAGGGAAGATGGAGGATGGAGAGAGCTGCCAAGAGGGAATGTAGGCAGAGAGTTTGGAAAAACACAATGTAGCAATATAACGTGATCTCAGCAACATAGATTGTACACAAATGGGACTGTGGGTTTATTGATTTGTTTGTCCTCTTTTGTTATTTTGCTTCAGCCATCTGAGTGAATTTCGTGCAGAAGTGACTGTAGATAAATGACAGGATGAATTTACCAAACCTCTGTTGTGATGCACAGGATGCTTTGAAAGATACACTTCTTATGCATCCATTTTTTTTAAGATTGGTGTAATTTTCGAATTAGACATCATTAACTCATTAGGAAAATGTTCAAATAGGTAGTAAATCAACTCTAATGAAAGATTTGAGATGTTTTCTCTTGAATGTTTGTTTAGGTTAGTGGACAGATGTGACAAAAGTGGTCATGAAGGTGGCTTCAAATCCTACAATAGTAGGATTGTCGAGATGCAGTGTGCAATCAGTAAAAAGTTGATAAAGAAATGTGAAACACTGATTTTTAGGAAAAGGTTGAAATAGCAAAACTGAGGATGGATTGAAAGGAAAAGTTACTCTAGGAAGGTCGCAGGCTCTTATAATGAACTGAAGTGGACATGAAATGGCAGAGTGACAAAAATAAATAGTTTCCTGTCACTCCAATCAAAGCCTTTGTGCCAACAGAAGAAGGGAGGTGTCCGAATCAAGGACGACAGACATGGGCTGAGCAGAGGCCGGAGAGAAAAAGGTGATTAAGACAGATTGATGAGATAACGGTATGAGAGTTTAGAAAAGGAAGGTGGTGGAGGGAAGAAGAAGGAGGAGCACTTGCTTCTTATTCTCCACCTAATGTCTCTACCCATTTATCCTCATAATGAAAAAAACCTTTAAGAAAACTTAAAAGAATAAAAGCTTGATTTTCTTTTTTTTTGTTTTGAGGTCTGAAGTTGACAGATGACTCAGTCTTTAGACAGATGATGTTTGAAAATGTATCGTGGGTGTTGCATTTTACAACTTTGTAACCTTTTGAAAAGCACATACCATGCAGCCAAAGCTGCAAACACATGCTCTCTCTCTCTCTCTCACACACACACACACACACACACACACACACACACACACACACACACACACACACACTAAGCTTAATGTTGTCTGTGAGGATCGTTAGACGAGTTAATGTCCGTGCACTTGGCCCATTGGGAGTTACTGTGTCATTCTCCACGCTTCTAAAACAGATACAGAGATACTGACACAGACCTGCCTTTGGGAAAGACATATGCACACACACACACACGCTCACACACACAGATGCGCAGATGCGCACCTCATCATGTGGCTCCTACAAGCCGTGGCAGAAAGGGATATTAAGCAGAACTGTGGTGATGGTTTCTGGGTACTGACACTGTCACATCAGATTAGCTTGACAGCATTTGGCCACACACCTTTTCCTCTTGTCCTTTACCTTTTTCTTCTCGCATCCTCTAACCATCACCCCATCGCTGTGTTTTTGTCCTTTTATCCAAGTCAAATCTTCTGGGTGTAAATTGCTTTTCTGAATTCAGAGAGAAAAGAATATCAAAGGGAAACTTTTATTTGGGAGATGTTTTCTATCACCTAGCCTTGAGGGCGGTGCTGGTCCTTGCCCAATCTGAAAAAGTATTGAAATCAAAGATTTCTGTTCTTCAAGGCTAGCCTTGGTTCAGCATATGAATTTACAAGTAGTAAAACATGCTACCCCTCCTCCTCTGCCCGTTTCCTCTTCCCTCCCTGTCTATCTAGTCTCATGTCGCTTTGCTTGACAGGGCAGGAAATCAGTCTCATTTCTGCTTTAATTCATTCTGATCAAACATGTCGCTCCCAATCAGCCCCATTTGATTAGGAGATGCCCGTATCACAGCCCACCAAGCAGGTAATGGCTGACACTCTCGTATTTCAGCGTTATTAAACTCTGAGTGTGTGTGTGTGTGGGCCTGTGTGTGTGTGCCTGTGTGTGAGGGGAGAGAGGTGGCTGCGCACGCCACCGCTCGAGGTTGCACATGAGCAATAGCATTGAGACTTGTGTGTGAGTACGACACACTCTGCTGAAAGTGCTAATGTGTTCTGTATATTTAGAAACTCTATTTAGAAACTCTATCAATTCCACATCTCCCACTCCAGTCTTTGTTAGCACCCTCCTCCCTTTTTCATTTTTTCCGTGTCTGATCTTTTTTTAATCTTCATTTCTCTCTCCTCTCCTCTCCTTTCTCACAGAGACATGGGGTGCAGGCTTCCTAAGTTACGAAAGGCAGAAGAAAGGCGAAGCCCTGGCAACATCTACTCCACCCTCAGACGTCCTCAGGTGGAGACTAAAGTAGGCGTGTCCTACACCTACCACTTCCTGGATTTCCTGTTGGGAAAAGATGGTATGGATCAGATCTGGGGGGTGCATACTTGAACCAATGAGGGCCTCAGTGTGTCTTTTTCATTGTCAGGCTGAGCTTGTGAAGTTCTGTAAGATCTTAAATTCTTGAGACCAAACCTCTCACACACTTGAATTCTGAAATCGTTCATGTCTTACTAATTATATCAGAAAAACTCTTCTCTGACAAAGTTGTTTGACAAAAAAAATAATCATTGTTGCTGATATTAGATGAGCAGCTCCATAGTTTCAATTGAAAGTGACCAAAGTTGCCCAATAGGCTGAAATCTGTGGTTGAGTTTGTCTTTAATGTATTCTGATCATTAAAACTACTCTCATCAACACTTCAGTTAAAATGCCTGAGCATAAAGTGTGCAATGAGAAATTGTCCTTCAGCCTTGTATAATAACCATCCACAAAACTGCAACGGTTAATATCCAACTGGTGGACATAAATGAACATCCAGAGGCTAAATGGCTGGATTTTTCTCTCAGAGGATGGTGGAGGCCAGAAACAGAGTGAATATTTGTTGCACTGTAAATTCATATTACATGGCAAGAAACATTTCCTCAGTTAAATTCACATTAGAAGTGGATGATAAGAGATGCACAGCGTGGGTCGTCTTAATAGAAAAATACAAACAACAGTACTCAGTGATTTTTTTATAAACTAGTTTAGCTTGTCAGTAGCCTCTGGTGAACCTTGTGTAGTCTTTAAATCAGCACTACAGTGCTCGTAGTTTTTTGGTGCTACTGCTAGGTGTAGCTACTGCTTCCTTATTCGTCTTTAACACATTAACAATATGACGACTATTTGGGTCACTTAAAAGACTTGTAGACTTCTTCCTACTTCTTGTACTTTGTGGTACAAATTGTCATCTTTTTCTCCTCCCCTGAAAACATCCAGTGCAGTTTTGCAGTCTTTGCAGTTAGTAGTTGATGCTGTTGTTCTTCCTCATCAGAGTGACAGATAATGTATATTTTTGATATCAATATATAGTTTACTAGGCTGCGTGTAAAGTGTATCCCTGTTTCGGATGTATCATAAATAGTGCTATCAGGGGATTAAAAAAATTAATCTAATTAATTACAGGATTTGTAATTAATCGCATTTTAATCTCATATCTGCTTAAGGACCCAAAACAAAGAATTTGAATTCCAGGACATTAAAATTACATTAAAAGACATTAAAAACATTTAAAAATAAGGTGAGAATATATACAACACAATTTTAGATAGGCATAAAGAACACAGGAGAAAAGTTTTATGGTTCTATCTATACAAAATCTACACATTCCTGCACCTAAGATAAGCTGATTTGATTTTTAGGAAGGTTTTTGCTTCTGTCACATTTTTACTCGATGTGGACTCAATTATCACTACAATATGAACTTCTATACTTCTATGAGGTCAGGAGAACCAGGGCTAAAGGCTAAAAACTGTGAGGAACTATGTACCATACACTTTATTCAAGTCTTGGATCAAAGAAGAGTGAAGTATTTTCAGTTTTACATGCTCTGAACACACAAACTGTTGCTGATTGGTGCAGAGCAGCCCTAAGCTGAAACATGGCACCAGGAAGATGGAAAGAAATATTCAAAGAATTCTTTACATTTAAATAAAGGACATGTATTGATAATTCAGAGCTTGTTTAATGCAGTAAAGAGTGTAGAATTATCTGGTTTTTTTTTCAGAACTGAGCTAGAGAGAAACAGTTGATTTTCTGCAGATTTTCAAAATGGACGTGCAAATAAACAAGATGTGGACGGCAGTCCCCCAAAAATCCCTCGCTACCCCCCGGCTAAAAGCATGTTGCTGACGTCAAGTGTGAGACATTTAGGGACCGTCGTAAATTTGAAAATCTGACGAGAACACAACTTTTTCCAAGTAGGACAAACGGTTTGTAAATGCCAGACATTTGAAAATGAGTGCGTCTTTGAATGCCCCACGGGTTTGGGATCCAGATCAATCTGCGTTAATTTTTATAACGCGTGTCATTAATCAATCTAATTAACATGTTAAAATGATAGCCCCAATCATAAAGCAACTGTCTGCTTAAACTTCTGCTAATTTTGCTATTGCAATATTATTTTGTCGGTTGTCTGTTTGCAATGTTTTCCTATTGGACCAGTTTAGCCCAGAGGTCAAAACACATAAATGCATGTACAGAGGTTGTAGTCCTTGTAACAGCAGCCACTGCTTCCACTTCCAGACGTCACCCTTTGCTGCAGGCCCCACCATTCCTGTCTCTCTTCTACAGGCCAACTAAATTAAAGGCAGAAATGCCCCAAAAAGAAATATATAAATCCCAGTTTTTCTCAACAGTTGTTACTTTTAGCCACAATAACACATTTTAGCTTATTCTTCTGTTGTCTCTGGATTGTGAACTTGGCTTCATAGTTTTACTGAAAGTCATTCTCTGCCATCTCCTCATGATTCTTGTCCTCATAACAGCATCAGAGCCATAAACAGTTTTAAGAAATGCTGTCTCATTTCCCCTCATTTTTCAAGTTTGTTACTTTTATCTGTCTTAGTATCATGAAACAAAAATTCTGTAAACATTTCAGCATGATTTGTTTTTTAAACAGTGTTTCCAGAGGTTTGTCCTGTTGTTTTAGATGTAGTAGTTGTGCGCTGCTCTGCTCTGTCATTCTGAACTCTGAACGCTCTCCTGTTTGTAGAACAGCCACAGTTGCTTTTCCAACTTTAACCAGTTAAATAAAACGTTTAGGTCAGCATCTTTCTGTAACAGTAACCTATTTTTTTCTTCCTTTGAGTATCTCGAGGGCAAAAAGTGGCTTATGAGCTAAAGCTGTGTCTTTGCTCGGCTCTTGTTGCAGCGAGTTCAAAGAGTTCTCTAATTCACAGATTCAGCTGTATTCTGCCCTCCAACTTCCCCCTGCCTCTCGCTCGCTCGCTCGCGCTGTGACAGTAAACCAAAGCTGGTGCGTGTTCACACGCTGTCTTGGGAACCTCATGTGTTCTTGTGTGAGAATATAGAGAAATTGTGAGTCTGATAACGTGTGGGTGTGTGTTTGTGTGTGCGTTTTGAGAACATTTGATGAGAATCCTCTAGAGGCGTGTAGAGGCTTCTAAAAATACTAATTCTGCCATTGTGTTGGTGTGGACTGTGAGGAGATGGAAGGGAGGGACACAGGGAGGGAACAGAGAGGCGAGGGGGAGAAACAGCAGATATAAAAAAACACCTCCTTTGCCTTATGGCTTAATGTCTCTACAAGCCTGCTCTGTGCTCTCCATCACCCTACAAGCTGAAACAGGTGCGAGGAGCTCACTGAAGTCTTTTTTTGAGGATTTTCTCATGCAACACTGTAACAGACAGCAGGCAGAGCGCCGTAGCCAAGTGACGATGCTTTGGTTGCCAGTCGGCTTCATTTTCAGCCAACGCTGTTATGTTTGGCAAATGAGTTAGGCTCTAGTTCTGGCTGAGAGGGAGATCTGGCAGCTAGGACTGGTGGTGGTGACCAAAACAGACAATAGACATGAGGATTGGAGGATGAGGATCTTCCTTGTTGGTAAAGGCAGAAGGAGATAAGTTGTCTAATCGCATGGGCAGCAGCGACGCACATTGAGATACAAAGACCCCACCACCACCACCACCACTATACACACACTGACACACTGTTCACACACGCAGTGATGGGACGGCAGCTCATTCACGCTCACACAAACACTCCACGGCACTCCTTCAGCAGAGTTAGTGTTATCTTTGAACAGACAGGCAGGTCATTTGTATGGTAAACTCTGTGACGCCACCTGAGCTGCTGAAGATGAGGATACTCTATTTTAGGAAAAACACAGCAGCTGTGAATTGATTGTGTGTGTGTGTGATTGTGTGTGTGTGTGAGTGGGTATATGACACTGCCTCCCTCTCTCCATTTGTGATAGAGAGACCAAGAGAAAGTGAAGGATTCCTGAAGGATTATCTGATTGTTTGTGGAGATTGAGAGACCTCATTCCCAGCAAAGGGATTTATTTGTATTTGTGCGTTTGTGTGTCTGTGTGTGTGTATGGTTGTGTGGGTGTGTGTGAATGTAGGAGGCAGATAGAGGAATCTGTATGTCAGTCCATGACATTGAGGAAACCCACGGTCAAATCCATGCTTTAATTCAATTTGGCCTCCATTAATAATATTATTTCCCTGCCAGCGTGACTTGACGACTCCTACACAGTAATGAAAAACAAATATCTGCTCTGGTGCCCCTCTGAGAAATGTGAGATGAGGACGCTGTTTGTTAATACAACTTGTGTTCTCAGGAAGAAGAGCTTAATGTTCAGGCCCGGAGTGCAGCGTTGTTTCCAACTTGAACTTTGACTATTCAGAGATGAAACTAAAGAGAAAGAACAAGGCTGAAAGCACAGTGTCTGTCTTTGTTTTATGAGCCTGGCTCTAACTGCAGCAAGCAGAAAAATATTTGTGTGTGACCAAGTCGTACTCACGCTGGGTCATACTGACCCGGTGGTTTCCAGGGAGGATGAGGAGATCTTTCAGGCACTGGGCTGACATCAGAGAGTTGGAATAGAGTTTTTTCTCTTTCAAATACAAAAACTTGAATTCAGCCTGATATTTGGTGCTTTTTCAATACTGCTATGACTGAAAACTTATTTAACAGTGGCTGTGTTCACATGCAGACAGTAACACTATATTGTATTATATATTATATATATTATATATATTATATTATATATATTATATATTATATATATTATATATATTATATATATTATATTATATATATTATATATTATATTATATTATATTATATTATATTATATTATATTATATATTATATTATTATATATATATTATATTATATTACTATATTATATATATTCAGAACACTAGCAATAACCCAGCTGTGCACAGCCATTAAAACTAGAACATGTTCTGTGCATGTTCTGTTCGCAAGGAATCTTGGTCTTTTGAGTACAGGAACTCTGCCATGCTGCTGTTGTTACTGCTGCTGCTGTAACCATGGATACAGGAAGACGAAGCGGAAATGACGCGCATTGTGTCATGACATTTTCCACACGTCGAGATGTTCGTGCGTCACTTTTTTGATCAGGATACCATGCAAAAAGGAATAAATTTGATTCCTCACACATGTAAACAGGTTATTCCTAATGTTTCCGAAACTGGAATATTGACCTTTACCTGAATGTTGACTGCATGTAAACATAGACGTTGATTAACAAAAAATCCTATTTCTGGAGATTTTTTCAACTCTGACCAATGTTGGTCTCTCTGCAAGTACCACACTACTGAACCCAAATAAATTTGATTTTGTGGGCTACCTGAAATCCACTGCGTGGTTAGCAACCTTTAATTTATCTATTGAGCTTTTGGCTGAAATTAATGTCATAAAGTGCTTTCATAAAGGTGCCTCAAAAAACAGGTAGTCATAAAAACAGTCAAAGCCAATATTAACAAATAATGTAATTTAAAAGTCAACCACCAGGAGATTAAAAAAACGCATGGTTTAAAGCTACTGTTTTGTTTCTGTTCCTCCTGGAAACTCCTACAGACCAAGCAGTTATCTCACCTCTTATTAGTCAAGTCATTAATTGCTTTGGTTACATTAGGATAAAATTCAGTTTGTTTTACAAACCTCTAAAAAAAATACTCACAGGAGCTTTAAATAGAAATTCTCCTGAAAATTTTCATTCACCTGCTAAACTGTTACGTAAGTCCTAACAGTGAGACTTAGTCTGTTTTGGGAGGACTCCCAGAGGGAGAAAGGTCTAAGTTGTCTTCCCATATTCAGAAATGTACAGTTTGCATGAAGTTGCGTAGCTCTTTCTTATACCATCTCTTACCCAGTTAGACTAGTGCTACCATCCTCTACTGGTCACTTGTTGTCTTAAATTTAGAAGTCTGTCTAACCAAACTAGCACTCTACAATTTACTTGGTTAATATTAAGCCATCATTTTCTTTGAACAGGATGATAGCCAAACATATGGGGAAAAGTATTATAAAGTGATGCAACAGAGCTCCGTCTTCTGATTAATACCTTAACATCATAAATACTTCTTTTATGGTGTACTGGTCACACCAGTGCATGGGGACTGGGGAATTTTAAAAAGAAAGTAAAATTTGTCTCACACAGAATTTTATGGTAAAAAAAAATCAGACAAGGTGCAGCTACAAAAGTAATCTTTAAAAAGATCTCTCTCTTTAGGTAGCTCAGAGGTCAAGCAGGCTGTCCTTTACTGGGGAGGTTGTTGGTTTGGGGCTCATAAATTCTGCATGTTGCAGTGTCCTTAAATCATAGCCATCACAGTGCGTTTGAATGTGTCCAAATGGCTCTTTGCAGTCAAGCGTGTGCCCCATCGATCAGCTCACAAGCTTTCAGTGCTTTCACTCTTTCATCTGCACTCACCACATTCTGAACTTGTCCATTGTCCATGTCACTAGCTTTTAGGGAATGTAAATACAAAGTAAGAAAGAGGGTTTGAATTTAAATTTATTTATTCATTTGAAAGGGACAATGCAGTTTAACAATTTCGTAACAGAGCATGAATCTGATGAGCTGCACAGAGAGTTTAAAGCAAATGCTAGTTCCAAACTCTTTTCCCTAGTTTGGCCTTTAAGTAACCAGATCATTAAATGTATATTTACCAGCAATACGATGGCAAAAGAGTTTACAGAACAGTATAATAAAAACACATCAACCTGAAAAACCGTGGCTTGTTTTAGAACAAAAACAACATCCTTGCACATTACACCCCTCTAATGCCTTATAAAGGGACTGGGTGGAGTTTGAAGTGACCTTGAAAAAGTCTTCCTTATTGATATGTGCTTGATCGTAATCCACACTTTGAAATGAGAAGATCAGCGTCAATATTACAGGTTATTACGAAATGCTACTTCATAGCTTCCCGATCAGGTTGAGCAGGACTGGTTTGATTTACAGCACGCCTAAATCCCTATGACAACACCACGCTGGCTGATGAAGTTGAGTAGTGAGAAGATAGATCTGTTTTTTTCTCTGCTGAAAACGATTTCTGTGATTAATTTTGTAGTGATAGTGGACCCAGGAGCCTAACTGTGGGACAGAAAAAGGACAGAAGAGCAGAAGGAAGCTAAACGGGAGAGAGATAGAGCACAAGCTAAAAGCTAACACAGGGGCTAAACTGTTTGTGATAATGTTTATTCCAACCCACAGTCAGCAGTTATTCTGCAGTGGTCTGTTCAAACTTGAGAGTCTATCAATAAAATTAAGAGTGGGGTTACGTTAGTTCTGCTTGGTAGATGACTGACAGGACAGAACCAGGATTAATTTAGATTACAGATGAAATGTTCTTAGTGTGTTCACTTTACAGTTAGTCAACACTGCTCGAAGTACAACAATGAGGCTACACACTGAAACCACAATACTTTTCACATTCACTTGCAGAAATTACATTTTCTGTGAAACCTGTGTAAAGAGGAGCCCGTGAGCTACACAACATCTTAGAGAGTTTGTGAGTCTGCTGCTGGTGTTCGTATCTGAACAGCTCCTAATGATTCACACATGCATCATTTATTTCACACATGCACCACTTATACCATATGACCTGAAACCTGTGTCTTGTTCTGCTGACCTTCTTCATTACTCTCTAATCAGCGGTCTGCTGATCTGCACCCCCACGCCTCCCCCCACCTTTACAAAAGGGTGCCATGATCTTCATTATTTCCCTTGTTGCAGTGATGGGTTACCTCGACATGTCAGCATGAATGTGGAGTCTAAAATGTAACAGCCAGGTGTGACATTTTAACCCAGAATCCTTTTGTGTAGAAGCTGTGCTCAGATAATGAGCAGAAGAAAGAGAAAGAGGGAGAGTGGAGAAAAAGCAGAGTTGAAAGGAGGAAGAATGGGGGGGTCTAAGAGAGAATGAGAAAGAAGCAGACATAAAGAAAAATGAGAGATGCAGGGAGCATCTGGAGGGAAGCGGGGTGTCTGGAGGAGAGGAGAAGTGGAGAGAAAAGAGAGTCTGAGGTGTGAGAACGAATGAGCGAGCAGGAGTCAGGAATCTGGGGATGTGTGAGGAAGTTAGTTAGGTGTGATGCTGTGTGACTAACGCCGGCCTCTGGAGCAGACAGCGAGGAGCTGAACTCTGCTGATGACTTTCCGCTGCCCTGCAGAGACTGAGACCCACTTGGCTCATTAAAACTTACAACATGTGTCTAATGCTCAGCAGAGAGTGTGTACTTGTGTGGCCTTTTTATGTGAGCTGCTACTGTAAACCTGTGGGAGAGTTTATGTTCGGGCACACCGCAGTGCTGGTGTGTGTTGGTATAGTTCTGATTATGATCTACACCTGGATGTTATGATGGATGTATCGTCTCTTGAAAAAGATTGATACAGAGCGTCTTCCTTTTTATGCGCCTCTCAAAATCTTTGTGTGATGTATTTCCTTCAGACAGCAGATGAAGCATGAATTCATCAGTTTGATAGATCCTTGCTGCCTCACAGTGTTTTCAGGTAAACACACAAACATTTATTATGAAAGATTGTCAAAAATGCTAATCTAACACATCCCAATCCATTTTCCCTGATAGCTCCTTCTTGCTGTTTCCAAGAGAGACACCAGCAGAGATGGCGACCAAGGTTATGATAGTTTTGGATTTGTCATTTTAGTTTAGTTTTAGTTAGTTTTGAATTTTTTTCCCCATTACAGTTTAATTTTAATTAGTTTTAGAGCTTTTAATTAGTTTTGATTTTTGCAACAAGGCTTAGTTTTAGCGTAGTTTTAGTTTAGTTTTAGTTTTTCATACCTTATTCACCAGGTGCAGGATTAAAAAAAGGTCAGAGTAAATATTTTGTCATACTGTTTATTTTCCAGTCCAATATAGTGCTCACTGCTCAGTCAATGCTGATACTGAACTGTTGGCTGCTGCCTTAAACACAAGAAAATAATATAAACTTAATACTAAAAAATATAAACACAAATTTTATAAAATAATATAAGCAAAAACTATATAAAACAATATAATATGAGCTTAAATCTTTAGAAACTTGGACTCTAACAAGGAAGACAAACTTAAAAACAATTAAAGTCAGACTCACATGCAATTAAACTATTACAGATGCTCTGATTCATTGCTCCACTATGTTTGGTTGCAGCACAGCGCACAGCCAGTCAGTGCAGTAAACAAGCACGTCCCAGTACGTCGCTATGATAATGCCGTACGACACTGACAACTGCCTGAAACTGTCTAAAATTGGTTGGGAAAATGTGTCGGATTAATTTAAATCCTAAAGGCTATTAACATTGTCAGAAACTAAAACTAAGGGAATTTTGTCTATCATTTCAGTTAGTTTCATTTAGTTTTGTGAACACAAGAAACAGTTTTAGTTTACTTATCTTTTTTTTTTTTTTTTAGTTTTTATTAGTTTGAGTTAACAGCAATGTATTTTAAATTTTTGTTTTTGTTTTTAGTTTCATTTTAGTTAACTATTATAACCTTGATGGCGACTGAGAGTCACTCCATCACATGTACAAGCTACTGTATGCACCACAACATTTCTCACTACAGCTAACCTGTGTTTTCCTACCCTGACCTCCTCATCAGCCAGTTTTGTTCAGTCATTTCCTGTAAACTGGGCCCTCTAAGGAGATCTCACCTCGTCTGGGAAAGCTCAGATGCTGACCAACAAACTGTCATAGCTGTCGGCTGCATTCTCAAAGCAGCAGGGAGCTCCTGGCTCCAGGAAGCTGATTATTTTATAGTCCCTGTTTTGGCACACATCCTCACCTACAAACCTCTGCAAGTCATTAGAAGGCTATTTAAATAAAACGTGAACCTCCAGCAAGCAGAGGGATAAGCCTGGAGGGTGGCTGTGAGTCGTAATCCCCATGCATCACCTGGCAGGCTTAGCGCAAACTCTTTCACTCTTGTGCAAAAGAATGGCCAACACACACTCACACACACACACTGAGATCTCACTACATCACAAAATACTCTGTACAGTCACACGCAGACATTCAGGGGATTTGTACGAGGAATTAATCAGGCCTTTCAAGCAGCTTCAGAACGGGAGTGATGCTTACTCTCCAAATGCAGCTTGTGAAACTCGGGGTCAAAAAGTGACGCGTTGCTCACTGCAAACGGCGGCTGACATGTGGTCCGAGCCTGGGGATCGAGACAGAAATAGAAGAGCCCGGATCAACAGCTGAACAGCCGCTTCTTGCAAACGCACCCTTGGGGGTGTCTCAAACACTCGTTACAGACATGTATGGATCACTGATGGTATACAAAGATGGTGACGCATCTCCAGCTCCTTTCAGTGTATAAAAGTGAAGACAAAATACCTCCATGACAGGAATTTTCATTTTGAGGTGGTGATGTCACCCTGGGCCTGTGTCTGTGCAGAGGGGATCAGCAGGTTAAACTGCGACTTATTGCCCCTTCCACCAATCAAAGCAACACATCGGAGGCCGACAGACCCCTCAGGTCTCAGGAATAGCTCCCAGAACAACTGCTTCTTATGAAGCTTTGAAGCAAACACTTACAGTGACCTTAAGATTTCTCACTCTATGTTAGCTGTACATCACGGTATTTAAAGGGGCTGTGAGGAGTTTCAAAGTGGTCTTGAAAAAGTCTCCCTTCTAGATATATGCCTGATCGCAATCCACACTACAAAGTGAGATTAACAGCACCAATATCAGCTATTCCTAAATTGCAACTTCTTAGCTTCCTGATCGGTTCAAACAGGACCAGACTGATCTACTGAATGTCAAAGTCTCCATGACAACACCTTGGCTGACAAGGTTTAGTAGTGAGAAGAGAGATCCGTGTTTTACTCTGCTGAAAATGATTTCTGTGACTAATTTTGTAGTGATGGTGGACACAAGAGCCTAACTGTCAGACAGAAAAAGGACAGAAGAAGCTAAACAGGAGAGAGATAGAGCACAAGCTAAAGGCTAACACAGTGGCTAATCTGTTTGTGATAATATCCATTCCAACCCACAGTCAGCAGTTATTCTGCAGTGGTCTGTTCAAACTTGAGAGTCTATCAATAAAATGAAGAGTGAGTTTACGATAGCTCTGCTTGGTAGATGACTGGCAGGACATCGCTAACCAGGATTTACTTACGTTACACATCAGACATGTCTCAGAGCACCGGGCTGAGGCTAATGCTTAGTATAGACAGCTACTAAATTACAGTACAAACTTACAAAGTTTGCTTGTTGTCATGTTTCAACATTGACTACATGTTGTAAACAACAGCGCTACATAACTGTTGAAAATTACCTATCTCGTTAGGTTGTATGTCTGGAGTTGTGAAAGTTGTTTTGAACAAAGAAAACTTATTTTAATAACAAGACCTGATCTCCATCCATTTCCTAAACAAACACACACCTTGATAAGAGTCATGTCTTCACGACAGTGAACATGCGTCTCCGGGCCAAAAGGTGTGGCTGTAGTCTAACTAAAACAGATCCTCCTCACAGCATCTTTAATAACTAACCAAAATCTAGAAAATGAAAAAGTGAAGCCCTAAGCCCAACATAACATGATAAAAACCAACTTGAATATCAAAAATAGAGTTTGAAAAAATTGGTTGAGGTTTCAGATGTTCTGGCTTCACTCTTTAGAAGTTGTCCTGTCATCCATCTTTACATAGAGTCTACTAGATAGATGGAAAATGACCAACTCTGTGATCTCTCATTGGGGATGTTCTGAGGGAACTCATTTTGTATTTGTTCAATAGAAATTCACATTTTGAAATAACGAGTCTGAAATGACAAAAACACTCCAAATTTAGCACAGTACTTTGAACACAGTTATGTGTAAAGCAGCAAGCAGATAAACTAAGAAAAGTGAGTTCAGACATTATCACATTTTCTGACTTAAATTACATATTTTCTGTCTTTCACAAATAAAGCTTGTGGAACTTCTTAAAGCTGCTGTGCAGAGTTTTAACTGCTGATGAAACAGGTTAAAATGAAAAGTGATGTCTGTACCAGTGGTTCTCAAATTGTTTCAGACCAAGGACCACTCCCCACCCAAAAAACTCATAGACCAACATGCCAAACAGTGCAGGAGAAACAGCACAGATAGAAAACTGATGTATTATAAATTCACATCATCCATTTTACAACTCCCCTGATACATGTTATGACTCTACTGATACTTTTTTCCATAAATGTTCCATAAAAATAATCACAATTTACTCACGGTCCTGATGGACCACAATTTGAGAAACATTGACCTATACAGCCTAAAAAGCAAACAAAACCATCAAGAAGTTATTTTCTATATAGTTATATATAACACGCGTCATCCTTGCAGCAGGGCAGATGCCAGACAAGGTGTAAATCCGCATTCTGGGGGTTCAGTTTGAGTGGTCTGCCAACCAACCATACACAGGACAAGATCAGCAAAGAAATTAATCATCATACTTCCCCCTCAGTGGCCACCAACATCAGCACAAGTAGAAGAGTTTATACATGTGTGCTTTGAAAAAAATACTGGTTACAGATTCAAAAAGATCAAAGAAAGCCAAAAGGATTTTAGTTCACAGATCATTCTGCATGAACCAAACAATAGGCAAAGACAACAACCAATTAGTGACACACCTTTTATTTGGTTACACACACTTTTCTCTAACTCTGCACCCCTTGCCTTTTCTTACCGGCTCCATAAAACTCCACCCGGCTTTTCTGCCTTGAGCCGTTCCCATGTTCCCATTCTGCAGCCTCCCCTTTAAATCCCACGGTGGCAGACGGTATAAATGAAGTCTCTTCCCAGCCCAGAGCGCTGCATAACACCCTAATAACTTCTGTATGCCTTGCCTGAATTAGCTGCCTCGTCTCGCCTCTCCTTGCGCCTTGTCGGTGGGTGAGTGCCAGCCGTGCAGAGCTAATGACGGCTAATGACTGTTTACGGTGACAGGAATGATGTTACCCCCCTTCAGCACCCCCCAACAGCACTCCTACCCTGCAGATCCACCCTGAGTCTCCAGCTGGTATTCTTACCATCATCACTGTTCTGCTTTTGATAAGTCCCCACAGACGCCCGTTTAAGCGTTTGCTTGATGAAAGGCTCCTGTGACGGCGAGCTGATGTGATGGCTGGATTTTCTTTGCGAGTTAAACTCCCATTGTTAAACAGACAGCAGTGTTTGTTCATGTGCTTGTATCATAACATGCTGGCCAGCTTCTCCTGCACTCGTGTGTGCGTGTGTGAGAACATGCCAGATGATGGAGAACAAATTGAAAATGAGATGGCTTGCACATCTCTTTTTTTCCCCCTCTCTGAGTGTGTGTGCATTTTGTTCTGTGTGTGTGAGTTAATTTATTCAGGTTATTTTCTCTTCTCCAGACCCATGCAAATGAGATTGAATGGAAAAGGATGAC
Source organism: Halichoeres trimaculatus (assembly GCF_033239565.1). NCBI lineage: Eukaryota > Metazoa > Chordata > Actinopteri > Labriformes > Labridae > Halichoeres > Halichoeres trimaculatus. The sequence goes on from NW_027437192.1 coordinate 21,775,831, forward strand.
AAGCATTCAGGCACAAACAGACAGCCTCATCTCTCCCTCTCCCTGTTTCTTCTCTCCTCTCCTCTTCCTCACTCTCTCTAACGCACACACACACACACACACACCTGGCTTCACTGCAGCCATGCATGCGTGCATGTGTTCCCTTAAAAGCCTGTGCACAGAGATGAGGCTTCACCACAATGCACTGACCCCGAGAGGGCGGTTCTCACAAACATTGCGCTCTCCCTGGTGGATTAGTGGCGACAGTTTGCTCTCGTACGATAAGCTCAGCAAACCCTTTCCAGCAAAGTGAAGGGGTTTTCTTTCAATTGTGTTTGTTAATAGGGGAACCTGCCTTGTGTTAGCGACTGATGCTAATACTGTACGCCCTAAACAGGCTCTGTGATAGCTTTGTCTCTCTGAGCCTTTTGATGTGTGTGTGTGTGTGTGTGTGTGTGTGTGTGTGTGTGCTCTTCTAGGACTATACTCAGCTGTTTGTTAGAGAAGGGACTTTCCAGCATACGTACACTTCAGCCCTACGTCCTAACACACTTATGTGTGTGCAAGTGTGTTTTTCCCCAACAAAAAGCCAGCCTGCTGGCGACAGTAGGGACAGAGGCTAATAGTTCTGGAGTAATTAGTTTCAGATTTAGTGTGAAGATGCCACGGTGTCGTTGTTCTGTGTGAACTATCATAATGAAACATTCCTTGCACCAATGGGGCGCTGATTGTAAAGTCGCACACACTACAAATAACAACATTTCTCCACATTTAGCTGTAAAACATCACTTTTTATCCAGATTTAGAGAAATATTTGTGAATTATATTAGTCAGCTGTTATATAAAAATGCTAAGTGTTTTATCTTAATGTTAAATGTTATATCTACATTTTAAATGTTATACATACATTTTATTAATACATTTCCTGATTCTAAATGTTAAGCTATATTTCTAAACATTTAGTTTTAATTCTAAATATTTAGCTAAGATTTCTAAATATTTAGCTAAGACTGAGGGCTCTAATTTCGTAGACCAGGCGCAAGCGCAGGCGCACCTGCCCTGCGCTGGCCTTCGCCGTGCGCACAGGGCGTGACCAACGCACTTTGCAAATTTCCTGCAGTGCCAAGAGAGGCACAGTCAAGGCGCAGGGGAGCGCAGAGCTGCGCAGAGCTGAGCGTCTACGCCTCCGTCCGCGCAAATGCCAGGGAGGGAGGAGAAAAGCCGTGAGTGGGTTTAACACAGCCGAGCGCTGTTTTCACCAATCAAATGAGCGCCTCTCCTCGCCATTAATTGCCCTGCGGCCGAGGCGCAGTGTCTGATTGGTCTGAGTGATCCCCAGTTACCGTGGAAACAGTGCTGGTAGCGGAGACAGTCAGAGCATCGGAGGACACGACGCGCGTCACCTTGTGGGCCAGCTCCGGGGACAGATTTAATCCGTTCCTTTGTCATTAATAGGAGTACAAAATTAAGAGACAGTTACACAGCTGGCTTATCCATTCAGAATACTTTTGATCCACCTGCACTCCTGGTTTGTCATCGCCAAATAGCAGAACCTTTGGTGATACACTGTATACTCTCCAGGTGTCTCCACCTCATCCTCCTTACAATAATGTACACCATCTTTTTAGATCACGTTAAAAATAAAGACTAAAACAGAGAAATATGGGAAATCACGGGTAAATCCTGAGTGACATACATTTATTTTGTCTCTTTTTTCTTCATCTTTCCTCTCCCTCTTTTCTTTGAATTAAATGAAATGAGAGAATCAGATATACTCTGTATCAGATGTTAAGGCTGTTTATTGTTTAATTGTAAGATGTGCATCAAACTTCCAGCTGCCGTCAGGTTAACTTTCCATTATAACAAACTGCTTTAATCTGACATCAGATGTGACGGGACAGTTAATGTAGATATAAATGTCTATGCTGGTTCAGACGGTTACATTAAATAGTGATTGCTGTAATTGTTTATTGCATTAAAATGTGCCTGACACTCTGGAAACCTGCCTCTGAGGCTTTGTTGACATGTGCGCACATGTGCGCCTGTCACGAAATTACAGCTGCGTGGGGTGCGCTCCGCCTTGCGCCGAGGATAGACCAGGTTGGAGCTGGCGAGCTTTCAGCGCACTTTTTTGGCACAAATTTGTCACTGCGCCAACATGAATCTGCTGACACCTCCCCCTGGTACGCCGTCAACTCCCCCTGGCGCCGTCACACCCATCTCTGCGCAGACGGTCTACCAAATTGTCTAATTGGCAGCGCACGGTGGTGCGCCGCACGAAATTAGCACTGTGCAGTGTGCGCCAGGCTTGGGCCCCCTGCGCTGCGCCACGAAATTAGAGCCCTCAATGTTTATATATATTTGTTTATATATATTTGACAAATATACTCACAAATATTTCTCAAAATGTATAAAAGTGACATATTAGAGCTAAATGTAGAGAAATGTTGATATTTGTTGTGTGTGCAACTTAACAATCGGCGACCCATACACACCCTTTGTCCCACCTTCTCTGTTTTCTGTCCTCTTTCAGCTTCCATCCACTTTTAAATAGCTCTCCACTCACTTCCCCTGCCTCCTATCCTCCTCCAACCTGTCATGTCCTTGTCGTGTCTATTCCCCATTAGCCTGTCGTGTCTTAGCATGTTTCTCTGGCTCTTCTCCTCTCACGTGTCCTCCCTCCTCCCCCTCAGAGGTGCCGGTGTCATCAGTGCTGTGTCTCTCCTCGGTCAGAGAGCTGCCCGTTCAGGTCAGGGAGCTCTACGCGCAGGGATTCGTCCTGGTCGCTGTCCACCCGTTTGTTCATCCCTGCAGCCCACGGCACGCACACATCCAGCGCCAGCTCCACAGGGCCGTGCTGGTCAGAGAGACGCCAAGGTATGCAAACTAAAGGCACACACATGAGCTAACTTTCAACAAGAAACCAGTTTAGACTGGTATGATTTGATGGAGCTGGGTGAGATGATTCTTCAGTAGCCTCATTCAGACAGAGGTTTTAAGTTAGCAGCTCTCCTGACTTCATTGTTTTGACGTTAAAACCAGCAGAGACCCATTACCACCAGCAAAACTCTACACCTCGCCTTCCTCTCCTCATGATGTAAAATTAATTGCAGAGTCAGCCACAAAAATGGGTAACTTTAGCTCCCTGTCCCAATTCTTTCACTTTTGACTATACATGATAATATACTATAGTATGCTGTATATCTGCTCTGTAACCCAGTTATTCTTTGGTGGCTGAAAACCACAACATTCACCACTGTATTTGAGCAGAGAATTATTTTCCTCCCTCTCTGCTATCAGCTCAGGAGCAGCGTGCAAGCTGAGCTGTGTTCACAGGTCTCATCATGGAAGTTATTGACACATCTGCTCCAAACTGAAACCGTATTACATGCATGCACAGATGTGCTCTGTGTCTGGTGTTGGATTCTTGTTTCACTCTGATTTGAGTCTTAAATAATGCCAGCGCTTCATATTTTTTGCCCCAGTTTTTCTCAGGATGTGAACATGGTTTTCACAAAAAAGGAAGTCTTCAATAATTGATCACCATTAGTCCTGTGTAGGAGGGAAGCCCCATTCCTCATAATGACTTTTAGTCTTATCTGAGGAGAGCTCTGTGAATGGAGATGATGTCCGTGAGTGGAGCTGCCAAAATGAAGAATCTCAACAACTTTAACTTGGCCACCATGAGGTTATCCCGGGTTCCTAGAGGATGAATCCCTGCCATTGTTTACAAGAGAGTATGGTGAATGTAACAGTGGCTAAACAAAGGCATGTTGTTGTCATTTTGACATGCAGATGTTAGCATGCTAATGGAAGAAACACTGCCGAAATTCAGCCTTACAAAACCACTAAGATGGCTCAAAGCTCTAATTCTGTTTACTTCTATTAATAGTCTTTGAACTTTGAATATTTTTAGCTCCCTAATATCAAATTAGAGAGATTACACAGACAAAGTGACTTAGAGGTTCTTGTGTCCTAGAACTTATTTTACATGACATGTGTGCTTCAAAGTAAAGGGTAGGGTGTGAAAAATGAGCCACTTGGCTTTGTAGCACACCTTATAAATAATACTGTATATATTTGTTTGAATAGAAGACCAACAAATTAGGCATCTACTGCATAACTGCAATGCAAAATCAAAACAGTTTAGGGAGGCTGGCCTAGAATAGACAAAAATCACACAGCTGCCCCTAGAGTTAAGTGTTGAAAAGATGCCAACGGGTCACAAAAACCACGGTTCTGTTCTTATCGTGGTTTTGTGGTCACAGTATTCAGTTTGGTTCGGTGTACATTATTGTTTTTTTTCTTCACTGTATCAGATGACAGCATTGAAGAAACCAATGCATTTTTTTTTCTAGCAGTCAGAGAGATGTGGATATGATTAACTGCTATAGTGACCATCACCAGCCCTCCCTGTAGGCTACTCCATCATTCTAAACTGTCTTTAACCCCTGATGTGAGCTGAAGGGGAGGGCCGTGCCACACCACAGTATGAAAGAAGGGAAATAATGACAGGCAGGACGAGACAAGACAAACAGAAGGGAGGACAAACGTCTGCTATTGTTGATTAGAGATAGCAGTTCAAGTGCTGGGCTAATTCAAGCCAATACAGGAAGTAAAGGCTGTACGAAACCAGGGACACCAGAAATGTGGGGTCTTAATAGTGTGGGGAGTGTGGGCCTACGTGGATAGGAGATGGAGTGGCATGTATCACAGGATGTGAGAAGATGTGTAATAGTACCCGACTCAGCATGCTCTGATGGGATCTATCATATCTCTTAGTTAGTCTCTACAGGACCTTGAGTATCTGCATGCATGTGAGGTGGTTACTGAATACCCAGGTAGTTGCCTAAACCCAGGGCACCAGGGCACCTGGGACACCTCCCCCCCACACACACACAGTCCCCAAACTACCAGGCCCAGGGAAAGCCCCAGGACCCAAGAGGGCACAGACCCGCCTCCCCGCCGACACCATAGACAGCACCCAGGGCCCAGAGTGGTAGCCCCCCTGCAGATAGCACCCGCCCTCCCCGACTACCTGTCCACCCAGCCCCAAGCCACCCAACTGCCCCCAGCACCCAACTGCCCCCCCACCCCCGCAGCAGGCCAGAGGCCCCAAGGTGTACATTGTTGTTGCACACCCCAGATTACCATATACCCTAATAATCCACAATTAAAAGATTAGTTTTGATCAATCCTGTCATGTATAGTCATGAAAACCTGAGAGAATGAGGCTATTTTCTATTTTAAACATCATTAAGGCTGAGTGAAACATTGCTAGTTCAACATGCCAACTCCTCAGTAAGGATAGTCACTATTGGCTGTCCCAGAAGTCACTATAAGTCATGAAATGACGCTGCTGTCTAATTTGCATAATAATCCATTAGCATTTAATTGTCATGGACTCTGTAGGAGGAAAAAAATAGCGTGGAAGAGACAGAAAGCAGGTAAAACATGACATCATAAACATGTTTAGAGCTACAAATTAACTTTCTTCTGTCCATTCTTGTTTTTTTATGTCTACATATCAACCCTTCTCCTTTATCAGTGGGGTCTGAAAAGTCATTAAATGTAGCGACAAAGTCTCTCAAGTTACCAACACTCAGTTATGGTTTTCTCCTCCACTTTCTTACCACCGTCATCAGAGCTCACACTGAATCTAAAGCAGAACGACTCAACGCCACAGGACCACCCTCTGACTCTGTCTTCTCCACTCGTCATGTAAACAACACACACGCCTCCCCACAAAGTGTCCTGCTGTACTGTAGGAAATCAGTGCACTGTAAATAAACCCAAACACTGGAAATAGACATTTATAATTGTACCTTCAGGGATAATAAACAACAGTGATGAGTTATACTCTTTAAAACAGCATATGTACAACATAAAGCAGAGATGTAGACTTAACACTTAGGCTGAGGTGTAAACATGTAAAACATGAATGTGTGCAAAGTTGTTAACAAGGTGTTAACATGCAGATCAGTGTTATTATAAAAGAGCATACATTATTCTACATAGCAGTTTTTACTTTAAGCTCAAGCCCTCAGGGGTCCCTGTGCAAACTGATCCAACACTTTGAGACTAGTTCCTGATCTTTAACCATTTAAAGGTAAACAAATTATATCTGACACACATTTTAGAGATCACTGTGCCAAAATATGTCAGTATGACAAACAAATACATCCAGTTACATTCAAACAGTGATCAAACTTTGATGAGGGTTATTAATTTGTTCTCCTCATTTGTTCTAAAGCAGGTGAAATGTTCAGATCATTACTGAAACTTTATCAGGGCAAGATATAAACGCTAAATTTTAGATCCTTTTTAACTGGTAAATCCTATGGTGGGATCAAAACTTCCGCAACATGTGTGGTGTAAAGAACAATTTCATGTTTTTTTAAACTTTATATTAGAAGACTAGAGGCTGCTTAATGCCTATAGGGAGCTGGGGTTTGCCTTCAACAATCAAAAAGTATTAACAGACAAAAAATGGTGCAATCATATATAAAACCATGTAGACAAAAAATGTATGATCTGTTTTCCACAATTCCTTGTTGACACAAGCCCCATGAAGGGACTAAACCAGGATAAACCTCAACTGTATCGAGTAAATCAGAAAACACAGCAAAATGTGCAAAGGTAGTCTAATTTTCTTCTAAAATAAGTTGGCGAGGGTTTTTTTCTGTTCATTTTTGTCTGTTTTTAATTGTCCTTTTAGTGCGTTCTCAAGGCAGAGGCTCACTGCTCTGTGTAAATGCCATTTTGGCTGAAATGTTTGGAATAACTGCACGATGAGTGTAGCAGGGTTTTGACCCTTTCTTCGACTTCTCTTCTGTCTCTGTGAACCTTAGAAACAGGTGCCAGAAACTCTCACTCTGCTTCTTCAATCATGAAGTTCTGTCATATGTTTTTCCATTTTTTTAAATTATTTATTTATTTGGTAGGACAGCTGAAGAGAGACAGGAAAGAGGCAGCTGAAACAAAGACAGTGGCCTCTGTACACGGAGTGTCTGCCTGAACCCTTCAGCCAACGACAACCTAAATGTCTTTCTTACAAATTAGATGCAATAATAATGAATTAGACCACAGGTATCATCATACAAAAGCACAAATTTTATTTTCTAAGTTTGAAGATTCAAAGAGGTTTTTAGATGATGTGTTTGAAACTGCGCTCTTAAACACTTTATAAAGATAGGAGACTGAAAGACAGATTTTCTGGAAATTTAAAGCTTTAGGTCTCAGAGTGACAAAGTTTAATAACATACATCCCCTCACAATTCTGTCTTAAAACTTTATGATAGTTTGAATAAAAAGTGTTTGTTGTTTAGAGACAGAGACCTGAGGAGCTGAGTCGGTGTCCCCCAGTCGAATAACTGATTATAAATAAAAGCTTTCATTTGGTGAAGCTTATTAGAGGAGCTGATTTGCTGAAGCGACAGTTCTGGACGTCCTCCTGTGTTTGTCATCTCTTTTATTCATTTGGGTTGAAGGAATGGCGTGTCTTCTTCACACTCAGTCACACACACACGCTGACACACACACGCTGGTGCACAGGCAGGTGCTGGGCTGCTCCTTTGATGCCCCTCCTGCCAAGTGGTCCTGCTGCTTCCTGGCACCTGTCACCGTGGAGACGGCTGATTGCATCACCAGATCTCGCCAGAGGGGAACGGCGTGCTGAAAGAGAGGAACCATCACTCCATCCTTTCATCTGCTTACTTCAATGATGGCCGTCTCCCCCTCTTTCTATTGTCCTCAGCAGCCCCCCTCGTCCCCTTTACTCCGTCTTTTATGTCCCCATCATTGCTGTCCCCCTTTCATCCAAAAAACCTGAAAATGAAAGAAAAAATCTGACGGATCCTCTGTTTCAAATGAAGCTGAGGAGCCTGGAATGTCACTCACGCCTCGGAGCACAAGATATTACGGTGGCCTTCGCTCTGACCTCAATCCAAATCTGAAGAGGCGTATCTGAACACTCCTTTTATGATTGTGTCTTGCAGCGAGCAGAAGGAAATTCAGTCCTTTTTTCTGACTAATAAGACTATTGTCACTTCAGCTTCTGTGTGCTCGCCCTAAATGGAAAATCCAACCCATGCCAGAATTCACATTAAGTTTCTGCTGTGATCATTCTGGGTCAATGAGTGCTGCTGAACATTAGCCAGGTCTGTTTCTGTGGAGCCAGGTGTGGTTAGGACTGTCACGTTACTCTGTGTCAAACCTGCTCTGCTGATGATGGATGCTAAATAAACCTTGGGGAAATTTTTCTGAACTGAATGATTCATAAATAATGTGGGATACTGATTATTGTTGTGATGTTTTTCTCCTGTAGCAGTGAGAAACACCAGCTGAGGTGTGGGAGAACCCGCCTGGAGACAGATGTGTGTGTCGCAGGGCACCAGGCTGCTGACCCAGAGGTGATCCAGAGCTACGTCAAGAGGGTGAGTCCAGAGAGAAGCAATAAGTTTGTCTTCAGTTGAAGACACCTGAAGATTGAGACTTACATTTGCTCTCATCTTTTGCATTCTTGTCTGGGGCGGATCAAACAGGACCTGTTACACCCTGAATGAGACGATAATGCCCCCACTGTTGCATAAAAGCTTAAAATTGCTGGAATTATTTCACAGAAAAGCTTTCCTGGGAAAATATGCAACAGTAAATCTACTTGGAGGACACTGAATGCTTAAATTAAAAGAGTAGAATGAGAAAAAAGTCTACACTTATCCCTTTAATCCTCTTTGAGAGGACTGAAAATCAACAGATTCATCTTCTTTTCTGCTGCTACCAGCTCTGCTCAGTGAACTCTGTGTGTCTGCACGCACAGACGTGATACCTGCTCTGATTTTTATTCATTAGGATGAATTTGAAGGGAACATGAGGACAAGGTCTGCTGGAGCACGTACTGAGTGGCTGCCTGATTTCATTAAAACCTTTTCAACATTTTGATACAGTCTGACACAGACAGGTTCAAAATAATACAAGAGGTTTTTCTGTTTGATACTTTTTGGACAGAAAATGAAACATAGGGCAAAAGAGCGTATTTATTCTTAAATGAACACAACACCCCTCCTCAGCAATTATAACTGTTCAGGGTTTGGTTTCCCTTCATCTGTGAACATGTTTGTCTGTAGAGAGGTCAGGGACCCTGTTTTCTGTTCGACCTCTGAAAGTACTGTTATTCAGCTATTAAATGATGTTTTCATTCATGAATTATGTTGATTGTGCTCTCTCTTAATCTCTCGTTGTCTTGTTTGAAATTCAGGTCACTGATTGTTCTTTCTGTGGAGCCAGAACTGTTTTCCATATTGTGGAAAAATACACTTTATTTCGTTATTTAAGTCTGAGTCATGTAAATGTTCCTCCATAGGCCTGTAGAGTCACCTTAAGGCAGAATACAAGGCATGACAACAAACATCCTCAGTTTTCACATTTCTTAACTATATACAACCTGGTGGAGAAAAGTATGTGTAAATTAGAATGGGACAGAAAAATTCAGAGTGAGATAAGTGACTGAATGAAAAATACAAAAAAACAAAGAAAACATGCAATTTGCTGTGACAAAACAGTATCACAGGGGCTCCTGAATATTGTCCAGAGTTTAACAAATACATCTTTCTGCAGTTGTGTCAGGGGGTCAGGAAACAACCAGCGCCTTGTTGTGGCTTTTTTAAAAGCACAACTTAAAATTTCAAACAGGTATTTATCAATAGGCCTAGCCTGAAGATTAACACCAACCAAGAACAATGTAGTTAACTGCAGGGGCTAATCAATAGTAAGTAGACTTTTTAACATTGTATATAACTCTACCTAGAGGGGTCATAACACAGGACACTGCCAGAAGATATGACAATGGCTTGTTTCCTGAAGTCCACACAGCCTCCATAAAAATGCATTGTTTTGATGCAAAAACTACTTATTTTAAAAGAAAAGTAAGAATTTAGATGTTAAACTTTAAGAAACTTAAAGTAAATGCGCAAGGATTTTTCTAATAAAAAAAGTGTGTGGATGATTTCATGAGAGCAGCTGTTTTAAAAAAGGCCCAAAAGTACAACATCAGCAACCGTAGTGGAATAATAATCCTCAAGGAGGTTAAATACATTATTTAAAAGTTTTAATAGGTTTTTAAGGAAACAATTGATTATGCTGATGAGATAAAGGTCTTTGAAACTCCTGTTTTTAATATATGTTTAACATTATAGTGTTCAAAAAAATTTATTTTATTTTTCATTTATTTTTTCATTTATTTTATTTTTGTTTTATTGTTTTTATTTAATTTGATTTAATTTAATTTAATTTAACTTTATTTTATTTTATTTTATTTTATTTTATTTTATTTATTCATTTATTCATTTTATGTGAGGTTATCCTTAAGTTCCTCTGTTCTGGCTCTCCCGGTTGGTTTCTCAACAAAGGGTCCTAAATGGCCTGCACATTAAGAAGTACTTGATTCAACTCTACTTTAAAAACACAAACTATCCCTTTAAAAAGATCTGGTAATGTGTTTTTTTTTAAGTCTAAATGTCTTTTAAGTTTGTAGTTTTACTTTCTGTGTTTTTCCTCTCAATAACTTCCTTTTTATGGATTGTAGTACATTAAAGGGGAGTTCCACTAATTTTAAACATTGAGGGTAATGATGTAAAACTTTACCTTCATTAATAAGGACAGGATAAAAGAGAGGGAATCATGGGAAAAGAAAGGGAGATAAGTGCGCCAAACTGATATGTCTGGGGAATTTTAGTAAGGTTTACGCAGCAACTTCAAACTTAGCCTCATCATTCTGCTAACGATTGTCAAAAGCAATGAATAAGAACAGTTAAAGATAATCTGTGTCTTAGTCATTTGTTTCACAATAAAGTTGTTTTGCGTGTTTTCTTCTTTTTTTACCACAACAAATGCACGTTGACAAAAGCCACATCTTCATGACAGTGGGTGATGGTGCTCATGGAAATTGCAGTCCTGTAGGCGATTCATTTATATTTTTGGAAAGAAAATGAATGAGTGGGATGAAAAAATTGACTATTTTTAGCTCTGCTGCCCCACTGTTGATACTTTCCCCTTAATTATAAATGGTGGAGTTCTCCTTAAATCCACCCTGACTCACTCTTTCTCTTTGTCGACTTGTTGCGCTGTGTTTCTGTTTGCCTCTCATGTCGGCAGCAGCGCAGTGACAGAAACATTAGAGGGCTCAAAGGCTACAGACAGCTGCCTATAATTGCCTGTCTGTAACATATGCTAACATCGCGTCTCCTCCTGACGTGCAGGGTCTGTTTAATTCACATGGAGCAAATTTGAGTCAGGTTTTCCATTTCAGATTTAGCAAATTTACCTGATTGGAGGAATTTTGACATATTGGATTTTCACTACGTGCTTCTTCCTGCTCTGAGCCTCATACCTGGGAAACAAAAGGAGGAGTGGCATATGAAATGAAAGGTTACAGAAACAATGACCAACTGAAGGGAGCTTTAACCCTAAAATAGCCAGTCCGCCAGAGCGCCATCGCCGGCCTTTATCAGCTGTGAAACTCACTTTTAGCCTCTCTGCTCATGAATTCCTCCAACAATGGGAAATGAAAATGTGCTCTATTGAATAGATTTGCATCTGAACACCCATCGAGCACAAAGGGAAACCTGATTGGATGGAAATGCACATCACTGAGCATAATGTGATAGGCTCCGGCAGCGTGACATGAATAACCAATCAGATCAAAAACTGCCAGCGAGAGTTCGAGATAAGAACCCAGGAGCTGCTCCGAGCAGAGAGTGAAATGCGGGTGTGTGTGTGACAGAGTGTGTGTGCAGTTTTGAAATTCTATACTTCTATTTTCCATCTTTCACAAGCCCACCCACTCTCAATCTGTCTCCAGACCCACCGTCAGATAAAACTGTGTTAGTGTGCGAGTTTCGTGAGCCCACTGGGTGGTAATAGAGAGACTGTTTATTTTCATGATGAGTGTGTGTGAGTGAGTGTCTGCGTGGATGAGTAAAGTGTCAAAAGTCATGTGTAATAGGAGGAAGATGTGTCTCATTATTGTTTGGTGGTAGTTTGCGATCTGATTTCTCTCCTGTTGAGGCTGTCGAAATCTGTCAGCCCAAATATCAGCTGACAATTAAGCAGCAGAACTCTACTGGAGGGAGCAACACACACACACACACACACACTCACACACAGAGTCACACACATTTACACACACACACTCACACCCACACACACAGGCGTTGAGATAATGAGTTCCTTTTGTCATTTGAATATTTGATCTTTGCAGATGATTAGGTAGGTTGTTATTTTGCAGAATATCGACTCTGCGTACGTCAGCCTTTGTTTGTGTGTAAATGAGGCTTTGTTTGTCTGACTAGTAGAAAAGAAGGTGCAGATTTATTTGTTGTGCTGTGAATGGCTTCCTTTGTGTTTGTCTGTCACTCAGATTCACTCCACAGCAGCTTGAATAGATATTAACATTATGTGCCGTGTCACTCCCTGCAGATCCAGGATGTCGCCGAGCAAGGGGTGATGTTTGTGGGTTTCCTCCAGCAGCCGGGCGGGGGACCCTGCTACCTAGGAAACTGGGACCCGGAGGAGCTGTCATCTTTACATTCAAGCCCTTCCCCCATACATCGACACCCCTTCAGCGCCAACACCAGCCCGACAGATCCGACAGATCCGACAGAGCCGCGTCACACCGTCAGAGAGCTGGACCATCCCTTTGAATCCCCGGAGTCAGATGATGAAGGTGCAGAGGATGACACAAGGGACCACAAGCCTCTGGATCCCACCCAGAGTTTAGAGCCCAACCACAAAGAGTCCAAAGATCTATTCAAAGACTCTACAAACCAACCTCAAGACCACAGCAGGCCCTGCTCAGAAGCACTTCAAGGATCTCTACATCAAAACCCCGCAGAAGACGATGAAGAAGATGAAGGAGAACAGCAGTGTCCCAGCCCTCCAGATACTGCAGGCATGATCAGAAAGACGAGAGGCCACCTACCAGACGTCAAAGCCAGAGAGAGGCAGAGTTCAAGCTCGGACAGCTGGTTCAGCTCTCCAGAACTGGACCGAAACCACCAGAGAAAGTCCAGCTCTGCCTTTTCAGACGTGCAGAGCAGAGTGACGACTCACAACAACAACCACATCCGGCTCAAGAGTTCAGAGAAGGAGAAAGACTCCACTTCACCTCCAGCTCAGGGCAGTAAGTAGCTTCCTGTTTGGAGTGACATCATCATCATCATCATCATCATCACACAAAGCTTCAAATTTGATATGGCTCTTTGTTCTGGCCTGCAGGGATGCAGCTTTTTGCCTTGTACAACCACACAGGGGAGCTCAACACGTCTCTGAGGTTTTACTCCCTCAGGGTGCCTCTGCGGGTTCAAAAGGAAGCAGGTCAAATCACAGAGGTGGACACACACTGGCTCGACCACATGACTCAGCATTTCACCAGCGGTGCACAGCTTATTGATGGCTTCTTCCACCTTAAAGAGGATAACGGTACGCATGTGTCTCATTTAGTTAATCTAACCTTTATTCAACCAGGTTGGCCACACACTGTATTTTCTGCACTGACGTTTCCTGAATCCCTGTACTTCCCTCTGCTTTGATGTCTCCTTTCTGTTCCTACATTACAAGTTCAAAACAAGCGAAGGAAAACTCTATATGTGAGCTACTACTTTCACTGAACAAGAAGTAATTTGATTATTTATGCAAATAAGAAAGTTAATCACAAAGAAACGTTAAGATAAATGTGATCTCCTGACTCTGAAATGAGAACTTTCGGTATCTGAATTGCTGCTGAAAATCCTCTCCCGCTGTACATCACTGCTTCTCTGCTGGGTGCTGGATAGCATGCATGGAGTTATGTGCCTTAAGTCCACGGCTTACTCCATAAGTCACTGCTCAGTCACCCGTGGAATAAGACGGCTTAAACCAAAGGGAACAGGGGATCAATAGAGAGAGATTGCACTGAGGAGATGAGACTGTAACTCTTGTCTGAACCACGCACACACACATCCTCCTCTGTTTATCTGACTCTGTCTCTAATTTGTTCTATCTCAGCAGACAATGGGGTTTCATGTGTGGATAGCGTGTTCATCTTCCAGAGCTCTGCAGAGGAGACCACAGGCACCTCCTACGACGCCATCGTGGTGGAGCAGTGGACCGTCGTTGATGTGGGTCGCTTTGAGTTTTTAATACTCTGAGAAGATGTGCAGCGTGAGAAATCCTGTGTGACTGAAGGCTTAAGCTGTTTCCTGTCAAATATTATATAAGAGAGGAGGAGAAGATGAACCTGTGTGTGTGTGTGTGTGTGTGTGTGTGTGTGTGTGTGTGTGTGTGTGTGTGTGTGTGTGTATGTGCTGGTGACTGAGCTGGAATTGATACCTGTGCTGGTGTCAGTGCGTACTTTCCTTTTGTGAGTTTGTTAGAAAAGTTATGTATCATGAAACCATTTACAACAACAACAGATGGTACAGACTAATGGCTGAAATGCTGATGACAATAAAAATTGTAAAAATATGCAGAATATTGATAAAACAGCATAGAAATTTCAATATGAGTGACACATGAAATGGGAAGTGGTAACAATTGAATTCAGTGGGTTTAATAATAATATTTACATCAATAATAATGATAATTTAAGGGAGACTGACATTAAAAGTTATCCACAGCATCAGGTGCTGTGTGGTAAGGATCCAAATAAACCTACAAATCAAGGGAGCTCGATCTATTCCCAGAAACATGTGATAAGAAACCTATTTATGGAACACAGGGTTATAAATTTATTGACTTTTTATCATGACATCAACACATCCTGAACAATAAAGAGAATGAAAGATGGGCGCTCAGTGTGTCAGGTCCCTTTGGGAGTTAAAGCCTATAGCAGCACAAGGGGGCTAGACTCACTGAGTCGTTAACAAGCCCAGCTATTACTTTCTCAAAAAGAGACCCTTTAAGCTTATTTTGAAATGCAGAGAGTGTCTGTCTCCATGGCCCTATCTGGTTGATGATTCCAAAGGGAAAAGGCTTTACCTCCCATACTACTTCTGAAGCAGTGGCATGCACAGACTTTGTGAAGGGCGGAGACAAAAAGGAAAAAAAAACAAAAGTTCGCAGTGTGTTTTTGCCACCCAAGAGGGCAGTTTATCATGTTTGAACTAGCCAACCAGCCCTCCCTGTGCACACCACTAATTTTAAAGACTGAGGTTACCACACACAGCCCTACGTTTTTGAACTATATCAGCCTAGAAATGTTACCATGCACTGTTGGCTCTTTAAGATATGATTGCTCAAACTCCCATACTCGTTTTAAATACTGTAATTACCACAAATATGCTCATTGTCTGGATGTGTAATGCTTTAGAGACTTGATAAATGATGGCTCTACCTCCCCCACTAGTTTTTAAGAATGTGGACCCACTATCACCCTTCATGACAAGCTGCAACCCAAATCCAGGAAAACTTCTGTATTGATATCTCATGTAGTCTGTTGTACTTTTATTTCAAGGAGCTCAATTAGCACATGAAAACAAACTTTAAGGGTCTGCTTCTGTACTGTGAAACCACATGTGTCAATTAGCTTAACAGGCTATTATAACTCACTTTCTGTTAGGGAGTGTGAGTAGACGGTACTCACTTAAAAAAATTCCTTCAAAAAAAGCCTCAGGATTTTTTTCTTTAGCATTTTCTTACCCACTTTTATGTCACGATCCACCAGTTGAAAATCACTGCTCTTAACAAGTTATTAGGCTCTTTACAATACGATGCCTCGACCCCCTCTAGTATTTTTGAAGGCTGTGGCGACCACAGACAGACCTGGGTTCCTGGACTGTGTCAGGCACTTTGGGCTTTTTGAGATATGATGATGATTCAGAGCTGAACAGATGAGAAGTGTTAACTGTGTTTGTGTTTTGAGCTTCTTTGTGTGTCCCTCTCTGCTGCTCAGGGTGTCATGGTGAAGGCGGACTACATCCCTCTGCTCCAGTCTCTGGCTCCGTTCGGATGGAGGCTGATGTGTGTGTTACCCACACCGATTGTGAAGACCAACAGGTAGCAATAAAACCTTACATACCAGAGTTACAACCAAAGACTGACAGCTTCTGGTTTTAAAGGTGTAATGATAGTTTTTCCTTTAAAGAAGACATGCCCAAAGTCAGGCCTGCAGGCCAAGTGTGACCAAAGGTTCATTTTCATATCCCCTCCAGCTTTTATCTTACAATTTATCAATTAAAGAACTGAAGTGTTAAGCTAAAGCTCTGTATATTTAGCAGAAACTCAACAACTCTTACAGCTGATGTGTTTGCATAGAAATACGTCAGAATGCAGGATAAGAAGTATTTTAGGATAGATGTTGTTGCAGAGTAGTCTGTAAAACATTTCTGGGGCACCATGAGTTTCACCCTGAGCTGGTGGCCTGGGTTCGAGTCCAGCCTGTGGCCTGTTTCCTGCATGTCGCTCCCCACTCTCACTCTACTCTAACCACTGTCCTCTCCTCTATGATAAAGAGCTTGAAAAGCCCAAAAAATAACTTTGAAAAAAAAACAAAAATCCCGATAGCACCCCCTAATGAAGAACATTTTTCTCGGTCAGAAGTAGTTTTCTGATGTTCATGTTCAGCACGTAACGCTGCAGAAATCTGACCACCAATCATCTGGTATCAAGACACAGTTGAGGGACAGGTGAGGTTTTAATAAATCAGATTTTTTTTTTCCAGAAATCACCAGAAGAAATAGCTAACAAACAAAGCACTTAGTGACTGTCATGGATAATAAACATCTCAGTAAGAACATAGACTGTATAAAACATGGATGTAGTCTCCCAGACGTCACCCGCCTGTTCCTGAAACGGAAAATGAAGCACATTGGCTATTGTGGCCATATTGGTGGTGGCAAGGGCTTTGTGTACAGCTGTAGGACGCCTGTCCGTCACGTGACCTGAGCTGTGCCTCTGATTGGGCAAGCTCACAATCTCAATATCCTTTAAACTGCCAAGGTAGAAAAAATTCACCCCCTGAACAGTGTGCGCCGATGGTAGAATTAGCCACTCAGACAGTAGACATTTTTGGAACCAGGCTGTAAATTGGTTAATTTCTCCTTTGAGAATGGCTTTTTTTGGCTTGGTGTGTATGTGACTTCTTGTACTTCCTAAACCAGCCTCAAGTGGACACTTGAGAAACAGCAGATTTTAGTACCACTGCATTGCCTCATAGTCTTAGACCGGAGGTTGCTGCTTGAGTAAGAGCTGCTGGCCCTTTGTCTTTTTCTAAAAATCAAATGTGACCCAGTTTTAAAAAGGTTTGGACACCTTTGCTTTAATCTCTTTAATCTCCGAGCGTCCACACATGTGGAAATTACATTTCTGCCTCTCAGACCCCTGATTCTTCATTTTTAAAGCTTTGACCCATTAGCCACAGGGACACTGCCCATGTCATCTTTTGGTAATAGCACAAGATTACACTCATGTAAGTAAGAAATAACTAATAGAGAACTCATAACACACATAAACCAACTTCCTGTCCAGATGGAGTTTAGTTATTAAACTTATTAGGTCTCACTTATCCCAAATAGCAAGGAGAAATAAAAAATGCACACAAAGACAAAAGCTTGGGTTTCAGGAGATTAAGGTAAAACAAAAATGCTATCTATTGTTTTTGCAGCTTTTTTAGGATTAAAATTTCTGCCTTTTGTCATACATGAAACATATTTGAGTTTTAAACTGTTTGAAAAATATGTTTGAGGATGATGTGGGCTTTGGGGAGTTGTGATTAGCATTTTTTAACTACTTTCTGTCATTTTATGGAGTTAACAATCATTGATCATGAGAGAGATCAGTAGTTTCAAAGATTATAAAGACAACTTTTTTTTTTGCTGCACTTCAATCCTGCCTTTGTCCTTTTTTTTTGTTTTACATTTGATCGCATTGAATGTGATCTTAAATCAGCTAGAACTAATTACAATGTGTGTCTTATTGTTTTGGGGATTAGAGCCCACAGTGTGGCTTAGATACACCAGACAGATGGTTGAGATCTTACAAATCATGATCGTATGCTCATCTCAACATGAAACCGGCTTTGAAATCTGTCGGAGCTGCTGGGAATAAAAAAAAACAGTCGCTGGTGTGCTGTAGTCTTGTAACCTGTCACGTCTCAGACCTCAAAGAAGCTGGATTTAGACATACATAGAGAAGTGCCGACACTTCAGAATATAACATAACAGGTATCAGTCGTTAAGTGCTGCTCTTTTCTTTTTTTCCGCAGTGACGGGAGTTTGTCGACAAAGCAGATCCTCTTCCTTCAGAGACCTGTTTTGCAGCGCAAGAGAAAAGACTTCAAGGTTTGCTCCCCTTTGTCTTCCATCTTCGCTGTGGATCTGTCACTCGTCTCTGTTGTGCCTTTAGGATATGTCATTAAAAAGTCATGTTACTAAATATGGGATGTACAGCAAATATAAACCCACTCAGGAGGAGTCTAAGAATAGGCAGGTAGCCGACCTGAAAGTGTACAGGAGAAGGGCGTCAATGAAGGATGCTTTGTTGCAGTTTGTCAGGTGTCTGAAGAGATGGAAAGAAAAAGAAACAACACAAAGTGTAAAACTGTCTCACACACATCTCCCTGCTTTCAGATGCTGAACCTCAGGGGTCGCAGCAAGGCAAAGAAAAAATCCAGCGGAGAAACACAGGAGGACAGAGAGGACGGGTCCCCCATGATGGAGACGGAGATGGACAGGTGGAGAAGGATCTCAATAGAGGAGGAAGACGGGGCGGAGAGGAGGAAGAGCAGGGACAGCCTCCAGAGAGGTGAAGAGGAGAGTGAGGAGGAGGAAGGACTGTATCAAAGGAGGCTCTCGTTCCTGCCAGGAAGCAGAGTCTATGTTGAAGATCAGGAAGAGGAGACGGACATCGACGAGATCCTGCGGTCCAATCAGGAGAAGTGTGTGAGATGGACGGACGTTTGTAAGAGGGATGAAGGAGGGGTGATAGAGGAGGTGAAGACGGAAGAGAGGATCAGACAGCAGCTGTTTTCAGGCGTCTGTTGACACATTGGGCACAGGATGGAAACTTTCTACTCTGTCAAAACCGCCTTTGAAAACTTTTAGTTGCTCCGTGGAGAGCTGTACTGTATCCCGTCATCGTGTACAGTTCCTGCTTTGGTCTGCTCTGATCTAGATGTTCTCACTCTGTGAGGCTTTGAGCTCGTAGCCCCGATGAAAGGGAAAGTATTGTGCAGCTCTCTACTTTGGGTCAGTGTTGCTCTGTGATGTCTGTGATGAAATGAAACTGTACAAGGCTGTAAGAGTAGAGCAAAGGACAGAGGAAAAGCCTTCTACAACATTTAATAGCTTGTCCGCGTTTCCAGGACGGGTATATGTCAAGTCAAAATGAGCTTTTCAGATTTCCACAATCACACTCCTCTTAAAAAGGTTTTAATCTGTGGAAAGTTACCATAATCCCATTGACTGTGGCAGAAACGTAGCCAATACGGAGTGAGTAAGAAGTGAAAATGAGAGAAATGATTTCCTCAGTGTTTATGTTAGGAACAGCAAAAATCTTCACACATTCACTACTCGGGCAGGTGCGTCAGACAAAGACATTAAAGTCCAAATTAACAAAAGAAAGTTCCCGCACACCGGCCAACCGCCAGAAAGAAAAAACTTTAATACAACATTTTGGTCATAGACCTTTTTCAAGCAAATGTTCATTTGTTCATTTAAATACCCCAAAATCTCTAAATAACTATCCAAATACATGTTTTATACTTCATATTCATGGGAAGATTGATCCTGCTTTCCTTTTTGTGTCCATGATGAGAAAAAGGTGAGGATACTGAGAAAATTACGGAGCACAAAAACAGACAATCTACACAATGGCGTGACTCGAGGCAAAGTGGACGATGCTGATGACCGTGTAGCTCTTAACTTCAAAGCCCCCTCTTTTTTCTTACATACATATATTGATTGGCGTCGTTAAGTCGAAACAACGCAAGTCAAGAACCGTTTAAGTCAGGAACCTCCTGTACATTGTTCATTTGCAATTAACATTTGCTTGAAAAAGGTCTATGACCAATGCGATGTAATAAAGTTCTTTCTACAAGTTGGCCAGTGTGAAGGAACTGTCTTATATCAATGTTTATGTTAAAACCAATTCAAAAAAGAGAACTGTAACCAAGTGCTAAACCACTTGTCTTCCAGTGTGTGAAACAAAAATAAAAAAAAAGAGACTCTAACCTACAACACTGACAAAAAAGAACAACAAAACCAGCAACAAGTCCCAAACGTGTGTGTGTGACTCAAGCGGCAACCTCTGGTCAAAGAATATGAGACAATACAAAAGTGCTAAAATCTGCTGTTTCTCGAGTGTCCACTTGAGGCTGGCTCTGGAAGTACAAGAAGTCACATACACACCAAGCCAAAAAAAGCTGTTTTCAAAGCAGAAAGTAACCCATTTACAGCCTGGTTCAAAAAACCTCTCCTATCTGAATCACTAATTTCACTATCAGCACTGTACAGGGGTGATTTTTTTTCTAACTCAGCAGTTCAGACGATATTAAGATCATGAGCTCGCCCAATCAGAGGCACAGCTCAGCTCATGTGACTGGCAGAAGCCCTATAGCTGTACTCGAAGCCCCGTCACTTCCAATATGGCCGCGATAGCCGATTTGCTTCATATGTCTGTTTCAGAAACAGACGGGTGAAGTTGGGGAGACTTCGTCCATTAATTAAACAGTCTATGATGTCCAACTCCCGACCTCAAACACTCAGGATTCTGACCTTTCACAGTAAAAGTGATAGTTAAGCTGCAGAAAGGTGAGCTGTCATCAACGATCAACAAAAAGTCTGGATTCAGCGCTGTGCAGGATACTAACCTCTGATTGGTGAGAGGCCCACAATGCTACACCAATCAGGTTTGTTTTATCAAGCAGCCAGGCAGATGGAATGATCCGGACATGAGGAGCACAACACACACATTAAAAACAAAGTGAATCAACGACCCAATCTTAGTGTCCACACACACACTCACTGACTTCAACTTCAGGCTGTCCCACTGTCAAACTGTGAAGTGTGTTTGACTGTTTGAGCCCTTTATGAAGCCTAACTGGTAGTGGGCATATTTTCAGACTTATCATGAAGGAATTACCCATAATTCCAAATGCTGCTCAGGTGAGCTGCATAATGACATACACGTCTTGTGAGTAGTCTTTCCTTGCAGACTTGTGCTTTCAACCACTTTCCAGGTCATGTCAGTTGAGTCTGTGAGGGTTACGCTGGAGAGAAGCAGCTGTGGCTTCAACAATCTGAGAGATGACGTTGATAATCAATTCACCTTTTTCTTATAAATGGCGCCCTGTTGAGCTGGAGATCTACAGATGATCCTCAGAGTGACACTGTCTGTCTGTGGATAAATTATCTAAAATTGTCTTGTATGAGTAATAATGCTGCATATGGACTTTGGACTTGTATGACATGGCAGATTTTTGCAAACTAGATTTTGATCATAAATATCCTAAATGTTCTCTCTGGGTCAGAAAATGTCACTGTGGATATCTGAAATGCTCATTTTGATAAAGAAGACCTTGATTACCTCATATATCTCCAGCTGAGCTGTTAAATGTTAAAAGGTTACTTTTACTTTCTGAGGATGTAAAGATAGCTGACATTAAGTTTTGACTTGGACATGTAAACTTTCAGACATCTGAAGATGAAAAACATGTCTGTAAGAATGTTATTGTGAATAACTTTGATTAGATTTCTTACTTTTGAAAATGTAATTTTGACTTGGAGAAATGCTGTTAAGGATATTGACGATGAAGTTCCTGAAGTTTGTTTGGATTAAGTGTAAACACAGCGTATGATTAGTCTCCCATTCAGGCCTTAAACTCTACTGTCCCGTTGCAGTAGTTCACTACTTTCTGTGATATGACTGTTAAAAAAGGGAGCACTGACCTCCCTGGGTTGTTATTAAATTTGTTTGTAAAGTGTTTTTAAAGAAAGAAACAAGAAGGGACATGATAACAGAGCATGTTAGCTTGAATGACACATTAATGCCCATCTGCTGTGGCTGATGAAGGTTTAAATCAAACGTACATCAGAATCAGCTTTAACACCAGATCATGATTAATAAAAAAGAATCCCAGTTGTTTAAATTCTACTTACATGTATTTCACTTAAGTTACACAGTAACTTGTTCCCAATCTGATCAAAAATTGAGTTTTTTTTATTAAAGTTTATAGATTTTTACATTTTTTGTTATTGCGCTGCTTTTCATGTCAATTTATGAGATTGTGAGTTCAATCATTAAAGGGGTAGTTCATGTAAATGTCAGTGAAAGTCATCTGATTCTGGTTAAACTCAGTTTATTTAAGAGGTGGTTTGAAGGGATTTGGGGGTTGCAGCTAATTTTGGAAAAATGTGGAGGAAAAATTACTTTTGTTTGTGATGCGCTAAGCGCAAAACACAAAAATCCCTTCATGTGAGTACAGTCCATGTTTTTTTTTAAGAGACTGTTTCTTCAAATGAAAACAGGGAGATCGATGGTTATCTAGAGCGACTTTAACACTGCCTCCAGGAAAAACATGATGCTGTTATTAATTTTTCATTCAATGCTGGGAACAAAACCAAAATTGTGTGCTTTGTTTGATCTCCCAAGAAAAGAAACTGACTAAAAAAAAAAAACTATGATTTCTGGGAGCTGACCCACACACAGTTTCTCCTTAAAAAGTGTAAATTAGAAATGATTTCTCTGTGACATTTCCTGGATGAGCTGTGTAGTGTGTGAGAAATGTGACACTCTAGTCTTAATATAAAAGCAGAGGTCAATAAAGTGTTCGGAAACAGACTGAGTCAATTTCCTTTATTTCCTCACATGAGGAAGAAATGCAGAAACAACTCGAAAATGAGTCTGAAGAGCGTGACCCCCCCACTGAGAAACAACAAGAAGGAGCTCGCTCCCATCTCCGAGGGATGTTCAGTGATCCGAGCCAATCAGAGACCACCTGGAGGTTCCATTACAGTGCACCATGGGATACTCACTTCACCATGTTAATAGGTGTGTGAATGTGTGTGATTGAGTTAAATGTGTGTGTGAGATAGGCACTGGATGTATGTAACACAGAGAGAGCACGAGTCAACCAGGCAGGGGCACCGGCCAGTGAGTGGGAGGATGAAGTCCCTGACTCTGAAAATACACAACACGTGAGGTTTACATGTGAGTGAAACATTCGTTTAAACAAATTAAAATCTACAGCTCTGCAAATAAATATCAGTTCTTTCATTAGATAAACAGAGTAAAACATTTCCAAGAACACATCTTATAAAAGAAGAGGAGGTATCATGATTGAAAAAATAAGCCACTCATCAAACACTCATCAAACACTCATGAACACTGTAAAATAACAGTACAGGATGTTGTAGTTTGCCCTGCTCTTCTATATCTGAAGATTTTCAAAATAAAAGTTTAAAAATGCACATTTTACAAAACAACCCTCACTTGTTTGCCAAGAGTCAGACAAAAGGATCATAGCATATGCTCATCAGTCTGCGCTGTGTGAAGTTAAGCCATGAATTCAGCAGAGTGTGGCTGTTTTCCAACTTCTCCAAAGCGTGACGCATCGTGTTTCATACTTGATTCTGATTGGTCTGTACAGTGCAGCAACTGTTTGTTATTTCTGAATATCATACATTTTTTTAAAAATCTTTTTTTGGCTTTTGCGCAATAGAGGCGGCTGGTGGAGGGAGCAGGAAACATGGTGTGATTGGGGAATGACGTGGGAATGACACCACAGGCTGGATTTGAACCCAGGCCAACCTCATGGAGCATGACCTAGACCAGTGGTCCTCAAAATATTTTCACAATGTACACCTTGTGAATTTTGTTTTTCTTGCCAAGTTCCTAACTAGCAGAAAAAAAAAGACGTAAAACACAGCGCTGTACCGTTACTGTCTGATTAATCTAACACTCTTTATTAGCAGCCACTGAGGATGTGCTGACTTCATGTTGCTGTTGGCTAATTTCTCCCTGCAGTGGGTTGCAACTTGTGGATGTGAACCCCATTACGCACATTCTTCAAAATATTGATAGAATTTTGCTGCTTCTGGTTCTGCCTCCATCTTTACAGCAGCATTGCTGCTTGGCCTCAAACACAACACTGTTATCTATGCTGTTATCCTGGTATAAGGGAGAGTCTTAACTTAAACTTGTATTTGATTAAATTACTGATTGCAGGGTTTCTCCTGGGTTTACAGCATTGAGGGGGCAGTGACGTTGTTGGCAGTGGGGGGGCACAGGAGAGCAGCGAGCAAGTGTTGGATCTTCACGGAAAAAGTGTTGGGACATGTTTCTTTTGGTGTTTTTTTCCAGATCTCTGTCCGCTATACTGAATGCACTTGTCTGTGTGTGTAAATTCCTGCACGTGTTTGTGTCTGTGAATGCGGTGGGGTGGAACTTCACCGTGCACAAAAGATCTGCGAGATGTGAAAAATGCGAATCCCAAGGATGTTCAAATGTCATCCCATTATGAAAATTAGATAAATAACATGAGGCTATTCAGTCTGTCAGATTAAAAAAAAACAACAAGATTCAGACCTGATTTATGAGAAAGGGAACTCTAAATCGCTTCTGCTGTGATCTGGCACTGTATGGAAAAGAAAATTAACTCGACTTCTACGGGGGCGGGCCACCCCCCTTATATAATTTCCCCAACAGTAGGGGAAATACTGGATTGAATAAATAGCCTTAAAGGATTTTTTCTTGGTTTCTGTTTTTTGAATACACATCTTTGAATCTTGCGTACCCACATTTGAGAACCACCAGCCTAGACCATGAGGCCATATGTGTTTTGATATCTTAGAATTCAATGGATTACCTGTAAATATATCAGAATACTGAAGAGAGTTCTGGTCAAGTTGATGTTTGTTTACAGTAGAGAGCAAAGAAAAGAGATGAAAACAGCAGATAAAGGCAGGAGGAGTTAGATGCCCTTGACAGTGTAACAAAAACCCATTACAAACCAGATCACAGTATAGGGGAAAAGAGGTTTTTAAAGACTCATGGAGGAAAGTGAAAATGTCACAAACTCTCTGAAAGTCGGGAAGGTATGGCCCTGATTAATGTTGTCCTCTTCACCTGTAGGCATTTCCTGTTTAACGTCAGGAATAAAAGCTAAGCTAGCTCATCTTAAACTCATAGAGAGCCAAGTTCAAACACAGTGAAAGGTATGATTATTTCCCAATCAGAAAATCATATTAAATCATAGGTCATAGTAGTTAAAAAACAGGAGCATATAGTTACAGGACCAGCTTTGGAAAGTGAGAAGAGCCCTGCTTCACGTCTGCTCACCCCGTCGAGGTTACAATTCCCATAACAACCTGCTCACTGTGCACAATCCATGACTCATTCCATCACTGCAAAAGCTAAAAAGTTTAGTTTTAAACATAAGAACATGTTACTCTAACATGAGGAGATTTAAACAGAGATTTTTCCTAAACTTCTTGGGAGTAGTTTGGATGAAAAGCTTGTTTAAAGCTAAGCTAACTGCTAAAAGACATCATCTTCTTCTCTAACTCTTGGCATAAAGTGATCAAATGTGCTGTTCACAATAGTCTAATTATCGCTGGAAGAAATGCGTGCATAGGTAAATCAGTGGGTAACCGTTTCTGGATGTTTGGGTTGATTCTGCTCCAGCATCTCTTCAGGCAGCAAACACAAACTGGAAATGAGCTCAGGTTTGGAGATGTGAAACACGTAGTGTCACAATTGCTGCCACGTCCACTGAGGCTGAAAAATATGCAGCCAAAGTTGAGATTTTTTCAGCGTGTTCAGTCGTCCTTTCAGATCTGAAGGAATAAAAACCATCTCTGTAGTCTTTGTGAGTCAGCTGCCGGATCAGGAGTGGGCGGTCCCACCGGTCCCCCACAGATCAGGCACAGGTTACAGCAGCAGCAGAATCTCCTCAAGCTTCCAGCGTTTATTTAAAGTCCATATCTGTAGAAAAATTCAAGTTTGACTCAATTCACATCACATCTCTGCTGCAGCCGCCATGAGGAAAATCCTGCAGGCTCTTCAGGATCTACCACCACTTCTCGAAGAGGATTCTGTCTGCGGGGAGGCCGAGGTCTGTGAGGGTTTTTGACACTGCTTCGATCATGGGTGGCGGCCCACACAGGAAGCACAAAGTCCTCTGCGGGTCCACGTGAGCCCGCAACTCCTCCTCTGTGATCCTTCCACCTGTGCAGACACGAGGAGTTGATGGAGTTATCAACGTATGGAGCTCTGAGTCTGTTTGACATGAACACTCAAGTTTCTGACAGAGAAAAGTCCATGTGGAGGAGAGTGTGTGTGTGCTTTACTTACGGCTGAGGAATGGCTGGAGGTGCTGGTCGACATCTGCGCTCTGTTGCGTGACGTGGAGGTCACAGGAGATCTTGTCAGGGAACTCCCGACACGCTTCAACGATGGAGTTCTGGGAACGAAGGTCGGCTGTCATGTATTTGTAACAGATTTTCTTGACAGAATGTACAAGCGTCCTACATTTCTCTACAGATACACAACCCAGCACACCTTAAAGAGCAGCTCCTGTGTGTTCTTGGCGCTGTAGAGCAGGTGGGCGGAGCCTATGTTGTAGTCACGCCCACCTGATGCCTGGTTGAGATGCAGCAGATCTGTTGTGTGCAGCAGAATGGAGTACAAGGGGTTGATCCCGACGCCACCGGCCACCAGCAGCAGATCCACGGCCGGGTCAGAGGGAGAGGGCTGGAAGAAGAAGTCTCCACCCACACGCATCGCCACCTGGGAGCCGACCGTACACTGAGGGAGGGAGGGATGACGCATGAAACAGTGGAATATGATGGCATGTTCAGCCTCACTGAGCTGACACTTCAGCTCCAAATGATCTCTTTTCTTGGCAGCTGAAATAAATCTGAAACAGGAAACAAATTCCAAGAAAAATACAGCATCTGGTGAACTCTGCTGCTGCCCCAGGAAACAGTAAAAGCTCGTTTTAGATCCACACACATACAAACACAACAAACCTTTGCTGAGCTGCAGGGGGAAGTGATTTCACAAGTTGGGCAGAGAAGGTCTTTTGAAGTCATAAGAAGCTGTAAATATGCCTCCGTCTGCTTTTCTACACATGTGAGCACACATACTCATAACAACAATGCTCACACTCTTAATCTGCTGTCATGGTCCCTGCGCTATTCCTGCTCGCAGAGAGGAGTCAGAGCGCAAATATCAAACACACACATCATCAAAAGATCCCAGAGCACAGAGCTGTAAGAGTCTGAACACATCACAGCGCTCTCTGGTACTTATTTACACACGGCGCACTAGCTCAAAGCTATTTATTAGGGCCCATCATCAAACACAGCAGCCGCAAACAAACACGGCGAGTACAGAAACGGAAGGGAAAGGTAAGCAGAGAGGAAACTGTGTTCGTTTTACACGACCACTGACACACATGGATTAAATAAACGTTAGAGACAAAACACTTTTCTATAGAGTGACTTCTGTTCTTTATCATTTATCTTTTTACAGCTTCATAATATTTTCATACAGCCTTGTATGAAGGGAGGGGGCATAGTCATGAAGTCAACCCAACATACAGCGTTAAAGTCAAAGGTATGTCAGAGAGCCTGTTAGCTAAAACATAAGGCTGCATGCAGTTGAGAGCTGATGACAAATCAGTAAAAACAGAAAGAAGCATGAGTTCTCATTCCTTCCAAATTTAACCACCAGATTTAGCAAAGTTGCCGTGGCATCCTTCATGATTTCACGCTGTTGATAACCAAACCAGAGAGGGTCAACAACTGAGCACAAAGGACAAGGCTGAAAACAAATCCTGGAGAGTGAATGTCTGTGATCTCTCTGAGGCAGCACAGAAACAGCCATGGCTCTGTAGTGGAAATCAATGCATGCATCAGTGTTCAAAAACCACTGGTAAAAATCACTGTCTGTGAAAACAGTTTGTTCCTCCGTCCAAAAATACACGCTAAAAATCTATAATCAAAGAAGAACTGAACAACATGTTCCAGAAATTCTGCTGCTTCATCAGAGGCCGAGCTCGTGAACTTTGACATTCTGGCTGGAAATCATTGTGACCGTGTCCTCTAGGCTCAACGTGGGGGCGATGATCTGGCTTATTGTCGGTGTAAAGTTTAAAAGCCAGAATAACTGATGGTAAGGTGGTGTATGATGTGTATTTTAGCAAAACAAAGTCAAAAAACTTTTCAATTCTGCAAATTTAACATCAATAAGACTCCATAGTTATCGATTCGGGTTGCTCAACTTGCTTCCTCAAAAAAAAAAAAAAAAAGGTAAAAATGACCCTGTTGTTGATGCTGTCATCAGATACAAAACAGATATAATTTCTTCAAGGAAGTTTCTTGTTTCAATATTTGATGTTGTCATAAAGTCTGAAATTTAAGATATTACTTTTGGGCTGCACAGCTAAAACTTTTAATAATTAAGATGATGATTAAGATTCTGCATGTACTCACTGACTCACCGCTGAAAAGTAGGGGTGGGCGATACTGGGAATTTTGGGTACCAATAAAACAAAATTTTAACTGTATAAGAGTAGTAAAATCATTATTCTACCACCACAATTGTTTTGGGAAAAGAAATCACAGGTGTAAAATAACAAAAAGTTCCCTCCCATTTGCACAGAGAAGCAGCAGATGGAGGAAAGTAAAGTAAATTGCTGGATGACATAAGAGAAAATGCAGTATCGATCTCATCCCGCTAGTATCGATCCGACACCAATACTCATCTTGGTTCCGATACTATCTATAATTAGATCAATACGCCCACCCCTACTGACAAAAGATTCAGGTGGGCTTTACACTAATTTCTACGACTCTGGTAAAATAAACTATCGATCCGGTGATATTGACATACGGAGACGCGTATTTGTCCATGACTCCGCATCTTTTTTGAAAACGGGTCTGCAGGTGGATATCTGCATATCCGTCTTCATGCCGTACTTGGTATAAAGAGATAAGTCCGGAAAAGACGGTGACGTCATAGCGCCCTTCCTACTCCCCGCCCCCCAACCCACGTTGTCACACACAACAACAACAACAACAATGGCGACAGGCGGACTGATTCTGATATTGTTCCAGCAGCTACAAATACTGCTTCGACTGTTATATCAACATTTTCTCAGAGAGCATGAACAACACCAGCTATGGCAACAACAACAAGTGCTCATGCAGAGATGCAGCATGTTACACGTGCATAAGCACTTGTTGACGTGGAATCCGCCTCGGAGCAGAACCAGAAGGCCAACCCGACGACAGTTTTGCGTTGTTACGTAAATGCACAAGCCTATGCACAATACGATGTGTAAACAGCGATACATGTTTTGATGCCAACGCCAAGACGATACGGGGCCGTCCTCGTGTGAGGAGGGCCTGAGTACTCGACCCCTAAAGACCCCACCTTTCACAGATGTCCCTCTGAACCAAACAAGTAAGGCTGAATGGACTTAAACTACACTAAAATCAAGAGAAAAATAAAGATTTATTTGGATCATCCAAAGTAAACTCAGCTCTAATTAATATTGAATTCGTAAAGGATTTCATACCCTCGCACTTAGATACAGGTTTCATAAAAAGGTTAATTATTTTATACCAACTTCTCAAGAGTGGGAGCTGTAAGTCATTCCAAGATAAGAAGGGACTCGTGCTTCAAAACAACCACTTTTTCAGGTATTTACAGCTCAGAAACTTTTTTAACCAAACACACAGGATGGGAGAGTTATGAATCAATCTCCAATTGAAACTTTCTTGATAAAAACAATCAGATGATAGGGAGAAAAATTTGAAATGAGTTTAAATACTAAGCAACACATTAAAGAGAGATGGGAAACAGAGTTAACGCAGACGCATCACTGGACCCTTAGGAGGACATATGTTCTGAGGCACATTCAGTCAGCACTTCAAATGAATAGAATAGAATAGAATAGAATAGAATAGAATAGAATAGAATAGAATAGAATAGAATAGACTTTATTAATGGAGGGAGTTAAAGAGGAAGGTTGTCACCAGATTTTTCAGGACAGCAGAAATAGTTGCCAAAATGAGCCCAACATTTTCAAGCAGCTAGGCAACCACACACACATTCTGAGATGGTGTTTTTGGGCTTTTAAAGAAGTGTTTCACCAAGACTTCACCAAAACTTCACCAAGGATCTGAGAGTGGCATTGTTAGGTGGGACACCAGGGGGAATTGATGGAAGAGGGAAAAAGTACTCTCAACAAATACTTCTGAGATCAGCGGTCTTTTGGGAGGTGGAGCTTTGCCCTGGACATGTTGGTGAATAAAAGTGCCTCAATCCCTGAGAAGAAACAGTAACCCTCTCCACTCTTTATTTTTTAAACTTTTTATTCCCTCTCATTTATTTATTTATTTATTTATTTATTTATTTATTTATTTATTTATTTATTTATTTATTTATCTATTCATTTATTTATTCATTATTTTATCAAATATATGTCTGTATGTCTTCCTTTTTCATTTTATAAATATTATTTCACTCTGTTACATTTTGTAAAATGTATTAATGACTGTATAAGCTGCCTTAACTAAACAACAAAAAAAAATAGTGTGTTGTTTTGCACTATTTTCAATAAAACACAAGAATTTAGTGTTTTATGCGCCTAAAATGTTAGTTTCTGGTTGCATTTCACACATTTCAAACTTTTTAGGTCCTGAAGATGTAGATTTAGGATGAAACCATATGGTTTACATCAACAATAAATACTAAGTGAAGGATGAAAAGGATGCCAACTGGCTGCTGTTAATGTCTATGATGTGTTTCTTAATAAAAAGTGTTTTTATAATCACTCACCATGGTGTGGACCCAGTGTGCTGGAGGGTGTTTTGTGTATTTGACAGCCAGTTCCACGATGCCCTCCCTCTGCAGCAAACCTGGACTGGAGCACATAGAGAAACCTCCAACTGTCTCCACTCCAGGGATGAAGAAATCCACCCTGGCACAAGAAAACAAAACAAAGTCAGTCAGTTAGTTACCCAGCCAGTCTTTAAATGTCTGTAATGTTTTCCTGTTTTTAATAAAGGTACAACACAAAGTCTGAGCCTGTATGTTGTTCCCCTGTTTGAGATGTAGCTGACTTTGCAGATTTTTAAACAACAGTTCATTCAAAAGCAGTAAAAATGCACAATACAGAGGGTCAGAGTGGGAAAGAAGACAGCGTGTTGCCCTTTGACCTCTGTGTAGAGCGCAGCCTGTTCC
Source organism: Halichoeres trimaculatus (assembly GCF_033239565.1). Lineage (NCBI taxonomy): Eukaryota > Metazoa > Chordata > Actinopteri > Labriformes > Labridae > Halichoeres > Halichoeres trimaculatus. The sequence goes on from NW_027437192.1 coordinate 21,807,034, forward strand.
AGAAACCAAAAAGAACAAAAGCAAAACTTCCTACAACTTAGTTTAAACAACGCGTGGTGTCCCCCGTCTACACCCAACGCGGTCACATCTGTCTGTCAGCAAACAGCGCAGAGCTCCTTTAGAGGAAACAGCTGAACAGTTGGTGTAATGTTCCTCCAACACAATGACCCACTGTTACACTGGAGAAACACACTGACTGCACAGCCCTCACAGGCATCATAAATATGGATCCGCTGTGAAGACGCACACATATGTTCCGCCCACCTCCTCCTTCTTCTCCTCCTCCTCTCCCACCTGGCTTGCAACAACTTCAGTCTTTTTTCACAGAAACACAGAAACTTCAGGATCTCCATCTATTTACATTCATTATCAGCCGCCACAGGGCAACCGGCTGCCGGTTTTACATCTCACCACCACCCACCAACAGTATGGGCTCGTGTACGTAAACTGCATGAGCAGGGAGCACTAATGAACACTGGCAACACTGTTTGATAGACACTGAGTCAGAGCGAGCTCTGCCTGAATCAAAGAAAAACTCCACTTGCTGTTATGACTAAAATGCACTTGAAGCTGGCCTGACGATAGGTTTTAGTGAAGCACCAGTTAAACAAACACTGTTGGAGGGAAACCAGCTGCTCACAGCACCAAGCAAAGCAAGTCAGCTGCTCTGAATATCTGCCCTGTATCAGCAGAGAGAAGTGAGTTTGCTCAAAATCCATTTTTAACAACAAGAAACGTCCCAAGTCTCCCTTCTAGACACATGCCTGATTGTAATCTACACTTTTAAATAAGATTATCAGCGCCAATATTGCTGCTTACAGGTTATTTTCAATTGCTACTTCTTAGTTTCCCGATCAGGTCGTCTGGGTTGATTCATAGCACGACTAGGTCTCTATGACAACACCACGCTGGCTGATGAAGTTTAGTAGAGAGAAGAGAGATCTGTGTTTTTCTCTGCCGAAAACAATTTCTGTGATTAATTTTGTAGTGATGGTGGACACTGAAGCCCAACTGTCAGACATAAAAAGGACAGAAGAGCAGAAGAAAGCTAAACAGGAGAGTGATACAGCCTGAGCTAGAGGCTGACACAGGGGCTAATCTGTTTGTGATAATGTCCATACCAACCCACATGCAACAGTTATTCAGCAGTGGTCTGTTCATGCATACAAACTGACACTGTTTACTTAATGTCATGTTAGCCTACAGATACGTCAGAGCACCAGGCTGCCGATAGCACTACACATAGCCAGCAACTACAATGTTTGCTTGATGTAGGCCTGTCATGATAATCAATAAATCGATTAACAGAGCGATAAATAAAAACGTCCTCGGTAAGTTTGCCAGCCTCGATAAACTGACACGTGCATGCATGTTTGTTTTCCTCCTCTCTTTCGACCAAAGAGGCTGAATGAGAAGATGGCTCACTACCTCTATCTTTCCTAACATCGGGGTGCATAGGTTCTATAGCGGATTTATAGCGGATTTATAGCGGAGTGAGCATCTGTCAAAAATGCGATCGTTGGGGTGAAGAAGGGGCTGCTCGCCCGTACACATGGAGAGAGCTGAAGCGAGCGTCCTGAGGGGTAAGGAGGAAACACACGCTAATATGAGTGATGTCACGAAAGATACGGTTCTTAAGCCGCCTGCCACAGTCCCAGTGTGGAAATATTTTGTTTTTTATCAGAATGAACAAAGTGTGAGCTCATGAACACCAACGAGCTGATATGTCGCATTTGTTTGAAAATAGTGGCGACGAAGAAGAAGAAGGAGGGGAGGTGCAGTGGAGCCTTGTTCTTTGACAATCCGCTCTTACTGAGGCTTTTGGTCGGCAAAGTAAATAGAAATAAAAGCGCCAAATGGTGGGCGCTCAAAGACTGCTACATTGCCAAAGAAATGCAGCCCTTCAATACGGTTGAAGGCCAGATATGTTAAAAATGTTTGACAGACAGTACAGATTGACTGGGAAAAAGTACATGTTACAAACAATTCAGGAACTGTATAAACTCCCTTTTATTTAGTTTATATAGTTTTTATTTTTGCTGTTGTTTTTTTTTAGTTTTGTTTTGTCTTAAGAGACAGGGTCTATGTTTTATTGTTTTTGATTAGTATTAATTATTTTCATTGACGTGTATTTTTTTTCTAAAGGGGAGTCCATTCCGTTTTCATTGTATTTTTTTCTCTTTCTTATTTGTTAAATTTATTATATTTTTTGTTTAATCTATTTTATTTAAAAGATCCTGACCTTTTAATTACAGTTAAATACTCTTAAGAAATTAAAGTTTCTTGCTTTTGATATGGTGTACTCACTTCATTATCCCATGTATCATAATTACATCGATGAAAAAATGGAAAAAAACCAAAATAATATTGGCAATAATATCGTTTATCAGCAATAATATTTTGGAAAATAATCATCTAGCAAAATTTGTTATCGTGACAGGCCTAGCTTGATGTCACGTTTCAAACTGTATCACTACATAACTGTACTGATAAATACCTTGCCTTGGTGCACTGGATCCAGTAAAAGTTGTCTTCAACAATAAAAATGTGTTTCAATCCGATCTCCATTTAATTCCAAAACAAGCAAACACCTCGCTAAAAGTATTTTACGACAGTGTGCGTGGGACTCTAGGCCAGAAGGTGGCAGGACAGTCCAATTACAACAGATCCTCCTCATAGCATCTTTAACTTTCTTACTAGAGCTGATCTGAGCAGTTTAACCAGTTGGGAATAGGAAATCATCCTACCCCAATCATTTCAACTCATAACGGACACAATGCTGTTCTTAAGACCCCCCCAACAATCCACAGGCTAACCATGAATGTTCTTTGTTTTATTTCCTCACTCTTAAACTCTTTTGAGAAAGGAAAATCAACATTCAAGCAGCAAGACAAATCAAAGACTAAGTCACCCTCTTGTGGCGACTATGAGCACTGCACCAAGGAAGAAATAAATGACAGATCATTCAGAGAGCAGCAGTGAGTCTGACAGTTTTAACTATTTTGAGGCTTATTATTTTCTTTAGAATAAGGACAAGAGGGAAAGCTTTGTTTGTAGGGGGATGAGGGAAGGTGATTCATGGATTCAACAGTCAAGTTAATCTCCATTCTCTATAATCTCTCAGGATACAGATTTTAAACCACTGAACGTTTACAGGGAGTCTCTGATTAGCCAATAAGACAGTTCCATCACCCAGCTCTGACAGACACTGACAGGATGGAGACTTTTCTTTTGGCTGGTCTTGTAAACAGATGTGTAATGATCAAACATGTCAGAGTGAAGTAAGCTGACTACTCACCACTGTCCCGCTTTGAAGCTGAAGTCTGGATGAACAGCTAATCTCAAGCGCTTCACTGTCTCTGATTCATTCATGATGCCACACACTTGAGCTGGATACAGAGCCTGTGTGAGGCCATCAGTCCAGAACATGATACACACAGACATGAGAACACACGGAGGGAAAAAAAGACAGATCAGAAGCTGGTTAATAATCCTCAGACTGACTATGACTTTGTTGAAACGATTGGATCACAAAGGAAAGTGTTGTCTCACATTTTGTCTGGAGTTGTTTGCCGTTCTCTCTAGATGGTCCATCTGCCGTTTGGAGCTCATGCTTCTCCTGATAAAAAGGAGGCAGTTTTAGCCACTCATCAAATAGTGTCTAATGCAATGAGTGAAGAGCTGCACAGCTGTGAAGAGTGGTTAAAGCTTAAGTGGACTTTGCCCCTTAGGCCAACACGAGAAAATTTAAAAGGCCAGTCCCCCCCAACATCTCAACTCACACCACACTGTGTTGTTATGAAGATAGTTTCATGTGATTCCATCTTAGCTTGTTGGTCGTTGCCATTTTTGTGAGTTTGGTTGAGTTTTGTTAGCACTTCTCAAAATGTTCAAAAAGCTCAAACTTTGTTTTTCTGATTTACTTGAGTTTTCCTGATATTAAGAACATGCAGACACCTGTGCAGGTGCAAGAATTCAACAGGGTATATGCCAAAATCCTGAGGTTGATTTCAATAGCTTTTTAAGACTTTTTCAAAAACCTTTGAAAAAGTTTTAAGACTTTATCGCAACTTTCAGCTGTTGTTGGCATCCACTTTTTAACAGTTGTAGTTTGCAATTTAACAGAAATGATGTAAGCTAAGGAGGAATAAAGCTTGAAAGAACAAATGAAACTAAAGGCAGGTTTATTGACACTCCCACAACAAGAAACAGCAGTTCGAGGCCAACTTGCTGAAGAAAATGAGAAATTATTCAATCATTTTTAAAATTTGGGCCATGTGCCGGAGATAGTGTGATTTGCTTTAATGTTGTATTTAATTTCTCTTTATGAAATTAGAAATGACGTTAATTTATAGCTGGTGTTTATACCGCTCACAATCCTTATTGTTGCATTTTATTGTAACTACAGTCTGTATGTATTTCTTTTATTCTATTCTTTTTTCTTTTTGTATTTTTCTACTGACTCCATTGATTTCTGCTGTTAACACAACAATTTTCCAGTTTGGGATCAATAAAGTAACTCTATTCTTTTCTATTCTACTCTATTTTAGAACTTTATCTGCTGAATGTTTAACGTCCCAATCAGGGGACAGTTGCAAGGAGGAAAATAAATATTCATGGATAGTTTTTGAGTTAAAGCTTGAATACCTATAAAACTTAATACCTCATAAAACCACAATTAAGACTTTTTTAATACTTTTTAAGGCCCTTAATTTTCCCAAAATTGATTTATAAACTTTTAATACTTTTTAAGACCCCGCAGACACCCTGATTCAAGTAATCTTGTAGTTTTCTTGATATCTTGCACCTTGGGATGAGCCACACCACCATAAACAAGACCTGCACAATGACACAACTGGTTAACATAAACTACATAAACTAGTGTATCTTGTTGTTTTTGCCAAGATAACATCTAGGCAGCAGTTGTGATCTGCCTCCTTTACCAGATTTCCAATTTACACAGCGACAAAGAGAAATCTAATCCACAGTCATAAAAAAATCTAAAGAAAACTGATTGTTGGAGAGTTGAAGAATGAAGGACACGAGTTTCATACGTGTACTTGTACAACTCCCAGTCCGGTTTATCAGAGGTCTGGAAAGATTTTTCTTTACGCATCTGGTGTTTCATATATTTGAATGTGTGGCAAATCTGGTGACAGACCAAAGCTGCTGTTAGGCACACTGGGCTTAACACAGAAACACGTTTTCATGGAAAGGAAGTAAAGCTCACCTTGATCCTGAGCTGGAGCCGAGCAGCCGACAACAGAGCAGACCAGCAGCGGGACACTGAAGGCTGAGGCTTCGAGCAGCAGAGGACAAAAAGCAGGGGACACTCATTGCGACCTGGTCTAATGTCAGAGGAGAGGAAAAGAAAACATGTGAGGTGATCCGTCAATGCTTTGGATGCTTTGCTTTTTATTTATTCCTTTTTGGAGTTCAGAAGTTTACTTTTCTTTAGGAAATGATAAACCTTTTGAGCAGCAGGAGCATACTCATAACAAAGCAGCACCAAAGTGGGAAAGCAGAACGATCTAGTATCCCTCCCCTCCACATTCATGTCAGGTAAAAAGCCACCTGGTTACATCATAAACGTGCCTTCACGTTATGAAAACGCTCAATGGCACACCGTGTTCCCTTTTTGTGGAAGAAGATGAACAGTGATAAAAGCTATTTCTTCCTCAGTCCTAAAGAACTGATCCGAGGGCGGCATGGTGTTTAATTGTGAAACTTTAAAACAGTTTGGTGTGACCTCCTCCCTCATCCAGCTGACAGTTAGCTCACCGGTTAGCAACAGCTGCTAGCTCATTAGTGTCGATGCTGACAATATTTGACAGAAACGTAAAATTTTTGAAAACACAAACTGTAGGCGTTTCTTCTTACCGAGATTTGAGGACAAATGTCAAATTTTGTTCATAATTTCCCACGAAATCTTCTGGATAACCTTGGTATTGGTTAATTACATGACTCTCCAATGTGTGTCTTTTTCTACGGTTGTAAACTGTAGCTCACGTCTTCTTCTACTGCAGACTGCACGTGGCAGTTTAGGGAGCGCCCCCTCGTGGCATTTCATGTCGTGCAATTTACTCCATCTAAAAATAAACCCATTCCGTTTTTAAATAGTTTAAAGCCTGCCTTTAAGTTTACAGAATTTTCAGATAAGACTAAAACTAATGTCACTGTACTTCATAGTAGTAGTGGTAATAGTAGATAGAAGTTTCCTTCTGTTTATAATAACTTCAACCACATAATATTGGTGTACTTCCAAGTTCAGGCATTTCAGTCTTCATTGGTGAAGTGAGAAGTACACATTAGTCATTAAATAGCACCTCATCCCTTTGATCCCTCACATAGTTATTTCACAGCATAATCAATGAAAGACTTGGATTAACTTGAATATTGTGCACACACCCAAAAAAGTCTTTGTGGTTTTATTAGTGACAGGTTTCAATAGAGGGCATGTCATGACACTGGGCAAAGAATCAGTCACTGTTGTCATTGGTAAGACTTTGATATCAGTTTGATGTAGAGTGCCACATTGGCCAAAAGAGAGACAGCTCAGCAGACATGAAAATTATCCTTGTCATCCAGACCACAAAATGTAAATTAATTTAAAAAAAAAAAGTTTGGAAAAAGTTTCAATTGTCAATGAATTATTTAAGCTCACATTTACCTTACGAGAAGAGATTGAGGATATCCACATATTCAGCCTATAAAGATGAACTATAGTGTTACATATGCTTTGTTACATCAGCCTTACATAAAATAACAGGACGCGGTTTTGGAGAACTGTCAGGCAGTTGAAATCTCTTATATTTTTCAGCCATGCTTTAACACTTTTGTTTTAATTCCTTCTGTCTATTTTATTTCAGTTGTGGAACTGTGTTCCACTTTTAAAAGCCTTTTAGCTGACTGCCTCAAGGAGTCATGGTGTGTGATTTTACCGCAGACACTCCCATGTCCCTGCTGTTCTTAACACTGTTTGTTTCAGCTGATAAAAGATTTGCACAAGAATCTTGATGCCAAAGTTGGCAAACATTTGAAAAATAATTCTGATTTGAGATTGTAAGGTATATCATAACAGTAGTAGAATGAGAAGGAGAACAACAGTAAAAATCAGGCTCTTGTCTGAACACACACAAGGACAAAGGCTAGTGTAGAAAACATCCTGTTCAGGTTCAGGTTCAGGTTCAGGAGTGTGTTCCTACTTTCACAGTAAGGAGCATTATCTCTGGTGATGGAGTCACACAAAAAAAAAACACATGAAATGATAAGTAACAGGAAGTCTTTGAGTTAAAGAAGAAGTGAGATTATATTGATGTAAAATAATCTAAAGCTCTAAAGTTTTACCTTTTTTGTCATGTGGAAATGCTTTGATTGAACTATGGATTAATGATGATAGGAATGGAAGAGGTTAAGGGTCATACTCACCTATTTGGTCCATGTTTGGTTGGAGAAGGAGCTGGATCAAGACGTCTTGTCAGTCCTCATGTCAATAGGTTCAATCAGTCTATATCAGTCTGTCCAGTCTGTCTCCGTCTCCTCCTCCACAAAGGCTGACTCCAATAACCAAGGAAAGCTGCTCATCGTTCTTTAATCAAAAAGTTGTCAATAAAAGTTTTTGTCCAGATGTCCAGGCCTCATGTTGCTGTTTGTCGTCATGGACAACGTTTTAACAGCTCTACCAGATGCAAGAGCAATCCAGGATCACTAGTCCCACCAGACACAGACACAGACACAGAAACTGACCTCGGGATCCATGAAAAAGCTGATACATCCATTGCGCCCAAATCAAAGAGATTGTCATTCGAAGCCCAGGATGTGACTGCACAACCAGACACAAAGGGGAGTCCTTTGGTTTTAGAGAGGATTCTCTTAATATCCAACTGATCTCAACTTTTGGTCTTAAAAGGCTTGTACCATTTGTAGATTTATGCATTTAACTATTTTTGTGATGGAAAAATAAGATACAATTTAAAACTCACTTACATAGCTGTTCCTTGCAACTGTTGTAATGACTGAAACGTTAATAACTTAAATAACTGCTAAATACCAAGTCTCAAAATGCAAAAATCAAATGTTCAATAGCTAATTCTGGCTCCATCTAGAGGTAAAACATCAGATAGCTATGCTTCGTGTAATGACACTTTTTCTTTCATCACTCCTGCTGCTTCCTTCTACCTTCACTGATCACGTCTGACATATTTAATTATCTGTTGTTGAATCCAGGTCATATAATCAGCTGAAAGAGTGTTTTATTTAACTTGGCAATAAACTTAAAGAAGTAAAACTGCAGAACAGCAACAGTGTGTAAAACACTGCTCTTGTTATTCAAAACTAATTTATCAGCAAAAATGAAGATAGGCTTATTAGTCACTTTTCACCTTTCACTGCATGTTTTGACTTCAAATTTTTGTCTTTAACATAATATGACAAGTTGTCTCTGGGAACATGTTATGTCTCACTTGAAATTTGACAAACTGCAAACAGCTTCTGTATCTTTTGGATCATGTAGATGGGATAGAAGGGAAAAGGATACATAAAGCAAGGCAGATCATTTTAAACACTACATAACTTGGTTTAATACTGTGTATACAGCTTATTTGATCAAAGATGTTAACAAACATGTATCTGGTATCCTACCTTTAACAGGGTAAAAACAATGGTTGATGCAGACTGCACTCACCACTTAATACAATATTATAACAGAGGCTTACATTATGTGAAAGGTCACATTTGTCATAACCGTAACGATGGCCATGGTCTCACTGATGAAGGAGGGAGCAAAGCATCAAACCTCTGAGACCTAATTTTGTGGGGTAGTGTATAAAATAAATATCTACCCATGTGTAAGATTATGTTTCTTTAATTATTCTTCTGTACAGAAATCTTAGCATGAGTAAAACAGTGTTGTGATGATGACAGTTCTTCAAGGTTAACAAAGGTATACAGAGGTGTCATGTAAGATAGGGTTACATTGTCATCCAAAGGTTCACATGAGTCTAGTAAACAAGCTGTAATCTACTTTCCAGGAACCTTTAAGTGACACAAAGCTATGGTTAAGCAGAGATGTATGTTATGGTTTCTATGTTTGTGTGTTTGTAACTGAAATAAACAAAGCTAATAATTTAATAAAATACCAATACAGGGGCCAGTAACAGTCAGATTCCTTTCTGCATTCCTTCAGGTTTCATCTTTAGTGTCAGCAGCTCTATGTTTCTGCCACTGTACTCATAGTTCAATAATACCGAGGAAGAAAACCGGCCAAACAATCCAATCCTCAAATCACAAAGCAACACATCGAAACTCATGCCATTCACAAGAAAAGAGTTCAGCCTGCTCCACCCAGACTCTCTGGAAGAGACAGCTGTTTGGTTAGCTTCCTCAATTCCTTCTGTTTCCACTTTATTAGCCTCGATGCTAAGCTAGTAGATGCACATTTGTCTGCTTTCTGAGAGGTAACCAACTCTAAAGGGACCATGAGGGTTTGTGCTGTCTGAGGAGGCTAGGATCGCAGCTTTATGCTTCTGTATTATCACAATCCTCAAGTACAGTAGCCTTCCTCGCAGAGCTTTTTCTCAGCTGACTCTACCAGTCAGACTGGCTGCCTTCCCGCTGTCTTTCCCAGGGTTAGCACACCTCAGCTCAACCTGTTGTTCAATGCCGCATCGTGTCAAACAGAGATTTTCAGGTTTAGCATTTGACAAAGGCGTTCAGACTCATACGCACGGCACAAGTATGATGCAAGTGCATTTCCGTCATCACAGACCAAAACACGATCATAGAAGGGTGCACGTAGTTTATGCCTCTCAGTCAACATAAGTATTTATACCTGGTTGAATGACTCACTATGAGGATGAGTTCAAACTGCAGCTAAATATAGATACTGAGGATTTGACTAGTGACATTAGTTACTGTCATAATTAACATGCTCAAAATAATCTACAAAGATCCAAAATACTTTCAACCCCTGTATCTGCAATAAGAGAAATTAAAGATATGACTCGATGTGGATCATCTGTATTTCAGTTCTGCTTCACAGAGAGCCTGTGAATGATGGGGACCAGAAAAATGTTGATTCATGCAGGAAGAAAGTCAGCTATTTTAGAGTCTCTAATAAACACAGGTGGAGGGTATTACCCAATACTGTCCCCAGTCATTGTTTCAATGTCTGATCTGTAACGTCACTTTTTTTTTTTTAACACATACTCCACATACCTCTTAGTCTCAATGTGCAAACGCTCAAATGACAGCCCCCAAGGAAATCCTTCGGTCACAACTGGAAGATGTTCAATGAACGATACGCTCCGAGGGTGGAGAGGCTGATGTTTACAGTGCAGCTCTATCAGAAACATCTCGGCGTGGATGTTTTCTTTATCTGGCCAGGCTGTAGGTAATGATCAACTTTCAGTGAGACTACCTGTGGTTTATGGAGAGGAAAACAGATCAGGAGATACAGGACAGAAAGTTAGAGAGGCAGAGCAAAACCACAGAGCGATACAGAAATATCAATCATTATTTTGAAGATACTGGAGACCAGCTAGGGAGTGCTGCTTTGACTAGAAAGCAAAGACTACACCTGCAAGAAATCAAGAACTAAACTGTGTTAAAAGTGTTAAATTTATAGGCTCTAAAAAGTATAATTTTTGCCTTGTTGAAAGAGAACTTTCACTATTTTCAGAAATTTTACAGACCAAATGTTAACAATAATAACCTAAACAACTTCAGCATATTAGCTGCCGGTAAAAACAATCATTTGCAGAAAGACAGGATCACTAACGTGAATTAGAACCTGTGTCATATAAACTAAAATGTGTATGAGTTTGAATGTCTGCTGTATCGAAGCTTACCTGTACGCGCTGCACACAGGATGAAGAACAATTTGTGACATCCACCCGTGTGATGAAATGTCTGCAGGGTTTCGACTGATGGGAGATGGATGGCAAGGGAGTCCCTCAGGTATGCAGGCCACCATCTGATGGAGACAGAGACAGGCACTGCTCACATTCCTGTTGCTACAACAACTTTCACTCTGAGCTTGGAAGGAGAGAGGCTGATGGTATTCCCTGATTGCTCCTTCCTCCTCCTCCTCCTCTCTCTCTGTTTCTATTTGTTTTTCTCTGTTTTGCTCCTCTGCCCAGACTGGGTCTTCTCTGTTGGCACAGACTTGGACAGAAACTACTAGGCGTACCAAGAAACAATGCTTTCCATGGCATGACGTAACCACATGAGGATGTGATTTCCTCATGGGGAGATTCCTGTGACTTTTTGAAACTCGGCTTCCACTCAAATGTAAAGTTTGCCCCAGTTTTGAAGCAAATTAGTTGAAAACTCTCCTAAATACTGAATGTCCCAGGTCCCAAACCACAAATGTGAAAGGTGAAACATGTAGGTTGCAACATTTCAATCTTTGATACTGTAAACTTGCAAAGGATGTATTGTACATGGAAGATGTTTTAAATGGCACATTAAAATATATTCTATGATGAGGCTGGAAAAAATACATAAAAGAGCTGCAATTTTTGTGTTTTATCTTTTTGCTTTGTTTTGTTTGCTGTATCATAAGCAGAAGGTCTCATGATGCAAACCAGTCATTGATCACATAAATCAAATGCACTCAGAATTATGAATTACTGTACAGGTGACAGGTATAAGCAGCTAATTAAATTGTTCAATACTATGGCTAAGGTCAGAGTATGTCATCAGAAAGCTAGCTTTCACACCTTCATCTTAACTGTGGAAATCTGTTAACTGGTTAATCAGCAAGACACCCTCGGTGGACTACTCAGGAAAAATATGAACGGATGCTGACTAAAACCATTTATTAAAGAAGAATTATGCAGGTCAACAAGTCTGATCATGCAAATTGCAACAGTTTTGATTGAATTATTGACAGGGGCATGTTAATATCAGGATTGAGAAATAAAACAAAATCAAATATTTAGTATTCTTGGCATAGTCTTAAAAATAAACTTATTCTGATGGTGTAACTGTTTCATTTCTAAACTAATGTGAGGACTGTGTATCACTGAAAATTGATTTTCAAGGTAAAATCAAATATTATTATTTTAAGCATTACCTACTGGATTGATATTTTAAATAAATTATATTTTTTATTATCATAAATAAAGAAAAAATATACATTTCATTGTTACATTATAGGACATTGATGCTAAACCACATTAAATCACTAATCTCAGATTGAACTCGAGCTCAAGTGGCTGATAATTATACATAAGTAGGCTACGGCACCTCCCTGAAGTCCTTTGTTACTTCCATCACTGCAGACTTAGTGAGTCATTTCAGTAACTATCTATTTAGTAATTAGCTGACAGTTAATTGGCAAAGTACAAACTCCAAAGTCGGGCAAGATCAATTAAGCATTTGCATATTTTGCATATTTACAGCACCAGTCATACCAACAAGATAAAATGATTACAATTGATATCTATTTTTTATATTCGTAATTTTTGTTTTTCTTCTTCCAAAGTTAGTGTTATCTTTAACAACCTCTTCACATGTCATCTAAAGGTCTGCTAACAGGCCATTGCACCTCCATGGACCGACCTACTTCCCAACAACGTGAGCAGCACAGAGGCCTAAAGGGGTCGTTAGGGGTATGACGTTGAAAACATGACAGACGGACAAACAGTGCTTGGAAACTCACATTAGAGTTGGAATTACAGCACGAGGACAGGTGGAAACATCCGGGAGACTTGCGTGTGACAGCAGTACCCCAGCAGGTGAATCTGGCGCCAGGCCAAACAGCTTCCCCTCACTTTATGTGAACTTACAACAGACACAATTGCACGTCTACGGCAGTAATGTCATTTCAGGAGACTTCTGACTACTTCCTGTCGCGTGCCTACTCTGAATATTTATCACGGGGTCTCCTTAAAAAACTGTGTTCAGACCTAACAGCATGCTAACCTATCTATTTAAACCCCAGGCTCTGAAGTCTATGATTAAACGCATTAACGTTGCCCAACACGAAATACACATCTCTACCACATTCCTGTCCTTGGTATCATGAGGTCCAACTCATTGTGGCCTAAACTGCAGGGCGTCCTAAAACCATGCACGTAATTTAGCTCCCTGGCTTGGGTTGGGTTCAGCTGATACAAAGGACTTTTTTTTTATCTGTCACTAAAGAGGTGCACGCTCCCATGGGGCAATGTTGCTACGCAACCACTAGCTCCGCCCATCTCAGGTCTTTACCTGAGAGGGCGCTCACGTGACAAACCCTAAACGTTTATCCAATAGGAGTCAGGACAGGTGCTTGTAGAGGACAGTTTCGGAGGCGGAAACCTGTTCGTTCAGTAGACGAAAACCGCCCCTTATAAATGTGTCAATTCATTTATTTTCGCAAGCGTCGACGAAGAAGAAGAGACGAGGCATTTAATGAGAGCAGCAAAGAAAAGTGAAGTATTTGTGGTGGGAGATGAGAGGAGGGAGGACATCTGGCTGGTACGTGTAATGGATATTGCGGCGACCCTTTGAAGGACTCCTCCACTCTCCGAAGAAGACACCCACCTGTCCTTTGGTTTGTACCTCAACACAAGCAAAAGTGTCACTAATTTACTTCTTCGGGGGTCGTCTGAAGTGTCAGTAGCACCTGTAGTAGCCCAGGTGAGTTTTCATGAAAGCTTTTTTGTGCATTGTTCACCTGTGAATCACAGCTTGGGTTTGCTCTTCTGTTCTCACGACTCATTAAACCAGTTTTACAGAGAAGGTAAACATGGTTACACTGGTTGTACGTAGGATTAGTTGGTGTCTTCAGAGTAAACTGGAAAAATCAAAGAGATTTAAAAATGATGTTATTCAAGTAGGACAAAGTGTTTTGTGTGTGGTTTAAGGATGGACCTTAGGACAATCACGTTTTCAGGTTTTATTTTTTAAGCAATACAGACATGAACCGTAGAGTGGACAGGAACAGCAGGAGCCACCTCAGGACATGTGATGAATAAAATGTGATCTAAAATTATATTCATTCAAAATAAGAAAAAAACATGTGATCTATATTCATTCAAAAAGGAATAATCTCAGCTACAGCTGTGTTCCTGAAAGAATCTGTTTTCTGTTTTAGCCCCCTCACTCAACTCCAGGATGACAGAGAGGGTCCCATGGTGGAGGGCATTCCTGCCGAAGAAGAAGTCCGGAGGAAAAGACCAGAACAACACCTTTGATGCAGACTTTGACCCTTTTGCGCAACGCCCCCAAAAGCAAAAGGACACTGACAAGGATCAGTGTGACAACTCTCAACAAGCCTCTAACAAGGGCTCTGACCTCTCCAGGGATGACACCTTCGACGACTCCCGCCTGGAATCAGTCTTCAATGAGCAGACATGTCGCAGGAACCTGGCTGTGTCCCGCTCAGGACGCTTCAGGGAGAAGAGGAAAGTGCGATCGAGCCTCCCAATACAGGACAAAGAGACTGAGAATGTGGCAACAGGTAGAGAGGTCGAGAGACGATGACGATGATGAGGAGGTAGTGATCCGAGACTGCTTGAAAAAGATGCTTGTGGAAGCAGAGGAGTGTTGAAAGACCTGAAGATGTTTTACCCAGAGGTCTGCTGAATGTTGTGACGATGGTGATGATGAAGGTGATGATGACGGTGACTGTGAGCAGTACTGAAGGAATAAGGTCAAGTTGTACAAGAACTGTTGCTGATGATGAACTTCTACCAGAGAGCCACGATGATGAATGACTTGAAAATGGATTTGTTATCCATGTTGGTTATCGAACCATCCCACCAGCTCTTTCCCCAAATTAAAGCTCTGAAGAAGAGACCAAGTTGAAATGTACTTTAGAGCTCAATATCATCTTGACATCCCACAACTATGGACATTCATGGTTGGCCAACCTTGAAGAAGACACATCCTCCATGCCATTTTAGGTACTTAAGATAAATGTTTAAGGAGAACATTGTTGAAACGATGTTTACATGATACCTGTGGTAAGAATAATATATGAATTACAATGAAGGAAAAGTATAATGCTCCTCTTACTATTGCTTTAACATGAAATGTTGATTCTCAAGGGTTAGAAGGATGTTTGTGAAGGTGTAACGTGATTTAATTATTATGTGTGAAAAAAACGGTGAGTGGAAGATGTAAAGGAATGCTAGTAAGCAGCTTTGAGTCAGATGCGCCACACTTGCCAGCATAAAAGACTTAAAATGAAGGATAAAACCCAGCCTGTTGGAGACGGAATAGGTTCAAAAAGAAAGCTAATACTGACATTGAAGTAAAAGCTAACAGTGTGAGATCCAAATGAATGAGATACAGGCTTGAAACAGAGGAAGTCTGATCCAGCTGCTGTGCTTTTGACCACCTGTTAAAGCTTAAATGAAGGCAAAATACACTTAATAAACCTGACAACTGCTACAAAAGATTGTAAGAGTGAGTATGCTTTATCGTTTCATTTATGGTTGATGTTATGATAACTTTTTATAAAGAGGTACAACCATGTCTTCGTGTTTGGCTGCTTTAGAAAACGACCATCAAATTAAGATGGACTTTACTTCAAGAATACAGACACACACAAAAAAGGATCAACTCGTAATACCACATGACCTCAATGTGCAAAAGACACACCAGTAATCCTCTTGGCGGCCATGTTGGCGCCCAGTTTTCGCCTTACTTGAAAAGGTGAAGAGAAGGTGTGTTGATATTCCATTGTCTGAGATGAGCAATTACAAGGAATTAAACCCATTTATAGACACTACAGTGTGTGTGAGTCAAAGCCAGGCCTAATTACGCTGTCCTGTGGGTTAAAGGGAGGAGCACGCTTGTATCACTGCATTCCTGTGTTGTCGTGGAGGATTGAGGTGTGTGAGTCTGCAGCTTTCATGTTTATATAACCAGGTTACAGTGGCTGATGAACCTTTTATGGCGATAAAATATCAGTTTGATTTAATATCGTCAGCTGTTTAGGAATGAAGGTTGAAGAGAAAGTGTCAAAAAGCTTTAAACGGCTAACAAGCTAAAAGTTAGTGTTGTTGATTTTCTTGGCTCTTCTGTTTTGTTTATACTTGTGTGGTTTTTGTGAATGTGTGAGTAGTTTATGTTTGTTTCTCAGGTTCAACCGGCTTCCCTTAGATAAAAAAAAGGCTGGAGGTTCCTGTTTTGGCTTATGGCGATCTTAGTTTTCAAACACAATAAGATTAATTTTTAAACATCTTACTGTAGATTTACAGATAGTAAACAAAGGCTTTTTTTAACTGAACAAGTGCCAGTAACACAGCAACAAACACCACGGACGTATGCTCTACACAAATCTAAATGTAATAGAGTAGAAGAAATAAGTCAGAGGATAAAAATCAGAAGAAATCATGAAGGGACATGTGAATTATATCAATAATGAATAAAGATATATACTTTTTTTGTTGGGTGGGTGGGTTCTTGGTTATGGCATACACATATTTGAATAAAGTTAACTTGTAGTGTCGTATTTCTAACACAGGGGGGCGACAATGTGCCTCCTCATAGACTGGGTAACCTCCAGGAGTCCAGTTTAGAACTGTGGGGGAGAAAAACTCCACCCAGAGAGATCTTCTTACACAAAGAGTCACTCGTGAAAACATTTTAAAGCCGGTTCTCATGAATGTTTCACACGTTTATCTTATCTCACAGCAGGTGTAATTCGAGGTTAGGGAAAGTGGCTCTTTTTGCCCTAGCCAATAAGCGCTCTCTTTCTCTTCCTCTCATTGGTCCCGTGATGCATGGTTCAGGGTGGTGAGGTGTGTCCTCGCGCTGCTCCCCTCCTGTCGCGCGCTTAAGGGAATAAACAGTTATTAAGAGCACGATACAGGACCACCATCTGATGTTTTTTTCTGCTTTTACGGCTCAGAAATGAACGTGAAGTGATGTTAAACTTTCTGGATTTGTGTTTTGAAGCTTACAGGAGCTCATGCGGCAGATAAGTGGTGTTCTCCTTTGACTAAATATAACTTTGAAACTTTCTGACGGGGGGCGCACTATGAGGCCAGTTCGCTGTGCCTCATCTCACTGAAGGCTCCTCTGCAAACAGGTGGATTTCGGATATTTATAAAGGTATGGAAACGGCTCATAAAGACATTTTATTTTGTTTGTGACAGGTGAATGCTTCCTTTTTCTCAAAAACTCTGAAATGTGTGGAAACGGTGAAAACTAAACTCTGTTTTGAAAAATGTCAGCATCAGTACTCACAGTTAATCTCTCTATCAAGAAATCATGAAGATTACCATTACTATTCATTTAAATGCTTTTTTTCTAAAGAAGTTATAAAAAAGAGGTTTTAAGTGATATTTCTGTGTTTAAAACATTTGTGAATATAACTTCCATTTTTATAGCCATATTAAGTTATAATAGCATCCCTTCTTTAGAGAATGCTTTCTCTATTTGTGCTAACTGGGTATTTCTTGAAAGTGATTTTAAGCTTTCTTAAGCTATTACTGTTTTGCAATTTAATCAATTCTCACATGTAGTAGTGTTAGTGTTGTTAAATATGTAACAGGTCAGTTAATTCACTTTTGACCCTACTTTGAACACATGTTAAATCAATAACTGTCCAATTTATCCATTTTGTACTGTGTAGCCTTTTTTTCCCACAAAAAGCAGAATCAACACCAGTTTCAGCCAGATTGTGCCTTTAGGTGCATGTTTGTAGTTCCTTTGCACCATACCCATTGATAACACAGATCATTGCCTCAGATATTCCTCAAATCCTTCTCCATGTAGTCCAATTTGCATTGTTATGCTAAATGAAGTTTGCAGATCCCTCATATATTCTGCTACAGCAGCTTCCCCTTCCAGTTGTTTGTGTGTCTCATTGGGTCATCTCTTTTTCAAGAAGAATAGGACAGTCAACAGGTCAAAGACCAGCAGCTGGTGTGAGAGGTGCATCCCCACATGCTCCTGTCTCTGTGTAGCTGAGTAAACCAGCATGTAGCTTTGCTCCCTTTCATAACCCACACTAGCAATGTCACAGAAGCCACTTGACACAGATAAGGTGATCAAAATAGCAACACTAGACGGTCTGCCAAATGCATAGATTGGCGGCGTTATCTGCACACTCACAAGGTCTAAGTATATTCGACAAAAACAGCGTCTCTTGTCTGTTTAATGAAGTTGCCCCGGAGAGGCATGTGCCTGATCAGCAGAGAACTGAATGTGCACAAAACCTCGGGCTGTTTTCAGTCTCTGGAAGACAGCACGTCAAGAATTTATGATGTCACCAAGTTTGGGTGGAGGTCTCGGTGACTGTCTAAGTTAACAGACAAAAACATGTGGAGACTGAAACAAAGTGACACAATCCTGGACATGGGCTGTTCCTGGAGGACAACACATTCTTAATAAAGTTACGTGAGTGGACATAACAATGTGTGGAGTATTTTCCTTGGGAGTTTCCTCGATCTTTTTTCCATTCACTCCTCGACACTGAAGGTCTGAAGGGTAGGGGTCCATTACTTCGCACACAACAAGCTCCATTGTTCTTCTCCCAAGTCCTGCAACCAAGCATTGTGGGAGGAAGAGGAGGACAGCGTTTAAGGGGAGGGAGGGTATGTGTGTCGGATTTCTCTGGAGAGGATGGAGCGCTCGCTGCTTCCTGTTTTGCTGAGCACGGTGGTGAAAGAACTTCCTGTGCAGAGAAGAGGGTTGGAGGTCAGCAAAGTGCCCCGCAACACAGTAGCAGCTTCTGACATAAAGTTTGTGGTGTCTGTGTTTGTATCTGCAGGTGTCTGAGGCTGCAGCATGCCAGTCCCCCCACCTCCTCCTCCTCCTCCTCCTCCTCCTCCCCTGGCTCCCCCTCCACCTCCACCCAGCGCTGCCCTACCACAGGTAACAGTGTGTGCTCGAGTGACTCGACTCTTTCATGCAATTGTAAACGCTTGTGTCCTTCTCACTGACCGTCACCTGCGGGGTATTTGCATTATTGACTGGAATATTACACACACACACACACACACACACACACACACACACACACACACACACACACACACACAAACACACACACACACACACACACACACACACACACACACACACACACACACACACAGTGGCGCAGACAGCAGACTCTCAGTAGCAGCAGAGTGTAATGTTTCCACAGCAGGCGCAGTGTTCTCATGTTAGATGAGTTGTCCCTGCCAGCGAACAAGGCCACACCACAGAGACACACAGCTCCAGCACACACTGATCAACTGAACCAGACTCTGTGAGAAAACAGCAGACTTTTTACAGTGTACGAAATGATCCTCTCCTCTCTGAAACCTTTGCTGAATTCATTTTATGTCCGTCAAAAGTGAGATTGGTGATAACGTTGTATACAGTATGATATGTTCCCCACTCAGCTCCTTATGTAATAAGATTAAATCAAATAAAACCTCAAATCTGGGTAGCTCACTGTAGGATTACAGCTAATAGTCATTTGATTCGATGTTTATATGTTTCTGGGATAAAAAAATGTTCAGCATATGTCAAAAAACAGGAAGATTTGCCAGTCAAATTTACAGAAGCAGATCCAGAGGGGCAACCAGGGGTAGCATGGGCTGCGTTCTGCAATCTGCTTGGCCACCCTGGGAATGCTCAGAGCTTCCTTTGAATTTGAGTGTGGCCTTTGCAAACCCATGCTTATAGTCAAAATGGTCTGTCCTGTGAAGTAAAGGTGTGAAAAAATATTGATTCAGCAATATATCTTTCTGTGACATGTGACAAAATACTGATATTTTAACTCTTAATATCAATATTTTTGTTAAAATAAAAATTCATATTTTAGGCGAGTTGGAAGTATGATACCTCTTCTGCACCTCCACTGCAGTAGATGGCGCTGAAGAGCTCCCCCACAGTATGTTGCCCATAAACTGTTTTACAAATATAATCTTAAAGTATATTCAAAATATTTTATTCCTAAACTTGATAATGTGGGTTTTTGATGCCATAAACGTCAATGTTTTCTCTCTGTTCTTTGGTCAGTCAATTTAAAATCATTTGAAGTTCAATTTTTACAGTGTAGTAGACTCATAAAGTAACAATCATAGTTGTGTTTTGTGCAATATTAGATTATTTTTAATAACACCAAGTGATATTTATTGGTTTCACTAACTGACCACGTCTTAGTTTAGGTAACAAACTTAGGTGACAAAATTAAGTGCATGTATGAAACACTGCATCTGTCTCTCATTATCTAAACCACAATAAAATAGAAAAGTTGTTTCCAATCAAATAGATATAAAGTGATGTATCATAATATTGTGATACACATAGGTTCTTGCCAATACTCAGCCCTACTATGAAATAGTCTGAGATTTTCACAAGATGATGAAATAATGAAGTCGTCCCATAAGGATCTACAAACTGGTTCATGACCAGTGTTGGGAATATTAGCGTTGAAAATGGTAGCTTTGCTGACCGGCAACCTGTTTAATCACTATTTTAAATGTTGTAATGTTGTTACCATTACTAACAGTGAAACGTGGTGTGTTATTATGCACTGGTATCTAACAGCTGTTATCCCACCTGGCTCGCTCTGCCAGGCACAGGGCAGGTAGATGGGTCTGTTACAAACCCCAACACACCACAAACAGCCACACAACAGAACTAGATGCATCAATGGCAGTCAAGTTAAAACTAGGGTTTTCAAGATGGAAGTACAGGCACTACTTTAGCGTCATTGACTTTAAAGGCAAGAGCATACATTCCTTAACAATCCTGGAGAGGCGCGCCTCAAACACTAAGGTCTTCCCGTAGCTCTGCCTCTAACAAGCCTCCAGAGGGAAAGGAGCTGTGGAGGGGGGAGCTTTAAAGAGACAGCAGCTAAAAGCAAAGTTTTTCCAACAGAGACTGATGTCCGGGTTTTCTAATGAGAAGAATTAAATTACAATTACATAGATATTTTTGCTGTAAACAGTGGAAAGATACTACAGGGGTAAAAGAGGGCCAGGAAAGTCAAAAACAACCCCACTGACTGTTATTTTGACCGTACATCTTTGAAATCCAATAGAGGGACATGCAATGAATATTATAATACCAAATAGTCATTTTATAAGCACAAAAGTAATGACTAATCAAGCAAAACCTTATATCACAAATCACTTAGAATAAAAGCAAGTGAAAAGAAAAAGACAAGGGCTTCCACTCTTGTCCACAAAGATTAGCTTTAAGAAGCTGCTTCAAACAGACCAAACACAGCAGCTCTGAGCATAAGGATCACTTTGTTTGGATTCATGTAGAGTGAATGAACAGTTTGGAGTAGATGAGAATTAAAGAAGAAATGAGTGTTATCAAGGACCAGATTCCTAAGAGAGAGCACATAGGGTGAAAAACAGGTCAAAGTTACCAGGCAATTTCTTTTCTTTTTTCCTTTTTTTTTGTCACAGTGTCCAGCCGAGCCTCCTAAGCTCCAGTCTGGTGGAGGAGGGAGGAATGCCCTGCTGGCTGACATCCAGAAAGGAGCCAGGCTCAGGAAAGTCACTCAGGTCAATGACCGCAGTGCCCCCGCTGTTGATAGTAAGAGCAATGTCCATACTGACTGCAAGAATACACACACACACACACACACACACACACACACACACACACACACACACACACACACACACACACACACACACACACACACACACACACACACACACACTACAACACAACCAAACAGCATCACAAGTAAGTGTAAGTCTGACTGCGATCTTTATTTGCGTGCTTGTATTCTCCAATGCTCTAAATGTAGCTACTATTAAGAGACTTCAACAGTCTTGACCTGTTTTCTTTTAACATTTTATCAACATGTTGTTTGAGTGGGTTCAGTATTTGTTTTCACCTACATGGAGACATTTGCCTGTGAAAGAAGTGTTGTTTAGTGTAGTTTTGGTAGCCACATGTTTGGAGCCCTCAGGGACAGGATGGATTCTGGGTGGTGCAGGATTCACTCATTTCATGCAATGTGTGCATGTGTTATCCCTAAGAGCCCAAATCTAGCACTGGAGATGCATCCAGCGGTGGGGGTGCTTCAACAGGAGAGACAGCACCCATGGGACCCACGCTGAGTGGGCTGTTTGCTGGAGGGTTCCCGACCCTCAGGCCTATAGGACAGAGAGACCTGACAGGAAAGACTCCAGGTTGGAACAAAATGTTTAACTCCTACTTAATGCAGGTTGCATTCACATTGTGTTGAATTTAAATGACTTTGTGTGTGTGTGTGTGTGTGTGTGTGTGTGTGTGTGTGTGTGTGTGTGTGTGTTTAAGTGTCAAGGTCGAGCTCCTCCACCTCCCTGAAGCCTCTGTGGAACCCCCCCTCCCCAGCAGACCCCAGCAGTGTCTCTGAGCCTCTTAGGACTGTAGAAGCCCGGAGCTCCGCCCACCGCCCCATCACCTCCTCGTCCTCCGCTCCTCCCTCACCCTCTCACGGCAGCAGACACCCTCCTCCCTTTCCTGCGTCCTCTCCCCCTCCACCTCCACCTGCCCCTCCCTCGGTTCCTCCTCCGCCTCCCCCTCCTCAAGCATTTCAGGACCGTCCAGCTAACAAGCCTCCTCCTCTCCCCTCCTGTCCTCCTCCCCCACCTCCCTCTCAGGTCACCAAGCCCACCTGGCTCCCCATCCAGCATCCACATTACACCTCCATCTCCCAGCCCTCCACCCCTCCCCCTCCCCCTCCTCCTTTTCAGTCCCCTTCTGCTGTGCCAGGAGACCGCTCCTCTGGGAGCTTTTACCCTCCACCTCCCTCTCCTGTCCACACTGAGTCTTCCAGGTTCCCCATCCTGCGAGACAGCCCACTGGGTCCTCCTCCACCTCCTCCACCACCTCTTCCAGTTTCTTTCACCCCCAGCTGCCCATCTAACCATCCTCCTCCACCGCCCAAGGTGCCTCCAGTGCCCTCTCCAACCATGCGCTCCTTGCCCCCATCATATCCCTGCAATGCCCCCACCCGACGTCCGCCCGCTGTGCCCAGGAGTACAGGTAGGTGGACACTGAGAAGAACTTATTCATACCAGAGACATTTCTTTAAATAGACAGCTGTTAACAGGTGGATGAAAGAGGACCTGCTGGTGTGTCTGTTTGGAGTCAGCTTTCCAGAGCAGCAGTCAGGGAGGTTCATTTGTGATCCAGAACAATAAAAACTCCTAAGTGTAACTTGCAGGAAGAAGCCCTCTGCAGAAGCTGCTGTATGACATGTAAAATATTTTTTTGAACTGTTACAATTTTTTTTTCCTTGTCATTTAAAGTAAGGACACCACATGCATCAATGGTTCCTTTTCATACACTTTGTGAAACCCACAGAGGGGTTAGGGATTAAAAAGAGAAACTGAAATATTTCTGCTTTTCAGACTCTGTATTCACCTGACTTTCACCTGTTATCAAACAGTTCCATGTCTGAAGAAATACTTAGACCCTCTTGAGGAGACTTTTGGAACGTCTTTCATCTAAACAAAAACATTATTGACACAAGTACAGGACAAAACCACTAATTGAAATGAGAGACACTGCTTTGACCAAAGGGGGCGCCACAGAGCAACATACACTGAAAGTTACCCACAGGAGCTTTTTATAGGCAGACTCAAAACATGAAGGGATTTATTCGTAGATCCTTTCACTGCTTGTTGATGTTCCCAGGAGAACATACTTTTGTTTATAGGTCCTGAGAGGAACTTGAAGTCACCTTTAATTTCCCCTTTGAAAAAAGCACTTCTTTTTTTCTGTGTGTGTATGAAGTGGCTCACTAAATAATGTCAACACATTTGTTTCCTTTTTGGAACAGTCACACATTGTATATTGGGGTTTATTTGTGTGTGAGCTCTTTTAGCAGTGTGAAGTAAGTTATTTTGTCTGAGACATTTCACTGGGAGCAGTTTCAGATATTAAAAAAAGGAACATAGTGCTTTTTTAGGACCCACAAAATAATTCTCAGAAACGCTTTGAAGGAGTACAAAGTCAGAACTGGTTTGAACCGACTCACTTTTCAGTGGAAATTAAGTTAACTAAGAGGATCCTAGTCGTAAGAGATTGTTTGCTTGTTTTCATGTTTGTTACAAAGAACTGACTCAGACATGTGCATACAGTGTGTATCATTGGTTTGTGTTATTTGCGATGTAGTATAATGAATGTGAATTGTTTATTTTGTCTGAAGTATGCTACCCAAGTATGTGGTGTAGTCATAATTGAGTTAGAAATAATAAAAAATACAAATATATACATACAAAAATATTCAATCTGATTACATAAAGGGGAGTTTTATGTTATTTTTTTGTGTGAAATTGTTCTTTTCTGTGAAATATTTCCCAATCAAATGTAAATGTAAATGTAAGAAACAACAACACTGGAGTTTTGGAGTAGTTGCTGTTGAACATTTTTCTACTTGGACAATCATTGGTTAGAGTAAAGGTTGGAAGGTGTCCCAGGTAGTCATTAAAGTCAGCCTGGTATGAGTTGTGTAACTCTTTCTGCAGCTGTGACACATCTGTGTCATTTCTGACTCAGAGCAGAGTTTTTTAGCCTTGTTGTTTATTAAAGAAGACACAGATTTGGAAATGTTAAGATGATGCCTGACTCTTCTGCTTTGTTGTTGCCTGGCATGGTACCAGGTATGGGTCGGCTGGCTCCCCCTCCTGCTCCTCCTGCACGCTCACCCTCTACTGAGCTGTCCAGCCGCATTCCTCCACCTCCTCCACCTCCTCCCTTGCCTCCGTCCAGCCTCAGGAACGGACACCTGCACAGCCTGGGTGAGCCTTACTGTAGCCTTCATTTTATTTGACCGCAGATATCAAGGTGGTTTTAATTCTTCCTATCCTTATCTCTTCAGCATTTCAGCCCATGCTAACATCTTCTCTCTTTTTCTACTTCTAGCAGATGATTTTGAGTCTAAGTTCCAGTTCCACCCTGTAGAAGATCTACCCCCTCCCGATGAATTCAAGCCTTTCCCTCGGATCTACCCCAGCAAAGAAAACAGAGGTGACCTCTCAGGACACATTAGGTCTCACTCTGACTTCAGCATCCCCCACTAAGTTTCTGTTTTCTTTTTTGACAGTGAACGCCAAACCACCTGGGATGAGGACACACCTCAGATGAGTCATGCTCATCCTCAACCCTTCACACATATCAGCAGCTACACTCCTCTGCTTCCTTCTTGTAAAAACACCAGCACAGCAGTGGTGGTTCTCATGTGTATGTGTGCCCGTTGTTTGTGTTTAGTGTATTTGTGTGCAGATGTGTGTATATGTGAGTGTCAAGCAGGGTCCCGCCTTATTCTAACCATGTGACCTCTGACCTTTTTCCAGTATGGAATGTTTTGAATGTGTGTGAGGAGGAGGTCTCTCCCTACTTGTACTCATACACACTCAGTCCAGGGACAGTGTCCTCCAGCAGCTATATTTATCGTGACTCCTGGCACAGTTTGAAAGCATGACTGTAACTACGTACAGAAGAGAGCCCTCACGTTATATATCTGTGATTTTTGTCAGAGCTTGTCTTTGAGCTGCACTTTTTAATATTTAAACATCAATATAAGAGAAGTTCTTAAAGTGTGGTAGAAATATGCTGAAGGAATTTTTCCTAAATTTGATTTTTATGAATCTAATCTTCTAATCGGAGTACCTGACCCCCCCTTTGAGCTGCCACTATACCATGACTATGAAGAAAATATCTGAAATGTTACAAATATCAAAAAACAGTAAGCAGATGCTTAGAAAAAAACTCACCTGCACTTCAACACATGCTTACTTACTGCATTTTGAAATCCTTGTACATATTTTGTAGCTTTCCTGTTTGATTTAATTGTTTTTTATGAGTAACACACTAATCTTAATAAGCATGAATGAAGGAGTACTGACACTTTCAGACTATGGGAACACTTCAGTTTTCAGTGACTCAGAGGTGATGTCTGCTATGAATAGATAATGACTGAGGTATACTGTTTCCTCTCCCTAAATGCAGTAGCTCATACTAACACCTGTGAAGACAGTGCCACCTACTGGATCATCGTGTACAAAGCAACATGCAAACTAAATAAACCACAGTATTTTGTTAAAAAGTATAGTCCTCACTTTGTTGATCACATTTAGATTTCAACTCTGAGATCCACACTAAACAGAGTCGTCATTTGTCTGTAGACCTGAGTCTTGATGTATTTGCTTTTTAGAAGTCAACCCCACAGCGACAGAAACAGGATGGTCTGGATTCTATTTGTCACTGGGGGTGACATTCTTTTTGGGTTCAAGGCTAAGAAGTTCAAGATCATAAAACAGCCGGGAGCACTTTTAAGAACATAAAGAGTCACACTTGAAACAACCTTGTCCCTGGGTTGTATTTTTCAAGGAGAATCTATAATTTTAAAAAATTCAACCTGGCCTAGAGGGTATCATAAACTGTACTTCATGCAAAGGAACATGGGTGCACAATAGATATAATCTAACCTGTGCCTTAAAGGGGGCGATTTGGATTCAATGAACAGTGGAGTCTGAAAATAGTGGCTGGTTTCTTTTGAGGTTTACCAAAACTGGATTTACACAGTTACTGCAGGGATTACAAACAGCATCATGTCATGTCATTTTCCCTTATTTTTTAATCATTTTTTGCTCATTCTTTTAAATGTGAGAACTGTTTTTTAATAAAAGTTCAATAAAGTGGAACAATCTAAGCCTGTTGTATTAAAAACATCTGAAAAGTAAATGAAAAGTTTGCATTTTCTAATGTAGTCAGATTAAAAGACACCTGTTAAGAAACATAGTTATTGGGCAGTGGAAGAGTTTCTCAATCTGAGGTTCAGGGTTCAAGCCCAGGTCTCTCTTCCCACATAGCAAAGTGTCCTTAGACGATAGCCTGAACCCCAGAACTGGCCTGGGTGATGTAAAATCTGTGTAAATTAGATAAGTTGATACTAATACCACTTTGGGTAGCACTCTTTGCCATCAGTGATTGGGCGACTGTGACATGTAATGTAGAAAAGCTTCGAGTAGGGCACATCCATAAATACTCCATTCACCACATATAGCAGCCCTTTTTCCAGCTTTCATAAGTATTCTGTCTGCACTGTAACTCACCAATCAATATTGTTCTCTCAAGTGTTATTGATCTTCTGAAGACTGAAAAAAAGCAAATGGCCCCAAAAAGGACAATTCTATAAATCTCATTATATTTTACAAAATGAAAAACATTGAATTTCAGAGAGGTTTAGAAGCAGAAATCCTCTTACATAGCCTGCCAACACGATACACTTTCAGTAGATGCATTTTACACTGTACAGTGTCCAAAAATGTTTTTAAAAGATAAAATGGGATCACTTTCCTGTAATGTAAATGTGCCACATGTTGTGTTTGAAAGATCTGTGCAACACACAAACTGAGATAACCAGAAGTAAAAAAACAAACAACAAAAATGTTGGCTCACATCTCCTGTAAAATGACACATCAAACTAAAATCACATTCATGTAACCTGAGGGATACCGTGTACAAACCTTCTTGAATCACTGTGTGAACGGATGGATGACTGTATTGCAGTATAAAATGAGAACTTAAAGTTCATCATGTTTGTATGTAAACTCTCTGGAGGAGATGAATCCATCTTTGTTCTCGTCCTCTTTGGCAAAGATATCGGCCACCATGTTCTCATGCAGTGTGTCGTTAGGAGGGTAGCCATGTCGCTCAAACTCTTTCCTCAGGTATTCTTTCACCTGGCAGGGGACAAAGAGTAATAGTGTAAAATAAAAGCAATGTATGTAAAACTTATTGTAAAATACTGCAGCTAGTTTATTGTATTCTTGGCAGAACATTTGGCACAAGCCCAATTTAAAAACATGGACTCAGATTAATCCTGTTAGTCCAGAGTGAGGTGTGATAATGAACTGAATTCTGATGACCCTGACAGGCCTCGATGGATCAGTTGGTTTCATATAATAACTGACTGAACAGATGACAGCAAATCAGGTCTATTTACTTTATTATGTAAAAGCAGAGCTAGTCAAACAGAAATGAATACACTGAGACAAAAGGTTACATGTGAACCCAAACAAACATAATGAATGCTTCACCTCACTCTTCGACAGCCTCCAGTCATCATTCAAGTCCATCTCCTGGAATGACTCGTGTGATCTTGGTCCATTTCTGATCTCAAGGACTTCAATGATGAAGGTCAATGTGCTCTCAGGTGGGATCTTACCTTACCATGTGTACAGAGTAAGCACAAAATGGTAGTTTAGGCCAACACTTGTTTCCACATAAGGTTGCTTTATGCATTGCAGAAACTTTTTTTTCAAAAGTATGTGGAAAAAAGTAGGATACTGTGTTTTAATGTGAATTAGGAGAAGACAGAGAGGGCATTATTAGTATTTACCATCAAAGCACAGTTTGTCAGGCAAAAACAGATGGTTATAATTGTTAGTACAGTGTGTGCTTACCAGGAAAAAGGCACAGTATTGTACATGCATACTCCGCGGTGAGAGAAAAGTAGACTATTATCACTGAAAAAGACCTGCATTCAGTGTGGGAGCCCTACAAGAGCCATCCAAGACAAGACAGACAAGAACAACATACATAAATAAATTATGTATGTAACAATGGCGAACATGTACTATTCATGCAGTGAGGCTTACACGGTGCATACAAACAAGGCCACAATACCTTTCCCTTCTTTCCCATAGGCCAGAGCTGGAGGGATGACAAGTTTTCTCTTCTCCCCTGCGCACATGTCCTGTAGGCCTTTGTCCCAGCCCTTGATCACCTCTTTAATGCCCAGGGTGAACCACACTGGCTGCTTGTCACCATGAGTTCGACTGGTGGACACACACAGACAGAACATAAAAACATACTGCAAAGACAATAAATGTAGGATGAATTGGCTTTTAATAATATCATCATTATTGTTTTAGGTTAATGAAATGTGAGATTCACCTCAGTTGAAGGGTAATATAAAGCTAGGTCAAAGAAGAAGAATCTTCTCATGTTGACAATTACAATTTCCAAATTTCAAAAGATAAACAAAAACATGACACATACATTTTAAGGATTTGCTATGCATACTTTGATTGTACTCATCATAGATGTATGTAATATAAGGCATAAAAATTAGTATTTTGCTTCCTTTTCTGATTAAAAGTTGGTTTTAAACAACTGTAAACACTCATTAAAGTAATGCTGAAGAGGGGAGGTGAGTAAGGAAACAATTTTTTTCTGGGTAGGCAGAGAGTCTTAAAAGAAAAAAAAAGACAAGAAGAGCTTGAAAGCAGAAAAAGCCTGTTAATTTTCAAAGGGGTTGTTTTTTTCTGAAAAATTTTAAAGCTCTCGTAAGGCACATCTGTTTGTAACAGCTTTGGCATCCCCTGTGAACAAAACAGTCCACTCCTTGGAGAAATGATCCTTTACATGGGTCAATAAAGTTTCCTGGCAAAAATAACAAAAACAAACAAAAAAATATTTTTTTTTCAAATCAAACATATGACAAATCAATAGTCTATCTGGAAGTGTGCACTGTCTGACACATCAGTATCTAACTTCTAACATTCATATGTAAAAACATACTAAATTGGGTCTTGAATGTTTTTCTATTGATCACACAGAGGGCTTTGTTTTAATTCTACTCCATTTGATAAACTTCCAAAACTGCAACAATCACTATCTCAACCTTTCCTCTAAATTTTAGCGCATTAGCTAGGCCGTAGAGTAATATACCACGAGAAGTAACGGGAAAAACACGATTTTTAGAATAATTTTACTAACTTGAGCTTTAAATTTTTGTCACGTGACCATAAAAGGAGGCGTCACCCAACAGATGAAGCCCGCGTGCACTGATCTCTGCTAATATTAAAACGAGCTCTGCAAAGGATGTTTTAACTAGCTCTTACCACCAAAAGGCTAACAACTGTTGCCTTATTGTCAAAGTTTTAAAGCTGAGAAGCATGTTACAGATGTGTGGAAACAGAAAAATGAACGTGTCCAAGTAAGGGAAGTAAAGTTTTTAGATATACAGTTGTACACTCGCTCTGAGGGTAGGGACAACAGTCTGGCCTCCATCTTCACCACCAAACCTACCTGGAGTGAAACATGGTCCCATTCTCCAAGTATCCTTCTTGATGCACCAGCAGGATGTCTCCATACTTTGACTTTCTGTGACAGAGGAAAGGTCTGTGCAGGACTTCAATGGACACCTCGGCTTCAGGCAGCTTTCCCCCGCTGACAGAGAGCAGCAGAGAGGAGCAGAGCCAGCTCAGCACCGACAGCAACATGCTAACACGCTACAATCTGTGCCAACTGACAAACAGCAGGATTCACAGGCAAGTAAAAGTTTTGAACAAATGTTGTGCAGATGGTCCTCTACGTGGCAGTTTCATCATACATGTTGGTGCAGGAACTTAACTTCTGATTGGTCATCCACATTTAATCCCGCCCACAGACACTCCCTCTGTCAGATCCCCTGTAGTATCTCCTGAATGAAGACTCAGCAGTGAAGTGTAGACCTAACCTTTATTAATGTACCATGTTTTAAGAACTTATCATTCATGCAGGAAGATTTCCATGAATCACAACTTTCCTTTGAATCTTTATGTGATTGAGCAGTTTCTTCATGCTGCTGGAGGTTGTTTTCATGTATTTGTTGCAGTCTTACAATCACTTTTCTTCTGTCGGCTATCTGAACATTCACTTCATCAGGACAAAACTTTGGCTAATACATAAACAGCACAGTTTAAAGTGTTCTTCTGTGAACTGATACACACTTACATGCAATTCAACAACATTGCACTTAATAAATACAGGTTTTGAAATACATTGCACAGGAATTGGCACATTTACACACCCCTGATTTTCATACTACAGTACATGGAGTATCAATATTATCATTGCGTCTTTGAGAAAAGGCTTTCACCTTACTAATTACAAAAAAAGTTCAGGATGTAGCTTATTTCTGCATCAACAGTCAGCAAGTCATACACATTGTAAGTATTTCATATGATACAATCATTTAAATGTTCCCTGCCATCACCAGTGTCCATAACAGTCCTGCAGCCGATGAAAGGATAGAAACAGAGCTCCTCCCTGAGGCCAGTGAGAATATGAAGCCAAAGTCGACTCTCCTGGCTTTTCATGGCTCAGAGCAGACACAAGAGCTTCTCTTTTGTTCTCTTCTTCTTCAGTCCAGCTGTAATTTTTGAAAGGGTAAGACCTTCAGTCGAAATCTGGAGTACATTCCTCGTGATCAGAAAGAGGAACTGCAGAGCTGCAATCTTGACATTTTTTCCCCACAGTTCAGGTGAAATACTTGCAACCAGTGGAATCAATGATGCAAGAATCTGTGCATCTGAGCTGCCCGAAAGACCTGCAGGAGACGAGGACATTTTGTTTTTCATTTAAAATAGGTCCACACAGTACCAAGCAAGCACCTCAAATTTCTATATAATGTGTGTAATTAAGGTTAATGGACTTTTAAGTAGAATTATTTGTTTGTACAACAAACATGGAGCCATACTCAGAAGCTAATTAGCTTAGCTTAGCTTAGCATAGTGTCTTCGAACAGGTGGCAACAGCTAACCTGGCACCTTCTTGAGCCATAAAAGAAGGTTTTACCAGGACCTCTGAAGCTTTGAACAACGACAAAAGTTTAAATAAAAAACAAACAAAAAAAACCCTTCAAACTACTTGTTTTCGTTGTACAGTAGGTCACAAGGAAGAACATTTTCTGAGGTGAAATCTGTGAGTTTAAAGAGGTGAAAGGACTTTTTTAATGTAAGAATAAGGTCAACTCATTATTGTTTAGGATACCAAATGTACTTGATTGGTCAACCCCTCAAAACAAAGGGTTTCAATTCTTATCTACATTAGTAATATCATTAATCAATCCACCTAAAAGAGCCTAATACATTCTACCTCTACCTGTTGACACTGTGGCAAAAATGTTGTTTTTGTGTTGTGAGGGGAGAGTCGAGTGGCAGATGACACGCAGCAAAGTGTCAGTGGCAGGGGTCAAACCAGCAACTGCAGTAATAAGGATAACAGCCCCAGTATAAAGGGTGTTAAATTGCTAGACCAACTGGTGTCCTGTAGGCTAATGATTTAACTTGTCAAAGAACTCAGTTTACAGTTTAATTTTAGTTTGCAAGCTGCTTTGTACATCCAGGCATCACATGTTTGCCAACGACGCAGGATTACTTTCTGTCAGTATCAAGCTCTACATTCAAGATTCAATATTTTATTGTCATTTTGGCTAGGGTCTGGGACGACATGCTTTTCTCCCAGTTTGTTGCTTTTACAATTTTTGGGTGCCGATTCGTTTATATTGCAATTCTTTGTGATTTTTGCAATTTTGAGGTTGCTTTTTTGACACCATACCATGCGAAAAGTTAAATGATGTTGATGATGTCTACAGACTAAATCAGGAGCCATATTTTCTCCCAAAAAAATGCACTCAACATGTGAGTCAGCTTTTTGGATTTATTCAGGCCATCTGACATCAGAACTTCTTCCGACACAGGTTAAAAAAGACTAAAATGAAGGATTTAAATTTGAAAAAAAAAAAAAAAAGATTATTGAACAAAGAAAAAATCATGATTTAAAATTGTTAAACAAAAACCTGGATACTTTGTTTTTTTTTCAACTCCTAATGTTGGCAGTGTTGATCAGAATTTACTTCTGTTGCCACAACTAGTGCCCACATTATACATTTTCTTTTTCCTTTCATTGTTAATTTTTAGGTGTTTATGACTTCAAGATGTCACGAGTTATTGGATGGATTAGCTTAGATTTGTGAGTGTGTTAATTGCTGCTTTTGTGTGTTTTGATTGTAGTTTTGTGTCTAAACTGTGAGGTCCTGATGCTCTCTTCTTGTTTGCTGTTATAACATTCTACATTATCTTACATGTGTGCAAATAAATAGTTAAATAAATTAGCATTAGCGACCATGGAGCCAATGGTTACCCATTGCTTTGAGTCTTGATGCTAAGCTAAGCTAGCCACCTCCTGTTTTCCACCCAACCATACAGTCATGACTGTGACAAAACTCTTCTTAACTCTCAGCACTAAATACACATATTTCACAAAATGTTGAACTATCCCCTTAAGCATTAGCATAGAACAGTACATCCTGAAGATAAGGACACTTTCATTTCAGAGCCTGAATAGGATTCATATTGGTCAATGTATGCCTAAGAAAAGGTATTTACTGCGTATTAAACATACCCAGGAAGATAGGACTTGCAGGTCTGATAACCAAAGTCCTTTCCATCACACTCCTCCATGCCTTCATGACGGTATCCGTCTCCACAGTAAGCCCACTTGCAGTCTGAGATGACAGGGGAGTGTTGGAGTAAGGAGGGAGGGAAGAGAGAGAAGACGTTAGTAATGCCTTGGCATCACTGTGTGTTCCAGTGATGCCAATACAGCATTTTTCTGCTAATTTAATTGAACGGAGAAGTGAGAGGATGGCAGAAAAAGAGAGGGCAAGATTAATGAAAGATCAAAGAAAGGTTGCACAGCACTCGCTGTTTTTATCCTCTCTGCCTTGTGGGTTTACACGCTGCGGTGCGCAGTGGGAAAGCTCTGCAGGGCGCCTTAAAACAGCGTGATATTCTACAGTTTGGTAGTGCTTGCACGGCAAAAGTCTTACCTGCTTTGAGTCTGAAGAATAATTCTCTTCTGTTGTTTTCAAGGAAAACAAGCTTACGAATTGATCCTAACTCTTGTCTGTGCATAAAAACATAAAACACCTACATCACACGACTGAGTTAGAGATGCATGCAACTCACTGAGACAGGCATCAGTGACGATCTGGTTTCCATCATCGCACTCCTCTCCGTGCTGAGGCTGCACCTTTCCATCCCCGCACGCACCAACTCTGTCAGGGACTTTCTCTGTGGACTGGAACGGCTGGAAGGGCTAAAACAAACCACAAAGGAAGCACGAAACAGTTACTGAAAAGTTTTATCACCTGGTGCATGAAGGTGTGTAAAACAGTTTTAACAAAGTACAAGCCATTTTTCCTGGAAAATGTGTTAGATCAAGGCCTATGTTAAACATCGAACCTCTCTAACCAAGCCTTTATATGAAAGTAAGACAATCCAATAGCTATCAGAAATCTGCTGAAATAGGAAGACAGTAGTTTTTAAGTTGATACTTTTTAAGGAGGTACAATTTTTCAGTTGAAAAATTCAATCTCTTGCCTTACCTTAACTACATACTCTTAATGTGACAGAGTTTTGGGGTATAAATGATCACTTACTGTACTGTATGTAGTAGAGACTGAAAGATGTGAGCATCTAGTACTAGTTATTCAAAACCCAAGGTGTAACAGGTTAGTTTTCAATTTCATATTATCCTTCAAACCATCACCTGAATGGGCTTCCATCCATCTTTATCTTTGAAGTACAGCACCCTCTGGTCTTTCCTGAATGCTATTGCGTTGTCCAGCTGTAGATTTTCCATCTCCTCCTCACTGTTTACCACAAATATCTAAACACACAAACAAGGTGAGGCAAAACCTGTTGAGCGAGAACTTATCAGTTTTGAAGATTAATTAAGCAAAGTAACAATTAAGGTTGGGTGGGTCTTACTGCAGGGACTTTATTAGGACCACCCCGCTGTGTGTAGCTCCCAAAAGGAGCACTGTTGGCTACCACAGTGGAGTCACAGTCACAGCGACCAGGTGGACCTGGAAGACCCTTCTCTCCCTTTTCTCCCACCAGATAGAGACCTGTAACAAAGCAAAATATACAGAGGAAAAAATAAGTTAAGACACATGCTCATACTGTTCTCTGATATTAAACCAAGCTGCAACCTCTGGGATCAAAAATGAGGCTAACAATGAAGTGTCAACATTTCTGCATGGACCCTCACATCAACTCAGAAGAAATGGTTAGTCTCTATATTTGGCTTCCATTTTAATGGTCTGTGCATTGTATGGATTTTATTAGGGTAAGTATGTTCAGTTGGCCATTTACTGAATAGCAGCTAAACTTAGCCATGACTTTGATGTCCCAGCAGTGTTTAGGGGCTCGGCAAGGTTGCCAACCCTCCCGATTTTCCCGGGAGAGTCCCAAATGTCAGTGCCCCTCCTGAAAATCTCCCGGGCCCACAATTCTCACGAATTTCTCCTGATTTCCACCCGGACAACAATATTGCTACACCATCCTTCTCTTCTGACTGGGCCGTTTCCGGCCGGACATTAATAACAGTTACACCTCGGCTCAAAGTCAAGCGCGGCAAACAGAACAGAACAGAAGAAGAAGCAGAAGAAGAAATGAGTACGAAGAGAAAGTACTCGTGTAAATTCCAGAATGAGTGGAAAAGAGAATTCCCGGGACAGCGTGAAGGGGACGGGATACAGCTATTAAATTTTCTATGTGACTTTGCTTTGTTACTGTGGACTGTGTTTTCTTTGTCCAATAAATGAACTCTGTGAAATTCAAGTATTTCATTGTTCTTGTTTTGTTTGTATATGACCAACCCCCCCCCAAAGGTTGGCAAGTATGGGGCTCGGTGACTAATGAAAAATATATTATTAAATCAATAAGTAAATAAAATCCATTGTCGGGTGTTTTTATTAGCAAACCGTGGCATTTCCTCTCAGACATGTGATCACTCGTTAGGTATCTTCTGTAGCTATTTGAAGACTGTTGGTTTGAAGTCTTAGTATACCTGAGTATAGTATGCCCTCTTAGCATACCCTAACCTGCACATTGGCCAAGCATGTTTAAGAAGTCCTATTTGTTTGACTAGTGTGAGTGCTCTGTCCCATGCCCAGGCCCCATACACTATCCTGACCATGGCAGTATTTATGTCAGTAGTATTTGTATTTTTCATTTCATATACCATATATTTACATTTTTGTACTGTCCTCATTCTAGTCATTGTCTGACAACACTCAGGAAACCATGCAATGACGTTTCATTCCAAGTGCACCTCTGTGTAATTTGTGAAATGACAATCAATGAGATCTAATCCTAAGTCTACTAGAAGAGGTGGGCTCTGGCCTGGTACCTTTTCTTATGCAAAAGCACAAACACAGTGCAGCAAAGCACCTGGTATATTTTACTTCCACCTGAATGGAACACATCACATCACATCAACATAGCAGAAGGGAGCGAAAACAGTAGAAAATATATTAAAAAGTCAACAAAAGCAGCAGATGAACACTCATCAGATGATCAGTTGATAAAAAAAACAAAAGAAATGCAGCTAAATTTATATCCCTGTCAGAGAAGACAGACCCTTCTCTCAATACTTTGATTGGCATAAACATGATTGAGTCTCATTATTAACTAGAAGTAAAATAACTGAACAACTAATAAGACAAAAAGATGGCGACAGCAATGAGCAGACCACAAGTAGACCATGAAGCCACCGTTAAATGTATTTTTGGTTTGGTACCTGAGGCAGGGGGTCCTGGTGGACCAGGATGGCCGTTTGGACCAGGAGGTCCTTGGGGGCCCATAACTCCAGGGGCTCCACTGTGGCCCTTCATTCCCTGTGAAAACCAGGCAACATCAGTAAACACACACACACACACACACACACACACACACACACACACACACACACACACACACACACACACACACACGCAGAGTGGAGGTGACCTGCCTCTCGTAAATAGCTAAGGTAATCTCGTCATGGAAAAAAATATGTGTGTTCGGTGTGTGTGTGTGTGTGTGTGTGTGTGTGTGTGTGTGTGTGTGTGTGCAAACTTAAATAGAGATGCCAAAGACCCTGCAGCCCCTACTGGTCTAAACTTAGAAGTGAAGTAAAAGTTGAGTGACTGAATTAGCTGATGAAAGACGTAGCTCTCTGCTTACAGAGCGTACAGAGGCGTCTTGTATATCATTCCTCCTCGTCTTCTCCTCACCTGCTTGCCTCTCTTCCCGGGCCGTCCAGTTGGTCCCCTCTTTCCAGAGACCCCTGGCCCTCCCTTTGGCCCTTGTTCACCCTGGGCAAAAAAGTTGTAGCATAGTCAGTTTAAATCCTAATCTTTGCTGTAATTATTATTAAATCAGCCTTACCTTCTGCCCAAGCATCCCTGGCAAACCAATGGAGCCCTAAATGGAGACAAATTAAAACATTATTTGTAAAAAAAAAAAACATTAACTCAGCAAGGAAAAAAAACTCATAGCATCTTTGATACTTTAATCAAAACTAAATGGCGAGAGCTGGAAAAGACCTAAAAGTGAGTGTCTTCAATCAGTTTTTGGTGCCATAAACCCACAGATAAACTAACTGCAAAAAGTTGTTTTAAGAATGCTTGAAACACAATTGAAGGTTTGTAATCAAAAAATGAATATTTCTCCACTAACTTTATCACCCTTTGGTCCTGCAACTCCTTGGTCACCACGAGTCCCCTTTTCAAAAAGACACAAGCGATAAAATGCTTAGAGAGGACTTTAGAGAGGACATTATTTCTGTTGTTAAAAAACATGAAGTGTGAGAAGTGATTCTGGACCTACCTTTTCTCCCTTGTAACCAGGCAAACCCTGAACACCAAGCAGAACAGAAATTAGTGGCAGTCAATCAAAGACTGTCTTAATTTCTTTGCTTACAACAATGCAACTGAGTGTATAGTGTTGAGTAACCTTTATCCCTGGCGGTCCCCTCAGTCCTGGTAATCCCATGAGTCCTGGATCCCCCTTTTCACCCTGTACAAATACACATCAGTATGTAACAGTACATAATTTATCTGTAGAGAAACCTGGAGGCTGGACCCACCTTTGGTCCCTCTGGTCCAGGCCATCCTTGTAAACCTGGTTTTCCTGGAAGGCCTGGCGCTCCTGTACGACCCTAAAGAAACACAAAGAACATCCAAAAATTATTGTGTTTTTCTTACTTTTCATTGAGCATTATTATTCTGTATCAGTCAAAATATGATGAATACACCACCATGGGCATGTTATATGAGCTTACCTGAGCATAAAAGCCTGAAAACAAGGGGAACAGCTAGCTTGGTTTTGTCTAAAAGTAACAAAATCATCTACTCATAACTTAACCAATCATGTCAACGTGTTGTATCTCATTTGTTTAATCTTTCTAAAATAGGAGTGCAGCTATGACATGCTGTCCTTTTGAGCTGAATTATATGCCAGTACTATTTCTTGGCTGCATGTAGTCTACTCTGCAGCTGAAGCTAACTGTAGCAGCCTGGCAACTCTCCCTAATGTCAATCTTCTAATGCCACTCTTAACAAAAAGATATTTTACTAACTATCAAGATATTCCTTTAGTTTTGCTATTATGTGATTTCTATGGCATGCAACTTTTTTGCTGATCTAGATTATTCTGCATCGGCTCAGTCTCAAACACATGGCAAAGATAGGAGCATATCAAAGTGACCACAAAAGATTTCCAAATTGGAAATGACAGAGAACTAAAGCTAGCATGGAAGGCTACAACACTGCCACAAAGACTTGCTATTTATTGGACAGGCATTAAGGCCTCATTGATTTTGCTCTATTGCCAGTTCCCTGAAAGCTGGAAAGCCAAATATATAACACAAAGGCCTCACATCCCGGTGACACCTGGCCCAGAAACCCAGAGCTGCTGCCATGCTAGCAGCGTGCTCTCATTTAGCCGCCTGTCATTAAAACTGCAGCCCATAGAGACACCGTGGACCTGCTGCTGCGTGGAATGATTTATCATGGAGAGCAAAAGCACTTAGGGAGATTAAAGCGCAAGAGTGGAGCGCTGAAGAGCCTGGATCAGCAGGACTGGAATCCAGCACAAGAGCTAATGGAGTCAGGCCAAGGAAAGGAGGAGCGGGAGGGAAGGGAGATGCAGAGGAAAAGAAAAGAAAGGAGAGGTGAGGAGCAGGAGGATGACAGGAGACCTTCAGGGATGTGATCGAGCTCTGCTGCGTGGTCAAAGACTAATGTAGCATGACCCATCAAGCAGGTGCAGAGGATATTCTGAGCACATCAATAGACAAATCACATCACTGAGATTGGAGGTGCCGAGCGGGGACAATGGAGGCAGAAAGAGAGATAGATCCAGATCCCATTATTCCAAGGACATCCAGAGAGAAGATGAGCAAGGGAGCGAGACATGCAGGAGAGGAGGAGTGGCTCACCTTTAACCCTGGACGTCCAATTTCTCCCTGAAGGAGGACAAATGAGAAGACAGGAGAGGAAGTGGTCTTTAGAGCAGAGAGAAACTCAAGGACACAAATAATTCCATAAGAAAATATATAAAATGTTATGTTTAAGGCCAAAATGATAACAAACCTTCTCCCCTTTTGGTCCTCTAATGCCGGGCAGTCCGCTGTGACCCTGAAAAATTACAGAATCCATAACAAGCTCAAAAAATCTCAAAAAGCTTGGTACATTAGAAAGAAATCAATACTAAAAGGGTCATCTTGCTTGATTTCCATGCCTCTCTAACAATATTTTCATCCTAGCGACAGCATGCTGAGCGTAATGTCTGATGGATGTGCGATATTTAAATCGCACTGTAAAGTGGTGCAGCCACTAATGTGATATTCCCATTCTGAAACTGTGCCTTACCTCTGGTCCCTGGGGTCCTGGAGGTCCTGGGGGGCCAGGTGAACACCCAGGTATTACTGCTGGTTTTTGTTTTTCAGGTTCCTCTCCTCCAAAAACACTTGGCTCTAAGAAGCTGATACCATCCTTTGTTTGAAAAGATACAAAAAAAAATCCTAATGAGCAGGGTCTCAACATGTGATTCACCATGAGACTCCTGGTAATAGTTTACGAGGTGTGTTTATGCAATCTGGTGTGAGTGTGTGACCTACAGGGCTGCCACGCTTCCACAGCAGAGGCGGTGGGGGGAAGAGTGGCGGCGGAGGAGGTGACATGAGGCAACAGGGGTCAAACCTCAACGAGTCATCCGACAAGCCGAGAGCTGAGTGGAAGACAAATGAAAGTATATCAGTCCACACTAAATATGTGCAACACGTGACCATTCACTTAAATTTTCATCTCACCTGCGCGAGCAGCGAGGATGCTGTCCATGTAGGAGTGACTGGATAGTGCCCATGCAGGAAACAGAAGGATGTGCAAGGATAGTGCAAGTCTGAGCTGCTCCATGGTGCAGGTTTACCTCCCCCTAAATCACAACGCACACTATCAGACACTTATACACACACTCTATTTCTGCAACCTGAGTATAATGCACTCACTGGCAGCTGTCACTTTTCCTTACTGTCACTCCCTTAACCTCAGTCCTGTCTCTCTCCCCCTCCCTCTTCTTAGCATAACAAACTTGTTGAAGCTCCTCACTGCAGCAGATGCAGCCACCGCTGTTATTCCAGGCGTGCATCCGCCCCCCTAGCCTCGTGCCAGAATTAGACAGAGGAGGGGCTGCCACTCAGGCTTATTACCACAGAAACCACATTACAATGGTATGGTTGACACATGCTCATTAACTCAAACACTGCAGCTCTTGTCCCGTTTTATCCACAAACTGCAAGGAAAAGATGGCAGATTGAGGAAAGATGTATGAAGTATTAAAAATGATACAATCCTGTTTGAACACGCATTGTGCAGAAAATATGCTGCATGGGCATCAACTAGTTATCCGTTTATTATAACTAGCATGATATTTCATCTTAATTTTGCTAATCAATGGTACAGCACAGCTTATGTTAAAAAATTAGCAATGTCCTTGCATGCCTGGTCAGACCCGAACCCTCTTACCTTTTCCTTGAGATGTGCCGCACTTGTAGAAACGCAGTCTTCCTCTCTCGCGCTCCGATAAACGAACAGCGCGTGCAGCCTTGCAACTAGTAGCTCCCTTCACATCTGGCAAGCTGCAGCCTGTCTGGACTGCTAATAAATCTGATCCACTTATCGACCTTCCTCTATTCCCACTGCCGGCCAGTGACAACACAATTGAAGAGGAAGGACCTGTGAAGGACCAGGTGCTGAATGCCCACTCGTGGGGACAACACAGACGTGACAGCTCCCTCCGTGAGACTCCGCATCACCTGGGCTTGTTAACTGAATTCAGTCTGAACAGACTTCAGTGTCGCGTGCTGGATGGCTGGGATGAATCTGACATTTCAGCACAGCATGCTTACACCATACACGGCACGTTTCGTGTGACTGATGCGCTCTTTGGCTGTAAAACAGCGCCATCTTCTGGCTATTATAGGTATCAGAACAATTCAGTAAAATCTATATCCTTAAATGTTACATAACATCATTGCTAACGTGCATACATCGGTACATAGTGTGTGAATGAGAACAACTTGTATCCAAATCTGGTGACATCGCTGATACAAAAAATGTTATTGTTCATAATTATGATCTTTTCCAAGATCTGCTTATTTATTATATTCTAGTTCATTTGACCAATGTGTTTAAATGTCTTCAAAATTTGTCTTTGATATCTATCTTCCTTCATAGTTGCTTTTACACCATAGAGACTATTGACCTTATTTTATAAGACTCCCAAACAAGTAAGTGCTCTCAAAGCTACCAAGAAGTGTTATGCAAACTAAAGAACAAAGAGAGGAAAAATAAAATCACTTGGGACATTTTTTAAAGTCATAAAGAAAGAATTTTATTGCAGCTTCAAGTCAAGGTTTAATATTCTTCAGAAAAGAAAGAAATATCAAAAGTAAAAAACAGTAACTCAGTAAAAATGATATAAATAAACGCTCAGCTTTGTCCTTTTTAGGCCAACCTTAAGGACTGTAAATATTTTAAAATTAGTAACTTGCTTGCG
This sequence comes from Halichoeres trimaculatus, assembly GCF_033239565.1. Lineage (NCBI taxonomy): Eukaryota > Metazoa > Chordata > Actinopteri > Labriformes > Labridae > Halichoeres > Halichoeres trimaculatus. Next base: position 21,848,652 of record NW_027437192.1, read on the forward strand.
AAACAATTCATTTACACATACTGAATGAAAAACACTTATGGATATAGCTGTATTTATTTTCAAGTGTAGCCTTGTACAAAAAGTCAGGACATCCTTTTGTTTAAAAAAGAGAAGAAAAAAACTCAGCTCTGTTAAAAATATTTTAAGAGTCCACCCGTTTCAAGAAAGTTAAAAAACCCCATAAAATATAAACACTGATAAAAAGACAAGAATATCCAAAAATAAATCTTTAAAGTCTCCCAGACTCACAGGGAACAAAGTGGCAAAATACAAAGTGTTCAGTGTCTGTGCAAGCAATAGTAGAACGAAAGGTAAACAAATAACCCAAAGTAAGGCTGGCCCTTTAAGAAGCCCTAACTGAGAACAGTCTGGAAGTAACAAGTAACATGAAGGCTGACTCATAAGATAATTAAAAACAGTCTCCCACACACAACAACACTGTGGCTGCAATGTTCCAAAGTAACACAATGCAAGGTTGTGAGTTTAAAAATCTACAAGCACCACACAGTTTTTTCCAAAGTATACAGTGTGGTGCTTTTGTCCACAGCTTTGTGTGTGTGAGTGTGTGTGAGAGAACATTAGGAGGTGGCATCCTTTAAATAGGCGATGATATCGTGCCTCTCCTTCTTCTTTCTGAGCCCACTAAAGATCATCTTAGTACCAGGAATGTACTTCTTGGGGTTTGTGAGATAGATGTCCAGGGTTTTCTCATCCCAAATGATACCTTGAAGAAACACAAACACAAGACTAAATGATCATCATATTTTAGTGAAAATGGCAAATATTTCTCTCCCTCACATCTGATGGCTGTGTTCAGGTTTTACCGCCTCGAGTCAGAGCAAAGTGGCTCATCCTGTTCAGACCTGCTGCTTTGACTCTAAGCTACGGAAAATGCAGGCAGCCCCAAAGCTTTGTATTAGTGACTGTACCAGATCTGTTGCACAACACTTAGCATCTAAATGCTCATTTAGAGGATGGTATATGGCACCACTGACAACCAAAGTCTTCCAAATCACTAGTTGAAATGCAAACAAATGATTGTGAATTGGCTCTTAGAGTTATCTGTAGAGGTACTTCAGGGGTACATTTTTAGTTGATTGGGCAATTGTTTGTATTTTCAAGTAATTATTCCCAAATATTTCAACTTTTACTCATGTTATTGTCCTCAAACACACATCAATGGATACACAGAAGCCAAAGATGTTATCTTTTAGTCAGCAATGAACACATTAAGCAACACAGCAGCTCTCTCAAACTGCACACAGGTTCACTCCTACACAGTAAGACCCGCCTCTGTCACTGCTCTACCAACCACACAGCCGTATTTTACATATTGGGGTCCCTGTCCCATATCTCCATCAGTTAGAGGCTCCTTGGTCTGAAAAACGCTAAAGGCCCCTGCTCATAAGCTGATTTCTCTGGGAAAGACTGGGTAAGATTTCCATTTTCATGTAGTGTATCATAACTCTTTGTGACTAGATGACACAAACAGGGCTACATGGTGGGCAATGATCAGGACTACAGCCCAACAGCAAGAGGGTCACCAGTTCGTTTCCCAGTGCACCTGGTGGGCTTTTCTGTGTGGAGTTTACATGTTCTCCCTGTTCATGCATGGGATCACTCTGGGTAACCTGGCTTCTTCCCAGTCTGACAACATGCTCATCAGGTTAATTGGAAACTCTTAAGAGTCCGAGTGTGTCAGCCCTACGATCAGTGACCAGTCCAGGGTGTACCCTGCCTCTCGCCCTAAAACAGCTGTGATAGGCTCCAGCCACTCGCAACCCTGAACAGGATAAGTGGTTTAGAAAATTGATGGCACAAACAGCTAAATGTTATTTCACTGTTTGGATAATGGGTGAAGGGATGAGTACAAAATGTTAAAACAGACACACGGCAGTAAAACTCGGTGGCCTGTTCTGTGTAGGTCCCTGACACAGTCATGCCTCTAATGACTAATATATGACTCTGAAACATCAGTGTGACTATACCTGTTAACCAGGATCAGAAGAAATTTAGCACACTGTACTCAAAAATGTGATCATTTGGTCGTTTTGAATTGCCTTAGGCGTGGGTGTGAGTGAATTGTTGTCTGTCTCATTGTGTCAGCCCTGTGATAGGCAGCCTGTCCGTGGTATTTTTTCTGCCTTTTGACCAATGAAAACTGGGATGGGCTCCGGCCTCCCACAAAAGCGGTGAAAATAAAGGATGGATGGATAGATGAATATAAGCATGATAGTTTCATGTTAATGGAAGTGTGTGCACTGCACGCATGGGTTAGGGTCCCTGTTTTGCCGGGTCTGATCTCTGGGGTCATACCTACCTTTTTCAATGTTGGCCTTAGTGTATGAGTATCCAGGAGCCTGTCCCGTCTGCCTGCCGAACAGACCCCACAGGTTGGGTCCCTGCTTGTGTTTCCCCCCCTCCTCCACTGTGTGACATGCTGAACATTTCTGGACAAACGCCTTTTTTCCTTTCTTGAGATCTCCCATAATGAGCCGCTGGAGGAGAGGAAAAGATGAAAAACAGTGAGTGTTAGAGCTAAATTTATATTCATGTCATTCTGTGTAACTCATGGAGTGAGCTGAAAGTTCAGATGACACGTCAAGTTTCATATGTTAAGGGGGAGCCCGGGGCACTTAGGCGTCCAATAAAGTTATGTCGACTTCCGGATTTGTTGTTGTTTATGTGAACACATGGATAATAACAAATGGCACTGAACTCCATCGATGAACATGCCCTGAACATGTAATCTGCGTTGCTTAAGGAAGAGGACAGGATGTAAACAGTCGCTGGGACAGATAGCTCAGTAGTTACGATGATATAACTACAATGAAACACTTAATATACACCACTTTTTAATAAGAATCACAAAACCCGACGAGGAAACACATTAAGAGCTAAAAACCGCCCTGAAAAATAGCAAACCAAAGCTAAATCCCTTTAAAAGTGTGTAACCGTACCTGGCGGGAGTGTGTAGTTCAGGAACCTCCAGGTAAAACTCCCCTCCCTGTTTCAGAGCCAAACTCCTCTCGATTGTTGTCGTTGTTTGTTCTCGAAACTTCTTGTACCCCTGGTTTTTTATGTGTAATCCTTGATGTTCCTGGGACACGGTCGGGTTTGAACCTTGATGCAGAACGATGTCAAGTTTTGAAAGGGAGTGGCTTTACCGGGTTGAATAAGATGTGATCAAACTCATTGCACAACAGACTGAGGCGGACCCAGCAGTTTCTAGTCACACCCATAGAGATTCCAGAGGCAGGTGAGGTGAGTTTGTGCAGTGTGAGAAAAATTTATCAGTGGATATTCGGTTTTAAGTGAGTTGAAACGAACGAATTAAGTAAATCATGACATTAATTGGCTACTTATAGGAGAAACGTATTTTATCATAGTTGCTAATGCTAATATCTCGAGTCATGTGCGCGCGCATGACTGACTTGTTCGTTCACTGAAGAAGTGGAGCAAGTTTCTACCTAGTTTGCATACTGTCCTCTTTTCAATGTGACTCGGAAATAACGACATGGAAATATGTTCTGTCAAAACGTTATGGACCACAACAAGAAACCACAACAAATTTGAGTTCCTGTTCAATACAGTAAATAACCTGTGGGGTTTCCATCATGTCTTTTCATCAATTAGCATGACCCAACGGCTGTAGTAAAAAAATACAGGTGTACATAAAGTGGAAGATGGACTTTACCTGCCTCAGTGTGAAAGTGCTGTGTGCTGCTAGCTCACTGTCACACAGCTAAACCTGCTTAATAGTGTTGAGTCCAAGGCTGACAGCTCAATGTGCTTTTAAATGGCCTTTTAGAATATAATCATAGTCATTTCTGGAATTTATTTGCTCTAAGAACAATAATCCCTGTTACAGTGAATTAACATTTGAAAAACTGACACCCTGTAAAAGATTGAAGCCAGTAATAATGCCATTTAATACAAAGATGGTTTTCTTGCCCTGACATACATATTGTGTAGGAGGCTAAAATCTGATTCAGTAGACTTTATAGTGTGGTTTTTCTATTAAACTGTCCAATATTCAAAAGACTGGTAGCATATGTAACACTTCAATTGCAATGAAGGCAAAAAAAAAAAAAAAACTATTTTCCACCTTGTATACAACAGCAGACCTAAAACATGTCAAATGCAAAGAGATTGGCGCATGTAAGATTCACAAAGATTTAAAGTTGATTTCAAACAGTAATCAAATCTGTCATGATTGCTGTCAGATATCAAATGTGTGTTTTTCAAAATTATGTCAACTAACGCTTTGTAAACCTATCAAATTAAACTGAGACATGGGACAATAATTCTTATTTTCTACACAATATTGTATGCCATGGTACATAGATGCATATGGCCATAAATATAATGATAACTATGCAGATTTATTTTTAAAAAGTGTCATAAATGAAAAACAAAACAAAAATCAACAACAAAAAGATACTGTTACAATAGAAATCTTGTATGGCATCCATCAGTATTTCTATGCATGTCGCTATCTAGTACATTATCTTACATGCACAGGAGAAATGTTTGGGGCACATTTGCAAAAAAAAAAAATGTTTAAAAAAATCCAGACCTTTGAAACATTTACTATGCAAATGAAGTAAAATTTGATTCAAATTTTAGAGTCAAATAAATATTTCAATGAAACACTGTTTTTTCCCCCCTGATATTTCTATCACTTTCTTGACCTTAACAAGCTGAACTGTTTGGACCACTTGTGTGCTTTGTTATATATACTATATATGATTTCTGAGGGATTTAAAGGGACTGTTGGGGCTTTGCAGTAAGTGATCTTGAAAAAGTCTCCCTTCTTGATATATACTTGATCGTAATCCACACTTTACAATGAGAAATAACAGTGCCTACATATAGCTGGCTACTAAACTACAGTACAACGTTAGCTTGTTGTCATGTTTCCAATCAACAGTGCTACATAACTGTTGATAATACCTTACCTCGTTGTGTTGTAGCCAGTAAAAAGTTGTCATGGATAGAAAAAAGTTCTGATCTCCATTCATCTTTCAAACAAACACACGCCTTATTAAGAGTTACGTCCTCACAACAGTGTGTGTGAGACTCTGGGGCCAACAGGCGTCGATAATTAAAACAGATGCTCCTCACAGCATTTTTAAAGGCTTTCTGAGGTCTGGACACTCCTGTATGGGTTTGGAGAAAAAAGTGAGGACACACTATCTTATTGTATATTGTAATGTTTTCATTTGCCCTCAAAATTATATTGAATATTATTCAGGGTCTGAAATTTTCTTTTAATCTTAATTTGGTTTGGGGGATTTTGATAATGTTTTCTTGATGTTTGTCTCCCTCTAGTGGCCAATCCCAGTACTATCGGACAACTTCACTCTTACCCACTAAGAGCTGAGGTAAAGTCTGTCTGGTCACTCACCACAGTCCAGTGGCGTATCCAGGACATGTTTACCAGGGTGGCCAGGATGGGACACAAATTGCTTTATCCTCTACTACTTAACTCTGTTTTGGTCTTCAGTGTAAGATTAAGACATTTGATTGTTTATGCCATCACTTTTGTTACCCTTTGTATTATTTTTTCAGCCATTCGCTTGTTAGTGTTAACAGTAATACTGAATACAGGTTTTTGTTTTACTGTTAGATCGTTTTCTCCCATACCTCTGCCCTCCTATATGTATCAATTTAATTATTCAATCCCCCATCTTACACACACTCAAACACTGCCACTACATCCTCAAGCTTAATTTAATTAATTTACTGCCACACAAATTGTTGGCTGTTGAAAAGTAGCTTGTTTGTTTTGACGTCTTATTCTACGGTTGACATGTGGTGGTTAGCTTAATTGCTGGTTCTGCATATTTGGTAGTCCCCTGTATATGGATTCTCAGATTTGTGTTTGAAGTCATTGAAATTGACAGAAACTTCCCCGTGGGTTGGCACAGTAGGCATCTGAACACTTAACTTTTCCCTGTTTATTTATTTATTTATTTTTTTTTCTTTATTGATTTAGATAAGTGACTGCTCTGGCTGCTCCTCTTCTCCTTCCTTTTCTGCCATCTCTCAGTGAACTGAAGCATGTCTGTGTGTGTGTATGCAGTGAAGTCGCAGGCAGGGATTGTTGAGTGACGACATCAACAGTTCCTCCGCTTCTATTGGTTGACACAGACATAGCAGCGTTTGGAGATGGCGTCACAGTCTGATCCTTACAAGTGTGAGATGAGACTGCAGGAGAAAGCTCTGCTTCAAGCACATCAATAGGAATCATTTTAAAATATTTAATGTAACTTTTGCATTCGCTACCGCGCTACATGACCAGAAAATCAGAGAAGCGATTGAGACATTCTTTCTTTTTGTAAACAACGACGCTACCATGTTGTTACTGAAAAATGTAGTTAAACTACTAGCGATGCTATTTGATGTTACTGCCCAACACTGTACCTCTCAATTGTCTCAATCTGTTTTTCTCAAGTCACAATGAATGCTGTCTCCGTCCTGTTTCGCTGCAGCAGGTGACACGGAGATGCAGCGTGCTCATCTCGTGGCTTTACTGATCCCAGACCTGCATAATCACTGGAAAAAGCTCCGCTGATCAGAAATCAGCTCTCTGGAGCCTCAATCCGACCATATTGTGGTAGTTAAAAGTGTAAAACTGACTCTAGATCAGTCAGTCAGCCATCACCATTGATTGACAGCGTTTCTCTTGTTTCTTGTGTTGACGAACTTGGCCAGCTACCTATCAGATCTGGGGTGGCCAAAGGGGTGGCCAATGAGTTTTCAGGGGTGGCACGGCCACCCCAGGCCACTCTCCAAAATCGCCACTGCCACAGTCAAGGGTGAAAATGCAGAGTTGTGTTTATTGCCACACTCTTGTTTTTAAAGAAGAGCAGATGTTGACTTTGCTGCATATTTGAATAGTTAGGATATCTATTACAACCACTTTAATTCCTGTTTATCCACCACAAGATGAAAATAACAGCCCAAGTTGTCACTTTCCAGTGTAAATTATAGTTTGTTACAGAGAGTTCACTTTGTTTTAATGATATGTGATACATATCCTCAAGGTGTTTAAAAATTGATGTTGTCCTTTTGGCAAGGACAGATTTGTGAGAAATGTCTTTTATTCTGAAGAAAAAGAATCAACCAAACCACCAAGTGCTATAGCTTGAAAGTTTTATTTTTTACTTTCCTCCGTCACAATACATTTTTTTAATTACTGAAAGAAACTCATAGATTTGTAAATCATAGTACCCAGATACACTCATTGCCATTCTTTATATTGTTTTTGTCCTGCATCTCCATCTCTTCTGAACTGTCTGTGAAGTCAATGTCTCTGCTCCTGTGGGAAGAAAACACACGCTTCATGTCTAACAGATTTCACTGGTCTGAACGTGTCAGGTAAGAAAAGTACATTTAAAACAGCTGTTTTGGCTCAGAGGTTCCTACCTGTGCACGTGGTTGTTTTATTAACTGATCACCAATCAGAGTCTTGTAAAGCCTCCATTTCAGACTGCTCCTCCCAAACCTTTGAGGTAGCACTACATCTGCCTGCTCTTGCCTTTTGTGGCACTCTGTGCACATATGAACCGTTGGCCAACCCCGTCCAAACCTTTGCGGCATGTTGGGGTTTTGGCCTTTGTCATTGCCTGAACCCATCTGCCTCCCAAAGCGCATGGGCATGTTGGCGTGCAGGTGGAGGGGTTTGGGGGTGGGTGGATATAGCTTGATGATGGAGGGGAGGCTGATTTTGCTTTTGGTGGGTGTTGGCTGGATTTTGAAGCTGTTGGGATCCAGACTCCTGTGGAAGTCACTTTTACCCTGTGAACATAAAAAAAAAAATAGACTGAGACCAAACAGGTTAGAGATGATTTGATTTGCATTTGAATCTTCTGTAAGAGACTGATCTTCCTGTCATTTCTGATGATGTTTTCTGTTCTCATTCGTGTTGCTTTCCTTATCATGGGAACTTAGAGACAGTTAATCGCTCAAAACAACAGGTTAAAATATCTTGTTTTTCTTGAGTTTTTTTCTTTTTACTAAGTTGGTTGTTTTACTCTTGTACTGATAAAATTTTGCTCTTAAAAACAACAAGAATCCATCACATTTTTCCACTTGGAAGTAAATTGGCCACTTTCCATTAACTGGTCCATACCTTGGTCTGCAACCTTTTCGATCAAAATAGCCATTTTTCCATTTACTCCCATGAAAGAAAAGTGGTCTGGAGCAGCTAAACAAAACACAGCTTGTAAAGTTTTATCCTTTTTTAAAAAATTTGAGCCTGAAATAACATAGAAAAATCCCAAGCAAAAGTGTAGTGTGCATGTGTAGGCCTACTTTGAAATTAATTTAGCATTGGCCCATTTGAATTCCTTTTCTATGTTTGTGTAAAATTGATGAAATAAAAACTAGCTTGCTTTAACATAAAAAGGAAACAACAAAGATACAACTGCATCATGGTATCTTTCTAAAAACATGAGCATAAAATTAGGAATATTTTTTTTGTCTTAAGTCCATTTCAGTGCGCTGTATGATCTTCTCTCTGTCAGCGATGTGACTTTGATCTCACTTTTCCACAGTAGCTCCAAAATCTCTCTCCTTAATTTCTCTTCAGTTTGATACTTTTCAGCAAATGCTATGTGCTTGTTCTAGAAATGTCTTTCAACATTATATTTTTTTGTTGTTTCCTAATTACTTGCCACATACCATATGCATACCTTAGTTGACAATTTTATTATTGTTTTTTAATTAGATGAGAAAAAGGTAACTGTGCAACAAACTAAACAAAAACAGAATAATTAAGAATTTAATAAAGCACAGACAAGGCTATTTCTCTTGACAATTAAACTGCAAAACAAGAGTTGAACCAATTGCTGGAAAAAAAAAGGATTAATCTTCTCTTCACTAGTGATGATTTTAAAACAATCCAAAAATTATAAGCCCTACAAGGAACCCCAAACCCTTCAATCTTCAATGTATTTTTACACACAACAAAGAAAAACACATCCATCTTATTTACCTGCTGGTGCAAATGCTTCCTCACTGTGTGTCTCCCATCATCGCTGCTCAGCAAACTTCTACCACCGAGGGCTGACTTCCCCAAAACCTGTGGGTCAGTTGTCACTGTCCCAAAGAGCCCCCCCAGCACTAGGAGGACTGACAGAAACACTGTGACGGACATGTTCACAAACACTGACTCCTCTCTGGACAGAACCTGCCTGCATGCCTGTATGCCTGTATGCTCTACTGACCACGCTGACCTGTTATTAAAAACCCTAGAAACATACGTCACATACATACATCACACTCACCCTCATTTAACCCACGCAAATACCAGCCTCAATGATCACCCAGCTCTGAGGAATACATTAGAAAAGGCATGTATGTCCTAATGAGGCTGCTGAATGGAGCTTATGGCGTATTCTCCTCAAACAAAAACACAAAAATATATACTCATTCACTCTCAGTGGTGTAGGGATGTGAAGTATCTGGTGCTGTTGTCACCTGATGTAGTTTTATGTTTGAAATGCCAATTAGGAAGAAAGAAAGAAGCCCCCTTTTCTGTGGGATGATTGATTAAAAATGCACAAAGAAACAAAACAGCAGCATTTTAACCACTGGGGATAGATTAAAAAATGGTGCTGCACTGCGCCATGTATGGCTGTAATTGTCTCGGGTTATAAAACAAAGAATTTCACAACAGTTTGTGATGGAAAGCCTTACATTCTGAGGTAGAAAGTTCAGTAAAGTGTTAGACACATTCTTCATGGGAAGAATAGGTTGCTTTTAGGTTCATTCATTAATCCGTTTGTTTGAGCACATGTAAGATTACATAATGTTGTGTTAAGAAATAAAAGGTGAGTCAAGAGAACACAAGAAATCAAATCAATCAAATCAATCAAATTGTAAATTGTAAATAATAGTAACAACAATAATAAAAAACAGCTCCATCCCAAATAAATCAGTGAAAAAAGAACAAAAGTCAGGACTTGAGACCTTATACTTTTTTTATTGTCAACAAGTCCTGTAAAATGTATTTATTTCTTTGCTGACTCTGTTCAAGGCAAGGCAAGTGTATTTATATAGCACACTTCAGCATGGCAATTCTAAGTGCTTTACAGACAGAACAAGTTAAAAGAAAACAATTAAAATTTCACTAAAAAGCAGATTGAAATTTAAAAGAAACAGCAAAAAAAAAAAAGATTAAAAGAAGAAAAAATGTGAAAATAGATTTTAAAACAGATTTTAAGATAAGATAAGATCAGTACATGCACTCCTTTCAGTCTGTTATATCATCATCTTCATGGACATGTGATTATCTGCAAATGTTGGTGAACTCATGGAAAGCAAATAGAAGATGTTTTTGTCTGAGAATTATATTTTGTTTCATTTACAGCATTTTTTTAGTACTTCTTCTCTTTAGATTTTATTGTATGACAGCAAATCTATTTATTGTCTAATTGACATGTAATGCAGCCTTTGGTTCTTATGTTCAGAGTCACAGAGGCAAAAATATGGTTTGCTGAACTACAAACATGGTTTCTTACCAAGTTAGAGGCTACCTAACATATTAAGAACTATTTGAGTAAAATGTCATGATGAATACAACCCTACCTGTCATCTTAGATAGGCCTGAATTCCAAATCTGTGACAAACACTGCAAAATATATGACCAGATCAGTGTTGTGGGCAAGCAGCAGGATTGTTTTACTATCGAGGGCTTTCTGCCATTTGACCACAAGATGGAGCCAAATTCATTCTTGAACATCTCATTTCTGCTTGAGTTGGACAAAGACTTAGTAACTTAACTGATTGAAGCCTTTTGAGTAGAACAGACCAAAACCTGAGAACAGTTGAAACTCCACATTTAGCATACAAGAGAAACCCTCCATCTCATAAATCAGTGAAACATGCATTTTATCTAAGCAGAAGTTCACCTAAAGAACAACAACAATAACAGATTCTAAAGCAAATAAAAGTTGATTTTATTTTGTTCAACAAGCCGTTGATGATTTGGCTTGATGTCTTTTTGTTTAAGTTCTTATTCCTGAAAGGTTTTCAGATCCAGCTCTCTGTCTGTTTTCTGGTTTTTCCCCTTTTCCCCCTTACGTTTACTTTGTATAAAGTCTGGTGTCCTGTTTCCAGTTCGACTTCTTCTTATTCTGAGTCTGAGGGCGTTTGAGGTGTTTCAGAAAGTTTTGGTTCTTTGTGTACTTCTTAGCCTTGTTCTGGAGCAGAGCGTGGATATGCTCCACCATCTCATCTTAAAAATTTGTGTGCTCCTCATCTTTTTGCTGACACATTTGTGACCAATGCCTGGTGACTGAAAATATCATCCTGCTGTCTGACGTATCCAAAGTGTCAGTCACTGTGAATCTTTGTAGGCAAATGAAAACAAAGGCTTTTTGCAGTGTGCAGTAACTCACCACATCTGACTCCAATCTGATGTACCACGCTTTGAAATATCGACATCAAACAGTTAATCTTGTTACTCCTGATCTGGTTTGCTGAAGCATCAGTGTTAATGCCTGACTGCCGGATAACCAACAGCAGTTTTTGAAGAACTTTGTTGTTAGAATTGGAGAAGTGATAGGAAACTTGGATTAAATCAGACCAAGTTCATGTGTCTGATACATATATCCATTAAACAGATCTAAGATTTTTTTTATTAACTGTACCCTGAACAGAAGGAAAAAAATTACAGCAACTCAAGCCGGCACTGTTAATGCCCTTTCTGTTCCTCTTCCACTGTTTTTTTTTCCTGAGTGTTAATTATTGACTGTCAGATGCATGGCTGTAGTCTCTAAGACATCACCCATCTACTTCTTAAGCGGGGTTTAAGCCTATCAGGGGTTGTCATAGTAGAAATGCTGGACCCAACCTGACTTTGGTCAATTTTAAAGACTTGGTAATGATAACAATAAAAAAGAGGCAGGGCTAAAGCAGCTTTGTACCCACTCAGTAAGTTTACATGCAGCCTAAGAAAACGGAGTATGAACTGTGTGAGTGTGTGCTGTATGAGTGATACAAGCGAAATCTGGTAATCATAATATCTCCTAAACAATGTGTGCTATGCAATAAGGCCATTTTCTGTACCAGGATGTAAACATTTTTGCTGTTAAAATACTCTTTTTTGGCTTAGTATGTATGTAGTTTATAGAATATTCAGAACCAGCCTCAGGGGGACACTAGAGGAGCTGCAGCTCTTAGCCTAGCTTGATGCTGAAGGTTGCTGCTGGTTCCTCTGCCTCTGTAAAGGACTGATTGTTTGACCTTCTCCATCAAGGCTCTGCAACCTGCGGCTCTGAAACACCTTTGCAGTGGCTCTTTGTAGATTCAAAAAAATGTAATTGAACAAAAGAATTGTACTTTTCTCACAGAGGGTATTGACACTAAATAAAATCATGCATTAACATTTTGTTGAACTAAATATGCATCACACCTTATAACAAAGCCTGCCATCGCTCTACTTCACCTCCTACAACATCAACAGCCCATCAACTTTCCATTCACCTGTGGCTAACATCAAGGTTTACGCCCCTGGTAAGATAGCTAAAAAAAATTTCTCTTGTTGCAAATTTTTTAAATGTCTAATTATTCAAAACTTTTTGACATTTTTTTGAATTAAAAAAAAGAAAAAAAAAGTAATTTTTTTTTCTTTTTCAATCTCTTTTTTTTATATTTGCAAATTCTTTAAATTAAAAAAGAGAAATCTTGTCAATTTATTTAAATAAAAAAAATTGCTAATACATTAAGCTTGAAAAAATGATTCAACTTTTGAAATTGTAATTTTTACTCTGAATTTTAACAAACTTTTGCAATTTTACATTTTATGAAAATTTTGCAATTTTTTTTAAAACTGCATGGTTTTTTACATTTATGAACAATTTTCATTTTTTGTGATTTTTTTGATTTTTAAAAAATTGATTGGAATTTTAGCAAATGTAAAATTATTTTTTTTTTTTAGAATAAAAAACTAAGACATCACATCACATGTACAATTTCATCAATTCAAAAAAGTATTGTTTTTGAATAATGACTAACTAGATTTGATTGATTATAGAATTTCATACACTTTTTTAGTCTTTTTTTCAGATATAGTAGATTTTGTGGCTCCAATAAAAGTCAAGGTCATTTTTTGGAGTGGCCAATCAGATTTTGAGGGGCCATGCCCCCCCAGGTCACCTTTCTGGACACGCCTCTGGTTTCAGTTGACCTATGATTTTCCTTTATTTCTGTTCTCTGCGAGTTCTGTGTCTAGCAACCGCTGGATGATCCAGCTCTGACAGGTATTCGCAGCCTGGGAGTGCAGCTGACGTCACCCACCATTCCTGTTTGTCATTTGTTCATTTGTGTGTTTAGATGCACAAAGGTGTGACTGGAGCTGTATCTGCGGACAGAATGTGAGGAATGCCTGGCGTGGGACACGGGGTGATGATGTTAACCTGCAGGGAACTTTAATTTGATCCATACGTCATGACCCTGACATTGTTGCCATGTCCGCCATGTTCCCATGCCACCTCTGCGTGTCTCATAGAGCAGTCTGAAGAATCTCAGCAAGGAAAGTATCCAAATCACATGTGGTTTAAGTGATTCTGTATCAAGCCCAAGATGTTTTTTTATGGCTATGGTTACAGTCTATCTTTCTGCATTATCATTTACCTCCAGCCCCTCCTTAGCCTGCCTCTTTGCGCTCTCCCTCCCTGACCCCACGGCCCCAGCTTGCAGACTATGGGGGATTGGGGATTTACGATCCTGTCTCTAACACTTATCCAGAGTCTTATCCACGGAGAGGGCTTCCCTGTTCCTGCAGCTCTGCCTTTGTTCTTTCCCCGAGCACTCCCTTCAAGACCTTGTTCTCTGCCACTGTAATTCTCCCTTCTTAATGTTTTTAATGTGCATCCCTCGCCACCCCGGCGGCCTTTTCATCTTTCCATTTTCTTGTCCTCAGGCCTGCTCTTCCTCCCCTCCTCTGTGCTGTCCACTTACTTGAAAACAGACACTGCTTTCTGCTTGATTTAATACACGATGAGCCGCCTGTATATAACAAGATTTTGATTTACTTTGCATCCATGTATTCTATTAGTCATATATGAGATGCAGGACTTCTTGAATGTTCCCATGGACGTATTTTAATAAACTCCAGGCGCAGTGATTCCAGTGGTTGTTCTAACCTGGCTAAGACTGATCCAGATTTGTAAACCCACCTTTTTTTCTATGCAGGATGTCCCGCTTGTTCCAGTAAAAACAGGGCTAGATCACCTTTATCTAGATACAGATAGCTAAGGATTTTGAAATGAAGATAACCAGTGCTATAAATGTTTTTTTTAAACTATATTTGTCCATAAAAGGCACCAAAAATCCACACATGCTGAAATAGTGAATGGCACAGATCCTCCTCTCTGCAGGGATTAGAGTTACCTCATGTTTTCCCTTCCCATTAAATGATTTTAAACAACTCAAACTGGGATTTCTGATTTCATAACCTTTTCTATTTTTCTTGGACATCCAGATTTCAAAATTTGACCCAAACTGAAAGCTTTGATTTGATCAATCAGCTGCCAGGCCAACAAATCTGATCAGGTAGAAAAAGTAAACACATTTACATGCCAGCCTTTCTTTGCTTCTTTCCTTCTCTCTCTTTCTGTCTTTGGGATCTGGCAGTCTTCCCAGAAGCAGTTTTTCCAGGACTGGGACAACCCCTTTGGATTCCCGGGATGATTTGTAGGAATGTGCTGCTGAACTGATTTATGTGGAGTTTCATCTTCCCCCTCACTTAGACATCAGCCAGGGTCATCATCACAACACTTTACATGCCCGTACGCTCAGCGAGGAGACACATTCATCTCGCTGCTGTGACGGGTTATAGTTTTATCAATGATCAAATCCATTTTCTGCGTTATGATGAATGGGAAAGACGAGCTGACGCCAGGCAGACGGACCCACAGAATCAGTCTGCACCAGGACGACGTGAGACTGGTGAAAGTCTGGGGCCGGTTGTTGTGATCGTGCTGGATAATGGTAATGATGATGATAATGGGTTCATCAGAACAGTCACACTGAGTATAAAAAATTAGCGGATGAACTGTGAGCTGAAAGAGGACTCATGGGACAGGAGTATGGACACAGAATTGTATTTTCCGTATCTTGAGGACAGAAGCAGTTTTGTGTTGAATTATTTAACCTGCTCTGCACACACAGGCCTGAGAGTATTTACTGGCTGGACACAGAATTTGACAACCCCCCACTGAAGTCATCTGTGGCAGAGACTGTAAATTGTCCCGGTTAGCTTCCGTCTTATGACAGGTTGTTAAACTGTACAAAAAAATGTATGATGTGCTTTTACTGAAAATTTTTGCAGGCACTACTCTAAATGTTTTGGTGCTGTCAGTCAATACCATGAAAACAACAAAACTGACAGTGTCTGGCTATTTCTTTAACCTTTTCACTACAACAGTTGCTTAAATTATATGAATATTGAATCTATCAGAAATATGTGTTATGGTTTGAAAGCTGACTGAAATCATTAAACAGCCAATCTTGTCTTCAAACAGGATTTATTAGCGCATTAGCAGGGACTATTTTCAGCGGTGGATTAATACACATTTAGTGCTCTAGTGAGAATTTATGGCAGGACAGTGTTTAGTAGGTGTGACTGACTCAAAATAAACTGCAGCTCTCATTCCACATGTTATATGTAATTGATGTGTTTTTATACATATTTGAATACACAGCGTGCGCCTGTGCAGTGACACATGGGAATGAACCACATCAGGGTCAGGAGACGCTTCTGTAATGTCCTAAACGGCTGTTAGGTTTTCATGTGCTTTATCAATAATGCTTTTAGCCAAAATAAAAATTCAGCTCATCTGAGAAAAATATCTTTCTGTAAATGTAGAAATCCAAATACTTTCAGGTTTCTTTGCTAAAAGGTTGTTGTGATTGTTTCTCTATTTCTGACCTTTCAGTCTCAGGGTTGGGGAGTAGAAATAACCTCTGCATTTCTGTCTTTAACCCTTTTAAATCTCTCTATTTCATGAACGTATAACTGGAGCATTTTGAATCTTACTGGAGTATTTTCCAATGTATAAAAAGTCAAACCCCTTTGCTGAATACAAAGCTTTATGAATGCTAAAAATAAGATAAAATAGAATAAATTGAATATACAGCACATGCTATCTTGTGGGTCCTTTTGGTGGTATGAACAATCTTTACTTCTTCATTTAATATCTAAAAAAATAGAATAAATAATAATAAAAAATAATAATATCGCTGCTTTTTATGCTCACATTACACCCCTTTATTTATTTATTCTAGTTGAAACACATCAAATCATTTGATATGTTAACTTCCAGTTAATTTTGATACAAGCTTTAGGATGTTTTTCCTCTCTTGTCCACAAGATGGCACTCTCAGTTCAGATAATGAAACAGAAAGTTAACAGATTGTTTTAAGATCCTCCTGTCTTCTTTTCTTCCTCAAATTAAGTTTTTGTAAATAAAATCAATGTTGATGATCAGTTTTTAGGTCAGGCTGACATTTTTATTAAGAAGAAAACTTTTCTTGTATTCCATCTTTTGTAAACACTGAGAGTCTGTCACCAACTGAATACACGCTGTGAGATGTGTGATGTGATCCACCAGGGGGCACTCTGACACTCTTACGCTCTGCTCCATGAGTAGGAGGAGCTCCTTAGAGAGGGTGGGGTCAGAGGAGGAGGCTGTCCTCTGAGAAAGTAGGAGTGTCCCTAAACACATGGGATGAATTTTAATAACTGCTAACAAGAGGAGGTGCTTATAGCATTGACCAATCACAGGCTTGCAAAAAATCAGCCAATCACAGGTTGGGACCAGAGGGGGGCAGGAAACTGAGCAAATGACCCCTGATGAGAGAGGGGGGAGGATGGGAGGGATGAGGGGAGGAGAGAGGGGGCCCTGGGAGAGGGATGTGTGTATATGTGGAAGCCATAGCATGTGTTTTGTCTTATGTTTTATTGTGAGATATATTTCTTTCCTCAAACATAAATGCTAAAGGCCCGTTCATGTGTAAAGAGGAAAATAAGCCATGAATAAAGAAGATGAGTGATTTAGCTGCTGTAATAAAACCGAGAAACTGCTGTGATGAAAGTAACGGCGCTGAGAAAATGTGATTAGAAGTTTTGTAGTTTGTGAAAAATTAAAGTTTATATAATAGAAGCTGTCAAATAAAAGGGGATTAAAATAAACTGTAAACCGGAGTGTTAGGGTTGTCTGCTGTTTGGGTAGAGTTAAAACAAGCCTGTATTAGTTTGTTGTTTCCTTTCTGCTGCTTGATTTGAGTGTTTACTCTGCCGTTTATCTGTTGAGTGAGTTTTACGATCATTGGGACCTGTAAACTTCTTAAAACCCTGGTGCATAAATTCAAAAGACATCGGCATGCATGTAAAAACGAGCATAACACTTTCTGATACGTGAAGGGTTTAAGTTTGTGAAAGTATGTATGCACTAACCGTGTTTAGAGGATAAAGTGGAAGCAGAGAAAAGGAAGCAGAAAATCAAGAAAAATGCTGAGAAAAAAAACTCTCCCTCTGCTGACCTCTGGGACTTCTCTTTGCTCCCAGTTGGACGGCCAGTTTGGCTGCTGGTCAGTGGGTCAGAGGGGTCAAAGTTCATTTGAGACACCCACACAGAGAGCTCAAAGCGACCTCCAACCTTTGCCTGCCGTGTGGCTGAACTCTGCACAGCGCCTAAAGCAAAGCAGGCAGCGAGGGAAGGGAGAGAAAGAGGAACATATGCAGCAATTTCCAACACGTGAAAGAGGATTTACTTTACTGGAAAATGTGTATCTGTAGTTTTATTTGACAAGCTAAGTGTTATTAGCAACATGAGTGAAGTAACACTGACAAAAGGTTTTACATGGAGCCTCTTCCTGTCAGTGAAATAAGTAAATAAATGAATAAATTGATGAATAAAATAATAAATAAATTAAAGAAGTGGAGTCTTAGCCTACATCACCTCAAATGATAGTCATATCTAAGAGAAAAAAAGGTCCAAATGATGAGATTAATAAAAGATGAGGGTTTGAAGGTCATAATGAGACAGTGGATCATTATCATGTAAAAAGTCTCACAATTTTAAAACAAAAGTTAATATTTGTGATAAAGTACCTGGCTTAACATTAGGAATTATAATTTTAATACAAAGTTTAAATAAAGAAAAAGTCTTACTAGTCAGACAAAATAAAAAAAAGAGGTAAAAAGTTGAAATGTTAAAAAATGGGAATTAAAAGAAATACTATCTTACAATTTTGACCTTTTATTTGATCATGTTTTTGACCTCTCCTCTAATAAGAAAGATATAAAGGTCAAGTTTTTTTTTTTTATCCAAGGCTAGTGTCACTTTTTTATTCTCTTTTTCTCCCATAGGTTGGGCCTCTGCACACATGTGCAAAAATTAATCGAATTATTTTCCCCAATATCTAATCTACTATTTTTTGCTCATCAACAACTTTATGATACTTTTTCTGTTTCTGTTTTTGTGATTTTTTTATGAGCAGCCTCAAAATGGAAAGCAAAAAAAGCACATGATAACTTAGTGATGAGCTCCACATGGAGCTAAATTATAAAAAATTAGATCATTTTGTTATTACCACTAGAGGAAAATTCTCCTAACATCCAGCACAAACATCGTACAATCTCAACAACAAATACAAAGTCTATTGACTGGTTTTCTGACCTCCGTACATCAGCCAGAGCTCAAGAAGACTTGTCATTTTACACTGCTACTCAGAGTGTGTGTGTGTGTGTGTTGACATATGATCCGTATGTTGTAGTGATGGGAGGATCACACAGTAACCTTAATTAAATAAAGGCATATATAATAGCAGGCCTCTAAAAGTCTCCATTCAGAAATCTGCTTTAACACCAGCGTGTGAGTGCATGCACTTAGCTGCCTTCAGTTACAGTACTAACACTCGTGTTTCACTTCCAGGAAGCTTTCAACCTCTGCCGCGTTAACCTCCATAAATTACACACTATCCACAGTAGTTATACTATATTAAGTGAGTTAATACGCTGCTGTGTAGTTATATGTTATCACTTCCTCTTTTTGTCCCACAGTTTTAAATATCTTCATGAGAGCCTGTTTGAAAATGTCTCATTCATAATTAATTACAACGGTCAAAGCTGACAACATTTTTCAATCAGGAAATCTGTTCTAAAAGTCAGACAGTAGAAAAAGTAAAAGAAAAAGTAAGGAAAACTTTTTAAAAAAGACTCATAAAAACCAGTAAAGATTCTTCCTACACTGAATCACTCATAGACGGCTGTTAAAAATAAATTTGAGTCTGTTTAACTCTTTGCAGATGAGCGACGATGCGTTAACATGGCCCATAGTAAGATATCATATCTCTGACACATATGTGCCAACAGAGCTTGACAAGCTTTCTTTTTGTTGTGAACAATCTGATTATTCAAGAGAAAAAAAATCACTGTAACTGTGACTGTGAAAGATGCTTGGGATTGAATTAAATCAGGTTTCTGTTACCCATAGAGGCAAACAGGACAGAGACCAGCATGACTGATATTTAAAACTGTAATTTTAAAAGTCTGTTGTTAATGCAAAGGCATCAGGCCATATTTTAACACCACAAGTTAGAAACAGATTCTCCTTTTTTCCTCTTTTAAAATGTGTTACTTTCCAGCAAATATTTAGTTTTTTTTTAATGTACAGAAAGTAATAATTGGGCTAAGTTAGATTTATATTGTAGCCTACATGCAGTGCCATAATTCCCACAAACTGAAAGTTCTTCATTGGAGCTTTGATATGAGACAAATTCATGTAACAAGTGTAGATAAAACCAGAATTAAATATTTCTACACATATCAAGTAATTCGGGCCTTATTTTGCTGGTAGTACCTTGAAATGAGATGGAAGTGGATTATGTTTAGTCTAGTAATATATTTTTGACTGAGACTTCCAAAGATTTGCTGTATAGTTTTTTTGGCTATTCTAACAAGTAGTCGTTGGGCAGTACATGAAGAGTTTCACTCAAAAATGTGGAAGTAATGGAGTAACAAGGTTACAATCAGCAGCTTTGTGGATCAAAACAGCTCAATTGAAAATATGTTGAATGCCACAATAACGGGGGCAGTGTGTCTTAGCTAGTGTTAGATAAACAAAACTTAATATTATCTGATTTTCTGCATTTTCAAAACCTTGGCCTTGTTTATAAACAGAGTGAGGAGGGAATTTCTTGTTTACATGCTGTTTTCATTCTTCATCCAGAAAGCTCAACTAAGCGGGAAGAAAGAAGTCAACATTATTTCCAGTGAATTTGGGAGAAAATTTGGAATCTAGTCAAATTTAGACAAACACAGCAGAGTTAAGACTTCGCGTGTTTGGTTGAGAGGAGGAACTGAATCCACACCGTCTGAAAGCAGCCCGGTTAAGTGACTGAAGATTAATCCTTCATGATTTTTAAAGAGAATTAAACAAGTTATTTTTGAGATGTTGCTATGAAAAAGGTAAAATGGGGAAATAATTGTAGTTTGAAAAAAGATCGGATGTGGAAAGCATTAAAACAGACGAGAAAAAAAATCAAGTTTGACTGAACAGACAGAGAGAGGCCACGGACTTAAAAACAGCACTCAAGTTTGAAACTGTCTGTATTGAGTTTCTCTCTATTTCCACACACACACTCAGCATTCTGTCTGTGTGTGTGTGTGTGTGTGTGTGTGTGTGTGTGTGTGTGGCCTGTTATGTGTGAATAAAATATTGTTATCCTCTGATGGTTTGTGATGGTAAAAGCATCCCCACTTTTCCCCTCATTTCCCCTCCCTTTCCCACTCCACCCCTGTGCAGTTCCCGGCAGCAAGAACTGGAGTGTACAGAGTGTGTGTATGTGTGTGTGTGAATATGTGTGTGTGTGAGGGAACTCAATCTGGACCATAGCTTTCAGCGCGGCCTGCAGGATCCCCAGAGTTTAGAAAGAGACAGAATCAAATAGAAGGAGACAAGGAGAGGGAGAGATGAGGGGGTCCAATTCGACCTCAGCAGAGTTTTATACACACATACACACAGCACACACACACACACACACACACACACACACACACGCAGCGCTGAGTGGTGGGGACAGCTGTGGGAGAGTGACATCATCTTTAGTTGCCGGCTCAGGTTTTTGATCCAGGCTGAGAGAGGAAGATTGAAACTGAAACACCAGACTGCTCTCTGGACCCACATCCTCTGCCAGAAAAATCTCTGTTTGTGTGTGTCCATGCGTGTGCCTGCATATGCTTAAGTGTGTGTGTGTGTGTGAGTGTGTGTGTGTGTGTGTGTACAGGTTTAATAGCACCAATAAAACCGCAACATTGAACCTCACTCTGCTCTTTCTGTCTCTCAGCGCGTCTCCCTCCCTGCGTGCCGCTGATTGATGCGTTGTGTATATTCTGGGTGGTAATCAGATCTGTTTCTTCCAGAACTTTCTGTAAATAAAGTCTGCTGCAGTGCCAGGCTGCCGGGCAGACAGACAGGCAGGCTGTCTCTGCTGGGGATTTAGCCCTCGCTCTGAAGCCTGGCATTGTGCTGTGGAGGCCCCGCGGGCATGGAGGAACACATGATGGCTCTCTGTGCACGCTTACTGATCAGTTTTATGTGTGTGTGTGTGTGTGTGTGTGTGTGTGTGTGTGTGTGTGTGTGTGTGTGAGAGGGGTCATCTAGGGTCTGTGTTAGCATGCATGTGCAGATTCATTAGACATCTGACTTGATCTGAGCAGTAAATTAGCTGTTAGATGCAAATTAGCAGAGCAGTGAGGTGGAGCACTGATGCAACTTTTTGCAGCTCAGTGAAGATGACTTCTACACACACACACACACACACACACACACACACACACACACACTTTTCAAGTTGAATGACGTCTCCATCCTTTCTTTCTTTTTTTCCACAAACCCTCAGAAAGTGAGAGGTCTCACTTATCAAGCCTGAGCAAAGGACACAGTGCAGCTTTAAAAAACAAAATTAAAACAAAACAAATTAATGTCACATTATTCCTCTAAAGCCTTTGAACAAATTCAAAAGCACACACACTCACAAAAAGATGGAGCATACTTAAGTAATTATGATATAATTGGGAAAGAGCACTATGATCAAAGAGTCAAACTGATGTCATCACTGAAGAAAGCTGAATCATCGCTGAAAATAAAAGAAAAACATAATCTTCACTGAGCACTAATCTTTTCTGAGAGCACATGGATATGTTAAGCTCTAATACATAAATTGATGAAACAAAATGTTTATTTCTTTAAAGGATGGATGACATCAAACTTCAACTGTGAAGGCAAATTTTTTGCTATGTATGCTGCTATATTTAGTGGCTTTTCAAACCCCTCTAGTATCTTTTCTCAAAAAAGCAACAAGCAATAAATTTACTGACTTTTTCTGGAGTTTGAAGACTGATGTGAAAGTTTGTGTTGGCCTTACTCTTCTCATTAAGCAGCAGGTGCTGCTGTATGCCCCTCCCCAGCCGGACCAGGTGACCCATGCAGCACTCGCTGCTCGCTAAGAGGCAGCTGGTGCTGAAGATCAACACGTGCTTTCACATTAGTCTCCAAACTCCAGAAAAGCTGCTAGATTTCTTGCAAGAGGGGTCTGAAAAGTTGCTAAATATAGCAACGAAGTAACTAAGGTAACAACACTATCCTGCATGTTGCAACCACAAGTAATGTTACAGCCAGTCACTAGTGGCGTTATCAGATCTCGCTCCCCTGATTAACCCTTTGGGTACAAAACTTGGCACCAAAATACAAGGTATATTTTGATATTCGGTACTATGGAAGCATTTTGGTCGGTGCCACAAAAAAACAAAGTTATGTTAGCTCTACTGGCAGGACTAGGGATGGGTACCTTTCACATGTGAAATGATACGAGACCGGTACCTGGCAATCAGTATCTGTACTCATTGGTACCAATTTTTGGTACTTTTTTGTATTTATGTAGTAAAAAAATATCAAATATGTTTAATAATGAAATATAAATTATTTTCAATTTAACACATTTATTCTTCATTATATAGCCTTATAATGCTGTGTCATGCCCAGCATGGAAAATCACCTATTCTTCTCCTACACCCTCACACTCACAAGGATGCGTTTAGGTACCTGAATGTGGTACCGTGTGACTTTTCAAGAACCGGTACCCAGTTCTTTTTACAGAATTCTGTTGGTACCTACAAAAGTAGCTAATTCGTTACCCATCCCTTGGCAGGACAGAGCACCAGACCTTCAGTAACATTAAATATAGCTAGCTACTTGAAACTAGCGTTAAAAGAAGATCAGATCTACATAAAGTTTTCAAAACAAACACACACTTTGTTAAGAGTCGTGTCTTCACGTCAGCGTGCGCCCAGGATTACGGCCAGAGCTATCACTGCAATCCACCTTAAACTGATAATCCTCACAATCCCCTTATGTGATGGAGTAACAAAAAAGATGACATAAAGGAACTAAAAATAATACATAATCCTGATGCTGAAATGAGTTTGCCTTTTAACTTTGTCCAGTTAGGGGTAAGTGTTTTTTCGTTTTCCTTTTGCCTAATGGGGCCAAGTGCTCAATCGTGGTGATTAGCTGTGAGTCTGCCTAACAACACAAAGATACAGCCTGGACCTGCTTATTTTAAGCCTCCTGAAATAGCTCTTGTTTTTATTTTGCATACATAGAAAAGATGATTAGTAAATTGTTCAAACTGATGCTAGAATATTCTCCAAATAAAATGATCTCAAATTGGATGAAGGGGAGACTTGGGTTCCTTGGTTTGAAGGGAAAATGAACGGTTGGTTAAAGGGAAAAGTTTGCAGCTTTGAACAAACAGATAAGATAAGGCCCTCTCCTGTTTCATCATGATGGTGCCCTCATGTGTAGACTAGGGTCATATAAATGCTTTTGTTGTTTCCTGTCACTGAATAACTTGAACAGTGTTTAACAACTCGAGCTGATCTTCTTCTCAAACATCCCTCTGCTGTTTCACTGTTTTCACAGTGAATCTATTTTTCTGCCTTCATGCCAATAGAGCACATTTAAAATGAACTGAATTGACACTCTACGAAACAAGAGAGTGGCAGACAAAGAGACGGAGAGGCTAATGAAAAAGAGTGGAGGGCTACCACCCACTGCAGCAGACAGCACACACGGTCTCACCCTGCACAAAGTCAGAATAGACACAAAAGATACAAATGCCATCTGGGCTAGGCGGCTACGCTACATCCACAGACAAAAGGGACTCATTCAGGCAGCCCAGCCCAGCCAGGGCCATCTGCTGCTGCAGGGAGTGAGTGGGAGAGGGGACCCCCTGCATCTCCAGGACCCCCAGAGGTCCCAAAACCCTACAATCAGCATAATGTCAGAGTCTGAGTATGGAAATATGAATGAAGATGATGCATATCACAACATTTGGTGACACAATAGAGGTGGTGACTGAAGCAGGCATGTGTGTAAGCATCCTATACTGGGAATGAGAACACGTGCGGTGTGTTTTTCTGGGCTACAATGGTGAAAGGAGAGCAACTGTTACAACAGCAGGGGAGAGGTGGCGTGTATGCATGCAAGCATCCACGCATACAGCACGCAAGGCACAGATGCACGCACAGAATAACAGTCATTCATCACGCAGCGGAAAATGAAACAAAGACCCAGAAAGAGAAAGCTTTTGACTTTTTGCTCTGCTTGACAAATGAAATCTGGTACCGTTTGAGCTCCAAAGTGGGGCAGATTCATGGAGATACTGATCTCTCTTCCTGACTGTGACTAGTTAGGCTTGGTGAGTATTTATCTAGTAAAGTCACGTCACGCCACAGCATGATAGCGAGGCATCCAGAGAGTGAGAACATCTCAAGACTCCAAGTTTAGAACGTGGGAGCAAACCCACACAGACACATGGATCCATGCAAGCACGCATGTTACAAACACATGTACTGTAAAACCAGGGGATTCCCTAATAAGATACCATGTCTTGTAATTATAACTGAAGAAGCATCTTTAGAAGAAAGCCACAGTGAGAGTTTTTTTTCTTAATGACTTCAATGCTCACATGAAGTTTAAGAGTAGAGCGGGCTGGACAATGCGGTGATGATATGTGCGTTTGCTTTGTTGATCCTTAGAGTGAAAGAACTACAGAAAATCATCATCCAACTCCACGGTTACCGTCAGCTTCTCATATTTTATTAAGATTATAACAATGCAGTTTAATGTAAAAAATGAGGCTAAGATTTTCTCTTTTTTAGCTTTAATTATCATTTTACAGGGTGATTAGGGTATTTGAAAGGGTGGCACTGTTCCTTCAGACATCGATACAAAACGTGCGCAAAGTTTCAAATTATAGGGTGAGTGTGAGTTTGGGTTATTTTGGGATAAACGCCTTGGCTTTAAATGTTTTGTTCAAAAAGTCAGACAAGATTCCAAAGATTCACGCACAATTTGTTCAATCTGGACATCACTAATGGTGAACGTCATTTACAAAGGCATAATGGTTGCCACACTTACCTGTTCTTTGTTTCTGGGGATTTTTTGTCGGTTTCCCAACTCTCTGGGTCAGAACCAGGGTCCCAACATATAATAATGTATCCCGACCATGTCACATTTTAAATAGAGGGAATGCAACTTAGTGGCATGGCAGCAGTAGAGGAGGCTTCTGAAATGCTGAGGGAGGGGCGTCTAAGAAAAGAATGAGTAAAGTTTTTCTTTTTCTCTGCCATGTAATGCTACTATGCCTATACTTAGCGTGTAGAAATCCATGTGACCACACCAAGTGTGTAGAGAGATCTGTGTGCTGAAAATGATTTCTTAAGGCTAAAACCCTAGCTAAAGGCTGAAACATGGGCTAAACTGTTTGTGATAATGTCCATTCCAACCCACAGTCAGCAGTTATTCTGCAGTGGTCTGTTCAAACTTTAGAGTCTATCAATAAAATGAAGAGTGAGGTTACGTTAGCTCTGCTTGGTGAGGTTGGAGTTGGTAGATGAGCTCTGGCAGCAAGGATTCACTAGCATTACAAGTTACGGACCCGTCTCAGAGCACTAGGCTGCTAGTAGCGCTACATATAGTCTGGTACTAAACTACACTACAAACTGAGTTTAGGATAGAATAGAATAGAATAGAATAGAATAGAATAGAACTTTATTTGTCATTGCAACAAATGCAATGAAATTGCAAAGTTACAAAGTTGGCTTATCGTCACGTTCCAATGAATAGTGCTACAAAGCTATTAGTCAATACATTATCTTTTCATGGCCTGTCCTGTAAAAATTTGTCTTGAACAAAGAAAAGTGGTGTTCAAAGAAAACCTGATCCCCTGTCATTTGCTTCAAAAACAAACATACACTTTGATTAGAGTCACATCCTTGCGACAGTGGGTGCAAGTGCTCATGGGTAACTGAGTCTTTATCCCAGGAAAACACTAGCTTTTCCAAATAGCCCTCTCAGCTCCTTTGATTTGTCCGTATAATTTTTTCATGAAGGGCTTCATAGGAATCATAGTAAAATTATGATCACTTGCACTTTTTTAGTTACTTTTTCAGACTTTTTAATCACTTTAATTCAGATAGGAGAGGGCAGTGGATAGAGCAGAAAACGCAGAGAGAGTGAAAAGGGACATGTGGGAAAGAGGCCACAGGCTGGAGTCGACTCCACGGCAACTGTGAGGGCGAACCTCATGGAGTGTGACCTAGACCACTAGGCCATCTGCGCTCCTCACTTGCACTTTAAGCCAGCAGCAGGCATTTGGGTGGCTTTGTAGTTTTTTTCTGCACATGGTGGCACCAGTCTTTAGCAACGACTTAACACTTTGTTGCTTTGCACCCTAGATTTTAAACAACAACCCAGGTAACATCGCTTCAGATCTGGTTTTTTTTTTTTTTTGTGCTTTACCATCAAAGTCACAGACACAACAGTTAGCCCTGGTTTAACTTTTAGACAAACACAGAGACTGTCTGTCATCAGCTGCTTTTGTTCTACTGTATCAGGCACAATGACAACATGTCAGTGTTTGCTCTCTGCTGATCCTCTGTAGTGATGTCTATAGACACCATTCCTACAGACTGTTCAGTGGATTGTACGGACTGGTTAGCATTTTTTAGGCCGAGGATAAAAGTGAATTAGTGGAGATTGAACACTTACTCAGGTGTGAGTTTAAACGCATGCTTCTGTGTTGCTGTCTGCTTTAAATTTACGACTTGGGCTGCTCGAACGCAGACATGTGCCAACCACTGATGAGAGATCCCGCGTCAAAATTTATGCTTGGTGCTAATGAACGGTTTTGTTCTCAAGCACAACCAGACATAGAAAGTGTGGAAATCCCCCTCAGCCGCTGACAGACAGTTGTCAGAGGCCTCAGATTAATGACGGAGTCTCTCAGTCAGCCGATTCCCAGAGGCTGACACGACTCAACCTCCTGGGCTGAGGGGGTCTTTAAGTAGTTCAGGGTTTGACGTGATCACAGGAACTGTAACAGCTAATGAAGTACATGGAAAAATCTGCTCTGTCAAAGTAAAATACAGCATCCCTTTAAAGAGATACAAATTAAATGAAATCCCTTCAGTCACTGCAAAGTTCAGTGTTCAGTGAAAAAGATTTGTTTCTGCTCAATGTAAAAGGCTGAATATATTGTTATGTTGTCATTTATCTGATTCACACCTTAATCAGTCTTTTGTAGGTTAACCTAGAGCCTTGTGTTTTTTTCCATAGTCCATTGTTTTATCTTTGCATTTGCAACAAGAAAAATTAAATTATTCAACACAACTAGTGTTTGTGATTTCTCCAGTTAAAAAAACACACTTTTAAAGAGTTCTGCAGTCCCCTTCAGGACAAGCATCCAGAGCATCCTGATGAAAATGTATTGCAAAGCTAAACACCAGCTTCTGGAATTGAGGCCTTTTTCTCATGGGGATTGGCCTTCAGTTCAGTATTCTTGGGTTTGCGTGCTGAAACTGCCCTCTCCTAATCAGATTTCCTATAGGGTTTATGTCAGGTGACTGTGATGGCCACTCTGGAATATGCCAGGACTTGCTCTGAAAACAAACCTCTGTGGACTCTGAGGCACACTTCAGATCATTGTCCTGTTGTAATGTCCAACAACATCCGAGCTACAGATTTACAGATGGTATAACATATCGTGCTTGGTTTCCTGATACTTGTTTGAATCTGTCTCACACTCCGCCTTTCAAGATTTTAAATGTCAGACAACGCCCCAGAGCATCACCGAGGCACCGCCATGCTTCACTGTAGGCAGAGGATTCTTTTAGATTTATGCTCCATTCAACCTGACATACTGCTAATCAAAAGCCCCAAAAGTTTCACTTTTTTAATGTAATTTATTTTCTTTACTCCTTGCGTTTTCAAAACAAGCTCATTGGTTCATTTTAAAAAGATGGGCCTATAGTACCATTGACTTACGAAGTGGGGGTTGCATGAGGCACTTGTCAATAGAAAGTCTAATATCCAAAGAGGTCAGCTCAGCCTCTTTGATGAGAAAATAGTAAGCTAGGCTATCAAAAACTGGAGATTCAGTATGCAAAATTTTAATCCAGTAACTACATGTAAGGTTACCCTATGTGTTGGTGAGTCATCTCTAAGGGGCAACATCTGGTTTAGAAAAGTGAAGCCTATGTAGAAGAGCTAAATGTTGCAAATCATTGAGCGTCCACTTGGGGCTGGCTGCAGAAAAACTAGAAACCACATACCCTACACAACAAAAAATGGACTTTGATGGCATTAAAAACATATTTACAGCATGGTTCAAAAAACAACTTGGGTTCTGAAACACTAATTTTGCTATCAGCACACTCTGTATTTGCGGAGAATTTTCTTCCACCTCAGTTTTCCAGAGGACATTTGGATCAGAACTTTGTCCAATCAGAGACAGCTCACGTGACTGACAGGCGCCTCATAGCTGTGAGGAAGGAAGCTCAAAGCCCACGTCATCCATTATGGCCCCTGCCAACAATCTGCTTCATTACTCTGCATCAGGAACAGTTGGTGACATAGCCGGGACTAGTCTATGTTTTTAGCATTGTATTCCTGTTTCAGACGCAGAACAGAAATCCAGCCAGCCAAACTGTTGGCTTAGATGACAGCAGTGGGTGTATAACTTTCATAATCTGTCAGGCCACATCACTGTAAATACTGCACATTGTGTTACGCAGATTTTACATTGATGTTCATTTAATAAAAATTCCCTGATCACGTTATGTGCATGTTGTGGGTAGTCTTAATGTGCCGTCAATCTTTAAGTTTCATTTTCATTTTGATTTGTCAGGACTAGTTCGCTGTGTCAGTGAGTAACCTTTTGAGGCTTTTTTTGTTTTAAGGAAGGATTTATGTGACAAAGATCAATACAAACTTATTTTATTTTATTTTGGGTTTTGTTTGTGTTCATGTTGCAGATTTACAACCTACTATCCTCTTTATCACTTAAATTGTCTATCTATAGAGAGTCAGATGTAAATGTTGGTGTGTGAGCAATAAAAGAGAGGAAAAGAAGATGAGTTGTGTCTGCCATACGTGTTTTGGGAACCCTTCCAGAGGAAGTTTACTGAACTGTAGGAAATATAGTTTGGTCAAATCTGGACAGTCGGTATCTACACTTCCTATGGGTTGACAGAGCTGAGTAAATGGAATATATTTGAACTCTGCTCTTTGAACAGATGAAAATAAAAATACTGAAGTGAACAATTTCCTGCTTTTTCAAAGATTTAAGACTGCCTGGGGAAAAATATGCTGGTGTCTGGACAATGTCTTTATCAGGAAGACCTTGAATATTACAGCAAGAAGATGCCAAACTGAATTCCAGATGCATTTCAATAGCACATCCATAAAAGAGTCTGAGTGCAATCTGACCTGCCTGCAGTGCTAACTTGTCACCTGTTAAAAACAACCGATGCATCATGACAGGAAACTGATGACAAAAGAAATCCTGAACTGTCAAGCAGCTGAGATCTTATACGAAGAAACAATGAAACATTTTATCTTCAAACGCTAGAGCGGGGTCTTGAGTTTTCAGACAGTCACAAAGTGTAGCTAAAAAAGAGGCAATGTGTCACAATGCAAAAATCCAAATCTGGCCAAAAAGTTTAGAAATGTGTTACTGGTCTCAGGCCCTGTTTACACGACAACGTTTCATCCGAAGACACTAAAACGCAGTGAAAAAATCTGCTGGACTGAAAACGCTGTAGTAAGCATGCCAGGCCTGTAGGTGGCGCTATAACTATCTTGGCTAGAAGCTGCTTTTGGGAGATCTCCACCAAAGTAGAGTTGAGGCGATCATCTGATGTATTGGTGAATACTACATGCAGAGGTGGAGCAATATATGCATAATTTGTTGAAAGACAGTCAGCAGATACAGCAGATTGAGCGGCACAAGCACAACATTGTCCGTGACGATCGTAACAACGGTACTGTTGTCCTGTTGAATGTGCTCGCATGAAGCGGAGCGTGAAGTCAGAATTTCCGCTGAAAACACTGGCTTACTATTCACACGGAACGGTGTCGACAGTGTTTCAGAAAAATCCCACTCTGGGGGCCATTTTCAAAAGTTTGCGTTTTAGGTCGGCTGAAACGCCGTTTCCGTGTAAACCTGAGGCCAAACGCAACAAAACTTTTGCGTTTTCCCTAAAACTGTTGTAGTTCAAATGGCCACTCAAAATTGGACATATGAATGCATTTTTTCATAGAACAGTACAGATTTTCACTTCCAGCCTTTGGTATGATGTCTTTTTACTATTTTCCATCTAATGCAGGGTTTAAATGGAACCATCCAAATCAGATTTCATGAAGACCTTAAACAACATCCCAACTCTTAAAGAAATGAAGTTGTATTATGGAAAAGCTCACATTTCATTTACTGCTTTTCTGTTTTCCGAAAATTCTTGTTTTTCATTAAATTTTTGGCATTTTGTGAAATGTTTTTGCCAGTCATAAAAAAAGCCTCTCTTTCTTTTGTGTGTGAGGCTTGTGTGTTTGTGGTTGTGGGGTGTGTGTACCCGCAGGGCAGAAGAGGTCTATGACAGGCTTTGACAGGTACGGCATGGTGGCAGACCTCCCAGCTGTCAAACAAACTCACAGGCCAAAAGAAACTGAAGATAAAAGGAGCCGATACGCGGACAGTGAGTGAGTGATAGCTGAGCAGGCTGGGATTTGTGTATACAAATGAGTAAATGACAGAACATTAGAATAACAAATTACCGTCAGTCACACCCTGTAGTCACTTTTCACAGTCCGACCACTTGTTACTATGCCTCCTTTAGCTCGCTAAGTTTCCTGTCTCTCAACACCTGGCCCTCTTCTGGATGAACGGTACAACTGCACCACCTAGATATACTCGAACAAGCGAATCCAAACTCTACGTGAAGGTTTCCAACTTGCCTGGGCTTGAGTAGAAATGATCTATGCTTGTATGAATTTGCAGTTTGGACAGATTACAAAGAAGAAGGGGGGAAAAGAGATTTGGAAAAAATGACGAATAGTTGAATGGGAAAACAGAGGAGCGGAGTGTGAGAGCGTGTCTTTAGGTGAGTGAAAACATGTAGAAGGTTTAGTCGGAGTGTGCTGTCAGGGCCTGTCACCTTGACAACTAGGCCCATATTTCACTCACACTCTAAAGAGAGAGCAGGCAAGGGAGGCCCCTGGCTTCTAACCTCCTGTCAGAGCCACACACACACACACACACACACACACACACACACACACACACACACACACACACACACACACACACACACACACACACACACACACACACAGAGTATAGTCTCTCACATACACATAGTAAATTCATCCTCCCTTTTCATTTACCTCCCCCCACTCATGATTCATTCCACAGAAGTTACTCAACCTGTTTACGTCCCGCCGAAACCCTCCAGTGTGTGTTACCAGGTCGCGTTCAAGACCAGCAACTCACCTGGCATGTAAGGTGAAAACAGCAGGTACATAAGGTCATGGGAAGCAGCGTGTCTCTCTGTGTGTCCCTGTGTTGTGAGGTGCACAGGTGTGTTTGCTGTTATCGCTGCAAAAGCATGCGAGCGTGCTGCCGGCGAGGCCTTTCTCTACGTCAAACCTGTCAGCATATCTCAGCCGAGAGAAGTCGAGATCACAGCAGCAACCACATAAACGTCACCGCCCACAAAAGGCAGGACAGACAGATGAATGAATAAGGGATGTGCCGAAAAATAGACGAGTGCGTAGCTTGAAAGACGGATGGTCTAATGGACGGATGATTTTAGTGACAAGAGAAATGACAGACGCTGCCGGATTAATGGATGGATTGACAGATGGATGGAAGGGCCGACAGATGAATAGAGACACAAAGTGACAAGAAAAGGAAGAAAGAAGAAGAAACAGATATATAATCTCTGAGGAAGAAGCAAATAGAAGACAAAGTGTTTAGCTGGTGAGTGATGAAAACAGTGACCGTGAAATCAGCCCATCAGTTTTCATTTGTGTAAGCCCCAAATACGTGACAAAAGTTATCTCATGGTGTTAAACACAAAGAGCAGGTTTTGTCTGCAGCTTCTGTGTGACTGTTTACAGTGACCTGCCAATGATCCTTGAATGAGATAACACTGAGACAACACCTGGAAAAAGATGAAAAGCTGCATTTGAAATAGGCAGAAACCCTGAACACAACCAAACTCTTTGCTGGATAACCATTTCTCACAAAGAGACAAGCCACAAAAGTGACACATAGGGACAGAAAAATAAAGTCCTACTGCACAAATTAATTAATGTTTAAACTTCCCAAAAAATAAACTTAATAATAAAGCACCAAAATACTTTAGTCACTTTCCAAGATAAGCAGGTTTAGTTTGGTCTTTATTTAGAGTTACCCAGATTATCCCTAAAGAAACAAGCTCTTAGCCAGAGAGGCAGGTGAAAACTTAAGGCAAAGTTTGGTCTGAGACCCCATTAAATTTAGACAGTTTGTGATGACTTTTTTTTTCTTCGCCTTAACATGTTTCAACCACAGCTTCATGCAGTCTTCCTCAGAAGACTCAAGTGATGTTGTTGTAGCTTGTCTATCAGATGATTTATAGAGGTTTGGTTGTCCTACCTGAAACATGTCACAGTAAAAAAAGAAATCACTCTTGGTCTAGTTACAAGAAGTTTTAGATTATAATATGACAATCACATGGAAACAGAGGCAGGGAAACAACACTTCTTCAACAGGAAGACACCTCGAGGAGAACCAGACTCAATGAAAGGCAGCCATCTGTCATGT
Source organism: Halichoeres trimaculatus (assembly GCF_033239565.1). Classification (NCBI taxonomy): domain Eukaryota; kingdom Metazoa; phylum Chordata; class Actinopteri; order Labriformes; family Labridae; genus Halichoeres; species Halichoeres trimaculatus. Next base: position 21,881,880 of record NW_027437192.1, read on the forward strand.
TTTCTCATGACATTTTACATACAAAGCAGACCAAACTGTCAAAGGTTCCATTTACAGAGACTCAGATTTATTCCTTACTTTCTTTTTACAGGAAGAAACCTCGTGGAGAACCAGACTCTTTGGTGGACAGACACCTGTTGCAGGAACAGATAGAGTGTGCATTACTGTTGGAGTTTAATACATTAATTAGCCTTCGCTTTACCAATTTTGCCTCAAATATGTATAAAAAAAGCGAAATATTTCCACAAAATGAGCTGTGACTTGGAAACAATGGTGAGAATATTTTGTTGATGGTAGAAAAATCAAGCAGTACCATAAGATGAGCATTACACAGTCATCTGATATGCTTCTGGGTCTTATGACTCTCTGAAAATGTAACTACTAAACTGGACTTTTTGTAAAAGGGTTTAAGGAAACCCAACATCTATCTGCCGATAAATCCTGGAAACATTTCCAGAGCAGAGGTAGAAATGGGCAGAACCCTCAAGCAGAACCAGACTCATCAGCTATCCATCCACATCTGAGATACAGGGAGCGGAAGGAAGAATGGATCATAGTATGTGAAGTTTTTCATTTATATACATTTTAAAACCACTTCAAAGCAAAAACGTACAAAGAATCAAATTTAAGAGAGGAATAAAGATAGAAACACAAGTTCTGTCCCTCTGTTGGAGACTAGACTGACTTCTCCTTCGCTTGACTGGACAGGCAGAAAAGAGGGATGGGACGGAGGGGGGGCTGGCATTCCCCTGCACTCTATCAATAGAGCCATCTGACGCTGAAAAGAGTCGATCTCCTCTCTCCCTGCCTCACCCCGTCACATCTATCAATGCTGCGGTAAAAGGCGTAACGACAGAGCAAACCAACAGCACTCAGATAAACACACTCACCATCAAACGCACATCGACTGACACACAGGGGACTGAGATGAGGGGTGGGGATGTTTGACTAATACATCTGTACTTCATAATTACAATGCATGGTTCCAGACCTCATCAGGCTTCAGTCAGTGTCTCGCTGGGAGTGTTGACGTCTCACTATTTATGTCCCTGGTGTTAAACATTTGTTTTGGCTGTTGTTTGGGTTTACTGTCTTCCATCACTGCAGACAAACTGTCTTGTAACAGGCTGTAATATTAATCACTTGTGGTGAATATTTGTGGAGTATTTGGCAAACAATAAAGGTGTGAAGCAGTACTTCATTTTAAGGTTGTAACTGTCAACACTCATGATCGTAAAAAAAATCATTCACACAAAAATACCAACTCACATGTGTGTTAAAGAGACAGTCTACAGCTCCAGGATGACAGAAGATGGACTTCTCTCCTTTTGGAGCCTTTCCCCTTGGAGGTGTAGTTTCAAAGTGCCTCTAGGGCAGGAGTCAAAGCTGTTTCTTCATTTACGTTCCTTGGTCTTATCATTGACTGAGATGTTTTTACTTCAAGACGGGTTTTCCAGTGCAAGTCAGCAGTAAAACTAAATGTCCAGGCTACATCAGAGACAACATACAGGAAATAAACTTGGTATTTTACCACAGTACCAGAGGCTCCATCTTCACAGCATTGCACATATATGTACTTCTTCAACAGTGAACACAGAAAACTCTTAATTAGCAAAAAGACCTTAATGTGGACATGACTTTGAGAGTGATGGATGTTTCCACTTACATCTGTATGTGTCTGGAGGTGACATATCTGGAAGTCCATTCATTTCCACTGGAATCTCAATCCGGTATACCTGTAAAAAGAGGGGGGAAAACAGAGCAAAACAAAACAAACAAAACCAAAAAACACAACTTTTGTGATGGATTTTGAAACTATCTAACCAAAGTGCCTATTTTAAAAACTAGCAAATAGGCTAATCCATTGCCTGCGATGATTTTTGTATGAGCTTGTAAGATTGAGCAAAGCTTGTTTATCTAGATTTAACATGAAGTGACTCTGACTAATATCTTGATAAAATATGGATATTCATCGTACATAGTTAGATTATTATTAGTTTGAGTCTTTAGATCTCAAAAGATCAGGTTTCCCTCCATGGCCAAAGGTCTGTAAAGTTTCTATTCATCAGTAAAGAAAAACACTTCTTTATTTTGAACATTAGTTGGAGAAAAACCAAGACTTTCTTTGTTTTCTCCTGCAGGTCTTCTCCACTGGTCTTTATGTTATTTTTTAGACTTTTCTACAGGAAAAACAATCACTGACTGAACTATCCCTCCTCAGTCTTATGGTGGATTTACACTGTTATAATTCATACCTCTCAGACCAAACGTTCAATTTCTTCTCTATACGTGAGGTACAATCTATTAGATCACATAGTAGTCCGAGTCATGGTGCAGGTCACCTATGACATCGTAGCAGCTGACACAATAAAGAAGATGGAGGTTGAGCGTCTGTCTTGGGGGTTGGTAACCTTTGTTTTTCACTAGCTTTTACCAAAGAATCTGGAAAATGGTGATTTATTACTGCTTAGGGCACTTTGGGTGACGAGAGGGGAAAGTTGAAGATCATCACTTCTTGATTTGTCACTTGTCAAGCTGAGTTACAAAGTTTAATTCTCATAACATGTCCAAGACTGTCTGACACTACATGCAATTAGAAAAGTTGTAAATGTGGCTGTTTAATCTTTAAATAAGATGAAAGTGGTGTATATAGTTGGAAAAGCTGGTGTTTTTTGGGATAAAGACTCTGTTTCCCATGAGCACTAGCACCCACTGACATGACTCCTTGTGCGTATGTTCTGAAGCAAATTAATATCGGAAAGATCTTTTTAACACCACTTTTTTTTTTTTCAAGACAACTTCTACCAGATACAAAGCAACGAGGTCATCTAACAATTATGTAGCACTGTTGTTTGAAATGTGTCAACAAGCTAACTTTATACAGGCCACTCACAGCCTGGTGCTCTGAGACGTGTCTGTAACATGTAATGTTAGTGAATCCTGGAGCTCATCTACCAGCTCCAACCTCACCAAACAGAGCTAACATAACCTCGCTCTTCATTTTATTGACCAACTCTCAAGTTTGAACAGACCAATGCAGAATAACTGCTGACTGTGGGTTGATATGGACATTATCACAATCAGTTTAGCTGGCGTTTTTGTCTGTAGCTCGTGCTCTATCACTCTCTTGTTAAGCTTTCTTCTGCTCTTCTGTACTTTTTCTTACTCCAAAATAAATCCAAGAAATTATTTCTCAGAGAAAAACGACAGATCTCTCTTCTCACTGCTATACTTTGTTGGTTTATTGTTGTCATGGGAAGTTCTATGTGCCGTAAATCATTCCGGTCCTGGCCGACCCAGACACAGACACTGAGAAGTCGCGTTTAGAAATCACCTGTTTTGGTGCTGCTTAACTATGATTAGGCATAAATATATATAGAAGTGAGACTTTTTCAAGATCAATTTGAAAGTCCTCGCGGGGACTTTAATCAGAGAGGACAGGACAGCAGAAAGTTTAGGAAACAGGGTGAGAGTGGTGAGAAACAGGCAGGAATGGTGAATTGCTAGCTCAAGCTTAACTGCCAGGTTATACTGATGCCACCAAATGCTACTTTTTAAACTATATATACGTTTTGGTGGCTTCTGGATTCTGTAATCTTTTATGGCACTTTGTTAATAACAGAGGCGGCGTTATGGGTGGTCCCAAAGGCCCCAGGCCCACTCACTTTTCAACAGCCCCCCCCCCAAACTTTTCTTTTAATTCGTATTTATTTTTTGAAAAAAAATACAGTTTAAATTGTAAAATTTTGTCACTTCGTGTTCGCTTTGTTAGTGATTAGGGATTGTTAGTGTTAGTTAGATGCTCTGTCTTTGTTAAATGAGCCATGTTTTTTAGCCTGTTGAAAAAAAAAACAACCTGAGTTACAAAACATAGCTCTATGTGGGCAGGATCAGAGTATTATTTTTGAAAGAATGTAGATTTTTATTTAGTTTAATTTACAGTGCTTAATGTCCCCACTCTTACAGCTTTTAATAAACGGGACGCCGTAGCGGTGCAGCCTATTGGTGCATTAGAGCGCCACCCTTTGGTCAGTACCATGGAAAGTGATCGCAGGTAGATCTGTTTGATGCACTAAAGAGTTATGAAAATGCAATTAAAGGTAAAAAAAAAAAAAAAGTAACTAAATCTGTGTTAAAACCACACATAGTAACAGTAGTACATTGTCAGTCATTTTTATTTATTAAATTAATGATGTACAAACTTTTGTAACTTAAGGCCCAGCCAAAACTGGATTCTTGCCCAGTCCCTGGTAAATAACCGTAAATATTGAAAAAATACCATGAGCCCTGAGATTCACCTGAACTATTTCCTCTCACGTGATGTCTCTGGGAGAACTGGTAATGTAGTGGTGCCCAGTTTCAAAAACCATCTCCATTCAAGAAGCAGCAATGTTGTGAATGTGCAGCCTTAAACAGCTGCTATCGTACGAAACAGTATCTATATTCCATCGAGTTATACGGCAGCAGATACTAAACTTATGTTTATATCTCAGAGGTCATGAAAATGTTTTAAGTCTTGCGTATCCAGAAACGCGACGGGCTTATTTGTTATGGTGCTGTATAAAATGATATAACCTCTGCTTCTTCAACAACAAAACTTTTGTGTGAGAGATAAAGTTTTACTACACTCGCAGTGTTTACAATGTCTGGCTGTGTGGAGCATCACTCTGTTTTAATGTTTGTTTTGAACAACATCTGCCAAAGACGCACATTAAAACAGCCTGAATGTAATTTTCCTCTGATGCAGGGGCTGAGTCTCTCTTTTCAAGCTGTATGTCACAGTTATAGCTAACATTACCAACATGAAGACAGGGGAACATGTTTCTCTTTCAGCTTATTGATAGATGTGGTGCAGTGAGAAATTTTCCCCTGTCAATCAGAGAGTTTAACTTTTTTTTAACAAATGTGCACAAATGAAAATCACTGTCCCTTCTTTCCTCTCCTTTTCTTTCCACAAACCAAACAGACAAGCAAACTGAGGGAAAGTAGGCATTCTGGACTTGTTGAATTGTGCGGTCAGAGTGAAACTTTGTGAGTTTCTCTAGTGTCACTCTGCACCTCACAGCTGCAGGAGAAGTAGCGCTGAAAACTTAAGAGACACAGTAAAACCTCGACTAGCTCACACACTCAACGAAGCAGCACACACACATATTCTGTAGGTAAACACAAGCTCAAGTTTGCACGCTCTTTGACATACATCCGCTGACCCTCCAGTCGCGTCCACACACACGCATTCAGGTTTCTTCTTCATTAATCTTCATTTCAACACACACTCTGGCCGCCGTCAGCACATGTGCTCCCAACAATCACTTGGCACTGCGCACACCCGAACACACACACATAAACAAGCTCTCAGAGGGTGAGATCTGATCGCTGACACTGATATCAGTTCCCCTCCTGCTGTTGAGCTGTCCATCTGGCTGCCCGATCAGAAGACAGAGTGGGGTCCTCGCAGCGGGGGCTCCTGTCACTGAGCATTAGGAGAGGGTTGACGGCAGACTGGAGCTGACACTGAGGATAATATTGGCATCAACAGAATCCTTTGGTGCTGGTACCACGTTGGGATTACGATGGAACATGATGACATCCGAGGTGGGCCGGGCCGAGTCGTTTCGAGGGCACAGCGTTCCCCGATGATCCCACGGATCTTTTCCTGGATTTTGAAGGAGTTTGGGCCACGTCCAGGGGACGGATCCACGTGGTGTGTTTGAGCTATTGCTGGACAGAGTTGCAGAAGCTGGGACGCCCTACTTTTACTGAGGCCAGAACTACATTTGACAAGAACTTGTGGTTTCTCTTTTCCATTGTGTATCTGCATCCAGGCCACATTAAACATATCATACTGGCAGAAAAATCCCGTTTCACCCACACACGAAGTGCCAATCCTCTCAGTTTTTACAACATTGTTGACAAAGATCTCCAAATAGCGGTTGCCGTGTGTTTGTTTGACTCTTTTTTCTAACTGGTTTGACTGATTCCAGTCCTCTCCCAGCCTCTGATTCACTACAACAGAGACAAATAAACTCCGAGCCTGCGTTTGGCCAAGCAAATCAGCGCTGTTGAATGATTCAATCCCAGGGTTTATTATGGTTTTTACGCCATGCATTCCAAATGAAGCTCTGAGCACGAACAGTCATTTTGGAAAACCAGGCACTTATGTTTTGTATATTTCTCTCTCCCTCTTTCTGTCTGTAGCTGGTTAAAAAAACCTCTTGTTCTGAGAGATAAATTTGTAGCTGTAGAGCTGCAATGAAGACCAGCAATGCCCGACAAAAACATGGAACTGTGGCCAATGTTCAAAGATTGTACCGAACAGAGAGGACTTTGTGAGCTGGAGTGTTTTAGTCCAGTTTTCCCCAGCTGTGTCTCGGCTGTCAGTGGGATATTTGGAGTGCTGGCTGGGGGCGACAGGAAGGTTTAGGTGTTGTAATCAAACTCCCTTAAATCCCCGTAGGCTCGTTACAGCGCTCAAATTCTGCACTAATTGGGTAGCGAGTCACACGGCAGCCAGGAACCCCGTCTACTCGGTGGCCCCAGGAGAGACATGAGAGGAGGGGACTCTTATTTTTTTAAATATGTGACAAAATTTAACCTTCAAGTTGAGGTTTTAGGCTTTACAAAAGCACACATCATGTCAAATGTTGCCAACACCGTTGACTCCCTCCATTGTTTATGAAGTGTTACACGCAGCTGAATTGGAAGCTACTCCCCACAAAACACGCATTCAACAAAACTTCTTTTTCTACATTAAAAAATACTCAGAAAAATTTGTAGGACTGTCGTGTTCACAACAATAGCTAATGTGTATTTTTAGAGATTTCTCAAGGATACTGCAGATGGATTTTAATGGATTCTGACCAGGTACTAAAGATAATGAAGTGTGGCACATAAAACTGGGTGATGCAACGTTGGTTTTTCAATAATTGGAATTGGAAGATAAACAATCTTCTCTTATCTGCGCTTCTGTCTCCCCACTCCTTCGCGTACCCCCTCCTCCCTCTTCCCTCCTCTTCTTCAATCTTCCTCCTTCCCCAGGTGCCTCCCCCTTCGAGGTTTATAGCTCTCGGTTCTTTGACTGCTGAACCGTTACCCCAAAGAGCAACAAACTGATCCGCGGTCACACTTTATAAGCTGTCAGCTGAACCGTGCTCCTCCGCCGACAGGTGAGGAATGTTTTCCTTCACCTCTCTGCCTCTCCGTGGGTGTTTCTCACACACACCGTTAAACGCATCTTTTCACTGCACCTGGGCTCAGCACTTTAAAGATGAAAGGAGAGGGGACAGGAGGAAACAGAAGATGAGAGGTGGTAGACAGCGGGAAATATGATCCATCATCACACGGGTCTTCCTTTTCAGCTCAGGAGCCACACTGGAGCCTGGTTCCTGTCAGGGTGTCCCGAGACCAAAGAGGGCTGGAGGCCTTCTTCACCTTTAAGGTTAAATTATTAAAAATGCGTGGCTTGTCCATGAACTCTTCACTGATTACGTGTACATCCAAAAAAGTTGGAATGCTGTCTAAAATGTCAATAAAAACAAACAAATTTTACTTACTGAAAACATCCGAACCCAAAATCTGATTGAAAATGATGCAAATACAACAAATAGATACTGAAACCAAACAACACCTATCAAAGCAGTTTGGATGAATATGAGATTATCAGCACCAAAATAAGTGATTTGTAAGTTCTATTTCCTAGCTTCCTGATCAGACTGGACTAATTGATTCACAGCACATCTAGGTCTCCATGACAACATCACGCTGGCTGATGAAGTTTTGTAGTGAGAAGAGAGATCCGGATTTTTCTACGATGAAAATGATTTCTGTGATAAATTTTGTAGTGATGGTGGACACAGGAGTTGGACTGGCAAAAAGAAAAAAGACAAAAGAGCTAAAGAAAGCCAAATGGGAGAGTGAGTAGTGAGTACAGCACAAACTAAAAGCTAAAACACAGGGGCTAAACTGTTTGTTATAATGTTCATTCCAACCCACAGTCAGCAGTTATTCTGCAGTGGTCTGTTCAAACTTGAGAGTCTATCAATAAAGTGAAGAGTGAGGTTACGTTAGCTCTGATTGGTAGATGACTGACAGGACATGATGAGGATTCACGACACATTATAGACATCTTTCAGCCCGCCGGGCTGTGATAAGCGCTAAATTTAGCTGGCTACTAAACTATGTTGTGGTTTACAAAGTTTGCTTGTTGTCGTGTTTCAAACAACAGCCCCACACAACTGTCATGAATACATAACCTTGTCATTTTCTATGCAGTAAATAGTTGTCTTGGACAAAACAATATAAAAGAGTAGTGTCAAAAAGATCTGATCCCCATTTTTAAAAACACACACACACACACACACACACACACACACACACACACACACACACACACACACACACACAATGCTCCTAATGACAGTGGAGAACAAAGAGAGTCTTTATTTCTAGCGCTAACTTTTAGCTAGCTTTTCCAGAAAGTCCTCACAGCTCTGTGAAAGATGCGATGAGGAGGATCTGTTTTATTTGGACTGCTTTGCCACCTTCTGGCCCAGAGTCTCCACACACTGTTGTTAAGATGAGACTTTTAACCAGACGTGTGTTTGTTTTGGAACAAATTTTCTTTTTACCATTTACAACGCGTCAAAGTAAGGTATTTAACAGTAAAGTTATGTAGCACTGTTGTTTGAAACAACAAGCAAATGTAATGTTGTACTGTACATCAGTAGCCAGCGAGATGTAGCACGAACAGCAGCCTGGTGCTACGACATATCCATAGGCTAACGTGTCAACAAGCAAACTGTTGGTTTGTACAGTTGTTTAGTAGCTGTCCATATGTAGCACTGACAGCCTGATGGTGTGAGACGTGCCAGTTATGTGTAACGTTAGTGAATCCTGGTTGTGTCCCGTCAGTCATCTACCAAGCAGAGCTAACATAACCTCACTCTTCATTTTATTGATAGACTCTCGAGTTTGAACAGACCACTGCAGAATAACTGCTGACTGTGGGTTGGAATGAACATTAGCACAAACAGATTAGCCTGTGTATTAGCCTTTAGCTCAGGCTGTATCACTCTCCTGTTTATCTTTCTCCTGCTCTTCTGTCCTTTTTCTGTCTGACAGTTAGGCTCCAGTGTCCACCATCGCTATAAAATTAATCACAGAAATTGTTTTCAGCAGAGAAAAACACTGATCACTGATGCCTTATTTGGTAGAGTAACTAGAAGATTAGCTTAGCTCCCTATATTAAATAAGTAGCATACCAGACAGTTTTATTTAGTTAGTTAGTTATACTTTATTCCAGACCCTTAGGTCCATATAAACAAGAGCTTTTTTCTATCTGCTTGGTAAAAATGGTGCCCCACAGTCTGTTTATTAGTACCGCTGATGCCAAGGCCAGAATTTAGCATTCATGACCGGAGGGAACTGCTTCTGAAAAAAAGAAATATAAATCTTTGTCCAAATGTTGCACTGCAAAGTTTAAAAACTATGAGGTTTCTAAAAACTGCAGACAGGGAAGAACAAAGGGATATTACCTCTGACATAAGACAGGAGAACGTCCAGGGCTGAGCCTGAATCATCTGCTAAAATAAATTAGCCGCTGTAATTTGGCTCTGTAGACCACAGTTAAGACTTCTGTGCTGATCCATGTGAACAGTGAATTAGTCTGTGCCTGTGTGGCTGATTAGTGTGTGTTTGATGAAGGCTAAGGTTTCTCACTCTGACTCCTGCCCACCCTGCAGCCTTCATGGCTAGCTGCTAACGGAAGAGAGGGATTGTGGGAAAACACAGAGGCCTGGGGCTGCAATGTCACCATCGCTCAGCATCCTTTTTGGCCTTGTTGCTAGTTTACACACACACACACACACACACACACACACACACACACACGAAAATGTCCCAACCATCAGCTTGCATGTGACATCAAGGTTCTGACAAAGACAAGCTGGCCCAGCAGTCTTGATTTTAACAAGCTCCAGCTGAGGGTGGACATAGGCCACTGTGATTCTGCTTAAGTCTGTGTGTGTGTGTGTGTGTGTGTGTGTGTGTGTGTGTGTGTGTGTGTGTGTGTGTGTGTGTGTGTGTGTGTGTGTGTGTGTGTGTGTGTGTGTGTGTGTGTGTGAGGGCTGGTACTCACAGTGACACAAGACAGCCTGTATATGTGTCTACTCCTTCATTTCCTGTTCCTGTGAGGCAGACTTTCCTCGTACAGAACATGGCAGCTCACCATCAGGGGGCAAATGGGCCTATGTGTGTGTGTGTGTGTGTGTGTGTGTGTGTGTGTGTGTGTGTGTGTGTGTGTGTGTGTGTGTGTGTGTGTGTGTGTGTGTGTGTGTGTGTGTTACCATTAGAAGTGAAAAGTCATGCACTCAAGAGGGAATCAATCGCACTTGTTGCTGATTGAGCCATGACTCCACCTCCTTCTTCTCCCGCCTCCTCCTCCTCCTCCTCAAGCTCTCCTCAGCTGTGAGTGATTAAGTTGATCTGGAGGGGGTGGGTGAGTGCTGGAGGTGGAAGGGTGAGAGGAGGGGACAGGGTACTCACTCACAGGCTGAGTAATGGCTTCCAGAGACCCCCGACTCCCCGGCTCTGTGCAGCACAAGGGCTAATCAGGAGTGACATCTCGGCCCGTTTGGACAGTGTTAAGGCAGCCCCGCTCCTGTCAGGCAAAGACATGGACAGCCAGCCCCCTCCTCTCTTTCTCCCCACCACAGGACCCCCACCGCTAGGCCGCCAGTCCCTGCCACAACCATCTGACAGGGAAATGTTGGTTATGAAGCAGGAGGGGCGGACAGAGCGGAGAGATGAAGGCAGAAATGACAGAATATTTCATGCAGATCTGAGGCTGAGAGAGAGGCAGCCAAAGACAAGCACACAGGGAGCTACATGAAGGCCTGTGTGTAGTTGAAAGCTTGTTGGTGTGGTGTTGGTGTGTGCTGGTGTATCAGATTGACTCTGTGTGTTTTATAGAACCTCTGAGCCGCTGGGGAAACCCATCATGTTCAGTTAACAGCACAGATCTGAGACAAAAGCAATACTGAGGTTACCAAGCCTCTGTGTGTGTGTGTGTGTGTGTGTGTGTGTGTGTGTGTGTGTGTGTGTGTGTGTGTGTCTGTGTGTGTGTGTGTGTTTGTGTGCGTGCAAGGGTTACGATGTGGTCTGCTGATTTGTGCTGTTTCCACGGTGATTGGTTTCCATCACGCGTCCGAGGGGCTAAACCATCGACAGCGTTTCCCCGACATCCGCGCGACCCGAGTTCTTTCCATTTTTCAATTTCACTTTCATCAACCGCTGCCGCCTGTTTTTTCATTTTTCTATTTCCAGCCGATGACAGGAAGTGTGTGAAGTGTGAAATTAGAAAGAGCGTGTGTAAATAATGGCGTGTAACACGGAGAACACACACATGAAGAAAATACGCATACGAACACACGCGTACGCTGTTGCATAAGCCATGAGACAAAACTCATTACATTCAAACTGAGTGATGGAAAAACAGGGCTGAATGCACGGACTTGCCTCCAAATGATATAATTACAAAGAGAGGATGACAGTGGGACTCTTCTCGTTTGGTTTTATTGAGTGTGAGGTCAGAATACTGTGCAAAGAAGTGCAAAACGAGGCCTGTTTCTCTTTACGGCACTGACTGAGCAGACTTTCAGTGTGTTATTCTGTCCTTTAGAGTCTCTGTATGAAGAAGCCTCTGCTTTATGTCGCTGTTTGATACACACACTCACTCCCCTCCCCACCTGGGTTTAACTGTCTGACAGAGTGAGATGTTGGCGTAGTGCAGGGCTGGAGAAGGAGGTCAGGGGCGCGAGGGCAGGCAGGGCCCTCAGACGTCCATCAAAATGACAGGTACCCCATACCCCTGCCTTAAAACTCCCTGACCCACCCCAAAACCTAGTTTCCCTCCTTTTTTTGCAGATACACACATAATCACAAACACACATCCACACACACACACACACACACACACACTGGAATACCAGGCCTAAAAAAGTAACCCCGCAGCGAAAAGAGACCAGCTCTTCGCAATTAGGACATTCTGCGGCCATGAAATCATTCTGAAAATTAGCTCCAGGAAGCGAGGAGGGAGACAGAGACAAAAAGAAAGAGGGGAAAAAACGAGAGTGAAAGAAAAAGGGTGAAGTTGAGGGAGAAACTAAGTGTTCTGGATCCCCTCAGCAGTCAAACGCACAGGCCACATGTGCTGGAAGGGCGCAAATGAAAGAATTCAGAATTATTCCAGATAATGAGGGCTGTTAAGATTAACAATTAATCCTCTGGCCTCACGACATGTTAGATTTAAACCTGGGGAAATGACTCTGAGTGGTGTGAAAGGTCTCTGACAGCGACTCAGACAAGTAAAATACTTTGTGTGTATGTTTGTGCCTCCGGTGGCTGACGGTGTCCAGGCTCCAGGTCCTGACAGGAGAAGGAACCAGGGTTTGATTCTCAGCTCATAAGCTGCTCTATGTTCGCCGTCTGTCTGTCCTTGACTTGGCTACAACATTGTCTGTGCAATTTCTGCAGATCTGGAGCACTCCTGTCGCCCCTGGTTTACCCTGCTGTGACCCCCTGCCTTTATACAAACAGCATCTGCCAGCAATCAGCCTCCGACAAGCTCTAAGTAACGCTGGGACAACATTACGCTGTGGCACCTCAACCCTCAGGCCACTAAGCTCAGCATTTGAGAGATAGACTTTGGGATCACTTGCTGCTGGCCTTTTCTACTAACTTTAGAATAAATGGATCTGTGTGTGAGTGTGTGTGTGAGCCCAGCTGTGGGTTGTTAGTAGCAAACTCAGCTCAGTGGGGAAGGGGCACCAGATGGTTGGCGGGATGGAACGATTGAAAGTTGAAAGGAGGAAGTGTAAATCGCAATTAGAGAAGACGAGGAAAGGCCTTTGGAATGGGGGAATGTGGAGAAATTGCAGAGCAAAGCACGGAAGTAATCCAAATCTTAACTTTCCATCGCCTTAATCCAGCAGTGCCACGCTGAGAAGCACAAATGCTGTCAGCAGAACCGACATTTGCTATGTAATCAGTACACAGCAGCTGTGAAGGGCCACATGGGAAGGGATGCAGACCAGGGATGATCTGATGCCACTAATTGATGAGCTAACCAGTCCAAATGGAAGAAACCACTAAGAAAACAGTCAAAACAGAGCACAGAAAAACTCAAGGCAAACTGGTTCATTGAGTGTTGTGAACATCGGTGTAGTGAGCTCCAACCTTTGGTCTTAAGAAAAACTTAAGAATATTGACAATTAAAATTATTTCTTGGAGGTCAAACCTTGTTACCCTGAGGTTGGCTAAAGAAGACACATTTAATAACACAACTGCAGACATCGATGGTGTTTCAGTGTAAAGTGTGACCATGTTACTGGTGACTTATAGGCCAACAACCACTGACATGTTCAGCTGAGAGTCAACAATTAGCATGGTCACTCTTTGCTCCAAAGAATCTGTAGTTCTGTAACCGTCAGAACTCTATAGAAGTTGACTGGTGTGTTATTGCAACATAGGCTTATGTTTGTGGACATGCAGCCACATTCTGCGTTGATTTGTACTTTGACTCGTTTGTCATCATCAAACCCAAAAGTCCAGATTCACCCCATCTTATTTTGCAACACTTGAGGGTAAAATGGGAGGACATGTTGTGCTGCAGTTCCTTAATAAAGTTCTGGTATCGTTAAAACAACATGTGTTTTTCTCAACATAAGGGAAGTCTGACAGTCGAGCAAGGATCACGCGATCGAGTGATCTGCTAATCAAGCAATGGGAGAGGTTGGGAATGCCTTTGGAGGCAAACAATGGAGGCAGTGGGTTGTTTTTGTGGTATCCGGAGCAGCAGGCATTGGGAAATCAACTTCAGCTGAACAGCCCCACACACACACACACACACACGCACCATAATTTGACAAACATTTGGCAGAAGTACCCATCTTGATTAAAGGCTGCATGCTTGTGTGATGTATGTTTCTGCTGATGACATGCTGCTTTGCCAGCGTGTGCAGACATGTTAGCTTTTCCTCTGTGGGAACTTGCTTGTGGTGCATGTTGTGTGTGCTTGTCTCCTGTCTGATTAGCGGCTGCTTCTTTCAGGTGTCCCTCGTCCTCCTGTTCTTTAATCAGAGCTGAGGCCCCTGCCATAGCCGGAAGGAAACCCTGTTCCAGGAAGTAGCTGCCTGTTACTATACACATGGCCTCACTGTGGCCTCAGAGCCAATCTTACATCTATTCATCTAAGGAAAAGGAAAACTGCCATTCCCATCCTCAGTCATTCCCAAATCCAGTTAAACTGTGGACTCCTGTCCTGAATGGGAGGTGTGGTCCTTTGTGTGTTTGTTCTGACCCCGGTGATTGACATCTCGTTGACAGGTACGACAGAAATACACACCACTTACAGTCTGTGACTCAACACCCCTGCATAAAATTTTCTAAGGAATGTTATTTGCTTAAGTCAACTTGAGTTGCATCTGAGGTGCACTATGGGTCACTGAGCCCTCATTCAGGCGCTGAGTGATGATGTCATACTTAGGAAACCACCACTGGGACAGCAGGAAGGAAAATAAGAGCCATAGCGGTAAAAAAGGGGAAAACAGAGATTGGAGGCGACGGTTGTGAAGTGGAAGAGTGTTTCTGGGCTCTGCGTCTGCGAGAGTGGTGCGGTTTCTGGCTTGCTTAGAGTTTTTAATAAACCGCCTGTTGAAACATGACAGGGATACCGGGTAAAATCACGGTCATTTTACCGTGATGACTGAATTGGCTCAACAAACCTGGAGATAAACCAGATTACGACAGTGCTGGTCTTTATGATGCCAATGAGGACACATTTCAACAGAGCGGTGTTTTCTACTCTCAGAGACCAACACTCCCCCAGTTTTTGTACCACAAACACTTCTTCTTGTCTTCAGAGCAGGAGTTTGTAGCCTTAAAACTAAGAATGACATATTGACCCTGAAACTCTTTATAGGTGAAAAATTAGGCAACAATTTTTTCTCCACTCAGCTTTGTGCATCGATGTGGGCAGGAACTACCACTAAATTCAATGTGTCTAGTGTTATAAATAGAGATTTAATGATAAACCCAATCTGCCTTACGACACAGTGCACAATTTTTTCAATAGTGTAAGTCACTCAGTTAATTTTCATTAAAAAGAGATCGCCTCATGAAACTACTATCTGTGTAGCTTTTATTTCCCTGTTACTTTATTTAATGTTTTGTAATACATGCGCTTTTATTTTGAAAGGACACACAAGTAGAATGTGGTGTAAAAATGACAAAACTTTAGGTTTGTGTAGATTAAAAACAGCTAAAACAGCTACAAACAAACAAATAATCAATCTGACGTAGGTTATGTCTCTCTTTATCTACTACCCACCAAACAGGAATGTAAACATGACTAATAACACGAATGCAACGAGAGAAATATGTCTTTACTTTTTGCCATCATATAGCAGCCCTGTACAAATGAGAAAGAAAATAAGATATGATTTTTTTAATGGGACACTTTCATCATATCTTTTCTCAATTGGCAATATGTACAATGTCTACTTACTGTAGATGCTGTGCCCCCTGTAAACACATTTCAAGGCCCCCACTTTTTACTCCATAACGTCTTTTAAACATGTGACCAGTGTCAGTCTCCCTACTCTGCACACGCTGCAACCGCAGACAACAGAACAAAACAGGCTACAACAACCACCCAGACACTCAGTGCTTTCAAAAGCCTTTTTGAGGACAGGGGCTCTGCTGATGCCAGCAGAAAACAACCTGGCCTACCCAGATCCCTCAGCAGACATATTCTGCTGCTGTTAGGGTGAGGGGTGAGGGGTGAGGGGTCAGAGGAGAAGGGGGAGGGGCTTACCTCTGGAGCACAGCCATAGAACAGCTGCCCCTGACGAATACACACACATTCATGCGTAAGCACACTCTACACATTAACCCACTCAACCCCTGTCTCAAGCTCTCGTCACTTTTTATGTTTAACAAAGACATTTTCTCCATTTGAGACCAGAATTATTCTGTCTTTCCTGCAGGTGTTTCATGTCTTTGTATGATGTGTCCTGTGGTCACAGTTAAAGTACACCAGTCTGTTTCCTCTAAGCACGTCCATGTTTCACTGATTCAACAAGAGATGCAAACAAACAAACAAACAAACATAACACCAACTGATTTTACTCATCAAAGGTTTCCAAATCTGTTTTGGGTCTAAGCAAGGAGGATGAACAATATGTAGCTTATTTGTGAAGCTGTTTGCTTTGGTTCTGTTCCTGTTAACTCTGAGTTTGAACAGATGGGGAAATTAAAAGAGAACCGAATCTTCAGAATCAACTTTCGCATTGTTTGTTGGGAAGAAATGACTAGTCTCACTTCTACTATGGGTGTCTGGTTACTGTGTATTAGTGTTGAACACATTCATTTAGTTTTTTAGCAGCCTACAGATTGTCACAATGCAGACCGCCTTGACTTAAAACCAACCAGGAAAACTTCAATATAACTAAGATATTTGCATCACCAGTAGTCTGTTTCTTTTACGTATACCTTTCAGCTACCTGAAACGCTGTTTTTTTTTCCCTCCAGTACTACTCTATTACCCATGAGCACCAGCACCCACTATCGTGGGCTCCTGACTCTTATCAGCAGGGCTGGGATGATATGTTATTCCCGCGATTTGATTCTGTTACGACTGTTAGGGGGCTGATTTGATTTAAATTGCGATTCTTCAATATTTATGTTTTTTACGATTTTTAGTTTGCTTTTTTTAACACCAGACCATGAGAAAAAGTTAAATGATGATGATAATGTCCACAGGCTATATCAGTTTTCCCCAATCATACACATCTAGTGAGTCAGAGAGAAACAATTCACCCTCTGCTGGAGAAAAGTGGTAACTTGTTTTCCAATCCAATTTATAAACAAAGACTGAAATGAGGAATTTGAATTTGAAAAAAAAACATTTTTTTTTTTTTTTACAAAGAATCCAGATTTTGATATTGTCAAAAAACTTTGTAAACTCCTTTTACTTACAGCCCAGTGCTCTGAGACCTAAAACTCTGAGACTACAGTGTCCACCATTACATTAAAAGATTAATCCAAGAATCTGTTTTTCGCAGAGGAAAACACAGATCTTTCTCCTCACTGCTAAACTTTGTCGGCTGTTGTGGTGTTGCCATAGGAATTTCTATGTGCTATAAATTAAACAGGTTCTGGACAACCTGGACAGGGAAGCTGAAAAATAGCATTTAGAAATAACCTGTTTTGACACAACTAATCTCATTTTGAATTGTGGATAAAGATCAGGCATATATCTAGATGTGAGACTTTTTCAAGATCACTCAAAAAGTCCTCACATGAATTTTAATACAGAAAAGATTGAATGAAACAGGAAATGGAGGCTCTCAGCGTCTAGTTAAGCTCTTCTCAGTGTCCATAAACATGTTATTATTTTACTTCCCCAACAATGCTTCCTCCACAAACCCCTTCCCTCTGATTGGCCAGACCGCTGGAGGCTTGTAAGGGGCAGAGCTATGAGCAGAAGAGCAGACCTCAGTGTTTGAGGCTCGCCTGCCCAACATGTCATGAACCAGTGTGGAGATCCTTATGTGATGACATCATCATTTTCAGCAAGTGTCTAAAAATCTCTGGCTAAATTTTTAACTGAATTTTATGAACAGATTCAGGAATTTTTACAGCATATGAACATGTATAGGTTTTAAAATCTCATGTTTACACTGAACACTCTGCATTGTTACTTTATATCCATATCTAGAATATGGGAAAAGCACAAACCCCCTGTTTAACGTCAGTCCGCATAATGATAGACTGCCAAAGTGGAAGGTCTGTGCAAAAGCAAAACTTTATAACAACAGAAACCAACAAAAGTTTTGTTTTTTCTTTAACTTATAATGTAATTTTTTGTTGAGTTTGAATAAAGTTTAAATGGTGGAAAAAAGTTAACACCACTGGTAAACTGGTGGAGCCACTCTGTCTTCACGTCTCACTTCCAGTGTGTGTCTTTTGCTCTTCTGGTTTGATATTGTTCATGAATCTGATGCATGTTGCTGCTTTGGCTGTTTGCAGCACATCATTTCAGTTGTCACATTTGTTTTAAACTCTCACTTGTGCTCAAATCTCAAATGGATATTTTCTGAGGCTTTGTGAGGTTCGTCATCCCACATCAGGCAGAGGTGTTACGGCTGAAATACACCAGATGCATCTTTGATCCGGCTCCGCTCTATGGCACTGGATCAGATAGGTGTTCAGTCAAATCAATTTTGCCAGTTTACACTGGATCTGCTCTGCTGCGGTCCAGCAGGTCACAGGTCGTATGCAGCCATCCTATATTTGCTGGATGCCAGAGCTGTGACACATAAATTCAGAATTGGGAAGATCAAGTGGGACAAGAAGTTGTGCACGGAAACTACCCAAAACACCCAGCAACTTTCAAAATAGAACAAACTGTGTCTAAACCACTGACTGTGAAAAAAAAAAAAATGAACGTCATCTTGCTCCCCCTGGTGGCTGGCTGCAGTATTAGTCAAAAAATCTGTCTCTCCAGTCATTCCAGCAGTGTTGTGGTCAAACTTTGAAAAATAAGCACACCTTGTAGAAATGTTTCTCACATCAGATTGTTGTGGTGATTTGAAGATATTCAAAAGATGTTCAACTCATCTTTTTTCTGAAAAATGTTGTTTTCATTAGTTATTAGAGGTTAAAAATGAGGCTTTACGTCACGTTCAACGATGATTGACAGCTGCTGTTCTTGTGTATTTTCTTTGGGGATTGTAAAATATGTCGGAAGGGAGAGCCAAGAAGAAATTAGACTCTCAAAAGGAAAAAAGATATTATCTTTGTCGTCCGGCTCCACTCGGATTCTCTCATAGCCTCTACTGCGCAGACTCTGGCTGCACAACTGCTGCCAATGGCGGTGCCTGTGACGGGGGTATTTTGGCTTCAAAATCATACAATGGTAAATGGCAGAGCCACCCTGTCCACTCTATGTACAGTCTATGGTCAAAACCTGATTTTATTCGGCCTGACTACAGCAACAAATGGACATAATGAGCGGGGCCAGACCAGGAGTCAACAGGTTTGAGGTTTTACAGCCCAACATGTATGAAGAGAGACTTATCAATGGAGAGAGAAATGCAGGAACTCCTCGGTCTCGAGACTTCAGCTGTCTGTCAGTCAGCTGGTGTGAAGCGACGAACACAGCCAACACGCAGAAGAGTGGAGCCGAACTGCAGACATATCTGGTGTATTTGAGCCATTTGACATTGATGCCAAGTCTGGAAACTATGTCACTTGAAGTAAAGCAGATTAAAGCTTTTTGAGAGAAACTACAATGTGTTGTAGTGACATGGACAAGCAGCAGTGAGTGCTGAAAGGCCATGCGAGGTGCGGGGCAGATGTTAAACACACTGTGACTGAGGTTAGACAGGGTGAGAGACAGGGCTACTGTCAGAGCCTGACTGAGGAACAAAAGTGAAAAAACAAACTGCTCCTGCTATGAAGAATGATTCAGAGGGCAGAAACATGTTTTTGTTCTTTAAAAAAAGAGTGATTTCATCTTTCCAGATCAGACCTCAAAGAGTGAAACATCTGCACGCTGAAATCAAGTCTAATCAAGCTGTGATCAAAGATCTCACATCTCTGGGAAAGGAGCTGCATATCTTTGGTGGAGAGCCCACGTTCTCGATTTTCTCTCCCTGGTGATGCGATGTAGGTCTGAGCCGTCAAGGTGATGGAAATTAGTACAGGCGCTGATCCGCAGGCCTGATGGACACGTGTGCTGGCCCGTGAGTGCTCCAAAGATCTCCCTTCTCCTTCTCCTCCTCCTTCTCTGTCATCTCTGCGTTTCTCCCATGGTTTTTCCTCCCATGGTTTATTATTACGGTATAATCGCTTCCATCTGCCTGTCAAGCCACCGAGTAGACGGAGATCAGGAACAAAAGACAGTGAGAGCGAGACAGAAAAAGAGGGCAGGAGGGATTTTTCTCTCCAATACAAACACATCTCCTCCCGCCCCTCTCCTCCTCTCAAAGTCCCTGGTCAGACCAACTCAGAACGCTGCAGTCACTTTTCTCTTTCTTTCGGGGATATCATAATTCAGCATGACTTCTGGACAGCTTCATGCACAATTAGGAATTCAGCGGCTCTGGGCAAGAAAATGTGATTCAAATTAGTGCTGTATTACATTACTGTTTACTCATGATCTCGGCTGCCATCTCACACCCTCTCAGTTTTTCTTTGACGCTGGTCCGAGTGTGCATGTGTGTGTTTGGATGCACGAGTGCACTTTCACGTATAATGTATACACCCGGCAGGAATCCATTTATAGAAGGAAGTACTCTCCAATTTGGGTTCCTATAAACTCCCAGCACCACCCGAGAACTTGTATCTCACATCATTAACACGTATTACTTGCTATGGTGCTCTACTCCCAAGTCACATGGCTATAACCGGTAGCAATCAGCTGTGATGCAAACAAATGTGTTTGATGTACATCTGAGGTCAGCAGAGGGGCGAGGGAATACTCACTCTAAACCACACAGGACCCCCAGTCCTCTGATCTCCAATCAGATTATCCCATCGTTCCAATTACAGCCAATCACAGCCAATTAAATCCAATTATAGCCAATTATGGATAATTAGAATGCCCCGGAGATTGATAGCTTGGAGAGATGGGGCAGCGGGCTGTCACTTTCAAGAAACCCTGACACTCATCGTTCTTTTTCTTTTTCCTATTTGGTCGCTTGCTTTATCTTTGCCCAAAAGATCTCACTGGATCTTTTCAAAAGAAGCCCTCTGACTTCAAAGACGTCACGATAACAGGGCAGCGTAAAAAATACTCTTCTGGCTCTCTTAAAGATCTGCAGTCTGTCCTCCGTTGCTCCTAAATTATGGAGGTTCCTGCTGAAAGATATAACACTGAAATGACCACCAATCTCCTCCGTGCTGTTCCCCCTGCCAGTTCAACTGGTTTACTCACTGCTTTTCTAAGACGCATGACTACCACTCTCGATGTCAGCCTTCTACCACAAAACAACTGGCGCTTTGACAGCTGGATATTTTGGTAATGTGGTTTGAGAGCTCTGCGAAACAGAAGGAAAGGGTCTACTTTTGTCCCAGAAGCAAGTTCGTTTTGAGACGAATGTCCTCAAAAATACCTATCCGTGTATTTTCAGAAGTTCCCCTATATGGTGAATGTTTTTGCAACAGTTCAAGCCCTCTCACTGGGCGCTGTGGAATGTCCACGGGTTGTGTTTTCGTACGGCTTTGAGTTTCGGACTGCCAGCGTGCTGTTGTTTGACTTGGATTGATAGGAGTTATACGAAGACATATTTCAATTTTTTAGACACTGCACAGACACGGGCTAATGTGGAAAATGAAACGAGACTTCAGATTTAAGTCAGGTTGACATTCTTGAGCTCAACAGGTCCGTCACGTTCGTCCATCAAACCGCAGGGCTCCTGTCAGTCAAAAGGTCAACCTCTGACCAGGTCCTGCCCCGCCTCTTGTTATCCCATAGTCCACTTGAGGTAGTTAGAGCAAAGCCTTTTATTTTAACAATTCTATTTTCCATTCCACGGAGCAATTGATGCTATCGTTTTGATTAAAATCACTGCTCAGATATTTGGCTCTAATGGCTGACAGAGAATAATGAGGCCTGTTCCAGAAAAAGTCCAGCCAAGATAAAGTGCATAAAGTGCAAGTGCAAAAGCAAAGTCTTTTGCTGTTTGAAGCATTTTAAAGATTGAAATAATTACTATAAAATACTCACATAAAAGCTTCCTTGTGTTTCACTTTGTCAGATTTCCAAGATAGTGCCTGCAGCGGTTTCTGTTTGTATGGGAGTTAAGGTGGACTGAAATAACCTGACATCAAGAGGCGCTGACCTAACTCTAAATAACCCCGACCATCGGTAATCCACTCAGATTCAGAGTTTTTGGGGTGTCTTTTGTTACATGAGTAAGTCTTTCCAGGCCTTTGTGAAGCCTCCACTGTGTTTCCTGCTTTCTCTTGGGTTGCATAAGTTCATATATATCAGTGTGGCTTTTTGGGTGGAGGGGGTTCAAAGGAAACATAGAGGATAAACAAACAGGCTTGCAGAACCGTGGAAGGCTCAGCACTGATTGCCTGTCTCAGATTGAGTCTGCCCTGGTTTATTTGTCTGTGTCAGTGAGATAAACATCACAGCAAACCATGGACAAGAAAAATGAACCCACGAGAGGATGAACACACACGCCAAGCACACACACCAAGCGAAACCACTCACACATGTATTCTTGTACATGCCAGGATGTGAAAATATATCCACAAACACATAGGCACTCTCTATTTTACTCACTCATACATCCACATTCCTTAATGCCTTCCCTGGCCCCTGCCATGAACAGACCTCTGTAAGAGCTGTCAATCAGTGCTGGTCACCATGGAAGTGACTCCAGCTCCTAACAAAGACCCTTAAGAGTTTCTCACAAGGCGAAAGGAAAGCACACAGAGAAAAACAACAAAGAAGAGGACACAAACAGACAGCCAGAGACTTTCAGGGAGACACATCAGCGCTTGCAAGGCACAGAGATTAACTGACTTGAGCGAGTGAGTTGCCACGTAGATGAAGATTGAGTGAAAGGATGTGATGGACAAATTAGACAGAAACACACTGAGATAAAGGAGTCAAGAGGCAGAGTTGAAGAAGAGTTGGCAAAGAGAGGGGAAGATGATTTTCTGCCTTTGCCAGACATCCCATCAAGTCTCATGAACACTGACACAGTCACACAGAAAAAAAGCCACAAGAGAATATCAATTTGATTTGGAAATAAACTTTCCCAAACTTTTCTGCCCATTTTAAGATCTTGAAAGCCATCATGGGTGGTTTTGATTGGCTGAGGTGACAGAAAGCCCGAGGGAGCGTGGGACAGTGGGTCGAGAGGTGAGGGGTCAGCGGGTGTGAAGGAGGCCTGGGCAATGAGCCTGTGGCGACAGGGTCAGATGGGTGTGTGGGCCTCGGGCAGAGTGCCAGGCTGAAAGTCACTTGGGTGGGCTCAGAGTGGGTCTGGTGGGTGAGAGGGGCATGAGGTGGAGGGTGGAGGTCTAGTGGGGAAGGGTGGAGTAACATACTGGAGAAATCACAGAGTAACCCACCAGTGGGATGTTTCTAAAACGTGACACTCAGACTTGTTACTGTCTGACCAAGTGCTGTTTTCAATCCCTACACCTATCCAAGCAACAACACCTGCTGAGCTACGCACAGAAGTTTAGGTAATCAACAACTGAAAACCAATTAGTCCAATCTGATGCACATTATTTTCAGCTCCTTCTAAACATCAATGTGGCTAACGATGCTGTCCCATTAATCCAGACTAGGTTTTCTGTCCGCTCACCAGTCAGGCTTACACTTTTAAAATGAAAACTTAACATTAACTTTAAGGTGCTGTGAGGAGTTTCTAAGTCATCTTGAAAAGTCTCCCTTCTAGGTATACATGCCTGATTTTTATCCACACTTTAAAATTAGATCATCAGCACCAATATTACAAGTTACAGGTTATTTTAAATTGCTACTTCTTTGCTTCCTGATCGGGTTGAACAGGACCAGATTGATTTACAGCATGTCTTGGTCTCTGTGATAACACCACACTGGCTGCCGAAGATTAGTAGAGAGAAGAGAGATCTGTATTTTTCTCCGCTGAAAATGATTGCTGTGATTAATTTTGTAGTGATGGTGGACACTGGAGCCTAACTGTCAGACAGAAAAAGGACAGAAGAGCAGAAGCTAAAGGCTAACACAGGAGAGAGATACAGCCCGGGCTAAAGGCTAACACTAAGCTGTTTGTGATAATGTTCACTCCAATCCACAGTCGGCAGTTATTCTGCAGTGGTCTGTTCAAACTTGGGAGTCTATGAATAAAATGAAGAGTGAGGTTACGTTAGCTCTGCTTGGTAGATGACTGACAGGACAGAACCAGGATTCACGAACGTTACAGATTACAGACACGTCTTAGAGCACCAGGCTGCCAGCTGTGCTAAATAAAGAGCTACTAAACTACTTACAAACTGACAGTGTTTACTTGTTGTCACATTAGCCTACAGATAAGTCGGACCACTGGGCTGCCGATAGCACTACATATAGCCAGGTATTACAATGTTTACTTGCCATGTTACTGTACTGATAAATACCTTACCTCAGCGCATTGTATCCAGTAAAAAGTTGTCTTAAACAAGGAAAATTGGTTTAGATTCGATCTCCATTTAATTCCAAACACACGTCTCGCTAAAAGTGATTTCTGACAGTGTGCGTGAGACTCAAGGTCGGGAGGCAGTCAAGGCAGCCCAGTTTACACAGATCCTCCTCGTCGCATCTTTAACAAAAAAATTGTGCAAAGGAAAAATGTTCTATTGTTTTGCAAACTACTTTAAAGTAGTTATCTCAACTACCTTTATAATATTTTGGTCCCATGTAATTAGTTAGATTGACAAAAGTTCAAATTCTAGGTTTGAGGCTTGAGCTAAATTTGTTGAGTATGCTTCAGCAAAGAACAGGGTCTCCAGTTCTGAGGGGTCCTCATCTACATTTTTCAGTTTCCCACTCATGTGGCCATCCCCCATGTTCTCCTGTTCTGTGTGTGGATTTTATCACCATAGAGGTGAGTATTTTTATTTGAGTGTTGCATTGAAATTTTAGCTTCAGAGTTGGTCGATTCATTATTAGTTGATCAGTTGCAGGTTTGTGAGTTGTTAGGGTGGCTTTAGCTAAGTGGTTGAGTGGCCAGAGGGTCGAGGTTTAAATCTTGCTCCTGTAGTAACATAAAGTGTTTCTGAGAAAGACAATAAACCCCAAAATTGTTCCTGCCATTGGGCAGCAGGGTGTGAATGAGTATGTCTGTCTAAGCTAAAACTAATAGCCTGCCATAATAGTCTGTGCCATCAGTGTGTGGGTGAGCAAAAAGGCTTGGCATTGTTACGTTTATTTTCGGAGCCAAACACAAGTTGGCACGACGTTTACTTTTCCAATGATAATTCTTCTTTTTTTTTTACAGTTATTTTTGGGGATCTTATGCCTTTAATTGGATAGCAGAGAGGACAGTGGATAGAGCAGGAAACAGGGCAAGAGTGGGGAGTGACATGCAGAAAAAAGGCCACAGGCTGGATTCCAACCCGCACCAACTCCATAAGGGTGAACCTCATGGAGCACGACCTAGACCATCTTAAAATTTGTCAATTGATTATCTAAAGTAGGTTTGACCTTTTTTTGTTTTCTTTCTCTGATATGGAGATAATGCAGTGAAGAACTATATTCACATTGCAGGTCAGTGATGTCTAATGCCAAGTCTTCAAATGCTTTTTAAAATTTCACCAAACTTTGTTAAGTTTTAAATCTTTTGTATGATATGCAAACTGAAGTTTTGCTTGATAAGACAGTTTGGATCAGCATGTAAATTCTGATAAGTATCATAAAATGAACTTGGCCGGTCTTTCGATCATTTGTTGATACAAATATAACAATTTTTCCCAGGTGAATCATCCACTGTCATTGCAAAACTGACAGAAATGGCCTTTTTAACATACATGGTTACATCATCCATCTATTCGGACTAGAACAGGCAGGTCAAAGAACATGGCAGTGGATGGGGAACAGATTTTGACATGTTTAACTGACAATAAACTGAACAAAATTGGCATTTAAGTTTACAACATGGGGCTTGGACTTCTTATATTGTGTTTTATATTGATTGATAGGTCTTAGATATGTTTCAATGCAAAAAACGACAACACAAATACAAACGGCACAACATAACAGAAGTACAGCCACAACAGAAAAAAAAGAGGTTAGTTGTCCCAACGGACACAGAAAAGTTGCTACAGTAAGAAAAGGATTATCTTTTTTAACTTTATCTATGATAAATACAGCTTTGTAGGGGTGTCACCTTGCAACATCCTTCATAGTACTTATATTTTTTTATTTACCAGAAAAATATGTCATCTCATATTTAGCTGTATGAATCAATAACGTTAGCATTAAAGCTATATTTAGCATAGCTGAAGGTTAAAAAAAGAAAACAATCATTTTTCTAACTTTCACAACTTTTCTGTGTCTGTTAGGATAACTGACCTTTTAACTTCCGCTGTGGCTGCACTTCCATTGTGTTGTGGCTTTTGTGGTGTTTGCATTCATGTTTTTGCTCCTGCATTTCTGTTGTTGCTTTTGCAAATCGGCTGACACCTACAGGCCACCGTACATTTATGATGTTATGACGGAGTGTGAATAAGATAATGAAAATCTCAAACAATAATTGTTACAAAGAAATCTCAGAACTCATGTTGAACAGTTTTACGTTGAGTAAAACCAGAGCAAGCTGCATGGTGCATTTATGAATGTGGTCACAGAAGGGTTCATGACAGAAACAAACATTATGATGTGAGGAGTATCACCTCTGAAGTGAAACAGTCTCTCTTTTCCCCCCTCACTCACAAACACACGCGAAAACACAAACTGAAGTCTTTCTCACACATCCTGTGCCTACTTCAGCCTGGTCCTAAACACTTTTCTCCCCAGTTTTGACTGAGACAGAACCAAGAGGCAGTCAAGCTGTTCCTTAAGAGCCGGTGACACGCTGATAGAAAACAGCACAGAGCGGTGACAGACAGAGTGAAAGGCAGAAAGAGAGGGGAGGAGGAGAGACAGTGAAGAAAGACAGAGGCCTTCAGTGGACAAGAACAATACCCACAAAGACAGAAAGAAAGAAAGAAAGAAAGAAAGAGGGAGAGGGTTTTTGAAAAGAGGCAAAGGGAGAGAAAGAGAGGAAGCAGTAAGAGAGGCCAAGCAGGAGTAGAAAGAGTGGAGAGCAGAAAAAAAGAAGGAGAGGGTGTTAAAGAGATTACTTTCAGGTTCAGAGACACTCTTTCTGGCTGCTTACTGGCTGTCACTCAGTGCCTGGCTCCTAGGGGGAGGGACGGCTGGCTCTCATTGGTGTCATTCACCTGTCCGTCAGCCTGACAGGCGGACCATAGGGCCTCATGTTGTGGTGCGGAAACTGTCTGTCAGCCACGCAGCAGCTGCACATGACATCATCCAAGATCAGGTTTGGAACACAAGACACAAACTCTGTGAGTGTGAGTGTGTGTCTGTCTGTGTGTGTGTCTGTGTGTGTGATGAAGAACATACACGCATATATGTGAAATTTCAAAAGTCACACTCTGGAAATGCACACACACACACATGTGGATGCTGCCTACTGACATACGCATATTCACACCAAGACACACAGCTCCCTGTGGATTGCACCTCACACTCTCTCCAGTCCCCTGGCTGTCCTCCCCTTCACTTTGCTCTCAGAAGGGCCTCGTTTCTGGCAGGACAACAACCCTAGGACATCTGCACACCAGAAGACACACACACACACACACACACACACACACACACACACACACACACACACACACACCAGACACACACACTTGCATGCATCTGCAAATTCGACAGCTGGACAGTTAGACAGCCAAAGAGGAAGGGCAGATCTGTGCATACATCTTGGCTGTAATTAGCCACACACACACACACACACACACTAAAGGGATCAGCACATGAATAAACCTCTCTTACCTACACACACACACGCGTGCACACACACACACACACAACCACAGAACACACACGTAGCTCTCACAGAGAAGTTTTGGCATGGAGACAGCACCCATCTGTTTTGAGCTAATTTAACATGGTCACTAAAACAAAGCAGACAAAGGCCCGTCCTGTGAATAATGATCAAGTGACTGTCAACTGAAAAACACTTCTGGCTCTTGTGCGTATGATTTGCTCTGTCTCTGCTGGTCCACGCAGCTCAAATCAGTGAATTTGGTTTTGGAAGAGACTCATTTGAAGCAGTGAGCTCCTGTTGTGTGCTGCGTGGGAGGAATCATAGCTGGATTTGGAAGTGCACACCAGGACTGCTCCAAACTGAAGACTTTCCCAGCTGACTAGCAGTTAGTACATGCCATCTGTCATCTAACGACATCTACAAATGTCTTGTTCCTTTTGCTTTTGAAATAACTCTGATTATTATTTTTTATGATCCATCAAAGTTTAGATTTCTATAGATGGTATGCACGTGACGTCGAGGTAGGTGGAGTTACTGGGATTGTATCCAAGTAGTGACAAGTAGCATGTAGCATGTAGCACTGTGAGCATAGGGTAGCAGCCAGTGGTCATCATCCGGTTTAGAAAAATGAAGCCAATGCAGAAGTGCAAAAAGTTGAGGTCCATTGAAAATCTGCCCGAGGCTGGCTGCTGAAGACTCGAAAGCCAATAAAAACAGACTTTTCCTGCATTACAAAACGTTTACAGACTGGTTCAAAACCTGCTTGGGGCTTGAATCACTAATTTCTCTATTGGCACACACTGTGCGGAGGTGAATTTTTTTCCTAACTCCACGGTTTAGAAGATATTAAGATAATAAGTTTGCCCAATCAGAGGCACTGCTCAGCTCATGTGACTGATGGACGCCCTATAGATGTTAGTAATGAGGCTCAAAGCCCACGCTATATTCAATATCACCCCAGCTGCCAACCGGTTTTATTACTCTGCATCAGGAACTGGCAAGTGATGTCCATGTTTTATACAGTCTATGGTAGCAGCACCAACACTCAGCATAAATGCTGGGGAAACAAATTCACACAAAGAGGGTGAACTACAAAACAGATGGATTTCAAGGACAGAGGTTTCAGTGTCAGAGACCTGACTCTCTTCAACATAGCTAGATAATCATGCTAACTCACTTAGAAAAGCTAACCTGATCTGGTTGGCCCTGGTTTCGGAGAATAGAATAGAATAGAATAGAATAGAATAGAATAGAATAGAATAGAATAGAATAGAATAGAACTTTATTGTCATTGTAACAAGTACAACGAAATTGAAGTCACAGCAGCAATCGAGAAAACAAAAGTAACAAAGTGTATAGAAAGTGCAAAAAGGTCCACAAGAAAATAGATGATGACAGCTTGTCCATCATTCTCCAGCCCAGCCAGTCTCCACCTCCACAGGGTCCAGGACTGAGCTTCTTCAGTCATGCTCCATCTCTGTCTCCTAGATCCTGTCTGCTCACAGCAGGTGAAGCTCTTCCAATGTGGCGTTGGTGTCTGGTGTTAGCTCCATTAGCCATGTCTGTGAATAGCATGATGCTACTGTGCCCCCTGGTATTCCCTCTGTTGCTGGGTTAGCACAGCTAGCTCGTTAATCTTATTGGAGATAGATCTTACGTTCCCAATAATGATGAATGGAAGGACAGGTCCATGTCGTCACTTCTTAGCTCACACCTGAGAACCAGTATGTTGTGTCCACCTCCTCCTCACCTTGTGGGAAGACATCAGGCCTTACACCAGATAGCATTGACATGCTACAGGCTGCTAACAGCTGAGTTCACATGTAAACAATGTGGCCATGGTTACATGTAGGATCTCCAGACAAACACAGGAGAAAAGTAGTAAATATATCACTGAAGCCACAAAAAGTTTGGTGTCCATGACCAACAATGAACCATACAAAGTAATGATCCACTCCAAATACAAAGATTACTAAAAAGAGAAACAGACAAAGAAGAGAGAGCTGCTGCAAAAGGCAGCCATAGCCAACAGGGCGGCGCCAAGCAACATGACCATGCCTAGAGCATGGCACAAAGATGTTCTCTGGAAGTTTGTGTCATAAAATGATTTGTACAGTGGCCTAAATTATTAGTACACCTGTCAGATCTGAAATTACTTAAATTTTGTTTAGCCTCCAAAGCATAACCATGAAACATGCAGATGGTTGCTGTGAGCACAACAAATATCAGATGAAATGAGTCTGTTTTCATTTCCTTTTAACTTTTATATTTGGTTCGTCCACCTTTTGCAGCAATTAATGCAGTGTGTCTCTGGTATGGAGTCAATAAATTTCATGAGAACTTTAACACCAATGTTAGACATGTAGAAGAAGGAAAAAAACAACAGGCATGCCCAGCCAGTGTTGATAACTTAGTGACTTCATCTCAATATTTGGCAACTTTTCAGATCCCTTTAGCGACTCTTTTCAAAAAAGTGACTAGAGACACATCTGGTGACTTTTTTTTTCAGAGTTTGGGAGACCCTGATGCAAAAGCATGTATTAATCCCTAACTCCCACTGCTTCTCAGCGAGCAGTGGGTGCTACTGTATCCCCTCCCCTTATCCCAAACACTCATTGGCAGACATGTCCTCCTTGCTCCCAGCAGTTCCTCCCAGCTGCAGCCAGAGCAGGCAGAGACAGGTGCTTGTCTCTTTTGGGTCATTTTGCCCAAGTCAGGGTAAAAGAGGAGGGCTGTTGTTTTGACATCAAAAATGCAAAGGACAAAGTGCATTTATTGTTATAAATACATATACGGTGGTTTTTACATGCTTAAATCGTCATATCCTTTTTCAACAATTTAACACTGTCCCCTGTTGTCTGAAAGAAACGTTCTTACAATGTTTCAGTCAAAATACTTTGAATTAAGCAGCAGAGGAGGTCTGAAACCACAGCCTTTCTCTAAAAGTTTGGCTTTGTTGTGTCTCTTTGAATCTAAATGAACAAACATAACCTTGCTTTTCAATTCATTGAGGCTCTCAGGTTTGATGCACATTATCACAAACAGCTTAACCTGTATTGTAGGCCATGCTCTATCACTCTCCCATTTAGCTTTCTTCTGCTCTTCTGTCCTTTATTTATTTATTTATTTTATACCAGTCCTGCTCTATTGTCTACCATTTCTACAAATTAAATCCAAGCAAGTGTCTTCTTCCAGAGAAAGGGCAGGTCTCCCTTCTCACTTTGTCACCTGACTTCCCAGAGCTAAACTTTGCCGGCCAGCGTTGTGTCATCAAAGGGACTTTGGCTACAAATAGATTTATGTTCTCCAAATCCAACCTGACCACAGACTCTGAAGAACAGCATTTAGAAATAACCGGTGTTGACGCTGATAATCTATTTTTTAATTGTGAATTATGAACAGGCAAATTTACAAAAGTGAGACTATTTCACAATCACTTATGAATCCTCAAATTGGGATTATTTTCTAATTCATATTATCTATTATTATCATATATCTGCAGCTCAACATAGAACTTGGTATAAATAATGGCTGGAATATTATCATTTATTTAAAATTGTACTACCTATTAAGGTAAAACTAGCTTGCATGAAAATCCGACCTCATAGTTAATTTATGCAGCTGTCTTCACATGAGCTGCTTTGACTCTGAAAACTTAGATTTTCTCTGCAGAATTTCTTGAACAAACAAGTGTTTTGAATTTTGTCCAACCAGTTTAGCTGTAGTAAAGGGTGTGTATATAATGTAGCAGCTACATTAAGGTAACCAGCATTTTTTCCCCCCACTACAGTCTCAGATATGCGCTTACTGCACATACAGACACACAGCAGATGAGGAAATGAGAACTGTTGAACCGTATCAGTGTGACAGTTATTATGACGGATGACTGTATCATCTGAAGGGAGGAAATCCCTGTCTGTCTGCACTTGTGTCCTCTCAGGTCTGATCATTCTCTGTCACTGATTTTCTGGATTGAGGTCAGAAGGTGATGTTTCAAAGGTCACAAAAGCGAATCAAATCTCTACACAACACTGAATGAGGAGTAGGAGTTCAGTGTGCCTCAGGTTACTTGTGGTTTGATTATTTTGTTTATCTTCTTTCATTGAACTGACAGAGGTCTATATAAAGTCTGTTCAGATGCAGTTCCTGTGATTTATTTTAAACTTTTTTGGTCTTCTGCCCCTGATTTCATTACAGATAAAAGGTCATAGGTTCCTTAACTAAGTATTTACGCCATGAAGAGGATAAATATTTGTTGTCTCTGCATGACCCGGCTGACACTTTGCACCAATCAAACTGCTTCATGCAGACAGTCTTTTTAAAAACATGTGCTCTGTTAAATGTTTTTGCCTTTTGTCTGTGATGTGGTGCCTACTGACAGTCGTGTCAATGGAGGAGAGCAGCCAGCAGTCTGTTCATACACCATGACGGTCCACAGATTCTTTGAATGCCTCGCATGGATGCTCAGAAGGTTCAGAGCGGTCGCCGTGGACACTGTTGCTCACAGTTACGTCTCAATGAGATCACACAGGGCTGCTGCTCACAAAAGAACGTCCTGCTATTCATATGTGGTATAATTGATGTTATCTCTGGGTTTTATGTCTTGGCGAATCAGCTGAATGAGTTCAAGTTGATGACTGTAAATCTGTATTCATATAGCAGTGACCTTTGGAGTAATAAAAATGACAAACGGCTTGATGGACAAAACTGGTTATGTCTCGTGAAAACTGCTGAGTGAGAATCATTTGCAGAGAGCTTTCCCTGTTCTTCTCCTTTTCTTTTTCTCCATCCCTCATCTGTTTTTCCTCCTCTGCTCTGCAGCTCAGAGGGATCTTGTTATTCCAGATGGCTGTGTGCTGTGTGGAGAACAGACATGAGGTATACTTCATTGAAAATATGAAAATATGTCAGCATGCGGACATCATTATGGCAGCCCAGATCATTTAAGCGCCCCTGAAATTACCTCCAGGCTTCATGGAAGAAAATAATAAATGTGTGTGTGTGCACAAAGGATTGTACGTTTGCCTCTGCACTCTGCATCTGTACATTACTACAGATTTCAGCCACATGTGATTCTGTCTTGATAGCGAATCATATCCAGCGCTAACCCAGTTAGCTTTACATCTGGCTCAGAATCCAACAACATTGAGATAAATAAAAAACACACGACAAACTGAGACACACAGTCTCCAAGGGAGGATTGAACCACAGGGGTAAGACATATGTTTAGCATTCCTCCTCTGCTCGCTGTTTTAGATCACTCAGATCCGCGCAAGGGGAGGAAATCTCCATGTGGGTCTCGATGGCTCCTTAAATCTGCCTCCAGTGGGTCCTGGAAGTGCCCCTTTGCCAAATGAGCAGCGTAAAGCATGCCCCAAGGTACAGCCCAAAACGACAACCAAACAGCAGAGCTGTCAGCCCATGAGCCAATGCACTAAAACATGAATGCAGCCGAACCATTGGGTTTTATAGCCTACAACTCCCAGTCACAAGCCCTCTAATGCCCCGTTTAACAAGCTGAAAATCCCCCATTTATTCCCCCTCCATCTCCCTTTAGGAGCTCCTCCATTACTATTCACAAACAAAGACGGGCTGAAATACGCTCCACGGAGTGCGTAAATGCTTGCAATGGTGTTAATGCACAGCCGAGGTGAGGGAATAGATGGCGCTCAGTTAAAGTGGCCATTTTAACATTCATGCACACGGAGCATGCCTTGGCACTAATTCTGTCTTTTGAAAAATGACGAATACAGGGTTGTAAAAATGTCCTGAATCTGCTTTTGATGACGACGTTTGGCAGCTTGTAAGGCTGGGTAGGTCTGTGTGCAGGTTATGCTCATTAAACAGAATCAGAAGTACTTTATGATCCCACAGGGACATTAAAGTGTTTAAGTTTCTCACTGTGAAGGATAGGGGCAATCAGAGTACAACAAGTTAATTACAATAAAATATCAAATATAATAAAGCCCTTCAGCTTAAGTAAAAAATAAACAGTTGTAAAGCAAATGTAATAAAATGTGACCTCTGTGTTGGAAAGTGCATATCTAAAAGCTGATGTGATGGCTTTATTGCTTACGGCACATTGCATCTATTGAAGTTACTGCTAATGTAATGCAACATTAATGATAATGGTATGGTGCTGACATGAATATTTATTGCATAATTAAATATAGGTAGCAGCAAAGAAAATACTGTATGTTAAAGCAGCCTGGTTAGATATTACACCTCATGCTTACTGCATATGTCATAAAAGTATATGAACTAAGAGAGTTATACCAAGTATAAGTGGTTATTACTGAGTCCATTAGTGCTGTACAACATGATACGAGTAAAAGTTAGTCTGGCACAGCTGGTTATGTAGGTTTTAGCATAAAGACGAGTGCGCAGAGAAAGGAAAAGAGATAGTGAGACACTGCAGGGGGTCTGCTGAGAGCTGGGGTCACTCTCTGTGTTCTCCCATCATGAGCACAGCAGATTGGATGAAGTCTTCATCAGCGTTTCACTCCACCAGTCACAGTCCTGGGAAACCAGCACCATGTCCCACACACACACACACACACACACACACACACACACACACACACACACACACACACACACACACACACACACACACACACACACACACACACACATCTCCTCCCCCTGCTACAATAGTGTCACCCACTGAGGCCAAAGAGACACGGGGAGTGCTCCACCATGGGTGTTATCCATGGGGATCAGTTGCTTTAAACTAGAGAGGAGGGCTGTGCTTTTACAGGCTCTCAAGTGACAACTGTGGATGAAGACGTTTGAAGTTCGGTCTCTTATTTATTGCAAGTATTTCCCTTTCAAATTTGGTTTGTGGGGACGATAATGTAGCAGAACGGGCAGGAGAAATGCCCTGGATTGAGTACTTGTTAAACATCCTTTCCTATTTGTATGCATTTAAATCATCACCAGATGTATATTATATTTTGTTTCATTTTCATTACAGGTTTCTCCACTCTCGAGTGTTCTTTCCGCTTCATTTCTTTTTACAACTCAAACCATGGGGTCTTATTTTGCCATCTCTGGGAGAAGAAATTAAATCAATTTTGAATACACGGCACAAAATAGCAATGAAAACCCTGAGTAAGTGGATCTGGCTGGCTGGATAAGCAGTTACTTTTTCCAATGAGGTTTTGTTTGCTTGTTTGTTTCTCTGTTTTTCCGCTCTGACATATACAGGGATTGGAAACATGCAAACTGTCTCAGCAGCCTAACAAGGGTAGCGGTCTTAGAGTGCGCAACGGTCCTCCAAGGGGGAAATAGTTTTTCCTTCATAAGCTTTTCTGTTTTCTTCTTGTCAGGCATTGGAAATCAGGGGCTACGTCATCTCTATATATGCCTGCTGTGCATGTTTCACCTGAGTTTTCTTTCATGTTAAGGGATGTGAAAGTATCAACCCTTAACTTTTCATGTTTTTCAAATTCTTTGCTTAATTTTTCACCCAGACTTTCTTATAAACTGTTAGAGCTCAAAAGAGCTAAAAGGAAGCAAAGACATAGTTTTGTGTTTTTAATCCTATTAGTTATAAGGGAACTGTGAACTGCTTCCCAATCTCTAAGGTTAACATCCTCACTGATCTTCACCAATACACCTCCAGACTTTTTTTTGCTGGGTGTGTTTAT
Organism: Halichoeres trimaculatus; assembly: GCF_033239565.1. NCBI lineage: Eukaryota > Metazoa > Chordata > Actinopteri > Labriformes > Labridae > Halichoeres > Halichoeres trimaculatus. The sequence goes on from NW_027437192.1 coordinate 21,917,134, forward strand.
GGCCTTGAGAGGACATGTTTATGTCTGACACCGTGTCAGGTCCAGAATCCTCAGGAGTGCTATGATGTGGACAGGAAACTCTGAATCTCCTTCCCTCACAAACATGGCACACATATTCCCTCTCCCCACCCCGTTCTCTAAAATAACAGCTTTGACACGATCCACGCCAGGCTGAGGGTAACTCGAGAGCAGCCTGCTCGGACACGGAGCGCTGAGGAATCCTGAGGCGGTGAAAGAGGCAGTCAGGGAGACGGGTCACACACCACGGCGGGTAGAAATCGATGAGATGGGCAGTTTAGGTGGAACATACAGAACCCTCTGGACTTAGCCCCCCTGGTGAGATACACCCAGGCCATCTGGTCAGGGTGCAGGCCAACAGGGGCTGACAGTGGCGTGCAGTGTTTCTGCCACGGTAAAGAGGAGCATTCAGCTCGTGTCCCTTACAGTAAACACGGTGTGAACAGGAACTTTTGGTGTTTATAGCAGTAAAATCCTTCTCCCTTCTTCTCATGGTCACAGAACTGCAGTCAGGCCTCTGTAAACATCTGTCAGCCATTGCCTCCTTCACTCACCCCCCTCCTTAAGACCCCAGTAATTCAGCGTGACCTTTGACCTTTGACTGAAGAAAGAGAAACTGTGTGTTTCTGCCAAAGACTTGCAGAGTAGTGGTTTTTGATAACTGCCTTAAAAAGGGACAGATTGCCTTGTTTGTCTGTAGATAGATGAAAATTGCTATCTGAAAATCAAAAACTTGTTTGGAAGCTTAGAATAAAACTGTTGTGTAAAGTCCAGGGATTTCTTGGACCGCAGGGGAAAAATAGAAAGAAAGAAACAGAATAGAAATATCTCCTAAGTGCCAACTCGCAGTAATAGAATTATAACGGATACGCCAGAGAGGAAGTCAGGCTGCTGCGTTTGATACAGGATAAATATTATCTTTGAATCATACAAGAGTTGGATTTTTATCCCTCTTTAGTCAACCAGTCACTTCGAGTAATGAGATTTGTCTGTGGTTTGGACACTCGAAGCTCTGATCGCCGTCATCTTAGCCCCTCTGCCTCTCCTGGGATCCAAACCAGCACCGTAGACCCTCAGACACAGACCAGAGCCCCTCATCAGCTCTCACACTGCTGCCTCCCTCCGGAGCCTCAGTTTTCCCCTCCCACCCACGCAGGCCTGGATCCCCCCTCCCAGCGTCAATTACAGCCAATCCCCCGCAGCGCTGGCCCCTCCCTCTGTGACCCCAGGGTTCACAGAGTCAGGGAGGTCAGAGGTGCTTCTCCCCGCTGCTACTCCAGGCATCTCTCAGAAGTCTCTGTGACTGGAGCCCCGCGGGTCCTGCAGGGTGACACCCACACGACCCACTGCCAGCTGGAGAAGAGAGGGAGAGTGGGATTCCCCTTGTTCTGGTCAACAATGTTCTGATCCAGTCAGTGAAATTGGTGTTTCCAATTCACGTCTTTGTCTCTCTTCATTGATGCACACTTCTGGTTCTGCAGCTTCAAGATGTGCTTGTGAGTTGAAAAGCCAGTAACCACAACATGAAAGACGTCCTCAACGTGAAACCTATTGTGAGAGTTTTAGAAGTGACACTGCAGCTTTCTTTGCTTTGTATTACCTCTCTAGTCTTTCATCTATTCTTTAATCCTCTTTATAGATCAGATCTGTGGTGACAATTTTGTTTATCTTATTTCTCTTGTGACATTTCATTGAGAAATTTGTTTTTCTCCTTAACATCATGCCAGAGGTATGCTTTTAAGATATGGGCAGTCAAACATTTGTATTTTCATTTCCAATTATTCATTGATTAATTGCCCTATAAAGGCCTGTATGAAATTCCATTATTTTGTGTTCAGAAACAGGATTTAAATCTATATTTAAAATACACAGAAAATCTTGATTTGGGAATTAAATAAATACAATAACGTCTTCCTCAGTGCTGACAGGTCTTCAGTCAGCAGCCAAGAATTGGCAAACTTCCTTGATTTAATCACATCCACTGGTCTGTAGTGATCTGCACCATCTAAAATAGTGCTTTGCTGACTTTTGTGATACATTTGCACCTGTGTGTTTAGCTTGTAGCTGGTAGCCCAGACTAGAGGAACTTCAGTTATGATTTAATTTTTTTTTAAATAAAGTGCTTGCCAACTGAGTTTTGAAAGTAAAAGTGGACAATTACAAGCACAGTGGTGTCATTGTTATTCATCATGGCAGCAGTGGGCAGCAGAAAAACACTGTGGCTACGTAACTACTCTGTGCCCAAACAGGACAAAGTAGGATGTAAAAAATAGAGCACTACTTTTAGGCAATCAATTGCATTATGACTGACAGTCCTAAAAAAAGCAGTGCATGCATATCCTGCAGCAGGAAGAATATCTGTTTTATCATTTTAAAACACAAGGAAATAAAATTATCAGAGCCAACCCTATTAACAGAGATAATAAGAATATGGAAAAAGGGGGCTTTTGCTCATAAAAATCAATGGCTAATGTAATAAAAAGAGTTTACACAGATCAGTTTCTCGTGAAATCCTGGAATACTTTGGTCATCTTGCTGAGAAAAGATGCCAATATAATCAATTTTAATCCACTTAGTTTTATTTGCTCATGAGGATTATGGGTTATCCTCAGTACTAATTGAATAGATGCTGAGGCAGTTTCTTGGCCCCTTCATATTTACAAAAGATATAAAGAAATGGAGGCAGTGAATAGCTTTCAAAAACGTGTTGTAGCACATCTCACAGGCTACAGTGGCCAGATGTAACACACAGTCAGCCTGGTTATACAGCGAGTCGACCACTCAGGTCATTTTGTCCACCCCAGACTCTTGACATGGGACTCGGCCTGTTGGAGTAGAACTATATTTCTGCCATAGTACACAGACCTCACAGTGTCAATACCAGACGCATTATCTCTAATGGGAGAGTCTGAAGGTGAAGGGAAGAGGAGACAGGGAAGGAGACAGCAAGAGAGAGGGAGAGGATGAGGACAGTCTCTCTATTGATTAGCTGGAAAAGGACCTGCACTCCACCCTCTCCTGTCCAGACATATGGGGTAATAAGGACCACTCTTCTCCACTGCCATCCCTCCTCCTCTCCTCTCTCCTCACCCCAGCTAGAAAGCCTTTTAATCAGCCCTCCAGGGAATACATGGATATGATATGGGAGAAAAAAAGGAGGGGAAGACAGAAGGAGGAAAAGGAGACAGGGTGAGAGGAGTCCATTAGTGAGGCAGACACAATAGCTACAGGAACAGAGCAGGCACAGGGAGGTTCCCTTCGGACATAAAAAGAACGCACATCCTGTATGTTTGCACACAAATGTACTGAAATTTATACAAGTTTTTTTCATGTATGTCTCAGCTGATATCTACCAGGTCACATCATACAGAGCTGTTTTTTTTCTGCCCAGCCTGGGTCATTTTCCTCTGTTTATGTACAGCCTTTCTGTTTTCTTTTCCAACAAGAAGGCTGCCAATCTCACAGAGCCAGACTGACTTTATCAAGGCAGTCATCGCAGTCTCTGACATCAAATCCTCAAATGCTTCTCATGCTGTTTTTTCTCTTTCCTTTCCTTTTTTTAAACTGTCGGCACCTCTCCCCACTGCTGGCCCCCTTTGCCTCTTGACTCTTGAGACATGGTGGTGAGAGAAAGGGAAGCAGAGAGGACAAAGTGAGGAAGAGCTCTCAAACATGAGTGTGGATTGAAGCAACTTTGGTATTTGTAATTCAGAGTAAGACGTTTCATTATTATTACATGCCAGTAAAATAGACTTGTTAGGGTAAACATTTAAAAGGGTGGACAGGGTTTCCAGTTGAGGCCTTAAACTCTCAAAGCTATGGCCTTAAGGTCCAAAAAAGCAAGAGCAACAGCACACTCTTGTGGTCAATAATGCTGTAGCACTTTTGGGCAAAATAAATGTTTTGCAAAATAAAATCACATGTTATAAACTGAAGATTAAGGTCAAACCTGTGAGTTATTGTATCTTGAACCACCAAGGCTGGGTAATGAAACTAACATTCCTTCAATTCTGTCGATGGGAGATGCATTACTGCTGATGGAGTAAAGTATAATCACTGCTAAGTGGACAAAAACAAAGCGCTCAGTGTTCTTCAGACAAGTCTGAGACATAATGCAGAAAAGGTCTGCACAGTCCATCAACGTTAAAACAAAACCTGCATTGAAAAGGAAGAGAAATAAAGCCCTGAATAGAGCATTTTTCATTATTACAGCTCAATTTGCAGTGAAAGAGCCCAGGGTGAAATTGCTTCCATATGCCTCCGCTGCGGGGCGCCACAGAGTCTGCCAGGACGGCCACATAAAGTTTTATGTTGATTTACGCACTGTGATTGGCTGATGAAGCGTGGATGGGCGCGACAACGGGGAGCCAATAGAGAGGCAGGTTGGGTGATTCGTTCCTTGATTGGCTGGGTGAGGATGTCAATCAAGCAGCGGAGGGGTCTGGACGCAGAGAACGGCCAGTCTGTTGTTTTCCTCTCTGGAGGACAGAGCTCCGCTAGAAACATACACACACACTCACACAGCAGGACATCACAGACCCTGCACAAGACCGTGCGATCACATTTATAGTCATTAGGCTGAATAAAGAAATTAAACTAAATACTCTTTAGTATTTTTTTCACCTTTACCTTTTTTTTTTTTTTGAAAAATTATTTTTAAATGTTAAATTGAATAGTTGCCCTAATTCAATTTCAACGTTTTTATCATAATAAAACGCCTCCAAAAATAATGAAAATTTGATCTTTCACTATAGAGTTAAACGACAGGATGAATTTTGTATTTATTTTTTTAGTTGCTAGAATAATAGAAGGGATTTTATTAATAGTGGGAACAAATGATCATATTTTCTTTAAACAGAGAAGATGATTTAAATTGTGCTTTTTGTTTTACATAAACAAGAATCACATGTCCTCTCAAATGTGGCAGTTGTTAAACTAAGCCTACTGCTGAATAGATTTTAAATTAACAATTGTTAAGGGCTCTTTGAATTTTTTTTTTAAAATAAATGTGAGTCACTGTTAAGTATCTTAAATCCAAAAATATTCTGAAAAAACATTGAATTATAAAGGCTTTTTTCAAAGAAAAAAAAAAGTTCTGTTTTCATTTTTTAGATTTTATTTACCCTTATACAGATTCTATTTATGTCTTCAGACCAATGACTGGTGCAGCTGTATACATGTCTCCTGCAGAATAACATATGGAAGGCCATCAGAATAGATTAATGTATTTCATTGTATCTAATTCAGGTTCAGTCAGACATGGAAGTTTTAGCCTCCCTGTCAAACGGATGTAGCACAACTAGAAAATACAAGAAGCAGTAAAAGTATGTTTTTAAAAACTCAATTTGAAGTAAGCTTGCGATGATTATGGCCTTTTTCTGATATAAGACTCCATTGAGGGCATGATTCTAAGTACGAGCTTATACCTTCATTCAAAAGATAAAGAACAGTAAAGCAAGATAAATACAAATTAAATGCATTGAAGTCACCTCGTTTTCCCTCGAGTTCCCATAAGTCTGTGCGGCTTTAAAACTATAATGCGCATGCGCCTTCGCCTCGCTCGCATCATCTATAATTCCACCAATCAGCGTCGTCCTCAGAGGGGTACGTGGGGTTGATTTAAGAGCTCGCCCCTAATAAATCTGTCAGAACTTCACAAAGTTGATTTAAATGTGTTTCACATCGTTATGAAAATACTTGTGGATTAATCTGATGGCTGCGTGTTGGCGTCACATCAATCGGAGCAGATTACTCTTCACAGCTTTTTTAAAGCGACGCGATTTGGAGCGTTTAGATTCTGGATTTGTCGATGTGTAAAGCCAGCATGGGGCGGACCGCAAGTGTCACTAGTTATATTTAAAGGGGAGTTAGTGTAGCTCTGCGAGCCTCGAGTGTAGCGCGTAAACAGCTCGGGACTTAATGGGAAAGTTTTTCTCAGAGATGGGCTGTACAATTCAGATAGGCCTATACAAGTGGGAAGTTGTTCGAGTGTGAATGTATCATTATTCAATCCGTTCTGTAGCGTAACAATGCTGCAACAGCAAACTTAACTCTTTGATGATGTAACACACAGGAGATAAGCCTTTAGCGAGTTTGACTTGTCTACACTGGATTTGTGCCTGTGGTCTGTTGCGGGGCTCAGCTGTCTGCTGCTGACAGAGACAATGACTATTGAACTTGCTGTGTCGAGCCACTACTTGAGGCTACTTAGTTGTTCATTTAATTGAGGGATGAGTGTCTGAACGATCTTGTAATGTATCAGTATCTGTAGACCAGTTTCATTAGGATCACTGTACCTCAATGCAAAAATGGATAAATAATAACAATCAGCATCCCACAAAAAAAAAATAAAAAAAAAACTTTGTATTTAAAAAAAAAAAAGTTCATCACGTCTTCTGTGATATGGGGCATATCTTTTGTCCTGTTTCTACTGCAGACAGCTGACAGAAGAATAGTGAACATTTCAAAATGCATCCCAAAATGTAATCTATCATGCATTATTGAATTAATTTTATGTTGTTTAATTGTTGACATGTTGACATTTTTTAAAAGTAGCCGATTTCATTTTAAAGGGAGAGGTGCTTTAATTTGCTCATGCAAAGGTCAGTCTGTTATCAGTTTACTTTACCATTTTCTACCGGCAGGGGTCGCAAGTGGACCAGCTCTCAAACTTCCCAATGTCCATTTGGTTTCAGCCATAGACAGTAGAGTTTTATAGTCTCGGCAGAGCCCACTGATGGCATAGTGATAGTCCATCCCTGGGACTTTTAGTGTGAATTGAATCTTGATGCCTCGGGAAGTCTGTGCCAACAGCTGAAACAGCATAAAGAAACAGTAAAGAAATATTTGATTTTTTTGTAAGTCAACCAATCATATGTGTCTAAAATAACAATCAACATTAGGGGTAACACTACCTTGCTTCACTAGTTAAGTTTCATTTGCTATTCTTTTGACACATATTTATTTTGAGGTTGTTACCATTTTGTTTTATATTTTTCACCCTGAAATAATAAAGGCTGTACATTAGTGGCATTAACACATTTATACAGATGAGAAAAAACAAGTCCAGAAATAAATATGCCGACTTATACTTGACACATTTAAACTACTCTTGTGGATATATCTGCATTACCACTTGAATATAGTTTTGACCATGCCCAGTCTTAACACTCAAACATTTGAATAGATCAGAGATCTTCTTTTATAAATAGATATGTGTGTTTAGTGTATTTCAATGTGTATCTTCATAATTTCATAATAAAGGTTATGAATGCTGCAACTGGTGTCTGCTTTTAATCCAGTGCATGTGTTCTGGTCCTGTTATTCACATCATAGTTTCCCCTGATCACAACACTGGCTTTGGATAGCAAAGACCTTGGGTAACAAGATAAAGCAAACACGTGTGATCCTGCACTCAGAGGGTTAGGAGGTCTGACTGCTTCAGAGCTACAAGATAAGTTAAGAGTACAGGAGCTTGTATAAGGATCAAATACAAAACACCCTGTACAGTAAAATAACCAACGTTTTGGGATAGACTGTTTTGTGTGTAAGGAAAAAACTAACTATGTCACATGACTAACAACATGATCAGCAGTTATTATGTAACAGTGATTTAAGGGAAACAATGCTATATAAAGCATTTATTTTTTTTATATCTATTTATTTTTTACTTATTTCATTTAGTATTTTTATTGTGATCAAAAGTTACGTGTCCCTACCACAAGCAGTCACATAATTTTAAAACTGGTACGGGTATAGCTACTTTAATTTTGTGTTGTTTTAATCCACCACAATCCACAGTCGTTTAGTACACACTACGATCATCCTACCATCCGATTTCTCCTGCTCAGGGGGTTTATGCTGTGGTTCAACAAGTTCAAACTGTAATTCAACAGCTTACCAGTAGGCCACATATGGCACAAATGCAGGTCAGTAGCACAAACATCCCGGAACTACTGATTGTCCATGCTCCTGGGACATTTCATTGGGTAAATGTACAGTTGGGTTTTTCAAACAGCTGGCAAAAGAAGATTTTTCTCCTTTGAATGCGATTCAGAACATGTCTATCATTCCGAAGTTTCACAAGTTTGGTTTCTTTGGATGTTAATTTAAATACAGGAGTTAAGTGGTGCTGGAAGGGAACACGACGATTCTTTACTCCCATTGGTCAATATGACAACTGACACTTTTGCCGTCCAATCACATACTGGTGCTGTCAAAGCTCTGGTCCAATCTAGGACAGCTATGCAAATCTTGAAACGAAGTTCCCCAGCAGCAGCAGCACTCTCTGGTGACAGCATTTAGCCCATGAGATGTTTCATTTTCTGTTTAATTTTCAACGTCGATAACGCTCTGGTTGCAGGTGTCACCAACGAAAATCTAACGCGCTCAAAGGGAAATAAGGGAAACGATTTCGCCATGTGTATGCTACGGAGTTTCCGTTAACCGGTAATTAAAGCAGATAGCTTAGAGCTAATAGCTAGCATAGCTGCCTAACGATTTCGCCGGTACAGGCGGACCTCTTTGTCTGACAGGGGAAGGCGTGCTCTTTTGTTCGGCTTTTCCCTTTGTCCGATCGGGAAAGAGGAACTGTTGGGTCAGGATTTCACATTTATCTGCAGCTCTGAAAGTATTTAGAAAATGCAAATCGCCAAAAAGTACCTCACAGAAGGTCTGATTCAGTTAACAATCTTACTTAGTTTGATTGGAGTTCGTGTTGATATCGACAGCTACTTAAGCGGCTACTACTCGCCTCTAATAGAGATTAACTTGGGTCCAAGCTCAGCCTACACCCAGACACCCTTTCATAGTTTGAGAGACAATCTTGACGGGTACAGTGTTCACCCTAAATGTCCTGAATTGGACCACTTTTTTGCAAGTCGCCGGCTGTTAGATGAGGTGAGAAACCTTGGCTCTCCGCGGTTCCCCACTCAGCTGAACGCATGGCTGGTGCACCAGGTGTCTGCCACAGACAAGGCTGACTGCGGGCCTTCAACCAGCAACAACACTGACACCAGCTCGGGGTTAGAAAGCTCCGGGGATGAGGCCAGAGGTGACAGTGAACACCTGCCTGACAGAGGCCAAGATGTGAGCCAAACAGACCCTGAACTGGGATCAGGGCCTTGCACCACTGGAGCCTGCGGGTTTCTTAAAGAGGCAAGTACATGCGTGGGATGTAACAAAGTTTGACAGATCTTGCCTATCATTCTTATATAAGAGAAAAAGAGACTGACTGAAACGATAGAGCGCAACATCATATTTGTTGATGAACTGGAACAAAACTTCCTCAATGTTAAGCAGAGCAGCTAATGCTATCAGTTGCTAACTAGCAGCACCAGCCCATGTTATACAATGATGGGTGTCAATCCAGGCAGTAACTTATTACACAGTTGTTTCCTGCTGAACCAGGAAACAAGACAACATAATTTGAAAACCTGTGGACTATCATGCCTTGTGCATTCACTTTCACTTTAACTGGCTCCACCAGTGCCTGGTCACATTTAAACTCAGAGATTAACTTTTTGCCCTGTTACATCAGAGCTCTCCCATTGATTATGAAAACATGGCAACTAACAAAAGTTTAGGTAGTTAAATGAGTAACTTATAGAGCCAGTTATCAGGAAGTATTCTATGTGTAGCATTAAGTATGCAACCGTCTGCTGCACCTGTCACACTTAGCTGTGGAGCCTGTCACATTAAGCCCTCTCTAAAGAGTCAGCACTGAAGAATTAACATGTAAGACCCTAATGAGACCAGTGTGACCACACAGCTGTTCATGTATTTGCCAACAGGTTCTACTACTTTACTTTTAAAAGATGTTTGAAAACTACTTTTTCATATTATGTGTTGCCATCATTTGTGTCTTGTGAAGGCTCTTAATTACCATCACACCCACACCTTTTATTCAATCTGATCAGTGATCCAGTTTTTCTTGCTCAGGGTAGAAACAGCTGTTCAGTGTATGTTATGACCTGAAGGCAGTTGATATTGCCGTTTGTGTAACTATATCCCCTTTCTTCAGACTCAGCTGCCAGCTGTGGGCCTTGAGATGTGGAGAAGTGAGGCTTAAACCCACACCCTGTTTGCTTACACAAAAGCGGTGGTCCATACTTGAACACTGCTGCCTCCCAGGGTTCTTATTTACAGGGATAATGTGCTATTGACACATCTTTTCTTCTTTTCTTCTACTTTGTTAAATGTGTAATAGTTTACTGGCCTTTGGGAAAAAGTGTTCTGGAAATACAGTGAGTCAAAAGACAGGAGTACAGCTCTGACATTTGAGAGTGAAGGATCAATAATTATCTTTATTAACTCAGCCTTCTGTCTCTGATAATGCCATATTAGTACATGGGGACAAGCACAGACAGAACCTCAGCAAATCTGGGCTGGTAAACGTTACTGTAAGTTGATTTTTTGTGCCTCTGGCATTAACGTAGAAACCAATTCAGCTGTAATTTTCCTTTGAAAAGGGGTAGAATTGATTTCTTTCATCATTAGGAAATGGAAAAACAAGTTTTATCCCCAGTGACAGCTGGTGACTTAAAGGTAGGACATGGTGTACCAGGGCTTGTCTAACAACTTCTAACAGGGTCAGGTTGTCCCAGTAAAAGTTACTCCCCAAACTGTTACTCAAGTAAAAAATCAAAAGTTTCAGTATTGTGTATAAACACACATTTGTAAGAAATAAAAATACATTTCAAAGGTCTAGACAGCAGTTTGCGGGGTCAAAAAGAAGTCAGACTTACATATAATCTGTTCAGGTAAACTCTATTACCCTCCCGAGTCACAACAACTGCTCATTAACAAAGCTTTTACCTGACAGAACAGAAGCGTAATCCTCTCCTAAGATTGTCTGCAAAGGTTGGATTCGGGTCAGCTAACTGAGACAAAACTATCTTTGGTTGTCACGTTAACAGTTTTCTTCTTTCTGCTTTCTCCCCGGTCCTCTGTCTTTCTACAACCAGGAGTGTGATGTTAAAGTTAAAGAAGAGGAAGAGCCAGCCCCACTCACTCAGCTGGCCCACAGCTCTACTCTAGAAAATGAGGTACTACCCGTGTTTGACACAGTGGGTTTCACACTGCAGCAATGTTACAATGGTCTTCATCTTCTGAAAGTAACTGTACTGTTTTATAACTAAGAGTTCACACCATTGTTGGACAAGTCTGTCCCAAAATATTTCTTATATTATTTCTTATTTGGTTTTTACTATTTTTGGACAATTTACATTTTTGATAACAGGTTACCTAATTTCAGCCTCAAATTGTATATTTACTTCATTGCTGATACTGCACCATCTGGATGACAGTGTTGTTAAAGTAACACCGTATTAAGATCATATTAATATACAGTAATCACTCTTTGTCTCAAATATTAAGACTTTGTGTTTAAGTTCTTATTGCTTATTGTACAAGGGCAAACAAGAAATTTGGTTAACAGTAAAAGCTAACTCTGTCTGTCTACTTACATATTTTATTTTAATCTATTACAGAATCTGCTTGAAGGTATCACTGCACTCAACCCTCCCCCTGCCATTGATATCGACCAGCAATGGAGCAACTTACTCTCTCTTTCCTTTTCGGACCTTGATGTAAGTTTGCTGCTAATTTTCATTACACATGCCAAAGAAATAATTTCATATTGAAAATGTTGTTTCACATTTTAAGCAAGAACAAAGATCTGCAAAGAAGAAAGGCTGTCCCTGCCTTTAACTTCTGAGAGTTTAAATTGATTTGCTGTTAAACACAAAGTGTGGATGTATTCTATGCTTTTATAAATGACTAGAAAAGCAAATATTTGATAGAGGAAAATCAGCTGACTTGGCTATTTTGATTCAAATTATTAAATTAAAGGGACAACCTCACAAGAAGAGAATCTTTGTATTGGTTTGATGAGTGTTTTGTGTCAGTAGTGATCAAAATACTGTGGTATATCCTCAAAAATTGCATGCTCTTAAGTTTGAGTCAAAACAAATGTCTTGTGCAGGATCTGGACCCTCTTGTTACTGGGCGTCTGTCAGACATGGACACAGACATCACCAGCGCCATCAGCCAGGATGTCAGCCTGCATGATGCCATGGTAACAAGTGCTGCAGCTTTTGGTACACTGTCTGAAAGAGCTGAGCCCAGACTGGCTACCCAACAACGAAGAGCCCTCTCCCGACAAGAATCTACCAGCTCTGCACACTCAGATGCGTTGCCTGGGATGGCACTGGGCCTGGCTGCTCTTCCCTTTGCCTCAGTCTGTAATTTAACTGGAAATGGCGCACTGGGTGGCTGTCTGGATGAGGCAGTGTTTGACCAGATCAATCAGCTGGGTTTAGAAGGCCTGGACACCATGGACATCCAGCTGATGCACTGCCTTGAGGATCTAGACCCACAGGCTTTGGAGGACATGGACTCAGACTCAGGTCTCTCACTGGAGAGTAGCTCTGGAGGTCCAGTTTCCCCAGGTTGGTTTATATTTCCACTAATACTGTTAGAGGAAGTGTTTATACTTAAAAAGTATAGAAACAGTACAGCATTCATACTAATGACTGACTCCTTGCTTATGCAGACTCATCAGAGATGTCCTCATCATCTAGTTCATACTGTGAAGATGAGGGTGGAGCTACGGGCTACAGCAGCGAGGTGGACTCTGTCCCCCCAAAAAGCATCACAGACTATGACACAACATGGTCACCTGCAGATCCGAGTGAGAATGTATGGCATGATCACAGCTACTCTTCTCCTGCTCTCTTTAACCCACCACCAGTCACACTTCCCCACAAAGGGGTCAAAGAGGAGCCTCTCAGCGACGATGAAGGCCCATTTTTGGACGAAAGGGATCTGAGTCGTGACGAGCTCCGAGCCCGTGCCATGTGCATCCCTTTCTCCGTCCTGCAGATTGTCAACATGCCTGTGGAGGAGTTCTTGGAGGTCCTTGATGGCCATGGCTTCTCCCCTGAACAGGTGACCCTGCTGAGGGACATCCGCAGGCGGGGGAAGAACAAACTAGCAGCACAGAACTGCCGCAAACGCAAGCTGGATGCCATCACAGGGCTTCAGGAGGAGGTGGAAATGTTACAAGCAGAAAGAAACAGGTTGCTGAGGGAGAAACAGCTAACAGCTAAAACCATGGGTGCTGTGGGCCAGCAGATCAAGCAGCTGACCAGAGACGTCCTGGCCAGGCTGAGGGATGAATCGGGGCAGCCCCTGAACCCAGAAAGATTCACCCTGCAGTGCGGGGCAAATGGAAGGGTTGTAGTTCAGCCAGTGAGACGGCCTGCTGTCTCCACGTCCACTGGAAACAAACCAGACAAAAGGAAGAAGGAGAAGAAGCAGTGATGCAGTATTTCTAAATTGGACTTTGGTTTTTGAGTATTCCTGAACTTATTTGCCTGACTCTGGTTTTGGGATCTCCTCTTCTGTAAAAGTGGGTGTGGATTCACCGCTGTTGGGAGCCTAAATTGGCAAAGCTGCAAAAAGAAAAGATACTTTGGACTTAAAAGAAGAATAATATTTGTAAATAAAACTTCTCATGGGAAAATGTAGCTTACACACTGGACACTCTTTGCTCAGTAAAGATGCACAAAGCATCCTGGGGCGGTTGAAGGGAAGAGCTCAGTTGCTGGTGATACCAGTTTCTCTTTGTGCCTGTTAACTTTAAAATGACAAGTGTTACCTTTAACAGACAAACATAGTCAACCAGACATGTCTGAAGTCAACATGGCCCACATTGTGACAGTTACCAGATAGAGATCTTGGTGGAGGCCTCTATGTGTTTGCTTCTGTGTAATCTTGAGCCTGCTCAGTATAAGGAGGAGGTCAACCTTCATATTTATTTAAGTGTCTGACGTTCCTGAAATGCTGTTGTGCATTGTGGGACCATTAAGGGCAGTATCTCCTTTTCACAAGTTTCAGGTTTAAAAAAATGGTATGAATATTTGGACATCACCTAATTAAAGTTTACAGATTTCTTTACGGTATTTGAGGGCATGTTGTATTTCATCGAAATATTGGATTTTGTTGTTTACTTTATGTCTTGATTACATAAATATACCAATGATTAAACAAGGCCTTAAATTTGCATTGAAGAAGTGTTTTGGATATTGTGTGTTTATATGATTCACACATTTTCACGACACAAAAAGGCACAACCATTATTTCAGTTTTCCTTTCCATTTGTTTGTTTTGCTGTTTAAGCACAATTTTGCTCAACCCTTTCATTTCAATCATTCGGGAGTTTTTGCAAGATTATATTCTACCTCACAGTTTAGTTTTTGTGCAAAAGTTTTTCAAAAAAGACAAAAGCCTTTTTGGGGAGCCAAACTGCAGTCATTTTATAAACATTTTTAATAATTTAGTGACTCTAAAACAGACTTTTACATCCAGTTGCTGAAAAAAAACAATCAACATCTAAGGTATAAGATAAGAGTTTGTTTTTCATAAAATTGAGTTTTTTTCAAGAGTTGAATAAAATATTGAGTACAAGTTGTTAGCTTATCCAATGCGCACCACTTTGTAAAGCCAAGTGAGTGAGTTAAGTGTAAGAACGGTGGATAAAAGTGAAGAGTGTGACTCATTATTTTATTTAATCTCATTTTTGTAAGTCCCTCAAAAAATTGTATTTAATTTCCTGGTTTGACTAAGTTTACTTTTCTGTCTGTATAAATTTCCATCTGTTTTTCTATGTTGCTGGGGGCAAATTGTTTTGTTTTTTTGATTGCATGGTGATTGTTGAGTGATGTTAAAATAATTTTGCTTAAGGGTTTTGAAATGCACTTGCAGACATTGTTTCTTTTCTGGTTTAAAAAAAAAGAAAAATAAACAAGATGCTCTAACTCCTGTGCCACTGTTTAGCAGAGCCTCTCTAGTTTGAAGCTTAAGAAACCCTGAACCCTGGCATACAGACCATGCTTATATTTTACTCAGTTACTACAGGAAAACATATGCAAACCAACTTTGTCATCCTGGAGAGGTTAGAAAATCAATTTAGTTCATATGTATAGGACAACTAGATATTTTGTGTTGTCTTGACATATATGTGTAATGCCTTAAAATGCTTCCTTCACAGTTTTATAGCCACACTCGATGGATAATGTGCCGAAGAGCGTTCAAAGGAAGGCTGTAACAACAGCATCCACACGAAAGGCAGTGTCGAAGGGAAAAGCGCGTTTTCCTTCCAGGCACCCGTAGACAACCGTCGGTTTTGGCGCCCGCCCAGTGTTGCAGACAAGAGATAAAGCACAGGTTGACCGCGTGGTAAAGAAGAGTCATCAGGAGAGCGACGTCCCTTGTTTTCGGGGTGTGTGCACAAACTTCACCGGGAGCGCTACTACTGTGTGCAACTCGGTGTTTATTCTGTTGCATATCCAAAACGATCGAGAGGGAGGAAGCTGTATTTTTTTTTCTATCAGCTGGACTACGAGTCAGGCAAAGCAGTTTGAGCAGAAAGAGTGAGGCACAACGTTCCCAAAAACAGTGTTAACAAACCTTAGCTATAACGTTAAAACCTGTTCACGTGAGTACATTATCGGTATGCTAACATGTACCACTGTAATGGATCTGCATACTTAACCATCAGCTAGCTTCACGTAAATGTGCTCATTGTATGATTTAGTTCTGTTATTCAGGCCTCCAAATATGGTTTGAGGTATTTTAACTATATATCGACCGGTATGACGTTATCTGTAGCATGCTTTAGCGAATGCAAATGCAGTTAAGATTTTTCATGCTTTCGTTTCTTTGTTGCACATGCATCATCAAAAACGACTGATCGCAAGTTGCTCCGTCTAGTTTAAGAAATTCTGTGAAACACTCGAGCCTGGAAGTGTATCAGCTCATGTTAGAGCTAGCATGCATGCTAATCCGCCCAACGCCTCCTCATACATAGCGGATTGAATGCCCCCGTTTTATGATGATCTTTTCGATTTGCACCCACGTTTTGGTTAGCATCAGCACCTGCTGCAGTGTTATTAAATGTGACTACTGATTAGTTAAACCAATGATATCAAATGTGTCGATGTACCCTTTCCCTTCATCATCATCTGGAGGAGCTCAGTGGCTTCTTGTGTTAACTCGTTTCTTTTCATTCATAGTTACTGCGTTAGCTAATGCTCTCTCTGTGTCTCTCTGTAGTGAATAACATGGGCAAGAAGCAAAATATGAAGGCCAAGAAGGACACACCGGAGACTCAGGAAGAACCTGAGGAGTTTGTTGTGGAAAAAGTGCTTGACCAGCGTATTGTCAACGGGAAAGTAGAGTTCTTCCTGAAGTGGAAAGGATTTACAGAGTGAGTTGCTGCGACACCTGGCCCCTGCTGAGCTGGAAGTGCTTCCCTGGTATGGGGTTGTGCTATGCTTTTGTTTATAGCCATTTATTTGCATGATGTATCTGCTTATCTGGCTCAAAGTTAATGACTTTATTTACATCCATTTAGATGGAAGTTGGTGTTGAAAGTGTGGCTTTGAGGTGTTAATGCTGACCTTTCTTCTTCCTGCTGATTTAGTGCAGACAATACCTGGGAGCCAGAGGAGAACCTTGACTGTCCAGAGCTGATTTCAGCATTTTTGGAGGCCCAGAAGAATGTGAAAGAGAAGCCTGCTCCTGTGAAAAGGAAGGCATCGACAGATGAACCTGAGACAGACGCAAAGAAGACAGATGTGGTAGGTTTAATCTGTCACTTAATAAACCACTGCAACCGTACTCAAAATTCAACAGTGAAGGTACATAATGAAGATACTTTTAAACGATAATGAAAATGTAAATCGTTACCTTTCCCATGCATTAGATGATGGATGTTAAGAAGTGGCCTGATATACGTAATCAGCTCAGTTTCTGAAGCAAGCTAGTGAAAAGCAGCCTGTTCATGACTTATTATGTACATTCCTGTGCCATTGCAGGAAAAGATGTAATTGTCATGAACACTCATGTATTGAAGCCTCTTATTGCTCAAATCCTCTTGCAGTTATCACCAACTGTCTGCAGATAAAAAATTCTCTCCTATCTGCACAAGGCTGTTAGCACTGATGCGATGATCATTGTGGCAGTGAGGCTTATATGCAAAAAAGAGAAGTATTTAGTATCTCATAAAATTAGAATTCCATGACAAAATTGTGTAATGTTGACTAATGATGTCACACTTTAACCATCTGGAAACACCTGCAAAGGTTTGCTTTCAGTGGTCTCTCAGCCAGGTTCACTAGGCATCATGGGAAAGACTTTTGACTCGACGATATTCAGAAAGAAGCTGGCAGTGCTGTAACCAAGTGTATTACTTGAAAGTGGAAGAAAAAAAGTGAGGTAGAAAAATATTCACAAGCAACAGAGATAAATCAGGGTGTCCGCCGGGTCTTAAAAAGTATTAAAAGTTGATAAATCAATTATGGGAAAATTAAGGCCCTTAAAAAGTATTAAAAAGTCCTAATTGTAATGTTATGAGGTATTAAATTTTATTGGTGTTCAAGCTTTGACTCCAAAAGTATCCATGAATATTTATTTTCCTCCTTGCAACTGTTACAAACTAACCTGACACGCCAGACAGACAGTTCCATATATCCGCCACAGAAATAGTCCATCTGGTTCAAAAAAAATTTCAGGGTCCGAACCTTCAAAAATAACCACACCTGGTGATTGGACGATCATTTTGCTCGTCACACTCATCACAGACCAGCGTGAGGATCTGGAAAAAGCTTTAGCGTCTCAAAATATTTCACTCTAGATCATAAGAGTTTCCTCAAGCCTCCTGAGAAAATTTCCTGGACTTTTGATGACCTGGGATCTTTGATTCCTACGATTTAGAAAAAAGCTTCTCCTGATCTCAGTTGTTTTGGAACAAATTTTCTTTTTTAAAATCACCTTTTTACTGGATACTACGCAATGAGATAAGGTATTTATCAATACTGTTGTTTGAGACGTGACAACAAGCAAAGTTGTAATTTTGTGAGGCGCGGGCTATATGTATCGCTAGCAGCCCAACCTATCCGTAGGCTAATGTGACAACAAACTCAGTTTGTACTGTAGTTTAGTAGCCATCCGTATGTATTTTGTGCAAGTTGGCCTGAAATAACTGTTACTTGTTGTGGTAATGGGAATGTCAATTAACCTGCCTTTAGTTTCATTTATACTTTCAAGCTTTATTCCTTCTCAGCTTATCTAATTTATGTTAAAATGAAAACTACAATCATCAAAGATTGGTTGCTAACAGCAGCTTAAAGTCGCAGTAAGGTCTTAAAAAGGTATTGAATTTCACCTCAGGATTTCAGCATATACCCTGTAAATGCAACCTTGAGAGAGTTGTCCTAAAAAAAAACAATTTGGGGGAACTTGACATGGAGTGGAACTGAGGCTTGAGTCAGTGCATGAAGAGCTACCACACACTTTCACATGAAGGAGTTTGTCAACAACTGTTGCATTTCTCATGCCAAGCCACTCCTGTTCCTCACCTGGGCTAGAGGGAAAAGGAACTGGATGATTGCTTAGTGGTCCAAAGTCCTCTCTTCAGATGAAAGGTTTTTTTTTTTTACATTTCTACACTTGGGAATCAAGGACCCAGAGTCTGGAGGAGGAGTGAAGAAGCTGCTTGAAGTCCTCTGTAAAGTTTCCACAGTCAGTGATGATTTGGGGTGCAATGTCATCACGGTAGCTGTTGCTTTAATGTCTTACTGAAGTCAAGAGTCAAGGCAGCTGTTCACCAGGAAATTTGAGAGAACTCCATACTTCTTTCTGCTCACAAGCTTTATGAAGTTTATTTTCAGAGACACACCAGACCTGTTAAAACAGATGAGCTCAAGGCTACTATTGGGCTGCCTGGGCCTCTGTGACACCTCAGCGGGGCCAAAGGCTGAGCAGCTCCATGTCACTCCACATTGATGCTGTAATTCATGCAAAAGGAAAATGGGTGCATATTAATGGACCTGCTTTTCAGAAGGCCAATGTTTCCTGATTAAAGATCCTTTTATAATTATCCCATGTAGGAGTCAAATTTTAAGTGATATGTCAGGTTTTCATTAACTGTACATAATAATCATCCCAATCAAAAAAATAATAAATAATAGGGGTGCTGGTATAAAAGACACTATTAATTACAATCAATCCTGTCTTTGATGATCCTGTTTGCTTTAGTTGGACAGTAAGAGGCATTAAGCATGAGTTTCAGTCTACTTCATAACCAGCTAATAATTATTTGGTGCTTTAATATGCATTAAATACTAAAGAAATTGAACAATTTTGGCTACTGAAAATAATAATACTAACAACAACTGAGAAATCTACATGGACCAAGTTACTTGTGTTTGACCTTGCTCTGTTGTCACCATCTACAGGCTGAGAAGCCACGGGGCTTTGCCAGGAATCTTGAACCAGAACGGATCATTGGTGCAACAGACAGCAGTGGGGAGTTAATGTTCTTGATGAAATGGTGAATATAAAATTAGATTATCTTGTCTTTGCCTAGCTCACATGTTTTCATTAAAGTGTGTGTGTGTGTGTGTGTGTGTGTGTGTGTGTGTGTGTGTGTGTGTGTGTGTGTGTGTGTGTGTGTGTGTGTGTGTGTGTGTGTGTGTGTGTGTGTGTGTGTGTGTGTGTGTGTGTGTGTGTGTGTGTGTCTTAGATTTTAAAAACTTTATTTCTTGCTATGACAGTTGTGCTGTAGTTGTTTTATCAAAGAGAAACAGACCTAACGTTGAGTGGCCCCTGTTTAATATTAATTTCATTTTTAGTAAACACTCACTTGATGTAATAGATAATGGATATATTTTTTTCCTCTTCCTTTGTTTTCTTCAGGAAAGATTCAGATGAAGCAGATTTGGTCCCTGCCCGTGAGGCTAACACCCGCTGCCCTCAGGTGGTCATTTCTTTCTATGAGGAGAGGCTGACATGGCACGCCTGTCCAGAGGATGAAGCCCAGTAGTACTTTCTCTTGGTTCTGCGGTTCCTTGCACCACCTCTTCCCTTTTCCTCAGGACTGAATTGTCTCCTCTGGCTTGCCTTCTAGTTTTAGTGACTTAGATATGTTTTGGAGACATTTTAATCTTCCCATTGTGCAGCAGTCAAGGAGAGCTGTGCTCTTGTACATATGAGCTGAATGAATTGTTAAGTGAGCAGGCGATGGCTTTGTGACCTTTATGTCTTCCGGTAGCATTTTTTTTAATGTGCTGGAAGTATAGTTTCAGTATACTCTTTAACAGAACTTTTTAGATCTATATTAATAAACTGATGAATTGTGTACAAACTAAATTGTTAAATTGTTGACTGCCTGGATTACCATCAGAATCAATCTCCTGCATGAGTAGGTTTTTGTCTTTTACACTTGTTCTACTGTTTTGTTTCAAAAGTGAATTTTGTATAATCAGCTTGTAAATATAATTTGAAGTCCCAATAAAGGTTTTATGTGACCAAAATACTCCACTTTGAACTGTGCAGTCAGAAAGGTAGTCCTAGAATATAAAGACAGGCTAGAAAAGAGGCTGGGTCTGGATTTTGAATGTAATTTTTTATCTTTCCTGAACTGATCAAAGGTGGAAATGTAAAACAAAGTGTGCATATCAGCATGACTAAATAGTGTTTTATAGTGCATCATCTATGACAATGGATTCCTATTGTATTTGACTGTTCAGGTCAGGGAGTCTTACGATGATTTGACAGGATGTTTTGAAAGCATTTCTCAGCTGACTGAGGAGTTCAACTCAAGCTTTGAACTGACACGAGTCATTTTCTTCTTTTGTATCCTGCATGCAAGTGGGTCAGACCCTCTTTTAGAATAAACCTGCTTCAGTTCTGAAGAGCTGAGTCACGATGAGTCCAGTGAAAATCATTTGTTTGCACTGAAGCAGACGCTGAGAACACAAAACAACAAAGTCTTAGTTTGTTACAGTGAAATTGTGTATACTGAGCATGGGAAAACCTGCACTCTGTATACTCCTGCTTCGCATCTGCTCACGCTGTCTATATCAAATCTGGCTGTTTGTTAGATTAAGAGGTATATTAATTGTTCTTGGTAAGTTTGCAAACTTTAAAATACTTTAAATTTCTTTGGACATTTCTTTGGAGGAGTGATCAGCAGATAGATAGAAGCTTTATTCTCATTGTATATGATACAACTAAGACTCTTTTGGCAGCATCTCTCACTAGCAGCAACAAGATAAAAATAAAGTGAAAAAATCAAATGTTTACATGAACAGGTCTTAAAATCTATAAAATAGACATAAAATACAAATAAATTAATAGACTGTGCAAGTCAGTTTGGGCTTTTTGGCAGTTGCCCGGTTGACTGGGGGATAATATTTGTGTGTGTGCGCCTATGTGGTGGTGGGGTGGGGAGGAGGTCCCCACCACCACCCAGGTGTCTCACCCAGGATGTGTCACCAGATGGCAGGACTTTACAGCAGTTGCGTAAAGTCTTGTGACTGGCATTAGAGCATTGGACATGGACTTTAGACCTTGGTGCGTCTGTGGATGATGTTTCTAAGGCAACAGGTTTATTTTAGGTTTTCATTGAGGGGGGAAAAAAACCTGTGATATCGCCAAACAACTAAAGTAACAGCTGGCAATCCTTCTCTCACCAAACGGTTCCAAAAAGGAACAATGAATGAACCCACTGTTCTTCTAATTTTAGTGCCAACAGTGTTAACGGGACCACTGCAGTGGTAACAGCCCCACATTAAGTTTTCTCTTTAAGTGGGATTTAGAGTTTAACAGCTGAAAAACAGTGAAGAAAATCCTACTCTTGTGGAATGATGATGGTGTTGTAGAGCAGTGGTTCTCAAATGTGCACCCTTGGGGGTACGCAAGATTCAAAGATGGATATTCAAAAAATAGCGACCAAGCAAAATTCCTTTATCACCATTTATTTAATCAATGTTTGAATCCAATATAAGTTTATGTTCAAAATTTAATATCATTTTCAATAAACACTAAGAGAACAGTGCTATGTTCTTTGTTTCCATCCAAAACTGCTTTGTGTTTGTTAGGGGTACTTGGCCAAAAAAAATCAATGCCATCAGTGGGGTCCACCTTTCACTTTTTTGTTTGAGTTGAAAAACCCAAGATGCAGGTACATGTAAACATCTTCCAGCAGCTCCTCTCACATTTCATTCATCTTTGGACTGGTACGCTTGATTAAATCAAACCTCTTATCAGTGCAGCACAGTCACTCTCTGTATGCAAATCTCTGAACCTCTGAGCACAAATGACACCTGTACGACAGAACAAAAGTTGACACAGAAACACACACTTGCAGTTACAAAGTTCATTATTGTCAGTATTAGTGTTTTATGTATGTATATTTGTATATGACTGAAAGTTACTAAATAAACTTGAGCTTCAAGCTGAAATCTTGGTGTGGATGTGGTATGTATGAAGCAAAACAAAACAAAAGTTTTATCATGGATTGGGACAGTAACTGGATGAACATCTCAGACTGAACTACTACATTGTAATCTTTCAAACTGTTTGAACAGCATGTTGGTTGTCTGTATTCCAACTCACAGACCTCCTCCCTGTGTCAGTATTTTTTTACTCAGCACTTTTTCTATCACACTAATCAGCCATAACCAGACAAACAGATTATCTAAGAGCTTTAAACCAAAGGAAAACTCTCCTCATGTAGCCAAACATGATAACTGAAAGTGAATAGAAGCCACTAAAAGACCTCCTATTGCTGACATGACTGAAGATAAGGAGCCCCTCTATATGCAAATGAGTTAAGTTTTGCCTCCTGCAGACCTGGGTCAGAGGCACCACAGTATTTATTAAAGGTCACAGGAGCTGTGTTTAATTCAGTCTTTGGTTGGGGAGTTCGGAATAGACCTCTTCGGGCCAAGGTATTAACTTTCATATTTCACTTTTTAATCGCAGATGTAATGTCAAGAATTTAACGCTGGTGATGTTGATATTGTTCTTTTCATAGTGTGTTTTTTCAGTTTGGTCTGGTTAGAAATTTAAATGTTACTGAGAAAATCATATTTTTATACAACTGAGTGACAGAGTAAAAGCTAATGATTGAACTTCTGTCAGTGTGTATATTGGATGCCCAGACAGCTTTGCTAGTGTATGATTGAAATGGTTAAAATACTTGTAAAAATCCTGCGAGTCGTTTGATTGGGCGTTAATACGATGATCACCAAATATCCCTAAATCCTCTTTCGACCTGTTGCTGCTTAACTGTTTCATTTGCAGTAACCTCTTTTTCTCTATGGGAAATGCTTACTCTGCCTGTGCAGAGTCAAAAAGGTACCTCAACAATGGACGGCACTTTGCATTGCTGCAAAAATCCCTGAGCATTTTTGAAATCCACAGATTATAATCAGAGTATTATTCTACTTTGTGTCAGGTTGGTTGATGACCTGAGCCACACTTGTTTTTCTCACATTTTAGCCATAGAGAGCTGGGAAAAGACACATAGAAACTTATTTTGTATTTAATCTCACGTCTTTTCCGATCCGCATGTGAAAATTATTGTTGTGGAAGTTACACTGTCAGAAAGTGAACTGGAGGAGACAGGGTCAATAAGTGCCAGGTACTTGATAAGAAAGAATTATTTCCTTTGATAATAATACATTAGCTAGAGCCAGGATTTTAAAAAGAATAAGGTCATGGTTCACACAGAATAATAAATCAGCCAGGGGCTACCGTATTACACGGTATATAACAAGACTGGGATTTTTGGGGAAATTTGGCTCACGTTTAAATATAAGGACTCTTTTACACTGTGTGCTATACCACCCAAAGACAGTGTTGGACTGGATACCAGCTTGGCTGTGAACTGCTTGCAGGCCTGAGATCTCAAGCCTAGAGTGAAGATATTCACAGAGCTGTGCTGATATTAAGTATAACAGTATGACTTGGGGTGTGATATTGTTTCCTATTTAACATTTTATATATAATAGCTCTACAAGCAGCACCAGGTTAAAACTCTGCATTCAGCATGACTCAGACTGAAACGTCACCTGTTGTCTTGCTGCTTTTTCTGTTTCTACAAATCATGAGCTTGATGGCATTATCACCTAGGTCATATTTCAAAAGTTTTAGAAAAGAAGAAAACACACGGTTTTTTTATGTAGATTTATTATTTTTATACCAATCTCTAATATTCTGTTTATATCATCTATATTATTATTGTTGACTTATTTTGTTTACATTTCTTTCACTCAGGCAATGATGCTATGGAGCTCACAAATTTTAATCTAAATGTGTATAATATATGACTCAGGCAATAATGCTGTGAGGCTAACAACATTACCACAGACGACTTACCGTGTAACCTGTACATTTCTCTGTATGTTTTGACTGACCGTCACCATGGTATGATTGATCAACTTGGACAAAGACTGTGTTTTGTAATGTTGGTTACAGTCAGCTATATGTAGAGAGATACACACATACACAAGAGTCCAAGTGATGTTGTACTCTGTATCAGCAGGCACAGGTCATGTATCTTGTCCAATAAAATCACTTAGCTTCACAGATATATGACAGACAGTACAGATGACTGCCACATCATAATGTATTGTTATTTGAAATACCCTCCAATGATTGGTTCGACAAGTTGTGGGAGTCACAAACATTTTTTTTAATCAAGCATGTTAAAAGTATATTACCAATTCAATTGAACTGTGTTTTGAACATCATTTAGAATTCTTCATTCTGTCCATATCCAAATGATTCTTTAATTTTAAAACTTGTTGAGGTTTGAGAAATACTGGACATTGCAGGTCAGGATATTGACTTCACTTCAGATGTGTATTAGTTTAAAGCAGTTTTAATAAGTTGTTTTTTGCCATTAGCATGGGGGGTATTCATATGGGGAGTATTTTTCCAGTAATACCCAAAGGACAAAGATTTTGTTCACAGATCAACACAAAGTATCTGACTTAAGAGGTAGTTTGTAAACCCTCTGACTTATCTTTTGGCTTTGGCTAGTAGTACTAAAAACAGAGTGATTAATTCAAGGGTGCAACAGCTTCATTGTTTTCAATCAACTGCCTTTTGGTTTTTACCTTTTGCTTAACTTTGCTGAACAGTCACCCTGACTTCACACTGCATCACTCTTATTATCCCGCCTCCTCCCACCAGGTGAAACCGTTTTAACTGATGACGTCCCCTGAAATAATTAACGAGAGGAGCACATGTTGGACACCGCTAACAAATTTGCCTGAACCATTATCCCTCTGTGAAGCTCGCCTTAAAATCAAATATATTTTTTATCGACTTTTTAATTTGGGTTTAATTTATAGCGACATTGTTTTCCCTGAGCAGAGAAGGCGTGCACTGTTCGAGGGGCAGAGGTCACACTGAGCCGCAGCAGTTTGTATTAGCAAACAGCTTCAGCAGCAGCACTAAGTAGTTCAGTCCAGGGCAGCGCGAGCCTCGAGCCACACCGCTGAGCTGCTCGTGGTGGTTTTCCAAACGCCACGGTGGGCCACAGCTCCTGTCGTGAGAACGGTCAAGGTAGGAGGAAGAACTCGGGCTGAATCAGTCAGTCGAGCTCCAAGAGTGTCCAGCAGTTGGAGAAGACGTTAGTTTTAGGGTTGCTTTTTCATGCTGTAATTTTTGCAGGAGATATTTTCCTAATAACTCTTGGAATAGTACTAATTTTATGTAACACTGTTATTTAAAAAAATCTTCAAAGACACTAATCCTGAATCCTTAAGATGGCTAGTCGAAATGATGCCTTTCCAAATTGCTTTTCAACCCCTTGAAGTCGGCACGTTGTATTTTTCACTCCTCTGCTCAGGTAAAAGAAGAAAAAACGTTTTGTTGGAGCTACTTTTTATGGTTGCCCCCTTATCACGGTCATATTTTATGTTTCACAAATGTTGGCTGCTTAAAAATGAGCTTATAGAATCCTTATGTTGAAAGGTCAGATGTTTTCTACTGTCTCTGGTTTCTAAAGGACTTTGTTTGTTGCCTTATTGACACCCTTTGCTTGAACACGACCCCTGTAAACAGGTTTGCAGTTAGCCCTCTCTATCTATCTGCCATCACTTATTTTGTGGTGTTACACTTATTGTCTTACATTGTTTTTATGTGTTGGACAAATTGTCATACAGACTAAGGTACATGTATTTCACATTTGAACTAGGTCTGTATTGTGATTGTGTTTAACATTGCACAGTTAACTCATTGCAAAGGATGTTGGCTACTGTAAGCAGATGTAAACATTTGTGTGCCTGTCTCTCAGGCTGTGAGGTGAGCAAACAGGAAGACAAGTGAACTTCATGCTGCTACTAAAAATCAGCCTCAGTGTTTGTCTTTTACTCCCAAGTCATATTAGGTTTGTGTTGTGTTGATATGGCAAGGGAAGTAGGGTGGAGCAATGTGATTAATTACTTTTTCTAAGTCCAAATAACTGTATTTTTTTTTATCCGTTATAATCATCTTCTCGTGTTGACACTCATCCAAGAGAAATCGTGTTTGGAAACTTTTTTTCCTGGCCAGTTACAACCTTGCAGCTGCCCATCAGTACAATCAGCTTTATTAATTCAGCGAATGGTAAAGTAGCTGGCTGACCTCTCAAATGCAAAAAATGCTTTTTAATGGTTCCAGCCTGTATTTGCGTGCATGTGTCGGTCCTTATTAAGGTTCCCCTAAGCCTTCTCAAGCTAAGTCCTCCATCTTTTCCCATTCTTTTATGCTACATCAGCTCTAAATGTCTCCCTTTTTGAGTTTTCAGAGCATTAATCCGCAGCCAGGCATGTGTTTTGCAAAACAGATCTAGCTTTAAAAAAGTGGACTTTGACTGCTGGAATGGTTACTTTAAAATTAATCCATCTTTTTATTTTATAACTGTTTTTCCAAAATGCTCTTACTCCCATATCTGTAACTACTAATTTTACTTTTTCTATTTTACTTTTTTTTTATTCACTTCAACTAAATGTGTCTGTCTCTTTCCATGGCAGGTGTTCGTGATGAGTATGGACAGTCTTCTGGACAGTCTGTCAAAAACCGTAAGTAGTCAAGCTACATCTCTTCCAGTCAGCTTATTGTCCCTGTGACAGAAATTTTGGTGATCTTAAACTATTGGAAATATGCATTAACCCTTTTTTCTGAAATTGAATACCAGATAACACTTGAACATGACATTTCTGAATTTTGTTTTTATTTCAAAGGAGTTCATCAGTATTTGTGTTCGGGACCCCAGGCTTGTAAAAGATGACTTCTGGCACACGCACATTGACTATGAGATCTGTGTACATGTAAGCACTTGTAAAAACCCGCTCATTTTCCTGTTTTACATTATTATTTTGAAGCATTTCAGTTCACTCTATCTGTTTTCTTAGACAAACAGCTTGTGTTTCCGAAAGAAGACTTCCTGTGTAAGGCGGCGTTACAGTGAGTTTGTTTGGCTGAGAAATTGTCTGGAGCAGAATGCCCTGATCATGTGAGTTTTTAATAAAAGGTCATGTTTCAATTTATTACAGTATTGCATTAGTGCTTAATTTTTGTTGCTGCACATGCAGAAAATTACCCAAGTTGCCACCCTGGAACCCCTTCATCAGTATGAGGAACAAGGACCAGGTTTCCCACAGGATGCAGGGCCTGCAGGACTTCTTAGAATAGTGAGTGGCTGTGCAACAAGAACAATGGCTGTAATTGAATAATAGTATTGCCACCTAGTGGTATCACTCAAATTCCACCTGACAGATTTTTATCTGTATTATGTGAAGAAATAATACACAGAGCGGGATCTGTCAAACCTTGTTAAACACTATTTCAGATGTCATCATGTAACCGCCTTTCTTCTCCAGTGTTCTTCATTCACCTCTGCTGCTATCGGACAGTCGACTTCATCTGTTCCTCCAGTCCAACCTGAACATGAGGAGGATGGAGAGGTGTGCTCGGGGTAAGACAAGGTACACGGTGGCTGAGGCCATCCAGCGCACCAGCTGCAACAGCTACGTCAGCAGGCTGGAGGAGAAGTCGTCCTCCTGTGACTCTGACTGTGAAAGGTAGGCTTCAGATGGAGGGACTTATTTATTCAAAAGGAAAACAAAGTTATGATTTCTAATATGACTCTTTTCCTACCTCAGCAGCTCTTCATCATCAGGCTTTGGAATGAGCGTCGACACTCCACCCCGTGGAAGTCCCCTCTCCTTCTTTGAGTCCTCTGACAGAGACCCAGAGCTGTGCAGCTGTCATTCACAGACCCAAACCCCGTTCAGTGCGTCCTGAAGCACAACAGTTTTATCTGAACGTCTCTTTATTTGTTACTTGGTGGGGCTCTTGCTTTTCTTAATCTATCTACAAAAAGCAAAATCCTTTGTTTTACTGTTATCAGAGGTGTTCTAAGATCTTTTTTTGTTTTATTTACTTTAATTTTCTTTAAGAGCATTACAGTGGTTATTTAATTCAGAGTGCCCCAAAATATACCCTTGTTTTAAACTGTATTGTAAACTTAAATTTATAATGAGTTCTTAAATATTTACCTGGATATTTTTATTTGCATGGATGCTGTGCAGTGGGTGGTGAATGTGTATTTGAATGACCACATATTTTAGAAAAATGTTTGAGAATACTTCTATGATTTGTTAACGATAAATAAATAGATTTTTTATATAAAGAAGACTTGCATCTTTGCTCAAATCCTTTTTAACGATTGCATTAAAATACTGCTGACTTTTTTTCAGCTGCACTTTGATATGTAGTTAGATTTGAAGTGCAGCAGTCATGCATTGTTGTTTTCAGCCCAGTAGAGGGAGTGGAGACATCATAGGACCATGAGTAAATGCAGTAGAGAGATGGAGGTCTGTAGTGCTGATAGTGGAGACTGAAACTGTTTTATAAAAGCTGATTGGGACAAATTTATGATTTTAGTCACAGGCTGTAAGTAAAGATCTATGTTGTTCAGTGCAAGACTAGTGCATTTAAGTTGTCAGTCAACTTTTGAGCTTAAAGCCAGTGAATTTAGTGTTCCTGTGTTTCAGAAAAAGTCCAAAGGCAGGTCTGGAGGTTTGATTCCCATAAGGTGCCACCATCTCCTTAATCACATCTATAACAGTAATTTGGACAGAGAAACAAAAGACACTAACTTAGGCATATGCATTGTGTATTGCAAGTATTGCAAGTATGCATCGTTGCAGCCTCAAAGGAGTTAGAGTCCAACAATAGCTCGACAGTATTTCTCACCTGTTGTGAACTTTGTGCTTAAACTGTTATGAACAGGTTTTACAGGAAGGCTTTAAGTAAGTCTCCATCTGAGGAGAAATGTCAAAGTTGCCAAATACCTACATTATAAAACAAAGCTGAGAAATATTTAAGATTCATTTCAGGGTTATTTCACTGTCCCCAATCTGTCTGATTTGTCTACAGAGTGGGCAGAGGTTGAAAAGGTGTAGAGCCTAAAAAAAATAGCACAGATGTTGTGTTTTTAAATTTTATCTGTGTCAAAATAGGTGTTAGCAGAGTTGGTGCATTTTCTACCAAGTGCATGTGCTTTTTTATCCAAAGAATCTTAACTGTTGTGATTTTGACAAGAGGAGGCTCAGGTCACATTTCAGACTCTTGTCACTACTTTCCCAGGTGAGAGGCTCTAATTAAAAGAAGATGACAAATTAATTTAACAATTAGAGGCAGCTCTTGGGATTCACCTGCAGAATATGAGACAGAAAACTGTGTGTGTGTGTGTGCGTGTGGTTGTGTGTTCCAGGGATGTGGCTGGATGATGGCCTGTGCAGAAGTGCTGGACAGCCCTATAAATTGAAAGCTGATGAAAGAAGCACAGGCTCATTAAAGCAGACAGCAGCCCCCACCCCCTCCTCCAACAGCTGAGCAGACGTGGGTCGGCCTCATAGTAAACCTGGCCTGTCCCGTGTCTCTGTCCTCTTCTCTCCTTCCCCTGGATGGTGCTGTCTCCCCTGTGCACACGAGCCATAATGAAGCTGTCAGTGACTTCACACAGCAGCGACAGAGCTGTACTCACATGGCAAACACAGACACAGACACACACGTACACACAGTGGCATGACTGAAAACACACACACACACACACTGGTGGAAAAGCTGTGGATGAATGCACATTTTCTCTCTTCCGCATCCACTGTCATTTTCTGAGTCCCTCTGGTTTGTGGTTGGTGCTCTCCATCTCTGTTTGCTGTTAAGGTTGACCTTATCAGCGCACCCCATGACAGCAGTACACCACAACACACACATGCACACACATGCAGGGTTTGGTTCAGAGCAAGTCAATTTTCTGACAAAATGAAATGCAACTGCTAGCGGTGGCATCTAGTGTGTGTATGTGTGTGTGTATGTGTGTGCATCAAGAGGACATCTAGTATTTGGATATTGAGTATTCACGGTACATGTCTATTTCATCTCAGTAATTTATAACTCAATTTCCAGTGTGCATTGATGCGCTTCATACCTCCAAAACACAAAACAAAGCCAAAACCCAATTGTATTTCAAAGCAATTAGGGTGCCCACTGAGTTGTGAACGCACCACGTTGTGGCGGCTCTGTGCCTGTGTGAAATTTTTAATTGTTAATTTTCTGTCACATTAGTCAACTTCAGAGCCTGTGGACAGGTGACCGAGCTCCTGTGGGCGACACATATAGCGACGCGACACAGAACATCTTCTCAGCTTTTTGATGCAGCATGGTGGACGGTGTTTTTATGTGCAAGGTGAAAAAGGTTCAGCCGTGTGTGATAAGTTAAATGACAAGATGGTACATCATATTTACAGCTGTTTTATGGTCAGAATCTTCTTAATGCTCTCCACTATATGAGGTGCATGTCAATATTAGTATTAGTTTATGGCTCTAAATTATTATCTCATTTAGACTTCCTCCTGAATCCACCACAGGAAATTGCTTTACCTCTCTGACCCTACAAAAGCTAACAATGGCAAAATCCATATGGGCAATTAGCCTACATATCTCCCACCCTGCCCTTTATTTTCGCTCCCATAGTGTCTTTACATCACTCTTTCTCCCATTTTCTCCCTCAACCTCTCATCATGTCTCCAAAGACTGCTATGTTAATTAGCTGTCCTCTCCTGCAGTTGGGTGTTTTTCTTGCTGATGCTGCAGACTGCAGTCCACCTCAGCTGTCCAACTGTTAAGACACAGTCCCAGCTCTGGAGCAGCTCTGCTACTCCTCTCTGCTCCCTCTTTCACAGGGGTCAAAGGTGACAACATGCATTGTATTTGTGATTATTACCTCTAAAGTGCTATAGCATAAAGCGTCATTAAGAGTCAATGCATCTCCTTCTCCTCTCCCTGTCTCTCCCCTCTCCCCACATGCCTTAAACACACACACTCATATTGCACGCACTCCCGCACATCGCCGGCCATTTAACAGCTAAAATACGACCCATGCGCAGATAAATGTCACAGGGCCATCTATCTGCGAGTGTTAAAAGTCGGCTAATGGAGATGACATATTAGCGGCCCAAATGACTGCCATAAAAACTCTCTCCATACCTCGCAGCACCGCCGGCCACTGTGACTGCAACGGGATACGACAGCGGCACTGCAAGTATCTGTCCCCGCAAATGACAGAGACAGATGACGGAGATGGAAGGTGATGTCATATTTAGATGTGGGTCTTTTGATTCAGTAGGAGAGTGTAGGTGCACTAAGGCAGTGATTGACGGCATAACTGCTCTGAGACAAATGTAACATATTTACAGCAATGTACAGAGGCCCCAAGCAGACATGCATTCATACATTTTATGTAGGCCTTTTCCCAGCAGATGATGACTCGAATTCAGTTGTTTTCTTCCTGTTACTGGAGTTTTGTAACCATGAGCCAGACATAGAGGTCGGGTTAACAATCTTTATTTGTGTGAACGACAAAGACATGGCAGATTGTGGCCTTACCTATCACAATGACCAGCTCATTGCTTTTAGATCACCAGAAGTTTCTGTTATCAAGTGAAAACACCCCTGTTTTTCACTGGTATTAAGTTACAATCTATACTTTAAGCAGAGAAATGTATCAGTACAGCCTGTATCAGTAACTGATCTGAACGGTACCTTGAGATAATGCTGATTTTCACAAAATACGTTTTTATTGTAAAAACACGCCACACAAACAACACCTGTATCTGTTTATCACCACGTTCCTGTACCCAATCCCACATCATGCTGTTGGACTAAAAACAGAGCCTCACTAAATCCCTTATATATCCAACACTGTAGAGCAGAAGTCTTCAACATGGGGTCCGTGACATTTTGGGTTAATTAGGCAAGTTTTAAATTTTCAAACAATACCAAATATTTACATTTTACTTGTATTATTGTCTCTAAATAAGCATCAGTGGATATAAGGAGGCCAAAGATATTATCTTTCAGAAATGAACACATTCAGTAACTCAGCAGCTCTCGCAAATTGTACACAGGTTCACTCAGCATTCACTTCTAGCTCCTTAAGAAAGAGGAAAACCCACCTCTATTGCTGCTCTGCCAATCACACGGTTGCATGTTTCACACCAGCCCCAGAATAGCTTAATACTGGATGCACACTAACATGTTACATTTAAAGGTTGCACTAGGCTTGGTTTAACAAAAATACACAGTTTATAAATACATATGTATGAGAGGTCTCTGCTCCGTCTCTCCATTAGTCAGGGGTACCTTGGGCTGAAAAATGTGATGTGTTTTAGGTGCTATTACACTGGGGAACACGGTTTTTGTTGAGTTAGGTTTGACAGCTGTTTTTAACTAATTTTTGGGTGTGGAATCCAAAACTGATCTCAGTTTTCCTCTATCAGGTCAACTTTTTGAACTATAGTGGTGGCCAACCAGTCATAGACCAAGAGCCACAAAAATTACTTTCGTACAACAAAGAGTAACATCACACACGTGGTCTTCCAAACAAACCTCCTCTCGCACATAAAATGAAAAGCAATACATTTCTATCTATCTATCTATCTATCTATCTATCTATCTATCTATCTATCTATCTATCTATCTATCTATCTATCTATCTATCTATCTATCTATCTATCTATCAAGATAGATAGATAGATAGATATGAGCACATTCGCAATTGAGAGAAGCACATGTAGAGAAAAGAAACCGAAACTTAAGTATCAATCTCATCACCCACCAAGTATTGATCAGTACTGATCCCAACATAGGCATCAATATATCAATATTTTAGATTGATCAGCACACCACTACTCATAAAAATATACATATCGATATTTTTTTTAGGAATGGATCAAAGAGCCGCACACCAAAAGGTAAGGAGCCACATGCTGCTCGTGAGCCACAGGTTGGCCATCCCTTACCTAAAGGATCCTGTTTTCTTAAAAATATGAAAAGTACTTTACTTAACAGATATGTGCTTGTTTTATAAAAATCATCAAATATTGACATACCATGAAATATGAAAGAAACAGGTATGACTGCAATGTTTATTTAACACTATATGTTTTCACAAAGGATATGGCTGCTGGAGGAGCTACAGGAGCAGACATGATCTGGAACAAAGGAAATATATACCTATGTAAATAAAACGCTAATATGGAATAGTTTTGCTTTGTAAGCTAAAAAAAACAAAAAAAAACATGAAATGAATTAGAACTTACAACGGTATGCCCATGGTTACAGGGTTAAGAAAAAAGCCCAAATCCTCTTAATTCCTGCTATGCTAGCTTTGTGTTTACAGATATTGATAGTTCTGACTTTTTGGGAGCTGCACACACCTCTCACCGCACTGTGTCAATTGTGACTGCACAAACAAGTTGCCACACAGCTGTAGATGAGTCCAATCATAATCAGGTGGCAAGTCTTACTACAGCTAATCAGGGGAATTTTGCTTATCTGGAGGGTGAGCTGTGGAGAACAAACATGACATGCTAGAAAAAACTGACTGAAATTTTGGAATTAGCATGAGAATTTCAGTTTTAATCAGCATAAAAATCTAACTCAACAGAAATTTCCTTCAAATTGTTCCCCAGTGTTATGACACTGAAAGACAAGCTGTAACAGCATACCAGCTCACTTTACTCTCTGGTTATTACAGGAAAACCTGCCTTGTTATTAGTAGATAACTAGAAAAGTAAGGTGAGACCTTAAAATGAAATTAAGACACTTTTAAAATCTGTGACATAAGCTGCACCAGTAAATAAGACTCTGTCTGTTTTCTCTCTGAAGACTTCCAGCAGTATCAGTGCAGATGTGTAGAGTACAGGTGGTTTGGATTGTTGTGAGGTATGGATAGACCCACTTCAGGTAATACAATAACCAAACTAACACTCTACAAGTTATTTGCTTTATAACACACGACTGCTCTCTTTAAAGGCATGGTTCAAAGAGTGGTACCACCTGTCTGATCTGCCTTGCTGTGAGACAAACACACATGCTGAACACCATCTTCCAGGAGAAATACCATAACATTGAAAAACTTCTACCTGCGTTTCATTGCAGGTTAACTAGATACAAGAGTGTAAATAACACAACTCCATTCCTAGATGGTAAAAAAGGCATGAAAATCTTGTCTCAAACAAGTTTCATCCCAATTATATCACAGGATTACTAGTGCTGTTACCTCAAGATAAGATGAGTTAAAATCTGAAGTTAAGATACCAAATAAACTCAGTATATGTACACATTCATGTCAGCTCAAGGCTTCCATAGATAACACACACTCAGTAACATATCTGATGTAATGTCAGTGACCTTTGACCTTTCACAGAGTAATAGTGGTCAGAAACTGTGAGCCAGGTCAGCTTGAGTTTGGATGTAAGAGCGTGTCAATAACTAAGCTCCCTACAGGATCAATACAGATCCTCCACAGGTACACGTTCACCTCCTCTCCTCCTCCTATCTCTTTATTAATTACCCTCCTCTATCCGTGCGTGTCTTCCTCTCTCTGAGTGAATGGAGCAGTTGTAATTGCTTCTCTCTGGAGCAGTTAGAAGCGGCACAAAGGAACCGTATAGAAACCACATTTGCATTCAAGATGAGCAGAGGAGAAGAGGGAGGGAGCACTGCCCTGCTGCCCTACACTGAGCAGCACATTCACTCTCCTCCTCCTCTCATCTATTGTCTCTCTCTCCATCCCTCCCTTCCTCTACCTTATCTGCTCTCACCCCCACCTCCTCCTCCTCCTCCTCCCTTTTTTAGCAGCATGGCTCCCCTTGCATTGTCTTTCCAGAGAGTTCCAAGGTCGACGGGAGCTTGCTCATCAGAGCAGAGTATTGTACACTTAGTGCGGGCGTGGACAAGCTAATTTGTGTGTGTGAGGCCGTGCACGATCCTGCATGTGTGTTTGCACATGGCCTGAAGCCTGCATTAGTGTGTAGGCATAAGAGGTTGTGTGTGTACTTGTGTGTGTGTGTGCATGGCAGTAATTCTAATAGCTGGTAAAAAGAGGTAAAGGAGGGGAGGCTGTAATTAATAACTCATAAGCCAGGAATTGCAATTTTTTACAACCACCAATATCTCACCACCTCTTAGACCTATGCCATCACTCTCACTCACTCCTGTGGCGCGCGCACACACACACACACACACGCGCGCACACACACAAAAACTCCTGAGGGCTCTCCTTTTCCCGCTTGATAAGCATTTCTCGTTTGTTTCAGCATTTTGATCAATACAGTTAAAACGCCAAACCAAGCATAATTAGGTCTGAGATGGCTCCCACTGTGACTGAATGGGCTTCACCTGGGGAGGTGCTCACCATTATCATCATCGTCCCATGTGTGTGTATGTGTGTGCGCGTGCATGCACTTGTACCCCACACAGGGTGATCTAATAGAATTGACAAAGTGCACATTGGGACGTAGATTAAAGGCGAACGTGGAGCTATCGGTTGATTCTTGCAGGTGATGGAGTCGCCCATTCACCCTGCTCTCACTCATCTCCATCTTCATTCCCATAATCATTTAGACAACCTTTACAATGCATCTCTGCCAGCACGCTCATTTCAATATGTTATAGGCCACCTCAATCATTTTTTATTGGTTTATTTACTCAGAACGATACATAAATGGAGACTAGTGGGGTCATAAATTGTCCACAATTACCATTATACACAGTGAAGTGACTCTCCTTTGTGCTTTAATCCAGGGTGAAACCCTTTATAAAATCCATCTCAGACAGAGAGGAAGGACGGCTTCGGGCACTCAGCGCACATTTACTCTCACATCACTGCATCAGCTTCTCATTAAAACCAAAATAAAGCTCAGAAAAGCACCATGTAGATCAATTTTGGGAATAAAAATCATAATTTGAGACCAACTAAAGGCGAAAAGCCCCTTTTCTGCAGCGTTTTAGGTTTATCAGCTGCCACTTTGAGTTTGTGCATCATTTAGGGAGGCCGAGTGTACATTTTACCCTGATGACAGATCTTTAATTTTATATCAAACTCGTCATTGGTCATTCAGCAGAAATAAAGAGTGACAATAGCTTAGATATTCTAAGAGGTGAGAGGGACATATATTCTTTTTAACTTGCCTTTTTTACATATAAGGTGATCATTTTAAATTTCTACCGATGTGAAGATGACTTTCCTGCCGTCTCTTTAAGAGAAGTTTGTCTTAAAGACAGCAGCAACTTTAAATTTGGACAAACTGTCCCTTTAAAAGAAAGTACAAGGAAGGACATCTCAATTCTGACCAGAGCCAACAAAGGGCTTAATATGACGTGTGTGTGTGTGTGTGTGTGTGTGAGTGTATGTGTGTGACAGCACGGTTGTACAGGTGTCCATGTGAGACACAGAAAGACAGACCTAAACTGCTTCTGTTTTAGAGGATAATTTCAGAGTAAAGGCGTATGTCGTGCATTTGCATGTGTCTACAATCTTTGTGTGCACTTGAGTGTCTGTGTGAATGTGTGTGTGTGTGTGTGTGTGTGTGTGTCTGTGTGTGTGTGTGTGTGTGTGTGTGTGTGTGTGTGTGTTGGGGAGGACGTGGGGCAGGGAGGAGGATTTAGACCCATCATAAAGGAATTCTCCCCCCCAGCCCGTAGCTCATCCCGACACTTTTATGCCTTTTTATTTTCAGGCCCATTGCAGCCAAGCCCGGAGATGTGATTTATACTGCCTGGCAGCATGGGCACTGCAGCAGGAAAGACAGATGGAAGGAGGGAGGAGAGGGGAGAGGAGGAGGGGGAGGAGGAGAGGGGTGAGACGGAGTTGCCGAGGGAAAGAGGGGAACATGTGTGTTTTGTGTGTGTGTGTGTGTGTGTGTGTGTGTGTGTGTGTGTGTGTGTGTGTGTGTGTGTGTTGGGGAGGCGGTAATAAAGAAGAGGAAGAGATGAGGAGGAAAGGAAAGAAAAGAGGAGAGAGAAAAGGAAAGGACTGAGGAAGAAAAAAAGGAAGAAGGAAACGAAAAATCTCCTTCCCTTTGTTTTCCTCATCTCCTTTGCTTCCTTTTCCTCCCTGCCACATCTTCACCTCCACATCTCTGTCTCTAATGAGTTATTGGCCCTGTCCAACTCAGGAAGAGAAGCCCCATCTCTCCACCAAACTGGCGCCCTGACAGACTAAATCACCCTCCTTCTTCCCCCCTCCGTCTCCCCCTTATTCTCTCTATTTCTCCTCCCCCCCTCCGGCGACCGGGACACTCCTCCTCCTCCTCCTTCTCCTCCAACCTCTGCCTGCCTGAGGTGTGTGAAATCTTCATGGGGCTCCCATTGATTGGAGGAGGGATTGGGAAATGGGGGGATGTTTGACGGGCTCAGGTCTGAGGCCGCGAGGAAGACAAGGAGGCCACCGCCCACAAAGAGACAGCTCACTTACAGGGAACATGAAGGAGGGAGAGGGGGGGACAGAGGTGGTGGACAGAGGTGGCGGGGCGGTGAAATGGGAGGCAGGTGAATGCCATGGAGACAGGAAGGGGTGTAGATGTTGTATGCAGGTGCGTGCTTTGGGAACTTGTCTGTGTATGTTTGTGTGTGTGTGAGACACCTGCTTGCTTGTGTGGCGGTTTGCTGTCTCTGTGCTGTAACATCTCTCTCTGTCAGACAGCCGCCTGAGAGGAGATGAGCTGCCATGCCGACTGTCAGTCATCCATCACAAACGACAGCACACACACACACACACACACACACACACAGAAACACACACACTCAGAAACACATATAAATCCTCCTCGGGATATAAAGCTAAACATGCACTTTATTCAGCTTTCATCTAAATTTTCACTCAGATAAAACACATTTTGGTGCCTGATCATATTTTTCTTTTCACTCTTCTTTCCTTATTTCTCTTTTCCAGTCCATAAATGTCACAAAAGTTTTATGATAAAAGATTTTTCTCCCTCAATTTAGCCCTTTCTTTATGGAGCACTTTCATTGTTACCAAGTGATGCACAAAGGCAGCACAAATTAAGCAGACACATTATAAAGTCATCAGGTTCTAAAACATAATAAATAAATATCAGAACAATGTAGGAAAAAAAGGACAGCAAATAATTTAATAGAAAAATAGTTAAGTGAAAATCAGTAATGGCTCTTTCCTTTGGTGTCTTTTTAGAAAGCATTACATGCCTCGATGAGGACTGGGGACTCCAAAACCCCCTGCTCAGTTTACCTGTTGTTATTTCGACCTAAGACTTTAAATCCAAGCACACACATCTGTCTGATTCACAGCGTCCTCTGTCTGAAAAGAGAAACACACTGGTATAAAAGCAGAGTTGCACATCGGTATAATCTGCTCCACAACTAAGGTCAGTTGTAACATCATCTGGGGTTAATTGTAACAATCATAAAAAGTGCTCATTTTCTAATTAAATTCTAATTACTTTTGTCATTAATTTTAATGGGGTCATTTATAATGTCTCAACAGCAGATCCATGCATGCTGCATGCCTTCGTGCCTTTTCAAGGAGCAAATATGGAAGTATGTATGCGGGTGTCAGAGGGGCTATACTAAGAGCAGCATGATACTAAATTAGAGCCTCAGTCTCGGGTGTTTATCTGAAAACGCAGCGGCAGAGTACACGCCACTTTGTTTAATGTTGATGGGAAATGAAGACGAGGGTGGTAGCAGGGATTTGTTTGTGGAAAAACAACATTTGTTTAGATGAGCACACAGAGTTATGGTGTGGTATGTGAGTGCATTTCACAAACAACGGAACTGACACCAACTTGCAAATCTGTCATGCATAGAAATAAGGAAAGCGTGGGTGAGTTAGTGAACATCTTATTGACTGTGCTTGGAAAATACCCAGGTTTTAAGTTATTGCTGGTTTGGGGAAAGAGATCAAGTTTACCATGCTAACTTTTCAAATTTTTTTATTTCAGAAGATAAGTCTCCAAAAATTTCTAACAAGGCCAACAAACTTATAAGATGAACCAAAAACAACATGTTTGTCTGTACTTTATTTGTCAGCCAGTGAAGGAGCTCTGCCATGACCACACCAGGACTGAACCACAAGGAGGGCTGGAGGGGCAAAAAGACTACTAGTGCTTTTCTTTGCATCTAGATGTAACATTAAAAACATCGAAAACATCGACATTTTCTTTATGTAACAAATATCATTAAGTCACTATTTCTTACAAATCAGGCAGAATTTTTTTTTACTACCTTTCCTATTAATTTTTAAAGTATAATATAATTATAACTGATAAGTAATGGTATGAAAAGCACCTATAATGGGTGGAAATTGGACGTTGAAAGGGTAAATAAATGGTATTCATTTGTGTGTGTGCATAAAGGGCACAATCAGGCAGAAAGTTGTGGTGCCACATGCGCACACACTCCCACCTGTTGTATCTCTTTTACTCTGTGATCAGAAACCCTTTTTCTGTAGCATCCTGTGACAGATCATTTCTGTGGAGCTGATGTGCTTTTCAAGAATACTTCAAAAGCAGCCATTAATCAAATATACATATTCAAATGTGACTGAATATATTCTTAAGTATTTATAAAATATACTAAAAACTAGAGATAGACCAATATGGATTTTTCCAGGCCGATACCTATACTGATTATTTGTGGTCAAGGAGACCGATAACTGATATTTGAAGACAATATTAATTTGCTATCAAAGTGGTGTCAAAATGTTGAACAATACAAACTTCAACACTTAACTTCACTCAAATACCTTTAAGCATGAGTTTATTAAACAGCTCCCAGGCTTAGAAACATGTTTTATAAAGTTAAATGAAAAATTAAAAAAATAAATAGCTAAAGTTTTCTACAGTAAATGAAGTTTTCCAATATTTCAATGTAACAGTAATAACTGTAATAACTGCACTGCTGATTGGCTGTTACCCAAGCCATGGCTCTGCCTGTAACCAATCAGATGGCACTGTGGGTGGGACAGTGCTGGGGACTGAGTAGTGACTGCAGACAGCAAAGCGGCTGCATCAGAGCTGCAACAACACAGTTTTAAAAAAAGGCCAATGCCGATATGCCTCAAAATGCCAAATATCAGCCCCGATAATCGGCTTGGCCAATAACCGGTCTATCCCCACTAAAAACAATCCCTAATACTGGTTTCCCCCTTCCTGGGACACCTTTTGGAAAAGCTTTGAGGTCTTCTCCCCTGTAGCTCCTCTCGACCTCTTCTGTGGGAGGAGCTTTGTGATGTCACCATGCTTTCTAACTTTAGGAGCTATTTCAGGGAAATGCTTCTTGGCTGATGACAAGATAATACCTCTGCTGCTAAAGATGACGATGTAGCGGAGGATGAAGAGCTGACTATTCATGAGCTAAAAACGTGCCACCTGGTTTTCAGTGCCTCAATCACTGCCCTTGTTTCCTTAGCTAAAGTTAGCGACACTGTTAACAGGTTTGCTTTGATTCAAAGGACCAGCTCTGACATCAGGTTTTATCCAACTCTAGCCCTCAGATAGCTTTGAGTCGGTTCCAGCTTAGTGCAATTTATGATTGCTCTAATTGCCGGCCCATCCCGTCTCACGCCATGTATCTTTGAACGAACAAACACGTGCTGCGCTGTTTCTCCAACCGCTCTTCGTCGCAGGCCCTCACAGCTCTTAGTGGTACGATGAATTTGATAAATCCCCTTATCGCCCCGGGAGACAATTAAAGCGCATGTGACAGGGGTCCCTATCTCCGCTCTCCTCCTGTAGCGCTTCATTTAGAAGCCATTTGTCTCCGCTATGGATTTCCTATTTTTAATGGCGTGCGTATGCAGGGGTCGAGCCATGCTGAATAATAGATGCCTTTCGCTCTCTCTCACCCCTTTCATTCCTCCCTCTCCTTCTATCTTTCTTGCTCATTTCCTCATCGTCTGGGCCTCGTGGGAGGGTGTCGGTGTCACTCTGGGAAACCAAGGTGCAGCACTCCTGGTGCTCTCCAGGTTCTGGCAGGAGGCTATTCAATCCAGCGTGAGAGGCTTTCTCGGTGAAAGCCAGTGGCAGACAGTGAGCTGATATCAACGGGCACACGTTAACCTCCCCCCCACCCTTCTCCTCCTCCTCCCCCCAGTAAAGGACGTTTATCACAGGGAGCGGGGCCGCTGCGCACTGAGGTGATATATCGCCCTGGCCAAGCGAGAATGAATAGACTAGTAATTATCCCGTTAAAAGGGTGGCCAGACAAAGAGAGCGCCTCGCTATAATTTAAATTGTTTTGTTTCCCCCCACAGTGGAAGCCGGGCCTCGCTGACTGACATCACGGAATGGGAAAAGTGAGCCTATTTATGGCTTGAGACGTTCAGCTAATTGTGGAATTTAATAAGGTTTCTGGAAGAGTGGCTTCTGTAAAAGCCGGGGCCTCCAGTCTGCACTTACATCTCCTTCACATCTTTCTCTGCCTCTGCTGCCTCTAATATTTCTCTCTATCCTACAATCTCAGCCTTTTCCTGTGCATCTTGACCCCCCAAACACCACACACACACACACACACACACACACATCATCCCCTCCCTTTTCCACCTCCTCCCTCTTCCTGTTATCTCCTATCACATAGAATCTACCTTAGACTAATACTGCTCTCAGTTTTCCTGCGTGGCTCTGATTGTGTGGTTCTCGGCGTGTCACAGCGGTTTAAGGTGTGCGCAGATGTGTGAGTGTGTCTATGATTACAAGTGAAGATGCGTCCAAGTGTGTGCACGTGCGCCTTTGGTCTGGTCTGGTGTGTGAGACAGGGGTAATTGAGCTCAGAGGGTTTTCTGTCTTTGGTGGCAGAGGGGAAATTGGAATCTTCAGAATCCATTAGAGAGATCCTCTCGCAATGTGTGTGTTGGTATGTTTTGTGTGTTTCCTGTGCATCTGCGCGCCACTGTCTGCGTCATGTATGCATGTTTATGTTGAGGAAGGAACGAAAAGCAGGACCACAGGGAAAAGGAGTAACTCTTACGATAAGTGCATGCAGCAAAAAAAACATGCATTAAAAGGTGAAAATGTAACTGGATTCTTGCTTTGTGTGTCTGGGTTTGTGTTGTGTGGAGCCCCTGGTGTGTACACACTGACATTAACTGACTGAGTATCTTCATAGACTGCAGGGGAAACCAGAGGGAGAAGAAAGAGAAGGTGAGGATAGAGGAGGAGGAGGAGGAGGAGGAGGAACAGCAGGTAGTCAGCAGCAGATGGTCTCAGACTTCCTCCCTGCAGAGCGATCACTCTCCTCCTCTTCCTCTGCTCTCCTGCCTCGTGTTCTCTCTGCATCACATGTCGTATAATGTATCACCTCATCCCAGCGTCCTTGGTCGTGGACGGTATTTAGCCAGATTATTTACTGTCTTCGCTCTTAAAAAATTAACAGTTTGATGGCATGGTGTGA
This sequence comes from Halichoeres trimaculatus, assembly GCF_033239565.1. Taxonomy (NCBI): domain Eukaryota; kingdom Metazoa; phylum Chordata; class Actinopteri; order Labriformes; family Labridae; genus Halichoeres; species Halichoeres trimaculatus. Next base: position 21,959,776 of record NW_027437192.1, read on the forward strand.
AATGTTTGCTACTATTACCCTAAGAAATAGTTTTATTCCTTTGATTTTTTTTTAATTGGATCAAAAAACTTCAAGCTAAGACACAAAACACTAACTAAGCACTCAATGAAAGAATAAGTGAGGCCCTGACTGCCTGTTTACTGGAAATGCAGTCCTTAAATTATGCACATGCACTTCAACACTTAGTTTCCTACTACATGTTTAGTCAAAAAGCAGATGTTCTACGCCTTTCTTAAGAAACGTGATGTCTCATTACTTTATCCAGTCTGGTCAACATCAATGTCATGGCCTTGCCTAGGGGGCGAGAAGAAAATGGGAATTACTACAAAAGACTGCCCCAAAGTTAACCAACCTACAGGAGTGACAGAAAATTGTACTGTGAGGATGAAAGCTACAAACAGAGTTTAAAAACTATTGGAAACAAAGTAGACTGAAGGTCAGTAAGGAGGAATTTCACTGCACCACAGTGTCTTCACGGAGAATGACTTTGATCAGCCTTGATCTACCGACTGTTAAACCACATTTTTAACTGTTAACAGAACTGTGCGGTTTAATTTCTGTTCTTTAACCTTAATCAGGAACAGAATTAGGGACAAACCCAATTCTACCCCTTGGCCCTTAGTTTTACACGTGCACGTCCAGTGAAGTGGTGTCCTAATCTCCGTAAGATCAAGGGGAAGGGCTACTCAGCCTTTCAAACAAAGACCAAATGGGACCTCACTTAAAACCAAGGAGTGTGAAAAATGTACTATGATATTGATATTTTTATCAAATACCCGATCTTTTTTCCATGTAAATATCAGTCATACTTCGAATTGTTGGTTGAATTTTGAAATTTCTTATTATAACAATCTACCTAACCCTGCTATAGCGACAGCTACAGCTAATAATAGCTACAATGATGTCAGACCAGGGTGACAAATTCACAGCAAACGGTCTTCACTACAATGAACTGCATTACATGAATGATTAAACAGCTAAGCTGCATTTCAGGAGCTACATCGGCTACATGGTTAGCAAACATAACAGTCTTCAGAAGCTAAATAGTATAGCTTCTGAATACTGTAACTTTAGCTCATCGTTCTCTTTTCATAGCTTAGCTGTCTCATCATTACTCATGTGATGCAGTACATCGTAGTGAAGTCTGTTTGCTGTGAATTTTTCACCTTAATCTGACAACAGTTCATAATCAGTTTGTATAAATGTGTTCAGTTTGAAGCGAATAAAGAGTCAGCCAGTGAGCAACCAGAGGTGATGACGTTGCTGGAATCGAGTGGTGTCTTGTTTCTCACATGTGCGTTTTCACCCATTCCCTATGGTCCTCTGTTTGAGGACCATGGGGAAGCGGTGCAGCAGTTTTGTGCTTTTCCTGTCTAACCAGTGTTGAGAAATGAGGAAATTTTAAGTTATGTGGAGGAGTGATAAAAACTTAATATTTTATAGGAGGGCTAGTAATTTTGACCTAAACTGTAGGTAATGGCCTTTAAGATCAATGACTGTGCATTTGTACAACAGGATTCAAGTCCTGGAGACCCAAAATGTAGAGTCTGATACCTAACAAAAACTAAAACATGTATGTATTGAAAGCACTCAGAAATGTTGGTTAACCACACCAAAACTGAAAAAATTATATATATTGTTTTAGTAAAAGTACAAATCTCATTTAAAGAAAAAAAGGGAAAAGGTTTTAACTTGACTTTACTATGTGTTGTCATAAATCATGATGTTCAGAAAAGGTTGGGGAGTGATCTGGGAAATTAACCCTTCGTCTGCTTCTTTGAGGATTGAAGTCATAATTTTGTGTCAGTTAAAGTGATCAACACAGTTTCTTTTGTGGAAGAGAGAATCAAGCCTGGATCAATACAGTCACACTGTGAGCGCTTTACTCACAGCTTCTTTAACATCCACAGTGTGTGTGTGTTTGTGTGTGTGTGTGATTCAGTTTATACTCACACCATGTGCATACAGTCCTGTTTGTGTCACTAACTGTGCCTTTATTGATATGAAACCACATCATGCAGTGTGGTAGAGCGTATGCATATGTATGTGCCTGGGTGTGTGTTTTTTGGGTGTGAGTGTTGTGTGTGTAAGTGTGTATGTGTTTGTGTGTGTGTGTGTGTAATGATTAGCCTTCTCTTAATGGGAAAATAACGTCAGAGCCACTGGGACGTTTAATCCATCTGAGCTGATTCTGTTTCCATCACAGCTATTGATCAACTCCACTGACAAATCAACAGAGGGGCTACCAGTGAGTGTGTGTGTGTGTGTGTGTGTGTGAGTGTGTGTGGGGGCAGCATCTTACGCAGCATTTTACTATGTCACAGAGAGAACACCTAATCCAACAGTTGACTCCAATAAGGTGTTTTTTTCTTTCACTTTCCTCCTTCTTTCTTCCATTTCTTCATTTATTTTTTCCTCACTTCTTGTTTTTCATGTTTTTTTCTCACACTCCTCCTCCTCCCTCCTCTCTCCAGTCGTTAAGTGGTATTGGCTTTAAAGGGGCAGCAAATCAGTTGCTGATTAATACTGAATTTTTGGGGCCATTTGTCTGCACCGTTGCCCCTGTCTGTGACACCCTCCCCCCTTTTCTCCTCCCTCTCCTCCTTCTCTGCCTGCTCCTTCTCTCTCCCTCCCTCGTTCTCCTCCCCTCGGCGGTGATGAATGACCGGCCGATTGCCAAGGGATTAGAGTCGTCACGCTTACCTGTGCCTTGACAAAGTGGTCCTGATTGGTGACCAAGGCACTTCAGGGGGGTCACATCTCAGAATGGACAAATGTGTGTGTGTGTGTGTGTGTGTGTGTGTGTGTGTGTGTGTGTGTGTGTGTGTGTGTGTGTGTGTGTGTGTGTGTGTGTGTGTGTGTGTGTGAGATCAGTTTGAGCTGAACTTGTGTGTGGTCTGTATGTGTACATGAGGGGTTAGTGTACACAGTTTATCATGTTTGTTGTTGTGATTAGGACCTGAGCGCTGCTGTGTGTATGTGTGTGTTTGTGTGTCATTGAGTAGGGCAGGATGCTGATTCTGTACGACAGAGATTGGCGAGGTCCCGGCAGCGATGTGACCACGCTGACACCCGAGAAGCTGGTAAACGGGTGCTGGTGGACACTGATGAATCGGCACTCGGAGGAATCGAACACAGGCCTAATCAGCGCATGGATCCCCCTGCAGCAACATTTTTCAGTTTTGTCCCGACTTATCAGCTGCAGGCCGTCAGCTCTGTCAGATCCCATCGGACCCGCCCCTCTGTCACTTACACCCATCGGTGATTAGGTGCATTACAAATTAGCGAGCAGGGGCTGGATGCTGGAGCCCTGTGTGTTCTCAGAGAGGTGTGCAGTTGTGTGCAAAGGTTCAACTGCGCAGCATGAGATGTCTAGGATCACCTTCAAAACAGCTGTTTTTTGACAGTTAGGTTTTTTGAAAGTTCGGGTCATTGCAAAGAGAAGAGCAGAAAGTTTCTTTTACAGCAGCTGTGAGAAGAGATGCTGTGCCACAAAGGTCTGGACAGACTCTGATCTGAAGAGTCATGAAATTTATAAAAACCAGAGAGTCAGCTGACATTTACGCAAAGGGGAAAAAAAGTATAAGAACAATGTGTTGACAGTAGTTTGGTCAAAACAGTTTGAATCTACAGCCTTCTCACCCCATCCAAACAAACAGGAGACCTGGGCTCAATGCTTGGAGCTAAATTTATAATTCTGCAATCACCGTGTAACAACTTGGTCATGAGCACTTCATACCTGTGTGTCCATGTGTTCAGGTCCCTCTGCAATACTGTGCTGATACATAGGGATGGTGAGGTCACTATAATACTCAGATTGCCTGTTCCCATTCCCACTATAGTTCTGCTTGCCTCTTCACAGCAACTTTGAACGTCAGCACAATCACCAAGACATACCAGACAGCGGACAGTGCTTAGAGAAAAGTCAACAAAAGAAGACATGGGTTGACTTGGAGCAGCCAGGAGGTCAACTACCTCCTTAACAATTTGAGCAGACCAATGTGTCAAACTTGTGTGACAGCACTTGAACCAGGACATCTAATTCTGATGCTAACATGGTAAAACTTTTTTAGCACAAAAAAAAGTTATAAATGAGACAGGCAGGGCAAAAATGGGGGCTCTAACGGTTTGAAGTTCTGATGAAAAGGACAGATTTCCTGGTTTGATGCTGCTTTATGTCTGATAAATAAAGGAATTACTCACAGTAGATCTTCCTTTCACAGTTCTTATCAGTCCCTCTAGAATTTAATGTATTTCATGATTGTTCTGGCCAAAAATATCTGATTTTTTAATTTTTCAATAAACTGCAGGGTAATTTTTTTGATATACGTTTTTTTTTTCCTCATCAAGAAAGAACATGTACAGAAATTAGGTTTTACAGTTATAAATATGCTATTATTGCATCGGCAGCCCCAGTTCAATGCTGCTGATATGTCTAAAGATCAATAAATTTGGTATTCATTGGTGTGCTGGTGTATAACTACTGCCAAAACATAAGGGATTATCATCCCACGAGATTGACACTAAATGAGATTAGCATTGATTTGTCCCTGATAGGTGGAAAGTTTGGAACAAAGCCTCTGACTGGTCAATATATTCAATACAGGGCAACAGGAAGTAACCAAGAAGATGGCTAACAGTTTACTGGAAGCTCATCAGAGATTAATGGTTACAGAAGCGCTCTGTTTGAAGAGTTACAGCCTTCAGTTCCAATGTGATAGAAAGAGGTGGAGCTTGAATTTTTGACTGAGGTGGCCAAACTGGATAATAGACTTTAGTGGGAGTGGCCAAAAGCAGTAAGAAATAGAGTCAAGTTGCAGAAAAGTTGGGGGCCATCGGCCAAGTTGCCATTGCCCAGTCCATTGTTCCGTAGAAACAGCACTGTATGAACAAGAAGGTCAAACACATCAGTGTTTAAATCATGTTGAAATTAAAAGGTTCACAGAAAGATTTTGTTTCCCAGACTTCCAGAAATCCTTCAAAAAACATATCAGCACTACTGTAACCACCGTTTCAGGCTGGGCTTATTGTCTCCTTACCTCCCATATCTGAACCTGCAACTGTCGGAAATATATAACAAGCCACTGGTGATTGATACTTGCCTTAAAAATGTAATTATCTTCCAGGGCACAGGATTTCATGATGAGACGTGCTGAACAGGGGGAAGAGGAGTCTTTAGATGGATGAAAGAAGAGGGCCTTCCTCCGGTGGGTTTCTCCGAGAAGCTGTCAGAGAGGGGGATCCTGGGAGGAGGAGCAGAAGATCCCCCCCTGTCCCTGCAGGCTACAGAGGGATGAAGGATGGAGAGATGAAGGGATGCGTAGTTTGGTGAGAAGAAGATTATGTCAGGCCAGAAGAAGCTGAGGAAGAGCCTTGACTAATTATAGTCATCTATTACAGATACAATTAAAACCTGGCTAATTTACTGCAGCAGCCCGACGCTCGCACACCCAGCTGATTTATACCAGAGCTCAATGACACCCGGAGGACATGGTTACACACACACACACACACACACACACACACACACACACACACACACACACACACACACACACACACACACACACACACACACACACACACACACACACACACAAGACTTGCATACATAAGGACAAGATGATAACTCATTGATATGTTTACAATGATTCTCTCTTCATATTTCCTTTTTTGGTTTTCTTTTTTTTTCCATACACAGTAAAATCACGTTTTCATATTGTGACCTTAACTATTCCTAATCAGACTATCACGAACCCCTAAAAACATACCAATAGGTTACACAATTATTTTAGTAAAAGACTTAATTTGAAAACAGTAAAATTGACAAGAAGTCTGGAAAGTGTCCTTTTGAGGTGATATCAACATCCTAAAACAACCAAAAAATACTAGTGTCACAGTCCAGTTCATTAAGGGTTAATGATCAAACCACAGAGAGATTTATTCTATTTGCAATTCAGTTAACTCAAAGGAGACTATTTCCTCTCATCAATCCACACATCCAGCAAAGACAACAGAACTCCTCCAAATGCTGGTGTCACCTCCAACATTTGTCAGTTGATGGCCTTTTATACAGCTGCCTTTTATAAGAGCATTTTAACAATTCATTTTAATATCTTCTCTTTAACTCTGCACTGCCGCTCTTGTCTTAAAAATCTGTTTTAAAATATATTTTAACTTTCTTTTAAAATCGTATTGTTTTATTGTATCTTTTTACTTTTAATCTGCTTTTTAATTGAATTTTAATTGTTTTCTTTTAATTTGTTCTGTCAGTAAAGCACTTTGAATTTCCATGCTGAAATATGCTACATAAATAAACTTGCCTTGCCTTTTCAGTCTACAACTTTCTTCATTGGCGTTTTCACAAATTACATGGCAGTGCATTTTGGGGAATGAAATTTTGCTGCATTGGCTGCCTGTAACAACACTGTAAGAAAGTATGAATAAATAAACACAAAGAGCTATAAATTGATAAGTGTAATTGGGCAATGACTATTGGCTTTAAAGTGACCTGTGACTGTTGACAAAATATTTACACGGACTATTACACCAACGTAAGCCCTGTTTACACAAAGAGGTTCAGTTTAGTTCGTCTTGGTATGGCACGCATTTTGTAGTGTTTCCACTGAAAAATCCCCAAATAACAGAGACAAACTGTACCACTTTTTGGGGCAGCTTGATTGTGCTTTGTAACAAAGAGCCACATGGAAATCACAAAGAAGGCAAATTGCTGGATGTCTTCCATCACTGCTCTTTGGTTACTGTGTTGCGCAGGGTACACTGTGTCACTCTGTTATGGCGTCATGGTATTAACTGACTATCAGCATCCGGCTTACACACCACCTACCAAGAGTGGGCACGGTTGGCTGTGGAAACGCAAACAAGACCAGGCTTTACTGATTCAAACTGTACCAAACTGAACTGATCCAAACCAGACTGCTTGGTAGAAACAGTGCTTATAGGAAGCAGCAGTTGGATTGAATTTTTAATACTTCAGTGGTAGTTTGGAAACATAGATGATACAAGAAAGTAAGAAAATATTTCACTTAACAGAACAAAGAAAAAGTGTAAGAAATGCAGTGACACATTCAAGGAATGATCCATATACTGCACATTACCACAAAAAGAATCAAAAGTGTTGTATTTGTAGGTTGTTAAGTTGGATGGGTGGGGGAGAGAAGTTACCAGTCCAAATGGATGTGTGTGTGTGTGTGTGCGTGTATGTGTGTGTGTGTGTGTGTGTGTGTGTGTGTGTCTTCAAATCAGTCTGTATGCATGAAGTATTTTACACTCAGGACTGGCAATCCTGGTGCAAAAGCCAGGGAGATATTCAGGTCTATTTTGTGTCTCAAAAGACACATTTTGTAGACGGCTGTCTTTACTTGTGATCCACAGCATTCCTCTTCTCATAAGCCTTTTTCAGACAAGCACAAATTTCCTGTAAACTAGCTTTATTACCCAGGTGAGCTGCTTGTGTAAACACATACTGCCACATTTTTCACACTGAATATTTCCCACCAGCCCCCTAGTGTCATTTTGGAGTATAGTCTGGGTGAGCTCATGTATTCATGGAGCAGGATAACTTCTTAGGAATTTACTCCAAGCACATTTCTAGCATGAGGATAGTGACAGGCAGAAATTAGGGCCTGCTGGTTGCATCTTATTACTCAGACTTAGACTTTCTAAGGTGGCACATGTGTGTATCTTCCTCCTCCACTCAATTCATGTGCGTTCAAGAAGTTAATTTTTTTGCAATGCAAAATGTCTTAAATATTTAGTTAATCATTTAATGTTGTTCAATTAGCCTTGAACGTGCCTTTTGATAACCTCATGCTCATCCTCATTTCCTTGATCTTGTCACAATGTCACCTTCCTCAAAAACCTAACAAGATGCCACAAAACCAAACTGGAACTTATTAGTGATAGCATATCCCAACTAGCTAACAGCATTATTTAGCTTGATCGCTTCTGCTGGGAACCATAAAGCATTATGTCATCTCCCTTCTTCATAATTTTAGGCTGTTAAAACAACTTCAGAGTGAACAGGCCTTACAGGGAGATGCACAGATGCTAATATTTCTACTGGCCACATGTGCTGATGTCCCTTTGAGTGACCGCCCCTCACAAGCAACAACAGATCAAAGTAAGGGGGGTAGAGATGGAGGAAGAAAGCAATATGTCAGCAATTTTCTTAGTCCTCCAATCAGTTGTCAGGTGTAAGGTTGCTGGGCAACCAAGCTCCACCTCCTGCCAGGATAGGCCATGTCTATCTGCATTTGCTCCTCCCTCAAATTTATCAATCAAGGCAAAAATCTCTACATCAGACCCGCCCATGTGGGTGGCTCTGCCAATAGAAATCTATCTCTTTCTCCCTTTGCCTCTTTCTCTCCCTCTCTCAGATAGCAGCCCTCAGGTGATGCAGCACTTCAAGGGTTAAGTCGGCAGCATGCTGGATCTCTGCAGAGGTGACAGATGCTTCCTATCCCACCCAGCACCACAGGGGAACCAGAGACACTCAGCATACCAATGAGCCACTGCCTGACACACACACACACACACACACACAGAGGCATAAATATGCAAACACGAACACACAGAGAACACAAACGTACCTCAGCGCACACACCCTAACAAATGCATATGCTCAGATGCATACACTGTGTTCCTGCTGGGGTCTATAAAAGATGTCATATTTATGATAATCATCTGCATGGGCATCATTCGAACATCTTTCTGCTTTGTACAAGCAGCACTAAAACAAATAGACGTGCATGGCTTCCCCTCCAGTGGGAGTCAGGCAGATGTGATCCTTTGTCTCAACACATGACCTGCTATGGAGGGCCACTGCACACAGCCTACACAGTAGCATGCACACACACATGCACACACGCACACTCTCAAATAAATGCACACATGCATACAGATAAATTCAAACATATGGTCCAAACACAGTATATGCACCCAGGCAGACGCACACACGCGCTATAAAAGTGACAGCTGTCGTTATGATGGAGCACTCGGAGAAGGGGAAGTGAAGGCTTAGCCGCCGCTCAACATGGTGCCGAGAAGACCTGCTATTCATTTTCAGCTTAATATGTTCCAGCCCATTGGAAAAACATTGCAGCATATAATGTAAGCAATTTCATCTGCGTACACCAGCCTCTCACAGCTTTCTGTCTGAAGCGCCCCGCAAAATGAAGAGAGCAGATTTAGCCGACGCTTGACTGACTTCAAAAATAACACACAGCCTGGGAGTGTGCGTGGAGGGAAGATGTCCACGTGGTTTTGTGTGTCTGCGTGAAAGCATTTGCATCTGAGTTCATTTGGCTTTGTGCGTGTGTGTGTGTGTGTGTGTGTGTGTGTGTGTGTGTGTTAATTAATGTGGTGCCATCCATGTCTCAGCTATGCATCTCTGCACATTTACTCTCCCTGCTTGATTGTGGTGTTTATCCACCAAAACAGCAGCGATGATCAGCAGAGTGACACTGGATGAATGTCTCTACTGTCGCAGATGCAAATATGATGTAAACGCTGAAAACACACACACACAAAAAAAACTTTGGCACACACTCTTCATATCCTGTATTGCGTTATGAGACACCAAAGAAGTCCATCCCCTCTAAATCAAAACATTACTTCACATGTGCATGTGCAAACATGGCCATATGATAAATAAAATGGCTTTTCTTGCTGACAAAAATGCTCACACACACACACTCTCAAACGTGCACAGTGAGCCCACAGACGGTCCCCTAGCATCTTTATATGGGTAAATAAATGGTGTGCTTGGCAGTGGGTAAATGCATGTGCTCTAAGCCTGCGGGCCCAGATGGCAGCCCAGTCGTTTGCTTTACCTTGTTTTGTTTAATTACTACAATCAACTCTCTATTTCTCCAATTAATCACCACCAACCTGTTCCATTAGTCTCTCTCTGTGTCTCTCTCATGTATGCACAAACCACTAAGGCACCACACAGCCACGTGCACACAGCAAATTAGAGAAATAAAGACATGCTAACACTTAGCTGTAGCAGGGCATTGAGTCAGATGCCACAAAAACACACACACAGTAGGATACATGCTGCTACAAAGACAAGTTATGACCAAATTAGACGGTTTAACTTGTGTGAACTTAAGGTAGAAAGGCACATAGCTGTGTGGGAATGCTGGGATGGAGGGAGGGAGGAGGAATGGAGCGTGAAGCAGCGTGGAGGTGGATGATGTGGATGACAGCAGCCGGGCACGCGAGAATGACGGGGCGGAAAGCACTTCATTACGTCCTTTTATTCCGTTATAATCACCGCGCGGCCATCAGTCCTCGACGACACCGGGGCCCGGGCACTGACACGAGGATTGATGCACCGGAAGCGCGCGGCTCCTGCAACACAATAAACAACACCATTAACCAACGTGGCCTCGCTGCTGCCGTAAACAGTCCATATTAATTACAGTCTGCCTCCTAGTTGCATTCAACCCGCCCTAATGTGTCGGCAGCCGAGAAGATTGTCAATTATAGTTTTATATGTAGATGATGGCACGGATGCAGGTTGTGCAGCTTGTAATAGAATTAGATGGAATCAATTTGTAACACAAAGCGAGGCAGAGATAAATTGATAAACAACACGCCTGTGTAATGCTATCATAAACCAACGAGTTACATTAACGCAGAGTAAACACTTAACACGCTTTGGTTGAGTTGAGCCCCTTGGAAAGCATCTTCAGCAGGCCTACGTACCACTTTTGATGGGATCTGGGGAATCTGAAAAAAAGTCTCATAAAAGTTTTATTCGCTAATTAAAAATCAAATTATAAAGTTTTCCATTGTTAAAAAATATGAGGTCAAGGAAGCCAAAACACGACATGAAGGCAAAATTAATGCACGGCAGGCACCTGATAACACCGCTGACCTGACAATGTGAAGAGGCAGGGGCAGCCACTTATTGTGTTCTACTGCCATCTACAGGCCAAAGTGAGAGGCTGCATCCAATCTGTAAATGCAATAAATCATGTTCAGTCTTCATTTTCTTTCTACACAGACCTGCGTTTAAAATATATGTATTTTAAATGAATATAATTATCATATAGCTCTTATTACCTTTGTGTTATTATCTTTATCTCTCTGCTTTCTTCTTCATTGTGTACTCTGAAGACGTTTTGACACAACCCATAACAAGGAGCAGAGATGCTTGTAATTGAATCAGTGATGGCTGGTTCTTTTTTGCTGCTTCAGTTTCACTGTGCTGTTTTTTTTTTAGGCCATCACACTGACATGGCATACAGAGCTGCTTAGACACAACACATGTGTAACATTATTATCATAATTGATACCTGTGCTTTTTATTTTCTGAAAGTGATCTGTAATGGAGCAGACTATTTAGAATTTTTCAATTGAATTTCTAATTTGATTGTAAGGAAAAACAGAATGAGAAAAGAAATGCTTCTGCTGTCATTACAATAGGGGCCATTTGATTCTACAGTTTAGGTTGATTTTAGTGATCATTATTTGAACGTTGACCTTTTTATATGCCAACCAGTTTGTTTCTCGTAAAAAAAAACATTTTTTTTAAAAACAAATATCTAATTATTATTGTATGAATTAAAACACCTAATGAAATACATGTAACAGAAGTATATAAGGAACAAAGCTTCATTCCTTTGCCTTAATCTTCACTAAAACTGAAATTAAGACTTTAATGCAGCATAGTTTTAATTTATTATAAACTGTCTTGGATTTGTTTGTTAATTCCAGCACGAAGAAAAAAACGCTACTCTTGACCAGAGTTTCTGGTTTTCAGTTTGATCATAAAAGCTAAAATGCTCGGAGCCAAATCCGACCCCTTGTCTGTATGATTTACATGCTGCCCTTCCCACCACGTTTTCGTACAAAGGTATTTTCAGTTTGCACTTTGACCTCATGGTAGCAGCAATATGCAGCAAAAATTATAGTGGAAGGATTGACCTACTCAAACCCTGTATGTAAATTTGCAAACTATAAAGAGTTCTCAACATTTAAAAGGAGTATAAAAGATTACTTTTGACCATAAAAAAAGCATTAGGGCTGTAGCTCAAGTTTACATGTGACTACCTTAAGGCTTCACAAACTACAGCAGTTCTGTGGAGCAAAACCTTCATGACTGCAACTGCAGTCAGGCTTCAGTGTAATCAGAATGAAACAAAGCAGTGATTTAGCCTCACTATCTTTAGAGTGTGTGGGTGCATTCTCAGCTGGATTGAATAACAGGAAAGAGGCTTTTGTTTGCTGACATTATAAACAAACTGTAAAATGACCCAGTGCAAAGATGCATCTCAGGCCATCTGGGAAACACAATCTGTTGCACTATTAACATGATATGTAAATATTGGGACATGAAACTGGTTACAAAGACTGTTAGGAAGATTTTAGAGCAGACCGAGACAGATGTGACGGCTTACGCTGTAGGATTTTGGTTATAGCCTCCTGGTCTTAGCATTTGGAAGGTTAAAAGCAGAAACAAGTTATTACTTTCAATATAAGGCAAACTCCTGCTGGAAAATAATGTGTTACTGCCCTTCTCTTACTACATAAAGTCAACCCGAAACACTCTCTGAGCTTACCATTAGCGTGTTCAACTCGAACAGTATAATGTGGCCTTGGCCTACAAGGGAAACCTTTGAAAGGCAGTGACCCCCACTTTCTCCCTCTCTCATCCACACACACACACACACACACACACACACACACACACACACACACACACACACACACACACACACACACACACACACACACACACACACTTAAAACCTTTTGCCTTTAGCCCTGTTAAACCCAGGATATGAGTCCTGAGTGAGAGCAATAAAACTAAGCCAATAAAACGGCGGTGTGTTTCCCTCACTACTGCAGCTCCCTCTGTTCCACATGTACTGTATTTATACATGTTAAAGAGTATTCTATCTATCTATCTATCTATCTATCTATCTATCTATCTATCTATCTATCTATCTATCTATCTATCTATCTATCTATCTATCTATCTTTGTGATAACTGTATCAATCAGTTAAAATATATCTTAGGTTTTAGTAAGTAGTCGAGGATTTTCTGCCATTGGATATAATTCAAATCCATATATTTTCATCATTTTGGTCAGTGTATCATTCAAAGCATTAGAGGTGGCAGATTGTGTTTTCATTTTATGTCTGCCTCTGAGATCAAAACCTTACACTCACAGGAAATTTCCACTTCCATCTAAAGCTCCTGTGTGGAGCTGGTCATGAAACAGACTGAAAGTAACACTGATGCACCTATATGAGCAACAAAAGCACAAAAGATAAACAGGGAGATGATATGTGATATCTTTTACATGCTGTTGTTTCTTTCTTTCTTTCTTTCTTTCTTTCTTTCTTTCTTTCTTTCTTTCTTTCTTTTCTTTTCTTTTCTTTTAAATTTTGGTGTGTGTCAGAAAAAAAACACCATTTGCATTCAACTCCAGGGCAAGATAGGCAAATAGACAAGATGAACCACTTCGTCCACAGGGGGCGCCCTGTTATATTATAATTCAAACATGATTTAATAAATAAATAAATAAATAGATAAATAAATAAATAAATAAATAAAACAAAACTAAGATGTTGAATTTTTTTAAAAGGGAATTTAGAATATGTGATATACAAAATACTGTTGTATACACAGGATGTTCTGCTGGACAAAAACAAATTCCTTTATGTATTTTTATTTGGGCAGTGCAATAAAGCCATCAAATTTAGTTTTGTGTCATCAAACAATGCATAAATACCTTAAATCGTTATAGATAAGCACATTTTGCTTTGCCCATAATCTGGAAAGTATCCGTTTCTCCAGCAGCTCATACTCAGTGAACATAATGTTCTCTTTCTGTTTGTTTTTACCTTGACTGAATCTCAGTTCAGCTGGTAATGTATTCTGGTGTTTACATTCTTTGTGAGGACATAACAAGAATATGTCACAACACGATTGTGGTGATACTGAAAAAGCCACAGTATTGGTGGTATTTGTCGAAGGATACACTGACCTCTGACGTTGTTGTTGCGTTTTTCCGTCGCTAGATGGCACCCTTGAATGAGTAATCTTTTATCTGGGTGTGAGGGGTTGCAGGGAGCGCGCAGCGTGTGCCTCCTCTCCTGCCTGCCTTCCTCCCTGCTTGAATATTCCACCGCCGTGCGTCGTCTCGCCGTCGTGCCTTGCCGTGCCGTGCCGTGCCCCGGTGAAGAGTTCACGGAGCGGGCTCGTCTGCAGATGATGCGGGGCCCATGTCAGAGCCTAATCTCATTCTGCAGCGCGGTGAGAGCGACATGTTATATTACTGGAATCAGTGAGGGGACCTTAAAAGAAAGCATGCCAATAAACAAAAGTAACGGTCCGCCTTTCATTTATAACTATTAGGAACACTTAACCTTATGGTCAGGTTATGGTTACAGATAAATCCAGCGGCCATTTACTGCAGCCTTATATTGAGAGGCTGCACACTGAATCTTCCATATTAGATTTTAAAAATAACAGATATTTTATCGAGCCTATTTGCATCTTTTACTGTCCACTGCAACTTATGATTAAATAGACTTCTGCAGCTTTCATGGTTCAACACAAAGACATACACACACAGTGACACAGACACATACACATACATACACACACCTAAATGGACTAAGTTACTTCAGTGTTTATGCACTGTTGATCGTAGTGTCCTTAAAAACTCACTTTGCTATAACAAGTGCACCTGCTCCATGTTTCTCTAAAAGAAAAAAGGTTTGTCTCCATCCAAGCTCCATCTAATCCCCCCCCCCCCCCCCCCCCCACACACACACACACACACACACACACACACAAATTATATCACAGCTTCAGAGCCAAACAGGGTTTGCTGTGTCCTTCAGTGTAAAGATGCACTTGAATGATAATGGCCAGCAGGGAGCACTCTGTGTAATCATAATGACCTATCTACTATGAGTTATCTCACAATTTGTCCACATGAATCATGCTTCTGCATCACATACATACATTCAGGATGATAAAGTCTACTTTTTGTGTTGCATCCAAGGTGTTTTGTGGTAATATGTGAGTAGAAAAAAGGAGCAGAATGTCCTCAGTAAAAACAGTGGCATGGTCGCTCAGGTTGTAGTTCGTTGGGAAGCATAAAACCAAGTTAGAGTCCAGTGATGATGTCCTGTAGTCAGATAGATATCTCTGATACAGATACAATATGCTTTAGCAGTGAATGCCAAACCATTACACTACAATTAGAGGGGTAAGTGCCAGAGTGACATTTTAAAAAATGAGCACCATATGTTATCAGAGAGCTCTAGTTGAACTCTCCCGCAGAGTGAAAAGAAAATATTTGCTTTCTTTGAAAAATCATGTGAGGCAGAATCCAGAAGACTGCAGACTTGATGAGTTTGGTTTTATTGCATGCAAAGAAACAGCATTAGCTTTCTTAATATTGCTCTGGTTAAAAAAAAAAGGACTTTTATTTGTTTGGATAAACAGAAAAAACTTGGAACACTTTATGAATTTGGAAGAAATTGTCACTACATTTTGTCCTATAAATCCTTAATAAATCCTTCAGAAATCAAATTTAATACTTTTTAAAAATTCCACTCAGAGAAAACAGATACGTTTCAGGACGAGCAACAGTCACTTAAAATAAATTTGAAATTCTCTCAAACTCTGGATACTTCAGATGGAGAATAATAAATGTACTTTATACCCACAGTGGTACTGATACCATACTAACTGATAGAAAAATCACAGAGAAGAAAAAGCTTTTCAATTTGGATGTTGATTTCTGCAGTTACTTTTTTCCACCACTAGTTGGCAGCAGAGGACTAAAACTGTAGTTCATAGCTTCATCATAAAACTCACTCCCAACTCCTTTGCTGCTAGACTCTCCTGATTTAGCATCTTTTGTACCACCACAAGACAAACAGCCAGTTAAATCAGGGAAAAGGGAAATTCTAATGTTATTGTGCTAACACTCAAGCAATTGTACAAATTTAAGCTAAAAAAGGGAATTGTTTAATTAGCCCAATGGCTTTAGGGAGGCATTTATAGTTAAATAAGAGATGTATTTAACTTCAGAGAAAGTTTTAACACAACCCTCCTGACTACACACACAAACACACAGACATACATGCACACACACACACTTGTGCATGAGACAAGACACTAAAGGCTGCACTGCATGTGTCACCAGTCTGACCCAGACTGCACTTCCTGCTCACCAGACAACTCTTTCCCTGTACACACACACACACACACACACACACACACACACACACACACACACACACACACACACACACACACACACACACACACACACACACACTTGCATGCAGACTGGCAGGGGGACCGATGGCAGATGGAGGTGCTGACATAGACAGAGCTGATAACGGGGTTACCCTCATCATTCCCACTTACACTCCGATGACTACAGGCTTCACATTAACGCATGCACACACACACACACACAGACACACACACACACACACACACACACACACACACACACACACACACACACACACACACACACACACACACACACACTAGTAAGACTGTTATCTTTGGATATGGGCCTCCACTCGCGTCACACTCCTGTCCCCTTATCTTCACCTCTTTGCCCTGAGCCGTAATGCTCATCCTCCAGAGAGACACACAGAGACAGAGAGTGTGTGTGCTTGTGTGTATACAGTGTGTGTTTCTGCAGAGAAAGTGGCTGGGGAAGGAAGTGTGTAAAGATAGTGTGGGTGCAGAGGGCAGCAGACAGACACCCAGCCTGGCAAGAGAGACATAGTGAGGATGTGTGGTCTGATTGCTGAGGTTGCCAGCCAGATGTTCCTCACCTCTGTCTCTCTGATAGTTCTGCTCTAATTCTGTCTGTCTGCACAACTAGCTCTATCCTCACTAACTTTGACTCCTGGCCCTTTGCTCGGCTCTGTATCCTTCCTGCTGCCTCCCATCACTGTTTCCCACAGCTGTTTTATTTTTTCTGCAAACATTTCAGACTTTACATCGAGAGGAAAGGCACAGGCAGTAAGAAATGAAGAAATGGAGCATCTGTGATGTTTTTGGAGAAGGCTGCAGATGAAAGTAACAAGTTATATAAACCTCTGCCTTTCTTTTTTCCAACCTCCTCCACCTCCCTTCTCTCCCTTACCATTTAGCTCTAACAAGTGCTCTCATAGTTAATGAAATTTCCCTGTCTCTGCTCAAATTTCTGCAATTAATCTTACAGCGCCGACTCCCACTTCTCATCCTCTCACCTCTTAATAACACTCCCCTCCCTTCCTTTCCTCTGAGACACAAGGATTTCTGCCTTCCCCTCTTTCTGTTTTCCTTTTCTTCCTTGTTTACCCCCTTTCAACCTCTTTTTCTAAGGCCCATAACCTTGTTCTCATTTTTGTCTTTAATCATATGCACAAACAAGGAAGAGGAGGAAGAAAGAGAAGAAGAGAATAAACAGGAAAAGGAAGACGAGTGGAAGAGGAAGAGGAGGAGAAGGGGTTCTGCCAACATTTGCCTAAGGCTCCACAGCCCAGATCGATGAGTGGTCTTAAGTTTATCTGATTTTTATCAGCAGAGCCGACAGGGGGGCAGGTCGATGGGCTGTGCCCGCGTCAAGTTGACCTTTTCAGGGACGACGGTGAGAGAGCTCCCCCCGGGACCCCCACGGTCCCCTGTCACTGTCTGACTGGCATGAGTCTGTTGCGCTCAACGACAAAGTCTGCAGAGACGTCTATATCAGCGCCCGGTGCGGCTGACAGGGCCTGGCTGTTGTATTTATAAACTGTCCTTTGGCCGTGACACTTTGCCAATGATCGGGCCCTAATTTATGCAGGCAAATCTCCTTGGTGCAAAAATGAAAGCTAATAGAGTCATTAGCCGCTAATTCGAGCCGGGATACCTTGTATAAATTGGCTTACTTTGTAAAGCCCTCCCCAGATAATTCTCCCCTTCCTCACCCCGAGCAGCCTCCCCCATGTCTCTCTCTTTCATCCCTCACCCAGACCACGCCACAACATCACATCAAGCTGAGCACACACACTACTTTACTGCCTAAATGCTTGATGGTGTGTGTTTGTTTAATGGTGTGTGAGGGGGGATATCTAATGCATGTGTTTCCACCTCCACGGCTGTGATACATAAAATATACATATTCAGTGTAGCAGAGATGTTAACACTGAAAAGCAGGTCTCTGCATGTGTGTCTGTTTGCTCATGTGTGTTTCTGTCCCGGTGTCCCAGAGCTGTTAGTGCTGATGTGTTATTGTGCCGCCCGATGGCTGATTATGACATTAAATGTTTATGAGCATTGATCAACCATAGCCCCAAAGTGAGAGCCATTTCATATTCTCACTGGCCACTACTTAATGGCATCCTGATGGATGCACAATCATCTCCAATAGGAGGCTGTGAGACCTGCACACGCTGCATATAAACACATGCTCACACAAGCACATATTTAAACACACAGTTTCATATGTGCATGCTGTTATAGTAATCCACAAACGTCAGAGGATCCATTTTATCCATTAGATATTTAGTTTTAACTCTTACTCACAATAACATGCAATAATCTTTTGTTTAAGTGGTCATTATGGGAATATAAAGTCAAGACGGGAAGATAACAAGGAAAGCAAACAGGTCACCTGAAGAGTTGTAAATTCTGGTGATATGAAAAGATCCTGTGTAAATGATACTGCAGATGGAGGAACATGTGTTGTGTCCAATAACAGTTTTAACAAAATTATTTCTCGCAGGTAAAGTAAAGAAAAAAAATCCAAATACAGCATACACTTCCAAATCCTAAAAGCTCTTCATTCTTTCCACATTTTGTCATGTTACTGCCTCATTCCAAAACAGATAAATCAATTTCTTCCTCAAAATTGAACACACATCACCCCACAATGAGATCAGGATTTTTTCTTTTATCAATTTTTGCTCATTTATTAAACTAAAAAACTTCAACATCACATGTATACAAGTATTCATAGCTTTTGCTCAACACTCTGTTGATGCACCATTAGCAGCAATCACAGCCACAAGTCTTTAAGAATATGAAGCCACAAGCCTGGCACACCTGTCTTGAGACAGTTTGGTCCATTCCTCTTTGCAGCACATCTCAAGCTCCATCAGGTTGAATGGGCATGTCTGTGCACAGACATTTTCAGATCTCTCCAGAGATGTTTGATGGGATTTAAGTCAGAGCTCTGTCTGACTCTGAGGCATTCACATAGTTGTCCTGAAGCCAGTCCTTTGATATCTTGGCTGTGTTTAGGGTCATTGTCCTGCTGAAAGATGAACCGTGGCCCCAGTCTGAGGTCCTAAGTCCAGGATGTCACTGTATGTTGCTGCATGCATGCATCTTCCCCTCAGTCCTGATCAGTCTCAGCAGTTCCTGCAGCTGAAAAACATCCCCACAGCATGATGCTGCCACCACCATGCTTCACTGTAGGGATGGTATTTTTCAGGTGATGAGCAGTGCCTGGTTTCCACCAAACATGAAGCCTGGTATTCACATCAGAGAGTTCATTCTTCTTTCTCATGGTCTGAGAGTCCTTCAGGATCCTTTTGAAAAACTCCAGGTAGGCTGCCATGTACCTTTTACTGAGAGTGGCTTCTGTCTGACCACAGTGGTAGATTGCTGTAGAGATGGTTATCCTTCTGGATGGTTCTCCTCTCTCCACAGAGGACTACTGGAGCTCTGACAGAGTGACCATCGGGTTCTTGGTCAACTCTCTTACTAAGATCCTTCTCCTGATTTTTCTGTTTAGACGAACGGCCAGCTCAAGGAAGAGTCCTGGTGGTTCCATTTAAGGATGATGGAGGCTACTGCGATCATTGAGACTTTCAAAGCAGCAGAACTGTTTCTAAACCCTTCCCCAGATTTACAGACAGTTCCTTTGACTTCCTGCTTGGTTTGTGCTCTGACATACACAGTCACCTGTGGGACCTTATATGGACAGGTGTGAGCCTTTCCAAATAATGTCTTACCAACTAAATTTACCAATTTTCTTAGTTTTTGTTATTTTATAAATTAAAAAAAAAAGAAAACAAAAAAGTAACATTTTCACATTGTTGTTATGGGGTGTTGTGTGTAGGACTTTGAGGGAAAAATGAATTTATTCCATTTTGTGATAAGTCTGCAACATAATAAAATGTGGGAACAAAAAGTGTTGTGAATACTTTCTGGATGCACTGAACTCTGAGATGAGTGTTTAAGCCAGACTTGATCTAAATCAGCTAAATAATGTGGTTAAACTCATTACTTCTGCTGCAGTTACTCCAGCCAGGGGCTGAGCTGACTGGTACCTCTTTGGATAACACATATTGACAATGCCTCATACAACACTACTTTATAGAAAAGAAGACTAGCAATCTCTTTAATAATCAACAGACTTTTTGAGACAGCTTTGTGTTTTTTATACACCTGAAGTTAAGCACTGTGTCTTGGCTTGGGTGAGGAGAACCAGTTCCAACATGAAACCCCATTTAAGCTCCTGAAATCTTTGGACTTGACCAGTTCAGTTCCATTTCTGGGGCATTCATGGGCAGCTCTGATGTGTTAAGTACATCCAGTCATAAGGCTGTGACTAATTCTGGAAACACACACACTCAGCAGGTGCTTTTCAGGATGGAGATCTGTGATTTTGACTTTTATACCTCATTGTCTTCTTTGGTACATAAAGGAAGAGTGATGAGGAGCTGTGAAAGAGGAGATCAGGGATAGAGATTTGCAGTAATGAAGTAAGAAGCGCTTTGCATCATTTGTGAGCTCTTGTGGCGTGTAGTTACAGTACATTTCAGGTCACTGCCTCATCTGGACAACCACAATATTAACCTCTTTATGATGTAAGTTATAGGAAATCTGATATTTTAATTTGAGTTGGTGTTAAGTTAAAGCCCTGATGCCAGATATGATGTATGCATAAACTCATTGAGCCTTTCAGAAGAAGATCCAAAGTTACTCCATGTTTTCTCTGGAGCAGCTCACAGTCCTGACGGAGGGTCCAGGAAACATCCCACACACCCCGCAACAGCAGGCAGCAGATGGAAAAATCCACATGGAATCAGGATCTATTCCCAGGCATGAGGAGAGTAACATCTGGGAACAGGATCACAGAATTCACTCTTCATTTCTATAGTTAATCATGGATATTATCAACAATATGAAGCAATTATGTTTGGCTTGAGTCGAACAAGAGAAAGACTCCCCAAGATGTTCATTAATCTGATCACCTTAATAAAAACTCTTCTCTGTACTCTGGAACAAACCTCATGGTTCTGTGATGAAAAGACGTCAAAGAAATACAGAATATATTTGGCGTATATTTGAATGAAAGATTCTCATTTGTTCCATAGCTTTTGATCCGTCTCCATGAGGAACACAGACTGAGAATCAGAATCAGCACTGCGCTCACCTCATTGCCCCCACGTTATTAAAATGTGTAATCAAACTTTTCTCTGACTTCAAGGATTGAGAAATAAATAATTAAGTCAATCTAATTACTTAATTAATTATTTCATTCATCATGTGCTCACATTTCCTTCACCTCCATTCGTCATACGGCTCAATGGCTTCATTACGGATCAATGTGGAGCCGTCCACACGGAGAGTGGCACTGTCACCGTCAAGATTAATCAACATGTTTCCTGCATGCTAAACGGGACTCGGAGTGATTTCTGTGGTTACCAGGATGTAACACAAGGAGCAAGGTGTTACACTGATCACATGTCTGCATGAAACACACATACAATTTAACAGATCACGACTTCTGTTTTCAGCTGCGACTATGATCCACTGCTCACTATAACAATCATTACAGCTGCTACCTGAGATGTGACTTAAACATGGCTGTTAGAGTGTGTTAAGGTGTGATAAATCAGTGACAGATTAGGATTACAAATCGACAGTGATAAAACTTCACTCAAGAAGCATCATTCAGTGCTCTTTCAGCTGTGGTCATATTTGAGTTCTCAGCATCAACAGGAGATGCTCACTCCTACAGTACAGAGAATCCATTATTTTTAAAGAGGGGGTATTATGATTTTTATGACTTGTAGTGTATCTCTGATACCCCTGGAGTAGCTGTAGAGTGACAGAAAATAGATAAATAAAAAAATCCTGGTCCTCACATCAGAGTTTTAGAAAACCAGTATTTCAGCCTGTGTCTGAAATGATTCAAACCCTGATGCTGTCTCTTTAAAGCTCCCAGCTCCAATAACCCTCTTCCCTAATATTGGCCAGCCATCTGGAGGCCTGTCCAGGACAGATCTATACACAGACCTTGATGTTTGATACCTGCCCCTCTGATGTGATGAGATCATCAACAAGGCTTGTGAAAATCTTGTGAAGATCCCATGCTATTTTCTAAACAGACTGTTTTGAGCAGTTTACAGATTAACTCCGGGAGTTCTACAAAAATGGTTTGAAAGTCTACACAAGTTAAGTGTGGACATCCTGCATTGTTAAAAAAAAAGAAAAACAGGTGAGGCTTTTACAGGGTTTAATGTTCAGAAAAGGTTTGGATTGACCAATTGCTATGTCCCACTCTCAAACGCGGTGGGCCAGTCATAGTGCATATATTCATTTCCATTTACTCGGACGTCTATGCCCAGATACCTTTTGAAATGCATTGCAGGAAATCAGTTTTTGCTCATGAGAAGGGTGGCTGTGAGATCAAGTTTTGCTGGGTTCCTGGGCATGCAGGGGTGCAGAAAAATGAAAAAAATGCAGATTTGAAAGCAAAAGCAGCCCTAAAAGGAGTAATAGATATGAATAGATATATATGGGGAGAGCTAAGTTAAGAAGAAAAATTAAAGAACATGAAGATTAAATGGCAACGATTTTAATATGAACCCTAATATTAAAAAGTCATTGATTATCAAGGAAACCAAAAACATTCATTCTCTATTAAATGTGTCTTTATCCACCTGACAATCACCAGCAGATTATGGCAGCAGTTTTATAGATTCTGCAAGAGACAGGATGAGTATATCACCCCTTTTCCCCCTAACTGGTGCTGGTGCTGATTCCAGGCTAGTGCCTGGCTAAGCATTGTTTTTTTTTATGTGTGTGTTTCTACCAACAAAAAACTGGCTCCAGGTGCTTAAAACTGGTGCTAAGGGAGCACCAACTCTTTGCTGGGCCAGAGCTGAGCACCACCTAAACATGGACTACATGGGGGGCCTGGGGTGGGACTACAGTGACCAACGATCAATGTGGAAAACAGTCATTGTTAAAAAAGAAAGCTACTAGGCGAGTCGTCCATTGTTTTGTTATTATTTGTTATTATTTGCTCATTCGTGATTTTAAAAAGAGACAAAATTAAAACACTAAATGCCTTTCCTCTCTCATAGATCAGGTCAATACCTTATTATTTTATTATAAAAGATAGGACAGTCTCATGTTATTTATCACTCTTAAAAAGGGAAGCTGCTGAGTGAGTTGTCTTTTGTTGCTGTCCCTCATTCATGACTTTAACTGGAAGAAAAATTGAAACAGCAATGCATAGTCTCCTATAGATCAGGTCTATACCTTATTATTTTATGAAACATACTAAACAGTCTCATGTTATTTATCATTCTTAAAAAGGAAAGCTGCTGTGTGAGCTGTCTGTTGCTTTGTTGGCATTTACTCATTCATTACTTCAACTGGAGGTGAAATTGAAGCAGCAATGCATTCTCTCTTATAGATCAGGTATCATTTTGTTTATCAGACTAAACAGCCTAATGTTATTCATCTTATGTACATGACAGGGTGTCACTTGTGCCTCATGTTCGTGCGTTCAGATTTTTCCCCTGTTCTGTATTGCACGCGGCAGAGATCCGCGCGCGCGCACAAACACCAAACACACGCGCGGGCACTCACACAAACAAAAAGAGACAGGTGAGCACACCACGTGTGGCACACAGCCGGAAAACAAGTAATGTAAAACTAACCTCTGCCTCATTGTTAACGCTCCCAGCGTTAACTTTATGCCGTCTCCCACATCATACGCCCGCTGCCGCAACGGAGCGGATACGTACGGAGTGGTGATGAAGTTTTACGATGACGCAATGACGTGGCACCGAGATGAGACGAGATTATGATACCAAGTCTGTCCAGTTGGAGGTAGTAATGCGCATAGTGGCGGCGAAACTGCTGGAAATACAAGAAGAGGAGAAGAAGAAATTTTCGTTTGGTTTTGTTCTATGAAGTTTTTGACTCGGCTGAGCGACGGGGTGTATTTTTAAACACTTTTCCATTTATTCTCTAAGCCACATCTGCACCAAGAAAAGTGTCCTCTTTGGATATAATTGTGTGGGAGACCATAACATCAACTTAAAATTGATAATACGAACAAGGCTGTCTACATCTGTTCCAAGGTAAGCTGACATCGCATTTGAGGTATATTTTGACTTTAATGGAAGGAATAAAAAGTTATGTTTAACACTAGAACAGCTACTGCAGTCTGTCAGATGGTTTGGGCTTTTAGCTAAAGTTAGCCTATCCTTAGCTCCTAGCTGTGTTGCTCATGGTGTCACTTTGTTGCGAGTTTATTGGTTTATGTTGTTCTCATTTTGGTACTTTGTTGATCGTTTATCATTGTAAGGCATTGTCCAAAGGCTCTAATTAAACTTAGGTTAATTTTTTAGCTTCATTTGCTTTTCATTTGCGGCTAAAGGAGACACACTCTTGTTTAAGATGGTAGGAAGGACGTTATCTTTTTTTCATGACCAATGCTAAAACTTTATTTTTGTTGGATGGTGATGGGAACAAAATGGTGATGCGGTTTCGTACATTTGCACTGGCATCTGCAAATTTTGGCTTGTAATTGAGGCCTTTTCTCAACCTTCCCAACAATAAAATGATAAATATATCACCCCAGTACATAGTTAAGACCCTTTTGGTGACCTCTAGATGATATGGGATCTTTTTGTTTACAAAAATCATCATTGCTATTCTGCGAAATGTCTTTTACTTTGATACCTGCCATGAAAACTGTCACTGAATGGTTGTCTGAGTGAGCAGGGGGCGGGGCTTAGCCATGGGCCAGTTATTCATCCATACATTTCAAACTCTTTATGGCATGTTGGGCTAATTTTAATCATAAATAAGTTCATCTTAAAGAATCTGCATGGTCAAACAAAAACATCCAAACATTAAAGAAAGTCACTTTTTTTCATTCTTTAGCCGCCACAGCTTCATCAAATTTTGAGACTCAAAAAGTATTTAACTCTGATTGAAGAAACCAATATATATGATCACAACTCACAACTAGCACTTGTCTTTTATAGCCTTTGATTTTACTCTGTGGGATTGAGTCCACTGGACACTCAAGCAAATATACAGTAATGATCCTTTGAAAGATTTGCATCTATACAAAGTCATGCAGCAGAGCAGAACATGAGAACACAGTTCATTAGTTTTGCTACTGCCGTCATGTCTTTAATATGTAAGGCTGCTTGAAAAACATCCTTAAAATTAAGAACCGTGGTGTATCCCTTCTGTTTGGAGCCAGAAAACAGGATTGGTCTCCTGTTTAAAGTAAAAGCAGCACTGACTGTGAAGAAGCCAAAGCTTATGTCCCAGCTGCCACAAATCGAAGACATGAGTGAGTGCATGGATGTCAAACAGGTCTGACTAAAGCTGCTTTGGAGGCTACGTCTCCTGTGACTGCACACAGCGCTGCTATTTGTGCATTTATATGTGTGTGCGTGCATGTCTGTGTGTTTTAATCAGCAAGTGTCTCCAGACGAGAACAAACACAGGAGAGAAAGACGAGAAAGAGACAGGAGGAGATGGGAGGGGAGGGAGAGATCCTCCCTGTTTAAGTCTAAATTCCTCGTTTATTTGTTTGATTAATTTGCTCGACAGCACGTTGTAACCCCGTTCTGTCACACGGCTCCTTCACTGGGGTTTATTTTAGCAGGGCGGTAAGTGGCCCCATAATGTCACTGTAATACTGGGTCAGGCTTTTCCAGCTGGAGGGATGGGACTGGAGGATGAGAGAGAAAGAGAGAAGGGGGGATGAGGATGTGTGAGATAGCAAGAGGAGGAAAACGTCCCTCGTTCATCTTCTGAAATGAGTGTTAAAATAACACCTGGCCTGAGAAAAGTCACTGTGGGTGTGCTGCAAGGATCTGCACAACAGACTAACAAGAGCTGTCAGTGGAGATGCAAACAAACAACAAAGAGGCTAATGCTGGGTCCTAAAACTGAGGGACCTGAACCTGCAAGCCTCATTTGTCAATATCCTGGGAGGTCAAAATGTCTCACTGAGTATGCAAATGGTTGAAATCTTCAATTTCGCCCAGTCGCGCATACGTGTGTGTGTGTATGAATACATTTTTTGTGAGTGTGTCTCTCAGGTAGCCCTGACAGAGCTCACAAGCGAGTTAGACGGGAGAGTTTAGAGGGATAGAGGGAGAGACATCTTGCATATTCAACGCTCTGTCGCCTGGCTGTCATCAGCCAACTGAGTGGCGAGGAGATAGGGAACTAGTCAAATTACCGGCCGTGCTCGATTCTGTCTCCAGCTCTGACAGGTCTGTCAGAGATGGGATTTAATCTCTTAATAACGAACAGGGCTGGGGATGTTTTTCCCCCATCAACCCTCCTCTTCCTCCTCCTCCTCCTCCTCCTTCACTCTTTCCTTTGACCGTCTTCTGATCACATCTGGTCATGTCGACAAATCACATGCAGCTCCCAAAGAGAAATATCCATGACTGAATATCTGATATATTCCCCGCTCTCTTCCTCTGTATCACTCCATCCCTCCATCTCCCTGTCTCTAATACAATCTGTCGGGCTAGATCATGATTGATCAGGGCCTTAGTGGCCAACGCCGGCTCTCACTCCCCTGCTGCGGAAATGAAGGGGGATCAGATGCGCTCTGGCTATGAAGTTGGATGCTGAGTAATTGGTGACATGAGTTTGAGAGAGGAAGTGAAGAAGTGATGAAAAAAGGAGGCAGATGAAACAATCTGCAAATCTACTCTGCCATGTATCTGCTCTTAGAAGTTTTTTTGATTTCCAGGAGGGTTTAGGAAAAACGTGTATTATAACATCGTGTCTTCCTGTGATATAAGAACAGCACAAAATCTTTCTGCCTGCGTTCCCCCCTTTATTCCACTGGTACTTAACTGAATGCTGATGACATACTCTTATTTTTACAACTTTCAGAAAGTTGACCAACTCAGTTAAACAAATAGAGTTGAAAATGTAATTTTTGAGATCGCGCTTGTCTCAGAAACTCCATACTTTGATCCTCTTTATGATCTCTATCGTCTTCTCTCACAATCATGGCACTCTTTCTCTCTGAACTACTGCGACATATTCTCTGTTCCAGTGTGAGCTGTAGGCCTGTCAAGATAATCAATAAATCGATTAACCGAACGATAAATAAAAATGTCCTCGGTAAGTTTGCCAGCCTCGATAAACTGACACGTGCATGCATGTTTGTTTTCCTCCTCTCTTTCGACTGAAGAGGCTGAATGAGAAGATGGCTCACTACGTCTATCTTTCCTAATATCGGGGTGCATAGGTTCTATAGCAGCGGATTTAGCAGATTTATAGCGGAGTGAGCGTCTGTCAAAAATGCGATCTTTGGGGTGAAGAAGGGGCTGCTCACGCGTACACACGGAGAGAGCTGAAGCGAGCGTCCTGAGGGGTAAGGAGGAAACACACTCTAATATGAGTGATGGCACCAAAGATACGGTTCTTAAGCCGCCTGCCACAGTCCCAGTGTGGGAATATTTTGTTTTTTGTCAGAATGAAAAAAGTGTGAGCTCATGAACACCAACGAGCTGATATGTCGCATTTGTTTGAAAATAGTGGTGACGAAGAAGAAGAAGAAGGGGAGGTGCAGCGGAGCCTTGTTCTTTGACAATCCGCTCTTACTGAGGCTTTTGGTCTGCAAAGTAAATAGAAGTAAAAGCAAAACCAAATGGTGGGCGCTCAAAGACAGCTACATTGCTAAAGAAATGCAGCCCTTCAATACGGTCGAAAGCTAGAAATGTTAAAAATGTTTGACAGACAGTACAGATTGACTGGGAAAAAGTACATGTTACAAACAATTCAGGAACTGTATAAACTCCCTTTTATTTAAGCTATAGTTTTTATTGTTTTTTTTTTTTGGAGTTTCGTTTTTTCTTTAGAGACAGGGTCTGTGTTTTATTGTTTTTGATTAGTATTAATTATTTTCATTGACATGTATTTTATTCTAAAAGAGAGTCCATTTCATGTTCATTGTATTTTTTTCTCTTTCTTGTTTGTGAAATTTATTATATTTTTGTTTAATTTATTTTATTTAAAAAATCCAGACCTTTTAATTACAGTTAAATACTCTTAAGAAATTAAAGTTTCTTGCATATGATAAGGTGTACTTACTTTATTATCCCAATTATCATAATTACATCAATGAAAAAATGGGGATAAAAATCAAAATAATATTGACAATAATATCGTTTATCAGCAAAAATATTTTGGAAAATTATCGTCCAGCAAAATTTGTTATCATGACAGGCCTAGTGAGCTGCCTAAACTTTTCTGACTTGCAACGTCTCACCATGTCTCACCATGTCTCACCATGTCCCTGTTATCTCACATCTTCTCATACTTATGTTGATCTCACATCCAAAGACAGTACTAACAGCGCTGCCACCTACAGTAATTTTTAAGCCTGATATTGATAGATAAGCTCTGCCAGACCCTGCCTACCCCTGTTGGAAAACATAATTGACTGCTATAGGTGCAGTGAATGGCTGTAATCAAATTGACGTCTATAGATGCCAATGGGTTAAATATCTGGAGCTTTTCTGTTTGAGGCACACAGTCCCACTTCAAAAGACTGCTGAGAAGGAATGAACTTCCCAAAGTTGCGCCATAACTTTCAAGTGAACTTGACATGACATTGGCTGACTTTGATGTGATCACATTTTAACAGAAGAAAAGTAGAATCCTGTGTTTGTTGTGCCTCTCCCAAACTGTACTTTTAGAGGGCAGGAGCCATTTGTTTAAATACATATTTGAATAATTTAAAGCTGATTTATTATAGATTTTTGTGCAGGTATTAATTTTTAAATAGTTGTGTGATGTCATGGGATGTTGTTACCGACAGCTCTGTCAACAGATGTGAGCTTCTTCAGCATTTTCTAGCAGATTAACGGAAGCCCTCAGGCGAGGAAAACATCATGGATCCTAACACAAAAGTTGTTGGGGTCTAAGTGTTGAGACATTTGTTGTGATTTGGTAAATAAAGGCTGATTAACACAGGATCCTGTTCTCATCTTAGCTGTTCTGTCAGTGAGTTAAAAAATCCTTTGGTTAACAGAAGAGGTACCCTACAGCAGATCATTACCTGGGCTCCAAAACTTGTCTTTAATGCCTATTAAGGCGGTATTTTGGCTTCTTTCACTCTCTGCTGTAAAGTACAAATTGCTATTGCTCACTTAAGAATGACTCCAAAAATGACTCAGTTGCCATAAAGATCTGTCTAAAAAGAGGAAACTTTACGGCAGAGCTTTTTGGAAGCTCTTTTCACTTTATGGTCTACTTTATTCAGATAACACCAAAAATAGAAACTCATTCTGTCAGAAACATTGCAGCTAAATAGCTAATTAGCCAACTAATGAATTAGCCTCTGGCATAAACTGGGAAACTGTATAATTAAAAAAAACTTCAGTGCTCTTTTTTTTACCTCACCTGTTTTGTTAAACTGTGATCCCTTTTTTTTTTAGATTTTCCTTTTAGAAAACTCACCTGTTCGCCTCTCTCAAGTAATCAAATAGCTTTTAATGAGCAGCTTTGACTTCTTGTTTGTTGTCATATTGGATCTTTTTTTTATGCAGCTTTTCTGCAGCCAGACACTTTAGTTCAGAAGTGCCATTCAATTCAGTACAATTCAGTTCTATTCAGTTCAATTCAATTCAATTCAATTCAATTCAATTCAATTCAATTCAATTCAATTCAATTCAATTCAATTCGGTTCAATTGCACACTGGTTATTCTATCAACAAGAAAAAAAGAATTGAATTAGACTACTGAAGTAATGAAAACAACTTAAGGGACAGTTCTGTTAGTCTAAATGGATGATTATTTTTTAACTTCTCAAAAAACAGGTTTTCAAAGGTCTGTAACTGTTTATTGTCCTGTAAAATATTGCTTCATGTAAAGAACATGCATTTGTGGGAGCAGAGCTGAGTATGTGGGTTATGCCCATGAAAAATTTGGCATGTATTCTGTCAATGCCGAACAGCTTACTCTACCATTGACTCTTATTTGGCATTTGAAGGACTTGATAATTAAAGTCTGAAGAAAAAATTTAACCATTGAGAGTGTGGAAGAACCATACACAGCCATAACAGCTGGACACCTCCTCCTCATACTGCTCACCAGCCATCCCATAATACACAGTTGGGGATTGCTGGCATCCCAGTCATTCCAGATGGGCTGTGGTCAAACTTTAAAAAAATAATACACCTTGTAGAAATGTTTTTCACGTCCAAATGTTGTGGTGATTTGAAAATATTATTGGGCTGCCTTGTATTCAGGTCCTCTTTTTCTGAAAAGTTTTGTTTTCATTAGTTATTAGAAGTTAAAAACGAGGCCTTATGTCATGTTTAATGGTGATTGATAGCTGCCGTTCTTGTGTATTTTTTTTCCAGGGATTGTAAAATATGTCCGTAGGTAGAACCCAGAAGAGATTAGACTCTCAAAAGTAAAAAATGGTTATTATTTTTGTCACCCAGCTTCATTCAGATTCTCTCATAGCTTTTACTACACAGACTCTGGCTGCACAACAGCCACCATTGGCTGCGCCTGTGACAGGGTATTTTGGCTTAAAAAACTTACAATGGTAAATGGCGAAGCCATGCTGTCCACTTTATATACAGTCAGTGGTTGCATCCCACATACTCAGATCTGCTACTCATCCCACACATGGATGTTCTTAACAAATGTAGCTCTATTTGAATAAAGACTTTCAACTGTAAAAGATTTAATGTCAGTAAGTATTGGTACAGTAATGAAATAACACATATGTCCTTACTTTCTGTCCTGCCAGTCTTATGACTGATGAAAGCTGCTTTGGATTTATTTTGTATAGAAGTGTTGCTTGAACAAAGATGAAAGGCACCAATATTCACTTGTATCCTTTTAGTACTGAGCTAAAGGTGAGCCAACATCTCAAACATTTCCACATCATGCAGGGCTAATAAGTCTCTGTTTGATAATGAATATACCTGCTAGTCCCACCATCCAGGAGCCTAAACATGACTGGTTTGCACCTCTAAGCCTCGGGGTTGCACCTGCCCCCCTTTACCTCCTTCCCCGGCATGGCAGTAACTGTGGCGACAGTTGTAACTCTGGTGATTAATGCCTGAGGAAATGAAAGTGTTGCCAGGGATGGTGTGGGAACGCTGTAACTTCCTGTGTTCTGAGGGGCTGGA
The DNA here is from genome assembly GCF_033239565.1 of Halichoeres trimaculatus. NCBI lineage: Eukaryota > Metazoa > Chordata > Actinopteri > Labriformes > Labridae > Halichoeres > Halichoeres trimaculatus. The sequence goes on from NW_027437192.1 coordinate 21,991,222, forward strand.
ATGCTTTGGTGTCGAACATCGAGCCTTTAGCTAATTAGCTAAATCAGCTCACTGGGGCTTAATTAGAAGCAGCTCACAGACACACCCGTGTCCAGGGGCTCTTTAATTAGCCTCAGGTTCGTTAGGAGAGAAGGGCCTCCAGCTCTAATTAACTGGCTCTGTGCACCTATAGGCGTGTGTGTGTGCGTTCGCTATGTGTGTAATAAAGTGTTTTTGTTGCTCATATGAGAACTAGAATTTAAAGACCCACAGGGTATGCTAATGCTTGTTAAACTGTGCTGCAAATATAGTAAACAGATTCCAACTTTCCACTCAGACTCTGGAGGGCAGAGCACAGGAAACGTGGATAAGAGGGAGGGAAAGAGATGAAATGTAGAGAGGCAGGGGAGATAACTGGATAAGAGATTGTGTTAGAGATTGCCGCAGCGAGTGAGTGACAGCTCTGTAGAGGAACAGAAAGGCGATGGAGAGGCAGAGTGAAGGAGTGTAACAGAGTGTGTGAGAGGAAGTGATGAAGATGGAAGGAGAGAGATGGTGCCAGTCTGGTGTAAAGGAGGAGTGTGTTATCTGTCCTTTCATGGTGGTTGTCAGCTGGAGAGGCCAAAAGCCTTCATGTTGTCACAGCATGGACAAACAGCAGTAATTAAAGAGACAGGCTGATGGAGTGAAAACACACACACATACATACACACACACTTTATGTAAAGTATGCAGGATAATGTAAAAGTATGGGAATACTCTTTAATGTTCTTTTCTAGATTTACATGTTTCTTACAAGCAAAAAACAAGACAATGCTGAAGTGCTAAAACCTGCTGTTTCCTGAGTGTCTGATTGAAGCTGGTTCCCTAAGTACCTGAAGTCACATACGCACTAAGCCAAAAAAAGCTGTTTTCAAAGAAGAAATTCACCTTTTTACAGCCTGTTTCAAAAATCGTCTCCTGTCTGAGTCGCTAATTTTACTATCAGACACACTGTACGGGGTGTGATTTTTTTTCTAACTCGGCCGTTCAGATGATATTAAGATCACGAACTCGCCCAATCAGAGGCACAACTCAGAGTCATGTGACTGATGGGCACCATATAGCTGTACACAAAGCTCTTGCCACAGCCACCACCAAATGGCCGCTTTTGCCGATGTGCTTCATTTTCCGTTTCAGAAACAGACAGGTGACGGTGGGGAGACTATGTCCATTAATTATATACAGTCTATGGTTTCTTACCAGGAATCATTGTGTAGGAGGCCCTGAGTGATACAATCATTTTTGTAACAGTTTAAAAGCAAAATGCACTTTACTGTTGATTTTGCCTTTTGAAAATGGTCAAAAAGTGTCAGACCTGACCTTACCCTTTGACCGACTAAGATCCGGCATTGAAATCTCAGTCTGTGCGTACAGGAATGGGTCATGGGTCCTTACTGAAATATTATCTAAACTGGTAATGTCAGTATGACTGAGCGGCCATGTCAGCTGTGGCCCCTTAACCCAATGTTCTGTCCCTCTCTCGCCTTGTTTCCTGCTCTATTCACTGTCTTGTTTTTGAGTAAAGGCACAAAAAAACTAAAATCAATAACTTGAAATGTAACTTGAAGTTATATAGTAATTAACCATTTTGGTCAAAATCTTCTAGTTCAAACCTGGAAAGTGTTTCGTGTTTTTCCAGGAAAAAAGACTCTGTTCCCCATAAGCACCATCACCCACTGTTGTGAGGACAGGACTCTTACCAAGACGAGCATTTGTTTTGGAGCTAATGAATGGAGAGCAGATTTCCTTTTTGGTTTCTTTGTCCAAGACAACTTTTTACAGGATACGAAGTAATGAGGTAACATATTTATTTATGGTTTTGTGGTGCTTCTGTTTGAAATGTGACAACAAGCAAACTTTGAAAAATCAGTGTGTACTGTGTGATGTATAGTTAGTGAGCAGTCTGTTGTATTACTCAGGATTTTTTTTCCCTCTTGTTATCAACTTAATTTGAAAATATTGCATTTGACATGTTTGCATGTATGTCTGCTTGTAAACCTCCCTAAAATATTTCATATATTTACATTTATATGACCAGGTAATTTATCCAGTTATCCAGTCCCCAAAATTCATGTTAATTTCTAAAAATGATCATGGAAAGTTTCCAAATTTGAACACTCCTGGAAAGTCCAACCAGTGCTCATCAACTACAACCAAAGCGTCACTAAGTAGAGAAAATGTGACCTCGCTCTTCATTTTATTGATAGACTCTCAAGTTTGAACAGTTGATAAAACAGACAGGGTTTTAGTCTTTAGCCCGCACTCTGTAACTCTCCCTCTTTTTGTCTTGTCTTTTTTTTTGTAAGCGAAAAGATGTTGACTCCCAGTAACTCTAGATTCTGTCCCTGACATGTTAGACCTACTAAAAGAAGTCTTCACTTACCAAGAAAAAAAAAGAGAGATATGCAATATGTGATGATTGAAAGGTGCACAGATTCAATCTCCATACGTTGTGGTACACTGACCTTTAAAACGAGAGATCACAGAGAAAGTCGACAGCCTTTTATTTTCTTTTTGTTTTTTTGGCATGGACTCCTCCTTGGACTGATGCTATTCTGCTGTTTTTGAATTTCTATGAATACCAACTGTCTGGTAGGGTAAATGCAGGCCAGTGTGAAAGGACTGAAGCAGATGAATTATTATTAAAGCACATACAGCAAAAATTTAGGTCTTAAATGTTATTTCCTGTTTAAACTGCTCCCTGACGAGAGCTGTCATCCTTTGTAAGGGACAAAGCTCTTAAAAGTAGACTATCTGAAATGACTTACAGTGTTCTGTGTTCTGTGAGAACTTGGTTTAACTTTCTGTCATATTGTTGCCACAGTGCTACACTTTATGTCCTCATGTTGCTTCATGCTCTTTAAAAAGTGCTGTGCTGTACTGTGTCAGGTGAGACGAGCTGCGTATGGATTCATTGATTGACAAGATGACTGGAAGCTGCCAGGCTTGAAGCATTGAGTCGGCACAGTCGATTTGTCCTTGGCTGACAGAGAGGACTGTGATGACACACACAAAGAGCATGCAATCAAAACACACAGCCCATGTAATGCAGTAACATAAATGGAGCGGCAGCAAAGCAAACACAGTGGGGAGACGTCTCATATTGATACATGCCATATCAGAGTTAATGATGACAGTGTAAGATTATTTTAATTTTGAAATAAAAAGTTGATTATCATGTATGCTGGTGGCAGCAGTGGCATTATATTTGAATTTTAGTATCCAGAGAACAATTATCACCCAATAAAAGCCTTTATTTTACTCTTTGATACAGCTTTTGTAGACTTTTTCTTTAGAGTTTTTATTTTATCAAAATAATTAGTTTCTTTAGACTTTTTCTAAAGACTTTTTCTTTAGAGTTTTATTATTTATCTGCTTCAGTCCTTTCACACTGGCCTGCATTTACCCTACCAGACAGTCTTTAGAGTTTTCCAAAACAAACACACGCCTTGTTAAAAGTCACATCTTCACAACAATGTGAGCGAGACTCTGGGCCGAAAGGTGGTGCTGCACCACTGCTAATTAGTATGTTCTGTCAGTGAAAGTTGGACAGGTAACTGTCAATCCAGGCAACACAATGACTAGAGGCTCTGTGGTAACAAAATGAGGTATGCAAATCTGGTCCACAAAGGTCAAAGTCTGACTAGCTTGTATGAAGTACAATGCTATCAGTTTTTTTTTTGCCACAGAAGTTGTTTGCTAATGTGAAAATGAAAAAAAAGGGAAATTTTAAGCAAACCTTTAAGAAAATTCAACCATTTGTTAAGCCGATGTTAGCTATGACGACAGGGTGACATGAAATAAGCGGGAGCTGAAGAGTTAGCGTTTTTGTTATACATTAAGTTAGACCTTCAGAAATATGATCAAGATGAGTTTTTCATCTCTAGATATTACTGATATACACCTTTTCTGTTGGGATACAACAAGCCGTCCATGTTGTATTCCTGTTCTCTCAGGCAGATATGTTAGCTAGGGAGCTGCTGAATGCTGACATTAGCTGCATGCTCCTGGTAGCTAATGTGCTATTGAACATATTTTTAACTTGAAATGTAGCTCGACTTCTCTCTAGTTTTTAAATTATCACTGAAGTTAAAAGCTCAGATCCTTGATGTTAATATGACAACATGGAGCTAAGCAGTAGGCCATGAAGAGATGAAGCTACTCAGTCTGAACGTGACGTCACAGGAAAACGGAAAATGCTCTCTGTAAGAATGATAATTATATAGTATTTGATGGTAAGGCTTTATATTACAGGCTTAATGTGTAATACAACAGATCACTGGAGTGTAACTGATCTCACACACACACACACACTGTGACACACACAGCTCACCCACACAGCCTGACAGTCCTCCCTCTCCTTCCGACTGTAGAGAACACACCTTCAGCCATTCATCAGTGTCACCCTGTCGCCGTCGGTTACAGCCCGGGGCCCATCGCGTCTTCATTACGGTCCGAATAAATCTGAAATAAAACCACAGATGATTTATTAGCTTCCGATGGCGTCGCGCTGGTTAGCATGGTCTGCCGCCACTTCAGGCCTAGAGAGACAGGAGTCAGACAGAAGCAGCAGAAATGCGATGTGACAGGGAGACGTTTGTGTGATGATATCAGCCTGTGATCACAAGTTCAGCTTGATGAGAGGAGGAGGGCATCCAGGAGGTTGTCACACACCAACAGAGTTTATTTGCTGTGTTTATGTGGATTAATGTCAGTATTTCTCTGTTCACGATGCACTGCAAGAGGAAAATATAAAGCTTCTGTTCATATCTTTGCTTATGTACGATTGTATGCTGCTTCCTTGGCTTTTTATTTAGAGGTAAGACTTTAATTCTGGTTGAAGTCTGGTTTAAAAAAAAAGTTTCAATTTGACCCTTGAACATAGAGATAAAACAGCAGATCCTTTTCAGTTACAGTGGTTTTCACTCTTACCCTTTCTTTCTGACATAGTTGTAGAGTAAGTTTGGTTCAGTTGGCCAACCACAGGCTCAGCAGACAAATCCTCCACAATAGGGATGATGGCATCCTTCTTCCAAACTGTTCATGCTATAATTAAATTTTCTTAAACTTAAAATAGTTCAACATAGTCTAACTATGCGTATGAGGCTCATCAAGGTCTTGAGTGAGACTCCTGTAGATAGACAACATGTCCCAGATTTGTACTTACCATGGTCATGGTAAACTTCTGTGATTGGAAGCTTTAAGTTGTATTCATGTACTCAAAACTTCCCACCAGCTGCACCTCTGTGTGAGCTTTCAACATGATTTCATTCTGCTAACTCCAAAATTTTTTTTTTTGCAAGAAGCTGGATTGAAGCGGCAACACTGCAAAAACTGAAATCTTATCAAGTGTTTTTGTCTTATTTTCAGTAGAAAATTCCTTTCTAGACCAATCCAGAAAATGTCTTGTTTAAAGTTATTTAAGGACAAAAAATGAGGTCTGAATTGCTTGTAACCAGTAGAAAAATCTGCCAATGGAACAAGAGTAAAGTTACTTGTATTAAGACATTGTTCTAGTCTCGAGGAAATTTTCAAGCAATTTTTTCTTGTTCCATTGGCAGATTTTTTTTTCTGGTTACAAGCGATTCAAACCTCATTTTTGTACTCTGATAACTTGAAACAAGACATTTTTCTGGATTGATAAGTTGAAAGTGGCTCATATCGAGTATAATAAGACAATTTTTACTTAAAAAAAGACAAAAACACTTGATAAGATTTCAGTTTTTTGCAGTGAAGGAAGTCGTATTTGGGAAATCTCACCATGAGTGAGACTGTGGGGGCAATGAAGGCAGAAGAATGTAGTGACCTTAGAAACCTGAAAGAGTTGTTGGCAGGATAGCTGAAAGCATTTGGTCAGTTGTTGTCTGGCATCAGTTTGTTGACATGTACCTCTGCTTGAAAGCAAAAACTATCATCATAGTGTCGGTCTCTGTTACCCCCTCCACTATCGTGTTGGTAGACATTAGGGATGCACCAATCCTACTTTTCTGGTTCCGATACCAATACCTGGACTTTAGGTATTGACCGATACCAGTACCAATCCAATACCAGTGTTAAATAATCAGTAATATGATAAGTCAATAATAACCTTTTTGGGTAAAAAGCAAAAAAAAGTATATGGAGTTACTGAAGTTAATATTCATTCAAACTATGAAATATTTGAATGTTTACCAGCAGTTTGGTAAAAACCATGCTTCAGAATGTGCAGAAATTAATATTTAATTGTAATGTTTTTTACCTTGTGGTTTGGTAATTCAGCAAAAAACATAAAAGTGCATCAGAGGCAACATTCCAAATCAAGTAGCCAAGATCTCTGGTAAAAAAAAAAAAAAGCTGGTTGCGTGGATCAGCACCATGGCACCACTGATACCCGATACCAGGATCAGTATTGGTGCATCCCGAGTAGAAGTTCAGTGGGCGATTGCATTGTGCTTTAAAATCCTGTCCTTTTATGTGAGGCTTAACGTCTGGAGGTCCCACGTCTTTCAGGGGCAGTTTCATGCTATTGGACATGTGTAATCAAGCAACTTGGAAAGATATCATGGACGAAGGAACTGGAAACATCTCAAAATTAGTGGAAGTATGCATTAAAGACATTACTTGGTTATGCTGATACATTGAAACTGAAGTTTGAATTGGAATGTGGATAATAAGTTCTCTAATAAAACTCAGTGACGTATTTGGTAAAGTTATAAATGCAGTTCAACAAGACATTTAATGACCATTGTTTTCACAAGTCTCCTAATAAACTTTCATTTTGTCCTATTCCCCTCATTAAAATCCTAGATAAACATTCTGCAGCAGCCCATGTCATGTCCCACTTAAGCCTGGTTCACACTACAGGATTCTTGGGCTGATTTAGCCCCGATTCATCCCACCTGACAATTGTCGGAGAAATCTGATTGAGGACCAAAGTTGAGCTCGGTATTCGGTCCAGATTATCTTCTAGTGTGAGCGGGTGATGGATTGATTGTAAGCCCAATGATTGTTGCACAGACTCGTCAAAGCCACCTTGATCATTTTCAAACATGTTTGATATTTATTGGGATGATTATGCCATTCATTCTCACTGAAGATGACAGTAGCCAGTCAGAGAGAGTCGCCTAGGAGGGTCTGGAAATGATCAGAAGTTATGACAAAGACATCTATGTAGGAGCAGACTGTCAGGGTGCGTTGGACAGCGGAGTTGGAGGACAAACTTGTTGACTTGTGGCAAGACCATGAATGCTTGTACGACATGTCCGGCAGGGTTTATCACAGCCATTTTTTTGATGGTTTGTTTTTTTAAGTTAATTTTTGAACTTTGATGCCTTTAAATGGATAGTAGAGAGGACAGTGGATAGAGCAGGAAACAGGGCAAGAGTGGGGACTGACATGCAGGAAAGTGGCCACAGGCTGAATTTGAACCCAGGCTACCTGCGTGAAGGCAAACCTCATGGATTACCACCTAAACCACTTGGCCATCTCCGCTCTATCACAGCCATTTTAAAAAAGACAAAAGTTTGTCACTCTTACAGGTGAGATAACGAGATGAGATGAGATGGTGTTGGATCACGTGCTACATCACTGTCTGGTCCGATAATCTTGGTGAAATCCTGCAGTGTGTGCTGGTCATTATTTGCAATTCTTGTAGTTAGCACGTGCTTAAGATTTAAGAAAAGATGACCTGTGAAGATTCTCCTTATGTGTTTGACACAACCTGATTACAGAATCTCTTAAGATTCTTAAAATCCTGTAGTGTGAGCTAGGTTTAACTCTGATATTGGGTGAACTTTTTCACCATGACACCTCAGTGAATCTTACATGGACGGCTTGTTGTATCCCAGGCAAAACAGTCCTATCTTTAACAGGAGCTGTAGAAGACCTGAGACATTTTCACGCTGCACCACCTCTGCTTTTTCCCCATCTTAATCCCAAACCAATCCTAAATAGCGCACTGTTACTTACCAAAAGTTATGAAAGTTATGGAGTGTCACAGTCAGATTCCCTGCTGAACACACATGTACACTTGACAGAACTTCTGGTACAGGATCATCATCTGCTCCGAGTTACTCAGGTTTTTATCAGAGCTGTCTCTCCCGTGGAAACAAAATTAGTGATCCCTAATTTGTTCAGAAGTTTTTAATTAAGTTGATTTTAAAGTTTCAAATGACTGATGACTTTAAATTACCAAAATAGAAGAAATCTGCTGCGTGCCAGAAGGCGAAAAGCCATCTTTGCCTCCACCTCTCTGCTAATTTCAAGGTTGATTGAAATTAAGGTTGAGTCAAAACTTTCAACAATGCCCACTGTTGGCATTTTCTTCACACACTAGTGGGTGATGTGCAGAGACTATGTTCATGTCTTAGTCAGAGGTTTAAAAGGTCAGTAAAAAGTGAAAGCTGTAATGTCTTTGTTAAGTGTGTTAGACAAGAATAATAAAAAAATAAAGACGCCAAACGACTTTTTACTCCCTCACTGTCTCTTAATCGCCACACTTTTTAAAACTCCAAGCTGGGTGTCACATAAATCTGTTCTCCAGCCCTTTATTGCTGCCACTGTCCAGCCAAAAGACACGAGGTTAGTATTAAGACTGATATTTGTGTTGTGCTCAGTGGTGCCTCTAACCCTGGATCAGTCCCAGAATGGCTGTTTCAGCTGCGGCTGGTCCAGATGACTGAGCTCCAGCTGACTCCAGGCCAGTCCAGCAGGGAGCGGCACAGCTGAGACCTGCAGGTGTCACATTGTCCTGGTTGTCACTAACCCAATTATACCTGGATCACCTGGGACATGCATGCTCCAACCTGCAACATGAACACACACAGAAAGCAACAAAAACGTATAGAAGTAAAGGTAGCACAAAGAGACAGGAAGTAATGCGCAGTTTGGCTGAAAGATGAGGTAAGCCTACATCCATTTAAAAAACATGTCCAGGAAATTAATTTCTTACTTGCCGTTAATTAATTATGCATAAGAAAGGAAAATAGAGTGGATGACGGCAAGAGAAATGAGACATTCAAGGAAAAGTGGATTGTTTAACACCCTTTCACCTCACCTTGTATAACTTCTGTCTCTCCTTTTCTTCATCGCCCCTCCTCGCTTCCTGCTCTTTTACCTCCATCTTCAACCAATCCTCCTGGCAATCACTTTCCTACGCTCACTCTTCTAATTATGAGAGTGTGTGTGTATTGGGGGGTGCAGGTGTGTGTAGTTGTGTGCACCTAAAAAACTTATGAACGTGTGAGTGAATGCAGCTACACACTCATACCGTTGATGTATATTTGTAAGAGTAAGGGCACTTAAGGCTGTGTGTGTGTGTGTGTGTGTGTGTGTGTGTGTGTGTGTGTGTGTGTGTGTGTGTGTGTGTGTGTGTGTGTGTGTGTGTGTGTGTGTGTGTGTGTGTGTGTGTGTGTGTGTGTGTGTGTGTGTGCTCTAATGGTGTTTAATGCCCAGACTAATGGTTTCAGCAGGGAATCCTTGTGTGGAGCTTGAGTCCAGGTCTGGGCTGATCGCTGGCAGGACCATCCCTCATCCTGATACCGCATGGAGGTGAGAGCCAGGGGATCACACACTCACACACTCACACACACAAACTGTCACTGAGATTCTCCTGCTCTTTTATTTACTGTTATCCTGCTTATCACATTTCTTAACACTCTCCTTCATCTTTACGTCCTTCCACTTGGAGAATGTCTCAAATTAGTCTTTTCAAACTGGTGAGAGGATTTTATTTGATATCATACATGTATCTTTTTTGTCAACAAACTCCATAAAGGGACAAAACCAACAGTAAATGCTTCCTCCTTACTGCGGTTGTCTCTGCAGTGGTTGCTCCTTCTGTCATTAGGATCTCATTACAGCGTTATTCATGTTCTTCGTTGTAATGAATATGAAGACTGTAGTTTGTTTTAACCAATCACACTTAACAGCACCACAAATAATAAGCTAGCAACTTAAATATGTATTCATCTGAAAAAACTCTGAAATTGACCTAAGCTAACAAAGGGAGCTCTTGAACAAGAAATGTGTTGAAAGATCCTGTAAATTATTGTTTTTATCAATGTGGCCTCACCAGGTAAAAATGATACATCTCATCTCTAAGAATTATTTGTATGAAATAATTAGGATAAGAAAATATAAGCTTTAAAGAACATCCATCTTTTTGAGCTGGTCGATGCATTGTTCTGTGATATATATATATATATATATATATATATATATATATATATATATATATATATATATATATATATATATATATATATATATATATATATATATATATATATATTTATTTTTTTTTTCTGTAGCTGTTGTGAATAATGTGGTCCAGCAGTACTTTTTGATATTGAAAATAACCGCAGAGAATGATCAGTGTTGTTGTTAATGGCTTTTGTTGCTCATATAATGTCATCAGAATTGATTTGTATCTTTTTTTAATGACCAGCTGAAAACTCACAGGAACATATATTGTTTTTTCTTTTTAAAGAAATAAACATTTTTTAAGAAGCACAGGTTTATATCATACACCATTGATTGTGTTTTTTTTTTAAACATTTTACAATTGCCATATTAAGAGGGACCCTAGTTATGGAAAACAGTATAAAAATGCATTGAATATACTGTGGGAAAAAAACAAAACAAACACACACAAAAACAATTAAAGTTAGAAAAAAAAAGCAACGCTAAACAAGTAATACATCCATATATAGGTCAAACAATTCCATAAAACTCCTGTAAGGGTCTTAAGTTTGTGCTGATGTTGGCGCCCCCTTTGGGCAGAGTGGTTATGCATATCCTCATGCTGCTCTTTTACAGCACAAGATATATTTATAGACTAAGAAAAATAGATTGCTTCTTTTAACCATCAAACAGACCATCACCATGAATTTTGCTTCAGAAAGTGCAAGTTTTTACATTTATATTTTTTTTATGATCAGCTGAAAACCCTTTAGGGTAGCTTTAATCCTACTTTGTATAATATTATTAATATTGTAGTCTTAGGTGAGTCTGTTGCTCATACAGAGATAAGGGAATGTTTTACTGCCCAGTGTATGGATATTTACAAGATTGCATGTTGAAATTTAAAGAGACATAATATTAAAGGAAATGATCTCTAGCCAAAGCTAAAACCCTTAAAATTAAAAATATTCACAATTCCTGGTAAATGATCTGAAGTTATGAGCCTCAAAAGGAGCCTGGCTTGAACTCAAGGTTGCTTGGTAGTACAATAAAGGGCTGCTTTGGGACTCTGAGACCTGAATCACATGACCTTTACTGGCAGGTGGAGCGAGCTAAAGATCCCTTTAGAAGCTGAAACTGAAGTACAGAGGGCAACAGACAGTGTGTGTGTGTGCATGCGCGTGTGTATGTGTGTGTGTGCTTCTTTGTAGACTCTATACCAGGATAAATATAGTGTGTGTTACCGCATGAAGGATACGTTTTGAGCAGTGCGGATCAGATCAGGGAAAAGGGTTTGTGTGGCTGCAGTAGATAAAAAAAGGGGGAATAGAGGGGTCATAACTTGTAGAAAGGGGAAAAATGGTGAGGCTAAAGGTGATAAGATCATAACGGTCCAGCTTTAATTAATGTGGAGTTGTAGCTTTGCAGAGAAGGAAAGGTTAGGATAGAGGAGCAGGATGAAGAAGTGCAGGGGAAAGGTGTGGGAGATGCACAGTGGTGCTGGGGATGGGGGAGGCTAAGATAAAACAGGTGAGGTGAAGGTAAGATGTGTGTTGTTGGAGGTAAGAGGAGCGCAGCAGGTAATGGAGTGCCTGGGAGGAGGTAAGGCAAAGGCAGGGGGTCTTTAGATGGGTGTGTAAGGTGTAGGCGGTACAGGGGTGCGAGGGTGCAGGGCAGTGGGGCGAGGGGAGGGGGGTGTCAGTACAGATGCTCTGTGACCGGGTGTCACAGCTCGGGCCAGGAAGCTGAATCCAACGATTAATCACCGGGCCCCTCCGCTTGTAATCAAACGGGCTCTGGCTATGATGTATGAGCCATGTCACAATTACTGACTCACACACACATACACACGCACACGCTCAGGGTTGATCATGTGCACACATGTATGAGGATGAATACACACACACCAAAATGTTTAACAACCTCTATCCACTCACTAGGATTATGGCTGACTTCCCAGAGGCCACTGGGGCAGACTTCAAAGACACAAACATAAACATCAGACAAAAGCCGACACATTATAATCTTAGTCAGCAACACGGGGGCAGCAGAGGAGAGAATGTCAGCACAGAGAGGAAGAAAGAGAAAGTGAGTCAGTGGGAGTTCACGGCTAATGAGGAAGATAGATATACTGAATAATGGGACTGGAAGAAAGACAGATGAAAAGATTGGAGAAGTGAGGAAAGTAGGAGTGAGGCCGAGTGGAGCTGTGGGAAGAGCTAATGAGAGCGAAAGAGGAGAGGAGGAAGTGAGGGCCGAGGAGGGGATGAAGAGGTGAATCCGTAGGGATGGGAGGTAAAGCTCTTGGTCAGCGGTTTCCGCAGGGATAGTGGACAGGCCGGCTGACAGGATGAATAATTTAGGATGAGGTGTGGACATCGATCCCACAATGCACTTCTGCCTGACCACATTGTCCTGTGCACATACTCTCAGACACTCACACTCACTCATACACACACTTGGTTGAAGGCATACACACAAATCATCCTCAGCAGTTCCTCAGATCAAAGCTGACTTCCATCAACCCTCCATACAAACAAATGATCATTCTCTTGCAGTAGCTGCAACACTAGCATCGTGAGATTCAGATACGTTAAGCCTCTGAAAATTAAATTCCACAACTGCTGACAAGCTTTGTTTTTCCTCCCCCTGTTTTAGTTTGTAAACATAAAACTGTATTCACCCAAAAATGACTTTTTTACCTTTTGAAGAACATCTGAAAAATAAGGATATAATTGGTGACCCAGACTTTAAATTTTCATTCACAGCAGTGGACAGCAGTGAGTCATGACTGAGACCAGCCATCACTCACATCTATGGTGCCAGGGGGACGGACAATGGAGAGACACAGTGATTGCTCAGAACAAAGCGACTTGTAAGTAGGCCAAGTTTTTTATCAGTCAAGGTGGAGCTAGGATGCAGAATTCAGGATAATGGTTATAAATGCTGCAGGGAGATGAAACAATCGTCAAAAAGGAAATATGGTGTCGAATAAAGCAGCGTCTAAAGATTCTCACTATGACTACCTTAAAAATAAGAACAGGCCAAGAAACTGTTATACTGATCATGAAAGAGGATACTTCAAAGAGAAGTATTTAAGTGTGTAACTATTTAACTGAAAAACAGAGCGAAAGTACACCATAACCTGAGCTACCATCCAACTATAAGTCTTGAGGAGTCTACATGATGTTGATTTCTGAGATTGGTTAAAACAAATAAACTTTTTTTTTTAATTCAGTATAAGTTATTATTAAGAATTTCCCAATACAGTTTTTTATCTTTGTTATAGATTTTGATTTTAGAAGCAGTCATCTTGTGATCGCAGCTTTTACATAGGTACACTGCTTTGGCAGTTCACATAATTAAAAAAATGTGTCAGAAAAAGGTACAGAATTGGCAAATGAATATTTCTTTAAACTGGTTTTGAATCAGGAGTGGTTATACTGTTATGATCTAGTTTTACGAGCAGATGTTCTTTAACTATGTGGTTTAACCGCTGTAATAAATTTGCATTAGCGAATCCCACAGAGCTTCATTAGCAGTGCATCCATGTCGAACAGAGTATTTAAAATAACAATACAGGAATGTGCTAAATGCTGACTTTGATAAACATTTTTAAAATAATTTGCTAAACAGTGACAGGTTTTATTATGAGCTGTAGTGGGCAGGGTTTCCCCATCTTTTGTGTTGTACACCGCGTGTCACTTCGCTCTGTCGTGTGCTGAGCCAGGAGCATTACAGATGTGGTAGAATGTGGTTGAGAATGCACACTACGTCTTTAGGAATGGTAATAAGAACAAACAAACAAAAAAAAAACAAATAAACAAAAGTAGCCTTTTTGAGAAAATATTATCATGAGTGATTCAAGATTTTCATCCAAACCTTACGATATCAGAGAGATTCTCCACTGTAAGATCAAACATGACTCACATTTCCAGCGGCTTTGGAGTCATTTAAATTCACTTTATCTTTGTATCTGCAAAAAATATTTAAAACATTGAGGAGAAAATCCAACATTCATTCAAGTTTACATTTTTCCTATGTCAAAGAACGAGTTGTTGAAAACTGCTTAAACACACACACACTCACACACACACACACACACCTAGTTTTTGGCCTCATGCTGACAGACACTGATGGCTCTGTGTACTCCAGGCTTTCAGTAGCCTCCTATGAAAAAGTCCTTCCTGTTTGGTCCACTGACTTCCTGTCTACTGTAACCTGATATTTCCTGGTTGAGTCATATGTCTTTGACCCCTCCGGCCTGCCGTCCAAACCAAACACTGCCACTTCCATCTCATTTCTCACACAGGAAAGCAGGAACGAACATAGGGAGAGAGTAAAATTGGAATCCTTTTGTTCACTTGCAAAGTCTCTCGCTGAGCTAATCTGCAAAATCAAATGCCTTTTATTAATATTTGATTAGTTTATTACTTTGCTGTGTTTGATATTAAAAATGGTGATGATGAACATCCAACTAAACCACATTTTTTTAGGAACATTCCCCCAGCCTCTGGCACAACACAAGACCATTTTTAACCCCGCCGAACAATGTTTCTCCCAAATCTCTCCGGCTTTGCAGGCACCTCTCCTCTTCATTCATCACACAGCCTGAACGACTGACCGGGGAATGACCCTGCTTGCACACAGACACAGATACACACACACACACACACACACACACACACACAGAGACACACACACCCTGTAAACACACACACATACACTACACACACACACACTCATACACACAAATCCACAAACACGGTATCAACTCACACAAAAGCATGATTCATTTATCACAAACGATGGATACCTTGGAACACATGCTCAAGCACGCATGTGCCAACACACACACACACACACACACACACACACACACACACACACACACACACACACACACACACACACACACACACACACACACACACACACTCACACATGGCGGTTCCTATCACATCCGTTACAGATGGGCTCTCCTCCTCCTCAGTCCTAAATGAATATAAATATGTCTGTTTGACATCATTCATCTGCCAGAGAGGAGCACATGTACCGCATCCTGCCTGAAGAGGCAGTGTTACTCTCTGCTCCGCTCTGAGGAAGGAAACACGAGGGAAGATCACTGTGGCCAGAAAGGGAAAACAGAGATAAGGCTGATCAAGAGCATGTGATGTTGACGATAAAAGGGCATTTAATATGTTGGTACACAGCTGTTTTTTTTTCCCAGACACTCCTCCTGAAGTTTTTTTTCTTTTACTTTCCAACAAAGATCCCACTCTTTGTTGGTTCATTTTATTCCTCTGCTGTCCCCTCTTGATCAAATCTGATCTTATCTCTCCCCGCTCGACAGCTTGCATTCACAACAAAGCATTTGAAAGCCCATTAGCTCCACTTTACGGCAACGTAAAGCCAACAGCTTTTCCGTATCATCAGTAACAGTCTGCGAGAAGATGACGGCGAGACGGCAAGTGAGATGTGAATGGAAGAGATACCAGTGATGGGAACAAATTGAAAGAAAATGGCGGGTGATATACCATGGGGAGATGCTCACGGAAATGTCATACGGGCCAGTGGATGAGAATTTACCAAAAAGAAGCGTATCATTGTGAAGTGTCTTTGATAACAGCTGTTGAGAAGGGAAAAAAAAATCTTACACTGGTAGAAGGATGAATAAAATCAGATTTCAGGGTAGTTTAAGGAATGAAAATATCCTTCACATTATCAAAAATGACGACATAAGTTCACCAGTCATGACTTTTGTCCTTTGTCAGTTTCTCTTCATACTGTAGTGCTCTTTAAGACCTGAAGAAGGCGATAGCGGTTTCAGAGTGAACTGGCTCCTCCTGCAATCTGTGCTCCATATGTCATTAAGCCCATTAGGGAAACACTAGGTTAACATTACAGCTCGAGTACCAGGCTTCGCTACGGGAGCCGCCGTGGCTTGACATAAAAGCGACGTCTCACTTTGTCTCTCTTCCTCCCTTTTCCTGGCTGCCATTGTCTCGCACTCTGAACTGCATTCTCCATTTCCTTGCTTTCAGTCATTTCTTTCTTCCTTTTTTTTCTTTGCCTCTCTCTGTTTCACCTTGACTGGGTGTGCAATTGGCCACTAGGGGCAGTAGAAGGAAGATGTCGCCATTTAGGAGATCATTATGGCGGCCCTGTCTACCATGTAAATGAGCTATCAGCTGCCCTTGAGCGCGTTTTGGTATTCTGTACATTTTCATGTATTTCCTCTGGCTTTTTAGGATTTTTTTTAACTCAGGTGGCAGGTCATCTCTTTGTTCCCTCAAATTTGACCAATCACAGCTCTTCCTCCAGAAGAACAGGAAACCAATCCAGCACGTTCACCTTAGAGGTTACGTGGAGGTCAGCGATGACTGTCATGCCTGCACTCAAACCCCCTTCCTCCTCCTCCTGCCTCCTTCTCCTCCCCCCTCCTTCTCCATTCCTGTGACAAAGAGAGCCAGTTTGGTTGCCAAGGAAACAGGCTTTTTCCATGGCGATGTCGGAACACGTGGGGAAGGGCAGGGTGGCTTTGTTTCGCCCCGTGATGAAGGATTCTCCCCATGCATGTTTAATCGCCAGAGTTATAGTCCCCAAACCCAACAGCCGAGGCCATCCACCACCGCCTGATTATGTTCAATGGAGCCTCTGACACCCTCATTTCGCCACTTTTATCACGCTGTGCAGCACCCACCGCGGGCACCTTCGCTTTTGTTGCACGGCGGTTCTGATGAGTCCAGCTGAGCCCACAGATAGTCCAACCAAACAAGGAATGCACACATGTGTCTCTTTCTCACTTACCTGGGCAAATAAACACTCCAGCTATACATACACACACTGTGGAACATACACACACAATCCTTTTTGTCTCATTTCGTATCTCCGCACCAACCCACCCTTCGCTGTTTGGCTTAGCACAGTTGGGGGAGAAAAAAATGGCCGATCCCCATGGCAACAGTGTGTGCCGTTCTGCTACAGCTGTGATGTATGTGGTGACACTTTTGACCCTCTGGTGAACTCAGTAATGCAGGAGCTGTGCAGGAGCTGTGCAGAGGCCGGATAGACCCGGGCTGCCCTGCCTTTCCTGCTGCTGTGGTGTAGCATGTAGGTGTGCAGTTAGCTTTGTAAGTCAACACTGAGCACCATGACAACACATCCTATGGCACAGACTGGAACAGAGCAAATCAGAGCAGCATACCTGCCAGTGAGACATGATCATATCCCAACAAAGTCTCTTTAACACCAGTTTGCTGTGACAACAGGAAAACATGGTTTTAAAGGGATTACAGCTCTGTGATATCTGATGAAAGCTTTGTTGACTTTGCTTGAAAACTTTCTCACGCATTTTCACTCGCATTGTATCATTTCAGCCAGGAGCACTTCTGATACCAGAATTCATATGCATTACATTGTCTCACTCTTTTTGACCACACAAACTCACCCTGTAGACATGTTTGCCCTTGTCAGTTTATTCTGTTTAACAGTGTGCATACAGTATTAAATTCTCTTTATGTCTTTACAGTATGATGTGTTTGAATGTATGTAGGTTAGTGTTTATATAGCTTCCGTACCGTTATTGCTGCATTTCTCACTACTCTACTACTCTTTCTATACCTTCTTCCTTTTAACACCACTGCTTTGGCCCACATCTGCAGCACAAATGAAGTATCAGAACTACAAAACAGATTCTTTTTTAGATTTAAAGAATAAAGTTGAGAATTTTAAATAAAAAAAATGATAAATTCTGTCAAAATCTTTATGTTGTTAAAGAAAAAGTTAAGAGGATAAGTTAAAGGGCCAGTGAGGAGTTTTTTTTTAAGTGATTTTGAAAAAAGTCTCCCTTCTAGATATATGCCTGATTAATGAGATTATCAGCACCAATATTACAGGTTACTTCCTGCTTACTGATTGGGTCGAGCAGGGCTGGACTGATTTACGGCACATCAAAGTCTCTGTGACAGCATCACACCAGCTGCTGAAGTTTAGTTGTGATTAGATAGATCTCGGTTTTGTCTGTTGAAAACTATTTTGGATTAATTTTGTTGTAATGTAGACACAGGAGCCTAACTGTCTGACAGAAAACTGCGAGAGGAGCAAAATGAAGCTAAATAGGAGAGTGATACAGCCTGGGCTAAAGGCTAAAATACAAGCTAAACTGTTTGTGATAATGTTCTTTCCAACCCACAGTCAGCAGTTATTCTGCAGTGGTCTGTTCAAACTTGAGAGTCTATCAATAAAATGAAGAGTGAGGTTATGTTAGCTCTGCTTGGTAGATGACTGGCAGGACGTAACCAGGATTTACTTACGTTACACATTACGGACATGTCTTAGAGCACCGGGCTGCCAGCTGTGCTAAATTACTTTCAAAACTACTTACAAACTGACAGTGTCTACTTGTTGTCACGTTAGCCTAAAGATACGTTGGAGTAACGGCCCGACAATGTCGCTACATATGGCCGGCTACTACAACGTTTGCTTGATGTTAAGTGTCAAACCGTAGCACTCTGTAACTGTACTGATAAATAACTTACCTCAGCTCGTTGTATTCAGTATAAAGTTGTCATGAACAAAGAAAACTTGTTTTAATCCGATCTCCAGTTAATTTTAAAACAAACACACACCTCGCTAAAAGTAATTTACAACAGTGTCTGTGAGACTCTGGGCCAGAAGGTGGTGAACAGATCCTCCTCATAGCATCTTTAAGTTACGTTTTGTTAAGTTACACTTTTTTGTAGGCTTCAGAAACAAAAGATCTAAATCTTTTAGCACATGAGCTCTAAATTATCAAAAATGTGAATAGATGTAAACTAAAATGACTTTGATTTCAAAGAAGTGGCTTAAAGCGGCCTGAACACACTCTAACAGACACTGTCATCTGTTTCATGTCACACATAGATTAACCATAGCATATAGATACTACTTCTTTCTCATGTGACTATAACTTAACTCACATTACATTATGACTCCATTCTTCTAAAATTTTCACTTCAATGTCTTTAATCCAAGCATTTATTGTCACAAAGTTACATCTGTTTTTTGGCATTATGTTAAATTATTAATTAGCTTTAATTTTTTTCATGTTTTTTTTTTTTTTTTACTTAAGAAAAATTGTGAAAATCTTAAACATTTTCAAAGATGCTATTTTCTTTCTTTTTTTGCAGTCTGTTTTATTTAATTATAATTTCTAAATTTACAGCTCATTTATTCTTTATTGTAGATCTCAAAGCTGTTGCAGTGTTTGCCCTCTCCACCATACCAAACATTTCACATTGCTGATTATTGGTCGGTGCTCATTGGTACACTTTTCTTCCTGGCTTCATTCTGAGTTCTTTGATCCTTTTAATCAGACATTTCGTCAAAGACTTTTAATTTCAGAACCTAAAAACATTTAAGGTTTGTTTGGCCTCAACATGCCTGTTTCCCACTTTCCTCTCAGCTGTGTGTGTCCTTTATTGTCCCACAACACAACACTTCTTCGGTGCCTGTTCTTGCACATCACATTCCCTGACATTTACAAACCATACACACGGTTTCATACATAGACAGGGTCATGTGCACAGCATGTGCAGAGCCACAAATACTTTTCTCCAGTGATGCGTTCACACACATCAGAGAACACGTGTATTGCTGTGTTGTGAGACAGTCACAGAAAAGTCACCAATGCGTGCCCCTCCAACCACCTCTATCACACATACACACACACAAACACACGTGTCACTGCAACTGCAAATACACAACATGCAAGCACATGATGATGAAACAGAAAGTCATACTCCAACACAAGAGCTCCCTCACTCATCACTTGTCTCCTCCTATATGGTTGGTTTTGCAGAAATGAAGCTCCTCTTCCACTCTCTACCACTAGGAGTGCTGCAGCTTTGCACAAAATGAGTGCTCTCTCAAATCTGCCACAGCTGCTGCTGCTGCTGCTGCTGCCTCACACTGAGCTGGGAACAGCAGAAGAAGGGGAGCTGACACCCAGTAAAGGCAGACAGGCAGACACCTTCTACATCATTCACTTTGGCTTTTTTATTAAGAATAAACTGATTCCACATGGTACCAGACACACAGACACACAGTGAACATATAATATGTGAGACACACGGATAATAGAGAGGAGTGACTGTGCTGTAACACCAAAAACATGTTCAAAAATGAAAGTGCTGCACTTGATATAAATCACATTCATGGCTTTTATCATTCTTTTTAATGCAAACTCTTCCTCTTCTGCTGCCAAGAAAATGTTTTCTTTTGTTCCAACAAGTGCAGAGGGAGGAACTTTCAGCTGAAAAAGTGAAACAAAACAAAAACAAAACGGACATTCCATGTCCTGCTGCAGCTCCTTGGTCCTGTTTGTCCAGCTCACGGTCTAGGAGGGTCGTGACCCCTTAAAGATATACTCAGACCTGCCATACCACTGAGAAGTGAACCTACAACACTACAGACAGAGGGGAGGATTTTGTGTGTAACAATCTTCAACTCAGCATTTAACAAATGATTCTGTGACATTTTAAATTACAGTGAATTAGAGTAAACATTATATCTTCATTGCAATATATAGAATAAATACAAACATGCTTGTGAAAGACGAGAGTTCATGAGCAATTCACCATCTTGCCAAGCAGCTGATCCTGTGTTCAGCCAATCAGGGTCTTATACTTCATGCAGACAGTGACAGTGGTATGAGTAGCTGGTTTCAAACATTTCAGTTCTGCAGATGAAGCAATGCCAACCAGGTCATCTTATCCTTATGTAAAGTAATCATAACAGAAATTTGTTATAATTTACCAAACCTGGTGCATATTTGTCAGCTATAAAATATTTAAGTACTGCAGACTAGCTGTTTCAGACATTCTTTTTATTATTTTTTTTTTAAATCACAGACATCAATAAAGAACACCTTTCTTTCTTTCTTTCTTTCTTTCTTTCTTTCTTTCTTTCTTTCTTTCTTTCTTTCTTTCTTTCTTTCTTTCTTTCTTTCTTTCTCCCTAAGTTATTTGCTTCCAAAGCTAGATCATACTCACCACAGTTCTCTGATTTGCTTGCTGGCTGGTAAAAAAAAAACATTATCTGTAATAGTATGTCATCAACTACCTGGCATTGAAAAGCTAAATTCAACCAACATGCTCTGAGAATGGGAAAAAAATGAACATTTTTGATCCACTTCTGAAGAATATCTTGGTCCTTTGTGTAGCCAATGAATCACTGTGAAGTGCCCCCTCCAGTACAGCTGACTGTGCACAAACAAATTTTTTAGTAAACCCAACAACAGTAATGGTTGCTAGCTTATTTTTTTTTAAGCTTTGTCAGATTGGTCTACATGCAAATGCATAGTTTGATTTGATTTGAATAATTAACGTGTCCATTTGATGCACTGGGTTAGCACCAAGCTCATCGTCGTCTGCGTTTATGTCGGAGATTTTTTATTTTTTATTTTTTTGCAAATCAGACCTTATTTGGTGATTTGGCAACTATTTCAACAGTATGGTGCAAGTTAATTAAAAAAAGAATTCACCAATAATGACACCAACAAGAATTGAAACAGTGGATGATACCCTGACTTCCACAGAGTGAAGCCGTTTTACAGAAAGTTCCCACCTTCCTAAAATGAGTGGCTGGATAAAGAGGGAACTCTTAAAGATCTGAAAGACAAATCTGTGTGTCTGGACTGTTTTAAAGAGACTAACTTCACAGTTAGAGTAGCAAGAGGTGCCATCTTTGTTTTGCTTTTCCGTCACACACTCAGACCCAGGGTGAACAGTTTGTTTTGAAACGAACATAACCAATGCAGCAGAACCAGATAGAAATCTTCATTCGTTTCTTCTTAACAAACCCATGTCACCTGCACATTACTTTATGCAAGACAATCAATAACAACTCTGTCTGGGAATTTAGCTTTGTTTTTCTAGAAACAGAAAGGATCAAGTGAAGATGAGAAGGAGCTTTCAGCTGTCTGGTGATAGTGCCAAACTGCCATCACTGTACAAAGGGTGACCAGATGTACTGGTTCAACGCTACCCCTTACAGCCCAGGTGTCATGACTCTGGAGAAGAGTGAAAAGTCACATGCTGGAGTAAACATTAGATATTGTTTACAGCCATTTACCTTTAAAAAAAAAATCTATTATTTTTCACTCACTAAAGCCCTGGCTGTTAATTTTCTTAGTGGAAAAACAGGACTTCAGCGTTGTTTTGCTAAGCGTGCTTCTTGTCTGCCAGGCGTACAAAACATTATGTATGAAGAATGAAAAAAAAAACACTCACCTGGCTTTCTAACTTGTGTCACATTAGCTCTTTTGTGTTACATTAAAGCTCCTTATGGGGTGTTAGAAAATACCAGCCAGTGTTTGGCCAAGCAAATCAGGGTCTGTTTTCACTGGGATATTTACATGGCAGATGATGAACAGTATTCAAGCTGTATGTCTTCTGCTGACTTCTTTGTTAGATAATGCTTCAAATGCAGACATATAGTGTCCATCAGTAGTGTTTCATTATAATGTTATACCGCCAACTACTGGTCTGGCATGTAAACTCCAGTCGTTTCTGCATTGTCGGTGACAAGCTGAAACTCAGGGGAAAACTTCTCCTTTTTTAAAGGGTCTGTTTTGATATAAAAGAAGCCTAAATGGTGTACCCCATGTACAATCATTTCTACCCCCAGTTTCCTGCTTTACCCACTGTCCTCTCCTCTAGGACTGAACAATTCATCCAACTGGAAACCGACTTCGCGTTCTAATAGAGTGCAATTTTCAAATGGCAAAGGCTGAAATAAAAAAACATGTACGCAAACCTGAAGGCTATACAGCAACTTTTACTTGCTCTTCCTTACAACCAGCAAAAGCCAATTTGCTGTTTTTTCTGAAAAAACAACTTTGAGCTACAGAGATCCATGCTGTAGAACGATTGTCACTGGCAGAGCCACACATAACTAGCCATTCACTTTATTGTGTATTTCTGCACTTTATTTTGTATTTTTTTTTGTTTTTGTTTTTTTTTACTAATGAGAGCTCAGCAAGATTTATTTCACAATTTATATTCATGTTCACACAGTGTTTCTTTTTTTCATTTTATAAAAAAGTCCCACATATGGACATATTTCAGTGGTTGAGACATAGATTTGGTCATTTAAATTTCTGCTCTTTATTTTGTGTGAGATTCAAAGAGCAGAGAACTCATAATAAAAAATTACATAAAAAAAAACAACCAATGTACACATATTGCTTGATATCTGCATCTGCTTGCCTCTTGCTGCATACATCTCCTGACAATCATGGTCACCACGTTTGGGGACATCCACCCCACCCCTCGCTGTCCCTGCCTGTGGTCCTGCCACTGATGTTAGGCGTGTGACCTTTTCTCTCAGCTAATCCACACCAAAAAGCCCTAATTACTGCTGCCGCTCCACCAACCTCCCCTGGCCCAATAATCAATAAAGCCGATTGGCCGGCGGATCACCCCGTCAGACACCAGCGCTTTACATGTGACTCAGTTTACGTGTGTGACTGAGTGTATGAGTGTGTGTGTGTGTTTGTGTTTGAAAAGGTGCCTTTTGATCAAATTAGAATGAAAGAAGCGTCAAAAGGAAGAAAAAAGAGAAAAGAAACACTGTATGAGTATCAAAAAGACAAACAGAGGATGACTGAGATGTAGCCAACACACCAGTGCGCACACACACACACACACACACACACACACACACACACACACACACACACACACACACACACACACACACACACACACACACACACACACTGTGGTGCACACACACATTCCTTCCTCCAAGCTGAATGTTGTGACACCAGTTGACCTTATTGAGCTGCTGTTCTGTAAAGACTCCCTGATTAGAATATCTTCCCTTTAACCTTTAGCAGAGTGACGCGCCTCTCCAAAGCAAAGAAATAAGCCACTGCTTTATGCAGAGAGGGGAATGTGTTCTGTCGTTATTTCATTAAGCTGTGGCATTTCACTCCACATCCACAAAATGTCGCTTTTCAACAATTTGCCTTTAATATGATTTTGGGAACATGCAGGTGTGTGCCTTTGGAGACGTATGATGAGCTGTCAGTGGAAAATGTGTACTGCCCAGAGCGCTGGAGCTTTTCTCACCTGTATGTGTGTCTGCGGTGAATCTCTGTGTGCAAGAAAACACCCGAGGATATTTCAGGAGCAACAAAAGAGCTCAACACAATGTTATCAGACAGAAAAGGGAAGTTGGATTTCGATGCAGCAGAGTCATATTTGTGAGAGGAAGGAGGCTCTTTTCTTCCTTTTTCTTTCTCCTTCTGTCACTCCTGCTGACAGTCTTTGATTGCATTAGACAAGTTAATGAAAAGCGACACAGAAGTGCAGCCTGCACCTGCCACAGAGTATGTCTGTGTGAGTGCATACCTGCCTGTGCCTATGTCTGGCTGTCCCGAGTCCCCGGGCGTGCCAGCCAGTCAACACAGTGATGAGACAGTGGGAGAGTGATGAGAAGCTCCTCCATACCTTGAGGGGGAGGTTTCAATGTGCAGACGAGAAATGTTTATGAATCAAAACGAGTGTTCCTGCTCTGGTAGCTGTAAGAAAGCTGAGAGGAAGAAATAATGCTTCAAAAAGTCATTTTTCTGTCTCTTGATACTTTGAGCTCTCTTAAAATGAAAAATGTTAATGTAAGATTTTGTTAATGTTTATGAGACTTCCTGAGGTACATACAAGCTATATACAGAGCACCATGTTTTGCATACCAGCCTATAAAACATGCACAGTTATGAGCTCCTGATTTAGCTCCAAGTATGCTGCATGTCATCAGCTAATTGACTTTAGCAAATTAAATTCACAAAGACTCCCTCAAAGGCAACTGAGATACATCAGCCACAACACTGCTAAGTCAATGGTTTCATTGTATATTGATGTACTGATATAATAGTGTTTGAATAGTGCAACTGCACAGCATTACTAAAATAAGAAGAAGGCTACAAGTGCTAAGACAATGCAAACCCCAACAGAAGACAAACACTTTACAGAAACACGCTGTAAGAAAAGACATGCTGTAAAATTCTGATACGACGGATGAAATGCCAAGATGATGCAAAGACCAAAAGACATGTGCTGTAAAGCTATCTAACAAAGAGGAAGTGTTCCGGGCTTGTAGGTGTGTAACAGGTTTGTTACAGACAATAGTAAGAGCCTGCAGTTTTTCAGGAGTCCACTTAATGCTGGCTGCAGAAACACTGCAAAACCACACCAAGCCAGAGAAGCAGGGTTTTTTTTCACAATTTACTTTTTCCATAACTTGTCTTATTTGACGTATTTTTATAATACATAACATAAGTTATATTTCTCTTTAATTCATCCAAGCCTGAAAAAAGCTAGATAAAGGCCGCAGTCACACTGGCAAACCATAGTGAGCTTAATAATAATAATAATAATAATACATTTTATTTCAGGGCGCCTTTCATAGCACTCAAGGTCACCTTACATCAGTAGCCGAGACATAGGGTATCAGTAAAAGTGCATTAAAAGAAGAGTAAAAAGCAAGTTTAAAAAGTGACATACAAAACAAAGACAGTGTAAATTAACAGAGGGAGTATGCAAGCTTAAATAGGTGAGTTTTGAGTCTTGTTTTGAAGAGTGGTAAGGAGTCAGTATTGCGGAGGTCACACTTCAAACCTAAAGCCCAGTTCATTTGGTCGTAACTGTGCCATGCTTAAGCACGATTCGCTTCTCTGCTTTGGTCCACTTCAGAGAGGTGGGCTTAAGCACAGTTCACTTCATGCACGAGCACAAGCATGCAAACAGTGCGTATGATCCATGACGTATGATTGCAGCAACTACTCTGCTCAACAATCATTTTAAAATAACTGTGGGGTGTCAGAGGGCCGTGTAGGATCAAAATATCTTAACACAAACCAAAAAGTCTCTAAAGTTGAAGCAGTGTCCTCTGTGTCTCATTGTGCCGACTCTGATGTGATTGTGCTTCATGTAAACAGATGCTTCTCGATGACATAGGCGGGCCATGCGTGTGTGTGATACCTGCTAAAGCCTGGGTCATATTAGAATAGTGTGACTGGCCGTACAGGGGGAAGTGCGCTGTGGGGCACAGTTTGTATGGCAGGTGCGACTATGTCCTAAGGGTGCATCTGAATAGTCCTTTTTTGATAAGGAACCTTCCTAACTGAAGAAATGACCCGGAAGCATTTAAGCGTCGGCCATGATAAGTGCAGTTCGAATTCTCCAAAAGTTAAGGAAAGGAGGGTCGTTGCATCCTTTAATATCTCCTTTAGCTTAGGAAACACACTTTTCAAAAGGAAAGGAGAAGAAAACGCCCCATGATGCTTTGCGGCATGTGACGTGTATAAATACGGCTCCTGCCGAAAGTTTACGGAAAGTTACGATGGAGAAGGGACAGAATCTATGTGAGTACTGTTGCTTTTCTAACATTTACCAATATGTGTCTTCCTGAATGTGTTTATTGTGTTCACGATGTATGAATGTCAAAAAGATTTATAACCCGAAACGTTTGGTTGCCATTCCGAACTGAAACAATGAATCACTAGTGATAGAAGTAATAAAGTTTATTAACATCAATAAAAGAAGGACAAATGAGGACTTTTACAATACTCCAAATATAATGAATTCAAATAATGTTCATAATGATATATGTGAATGAAACAGGGGGTATAGTGTTTCTGACAGTCTGCTGTGTTATCCAAGACAGTCCTCTTGTGTTATCAGGCTTCAGACTGTCAACATTTATAGATGCTCTCACGAACCTCACAGCTGTGAGCAGGAAACACACACTGCATGACCAAAGACAAAACACCATCACAGGTAAATCCTCTGATCATGGATTGTTAATATTAACCGGTGAAGACACGAAATGACCCTGTGACATAAGGCAGAGGACAAATAAGCTTCTTGTAGTTCATTTTCGGAACATTGTAGTTCGTCGTGGCTTACCTACGTCACAAGTAATTGTCGTCACATAAATATGACGTCAAAGTGAAAGTGCAGTCGAATTCCTCTTTGGCCGCAGTTCTCCTTTCCTCTCATCTTTTCCCCTCCTTCCCTCACTCTGTGACGTTTTTTATCAGGGTCAAGGTAAAGTGGATAGGAAAGGACTTAGGGAGGACTATTCGGATCCACCCTAAGTTTAGTTTCAACATGGCCCTCCCACTGATGGTTGGAAAAACTATGTATCAGAAGCAAATGTGTGTCATCAAAGAGACTACACCCATTTTATACTCAGTCTGTGGTTAGATCTGGATCTCAGTTAGTTTTGCAGTGGGCGGTATTTTGGGCTAACTCTTGGGCTTTGAACACTGGGGGGAAGTTAAACTATTACAGTATCCTCAGAGCATGGAGTGCTGCAATCAAGAGCTACACTTTTGTTTTATCTGCAACATCTTTCTGATGTGATTCTACATGTTTGTTTTCTTCAAACTTAAATCATTTTATGCTTGATCTGTTTTCCTCTAATTTAAATCGTTTGCAGAGGAGGTCACAGTTCATCCAGATTTTCATTCTGTTAAATGTTAATGTATGTGAACTGTGATATCTAAAAAATTCTATTTAAAAATTACACAAGTTTTTGTTAGCTTTAGAATTATAATCTATTAAAAGTGCAAAGGTCTAACCCCCTCCTACTGCATTAGAGGGTCAGTTTGAGCATAGTTGAAGCTGCATGCTCTTGCAAAGTTGTCAATGTACATAATGTGATCAAATTCCATTTTTCTTTCTTGATACAGATCGTTTAGCTCAGCAAGACCCTGCTCCTTCCCCTCCCAACTGCTCTGCAAAGCATCTCTTCAAATACAACAGCTCAAGCAGAGTCATTCATGTATAACACATCACCAGGCTTCCCAGCCTAGAATAGATGTCTGCTTGCAACAGTGTCTCGTCCCTGCATTGTTTTGGGGGATACTTAAGAGACCTTCCTCAAATGCAGGACTATAGTTTATATTAATGCAGATAAATATAACCTTTTTAAGAATAAAAGAAACTCACTCTTTCTCTTCTAAAGAGAAACAGGTGTGAATGAATTCAAGATCGCAATAGAAGGCTAAAAACCTACTGACTTTTGTTTTTCAGAATTTCATAGTGCTCACAGTCGTTGTTGAGAAAAAAAGACCAGAGATGGGAAAACTGACAGTGGGGTTTGAAAGTTCTTGGTTTGGGGCGAAGGTTAGGAAATTCTGATAAAGGTTTGTGCTTAAAAGGCTGTGAAAGGCAGAGTCAGAGCTGATATCAGAGCTGAGGTTTACTTTGGGTATTTTAGTGTAGCTTAAGAGTTGAAAAAAAGATCGACTGACCAAGAACATTAGATAATACAATGAAATCTTTTTCTGTTTTATTTTAATTAAAAATGTTAGCCATAAGTATTCTTTAAAGAAAATACAGAACAAACAAGAGACCTCAAAGCTACTACCATTAAAATAAATGGTCACATTTGGTCAATCCGTCACCAGAGGTTGATGAGATGACACTTTAATGTGACCTGCGGTCGGCTGTGGTTAATCTATCAGTGCTGCTAGCCGTCCAGGTCAGAAGGAGTCAATAAGTTACGAGAATCCACTGTTATGACTTGGTCTGTTATATTTTCAAGTTAGTTGACATGTTAACAGTTTCTCTGATGTGTGTTGTTCATTCTTGCTCACATAATGCGTGATGTAATTAGGAAATGCTCATTAATGATGAAATTGGCTAACCATTCCCTCCCAACTTAATGTTAAGTATCAAGTCTTCACTGCCATCCACCCCTTTAATAGCTGTATTATATTGATTTAACGGATGCATCTGCCAATAGAAATGAGTTTCTTGTATCTGCTGAGCTGCAATAAATTAAACTATACTATCTCATGGCACTAAATGGCCATATCATGTCTGCAGAGGTTAATAGAATCAATAGAGGTGACAACAACTGTTCTCTATAAACTTATTTTAGTCTTCACGGCTAATAGTCAAACTGAGCTGAATAACTGAATTGTTGACCCTTAGTTGATAGTATGGATAAAGTTGCAACTCATCCAAAAGATTTTCACATGCTCCTTGGTATTCCTGTTTCACATTACTTTCTAAAGGAGGAAGAAGGGGTGGGCTAGATTTCAACAACCTGTGGCCATTTATGTCAGTGTGTATGCGTGAGAGTGAAAGTAAGCCATGTGAGCATATGATGGTGGACTGAAGACGTTCAGCCCCACAGAGAGCTGCCCCAGTCGGCCCGACCTGCTGAGTGAAACCCTGTGCTGATGTTTAGCTTAAGGGGTGAAGAAGAAGGTGAGTGGGGGGGAAGGAAGGAGGGAAGGATGAGAGGATGACAGCATTGTGGTTCTGTGGTTAGACGGAAAGCAAAGAGAGTGAAGAGAGTGAAGGAAGGGAGGGAGGGATGGGTCATGGAGGAGTGACAGGGAGAGGGAGAGAAGGAAGGATGAAAGGTCCAACTGGGATAGAGCACAGGAGAGGTCCTGCTTGGTCTCGTCACTCAGCCATCTCTCTCTGACACCTGAACCTCCGCTGACCGGGTCGTGACTGTCTCTCTGGCACAGGAGATATCACTGGGGGGGGCTGACCTTTGACCTCTCACCTCCTCACTGCCATCACAGCCCTCACCACCCCTTCTCACACTTTAGCGGCTCTCCTTCCCTGACTTCTTTTCAGCTCCCTCCTGCTGCCCTTCACCAGCAGCTAGGTTACCCCACGTTGCAAGATTGGCTACTCTTTATGTGCTCTTGCACTACGTAAATAGTTTATTACCTGTGACACAGTTTAATTTTGATCTTCAAAAACATTAGATATTTAAATACATTAAAATAGATTAAAACTTTTTCAACACAAGCAAATTTAGGTAATCTACTTAAATGCCTGAAAATGTGTTTGGTCAGTTTGTCAACACTTGAAGAGATATAATTTTTAAATGATAAATATGCTAAGTAGCTGCTTTGAAGAACAGAGTGATGCTGCAAACTGTTCGCTAGATAGAAACTCTGCATCTTAGGTCACTGAATGTAAAGAAGAAAATTACAACTTGGAAGTACAGCTTCTATAAAATCTACTTTAGCAAAAGCAACCACCTACAAGTAGCTCTGTTCTTTCTTTTCTTTTAATTCCGTAACTGCTATAACAAGTCATACTTCACTGAAATCGTTTACAGCAGCCTGGTAAGCTGTACTCTGCTCCATGGATTGTCAGCCCGTTGCACATGTCTGGAAGCTCAACAATGCATGTGCAACATAAAGAAAAGACAACCTGCTATAGCTAGCAGTGATGTAACAGGGGAATTCAAATGCTTGTTTGCACTTGAATACACCCAATGAATTTTGAAGCTTATGCCTTTGCTCACATACTTCCATTTGTTTAAAGGGGCTGTGAGGACTTTCCCAGTAATCTTGAAAAAATCTCACCTCTGGATTTCTGCCTGATTTTAATCTACAACTTGAAATGAGCACCAAAATAAATCATTTCTAGATGCTATTCTTCAGCTGCCCAGTCGGGCGGCCTGGACCGGAATATTTACAGCACCTTGAAGTACCCATGACAACACCATACTGGTCAATGAAGTTTGAGCAGTGAGAAGAGAGATCTGTGTTTTTCTCTGCTGAAAAATATTTCTTGGATTAATTTTATAGTAATGGTGGACACTGGAGCTAAAGGCTAAAACACAATCTAAACTGTTTGTGATAATGTTCATTCCAACCCACAGTCAGCAGTTATTCTGCAGTGGTCTGTTCAAACTTTAGAGTCTATCAGTAAAATGAAGAGTGAGGTTACATTAGCTCTGCTTGGTAGTCGACTGGCAGGACATAAACAGGATTCACTAACATTACACATTAAAGACACGTCTCAGACCGCCATGCTGTCAATAGCACTAAATATAGCCGGTTACTAAACTACTATAACTATTATAACTATTAATAGTAACTATCAATTGATGCATTACTTTGTTGCTTTGTATCAAGTTAAAGTTGTCTTAAAGATCCAAGCTTTATATATTTGCTTCAAAATAAACACATCCCTTGGTAGGAGTCACTACTACAGTGAGTGCAAGTGCTCATGGGAAATGGAGTGTTTATCCTGGAAAAACAGATAGTCCCCTTCACTAATGTGACTGGCCTGCGTGTGATGTCTTTAAGTTACTGACAGGGGTTTCTTCATGAAAGTCTGTACTGGGCAAAGAAATTATACTTAGATGACAAGCATCTGCTGACTTGTCTAGATGTGCATTGAGCTCACACATTGAAAGGCAGCATTTTCAGACAGCAAGCTTACAGGGTAAGGACAACACACACACACATACACACAGAAACACACGTTAGTATCCCTGGAGAGTCAAGCCTAATCCTGGGTTTACATTGTTAGGACAACAGGGATAATCCTGCTAACAGGGTGTTTATCTAGAAACAGCAACTGCTGAATCCCCAACACACACAGTATTGACCCAGAGAATAAAATAGCAGAGGGGCAAGAACAGAAAGGATGAAGAAGTCAGGGCTGCAAAGAGGAAAATGATAAAACAAAAAGCAGGAGGACTGATAAGAAATGAGAGTAAGAGGTTGCTCTGGAGGAAGCACACTGAGACAGAGAGAGACTGGAGACAGGGTGTTAGAATAAAGAAGAAGGTCTGTGCTGTCAGATATGCAGATGAGAGTGTGAAGGCATCAATGCAGGAGTGGACACAGCCAGTCCCTCAGGACCACACTTACCAGCCAGAACACACACATAGAATGGCAGACCGGAGCGTATAAGCCTTTATTAGAGTCAAAAATCACGGACGCTTAAACAGATTTCACACGTCAATACGATAAGCGAACAACTGTAGAGATAGAGACTTCCATTGGTCAATACACTCAAGGAAACTGAATGAACACAGACAAGGGAGCAGGTCTACTTCAAAATAATCATATATGTGTGTTTTTATCACCTAAAACAGCACCATTAAAGGACCAAGTATTAACATATGTGATGTTTTCTCTCTGCAGTCCACTTCAGTGCTGTGAAGGAAAGGCTAATTTCCCTGGATGTATCCTGAAGTAGTTCTTCCTGAGGCAGACACCAGGTTCTCAAGGTATGTAACAATGTAAAAGATTGAGAAACTCAAACACATGGATAAACCTCATGCTTCCAAAAAGGGGTCATCTTAAAGAGACCACTTGGGATTGGTTAATTAAAATATTTGCCTCTAGTTAACCTCAATTTAATACAAAATAAAAACAATACAGCAACCATTTTCTGTGGCAATTCAACATAGCATAAACTTTAAGTTTGACTTTTTTCCTTGGCCTGTCAGGAATCTTATTAAAAAAATGTTGCATTAAAATTTGCCCTACTAATTCCCTGTTTACAAAACCATGTTTCACTACAAAACGCAAAAAAAACAAAACAAAAAAAAACAACCAAAAAACATCTTCATTTACATGGAAACACTGAGGGTTTGAAAGTGCTGTTGTATGCGTGCCAGACCTGTAGTTGGAGATATACCCCGTTTGCACAAAGGGGTTCATTTTGATTCGTCTCCAATGACTAATCCCAGAGAGACAGATCCCCAAATAGCCGAAACGAGCCATCACACTTTTTGGGCCCCTTCCATTGAAGTGCTAGACTAAACCAACCTTATCCCAGAAGGAGGAGTTACAACACTGCAGACCGTTGATTGGTTGAAATTATTGTCATTTACTGTGCGACAGCAGCCAAATTTCTCCTGGCACACACAGCCTTTTCTGAAACAAAGCTTGATTGCGCTTTGTAACAAAGAGCCACATGGTAATCACAAAGGAGATGGATTGCTCGATGTCTTTCATCATTGCTGTGTTGCATTTTTCATCCTCATGGATTTATTAGCGGGATACACTGTGTCACCCTGCTATGGTGTCACCCTATTATTCAACTAATGCTGCTATCGACATACGGCTTACATGCCGCCTACCAAGAGGGGGCACGGTTGGCTGTGGAAACACAAACAGGATCAGGTTTTACTTATCCAACCTGTACCTAACTATACTGATCCAAACAGCACTGCTTGGTTAATGTAGAGTCTTTTGCTAGCCCTCTGCCAAAGTAGAGGTGGGCTGATCTTTGGCATACATATTAAATGCGTCTTCGCTGATTTCAAACTGCAGTCAGCAGTTCAGCAAATTCAGCAGTACAAGCACGACATGGTAGCCTGCGATTTTCATTGCTGTTGTTGTCTGGTTTATGCATGGTAATTTAAGTTGTCACACTGAAAGTGTAATGCACAAACTGACTGACTTGTATCTGGCTAGCTGTTTAAATGGCAACGGCGGTAACAGTGTTTTGGAAAAATGTCCCTCTGCAGGCCGTGTTCAAAAGTTTGCATTTTAGGTTGGCTAAAACACAGTTTCTGTGTAGCGAGAGGCTGAAATGCATCAACACTTTTGCATTTCACCCTAAAACGGTTGTTGTGTCAACAGCCCTTTAGCAATCAGCTCAAAAAGATTCAAACGTTCAAAAATAATTAACATATATTTATGTGCCTGTGTTAATGCTCTCAGTCCATTAGTGTTCATTTCTGTGGACATTATGTTGATGACACTGTTAGATTTTTGTTTGTTGACACTCCCTGTTGCTGAAATAGTTGCTGAAATAGTTGCTTAAGCAACAAAATTGTCTTTCCAAACTAACGGCTGGTGAAAAGATGCTGAGTATGTTACGACAGCTCTATATTCATATGATGCTGCAGAACAACAGAAGTGGCCCAAAACCCGTTACAAACACATCAGAGCCCACTCACACTCAATTGTCCCACTGGGCTTTGGTTTGACTAGTGGATGTGATAATCTGCCTTGAACTGCAGCCTGTTGTTTCCCGTGTTTGTTTGAGGCAAATTAAAGGAAACTGGAACTTTTATTGTGCAAATGAATTTAGAGTTTTATTGGCATTAAACCTCAGCTCCCGAGGTTTCTGTCTAATTACCACAATCAACACAGGGGTCTCTGCAGGGAGCACATTAAATACTTCCAGCACAACATACAGAAGATCCAAAGCAATTATTGCAGTATGGGATGCACAAGAATGCTTAAGGCAAGAAATGCCACTTCCAGCGGTCCTAATGGAAAACCAAAATGAGGAAGTGTGGTGTAGAAGAGGGAGAAGTGAACTAACACAGCCAATAACACATCATGTGTTTCAAGAGTACAACTGGTAGAAAGAATGTACAAGAAGCAGCAGCCTGATCATATATTCCCAAATGATCTTAAACCCACATGAACCAGTTTTGAACCATGAACCAAATCTGTGATGATTCAATGAACAGAGACTCAACGATAGTGCTAAGCTCTACCGGCATTACTCCTTACACCAAACCCCAGAACAGCTTAATATTGGTGTCTTTGTGTGTCATTTAACAAAACTTTACAGCCTTTCTGGGGCACAAAAGACACAAACTAACATTGTGATCCCCATTAGGTCAGGGCACAGATCACAACAGATCAGTGTTGGTCCAACTGTTGAATCACACATCTACAGTGATAAAGTTTAGCCCCTGTTTTACCTTTGTTACTGACCCCATTGTTGCAGAGGCAGCAGAATAACTCCTCCCATTCCACCTCCATGACATTTACATCATTAACTGTTCATGTTGAACAGGGATTGTAAAGGGATCACTCATAACAATGAAACTTCTGACCTTGGCGTTAGCTTGGGAAACAGCTGGCTATGTTATTAGCTTGTTGTAAAACAAAGCTACGCTATGAAACAATAGATGAGAAAAAGCATTCTTTGACCTCACCTGGCATGACTGTCCAGACGGCTTCTGTATAAAGCATTAAAGCATCATGTGTCTTGTGCCTCCTCAAAGTTTTAACTACACGTATGAAGAATATCAGCTTAATTGTTTCTAAAAAGCAGCTTAAATATTTTGACTGATGATAACTTCTCAGATGCCCATAAGAGATACTGAGAGTGAAGAAAACATAAGAAAAGTTCAAATTAAGACAGGGCTTTGTCTCCACACATACATAGATATATGTTTGGACAATAGACTGTATAATAAATGGATGTAGTCTCCCTGATATCACCGATCCGTTTTTGAGGCATATTGGCTGGCGCGGCCATGTTGGAAGTGATGCAGGCTTTGAGTTT
Source organism: Halichoeres trimaculatus (assembly GCF_033239565.1). Classification (NCBI taxonomy): domain Eukaryota; kingdom Metazoa; phylum Chordata; class Actinopteri; order Labriformes; family Labridae; genus Halichoeres; species Halichoeres trimaculatus. Next base: position 22,026,489 of record NW_027437192.1, read on the forward strand.
CCACACCAACAGCTATAGGGTGCTCGTCAGTTACGTGGGCTGAGCTGTGTGTCTGATTGGGCGGACATGTGATCTTAATAACCTTTAAACTGCCGTGTTACAAAAAACTGATTGTGTTGACTGACAAGTTAGTAATTAGCGACCGGAGATGTTTTTGCACCTGGCTGTCAATATATTTACAGTATTTTTGCTGTGAAAACAGCTTTTTTGGCTTGACCTGTATGTTACTTCTGGTACGTTCAGAGCTGGCCTCAAACAGACACTCAATAACAGAAGATTATTGCACTTTTGTATTGTCTCATATTTTTAGACCAGAGGTTGTCACTTGGTTTGGACACAGATCAAACTGTTTTTTTATCTTCTTTTTTTCAAAATCCTGTCAACATTCCTGGTGCTTTTAAATAGTTCTCAACATGACTACTCAAAAAAGGTTGAAACCTCGAATCAGCATGCCAGACCACAAGTGTGTTCAGTCCATCACATCAAACACAATAGATGAACATAGTGCTCATGTGTATTGAATCTTCTTTAAAGCAACCAGTGATTGCAAACAGTTTTTTGAACTGTGGTGGATAGAAAGCTATTGAGCATGCTGCTGTGTCATAGTTAAGGTCACTAAGGTTTGTTTTTGTGTGTATAACTGAACCAACTGAGCAGGCTTAAGGTGGTAGCATTCATGGCAAACTTTCAGTTTTGCTGTTCACTTGAAAAATCAGTTTTCAGTTGCATGAAGCTCTGTTATCAAATGGACGTAGGGGTGAAACTGAAAAACAGTGTTTTCCAAAATATTCACATGTTCATGGACAGGGCCACAGAGTTTTTTTCCCCTGTTCTTAACACGTATCTGTTGTTTGTTTTAACAAAACATGTGGCCAACACTGTATCTCTTCCTGTTAGTAGTAAATTAGCTAGTAATAAATAAATATCCAGCTGTCTTTAGGACAGAGGTGGGGTACACCCTGGACTGAGCTTCAGTCAACCACAGGGCTGACACACAGGGACAGACAACCTCTTAAACACACACTCTTATCTACAGACAATGTCATATCACCAGTTAAACTGATGAGGATGTTTTTTGGAGGACCAGAGTCCTCTCCATGCGTGCACGGGGAGACCATGCAAACTCCACAAAGAAAGGCCCACCTTGCCTGAACTGGAATTTGAACTGTTGACCTTTTTGCTGTGAAGTGATAACATCTCTATTGTCAAATAAAACACCTCAGAGCAGCGTCTCCTGGTGTTTCATGAATGCTTTCAGATGAAAAAACGTATCACAATAAGTTATTTAACAAAAGTTTTTTCTGATCATGTAAACCTGTGGCTTAAGTGTTACACAAATCTTTGACACATTTGCCTCAAGGGAAGATCAAAATTTATGGTTTAATGACAGCAGTCATGTTTGCTTTCCCTACCCTTTGTGGAGCTGTGCTTTGGGCATTTATCTAAAGAATTAATCTCTGCCAGGAAGGATAGAAACTGTTGATACTCCACCTTGTTGGAGGAAGTGAAAGAAGCTTTTTGTTGATTATAAGCAGAGAAAAATGACATGTCCTTCACAAATAATCAGATCAGGAGCTTTAAAACGTTAGCTGCAGTACGAGTGGCATTCAGGGACTACAGACAATAAAATGACTCTTTGTTGATGCACACGCCATCTACTTTTCCCTACAGGGTTTGAACTTCAGTGGCTAACTGCCACTCCAGTATCTAACACTGCCTGTCGGAATATTGCGCTTGCTGGCGTTAACTTTCTACAGGGGGAGGTAGGGCAAGCAGGGGGATATCGGCAGAACAGCAGCAAGTTTTAGCATGCATGTCAGGGCTGGGGGACGCTCTCTGAGCCAAATGCCAGTCTATAGATCGCAGAGGGGACTAAAGATCACATCATCGTCCACCAGGACACGGGTGACACCGGACAGCAGACGTGGGAGAGAGGGAGGGCCGAATGATCCCTGCCAGGACGAGCTGTTATAGACAGCCGCTGTCATTACAGACCAAACATGCACCCGAACAAGTGCACAGACGTACACACACACAGAGCAGCACACACACGTACCAAGTCGTGACGACGAGGTTATAGACAAGTGCTGTCATTAGAGCAGTCTCTGTGGAGCTCAAATGATAACGAGCGAGGGGAGCAGGGGGAGGGGGTGTTGACGAGGGTGACTGTCCGGCTGTCTGCAGGTGAGCATGTGGCGTTGGAGAGGTCAGCTCGCCTCGCCTGACACACAGAGGGGTGTAAAGTACTTTTCTCCAATGGTCACAGATTTAAAATGGTTTTCTGCTTTGCTCCTTATTCACTTTTACATATTCACTGATTAATGCTGTTGTTGTTCTGGTAAATTAGTTAGAGAATAATTCTGAAGTACAAGTGTGAGATACTGTTTACCTCTTCGAGTGTTTGCCAACTTTTCAAGCATTTTAGCACAGTCAGAGCTCAGGTTTTACAAGTTTTCTGCTAAGACTTAGACAAACATGCACTGTGTTGTTTACAGTCCTCCTAACAACTCAAAGGAAAACAAGTGTTCAAATCAATAGTGGAACAAATCTCTGATCGGGATGGAACAGTTTATAAAAAAAGATCCAAATCGGTTTACCTGACTCAGAGCGCGTCGCTACTTTTTTGTTTTTCTTCTTTTCTTCGTTTAGCTGTACAGCTTAGAGCAGTCATTCCCAAAGTCTGGGTCCTGACCCACAGGTGGGTCGCCAGAGATTCTTTAAGGGTTAATTAGTTTCCAGAATGTTTACAGGAAATTCATGTGTTCCTTAACAAGAAGAAGTCTCCCCTCGCCGATTTGTTCACTGATGATAAGCTGTCATGTCTGGTTATTTTTTCCCTGTAAAGGGAAAGGCCACAATGTTTACTGTAACTGGAAACATGTAACTGCTTGAAAAAAAAGTCTGAAGCCATGAGCTCAAACAGCCAAAGCCAAGCTGCCATATCTTTCCTACTGTTATACAGCACTCAGAGGAAAACACTGTCGCTATGTCACTATCACACAAGTGAAAGAGTTAACTCATTGATAACTTTGATTGCTGGTTCCCAAAAGAAAGATTTGAAGTCAGATTCAACAGGGACCAGCTGCAGAAACGGAGCTTCTTACAGTTGTGCAGTGACGTCACGCTGAAAAAGAGACATGAATAGATCCTTTACTTCATTCTGAATGAGCATCGCATCCAAATATCTTGTCCTGAGTCTGGTATTTTGCTTCTTATCTCTTTCACAACCACATAATATAGAATAGAATAGAATAGAATAGAATAGAATAGAATAGAATAGAATAGAATAGAATAGAATAGAATAGATTGGATTTTTTTTTCTTGTCTGTCACCAATGACAGAAACTTGACCTTGACAGGCCCATTAAAACAAACATGAATACAAATTGGAGTTCTCACAAAAATTAAGACAAAATACAGAAACATAGTGGACACTGGGCTCAATACATGTGTTGTTCTCTCATCTTGTACACATGACTAAGATACAGTTCTGAAAAGCAATCATGCTAACCCGTCACAGTGAAAATGTAAGTATTTTCAGAGTGTAAGCCTACCAAAGCTGTAATGCATTTGTCAAATATGTCTCTTAGGCCTGTTAGCTGGTACAAAATATGTAAGATGATGCAGAAACATCATTGAACATTTTTTCTTATCTTTGCAAATTTTTCCTGTCAATCGATTTACAGATTGGACATATTTTGGATTGGGTCGCCATGGCTTGTTCCTCCAAAAAATGGGTCGCCGCCAAAAAAAGTTTGGGAAACACTGGTTTGGAGCATGTGAGTGAGTAGTTCTGATCATGCGCAATGCGAGGCAAAGGGGTACAGCAGGGCACTTATGCAGAGAGGCATGTGTTGGGTGGCCTACATGGTGAGTGGAGAAGACACTCAGAGTTAGGGGATGTGCCTGTGTATCGTTCTGCTGTATGGCGGTACTTAAGCTCTAGTGCGAGCTCTGATGATGACAACGGTAAGAAGTTGGTAGATGGAACTGCAACTGAGTGTTGCCAACTTGGTGACTTTGTCGCTAGAGCGAGTGACTTTTCAGACTTCTCTGGTGAGTTTTTTTATTCTTTTTTATTTATTTATTTATCTATCTTTTTTTTTAAATCAGGTAGAGGCAAATCTACTGACTTTTCTGGTGTTTGGAGACTGTGACAGCTTGTTTTGATCATACTGTCCTCAAAAAGCAGCAGGTCCCTACCCAAAACATAGACAGACAAGTCCTCCTCACACTCAGCAGTGTCCTCCTGCCAGAGCAGACAACTGCATTCAACGGATTCTCACAACTGCGTGTTTAATTCAGTCACTTCTGCAAGTCACAAGCCCTGATAAAGGAGGAGGGTTGATATTTTGACATAAAAAAACAACAATCAACAGAAGAAAGTTAAAACAGTATCATAACATATTGAAGGTAGGTTTTTTTTTACCTGCTTTCTGTCTCTCCCTCTTTATCCTTCTCTCCTACAGTGTCCAGGACAGTTACATTCAAATGGCCTGTTATTCAAATTAGGCAAAGGCATCATTTAGCAACTTTTAGAGTCTTCTGGGACAACAAGTAGTGACTTTCCTTACTAAGGAGATGACAACAGCTCCAATGATGTTTCAGTGGTAAAAATCCTTATTCTTTCAGGTTTTACATGACTATACATGTCAACATTGATTAAAAAAAGAAAGAACTGTTAACAGTGGATTATTGGGGTAAATAGTATTCTTGGTAGTAAAAACAATAACATTGTATACCGAACCAGACTAGAGTTATAATAGAGTTGTGTCTGTCTATTTGTTACTGGCAAGTTTCAGATTCACTGTAAATGGATGGTTACATAACAGTTTCATTTTGACCGTTTTCAACAGTCCTACAGATCTTAAATTTGTCAAATTAACTTTATGATACAGATTTATAGTATTGACTTTTAAAAAAAAAATAGAAGTCTGACCAGTCATTTTTGATGCATACCAGGAAGTCACGAAATCAGAACACTGACCGGCTTTCCTAATGTCAAGCACATTTGTTGCTCTGGGTAAAGTCTGCCTCTGAAACTTCTTGGGAAAGATCGTTGTTGGAACTGACACAAGATGTGAGCATGGACTTGTGGTTTTCATTGGAACATGAACAGGGATATTCTGAGACAGAGTTTTCCATCCAAAAAGCCTGAAGGCTGCCAGGGCACATGACTTGTGCTGCCACCACCTAATGTGATTGTGTTGACTGACATGAAAATGCTTTCATGGTGCAGGCATGCAACACATGTTGAATTGAAACACATTACATTCAAATCCAGGCTAACTGTCACTGAAGGAAGGGACATTTTGGTCACTTTACACAAATCTGGATGATAATTTCTAATTTCTTTCAGTTCTGCTGTGGGGGTGAATTGTAGATAAATCTGATGCTTTCATCAGTATTCGTGCTATTACACAAAGTTTTAAGCCCTAAAGCCATCCTACGGAGCACAGAAATGAGACCCATCCTCAGATCCAGTGATGACAGTTTATAAGCTACAAGATAAGTGAGTGTCTTCGACTGTTTGTACAGGTGTTGTCTTGGACATTAGATAACCCCTTTAATATAAACAGTTTAACTTTGTCTCAGGCACACATGCACACACACAAGAAGAATTTAAGTAATAAAATAACTACTTCAGGGATGGCCTAGTAGTTTAGTTGCATGTCTACTTAGCAGGCTGCCAGTTTTGCTGCCATATCATTTTCTAAATAAAGGTGTAAAACTTTCAAAATAAAATTTAAATAATTAAGAAAACAAAAGTCAATACACAGTCATACATGTCCCTCAGCCAAGGTACAGGATGCTCAGTACTTCCCTTGTCGTGTAACATTAAATGGGCTCTGTAAGAACTGAGCAAACAGAACAGAACATGTGAAAAGAGTTAATACATCATTCCTTAAATTCTCCAGATTACAGTGGCAATCTTTTTTAAATCAACTAAAAACTACTCCCAGGGCCAGATTCAAGTGGAGACTCGACGAACTACAGATTTTAGCACTTCGGCATTGTCTCACATTTTCAGGCCCGAGGTTGCTGTTTGGCAGGAACTTTCCTTGTTTCTCAGAATACTCATATTCTGAGGGTTCATCCAGGACAGTTATTTGGTGAACAGAGCCACTTGGAAAACTCTTAAATTAAGTCTGATAAAGCTTCCCAAGGATAAAGGCAGGCTAGCTTTGCCTTGTTTAGAGGACTATTACAGAGCAGCTCAACTGCGCTTTCTAGTCTGCTGGTGTAATTCAATCTATGAGGCAAAATGGAAGAGCTTGGAACAAAATCAGGTAAACATACCCTTGCAGTATTTATAAGGGGACAAATCCCTATTAAATAAACATTTAGAAAACTTAAATAGCTGGAGTGTAACCCCTTTAAAAAATATGGCATAAGTTGCTTTAAGATAAGAGATCTGAAAAAAAATGTTAGAATCCTACGTTGGGTGGCTTACGACACTGATTTCACCCCAACCGGACTTGACTGCAGATTTAAAAACTGGATAGAGAAAGGCATCACCTCATATTGTATAATAGTTTCCAGCAAAGGTTTGAACACTTTTCAACAACTTACAGTAAGACTTAATCTGGAGAAGCAGGACTTCTTCAGATATCTTCAATTAAGAAATTACTTTAATCAAAACATTAGAGTCATTGAAGAGGAAGAAATGGGTCAAGTGAAATCTTTGTTGAAGCAGTGAAAGGAAATACCAACAAGAAGCTGATTTCCAAGATTTATTCATTTTTACAAGTTGAGTGGGGTCTTTCTACAATGTGTGTCAAACTGAGATGGGAGAAAGACGCAAACATAAAATTAACAGAGGAGGACTGGCTTAACATATGTAAGACACAATCCAAGGATTTTGCTTCTGTCCGTTGCAGTATGGTATGACATCATGGTAAAAAACAAATTGCCACTTACTCATGATGACCCCTGTCTGTCTTAAGGTGTCTGTTGTATAAATGTTATAAAATAATAAAAATGAAGTTAAAAAAAAAAAAAAAAAAAAAGTCTGATAAACAAAAGTCCAGGCAGCGGAGAGGCTGTATCACTTCGTAAACAACATTGGTTCAGGGGGAATATTACTTGTTGAACAATCTTCCTCTTCAGGCATCTGCATCTCTGCCCACCTCTGCTCATACAACTGAATCTGTAAGTCAATGAAGCGCTAATACTTGATGTAAACAAGAGAATTTTCTGACAAGACCAACCCCTAAAATCACATACATTAGAATAAACCAGATAGACAAAACAAACTATTTTCTAAAAGCTAAACAGGCTTGCTTAATGAGAATTTACGACAGATCAGCCACTTCCTCTATGTTCTTATACAGAATTTATACTGTAAATTTTCATAATGGTGATCAACACTATCCCAGTCTGAAGCAAACCTTGGCTTACATAATTTGCCCTGATGCTGTTGAATGTTGTTTTATTATGTAAAATCTCACTCTGGGGTACCAGCATTATGTTGTCATTGTTGGGTCCATTGTATATACACGGAGTAGTGGTGAAAAGGATAGAATTATTCTGGGTGGAAATATTAGTCAAGTTTTATGTAGCTATGCAATAATTTTGAGGGTTAAAAATCAGGCTGAGCAGAACTCCTCGTACATCATCTCTGTATACGTAGGAAGATGTTTTCTGATGGCTACTACAGCTCTGTCAGCATCTCCTCTCCTGCAGGGCGATAAGAAGCCTTTATCAGGCGTGTTTACACAGCCATAAACATACAGTATCTCTCTGATTTCACCAAGAATCAATTCGTCTTGCTAAGCGTACTGTAATGGGTGCTGCAGATGCAAATCTCAACAGCTCTTCTGCCTGAAGGGGACAGGCAACGTATCAGTGCATAGTTTCACCCTGCCGCTCAGACTCCCACAGAGCGATACGCTTCAGGGCGTGTACAAACGAGAGGCTTAGAGTTACACTAAGCCTTACATCTGTCACTGAAACATCTCTGTCATTCTTTACAATAACAAGCTGCTGCATTAACACAGACTATTTTAATGTCCATGCTGACTTTACAGCTGTTTGTGTGTGAGTGTGTAATGTCTGGCATCAAAACACTCATAAAATGCAGTTAAGTAATTAGGTGTTGAAAACTTGCATGTGATGTTTAAATCTCCTTTAATGACTGCAAATGTGAATTATTTTAAGTCTGTTTTTTATTTATAAGAATTACTTTAAAATATCAGGAAAAAAGAAAATAAAGAAGATGAATGTAAGTTATTTCACAATTAGCGGAACAATCTCCAGATTTCTTCAGGTGTCTTTTGTCATCAACCATCAAAGAGGCTGAGCGCTCCGTTTTATGTCAGTTAACTCACAAATTGCTCCCTAATCCCTCACAGATTGTGTTTCCAGTGGTCTCCTGTCACCACACACGTGAACGCCATTGCTCTTCCTTTGCCGAGGCCTGACAGGTGGTTTTCAGGTAAAACTCTGTGTCAGGTGAGCTCAAACGTCCTAACAATCGTTGCATGTTGCCTGAAGCAGAGTGCGCACATCTTCCAGACTCTCCCTGACATGGAGATGTTTAATCTGAGGTGCTGAAACCTCTGCTCTGCCCTCCAGTAGTGTGTGTGTGAGTCATTGTGTGAGAGTTTGTGTGTGAAAGTTTGAATGGTGGTTCTGTGTTTCTTTTTGTGATTCGTTAGCATTTATTCCCTCAGGGCAATTTTAACACGTGCTACTTCACCTGTCGGATTATTCATGAGACCAAAGGCTCAGGTCCTTAAAATCAAAGGCTTGGCTCAGAGTGAGCTTATTGACAGACACTCAGGGGAAGCTGCTGGGTGTGTCACTTGCTGTGTAGTTTAGGGTTTGGGATTAGGTTTTAGCTTTGTGTGTTGATCATAAGAGAAAACTAATAATAACACAATAAGAGTTACAACCATGTTTTCATTTTATTTTTTAAAGTAAAATTATTTTTCCTGGAGTTCTTTTTTTTATCATCATTTGAACAGGAAAGCACATATTATCTGATTGCCTGGGGGGTTTTGTATTAATACATCCACACTTTTTTCTAGTTGAAGATTACATTATCTACCATTATATAGTTAAGCTTAGGTAGCTTTACACTTCTTCCCTGACTGTTATCAACTCTTATTACCTGTCTCTGTTTGATGGGGATATGGGGACCACACACATAAAGATAGTTCAGTCTGATGTACATCATGACAATCCTTGGACCACACACTGAATGATTCCACCAGACGTTAGACCACACAATTTAACAGACATGAGATCTCACAGAAGCTTGCGTGATCAAACTTCGAGAAGATAAACACAGAGGGTGAATGAGGTGTGATTGTAAAACAGAGTTTTACACGTCATCATTTTATTGATGTTAATGTTAAATTGTATTCAGACATGTACAAAACTTCTATAAAGTAAAAAGAGGAAAAAAGGCAGGTAAACTGTTTGTGTTGATGGGTGAGCACAAAGGGACAAGAATTTCATCATGACTTTTCCCACACTAGTGAAATTTCAGTGCAAAGCTGCTGCAAATACTCAGGAATTATCCACAAACCAGAGGGATTAGGATGTTTTCATCAAGCAACAGGTACCAACCCAGGACAGAGAAAGAGAGAACATAAACATCTGAGGCTGAAGAAGAAAAATCAGTAAAAAAAACAACAGCAAAGATTTCTATACATCTGTATGAACTTAGCGTGATATAAAAGCAAAAAACTATCATAGAAGAGAAATCTGTTGCTTGGTTCATGCTGTGAAAATTATACTGTGGCCATTGCAACATGCTTCTATTTCATGTTCTGCTTTTGTGGCTTAACCCTCATCCCCCTCACTGTAGCCATTGTCGGACAGTGAACACTTCATGCTGTTGAAAACGTATCTGTAAGTGCAACTCAAAAGTAGATTCCAATTCCACAAATAGTAGTAGAAGTATTTCTAGAAATCCTGATGCAACCTGAACCTATAAGCAGCTATGTCAGGGGGTAAACAGAAAATGGACTCAGTAGGGTTTCCTTTGCATTCATCCCAAAGATTAAAGTAAATATTATCACAACCATCATCTTTACAACACAAGCAACACTGCATATGACCATGAAAATATCCACAAAGTGAAAACTCCACACAGCTGAGTTAGCGTTTCAGAGATAAGAGACGTTAATTTTTACAGTTTCTGAAAAAAAATCTCACAATCAATGCCCCTAATGTCAATCTACCGTTTGGTTGTTTTGGCCGCTTAGGTTTTTTGTGTTAGTGCGTTTAAAGTGGTTTTTCCTGTCTGAGAGGTGTGTCTGTGTCTGTCTGTGTTAGTGACTCTGTGTGTGAGTGTGAGTGTGTGTGGCTGAGAGAGAGACAAAAGAGAGACGTGGGATGAACAGCCTGTCTGTCAGGTGTTGGCACTCACATTAGTCATGTAAAAAACAAAGCATTCTGGGACGCGACAATGGCCGACACAAAGGGCATCCAGGCCTCACTCGGCGTCATCCGATCTCTAATGTGTGTGAGTGTGTGTGCGTGGGTAAATAAGTGTGTGTGTGTGGAATGGTGAGGCTTTCTCTAGGGGGTGCGGGCGCCTCATTGGCTGCCATGCTGGGGTCAGGCCGGGGTCAGGACGTGTGTGATGGATGGAGCTCTGTCTCTACACCACTGCCCTTCTCCTGGTCCTCTCTCTGCTCGTGTGGGCCTCAGACCAGGAGAGGCGTACTGGCTGTGCTCAGCGCTGATCCACAAAGAGGGAAGCTTGAAGAGGGCGCTTAAGGAACACTGAAAATGACTACTGAGGTAAGCTGTGCTCAGGATGCACAGTCAATCTCTTAACTTCCAAAAAAATCTTCTTTTCTTCACTCAAAACACCAAAACGACTCTTTTTGATGCATATGTTTCATGCACATGCCCAACATCCACTAACCCCATGATGTCATCCCTCCTCTTCTTCCCCTCCTTCTCTTCCTCCATCATACTGTCAATCCCTCTATCGGCTCTGGCCAGTTATCGGCACATGGGGACGCACATCTGTCGATGTACGAATTCATTTTGGCTGCCAATCACCACAGGGGAGTGGTCAATGAGTACAGACGTGCCAATACCTCGACGGCTCTGATGACTGACTTCTGTCTGTCTGCACCTTGCTCTCTCTGGGCTTCCAGCTCTGGCTGCTTACAAGCAGACCAGAAGTGTGTGAGGGAAGAAACTATCTGACTTTCTCTTTTCTGCATGTTCAACCTCTGTGTTTCTGACAAACTTCCGTACCTGTCCTCAAGCAACTTGGATCTGCGTGTAAGAGCGCACTGCACAGGTCAGAGTGACATATTGATCATAGTTACATCAACATCCCTTCAGTTGGTGTGTAAGTGTACTCCTGTTCTGAAACAGAGAAATGAGGCTGAACCTCAAAACTTTTATCAGAATGCTTTGATTGCTTGTCTTAATAGATATTCTCACATGGAGATTCAATGACCCAGCGCTCTGCAGCAGTCTAACTCTGTAAAAGTATTCTCTGTGTCTTTCACAAGCTCACATTTACTCATTTTTAATAGCTTCCTCAAAACTTTATGGCCTTTTCCACCATACTTTGTGCACATAATGGTTCTGAAAAGGTTAAGCATACTTTAGTTGCTGTCCGTCTTGACTACTGTAATGCACTTTACGTTACTTCACAGTGTTAGCCAATCCTCTCTTTATGGTCTGCAGCTCAACTTTTCACTGGTAAACAGAGACCTGAGTACATATCAAGTATTCTGACGTCCATTCACCAGCTCCCTGTGCATGTAGGGTTTTATTTTAAGATGTCACTCTGCCCCACTCAGCTTTATTTATTCAGCACCTTCCATAGGTAAAGCATGCAGCTCAAAGTGCTCCATGTAGTAACAAACTGATGTATTACTGACATAAAAGTTCTTAAATGGGCCCGCTCCTACCTCTTTAGACCGTTTAAAACCACATCATTGGTTCTGGCTGTCCCAAGGTCTAGGTTGAAGCGCAGAGGGATGAGCTTTTTCAGTTGCAGCTCCAAATCTCTGGAGGACTCAGCCTACACGATGTGTCGCCCCCCACGCTGCCTGTCTTCAAATCAAACCAAAAAATGTACTTTTGTTACCCAGCCTCTCACTCAAGATGAGCTCATTTGAAATCATTGTGTTCTTATGATTTGTATTTACACTTGTTACAGTTTCATTTTCTCATGGTTTAATACTAGGTCTTGTTGTTATGGTTTTATATTTTTTATGCTCAGGTTAGGCAGCATTATAGTTAACTTTATGTTTTTATGTGCTTTATAAATAAATTCAGATTACAGTAAACACACACACACACATACACACACACACACACACACACACACACACACACACACACACACACACACACACACACAGCAAAAATAAGTGATAAGAAATTTGAGCGTTGCTGAGACTTGTACGGTATCCTCTTACACTCTAGCTGATTTTTTATATCTGGGCTAGTATCATCAAGTTTTTGCATAATCTCTGTCTTTCTACCTTTCATCATTGCTCTCGGTGTGTGTGTGTGTGTGTGTGTGTGTGTGTGTGTGTGTGTGTGTGTGTGTGTGTGTGTGTGTGTGTGTGTGTGTGTGTGTGTGTGTGTGGTTCTGCTGTAAATACCTACACACTCCCAGCTAGTGGGTCTTCTCATCTATTTGTAAACTCTGTTGGAGAGTAAAGCATTTTCACATATTCCAGTGTTTGCTTTTGCTCCAGTCATGACAAACAGCTAAAATCTTTTTTATTTCCAAGGATTTCCAGAATCTGTCGTTACCAGGGTAAAAAATTTTATCAACCTGCAATCTGTGTGAAGCATTACATTTAGGATGTGAATTAAGGTTGAGAGATAAAAAACAAAGATATAGTAGAAAACTTCACGAAAACATTCTCAGCACGTTATATATATATATATATATATATATATATATATATATATATATATATATATATATATATATATATATATATATATATATATATATAAATGTCGTCACTAAATTTATATTTATTTCTCCTAAAATAATTTAAAGAAAAGAGCAAAAACATTTAAGGGCACAGTACGTGGGTATTAAAATTTAGAAAGATAAGAAATGTTTCATTGTGTATGTGTAGGTTTATATTAATTTAGCTTGTACATTTTCTTACAGATATGTATTTTGTGCAGACACAGAGAGAGATTGAAAAAATTCTTATGAAAACTCAATTGAATTATGGACATAAAAATATATATTTTTTAAAGATAAAAATCAAATAATATTTTTTGACTTTTCTCTATTATTATGAGTTCGTTTTAAAGTTAATGATTTCAGTTCGAATCAGCTGTTGATAAAGTTTACCGTTAGGCCTACCAGTTATTATGGCATGTGTTGTCATTTCGTACGATCATCATACCAGAAAGTTTCCTAAGACAATTTCGACTTGTATTTCCCTAAAACCAAACTGGAGGTTTTAATAAAAATAATTTGATTTTTTTTTTTTTTTTCATTTTCAATTCTAATTTGATCCCAAAAGAAGCTTATTTTATACGTTGAGCTATCGTTAATGCGCATTTAGCCTTATATATTATTTTCCAAACACTGAGGGAGTTGTGTTTTTCCTTCAGTTCCACTGGGACAAACGTGTGTGTGGTATTAGACACACGATAAAGCCAAAGCAAGGACTCAAATGAATCCCACATTTAATGCTGCCTGTGTCATCTCCTAAAAGTCGAGCCTTTCCCCTTTACAAAGCCTTAATGGTTTTCGTCAAACATCTGTCAGCGTCCATGTGTTTATCCGAGGCCCTAATGGGAACCATCAGCTGCGCGGACGTTACATATTCTGAAGTCTGGACGTCCTCATTTCACGAAGCTGAGCTCATTTTGAACTTTTAACAACGAGCCCAGGGGTGTTTTGGTCAAACAGGCCGTCGTAGCCGGACTGTGACTGCGTTGTTGAGCTGCTTGTTTGCCCAGTGTGCTCTGTAAACTGTTGTTTAGGTGGGTGGTGCTGTGACAACAAACTCAAACTGTGACCGAGGACTGACCCCGGCCTTTCTTCAGAGGATCAGCTGCGTTTCTAATCCACGCTGTGTCCTCTGCAGTGGCCTGTAGAGAGGAGGGCAGGGCTCAAAGTCCTAGAAAGTTGGGCTCGGGGGCACTCAAAGGTCCATTAGGCTTTTAGGTTTATTAAGATGCTCTTAAAATAATAATTATTATTATTATTTAGTTTTCAGTTTTCCTTTTTTTGTCTTTCAATTTCTATTTTATTTCAGAGGAATGACTTTAGTTGCAAACTCTGTCAGGTTTGGATATGAAAACAGATTGCTTGTTTGGAAGTGGAGGTCAAGTGTATGATCCGCCAAAATGTGCACAGTCTCCTGAGGTATGACCGTGAAAATAATTTTATAGATCAGGATTAAAATTCCGATTTTGTAGAATTTCACAAACCAAATGCACGCAGCCTTTTACTTGCCCCTGACATGCAAATATTGGCCTGATTGATGTTTCACGTGTATAAAAGAAAATATTTGAGGTATTTAATATTATGGTGTGAGCTGATAAAATGTCGGGGGAAAAAAAATCTATTTTAAGATTCTAAATGAAACGTTTTCGTGTATGAAAATAAAATAAGATGATCCCAAAAAGGGTGAAGATATCCTTTTAGGAAAAAAAGAATGACAACAAAATGCACAACGTTATTCCAACTAGCCCTGTAAGTCCCTAAGTTATGAGCAGTTTTTTAAACAATTAAGAAACAGAAGAATTTACGTTTTCCCATACCACTACCGTTACTTTGAAATTATTAGAGCAGTTTACGTCTTATCCTGAAACTGACTTTATTCGTTTCCGACACTTTCCTGCTTGTCTAGTTTTTTGATTCTCTATCACACTACTGTGTCAGACAAATTGAGCACAAGAACAACGAGCTGACAGTTTTCTTTTCCCGGAAATAATGGTGATAATTTATCACCTCATTCTGTCCTGACAAACCCCAACAGGCCGCTGGGCAACAAGTCTGTGTCCATACCTCTCTATTTACACCGAAACAACTCCTCCAAGTACAACATGAGGGCGTCTGCAGTCACCAAACTCACCTTGGCAACTTTTACACGCCCAGCGTTTTAGATTAGCGTAGGCAGCGCTGCATACAATGCAAAACAGAAATAAAATGTAAAGTAAATTAGAGAATTCTATACAAAACTTACTCCCATCTTCCATGTTTCCTGCTGCTGAACCAGACTGAGCAGCCTCGGCAGGTCTCCACAGCTCCAAAAGAGCCTGCTGTGCAGGTAGATTCAAGGTAAAGGTGAACGTGGCTCATTAATCATTGCGGTTTTGGCGGTCTTTGTCCTTATATGGTAGGATGGACTCGCGGCCTGCACACCAGGAATCAAAACAGAAAAAGAACCAGGAAAAACCTTTTCGACTTTTTAAATTTAACAGAAAATGTATGATTGTTGAATATTATAGAATTAAACTGCCTAGATTATTTTTCATTTTATTTTTTTATTTAATGATATGACCACTTTTGGTGAAATTATTCTCATCACTGAAGAGCACTTTAAAAATTTGGCCTCGAAATTGCATCTCCTTAATTAGGCGCTCTCGAGAAAAAACAGGTTTAGTTCTTATAACAGACTGTGTGACACACACTGCTGCAACTCTTCACTGCTCCTCGTGTCATCAGGTGAGGATGATGACACCTCCATGTGACTTGAGGGGAAACTGAGGAGTTAACGCTGACAGGGCCAGTGGGGCCCCATCCCTGTCAATAGCCTAACCTCGATGTTTTAATCAATAGAGTTTCTTTTTTGTCCCCTCAATAAGCCGAGGGTTCGATAAGGTTGTCATCACAAATGACGCTGACGTCCGCGCTCTCATCTCCTCCGTGGATAAACATGCCTTTATTATGCCAATAACTGTTTACCCCAGGGACGGGCGCGCGCGCGGCAGCATACATTGAAAGACTCTGCCGTGCGTCAAAGAGAGACGTGCAGCCCCCGAAACATAGGGACGTGGACAGAGATTACAATAAACATCTCGTTGGAAGACCCGCTTCAAAATCCCATGAAAATCCTCCCTAAAGCTGTCTCTGTCAGGAATTCCTTTCAACAATGACACAGAGTGATTTTTTTTGGAGGTAAACGTACTTTAATACACACGATTGACCCGTAAACGTCTCTATGGACAAAACATCTTGTGTGTGCTCCACTGGAATATACAGACAACACATAACAGCTTGGGACAAACTTGACTGACTCTCCAACTGATAAAACTCAGCGCCTTGCAAATAATACATGAAAGCATTACGCATCATGCAAAATCTCACACTATATGCATTCAGACCAGCGCACAGACACACAAACACAGGCCCTGAACACAGAGGTGAAAGTGATTTAGGATGTACACTAAGAATGCACTTTAAAGACTCCTAAACGAGGTCATCTCGTTGATTGTGGGCTGCTTTCTTGAGGGCATCCAGTGCAACCAGCCCGGTCATGGCCATGACGCACAACTTTGGCACATTTGAGGTATTTTTTGTGGTTGCAGACTTGTGACTTCACAGGAAACAGAATTTATCAGAAACAAGTCTGAGGGGTATACACACCGTCGTGACGCAACACGTATTTGACAACAGATTACAAATAAAATAGCTACACTTCAAACCATGGCCTACATTTGTTTGAGCAGCGATGATGTCTTTGAACACAAAACACCATATAAACAAACGTATCACCCAGAAATGGTTCATATTCTTCCGTAGTCCCAAATAGTGCATACACTCATCCTACATGTTCACAGATGCTTTCCGTCGACCGTGACTTTTGTTTGGTGCACTGGGTATAAACTTTGTACGCACAGGCCACCTGTGGCCCATAGAGGTAAAGAGGCAGTTCAGTTTGAGGAGTAAGGATCTGCTCCTGTGGATGAGACTGTGGATGAAGGAGATGGAGTAGAGGGTGCTGAGATTGACTTCTCAGACTCTGCATCGTCCATTTTATCTTGAATCCTCTCCCCCGAGTCAGAGGATGTAGCTTTGGCAGGAAGCAGCCCCTCTTTCTCCCTCTTCTTTTGCTTCATTCTGCGATTCTGGAACCAGATTTTCACCTGAGTCTCATTCAGCTGCAGCGCGGCTGCGATCTCCACACGCCGCGCACGGGTCAGATACTTGTTGAAGTGGAACTCTTTTTCCAGCTCGGTCAGCTGCTTGGTGGTGAAGTTGGTTCGGACTGTGTTGGGCTGACCCCCGTAACCGTACTCCCCAGTCCTACCTGCGGATAGAGAAACAAACAGACTTACCCTGAATGTTCACTATTCATAGCAAACGACAGCCATAAATGTGCCATGGAACAACCTTTACGCAGCTCTGCAGCAACTTTTACGCAGCATGGCACAACTTTTACGCAGCAGTAACATCTTGCAGTAAACTGTCAGCTACTTTTTAAACATGCTGAAATACATTTTACAGATTTGAAATTGTGCAAAACAACACCTGTCACTTGACATTAGTTTGAAATTACTCTTTTGTGGGAACAAAAATCTCCCAAACTGTCTTATTACTTTCAATTTGAAGGTATTTATACTCCTGAGCTAATGTTTTAAGCACCATTTGACACCCACCTGTCTTTGGTGGGTTCCTCTTGACTTTCATCCAGTCGAAGGTCTGTGCTGAAGATGCTCCCTCTGACAGAGGTGAGCAGCATGCCTCCAGGTGAGCTGCATGCAGAGGTGAAAGTGGGTTCGAGCACCCAGGAAAAGAGGTTGCTTGCTCGTGCCCGCCGCCATATGCTGCGTGGGCATACTGCAGCTGGCCCAGGGGTGCTGCACTGTAACCCTGGCGATGCTGAGAGACCATGGAGGAGGAAATGTTGCCCGAGTACATGAGCGGGCCGCACTGGGGGAACCCTGCTGTGGAGTCTACTTCCTGGTTAAGCGCATAATGGTTGTATGTAGTGCAGAAACTCTGGGGTCCATAGCTGGAGTTGCAGGCCGGATGGGCTCCATAGGCGAGACCTAGTGAGCTCGCAGTAGTCTGGTATGATCCCGGCTGGTGGGAGATGATGTCAGGGGAAGCCCTGTTTGCCATGAAACGCTCATCCGCGCTGCAGTTGTTAACAGTCACTGCACACGATTGGAAAGTTGTAATCCCGTGGTCCGAGTGGAAAGCCCTTACTGAGCACGAGCCACCTTCACCGCTCATCACCGAGTAGTCTAAGAAGCTGCTCATTGTAGCATCGTTCAAACGAGACCGAGGGACCGTCCGCAGCACAGACACCCTCTGATATCTTCCTCTCTCCCCCTCTTACCCTGGGTGACCGTGCCAACCTTTACCTATACTCTGTCCTGATCAGAAGCGGGAGGGGGGCGCACGGCCCGATATCAATGAACGGGTGCTGTCACGTGGGCCCCGGGTCAGCCAGTGAGGCACTTGTCCTTATCCCCTCAGCCGGTGACAGATTGGTGTTTGAGTGGCTATTTAAATTCCAGGCGCTCGTCGATCAAGGTGACGCGCGTCGCCGCTAATGTATTGGCCGAGCAAACAATGAGCTGGGAGGCAGACGGCGGCGGACAGCTCCGGGGTCGCATGAAGAGCTGAGAACGGCGGCTTCTAACCCCCTGATGCGCGCTGCTCTGTCCGGGGAAGATTAACTTTTCACCCTCTGCAACCTCTCCGCGAGGACGACCTGCACCCTGACCTCAGGTACGGTATTTTTGGAACAGAGCGGGGAGAAGGTGTGCGCGTGTATCAGAGTGTTGGTGCGTTTGCGCGCACGTGTGCCCTCTGTGCGTGAGATGCCATATGTATAATAGTGTCATTCTCTCCTGGATAGATGGATGGCTGTGTGTGTGTGTGTGTGTGTGTGTGTGTGTGTGTGTGTGTGTGTGTGTGTGTGTGTGTGTGTGTGTGTGTGTGTGTGTGTGTGTTATTGCCACAGGCTATGTGGGCTCTCAGTGTCCCATTCCGATGCGAAGTGTTTCACGCTTTAACACTGTGAGAGATTGGCTCAGCAAATATTTCCACAGTGTGACAGTGAGGGAGAGGCAGGAAGTCTTCACTCCTGACTCAAGCAGAAAGTCAGAGCGCTTTTTATTTTTCTAACTTTACACACCATGAAGGTCGTTTTAAAAACATCTGGCTGCTTTGAGCACTTCCCGTGAGGTCACAGGTGATATAACGACAAGACAACACATTAAACATTAAGTTGATGTGGAATTAATTTTTCTCTCCCGGGGTCACAGGGTCTACTCTGATTTCACTCCCACATGTATTCATTATGCATGTATGGTGATCAAATGATGTGATAATGCGCGGCCCGTACTGGAGCTATAATGTGCACATATAGCCTGAGGTGCGAGTGTGGGCTGATTATCCCGTTAAGTTCATCAAATAAAGCTGTTGGCGAAATTAATGGCCACAGAAAGCTGTGCTGCGAGAGGGAAAGGACTGAGATGAGGAGAGGAAGGGGGAGAGCGTGGTAGAATTGTGGTGTAGCAATAGCTGAGTGCAGAGCCAACCTCTCACTGAGGAAGGAAAAGAGAGGGGAGGGGAAGGAAGAAAGGAAGAGACGGTCACATGGGGAGAAGAGTGCCCCCACTGGCAGTATGTGGTATGACAGACAGACCATGCAACATAATATCAAAGCTGACATCATGGTGTGTCTTAGATCTTTGCTGATCCTGTACAGTACATTTTACTGTTGAGTTTGGGTTAGCATTTTGTAACTCTGAAAGAGGGATATATGAGATTAAGGCACCTGAGTCTTAATCTTCTGACACCTGAGTCTGATTCAGGGTAGCAGGCATATACTCATTTTATAGAAATAACCGTTCATCTTTCTGATGGCCTCATTTGTAGGTCATACAAAGACATCAACAGCTTAAAACCCAGGAGCTTAAACTAAGTATTTAAACTGTGGAGTTGTACAAAGACCAGTTGCATGGATGAAAAAGATCTGGGCCTGAATGCCACTGTTAATTCAACTGTCTTGTAAAATCTATGAGGGAGACATTTGCTAAGCTATGATGTTGACACAAGTGTTAAAATTTGGTTGCTGTATCAACTTAAAGCTCCTGTGTTGATTCTGACACCCCGCCCCAAACGACTGTAGAAAAGGGGTACAGTGTATCTCTACTGATTTTGTCTTGAATGCGAGTTAATAACATTTTTAATCAAAAATCTTATCTTGTTTTTGAGGCAAACTTTTCAGTCATTTTGAATATTCGTTTAAAAGTCTGTTTCTGTAGAGGCCAGAGATTACTTTGCGGTACACCAACCCTGTAGCATTGATTACAGGCATTAAAATAAAGTTAAAGAAATAAAATATTGTAATTCTTCTCTATGCAAATGCAAAAGCATCAGTTTCAGTCTGTTTCAACACAAGTAAAAACTCCTCACAGGAGCTTTAAGCTTTACGTTTTTTTCAACTGAGTATGTTGCAGTCTCCCACATGCCACTGCCACTTTCACTTGTGTTTGGTTTCTTATTACTTATTGCAACTTTATTTTAGGTAAATATGTAAACATGATTTACTAAAAGTGACTTGAATAACCTCAAATGTCTCGAAATGTCTTCTATTTCAAGCCTGTGGAATGTTAAAGAAAGTGAGGAGATGATGCAAACTTCCCACCGGGGAGGGGGAAAAAAAGGCGCAGTGGGGTCAATACCACCACCCCCTCCTCTTTCCCTTCTCTTTCTGTCTTCCCAGCTGCCTCTGCCTCAGCACTGAGTGTGTGGGCGCAGTGAATCCTGCTGCATGTGGAAACTTCACCAGGCCTTGGAGCTTTCTTGGCTCTTTGTGTTGCGCACACATGTGCGCAGAAAAGGCGCGCTGTCTCGGAATGATTTGGTTACTGGGTCTGTGGTTACAGTCACTGGAGGCTCACACCATCCCCCTTGTAACACCTCCCTTTAGAACACACACACACAAGTTAACCAGTAGGCTAATAATGTTCAGCCAGTCGATGGGCTGATTATGATTTCCAGATTGTTCGATAAACCACCGCTGAACTCTCGAGCTCGTGAATTTCGCCCGTGTAGTTCAGACTGTGAATCGATCTGTGACGCAACCAGTGGTTGTTTCTCGCACAAGCTGCAAAAGTGGGAAAGCATATTGAGTCAAGCAGAGCATGAGCTAATAAATGATTCCCATAAGTCAACGCAAGAGCAACTCAAGAGAGCAAGACCTCCATGATCCTTGTATTGAACTCACAATACTTTAAATAGAACTGCTTCAATAATGTTGTTAAAACACACGAAATATCTTAAAAATGGCAGCCACATATTGCCTACTGATACTCCCTCTGCAGCTATTATAAGCAAATGTTGGCTGATAAATTACAAGTAGTCCACAAGAAGTCTGTTTAGAGTTTGGTCTATTAGCACAGAGGGAAATAGTGCAGCCTCTAACCTGCAGGCAGCTTCTGCACGCTGCCACTGTGGCCGAGTCAGAGTTACAGCCAGAGCCGTGTTTAAACAAGCTATAAAAATGAATTATGACCAAACGCATGCAAGGACTCAACCCCCTTTTAGCGCAGGAATTGGGGAGTCCCGTATGAAAATGTAAGTGGGGTTTTATTTGTGCACATTACGCCACAATTGGTCTCCTTAATGTCCGTCTCATTCATGCCACGGAGTGATTTATGAGCTCCTGAAGGCAAACATGGCTCGGGCATTCGGCTGCAACATGCGCACAATGTTAAGAGTGCTGTCATGCTAAGATCCGGGCTAGTATTTGCTTTTACTCTCCAATAGTATGAAGTTAAATGGTGGAAATGAAAATAACTTACTGCTAGGAGGTTTGGGCATAGCGTAGAAAAATCATTGGCATTTACAAAAAAATTAAAAACACCAGGTCAGCTTATTAAAAGTTACTACTTGGCGCCAGTAATGCGTGAAATAAATGCTTGCTTTCAGACTGGGTTGTAACAATTTAACTACGCAAAAAGTACCCTCCCCGAAGTTTAAATTAACCAGCTTATAAAAAATAAAAAAAAGAACTGTTTAAAAAAATCTCACATGCTCCCACCCAAAACATCCAAGTCAATTATTTTAGATTTAATCAACGTAGAAACGTTAATTTAAAACCTGTTTGCCTCCACAACTCAACCCGTTCTTCATAATTTATATTCATTAACAACCTGTTGTTAAATTTGCATAATGTCATAATGTCCTTAACTCTTAGCGCCCTACTTTTTTTTGGTTCTTTTTTTAGATCTTTTCTGCATGAATACTTCAAATAAAATTTTCACTGTGGAAATATAAAAAATAAAAGAGTCACAACATCAGAGAAAAGATTGTAGCAAGTTATTTGTATTCTAACAAAAATATCCAAGACATTGGAAGCTATACAAAAATAAAAAGGACCAAGTTCCATAGGCCTAATATTGTATAATTATTCACACACACACTCATAATTTCCATTCCAAGAGATCAATTTGTTCTGGTAATTACAAGTTGTAGTAGAGCTATTTCAGTGATTTAATTTCAGCCTTACCTTGAATTAATCGTCAAGTCAAATATCAACAGAATAAATGTACCGAATATACAAATAACAGAGTTAATACCACCGAAGCCTGATTTTAGTGTCCAAAGAGGAGGGGGAAAAGAATTACTTTGATTGATTTCAGTCAATAGTTCAGATGCTGCAGGTCGATTGTGGTCAGAGATTCCGAGAAAAAATAGAAACTATCCGTGGAAATGTCCACTGGACTGTCCAGAGACTCTGAGAGGCTGGGCGAGGCTGCGTCGGAGAGCTGTAGGCAGGAATCCGAGGAGAAAGGTTGAAAATCATGTAAAGAAACATCCAGGGCCGGGGGACTGTCGCCATTGTCCGGGCCAGATGCCGAGCCGGGGCCCATTGTTGACATGCAGCCTGGAACAGTGGGTGACGGGTTGGGAAAATGTTTCAGATTTTTGTCATTGCTGTTCAGCGGCGCAGCAGCAAAACCCAAAGCCTCGCTATTGTGGAGCTGCTGCGTGGAGCTGAGAGAGTTATTCTGAAAGGAGCAGGTATCTCTCTCCAACAGGGCCCCGCTCCGCTCGAACAGGGGACCCGCCTCGTCCTCCTCCTCCTCGCTGTGGATGCCGTCCTCGGCGCACGGCCCTTTCCCATCCCCGTTGTGGTTCTCCTTGCTCTGCGTCTGTCGCTTGTGCTTCATACGCCGGTTTTGGAACCACACTTTCACCTGCCTCTCGGTCAGGTCCAACAGGGCCGCGATCTCCACCCTCCTCGGCCGGCACAGATACTTGTTGAAATGGAACTCCTTCTCGAGCTCCAGCAGCTGCGTGTTGGTGTACGCTGTCCTCAGCCGCCGGGAGCCTCCTCCTCCTCCTCCCCCGGCGCTCTCCACAATCTCAGGCGAGCCTGGAAAACAAGCAAGCACGGTAGCATGGGATTAAAAAACGCAGGACACAACAGTTACATAACCCTGCTGCCCGTTAATCTAACATTACGGCTCCCTCAAACCACCAGAGAGAGGCTGACAGCATGCTGCAGCAAAATGGCCGCTGGAGCTTTACTGACCCAAGATTTTAAACCTATCAGCCTAAAGTAGCGCAACCTAAAGATTCTAATCAGACTGTTATACTCATAAAATAATGTGCAACATGATGGGGAAGCAAACTAAATAAAAGCAGTGAGGTCCAAGTTGGTGTGGGATACTAATGAATGCTCCAGCTGCCCTCCTCGGCAACGGCACTCCATCACTCTTCATTACTGTCACACATCAAAACTCTGCTACGGCTCAGGGAATAAATCATCTACACCACCAAACTTTACCAAAACTTTTTCCCCACCTAGCTTGTACAGAATCACAGCGACGACGAAATAGCCATAAATCTGAGGATAAAAAAACTGTGTGTTTTTCCCGGTTGTTTTTTAAGTGAAGGGCCTTGGTTCTCTATAAGCTCCAGGTAGTAAACTCTCCTGCAGTAAGTGTTCGAAAATGAACCCACCTTTCGGGGAGAAACACACGGGTCCATTAGAGATGGTGGTGGTGGCTGTAGAGGTCGGCAGGTGGTTCCTCTTGGACGCCTTCTTCTCGCGCATCCACGGGTACTCCGGGGGTAAAGAGGCTGTGGGCAGCGGGCTGCATCCGTCGGGGCTGTGCCTGGGTCGGCCGTGCCGCGGATGGCTGCCCGGGTTGAGGCTGGGGATGGTCTGCTCAAAGGGAGGAGGAATCAGTGTCGGGCGTGAAAGCGTCGAGCTCTTGATTGATGAACTTTGAAATGAATCAGCGACAGGGGGGAAAGATGTCAGGCACTCAGCAAGCGTCGGCTGACTATTGATAAAACCGCTCTCTCGCTCGAATTCGTAATTCATCTCCGCTCCCTGAGAGCCGAGGAAAGTTTGCACGCGTATATTTTAGAAATGTTGCGGCTCAGTGAGGACGAGGAAGAAAAAATCATTAAAAAAAATCTCCTGGTGGTGTTTTTTCTATTTCACTGATTACGGCCGTATGGGGACCAAGCGAGTATTAAACTATTGAATTCATGGAGACAAGGTTGAAATTGGACCGAATTGCCTGTCACATGATTACCTCTGCCCAATGACAATTTGGGGTTTAATCAAAAGAAGCCCCTGTCTGCCTGATTGATCCAAAAACTCTGCTGAAGAACGCCTCGCTCAGCTGGGGCACGACTGTTTTTATTTACATCTTTGTCCGCTCAGTTTATGCTCCTCGCGCCCCTCCAGTCCACTCCACTAAGCTACAAAATGTGTGTTTTTAAGAATGGCTGACGCTCACTATTACAGAGAAGGAGCCCAGCCTGGGGTGCGCGGATTCGTGCACTCCTCTTTCTCGTATTGTTTGAAGATGTCAGTCGAGAACGCCCCCACCACACACTCACACGCAGACACCCACACACCCACACATTTCACGCCAGTAGCTGTTCATATAGGAAAGAGTCTGCCTTCAGATATGGAAGGAAAAAAAAAACATACCCCTTTCAACTGATTTTGAGACTTCTCGACAGAGGCAAAGCCCAGCCACTCTGCCTGCTCAGAAGCTGGAGGGTAGCTGGGCTTCTGCTCGGATGCATAACAGTGAAATATGCAGTGCATCCATTGACATGTGTTGCAATAAAAAGCCCATCCATTAGGTTAATACTGACGGATATGACACAGTCAGACCATTTCATCTCATAACAGCTGTTAAACATTTACAGATAAGCTCCACAAAACTTGTGAACAGATACTAATGAGTGTGTGTTTGTGTGTGGACGTGCGAACACATAAGCACTGTTTTATTAGCCTTTGTATTAGAAGTCTCTTTAAATATGGTATCAAAGTATGTGGATTATTCGATTATTCACATTTAAAGAGGACATGTGTGCTCATGTTTGAAATTATACCCCAAATTCACCAGGTTTAACACATATTTACTCACCTATGTTTGCTAATAACCATTTTTATTTTCACAATCAAAGGTTGCCTGAAT
Source organism: Halichoeres trimaculatus (assembly GCF_033239565.1). NCBI lineage: Eukaryota > Metazoa > Chordata > Actinopteri > Labriformes > Labridae > Halichoeres > Halichoeres trimaculatus. The sequence continues at coordinate 22,051,883 of NW_027437192.1, forward strand.
AGACATCCGTTGTGTAAAATGTTCTATTTTTTGATGATTAATAATGTTTTCATCTTTGTGCTGAGACTTTAACACCACAAGGGAAAAGTCGTGTTTATGAGCACAGTAGCTCCAATGCTAAGGTAGCGCCTCGCTTTTTTTTCAGAATCAATTCTACCTGAAATCACGATAAAGCTAACAATAATACGTTCGCAATCGACCATTTAAAACGAGCCCATTTGCAGTGTAATAATGTCGAGAGAGTGTTATTGAATGGCTCTGCCCCGCGGTGTTGCAGCGGTTTTATAGCCTTTCCAGAATCATCTGGGAAAGCCGCATTCGGTATGTTTTTCATCAAGTTGTACATGTCGTAAATTCATTCTTTCAAAAAATATACGGCTTAGTGGTGAGTATAAGAGAGAGGAAGAGGAGAAGTGGAAGGCCTCACTCAGTTTGTTGCTTATATACCAAACAAAGAGTCCTGGAAGCCTGTGCGCGATCAATCTTACTCGCCAAAAGGTCTGACAGCTCGGTGCCCTCACAACACATTTAAGGCTTCTAACTCTCCTCTGGATCAAATGCAGCCAGGAAGCGGCGAGAAACACTGGCCACTCAGATTAGAACCAGTTTCTGCTCGCAGTACCCGGGCTGTCGCTTCAGGGATTTTTAGAAGATAAATAAGAATCCAGCTTCACGAGATGCCACCATTTCCTCTTCTGAGGAGAAGGTATGAACGCGCCAGCGGTGAGTAGGGGCGAAGCTGCTTTCATACCTGGATTTTTTTTTTAGTTGAGAGTTTATTTGCACAGTGAAATGTATTTATAGCTTTTTGCGAGAAGTGTGGGTTTGCAAGGAGGACCAGAGCTTGTAGAGTTGCTAGGGGAAGAGATGGATGGCTTTTCTGGAATTACGCACGGGCTTTGTGTGTGAGGAAAGGAGTGGGTGGCGGCTTTTAGTGGACCCAAAGCCTGTCTTACACACTTGTCTTACAGCAGGATTGATTTAAGACCTCTTTCCCACGGAGGGAGATGCAAAGAAAGAAATACAAAATCTTCAGTTTCAGTTATAAACGTTATTTATGCGCTACCTGAGCATGGCGCATATGGGTCAAATCAGTGTCTGGCTGTGAGTGCGTGTGCATGTCTGCGCGTGTATCACTCTGTCTGTGTGTGAGTGTGTGAATGCAGAAATACCCAATGCATTTTCTCTCTCTTTTTTTTCTCGTGACACACCATGGTTCAATTGTTCTAGGTTTCCCTGCTAACCATATGTCAGGGCTGCTAATGTGCATGCCCTCTGATATCAATCAGATTTGGCTGGAAGAAATTCTCAGTGCAAAATCAGAGGACAAAATATGCTGCAGCTACACAAAGACAACATCATGAGAAAGAAAGAAAAAAACAAGGAAAAATAAAACAGAAAAAGAAAAGAAACTGGAAATGAAAATGTTCTTTAGTGTGCTAAAATTATTTCCCAAAAATGGGATATGCAAAACAAAAGCAGGATTGTTGCTCCACTGGCGCATGTAGTGTGTTTCAAAAGCTTATAAATGACTACTGATAATGAAACATTTATGTTTATGAATACTATATTTCTAAATCTCTGCTAGAACCACTCGTGAAAAAAAAAATCATACACAAGAATTATCTGCCGTTTCTGGCACCCATCGTCTGTATTCGAAATATTTCCTTTTGATTTATTTTCAGCAAATCTGCAAAAGAATAAGACAACGATCCCAGTGCAGCTTGTCATCCAATCTCTGACCGCATTTGACTAACTGAATTTCAAAAACATTACTTTCATACAACGTCTCATTTATGTTTTTGTTTTTCTTTTTTTGTTTTGCAGAATGGCCCTCCTAATATTCTAATTATTATGGATGTGACTACGAGGAGGAGGGTAGGAAGGCCACCCGAGAGGATGAGCTAACGTTGAAAGAGGAATAAAAACAGCATTTCTCCTTTATCACTTTTATCCTCAGCCATTGGTCTTTAAGCTTTTGAGATGCAACCATTGCTGTTACATTTTTTGGGTACATAATCAGATTTTAAAAAATGTTCATTTTCATCATTGAGTCATTATTTTTGTACTATTGTGTAAGATTTTTGTATTAAATGTTTAAGAAATGTGTTTTGTGTCTTCTTGTAATTTCTATCCCGTTGTATTGGTTTATTAAGAAAAGAAGAAAAATAAAATGTAAAATTGAAAAACTATTTTTTTTTTCAAAATTATTTCAGGAATCTTTTTGTGTCGTGTGAAATGCTTCTGGTGCTTCTTAATTAAAAGCTTTGCTGCAAATATATTTCAATTCGTTTTATTTATTCTTCTGACTGGAGCAGCATGGAATGTATGACATCGAGAAAAAAATGATGATGTGTTTCTTTTTTCTTCAATAAAGAAACGTGTGTCCTTCTTTGCACCCTTATTGCATGACTGATTGATTTTACATTCGCTGAAGAAAGAAAACACCACCTCGAGGAGGAAGAAGAAGAAGAAGACGAAGAAACTGGAGCAGCCTGTGATAACACGGTGAGCTGCCGCAGCAGACATGTAAAGGCTGGAAAAGGGCCGAGACGCTAATTTTCCACCAACCTTCACCCTACACAAAGATCGCAGAGGTGTCAAATAATACTAAAGGACTCCTTTATCTTCACACCTAACAAAATAAATAACATCAGATAGTCCAATAGAACAACACAAGCAAGGGAGGTTGCGTGTAAGCCCATGACCCTTGTTTTTGAAAATGTGTCTCCCTCACAATCCCAGCCCGTGGCTCTGCAAAGGATCCGTTCACAAGTGCAACAAAATGCAAAACACAATTCTTCAACTGCGGATAAATAAAAGACGGACAAATTCACATTAAAATGAATAACATATGTTCATAATACCCTGTTTGAGATTCAAATTTAAAACAAGATTTCAAAAGTAAAGATTAAATAGGCCTATGCATATACTGTGCCCCCCTCCCTCCCGCTCTACAGCCCAGGTAAAGGGCTTTGTGAGACAATAACACGAGCAAATAGAGAAAATTCAAGCAAGTCGTGATTATTTATCCTACGCTACTTCACACATCAAACTATAGAGAAAATAAACAAAAGCAGAGAGGAGGTGGAAGGCGTGGAGGAGGCGCAGAAACAAAGCAGTGATGTGTCTGGAGGTGAATAAGACAATGGGCGGAGTGATCCGCCGCTACAGATGCGTCAGTTTGGGCGCTTCCTGGATTCTTCCCTGAGAGTAGTGCGGCGTTAGGTCTGTGTAAGTCGGTGTGGGATCACACACTCCGTGGTGCTGACTGTTGCCCATTGTGATTGCTCCGTTGTAGTCCATATTTGTGGACGGCGGGTGCGAAAGGTGGGTCAAACCGAAAACGGAGGTCCCAGAGTTGGGCATCGAGTCCATGTAACCTCCGCCGACATAAACAGGGCTGCCCTGCATGTGAGTCCCGTAGTTGCCATTGCCCTGGAGAGGGTGCGCGTCATACTCGGGCGTGGCCGAGTCGGTCCCGGGATACCTCTTCTGTGAGGGCGGGCAGTTGTTCACAGGAGGGGGATATGACGTGGCCATACCGTACGCGTTTTGATGAGGTTTGTTGTAAGACGTCGGTGACTGGGAGTCATAAGGTACACTGTTTACAAGAGAATGCATAGAGTTGAGGTATCCGCCTCCTCCTCCCCCGCCTCCACCACCGGAGGCAGGGCCCACAGGACTCCGTGGGGACTGTCCACCAGGGGAAGGCATCATACCGACGCCTTTCTGATCCTTCTTGTATTTCATCCTGCGGTTCTGGAACCAGATTTTGATCTGTCTCTCAGTGAGGTTGAGTAGGTTGGCCATCTCCACCCTCCGGGGTCTGCAGAGGTACCGGTTAAAGTGGAACTCCTTCTCCAGCTCCACTAGCTGCGCGCTGGTGTAAGCTGTCCGGGCCCTCTTCGATGCTGCTGACCCTGGAGGACTCTTGTCTCCGGGGCAACTCTCCACTGTCAGGGAGGAGAAGAGCGCGTCAATCAGCAATCCATTACAGACAGAGACAGAGAGGTACAGAGACAGGAGAGTGAGAGTGAAAGCTAAACCGTGTGACAACACTCACACAGCTGATAACAACTTTAAACCACCAAGAGGGGGTGGGGATCCAGAGCAAACAGTAAGCTAGATAAATAAGCCCTGCTGCTCTGAAATAGGGGTTTTATCGTCGACTCTCTCTCTTCTGCTTTTCACGCACGCATGTGCAAGTGTGCGCCTCTTTGTGATGCAAACACCACATTTTGATAAATCTTCTCTCTACTGTAGAGTACGGGATTGTAAGGGCTTCATACAACAGTTAATCAATGTATGCACCCCGCGCATGCGTACAAGCCCCACCAACAGCAAATTTAAAAAAGAATGTACCTGGAGAATGGTATGTCAATATCTGATGCGGAACCAGGTAACCTCAAGTTTCCTACGAAAACATTTTGACCCTCATCTCCCCCCGTAGTCACAGAGCAGCACACGCGTAATGCAAACATAAGCATTATGTATTCCTCAGGGTGTATGAAGCAGTTCGCCTCGCCCTCTCTGATAAGCCTGTCCCTCTAAGAGGCTGGAGCTTGGCTGCAGAGCAGCAAGGCGCTGGTCTAACTAACTGCTATGGCACGTGGCCAACACCTAATAAATTTTACTACCTGTCACCCAAACGTGGAGCAAAAGGAATGACGCATGGTATTACCTGAGCCCATTATATCATTATAGGCATTAAGAGAGGCTGAGGCGAAAAGGAGAAACACCCATGTATGTATAGCAATCACTTACGACAATGGTTATTACTTTCTGATAGATTTAGAATATTTTTAAGTCCTGTGAGTTCTGTGCATGTAGATTCGTAAAAGAGGCTCATTGGGAAAATGTCCTCTCAATTCTGGGTTATTTTTGTTTTATATTGTGCGTAAACCCTTTTTTAGATATCGTATGAAATATATAAAAAGAAGTTATTGTAAAAAGTTTTCAGATGTGTCGTTTCACTCAATAAATTCATCTCAAGGTACGTTGTTTTTTTTGTTTTGTTTTTTTCAAAAGGCCACGTTTCTTTGTCAATAATATCAAATTATAATCAAATAACTTGACCAAGACAATGTGAGCATTCCTAAAATGTAAGATTTGGGTTTTCCTATCGCATGTGGCATGACAAATGCTCCCACATTGACCAACAAGTTAGAATCTGATCTGGTATCAGGATCTAGGTTGTGCGTAAAATTAAGAGTTTTTCTTTATACTTCTTTGAATTTCTGTTGCTGTAGCCACTTTTCCCCTTAACATGTATGGTTTGCATAGTGGTTATGGGAATCTCTGACAGTCCCTAGCGAGGCTGAGGAGAACTGGGACCCCTGTCACATTCACCTTAACAGTAGAATCTTGTTTTGAGTTTTGCGTAATGCAATTGTTAAAGCGTGATCATTACGCACCAATATGTTTCGAACCCATTCTCATACACACATCAATAAAAATCTAGTAGAAGGCTCAACACTTCGCATCTGTCGGTATTCACTGTAAAAATGCCTTCTGCCAGCATTGGAAAAACATTGTGATCAGAATTTGAAGAAAAAATAAATAAATATTGAAGATTTCAGTAATTCGTTTAAAAACAGGTTTTATGTGATTGGGGAACCATATCCCCACCATCCCACATTGACCCTTTTGATTTTTTTCTTGCGTGCGTAAAGCGTGCATCACATGTTGGCACTTTGAGATCATTACTCTTACGGGTAACAAAATAAGATCTCTATTGGATGACAGGCTTGTATGATTTTTTTTAGGTTGTTTCTTAGTTAAAAGAGAAACCCCAAAACACAGACCCCCACTCTGACCCACCAGCCTTCCTCTAATCAAAACATCAGGACAAACTGAAACAACTGTTGTGCGTGTTTGTTTGTTGTCTGTGGGAACACTGTGTGATCAGTGGAGATGGGTGTTTACAGTAGGGACAGGTCAGCTGCAGGGCACAGGGACAACAAATGGTGGAATGTAATTCTCCCAAATGTTTCTTTCGTGGCTTCCAATCTACCAGTATGTACTGCATCTGAGGTTTCAAGTGTTGGTTTAGAGTTTGGGACGTATGGAGGAAATGTATGGAGTGGGTTAAAAAAATGCAATCATCTGTACATGCAATGATGTCTGTCATATTGTTTCTGTGGTTATGTGATATCAAAAAATACTATACTAAGGAGATAACTTGTCATGAAAAGTTCAAACAAGAAGAAACACATAGTTGTGTAATATTATACCACTGAGTTAACAATGAGTTGTAGCGATGCAACAAAATGAAAAGTTGTATTCACTCGTTGATATCCCACTTTTCTGGTCTCTGACTGTGTGTGTCTGTGTGTGTGTGTGTGTGTGTGTGTGTGTGTGTGTGTGTGTGTGTGTGTGTGTGTGTGTGTGTGTGTGTGTGTGTGTGTGTGTGTGTGTGATGTACCTGAGCTGGAGCTACTGGCAGGTTTCTGCTTGGTGTTCTGACGGGACTCCTTCATCCAGGGGAAGATATGTTTGCCGCGGGTGTTGGAGGTCGGGGAGCCGTTCTTGGCACTGGGCTGGCTGGACCCGTTGCTTGTGTTATGGCTGATAGCACCGGGGGACTGTGAGGGAGGGGGTGGGCCTGACACCGGCACCTGCGGTTGATTGCTTTCGGGATGAACCTTAGACTGCGCCGCCTGAACGGCTGTGGTCCTGTCGCAGCTTTCCGCCATCTCCCCCGGCTTCTGCAGAGCCACGGAGCCGTCAGGAGACTGCAGGGAGCAGGCAGGTCGATGGTACTCACTTTCCACATGAGAGGCGCGGGGATATTGGACCTGATTGGCATCATAACTGAAGCCATTTGCGCTTTGATATGGGTAGCCACTGTAAATTGCGGAGCTGTCGTAGTAGGTTGCCTTTTGCATCTCGCCGTTTCCCAATATTTATTTCAGAAACTGACAGGGTCTTGACACCCTTGTAGAATAACATTGGCACCCCGTGGTCACGTGACGCCTCTCCGCCAATGGCCTCCTCGGGTGAACCTAGGGTTACAAGAAGCACTGTGAGGAGAAGAAATGGTAGCGATCCATCTTACTTTTCAATACAGGCGTGACACTGGAGACTATGGAAGCGAGATAGGGCCAGCAGTCCTGTAGACTATTACCGTTTACCTTCTGGCTTACACAGGGCACAAAGGCATGCACTAACCTTGTATTACCATCTGTGCCAAACCACATCACAACAAAACCTCTTTACAAGCATTTCAGATTGCAGAATCAATTTTAGGGGCTAAATAGAAACTGCGTGTCATTTTAAATCTCACAGCCTGTTAACAGTGTAACAGAATACAGAGATACATTCCTGAGAAATACTGGAGGTGTTGTGGGGAAAGCTTATTAGCGGGTTACCACACAGAAAAATAATATTTCTGTTTTATTTTTATGCTACCAACAGGCCTGTCAACACTGTATCTAATTTCCTCCGCAGCAGGTGGAATTATTCAGTCTATTCCCACAAACTTTAAACCACTTCTGTCTTGTACTGTTAAAAAAATCTTCCTTAACTTAGACAGACAGACAGACCTCAGCGTGCTGAGCTTCCCGGGGCACCTGGCTCAAAGCAAAACAACAACCACATTCTCCCTTTTTTTTTTCTTTGCTTTGCATGCGGCAAGATAAATTGAAGGGCCCCGAGGAAACCTGAAAAACCGGGCGGGCGCCGGTGCATCTCCATGACCAAGGAGTGAACTTTTCCTTGCCGGCCCATAATAATGGAGGCTGTCGGTGCTGTCTGCGGCTGCCCGGCGCGGTGATGTATGGGGGTCAGTGGGCCGGAATGAGCGGCAGCGAGCAGCCAGGCCCGGACAGAAAACCGTGAAGGTGCAGCCAGAGGCGGCTGCTAAAGCACCATCATTCAGGCAGGTAAGCATGGAGGTCAGTGTCTGAGAGATTATTGGGGAATCTGAGAACTCTAATAGACACAGATTACAGGATCAGTTTGGAGAAATCTGACAGAAAGTGACCTAAGTAATAAAATACAGAAAATCAAACCCCTGCGTTTAACCAGGGCCACTCAGTGAATGTGAATAATCACTATATTCACACGTTTTTGATGTGCAACGTGAATAAATGGATATAAAAAATTCTTAAAAGAAATATTAGAAAACAACTTTTTTTTCCAGTCAAAAACAACCTTTTCCTAAATTGTATGGCTCTGAAATAAAACTTCTTCAGTACACACAAGCTTTAGTCCAGTTGTCGCCCAATGAAGGCAACAGACAATTTGGAGCCTAAGTGTAATAATTTTGTTAAAATAAAAAATATAAACTCAGTATAGATGCTCCTCATGAGTAAAGAAAAAACATCCAGCATAGCATGGTAGGAAAATAGTCCCAAGAACAGCATTTAACCTATAGATTCACAGTGAATACGAAAATAGCTATTTTAATTTCAAAGTCCATGATGTCCCGCAGCATGCAGACGTAAATAGATTTTTTTTTTTAAATAAAGAGATTAAATGTAACTGTAAATAATCTCTTGCGTTTTGCATTCGTGCACAACAAGAAGCAAATCAGTCTAAAATGAGCCCTGAGCGTCACCCTCTGTAAGCTCAACCGCAGAGTGAAAGAAGGTGTCTTCACGTTCTGTGCACTCACGGTGACCTGGGAGAAGATATGAGGGAGCTGGGTGCTGTGTGTCTCCAGGCGAGCCATAGCGATAGTCATAAATGGCAGAGAAAGAGAGACAAATGACAGACTGGAGCGTTTGTACGTGGAGCCGCAGCAGCAGCCTGCTCCGCGTAAGAGAAATCTGGCTGCCTGACTCAGTGTGTGTGAACTCTTCCTGAACCGAGATCTAAGTCATACGGTGATAAATCACCGCGCGACACACAAACTCCGCCATTTACAACCGAGGGAGCCTATTTCTGGCCCTGCTTACCTTATCCTCTGACGACGAATGCAGAGCACCGAGCGGTATTTTCTCATTCAGCGGCGAAATCGATCAAAGCAGTAATCCAGAGAAAAAGTTTACAGGCAGGGCTGGCTGGCTGGGTGAAGCAGCAGCAGCAAGAGTAGACTGCGCCCTGCCATACACCAAGCATTAGCAGCCACAACAAAAAAGGGAAGAGCCGAGAGGACCCCTTTCCTTTCTTCCTTTTCTTTTTTTTCTGCTCGCCGTGGATGGGTAAACCGAGATTACGAAAGCAGGCGCGAGCAGTCAGGTCAGCAAGATAAGACTTATCTGGCCTCTGGATTGAAGAATTTAAAGTCCCGCTTAAAGAGCAGTGGCCAGAGCTTCACATAGCAACATTAAAGCCAGTTTAGGCTGTGCTGGACTGTGTGATCCTCCACCAGTACCATGCAGACACCAGTGAACTGCCCCGAACCAGAGCGTCACCATAGACAAAAAAAATTATGCAAATAAGTAGCGCCTTGGAAAGCTAGTTCAAATCAAGTGGCTGCCTCTCCTCCTCCTCCTCCCCCAACCAAATGCTCCAGAGTGTCTAGAAAAAATAATGCCTCGTTACAAGCAGAATATGAATCCATTTTGTGTGTGCTTTTGTTGTTATTTACTCCACGCGTTTCAGTTCAGTTTGGAGCTGAGTGGCCGAGATTTTGGATTGAGAGGACAATACAAAGGAAGACTCAGCCGCTTTGCAGGGGACATAAAGAGCTTTTATCCACGGCTTAATCATTAACCCACATTTTTGCATATGATCCTCAATCCTTTCGTACCAGGACGCGTAATTCGTTCTCACTGCAGCACCAGATTCTCGTTTGCCTTCATGGCTCTTTCTTCGCAGTATACAAACTATTTTTCCAGAGATTAGAAAGCACAATAACTTCACATCAAAGCCGTGTTCGTTGTATATCAAGGGAAAATCCCCACCGGGAGCAGGGTGTGAAAAATGGGAAGAAGTTTCATCACCAAAAGGCAGAGTGGAGTACCTGCAGCGAGGAGCGGGGGAGAGAGCCGGCAGCTGGGGGAATCCCTCTGCAGGGTAATGTTGCCTCTTTGCAGCCAGAAGAAAAAAAAGAATGAAAGAAAAATAGATTTATGTCTTCTAAGCGTCCCGCGGCTGTAAACATGTCCAGAGCTGCAGCTTCTCTGCTGAATTCAGACTCTGGGACTGAATTCAACGACACAATTAAAAAGAAAGAAGTAGAAGACATGGACGGCGTGGGAGGGTGAGTGGGACAAAAATTCACACGTGAGGATTTTTTTTTAGCCAGCTCGGCTTTTTCTTTTAGTCTTCACTTTGTTTAATCATTGACTTCTTTGTGCTCAAACTGCTGATTCGTCTGTCTTTAATTTGGACCTAAACAGAGGGTTAAGTGTCAGAGGGCTGATGGTTGAACGCTGCTCTGCGTAGAATACATCAAAAATCATGTGCAGAAAAAAAAATCGAAAATGTTGATAAAATAAGCATTTTGAAAAACTTAGTGCAGTAAACTGTAGCAGCTAATGGCAGACGGTTTTCTCAGAATGGAGTTTTTGAAGGGAGTAAGGCAGCGCTCCAAGTGCAGCGATCCCCCTCGTCACTTTTATAGTGACAAATTACACCACAAAGACAAGTGGAGGAGAAGGAATTATTGCTCTCGCGCTGGTCATATTGCTGCTACAAGGAAATGTACAAGCCATAAGCTGCCTCTCTATCCCTGCGCGAGTTTCGGTGGGCGTGTGTGGTACTTATTAGAAATTGAATAAGGATATCACCATCAAGCATTCATAACACAAATCAATAAAGATATATGGACTTACTGAAGGCAGTTCAAGGTGGCTCCGAGACCGTTCGATGGCCTGAGTTTACACGGCTGGATTTCTGTAAGGAGGAACAAATGCTTTCAGTTTTCAGAGGATATAACAACATCTGAAATGATTCTGCAAATTTTTTATCATGCATTTATTTCTGTTTCTATTGTTTGAAAATGTGCCTAAATCTGTTTTATTATGCGCCGTGGTTTTGGCCTATTGTATAAAGGTGCAAAACCAAACATCTGACGAAGGGCTAATAGAAATGTGTTGAGATAATGTTCAACCTTTTAAAAAATACATTCATGTCGAATTTGTATTAAATCATTAATTTGATTTATTTTACTTTAATGGCTACCAGAAAAACTACAGGACTCATGAATTATATTTTCTTCTCAAATTTATCATTTTTTAAATGTTCAAACAACCCTGACCCGTATAATACACAAGACCATCAAACCTTATCATAGAGCGCATTAATAGAAGCCCAAATGTAAAATCCCACCTCGATCAGACCAATTAACAATAACAACGTTGTGTATTTGTATAATATCACCATAACATAGAAAATGGGCCTATATGCAAATAGCATGTTTGTTGTTTCCCTGCTGCCCTGTGAGCATTTTCTCCACGCGGATCGAATAGTCATTAGCTCTCGCGCACCATCTTCCCCAAGTCCCCGCGCCCATAAATCAAGCAGGAGCGCCGTGACCTCAGCGCGGCCGCGCGGTCCTGGATGGCACTCCGTCTCCCATTATATCCTCGTTTCCCGGCGGAGCGACACAACCCCACCGCTTTGCTCGACTTTTTTATTGCGCTCGTTTTGTAGCATCATTTACGCACAAAAAACCTCACGGAACGACAGGAGGCGGTTTGTTTTATAGGACCGGTTGAACCTCGGAGCGGCCACACGCTTTGAGTTTTTACTAAGAAGCAGATTTTTAAATGGCTGCTTTATTTACAAACGGCATTGCAGGCCTCTGTATCCAAATGGCTGCTCGTGCTACTAAAAATCAGGTAAACAATAGAAATACTTTGCTGTCTTAGTCTTTATTCTAGCTCATGCCTCTCTAGCTGTGAATAAAACGATTTGCTAGTGAGAATTAATCCAGCAAAGCGCGCATCTTACCAGTCCGTCCTTATTAAATCTTCAATCCTTAATTAATAACCAGTAAATGCTGTGTTCATTTTCAAGGCCTATTGGTGTTGTGTTTTATTAGCTTTAATCATCACATAATAACAGAAAGATAAATTTGCTTTATAACTATTTTCTCACCCTGTGAGAGCCCCGGACCCTCTTTTCTGACCTCTGCTTCACGCAGCAATAACTCACGACAGTAATGAACAATCGGCGGAAATACCTCAAAATAAAATCCATCCTCCCAAAGCTCGCGCTCTGACTCTGTCCGCGTGGAAAAACATATCCGTCCGTGACAGCAGCTGAATACATCCACAAACCAGGGATCCTCTCAGCTTCAGTCTGCCTCGCTGCTGCTTTTCTCCCCTCGATAAATAAACTACAAAGACCGGACTCCCCTCACGGTAAGTGGGGGTAACCCGCGTATAATCAGCATCATATGGCCAGACCGGGGCTCCGGTTTTCTTCTCCGTGCCATAACATCGCGCAGTATTATGCGCCCTGCTCACGTGACGCAACGTCAACTTAAATCCCTTTTATTTGAGCCCGTGAATCATTAATGGAGGCAGTCATTGCCCCTGAGGAGAAACGGATCAGTTTGGAGGGAGAAAAAAGAGGGCTATGTGACACTGCAATGTATCTGGCAGAGGAGCAGGTCTCTTGCAGAGAAGCAGCTTTTCCACGTGTCGCCCATTCAGGGGGAAAGACTGCTCCGTCAGTTTTAAAGTGTCATATATATTCTGTGCCTGTTAGCGGCTGAAAGAGCTAATCCTGCCGTATTATGCCGAGTTTCAAGTGCAGCCACGGCTCAGAGCCAGGCTAACAGCAGACTGTTCTCCACTGCAGATAGTTCACACCAGCCTATGATAGACGGAGAGCGCTTTCCCATAACAAAACGCATTTTGAAGCACAGCATAATAATTCCCCATCATTCCTTCTTTCTCTTCACGTTGAAGCCAGGGCTAAATGGAGCTTTACTCGACATCGCCCCCCCGCTCCTGTCCCACAGTGAGGTTGTAGCACCACTTAGTGTGCCTCTGGATCTCCATCAGCAATAGCCTGCATGCTCAGGGCTCAGTTGAAAACAAAAGTCACACATTTACCTGTCTTACTCAAAAAAGCTGTGCGTCCTGGTGGTCCTAAGGTGTATGTAACAGTCAGCAGTGAGCGGAAAGTGGAGATGAGGGAACCAAAGAGTTGCTGCTCGACCCCGCTGATCAGAACATAGACCCCCATTCGACCTACACACGCTTACGCGTTTCCTACCAGCTGAGGGAAATTACAGGTTTGTGCGAAGGAAGTTTGAAGATTTTGGAAAGAGAAGGGGGAGTGCATGATGGTAAAGGTGAAAACTCTGCCAAAATCCGGTTGCAGATTGTTTCAACCGCAAAATTATTACCAAATCCTAACGTGAGAGTGTGCCATGCGTGTGCCATGGAGGATATCTGGCTTGTGCCACTTCAGATTTTGCCAGAAGTCCCAGCCCGGAAGAGCTCCTCTCATTTCGGCACCGTTTGGCGCTTGTTTTCCGTCAACATTGAGCAGCGGGCGTGGAAAAATCCCACCACACTATTAATCATGTGGGGCGGACATAGACAGCATCCCACTCCCACACCAGTCATTGTCTCCTCAAACTACAAGTTGAGCGGCAAACTTTTTAAAGACAGGAACAGAAGCAGAGCAGCTCCTATTAATTCACCTTCAGTACCTCAGAAAGAGGAATATTGATGATGAAGGATTCAGATAGAAGCTTTACGCACAGGTTTAAACGCATGGTTTTAAACAGCAAAGTAAGTCTGATCTGTTAAACAACAGAAAATCACTTTTGATTTTGTTTTCTTCTCTTTTTCTCTGTCGACAGGAAGATGCGAAGCTGTCTGCAGGAGTTTGAACCTCGGCGTCACCGCGCACTGGAAGCTAATCCCTCGTTGCTTTTCGCCACCGCACCTGAACTCTTCCCTGACCCGGGCAGAGGCTTCACAGGGAGTCGAGTGGGAAGTTATTCTGAGTTCAAAAACAAGCAGAGGATGGAAACCAAAAGCCCTTCAGCTGGTAGCAAACTTATTCGAATTTTAGAACTACATTTTCAGCATATACTTTTTTCTCGAAGTTGAGATTTGTCTGTTTCAAATTTAGACTGCTTGAGAATTTAAATATTTCAGATTGTTTACAAATCAGGACTCCTTAGTCACTGTTAGTAAAGAGGAGTTAAAGGCGCAGACATTTGGCTGTTGGCCAGCTGAGGTCCATATCTTTCCACATTGTTGACACTCGAAGTTCTTGACAGGTCAGCATGGGTTAAAGATACTTTCAGTCAAGATAAAACTTTTTTGGTGAGATTTCTAGCGGCCAACATCAAGGCTAAAGCGAAATTCAACGCTTTGGCAGATTTGGAAACATCTCTCAGAGGGACCATAGCAGCGGAAATGTTTGAGTAAAGTTGGTTGTAATAAAGAATTTTGGATAATCCTGCTGAATTAATTGACTCTTTTATAACTGAAACTGTTCTCTGATCATGTTAAATGTTTTTGTGCAATATATAGTTACATTGTTAAGGTAAAAGCAAAACAGTCATCTGAGCATAACAAACAACTTCATAATTACTGTTTTAATTATGAACATGTTCACATATTCCCGAGACTGTTAATGATTAACCTGTGTCCAAACTTTTGTTTTTGCTCTTACTGATTGGTTCTTCTACGCAACAGGCTTGCGTTTTATGCTGCTGACTTAAATTCAGCAATAAATGAGTAAAATGCACACTGGTTAACCTTCAAATAAATCCAAATCACAGGGACTAAGATTCGCTGGGCTTTTTATTCATACACACAGAGGGCGACCTCAGGAGTAAGCCCTGTAAATCCTACAGACGGATGTTGGTAATATAACTTCACATCTCGGTATTTCAGCCAAACTATTAGGACACTAATCGCAGCAAAAATTTCTCACTTTATTTCAAATTAATTGGATGTAGACTCTGATAAAACATGTATTGGGAAGCTCATATTTTACCCTTTCTAACTTGGTGAGTTTAAGGATTTCTTATCAGGCAGAGTTCCCACCTCCTGCCTTGTATAACAATCACTTAAATATAAAATTACTTAATTTTGACTCATATTTTATTGGTAATTTCAGAGTGTTACCTTTGATTTTAAATGTAAATAAATTTTTACCGATACCCTGTTTCACATTTCACGAGAGAAATGTCCAATAATTTGACTTTCATAAGTTACTTGCGACACTAAGAAGCTCAGAAACTTGACCTAAAGATTCTTTCTCCCTGTTGTGGAGCATTATTTTTCTCAGGCTCTCAAGATAATCTCACGAAAAAATATTATCCAAATGTACTCACAGGTCATGACGGTCTGAGTCCAGAGTTTTTGTTAGGGGAGAAGAGATGTGACCCGCACCCTGTAGAGGATCACTTCAAATGAAAATAAGGCAGATTTTCAGATCTATTTCTGACCCCGGGGGCATTCATTATTCAACAAGTCACGTGAACTGGCGAATTAAAATTTCAGAACATTGGAAGTGACCTCTATTCGTGAATCAAATGACTTGAGATCCGTAATTGAACTAGTTGGGTTTCTTGGGAGTCTGCGCAAAATCTGTGTCAATCAGCCCTAACGCCATCTCCTGCACAGAGCCCATGTCTGCAGCGAGAGCTGAAGTGGAGACATGAAAATACAGAGTGCAAGGAATCGGCTATAATGTCACTTACAAATTCTGCTGCAGATATAACATTTGAAAATTGCAATAGGTAATTTATTAACGATGATATTCAGGTACTAAATACTGTTGATCCTGTGTATCTGCTACTGTCTGAGTTTTCACCGTGTGATTTTGTTTTACGATTAAATGCATTGCAATCGCATTCATTGTTTTTTATTGTTGTCCTACATGAAGAACAGAAGCCATCAGTGCCACAACATATTAAAGATCATGCTTAATTTTACCCCCTGTTTCAGCTCATATCTGCACCCTCCACGGCCTGACACAAGTGTTTCTGTGATTAATCGCACAAGGACTGTCTCTTGAAATAATTTTGGGAAAATTCATGGCTCAAATTCACACCTTGAGATCGTTTTGTTTCCGCGCTGTCTCTGGGTAAGGGGAAGAAAAAGCTTGAGGAGCTCTAAGCGCTGATGTATGGTCTGAACACTGAGTGTGTGTCGAAAGGTCAGGGGTCAGAAGAAGTGCTCCGAGCCGATGATTGGCCAGAGCGGGCTGTGTCCCCTGGTTGAACTCTCTATTGTTTGGATGTAGCAGGTAGTGACCAACACTCACACTCTGGTGCACTGAGGCTGGCTGAAATCTCCTCATAATGCAAAGTGAGAACAATATGTGTGAACGGATACATTTAACAACCCAGGACTGCCTTGATTCCCGCCTGAAGAGCAAAGCCCACTGCATAAGCAGTTGATATCTGCCTCATAAATTCTTTCCACATTTCATCTTTATCCGCGAAAATACGCATGACATCCGAGCGCATTTCACGGATTAGAACTACAGGCAATTGAGCTATAAAAGACATAATGGAGGACAAAATCACTGCACTTTGGGGCAATATGTTGCAGATAGAGTAAGTTTGCAATACTTCACACTTAATCGTATACACATATTAAACATTTAATATCAGAAGTGTTCCACTCCGGATAAATTTTTAAGACACTGCGTAATTTTACGCACTGAATACTACACTGGCTCACTCTGTATTGCATTAAAAAGAAAAATATGTTTCAATTTTTGTTAGATAAAGTTAAACTGACATATGGATATAAAGTGAAAGTGTGACGCAGTGTGTTTTCCAGAGCTCTTTCACACCACCACAATTTTACGCACGCATTCCCAAACACTACATAACTGTTAGAAAGCTTTAAAAAGCATAAATATTTGCTGGAATCCCTTTGAACGTATTGAAATGTAAATAAATATGAAAATAAATGTTTTGATTTGAAAAAATTAATCCACAATTTGAGGATTATTTAAAAGAAGTACGCATTTGGCACATAATTACGCGCGCTCAAAAATAAATCTTGCACGAGAAAATCAAATCAGTGTACGCATTGACAGAATGTTCAGAACCAAACCAGCTTTATAAGTGAAGAACATATTTATTTCACACGGACACATAGAAGCTATACTAACCTACATCACAGCGGTCTTTACTGAGACAACACATACAAATATTCACAGTTTAGAACACAGCACAACATGGGACGGACTAGCACAAAGAAAACTAGACCTTACGACAACAACAAACAGAAATCTACATGACGAAATTCTTTCCTTATTGTGCCTTCATTATGATTTGCCTATGTACATTAAAATGTGAAAGTTTCCTGGACTACATTCAACAGTAAACCAACCCACTCAAACACACAAACTACACTGTTACTCTGACTGATGCCAATCCTCTAAAACAGCCGTGTGGTTCTCTAACAGGCATCTTAACTCTCGCTAAATATCTTTCAAGTATATTAGAACTTTCCATGAGCAATGATAGAAAAAAATCATAAAAACATAGAAAAATGAGCTCCAACTTACTATAACTCCCTCAGTTTTAACTGTAATAATACATTTTTGATCCAAGTCCTATGTTTGAATGTGCGTTATCCTTCCTTTCATGATAATAAACAAATATATAAACGCTTCAGTTGCCACTGTGGCAATTAAAGGTGGATTTCAAGCTTATATGAAGAGGGCGAGGACGAGCGGAGAGTGGGGAGAGGGCACAAAGGACGTGACAGGGGCCCAATGGCAGAGGCGAAGGGAAGGAGAGAACACCATGAGTGTAAAATACTGAGAATCGGTCCATCAAATTCCACTTGTGTTATTTGCCATCTCAGTCTGGATTGGGGTTCTTGCGGGGTTGGGGGTTCGCTCAGGCACTATAGACCTGCAGTGCACGGCGTGGGGACGAGCTGCTGGCCTGTTTTGATCTGCTGCTGCTGCTGGGCCCCCGAGGCTGAGGACGAGGCCGAGCTGGAGGAGCGGATCTTGGTGTTGGGCAGCTTGTGCTCCTTCTTCCACTTCATCCTCCGGTTCTGAAACCAGATCTTGACCTGGCGCTCGGACAAGCACATGGTGTGTGCAATCTCAACCCGCCTGCGCCGGGTCAGGTACCGGTTAAAGTGGAACTCCTTTTCCAGCTCCAGAGCCTGCTGGCGGGTGTAGGCAGTGCGGGACCTCTTGGGCACTCCTCCAGTGTAACTTGCGTTGACTGGGGGGAGGAAGAAAAGCCATATAGAGGAAAGCAAGCAGGTGTTACATGATAGCGTTTATTCCAAAGCTCCTTATTCCCTCCACTGAGCACATTCGAAGATAAAAATTAAAAATAAAACATCGCTGTATTTGTTCTGACATTTAAACCGTTCTGTTTGTTTTACTCTGTCTTGTTTCAGTTTACAGACATGACCTTAATGTGGAGATGCCGAGTGTACAAGCACTCGCATCCAGGGACAGATCAAGCTTAGAAATGATTAACAAAACAGCGGGGTTGGATATTACAGTTTGGCTCGGCTCCAGTGGTGGAGGTAGTTTGGGTTTAAAAAGCAACAAAGGCACATGGCCCCGACAGACGAACACAGGCTATAAAATTTACGAGGGTCCTTAATTACCGACCCTGCTGCTCGATAGTCGTAAATTGCTGTTGTAAGGGCTGCTACTAGTGCTGCCTCAATAGGCTCGCGTGTGTTCCAGTGCTTGTTTCTCAGTGGTTCTGCTGTTTAACCGTGACGATAACTCACCGGTGCTAACGTGGACCTTTTTCATCCAGGGATAGACCACCGGCTCCTTGCCCTTCGCTACACCGGGATACACCTCACCGGCGAGGCTGCAGTCTTTGCTGGCATTTGCCCCTGCGCCACCGTCTGGGGCCGCGGTGAGGCGGGGACCGTGGCTCTGTGGGACCGGCTGCGGCTGTGCGTGATGCCCGTCGCTGAAATCATCGAGTCCGGTGGCGGGGACGTTACCGTAATCGTAGCCCGATTCTGTATAGTTTGACCTCGGATAGGATGGCTCGTCGTGATGGGGGAAGCCCGTATCTTTTGGCCGCTCGTAGTAATCACCGGGGTTGGGGATGTATCCGCTCTGCTGATATTCGTCGCATGGAGGAAAAGAAGGCTCGATATAGTTGGAGTTTATCAAGTAGGAACTCATGGTCATTAATTTGTGAAGTGCAACAATACTAATTTTTATCGCGCTGTCGTTTTTCTGATCTCCACAAAACCCTCCTACTCCCTGTCAAATGTACAAAGTTGCCTGGTCACGTGTGAGGCGCCACCAATCACGGCGTGTCCTGTGGGCATCATGTAAACAGGAACCAATGGAAAGCATGGCATTGGTACCACCAACGCTGCTCGGACTGGCTTACGTTGGTGTTTTCCTTATTAAATCACAGTATATAAAGCAAAAGCAATCAACTAACTTGTTTACTGCATGGGGCCAAACTTCTGTGGGTGAGGCTTTCCTGCACGAGAGAAAAATCCACATCCTCTGGAAGAGACAGTGGATGCGTAATTCAAACCCTGAGAAAATAAAGGCCACCATGAACAAAGACTATGTCTATCAGAGGAATATATATCTATTGTTCGAGTTGTGAAAGCGAGCCCTTAAACCAAAAAGATGATCAAATGAACGGAAAGCGCAAAAACAACCATGCAAACTGCAAATTTAAATGATGACAATGGAAAACTGAGCGCGCTCACTGACGAGCCGCTCCTCTGCGGACACAAGCCTGTGTATGAAGACCTGTGCACCACTAGAATCTGAACTATACACACACACACACACACAGATGCAAAAACCAAAATTTCTCTTCATCTGTCACGTTGCATAAGCATCAACACCTGAAAAGAACCTCTGATCTTTCCGTTCGTGGCTAGAGATGTGTGTGACACTCCTTCCTTCTATTAACAAGAAAACAGCCATAACTGTAAAATGTTTCTGCACTTTGTTTGTGCAAAAACACCACAAAAAAAAAACTCCTGAGGCACTGATCGCGCGTTCACCACCAGCAAATAAGAGGCCTACTTTAAACTGCCAGAAACGGACCCACACACTTGCAGGTGCACGTCTGTTGCATTTCTATGCACTAACAAAAGCATGGGAAATATAAAACAGCACACAGTGAGAAATGTTATGTTTATACTGTAACTCACAGGCAACAACACTTTTATTACACACCTTTCCCATTGGATGTAATTGATATGCATATAATGCTCATAAGTTTGCAGATATTTAGTTCTTTTTGTTCTTATTTTCCTTCACTTTCATACCTGTTAAGAGTTGTTTAAGCAAGTTTTTTTTTAGAAAGTGATAATATGCGGGGTTTTGCTTTTTTTTTTTTTTTTTTTTTTTTTTAAAGAAGCCCAAGAGTAGATATCCAAAAAAAATCCTAACACATTTGCGGGTGGCCATGTTGGTGCCTATCTGAGTACAGCAACCTGGGGTTACTGTAACTGTGAAAGAATATAGCATGTTTAAAGTAGATGGCTATGTCAAGTTTAGATAGATCAATACTTTAGTACTCCAGTACAAATTTGAGGAACTCTTTGGAGAAATAATTTCCTCACTATGTTTTCTAAATA
This sequence comes from Halichoeres trimaculatus, assembly GCF_033239565.1. NCBI lineage: Eukaryota > Metazoa > Chordata > Actinopteri > Labriformes > Labridae > Halichoeres > Halichoeres trimaculatus. Next base: position 22,072,330 of record NW_027437192.1, read on the forward strand.
CAATGAAACTCGTATTTTAACGCCTTGTGTTTTTAGGTATATTTATGTCTGAATACAAATTGGACAAAAAGTAAAAATGTCTGACCGTGATTCTCGCCTGCAGCCATCATGTCCAGCTCGTCTTTCCTCCACATGTCCGAGGCGGCTCACTGTATCCCCAGCTCCTCTTCAAAAAGCTCGTCCTCACTGTCCACGTCAACAAGGCCTCTGCATGGAGAAACAAGAGGCTAAACTTCGGAAATATTGAAAGCTTTTTTTTTCACTCCTTTCTTTTCTTTCCTTTTATTTTTTTTCACTCTGGTCCCCCCCTCTATTCTATTCTGTGACTGAACAGAGATAACTTCTGCCTGACCCCAAAGTGACACCGTTTCCATTTTGTTTCTGATTAATCTTGCCCATTGACAGTCTTTGTTAAACAACAAGGCGTGCCCCCTTTTTCCAAAGGGGCGACATTTTCATATCTGTTAGACGCAGTGACCTGAGGTTCACCCCGGACTTGGACTTCAGTTGTCCAGATTCTGCTCAACTTCTGGGGGAGCTGATGTGGGGGGCAGCATTCAGGAAGGTCTCCAAAAGGTTTTTAAAATTTGTCCAAAAGGGGTCCAACTGTCTCGAAAATAACTCGTCGAACTTAGAGTTTGGATGTTTGGAAGGAGAGGACCACGCAACGTTGGGGATGTGCTGCTGAAGAAGCTGAGAGATTTGTTTTTACTTGAAATGAATATTTTTATCAGTAAAGTTCTCGGTATTAGCATAAAACTTAAAAGGGGTGAATTCCTCTTTTACTCTTATTCTCCTCCATCTTTGACTTCTCATGTGCTCACACTGTTGCTGTAGGGCAGAGCTGTTGCTGCTATCTTGTGTATCTCACAGCCGTTCTCAAACCTAACTTATTGTAAGTGGCAGCTCGTGCTACTTTGCGCCATATATCCACGGTGCATCCGCATGGCCCAGAGACCACCTGAGAGGCAATATGTCAACATAATGTCAGCGGTAAGACAACTTCACATGATATCTAAATTTACAGTCTGCTGCCATTCTGTTATATATGTCCAGTGTAAATATGGGCCACATCAGCACGGCTATTATCCACTTACACTCAGAGTTATCCTCGCCTCAGTATGACCCCTCTGTGTTTACAGGTACTTGTTGCGGGGGGACCACATTTTTATTAATTCTCAGCTGTTAAAAACTTCATTAGAGTTACCATCACAGCCAATTAAGTGCTGTAAAACACGCAAAGAAGAAAACACTCCTGGTGATGCTCCTGTTATCTCCTGTAAGGTGCTGCTGTGTATCTAAAGGCAATGACGCTTCCTTATATTTCGTTACTCACAAAATTTAACAGGATAACAACACCAGTCGACTCTTTGATAAAAATGATGCATTTAAAAGTTTTTCTAAATTAATTTACCTTACTATGAGCATTTCTTTGAAAATGTATTTTTCGTTTTATATGAAATATCAATAAAAGTCTTGCAACACACACATCTCGGGACTTGAACTATCCAACAGTTGGATCATGGTGTCTCCTTCCACCACGTATACTGTGAAGTGAAGGTCTATTTAAGATTATACATCATGCTGACAGTTTACTGTAAATTTAGATTATCAGAGAAGTGCTGCGACGATGGTGACAAATTGCAGATGCTTCTCACAAGGTCTCCTGTCTATCCGGAGCTGTGACGGCCTGAATAAAAAATCCTCCCTGCATTCCAGATGTGACAAAGATTCCGGCGAGAGATCACTTTTCATACCTTCATGGAAATGTTTTGATAAAGGTGAGCCCTCGGAATAAAATGTTTGTCTGTTTCAGTGTCACGCGTGGTTATCCTTTCACATATTTGGGAAGCAGAGTGAACTTTTTCACAACAGTGCTCTGTAGGTTTTTAATGTGAAGCAGCAGTCATTAAGGAGACGGACGTTATTGTAACCTTCGAGCCAGTGCGAGCTGTAGGAGAGGAGCTGCATCCTTTAGAAAGACTATAAACAACTTCCTTATTCCCCCTGTTGTTGGAATCTGTTACACTCAGCCAGTGTAACTAAGACCAAACAACGTTTTCCATGACTGAATGACTGAAAGAAACCAAAGATTAACGTTAAAGATGAAATCATTCATTAAAAGGCAACTTGAAATGAGAACAGGAATAATTCACAGAATGAACGAATTTACAGTCTTCATGGTTGAGCATCAACGCCCAGAGAAAACTTAACTATGATATGAATGTAAACATTTTTTGCTGGTAGTTCTCATAACTTTGTTTTTGATTTTAACATTTAAAGGGTACATCGTACAAAAAGATGCACTGTGTGACGCACAAACGTATGTTTCATAATGTATTTCTAAATGTTTATTCCTGGTATTACTTTGAGTTGAAAATAAAATGACTGTAAAAGAGAGCATTGTCTGCATTAAATTCTTAATTCTAAAAAATTATCTTAATTCTGATTTCATCTATGCTTTGTTTCCGTAATTTTTGACAAAAGCTTGTTTTATTTCCGTGTGACGCCATGCAGGTTGTTTATGAGATCATGCGCCATGGTGGGGACTACTTTTCCCAATTTAGCCTCTTTTCATTCAAGTTATTATATTTAGCATTGCGTTTTAAAATATCTTATCTAATGGCGCCATTTTTTTAAATTAAATTTTATTAAAATTTGGTTTGCTATCGTTCGGCCTCAACGCCAACAACCAGAGGTTTCATATTTTGAACCTTTGGATAGAAAAGTAACCGTGTTTTTTTTTAAAATCCTAGTTTAAAAATATAATTAAAAGTGAAAGTATTCAATTCACTCTGAAAAAAATGAAAATTTTTAGAACTTTCTTATTGTTAGTCAAAAAACATCTGTGCCGTTTCTGCTTTCTTTAAAGGATTCTATTCAGCAGACCAGGAAGAGAGGGGCTAAATGATTTTTAAGGGGTCCGGGGGCTCGATTTGGGGGCTGTGGGCCTTCCCATTACCCTGTGACCGGGTCGAGAGTATCAATCCTCAAAATGCAAATTTTGCCCTCGTCCCCAAACATATCAAATGCAATTTATTCAAAGGAAATTCACCAATCAACCGCCTTAATAAAACGCCAGCCACTCAATCTTGTTGCCTGGGACGGGTGGGGGGTCCTCTCCCCCGGTCCCAAACGCGAGGTCACCGCGCTTCCAGGGTTCACCTGGAGTGCATCGTGCAACATATGTAATTCAAAGCTATTCTGTCTTTTGTGTGGAGAGTCAAGATCGCTATTATAAGGCTGGCATCAAGCTCGGAGAGAACAGATGACGGAGACTTGTTCAGCGCGTAAACTTTTGACCCCAATTTTTCCTCCTCCTCTTCTGCTGCTGCTGTTATCTCCCCCTCATCTGTCCCAGCCCGGTGAGGCATCGAGCCCTCTTGAAACGAAAAATTGATTTGAACAATGTGTTTCTCTCTTGCCATCAGGATGATCATTTCCCCAAATTTCATAATTAGAGAAGATGCCAGGATAAGACCTAAAACGCGATTGTAGCTTTATGATGCTTCCAACAAGGGAGTGGAAAGATAAATCCAATCGGCTCCCACTCAAGCCTAATAGAGCTGTAAAATATGCAAATCATTCATTAGCGTTATAGAGACACCAAAGCAGCCAAAAGTCTTTGTTGGAGGCCATTCTTAAAGTTAGACTCCCACTCTCTCCTCACATTTTTTCTCCTCCGGTGCACGATGCAACCACAGGCTGCGTGTCCCTTCGCTAAATTCATTTTTACGCATTATGCTCATAGGCAACGCCAAGCGAACGTGCCATTAACGTGAAACGCACGTGCGTGCGCGTGTTGGTGCGCTGTACCGTGAGTGTGTGAGCAGATCCCCCTTCTCCTGCATACAGCAGACTGACAGTGAACTTGGCCTAAAGCGAGCTCTGCTGGTGGCTCAGAGAGGATGCAGATTTATCTTGGTGCTGTGGCTGACCTCCAGATGAACCTACAGCTCCTCTCCCTCGCTCTCCTGGCAGTTTGCCGCACATGTGGCTCTGTCGAAATATCTTCTTATGAATTATCGTATAGGCTTTTAATTTCCAGATAGATGCACTCTCGACGTGTCCTTTTATAATTTCAGTGCACCCTGAGACCATACTGTGAAAGTCAGCGCCTGAAACTTTATTTTATTTTTTTTCTAAACTAATTGCTTCCGTTCACTACAATGAACAAATGTGTTAGTCTTGAAACAATGGGTGAAAACAGAACTTTCGAGCCATATTTTTGTTGGTTTTGGATCACTTTCAGTTTTTGTTGGATCGAAATTAAAAGAGGAAGGATAAAATTGGTTAGACATTTGTTTCGCATACCTAAAATTTTGTTACCCATCGATTGAAATCGTTTAAGCTATTCCTGATAAAACCAGGATTAAATGAGATCTTATTTTTAAACATGATACCAAATAACGTGTGATGGCCTTTTGTGGTGATTCAGGCCTGTGCGTAAAAGGAACCCGGGTACATTTGGAATATAATAGTTGGTTCTTCTGCAAATCCTCTAAGGAAAAAAAACTCAGAGCTGCCAAAACTCATTATACAGTGATGTCCGGTAATATTTGAGTTGTTTTCATATCTGGCCTCGAAATGTCGAAATTAGACACGAGCGCGTCAAGTAACACACTCGTTAGAGCAAAACTAATCCAGGAGTGATGAAAAGAAAAAGCCCAACACGTCCAAAAAATAAGAAGCTAGGAAAGTGACCAGTTTCCTGTTTATAGTCCATGAATTTTTGGGGATCGGGGTCCATTTGCCGGTCACTGCTCGGACAAGAGGTCAGCACAAAGCGAGAGTGACTTTTAAAGAGGTCATCTGAACTTTTCAACCCCAAACACAAAACGGAATTCCTTTTCAAACGTCTCCCTGCTGCTGTTTGTCCCCATGTTGTGTTTACTTGACACTGTTTACAGCCCGGAGCCAAACACGGTGCCAACATGTGGAGCGCGCAGCCAAACCACAACTGCAACTTTTTTTGTTTCCCCCAAATGATGAAGCAACAACTTCCAGAAGTCATAAGCACAAACAGAATCCAATAGCTGTAAATGTACAGGCCTGCATTAGCGCGTAACTTCATCAGGGAAACCTCCACACTCCACACACCCCGTGGAAACTTTCTGGCTCTGTGAATCCTCCAATGCAATAAAACGACAACAAGTAGAAGTTTGAGGGGGTGGAAATGGACACAGAGATAATTATCCAACATGTAAAAATGGATTATGAGTTACACCACAGATGGAGGGAAACAAGTTACACGGGGAAGGAAGCAATTAAATAGCCATGAGCCGGACCCAACCCTGCGCAACATCTGCCGAGACCAGCATTCAGCACTGCACAACTGACAAATTAGTGTAATGGTCTAATAGGGACAGATAGAGGGAGCGAATACAATAATACGGCTGTTTGACACAGCCTGGCTGTTCGCGCGCTACCGGAAAGTCTGCAGAAACTTACCCAGAGACGCGCTCCTCGTCCTGGAGAGCGTCCTGTCCATAGTGAGCCAAACAGACTCTCTGTACCGGTCAAGTAACACTTACAGCCTGCAAAGAGAGAGTCAGACGAAGCCTCGCCGTCAGTGCGATTATATGTTATGTGCAATATACTGTCAACTCCCCAAAACCATAAAACTTACTTTAATGGCCACCACGTGACCGTTTATGGCCAGTGAGCCTATCTGGCCGCGCTCCGGATGATTTTTACGATCTAATTCATAGACAAAACCCCCCATTCATTTAGCACCCAAATGTCAGAGAGCCAGAGTCGAGCCTAATAAAGTTTACAGCTGGAAAAGTCGGGCTGATTTTCCGGGAAAAGCCCAGGAGTCTGTGCGCAAAGGGGGACGCACTGCCCCTGGAGCCGGTTAGTGACCAAGGACCCCCTCAAAACCCCCCAAGCTCCAGCAAGGTGAGTAAGACATGAAGCTTTCATTCAAGAGACCTGTTGAATTCAAGATTTAAGCTCAGGTAACTTAGGCTGATTTTTAAAGCACCAACATGAAAAAACAAACTAGAAAACACAGAGGAAACTGACTCAGTGTAAGCGGTCGCTCCAAACGCGCAAATGGAGAAAGGAAATTTTACAAAAACTCACCGAAAAGTTGCCGTTCCAGTAGAAAGTTTATTATATTGGCAATCATTATCAGTTTCATTATTTTTATAGTATATTCTTGTCTTCCAGTCCTGGAAAAAACAATTACAAAAAGCTAATCACGATGGAGTTTTACACTTAATGGCGAGGAAATTTACTGTGGAGCCCTCCATGGTCAAACAAAGGCAGAACAATCAAATGTTGCGTTCGGGTCAACGAAAAACAGCAGCTCCAGCTGAAAAATTACAAATATAAGAAATTAAAAGATACAATGTAACAGCTACTGTACAAACAAGACTGGGAAGGAACCTCTGTCCATACAAGTGTCCACAACGCATCACAATAATCACGCACTGCTTACCGCTGGCTCTACTTTTTTGGAAGCAAGTTTTCTGACAAGTTGGTACAATACATCAAACAAATAAATACATACATATACAGTACATACAGAGAAAACAAGGCATAACACAAAGGCAGCTCAACCGTCACCCTTTTCTATCAGGGCGTTATTGTTCTGAGTGCATCACACAACTTTTACTGGATTTATCTGCGGTAGGTAAGGTAGCATCTCAAGCTTTTATTATTTTTATTTTCCGTCTGAACAAGAAATAATTTAAACAAACATTTATGTTTCTTTTTTTCTCTAAATCTAGACAGAACTGTACAGAATGCGTGTTTTTAATCACGTAAGCATAACCATTGTGGGGATAAAAAGGAAAAAAAAGGAATATGAGGGTTTATTTTTTGACATACAGCGGGGGTTTGGGGTAGGAATGTCCCCCTGTCCCGCACACAGCCCCTTTTACAAGTCTCTGCGCCTTTTGAAGAGGGACGAAGAGAAGTTATTACAATCTTTGTTCTATTTTCATAGTGCTCGTAATCAGAGTTGAAACAGGGAATATCAGGGCCTGTAGCCTGCTCCGCCCGCTGCCGCCATGTTCATGCTCTTCAGCTTGTTGTCTTTCTTCCACTTCATCCTGCGGTTCTGAAACCAGATTTTGATCTGTCTCTCTGAGAGGCAGAGGGCGTGGGCGATCTCGATCCTCCGCCTGCGGGTCAGGTACCGGTTGAAGTGGAACTCCTTCTCCAGCTCCAGGGTCTGGTACCGGGTGTATGCTGTCCTGGCTCTCTTGCCCTCTGGTCCGGACAATTCTGTTACGGCAAGAGGAGAAAACGTTGAAAAATGACACCTGCAGAAACTTTTTTAACCAGGATTTTTAGAATTTGAAGTTTTTTGGCTGGATGGCTTGAGCAGATGATAACTGCGTAAAACTTGGCATACTATTAAGTTATTTCCAGCAATCTCTTTGAGCATAATGCACCAAAAATACAGATTTATAAAACCTGAATATACGTGTTTTCAGTGGGATTTTCCGAGCCAGTAATGACACGTAAAATGTGGCGTGTTTTGCTGGAAAAAAAAACAGTTTAGTAAACAAAAACGCGTATAAGAGGTACATAATGCAGACTGTCCATCACCGAACTCTAAATTCATTTTTTATTCTTTTGAATTAGCCCTTACCTGCTCAGTGCTGACATTACTGATAAGCTACTTCACTCCAAACAGGTGAGGTTCGGATACGGCACCAAATGCCCACCTTAAACTCAAATATGTAAATCTCCTTTTAAAACAAAATTCATCCTAAATAATCACCATTTGGCACGATATCTTAAGTTTTAAAGCCCCTGAATTGGAGATGAGCACAGTCACACCTTGACCGAACAATAACAGTGCCACGTCTCAAAAATCAATACCAGCTAATTAAAAGAAAAGTTTCCATACCGTGATTTATGTGCAGTTTTCTCATCCATGGATAGATCTGAGGCTGTGTGGAGTCGGTGGTATTCTGTGGAGTTGTCGGTGCGCTCCCCGAAGGCTTCTCCTCCTCGAGGGGGGAAGCTTTGGACACACAGTCCCGGCTAAGCAGCAGCGAGCCTCCGTTAGAGCTCGAGCACGAGGTTGTGATAGAGTTTTTCACAGCTCGGTGTTGGGGCTGAGTCTCGGTGGCCGGTGACGAGCTGGCGACCGAGGAGCATGGCAGCGGGTCAGGTGGAGGAGATAGAGACGAGGTCCCAGTGCTGCTGGCGGACTGGGTGTACCTGACCTGCTCCACTGAGGGTGTCGCCGCCGCTGAGTGGCTCGGGGAGTAGCCCTGCGTCCGCTCGCTGCCCACAAAGTGTCCGGTACCTTCCCGGCCAACTGTCAGGTCCATCCCGTTGTAGCCATAGCCATACCTGCTGGAATGCATGGCTGTGGAGTCTCTGTATTGCTCGTTTCCCGAACCATGGTCTCCATAATTATGTAACTGGAAGTCCGCGCCATTGGGATAGCGTCCGCAGAATGAGTTCACAAAATAGGAGCTCATTTGTTGACAATTCCAACGTTTGCTGGTTGCAGGTTTTGTTGTTGTTTTTATTGTTTTTTGGAGGTGAAACAGCATAAACCTGTGTGCTTGATTTGTGGCTCTTATGCTTTAGCGCGTCCTATAGCACCCTTGCACAATTTATGATGAATTATGGAAATGAGTGGGACATGGACTTGATTCTCTCTTACGTAGGCACCCAAATATGGGGTACGGCGGAGTATCACGTGCTTTTGTTGACCAGTCGTAAATCCTGCTTGGTGACCTCGAGAGGTAAACTCGTGCACACAGGAAATACTGGGTGGGATGAGAAGGGCGCGCGCCTCCGAGCGCCCGTGGCTAGGGCAAACTCAGAGGCAGGGCTCCTGTGTTTTGGATTGTCGTCGTGCGCCATCCTCTGGTGCAACTGATGCACTGCGTGTCTACGGAGGTTTGTCAGGCGTGGGCTCCGCGTGGGGTCATTCGGAGGTTAACGACCATTGCGGCAAAAAGCAACGAGCTCCTAAACAATACAACAAGTGACACGCTGAGAGTGCAATCTCTGAGAGGAGAGTCGACAGAAATAATTCCATCAAGATCTGTTATGTATGTTATGATAGAGGCGATGAGTGCAAATAGTCTGTGCAGTTAATGGAATAAGAGTTCATTCAAAGTCGGGCTGCCTATATTCTTTCATAACCATAAACAAATGAAAAAATACTTATGTTGTGGAAAAATTAATGATGGGGGAAAGTTCTGTCTTAGTATAAGAGCCAAGGAGTGCGTCGTCAGAGCTTATGACATTCAGTCGGAGGCCTGGGTTTTATGCCACGTTGAAAAATTTATATCTTTAAATATAAGCCACATGAAGGCACTGAATGCCTCCTTACTGTCTCCTCTGAGGTAGTTGAAAATTTTAAACCCTCAAACATAAAGACCATTTGAATATTAAGCACTTTCTGTGTGTGTTCCTGTGTTATTACGCTTTCCGTGAATGGCGTATCGAGGATTATATTATCTGCAAACAGACAATATTTCATCAGATTGTATTTTCTTGGTATTTGGAATGCTGCTTATAAGGGCGAAATGACCCCGTTTGTTTAGCAGTTAGCATGTATTGTAATTTAAGAAAAGGAGATTTGAAATAAATTAAGGCCTGGGAAGGCTGGTTTGGACAAATTGAGTCGTGAAATTGTAGACCAATGATTTCTTTTTTTAAGCATAACAAACAACAGAAATTACACAGTATGTGCTCAGTTTCACTGTTCGTACTATTTAAAATCAGACCCAGAATCTCTGTCTCTTATCTTACATGCAAATAAATCTGTATAAAGAAAACACATCTTACTTTAAAAAAAAAAAAACAGACTGAAAATAAAAGAAAAAGAAAATAAATAAAACTGTCGAATCAGTCGACTCAAACACTCCAGAGTAATATGGTTAAGATGTGTATATATTTTTAATTTTAAGTTTAACTTTAGCTGACTCTAATTTTCAGGGGGGAAACACGCTGTCATTGTAGGCTGTCAGTGAAAGAAATAGGGTTAAGAAGCGCAGAAGAGCAGAGGAACAAAAATGCGAAGATCCTCAGAGTATGGAGCAAACATGAAGCCTGAAAAGAGATATGACACTCCGTCTTGCGCTTTCCGTTTGCTTTTCTCCCTCTGGAATTTTTATGGCACCTTGTCTCTTAAAGGCAGCGACACGTCCTCTGTTTTCCCACTTCGAGCCTTTCCCCAGCCCCGACACATGCCCAATGTTTCTCACAAACACAGTACGTTAAAATTATTTTTCTGTGAGGTATGTGCATTTTTTTCCAATCAAAAATACCCCACAAAGCATGGGATGAGCAGCAAGCTTCCACATCCAGCTGGCCCGTAAGGAGAGAAGACCTGAACTGTGTGAGAGTTGGCTCAACACTCATGCCCTAACAGCTGATTTATGGCTGACCAATGGCAACAAAGTTCCCACGAAAAGTATTTCCCGGCTTTGAGCCAGGGACACACCCAGGATCTAAATAAGGAGCAAAAGAAAAGAGAGGAAAGGAGACAGCGTCAAACATATCGAGCCAGGAGCATGGGGGCCACTGCTGAAGGAAAACTGGTGGGCAGTGCACTCTGCAGGCGCAAACACACACCAGCACCCGCAGCTAAAATCCAGTGCGTAATGATTTTGTGTCATTACGCACGACTAAAAAGAACAGTAACAGCACACAACAATAAATAGGGCACGATGCACAACGGAACAACACAGCAAAAACAAAAAACACTCCAAACAACCAAAAAGAACTGGATCACAGTTTCCTCACGATACACATAAGTCACTGTAGCTGCTTGCGCTGAAGTAAAGACTGACGAATTTTACGCAGCGATGTCAGATGTGGAAATAAACATTAGTGTCACTGCATGTCATATGTGACATTACATGCACTTTCAGCTTGAGGATTTATTTACTTGGCATAATACATTTGCTCCAAAGAGAATCATCGTGGTGCCAAAATACACAACACTGTGGCTCAGTGGGTTTAAGTGAAAGCTCCCAAAATTAAAATTACCAGACAAAAACAGAGCAGCAGAATTCTCTTATCCAACACGAATATTTAATATATGAAACTCCTCTCATATAAATATTAATTTGGATTAAATAAAGGTCGCCCAACATTAACAATCTTGTTTTGTAAAATACACAATCATGCCATTTCTCAGCAGCCTGCATGGATAGAAATCGAAGTCTGTACGCACAAGTTTTAAGCACGAAAATACCAGCACCAAGCAAGGCGACCAGTCAAATATAAAATAGAGGTCGACGTGTCTGAGGTCCACTTGCAGCATAACAAGCAGAGCTGCAACCGAAACCACTCCAATGTCTCCACAGGAGGGCGTTAAAGAGCACATCTAGTGGCCACATTCTACCCAATGAAATGTGTATCTGAAAGCCCGTCTCCATTTAAATGCAACAAACAAATGAAGTTGTGAGGGCAAACAGAAGCCAACATGGATCAAAAGAAAGAGATCAAATGAAGCAGCAGCAGAAGTTTTGTTTTGCAATCCAAGATGGACAGCATCTGCTGTTCAAGTCCTACCAAATGAGCTAACCTGACACCTTAGAGCCATATGTACACAAAACACAAACAAGGCGGATGCTTAAAATAACTAACTGTGTATACTTTGCTTTATTCTTTTCTATCTGATCAAAAATTCAACAAATGGAGGTTCCTGATCTCTTACCTTGTGGAGGTCTCTGCCTGTAAACAGGGGTGCAAAGTGGACCGGGTTGGCAGGTGCAGACGACCATTGACGGAGGGAAGTGTCCAGCTGCGTCCCCGGACGGAAGCCAGGGCTCCCGAGGGGTCAGTGACGCACCGGGGCTCCTTCCTCTCATCCTGCCAGAACGTGTCAGGAGAGCGACAGCAGGGCACCTAAAGGATCCAGACATATCCCAAGGCAAGCTCTTGCGCATTGAGTCTCAGACTCACCGAAAAAAAAACTACACAAAAAGGGAGAAGATGCATAAAAATGTGGAGGTTCGCTGGTGAAAACAACCGTGCAGACGCTCAAGACCGTTAAATGAAAGGCTGCTCTATTCCTCTATTGGAATTATACATAAAAAAGTTCATGTTCACGGGTCTCCGTCACATGACAAACCACAGCCAATGGGAGGGCGAGCTGGGTCGTAAAGTTGCATTGCTATGTTGTAAATTTTCATAAACAACAACGGATTTATGGCCCAGCGCTGGAGGGAGAGATGGGGAGAAAGAGGGGGAGTAAAGGAGGGAGAGGAGGGGAGGGAAGGGGGCAGGTCATCGTCAGGCGCCATCTTACAGAGGGAAGAGGCAACGCAGAGTTCAACAGTAATTTCCCTTCATCTGCAGCCTGCCCCATCTCGCATCCTCATAGTTCACATTCCCCAGCTGCAGTGTTTACCCAAGCCACAGAATGGACGCACGTAACGTTACATGTAACCTAATATTGACCGCAGTGAGGATAAATTATTATCTCCAAGAGCGCCAAACTGCTGTGATTATACCCGGATTGGTGCGGTTATGTCGAGACCACAGAAAATGCAAATATTAAGAGTAAACAAACAGAAAAACAGTTTAACCAAAGATAATATTTTTATTAACAGAGTAATGACTTAAGAATAGTTTTCTTTGTTTTATTGTTTATATTATTCACATTAAAAGGAGGGAACGGAAATATTTTAGTGTTTGCATTCATGTTTTTTTTTAAGTGCATGCATGGATTGAGTGTATCCACGATCCCGGCATAAAGTGAGTCCTGAATAAAATAGTCAGGATTTTTTCTTTCTCTTTTTTTTCTGTTACAGTGCATGGTGAGGACTGCAGAGTATTTACGTTAGGTTAGTCCTGTTTACAGCGAAATAAGCAAAAAGAGCATGAGGTAGGTTAGAAGAGTTCATCCAAAGATAAACAAATATTTCAGCCTGAGCGCAAGCGGTGATTTTGAAATAGAAGATAGTGTCACACCTCATGAAATAATAATTAAAGGCGTTAATTTAAAAAAAAAAAAAAAAAACTACGAATAGCCTTGGTTTCAAATAAGGGAAATTTACCAAGAAGTCAAAATGTGCCCTATTAAGAAAACACAATGGTCTAAAGATACATGTTGTTGGCATAGGTAGCATGTAGCTGTTTAAAATCATTTTAAACAGTGAGTGGAGCTTCATAATAGAAGGTAAGTAATAGGTAGTTTTTGGTTAAAGTGTGTAGCTTCAGTAGCATAGTAAATTTAAGTTACAGGTTAATTTCTTTATGAAAATATTGTTGGATGATTTAGCCCTGTTACGCGGGGCATCTTCTGCTTTGTTTAAGTGGAGATACATAGATTATGTTATTAAATGCTCATTACATAACCGCCTTCTTTTGTAAATAAATTTGTCTTACAAAGGTTACATTGTGTGGATGTTGTGTGATTAAAAACGCGTGATTAATATTCAAAATGTCTGTTTTTGTTTTAATGCTTGTTTTTCCTCTGTCGTTACTTTGCAGCCGTCTCTGACTCCGAACCGTCGCCCCTTTTGTCTCCAGCTCTGCGGTCCGTGGACTCTGACGTAGCCTGGGTCTCTCCGTCCTTCTCCCCGTCGGAAGCTGACACCGGTTCCTCTTTGTGGTCTTTCTTCCACTTCATCCTGCGGTTCTGAAACCAGATTTTGATCTGTCTCTCTGAAAGGCAGAGGGCATTGGCGACCTCGACCCTCCTCTTGCGGGTCAGGTAGCGGCTGAAGTGGAACTCTTTCTCCAGCTCCAGGGTCTGGTACCGGGAGTAGGTCTGCCGTCCACGCTTTTTGTTCGGATCTGTGGATGAAAAGATGCGTCTTTTAACTTGAAGGAAATTTATTTTTGCACCATGTGTGAGATTTGGTTCCGAAAAAACAATATCCTTTTACCAAACTAGTGTGAGCAATAAAAAATATTGTGTTTGGAATTCTCCTGGGACTCGTTTATTAAATTTGTCTAATGATTTCACTTTAACCCCCAATCACACCTGCACAGAAACACCTTTAATCCCAAGCTAAGGCTTTAAAGAAATCGTTTTCAGATCTCTGCATCTCTCTTAACTGTTCCTGCTGGGATGTTTGGCCTATTCCTTCTTTGATACCCTGCATGCCTTTCCAATTAAAAGCCAACAATCTCCTGCGCACCAAAGGGGCCGTAAGTAATTAGATTACAGCCCCCATCACCTTTCTCCTTCACAATTATAACAAACCCCAATGTTTCAAATTACTTGCATTCTAAATCCACTTGACTGCTTTATGTAACAGACAATACTGGGCCGTATTGATCCAGCAATGTCTATACGAACCAGGTTCAGAAAGTAGCAGAGCCTCTGCAGTGCAGACCCAATTAGAAAGGAGCTGCAGAGTGCGAGAGAGCTGATTTACACAACAGGCTGCTCTTTTTTACAACCACAAAGGGGAGAAGAGGCTATAAGAGTAATAGGAGTGCAGAGAAACCCCCCAGCGGCAAGGTCTCTGCGCACTCGACACACAGGAGCGCTGGCCAAATGAATTTATGGCTTCAGAACTCATTAGTTGCGCAATAAAAGTTTTACGATTCTTTCCATGCAACACCAATGGTTTCACGAAATTAATTGAAGCACTAACGGCCACTGTGAGTATCCCAATGTTTTCTAGCAGCATTGACCTACAGGGCTTGAAACGGCCTTAAGAGACGGAATCAGCACTTGCCTGATGCTCTCATCCAGGGATACATCCGGTAGTGTTTGTCCAGCGGCGAGGCGAGGTGTCCCGGCTCCGGATGGCAGCAGCTGTCGGTGAACAGGCGGCTCTGGTCGAGCAGGCTGCACTGCAGTGTGTGTGGAGTGTGTGCGCTCTGCCCCTGGCCATACCCCGAGGTAAACACAGGCCGGCTCTGGTACATTGCATTGTTGACGCTGTAAGCTCCAGACAGAGATGATGTGTAGGAGATGGCCGCAGCCGGCCAAGCCGAGCCATAGTCCTCTCCAGCAGGTCCAATGCTGCAGGACGCCCGCTCCGTGTTTGGAAAGAGGGAAGCAGCTGCCGTATATTTGCTTAGAAGACCGTCCACATAATAAGAACTCATATTTTTTCCCTCTGATTTGTTGGCCCAGAATCCTCAGTGTCGTTTTTACGAGGTAGTGTGATATATGACAGCAATACACCCTAGATTTACACCAAAGCCCATTTTTACTCTGGACCAGCGAATTCACTCACGTGACTCCGGCCTGGACGCTCCCGTCCAATCAACGGGCAGATCAGGGTTTCATTATGGCGCAGGACTGCAGTGTAGGATTAGCACTTCACATAAACACACACACGCACACATAAACACACAAGAGAGAAATTCACACGGTCCTGATGATCAAAAAGTAATTGAGGTGATTTGGAGTATTGTTTTATGTAATTTATTTTATGGCTCTTAAGACGGCTTCGTCTCAACGTACTCCATAATGACACACTGTCACAATAAGCTGAACTAAAACAGGACGTTATCGGTTATAAAGCTGTTAATATAACTAAAAGGGATACTTTTACGGCTGGGTGCTATTTTTCTTTCTATTTTTTTCGTGCATTCAGAATCCACTTTTGCACGAAGTCATGTGATTTTGAAAAATAAAAAAAACCCATGAACACGTGTTTTATAGAAAATTATTTCTCCTTTTATGTCATTTAACCGCTACAACAGAATTCAGTCTTAGTAAAAACAAATCAAAAGCGTTTTTATGGACTCTCAGGCAAAAATAGAACTGTCATTTCTGAGTCATTTAGCTAGTATTGTTGGCCAACGATAGAACTATTATTTAAAATCTTTTTATTTATTGTAACGTCACATGTTTCACTATTCCAAAGCTTTGCTAGTTTTTAACTATCGTTTTGTAGCAATATTCGAGTTATGCAATTTTAAATCCTGATAAATATTATATATGATACTGATGATATAAATAATATAATTGATCATATATAACATTAATGATAATACATATACTTACATTACTTCCATTAAAACTAGTGGGCCTTCCATTAATTTATAGAAACAAAACTGTTGCTGCTAATTAGAGTCTTCTTACTTGTACTAATTATAAGACCCCCTATATTAAAACACAGTAGTGGTAATATTAAGACCGTAGAACTACGACCTATTCTAATGCTAAAAAAAAGTTATTTGAATTAACTTCTGCTATTCAAATTACGACTGATTATTTTAAATCTATTAATATATTATCATTACTAATAATATTAAAAATAAATTATAGTAATGAGAACCCATTACTGACACAGTCTTCTGTTGTGACGTGGTCTCTAGCAAGTGGTCTTCATTTAAAAATCGTATTACATATTTGCCAACCACGAACGCAAACATCCATGAAAGGGTTCTTGAAGTTGTATACAAGCTACAAATAAATTATTTATAGAATATATGCATTATAATACTAATAACTGCTTCTATAATGACACAATATGCTGAGAATGATTATTAAGCAAATGGTGACAATAAAAATCACACCAATAACAAAAAGCAGAACAATAACAACGACAGTAATTACAGCTTGTGTTGGTATTCTCAAACATGAGGAATTTATGAGCCACTACACCACACAACCGGCTGTGTTGTGAGTGTAGTGAGTCTTGTGAATTGTGTGTTGGCATAGAGTTAAAGCTGTGCAGAGCGACGCGATAATATTTAATCAATTTACTGTAAGTTTAGACATAAAATGAAAGATGTGCGTGCTTTTTTTTAAGTTGCTCTATATTTGAAATCCAGGGCGTATTTAAGCCTTGTGGAAACACCAGAGCCGGGCGGCATCCAGCAGCCACCGTGTGCTGCCTGTTTCATAGTTTCCGCAGGCTGCAGAAACAGCTTCTGCTCTGAGACTGTAAAAAAGGTGTGAAATTATTCAGCCGGACTCTTAAAAATGTTACTACAGTTTGTTTCCAGAGCAGGTTCATTAGGGAGAAGTGTTCAAAGAGGGAGGGTGGTGTTATAGAACAGTGTCGCCACCCTCTGGTGACATGGAGGGATTGCAGTCTTTGGGAACAGTAGTGCGCATGCGCTTTGACTGCCTGCTGCTATCCCGGATAGATAAAAAGCATAAACAGAGTAAACATTACGCTCAGACGAAGACTGCTTGTGATTTTAAGCAAGGTGTGTTTGATCTTTCACAGATTTGTCCAGATGAGATTGGAATTAAGGAGCACCCAAAGGCCTACCACTGTGTTTAAAACAACCACTGGCTTTATGGCTTCTTCTCCTTTAGGACAGGCCCAGCAGAGGAGCAGAGGGCGGAAGGTTCCCAGGTAGAGACAAAAGATCTCCCCAAATGACCGTGAGTCCTGCGCGTCCCCGTCGGGAAGAATCCAATAAAGCTGATCATTTCCGCTCGGCCTTTTGTCCAAGGCGCAGTCTCACAGAATGGAAGAAAAAACAAATGGGTGCCATTCTGGAAACAGCCTAATTGTGTCTGGACGGCCATAAAGCCATTAAAACTGGAATGCCAGACAGTATAGCAGACCAGGCGTTTTATTGCACTGTCTCTGGTCGAGTCTTTGAAGTTTGTGTCCATCTGCGGCCCCTAACGCGTCACAACAGCGCTCCAGTTGGACTAAGGTTACCTTCTAACCACAATAATCTGTCCGTTTCTGTGCAGCCCTTTAATGAGGACTAAATGAGCTGGTGTATGTGACAGAGCGGTGTCGGGCTCTGGATGACTCTTACACTTCGGCTCTGCAGCTCTTTGGCTCCAAAAGACTTCACACTGAATGAGCTGCTTCCCGTAATTTCTGTCTTTGCGCTGAATGTTTTCTCCAACATGCACAGACTTGAAGTGAGCACACAAACATAGAAGGTTCACTCAAATACTAGTCAACATTTTTAAAAATATCTAACTGGAGACCAAATTGTGCTTTCAATCCAATATCAAGTCGAGTTATTTTATTGTATAATGCTGCATCATGAATCATAATAATGAATCTTAATAAATCAAGGCAAAGCATCAACGGCAGAGATCCCAGCTGATCAGCCTTGTCATATCTGAGCTGAGCATAGTTGCATTATTTTGGGCTTCAGCTGTCGAGGCCGTCGATGTCTTTTTTTTTTTTTTTTTGCTTTGTGTCCTCGCGCCTCGCAGCGCTTTGCACCCCATAAAAGGTTATAGCGGTAATTGTCTTTTATGGCTGTATACAGCTAACAACATCCTCTGCCAAGACACAACTCTGTCCCCTATCCAGAAACACAAAACGCGCACGGAGATATTCAACTAAAGGTGTGTTTCTTTGATAGGTGTGTGTGTGATGGTGAGGGGGTTATCTTCTGCAAATTAAGAAAAACAAAAATTATTAAAAAAAAAAAAACAATATTTCTGAAAATGTGTAAAACGTTTGAATTTGCTCAATGCACTGATGTAGAAACATTTTAAAGAAGTGTGTGTGTGTGTGTGTGTGTGTGTGTGTGTGTGTGTGTGTGTGTGTGTGTGTGTGTGTGTGTGTGTGTGTGTGTGTGTGTGTGTGTGTGTGTGTGTGTGTGTGTGTGAGAGAAAGTAATAACCTTTTTTTTTTTCCTGCACCAATAAAACGTTTTTGCAACCACAAGTGGAAACTGAAGCAGTATTTAAGAAAAAATAATTCATTTCAATGTGAGCTGAAAATAAAATAAGAATGCAATGCTCGTGCATTCGCAGATATAATTTGTTTTATTTAATAAATAAAGTACAAATTACATTTGTGAACCAAAAGTCAGCCGGTCAGCAGACCGTGAGGTAATCAATAAGTAGCCTACAGTGTTTGGAGTTAATTTTCTCTCACTAATAAACATGATGTACTTTTAACATGTTAGCTACTCCCTGAAAGTCAAAGTTCAGCATCTACTGCAAGCAAATCTACAAGAATCCGCCATGGAAAACAGGTTATTGTAGGTAGTTGGAGGACATAGGTAGTCATGTGTATAGCAACTAGAACATTTTTAATTTGGAGCATTTTCAAGGAGGGTTTTTGAGACTCTTGCACCTACTTAAAAATGCGCTCTGATCAATTCTGTCTGTGTTTCCAATGTTAGATTCAAAGTCGTGGTCATCAGTCAAAGTTCTAGGGGAAAACACAACAATAAAGTTATTACATTTAACAAAATCTACGCTCAAATGACTCTGAAACAGACAACAAATAAAGCTACAAACCAGAACGAACACAGCTAGAAACATCCATTCACAAACAAGCACAGGGACCAGGCCAACTAATACAATTTAACGAGGTATTATTTAAAAAAAAATCAACAAAAGGAAAAAATAAAAAACGAGTGGGCACTGTTAAAATTGTGCAATATAAAGGTAGTCGCATCAAAGTGAAGCCCAACATGCTTTTTTTTTACAAGACAAATAAGTCTAATAGCTTCTGTTATATAGACAGTAAGACAATGAAGTTTAAAAACAAAGTCCAGCAGAGTTAAGAGCTTCCACACACAAAGCTCGCAGCCTAACAGCCTAAATACTGAAACACTACAGCTCAGTCACTCGTCTTTCGTTGCGCCGTCTTTATTAAACTTCTTCATCTTCATCCTGCGGTTCTGGAACCAGATTTTAACCTGTCTCTCGGTGAGGTTTAGAAGCCTTGCAACCTCGTACCTACGGTCTCGGGTCAGATAGGTGTTAAAGAGGAATTCTTTCTCCAGCTCCAGGATCTGGTGCTTCGTGTACGGACAGCGTTTTTTTCTCGTGGCACTCGCGTGGAGCCAGTTGGACACTGGGTTATCTGGAAAGAGTGGAGGGGAGGGGGGCGACACTGGTGTAAGGGGTCTGATACCGAGTGACCAAATGCAGAACAATAAATATGATTCATTAAGAAAAAGCTCTACTGATCTGAAAAAAATGCAGATGCACGTGCGTAAAAGCAGCGCCATCCAAACACAACTTGCTCCTATTTTTCTCTTTCAAAGCTGCAAAATGTTATCTAATATATCTGGGAGCCGGGCCATTCACCGTCCCCATAAGGAAATGGCACGTTCAGAATGGCATCTGTGCAGACGCGCACCCCCATCACGCACCCAATCCTCACAGCTTTATGCGGTATAAATAGTCGGCTATAAACATGAAGGGCTCTGCAGAGACTTACTTGGATCGAGGCCCGGTTTCTCCTCAGACTCCCCGCTCATGTCCCCTGTCTGGCCCGAAAGTCCGTCCTTTTCTCCCGGTGATGCCGTGGCCACCGTTCCGTTTGCGTAATCAGAGAGCAGCAGCGCCGTGTGGGAGCCGGGCAGCGCGCTGTCAGCTCGTGCTCCAAGACCCTCTGGTTTTATCCCGTAGTGATGGGTTGTGGTTAATCCAGCCATGGGAAGAGAACCGGACATGGGTTCCAGCAGCCAGGACTGATAGCGGCCGTCTGTGTCTGCACCAACCGGACCCTGGGGGTGCCCGTAGTGGTGGTGATACACAGAGGAGACGCTGCCGGGGAACTGAGCAGGAACGTGGCTCCATGACGGCCCGAACACCGGGGGTTTGGACGGGAAAGTGCAGGTCCCGAGCTCGTTGTGTTCACCGATGGAGGAGGCGGACTGTCGGGCGTGCTGGAGCCCAGGACCGGAGGAGTACCTCGGCACAGAGAGCTCCTCGCTCTCGGGTAGAATGAGGGAATCGACGTAGTAACTAGTCAGTGTTCCGGATGTCGACATGGCAGAAAAATGATACGCTCACATGTACGCAGTCATACAACAAGATACATGCAAAAGTAAAACGCGCACACACACCACACACACACATACACACGCAGTAAACCCAGCCTCACAAAATAACAATGTGGAGAAATCAAGTAGCAACTTGGCCCCACAGAGAACTACAGCGGGCTAGTAATGGGGAGCCAGGCTGCCATGCCATTGGGTAGCAGACGCACGTGATCATAAAGCCTGAACAATAAAGGATAAATCAATCCCTTTGGTCATTAAATACTCACCCGCTCTCCTATAACAACCCCTAGTTTTAAAGCTAAGAATGATCAAGTTATGAATTAGATCTGTTATCTGTGAGATGGAAAATATGAATGAATAAATATAAAAAAGCTGCTTTTACAGGATCTCACCCTGCTTTTGCTCCTACAGCTGCTCTGAAATCCACCCGGCGTCTCAAAAACGATACAGTGGGTTTTTGGAAAAGCTTATTTTACGAGGTATTTTATTGGACACGTAAGCACCCTACCACTACTGCTCACCAACACACATTCAAACCACAAGCGTAATAAAAAAAAAACTAGGCAGGTCCAATTTGAATTACACCATTTTATTTTCCTTTTACTCCACTGTTTCAGAAATCACCATGTCTGTTTCTCGCTCATTTTGGTGTTTCTAACTTTAATTTGTTTTACAAGCAAAACTAACAAACTGAGCATAAGTGCTTTAGCCTCATGTGAACTATCACCGCATTTTTGGAGGGGCGTTTAACTAGTGCGTAAACATGATTATGCCTGTGCGCCAATCCAACTTTGAAACGTTAAATTAAAAAAATATATATACATATGACCTTCAGTTAGGTTTCATTCAATACCAAGTTTCATGACTGAGTACTTTATCTCAACGCATGTTAGGTCTGCAACATTGATAAATCAAAATCCACAATGCAGCACGCCACATTTGAAATAGATTATACAGCAACACGTGCACCTTAACAAATAAGAATATTGTTTATTAAAATGTCAGATCTTATTTTTATTTCATTTCATTTTTTTACACGGTAAACAAAAAAGTTGCACGACAACTTTGTTTCCAAGACCAATTATTTAGCTTCTTCATCACACACCTAAAGTACGAGGACAGCAAAAGTAAAATTATTTTAAAATACAATAAATATGGTGTGTAAAACTATTATAATAATTAAGATATCATTAGTATTGTTATTGATTTATACGTACGTATTTTAAATATAAAGAGGTCTGTGTTTAACTAAGGAAAAGCTAATCAAAAATGAAATAATAAATTATTTACAACGCACACACCACAAAAATTTGATGTTTTCTGCGTAATAAATTAAAGCACGAGAACCGTGAACGCAGTAAATATTTTTCAGGCAACAAATTGGTGCCGTATGCTCGTTCTTCCCGCTCAACCCGTTTATTATTTACACCACCGTTATCACTTACGGGCATATACGTTGGTATCATCACCGCCATCAACAAAGTCACTGCAATGCCAGCCAGCAGCCGAAGCCTCGGTGTAACGTTTCACTTAAATAGAGCTAAAAATATGCGCACTGTGGTGTTTGTGGTTTCCTCCTTTTAAAATTAAATGGTGCGAGGAGTGGCGCAGGGACAAAACAGAGGATTTAAAGTGTCTGTGTGTGTGTAGTGTACTGAGAGGATCAAATGTAAAAATAATAATAATAATAATAGGGCAGGGACTAAATAAAGAAAATCTCCATCAGGAATGAAATATTTTGAAAATATTGTTTTAATCCCGTGTACCGTCGCGCGTAAAAAGCGCTCTGTGGAGGAAATTTAAATGTAACGATGGGACAAATTTTACACTAAACTTCGAATGTGATCAAAACAAAGAAATACAAAGACAGTTGAGTATTATTGTGTATTTTACCAGATGTTTGTACCAACGTCTGTAACACCTTAAACCTATATCCTAGCACTGCAGCTCACGTCTCCAAAGCAGCAACCTTAAGTTCTCACACATCATACTGCGTGTTTTATTTATTGCCAGCAAATAAACGCAGAGCTTGGCCAACACCCCACAAGGCCACCGGCGATCCAACGCGCAGGAATTCTCTCCTCTCTCTGGTATTGCATTTAGAAGAAAAGCTAAGAGAGAGAAAAAAAAGGCAAGCTGTCGATAATGTGCTCTGCAATTGCGAGCTATCACCTCTCTGGTAGTTGCACATTATTTGGCTAGCAGACTTCAAACACGCCGAAGGGGGAAAGGAGCGGCTGTGCGTCTATTTGTGCACTAAAAGTTCGAATAGACAAACACCTTCTGAGCAGGAAAAGACGCCGCTCTGCCAATGGCTCCCAGGCTGTAAACCTAAATCAGGGTGTGTTTTGCACCCACTTTACCACAGGGGCTATTCACTTCTTTTGCCTCTGCAGATAACAGCCTGTCTGGCGGATCTAAATATCGCCATAAAGCCCTTCCCCTCCTTTTGTCTGAGCCACTATTGCGCACAGGAAGCATCCGGTCTCATTGCCCACGGAGGTCGCTGTTGCCCCATTCACCTTCCCCTTCCCCTCCACTGCAGTGGTCGTAACCGAGGCCTTGTCTGGCGTGTCTGCGTCACTACTACTCACGGAAAACACTCGCGGCTTTACCCTTAATCCCCCAAGTCCACTACGCATACTGCAGCTCAGCTTTGATCACGTTTAAATTCAGCACACAGTCGTGCAGGCTTATTTTAAAGACGAAAAACAAGCGCAGTAGCCTGCAGAAAACATTACAGGGGATGGGCTGAGAATGTACACAACAGCCAGCCAGCCAGCTCACCCTGGACTAGAAACCTAGGGGGGATTAGAGCATGCTTCCCAAACATGTCCCCACTGTTTTCATCCAATCCCGTCAACTTTATGTCTCTGATTTGTTCCCGATGTGTGTAACTGGGGCAATTAAGACAGTTTCATGTTGCAGAGTTAGAAATTGACCCCAACAACATGAAACTACCTAAACCACTCGACAGTCGATCCGGGCCTCAAGTGAAACAAAATCAGCCAATAGATAATGAAGCATGCGCTCAGGTCCCACATCAAGTGTCCACAACCATCGTCTGAAGCTGAACAGTACACACACTACAGTGAAGCGGCAGCAGCAAGGAGCAAAAAGGACAGGCTCACAACGACACATGGACTTACCCAAATTCTGGAGTTATTAATCCCAGTAATCCCAACACTAGCACACAAGGGATGTTTGATCCACACAGGGTCTCTCTACATTTCAGATTAGCAGCACAGAGCCGGGCCTACTCTCCTCTCCGTCTCAGAGGCTCTCCCACGACTGAAGCAGCTCTTAGAGGAGAGGGAGAAACCTCATATACCAGCCAGTCATAAAACTCTACAATAGCCGGCTGGGCATGCAGCTAGACGGCTTATAGCCTAATATCTTAATTATTTCCGAAGGCCATTACTTTAGCCTCTCTAAACATTTCTAAGATCTGCGTCACAACAAAACTAGTCCTCCCATATTTTGTTGACATGGAAAATAAACATATTCTGTACTTCCTAAGGATAAAAAGGTCATCTAAAAAAAATCTAAAGCCACAGAACAAAAATACAAGCAGCTACTCCTCAATGCGAGCTGATAATTTATTAAGCATTACACAAAAACACAATGTCATATGTACACAGAAATATACAATAAAAATATTCCTCCTTCACTTGGCGCATTGTTCTCGTGTAAACGTCCTTAACGTGAATAAAGATTTCAAATCTACATTTAGCTCGTACACATAGTCCTAATTCCTGGGAAACTACAGCTAGTGTTCATATGTGAATTATTTTTCCCTGGGTGATACATGGGCGTTATATTCCATGGGGGTTAAAATAGTTTTAAAATCTGGGAAACGTTAACTCATGCAATTCCAATTAAATAAAGACTTATTCAAATTTTGGGATATTAAGTTCATAAAAATGATCATTTTCAATAGTTGGGGATAAGGGATGGGGGGAGGTATAGTTAAAGCCTCTCTTTATGGTTGTGTTTCTTTAACTCCATTTACACCATCAAACACATAGGAACAAGTCTACAAAACAAAAACACGTCGTAAAAAATCAATTGTTACCCATAACATTCAATTCTTTCCTGTTCTCAGCAGCTCACAGAGGACGATGCACTGATAAAATGCTAATAAAATGAGAGTTGCACCCCACAGTGAAATGAGTCGTTAATGTGGAAATAGTAGTGAGGGAGAACTGGTGCCATTGCTTACAGCCGATTTCTCTTATTTCATTGTGACCTCGTTCATCATGAAAATCCGTAGTTGGAGGTGAGCTCCCGGATCCTGTTCTCCCGTGTCATTTTCTTCAGTTTCATCCTGCGGTTCTGGAACCAGATCTTAACCTGTCTGTCCGTCAGGTGGACGCTTTTACTGATCTCTAGGCGGCGCTCACGGGTCAGGTACATGTTGAAGAGGAACTCCTTCTCCAGCTCCAGTGTCTGGTGTTTGGTGTATGGACAGCGTTTCTTCCGGCCACTTTTCGCTGTCAGCCAGGTGGCTGTGTTTTCACCTTTTGTGTCTCCTGGAGAAAATGGAACATGATATGGTTTTACGCACAGCAATAAGATGGGTGTGTGTGTGTGTGTGTGTGTGTGTGTGTGTGTGTGTGTGTGTGTGTGTGTGTGTGTGTGTGTGTGTGTGTGTGTGTGTGTGTGTGTGTGTGTGTGTGTTATGCGTAAAGTGTATGCGCAAATTGTGCTTTATTCAAAAAAATATAATTCATAATAAAAAAAAAACATGGCTATTAGTTGTAGATTCTATTTAACTTCATTCTGCAGAAAGCGAGCAAAGCATAATTTGTCTCTTCAAATTTGAAGAATACGAAACATTTTCAGTCAATCAGTAAGTGTACAGGTACAATTTCAGTTTCACATTTTAGCTCGACGATACGTCATTATTTTACGCATAGTCAAAACACAAATTCTAGCAAAGGCTAAATACAATTGATTGGTACATATTGTATCAGTATGTTTTTACTTTGAAAAAAAAAACACATGTTCATTTCAGTTTTTTTTAACAGGAGTGTATCTTTGTCCTTTATCTCTTGGTGTATTCATTTTATGCGTAATTTTTACGCTTGCAATCATGCACCCAAATGTAATTTGATATCAGTCAAAATGTTGTGGAACCAACATAACAGTATTTTGATGCAGAATTCCCCTACCTTTGTCTTGGCTTTTCTCCAGTACAAAAACTAGAATGGCCCTGAACAGGTGCAATTCAAAGGTGCCCCCTACCTGTGCTGCAAGCAAACAAAACAAGAGTGCAGGACCGCCTCTGGGGTGAGTTGGGGTTACCTTTAGTGGCTTTTGTTGGTCTGTCTTTGTCATGATCTTCTATCTCGTCACCCGAGGATGGCTCTGCATCCGAGGACTCGCGTGCCTCTTCGGCCCCCGGTGCAGGGTGAGGCTGCAGGTCTGCGTTTCCCGAGGACGCGGGCTCCTCGGTATTCCTCCCTTCCTGCGCCGTGGCTGGAGCAGAAGTCGGAGTCGGTGGCGTATGGAAACGAGCGGGAGCAGCGGGGTGTAGGCCAAAATGAGAAAGGGAAGGGTTCGGCTGGGGGCCGTTGGTGTTGTAAAGTTTATGAGAATGTGCGTGCGTCTGAGACAAGCGGAAGTAGCCCGGCACAGGCACTGAGCCCCCGCCACCACCGCCGCCGCCGCCATCGGTAACTGTACAAGAACTCGAGCCCAGGCCGGTTGTCGTTAATCTCGAAAACGTGAGATCCTCTGCGGTGGAGGCTTTGGGGCATTTGGGCTGCTCATACAGGCAGTAGGTGCTTTCTTCCTTAATGTTCTGCGGGAACGAGCAGGGCGCGACCTGAGGACCCGCCGGGTGCTCTTGGTCCATACGACATGACCTCTGCGCGTCCATCCACATTTCCATACTGGACATGTACGCTCCTGAGCCGGAAATTATGTTCTGGGGACCCACCTCGCTCCGCTTCCCCACACCTGGGAAGTATCCATAGTTGTGTAGTCCGTAAGGCACTTCTGTAGCTGCGGTGCTATGGGGTACACACACTGTGCTCCCTGTGTAGTGACCTCCGGCGCTCTCGCTGCGGCCACTGATCAGAGAATCCACTAAAAACGCATTTCCTGACGGGGTCTCCGAACATGACATTATTGTGGTGTATTTTGGCGAAGGGAGAAGATAGCCCTTTCTGGCTGACATTTCTTGTGCAAAACATGCTGGATATGATTAGAGGCACCCCCCCTTCGCCGTGCGGGCTGTAAAACCAATGGAAAGGCAAGAAGACAGGCAGTCCCTCCCACTTTGCGGCTACGTAGCAGTCGGAGCGAAATCCATCATGGAGCTAAGGCAGAGAAAGGAGACAGCACAGCAATCAGTGTGTTGCCTCACTTCGCCTTAATGCACCACCATTTCACCGGAGAAGGGGCGAGGTCCAACTCGAATCAAAGTTTGAATAAAATGAAGAAAATAAAGGACAGGGGGGAACTTTTTAAGTGATTAAGCTTTAAAATCCGTTCTTCACTGTACAAACCACAGCATGATATGCAAACTGTACTCCCGTGCTCTTCCTCAAAACAAATTGTATCACAAAGGCCAGCATTAATGCAGTAAACGACTTCAGATTTTGAAAACCTCAGAATTCTTGCACAACAGGAATGAGGGACAAAGAAGAAAATAGTCAGATAAAAAAAGAATCCTCCTACTTCTCTCAACCACACAAAACATGCTGGTGTACACACCGAGAAATGGTGTGGCTGGAAAATAAAGCTTGTAAGTGTACTGCAGTGGAATCTCTCAGATAATAGCAAACAATAACAGAAAAGGTGGATACAGAGGTAATAAAACGTTTCTTTTTCTTAACTAAAGGGAGAATCCGCCTATGGCGAAAAGACTGAGCAAGAAGCCGCTTTATATGGAGCATCCTATAGCCTTCAGACAATCTCGACTGTTCCGCACTAAAATAAAGGGTGTTAATGTTTCCTGGAGGCAGAGGACGAACTATCTGACATGATTATTGTTTCTTTTTTGATTCCTACATTTTTGTTTGGTTTGTTTTGTTTTTGTTTTGTTTTTTTCTGCAAAGGGAAATTTCTCTGGTCTTCAGTATGTAATGTTTATCCCATACTGTTTTATGTACACTCAAGATTCCTGCATTATTGGAAAATTTTCCTTTTCTTAGAATCACACTGGTTCTAGCAAAGAGATATCTGTCGTTAATATATTTTTATATTTCCCTTTTCATTACCCATCATATTGCAAAGCAAATCCCGTGCGTAAAAGTCAGCTGTCAGTGCTATGTCAACAATGGAAACTAAAATTGAGCCTTTTTGATCAAATAATTATAGTTGTTAAAACACTACAGCATCTTTTGACTATCTAATACTTTGCAGAAACACATTTGATTATGTAACTATGGTGCAATTGCGTTTTTTTTTCAGATCCCAATCCCGAGTTAACTTCTAACAGTTTAGGAAAATGAGACGCAAATTTCTTTATATTTTTCCTTAGAGCATAATATATTTTACTCATTTTAGAAAGAATTTTGGTGTAATTTTGATTGATTTCTAGGTTAATTTGACTTCAAGGTACGGAATGTGACCCACTGTAGCTATTAGGTGCCTTATGTAAACGATTCCCTCTAAAGTTAATATATATATATATATATTATTCTGATGCACGTATCTATTAAATGCATTACCCAAAAGGGTTAAGTTATTCAAACTCCGACAGGTTTTTTTTTTTTCAAATTATAATTATTTGTTATACTGCCGGTGTATTGATCCCAGTGCTGTGAGAAAACAGGCGCTATTTGCCACAGCGGAGGAGACAGGACTGTTGCACATACAAGTCATCCTGTCGGTCCAATTTGGGGCAATAAGAGCCACAATAAAACTCTCTTTCCATCCCGTGGTGTCCTTGGCCATGTGCACTCTATTGCTCTCTCCAGGTTGAAGTTAATCTCGGCCAGCTTTGCCATTACCAGGCCCAGGTGGCCGCTGCGAGCCCCCCTGGGTTTTTCTTCAGCCTGTTGAACTGAAATGAGGAAAGTTGGAAGAAATTCATAAATTGAGCCCATTTAGCTTTTTAAACGCTCGTGTCACTGACAGCTCATTTATGCACACTGGTCTGGATTTTTTGCATGTCCGTGGTGGACATTTCTCACTCGCTCGTGGTCAAAATGTGCATAATTCAGATGACTTAAATGTCTGGAAGTCAGTTGGAGGTTTTTGCGAGTGTAAATATAATTCAGTAATCCATCTGGAGATTTAAATCGTGTTTCACAGGAAAAAAAAGAGGAAAGAGTTTTCTGCAGTGCGGGAGTCTACAGCACAAAGGCCGTGCGCACAGTGTTTGCGTTTTTATTGGAAAATTCCGAAAGCCTCCAATAAATAATCAACGTTTTGATACAGAAAAACTCAGAACATTAAGTCTGACGCGGGCGTTTCCTTCCCCTCAGCGGTCCGCTTCTTATGGGACATATGAGCCAGGAAGGAAACTAAATACATCAATTAATTATGTGAGCCCAGGATTAAATTGTATTGCCGCGCACACTTCATGGTGTTGTGCAGGCACGGGGGCCTATCGATATCTGAGTGTTACAGTTATTAATTGTTGCTATTAAATCTTCATTTTCACAGCTGCCCTACTATTATATCCTCCAAACAGTTTACTCTGACCACTGGCTTTGATCCGGCCCATATAATCGTGGCCGAAGAGGCCGTTTGAGTCGTATCATGTTCGTCCCGAGTGCAGTTATGAACAATAATGCGGCGTTTTATTACATCCAGCGGAAACATTTATTTTTCACGAGAGACAAAGGAGAACAAGACTCGGTCCGTGCGCATAAAAGGTCCAGAATAGATTCCCTGACACTGATATCCTCACTCTGCGGCTCTGTGTCCTGGACAGGAAGTAAGGGGACACGCGTTTGCTGCCTTATCACAGTCCAATCGAGTCCTCTAATAAGGGCTTTTGCTCACTTGGCACGTACGTAGAAAAATGTGTTTTGGAAGGACGTCAAATGTAGTTAGTGGATTCTTTGGTAAAGAAGAGTGAGCTGTGATTTAAGAACGCTACTACTCTTCTAAAAATTAGACCATTTGTATTTCATCCAGCTCCAATTACATCCTGTTCTGTCCTTTGGATTTTAACTCAACCCATTTTTAAACAATTAGAGACGACTTTCAAACCCCAAGATTATTGTGGTTAAGACTGGACTGGGTTGCAGATCTCTCCAGGTACACTCAAACCGGGCTATACCTCAACCATTAAAAAGCTCCAGCTCAGCAAAATGAATAGCACATGCAGCATGAAGGCTTGGCACAGATGTCTTGCCTTATTAGGGCCCCCAGGAAGACTTTCTCTGCAGTACGGCCCACTGAGCACACAGAAATGTGGAAACAACACTCTAATTCTCGAACTAACAAGCTTTGCATGCAAGAAAAGGATCTAGAGACGCGGAGGGTTTATTCTTGGAAGGAAGTATAAAAGCTCCAGGCTGTGTTGACAACTTTTACCTGTGTGCATTTGAGGTGAGCTTGGGAAGAAAATGATCCACGGCCGTGACATTGGTCCCAATAGCGCCGCCCGGTGGAGGAACAGGGTCTAATCCTGGGTGCAGCAGATAGCCTCTAATGTGAGTCGAGGTGGATAACCCACATGAGGGGATCAGCCTCTCAAATGAAGCTGCAGCAGCAGAGAACAAGCAGAAGCGTTTCCTATCCGTCCTCTCCCTGTCGTTGCTCTCGCCTCCTTGGTAACACAGTTAATAACCTTGGTTCTCAGACGGTTTATTGCACTGCACTCCAATTGTACAAATGCCCCAGACTCTCAGACAGCTTTTATGGCCGCGTTGCTGCGGCAACGGGGAGGATGTCCCGTAATTAGGGACGGAATTCCAGCGCGCAGTAAAGGATGCGCAAGGCAAGGCCGGACTATGGCAGAGAGAGGCAACCATAAACTTCAGCCTCTCTCCCCGCGTTTATGGCCCTTTTGACTGTCATATATGAACGCCAATGCGCTGCGGCTAGCCCCCATAAACACAGTGATAACAACAGCAAATATGGCGACCCTCGCCGAAGGAGAGGGCTGTTGGAAGAGTGTTACCAAAGCCAATCAGCGAAATGACAGCTTGCTCACACACAGGCTACAGAAAGACACACGGATGGAGAAAGAGGTGGGGGGACAGAAAGAGAGTAAGAATAAAAGTACTAATACTAAGACACAGCATGTAGATGGAGAAAGGCTAAATACTAAAAAGAATTATAACTTTAAAAAAAAAACAGAGGTGGACTACGAACTGCTCAAACTGGCTAAATGACGCATTCTTATAAAAATATTTATTTCCTGTAGAATGTGACAAATATGTTAGGAAACAAACTTTAGAGGCGGTTTTAAGTCTTCGCTGAACTGACACTTGAAATTAAGGTCCAGAAATCAACGACCTTATTTTGCGTTTGTGTCTTCTGTATCAATGAGAGTATATAATTGTAGATCAAGAAAGGTAATAACACCACTCAGTATTTACTTCTTAAATAATTCATCCCTTTTTCCATTATTTCATGCTCAATATAAACAACTACAAAGCAATCTTAATTTGGGATAGTGGTGCGTTTTGTTCCTTGCACGTCTCCGTCAGGTTAAGCTATTTCAAATGGTTCATGAGCAGTCAGAGTTTCTTCTGTTTAGTTTTTGTAAGTTGTATTTTTCAAGCAAATACAAATTATTGTCTCAATTATGTCAAACATTCGTGGGGAATGTGGTGAATTCTCGTGCGTAAAATGTGTCACCTGTGCGTAAATGCGTCACATCTACATTTTTAAATGAAATTCTGATAAACAGAACAATAAACACGCAAAAATGTCTTTTTCCAATACCATTTTCATTTGTGTTTTTTTTATTATTTGGAAATATAGTATAATACACAATAGTTTGGGCATATCAAGCAATTGATTCAATGCGATGACCCTGACCAGCACACTTGAAAATGTGATCTTGACACAGCAAGTACCAAAGGATCGCGAGTCATGACAAAAATATTTTGTTTATGTTTATCAATGTGAGACCGAAGAGGCCCGCTGCGTGTCTACCTGTGTGAATCTGTTGGGCGTGTACCTCAGTGCAACTCCACACGGCTCCAGTAGACGAGCTTATCTCTCTGGTGTGGCCTGCGTTTTCAATACTGGACTGATAGTCTCCAAAGGAATCAAAAAAGACAGCATGGGTTTAGGTTCTGATACGCACAATATAAATAGACATAGCCCTCAGTCTGCAGGCTGCTGAGAAAACAACAAAGCTCGCTTTGAGGTCAGCCCAGGCTGAATGTGGAATCCCAACAAGCTTGCCTGTAATAATGGACTTTGACTTAGTTAGCCGTGGCTTTAAAAGAGATAGTAAACGAGTGGCTACAAAATAAATAAGCACACAAAACAGAAACACGATACATTCTCATCCGTTCGGACTTATTATTTGGTCACACCAATATATAATAATCAAAGTCGCCATCTTCCCAAATGAGTCACTTTTCTGATTTCAAAATAGAAATAATACGTGAAATTAACCTTTTGATTACGAAATACACTGAATCAGTCAATTAGGTGACTGCTAATTTCTGTCTGCGTAAAAGGAAAGGAAACAAGGCGTCTGTGAGCGACTATTATTAACAAGGGCCTTCGCAGTCTGGGCGAAAACAAATCCGTTTCTACATTTCCAGTAAACACAGAGTCTGGAGAGCAAAATCAGAGTCCACAGACTGTCTTAGTTCATGCTCTGTCTTCAGGTTTTTTTCTGATCACAGGAAGCTGTTGTCCTCGAACTTGAAATTAACCACTGAGCACTTTCGTTGTTGCTGTTGTCGCGGCCATTGTGGTACACAATGTACAGCCGGAGAGACACAGCCGGAGAGTCAGTCAGTGTGTGTACGTAAACGCCACAGAGCCCCACAGCAGGGCGCGGTGCTGCTCTGACCCCTAAAGCAGAGGGTTAGACGTGTAATATTGTAATCTATCTCTGTTCAGTTTCTTCTCCTTCATGCGACGGTTCTGAAACCAGATCTTCACTTGTCGGTCGGTGAGGTTGAGCATCCGAGACAGTTGCATGCGTTTCTCCTTGTTAATGTACACACTGAAGAAGAATTCTCGTTCAAGTTCTCGGATCTGATATTTGGAATAAGGGCACCTCTTTTTGCGGGTCCTCTGTCCACCTAGAATCACAAAAATGGAAATAAAACAGTGATCAAAGTTACTGAAACATTCCAGATTAGCCACGACTTTGCCATTCATTATTATTATTATTATTGAACTGTTATTTTTTTCGCTATGATCTCCCAAATAATGCATGAGCTTGTTTCCTTTTCATCAAGTTTTAAATTGCATATCCTCATTTTAATAATTAATAGTACGATATTTCAAAGAGGAAACGTGGTTGTTGATTGACTATACAATACAATGCCCACAGACATATATGTACAATACACATGGGCATTGACCCCCTCTAGCAAATGAAAACAAAAGCCTATTTTCAAACAAGGGCAGCTTAAAGCTACAAGAAAACCACGGTGTTATTTATCAGACAAATTATATGAAAATATAGCATTTATAGAGCACATTAAGGGGAGAGTGTATTGACTGGAACATACACCCTGATTACTTTAACACAAGAGCCCAAGTGTGCTGAACCTACAACCAGAAGCACCACCCTTATTACATGAAAGTGGCCCTTAACGTTAAGAAACCGTGAAACAAGCACGTTTACAATACATGGACTGAAGGCAGGTCTGTGTAGGAATTCACGTTCATAACTGAGTGTTTTTTGGGGAAATGTCAGAGAGTGTTATAGAAAATTCACAGGGCTGATGTCTTTCACGGCCAATTTCAATTCCAAACACGTGATCCTGCAGTTTATAACAAAGTTTTGTTGGGGGTGGGGGGTCTACAGGCCCTCTATAAACCTTATATGCTTATAAAACAGCATATAAAATTTTTAACAGCAGCGCGCAAGATTGCAAACTTTCTCTCATAACCAAGGCGCTGACTTTAATACGTACTGCTGCTGCTGGATTTCTCCTCATTGTTGCCGGAAGATAACTCCGGGCTGCTCGTCTCCTCCCGTGGCTCCTTCGCCTCTGAGTCCCTGCATGACGCTGTGTCCTCCGCCACAGAGCTGGGCTGTTTGGTCGGGGTTTTGTCCCCCGAGAAGCCGTTTGTGGAAGAGCTCTCCGACGCGTTTCCGTACGCCGTCTCGTAAAACTGGTCGAAAGCTTGCGGCAGCACGCCGTTTCTGCCCACGTTCCCGTAGAAATTGGAGGCAGCAGAGCCGGCGCTCGTATGATGGTGGTGGTGGTGGTGATGGTAAGCTGCGGCGGCTGCTGCGGGGCTGTTTTTACCGAACATGTCCCCTACAACGGCGGTTTGTGCCGACAGACAGTCCCGGTGTACCATGTCCTCCGCGCTGGGGTAACCGTGGGGTAAGTTCCCCCGGTGTGGCCATTTACCGGACGCGTCAATGGCTGCATAGTCCCTGAACGTCACCTCTCTGACGGGTTGAACCTGCGGCAGGTTAGAGGAGTAGGAGTATGTCATGGGGCGGGTGGACGGGGTCTGGGACAAAAACGAGGGAAGACCGGAGAAATCAGCCCCCGCCGAGACGTAATAAGTGCAACTGGGCAAATACATGTTCGATCCGACGGGGACCCTTTCGTCAAAATCCATCATCGTAGTTCAGCCTCTGCTATAACTCTATGTTGGGCTTTGATTCCTCTATAACCGCCCTGAACATGGCTCTGAAGCGCCGTGCCTCCTGCCTCTTTGAAGCAGGTTCGCTAAGCAGAAATTTGGAGACGTAAGCTGACGTGGAGAGCCATCTCCATCCACTCCACTGAGGAGGAGGTCACGTGACCACGCAGCAGAAATTGACAGATTTTCAGGCTGTGTGTGTGTGTGTGTGTGTGTGTGTGTGTGTGTGTGTGTGTGTGTGTGTGTGTGTGTGTGTGTGTGTGTGTGTGTGTGTGTGTGTGTGTGTGTGTGTGTGTGTGTGTGTGTAGGAAAGAGAAGGAGTGTGTGTGGTGTAAAAGCCATGACTGCTATGTGTCCTAAAGCTTGACATTGGTGGTTCATCGCCATGTCGGGTTAAAAACGAATTCCTTAACATGCAAGGAAGTCAGAGGGGAAAGAAAACTGGATTTTGATTCTTTGATACAAAGTAAAATATGAGTGTTAGCAAAAGCATTTTCCTGGATAAAATTTATTTCTATAATATTTTAATCTTTTTGTTTAACATGACCTGAAAAACTATTTGTGCTATATGTAATGTTACTTTCCTTTTTTAGAAATTTGTATGCTGTACATGAAAATTCAAATAATTTCCCAACAGCAAACTAGTCTGACCCCTACCACAATAACCTTAACAAAAGTAGCTTTTACCGTGTACAGATAACATGGACCTGAATTGGAGGAAGGAGACAACCAGCTTATCTCTTGTGTCTGCTTTTAGAGATGTCTTAGTCATCATCATTTGGTGCTTTTACAACGTAGCATTTGGCCCAGTGGGCATTTGGTAATCAGGGTCATGTTCAAAGTAGCGGCTAATGTTTCAACTGGCCTTGTGTTAGTACCACTATTACAAATAAACTGTGGAGTTTGACACAAAAGCAGGGCTATGGCATGTTAATCTAACTAGATTCAAATTTAAACCATTTCATTATGGGACCCGTCACATCTTACACACAAGATATATTTGAAATGTTTATTTCTTAAAATGCATTTTAATCCTGTTCTCTCTATTTATTTTCTCAGTTACAACTGAAGGAAGCGTCGCAGACATCTAGGAAACCACCACTGGCTCTTTGAGGTAAACGCGCAAGAATTAAGAATCAAACGCTTTAAACCTAAAGAACAATGTCTCCTCAGAATTAAACGTTACAGCCTCTTGAAATCATAGACCGACTATTTTTGATTGATTCTTGTATTTGTGCTTCTGTTTTGCTTCATACTGACTTTTAATGGATCTAGTAAAAGTCCCAGGGCACGCAACATACAAGCCCGCTCCACTTTTACGCACGGATATTTCTTCACGTTTTTATACAAATATTTACTCAGATGTGCACCGTGGAGAAGAAAGACAGCTTCTAAGAATTTACAAGACATTTTTATGCTTAAGTGAATAATAATTTCAATCAAATCCCTGCCGTTACTGTTTATTTACAATATTCACATTTGTTCTTGCGTAAATTCTATTAAAACAGGAAAGAAAGAAATGTAACGTTTTTAAACACTGCGTGTCATTTAAAAATACCTGCAACTTATATTATAATACAAAGTAAAGATATACGAGCAACTTGTTTTGAGGTTGTTGTATACCAAATTGTAGAAAACAAATCTTGGATACATCCACGGTCATGTTGTTAAATTTTTATCAGCGGTTTTATGTCTTGAGGGTGAAACTTACTCAATGTAAATAATACTAAGTATCTTTTGAAATGCTTAGATTTCCTTTACGTGATTTGGTTTACATGTCACCGTGCACATTCCCTGGCTCTCTGCTCAAAGGCCACCATGGAGCTCGTTTTGGAGAGGCTGCAACCTGACTCCAATGTGCTGTGAATAAGAGACCTAAGCAGGGATTAAGACCGCCGCGGCTGGCCGGGCCCCACAGCCCGATGTGCACATGGGTATCGTAGGTGTTCCTTGGTGGCACATGTGAAACACAACCTTAAAATATCACAGACATTAAGACTGCGAAAGCACCAACTAACGCCATGCGAGTGTATCAAAACAGGAGAAGAATGCAGTCTCTGCTATCCACCGTCCTGCTCACAGTCCGTTATATTTGGATAAATTGCAGGGGCACAAACAAGTAGAGTGTCTGTGACCACACGCTCCGCCTCTCAGTCAATCCACACAAATTCTACGAGTTGTGCTGAAGCTTTTAAGCCGTAATTGAGCACAGGATGCCCAGGAAAACCAAAGCCGACTCTGCTCAGACCTGCGTTTTTATAGCTGCTATAGTATTCTGCTGCGCCTTTTTTTCCTCCCCGGCTAGACAGACACCACAAAACTGGCCAAGCGTGATGGGAAGTCGCCACCTACACGGACTCAAAGTCAGCAGCTGAGGATTTCAAACATCATTGACAAATATTTTTGTAACAAACTGAGGTAAGAATTCTACCTAATATAAACACGTATTCATCTAGCCATAGGACTCATCTTAACCAAATATCAAGCCTAAAATAGACAGGGGTTAAAAATTAAATGCTTCATGCGTCAAAAGTGTTTTGGATCTAAGAAAGTGCTGCTGATGATCCTTAAAACATCCCCCTCGTGCGGTTTTTGCTCATCAAACTGCAGTCTGGCACTGCGTAAAGCTCTCAAAGCCAAAGCTTTGTCTGTACGGTCGACTTCAAGTTCGGGGGAGGGAGAGGGTCCTCTGCAAAGAGCAAAGGGCCCAACTGTGCCCCGGATGGAGTTCCTCTAATTGCTTTTGCATTTACGCAGGCTTTGTGTCACAAGAACAGACGAGAAAGTAAGCCTGCTGAAGGAAACTAATGTGTCAAATAAACTTCATTTACTCATTGATAGCACATGATATAAGATAAAGATGTCATCAGATTCTGGGACAGTTTTGACGTTTTTTTTAACTCTAATAGTTTCCACATTCGGAACAAAGTAGGAATAAAAAATAATGACAGAAACATGTTATTTAAGTTTAAAGATTTTTTTTGTTAATCCTTTAGGTTGGTAGTTATTTTTTATTTGCAATGAACTCATGGTATGTGTCAGGTTTGGAACCAGAACAGGAAAACAGAAAGCCTCACTGCACGAGTATTCACCATCCTGCAGTTGTTCTCAAATGCGCCTGAGTGACAGCGGAGGAGTTGTGATGAAAATAACAAAAATCAGAAACATTTACTCATTAAACTGTTTGTCCCGTGTCTGGTACTTTTTGGAGAAACACCCACAGACTCAAATACTTGTAAAATGTATTTAGAAACACTTTAAAATAAAAATTTAAAAGCTGGTAAATTGGAATTCACAAAATATGAAACTATAAACGCGGTAAACAAACTGTATTTGAAGTGTCACTTGTTTCCTGAGGTGACAGACACACTGGTTTGGACAGGAAGAAAACGCGACGCCCTGATAGCCCAATCCGTGCACCATAAACTCTTGTCAGACAACAAGTAAACAATCACGTGTTGGAGCTGAGAGTTCTCTTTAACGCCACGTCAGGTAGGCCTATAGACTGTAAAGCAGCCTAAATTGGCGCACACAGTGTCTTGCAAAGAAACCTCCTGTAGTTTTAGTCCTGGGGTGAAATAAAAAGCGCAGAGCTTTAGAACTGCCTGCCCCGTTGTTTTCATTTTATGGTGGAAAAATGGGGCCACCATACCTGCGTTTGAAAGCTTCTTTTGAATATAAAGCTTCTTTGGAGTATACTTTAAGCACAGATGGAAGATACAGTGTGTTGTGCAACGTGCAGAGCAAAGGGCCATAAGATACAGTGTGATGGTACTATAAGGACGACAGTCGCCAACCGTGACCCGTTAGTGCACACACTGATACGAGTAATAAAAGATCACGTAATTAGATGGTTAACTACACATAAAGACTTGCACTGCACAGACGTAGCATATCGCACATATAAGGCAGGGCTGGACTCAGCTGACCAATGTAAACACTCAGAGAAAAATACACATCAATACACAATAGTTGTGTTTTTTTCTGTATTCATAATTTGAGAGATAGTCTTTCTTTTTTTTTATCTTTTGATTGTGTTTGAACTTGAATGCAGCAAAGTCTTTAATCTGACACCATCATATTACTGACCACACTGACTCCAGCTTGAATATCCCGGGATTATCAAAGCATCAGAGTGAAACATTCACAATCAGACCAGCACATATGACAAGCGAAGGAGCAGGAAAATATTAAATGTGAACCTGATTCAGAGACTCATCTGTTGATCTGTCCACAGGTGGCTGCAGGGATGGCAACGACAGAAGGGCCCAAGCAGGACCACACAGGGGCCACGCAGGGGAAACTGGCCAACTCCACGGTCAATGGGAGCCCCTCAGACTGACTCACAATACTGGATTAGTCTGCAGAGTATCCTGGGAGATAAGGCGTCGGCAGCAGCAGCAGCAGCGGTGGAGGGCCTGGACAAAAGGACATAAAGTGGACTTCAGTGGGGGAGAAATGAAATTTTACAATGGAAAGAAACACACCAGGGAAAAGAGAGAGGGGGAAACAGGTCCCAATTTAAGCATAAAGACACTTTACACCATACTGTAAAGAATTCGCCATGTAAAAAAAAAACAAGACAGCCCATCAGAAGCTCGTTTCTTAAATTGCAACGTTGGACCCTTGATTGACTAAAATGAGAAAAGTGTTGTCAAGAAAACAAAGAAAAACCCAGATTTAGCCAGATCATAGGTGAACGCTGAAGGGCTTTATTCTCTCTTTTTTTCTCTGTTGGTGCTGTCAGTTGGTGGACATCAAATCTGACGCCACATATTTGGATTTCAGTTTATTTGCAGTATTTAATTTTCCAATATAATAAAAAAAAAGATAAAATAGATCCACTATCAGGTAGCTAAGCCTCTCAAATAGAAGTCAAAACATTAGTCTATATATAGGTTTTCACTTCAATTGGAACTGATAGTTTAAAACGGTGTTTGCAGGAGTTGCCGCCAGCGTTTTTAACCACGAACTGAAGTTAAGGTTTTATCGGACATAAGACGAAAAGAATATCTGCAATTCACAGAGTTACATGATATGTTTCTTGGCGGTGAGTAGCCATAGTATCTTTTAAAAACTTGTCTCTCCAGTTATTCTTATCTGTGGGCTTTCTGGTCACTACTTGGGTATTGCTTTTGCGCAAGAAAGTATAAAGAAAAAAAGAAAACCCCTGGACTGCATCTTAAAGGCTGTTCTCATTTAGGTGATCCATTCGTTTGTTGATACAGTGCAATATTTATGCAGTAATTTCTTCGATTCACAGCATATCTGCGGCACTACACAAAGAAATACAATGTACAATACGACACTACACCATCAGCACTAGCACTTTAAATTGGTCAGAAACAATTTTATATTAAAGAACATTAAAGTCACTTGATATTGTCTGTTTTTTTTAACCGTATACGAATGTTTAACCTGTAGTTAGGGTAAATACTTAGCTTAATGTAGTAGCAATATTGAGATTTTAAGACTAAATAAATCCCATTCGTTGTTACAGAATAAAACTCCTTGCTTTTTCATTTTTACGCCCGCATCAAAACTATTCGTTAATATTTTGTCAAAGAATCCACCTGTGTCGTTGTTTTTCGTATCAGAAAATGAGAAGAAATCACGCGGCTGTTGTAGTTTTCATAATGTGATTTTTGTTGAAGATTAAAAGATGTAGAAAAGGCAAATCATCCGCAATACACCTTAACGCGTAGAAAGATGTTTTCCAGCGTTCGAGTTATTTTCTATGCCTTTTACTTTAGATAAGCAAAACCGGATGAGACGGTTCCCACTCGCTGCAGGATTCACTGTTTTGAGACTAAATGTTACTTGGGGTTTACATTTTCTCAGACAAATATTTAAACCAGTTAGTAGCAGTGGAAAGTAGTAGATAAACACCTGCAGTGTTTTTAAAAGACCCCCTAAATAGGTGTTTTCACTGTTTCTTTTCATCACTACTTTACAAAAACATTTTTATCTAAAGGCCATGCTATATTTTTCGGCAATCATATTCAAAGCAATATTTCGTTTTGAAGGAATTAGTTTAACAAATGCCAAAAACCGCACGGCGCTAGCAGCGCCTCTGTGTTCGTAAAGACCCATGGTGCCTTTGTTTTTGCTGTGCATCTCTCTTTCCCTGCATGTAAAGCTATATAAATGAACAGTGTAAATCATTTAGTATTTATATCTTAAACCAAATGAGATGGGGACAGGAAAATCTCACGTCTCTGTGGGGGAATTAGGCGCCGACTGGGACATGGAGGAGGCTTTCACATAATCTCGGTCAAGTGCTTCTCTTTGACCGCTGTCACGGTGCTGGATTAACGTATGTCTGCTCCATCTTTGTGCTGTATTACGATATTACTTTCGAATTTAGACAGGCAGTGGAGCTTGACCAGAGGAGATTCAGAGGAGATATGTTGTTGTCTGTCTGAGTGAAGGTTGCAGGCCTCCATTACGCACAGAGACAGCGAAGGTCAATGTAAAGAGCAATGTGGGCCTGTCTGCGCTCAACCAAGTCTGACAGACAAGAGGAGACACTGGGCTGCTAAGAGGATTTGTGGACGATTAAACATTCACTTTCAATAACTAGAGCTGGTGTTTCGCATATAAGAAGTTTGCGTTTTTCTTACAATAAAAACAATAACGAGGATTCAGAGTAGGCTAGTATTTGATTTTTTTTTTTTACTTACTGACACAATGGCCTATGTTTTGTTCTAAAACGTTATTTTTGTCTCTCGGTTGCTTCACCATAGTATTCGTTACATACTATAAATCATGTGATATGTTGCTTGGGATGGAAATTTAACATTATTATTTTACTTTTTGCTTTTATTTCTTCTCTGTTCTCTGTCCGAGTAGACATGAAGGATGTTGTGTGCCTTATTTCCTATGTAAAACAGAAATTTGATAATTGTAGAATGGCTGACTTAGCTCTGAAATTAACTGTTATTCACCATTTCGCCATAGTGTGGCAGCATAACTCAATTCTTCACGGTCATTCATCCCAGTCTCCTGTGTTTCCTGCCCTGTCAATGATAGTTCGACAGAGAAAAAGGATAGGCGGAGCCCTGTGCTGTCAGCTTTGGTCTGACAAGTTTTGCCAAGCCGGGGGCGGGACTTGTAGCTTTGTTATCGTTTTCAGACTACCAATAGGACGCCGGTATGCTCCCTCGCAGCCAATGAGAGGCGCCGCGAGCATGCCTCTGCTGTTGACTTCCGGTACTTCCGCCTTTTGGGGCTTTTAGACTACAGAATAGTCCGCGCAGTCAGACATCACACTATTTTACCCATCTTTGAAGTGATTTTGTAACACGTGCGCGCTCCGCTGCTGCTACGTCAGAGGAGATAGGAGCGGAGCAACGCTGCATTCCGTGCTCGCGGACGCAGCCTGAGTGTTCTCACATTTCAGTGAGGTTACTCGGAGTCATTCAGCGGGTCTCGCGCGTATCATTAACACACGACTGCAAACTACTCAGGATTTAAAAACACCGACGTTGACGATTATTTAGTGTAGCGTGTATTACTTTTTTAAAAATAATTATCCAACAAATAAGACACCACAGGCTTAAGGAAGGCTTAACCCAAGAAAAACACATTAAGTAAAATAAATAGGTGTGGTTACAAATTAAACACATTGGATAGCCTAATAGTTCTGCCATTAAAAACAGGTGAGGAGGGTAACAGACTTCATGAAAAGAGGAACCATACCAACTAAAAAGTCTATAAACTCAAATACACAAGTGGTTGAGTCTAAATGTAATTTATTTTACAATTATTTTCCATTTTGTCACTGCATATTTTTATTTTATGTGTCAATAGGATCAGGAATGTAAGTCTTCTCTGTGTGTGTGTTATTGTAGCCTGTCATGTTTTGGCGCTTGGGCAGAAAAGGCAAATTAAAGAATGAAAACAATGTGTTGTAGATTTTATGTTTGATGAGTAAATTATGTGCTTGCGTGTATTGAAAAAAATAATTCAAATTACCAACATTAAATAGCATTGTATCAAATTATATTACAATTTTATCAGTATGTTTTCTTGAAATAGTTTTGACGTAAAACACAAAAGTTGGGAAAAAACAATTAGGCCTACAGCACGGTGTAAATCAAGCTAACAGGTGTCAGGAGCTTCAGCTCTGAACGAGGAGGGATTTGGTTTCATGCCTGACATTTTGACTGCCAGTAAGACTGAATCACATCCACGAACGCAGCCAAAACCAGCAAGCTGGGATGTTGGGTTTCTAACTACAGCTGCGCGCATGAATGCACTTAGTCAGTGGGAAAGTAATATTTCTAACAACACGAAAATGATCATAATCTCGTTATTGATAGTTACGAATAACGATACCAGTGACAGACAAAGACAACAGAAGAAGAAGCTTTGAGTTTAGGGTTCTTTTCTTCAACACGATAAAAGTGTCAGACATGTTCGAAGACAAGACAGCTTAAATTGTGCAGTGTTCTTTATCTTTAAAAGGAGAGATTTTATTGATTTTGTTTTAAAAAGTCACATATTTCTGAAGAAAAATTGATCACTCTAAAGGTGAGTGATTAAATGTTGTGGACACTGTGGAAATATTTTCAGAACAGCGGCCGACATTTTCGACATCGCATGTTGTTTCGCTTCACAGTCTGGGTTTGTTAAGAAAAAAAGCCCATGTGAAAGACAAATAAATTCCTGATTTAATCATGACTATTTTTTAAAATGCTGCATAGCCCACACACGACAGCGAAAACGACAAAGAAGTCATTTTAGCTGCCAGAGTAAAAAAAAAATAAAATAAAAATCTATCAAGAAATGTCATGTAATAGATTCCTAAACGCACCCGCAGTTAACACCTGCGTCCACAGTAAGGTACAATAAGTAAAGATGTTTTCAACAGTGTGGCACAAAAC
The DNA here is from genome assembly GCF_033239565.1 of Halichoeres trimaculatus. NCBI lineage: Eukaryota > Metazoa > Chordata > Actinopteri > Labriformes > Labridae > Halichoeres > Halichoeres trimaculatus. The sequence goes on from NW_027437192.1 coordinate 22,115,526, forward strand.
TGGACAAATACGCTTTGACTTTTTTCTTGTATTAAACGTATGTTTTTGACCGCGTTTAGAAACGTTCAGCGTGGATAATAACCGCTCAGCAGTGAACGTAACACATCAAGCATGCAAATATTTGAACAATTTAGGTTATTCAAAACACGACTCGTTATGGGAAAACAGTATATATAAATGTATGGATTTAATCTGATATTTCTCCTTTGCTTAGGAAATAAAAAATATACCAAACGTTTTCATGATTCCCCCTGGTTTAAAATTTTCTCGAAATATTTTTGTTGATGGATATTTTCTCTGTAAACACCCCGTATGCTTTTTTTTTTATGAGGCAATAATTTACATTAGTTTGTGAACGCGATGTATCAGAATAAAAGGTTTTTGTTAGTTTTTCCAACTGCGTCCTTTCATTCATACAGTCATCTCAAAAAAACAAGGAATACATTTTATGGAGGTGTTTTTACTGAAATACACAAAAACTGAACGTGTTGTTTTTTCTGATTTTAACCTTTCTGGCAAATAAAGTCTCGTTAGAAGGCCTTTGTGTACCAATAGTGATAAAAGACCATCGATACACTGGTGAATAATATCACAACTTAACCGCCAGATGGCGATGTCGCTCTATCTTACTGCACAGAAAGACAACTGAGGTCTTTCTTTTTTCCCCAGAGCCAAGCAGAATTCTGATTAACACTGCATTTAACACAATTTCGAATTAAAACATATGTCTAGTTTTTCTGTTTTGTTTAGGTTAAAAATGTTAAAGCCCAGGCGCAACCGTTCAAAATAAGCTCTCATTTTTGTCTATCAGCGGGGTTGGGAGGCCTCAGAGGAGACGATATTGTAAATAAATAGTGAGCTACAGTTTAGTCTATCCATTTCCAACATAACTTGGATAAAATTCAACCAAGTCCACATTTTTATTTAGGGCGGACTGTAACACTGACACACTTGACGCACACACAATAATCCTGATATCATGTCGGAATTTACTTTATATACACAACCACATGAATACGCACACATTATAAAAGCTATGATCGATATGAACACATATCCCGAACGATTATCTAAGCATTATCATAGGAAGGATTGCACCATGGGTTGCGTGAATATGAATGAGAGCACGGGTTCATATAAGACAAAAACTTCATACAAGCTAAGCATGTGAGCAGGTTTTTTAAAAGGAAGCCAGGATAGTTTAATATTTAACATTTCCAAGGTCCAAACCGGCCACACTGTCTCTTCCTGTGGATCTTTGCGTTTATCACTCTCGTTAAAAGATGCAGATAAAGGCGTATCTCGGTGGCGCAAAATGTTCTGAGATAGGGTCAGTTTTTTCCTGTGTTGAGAGTGAGCATGCCAAAAAAAAATGGAGTCACACAAACTGCAAATATATATAAATTGTCTCCTTTTGTCACCACTTTACTCCTCAAACAATATTGAACACCAAGTGGCAGGATCCACCACAGATCAGGCCTCAGATTTTGTTCCAGAAGCTCCGGGAAATCATTTGGCAACATACAAATAAATCATGTTCAGTCAGTCAGGAAGGAGTGTTGTTCCAATCCATGAGTCCAAACGTGTGTGAAAGTATGTGTGTTAAGTGTGTAAGTGTGTGTCTGTGTGGGTGGGGGTGTAGTAGTTTATCTCCCACTGATAATTGTCCACCACCAAACGACTAGCTGATGGTTTTTACTTTGTTCACAACTTTCTTCTCCTTTACGCGTCTGTTCTGAAACCATATCGTGACCTGTCGCTCGGACAGGTTGGTTTGCGCAGATATCCTCCTCCGTTTGTCCTTCGTGATAAATTTATTGGCAGCGTACTCGCGCTCGAGTTCCTTCAATTGCACCTTAGTGTATGGCACGCGCTTCTTTCTTCCACGTCGATAAGAGCCAGAGTCTCCCCCGGAGTGAGACACAGCGTCTGAGAGACAAGAGACAAAAGAAGCTGTTATTAAGCATCCTTTCAACAAGTGGATAGACCTCATAATCACAGTGGTTTTTATATTCTACCAAGAGATTAAATCTGAGCCACACATTCTCTCTAGCTTGTAAATAAAACCAAATATTTTGGTAATTTCTAAGCACACCACTGCGTAAAAAGAATGAATAATATGGCTAACTAACCTCTTATTAGAATAAATTAAAAATGAAATGAATATGAAATCTAACTTGGCAAATATCGGCGCACTTTGCTTTCCTTCCGGATTTAATTCTGCCCCCAGATATTTGCTGCGTTGTTCCCTTTTTTTCTTTGCTAAATAAAAACATTTTTGTTGATTTTCCCCCTAATTTGCTGTTACACAAGCGTAAATGTCTATCAGTTCCATTCCGTACAAAAGTGTATCCTGTCTGGTAACATAGTATGGCCAATGTGTGTTATTTAAAAAGGCAGGAGCCAGAGGAAAGTAGCCTACCTGGTATTGAGGACTTCCACATGTGTCCGGGTTGCGGCTGCTCCTTGGCGCAGTAGACCTGCCCGTTCCAGCCGTTGGCTGCAAGAGTCCACGGCTGGTAGCTCTCCATGGGCAGCAAAGACTCGTGTCTGGCCTCTGAGGGCGCACTGATTGTTGGTACCACGGGGACGTCCAGGTAGCTGGGAACGGCTTGGTATGGGCCTGAAGGGTAGGTGGGATAAAAAGCGAATTCCTTAGCTCGAGAGGTGAAGTCGTCGCCGGCGGAGGTGTCCATGTATTTCTCTCCATACGCAGAGGGAGGCTGGGCTCCACATGACTTTATGCTGCTGTGATGCGACATTCTGCACGGGTAATAGCTGCTACCGAAGTACCCATAAGGCAGGGACGCGCTGGATGAGTTTTGAGCAGCTGAGCAGGGACTGCACTGCTTCACAGGCTCGCCCATTCCGGAGGTGGGCACTTCGTTGGACGAGTAAACCGTGCTGGGTGCCAGGGACGCGGGGTGCGCCATCAGATTCCTACACTGGTTCGCAGCAAAGTTGCCACCAGCAAAACCGTCCATGTTCTTGCTCACTTCATCGGAACCGCCGCCGTTGTCGTAGAGGAACATCACCGACGGGTCGACCCAGCGCGGACGGAGGAGCAGTGACGTTGTCATAGCACGGCATCCAACATTGAAGCTTCTGGCTCTTTTTTAAAAAGCTCAGAGACTGAAAAAAGGAGATACTGGTTCCCAGAGAGTAATGCCACTCTGACGCGCACAAGAGCGCAGAGGTTGCACAGTCATTGGCTCAGCTGCTGTCACGTGACCAGACTATGCAAAGAGGACGGTAAACATCACCCACTACAGATAATTAAATGGAGAAAAATGCGGCGAAGTGAGGTGACCGTACCTATCCAGACATCTCGCTTTTATCATGTCTTTTCAAATTCAACGGATTTTGAGCCTTTATGGGTAAAAAATGAGACACACATCTATACGTGGATGTTTACTTGTGTGTGTGTGTACGTTTTGAAAACAAAAAGGCTTGAATCAAAGAATGTTGTCTTAAAACGCCTCTCCTTGTGATTTTAGTTCACAGGAGTCTAAAATAAAAAAATTATGATGAACTTTAACCGAAAACAAACACGGATATTCGCATAAGAACCATATGTCTGCATTTATGGTATTTACGCACGCTCTGAGCCTTTTCCTCTGTTGCAGTATGAAGAATAATTACACAGGCTTTGATAAAAGCACATTCCTTTCCACAAAGACACAATGTTTAAGTATATAGTACACAAATGTCGTACTTTGAGCATGAATTCAACATATATGTACCCGGCTGATGCACACTGCACAATAATCTGTATAGCTTTACTCTGTGCCAAAAGGCGCGTTCACTTTGCATTAAAGAAAAGCTACAGACTGCACGGGAATCAATCTATTTCATGCACCAAATTTAGTGAAAATATGTCACATCAAGAGAAAGGCCCCTCCTGAGAAAGCCTTCATTACAATTTCAGTTAGAAATCAAGATAAATTGGAGGTAACTATGTTTGCGGGGAATATTCCAGACACAAGACTTCCGACATGTTTACAAAACGCACAGACAGAAAACAGCCCTCCACAGTGCCTGAGTGTTTTTTGCACATGAGGTAGACGCGGCTGGAGGCCAAGGTCAAGTTGAAAGTTGCTGTCTAGCCGTCCAGCCAGTCGGGCCATTCACGCTTTGAAGAAACCGTCTGAGCGGCTGAAAGGAGCGGAAGAGGGGTGAGAATTCCTGTCCCAATGAAAGCTATTGGAGGACATTAACTTTTACTGTCATTTGGGTTTCTCTGCCGTTTATTCTCACGGACAGGTCTGTACCCGCCACTCATCCTGGGTGGTGTGTTTGAGTCCCAGCGTTGGAAATAGAAAAGGAATGCTGTTTTTTGTTTTATTTGCACATCTATTGGAGGTGGTTTTGGCAGATACGTGTGAAAATGTTGATCCCTGAAAAGAGGGAGAGGGATAGACGTGTCGTGTGTGTGCAATGTGTGTGAGTGTGTGTCTAGTCTGGTGGCTTGTGTTTACGACCAGTGGCTCAGCTTCTATTCTGTGCTGGAGGAAATGGACCTGGTGGACCTTTCATTGGATTGTCACCAAATTTGTGTCAAAGTCCAGCGTCGTTTGAGGTCTGACTAAAGGGAATTGTAGCGCTGTGTTATCTGAAATGAAGAGATAAAATCAGCTAGAAATGAGCTGCCACTCAAGTGCGTGAAGCACCGTTTCAGACAGGCAGGTTTGCAACCAAAGGACGAGGAATGTTGATGCAAAACACAAAAAGCCTCTATGCTCATATTTATTTCTTTTTATAACACAGAAACCGATTTTTTCATTATCAAACAGATTTATCCCTTACAAAAATTACTTCCACAATATATTTTTAAAAATTACCAGATTCCAGAGTAGACCCTTATTTGTTTGTGGACATTGATGAGCTACCTACAGATATACTTATATAGAGCCGACTGAGTCTGAAAAGGATAACATTATGGATGTTGTATTTGAAACATGGCGACCTGATATAACCATGATGGAGTTACACTCTGCACACAAAACCACTTAAAAGCGGTGTTTGCAGCACGTGATAAGAAAGGAGGCGCGCCATTTTTACTGAATATACTCAATTTTAATTGGATTAATTTCCTTTACTCTAAATATTGTTTTTATATCATTTAATGGAGGTGTGTTTTAAACTTTAACTCGCATACGAGAAAAAAAATAGTTCAACTCTTATGGCGTTAGAGATTTTAAAAGAATGACTCATTTAATCTCATAAAAACTCAAGTTTAACCACTCTAAAAAGTGGTATTACAAACAGCGAATTGTCTATTTTTGAAAAGCAAATGTAGTTAGTGTAATATTTCAACAAAATAACATAAAACTTTGGAGATTGTCTCATTTTGCGGTTTAGATAAATAATGATAAGGGCTTTCCTGATTAATGTGAATTAATTTAGGCTTATACTGCTTATCATAGCGCCTGGCAGTAAAAAAGCAATTGGCGATTGTAAAAACTAATGCAAACGGGTCATAAGGTCTGAAGAAATACAGGACATCTTCTCTTTTGAACTGGCAGAGTGTGAAGAGTATCCAAATGTTTCTTCGGTTTACGCTTCGAATGATTTCTCCAACTTTGAATTTACAGTTATCCAAACTTTGGACCATTAAGTCCACTATTCTAGAAAGCTACAAAAGAATATTTGTATTGCGGCCACAGTTTCCTGAAGACTAATCTCATAATGTGATTATGACTCCTCTCAGCTTGGATATGTCCTGACGTTACCCGACAATAAAGTCTGAACACAGAAACATACAGCTACTGTGAGTCATTGAGTAACCGTACAAGGCCCGGCCTGTTGCGCACTGCCCTGTGGCGTTTTTTCTTTTCGCCAGAGCGGGCAAACTCAGATTCAAAATAAAATCCAACGTGTCAAACATTAATCGTTTGTGTTGGCATTTTTATGTCATGTTAGATGATGGAGCGCTGATCAGAGTCACAGCCGTCATCTCAGACCTGTTGTGGTTCTTCTAATACGTTGCTGCGAGGTGTTTTCATACACAGATGATTTATGCTTCATCCACGTTTGGCTCTTTTTCAGTCCTACTGCTATTCTGGCAACGTTTTTGCGCCTTAGTCGGGGTGGCCGCTGCCGCGCGCACATGTGGTCAGCCCAGACATGAGGCATCCCAAAGAACAATGAACACACACTCTGGACAAGGGCGGTGCACACTGTCCCGCCAAATACGCTCAAACATACATCATGCTGCTAGACATTGTGTGCCAAGAAGTGAAATGGAACAACAACTAATGCTGGTCTTAGACTAAATTTATTTCACTTTTCAGCTGAAAGTGTATTCAATATAATCTCTCGAAGACTTTGTTTTGATTATTTTTTTTTTAAGTTGTTTTAGCAAGATCTTTGTGTTCTAAATAAAAATAAAGTTAGTTGAAACTTCTCCAAATTTCAAGAAAAGCTATCCCACGACTCCCAGGAGCCCAAAGGTTTCTTCAGGACTCTCGGAAACTTGTCACTCCAGTCTGTGACGGCTTTACTCTGAGGTCATTATCAAGGTTCAACCCCCCTGTTTGTATTACTATCCAAATTACGCAGCGCGCCTGAAAAGGGCGCATTTATTCCCAGCGCCCTGAAGCCTGCACGGGCAAAGGAGGGAAGGTCCATATAAAGTTATGCTTGGCTATAAATTTCTATCGTTAATAGCATAAATTATGTTGTAAAACAGGGCTGCTAAGACAAACTACACGCAGTCAAATTTCGGACTCGATGATGACACGTGTTTAATGTAGGCTGTCAAAAAAAGTTGTCAGAACATAAGAAGCAATATGTTTCTGTGGTGAGAGCAGTGAACCACAGGGCGGTCACACACTTGACTCTTGCATATTTTCTGGACGGTGGCCTGCAGTAGGATTATGAAGAACTGCATTTAAAAGAGAGGGAACAAAGCTGGCCTTTTTATTTCTAGGACACAGTGGAAGCCACCTGAAGGTGCGCGGTTAACCGGAGACTTTCCCTCCCACGGGGTCCTGGATGTGTGTTTCAGTCTGTTTCTATTTCTCCAGCACAAGTCTTAAATGTTGCGTTAACAGCCTGCTAAAGCTCGAGCCTGTAAGCTGCGTGTGAAATCATTTATTGGCACGCAGGAATCTCTGCAGATAGAAAAAGTTGAACTGGTACTCACTCGCACATCTGTTGTATTTGTGAATACAAGAGGCATCGACTTCTAACTGCATGTAAGTAAATCATGAACGAGGAGTAACAAATGTTTTTGTTTCAGTATTTTTACCATTGCACCGACCTGCGTAATTATTCTGAGCTTTCACACCAAAGTCATCATTTAACTGCTATTATCTATTCTCTGCAGAGCGTGAACTTGGAGGATTATAGAAGTGATGTCGTGGCCTAAATAACATTTCTCATCATTTACTTTTTTGTAAATCACATTAGCATATCAAAGTAAGATGTTATCTGTGTATAAATAGCCGCTCCGCCCTTTGCGTGCTGCAACAACAAAGGCCGACGTGGACATATTTCTGAATCCAACTTAAGTCGTCGCCTGGACCGCACGTTAAAGCTATTTATAAAGGTGTGTATGGAATACGTATGCATCTTGAGATGAATCATATTTTTATTGAAATAACGCACTGCACTGTCATGAATCAACATTGTTAAAGTTATGCATATATAATGAGGATTAAAAGGAGCGTGTGTACAGTCAGGCACACTTCAGGCCGCGGGTTTATTCATGAAGATGCGTTAATAGTTCACTGTGAGCGGCCAACACAAAACGAATTTTTTTTTTTTTTTTTTTTTTTGTAAAGCTTATTATCAACTCTAAACATTGGTCACGACGAACAAAAAAGGAAGCTCGGGGTTGACAACCAAACTCAGCAAAAAAAAAAAGATTTTTTTTGTGGAAAAATGAAACGAAATATCGAAGCTACGAAACAATGCCCGGGTGTTGGAATACATTTAGAGAGTGTGTTTTTTTGTTGTTTTGTTTTGTTTTTGTTTTTAACTGCAAATCATTTTTACAGCTCCATGATAAAACGTGATGTGTTTTCTTGTTGATAACGTTGATAAAAATAAAATCGACCACACCACTGTGGATTCATTATTTCATGTTTGTAATTATAAAAAAAAGTGCTTTTACAATATCTGTTTCAAAATTAAAAAGTTTTCAATTTAAATATTGTGAAATGAGTCATTTTATTTCTGTTGCATGTTGTATTAATGGCAGCCACATGGTTTTGTCAACTGCTGTTGTTCAAACGTCATTTTGACGAGTGGAAAGCTCTGAAACTGTCCTCCCTGTATGTGCGACACACTACAGGCTGCACGAACTGCAGTTAGGTCCCAGTCTGAACAGATCTGCACTCAGCGACTCTGAGAGGACTCAAAAATACGCACAGAAATGTCAAAATCTAGGCTGCCTCTCGTTGTTTTCTCCTCTTTCAATGCTGCTAAAAGTTGTCAGACAAGACATGGAACAAACTGAGAGAACCTATACTTGCGAAGGAACTGATGACAGCAACACTCCCTAAAAATAAAAACCCATTTGTAGGCAGTCAGACTTGTAAATATCACCTCCCTCAAAGATGCCAGGGACGCACAGTCCCGAGCATTACATGCACTCTTGTGAAACTCCAGGGCTTTGCACCTGGTGTGTTCCCTTGCTACCGCTGAACTGGTGGTAAGCCGTACCCCGTGATGTTTTCCCCTTTAATGGGGTGATACAGGCCGGATCTCAGCGCCTTGCTAAGCCCTGAGAGTAATAGCGAAAAGGTTTGCAGGATGGCGCAGGGAAGAGTGATAACGCGGGTCTAGAGCGCACACATTTCCAGCTGTAGTCATCAGGACATGTTTCTCTCCAAGGTCAGCGAGTTAACTCTGTGGTAGCTGCGTCATCCCGTTTCAAGGCCAAGTTGAAGCATTGGAGACGGGAGGGGCCACGGTAATGAGTAGAAGGAGAGGTTAGATGTTATTTCCTTCTAGGTTTTCACTCCTTGAAGAACGCTGCACCTTCAGCCAGAAGCAGATTTAACTTTTATCAAGCTCTATCATGCGCTTCCCAACCACGCACCCACACATTTTAAGCTTAAAACAAATATTCTGGTATGTCTGCGCTGCCAGGGCCATGGATTGGATTACATGGTTACTGCGCAGACTCCATGGTCAAGTTCAAGTTGGGCTGGCTAGTAAAACTGAGGGGCGCATTCTGCAGTGTCTGCCGTATGGGGCGCTCCCCCTCTTTGATCTCCCCCTGCAAAACTAGACACTGAGGCAGAGCCGTGACTGCAGTCCGCACCTCTGCCAACAAGAATGTGCAGATTGGACGCAGCATACCTTCAAGATGATGCACAGAACAGTAATGCATGCATGCAAATACGGATATAATGGTCCCATTATCAGAAGCTTTCCAAACCCATCCGCAGTCTTTCACTATCTTAAACACACACTATATAAGTGACACTACTGTAAACCCACAAGGTCACTCATCTGTTGCGCAAAACCAGTTCTAACTGTTATCTCCGGATGATCACAAGATCTCATCTGCCCTGGCCAAGACCTGTTGCATCACTCTGGCTTGGTAAGCAGCAAAACAATGGGACCTTTGCCATCTTTGTAGGTGACTGTCACTGAAACACTGCAAAGGGACAAACGCTGTGGTTAGCTTTAATGAAAAAACAAAACCAGCCAGCTTCAGAAAAAGAGACATTTTGTGTTTGAAAACTGCCCAAATCTAGGATTTAACCCATCTGAGACAAACGGATAAACTGGGTTCATGTCGCCAAATTACGGTTGGGCTAAATTAGACTGAATAAGAATGAAAAGCAACCATGGTGCCAGTTTCGCGTCATTAAAATAAATTGAATCCCAAGCACTAGGAAGATGAAGGAGAGGAAAAAAATGTCTAATTAACAGAAATTGAAACGAAATTATCTTAATTCTCGTTCCTGCTAAGTTCCCCCGGCAAAACGAAGAGCAACTAGAGTCCAGTGTGGTTTTCATTCAGTATAAATGCAGGCTTTTATTTACCGACCCAATGCGTTATGGACTGTATGCCTGTCTCCAACTAATTCAATCAGAAAAAAAAGTTTAATGTCACCAGGGCCACCCTGCAAAGCATATCTATCTATCTATCTATCTATCTATCTATCTATCTATCTATCTATCTATCTATCTATCTATCTATCGATGTATCCTTTTTGAAGAGAACGTTGGATGAAGAAGGAAGAAGAAAGATGGAGAAATTGCAGTACTTCTTTTCTTTTGTTGGCTGGATGAAAAAGTGGAGGGAGAAAGCCAGAGGAATTTCCCTCTCTCCTCTCTGTCGGGCTGGGTGGGTGGGGGAGGGAGAGGCACCGCTCGAGGCCCTTTCCCTCATTCGGACAGGCGAGGGCGCACAAGGACAGCGGAGGCTGCCGGAGCTGCTCGGTCTGCCACCCACTCCTCTCCCTGAGACCACGTGACTCCACCTCTATACAATACATCATGGCCGTCAGAGTGTTGCCTGCCACTTGGCGTGCAGCTGAAGAGTTATGTGAAATAGATTTGGAGGAAAGAACTCTGGTTTTAAGGTATCAAGCGTGGTCTAATCCTTGTAATGTAACGACTTATTATCACCACATCTTGGGATTTTTCATCCAAGATAAACTAAGTATGCTTTAAAATATCAGGAAGTCAGAAATTTCGGGAAGTTATCTGCAATTAAATAGTAAAAAACATGTACATTACAATAAATCACAAAGTTTAATTCCGTTCCACCAGCAATGCTCCCTTGAAAAGGAGACTTCTGCACAGTTTGGGCTTTTCTGATGATTACATTCAGATTTTTATTTTTACTTTTTTGTTTATTATAAAACATGAATATAACCAAGATAAATTCAGGAAAGTGTAGCTCTGGTTGACAAGCCTCAGTCTGATCTACATCAAATGAAAAAGTATGCCCTCATGTCTCTGAATGACACTTCCAAAATCAATGTATATTACATTAAAAAAATATACAATAAAGCGTTAAGGGTCAAACCCCGAGGCAATCAGGCTCAAAATGTCATTATTTGTCAGTCAGATGGGCTCATAATTTTAGTTGAGATAGCAAGCTGCAGCACAGACAGAGCAGGCTGGATCACAGCTCATGGAGACAACACATTCAGTGGACACTTGGTGCACTGCATCCTTCACTCAGACATCAGCTTTCAATGAAACTCCTGTAGTCTCAGAGACAGAGTGTAAGGACACACTGACAAAACAGTGCATAGAGACAGCCTGAACACCCGAATAAAACAACGGTTCTTTCCCCGTTTCCATTTATGCTTGCACATATTAGAGTTTTTCATGTGAACTAAAATTATTGCTTCATAAATAATTACACACAACAGCTAGAATTTTCTGAAATCTATTGGAAGTATGGCAGCAGCACACTGTAAGCCAACAAAGTGTTTAAGGCCAGTGCACAGAGTAAGAGAAGTGTGATTTCTTGCAGACTGATACTGATTGAAAGTACATTTTATATGTCAGAAGTATCAAACTGGGGTTAAAACTAGCTTCTTTTCCATTTTAAAGATAAATGATAGATTAAGATTTGTGCCTGGGAGATGTTCTGCTGCTGACTTTTAGGACTCCATGTTGAATCGCCTCTTATCTAAACTCTGACCACAGGACTTGACCTCTGAGGGCTTTACTTGACTCCACTTTAAGTGGAGGAGAGGGCCACTAAAACCTGAAGAAGGGGGCGGGGTTTGAGGTGTAGTAAAAGGAAAGTAAACATATCAGTTTGATTTTTTTTGCATCTTTGTAAACTGTAAATGTGCTCTGCAATAGTGTCAGAAATTTGAGATAATACAAAAAATGAGATGAATGACAATTGTGTTGTAAAATAGATAATTAAATTAAAAAAAATCGAAGGGAATTAAAAAGTATCTTGTTTTGTCCATCAGAATGACGGATATAGAATGATAGGCAGACGGATATAGATAGATATTTTTTTGGCTGCTTCTTCCCCCTCTATCATCCCACCATCATGGCCATCGCTCTGTCTGTTTACCCTTTTCCAATCAATGCGTGTCGTCATCAGAGGGGGGTAAGGGGGGGGGGGGTGTTGACGACAGGCCTATTAAGAATGACAGCTCCACAGAAAGAGAGAGAAGGAGAGAGAGAGAAGGGGTAAATGGTGATCCCTCCCAGAGCTCCCTCTGCGCACTCTGAAGCGCTCTCCTCTCAGGGTCACACCGGATTGCATCCCCTCTTTTTTTCCTGAAGCCTCTCCTTCCTACTTCTTAAGACTCAGCCCCCCCTCCACCCACCTCCACCTCTACACTACACACAAACACACCCCTCCAACCTGAAAACCGTCGCCTGGCTGTTTGACGGCTCGCACTCTCACGCGGACTCCAGGTTTTTGTAAGTCGCTCCTGTGATGGAAAGCAGAGAGGAGATGGTGATGCTTGCGGAGGGAGGTCAGCTGAGCAAAAACGGCTCCAATTTACCGGATGCCGTCGGGAGCCCCGAGCTGAGAGACCAGCAAGGGAAGCCGGGCCACAGGGGCTGTCTGAGCCCCGGTGCTGCGCCCTACTCCCGGGACCGAACGGAGGGGATGGTGGAGGAGAATGCACGGAGGAATTTGTGCGCAGACATGAGGCCGGTTGGCACGTCCTCCTCCGGTGAGAGACACCGGACTGATCATCTCCACAAAGACGGCAGCAGCTCTGACACCGAGTCGGACTTCTACGAGGAAATTGATGTGAGCTGCACGCCTGAAAGCATGGACTACCCAAGTGCTAAAGGTAAGAACCGCGTGCACTGCGGCTTTTTCTCTCACTGCATCTTTATGCAAAATGACGCCAACGAGGAATTACGCCAGATGCATCAAAAATACCACACTACACCCAGCCTTTCTTTGAATTTTTATCCACATGTGCAAAGAAATACAGTATTTTCAACTGAGAATGAAAACCAGCTGAATATTAACGCAGTGTGTGCTGCACAGCTGTTCTGTCAAGTGACCAGTGTGGCTGGAAACACGCTGAGGTGACACCCACAATCTAACCAGGCATTTTCCCCTCTGACTTTAACAATACAGGCAAATCAGCTTATAGGAAGCCTATATTTACTGCACGAGCAGGAATGTAGTATTTTACGTTAACCACAAGAAGAAAACGAGAGGAAAAGGCCACCAGCACGAGAATTGACAGGATATATGTAACATTTTAAGGTGCAAAGACTCGAGGTTGTATGCTGCAAATATGTGACAGCATGTCACAAAAATATTAGAGGAAAACTCCATAATATCATATTTATGCCTTTTTTACTTTATAGTCTCTTTGCATGAAACAAAAAGAGAATAAACCAAACGAATGACTGCAATATTACCCTAATATTTGTTCTTTTGAATTTTGATAAAGATTCAGTATGAAATGTTCAAAAATAAAAATAAAAGCAAGTTATTGTTAAGACTCAACAAAATGTGGGCTATTTGTCAAGCAAAGCTTTTATCAGCAAAGATAAAATAAAAGATATTGTCAGACAAGTCAAGAAAATAAATCGTTAAAATAAAATAAAATATATTTTTCTTTTTAAATTCTTTTTTTTTTTTTTTTGTTCCACCCCAAATTATTCGGATGTACTATTTTTTTCATCTTGAATGCACATAATGTCTGTTTTATTTTTCTGCTGTATTCAGGTCCGAGTGGAGATTCTCCGGGTCACCAAAATGAGACTGGTGCTGATCCTGGAAAGATGATCCCGGGTCAGGGATCTCTGTCTTACTCAGCAGATCAGATTCGTCGATACCGGACAGCGTTCACCCGGGAACAGATCGCTCGGCTGGAGAAAGAGTTTTACCGGGAGAACTATGTGTCCAGGCCGCGGAGATGCGAGCTGGCAGCCGCTTTAAATCTACCTGAAACAACCATCAAGGTGAGAACAGTGGGTGCCAGGGCTCAGGCAGGCCTGCAGCTGGGAATACAGGCTGAGGATGTGACAGGCGGATCTAATTATTAAAGGTTAATCAATACTGAGCTGCTCAAGATTCTATGTGTCCTAAACTATATGATTTTTTTTACATTTATTTTTACACAAATATTTAAGAAGGAAATACACAAAGAGAAGCAGACAAGAAATTTAGATGTTCGTGGTTATCTGGGATTGATGTTTTATTTAATTATTCCGTTTCACTGTATCATCTCTCCCCAAAAAATAGAAAACATTATATTCTACTTGGTGTAGTCTGATCGAAAACGACATTCCTGCCATACTCCCTTAGATTGAAAATTACAAAAGTTAAATTTCGACGTTTTAAATATAAAAAGAAAAGTACAAATCGGTTTCTTAAGCGGAACAACTGTTCCAGCTCCATGTTTACTTTTGCTATTGTAGGTTTGTCTTGCACCCTTTGATTTGTGGTGGGTTGTGGTTAATATTTGACTATTTATGTCTCCCTCTCAGGTGTGGTTTCAGAACCGCAGGATGAAAGACAAGCGCCAGCGTCTGGCCATGACGTGGCCTCACCCCGCAGATCCGGCCTTCTACACCTACATGATGAGCCACGCGGCGGCCACGGGGAACCTGCCCTACCCCTTTCCATCGCACCTGCCGCTGCCTTACTACTCCCACCTGGGTGTCGGAGCTGGCTCCGCTCCTGCAGCCACCCCTTTCTCCAACCCCCTGCGCTCTCTGGACAGTTTCCGGATGCTGTCTCACCCCTACCAGAGGCCGGAGCTGCTGTGCGCGTTCAGACATCCCTCCCTGTACCCCGGACCTCCCCACGGCCTCGGTCCCGGAGGAAGTCCCTGCTCCTGTCTGGCCTGTCACTCCAGTCAATCTAACGGAATCTCAACCAGGCCCTCCGGGTCAGACTTCGCGTGCTCTCCAACCAGCAGGACTGACGCATTCGTCACTTTTACACCTTCTGTGCTCAGCAAATCCTCACCTGTGACGTTAGACCAGAGAGAGGAGGTGCCTCTGACCAGATAAAACCAAAACTTTCCTTTAAAAAAGCCTTTACCATAAGCTTTTTAACCGAACATGTTCTAAAACCAGGACTGACGCAGCATGAAGGGGTAGCCTGTAAGCAGTGAAACCAGCTTAAACTTGTGGCAAGACAATTAGCCAGTTCTTGAGCTATGTGACGCACAACGGATCTCCCATTACCTTAAAATAATAATCCCATTGCAGAGTCGAGAAGAGCAGCTGAAATATGACGGCATGGACACAAAAGCAGATTTGATTTTAGAAGATTAATTTGACTTTTGAGAGGAAGAGAGTCCTGAAAAACGTTTAAATCTCCGTGATGGATGGAGTCGAGGTTTTTTATCATTACTTGTCGCCCAAATCGTCCAACGTATTGTTAGTTACACGAGACTGATGCTTTCCATCTCTCTATTTTAACAAGGAGGATTTGTTAACAGACTGGGGCCGTCTCATTATGAAGCAGCTCTCCACACCGGGGCCCACACGGCGGCTGAAGCCCGGGCTGAAATGTGCAGATGCTAGTGAAAATTAACAGAGTGATGTATATGTACGAGCCAGTGAATTTTGAGTGTTGAATTAATGATAATACCAGGAAAGGATCGTTACTGCCAAAAGGTAACAAGGCGCCAGGGGAACGGATTACTACAGCCTGCACGGTGTGACGAAGGAGGGGAGAGGAGATGAGGGAAGAGGAGGAGGAGGAGGATGGAGAGACAGAGGATGGACAATCATGATGGGACAAAAATGAAATTAAACACGAAAAAATATTCTGTTTGCTCTCATACCGACATGAAAGCCAGTTATCGAAATGTGATAAAAACGACTTCATGGCTCTTTTAGAACATCTCTGAGAACACAGTGGCACCAGTTTATGGAAAGGGGGACTGAAAAGTGACTTTCTTCTTTTGTTTGTTTTTTTGTTTTATTTTTTCTGTTCCTTTTTTTCGGCTCTTTTGCCTGGGTTGTCCTCATCGTCTTATTTGCAATAAACACTGTCAAATAATTAATGCTACAAAAGAGTGTCTTCTCATCCGATCTGTTTATAATCTGAATGGTAAAAATGATCTAAAAACAGCAAATTTTAATGAAAAAAAAAATCAGAAATAGTACTTTGGACCATGGGAGTTTCACCTGATTTAGACATCCCTTCAGGTTTTCCTTTCTTGTGTACCTGTACCCTGTTCAGGTTTCTCTACACTCTCAATTTGTCTCCCACCCCCTCCAATAATAACACTAATTCTCCTCTCAAACAGTTGGTGTCAAAACACCGTCGTGCCCCTCACATCTCCTGATGGGACCGCTAGATTGACCGTGACAGTTAAGTGGTCCCCGGGCTCCACAAACGCTTCTCATATTTTTTTCTCTCCCACCGCTTAATAGACACGACAGAATTACTTGTCTGCAGATATTGGAAATGCAAAGAGATCGATGTTCCAAAGAGGCCCGCAACCAATCAGAGGGGCTCTTAATTGGTCGCATTTGACCGGGGACAAGAGATTTAAAATAGCTTTCTGCGCGTAATAGGGTTCGCGAGCCTCTGTGGCCCACAGAGAGAGGATTACATTATAAAAGAGTTTTACGCAGTACGTGGGAGAAATCGGAATTTGGTGCAATAATATGGAGGTTATTATTTGGTGGAGGACAGCGGGTAAAATGTTTGCAAAATTAATTTGTTGTCTGCATATACACAGACTTCTGTTTCAAAACACCGCTTTTCTTGGATGAAACTCAATCCATAGCCTTCACATTATGGAAAAAATGAAATAAATACATAAAAATCTAAACGTATCATCTTTGTGGAAGCGGATTCTGCACAATGCAGATACTACATACAAAACAACTCCTGCCTAGCTTCTCATCCTTCTGAGGCTTTCTAAAGTAAAAGGGTTTATCTTAATCAGTTTGCACTGCAGCCATACGCGCAACGCACCAACGCGCCCCCTCTCCCCCTCCTCCCTCCCGCATGCGCGTTTGATTGATGGCCTTATTAACTGCAGTTCTTGTAAGTGTGACCGAGCTGATTAAAATGCATATGTTTGGAATAATACACCGTTTAAGCCGCCCGGGTCGGGGCGAAAGCACAAGGTAGATTTATGTAAACTATCAGCCGGTGTCTTTAGGCCTGATGGGGACGCGGGTCGTGCAGGAAAGTGGCTTTGGCTTGTGCATAATAAAATCGCACAGTAAAATAAAGACGAACGGATCAGGCTTGAGTTGAATATGCAAGCGGCGAAGTCTCTAAAATTCTGGTTATTTTTACCAGCCTGGGAAGCTTATTTTTATTCGATTACACAGAAGCGGAGGCGAGTATACGATCATCTTCTAAACCCGCGTCACACTGTGCCAGAATGACACATTAAAGTGAGGCAAATTACAACCACATTTACCCAGCCGCGCATATGGATCTCCATCTCCACACTGCGTAAACTGCGCGACTGAACCCTCAGCGGCCTAATCCAGCATCAACATGCCATTTAAACGCTGAAAGATTGGGTATGACTGAGCTTCAAGATATGATGGGCTCATAGATTGCGCACATAACACCAATTACACCAGTGTATAAGATCCTATTTCAGAGAATTGGCTCAGGGCTCCCCAGCTCCCACAACTAGCACAAAGCATTTTGATAGGGGCGGTGCAGTGCAGCTGTCCACCGGCAGAACATTCAAAAAGACACCAAATGGATGTGTGGCTGCTGCTGCCGCTGTTTAAATTGGATTACATCCTAATTTACAGGCCCTTGTCGTAACGCAAGGGGCTGGCAGAGGCGTGGACGGAGCAATCACACAGTAATGATGATGAATGGGAGATTAATGCGCATACAAGCAAGACAATTTAAGCCTTCATCTGTTTAAATAGGCTTCCAATATCATTTGGAAACGGGGGTCACGTTAAATCAATCGAGGGACGCGTGAAAGTCGTTTTCGGCGGCGTCTTTATCAACCTTATTTACGGTGCACCGGAGACAGCTCTATGCAGCTGCAAAATGGGCCGGCTGCTGCGTGCTTATGTGACATACACGAGCGACAAAAACAGGACAGGATGGATCCAGAATACAAAAAAAAAGAGTTAAACCTAGCCGAGTAAGTCAAGTGGAGTAGATTAGGTCTTCATTTGAAATCTGTGCACATTTTCTTTTATCAAAATCTTCCCTTTGATTTGTCTTTGACTGGAATAAAATGTTAAATTTATGCGTTTTCAACAGAGGTTTGGTGTGACTACACACTTCGTTAGAGGGATGGCATAGTTTCCATAAATAGTTCTAATATAAATGGAAAATTCAACATATATTTGTGTAATTTAACAGATATTGTGTGATATTTGTGTGTCATTTTGTTTAAATACTGGGATTTCATTGTTTCTGTAACCTCACCAAACACCACCAGCACAAAGTTTGTTAAGCTAACACCACAGAGCATACAAATCCTTTCCAGTAGTTCATTCATGTAGCCGTTTGAAAACGAAGGCCCACACCTGGGCCTATACTTATTTTGGCGCCAACTCAATTTCAATTCAGTTGCAACACTTTCAATATCAAGCGAAAAGGTTTGAAGGCATAAAGGGAAAGTAAAATAAAGTTTAATGCTTACATGTACGGACGTTGGTGAATTTACTAAACTTTGGCGGGAACTGCTTCACAACTCAAACAGACCAACGGGTTGACGCAGAGAGAGATCCAAACAAACCGAGGGGAAAGACTGCCTGCTATTTATGGAGATCCTGTGCTGAAGGTAGGAAGCTGGACCACACCATGTGAGGGGGAGGCAGACATCACAGGTACATATAAAGATAAAAAAGCAGATCATGTGGTTATACTTTGCAATTAAGTTAGTATTTAGCTCTCAACAGATCGTACAGGACACATGAATGTTCATAGTTATTGATAAAATAACAAAGTGTGGTGCTGTCTTTGCACAGAACTTCCCTCCTATTTCAAATTGGTCTGCTCCCTGAGCTTTTGAACAGGTGTGGAGTCATTAAGCAATCTTTTGCCAGTTAACCTTTTCACAAGGAACATATAAGAGGTAAGTTAGCTCCTGCTTATTTGCCCAACAAATCCTCCCTCATTGTAAAAAAAAAAATGGGGCTCCCAAACTCTTTAGCATATAAATCTGCATGTCAATTGTAATTGAAATTCAATTGTCTTACACCTGCACAACTAACCATTATATACTGGGCTAAAGCAAGTGATTTATATAAGCCTCCTTGTTCTATTTGTCTGTCATTATTTTTTGTCTCCTTTCTAAATTCAATCAATTGAAGTAGCTCTGCAAAACATGGGCTGTTGTTAGGAATCATGGATCCTTGCTGTTTTTAGGATAGACACAAATTAAGATATAAAACAGCTGTTGTAAAGGCCTTGTAGTGTAGGTCATGCGCAACAACAGAAGAGGGTTTCTGTCAGCTTTTATGAGATGAAATCAAAAGACTATTTACTGCCTGTTTGATGTGGTTTGTTGAATGTTGAAATTTGTGAGGTGCTGAAGTCAGATTAATGTTTAGCAGCTGTACTGAGGGAAATGTGATCTAAATTGAAAGTATGCCATCATTTATACATAATTAAATGTGAGATAGATTTGTATGACAGCCCTACCTTTCAACAATATGCATATTAAAGCATTCTTAGCAGCAGCATCACTGATTCAAAGAGGCTTTTTTTCTGGGATAAAGACTCAGTAGTTTCCCATGAACAATTCCAGTTACTGACTCCTACCAAAGCGAGTGTTTGATTTGAAGCAAAAGAAAAAGATGGAAACTTTTTTTTTTTTTACACTGTGTTTCTTTGTTATAGACAGCTTTATACTAGATACAAGGTGTCAAGGTAATGTATGTATTTGGAGCTAAGTAACGCTTTTGTTTGAAAACTGACATCAAGCTAACATTGAAAAATCAATAATGTTAGTAAATCTTGGTAATGTCCTACCGGTGCTTATCTACCAACTCCAACCTCACCAAGCAGAGCTAACATAACCTCACTCTTCATTTTATTGAAAGACTTTCAAGTTTGAACAGACCACTGCAGAATAACTGTTGACTGTGGGTTGGAATGGGCATTAGCATCAAGAGTTTAGTCCCTGTGTTAGCCTTTAGCCCTTGCTCATTCACTCTCTGGCTTTCCTCTGCTCTTCTGTCCTTTTTCTTTTTGACGTTCCCACTCCAGTGTCCACCATTACCGCAAAATTAAATCCAAGAAATTGTTTTCAGCGGCTAAAAACACAGAGCCTCTCACTACAAACGCAAACTTTGACATGCTGCAAATCAGTCTGGACCTGTCTGACCTGATCCGTAAGCTGAAAAATTTACTCAGAATAAACCTCTTTTGGCCCTGATATTATCATTTTAAGTTGTGGTTTACGATCAGGCATATATCTGAAAGTGAGACATCCTTTTCCAAAGCATGTGGAGCCAAACCTTTGCAAAAGAATTCAAGCTGTTCAGTACATGGTGAATGGATGGTTTGGATTGAAATGAAGCTGATTGTTTATCATAGGTTTGCCTTCCAGCGTTTACATTGGGAAAATAATCTCAGTGGCTTATAGAGCACCACATTTTTAAACCAAGAAAATAAAGATTCAAGCAAACTGTGAACATCCCATAGGAAACTCTCCAGTAATCAGTTATTTATAAATAGTATGGACAGGTTGGGTATGACTGTCACCTCTTGCAAAACCGCTGTTTCTGTGATCCATGAAGAGAGGGATAGAGGTTGTAAACTTCTTCATTTGAAGCAGGACAACCTTCATATCATATTTTGGTGATGTGAAAACAGCTGGTGATGAATGTTTCTATTAAAACAGATGGAAGACAAGTCATTCCTGATGATATCTGTAGTAGGGTTAAACTGTAGCAGTTTTCCAATATCTGTTATTTGTGGATTACATAGTATGATAGTGATGGTAATAAATCAAACCCTGGTGCAGAAAAAAACAAAGCGTGTTCAACTTTATTCTCAATATTTCAACAAAAGCACAATACCTTTTTTTGACTTTTTTGACTTGACTTTTATTCCAGTTTTTACAATATCTTTTTTTTTAATCATGTGCCACATTGCAGGTTGCTTTTAAGGTGACCCCAATCCAAATGGATGCATTTCCTCTGTTGTCAAAGATGGGACATGAAATGACAAAGACATTTAAAACTGATGTTTGTTGCAGTGGTCATCCATACTGAGGTAGGAAAATGTATTTTTCTTTCTCTGGACATGATTGCTGATCATTCTGGTATGCTACTTTTATTTGAATTACAAACATCTTGTCTTATGTATACTTAATTCTTCTATTAAGCCTCAGAATGGCAAGCAGGAACAATGCATGTGGAGGAAAGGTATCCAACAATTTCCCCTAACAGCTGAGAATTGCAAAAAATAAAACAAAATGATGTATACTCAGTTTTGGCAACAGCAGCTCCTTTGCAAATTTAACAGCCTAAAAATCCTAACAACGTAATACTTGATATCATTGATGTGCCTTTAGTTTAACTTGTGACAAAACAGAAAAATAGGAACAAAAGGGGTTCCAGAAACATTCTAGCCGTGTAAAGTTAGCAGCTCTTTTCAATTTTACTTCTGAAGCAGGGTTTCTGAAAGTTTGTTTTGAAATACCAAGAAGTCTGCCATGGTCCTTTAAAAATGCATACATTCCTGAAGTCACTTGCTCAATTTTTAAAGTCTTACAATACAACAAAAGTTATTCACTAAAACTTGAGACGCAGGTTCAAGCTGTCCATGTTGAAATTGGATTTACAGAGTCTAAACTTGAAGAAGGAACTGGTAGAAAGAAATCTTATGGCGGAGTTTAGGAGTAAAAGTTTTTATTGCCGTAGATCTGTAAGTTGAAAAGGTTTCCTCAAATTACTCAAGTGATGATTCTCGTAAAGACGTAAGTGTACCATTCTCCACTCTTACATTCACTTTTTGGATGTAAAGTTCAACATTTGTTCTCATTTTGTTTGGTTCCATCACTATCAGAGCGTTAACCTCAGGA
The DNA here is from genome assembly GCF_033239565.1 of Halichoeres trimaculatus. Classification (NCBI taxonomy): domain Eukaryota; kingdom Metazoa; phylum Chordata; class Actinopteri; order Labriformes; family Labridae; genus Halichoeres; species Halichoeres trimaculatus. The sequence continues at coordinate 22,137,446 of NW_027437192.1, forward strand.
TTAGTTTGGACCAGAACTAGAGAGGCTGTACCGCTCTGCTCTTCTGATGAACAATTGTCCCTTAAAATCCTAGTAATGGCCACATAAAGGCCAAGTGTCACTTTATTGATAGATACTCAGCTGCTCATTCCTCAAAAAGTCTTACTCAGCACTGTGATGATGATCAACTTGTTAAATTTCATTTGATTGTGCAGCTGCTTTCCCCATGAGATCGTTTTTTGTTTAGTGGAGTTTCGTGGCACACAGGCATTGTGTGATATTGTTTTAAAATGATTTAATAAGCACTTTGTTTTACGGCGGCGTGTTATTATTTTACGACTCACTCACCAGCCAATGGCTTTGCAGATCAGTCCAATGCTCTCCACACCTCGTTTTATTTTACTGCACGCTGGCTGCTTTACTGCTCGGCAACGGCGGTGGCGGAAAGCGACAGGAAAAGTTGTGCCACTTCTTTCCCAGAGAATCAAACAGACTCTTTAGTGGGGGAAAAAAGCCTGTTCCCACAGTCACAATCGAATTACATCATTGTACTTGAGAGGGGGCAGAGATTGAGGCTGATTTGACGTCTTCTGCCATAATCGGTGCCTTGGCTGGTCTGGGTGCACAGTCTGAGGGTGTCTGCATGTTGGTGTGTCTGTGATCGAGCACCTCATTGCTGCAGTGATGTATCCTCATTATGCCCACGTCCCATGACCGTCACACTCAGCCCACTGGCCCTCTCCTGGGGGGCCCTGAGATGTCCGGGCTTCCCCTTCTCTTCAGTCCCCCATCTCACAACCCCCTGCCCTTCTGACTCCTGCTCCTCCATCCCCCAACCTGCACTCAGACTGTTGTGTTGAGCTGTCCTGCTGACCCATGGCTGCGGTGGAGTGATACTAACTCAACATAGAGAGGCAACATTTTAAAAGAGCTTACCTCCAGAGTGAGGGTCATACGGTACGTATTGACCTCATGTTACAGATATATGAAGAACCGACAGTACCTGACACAAAAGCACATCTGTTCTCACAGGGCAAAGTGCTAAGCTGACTGTCAGCTGACCCATGAGTGTACTCCTGGGTACCATGCGGCAACGTCTGGTCTAAAAATATGAGATAATGCTGAAGTGCTTAAATCTGCAGTTTCTAGAGTGTCTGCTTGAGGCTGGCTCCAGAAGTATCAGAAGTCACATACACACCAAGCCCCAAAAAACGAAGCTGTTTTCACAGCAGAAATTAACACATTTACACTCGGTACAAAAAAAGTCTTCAATGTGAATCCCTCATTTCACTATCGGCACACACATTTTTTCTAACTCAGCGATTAAGAAGTAGTTAAGATCACAAGTTTGCACAATCAGAGGCACAGCTCAGCTCATGTGACTAACGGGACCTGTTAGTGTGGAGAATTAAACCCCACCCTATTTCTAATATGGCTGCACGAGCTGATATGCTTCAAACTCTGTTTCAAAAACAGACCAGTGACATCAGGGAGACCTTGCTCATTAATTGTGTGTTAATTTTCCACTCATAGCTTAGCAAACAGAGTAAAAGCTAAATTGAAGAAAGTTATACTGCCACCACTGTTTTGTCCTCTGATACCCAGCTAGCCAAAACTTTGCTGTCACCATGTGGGTTTTCTGGAGCCAGGAGTTCTCCCATCAAAATAAAGATGTGGAATAAGAGGCCAGTTATTAAAGCTAAAATGCTATAGCTGTTAGCTCTAAAGTCTGAACCCATGGCAGATCTATTAGCCAGTGGTGAGCTAACAAACAGATCAAGTTTCTGTTTAGTGTCAGAAATCCAGAACTGTTCCCCTATGGACAAAAGACTCTAAAAGAGCTCGAAACCTAAGCAACAAGCTCTTCCCCAACCACCATGTCTGTTGGGAGAGCTGGACAAAAAATCCTGCGAATTAATGCTAACATGTCAATAAATTAACACCACAGTTTCACTCATCACAAAACGGACTGAGAGATATTTTAAAATGATTTGCTAGCTAAGTAAAGCATATACCAATTCATAGTATTCATCTCATATTTGACTCAAGTCTACAGCACTAATAACTGAGACATAGAGTTAGTGACAGCCACCTGTCACTACCGATGTCTTGGGTAGAGAAATCAGGCATAGAAACAGATTTTGTTTTGTTTTAATATCAGGTTCTTAAACAAATTTCTAACTAATTTAAGCACAAATTTAAATTCCTACTCACCAACAAGCCATAAAAAACACCCAGGCAGTTAAACTCCAGGGAAAAGGGAAGTGTTCAACTGGTCGGCCTAGTGTGGCTAATGTTAGCCAAAGTAGCATCACCAGCCTTTGGATGTTTTTGCAGTTTAACATCCACACTAGAGCAGGAGAGCATCATGGTAGTGTGGCTCTAGTCCCAGCTAGAGGTGTTAAAGCTTAAACACAACCTATAACAGGTATTTCATGCCCACAGTATAAGGAGACTAATGATTTATTCAACTCATTGGAGATTCAGGTGCTGATTTACAAAGGTGAGCATGTTAAATAGTATAATTGCAGCCAATGGTACTTAAACATGTCTTATATATTATTGTACAGGTGGGTTTTTTTTCATATATGGCTTGGATGGGGTTGTTAAACTTTGGGATCAAACCTAAAGTGAACATTTGAGGAACTATAGTTTTTGGCTTTTCCATGCTTGCTTTATTTTCTGCTGCTGAAGTAGCAGCTAGCTTCAAGCCTTAGATGGGTTCACTTTATCCTCAGTATTTTAGCACAATATGCTTCATGTGGTCACCATGATAAGTCTAACAGGGACGCGAGTTTTAACAGACTCTCATAGCTAGCATAGCTTAATAAGCTAGCTAATAAAAACAGACTGAAACAGTTCTTTTATTTGGAAACATTGATGGCCATTAGCTATAAACAAAAGCTGTGTTTTGATGTTTATTTGGTTAATGTGATCCCATTATTATTGTTAACTGAATGCATTAGTTGTGCCATAAGATGTGGATGTGTGTTTGAATGCTGAGGCAAGATCAGATCTGAAGGTAAGGTTACACCATGGGAAAAGCGTTGCAGAGATTGTGGTACCAGATAGTGCAGGCATCAGAAGAAGAGCTAAGAGCCTGTGCTTAGTGCCTTAATGGATGATGTTAAGGAACACTCATACTGTTTGGCTAGGAGCAGACCTCCCCAAAACTATAAAACTGTTGTAATTGACAGGATGGGGTCAAGTGTGTGCTGTGTGGTGTCTGTGTGTGCTCAGACTGGGATTTCAGACAGGGTGGCAGGGATGGTGATAACACAGGTACGCTTTTATCTTTTGGATTAAAATATCAAGTTAGAGTTCATCAGTTCTGACAAAAGGTAAATTTGATTCATTACCAATCTTTGATATTAGACACCCTTAATCCATCATAATGAAACATCTGCCTCTGGTTTGTTTCAGTATTTTGTACATATGTAGAAAAGTAGGTTTGAACTCTAACACTTATTGGTTTTTCTTTTGGAGTTGGTTGATTTTGACTTCCCTTTGGAAAAATGTGAGTCATTATATCTTCATCCTATAATGTGAAACTATATAAGGGTTCCTTTCTAACCAAAAAATCTCATCTGCTTTCTTTACACAGCCAGATTTTGAAATAGGAAATGCAGCTCTGCATACATAGAGGCTTAAAAACTGCAATACAGAAATGGTCAAAATATGTTCTCTGTTAATGTTGCTTATGTTCTTTTGTGGGTCATGTTATTTGGGGAAATTTAATTTCTTCACTAGCTGGAACTGATTATTAACAACCAGTTACTCATCATGCAACAGGGGTCCCACAATCCCCAAAATAACTGTGCTGAACTTCAGGCTCGACTGTAATTGTAACAGGACTACTGAAGAAGCAGATGCAAAGACGCGTGTGTATCTGTTAGTTTTGTAGTCAATTTTTCTGGTCTGCAAAAAATAGTCTACCCACAAGTTGCTGTGTTTCCTGTGCTGTAGTAGACGAACCTGCTGCCACTAAAGCTGTTGTTGATCTGTGTTGATAACTTCAGGAAACAAAACAGAGAAGCAAAATACACATGAAACTTTTTATATGCAAGGTTTCATTTGTGGTTTAAATTTTTTACATAATGCATAATTTTTTTATTTTTTTATTTTCAGAAAGACTGTGTATCATGGCACCCCAGGGAGTCCCAGGTGCCACTTTCACAACCACTGTGCAAGACTTAAAATACCAGAAAGAAAAGTGAGAATTCACTTAAATGAATATTTTTCAACATTTGTACATCAACGCTAGATTTGTGCTGCTTTATTAATGTTTTTTTTTTTTAAAGAAGGTGATACTTTGAGCTCTCCTGACAAACAATAAGTGATCTCACTTAACTTACATTTCTTTGAAACCCTGAGTAATAAATAGTTCAGAGATTAAATGTCAATCAAAATTAGGCAAAACAAAAAGAAAATAATGCAATCACTTACTAATGTTCAAATGAAATAATGAAAAGCCCGTTTATGCTTTAAAATGTATATACTTTTTGGATATATAATTAATTGATTGAGTGTGCAGTCTGGGGGCAAAGCTGTACCAATGAGAAACTCAAATAGCAATCTGCCTCTAAATGTGATAATGTTCCTTTAACAGTCAGATAAACATGAAAGGGTTTGTAAATACAGTGATGAATGGCGAGCCGGTTTAATAAGATAGACAGACTGACGCTGACAGACCTTTGGCGTCTTCAGGTTGTGACTCACAGACCAGGAACCCAGATTAAGAGGGGAGGGGGCGTAACGAGGGAGTCCTGCTTTGGTCAGCTGAGGGTGAGGAGGGGAGTGGAAAGAGGGAGGATGTATGTTAAAGTTGGAGGATGTGTTTTTGGAATATTTTTGGCAAAGAGGGAAACAATGATATCGAAATAGAAAATAAAAGGAAGATTATAGAGGCAAGAGAAACTGTGGGGATGAGGAGCTGGAGGGGATCAGGAGAAACATGGAGGCAGAGGAGGAGGTTTATGGTGATGCTCTGTTTGTGACGGCTGTCTGCTGGATGAAAACAGGCCCCTCTTTAACTTCTCGCGGGTTAATGGAACTTTTATGAGTTTGTCCTGCAATCATGTAACCCCTGGTGTCTCCTTTCCTCTCTTTCTGTCTTTTCTTTTTTTTCTTCTATCGCAGGGCAGATCAGAGGTGAGCCGCTTCTGTCTCTCTGTAAACACCATGCTCTTTCGCTGCACCGGGTTTACGAGGACGGGACCAGTTAGGAGGATGTCTAAGCTGGCGGGTGACTCAGGGACCTGGTTTGGTTTACACTGGGTAAAGACTTGTTTAGGCAGTGGTTAGTATTGTCAGACGGAGAGACAGCAGCAGTATAAAAGCCGCCTAGAGGTCTTTTTCTTCCCTATTGTTGAGAAAATAATTGGTCCAGAGAGTCGCAGTTGATGTTAATTAAAAATAAAAAGTAGTCGCTCATTCGGTTTATTACAACAACCACACTTGCAGCCTCAGACACCAAAATTCCTATGACACAACCCGTACAAACCCCACAACTAAAACTCTCCCACCACTGGGCTAAAAGCGTCAGATGTCTAACAACACAAGGTGCATTAAGTACAGGAGAGGGGGTGGGGTTGTGTGTAGGTGGGAGTGGATTGATGGAGATTGGCCCAGAAATGCGATGGGAGCCCGACCAGGTCTTACCCCATCATAAAGCACAGGCTGAGGGATGAACGGCTACGGGCCAGACGCAACTTTTAATGTCCTGCCATGACTCACGCTGACTGTCAGTAATGAGTTTTATTCACTTCCATCATTTGAGTGTCGATTGCGATCATGGAGCTATCTGAGAGGCATGATTGAGGGAACAGAGTCGGATGTGTGGGGTGGGAGAGAGGGATGAAGGAGGACAGGAGGGAGGTGAACACGAAGGGTCAAAAAGAAGACAACTACTGAAGCACTAAAGCCTCAGGAAACTTGACATAGAAATACTGCAAAGATTCTGATAAAGCAACGTAAACACAGTTTGATGGTTCAAAACATTCTTTGCTGGTTTTCTTGTTGTGTAAGATGTGTAGAGTGGTTTTACTTCACTTCATTGATCTAAAATTGTAAAAATTGAACATGTCCAATATCCATGGCCACATTTATAAACACAAAGCATGAAGTTAGATAGATGTAGAGATCAAGGACCCAGGTTTTCATTGAAAGCAAAAACAAGCTGTCCTGTGACACAAATCACAGTCCAATTGATCAGTAGAAAAGTTGAACTGAAGTTTTTACCACGATGGATGTACCAATCGACACCTTAGCAAATAGCAACTCTGAGTTTGACTGCCGTACTGTTGTCTACCGTTTTTATTTTCTCCAAAGTTACGTTTGACCGCAAGAGATTACACAAGATTTCCATTTCTGAGGCCTTGTACACACAAAGCTGGGTCTTTTCGAAAATGAATTTCCACCCGGGCTTCAAGCCTGCAAAAAGCCATAGTTGGTCGTGATTTTCAGATGTGAAACCATTACAATCCAATCAGTATAACCCCGGCACTAAGCTATGATGTTTGAGAACCAAAAACTCAGAGGTCAATGTGTGAGATCCTGCATAGTTAGGAAGCTGTTGTACCTCTATGTCTCCAGCAGCTTTGGGAACAATGTTTAAAACCAAAGAATATGCTAATATTTATGGTCATGCACAAACTAAAAAATCTTAGGAATCCAGCTTAATTTTTTTTTCAGATTTCTTCTGCTCAGGTATGGGTACCTTTTACATTTGAAAGGATATGGTACAGATGCTTGGTACCTTTCAATTGATACCGGTGCTCAGCGGTACCAATTTTCGGTATTTTTTTGTGTTTAAGTGGTGAAAAATATCAATTTTTTCAATAATAAAATATATCTAAAAAATTAATTTAACATATTTATTCTTCATGATATAACCTTGCAATGCTGTGTTCTTGTCCAGCTTAGAAAATCGCCTACTCTCCCACTCTCTCACAGTCACAAGGATGCATTTAGGTACCTAAACATGGTACCTTTAGATTTTACCTGAAGCGGTACCCGGTACTTTTGACAGAATTCGGTCGGTACCTATAAAAGTACCTCATTCGGTACCATCCCTACTTCTTCTGGCGTTCTCCTCTTCATTTGCATTTTCACTACTTTGAATCATGGAACACAGAGATGAAACAAGTGTTTTATTTTTTATTTTTTTTATAACTTTCTTTATTGGATGTTTATTCACCAGTGACAGTACAAAGGTGAAATGTATCGAAATGTCCAGTTAACATTTTTTCCTTATTTTTAACCCTCCCCTAGTAACTTCCTATTTTAAAACAGAATGCTTCTTTATATGTACAAAAATTGGGCCACCACTGAAAAGAAGAAAAAACCCACACAAAGTACAGACATACATATACATACATTTGTATTAAAAGACAAAAAAGGGGGAACTCATTCATCAAAACCAGCTAAAGAAGAAAAAGACTCTATATGTCTTAGGAAAGGTCTCCAAGTTCTCTCAAATGAGTATAAAGAGCCATTGAGTGAGAATCTAAGCTTTTTAAGTTTAAAAACAAATGTTTTATTGTTTCCTCAAACCTCTGCTTTACAACATGTTCAGGACAGAGCAGCTCCTGAAGCACACGGTCAAAGACAGGCAGTTTAAAGATGATAATCAATACTGATCTCAGTTATAGTGAGTGTGGGGTGGTGTGAAGGGGAAAGGGGGAGCTCCTTACTCTGTCTGGATGTACAGGATCAATGAGCTTTAGAGGATCAAGAATGGATGGTTCCTTGTGTGTAGGATCAGTGGTTGTACCAGACTAAAGCGATTACATCTTCCTCTCATCATCTATGTATCTTGAACCTTTATTCTCCATTTTTCAGTCGTCTTCTCACCTTTTAAACCCCATAGCACAGTAAAAGGTACGTGTATTAGTGAAGGTGTTACAAGGGGCACCTGCTGGGGGGGACTCGAGATGAAGCAGGACTTATTTTTCACCCGTCCGAGAGTATTGATCTGGAGGCAATAAGGCGGTAATCTGCTAGGCAGTTACATTAGGAGGACATAACATACGCACACCCTCTCCTTTATGGACAGCGATCTCCAGTAATAAATTAGAGTGCACACAAACACTCGTGCTCACACACCAAACCCCAGATCCCCCAGTTTTGAGACTACGCAATTTTACAAGAGAGTTGGCTAAGGAGACATTTGGTTTTGGGGGCAGGATAGAAAAGACATCCAGAGATGTGTTATTTTCTCTGAACAGAGGAGGCCAGCGTGGAGGTAAAGGGCCGTCCCAATCAGTCATACTTACCTCTGACAGTAACAGAGCTTTTTCTATTCTAATAAAGTCTGTTCTCGCTATATTTACCTGCTTAGCACAGTCCAGTGCTCTGGGGCCACTGTGACCTGTCTCCCACTCCTGCTTGTGTTTATGTGAGTGTGTGTGTTTGAGGAAGCGTGTGTGTGTTGGACAGAGACATAATGGTGACTTAGCACCTGGCCGCGTCAACGTTATGTAGATTCAGCGCTGTTGATGCAGCATCTGAATTGGCAGTGAATGCAAATTTATTTGTGGCCCTGAGTGTGTTGAGGAAGAGGGGAGGGAGATCTTTTTGTGTGTGTGTTTGTGTGTGTGTGTGAGAGAAAGAGAGTGATGAAGATTCAGCTGTGCAGGTGAGGGTGTCAGATTAGAGATGACAGCCAGGACGTAGGAATCCCATCATTCCATGTCCAAGGAGCGCTCCATTCAGCCAGTCACACAGCCCTCTGGGGTGGGACTGGCCAGTTACACTATGTCAGGGGGTCTTATGACCTGATGGATGCGACGCTGCGGGATGCAGGGAACACCCTTAATATGGCCTCTTGTGCTTACTGCCATAGAGATGCTGCATTGTGCTCAGTTCTCCTGTTTTCTCAAAGTGTCTTAAGTTTCAGGAAACAGACAGAGCCACACAAGTTTGCATAAACACACACACATATTGCAGAATCCCAAATGACACTGCTGAGCATCTCTCCACAACTATCACTGAACTGCAAAGCCCCAAAGTTGAATCTTCTTTTAATAGAATGGCATAATAGCTATCCATCAACTCAGCCAGCCAACCGTATCCTTCCCTCCTGACGCCTGCAGCCAATCCGCTTCCTCCATATTTGAGTCTAATTTGTCACAGTCAGGAGCGTCCCTCCTATTTCTTCCTCTCCCAGAAGTGGGTGTCATTGTCATCCCAAAGTCTCCCAGGATGGTTTTTATCATTCCTGCTTAGTACAGCACAGGGACATGTGACATACACATTCATGAGCATCTTGTTCTGCATGCACCAACCCCGCTGCAGGCTGGTGATGCTTTTTTATGAGGGTGTAATTTTGTTCCACTTTTCTTTCTCTTTGCATTCCTCACACAGACAAACAGCGATGGCTCCCTGTGTGTTTGTGTGTGTGTTTTTTTGTGTGTGTGTGTGTGTGTGTGTGTGTGTGTGTGTGCTCGCAGCTTGCCTCCACTCTGCTCTAAACGAACCAATTATGAGTGTTTATGTAGCTTTAATGCGTGTAAGCGTCAGGAGAGAAACATTGCACCGCTCACCACCTAATCAATGAGGCCTTGCATGCTACACCAACCCTCACTCCTCCACCATCACATCACTCCTTCTTCTCCCCCTCTCTCCCTTCTCCTCTCACTTGTTCTCTTTTGTGTTCAATTAGCAGAAGACAAGAGTGAGCCATCAGGTCAATTGGCCATGAAGAGAGCTTTAAACGGAGCGAGATGAGACCATCACAGAGATGCTGTGCACAGGACTGTTAGAGGCTGGAGGCTTGACTTTGAATGTGTTCTGAAATTTCTCATTAACATCTTTCATGGTGCTGTTGAAGTGTAGTTAAAAAGGTCTTATAATTCAAACTGTGCTTCTGGACAAATTTTGACACTAAATATTTTGGAGTGTGTGGCTGGTTGTTGAGAATGGTCCCAAAATGAAAACTTACTTTTCAAAGATTCTCAATCCATCCTCCTCTAAAAATTGTTCTGTTGATAAAAAAAGAGGAACACACTAAGAATTGGAGACCAGTTTGTCACCTCTTATCTTTACAAACACACAAAAACCAAGAACAGTCTTCGAACTTCAGCATTCATACTGCCTTCTTTATGTTTGAGTCTTTATCTGCCAGAAGTCCATCATGTTGGGTAAAAAAATTTTGTCGCTGTCATGCTGTTCCAAGAGGCACCATCCATTTTAGAAAAATGAAGTCAATGCAGATGTGCTAAAAGTTGCTGTTCATCGAGAATCCACTTGAGGCTGGCTGCAGAAAGACTGGAAGTCACGTACACACCCAGGCATAAAAACAGACTTTTGCAGCTTTAAAACAGCCTGGTGCAAAAAACAGCTTGGATCTAAAACGCTGATTTCACTATCGGCACACACTGTAAGGTGAGTGAATTTTTTTCCATCTTGCGGTTTAAATGCTAAAAGGATCATTTAATTGTCCAATCAGAGACACAGCTCAGGTCACATGACTGATGAGTGCCCTGTAGCTGTTCTAAAGGAAACTCACAGCCGGCGTCATATCAAATGCGGCTACATCTGCAGATTGGCTTCATTTCTCGGTTTTAGGAACTGACGAGTGACATCGACTGTTTTATACAGTCTATGTGAAGTACATCTACATGCAGCTTCAGCAATCGGACTATGAGCTTAGTCAGTGCGAGATCTGACTATTTGAATGCATGTAAACAGCTTAGTTGAACCCAAACCGGACAAAGCATAGCTCGATTGACACACCCAGACAATGGTTGGATTCGACTGGACTCAGCAGGTCTCAGTACACCTCAATGTTCAGTCGGAAGAGGAAGTAGTTGACCGTAATAAATATGGCCATTATGCTCATACAGTTTATGGCTCCAACACAACAAAAAAAACACCATGGTACATACTTACAGAGGGCTATTGCTGCATTCATCTCGGCCATTATTGTTAGAATGTTGCTTCCTCTTCGGATGAACTGAAAGAAGTTTGATTCCCCTTTAGCGTCCCTCATCAAAAAAGGACACAGCTCAGCCTATCTAAGCATGTGAGATGTTCTCAGCCAGAAGTCTGAGTTTTTTTTTTTTTCTGCATGTTTACGCTGACAGTAGTAGATCTCAGTTGGACTGCTGCGTTCACGTAAACATACTGATTGGTGTGGCTCAGACTGGAGACCACATCACCAAGGGCAAGTATGTCTGCAGAGTTCTGTTTGCTTGGGGTACTGTTCTAAATAAACCACTCGCCCAAGTGATCCTTGGTCTTGTACCACAGAAAAATGATGTTAATTGAATGAAGGGGTTGATTATTCAGCCAAGTGTGCTCCTTAAGTAGCTCCACTGCCCCGTGCCAATCACCACTGCCTCCTCTAATGTCCCACCCACAGAGCCATCTGACTGGCCAGAGGTTACAGGACTGTGAGCTCTACTAACTGTATTTTAAGCCTGACTGGTTAACTGTAAAGTTACATTGTTCAGGCATTTAGGTAGACTTTATCAAATTGTTTTAGCTTTTGAGTCATCTCTGGAAAACCTTGCGCTGTCTCCAAATTTGGCACCATAGCACTCACTATTCTTTGGTTGTATTACGAGTTGAGGCTACTGCTACTTTTAGTTTTTCTTCAAAGCATTTAACTTGTCAGGTGATTCAAAAAATCTAATGGTGAGGACTTTTTCCTACTCTTTGAGTTATTGTCACACAGATTTGACAAGTTGCATGTAAAAAAAGAAAGAAGAAGAATCTACACAGTGAGGATGCCATTGCCTGTTGTAAACTTATTGTTCATCAATGTAATACAGAAATACAAACTGGAACTTGTTAATAAGTAAATAAGAGCAAATAATCTTTTTTTTTTCTATTAAATTCACATAAAATATTCTCTCCATTGAGCTGATGACTATCAGTCTGATATACTCTATATATTGTGCATCCTTGAAATAAATAGCTGACAACAAATCTATTTCACTTGCAAGCTTGGGAATCTGAGGTTTATCAAAATAAGAGCTAAAGGGAACATTCTGAGGTTTTTTAAACTAAAAATTAATCTCACAAATCCCAAATTCTGATAACTTACTCTTGAAGTGAGCCACAGCTTTCTCATAGACACAAGAAAGAGAGCGGTCTGGTTTGTTTCAAGTGTAATGAGATAATCTGACTAGAAGTTAGACAAACATTCTTCTTAAGATTTGAGTTTTTTCAGTCTTTCCCTTAAAACTAAAAGTACTTGCATTTTTGTAGAGGCTTGGGGACAAAAGTTAATTGTTTTAGGTTTTGGTACCAAAGAGAGATTATAGCTCCTCTTGGAAAAAAAGAAAGAAAATCACCCTCTAAAATCAAATGCCCTTCAATTTCATTGTGAACCCCTGTTAATGTGCAAATGGGTCAAGTAATGGGTGAGCATTAAGGAACAGTTTAAAACTAGATTTTATTTTTATTTTACTCAACTTTACTCAATCAAAATGTCTTCTGAATCAATGAAACAAACTCAAACTGCACTGAATCTGAAATGGTACTGTAATGGATTTTTTTCTTTATAATCCATCATGTTATTGAATTTCCTCTTGCTGGTTAACTAAAGAACCATCTACCTCTACTACTAAGATACTGTCATGATCAGCTAATGATTTAATGATTCAGATTTCCAAGTCACAGAAGTCCATGGACTTATTTTTTAACTCTAGCTACAAGTTGCACTTGTTTGTGACTCAAACTTAATACCTCTGGTAAGTTGATCTCTCAGGGTGCTTGTAGTATTCAGGTGATTCTGTCATACTTTTGTGTAAACATCAGTCCTCTTTGTCATGAGCTATGCTTTATAAATAAGCTTTTACTGCAAATCTCTTCCTTTTTGTTTCCTTCATTTCCCCACACAGATTAAAACTTCATCAGTCACACTTTATTTTTACACAATTATTCTTATCAGTGAATGCAAACACAAAGCGCTTCATACCGAATGCCTGAAACACAGGAATAGTTTCAAAAATGCAAGAAAGAGAGGGACAAATGGCTTCGTATCAAAGCTTCTAAGGATAAATAACACTTTAAAAACAGTATCATTTGTGTCTAATCAATTCACCTTGAGAAAATAACCAAGACAGAACGAGAAACAGTTTTTACCTTAACTTATAATACAAGTGTGTGTACATAATGAACAAATGCGACTCAATTTACAAAAAGCCAAGACGGGTCAAAATAAATCTGTCAGTAGATGAATAAGTCAATCCACAGCACCTCATACTCTTCTGTGGAGCCTGTTGTGAAACAGAATGTATTTGTCTCTTCTGACAGCTGAGCCAGGTTCAGGCCCTCACCCATCCTCAGCCGCTCCAGGTCTGAAGCACCAGCAGCCTCTGGGTCCGGCCTCTCAGCTCCCCTCTCTGCTTGCAGAGATGAATGTGTCTCAGAGGGAGCTGCAGTCCCCTGGGTATTTAGGGCCCACCCTGGTGGGTCTGACAGTAACGACGGGGCCAGGGCCCTGTTACCGACACCGGTGATTATTTACCGGGCCTGGGTCTCTGTGGGAACCGGGCGATGATGAATTCTGATGGAGCCTGATGATCACTCTTCCAATGAGAGTAATTAATATAATGAAGAGCTACTGAGCATGTGCAGTAGTGTGTGATGAATAGAGTGTAGATGGTGCAGTTAGTCACAGGTGACAGAGGGTGTGTGGGGGGTAAAACAAAGAAGAAGGTGTGGTGTAAAATAAGAGAAAAGGGCAAGAGAAAATCACAGGGAAGTACACTCAACAAAAATATAAACGCAACACTTTTGTTTCTGCTCCCATTTTTCAGAGATGGACTCAAAGATCTAAAATTCATTCCAGATACACAATATTACCATTTCTCTCGAACACTGATCACAAATCTGTCTAAATGTTTGATAGTGAGCACTTCTGCTTTGCTGAGATCATCCATCCCACCTCACAGGTGTGCCACATCAAGATGCTCATCAGACACCATGGCTGTTTCCCAAAGCCAAGGTACCTTGCCTTGCCTTGGTCTGATGTGGGCGTGGGCAGGCATCCACATCATCAGTTGCTGCCCAAGTGCTGTTCCAATGTTTATGTCCTCCGGAGGCATATGTCCTCCGTTTGGTTAGCATGTGGCTAATTGACCAAGGATACACAGGTGTATCCTTCGCTGCCTTGCCATGGCAATAAATACCCAACATGCAACGCGTAAATCTACAAAAAAGGAAAAAAAATGGCAGGAAAAGACGCACCAGCGGAGGTGCGTGGTAAATTCCAATTTAAATGTAAGAAACAAAATACACCTCTGAAAATAACAACTTATACCATGTCCACCACTTAACTCTTTTGTGTGTCACTCATGTAACTATAATTACTGAGAAGCTGCACCTGCAGAGTGTCAATGATGTGACAATAAAAAAAGCAAAAAGTGTAGAAAAGTGGCAAGTTATGACAATATTTGTAGCTGTCTGAGCTCCTCCCAAAATGTGCCTTTGTAGGCTGTTCTATTAGCATCTCCTTTAAGCAGAGGCAGGACACTTGCCTTGGATTGGAAGGAAGTGGCTTCGGAGGCACTGCCTTCAAAGGCAAGGCAAGGCAAGGTACCTTGGCTTTGGGAAACAGCCCATGATTAGTGCACAGGTGAGCCTTAGACTGTCCTTTTCCGTTGCTAGGCGCTGCCCAAGTAGCTGCCTGTTGCAGCAGCAGCTCTCTCGTCTTTGTCTGTTTCTTGTAAAATTTTTTTGGTCTCTTTTTCATAATCTTTGTATTTGGAGTGGATCATTACTTTGTATGATTCATTGTTGGCCACGGACACCAAACTTTTTGTGGCTTCGGCGATATGTTTTACTACTTTTCTCCTGTGTTTGTCTGGAGATCCTACATGTAACCATGGCTGCATTGTTTTACATGCGAAATAAGCTGTTAGCAGCCTGTAGCATGTCAATGCTAACTAGTGCATGGCCTGATGATTTCTCTCAAGCTGTGGAGGAGGAGGTGAGGACAACGTGCTGGTTTTCGGATGTGAGCTGGGAGGTGACGACGTGGACCTGTCCTTCCATCCATCGTTGTTGGGAATGTGGGATCTAGCCCCGGTGGGATGGACGAGCTAGCCGTGCTAACCCAGCGGTATCGTGCTGTTCACGGACGTGGCTGACGGAGCTGACATCGGACGCAGGCCCCACATTGGAGGAGCTTGTGAGCAGACAGGATCCAGGAGACAGAGACTGAACAGACTGCTGGGGAGGCTCAGTCCTGGACCCTGTGGAGGTGGAGACTGGCTGGGCTGGAGAGTGGTGGACGAGCTGTGGACAGGATGTCGTCATCTAATTTCTTATGGACCTTTTTGCACTTTCTATACTCTTTCTTACTTTTGTTTTCTTAAATGCTGCGGTGACTCCTGAATTTCCCCTCGGGGATAAATAAAGTATTTTCTATTCTATTCTATTCTATTCTATTCTATTCTATTCTATTCTATTCTTGTAGAGTGTGTTTCAGATTTTACAATCTTAACAGCTAAAAAGATGAGCAGAGTATACCAATAGTAAACCAATATGATGGAGTTATATATTTAAAAAAAAAAAAAAAAAAAAACCTCAAGACCTATGTTTTTAATCTGGCTTTTAGCTGATTGTATTTATTATTATTTTATGTTATATTTTAACTTATTTTGAACCTTATATTTTGTTTTATTTCTACATTTCAGTTCAGATTTTTTAATTGGAAATACTTTTTTGTTTAATGCTTTTCCTTTTATTTTCCTATTTTAGCTGATTTGCACCTGATGTTACACTTTCTCATTTTACCATATTATTTATCCAACTTTTATTTTATATCGTCATATTATTTTATTTATTTATGTATTCAAACATTTACTTATCTTAACCTCCAGTATTTTCGAGACAATTTTTAAAATTTGTTATTATTTTAGTTTCAGCTCCTGTGTTTCCTCATTTTAAATCAGGATGGTGTTTCCTCAGTCCTCTAATTCTGTTTTCTGTCAGAATTTCCTTTTTATGTCTTTGTGTGTTTGAGTAAGTGAGTGTGTATATTGAGTGTGGTTTGGGAGAAGGAGGAATGTGGGGTCTCATGTTTTTATTTTATTCAATTGTGCAATTTTCTGCTTTTTATTTCACTTCTTGTTGTTTCATTTTATTTTTTCCCATGTAAAGCACATTGTATTACAAAGTCCTGTACAAAAAGTGCTATACAAAAAAGTTTGATTGCTTGATTGCTTGCTTGCTTGATTGATTGATTGATTGATTGATTGATTGATTGATTGATTGATTATATAAAATCCATCACCATGGTAGTGTATCGAGTGTCATTTGAATTTTTTTTGTTACCAAATCAAGGCCTTTGTGAAAAATGTTGAGCGTCATATACGATCTCCGCAGCTGTTCTCCTCCAAATGATGTCTTTGTAATTGTTGTCTTTGTAGTTTCTCTGTCTTTTATGGTAAAGAACCAGGTGCTGGGACATGAACACAATCAGTGTTGAATGTTTTGGCACGTGACGTGTCAACAATTGATTTGATTGGTGGGATGTGTACTCTTTGCAAGGGAAACATTGGAAAAATCAACCTCAGTCCCAAAAAAATAAAAGCCGCAATTTCGCTCAGCTCAGTGTGAAAGCTTGCACTGAAAAACAGTAGGTTAAAAAATAAATAAATAACATGCGAAATATTTGCGCAAACAACATGTGTCTGGTGTGTTCAATGCGACTTTTTAGAAAGGAGAAGTTTGGCCTCTGCATGTTTACATTTGAATTTGAGTTTAAACCTGAGAACAAACAGAACTCTAGAACCTCTTCACTATGAAGTCACAGTGGAACCTTTACATGAACCAGGGTCTATGAGAGAGCAGCTTTCCAAGAGATCATTACAAACCAAGCATTCACTGGAGACACACGTGTCTGAAAAAGAGCCAACAAACTGAGCAAAATGTATCCAAAAATGGAGGCAGGAAACACTCAGGCCGACAGAAAGGTCTGCAGAAAAAGAACTGCCCATAAAAATGCCAGTAATGGCAACAAGGTGAGAAGCAAGCTCGACCTGAAGACTTTTAAACACCAGGTCAAGGGACGAGCTGTGGACACCAGCAAGTTGGAGGTCAACAAACTTCGACAAGACGCAGGCAGGCTCAACATCATGTTGAACAAAGAGAGGAGCACCTGCCAGTTTGAAAAGAGGGAGAAGGCTGCACTCAGTCACAAACTGGACATGGCCAAGAGAAATCTGGTCAAAGAGAAAAACCTGAGAGAGGTCTATGAGAACAGGTGCAAAGAGCTGGAAGCACTGCTTAAAAATGCCTCAGTACCAGTTCCTCCTCTGCAGCTGCTGAAGACCAGGAAGGAAACTGATGGCAGGACGGACAGAATGGAGGTGGACAACGCTGAGCGCGACCTAGAGAGGGGGAGGAACAGACTCCTGAAGCAGGAGCTGGAGAAACTCAGAGGTGCTCACAGCCAGCTGCAAGCCCTGCACCAAAGCCACACAACTGAGGCCAGGAAGACAGTGGACGAGCTTAGAAATCAAGTCCAGGTCTATGCCAACAAGGTGGCCCAAGACCAGGCCACTATGGCGGCTATGACCAGAGAACACCACGCCCTGCTTCAGAAGATGGCAGAAGAGAGGCAGACTGGCTTAAACAACCTCAAAAGTGCAGGGCAGAGGATTGAAGCTCTGCACCAAGAGCTGCAGCAGCAGAAGAAGGCTGCAGACAAAGCCACTCAAGATCAGGCTGCCTTTACATCTCTGCGAGCCGATCACAGCGCCCTGCTGCAGAAGACGACCGGGGACAAGGCTACCATGGAAGCCATGACCAGGGAAAACAGCGCCCTGCGTCAAAAGATGGTAGAGGATGGACAAACCTACCAGGCTCATCTAAGGCATGCTGAACAGGTGCTGCAGTCACTGCAGCGTGATCTCCAGGAGCAGAAGAGCAACAACAACAAAGCTCTTCAGGATCAGGGAGCCTACACATCCCTGAGAGCTGAACACCAAGCTCTCCTCCAGAAGACCACGGAGGAAAACAAGAGGCACCAAGCTGATCTGCTCACTGCCAGGCAGACAGCCAACACCCTTCAGCAGGAGCTTCACAAACAAACCCAGGCTCATGCTGACAAGGTGTCTCAGGACAGGGCTGCTATGGAGGCAATGATGAAAGAACAGAACGCCTTACGTCAGAAGATGGCAGAGCAGAGCCAGACGTACCAGGCTCATATGCAGCACGCTCAGCAGGTGCTTCAGTCGCTGCAGCATGAACTTCAGCAGCAAAAGGAAGCTAACAACGCTTCCAAGGACCAGTCATCCATCACGTCCTTAAAGGCTGAACACCAAGCCACCTGCCAGAAGATGGTGCAGGAGATGACCACCCTGAGGCAGTTCACAGCCCACAGAGAGCAGATGCTCCTACAGGAGATGGAGAAGCTCAAAACTCAGCTCCAGGTGAAGAACAAGCTCCAAAAAGACCACGAGGAGCTTCAAGCCAAGATCAGCACCAGGGAGGAAGAGTTCAAAGCTGCCATCCTGGAGGAGAGGAGGAACAACGCTGCCATCAGACGAGAGATGGAGATCTTCAAATCTGCTCACCAGAGGCTCACAGAGAGGCAAATGCTGCTCTTCCAGAGCTCACAACAATCTGGAGGAAACCCTGGGACTTCCAGCGAGTAACCTCTGCTCTCCTCTGCTCTCCTCTCCACCCTACCAAAACCCTCCCCCTCGCTCAGAGCTCTTTTACTGGGCATGTCAGGGTTCCTGAACATGCTTTAAAAAACTAAAACTAAAACAAAACAAACAAACAAAAAAAAACAATAAAAACAAACAAACAAACAAAAAATTAAGCAGTTAATTTTGATTTCCATGTAAGGAGTGTTTCCATGTTGTGGAGTGAGGTGTAAAAATAATTTACATATTATGATGGAGGTGTGGGTTACATATTATGATGGAGGTGTGGGTTTCCTTCCCCACCAACATTTGAAAGAAGTAGATTCAATTTCCTACTTTCTGGTGCATTTTATCATGTTTTTATATTGAAAATGATTTCCCTCTTTAGTTGTTTTTCCTTGGAGCTGGCACGGTCTGCACTCACTGACAATTATTACTATGTCCAGGTGTAATACACAGAGAACGATAATAATTATACAATTATTCATTTATTCATCCCTAGAAGGTCCTGTGAGGAGTTTGAAAGTGATCTTGCAAAAGTCTATTTTCTAGATATATGCCTGATTGTAATCCACACTTTAAAATGAGATTATCAGCACTAATATTACTGGTTACTGGTTATTTCAAAATGCTACTTCTTAATTAACCAGATCAGGTCGAGCAGGATGGAATTGATTTACAGCATGTCTAATTCTCTATGACAACAACGCCAGCTGACAAAGTTTAGCGGTGAGAAGAGATAAAACACAGATCTGTGTTTTTCTCTGCTGGAAATGATTTCTGGGATTCATTTTGTAGTGATGGTGGACACTGGAGCCGAACTGTCAAACAGAAAAAGGCCAGAAGAGAAGAAGAAAGCTAAACGGGAGAGAGATACAGCCCAAGCTAAAGGCTAATTAGCCTTTAGCTCAGGCTTATTAATATGAGAACAACACATTTACTGTGGGGAAAATAGGTATTGAATGCATTAACTTTTCTCTCATCACATTTATTTCCAAAGATGCAATTCAAACTAAATTTCTACCAGACATTGGTATTAACTCAAACAATCCACACGTGAAAAGAAATCACAACGTTCAGGTCCATAAATGATGATTATGTGGAATTAAGTGCGATAACACAGGAAAAAAGTATTGAACACACAAACTGAGACTCATCTAATACTTAGTGGAGAAGCCTTTGTTTGCAATGACAGCTTCCAGAAGCTTCTTGTATGTTTGAACTAATGGCCTACACTGCTCAGGTGTGATTTTGGCCCATTCCTCTGCACAGATTGTCTTTAAATCTTGAATATTCTTTGGTGCCCTCTGGTGAACCCTTTTCTTTAGTTCTTTCCACAAATGTTCAGTTGGATTTAAGTCAGGTGATTGACTAGACCATTCTAACAGATTGATTTTCTTTTTTTGAAACCATTTGAGAGTCAACTTTGCCGTGTGTTTTGGATCGTTGTCCTGCTGGAAGATCCAGCCACGTCTCATCTTCATCATCCTGGTGGATGGCAGCAGATTCATATCAAGAATTTCCCCATTCATGGCTCCATTCATTGCTCCGTCAATTATATGAAGTTTGTCAATACCATGAGATGAGAAACAACCCCATGCCATGATGCTTCCACCTCCAAACTTCACTGTTGGTGTAGTGTTTTTTTTTTTGTTTTTTTTTTTACCAAACTTTTCAGACAAAAGCATGTGAGGACCAAAAACTTTTTATGTGAATAAGTCCTACAACATGAAATTGAAGGCACTCGTATTAAGAAAGCAGCAGAAACCCAACAAAAGCTTATTTCAAATCAAACAACAGGTATGATGCCAGTGCTGGATTGCTTTAAATTCGTTTTATGTACATTTTTTTCTGAGGATTAAATATATTATTTTTCAAAGGAAATGTGACCATACTTTACCCTTAACCTTTTTTTGTTAATCAACACAGACGCATGTAAAATGTTGAAACAAACGCTTGTTTTTTCCTTGATTAATTGCTTTGATCGCCAGTCTTGAAATATTTTTCTCCTACGGCCTGTGTTACTTAATAAACATACAACATACTAATCTGAATGCCCTTTTTTGTTAACAGTGAACTAAACAGCTCCTGACAGTGTGTCAGAGCTGACTACTTTATACGTTTAATTTTGATTGTCTTGGCTTTTAAGCCTAATAAACATCTATGATTCCACAGTAGATCACAGTAATTTATTTAGTTTGGGAAATGCCAGGGACTAAAGCATTTGAGGCTTCATGGAAAAGGGTTTAGGTGCGGTAAAGTTGTCATGAAGTAAGAACAAAGAAACAAACATAAAACAGACCCACAGTGGTGTATCAAATGGTGTCTCTTCTACCACAGAGGTTTACCTATGAACCTCTGAACGAGAAAGTGGCTCCATGTTTCACAACAACTCACTACACCCCCATAGATATTCAAATGAGGTCTTCATAGTTATAATTAGCGGCTGTTATGCGTCTTGCTGCCGTCTTGTTCTGACCCGCTGTCTGCAACAGAATCATCTTCACTAATGAACCTAAACACAGTCTGTGACTCAGGATGGGGGGAATGTTGTCTACAAAACAGGAAGAAGACTTATGTGGGTGTTGTGATGATGTGCAGACGCTGTGGGTGTGGATATGCGCTCCGGCTAAATGGTCTCACTGTTGTTGGTGGGTTCATGTAAAAGATATCAAGGCCACATTACAGCACAGTGAGACAGTGGCTCGTTACGCACCATCAGGCGAGCTATTATACCTGCAAGATCCCAGCCACTAATTTAGCCACATGCCACTTAATGTGCGTTTGATATGAATCACGGGGTGCTTAGAGGAGCCTCTCACCCCCCCCTTCCTTACACGGTGACCTCGCCGCTCTCACTTCCTTAAGGAGAGAGTCGTTAAACAGCCAAGAGGATTCACCAGCAGTTATAATGGGGAAATAATGAAAGCTGTTGCCTCGGGTATTTATCACAGCGGCCACTCTTCGAGCTGAGGCTGTTTTATTCTCTAAATGGCAGAGAGGGGGGTAACCAGGTGGGCAATTAACCTCAAAAAGCTGGTGCAGCAGAAGTTGTTGAAATACAAAAGTTGATCATCTGCGTATAATGTGAATAAATTCATTTTAACTTGGGTCCATTTGTGTCTGAATCTAAGTATCTACAGCCAGATGATTTCATACTTCAGTACTAGAATGGACAGTGTTTGAATCTGACATTTCAAAGTCTTCAACAACAGTGAACTCCTGCTGACACATCACTATGGTATTATATCCTGGTGTGGACACAATTCTGTGTGGCGTGTCTGGTGTCCCACCACTGGCTGCCCGGTTGAGAGGGTGAGGCCCTCCGGCTCAGACCGGCTGGCTCGAGACACAGTCGGTTCTTCGGTTGCTCGTATCCCCTTCAGACGTCAGCGCAGGCTGGTTATACCGAGGCTGCTTTACAGCTTGCTTTCATGTGTCCTTTAATGAGGAAACCGCCGGCTCAGCAGCCTGCTATAAAACACAGGCGAATTAAAACACCCAAATATGAATCAGTCAACTGCCTAATTCAGCAGACCAGAGCAGAGGCGTAGCTTGTGTTTAGGGAGACCTCAGGAGGACCGGAGTCTATTGTTTGCAAAGGCAAAGGATGACCAAATCCTCCTGACACGGGACCCCAGCTTTAAATGAAATGAGAAGCACGGTGATAGCTGCATCGTCATCAAAACCTTGACTAACTTCTCTTTTAAACTCAGATTCAGATAATCTTTAAAGCACAATGCAGTGGCAAGTGCCCTCTTCCCAAAGAACAATAACAAAGTGAGTCACAAGCCCACGACACAACCCCTGCCACCAACGGCTCGCCACAGTCTGCTACAACTGCGGCTGCCACTTAGACGACAGCAGCTCCATAAAATGTCGCGAAGAAACACCAACCCTCAGAAAAAGTGGGTAAAATAAAACAAAACCACATTTGTTTTTTTCCCTCTCATTTCATTGTAATGATGGAAATAAGGGCATCATTCTGAGATTAGTGCTGCTATTTCTCCCCGACTGACGTTAAGCTTTATATGAGCGCCTGCTGAAGAGCTTTGGAGGAACAATGGAGCATCAGTCTGCTGAAGGGCAGGGTGGCTGCATCACAGTTACCTCCAGGGTCATGAAGAGAAGTGCAACAGCTTCTAAAGAAAAGCACCAGAATAGCATCCTGAAGGGATCCAGTTTATCAGACCCACCAAAGACCTAAAAAGTAAAAGACCTAAAGTAAATGAATAAAAAATAAATACCATAGCCTGTAACATGTATGAAACAAGCTAAATCTGTGATTTAAATCTGAAAAGCTCACAAATATGAATCAAAAGAAAAAAAGCTACTGACCCTGATGAGTTTTTGAAAAGGTCACATGCAGCAGATACAGGGGTGGGTACTGAACGAGGTACTTCTATAGGTACTGACCAATTTCCGTGAGTAGTTCAGATTCACGTAAGATCAAGTGGTACCTAAACGCATCTTTGTGACTTTGAGGGAGTGAAAGAGTAGGCGGTTTTCCGTGCTGGACATGAACACAGAATTGTAAGTTTGTAGACTGGGAAATGTGTCAAACTGAATCTTTCAGATTTTGAACTGGAACTTTCAGATTTTAGTGTTAAAAAAAAATAAAGATATTATGAGTAGGATCTGTTTTATCTGGACTGCCCTGCCACTTTCCAGTGTGACTTTTGACCAGGAGTGTCGTTTTTTTGGAACAAATTTTCTTTGTTCAAGTCACTTTTTATTGGATACTATGAGGTAAGGTTTTTATCAGTACAGTTACTTTACGCTGTTGTTTGAAACGTGACAACAAGCAAACACTTTACGTTTGTACTGTATGTCAGTAGCTGGCTATATTTAACGCTAGCAGGCTGGTGCTACGATGTATCCGTAGGCTGTCAGTCCATACTATGGTATAGACTGTAAAACAAAATGGATGTCCTCTTGCTCGGCTCGAAGTGAGGTCGCCACAAAAACTTCTCCCCCTGGTGGCTGGCTGCAGTATAGGTTAAAAAATCTGGCTATCCATCGATTCCAGTTGAGCTGTGGTCAAAATTTAAAAAATTAATACACCTCGTAGAAATGTTTCTTAAGTCCGTTTGTTGTGGTGATTTGAATATATCATTTGGCTGCCTTGTATTCATATCCTCTTTCTTCTGAAAAGTTTTGTTTTCATTAGTTATACCAGGTTAAAAACAAGGCTTTACGTAACGTTTAACGATGATTGACAGCTGCCGTTCTCGTGTATTTTTTTCAGGGATTGCAAAATATGCCGGGAGGTAGAGTCAAGAAGTGATTAGACTCTCGAAAGAAAAAAAATATCTATTATTTTTGTCACTCTGCTCCACTCAGATTCTCCCAGAATCCCTCACAGTCTCTACTGCTCAGACTCTGGCTTCACAGCTGCTACCAATGGCAGCGACTGTGACGGGGTATTTTGGCTTCAAAACTGTACAATGTTAAATGACGGAGCCACACTGTCCACTCTATATACAGTCTATGGTTCATACAGTAGTTTAGTAGCTGTCCACGCATAGCGCTACTGTGAAAGGTGCCTATCCCTAGGCAGATGAAAAAAACTTCATCTTTTCAACACTATCTCACAGGGTCCAAAGACATGGATGGAAAGGACTGGAATAATTTGGTAACTATTGCTGTATAGATATTCACAATCACCTGAGGATACATAGCAGTTTCCTGAGGTTGATATTTGTTTAAACTAGAAGTATCTAAATGTTCAACAGCAGTTTGGTTAAAACAAAGATTCAGAAATTATAGAAATGAAAATTGAATTGTACTTTTTATACGTTGTAGACAAAATCATAGTTTAGCCTTAGTATCAAGTTTGGACCGATCCTTTTCCACCGATACCTCATCCAGCTTTAAAGGGCTGTATTGGGCCGATACCCGAATCGGATCGGTGCATCCCTAGACATAATGAAAGGTTTGGGTCAAACTTGGCAAAAGAAGTGCAGGTGAGTTATTAAGATCAACTAGTGGCTGTTAAGTCTTGTAGGTATTATGTGCAGACTAATGGTTCATACTAATTTAATGAATAAATGAACAAACTTTAAGCAAAAAGTAGGGTTGAATAGTAAGTAGGGAGTTGTGCAGTTAAGCACAATTTCAACTAACTTTGGTGCTGGAATGGCCCAATCCTAATGTCTTGGGTCAGATACGACAGCATACTGAGCCCATGTCTCATTAAGTCATGGCTGTTGTAGCCTTGACCTAAGAAATGGAGACTAGCTGATTGATTTATGAATTGCTCGAAATGTGCTCCGCTAACAAAAGCGTACATTAAAACAGAACCTGTAAACAGCCAGCTTACAAGCAACTTTTGTGTTTATGTTCTTGTGAATTAACAGACTTTGTGATCTCCACAGTGAACAAACACAACACAAGATATACTGACTCATACTTTAAACAGCAATTGATTAATCTTCAGAAACATACCAGAAAGCCAGTGTACACAGAACATCGTTTATTTTAGGCTACAGCATGACTGAGGGTCTGTTTCACAGAGCAGAGACAAACTGTAGACACTAGTGATGAATTTTACTAAAAAAAAAAAAAAAATACAGTCCATTTCGAGTCCTCTTCAATACTACACAACAATATGAAATATACATTATGTACATTTGCTCCGAACTGGGAGGAGCTGAACCCCCCCCACATTTTACACAGATGATGAACAAGCTGAGAGAAAGAGAGAGACAGAGTGAGACAGGAGAAATTTCTGAGGATAGACTTTAAAGTAAAAGATGGTGAGAGAAAGTGCTAGACAGTGAGAACGAGTTTGTAGTGAACAGTATAAAATCTAAACAGTGTTGGTCATAAAATAATACTCCAGTGGCTCAATAAGCAGCTGTAGACGGTAGAGAAGAGAGGTAAGTTTAAAGAGATTCTGTAACGGTATCAAAATTTCCCAGCACATCGCACCGCGATGCACTCAGCTTAAAAAAATGCCTGAAAAATATATCACAGTATTCAAACAAGCAGAACTGGGCGATCCAGCGAGAAGTGACTGAGATGACGCTCAACGTACCGAAGATCGGAAAAGAAATGTAACTGTAGTGTTTCCTATGAGGTAAAAAACTGACCAGATGTTTGAAAAGTGGAATGAACAAATAAAAGTGAATATATTGGAGGGATTACTGAATGACAACTTCCAGAAAAAAAAATACAAATGTAACAAAACGCGTAAACATTTAGCCAACAGAGTGGCTAGTTTTGGTTACCATGAAGTGCTGTGAAGGTGGGCTCTGTATTTCCAGTAAAAAGCTTAACCTGTACTCTGCATTCTCTTACACTGTCTCCCCACTGACACTTTATCACAATATGAAACCTTACTGCAGCGTGTTTTTATCCTCTGCCCTCTTTCATTGAACTGGGACAGATCTGACTTGTATGGGTAATAGGCAAAAAGCACAAACCCTGCAGAAGCGTACCTAAACTTAGAACAATCATGCACTTAATACTCATCAATCATCCTGAAAAACCACATATTGTTTGCATTATACATGAATTCTTGCAGCGCCTCATCCTACCTCTCATTTTCCACTCTGACCCCACAGCCCAGACTGGGAAGAGAACTGGCTTTGTCTCTAGATACTGATCTAAGGTCAGTTTTAGCAATTCCTCCATGCAGAGAGCGAGCCGAGGATTATTAATATGATTCAGCGAATACAAAGAGGGGACACATGTCGACATACAGTATGTTAATTGGACCGCAGATCTGTGCCTGAGGGCAAGGCCTAAGTCTCTCCTGAGCATAGTGGGATAAGGGGCACTGGGGTGTGTGTGTATGTATGCATGTGTGTGTATGTGTGTGTATGGTAACATCACAGTCCACTGTGCTCCCACTCCATTCACTGGCCTTCCTCCTCACGTAGGAATTGGAAGACGGATGAGAAGTCCTTGTTAGCGTAGCCGCGGGAGCACATGACTCTGAAGATCTGGTGTGCGAGAGAGCCCAGAGGGATGGGCGTCTTCGTGTTGGTGGCGGTGTTTTGAGCCAAACCAAGATCCTAGAAAAGCAGGCACAAGGAGAGAAAGAGGGGAAAAAGTTGGATAAGTGGACTGAAAAGATAATCTCTTTTTGTTTAACTAACACCTGGCTTAAGTGACTGTCGTAGAGTAAATGTTTATCTCACTTCTATTGGGTTTCTACAGTTTGGTTCGGCTAATGAATGCAAGGAACACTGTGCAAGCATATTAAAAGACACCCAGATGCACAGACTGACCTATACAGAGGAGCTAATGCAGTGACAGTAAAATTAAGTGCAACACAATAGGTCACAGATGGACTGGTGAAGAGGAAGGCTGATACAAAAGAAGAGTTAAAAAACAAGACAAAGCAAATTACAGGGCTGGGAGACTCAAAAACAAGGCCTTAGGGAAAAAGAATAGCTTTAGCATCCAAATAAGATCAATCAATTAGTAAATCTTCCCAAAAAAGAAAGAAAGGAAACAATTTTGATGGATTATCATTCGTTGGAGTCCTTTATCACAGTAAGAAAAACAGATAACGATGCTCTTAGTCTCTAAAATGTGATAAATGTCTGCTGTCCTCTGTTTTGTATCAAATGTGAGTTCTGGAGTTTTTGGGTAGCGGAAAGAAACTATTTGGAGATGATTTAGACACTGTAAAGGCATTTCTAACACTTATCAGACTTAAAGTGATTCTCCGGGATGGAACAAGTTGGAACCGCTAAATAAGGCTCTAGTTCTCATCGTGACTCTTCGTCCTGGCAGACTACCTGCGTTTGTTTATATCTGGCACGCTGCGCGCTGACTGATACACCAAGCGGCTAGCGCCTCATAGCCAGCTGTGGCTCTGCAGTGGAGGTAGCGCCGTCTTACGACACGATGAGAACTAGAGCCTTATTTAGCTGTGTTTTTGTGTGAAAGTAACGCGCTGAAAATTCTCTAAGTAAAGCGTAAATGCAGACTGATATCAGATTTTTTCAGTGGGAGTCCGTTTATTTGTGTTTTTGGTCAAGTAAAATATGGCCCCGTCTGAGTGCAGAGGAAACCGGCAGAGGAGAAGGGAGGGGGTGTTTGGTGCGAGCACTCTGGGCTTCTGCTGCACAAAAACACTGCTGTAGGGGAAATTTCTGCCCTAAACCTTGTGATAGGACCCAACTTGTTCCATCCTGGAGTATCACTTTAAAGCTCCTGTGAGGAGTTTTTGACTGATTATAAAAACTTATTTAAAATTCATACTGAGACCTTCTAAGCTATGAAGGTCAACAAAACCATCAGGGACAGCTCTAAACATTTCTGAACAGTTATTTTCAGATCTGTTGACACTGTTACAGGGTAGGCCTTAAAAAGGCGGGAAGTTTCTCACAGGAGCTTTAAAACAGGAAAAAAAGAAATCAGACAAATTAAGTCTCAAGATTAATAACTGTAAGAAATAGATTTAAAAAAATCTCCCAATAAGCTTTCAAATGTAGAAAAATAACATGCTAGGCAGAAATCAGTTTCTTACCTTGGCCATTAGTGTGGTTCCAAAGCCACCTTGGTAGTTGTTGGCAGAGGGGACTCCCTCCATGACGCCAGGGACGGGATTGTACGAATCGCTGGACCAGCAACGACCCGAGGACATGTTGAGGATCTTGGCTAGCAGCTTGGGGTCCAACCCCAGTCTGAGAGAGGAAGGAGGAAAAAAAACTTCACTATCTTTAAACAGCTGTAATGTGTGTGTAAAAAGCAGGTAAATAAACCCCGTGTCATCCTCAGATCTCTTTCACACTGGCTCTGCTGGTTTAAGAGTTTGGTGTGTGGAGAAGACATGAAACTTGACAGAGGGATGGACGGACAGGAACACAGATTATGGAGTTCACTTTCTAAACAGAGCCGAGGGAGAACATGGAAAAAGATGAGTGTGACGCTGCTGGTGATTGCTGTGACCCCCAATGAACCTTATGCTAGGCCGTGACCATCCCTCAGTGTTAATGGCTGAAGGCTTTGTAATGCCGGCTAATGCAGTATTGATGTTTACCAGCACATCTATCCTTCATCATCCCCTCTTCCATGAAAAGTGGAGGAGGAGCAGGAGGAGGTGGAGGAGAAGTGGTTAAGCAGCATGGAGGAGCTATAAACCTTGCTGTCACATGGAAGTGTGGGCTCTCACTCCTGCTGCCCCCATTTTGATGCAACCCACTTCAATATGCAAGAGGAAAAAAACTCTCCTGGCTCTGATAAGAGGCAGGGGACAGCAAATGGGACAAAGAAAGCACAGACAGAAGCAGGGAGTGAAACAAAGTGCCAACAATTACAGTACAGAGGGTGTAACTGTAGAGTCTCAGTCTGTGCAGTGCAGCTTTTGAGTATTAACAGTTTAAAAGCCAGCGTAAAGCTGCCCACATCAAGCCCTGGCTGCTTTGGCTCACTGTTACTTACAGGCCTGTAACTCTATTCTGCTCTCAATATGACTATTAAACCATCATAGGTCCTTAAGGCCAGCAGCCCCCTCTCCTCCCTCCTCCACCTGGCTCTCATTCTGCCATTACAACCACAGTTTTTATTAGCTGTCTACTAACTAATTAAGAAAGGGAATTGCATTTACACTCTCTCCATGTTGCTCCCTCCACCCTTCCCCTTCATCTCTTTTGTGTCCGCTCAGCCTCACTCGTGTTTTTTTAACAAACTGTTTTGGAAATGTGGCATAAGTGACACCGCATGTGCACGCGAGTGTGAACAGACATGTGTTTCAGCTTGCAGTCTCTCTGATGACGGCTTCTGCAGTTTATGTCTGCAAGCATCCCTCACCGTCCTCCCTTTCCTTCCCCCTCTTATCCTCTCTGCTGACACCTCCCTGTCTGAGGACTCTGGGGGACATATGTTTGACATCGTGCACAAAACCCCCCATCTCTTAGCACGCACTCGGAGGCAGGCAGCCCCTCCCAGCGTTCTGGGTCAGCAGCTGAAAAGGTTACTGGCTGAGCTACAATAAAGCGCGTCCGAGCGCGCAGATCGTTTGTTATAGCGACCAGAGACGCTGACGGGGAGCTGTTGTCCTCTGTTAACGATAAATCAATGAAGTTCCCCTCCTGCTCCCATCACACACACACAACCTCTTCCGCACACACAGCCGTGGTTATTAGCTGACGCAGTGGTGTTGTTCCTCGCCTGCGGTAATTTGCGTGGAGAAGAGGACATGTCACGCTTTAACAAGATTGACATGGATAAACACACAAAGACACGGACAGTGAAATGAACATGTTGCTGTGTGATACCGCCGCAGATTAAGGGACTGTGAGAGGGACGGAGATGGAGATGAAAATAAGAGAGGAGGGCGTTTATGTGCTTGTGTGCCTGGGAGCTGTAGCAGGTGGAGTTCATTTGCAACTCTGATATTAAGTGTCTGTTTCAGTGCGATTAGCTCCTCGTCCTCCTCTGATGCCACAGGAGAGGAAGCCAACCCTCGGTCCACATTCATTATTTCACTGAAGAGCTAACGAGTATATACACGCAAGCATTTACTGTCTCATTTATAGAGGCAACAAGCGTGTTTATCACCCAACTTTAATCTTCATCACAACATATGCTCACAATTCATTTCACAAGAGGAGGAGAGGTGTGTGTCTGCACATGTGGGTTCTGTATGAAACCTATTTCTGTGTGTAAACACAAAGGGTTGTGTCTTGTTAACCCCTTTGATTTGCTTGTTTGCCCAATAAAAAAGAGTAAATGTGTGTTCCTACTCTAGCTTCAATGACAGTCATTTCATGCTGTGTATGAATAAGTGCAAGTACACAACTTCCTCCTGAGACCTTCCTCCTTTTTTCCCTCTCCTTTCATCTCATGTGCATCATTAAAATCACTGCAGCCTCTCTTTTCAACACTCGATGGCTTTTTGCTCCTCTTTTTCACTCACTGGTAGGATGCATGCAAAAATGACAACAAGCAGAAGAGAGATAGGGGATTAAGAGAAGGGGGAGTAAATAGGGATGGGAAGTCAAAAGAGAAGGACAGAAATGATGTTAGAAAGGCAGGGTGAGTGTGTTAGTGTGTGTGTGTGGGTTAGAGCATGTGTGCACGCGTTTATAATTGTCATGCCTGGCCATTCCTCGCACTAAGAGAACGTCACGCTCCATTGGAGACGGCCTGAGCTTCCATCTGAGATCAACAAATTAGCTCCACGAGCAGAGCTTGAGCTGTATGTGTGAGAGTGTGTTTTCATGTGTGTGAGTCTGCCTGGGTGTACAGGTAAGGAGAAACACACACACATGCACACACACACACACATCATGCTCACAATTGGAAAGAAAGGGCAGCTCTATCAGGCTCAAGTCCAGCGTGATAAAATGTTATTGCTATTTTCCTGTAAATTGGCTGAGTGCTCAGTCTCTTTGTGTCCGACTGTTTCGTGTGTGTGTGTGTGTGTGTGTGTGTGTAAAATTGTCAAATGTGCACAGGCATAAGAGTGTGTCTTTTCTGCATAAGAGACTGGGCTGCAATGCAGTATGGGAGATTTACGGGTGTGGGCTCTCTCAAAACGATGACAGTCTTTGTCAAACCCCATAATAAAGCCCCAGAGATTGGTGAGTAAGACGCAGGGAAACAAGCAAGCACACACACACAACCACACACACACACACACACCAAACATGCACACATAGGCACAATCAAGCCTGAGTTTGTGTCGGTTTTGCACTGATGTCATTAAACATCCCCATTCTAAATGAATGCTGCAGTCACTATTATAATGCTTTTATAATTCTACGCATGCATTAAAATGATATGCAGTGAGTAGAAGTTTTTGTACTAAGGTGGAAAACTGCTGTCCTCAGTGTCTGTGGATGTAAATCTGGGTGTGTGAGTGTGTGTGTGCATCAGAGACAGTGTGGCAATGTGTAAATCTGTGTTGCTCCCTTAATGCCTCCATATTTCAGAGGCCTAGTGGGGGGATTTATGTGCGACTGCTCATGCCAATTTTCCTCCTCTGTCTCAGCACAGATAAATCAGCAGCGCTAACACAGCTGCACCGAGAGAAGGGCAATTCTCATATGCGCACGCACTCAAACACACACTTTACCGGGTGCAGACACTTTGTAAGCTGCAAAACTACAAAAAAACATCTGTAATGTTTTCGTGGTGAATAGACAAAAAGGTTTGATTTTAACAATTAAAAATAAAAAAACTGATAATGCATTTACACCTCTTACAAAAGAAACATGACAGGCAAACTGATAATTATCAAGAAGACCTGATTTCCAATCCTCAGTTTAAAAACAAATACAGGGATCCTAACTAAAATAAGTTTTGGATGCAAAGACACTTTTTCTGTATTCTAATCAGAATGAACCAACTTATTCCAGGTGATACCAGAATGTTCAGGAAAAAGAGCAGACTCAAGACTTCAAATCCCATCATCCTCAGCCTACTGGACAAAAAAAATCAAATCCTTTGTGCATAAACAAGGCATGATGGACGATGGGATTTCAAGGCGGTGCTCAGTGACAGGGCTGTGACAGGGTTCTGCTGAGAGCTCAATCGGCAGATGTAAATCAGAGTCTTTGGCTCCACCCACTCATCCATCTCTCTCCAGCAGAAGCGGCTCTGAAATGGGCTGGGCTGACCTCTTCACACACATCCACACCCACACACACACTAACACACATGCACACATTTCCAAATGTGAACGGTAGCTGTAAATTACAGCCCCATTTACAGCCATAACACTGGTATAGTAATTGCTTTAAGCTGACAGCTATATCTACGTGATGCAGTGCTGGATTCACACATGGTGAAAATCTGGATGGCTCAAACGTGCTACCTTTAAGTTCACGGTACTCCTTCTTTTAACAACCCCATGTCGAAAACATCAACAGTTAGTGGATTTGAAATGAGCAGTCAGCTGCTCTCCATCTCTCAACACGAGAGAGAAACCAAACAGGATCAGCTGAACCTGTTTTTTTTTCCTTTCCTATATTTACACCTCCTCAGGCTACCTCTGTGTGTTACCAGTACATATGTTCACCTTAGTTGGTGAAAGTTTAAGTTTGGTGTATCCATATGAGCAAACATTCACAGTGTTTTTGTCTAAGGATTATGGTCCGTGCAGTTCTCTGTCATATCTATGGTGCATTAACCTGTCCAACATAAATACAGTGCTGGAGTCTTGCCTCAGAATCAGAATAACAGGCAGGAACTGGAGGCAGCTTGTCACTGCACCGGCTGTCAGTACCTGATTCCGAGGTTCATGGTCTCTGCGGTGCCAATCATCCCGATGGCCAGGAGCATGTTGTTGCAGATTTTAGCCGCCTGGAGAGAATTGACCAGAGAGCAGAAAAAGCCAATTTAACTATATATGAGGAGAATTCTAACACAGCCTGTGATGAAAAATAAAAAATGCATGAAAACATATTAAAATATAAATCTGATATAATCAAAACCTATACCAGCTTTAGAGCAGACTTAAATCAGTCAAAACAGTTGCTGACTAATAATCTTTGGCTCTAACATTAAAGCATTTGCATTCCTGGATTAGTTTGATTTCATATGAATTTTTTACATTACCCTTATTTTTCTTCACAAGTTACAACTGAACATCAAGGATGCTCGGGCTCTGTATGTGCAAGGAAATGTGGAGGGTTGACCTTTGGTTTGAATTTATAATATGGATACTTAAAAAAAACCCACGGCATAGAGCTGATACAAATTTTTACATTTGAATGAATCAACATTAACAATAGA
The DNA here is from genome assembly GCF_033239565.1 of Halichoeres trimaculatus. Taxonomy (NCBI): domain Eukaryota; kingdom Metazoa; phylum Chordata; class Actinopteri; order Labriformes; family Labridae; genus Halichoeres; species Halichoeres trimaculatus. Next base: position 22,170,739 of record NW_027437192.1, read on the forward strand.
GAGAGAGAGTATATAGTTTTTACTTCAGGGGAAAAACCTTCAAGTTTTGAAAAGTTCATGTAATCCAAACTAGAGCCCGGCCGATTAATCGGGTTGATTATAGCCTGTCACCGATTAATCAACATCAGCCAAAATGTAGCTGATTATAAAAATTTTTGCTCCGCGGAGATTCTGTCACTCCTGCTCCTGTGTGTTAATTAATATAAGGCAACTACACAGCATCTCACTTTATAATGCCAAGCAGGATCAACCTGGGCTTATAAATTCACTAGTTATTGTTTTGGTTGAAATAATATTTGAATATAATAATATTTTGTTGTAATTGTATTTATTGCATGTTTTGAAAGCAGCGACATTGCTACTCAAAATCTAGTTTAGTCCCATGCATTAAATGGAAGATGGAACTTTTTGATAGCTAGTCATAATTTGTGTTCATATACAGTATTTATCCTGTGTATATCAATGAACTTATTACATAGATCAGCCCATATATCGGATATCGGACAATGTATCGGATATCGGCTTCTTTTTGCCCCCAGTATCGGTATCAACATCGGCCCCCAAAATCCCATATCGGTCGGGCTCTAATCCAAACACATTTTCGTAAATTTGTTATTTAGTGACACATCTCTGCAGGGATATTTTGTACCTTAAATACAGAGACAGAACCTAACAATGTATGGAGACATGAGTCAGTGCTCTCATCCAGTATGTGTGGTTGGCACACAGTCAGCATCAAAGAAACAAAAATCAGGGAAATTCTGTCTGAATGAACAGCAGGAAAAGGCAAAAAAAAGTCATTACACTTTTCAGAAAAGGAAAACAACAAGGGGTGAACGGACCATAATTTTCTGGCCGATCACCGTTCTTTAAAAAGCCTAACCTGCAGATACCAATTTTTATTTTCTATTATTTGTGTTTTTGTGTTAACTGACAGCATATACCTTCAATGTCTCAGTCTTATAGTTAAATCATTGAGCAATACCTGTGAAACAATAAAATCTTAATGTTTCACTTAAACAACCAACAAAGTATCCTGAGTTTTAGGTCAGAGCAAAAAGCAACAATGGCTGGCTGTCAGACCTTCCTGGAGGTATATAAGATCAGTTTCATATGTAAGTAATGTAAGGATGAGCCAATCACAGGTCTCCCAAAATTACCAATTGATCGACTGACCGATTGATCGGTGCGTGTCTAAAAACAACTTATTCTGCAGGCAATGTAACCAAACGGATGCAAGTTAAACTGACACTGTAGCTTCGGAAGTTGCACAGAAAAAAGTTATCTGTGGATATAATGACATCAGTATTGTGTGAGGAATAAGAATAAAGATTCTGAAGGTCATTTACCGTTTATACCTGCAAGCAGTACTGAAGGTAGATGATCGCTTGATTGTATTTCCACTTTAAATAAGCAGTATGGTCTTCAAAGATAGGGTCAACAAGACATGGTTTACTATACCATTGCTTTAAAAAGGCAATACTTGGGGAAAATCATCTTTAAAAGCAAAAGGAGACAGATTTTTAAAAAAATCATATAAAAAAAAGAATTAAAATACCAATTTTTCAAGAACATCACCAGTAGTAAACTATACCTGCTATTTTCAAGTCAAGAGCACAGTTTAAATGTGACAGTAGGCTTCTTTATTTCTTGTTATGAATATTTGATTACAATGTTTTGAAGATAAGGCAAATGAAGTTTAAAAGCAAGAAAACATGCAGAATTTTTGTTTGCAAGTATGGCTTCTTTACCTGCCCCGTGCCGACCTGTCCACAGTACACCACATTGGCTCCCATGCAGGTGAGCAGCTCCTGAGCTGCGTTGTATTCTTCCTCCACTCCACCCACCATGAAGGTCAGTTTGGCCATGCTGGCAGCCCCAACACCTACACACACACAGACAACATATCAGTTCCTCGTGTCCAATATACAACAACAGGCTGCTAACAGTGATTCACCAGGTGAACTCTTTTGAACTCTGAGCAGGTGTGGATGAATCATGGGGTGCACCTGAGCACATAAACAGGTGTATCCTTCAAAAATATATAGGATTCCCACACTGGAGGATGTGTTTTATCAAGCACTTGACTGTTTCAACGCTATCAAGAGTGTCTTAAAGGTCAGTTGTGTACACTGTGTCTGTATTAGCCTCATAATGGGACAGAAGTGTTAAGTAGTGATGCACCAGAGGGACAGAGGCATCTTTAAAAGCTGATTGTTGCCATCATCCACTGCGCAACTCTCGTGGGAGCTTTCCCCTTTTGTCTTGTAACCCTTACTCTTTGTGTGTCTGTGTGTCTCTCTCACACATACACACTCACACACACATACTCACAAAACCACCAACAGCTGTGCCCGAGGCCGCCTCCCTCATGGGGGTATCAGTGACAGGCGTGAGGGGTAATTAACTTTACACTTTATCATGTTCAATTAGGCGTCCCTCCCCATGCCTGATGGCTTAAGGAGCGTGCCATGTTGTAGGAGGCAACCTTACACCCCTACCCCCTTTCTCTGATACAAACACAGACACACACACACACACATTCTCTGATCCTTCCCAGGGTCCTTATGCAGATATAAACCCCTCACAGGGTGGGTTAGGCTGACTCAGCTTGAGTCCCCTCTGCAGAGGCTGTGTCTCTAAAATGTTTCATTAAATAATCCCCAAAATAACCCAATGAGACCTGCTGCATCTCATGTACTCTGGAATTATAATGCTGACCCCACCCATGGTGCAAAGTTAGAAAAGTACCAAAGAAACAAAGAGGCTTCTAACTCCGTGCAATGTGGCAGACTCCTCAGTTACTCCAAAGGAGAAAAGAATAAGAAGAGGGAGAGAGTCCAGTGTGTCTTCAGGGTGTCGTCTGGCTCTAATGAAAGGCCTCTTAATAGTGAAAGCCTAATAATGTTGCTGTTAATAATTAAACAGAAGTGCTGGGGACAGGAAAACAGCTGAAATCACATAATCAGACTTCACTGCGGAGGAGGAAACAGAGGAAGAGGAGAGGAGACTCCTCACTGTACATTTCTATGACCCATAAACATAAACATACATCTCTTTTTGCCCCTCCCCCTTCTTTAATTGGCTGCTCTGTTGTCAAGTGTGTGATGATGCCACTGCACTGTAAGTGTGTGAGATGTGTGTGAGCTGTCAGCAGGTCGTTAGGGCCACATAATGAAGCCTGGGGCCCATGCTGCGGCAGCTGCCTGTGGACAACGACGTACACACGCTTAACATACGGCAGACACACACACCGATCATACACACATATGGCTGACAGGATGAAACACAGTCTTAACTGTTTTTAAATCTTTCGGTTTTATTCTTACATGTGAGTCTGTCTTATTCTGATCAGGGTCTGATGTTTTCGATCATGGAGGAACAGCTCCGAGATTATTTAGCAAAAATGTTTATCAGGTAAAAACGCCGACAAGGGCTGAAGGAGTCAAGAGTCTGACTGATAATGCCATAGTTAAAATGTGCTCAAATAGTAGGGCTGGGACGATATGCTTTTCTCAAGATTCAATACTATTAAGATTTTTGGGGTGCTGATTTGATTAAAATTGCGATTCTTTGATATTTACGATTTTTGCGATTTTTATTTTGGCTTTTTTAACACCAGACCATGTGAAAAAGTTAAATTATGATCATGATAATGTCTACAAACTATATCAGGAGCCATATTTTCCTGTAACTTTTTTCCAATCCAGTTTATAAACAAAGACTGAAATGAAGAATATGAGTTTAAAGAAAAAAATTAATGTTTTGACAAAGAATCCTGATTTTGATATGGTCAAACAAAAAATCCTGATATATCCATTTTTAATGTTTTCTCCCACCCCTGTCAAATAGAGAGCTTTAAGTTTTTAAGCCTAAGGCTGAGCTCCTCTATCTTAGAGACATGTACAGTTCAAACACACACGCTAACACACACATACACAGAAGGAGCAGTGTGACAACTGTGCTGGTTCATTAGTGCAGATCACTGTTTTGCAGACGACTAAAGAGGAGATTATTGATAACACAGTCCATGTGCTGATCAATACATCTCACTGAGGAGAGAAAGAGAGAGAAAGAGACAAAAGAGAGAAAGAGAAGGAGAGAAAGAGCTGTAGAGACGACAGCAGGAAAGGAAAACGATCCTTCTCCTCCTACCTCCCAGCTTCCCTCCCATCTCTCCCTCCCTCAAATTAACTAATCACCCATAATAAGCTCTTATGATCTGTAGTGGATTTCTATATGCACTGACACCGGGATGATGGAAGATCCTGGCCGCTAGAAGAATAACACATCATTAGCATAACAATGTGTGTCTGCGGGTGTGTTTTCAGGGTGGCAGTGAGTGTGTTCGTTGTGCATGCGCTTAAGTGTATTTTTTGTGTGTGCATGACGTGCAGATCCAGGAAAGTGTGTATGCATCTACCACGTTTGTGTGTGTATAAGTGTGTGCGTTCATGAGGGGACGTCCCGCTCTCGGACTGGTCCTGTCAGAGACGGATTAAACAGGAATCCTAATGAGGCTTCCCGAGCGCCGGGTCCGCCGGCTCATCCATCCCAGCGGGAGTGACAGTCCTGGATCGTTAGCACTGCACAACTACACAACGCCCCCTAGGGGGAGAGACATAGTGTGTGTGTGTGTGAGACTGTGTAAGGGTGGGGGCTCCTATGATAGAAGATTCGGGGTTGAGAGGGAAGAGCGGAGGAGGGATCAAATAGTAAAAAAATGTCAACAAAATAAAAAGTTCTGAAAACTATATCACATAACATATTACCAAGTTAGTTGAGCGAACTGGACGCTAAAAACAGAAAAACAGCCTCTGTAGGTTGAAGAAGAATAAGGACCATAGCTCTATCTACTGAAAGGCAGTCAGACCTGTCTCAGGAAATGATTCCCTTGACAAAACAACTCCCTCTTTCTTGGCTCACTTTCTCCTATTTTGGGCCAGGGACAAGTTTTGTTTGGCTGAGGAGGAGCTGCTCACCTACAAGGTGAGTACCTCGAATCACATGACACACATCTTCTTCCAAAGCTGTGTGAACTATCACTGATATACTCTGTGGCTTTCATCATGTAGCCAGCCAGGACGAGGAAGAGGAGAGGAGAAGAGGTGGCTCCTGGGACGTGTTGTATGACGCATGAGAGGGCACCACACAGTCAACGCGTGCATTCATGGTTGTGTGTGGCCTTCACAACTTAACTTCCATTCAATTACAAACACATATTGACATCTCCTTCATCTGATCTCCTCTATTAACAAGATGCAAGTTAATGAGCAGGCAATCAGGCACTATTAGGGCAGATGTTTAACAGCCGGCTTTGACGACAGGCATTACTGTGAACATGAGAGAGTGATTTCTGTTGTGTGAAGGGAGAGGAAGATCAGAGGAACGACTTTGGTTTGGCCTGTTTGTAGTGAACACTTAATTCATTAGCACTTCTTTCATTACTCACAAAAGAGTCAACCAAAGTAAGTCATGACAGCCCCATAACCTTTAAAACAGTCTGAAGTGGCGTGTGTATGTGTTCAAAGCAAGTGTGAGTGTCTGCGCACATGTGCATGCAATATCGGTGTGTGTGTGTGTGTGTACCAAGGACAGGTGCAGATCCCAGAGCCGGTCGCCAATAAGACGTCACTTAGAGCTTCTGAGGGCTGAGTCTCAGAGTTACGAGCTGCATGTTAACCAGTAGGCACTTTTTATGAGTAGTGGGTTTAAATTAAACTACATTTGTGAATATAAGGTCGCACAAACAACACACACAAGAACGTCGACACACAAATACACACACAAACAAAAAAAGGGATGTTCCCAGAGTTTGGTAATGAATGACGCATTTGACAAGGAGCCACAACCCTGCGTTTTTTTTTTTCCCAAGAGAGTATACACGGAAAAACACTTGCAGCAAAACAACACCTTTAATATCGTTAGAGCTCCTCCAAACACCTCATTTCCTAAAATGATAATGTTCCCTCTCTTGGTTCAAGAAAAGCCAGAAATCATTTCACACCTTCTGCTCCAAATGTAGTTGGTGTAAACAAACTCTGGCTTTGGCAGTGTTCTACATTGTTTGCCACTAAGTTTTTAACTTCATGCACATGTGGGGTTAAAGATTTTGGCTGTGGTGTATTCATCTGTGATTCAGACTGAAAAAGAGCCTTCACACTTACAGCCTAAGAGTCAATGGGCGATGGCTGCTTGCAGTGCAGCAAGTCAGTGGGGGCAGGATGTTTACAGGCCAACATCGCAGCCTCCTGTGGTCCACCATTATAATTACATGCAAGGGCAGAAGTTTTTCTCAAACAAAATAAAAACCCCAACAGGCCTCGTAAAAAATGTAACGGATATCGAGTAAATAAAAGAAACGACACAAGGGTGCAAGTGATCGCTTGCATGTGAAAAAAATGGCACTTTCAACATTATATCTGCCAACTCTGCTAATGTTCCTCTGTTGTGTTAAAAACAGACTCTTTATCGGCTCCAGTTAACGAGTGCAAAGCCTGAGAACTGAGTCCTGCACACAAACACTCCATGAGAACCTCGAGCAGGGAGAAAGTTTGGGTTTCAGGGAATTCAGTTTACAGGGTCTGCATAGTTTCTTGGATGTACAGCTTCAAGGGTTTGGTTTGAGCTGCCCAAAATTTTACCAACAGGCTCAGGGTCATCATCAGTATCATCAACATCAGTAGTTGCTCTTTTATGCTGGAGGAGAGGCTGGTCAATTGTAGGTGACAAAGGCTTGAGGGAGCAGGAGAGATCCACAATCAATCCTCTCTGCGGCCCAGTGAGACTCATCTAGGATACAGCAAGTTAATAATGATCCCCAATTAGGTTAGAAGCAAGCACGCGCAGGCACATGCACGTGCAGACATGCACACGCACACAAACTCAGAGAAAGAGATGCAAGAATTGTTCCCACTCAGACGGGAAGATGATTTGCCTTGAGTTGAGTGACACGTAGGGTGACGTTTGGGCTACATTTGACAGACAGATTCTTTCTGTATGACTCATTAACCAGCTGACTACAAGTCTGCACACTTACACACGCGCACACACACACACAAACGCAGCAGATGACACAGGGGCAGGGGTATGAGAGCCAGTCCCCAGCTGCTGTGGGTCCACCTCCATCTGGACCATGGGGCTAGTCACTTCCCCTCCATCATCACCGTCCCTGGTCACCCTCCCCACCCGCTGGTGGCCCCATGTTCCCCCCTCTTTGTGTCACCAGATCCCGTCAGTGAGAGGCTTGTTATGCTAATCTAGACTGTGGACCTCTCCTGCTCTCTGCAGCGCTGGGTAGCCATCAACTTGACACACTACGGCAGCACCGCCCTCCTGTCCATCCAACCTGATTCCTTAACTAAGTGACAGGGGATCATCTCCAACCTTCACTAAACTGCCTTAATGCTGCCAGACTCATCTTCTCCATTAATCCCATTCTCAGACTGGATTAAGTTGATCTGGGTGGCCTACTGCTCTTTCACTGACCAGAGAGTGACAGCTTTTAAAAACACAAGGTATATCCTTCTAGCTCTATTTATATAAATCTTAGGCATCTGAAACCACTTCCTAGCTGCTACCACTGCCAGAAAATTTCTACTATTCCAGGGTCCTGAGCCCATGCCACAGTCACCACAGTTTGGCAGAACTGCAACAATTTGACATATCAACTCTAAGGGATACTTAAAGTACAGTTATACAAAACAAGAGCCATCTGCAAGTAAACAATCGACCACAATTCATGAGTTGGTAATTCTTGATTCACAGCTCTGCAAGCAAAATAAGTAAATGTGAGTAATGCAAGAAAAAGTGAATGTTTGAACACAGGAGATGACTGAGGCCAGCCCTTGCAACAACACAAAAATCAGGATGTCATGAACAGAAAGTAACACAGTCTTTGCTACTTTATTAATGGATCAAAGAATGCACATATGTATGTATGTCTGTATATATCACATATGTCTGATAATTGGATAATAATGAAAATTCCTTATCATCCATCATCTACTACGATATTGTTATTTTTTTCTCTTTTCAGAAGAAAAAACATAATTGAAGCGTCAAAACATGTCACAAATATCTGAAGACAAAAAAATTCACAAGTTTTAACGCAATGAGTTATAAAAGCCAGCTAAAAAGTCATCACAACAAAGATGCCTTGACAAGATACAAAGCAGCAGTAGCCGTAGAGCTGATTCAAAAGACATTGGCAGAAAAAAATTTCAGATACAACCCAAAATCCAAAGCAAATATTATAAAATCAGAGAAATTACAGCATTTGATGACCTACAGGAGACCATTAAGAGATGGAAGATAAAAAATTTACTCATCAGGATTTCTGCTTGTTCATAGTATTATAGTTGAACTATAAAACTTGGCTGACTGTGTAGGACATAATGGATATGTAGAAAAAACATCACATTCATAAGAAATCCTGTCTGAGTGTCTACAATTAAAAATTCTCAGCACTGCACGTCATGCCTAAATGTGAACCAAACTTTCCTAACGAGAAGAGGCACTCATCTATTCTCATGCAGTGGGATCACCTCAGGTGTCCAACAAACTCAAAAATACCTGCAGTCTGATTGCTAATTATCTAAACATCTCTAATCTAATGGTTGAGTCAATTTGGTTGTTATTACAACCACTAGCTTGCTAACGGTAATATTATCGACAGTAAATTTAGTGTCTCACTTACTTTTCTAGGTTCATCATGAACAGATGCTTGCTCAAGTTTAAATTAGTCCCATTCTGGTGAATCTTTTACATATTCAGCAAGTACTGGTCATGTTTGCAATCACTTTATAATTTCTAAAAGCAAAATGCACAATTGTAGCGTTTCCTCTATGGGTGCACCGATCACAATTGTCTGGCCGATCACCGATCTTTAAAAAGCCTGACCTGCCAATGATTTTGGCCAATACCAATTTTCACTTTTTTATTTTTTATAGCTGACAGCATATACTTTCAATGATCCAATTTTATTTTATTAAAATTAATTAACAAAACCTGTGAAACGATAAAATCTTTATGTTTCAACTTAAACAACCAATTAAGTGTCCTGAGTTTTTGGTCTCAGAGCAAAAAGCGACAATGACTGGCTGTCAGACCTTCCTGGAGGTATAGAGGATCAGTTTCATATGTACGGATGGGCCCATCACAGATCAGCAATCACTGATCACCGATCACTGATCCCCCAAAATTGAGTAAATCTGCATCACATGTCTAGTTTTCTCCATCTTGGCATGAACTGTGGCTGAACGAGAACATGCAGGCAAACACATACCTGTCTTTACTTTGAGCTGAATTATTTGAACAGAACTTACAAAAAAATCAGGCTATATATTTGCTATGGCTATATAAATCTATTTTTAGGAACCCTACTTAATTTTGGGGGATCAGTGTTCCCATCCTTACATGTGAAACTGATCTTATATACCTCCGGGAAGGTCTGACAGCCAGCCATTGTTGCTTTTTGCTCTGACCTAAAACTCAGGATACTTTATTGGTTGCTTAAGTTTAAACATAAAGGTTTTATTGTTCCACAGGTATTATTCAATGATTTTCAGTAAAATAAGATTGGAACATTGAAGATTTATGTTGTCATTTATAAATAAAAATATATAGAATAAAAATCGGTATCGGCCAAAATTGGTATCAGCAAGTCAGGCTTTTTAAAGATCGGTGATCAGCCAGAAAATTGTGATCAGTGCACCCCTAATGAGAAGATTTATTTTGTGGTGATGGTGGACACTGGCAAAAAGAAAAAGGAAAAGGACAGAAGAAAGATGAACAGGAGAGAGATAGAGCATGGGCTACAACAGGGGTTAATCTGTTTGTGCTAATGTTGATTCTAACCCACAGTCAGCAGTTATTCTGCAGTGGTCTGTTCAAACTTGAGAGTCTATCAATAAAATGAAGAGTGAGGTTACGTTAGCTCTGCTTAGTGAGGTTGGAAATGGTAGATGACTGGCAGGATACAAATAGGATTCACTAATGTTACATGTTACAGACATGTCTCAGAACTCTGGGCTGTGAGTAGCACAAAAAAAAAGCCAGCTACTAAACTACAACTGAGTTTACAAAGTTTACTTGTTTTTGTGTTTCGCACATCTTGGCAAAAGTCACTTCCTCACAACGGTAGGTGCAAAGGCTCATGGCAAAGGAGTCTTTTTCCTGGAAAACACATGATTTTCCAAACAGTCCTCACAGCCCCTTTCATCACAAATTTTAATACTTTGTGATAAAAAACTGTCTTGCAAGCTGAGATTATTTTTAGGCCATGACAAGCCCTCTGGAACTGTAAAGATTTCCCCCAGGCATGCTTAAAATTATGTAAATACCACAAAAACACTTTGCTCCAAATAATAATTTTTGTCTACTATGGCATTTTCACAAAAAATAAAATAACTAAAACAGCTTTTTCCAAGATCTAACTATGTTAATTTTTACAAGCATCACAAGATTTTTCTTATTCTCCCCAAGAGAAGAATCTCATCTTAGTTTATTGGACTTTTATTTGTCTAAATGGTTTTTGATGTTTCCTTGCTTATATTCCATTATCTCGAATTTTTTAAATTTAACAAGAGCATTTAAATAAAACAGCACCGACACTCTTAATTATTCTCTGATGCTCTGTGTCAGTGAAAGGAGCAGGACTTAAAGCACTAGAGATCAGATAAGTTTGCTGCTCTACAGAAGACACAGTCATGGTAAAGATAAATGAAAAATGATCAATTTAACTGCAAAGTAAAAATATCCTTCAACGCCTACAAATTAAACTCAATAGCTGTGGGCGATCAGCAAACCAAGATAAATCTAATCCTGACTTCTTGGAAGAATTTCAGTTTTGACTAAATGTTAAATGTCACTTTCAGCCAAAGTAATCTCACATAAAAAGCCACAGGACCTTCAAGCCTGGAGGTAGACTCAGAGTCTATATCAGTCAGCAGAGGAGAGGATTGGCAGTGATGACTGATGAACCAACTGGTGCCATGCAGCCTCGGCCTGAACAAGCTCCTACAGGCCGCAGGATGACGCTCAAACTGTCGGCAAATGACACACTGCAACACCCAGGCATCAGTTAATGTGGTATGGATATGATTAGAGTGGTGTTGAGACTGAGCTTAAATAGGTAGTTAGCTGCGGATTATAAGACCTCGCAAACAAGCAACATTAGCCTGAGTGCTCATGGTCCCACAACTGCTCGATTCCCTTTTACTTTCATTTGCACCGATAGCTGACTCTCCCAACGCTGGGAAAAAACACTATGAAAGGATTTTTAGGGCTGTTTTAAAGCCATCGTCCGTTAGCAATGTGGCAGCCCACCATGCGCGCACACACAAACACAGGCATTCTGGGTAATTACTGCTAACGACCCCGCTGCTAGTTAGCCAGACCTCCTATTTTTTGCTATCACTGTGCCAACACCCTGAGCCTGTGACATCAGAGCTTGTTTTGTTGTGGGTCAACTTTGCATGCGGACACGTTTAATGATACCAGACAGAGGTGGGAGAGTGTGTGTGTGTGTGTGTGTGTGTGTGTGTGTGTGTGTGTGTGTGTGTGTGTGTGTGTGTGTGTGTGTGTGTGTGTGTGTGCAAGCAAACGCAGGCGTGCCTAAAGGACCAGTGTGAAAGTTAGTATGTAAAACAGTTGATGCACAGAAAAGACTTCTCTGCGTGGAAATGTGTATGCGTGCACATCTGGATCATGCAGGTCTTAAATCAGGAGACTAGCTCGTGAAGGAGAGTGGAAGCCTGTAAGAAGCCCATGAGAAGAGTGAAAGTTTCCTTTTGATTGCTCTTTTCAAAAAGGGTTATGACTTTGCTATTCAGATCCCACGGTGAGCTGCCAAACCTCGAGTGACGCAAACGTCATACACAAACACACACATTTCTGTATAAAACAAGCCACCTCACACACCACACTTACACGAAGGGATTCAGTTTATATCAAAAGAAAATCTCAGTGAAAAAAAAACAAAAGCAAATGCAGACACCACAAAGAGTTCAGACTGTGACTACAAAAGTTTAAGAGAGTTGGAGATCACAGAAAGTTTGTGTGAGCGTAGTATGATGCTTACTGAGCAAAACAGACTCTGATTTAAAAACACACTTCTTTACATCAATAAAATCATGAACAAACTAGAGATGATCAATTAAATTTTCTGTTCTATTGCTTATTAAATAATGTGTTTTAAATTTGTCTTTGTATGTCTGAAATACAATCCCAGGCAGCTCTTTACTGAAAATGTTATCAAGTTAAAGATTTTCATGTTGATTTGCTGTTTTATATCATAATGAAAACTTAAATGAATGACTTCACAATCAGTGCTAATATTACTCACAAAACTGAGCTGATGTCAGCCTTGCATGTCTCTCACCAAGCCTCATAAATGTAACAATGCCCTATTTGGGTAGAGTGCCATCTCCTGGTAGGAATAGGGCATGTAATCTCATATCCCACCCAGTGATGTGGAAATTGAAGTGAATAGTGTGAAAGATGTTTTATTTTTGTTCCAGGTCCCTCCTATTTACTGTGAGGTTGCTACATGCTCTCATAACCTGTGTGAATCTACAGGTTTACCCCGATTTACTTAAGTCACATCACCATCATCATCATCATCATCATCACTAGTGTCCATTCAACAAACAGTGGGACTGACGGTATCAGTGCGTACATTTGAGATGTGTGACTGAAGACAAAGGCCCAAAACAAAGCTCCAAAAGTCTCAGGTGTCTTGTTTTTACTTTCTTTTTGTCCATACGTTAAAAGATTTTCTGTTTTTTTAACAATCGTAAACAAATATAATGTTTGTAAATTAAAGGTTGGGGCAGCTAACTTTGGTCATCTGCTGTGAAAATGACTTCAACTGAAATCATTAAAATCTTATTTTGGGCTTTAGTTTGAGGAAACAACAATGGATAGAGCAGAAAAGAAGGAGAGCAGTGGGCATGTTGTGCTAAGAGCCAACTCCAGGCTGCTCTGTACCACGGGTGCACGCTTTGACCTCTGGCAACCAAATTAAGAGGTATTCACAAAGAATGTTTGCCTGCCACATTAAACTAGCTTTGCGCACTTATTGATAAGACAAACGGCTGTCTGAAGGTGACACTGGGTGGGTGGATGGGTGCGTGCAGCATGTATGTATCCGTGCATGAAAGAAGAGTGTCTGCAGAGGCAGCAGGTAAATCATTGGCCTTCCCATGCTAGTAAAAGAGGCTTAGCAAAGAGACAGGAGAGGAAGAACCTTCACAGAGGACTGCACACACAAACTGTGCACTGTCTATAGTATGTAAACTGTGTGTGTTAAGGGAGAGAAACAGGCTTTAGGCTCTGATCTCGCTGACTGCACTGGGTCTGTTCCCCAGACGCCAGCTGGTAAACATGCCCGTGTGGGCTCAGTCTGTGTTTGTAATGGAGATGACTGGACCTGGTGTGGATGAAATGAAGATTGTGCAAAAGAAAGTAAATAAGGCATGGTCGGGTTTAGCAATCAGGTGAGCAGGAGATTCAGAATAAAGCATAGCTTAACCGCATACCTGAATGAAATGAACAGAGTGGGTGTGTGGGTAAAGGAGAGGGGACAAGGGAGATGGACAGTTTTAGTGCAGTGTGTCTCCCTCTTGTCTTATCTCCCTCCTCTCCTCTCCTGCACTCCATGTGAGGGCAGTTTCTCTCCTCTTTATGACTCTTTATCTGACATGAAAGGCACTAACATGGGATACCCGCCATTACGGCTCCATCAACATGAAAAGCTCTGACACGGGATCCTCCACTGTGGCTCAGCCCATTAAGGGACGACTGGCGATCCTGTGCTCTGTCAAGAAGCCGTCATGAGCAGACAGCAGCGGACATAATGAGGACTTCAAACCTTAACCTTGCCTTTAAGACCCCTGGTCAAAAGCAGCAATAAAACCTCAAGAGGGCACCCACTGGCTGGCCTGCTCGGTAATTACAACCAGTGTCCTAGCACTCACCCAAAAGGTCCCGTAGTTTAGATATACAAAAGAGTGTGAGACAGTTCAGGAGCCAGGATGAAGGGTCACAATCCTAACACCATGATTGCTTTGCTAAAATGAACACACCAGCCATCTGATTCTGCTTTTGATACAACTGCCATCTACATCTACAACTTAACTCTTAATCTCTTCATAGAATGCCCGACCAATGGCATAAAGCCAGCAATATCATTTTTTCAATATGTCATTTAAGATGGCAACAAAAGCACACTATGTTAGCTAAGCAACATGAATCTATCCAAACAAACAAGCTGGGCTGGACTTTTGTAAAATGCATGGAAACAAAGGGCCAATAAAAAAAGGTGCAAACGATTAAAATCTGTTTGTATGACAGGTTACCTCCAGACACTGGAGCATCCATGAAAACCGCCCCCATCTTCTCAGCAGCAACAGCCATCTCTTTTGAGACAGCGGGGTCGATGGTTGAGGAGTCAATCAACAGCGTTCCCTTTTTCACCTTCCTGAAGAGAGCAATACAAAGAGCATATAAAGACTGTGCAGGAAATAAAAAGGTAGGATTGGTTGTTTTAAGATATCACTTGCTTGCTATGAAATTTGAACATTTCCCATCTTATACTGGTTCTTATTTAGACTTTATTTTGCTGCATTCACCTGACAATTTATTTTTAAAAATTCTTATTTTGATTTATTTAAAGACATAAGTGATGCCTGAAAAAAATCTGTCAACAGGGTAAGTGGTATTTACTTATTAAGCTTGTCAATTATGAGGGATGCGCTATCTGATACTGTTTCTAAAGATAAAAAGGGCAGATCTCTTTAACTCAGTTCTACGCTCTTCTGTGTTTATAACAACCATGCGCGTTTACCAAGTCATCAGCGTGGGTAGCTCATTTTTTGCTAGGCTAAGCTAAAGTAGCCAGAAAGAAGATAACCACAGCAGCTAAGCTGTTTGGAGATAACGGGCGAGCATTTCACCAATAACTCTGACAACAGCTTGTGCAGCAAGATGTGCGACACAAAATCTACTTTCTTGCTGATCTACTGTTGAGGTTTCAAGCTGAAATGTAGTTTCTGTTAGTATTGTATTTTACTCACCACAGGTTGAAATTTGTTTCTAATATCTAAGTCAGTTTAACTTAATGTTCATTTCATTTTTGGTTTACACAGTAAGAAAAGCAAAATGTTGCCAAAACATTTTTCTAAGCATCATTTTTATATAAAGGAAAAGAGAAAGGTATATTCCTGAGGAATATTGGACATTTTAAATGAATGTGGTTCATATTACATTTAATTAGACCATTTTTACAAAAAAAAAAATTAAACACTTTAGATTTTCCTTTTTGCAGTTTGCAAGTGTGAATACAAGTAAGATAAGTCAGGTTTGCTTACTTGAGGATGCCGTTTGGGCCTGTGTAGACCTCTATGACATTAGGACTGGAGGGTAGCATTGTGATGATGCGATCTGCTTTCTCTGCCACCTCAGCTGGAGAATCAACGACCTGCGTAGAGACACAGTTTCATCATTACAAGACACACACCTTCATGAACGAATGGAATGCATTACACCTCTGAAGCAGGCTCAGACCTACAAATTCCCAAGCAAGCTGCAACCTCCAGTTAACAGAAATGAAGCTGGTGCAAAAAAGCTGAAAACTACAGTTTGTTTAGTGTCTGCCAGAAGCTGGCACCAGAAGAACCGAAAACCAAGAACACACCAATTCAAAAAGGGAATTTTTACAGCAAAGAAAACAAACATGGTGAGCTAGCCTGGTGAAAAAGCCTAGAAGCCTGACTTTGGTCTGAAAATTATTTCTCTCACAGAAAACACTGTACAGGGGGTGAATCTTTTTATAAGTCAGGAGTTAGAAGTCAGAAAATATAAAGATCAGGAGTTTGTCCAATCAGAGGCACAGTTCAAAGGACTGACAAGCGGGCAGTCTGTGACTGTAAGTCAAGAGGCTCGAAGCCCAACCGCTTGTATTTAGTATTTCTAATACAGCTTCCAACAACAATGGGCTTAAAAACGCTGTGTTAGAAACAGAAGGGTGACATTACAGACTTTGTGTCAGTTCATTAAACAGGTGGTAGCAGGTTAAGCATTAATTACATATACTTGTGGGGTATATCTGTAGCTCATTAGTCAGATTTTACAAAGTGTGACATTACATGTTGTTTTTTTGTGATGCGGGATATGTGAGTGTTACCTGAGCACCAGTTTCCTGCAGCTCCTTGCGAGATTCAGGGAAGACATCAGTTGCAATAACAGGATAACCGTTTTTTAACAAGTTTTTGGCCATTGGACTTCCCATGTTCCCGAGACCGATGAACCCCACTGGTGTTTTTGAGGCCATCGATCGAGAAGACACTGAGGAGAGATGACATTTGAGATGTGAAAAAATAAACAGTGTATTGTTTAGCAGACAACAGGGGTAAAAAAAAGTTCACAATCCTCAATTTTTTAACTAGCACTTCTCTTTACAGTCACAATTTGAAGCAAACACAGAGGGAAAAGTAACTGTAGAAAACATCTTCACCTCCCAAGAGGGAAATGCTCTAATTAGAATCAATAACAACTGAGCAAATCTTGTTGCTCTAACCTAAAACCAGCTTTTGGGCAGTCTGGCCAGGCTATTAAATACTGCTGGCTCAGACAAGGTCCAGCAAGGTTAATAGCAACTAAACAAAGTCAGGAAACCCTGCTGCAACAACAGGATTAGTCTTGGAAAGTGAAGCCCTCCCAGAAAGTTCCCTGCCAACCCTTCAATTTATACTGCATTTTCTGCAGCGCTCCAGTGACTCCACTGAAAATAACTCAAACAACTTTTTCAAAGAGATAAAATTCTCCTCCTCCTTCGCCTGTGCTATGACCAATGGGCCTTTGCTGCTGTGATTTCTTTTGCATTAAAACTTGGTACTCTGTTAGTTGTACACAAAACTAGAATGCCCATCATATGCACAATGGCTCCTTAAACGGTTACATCTTCATAAAAAAACAAAATGAGATATCTTTTAAAGCTTCCAATAAGAGAAAAAATGCCTACTAGAATTAGTCCTGTATGTAAAGTTTATGAGGTCATTTCAGTGGTATTAAATATTTCAAACATATAAAAAAAACAATCATCCTTAGTAAATTTCTGATTTTGGTTGTTCATAGACTGATTATTCATTCATATTTGAACTATAGCTGTAACTTTTACCCCCAACTTAAAGTCATTTCTCAACTTTCTACACATTACACTCAAATCATCTTCAAATATTCTTGCTCAGGGTGCAGACCAAAACTAGTCCAAATTCCACCCTGGGGGTATAAAATACACATGTAAAGCACAAAAAAGATTATTCCCCATTAAGCAAAACAGTTATTCATTACAGCACTAATTTTAGTCTCAATCACTTTAAAAGAATAATGACATTTTGAGACTAAAATTATTTTAGTTCCAGCTGTGATTATGTAACACAGGCATTATAGAAAACTTGCCAACTGCTCTGCTCTGCTGCTCCAGTCTCTCAAAGATTTATTTACCCTAAATATATTTACAATATAGCTTAATATCTTCTCACAAGAAGGCTTTGTCGAGCCATTTGAGGCTGCTGTTGTCACTTCTTTACAGTGGACTTTGTGACTAGCTGCTCAGAGGGAGGAAAAGCCATGTATACTTTGTGAAAGCATTATCAGGGAAGGGGGAGTGCTGTGCCGTTTTTGGGCGTTGAGAGGCCCTACCTTCATAGAGTTGATTCCTAACTGGGCTACAGTACAGTGCAATGAAAACTATTCAGTAGGTCAAACTGTTTTAATACCAGGCACATATATGCACTGAACCAATGACAACTGTAGCAGTCATATCATGCCAGTGGTCTCTGAAAGAGGCATCTAGTGTTCAACTAACATTTATTGCAGCTGATTCATAAAATATATTTATGTCTTGTCTTGCAGTAAACAAAGGGGAGTAGATATGCGTTTTGGTGAGGAAGCTAGTCTGCTACTTAAATGTGAGTACAGCTGAAAAAACCTTAAGATTACTGCTATAACCAGGGCCCACTAAAGTAAACTCAAAGGGAAAAATAACTAAGGTTCCATACAGAGACTATTGCCAGCAGCAAAGCTGCAACTGTCCATTGCTTTCCTTCAAAAATGCTCATGTCTATAAAGCACATTTCCCAGAATACTACAGAGTTAAAAACGTCGCAACAGGAGGTTGATACAGGGACATTGTGTCCAGACTTTAACCCTTATGTAGCGTAAGCAGAAACTAAAGGTATGCATACTTTCTTCATAGGGCTAACAAGCTAGCTAACAGGCAGGAGCAGACAATGTACCGCCTGCACTCTCTTCAGCACCGATACATTAACGGAAATAATGGGGAAAAACGACTACATGAGCAATACTTTACCAAGAGCAAGGCCGACATGCTTGTTCCACCCTAGCAATAAATTTCGCGACCCTCTAAACAACGCTGCCATGCTTCTTTCCCCTTGACCTCGGCGTACGGTGACAGCAGCTGTCAAGTCACCAGGAAAACCAAACCAAACCGTTATGACTGAGCGTGCTTTCAGCCAATCGCAGTGCGTGGGGAGTTTCCACAGCCAATGGGATTAAAACAAAGGCGGGACATCCTATGATGTTACAACATGCCCTTTAAGTACTTCTGTAAGTACAGTGCTCACTCAAACGCATAATAAATTGATTTAAAACAACACACTAAGTTGTTTAGTATATACATTTTAGTTTATAGCAAATGATAGCTGAGTTTCAGGTACAAATCGTGTTTAATAACCACATTGGTTGAGCAGGCGAAACAAAAACTGTCATTTTTCTAGTGATATCTGTTCTTCCCTGAGATTCCTCTCAACTTTTTCCGCGGGGACATTTTGAGGATTCAGCACTTTAAATTTAAGCAGGGATACTTTCAAACTCTCTCCCCAGGTTTTATGACGAACTAGAACTAAGTGTTATCTTCACGGTATTCTCTGTAAAAACACAGTTTTTAAATTTTATTTTATTTACATTTACTTAATATTAAGTTTTCTCTATGCTTATCTTTTTATTTCATTTTTAACCTTTAATATATATGTCCCATCCTTTTTTATTTCTGTGCCCTGGGAAAAGGGAAAGAGGAAAAGTGGGGGGAAAAGACCACAGCATCCTTGTCACTGCTCCGCATCCCGGAAGTACAGCATCATCTGCTCTTTCAGGAAGAAACGCAGCATCGTCAGAGCTGTGACAACAACGGGGACAGAGGCAAAACATCGGCCTGACAGGCAGAGATCCCGTCCTATTTCCAAGTGGAATTCACATGAACCGGGTACTCTTTCTATTTACAGCTAAATGAACGTCTGTGGTATTCGTGTCTTGAGTCAGCAGGTTAGCTTATCGACAAGGATAACGTTTAGCTAGCACATGACTTGACACGACATGGCCTGTACACAAGCTAATGTTAGCTGCGCAGCCGTAAATAAGATTATCCCGTGGCTCACTGAGACAGTTTAAAAGATATAGCATCTGTAATCTTCATCTTTGTCGTGAAACAATTGCCAAGGGTTGGTCGCTGTGTCTTTCAGCGCACGTACAGAGCTGTGATATGATTATAACTTTGATTAAGAGCTATAGCTGTTTTATAATGAGTCACATTTACATGCTGGTAAGCCCCATTTGCTTCACATTAAGGATAAATTCGTGTGAATACAATAATCGGGCATAGCTGCCACAGCAGACAGTGAAGATGTCAAATCGATAAAACATGCACTCAACATTTGACACACCACACAGGGGCGTGTCCCGATGGGTGGCCAAGCGACTCTTGAAAACAGATTGGTCACCACTGGTGCCACTCCACAAGGCTAAACTGTGGTTGGTTATTTTCCCCATTAGACGTGGGTCTAAAGTTGAAAACAACTAATTTGACTGTGGTGCACAGGATATTTTGCAGATAAATTATCATTTCCCTTTAACATGTTTCTTTTTGATAGTTTCCAAATTTTAACTGTGGACGTGTGTCTTTTTTGTGTCCTCTGTTCATTTGCATGATTGGTAGAAATATGCCTCAGGTGTGAGCCAACCTCATTTAGTCACTGTTAAACCAGTTGAGTCATCTAAAAAAAAATTTTTGTAAGATGAATACTCACAGAAGCTGCATAACCATAACATGGATGCGAACAATGGATGACTTTTAGTTTTGATTATTTTTGTTTCTACTAATACTTTTGACACTAAACAGAAATAAGTCAAGAAACATGAAAGTTATGATATGATATACAACAGGATTCAGTCCAAGTGTACATCCAGTGTTAAGTCTTAAAGATTTCATTTGAGCAACTATACACTCACTCTCAAACACACACATTGTAGAAACACTGCAGTCTACAATTCAAAATCACACACTCAAGAAGCTCAAAGGCCATCTCTAACATATTTCCCCAGGCTTGCTGCCAGTTGAAGACAGAGCACTTGTTGATTCACAAACCCCGGACAAAAGCTTTCTTTGTCGAGTAAGTCTTACAGAAACACTGCAAGAAATATAGCCATAAAGAAGAAATATCGCAGCTGTGACTATTTTAAGCCAAGATGGTTTTGTTTATTCAGTTCAGAATTACTATGTTGCTCCAGAGAGTGTTATAACCATTACACACAAATTTGAGTGAGAATGGGAACAGCAGATCACCCTGTAGATACTTTCTAAAACACTTTATTGAAACGTACTCTGCAAAGTTTTTATTTGTCTTATCCTCTTTTCTCTTACAGACCAATGAAGTGACCAACAGGATACAATGTCATCGTTCCAGGTGGTGGACTCTTCGCCGGGCAGCAGCGTCAGTGTCATGGAGACATCCAACTTTGCCCACGTCATCTTCCAAAATGTGGGGAAGAGTTTCCTGCCCCAGGCACCCCTGGAGTGTCGCTACACCCTGACGCCTTACATCACTCCTCACCCAAAAGACTGGGTGGGCATCTTCAAGGTACATCACGCACAGCAGCAGCTTCAAAGACATTACAAAACATGATCAATGAAGGCACTGGCCTTTACTTTTCTGAATCAAAGATTTGTTTAAAGATTTGAGCAATTACCAGCTCATTTCATTCGTGTTTGTGACATGGATTACGTGTTATGCTTTTATAAATTGGCCAAAGGTTTTCACTTGGCACATTAACACATACATCATTCCTGCACACTAATGGTTCAGCTCTTCCCTACATGCCTGAAACGTCACCACAAGCTTTGGTGTGGTTGCCCTGCATGCAGAAAGAGGAAGAGTGAACACGGTGGGCTGGTTGCAGTTGGTCTTGCTGGGGGGCAAACATTTGGTGCTCTTAATGAACCACTCTGATTCTTATTAGGACCGCTTCTCCCCCCACTCGTCCTCCTCTGACTTTCCATCAGTCTTTTCTCTGCTTCCTGCTAACCGAGCTCAGCTCTGCTCTTTTATCAAGGCCATCAAATCTCACACATAATTAACAGGAAATGTCTACTAGGAAACTTAATGTCTTGTAAAGTTAAAAAGACAAACATTTTATTGTTGTTAAAGAACTCACTTCAAATCCACCAGCTCAATTAAACAGGAATAAAGACGCTGGGTTTATGTGGAAAAAAAGTCAATTGGAAAATTTAATTGTTAATCCCACTAATGAGACGTGTTTGATGGTGGGTGCTTCATGTCAGACTGCGCGTCTTTAATGCTTTTGAAGCACAAGTCTGCTTGTTTGATATATTTATCTGTTAAAATCTTGGAAATATACTCGTCTGTGTGTTATTTACAGTTGATCATTTAACTCATGATGTTTGCCTCTTCTTGCCAGCGTCTTAATGTCTGCTCTTACCAGTAATTATTGTCCATTGGATCATAATAGGTCTCCAAATTATACCAGCATGCAAAGCTAATAGATCTTTTGTTTGCGCCTGTGTTTAACTAGGTGTCTGGGACTCTAATGTAAAAATCAACAGAAGGGTGGAGTGTTAAAAAATGATTGATTAGATTTGACGTCCTCACTGAGCACCGATAATCATCATTGATGAGTCGTTTTGTCTCCCAGAGGCAAAAACCTTTGTGCGCAGAATGACTCAGGGAGAGAGCATTCCCCCCCTTTTACCTCTCACATCAAAAGGCGTTACCTGTTTCAGAGAGAGCCAGGCTTGCAATCAGGATGACTCAGACTGCACAGACAGGAGCTGCTCGTTTGAGCTGTGCACAGACACCCCCTAGTGGCCAAATTTGCTCATGGCACAATGATTAGGGTCCTTGCATCACAAACCAGGTCCTGCATAGTAATGTAATGCTCACATGCAGTGTATACACAGTAAACATCAACAGTTTACACTTTAATCAAGCCATGCACGATTTGTTTTGCTGTCCACCATCATGAGTAATTTCCTCAGTTCATCACTTATGAATTAAACATATTTGCTTGTCTTTATTAGTCAGGTTAATGCATGATATAGTTTGTTTGAGTTGGATTTTTGACACACGCAAGCACACACATACACAACTCCCTGAAAAGCCCCGTGGAGGTTTTCAGTTGTGGCATGTTTGTTGGGTCGGCAGGGAGAAACCCGTTGTGTAAGTGTATAATTAACGTGTCATCGCGCTGTTCCCTCACACCTTGGCTGAATGATTGATAGCTGCTTTGCCTGT
Source organism: Halichoeres trimaculatus (assembly GCF_033239565.1). Taxonomy (NCBI): domain Eukaryota; kingdom Metazoa; phylum Chordata; class Actinopteri; order Labriformes; family Labridae; genus Halichoeres; species Halichoeres trimaculatus. Next base: position 22,193,346 of record NW_027437192.1, read on the forward strand.
GATTATTTTATAACATCACTCCCGTGTTGGAATGCCACACCATACCTAACCAAATGTCAGTCACCTTCACTCTGCAATTAGCAAAATTATTTATGTCTGTTCCTTCTTAAGCAAACACACGTGAGCACACAAGCAAACCTGGCAGGAGTCCACGGCAGCCTCGCTTCACACTGAGATGCTGCTGGATGTGGAAAGAATGTTCTTGGCCTGGGTTTTCACTCTGACAATTACTATTTGTTTGGAATAGCATTATACTCAGTGTAATGGGCTGATGAGGCAAACACTGCTATTAGATGTCATGCAACGACATTATCAAACCTGAAGTTTTGACAATTGTTTGAGTAGTTGAGTTGATTTATTGTTGCTTGTTGGAGCCTCACAATGCTTTGTCGTCTATGGAGACAATCTTGTTCTTTTTTCCTCCTTTTTTTGGCCTTTAATCAGTTTAATTGATAGGCTGGATGTCATTTATGGAATATTAACTTCAAAAATGGTTTCTATGTAAACATGCTAAACATTTACTTGCATGTTGTAATTTAATCTTTAAAGGTTATGGCTCCCTTACAATTAACAAAAGCAAGTTACTCCTCCCAGCGTGTTTATGTATCCTATAATTTCCTGTACAGCAAAGTCAAGCGTAATAACATGTGATAACTAATCAGCAGCTCTACAAAAGAGGAACTTTCTCTTCTTCATCACTCTTCCTCCTTGTTTAGTTCAAGAAAGTCCAAGAGTAGCACAGGTGGTTGAGTTTTCCACAGCTGAAGCACAATTATGTAATGCCACAAACATGTATCACACATGTGAGTTGAAACAAGGTGTATGTGTGTGTGTGTGAGTGTGTGTGTGCATGAACGGCCTAAGCAGGGAGAGTGTGTGGTTGTTCCTACGACAGATTTACAACACAGGACTTGAGTTATGATGTTCACAACTCTCTTTCATCAGCTGTCACCTAACAACACATGAAATCCATAGAGTTACATCTCCCTTGCCATTTTGTGTAAAATTTTCACCTTTTCCTTCCTCGCTTTTTCTACCGTTCTGTTTTTTTTTTTTTTCATTCCCTCTTCTCATTTCTGCTCTGCATTGGGCTCCATCTCACGAGTCTGTGCATGTGTGCACACACACACACGCAAAGCCACATACACCCCATCCGTCCCACCCCATTCTCACACCTTCGCTGCCCCTCTTTAGTGTGAGCCCAAAAGAGGCAGGAACAGAGAGAAGGAAGGGGTGTTTTAGAGCAAAGAGGTGGCGTGTTTTTAAATGTTTCCTTTCTTGCCTTGAATGTTTATTTGCTCCTGCTGCTTTTTTTATCCTGTGTATTTCTGAAAATCAAACATTTACAAAGTCATCTGGCGGTGCTCTGTTTAAGAAATGTTACACGTTTTATGCTCTGATGTATTTGTTGATAGACAGTGTCCTGCTTTCACTGTCCGGTCAGGCACTATTTTCTGTTGCGGATCAACATTTTCCTTCACATCTTTAGGTGGGTTGGAGCACAGCCAGAGATTACTACACTTTCCTCTGGTCTCCTATGCCTGAAAACTACGAACCAGGAAGCAATGTGCACAGGACTGTGGTGTTTCAAGGTACACACACTCTCCCACAGACACACTCACTACGTAAACCGCTGCGCAGGCCCACAGTATTCCAAAGTTACTCCTCCATTTTACGGCACATATAAAAACCAGCACTTTTATTTAATAAGGGAACACAACCACAAACGGCCTGGGACCTGAGCACCTCTCAAACCACACACACACAAACACACACGCACTCAGGTTCAAGGCCTGCAAACTGGTTTTACTGGGCCAGGAATGGTCAGATATTACACAGTGAAAATATGAGAGCATGCTGTGGTGTGTCAGTAGTCAGTAAAACCGATCTGCCGCCGGATGTTCTGTACTTACTCCATGGGCCGAGAAAACCAGGCCTTGTGTGAATGATGTGTGTGACCTCACTGGGCAGCTTTTCACTTTTTGAAACTTTAGCAGACTTAAATAATGCCCCATCTTTGGAAATGTATTATTCTTTTGGAAACACATTAACAAAAAGGTTTTTTTTCTGTCCTTCCCTACTTTTTTTAAATCAGATCAGTTGTTGATGTTTAAAAGATATTTCAACCAAATTAAAAACTACCACATTTTATGACGCTACTTGCTTTAAATACAGCTTATGTTAAGAATATGAACACCTCAACTCTTAACTAGGGATGGGTACCCAGTCAGGTACTTTTATAGGTACCGACCGAATTCTGTTGAAAGTACCGGGTACTGATTCATGTAAAAACAAAAGGTACCATGTTTGGGTACCTAAATGCATCCTTGTGACTGTGGGGGAGTGGAAGAGTAGGTGATTTTTCATGCTGAGCATGAACGCAGCATTGCAAGGTTATATATTGCAGAAGAAATATGTTAAATTGAAAATTTTATCATCAAACAAATTGATATTTTTTACCACATAGACACAAAAAAGTACCGAAAATGGGTACCGTTGAGTACCGGTACCTATTGCCAGGTACCGAGCATCGGTACCTGGCAATAGTTTTCAGATCCGTTTCAGATGTGAAAAGTACCCATCCCTACTCTTAACCCTCTCCAGGTTATTACGTCCCGAAATCTGACGGAGAGTTCTACCAGTTCTGTTACGTCACACACTCCGGTGACATCAGAGGAGCCAGCACCCCGTTCCAGTTCAGGTGTGCCACACCTACCGAGGAGCTCCTGACTGTTACTGAGGACGACAGCAACTCAGACATACTGGTCGTCACCACCAAGACAGGGCTGCTAGAGGTGGGGAAAACCACGTCTCTTTTCCATTTTCCACCCTGTGGGTCTGTTAAACTGTGGTTTCTGACATCACTGAGTGGGAGGAAAACTAATAGTTTTACATGATAAAGCTAAAAGTTTTGTCTTTCCAGACAGTAATCTGTTCAACAGACAATGAATTTTAAACCCAGTCAAAGCAAACTCAACCAACCAGCCTCTGACTGGCTGCAGTGAGGACAGAGAAATGACAAACTAAGTGGTTTAAACACTAAAATCTTTAATGTTTCTTGAACCATTCTCACCTTCTCTCCTTTCACTCTACCTCCTTCCTAACAGCATGTGGAGGAGGCTCAGCAGGAGCGCAGGGAGCTGCTGAAGGCCATGCGAGTCCTCCAGGATGAGAAACAGCAGCTGCAGGAGGAGCAGAAACGACTGGCCAGGGAGAGGGAGCAGGAGAGGGAGACGTGCTGCCTGCTGCGGACGCACAACCAGGTCAGAGAAGGAGACGCACTGAGGAGGTAGCAATGAGGAATCTGCACACAGCATACATCAGTGGATAGAAAAAACACAGCTGGTTACGACCCAGCTCTGTCTTTTAATCCTGTTTCAAACAGGGACAAATTTATGGTGCCCTGCCAAGTCTGAGTCACAACAAGCTGCAGATACGCTACATGAGATTTCTCTTTTTAGACGGTTAGTTTTCAGTTTTAGTGAACAAAAAAGCATTGCAGCAGAAGCAGCAGCCCTCCTCTACTATGGTGGTCATCTTCATCTGATTAACCACAACAGATCTAAAAATACTTGGACAAAACACACAACTGTTATTAATTTGTGTAAAAGTGGAAAGACACAGATTATGTTAGCAGCAGAAAATCTGTGCTGCAAATTAAAAAAGGCCCTGACAAGTGGAGTTTGAGTGTGTTTGCATGTTTGAGTGTTTGTATGCATTGTGTGTTTGGGGCCTGAGTGTGTGCAAAAACAGACAGTCCCTATTTACACGTGTGGAGCCGGTTCCTCGCCACTGATCACAGGTCTGAGAACTTCAAAGACCCCAATTTATGAATAATCTCTGACCATGGAGAGTCACACAAGGAGCCACTGCTGTGTGTGTGTGTGTGTGTGTGTGTGTGTGTGTGTGTGTGTGTGTGTGCGTGTGTGTGTGCGTGTGTATGTGTGTGCGCGCCAGTCTTTCTCTCCTTCGTTTAACGACCTGACTCAGTGGGCCAGAACGGAATTGGGACGCAGTTTTCTTGGGCATCTGGCGTCAGGGACGATGCCATCGCAACCACAGAGTGAACAAACATGACGTCAAACACACAAACACACTCGCACAGGCTCATACACATATACAAACTAACTGCCCCCCCTCCTTCACTCTCACACTCACATTCAGGTTCCACACCACAGGGCCTCTCTAATATGCATTCACACATGCACAAGCGCACACACACACACACACTCACACACTCACAAACACACTCATTATGCCACCCGCTTGCAAACCCTTTTAGTCTGTGTGTGGAATGAGAGGAGGGTAGTCCACAAAACCGCCTCCCTGAAAAAAAGGAGCCCTGCCCAGCCTCAGGGACAAACACCACTCAGTCACGCGATTCAGCGGCCACTGCTTTCTCACTGTCTATTTTCTCCCCGTCTGTCTGTCTGTCCCTCCGTCCGTCCATCCTTGCTCGATTTTTGTGTCACCATTAGCTCCTGGCATCAAGATATTTTAATATTTTAGACAAAGCAAAGTGATCAACATGAGGGAAGAGGAATCAGATTAAAAAAAAAAAAAAAACATCAAAATAGAGGAAACTTCTTCATCTTCCTCTAAATATGACTCCAACCCCTCCCCCAAGCACTCATTCACTCAGCGAGGCCAGTCAGATTTTATATTTTAGTATTTTATGACTTACTCATATGATAAGCAGTAACTTGGCACACGCTCCTCAAAGAAGTCAACTCAAGGAAACTCAATGAAAGCAGAGGGGGAGGAAGCAGCAGAAGAGGGGGAACTTGCCAAGAGATCTTTGAACTTGAATCCAGTCTCTTATCGCCCCCTAGTGCTCCTCTGTGGCATGGCCTCAGAGTGAAAAAGAAGGCTGCTTTCAGTTAGTCCGCTGCTCCTTTTACGAAGGACAAAGTCGCCATAAATTACGTGGTAATACACACACACACGCACACACACTGTTATTACCGTGCTGCTTTTCATTCAACAGGCATGTCTGTGTGTAGATATACGACTTGTGTGAGTAGGTGTGTGTGTGTGTGTGTGTGTGTCTTAAGAAGAGCTTTTACAGTAGGTGTGTTAGCTCCGGCCATGCTGATGAAAATATCCCCAGTTTAACATGAAAACATAAGTACATATTTTGTGGCTGCTAATTTTACGACTACACTTTTTATAAGGTCTTTATGCACTGCTAAAGTGCTTCCCAAACGCCAGCCGTAAAATTCATACAGTAATCTGCACAGAGCTGAGCCCAGAGGGAGACGGGCCGGAGAATGCATCGCTGCATGCATGTGCACTCTGTGCTATCCGTGTGTCTCCATACGTCCTTGAATGTGTTTGCCGTGTCTCTCTGCAGCCATGAGAGTGAGCGTGCAGAAATAGAAAGGAGGGTGTGTGCTGAGGTATGTTGTTCTGTCACAAGCAATATTAGCTATGGATGATTTAATGTCCTTCACTGCTGATTAGCAGCAAGTTCAAACAAGGCATTTCCTCAGTCGCCCCACCGCATGGAGCAAACAGACCTCATATGATCTGTCAGACACTTGCCAGACTTTGGTCTCTCATGCTCCTTAAGTAATAACCACACGTATTCACCGCAAACTGCTACTGTTTGATCAGTTTGAACAGTTCAGTTAATTTTTCTCTGAATGTGTGTTTTGTGTCCATCAAAGAGCTCTCAAGACAAATGATTTACAACTGCCTTTTCGTGAGCGATGGTGAGATAAGACTCAAGTGATTCCCTGAGGACAAATTCACAAGTTACACCTGCTCTGTATGCAGGCTGTAAAGACAGGAAACAAGAAAAAAAGATCCATTGAATGAATTCAAAAAGGAAGGTGATTTATAATATTTTATACACAAATATATAAATATAGTATTTTATCAGAATAACTTTTTCCCCCAATTATCTAATTAACTTTATTGAATTATGTTTGAGAGAGAACATGGATAGCAAGAAGTCCTTGATGAATAAAGGGTTAAAAATAAAGTAGGCCCTGAAAAAACTCTGTAATAAAAGCAGAAATAAGGAGAGAGTAAGATTCTTCTGAGCAGATCTTTCCAGAGCTGTGTGTGTAAAAATGAGAGGCACAAAGTTCAGATCAGAGGAAGTTTCATACAAAATGTTCATTTTCACATTCAGATAAAGAAAATGTGCTTTATATCCAACACAACCAGTTAAACATCACCTTCTTTTATTAATAACAAGTGTTGCATCATCTCCTTGCTGTATCGTCTGTCACTCTGATCCACTTGTACCTCTCTGCCTCGCAGGAGCTGCTGCGTTCTTCACAGGGCCTGTCAGAGGAGCGGGAGGAGGTGAGGAGGAGGCTGACGGAGGCCACAGACCGGGTGCGTCAGCTGGAGGAGGACCTGCTGGGAGTCACACAGAGAGGCCTGCAAAAGGAGACGGAGCTGGACTGGTGAGTTTGAGACTGACAAAAGCGGAGACAGAAAGAGGAGAACAAAGACAGCCTGCCAGAGTTACAAGAACTTCCTGAACAGTCATTTATGCACTTGACAACATCCCATGCACAAATCACGCTAAGTAGAAAGTGACAGCCAGTTTGATAAGAGTTTAATTTAGTCACCATACTCAATTTAAAGAAAACATCTAACAAGGTTATGATACCGTCAATAAAATTTTATTTCCATCTCCTGTTTCTCAATTATGTTTTATGATTAAAGTGTCCAACCCCTCAAGCCAGAACATTGTGCAAACAGTCAGTTGGTCACAGTCAGGACACACACACTCACTCATGCTGAACTTTTCGAAAGTCCTGAAGTTGAACACAAAGTTCCAAATAATTACCTTAAAGAAGTGATAAAGTGATTTGGTTTATAGTGAAAAACTGTTTCTGTAATTTTATGTGATAGTCTGCGAGATCGTCTGAAGAAGCTCACGGCAGAGAGAGACAGCCTGGAGAGTCATCTGAAGAATGAGAAGGATGAAAGAGACCTGTACAAGGTGGGAGGAGAAGTCTTCACCCTGTGAAGTCTGCATGGATGAAAAGTTAAGGAATTCTGTTTCCTGACCTGAGAGTTTTCCTCTGTGCAGGCACACTTGCGCAGCACAGAGCTGGAAAACACTAAACTAAGTGCAGAGCTCCAGATGCTGAAGGCTGTGGAGCTGAACCGGGAGGTGACCATCGCCCAGTTTCAGGAGGAGCTTGACAGGCTCAGGGCGTGTGTCGCCCAGCGGGACAGCCTGGAGAAAGAGCTGATGGCACACAAGGCTGACAAGGTAAGAGTGGTTCGAAATGTAACTCCCAGCATCAGCCAAACTAAACTAACAGTTTTTTTAACCTGTTGTTAACCTCTGTTTGCATGAGTGACTCTTTCTCCATGTTTCTTCAGGCAGAGCTGGTCCGTGTTCGTGAGCAGCTCCGTCAGGCAGAGGAGCAGCTCCAGGCATCGCGGCAGCAGGCCTCGCTGCTGGCTTCAGAGCTCCGAGACTCAGCCAGCGCCCGCGACAACACGATGACTGAGCTGTACCGCGCCCGCTTGGAAGTCGACAAGCTCCGTGCAAGTCTGGTTGATGCTGAAAACGAGTGCAAACATATGGAGAGCCAGCTGGACCGCATGAGGAGCACCGCGCAGAAAGACGTGGTCAGTGTTGAACATCCTTGTTCAATTACTCTGACTTTCACAGAAAAGGCTTTTCTTCAGGGGATAACTGTGTGATTTCTCATCCTCTCAGGGTGTCGGGACGAATGGAGAAATGGCGCCCAGCATTATGGTGGTGTCAGAGGCTGAGGCAGAGCTGCAGAGAGAGGTGGAGGAGCTGAAGCTGCGGCTTCACATGGCTGCAGAGCACTATAAGGAGAAGTACAGAGAGTGTCAGCGTCTCCGCAGGCAGGTTGCGAAACTGAACACCACCGAGGCACAGGGGGTGAGTGAATTCAGGGTGAATTAAAACATCTGTTTAAATAAACACTCACATCTTGATAAATCTGAATGTTTTCTGTATTTTCGCAGGAGCCAAAGAGAAATGCATCAACTGAAACGACACTGGAGCCACTGACGCCGAGTCCAGACTCGCCGACAACAGGTGGGCATGCACACAGACTGATGGAAACTTCCATGGAAGTTTATGTGCAATGTGTTTTATTCTGTAAAAAATGTAACTGTGTGTTTTTGAATCTGTGAAACTCTCATCACAAACCAGCCATGTCCTGATCTGTGTCTTCTCCTAAAGGATGTATAGCTGCAGCAGTCCTCCAAGAAGCTGCTGAGATGACAATCACTCCAGAACTCAGTGACCGGGAATCTGCACACGCCGATTTGTACAACAGCACAGAGAAGGTGGAAAATCAGACAGAGGAAAAGCCAAATGAGAGGGCTGAGGCGGAGGCTGCAGGAGATTCAAACCAAGGAGAGGAGAGACAGAAAGAGGAGAACAAAGACAGCCTGCCAGAGGAGAGCCTGAGGATGACGAGCTGGGTGGAGGTGGAGAATGAAAGGACGAGCACCAAAGAGGAGCCAAACAGCGAGGTCGGAGTGGCACAGAGCGCTGCAAACGTCAGAGATGTTGTGGGGGAGCAGGTGCTGCTGGAGGCGGAGAAGGAGCAGACTCGGTCGGTGGAGGAGGAGCTGGCGATGATGGAGGAGAAGTGGAGGGAGCAGTGTGCAATCAACGAGACGCTCAAACAGCGGCTGGCTGACGAGGAGGAAAGATTCAGAGTAAGACCAACACTCACAGGGTCGCTGGGAGGATGAATTAGTCTTCATACAAAGCAGCTTCTAAACCCTCAACACACTGTAAATACAGATCATAACAGCACACACAGTGAAGTGTGTTTCAGATTAACCTGCTTTTCCCCTCACACACTCGGTCAGAGTGTTTTAAATGCACCAGTCTGTTCTGTAGTACCTCCTTTCTCTTTTTACAAGTTAATTTTCTGCTCCATTTAATTTCAAATGGAGCATCAGTGAATTCACTTTCAAACACAAAGTAAAACAGAATTTACACTCAGCTTGAGATGTCGTAACCGTGTAATTCTTCATTTTTATACAGGCTGAGCCCTATGGGTCCAAATAAATATCACCTTTAAATCACGCTAAATCAGACCTGTGAAATCCAAAGAAAACACCTCCAGAGTCATGCAAAAAATACATAAAAAGTGGTGTACAATATTTTAAAAGATTTAAAATCTAAAAGCTCCACAAAGAAAAAGCACAGGCTAATCTTCCTTTTCCCGATGCCACTTTTTGATTGATTCACACTGCAGAGATTTGCTCATAAGCTCTGACAAAACATAGAAAGATGTAACCAGCAGCACCCCCTGTATAGACTTCTGATGACCACTAACCAGCCTGGTTACTCCATGAACTCCATTTCCCACCATGTCTTGTGATATGTGTGGTATGTGTGTGCATGATTCAGCATGAGCGCTCGAGCTTTTTGAGTCAACCTGGGCCCACTACGTCTCGCGTGCAAATGTCGGCCAAAGCACCGAGCAGCATTTAATCTCTCTGAGTGAGTGAGTGTTTATCGGCGCTGTAAATAAGGCTCTCCCCTGTCTGTGATAGAGGCTCTTGTCTGAGGCGAGCGCCCCGGGCTCACAGCCGCTCTTAATGGCTCCTGAGACTGACAAGAGAGGCAGCCGCACAGCGCCATGCTTTATGGTTGTTTACATCAGCCACCCAGAGGAAGGAGCAAGGGAGGGGAGGAGACAGGGAGGCGGGGAGGGGTGCACAGAAATCCACTGTTGCAGAATCCCTTCACCTGAACTTAACCTCCTAATGCTGTATCGTAAATTAAAGAAAGAGCAGGAGAGTGAGAGGAGGAAAGGAGATGAAAGAGAATGAAGAGGGAAGAAGCAAACAGAATTTAAGAGTGCAAAAAGCAAGACAGACAGACAGACATGAAACAGAAAGAGAAACCAGCGGAGGAGGGGATTTGGACCCTTTGTAATGGGATGAAACGAGAAAGAGAAGAAGGCAACTAGCCATGTAAACTATCCCACAGGGTCAGCCCTGTTAGAAAGTAACAGATTTACTACAAACCCCCAGCCAGCCCTGACCACGCACACTATTTCTGTGGCTTTACAGTAAGCACCACACATTTGACAGCTCTCCAAGTTAAATAAAACTCAACTGAACAAATATTTTGCTCCTCACTTGCCTGTACGTCTACTGATATCTCACTTACTCGGTTAACACAAAGGACATACGACCTGAAGGCACAGCAAGGAAGAGGCAAATAGACTGAACAATTTTAAGCTGAAAACTAAACTGAAAAGTAATCAGTAATAATTTAGGTTGTTAATGTTTACTTTTTTGTTTTGTTTCATTTCTTATCATTGAAAGTGAATAAATTGCAGTAGGAATGTCCTGATACAGATCTTTTGACTTACGATCCAATCTGATCTGTTGTTTCATCTTATGTTTTCTCAATACCGATCTGATACTGATACCTTTCTCTCATTAATCCTGTACTTTGTTGGGTGATTTTATTGTAAATGACAAATCATATCTGTTGTATTAAAGTGAGCCCTGTTGTTACCTCCTCAAGGAACACTCACTCAACAAATGCTGTTTTACTATCATTGCTTTCCAAAGAGAAGTTGTCCCACACAGCGGACATGTTTGCAACAGGGTTTGATTTACAGCAGCCGTAAAGCGTGACGGTGCTAAAAACATGAAAAACTGGATCAGTCCTGATCACGTAGCAAAATCTGATGCTTTCCAATCCTTCAAAAACAGATAGATACCAATCAGTGTATCGGATCAGGACATCTCTAGCTTGCAGATCAGTGAACGGAAGCCTGGGGGTCACTTGTAAACTGACGTGTAAAAGATGTTTTCAGGATCATTTTATTGGTTGTCTTGGTGTTATTTGATGGGTTAATCTACAATAAAAATAAAACAAAACATTGTAAGCTGTTGTTTAGGTTTCATTTCACATAGTACCTCTGTCTGGCTGAGACAGTAAAGAGGCCAGACTGGTTATTAAAATGTATGTCATTTGTAGCACAGGTATATTAATTGTATGTTATGTTATGGACTTCACCTTAATGTGTTTTTGTCTTTAGGTTCAGATGGCAGAGCGAGCCAGTGAAGTGATGGAGCTGAAACGCAACCTCGCCCAGGCGCTCAGAGACAAAGAAAAACTGCAGGAGGTAAAAAAAAAAGCAGCACCATGATGAGTCTTTCTGCATACCACATTAAACGCTGGGCAATTAAAGAAACAAAGAGGATGGATCATTTTCTGTATGGAAAACCACTTGTTGCATCGTGGTCCGTGAGAAGGATATAGAACTGATGGATTTCAGTGGAGTCCATATGTGAATCCTCACTTTCAATTATCAGAGCTTCAGCATGGTGTAGAAACTCCTTCTCCTCTCCACACACTCCATTCCCCACTAATTAATACATCTATACTTGCTTCTTTCGCCCGCTGATACAGTGCCATTAGACAGTGCAAATGCCACGCGACGTGTCTGTTTCACCTTCCCAACCCTGGTTTAAATGTTAAACCTGATAGCTGCGCACTAATGAAGTCTTTAAGGGAGGAGGTCAGGGGGGGAGAAGCCACAGGAAAGAGGGAGAGGGCGAGCGCCTCCATCTGCAGAGCGGGAGCTGAGGGAGCCAGAGTCTGACACCCATTACAGTAATGAGTAGGGTACTAATGCTCGTGCTTCAGATATAATCACAAAGGGCAGAAACAGTGTAGTTGGAAACTTAACTCTAAGTTGGAAATGCTGAAGTGCCGCTGTGAAAATTTGTGTCAAAGAAACATTTCTAGGATTCTTTTTACCCATTTATTTTCATCAGTCGGCGTCTCGTCAAGTAAAAACTGTTTTGCATGTGTGCACAGCAGAGATAGACTGTATGAAGCACGGACCTCGTCTTTGTGATGTCACCCTTTGGGTTTTTTAGAGGCGTTATTGAACACAAAGATGGCTGCCCCTGTGTCAGGAATGCTAACTTCTAGCTAATCTGGGAAGCAGCAAAGTGATGAGACAATGACCATAGTCTTACTGCCCAGCAAACAAATACAAACCACTTAACTCCATGTAATGACTCTGAAAATGTATTGATCTCCACTTTAATGGAGAGACAAGTCAAACGTACATCACGCTAACAAAGGAGAGAAATGTCTCCCTCCTTCTCCAGGAGCTGCAGCGCTATGTGTGCAGGCAGAGGGAGCAGGAAGTGTGTGTTCAGGGTGCTGATATGAGGCAGCCACTGGTGCTGCGCTACCCGCTGCCGTACCCTCAGGACCCGTCTCCTCCACCTCTGGTGCCACAGAGGCCTGCTGAGCTGCAGTATGGCAATCCTTACTCCACCGACACAACAAGAGGTGAGCAAACGCAAACTTTCCTTAACTGTTCCTCAGTGTTTGCTTCACCTGCTCCCTCAGGGCAACAACAGCTATACTCTGTCTTCTAGATCGAGTGGATGCTGCCCCGTCTCCAGAGCACATGTCCCGTCCTCCACCCGAGGCCCCGTCCTGCGCACCTCCCTGTGCACCCCCGATCACACCTCCGAGCCCGAGCTCAGGTGCACCGGAGTGGAACCAAGAGGTGGTCTGCATCCAGCCCGCTCGCAGCACCACTCCCCCTGAAGGCCTGGAGCCCACGACAGATGAACCGAGAAATGTGAGCGTGTGCTGAAATGCGGCTGCTGATAAGAAGCCAGTAATAAAAGAACATTTACAGCAACCACTTTGAGTATCTGTTGGAAATGGGTTTCACACGCCTGCAATTATGTGCCAGTAAAACTTAATTTTATAACAAATACGATTTTTGATCATCCTCAGCTTCATTGCGGTCTGAATGCTTTTTCTTGAGACTTCTTGTGAATCCCCTCCACATTTTAAAACAACACATCACAATCCTTGTGTTTGCTTCAAACCCTGACTTGTCTTTACATCCACTAATCACCATCACTGCATTCTCTCTTTTCCTCTCCTTCTCAAACTGGAGGGTTTCTCCTCTGAACAATGCACACATAGGCAGCTTGGCCTTAAAGATGAAGCTCTGAACTCATTTGCATAAAGCTCTTATTAACCTCACTCTCTTAGAGCTCAAGAGACACGAGGATAACGAGCTCAGAGAATTATAATGAGAGATTTCACCCAGGGACAGACCTAAGATTAGCTGGTAACACACACTTACACACTCATCTCTCTATTGGTTCCATTAGTCAACCCCTTTGACCTTTGTTTTCCTTTTTTTTAAGAAAAATCTGTGTTGGTTGTCTAGATGAGCGTAGAGTACTGTGCGCATATAATCAGAGATCATTTTCTAACCTTTTTTGATTGTGTTTGGTGTTTCAAAGGCTGCTGACGTGGCTCAGCCACCCTGTGACCATCAGTCCAGCAGACGCAGTGATGCCAGGAGCAGCTTCTGTTTTGACTCCAGGTACTGTGACGACCCACGGATTTAAAAGATAAATGAGGATTAAAGGATTCTAAAATCAGTTTTTTTCACTCAAGACATATGACATTGGCACAAGCACAGATGTCAACATTGCTCACGATCATATCTTTTTCCCTAGCAAGTCAATCCTTGTGCTGGATACAAACAAGGTCATTGAGAGCTAAAAAACTGGAAAAAGAGTGAGTTGGAGCTGACTTCAGGCAGTAGAAGTAGTCGTTTTTATTTCAAGAGTAGCTTTGAGGCTTAATTCTCCACCCACAGAAACTAAATCTCAATATACTACATCTCTGTAACACAAGCATCTAGGAACTGAAGTCTTGTAAACTTAGAGGATTACTAGAAACATGTCATGGTGTCTTACCTCATGCTTAAGTCAAAGTTTACTCAACTGGGATATAATTTTTTTTTTTTGGTTTAATGTTTTGACTGCAGTATCTCTAAATTTGTATGAAGCTGGGTAAAGACACAGCTGCTAACACCTCTCTTTTTGTGAATACGCTTCGAGGTGTACACATCTGTTTTTGGATACCGTTGTACCTATGGTCAATTCGTACACATTCACTCCTGATAAAAATTTGAAGACCAGTTGAAAAATTGCACAAATTTAAATTTACAGCACTGTTAGATCCTAACAAGGTTCTAAGTAGAGTTTTAAAATGCCAGAAGAAGAATCGGGATTGAGACAACAAAAAAAGTTAGTGATTCATGGAAAACAAAGGTTAAACTGAAATAGTCAGTTCATCAGCAGATCTACAGTTCGAGACCACATCCTGTACGAGACAAAATCTGTGAAAAAATATGGATTCAAGGTCAACTTCTGTCAGGTATTCATACTGCTATGACCTCCTCATGGCAAAGGTAAAAAAGCTTCCTCTCTTTGAACTTTGCAAGAGAACACCAAACATGAGAGACTGCAAGGTGGAAGAAAGTTTTATTCTCTACTGAGAAAAAAATGAACCCTGACGGTCCTGATGGCTTCCAGCATTACTGGCATGACAAGGAGATCCCATTGGAGGCGTTTTCTACACTAAACAGTGGAGAGGCGCCCTTTAATGGATCAGTGGAGCCTCGCGTTGATCAGGGGAATCAAACGGCAGCTGGCTATGTGGAGATGTTGAATGCAGGGGGCCTCCTTCATGACTGAGGGCCCTGGTCTGTGTGGTAATAACTGGGTTTTTCAACAGGACAACGCTGCAGGTCACAATGGCCACCTGACAAAAGACTTCTTCCAGTGGAATAAGCTCACTCTTTGGGACCATTCTTTGTATTTTCCTGATCTAAATTGTAGGGATAGACCGTTAATTGGCCGGGCCAATAAACTGTCTATATTTGGCATTTTGGGGCATATCGGCATCTGCCTTTTTTTAATCTGAAGGCCAATTATTCTAATGTCAATGGAAAATCCCCTTGACTGGCTAACACAATTAGCATCGTGACTATCTCACTATCTATGAGCTTATTTTAACTTCCACGGACATGGAAATCACCCCTCTTATCAATACTCACAGGACTGTGTTTTTTCTGCCCTTTAAAAAACAAAAAGAAATGTTTTAAACTGCAGACATTCAGGAGCTGCTTTTTGATGCTTCTCTGCACTGTGGAAGCTCTAGATGGTCAAAACATTTAAAATCAGTCATGTAAAACTAAATAGAAAATTAATTCAAGTGCATTACATGCCTGTAAGAGGTAGCAAAAACTCAATTCTGTCCAGTTTTATTGCAGTTACATAGAAATTCTGGAAAACTTTAGCTATTTCTTTTTTAAGTTTTCATTTAACTTTATAAAACATCCTGCTAAGACTGGGAGCTGTTTAATAAACATATGCTTGAAGGCATTTGAATGCAGTTAAGTGTTGGAGTTTGTATTGTTCAAAGTCTTTACGCCAATATTTTCACCTTGACTGCAAATGAATATCAGCTTTGAATATCAGTTATCGGCCTCCTTGCCGACTAATAATCAATATCGGTATCATCCCCAAAAATGTATGAATGTGGAATTACCACTTATAGCAACGTTCCCACTAGCCTCCTGGAAATACTTGCATCAAGCATCAAGCATGCTGGAGTGTTCAACAAGAACAGTGAAGCTACTCATTACTGAGTCTTTTTTTTTTTTTAAATTTACTTGTATTTTAGGAGGTTTCCTAAATGTTCTAAATGTGTTATTATTATGGATATTACTACACAATGTTTGTAGGTCCAAGAGTTTTTGTACATGAATAAAAATTCCCCAAAGTCAACTAAATCTGAAGCATCTACCCTCTCTTTGTTTCTCCAGGAGTGATGTCCACAAGCGCTGCCCTTTGTGCGAAGTAATCTTCCCGCCCCACTTTGAGCAGCGCAGTTTCGAGCAGCACGTTGAGAGCCACTGGAAGGTCTGCCCCGTCTGCTCCGAGCAGTTCCCGCTCAACTGTCAGCAGCAGCTCTTTGAGAGACACGTCCTCACGCACTTTGACGGCAACGTGCTCAACTTTGAGCAGATTGAATGAAGGATGACGAGGAGAGGCGTTGCTTTCTGATATGGGTAAATGTGTGTCGTAGTTCATTATGACTGGGGTTTGGTTAAGTTGTCTCGTCAAAATACGATCATTAGCACTTTTTTTGCAATCTTGACACAGGTTAGGAAGAATGTAGTGAAGCTCTGAAGAGAAGAGTTTGTTGTTTCCACCAGGATTAGCTGTCACTTTAAATCACAGTAGGTCAAAGGATCATTAACACTCTGGTAAAGTGTCATGGTCCTTTACTTTTGTATTATTTTTATGCCCATTTCTCTGCCTCAATGGGGCAACGCAACACTGATAGTGCATGCTTTTACTCTGCAATCAACACAGCAAAATGAAAAGTGAAGGTGAGTAATAGCAGAAACGTAAAGCAGGTTTTAAAAGTAGTTCATGGTTAAGTCTGTGCTCAGAAAAAAATCTTTACAAGAAGTTAAATTCTCCTGAGATAAAGCAGCCAAATTTTTTATTGTCCCAGGAATTCAAAAGTTGAAAAGAGAGAAGAGACCAGAAACAGGCCGGCAGGTTTTTTAAAGTGTAAATGCAGAGTGTGATCTGAACAAGTGATGTCTTAAAGATAAGGATGAGTGTATGTTTGATCAAAGAAAGTGGTGGAGATTTTTTGACTTGAATGGGAGAAATCTCCGATTTTCTCCCAACTTAGAAACTGCTGTACGTATGAAAGTGTTTTGCAAAGAAATCAGAAGATTGAGGAAAAAAACAGCACTATGTTTTCATGTAACTGCACTAAAAAAGGCTTTATTCTGAATGTACTGTACATATGAAAATAAGTATAAGGTGATGAGCGACTTGGTGTGACCCTGCCTCCTTCCCATTGTTACTTCCCTCATGTTTTATTGATGAAAGAATGACAGTAAAACTATATTTCACTTGGATCAGCCAGCTGGATGCTGTTTTGGAGAGGATCTCTACAAGTTTCAGGCAAAAAAAAAAAATACTGCAGGACACAAAGTTTAAAAATTGTAAAAACTTGGTTGTGAAGACGTCATTGTGTGCAGGTTCATGTCATGGGTGAGTGTCAGTGGTGTCCACAGGGATCCATTACGCAGCTTTCTACTTCCTGTCATTACAGAGTGACTCCTGACAGTGTTGTATTCAGGCTTTAAAAATTGCACATGCCCAGTAACCACAAGGCAATCGTGTTTGTACGTCATGTGTCCCGTGCAGCCCTTTTCATGAGAGGAAGGTGAAGAAAGTGTGCACTGCAAAGATCTTTATGAATAAAGTCAGCTTGTCTAAATGCATTTGACTGTCATGTGTTTTATTCAGGCTTCAAGAGGAGAAATAACAGGAGTCAGTCCAAGCTGCAGAGCTTTTTACTTTATTTTACTGTTTTTTCAGTCATTTCCTGTTTACATTGAAGCAGCTTCTCTTTTATATAGAAAGACAGTTTGACATCATTTACAAGTTACTCTGCTCAGAACCTGTTGTCTCCCATACAAAAAGGAAACAGTGGTCTCCACGTTACATACGAAAATATAATTTAAAAGCACTTGACAACAGACACTTGTTACAATACATTCACTGTACACTGTACTGGTATATTGAAACCCCTCCCTTGGATCCTCCTTCTGCACACAGCCTCCACTCCTCCACCCCTGTATTAGTAATACTGCAATCGGCCCGCGTGTAAAGCCGGAACTATTGCCATAGTGATGGTGGTGTCAGTGAAGCGGGGATGGTTTTACGAGTGTTTGACAGGCCAACGGGAGACGCTCAGTCTGGGTCTGTCTCGTCCTGTCTCTGCTCTGATCTCCGCCACGGAAACTCTTCCCCTACACGCTCATCCATCACACGCGAACCATTATCTCAGGTTTACTTTCAGGGTTTTGACTCAACGGACAAACTTTGAAACGGATGCCAAGATTTTTAGAGATACTGGATCGCTCATTGTTCCTTGTGGGTACACATGGATAGCTTTCAGATCACATTTGTGCTTTTTTGTAGTATGTTTTTTTTTTTTTTGAAAGGCATTGTTATTACAGTAAAGGACAGCTGTAACTGTTGAAAACAAAAACAGACCTTATAAACAAAGACAGGAAAAAACAATATCTATGAAACTCCAGTAATCAACTAGGAGGATTTGCAGGCATTGTGTTTCTGTGTCTTTAAAGCAATTCTATGTCGACTACTCTCAGCATTATCAAGCATATATCATATTTCTGTGTACAAGCCTTTTTTAACTTATGTAAAGATACAACTGAGATTTCAAATCAAATAAATTTGGCCCAAATAGTTGATTTGATGCTAACCCAGAGGTTCAGAGGGCAGGAGAGTGTGTGCAGGTCGGAGGTCACTGTACCCTTCAAACAGACTAAAGAAACAGGAGCTTGAGCTCATGAGCCCTCTGCTCATGAAAAATGTTCATGAGGGAAATGATGTCATGGATCATTGTGACTTGGCACACAGCACGGCGCTGCATGACACCGCTTTTGTTTTTCAAGAGGCAATGAAGGATGAAAAATCCCGGTCAGAGGCAACGAGTTGGCCACTGATTCACTACATGACGCAACACTGCCCGCCTGCAAGCCAGCAATCCTGCTCTACAGGAGTCCAAGCAGCGGCCTGGCAGCGGAGAACATGACACAGAATACACTCTATAGGCTGATGAGTTTGAAACTGCTGAAAAAATGCACACACGGCTCTCACTTACACACACACACTCACAAACACACGTACAACAAACTGGAATGCTTTTCTACAACACACAAAAATGACCAGTTGTAGATGTAATCTCTTTTAAATATAAACCCCCCCTCTTTTTAATCACACATTGTTTCTCTCTTTACAACACAGAAAGCATGCATGAAAAACATTCTATCAATGTACATCCACTCATTCACACATTTTGGAGGCGCATGAAGAAGAAAAGTCACCACCATGCTTTTGGAAACCTCCAGGGTGAAACCATTACAACTCCCTACCCACCCACCCATCCACCCACCCCCACCCCTCATCAGGCACATGGTATGGTCAATGTTTGGCAGTGGAGAGCTGTTGGCAACAATCATGGAAAAACACCAACAGAAAACTTGGCAACTCGAACACAGTATGATGCTGAAGTGTCTTCAGCGCAGCTCTGGCACTGAACGAGGAAACACTGGAGAGATATGGAATACGAGGCTGGCTGTCTGCGCCAGGTGAAATGTTTCGGATATGGATTACTGGCCCGAGCCTTGAACTAATACTTTCAGCTGTAAGCGTCCCTTCATGATGAACGTAGTTCAGAGTGCATCAAATCAAAAGGCCTTTTGGCTCCTAGTCTCCCAAACTCGGCCAACAGTCTGACTCGATCCTCTGAGGTGGCCGTCTCAGCAAACATGGAATGAAAGGAACACTTACTGATCCACATAAAAAAAACAACTAATCTAAAACACTGACGAAAATATATAAAATAAAGCTTGAAAATAAAGTGTAACTATTTATGTATATGCTCATGAATACTTTTATATATTTTTATATACACATACATATCTATTGTTTATATTTCCATATATCTATTTAAAGTATAACTTAACTCTTGCACCTTAGCCCCCCAGAAGTGACTGCAAAGGCAGATCTAAGATCAGCAGATTCAGAGAGGGAATGTCCGACTACTGACCTCAGATCAGTACTAGTGTCAACTTCATCCCGCCCATATAAGAGCAGAAAAAGGGGCGGAGCTTGGATGCTCTTCCTTTTTCACATCTTCTTTTAAGTTTCCCTCTGTCTCTTTCGTGTTTGTTTTTTTGTCTTTTCTTTCTGTTGTTTTTTACAGTTAGCACCTTATGTCATTCAAACAATAGGAAAAAAGGTAATGTGATAGCATATACGAATGTGCAAATGTACAACATCAAAAATACTACAAAGATACATTTTCTTTTTTTACCAAAAATACAAGTGATATAACATGGATAGAAAAATAATACAACAAAAAAACAATGAAAAAACAAACAAAAAGAAAACAACTTAAAGCATGCACTTGATCCTTTAGTGTATGAAATGGGTATAAAAGGGTCGGGTAAAGAAAGTCAGGACAGGGCTGTGTGATGGGAATAGCTGATTGGTCAGACCTCAGGCTCTAGCCTTGGATCTTGCGCAGGATCTCGGTGGAGACAGGTGGGTGGAAGTTGATGGTGTGGTGTCTCAGGCCCTGTGAGGTCTTGTAGCTCTTGCCGCAGCGACATTTGAAGGGCTTCCTCACGCGTATCTGAGTTCGGTGGCCGTTCTTGGCGTGATACTTGATACCGTTGACATTCTGAAGACACATGGATAAGGAAATATTTCACAACATGCATGACCCATTTTAGACAAACTGAGAAATCTTGTTTGTCCTTGTCACAAGTTGGATTAGCTTGGCATCACCTTAAAACCCTACTTAGCTTAGATTTGAGTCTCTAAATAAAGTGAAAAACTAGCAAAGAGAAAAATTATCTGCATACATTTTTATACAACATACAAGGCTAGTTGCAAAAGTTGCTAGGCGCTACCCTGTTGGTTGGGGCTGCCTGTTACTGCAGCTCTGTCTTCTTTGTCAGTTTTTGTTATTTTTTGGTCTCTTTTTGTCATCTTTGTATTTGGAGTGGATCATTACTTTGTATGGATCATTTGTTGGTCATGGACGCCAAACTGTTTTTTTCTTTAGTGATATTTTTACTACCTTTTCTCCTGTGTTTGTCTGGAGATCCTACATGTAACCATGGCTGCATTGTTTACATGTGAAATCAGCTGTTAGCAGCCTGTAGCATGTCAATGCTAACTGGTGCAAGGCTGGATGTTTTCCCACAAGGTGAGGAGAAGGAGGTGATGACGACGTGCTGGTTCTCAGGTGTGAGCTAAGAAGTGACGACATGGACCTGTCCTTCCATCCATCGTTATTGGGAACGTAAGATCTATCTCCAGTAAGATGGACGAGCTAGCTGTGCTAACCCAGCAACAGAGGGAATACCAGAGGGCAGAGTAGCATCATGCTATTCACAGACATGGCTAACGGAGCTAACATCAGACACCAACGCCACATTGGAAGAGCTTCACCTGCTGTGAGCAGACAGGATCCAGGAGACAGAGACTGAACAGACTGCTGAAGAAGCTCAGTCCTGGACCCTGTGGAGGTGGAGACTGGCTGAACTGGACAATGATGGACAAGCTGTCATCATCTATTTTCTTATGGACTTTTTTGCACTTTCTAGACACTTTCTTACTTTCGTTTTCTTGATCGCTGCTGTGACTCCTCCTGAATTTCCCCACAGGGATGAATAAGGTATTTTCTATTCTATAAAATACTCTTGCTGTTGCCCTCCATCAGTAGCCTCCATCCATCCAGGAAGTATTCCCATCAAAAAAAAAAATTTCACTTATTCATACATAAACCTTGATCAAAGGTTTAATGTGAAAAAAATCTAATCTGCACATGTATGATGATCAGGTGCAGCAAATTATTTGGTTGTCAGGTGTTTTGAGTATAAAATTTGAATAGGACACGTTGCACTGCTCAATTACTTTCATACACAGCCTTTATGACGGAGTAAATTGGAGTTATATGATGATATTGTTCGTTTATTCATGTGTTTATTATGAATGCCTAGCAGCTTTTGCAGGGTTTTCTTTTACTGTGTTTCCAACATTAAATCACATCCCATATCTTTCACTGACTGCCATGTAATCGTTAAATCCTTGTCGTGGAGTTGAGTTACTCCAAAAACCGCTTTTTGAACATTATCTTAAAACAGAACATTATTCAACCTGAATTAGCCACAGGTTGCTCCAGACACGCGGACGTCTCTAAATCAAAAACTGTGGCCATTTTCCATTTGCCTGTTTTAGCCTTAAAAGAGTATCAGATAGATGTGCCCCCCTCAAATGATTACTGGTCCAAGATCATGTAGTGCTCAGGCTGAATGAGGTTTTTGTCAGGAGCTGTAATTAAAATCATCCAAAGCAAATAGGCCGTGATATCTTTTTCTCTGTGTCCAATCAAGGTTTTTGATTTATTACGTGTTTTCTCAAACAAACTTTCACAACATGTGATGTTCTAACAAAAGCTCTAGTGTGAGCGTAACCAGAGTTGAGTAGAAGTTGTATTTGTTTAGCTTGCACAATTTTCTCTTGTTCTTATGTCTTACCTTATATCTCTTCTTACATCCAGGAACAGGGCAGGCAAAAGGCTTCTCCTCGCCCCCGTTCATGCACATGGAGCTGAGAATGGACTCGGAGCTGATGGCGCTTTCTGTGGTCCACGACTCGTCGCTGTCCGACTCTTCGTAGTCTACCTCCTCTTCATCATACTCACTGCCTGAAGGCACAACGGAGACACTCAGAACAAGAAACAACGCTAGTCATCCCACATGAAATATGGATGGAGACAAACCCAAAAGAACATCATGCCTTCATTCCCTTGGGAAATTACCGGTCAGTGGTGGTACGTAACATTTTATCAATACTTCTTTTTACTCTCTGCTCCTATTTTGATGCACGCTGGTGGCTCACATGTCACTGGGAGCACTGCTTAAACAAAACAGTAGTGTTGTGCATGTGTGCAAAGGCGCGTCTGTGAGTCAAAACACAGAGGTTGGCAGGGAGAGAGATCATTAAGTGGGAGTGATTCCCATTTCTCAGCCTGAAAAAGTGCTTTGTTATGTGCATAACATTTTCCACTCACTCACACACATACATTCACACACAGACACACACCATATCACCAAATTGTTCAGACACACACACACACACACACACACACACACACACATACACATAAACCTACTGACCCCCCACCATCCCACAGGAAATGCTGCACCTCAGCATGAGGAAATGGATGGCACCCTGGCACATGTCGAAAGAAGGCGTGTGCATGTCTGTATATGTGTGTGTGTGTGTGTGTGTGTGTGTGTGCTGCCCTGCTAGTGTAGAAGCCCAGACCTAACACTACGTTTGGAACCATTTGGGCTGGATTTGGACATCTGCTCCGGGGCTGCACAACACACGGCCCCATGCGCACACACAGCGTGACAGCTGCTATGTAATTAGCAGAGTGTTGACTGGTCTGCTCACTGCAGGAGCCACCAGAGCCAGCGCACAAACAACACATGCGTGCACACAGGAGCAGACAGTGGCTGAGCCTTTGGAGGAGAAGGTTTTCTCATGATGTGAAAAAAGTACCTGTCAGATACTTCTGAGTCATACTGATTATTTTCTGCTCCAGCACTGGGTATAAATGACGCTACATTCCATTAACGTTACAAATATCCTCGTTTGCTCATTAGTATGTCGTTATGATTTGATTGATTGGCTCCTGATGGCGTAACTGTAGCCGTACTCTTTTTCTGTTACTGCCAGTGGGATCCATTTGCATTCAACACCTCCTTTCACTCCACACCGACTATCAGTCTTCCCTTCAATCTTACGTTTCAACACGTACACACACACAAACACACACGCACACACCTGTCATACCTGTGGGTGTGCTGCTGCGGAAAGAGGAGGAGGGGGTGATGGGGGGTGTGACCGGGGGCGTCAGGTTACCACTGGTGTGGCGAGGGGGCGTGGCTGTGCTGTTCCTGGACACTCCGCCGGTGATGGACAGGGACAGTTTGGGCGTGGCCTTCTTCTTCATGGTCTCCTGCTCCCGGCGCGCCGCATCCGTCATAAACCTGACAGCATCATCATCATCATCGGTAAGTCACACGACGGGAAGACTAAAGCAATTAACCCAGTTACATTTAGCTTTGAATTTTATCTGATTCACATTCTGATGTTAATACTTTAACAAACCTACTGAGCTTCATTCAAAAACAACAAAAACATCTGGATAAGTACAGATGTTTAGTAGCAATAACTGTGGCTTTTTAAAATAACCCTGTATGTGCTCATGTGGCTGATTAGATATTAACACTGAAGGCAGGCTTGTTATTGAGGCTACTGTTGAGTAATGTTAGCACCGATCACTAGCCTCTTTTCTGACTGACGTTTTCTAGGGATGGGCGGGTACCAACACCAGGTACTGGTACATGGCTGATACAAGCCTTATTTCAGGGTATCAGTACTCAGGCTGCCAATACCAGCAGCTGATACTCAAGGCAAAAAATCTTATGTCGAGTAAGTCCTCCTTGACAGTAGTTGGTGCTAAGGCCTGAACCACAAGTATATAGATATTTTTTGTTCTTGTTTAAAAAAAATCTCTGTCCACACCACAGAAATATCTCTGTCCATACAAAGAGGCCAAACTGAAAACGATCGCTTCTGAAGCCTGCAATGCCATGCCTGGCCGATAAGTGGCAGGTTAGCAAAATGTGAAAACCATAGAAGAAGATGTTCTGAGCGGTATGAGCATGCGCAGTCAAACACAGGAAAAAGAAGCAGTCGACGCAGATGCGCCTGACGTCATCGTGTCAACACCAGCTCTGTTTAGCACCGCTGCATGGATCCACTCAACTGAATATTTTTTTATTTCTTCACTTTTTAATTCATTTTTGAAAATCTTGGTTTATGTGGGTGAAATCGCCATGTTCGTGTGGTTGAGAGGCCCAATCGGACACAAAAAATGTGCGTTTAGGAATATACCCATATACGCTTGGTTCAGGCTAATGGGTCAGGCTAAATTGCTACAATTTGACATCACGGAAAATGTGCGTCAAGTCCTGTTCAGACAACACGAACAAACCAGGAACAGTTCACAGTTGGACTGTTTTATTTTATAGTTTGCATTTCAGTTTATTTTAAAAATACTAAAACTCTCACTTTTTTAGTTTTATTTTGCACTTTTGTTAACTTATTAAAAACTAATGCTGAACTCAGAGAGACTTGTTTGTGTTTTATTTTGGACTTAATGTCAGAGTGACTGTTCTGTCTTTGTTCAATAATGTGATGTTGTTCAAAACAACCCGTCAATGATAAATGAAATTTTATGTATCAAAAGTACTGGTGGTATCGGAAATCGGTATCAGTAAGTACTCAAAAGGGAGTACTGGTACTGGTATCGATCTGATAAAAAGTGTTACAATTTCCCTAACCTGAGTAAAAGTATATCCAGTCTAAAACAGAAACTGACTTGTGTTTGGTACCAAATGGGCCAAGTTGAAAACAAATATGATCCATCTCTGAAATCTGTAGCATAACTTCTTGTGTTTTTATATTCCAAGTATTCATGAAAAATCCATCCAAAAGCTGCTCTTGTTTGAAAATAAAAGCAGAATTGAGAACACCTGAGATGTTTCTTCTTCTGGTGCAAAAAAAATAAATAAGCACAAGCAACAAACAAAGAAAAGGCAGGCAGCCAGTCGTTTAGCATTATCTGGTAAGACACTACAATTTATAGGCATAGTTATCGTAACTAGCCCAGTATTTTCTCTTTAGATCTCTATATATAACACGACTGACAATGTCACAACAACATCATGTGACTGTTCTTGGAAAGACTGCTGGAAGTTTGGAGTCCAAACATGGAGGTTAAAAAGAAAACACAAGGGTCCAGTTACGAGAACTGTTCAATTTTAAGTCTTCTTAAGCTGTAATAAAAGGTTTACAATGGATCATTTGAGCAATAATGATACTCATTACCTGCTTGATCCCTCCCCAAAAAGTTACAGGTTGTGAGGACCTGTCTGGTTAGTCACTGGGTCACATGTAATCAGCTGGAGTTATGGTTCAATAAACTGCCTTTACAGCAGTAGACTTAATATTCTACTTTGTCCTTTTTATAACATTAATTGTTGTTGTAATTAGAATCCTAAAGGATCCTCTATTAATGACTGTTTGGCTCACAGTTTCAGGAAATCAGAGATTAAACTTGACAAAGATGAGCTGCTGAATGAGCCGCCTCTTTAAACACACACCACTGTCATCACAACATTGTGCAGTGAACACAAACATTACTCACAGAAAATAAACTCACATTCACTTTCTCCCTCTTTCTATTTAACCGTTATCTTCCTCACTGTTGCAGTTTTTGGGTGATTTAAGGCGATAGAAAGTTGGACGTGACACGTCGGTTCACCACAAAAACAGAAACATGCCGCAATCCTGAAATGCCGCCTTTGGCTGTTGCTGCTTGCAGCGCTGGTAGTTGGGAGTGATTGTCTCGTGTGGTTTTCTGTGCTGGTCTGTGGATGAGTCACTCACTGCTGAGTCTATGGGAAGACATCCGTCATTTGAGCTGCTCCCCACAAGCCACATGAGCACACACATTTTCTCACAAACACACACGCACATGCAGACTCTCAACGGTGGAGCAATGCTGCCCCCTGCAGACCATACCTTTGTTTTTTTTGTGTGTGACTGTGTGTATGTGTGTGTGTGTGGGTACCTGTTGATGTAGCTCAGGGCCAGATAGGTGGGCTGCTGTTGCTCCTGCTTCTCCAGGACCCGCGGATCTGTGTCTGCGAGGGAGAGAAGGAGAGTGAGTGGTATAGATTAATCACTGCTCCCACTGTGGAGGGAAAATGTTGTGTGAATGCTCTTAGTAAGAAGCTGACTCATACATCTATTCTTCCTGCCAGACTGGCTGATAGATTACTGCACAGTTCTCACACTGCCCTCTCTGTTTCGCTTTATAACATGTGAAAGCCTGGAGATACATTTCAGATACTTTCATAAATGGTGCATTATTGCGCCAGCGCCAAGACTTGTGTAATTTACTAGAAACGCCATTTCAAATGCAGGCCACGACTGATGAATTACCACCACAGTCTGATTGCGGTGAAGAAGAAATTTATCTGAGAGTGACAGAACGACCAGGATGCCGTCATGAATGTACACAGTGTGTTTCTCAAAACACACACACACACACCTAAGCCTTTTCCAGTTGACTTGCTAAGTCAGTCACACAGCGATAGGCGACTTCCACCGCCTGAGGGAAACAGTGTTAACTTCAAAGCCCCTCCTCCACCCCCCTCCTCTCATGGAAAACAGGGGCAATGTGCATGAAAACACTGCGGGTGGCTGCGTCTGTGAAGAACCAGTGCCACCAAGTGTTCAACCAGAGAACACTCATCACCATCCAACTCTGAAAATAAAATATAAACGCAGCAGGTTTGTGCCATGGGTTGCATGGCTATGTCGGTGTGTGCATGCAAGCGTAATTGCAGCTTTATATGTAATGGTTAGCAGATGCATTGCAATTTAGATCCAAGCACTGGATCATCTCCATGCAACCATTAACAACTTACTTCTGGACGCTTCTTGCATCTTATCCCCAAGTGTGAGTGTGTTTGTGTGTTGGCCCTCTGAGCCCCTTTGGTTTTTCAGACTTTCACACCTCATAATTAAAAAAGAATGCAGACTTCCCACCGTGCAGGAGAACACCAAGGAGACCAGAAAACAGGAAAACAACCGAGGAAGAAAAAGACTCACTGCTTCTCCCATTCCTACTGCTGTGGAGAACAAAGCCTCTTACTCTTGAGTGTTAAAACACAGGACAGACCAAGTGAGGACAGAGGATAGCAGGGGCATGCCTCCATAAACACACACATACACATACACACACTGAGACAGAAACACACGTCTGAGGTGGTCCACAGAGGTGGTCTCTGACAGTCTTTTATAGCTGAGCCTTAATAATCCTACCTGCTGCTCTGATGTAGAGACCAGAACCCTCTGCACATGGAGAGCCACACACACAAACACACACACTTACACACACAGTCAGTGCTCCACGACCTACATCAATTACATGACAGAGTCATGAGACAGTACTATGTCTGACCTCAATAAATTGACTGACAGCTGAATGATTTAGTGGGGATGAGCTTTTTAAACAAACATTTTATTCAACAGTCACCAGGAACTAACTGATGATTAATAAGACAGTCACCCCCCACCAGCCCGTGGGTGCTGGCTGCTTTGCCTTCAGCGCATGTATGTTGTAAATTTGTGAAATGCTCCTTTATCCCAGCTTAAG
This sequence comes from Halichoeres trimaculatus, assembly GCF_033239565.1. Lineage (NCBI taxonomy): Eukaryota > Metazoa > Chordata > Actinopteri > Labriformes > Labridae > Halichoeres > Halichoeres trimaculatus. The sequence goes on from NW_027437192.1 coordinate 22,221,118, forward strand.
TTTTGACTTTACCTTTTTTTTGTTATTTTTTTTCAAAGGAAAAGCTGTAGATATCTGTGGCTTTCAATGGATCCATGTCTCACAGCAGTTTTATTTCTCTGTTATAATGTTTTATTGTTTCACAAACAGCTTTCAGATGTTGTACAGCCACCATCTGGTGGGTGAGTCGCATTACAGCAAAGGCTATTTAATTTGACAAATCAATCAATCTTGAATATTTAAAAATCCTGACTAGAGCCCAACCGATTAATCGGCTCGGCCGATTATGCTTGTCACCGATTAATCGACATCGGCCAAAATGTAGCCGTTCATAAAAATTTTTGCTCTATGGAGATTCTGTGGCTTCTGCTCCTGTGTGTCTGTGTGTTGGGCTGCACGCTGCCCAAGTGCCCGCCCCCTCTGTCCACCATTATCTAATGTAAGACTATAGAACGACATTTTAACATTGTGTAAGTTGCTTTTTTGTGAGATTAACAGAGATAAATGCTACTGTTAATTTACACATCCACCATTATTTAATGTAAGACTATAATACAGCGTTTTAACGTCATTTATGTTGCTCATTGTGTGTTAACATTTTTTATTTATTTTATACTTACTGTGTTTAAAGTTTGACTTATTTATTAAAAGTGTTTACAGTTTGACTTCTTTATTTATTATTGTGTTTACAGCTTGTTCTTATTTATCACTGGTTTACACTACAGTTCTTATGTTGACAGTTTTACAATTTAAGTTCCTTGTTTTAATTCAATAGTTCTGTCTCTGTCTTGAATCATATGGGTATTATAATTCGTGATTACATACTGTATATATCCCGTGTATATCAATAAATTTATTATATATATCAGCTGATATATCAGATATCGGTCGATATATTGGATATCTGCTTTTTTTTTGCCCCCAGTATCAGTATCGGCATCGGCCCCAAAAATCCCATATTGGTCGGGCTCTAATCCTGACATATTTGTGTAATCTATCTGTGTTACCATTTTTTCCATTCAGAAATGACATAAAGGCATACACAGATAGTTAATGTTTCTATTTCTGAATTTGCACATCTGTAGTATTTTATATTACTACTTCCTTACTATCTTCCAGTCTCAAAGTCAAAAGAAGCAACTTCAACACGTATTTCACTAATGCTCATTAATGTTCCACATATCAAAAGATACACTATTTACAACCATGTAACTTGCTGGAAAGCAGGACACATTCCTCACATTTAACAGAGTGTAACTAATGATGGTTTAGCACTGTTTTGAGTAACAGACGTTGAAAATCTGTAATCAAAGCTGTTATTCATGAAGTTTGTAGAATCAGTTATTCTAGGTTTTAAACATTACAATCACCAGGCTATACTACAAAGAACTCTCTTTGAGATTATCCATTTGTTGTGATAAACCAGAGTCAATTTGCATACAGCAGCATATATTCAGAAGTACTCAAGGCACAGTAACATATAGCTGTAGTCAGCTGAATGCCATTCATGCAAATGCTTGACAGCCAGCTATGAAGAAACAGGACGAAAAAATGCCAGAGTTAATAACTTCAGGTGTACTCGGAGCTTTGAGGTAAGAGAGGTAGGTGTGTGCACATGTGCCTGTGAGTGTGTGTGTGTGCGTGTGGGGGAGGGGGAGGGGGGCTCCCTGGATTTGCCAGGTGCAGAGAGGAAGTTGCAGTAAAATGTTCACCAGCTTTATGGCTTCTGCTCACCTAGCCGGACAGGAAGTTAACTAACACACTGCTGATCGTGTTGCAGGAGTTGGAGGAAACCTGCAGACCATCTCTGCCACACACTCTCACAGGCACAGATACAATTCAGGCAACATGTATAAAAATTTCACAACTTTTTGTTTTATTTTAAAAGTCCTACTCTGAAGCAGCACAGTGAGTGACGCAGTGCACTGCTGCGTATCTTTGTGTGAGTATGTTCCTGTCTATGTGTTTCCCCTGACAGCTACATTTCGGGGTCTCCAGGGTCTATAAATATCTCCCCAATTAGCATTCCTGTCATTAAATGCAGCACCCAATCAACAGCCACTCTGCTCACTTCAACACAGACATTCATCTTTCAGCAGCAGAGCACTACTGCCCCCTGCTGTATACACACCGTGTGCAGGGCATGGGCCCACTGCACACGTGTGTGGGAGAGTGTGTGTGAGTGTGTGCTTTCACATGTTTTGAAACCAGGCCAAGAATGCATGGCTTGTTTTGTAGACTGCTAATTAAGCCACAGAGAGCTTTTTAACGTGTTTCTAGAGCAGCAGGCAACCGGATGGAGGTAGAGAGGAGGAGGGGGGGTATGGGTGGGGGGAAAAGACAAACTTCTCTGTAATTACACTTCCCAGAGCTTGGTGGGGCGCTCGGGCCCTGTGACTTCCGAAAGGCAAACTGTGTGACTGTGAACATAGAGGGTCTGCAGTTTCCAGTTCAGGATTCCAGTCCACTAATTGCTGTGCTTACACCCTGACAAGTCGTTCAGGAAGCAAGGTGAACACACACTCTCACATGCACAAACACACACCCCTTCCCGTGTCACACCTCAGAAAATTAGGATGGGAAATGATCCAAGGAATGAAGACTGGATTGGCCTGCTTTGTTCTATTCAATAAATAAAACATCCCAAAAACAGATGCAGATGAAGTAGGAGATGATCAACTGATAGAGAAAGTTTTATTCCCAACAGAATCAATACTATATCAGGTTTTGGCATCCCTGTTGTTTTGTTTTGTTTTGTTTTTTATTACAATTTAAAGCACATCAGATTGATTAAAGGGTATTGGACTGTTAGCTGGAAAAAAGTGTCTGTGAATAATGTATGTTTGAGGTAATTTATGACTTTTTTTAGCATTAAAAATAATCAATAAGAAGACCAAATAACAAATACCAGGTATTGAGAATAAGTTGCAACCTTACAAAATAATCACTGTAATGTATAGACTATATACTAAATGTTAAAGGTCTCTCCTAAAAAATTAAAATGTCAACTTTTACGGGAATAATCCTGCTCAAAGGCTCCTATGAGCCTCTATGCATGTGTGTCAGTGTCTGTTCCTGCCTCAACCCCCTCCACAGCCTGGTTGTTGCAGGACGTTACTAGGCAGAGAGTATGCGTGGTTACATCAGCCAATCACAAGCGTGCAAGTGACTTTGCATGTTGATGATTGTGAGTAGAAGCTAATCAGAGCAGCAACAATAGTGGATATGGCACAGAGAAAGAAAAACACAACCAAAGTGAAACAACAGATAAAGCTTTTTCCTAAGCGAGAGTGAAGCTTGGCTCGACTTTCACTCACTTTCGAACACATGAAGACCAGCTCAGGATGAAGAGCGACGCAAGTCGGTACTTGTCAGTTAACCATGATTAGCTTGTGCTAACATGCCAAGTCAGGTACACGGCTCTCAGGTCTCTCCCACAGAGAAACGCAATGCTGCAGGTGGTTGCTGGGCTAGTGAGTGTATTCAAGTATCTTCTTTCAGAGGCTGTGGTTGTGCCATGCCACTGGCACTGATTCAAGAAAGTGCAGTGAATTTTGTGTTAACTAACAAGTTACAAAAATTCTTGCAGACCCTACCTTTAAGGAGGATAAGTGTTCACTGACTGTGAAATTGAAGACTTAGAGCTCTAAAATCAACTGTAAAATTAAAACACACATTAAAATGAGACAAAATGTAACTGTTGTCAATTTTGATCATGATTATTTATGTCTAAATTCTATTTTTTTGGAGAAGTTTATTTCTGTCAGTCAAATATCCAGAGCCATAAGCCTCTGGTTTAAACACCTACTAGAATCTGGCCTGTTGTAGATAGAACAGACCTGAAAGGTCTTCAACTTTGTAATTGATAGGTTTTAATCAAGTGTAGGTGCCTTAACCAGCCAAGTTGTTCCTGTGCATGTTTTGGTTGCACTAGCACAATATGCTACCTGTGATGTTGGCTGTCCTTTGGCTTAATAGGAGTAAATGAGACATTTGTTTTATAAAGAGTGTGCGGTATTGAGACAATAGGCTGAGCAGTATGTAATGAGAGGGAAATTGGATGATTTATAACTAGATCAACCACTGAAAAAAACAAAAATATTATTTTTTTGTCATTTGGACCAAGTGATAAAAACGCTGCAGTTTTGTGAGTGTCCCCTTGAGGCTAGCTGCTAAAGCTAAAGCAAACTTTACAGCAACTTTACTTTACAGTAACTTCTCTACAGAAACTAATGAGTGGTGTCACAGAGACTACATCAATCCTTAATGCAGCATTCTTATTTTAGTTGTGAAGATTCTGGCTCCACAAAATTGAATCTGAACATCAATGAAGAATAAAAAAATTACTAAGCACAATTAGCAGAATCCAAGATGCAATGCAATTTCTGTCATTTTCCCCAAACCATCTGAGCTATGAAAGTATACCATTATTCCCAGCAGCTAGCAGCAGCAAGAAAGGGATTTTCCTACCTGGTAATGACACATAATACTTCTTCACAAGCGTGATGCTTTGTCCTGTCCTATGATTCACACTGAATGGAGAAATACAGCCAAAGTTAGCCTGCAGGCTAAATGATTATACAAGGTAATGTAGGTCAATTATCATGTTGCTTCAGTAGTCATTTCACATAAAAACTCAATGCTGACCTGACTCCACATGCAAAGTCTCAGCTCAGCCTTTGATACGAGCTGTAAAACCAGACACCAGAGTCCAAACGGGGCTGAGATGTTTGGGATTCCCCTGTGCTCTAGCCCCATATTCTCCCTTTCTCCTTTAAATCTCTTCCCTACTTCTAATCTCTATTTCCACCCCTCCCTCCCTCCCAGCTGCTCTTTGTTGAGATAAGAGGCAGGTATGTGCTTGTGCAGGTGGGAACACAGCTCAGCAGCGCTGCCGTGCACGCAGACTGACAAGCCTGACATCATTACATTCCTCAAGTCTTACCTAAAGCCACCACACAAAAATCTCAACAACAACCAAACACGGCTAAACAGCATTCACACAACCTGTTTCCCCCTCTCTTCAGCTGTAATCTAAACAGCATGAGGTCAGCACTGCAGACCTGCATATTACCTCATTTTCTCACGGAAAGGATCAGGGCAGGATCAACACATGTGCTCTCTGCCTTCTTTTCTAGGAGTCTGTGAATAAGATACAAATGAGATCATTGAGATGAGGAGAAAAAATATTTTTGAGAACAGCAGCTCCTAGTTTGACCCACCACAAGAGGGCAGCACAGCCTGCATTAATAAGCAGATGTTCCTGAGACAGAGCTACACTGATCTGACCTGAGGGACCCAATGACTCACTTCAACCGCTATTTCTGTCTGATCGCCCCAGCCTGTTGTCACCCCTGCCTTGATAATCTGATTTATAGTAAGTGTCTGCTGTTTTTATAATCTGTATGCACTCTGCAGGGCAGACCGCAATCGATGCCGTCTGTTATCTCTGAAGCTCTAAAAACCTGTTCTCACATAGGCTGTGAAAAAGCCCAGAGGATCAGATTAGCTTATCTTCTGATTGATTGTTGATCACACTTGGCTGCACCGTTTCAAACCTAAAAGGGGGGTGTCAAAGCTAAATGCCAGACGCCCCTAACCCCCCAATCCCTCACCTCTTTTCCCTCCATCTGTCACACTCACCCCTGTGGTAACTGATCTGCAGGAGATATTGATTAGGCTTTAAGTGTGATCGTGACGCTGCTGATGAGCAGAAGAAGCTAGCAGAGGGAAAACTCATTAATCCAAATGATCTGACTGGGGATTGGTCTTTCTGCTCAGCTGACGGTTGAGGTCAAAGGTCAAATGAGGAGCCAGATGGGTGCATACATCAGCTAGCAACCAAAAGGCTAAAATGTAATTCCTCAAATCAGCTCCTTATACATCCTTTGAATTAAATACTGAGTGTACTGGAGAGACGTGTAGATATACATCCACAGGTAAAAAAAAAAAAAAAAAAGTGTCTCTTAGCATTGATTTGCATTCCTCTTTTTTGGTCAATTTGCTGCAGATCCTTTGAACATATGGCCGGATTAAGCTCAGTACACAACACCAACACCCACACCTCAACACTTTCACCTCATGCAGAACTTGACTAACCCCTGATTTGTTTTTCTTTACATAAGCAGATCTCTCCTGTCCACAATCAACATCAAGCATCAGTGTCCCTACCACAGCTGGCAGCATGGTAGTGTTCTTTGGTGGTGAGACAGCAGGTGTGCAATAACTCAGCCAATATCCTGCCCCCAGCCCCCTTTGGAGACAGCCAGTTGCCATGGAGACTGGCTCAATGAAGCATCCCTTGTATCCCCCTCACCCCCACTGCCACAAACAGCCTCCTGAGGATGGATACACGCCACTAATAATGATTTGCCCTGATCAACTCTGTTTCCCCTTATTTGGAGGTTTCACTTCTTTCTGTTTTATTCCACAAAGTCATTTAATTCAGTGGATTATAGGTTAATCTGGCAGTGTGGTATTATGTTATCATGCTGAAGCAAGCATTTGGCGCAAAAAGTTTCAAACATCAAACTAGCTCGATGTTGCCTTGTGTATTATATACCACAACAGTCTTCTTTGCCATTAAACACTGGTTGATGATGTAAAGAAGCTTTTCATTTTTGCGCTTACATATAAGATGCCTCTGCATGCACAAAAAGCTGCACAATTTTAAACGTTATAAATTTTGAGTGTTAACACTTTTCATATGCATTGTTTGGAGAAAAAATGAAAGTCTGAAATATAAAAACAAGTACAAAACTGATTAATATTCGACTCACAGTTAATTCTGTCCCTGTTGCCTCAACATTTAATTTTATGACATCCAGCATGTCTGTTGAATATCTGATGACAAGAGGTAACACACCAGGTTACTGTCAGATGATGATGTAGGCAAAATTGTGCAACAAGTTGAAACTTATGCACGAAGAAGAATATCCAATCATTTCATTGCAAAACTACTTGAACTTTAAATGACTTAGTTTAATGGTAATGGGTGACACCCACATTATCGAAAAGCATTCAAATGCATCGACGTCTGCATAGGTTCAAACACCTGAGGTGACAAAAACGACAGACTTGTTGGCAGCTCAATACACAAACAGCGTGCCTGAAGCCCCGGCTGGTGTCCATCAGGCCTGGAAACGTAAACACACCGACTCCTCTTCACTGTTAGCCGACAAACCGCTGCCTGGTCGGAATGCTAGTAATACCTATGAGACCTACGCGGCCCTCGGAGTCGAGTTACCGCTGCAAAAGGTAACTATGACGGTAAATGCAAGATACAAAAAAAGCCTAACACTGATTTAAAAGATGAAGACTGTTTTCTAAGAGAATCAAGTCTACTGGTGGCGAATAACTCGCACTCTGACGAGCCTCGACGGAGAGCGAGCAGCAGGAATAGCGGAATGCAAACCGAGCCTGTCTGCGTTCAGCTAACTAGCAGGCTAATACCAGCTAGCTGCCTAGCTCAGACTCCCCCCCCTCCGGCCCGACTCACCGATGTGATTGTCCTCGATGTGGACGATGAGCTCGGCGAGAGACTCGAACTGGAGACCGCAGCCCCCGAACCTGCAGGAATTAGAGAAGAAAGAAGCAGCGGCGATGCCCGTCATGGTTTCGGCGCGTGTGCATTCACCGGGTGTAGGGGGGGACCGGGAACCGGGGCGGTGAACGAGGAGGCAGAGTCTTCGGGTTCGGGGAGGGAGCGCCGCAGAGCGCGGAGCGGCGGAGCAGACACCGGGTGACCAGACAGGACAGCGGCGGACGCAGCTGGGAGGCAGGCGGGACGGTGGGGGTGGGGATGGGGGGAGGCGGAGGGCTGGTTGGTGGCAGCCTACGTCACGACCTGCCTACCTGTTGGTATCTGGGTCCCCGGGGAGCCGACTGTGATGTTTCAGGTCTTTTCAAACACATTTTGATAAATCAGACATATGCACTAAGACACCTCTTACTGAAAGTGGAAATATGGAGCCAAATGATAATTCTTAAAGCCAAATGCATGAAAAAAAAACATGATTTCTTACTTCTTACTGTTTGTTATATTATATTATATTATATTATATTATATTATATTATATTATATTATATTATATTATATTATATTATATTGCTTGTTTAATCAGACAGTACCAGGGCAGTTTAAAGAACTTATTCAAATCATGGTCCCTCTTCATATTGTTAATTAAAGCAACAAACTGAAGCATATCTTGAAATGTAATATAATGGATGGGAATGGGGAACGTCTTGATTTTTTCTGTTGGCATACTGGTGTTTTGATTCACCGTATTAACACAGCATAAAACAACAGACATTTTGCCAGTTGCAGAGTGACAGCCTCCACTAGCCTCAGATTTCACAGATTTGGTTTACAAGAGTGGAAATATTTGAGTCTTCAGTGAGGACAAACTGTCACATGTAATTCTGCGGCTTACTTAAAGTAATATGGAGGAGAGCACCAAATTTAGGAGAACCAACCCATTGTCATGCTATGTTGAACTTTTAAGCATGACTATATAACATTTCAAATATTTAATGCAGAAGTATCCAACAACATGGAACCCAGCCTACATGGCCTTACAAGACACTAGAGAACAAGATAAACAGCATTTTGATTAGAACACTTACATTTCATGTAATTTGTTTGGAAAACAACAAATCAAATATTGTCACCATGTTAAATCTGGAAAAGCAGAACATGATCAGTTGTTAAGAACAGGCTGTAACTTTTTAAATCAAACAAAACGTGCCTCTTCACTGTCTGAAGACATGAATACAGAATGAGCAAGCTGAAATACTAAAAAAACACACTCTGGAGTCTAGGATCTAGGCTTTGCTGACTAAATAGACCTTAGCATTAGTCATTTTACTCTGTGTGAAAACAGTTTAGTAGGTGGATCAGGCTCCAGATGATAAGCATCATTTAAAGTCAGGAGTGGCAGTATCATCGTCCCATGACTGGTTGTGAGCCAGAGCTAGGCGGACATTCATTCATCTCTTATCTTTATCACAGTTATTAGTTGCTTAATTATATTTTTCCACACAGAGCAGTTATGTTTTTTTGCTTCTTCTTGTTTTGAATGCCTTTCGTGCATTTATAGTTGCTTACAACTGCTATTGGGAGTAAAATGTATAAAATGACAGGATTATGGTCCTGGGATGTACCAGAGCCAACATTTGACATGATGACAAAAAACAAGTTTGACTGTGCAAATCAATCACTGTATCTATAAAACTAAAAAGTGCTGTCTGTCTTTAGTTACTGGCAAAGTCATGTGTGATTTCTCTAAATCATTTTGAGTTTCTGAGTGTACATTACTTAAGATATAGCAGTTTCATAGCATTGACAGCAGCATTTATTACATCCATAAAGTTCACAGATTAATGTTACCCTGTTAGGGTTCAGTGGTGAGGAGAGGACTTTGTTGCATGTGTGTGTGAGAGTGTGTGTGTGTGTGTGTGTGTGTGTGTGTGTGTGTGTGTGTGTGTGTGTGTGTGTGTGTGTGTGTGTGTGGCTCCCAGAGAGAGGAGAATGTCCTTAAATCACAGTGGATGGCTAACCAGGGCCGGCTGGCCTGTGCTGGACCTGTTAATCGAGCGTTAAAATGGCCTGTCATAAACCACTGGCCAGAGACTTCAGCAAACAACTTTAAAACCTGGGCACACACTCACTCATTTTCTGACTGCCCTCTATATGAGTAACACTATCAAACCCACACACTCACAAAAACAAAATAAACTTAGATTCACTGCTACAAGTACAGGCTGAAACACACACACACACACAGAAACATCATGACTTCACTGTGTGTTCACATTCTCTCGCACACGTACAGTAGAGAAACTCAGTGACTTCATCAGCCCAGCACAGATGTTCTCTCTTACACTGAGACATGTAGGCACACACTCAACATATACACACTTACACACGGTGTATCAGAACTGTGACAGTGACGCAGTTCCTAGCACCATTACGTAAATGAGAGTGGTAGCATGTGTTGTGAAACGCAGGAGCAGAGGGGAGAGACACACGGAGAGTTTACAGAGCATGACTTCATCTGATCTCAGGTCTGTGGGTGGCGCACAGTGTTACAGTGTGGGATCGATTACAAACTTGCGAGGCTTTTCTAACTATCCCTTACTTTTTGATTTAAGACTAATAGTCCGAGAACTCTGCTTTCGTGCATTTTATGTAGAGTGATTTAAATCTATACCTATCCATACATGCACCCCTTTATATGTATCCATATGTCAGGGGATTTGGATGTAAATTTAACTTTAACCATTGCATTATAAAACAAGATGACCATACACTATTGATGAAAATAGTTCTTAACAACCACGCATCAAACTGAAGAAAATTAATGTGTAATGAAGTTAAAATAATGAAAAAGCTGCATGAGGTCCAGAAGTTTTTCTGACCTCTGACCTGAAACCCTATATATCTTCAGATAAGGTGACATCAGGCTCTAAAGCAAGCAGCCCTCTAAAGCTCCCAGTCTGGCTGTTAAAAGCCATGCAGGGCTGAAGATGCCAGATACTAATGGCTGGTGGAGTCTCTGAGTTATGGAGCTAGTTGTAATCTCCGTGGCATTGTCTGCTCCGAGGCTCCAGCCTGAGACTTCCTGGCTGCCGTCATACACTCCTCAGTGTGGCTGCGAGCACACGTGTTGTAAAACTTCCCTTATCTTCAGTGAAAACAAAACTCCCCGACACACATCCAAACTGGGGAAGAGCTCAAAACACAGAGTGACATCATCACAACTTCCTGTTTCTCCCTGTTGCCATGGCTGTAAGAATTTGCATACTTTAGGTGATTGGTGGATGATGAGTCAGTAGGGTTTGGTCACATTTTGCTCTTCAACCACAACAAAACCATTGCCCAGAGTTCGGCCCCTGCCAGGCTGGAGTCCGGAAAGCCTGCCCAAACATGGCAGAGATATTACTCTGTTTTAGCTCCGGGGAGATGTGAATGATCAAAGACCCTACTTTTAGTTTGTAAGGTCAGTGAGATTGTGTGACAACATTTCTGTTATTTTCTCAAAATACTGATTAAAAGTCATTTATTTATTTCAGAAACTCAAATTGAACAGATCTTGTGGCTCTTTTCTCTCTTAAACTGTCAAAAGTTTGCAGAGTGAATTGGTGTTGTTTCTAGCCTCATCATAACCAATGACATCATATTTAACACAAGCTGCAGATGAACAGGCAAAATCTACCTAAATGTGCTATTTTTCATCAGTATCACCTCACTTCCGTTGGCAAATGTTCCTCATTTGCTTTGATTGTATGAACATGCCGGGTTTTTGATCCAGTTATATGCTTGGCTAACTAATTCTAAGAGTTACTGAACTGCATCTAGGTTTAACAGCCTACGATTAAGTACACTGATGAATCAGCTGTCATATGGCAATAGCTGTCATATGTGCTCAAACCCCTCTAACAGCAGCAGCATCCACGCCTTCAGGTTCAAACTTGTCAGATGACTTTGCACTGTAAGCACTGACATTATCACAAACATACACAACTATCAGGCATTCCCCAAAAATGAAAGAATTTTTTAACCATTAACACTTTTTAATATCAACATCAACTGTCCAATGAGCTAAACACCAGTTCATTTGCCTGTAGGCTAACAACCATATAAGATATTAGACCTTAAATATGTATTTTTCTATCTTTTTAAATTTTATAAAATAAATTTTAAGGTGTATAGGACAAAACATTTCATAAATGTTTAAAATCATTTTTTCCCAGTTTTTTGGAGTGAAAGATCCAGATCAGAATCAGAATCAAAAAGTGATTATACATATACTACTGTTTTGAGTGACTCTTTAGAACTAGTTGCAGTCTCTATAACAATAAACTGAAAGCTAGGCTTACATTTAAGAAACAAGTGTGATAGCTTCAATAAAATAGATCAATACATGAGATAAGAGGCAAGTTTTAATAAAAAAAAAAAAAGGCCAAGTACTTACAGGTTGTAAATTTAGTTTAATGGCCAACTTTAAATGTCTTTTAGCCTATGTTATTTTAACCAAAAATTCAACAACTTAAAAGAAATGATAGCCAATGAATTATCCATGTGAAAACATACAGAAAACTCAACAAGAAAAAATAGACACAGGTTGTTAAAAGTGAAGTGGTTGAACATACATTGCATGTTAATATAAAGAATTAAAAATAGGAACATAAAGGAGAAAAGTAGTTTGAGGTCAGTGTATTTCTGTTTGTTAATAAATTGTTTTAGTTGTTGTTTTAACGACGCTGATTATCGTCATTCACCCCATCACCGTCAAATAGTCATAAAGGAAAAGAGGAACAATACACGGTTCATTTGCTCTCCCCATCATCAAGTGTCTTTTGTTGTTTTATTTTCATATGTCAAAGAAAATCATGACGAACAAAAAGTTTTGGGGAAAAAGAAAGAAAGAAAGAAAGAAAACACTCGTGGGCTGTTGCTCATACTGAAGACTCGATGCAGGCACTGGGACGTCCCGTTTCAGTCAGTCAAAGTAAATTAGGAGAAAGGGGGGAAACATCCGCCCACCCGGTCTGCCCCTTCGTCCCGTCACGTTGCTGCCGGTGTGTCCGACTCGGGGTTTCTGCCTACCGGTCCAAGCCCAACCACCATGTTGCTATCCTGTTCGGCACGTCCCCCTACCGGTCGGTGTCGTAACCCCGCCCCCCTGAATCCCTCTCTCCGTACGGGACCGCAATGATTTAGAAGTTCAGGAATCCCACGTGACGTCATCGGGAGGATGATGTAATGCTTCTGTAAATAGAACGTATTGTAATCCCGCTCCAGTCCAACGTGGTTCCTCTCTGGAGCGCCGCTTGTCCCTCTCTACTTGTAGGTAAGCCTCCGCAATTTACTTTCATTCACAAAACTTTAAACATCTCTGAAAGCGGACTTTTTACTCCTGTCACGGTTTGCTGAGTGTACTTTTGGGCGTCATTTTTTGACATTTTTAGCGCTACTTTAAAGTTAACGGTGTAAAGTTTTTGGCTCGCTGTCCCGGTTCAAGTCTCATCACCAGGCAGGAGCGTCTATTTGGGGGTGTGACAGCTCGCTCCATACAGCTGTGCCGGGCTTGTTTATGAGTTGAACAGGTTGCTTCGCGGAGTACTGACGAGCGGCACACACCGGCATGTTTCTGGGACATTCACAGACACCGGCTGCTGACTTGCCGGAGGAGTTTGCCGGTTGGATCCGCTGCTTACTGTTTGCTGAATGAGTCCGGAGCTGTTTCGGGACATTTCTTAAACTTTGGGTCTTACTTTGTGTCTGCACATGGAGATGTAGAAGATTCACAGGTGGTTTCAAAAGTTGTGTGAGTTTTGTTGTTTATCTCTACTGCTGTCATGAGAGTTACCTTTACTTATGACAGAAGAGGAGGCGGGAAAAAGAAGTCTAAAAATGTAGCTGACCCACATTTATCATTATTGAAACGCAAACACGGCATTAATCCGTCTTGAATTGGCAACATGAAGTATGCCCCCTTGTCGGATTTATGTATTAAGGATGACGTCATTGCGCATTGATGTAACCACTCTGACAGAAGGTTTTGCTGAAAATGTGCTGAGTGTGCTTCTCTTGTGCAAGTGCTGCTAAAATGGGGACAGCTTTAGAGCCAAAAGCTGCTCAATATTATGACTGATCTTATTGAGGTAGATCTGTTGATCAAATAATGAAAATTCACATTATGTAATATAAGTGCTGCAGGGTATAACATGTCCTAAATCTAAAATCAGGAAACCTCCAGACTTTTTTTGCCCACTATTTTTTAGGACTGTCAATCACTTAGTCATTGATTGTGTTGTTGTGGATGCTTTCTTTCTTTCTCTGTTTTATAACACAATAACACAAGCTGACACACACCTATGAAGTCACCTCTATGTGGCGGGGGCTGGAAAATAGGGGCAGAGGCAGGTTCAAACCTGTCAGGAGGAGTAGGCCCTCCCTGCGCCTCCTCCCGCCCTCATTCCTTCTCTCCTCAATTCATTGTGTCATCCTCCTCTCTCTCTCTTTCTCTGCCACTTGCCCTTTCCATTCTCCTCGCCATCACCCTGTAATGTCACTCTCAACCCCCCCCCCCAAACTCACACACACACACACACATGCTCACACACACATACTTTCCATTTCTTATGGAAGCATGTACTTTTGCCCTCTGTCTCTCCCCGCTCCTCTCTATAGCTCTCACTCTTTCCCATAACATCAGGACTCACTTTGCCATCCCCTCAGCGCTTTCCGCTCACACAAACTTTCAGACTGTGCATTGTGTACCTGCGAATACATTCAGTGCACTCCTCACCCCTGCTTTCTCCACCTTTAACCCCTTCTCAATCACTTCTTCCTCTTGTCTGGAGTTATTATCAGCACTAAAGGAGGACATAAAAGTCAAGGAAGGGCTGCCTTATTGACCTCTGGGTCCCTTACCAGATACAAGTGTGTGAGTCCTGTTTGGTGACAGTCAGCTGAGAGGAATGCCAGAGGTCAGGGAGTTGAAGGCTTCTTCCTTTGCTCTCAGCAGAAACTAAGGGCCAGGAGCAGGAGCACTTCAAGAAAGTCATAATTACCCCCCATCACTCACTTCATATCCTCAGCGACGAGCAAAGAGGGTCAAGACAGGGTGACGTCTGCATTTTGGGTCATAGCAGTCTCTTTATTTTGTGTTTGTGTTGACATTCAAACCAGATGATGTCTTCTTTTTTATGTTACACCCCTTTTATCACACTGGTATTATTAACTGATGCTCCGATGAAAGCTTAATTACAGGGGAAACAACTGCCCTCCACTTAGCATTAAACAACATTAATAACAGGAAAAGTGACGATCATGATCATGTAAGACTTTGATACTTTTAAAGCTTACATGTTATTAGTAATGAGTAGTTTGAAGAAGCACAGATTGGTTTATTATAGTTCTTGCACTTACAAATTACTTGCTGGCACCGAGGGGATCATTTGCATCATCATCTTCCCTATTACACATAGTCTGAACATAAATACATTACATAAGAGGTGATAACTGTATCATAGTGAGTGGCTGATCTGAAGGCATTGTGTCTGACTGAACAAAATTCACAACAGAGAAGTAACAGCAGTTCTCTGCATGCATTATATTGTTAATATGTTGTTCTTGCTTCCTCTCTTTTGCAGGCTTGTGTATGACATGAATGACAAACAGGACAGGCCTTATGTGTGCGGCGCTCCCGGCTGCTCTCAGGTCAGCAGAATACAGAATGTGTGAGCATTATGCAATGTTACAGCTTTAAAATATATTTATTAAGCTTTATCAAACTTGATTAATGAATGAGATCATTTACTAAAGGATGTAAAGTAGATTTGATTTAAAGTTAGGGGGTAGAAAAGGTTGTTTTCAGTGGCCGTTAATTGTAAGAAACTGAACAATATGCAGTTAATGAGGCCAGCCGCACAGTCTGGATAGCTGTGTGATGCAAAAAAAAGAGTAGACACAGTGTATTTCCAGGGTGATAGTTATAGGATTTTCCAAATATAAGGATTTATTAGCCAGTTTGGAAATGTTAGATATTGTGCTCAAAAGGCTACACTGCAAAAATCGAAATCTTATCAAGTGTTTTTGTCTTATTTCTAGTAAAAAATGTCTTATTAGACTAAATATGAGCCATATCCAACTTATCAGTGCAGAAAAAAATGTCTTATTTCAAGTTATACAAAGACATAAATGAGCTCTAGATTTCTTGTAATTAGTAAAAAAAATCTGCCAGTGGAATAAGAGAAAAGTTACTTCTATCAAGACATTCTAGTTGTTAAACAATGGACAAGCACAATTTTCTTGTTCCACTGGCAGATTTTTTTTTACTTGTTACAAGCAATTCAGACTTCATTTCTGAATAAAAAAAAAACTTGAAACAAGACTTTACTGTACTGTGCAGGTTAATGTGGTTTATATCAAGAGTAATAAGACAATTCTTACTAAAACAAGACTAAAACACTTGAAAAGATTTCACTTTTTTGCAGTGCAGTGTACAATAATTATTAATTTGAGAACACCAGTGACATAAAGAACAAGAAAACAATCCAAACCATTCAGTGCTCACTAATATAGAATTATATATTAATGAATAAACTGTTTAAATATGTTTCATTTGCTCAACACCCAGTGTGATAAGTACCTAACCTGTTAACACCCTTGTGACTGATTATTCAGCTCAATCAGCTGATTTGACTAAACACCTCATCTTATGTGTCACGTCGCACAGCTGCACACATCTCCTCATGTCTCTTTCACTCTGTCGGTGTGCTGCAGCGTTTCCAGCTAGAGGAGCACCTGATCATCCACAGACACAAGCATGAGATGACCCTCAAGTTCCCCTCTATCAAGACTGACACAGCCTTTACAGGTGAGCCAGCTCACAGTGAAACAGCAAATACAACACTGTTGTATCGTACATGCTCATATACAAAATAGGTTTAAAATAAGGCGTGTTAATGGTTTTTCTCAGCCTCTGATGGTGTCATAGCTTTAATCTATTCCTCATTTTTTCTCTTTTAGTTTATAAACATGTTATAAGTCCCCCAGATTGGCACAGAGTGTGTGGTGACCTGTTCCAGCGCTTTCAGCATGAAAAAGTGATGACTTCACGTTATACAGTATGGAATCAGATAAGCTCAATACAGGCTTCCTTCCCTTTGACAGCCTGCGCTGTGAAACAGAGCAGCTCCTGTTGCAGCTTGTACGCTATACTGCATCAGATTAGACCAAATATGTTGTATAATGATAACAGCTTTAGAGAGGAACCACTAAGGTTTAAAAACATAGAGAGGAGATGCAGTGGTCAGCACATACAAACTGAACAGATTACTTTAAATTATATTTATTGACTGAAAAAAAAAAGAAGAAAGGTGAAATATGCAGGTGAAGTCTGCATTCTTCAGAGTTTAAAAAATAATGATCTGCAATATTGTCTGAAATTACCAAATAGTAATTTTGATTTACATGAATACAAACCAAAAAAAGATGACTTTATTTTGCTTTTTTAAGCTAACAGTACGATGTAGAAGATGTGAATTTAGAGTGATAACTCTGGGAAAAACAAGGAAACAATCCCTACCTAAGGCTATTCCCATGTATTTTTCATACGCATTAACTATACAGTAAAAAGACCTCTTTTAACTTTATATCATAGTTGCATAAACACTGGAAAACCTTGTGACTTTCCCAACAGATTTTGTATAATCTTCCTCTTCTTTCAAGTCCCAATTTTTCCCACCAGTGAATAAAAAAAGGTCATTTTGTCCAAAGAGATGCCAGCCCAAAGAAAATCAAGTTTTCATGGGATTTAGTGTCCCATGATATTCTAAATGCTACTTAAAATGCTTATTGCAATTGTAAAAACTAGAATTAGGAGGAAATGTCCCTCATAAAACCACGATCAAACCCTGGAGTGCACTGCATGCAACAAAAGGTTTAAAAGCTGTGCTTCTGTAATGGTAAAATAATAAGATTTAAGTTGTTTCAAGGAAAAACAAATCAGTGTTTTTATTCATTTAGCCATTTGTTTTCCAGTTTCACATCATGTCTTTTAGGCTGTAAATATAAAAGCCCTACAATGCTAAGGGGGGTCACAGCATGCGTGCCAAGAAGAATCACCACCTAAGCAACATTTTTTGCGCCACCAAGATCCATGCTCATGGTCAGGTGACACAGGCTGTCGCCATGGACACAGCTGTCTGTCTACATGTAAACATCAGCCTGACATCTAACCTCTGCAGCAGACCCTCCCCCCTGCGTCTCCTCCTCCTCCCCCCTCTGTGTTTCTGTCCTGCAGCCTGCCACACCTCCTGCAGGAAATCTCGTGTCAAAACAAAGAGCACAGCTGACCTTTGACCCCTTCATGTTTAGACGGCTCTGAGAGACAGACTGATGTTATCACAGGGAGAGACAGAGAGCACGGCTGAGAGGAGACCCGGCATTATGGCTTGGGGGAAAGCTGATTCAGAAAACAAATAAGCTAAAACAGAAGAGACTATTGTGAAAAAGAGAGAGGTTCACTGTCTGTTCTTTCACTTGTCCCTCCATTTATGTGTGTGTGTGTATCTGTGTGTAATGCTTCCAGATCAAACTCCAACACCAACAAGATTTTTGCAGAACTGCGAGGAGGTTGGACTGTTTAAGGAGATAGAGGAGGAATTTCTTCAGGCAGAAGAAGAGGAGAAAAGCAAACAGGTATCAAAGCAGAACGAAATCACAAAGAATTTACAACTACGGCAACTTTTTTACAGCTGGGCTCTGAAAAAAAAGAGAGAAAGCATGAATGACACAGCTTGTTTATGTTTGTGTTTGCTTGTGAGGTCTGTTGTGTTAGCACTCTGAGTGACACTTGACTGTGAAGGAGATAAAAGCAGTCAGAGCAGATATCTGACCTGCTGCAGGGAAAGACACACCAGGCGATCACATTCTACTCTGTAAATTAAACAGCAAGACATCACACACAAGCACAGGAACACACACACACACACACACACACATACTGAAACAAATCTATGTGTGCACCACATTCAAAACTCCCTTCACCTCCCCTTCTTCCCACAGACGCTTTCTCACAATGGGCCGTCGACCTGTATGAACCAGCAGCAGCTCAAACCCCAGCTCCACCTCCAGCACCCTCATCCCCAGCCTCAGCACCCACCACTGCACCACCCACAGGCCCACCCTCTGCTGCATCCTCAGCCTCATGGGCCCCTGATGGGCCCTAGCTGCAGCGTGGCTGCTCAGCAAGCTCTGTCCTGCTCCCAGTCCGGATCGGTCATCACCCAGGCTCCTTCCACAATCACACACTCAGGGTGAGTACAAAGCTGGCTGCACACACACATTTCATACACACATATATCTCCTGTAATTCTGCCTCTTTCTGGCCCATCCTGTTTGGAGGCATTATAACTCATGCTGTCCGACACAGAATGGTATTTCCCCTCTGAATAATTTATCACTGCACTAATGAAGTGAGAGAAGAAAAGTCCAGAGTGAATTTACCGAAAGAACAAAGTCATAGATAAAGAGTGCTGCACGACACCCACTCAAACCCACTGACACTACCCACTCTGCCTCTGTAACACAGCCTCTGTTGTGTCTGTGAGGGTCCAGACTGGAGTCTGTCAGAGTCCAACAGCCTCCAGGCTCCCTGGTTATCTCCCAGTTTAACACAGATTAGACCAGTTCCTGCCTTTCATCTGAGCTGCTCCGAGCAGCTGTTCGTTCTCTGACTGACGTTCGATAATTTATGTCGCCTGAACATCTGATTTTATATTCACTGAGGTTTTGACATCACTCACACTGATCAACCAGAGAAATGCTTTAGTTTTATTTTCCCTATATGTAAGATTCACTCTTTTATTGTTTGCTAATTAAAAATAATTATCTTAAGGTAATGAAATAATAACTTTTGTTGAGAACAAAGACGGTTCTTATAGGAAGAGACCAACTGCTAAACTATCTCACTTGCACTAGTATACATTCTAGTATTAATCCAACTTGTTTAAACTCTTCAACTAAAATGTATATACATCTTTAAGAAAGATTGCCAACAACTAGATAATGGCCATCATTTACATTCTAAAAACTGTTTTGTCTTTGCCACAAATTACACTCAAACTTCAAAGTCAGGACTTTAGTATTTACTGTTTTCAGGGTCCCTTAGCCCAGTTTTGTAAAAAAAAAAAAAAAAAAAAAAGCAAAACAATAAGAATGAGAAATCAAATCTGAGACCAGAAATGCGGGGCCGCTGCAGCTAATGGCTCTGGCTTGCACCATTTCGGTTTTACACTGTACCACTGGGAAAGCAGGACTGTAAACGTCTTTGATACCACTCCTGGGGTTCCTGACTTTAAAAGGTTGAAAGCTGCAGCTTTAGCCAATAGAAACTCAGCTGCTTGTCTTTGAATACTGAAGGATTACAGATGTTTGGACTACCAATTCTGCGCCACTAGCCTACTTTTTTTTTCTTTCTGAGGGTTTGTATTGTTAGTTTTACTAGTTGTAGTTATCACCTCATAAATGAGAAAGAGCAGCTGCATTCTTGCGTTTTAAGCCATTTTGGGAAAGCAGACGGTAGACCAGACGGGAAATAAGAGAGACATACAATGAGGTTTTCAGACAGCCCATCACAAATACATGGTTAATGCCCTTAAACCCACACATTATCCAGATTCCTCACAGTTTAAAACACTATTTCACACTTCAGAGTCCCAGGAGGAACTTCAAACCTTTTTTTTTTATCCCGAAACCCAGTCTTTCAAAATAAAAGCCTACCTATTACTTATAGGCAGGTCGCCGATTTTCTTCTTATTCTTATTATGAAAATGAAGCCCCTGTTTTACATCTGAGGCAGATGAGATGAATCAGAGTGCCAGGAGTAAATAAGTGACACAGGCCTGATCATTTCTAACATCTGTCCAGGAGCAGGCATGACCAGACAGGACAGTACACAGACCTGGAGAGCAGTAAATCAGTGCCAGCTGAATCCAGACGGTGTGTTAGTCAGTCAAACCAGCTAAGTGTTGCTTAGTGAACCACAGATCGGGTGTCTGACTGTTTCCCTTCATGTTTACCACCAGTTTCCATAGAGACGCTGTCTCAGATTGTCTGGCTCGTGGCCCAGTAGAACTGTTGTGGTTACGTTAGGAAATGCTGCTTTGGTTAGTCTGAATTGTGTTCTAAGCTAACTGGACTGCATACCCCAGATTCACTGATGACATCATTGTCGATGACCTCAGCGCGGCCATGGAGGCCCACGCTGTCCGACTGGCTGAGAGCCACAGCGGTTAGATCAGCACATGGCACCCATGCTCCCAGCATCCCCTGCTGCGATCCCTGAGCTTCTCTCCTCCTCGTCAAACTGTCACTTTATTGTTTTCTACATATTTCTGCTCACGCTTCACGTCGTCTCTTCTTGGTTTCAAAGACTCAGTTCACATCTCACACCCGTGTGCACAAATACAACAACACTGTCAGGGTTTAGACTCAAGGTTTGGCTACTTCAAGAAGCCTTGTTTTATTTCTCTTTGTTGGGTTATCATGATTTTGATTGTTTAGTTTTGTCTCCAACAACTACGGTTTCTTTCATTGAAATTTCACCTTCTACCCAAAATTGCCATATCTGACAATTACCAAAATGAGAACCAAAAGAAAAACAGATACTGTTTTTCATCCTTTTCCCCTTCATTCTATAATCCAGTACATGTACATAGTCTTTAAAAATAACACTGATAGGTTTACACACAGTTAGAAAACTGTATTCCCTCAACCTGTGATCCTTTCCTTCCAGTTAGATTCTCAAGTATAATAATAAAATAAAATAATATGAATAGTTATTATTATTATTATTATTATTATTATTATTATTATTATTATTATTATTATTATTCACTTTTTTATCAGAGATAAATCAAGGAAACAAATACCTGAATGCTATTAGAGAAGCTAGCACCCCACATATAGTTCAAGGACTTCCCACCTTAACCATTGCTGCATATCTACTCTGCATCTCCTGTTGCTGCCCAGTAGTCTCTTACTACTAAAGATGAAAATGCCCCAAAATAAAATAAACAAACATGTTATGTACACATAACTAAGATAAAGTATGAGGGGGCCTAGCAGTCCAGGTTGAGCCCCATGAGGTTTTGCCCTCGAGTGGGTGGCCCAGGTTTGAATCCAGCCTATGGCCTGTTTCCCACGTCATTCCCCATTCTCATTATCTGCTCTATCCACTGTCCTGTCTTCTCCAATTAAAGCTGTGATCTACGATTTGAAGCTAGGTAATTGTTATTAACACTGTTTTGAGGCAGTTATGGTCCGATGGTCCAATCTACGCAATATAAAAACGAAAAAGAATGAAAAAAAATCCATTCAGTACAGCAGCTGCAAAATGGCTTAATAATTGATCAATCTGAACAGCCGTTTCCCTCATTTCGGATCTGTGTGTTAGTCCATCCAATCCCCTGTCCCCCCTGCCCCACACCGTACTGCCCATGGTCCCACCTCGTCCTTCCCCACTACCCCTCTCACGTCAGCTAGCTGCTCAGCTACCGAAGCGTCATGGAGCCAGAGAAGACCGAAACCAAAAGCTGTTACTGTTATCCTCCGCAGGGAAGGGAAGAAAAAAAAAATTTCCAAGGAAAAGGCTGAAGCAAGGAAGAATTATGAGCGATACAGGTGCCAACGCCAAGTGGCAACGCCAGACCTGATTCGCCGGCTAATTCATGGTTTTGATCGCGCCAGTCCAATTGAAAAAGCTACCACTGTGTGTTACAAGGAGGATGACTAACTTGTTTGTTACGTTGTCTGCCGGCCAGCTTTTGCTCTGTTGGAGGGAGCGTGTTGTAAGGAGGCGAAGAAGAGCGATATGAGCTGGGGGGCGGGATCTTGGAACACGGAGGGGAAGGGTGAGTGAGGCTGCATTTTTCAAATGTGTCTCATCAGCCAAACTGGGTTTCAGATCATAGACCATAGCTTTAAAGGCATAAAAAGCCAGAAAAATCTCTTAAAATGAATAAGTAAGATATGAGGAAAAATGTATTTCTCTTATAAGAATGAATAAGTAAAATATGAGGAAAAATGTATTTCTCTTATAAGGAGAAAAAATCTGCAAGATTGAAGTGCCTAAAGGACAGAAGGGAAGGTAGTGCTTTATGGGGACTGAACTATGTCAATACACCAAAGCAAATACAATAATCTTAAAACTAATGGTATGTTCACTATGTTTGAATATTCTGCCTCACATTATGTTATTCTGCTCTTTCTTTTTATGACCTGTTTCAGGCTATGTTTATGAAGACTCATTTATCCACATATCTCACTATTGATGTAGAGTTAACAGGACTTTTAGACCTCAACTTTTCACTTTTTCCCCACATTTATCCCATTTAGAGTTTTTTTCCAGTTTGGGAGCTGTGAGAAGTAAAGTCACCTGTGAGGAACTGCAGAGACATCTGTAGCTTGTGGAGTCACTGTTTCAGATTCTTGTGTTTAAATCCAGCCTGGGTTTATTGGTTCAGCTATCTGAAACAAAACGCTTCAAAAACTGCTGAGAAGAGCAAAACAAAAGACTAAAAAAACTTCATACTTGAGTTTTGTTACAACTTTGGATCTGACAGCCCGAAAAATTTAATAAGACATATATGTACTACTGAGGATGTATTAATCATATTAAAAAATAAAAAGACACTGCAGACGCTTGAAGGTCAAACTTAATTGATTTGTTTTAATGCTGATAGAAAGAATTCTAAGAATTTTAATTTCTTTTTACCCAACTGTAGAAAAATCTGTAAACATGTTTCTTGGAAGAACTTATAAATGTCTTGAAATCCATCAAAACATGCCCTTTAACCCTTAAAATCACCTCCTAACAACCAAAACATGATGAGAACGGAGAAGTCGCAAAACTACCACAAACTAGCTTATTTCAACCTAACAAAAAGTATTCAGTCCGGGAGGAAACCTAGCAAAACAGCATTCACCTCAGCACAACAGAGATAAATAGTACGTTGCTAGGGAAACAAGTCTTTCCAGAAACAAATCCTGGTTATTCTGGGTAATCCGAAGAACAATAGTTATCATCGGGAATATGTTTTGGTCAGAAAGTGGTTCCTATGAAAGGAGCTCACCGTGACGTCTGTGGATTACGCTGGGTTACTGGAACATTGTTTCTGAAAACACACAAGCCTTAAAATGAAATTTCTGACTGTTTGAATGTTTTATTCCAACATTGAGCAGTTTTAAACATCCATCTATCTCCATCTCACCTCCATCTG
The DNA here is from genome assembly GCF_033239565.1 of Halichoeres trimaculatus. Taxonomy (NCBI): domain Eukaryota; kingdom Metazoa; phylum Chordata; class Actinopteri; order Labriformes; family Labridae; genus Halichoeres; species Halichoeres trimaculatus. Next base: position 22,244,893 of record NW_027437192.1, read on the forward strand.
CCTTTAAGACCCAGCTATAAATGTTTCAACCTGCACCTCTCTCTGAACCCAGATTAGTGAAACTTTAGCTGTCTGGTATGACCTCCCCCTCCTCTCCTTCTCTCTGGCTGACCACAGGCCTGTTCCCGGGCCGCTGTCGTCCCTCCTCCACATGCGGAACAGACACAGACAACCACTGCCAGCCTCCTTACCTGGCACCTTGCCAGACCCCGCCATGCAAGGGGCATCTGCTCAGCACATGCCTGTAAGTATGAGGCTGGTTTCTCTCTCACACACACACACCACACACACACATTTTTGCATCTGGACATGCGTGCTTAATGAATTATAATTTATACATGCAGGTGTAGTGGCCAGAGTGGTCAAAATCCCCGAGTCAGAAATATTCATGACTGACAGAAAAAATCACTTCTCACTTTTAGATGAATTAATCAAACTCCTAATGGATGTGACCTCCAGGAGAACTCTTTGTACCTGAGGTTATGTTTGTGCTGAAGCTTTTCGTGTCACGGTTGAAAGGTTATTTTTGTGTCAATTCTTTCCCCGTCTTCAGATAGAGAAGCAGATGTCGTGTCTAATGGGTATACCAGGGCCTGTACACAACCCCTCCTGTTCCTCGCCTCAGGTACTGACCGGTCAGCTCGAAGCTCTCATATTTTCTTCCCCTTTGTGCACTTTTCCTTCTCTTCTTCTTATTCTCCGAACCGAAACCAATGTCTCAGTTTTTCACTAAGTCTTACTGTTAACTCCAGGAATAAAGGAATGGTTTGACATTTTAGTCTCATTTTAAACTGCAAGTTTAAAAAATTCAAACAGATTAGCTTAGCTTTGTTCTAATACTGGAAACAGGATGGACAAACTTAACTCCCCAGCAGCTCTCAAGCTGACCAGTTAGCATGATCTAATTCACTCATTTAAACCATCAGCTGTTTATTAATATGGACAGTGAGCCTCCTGTCCTCCCAGTATGAGAACCGAAGCCAAAGTCCCACCTCTCAGGGTGCTGACATTGGCATGATAAGGTATGTGTGGTGGTGATCTGGCCCGTGAGGCCACGGGACTGACATCACACCTCTACCGCTAAACAAAACACACTTTTAACTTCCTGATATAAAAAGATCCCTCAGACCTGTACAGTCCACATTCTTGTGTTGGTGTGGAGCAGAGACTCAAACAGCTCAGTGACTCTTGTGCCAGTGTTTATGTTTCTCTTCCACTTATAGTAACAAACACTGCAGGAACCCACATTTGTCTAAAAAGCTGTCAGTCATGATGTCACGTCCCCTCTTTTCCAACAGTGAATCCAGAGGTGGCTGGTGAAGAACATTCTGTCCTGTGTCATGGTTTTTAACAATTATCCCAAGTTGACACACATCATCAAACTTAAACCACCGAGACTAACCGAATCTATCTTAAGGGTGATTTCAGAATTATTTTCTATGACACTGATTGGCCAAATTCAAGTAAATATATGCATATCTCACCCTGGCAACAGTCCTTAATTGGCGAAGGGTGTTAGCCAATAAGCTACTGGTTTCTGCTTTAGGGAGGCTGAGAAAAGTGCCCCTAAAGGAGAGACAAGTAGTCCAATGAAAATAAATTAATATATATGATTTCAATATATATATTACATATCCAAATAACTATTTTTTTTCACATTAGTTTTGTAAAATAAAACAAACCCACTCTCCATTAACGAGGGCGGTACCCTAGCGCCCTCTTGGCCAGCTGCCACTGAGTAAATTACTCATCAAAACTAAACTTTTCCAAATGGAAAAAAATTGACAAAACCGAACTTTAAAAAGCACGTTTGAAGAAAAAAAGTGTGTGTATTTATAACTGGTTTGACAAATGTCCCTTCTGTTATATTGGTGCAGCTGAGCTTTTTGACCTATATTCCAGCCTTTCACCAGGGGGAGCTCTAAAAGTGATGGCTTCAATGAAGACAGGTGTTGACCCCTCCATTGATTTTACAGTCTATGATTTAAATCAAGAAAAAGACAAAACAAAATAATATTTTGCCTCAATACAAACCCTGGAGCAAAAATACTTGTTGGCCAATCACAGTGTTTTCTTGTTTCCAGTGTTAATGCTCAATTAAGCTAAGATGTTAATAGTCTTTTTACCTTTTTTAATTTTCTTACCCATTTTTTTCCCTTTAATTTAAAGCCAAAAAGGTGTTTGTGCATGTGTGTGTGTGTGTAACTGTAGTCTTTAAACCAAACACAGAAATACACATCCGTACTGGAGGAATACACAAGCTGCCCACTCTCTCTGGCTTTCCCTGGTGTTTTTATTTATCCTGTGTCAACATGTTTGGATTTTTCTCTCATTCTAAATTTTACATTTCCTCTTTCTAGGTGCATGTCCTATAAATTGTTAAGTGTGTGTGCTATCAAAAGCAGCTTGAAAGGGGAAACTGTGAAATCGCCCTACATCCACTCACACACACACTCACACACACACTCACAGGTTATGACTTCATGTGTGGGGCTTGTATACAGAGCAGCGAATGAAAAGTGGTTTCAGGTTTCAGAGCCGTTCCAGTCTCAGGTTTAAATCTGAACCTCTCTTCTTCTCTTGTTTGGACACTTACGCAGACACACTAACTACTTCCATAGACAGATTTGATTCAAACCTATTGTGGTGAGATGTCATAGAAAGTTTTTGTTTTGCATTTCTAAGACGTGAAACAGGACTCTGCTTCTGTAAAACCACAGGAGAAGTTTTAACATGCCTCTGTTGTACAGTAACTCCACGCTCAGACCGTGGTGGAAAAGTAAACGCTCAACAAGTGGATCAGTGTTTCATGTACAGTTGTGCGTCTTCATTCACTGATCCCTCCAGACAGAAATATCAACGTGGTGTGTCATCCAGTCCAAGGAGATCCATGATGTAATACAGGCCTCAGTGTCAGGGTGTTTCTATGTAGTAAACAGAGCTGAAATACTCGTGTCCCGTCCTGTTCGGTGTGTGTGTGTCTGTGGCTGTGCGTGTTTGACTGGCAGCCTGGCTGGCTGGTTAAGCTGGCACACACAACCCAGTGACCTCATCCTTGGCACCCGCTAAATGTGCTCCCTTTTCTCGCTGCTGAATGGTTGAAGGGGGGAAAAAAGTCTGCCTCTTCTCTTAAAGAAATATTGTGTAACCAGGAGCAGATAGCATTAAAGCTAGGGAGGGGGGGTGATGTCATGCTCTAAACATGACCTCCTCCTCTCGCGCTCTCCTCTGCTGAGTGTAGGAGAAAGGTGAGATGAGGTTTAATTTAACTCTCACAGTCTGTTTAGTCAGATGATACACGGGAACGATAAAGTGTGAAGGTATCAAGCTGCAGACGGCAGCATTTATTGGAACACATTAACCCACTTATCCACAGTTAGATTCACAGTAGTGGACGACAGGGAGAGATGGTGATGATGTCCTAAGTGTGAGAGTGTAACTGAGAGCGGCTATCATTATAAGTTTGACACATTTGGTTACAGGTGTTGGAGGTGAGACTCTGTGGGAACTCAGGCTGCTTTGACCTGAAGTGATCTGTGGGTTAGGAGCTTATCTGCTCCTGTTACTAATATAGCTTGTGTAAGGGGGTCACAGACCCCACACCCACTCCAAGGGAGATGGAAAATGTACAGGGTGTCCATAAAGTCTCTTTACAGTTTAAAAAAATTAGACATCATTTAATAAGAGAACTTATTTTGTAGAAGAGCGCTAAGGCCTGCCTTACACAATCAAAGCTCTCCTCAGATGTTCTTGGTCTTCCCTGTCTCCATAAATTTATTATGCCATGCACGAATTGGCAGGCATGACGCTGGATCTCTTCCATACTTAGCTCTGTAGTTTTGCTGAGTCTGTGTTTCCAATTTTGTTTCAATAAACCATGACACATTGAGCCTTTTCTTGCGCAACCACTATTATCAACAGGATACCTGAAATACACAAATACAATGTGATTAAAAACTTTGATAACTACTGAGTACAGAACAAATCAGGTCGACATATCTCATCGATTGCCTTTGTAATATATTCTTTAGGTTGTAAAGAGACTTTGTGGACACCATATAAAACCACCAGCCTCTTCAAATATGATGTTTCCTTTAAAATATAACTGCTCAGACTTGTTTACTGGCATTGTGGTGAATATAGTGGAAGCCTTAGGCAGCATTTTATTGAATTATAGTGTGTTGTAAAAGGTGCACTTTGTGGTAATAAACTTATAGTGGCTGTATTTTCTGCATCATACAGAAATAATTTATACATATTTAAAGTGCTGTGATGAGTGTACGTCTGATTTTGAAATAGTGTAATTCTCATTCTGACACCTCATCATGACCAACAATTTAGATCATCAGTACAAAAAAAAAGTGACTTTAAGTCAATATCCAACACTCACCTGGGAGTGTCTATAACTCCATTGGTAACGTTTGGTCATAAGAAATGAGTCAGTGAGCTTGAGCAGTTTTTTGAGGAGTGAGACTTGTTAAATTTAGTGATTGTGTGGATGTGTTTGCAGGCTGGCAGTGGCTTCCTTCAGTATCCAAAAATGCACATTATCTTCCGTCAGTATGTGCAGTTTAGACTTTGGATAGATCTTTATATCCCTTAAGAATCAGGATGGATAGTTTATAATGCAGCTCTGTTGTGTTTCCTTTTAAAACTAGAATTTCCACAAGAATAAATGAAAGGGCATTATGATAGTGGATGATGGTTGTTAAAGTAGGCAGTAAAGACACAGGAAAAATGCTATTCTAAGTGTGTGCACTATTTACAAATCAGTAAGTGACTTCCTCACCGTGCACACTGCAAAATGTTGTCTTGGTAAATAGAAGAGCTTTTTAAAAATATCTGTTTTCTTTCCATTTGCACCCACAACAACAACATCTCTATGACTAAGAGATTTCAGGAGAAACACATTCTTATTCCTGAAAATGCACAAGTGGTTTTATCCAAAGGCTAACCCAACATGACAGAGCCTTTAAAGTTTAAAGTGCTTTTGAGGTACTGAAGAGTAAAACATGTTGCTCATGTGCATTCTCACTGAGGCAACATAAAATATTCCAAAAGGGTTAACAAGGAAAGGTTCATCCATTTGGTTATTAATAGCGAGTGGATATTAAATTACATCTGCACAGCACCAGAAAACCCTAGTCCAATTTCATGTTCGATTACATTAGAGCAGAATGTACCAGTTTTTTTTTTTTTTTTTACTTAATTCCACCTGTTCCAAACAAAAAATCTAATTTGACAAGAGATCCAATGAATTCTGAAATAAATTAGCTGGGACTCTCTCCAAGTGTGTCATTTTGTCTTAATAATTAATCAACATTACAGCAGAAAGTTTTTATTTCTTAAAGGTCCCATATTGGGCTCCTTTTCTGCAGTTTAATATGGATCATTGATGTCTTCATGAAATGGTAGTAACATCTTTTGGTCCAAAACGCCAATAAATCAAGCATAGCAGCATTGTTTCCAGGCTCTCATAGCCCCTCTGTTCAGAACACTCTGATTTAGTGGGCGTGACCTTCATATGTCAATGAGCCACCGCTGATACCGCTACGCTCTTCAGCGTCACTGAGAGCGGCGCCACGAGCTCCGAGTGCACAATGTTAAGAAAACAGCGAAGCTCGTTTACCATAACATTACAGGCTAAAACAACAGGCTAACCGCAGCTACAGTTAGCATCCTGAAGCTAACACAGAGACAGGGGGGACACTGAGGAAAAGCTCTAACATCTGCTCCACAGCACACAGCATTTAAAATGCTCACATTTCCAGGGTCCGAGGTTTGTTGGTGGATGGTTGGTAATGTGCCTGGATTCAGGACCAGTCTATTCGCTAGCCCTCTGTTGTACTGTCCAAAGTTGGAAAAGCAGTAGGCTGTGAAGTGACTAGCACACACATGCACAGTTTTACTGAGTGCAGCTGGCACATTTCCTTGATAAATGAACTTTAGCCACTCAGTCTTGTCTTCTTCAGAGATGGGAAGCTTGTGCATGGAACTATGTGGCTGTTTACAGCCAAAAACAAAGCAGTGATGGCTCTTTAATGGCTCCCCGAAATCTCTCCAGCAGCAGGGAGGGGAGTTGGTGGGGAGGGGGTTGAGGGGTATCTGCTCCGGTTGACCAATCAGGTCATTGGTCAAAAAAGGGAATCGCTGAGGTCGGCAAATCCCCAAAATCCAAACAGCTCGTTTAAGGTCAGGAATTTTCATTCACAAGCACTACTAAGTACAGGATTTGTTATTAAATATCACATTTTGTGGGCTGGGAGGAAAACCCACAAGTTTCACTAAAAGACTTAATAAAGTGATTTTTGCACATTATGGGACCTTTAATATCTCAAATTTGTTTCCTCTTACCTAACTTACAAACAAATCTTAAATCCTCCATCTTTTGATCTTTTGATGGTTTAAATTTTTTATTGTTTTATTTTCTGGATGTTTTCCTTTCCATTATTTGGTGGTGGTTTTGAGCCTTTTATACATCACATTCCTCTTTTACATCTCTTTTATTTCTCCTCTTTTGTTTCTTTTTAAGTTGTGTTTTTGATTATGTCAAGTGATTTGTAACATTAACTTTGTAAAGTGCTATAGCAATGCAGTTATTGTTATTATTATTATTGTTATTATTATTGTTATTATTATTATTATTATTATTATTATTATTATTATTATTATTATTATTATTATTATTATTATTACCATCATCTATAAAAGTGGCTGTGGGAGGCGTGGCTTCAAATTAAGAACAAAGAGTGCTGTCCAAAAGCAAAACATTCAACAGATTACAGAGTGAGACTTGTTTCTCTTGTAGGGCAAGAGTAGGTTGTGATTATTTGTGTGACTTTTTACTTTTAAAGTTGGTGTTTCTTTTTCAAAAGCACATCGAACCAACCTCCACATCAGGATCAAAACTATACCATTCTGAGCACACACAAAACAAATCAGACAAAAATACATCTCATCTCACATTAGTTTTTACTTCTGTTCAGCTCATATTGCACTTAAACCTGAGAGGTTGTTCTGCAAATCATGCAATGCACAGTGCTGTCTAAAACACTCATTTTATAACAGGAGTCATTTACTGAGGCTCAAATGTGTTTCACTTTCTACAAACTCTGATCTGAACAACTCTGTCTCTGTAGGGTCAGATCAGACTTACAGCCTAAAAAAACGCAAAAAGAATTTAAGCTGCTGAGATGTGTAACCAGATCTCATCATGTTTCTGTTTCTCCTGAAACCGAAATGCTCTGCACAGCGCCACACACGCTCACCAATAAAATATTTGTATCTCCACCCAGAGATCCAAACAGACGTTAGGCCATCATTTCCCACAGCACCACCCAGCAATGATCAACGTCAACAACCCTGTGACATCCATGGGCCACATGATGGATATCATGTCACAGCGTCTGCAGGCACCTCCACTACAACACCACCACCATCACCCTCCTCATCCTCCCACTCCTCATCATCATCATCATCACCATCAACATCATCAGGCACAGCTCCCGGCCCAACACCTCCCGTACCAACCCCGCTGCCACGCTCCACCTCAGCAGCATCTGGGAAGCCCCCACAGGCACCAGCTTCACCAGTCAGCGAATGTAACGCACACTCAGGCTCACCAGTCACCGCCTCAGCATCTGCACCAGGGTTCACCGCCTGCACCATCTCTGTCTGTTCCACCACAGGTACACTGCTCGATACCTGTTAAATTACTGCAAAACAGCCAGTTTGGATGGAGTAATCTGATTGGACAGGAGGCCAAGCTTCCAGCTGAATGATTAAACAGACTTTTCAAGTATAACACCACTTCTGTTCAGTATTGCATGAGCATCACCTGCAGATCCTTTTTTAATATGTATGTATTTTTCGTTTTGTTTGCAGTTATCACCGGTTGCACAACAGATGCAGCCCTCCCAGTCATCCCTGCATGCTGTGCAGCCAGGTGGCAGCTGCAGCGGAGGAGGAGGAAGTGGAAACCGTCGAAGAAGAACAACAGAACAAGACCCCGATGAGCGCAGGCAGAAGTTTCTGGAGCGCAACCGAGCTGCAGCCACCCGCTGTCGGCAGAAGAGAAAAATCTGGGTGTCGTCACTGGAGAAGAAAGCTGAGGAGTTGACACACACGAACCTGCAGCTACAGGTGAGACACGCTCGGACAAGCACACACACACACCAACACAATCCACACTGGAAGGATACTCAGCGTCTCTCTGTGTGTGTTTCCAGAACGAGGTGACGTCGCTGAGGTCAGAGGTGGGTCAGCTCAAGCAGATTCTGCTCACTCACAAGGACTGCCCTGTCACCGCCCGGCAGAGAGAGGCTCAGGGGTTCTCCAGTGAGTAAAACCCACTACCCTGCACCCCCACCTCTCTAGAAATCTCACCAGCTTTTCCCAGAGGCCTGACACCAATCATCTCCATCTGTCAATTTGAGCATAATTCAGATACCTTACATCTTGTACATGCACATAAAAGCGTGCACCAGGGTTATATTTTACTTGTCATGGCAGACCCTCTCCCTTCAAACACAGGAAGCCTGAACTGAATCCTATGGAGTCAAACTAATCAGCACTTAGGAGTTAAACTCTGCTTCCCCCCAACAGCCCCACTTATTGGTACCTGCACTATTAGTCCTACAGAGGGGAAACACTGCACTCTTGACCCTTAGCATCATGATCGTTCTAATTCAAAGAATCACACCTGGACGGTATTGGAGCAAGAATTTGGCATTGGCTGTTTCGCTTAGCATGAAGCTAGCTTGGAACAAAATGCAGCACATGCTCATCTTGCACTGCGGGCAGGGAAAAGTTAACTTTGAAAAGAACTGACCCTGCATGAGACCTGGAGTGAGAGAAAGTGTGAAACAGTGCACCTTGTAGCTTCAGTGAAAGAAGCTGTTATGTTTAAAGTGTTAAAAAAAAAGCAAAGAAAGTTGCAATATTAGCCGTTTATGACATACCTATATTTCTAATGTTGTCTTTTTACCTGTATTTGTTTAAATAAAAGAGATATTTTCCTTAAATGTTGTGGATTTCTTTCATTTACCTGCATGTTTTCATGAAACACCGTCATCGAGCCACAGAACAGACAAACCTCGCAGGATGAGTGACTTTGGTTGACAGCTGTCTCTGTGTTCAGCTGCAGGGGTGAGCGATGGAGGAAGTCCCACCCCTGTAGGTCCGGGGTCTCATCTGCAGGCCATCCAGCACAACAGCATCTCCACCTCCTCCACGGCAGGAGGTGACACGGGGCACGACCTCCAGCCCGGGCGCTAGCACTCGACATTTAGAGGAGGGGGAAGGACTGGATGTATGAATCTCACCAGACTCACGTCATAACCACACCCCAGTCTCACTCAGCTGTCCGTATGTGAAATACTGAACTGGAGGGGTGAATGTAGAAATCCATGTAAGCACTGCGGTGCTTTTCACATCATTTACATTTTGTTTTTGTTTTGTTTTTTTGGTGAACCAGAGTCTGGAACCATGTACTGATACATTTCCATAACTGATGCAGAAATGGCTTTTCCTTTTAGCATCTGATGGTTACAACTGGATCAAAAGTCCTTCTGTTCACGTTCACCTAACCACTGCCTCCTCTTACTATGCACATACACCGTCTGAGCACATCTCTGCAAACCTTTTGCTCTCACACCTTGCACTGATTTAAAGGTATTAGTTTTATATTTGCTACCTGAGCTTATGCAAGCACACACCTTCTGCCTTTTCTCTGTGATACACAAGAGTCTAATCAAAAGTATTTTTCTAGAATATTCAGAAGGCAGAAAGTCTTTATGTTAAAACTTAAACCCATTCTGTCTTTAAAAGCCATGACTACAATGAGTTCCCTCTCAAGCACTTTTTTAGGACACTAAACAGCTAAAATCTGCACCGTGTCTCCGTCCCTGTCGGTAAGTAAAGTAGACTTTAATTCTGGTAGAAGATTGTTTTTTTTTAAAGGTCTGTTGGAAATGGTTTTGATTGAATAAAACCACTTACATTTCTTTTGACAGCATCAGTGTCTTCATGTACATGCACCACATTATGGTCTTGTCTGCCATCTAGTGACTGGTTCTGTTACTAGAAGTTGACTGTAATGAGAGCAGTGGTGAGTGCAGGAGATCCCAGCCTGTTGGGACAAACATACCAGTGATTTTTGGATTTTTAGTTCACAATAATGCAGTTTTACAGCCTGTTATGTCTGTGACTAGGTTTAAAATCAACACAGGTAAGTGTGCCAGACTTATAAGGCTTGATTTAGGTACCAAATGTTAAAACTTCTTCACCAAAGATTCCAGTTCAGATATTTTGAACATCTGCTGATATGAAAATACTTGACTTGCATGCATTCTTTCATGTGCGTGTGATTTGGACTGAGTGTGGGAGACACTCCACCCTGTCTGCTCAAACAAAGGGACTGCTTAACTACTGCCAGACCTCATCATGACACGCAGGCAAAAGCATGGATACACACACATACACACACACTTCTCAAACACACTCATGCTATTATCTTCCCCACCCTCTCGCACTTGTTTGGCCTCCCTTTAAGGCACTCAATATACACTCAAAAGGGAAAAAAATGAATTGATTGCACCATATACAAACAAGAAACATGTATCATGTTAAAGCTAAGCAGTCAATAACATATGGCCCATATCATACAAGGGAGGGCTGAAAAGTTCGTAGCCTTACTAGGAAGGAGTTGTGCCATAGTGATGTAACTTGGCATGCATTAATCTCAACTTTTTCTGACACTTATGGTTTAGTTTCAGATCAACTGACCCTGATGTAGAGTTTGAGGACTTTGAAAATTAGAACCAGAGACATTTGGTGAATATGGATAAAATTTGGCACCGTGTTGTTATCAAATATCTGCTGAAAAAAAAAAAATTAACCCCCAAGGACATTTACGCCAACATGGTTGTGACATTAAGGGATGATACTCCAGATTTATCAGCTGTGAGAAAAAGTGGGCAGCTGAATTCAAAAGGGGTACAGAGAGCCTTGAAGATGACTCAAGGTCTGGATGTCCTGCCACAGCAACAACCCAAGAAAACACAGACCGTGTTGAAAAATAGACCATTCTATAAGTGACAGAAAATTTTGAATTTAATGCATGCCAAGTTTCATTACTATGGAATTACCCCTTTCTAGTCAGGCTATGAACTTTTCAGCCGCACCTCGTACACTGTATAGTATCTCTTAAATGCCTAGGATTATATTTTAAAGCAGCATTAACTTTATGGTCTACTCTGCATTCCATGACTGTTTCATAACGGGTTAATGTAAGTACTCTTTGTTCATGAATATTCAACTTTTACAAACATAAACCATAATCTCTGGATATTTGATCCCCTCGTTCTATAAATAATCAATGTCTTACATAAAAGTTATTCTTAAGCCACAAGAAGCTTAGCGTGTATTATCAGAATATGTCATCCATAAACACTCAAATGACAAATCAGTCACATTGTTGGGGATTTTACTTCTTTGTGTAATGCAAAAATTTTATAAAAACAGTATGAAAACATGATAGATGTGATACAAAACAAGTGTTTTTTTTCCCTGCCAACCAGCAGCCATCATTACACACACTGTACAAAAAAAAAATACAAGACCATATGACGTCTGTGAACTTCAAATTAGCACCGTAGTTGAAATCAGTGATGAATCATCATTCATACATTCACACTTGCATTCACAAATCAGAAATAAAATAAAACCACACATTCTGAGACGTTTGCAGGTGCGAGGAAATGAAAGAGGAAAGGCATGAAGCAGGAAGAGGAAGTCAGAGGGATTGGACTTCCTCTGGTGTCTGCCAAGGCACTGATGAGCTCAGCTGTTCTTGTGTCACTCTAAAGTTTTTTTATAGTCAACAAATAACCAAAACAGAAAGTAAGGTTGTCAGTTTGGTTAAACAGCCACAAGTCAATGTGTTTTTCATATAACTACAAGTTGACCTGAATCCTAAACATAAAATATCACCATGTTCCTGTTTGCAGTTGAACATTCTTTGGGTTTTCTTGCTTCAGTCAGAGAATCTCTGCATGTCACTGTCTCTGCGAACGCTGCTGCTGTCAAGAAAACGGTCACAAGGGAACTCGATGAGGTCTCCCTCATCAAGCGGTGCGAGGCGTGCAGGTCGACTGCTCTGATAGCTGGTGAAGTCAGCCGACACAGAGGCGGTCGCCATGGGACGAAACGGTCTCCTGGTGGAGTACATGTGGCGCACGTGCACAGCTGACTTCCTCTTCTGCAGCCTCCTCTTCAGGCTCCGCCCCAGCCAGACCCCTCCAACCACGAGCAACAACACGGCGTTCCCGGCCAACGTGGCCACCGTCACCAGCTGGAGGTCAGAGGTCAGAGCACCCTCACGGCTGGGATTGTCAGGTAGAGTCACCAGGCCTGTGCAGTGGTCCCGGGGTGCCACCTGACACACGGACCCACCGACTACGCCTTCCACACACACCATGTATGTGACGTCTGGGCTCAGCTCACGCAGGGTTACTGAGCGAGATGTTCCTGGAGTGTAAACATAACGGGGGAACCGATCTTGAATCCCAAACCGATCAAAAAGTATCCGATAGTGGACTTCTTCCAAGCCTGGACCATGCCCTGGTGTGTAGGGGTGATGATCCCTGGTGGTCCAGTGGACGGTGACAGTGTTGGACGTCACCTGATCCACTGAAACATTGGTGATAAAGTGGCGGTTGAACACACAAGGATCTGTGATAACAGGAAAGGCCTCCTTGTGGTCTGACCTCAGGAGGTCAAACTTTTCTCCAGACTCGACTGTGGGCAGTCTCGTGCTTGGATCAGTGGTGTTCAGGTTTTGGTTTCCAGAGTAACTTGGTGTTGATGTATTTGCTGGATCAGTTTTTGATCGTCGTCTCCCTTTGGGACGCTTTCCAAGCAGCTCTTTCTTTGATTTCTTCCTTTCAGGTGCAGCAGATGGTGACTCCAACTCTATACCTCCCTGGTCACCTTGGACTCCTACATCCTCCTGACCCTCTCTCTTCATTTTCTCCACATCTTTCCTCATTTTAAGCCCAGCATTGCCCCCCTTTCTCAGAGTCATACCTGCCTCCTCCACCCCACCCCCTTCACCTCCCTCCTCCTGCTTTAGTTCATCTACCGTTCCTAACTCTTTCACCTCTTTCTTCACCAGCATTCCTCCATCCCGACTCTCCTCAGGCCCAGCTTGGCTCTTACACAACTGGGTCCAGTTCCCCAGGGGCTGCAGCTGGGAACTGTTCACATAGTCCAGATATTTCCCCCTCAGCGTTGCTGGGTAATGACATTGCACAAAAACAGTCAACAGTTTGCCCTGAGAGTGCGCAGCAGTCATCCATCTTTTCAGCTCCTGTAAGCGACAGTCGCACGTCCAGTTGTTGCCATGGAGATCAAGGTCGTAAAGCACATTGTTGAGTGCGAAAATCTCCCCTGACAAGCTGGTGAGCATGTTGTTCTTCAGCTTCAGCACCCTGAGATGTTTTAGTCGGGAAAAAGCGAGGGAATCCACAGTGGAAATCTTGTTGTGACCGAAGTCCAGCTCCTCGATTCGCTCCAGGGAGTCCAGCAGACCAGCGGGGATTTCCTCCAGCTCGTTACCGTCAATCAGAAGCTGTTTGAGGCTTGACAGCCCACTCAGAGCCCCGCTGTCCAGGCGAGAGATTCTGTTGTTGCTGAGGGACAGCTTGGACAGTTTTTTCAGATTCTGGAAAACGTGGTTTCCCACGTATTGGATTTCATTTTCAGACAGCAGCAAAGTTGTCAGAGCTCTGAGTTGGGAAAAGGTGAGGGCATTGTGCACTGAAGTCTGCTTGTTGTGCGCCAGGTTCAAGAAGCGCAGGTTAGTGAGTTCAGAGAAAGCGTTTTTGTGAATGTGCAGCAGTTTGTTTGATTCCAGGTGGAGATAGCGCAGACTGGGCAAACTTTTAAAAACAGAGTCCTGCAGAGTTTCGATTGAGTTGCCATCCAGACGCAGTTTGACAAGATTGTCCAAGTTGGCAAAGAGCTCCGGTGTGACTTTCTTGATGACATTATTATTCCCATAGAGAACTGTTAATTTCGTCAGAGGTTGTAAAGTCCCAGCAGGTATATTAGATAAAAGATTATGTCCCAAATACAGCTCCTCCAACTTGGAGAGCTTCTCAAATGCTTTTGGGTGTATGCTTTGTAACTGATTGTACTGTAAATTCACCCTCAGTAGATTACTGTACCGTGAGAAGTCGAATGCAGAGATGTTACTGATGAAGTTACCCCCCAGGCTGAAGATCAGCACCTCCTCGGACGTTCGCGCGCCAGGTTTTGGCACAGCGCGCAACCCGCGGTTTGTGCACATGAAGTGCTGCGAGTGCTGGCAGTCACAGCGGTCGGGGCAAAAGTCCGGCGCCGGTGAGGACGAGATGAAGCCATTGAGGGACAGAAGTAAAAAGCAAATCCCAGCCAGGAAATTGCCGGTATCCATCCCCACAGCGCGCCTGGCACAGCCAGGGACTGGCGCAGCATTCGTTTTGTAGATTTCAGGTGCAGTCGCGCCTCTCCCCTCTCATGCTGTAGATCCACTCGTCCATCTTACACTTGTTGCTCCCATATGTGGAGACATGCATCAAGCGCACGGCTTCATCACTTTGCAGCATCATCAACGGCGAAACGGCATTTGTGCACTGCGCTCTGGTGCTGTCTCAGTAAAGCCTCCATCCCCCAAGTGGTCATCTGCAGCGAATTACAGAGTTTCACAAAAAGCAGAGTTCAGAGTGTGCTCTCTCACACACACACACTCACTCACATTAACACACAGTGAAGTAGTCCCTCCTCCGCAACTCTGTGTCTCTGCCAAAGACAGATGTGCACAAGTCCTGACGCACGAGATCCAGAGCTTTGCGCGTGCACGCGAGTAATCAAATACACACAGGGGTCTCTCCAGTGAGAGGGGAATGGAGGGAGAGAGAGCTTGAGAAAGCCTTTGACCGAGTTTCCTGCGCGCCCCCGCAGCCACCGGGGGTCTGAGATCTGGATTAGATCCCTGGTATGGACAAAACAGACAAGAATATTTCCTTCCCACGGAAGCCCAAGAGAACCCCAAAGTCCTCACAGTGGGGAGCAGAGAGAGCGTACAAAAATTCGTTTAAAAAAAAGTTGAATAAAATGATTTAAGTCATCTCGCCATTGGTTTTCAATGAAAAAAGATGATCCATCAAACAGCTGTAGCTCAGTGAACATCCATGTGATTCCTCCTGAAAGCCAGAGGACATTAAACCTGAGCATAGCTTACACAAAGCTAACATAAACTACAATCATCCCATCAACAACACAATGTGCAGTCAGTACAGAAGGGACTCTGTCTTCATGCAGCTCAGCTATAATTTACTATTCTCTCATTAACGCGCCTGGAGTTGAGGGCCATAAGGCGCACAGATGGTTCACATTTGCAGACGAGGAATTCGGGTCGTGAAGTGTGTGTTAAGACTGACGCAGAGAGGTGCCAGATCTAAGTGAAAGATCTCCAACTTGTGAGTGGAGAAATAAATGCCTGCTGAATGGAGCATGTAAGGACTTTGTGCAGAAATTAGCAGAGTGAGAGATGAATGTCTGCAGTGTACATGGTGGTTTATGTTCCTGTCCATCTGGGAGAGCATGTAATGTTCCTGCCAAGGCATTTGCACATGAGGTAGAGAACTTACCAATGACTTACTCAGCCTCATGTCCGATCAGTGGTTTCCACCCTTTTTTTAGTTTAGTGTAGGGGAGACAGGGCATGGTTGAAACATGGAAAATGTTGTTACACAGCTATTTCCACCAGTCAGAGGTAACAAAGGGATCACATGATCTGCTTCTCCCAGATCCTACCTGGTGATTTTCAGAAACAGGTGCAATCAATTCCCAAAGAGAGGCAGAGAGAAAGAGGGGAAAACAGATTTTAGGTTGGGAAAGAATTTTTTTCTTTTATCAAGATGTATTTTTGTGATTATTTTTTACTAATGTAGAAAAAACACATTGCATGTATTTGATGACATTAGTGGTTGAGTAAATATGAAGCATTTTTTCCTTGTTATGCTAATAATGCTAATACAGCAGCTAAACAGTGGCTTACATGGTGGTGATGGGTTAAAACACATCTGTTGGATGTCTTTCAACCATTCCCTTACACATCACCAAAAGTATGCTTGAACATTTTTTCATAATGGCAGGAGCAGGGGGACAAATCCCAGGGGGGTACCAAAGAGTTGTCCTTTGTAATAATACATATACTCTCTTAAATCTGTATGTTTGGTTTTGTTCCTGTTTGTTGACAATTTGATAAAAATATAAAGTTGCAGAATAGTTTGATGTAGTTTGGTTATTCATAAAAGTATTTCTTAGTAGTAGACAGGTAGGATATGGACTTATAAGTAACAGTGACATAATTACTAATTACTAATTAATATCACTAATTTATATCACTATGTAAGATATTAGAGAAGGTATCAGAAAGAAAGAAAGAAAGAAAGAAAGAAGAAGAAAGAAAGAAAGAAAAAAAGAAAGACTAAAGCATTTATATTACAGTCCTCTCCAGGAATTACTCTCTAAAATATTACTGTTTATTGTCCCCTGCAACAATGAAAAGGGATTTTCAGGAGAAAGAAAGGTCTGACAGAGCTATGCCTGCTGATGTTTTGACTTAAGCATCTGATGAGGTTTAGTACTGCATGTTCACAGACATCACATCACATTCCAGAAGAATTAATCTGATATGCATTTTGATTTTGACGCATAAGGAGTGTGTTTTTATGACCTTTACCCAGCCAGTCAGCAGGACAACTATTTCAGATATAGTCTATGGACAAAATAACAAACAAAGTCCCACATGTGGTGTTCTCAGTGCTACATGGCTTCATCAATCTGTTCCTGGATATGATGGCTCAGCGAGCCTGTCTATATAGCTATACATAGAATTTAACATCATTATGCAAATGTTCATCAATTATGCATTTAATACTTCTGCATAAGCATGGAGTGTCATTAACATGCGTGTGCACACATATACTTGCTCACACAGTCTGGGATTGGAGAGAAAATTGGAGTGTTTTTTTTTTTTTTTTTTTTATGATCTTGAAATTGACATGCTGTGGTCTCTGCTCCGTACTTCATCTCACTGTTACTAGTTGGATGGTTGGTAACAAAGGAATAACATGTATGATTTTAGGTCATGAGGTCTGTGATCATTTCAGACAGGTTTGACTTGACTTCATTTGTAGGGAGCAAATTCAGGTCCTCTGTGCACAAATTTGAGAACTGTGGCTCAAAATTTCAGTAATTTATAAGAGCAGATGCAAAAAAAGGGGTTATACTATACCTTGTTGCCCCTATTTTAAAGCCACATAGATAAGCTTGAATATACTGACAACACTTTTTTGTTCATTGTTAAAGGAAATGTTAACGAATGTCAACCAGCTAGTGTATTAGCCAGTTGTGTATTGACAAAGAGTCCAAACTCTGGCTTATTGACAGGTTTTTAAACTGCAGGCCTAGTGTGTAACTTTAGCTCACTAAATGAAGGGTTAAGATTTCAAACATCGTTTAGATCAGTATTTTGAATATTATTCTAAAACCTTGATAATAAAGTGGTAGCATGCAGATGCACACAAAACACATGCACACAGATGCAGCTCAGAAGCAATAGGTTAAATGCTTTCTGCAGCCACACAAATGCATGAGTTCTGCAGACTTTTTCAGCACAGAGCAGAGGCTCCAAACCCTCCCTGACTGAATCAACCCTGATGAATATCTGTTGCCAGACATCATCAGACATTTTAGTCGTATGTGTGACTGAGAGTCTGTGTATTAGAGCAGCAAAGAGAAATGTACCCCTTGGGGAAGCCCCCTCTCTCTGGGAGGTCATTTCCTGTCTGACAAGAAATGTCTCCATAGTATTTTTGCTTCTCTGCTCCCTCATCTGAACCCCAGTCTTCACAGTCTCCCTTTTCCTCTCACAGGAAAACGCACAGTGAGGGAACAATCAACGCAGAATCAGACACAATGAGCTGCAGTCATTTTTTTAATGGCTAATGCTTGCATGTGTCAGAGTTAAACACCCACCCACCCACCCACCCACCCATCCATCCATCCATCCATCCATCCATCCATCCATCCATCCATCCATCCATCCATCCATCCATCCATCCATCCATCCATCCATTCATTCATCCATAAAATAAAATAAAAATCTAGAAGAGGAGACAGATTCATCCTGAGGACAGCTGAACCTGAAAGAGAAGCAGAGTTGTAGTAAAAGATGAAAACACAAGAGAAAGAAACAGATAAGACAGTCTGGGAGTAGTGAGAGGAGGGGATCAGGGAGGAGGGAAGTGAGTGAGCCTGATCCAGACAGATTGTTGTAAAGGGAAAAGTGCTCTGGAGTTGACCCAGATTCACAAAGAAGCTGGCACAAAAACAGAACTGAGGACCCTGTACAGAGCTGTCTGCCCCTGTGCCTGCACACAATGAGGGCTCCTAACTTGTTTTTCTAGCACATCCTTTCATCACCTTTCCTCCTCCCGGTGGGCCTCTCACTGTCCAACCCAGTGACCAGATGACATTTCAACAGCTCTGCAGAGACACCGAGTGTGTATATGAGGGAGAAGCCTAAATCTATCAGTGAAAACACAGGGGCTGTTTATCAGTCTGCACCTGAGCGTGTCTATTTCATGGGACTGCCAAATTTAGTGAGAGTGTGTCTGCATGAAATAAAGAATATCCAGGTCAGTGTAGGTGAGTCCGTGTGTGCATGTAAATGAGCTGGAGCTGTCGTGTAAGTAGGTCGTCTTGGTGGTGTTGAATTTCTCCAGCGCAGTCTTCAGGTGTTGAAGCAGTCGAAGTCAGGGTAAAAAGACAGAGGTCAGTTAACATGAGTATTAATAATATGCTACATTCAATCTGTCTATATCAGGGGTCTGCAACCTTACTATCAAAAGAGCCATATTTTTTTCATGTTCTAACAAAAAAAAAAAAAACTCAAACAGAAGTGTAGTGTTTAGGCCTACTTAGAAATGACTTCAACAATAAAATATGCAGGCCTACTTGAGTCTTTTTCATATTTGTGTACAACTAATAAAATAAAAACTACCCCACTTCAAGATGTATAAAAAGCCCATATAGCAGCTGCTTAGCAGCTTGGCAAAGTGATAATATAAATCTGTATTTTTTATGATTATGGCTGATGATTTATGGCTGTAGATGTGACTTTGATCTCAATTTACCATAACAGTTTTCAAAATGGATCACTTTTGTTTCTCTTTAATTTGGTGCTTTTCAGAAAATTTCTCAAAACATATATGCATATTTTAGTTGACAAATTGTTAAAACTTTAGTTTAATTTAACTTAATTTGATGGCAAAAAGGCAAAAATTAAACAAATAAAGAACTGGATCAAGAAAAACTTTTATCTTAATGACTTCCATTGCCAATGCCAGAGGGAACCACTTCAAGGAGGCTAAAGAGCCACAGGTTGGTCTCTATAAATATATTATCACAATACATTATATATTTATATCCTCTCCAACAACCTCTTTCATAGCAGGCACAACTGCTGACATAACAAGAAAAATGGTGATTAATTGATAACATCTAATATGAAACAAATCTTAACTAACCTGGGATGGAAATTACAGATCTTAAATTATGCAGAACACTTTTTTTTAGGGTGGGGTGGGGTTCTGTTATTCCCATGTACATGTTCTGTACATTTCAAGGTAGTCTGTAAAAAAATACCATCCTCCCTCTTAATCGTCAGATGTAGCGTTCAATGTGCTTATGTAGGTCATACTGAAGCATCATTATTAAAATCTGTCTGTTTAACAACCAGAGAAAAAAAAAAACACAGAGGTTTTGAGGGTCAACTTAGATGATGGTCTAAGATGCTTTGAGGAGGATCTGTTTTAAATGGACTGCCTCACCACCTTCTGGCCCAGAGTCTCACGCTGTGTTAAATTACTTTTAGCGAGGTGTGTGTTTATTTTGCAATTAAATGGAGATTGGATCAAAACAAAATTTCTTTGTTCAAGACAACTTTTTACTGGATATAGCATGCTGAGGTAAGGTATTTATCAGTACAGTTACGTGGTGCTACAGTTTAAACCCTGACATCAAGCAGACGTTGTAGTAGCCGGCTATATGTAGCGCTATCTGCATCCCAGTGCTCAGACATATCTGTAGGCTAACGTGGCAACAAGTAAACACTGTCAGTTTGTAAGTAGTTTAGTAGCCGTCTATATTAAGCGCAACTGGCAGTGCGGTGCTCTAAGATGTGTCTATAATGTGTATCATCAGTAAATCCTGGTTATGTCCTGCCAGTCATCTACCAAGCAGAGCTAACGTAACCTCACTCTTCATTTTATTGATAGACTCTCAAGTTTGAACAGACCACTGCAGAATAACTGCTGACTGTGGGTTGGAATGAACATTATCACAATGAATGGACATTGAATGGACATTATTACTACAAAATTAATCATAGAAATAGTTTCAAGCAGAGAAAACACAGATCTCTCTTCTCTCTACTAAACTTTGTCAGCCGGTGTGGTGTCATCATAGAGACCTAGAAGTGCCGTAAATTGGTCCAATCCTGCTTGACCTGATGGGGAAGCTAAGAAGTAGCAATTTAAAATAATCTGTAATCAACAATGCTTGTGCTGATAATCTCATTTTAAAGTGTGGATTACGATCAGGCATATATCCAGAAGGGAGCCCTTTCAAGATCACTTAAAAACTCCTCATAGCCCCTTTAAAATCCCCTACAGAAACTAAAATGCAGTGGCCATGTGTTAGAATAATACACCCTTTGTGTTTTACATCACACTTTTACAGAATATCTGTAATGACAGTAATCACACAATATGATAACTGTTAAAATTTTCCAAACTCTGATCTAACTGCTCACTTTTTGAGTTGCTAGTACTTCAGGACTGGAGATGAGCTCATAAGGGAGTGATTTTGGACAGAGCCCAGGTCTCTGGATCTGTAGCAGCCACTGGGATTCAGTCATCAGCTCTTTTGTTTGGTATGAGTGTGCTTTCAATGGCATGATAAAATGCGTTCACTGCTGAAGGCCGTCTGATTCAGTGGATTAAACCTTTAACAAACTTCCAGTTAAGGTCGTTTTTATCTACTTTAGCATCTTGGAATTGTACTATGTAGTTTTTATCAGTAGCTTGCTCCAGGCTTGTTATTGCTCATGGAGTTGCACGTGTTTTAGCTGTCTGAGTATAGGGATTCTAAGTGGTGTCTTTAGGTTAACTCCAGTGGTGCCAACCTTGAAATCTGATTGACAAACCCAAGTGCCAGCTAAAACTCCTAAACCATGGCAGCCTGACTGATGTTAAAATCAGCTGGCTTTGTTAAAAAAAGACAGTAAAAGACTTTCTTTCCTTGCATTTTAATGTGTGACATTTATTGTTATTGAATATTTTTATCGTAAGGTTGGACATAAATCCTTTTTGCACCATGAAAGAAAAAGCTTAGAATATCTACATCATCAATCTGTTGTGATCCCTTGCTCAGTTACAAATCATACACAGGAGTAGAATGTCTTGTAATGTTATCTGTTAAAGTAGACGTAATAAGCGAAGAAAGAACAGATAAAGAATGCTTTGAGTTTGTGTCTACGAGCACACCTGATTCATACGACGTTGGGCCAACTCTGAAGTTGGACACTTTAACATGGAACCCAATAGGATTTCCTTTGCTTTTGTAGCCAGCCTCAAGTGGGCACTCAAGGAATTTCTATTTCTATTTCAGCATTGGCAACAGACTGTAAAATAAATGGACATAGTTTTGTGATGCCACCCATTTGTTTCTGAACCAGTTTTGAGCCAAATTGATGCCAGGGACCATATTGGAAATGGGCCTCCACACTACCAGCTATTGGGCACCTGCCCGTCAATCAGCTGAGCTGTGCTTCTGATTGGGCAAATTGTGTTCTTAAAATCTGTTCCAGGTTGGAAACATGTTTATTCCTGCTGTTAAAATGGCTTTTCAGCTTGGAGTGTGGTTTCTTGTACTTCTGAACTGCAGATTCTGGCACTTTAGCCCTGCCTCATATTTCTAGACTGGCCACTTGGCTCAGCTAATGCAGATTAAAATGGATTGAAGTAGGGATGCACGATATTATCAGCACAATATCAGTATTGGCTGATAAAAGCTTAAAAACACGTTTATCGGTATCAGCAGATATGAAAATTTCTGCCCATATGCACGGCCGATAAGGTGCTATTCAGTTAGGATTATTATTATTTTCCATCTGAAAAATAAGCTCCTGAAATAAAATGTAGCACTTCATTTATTTGCACTGCAGAGCTCTGTGTCTGTCACCAGGTTGTTACAGTAGCTCTAAAATAATCAAATGCTATTGGTTATGTTTAAAAATGCATTGTACATTTAAAGTTCATGTGATCTAAAGAAATTATTTTTCTGTATTTCAATGCTGAATGTCTTGAGTTTGAAAAAATAATACATTTCTTATTCATGGTAAAATCAAATGTTTTTTGTCTTGTTTTATGTGTGTTTCTTAAACAAATAAGACCGTCACAATAAGAGTAACATATAAATTCCAGTACAGGATAGACTTAGCTTTCTTTACAGTGAAAAATACAAACAAACTTGTGATTATCGGTATCGGCCAAAAGGGGTTTCGATATATCGGCATATCGGATATCGGCAAAAATCCAATATCGAGCATCCCTAGATCGAAGACTAAAAAAATAAGGCAAATGGAATGTGTGGAGTTGGAAAGATGTTTTGCCTCAAACTGATGAATCTTTTTGGATGAGAGGGGAAATGTCTTCCTGACTTTACACAGTCCAGTTTAGGGATGTCGCGATCTGATACACTGATCGGTATCAGCACCCGATGTGGCTGTTTTTGGAGGATTGGATAGTATCGCATTTTGTTAGGTGATCAGGACTGATCCAGTTTTCATGTGTTTTCAGCACTGTCATGCTTTATGGCTGCTGTAAATCAAACCACGTGGCAAACATGTCCGCTGTGTTGGACTTCTTCTCTTTGGAAAGCAATGATAGTAAAACAGCGTCTTTCAACATTTGTAAAGTGAGTGTTCCTTGAGGAGGAACCAACAGGGCTTACTTTAATACAACAAATATGATTTGTCATTTACAACGGAATCATCCAACAGAGTACGGGATTTATCAGAGAAGGGGATCGGATTGGTATCTGATCAGTATTGGGTCAGTATCGAATCGGTATTGGATTGGATCGGAAGCAAAAAAATCTATATCAGGACAGGTACAAAGGGCTTCTTGTCTGACATGAATTTCCAGAAAGAAATTGAACGGATCACATTTTAATTACAATAATAACAGTAGTAGTAGTAATACTATGTGATGGGACTGCTCACGTGTCAGTGTTAATTATTCCTCAACATTATTAAAGATGAACAATGATGGAAGGAAACATTTAAAGATTCCTGGAAAGAGCTCTATCGTACCCGGTTCTGTTTTTTGGAACATATCTTGCAGGCACCTGAAGTGATTCTTGTGGCTGAAGGCACTGCGTTGTTGACCCCTGATCTAGATGAACACTAAGGACTGAGCACTGCCAAAACAAGCACACTAATAAAGAATTATGAAACAAAATCATAAACAGGAGTTATACTCTTGGTGAATTTATCCTGTGTACAACTCAAACACACAAACAGAAATGAATTTAATGTATACCACCAGGGACTGACATGTTACTAATGAGCCTCACACAAAGTCACAAACTCAGAGGGAGTTGTTTTGTGGAAACATGTGCGTCCTATTGTGCGCAGGGCTTTTGTATCCTGTGGGCTTAACATGCATCAGAGACACAATCTGTAGAGGACACATCCTGGTAACATAACACCGCATGAAACAAGCAGATTATCACAGTAATCCATGCAGGATGTGCCACAATGAAGATGAACAGCAGCTTTGATGCTCCAACAGAGCTGTAATCAATAGGAAATTAGTCAAACTAATAACAGATTGTGTCTGTGTGTGGCAATCTTGTAAAGTGTGTGAGGGTCTGTATGTGTAAATGTGTAGATGTTCAGTGATGTTGGCATGACTTTGATGAAATTCTAATGTAGAAAGTATTTGCGAGTTGCTTATAAGAGTCTTCGAAGGGAGAGCAAAGTAAGAGGAAGCAAAAGAGGGGATGAGGAGGTGGGATTGTGTGTGTGTGTCTTTGTATGTGTGTCTGAGGAGAGTTTACATGAGCAACAGCTGCTGGGATCATTAAGTGCTTTAGCTAAGGCTGGGAATCACAGATTCAGCCCGCGCTCACATGCATTAACTGTGTGTGTGTGTGTGTGTGTGTGTGTGTGTGTGTGTGTGTGTGTGTGTGTGTGTGTGTGTGTGTGTGTGTGTGTGTGTGTATGTGAATGTTTGTGAGTGGAAGGGTTGAGTGTGTTTATGCACTTAGAGAGCGATGGTGAAAGACTCCATCCCCTCTGTGAAACATGTGCCTGCAGCTCCTAAAAAATGTCGCTGTGAGTGAAGACGCTGTGTGCGCTGTTTGTTTTACAGAAAGTGTGGCCGTTTTTAGGCTCTGAAACGAGCATAAATGAAAGGATGAGAGAGGAGGGAACGCCTGGGCCCCATGCCTGTGACCCTCCATGTACCCACTGCTCATTTGCTCAACTTCCCCAGGTGGTTCCAATCCAGGAGAGGGGGAGAAAAACGGAGGGAAACGGTGGATGAGACAAAGAAATGTCTCTACAAACCATCACTCCAAACAGTCCCATTAAAATCTGAGCAGCAGAGCATGTCACAAACAGCACTGGGGGAACAAACGCCTGATTGCAATAAAACAAGCACATCATGCAATGTGGGAAATGCATTTGCTTCTGCATTCCTTTCTGCTTTGGAGGCGCTCCAGCCTCTCCTGTCCTGCATGACCTCCCGGGGTCATGTTTTGTCGTTGAGACCAACATGTTGAACGAGTGTTTGGGGGGGTAGAAGAGGGGGGACTGTCAGGGTTAGAGTCGACCCTATGAAAGTTCAGAACGAAGGGAAAAGAGCAGGAAAAAGAAGGAAGGGAGGTTCTTGACATCTGGAAAAAATTAGAGTGCATACTATTGCCCTGTTGAAAGGGTGGAGGGGGAGATAAGGGGGAGGAATAAAGAGGGTAGTGTAAAGGAAAGAGTATGTGAGTGTGTGTTGCGAGGACAATGCTTTGATCTGGAGTGTTTGATAGAAGCTGTCTGCATGCACATAATCAGCCTCAATCACATAATGACACAAAGGGAACATAATGCCTCCAGATCTGAAGATGGCTGAGCTGCAGAGAAGATAACACCGAGACTCAAGGACTTAAACACTCTGGAAACCGTTACAGTCTGCACAGGCATGCATATAAACACCCATATGCACGTTTCCAGCCATTATCATGTTACACTCAGCTTATACAATGCAAAACCAGACACGAGCAAGAGTAGAAAACGAAGGGCTTTATGAGTCACCAAACAAAGTCGCCACTCAGTAATTTAGAGAGACATCTGATCTCCAGCTGTCGAGCTCCAGTTCAGCATTGCATTGTATCTGTGCAACATCGCCCTCTGCAGCTGAAAAACGTCACAGCCAAAGGAGGAAAAAGTAAACTTATGGTGTTACAGAGAGTGCTGATCCTCCTCTGAAAATTTTTGTCAACTCACTGCCTCTTTGTGATACTGTGCGAAGTGAAGCTGTAATACCAGATTAATGGGTGCTGCTGACACATTGAGCTGGTCAAGGCAAGGCCTGGGCAGAAGCTGCTGGTGTAGCTGTGAGACTGGTGCCAAACCCTAGTTAACATGTTAATCAAAAAATCATAGGTGTCTCTGGTTGGTTCAGTCAAAAGCAGAACACAGTCTTGTTTTGAATTGAAGCTGGCACTCAGTGTTTAAAGACTCTTTTCATTTTTGTCTTGTGTATTTAATGATTTCTTTCTGCTTAAAGAGCACTGTTTGGTCATCAGAGCTGTCAACCAATCACCATCTTAATATCAAATAACAAACTAACACAACTTCTGCAAAAATAAGTAAATAAATAAATAAAAGCTGCAAGCAGGGTTGGTCAGGTCCTCGCATTGGCGTCTGTCCCTTTATGCCAGTTTCACCTCCACTGTCAAGGTTTCATTCTTTTCTGACCCTCTAAGAGGTATCACAATTAAGGTGATGTATTATTTTCCGCTCTCAGTCACATGACCAGCTTCACTGAACTCTCAATCAATGTGTGACATCACCACCAAGTGCGACTTTCTCAGGAGTGAAAATGACTTAAGTTTTAGAAACGTTTCCTCATAGATGCCACAGTTTTGATCAAATTCCCCTTAGTGAGAGGACCCTAATAAATAACACTTGCAAACAAATCAGCATGAAAATCAGGAATCAGGAATACTTTATTAATCCCAGGGGGAAATTTTGTAAGTTCCTACTCCAATACTCAAAAGATCCTAAAAAAAATTAAAATGTATTTGGATTTTCTACAGAAGGATGATGCCACTGAGACTAAATGCTCATAAACACAAAATAAAATGTGTCACCTGAAAGAGTTTCTGGAATGTTGCAGCTTGTAAATCGCAGATGACAGAGCAAAACTGAGATAAAACCTGAGCAAACCGAAGCTTTTGGTCACATTGTGTACTTTACTACCTGCAGGTTTACTTCATCAAATTGAGGCTCCTCCTGGCAATTTATAACTGATATCAAATCATTCTTTAAATGCGGTGCCTTTTGCGTCTCCAGCCTAAATCCAGCTGTATTTTCTGAAAATAATAGAATTTTAAAAAACTTTTTATTTTAGTGAAATTTCACTAATTATCTGTTAAAAACACAAGGATTTAACTCATAAAACTTAAACAGTTTTTTAAAATACCATTTAAAAAACTTAAAATGTGCTATTTTGCCATGTCCCCACTGCCCTTTACATTGTTTCGTTCAAGAAATTATGTTGTTGTTGTTTTTTTTTCCAAAATATTTCTGGATATTTTTATTCAGCTATAAGGGGTTCTTTATATATTTGATAATTTCATCAGCAAAATTTTTTATTTTTGTCTAAAACTGCAGTTTAATATTTGTCCCTGGATTTAGTGTCCACAGTGTTATCCTAAGTTACTGTACCTCTAAGAAGGCTCCACCAACATCAGCATGATGCAGTCTTTTGATGTGATGTCATTCCAGAGGAGGGAAATTCAACAGTGATAAGATTACTCACTTTTCTTGTGTTGATTTTATTATAGTTACTCTTTTATGATGAAGATCTAATGTGGTCCATCATAAAATGTCCACCGTGTTATCCCAGTTTCATGAAGATAATTATCAAATATCATAATTTTAAAAGGTTCCTGGGTAAAAATGTTGATTTCTTGTCAGCTATTCAAAATCCTGTTAGCTTAAATGCTAATAAAGCTAGGCTAAAAGCTATTTTTGTTGTAAAATGTCCACCGTGTTATTGTCCACCGTGTTATCCTTATATGGATAAGAGAGTGGGCACATTCATTGTGACATATATTTTTAAAACTTTAAAAAACATATTAGATTTAGCAGGTTGAGATTGACCTTTATGCTTTTCATAAAGCTTAGAGTCATGTTTTTAAAAAGAAACATCAAAATAAAATAAAAAAGTTTTTTTTACCATTTCTATGACCCAAAAGGCACCGCATTTAAAGAATGAAATGTATGACCAGCAAAAGGAAAACAGATCATACAGGTAAAAGCTACAGGGTGCGTGGGCAACAGGTGAAGAAAAAATTCCTTTGTTTACATTTTCCAATGCAAAGAGTCCGTTGTATGTGATATGTTTGACAATTGAAATAAAGAGCAGGATCTGAATTAAATTTAAACATACACAGGAAACAGCTTGCTGAGTGACAAATCACTTCACTTAGTCCATGGAGGAGTGATGAAAACCCAAAAGTTCCCAGCAGGAGCTTTTAATAAGTTGTTGATCCCTGGGTAAAACTAACAAATCATACACTGAGTGGGAGAAACTTGGACCACACCAGAAGCTCCCTTGTGAGCTAATAAGACTTGGGGTCAAAGGTCATTTTTGGCTTTAAAACAGAGATCCTGTCAGCATCTTGGTTCAGGGGCCTTGAAGTTCTGAGGCAGACTTCCTCCAGTTTTAGAGACCTTTTGACTCTGCAGCTCAGTGCACGGAGCTGAGTAAATTACAGACTTATGCACTGAAAACAGCTCCGGGGACTTTCCACCAACTTGTGTTCTTTGTTAAAAAGAAATCCCCACAAGCGAGCTTTTTAGTTGCTGTCATACGCATGCAGTGACAATATTTGGCCTTTAGATGTCACTGTAACACACAATCTGCCAATCAGTTTATTTTATGTTAATGTGTTCAAGTGTAAGTGACAAAAAGGTGATAAGAGTATAAATAACAATACTGGAATAAATCAGTGCTTAATCAGCTTCTCATTTTATTCACTTTCTCTTCTCCAGAATCTCCTTTGTCTTTAACTGCGCTGCTCAAAGAAATAGTTATTAAGGCACCACCTGTGAGTCTGGCGGTTTACTCCCCCGCTGTATGTATCTCTGTGTGTAACCAGGCGTGGTTTGTGTGGTATGTCAGGGTGTGTTTTCTCGTTCTAATGTGATTTAAAAAGTACAAAACAATCCACCTGGTGTCTGACAGTGGTACAAACACAATCTCATTGTTTCCATCACGTGTCTTGTACTTAAAAAATCATACCAAAGCATTTCAGTGATAAACGCACATTTTTCGGCCAGCCGGCCCTGAGATTGTGGGCAGACATTCCTTGAAACTCCAAACATTGGCATTAGTGTTGTTGGCTTTAAGTATGTGGACACACCCTGCCTCACTCTCCCTTTCAGAGACCTTTTTTCCTCTATTTTATGTTTTCCCTCCCCTCTGTTGCCATAGAAATCAGCGTTGGCAGGAAGTGACAGCCTCGTGCCCATGCAAAGAAGGGAACTTGTTTTGTTGGGTAAACAAATACAAGGCATAAAGGTGGTTCACAAGGACAATGGAGGTGAACTGACAGAGCCAAAGATTCTCCACGCACCACTTTTTCACTGGAGACAAACAGATATAAGTGGAAACACACAAACACATGCTCAGTTGTTCTCCCACTTGCCGTCCGTCTGGGTGCATTTCACACAACTTCTCTCACTTACTCATCGTCTCAGCTAAACAGTCAGCACTTGTGAGTAAAGCCAGCTTTTGCAATCAGAATGTCAGAGGAAAAGCACCAAACAGTCTGTCATCAGACAAGACATACTGTAACTCCAAAACCAAGTACATTTAAATTTATGAACAAGCTGTTCAGTCCATGACAGGGGCTAATATTTCAGTCATTCTTCAAGCAGACATGCAAAACAGGACAACACATGGCAAAATTCTTTTGGTATAAAATGTAGGTAGCACCTCATTGATAACTTTTGTTTTTAGGAAATTGCAATGGACACTTAGCCTATCACTTCTGATGCCATTTTCCCCTTTTCTTGTACCAAATGTCTTAAAGGCATATATTTATTTACTGCCTTTTGTCTTGGACTAGCCTGCTACATGATGAAGTTCGACTGTATTTTTTATCTACTTTTTAATATGTCCTTTTTTGTTGAATAAAGTATATATTTCTGAATTTAGAATGGTTGCCACGGAGCTTTAATTTAAAGTGAATGAAAAACACAATACCCAACGAATCTAAATACAGGCTATCGGCAAAGCTAAGAAAGGAAACCACTTAAAGGCCTTCATTAACACACAGCAGCACCTTAAATCGTGTATTAGCGTAACTTTACATAACCTGTGGGTAGCTGGAGCTCACCTGACTGATACTCCATTGTCTGTGGTTAAACTCACCTTGATTGTATCTTTCAGTCATCGTCCATTCTGCTTCCGTCACTCGATGGTCCGTTCAAAAACGGGCCCGCCCATCCTTTATTTCCCGCCCCTTCCCGGCGTTCTCAACTGTGATTGGCTCAGTCAAACGTCACTTACTCCGGCCCATTGAGTGAGCCCCGCCTCCTCCACGAAGCTTGAGCACTGAAACGAGGAACAGAAGCCCTGAAGCCAGGTACAGTGTGTTTCTACACTATCGGGATGCAGTAGCTGTCACCACAGAACCGTAAGCATTTCCTCTCATGAATACTCATAACTGTTGTGTTATTATCTGTGTGTGTTTCTGTTTGCTTTGTCTCGCTTGTGTTTGAATTAAGTCGCGCAGCTGACAGCGCTCCTGTCGTCTCTTTCGCTCTCAGTGTCAGCACTGAAGTCAAATAACGCTTTCGATAGAATTATTAATGGACTTCCTTGTGAGATTATCCTTTAAATTGCCACGTGAAGGCATCTGTGGACTCGTTTCAGTGTTTTTTCTCAGTCTAATCGAGGCTGTGTTGCGTTTACCACCACATGGGAATAAGGGACATTTTGGTCTGCGCTGACAACTTTGAGCTGCTGTGTTGGCTGTGCTGTTGTTAGGAGAAACTTCACTGAGCAACAGGGCTGTGGACTCCAACGGGACACCTGTGGTTCCCGAAGTTTCCCCGTGATGATGACTATTTCATTCAACCAATAAGCGCCAGTTTCAGCATTGACATAGTCCCAAATACAAAGTATGTTTACTTTTATTTAATACTTACATTAACATACTATATCATAACAGTAAAAACAGATATAGCACACTAAAACAGGCATTTGTTTGAAGAAACTGTCATATAATCATTAATGCATCATATGTATATGGCACAGGTTGCTTCACAGAGGGCATACTTAGTTAATAATGAAGTTATTGAAGCCATATCATTAATAAAGACAGAGACTTGAAAGCTACCTTAACCAAAAATGTCATTATTTATTTTCTTCTAGCATCAAATGCATTTGCTTCTTTTTTTGGACTGTACTGTGATAAACTCAGCGCTCTCTTCGATTAATCAGCTTGTTTAAACAATATTCAATTACAAATTGAGAATTCACAATAAGAGCAATCTCAAGTCAGTTAACTACATTATTATGTGCTTTGTTGAAATACACTGTTTGTTTAATGTAAAAGAGTTCACTTAAGCATTAAAAAACCTAAATTGTACAGAGGCCCTAAGAGGACAAATATCAAAACATTTTCTATAGGTCAATATCCTGAGATGAAGGATTGATTTCGGTTCATTTCTCTAGATTTCATGACATTTTTCTTTGTATCTCTCCATAACAAGTGTGTAGGTTGCACATCTGCTCAGAGTTTTTATGGTTTTGACCTTATCGATATTTTAATACATTTCTTTCACTTTATGAGAAGAGAGAAACAATCTTTTGCATCCCAAGCCATTAATTTGTAAGCTGATCATCAGTCGTTCATCAGTTTCTCTTCAAGTCTTTGTGCTGCTTGAGTATCTTTGACTATAAGTCAGCACCTTACCTTTGGTTGCAGACAGGATCATTTAATGCTCGAGCTGTGGTGGCATCATTCTCATCAAGCCAATCACAGATTACATGTGCACACACAAGCTAGTGCGAACAGAACTGTATTCTATTTGGGTATTTTATTAAGCTTGTGAGGTTAGCGTGATATTCTGCTAGATGTTAAAATGCATGCAGTCTTATACATGATGTTAATAGTTGAGGTTAATGATGCAAAATGGGTCAGATAGGCAGATAAGTGGAAGTAGTAAGTAATGTAAAAGAAAGAAAAACTTTTTCAGTGTTGTTGGTCGTGGAAAAATACAGCGCCTTTGGCTGTAAGAGTCACAGTAGACCAAATAAAACATACAATAAGTAACCAGTCTGATATGTATAGACTGATAAATGAGGGCTTGAAGTTGAGCTCGGAGCACACCCTGCTACAAAACAGTTGGGTGCTGTGCTCCTCCAGACTGCTCTCTTTGCACTTGTGTGATCTCAGGCCAGTAGAGGATTACTCCTCAGGAATCAATGAAACCTGTCTATCAGCTGATTGATGTTCGTCCCATCGTTGGTGTTTCCGGGTGTAAACATCCAGCGTGGCTGATGTGACTCACTGACTTATCTCTGTGTCATTCCCTCCTTTACACGACACCCACTTTAAAGCTGGTAAACACAGAGCTTGCCTGCCTTTGACTAATTCTGCAAGGGTCCACGCTGAAGTCAGCCAGCCATGGATCTCCTCTGGTTTCGTAAGGTTACAGGACGCTTTGCCCTACTTCTAATAGATCCGTCAGGTCGACACTCACGAGAAATCATGTTTCTGCTGCCAACAGCACAGGATCTATAAATAGCCCCCTGTATTATGCCCTCAGATTTTACATACAGAACCAACAAACTGAGCATATATTCTCGCCTTTGCCTTTTTGTATCCATGGCAACCAGAGATTGGGCAGTAACACAAAGTGTCCCTTGTCTCTGCAGGAAAAAAAATCCTTTGTGTTGCATCTTTTTCTTTTTCTCAAAACTGTGAGGGCATGCTGGCTCTCAAGCTGCTTTTCTTTCTCTTTCTGTTTGATTGGCTGTGAAAAGAGATGTTGAACGTCAGATCGAGGCAGCAGTTTGCTCTTTGATCACTTGCTGATGCCCACAACCTTTTCTCTCTCGCTGCGAACAGGAACTACTTTCAAAATATGAACATCGTTAAAAACCCACTCAGCCAGACATGGAGCCAGAGGTCAGATTAGCTAAGTGCTAATGCTGCAAAAACCATGTGCTTCCACACATCCATTCATGTAGTAGTAGTGCTATGATAAATTTAGGTGTTGATGCATCAAGTAGCCTAGAAATACCGCCAGATGTGTGTCTATTTAAAGCATCTTACGCCAGCTCTCAGCTTGATTATCAGCGGATCATGCCCAGCTTTAACTGGATAATTCTGTACCGGAAGACGCTTTACGGCGGCAGAGTCACAGATGGACCATCTGTGCGAAGACCTTTTTGCTGTCCCAGTCAGCCTGTAATGGGGGGGATATACAGATACGTGGATTGCTGGCTTGATGGCACTCTGCTGTTGTTGAAAGAATGTGTACAGGCAGAAAGCAGATGGACAAGCTCCAAAGTCAGCGTCTGTGTGTTTGCCGTGCCTGGACTGGAAACTCCTGCCTGACTGTCCCTCAGGCTGGAGTCCGGTTTGTCTTAAGATCCTTTCATGAAAACTGGTGAGCAGCAGCTGAGACTGTGTTTTACAGAAGCCACAGGGCTTTCTCTGAATTCACAATATGTGTTCCCTGTAGCTGTGACCCACACAACAAGGAAGTGATAACGTACTTGATGACGTTGAATTATTGTTGTTGGAGTTGAGAGCGTTTGAAGAACAGCATTCCTGTGCATGTTAAAAGGCATGTATGTGGATGAACACCACTGGTTATGTGACAGCTGACGTGTCACTGTAAAACTCCACCTGTGTGACAGTTTGAGGACTGATTCTCATCTTAGACAAGAATGATTCAGACAGTGCCGAGGATATTGGTGATAGCATGCTCAGATGGTTAAAAATCAACATAAAATAAAACATTTTAAACCAATTCCCTCTAAGAATTATTTTCTGCATTTTAAGTTCTAAATAATGATTACAAAGAAGCAGAACAACATAATATCAGCAGATAAAAGTTTAAAGTGGACATATCATGCTGATCCCTGATTTAATACTTACATATAATGAATTTGAAAACAAGACCTTTCACCCCCTGAATTTTCAAAAAATGAGATATTGTATTTTTTCTGATATCCTAAAACGAGATTTGATGCCCCCGAAAATAGGTCATTGACATTTGGCCGCAAGATTTCGACCTTCATGACGACACGAGGATCCTTTCTTTTTATTGGAGTAATCTGATAAAGCAGCTCCTCCTCTGTGATGTCAGTTAGTCACACAACCGCCAGCGAGGGATACACCCACTAAGAGTCGACTGACTGAGTGCTGGATGCAGGGACTCTGCTCTGCTGAGCAGCTTGGCTTTACATGGTGAATTAGCAGTTAAAACACTGCAGTTTTAGCAGACATCGTAATACTTGTGAGTAGTGGTAGACCGATATATCGGCCGGCCGATATATCAGGCCGATATTTGGACATTTGTCCCTATCGGCCATTGGCCGTATTTTCTTTTAAAAAGCCGATTTTTGATCCGTTGTATAAAATGACGCAATTTTTGATCAGGTACAAAAAAGATGAGCACCTCAAACTTGTGGAACCACTTAGATACATTACATACTTTTGTTCAAATTATATTTATAAGTTTAAATTTCTTTTTTGACATTTTAAGAAGAGTGTGAATGTTTACTACTGCTTGTTACATTGTGTGTTTACTCAGACAAAATATTTCATTGTTTTGAAAGCTGATTACATGTTCAGAGGACTGGACACGACTTGTTGTAATAGATTTCTTTTAG
The DNA here is from genome assembly GCF_033239565.1 of Halichoeres trimaculatus. NCBI lineage: Eukaryota > Metazoa > Chordata > Actinopteri > Labriformes > Labridae > Halichoeres > Halichoeres trimaculatus. The sequence continues at coordinate 22,279,215 of NW_027437192.1, forward strand.
TTGCTCAGAAATTGCTGCGTTTCACAAAAATGTGATAAATATATATTTATTTAGCAATCGGCCTGAATATCAAATTGGAAAAATCGGCTATCTGCATCGGCTGCCCAAATTTGGAAAGCATCGGCATCGGCATCGGCCCCCAAAAAACACATATCGGTCGACCTCTACTTGTGAGACTGTGATATTTGCATGCTTGTTCTGACATGCACTGTGAACCTGGACCACAATAATGCTGCGGTAATAACATAGTGGGGAACAGACGGTAGAGGCAATCTTTAGACTACACTTTCAGCATGATGGATAAAACAGACAGAGAAAAGTGAAGGATCAGGATGGAGCCCTGTTATAGAAATAGTTTTTTGGTGAAGTCTGCCTATATTTCCACTAGGGCTGCACGATTATTGCAATCGCAATGTCAGCACATTCAATTACGTAATCGCAAAAGAGGTTATCGCAATCGCAATGTCAGCACATGCAATTCAGATTTTTCTCTATGATAACCAAGCAAGTCTGTAGACTCATCATGACAATCGCAAATTGCACCTTTTCCCCAAATCGTGCAGCACTAATTTCCACGTATAAACTTCAGTCATTCCATGAAGCTAAGGAACATCACAACGACCACGAGCTTATGAGCTTTACAAGCAATATGATTGAGTTTGTCGGTGTGAATATTCAGCCTTTCAGCATGGGGGTCAGTAATAAAGGCCTCCACAGGCTGGTGATGAGCTCAGAGCCTCACAGCATCATACCTACAGCCAGCGCTGCTCCTGAAAAGCTTCATCTTCAGTCATGAAGAGAAGCAACCAGCTAATGCTACTCACATTAGCTTCACCACAGACTTCTAGATATTGAGTCCCATCAGCAGATTGACATCATGAAGTCCACAGAAGTGTCTCTTCTAGTTTTCCATCATTTAATGTTGAAAAATAATACATCTGTCATTTTAGTCTGTAACACATCGAGACATAACAAGTTAAGATAAACAAGTTTATACTAGTACAGGAAAAACTTGGTTTTCTTTCAATGTAAGAAAAAATCAGGAGTATCAGCATCTGTAGTGTCTGTGACAAGTCAACATTTTTCATCTGTGGGTCATAAAAGGAAGATTTCATGTAGTTAAACTTCCTAAACTGTATCCGCTGATACTGTAAGCCTGTGGACAGAAAGTATTGACTGTGACAGATTTACTGTTTGGCCTTTTAAGTTCTACATGTGCACTTAAAGTCGGTCACATGTCATGCTTAAGGGGACATGGATAACTGGAGTGACAGTCATGTTTGTGTACTAAGCAAACATGGTCGCTGGAACTGGGACAAGTGGAGGACAAAACCTCCTTCTTCTCCTTGTGTAGAAAACACATTTACTTTGAACTCTCAGCATGAAGCTATGAAGTCTACGCTCACACTTAGGGTTGCTAAATCACAGGAATTTTCAAAGTTGGAAACTTTCCATGGGAATTCTTTAACAGGAATTTTAGGGAATACCTGCAGTTTCTGGTCATATACATGTAAATATGAAACATTTTGGTTTGGCGTTTATTTTGGTTTGGTTGGAAATTAAAAAATGCATTCTCAGGGAATTTAAGTTAAAGCATGCTATCAAGTATATTTCTCTCAGTAGGAATGCACGATATTGGATTTTTGGAGATATGCTGATATTAAATAACTAAATTAGCCAATGCCATTATTTTTTTCTGTGCACACAGTTGCAGAGATTATCAACTCTCTTCTGTATTAGAAATAGTATAACGTATTATGGTGCATACTCTTGTCACATTTGTTATGTAAGATTAATTTCTTGTGCAAAATCAGAAAAATATATACTTGAAACTGTATATTTATTTATGAGAATTACCTCCAAGCAAAAAGAATCCAAAAGATAATTCCTACTTAAAAGGTGGATGATGCTCTTCCTGAGAAAATCCTAACAATCCTCACAACCACAAAGAGGTTTACTTTGGTAAATGGTAAATGTGCCTTAATGAGCCTGCTACATATGGTGTACAGACTGCTGCTTAGATTCAAGTTTGACTTAAAACAGGAACCCAGTATGTTTCCACTCAATCTGAACCGTGCAAACAAAATCACAAAAAGTGCAAAAAAATATCTGCAGCCTCAGCTCTTTTTTTTGGTGGTTCATCACAGTGGCAGAATTTGGTGTGCGATATCAGCCAATACTGATGTTGTGCCGATAATATATCGTGCATCCCTGTCTCTCAATACTATCATCGATACCTACCTAGATAGGACTTCTAGACTCCAAATCTGGAAATGTGGTCCTAAATGTGATCAAATGTGTTTGGAATTGAAAGTACCTGATTCGGTACCCATAGGGATGGGTACCGAATCAGGTACTCTTATAGGTACCGACCGAAATCTGTCAAAAGTACCGGGTACGGATTCACGAAAAATCAAAAGGTACCATGTTTAGGTACCTAAATGCATCTTTGTGACTATGAGGGAGAGGAGGAGTAGGTGATTTTCCATGCTGGACATGAATACAGCATTACAAGGTTATATATTAAAGGATATATATGTCAAATGAAAAACAAAAAAATATATATACTATTAAGCAAATTGATATTTTTTTACCAAATGAGCACAAAAAAGTATCAAAAATTGGTACCGTTGAGCACCAGTATCGTTTATTATGTGAAAGGTACCCATCCCTAGGTACACAGATCATTTTGTATTCAATCATGTTGTTACAACCAACATTATTTTGAAATTATTTTAATTGAAAGCCACAAAACCTCCCAAGCTAAAATTCCCATGGGAATTTTAAGGAAACTTTCCTGAAATTCCATCTGAAATTTTCATTCCCTTTGTAACCCTAGTCCCATTGCTATTGTCATATAGAAGTATAGTTCTAATTCAATTATTTCCTTCCTAATTCTGACTCTGATACCAGGGATTAATCTGATCAAAACACACCCAATCAATAGGTCCAGTCCTGATCTTCTAACCCGTCAATCCCATTGAAACTCAAACTGTACGAATCTCTCCTTTATCTGTGAAACTTCCAGAGTGAATGACCAGCAGACAGGATGTTTTTTCAGCCTATTAGACTGAGCAGCAGAGATCTTGCCTAGTCAGCACTGATATCTGTTGCAGCTTTGACAGAAAAAATTAACAATTAGGAGATATTCAAGCTCCCAGGTGTCCGTTGGATCACTAGTATACAGACAACACCCCGTCTGCCTCTTCCTGCATCCCATCAGCTGATCTCATGAATGCTGACACAGGTTAAAAACAAAGGAAAACACTTTAAGTCGTCCTAACCTTTGCCTTCAAACCTGTTTATTTCCTCATTTGAGCCTTGTGACTCTGGCATTAGCCTTGCATTACAGTGGCAATGACCCCTTTTCCATCTTAACAGATCATTTACAAGGTGTTGTGCCATTAATGATTGACTCCTGTTACGTAAGTCTGAATGCAAAACCTCAGCACTTCTAGTCTTACAGTGCAGGAGGCTCTTTACGTGGTGTACAATACTACAGTAATAACTCAGGCGAGGTAAGTAGGCCACTCACATCTGGGCTGACGTCTCCCAGGTTCATTTATGGATTTTTACACTTCATGTGTGGCAGAAAGTACCCAGAGTGTGTGTGAGTTGGTGACACTTCAAACAATCTTTTCAGAGACGCGGGGACACTTTTTGAGGTTTTGCTCAGAGATAAGGTTTCGTTGCAAACTTTGCTGCTGAGTTGTGTGAAATGGGGAAAAAAGGCTGAGGACTGGAAGGCACGGCTGAGTGTGTTACGTAAGGTGGTGCTTCATGCTGCTGCACTTACTCACCGGCTATTGTGTTTATAATCATGGTGCTTTTCATCTCAGAGCACATTCAGAGCTGGAGATTTACCATGGAGGCCCTGAGCACCTGCATAGCCTGCTGGTTCATCATGTTTCTCATGTGTAGAGTCTGGACTGTGTGGAGATGTATTTACATAGGCGTTAATATGCAGAAAGCATGTGCACTGAATTCCTGAACTCTTTTCCACCCGCACAGAGCTGCTGCCCGAGTCGCTAGACATGTCACAGCCTGAAAAGTGTGAAAACACAACAGCTTGATGAGCTAATTTCAATCTCCCAAAGTTTATCATCACCAGCCTACTCAAATATGCTGCATGCTTTTAGTCTGTGCTCCAGAGCTGTGAGGTAAGTCCAGTCTGCTTTTAGCCCAGCGTTGTTGACTGGAGCGCGCTCTGTGTTATGGAGTGTCGAGGGGTATCGAAGCAGGGAGCACATTCCTTCCTGCTGATGACTCACGTCCTGGGCTTGGTACTGACTGTAAGTCAGGCCTTGGGGAACCACAAAATAAACACACACACACACACGAACACACAGGAACACAAACCACCAGACTGTTTGCAGAGGATGTATAAAAGTTAGCTGCAAAATCCGAGAGTTTACACAAATTTGCATGCAAGCACTCAAAGCAGAAAGCATTATTTTAATACAACCAGACAGTCTGTGTAGAAAATGTTCATGCACCTACCCTAGTTTAGTCTTCTGGCTGTGTCAGCGCACACAGGGAGTGGCATTGTAACACACATAGGGGTAAGATATACACAATCAGGCTAGGGCATGAATGAGGAATGAGTGTTACATCACTGCAAATGTGGTGATCTGTGCTCACTCTGTTCACCCATCGACGCGTACAGTAAAACTGTGTAGAGACAAAACACAACACAACAGAAGGTTTTTATTGCTCCTGATTGAAATAATCTACAAAATGTTGTTGAAAAAGTCAGATCCCACAGTGACAGACATTGTAGTTGAGCGTCAGACACACAACATTTAATAAAGTAACTTCAACCTTAGAAAGCAAACAGACCTGTGGAAGTAAAACTCATAGAAGTCATCACTGTTGAAGCCACAGTGATCCAGTTCCCTCTTTTGTCATAGGAACTTCAAACTATGGGCTCACTTAAAGTTTCCCACTTCCATCTGCTGATGCTACATATCTCTGTAGTATCTTTTTAAGAAAGTATCAATAAATAAGTGGAACAACAACCTGTTCTAGATTAAAAACTTAAAGCAACCAGTCTAAGCAACAGATAACTGTCGTTTAGATGTCCTGATTTCTTGGGATACTTCAGAAATTATCAATCCAAAAATTAAACCACAAGAAAATCTAGGCCCATATGCACGTCCAGCCATTGGTGATAAAAACAGATCATTTACACCAATGGTGAAGAAATAACTAGCAGAATGCATGAGCAAAGTTAAAAACCCAGAGCATTTAATGGTAGTACCACAGACTGTATGATCAATGGACGTAGCCTCCATGGTCTCACCTTTCGGTTTCTTAAACAGATTTTTGAAGCAGATTAGCTGACGTGGCCATATTGGAAGTGGGTCAGGCTTTGAGTCTCACACTCACAGCTATAGGGTGCCCATCAGTCACATGAGCTGAGCTGTGCCTCTGATTGGACAAACTTACGATCTTAATATCTTCCGAACTTCCGAGTTGGAATAAAATTTACCCCTCATTCAGTGTGTGCCGATCATAGACTGTTAAAAGAGAATGGACGTCATCTTTCTGGGCTCGAAATGAGGTTGGCACAAACCTGCTCCCCCTGGTGGCTGGCTGAAGTATAGGTCAAAAACTCCATATCCCCATTCATTCTAGATGGGCTGTGGACAAACTTCAAAGAATTAATACACCGTAGAAATATTTCTCACATCCGATTGTTGTGGTGGCTTAAAGATATTTGTCTGCCTTGTATTAAGGTCCTCTTTTCTCTGAAAAGTTTAATTTTCATTAGTTTAAAGAGGTTAAAAACAAGGCTTTACATCTCATGTAACAATGATTGACAGATGCTGTTCCTGTGTATTTTTTCAGGGATTGTAAAATATTTCGGGAGGTAGAGTCAAGACGAGATAAGATTCTCTCTGCGTCCCTCATAGTCTCTACTGCACAGACTCCAGCTGCACAAAGGCTGCCAATGGCTGCGCCTGTGACAGGGGTATTTTGGCTTCACAACTGTACAGTGGTAAATGGTGAAGCCACACTGTCCACTCTATATACAGTCAATAGTGCTTAAAGAGATGATAGCTTTTCAGGTTTGGGCTGATTGATTTTGGAAAATAATCGAAATGCATTTTTTGGACCAATATTGTGATTGCAATTTACCTTTATTTACTGCACACAAACAATAAATCATCCTATGGTATCATCAACACAACAAATTAACTATTCTGAACAATTCTTTCTGGCACTTTTTAATAGAAAAAGAAAATGGGACTGTGAAACTTTACTGACGTCCAGTTGTCAGAGTAACAAACCAAACAGAATAGAGTGAATAAGGGGTTTGGCTCTACCACAATCATTCTACTGTATGGATCTCTTTAGCTTACAGTTTTTTGCTGGAAAAACCAGCAGATGGACTTTTGCTTGTTTTAAGGAAGTACAAGTTACTGCATTCCCTCCAGGTCTGTGTACATGAAACTTCTTCTTCTTTTTTTTTTTTTTTTTCAAATTGCAGCCTTTCTGATTTGAAAATTGCATTCTATGACATTGTGATTTCAGTTTCAATTGGATTAATTGTTCAACCCTTTTTTAGACCCAAGCTGTTTTTTGAACCAGGCTGTAATTTTTTTGAATGCTGTTAAAGTCTTTTTTTTTTTTTTTTTGGCTTGGTGTGTACGTGGTTCTCAGTCTTTCTGCAGCCAGCCTCATGAGGATTCTCAGTGAACAGCAACTTTTCACACTTACACGTAGGCTTTATTTATTATTTTCTAAACCATATGTTGCCCTTTGGCGGAGACTTAAGAAACAGCAGATTTTAGCACTTCTGCATTGTCTCATATTTTGGGGCTGTAAGTTGCTGATTGTTGTTAATAATAATGATAATAATAATAATGATAATAATAATTATACATTTTATTTGTAGAGCGCTTTTCTAGATACTCAAAGACCCTTTACACAGGTTAATAATAAAAAAAGTTTATAAAACAACACAGAAATAAAACAGGAATTTAAAAGAAGCAAGACAAGAAGAAAGAAAAAAAAACAAATTATATTCAGAGGCAATCAACCATTAAAAGCATTTCACAAAAGGTGGGTTTTGGGGAGTTTTTTGAAAGTGGAGAGGTTGGGACAGGTACAGATGTTTAGTGGTTGTGTGTTACTGTCTAAGATGAAATATGCAAAGAGAACAGATATTCAGGGGATGAAACTTTTGGAAAAGTATGAAAGAATGAAGCAAATTTAGATTTAGGAGACAAACTTTTTCAGTCATCAGATGAGATAAGGGAGGCAAACGAAGTTTCAAACTGGCAAAGGCTCTTGGCTTTTACGTGTCTGGCTCCTTCCAAAAGGTGTGTGGTGATGATGGGAGTTCATCAAAAAACTGTGTGTAGAGTTATTCATTGAGCTACTGAGGCATTGCTGCAGATGCAGTGAGCAGAAAGGAAGTTTAGTAGAGATGTCATTCATGGAAAACTGCTGCAAAAGTATTTCAGGTCAGGACGATCTTTTTTTATACAATGCCTTTCCACTTCAGAGGGAATATTTTCTTTTTTCTCATACTCACATGTTCGCTTATAACTGTGTTATTTATGTGGGACTGTAATGGTAAAAACAGTCAGTGACACCTTTGTTTTGACTCAACGTGTGATCTTGAGCATTCAAATGTATCACAAAAGAAGTGAGTAAGAGCTCAAAATAAACATCCTGAAGAGTCCCATATGTTCTATTCTGGATCTTTGTGTCTTTGACTACTTTGGATTTTGGGAATTTCATATCCTGAATCAACTGTTTCCCAGTCAGACACAGTGAGTAAGTATTTCCTCTCAGTTTTTTTCTTTGTCACTCTGCTCCTGCGCGCTGCTGCCGTTCTCTTTAAAAATAAGCCTTTGTGCCGCACTGACATCAGTTGGGTTCGACCTCTTTCTCTCCGCAGTGCTGACTGTTGCGGCGTGGCCTTCAAAGGTCAGAGTGATGCTCCCAGCGGCTCTTCTGTGATCTGTGTTGCTGCGGTTTCTAAGGGAACGAGACGACGACGGTGGGCAGAAAGCAGTCAAGTCGCCAGAAGATGACGTCGCCGTCACCCACTCACAGTGACAGCAGCGGGTCCTCGAAGCATGACAGTAACCAGGTATGTGTGTCTGTGGTATGTAAATGTTCAGGCTGGCATGTCTCTTTTTGTTGCTGTTATCTTTCTCTGTTCTTTCCTGTGAGCATGCAAACCCCACTCTTTACATACTGAAAAATGCTTAAAGCACTTGAACACAAATATTTCCACAACATCCAAAACTGTCGCCTCATCACTGAAATAGGTCATGTTGTGACAATAATATGTGCTCTGTCCTCCTGTTTGCGTTGTGCTCTCCCTCCAGGGAGACTCACCTGTCTGTCTAACTCAAACAGTACTGCCTATGTGTGTCCCTGCAGGACAGCTGGGAGATCGTGGAGGGGCTTAGAGGGGCTCCGGCGAGCATGCAGGAGCCCGACAGACAGGAGGGCCTGCTGCTCAAGAGGAGGAAGTGGCCCATGAAAGGGTGGCATAAGGTGAGCGCCTCAGCAATCCTTTTAAAGCCCCCAGACAGAAAGATGTCTTTTTATAGAGCGCTGCTGCTCTTCGTATTGAACCGGAGAGCTATTTTCAACCTGAACTTGATTGCTTTTGAAACAAGAGGTGTAGAATTGTGAGCGGTATCTTGAGGTACAAAGGCTTTGTTTAGATCTGTGTTGCTAAAAATATCAAGCTAAACAGTTTTTTGTTGTTGCTCTGCTTCTGTTAGGCATGCATGTTGGGAGAAATATATTATCGTCCTGATCTTACAGCTTCTTCGTCTATCTGCTGTTTTTCATGTATTGCACTGTATCACTGATTGCAGCATTTCTTTCCTGAATCCAAAGTGAATTTTAGAAAGTATTTCTAAATTGGCTGCAGTTGATGTAAAGGTAGCTGACAGCTCCACTGAGCTTCGTCAGAATGGTGTGAAACTGGGGCCGTTATCCCAGGCTCACATCCAACAGGTAGAAAGTGCTCATGCTGAGTACAAAAACAAAGCTTGCTTACATAAATTACTCTTTTCTTCAGCAATGCTCACATAGCAAAAACATGATAGAAGGGTTTATTGTGCAGCCTCTCCAAAGTATGAGAGCTAAAGCCCTAAGAGGTCTCATTCTTATGCAGAGCTGTATCCTTGCTTTTAAAATTTGACTTCTTCTGTTCATGTTCCTGAGCTGTGACTCTATCCTGAATGTCTAACCACAAATCTGACCTGCTATCTTTTAATACCTCAAGCTATTTCCTCCTCTTAACCGTAATAGTCCTCTATATTTCCTTCTTTCTATTCTTTCATTCCCAGCTGATTATACTGTAACCCTGACTCATCATCCTCCCCCTCCTCTTCTCTGTGACTGGCTCAGTCAGACCGGGAGAGTTCAGTCTTGCATCATGAGTGAATTGCCACTTTGACTCTTAAAGTGCTTTAATCAGTGTTTTTTTTAATTTATTGTTAAGGTGAGAAAGGTGTTCTTGTCAGCTGGTCTTTCTTCAGACTGCATGTGTGTTGTTTCACTGCGGCCCCTGCAGTAAAATGTGAATGACAGGGTCAAGGAGGAAAGTGGTGTTACTGACACACAACTGTGTTAAGTCTGCAGATTTTTTCACTGGTGTTTTCATATTGTTATATAACCACAGAGGGAATACATTTACATTTGAAAAGGCCAAAAACTGAAAAGTAAGGAATGAATGTTTACAGTACTGTTTTTCTTCCACTTTAGAGATACTTTGTGCTGGAGAAAGGAATCTTGAAGTACGCAAAGCACGAAACTGATGTAAGTACCATATATAACTGCGCCATCTTTCTGCTGTTTTTGCATTACAACCCAAACAGAGGTAGAGATGGGCACTGATAAGATTTTATCGATATCGATGCCCTTATCGATTCTGCTTATCAATTCAATTTTTTATCGAATCCCTTATCAATTCCGTCTTTTTCAAGCAAATAAATTAGTGGGGGGACTTGATTAAAAAAAATCGAATCGAATTAATTATGCCATTTGTAATTAATTAATCGTAATTAATCACATTTTAATCACATCAATATTCAACATCAGAAGCAACACTTTTCAATTCAAATGGATTTTGGTAGAAGACTAAATCATTGAATATTCTCATACACAAGTTTAAACCACAAAATCCTGTTTATTTTGGTTAGAAGATGTTTTTTTTGGTGGACACTACTTTTAAGTACATTCATCAGCCATTATGTGGTAAATAGTGCTGTCAGGAGATTAAAAAAAATAATCAAATTATCTACAGGATTTGTTATTAATTGATCTAATTAATCACATTTTAATCTTATATCTGCTTAAAGGATAAGTTCGGTTTATACAGCTTTTACATTGTTTATAGAATGAAGTAGAACAAAATACTCACTCAGAAGGTTTTCCTGATCCAAGCAGTGCTTCGGGAGATATTTAGATCCAAAATCGTGCAGCGTACATCTGTCCGTATAATGGGATCCATCAGGGCATAGACAGCGCCGCTCCTAAAACTGCATTAATCGTCCAAAAACTCATGTTTTTCACCATGGTCCGCATCATGGTCCGCTCTGAGATAGTCCTCTGCTGCAGTCTGTGTCACTTCAGACAGCGCTGTGTGGCTGTAATGACCTCTGAATTGACGAAGACTTTGTTTACGTTTGTCCCTCAAAGAAAGGAGTCAGCGCTCCAGAAAGTACTGCGCATGCGCAGTACTCTCTGTAGAGCCGTCTGCGCATTAGCATCAAGCTAGCGCTATTTTGTTTATTTTGAATGTATTGAATAGGAATCTCCTGTGAGAGAGTAATGTAGATTTCTTTGTGTGTTCAGTTCGCCAGTAAAAATTTCAAGCTAAAAATCCTTAAACAGGGTTTTCTTGGGAAATGTTATCTAACTGCCAAGCTAAGAAAGCTGCGGCAGACTAGTCACACAAGGTCCTGCAGCTCTGGCATAGTGTAAAGAATAAATAAGAGAATTGTTAAGAACAAAGGCTAATGATATCAATGGGTTGAAACATTTCTTATCGATTTTCAACAGGAACCGTTGTTTGATTCCCAACCCTAAACAGACGCATGCTAACTGTGTTGTCTTCACAGCATAAGAAGGGGAAGATCCATGGCTGCATTGACGTCGGTCTCTCCGTCATGTCCATCAAGAAGAAAGCCATGTGCATCGACTTAGACACAGAAGATAACATCTATCACTTAAAGGTAACACCTGAAATACTTTAACCAGCCCAGCTTACGCTAAGTTACACGCATCAAATCCTAGAAAGCAACATGTTTTCAAAGACAACCCTCAGCCGTCAAAGTTTCTGCTCCTAATTTGACTCCGTGTGTGCGTCTCAGGTGAAGTCTCCAGAGCTGTTTGAGGAGTGGGTGTCAAAGCTGCGTACTCACAGGGTGTTTCGGCAGAACGAGATTGCTATGTATCCCCATGAGAGGCACCTCTTCCACCCCCACGCTGCGTCCTCGCCCTCACTCAGCGACTCCCTGAGAAAAGTAAGTTGCTTTTTCGCTTGTTTCTATGAAACTCCAAAGCGAAAAAAAGTCTTTGTTGTAACTTTAAAGCAGACACAGTGGGGATGTTGTTATGAGAGCTTCTTCTGTACCGTTTCTTCTTCCATAAACAGAGAGCTACTCTAACCAAGCAGGCGTCCATCCAGCAGGCTAAGGTCAGCTCTTGGCTCCATTCCTCTGAGGACATGGACAAGTGCAGCAAAGGTTGGTTTTCTTTGTCTCTTCTTTTCCGTGTTTCCCTGCCTGTCAACAGTGAACCTTTACTTCCTGTCATCATTGTGCATTCATGCCTCAAAACGCTCATCTTTTAATGATCTGTTTTTCACTCAGACTTAGAAGAATGTGAGTCATACCTGCTTGAACTCAACCTGCTGCTGAAGAGCATGGAGGTCCTTCATCGCACTTACTCAGCCCCAGCCATCAGTGCACTACAAGTAAGCACAGGACAATGATTCAGTCGGTCTCAAAATTGATGTGATGTTGGTTCAAACTGTTTGTACTCAAATCATGAAAGAAATGGATGTCGCCACCAAATGTTTTGAGTCCTGGATTTTGGCGTGTTCAGGCCCCTTTTCGCACATGTACTACAGCCCTGAAATTTTTTCCACATTGAGCAACTGAGCTGCATGTTTGGACACAGACAGCCAAAACTTTGCCCTAACTTCACCAAGACTTGCCTGGTCAGCCTCTGAGTAAAAAGTCTGCAGGAAAACTCCCAGATGCTCCCCTCAGTTGTCAAAGTGTTGTGTTTTGTGTGGTGGAAAACTTCTTATCCAATCAGAGATGATGTTACTGTTATGACCTGAATATAAGAAGACTTTTTCTGTCCTCAGACTTGACGATAAAACAGGGTTTTCCATCTGACACTTCTGGATATTTGTGGGTATGACCAGGAAATATAATTTTACCCTCAGCATTTGGTTTAAAAACTCACCAAGAAGTGGTCCACATTGGGGTTTTTCAATTAACCCTTGAAACTTGCACTGTAGTTAGGTGAAGTTTTTTCTCTTTTGAGCAGAACATAAAGGTTTTTGTTGAAAAGAGTCTAAAAAAGTAAGATTCTCATTTATTTATGTTTTTGTGCTTAAATGTCAGGACTGTAAGATTAAACAGATTGGCCTTTTTATTTTATTTTTATAAATTTTATTCTATATTTTGCATTTTGCTGTGCAAAACAGCGTTGTTGAATTAACTCTGTTATGAGAGAGATCGTTTTGGCATTTATTTGGGATACATTATGGTTTTGAAATAGTTGAACAACAGAAAAATAATTGTTAGACTAATCGTCCAATTAATCGTTAGATTAGTCGACTAATTGATAAAATAATCGCCTGATTCATCGTTTTAAAAATAATCGTTTACTCCCAGGGCTAGTATTCATGACAACGGACAGTGCCCCCTGTCTATAAAGTGAGTGACACACCTAAAAAAAAGCTAAAATGAGGCAGCTATGATGCGTTGTTTTTTTTTTTTTAAGAAAGCTGTTGTCAATTTGGACAAGACATTGAACAGCTCAGACACAAGGAGTCACACATTGTGTTGTAGTGTCTAAAGCTGGTTAACATAAACAGTTTGTCTTAAAATCAGGTGAGTCTGTTTTTCCACCAGATCAAAGATGTACCAATGAGCTGACTTTTCCTCCATGTGATGGACCTCAGGTTATTTTCTATCAAAATGTGTCAGTTTGCTCATTGTTATTATTTTCCTCATTTATTTTTTTCCCCTGAACAGTTAGTTTGAAAACATTAAAGGGAGTCCTATAATCAGGTTAAACACAATCTCTCATTACCAACAAAGCCCCTGAAAAAAAGCAGGTTCTAAATATCTAAAATGTCCTGTTAGTCAGGAGTTCACCTGTGAAATGTGCTTCATGCTTCCTTTAGTAAAACTCCCCCTGCTGGCAGTTTGAAAGAATGCAGGGTCAAAAGCAGAGGTGAAGTCCACTCCTTATATTCAGCCTATGTGTGAAATACACTGAAACTCTGACAGAGTATGTGGCAGAAAAATTAACTTGACGTAGTGGAAAACACTCATGAGTGAAATGTAAGACTGGTGAATTAACCTAATTTGGAGGTCAGGTTTACATTTGGAGTCATCTTATTTTCTACTTTCTTATCTTTCTGATGCATCAGGCATCTAACTTTGACATCCCCAAAAAGGAGAAGAGGCCGAGGAGATGGCGATCCAAAAACAACGGCAAAGACAGCAAAGCCACACTACAGGTTTGTCTGCAGGTTCCTTTTTTTCAGCAAATCATCAAAATTAATTCACAGCCTTGAAACTTTTCACCATCTTTTGTTCTTTGCCCACCAGGTCCCAAGCTGCATCTCCTCACAGTCCCCTCGCCTCCACGCCTCCAACCCCAACCTCTCCACCACTGAGTCCAACACCCAGGAGGTCTGCCCTGAGTCCCCAGACTCACCCACAGACGCTTCACGCCTCCAGGAGGATTTCTGCAGGCTGGCCAGCAACAGTGAGTGTCTGATGTCTGCATATCTGCTCAGGAGATGAAGAGAAACACGGCTGCTTGTTTTCAAGTGTTGGCTACTGTACGGCGAGATAGTTTCCATGACAACTCTGTCCTCTCTCTTTTTGCCTCTCTCAAGTCCACACTACGCTGAAGTCAGCCTTCAGTTCCCTAGCAGCAGAACGAGACAGACTGAGGCACACCATTGACCTGCAGGCCCCGCAGCCGGTGCAGGTCATGGGTCTGAAGAAGAGCACCTTTGGCTCTGTGAGTGTCTCTGTGAATCAGAAATCATGCAACAATGTCTGTTCAGTTTTAGTCTTGGATCTGTTTCACTAACTCTGCTTGTCATTGTTATCAGGAGTGTCCAGGTGGCTCCCACTCATTGGTCCACCAGACGTCGAATGAGAGCAGAGCGTCCATCCCAGAGTCCATCTCAGAGTTTTTTGATGCTCAGGAGTATCTCCTCTCCTCCTCCTCATCTGAAAACGAGGTGAAACAACATCTTCTATTTATCTCTGTTTTAAGCCAAATCCATCTAGAGGATGTTTTTGTGTTTGTGTTAAAATAAAAGTCAAAATGTCAGAGATTCAGGAAATGAAAGGATATTAAACAGAGAAAATCAGCCAAGACTTTTTGCATATTTCCACTCTTAAATGAATAAAACAGAGAAAATAGAGGAGTTAAGGCTGAGTTGACTCACAGAGGATGAAAATGAATGTCTATAAAAAAGGTTAGTGTAGCAAGTAAAGTATCTAGACATGGCCTCAAAAAGCCAGCCTAGGTAAAACCTCGCCTGGAAATATAAAAACAACCACACCGCACACTGCGTGCCATTTCTTTTTTTATATTCTGATATTTTAAGACTTTCTGGTCCCACTGACCTTTCCCCACTGATTTCGTGTCTCCAGGTATCTGACGATGACTCCTACATCAGCGATGTCAGTGACAGCGTCTCCATGGATACCTACAGCAACGAGGGAGGCAGCGAGAGACACAACTCTGGTAATCAACACATTGACAAGTGATATGAGTGTGTGTTTGTGTGTTTATCCGTGGGAGAAACCTTTGAGCAGACACGGAGACAGTGACAGCTGTCACAGACCTTATCCAGTAAAAAGAGGCGGGGCTTGTATGTCAGCCTGTGGTCTTGACTTTGCCTCTAACTCCATTTATCCTTCAGTGAATGTATTACACATGAGTTTAATTTTAGAAATGACTCACTTGTTTGGACATTTAGTTGAACAGCTACTTTCTACTCTTGTTGACAAACTCAGTAAGCATTCCCATCCTTTATTATCTGACAAAGCTTCTGCACACATGAATCATTCACTCACTGCTACAGATGGTGTCAGTTTAGATGCAGACTAAGCACAAAAAAGCAAAATTGCATCTTAATTCTCTTTGTTCCTGTTTAGATGATAAAACTTGCATAGAGGAATCAAACAACAACAAAAAGAAGAATTAATTCAGTTCAACCAGGAAACTCTGCGGAGGTTATTTCTTATACCTTCTTTGTTGAGCCTGCAGGTGTTTGCTAAGGGGTGAAGGGATGAACAGTTTGGCTGTGGCAGAGCAAAGGGAGTGACCAGGAGCTTTAATAGATTATTACAAATTGTGAGAGTAAATTCTTGAAGGGGCTGTGAGGAGTTTCTAAGTAATCTTGAAAAAGTCTCCCATCTAGATACATGCCTGATCGTAATCCACACTTTAAAATGAGATTATCCGAGACTATATAAATTATTCCTCAATGCTACTTCCTAGCTTCCCAGTTGGGTTGAGCAGGACTGGAATGATATACAGCATGTCGGCGTTTCCATGACAACACCACGCCAGCTGACAAGTTTAGTTGTGAGAAGAGAGATCTGTGTTTTTCTCTGCTGAAATGATTTCTGTGATTCATTTTGTAGTGATGGTGGACACAGGAGTCCGAGACAGCCCGAGCTAAAGACTAACACAGGGGCTAAACTGTTAGTGATAATGTCCATCCCAACCCACAGTCAGCAGTTATTCTGCAGTGGTCTGTTCAAACTTCAGAGTCTATCAATAAAATGAAGAGTGAGGTTACGTTGGCTCTGCTTGGTAGATGACTGACAGGACAGAACCAGGATTTGATGTTTCACATTACATTACAGACATGTCTTAGAGCAACAGGCTGCTAGTTGTGCTAAATATAAGCGGCTACTAAACTATGGAACCAACTAACAATGTTTGCTAGTTGTCATATTTCAAACAACAGCACTATGTAACTGTATCTTGTCACGTTGTATCTGGTAAAAAGTTGTCTTGAACGAAGGAAATTTTTTTTAAAAACGAGATCCAATCCCTGTTCTTTTTAAAAATTAATGTCTGCCTTTGTCTCACTCTCACTTACTTCCACGTCCAGTCAGCAGTGTGGTGACCCTGGCCCGTCGGCGCTCCACGCTGCCCTCTCCCAGCCCGACCAGCAGTGTGAGCCTGTGGAACATCCTGAGGAACAACATCGGCAAGGATCTGTCCAAAGTAGCCATGCCGGTGCAGCTCAACGAGCCGCTCAACACGCTGCAGAGGCTGTGTGAGGAGATGGAGTACAGCGAGCTGCTGGACACTGCCAACCAGACCCAGGATCCTTTCCAGCGCATGGTGAGAGGGGAGACAGTACGCTTGATTGAACTGCGTGTAGAAACCAGAAAAAGAGTTTTTAATTAAGCAGCTTTTTAGACAGCGATCTGATGGATCATATTTTCTGTGTGAGCTTTTCCCTGATGCTTTGAAAACTGTTGCATTTTGGTGACAGAACCATTCAGTGACTTAATTCTCTCTGCATCTTGCGTCGTAAGTTTTTGATTTTCCCCTAAGTCATAAAAGCAGTAGTTATTATGAACCCATAGTGCTGTAGCTTCATGTCTGTAACCTCTAACGGTGAAGAAAATACAACAAAAGCTACTTGCATATACTAAGTAACAACAAGTGTTTCAAAACTGTTTAAGGATCCAACATTTATCTCTGTTTTTTTTGCAGGTCTATGTTGCTACATTTGCAATCACGGCGTATGCGTCCAGCTACCATCGAGCAGGAAGTAAACCCTTTAATCCTGTCTTGGGGGAGACATACGAGTGTGACCGACCTGACAAAGGCTTCAGGTTTATAGCTGAACAGGTAGATATAATGTGATTCACGGCACATCTGATTCACAGTGCCTAAATATAACCTCTTCATAATATAATTCACTTGCAGGTAATAAGAACTGAGAACAACGGAAATGAACCATCATTAGGAAAAATTTCAAATCATGTTTTGTATCGTTATACATAATTTAGGATCTTGATGCAATTGATGATAAAGTTTTGTAACTTGTTCTCAGAGCTTGTTTCATCACAATTTAGGACAGGCTGACAAGAAACAACATGGCGCCTTGTTACCTTTAGTTTTTCTCTCACTAATGACTCCAGAGCGACAGACTCCACTCTTACACGGCTTTTGATGAAGCGTTTTTGTCTCATCTTGTCTCTTTTCTCTGTACCCCAGGTGAGTCATCACCCTCCTGTGTCGGCATGTCACTCTGATTCAAGGAACTTCAGCTTTTGGCAAGGTAAGGAGTCTGTTTTTGGTCCTATTTATCTTTTGGTTCCTGTGGGTTTTTATTTTGTTAATTGACTGCAACCTCGCCCTTTGTTTCTGAGAGTTGTTGTCATGCTGTGGGTTATGTTTCAGGTAGAAAGCGGCAAAGTGGAGGAATACACCTTAACTTCCCATCATAAAACTATTTAAAGCCTGTTTCTACAAACTTTTACAACTGACTGTTTAGATTACGCTTATGTTACCTATTTTTTTAATCTTCCTCCAAAAGTCTGGTTAAAACCCAAACAACTGAGAAGCTGTCTGTAGCTGTACACTGTCAGCTGCTGGCTGCCTTGTTTGCAGCTCCCTCTGTGCTCATGAATAAAGATCTGATTAAAACAGAGATACTGCTGTTTACTGAGGAGAACAGATACAGCTCCAGAGATTTAGATTAGGATAATTTGACAATTTTTTATCATCACAAGCACTCATCTTTTTCTTTGTGTGTGTGTTTTTTTTCAGATGTTCGATGGAAAAATAAGTTCTGGGGCAAATCCATGGAAATTGTTCCCATGGGAACCACCCATGTCACGCTACCTGCGTAAGTCCTCTACTTGTGTGTAGGTGTTGTGTTTGCATCTGCATAAGTGTTTGCACTCTTAGATGTTTAATATGGGGGTGTGCTGACAGGAAAGGAAAGGGAACAAAACAATATGCGTTCTGTGACTTAAAAAACACGTCTTTCGTTGTTTCTTCAGGTTTGGGGACCATTATGAATGGAACAAAGTGACATCCTGCATCCATAACATCCTGAGCGGTCAGCGCTGGATTGAACACTACGGGGAGATGTCCATTAAAAATATTAACAGTGATGACTGCCAGTGTAAAGTCACGTTTGTGAAGGTTAGGAATCACAGGAAATGAAGTCTGTATGTGGTTTGCAGATATTTTTAAGCTTCAGTGCTGCAGACAGTCTACTGCCAATTTCCTTGAGAAACTGTAGCTGCTGTTTCCTCCTTGTCATGCTTTCCACTCAAATCTGCCTCATTCAGTGTGATTTATCATAACTAATGTTCTGTCTAACACTGCCCTCTGCTGGAGGAGGTAGGAGTTGATTTTTCCAAACAAGCAGGAGAAAATACTCTTAAATGTTTGTATCATAAAGTATTTATTTTGAATCTTTTAAATATGAATCATCCAATGTCACGGTTATATCCATCTTTCATAAAATGCGTGTGTGTTTTTAGGCTAAATCCTGGAGCTCCACAGTGAACGAGATCGAGGGTGTGGTCACAGATTCAAAAGGAAATGTCATACACTCCATTTTTGGAAAATGGCATGACTCCATCTTTCAAGGAGACCCGCCTGCTGCCACCTGTATCTGGAGAGCAAGTGAGTTGATGGTCACTTAGAAATTCAGGTGGTCAGAGCACTTCTTCAATAACCAAACTGAGTGGGTATGATGTATGCTAAGCTGTTCGTGTGTTTTTCTGTTTAGACCCCATGCCAGAGGACCAGGAGCAGTACTACGGCTTCACTCAGTTTGCAGTGGAGCTGAATGAGCTGGATGCTACACTGAGACCCCTGCTGCCTCCTACAGACACACGCTTCAGGCCGGACCAGAGGTCAGCACTCCTTTTCACTCTGAGCTTTAAAGCTTTTCTCAGGCCATATCCACACGTAGCTAGGTATCTGGGAAACCACACATATTTTTTATACATTTAAACCTGTCATCCACATAAAACCACAGTTTTGCGTCACTAAAAACAATGTTTTCTGAAAAGTCTGGCCAAAGTGAAGATTTTGGAAAACTCTGGTTTCATGGTTTGTGTAGACACCGGGGAAACAGAGTTTTCGGCTCTGAAACGTCACAGCTGAATGATGGAGGCTCATTCTGATTGGCTGGCACAGGTTTTACGTCTAAAAGACACTGCCAAGTATGGGTTTGCCTCAAGCCACACTCATACTTTCCTGCATGTGGAGGAAAGTATTTTTGAAAACGAACGAGGGGGGTGATAATCATTTTTGAAAATGTACAAGGCCTCAGAGAGGTGGCACACTGGGTTGTAAAGCACTGCAGCTTAGAGTTAAACTGGGGCTGCCTTTCAATTACCTCTGCAAACCTCTGTGTAGTGCAGTCAAATCAGTGCCCTAACACTCTACTCATTTGTGAATTTTGACAACCAGCCTGTCCATAGAGACCCATTTACCACATTCCACATTGTGTGTTTTATTATTTTATTAAAGTAATATAAACATGTATAATCCCACTACTGGGTAGAGTATTGATGAGATAATGGAGTGTGAAGCAATACAAATGTAAGAAATTGATGTGTGGAAGTGACCATCCCACCGTGAGAGTTTAGATTTCTTTCCTCACTCTTAAAAAATTGTAATTAAAGGATATTCTTAACCTAGTTTTTTCAGTTCAGCTGGTGGCCTTAGTGGTATTTTCACAAGTTATAGGTATAAATACTAAAACTTGCCCTAGTGTTACATGGTATGGGGCCGATAACTGCCTTTTTTCAAGGTATCAGTACTCATGAAGGCTGCAGATACCAGCAGCAGATACTCTAGGCAAAAAAATCTTAGGTTGAGCAAGTCCTCCTTGCCACTAGATGCTGCTAATTGCTGCAGTTTAACACTACGGCAAATGTGCACCAGGTCCTTTTCAGACAATATGAATGAACCAGGAGGAGGTAAAAGCTAAACGTTTTTATTTTGCACTTTAGTTTACTTAAAAAAATACTTAAACTCTGACAGTTGCTAGTTTTATTGTGCACTTTTAATATCATTTTTTTTTATATTGATCAAAAAGTTCTAAACTCAGAGAGAGTTGTTTGTGTTTTATTTTGACTTAATGTCAGAGTGACTGTGCTGTCTTTGATCAAAATGATCTGTCACTGTTGATTGAAATTTTATGTATCATAGCAGTATTCGTACTCAGTAACGGTGAGAACTCAAGAGGGAGTACTCGTACTGGTATCGGTCTGCATAAAAAGTGGTACTGAACATCCCTAGTGTCACAGTCAGGTTGTTCTAAAACTGACTCAAAGATAAGGATCTAAGGAGCTAAGATAACCCTGTAATTTAAGTGGAGGAACCAAGGGCTAATTCAGGTCTTCAAAGGTTACTTTCAGTGGTGATAAAATCAGTCCTTTAAAATGCAAGGATGAAATCATGAAATTATTGAATTGAAATTTGTAAATGATGAGACGGCCTGAAGATAATATAAGATGTTTTATACAAACATAAAACCTCAGGTTCTTCAAAGGTGAACTATTACATCAGTAACTGATCTATTTTTCTTTTTTTAAAGGGTGAGGGAGTTATTGTACAAAACAATAAAATGTTTGAAATTCAGTGAATAGAAGTCAGTATAATTTGAACAAAGGTCAACAAAATAAACACCAGGGATGCAAAATAATTTTTTTGGTCCCAGAGGGGGAGGCCTGTTTTGCAGCAGGGTAAAAACATAGATTTTTAATGACACATGAATTTGGGGGAAGACAAAAGATAACGTGACATCATGAAACAGATTTCTAAATTTAGGCCAGGTTGATGATAACAACTTTTAAAGAGTTCATTTGTCATAAAGAGTTTGTATCCATAATTTTTGATGCTCTCCAGGAAGTTTGGCTTAAAGCAGATTTGTGTCTGAAGTGTAAGAGACACTGGGAGTGTCACTGTCTGGGTATCATCCAGATCCACATGAACGGTGTGGGCAGGATTTCCAATGTCTAAATAAGGGTCAGAGGCTTCTTATGATGTTTATAAACACATAAATGAAGGCTTTGTTATCTACTTCCTGATTGCTAACAAAAGGGGAAAAAACACTTGAACAAAAAGGAGAAGAGGAGTACTTCAGATGGAAATAAATAAATTCAATTCAATTCAATTGATGTGGGAATGGAAAAGGCATTCAGGTAGAGAAGTGGGGTGGATTTTTTCACCACAGCTACCTTGTAATAAACCATCACCCATCACACTAGACCTGAGCAGCTTTGTTGTGGAGGTCTTTACAATGTGAAGTTTAAAGGTTGGAAACCATCCTGAATGACTAAAATGATCCCTTTATTGTCAAACAACCTGCCGAGGCACAAGCCAGTGTGGGGTTTTTTTTGTGAATGAAGTGAGTAGAGCTCATTTACTCTTGTTTCCTTTCCTGACTCACTTCCTCTGTGTCCTCTGTGTCCTCTGCTCAGGCTGCTGGAGGAGGGAAACATAGAAGGAGCTGAGGAGCAGAAACAGAGAATCGAGCAGCTCCAGAGGGAGAGGAGGAAAGTGCTGCAGGACAACAACATGACACACCAGCCTCGCTTTTTCAAGTACGATGCTCAACGTTTGCTCTTCTATGCATCTGTATTTCTTTGTATAGTAGGGGCAGTTAAGGATTGTTAAAGACGGACAAAATCCTGTAGATCATTTGATGAAGCCAGGGTGTCAAGCCAAACACCCAAAACTTAAAACACAAATTAAACTCACCGATTTAACTGCAAAGACCTCAAGTCAGCACTGTCCACAGGGCCTGAGCAGTTTTTTTGTGCATGAGTAGTTGAATGACCCGTTTTAGTGATTGCTATATTTCCTTTACTTTATCTCCCCAGATAAAGACACACAGAGCCTGCATCATATTGCATTACATCAGTTTTTACATGATGAAATATCTAAAAAGGGCTAAACTACTCAGAAAAACTAACACCTGGATATGAATCAGCATAATGATAATAATAAGTTAGGCACATGTCTCATCTGTCATCATAGAAAGACAGGTTTGGTGACATCAACTGCTACCTCTTCATGCATTTACTCAGCTGTACATTCAGAAATCAACTGAAATTAAAGCATGATCTAGTTTCATATGAATATCTTTTACTGTCAAAGCCGGCTGACTTGTGGTTGACACATTAGGTTACTGAGGTTGCTGCTCAGCTAATCCTTACTATGTTCATTACATCAGATCTATGTCGAGAGTCATATCATGTGGGTTTTCAACCCTCAGAGCCTCTGCTCATCATCAACTTTTGGTTACACCCAAAGAATTTACGATACTGAGATTTTGGGGGAAAGATGGCATGTGATGTCCTCCATTAAACTTAGAAACTTGACCTGATCTCAGCTAGTCCATAGAGTATAACGAGCATTACAGAGACTCATAAGCAAGACAGGGTCATATTGTTTTATCATGTTTATCTTCAGCACTGGTAAAGCTTGCTTTAATCTGGATATGATGATAATAGCAGATTTTATTTTGCAGGAAATCGAAAGACGACACATGGGTGAGCAACAACACGTACTGGGAGACACGCAGAGACCCTGGTTTCCCGAAGGTGGACTTCCCTGTGTTGTGGTAACCTTGGACTCAACTCAACCTCAATACTACTACTTAACATGAATAGGGAAGTACAAAAACCCGAACTGAGACTAGCCTGCGGGTGGCGTGACCTGGTGAAATAAATCAGAAGATGTCATGTTAATCTGAACTTATTGGGACTTCCTCTGTCAGGACTCAGCAGAGCCTTTTCTTGGTTTGTTTCTGTTGTTTATATCATTTGTAAGTGTATATTTCCTTCTTACATTATCCCAACTGTTGTTGACACAGTGTCACTGTAGACTTACAGTCATATCGTCATCTCAGCATTTACCAAAGTGCCTTTTATTGCAGTGCCTCACCAAACCTGCTGCTGTTGCATTAATGCAAAAAACAAACACTTTGAATCTCTTTTTTTTTTGGATGATGTCAGTATCATATGTGGACCTTTCCTGGAGAGAAAGGGATCAGATTTAGCAGAGAACTTGTTCATTAGGTCAAATCCTGTTTAGTATTCCTCCATCTGTGCAGCATTGTGTCTGGTGGATGTCTCCATTACTTGACTGGAGGAGGTTATCATGAAAGAGGGACTTTAGCCTGTTCTGCTGCCTTGTTATTATCACTTATGGCTGTCTGTGGACCATGTTTATCAAAAAAGCAATAACCCATGTTCAAAATTAAACTGTACGATGGATGGACGAGATACTATGTGTTGCTTTTATTTGTTCTGCTCACCTCCTTGAATGCTGTGAGAAGTTTCCCTTCAAGATAACATCACATGAGAAGTACAAACATATACTCAAGATAATCCTCTACCTAACTTCTGACTCACAACTAGTGGCTGGAGGTCTGCCAGCAACCAAAGGTCTCTGTAGATCAATGCACAGCTGTTCTGTCCTACGTTGAAACACAATGGGTCACTGAATGATTGGATTACAACAAAACATCAGTCCTACTCTTTGGCCCTAAAGGCACCAGATCTCAACCCTGTGACCCAGTTAGAACTAAGACTCCTCACTCTGTCACCATCATCTTGAAAGAACTACAATTATTTTAAAGACATTTTATATTTAATGATGTTATCATCTTTCTAGGAAGCATGTGTTTGCCTTACATCTTACAAAGACACTGGTTCTCTTTGTGATTGCTTGATTTCAGAAGTACAAATCCAGAACTATAAAGAATATTCCCACCCCTGTTTTTTAAACTCCAGCCTCCTTTCCTTTTCAGCTTTGCCTGGTGAAAGATTATTGACCTATCCCCAGTTTATCATGGACTATTTCTTTAGGCAGTCAATTCTTTTAGTGTCTCCCTGTAGGCATATTGCATTCTTGCGGGGAGGGTGAGAAAACCAGGGCATACTAAGAAAACTTATTCCACTTAAGTTACGAAAGTAGCACACAAACCTTCTTCATGCGAGGGGCCAGTATCACCACTACACCACCATGCAGGCCAACAGGTCAACACGCCAGTCAGAAACCCCTGAATCTGCACTGTGGTGCAAGCAGGTGGTAGTTCCCAAGAACCCAAGCAGCTCATCAAACCTGTGGCTAAACTTTCTGTTCTTTTCATTTGTTAATTTCACATGATGATAACTTTAAAAAACATTTCCCCTGCTTTTCTAACCTGAAACTATAGTCTTTAACCAGCTGTGACCACACACTCATGTGCAGGGGGACATGAGTTATCTCAGTTATCTTAACATCCAAGTGACAACTCCCCATCACCCCCCACAAACTCACTACTTATCACCAGTGGAGAGCATGTGATGAACTAACTACACCCTCTCTCTGCACTGAGTCCTTACATTGCTGTATATAACTGCTACTGTGAACCAATGAGTGTCAGCATCCATTATGCTTTGACTTTACTCTAAGGTGTTTGCATCGCTGACCCATTTCAAGAACCACCACACTTTTGCTGAAATGATGCTTTTTTAAAAGGTCAAGGTGACACAACCAGAGCAATCACCTGACACCGCCAATGGGCAGTGAAGATATTCTGATGAAGTTGCTTTTTGGTGACTTAGTTGCTTTAATAACCTATTCTTATTATCTTTGAGACAAGTTTTCTTTTTTCCTGATATTAACACATATCACTTTATAGCTGTAACCCCACTGCCTCGGTATCTTTGTCGAACAGGATGTGGTTTTTCTGGCGAAAGAAAAATGACTGCCAGCAGGTATAAGCGTTCTGCAGATCTGGTGCAGACGTTTATGAATGAATCACAAAGCACGCTTTATATCACTTTCACTCACAATATTTTGGGGTAACAAAAAAAGGATTCAAAAGGGCAAGTCTGCTCATGTCCGGGAAAATACACACAAAACACGAGCGAGAAAACGCACACGCACGAATCGTTGAGTTCATATGATCATAATTAGAGTGAGGGTGGGAGGGAGAGGGGAGGGGCGGAGGTCTCTGTCCTGCCTTCAGAAGTGGAGGCTGTCGAACTTTCTATCTCCATTCAGTCACAGCTCAAGCCCTACACAACATGCGGTGAAGACTTCCGAGGTAGTTTACACCTCAGTTCTACGTTTAACGGACTTTGTTAATCTGAGATATCACAGCGAGGGAAGTGGTCTTGTTCCAACCAGGGGGACTGTTCGGGGGCGAGTGGGGACACTGGCCAATGACAGCGTTGATGACATTCCAGGAGTGACAACCGGGACCTTCATCTAAACGACGCTAAATCCTCAACCCGGAGAGTTTTTCTTAAACTAACCTGAGGTAAGCAAGGATTCACTGTCTGAAACTGTGAATTTATTGACAGTTCGGATGAAAAGAAAGACACTGCGACAACAGTGCTGTAACTCTAGTCTCCTTTATTAAACAAGTTATTGTTATTAAAGCATTTTTTGATCAGATAAGAAGTATTCTACATACTTTTCCGCTAATTTTCCATTCCTAATCCGAGTCATGCGTTCCCGAGGCTCGCGCACGGCTACTGTACAGGCACGCGCCGCTCTAGAGCTGCTTGCAGGCTGGATATATTAGAAAAAGTGGCCTGCCGGGAAACAGACCCGCGCGCTGGCACACGTGTGTGTGTGTGCGTGCGTGCGTGTGTGTGCGTGTGTGTGTGTGTGTGTGTGTGTGTGTGTGTGCGTGTGTGTGTGTGTGTGTGTGTGTGTGTGTGTGTGTGTGTGTGTGTGTGTGTGTGTGTGTGTGTGTGTGTGCACGCGGCAGGAATGCCGTGGGAGCACAACCGAGCCACATTTTCTGAATTAAAAACAGGTAAAGGTTTTGTGATTTTTGTAGTGTACTGAAATATTAAAAAAAAAAAAAAGAAAAATTCGCAGCAAATTTTATTTTCAGGAAAAAAAAAACACAATTTGAACAAGTTTTTAAAAGACTGTTTTATGTTTGCCGTTTGTGGGCTTCAGACAGTCAACTACAGGAGATGTAAAGAACCGTTATTTCAGGGCACTGCTAAACTTTGGCGTTAGAGTTTAAGGTAAGCAAAGAGAAAGATCCCCAATGATGTAATCTGAACTGATGAATAATTCAAACTAAATGACTCAATCCACTGAAACCCCGTCAAGTCAAGGGAGTTTGTGTTTATGGAAACAAGGTGGTGTTCTTGATTTCAGTCGGAGGGGAAGCCTCAAAGGTCTGAGCTCTCTTTATTACACAAGTATTCACCCTGACTTTGTTTTTACATTCTCTGAACAAACAGCTCAGATCACACTCACTTTCATTCTTCCCCTCTCTCTTCCCTCATGGAACAAATCCTCTTTAACGCCTGATTACTTTAAATATTTAAACTATGAAAACTGAGCCCGCGGGATTAATGAGCCAGAGTGTGTGAGTGTATATGTTTGTGTTCACACTATGTCATCAACATGTAAGGGGACTTCCCTTGTGCCCTTTGAGTCACTGGCACTGCAGGTCTATGTGGGTCAAGATAGTACTCACAAAACCCGCATTACTCAAACTTTGAAACTTAGTGAACGTAACCGAAAGGGTTAATGAGGGACCATACCGAGGGGAAATGGAAATCACCCTCAGTGGGTTGGTAGCTCAAATAGAATGCTCACCAAAGCTCCTGCCTGTCCTCCAAGTGGTTAGAAAAAGGTCAAATTAAAGCCTTTCACATCTCTTTTGCAGCTGTCTGCAGCCCTCGTCTGCCAAAGCCATGTTTTCCAAAGCCACTGCCAACTTCGTGCATCACATTGACCCTGAAGGAAGCCTCATTCATGTGTCCAGAGTGAATAACTCACACAAACTGGTTCCCATGGGGCTGGTTATCAAACGCAACCGCCCTTGGTTATGGCAGAAGCCAAAATACCATCCAACAATTTTCACTCTCAGCGACCTGTTGCAGGGCGACCAGTTGCTCACTGCAGGTATGTAGATTTTCACATTCAAAATATTTCATTTTTCAGGGCCATGATGTTTTCACATTTATAAAGCCACACTTACCCACTCTGTTTCTATTGAAATAATGTGTTTTCAGCGGTGTCCGAGGAAGATTTCTTGTCGTATGAGGAAACATGTGGAGGGAAGATTTCTGGGGAACTGGACACTAAGGCGGGCCCTGTCGGTGTCAAACTTGGGGGTCAAGGTTCCTCAAGACTCAAGTCATGTTTTGGCAAGCTGAAGAAACAGAAACTGAATGTGAAGAAGCTGATTGGAGATTCCAGTGACAGGTGTTGAATAATTCTTCTATAGATAGTTTTTGCACAATGCGAACAGTGACAAAATGATGGCTAATATTTATGACACCTCAGCCACTGCTTTACTTTCTCTAACCCTGCCTGGTAGTGTGAATGCACCCACACAGCAGAGTAATAACTCACGCTGCCTAAATGCTGAAAATGACATTACCTTCCCATTGAAACGTCAAAGTAAATGTATCTTTGCATCAGGCAGGTGAACATGCAGCACAGGATGGTGCAGCAGATGGAGAAGCGAGCCGAGGTTTTGGCAGTGGTGACGGAGAAGATCTTCACCACCGCGTCCTGCTTCATCACCCAGACCAAGAAAGATCAGTGCTCCCTTCAGGGGGTACTTGGACTTTTAGGCATACTGGGTGGCTCTCTTAAGGTTGGTGTGGTTTCATTTATTACCATACCATGTGATTCTTTGGGGTTTCTCGACTAACTCTGGAACTATATTTTTTTATTGACATGCAGTAATCACTACTTATAGTGTATATAAGTGTATATAGTGTATAGTTTTAGAACATGTGTTTATACATACGTCAAATTTTTCATGTACTTTCAGGTGTGTGACAGCAACAGTATTGAGAGTGACAGCGATGTTTGCCTGGAGATCCCCCCTGGTACAGTCATTGCCTACAGTGTCCTGGAGCTGGAGATCAAAAAAGATGGACGCTATTGTGAGTGTGTTTTTTGTGGGGGTGTTAAAAACTTTGATTATTGTGTGGTGAATGTAAATTTCAGAAGGAATGAGCGCTTGGTGAAAGAAGAAACCCCATGCTACTACTTCCCTCACCCTAAGTCCCCAAAATTTCAAGGCCTGAAGACAGTTGGGCAGCGAGGGTGTTTTGAAATTGCAACGAGCACTCATATCAGTGTTTTGTTATTGGAAGGGGGTGCCAACTTGATAACCGCTGAGATATATTTGTGCTTGCTGCCCTTCTGTCTACAGGCTTACGAGTGAAAACAAATGTCTGAGGAGGAAAGTATGAATCACAACAACACTTCTGTATTCCTGTTTTTTGTACAGACGTCATGGACACCCAGTTCCCCCAAAAACTCTGTTATGTTGCAGTTTTGCATTTGAAGTATTAAGCAATGAATTAAAAATGCACAATGTTGAATCAAAATGTGGATGTAGCAGTCTGCTGTCAACACGTGCTCAGAAAAGAGAAGTGGAACATGTGTTTACTACCTATTGTTTGAAATTGACTTACTTTTTACCCTAGCTTTTGTTTCCACCTGGCGTTTACCATAATGTGTGTGTTCACAGATTTTTGCCTACAGCCTGGAAAAACAGGATGCATTGAAGAAGACTCATATGAGACATCCCCATTTCAAGTTTCCTTGGATACATTTGATGGACCAAGCAACGAGCTGCCAGCTCCAGAAACATTAGTTTCAGGTGCAACACAAAATGGTTTGTGTCCATTCATTCTTACACACATTTGACCCCCTACTCATGAATAGGAAATATACATATTACTGTCTCTAGTTGTTTACATTCAGCTTTCACTTTTATAAGGAAGTAAAGAACAGAGGCATAATGATGGAACCATACTGAGTTCCCTTTTATATTTAATCAATAGAAATGTTTCACACATACACAGTATTTGTTATTTATGTAGTTAACCTGCAGTTACAGTAACAGAGGAAGTTTATCACTACACTGAGAGTTAGCATTTTGTCATCATTGCCAACTGCCCAAAAAAAAAAACACACTTTCCATGCATAGTTAAAGTAAAAACTAGAAGTCAGATAGGGTAAACCCCAGCTAACTCACAAAGTTTTGTAATTTTGTAATATTTTTGAGGATTTTAAAGTTACTGCAACTGCATCTATCTGTTGGTGTGGGTGGAGGTTGTGAAAAAAATCACGAGGATTGCTTCACATTTGTTTATAATGTATTTTAGGGGTGCGCTTATTAGCCTTTATAAGCATCCTAAATATAAATTTCAGTCTGCTTTTTAATTGGACAAAATCTCCTCACAGGATTTTAGCTAAGGTTGATGAGTGAGACTAAAACAGCTTTTTAAAATTTCTTTACTTCTAACGAGTGATCCCCCTCTCTCTTGCAGGCTCTCATGTGATGGATCTCTCTCCTCTGGCAGACCTCCCACAGTCCACTCGATCCACCATGTTTGAGAGACTCCAGGAGACCCTGAGGGATAGAGGGGCTATGTCATACCTGCAGGATGTGGTGAGGGATACATTAACATCAACACCAACAACACTGTACGTGCAGTACATGGAGAGAGGTAATCAGTAGGTTACCATAAACTGTTTCCTGTTCTCTCTCGTCTTTTCAGTTGGAGGAGTTGTGTTTTGGTGAATCATTTGATATGGATGGGCTTTCAGAGAGTCAGAAAAAAACATTGTCAGCTATCCTGGACAGTCACACCAAGGACAGCGAGTGTGGGGTCCCAGCTCACCTGAATGCAGCTCACCTGTTGGTTAGCGCATTAGAAGGTAAAAAGGCCTTCCCTGGACTAAAACCATCTACATTAACAGTATCCAGTTCAAGAAATTGTTTTCCACGGCTGAATTATATGTTTTATGTGTTGTTCTGTTTTGTAGAGTTGCCTGATGAAACTCAGAGCCTCTTGGGTGAGAGCTGTCCTGAATTTCTGGAGGCCTTGTACACACTGGTAGGTTTTTATATGAAGATTCTTATCCTAGAAACCCACCTCTGGCACCCACCCATCAGTCAAATAAGCTGTGCCCAAAATCATGCATAGATCTTTACTCAAGCAGTGAAAATTGGCATTTTAATATAAGGCCTGATGGGAATTCCTTGGCTTTTAGAGGCTGTTTAAGGGGGCATTTATTTACATGGCAGTGGTTTTAGGAATAAATGAAAAAGTATTATTGTGTTTCTGCCTTTCACTGACACGGAAACAGTGTTTTGACCGACCTAAAACACTAAAATTTGAAAACGGCCACCAGAGTGGATTTTTTCTGTAACGCTACCACCACTGTTGCCGTGTTAACAGTAAGCCAGAGTTTTCAGTGGTAATGATGACGTCATGGTCCGCTTTGAGCATGCCCATACAACAGTACTGTTGTTACGATCGTCAGAGACTACCATGTTGTGCTTGCGCTGCTCAATCTGCTGAATCTATTGAATGGAGAGCTACCAAAAGCTGCTTCTGGACTAGATAGTTACAACAGCCTTTTCAGTCCCTCAGTGTTTAAGTGTCAATGCAGATTTTTTCGCTGCGTTTTTGTGTTTTGGGGTGAAATGTTGTTGTGTAAAAGGGGCCTAAGTGGACACTGCAGGAACTGCAGTTCTTCTTGTTTTGATTTTTCAACCTAATAATGATGATTAAAGGGGACATATCATGCTGATCCCTGATTTAATACTTACATATAATATAATAAATTTAAAAACAAGACCTTTCACCCCCTGAATTTTCAAAAAACGAGATATTGTATTTTTTCTAATATCCTAGAACGAGATTTGATGCCTCTGAAAATAGGTCATTGACATTTGGCCGCGAGATTTCGACCTTCGTGACGACACGAGGATCCTTTCTTTTTACTGGAGTAATCTGATAAAGCAGCTCCTCCTCTGTGAAGTCAGTTAGTCACACAACCGCCACCGAGGGATACACCCACCAAGAATCGAGTATAAACGTATAAACTATACATGTTACAGTACGGGTTTGACTCACCACACTGAAGCGTCCTGAGATGATCTGTGTCGAGGTGGATTTTCTTCCTCCTGAGCTGCAGAACCGTCCGGGTCTGACTCTGGGTCCTATACAAAAGGACGTATCCTACACTCTGCCATTTTATTAGTGCTATCAATGCCTTACGGTGAAGTTTTGGCAAACAGCAAACTCGCTCGGTCTGCTCTATCCAGTATGGCGATTTTGTCAATACTGCCGTGCTGCAAAAACCGCCCCCTGGCTCTACCCCCTCGCCCCTCTGATAGAACTGACCAATCAGAGCACAAAGGGCTGTGACGTTGCGAGGTTACTGGAGGTCATTCTCGAAACTAAGTGTTTCAACTAAATCTTCAGAATGGCCTAAAATGAGGATATTGAGAACGCTATTGTGGGGAAATGAAGGAACTAAATGACTTGTACTGAGGGCAGAAATGCTTTACAGGCATCCTAGTCTGGCATAGTGAAAAGGAGAAACAAGCATGATATGTCCCCTTTAATCATTGTAAATTTTAATCTAAATGCATAATTTTTCCCCAAATTTCTGCCTTCTTTCCGTAAATCATCATTTTTAATCAATGACAGTACCATTCTCTCTCTTCCCACCCTCCAGGTGTGCAGGTTGAAAGACTGCACCGAGCCTCTCACCACGCAGTGTCTTCCGACCCTCCTTGAGGACAACCAGACTTTCCAACAGCTGCTCAGCTCCACTGGAGTGACCCTAAAAAGGGAGGAAGGCAGGCTGTGGCTGGAGACAGGACCCAATCCAGGAGCTCTCTATGTCGTCTTCTGTCTCAGCATACAGGGACTGTATTTTCTGAGCAAAGGGCTGGAGCAGTAAGAGTGTCTGCATGTTCACTTGGTTAACTTCAATATATTTGACTCCGTCCATTTGTGTTTTTGTTATTAACTTTGTTTTTGAATTAAGCTCATTATCCAAAGTATTGAGTCTTTGCTGGTTTTGTAACATATAGTCATCTTTATTGTGTTGTTCTCTTTGTATATCTTTACATAGCAAAAACTTCATATTTTTTTATATAAAATAAAAAATTATGTATTTTATGTTCAGATTTTTTCTATGGTGTTGCTGCTCTGACACAGTAGATATTTGTGTCTCATTTTATCATTGCTTCTAAGCCATTTTGAACTTTGGTTCTTTATCAGACACCCTACAAATCTGTTCAACATATTATTAATGCTTTTTTTAAAAATGTAGTTTTAACATGTTTTATTTCTTTCCAACAAGAAGTATTGGGATAAGAAATTTCCTTGATTGTTTCCCACATCCTGCTTCTACTTGCCAGATATACTGTATAATGTTGATTAAGCTACTTTTTTTTTTTTGCTGAAACATCTCTTTAATCATAAGTCTTTGCATTTTCTCTTTGTCTTTGACTGGTTAAAAAAACCTTTTATCTAACATTCCCAGGAGCATTTAGATTTGTAAAACACACTTGATAGTATCAACAGATGTTGATGTTTGTATTAAAATTGTGTGCACATGAGCTATACAGTTCTATAAAGCTATCTTCAAATACTTATAACCGTTATAAGTTAGCTGTTAAAATGTTTATCATTTTTGGTCAAAATACACTTCATATTTAAGAAATAAAATGCATCAATTTATACTTTATTGCTGTTATTGTTTGTATCAAAGTTTATTTTGTCTCATAGAAATGTCTGATTCATTTTCATTCATCATGTCATATGAGCAGTTAATCCACTGAGCCTATGTGTGGTATTTGTATTTCTTATCCAATTTTCATGATTTTTATTTCTAAAGAGAGTGCTAAAGTATTGGTTGTCATGTGCATGTGTTCATAAATCCACTGTGTTTATTTTCACATACCAAATAAATATACTCAACTGTGTTCAAGAGTGTGTGTTTTCCCTGATGGTTGATAATTCATTTTTCCTGTGCTGTGGCCTGCTTCTCGTGAGAGCAGGGCTATTGTCTTCAGGATCTGAGCTCTCATTGGACACAGGAAGAGGCTCCAGAGCACTTAACTGGTTAGTTTATTGAAGAACATGGGATATTATTTATCAGCATGACAAAATAACCACATCACATTGACCATTGTTAATATCCTAGGCCCTGTTTTGTTAAAACCTGACAGGTTCTGGTGTGAGGCTTTGTGGCACCTCCAGAGTTTTCTCATAGGGGTGTTCAGATAGGGCCACTGCAAACCTTGGGGAGGCACACCAAAACCAAAAGCTGTAAAGGAATTTCAGATATTCTGTTTTGTGTTGACTAGTCCAAAGCTATGGGAATATAAGAATTACTGTTATACTCTGGCTTCTTATTTCACAGTAAATGTTACTGATTATCTGATGTGCATAGAATACTACTGGTATTCTAAGTTTTGCCAATCCTGTCATTTTAAATCCATGTTTAAGGCAACTTGATGTTATTCAAATAAGCTGGATCTCCTTTCCGTAAAAGAGACAAATATCTAGCTTTAATTTGAATGCTGTACATTAACTGAAAGAAACAACATGCATACACAACTGGTGAGGGGGGTGAGGCAACAAACGTATCAGGGATCAGGGTGGCTGTTGTTAAAGGAAAACATATTCATTTCCTTCAATCAAGTTATGAGTGAGTTTTCTATTCCAGCATGTAATTTCTTTTGGTTCTTACTAACAAGAAACTCTGTTCTAAGTCAATTCACATAGTTTTCTTTTATGGCACAAAAAGCTGTTCTTGATGTAATGCTTGAAACCAAACCAGGAGTAAGTAAAACATAGTATCCAAATTTTACAATGTTATATTTAATTTTGAAGTTTTTTTTTCTTTTTCAGTCATCAGAGAGACCTGGAAGAGAGGTATGGAAGCCAACATCTCTGATTATCAGTTGACCAAGGTATACGCAGATGCATTTACTCAACCTCTATCTGTGCAAGGCCTTACACTGTATCAGGTTCTGCACCACCCTCACATGTCTAAGGTCAAGCTTTCAAGAATTTTTATTTATATGTTTCTATAGTTTCCTGTCTCTTTTCTTCTCACAATATTCTTTTTCTCTTGTCCGATCAAGCCCTGCTACGTTTTGTCTGGTTTCTCCATGTTTGTAGTAGCTCTGTCATTTATGTTATGTTCAAACTTTTTATGAAAGCATTA
Organism: Halichoeres trimaculatus; assembly: GCF_033239565.1. Lineage (NCBI taxonomy): Eukaryota > Metazoa > Chordata > Actinopteri > Labriformes > Labridae > Halichoeres > Halichoeres trimaculatus. Next base: position 22,313,508 of record NW_027437192.1, read on the forward strand.
CATAACAACAAAAAAACTTCTTAAGTACTAAAGTCAAAGGAGTGGAATATGGCGTTGCAATCAGTAAGGCTTAAAAACAGGCTTTGCGAGGCCACCACAGGAGGTCGCTCGCTAGTCTGTAACAAGCGAGCTCATGACGTAAATCTTCTGCGACTCCCGCTTGTATTTGTCACGTGATCACGCGGCGTAGCTGGGGAGCACACAAGAGGGGTGGCTGGGCCGTGAACAGTGTGTGAAAATGCCAGTGTGTAATTTTTTCCTCCAGGGTCGTTGTCGGTACGGTGACAAATGTTGGAACGAGCACCCGAGAGGAGGAAACCGAGGAGGAGGCGGTGGAGGAGGATACAACAACAACAACAACTACAACCGCTCTTCTGCTCCGCAACAGCCAAGAGGAGGAGGAGGAGGAGGTACAGCAGAGCAGTGATACACATATAGATAAATATCAACTTACTCATAGTCAGTGAGCGTTAGATTTACATCACAACATGTTCGTTTTTGTACATTCCCCTGTGGCGTTGCTAGGTTCAGCCTTCTTTTTGATGTCGACCATTGTTTTATTTAGTGTTACACGCAGCAACACTAAAATTTCACATTTGCTCATATACTGAGACTACCGTCACTACTTAACTAACTTTTACTACAAACTTATACTTATGCCATAATGTAGTTTCCTCGTGACACTATTAATACACATTTTCCACAACTAATACTAATGAAACTATGACTTCCTCTACTTCTACATTTAATACTTCTTGTCGCTACTTTTGTTGTATTACATTTTTTCCCCAGAATCACACAGATTAGTTTAGACACACTGCCCAGAACACATACGAACAACTCATTGAGCCATATTCTTCTAAATGATGATATAGTTGAAAGGAAAACTCTGCTGACCAACCATGACTCAGATTGAAATAACTGAATAATGTGCTTTTCATATTAATTGCATTTGGTCGAGCTGTGTGCGTCCAATGGTGTGGATGCTAAATTAAAATACTTTTTAGATTCCCATTGAATTTGTCAAGCAACCTAAAGTGCTGTAATCATTTTCTATTCCCAAAGTGTTAGGTTGCAGAGTTTGGGAGATGCTACATTTAAAAAAAAAAAAAAAAACATAAGTAAAAAGACACACACAGCTGATATTCATGTAGCCAAAGTTTTTCAAGCTGCTGTATAGAAACTGAAGATGTCAAGGATAAAGCAAGTGTGAAAGGCAAAGAAATCAGAAACTGATGGAAAGTTTCCTCAGTTTCTTCTTTGAAAGACCAAAGCCCAATACTGACATGGATTTGAATCAGCCTGCTTCAAGGGGATGTTAAGTTGACCTATCTACACCCCCAAAGAAGCCTGACTGGGAAAAGTTTCAGTGGATGGTTGGCAGCCAAGAAATACTTCTGGAAGGATGACAGTATGAAAAAGAAAATGTGCTAAAACTTGCACAAACTGATATGAAAAACTGTTCTGCTGCCTGCCCTCTGCGTTGTTTTTTAGTGTAATCATAAGAAAGAGGGAAGGGGAGGTGTGCTCTCCCTGCTTCAGGCGTTGGAATTTCCACATATGCACGTGGAAGAGCAGGGAGCTCATATGAGTTTACATTTGGTAAGAGTTTCTGTTCTAACTGTGGGCTTTTTGGTTTCAGGATTTGGAAACAGAGTTTGGGTGAACCCTTCCCAGCAGAAAGGAGGATATATCCAGCCTTCATCCTTCTCTAAAGGAAGTGATGACTGGGGAGGAGGGAGAAGAGATAATGTGAAGGCCTCTGAATTCAGCTTCTCCAGTCAGAACAGGTTTTCATCACTTGGTTCACCGAGCACGTTTGACAGGGGAGGAAGAGGAGGTGGAGGACAGCAGCTAGTGAGTGTGGATGAAGATGCTGACAAAAAACTGTAAGTGTGCTTGTTGCTGCTTGTCTTTCGAGGACTGTTGTTACAAGGAGTTCATTGATGTTGACGTCTGTTCCTCTGTCCCACAGGGAGATGATTCAGTTAGACATGGATATTTGGGAGAGCTCAGGGCAATGGGGCTTCTCGTGTTACAGTAACTCCAAAAGCTCTTTATCTGGTCCGTATAATAATCACATTTAATTGATTTTATATTCTATAAGTTATAAAACTAGTCTGAAATGATTTATCTATTACACCAATGACTTAAGCAGTACATCTGAACGGAGTTTAATATTTGTGGTCCACAGGTTTCACTGACCTCTCTCCTGAAGAGCTCAGGTTGGAGTTTTACACCACGAGAGCTTCGGGAGATCTGCAGAGCTATGCAAGTTTTTTTTTTAATGCTTACATTTGGTGTATCTTCAGTATAAACCATAATATTTGTCTCTAGGCTTCAAAGCAAGGCGGGTACATGACCTGCTGAAGATTTTACTCTGTGAATGAACCGTGTCATCTCTTTACCCCTGTTTTGTCATCGGTGTAGCTTAAGGGAAGAAAAACACATTGAGAAATATTGAGAAGTTATGGAAGAGGCATTTTCACTGTTGGTCAGTTAAAGTCTCTGTAATAACAGGGAAGTGTACCAAACTTTGAGCAGAGCTTTCACCTGCCAGATAATCAAAATGCAGAAGACAGTCCCTGAAAAGTGGTTATGTATAACTACCCAGAAGTCTACAGTTTGGTTTGTGTCAGGAGAACTTTGATAGGTGGAGTGTAAAAATGATTTACAGATGTTTAAAGAACATGTCTCAGGGTCTTACAAACTCTGGTTTCATGTGTTTAGCTCGCTGGTGTCAGTCAGTTGCTCAGCCAATGGAGAAGTAGAGTCCAGGAGCTCAAAGTCATGAATCCAGCCACCCGGGCAGCTCTGGTGAGAGTAACACACACACAGACTGTTATAGTCCTCCCATTTAATTTTATAAACAGCCTTTTATGAATACATATGCCCATGTCAAAGTATTTTTTTTTGTATTTACTGCTTTGCAGCTTGCAGAGTTAAACAACCCAGCACCCCAGGCATCCTCAGATGGCTTCAATTCAGGGACAGCATCTGGATTTGGGTCATCTTCATCTGGCTTTGGAAGCAAAGGTAAGATTAAGATCTGCTTCTTTGTAACATCGTCAGGGCACTGTCGAAGTTTTTGCTTTTGCACCTAGTGCCGAGGTTTTTCTCATGAGAAATATCACGACACGAGTCTGTACAGCCATGGGTCTGTTAATCTGAAAATGCAGTGTGTTCAGAGGTATTGCTGTTTGAAGCAGCAGTGATTGCACCATTATTAAATAAAAACCTTGTTTGAAGCCCATCACTTTGCAGGAAAAGGCCAGAAAGCAACAGCATTTCACTTAATATGAGACACAATGGAGCAGTGTCTTGTCTCCATCGAATATGATTTTTTTTTTGCTCAAATACAGAATACAGTTGTTGATGTGGGACAGGAAGCTTTGGGGGCCTTGCACAGACCACACATCCAAAGAGAGCCTGACCAGGCCCAGTAATGTGTCCAGAGAGTCTTTAATGTCAACAAAGAGCCAGACACTGAATCATTTGTGTGAAAGTGCACTCAGTGTCCTGCTTTTTCTTTCAAAATCTGATATCTCTTCCCAAAACCAGAATAGATCTATCTTATTACTCAGTTTTAGGGATAAAAACAAAGAGGCTTTGCAGGAGGATTTTGGGTTGAATAAAGAAACAACAGACTAGCTGTTTTTAATATATTCTTCATCCTCTCTGAGTGTGCTGATCAAATGGTCGTGTCCGTGCTGGCTATTGTTCCATATGTAATTCTGAAACTGTGTCACTAGGTTTTGGGTCTGCAGCCCCAGCCCAGGCCAGCACCTTCAGCTTTGCTGCAGCCGGTGGTGGATTTGGTTCCTCTGCAGCACCATCACCATCCTCCACAGGTTTTGGCAGTGCCATAGCTCCTCCCACACAGCCTCCCTCCGGCTTTGGCTCCTCTTCTTCAGCTGCATCTGCTGTCTCGCCTTCTTCTTTCTCCTTCACAACTAAACCTGCAAGCGCACCTGCAGCTACCACAGGATTCGGCTCTGCCTCTGGTTTCAGTTTCTCCTCTACAGCCAGCACAGGTGGTGGATTTGGTAGTGGTTTTGGGGCTGGAGCACCTGTGGCATCATCAGGGAGCGGCGGTGGTTTCGGTCAGCCTGCACCGTCCGCAGCAGGAAGTGGGTCTGCAAGCGGAGCATCAGACAGTTTGTTTTCACAAGAAAGTGATCTAACTCCAGAGGAACTCGATCAATTCAAAGCAAAGAAGTTCACACTGGGCCAGATTCCCCTGAAGCCTCCTCCAGCAAACATGCTGGTTGTTTGATGCAACACTTTTTTCTTTTTTACTTTAAATAAAAAGATAATTTATTCAAAACACACTTTTATTTTTTCTGAATAGTTGTGCCTTTAACCCAAAGACTTATTCCGTGTTTTAAAGATAAGGCTAATGAGGGAAACTCTTTTTGGATACCATGAATATTTTATATGAAGGTAAATAATGCTTGAAGTGCATGTTCTCATACACACAGCAGCTTTTCTTGGATTTGTGTCACATAAAGTTTCACTTCTGAGATGATTAAACCTCTTTCTGGATGAATTTCTCTGAATTAGTTTGTCGGTTTTATCTTTTCCTTTTAGTTGACTGACTGAATATTCAGAAGATGAGCAACATTTATGAACATTGCATAATTACGCCATTGAAAATAATCCTTGTTATAACAGATATATATATATATATAAAAATAATTTTTGATTTGAAAACTGTCATCTGCTGCTTGTTGTCACAGTGTTGGGGGGAAAATACTCCTCAGGGGGTTATTCATCCCAAAAGTTATGTAATCTCTTGAGTGGACCTGCATTTTAAAAAGTTGTCATTCCACTTTAGAGACAGTAGGGGGTGTCAGACAACAAACAAACTGCCTCAAAGATTTTAAAAGCTTAAACAGATACTTCACAACGCTAAGTGACAAAACATTTTACATAAGTTATCTTTTTATTCTCCCATGTTATGAAGTATTCCTCCTCTTGATGCAGTTTCCCTCAGATTTTCCAACTGACCAAATACCTCAACAACCCAGCGAGGCCCATATGTCCACAACCGCCCGTCCACATCAGTCTGTATCCTCGGCACATAGAGAGAATGTTTGACAGTGAATGAGTGAGATGTTCAATACGTATTCATTAGGTGTTGAGAAGCCGCTGGGACCACACCAGGAGGAGTACAGTGACAAAGAGGCAGCAATAAGCTTTTCTGTTGCTATAGGGGCGCCTGCTCTGCTGCTGACTGGGGCATATTTTCAGCTGACAGGGGGTTTGTGATATTGGGAGGAGGTGAAACTGTGTTTGTGTGTGTCTTGGAGTGACTCTGTGTACGAAAGGATTTAAAATTCAGTTTGTAATTAGCTGTCGAAGAAGTCGTGCATAAAAACAACCAGTAATATAATTTCATGTATACCTCTAAATAGAAACAGCAGTAAAAGATGGGTTTACTTTTTTATGTTCAAAAGCACCATTCTGAATAATTTCATGCGCCTTTATTATATAATTCTTCACTTTGGTTTGATTTTTAAAGCAAGATCTTTGATTCTAATAGAGTATTTATTTGTGCTGTGTTAGTTCTTTTGCACTGCTCGCAACAGCATGAAAGATAAATCTCCCCCACTACTCAGTCTGTCAGTAGTAACCTCCCACCCATCCCTTGCTAGCAGATAATACATAAATAATTCAGCAGATTAATGAACGATTCACACAGAGACTCGCTCATGAAAAGGCTCTTGCTCGCTCATTCCAGTTAAACTTGTTTCAAGAAATTGTCGTCCGGTGACTCTTAAATGTATCTAAAAGAGAAAAATGTGCAACGGAGAATCTTTGTTTCCTCTAAGCAAATAATCAGATTTAATCTCCAACCACTGCTGCACTAAACTGCGAGCCTGCCTGTGTTTGTGTAATGTATGCATGAGCTGAACAGATGAAAGCAATATTAAAGATGAGTGATGAGTGTGTGGATGCCTGCACACACACACTCAGAAAGACGCAGAACATTTTTATTAGAAATGTTTATGATGCAAGTTGCAGTTTTGAAGGAAATATAATATTCCACCAATCTGAGTTGTTTAAAGGCGGAATAAACGATTTGTGAGTCATTCTCTCCTGGGGATTGTTCAGTACCCCCCACAGGAAGCTTTGAAAGATGACATTTTAGTTGAAACAAACACACACACACACATGAACACACATGAACACACGCCCCACCCTCCTGTGGAACCATAGCTTACACAAACCCAGTCACATGACCCTGATGTGTACTGTAATTCAATTGACTTTGACCTGACTGTAGCTACGCAGGGCAGACTTACTGTAGCTATATGGTGCTTTAATACATTTAACACACTTTTCCATAGGGGTAATGTAGATTGGCTGTCTGTCTGAGCTCTGAATAGATCAATCCTCTGAAATATGACTTCTCTTTGCAGCTATTCAATCTCATCCCCCGAAGATGGATTCTCCAGATCAGTGTTTTCTTTCTTTCTTTTTTTTTTTTTCAATAACACGCCCTACCTAAAATGCTCACTGTGTTCATTACAATTACAATTACAAAGCCATTGTGGTCTCTACATCAGTTGATGACAGCAACAGATGCTCTTACCACGGCTTGAATCCCTGCTCACTACAGAATGCCAATGAGCTGATTCGGATTCAGAGCAAGTAATAACAAGGAGTGGGGGCTGATTCAAGGCGACCCTCCTTACTGTTGCATTGGGGAGGAAGAATTGATTGTGCAGTGCCACAGCCGTTTGCCTATAGGAAACCAGGCATTGATCCAAGGCCTATGATATATGCCTATTTCACTGGCTTGCCTCATGGGTGACTAGTGGCCCATATTTCACTTGAAAAGTCCTGGACCTTGGTTTCTGTGCTGCAGATGTTTATGGGTTCACATTAGGATCAGTGCTGCACGCTCTTCTGACAGTAACAACACGCCATTGTGAGTAAACACTGTCAGTATGGAGAATATACGATCTTTCCAGTGAGGGTGAGGCCTCTAGTTCATCTGAACCAGAGAGCAAATAAAAAGCTGGACAGAGAGTTACACTTGATTACATTCATTTTATTAGCGTCATCTGCAGTATGCATGTGGAGCTGTGAGCTTTTGAGGTGAAGATAAAAACACAAGGTTCACTCTTTCTGTGCGTCTGGTTTCCGCATCAAACTGTGAAGGACGGTGTTTGGCATGTTTGACTGTATTTGATACTAATTACAAATTCTTTTCAGGGAACATCATGTCTGCTTTTTTCTTCTTCACATGATGTCGATGCGATGATGCAATCCAAACTGAGAGACAAATGTAGCTTTGACTGTAACAATGTGATGGATGACTGCTTCCAAGTGAGTTCACAAGCTCAGTTTATTATATAACTAAGTGGAAAAACACATTCATATTGTCCTTTCCATAGAGATCGGAACCTAAACATATCATCCACTGTGCCTTCAAGTAGCTTAGCAGCTATCGAGGTTAGAACATTTCTCTTTTACAAAGGACTACAACCAACCACAATTTCTACTATCCCTGAAAGTGACTGTCTCTCCAGCAGTGTGAGCTATGACTCACGTTTGGTTGCAAAAGAAAACTGTTGTTAGAAATTCTTCTGTAAAGTATTTCCCAGGGTAACATTCTCAATTTTCAAAGCAATACTCTGAGCATTTGGTACAAAATTCTGAGTTCTTTGGATGAGACAGTGAAACGTCTGATGACTAATCAGCACCTTTAGAAGGCCTCTTTTCAAGCAGTTATGTGCAAAGTATTCTGTACTTCTGTGGTGGTCAGCCCATTTGGCAACTGTGCTGAGCATCCAGACCTTTACTCACTGTATTTATGTTAATTGTGTGCTCAGTTACATCAAGTTTGCTCACGGATACGCTTCTAAAATCAAATGACAAGGGCAGATCAGCGAAGCTAAAGGAGTTTGATATTTTACTGTCTCTGGGTACATTACTCATTTTCTATTTCATGAGGTCAAAAGCTCAGTTGAAGCAGTGTAGCTCAGGTGAAATGAATAAATCTAAAAGCTGGTATGACTTTTAAAAAGACCTCCAAAGTTTAAACACATTACGGTTGTGTCAGATTATTATTGGCCACCAGTGACCTTCAAAAATTTCCTTCTTAAGAAATTGTCACAAACCACAATGTTTTCAACTTCTGTGTTTTTTTATTGCAACTGTGGTTCATATATTATTCACAGTTTTAATTTTCACTCTAAGGGCACTGGTGTTCCTCCAATGTGTTTTGTTTTCTATTATCATTTTTTAACCATCCAAAGAAGCTGCCAAGCTACTTCCTGTGCTCTGCTGTGTGGAGCTAATACCTGAAGCTTAACATTTAGCTGATAAAAGATTTTTAAGATGGGAGTGTGCTTCCAAAAATTTTGTGGTAGGATTAAGCTTGTATAGAGGGAAAATATAGGAACACAAGACCTAATTTTGAAAATGTCCCCGAAATATGGAAACATAGGACTGACCTGATAAGGTAACCTGGTCAAAAGGAGATAAACCTTGTTGGCCAGATTATTGAAAGATATACATAATCATCTACATCTATTGGCCTCATTGAACTATGTCTGGGCTAGTTGTGGCTCTTTTAAGCACTACTTAGAAAAACATGATTCTCACAAAAAATATTTTAAAAGGGATTGACTGACTGACTGAAATACTGTCATCAGAGCTGGCATATGCAAGTTCAGTCCATTACGTCCACTACTCTCAGCTCATTGCTCAAAATTATCAACCAACCAATCACAATTTTGTTTTGTGCCGAGGCAAACATTAGACAAATGCAAACTCACTGGGATGACTGAGATGATGCTAAAATACCTCAGAAATAAATAGGACTGCTGTAAAACATTACAGTGGGTTAGGGACCGAAACACCCAAAGTTCTGGACTGAATTTAAGTACGGTAGCTTAGCTAGCTGGACAGCTAATGGTTGTCCAGCTAGCTAAGCTCAAACAGAGCTGAACTGCTCAGAAAAAGTTCTACCATCCTAAGAACAGAGAACGAGTTACAGAAGAATGAAACTTTTAATATCAAAACCACTTCAATATTATTTCTGGATGTTTTTGGACATTGGCTATTACAATTTTTTTTGCGGCTGCCATAATGAAAACGCAGACACGAGCGGCAACCTCCGGTCTAAGAGCATGCAGAAGTGCTACAATCTGCTGTTTCTCAAGTGTTGTTTGAGGCTGGCTCCAGAAGTACTGGAAGTCACAAACACACTAAGCAAGAAACGTTTTCAAAGCTGAAATCAACCTATTTACACTCTTGTTCAAAAAACGTCTCTTGTCTGAATCGCTAATTTCACTATCAGCACACACTGTATTGGAGGGTGATTTTTTCCAACTCGGCAGTTCAGAGAGTATTGAGATCGCTAGCTCGCCCAATCAAAAGGCACAGCTTTCCTCACGTGACTGGCGGGCGCCCAATCGCTGTACTCGAAGCTCCCGCCACTTCCTTTTGTGGCTGCGACAATCGAGTTGCTTAAAAAAAAATCAAATTCAGTTACAGATGGTGACATAGAGGAGACTATACATCAATTGTACAGCCTATGGTAACCACCAGACAAAATTGCTCCTGTATTCAATTTTAAGTTGGACTATCTGGCAGGTGAGTTGCAATATTGGCTTTAAAACATTAACTTAAGAGATAGGACAGTTTTTATAGCCTGCTATGCGGCCAACCATGCTGCAGTAAGATTAATTTTATATTTTAACTTGAAGCTCAATGTAAATATTTTGACTTTTGGGGAGTTTCTCTACACTAAAGGAGCAAACCCACAGCTTTCTGTACCCTCTTAACGCCACTTGTCATCTCAACAGTTACAAATACCTACATTTGGCCACAGGTGGTCGCTGTTACCCCCGCTGCTGAGGACACCCATGCCTTACCACATCCCCCCTCCTCGCCCCTTCACTCTTCTCCTCTCCTCTCCTCCCCTCCTCTCTCCACAGCAGCGCGTCTCTCACCGCGCCTTGGATGCCGTGTGACCAGCAGCAGTGAGCGGAGCAGCCGTGCAGCAGAGCGCCGTCAGCACACCAGCACAGCGAAAATACAACCCAAACGATGACATTCATACAGAGACGACAGAAGCAAACAATCATTTGACAACTTCCGAGCCTGCACCTTGCCTTCGCTGCTCCTTGCTGAAAGCGGTAAGTGCGCTTAGATCCTTGTTTAATTGCAGTGCTCGCATTGCTCAGTCCTCTGCACAGGGCAGTGATAAGCGCCAATGCACCGATATTGTGAATAATGTAATTTATAGCAGAGCCGATGATCAGTGGCAGGACGAGCATGCTGTCTCCCATTGGAGGCACTCATTTAAATGATCTTTATTACTAAATGCATTGGCCTGTTGTAGAATCAGTGTGCACTGTGAGATGTTAACATCTCAGGAGACTTGTTTCCTCTTTTATTCTGCCACCTTTGTGCCACTATAAGCCTTGCAATGCCAAGATTGGCTTACAGCGTCAGTTTCATGCCTCCTGCTACTTCACTCAATCTCATTATCTGTTTAAAGGGACTGATATGAGATTGTGGGGACTAGACAATGCAGATTATGGTTCCAGGAGAATGTAATGCCACCTAGACAGTCATAGCCTCTTTTCTTTGTGTTGAAATGCATTGTTTTACCAGCAGTTGTATGTTAATTAAATATGTTGTACTGGTATTGGAAAATGGATGTCAAATTGTGTGTATTGATTTTGCAGTGTAATGACAGCGGTGTCAAAGATCAACTCTACACTTCTACAGATCTGTGTTGGGTTGTAAAGGGTCAAATTCATAATTGTGCCTGAGGACAAGTCAGCTATGTGATGCTATCCTGTTTGATTTATGTTTGTATGTGCGAGCGCATGTGAGAGTGTGACAGCAAAGCCAGGGAGTGTGTGGGAGAGAGAATAAGCACATTTGGAGATGCCTGAGCCAGCACTCAGGTCAGGCCAAGAGCATGCTGAGGTGTTAGATTATATCAGATGGCCACATACATGCACATGTATGCCACAAACACAGACTCAGGCACAGCCATGTCCAGATCTGAGCTCCAACTGTGCACCCTCACCTGTGGATGGGGGCAGAAACATGTGATGGGACAGCATTTTCTTTTTCTAAGTCTTGTTTACAGTGTAACACTGAACTGATATTTCCATCACATATCACTGTTAGCATTTAGAAGAGTCACCCTTAAAAGTGATTTTATGAGACCAGTAGCAGTGCTGATTTTGACAGGAAAAAAAAAATCTTATATATGGCAACCTTTAAAGAGAATTCTCAAGCTGGGCTCAGCCTTTGGGAAAACCTTCTCTGTGAGTTGTGTATTAATGTTATTCTGATGCCAGGGGCAGAAGCTTACCTTTTTAATAAATATCTTTGCCGAAGGATGTTCTTTATTATATATGGGTGACTGATCTTGGTGTGGACCGCTGTCTGCTCAGCGGCAAATTTATTTAAAGCAAATGGTACTAATAGTTTGCTGTCTGTTGAATCAAAGCGTAGTCTGCTGGAAAAACTACAAGATGACAAGGCAATAACATTAATATCAGAAAACATATACTGACCTTTTTGAGGCAAACACTAGTCTGGATACTGGTAGTGTATTATGGACTGCATGAAAACACTGAAAGAACAACAGCTCCCTCAAAGTGATGCCAAAACTTTCCAGGCTCCTTAAAGCTGTCCTCTTTCATCATAAGTGGAGCAGTGGCAAAACAAGTAAATTAAAATCAACATCAAGTAAAACCTTTTGCAATTATTTCTTATGCTAGAGCTGGTTTGGTTCATTATTTAAGAGAAGTTTAGTTTTGCCTGATGTTAAAAAGTCAATTATTTTACAGCTTCGTTTTTTTTAAAATGCAGGCCCCTGCAGCGGTCTTTACTGGACGAGGGAAGCGAAGAAGAAACATAAAACCAAACTCAAAAGAGTCATTATACTTTACATTTCCTCACATTTTAAATGACACAAAAATCTGTTTGGCTCTAGACCAGGCATGGGCAAACTACGGCCCTAGGGCCACATGCGGCCCGTTAAACATTTTAATCCGGCCCGCCGGACTTGAAAAAATTAAATGAATAAACCTTGTTAATGTTTTATTTTCCCTGCAAGTCTGATGTTTTCTATATAGAGAGTTCACGTTTAATATCAAAATATCACACAAACAGTTTTGACACAATCTTTTATTATTTTTTGTTTTTTCATTTTTAAAACCAGGACAGAAAACCCGTGTTTTTCTGTTTTTCTGTTTTTCTGTAACACTGTTTTTCCATTTTGGCTTTAAAACAGAAAAACAAAAAAACAAGTCAGTTTTTTCATTTTTTAGATTTTGTTTTGAAACAGAATAACGAGAGAACGAACCATACACGGATTAAAAATCCCATTATGATTCCATTCTCTCAAATTCTAATTTTAGTTTCAAAACAAAATCAAAACAGCAAAAAATAGACCGGTACGTGTTTTCTGATTTTTGATTTGAAAACGAAAAATTGAATAACAAGTCATTATCCGTTTCCCGATTTTGGGTTCTAAAACGGATATGGAATGAACGAATGATACCCTGATAGTTACGAAAGCACTCCATCCATCTGCTCCTGGTCCGGCCCCTTTGTCAAATGTTAGAACCCATTGTGGCCCACAAATCAAAAAGTTTGCCCACCCCTGCTCGAGACTGTAACCACCTAAGAGATCGTTGGTGTTTTATCACCAAGTTAAATGTGTGTTTAGTTGGAGGAAGCTGTGTGTCACAGGGGTGCAGTGGAGGGGTGGTCAGGGGTGGCTCTGGCCCACAATAAATGCTGATTGGCCACCAGTGATGTCACTCAGAAATCTTAAACTGTCATTTGGCTATTTTCCTTGTCACATTTTTTTTGATATTATTTAACAAATAAAGACACTAAAAAATAAGAAAAGAAAAGATAAAGTCATGCAAAATACATTAGTCAAAGGCGCCTTTGGTGGTACTGTAAGTTAATAAGCATTACTTAGATTCTAGATTCTACCACTCCTCTGCTCACCCCACTGCACAGAGAAGCTCTCGAAATTGACGGTGTCCTTCAAAGAAGAAAAAAAACATCTGTAGTGCATAGTAGGTGTCATCTTTAATTTGTCAAGTTGTTGTGGAAACATGGTGGTACAGGATGGCAGACTCTCAGGTTTTACTCTGTGTTAACAAAATCAAAGACATTTTCTTGTTCAGATGATTATACATTAATGCACAAAATGGACAACATACTGCACCCTTAATTTATATTAAGTATCAGTAGAAACAGACGAGGTAAGCCAAGTAATTCGTCTGTCCTCCAATTGGTGGCAGAAAAAAAATGCTCTATGTGCCTCTTGTGTGACGTCAAACCCATGACTCCAACAGACAGATCATTCCTGTGCATTCCTTGTCTCCAAAATTCGTCACTTGTACAATGAGTCAGTGCTCACTGAAGTTTTGCTTCACTTCTGTACAATGGGAGGAGCTGGAGCCATCCGTATTAATGTTGTGTACTAATGTATCGACAGACTTAAGTGTAGAAAAGAGTGCGAAGCATACAGTGAGTACATTAACCTGAGCTAAAGAAGTGGGCCCTCCTTGGCTGGTGTTAAGGAGACAGAATAATTATCCATGTGCTTAACTCCTGAAATCCTTTCCTGACTCACACTTGATCCTCTGAATAATCCGTTGAGACAGAATTGAGACATTTAAAAGCTGGAAAGAGACTCAACTGTGTAGCTTAGAAAGCCAGTTTCTATATGGGAATGTAAGTCAGGTGTTTAAATTCAGGAGCTGTTTCCCTCTCATTCTGCATGCTGTACCAGTGCAAACGGGTCATCACGTTTTACACCTTAAAACATCAGCGAGATGATTGTCTGAGAAGAATTCATGTTTTCACTTCAAAATTTATGTCAATATTTGTAAAACACATCAGAGATGTATGATACACAAGTTCAGTGTGCAGATAAACCCTACATCTGTGAAATATGATGAAATATGCGTGTGGGATTATCTGCAGAGGAAGATCTGATAGTAACTGACAGACCATCAGCTTGAAAGGCCAGTATGACTGTTAGGCACTGTATCATCTCCCATCAAAGCTCACATGCAACGCGCACACACACACACACTCCTCAGCATGTATAGCTGGAAAGGGCAAAGGCAAAGTCCAGTGCAGCCCACACATACACACTGAGACCCTCACACGTGGTGAGACATCTGACCACACTTTAGATCAGTAGCTGGCAGCTGCTGGTCCTGCTCTTCTTTGAAATGAAAATAAAATGAAAACAACCAAGGGGCAGAGCAGACACTTATCATAGTAATGAGCAGGCTTTGTATCCCTGTACGTGTGTTTGTGTGTGTTTTTGTTGCACTCTTATGTTGCTTTGTGTTCACTTGTAGACAGCCATTTGAAAGACACAATTTACCAGTGAAGTGGTACGCGAAATCACAGAGAGGAGCATGGATTGGTTGACAATGATTAGTTGCACTGTATTACCTCCCACTTCTCCTTTCAGACCGGTCTAGCTAATGAGACTCTATACATGAGTCACATGAGATTATGTTACACTCACACACAAACTGAGCGGGGGTATAGATGAGCTCAGCCCGTATAGATGTGGATGCTGGTTTTGACCTATATTTCTGAAGAGAATGTTCATTACAGAGTCAGGTGATCAGCCGGTTGACTGGTGCTGTATTTTTCCAAGCTTTAACAGCCTCTGCTATAACAGTCCTCAAAAAATCAATTCCAGCCAACACATGATATGTGCTTTGAGGCTGCTGCAGGAGCAAAGGTGACCTCCATAGTACACGCGTGTGTTCGAGGCTCGCTAACTGCTGTGTGGAAAGAAATGTGTCACATACTGAGGAAAAGAAAAAGAAGATTAATTTACAAATAGAGCAAACTAATTTTGAAGGTCATTATCAAAAATAGCAAAATAACCAGAAATAAAATTACAATGTTTTATCCAACAACAGTTTTAATCATCTTTAAACAGCAGAATCTGACTCATAGGTGGAGGGCCATCTGCTTTGATCCACAGTAAACCGTTTATTTTTAGGAATTAAAAAAAGAGTTATGATAAGAGTATTCACATTTAGTTTAGGTGTACAAAACACATTCTATATATCTTTAATAACACGCAGAAACCTTGTGTGGAATCAGACTCATAGGTGGAGGGACATCTGCCTCACTGTGCCTTAAATCATGTACTTTTGGGATTTAAAAATTTGCTCTTGTAAGTTTTTTTATCATTAGAATACATAAAAATCTGCTACTTTGGCTACATTAATCAATAGTTTAAGGTAGACTTTCCTCGCACAGGCAGAAACTCCGGCAGAACCGGACTGTTAGGTAGAGGATCATCTGCCTTGATCTATTTTAAAGAATATATATTTTGGTGTCTGAAGACAGTTTTCTGATACAATCTTTCTGAACTAGTTGTTGGTTAAATGCACATGAAGTTGAGTCATTTTTTTCTTTATGGCCAAATTCCACCAGATCCATCTCTGGTCCATCTCCACCCTGTTACGGCTCCAGATCTGGTAGGTCTAAGTTCTAGTCAATGTGCTTTTTCCCCCAATGGCTCCAGACATCACATCCAGTCTCTGTTTGAGATGCAGCAGATCAGAGTCCTCTAGAGCTGATACGCAAAAATTCTCATCAATTTGTTCTGACAAACAGTAAAAGATATACAGGAAGTCAAGCACCAAAGAAACATTTAAACACCCAGTTGATTTTCAGAAAAAAAGAACTCTGTATCAACACTAGATCGGCTTGAACTACAACAACAAACCGTCATAGTTAGCACTAGCAGAGCCAGGTTAACAGATTAGAGGTTTTGAGGGCCAAGTAAATGTAAATAAAGAGAGTCTCATAAAACGGTTTGGTAAGTGTCGTAGATTTTTGGTCAGGTGACTCCAGCTGTCTTGTGGTCTTGCTCAATAACGCAAAGCAGCCACTGGGTATAGACAGCTGAAGGAGCAGGGAGCCCAATCGCTGCAGAGAGGAGACGGACCAGACGTGGATCTGGTGGAATTACAGCCCAATAGACTCGTAACAATCTTTCTAGATGTTTCGTTTTGTATTCATTTTTTTGCAATCTTCAATTTCTGTTACGATTTCATTTTAAATTCACACCTCCCCTGTTTGTGTGTGTGTGTTGTGGCCTAATCTCAGTCTCCACACTCACAGATTGAGGAGCATATTCCTGCTACATGTGTTTGCTTGGGGCTGCCCAGCTGTCAAAGTATTAAGTGCATGAGTGCTCTGATGAGAGATCACCACAAACTCTGACATGTAAAAACCTTCTGGTGAATATAGAAAATGTTCACATGTTAAAATAGGTTTAATTTTTTTTTTTTGAAAGTTATTAAATCAGTAATCAGCAGAATAACTGTCCATAAGTTCACCTTACAGAAAAGAAATGGTGCAGTCTACCAATTCTGCTGTCAGTTAAAGTTTTCTAAAAAAGGTTTACCTTGTTATACATGAAAAAAGATGAACTGGCCTGTTTTGTTATATCAGAATGCCACATTTTTTATTGTTGTTCCATCCCCAGTCCTCACGTACTGCTCCTCTGACGTCAGTGAAGTTCGTGAGGATTCAGTGCTTAAGCTTTACAGAGAATGGAGTTGACCCTGTGTGTACTTCCTGCCTTTGTGTGTTTTCTCACCTCAGAGATTGTGTGCCACACCCTGACTTCATTCACCTTATCTGATTAATCCCACTTGTCCTCCACCTGATTAGTCCCAGCGTATAAAGTCTCAGTCTGTGCCTGTATCAGTCAGTTCATTCAAGCCTTGTGTTTCCTTCTGGCTCTTCTTGTGTTTGCACCAGCTGGACTCTTTCTGAATGGGGATTATTAATGTCCTGGACTCATCCAAGTAAGCCCTTCTGTGTTGATTATTTTTGTTTAGGTTAAATCAGTCTCAAAGTCGGCATTTGTGGTCTCAATTTTTGTGTTAAACCTTTACTGGGGAGGATTTTGTTATAAGTTTTGTTGGTGTGATATGCATTTAAAGTCTGACTTAGCAATTCTGATAATGCATTTAAATTTAGACAACATAGACAACATGACAGCTCTACATGATTCACAACACAGAATCTGGAAATTAACCTGCAGACCGTTAAACAAATGGCAAATATGATAAATTTTCTGTGACCCAATTGACCACCATGAGACACACACTTACTCACGCAGGCGGCCCAAACATGGGCTCACATGTAAATGAACACTGGACAGAAAAGGATTGAAAGCTTGAGATAGAAGTCGTAAAATGCAGAGAGATAAATATACAGCTCTTATCTTGTCCTCCTCAAGGGTCAGACCACATTCAAATGCACACGTCCCCTCCAGAAGTTTAGCTGTAAATAAGAAAAGGAGGCCAGCTTTGGTTGACCCCGGCCTTATCTCCGCTGGCCCTTTGTACTTCCCAACTCAGGGCCGCACGACCTGTGCTTTCTCAGCCGGGACTTGTCGATCTGGGCAATGAAACTGAAAGCGCTACTCTGCCTCAGGCTGGGTACCAGCGTCCCAGGTGGGATGGAGAGACGGGTGCGGGCGGGAGGAGCGGCTGAGGGGTAGTGAGAGAGATGTCACTGACCACATTAGTCATCAGAGAAAGCAGGCCATGAGTCAGGAAAGCTCTCAGTCTCATCCATCACGCCCCTCTTAACCCACTTTCCTCCCAGTCCAGCCACTCTGGCTTTTTATTTTTCTATTTCCTGCTAGCTCTCCATCCCTCGGCTGCTGACAGAGTAACTTTGCCATCCTTCTTTTATTATGATGAAAAACAAGAGGAGAGGTCCGATGTTGGACAGATTGCAGGTGGCGGTGGATGGAGATTTAGAGATTTAGAGTCGATCTTTGGGTATGCAGTCGGACAAGGGACATTTTTTCCCCCCAAACAACTTTAACATCTTATAACAAAAGAAACTCAGCAGTTAAAGCTTGTTTAGTGTCCCTGTGAGGGAACGAGGATAACACAGTGACATATTGTTTCTCGTCTTCACACCAGATTCCCCGTGGTGGTTTGCAGAGAGAAACCCTGTGAGCTGGTGGGACTACTGAGGGGTGATAAGTGTGGATATTAGAGAGGTCTCACATCTCAAAAAGGCTGCTGGCTCTAATCCTGGATGAGGTATTTGATTCACTGCTGAGACAAAAACATTGTATTGCTAGCTCAGCAGTGGAGGGATTAGCCTGGAATACGGTGGGAGCAGCGGATGACTGAGCGAGTGTTTGAAATGATACTCAGCAGGACTGTGATTTGATGGTTATCACTGAGGCTTAGTACCAGCACTTCCTCCTTTGTGTAACTGTTACAGCAAAGAACCACCTACTGTACAACACTGTGCTGGCTCTCTGTATTTCTACTTCTTTAATTTGCTCCTCATGGAAAGAAAAACACCAGATGGGGAAAGTGTTTCGCTTTTTTTTTTTTTTTTGCATTTCAACACCATTTAGTACTTGTTAATAATTAGGTACAGGCTGTACATCCTCATGACGTGGATCACTTAACCCAGGTCAATGTTAAGCTTGTTGTCTTATTGTCTGACTGCTCATGATCCAGATCCTGATCTTCCTTTGTCAGCCTATTGTTGCTGTTGCCTCAGATCTCAGCAGTAACCTCAGGGTGCAGCATATTTTTCAAGATGTGCAAAGACAGCTTTAAGACTTAAGTTTCAGTCTTCCCTAATAGCAGGATACCTAACTTTAAATATTAAATTATAATTTTATGTAATAGTTTGGTCAATTTCACAATTTTTAAGATTTTCTTTTTACACTTTGCACCGCCTTTTAAATGTTTGCCAACAAGTCATTACATGGCTTACCCACTACTTGAACATATATTTGTGAGCATTTGTGTTGTGACGTCAATCAAGAGCTACCTGCGCCTCTTAGCAGGCCTTACTGATCAACCACTGTACTGCTCAATTCATCGCTTGCATAACCAATCAGCACTAGCTTGACTTGGTAACTTTTAATGTTGACTTTAGCTTGATTAGTGTGAGCCTTCAATGCACTTCATTGTCACATGACAGAAGGTTATCAGAGTGAAATCAGGAAATCTGAAGAAGGAAGAAGTCTAAGGAAGTCTTTAGTAAACTGCCTAGTGTTAACGAAAATGTAAGTGTGGATTTAGCAGCAGCCATGAAGGTTCACAGTTTTAAAAAAGTGATTGATGGACTTGGGATGGCTTGTAAATGACACGGGAGAAGTTGTAGTTGAAGTGCTCCTTAATTTTCTGTGAGAGCTCCTAAAATTGTGCTGTTACATTTTTAGAGTTGGGAGCACCAGAGCTACCAAGTAAAAAAGTTAATGAAGTCAAAACGTTTATTTCACATGAATTATTTATTCCTACCAGAGCACCACCTGGAAAACCAGATCACACATCTCACATCAAATCAATTTGTGGAACAGAGTCCAGCACATTTATAAAGCTTTTGATTTACATTCCTCTTGGTAAGAAGATAACAAACATGAATAATACTTTTAATATTCCTTTTTGTTTATTTAAAGTTGTGATTCAAGTGTGATTCAAGCAGAGAGAAGAGTAGAGGTTTGAAAATCCACCTGTATGCTGCTGAGCAGTTTATATGTTTTTCAACCAATATGAGACAAGAAGCTGAGTAAATACCCACTATTATTTTAAACTTTGTTGCATTAATTTCACAGAACTAGTGTACGCATTGACAGAAATGCCAAACCATATTTTATTTTGAAACGTGTGGATTTGTGGGCCTGGTCTTTGAGATCTGCAAGACATCAAGAGGTGGAAAACACGTACTGATTTTTAAAACACACAACAAGCTAAGCTGAAATGGTCAGCCAGATAGAAGGGAACAGACCCAAAGCAACCACCATGTTAAGAATCCTGACGGAAACAAACTTAGAGTTAGACTTGTGTGAGATTTAAAATGTTGAGTCAAAAAGGCCCCGTTTACCTAAAATTTCATTCCAAAATGCAAAAATGCAGAGGAAAATTTCTGTGTTACACGGAAACGCTGAGGGACTGAAAATGCTGTAGTAAGCATGCCAGGCCTGTAGTTGGCCTATAAGGCCCCGTTAACATGACGCCGAAAATGGTCAATTCCGGAAACATTTTGTTGCGTTTTGGCCTTCCGTTTAGATGAGACCAAAAGATTGCGTTTTCAGTGAAAACGCAATCTTTTGGAAACGCTCCCCAGAGTGGAAAGATTTGAATCCACTCCTCATGCGCATGCGCACTCGCAGTTTCAGGTAAAGGCTGCGCGCGCAGCCACATTTCCAGTTGAGCCATTCCGGTGCAGTAGGTGGCGGTAATGTGCGTCATGGTTGGATTGCCGACCGTCTCACACAACAAAACGGCAGAAAAAGAAAGAACAACCACAACAATGATGGCGGATTTCCAAGCAACATATGTGCTGCTTACTGTCCACATCACCAACTACTGGCATGGCCACTACATCGTTGTTACTTGTCCTCCTGGAGTCGTATGAATGCGGATCGTTTTCACGCCGTCCTCATGTAAACACGGGTGGCTTTTGGAAACGCAAAGGAAGAATTTTTGCGGGAGTCTCCGTGTAAATGGGGCCTAACTGTCTTGTCCAGAAGCGGTGGTAGATCTCCAGCAGTTTCAGCAGCACAAGCACAAAAGGGTAGTCCACAACAATCGTCACAACGCTATTCTTGTACGGTTGTAAGTGCATTCACTAAGTCAGCGTTTCCACTGAAAATGCTGGCCTACTGTTTCCACGGCAACAGGGGCTGCAGCGTTTCAGAGAAAATCCCCTCACTTCAGAAGTTTGCCTTTTAGGTCGGCTTTAATGCAGTTAACGTGTAAACACGAGGCCAAAACGCAACAATACTTTTGCGTTTTTCATCCTAAAGCCGTCGACAAAACAGCCTGTGAGACTTCAGTGTGGATGAAAATGTGGATTTGACTCAGAGTGTAGGCTGATATGAAAATACTTTTGTCATGAAAGCGCCACCTACCGTGGAATCTGAGGGAAAATTTTTCACAGCTTTTATTCAATAAATCATCCTGATACTGTCTCATAGTTTTAACTTGTTTGTATTCTGAGTTGGTCACTGCATAATTAACAGGCATCGTGCGGGTAGTAAGGCAAAGTAGAATCCTTTCAGGAATACAAGCTCACTATGTCTTATCCCTGTTTTCACTGAGAAAATATGAATTTTACAGATATTTTCAAAATAGAGCGACAAAGTTTTCAGGTTTACTAGCGTGACACGATTAACTGAACTAGCATGCGTTCCTCTTTGTGTTACTCATATCAGGTGTGAGCAGAAGGTTATAAACTGGTGCTGTATTTCAGTTTTTAATAACCTCTGAGCAGCTCATTTGACCCTTTAACTGTAGCTCTGGTGTAGAAAATGCAAACCACAGCATCAACACCATCGCTGATTCAACATGATGCAGGTAATTTTTGTGAAAACACGGCGTGACCGATCGAATTTATGTCTGCTGTCACAAGGTGATGAAGAGGGAGTGACTCAATGACTCACCTCATTAAAGATTTTATTGGCTAAAAATTTGATTGGGCCGTTGGGCCGGGCGAAGCAGGAGCTCCTCATGAACTCCTTTCTCCGTTCATTTCATGGACCTTACCATTTGATTCAGATTTGTGCGTGCGTGTGTGTGTGTGTGTGTGTGTGTGTGTGTGTGTGTGTGTGTGTTTGTGTGTCAGCACCAGGCCTAATATCGCTCTGCAAAGTGTGAAATGGGAAATTTGTTAATATTTAATGCTTCTGTGCTTGTATCATTTTTTTACACTGTATTACCTCGGTCAAAGTAACATGTAGAAATCTAATTCCCACAAGAACACAGAGTTCCAGAGAAGATTTGGATTTTATTTCAAGTTTATTAGCAAAGACACTTGAGTCAATGTGCCCGTCATTCAATACTCTGCGTCTCTTTCTCCAGCCGCCCTTCTGGCAAGTACATTCAGAGCAGCATATGTGTGTTAGCGCTGCGCTGGGTTTCACTGTGTGTGATTTTGTGTGTGATCCATTTGGCTCCAAGTCGTCCCACAGCCTGGCACTCTCCCTCTGTCTCTGTGTGTAGCTGTGTAACCAGCCTTCTGTTTTTCCTCGCCTTAAGAGAGCCCTTATGATCAGAGAGAATCATCACTCACACACACACTCACACACAGGATATCAGATAATAAAAAAAACAAAACAAAAACATAGCAGCAGGCATCAGGTCGTCATACAGTGTCAGGACCTGGGCAGTATCCATTGCAGCCTGAACAGGAAGTGCATTACAGCTCCTGCCCGTCCTTGTGCACTGCCGGAGTGATTGTTTACCATGATTATTCTTACAACATTACTCATTTCTTGCCTTACACTCTTTGTGATCTGCATGTGCAATACATTTTTTTTATAAAACACATAAAAACATAGAAAATTTGTCTTTCACAAACCAGTTTCTCATTTTTTCACGTCTGCTTTCACGTCTCATTTTTGAAACATACTGTTCTCATTCAAATAGTGGAATATATGCAGTTAGCAGCTGTTAGGAAAAAATCAGCTCCTTGGATGGAAATACCCCTTCTCATTTCAGCCAGGCGAAGTGCTTTTCTCAAATTAAGAGTGACGCACAGCTTCTTAGAAAGAGACACCTGGAGCTGGCAGGTAGCCACATGGCAACTAGATGTAAAGTCAGGACTGATAACTGACATTGATTATGAAGTTTGAGCCAAAGCAAATATTAAACAGTTCACTGCCAAATAGATAATGTTCCTTTTTTTAGTAATTCAGCCATAAATCAGTTTAATTCACTTTTTGCTGTCTCCATGAAAAATTTGGCTAGGAGAATCCAAAACATAGCTTGGCCAATAAGAGATGACAAACAGATTCATGAATAAAAAGAAAAAAAAAGCGGCTATGTTTACCTTTTACTGCTTCACACAGGCATTGATGTTATTGGCATCTCCCTTTCTCTTTCTATTGTTTGTGTCCTGACCAGACACATCGACCTCCAGTCTATCTTTACCGTCTACTTTGCTGCTAATTCTTAATTAACTGAACAGCAGCAGTATTGGTGTAGCTTCTCCGTGCTAGAGAGCTGCTCGAAGCAGACCATTAACTGATCGCTGAGCCTTATCTAATCACAAGGTTGTGACATTTGTGTTTATGGAGGAAACAAAAGGAGAGATCTCATTTATTAACTGTTCGGTTCACTCGATCAGATCACACTGACGCCAGACTGTCATGCTCGGTTGAAACACTGCTGAAGTTGGAGTTTTGGCTGCTGTTTTCTTTGCTCTTCTTCATTAATTTCAATCAGTGACAAATTATTTTGTAAATGACGCATGAATTGTAAAATAACTGCTTTGACATTTAAGGAACACTATTTGATCTTTTCCTTACTTTGAGTTACATGATTTTACTTACTTTACTTTATTAAGGATCCCCATTAGCACTTGCCAAGAGCGTGGCTATTCTTCCTGGGGTCCTATACACCCAACCAGACATACAAAAACATACACATCACTCATACAACATACATAGACAATGGTTCACTTACAGAAGTAAGAACATTCAAAGAAAATTACATTACAATTGAATAGTCCAACAATTCATACCCATTTGTTGGAAAAGGGTTAAATTATACCTCAATAATACCTTATTAGAACAAGTCATTATAGTTCATGAAATATTGGTAGGTACTGTTTTACCATCATTTTGAAAGCTTCTTTTGTATTGGCTTGAATGACATACCTTGGTAAAGAATTCCATCCCACCACAGCTCTGTACATCACTATTTTCTGTATAACTGATGATCTAACTTTCTCCTTGTAACTGAAACAGCCCTTCTCATTTTAGTCACAATATTATCAACATGATTGGTCCAAGATAAAGTCTGATTTAAGGTGATACCCAAGAGTTTTGTCTCTTTCACTTGCTCAATATGAGTATTGTCAATCTTCAAGTTCAACTTTGGCTCAGATATCTGCTGATGCTTTGTTCCAATTAATATAGACTTTGTCTTGCCTATATTAAGTACAAGTTTATTCATTCTTACCCATTCTATTACATATCTTAATTCCGTCTCTAGAGTATTATTTATTTCCTCGATTGTTGATCCTGCTACATATATGGTCGAGTCATCGGCATACATTGAAATTTGGGCATTCTGTAAAACTAAAGGAAGATCATTAATATAAATAGAAAATAATAAGGGCCCAAGGCAGCTACCCTGAGGAACTCCACAATTGACTGAACTGAATTTTGACAGACTACCATTAAAAAGAACTGTTTGTTTTCTATTACTTAAATAACTCTCTATCCAATTTAATGCTGTCAGTGAATCCATATTGTTTAAGCTTGTCTAGTAACAACAAATGGTCTATTGAATCAAATGCTGCACTAAAATCAAGAAGAACAGCTCCTACCAATTTTCCCTTATCCATCTCACATTGCCATTCATCGGTCATCTGTGTCAAGGCCGTGCAAGTCAAATGACCAGGCCTATAGGCATGCTGATATTCTGTATTTAAGCCATTTACATCAAAATATAATTGAATTTGTTGAAAGATAATTCTCTCCATTATTTTACCTAAAGCTGGTAATAAGCTAATAGGACGACTATTCATACCTGAGAATGGCGCAGCAGTGGTTTTTTTTTTTGACAAAACTAAAACACCTGTTATCTGTTAAATATCAAGCTCCAGTCTGCTTCGAACACTCCAAAGAGCTAGCATGGCTCTGCTCAAAGGAGGGAAAAAGTATTGAATACTTTGGCAGCCTACTCTGAAATACTGTGACTGTAGCATCCTGTCTTGTAATTAGCTTCTGCTGCTCTAAACTCATCGCTGTCCTTACGGCACGATAGAAATAGGATAACAGTCCAACAAAATAAGACGCCTCAGATTATACGCAGCAGCGGTCGGTGTTGTCGAGTGGGGGGAAGTGTCTGATGGCTGGGTGGAGTGGGGTAATTTGCTGACAGGAGGAGAAGTAAATGAGCTCTGAGATGAGAAGTTAGAGCGCACAGAGACATATGGCAGGGGAGCTGTCTGGCACTGAGATGAAGATAGATTGGCTCCAGGTGAACCTCCAGGTCCAACCAAACACGGTGCAGGGACAGGTACGTGGTGGCAGACATTAGCGAGTGAAGGACGTGTAGAAGTGACTTTAATTTTTCTGTAGTTCAGCTGTAGTTTATATCTAGCTTTCAAACTATTTTAAAATCAGGGGCTGAGTTTTTGATTTTTTCTTTTATTTTGACAACCTATGAATTAGTTTAAGCATTTGTTTTTGTTTGGTTTCATCCATAATCTGTGGCGTTCAAACTGTACAAAATAAGAAACCCTAAAGAAAGGATCTCCTTCCAAGAGCAGAGCACAGCATAATAAAACTCCAAAATTAAACTGAAATATCACTGTTTTAACAATTTGTTCAAGCAAAACAGTTCATTTCAAGATGAGATTAAATCTGCAGATAGAAAAACACAATGTCATAAAAATACTTGAAACTTCAGAAACTTGCAAGACACTCAACAGCATATTGAATTGTGAATGCTTTCAGCATGTTCACATTTCTACTGACCTCATTAATACGTAGCCGTAAAATATTTTTCATAGTGGCTGTACAAGCCCTCTGAACAGTCAGTTCATTAACATGCAGCTGCAGAAATCAGACTATGACCTTAGTTAGCACAAGATCAGACTATTGAAATTGATATAAACAGCTTAGTCAGGCTAAAATCAGACAAAGCCTCAATTAACACATATGGATAATGTCATTGCTATCAGACTGTGGTTGGGTTCTGCAGGACTCAGCAGGTCTAGGTATGCCGCTGAATTCAGTCAGAAGAGGAAGTAGATGACCATGATAAATAGTACGGGTGTAATCTGTGTCCGTGTGTATGCGCGAGCAGCCCCGTCGCAAAAGATGCCAAAGATCGCATTTTTGACAGATGCTCACTCCGCTATAAATCCGCTAAATCCGCTATAGAACCTATGCACCCCGATGTTAGGAAAGATAGATGTAGTGAGCCATCTTCTCATTCAGCCTCTTTGGTTGAAAGAGAGGAGGAAAACAAACATGCATGTACGTGTCAGTTTATCGAGGCTGGCAAACTTACCGAGGACGTTTTTATTTATCGTTCGGTTAATTGATTTATTGATTATCGTGACAGGCCTACACATAACTTGACAAACATGGGTTTATTTCATTTAATCAAACCTAACAACTTGAATTTGTAAATAACTGAGGCCATTCAGAGCCTGAATTCAAGAGTTAAAACGTTGTATCCTGTGTCACGTGCACTGTAAATGTTTCTTCCATCATGTGTGTCAGTAGAAAGAAGTTGAGGCCATTTTTAAGCATCTTTGAGATCCTGTTTCTGTTGAAACTAACAATGCAGGACAAAACATAAAGTACACATTATTCCCAGCTTCACTCTGGAGCATATCTTCAGCCAGAGATGGACAGCCTCTCACACACACTCAAACATACAGCAGACAGCCTGAAGATCTCATCATTAGGAGAAAAACAGGACTGTGTGCATGTCTGAGCCGCTGTCACCATCAGTGTCATACTCCTCTTCCTCCCCTCGTCTTCGTCTCACTCCATTATCCCTCACAGATCAGGCCGCGGCGGCTCCCAGCAGTGTCTTTCTCTGTGTCCATTCATTACCAAGCGTCCTCCCCTCCCACGTTTCTCTCCCTGTCCTTCCTCTACCCTCGCCTGTTCTTGTCGCTTCTCGTGTCCCTCTGAAAGCAGAATTATTCTGTTTATCTCTCGTCTCTCAACAAGCCTTCTCGATCCCTCTCCATCCTCATTTTCTGCTGCTCCGCTCTCTGTGTGTTCAAAGTACAGAGGCCCCCTAGAGAGCCACACAGAGGAGTGTGTAAAGGCTGGAATAGAAAAGGGTTATTGAGGAGGACGGGAGAGAAGAAGACGGATGGGTAGGAATTAAGGGCATATAGCCTCACCTGAATTTCAGATTTTTATTCCCTTTAATTCCCTCTCTGTTCCTGACTCTTCCCCCTCAGTACCCTTTACCACCATAACAAATGTCACTGCAATAGCTCTGGATAAAGCACCCACTCCTCCTCCCCCCTGCCTGCCTATTATTTTGAGTTCATCACAAAATGCCAGAGTTTGCCCTTTTCTACATCACTTCATTGCTCCTAAATAGCACCCACTTTAGTTGTTGTGCTCATATTTAATGTAAAAAAGGGCCATTCATCAGCTCTTTTTCAAACTCCAAGCATTATGGTGCTGCTGGTACGACAGAGCAGGAGGATAATGATGATGATTTATGGAGACAGCTCAAGCACGAAGCCTTTACATTTGAGAGTCCATATCAGAAGACGTATTAAGGCCACTGTAGCGTTCACTGTACTGGGTATTTTATTATTTATGGTTGAAAGTCATGGGAGTGAGTGTTTAAGTTGAGTTTGTGCTTCACTGGTATGTAATTGTTGTCTTTTAGTCACGCTAGGAGCATGGCTTTGGAGATGGCATCGTTTGGCTGGTTTTCTAGTTCTTCTGCAGAGTCAAGTATACCAACAGCTTTTCCCTGAACTTCCCTAAAACATACAGGTGTAACTTTTTGCTTTCCACATTTATTTCCAAAGATGCAATTCAAACAAAATTTCTACCAGACATTGGTATTAACTCTAATAATCCACACATGAAAAGAAATCACAACGTTCAGGTCCATAAATAATGATTACGTGGAATTAAGTACGATGACACAGGAAAAAAGTATTGAACACACAAACTGAGACTCAACTTATACTTAATGGAGAAGCCTTTGTTTGCAATGACAGCTTCCAGAAGCTTCTTGTATGTTTGAACTAATCGTCCACACTGCTCAGGTGTGATTTAGGCCCATTCCTCTCCACAGATTGTCTTTAAATCTTGAATATTCTTTGGTGCCCTCTGGTGAACCCTTTTCTGTAGTTCTTTCCACAAATGTTCACTTGGATTTAAGTCAGGTGATTGACTAGGCCATTCTAACAGATTGATTTTCTTTTTTTCAAATCATTTGAGAGTCAACTTTGCTGTGTGCTTTGGATCGTTGTCCTGCGGGAAGGTCCAGCCACGTCTCATCTTCATCATCCTGGTGGATGGCAGCAGATTTATATCAAGAATTTCTCCATACATGGCTCCATTCATTGCTCCGTCAATTACATGAAGTTTGCCAATACCATGAGATGAGAAACAACCCCATGCCATGATGCTTCCACCTCCAAACTTCACTGTTGGTGTAGTGTTTTTGGGGTGATGTGCAATGCAATTTCTCCTCCAAACATGGTATGTAGTATGACAGCCCAAAAGTTCAATTTTGGTCTCATCTGACCAGACAACATTCTCCCATTATTCTACAGGCTTGTCAAGATGCTGTTTAGCAAACTTTAAACAAGCTTCAGCATACCTTTTCTTGAGGAATGGAGTCTTGCGGGCTGAGCGTCCATAGAGGCCATGGTGGTGGAGTGCACTGCCTATTGTTTTCTCTGTAACAATTGTACCCGCTGCCTCCAAGTCTTTCTGGAGCACTTTCAGGGTGGTTCTTGGCTCGTTGAGTACTCTTCTGACTATCTTTCTGACTCCCTGGTCAGAAGTCTTGCAAGTGGCCTGTTGATGGTAAGTTGGTGCTTCTTCCACTTGCGAATAATGGCCCCAACGGTGCTGACTGGAACATTCAGGTGCTTTGATATAAGTCTGTAACCAGTTTCATTCTGATGCTGAGCAACAATCAGGTTGTGAATGTCTCCAGAGAGCTCTTTGCCTTTACCCATCATGAGGTGTGTCATATTTAACCGCTTGGTGAAAAAACTACCTACTGACAGATTTCAGGTGGTGTGGTGCATTTCCTTGCCAAAGTATACAGCTTTTCCATGGTGTATTCAATACTTTTTTCCTGTGTTATCATACTTAATTCCACATAATCATTATTTATGGACTTCAATGTCATGATTTCTTTTCATGTGTGGATTATTTAAGTTAATACCAATGTCTGGTAGAAATTTCGTTTGAATTGCAGCTTTGGAAATAAATGTGATGAGAAAAAAGATGATGAGTTTAGTATTTATTTTCCCCACTGTATGTCTCCTTGATGTTGAATCATGTTCATTTCTCATGCTGATCTTTCAACTTTACATAAACTATAACAGGAGACACTAAAGTCAAAACAGTCTGTTGATCACACGACTTCCTCATCAACCTTTGAACCAGGGGTTTGATATAGGGCTTCAACTAACGATTATTTTAGTAATCGACTACTCTGACGATTATATTTAGGATTAATAGATGAATTAGAAAAAAAAGGACAAGAATACATAATAGTAAAATTAGCATAACCAAACATGCGTTATTATTTTAGTTGATGACTATTGTTTGCTCACAGACCTCACAGACACAAGCTGCAGACAGGACCTTTCCTCCAATGCCAGATAAACATGAGACTGAGACTGTACAAGAACACAACATGAAACTAGATAAATACTGAGTTACGCCAATTATTATAAAAATACTTAACAATTTCAGATTTTACAACCTTATCTAGTATGACTTTTGGATAGCGATCAAGCACTTAGACTTTCTTCTTATTTGCCATTACCCTTTATTGATAGTTCAGTACGCTATTTTTAAATCTCTGTTTTATTGTGCTTCCAGTGTAAACACCACAGAGTCAATGCACAAATTTGCTGGCAGTAAAGGTTATAACAGAGGTGTTACAGCGACAAGAATGGACTGCTGTAATTGGGTGAGGCAGGCAGACTGTGTGTATGTGTGTGTGTGTGTGTGTATGTGTGTGTATGTGTGTATGTGTGTGTGTGTGTGTGTGTGTGTGTGTGTGTGTGTGTGTGTGTGTGTGTGTGTGTGTGTGTGTGTGTGTGTGTGCTGAGCTTAAAATTCCACTTGTGCAGGCCATAAAGCAGAGAGAAATCATGCACCATAGGACACCAATATTACTCTGCTGCTGCATCAATCTGAAAGTACAAAGCCATGATGACGGCTGAGCTGCGCTACAACACTGCTGTGACTCATGATATGAAAATGGAGAAAGTTTGAGTCAGACCCCAATGAGGAGCAAAAGAAAACACCAGTCCTCCAAAAAAAACGACAAAAAACAAAAAACAACACAACACTTTAAAAGAGGATTTTTAGCTGTAAATGTATGAAAGCCCCTCATTAGTGCGTGGATAAAGACCATAAACTGAAGTCACCTGGTCCTCTACCACCACAGTCTGAGTTTCTCAAATCAAGATTCATAATTTTTCAAAAACTGTTGTAAAAACAAAAACTTGCTCAGCTAATGTTACAATAAATCTTGTAAAGAATTTTTTAAACTCTATTTTCCGTTGAGTCTTTAAAAAAAGATGAAACTAACTGCATAGCATTATTGTTCTGGTATTTATTTCATATTTGCTCTGAACATACTGTACGATAGCATAGAATGATCTCAGGGAGCTGAAGGATGTCTGTAGTCATTAAAGACGATGCTGAAACAAAGATTTTTGATCATTTTATTATTTTAAAACATGGGCAGTCATGAAGTGTTGACAGCTCCACGCCATTTTAAATGATACACTTTTTTTTAATATACCCAGAACATACACAGTGGACCATTCAGCCAAGAAGCAGGACCATTCACTCGACCTCTCGAGTGTTGTGATTACGAGAGCTTTGGCTCTCATGGAAACTATTTTCATCAGCTGATTGCACTGGGGTATTCTATGTTTTTGCAACAAAAAAAAAAGAAAAAAGATCTGGTGGATGGAGGCTTGGCTGAGGAGACTGAAATAGCAGCTTATACATTTTTATGCTGGTGGAGAGTTGAAAATGAGGTTTCCAGTGCTCTCCTCTCAGCTCACTTTGATTTCCATTTTGGGATTGATTCATTCAGACACCGTTCAATTCATGTGTCCAAACAGCCCAAACTACATTTCAAGCCATCAAAAAATCTGTACAGCGAGGACAATACCTGTGATTACAGAGTGAGAGAAGTTTGCCCCAGTGTTGGCTCTAATTCCCACTGCAGGGCCGCTTTAAGTTTGCTTGAACCATTATGCATACATCATCTGATGTGCGCTAAAGCATATGAGGTGGACTTTTTACCTCAGCTAATTTCTGTAAGGTGCATATGAGTTGGGTTCAAAGACAGAAAAATACTGCATTGCTGTACTTTCTGCATGAAAAAAGATGAGAAGAAAAAGAGGCACACAGCAGAGGCTGTAATAATTAACCAAGTGAGAAAGCAGGTGTTAAAAGAAGTTTTATGAAAGTGTTATAAAGAAGAAAGAGAAATATTAAAAAGAGCGTGAAAGCAGGATGTTGGCCACAGCGCAGATACATATTTCATGTGCCCTCAGGCTGTCGGTTTAGCCTCAGTATAATCACTTTGAAAGAGGGAACGAGGACAGGATGGGAAAAGACAGCAGAGATGCTGAATGACAAAGTTTATTTACTGATTCCATTTTTCAATATTACTGCTCAGGTAAAAATCATAGGCAGAATAAAAAAGATGGATGACGTGACAGATTCCCAAGAATGAAGCCAAAACATCTGAAGCTCTCTAGATACGTTTTAACCAAACGTTGTATCTGTCATGGTAGTTAATTTTGAGTGTCCACCCCTAACAACCAACAAAGGACTCTGTAACGACAGGACTGACCATTGGGATCTTCATCGGTAAGCGTAATGCATGTTTTGGTTAGCTCTGAACTGATACTGCTCCACCTGCTGATTCAGATGTCAGCACCTGTCTCACGGCTTGTTTTGGTCTTACTTTTGCACAGCAGTAGGAGGTGGAGTCACATTGTCCAGTCCTGTGTGTTAGGCATTGAAATAAGCATGGCTCAGTTCCATTTAGCTGCTCCACTTTACAGGCTAGCACGCTCTCAGCGCTAACCCAGTCCCACAAATAGAACAGAACTTCTGTTTATATTATTTTAAACCCTCTTCAGATTTTTATAGATGTCTGTGATGAGTGTTCATTAAATATAACTAAGTTTTAAACTTTGGCGCAAGTGTGTGCACAAACACACCCTGGCTTCCCCCCAGGATTCGGCCAACCTGTCATAACTTGAGCTGTGTGAGTTTATTATCTGTCACTGTTTAAGGTCAAACATGGAGCTCGATTCCATAAAAAACACACAAGACAAATACCAGCTGACAGGGTCACCCCTCAACAGCAGGCCAGCCCTGACATTTGAGTGTGCGTGTGTGTATTGTGTGTCTGGAGATATTCCTTAACTCACTTGAACAGTCTGCTGCCATCTGCGCTGTCCTCATCTGCTGACCTTTGTGTTCTTTGTTGTCTCAGTTTGCAATAACTACTTGAGCTAAAAAAGACTTTCAGAGCTTTTCACTTGTGATGCGTCTCTTTGTGGGTTAGGACGTCAGTTCTGCTGCCTCAGCACTGAGTTGGGGATTTAATTGAAAACCAAACTGTGGTTGAAATTTAAACTTTCCATCCTTCAGCCTCAGGAGGCTCCAGCAGCTGTAAGACGAGCTATAATTCTGCACTTCACGAGACACTCTCAACGTCCTGATGTCCTTTTTATTTGAGCTGTGCTGCAACTCTCTCCTCTCTGTTCCCACCCTCACTTCTTGCCCTTTTTCATCTTCCTCCCTCAGCCCCGCTCCAACCTTCCGGCCCTGCCCCCGAGCCCATCGGCCCCTCCAGTCCAGCAGGACCATGATGCTCAGCAGCTCCGTGGAGGTGCCCAGCCCGGGCGGGTTAAGTGGTCTGAGTGGGCTGAGCGCAGCGGCACGG
This sequence comes from Halichoeres trimaculatus, assembly GCF_033239565.1. Classification (NCBI taxonomy): domain Eukaryota; kingdom Metazoa; phylum Chordata; class Actinopteri; order Labriformes; family Labridae; genus Halichoeres; species Halichoeres trimaculatus. The sequence goes on from NW_027437192.1 coordinate 22,346,237, forward strand.
AACGTGGTGCGCTCGTCCAGCATCTCCGGGGCCATGTACAGCCTGGAGAAGAGTCCCGGCAGCGGGGGCCCAGACTCCTCTTCACTGACTGGCAACAAGAAGCGGCGCTCCAGTCTGGGCGCCAAGATGGTGGCCATTGTTGGGTTGTCGCAGTGGAGCAAGAGCACGCAGCAGCTCAACCAGCAAGGTGAGTCAAAATGTCTTTGTTGGATTTTACTTCTTTGGATTAAACTTCACTCCCAGTACAAGTGAAATTTATTCTTTAGAAAAATTAGATTAATTTCTTCCTGGACTTTTTGACCTTACATTTTGGAATTTCAAAATAACAAATTACTTTTTTAAAGTAATGAAATTAAGTTAAAATCTACAGCAAACAGAAACCTACAATAACAGGTAAATTAAGTAACTGTGTAACTGTGTGTAACTTTCCAGATATTGTTTTGGAAATGGATGTTATAATGATTGGAAAGTCATAAAAGTAATTAAGCAATTAATTCAGGAAACTAATCATAAAGGTAGTAGAAATGAAAGCTCAAAAGCTGTAATACTCCAAATTAATATCTCTCAGGTTTTATAAGTTGCTGTACGATGTAACTATAGGCTGAATGCTGAGTGTTCCCATTAATTAGATGGCAGCCAATGAGGAGCTGACATTATTAGCAGGTATCGAGCCAAACAAAATTTAGCTACATGGTAACACAGCATCAGCTTACTCTGCAAAGCTATAATTCAGCATCCATAACTGGAAAAAGCTAGCACGGGCCTTTCACCTACGGTTGCATGTGTATTCTAAGTACTGCATATCGTATTACTTTGAAGCTCAACAATCAGTGACTATTTCTACTGACTGATTTCAGTTTCTTCCTCTGATTTCAATGGGGGATTATTTGAAAAAAAAAAATCTGTTCAGTTACATTTTTATGCTGATTAAAGTTAAAATTGTCATGCTAATTCCAAAGTAGCAGTCAGTTTTTTTTCCAGCACGTCAAGTTTTTTCTCTACAGCTCACCCTCCAGATAAGCTAAATTCCCCTGATTAGCTGTAGTAAGACTTGCCAGCTGATTACGATTGGACTCATCTACAGCTACGTGGCTACTTGTTAGTGCAGTCACAGTTGAGACAGAGCGGTGAGATGTGTGCAGCAGTTTCATATTTCATTGTATGTCAGTATTTGATGATTTTTATAAAACATATCTGTTAGGTTAAGTATTTTTCATATTTTTGTTGTAAGAAAACAGGGATCCTGTAGTTCAAATACTTGATGTGATAGAGAAAAACTGAGATTAGTTTTGGATTACTCACCCAAAAATTGGTTAAAAACGGCTGTCAGACTTAACTCAACAAAAATTGTGTAGCCCGGTGTTATTAATTACATAGCTAAACACTTTTTCACAACTAGTTATTGTCCTCATCGGAAAATGTACTGATATCAAAATGCATTTTCAGCACATTTTAAGAGTCAGTGAATAGTAGAAAGACACACGATCAAGTGTTTTGACAAATCACATTAGCATAAACTACTCCACAGCGTGTTCTGTGGTGCGCCTTCTCAATTTTAATACCTGTAATTTCTTATTCAACAAGCTCACACAGGATTTACCTTTTGTGGTATTATCATTGTAATGGGCTCTTTTTGAAAGCCGAGAACGTTCCTGAGAGCATCATTGTGTGCTGAACTCAGAAGTGAGAGGTACATTGCAGCAGTAGCAGTTTCTATAGAGCACGATGCCTGTACGTCTATGATAGCAATGCTATGTTTGTATGTGTGTCCTGTAGGGTATAATTAGAGATACCGTGCAGCTGGAACAAAAGTGTTTCTCATTTTGTGCCTCAGCGTCAAACACTAGCACACTCAGTCCTGGGGGAACAAAGGGAAAACATGTCACACACTGTAGTAAGGCCAGCAGGGGCAGGAGTGCAGCTCATTTTAATGCAGTTATATCTTCTGCTGTTTCTCCACATCCTCTTAGTAAACTCTGTTTCTCTTTCCAGCACATTGAACTGTAACCCTTTCAGTACAGTGTCTGCGTGCGTCTTTCTGCCCGGCTGCTCATTTGAGGCTGTACGGTACGAGTGTATTACTGTTCTGTGAGAACATTCTGTTTTCATACAGGATGTGTGGCTTGTTGCTCTCTGTTTGTCTTTCTCGCAGAATTGGTACCCAAGGGTAATTGGATTTATATATGGAGGTGAAATTTTTATATCCTTAGCCTGTATTCAGCAAATTTGAAAGCAGAAATGTCCTTGTTCGGACTAGAAGTACTTAATTGTTCACTTTTGGTCAGAGGAAAAAAAACTTGAAAGTCATTTTTAACATTGTGCCTTTTTGCTCCAGTTTCATGTATCTATTCTGTCGTTTTTTTAACTGTAAAATAATTTACTTCTTGTGTAATAATACATAAATCAATTAACTATAGATAACAGCCATACAGACATATTAACAACAATAAATTGCGGGTGGTTTTGTTGTACTACCTTAATGTTTACAATACAAATTGTTTATAATATGCTAGGTCAGTAAATATTGGACGTCAGATGGAAAAAAACAAACATATCTACCGACCACTACATCTGATATTAGCCTTATTATTAGCATTATTGTTAGGTAGTAATGACTCACTTTTTTTCAAAGGTATAACTTACAGACATAGACATTTCTTCTATGTCACCTGTCAGTTACTGATTAAGCTGGTCATCTGTGGGGTCTATACTGGATATGATGCGGGCTTTGAGCTTCCTTTCTAACAGCTATAGGGCGCTCGTCAGTCACGTGAGCTGAGCTCTGTCTCTGATTGGACGAACAGTGTGTGCTGATAGAGAAATGAGCATTTCAGATCCATGCCATTTTTTGGACCAGGCTGGAAAAAGGTTTTTTATTGCCGTAACTCGGTAAGGGGGCTCGGTGTACATGATTTCTGGTCTTCCTGCAGCCAGCATCAAGTAGATTCTTAACAGCGAAACTACCTAATAGACTTCATTTTTATAAACTGAATGTTGCCCCTTTCTTCCATATGGAGAAATTTTTGTTTCTTTATTATTCAATCAAAAAGAATAGATTTGAAACCAAAAAAGAGATTTGTAAGCAAAAGAGAATAAGTGAGAAATGAAAAATAAATTGAGATCAAAACAGAACAGGTTGCAATCGAAAAAGTAAAAAAAGAACATATTTCTTTTCATTTCGCTTATAAATCACTCCTCTTTGCTTTCAAAGAGGATACAGACCCTAAATAATACAGATTTGATTTCAAATTTATGGTTAGAATAATTTGTTATTTCCAGGAAAGTGAAACATAATGTTAAATACTTCCTTTAAAGAATTCAGAATGAACTGAAGAATTATCTCACTCCATCTACTAAAGTCCAGCTTCAAGTAACTCAAACTTTCAGTCTCTCTTTTGCTGCTTCATTAAAATTTTCACCAAAGCTCATATCTCAACATTCCTGAATCAGTGAATAGATGATGAAATGAGAAGACATTCAAACAAATGTGGGTGTTAGCGTCATACATGTTCAACACCAGCTCTGACACAGTCATCATACGGCAAACACACACAGCCCTAAATCCTGGATCATTACTCTGAGCTGCTACCTGTTTTTGTGTGTATCAGTTTGTGAAGACTGTTGCTCCAGTAGTCAGTTGGAACACACACACACACACACACACACACACACACACACACACACACACACACACACACACACACACACACACACACACGCACACGCACAAACACACATGCATGCACAATGAGCTTGGTGCATTCATGCACAGCTGACACTTGTCTGACGCAGGGAGAGCTGTCGATATTTTCACCACAGGGGCTTTCATGTCTCTGTGTTGGTGCTGATGAGGAGAGCACAATGCAGGGGAAAGTGTGGCTGAGGAGGCGAGGAGGGGCTGACGATGTGGAGAAGAGGAAAGGGGAGATGTGGGGTGTGTCTAAATTTAGATGTTCTCAGCTGCCAGAGGAGCACATCGAGCCTGAAACACAGAATCATGAACCACTCCCTTCGATCCGTACCGCATGTTACCTCCAGGACAGCCTCCTTACTGTGTTTGCCACATGAAGCAGAATGTTTGAAAACATAACTCTGACAGCTGAGAATGAGATAGTCCTGTAAGACCTGACTGGAGCATATGAGACCCTGTGGGAGTTTTTGTTCCCTTGCACGGTGACTACTGCTGCTGCCTACTGTGCCCTGATTGTGATTAAGAGTTTACATACTTTTAAAGTAAGTAGTTCTTAGCTGGTTAAAGAAATAGAATTAAACTGAAACTGATGCCTCTGTTTGAGCTACAAAAGCAAAGAAGTACATCAGCATTTAAACACATTACCTCTATAATTTTATGTTTAACGTCTGAAACTAGACAGGGGGAAGATGCCAGGCAGTTACTGACTTCATACTGCTAGACTCATCTTTTATATGTCAGCGGAAAAAATTTCCACTGAGTGAATTTAGCTGCTAAGAAAAAAAAGGCTACAAAACTTACCACAGGGAGGGGACAAAATAAACTTTACTGTAGAGGTGTGAAAAATTATCGATACTTTGAGGTGTAATTACATCAATATTTCAACTCTTTATATCGAAATATTTCTACTTAAGGTGAGTTGGAAGTGCAATATGTCTTCCACACCTCCACTGCAGTAGATGACGCTGAAGAGCTACTCTACTGTAAATTGCCCATAAACTGCATAATAAATATAATCTCAAGGTATATTCAAAATATTTTATTCCTAAACTTGATGATGTAGGTTTTAATGCTGTAAACACCAATGTTTTCTCTCTGTTCTTGTGTCAGTCAATTTAAAATCATTTGAAGTTAAATTTTTACAGTGTAGTAAACTGATAAAATAATGCGTTTTCCACAACATTAGATTTTTTATGAGTAGCATTGGTTATATCAAGTGATATTCATCAGTTTCACCAACTGACCACATCTTTTGCCCAATAATTTTTTTGCAGCACTAGTTTTTTGAACAAGGTATTTTTTTATGGTTTTTTTACATAACACAGAGCAAAAAACACCCCAACTTTGAATTAACAGCCAGTGTTGCAGATATAAATATATATAGATATATGTATTAAAATAAAATATAAATTAAATAAACAAACCAAAAAACTTCAAATTAAAATAAATAAATAAATAATTATGATAATAATAATAAAATAAATACAATAGATACAGTAAATCAGGTAGATAGATCAACAAAAATTACATACGTAATAAAAAAAAAAACAAAAAAAAAAACAACAGACACATAAACAGATGTACATTACATGCATAAATTGCCAGGTGGCATGCAGCATTAGATTTAATGTCACAGTAGTTAAAGGGACAAACTTGACATACTTTATGTTTTCAAAGTAAGTATGAAACAGTAAATCTGAGTTTCATTATTTCAAACAAAATAAAATAGAAAAATTCTTTTCAATCAAATAGTTAAGCTGTGTGTAAAATCACAATATGGTGATATTGTGATATTATTGTATCGTGAGCTTTTTGCCAATAGTCACCCATACAGTACTGTACATACTTAAGTTCCTTAAAGGCAGGGTTGGCAGTCCTGAAAAACTAGCATGAATTTGAATGTAGCATCTCGTCAGGACTCCGCCTAGCCCCTCCACCCCCTCCCCGAGTCATGTCTCATTCAGAGGTAAGGAAACACCAAAACGTTAAAATGTTAAGCTAAAAAACAAATAAACAAACGTAAATTCTCGCAACTGTCCTGCTAGCATTATCCACTTCTACCTGTGACACAATGTCAGGAGTAAAGCTACAATACAAATAGTACATCTACATTTTCTCTAGGACTTACTGAATATCACAGTTTTTTTGCTTGTCAGAGCCCTTGTGGTGTGAGTTTATTAGACTCTGATCCAGACTACAGCCCCGAGCCAAGTACCTCTTCGGGCCAATGTTGACTCCTATTTTCGCCCTGGCTTTGTCCAATTTCTTTTTAGTTTAGGCCTTTTCAGCCTCCGTCTTTCTTTTCTTACTCTGTTTAGCTGGAGGAGTGGTTACCAGTAATCGGGGTGTGGGTAGTTTCTCTGCCATTCTTCTGCTGAGTGCGAACCTGTACACTGCTAAACTCAGGAACACGCATTGAGTCAGGGGCAGTGTGCCGGTGAAAAGTATGCGAAGGAGGAGAGCAAAAAGGCAGGACTGGGTTTGATTGGTTTAACAGATTGGATCCTAATAGATGTAATTTTTAGGAAATTTAACAGATTGGATCCTAATAGATGTGATGGGCTGATATTTTCCTTGATTTTCTCCTGCTGTAGATAGCAGATATTATTCGCTCTCATTTAAGAACACATCATGTATTGCTGGCCATCGGGACATATAGATCATTTCAACCAGTATAACAAAAAGTTTATCTAAATCAAACTACCAATTATACCTTTAAATGATCTTTAATGTGACAACAGTGGTGAGTCTGCCCCATAAACATAGAAATGTTAGCCAGTGCTTCTATTTTTTAGGCCTTGCTCTCCTTTATTCTGGGAGAATAAGATAGAAGACAGCAGGGAAATGGGGAAGAGAGTAGTGAACGACAGGCAAGAACAGGCTGCTGGTTGGAATCAAACTCAGTTCCTCCCAATTGAGGATCACAGCCCGTGTACATAAGGTGAGACCAAGCACTAGGCCGAACTGGCGTCCTATGATTCTACTTCTGCCAGTCATTTCTAACATGTGATGTTGGATTTGTTAAATATTGAAATATTTATTTTATAGCAGTAAAAAACTCATTTAGCTTTATTTATTTATATAACACTTTTCTTGCATAGAGGCGTGCAGCCCAGAGTGCCAGTTTGGTCCTACATTGAGGGCACATGCCCCACTGGTTCCACCCTCAGCCTGGACCCTTTGCTGCATATCATCACATGCTCTCCACTCCGTGTGTTTCCTGTCTGTCTCTTTCAGCTTTTCTATCAAATTGGGGCAGAAATGTCTGAAAAATAATTTCAAAAAGCAGCCCAAAGTGCGTCATAGAAGAGCGCTGAAGGAAAATAGGAACAAAAATTGACAGCAGTGATGAAAACGCAGCCCAAAATCATAAACTCCCTTCAAGTAAAAAAGCTGTGTTGAAAAGTGTGGTATGTAGTTTCCTTTTAAATATACTGAGATGCAATAAGTTCCAGACTTTTGGTTTATAGAAACAGAGAGCTCCTTTGTTGGTGTTTGTGTGGAGGGAAATTTAAAACGAAAGCATCCAAGGACTTAAGTGATCTGACGAGGGGAAAGAAAGGAATTAAGTGTAGGAAAGTGTTGGGGAGCAAGGTCACTTTAAAAACAGGTAGAAACAGAAAACCAGAGCAGAGTTTGAAGGCATCTATTAGCTCACATTTTACCAGTAAAGATGTGTCATCGAGGGTTAGGTTTCCTTTCAAAGCACTCCTCTCTGTTCTAAAAAACATATTATATTACAGGGCAAGCTGTAGCTGGCTCTGGTTTTAACAGAGTGATTGTGAATTTCTATGAATATCCTTAAATTTGCTTTAATTTGACGACCTCAGCTGGTGTCATATGTAATCTGAACCACAGTGAAGGTAATTTACTACATTTTTTCAGCATAACATTAGCAAAAACACCATGTCGTCATGGAAGTGGCCATTTCCTCTTGAACCCCTGGAAGTCTATTCCTGGAAGTAATAGACTGCTGGCTTATTGACCCATTTGCCTGAGGCCACTCTAATACGCTGTTTGCTGTCTGTTTTTTTAGCAGCTTCAGGCAAAAACCTCTGGTTATAATTAGCAGTTTGACCCAATCAGACTGAGGGTCACAGCGAGCAGAGTGGCAGGCAAACATTCCTCCTCGTTCAGTCTTTTGATTAGGGTCCGCTCTGCTCCTTCATGGTGGTCATTAAAGGAACACTCTGGTCAGCTGTCACTGCTCCATGTTCCTGTTGACACAAGCGTCGTTTGGCTTCTGTAACCGGTCGGCCTTGGCCTAGTGCCTCCTGCTTTGCCTGGTTTGTTACCCAACAGCTGATGAGCTGCAGGTTGAACTGGTCCCAAGAGAAGGGTTGATGCAAAGAGCTGAACCAAAGAGCAAACTAAAACCGATCATTCATGGTTGTAGAACGTTCATCTCCTTCTACAAGTAATAATATTTATGACAACTGAGTGATGAGAGTGAAAGTTGCTGGACAGATAGAGACCAAAAGATTGAGAAAAGACAAAGTAGATTGAGTTAATGGAGGAATAAGTCAGTGTCTCTACATTAAAGCACTGTGAGGAGGTAATGTCATTATCGTGTTGTTATGGTGTCACAGTTTCTGCAGGGTATGTTCTAACTGTGCTCCATTTTGTGAATTGGATCCAGTCAATTTAGCAGAATCTGTTCCTGTGAGCTTTTTGCCAGCACAGAGGTGTTGCTGCAGACTAGTCTTGGGTGTTGTTTTCTTTTAATAAAATATCTTTCTCAACTTATCACCAAGAAACCCAGAAAACGTGCTTCATCATCTGGGGAACAGCTGATACTCTAAAAGTCTTTCTCAGCCTCCAGTGTGTTCTTAGTGGGTTTTCAGCTTTCTACAGCATTGCCCTAATTACCATCAAGTTATGCTGCAGCATTCAAACTCCAAAGGTGATGATGAACAACACATCCCTTCTTCCAAAATTCAATCTCTGAAACACACAGAAAACTACCTGGATGGAAATAAATCTCAGTCTGTAAGGTTTTCAAACTAGTCTCTAAATTGGAAAGGAAAAATATGGGTCTTGAAGAAATCAACTCTTCTTACAAGCTTAACCATGTCCAACATGAAAAGGTCATCACACACAAAAGCAATGCAAGGACATTTTTGCAGCCTTGTCTACATTTTTCACACAGCAGCTGAGACCTTAGTCAGTTTAAATGTTAATGGACGTCTTTTAATTGTGCCCTCTGGTGTTTCACAACAAAAGGGTGTAAATTTAGGGAGTCGTCGGATTTATTTAACATTAACAATCAATTTTGCCTGTCAGAGTTTTCACTTTAAATAACATTATTTACATGAGAAATAACATTTGGCATCTGCTTTCCTGAACAATTCACTGTTGATGCATTTCATTTTTTCAAGGTTGGCGTTGTTTACTCTGTGTCATTTACATCCCAGTGAGCAGCTTGAGAAAGTACCGAATGTTTAGGTCTGAAGTAAAGCAGAATTTGTTTCGACAAATAAAAGCTGTAATTTTTTTAATGATTACATCCAAGAAGTTGTGTTCATTCAGTTGTCTCTAGTGGGTCTCAGTTTCACTGTAAAAAAAAGAAGGGTTGGGTTAACTGACTTGTTGCTTATTTACTTGTACTTTCATGGGTTCTAGCAGGATCGGGAAGCCTGGCTGTTTATTGCTTCACTGGGTGAAATGCTTCCAGACTTGGAAACGCTTACTGATGGAGCAGTGGTCGATCCAGTATGAAGTGTAGCAGCAGAACGAGGCTTCACCCTCCATAAAATCAAAACAGACGCAAGAAGTCGGCCGTCTGGGGCAAAGACACAAAACCTGACCCTGATCTCCTCTGCCATTCTCTCGCTTCATGACCTAGATTACGCCAAAATGAGCATTAGCTATAACTCCACGCATCCCAGAAAAAAAGTTTAAGCTCAGGCAAACCAGAATACAAAAAAAAGGCAAAAAATTGACTTGAAACTTATTTTAAATACAGTTCTAAATTTTTTCGGTTTAGTTTAAAAAAGCATGTTCCTCCTACTGTGAGTGATTTTTTTTTTGCTTTACAAGCTCTAGACAGCAGAGTTGGTATCATTATTCTCATTTTTGATTATTTGTCTATTCTTTTAATCAATATTCTCTCTTTTTGCCCAATACGCAATATAATTGCCCTGCAAAATTGATGTTACAAGTTGTATTTGAGTCGCTTTGTGATGACATGCTGAAATATATAATTAATATCTTATAGGTCTCACCATTGGTTTTTTAAACTGAGGGATCATTGTTCATTTTGACAAAAATTGTTTATAAACCTGTCCGTCAAAATGACGAACAATTAAAATATCTGGCGTAATGTCTGGACGTACCTTTTTTGATGCATCCCAGGAAGTTGGGTGATCAGAATATTGACTCTCTTTGTCAACAATCAGGCCTGGTTGAAATTTTTGACCCAATACAAATTGTTAGCTGTATTTAAACACAGATATCTGTTGTGCAGGGGGAACATAAACTGTTGATTACCACTGATGAGCTCTAGGTTACTCCTTTCCACGTGCTTTTACTCTCCATACACACGGTTTTTTTTCCTGCATACAAATGCTGGCTAATGCATGATTGGTCCCTACTCAGACCAGCAATGAAAACACTCCTCATCTTCAAATCATGACCCCCAAGAAAAGATTGTTCATGTTTGTGTAGAATTAGTAAACAGAGATTTCACAACTGTATAAAGAAGCAGAGATGTAGGTCAACAAAAAAAAACTGTACAAACGAAAAATCCAGGCATTTGGAAGATGTTACATGTACGTCAATCACAGCCGTAGTTATATAAGGTAGGTTTGCCTCTATATTTAGCTCCTCTTGTATTATTTTCATGCATTGCCACAGATGTGGAACATGCTTTTCTTCTATTATGTATCTGTTTCCTTCATTCGCAGCCCTGCCGCCTGCTGTGCCGTCGTCGTCCTGTTATTCCTGGTTTTGTAACAGGCCAGTGTTGAGGATGGCTCTGTGTTCTATATATTACCTGCTATTATTAGCATCCGTGAGGGGAGAGAACACACACACATACACACATAAATAGTTTCCCAGGTTTAATGGATGAGTCACTTCTCCCCTGAACACCCTCTTATCTCCTGAGCAGGTTTATCTATGACTGTGAAAACGGAGCCAACAGAGCAGCTCCCAGTACACTGTCAGTCTGCACAGAGGGACGCAGCTTGCAGAGAAACAAGCGCCCCCTGATGAGAAGCAGTGCACCAGGAGGGTTGGATTAAAGGAAACCAGGCATAGATGTGTGTGTGTGTGTGTTTGTGTATGTTTTTGGACTGTGTCCCAGAGTAGAGCTTCAACCTGAGCCCCCCTCCAGTTATTATGTACTGTATGTGTAGTGTGCTGGCACACGCTCAATCACCTCACATGTCCTCACTACATTTAACTATCTCACAACCCACTCAACACCCAGCCTCATCTTCTCTCATCCTAGTTCTTCAGTTTCTGTAAATGCTTTTATTTCTCTGTGTGTTTATTTCTGCTCTGCTCTAGATGTTGTTGGAAGTTCACCAGAGATGCAGAGAAGACACAGAGGCTAATGGAAAGTGTCTTCCACCTCATGAGCATGCTCGTTGGTTTGCTTATGAAACCCCAGGCTTGCTTTGAGACTACTTGCAAGTACATTTTTGTGTGTACTGTTGATAAACAAATATTTTGGGGTTGGGTGGCTGAAACTCTACTCCATCCTGGGGTTGAAGTTATGTGCAGCAGTTTTATAAAAAACTATTTACCATTCTCCTAACTTTATAAACTAACACAGGTGCTTGACTCTGAAAACTGCTTAAGTCAGTCATGAAAAGAAAAGCACTGGTCCTTTAACTCTATTTTATTTTATATCATGTCTCTGTGATCAGACAGCAACATTTCTGCTTCCAACAAAATGAATAATACTGTTAGCCTTGGCACTGACTCCTTTTAATTAGGAAATGTCTCTAAACTTAGCATTTTAGCATTTTTTCAGGCTGCTGGTACCACCAATGTATGTTATCTGTTAAATTCATTAGCTTTAGTTTATCACAAACTAGTGGTAACCTCCAGTCTTGAAATATGAAGCCAATGTGGGAGTGTGAAGAACTGAGGTTCATTGAGCATCCACCTGAAGTTGTCTGGAGAAGCACCAAAAACATTAAAACCCCATTCAAAAAAATTAGTGCTGGGCAAGTTAACGCGTTATTTTCGCGTTAACCCGTCAATCTATTAACGCCGTTGAATATTTTATCACACATTAGTGCATGTTGCTCACATGCATTTATTTTGTAAATGTCTGTTGCTGACCGCGGTGGAACCGGAAGTGAAATTGGGGGAAAAACACGATGAGTAACCAAAACAAGCATGGAGAAGAGGGGCAACGCCACAGAACTTAAAGGCGCTCACCGCTTAGTGTATCAGTCCGTGCACACGGCGTGCCAGGTATAAACAAACGCAGGTAGTCTGCCAGGACGAAGAGACACAATGAGAACTAGAGCCTTATTTAGCGGTGTTTTTGTGTGAAAGTAACGCGCTGAAAATTCTCTAAATAAAGCATGAATGCAGACCGATATCAGATTTTTTTGGTGGGAGTCCGTTCATTCGTGTTTTTGGTCAGGTAAAATATGGCCCTGTCTGAGTGCAGAGGAAACCGGCAGAGGAGCAGGGAAGGGGTGTTTGGGCTTCTGCTGCACAAAAACACTGCTGTAGGGGTAATTTCACCCCTAAACCTCGTGATAGGACCCAACTTGTTCCATCCCGGAGTATCACTTTAATGCCCTGACAGTGGCAATAAGCTTTAATTTAGTATTTACATTTTGTAAATTTGATTTGCACTAAATATGTGATTTAACTATTACTGTATAACAAGTACTGATTTAGTGTTTGCATGACAGATGTTATGGCACTTTCACAATGCGATTAATTATGATTAATCAGGGAAATCATGCAACTAATTACAATTAAAAGTTTTAATTGTTGCCCAGCCCTGAAAAAAAATACAAAGAAAACCAATCAGATTGTGATGATAGGCTGCAAAATTATCAGAAACAAATATGTGATGTCATGTAGACTATACTCATAAATTACACAGTCTGTGATTCTATAGTGCACTGGATTCTGATTGGTCAAACGCGCACAAAAACAGTGCATCATTATCAAAAGCAAAAAGGTGCCCCAAGGACAGCCTCATCACATACATCGTATAAAACCAATCCAAAGGAAGAGCTCAGGCATACTTCACCTCTGCCTGTTGACACTGTGGCAAAAACCATTACTCCCTGAAGTGTTCCACCTGCTCACCATACATTTCCTCTTAAATGATACTGACATTGCTTTTTGTTGGAACTTTATACATTTAAATGGTAGACGGCTTGATAGACCTGGACATCTGTGGCACTGTTGTGGTCTCTTTGATCTCTCAAACGCTTCATATCACGTTCACCCATTCATACGCTGATGGCAGAGGCTGCTTTGCAGAGCACTGATCAATAATAACTCATCACTTTTCAATGAAGGCAACTTGGAACTGAGTTTCTTGCTTGACATCCTTCTGAATGAGGGACAGTCGACTCCACAGTTAACTCCAGTCGAGCCACAACTGCCCCAAACATATCTGCTCACAGCGATGGCATATAGGTGAACACACTTATGGTGTTAGTATCTGTAAAGTCCTGTTTCCACAAAGCGGTTCAAATCTCGTTTCGACGCGGCACGCATTTTATGGTGTTTTCGCTGACCAATCCTGGGACAGATTCCCAAATGACCCAGACGAGCCGCCCCACTTTTTGGGACTCTTCCTTTGGGGTGCCAGACTAAACTGAGCTACAACACTGCAGACTGTTGACTGATTGAAAGAATTGTCACTTACTGTGTGACAACAGCTACATTTCTCCTCGCAGCACACAACCTTCTCAGAAACAAAACTTGATTGCTTTGTAACAAAGAGCCACATGCCAACCGTAAAGGAAGCCAAATTGCTGGATGTTTTCTATAGTTGCTCTTGGTTTATTTTGTCGCGATTTTCTTCTTCATTGGACTTATTAGCGGGGTACACTGTGTCGCCCTGCTAAGGTTTTTTGGGTGAAACGCAAAAGTTGTGTTGCGTTTCAGCCTCGCATTTACATGGAACCGGCGTTTCAGCCGACCTTAAACGCAAACTTTTGAAAACGGCCTCCTTGATTTCATACTTGCAGTGTTGTGCTCTACGGCACAGGGAAAATTCCACTGACAGGCTGATGTGATGCAGACATACGATAGCTGAGGGTTCGTTTTTGTTCAACCCTAAAATAAATGAAAGTGAAGTAATATCAGCTCTAGACTTTAAACTCAAACCAGTGTCGGATCATTTGTTTGCAGACTTTTTAAACTGATGTAGTAACAAGAGGTTATATTGTTGAGTGTCCCCCTGTTAGCTGAAGATGCACAGATGTCTGTGTGCTGGATCTACTATATCCACTCGTTAAATACAGTCACCCTCCATATATCCTGTAGCCTGTGATGCAGCAGACCAGAGACCAGACTTGGCATGGGTGTTTTCAGGGTGACGCATTCATGCCCTACTTCTAGCTTAGAGTCTGAGTCACTGTTAGGAAACACACTTTAGGAATTTTGGCAGACATTTTGGAAAGCATACAGCACTCAGATCCTTGGAGGGAAGAGAAAGTTTTACACACCCAGAAAACCTAGAAGAAGCCGATGAACAAAATGAGTGGTACAATATAAAAAGCAGAGCTGTCTGAATAGTTACAATGGAAGGTGATGAATCATAGTACGTCTGGAATGCTGTAACACACTGCCCTTTCAAAATAATGATAGCTTTTTACAGGGTGACCGAGCTATTCATATCCACTATGACTAATAGAAAAATCCTCTGCCTGTCTTCTGAGCTGTTATTTCAGGTGAGACTGCTACTCTGATGTCTCCCTCAAACCACATCCTACTTCTCCAGCGCATTTTTCTTTTGAAGTGTATTGAGTCACTGACTCTCCTGACAAATACAAACTGAAACCTTACTCATGTCTCTAAAAGCTTTCTCCTCCACGCTGGTGCTTTTAGAGGCTACCAAACAGCAGCAGAGCTGACCAGCGATCACTTTCTCTCTTTCCTCTCATCTTTCCACTCGCCGCTCTCCCTCCCTGTCCTGTTTCCTCTATCATCACTGACATCTTAATTTCTCCCCTCCTCCATCTCTCCTCCCTTCATCTCACTCTTTTGTTACTCTCACTTTCAGGCAAAGCGTCTATCATGTTTTCTTAATCTCGCCCACCAACTCCTTCATGCTCAGGTCTCTGTTCTTAGTGGGACGGATTGCTGATGCGTTCATCTGTGATCTGTCTGTCTTTGTACCTATAAACCTGCCATTGTGTGCACTCAAGTATGCGTTGGTGTGTTTGAGAGTTCATGTCTAGCTTTTGCGTGTAAAACAATTGCATCTTAACCAACACTGAATGTCTTTTACTTGTAAGGCATGTCACATACTCTCTGATCAAACCTTTATGTGAAGTAATGATTGGAAGCCGTGAAAACTTGCATGCTTGCCGTACTGCAAAGATTTGCACTCATTTGATGATAGTGGGGGAATTCATGGTTTAGCCTGGAAACAGATAGAGAACAGGGATTCTTTTTTGTTTAAAGGTAACAAATAAGCTTATCAGCAACTCAAAGAGTTTAATGTAAATAATCAGTTAAATGTTTTATTACCAATGCAAAGTAGAACAAATGTTAAACTGTTTAAAACAGAATCCAATATTTAAAAAAAAAAAAAAAGACTGAGCAATGAAAACACTAATTAGTACCATTAGCATTAGCCTAAATGCACTGATAATGCAATAAAATCATCTTGCGAGTTTTTTTTTTTTTTTTTAAGTTCCATTGGTGATTTGTTGGTGGTTGTTCTGTTTGTCTAGCAAGATGTGACCATAATTTAATGATGGATTGGAATGAGGGGTTAGCAAACATGCAACTAGCTTTTAGGTAATGCTATAGGCTAACACTTGTTTGGTCAGCATCTTTCAAAATTATAATTCGAGCACCAGTTTTGGTTGGCAAAAAAGGGCTGTGAAACTGGATCAGCTTAGACTTCTCAGAGTGTGTGAACCAAGGGGGAACATCCAGTTTCGAAAAATGAAGCTTAAGCAGAAGTGGGAAAAAATGGTGTTGGATGAGGCTGGCTGGAGAAAGACCAGAAACCATATACACCTAGCCAAAAAAACCTAGACTGTTACAGCATTAAAAAGCACATTTACAGCCTAGTTAAAAAAATGGCTTGGGTCTGAAACACTAATTTTTGCTATTGAAACACTGTATAGGGGTTAAATTTTTTTTTGTACTCTGCGGTTTGGAAGATTGTCTGATCTGGCTCAGCTCACGTGACTGACAGGCGCCCCGTAGCTGTTAGAAGGGAAGCTCAAAGCCTGTACCTAATGTGACTGCATCCGCTGATGGGTTCACTTCACTGTTTCAGGAACAGACAGGTGATGTCACAGAGACCACGCCCTTGTTTTACACAGTGTATGGTCTTAACATGTTACAGGAAAAATGTCTTCTGATAAATCGGGTAAGAACTGTGACCAGTTTTCTAACAACTTCCTCCCTTTGTTGTTTTTTTTTAACCAGTGGCGTTGCCCTCTGTTGGTTATGAAAAGACTGCAGGTTAAAGACCACTTCTAGTGTAAATGATAATGTATTAAATTGGGATGAGTCATAGTTTTTTGAACATATTAAAATATTTTTGGAAATAACAGAACCTAATGGTTGATGTGACTACAGTCTCATTTAAACGTTTTTTCCAGCCCGTGGTTGTGTGTGATATAATCACCAGAGGGTGGTCAAGGGGCATTTAAAGGCTGCTCACTTTTTGTCATTGATTAAAGAAAAAACACCTTTAGTGACAAAATGACATGAGAAAGCACTGTGAGATTCAGAACAGGAGAAAACAAGATTAACAGCTAAAGGGGGCAGAATTAAAACAACTAGATGTGAAAAGTTAAACATAAAGCAAAAATGATTGATCCGTTTGTGTAAATGCGCACGGAGCCAGAGAACTAGCGCTTTTTGGGCCTTAATCCTTAGCTTGTCTGAGCTCACATTTCAACTGTTTCTTATGCAACAACATACCCTACACTCCAGACCGTACCCCGTTTCTGAAAATGTTAAAGTAAATGTTAGAATTTCCATCTTTTTTGTATGCATTATGGCTCTCACTGGATTCTTCACGTGCTGCAGCCAGCTGAGGTGTTATTGCTCATATATGTTGGAGGCTTTTAGCTGATCTGGCAATATGCATGAATTAGAGGTACCCTGTTGAGAAACAGAGATAGAAAATGAGAGAGAACACTTATTTTCACCTCAGCAGGGCTTTAATAGCAGGCAGTGAAGTGTCACTGTGCTGATGAAATGTGTGTGAGGTTAGTCACCGTTGAGTGTAGTTTATATGCCAGCTTACGATTAAAGGCCCACAATGTAGGATACTGGCAAAATGTAGGGTTGCCTCTCTGGTCGTTGCTTGTAACTGCACTGTCATAAAACCGAGCGCCGCACAACAACGTGCATCTGTTGACACAGATCGAGGAGAAGTGGGCCGGCAAGACTTTGAGAGGAACATATAAAGAATGTCGACTGAAAGGGTACGGTATTATAGTTTTTGTTGCAAATATATTAGTGGATTTGGCCTTTAGTTTAATTTGCTCTTGTCTATTTTATCATACGCTATTAGCTGTATAGGTCTGAAGAGTTATAAGCTAGCTGGAGAACCGATTGGAAAACTGATCTTTCTTTATTTATCCATGTCTGAGGCATGACAGAGATTAGGTGTGTTAGTGTTATCCATAAAACTGCTTAACTGAGACAAGTAGGACATTGATAATGACTTAGTCAAAGGATGCCTTACATTTTTTTTCCAACTGTCATTAGGGGTATATGCAACACCTACTCGAATCAAATCAAAGGAAATGGATAAAAGGTTGATACAACCAATTTACTCACCATTCTAACAACAAATGAGCCAGCTCAGCGTCTGACTTACAGCCTGTGTTTTCTTGTAGCTCTCACCACTTTGTAAAAGCATTTCCAGTATTCACTCTTGTTCGACTTCTAGCTTGGTCACTCTCCCTCTTTCCTTTCCTTGCTCCGTCCGTAACAGTCCTTTTCGCCGTTTTGCATCCGCCATCGTGAGAGTCAGCTCCAAAACAGGCAATGCCTTGCTGTTCCATGCTCTTTTTACTTTTCTTGAGCTAAACTCGCACTTGTGCCGTAAAGCAGTTCAGCCTTCTCGCGAGATGTCCGTTGATCGATCGCGGCCCACGATTAACACTTACATAGTGCCAGAGGAGATCCCCCAGCTGCACAGAGAGAGGTGGAAGACACTATTCACTCTCTGTACACTCCCCACTATTAGACAGACTTCGAAACAGTTGTGATAAGGTGTAAAAGTTAAGTATTGTTACTTTAAAACACCTTTAATCAGTGTGTCATTACAACTCCTCTCGATATGTAGAGTGCTGAAAACATACACTCATGTAGCCGTCTGTGTAGAAAACATGGAAAGCAAGCATCTGGTGCACAGGATCAACACACACCCGCACTTATAAATTCCTCCTCAGCCAGTATGGACACATATGTTCATTATAAAACCTGTGTCATGGAAGAGAGAGGCTGCTGCTCTGCAGGGTAAATTGAATAAGAGGTTTTGTTCAGTCTTGAGGCTCAAAATGTGGTCATAGAGCACAAAGCTGCCAGGTAAGTGAGATATTTTCCCCTCTGCTTAATCTAGGTCAATTTGTCTGGGGAAATTTTCTTGATTTACGTGTTACTTTTTCACACATAGAGGCATTGCGTCAACGAGTCTGCTTAAATATGAAGAAAAAAGAGGGAAATGGAAATATCTCAGCCACCACTGGGAGAGTTTCCACTTTGAATAATTACCAGAAACCAGGACGTATTTTCTTAGCCCTGCTGGTTAAACAGGCGGAAAATGATGTCCGGTGTTCAGCATCCACTGGAAGGTTACTCTAACTGATTGTTTCTGGAGGGTTTGTACAATCTGACTTCATTCTCTGCTGGGGTCATTTTGCATCCATGGTCATCAGCTGCAGAGTAAAGTAATCAAGAGGAAATTATATCTGAATTAGATTACTCTTTTCCTCTTTGTAATTAATTGTCATTAGAGCAGATCCCGTGTTGCGCATTAACTCAGCAACAGACATCCTGCCATACATGAAGGTTTTTGATTGAAGAAATCATTTCCGATGCAACATGGTGCTGAGAAAGGCTAATCGCTTCATTTTGACCGCTCTCTGGCTATCGTCCTTGACTGAGCTGTTAATGTGATCCACACAGACACACTGAACACACACACACGATGACAGCACGGGGATTAGTTTTGTTTAAATCCACTGCATTACCCTTGAAGGTGAAATAACACTAAATATACCAGCCTACACTTCATTTGCACATCCTGTTTAAGTTAAATAACAGGCAGATAAATTAAGGAAAAAAGGGTTCAGCATGCTGGAAACACAGCATTATATTCAGAAATGTCTGGGTATTGTGTTAAGTGTTGATAAAAGCTCTATTTAACCAAAATAGTGTGAACACTAAATCAGCTGTTAAAACCAAGAACTTTAAAAGAGGCAGTTTTGATGGAAGCATGTGTTACTCTAATTCTGTATTCTTTCTTTGGCTACTCAAGCTGGGGGTCTCTCTCCTCTTTAAAATAAATGTTGGGTCCATGATTTCCAAAAAGAACGTCACATTTTGATTTGTTTTTCCATTTTGCCTCAGTTCATGTAGAATGGGTTTGCGTCCAGAAAAGTCACTGGCATTTCTGTTATTCTCTGTGCCTGATGCAATTTTAATTTGCATGTGTGGATGCTGTGACACATTGTGTTCTTACTTTTTGAAAAAGATTTTGAGCCCATGTAGTGACTTAGACTACAGAGCCATGTCTTCCTTTGATGCAGTGTGTGCAAATCACAGCCATGCTGCATCATGTTAGTTCACTTCCTGTTAAGGACCCTGTTGCTGATGGCAAAAGTACCCAGATTCCTTACTTGAGTAGAAGTAAAATACCTATGTGATAAAACGGCTTAAGTAAAAGTAAAAATTTCTGATCAAAATGTCTACTCGACAATCACTGACTCTAAACACAGGATAATTTATTTGTAATCTACTTTAGCAATTTCATTGTTTGAACAAACACTACCTGCCTAGTGTCCTAATGGACTTGATGGACTGTTCTTGAACGTTAATACTTCCTGAAATTTTGGTTTGCACAAGATGCAGCGCATACACCAGGAGTTGTTTTTAGCACCAACAAACTCAAAAAGCTCTTTTAAACAAGGCCATGGGTGCTGCTCCTGTGACTGTGTGGGACCCTCACTCTTGTGTCGCAGGCCTGCTCTGACACTGATGTTGCGGTGCCAAAAACCAAGAAATATATAGGCCCAGGCTTTATATAAAGTCTAAAGTAATACATAGTATGTATAAAGTAACAAGCCTTTTTGGGAAATGTAAGGAGTAGAGAGTACTGATACTTATATTGAAAATGTAATTGAGTAAAAGTAAAAAGTTGTCAGAGAAATAAATACTTCTAAAAGTACAAAGTACCCGAAAAATCGACTTAAGTACAGTAACTGGGTATTTGTACTTGGTTACTTGCCATCTCTGCTGTTTACCCAGACTTGTGCCCAATGACTGCTAAGAGGGGTCACCCCAAATCAAGTAGAAACTGCATCTACAGCCATTTCCATCTCCCCTTAAACACCCTCAAACAAGTAGTTTTAGGTTTGTAGTCCATGTTCATATAAATATGTCTCCATCTTCAAATTAAACCATGCACAACTAAATATGATACATTTCAAGCAATGCACTAAGGTTTTTAATCAAAAGCATCTAATGTAAGTATAGTATGTAGTATATAAGTACTTTTCTTGGTTTGTTGACCATTATCATTTCAATCCTTTTTTCATTTCACAAGTTACCAATCTAATAATAGTAGAACATGTAGTTTAACAAGAGATTCCACCATCCAAAGCACATGTGTCAAACTCAAGGCCCGCGGGCCAAATGTGGCCTGCCACACCGTTTTATGAGGCCTGCCGGAGCTTTAAAGGTCTGAGTCAAAAGGGTGCATTGAACATAAACTGCATTTCCCATAATACCTACTGATTTTGTTGCCTGCGAAGTGACAGCACCCCGCCACTAGACTGCAGTGTTTTCACATCAGTAACATTTTTCAAACTGAGAAATAAAACAATGATCCCAGAATATCCAGGAAGAGAAAAGTTGATGTAGATGGAAGGCTGTTTCAAGAAAGATGGGCGGTAATAGTTTGTTGGGCGAACATATGTTTGTGCTTCATGGAGCACCACCACCAGCATGTCCTTTGTGTTATGTCACCATTGTCAAAGAGTACAATCTACATTAGCATTCTGACACCATGCTAACCACGGAGCTAAGTGCGCTAAAATGAGCCTTCAAGAAGAACAACAAATAGTGCAAGATTTAAAACGCAAACTGCAATTGCAGTGGGATGTGTTCAAGAAAGCCACTACCAAAAACAACGTGGCAGAGAAAGCTAGCTTTATTGTGGCTGAAGAAATCGCCTGTGCTGCAAAGTCTTATTCTGAGGGTGCATTTTTGAAGCAGTAGTTGCATTTATTTTACATTATATGTTGTTACATTCAGCTACATTTTATACTGTCCTACAGTTACATCTGGCTCTTTATGGGAAACCATTATGCTGGCGTGGCCCTCAGTGAAATTTAGTTTGACACCCTTGATCCAAAGTCTAGGTTCATTTGTAGTTTTTAGGTACTGAAAAAGTTGTACTGAATAAGCTGGTGGACTAAAGTTGCATTGGTACTTGAAAGGGTCTTTCATACTTCATGTGTGGACAGAGGTTATATGTGTTTTAATGGCAGATGGAGGGTAAAACAACCAAATATACAGTTCACATGAATTTGTTTAAGATCATTACCAGATATGTTTCTTTAGTGTTCATTTTTTTCCTTGAAGATAAATTTGTCCAAAGTTACATGAAGCTTTGTACATGACTTAAAGTTTGGTTTATACACAGAGTTTGAATGTATCGACTCTGTTAACCATCAGACAGCAGCTTTGATCTTATGTAACTCTCAGAATATGAGACCAAAACCACAGACTCTAAAAATAAAATCCGTCTTGTCGTTTAAGCTTTTACCTTGAATCTTCCCTTTGTCCAAATTTAGCTGGAGTCTGGTGGTGAAGACACCACAACAGATCCCTCATCTCCAACACTGGTGCTTGGTTACTGTTGCTATGCATGGCGGATCGTTGCCGTCACCAGTGCATCCAATAGGCATGTCGGGGCAGCCTGGGAGTCTAAAAACAGCTTCCTATATTACAGCATATAATGAGAAAGGCTTCATCAGGGCTCTCTCCAAATGTCAGAGCAGCTTTAATGATCTGTTGAGCACACGCACCAAACACACACACACACACACACAGAGGAGATATCATGTGTTAGTATGCACACAGTCACAGTGTGTGGCTCTTTTCTGCGTTGCTGGCGTTTCCAGTAATCCCACCTTTCTTTATTTCCCTCTATGCTATTAATTCTCCCCTCTGAAGCTTTTAATTCCCTCTATCCCTATCACTTCTGTCTTTCTTCCATCCTAATCTTCTTCCCTGTAACTTAAACTAGCCTTATCCCGATTATCACTCCTGGCTCGCACAAGTCGCTTCAACGAGCTCCTCAGTATTTCTCACACACACAAAGAAAGTTTAGAGCGTGAGATGGCTCCACGGGCTGCAGTTTTCTGCTGTTGATTCTTCAAGGACGAAGTGTTGCTCATCACAGGGAAGCCAACAGGAGATACTTCTAACAAAGACCAAGAAACCTTCCGCTCCAGTGCAGTAAAGCACAGCAGCTTATGTAATGTTGTTATTTTAGCTGCTCAAACAGCATATACTGCATGTCAGGCTACCTCTAATGATGTCCTCCAGGATGTGTGCGCATTTGATGTTAACACTAGAATAACAAATTTGGTTCAGCAGAGGAGGGAAATACTAAATAATCTATATGGGATGAAGCAGGATGAGGAGGTGGGAGCTGTGTGATGAAGATGGACAGAGGAATTAAAGAACAAAATGAAAGTGAGGATGGAGAAGCGTGTGCATGTTTAGATTGTGTGTTTTGGGAACGAAGGAAGCAAAGATGATGACAAAGACAGAGATATCAGACAGAGATAAAGATCAGCTGTAAACAGAAAGAAGAGCGTGGGGAAGTGTGATTAAAAACCCTGAAGAGAAAAAGAAGAAGAAGTGGCTTATAAGACCCGTGGAGAGGACAATGTGAGGGGAAGGAAGACACAGAGGCGAAACACGCCGGCCGGGGCTCTTGGTGCAATGCAGACGGCATTGCCATGGAAACGGATGGAGGGAAAGCGCAGACGAGGAGGAGGAGGAGGATGAGGAGGAGGGGATTAAAGAGGAAGGAAGAGATCACTGGAGGAGGGGGCTGTTTGGATGAGAGGGGAGGAGCAGGCTAGAAATGAGTAACAAGTGGGGATAAGAAGTTAAATGGAAAGGTACCTGATGGATCAAAGATGGGTTAGAAGTGAAGATGAGTCACTCAGGCGTTCTAACAGGGGATTAGATTGTGTATAGTTACCAAAGGCTCCTTAAGTTTGATGTTTATGCTTGAACTTTTGCCCTTTCACCACTGTATTAAATTAGTTTATTTGATCATCCTAAAATTGAAATTCTCTGTTTGTTTTTGTCTTTATGTCCAGACGGCTCCGAACCAGTTGGCTCTAAAGGGATGAATAAAGAAAATTTAAAGGTCTTTGATGGTTCAAAGATGGTTTTATAGGAGAGATGTAACACTTGGGTGCCTAAACTATGTATTTTGACTTGTTTTACTTTATAGACACATTTCACCACAGTCGCACTCTCATATGTTGTCTTCTCAGGAAAATACTTGACTTGGTCTAAAATGACCAGCAGACTTCTGTGGCTCAGTACGAAGCAGAACAGAGGTCAGGTTACTTTGACAGAGACTGCTTCAGCCCAAAGTGAAATGTTGCCTCCATAGATCAATTAAAAAAAAGTGATGGGGGATGAGCCTGTCGCCATGGCGCCAGTTGTCTCAGGTGGCATTGTCTGGGACCAGATCCGAGGGCGGGGGTTGTCATGGTAGCAGGGGTGCATGGAGTTTGTCTGGGCGTGATATGCCGCAAACATACACTCTGAACAGACACTCACACAGGTGCACACACACACAGACAAACACACACACACTGCCTGTTGGAAATAGTCTTCACCGCAGGATTAAAAATAGAAGCAGCAGAAGGCAGCACCCCTCTCCTCATCTCCAGCACCCATGGGACCCCATCATTCTCATGTTCCTCTTCACCCATTTCTCCTCAACTTTTCATTCATCCCTCTGTTTTACCCTCCTCTGCTCCAATTTACTGTTACTTCTGTATCTCAACAAACTTAGAACACTTTCATTAAGTTGTAGATTTCATCATTACGATTGTTTGTTCTCTTCTTCAGATCATAGGCTCATTCACCACTTCAGCCACCTACTAATTAAAAAAACGTTTTTTTTTTTAGGTTCTGATTAGGTTTTCTTATCTAGTTTTTTCTTAATAACAAAGAGTAAAATTGAAGAACACTCAGGAGCACTTTTGGGCTAGTTTGAGTTCTGAAATAAAGTTGCAAAGTTAATGGATATTTTGTTTCCTCATTTATCACCTCTTTTATCACCTCTTTTATTTTATTTTATTTTATTTTATTTATTTTTATTTTTATTTTTATTTTGGTGGTGAAGTCCAATGCTTTGTCAGTTTGTGCTTTCGTTGGCGCATCTCTTTGTCTCTGTTTCTTTTTTCAGTCCTGCTTGATTTCTGTAGTCTACTCCTGTTATTTGGACAATAAGAAGCGATTTTTGATGTCAAAAAGGTAACAGTGGCTTGAGCTTTAAACTTGGGAGAACATCCATTTGTCATTTGAAGAACAAAGATATGGACAGTTCTTTGGTGTCCTAGCAGATTTGTTAATCCACCTTCAAATCCTCTGAAAAACCTTAAAACATATTAAAGAAAAAACCTTGAATTTAATGGACGAGGTGTTGAGGTGTGAAGGACAGGTGGTCATTATCAGGCCTTTAAGATTCAAATGAGGAAATTGTTGTTTTTGGACTTTGGTTGCTAATTTGATATTCTGATTTTTTTTTAAAGTCACTGCACAGAAAAGTTCTCTTGTAAAAAACTAGAAGTCAGAGATTAAATCTCCATAACGTTCCTTTACACTCATGTTAAACAACTCTACATCCTCTTGTTACGTCTCTTTGCCTTTCTTTGCTCTTTGTTTATCACCATAGCGATGGTAATGATATGGGGTGTCTTCAGTTGTCATGGCGATGAGATTAGCATGGATAGGATGCTTAATGAGCTTTGAGTTGCTCAGGCTAATGAAGTGGGACGGCTGTACCTGGATGTGAGATAAACCAGGAAGAAACGATGAACGGCTTGTTAAAAGTCGTCTCAGGTGACTTCACCGCCTGGTTGGCGAGTTCCTGTGGAGAGGAGAACGAGTTTCTACAGCAACCACAGCTGCAGTCTTAATGAGCTGCATGGATGCTGCATGAAAGGAAATCAGTTTGTTCCTCCTGTTGTTATAACTCACCTCCGAATGAATTTTCTTTTTGGATCATAAACACATCTCCAAGAGATTCAGTTTCAGTTGTGTTCTTGTCGCTTCTAGTTCAAGCAGAATACTGTGCCCCAAAGATCAGACATAAAACTAGATAAGACAAACACAAAGTAAGAAATGACAATACAACACATTATGAAGTGCAGATTAAAAAATAAGAAATATATAAAAGATGAAATACAATGTGCAATTTTCCAATGCTGAGGAGTGAGTGGGGAGAAAAAAGCGTGTCCCAGTTCTTTTTGTTTTTGCCCCAATGCATCGCAGCCTCCTCCTGAAGGTGTGACGGGTCAGTTTGGATTTTTCCTGTTTTTTTTTTTTTTTTGATGCATCTGCTCTTATAGATGTCACTCTGGGTTGGGAGAGTGATGAGAGTGATCCCTATTTTACACAGAACTCACAGTGTAAAACTTTTTTACCTGCCAATCATTTAGAGCAGGAAACTCAAATTTTCTTACAAATGCCCCTTTCACACATGAATTCATGTCAATTTTTAGAAAAGTGCAGGATATTCACGCTCTGGTATTTTAAAGGGCTCGTCTAAGAACAGTCTCCCTGACTATTACTTGCCTCATTCACCAACTTTTTTTTGGAAACTTTAGAGGCTAGAAAATAAAGAAAAATTATAACACATGATGAAAATGTTATGTAAGTCCTATAAACACATACAAATTGGTTTCATGTCATGTCTCGTAAATTGATCAACAATTGGACAACAATAAATAGAGCATCAACTGGACAGTTGATCAGCCATAGCTGCAGCTACCATCAGACAAAAGCCAATGTTAGCATTAACTATGTAATACAACTATGCAGCTAGGAAGTGACTGAAGGGACCGCTGCTGCAGGACCTTACATTGACTAGTCTGCTGCAGCTATCTTAGCTTAGCAGAGAGATAAAAGTTTCCCCAAAAATCTCTGATTCAGGATTTTCTGGTATACATCTTATTTACCAAAAACGATATATAAATAAAATAGCGCTAACTTGATGCTAATGAATTTGGGAAATTGCACTGATATGCTAACAATTAGCATACATGGGTATAACTTCAGGTTCAGAATAGAATTTTAACAGAATTTTAACTTTTGTCACAGAGATATATCACAATTATTTTTTGTAAAAAAAAAAATACTGAAAACCCCAAATGTCAAAATACTTTTAGGCAGAGAAGGAAAAGTTACATGAAGGCTCATGACTGGCTTCAAAACTACTGCAAGATTCCAAACAACTTAAAATATTGCTATAACCACTTTGAGACACTAGATGGCCTACTTGAGTCAATAATATATTACAGAACAGTACATTAACGTCACATGATGTCAAATTTTTACTTATATATGTATATTTAAGACCAGAGATATCCAGATCCAGTGACCAATTACATATTAATTCACTGATAAACTCAATTAAATGTTGTTGACCCAAAAAACCTTTAAAGCTACTTTATGTACAAAGAAAATTAACACTCTAACAATTTTAAGCTATGAAGCTGCTACATGTTACCTCAAGACATTGTCTAAGTTAGCCTCTAGTGCATCAAACATCTCCTTCTTTAAAATATGAGAGGATGTCTCTAAAGAATGTTATTATTCTTTATCTTTCAAGTTGCTCATTAATAAAGAAGCTAACCATAGATAGAAATCATCAATTAATGGAACTCCAAACCTAGCCCAACAGTATTTGAGCTAACCATCCTGATCATGATGTCAGGGCAGAATAGCCACCATGGGAACATGAAGAGTTTCCTCTTGAAGGGTTGAATAAAAAAAGCCAGCCCTCAAAGTGCCCAGCAAAGTAAAGTCACACATTTAATATTCGACTTTGTAGAGGTCTTTATAAAGCGGGCCGTGCTGAAACAACCTCTCACTGTGGCAGCTCTTGCTTCTTTCCTTCTGCTTGACTGGAGCATCACCCTGAAGCCCAGACTGCTCACGTGCAGACGCCGTGTGTGTGTGTGTTAGTCAGAGAGTGTAAATGTTGCACCAAGGTGTGAACGTACAGACACTAGTGCTGTCTACTGTCAGCACGACATTTGTGTATGAATGTGTGCACGTGTCTCTGTGGATTATTGTGCAGAGCAGCTTTGTTTTCTTATATTGTTTTATTATTTACACCTTTGGAACTCAAGGGGGATGACGGTGTTTCTTTTGAATTTTCTCTTTCTCTTACATCTTCTACGTCCAGCATCAAACCTTTCATGGTTTGATAAAACCTACAAAGAGAAACACAAACTAGAGAGTGATTAGATGTTGATTTGATCGTACAGTTTGTGATTTTCTTTGTAAAAATTCAGGGAATAGTTGATATGCAAAGATGTTGCAGGGTGCCCGTATTTGCCCACATGACCTCCGTACGCCCTGAGAACTCCTGGTGAGGTTGCATTGACGCTAGCTTTACAGAGGCGGTAGTGACAAAGTGGATAAGGAACTGGATGTCCTGAAAAACTGCACAAGTGTCAAACGTTACACATCACATCCTGATCCCGAATCACTTTGATTGTCCTTCTCTAATTTGCAACTCAGAGTGTGGAGCTGTGTGGAGATTCAGTGTGTCATTACAGGGGATGATGCCCTGGAAGCCTCTTCTGGCGCTAGCGGCGCTTCAGCTCGCTCTTGTTCTCCTAGCGTCAGCAGAGCAGTAAAGCCACACACATGCACACACACTTTGCCCCTCTAACAGCTCTGTATCCTTCCCGTCTTTCTTCCCAGCCACTCACAGCGATCCTGAAGCCACCAATTTGTTTGGTTTCTGCCTCATAAATCAGGCTCTGTCCCCCTGGCTCTACACTTAAAGCCTCCTGCTCAAAACAGCCTTTATATGTCTAAAATGGCCCATAGTAATACCTGCCAACGGAGAGATTTCACTGCAATAGTGCAGGGACGTCCCAGTGGAAATTAGGTGAGATTGCCTTCTTGCCTGAGTGAACTTGCTTCAACATAAATAGTGAACTGAGTGCTCCTAAAGCTGACCTGCATCGTTTCCTGTTCTTGTGAGAGTGTTTTGAAAGGTATTGTGGATCTTTCTTGCATCAATCCTCTGTCAGTTTAATCCGTTTTTTAAACACACTTTGGAAACTTAGAAAGCATTTGGGAGTCGGAGTGAGAACTTCTAATCCTCACCTGAGGAAACATCAACTTCTGCAGAACAATATAAGATCAGGGTTCAGAGTTTTTCCTGCACAGACGGCAGATCTCTATAAAAGGCTTACCACGCAGGTACAGATCCTGTGTAATACCTGACTTCCTTATCAGACAACTCCATCTGATTATTATGCTGAGTGGATTATCCCGCTGAAATAAGGCCACTTAGTGAAGGAGACATGACCTCTCTGTGTGTTTTCCAGACGGCGGGACGAAGAAGCTCCGCAGCACCATCCGGAGGAGCACAGAGACGGGCATCGCTGTGGAGATGAGGAACAGAGTGACACGGCAGGGCAGCAAGGACTCGACTGACGGCAGCACCAACTCCAACAGCTCTGACGGAACGTGAGTGTCAACCCATCAGTTGTTCACCTGTGTATCTGCGTACTGTAAAAATCCATCAAACAGTTATTTTTCTCTGTCCTCTCTTTCAGGTTTGTCTTCCCTACCACACGCCTCGGGCCTGAGAGCCAGTTCAGTGACTTCCTGGACGGACTCGGCCCTGCTCAGATCGTGGGCCGGCAAACGCTAGCTACACCCCCCATGGGTAAGACTGGACAAAGAAGTCAACCAACACTTTTTTTTCTGTTTTTTTCTGTTACAGTTAGTTTGATTCTCATGTGATAACGATGATTCAGTCTGAGATTTCCAGAGATACTGGAACACAGAAAATCAGCAGTCAGTAAATCTAAAAACCATCTAGCCAACAGCTCAATAGACTATAATTGTTTTGTAATGAAGGATATGTAGATAATAAAATCTGTAATATAAAAACGTTGAGTGGCTGGTGTAATTTTGGATTACAGAGAATAAACTCCACCTTTAAAACATGATTCAAACAAACTGTCACATGTGCAGCAGAATCCAGAAACACAGCATAAAACCCAGCGTATGAACTCAGCAGGGAAGATGTTATTCTTGCATGAGGTATAAATCTTTTATGAAAAGGTCATTGCTTGTGCAGAACAGCTGAGCAGAGCTCTGTGCTCCACCAAACCTGGTGGTGAAGACAGAGTCACGGCTCTGTGTCGCCCTCTGCAGTGAGATGTGAGCCATTGCAAAGGAAAACCTCTTCTATTAATTGAGTGATTGAGTGTTTTGGCCCTGATGTGTGTTAGATTCTTACAGATTGTGTTTTTCTTTTCAAAGGGGATGTCCATGTAGGCATGGTGGACAGAGGAGGACAGCTGGAAGTGGAGGTCAACCAGGCCAGAGGGCTGACCGCCAAACCAGGCTCCAAGAACATTCCAGGTACTGATCAACTGATGTGTTATAAGCTCTGTGTCCATCTCTTGAGCTCTGAGGCTGCGTTTCTGAGTTGTGTTTCTTTATCTGCAGCGACCTACGTGAAGGTGTATGTCCTGGAAAACGGCGTGTGCTTGGCCAAGAAGAAAACCAAAGTAGTAAAGAGGAATCTGGACCCGACCTACCAGCAGGCTCTGTTGTTTGATGAGAGTCCTCAGGGGAAAGTCCTACAGGTAACCTTACTTTGGTTTTTCTGAAATTGATTTTGATGTCAAGTGTTAAAATAAATATTTCAATCTGTGAAAGTTGGAACTACTGTGAGGAAAGGGTTTTGAAACAGACAGGAAGAATTACCTCTGTCTCTTCTTGCGCTACAAAAGCAGACAAAATGATCAGCAACAGGATTTAGAGTTTGTGCCGATGCCTAAAACAAATATACTGGATGACTGATATAGTTGGATGTTTAAAGAAGGCATGATAAGACTTTTTATGCCATAAATGTACTAACCTGCAGGAAAATTTGCAAAGAGAGGAGGTGCTGCTCTAGCCACAAGGGGATGCCAAATTACACATAAACTGAAAGCCCTCACAGGGGCTTTAAAATATTCTCTCTCTGTGTCAAATGTCACCTTGAACCAATGAAAGAAATTAATATTTTGTCGAAAGTTGATAAATCCAGTAGTTAAATTTTATTGTTATATTTCTAATTGATTCTGCAATTTTATTTATATATGTACAGGGCTTAAAAAATTATAAACCCACCTGAAACAATAAAAGAAGAAAAAAAACACCCAGCCTTATGAAGAATTCCAACTCTGACTCTTTGTTTATCGAGGATTTCAATGTGCATCAGCATTTTAAAAAAGGATTCTGGAGTTTCAAACTGATTTCATGTTTATTCTAAAATTTGTGCCAGAAAACTGATTAAGTTTTTTAAGTTTATTTATTAAAAATAACATTCAACCACTAAAACACATTTTTCGGTTCAGGGGTTAAAGTAAATAACTGTAATTTGTAATTTTAAAAAATCATGTGCTTTTTGTAAAACAGTCCATTTGAAAATTCATGGATAAAAACAGAAAATTATATTCTAGCAAAAACATATCATTTTGATGAATGATTGTGCACATCCTGGAGGGGGAACCCTTACAGAAGCATAAAATGTGTTTTGGTAGTCAGCTACATCTTTTCAAGACTGTGCTACTAAGAAAGGTTTTTTTAATTGAATTCTGCAAACTTTTCCACTTAACCTTTACATTTTGCTGTCAATTTTAATATTTGTACATTAAATGGAAAGACTTAAAGTACATTTGAAAGGAAAGCTTTCCATTGGAGTTGAAGTTAATTTATACGTCATGTTTTTCTTATATTCAGTAATTCATTTTTATTTTTGCCCAAAAGCTGAAAGAAAATATTACAATTCAGCTGAATACAATTAGGCGGCGCAGCAGGCAGAATAAAGCTGAAAGGGATCAGTCAAATCATTTTCACTTGTTAAACAATAAAAGAGTGTTGATATCTTCTGTCTACTTTTTGTTGACATCAATGAAAAAAATCTGACATCTGTCATCAGATTTAGATTTAAGTGAGCCCTGACCAATAAAATGAAACATTTTGACCTCATTTTTATTGTTATAACATTTTTTTGGCATCCCAACCATTCAAAATTCCTATAGTATCACTGTAAGACAGTAACATCTGTCAATAGAATACCTGAAATATAACAGATAAAAGTATTTAATAAACTTGCTGTTAAATCCCATAATCTCATGCTTTGTAAAGCTCTGTGAAATCTACTTGTATTTTTACCTCCTGGAAAGTCATGGTTTGTAGACTAAAACTCTGTTTAAACTTCAGAATCTCATGTGTAAGTTACTCCTCCCTCTCTGTAGGTAATAGTGTGGGGGGATTACGGGCGTATGGACCACAAGTGCTTCATGGGAATGGCCCAGATCCTGCTGGAGGACTTGGACCTGTCTGCCACAGTTAGCGGCTGGTACAAGCTGTTCCCTACCTCCTCTCTGGCAGACCCCAGCATCGGACCCCTCACCAGACGCCTCTCCCAGTCCTCTCTGGAGAGCGCCACCAGCCCCTCTTGCACCTAGACACCCACCCAGTAGACACCTACATGCAGGGGGCGCAGGCAGAGTCATGCAGACATGGACACACGTACTGTAAATACACAACGACTGTATCTGAAGTGCAGGACAGGTAGGCATACACATAGAAAACACACACACACACACACACACACCCGTCAGTGCAGGAAGACACATCTCAGAACACTCTACTGGTCATTTCTCCCATATTTTCACCCACAGATCAGTTTTCAATTTAGAGTCAGTCTGACTAGAAGTAGACATAACTTACCTGAACATGTAGCATTTGCCGCTCTCTCATTTAACCATTTACTGCCATGACACAGCCACCATCCGGGTGCCATAGTCTGCATTGAAAAGGCACCAGATTCCCGTCACATGACTCATCCCAGGGCCATCCTGATGCCAGTTTCTAAACTCTCTATGCCAAACTAAGAAAAAAACTTTATTTTTTAAAACCAAAGCAATTGTTATTGTTGTTCTTCTAACTATAAGTAGTAAGTGAAGTAGTATACAATATAAAGTATGGATATGTAGCAGAGTCAATGACTTAGATGTAATGCAAAAAAAGAAGATACATTCTACACACACGAGTGAAGAGCTGAGATAGAACAAACACATAAACATACCTGGGCAACAGGCTTGGATATTCACATAATGGCTATTATGTGAGGTAGCAACACTGCTATTCTATAATTTCCACAGGGCAGAGTTTATATATAGATATACATAAATATATATATGAATATATATAATAGTTAAAAACTTATTTGTGTTCATGTATGTATCGGCTGCATTCTGCATGTTTGCTTGCAACCCTTGTAGAGACATTTTAAAGTGCTTAAACCTTTTGATTTAGCTTGCCTTGACAGAAGTGACAGGAGCGTAGTGCCACTTTATTGTGAGAGGAGAGCACTGACCGCAGTTAGGAAGGAGGATCGAGTGTTTAACGACAGGGAGAGCGCTATCACCTCCATCTGCAGAAAGAAGAAAGCAGATCGTTCAGCCAGCCATTTGTGAGCAGGTCAGCACATTTCTGATACTGCTTTTATTGTTAGATTCCAAAGGACTGATTCACCACCCAAAGCAAGTCTGGGAGATGAGTCCAGCTCTGGTCTGGGGCTCTTGTGTTCCACATCCAGGGGGTGCCACAGTCTCACTCTCTTTGTTTACCAGCACCTCGACTTTTTGAAAATCCTGCTGACTCCCAGTTTGGTGATTCCTTTTCTTCTTATTTAAGTAATCTGGTCTGATCAGATCCCAGGCAAACACAGCAACCTTACTTCCTTCGTTGTCACACTTGTCTTGCTACATTGACTGTAACTAAACCCTGTTGTAAATGGGTGAACATGTATTTGAGTCTAGACTAGTTTTTCTCTTTGATATCCGACTATAAACACCAGTGTTACTTTGCCAGCAGGCTGATTGTTGGCCTGTCATGCTTTTTAGGTGCATTAAGTCACCCTTCATATTTGCTATCAGGCAGTGTTAAGATGGCACTTTACTGTAAAATATATTCTATGTCTAAATATTACAAACATGCAGTGTTTGATCACAGGTTTATTTATTTATTGTGAAATGAACTGATTCCACTGCAGCGTGTAACTCTGGAGCTTTCTCTTGAGAACCAGCATGAAATGTAACCTGGGGGTATCTTTGAATTTACATCCACAGGCCCACTTAATGAGCAGATTTTAAACTTTAATCTGAGCTGTCTTGATACTAATTTATTTTTGAAAAAATACAGTTTTATGAGGTATAAGCTGAGTCAAAACAAATGAGTCATTATGCTAATCAAGAGAACTTTAGCTCAGTTCTTCCAAATTTTTGTCTTAAAGTTAACTTCATGCACATTAAAGTATAATCTTTATTTATGACCCATATGTGGGGATAAAGTAACTATATTGATATTTTTTAAAAGCAGAAAGGTAAATCTCACCTGTCAGCTGTTAAAGTAAAATGCACAATGGCTAAGTCTTAATTGAAAGTTGAAGCTACCACTGTTTTCTTTATGAGGAAATTATCCGAGTGCTTCTTTGTGCTTAAAAAAATGCATCACACATCTGTTATTCTGTCACTTTAAGGAGATAAGAGTGTCTCAAATGAAAAGCTTGTGAGCTTTTACGAGGTCACGTTTGGTTTTATCACCACCACATGTTCTGTCGTCCACTCAGAGCTGTCTGTGTAGCCTGTTCCTCTCTTCTACCGTTTCTTCAAAAAGGGAATATTTAGTCTTCACAGCACCTAAGACCAACAGGACTCACATTTCTTTGAACTTTGCATAAAGGGATCCCTGGCATTCTTGAATTTTTTGGGAGGAGGAGGAGTGTGATTACTTTTCTAAAACCTCCTGCCATGTATACAAAATAACCCACCAAGGTGTTGGTTCCTACTTATTTTTACTTTCTGGAGCTGTAACTGTATGGTCATGTGTATGGAGTAATTTTCTGTACTTTATTCACTTGTATCTTTTTGGTGGAAAGCTGGCATGGTGTAAAAATAAGGACTTCTACTCTTGATATTTGCACACATCCTCTTCTGAGATCGCCTTTCCTGATGACAGAAACAGTTTGGTTGATGAAAGATAGAAGATGGAGAAAGAGCATTAAACTTAAAAAAAAACAAAAGAAAGATTACCTATAGGCATAGCAAGACTTGAATGTTCTCAGCAACTTTTGAAAAAAAAAATGTTTATAATATAATAAGGTTCTGTGTGATATTTAAACATTCAGAGCTTAAATAAGGCTGTATGTGTCCTTTTATTGTAGTTTTACTCGAGACATTGGAAGATAAATGAACTGAAAGTAAAGAAAGACATAGTTCAGAAAGATGTAGAATAATCCTATAACAGTGTTTGGAATGACAGCAGAAAGCGTTTGCCAAATTTTAATTCCTGCAACCAAAAGAAGTTTTCACATTTGTTGTCATATACTGTATTTCTTCAGCTGTGCATCATTTCATGAGGTGCAGCCACTGCAGCTACACTGAAAGTGTTGGGGCACAAAGAAAAAATTTAAATGTTTAGCTATTTGTTAAAAAGAAACTTTCAAACTGAAGACTAACAGTTTATTGTCTCATCATAGCATTTATCCTAAAGTTAAGAATAATTTATTGTAGTATCACTTATTTAAGAAGCATTGTCTCATGATCGTTTGATTTATTTTAACTACAGTTTAAAAATAGATGGAGAGCAGGTTAAACATTAGGGGAGACTGTAGCAAGTTTTTTAGAGAGTCTTTTAAGTTTGTGAAGCTAGAGGGCGCCAAGTGTGAGGGCAGGTTCAGACAGGTTAGCAGCAGTTCTGTGTTCAAAGTGAGGAGGAAAGACACACCCTGAAGTCCCATAACTGGAAAGGGTTTATCTTGTTCTTACCAGATAATTATTCTGTTGAAACAAGTTTATATTATATGCTTATGATAATAACAATAATGATCTACACAAGGTAATATCTTATTCTGGTTTGATAATTATCTTGTGAGAAGGTTAAATTGCACGTAAGAAAAATGTCTTTCCCTTGCTAGATTTTTATCTTGCGGGAACAGCTGATGGCTTGTGAATGTAGGATAAGCATGCACAAGCTAAGTATCTTACCCCTACAAGATTGTTTTCTTGCAGGAATAAGCTACAGTCCTGTGTTTGAAGATATTGCTGTGTGTGTCAGATGAGTTGGAAAACAAGATGTTTATCTTTTTTTATAGATAAGAGGAGATTCTTGCCCTCACAGGACTGTTATTTTGTGTAGAGGATATTTTCTTTTGCACGCAAGATCAGTTTGCTTATGACAACAAAATGACAGTCCCGTGAGGACAAATTAAAGGATTGTGATGTTATGAGACTTCAGGGTCAGTGTTAAAAGCAGCGGGGCATGATAGATCTTGTCTTACAGTGCTCAGATAGTCAAAGCTTTGGTCAGACGTAGCTCAGCAGCTAAAGTTTCAGTGTACAGCCTGTGATCAATCGGGAACGCTCGGGAACGTGGACCCCTCCGCCTGCTTGCTTCCCTGTAAAACCCACCCTGAGCATTCTCATCATTTATTGTGCGCAGAACTTTTGTAATGTATCTTCAATCAAACTGAGTGTTTTCTTGAGCGCTTTGTTGAAAATGTATTTTATTTTTGTAAGGAGAGAGGCATTATTCAGAGGAGGAGAGATAGGCGGCGTGTACAAAGCCTGCCT
Source organism: Halichoeres trimaculatus (assembly GCF_033239565.1). Taxonomy (NCBI): domain Eukaryota; kingdom Metazoa; phylum Chordata; class Actinopteri; order Labriformes; family Labridae; genus Halichoeres; species Halichoeres trimaculatus. Next base: position 22,382,276 of record NW_027437192.1, read on the forward strand.
TGAGATTTTGGCGTCTAAAATGAGGGCTTGTTCAGTTTACAATGGCCTTATTTTGTGTAGGAGACATTGCTTCACTGTTGTAGCACACAACTGAAAGTTTTGACAAATGTATTTTGCTTGAACTATTGTACTGAAGTTCTATATGTGTATATGTATAGTTTTATGAATGTATTTCTTAAACCTTACACCAGGACTGAGTGTAAATTTTTGTTATCTTGTTTGCTATATTGTCTCTTTGAAGACTTTCCAGGGATCCTTGCCTGCGTTAGCTCAGGCAGCCCGCTACTTTAACCGTACTGTATGTCTTATTCTTTGTGTGTTTGTTTAAAAGAACAGCTCTGTGGTTGAAACAAGCATGAACTCTCATCTGGCGAAATGCATTTTTATTTATTTGAATCGCCATGATGGGTTTTAAACAGTAAGGATTGCATTCCCCCCCAGCACAGATTTAACTCTTACTGATCTGACCGAGTTGTTATGAATTTTTTGTATTTTGAACTAGCCAGTGTTTGCAGCATGATTACTCTGATGATTTCCTTGTATTTAATCTTTATGATGGATGATTATGATGATAACACTTGTATTTAAAAATGAGGTTAAAGTTAATTAGACCCAGTACAAAGAGGAAGCAAATTGTCATAAATGCTGTTTCTTTAAGTAGCACGGACTCAACTTTCCGCTAATGAAATACTTCTTCTGGCAATAACCATCAGCTGTAGCGCCCACTGATGCTGGGGCAGCCGTCCAGGCCTTAGCCTTGGTGTCATTCACAAAGTCTGGGTTGTTAATGATGGAAAAAAAGCAAACATACAAAGTTTAATCTCACTTTCAAGCGCTAGAAGCTGTTTAGCATCAACTCAGCATGCATTGCATTGTGACTATCTCCTATCGTACAAAAGCCCCCAGGAGCAGCAAATGTTTATTTTATAGTTTGCCTTTTACTTTTCTTTTCTTAATGAAGCATGCTGTCCATATGTCAGTGTAACAATGTAGCAGCTGACAGCAAGAGCAAAAACAGACATCATATTTCTGAGCTGAGGGGCAAATTGGAGTTTATATGCTGCTGAATGAGCCCGTTTGTCTTCATCCACGTCTATAAATGTCTGTAGCCACAGCACAAGAGTCCTGAGTAGCCATCCTGTCCTTCCAGCTGACCATTTGAAGGCCACTGTAGCTTCATTATTTAAAGACAACCCTTCTTTTATCAAGCCCAGCAAAGCACAAACACTACAAAAACAACCTGAACAAATGGCTTGATAGGGATCCTCGAAATACATCAAAGTTAATCTTTTGGAGGTTTTCACAGCATTACCAAGCACATACACAACTGTAGATTCAAACCCTGAGAGGAAATGAAAAGCTGCACAGAGGCCTCTGTTATATTCGTTTGCTGGTGCTGGTAGATGAGTGGTTGTCTTCTCTAAAACCGGCCTTAACCTTTCCACCGAGCAGTGTTCACGAAATACGTGTTAAAGGGCAACGCATAATAGACCGTCTTAATGAGAGGATGTGATTTAGGGCAAAGAGGAACAAAAAGGGAGCTGTAATTTTATACCTGTGCTTTGTAAATGTTTTCTATGTGCAGTATTTGATAATGTAAAACTGGTATTTTTGTGGTTTGTACGCTGCAGAATTGATTACTTAAGGTGCACGTAGTTTTGTAAGAAAATAGAACCAAACTGAAGAAAAAAACAAAAAAACAGAACAATTTGGGATTCAGACGCCTGTATTTGCATGCCCTTTGACATCTGGACGCAAAGTCAATAAAGTTTATTTGAATCACTAACAATTGTTTCATGTGGTACTTACCTTGTCAGACTCTATAATATTTTTAACAGCTGAATTCTTATCCACTTGGGGGCAGCACTGAATTGTACTGTGTTAACATATTTTGGGCAGCCTTAAACTGATTCAAGGTATTGTCTCTGGCATCTAATAAATTCTTACTTAAACTATTCTCTTGTGTGCAGCATTTAGAAAAACACGCTGCAAAGACCACAACACACCACATTAGAAGAATGCACTGCAAATACATCGCAACACAACGGAAGTGTCTTTAGAGGACACCTAAGAGTGATGCTATTGAGACTTGCTTGTTTTTGAAGCGGCTTTTCAGTCATGATGATAGGCAAATATCTGAATCATGCGATCACAATGTTAAATAAATCAAAAACACTTACTTTTGTCTCATTTTCCTACACAACCAACGCAAAGAGAACCATAGTAAAGCTGTGCACTTGTTGTCAAATTAATGAAGATGTTTACTTAATTTGCTTGTGTTTTGTCTTTTTGCATGTTTGTTTTAAGTTGCAGCACTGTGAGCTCTCAGGGCCACCATAGTCATGTCATAATGTTAGCATTATTTATCATAGCTGAAGTTAAAAACAAAAAGAAACGATCATTTACTTGCTTTTACAACTTTTCTGTGTCTGTTGGGCTAACTATACTCTTGACATCTGTTGTGGCTGTTCTTCTATTGTGTTGTGGCTTTTGCGTTTGTGTTATTGCTTTTGCAAATCGGCTGACACCTACCAGCCACAGTAGTTACTCATGAAAAAAAAAGAGCCTTTTGAGAGTTGTTAAGAGGTTTTTTAGGGCTGAGAAGAACCGCAGGTGACTGAGTCATCCACAGACAGATTATTTTATTCACAGTCCTCACAAAGGAATTGTTCATTTTTTCAGCTTTAAAGTCTATAATTGGCTTTAACCTTGGGTATTTTTTCTCCTTTTTTAAAATAACTTCCTCCATGAATAGCTTCCTTCAACATTCAAATTGGATAACACCCAGTGTCTGTTGAATCAAATGTACAAGATATATCATTTAATCAAAACAATATTTATTTTGTATATATTCAGACAAGTATTGTATGTTACAGACATATTTTAAAACTTAAATGACTTGTTTGTAAGAGCATGAAATCAAACAGGGCGAAGCATGTGAAAAAAAATGCAAAACTAATATACAGTACTGTCAACCTTGTTTAGGAAACGTAATATACAGTGATATTCTGATAAAGAATAAAGTACACGTTATCTTGATTGACAAGTACATAAAAAGGTACATTCCTTCATTTGCTCTTATTTCACAGAAAAAATACAGACAAAAAAAGGAACAAGGGAATCTCATCTTAAAGTTGAACAAAGGACAGAGAGCGCAGCTGAAGCCTCGCCGCCCACAGAGCTGGACTGTTCTGCTTTAGGAGAAACTTCTCATCTCTAGCTGACAGATCTGCTGTTACAGTGCAGAGATGACACTTTGTCTCATAGTGATATTGTTCCCAGCAGAGACGGTGACTGCTGCTGTCACATTGTTTCCTCAAATGACACAGAATAAGCTCAATTTGAAAGAAAAGACCTGGAAGAAATCGGTGACTTTCTGGATTTTAAAGGCTGTGCTGCTCGCATGTTTGCCGCAGTTTATGTGAATCCTGTTATAGCTGGAGTATATTTCCTCATTTCTCTTTTACAATCTCACCCTCACATTCATCACTTATACCAAATACCCTTGGTACAAGCTTGATGAATGTCTGGGATTATTAACACAAATGGCTTCATGCATTGCCAAAACAAAATGATGCATTTCAGAAGAAACAATGATGGCTTGTGCTGGAGAGGAGCAGAGGATCAAATAAACATCGAGAGGTGACAGATTTTGGTCGTACAATCACAATGTGGTTTGGCCAAATTGTAAACCTGGTCACAGTTTCTTCTCACTCGACAGTAACATTAAAAATGAATCGAACAATTCACCAAAGGCGGACAGTACGCTGTTGACCATTGAACATTCAAATGACACAAGTGTACATTTTTTAACAGAGTCCAAGAATATCAAAAACAAACACGCCCAAGCAAAAACTCAGGTGTTTGCACCTGAAACAAGTTCAGTACACATTTGTGAACACATTCAGGACACACATTCATCAAGATTTTTAGTTGGTCTTGGTCAGAGACTGTTTTTCTTGTAGAGAGAAACATTCAGATATCTCAATGAAGATACAGTACATACAAAAACACATTCGCTTCATGCAGTTCAGTGGAAGAATCAGAAACACGTCTGAGCTGTACCTCAAATTTTCCTCTTTCTTTACCGCTTCTTCTCAAATTCTCTCTTATATACAAACATTCAATATTACTTGAGGCCTCTATTGTACAAGGTAGATTAACTCGAGGTGTGTGTGAGCCTTAATCCCTCATTTACAGGATGACACTGCATGCAAGTGACTTTTAAGTGTCTCATCCTTTCTGAGGGAATAGCACAGTGAATTGATACGCCTTAACATTCGTTGTGTTATAGTTTTAAAGGACTGCAGATTTTAATTTTACTACTTGTCACTAGTTAAGTGGTTACACAGGTGTAGCAAAGCATCATAGTACTGTACAACCATGATAAAGCTAGCGTTGATCTTTGGTCTCCCAAAATCCAGATTAGGATGTTTGACACTCAAAGTTGGATTAGATATTAATTTTACAAGAAGCCCTCCATGGATTAAGTAGAAGACATCATAAGTAAGAGCTGTTTAGGTGTGTTTTGAAGCTGCTTTAACTCACGAGACACTGAAAATCTAATAATTTATAACACAGGGAGGGATTTCTTAACTGCTAATATTGTTGGCTAACGAAAGTACTTAGAAAGGGTACAGTGATTTATACCAAACTAACCTTTATGGTTTGACATTAGCTGTAATCTTAGGCTAGATGGGAGCTTCATACCATATTCAGCACAAAGCTAACGCAAGCAGCTCAGGACCAAGAGTGTGAATAGGGAGACAGCAAGCCAAGCTTATTCCAATGCTAACAAAAAACAACAAAAATGCTATTTGTCAAGTTTATACTTGAAACATAGAGAAGAAAAACAGAAAAGAAAATGTTAAGTGACTTTTGGAGATGTAGGAAGGTTTATTTTGATTTATTTGGACAAAGCTGGGCACGTTATATTTCAGATAAAACTGAGCTGCTAGCATTAGCTTCATGTTAGCCAAACTATGGTATTAACCTTCCACCCTTGACACAAATAAGAGAGAAAAATGTCAAACTACTTACCAAATCAAACACAACCAAATAAGTTAAGCAGGCTAGCCTCTACTGTCTTCTGTTTCTGATTCTTAGCAGTTAAGAAAACTATAAAACTCTCTGAAAACAAACTTGTCTTTTAAGTCGAGCAGTTAGACCCAGAAACAGCACTGTGCTCTCACACATACAGGCTAAAGGTACATTAAAGGATGTGTACTCCTTACCAGTGAACCTTTTGAACCCTGTTGTCTCGGTCATTTTAGGAAAAATGTTCTGAAGGCAAGCATGGAGATACGCAAAACATGGCCATGGATAAGACAGGAAGAGGAAGCATGGGCAGAGAGGAGAGAGGGACAGAGGTAGTAATAGTTTCCCAAACCTTATTTTTCCTCACACCTGTCTCCTCATCCTCCTCTTCCTCCCTTGTATAAGAAAAGTCTCTTAGAGAGTCTAATCCACAGATTCCTAAAACTCTGTTGTCCTCTCTGTTGTGGATGATTGGTGTTACATCACTTCCTGGGCGGGTGAGATCATTTCCAGACATGTGACGTCATGTGTGCTGAGCTTGGAGCTGTTGAGCTTCCCATGTGTTGATTGCTGTATCCCATCATGCCGTTGGTGTTGTAGGCATTCATGCTGGCCACATGCTGAGTCATCTGGAAGACAAAAACAACATTTTATGTGAACAAAATCCTTACTACCTTTAAAAATAATAAAGTCAGAAACACACACACACACACACAGCCAGTTTTGGGTGGGCCTTAATATACAAAAGTTAGTAAAGAACTAATACTTTGTAGATACAGAAATTACTGTTACTATGTATGTTTTAAAGCAGATTTGGTTGGTTTGATTCTTTAATATTTGATAAAATTTTAGTGCATCAGATGACTCTCAGTGGTATCGGCCAAAGATTAGTGCTCTAACGCACCAATGGGCTGTGCTGCCTCAATTTTCCATGTATTACAGGCTCTAAGAGCAGCAACATTATCCACAATTAAATACATTTAAATTAAATAAGAAAAAAATCCACAGCCTCTCCCCAAATATTTCTCTAGTCCTACCAGTATAACATGAGGCCCGATGATTCATAACTATTTTTTACCAAAAGGCTAAAAATGGCCAAACTTGGTTCATTTTATTAATACAGGGCATCTAAAAGTAACAAAATAAGCGAAAAGTGACAAAAATTATGATATTCCTCTTTAAAGCCTATTTAAAACCAGTAAATGAAAAAAGAATAAAAATGACTACAAAGAAATAAATAAAGAAAAAACATTTTTTTCAAAGAAAAGTTTGAGGTGGGTCTGGGACCTCTTGGCCCACCCATGGCGCCGCCCCTGACACACACCTGTGCGAGGTTCCACTGTAGCTGCTGGGCTTGTTGCACTCCATACACCTGCTGGTGAGGTAACGTGGCCACACCTCCAACCTGCTGCTGAGCCATAATCCCATTCTGCTGCTGTCCCATCATGCCCTGGCTCATCCCTGCCATGTAAGGTGAAGCCATAGCACCACCAGGCTGAGTCATGACACCTTGAGCAGCCATCAAGCCGTTCTGCTGTCCCATCATGCTAGCCTGTTGAACACCCATCATGGCACTCTGTTGCTGTCCCATCATGGCCATGTGTGACGTCATCATGGCGCCTCCCATTCCACCTGCTTGGGCTAGAGAGTGGTATGGTCCATAGGGGTGTGTTGGATATCCCATTTGGTTCATGTACAAGCCTGTGGAGAGAGATAACAGGCAGGGAGCAGCCGTGTTGACAATCAATAAGCAACAGATTCTGCTATTATGGCTCAACAGCATACGCTTAAAAATAACATCTGAGCAATTTCCTTCAGTTCTTACTGTGAGCAGCCATACTGCTGGCGTGTATCGAGGGTGTGGAGGCGTAAAGGGAGAGAATAGAGTCTTTGGACAGCTTCTTGACAGCGCCCTCCTCTGCTTTTGGTGCTGGATCCAGGAACAGACTGAGGTTTTCAGGGACAGAAGCTGTCACTCTGTTTTGAGGCATGGAGTTGGAAATAGGCTGAGGAGGGAGGTGGATGGGAGGTCATGGACAGGAAGGAAACAGAGTGAGGAGAAGAAAGATAACCAGGGTAAAAAAAAAATTGAAGCAGTCTCATGAAAATATGCTCAGGCATTGTAGGTATACTCTTTACTGATTAAGCTTATTGATTGTTGGAATAACTGTGCATTAAGCTAATTGCTGAGCATTGTATAATATATGTAACTCCTGTTTGTTCCTCTCTAACATTTAGACTGACACTGAGCATCTCTCTACAACTGGTGGGATAAACAAAATGTGTATAATAGTGGTTGAAATATACTGACTGCTAACACTTTTTTTAGCTTTTATGCTAGCACCACAGTGTTGTTTACATCGTCCTGTGATAATTTACCTGAAGCCAACTGACTCCAATACTCACAGCTACCTGAAACTGGATATGAGGCAGTATTGTACATGATTAGCAACACTGCTGTTTGTATCAGTACCAGCAGCAGATTGAATAATGGTGTTAACGCTAACTTTGACATGCAAACAGGCTAAAATCATGACTATGCTAATATTCAGCAAGAAAGTTAAGTGTTTTGCTATCTTTTGTCCACTTGTTAGCAAGCTACTATTTGCTGTTAGCACAAAATACAGCTGAGCTAGTTGGAGAGCTGTTAGCTTTAAAGGTATATAGTCACGTTGCCGATGCCAAATCGCAATTTTGGCTTGATGTCAGCAACAAATCAAACAACAGGATCACAAAAGATGCATTTAATTATGGCTGTGATACAACCCAGCATTTGAACTGAACAGTAAATGTCTTTACAGAAGCATGCTAAATTTCATCCAGGAGTTGCTGAGATATTTCAACATTTGGACCAAAGTAGTCGACAGCCTTTTGAACCCACATTGTCATCCCCGGGGCTCTGCTGCTATCGTGCCTCAGAACATGAAGGCTCTTTGCAGAGCAGACAGAGTACAGTTTGTACAGTGTGTTATCTCTTACTGTGGTTTTAGTGGAGGAAACAGAGGAGGGAGCTGGCAGGGAGCTGAAGAGATCCAGCGCAGCATGTGCCAGGGCTGGATGAGACACCGCCGGGCTCTCATTACTGTCTGGAACACATCCTCCACCATTAGACACTGCTGGACTGGGAGCAGGGGCATCTAATGGAGGGGTGATTGACACATCATAGTTATAATTTACAGTTTAAGTCAAGTACTACTTTCTCATGATTTCTTCCAAATACAATTAACCACTCCAAAAAAGTCAACCTTTTAATGGTTGACTCTTGTATCGCTAGACTAGGTGCAAGTGTGCATTGTGTATTTATGTATGAATGAGATGCATTACCTAATCCAAGCAGGTCTGTTACACCCTGGGAGTCTGTTTTCGGGCTGATGTCTTTTTTCTGTCACAAAAAAGAAAGTAAATACATTTAATGCAACTCATCTGGTGGATGAATGATGAAGAATCCAGACTCTCTCATGGTGAAATGACCTTCGTGCTCCTGTCTGGACAGAAGAGTTAGTCACACTTCCTCCCTGCTGGATGAAACCCCATCTCTTTTGGATGTACCTGGTGTCACCTTCTCCTCACTGAATGACACATTTTTTACTCCTCTTTTTTTAGCTCCTATACTGCCTGGGTAGTGTTAAATGTTGAAAAATTAGAAAATTCGATTCAGGGTGTTCCTAGAAGTCCATAAATATAAAAGAAAAGAAACAAGAGGGAAAATGAACGAACCACAATAACACCAGACAGATGTAATGAGCTCGTCAAATATTTACCAATATTATTTACTCTTTTGGTTCGTCTTGACTGCGTTTGTCAACTTACACCGACTGCGTGCTCAGTCCGACAAGCTGCGTGACTGACAGACAGCTGGAGTCACAAACCAAGGAGTTCCTGCGCTTCCCACTCTACTGATAAGCCTCTCTTCATTCATGTTGGACTGTAAAACCTCAAACCTGTTGACTCCTGGTCTGGCGCTGCTCATTATGTCCGTTTGCGATGGTAGTCAAGCTAATAATGATCTGGTTTTGACATGGTTAGTATTTTTTTAAAAGTCACTTGGTGTTTTTAGGTAGTTTCCATACATGACTTCCTCTTCCACCGATCTTCTCTACACTGAATTTAAGCGTCACAGCTCTGCGTCCGAAGAAAATAGGATGGCTCTGTATTACCTGCGACACGAACAACCTGCCACGCAGATGTACTGCAACTAAATGGATCCAGTTTAAGTTGACACATTGATTTGAATGGAAATCTAGCTGACCTGTTGTCATGACAGAGCGGAGACGGACTGCAGACGCATCTGGTGTATTTCAGTCGTAAAGCTCCTGAGAGGGTTTGTGCCATTTCTGTACCACTTTGGACAAACTGATAAGTCTTGCCTCCTTGCTATTCTTGTCCTGTAGCTGTGTTTTCTATTAAAAAACTTCACTCTTATTTCACATAAAAATCAGATACATCACCAATTTTGTACATTAGCTGTGGAACAAGTAAGAAAATATATCTGTTTTCAGTTTTTAAAAATGACAGTGATGGAATTGTCAGTCCTGTTGTTGATTATCTTGTTTGCGTTTGCCGGTCATGAGGCATCGCATCATTGGGCAGAACTTCACTCTGCTCAAAACAGTGTGGGGAACAATGTGAAAGTGACGATGTATAAATGACATCACATCAAGTAAATAAGATGGATATGGCTATTTAGTCTGTCTAATTAGAAAAAAACAAGGTACAGACCTGATTTACGAGAAAGGTAACTGAATCTCTGCTGGGATCTGGTGCTATATGGAAAGTAAAATTAACTCAACTTTCAGGGGGGCCAGTGACTTCATTGGGGTGCGAGCTGCCCATACAATGGTGGGGAAACACTGGTCAGGAGTGAGTCTTGTGCGCAGCCTGTTCACAGTTAGGCCAGCTGCTGAAAACACTCGCTCAGCAGGGACAGACATGCCAGGTATTTCCGTGCAAGGTTTGCTACTCTTGGAAACCTTCATTTGTCTTACACTATGCTGCAGGATTTAAGTCAAAAAGTGATGGTGGCTCTTTAAGACAGTTGTTCACTTCTTAACGTTTGTCTTGTTGTTGTTGTCAGAGGTCTGCTTCTCTTGTGTTTCTGTGTGTGCGTCAAAGACTTCTGGTGCAAAGTGCCCCCTCATGCAGGCTGGCGGGAAATTACGGATTAAAAACGCAATTATCTATTTTAATCGAGTAATTTCTTATCAACAATTAATCAATTAATTGTTTGCATCCCTGATGGTGACCAAGTAAAACTCCTCACAGGCACTTAAAGTCTGAGATCATTTGGACACTAATGCTGCAGTACAAGGAGAAAAGATACAGAAAGGTGAAACTTACCAATTTCATCTTTTCAAACACCACTGGCTCCTTTGGTATGTTGTCACAGCTCTTTTCTTTCTGTTCAGACACAACAAATGGTTTTGAGCGAGCAGACACTTCAGGTGGGATGGCCTTGAACGAGCCAGACGCGACTAGAATGCTGTTTCCTTGATGCTGTCTGACACACACTAACACAGCTTCTCTCTCTGTAAGTGTGTATGTGTGTGTGAGTGTGGACTCACCCTGAGCATCTGGATGTCAATAACCTTATCGATGTACTTCTTCTTATCATACTTGTCCCTGATGAAGATCTCTGCAGACTGGTCTGTCTCGGGCCGCTGGAAGCACTCGGGTAAGAAAGCCTCGTACAGGCGTTTGGCTTTGGCGTTTCCCATCTCCTGAACGCTCTGTGACAACAACAACACAGCAATGCATGTCTCACTGTGAAACTGTTTTTATTTCCTTTACATGTGGAGTATTCCTGCTTATAAAACAGTGTGATTTTATATTGTGAAAAGATAAAAATAAAGCTGCTGACTGCAGGAAAATCACCCTGGGAAGCATAATACTCACATTCCTGCCTGTCAGACTCAGACATGTTGAACTGAATGCTAATAAGAAAGAGTCTCCCTCCTCTGCTTTAAGTGAATGCACAAGTAATCATAACATGCCATACGCTTGCAGCAACCAGTAATTGCTATTTTATACTGCACTGAGAAAAAGAACAGGGAATTAATTTCTGGTCATTTCTGACTCATGGTTTTGTGATAACTTGATAAAACAGCCTGTATTTAACAGAGTGCATTCACAGTTTGAATCACTCAGTAGAAAACTTGCTGCTTCACGGCACTTGAATTAAGTATGGAAATTGGTCTGGCTTAGCGAGACACACTGGCACTTAAATGTAGCTCCGACAGAAAAACAACAACTGCGGGGAACAAAGGAGGAGGAATCAGGCAATTTGGGCTTTATTAAGACAAAAAGTGTGCTCATGGGGGTTCTCTAACACAACTTTATCCAGTGGAGCAGCTTTTCCACTTCGAGAAGGTTTAACCACCATTAGAAAAGATGGAAAACCTTCCTCCCCTTGTTCTTCATCTATTACTTTAAAACAGTATCCACACTGTAGTCAGTTTACAGAGCATGAACTGAACACTTTTTGCGGTGGGATCAAGTTTATTTTCCCAATATCTTATTATGTCAACGTAAGCTGACAGGTTCATTATTCCAATATTTGATTGCAGAGGAAACTGAAACTAAATCTGTACCCCACAGCTGGATCCCTGCTGTCATGTAGACGACAGGGATTAGTCAGATTTGACTCAGTCTTTAATAACCCCCTATGAGAGTTTTAAGTGGGTTACCCAGTGCTGCTTTCAGTAAGCATGCCAATTACTGGTATCTCCAGGCTTTAGGCTAAGATCAGATAATATTAAGAGAATATCTATCTGTATCATGGCTCAGGCTAGGCTACTAGTTTGTCTGTCTGTATTTCTCCAGAGTATTTCGGCTTGTGTTTCTTATTGCATCTCAGTCAATGTACATGGCCATCCTCTGTGCTCCTCACCTGCTCTATCAGTTATCAAATCCTGATGCTTCAGACTGCTTACTTCTCTCCCAACAAGTCATTGGCTTGTAAGACAAGCGTATGAACCTGGTTCCTCAGTCTTAAAGTGCCAGACTGTTCAGTTTGCCGGCTAGCCAGTTCCTTTGTCTGGCTCTGTGTGTTTCCTGTTATGAACCTATTTCCTTGGAACTCTGGGATCAATCAGTCACTTAAAGGTGCCTCAGGTATATTATTAGGCTTATTTGACTGACAGGTTGCCAGCATATAGCTAATATGCATGTTCTTTTTTTAATTTAAAAGTTGCGTTTTCAGGCTTTGGATGCCTTTCTCAGAGTGAATAGAGCAGGGAACAGGCTGCAGGTTGGATTTGAACCTGGGCTGACTGCTCTAGGGCTAGCCTCACAGGGCGTTCAACCAACTGCAAGCCATGCTAGTCCCCTACAGGTGGACTAATAAATGCATTTCAGTATCTATCCAGTAGCAGTTATAAGTTTCTTAGTTCTGGCTGTGGTTAAAATAAACTGAATTGACAATGTAGCTTTAAAGTGACCTTTTGTAAACTGTTGTTGAGTTCTATATGACAGAACGCAAAGCTAGACTGTGTTAGCTTAGCAATCAAAGTCTGGACTCTACATTTCTGATGCAGACGGGATGCTCATTAGTGTGCTGTCAAAAATTGAAGACATACTTGTATGGATGGGTACCGAATTAGGTACTTTTATAAGTACCGACTGAATTCTGTCAAAAATACTGGGTACCTATTCAGGTAAAGGTACCATGTTTAGGTACCTAAGTGCATCCTTGTGACTGTGAGGGAGTAGAAGAATAGGTGATTTTTCATGCTGGACATGAACACAGCATTACAGGGTTATATATTGAAGAATAGATATCTTAAATTAAACAGAATTTACATTTTGTTATTAAAAAAATTATTTTTTTCCACATACGCACACAAAAGGACCTAAAATTGGTACCGTTTAGTACTACTACCGATTGCCAGGTACTGGGAATCGGTACTGCATCGTTTCAAATGTGAAAGGTACCTATCCCTACATACTCATCATCAGGTTGGCTGGCAGTATTTCTATAGACTGAGTATGAAGCAAGTAGCATGTTAGTATTTCAATATGTCAACTGCTAATGGATTACACCATTTGTATGTCTATAGTATATGGGATAGAGTTTTGCCACCTGTCTGCTTGTTTTCTTCTGCTCCAGTTCAGTGGTTTTTTTGTGTAGTGGAGGCTTTGAGGAGAGAGAATCTGAGTGCAGCAGGGTGAAAAAAAAATATATTATTCTTTTCATTTTAGAGTCTAATCTCTTCTTGGCTCTCCCTCCTGATATATTTTACAATCCCCCCCAAAAAATACACAAGAACGCCAGCTGTCAATCATGGCTAAATGTGATGTAGAGCCTCGTTTTAACCTCTCATAACTAATTAAAATTAATCTTTTCTGAAAAAAGAGGACCTGACCACAAGACAGCCCAATAATATCTTCAAATCTCAACAACAATCGGATATGAGAAACATTTCTATGAGGTGTATTAACTTTTCAAAGTTTGACCACAGCCCATCTGGAATGACTGGAGAGATGGATTTTTGACATATACTGCAGCTAGTCACCAGGGGGAGCAGTTTTTGTGGAGCCCTTACTTCGAGCCGAGCAAGATGATGTCCATTTTTATTTTTTTTACAGTCTATGATTCAAACATTAAAGGCGGAAGAAAGGGTCTGCATCATAATGTGTGGACCTGTGGCGTGACCTCTGACCTGGACTTGCTCCTGTGTCCACTGGTCCAGGTTCACAGACTTCACTTTGGAGATGTGGACCCCCAGGTTTCGATGAATACCTGCACAGCGGATACAGATGAAGATGCCCAGATTCCAGGATGCCCATCTTGGACCTGGCAGAGAGAAGACAGCAGTGTGTTGAATCTGTGCGCTGAGGTGGAGTAAAGTTAATTAACAACAACACAAAAACAAAGTCACAGAGATTTTTACATCTTAAGATGTAAAACAGAGGTAGAGACATCAGACATAAGGCAGAGGAAGGATGAGAAAAATTAAATTTTACTCTAATTATAGACAGACAAGCCTGAAATTCAATTATGAGTTTGAATTCTGCTGGGGACACGTCTAATCCTGAGGAAGTCATGAGCTGCCCTGACACATAATGGGATCCAATAGGAGAGCTAGCCTACATAACTGCCACTGAGAGGAGAGAGGGGGAGTGGGAAATCACACACACACACACACACACACACACACACACACACACACACACACACACACACACACACACACACACACACACACACACACACACACACACAATCAGAGCCTGGGTACCTGCAGGGAAGATTACTCATTTGGTCGTGAGCCTGTGTGTGGGTTTTCAGAGTGGGACATCTCATCCTTCTTGCTGCCATATGTATCTTAATACTGTCATTGCTGTTTACCCAAATGGATGTGTGGGTTATAGCTTTGTACAGCATTCCTGTGTGTCTTCCTTCTATCTGCAGAGCTGTCAGGACACTTTCCCAAACAGAAAACTCTTGGAGGGCGAAATAAAAACACTGTCAGGCCATTTTTCTCCTGAAATTATGCAACCGTCCTCTTCAGAGAATACAGTCAGCTTCAAAGAGAATCCTGGAGCTTCTCCCTCTCATCTCACCCTACATCTCCCTTTCTTCTCGCCCCTCCTCCTCCTCTCTCCACTATCTCTTCCTCCCTCCCTCACTCACTCTCTGAACCAGCTGAACCACTTTCTCGGCCTTTGTCTCCACCTCTCACCACTCATCTCTGCAGCAAGTCCTTGCTTGCAACCTTGCTGCAAGTGAATGCACTGAGGCTACTTCACCACTAGGTGGAGGAGCAGTTTTCAGTTTGTCTGGACACTCCTGGTGACCACAGCAAAGAGCTTTAAGAAAAGGCCATGCGGATGAAAGAGGAAGTTTCAGAAGACAAAACATGCAAATCCTTCCTCTTTCTGCAGGCTGTGGAAACAGAGTGTCTGGTTGCAGTGTCCAATAATAGCATCTTGTCTCAGATGCACCACCGATGAGACTTGTATTGTGTTTTACAAAGGGTGTTTTATGATGTCCAGTTTTTATGCTTAACATTTTAAATTATAAAAAGAGCAGACACCAAATGAAGAAACAGAAGTGCAAAACAACAAAGAACCTGAAACAAAGTGTCAGCAGTCAGACGGTGTGTCCATCATCCTGAGCGTCTGGCTGCAGCATTAGCTGTCATGCCGGCTTATACGAGTAGAATTACTCAGCAAAGCCTTCTTAACTGCTGTAAACACTGGCAGCGACACAGAGGAAGAGAGACATCGTCAATTGTGTTGAACTCCCTGAACAGTGGGAATTAGTTCATCCTCTTCATCCTCATTCGTGTGCTGCTGAATCCTCGCTGACATTTTTTTTTATCTCTCATATTCAACCACGTCTGGCCTCCTCTCCTCCTCCCCTGTCTGTCTGTATCTCTCACTCACAGTTTTAATTCCTCTTTTCTCTTACACTCAACGCTCTTTGCTTTTGTGGTTTCCCACGATTGTGGTAAATATTGCTGTTTTCTTTCTTTCTGTGGACTTAAGCCAGAACAGTGTAGCCCTAAGGATGGCAAAAATGCTCTGCTGGGTCACTGCTTTGAACTCAGACATTTTAACAAGTCATGGATGGGTGACCATGAAATATGGCACTGATATCTAATGGTGCCCGAGGGACAAATCCTCTAAACTTTGACTGCCCTATGACTTTTTCTCAAACACCATCATGGGCTGAAATTTTCAGCAATTTTGTTTGGGTTACCAAAAAAAGCTGTTGAGTATCTAGAGGCATGACTTCAAATGCTAACCAGACTTTTAATTTGGCACTGCCGGTAGGTCAAAGTTTTCTCATGTCAAGTCAAACACAAAACATCTGGTGCAGTCACACATGGTTCATAGCTTTTCTCCAAACACCACATTGAGGTCGACCTTCGTGGCTAGTCTTGCCCAAAACGTCCACCATGTGATGGACTCTGCTAAATGAGTACAGATTATCATATGACTGTTTTTGGTTTACAACCACATCCAGGCCCCAAATACAGCTTTTACCCCTGAGCCGTTACTGAACTGGAACACTCCCACAACCACCGCTCCCACAAGACGACACAACATCCAAAACAACATGTTTTACAATGGGACAGAGTGAAGATACAAAACCACCTGATCACACAGCAAAGACTCTGGCACATTTTCCCCTCTGCGTGTTGACACTGTGACAAGAACCAACATTAACATTAGCATTCTGAATTGGTAAACATTGAGGCATGCTCATTAGTTTCTGTCTAATGTGTTCAATGTCTGGAACCAATGGCAGTCAGCTGATGTGAGAGCAGCCTGGGGAGCTACTGGGCTCCAACCATCTCTGATTGAGAAAAGTGGAGCAAGCTCCTTTCCTGCAAATGCAAATCAGCTGGGAGCAGAGCTGGTGAGTGCATCTCGAAGATGTGTACAATAAAGCAACTTTTCTAACTTGACACGCAGTGGAAATGTTTAAACAGGCTGACAAGAATCTGTTGCCATGAAAGCTTCACTGACTGTGAACTTAGAGGGGCTATTCTTTCAGCTGTCCTGATAAACTTTTTTCAAAGACAGAAACTCATCTTTAAATCTTCAGTTTGTGAAACACTGTTGATGTCTGGGGTTATTCGCCTCCTCAGAATGAGACAAAACTCCATGTTGCAACTGCACATTGATGCAAACAGATGCATGTAAACTTTGTTGAACTAAAACAGCTTGATCAACATGTTTGGCATTTTATCTTCTTACCATCAGCCTGCTCTCATTCATTATGCCTGTTTTAATGTTCCTTGTAGCTCAAAGCTCTGCTGTACCCAGGTGCAGCTGTGCACGACTGCGGACTCTTGCGTGCATTATGTTTCTAACCAAAGTGTGCTCATGTGTGGCCACAGCTGTGAGCAAAGAACAAGCCCTATCCGCTCACAGTATAAGGATGCTTTTTTTTAAGTGAATCATTTCTGAACAATGCACCAGAGTAACCTGTGTGTTTCTGATCAATGCAGAGCTTCAGTGAGGAGCCATATAAAGCATGTCTGTCCAGCAACAATGCACACCTCCAGGTACTTTGAACAGATATAGCAGGACAAGAGTAGGAGGAACAGACATCTAAAAATGGAAGGGAAAAATCTCTACAAATCAGATTCGCTCTCTGCTGCAGTTTGCATCGTGGCGTCCTGTTTCTCAACTGTTTAGCAAGAGCAGGCAGTGTGCTTCTTCTTTTTGTAATCAAAGAACGAATCTCAACACCTTCTTCTCCTTACTGAGGTGTGATCAAAGATTTATTACATCTGAGTGACTAATAAATCTGTCCTCGGTGTTTATTGGGTGAAGTACCCAAAAGTACTGGGTTTGCATAGGAGATCGATGAATCATCCTGGCAACAACCGACTGGTTGTGGTTGTCAAACACGCAGCTTGAAGCACATCAGGGGAGAGGAAGAGGAGGCTGGATTGAAAGCCAGAAACCAAGACAAACAAGAGGGGATTTTTAGAGTCATCAAACGGTGGACTTTAGCTGTTGGGTGACCTGCTGGGATGACAAACAGCGAGCACAAACAGAGAACTGTAATGAACCTCGCTGTCACTCACTCACCCACACACTGTCATATTACCACACCAGTGAGGACATTTACTGGCTACATCTATTGAGGAGCTCATTATATCAAACAATTAATACAGCAGTAGATCAGTTTTACCAGTAAACTGCTGTACGTTAGAATTTTAACGGACAGAACTTTTGATTCGTTGCCATCAGAGACACACAAAAATTGCTTTCACACTCTGGGTGCAGATATCGTAACTGTTGAATTGAAGCTTGGTTATAATGGCCATGTGTTCAAACCAGGTGAATTTTGTCAAATGAAGCTCAAGCTGGCTTTGGATTACCTGGTGTTAAAAAATGCTTTTTGGATTTCTTTAACATCCAGAAGAGAAAATTTGTTCACGAAGACTGTGTAAAATATGATGAGCAGCAGATAAACTTTGAGTACTCTTAAATATACATTCATGTATCAGACTGAATATTGTTATCCCATATTGCATATTATTTTCATAAGTTGCTGGCAGAAGCTGTACATCTCAAGACTGATGTTGAGCCATTCATGTTCCTGTGGCAAGAAAACTAAATATAACAACTCTTCACACTTACTCATAAACTTTAGACCTTTAATGACCAGTCGGGGGTAGTTTCGCTAAATGAATGAAGGTCACTTGTATAATCCTTCTCAGTAAATGTCAGTGTCTGCATAATTTCTTAGTCAATGAAACCTTGTGTTTTAAAACTGGAAACTGGAACACTAAACTCTAGTGACTTTTAATGAGTTATACAACACAAATAATCATAATATGGTTGTTTTATTTTTCATATCACACTCATACAAATAAATAAACCAACAAATAAACAATAAATAAACAAAGAAATAGATAAAAAAAACTCATTGACAAGCAAGTACCATCTGGCTAATATGCATTGATTCAGAAAGGGCAGGACAGAGCAGGAAACAGTGAGTGGGAAGTGACATGATGGGAAAGGGACTGCAGGTTGGACTTGAACCTGTTTCTGCCAGCTTGAGGACAAGCCTTAAAGAAAACCTCAAAAAATTAAAAAACAACTTTTACAGGAATAATCTTGCTCATTTGTCCCCTATAGACCTCAATACATGTGTGTGTCAGTGGCTGTGTCTGCCTCAACCCCCTCCTCAGCCTGTACATCAAAAGTATGTTGATATTTTGGATTTATCTGGATGTTTCTGGGCAGGGAGTCAGTGTTGTCACATCAGCCAATCTCAGAGCACCCAGTGTGGAAGTGACTTTGCGTGTTTATGGTAGCGAGTAAAAGCTAATCAGAGCAGCTAAGATAGTGGACGTAGCACGAAGAAAGAAAAACACAACCGAAGTAGAACAAAGCAACACGAGTTGGTATGTGTCAAATGCCTGTGATTAGCTTGTGCTAACATGCTAAGTCAGGTGCACGGCTCTCCAGTCTCTCCCAAGTAGAAACCTGATGCTACAGATAGTTGCAGAGCTACTGTGTGTGTTCATGTAGTCACGGTCGGAGGCTGTGGGTGTGAGCTGCTGCTGACACTGAGCCAAGAAGGAGGAGCTCAGTTTGAATGTTGTTTTTACTCACAAGTAACATAAACTCCTGCATACCCTACCTTCAAGGGGTGCGGGGCCCAATCGCTAGGCCCTACAGGTGCCTCCTGTCCTATCTTTTGATATTTTTCACCAGAAGCACATTTTACTGTTTTATTTTGTTGTGTCATAGATTTGTTTATTTTTTTACTGTTTGTTTGTGGACCGTGCCCTAGCACATCATGACCACAATATTCTCTAAAAAAGATTTTGAACATGATGAGTTATAATATCTTTGTCAATTAAAAGTCAAATAATGTTGAAGTATTGGGTAGAAAAGCTACATGAGCTGTAATAGGTTGCCCAATTAATGAATCGTGAATGGTGATCTTATAAGGATGAAAAAATTGAAATAACGTCTAAAAATAGCATGTCTTACAGGAGGAGGCTGAAAATATACTTGGTTGGCCCGCCCAGATATCGTCTAAGTGTGGGTTACACTGATGCAGTCCTTATATTGGACAAACACATCTCCCATTTTTCAAACCCAAGCATCAGTTTTTAGAAATAGCCCATCTTCACCTGGGATTAAAAACAAAACAAAAAAAAAAAACAACAACACACACTCACATTGTCTTTCTTTCTCTCCTCTACTACAAAAAGGTAACACAGTCATGCCCAGTTTGCCAGTTTTTTTCTGCCAAGCCCTTAGTTTGTTCTCCAGGAATTTGGTTTCGACAGTAATCTGAATGAAGAGAGCACTTTATTAAAGACTTTGGGGAAAGTGAACAAAAACAAGATTTTGGCCAGACAAACTCAGTTAATTGAAAGAGAAAATCAAAGCCACCTGTCCAACTCTCCTGCTTTGAGCTGCTTTTACTACACCACCTGCACATGCCGTTCACAGTCTGTGGATAAAAGCATCTCCATCAGGTCAAACAGCACAAATCAGTGTGGGAGACAATATTTGTAACAGAGGAAGCCTGAGAAACAAACATGATGTTTGGGAAGAGGGAAGCCACGCCAGAAAACAACCAGAGATAATCTCTGTCACCTGTTTCAGCAACAACATGCTCATTTAGGATCTGTAGTGCATGTTAGGATTGTTCTAAAAAACACAAAATTTAACATCTACACAGGTTTTTCTTTCCAGCTTCAAACTTCCCAAACCACACATGCACACACACACAGACACACACGCAGACACACACTCCAGCAGGTGGATTACGCTCGTTAGCCTGTATCCCACAAGGATAAAGAGTGCTCGCTACATGTGTCCAGTTAATCCAAAGAGCCTCAGTCATCAGAAGGTTCTGGATCCTCCTACGCACAAACACACTCTCATCTTTACACACAGTGAGCCCATCCTCAAACCCCTCCAAACCCCTCAGCATGTAAACCCCTCCAAAACCCCGAGGCCACCTAGTGACCTAGTCCCAGTCTGAGCTAAACAGATGGACCCCTATTAATAATTTACTAATACACTCCCACCATCTGTGTTGCAATGAGAAGTCACGACTGAGATGCTGCAGGTGAGTCACTGATGCTGAAAGAGTTTTACATCAAAAGATGAGTGTTGATGCTGCTTTCTCTGTGGACGAAGCACTAAGTCCCCAGGACACTAACAACATGTAAAATGCCATGGACTGAGCAGGAATTATTTGAGCTCCATGTTGTTTTTTTCACCTTTACTATCACCTTTCACTAAAAACTATTCCTGGTATTTAGTTTCTTTCCTGTGTGGTGGGGAAGCTATTTCCTTTGTAAACAAGACAAATCAGATTGATTTATGCAAACGTTTTTCTGTGTATTTCTGATTATAGCCATTCTACAATGCAAGGCACAAGTCTGACACTACCAGGATTCTACCATTGAGGATGGGTACTGAATTAGGTACTTTTATAATATACAAGTTCCGATTTACTTAAAATCAAACGGTACCATGTTCAGGTACCTAAATACATCCTTGTGACTGTGAGAGAGTGGAAGAGTAGGTGGTTTCCATGCTGGACATGAACACAGCATTGCAAGTTTATATACTGAAGAATAAACATGTAAAATTGAAAAACTTTGAGATTTTATAATAAAAAATAGATTTATTGCCACATAAACACACAGAAGTACTGAAAATCGGTACCGTTGGGTACCAATACAGATTGCCAGGTACCGTATTGTTATGTTATGTGTGTACCATTCCAGCTTAGTGGGGCTGATGCAAAAAAAAGAACGTTTGGAAACTAAAAACTCATTGCTTTTCAATGGGAAATTGGAATACTGGTATAGAAGTAAGGTTTGGTACCAAATCAAACCTTAAGGAGGTCTTGAACTATAGTGTCAGTCTGATCAAGCAGCAACAAACTGCAGTTACTTGAGTGTCCACTTGGGACTAACTCCAAAAGTCAAGGAGTACTCATCAAAATGCTGTTTTGACAGCAGAAACAAAGATAGTGAAGGCTTTCTACTGCTTGTTTCTTTAGTCACACAAATAATAATGTAATTCAGCCAATGTGTCTGACACAGGGGCCATGTGTAAAAATCTACTGGTACCAGAAGATAGCAGCATGATATTGGAAGCAGACTATGAGAGTCTAACCTCTGTGCCAGACAGGGGACACACATGAGGCCAATCACCTCCTTGTCTCAAAGGAGAATCCCTGCTGGCCTCTGATTGGATGAGATTTGAGGAGAGGGAAGCTTTCGAGATTTAAGGCAAAGGGATAAGGCATGATATCGCCAGGTGATATCACCACGGCAACCAGTGCCTGGGGTGAGAGTAAACACATGCACAATGGAGACAATAAAGGAGGAAAGCTTTATGCACACACACACACACACACACACACACACACACACACACACACACACACACACACACACACACACACACACACACACACACACACACACACACGTATGTATCCCCTTGAGACTGAAGCAAGAGGTTGAAGTGTTGACTACATTATGCACCTGCCTCACCCTCTTTCTCCACTGTTTAGCATTTCCTGGTAGTTGTAATCAACAATAGGAGAGTCAGAGTGTGAGGAAGTGGTGATAAAAAAACAACACACAATGTTGGGCAGTACAGAGGAAGAGAAAGACAGGAAGTTACAGCCCAGGTTGTGAGCAGCACTCAAAAAGCAGAGATGCAGTTTCATTGATGTGGTATCTCTACAGACAGTGATGCTCCAATATCACCGCTAATGTGTTTTTGTGTGTTTTCATGTGCTGGAGTAAGCATGCACTTGGCTCCATGTGTCTGCCCACTTCTCCCTCACTTGCCCAGAGGGGGGCAGGTGATAAACGCATGGTAATCTCTGTCAGAGCAAACAAGATTACACCAAACCTCCTCACTCGACATATGGCTGAACGCCTGACCGGAGAGCAAGGACAGGGGGGAGGTTGAACGCATCTTAAAGGTGTGCACATGTGTGTGCGCACGTGATTGCTGCAACGAAGAGTAACACGTATGTATCAGAGGAAAAAAAAATGTGCAAATCGGGTACGAGGGTGAATGAGATTAAACAGTCAGCTGATTCAACAAGCACAGTCACATGAGAGAAGGTGAGAAATGAGACGGAGGGTTGACCTTTAAATCACTACGGAGCCATATTTCATGGTATTATCTATCAAAGGAGAAATGCCAAAAAATGTTCTTTCTGCAAAATCAACAAGATTTTTTAAAAATAGTTTCTACTTAAAGCTAGAGACAGCCAAACAATACAGAGACATATTATGAAGATTGAAGCTGCAGTGGAGGTTCAGTGTTCCAGGTATGTGTGTGGTAATGTGTGTGTGGCTGCTATTTTCTCCACTAATCTCATCTGCAGTCTAATTAGACCAGTCTGCTACAAAGAGAAAAGTCACGCCAATCAAAAAAAGCAAAGCACAGGCGTGCCTGACAACTTCATGTTTGAATTAGTGCCTGAAAAAAAGAGAGAGTTAATTGTTATGATTAAATTTCTCTCCACATGTCCACGAAAGTCTACCCCTTAACAAAAGCAGACACAAAGCTTCATGATTTATTTCCTGTGCTTTTGTAGACTGCAGCTCTCATCAGTCACTTCCTCAGAAAAAGCCACAAGCGTTTGATGTTTCCTTACTTTTTAAACCGACTTCTGCACAGTCACAAGTGTGTTTGTCTGCAGTCTAACAACGTCTGAGGGTTCTATTTATGTCTTATTAAAAAAGACTCTCGCAGGCAATATGCACTGGAACAAAATCTTGTTTTACTTAACAAAGTATCCACTGTTTGTTTGTGATATCTCCGGTTTTAATCCAACCAAGACCCTACCATCACGTCATCCAAACCAGAGACTGTGCAAAAGTACCATTCACCAATCATCTTAGCAGGCCAAATGGAAAAGCTAAGCAAGAAAATAGAGAATAATAAGTACTACCATGTGTACACGGTAGCCAATTTCCTGTTGTAGCCATATGTGGGTGAAAAGCTCATAGATTGTAGACTGAAACACTCTTCTGCTCACGCCTGTTGGGGAAGCAACAGTGGCTTTCAAGGACAAGTAGCTTCAGTGATGTATGAAGAGTATGATCCTCCATTTGTCAAGTTTTACCATCTACCAGTACATAAACCTTTGCAAACCATAAAACTCTTCTTAATTTTCTTTCAAACATTTTCAACATTAGAGCTACTTGTTGAATATGACAGAGGTTAGCAGTAGTTTGTCACATCTGTCTAAGGTGGAAACATTGTGGCTTAAGATGTCGGCCTCCCTGGAAGGACACTCACGTCTATGAGACAGAAGGCGCCCTCTCTGATGAGCATGCTAATTCAAAGTAATTTCTTGCGAGTCTGTGTTTCTAAATGCTGATGAAAACACACTGCATCTTTAATATCATGCAAAAAGTAAAGGGAATCTAAATAATGGTTTACATTTAATCTTAACCAGATGACCTGAAAGATAGACAAAATGTTGCAGAACACTGTTACATGGTAAAGTAGCGTAGGCCTTTTTGAGATATCAGCTCAAACTAGCTAGCAAACTAACTAGCGTCCATCTGACAGGACTTACTTAAGCTTTCATTAGCATTACCAAGCTATCTCTACCATTAGATAAATGCTAACAGTTTGTTGGTTTACTGAAGAAAAAAAAAAGGCCATAAATAAAATCAAACACTTTATAACACGTTGGTTAGCGTCTGTCAACAGCTAATGTTAGCATGCAGATGAACACTTCTGTTAGCTAGGAAGTAGTGTCGACCTAAAGTTGCATTTTAACAGAGTAAAAACAAAGTGATAGGAAATATATTGTGTCTTACTTAGACAGCAGATCTGTGAGCTCAGTAGTGCTTGAATGCTAAAATTTGCTCTTAAAAGCCCAAAATTGATTAAATTATTCAACTTGGCCTGCCATCCTTCCAGATTTTGACCAAACATTTTCTTTTAGTTTATTTTTTAAACTATAAACTGTACACAACTGTCTCTTAAAAGCCAAATGGGAATCATCATCAAGCACAGTGCTGACACACTGTGAGCCAAACAGTTTACTGCTTTAGTATGTATGGCTTATTTCCTTCTGGATTACACTGACTCCTTATCTTCACTCCTGGAAACTCGGACTTGATATGCTTTAGGTTGAATGCTTCTGCAGTGCATTGGTATCAGTGTAATGATGCTTTTTTATGTTACCCAGGGTAGCCTGTGATAAATAATTCTTTCCACATCAGAGCCTTTTCCAGCAGCCACCTGACCTCTTAAGTGTTTCTTATGAAATATTTGTGCTGCAGCATCAGCACCTCAGATCATTTCCCCCTGCATTTGTCAGAAGCCTAAAAGAGATGCAGAGATGCAGACAGAGAGGGAACATCCAAACATCTAATATCAGGGAAAAGCTGTCATAACTTATTGATATAAAATCTCTTATCCATTTCTGATGTAAAGCAGAAGCATTCTTGGAGGCACTGATAACAGGGGAGAATGTAAACCATGAAACAACAGGGATGTATGAGTGTTTTTATGCATTGTATTCAGGTTGTTTTTTTCCCTTTCTCATTCTGCTTGAATTGCTCCATCTGTTAAGGCAACTAACACTGATTTTTTGACAAAAATAGTACTACAATTACCTGAATAATTAGAGAAGCTGCTTGCTCATACTATTCATGAAGTTTTCATAAGGAATCCTGAGGGGGCCTCCTGAGTGACAGCATGCAATGATTTACCTCCACTCAGGGCCTGCTCAGAAGAATTTATGGCTGAGGTGGAAACTGAGTGACGTGCAGCTGTCCTGTTGAATCATTTCTAAGATAAGCTATGGAGAGGCCAATCTCATTAATCTTAACACCAGCTGTGCCTCTCAATGACACCAGGACCAATTTCAACCCCTGCAAAGGTGTCCTCTTTTTAACAAATAGATCGGCACTTATAACAACTCTGATAGAGCTGCCCATTTAACGACTGCATGAACGTGCAGGATAAATACATTAACCTGTAGGAAGAACATTTTATGCACAAGTGCCATGGGTTTACACTTTGCATGCAGACAAAGAGCTATCAGGATGTGTGGGTCATCCATTCACACCATTTGACGAATCAGTTGAAGCCCTTAATTGGGATTAATAGAAACTATTTGATTGCAAAGTTCTACAGCACAGTTGCTTGGGATGCAGAGACAGAAGAGAGAAATGATTATTTTGGTATCAGAGGAGATACTGAGAAAACAGATATGTAAGAATGCAAAACAGCTGAAATACATGGGAACTGCATCTTAACTTTCAAATGTACTCTGAGTCTGATGTTATTTGAACATGTTACACAGCATAAAGATGCCGAATATGATCCTACATCACAGTTTGTTTCTTGTTTCTCAATAAGTAGCCATAACTGATACTAGTTTATAAAAATCCCATACAGTTTAAGCGTTAGGCAAACCGCCAGTACTCCACTCCGTGCACTAATCCTGTATCATAAATTACCCCCCATATCAACCTGTTTCCTTTTATAGCCGTCACCAGTAAATACAATTTTAGAGCAGCAACAAAGAACCGTTTGCTGCTGGCAGAGAGTGTACCATTAGTCATAGCCAGCAAAATGTCAACAGCCAGTTTTAAATTTTTAATTTAAGCTCTTTGAAACCTTTAAGACACAAAAAGTAGTTTCACCTTAAACAGGGGAGCTTTCTCTGACACACTTCAGCTGACTGAGCCAGGAAATAAGAAAAGGAGAGCAGCTGTGTCACATCCATACAGAGTCAGCGGTAGCCTACAGCTGTGTGCAAAATGTTATGCATATATCTAGTTAGACTATGAATAAAGGAGCTCTTGACATCAGTTGGACTAAGGTTTGTTCAAGTCAAGGTATTTAAGCTGGTAGGAACAAAAAAAGTGTTTGAAAATAGGAATCATTTATAGCACATGTTAAGATAGGGTTTCCATGTCAAAATACTCAGTGAAAAGCAGACATTTTCAGGAGAATCTGAAGTTACTGACACACAAAAAAAGTGTTTATGTTAAAAATGAAGCAACAACTTTCTTGTCCATGGAATCACTGCCATGTGACATATGGACCCACAGTAAACCATGTGCGTTTGCAACATCTGATTCCATTTGTTTTGATCTGATTGCTTAATCGTTAGTTTATCCCCAAAACAGAAAGAAATACAGACTGTTGTTCAGTTTGTTGATCTAAGCTCAGCTCTGAGCATTTGTGTCAAAAACAACAATGTTTACTATTTACACACAACCACCAGCAGCAGCAGCAACATGGCAAAACAGGTTTAGCAAATAGCTCATGACAGTTCAAGGCCTTAGTGAGATAACAAACAGCCTGAAGAGAGACTGCAAGCACTCAAACACATGAAACTTAATGTGGCTCTCACAATTTCTCTTTATAAATTAAATTGTGTAACACATTTTAGAACAATTGCATAAGAAACCCAGCATCATGAAATATTAAAGAAACACGAGGGGTACTGTGACGTCCCTACAACCACTTCCTTGATTCACTGTCTGATATCACAAGTACTACCAGACACTATTGGATTTAAGTGTTTACAAAACTGGGGTTATGCCATAGTTCATTGTGGACATTTCAGTGCATTTGTAATGTGTTAGGCAATGCTGTGTCCCCGTTTACACCCAGCTTGCAGGAACAGTGTGTTCAGGGTGACTCAAAGTCAGTTTAAGAGTCTTTGTCTCTTTCTATGTCTGAGATTCAGGTATTTTCCATACTGTGGTTCACATAGCCTCAGGTGACTTATCTGAGTTCCCTGAGGATGAAAGGAGTAATTTCTCATCCCTTACATCTTTGTAATCATGAAGATTTCCTGCTTGTTTCCGGTTCAACCTCACCTATAGTTGCTACCTTTTGATGATAGATACCCTTCAACCTGGCATGATGTTTTCGCCTGCCATGCTCCAGCCCTGTGAGGATGTGGCCCCGTGTCTTGCACCATAGTACAACGTAATTGGTCGAGGGCTGATGAATGCAATGCCGCATTTTCCAGCGTAGTAAACGAGCAGGAGGGTCGATTCATGCCCTGAACGTTTCCAGAAATGAAGATGGTAAAGACTCTTACCTTTCGACTCGCAGTCAGCACAGTATTTATTCTCCTCCAGCGCCAATAAGGAGTTGAGGACAGTCTGGTATCTGTCAACGTCTTTCACAGATTTGCCCGTCATCATCGCACCGGTGCACCTCCTCCCCAGCCACAGCCGCCACAGTCCGAGCCGGCTATTGTCAAACAGCCTCTAATGTGACTGAAAATAAAGCAGAGTGTCCGCAGCCGATGCGCTCTGTTCCTCTTCCTCCTCGATGTGAAGCAAAGCGAGTTTGTTTCTCAACGACGGGATGATTGCCTTTAACCTAACCTGCAGGCGGGGAAGATGCAAATAGACGAGTGAGGCGCAATGTGGAGGGAAATACCATGTGATTGTAGGATATGAAATATTATACACCAACGAGTTCCACGAGCATCTGAAACCTGTCACTGATTGGTACTGAGTCCTCTCAGACTGTATTCTCCCTCTCCCTCTTCACACACACGCGCGCGCGCACACAGAGCGCGTGTACATTCATACATTTACACGGGAGGAAAAAAAAAAGCTTTATTAACTGTGCAAAAGTTCATTAAGTCCTATTATCTATGATCACATTTCGAAGCTGTATACTCTTACCCTTTGAGGAAACGGAGAAGTCTTTTGGCTCATCCTGCAGTTTTAAGTTTTATAAATGTATCATACAGTGAGTGTTTTTACATCACACATGCTGCCATCTTGTGGTGAACCGAGAAAGTTCGTAAAAGACAGCCTCACTGTGGTCCTCTAATTTTCACTCCACCACGCCAGGCGGCGATACACATCATAAGAGGATGATGTCCGAGGAAATGTCAGAAGAGCAGCTGAATGAACGTCAAGGTAGAACTGTGTACACCAAAAATACAGTGACATTCCCAGCAAAATAAAGGTATTTTCTATTTTTTTTTGTTCAGTAAAGTGAGAACTTCACCAGTTATAAACCAGAAATTGCACTCCTTAGAAGAGTGTTGTCGTTTGTATTACGACTCTAGTAATAATTCACTGTACATGCGCAGTTATTATTTCAGAACATATCATGAATTGCAACCCGAACAGGAAGTGCGTCCATGAGACTGTCTCATTTGACGAAAGAGGAAGTGCGTGACCTGATCTGCTGATTACGGAAATATCTGCTCAGTCAGAATCAAATAAATAAAGGATTAATATCGGGTCGCCACCTGTGTAATCCTGTAACAGTGTCCACAATGTCCAGGCAATCCAACCGAACAACAGACAGCAAGAAGATGGTAGGCGACTCCCGCAGGATTAACATTAGCCGAACCGAGCTAGCCTAGCCAGGAAACATGCTAACTGTAGCCATAATGCTAACCTAACAACTAGATACATCAGACCTCAGTGAGCTAAGCCATTCACCAGTTTCGTATTTCTGTTTCAGACGCGTCTCCAGATATAGCAAACGCCCAACCATCCGTGGGATAATTATTTCCATCAATGATTTTGTGACCATCGCCTCTGAGCAGTTGTGGCTTTCGTTGTAGCATTCATGTTGGACAGCTAGCCTCATCAGTGGTTCATCAGTTCCTCCTAGGTTTTAGAACACGTTTATGTTATGTTGCTGTTAACGTATTTGTTGTCTGTTAGTGACCTATCCTGTAAAACTTAGTAGCGCTAGAATAATCGTAACACGACAGAGCTATGTAAAACCTCTGCAGCACAGTCTGTTGTTATCAGGTACTATAAATGTTGTAGACAACCGGTAATTTTGATAATAGCAATAGTTTCATGTGAATTAACAGCGTGCAAAGTGAACAACGGTTTTTTTTTCCGTTTCGGTATTTACTAAAGCTCTTGTATTTTAGTAATAGGACTACAATTTTGTTCTGTTTTAGGAGCTGTCTATGGTCTGTGGCCGTTCAACTTTATGTCAAAGGCAGTTTTCCTTTATCTGCAAATGTACCTTATGAATGATGCTTTAATACTGGCCCATTTTTTTTCTTCATGGTAATGTCATTCTCTACTTTAAAAGTGTGCAAATAAAACACATACACATAATTCCCAGCTAGCTATTGTTGAGCAAACATTGCTAATATTAATGTATGTCATTGAGATGCTTTAAATTGGTCTCTTGTTAATCGACATCATCTGAATGTCTTGTACAGAAGGCCCGAGTAGAGATGCATCTAATATTTGTTTTCTATTAACATTTTAATGATGTAACAATTCGATTTCTGATAAATAATCAGGAGAAAATGATCATACTTAACATTCTTAGAGCTACAGAGCCTCATGATGTCAGTCTCTCAGTGGCAGACAGGAGCTGTACAGCTATTTTGTAGTGTTGTATAGCTATTTTTGTGTGGTGTTCATAGTTTTTAATATTTTGATATTCCACCTTGAATTTTACTGTGAAAGATACAGTTGTTTAATGGTTATGGTTTAAGTTTTGCTGAGTTTTGTCCGAGGATTGTCCATCTCCTGCCCAGGGACTAAAGATGTATATCAGCTAATTGCTTACTCTGGTGCAGCCAAATAGCTGTACACTGTCCCTTTAACTCTTAACTTAATTAAATAAACATAGAAAAAAGCTTAGTGCACCTTATTATTCTTTTGCATTAGCAACATAGCACATTATTGTCTGGAGTACCAAATTTTCTTAATTTTATTGTCTTCTAGGGCCCTAAGTTCGACTTCACTGTTATTTACAGACCACATGATTAATTAACTGCTCATATTTGAGGACTAGTTTGTTATCCAAAGATGAAAATTGAATAAAACACTCAAGAAATCAAGTTTAGTGGAAGATTGTAGAAAATAAAATGTATGGATGGATCATATAGATAAACATATACATTGTTTTCCCAATCAAATAAGAAAACTCTTCCAATCATTCAAGTGTTAGCATTAGAACTAATGTGACACGTTTTGTTTTTTCAGAATTCTGAGCTGTTCACTTTGACCTATGGAGCCCTGGTCACCCAGCTCTGTAAAGACTATGAGAATGACGAGGAAGTCAATAAACAGCTGGACAAAATGTAAGTATCCTCATCAATGTACATCCGGTTTCAGATGATTATTAATGTAATTCCATTGTTCCCAGCATAATGTAATTCATTATTCTTTGTGTTTTCAAATCCAAAGTTCCATGAAATCTTTTTGCATCGTTTGATAGTTGTTTAACACATGAAAGAAAGGCTGCAAAGTGAAACAATGGTTTGGTTCAATGTGTAATGTCTATTCTGTTTAAAGAAGGGCAGAGTAATGATATGTCTGTTTTCTGACTCAACACGTTCACACTGCTCTGACACATTCTGCCAGACTCTCTCCATAACATCCTTTGACACAAACTGACGCAGAGACATGACATAATCAGCCTTCATTTCTAACACTTGCGTGTCAAAGGTTCCCTCGGGGTCTTGTGAGTTCTCTGAATTTGTACAGGCCTTTGAAGAGGTAACACTGGAATGTGTTTTTAAAGGGAGAAAAAATATTGGAAGTTGCTGCAGGACATAGCTTTTCTTTAAATAAGATTAAGAAAAAAAATTGATGGGTTTATAACCTAAAAAATTCATAACATCTTGTCACGCTGACAGGACTTTGGACTGGATTTACTTTGCTTTTTCTGGATGTGCAGCAACTGTAAGCTCCCTCCAAGCTAATCACGACGAGACCTGTCTTACCTGGCCTTAGAAGGTAGTGAGTCTGATGTGCCCACATTGCCAGTCGCCCGCTAACTGGTCCGAGGCACACCATTTTTGGACTGGGACGCATCAGCTGGCTTCAGATCTTGTAGTTGGGATCAGTTGCCATGGCTTTCCTATCATAATTTTGGCATCCACCAAGTGCATGACCAAAAATTGTTGGAACATTTGGAACCTTCCTTTATCTCTTTGCCATCGTTTTTCATCAGTATTTTTTCCTCTTCCCCCTCTCTTTTTTATAGGGGTTATAACATCGGAGTCCGCCTGATAGAGGACTTTCTGGCGCGCTCCAGCATTGGCAGGTGTCAGGATTTCCGAGAAACAGCAGATGTCATCGCAAAGGTAATTGGAGGGGTCCAGGCCAATCAGAGCATGACCATGGACTTCTTCCAAGATGAATGTAGGAACAAGGAGGCTAAAGGAATGACAGAAAAAGAAAGATTAGACAGTTGTGACGAGACACCCTAATCATTGACAAAGGTCAGGAGAGAAGGATGAAAGGGGGGATTGATGATTGTGACTCAGTCTAAGTGAGTTTCCTTCTAAAAACATGTGTTCTCATCCTTAATAGAGGTGATGCACACAGTGGTCTGCTCCACTGTTGAGGTAATCCCAGTGGAACTCTTAAACATGTATCCTCAGTCCACCTGACAGTGTGTTCAGCCCCTCTAGCTGTGGCTGTAGCCTGCTGAAGGAGTTGTTCCACAGATGTAACCTTACACTAGCTCTGGGACCTGGCTCCTGGTCATAAAAAGAAGGGTCATGTCTGCAAGAGGAGGACAACTGTGGAACAGTGGTTTTGAAAGGCTCACTGATAGCCTTACTGGAGGATATCGAATGACCTCCCGCTAAACTCTGAAACCTCCTCTGGCTTTTGTCAGTAAAATATAAATGAAGGAGATCTGGTGTATGTTCAGAAACAGATTTTTCTGCCTTATCAGTTTCCATATAAAATATAAAAATCCACTCTGAGCCAGTGAATATTTTTACTGGCGCAACTTCAGCTTCACTATCTTGAAAGAACCTTGTATGCCTGAGAAAGCATGCAACCCTCTTGCGACAAATCACAGGGACAAAGAGCAGCAGAGGAAAGGAAGCAAGAGAGAGCAGGTGTGTGCAGGTAATAACTTCAAGTTTGCCCGTAGAGATGGAATTGATGTTGTAGGAACAGCTTAGTGACAACTGAAGGATTAGTTAAGCGATCAGTTTTTCATTCTCACTAACTGGTGATAATAATTCAGCTGTATTAATGTGCATTAAGTAAGTTATTCCTCAAAATATCAAATTAAAACAAATTATTTATGCTAATCTGCTGTTAATTTCTGTTTTGTTTGACATTTCTTTGTAATTAACAGTAGCGATTAACAAGTGGCACAAATGCAACATGAAAAAAACATATTCAGCTCTTCGAATGTAAAATCCCAAATCACATGAATAATCCTCTACTGTTTTCTGTTGTTCCCATTCCTTACCATTACTGTGGTTGTTGTTAGGTTGCATTTAAGATGTACCTGGGAGTCACCCCCAGTGTCACCAACTGGAGCCCAGCAGGAGACGAGTTCTCCCTCATCCTTGAGAACAACCCACTTGTCGACTTTGTGGAGTTGCCGGATAATCACAGCACGTTGATCTACTCCAACCTGTTGTGTGGAGTCCTCAGAGGAGCCCTGGAGATGGTATGATCAACATATACTTCCATTACAATAAATAGAGTACTTTGTAATATATCAAGTTCTTTTGAAGCCTAGGTGTATTTATATAAAAGACAACACTGCTCACTTTGCCTTTCTTTTGATAAACTTGATTGATGGTTTTTTGTTTGAATTAAAATCACAATAATTTTCCCGACACAGGTTCAGATGGCTGTGGATGTGAGATTCGCTCAGGACACTTTGAGAGGGGACAATGTGACAGAAATACGCATGAAGTTTATTAAGAGGATCGAAGAAAATCTCCCCGCAGGAGATGAGTAATGGGACAAAAAAAGACCTCTTTTGACTGAAATGGTCGATGGACTGAGCTCAAAACATCAAGAAGAATGGTTTATTTCAGTGGACCAGTGAATGGATGGAACTGCAAGTTAACGTCAGATATGATCAGAGAACACTCCTCAGTTCATGACACCCTCATCTCCTGTGTGTTTCTGAGACGGATGTCTTGAATAAGAAGAGTCCATTGAGAATCCAAGGTTAAAAAAAAAATCCTAAAACACAAGATCATAACATGGCCCTGCTTCACTCAGGTCTGTGTCTGAATGACAGCTGTTTGTATTGCAGAGAGCAGATTTTCCCTCCGGTTTTTTGGTTAAAAAAAGTAAAAAAGTGTTTTTCATGTGGATGTGTATAGACATTTTTTTTGTTTCAAGGCTGGAATACCCTTACAATTAAATGTTAATATCTTTTTTTAATAGAAATCACACTATATTGCTGCCACTCTAAGGCATGTTAATTTATGTAGATGTATATGTCAAATAAAGTTGACATATTGGATGTGATGTTTTCCTCATGTGTTTGTTTGAGTGGTGAGACTTGACACATTGTGACACATGTCCGTTTGGCAACCTGGAACAGTTTTAACTCGTCACGCATATGAAAAATATGAGCAAATACACAGGCTCACTCTCACCGTGTCCTCTGTACCACCTTGTCAGCTCTGCTTCAGTGTACTATTGGAGCGTCAGTCCTTTCGATTACCGCAACCGCTCTGCAAAGGCAAACAATAACAAACCTAATGCCTCTCTTATGTTTGTTCAGGGAACATGGAAGTAATCTGCGTGCTTGTGGCTGAGTGTGTGCGAGTTTGTGTAAAAAAATAAATAAAAAACCACCAGTGGTCGGTTCTGGTTATCACACCTGTGAATGGTTTAACGTAGAAGTAACAAACAGAACCTCTCATTTAGGCCCCTGCACACCTCATCAATAACTGAAAACACAGGTGGCCTTTCACAAGCACATGCAGGCACATGTGCACGAACATGTGCGCACACGTATCAAACTCTGGTCTGTCTTTAGAAGCAGAAATCTGGTCTGGATACCACAAAAACATTAACAATGTTTTTCTTATTCTTGGTCTTTTTTTCTTGTTATTGTGTAACCTTGCAATAACATTTGTACCAAACTCAAGAGCCTGCTGAAAGCACTTTAGAGGATGAGATCGTAAGATAGGGATTTCCTTTTGGAAAAATCTGTCAGCTATTAGCTGCTGGAAACCTCCAGGCTCTACACATCCTATTTTATAGCTGCTATTACATGAACTCATTTCTGCTTTCACTGTTTATAATGCTCAGCTGCTTGGTGAGAAATTCCCTAAGACACCACCAGAGGTTGCTGCGTACATTGAGTTCTTCTATGGGCAGGTTTGTTCCAAGTATATGGTTTAACTAAGGTAGTATTAGCATTTTTTGGCCTAAGATGGGTACTGTGGGGGGAATACATTCCCTTATTTGTGGGAGTAAAGGCCAGAGCTGCCAGAAAACATAAAAGAATGGTTCAGTTTAGGATCAGTAATATGGGAAGAGCAAAGAAGTTCAGGAGTTGGGCTAAATGTCCTTAGCCAGTATGTCTTCTGCTTTGATTTGGCCGGAGATTAGACAAACGATGACAACATGCACTCTGTTCTGTTTAATCCTGGGAAAGATGTATGACGATGGGATTTCTTGGTATTATTTACTGTCCTAAGCCCCTGCTGACTTCTGTCTGGGGTTGTGCTCATTTGGAAGGATAAAGAGTGGAAAGTGGAAGCAACTCGACAGCCATCGGCGTGCAATAAGCCTGGCGAGCCATTCGTTTAGCTCTCAACACATTACGTGCACATATCCTTGCACCCTGTAGGCTTGTGATGTGGATGTTGGATGGAAGGGGCCAGGAAATAGTTTTTGTGCAGAAGCTCAATGTAAATGACTTGGCAGAATTAGAGCCTCATACCTGGGGGATGGATAGACAGCTGGGTTTGTGTATTTGTGAAAACCTCTATTACTCTGCCATATGCTTGGAGGAATTTGACTTGACAAACACACACAATCTCACATACATATATATATATATACACACACACACATTCTGTACATGCAGGCCAGAGTGAGGATGAATTTATTGCCACCACTGTACTCACAAATAGGTGTTAATACACACTGGAAGGACCTTGTCTAAACGCGCAAAAGGACATTGTTTCTATCCCACCATTTCCACCAATATGTGATGTGAGTTTTTTTGGTGTATTTCACAGTTTAAGTCTATCAAGACTACAAATGTACCAAAGCTACATCATGACTTCACTCTTCATAACTTTTACATCTGTGATTTCTATTTCTTCTAAAAGAGTGCAGATGTTGTGGCAGAATAAAAATATTGGAGGGAAAAAACAAGTTGTTTTCAAGGCACTTAGGACTCTAAAAACCATAAAGAAATGCTCCAAACATGCCATATCCAATATATTGTACATGTAATAGTGTTATCATTGCTATTATTTACTCACTTTCTCATATTTTTCTGAAAACTTTATTAGGACAGACCTGGAAAACAAGTAGCAAATGTTACGGGCTCTAGACAACGTGCGCCGATCTGCTTTGAGCCAACTAAACGTTTCCATGTGGCCTTTATGGGAAACAAATGGTGAAAGGCACGCTGTGACAGTAAAGCCCAGCACACAGACTGGTATTGACCTGCGCTTATTGAATACTGCATCTTTTTTTTTCTACCTCCACTCCATACCAAGATTTCTCCCAGCATTTCTTTAGCCCTCTTTTTTTTCAACTCTTTCTCATAGTTTTGGCCTTGTTATTGTTTCTGCTGTATTTCAGGAAAGCAAACAGTCTTTGAAATAAAGAAAGGAGACATGATAGTCAGCTGTTTGGAATGTCCTGCCTTGGATGGGAAAGATGCTGCCTCTCAGGTGAGATAAGGGCTGACTGAAGATGCAGTTACCCGTGGTTTCCAGAGGTTTCCGGAGTTTGTGTTTTTCGTCTGGACAGTGGAAAGAGCTGACGGGACAGCATGTTGACAGCACTCTTTTGGAAGAGATTGCCGTGAGTCAGCAAACAAGTGTACTCATGGTAAAAATCCCAGACAGACTAAATAATGTTCCCAGGCTGCAATGCAGTGGGAAGAAGCGGTTGATTTAATAAGCGTGTCTCTTGTGTGCACCTAGAAAAGATGCTCCCATGAACACGAGAGCTGCTGTTACATAACCGGCATGCTCTACACCTATCTGCCAAAACACATCCGGTGAAAGTGTGAATTTAGAGGTTTGAGCGGATGTTCATTTGTGATTTTATGTACATAAACACACTAGTAAATAAACGTGTATGTTGTTTGTAGAGGTAATTGTGCATTGATTTGTTACACAGTCACAGTATGTACCCAGAGAGATCTGCTACAGCATCTGCAAGACATTTGGAATATGAATCATCACCCACTTCCAGACAAACTGTTTAGCACTTCCTATAAATCTAATAACTCATGCTTTGCACAACCATTCAGCAAGGACTGAACATCCAATAGAAAGTGAGTACTTTCTAGACCTCCTGTAGTTATGTTTGGGTCATCTGAGTGTTGGCAGGAAGGGGGAAATGAGAAACAAATATAGCCAGAGACACCTCTCAAATTTCAGAAATAAAAGTATGGATCAGACCCAGCCTACCACGCACCATAAATCCAAAATCACAGGCATCAGAGGGGATTGTGTGAATGAAAAAATGTTTTCTGTAAGGAGACATGTCGGGTTGAAAAGTGTCCAAAGCTCAGTCTCTTTCTGAATCGCAGTGACCTGGCTGGTTGCACAAGGGTTTCAGTCGGAGCCCTGGATGCAGTCGAGCCATTTAATGCCTTGTTTTTAGTTTTTCCTCCCCCCTTTTTTCTTCAAGGCTTTTTGGATGGGAGCTGCTAAGCTGTCTTTGCTCTGCTTCCAATTTCCTCTTGCTCTTTTGTTCTTCCTCTTTTGTACAGAATCTGATGAAGAGGAGTTTTTAGACATTTCTGATGATACAGGTTTTACCCGTTCCAGATCCTTTTTATCTTTGTGCCTCTTTTTCCCATAGCACGCTCAACTTTTGTTTTGTTTTTCTCTCCCTTGTCTTCTTCCCTTTTTCTTGACCCCGCAGCCGTTCAAGCTGGAGTTTATGTAACAGAGTCAGAACTTTCCAGCTTGGAACGGTCTTTCTTGAAGATGGAATGAAGAGAATAAGTGGAAGAGAAAGAAAAAAGAGGTGTCATGTAATAATACACTGGCCTTTCCCTGAGGCTACACGGCACCTCACCTTAGACTTCATTATTCCACTGCCTTTTCTTCCAAATGCACAGATGTAAATGCATATCTGTACCATTCTTCCAAGCAATAAAAAGACCTTAACAGTAAAGGAAAAGCAAGAATGTGAAAGTCCTGGTTTCCCCTGGACTGAAATCAAACCAGTCTTCCCTCTCCAAGCACAGGGCTGCCTGGAAGCTGCACACCAGCTGCACTGGACCTTTCTCCCATGCCAGGCATGAACCTGCCATGTGTGTCACATTAAAAACTTTGAGTGACAAAACAACCTATACTGTGATAAGTTCATATATCTAATGCTGCAGGTATTCTATGCAGGGTTATCCATTTGACCTTTGCATCGGGATTTCCAAGTAATGACAGCATAAATCTATACACAAGCTCAAAGGCTTTATGTCTTCAGCAAGTCATTTATTATCCGCCTACTGTAAGCACTTTGCACATCGGTCTGTGATTGTAAGGGGTCTGGACATCATATTATGTGGGCCAGACGTACAGATTTCCGAGTTTGAATTTCCATATAAAACATTTCAAGCTGTCAAACTAGAAGTACAAGCTGACCAGAATTTGGCTACTGGACTGAGTTTGAAGATAAAATCTGAAGGAAAGAGATGTGTGATAGGCCAGTCTCAACTGACCATTGTGTCAATTTAATGTGTTTTTTTTTTTATTAAGTAAAAGAAGAGCTTTAAAAAGTTGCACAACTGTAGCTGTCTTTTACTTTTTACTAGGTATATCATTTCAACAAAAATACCTTCACAATTATATCTTCACACTCCAGCTTAAAGCTGCTAGTAACCTAAAACTATAGGCTTAACATGCTACTTGATTTCATGGTGCTACCTTTGCCTATCTTGCAAGTTGACAAGCAAACAAGTGACAACAGATTTGTTGTTTGTGTCAATTTTCCTAAATCATAACTAAAATTCATTCCATCTGTGGTTCTAAGAATTACACAGCCCCTGCTAGTTTTCCGTGTTATAGAACTAAATATAAAGAACCTGGTTGAATACCATAAATTGTATGGTCGTTGATGACTAAATATATTAAGAGGTGTTCCAATATTTAAAAAATTAGAGGAAAAACATTCTCCAAAATTGTAACAACTGGAGCTGACAGACTGTTACAGTTTCAGTAAAATGCAAATGCTAAATTGTAGGTGTGCAAATATTCCAACATGTTGTTAAGCTGGTGTTTATTTCTTAGTATGTGTCATCTTCATTTAGCTGGCTGACAATTGCTATCATTATGAAATACAAAGTGTAGCAAATGAATAATACCTGATGTTTTTAGTTTTGGTCACATAAGCACTGGACCAAATTAAAGGGGCTGTGAGGAGTTTCCCAAGTGATCCTGAAAAAGTCTCCCTTTTGGATATACTCCCACCGGCCACTTAATTAGGCACACTTGTCCAACTGCTCATAACGTTGCCTGGGGCCTGTACTACGAAGCTGGATTAGCTCTTAGAGAGATAACTTCCTGGATAAGTTTCGGGTTTTCTGTTCTACGAATGTGGATCTCTTTTTATCCAATCAGGTTGCCCCGGTAACTCCTACTGAACGCCAAACCTGGTCTGGAGCAGGTTAAGTTCCAGGATAAGAGCTCACGGGGTGTGACAGACCGCCCGCTGACCAATCGGTTCTCTCGGGCGGGCATGAAAGATCGCTCAGTCACCAGTTTGCTCAGTCGGTGTGAAGTCCTCCGGCGTGGGAGCGCCCCCTGTCTTTTTGGCCCAACATTTTTTCTTATGGGCTGTGAACAAACAATATCTTACTGATCATCATAACTGAGACATTGTCAGGGAAAAGTAGAAATATGTGCAAATGGAATCTTTCATACTGACCACTTTGAAGGATGTTTTTCTATTTATTTTTTATTTGCTCCCATGTCCTTTTTTCCCCACTGCTATTGTATCTGCAATACAAACTGCCTATAATGAGCGTTTTCCTTGGGATTTGTGGACTCTTTCTAATTATAAGGTTGGATATGATGCTGATCACACACATACTGACTGACAACATGAATGAATAAGGACCTAACTGCCCGTGTCGTCACATGATGAGATAGGTCTATTAATATCAGCATTTTGGAAATTTACGCATTCACAGAGTCGGCGATTTTTTGCCAGCAATCCCTCCGGCTTCTCGCGGCCGCACTTGTGTTGCTCCTGGCCTGGATTATATTGCGGTACTCCTTGTATTTTTGCAGGATTATTTGCTGCTCCTCCGCCGTAAAGTAGGCTGCTCTCTTTTCCATTGTCCATTGAAAATGCTCCGGGGCCGCTAACCACGCCCATTTCATGTGTGCACGCACAGATCCCAGCCAGATTCACTTATCGAGTTGATAACGAGCTTCGTAGTACAGCAGTTCTGGATAACGGAGATCCGGTGAAGTTCAGCGAGTTGTCGCAGAGTTATCCTGGATGACTTAATCCAGCTTTGTAGTACAGGCCTCTGGTCTGATGAGTCTGGATTTCTGCTCCACATTCAGATGGTAGGGTCAGAATTTGGCGTCAACAACATTAAAGCATGAATCCATCCTGCCTTGTATCAACGGTTCAGGCTGCTGCTGGTGGTGGTGAAATGGTGTGGGGGATATTTTCTTGGCACACTTTGGGCCCCTCAGTACCAACTGAGAATGGTTTAAAGTCCAGAGCCTACTTGAGTATTGTTGCTGACCATGTCCATCCCTTTATGAGCACAGTGTACCCATCTTCTGATGGCTACTTCCAGCAGGATAACACTCCATGTCATAAAGCTGGAATCATCTCAGACTGGTTTCTTCAACATGACAATGAGTTCACTGTACTCAAATGTCCTCCACAGTCCCCAGATCTCAATCCAATAGAGCACCTTTGGGATGTGGTTGAACAGGAGATTTTCATCATGGATGTTCAGCTGATAAATCTGCAGCAACTGTGTGATGCTATCATGTCAATATGGACCAAACTCTCTGAGGAATGTTCCAGTACCTTGTTGAATCTATGCCACCAAGGATTAAGGCAATTCTGAAGGTAAAAGGGGGTCCAACCTGGTACTAGCAAGGTGTACCTAATGAAGTGGCATGTGAGCGTATGCCTGATCATAATCCACACTTTAAAATTAGTTTATCAGGGCCGATGTAGGTTATTTCAAAATGCCACTTCTCAGCTTCCTGATCAAGTCGAGCAGGACCAAATTGATTTAGGACACGTCAAAGTCTCTATGACAACACCATGCCAGCTGATGAAGCTTAGTAGTGAGACGATACTACAGTAAAAACGTAAGTTTACTTGTTACGTCAAACAATAGTGCTTAACTGTCGATAAATACCTTCCCTTGGCACATTGCATCTGGCAAAAAGTTTTTTGAACAAAGAAAATTTGTTCTGATCTGATCTCCATTTATTTCCAAAACAAACACACGTCTTTTAAAAGTCTCGTCTTTATGACAGTGTGCGTGGGATTCCAGGCCAAAAGGTGGCAATGCAGTCCAATTTAAACAAACCCTTTTCACAGCATCTTTGAAAAAAATACTGTGATGTTAAATGATGATTCCTGAAAACACCAAAGTTAACAAAACAACAGGATGCAATGTGTCTAACAGATGTTCACTTAAGACTGTAAATATCAACCTGCAGATGGCTGGAGAGGTCAGGGGACAACCAAATTTATTTGTGTTCCTCATGTAGGAAACAGGTGTTTTGAAACCACATTAGGCCTTTCTTTTCAAGTGACAATTTGTTAGTTCACTGGAAATTGAAACTGGAAACAGAGCAAAGTGGTGTCTCATGTGTCATTAGTCCTTTAAAGACTGC
Source organism: Halichoeres trimaculatus (assembly GCF_033239565.1). NCBI lineage: Eukaryota > Metazoa > Chordata > Actinopteri > Labriformes > Labridae > Halichoeres > Halichoeres trimaculatus. The sequence goes on from NW_027437192.1 coordinate 22,423,584, forward strand.
AATAGTGCAACAGCAACTTACCAAAGTTCCTTCATCACTACTCCTTTGCACTTATACATAGGACACCTCAGATCGTGTGATTTACATTGTACTATGGTAACATGATGGAGGCATTTTCCACAATTTTGCCTAGTTGGCTTGAAACAATACATTTCTACCATTCTGCGCTTATAGCTCCTCCATTACTACGCCTAAAATGTTTCTAGTTTCTAGTCGGATCAGTGCACCCGTAGTTTACAGTGTTATAGCTTCACCTTCTGGGGTCAGATCAATACGTGACACCCTGACGAAAGGGTCCTAAAAGTGGGACAGTACAGTTTGGTTATTTGGGGATCTGTCCTGGAATTAGTCAGTGGAAACACCTCAAAATGCCATACCAATAATCAGCCGTCATTTTGGGTGATTTGTTTATCATGTGTAGAATATTTCCTTAATAACACTGGAACCCTTGGCATTTGGCTTTAAGGCCTTAAGATGCATTTATTTCTGCAAAGTTCAGGACCTTGTGTTCGCCTGTTGGGCAGAGATAAAAGAGCCACAGGGTGATGAGAGATTTATGTAATAGGCTGAACTCACTGGAAAGGGCAGTATGCAAAGAGCAGGCCTTTTCATGTAAATCAGAGATCGATTCAGAGCAGACACAGTACAACTTAATATGTCTTGAAAAATGGATTGCACATATTTTTACTGGAGCCAAGCAATGTTCAAATGTTCAGTGCTTTCATCTGCTTGATGTTATAAAATGTTGGGTGTTGGGAAACATTGACGTATAAGGAGATTTAACAAAAGTTGATTTATTCCTACAATGAGGCTTTTTGACCAGTGAGAGGGCTCAAAAGAGGGAGTTTTCAAGGAACAGAGTTGAACTCCATTTTGAATGTTTTAGGGCACGCAAAAGCTCTTTGTCTTGTGAATACAGCATATACATACAAAATGAATTGTGTTTATTCTCAACAGGCAATGTTCGTGCCAAACTTGTAGCTGAATGTTCAACTTTTCCTTTCCGGTCTCCTTGCTCATGTCATTCAGCAATGCGAGAACTGTGCCAAAAGTTCCTCTTAATTCCAAGGCCTTGAAAAGCTGACGTTTGTGTCTGTACACGGAGAATTTCCCTTGACACACGTGTGCTTATGTGCATCTGCCTCACCTGTGTGCCTCCCTGTGTGATTTTGTTACTCATTCAGTGTGGAGGTGCTGAAAGCGCTCTCTGTGGGCCTCATAACGCACAAACCTTTTTTCAATTAGCAGGCCAGGTTTGCCTCCATGGTGCTTGGATCTACTGTAAATCTGACCCAGACAAAAACACCCACTGGGTCCAGCTCCAAGGGGACAGATTGAGAGAGGAAGGGGGAAGAAGCTGTCAGAAGCTGTGTAGCGTTTCCCCGGATGGTTTCCGGGCCTCTCATGCTGCAGGTCAGTGTCTGGCTCTCTTACTGTCAGCATCCACATCAGTTAGCCTGTCTCTAACTGTCACATGGTTTCAGGCAGGAAAAAATTAAGAAAGATAGTGTGGTCCCTGTGGCCATGTTACAACCTCACATGTACATCTGCAGCCGCAAACAGTCCCACATGCAAATATTTAATATTGTCTTTCAGGGCTGACTGGACTAGAAGCAAACCTCATGTCAGGAGAATGCGCTCTTGTTTTTGGGTAAACAGCAGGAAGCTGATTGTCACCAAGTGAGCTCTCTTTCTGTTTGTTTGTGTTTCCAGCCACTGTCACCCGAGCACACTGTGGTTTATGTTTCATAGTAACTATGCACCCATTTTATTGGTAATGTGTTGTGAGAGCATGTAATTATTTCCTATCCTCCCCTTTTATTCAATGAAAGCGTTTCTGAGATTCAAAAATTCAACCATAATTAGTTAAACCATAATTGTATTTCAAAGAAACAAAGGAAAGTGAAAGATAATAACTGAAAACAGTCTGTTTTCAGAATACCACATTTGGTTTCTTTTGCACTTGGTATGCTGAATGCACCACTGAGATATTTTTGGTGGACACAAAAACTATTGAAGCTGAGTGAATGAGACCTAGATGTCCTCTGAGATGTGCTTTGGAAGACAAAAGCATGACTTGAGCTATAAGGGAGCTTCCAAAAATCACTTCTTTTTGTGTGTTGCTTTTATCTTTTCTTTGTTTGTCCCAGTTCCATTTTCTTATTGGCAGGTATACAGGAAATACATGTAAATGTATGATGACGTGAGGATGTCCCAGTGTAGATGAAAGAGACGCCATTTTCATTTGAGCATTATGAGTGTCTGGAAGAAGTAAGAGGCTCATGTATTTGCAGATATGGCTCTCTGTCCAAGATACTTTGCCGTGATACTTGAATATTTTTTTTTGGTCTCGTCTGACCAGACAGCATTCTCCCAGTATTCTACAGGCTTGTCGAGATGCTGTTTAGAAAACTTTAAACAAGCTTCAGCATACCTTTTCTTGAGGAATGGAGTCTTGCGGGCTGAGCGTCCATAGAGGCTATGGTGGTGGAGTGCATTGCCAATTGTTTTCTCAGTACCAATTGTACCTGCTGCCTCCAAGTCTTTCTGGAGCACTTTCAGGGTGGTCCTTGGCTCGTTGAGTACTCTTCTGACTGTCTTTCTGACTCCCTGGTCAGAAATCTGTGCGTGGCCTGTTGATGGTAAAGTGGTGCTTCTTCCATTTGGGAATAATGGCCCCAACGGTGCTGACTGGAATATTCAGGTGCTTTGATATAAGTCTGTAACCAGTTTCATTCTGATGCTGAGCAACAACCAGGTTGTGAATGTCTTCAGAGAGCTCTTTGCCTTTACCCATCATCATCATGAGGTGTGTTGTATTTAGCTGCTTGGTGAAAAAACAACCTTTTTTATAGGACCATCAATTTGCTCTAGCCCAGCTGATGTTGGTTTGCACTAATTGGAAGTTCAAGTAATAATTACTGACAGATTTCAGGTGGTATGGTGCATTTCCTTGCCAAAGTATACAGCCTTTCCATGGTGTGTTCACTACTTTTTTCCTGTGTTATCGTACTTAATTCCACAAAATCATTATTTATGGACTTGAATGTCATGATTTATTTTCATGTGTGGATCATTTGAGTTAATATCAATGTCTGGTAGAAATTTCGTCTGAATTGCAGCTTCCGAAATAAATGTGATGAGAAAAAGTTGATTGTTGTTCAATACTTATTTCCCCACTGTATGTGCTGTGGTAGCATTAGTATAAAGAATAGCAATTGTATAGGGCCCAGTGAAAATATAGACAAGGGGAGTAACATGAGGGCCTCAATCTGTAACACATCACTAAAACCTTCAAATGACAGTTAATGTTGTCAACTATTAACCTTTGACCTTGTAACAGAAAAAGGTTAATTGTCAAATCTTTTTTCTGCTGGTATAAAACTCAAAGGTTTTGGAAAAGTCATAGATATATCTAAGTGGTGTTGCCATAGTTTGTGATAACAGGAAGTGTAATAAAAAAAAAGACTTCTGTTGAAACACAAAATTTACTCTAACACCTGAGGCCAGAGGCACCAACCACACTGATGGTAACACCTCTACCATGAATGCTTGATCCGCTAGAGTGGGCCTGGTAATGGAAGCTCAAAGAGTGGACTGTTTAGACACACAACCCCCCCATTCATGCTCAGCTCTGGTGCTGCACGGTCTGGTTCAACTTTACAACATCAAGGGGGGGTCTTAAAAACATGCCCTGTCACTACTCAACCTTCTAAATATGTCACTAGTTTGCACATACACACACACACACACACCTGCCCAGAGCTTACCAGTCTTTCACACGTGCCTGGAGGAAGGTGGGGCCATGGATTAGGTGGGGTGCATATAACATCATGACATCATCAGGCTAGGTGATGGAGTGCTGTGTCACGCTTTGTTTGGTTTTCCAGCACTAACCATTTTAGCAATAAAACCAGCCCTGGGAAAACATGTCAGGGGAGGATATAACTTAAATTGTCACATAGGGAAAGAGCATAACGTATTTTTTCAGGAGACAACACTGTGTTTAAATAAGAAGGTTCTCAATCACAGTTTAGTTGACACATTGTACTGGTTGGGCTCAGGCATGCACAGAAGTCATCTGGCTGGTGGAGCTGTGGGACTGATGTCACACTGCTTCTGGGAACCCAACACACATTTGCCTTATTGATAAAATATGTAAAATCCCTTAGGTTGCTTCTGTCCACAGCAGAACAGATTTTTGTGGTGGTTTCCATGCAGACATGTACAATCACTTAAAGTTCAGAGATGTTAGTAGTGGTCACATTTCTGTCGTTGTTCCTCCTCTGGCTGGCATTTGCCAACAGAGCTGTCAAGAGGTTTTCTTTTAAATATCAAATAACCAATTTAATCTGAATTTTCTACTAAACCAGCCTAAAAAGAACTAAGACTAAAACTAAGATCTTTGAAAGCAGAGGCTATTAAGAAGAGTCATCTGTAATTGTTTTTTGTAAGTTTGTGTGAAACTTGTTTAGCGTTGATTATGGTTCATCCAGTGGATGATGCATTTAATCTTTTCTCTGTACTGGTCTCATCCCATACATGCTAATTTTATGTTTTCTAATGGAAATTGGAAAAATGGAAAAATGTCAACATAGGCTATTTCTGCGGGATGAAATTCACCCATGTGACACCTATATAGAGTGGTTAAAAGCTGTAAAGATGCATGGCAGCTATTCATCACCTCACTGATGGTTCTGTTGACCTTTTTGGTCAAATAAAGAGATTATTGTTAATTTCCCTTTCTTTCAAAACCAGGTGAACACTTCTCACATGAGCTTTAAGCTTATTTGCTAGACTATCAGGAACCAAAGAGTGACACAGACCCAAACAGCTGGATAGAGTGATATATGAGTTGGTTTTGGGAAGCTAAACACGTGATATTTTTGGACTGCTTTACAATCAATTTTCTGTACGGTATATACATATTGGAAAATTTGAGATTCAGCCTGGCCACGGATATTTGTAGCTACCATGAAAACAACAGAAAGGCTGTGGTCAGTGCTGCAAGGTGTGGATGCTTGAATCAGCAAGGAAAGAATGATGAGAGTAAATGGAGGACTCTGTGCACTGTGAGTCACTCATTAGCACCTCCTTAAAGAGTTGTGTAGCTCTTTTTCAAAAAGGTACACTGTATCTAAAAATAGGACTGCTCGGAAAACTGCTTCTGATATTTCCATATTCACATAAAAGACACTTACGTCAAGTGTGAACTCAAAATGGGTTTTGAACAAAAATAGTGGTGTAATGTTTTTGAATACACATCACACCACCAGTAGTCCCACCCTTGCTCTTTGTGTTGTTGAAGCCAAGTAGGCCACTTAAACTGACCAGGAGCCCCAAGGAAAATTTTGGATATTTTCATTTACTAAAATTGCTTGATTTCTTGTAAGTTGTCTGTTTGCTACTGTGTATATGTGTGTAATAGTAAATTATTAGTAGAAATAGTTGATAGTAAAATAATTTAAGAAAAAATACCTAAAATGTGTATTTTTTATGAATATTTTGCAAGCCATCTGTATTTCTGTAAGTTTATAGAACAATTGAAATGTTATGTGAGCATGTGATGGGTCTGGCTGTCTGATGGCCCTGTTCAAGGACACCAGGGTGTAAAGAGGGAGGAGTGTCTTTCCTGCTTCAGCTGACAGAGGAACTTTTTGACCTTCCTGTTGGGCATTGGGAAATGTACATCATCATCTGGGGCCAAGTCAGGCCATACTGAAACATGTATGCCTTTTGCTAATGACAGTATTACACTATTATTGTAAGAAGGTGGTTTTACATCCACCGAAAAACACAGGACCCTATGTCTATATGTGCTTATAGATGCTTATTTTATCTAAACATAGAAATAGAAAATTAGAAATTACAGTTTTGGAAGTTAAGGGCATGGAATCCTTGAGTCAGCAAAAGTCCTATGATTAATCCAAATAGCCACACTTTGATAGGACATTAAGTCCCATTGTCATAAGTAGGCAGGATGTGATGTGTTTTTCACAATCAACCAACAGCACAGTGTTGCAGTCGTTACCAAAATAGGAAAAATTCACCCCAAAATCTGTAATGTAGTGTCTTACTTGAGCTCACAATAAGTGAAAAAGTATATTTCAGCACGGTAACTGTGCCCAAGTCTATCCCATTATTAGGCATATATCCCACTAAATGCCCTGATTGGTTTTTCTGTGCTAGCTTTGGTGAATACGGGTCTGTTACACAATCCCTCAGAAGCAATTATGCAGTCAGTCGTGCAAGATGATTGACTTCAATTATCCTTGTCTGGGTGATTGAGGGCAAACAAAGCTGTCCTGCAGTGCAGGGGGACAACAGTCATCTTACTGCGTGCCAAATTTATGGTGAAACTGAACTCTCCACAGTTGTCAGAGGTTTTTGGCTAAAGCTGAGGATGTGAGATATGGGTGAAGAGATTTGAAATAATTTGGCAAAATTGTTAAATAAAGTTGTCATAACTTCTAGATGGAAGATTGATTGAGGAGCTAATTTGGAAAAGGTCTGGTTACTGTATGTGTAATAGATACAAAACCATGTGTCCATTTAGTAAATCCTGAGCAGCTTAGAATAAACCACAGTTTTATTTTCCTCCTTATCGTACAATTACATCTCCAACTCTCCAGCTTTTCCTCTGCATAATTTGCCTTTATGGTATTATGGTTTCAAGTCATAATTCCAATTTACCTTCACACAGCATAAATCTCCTTCACTGGTCTTCAACATGGGTTTAACACCACATAGCAGGCCCAGCCCAAATGCACTTTCCTTCATAAACCTCTCGATCCTATTTCCCAGACTATTATGCTTGCATATTTCAATCGGCATGGAGCACAAGTGAGGGGTGGAGGAGGAAAGGGGGAGAGGGAGGGGAGAGAGGGGAGGAATGAAAAACACAAGGAGGTCAGCAAGAGACATTTCTTTCTTTCACACCATGTGTTACTGTAAGATATTCATTTCCTCTGCAGTTCCTCTCTCTCCCTCCAGCCCTTTGTTTTTCTTCTCCATCAATGTCAGTGTGCACTGGCTGAGGTAGTCCAGGTCGCGTCAAGTCCACTGGATCCTGTCTCTATCTGGGATCCAACCTTCCAAATTAGTTTCCCAAATTGGGAACCGTGCAAAGTGCAGCTGTGGTAACCTGAGAGCTTTCTGTAGTTTTTAGCCCCCAAAGTCCATTAAAAATGAGCATGTTTGACATCTTAGAGTGGTTTTCTGATTGAACCAAAGGGACAAATTTATTTATCAAACTCTATCTTCTCAGGGATTTGTTCACTTCATATGAAATTTCTGGTCAGGCATGGTTAGACTGTAAGGTAACGTGGCAGCAATACACTATCTGCTAATGGGGCTTTCTTTTACAAGCCAGGGAGTTGTTTGTAATAAATGTCATACAATAGTTAATGGATCATTTAGATTTCAAGACAAAGGGGAAAAGAACAGCTCCCTCTAATTTCTTTCCCATTCCTCTTGTCCTTTTTTATCCATTTATAAGTGCTGTCCTATACTGCTTCAGTTTATTTAACAGTGCAGTATGGCTCTAAGTTAAAAAGTTCTCATCATAAAATCCCTAAAACACATCTGTGGTTGTTGTCCAAAAGGAAAAGCATTCTGGTGATGGAGGACTGACTGTAAGTCATTCCATGTGGAGGCGAGAGTTGCTAAGGCTGAGATTGTCACATGCTTATGTTGTAGCTCATCGGTTCCCATGCACAGTAGCCAAAGATACTATCCTCATTAAAAAGTATGTTTTCATTTAAATCTTAATGTGCTGTTGCTTACTCATTACATCATCAAAACCCAGAGACATATGGAAGTGGGTGTTTTTGACATCCAGACTGAATCAAATGAGATCCATCTTTGTACCAGATGTACAGCAATAAACAGATAAGATTTTGTATCCCACAACAGTGTTCACAAATACCCTGATAGTGGTTTGGACTGCTGACAATTAGTCCAACTGTTACTCACAGTGATTGTGTGGTACCACTTTGTTCTTCTGTTTTGCTGTTTAACTTTCTTTCGGGTCATTTATTGATGCCATCTCTGTTTGGTCAGTGCTGGGCTGCAGACCAAAACATACCTACCATAGCCATTGAGTGATCCAAAAAACACTCTGTTCAAGCGCTAACAGATTAAGTATCAGCCTCATTTCAGAATTCCCTTGCCTACCAGTACTAGCAAAGAATAAGAGATTATTATTGCTGACCTAGTGCAATAAAAGGCACCTCTTTTCCAGCTGGCATAAATGTTGACTGTCAGATTTTTCCATCAATATCAAGAAAAAACCCAGTCCCTACATGCTGTGAACAAGATGTGACCCAAGAGTGTATGATAATGAAGCACAGTGAGGAAACATGTTTCATAATAGTGATCTGGGAGTTATTAATCTGGATCTTAATTCTTGAAAGAGAATCCACTCTGCAGTCTGTCAGTATAGAAATGGTAGAGGCACGGCAGACCTCATGATCAGAGTTTTACATAAAGTCATGACACCAAGGGGTTTCTAACGACTGTCTTTTCTCAGTAACATGACCTCTGTTCTCACTGTCCATGCACCAAATCTCTTCACTGTAACAAGGTCTAACTTTGTTCAAGTTGTGAGATCCAAATGACCAAGGTCTCTAACATGTATAGAGAAGTTTCTGTCGCCCTTGGTGGTCAGCACCTTAATTACTCATTGGTTAAACAAAGTTTTCAATACTGTTTTGATTGCATACCCAAAATGCTTGTCACATGTGGCATCTAAGCTACACGCACTGCAAAATAGTCTACCAGTACAGAAGCTCTAATCAACTGTTACTGCCACCCAGATGTAAACAAGCACATATGAGAGAAGGCATCCCATAGTGCAATGTTTTTCAGCAGCATTTGATATATAAAATGTAAAGATAAAATAGTATGTAGGCTAGTTAAGTTGCATATAACAACATGGCTGGGGCAGTTGGTAAGGAATACAGGCAGGTGGGCAATGAACTACATGGAGGATCAACCCCTGGTGGTGCTAGCTTGTCTAAAGCTAGCCACACTTTGCAAATCAGTTGAACTCTGTAAGCCTGTGTTGAGCCTTTTGATCTGACTTGCTTACTCTTACATTGGTCCATCAGAATTTAAATTCCTGTTTACATGTCAAGAAAATAAGATGTTTAGAAAACTCTACGTTTGCTGCCCTTAATTACAACACGTGACACTAGATTAAAATTAGAATAGGATAGAACTTTTTGCCTTTTGATTTTGCATTTTTTTAGGCTAACATTTATGCAGCCTTCAAATTGCAAACTAGATCAATTTGAAACAGTCACAAGATCAGACAGCCATGTTTTCAACTAACTAAGGGATCATTTATCATAAAGCAAGGTTGCTACAGCGTAAAAATTAGGCCAGGACTAGCTTTGCCCTCTACTGTGTGAAATCAATGACTTTTTCTTTTTGGAGAAAAACAAAAAAGTTTAATAAAAATCACTGTGAATCAACTACTGTTGTCAGCTTAGTCTGTTGTTTTTGTAGAAGTCGATGAAAGGTCCATTGGTATGCGCAGAAGAAAATTTGTCATCATGAAATACACTCATGTTTTCTGAAGACATCACAAAAGCATTTCTGAGATAATATTTAGCCAGGTGCCCGATGTAGATTGGAGAGATTTATTCCACTGAGTGCTATATGGAATCTTTACCCCCTCCTCAGTGGGGCCCTCTTCGGGATCAGAGTTGCAATACAGAGGCCTGCCTGCACAATGTTCCCCAGAGAGAAAGAAAAAGAGCAATGAGCAGAAGGAGTGAGGAAGACGATAGAGCAAAGAAAGTGAATACCAGATAAAGACAAATCCCCTTATGTTTGACAGTGACAGTTACAGCTATTACCCTTCAAGGCTGCAGATAAGGCCCTGTACTGTGGCTATTTTTAAACAATCTCTAAGAGAAATAATCACATTTAAGGCCAAGAGAACTCCATTCCACAGTTAGGTAGAAGTGAAGAAGATTTCTGAATTCCTGTCTTTGGAATTTGGATTCCAATGTTAGGAGACATATGCTTCGTATATGAGCCTGGCCTGAGCCCATGCACTGCTTTATTTTTCTAAACCAGACACCTACTGGCATGTAACAAAACTGCGGTCAAAAAACAGGGAGAGGCTTTCGCAGTGTCCAGACCCCACCCCACCCCAACTGCTGACATCCAGGCACGACGCCTTACCGCATGTGTTCAATTCCCTTGTTCGTGTCAAAGAATGTGAGAGAGGCTAAGAGATTCAGGAAGGAGAATATTAGGAGTTAGGCCCTACCTGATGGCCACCTCGGTGTCTTGGGTTACCTCTATTCATTCTCTCCTCCCCACTTCCCTCCTTTTTTCCACATGAACAGGAAAACCCTTGCTCTCCCTCCCTCTAAGCAATGGTGTGTAACTATGAGAGAGAGGTGGGTCGAGCTGGATCTGCTTGGCCTTGGGAAAACCACATACTAGTGTGTACTTGGCCTCCAACGTGCAACCCAAAGAGAAACACACTCCAGGGATGTTCGCAGCCCCTAGTAAAATCTGCACCCACTTTCATCTCCACCATCTCTTTCTTTGTTTCTTCGCGTCCCTTGTCTTGTTTTTCTTTGGTTTCACAAAGCTAAGCTTCCTTTCTCTCATTCTTCCTTTTTCAAATGTGCAAACATGTCACTGGTAATTCATGTTGATAGCGGCCTTTTGTCCAAATATTTCTTCTGTAACTTTAACCCAGAAATCGATGGTAAATCCTTTTAATCGAGATGTTTGCTGAGGTGGCCACAAAGTCCTGCTTTCCTTGGCTAGTTGGCAACGACCTGTTCAAACATCCACCCCTTTCTCTGTTTAGAGTGGAGTTTTGGATTTAACCCCTCGCTCCGCCAGTCATCACACCTGATGGGAACAGATAGCTGAATCTGCTTAAGCTGTCAGTCGGAGTTGGTCTTGGCTACAAGAGCAGTATGTGTGGGTGGTGTGTATGTGAAATGGATCTACAGTGTGTCGGTGTGTTTGTTTTGTGTATGTGGTTTTTCGGTACAGAATGTATAGAGTCGTGTGGATCTCCTCAATACCATGGTAATGTAGTGTATGATGTATTCAGCAGTGTGTGTGCAATTAAATCAGTTAGAGGTCCCATATTGTGCAAAAATCACTTCATTAAGTCTTCTAGTGAAATTTTGGGGTCTTTGGCTTTCCTCCCAGCCCACAAAATGTGATATTTAATGACAAAACCTGTACTTAGTAGTGCTTGTGAACGTAAAATCCTGACCTAAAACGAGCTGTTTGGATTTTGGGGATTTGCCGACGTCAGTGATTCCCTTTTTTGACCAATCAGGAGCAAATCTGACCTGATTGGTCCCCCGGAGCAGATACCCCCAGAACCCCCTCCCCGCCCACTCCTTGCTGCTGTGTTTTTGGCTGTAAACAGCCACATAGTTCTATGCACAAGCTTCCCATCTAGGAAGAAGACAAGACTAAGTGGCTAAAGTTCATTTATCAAGGAAATGTGCCAGCTACACTCAGTAAAACTGTGCATGTGTGTGCTAGTCACTTCACGGCCGACTGCTTTTCCAACTTTGGACAGTCCAACAGAGGGCTAGCTAATAGACTGGTCCTGAATCCAGGCGCAATACGAACCATCCGCCAAAAAACCTCAGACCCTGGAAATGTGAGTATTTTAAATGCTGTGTGCTGTGGAGCAGATGTAAGAGCTTTTCCTCAGTGTCCCCCCTGTCTCTGTGTTAGCTTCAGGATGCTAACTTTAGCTGCTGTTAGCCTGTTGTTTTAGCCTGTAATGTTACGGTAAATGAGCTTCGCTGTTTTCTTAACATTGTGCACTCGGAGCTCATGGCGCCGCTCTTAGTGACGCAGAAGAGCGGGGTGGTTTCAGCGGTGGCTCATTAACATATGAAGGTCACGCCCACTAAATCGGAGCGTTCTGAACAGAGGGGCTATGAGAGCCTGGAAGCAATGCTGCTGTGTTGATTTATTGGCTTTTTGGACCAAAACATGTTACTACCATTTCATGAAGACATCAATGATCCATATTAAACTGCAGAAAAGGAGCAGAATATGGGACCTTCAAGTTTCTTGTTTGAGTGCCAAGATTATAATACTTTTTTCTTCCCAAAGTACCGTTTCCTACACTAGCGGCTTCTTGAACACCGCTTAGCATTCGTCACTTTCATGACCCGGAGAGTCAAAGAAGTTAGCACACTAAATATCTTTAATGTTTTTAAATCTAAGCAAAGTGACATAAAGACCACCAATTGATGTATTTAGGTCAAAGCTGTCGTCTGAGTTGAGCTGTGACTTCATTTACCAGATAACTACCAATAAGCTACAGAATATAAGCATGAAAGTTTGGAGTCTCTCATCAAAAAATTACGCAAGTCTTTCATTTTCAACATTTTTAGCACATTAGACAGGCTTAAGGTGCATGTTAGTTATGCTGCTCGCTCTTGTGGGATTACCCATCATAACTTTTAACACACTAAAATAGGAATTTAGCTGAAATTGAGCAACCTTACATTCAGTTTGATTCTGGCTGTGAAAGGGAAATCTAACGAGAAGGCGAAATTATTTTCAAATTAAGATATTTCATTGAAAATATTTTGTTCTACATGCAACAACTGTCTGACGTTATCCTTTGAGGATTATGTAATATTTGATTATACAGTCTGGACTATTTAATCCTATCCTAGAGTCTCTATATTAACTTTCATTTCTGAATACAAAACTGTACACTCTGATTCTTTTCACTGTAACTGATGGCTGTAGAACTGTCAGTAAGCCAGAATTACATCACTTGATAAGACACACAGTGTCTTGTCCTTGTCATGTTTCATGCCCACGACTCAAAAGGCTGTAAGGCACAAATCATATCCTATCTACCTATTTATTCATCTGCACTCAACTAGAATCTATCTTTCACACACATTCGAAAAACTCACTCTCTCACACACAAACACAGCGCAATCTATTCCCATCTGCAGGCCGTTGCAGCCCCCAGATGTTCCCTCTCAGGGTGATCTCCAGGATTTTGGGAGTGTTTTGAAGTGTCGGGCCAATGACGCGCTGCAAAGCCCCGGAGATTTCAGTGGCGGGTCCTAAAAGAGTATTTGCTCTACCTGCTAAACTCCATGGAAATGCTGAGCTGCTACTGACTGTGGTATCAGAGGGGACAAAAAAGGTGTGTGTTTTTGACAGGAAAGTCTGGTAAATGTCAATTTTATACCTTGGAAATGAGTGAAGCAGATGATCCCTCTCAACTTAGATTTTTTCTGAGGTCTGTAGACTTTCTAAAATGTGAATTATATCTTGGCAACAAACCTGTAGGCCATTTTTTTCATAATTAAAGTGACTCTACATTGACCCTATTCACATCTTTTTAAAACCTTGTTGTGCTTTTAGCTTCTCAAATGGGAGGGCTAATTGGTAGTGTTTTCAATGTGACAGTCATATGCCTCAGATATTTCCTTTGTGCCGCTGAAAACTGAACTTTCTTTCACACTTGCATGTTTTTAAGATAGTTTCTCGAGCATGACACACTGTGGCTTGTTCTTTATTAAACACAGTGGTACAATATAGCCGCTTCAGGGTTATTGGTAATGTTAGCCCTAGGGGTGGTTGGGACTCTTTACCAGGCAACATTTGCACCATATTACCATGAACATGTTTTTGTGACATCATGTCTACAAATCCAAATGGTTTCATTTTGATGGACACCACACTTAAGAAGTATGAAATGATAACAAAAGCCACAAAACAAGTCCAGACCAAACTTGTTGTTGTTGAACTGTCACTTAAATTCAATTCTGAAGGAAGTCTGTAAATGCTTAAACAATGTTCTACGACAGATTCTTATCAGTGAATGCTCACTTTCTACTTTTAAGGTTTCTTTTGTCCTTGCACAACATGGACATGGTCATGTCACAGGCATGCTGTGTCAACAAGGCTTCTAGTGTACAGCAGCTCGGTTAAAGTGCAACAAACCTCAGATCTAATGATAGCATCTTTATCAAACATGTCACTTTGGTAAGTCGCCTTTGTTTGCTGACATTAGATTAGCACAAACAAAAACAAGCTGAGGGTAAAATGATTGTTGTTGCTTTTGAAAGAGATGATTTAAAGTTTTGTACAAGATAGGTCGTGACCTGATGATGGTGCTGGTTAGTTTGCCAAAACTAAAATGATTCCACATAAAGTGGAGTATCAGTGGATTTGTGGTATGGCAACTGATGAAAACCTTTGCCACAATGGAAAATACTTCATGACAGGAAGTGGGAGAGTTAGAGATTTCAAAAGTACTAAGACAAAATTCTGGACTTAATAAAACAGTTCAATTGTTTGAGCCAAATCATGTTTTGTATCAGTTTGCCAGTGTTGTTGCGTTGTAAAAATATGTCTGCCATGATTGAACGGATTGGTTTTAATCAAAGCCAATGACAGTATGAATTTATTTGGTTCTGTTTTGTGGTTGTACAGTCCACGGCCACTTTGGCGTCTTTCCCTTTTTGAATGAGTTTGACCACGAGAAGGCAGCAAGATATGGATGTTGTCCAGCTGTGGCTGTGGTTGCACACAGCCAAAGTGGCAGTGTAGAGCCTGTTCCAGACCTTGATTATTCACTTCAGATTCCCCAGATAGAAGCTGGATGTCTCAGGGCAGATGGCTGTGTAGTTGAATATTCCTGAGTATATCAAAGTTTTTTGATGGCTGAGAAGAATGTAATAGTTACGCTCATTTATTTGGACTTTGGCTATCACATAGCTGATGGGACCTGGGGCATTTTGTTGCCCTGAGCCTTTCAGTTTTGCATTCAGCAGCGCTTGTGCTGATGAGGAATGTACACAACTGAAAGAGTGCTGGATCTGTACCCGTGTTTCGGTGTGTTTCCATTTTGATTCTCAGAACCCACACTGGAAACATGGGGCTCTGGCCAAAACCATCTTTGCAACAAGCTCATATGAGTGAATGTTACAACTTACAAAGACATTTCCTTTTTTAAAAACACATGAAATGGAAAAGGAAAGAGCAGAGCACTTTAAGACTTACTATTAATGACTGTCTTTAACCAGATCATCTCATCAAAGGGTCAGGCCTTGCTTTCATGAAAACAACTCTATTGGCTGTTTAATGGCGATTTCTCAAGTTTCTGTCCGTCCATCCGTGACTTGCACAAAAATGATTTCTCAGTTGTTTTCTTCAACTTACTCTGCTTCTCCAAGAACAATAACTTGTGAGGCTATTCTATCTGTTCAAACTGAAAAACAAAAACCTTCTTGACCACTTTACAAGAAATCACTCCAGTATTGTCTTTTTCTCATAGTTTGAGACTGTGTGAAGCTTTTGAAACTGCTTTTAGACATTTTATTTAGAGATAGGATGACAACATTTTTGTCCAGGGGATATAAAGAATTTTTTTCCTGAAAATTTGAAACACTAGTGTCTTAATAAACCTCTATCAGGTGTAAGTTGCTCCTCTACCTCCTGCTTACAGTGACTTCTCAATTAATAGCTCTGACACGCACAGATCTCTCTTTCCTGATAATACAAGATGCCTTTTTTTCCCTGTGGTTCAGAAATTTTCCACTGAGTCAACATAGAGTGTAGTCATTTATCCCAGTCATGGTGTGTGTGTGTGCCTGTGTTCTCTTAAAGGATGAGGATGGGATTCATTGAGGTTTGAAATGGGAACCAGACTAGCAGAGAGTCTTCCAGGGTTGATTATATCTGTGAGAGAGTGGGGTCGTTTTAAAAGTGTGTGGCATCATTTTCTGTTTGCCTGTCCACAGTGGCACAGAGCACCTTGAGAACAAAGAGTTTTGCTTCTTACCAAATAGGGATGAGCATTTCAAGCAAAAGGTCTACTTGATATTCACTCCTAACTATTCGAAAATTATTCAAAGATCGTCTCCTCTATAAGCCACTGCCACCACCGCCAACCCACATACACATACCTGCCAACATTATTCTTTGACAAAGACAGGGCGGTTATGCTCTGCATGTCCATCATCAATTTTACTTCTTGGGTGACAAAGCCTTCCACTGAATGTTGATCTGCAGAGAGTTCCCCACTTGTGATATGCTAGCCAAACCTTGCAGAGTTTGCACTGTACCTCATTTTTGTTTATTTTTTCGAAGGAGTTCCCGCACTTCCAAACCCATATTTGAACGTCTCCTCCTCTCCTCCTGGTCTGGCTTCGTTCCTTACGTCAGCTGGTTGCTGTAGTCAATTTGAGTATGATCTGGTTTAGACACGGTTTGTTTTATTTTGAAAGTCATGGGGCATGTCAGATGATTTCCAAGCTCAACTTCCTGTTCCGCTCACAGACTGTATAAAACATAGATGTAGTCTCCCTGACGTCACCCGTCTGTTTCTGAAACGGAAAATGAAGCACATCGGCTATAGCGGCTATATTGGTAGTGGCAAGGGCTTTGTGTACAGCTATAGGGCGCCTGTTGGTCACATGACCTGAGCTGTGCCTCTGAATAGGTGAGCTCGCGATCTTAATATCCTCCGAATGGCGGAGTTAGAAAAAAAATCACCCCCTGTACAGTGTGTGCCGATGGCAAAATTAGCGACTCAGACAGGAGACATTTTTCAAAAAAAGGCTGTAAATAAGTTAATTTCTGCAGTAAAAACTGCTTTTTTGGCTTGGTGTGTATGTGACTTATGGTACCTCCGGAGCCAGCCTGAAGTGGACACTCAAGAAACAGAAGATTTTAACACTTCTGCATTGTCTCATATTCTTAGAGAGGAGGTTGCCGCTTGGTCCCACTCAACCTTTTTTTTTTTTTTTCTTTATTCGATCCGGCAGCTGGTATAAAACTACGATCTGCCGCAGACAGGACAAAGCCATCGTCACATAAACGATTCAATTTTTTGATGAGTATTTGAAAATCATTGCTAATCCCTGTGACCAATGTTTCCAGATATTGAGACATTGGTGCCTCTGTGACACTGGCTTAGGACTGATGTAGAGGGACTCACTCTTCTGGTATGTGCAAGATCAGACACAATATTTACTAGACCAGTTTATTATTGTTTTCCACTCCAAGAAAAACAAATAAAGTATCAAGAGGCACTACCGCTAAAACTGTGAAATCTCTCATTTACTATCTGGGTAAAATATGACAGCAGAGATGCAAATGATGAAAACTGTGTTGACTGTGAAAATGAAACTAAACAATGTGCTTCTGTTTTCATAACCCTACAAGGGTCAGGTTGCTGATGGTCATTCAAACACACACTGATAGTCACTTTGTGTTTGTCCACATTATGTTGGTGGTCCCTTTCTTAATCCTGGTGCTTCCTTTATTTTTTCCTGTGGAGTTCTGTGGATTTGGATCAGAAATGGGCCCTGTAAAATTCCACATTTCTCTTAGAGAAACAAGCTCTGAAACTGCTCTGCATTGATTACTCCAAGGTTAGAGGATGTGCCTAATCTCTGATACCTGTTTGGCAGAGGAGCTTTAAGACCAATGAGTCAAAACATGGAGCATGTGTTCCATTAGAGGCATACTTAAGCAGTTTTCCTTTCTAGAAAACCCTAAAAACAACCTCTCTGCTCCCAAGTTAACATAAGTAGATTTGACTTGAACATTTTGAAGTAGTTTTGTGTATACTGTTCACAGGTGACAGCTGGATTTTCTAAACAGTTTATTTAAAATCAGATACAAAATGACATTGTGCAGCACATTTTAGGAATGGTTGGCCGACAGAGGTGTAAACACTTTTTTTAGGGGCATAATATTGTTTGTGTAAAAACGGTTCCCCACAGGAAACTCACGTCCCTTCCCCTGATTGAGACTTGACTTGGTGTTTATTAAATGAACCTAAGAGATGTTGAGCAACACTGCCAGTGATGCAGAAAGAGTATACCCCTTCAGATATCCTAGCCACACATTGCAGTGTTTCTTGAATCAACACATGGCTTCTCCCATTAGGATGTTCAAGGCATCAAGACTAAATCTGAACCGCATGTCGGTGTCCTGGTTCCATTTGCTGCCATCCTTATTTCTTTTCCCTTTTATTTCAACTTCCTCTTACTTTTACTTTCATGACCCTGCAGCTGATAGGGAGCAATATTCCCTTTGTTTCTTTCATCCACTATTTGATCAGTGTCTTAATATATTACCAAGTTGAAGGGGGTTTGTTATGTGTATCACTTGCCCTCTGAACCCTTGCCTCGTCTTAAACTCCCTCCCACTGGCAAGCAAAGGTGTGTATGTGAATATATGCACTTGTGTGTGTTGTGTACTAGCTCCATCCACTCTCTTCAGCACATCTGTGCAGCAGCTGAACACCCCTTTGGGCGACGTCTGCACTGTTTGGTTTTCAACATCTTGTATGTGTGTGTGTAGGGATGTATGTGTAGGGATGTGTGTGTGTGTTTGTGCATGCCCTATAAGATAAGAAGACTCTGAGCAGGATAAGTGATTTAGGAAAAGGATGGATGGTTGTCTTTTATGTCTCGGCATGTGCATTGGTGCTCCTTTCAACTTTACACAATCATAATTGCATTGTGTAGGTGTGTGCATGTACATCTTGCGTGTACATCTGGACACAGAATACAGGTGGATGTATCACTACTTTATGAACCCACTCACCCCTTCTTCTAACCTCCATTCATATCATTTCAGAGCCTTGGTAAGCTTATATTTCATCAAGTTACCAAAGTTCCTGGACTCTGTGCATTTCAGTCTTTTTTATTTTTTAGCTCAAGGATAAGAAGTCCAAAGACAGTCATGATGCCCCTTATGAAAATACTCACACACCACAGATTAAAGACTTTGAGTCTTTGGCAAGCATCAGTGCCTGACTGAGCTGGTTATTTTCTATTTGCCTGTGTATTTTCTCTGTATTTAGGTTAAATATTTATGGTGTGGAGAGATGGAACAAAAGCTTCTGTTTGTGTTCACTGCCTCAGCCCCAAGATAGTTTCTTTGTTCACAAATGGAGTCTACTCAATAATTCCGATGTCAATAAAACTTTAATATCGGTTTCTGTTCTGAGTGCGAGGATTTGCTTTTTTCCCCATCATATAAATCAAAGTAGCTCTTGGCCTGTTTTGGAATAATATCTCTCAAATTTGGCAGGCTCACCCAAACAAACAGTTGACTTGATAGCTACGACCATCGTTGGGTGTTTAAAGTTTGCGGCTGATCCCGTGAAATGTTATGAATATCGTAGACCAATGCGTGATTTCCTATGATTTGTCTCAATTTTCACACGTTTTGTTGCTTTGTAAGGACATATCTCAATTTACAGGATTCCTTTCACTGCTTACAGTGAAAGTGGGTAGGCTAAACCAAGCTGTTGCAGGTTGTCACATTTGTGGTCCTGCTTTTAACTGTGGTTCTACTTTTGACAAATCTGCTGTCATCCACAGTATGTCCTCTTAGCCAAAGTATACCAACACACTCATCTTTGGTTTTAGTGTCCCCATAAGCACTAATAAGGATTTCAATGTTGAAATTTGTGCTCTGTTTAATAAACTGAAGCACTTGTCTCTGCTGGTTTTCACCAACTGCGAGATCATTTGTTGCCACCTTAACTGGACCTCAGACTATAAAACGAGTATCACTAGAAGAGGTGAAATGGTTTAGCTGACATATTGTTGTAACACAGCAGTAGGTTCATTGCTTCCCATTCTGAGCCTTTTAGCTTTTTTAGCTAATGGGACGGTTTTCCTTGTTGGTGAAATACTTAGGGATTTGTGGTCTTTAAAGAAATGTATCTGTTTCAAACTGAACAGACACAGTTTTGTATCTTAAGCCGCGTTTCCATCAAGCAGTCCGGTTCGGTTTGTCTTGGTACGGCGCATTTTGTGGCGTTTCCACTGACTTATCTCGGGACAGATCCCCAAATAACTGAGATGAGCCGTCCCACTTTTAAGGAACCTTTCAATCCGCTCTTAGAAGGTGGAGCTACAACACTGCAGACCGTTGATTGGTCGAAAGAATCGTCACTTACCCCGACAGCGGCTGCATTTCTCCTGGTGGCACACAGACTTCTCTGAAATAAAACTTGATTGTTCTTTGTATCAAAGAGCTACATGCCAATCACAGAGAATAAAATGCTGTATGTCTTCCACAGTTGCTCTTTGTTCACTGTGTCACGTTTTTCTTCTTTGTTGGATTTATTGGCGGGGTACATTATGTTGCGCTGCTATGGCGTCACACATTTACATGCGGCTGTCGGCATCCAGCTTATACGCCGCCTACCGCGAGGTGGCACAGTCGGCTGTGAAAACGCAAACAAGACCAAGCTTAACTGTGCCAACTCGTTTCAAATCGCACTAGCTGATCTGAACTGAACTGAACTGGACTGCTTGGTGGAAATGAAGCTTTAGTTAAGTTGCTTTTTATCGTAGCTTATGACATTAAATTTACTTGTTCAGGCTTGTTTTTAATACAATGTATCAACAATAAAGAGTGTCACGGCCTGTATATTGTGATAAGTAACAGGTTGTTTTCAAGGGTCAAGGGGTGCACAGCCCTAGCAATTATCATTATAGAATGAAAAATTCTAATGGTCCAAATTAAATAAAAAGATGTGGAACCAATTTGGGATTACAGTCGACCATGACTTAACACAAGCCATCAAAAACTTGTCAGACAAATATCAACACATTTTTTTTCATCTATAGTTTAATACAACCCAAAAACATAAACTGAGACACTGAAGTTTGACTCAATAAAGAAAAGCAAATACAGAAGAAACAAAAACAAAATCAGTACATAAAATATAAATATATAAAATTGCAAAATAAATATGAACACAATAATGAAAGAATAATGATACAGTGTGGAAAATAAGTGTTGAACACGTCAACTTTTTTCTTAGCACATTTATTTCCAAAGATGCAATTCAAACAAAATTTCTACCAGACATTGGTATGAACTCAAATAATCCACACATGAAAAGAAATCACAACGTTCAGGTCCATAAGTAATGATTATTTGGAATTAAGCCTAAAAAACAACAACAAAAAAAAAGGTAAAATAAGAGACCAAAAAAAAAAGAAAGAAGAAAGACGGCATCACATAAAAGCCAGCCTATAAAAGTGATTTAAAAGAAGCAACAGACTCTACACGCTCCAAAGTTGAGGAGCTCTGACAGAGAAAGCTGTCACCTTTAGTTTTGAGCCTAATGTGTCATGTTTTTTGCCATGTCCTTTGAACAGTTACCCCAATTTATAGCATTTCTTGCTACCACTGTGAAAGACACAGTGGAGCCATGGATATGAGTGAGATGTCGATAGAGGAATGAAAGACAGAGCTTTGGGTGAAAGAGGCGGTAAATTTCCTGAAATGATCCCTGACGCTTTCTGCACATGATTCCAGTGATTAATGGGTTGGGAGCGCAGTGACTTGGTGTAATGACGGTGGCAGGGAATAGTGCTATATACATCCAAATGGAGATTAATGGAGCAGACCGTATGTACTTTGCTGAAAAGGTGCCCTGCACTACCTCATCGGGTGGATGCTGCTAGCCAAGACTGCAGAGGTTGTGTGAACATGTTCTATTTCAACTGGTAGCCCCACCTCAGTCATCAACATGCTGCTTGTAGATAATTGTAGATAAATATTCAGGCATTTGTGTCTTATTTCTGTGTTCCATATGTTTAAAAATATTACTTTTACTGTACAGTGACCTTTTTTTGCAAATATTTGAGGAAGTGTCATTTCTTAGAATCCAACTTTAATCTAACTAGTTTTGAGTTTTGAGAAACCCAAACGCTCAAAAAACTTCAGAACTGTTTATTTTGTTTGCATACCTCTCATATCAGCTATGTATTTGTTAAATCTTCAGAAACTGTGAGATAGTGAAGATAAATGATTAAAATTATTGACCTCTGGCTGTAAGTGAAGCTGCTGTGTGCAGGAGTGAGCCAGACATACAGACACACTAAAATGTTTCCTTATCACCGTCTGTGCATGTGATGATAACATGCCACTGGGGTCAAAGCAAACATCAGTCAACTCCAGAATAAATCCCAACAGAAGTTACGACACAGTAGGTGCACTCTTGTCATATCATTCAGAGCCAGGTCCCGGGCATTCATCACAATAAATGTCACAGTAAACATACACAGGACTGTCAATGCAACAAGATGTCATAACACGGGAATGCAATACCAAATGAAAAAAATGAATTCTGGGAACAAAAGGGAAAACAAGCCAACAAAGCCATAAACTGTAAATCAAGAGTGTGCTCTGACCACTGAATGATGAATGCTGGCTGCAGTGTTTGTGTTTACAGGGGTATCGAATGCTCTTCATGAGCGAGATGAGATCAGAGAACGGAGGTTACCATGGGAGCAGACAGACCATCCGGGGGTCGTGTGACGGAGGCCTGGGGCACTCTGTCATCACCAAGTGGAGCTCTCTGCTTTGATTCTTTTTATTAGGTCTCTAGTGTTTGCTTCTGTGTCTGTGTGCACGCCTGCATGTGTGCGTCGGTGGCAACTCACTTCACTTAACGTGTGCACTCCACGTCACGGGTGCTTGGGTCCGTGATAGTTAATACATAAGAGGAATGTTATCCATAAAAGTTGAGTGACATGCTTGAGCGTTGTTAAGTTTTCAGCCTTGCTTTTTTTAATTACACATTTTTGTTGTGACAGAGTTCAGAGCAGGCTGGAAAAAATGCTTCAAATATGCACAGCTGCTGCGGTTAGTCCAATACATGAGTCAGTGTCTTGAGCAAGCTCTTTGTAGTTGTTTTGGAGTTTTTGCCTTTGTGTTGTCAGGTGCTCTACATCAGATCATAAATGACTGTCCTAACTGGTTGTGAAACAGGCTAAGGTTAATGTTGTTGTCTCTGAATGACTTTCAAAAGCAAACAAGACTATGAAAAAGACAGTGACTTTTCACATGCAGTTCTTTTTTGTATCTGAAACAACTGAAGGAGATAGGTGTCAGACCAGGTGATTAACTGCACACTGGTGATACTGTCTTTTTTAAAATTTTTACACAAGTATTCTTAAAGGGACTTTGAGGAGTGTCTGTTTGAAGTGGACTGCAGCACCTTTGGCCTTAATCATGCAGACAGTGTTGTGTTAGGGATGGGTATCTATCACATTTGAGACGATACGGTACCAATGCCAGGTACCTGGCAATCAGTATCGGTACTCAACAGTACCAATTTTCTGTACTTTTTTTTGTGTTTATGTGGTAAAAAATATAAATTTGTTTAATAATTTTATTTTTTTCAATTCAACATATTTACTATTCAACATATAACCTTGCAATGCTGTGTTCATGCCCAGCCTGGAAAATCACCTGCTCTGTCACTCCCTCACAGTCACAACGATGCATTTAGGTACCTAAACATGGTACCTTTTGATTTAACATGAATACGGTACTTTTGACTGAATTCTGTCGGTACCTTCAAAAGAATGGGGATTCGATTTTTTTAAACTCTACTCATCTTTTTTAAGACAACTTTTTACTGGATTCAACGCGATGAAGTGATGCATTTTTGAGAAAACAGTTACTTCAGTTATTCATTTTCCTGTCAACTGCTTGGTGAAATTTCATCAAGATGTTTGGGAAGGCAGATGACATAAGAATGCATTTTATGATACTGTATACTGAAACTAAATAATATTGATGCTATTTGGACAGAAAACTGTAGAAAACAGTTCTTAAAAATAAGAATGCAGTGCCAGCCCGATGCTCAGTTTACCAGTGGTTGCAGTCAGAATATATAGTCTTTACTGCTGAGTACATCAAATATCATTAATTTGCTGTGGCCACAGCTATCTGTCAAATAGGATGCCACTTTAGAATGAAATGCTCCTTCAGACCAAGAAGTGGAGGCCATCAAAACAATTTAATATCAAATGAAAGAAATAATACTTCAGTACTTAATATTATTTTTGTATTATTGTTATCTGTTTTTACTCAAAGTGTGTTCACAAAGTATTGGAGAGGAATGTCTCTCCATCTGTTACTAGCCTATATTTTGATTAATGAGATCACTTCTGCCTCCATAGCAGTTTTCCTCTGAAATGTTTATATAACTAAACGTCTAATCTGGTGTTTGCGCCTGAGTGCAGACAGGATATTATCATAGGCCTACTTTAACAAACAGGAAGCTTTTTAACTCAAGCAACATTGGAGTTTATTTTGATAATGATTTGTTTAGACTTTCACCATATTTCTTCGAACAGTGTTGTGTACAAACTTGTGACTTATTGTAATCCACTTGCTTGCTTTTTCAAGTGATGACATATGGATGCTGAGTCCATTTATGCGCTGAAAGCTTTTTTCACCCAGTTTCTTTATCAGATGTTTGGGTTTTGATCGATGGCGCGAAGCTTGGAAAAGTTTATTGTTTTTTGTGTGAGACTAAGCAAGAATGTAATTTTACACCGTCAGCTGTTTCTTGTAAAACATACATTTAAAAATGGGTTTCTTGAATGACACTGCATGTTAAGTATTCTGAACAAATACCACAAGCAGCAGATGTATTAAAAGAGGAACAGTATTTTCCCACATGCACTGTGCATTAATGCAAACTCTTTTTTCCCTAAATTTCTTTGTATTGAACAAAACAGAATAGTTTTATGTTTATTGGAATACATTTAAAATCATGGGATAAAGCATAAGCATGCAAAATGGGTTTGTTTCAGATAATGAAAAATGTTTTTGTTATCTGAAATGAAAATAAAAACAAAGCTTTACAAAAAAAGGACTTATTGTAAAACTGTTATGTGAGTTTACAAAAGTAACTGAAATTAAGTAGAATTATAGAGAAAATGGCTTTAGTTTCCATCTTTGTCACTCTATCACATACATAAACAGACCTACCATTGCGAGTCCTGGTAGGCTGCTGGCACTCCTGATTTGGGTGGGGGTCTCCCACTTTGTCAACCTTTCTCCTGCTGTTCTCCTGACTTGTATTTCTCCCGATTATCCTCCAGTTTTAACGATGGTCCTGTGATCTTTGATATTTCTTTTTAAGCCAAATCAAGTCCTGCACTTGTAGTTGGTTTAATCAAAAGATGCTGCATGAGACTGACTGCGGTCACAGAGACACACAGAGACAGGTAGCTGTGTGACACTCATTGATGAGGAGTGTATCAGAACCTTAGTTGTTTTTTTAAATGTGTTAACATGATATGTCATGAGTTACACTCTTGCACTGGTTAAAAAGTTGATTCATCCTGAGGTTAGCTCTGATTTCTCCATCTAACATAAGCTCAGACATGCTCTAACGTAGCATCCACTTCAATGAGGACAGCTTAGAGCTGTGTGAATCATAAAGTGAGGAGTCTGACTGTTACTGTCACTACACATAGCAAAACACTTGTCGTGAAGTTCTGTCTTTGGTGCATGATGCACAAACAGAAGAGCGTGCAGGTGGAGGAGACTGACTAAGCCAGTGGAAAAGATGGTGACTTTAAACCACAATGTCTTATCCAGTGCCTGTGATAGAGGGAGCATGCATGCACAAACACAACCAGATGTAATTTTTTACTCGCACACTCTGAAGAAAAAGGTCACATGTGACTTTTTTTGTTGCAGTCTTGAGCCCTGTACTATTGACTGAGACCACCTGCTACTCACAACTACAGTTTTCAAGGGGTGAAGATGGAGAGACACAGAGATCAATTAATATCGGTTGGCAGTTATCAGTGCAGCAGATAGATTAAAGTAAAATACAGTACCAAGAGGGGAACATCTTAAACATTCAAATTGCCTGAGTAAATCTGAACCTTAACCTGCTCTTCAAAGTAGATGCTATCAAGGGAGACTGGCAGTAGAGTGAGGATGTTCCTGAAAAACATCTTGAAAGGTGTGCCTATTACCAGAGTCTTCTAATTGAGATTCTAATTGGATTCATTATGGAGCTGTTTCAGTTTCGTCATGGCCAAATCATAGAATGTAAAAAAAAATCAGCTCAAAGTGAGGTCTACACAAAAATTGCTCCCCCTGGTGACTGGCTGCAGTATAGGTCAAAAAATCCTGCTCTCCAGTCATTCCAGATAGGCTGTGGTCAAACTTTAAAAAATGAATACACCTCAGAAATGTTTCTCACGTCCGATTGTTGTGGTGTTATCATTTGGCTGCCTTGTATTGAAGTCCCTTTTTTTTTTTTTGAAAAGTTTTGTTTTCATTAGTTATAAAAGAGTTAAAAAACAAGGTTTTACGTCATGTTTAATGATGATTGACAGCTGCCATTCTTATGTATTTTCTTGGAGGATTGTAAAATATGCTGGTAGGTAGAGCCAAGAAGTGATTAGACTCATGGAAAAAATAAGTTAAAAAAAAAAAAAAAAAGTATATATATATATATATATATATATATATATATATATATATATATATATATATATATATATATATATATATTTATATATATATATTGTCACCCAGCTCCACTCGGAGTCTCTCAGAATCCCTCACAGTCTCTACTGTGCAGACTCTGGTTGCACAACTACTACCAATGGCTGCGCCTGTGACAGGGGTATTTTGTGTCAGAACTGTAAAATGATAAATGGCAGAGCCACACTATCCACTTTATATACAGTCTATGGGCCAAATAACCAAAAACTAGAGGTTATTTGTTGAAGAGGGATATCTTTTTACAATAAGAGTCATCTACAGCTAGCTGTCTGTAGCTTCAGACCTACATGGTACTTTAATTACAACCAAGAATTTAGTCTCTACTCTGCTTTGCACCATTGCAGCAAAATTGATTTCCTCAGATTGTCCCATCCTGCAGCAAGAGCAGGAAGCAGGAAGTGCTTGTTGCCATGGCACAGCGTGAATGTTATGTTCTGACAAACACTGCAGAGTGACACTTGGCAAGGAGTATTGTTGCTGTCTGGACTGCCCTGTGAATGTGTAGACGCGCGTGCGTGTGTCCACGTCCGTGCAAGTTTTTCCTGCCCCTCTAATGTGTCGCTTCCTCCCTGTATTTGTCTTCTCACAGACGGGCGTCTGACTTGCACAGGGAGGCTCATGGGAGATAAGCTTCAGAGGTCACAGAGCATTAATAAAGTCCTCTCCTATTGGACCTGGTCACCAGGCTCAGATTGTTTTCAAAACCTAGCCAGACCTCTTCATCACCAAATAACATTCCAGTTAGTCACAAAAGATTAACTGAAATGAATATGGAACAAATGGGACTTATTAAACTTTCTGGCCTGGAGACGTGTCATTAATGATGCCAAGTCAGTAGTAAGAACTTCATTCTCACTGGAGCATTGTCAAGGGAACTGCATGATCTACAGCGATATACATCTGCTTGGTGCTGGGTAAAGCCGGCTTGTGTGAGGAGGTTATGGGCGCTTCAGGGAAGATGGATGAAGTGTCAGCACAGACCTCCACCTCTCCCCCTCCCTGAAAACCCACTTTTTCTTCTCCCACGAAGTCACCCCTGACAGAGGCCCAATTTGTCCAATCACATTCGCTATTTGTCAAAGAAGGAAGAAATGATTGGATGAAGGACAGGACAGACGCTGTGTGAGGCTGTCAGTGTTGCATAACCCCCAGCACACTGATATCTGTGCCCATACGACTGATAGAAAATGATATTTTTAAAAATGTTAGCTCACAAACATGTGCCGTGTTCTGTCAAAAACTGCCCTTGATTGCTGTTAGGCTGGCTTGTGTCATGTGCCCTTTAGTAGGTGTATGTCAGGTCCATGGTCTAACTACCCACCAGGGAACAGAGACTTTAGAACTGACTTGTCATCACTTGTCACTCCACAACTCTCCAACTACCTATGAAGTCATGCAAGCATGTGTCTGGCTTTAAGAGTTAGGCACGAGGTACGCAGACACATTTAGAAACTGAAACTCCAAAGGAAGAGAGACAGAGGAAATCTTTGTTCGGCTCCTTGTGATTTTTTGCTAGACAGTTGAATGCAAAGTGAGTGAGAGTCCCTAAAAGGTCTTGGAATGTTTAACAAATGTTCTGGGCGCTGCTTCTTGCTGTTTTTACATTCCAGACATACAATGATGAGGGTCATCCGTCTTATGCGGTCATTTGTGTGAGAGCCTGCATCCGTGTGTGTCAGTGCAAATGAGTGTGGGCGGAGTTCACGGGATGGGAAACTACGCCATTTGATTGAGGATTAGGTTAAATGGGTGTACTGCAAAAGACAGCAATAATAAACTGAAGATATATAAAGTGAGAGGGTGGAGTGAGGCGGGGAAAAATTGAAGGAAAATAAATGGGAGGGTTGGGAGGAAAGTAGAGGTAGAGAAGTCGGATGTGGTGAAGAATAGTGGAAAAAGAAAGATTGGAAGGAGGTTCTGGGTGCACGAGGGAGAGGTAGTAAGGGTCGACTGAGTTGGTGGAGAGGAGAAGGGGGCTTTGGGAGGAGTACAGGAGAGTGGGACACTGTGAAATGCTGAAAAACCTCACAATTGATGGTGTTTGATTTCCTCAGTAATTACCATTCCTCTGGCTCTTCGCGTTCCCAATCTGGGCCTATCTTATATCCACGCTACATTCCGCAAATGATTAGCTGGCCCACTGCTTCTCCCAGCTGCCCATGGACTGAGTTAGCAAAGACAGTTAGAGCTGGGATGTCACTCTTTTTAACAAGAACCTTCGGTTGTCACTGCTGAGATCGATCTCTATAAAAAAAAATCAGGACAAAAAGTCTCTGTAAAGACTCAAAGCAAAGGTATCAAGAATATTCTTTGCTATTCTCAGTATTCTTAAACCACTCTAAGAATAAAAATAAAGTGAAAAACTTTGGTAGAATGGGAAACATGAATGTTGGTGTGGCAACACTTTGAAGCTGCAATGGTTCGACATGTGAAACATTCTCCAGACACAAAACCTCAACTTTATTTTCAATGATTGATAATTTTCATTAAAGCAGAGGTGGCGCAAAGAACGAGTTGTCACTGCCATTCAAACTTAGCAGTGGTGCTGCAGTATTGTGTATTCAAGAGTATTTATGTATGTGTTTGTGTTCAGAAATTTTTCTGGCAAATATCTGCTCAAGTTGTGCACGTTTGAGAGGGGCTTAAGATGATTTAAGCCCAGAGACGTAGGCTGTAGATCAGCAGGCCCAAAGCAACAGGGGGTCTCAGTGGTCCAGCTGCTATCCCATCAACATCAGCCATCAATCACTGTCCAGTTACACAACAGCAGTCTCCGCTGTGTAGGTGATATGGACTAAGCATGGACGTCACCCTCGTAGTCTCCAATATTGTCAGGGGTGGCATCTAACCAAAGCTACATACTTGGGTTAACCTTACAAATGCATGAAATGGCCAAAACACAGACAAAGGCAGTTATGACAGACAAGATGCAGGTTCATGAAACCTCACAGACTTAGAAGCTGGTGCATATAAAGGTTAAAGGCCTGAAACCAGATGGGCTGCCAGTAGGCCCAGTGCCAGTTGACAGGGATGCAAAGAACAATCCCTCTGTGCAAGCGACTGTGAGAAAGTGTAAAACTAGACTTGATGAGTAAGTTGTATCATACTCCAGTGGTTTTTGGCAAACAGGGTTCAGGTAAACTGCTTTATTCTTTATATATTCAAGCATGTAGGCCACCTTGTCAAAGTATTCCCCCTGTTTCTGTAGTGTTCATGGTATTTCAGTCTACGATTTAACTGGGTACAGTATTTTCCTTTTCTAAAATGAAAGACATCAATGTGGTTGGAAAATATGTTGTTTTGTTGTCCTTGTAAGAAAAGCATTGGGTATTTCTGCATTAAATAACAATGGAAACACATTTCATGAATAAGTAACGACACAGCATTTAAAGCAAAGTGTTTCCTGATGCTGCCAAGCTCTTTTTCTGCTCCCATTTTCTTTGCCAGTATAAGCACGCCTCAATCTCATTAGATTGTTTGGTAACATGTTAATGGTAAAATTGCCAACATGGTAGGTTAAACACGTGATACTAGATGACTTCTCTCAGGCTTTGACTGCTGTGGCGTTTATCTTTGACCAAAATAAAAAAGGTTAATATGTTTTCCCAAACAAAAGAATTAAAGAACTTTTTCAGTGTGTTTTAAACAAGCCCAGTTTAACCCCTAACCGTGGATTCTTGTATAAATGGGAAATGACAAATGAAAGAGACAGGGCTGCTGCTGTTGGAGAACTCTCGGGCAGATTATCAACATTTCTTCACTTAGAGACATTGAATATTTAGAGAAGTGACAGTTGTGTATTTTTGTAAGGACAAGAAAATTCATTTAAGCCAAAAGGAAGGGGGAAAGTGAAAGTGAGAAAACAAACAGAGAATCTTGTTGCCCACTTGAGTTGTGCAACGTTTGGAAATAGCAAATACAATTCTCTCTTTGGATTGTTCAAGGACAAGCTTGCATTTTTTTCACTTATGTCCATTTTCCTTTCTTTTATTTGTCTTTCCTAATCTAGTCTTTAACCTTAAATGTAAGTTCCTTTTTTTTCCTTCTCAGCTGGACTTAGAATTACTAGTTCAAAGCTTGTGTCTCACTGCATCGCATACCCCCTCCTACAAGTGGACACTGGTGTGCAGCAATGCTTAGGCACACTTTGCATTTAGGAATTATCTGCTGATGGGCTGCGAAAAGATCTGTTGAAATGCTCCTCTGCAGCAGGCTTTGATCAGGCGTGCTGGGAGAGGACAGGAACTCCTCTGACTGTATATGTTTTGACTGGCCCAAGTGGAAAAACAGTTGGCGCACTCTGTAAGAACTGGCACAGCGAAGGAGAAAGTGCAAAACTACATTTGTCCAAGGAAGGTGTGACAGCTATAAAGGGACATTCTTTTTTTTTAGTGCAGCCTGGAGGCATTTTTGTGGTCATTAGAGCTTGAAATCTGAAGCAGATATTTATGCTCGTCAAAAAACACTTTTCCCAGCAGCCAAATAAAGCATGGCGAAAAGGATAATGTCATATATAAAAATAAAAATTGTAAAAAAAAATGCTTATGCATCTCATAATCACATATTTAGGAAAAGTATCATTTTTTTGTCTGTCAGGTTTCTTTACTCAAATCTGGACTATAGTAAAAATGTGTCTGTGTTTTCCCTTTTTAGGAACTAAATGGAATGCTCCCATCATTTCCTCACTCCTCTTTTTCCTCACTCAAGTTTCATTTACAAAAGAATAAGCAATGAGCAGTCTCGCCTATCTAATACATGTCCAGAATATTTCGAAGAGATAGGTGTGCAAATAAATTCATGGAAGATGCACTAGATTAGACCAAGGTGAATTGGCAAACGACTTATGGACTTGTGTATTTAGCTCAAGCAAAGATGCAGGGAGGAACACAGGGAAAGCTGTCCAAGGAGCAATGTTTGTGTTTGTTTTAACTGCCAGGTCAAATGAAGGGTAAAGGTCAGATTTATTTTAGTTGCCTCCAGCCATCCTCGCTGCAGATGGCAAAGAGGAGAGGGGCTTAAACAGTGTTATAGTTCCCTCAGTGATCTTGTATCACTGGATCCTGAGCCCAAGTGTTGACCTGCAGCCATCATCCACTGACTCACTGGTGGGATGGATTGGGTCAACGAAAGGAGAAAGAGGAGATTTAGCAACTGTATAACCATATCCTTCAGTGCAGTTGTATAAATAAGGGAGTAGTGTTCACCTTTGTGCTTATACACAGTACGTACAGTCGCTGTCCTTCCTATCTGTGTTACATTAGGGATAATCCTCCACTATGCTCAGGGCGAGATGCTATCAATGGCAACAAATTCCAGCTTCACCCCCTGCACTCTCTGATCCAATCTTAGCAATTCCTTCACATTTCCAGCATTCTTTGCCCACACCAGCATACCTCATGAAATGTGTCCCTTTGACACAGACAGCTAGGGGGGACAAGCCAAAGAGTGGTCACATAAAGTCAGGAGCAACATTACAGGTAACTAAATGTTACAACATAATGGCATGTTAAACCGCAGGTTATACAAGACCCCTGGTGAACAGGCTCAGACATATAAACCACAGAACTCAAATAACAAGTATTAAAATACAGACACTGTTTCAAAATGATCTCATGCCTAGAATGTCATTTTCGGCCTCTGAGAGAGCAGATATTTGCCATAGAAATGTTCGCAGCTTTTATAAGCAAGAAGGGTCCATAAACTGTGGCCTGAGTTGCATTATACCTCCTGAGTGTATACACCTGGCTCTACATTTGCATGTCTGCATGCCAGAGCTGGGGAGGGAATAGTGGAGTTAATGGGCTTTTTGAATTTTCTACATTTCTGTTGTGTGTGAGCAGGCCTACGCCAAGGCCTGGTGTCAATTAAGACTCAGTTTTGACATTTTGACACTTCAACTAATCACATCTTACTGAGACCAGGCTCCTAGCCACACTTCATTAAAACAGCATTAGAGTAATGCTTGTTATACCTCCACTGAAGTTCATAAGACACTAAAGTTTAAATTAACTAATTCAACAAACTAATGCCCAAAGCTCCAAAGGGATGGAATGTTTGTCCAAATGTTTGATTTTAAGCCAGTTAATTTGTACACTTCAACAGACTTTAATCCATTAATTTACGGTACAACTTGCAGCAAAACAATAGAAAAATATATCATGATACAGTCAAAAAAACAGTTGGGTTAAAAGATACTGACTTATTGCTGAAGACATGTTCCCTAACTTGAGCATCCAAACTCCAGTGAGAAAGCTGAATCCAGGCTTGACAGTCTGAACGTACAGTTTAATTACATCAGTGAGGTTCTTCCAACTCAAGTGGTGAGTGATTAAGAGAGTGTTAGTTTACTTTCCACCGTGACATTTGTAAAAGTGCCCTGTCTGCCCTGATTTAGTTGTTACAGAAATAGTCACCTTGGAACCTAAGCATGGAAATATAAAAACGTTAGAATAAGTGGCGTCTCTTGAAAGGGAATCAAACATGCGCTCTCCAAGTTAAAGTAGGACGACAGTTGTATGGATGTCATGTCATGTCCTAACTTTTCTAGAAATGAATGGTCATCATGATTAAGGAAATGAGATCCAGTTCTCTACTACACCCATGAATCCAAACTGTGGATTAATACTCTGCTGAACTATCTGTGAGAAAGAAAGTTGGACACACTTGGATGTTTCCGAAGTCACTCGTAAAAACTAACTGAATTTACAAGTGTTTTTAGCAGTTCACATCAACTCACTTAAACAGCTGTCTAAGTGACTTACCAACTCTTAAAGCTACCTGGTCTATTCAGGGAGAAGGGTGGGTATCAGTTATCCTTATGCATAAACTCTGATGTCCTCTCTTGTATTTGCTTTTGCTTTTCAAACAGCAGTTTGATTAGCTATCAGCTCCATCTCATGCTTTAAAACAATACAATTATTGATGTTTTCAGTTAGACTTGGCTTTTCTAACTACCATAAAAAGACATGGTTTTTACTACGACCCGGCCTATTATTTAAGTGTCATTTTAAGATATTGTGAGGTTACAGTTTTTAATAAAATACATGTTTGAAAAGAAGATGACATATGTTGAGAATCAAAGTAGATCAAAGAAGTTGCTGTCAGAGTCTGGTCTGTTATGTTATGTTATGTTAGAGTTGTGTTGTGCCTTATGAAGTGAAGCTGGACTGTCAATCCTTGATACGTCTGTTTTTCTGTTGAGACAAGAGGACGCAACCAAAACGCTGAGTAACACCTTTTCCAGTGCTGCTTTCAAACTCCACTTTGTCAATCCATTCCAACAAATCCATTATTTGGCAGCATAACATTTCAAGAGTCATCCTGAGATGAAGGTTTAGACTGTTCTCTTTGTCTTTAGTTCAGAGTTGTCAACCCCTAACTGTGCCCAATAGATTTAAATAAGTGACAAGACCTTACAATAAAGAGCCTAACAGTGGAGTAAAGTTCCTCTTATTTTTGTTGTTTAAATGTTGTTTTTCAGCCTCAAACGCCCAGACATTAAGAACGAACCAAGCCCCAAACTTTAGGCCTTCAACTTTCATTATAATGTCAAGTGTCATCTTTCTGGCTTTGATCAGGGGTTTTATGTAATACTAATGAATTCTTTGTGCAGATTCTAGTGGTGTGACTATGTCTATGGTGTCTCTTTCAATATTTCCTGAGAAACATTTACACACACACTGTCTTTAAAACACATTACGCCACTTAAGTACTCAAACAACGGATATTTGAATATGTTTGGTTTTAAAATGTCTTCAGGTATGTTTTTTTTTCTTTGCAAATAAGAAGTGATTTATGAATCACTCTGAAGGAGTAAATCTATCCCTAAGGTTTCGGATGGCACTCTACTTCTGCTGCCTATCAAGCTTTGGTGGCCAAGGGAATGTCAGTAAGGGTGCCAGGGATTGACATGGGACCCACTTAAAATCAGACCAACCCATTTATGACCACAAAATAACTGTCTGTCTCATCAGAGGTCTGACTCATGCAAGATTCCTTGATTTGGGCCAAGTTGCAAAAGGTTGCAAAAAAAAAAAAAAAAAAAGGGGGGGGGGGGGGGGGGGGTGAATTGATACAAAGAAATAAATCACAAGACAGGTAAATAGAACACAAATAAGTTAATTGAAAATTGGAAGTTCACTCCTGCACAAAACTGTCTGAATGCATTTTTTGCCATGTTTTAGTACCTAACTGTTGTTAATAAATGTATTTTTGACAGCAAGATGGTGTCCATGCTCAAGATGTATGCCAGTAGCCAGTTGACATTGGAATTAGTGGTTGTTCAAATAAGTGAATATTTAAGTAATATGGGCCTGAAATGGAAACATTTCTCATGTTGGCATGTTGGTGCTTTAGCGCAGCCAATGGCCACTGACTGTAGCTGTTGCTAGTCAATGACAACTGCTACTGGTTATAAACAATTGTTGATGACAGATGGCTTAATAGCTAAGTGTGGTTTGGTGTATTTTGAATCAGAAAATGGAGATAAAGTTATATGAAGGCGAAGTGGAAAAAAAGAGATAGCATAGCAAAGTGAGGCATTTACATATTAAAATTCAGGGGGGACTGAATGCTTGGGCTGCCAGCTCTGCCTACATGAGTAAACCTGTTGACCTTAACCCCAATCTGTTCATGAGGGTAGCCCTCTTGGATATATCTTGTCCAACTTTGACTTCTTTTCTCATTGTTTTTACACAGACTTAGTTCATGCCAGCCCTGTTCGCTCTGTCTGGACCTGCCCCCATTGATGGCCACGTCCATCGAAACTCCAACTGACTAACCATTCACATCCACATCTCCAACACCTTACATCTTTTTTTATTTCCCCTCATGGGAACTCCTGAAACACCTGGAACATTCCTCAGAAACAATTCATGCGCTGAAAACTCAAGAGGGTTTGAAAGTAAGTGTTAGGGCTACAGCTGCATGCTGTTTCTGAGCTAAAACATTGGGCTGTTCCTGGGTTTCCACCCATGTTGTCTTTTCTCATGTAACTAGACACCAGTCCCACTAATGAGCTGGCTGAAGACAACATGATGTGATGGAAGCTTCTTAAGAAAAATCTGTTCTGATGCAGCATAAATGTGAGCAGGGCATGTTCCTATTTCGATTCATATAAGATTCACTGCACTGTAAGTGCACTCCTGGCTTCCTGCCTTGATTTGATTCATTCATCTTTTTTGGCTTTGCTTTTGTGTTTTTGTGTTTTGAATTCTTCCTTCTTTTGCATGCACGGCTTAGCACTAATATATACATGTCTCAGTGTTCGTGTGTGGCCTGCTCAAGCACACCATGTGGTGGTAGTTAAAAGTGGATTATTTCAATTGTTCAAAAATCTGAAAATATCTTCATCCCTCTACCCGCCCTCATCTTGTCACCTCAGCAGAAAACAAATGGAATCTAATGGCATTCTTTGAATTCTTGGTGCATGGAGCTGCTGTTTCCGTATTTCACGGATCTGAATGGTGTGGCCCAGGCAGTCTGGAATTCCTGGCTGGAAGATCAGAGGCCTTGATTTATCAGGATGTACTTTCTGTTAGGTGTATGCATGGTCAGGGAAATTTAGAAAACTGAGCACTCGCACCTGAAAACACACAAGTCAAAGTCTTTTACCAAAGTATTAGCTGGAAAACACCTCTGTGACTGATTCAGGATGTGTCAGGAACAGTGTTATCTGCTGTTGTTTTGGCTTCTTTCTTGATGGCAGATATTGATGAAAGTAATCCATGGAAACAGTGTGGGATGAGTCGGAGGGTAGGATTGGCCTATGTGTTATTTACTGTTTCTGTCTTCGTATTGAGTTAATAATTGTCATGGCTTCTTAACATCTCTCTTCACCTATGCACCTCCTCCAGCTCTCCTATCAATCTGGCTGTCCTAGGCATCAAAAAATAGGAAGAAGGCTGTTGAGAACTAAAGGCTTATAAAGGTTTTAAAAAATATCATTGGGAAATTGAACCATGCTCTTAAAAAGCACGGAATTGACTATGTCTTAGACTGTACTAGTTGCACGTGATAATGTTGGTTCTGATATGAAATTTAAAAAGTCAATAGGTTAACCCTTGGATGACACTATACTCAAGAGCCAAAAACTGGTAAATAATATATGTTTGTATGAGATACTGAAAAATAAGTCAAGCTAGTGCAGAGTTGCATTGGGCTGACAATCTTTCTTATGTCCAGTAGGGGGCAAATGTCCAGTGTATAACTCTATAGCTAATGCCGCATTAGACTGCCAACAAACATTAAAACCACACTTTTTGTTTATGTTAGAACTAAACTGAACAATTTACAAGAATCAACTGCTTGATCAAAACCCACAGAACACAGAAGAGCTAGAAGAATAAGAAGTTTATTTGGCTTTAATTAACATTCACATGCTTTGCCATTAAAAATACTCAGTAACTATATTGTTCCAATGCTGATAGAAATATGGTAGCATCAGCTCACTACAACATAACATTACAACACGGTTACACTAGCTTTTGCTTATACAAGTATTAGTCAAATACAGTCACAAAGCAGCAACGGCTTATGTCATGCTTTAATTGCACTATTTGATGATTTAAGCTCTGTTTGCACCAGGCAGTCTGGTTTAGATCAGTACGGTTTGGTACAGGTTGACTCAGTCAAGGCTGGTCCTGTTTGTGTAGGTGGCATGTAAACTGGATGCCAATAGCCGCATCAGTTAGATAACAGTGTGACACCCTAGCAGCGCGACACAGTGTACCCCGCTAATAAATTCAATGAAAAAGAAAAACGCAACATGGTAAACACAGAGCAATGATGGAAGACTTCCAGCCTCCTATGTGAATGGCATGTGGCATTGGTTACAAAGCGCAATCAAGTTTTGTTTCACAGAAGGCTGTGTGGAGAAATGCAACTGCTGTCGCACTTTAAGTGATGATTCTTTTTACCAATCAACAGACTGCAGTGTTGTAGCTGCACCCTCTGGGGTTAGATCTTAGTCTGGCACCCAAAAGTGGGATGGCTTGTCTTGGTTATTTGGGGATCTGTCCTGGGATTAGTCATTGGAAACACTGGAAAATGCCAAACTGAACCGCCTGGTGGAAATGGAGCTGAAAATGTTTCACATTCATTCATTCATTTTCCATGCCCCTTATCCTGTTCAGGGTTACAGAGTGAGAGGTGGGGTACACCCTGGACTGGTTGCAAGTCAATCACAGGGCCGACAGATAGAGATAGACAATCTTTCATGCACACACTCACACCTATGGATAATTTAGAGTGGCCAATTAACCTGATGAGCATGTTTTGGACCGTGGGAGGAAGCCAGAGGACCCAGAGAGAACCCACACATGCATGGAGAGAACATGCAAACTCCACACAGAAAGTCCCACTGGGCAAACTGGGAATCAAACTGGTGACCTTGCTGTGAGGCTGCTGGGCTACTGCAGCTAAGTTAGAGTTGGCAGAAGAAAATATTTCAAGGTGTTCATGGAAGAACCAGTTAACATACTGTTGCACACGATGAATTGTTATTGTTTTTTGATCAGATACTTATCTCTTGAAAATTGGAAAGAGAACAGGAATTACGAAATGATGTTGTTTTTGGTTTAAAGAATAGTTGTAAGTGAACTACTGTTGCATCCAAAAGATGCAGGGTGCAGATAAACACAAGGGCCTACTGCAACTCAAAGCCCCTGTGTGTCAAAAAATGTAGTTGTTCTTTCCTTTAAGGTCAATTTTCCAGGAAGCTCTGTTTGCATTGGGGGTATCAAACCATTCCTCTAGGCCAACTTGAAACTGTGTCCATGCAGGGCAGATATAATTGACACAGTTATGATGCTGGGGGCAAAAATTAATCATCGAGTTTTCCACACAGGAAGCTCTTTCATTTAAACAAGTCATGAGGTAAATGTTGAAAAGGTTCTGGCTGGATATTTTTGGAAGGAGCAAGCTCTTAACCTTTTAGGATTGACGTATAAGAAAATGAGGGTAGTAACTGCAGCCTTTGCCCAGTTGTTATTTGAAAAACAGAGACATTAGAGAAACTCAGTTAGAGTGGGGAGTCGGAAGTGGTGTACTGGAGAATTTGCTTATGCTTGCTCTTAATTTCAGTGACAGTTTTGACAATTGAACTTTTGCCCAGTTCAACAGCTTCTATGTGGTGTTGTTTTTCTGCTTTCAGACTGAAAGCTATGCAGGGGTAGGAGTGCTGACTCATGACTTCGAGGTGGCTGAAACTCTGTAAAAATCTCTTATTCACCTGTGGAACTTAGGTCTGAAAGCCAGCACTTTTACTCAATCACAACCAGCTGTCAGTGTGTATGAAAGCGTACTATAAGCCACAAAGGTTTGTTAAAATAAAGAGTGAACCTGCTTTAAAAGCCCCAGATGTATAGCTGCCTGCTGGTTTTGCTGAGGACTGTAGCCACTCCTGACACACCTGGCTCCTAGTGTAAAGTGTTCCTTTGTGGTCTGTAGTATGCATTTTGTTAATGCTCTGTCACACTTTAGTAGATGAAAAAAGATTATGTATAAATATATACATAGCTTTGTGTTTTGTTCATTACATGTTTAATAAAGAGAATAGGAGACTCTTTTTCTTTGATTCTCTCAGTATGTTTTCAATCAAAAATCTTGTTAAGTAACTTAAAAGAAATGCATAAACCATACAGGTTTGAGGTGGCAGCAGGAATCATTGTCAATGAATGCCAGGGCACTGATGGACTAATACATGCAAGGATCAGGTGTAAAGATGGAGAAAAGGAGGCCATGTAGGTGAGTCTCATGTTAAGAGGATAAGAACAGCAGGGGACTTGGGGATGTGGGAACATGACTAGAGGGATGGCAGAAAGTTGATGAAATGAGCCAAGAAAATCTTTAGACCACTGTGGTGCACTGGAGCCTTTGTCTGTTTGCTCTGAATCTCACATACAAGCTAATGACTGACATTAAGGTAAGGTGTTGAGTACGTGTATGAATAAGAAAAGACTGGACCAGAGGCCACAGTCTTGGAAGTAAGACAAGAGGGTAAAGCCTTGGCCACTGACATAGGAGCTTCTAGAGCTGCAGAAATAAAAGCACTCAAAGCTCTGCCAAATAAGATTTATGCTTATTAGCATAATTTTTTCTTATTTTTGTTACAGTTCAGCAGCAGAAACAATAGTCTTTTATTTGGCTCAGTTGCTGAAGCAGGAGCTAAGGTGGTAGATGAAACAGAAATTTCACATTCTGCAATCTGGTGATAAAGCTGGCCATCACTGGGGTGTAGAAAACATTTGCTGTGGTGCCAAAGAAGAGCCTGCTTGGTATCAGAGAGTCCTGGATTCACATCAGCTGGGAGAGGTCAAGTGAGGTATCGAAGAGTTCAGCCAATGAGATAGCTTCGGTTTATGGCCTAGGAAGGAACAGGGCCATTGTCTGTTGGTCAGGGGGTTAGCTGATGGGGGATCAGGGGCAGGCCATCTTGTCAGCTGGGCACCTGGAAAGATATTTTGCCACTGAATCTTTTTCAACTACAAGAACGATTATATTCAATGATGAGTCTCAAAGACTCATGGGTAAATGAGACTTCTGTATTGAACCACTGAGGTAGCTGTCAGTAATTGGTGCCTTGGAGATCATATCTTCTGTTTGGTACTCTGATGTGCCTCATAAAAGGAACGATGACAATCATGGTTGTGGGCTGGTTGCTGTCAGGCCTGATGCTGTTGGAAAGTCTGAGGGCATCTAGTGGAAAGGAGGAGAATTGCAGGGAAGGAAAAGTGACTTGTCAATCTTTTCTTGAGCCTGTGTTTTTCCTATGGTATCCCAGAAATGCATATACTATCATGTTTGTCCTTGTTTGCTAAATTCTGTTAATTTCTTTGCTTTTGGTACACTGATGTATTATGGTTAAGATCTACTGTTTTTAAGTGTTTTGTGGTAACATTTTTTTTTTTTTTACAACTGGCTTCAAACAAATAGACACTGAAAAGGTTGGAAGACTTTCTGCACCCCATTGTGCATTTAACTGGGTACTGAAGGCATTTCTTGTGCTTGTATTGGTTTAAAATTAGATGAAATTCAAAAACTTGTTCAATTTTTAGGCAAGAACTTTGAGATCTTATTGTTTGAACCCTTTTTTTTGATGGTTCCCCGGACCTTTGGCCACATGGTCTGCATGTACAGCAAGTACAGTGAACCACTGCTTCAGCAGAGGATAAAGATATATAAATGAACCTGGACCTCATTTTTCAATATTCCACTGACACGCCACTTACATGCTTAAACACAAGACATACCCAGACAGAGTGTCTCACAGACTGTCAGGCAGACGATAAGGCAGTTATTCAGGCCAACACACAAATAAATGCAGGCACTCTCACACATACAGTATTGCTGAGGTTGAAATCACTTGCTGAGCAAACAAGGGTTAAAAGACATTCAGTGGAAGTCAAATATACACATACTTTATGGGCTGCTGTTGGATCCACATGCCAGTGTTAATTTAGCAGAGGGCACACTTCTCCATGTATATCCCTATGACTTTGTGATTGTTTTAATTACATGTGCATGGCTCTTGCTAAGGTTCCTTACCGTTTACAGTTTCCGGCTGAGTACACCAGCTCAAATATTTTTTCTCCTCATTTAAACAAGAACATAAAAGACCGCCTCCGAGCTCTTGCCACAGATGGTCTGATGATTTGTACACTGGAGGACCCCACACTGAAATACTTGTACCCTTTGCCTTTGGTTCCCCCCGTCCCCCTCTTGCTCCTTCTCAGTATTTTGTCATTTCTCCTGCCAACCGGCAAGCTTTATTCCCTAAGCCATAAAATGAGTGTTTTAACAAAAAACACTGGCATGCTTTTGCACTCCTTCAAAGGGGACTTTTCTGGCATGTGGACTCAGCCTATGTCTTGGTGGAAACTCTCTGACACATTCTCAATCTGCAAACTCAGAAGGGTGGGATACTTGCATGGCAATTCCCAGCATCTCCACAAACTTAAGACACATGGTGCATAGAGATGGCCGACAAGAGTGACGAACCATTGCAGGAAAATATAAAACACTCAAATTTCCATAACTTTATACCTGAGGTGGCCTTGAGGGGTTTACGTTCCTGGGCTCGGATGAGTGCTTAGCTCTGGTGTTGTGGTTCCCAGGAAGTTGTGGGCTCCAATCTCTCTAATGAGAGAACCTTCCAGGCTAGACATTGTGGGCTCTGGCTTTAGCTTCCAGGCCATGCTGTTCTCACCACAAAGATACAAGCCAAGTTATTCACTGATTCTTCTCTGACATTGCTGGCCAAAATGTCTCCAATCCCATCCTACTACTGCCACCACTCTTAACTTTTCTTCCACTACATACCCTCTCCAGTTTCTTGCTGTTCTTTTCCTCTGAACTTCTCTCACTTTCTCCTCTGTATTATAATCAGAGAAATGATTAAAAAGCTCATATTCTGATTAAGGGGTAGCCAGACAATGAAAACCTAAGGGAAAAATAACACATAGGCATCCCTTGGGCCTGCTAACACATATTTGAGCTCATACAGAAGCACTGCTGTGCTTGGCATGTTTGAAGAGTGTCAGTGTTTACAGAGCATGTGATAGCTCAGGCTAACGGGAGGGGAGAAATAGCACAGTCTAAAAGAGTGGCCAGTCCTGAATGAGGAGGTCCATCTGTGTAAACAGCACCTAGTTAGAAGAGTTATTAATTACTCCAGGTCACCTGCCAAGCTAATGGCTCAGCACATGAGAGTGAAAGAAGGTTAAATCACAAAGAGTTAGCTAAAGTAAGCAGGGAAGTGAGGTCATTACACTGAGGACCAATACCTGAACTAAAGCTGTAAATGTGACATTTAAATTATATGAAATGTGGTCTCATGATTAGCATACCTGTTAAAGAGTCCTCACATCATATTCCACAATAACACAAGCCCAAGCAAGTCTTTTTCACATGCCCTCCTCTCTTCTTTACTTTCTACCTCTTTTAAAATTAGG
The DNA here is from genome assembly GCF_033239565.1 of Halichoeres trimaculatus. NCBI lineage: Eukaryota > Metazoa > Chordata > Actinopteri > Labriformes > Labridae > Halichoeres > Halichoeres trimaculatus. The sequence continues at coordinate 22,465,889 of NW_027437192.1, forward strand.
AGAGAGGGGTCAATATCTGTTTTTTTACCCCTCTTTTCTACTTTCAAGAATGTCTGCAATGCTTCCCAGGAATCCTGCCTTGTTGACTTTGGTTTGGGATAAAAGGTACAGCCTCCTCTGTTCTCCATGCTGATCCAAAAGGTGATTAGGCCGGCCTCAACATGAGCCCATGCATAGCCCAGCACATTGGACCAAAGAGATTACCTTACGTTCCTGTGTGCTCCTGTTTTTTAGGGGACCCAGGTGAAGAGATAAATGAGAGGGGGCACACATGAGAAGAAAGTTCCTAGCTTGGTGTTTGAGAAGACAAAATTGTTATGAACAGAGACAGACACTTGACAAAGCTAATGTTCACTACGCGAGTGTGGTAGTGTTTTTTTGTCCTCAGTATTGATTTTAATAGTTACCAGTTATGAAAAAAGGATCTGTTTGTGGTTGTTTCTGCAGATAGTAGAGAGTGGAACAGCCTTTCAGAAGAATACCTTTACTTTTTTTGTTGATACAGCTACCTGCTTTAGTAGAGTTGAACCAGTACTTCAGTTTGCTCTTTTTTTCCAGGCATCTCAAGCCAACCTCCTTTTGGTTAAAGTATATGTTTACCTTTTTCATTCATACCCTTTTGCAACAGTAACTACATGTTCATAATTTTATCATTGGACAAAGTACAATCTCACATCAGAGCCTATTTAATAACAAACTGTATTTGTTCAATTTAGTTCTACAAGAAGTAGAATAAGTTAATTTACGGTTAAACCAATAATCTTCAAAGGAAGATTTTGTTTTCTTTCTCCAGGGGTATTTCCCCGGGAAATTTTGTTCACCATGAATTCTGTTTTTTTGTATTTTGGCATGTTTTTGAGGCAATTTTCCTCTGCCTTTTTTGTTTCAAAGAAAACAAATTTTTTTCAAACAATAATAGTATTTCCTCCAGTGTATGTCATTTTTCACATTCCAAAAGAATTCAAGTGTCATCCATGTGTTGTTAAGATGATGCTCAGAGAGGGTTTTACTTCTTTTCCCACGAAGTACTTTCTTGCCTTACAGTAATGAATCATCATATTGAAACATAATGGGAGGAAACTCATGTTCTTTATTTTTATTATGGGAAACATTTTTGGCTTGTTGATGTGTCATAGACATGCCCTTTTCAAAGCCATTCCCAGGCCTGGAGTACGGTGGCTGAGATGTTTAGTTGTTTCCATGACCTGGCTGTGGCCTCTTTAGCCTACCAATATGACCTCGTCTGTTGTGCTCTCTCCATCCTCCTCTGTGAATATTTGTGCTTTAACAAATTTTACCTTTGTTTTTACCATCTTACTTCTGATATGTGTTCCTCTATAATACTTCTGCAAGTTGGACACAAGGATATCAGCAATAATTGAATGACTCATTCTCATGTTGCAGTCACAACAAATGTGAGTAAAATCCTTCCCTCATGTTGGTTACATTTAAAGTCAATGTAAAGATGCAAGAAGATGCAATATCTCATTGGGTGGTGCAATTGGCATGAGTTAAGTGCGCAATTCACATTAATAAAGAGATATTTTCAGGTTTGGTGAGAAGGCAACAACGCACTCTGATGAAAAGAACGGAAAGACAAACTTATAAAATTGAGGGAAGATTGAAAAATAAGAGCCAGTGTTTTTATTACATTTTTGCTATTTGCTATTCCTCATGAAAGCAATGCCATCTCAGCCTGGATTGGTATATAAACTGAGGCTGAGGTGACTATAGAATAGAATAGAACAGAATAGAATAGAATAGAATAGAATAGAATAGAATAGAATAGAATAGAATAGAAAATACTTTATTTATCCCCGAGGGGAAATTCAGGAGTCACCGCAGCATTTAAGAAAACAAAAGTAAGAAAGAGTATAGAAAGTGCAAAAATGTCCATAAGAAATTAGATGACGACAGCCCGTCCACCACTCGTCCACCACTCTCCAGCCCAGCCAGTCTCCACCTCCACAGGGTCCAGGACTGAGCCTCCCCAGCAGTCTGTTCAGTCTCTGTCTCCTGGATCCTGTCTGCTCACAGCAGGCGAAGCTCCTCCCATGTGTCCCGGCGTCCGATGTCAGCTCCGTCAGCCACGTCCGTGAACAGCATGATGCTGCTGGATTAGCACAGCTAGCTCATCCATCCCCCGGAGATAGATCCCACGTTCCCAACAACGATGGATGGAAGGACAGGTCCACGTCGTCACCTCCCAGCTCACATCCGAGAACCAGCACGTCGTCTTCACCGCCTCCTCCTCAGCTCGAGGGAAATCATCAAGCCCTACACTAGTTAGCATTGACATGCTACAGGCTGCTAACAGCTAATTTCGCATGTAAACAATGCAGCCATGGTTACATGTAGGATCTCCAGACAAACACAGGAGAAAAGTAGTAAAGAATATCGCCGAAACCACAAAAAGTTTGGTGTCCGTGACCGACAATGAATCTTACAAAGTGATGATCCACTCCAAATACAAAGATGACGAAACAGAGACGAAAAAATTACAAGAAACGGACAAAGACGAAAGAGCTGCTGTAACAGGCAGCTACTTGGGTAGCGCCTAGCAACCGAAATTATGAAAATTATATGCATGAAAAACTGTATTTCTCAACTTAGTCTGTACAAAGCAGGAGTCAAGTGCTTCTAACTTTAAAGATTGCTTTTTAAGTAGACTGATTTCATACAACAACATAAAAAATAGGACAAGTATAAAATCTATTTAATGTCTGCTGGCGTCGTCATGCAATAGCAAATCAACATCAGGGCTCTGGTGCATCACTGTTGACTATAACATCCTGTAAACCCATTTTTCTGTGGTATGTTCAACTATTAATGGTGAATTTAGCAGTCCCCTCAGCCCATGTCTGTATGATATTCAGTTGTAAACACAAAGACAAGAGATTAATATCTATCCTCTCAGATTAGACACTGAGCCAGGGTCAAAGAATATAAACTCTGAGTTTTTTGTTTCCCAATTCATTCCTGCTGTTGGTTTTCTAATATGCTATTTTGTTCCAATACTGCTTCAATATTCCTTTCCACCCCACACTGCTATTCCCACCACCTGCCCCCCTCCTCCTCTCCCAAACACTAACATCAGGAAGCAGTAAGTAACGCTTGTGTTTTGAAATAAGGACCATTTCCACATGCACCGTACCCTGATGCATGGGTGAGAGAAAATCGTGATTAGCCTGCATGGGCCAACAATAATATTGTGTTTAATCTAGATATCATTACATGCAAAATGAGGAGAGGAAATTCAAGGGTACCATTGTTTCCCTCGGTCAGATTTTCAGGGTTCCAGTGATGGAGTGTTTCCTTTAGAAACCCAAACCGACAGAGACGTTGAGCTGCCACTTTAAGTGCTTCAGTGAGCTGAAGGGAGCGACCAAGGATCAGAAAGACAGGATGGAGACAGTCAGACGGTAAAGCTTAACACAAGAAATCAAGAGTTGTCAATTGCTAGTGACTTTTTAGTTTATTTAGACAGTTTGTCACATTCTTTGTGTGTTTTATCCAACAGCAATGATGTTGCTTTTTGGTATTTGAGGGAGCAAACAGATTTTGAGCCATTGAATGTCAATAAAAACAGCACATGCAACTTTTTATGTTTTCAAGACAGAGATGGAGAGAGTTATTTTGTTCATACTAATCTAGTTAATGTCGACTTCCGTCAGCCATAAGAACTGCATTTAAATGTAGTTCAGGTTTTTATCCACTAAAGGAAAAGAAGGTGACTGTGAAGTGGAAAATGTAATGTCTTTGCTGTGCTCATGGATGAGGCACCAGGACAGAGGCGATCCTCTGCTACACCGTTTCTCATCACCCACATCCAAGAGGACAAAACAGGGCCAAGCGCAGCAATGTTAAAACAGAAGGAGGAAACAGATGCTGGGACTTCTTTAGGTTTTCTGGATTTAGCCAAAAGTTTGGATAGACTGTTGGAACATATAAAGGAAAAATGAATAAACATAGATATAATCTTACTGATGTCACAGACTGAGCCCAAAAATAGCAATCACCTTGTTAGAAGCTCTTACTCCAACTATTTTATGACTAATCTAGAAATTGAGCTAGGGCCATACAGTATTGTCACCAAAGGAGAAATCAGACACAGACAAAAAAGTCATAGTAGCATGCAAGCAAGGCGAGAATAAACACTAAGTTTTTAGAATTTTCCAGACTTTCTTTAAGGTTCACTCATTAGTTTGCTATGCTGACAGCTTACTTGATATTTTCCCATAAAATGAAATGCTGGCTGAACAAAGTTGTGCATCCAATTGTCTGAAGGAGCTTGTGTGCAAGCAAGCGGAAATCAAACTTTTCAATCGCTTGAGCACATCTCCAGTGGGTGATTGAGAGGAGTGGGAACAATGGGGGCTTGGCGACTTAAAGGGTTTGTCCTGTCATCACTATAGCCCACTGTTTTCTTTATATGCGAAAGCCATCAGCTTTCTAGACGCCCATACAGTGTCTGAACAAGATAACAATGAAAACACACAAGACACATGCAAATCAATGCAACCACAAGATCTCTGGGAATGTAATGTGGAAAATTATGAAATATCTCAATTCAGTTTAAATTGAGCACCAACAAAAGACTTGGCTAACGATAAACATCAAAAACTAGGATAAAGCCTTGTTTGTTGTTATCTTTCAGATGAGATCAGGTCAGTGTGGGCATAGAAGCTAATGTTTGAAATGGCATATGCTCACCAGCCACTTATTTAGTACAGTTCAACTGCTTGTCTAATCAACCAATCACATGGTAGAAACTCACTGCATTTAGGCATGTAGACATGGTCAAAACAACCTGCTGAAGTTCAAACTGAGCACAGGTAAGAAAGGGGATTTGAGAGATTTGAAGTTTGGCATGGTTGTTGGTGCTGGACAGGCTGGTCTGAGCATTTCAGAATGCCTGGTCTGATGAGTCTCAATATCTGCTGCAATATTCAGATGGTATAATCAGAATTTGGCATAAACAACTTGAAAGCTTGCTTCCATCCTGCCTTGTATCATCAGTTCAGGCTGGTCTGGTGGTGTAATGGTGTATGGTTTAACCACCATAGCCTACCTTAGTATTGCTGCTGACTATGTCATAAATCTATGACAATCTATTAGGCGGTGTGTTTTTGGAATAATAAAGAGTTTGTCAGTGTGTTTTTTTTGTTGAGTGTTGAAACACTTCCTGCTCTCACACATACAGTATAATGCATAGCCGACAGATAGCCAAACATGATTAATCAGACTTAATCATAGCCTTCTATGCACAGCATCATAACTCTCTGTGTTAAAGTTACTGCATAAAAACAGAACAACCAAACCTATCCATGCATCTAATCCATTTTTTCTATTTATTTTGAAAAAATAAAAGGACTTCTTCTTAAGGATTGGAGACAGAGGATTAGATAGGCAAAAATATTTGCCAACCACTAGAATCTGATTCTCTCAACTTCCAACTATTGATTTACACTCTTATATTACACAGGAAAGGAAAAGATAGGATCTGCCAATTCTTGGTCCCCCATCCCTTGTTTAACAACTCCTCAGAGGGGGCAAAAGGAAGAGGAAGGAGGAAGAGCAAGCTCAGAGAGGGTGAGGGTGCCATGGGATGTGATTAGGCTGGACCTCCCGTTTATGATTTCTGTATTACAGGCGCTTGGTGCCAGACATTCCCTTCATGGAAGGAATGTCTTCCTAACCAGTTCCATGTGAATGGTTTAGAAAGGAACCACAGCCCAGTGGTTCGGTTGAAGGCTCAGCCTTTAAAACACACACCGAGGAAGAAATATGTAGAGGATGGAGGGCAAGGGAGGAGGAAGAACATGAGAATCAAGGAACAACAAAGATGGGGGAAAGGTCAGAAAAGTGTGGAGGATTCTAACTGACTACATTGGATTCTTCACATAGGGAGGATTTTCAAGTTGGGGGCTGTTGGTGCTCTTAAACTGTGACGTAGCTGGTTATAAAATAAGCTGACATAAATTCTGATGCATCCATTTGTTCTACAAAGTAACCCATACCAGCAGGAAATTGACTTACTGGTATTTTTACTCTATACTACCCTTAACTAGTGAAGTTTTAAAGTACATCGACAAGATTTATTTTCCTTTGCAACTACTATGTCCAAACATCAATATTTGCATCTCTCTTCATCTTAAAAAAACAGTGTTAAAAATTCTGAGCTATAATATTGCAGTATCTTTTCTGAAACAGTCTAACCTTGTTTTTTTCTCTGCTTCCCCTTATAATTGTTTCTGTCTGATTGCCATTACTAGCAGCATTGTCATGCCATAAGTAGATTTGTACTGTAGGTATTGTACATTCAACGATATCAAGTATTGATCTTAATGTGGGTAAAATGACATCCTGAATAGCTATCACACAAGTAAGCTAGACTGAAGACATTTAGTAATACGCCCTCTTTCACAATCTTGCGTGTTCGGGAAGCAGCTAACAGCGCATCAGTTCAACAAACTGTGAAATCACATCTCTTTTCAGCCCTTAGAATTAAACTTAATACCCTGCAACAAACATTCCCCTGATAAAAACTTGAAAACGCTTTTTTGCTTGAAAGCTACAGTAATAGTTATGTTAAGTTAGTGTTAGAAGTAATTAGCAAACTAAGTAGTCAATAGCCTTGGCTTGCGCAAGCTTAACCTCATACATTCATTCAGGACCACAAGAAGTTCAATGATGAACAGATAGCAGTATATATATATATATATATATAAATATACAGTGTGCTAGGCAGACACACGCTAAGTGATTGATTATACATCATATGTTGCCTTGCTTTTCTGTTAAGTTCCTTTAACCCTTTGACTCCGGATATATCGGCACAGACACATTTGCATAAGTGCACTTTGAATGACCATTACTCCTTAACTATTTGCACAATTGGAAAAATTCCTATGGTTTGAGAAAGCTGAGATGTTGCTGTTTCGGCCAAAATGTGGTTATTACGGTAATTTCTCTTGGGCCTTTAGGAAGCCTGCGAATACACAGAGTGTGGAAATGATGAGTAAGGACAGCACAGAAAAACAGAGCAGTTTGTCTTTAAATGCCAGAAAGAAGATCCTCTTGGGTTATAAAACCTCCACTGAGCATCCTGCATGACTTTGAGACTGAAGAAGCATCTGAAGGAGCAACTTTATGCAAAAAAGGTAATGTTAGATAGGTCAAATTCAGGATAAATGAAGTTCTCAATTCAGTTTTTACTTTGTATACGTGATTGTATGAGCACATTTACGCTAGTATTGTGTGGCGACTTTTTTTTTTTTTTTTTAGAACCGAGTCTTATTCATACAGGATGTGCGTAATTGAATGTTTATAATGTTGTAACCTTTGTAGAACAGAGTACCATATTGTGTTTGAACTTTGTTTGTGTAAGTGTGTGTGTTGTGCACCACATAATATAGCATATTTAATCTATTGGGCTATTTTAGAATAGTGTACCAGGTCTTCTTTGTACTGTGTGAGCATGATTTAAGTCTTGTATTGTGTGGTAACCTTTGTAGAACAATGTGTCATGCTTTGTTTGTACTGTACAGTGTTTGACCAGCTAAATATTATTCTCCACTACTTTAATTTTTTCTTCTGATGAGGAGCAGCCATCCTCAAGTGGCTTGTGTGGTCGGAAAGACCGTGGGGTTGATTGAAGTGTAGAGACCTTTACTTGCAAAATGAGAGATAAAGACTCATACTTGTTATTGTACATGTGATTTATGTTGTTCAAATTTAATTTTTTCCTTTAAAATGTGTTGTTTACGTTCAGTTACATAGTTTTTACCTTCATTAAATCTATAAAAACGAATTTTGTTTTTGGGTTTTTCTTCTATTCAAACTATTTTACTTTTAATATTACATGCAGGAAATTGTTAATAACTCCCAGATATCAAAAGGACCACGTGTTCCAGAAAAATGGGCCAAAGCACTTACCCATAGGACATGTTCTGACTTTTTTTGTAGAAAAAATAAGCAAAAAACAAAAAATCCATCAGACATTTTGAGACACAGGTGTGGTGTTAAAGGGTTAAAGTTGTTGAGTAATGACTATCACAAAATAGCTAAAGTTGTGAACAGTGGACTGTTGATTGATATTCATTTTTCCTTATCTGATGTCTCTGGCTGGTCTGTCTCCCACACAGCCATGCATATATTTTTTTCTTATACCATATGTGATAAACCTACAATTCTCTTATATTTTTGCTCATTAGTTACCACCCAATACCAAAATTTAGGCCCTACCGTACATATGTCTATGTAAATGTAGACTTTAGTCATACTAGTCTCAACAGATGTCAAAATGAAGTAACATGACCTGGCAGATTTCTGACAACACACAGGCCCCTGTCCTGACTTGGATAGAATGACATCAGCCTCATGAGGTAAAAGTGGAGGAGATATGGAGATTAGCTCAATGCAAAAAAAAGCAGATTTGAAACTTTTATGAAACATCATAATAGCCCAGCATGCTGTCTGGCTCTAAATGTGGCATATCATTATTCCACCGGTATATTTCTGACAATTTTACGCAATTGAACCGTAATTGCAGTACTACCAAATTGTTAATATGTTTTCCAAAACATTCCTGCTCTGTAATTTTCAATCTTGTTCTCTTCCCACGAGAAATTGTCCTGAAGAGAACCCAAGTCCAGTTCCTCTGTCCTTCTGCAAGTTATTTGCATTTAACAGCCCAAAAGTAGCACAGTGCTGGATGCAAAGTGCAAAGGTTTGTTGGTCCTGGAATTTTAACTGAGCTGGATTAGTGTTCTGGTGATTTTGGCCATGTGTAACAAAATGATAACATTGTTTTGTGTTGGGATTGGCTGCAGTCTCTGAGCATGCTGTGAAACGAACTGCTGCAGTTAGCAAGTCTTGCTAAGTGAACTTGTGAAGACAGTTTATTTGGCAACCTAAATGAACAATTATGTGCCATAACCACAATGCATGATCAGTGTAACTGAAGGCAGGTTACTGAGACTTATTACCTAATGTTTCTTTTGTGTTCTATTCTGTTTATTTTCTCCAGTATTCCATGCATCTACACATCCCATCCTTCATGTGTGTGTTTCCTGAACACACACATGCACAACTGACAGAAGTCATGACCTTGTCCTACACAAGCTTCTTTCCTCCGCTCCAACAATAATGTTTATTAGTCTGTCTCAGGAAAGAAAAGACACGCCTTCCGCTAGCAGCTAGTCAAAGCAGGAAACCTATGAGAGAAAATGTAGATGGCCTGCACACGTCCCACTCTACATCTCTCGCACATAAACACCCGCAAGTGTGCAGCCAGGCACAGATAAATGTGCAGAGTGATGGGCTGTTGCCTCAGGTCTGCAGCAGTCAGCTGTAATTGAGGAAGGTGCTAGTTGTTGAAGTGATGGTCAGTTGCTGAGCTATGTGTGCAGAATTTGGAGTAAAGACTGCAGAGGACAGAAAAAAAGGCTTCCCAGGTCTTGACTTTAGAATGAGACTCCATCACTACACAAAGATATTGTTATTGGGAAATTCTGAAAAACCTGGTATTGTTCTGGGATAAAGCTTTGTTTTGTTCAAAGACCTAGAAAGCTAATCTTTCGGTTTCTTTCTTTCTTTCTTTTTTTCTCCTTAATCTCACAGGGTAGTGCAGTGTGGTCTGGCAAAGATCACAAGTGGTAAAACAACCATAACCTAACTACATTTTATTTTTATTTTTTTTACATATTTTTTTTTACATCACATTTAATGGTCATTACCAGATGTATGTTTTATAAGACTACATAAGCATTTCCCTTAAAGCTACAAGTAGTTTCTATGTCAGGTTTCCATCCACACTTAAAGAAAAGCATTTCCTAACATTTGACACTGGAGGCATCATCAGAGGAATTATGGATGAATTGACACAAGTCACAGAGAAATTACAGAACAGGAATAATCATTTTTCGTCTTTGTTTTTAGCTCATAAAGATACTATCAGTGTGCTTCATAACAAACTTAAAGCTTATTCGAATGTTACTACACATTAGGTGTAAACCTCAAGGTAGGAATTTCTTAAAACGAAATAAAAAGTTAGTTTCCTAAATCAGACAAAATGGCACAAAAGGTTACTTATCGAGAAAAGGAAAAAGACAACACTGGGTCAATCCGGTCATAAAAACAAGACAAGAGCTCTGATGAAAATTTCCCAAAATGAACACACTTCACATTAACATAAGCTGATACACGTGTGTTTGCAGTTAAAATCTGTGTCCCCATTTTGAGGTTTAAAGACTTGATCATCCCTTTCATCTGCATAAATCTGTTTTATCGTCTCCCCTCTCACTGGTCTGAGAAAGGACGGCTAGCTTCCACCTCGTCTCTTTTTGGCTCTGTTGCTAATCAAAGAGGACACATAAATAAGTAAATGGAATGTGCAGAGTGCAAGTTTTTCCCCAGGCCTGAAAGTGATCAGCTTGCATCTCTTACAGCTGATCTAGCACAATAGCCAACAGGGACATTGAAACATTTCATAGAGTGCTAACACGTTTTAAATTAGGTAGTTGTATTCTTTTACATGTTTTTATTTATTTATTCATTTTTTTTTTTTTTTGATGTGCATGGAACTAATGAATTACTTACAACAAGTAGTATGCTGTCAGATTTTCAATCCCCAGTCTGCTTCAAGAACTACTCCATTATAAAGAAAAAAGATAATCATTTAAGAATCAGACCTTCTGAAGGAAACCCTGTTATGTGTAGATTTGGAGTTGTCTTGTCATTTAAGATGAATGGAACTTTTAGGGATATCTGGCTGCAGTTTAACACAGCCTTGTTTTATTTGCACCTCTTTCCATCGGCTGCATCTCATTCAGCCCCTGACAGTGTTTGCAACAAAAATATCCCTGGCTCCAGTTCCACTCGTGCTCTTTATCTAGCAGCACTCTGATCCAAGAAGCTGGTTTTGGTCTGCGTTGCTCACTTGCCACCTCCATGGGTGGTCCTTGCGGCACTTTTTCTGCTGTGGTGTTTGTACAGTTCAGAGGTCTTTGTTTTTCTGGCGTGTCTCTCCATGCTAACCAAAGCCGGAGGCCTGCTGCCTGTTTTCTTTCGCATAGCTACACATCTGCAGGCTTTCGAGGAGAAACTGGGCAAAAAGCAGAAAAACAGAAGGAGGGCGTAGAAGTAAGAAGGCAGAGAAACACGGACACTTGATTCGCCACTCTCTAAAGGTGTATGAGGGAGTTAGTGTTAGCTGGGCTCTCCTGACATAAACTGTGGTTTCTTGGCAAGGGCTTGGCACTCATGTTGACAGCCTCATTATTTATACTCCATTTTGACAGCTTGTTTTGTGTAAGACACGCACACACACACACACACACACACACACACACACACACACACACACACACACACACACACACACACACACACACACACACAAACACACGTATTTCCATCCTCACGCCACCCTGTCTTCTTAGTTTCACAGGAATAAGTCAACTTAATGAATTTTGCATGAAAAAACAGTGTTTCCCCAAAGGGTGTGTTATGGATCAAACAGTCACTCAGTCACTAGTGGTTTATGGCTAATTCCCCCCACACTGAACAAGGTCACATTGTTCCCTATTTATACTCCCAGAGTGATCAAAGGCAGAAAATGATCCCTTCCTACAGTTAATATTTCTAAATGTCTCACCGTGGGCCAATTTTGTGTTTTTCAAACTCTTTTCCCAGATGCATTTTTCATGACATATTACCCATTTGGAATTTAAAATTCATGATGTGATATACATACATTGAGCACGAATCAAGCTCTGAGACAGACTCCACTCTTTTTCTTTTTGTTCAGTGGGTGGTGGGACACGTGGAAATAGCTGTTTAGGGAGGAGGTTCCTGAGAGCATCAAGGTCAGGACACATTCACAAAGCTAGACAGGAAGCCAGGTGGGACAGGTCACCAATATACTGTATGAATGTCATGGCATTCAGCAGGATGTGTGTGTGTGTGTGTGTAAGTGCATGTGCCTTATAAAAGATAACACAGCTGACAGCGTTACAGAGAAAAGCTTCACAGCAGGGATGTTTGGCAAGACAAACAACAGCAGAAAGTCCCCCAGGGTCAGAAAGTGGTCAAGAGAGTAAATGAGTTTGTTATAATGGGACTAAAGCTACCGCAGGTTCAAGAGGACTGGGGTGACCTCCGAGGCATTTGCAGGGAGAACACAGAAGCTACTTAGAGTGAAAGCAGAGGGTAAAGTTCAGGGAAAGGGCTGCTGCCACTTAAAAGGTCACAGCCCAGGTTGTTGTAAGGCCTTTGAGAGCAAGACCTACAAACACAACGTGATTGATGTCTCAGTGGGGTTCAACCTGGGAGTTTCTAGCAAAATTTAAACTTCAACCATTTTGCATCCTTCAGATTAAATTAGACTCTAAAATTCAAATCTACCTAATATTCATATTTTACATTTAACATTAATAAAAAACAAAAAACAAAACAAAAACTAAAAAAAGTCATTTATGATCTCTAATTTAGGGGCATGTGTCCACCATTGACATTTTTGGACTGGCAGGATGCAGAATCTTTATTTTAGAGCACCTCTCATCTGGACTTTCCTTTACAGGGTTACAATGGTTGTGTCATGGCACTTGTGCTCCCCTTAGTAGAATTTTTAAATTCCATATTTCCTTCACATCTGTTGAATTTGAATAAAAATAAATACAATAAAATAAAAGAAAGTAAAATAAAATAAAATAAACAAAATAAAATGTAAATAAAAAGAAAAGAATAAAATAAAATAAATAAATAAAGACATAAAAACAATGTTGTGAAAAGCGAGGTGAAGCAGCTCATCTAAAAAAAAAAGTAAAAAAATAATAAATAAATAAATAAATAAAAACAGTCACAGTCACAGTCTTGCTATGTTTAGATGGGAAAATTCAATTATCATTGCCATTATCACAACTCTATCATTTACTTAATTCAGGGACAATGGGGAGCTGTATTTCTGAGCCGAACAGTTTTATTTTGTAGCCTGTTACATTTACCACTCTCTGCTACTCATAATTGCCAACCGATGTGGAGGAGTTAACCACCAAAAAACACATTTTTTTAATTAATGTCATCACTTTGACGGACGGTAAAATGCTCCCAGGTTTGTGAAATAGCAGTGAGTGGGCAGAAGAGATCAGCAGGTGGACAGATATTAGGTGGACAGATGTTTTTAGCAGAAAAACCAGCGTGTACCCCAAGAAAAAACACAACTCTCACTTGATGCTCATGACTGCATTATCCGTGGACACTTATCAGACTGTCACAGACCAGGATGTAAACATTGTTTCATAATATTCTCTAATTTTACTTTGGTCATAAAATCTGTTTCTGTTAATCACAATTTATAGGTTCACTCATTATTTACTGTCCATATTGAGTCCATGTTTGGTCAGAACCTCAGCCCCAAAACAACTTTTTCATTAAATAAGCAAAGTCAAATCTGTATTTTGAGTATCAGCAGTTTTTATTGCTTGTTTGCAGTCAAACCTGTTTAACTGAGGTTGGATAAAGAATACACATTTAATTACACACACGCAGATGTCACTGGTGTATCAGTGTAAAGTGTGACCCTGTTAACTGGTGACTCTCGGCTGTTTATCATGGCTGCCGTCAACTGAAAGTCACCAGTTAGCATGGTCGCTATTAACGCCGAAACACCAGTTGCACTGTAACGGTTGAAACTTGACAGAAGTAGCCACTATTGTTTAGTATTGTTTTTGACAGCTGTCCACAGAAAAACTGTACATTTTGATGCTTCTAACAGGTTGAATTTTGTGTTTGAAAAACGCTGACTCGTCTCAATGAATAGAACTAAATGCTGCTTCTGCGGCCGTGATGCGTGTGCATCTTTATGATGACGTAGACTGATAGTCCTTCTATACGTGCTACCAGTATCCAAAGAAAAAGTCAGTTTTTGTACCGTCATATAATGAAACCCTGATCCCTTCTGAACATGGGTTGATCTCAAACAGAGACTAGCACCAGTTGAAGTCCAGCTCTTTGATACCCCCATGGTCACATCTTTCACTAGTTATCATACAGAACAACTGAAATTCACAATGAGTCGACATCACAGCCAACACATTTCATAATGTTAGCCTACAGTCAGTTCACCAAACTGGGTAGAGTAACTGTACGCCAAAAGAATCCAAAAAGCACAAGTCTACAGTGGATAAACAAATACAATACAACAGAATGCAGTACACTCCTCTGTGCTTCAGTATCTTTACAACATATGAATGATGACTATCTCAGACAGAATCGTCACTAACATGTCAAAAAAAAAAAAAAAAAGATAAGAGAGACGGTTTCCCCGCAACATCATTTTATTTGATATTTAGAAAAACAACATTTGATACCATTTTTTCAAGATGATTTAGTCCGAACTAAAGTCATTATAAAATATTAGACCGTCAACAAGTCTGGGATCTTTTTAACAGTATGACTAAAATTTCATTCCTTATGGGCTTAAAAAATCCAACTATTGGCAATAAAGACATCGCTATCTCTCTATCAAGATAACCAGATAATAAAGTCATGATGATGAGAAAAGGGTTTGCTATGTGAAGAATGAATGAGATCATTAAGATGGGATCTCCAGATATGGGTCCCTAACACATTGGAAGCCAAGTATGTAGCTCTTGGCTTCAACACATGTGATCTTAAATAATAAACCTCTTGTGCTGTGCTGGGATGGCTCAAAAGTTTCAGTCAGATCTTTCTCATAATTACTTTTGGTTTGAGAGGCGCATTAATGAACTCTGCTCATCTCTGGACCACAGTACCAGCCCCTTGTTCCTGAAAAAGGGTGGAGATTTTGGATGTGCTGCAGAGATCTCTAAACTCCGGCAGTTGACTTTATTTATTCTAAGGTGATTGTTTGGATTAGGGGGATTCTGCTGTGAAGGAACTTGCTCGCTGGCCTGCTGGTTCTGAATTGGAAAACGGTTTTAAGAAGTGTAACAAAACAAATGTAAAAGTTTCTATCTCCATCTCTGTGCTTGCTCAGGATTGTTCCTCTCAGTGCCTTGTCAGGGACGGCTGGTTGAGGGGAGTCTGTCATCGAGAAAGAAAAGAAAAACAGAGTTTGAATCATCTGTAGATTGATGAGCTTATCTGTTGGGTACAGATCTCTGGGTGTGTTGTTTTTACTTTTAGCGCACACGCCTTAACAGAAGATTAGCAGGATATTGGTTAAGTTGGCGGCGAGGGGATTACAAGTGCAAATTGTCTTTTCTTCACCTTTGAGATTATAAATGAAAAAGAGGATTGATGAAGCTGTTCTTTCCCCTCTCACTCACAAAAACTCGTATTTTCTGGTAGCTTGGCTGGAACACAAAGCACTGAGACTCCTTTTGGGTCCCTAGTTGTATCCCATAACCCTCCTGGCAGTACAGAACATAGATGCTCATTCAGTACGCTCTGCAAGAAAGTTCTCCTGCTTAAGATATAGCTGCACAGTTGCTCTCTGGAAACAATTACCAGGCAATAATCCTCACATTCTTTCATCCCACCAACAGCTCAGCTGATTAGGATATCCACTGGTACGCAAAGCTAACCTCAAACATGCTCATACACACTTGCACATTTACTTTTCTTCCCATACAGCTGAGTACAGTAGGTGCTCTGGATCCCTATTTGGTTTCTAACCCAGCCTTCTTCTCCTTCTCTCCCTCACACACACACACACACACACACACACACACACACACACACACACACACACACACACACACACACACACACACACACACACACACCTGACATCTGATTCCTGACTGATGATTAATGACCCTAGAAGTCTTTCAGCAGAGACCACCCAGGGTCAAAATAACCTGCCACAAATACAGAAGCAGTAAAATACCATTCAGTCGCCACTCTTTTATTTGCGCATGCGGCAGCATCTTGCATGTGTGCACAGAGCTGTGTGTGTGTGTGTGTGTGTGTGTGTAAGTGCACGAAAGGTGGACAAGTTACTGTGGAAACACTTAAAAATGTGCACACCCTCCTCATGTCCTGTTTTAAAAAAGTGGAGGAAAACACTCTGCCAACACCTTTCGAAATGCAAAACCATCTTGCTGTTATTCTTTCCTGTAACTCTGCGTCTCTCCCTTTCTTTCTTGTCCTTCTTCTGTGCTGCACCAGAAGAATTACCCTCGCTGTCCTCTAATCTCTCCAGAGAGATTTTTCCCAGGGTGCAAACACTGCCATCCTTTTTCTCTCCACTGCTCCCCCTTCCTGCTTTTATCAGCGACAGATGATTACCTGTGGGGAAACTGAAGACTGCAACAATCTGCATCAGGTTGACCAGGAGGATCCAGCCAGAAACCTCTCTTACTCTACCTGCTCCATCTATCCATCCATCCATTCTTCCTTCCTCTAGCTCCCCTCCCCTCTCATGCCCTTTGTAAGTCCAATTCAAAATCTCCACCCCTGTGCCAGCCGAGCGTGGTGGCAGAGCCCCAAGCCCATTTCAGAGGAATTTCCCTGTTGAAATTTATATCAATTTCAGAGCTCTCAAGTTTTATCCGTGGCGTGTGAAAAGACTGAAACCCTTCTCCTGCAGCCTTCATGACTCTTTAGCTTCTGTGTCTGCTGCCTTTCAAAAGTGGTTCTTTTATTCCTTGTCTTCTCCATTTTTACTTGTTTTCTTCACCATTTCCTGATCCTCAGCTCTTTTGCTTAAATCGACTTTCCCTTTGCCTTTTCTCTACTTCACTAAGTTCCCTCACCAACTTCTTTTCACTCTCCCGAACAGCCCAGAGTAGGCACAGCCTGGTGAATGCCAGGCATTCCTTTGTAAGGTTAGAACAGACAAAGGTGGACCACATCACCTGAGAGAAAATAGCCTTTTGAGTCAGTGCCCAAGGGAAAGAGAGGCTGATAGTGAAAAAAAGGAGTATAAAAGCTGGGGAAAAAAGCCAGGGATGGAAAAGAGGAACACCTGTCCTCTGCTGTCCTTGTGTGAACTTTCAACTTTGACCTTTGTTATGTGATAGTGACGCCTTGTTTGAATAAAGGCAACATTTACTGAAGGAATGGTGCTCAGGGTGTTTGTGCATCAGGCTAATGAGATTTAACTCTGTCAAACCCACACTAGCTTATGTTATCGACCCAATTACCAACATACAATACTTAACTCAGTGCGACCACTAAGTCGAGTAAACAAGTTCAGATTACAACCTAAAAGTTAATTCCAATCAAGCTCACAAACACAAACAACTCCACCCCTCTCCACACTCCAGCCATTCACACAAACACACACACACTCACTGCAACCTTAAACACAGTCAACCCACCCCAAACACACCACCTTTGAGTGGAACAGATACCCCATACGTTAACACATAGTGGGTCTGTGTATAGTGCGCTGGGTGTGGTGCTGGGTGGAGTGTATCGGTGACGCCAACCTGCCCTTCACGGCTTATTTTGGGGCTTTGACGAATTTCAAGGGCAAAGCAGGTCTGTGTGATGCAATGCAAAGGTTTTCCACTCAGTTAACAGCCGCTGTTTGTTTTTGGTCGTACTAATGGAACGGAGCAAAAGGGGAACAGTGGAGTGAAAAAAGAGAATCTTATGACGACCAGGTGTTTTTTCCCTCTTCTTGGGAATGTTTCACCTTGTAAAAGCAAGCGAGTGGGAGGGGATGTGTACCAAGCTGCATTGAAAGGTTTGGGGATTTTCTAAGGGGTGTGTTCTGACCATAAGGTATGACTGAGTGTGACAGTGTGTTGTGTTTTTGTAAAAGAGGGTGAGCTGAGTTAGCTGTACCATAGCTGTGGCTGGAGAAGGCATTGACTTTCCCATGTTTGTGTTCTGACCCTCACCAACCACTTCATGGCTTCATTGAGCCACAGAGAGCAACTGCTGTTGTGCTAGGGTGGGATCAACAACAACACACACCTAGTGGATGGATGAATGGCAGGCCTGACTACCACACAGGGCTCCTATTGATGATGTCATGGCTGGGCATCTGGTCACTCCACCCTTTCCATGTTTCAGAGAGCCATTCAAGCTGCACCATGGCTCTTTCACAGAAATGACGCCCATTGCTTATTTCTTTAATGATTATTCAATTTGACTGGCTCCAGCCATGAACAAAATACTGTGTTTCTGACTCTGATGGAGCAATCAACATTTGACCAGTTTATGACCCTCAGCATGTCTTTATATAGGATGAATGTAAAATTAGTTTATCTTCTAGATGTGTGATAAAATGTACACAAAACAGCCAAAAACAGCAAATGAAACACATTTAAACTCCATCTGACTCGTAAATTTAACATAATGACAGTCACCAAATTGTGACTCCAATTTAACATAATAAACATTATCCAAATATGAAATTGTTGAGACGTTGCCCATGGTTCTCATTCAAAGAAATCACTTACTTTGATTCTAATGGCTACAAGATTACAGTCTGGGGATCTTTATTACTCTGTTTGAGCTCAACATGAACAAGATGAGTGTGGCTGGACTACCAGCTGATATAACAAGCTAGAGTTTCAACATCCATCAAAGTTATCAAAGGAACTGGCCTGAGTACAAGAAAACCCTGACAACATGGCTGTTTGTCAGATAAAGACTCAAATGTTTCATTTTTTAAGTCTTTTTATTTATTTATTTTTTAATTTTTTTTGAAGATTAATATATTGAGTTAGGTTTAGGGTTAAATACTGTAGGGAATTATAGTAACCTACAGTCTGTTGGATGAGAGATCTGATAGTGGGTATAACATTAGCCCAGTTTCCACCAAGTGGTCCGGTTCAGTTCATCTTGTTACAGTACGCACTTTGTGGCATTTCCTTTGACTCTAACTGGGACCGCTCCCCAAATTACTGACCAGTACCGTTCCCACTTTTTGGTACCCTTCTGTTGGGGTACCAAAAAGTGGACATACCGATTTGACTCCAGAAGGTGGATCTTTGGACAGTACAGTCCGTTGATTGGTTGAAAAAAATCGTCACTTATCATGTAACGGTGGCTGTTGTATTTCTCTGAAACAAAGCTTGATTGCCCTTTTTAACAAAGAGCCACATGCCAACCGCAAAGGAGACAAATTGCTGGGTGTCTCTCATCGTTGGTCTTTGTTCACTGTGTCCAATTTTTCTTCTTCGTTAAAGTTATTGATTGGGTACACTGTGTTGTGCTGCTATGCTATCAAGCTGTTGTGCAACTGACATTTCTATCAGTATCTAGCTCACATGCCACCTTCCAAGAGGGGGCATGGTTGGCTGTGGAAATGCAAACAGGACCAGGCCTAACCCATCAAACCTGTACCAACCTATACTGATCCAAACCCGACTGCTGCTGGGGCTCATGTTGAGTTTTTCAGTTGCACGTGCTACACATGTACACTTTAAGATGATATGTTTGTGTCTGCAAGTTTTAGACAATAGAAGCAGTCATACCATGTTAGTTCTTAGGTTACCTGTCTTACTTTTGTGCTTTTATCTTTCATTCCACTGGCCAGCAGTAGTTGCATTGAGAGGCAGCTGGCATCAGACACAAGGGGCACTCACTCTATTGCCACTTCTAAAAACCAGACAAGAGTAGAGGACATTCATTCTGAAACGAACGAATATATTTAACTTATCTACTTCCTAATTTATTCAAGCTTTAAAGACAGTGCAGTCTTGTCAGCATGGAAAGTGATTTCTAAAATGTCAGCCTTTTAATCAGTTGACTCCAACTGTCACAACTGAGACATGAACAAAACCACAAAAAACTTGGATTAGTGTTGAACACAGCTTTTTCTTAATTTGTTTTACCTCTCTTTCTGCTCGCTTAGCATTTCAAAATCTACTTTTTAAATCCCAATCCGTATCTGATCTCTGACTTTGCCAATGGCTGAGTCCCAGTAGGTCTTTCAGGAAAAGGCAAGGCCAGCTTTCCTCTGGCTTGTCCAATCCCAGGCAGGGAGCAGATTTCTCTTCAAGGTCCACTAATGTAGCACAGAGCCAGCTAACACAGTGCCAATTAAAAACGCAGAATGCTAAGCTTGTATCGGTCTTAGTAAATCTCTGTTGGAACAATGAGGACCAACTGCAGTTCATCCAGGCTGTTCGCTCTCCTCCAAAAACATCAGTCCATCAACACGACACATGTTGATGATAGATTAAGCATTCCCAAAGCAAACACTTAGCATGTTTAAGTGTATGATTTATTTAATGCTTGTCACACATCATGTAGCAATAATTGGCCAGGTGAAACACAAGCCACTGTAATTTGCTGCTGTGTGTCTTTGGTGATTGAGCCAAAGATAGGGCTAATATTTAATGATTGTACACAAATGGCAGCAGGTTGCAGGTGGCAACACAATGCCTCTTTATGTGTTACACCTGTTCAATGTAGATTATTAATTGGCTGACTGAGCTCTAAGGTAAATGAGGAGAGAAGTTTTAGCACAGACTTTTGGTTGCACTTTCTGAGAAGTTTCATCCTAAATTTACCTCAATTTCAAAGTCTGATTTGTAAATGTTTAAGCATGTTTGAACAGAAGCACAAGAGGTGATTTCTCATAAGGTAAGCTGAGGCAACAGGAGAGTAAAGGGTGCATGAGCATGAGCATTTGACGCCTCCAAATTCCACTCTCCTGGAGTATTTTTCGTTCCTTTTCTCCTCTCTTCATCCTACCCCACCCCTCTCTGTGCGGCTGCTACCCCACCCCGTCCTGCTCACTCCCCTCCTTCCTCAGAGACCCAGCCACAGACACTTTCTTTTTGTATGAAGGGGTTTAACCCAATGAACAATCCTGTCTGTCTTTCCCAAAATAAGCCAGTGGGAGAGGAATCGTGGAGTGAGCCAGGGAGATTGGAGCAGCGAGGTGCACAGCCCCTGGTTATAAGTCCTTGGAGTGGGAGCTCTGCCTGCTTGGACCCAAAGTCTTTAGCTCAATATACGCTGCCTTGCTGCCTGCCTGACTGCCTGACTGACTTGACTGACTAGCTGAGTCTCCCTCCACTGTTGCTCCCTCTCTCCCCCTCTCTGTCCTGCTCCCTTGCTCCTTCCCTCCTACTTTCCACCCTGTAGAGCGAGAGCGCACAGATTGGGAAGGTGCTCCTCAGACCTGCGTGTGGACAGCTTGAAGACAGCACTTAGAGGGTTTTTCACTCTCTTTCATCCGCACTCTCAGCTACTTACATCTCTGCCAAAAGCACATGGATGGACTTTTTTAAATTTTTTGTTGACTGCAGAAAAATAAAAATTTAACTGACTCCACCTGCAGTTGAAAATATCCAATTTTCAACTTACTAGGCTGTTTTTTTTTTCCACGCTGGACCAATTTGGGGTGCCAGCTGAGCTCTACCCAGGAGGACAGCACTCCCCTTTTTGTCTGCATGCTCATTGAATACCTGATGCCATTGCATCCCATGGGAGACACGAGTGGCTGAAGCAAGGAGGGAGGTAGAAGAGAGATCCACCTGACGCTCACACCTACCGCTGCCCTTACCCCGCGCACCCACCCCCTCTGCTCCTCCACGCTCCGAGGAGAGAAAGGTAAGTCCTGCCTGCCCTCATGTTTCTGTGGCCCCATCAGCATCCTCGTGCCTTGTCATCTGTTGTCTTTTCTGCTTTTATCACATGTGGCTGCAGCGGCATAGGCCAAAAGAAACAGGAGGGGAAAACAGGAAAGGGGAAAGGATAAAAATAAAAAACAGACGGGGAAATATCTTAGTCATGGGACCTGCATAATTCTCCTCAGTCCTAAGCTAGTGCACAGAGCAACAGCTTGCAGATTAAAAGGAACCAACGCAGTTTGTTCATCCAGTTTCCAGACACAGAGAATGGACACTCTTTGCATCAAGTTATAGATTTAAATCAGTAATGTGGATCCTGACTTGCTTTGAAAATCAAAAGGGATTTCTTTGTTTTTGATTGCAGATTCAGTCTTGGGTATGTTGTTTTTTAGCTGTTTGGGCTAAAGTGTTGTTTCATCCATGCCCTCTTACATCTGGGACTTCAGCTGGCGATGCTGAAGTGGGCGTGGGGTATATTTGGAGCATGTTTAGAGGTGGGGCAGTGTGGTAGTTGGATATGTACAATGGGTTTGGCTCAATTACACACATTCTGATTGAGAGGAGTGTCCTCCATGCAGCAAGATCCTATGTTTTCATATGTCAGTGTGGGTTGTTCCCATACCCCAATTCGTGTCAGGATAGACTTCAGCTCATTGGACTTTAAAGGTCACATTGTATACGGAATGCACCGAGGTGAAGGAGTCCCACAAACGGACACATGGCCCTCTCTTCTCTCGTCTAGCCTTTGTCCCCCTGTTGCTTCACTCTGTCCATCCACTGTGACGCCTCTGGCAAGTGACGCTGCATTCCTTTGTAACGACATCCCTCCGTAGCAAACAGGGAGAGGAGAAGTAGCCTTGACTCTGAGTCCTCAGGTATCAGGCATGACAAATGAAGACAGAGATGGAGGACAGGGCTTTAAAGAGATGAGCAAAAGCAAAAAGGGAAAAAATCACTGAGATTTCAAGGCAATGCATTTTGTAATTATGTGTGCTTTGATACAGCACCAGGAGGCTGAAAACCTGATAAAGCCAGAGAGATGAGCAGGGCTGAGAAGGGAAAAAAAGAAAGTGTGAAGAGTAGAAGTGAATTCCAAAAGACATGCTTTGCTGAGGGAATACATTTTTTGATCACATGTGTTTCAGTTCGCCGACAGCAGACTTCTTTTGAAAAAGGAAGGAGGGAGAGGTGTAGAGTGAGGAAAGTCAGAGACAAGAAAGGAGAGAAAGTCTGGAAAAGAGAGTGAGCTGGAGTTTTGAAATCAAAAAACATCTTTTTCTCTCACCGGCTTATAGCACAAACAGAAAAGTCAACTGGATTTGCACCTGTGTGTGTGCATGTGAGTGTGTTGTGCCTAGTAGCTGAGTGTGTGTGAGTATCAGAGTGTGTTACACAATCTTCCAGAGGAGTGGGTGAATGGATAAACACCAAAGTGTTAACTCTCCTCCTGGCACTGAGCTGCAGCAGGAGCTCTCAGTCTGCGAAGCTGCTGCTGCTGCACAGCAGCGTCTGCTTCACTTTTCAAAGTCTATTTGCTCATAAAGTTCAAACCTCTCGTATAGATTTACTGTTTTCTAGTCGGCTTCCCACCGTTCCCTTCATTTCTGTTAAACCACCTATAGGTCAGGGAATTTATGCCCCTTCTGAGTTTGCCGGCATCACTTGCCCTTTTTTCTTGGCGCACATCCTCCATGTTTGGCAAATGCACGATGGCAACATTGTGAGGTAACCATGGGGGAGTCATGCCACTGACTGGGATTCTTTGTTCCCAAGTGGGCGGCAACTGGTCACTTTCTCTTTTACTTGTGGTTACAAGCAGCTCGAGTGTGTTTTTGTGTGGTAACACTATTTAACCACAAATAACAACCTCTAACCAGCAGCCCAGTCAGGGCTTGTGCTCCAAGTGGCGAAGCGTGACCAGCCATACACAAACAACAGCCAGGCAGTAGACACATTTCACCCTGTGTGTTACAAACACCTACATGGATTTCACACTGCGCACACAGACACACACATTTCAAACAGATGAACACACTCGCCGTGTCCTCTGCCAAACCGCCTGCACACACAGCGCTGAGACTCTCACGCCCCGCTGCAGTCACTTTATAAGCCAGGACGTGCTGAAGTTGGTACTTTTAAGATCCTTCTCTTGACATCAGCTTTTTGCTTTTTTTTTAACAACTCCTTCTCCGGTGTCAAGGTGAAAGAACAAGGTCCTTTTTGTAGAAATTTCTGGTGAGATTTACAGCAGATCAGGCCTCTAGATGTGCTGCTTTTTCTCAACTCAATGTTTCTGTTTTGTTTTGGCAAAAAAAAAAAAAAAATAGGGAAAGGAAGGAAGGAAAGAGAAGATTGTTTACAAAACTTTAAGAAAAACTCAGACTTTTATGTTTCTTAACTTTTGACTTTAAAATATCATACACTTTGGTACCACAAGGGGGCAGAATACCAGGCAGCTCACTGGTACAAACACATGGCATTTTTCAGGAGAGGGAAAAACCTGTTGCTGTTTTCATAAACAATCAAATCTGTATTCATTCAAAAGCTGTAATTCCTGACAAAATGATCTTCTACCAACAAAAATATTATTAGATACATTTAAATTTTCTCTGTTTTACCCAAAGAGACTCACCACTGACACACATCCTTAAGTCTTAAAGGGTCAAAGATCTCGTCTGCCCTTTCAGTCATGTCAAACCACTTTACTGTAAACTGCAACTTTACACGATTGTGTGTGATTTCCCCCTGAATTAAATTGATACTCCAGAAAATGTCTGTATATGCTTTTTCATATATATGTGTATGTTGGAGCGCACATGTGTGTGCGTGTGTTAGAGTGCACATGTGCTTCTGTTGCTCTGTTCAGCCGTGCTCACAGGAAATGAAGGAGAATGCCACTCATTCTCTGAGAAAATTAAATGCCCGCTTATTCCTTTACTTCCCCTGGAACCCAAACACCTTTAGAACACACACACAAACACACACACACACACACACACACACACACACACACACACACACAAACACACACACACACACACACACACACACACACACACACAAACACACACACACACACACACACACACACACACACACACACACACACACACACACACACACACACACACACACACGCTTTCCCTCATCTGTGCCTTTTGTTTCGTAGGTGAAAACAGGCCACTCCCTTAATGGCTGCACTAACAATAAGTGTGTTTTCTTAAAGTGCACTTTTCAGCCGGAAGCCAGTGTCTGTAATTCCCCCCCCAAATACACACACACGCACACACACATACTCTCACACACACTTTTCAGGATGTCTTCTTGTGCATGCTCACTGCTGCCTCCCATATACGAAAAGAGGAACTGCAGTTATAGACAGTAGAGAACAAACACAAGCCTTGGTCTTAGAGTCCAGCCCATAACAAACAGGAGTAAATGACTGGATTTGTTTTTCAGCTGAAAACAAGAAAAGAAAAAAAGATGGACGGTTAAAGATGAAAATGTGTCTTTTCACCCAGATTCTTTGAGATTTACATTTTTATCTTCTTTCAGTTTATTCCTGCTTCCTGCCTCCAACTCTACAAGCTTGTTTGCACATTATCGGTAGATGTTTTGGCCTGGATGTGCCGCTGATATATGTGGAAGTCTGTCAGCTGTATGGCAGATTGTGAATCTAGAAGTAAACGGCCCTCAGGAGTGAAAGAAGCAGCACGTTGTAAAGCAGGCCCTTGTTTTGAAGGACATTGTTTTGGCTCTTTTTGAGACCAGGAAATAACAGGAGGGGAGACGAAACAAAAAGCATTCAAGTTTTCTTGTTTGTTTTTTTTGTGTACCTTTACTTATTGATGTTTTCTCTCTGTCACTCTCTGATTCATTTGTCTGCCTCTTCTTATTTGTGTTTATCTGTCTCCCACTTGCCTTTTCGTTTTCTCATAACTGTGTCTGGACCAGAGGGAGTTTTTCCACTGGTCTGGCGGCAACAAGAGGGACGAGAGGGAGACGGGGAGAGCAAGCAGTGGGGAGGCTTGGCAGACGCTCCTTGTTATTTTTCCCCCACTTCCCATTGACTCTGTCAGCGGTGGCTCAGTCTTCACAGGGCCTATGAGTTTAGAGCGGGCTGATAAACATGCCCTCCTCAGCTATCAGGGGCAACTTATCACAGGCACACTTGGAAGACTGAAGCCCGAGGAGGCAGCAGGCTTCAGTCATCAGCCACTTCTCCTTGATTCATGACTTTTTTCAGATTCTCCCCACTTCTTTCCATTTCAGACACCAAATCCTTCTGAGTCAACCCGACTCTTCACTGGGCTCAAACCCTCCCAGTGCGGCAACCTTGTTCTCCGCTGTCAGGTTTTGCTTTCTGTTAGTGAAGCCCGAACAAGCCGCAATGGCCCAGTCATGGGTAAAACACGTATTGAGCAATGCTTTCTGGAGTCAAATCTTATTTTTTCCTAATGGTTTGCTGGAGTTTTTTGGGACAGCTAGTCGTGTTTTCGAAGAGATTCCAACAGGAACAAACAGGAATGAGAGCCTCCGTGCTCGTCCAGGAACAGTGCTGCTCCTAGTTAATGGGATGTGACATCTTGAGCTCTTCCACTGAGACTGAGTGTTTCCTGATTCAACACTAGATGCAGGAAAGTAAGAGTTTTCCTGTGTCTATTTAGGATGTGTTTGACTCCTTCACACTCTGGATATAATTTTTGAGAAGACAAAACTTAGATCCATGACACCAAGCGATGCCACTTGAATGTTTTTCTGTTGTTTGCTTGATTCAGGTAGCCTTACAAATGAGCATATGTACAGTACATGGGATGGTTTTGTTTGCTGTTCATTTTTAACTCCGCTACCTCTCATTCATTGCCCTTCACTTCACCGTCTGGCAAGAGTTTTGTCTGGGGCTTCCAAAAGCAGGAGGCTGGTCCAGCTCTTAACAGGGGTCAACTCCTCAGAATAAAACTCACATTATCCCTCTTTTCATCTCGTTACAGACGTACTCCTCAAGCCAACTGTTTATTTTTATTATTTCACTTCAATTGCAGGATGGATATATCTCCCTCTGATGGGTCAATATTGAGTAAAGGATTGGAAATGGCTCTTCAGAGACCATTTTGAAACGCTCCAGACTTTGTTATTGTTCAGTCTGAGCTTGATTTAGACGCGCGCGTAGGTGTTCATAAAAGGAGAAGAGAGGCTGGGGTTATTGTGGTGTTATAGCTCCCTTGGAGCAGGATAATAAAAAGCATTTCATTTCACAGAGCCAACATTTTGGAGAAAGAATTGGATGCTTACTAAATGACACATGTATTGCTCTCTTTTCTCACACAGGAGAGCTCTTTCCCAGCCTTCAGTAGCAGACAGCAACCTGATATCTACCATCAATCTACAAAATGTGTTGAACAAATACATCTGTTTAAAGATCACTTCTGCTGAAGGAACAGTGTCATGAACTTATGGATGTTAAACAAGCAGACCAGTACTGATCAGCTAGCTCCTCTTAATCTCTCTGTTCAAGATTCAAACCTTCATTGTCATTGTACAACACAATGAAACAGCAAGAAACTCTGTGTTATTACAAAACTAGAAATATAAACTCCTATACAGATTTATAGCAGTTTATAGTAATTGTTTTCTTGTTTTTGTCACACTAAAATCTCCCAATGTACAAAGGCTATGGTCTTTTTTCTCAGCATTCACTTGTTTGAGTCTTGGCTATGAATATTTACTGCATGTCCTCCCCTCTATCTACTTCTATAGGTTACATGTTACTCTATAGGTGCCCTATAAAATAAAGGTAATTACATCCCAAACTTCAAAGTTCAGTTATATAAGTATTAAACTAAATAGATATTCAAAACCACCAGAGAGAAGAAGCCCTATGGCTCTTTATAAGAGGGGACCTCCAAGACATACAGAGCTGTTTGGTGACCAAAGAATCAGGTGAAACAACATAAATTCATGATGCTTTGATAATAATAATAATAATAATAATAATAATAATAATAATAATAATAATATTAAAGTGCTAAAGGAAGAAGTTATGAATATTATTTTTTCTTTAAAGCACAAGTGTAAGTTCAAAGCCTCCTTACAGAGGAATGTCTTCAAGTATTTCTTTAAAGCATCCACGGTCTGTGGGGTCCTGAGATGACTGGCCAAGGTGGAGGGTTATGATTCAGAAAAATTAATAGCCACAGTATTCAGCTCCAAGAATTAACAGAATAGACTTAGAGATTCTTTAATAGCATGATGCTAAAATTTTTTTATCATTATTAAAATTAACAAACAAATTAAAACTGATTTGTGTAAAGGTTAATCCAAACTGATACAACAAAAAACCTGCTTTTGACTTATCTTGATCGGCAAGTAGAGTTTCATATTGCCCACTGTATGCACACCATTCAGTAGACAAAAGTGTCTCTGTGTTTGAAGGATTCGTTCAATAATGAACAGATAAGAGTACGTTGTGACTTCTCATAACTTTGAATCGGATAACACAGAGTCACTTCCTGAGTAAACTGTCTTTTTAAAGTTTTTCATGCCACTCTACCAGAAACTCAAAGTGCATCTGTGTTTGTTGGAAGAGATTTTCCTTCTTTAAACTGTTGTTGTGTTTATTTAAGAAAGCATTTCACTTAAAGTCTGAATGTTTTCAGCAATATTTCCAAAATAATCTCTTAGATAGTGATAATCTTTATCACTTTCTAACAAAAAGCCTAGAGGTCTAGGTTGCAAGCCCCATCAGGCTAGAGTCTGAGTGGGTTTGAATGAAAAGCTGTGGGTCTGTATTTCTGGCACCCTCCCGTCCTTCACTCTCTCCACACTTACTGAATAAACAGGTGCCCACTACATGGCCACAAAAATCTGTCAGCGCTTCCTCTCCCAGCCGTTAACAAACTGACCCATTTACTGCCCAGATAAACACCCACACTTTGACTTGGCCCACACTGTTCCTCAAAGAGATGGATTTAAGAGGACTTATCCCCCTGCAGTGGACCACCCTGGGCTTCTTAGTAGCTTCTTTTGAAATTTGTCACACTGTATTAAACATCTTTGGAGTGCAAATGACACCCCCAGTGGTTCATACTTTGTCTGTGTACACCATTATGTGTTTGTTGGAGCTCTGTGTGAAGATGACACTTAAAAACAAACACATCAGAGGAAACACAAACATGAAGCCTGAACCAGTACAGTATCCCAGGACTGTTGGATGCAGGGTCTTCTCAGACTTTAAATGGCCTTGGCTTCGAGACTTAATCCTTTCAGTTCAGCTCAGACTCTGAGCCCATTGAGCAACATGTGTTTCATAATGCCACTCTCAGAGGCATTATGCTGCATACAACACAACCAGTCCTCCAAGGCTTTTGTCCTAATCATTTCCTGTAATCAGCGGCAGAGCAGTGAAACGATAAAATTAAGAAAAAACAACCTTGTGCTCATTCCAGCTTGTTCAAAGTGGATGTTTTTTGAACACTACCGCACTGAATGCCAGCTACATGTTGTGTGTGTGTGTTTGTGTATGCACTTAACTGCAGTTCTCTTGTTTCTGCTTATCCCTACAATAACTGTAATGCTTCCTGGAGTTAGACATGACAGTCAGTGCAGTTTGGCTGAGTTCCCAAATACTTAAAGAAGCTGTAGAAGACAAATTATTTTGATTCATACTCAAAAGACGAGACAGGAGGGGTTAAGGCCTTGCCAACAATTGAAGCAGGATACAAATGGTGTAGAGTTTCATGGACACCATTTGAGACCTCGCATGGGGAAGGACTGGATAAACAAACATACGCTTGATTGGATGAGAGCCTCACTGTTTTCCTCCCCATCACTCTTTTTGGTTTTGTCTGTCAGTGTCAAAGAAAGCAAGCTATTCCTTTATAAAGGCTTTGTTCATAAAAGTGACACGTGACGAAATGATGGTTTGTTCTTGACTCTGTGGACAACCTGATCACACACACCATGTCAAATCAACACAATGAAAAGGACACTTCTCCTCTGCCTGTTGATACTTTGGCAAAAACTGCTGGCATTCTTGGGCAGTAAGCTAAACAGCATGGAGAGTGTTTTAATGTCAGACCCTGTTCTTCAATCCAGACGGTAGACAATGACAGACTATGGTGAGTGGATGTCTAAGGTGCTGCTCGCAAAAAAACAAAGCAACCCAAACCGTGAGCAGTAATGACAACAACAACAAGGTTATTTTTCCCTAAGTCATTTTTAAGGAGGCATTTTGCCTGGAGTAGAGAGTATAAGATGATGTGTAGCAGTGAGTTGAGACTGGTTTTTGCTTCTGCTGCTACTGTAACAAGCACTATAGCCTTTATACCTGAGACACGCTCTTAAATCTATTCAACCAATCTATCCAACCAATCTTCATTCTGCAGAAAAGAGCTATCAGACTTATTAGTAGAAGTCAATTCAGAGTTCTGTCAAACCCATTATTCCACAAATTGTAGTTATTAAAATTCCATGACATTATAGATTTCAGTATAGTACAAATCATGTACAAAGCTCATCAAAAACTGTCACCAAGCAACATTCAGAATTGTTTTGTAAAAAGAGCAAGCTGTTGTGATCTAAAATGATTTGAATGTTCAGAAAAACAAGATTTACAACCAAGTTAAAGGAACAGTAAATCACAGTAAGTGGGATAAACTTATGGGATAATCTGGAAAAGGGCATCAAACAGGCAAAATCAAAGTCAAATCTAATTTGTTGAGTAAATGGCTGCATTAAAGAAGTCTAGATAGAGCTCTTTTATGGATCCTTGTTTTCTGGGTTGTTTTCTGATTTTTTAAAAACTTTTAAAAATTTTTTTATTTATTTATTTATTTATTTATTTATTTTTTTGGGGGGGGCACAAATTATGTGTAATATGGCATGTTGGCCTGCAGCATTTTTTATTTTTATTTTTGCACAAGGTGATTTGTATAGGGGCAGACAAAACTTTTCTTTCCTTCTGCTACCTTTTCATTCATATATATATATATATATATATATATATATATATATATATATATATATATATATATATATATATATATATATGTATATATATATATATATATATGTATATATATATATATATATATATATATATATATATATATATATATATATATATATATATATATATATATATATATATATATATATGTATATATACATATATATGAATGAAAAGTAGCAGAAGGATATATTATATAACTTCTTTTTTTGTACTACATGTTTTACTTTTGTCAGGGTTTGGAAATAAAGTCAAATCAAATTTTAAAAAAAATCAAAGCTGCTTGACCAGCCAATACTTCAACAACATGTAAAAGCGTTTTTTTGAAAGGTAAGATAAAACCACTTTGCTTCCCATCTGGATCCTGCTCACCCTGTCAGTTTCCTGATTTGCATTACCATAGCTCACTATACATCATCCCTTTTTCAGCACACTAGAGATATTTCTGCATAGCAGCACTGAGTTACACAAGCTTTGTTTAATTTCCTAGGCCTAGTTTGAGGGACGTTTCTAAGTTTTGACTCTGCTAACACTTGAGGGATTTCACCAGCCGAAGAAGATACAGCTTAAATCTTACACCCAGCTTTAAGTAGGTGTAAAGTCCTCCATAAAACACTGTGGTCAAGATGGTGTTTCGTTTTGAATGGTCGAATGATTTTGAGGATGAGGTGGAGCTGGATGCTCTAAGCTGGTATTCTCATATTAATCCACCCATACAGGCACAATGTTGTTACTTTTTTTCAACGTATAATAACAAGATTAAAGAGATTAGGGCTCTGCTGTTTGCTGCCAGAACACAGATGGTGCATGTAGGAGCACAGAAGTGAAGTGTCTTATTAAAACAGAGGAAGGTCAAAGATTTACATGATCTGAGGTAAAGCCTGGGTTTTCCACAGATGATAGATTGCAGAATGAGCTTAGGGGAATTCTACATTTTCCACTTAGCTATGTTACTGTGATTACACAGAGAACACAACAGAAGGAAGACAACTTACAGGGGGATGTTATTTGGCCAACTAACAAAATACTTAATTAGGTTGGGCTTTGACTCAATTACCACTCACTTTCATGTGGTTTACAGATGGCTGCGCACTCTCCCCCCACTCCCCCTTCTCTTTCCTTTACGAGCCGCCAGTAAAAAAAAAAAAAAAAAAAAAGTCCTGTTGTGTTGCCTCATTGCTAATTTGAACCAGAGAAATGGTCATCTCCTTACAGTGGGCCCCGGTCTGCTCTGCAAGCCGAACCATCAACCCGCCCAACGGAGCCTGAGCTGGGCAGAAACCACACAAACCCAATTCTTCCTGACATGTGGTGAAAGTGTGATAGGGATATGGGAAACATCAGACAGGGCTGAAAAAGGGGGGTGGCAATAGATCCATTTCTAGAAAACAAAAGAAATATCGATGCTGGACGTGATGAAAGGGGGTAGAGAAAAAGTAGAAGGGGCTGTGTTTGCGGGAAAGAGCCTAGGAGAGGTGAGAGCACAGGAAAGATTTGTAGGTAGAAGAGGCAAGAAAGCGAAAATAAGCTTGGACTAAGGAGCAGTCGGTGTGTAGCAACCATGTGGCATCTTTGATCTGGCCGTGGATTTGAACCAGTGTCAACAAAAACATTCAGGGGCCGTCTGTTTGCTCCCAGACACAGATCATTCCTTTGCGAATTACTCTGCTTTAGTTCGCCACAACCTCTTTACTACACCAATGTTTGTTTACCCAGTCAAAAACACCGGGCCATTCCTCCAGTTGAGCAACGAGCTCAGTAATACCCAAAAACCCCTGCAATCAGCTAAACTTTCAATGTAGTTAATCTCTGGTGGGAAGCAGGAGTACGGGAGTCTTGAAGATTTAGAAGATGCATTGATTGTAAAACTGCTGCCTGTGTCTAACTTATTCAGCAGAAGTTATTTTTAATCCAACCTGTAATGCAGGATACATATTTACTCTTCCAGTCATTGTCTTCCATCTAAGGGGACCAGACATGTTTTTTATTCCTCATCGTCTGGAAGGAAAAGGGAGGGATAACAAGGAGGTGGAGGAGGAAGATGGGGATGCAGACATGTCTGCCAGATCGTAACAGTGAGAGGATGTGTCCTGAATGCTGTGTCCCTGCCATATGACATCCTGCTGATTCAAACCTCATGTTGAGGGAAAGACAGCAGAGAGAAAACAAAGTGTGATGCTACTTCAGGGGTGACGTGCTGAAACAGTGTATAAAAGCTTTAGTAGAAGTGGAATATCTTGCTCCCTGACTTTGTTTGTTCCAAAAGCAACCAGGCCTGAGTTATGTTGCACTTTCAGAATCAAACTTTGATTTATCATGGCTTTGATGACTCAGAACCTTTCACAGGATTCTTTGCTAAATGCTAAAATTATGTCACCTCAAAGGACTATGAAAGTGGGATTAGGTTGAACAGATTGACAGAG
The DNA here is from genome assembly GCF_033239565.1 of Halichoeres trimaculatus. Classification (NCBI taxonomy): domain Eukaryota; kingdom Metazoa; phylum Chordata; class Actinopteri; order Labriformes; family Labridae; genus Halichoeres; species Halichoeres trimaculatus. The sequence continues at coordinate 22,498,852 of NW_027437192.1, forward strand.
ACAGATCACCCAGCCTCACAACTCTCATTGCTCTCCAAAGGGTTTATTCCAAATTTAGAAGCTAATTTCTTAAATGTTAAAGTCCCCTGTGAAATACCTACATAGCATCAGGCCACCAACTAGAAACTTAGTCAACTAGCCTGTCATCATAATAGAAAATAAGGCAGCATCAGAAACAGTTTTTGGCCAGGGTTTTGGCATTCATTTCTTAAAAATAGGTGTCCAGTCTTCATAAACAACAAAATTAACATGATGAATATGTGAAAAAATAAAATAAAATTGTTTTCTATGTAAAAGAAGTAACAACAAACTAAAGCAATTCAGTGATCCATAGTAAAGCCTCTGTTTAACTTGCGGTTTACTGGCATTCAGCTGATACCAACTTTAAAGAAATGAGACGTCTATGCAGTTTAGAAGAGAAAGTCTTTGTTTAAAATTGTTTAATGCTAACTAGCAAGCTCCTAAAGCATGAATCCCTTGGTCAAAAGACTGAGCTGAGCCTTAGACCCAAGGTCAAGAGCCTGGACACCTGGATGTAGCTTCAATTAGGGCAGTTACTCTTTGCATCAAGAGTAGCTGGTCAAGATGGTTCAGGTATCTGATCAGGTTGGCCCCTGGATTTCCCCCTGTAGATCTTTTCTGTGCATGGCTGACTAAAAGGAACACCTAGCTTGCTTGAGAGATTGTATGGTATTCTGCTGCTGTACCTTAATGCCAAGGTGGGTGAATGGATAAATGGAAGAACAGGGGCTGGCTGTAAAGGTCTATAAGTATAGTTGAAAAAATAACAACCAATGCATTGTTTTGTGATGCTCTATTCCAGGTGTAAGAAAGGACCCAAAGAGTTGTACCTAACAGACTTTGATTTGCAGTGTATAACAACAGAATGCTTTGTCCAATAAATATGGTTCAGGTATCAGGAACTCAAGGGAGAAATTGTAGATCTTCCCATCTACCCCACTGCTGGGATTAGATTACTCTCAACATCATGTCATCAAGGATGGAGGTGAAGGCCAGCTGTGCTAAGCCAGGTGTTAAAAAGTAGGGAAACGCACAAACATCGTCCAACTTTTACTTGTAGCCAATGACAAATCCAGACCCATCAACACTTATGAGGAACGTCAGAGACCTCCTCCAGTGGAGCACAGTATACACTAACAGCGCCCTAATGAATTGAGCCTTTCCCTGTTGGTCTGTGTGTCTATGTGTGTGTAATCTGAAAACCAGGCTCCCTGATGTTTCTCCCTGCTTTCTGTCTCTTTTTTGTTCCCATGCTTTCTTTTGTTGATCGTAAATGACTTGCCGTCCCCTCTGGAGGTTTGCTTGTTGAAAGGCATCTCGAGAGTGATGATAGTTGGAAAGTCTTAGCATATAGCTCTTCCCACTCAGGGATAATGATCATAAGTGAAACCCGGTACCACTGAGTAGTAGCAAAGATGCTACCGAATCTTAAGACCCACCGCAAACTTTCCAGTGTATATCTTGAGAAAAGTCTATCTGTGGTAACCTTTGGCAACTAAGAGGAAAAGAAAAGAACATAAACTAAAAGAAAAGGATCATTTAGACTATTGATTTTCATTGTTTTGTCCCTGACTTCACTTTGTTGAAGCTATTTGAAACTCTACCCCTGCAGCTGTGCTGTTACTGTTGGATGAAATGAGACAACTTCAGATTTTTTTATTTCTGGATCACAGTAGCATTGCGAAAGTAATAGTCCCTTGTCTCAAGGTATGACATCAGAATCTGGACACGTAAAGACTACTTGCTGCATGCAAAAATCCAACACCAAACCACTCTGTGTAGCAAGGCAAAAAGTTAAAGGTCCCGTATGATTAGATTTTGAGCTACTTATGTCGTATGTTAGTTGTCTTTTTAGCTAGGCATAAATCCAGCCTCTGTGAAGGATCTGCAGCTTCACAGCTTCTAACATTATTATCTACAGATGGATGTAGAGGTGTTAAATCCAAAACAAATGTTCAACACTCCAGAAGAACCTTGGTGAAAGGTTTTTTAATAGAATAGAATAGAATAGAATAGAATAGAATAGAATAGAATAGAATAGAATAGGACTTTATTGTTATTGTAACAAGTACAACAAAGTTGAAGTCACAGTAGCAATCAAGAAAACAAATGTAAGAAAGTGTATAGAAAGTGCAAAAAGGTCCACAAGAAAATAGATGATGACAGCTTGTCCATCATTGTCCAGTTCAGCCAGCCTCCACCTCCACAGGGTCCAGGACTGAGCTTCTTCAGCAGTCTGTTCAGTCTCTGTCTCCTGGATCCTGTCTGCTCACAGCAGGCGAAGCTCTTCCAACGTAGCATTGGTGTCTGACGTTAGCTCCGTTAGCCTGTCTGTGAATAGTATGATGCTACTCTGCCCTCTGGTATCCCCTCTGTTGCTGGGTTAGCACAGCTAGCTCGTCCATCTTATTGGAGATAGATCTTACGTTCCCAATAACGAAGAATGGAAGGACAGGTCCATGTTGTCACTTCTTAGCTCTCACCTGAGAACCAGCACGTCATCCTCACCTCCTTCTCCTCACCTTGTGGGAAGACATCAGGCCTTACACCAATTAGCATTGACATGCTACAGGCTGCTAACAGCTGAGTTCACATGTAAACAATGTGGCCATTGATTGTGTGGTTTGGTTGATGGCTGTACATCACATCTGACTTTCATGCAAGATACCACAAATACAGACCTGTGATTAGATTTTTAATATGATCATTGATCAAGTTAGTTCTGCAACTTCCCTTCAATGCAATGATACTGAGAGGACAGGAAGAGGACAAACATTAGCTCTTGTTCTACCAGTGTACAAGACTGTCCAAATAGATCTCAGTTCTGACATACACATAGCATATTCACAGTGTTGGCCTGTTTGTCGATTCATTTGACATTTTGATTCCATCTTCTGTTGTGTCCTAGCAGTTTGGCATTTTGCTTGAATACCGCCTACGTGTCTTGACTGTCTATTGTCAAAAGATGGCATGGCAGGCCTATTGTCTGAAACAGTCATCTGCAGAACACATCCCTGCTCTCTGCACTGTGACTAAGACTTTGTGTCACCTCTTTCCTGAACGTACTCCAAGCTTCAGGGATTACAAAGTGTTGTCATGCCTCATTTGTGACCTCAGATGCACTTCATCCTATGTCCTCTCGACATCATCTCTCTCGACATTTCTCTGAAAGTGCATCATTCACTCCATAGAGGGCGTCTGGAATGTGTCTGTAATCACTTTTCGTGCATTTTTCTGCAACAAGAGGGGAGCTTAGACAGTAACACAAAGTCTGTACAATGGGTGGGAGCATATGCAGACATAGAGGCTTACAGGCAAAGTGATAGTGATGTTTTTTTGCATACGAAATCATCTGATGTACAGATAAAGAAATTAATACTGGCTGGACAATTTCTCTCACGTCCTAGAACAAAAAACATCTTTATTCTGTTGACACATGATGCTTTTGGAAACACCAGCTTTCAACTCCAGATGGAAGGGTTTTGTCTTTACAATCAGTCTAGACTCCATTTATTTTCACATCTGCGCCTGTGCGATAAGCAAATCGTAGCCATTACCTTATGAGTGTGAGAGGGCAATTGTGTGCAGAGAGAAATGGAGGCAGAAGAAGGAGAGGGAAAAAAGGCAAAGCAGCAGAAATGAGTGAGACCACTGTGGGAGATGTGGTGAGCATCAAGAAGTGGGGGTGGAAGTGGAGGAGTTGGGGAAAGGTTTTCGTTGGGTGGGTGAAAGAAATTTGGCATAGTCCATGGAAACGAGGTCTGGAGCCGGCGCACACTCACGCACAAACACATAACATACAGACAAGTAGAGGACAGACACCAGCACCCATCATTCAAACAGCATTTAAAGGTCCATTTAAGTCATTCCAACAAAAACTGCATTGGTTATGATACGCTGTCCAGGGCAGACAGAGGGAGAGAAAGTTATGGCATGGGACTGAAAAGTGAAAGGGGCAGTGGACAGAAAATACAGGAAAAGAAAGTCAGACAATGTTTGTTTTCAAGTCTGTGCTTTGAGTCTTTTTCTTGTGATTCTTTCAGGTTACTTTTTCTCTGACGCAGTTTTTAAGTCTGGGAAAATGTTTCAAAGATAGAGCGGTTGTCTAAAGGGTTTATATTTCTTTTGGTGTTATCAGTGATCAGTTTGCGTCCTCTCAGCATAACTCAACATAATCCCCAATGGTGTAGTTCTGTTGGATTGGAGGCAGCAGTCGATTTGATATAACTTTTCTAAATTCTGACCACAAGTTGGCAATGTTTTACCCACACAGATATCATCCCGTGCAGCAATTTACAACCTCATGCTAATGCTGACACCAACTGCTACTGGTGTTGGACTCTAACCCTTCTTAAAGAGCCCAAAGAGTACCCTAAGACACAACCCGTCTCCAAAAACGTGGCAGATTGGATCAACATGTAATGGGGAAAAAAGGGAGGGGGGATATGTCTGCTTCACGACCTTAAATCTCCATCCAAGGCCAACAGCCCCATCAGCAGCATTGCATTCCAATGACTGTTATTTCGGCATTATGTCTATTTGTGCTGTTCTCAGCTGAGGCTACGAAAAGCCGTCTAAACACAGCTCCCTCATACCACACGATCCTGGCCAGAGTTAGCACAGACGTGTGAGTGCAAATATGGAGCAGAATGACTTTGGATAATCGCTGATACTTGACTTTTTGTGTCCTTTGTTTCCCCAAACTTTTATCTTATTCAAGCATGCAGATCCTCATACTTCTTCACCTAAATTACCTGAAACATTTTAACACCTCAAATAAACTAGATATGTCTGCAGTCCGACTCTGTTCCGTTGCGTCTGGACTGCGTTTGTCCACTCACACTGGCTGTGTTTTCAGTCTGACAAGCTTTATGACTAACAGACAGCTGGAGTCACAGACCAGGGAGTTCAGCACTTCCCGCTCTACTGATAAGTCTCTCTTCATTCATGTTGGGCTGCAAAACCTCAAACCTGTTGACTTCTGGTCTGGCTCCGCTCATTATGTCTGTTTATAGTTGTGGTCAAGCTAAATACAAACTGATTTTACATGATTTGTTTTAATCTGGAAGTTACTGGGTGTTTTTAGGTAGTTTTTGGTCACAAATTCCTGTCCCGCTTGATCTTCCCTGCACTTCATTTTTGCGTCACAGCTCTGCATCTGGCAAAGTAGAATGGCTGCACAGTACCAGCGACACGGCTGACCAGCCATGCAGTCACAGTGCAACAAAAGAGATCCAGTGTAAGTTGACGCATTGGCTTGAATGAAACCTATTTGATCAGTTTGCCGTTGCCTGGATGAACTGCAGACACTTTTGTATCTACTGATGAATCTGGTGTATTTCAGCCGTAAAGCTCAAATTTGGCTGTGACCATGCAAATAGTTTTGGCTTTATTTTCTAGGCTCTCAGAAATGCATCTCTGAATTTTGCATTGCCTTAAAAAAAGATGAAATAAGGAACTGACTTGTAGCCTGCAACACAAAGAAGAATTGGAAAATGAATTGGAAGTAATCAAAACCATATTCTATTTATATCAAAATGATTCAGAGACATCAAAGTTAACGTTACATCTAAAAAAAAAAAGTTATTGTGCCGTTTAACACTGTCGGGTTGCATGACCTCAACATCTAACAATACTCTGTTTGAGAACAGCTGGGATCAGTTTCTGAAATTGTGAAAGGATAATGTCATCCCAGTCTAGCCTGATATAAGATAATAACTCAGCAGATTGGGGTCACATTTTGTGACTTTGTCACATTTTCTTCCAAAAGGCATTAGATGCTGATAGGTAACAAGTCAGGACATGCAGGTGGTCTAGTGTAGCACCAGGACTCCTCTACTAAGGAGCCGTGCTGTTGTGCTACATGCAGAAAATGGCTTGGCATTGTCTTGCTGAATTATGCAAAGTGCTCCCTGAATAAGGCATTGTCTGGATCGAGGCATATTTTTGCTCCAAAGCCTGTTTTTATTGCTGCTTGTGCTTTTAGATGTGTAAACTAGCCATGCCTTGGCATCAAGGCATCAACCCATAACATCATAAATGCTTGCTTTTGAAATGAGTGCTGTTAAACAGACAAGTGTTTTCTCTTCTCTTTGGAGTGTAGGACCACATAATTTGTTTGTCAAATTTTACACAGCATCACAATTTCTGGGCTGTGGGTAGTGCTGCTGTCTCACAGCAAAATGTCCCTGGGCAGGTACCTTTCTGTATTTGCGTTCTCATCGATTGATCAGGAAAAATCCAAGGACGTGGTCACACTGGCAAACCGTGCCATGCTCAAGCAAGCTTCAGCCCTAAAGCACATTTTGAATGGCCAGTGTGACCGTAACCATGCCATGCCTGAGCACCATTCACTTCTCTGCTTTGGTGTACTTCGGAGAGGTGGGTTTTGGCACAGTTTACTTCTTGCACGCGGACAGTGCATGTGATCAATGATGTATGATCACCGTGAGCGCATCTCAAGACGCTTATTTTAAACAAAGTGGGGCTGTGTCTGACCAAAACAATGTAACATGAGTGAAAAGTCTCTAAAGTTGTAGCAGTGCTCTCTGTGACTCTGATGAGATCGCGCTTCATGTAAACAAACAGGCAATACGCATGTGTGATACCCGCTAAAGTCTGGTCCAGATTGGATTAGTGTGACCACTGGCCGTACTCTCCAGCGGGGAAACGGCGCTGCGGGGGGGCAATCGTGCTTAAGCATGGCATGGTTTGGATGGCCAGTGTGACCGCACCCTATGTTGCCCCATGTATGAGTGTGTGCATGAAAGGTTGTGTCTGTGGGGGTTAGCTCTGTGATAGGCTGGCGAGGATGCACCCACTTCACACCCAATGACAGCTTCCCAGTTTCAGGTGTGCACACTCCACCTCATCACTCAGAGCTCTCTATCCCAGATTCACAGAGCACTTACTGGCTTGTTCTCCTGGTCACTTACCACAGCATGCACCACCTCCACCTCCAACTCACATAAAGTTTTCTTAAACTAACAGTCCTTGCATGAGTTGATGTCTCCACTCCCCATTTTGTTTTGTTTTGCTCAGAAAAAAAAGTGTTGGGGTTTTCACTCCTACCTCTCTAAACCTAAGTAAACATGCTGGCTTCCAAACCATACAGACTCACGCTGAAGAGACGCGTCAGACGGGGCCTGGGGCTTATGCTTTCTCAGTAGTGGATGAGTGATTTGAGGGGAAAGAGCGGTTTGTGTGCAATTTACATACACGGGTTGAGTCATTCCGGGGTCGTTTGTGGGCTGCAGGCAACCATTCTCTGCCTCATGACAGACCGTCATATCTGTGTTTGAGCGCCTTCATCCCCACATGGTCTTTGATTTATTTTCAACCCTGGTCTTCCTCTTCTTGTAAGAAGAGAACAAGAGAGGGATGTTTGCATTAGCAAGGGAAAAGAAGAGAGGAAGTCGAAAAAAAAAAATTAAATTGGGAGACAATAGAGAGAAAGACAAGACAAACAATCCATTTCCATTGTGTGCTGCATGCCCTTGGAGCACAGATTTATAAATGGTTTGATGATACTCTTAACCATCTCCCTTCTTTCTGTGCCCGCTAGCGTAATGTTGCTCAACTGGAAAACAACATTAGAAGTCCTCCATCTGGTTGCAGTTTGTATCTCGTGCCAGTTTGGGTGGGAGTGATACAAAGACCTCCAAGGCGTTTAAAACAACAACAGCTCACAGTCGAGAAGACTGGTTGCATATTTCTAGCTACTGTAGCAATAAACACGCTCACACAGAGACACATGTTCAGGCTCAGAGAAGCCCGAGTGGGTAACAATTTAACTAATATACATGGGATATCTGGTGACTGATTTCATTCAGGAGAGAGGTATGATGATAAGATATTAACAGGGGTGAAGATTCTGTCTTGTATGGTGAAAGAGGTGAAGAAAGTACGGCATGTATTGGGCCCATGGCAAGTGCACTGGTGGAATGTCCCAGGGTGTTTTAATGGAGTTTGTCTCTCCACACCTGTGGAACTAATAGCGAGCCACTGAAGTCAGATGTCCTATGAAAATATTTGGTGGAATGAGAGAGGGGGAGAAGGGGGGCATGGCTCAGTTCGAAGGTTCATACCTAAAGACAGGCGTGTAGCTTGGCGAACGCCTAGGATTTCCATTAAACTGCAGGTTTGAGGAACAAGATAATTGCTCTAGCAGAGACTCCAGCCTGAACTCTGTCTCCTTCTCTATCCCTGTTTCTCATAGTTGCACTCTGGCCCATGTGCTGCCGAGTCTCTCAGAGAAAAACAACATTTGCATGCATGCTGCTGTTATGCAGTTGCATAGTTTTAAGACTGATGAAAGTAATTTAATTCTTACAAATGTGTGTTTGCGGAAACCAAATGCTCAATATTCTGGGGAACATTTGCACATTTTGAATTAAATTAAGGAGTTCAAAGCACTTTGTGGATTACACTTGTGCCTTGAGGGTGCATGAGACTTTTATAACAGGAATTAAATAATTTGCAAGATGCATGGCTTTTAAACTACAAACGTTTTTTCCTCTTTTTGTTTTCAGCCGACAACTGTGATATGCTTACAAAGGTTTTATGAGGTCAGTGAGGATTAGAAGCCAGAATGCGGTATGGAAATGGTCCTGGTAGCATTAGAGGTTTGGTTGAGGCTTTCCAGTGTTGCAAACACCCCGTGTTGCTCCCACTTTCCTTCTTTAAAGTCAGTGATGGCAGTGGTTATCACAGATGATGATGTTCCCACGTTTTTTTCTTTACAAATAGAAAATGCCTCATAATGGTTAAGCCTGGGATTAGGGAGCTTTTAACCCCTATAAAGGCTGACTATTGGCCAGTAGTCGTACATTCTCCGATAGTCTTAGTTTTAGGCCATTCTAGCAGCTTGGTTCAGAGATATCAGTGTTAGCTGATCAGTCAGCCCAGTGATCACGACTGAAATATCTCAACATCTGCATGTGATATTGGTAAATGTTGGTTATGTGATTACTGTGGTTACCAAACAGAGTTTTCTGATAATTCACTTCAGTACTTTGGGACAGTTTGAAGATCATAAGTTACAAGAAATCTGTTCTTTTCCGGTCAGATGTGGACTGCTTTTATACTTTGTCCTAAATGTAAAGGTCTGATTTTCTGCAGTGTGACCAGCCATGGTGGATCTAATGTAACACTGACCCGTTCACGCCTGAGCAACCATTGCCACAGTTTTGTGCTGGCACTCAAAGAGCCATCACTGAATTTTTCTCTTAACTCTCCCCTCTCACTGCCATCAGCACACAGAAATGCAGGCTTCAAAAGCAGATTTGGGCAAGTGTCCACTAACCGCTTTTTTGGCAACAGCAGCTTCCACAACCTAAGTTTCAGGGTGCTTCTCATGAACACTTACTGCTGCTAGGTTCTGAGACTTCCCGAAAAATATTTCTGCTTTCTATAGTGGTGAAAGTAAGTTTGTTTCAAATTGATCTGACTGTTTAATATGCCCTGTATCACCACTGCTGTAGCACTAGCACATAGTTTAGAAAATTTACCGACACAACCAAAACATCAACATAAAGGCAGAGGAAGGGGTTTGAGGCAGACACTGATACTGACACACATGTATAGAGGCCCAAAAGTAATGATTGAGCAGGATTGTTTCTGTAAAAGTTGACATTTTATTTTTTAGGAAAATCCCGCAGACTCTACCTTTCAAGTTTTGACTTCATGTTGCTTCCTTGAATATTTTTTTTTTCATCAAAGCCACTGACTTCTTCAGGATTAATAAGGATTTTCTGGAAACTATTTTGCATTTCCTTACTCTAACATGAAAACCTACATTAAAGCTGTCAGAAACTACAGAGAAACTACAGAGAAACTACAGAGAAACTACAGAAACGATCACTTTGTGAGGCACAAAGACATTAACAGATTTTTCTCAACCGTGATGGAAAACCATTAGTGCATGTAAGTGGTGGCTTACATCATAGCAGCAGCGGTGGTACATTGATAAGCTAGTTTTCAGGATTCCTTTCCATGATTAGGGGTTAGGCCACTGGAAACATACCATAAATGCAAATGGGAACGCTGTCTGTGTAATTTAAGTGTTTAAGACCAATCAAATTATATGTGTAGGAAAAGCCTCATCCTAAACTAAAAGCCACGAAAGGCAAACTTGATCAGAGCTTTACTGGGACTGAGTGAAGGGTTATTTAATCCTTTACTTGTTTTATGAGACAAACTTTCACACTGAATCATGATTGTGTCACTCTATTCTTGCAAACATGCAGAGCTGCTCTACCATAGCTCAAATCTTGGCAAACATCCAGATTGATACCCTACTCTTTTGTGGTAAAGAACCTGCATTAATTGAGCGACAAGGGTAACAACCACAATGATTTAAGTGCTTTGTAATTGGGGACTATACTATGTCACGGCACAGGCTCAGAAGTGTTTGTTGGGTGGGCTTTGATCGTATTTATTGAACTGGCTTTATTTTCAATAATGTTGGCTGCCCCCTGACTTTAACCAACAGGTGCTAAGCTGCTGAGCAGATGCTGCTAGTTCAAAGGTAAGGTTAGCCATTACTAGATTTTACAGGGTCACATTCCTCCCAGACACAGATTTTAAATTCCTCCCGGAGATGTTAAAGAAAGAGGTGTAAATGAATAATGGAGGGTTTTAATTGAATTATTAGGTTGTGTCTCCACAAAACTAGTGGTACTGTTTTGTCAAGTTGTGTTGAGTGTGTGTCAGCTTGGATGAGGAGGAAACAAAAGCCCCCCTTCATTTTCCCAGCCATCCTCTGTCACTGGAACAGAGCTGACAGTGGGCAGACAGAGGGCAAATAACTCTTTGGATCAAGCCCCATTTCAAGCTATGGCAAAGTGCCGAGCTGCCCCGTACCTCACAACTTTTCCTCTCAGCCAGACTTTAATCTTCATCTCACTTTGATATCAAAGACAGACTCGCTAATGTGGGAGGAATGGAGGGACGGAGGGAGGGAAGTGTAAAAAAAGCCAGGGGGGAGTAATGAGGGAATAATTGGAGAATATGGTTTCCAAAGCTGTGTTTTTTCTTATGAAGCAGAGAGACATATTCAAGACTGGAGATCAAACGATGTGGTGCTTTTTATGCTCTCAGACCACAATGAAGGAAGGAGCTGAGGTTTCCCGCAGCGGCCTGCTCTGTGTCTTCCGAGGAACTCGAGCAGCTTTCTCTTTCTCTGTCTACCCTCTTTTCCTCCAGTGTCTCTCCTCTTTCTTACCATTAATCTGCTGTGTCATTTGTTGGAAGTCAGTCTGGACTTTGCTTTAAGTCCCCTAATAAGTCTGCAGATGATATCTTTTGCTCTGACAGTTAAAATGGCATGCTTTTAAACCTGTCTGCCATGTGGGTCTGTTCTACCTTTTTCCTTTAGTATAGACTAAAAGGACTTTAGAAAGCATCAAATAAATCACTGTCAAACTGAATGAGTCACATTCTGCAGCTATAAAAGTATCAGGTGTTTAACAGAACATAAAGTCTGCTGTGTGCACCGTTTGACAGATCATGAAAAAAGGCTGTATTCCAGAGGAAACAACATGTTTCCTCATTCATGATCTCACTGTAACACTTGCACATAGATTGGAGGCATCTGCCTCAGCCTGGTCAACCTAACTTACCCTGAGTCGCAGTCCCTGTTCATCATATTCTGCCTGCTGTCCGCCTCCTCTCCACTTTGCTCATATTTGCCAACTGACAACTTGTAAACAAACTTGGTGAAAGAGGTCACTCAACACCCACTTCTCTCTCTCAAATCCCCTCTTCATCTCTGTCATTCCTTATTTTGGCGTGTCGGTCATTAAGGTTTGTTTGGAGTAATAACACGGAGGAGACTCCCACCCTTGGAGAGATTTAGCTCACTGGAAGGACTGAATATGACTTCACAAGGGTATACCTTTCACCCCCTCTTCCTTATTAACCTTCCATCTCAGAGCCCGTCATACCACACAGAGTTTAATTTTTCTAAAATAAATGTGAATTACGTAAGCATTGAGCTACTTCTTAGTACTGTACTTAATGTATATTTTGGTACCACTTGTTGGCTGTGAAAATAAGCTGTAAACAACACTGAATAGAAAACAGAATGGTAAAACTTGTCCTAACTTCCAAATGCTATGTAGTGACCATTTGCAGTCATGTGACAACTACAGAATCATTCACTACAGTAGACGATGGAAGTTGAAGTGTTGGTATAAAACTCCTGCTCATTTTGTATGATAATTACACTGAAAGTTTTTTTTGGAGCCAGAAAAGCAACAGAAAGCATCCCATCTAAAACAATTATCAGTGACTGTCGAATGAGGTGAAAGCCCGGTGTTATCGCCCTGTTAATTCGGCCCTACTGGTTCCTACGACAACCAGTTCCCACATTTCAGTGGTTAAAGATAAAGATAAGATAAAGATAAGATAAAGATAAAGATAAAAAATACTTTATTCATCCCCGAATAAATCTGGTTAGTGTGTTTAAGAAATGGCATGCATCTGTTCCAAGATTTGTTGGCCCATTCTGTAAAATCTCCAAAACAAATCTTGGAACCATTATCGGTGAGCTGATCATCTGGTGTATATTGAATGCGTCTTCGCTGACCGCAGAAGTTGGTGCAACAGATGAGCGAGGAGATCAGCTAATTCAGAACAAGCACAACAAGGTAGCCCTTGTTACAGTTGTTGTTGTCCGGCTCTTGCATTGCAATTTAAGTTGCCTCAGGGGCTGTTTACACGACAACAGTTTTAGGGTGAAACGGAAAAGTTTTGTTGTATTTTAGCCTTGCATTTACACGGAAACGGTGTTTCAGCTGACTTAAAACACAAACTTTTGAAAAAGGCTTCCATAGTGGGATTTTTCATTGCTGTGTAAACAGTAAGCTGGTGTTTTCAGTGGAAATGCTGATGTCACACTCCGCTTTGTGTGAGCGCATACAACAGGACAACAGTACCGTTGTTACGATCATCGCAAACTGCCACATTGTGCTTGTGCTGCTCAATCTGCTGAGTCTGCTGACTGTCTTTCAACAAAATGAGCATCTGCTGATCCACTTTTGCACTTAGTATTTCCCAGTTCACCAGATGATCGGCCCAACTGTATTTCGGTGGAGATCTCCCAAAAGCGGCTTCTGGACAAGGCAGTTATAGCGCCAACTACTGGCCCGACATGCTTAGTACAGCGTTCTCATGCCCTCGGTGTGTAAACACAGATGTTTTTCACAGTGTTTTAGTGTTTTCTGATGAAACATTGTCATGTAAACAGGGCTACAATGAAAGTGTGATGCACAGCTGCAAAGTGGAGTGTGGCGCAGGCATTTTCACCAAAAACTCTGGCTTGCTGTTAACATGGCCACGTTTCAGAAAAGTTCGACTTTGGAGGCTGTTTTCAAAATTGTACATTTCAGATTTGCCCAACTGCAGTTTCTGTGTAAATGAGGGGCCAAAATCAAAAATTACCTTTACCTCAAAACCGTTGTCATGTAAATAACCCCTATGCTTGTGATATTAGCAACTGATTCTTATCAGCCTTCCTTTAGATCAGATTGACTCCTCTTCATCATGGGGCTTTGATTTAATTTGGCACATTTGAGCTTGTTGTTGTTTGGAGTTGGGAAATAATCACCATTAACACTGCAGGGTAATAAATATGTTTTATTTAAGTGACCTTGTGCACTGTGAAGTAGAAGCATGAGCTTTAGTAGAGACACCATGCATGAGAAAGTTTAGAGAGTTAGACAGAACAACAGCTGCTCACCCAGATGTTTCAGAGGACAGAACTATTTTTCGAAGAACACGTGCATCTTGTGCTGTCTACAACATCAGCCTCTGTTTCTTTTTTTGAATCATTAGCTTTGGAGACACTCTCTTCAAGAAGTCTGGCCTTTGCCGCCTCCCTGCTTAAGTTCATCCTCCCTGTCTACTCCTCTAGTGTCCAAGGATGTGTCTTATTCTCAAGTCTGTGGTGTAACTTTTATTCCTCTCTAACTCTCATATTCCTCCCACCAATCCTCCCGTCCCATCCAGCTGCCAAGTGGAGACAAAGAAGCTGCTTCAGCCCTCCTTTGGTCTGGTGATTATCTAAGCGAGGGCCCATCAATCTAAACTAACTCCAGACTCTCAAGAATGTCCTCTTCCCCTTGCTGCCAGGTTTGAGATAAACACATATCTGATCTTGAGAAACCAGCTTTTAATGAACCATTGGATGCATGCAAGCTAATGCAGCCTCCTTACATTTATCATAACCTCTCAAACCGGGCTCCGTCATGCTAGATTGACTGATATGATCTGATTAAAAGCACCAAGCATCAGTCCCACTATTCAAAAACTGAAACATACTTCCTCAGTGTTTCTTTACTTCCACTAAATTTCAACCGTTTGCTTCATGATGCATAATGAGGTTATTATTGTGTCTGGCCTCGCTAAGGTTGAATGTGCTGTTTTATTGGCTCTTGGCAGCGCTGCAGGAATTCCATGAAGCAGGTGAACAAGGAAATGGAGCTCATTCAACACTACACAATTATATCTAAATGTTTGTTGTCATTAAAATATCTTTCCTTTTTTCCCCTCTTCTCTTTCCTGGGAACCAGCACTCAAACCCTGCTTTCTGGGGAGCAGATGAGGCTGTTTCATAAGCCATTTCACATTAATTTGTCCAGAGTTTTTGTGTTTACAGCAATAACAGTGGAACAAATAATTTCTTTTCACTAATTTGAACCATACTTGAGATATACCATCTTTCATATGGCACACAGAGGCATATAGAAGCCAAGTTTTATAAGTTTGCATCATTGTTATGCAGACAGCTCTCAGTTCCTCAGGACAGCCCCAGACTGACAATGATGTCCGCTTTTGATCTCCGACGTTCGTCGTTCTTGTCTCATAGCGACTGGAACATTCCTTTGTGTGTCTCTGATCACCTCCCGATGACTGGGATGTGGAGATAAGAGAGAGGGAATGAGAAGATCTGGTTTTAATATAAAAAAGGAGCCCCGATGAAATCAATCACACTAAGGGGAACTGAACAGGGAGTCACCCGGATCGCGATTAGTGTCAAGAGAGTTGATGGGTGTTGACAAGACGGGTGGGAAGGTCAGAGGGAGAAGCAGTGTCAGCAAGGGAGACAGAGGGAGAGACGAAGAGAGGAGGAATCTCCTCTTTCCTCTCTGTGTCGTTGGTTTATTTTGGAGGAAATTTTGAGTCAACCTCTGTGTCTACCAGGCAGCTTTGACTGATTGAATTCTTCTTTGATTCAATGGATGAAACAGATGACAGCATCAGTAAAGCTGATACAGCATAAACAATCAAGCAAATGCAAAATGCTATAATACAACTTTTGTTACCAGAACCAACTCACATTTCTGCTTCTACTTTTGAAACAGTGAGTCCATTATAATGGCAGCGGTCTGTACCTTGGCCCCATTGCAAACCTGCAACATATCAGTTAGCAACTTTTTGTTTCCTCTTGTTCATTATACAAACTCTGATTATTGAAACAGGACACAGTGCTTTGGCAAACCTGCAAGTTTCTGCCTCCTTTCCTTCCTTGATGCTTAACAAACACTTTCCTAAAGCTGCACTTGATCACAAGCAAATTAGCAGACAGTGCACCCTATTTGTCTTCCGCCTGAAAAACCATGAAATCTGAGTTAATTATCAAATATAATCCAAATAAAATTCAGTTTGATAAATGCTGCTTGCATTTTATTCTTTTGGATGTTTATTGTAATGAAATTGCCAGATTTACTCTTAGGTCTGTTTCTAATTGACTGACTTAGAGAACATGCTGTATTTGCACCAGGAAGTGTCTTCATTTTTCCTGAAATGTACGTACACATTAAAAAATCCAGCAGGTCTTAGAGACATTGTTTGGTTATGATTGTTGAGTGGGTATAGTTTTAACATCAGTTATTATGATATATCAGGCAACAGGAAGCTTAAATGCCATGTCCTTAGCTAGAGTCATTTAAATGTTGACAATCTAACATTTATTCTAGGTAACATCTCCCTTATAGATAAGCAGCTACAAAGCCAATGAATAGTGTGACATCAAGTTATTCAAAGTTTAAAACCTATTTGGCAAAATAAGGCCAAAAACCAATACTAGATGACCCAAATGGCACTGCATTAAAAACAATCCTAACTCTGTAGTGGTATTCACTGCCTGGGCTCAGTCACTGTCTGTGAACACAGTCTTTTTTTGCTGTATTTACGAATACAGTTTAAGGGGCCGTTTACACAACAGTTTTAGAGTTAAACTCAAAAGTTTTGTTGCGTTTCAGCCTAGTGTTTCCTTAAACGCAAATTTTTGAAAACGGCCTCCAGAGTGGGATTTTTCTGAAACACTTTTGACACCGTTGCCATGTAAACAGTAAGCCAGTGTTTTCAGTGGAAACGCTGATGTCACACTCCGCTTAATGCGAGTGCATACAACAGGACAACAGTACCGTTGTTACAATTGTCGTGGTCTACCGTGTTGTGCTTGTGCTTCTTAATCTGCTGAATCTGCTGACTGTCTTTTAACAAAATGTGCATCAGTTCCTCCACTTTTGCACTTAGCATTTAACAATACACCAGATGATTGGCCCAACTCTACTTGCGTGGAGATCTCCCAAAAGCGGCTTCTGAACAAGACAGTTATAGCGCCAACTACAGGCCCGGCATGCTTAGTACAGCGTTTTATAGAGGAAATCACAAATAAACAGCATTTGTCATAGCATCTGGTGCCATGACATGGGTAGAATACACGTTTGGAAAACCAACATTAACGACAAACAATATGTACAAGTTTGGGGGCAACATGTACAGCACATATTATGACAGCATCGCTCTCAAGTAGAAGAGCAACCAGTAAAATGCAGCAGTGTTGAATATAACAGTGTATTTTATATGCTCTCAAAGTTTCATTCTCCCCATCCAGAGTGTGTGTGATACTACTCAGAGCTCCTAACTTGTCTGGTCAGACCTACGCTGCTCTCTGGTGGCTTTGTTAGCCTTTAAAATTGCTGGCCTTGACTTGTTATACAATAATCCCATGGGACCAATCATCCTGTTTTCTTACAGCTTTTTCATCGCCCTTTTGGAGCACATCAGCTCCCGAAGAGCTTCTTTTATGTGCTTCATGCCAGAAAGGCAGACTGATTATGACTGTGCAGATGTTGCCTGGGTTATCACATGCTTTTCCCTCTAACACTGCACCTTAGTAACAACCACAACACATTTCACCAAGAGCCAGGGGTGATCTATTTTTAAACCTTGTTTTGTGAGCTATTCCTCTTTTTATGAATTCAATGCTCTGGTTACAGATTTATTTTCCATTTCTCCTTAACTTAAATTTCACTACCTCACACCATCTTTATTTAATAGAACTTGATTAGGAAAAGATAGAATTTGGTACTTGCACACACATGCACAGGCACACACTCCCTGAGCCATGTTTATACAGCCCAGCAGTGGATTTTGGGAGGTGTGAGGCCAGAACTGGTAGGGTCCTCTTACACAGCCAGCAGCTCTTTGCCAGCAGCTAATAAAGACTTGCATTGATCCTGAGGGTGGGGTGGGCTTCATTGAGGACCACAGTCAGAGGGAGCTGTGACTATACGCTGGTGGTCTGGTTAATATGCATGAATGGCCGCGTGCTCGTGTGTATGTGTGTGTGTGTGTTTTAGGTGCTTTGTGAGCTGTTTTAGAGTGGATGTGGCCTGACAATGAAACACTCAGCCGGGCTCAGTCTGTGAAGTTTTAAGTGGGTAATCAACCAATCAACCAGAATCCAATGAACAATTGATTGCCTACAGTTCAGATCCAAACATGTTGGGATGTGATGATACACTCATCCAACAGCATAATATGGTCGTATACAGTAAGATATGATATGACTGGATGTGACATCAAAGGATAATTTGAACCATTATTTGTGAAGCTTGTGTTTTGCCTTTTCACTGCCTGAAACCCTGTGTGGTTTATTTCCTGTTTTGATGAAAGTTTGGGCCATAGTTTTGGAGGCTTACCAAAGGAGTAAATAAAAACAGCTAAATGAAGATCAAAACTGAAAAGTATTGAATGTACCTTTACCTCTTTCTAATGAAGCTCTTGTGTTGTTGTGACTCTGTCGCCCTCTGCTGTCATCAGGATGCTAGCGTTCATTTTTCATCTCACCGATGTGAGTGAGTCATCCCTTGTGTCAACAGACTTCTGGCAAGGCCCCGTTAATCCCTATTATCAAGTGATTTCTGAGCAGAGGCTGCCAATGTGACCTAATATGCTCAACTATGTTCCATGTTACATAAAAACTGTGCAGAAAGCAAACACACTGAAAAAACACTACTGGAGAGACAGCAGCGTAATTGGCGTCTCCAATGGCTCACTTCCTATCCTACCTCCTTATCCTCTGATAGCCCTGTCTCATCGTCTACATCCTCGAGCAACAACTGTTTGTTTTCTGGCTCATTTCCTGATTCTGGCTTTGTTTTGAAGCCCGCCATGCTTATAGTTAAGCCCTGTTATTAAATGCTGTCAAGAGGGGCATGTAGTATTTTGGCACAAGGCTTGACTTCATGAATCTAGATGGTCCCTGATACAACGTATATACTAAAAGACATACAGGAAATAGATTTGGTGTGTATATATAATATCAGTGATTATCAACACTGTGTAACACTTGATTTGTTCAAGAGCTTATCTGTTATGGTCACATCAGGGTTTCAAGTTGGAATAATTAGAATTGTGGCTTGCTTGATGGACAGATTATTGCTTTGGTCCTAGTTTCCTAGAGGGCTGCAAGGCCCGCTTCAAATATCAGTATTTCTGGTTGGGCAACAGCCATTGGTTGGCATAAAAACTCAATTAGGTGACATCACTGAGACTATGTTAATATTTGTTACAGTCCATGGCCAGTGCTGTGTCTGCCTGTTTCTTTTGTGGTGTCCTTTCTTGAAATAGGGTTGGTTTTGCTACTCATTTGAACTTCCTTTATTTAACTTGATATAGAAAAATGTAGTCAAACTCAGTACTTTTATTTACTACTAACCAATGTATGAGCATGTCTAAAGTCCTGCTTATATAGTTACTTCTGGTTTGTTGGGTCTTCTTCTAATGTACCCTACACTGAAATGGTGGATGATGGAGCTCTGGTCTCAATTCTCTTTTCCAGTCAAATTCCCTGTAAGTGCAAATGTACTTGGCAATAAAACATGATTCTGAATTCTGCTTTTTAACTTTGGCACATTGTTGTGTAGATGTACTTGTGGTAGTACAAAGTTTAACTCTTCACTCTTGATTAGATGATGAATTTCACTTTATGTTCTTAGTATCACAGGTCCGACTTCAGAAAATAAAGTTGAAAGCCTGGCGCACAGTGAAATGATTAATTTGAAAGGGTGAGATATTTCAAGCATTACAAAAATAACACCAGATTTAATAGTTTTGTTTGTTAATTGTTTGGGGTACAACAATAAAACTTACTAGGGCTGAACAATTTTGGAAAATAATCAAATTGCGATTTTTGGACCAATATTGCAATTGCTATTTTGACATGCAGTTTTTATTCTTTTTTGTTTTTTTTTTGTTTATTTATTCTTAATATATCTTCTGCATTATTCACTAATCACAAGCAAAAAATCATTCTAGAGTTTGGCCAACATGACAAAAGATATTGTTCACATATAAACTATCCTTTCCTGTAGGCCAGGCTTACATGGTATTATGAAATAAGATGATTTAATGCATGAAAAGATATGGATAATGTATCTTTATTTAGCTATTACAATCACAGTAAAATACTGTTTGATTTAATTTTGTTATTTATGAACAATAATATGGAGAATATATGTGAATCCCCTCTTTAATGAATCTCACTAAATAGTTCAGAAATGTATATAAGACCAAATCTCTGACAAAATATCAAATATATAAAAAATCTCATTGATCTCTCATCAGGAACAAAACACAAACTAAAGCTCTGAAATATAAATAAAGTTCTGGCTTAACCATTGAAATATGTAAACATGTGGATTTTACCCTTTAAATGCACTTTAAAACTTCTTTTTTGATTGCATCCTTTGCGATTTGATAATTGCATTCTATCACATGGCGATGTTGGTTTAAATTTGATTGTTCAGCCCTAAAACCAACACAGTATACCAAACACTGACAGATTAATTTCATCAGCAATCAGAATCATTATAACTGATATTGTGAGATTTCCCACCAAGAAAAGTGTCAACACATGGCAAACAACAGTTTTCATGCTCAGCATTGCTAGCTCCTTAGCTGAGTGGTACATCCATCATCAGCTTCTCTTCATCTCTTCTCCTTATCAGTTCAACTGTGGTGTGTTAAGCAAGGGATGTTGTTCAGTGGTTGTTGCCACAACCCACAAGTTCTCACGTCCATTCAAGTTTATGCTCTGCTTTCAATGCTTTCATGCTCTGCCATTTGTTATGCTTCCTATTTTTTTACAGGTTGCTTCCCAATTGGTTGTTTGATTCTGTGGGTTGTCCACAATCATGTTCCCCCCTGTCGATCAGGGAAAGTCAATTCTCTCTCATAACTCAAATCAGCCTGGAAAAATCAGCAAAGATATTCTGAAGAGCCATCAATAAGCAGGATCTTGCCGACTTCTGTCAGAAGAGCTGAATCAGGCCTAAAATCAGCCTGATTATCTTGTGATGTGTACCTCACTTTGGATAATCATATCAAAATGACTTTATTTTTGCAAACACTCTAAGAGTTAGTTGGGTTAAATGTAAATCTGATATATGACATACTTCTGGGTATATTTTGGCATTTGAACCTTTGGGAACCACAAATTCGTCAGTTGGGCTCCAGTAGAAATTATTCATCTGATACAATGGATTTAAAAATTGCTGCCTCATTATGGATGTGGCTTTAAACAATTGTTTCATGGAATTTTCTGCTCCCTGTTTATTGTCTGTGTTTCTGGTCGTCTGCCCTGCTGCCTGTGCCAGAGAAGCCCATTCAGATGGAGCCCAGTCAGTCTGTAGTCCAGTAGCCTCCAGCACGGAGGCATTTCAGCTCCTTCAGGGGGATTTGACCAAGATTTCCTGCCCCTTATTAAATTATAATCTCCCTTCTACCTCTCTTTCGAGTTCCCTTTCTCTCCATTTTGAACAGAAAAAACAGGCCTCCCCGTTTGTTTTCCTGCCAACTGGTGTGTGTGTTTGTGTGCGTGTACAGCGTGCATGTACGTGTGAGGTTGTTTGGGCTGCCAGCGGACGGAAGGAGTGTGTGCGATGATTGGCGGGGCACGCATCTGAAGTGGGTCAACAGGGAGATCAAGAGCTGAAGCTTTTGCTTTCTGTTCCCTTTCATTTTTCTCCTTCATGTCCTTGTTTTTTTTCTTTTTCCTGTCGTAATGACTTCATGCCTCCTTCATGGCTTCTTTCTCCTCTCCCTCTGTTGCTTCCATTTCATTTATAAGGCACTTCCTTCTTCTTCCTCTTCTCTCCGTCCTTTGACACAAGTTTCCATCCCTCTGCCAGTGGTAGCCTTTGACAATGTGATCTGTATTAGCTTAGTTTTTTCATGGAGTGTCAAACTGTGGAATCCTTTGATAGAAACAGACTACGAGAGGACTTTTCTGGGCTTTTCCCTCTTGGCAGTCGGCCCCGGCTACGTGCTGCTCGGGATTTTTTCCAGTCTTGGCTAAAAAGAATGGAACAATTGATGGTGTGCAATTGTTCCGGGTTTAGTGGTCTTATTTCAGCGCACTAGAGCATTTCTCACCTTCAGGGCGCTGAATCGTAAATAGATCCGTGCACATAATCTCCACAAGGGCTTTGTTTCTCACCACAGCCAGCTTTCCCTTTGGATGACCTGCCACATGAATATTTTGACACCCCGTCAGGAAATAACGAAGCTCTGTTGCAAAGTAAAAAAAAGGTCCAGCTAGTTAAAAGGAAATTTATGATTCATCCGTGCGGGTTGTTTTTGTGTGCTTTTCTTTGTCTCACATTTGTCAGTGTTCAGTGTTTTGCCTGGGCTGCGTGTCTTCTGCACATTTCAGATAACTCATTTTGGCAGATGCAAAGCCACCCACTTAGTGAGGGGAACAAGGTAACAGTTACTTGGAGACATGGCACAGAAACACACAACATAACACAGACAAAGTCCAATCCAGGACATTGAAAACAGAAAAGTCCACGGTTCGATCTCATACACCAACAGGACAAGGCAGACTGACTTGCAAAGCTTGAAGTGTCTACTAATGTTAATATGTACCTCTAACAAGACAATATATTGGAGAAACTTATGTCATCAGCTACTTACAATCAACATCTGAAAACCCAGGATTGGTCGCGCTCCTGAGCAGATACTAGCTTCAAGTAACTGCTGCGTTGTTCTTCTTCATATTAGATTTGTGGAAGTGCACATATTATCAACACTGCCTCTCAAGTTGTGGACACTCTAAAGCCTATGCATGATGGTCGATGCTCACCTCCTCAAAAACTAAATTACCTGCAGACAGCAGGCCCTGTGTTTAGTCTGCTAGGTGGCATTGTATTTTGCATGAGCAATATGTCTGGTATTGCTGCCACTGGCCTCTGCAGACACTGATTCAGAGGCCGAACATTTAATCTTTTCCTCTTTTTTTCTTTGCAGCACTGTCAGTAGTAAATCACACCCCTGACTTAATTTTGGGTGGAAGTTTACAACAATGCAGACACAGAAACGAAGCTTTGTGTTTCTGATAAGTTACAGTTCCTCATCATTAGTCCTTTTCATTTGGAAAAGTGAAAGATAGTTTTTGTAGAACACTTAAAAAATCTGAAATGTTGAGGCAGAAAGATCAGATACTTTTCTGTCATAGCAGGTTTTCATTTCAGGTCTTGGCTTCTTAGAATTCAAATCTGAGTTGCCAGAGAAGAACCTGAGTAGAGTCTCTTCTAACTGAAATCAGTATGGTCAAGACTGTAGTTCCAGTCTAAAATATCCCTGGTATGATCCTTGGATCTTTAGAAAAGACTCCTTTTCCCATGAACACAGACTTAGGCTGATTTGAGATTTAAATGTTCAGTGTAGTCCCACTATAACTGTGTTGTGCTCTCACTAACCCCTGCAAGGTGGCCATTAGGCCCAGACTGGCAATTGGGAGAGGTGAGACTCTTTCTGGTGGCCCACCTCCTTATTGGCCAGGCTCCTCCTGGAGAGGCCAGCCATGGACTAGCAGGCAGGGGGCAGGCTGGCCATCGAGAACGGCTGGGGCTGCCAGTTGGCCGACGGCCGGTACTGCCTGGGGGGGGCCGTTGTTGTGGACCAGTCCGAGTTAAAGTCCCAGGCTGTTTTTCAGTCCCAGTCTGCCACTGGTGGCCATCTTCTATCCATCAGAGTTTTCACTGGCCTATCATGTTTTACTTGGTCTGTTACTGTTAGACAGCAGATTGCTAACAGCAACCAAGTAACTTCAGCATCTCATTTACTTGTTTTGGTGTATTCCAGAGAATTACCCATGCCCTGGACTCAGGTAAAACCATTCAAGTGACTTCCAACTGACATGTCACTAAATGATACATCGCCATGGCTGGTGGGCCTGTCTGTCCGGACTTCTCTCCGGGTACTCCGGCTTCCTCCCACAGTCCAAAAACATGCTCATCAGGTTAATCGGTCACTCGAAATTGTCTGTAGGTGTGAGTGTGTGTGTGAAAGGTTGTCTCTGTCAGCCCTGTGATTGACTGGCGACCAGTCCAGGGTGTACCCCGCCTCTCGCCCAATGACAGCTGGAATAGGCTCCAGCCACCCGCAACCCTGAACAGGATAAGCGGTTCAGAAATGAATGAATGATATGTAGCGAACTTGGTTTTCACAGTAAGTTGAGTCAGCCGTAGAGACTGAATAGCTGGATAGAGATAAAAGGGTTTTCAAGCAGCTTAAAGACTTTTAGCTTTGAGTTTGGTTCATGCTAGCTAGCTGGTTGAATCTACAATCTTCTGTTGTCATTGTTGCTTTGAAATCTGTGTTTAATGTCCAACATTTGACGAGTTGGTAAACTGATAAATGTATAATTTTGGACATGACAAACATACTTGGCTATCATTGCAGACCACAAATGTACCTTTAGTTGCCTCTGCTGTGACGCTGACCTATTTTTTCCACACTTTTACTTTTTTTTCTGTCATTTGCTGCTGTGTAAGCATCAGAGGCTGAAGTGGAGCTCTGAGTTGGAACAAGTGGACTAACAGGAAAAAACCCTGCCTCGCTTGATCATGGCTTGGCAGCACACAATAAAAGTATTCACACCAGCACGGAGCACTGCAGAGAGCAGGAGACTTACAGAGTGCCCCTAAAAACAAAGACAGAAAGAAAAAGAAAGAAAAGAGCTGAGGTTGCCGGTCTAGACCAGGAGTCAGGAACAAAAAAGATCGCTCTAATTTACAGAAAATGTTATTTTTGGATGTCTAGAGTTTTCCTTCTGAGGTGAAGTCATCCCCACAATGCCCCCTTGCACACAACTCTCTTTTTGTGTTCTGTATTTGAATCCAGAAGTTTCTTTTATTTTTTTTTCACATGATGAAACAATGCTGATAGTTGCCTGATAGCTGATAGTGTCATTTTTGCTGTTTTTAATGTGACCCCTCAGAGATTGGTGGCAATAACCAGCACTTTTCTTAGACTGGAAAGGTGGAAGCAAATTGCTCTTCATGGATTATTTTTTCACCCTTTCCTGTCTGTTACCTAATCAGCCGCTCATATAAAGTTGAGGTGCACCAGTGGGTCAGCAGGAAAGGTATGGCTGTGTCTGTCTGCTCACAGACTCTCACGTTCTCATCTCCTTCTCACTGCATCTGCTTTCTTGGCAAGCCAAGGGTTAGTCTGGATGCTTTGCAGACTTTCAGTCAATCTCCCTGGGCTATATCCTGACTTTAAATGCTTCACAGAAAGATGAGGTGATAGAGCATGAGTTGGTAATATATTGTAATTAGTGCCTTTTCCTTGGCCTAGAGGAGAAAGTAGGAGTTTATGACTCACATGCAACTGTACATGTGTGAGGTCCTGCAGGTTAATAATTCTGCATTTAATTAGCTGCTCTTTGACTTTTTCTATGTGCACACAAGCGTGCACGATACCCCTCCAAACACCCATTTCCAGTTTTATGATTAGCACGTCTGCTTCTGCACTCAGATACGTGCCCTGAGGTTTTAAACCTGTTCTTCTGAATGAAGTCATCAAGAAATGAAAACCCGGTGTCTGACCTTTTCATTTGCTCCCCCTCTTCCCTCCCCTACCTGTCTTAACCCCCTGTTTTACACCACCTACACCCCCACCCCCCTCTTTAACTACTTCATCAGCATAAACTCTACCCTCTCCAACAGACTTGTAGTCCTAGCCTCACCCGCTCTAGCCTTTAGGGATGTTAGGAAAACACAGCCCAGCTCCACAGGTACCGTTTCCTGAATTGATGAGGCTGTCCCTCATCCTCCGCTCTCCTGTTTTATGAGTTTTTACTTCTCTCCCCTCAAGAAAAAGTGAAGCCTTGTTCATATCAGTCCAGAGTTTACCCCTGGTTTGACTGTCATCTTCATTTTTAATTCTTCAAAGATGCACAATAATAGCATCGGACTATAAATTTGAAAAATTAGAGAGAGTATGATGTTATATGCAGTGCAGATATAGGTATATCATCATTGTCACCACCCATAGAGATAAAGAGAGATTGCTTCTGTGTGTGTCAGAGCTTCCAGACAGCACACTGGGAGCAAGAAGGGAGGGAATGCAGACAATGCCCTAAACATCATTAAAAAAAGGCTAATACTCCTCCAGCTTGATGTATTTAGGCATTCAGTTGATAATCCAAGGTTCAGGTTAGACACTTTAGTACCAAGAAGAGATCCAAACATATCAGTAGTTTGGGCTAAGAACGTTAGCCTACATTGCTAATAGGCTGAAAGGATTGGTTTTGTTCAATACTTTGTTAATTAACTGGCAGATGACTGAAAATTGTCGGGTCTTAAAAAACGATTTAACAAGAATATGCTGCTGTGGCCCACAAGGCTAACCGATAGCCCAAAAATCTTCATTAAGAGAAACGTGAAGCAAATTCAAAATCATGAGCACATACAAAGTCCAGAACAAATGTTGAAATGAAAAAAGTCAAAACAATATGTGTGCCAGTCCACAAAAGGAAAAGAAATGTCACGAATAGAGGCAAGACAACAGACCTTCAGGCCTCCAGAGGTGCTCGGAGGCTTCAGGACACCTTCTATCAGAGACATTTACTGTTTGTTTTCTTCAGTTAATCTTCATTCAACTGGACCAAAACCTGATTTGTTGTTTAGGTGAGAAATTGTTATGGCTTAGCAACAGTTCAACTTTAGAACTATTCTAGCATCAGGGATAGTTAAGACCCATAGCCAACACACACACTGGATCCAGGGACTGACATGAAGCAAAGTCAGCTCACTGAGGGTCAAAGCTAACTTGGGCCATAGTTAAAGCAGATAACTTTAGTAAAACTGGTTGTCCTGAAAGAATTTTAATTAACTGTCATATGCTTTTTTTTATAGCTGTTGTAATATAAAGTTGTGTTTTTTGCACATGTTGTCAGTAAGGCCTGGCTCTTGTGGACACTATGATGTGTAACATTATTTTTTCTGATAAAGGGGTTATCCTCTTTACCTTCTCCTGTCAGTTACTGAATGCTTTTTCATATGCACCACATGTTAATTTTGGCTTTTGCATATGTTTATCCAAGTGCATCATTTCTGAACTTGCAGCAACTCCTATCTTTAACTGTTTCATGCATGACTAGTTCACTCTTTTCTCCCAGTATAACTTGTCTCTCTGTGGCTATCCAATAAAATTAACAACAACAACAAAAAAAATCCCCAAATTAGAAGCATAAAAGTTAAAACATTCAAGGTGATGTGATTTGGCAGTCGTTTTAGATAAACTATGTTGGAAACTAAATTATAATCTACAGTAAATGTCCTGAGGTTTTGGAGTGTAGGTCACTCACTTTGGGCTTTGACCACTAAACACTTGTTCTGTACAATATTTTCCCCTTTTTCCAACTTTCTTTACATTTTACAGACCAACTGATGAATCAATCAATGAATCAAACCTTGATATGACCGGCTCGTGAACCTATCTGTCAAATGTAGCCTCAGCTTTACATCTGGCTGAACCACTCTGTGACCGGAGGAGCCAGAGATTCTTGAGTAGAAGGTGGTAAACCTGATGAATTCATATTGGCATAAGACCATGTAGTTTATTTCTACGTGAGAGCTGTGGACTAACAAACCTGAATGTACAACACATGTAATGTCACAGTGGAAATCAAAACAGTAATTTATCATGTTGTAATATTTTTTGTCAATGATTGTAATTTATTTGACTAATGATTCAATGGGAATACCAATAAGATCAAAGGCGCTTTTATTATGGTGGGTCAGAGGGGGATTTTTCCCACCAATCAAAGCCTTTACTTTCCAACAGATGGCAACTGTAGCTATAGACGTCTTATAGCTTTGTGGCTACTCTTAAAAACACACGGACACTGTGAACAGCCATACTGTTCCCCCACTGCTTATTTACTTAGTGCTGAGTAATACAAGGTGCGTTCAAAGTCACCAATAACAGTGACCACTACTCAAATGTTACGCAGTGAGCTGACACCGGAAAGACGTAATAGGCCAAGTGCCACTCAGGCTGAAGGAGGGATTACCTCATTCAACAGAAGGTGATTCTCTAAATAAAACCTAACACGCTCAATTTCCCCTGTCCTTCACATACACAAACACACACACGCCATCAGACTCAGTGGGAGCTGTGTAACTGTGGCTGCTGGCATGTTGCGTAATTGTTTTGCTCACTTTGTCCCACCTTGTTCTGCCCGTAGATCTTGTGTGAAGACGTACACATAGGTCAATGAGCTCTGTGTCGTCTGAGAGCGCGACGCCTTAGCAACGTGCGGACGTGTTTGTGTAAGTTTTCTGAATGTTTGCAGGTGCATGTATTCTTTTTACTGCAAATCTGTAAAATCCGTTCATACTTATATGTCTAGACTACAGATTTAATAGTAAACCGCAGATGTATAAATTGAGCTTGTTTTAAGTGTTCCCTTTCTTCCCCTCTAGAGCTGGAAATTCATTTTGGCTGTAAAACCAAAGCTTCCATAATTTGCTTTATTAAAGGATGATGCTTGTGGTTAAATAACAGCTGGCCACCCGTGTGAGTCGATGATAAAAGTCTGGAATGGTTATGGTCATGGCTGTGGCTCAGGTTTGTGAGAATTGGATGAATCAGCGAAAATATGTGGCGGAGTTAAAGGAGCGAGACTTGCGGTTGTAACCAAACTATCTAACCATCATGGACCTCAGATGTTGTTGAGCCATTTTGGTATTTTTTTACAAGCTGGGATTATGTGGTACATGATGTTCAGGTGACGACTCCTCCACTCAAGGAGCGGCTTGAATGTTAGCCACAAAAACAACCACCACTTCTTCCCTCCATGTCACTGAATCCTCACCCTCAGTGTACCTAAAATCTGTCTGCAGCACGTGGTTTAGGAAATGCCTGGCAGTCTGGATTCACACACAAACCACTTAAGGGAAGTGGAGGCAGAGCACCTTCAACCTCACCTCCCCAGCACTGTTGATCTCATTAGCTGGTAAACGGAGCAGTTAGGGAAAGAGCGCTTGGCTTGCAGGCGGCAGTGGTGTCTATGTCTCTTCTGCCTGTCTGAGGAGGCCACTTGAGATGATGCTGAGTTTGGATTTGGGGGCTGTTGAGTCTACCATGGCTGCAGGAAGACTTCTCAGATTAGCACGTCATCTCTGTTAAGATGCCATCCAACATGTTTGAGATCGACTGCGAGCTTCAGGTTGTGTTTGTGTCTGTGACTCAGATTTCCAGCTGGTTTGGAAAAAGATCAGTAAAGATCAGCCATGTCCCAATAAAACACATGCGTCTGTGTTTTATTGGGACATGGCTTGTTTTCTGAACAGGGCATAGAAGACACAGACCAAGGGCCCAAGAAACATTTCAATTCTTGTGAAATGTTTTTCTTCTTCTTAAAACTCACAGTGTTTTTTGTTTTTTTTTTTGGTATCTTTACATGCATTTTCCCTGAAAACTTACCCTAATCTGAGGTTGGATTTGAAAATTTTAAAGCCACTATGAGGTACTCAAAATCACAAAGTGTGTGTCTTATCTCTTCTTTTTTTCATCATTTACACTGTAATTAAGTTGAAAAAAAAAAAAAAAACACTACCACCCTGCTTCTTTCAACATTCCAATGAAAAAGCTGTTTCTCTGGTGTGCTGCTGATCACAGTGTTAGACACCTCCCCACAGCAGTCGTTTCAGGCACTTAGAAAAATCACTTAAAACACCAAAGAGCAACATTTTGCTGATAGTCCTGTTTGCTCTGTAGCTCATCGAGAAACTTCCATAATAATGAGAGAGGGTTTCAGGTCCAACTACAAAAGCTTCAATATATTTTGTGTTCTGAACAATTTTTGTGCAGCAGAGGAGCAGCTTTGCTTCATGAAATACAGTATACTCCTTTGAGGGGTACATTGTGATGTCTTCGATGAATACCCCTGATATTTATCTGTTGGATTTTGTTTGACTTCATCTTGTCTGAATATCTGTTTCTGTTTGGGAGCTTACTGCTACTGACCAATCTCCAGTCAGAAACTGTGTGGCCAACGGTTCAAAGCAGACCATCAGAAAACAGGGAACAGCCTCCTTCTTCATTGTTGCCATGTCTGTGTCCATAAACTCTGGCTCTTTTTCACAGCTATAACATTTGACTATGGGCTCTGCCCTCTAGTGGCAGCTTTGTTAGTTGTCCTGCCAAAGGTAAGGACATGTTGGAGGATGTGGGAAGTGATGGTTTGTTGTTTTTTATCTGTTTTCATACATAAAGTGAAAATAGTTGAGCTATGTGAGTAAGGTACCCAAAAGAGATTAAAAAAAATAACTGCAGAGAGACCAAAAACAACTTCAAAGACACTTAAATCAGTTCCAAATGACTTCATAGAAGCAAAGACAAAGAAGAAGCTAAATTTAAACACAAAGATGAAAAATAAAAGAAAGAAAAGTCACAAAACAGCTACAAGGCAACCCAGAAAATGAATAAAGAGGTGAAACTTAAGCAGTGAGAGAAATAATACAACTAAAATAACACAGAAAATGATGCAAAGATACAAAGAGACACTGACGACAAAGACACAAACACTCAATGAAGATAAGTTGTTAGCAAAACAACTCCAAAGAGACACAAAATGACCACAGGCAACACAAATCAAAAACGAAAAGGCACAAAATGACAATATGAAGACACACAGAGATAAATCGAGAGTGGCTCAGAATACTACACACAGATTATCTTCCAGTCTTGATGTTTTTCTCCTGGTTTGAGGAGTGAGGTTCTCTTTCACGTCTGTACCCTGAGGCCCATTTTTTTCATAATGTGTACATGGATGTTGTCATTAGACGTAGTGTTCAGTTATTTGACAGCTGTCTGGAAGTAAAAGCCGTTAACTGATCACTATAAGTAATGATGGCGGTGCCTTTTTCCAACTGAGGGTCAGACTGTCCCTTATTTCTCCACTAATTTCACTTTTCTGCTCTGCTCTTTCGTTCTTTCTGTATTTTTGGATCTAATGCTCTAATGTGTGTAGTTAATTTTTTTTCGGCTAAATCTGTTTTATATAAAGTGTCACTCAGCTTGCCAGACGGCGCTCCTTTGCTGTAACTTTGGATGCGGCTGGTGTTTAAAGACTGAAGGAGGCTTTGATTCACTGTTCACCAGTTCTTTTTGATGGCTTGTTTTATGGAGTTACTTTATGCAAAATGAAAAAGGGGTGAGTTTAGGAGGTAGAGTTTTTCAATTCTCCCTGTGTAACCACTTATCAGAAGTATTTGTGTTCTCATGCATGCGGGAAGTACGTGCTTTATTACGTGGGTGTTCTCGTGTTTGAGAGCGTGCACTAATCTCGGTCCAGCAGTGGCTCATGGTGGCCAGCCAGGGAGGATTGCGTGAGATTTTTTAACAACGTCTGCTGAGCTTTTCAACAAAAACACTTGATAAACAGATTGTTGAGGTCTCTAAACCACCGTCTGTGTCTGATCCCTGTTCATGCACAGTCTCTGAGTCTGAGTGAGAGTGTGTCGCTCTGCTTCTTCAGAGAGTTTGACGCCTGCAGAATGGTGGGCATCCAGAGCTGCCTGCTAAATTACATCTACACCAAAACCACAGACCTCCATACCAGACGAGCTTCCCTTCCAGCCAGCCAGCAAGTCGGCCAACGACCAAACACTGCTCTACCAATGCTGCTCTCCCTTTCTCCTGTTTATTTCTCCTAACATCTTTGTCTTTGTGTCTTTCATATCCGATACACACAGATTTGGGGAGATACTTTGAGGTGATCTTTCTCTCTTTTGGTAAAAACACAGCATTTCAAACAAGCATTAACAGATGCTGCAGACATGCACAATAAATGACTAATTACAAAAAAATCTAGCCTAACAGAAACCTGGTTAAACATTGGTAAATGGCTGTTAGGCAGGAATTCAACTGCCTAGCTGTGTGGTTACTCAGCAATCACAGACCAGAGAAAGGGAAAGCTGTTAAACAGACTGGATGTCTGCACACATGGAGGCTAGAAAAACACCCGCTTTTAACTACTTGTAAGTTGGAGTCAGCTGTGAGCTTGCACATTGCTCTCAGTCTCTGCTCCTAATTAGCTGCAGTTTAATTTGGCATCATTTTTAGATTAGAGAATGTCAAATAATTTTCTAACTAGAAAATGACAACTCTTGTTTGTGCAACTGTAATGCCTTATTATAAACTTTCAGAGGGAGCTCTCCTTACTGGCACAATCTTCTGAAGACTCTTGAAAGCCTATCCAGAGCCGGCCCTAACCAATGTGGTGCCTTAGGCAAGATTTCATCTGGTGCCCCTTGTATT
The DNA here is from genome assembly GCF_033239565.1 of Halichoeres trimaculatus. Classification (NCBI taxonomy): domain Eukaryota; kingdom Metazoa; phylum Chordata; class Actinopteri; order Labriformes; family Labridae; genus Halichoeres; species Halichoeres trimaculatus. The sequence continues at coordinate 22,530,790 of NW_027437192.1, forward strand.
CCAGCACCAATGACAATTTTTACATACTTAAATAAAACTATCATACAGCGCTATGCTTCCGTGACTTTATTTTTATAAAAGAAAAACCTGCAAATAAACACTTTAATCAAATTTAAACAAATACAAAACAAAAACAAAAACAAACAAACAAAAATAACAAAACAAAAAAACAAGAAAATATCTGGAACTGAAATACAAAGATCTATAAATACCAAATTGAAGATTTGAAAATTATATCACAGGAACCTATAACAAAATCCAAAGAATAGGAAATCGAGGTTAGTCACATATATCAGTCAGGTTAGTAGTAGTGAATTTTTATTGATAAAAAAGCAAACATTTCCTAGGTATGTTTTCTCTTCATCAGAGCAGCAGGGTAAGTGTGCTTCAAACTATTTATTACAATATTTGTAATTGAAATCAGCCAAATGTTAGCTTACTACGTGCACAACGATGTTAATACGATGCAGGACTCTAAAGATATCTGCCTCACGAAAGGAAAACTGTAATTCTACACCTGGTTATTTTATCTACACCTATAAAAATGTTTGTTTACCTGATTAAAAAGTTGTGAAAATCACTGACGTTTACTTTATTTAGAAGTTTGGACTTACACAGTCAAATGTGAATACCAACCAATAACAAGCAAGCATAACTTCAAGTAACACTTCTATATAACATTAGGCACATATCTCTGTCATTTTAGCATTTCTTGTCCTCCTCTCGTCTTCTCTTTCACCCCTGGGCTCCTGAAGGCTTTGGCTTTTTTGACATGATACCGGTTATTTAGGGTACTGTCGGTCTGTACCATTTAAGCAGCATTAACTGCCAGTCCATCTCATCCACAAATGAGCAGGTGAGGAGGAGCAATGATGTTGTGATCATAGACTGTATATAGAGTGGACAGTGTGGCTCTGCCATTCATCATTGTACGGTTTTGAAGCCAAAATACCGCTGTCTCAGGCGCAGCCATTGTAGCAGTTTGGAGCCAGAGTCTGAGCAGTAGAGACTGTGAGGGATTCTGGGAGAATCTGAGTGGAGCTGGGTGACAAAAATAATAATTATTTTTTTTCTTTCGAGAGTCTAATCACTTCTTGACTCTACCTCCCGACATATTTTACAATCCCCCAAAAAATACACGAGAACGGCAGCTGTCAATCATCGTTAAACGTTACATAAAGCCTTGTTTTTAACCTCGTATAACTAATGAAAATGAAACTTTTCAGAAAAAAGAGGACTTGGATACAAGACAGCCAAATAATATCTTCAAATCACCACAAAAATCGGATGTGAGAAACATTTCTACGAGGTGTAATCATTTTTTAAAGTTTGACCACAGCCCATCTGGAATGTCTGGAAAGCCGAATTTTTTAACCTTTACTGCAGCCAGCCACCAGGGGGAGCAGTTTTTGTGGAGACCTCACTTCGAGCTGAGCAAGCAGATGTCCATTTTTTTTTTCACATCTATGGTTGTGATCATGCGCCCTTAAGGGTCAAGCCAAGTGTAGGAAAATAGGGCCTTTTTCAGGTTATTGTCATGTTTTGCAGGATTCTTTTGTAACATTACGGAATTTAAGCCTGGAGCTTCTTTTATACAAAAAAGATAGACTTGCTGGCGCCCCCATGATTGCTGGCGCCCCTAGCATTTGCCTGTACTGCCTATGCCACCGGCCAGCCCTGAACCTACCCAACACATATAATGAAAAAATTATACGAAACAGGAAGAATGAAGACAGAGAAGGATGCAGATTATTATTTTACATGATTCTATTTGCAAAACTTTACAGAATATTGTGCAGTTTGACAAAATATAGACGTGCTGTAGAATTTTTAAAGTCTATGAATGCTGATTTAGCCATTCTGTAATCTATCCTCACTTATCTCATTTGCTATCAGTTTTTTTTTTTTCTTTCTTTAAGCTAATGGCTTGTTCTCATCCATTAGTGCAGTATTTCTGGCATTCAAACAGGAGCTGTCTGAACCTCCGTTTACACTTTGCAGTCCGCTTTTTTCGCTATACAACTCCTGACAGCGATCAGTCCAAAGACAGCAGATGAGAACACCTCAGGGGGGAGCTAGAGTGGAATGTATGGCTGTTTTCACACATCATTTCAGCTGTTAAAGCCAGCACTTGACACCTACAGTTGACGCTAATAATACAAAAACACACTCACTGTACCTCTGGTGGTTTCCTGTTCGCACCTGACCACGGTTGTGAAAATATTTGGCAGAGGGTGATGCGGTCATTTCTTCCAGAAGTAAATTAAAGTCAACAGATCGGCCTGTCACGGCTCCTGAGGGTCCATCAAAGCAGCCAAGAGCAGGGAGATACATATGCAATATGCTTGTAAGTCAGAGATGTTTGCATCTCCTGTTTGAATGTGTAAAAGATGTATGGGTCCATTCTTGTGTAACCTCTCATTCACCAAAGCCGGGGATCCTGTCTGTTTTAAAATGAGCTCTGCAAAGCTGCACATAAAATTGAGGTATGCTTTAGAAGATTCCAGCCAAGTTTTAGCCCATTTATAGCTGAGTGGCTGAGCCATAATGTCTTCTGCTCTCCATATTTCTTAGTAAGAAACATGTTTCCTTAGATTTCATGGTTTTATTTTCGGCATAGGGCCTGTCGCGGGTTGGATAAGACATAGTATGCTTGTAAATGAGGTGGAGACTATTTAAATAGCAACCTTTTCAGTGCAGGAAGACATTTAACATCAGTGCTTCACTTCATATTTCTTGGAGTAGGTTTATTCATTCATTCAGACAATAGCTCATGTTTTAATGGGTTGTCTTCTAAAAAACATGTGTTACACAGTGGGTTTAGTAAACGGGGGGAAACACATGCTGGCGAGGTTTCCAACTCATACTATGTTGCATGTTCCTGCACCACAGTTGCTGGCAGCTCTTCTTTATCTCATTGTAGGCGTAACAGTTGTGTGCTCTCACTTTACTCATTACAGCACAAAAATTTACCACCAACTAAGACGTGCTGTTTATTCACTAAATTAAAAAATGAGGTCTGTCTCTCCTGTGAGGGTAACTCCAAAACAGAAAAGAAACTGTCTAGCTAACTGTGTGTTAGCAAGCTACACCAAAGATGCTAACAATGAAGCTATGATTTAGCTCGCAAAGATTAAACGTGGTGGGTTTAAACTGCAAGTAAATTCTGTGGAAATTGTTGAGACTGATAAAGTAGCAAGCTAACTGTGTGTGTGTGTGTGTGTGTGGGGGGGGGGGGGGGGTAGCAACACCACAGAGGTGAATGATGATGCAACAATTCAGCTAAAGGAACTAAAAGAAGGGATATTTTGCTTTTCTATATTTTAAAAAGGATATAAAGTAACAATACTGAAATTCCATACTGAATGTGTGCAGATTTCTAAACTACGTAGTCATATGTTTTAAAAATGCCTGAAACTACCTGTTAACATCTTAAAATGTACTGCTCTGAAAACAGCACGAGACCCGCTAAAAAATGATGACATCATCACATTAGGATTTCCTAACTTGTTCATGACACTTTTGAGGGGCAGGCCTCAAACACTAAGGTCAGGGGGAAGGGAGTTCGTGGAGCTGGTAGCCTTAAAGGGACAGAGGCTGAAATGAAAACTGAGTCACTCAATGCTCAACACGTTTTAGTAATTTTGCTTTTTACAAATTGACCTACCACTAGAACAAGAATACAGCAGGCAAGCAAAGATACAGCCCTCAAGTTTACAGGGGCCCAGCAAATTATCAGCAAGAGAATAGAATAGAAGAGAATACATCAGGCAAAGTACTGACTTTATGTAAATAGGAAATTACTGACAAATAGTGGAAAAAAATACAATTGCAAGTAGGGGTGTAAAAAAGTACTAATACAGTAAAATATCGCAATAGTTTGACCTCTGATAAATTTTGATATTTCAACTTTTAATATTGATTTTTTTGTAAAAATAAAAATTCATATTTTAGCCAAATTGAAAGTAAAATACAACTTTCACACCTCCACTGCAGTAAATGGCACCAGAGAGCTACTTTGCTGTATGCTGCCCATAGTATAATAAATATAATCTCAAAGTACATTTCCAATATTTTGTCCGCAACGTGATGGTATGGGTTGGTATAGGATGCCGTAAACGTCAATATTTTTTCTCTGTTTTTTGGGTCAGTTAGTTTGAATCATTTTCTGATTTGCTTTTACAGTGTAGTAGACTGCTAAAATCATAATCATAACCGTAGTAACTTTTTTACTCAATATCAGATTTTTTATGTGAAACATTGGTCACACCACTTGACAGTTATCAATTACAACAACTGACCACGTCTTTAGCCCAATAATTTCTTTGCAACATTAGTTAAAGGTCCAGAGATCACTCAGTTCAAGTGACAGACTTGATGACCCTGTATTTGACTTTCAGTATTTCAAACACAATAAAATGGGAAAGTTTTCAATCATATAGTTTTAACTTGATTTGTCCTTTTAATTTTGAGTAATATTTTGTGACTTACATAAACATAATCTCTATTTTTTAAGAAAATTTTCGCAATTTATCACAATAATTTGATATTGTGATACTATTGTATCGTGACGAGGGCTGCACGATATTGGAAAAAACTGACATTGCGATTTTTTGGGGGTTTGCGATATATATTGCAATATTAAAGTTAGAAGAATTTTCACCAGATGACATGAATAGCTCTGTTTAGGAAGAATTTGGTTGACTCACAATGACACTATTGTATTCCTAAAATACCGTTTAATTCAGGTTAAGGGGGTTTATCTGTGAATGATGAAGATTGCTGTATATGAAAGGTATCCAGGAGGCCATGTCTTTGTACAAAATAGAAAAGGTTTCAATTTCAGTTGCTTTTTTTCCATTTCTCCAATAAATGGGGGAAATGCGATAGTCACATCACATGTGCGATGTGACTATTGCGCATGTGCATATTGCGATGGCAATGTTCAAATGATATATTGTGCTGCCATAATCGTGACCAAAGTATCATAATGCGTTTCGTTTGATTTCATGAGGTTCTTGCCAATACTCACTCCTCATTGCAAGTGGAATACTTTATGATGTGTGCATAGATTTGCCAGCTATTACTTTCAGTAAGTTACAGATAAACACTGAAAAACTTTGAACATTGATCTTATGTCTTCTCTCTTGCCTGCAGTTCTCTGTGTGACTTCTGAAGCCGGGGATGCTGGTGACCATGCTGTTGGCTCCTGTGTGTGTGCTGCTGATGCTGGGGGGACGTGCTCTCGCTGGAGGCTACCCCCCCATCCCTCATATGAAGTACATGCAGCCCATGATGAAAGGGCCGATTGGACCTCCGTTCAGAGAGGGCAAGGGACATTACGTAGGTGAGTAGTCTCTTTGAGTGTGTTGTCTGTGTCTCCTTAACTTTTATGTCTCAATTAGCTTAAAGTCTATAATCCCTTTACTTCTAACAGTCATTTTGAACAAACAAGCTGAAGTTTAACTTCAATAAGACGATGAAAACAACAAATTAGCTACAGGGGAGTTCCTTTGCCTTTGGGATGGTGAAATATTTTATTCACCATATCTTGTTGGCAGTTGTCTTGAGTACCTCGACTTTTTCCAACTCACTGACTCAAAGCTACATGACGAGGATTATAATTACAACTTTCAAACACTGCAGTAAAGAACAGAGACATTCACAATGAAACAACTTCCCATGAATAACAGAAGAATCCAAAAATAGCAGTTTATAATGTGATTGATTCGGAGACCCTTCCAGGAATCAGCCCCCGGGTCTCCTCAGGCATTTTTAGGGCTCATTGAAGTGTGTGTCTCACTGCCCTGTGGGTCCAGCAGCATTTGGCAAGTCCCCAGTTGGGGCCTAATGGAGGCCTGATTACCCACTGTTTGCTGAGCTCCACTGGGCCAGTTGTTCCTCCTGCCATCTGGATGCGGTTACCCTGCTGTTTATCACTTATTCCTCAGCTGTGGGATGAAGGAGAGAGTGTGAAAGAAATATAAATACATGAAATAAAAATCTGAGGCAAGGGACCCAAGAAATGGAGGGAGGTGATAATCATCCTGAAAAAAATGTGCATGCTGTCACCATTATCATATTAGACTCTAACTACCAAAACACGCTCTGGATCGTATGAGATGGGCCTTGTGTTGTAGGAGGCCCCTTCTTCAAAGCAAGTTTCAGAGAAAATGAGGGGCACATTTTCATCTCAGTACAATTACATGATGCTTTGCCCAAGAAACACCACAGGAGTTGGACTCAGATCACATAAGGTATTGAGACTTTACATGTTAATTCCTCACAGAAACACACATTTTCTTAAAGATGCTATGCTGTCTTAAAGCCACACTGTAAAGAGTCATTAAAACAATGTTTACATTTGGTGTCACATGAATGCTGCCTTTAGCCTATGTTAACAATGCATCCACTGCCACCTCGTGGTCAAATACCAGTACTACACCAAATATTGAGTAATCATAGACATAGACATGTCTTTTGTTCTTTCGTCATCTGTTGTATTGCAAGTGTGTGTAAATCCATGCAATAGTTCAGAAGTGGATTAATATATTTGTAAACATAAACTGACAAAACATTGAAATACATGCATACAGACAGATGAGCTTAAACAATCAGTGAGCCAAAAATGTGGATTATGTAAAATATATGATTGATAAATGATTTGCAAAACCTTTAAAAATAAACATAGTTTATTCAACCCATATATTTAATAAACACAAAGAAATCACATTAAAATTTGAAATTTAGAAACTTTAACAACATTTTTCTTCATCTTTAAATCTGATGCCAACAGGTTTTTGAATACTTGGGACAGGTATATGCTTATCATTGACTGACACCAAATTTTCTTTAGAGGCTCATTTTCTTGAGTTCATTAGTGAAATGCTGTCCCATAATTATAGAATTTCAAATGCTGAACAATTCAAAGTCTCCTATGCTATGCTTTTTTTTTTGTTTCATGACGTGTAGAGCAGGATGCCTAGTTTAGCACCTAGACTCTTCTAATAAGGAGCCATGCTATTGTAACAAACCCAGAAAGAGATTTTGCATTGTTCCTGAAAAAGGCTTTGGGTCTCATTCACCAATACCCCTGTGAGATTTTTCTCAAATTTGTACTTGTTTTCTTAGAGAAGTCTTAGACAAATTTAAAAACCTGTTCTTATCATGCAGAACTGTTATCAACCATCTCCTTAAATTAATAAATGCTATGTCCTGACAGGTTCCAGTCCTGTTGTAGGATGTTTCCAATTAGCATAGGTGTTAGCCCCTTTCCTGCCGATGCATTGGACTAAAGTGCTGTGAGCACACAGGAAACACAAAACACTGAAAAGAGAAGCAGATGGAAATCTGTACAAATACAAAACAGATTGTAGACAAAAGTCAAAGTAAAACAAATTTATAAATATCGTGGTAGTTCTGAAACAGAGGCAACACTGATGGAAATGTATACGTTGTATTTTTAGCACCTGTAGTGGATATGAATAGATTTATTGGACTTTTTTTTCTAAACTAATCAGTTAGGGACACAAACTAGGTGAAGTGGAAAGAGGAAGGATTTCCTGTGATGAATATATACACTGACCCTATTTTACTTAGTCCGCCAAGCTGAAAGTGCATTTATTCAAAAGTCTGTTGCAGTAAAATGAAACATTTGAAAGATTATTTATTACATTAAATTACATTTGAATATGCTTACTTACTTGTAGGGTTAAATTGAAGCGATTGAATGAAGGATAATCCATTCCCCAGTAATTCTGCCCTGATATATAAGCACTCAGAAGTGTATTGGAGCAATTATTCATTTTTTGCATGGGATTTCCCAAAAACATTTGTGACTGGGATTCAAAAAATCTGGGTTCCTCAGTATAGTTTGTGAATGAGGCTCCTTATTCTGCTGTCACTGATGTTGCTTTTGGATCGTTAAAAGTGGTTCCCCTCTTTTTTGGAGACAAAGACTAATTTTCTATTTTGCTTAAGTAGTTTTCATATGCACTTGGTTCCGGAGAAATCTCCTCTGTATCTGAAACCAGCTTAAGAAATCACTTAATGGGCTCAAAATAACCCCCAGAAATCATTGTTTTTGAGCAAAATCTGTTGATCTATTGATCAATGCAGAATAAAACAGTACTATGGAAAGGGGCAATCATAAATACAAGCACATCTGCTGCAAAGCTGTTCAACTGATTTCACGGTATTTTCAAAAAAGCTTTAGCAAGCTGCCTTTAATGCACAGATTTGAGATGGACAGGACTCAGTACTTCAGCATCGTAGCTTAATCACAGCCCTCATCCTCTGGCCCATCTCTGCATATTAGGCTTGGCCTTAAAAAGTGAATTTCAATCAATTTCTCCTCTTTGTCAGTTCAAACTTATTTCAAAGTACAACTTCGGTCTCTGAATCCCTTGAGGCCTTTGCAACAAGTAATGAAGAAGCCATTAAATCTCCTGAAGTGTGAAACACCTTATTACTCGACTCTGGGTGATGTATGACGCGGTCTGCGGTGGTGCTGTAGACCACGGCTAAACAAACAAAGTGGGGTCTATAAAGCTCATTACCTGCTTAAACCCTGTTTTTTGTAAATGTATGAGAAACAAAGAGACAAACTTACTATTTTTAGACCTTCTAATGCTCAATAAAATGAAGTTTGGCTCATGGGGGGCACCTTTCAAGCCTGAAGATTAATTTACTGAATGTTGTTTTAGGTTTCCAAACGGTGAGTCAGTGCACCTGTAGCTTTTCTTTTCACATAAACCCAATATATTTTTAAAACACAGTCTGTGTTACTCATCCTGTTGGAGTTTTAAGGGTGCAATTAAAGTAATGTTTCAGTTAATCTTCTTTTATGTCTGTCGATAGGCTTTCTAGAATAGAACATGACAGTAATAACAATAACAGTGGTGAGGCTGTGGTTAAATCTCCTGCAGTGTTAAGCTATGTGAAAGACATCGCTTTTTTAAAATCTCAGCAAATGTTTTTTTATTGTTTTGGTAGATACAAACACTAAATAAAAAAAATCAACATCCTGAATTAGAATTTTGCTCACAATTTTACCTGTTTTTACAAAATTCAATATCAGCATAATATACATTTACTTTTTTACACATGCATCTCATGCACACAGTTTTACTGCTTTTAACTGTTCTGCTATATAATTTTAACTCACTGGCTTATGCAATAGTTCACATTTGTGTTGTTTGACATTAAGCATGCTTGATTCCCTTTAATAAGCTCAAAAAGACTACATTCTCAAGTCGTGCCAGTAGGGGGAAGTAGTGGCCTTTGGTCACACAAGGTATGTAACTTCAGAAACAGCAGATTTTCCTGCATGCTGATTTAAAAAACATTGCAAAACAAAGAATAAAATCAAATAAAAATAGATAAGCAAATGATTTTCTTTTCATGTAATTTATCTAATTCATTCAGTTTCCATTTAATACTTTGGTATTTTGAGAATTATGAAGCCCAATCATGACTCCAATGATTATTCAGACTTTCACCGACCTCAAAACTCAATACTGACACTCATTAGTGTAGTCTAATTGAAACAGTGGTTGGAACTTTAACATATTGATATTATTTGGCAGAGACTCAAATAAACACTTTGCAGAATGATTGAATATATATTTAATACATACATTAGTCTAAAAAGAGAAAGGGTTGAGCTTCCCTCTGGCTATTTGACCCACGAGCACCATAAAGAGTAACATTAAGGCAAGATGAAGCTGGTATGAAGCAACAAAACAACAACAAAAATAACATGGGGTGACTGGAGTATGATGATACTGTTTATTAAGAAATCAATCCCATACGTTTTACGCAACGTGCCCCAAGTTTTTCAGAAAACAAAAAACTGAGCCATAGGTTCAATATATGATTTTTTTGTTGTTCATTATTTTGCTTAACAAGGTTATGACAGCAGATCACTATTGACATACTGAAAACAGTGTCTGCAAATTATGATTAAGTCAAAAGATGGGCAAATTTTTAAACATGCCCATGAGACTTAAAGGGGACATATGCTGATTCGTGATTTAATACTTACATATAAAATAGTTAAGTTGAAAACAAGACCTTTCACCCCCTGAATTTTCAAAGTATTTAGTATCATAGTATAAAAATAATAGTATTTTTTCTGATATCCTAGAACGAGATTTGATGCCTCTGAAAATAGGTCATTGACATTTGGCTTTGAAATTTCCACCTTCATGACGACACGAGGATCCTTTTTTTTATTGGAGTAATCTGATAAAGCAGCTCCTCCTCTGTGAAGTCAGTTAGTCACACAACCGCCACCGAGGGATACACCCACCAAGGGCCGAGTATAAAGCTCCCTACTAGCTCTGGCTAATTTGACTGAGTGCTAACATAGTGACAAACTGACAGTAGGGGCGATCTTTAGACTATACTTTCAGCATGATGGATAAAACAGACGGAAAAGTGAAGGAGCAGGATGGAGCCCTGTTATAGAAATAGTTTATTGGTGAAGTCTGCCTATATTTCCATGTGTAAACTATATATGTTACAGTACCGGTTTGACTCACCACACTGAAGCGTCCTGAGATGATCTGTGTCGAGGTGGATTTTCTTCCTCCTGAGCTGCAGAACCGTCCGGGTCTGACTCGGGGTCCAATACAAAAGGACGTATCCTACACTCTGCCAATTTATTAGTGCTATCAATGCCTTACGGTGAAGTTTTGGCAAACAGCAAACTCGCTTGGTCTGCACCATTCAATGTGGCTATTTTGTAAATACTGCCATGCTGCAAACCGACCCCTGGCTCTACCCCCTCTGGTCTCTCTTTAGTATGGCTTTTGAGGCAAATCATAACAGTTACCAATTTTGGATAAGTCTCGAATCATAAAAATAACTTAAGTGGCTAGATATATATTTTTCTCCACCTCGAAACAGCCACATTATTGATAAGCTTGTTTGTCTCTTGACGTAGGCAAAATCAAACAGCCTAAGTTACACTCTGGAGATTGGCCATTGTACTAAAAATATAGAATCACATGATCTTTTAAATTGAGGATGTGGGCAATTTTTACCAGAATTGTGCAGAATCACAAGTAGATGATTTAGGGAAAAACAAAAAAAAATCATTTTTGTCAAAAAATGACTTGGGCAATTGTTTTAAAAAGGTGACAATAGTCATTTTACTCTTTCAATATCAATAAGTTTCCCAGGTCAGTCAACTGTAAAATGACTGCCTAGTTGCACTGTTATATAACAGCTGCTGACCCCGGGAGCAAGCGGGGTACTCTATTTATGGATTTCAGGCTCAATGGGATATTCTTTTGCCATGCATGCAACTGAGCAGGCAATGAAAACAATAAGCATGACACCAGTTAGAAATTGTCACCAGGTCCACAAAGGTTTGCAATGTGAAATTAGAGAACTCTTTAACTGGTATGTGTACTATCTTTTTTATTTGGTGCTCTTCACAGCTGCTGTACAAACTGTGATCTGTATCAGACCATATTAGTCATCTCAGATCTTAGGGATGAACAAAGAATGATAGATATGAACACTCAAGAGTTCAAAATGTTTGTGTCAAATCTATCTTCCTGTACAGTGGCACATACTCAGTGGTAATGCTGCATTGTATGCTGTTGCTGGTGTTTTATTTTATACCTGAGTGTGTTGCACAAGACTGTACAACTGTCTCTTAGGATGTAAAAGCTTGAGGCATGACAACATAATGCTATTAATCAGCCAATTAGAGCTACAATGACAGGCTTCAGTAGATAATATTGGTACCACATACTACACTTATATGAAGTATTAGTTTATTTACCTAATGGCAATGTTATGAAGTCTGAGTTGTAAAATACATCTAGTGTTCGACTGTCATGTGGTACACGCCCAAACCATTTAAAAAGGAATACATTTATTACACTACACAGTACTTATTCGTTTAAATGTTATTTAACTTTAATTGAGTCTGACTTATTATTTTTAAGTGGACAGTTGTTTTAACAGTATCACTGCCTTTTTTTTTTTTTTTTTTAGATATGCCACCCATGATGGAGATTAAGGGGGAACCAGGCCCCCAAGGGAAACCTGGACCAAGAGGTCCAGCAGGGCCACCAGGACTTCCAGGAAAACCTGGAATGGGCAAGCCAGGTTTGAATGGCCAGCCAGGGCCCCAGGGACCCCCTGGCTTCCCAGGTATTGGTAAACCGGGGCTAACAGGTCTCCCAGGAAAGATTGGACCAAAGGGGATGCCTGGGCTTAATGGGGAGGTTGGGCCTCGAGGTGAGCCAGGTCCCAGAGGTCTTGCAGGACAGCCTGGCCTCCCTGGGCCAGCTGGTCTCTCTCTAAATGGGAAACCAGGGCCTCCAGGCATCAGAGGCCCCCCTGGGGCTCGTGGTGAACCAGGACTTAAAGGTGGGGCTGGCCCACCAGGTGAGCGTGGGCTAAATGGAGAGAATGGAAATGGGAAACCAGGGCTTCCAGGTATCAGGGGTCCACCTGGGCTGAAGGGCAGCCCAGGACCACCTGGTCTTGCAGGTATAGGCAAACCAGGACTGAAAGGTTTGCCTGGGCTGCCTGGTCTTAAAGGTGACCAAGGACTTCCAGGGGATCGAGGAGAACCAGGAGAGGCTGGGGCTCCAGGTCTGCAAGGTTTACCAGGGCCAGTTGGAATTGGGAAGCCTGGGTTAGATGGAGTGCCTGGGGGACAAGGTCCAATAGGCCCTAAAGGTGAGCCAGGACTTAGGGGTTCTCCTGGATTTCCTGGGACTCCTGGCTATGGAAAACCTGGCTTAAGTGGGCAAAAGGGAGATAAGGGTCATAATGGATTGCCTGGTCTCCCAGGGGACAAAGGAGAGCAAGGAATGGTGGGACCAATTGGGGAACCTGGCTTAGATGGACTAACAGGACCCCCAGGACTTCAAGGCCCAATGGGACTCCCAGGAAAACATGGAATGCCAGGACAGAAGGGTGAGCTTGGACCCCAGGGTCCCCCAGGATTGCCTGGTCTGAGAGGTGACCAAGGCATAAGTGGACCCTCTGGGAAACCTGGCATCCCTGGAGATAAAGGAATCCCTGGGCTGAATGGTCCTATTGGGAAACCTGGACCCAAAGGTGAGGCAGGCCATATTGGGCTACCTGGGAATCCAGGGCTGACTGGTCCACCAGGTCCTAAAGGTGAGACAGGGTTTATAGGGACTCCAGGTCCAAGAGGACAATCGGGCATCCCAGGTCTTCAAGGGCCAATGGGTCCTATGGGGCCACAGGGTGTCCCTGGTCCCAAGGGTGAATCTGGACTCATGGGGCCTCCTGGAATTGGAAAGCTGGGAGAGAAAGGAGCTATGGGTCCCCAGGGCCCTCCAGGGAAACCAGGTCCTGGTGGGCTTAATGGTAACCCTGGCCCTCCTGGGCCTCCAGGTCCCCCTGGTCCTCCAGGAAACGGACAAACAGTTGTTGCAGGACCAACAGATTCACAGCTGGAAGGGGATGAGGTACCAGGGGACAGGAAAGGGCCTGCGTACAGTCAAGTTCTATCTGCTTCTGTGGCCCCTGCTTTTACAGCCATCCTTACCACGCCTTTTCCCCCCTCTGCCATGCCAATCAAATTTGACAGGACCCTGTACAACGGGCAAAATGCCTACAGCACCGCCACTGGCATGTTTACTGCTCCTTTATCTGGTGTCTACTACTTTGCATACCATATGCACGTAAAGGGAACTAGCCTGTGGGTGGCGCTGTACAAGAACAATGTACCGGCCACCTACACCTATGATGAGTACAAAAAAGGCTACATGGACCAGGCGTCCGGTAGTGCTGTCCTAGAGCTGAAGGAGGGTGATCAGGTCTGGATCCAAATGCCATCGGATCAGGCAAATGGTCTCTATTCAACCGAGTACATCCACTCCTCCTTCTCAGGATTCCTGCTCTGTCCCACATAACCCTGTCCCCCCTTCTCTCAAACATGTTCCTGTATACGCACCTCAGAGCAGCCCTTAACCTGAATTACCTGCAGCCATAATAGAAACATAAAACCTATAGGATTCTCATCATCATTATCGTCATCATCTTTATCCGTCTCACCCTCAACTACGTCAAAAGAAAAGACAAACTCTGTGAATGGAAATTTTTTAAAAAGCAGGGGAAGGAATTTCATACTATGTTTTTTTGTTTCAATGTCCTTCAAATGTGTGTTTTGGGTTATATTTTATTTTGGTGTTTTTTTTTTTTAGCTTATATTATGTTAATTATTCTATTTTTCATAATTTTAATGTTATTACTTGGTCCTTGTCATCATTGATGTTTTTGTTTATTGGTTTCAGACAGTTAAGTGCCTTACTTAATGTGCAAGTAACAAATCCTCCCATGTGACTGCACATCCTACCCTCATGTTCTGACATCACAAGGATGACATCACCAGCTCCTGGAAGGTGATAGGTTCCTGTGGCTGCAGTCATTTCCCCCTCATGTTCTCATTTAGACCGTGAATCAGCAAAACAGGGCAACAATACAACATATTAACATGAGCAGAAATAGAAACTAGGCATTTGATGCTGTATTATTGCATTTTAAAAACTTTTGGTACTCAAAATGGTTTTCTGTGTTAAAACACTTTGATTGAACCTTAGTGCTTGAGTGATGAGAAGATGAAAAAGCACAATCTGTGTGCAGCCAATTTACCTTTTGCCTTTTTTGGGTTGAGATATCAATTTTGACAGTTGGTATATCAGCATCTGCCAGGTGCTTATTTTTCTTCTACGTTCTGAATCAAGCAACTGAAAATTCAAAATGATGGATCTTGAATTTTTCTAATAATTTATTAACTTTCCAGCACAGCATTTTCACAATAAATGATGTGTTACAATGTAATAGTCTTGTGGAGCTTTAACTGCCCTTTATCAGCAGTGGATCTCCTGCAGACAGTGCCTTCATCATGTAACTTTCAGAATACCTTCAACTGAGGCTGATGTGTTGGCATACAGTCAGTGTTTACATGCCATAGAAAAGATACTGAGAGGAACTGCACAAAAAGGACACAAATGGAGCTGAGCTAATGGCTTGTTTTGCTTTTCATTCATAGGGCATTGCATTCAAAGTGAAAAATCATTACTTTCACGAAAGCCTCAAAGTGGACATAGGATAAAATAATCTGTGATAAAGCTGATAACCTGTGTCTTTTAACAGAAAGGCAAATGGATTACTATAAAACATTCATGTCTTCTTCAAAGCCAGTTTGATGTGAGGTGTGTGAGGGAATTCTGGCAATTTCCAAAGATAAAAACACATTTTTAGTCCACACATGTTGTGTTCTAAGTAGCTGAGTAATTGTTACAAGGACAAAATGTCTAGAACACAGTAATATTGACTGAAATGAGATACAATCTGCATAAACTCCATGAATAAGTCAAGGGACTGGCAGGGCCCCACAGGTTGTGAAACACAGGTTGTGTAACATTTAACAAACCCCTGCCAGATTTCTGAGAGAGGTGGTGGGCCAGAGGTGAGAGCTGTTTATTTACACATTTCTGCAAGATGAGGCATTAAAGATACATTCTCTGTGTGTATTGTATGTTTTAGTAGGTATACCCTTCTGTCAATGTGTGTGTGTGTGTGTGTGTGTGTGTGTGTGTGTGTGTGTGTGTGTGTGTGTGTGTGTGTGTGTGTGTGTGTGTGTGTGTGTGTGTGTGTGAGAGAGAGAGAGAGAGAGAGAGTAGATGTGTCACATCATCACCCTGTTCAGCCAAGATAATACAAAACTTGCTGCAGTTACAAAATCTTAGGAAAAGCTCACAGTCCTGTCATTGTTCAACAAGAGTTGACCTTAAAGCTTATGTGAAAAGTTTTTGCAGGTTATGAAACAAAATTAAATAGAGAATAGCCTTATTCTGTGAACTATAAAGGTAAACCATAGTATTAAGATTAAATATTTCTGTTGAGTAATTTTCAATGTCAATAAACCAGCTGCAGGGTTGGTGTTAAACTGACTGATTGACAGTATGTTACTCAATGTGCCATGGTAAACAGCCATGACTGGAGAAACATTTAACTATTAAAAATACAGCAAAGTGATAGTTTTGGTTGAAAATATGGCTTCCAAATGTCCAGGACAAATTGGCAAAGACAAAGAAATGCTGCTCTTTTTGAAGGTAGCACCAACATCAACATAAACCAAAACTTTTTCACAGGAGCTTTAAAACATGTCTGTGCTTCTAGGGTGTCAAAATAATGTCACGAGCTCTTAAGGTGTCTCATTACAGTAAGGGAAAATGTATAAAACAGTTGATTGATGAATGTAAAGAAGAGATAATGGGAGACTTAAAAAATGTTTTTATGAATGGTTGAAGAAGGTGAAAGCTGTTTGTCAGGGCATATATTAGTATCAAGTCTTTGCCTTTTTATTCAGAACTTCACACAGGATCCCAATTTAACTTGTGCCATTTTGAAGACACGGGTTCACTGAATTTTGGACTGCCCTACACCGTGATGGAGGATTGTGACTGTCTGGGGGTACTGTGCTAAATCTTGAGCTTGTAATTAGAATGAATGTAAACTGTTTGACTGATTAACAGTAGTTTAAAAAAACCATCCAGATGCTGTGTCACTGTAATACAGTTGCTTTGCAAAAGCAATGCTAGCATGAGGCCTTATCAGTATTTCACATCTATGTTATGCAAACAATGCACTCTCCCTTGATCTTTCTTTCTCTTAATAAGAACACATCTACACCTGCTTTGTATCATTATTGTTATGTGAGTCTACAAGACAGTCTGAGGCTCGTTATGTACTGTATGTTGTCTTTTGTTGCCATATAATTTTGGACATATGAAGCGGTCATGTGACTTATTTGTGGCTGTTGCTCTCTGTTTCTTATGTTTTCGTAGACAATGTCACTTGCTTGCAGAGTTTGCCCCGTGTGCAAATAATTGAACAAGTGTCAGTAAGATCCATGTACCGTCTGAAACAAAAACTGATTTTAAGAGTTTTCTGTTTTTCTTTATAAAACAAACAAACAAAAAAGATTTATAAAAGCATTGCTTCGGTTATTAAGGGATATTTGTTTGTTTTAGTGTCAGTAAATACAAATGGCCATTCCCATTTGCACATGAAATTAATGAAGATGTATTTATACATTTATGATAATTTAATAGGGATGCCAAAACCGACCACCGAAGCCTAGAACGTATAAATGGTATTTAACAGCATTGATGAGTTAAGAGCATTTACAAAGTGTAGTTAGCATTCTAGCATTGTTTGTGAAGGATTATTTGTGGACTTTTATTTTCTACTTGTATCAACGTATAGGATTTTTGTCATACAAGGCTATTGCGTGCACTCTATGCAATAGAATTTGGGTATAAAATGCACTCTTTTTGATTGAAAATGTTTGTCTGCTTATACAAAATCTACAGTACTTGATTGTATTGATACCACATCAATAAAAACTTTCTTTTATGTTGGTGTCAAGCTCCCTTTATGTGTACAGTATCTGCATGCAAGTGTTATAAATACATGTAAAGCCACCAGAACGTATAGTTTTGCAGTTAAAGTGTAACCTTGAGTGGTAGTAGCTCGACTTCATTTTCATGGTGAAGATGCATTTAGTGTGCAATTTTAAAGATACGTGAATTGACACTAGAGGGCGATACAGAGTCATATATTCATGACTAAGGATAAACTAGACTTTTCAGCTTGCTTTTCATGAGATCCCAGGGTAGACGTGACAGGCTTTTCTTGTCCGATCAGATCATTTTGATGAAAATACAGTCTTTGGAATATCAAATTAACAGCAAATAATGAAAAAGGAATCTTACGATAAAAACTGACGCCAATATCCATATTTCTTTGGCCCAAATGAGGGGCAATTTGAGAGTCTTCAACAGTTCATGTGTCTAATTTTCTACCAATAAACCAGTGTCTCTCGTTTTACAGGCTTTTATATTTAATACTTCATTCGAATCATGTGTATCAATCTGACACATATACATCAATCACAAAAATATGAAAATAATGGCAGTTATATAAATTCGAAAAAAATCTGTTGACATCAAGACCCGTTGTGATTAAAGCTATATTGACACTACAATGACATGCAATGCAAATGTCATGGGTCGATAATCCTATTAGATATCTGATTAAAGAAAATCATTACATGAGACCTATGTTACAAAACGATCCTCGAGCGCATGGATAATATTGAGCAGTTATTTTCTGGAACTATCGTCACCATGGTGAGCTGTCACCCGGATTCTTCTTACGTCGTACTGACGCCAGAACCACCATGCTGCATTCGCGTGTCTCTTCGAAAAACGTAAAATAGATGTGTGTATTTGAGAACGCCACGCAACAATTATAATAACCTACAGTCTATGATAACAATGCAAATGTGTATAGAAGTTTTGAATGCTCATTGGTAGGACTTTCTGTATGCAATCAAACACATCAATATGTCATCTGAAAGCAACCGTCACTAGCTAACAATGTGCAACAGAGGATAAAAAAAGAGGAAAGCAAAAAAACTCAACATACTTGCTTCTGAATGGTTTATTGTTGTCTGTTTTACACTTCTGCTCTACTAATACAGTGTATGTTGAATGACAATTTTCCCATGTGTGATTTCTATTAGTATTGCTCCAACGTTTTATCAACCGCACACCCAACTTTTTGGGACTGTAGCATGGTTGTGATAATGGTCAGTATAACATTCATTTTTGTTTACGTTATTAACTATGGTTGCGTTTTCTAGTCTCGCTTGATCTTGTATTTTGAGATTTACAAACTCGCCGGGAAAAATGACAGATTTCCAAGGTTTTTCCCTTGAGATGTCTTTTCACTGATTTGGCCTCCCTCGCAACCTGTATATCCGATAGTCCCTGAATGTGTCACCACACCAAGGAGGCTCCTCCCCAACAACAGTTCCCGACCCTCCGACGAGAATTCAAGCTGCCACATTAAAGAGGAACAAAAAGGCGACCTGGCAGCGGTTTCTGCACTCCCTCCACTTTCTCCGGGTAGTCACGGGATTTCAATGTTCAGCCTGCTCTTCGTAAGTAAATGCTTACCTAAAAGAATAAAATATTTTTGGTGGCATGGCGGTGATATGATCACACGCGATGCTACATCACACACCCGCAAGAACCTGATTAGAAAGTTGGGACACTCATTGTTAAAGGATTAGCACAACACAAGGGGGGCTAAAGTTAACACGAGTTGTTGTCTAAGTAGATAAAACAGTATGTAGCCACGTATTGAGGTCTGGCAGTGAAACTTGTCTGTCAGAAATATCACGTTCACTCTTGTTGAAAATGTTATATTGCCATATTGCTCCGTCATCAGTGTTGCCCATAATTTCTAGAAGTATGGTAAACCTAGTCTTAGCGCTTCTCTTGGCAGGCTGCTAAACGTTGTTGGGGGAAGGCAAAGTGACGGGAGCTGGGCTAGCCTGTGAGCTAACTTAGCAACATTAGCTAAGGTATCTACTGAGAATGAGAAGAAAACTAACTGGTCAACTGTACGACCTATACTCACAATGTGCAGTTACTGATTGTTTGCCTCTCTTTAGCAAAAAAAGTCCACAGTGGGTGGTATAACACCGAGTAAGTGCACAGAGTTGAACGTCGTCTACAGTTGGATTTTATAAGGGCTAACGATACCTGTGGTTATTCGATTAGCTGTTGGTCTGTGAGCGAGTATAGCATTGCTCACGGAAAGCTAGCTTAAACGTTGACGGTGCTTAGCTCAACGTTTTAACTGTTGTCCCGGCAACCATCCAAGTCAGCGGCTCCATTATACCCGAGATACTTAAAGTGTATATAGTGTTTGGGATTTAATTCGGTACTTTGCTCCCTTAGTGCTTTTTGGTAGACCCAGGCGTCGGTAGCGGCCAGCGGGTGCTAAAGGTGGATAGCAACCGAGCTAGCTACTTTCCGCCCTTTGTGACAAATCTTGACCAAGAGCATGGTTGACCCGTTTGTCTTTATCTAGGCTATGGATTTATTGACATTAACATGAAATAGACGACAACCTGATTTTTTGTAGGTTGTCCATTGTCATATTATGAGTACGCATCTGTATTGCAAACTACAGACACTGTTGTTAACCAGCCGGTTGACTCAGTCACTTCGTCAGCCTTTCGTGTAAAAATGGAGTCAAAGAAGGGTTAGGTGGGTCTTTCATTTTACTCGTGTCTGGTTTCCGAAAACAGTAAGCGGCCATCCGTTTAGCTAGCCATGTTGGTTGAAGCGAAATGAGGAAATGCACTTTGGGAGGAAGTTGACTCGAGCAGCTGTGACACTAAAGGCCGCAGCACATTCCCATGCCTCTCAGTTTTCAATTTATGACCTTCCAATGGTTTCAGTCTCCCCTCTGGTAATAAATTCTAGTGGGCAGTTAATACAAATGAATAGCTCTGAACACTCCCAACAACTCGGTTGGATGAGTCAATGTGTAACTGGTGTAACAGGTAAGCTAATTATACATTCCTGCTTATGAGTCACAGCAAGGTGACCTAATTTGCTGGCAGAGAATTTAAAAGATAAACTGCGTGAATACAACCGGTTTTCAAAGTAGAGGGCAAGGCAGTGGATGAAAGAAGTAACAGAACATTTTGATATTGGTTTATATTTTATATCCAGAGCTATTAAAATAGCATACCAACATTTTTATATCATATAAGAAAATACAACATTACATTGAAATCAACATATTTATAGCATTCAAACCTGCATTAATTGTTAAACAAATATCCAGAGTAGATTTGTGTTAATGATAAAACATGTCGTTAAATAATGTGGTGATTAATTTATCCACTTGAGACAATCCCTCTACCAGCTACCAGACAAACACAGAAACATGTCACTGAGTATGTATACTCGGTGACTTTCCTCACTATAGCCCTCTTGTTACTGCATTTGCTACAATACATACATTGCATTTAGTGAGAACCTACTTTTTTAGCAGTTTAGAAGTTTACAAAAGCTGCTGTTGACATGGGGTACTACATTTTTTGTTACAAGGTGAATAACTGAAAACAATCCTCTTGTGCCCCTCTTACCCGCTGGGTAAACGAAATAATAAGGGGGCCTAAACATTAAAAGTTTGTGACGGCTAAAGCAAGCAGTCACATCCGACATGCACTTGCACCCCTGACCTCTGTTGCTTTCTTTAACAGTCACAAACTGTAAGCGTTTAGACCCCCTTATTATTTAGTCCAACATGGTAACAGTGATCCCCTGGTAGCACTACGTTTTAAGCAGTTGACTCTATGTATCACTTTGTATAATTCTAGCAGCAACAAGGCGCACTCATCCACCTCCAGGTAAGGGTTTCACAACTTTTACAGGATAACATTGTGAGTCTGTATTTGCTTTTTCATTGTGCAAGTAGGTCACTCCCACTGGCAACCTGCTTGATATTATAGCTAATTGACTCACAGCCCAAACTAGAAATAGTATGGCTCCTCTCAGTCCACTTGGAGCTCAGCCTGAGGCTAAACACAGACCTGTGCAGTGGGATGCCCTCATTCAGGAGATACCACACAGCAACCCAGAGTCTCAATAGCTCTGAGTGATGTGCATCTTTGTGAACTGTGGTACTGGAAGTCTAAGTATATTTCAGATTTGCTGCATGTTTGTTAAATTTCTTTGATCGGTGACCCTGGATTTACTTTGGTTCAAGGGAAAATTGTAACTGACTTTTTTTTCTATTTGGAATCTGCTTTTGTTCTGTTTTCTCTCATCCTTATTCTGAAACCAGGCGAACACCCTCCTTTGTAAAGTCTACCTGATGCTATCCTTCGCATCTAAATTTATATTGCCCAATTTGTTGCATGTATAAGGTTGAGCTGTTGCCTGACAGACATTTGACACCAACACAAAGGTAGTTCCTCAGTCTACAGGCAGCATTAAATAAAGCCATGTCACAAGAAGGGAAGTTCTCAGCCTTGGTTACCGTAACTGCGAAAGATGAGCCCAGTGTACAGTAACATGACTCCGACTTACAAGAAGGTTACTGGGGGAGAGGGACACCTATGTTGTTGTCTGTTGGCATGCAGCCCATGTTACCACAGGGTGCTGTGAGGGCTGATATATGTGTAGTATAAAATATTTTGTCTAAGGTGAGTGGCTGAATAGATTTAACTTATTAAAAATGTAGTTGTGGCAATAAAAGGCCTGGCTGTGGTAAGAAAGAAACAAGGTTTGGCTGTACTGTGTTAGTCCGCTCAGAACTGTGGCTCCAGAGCTATTTTTTTGTTGTGTTGAAATCAGCCCAGGGTGGAGAGCTGGGAATGAGTACCCATGCTTCTTTCCTTCTTTTAAGCTGTTCAGTGAAAACCCGTATATGATCACGCATTAGTCGCCATGGGCACCTTGTGTGTTTCTTCTGCTGTGCCGGTTAATGAATCATGCCCCAGTCGGCACGGCATTCGTTTACTGTTGTTTCCACAGCGCTGGGATAAAGAAAAGGCACAAGCTCTGGAGCGCTGGCATTGCCTGACAGATTGACACTTCTTCTAGATACTGCTGCAAGTGTGCCACTGGAAACTATAGCAACAGGTAGGGATAGGGTTTTCTTTTGTAGTTTGTGTTTATAGCTACCTTGTCAAGCTAGAGCTGCCAGAGTTGCAGTTTGCTGGGGAAAACGGAGTCCTTGACCAAAACATGCTATAGTGAAAGGCTTTGTTATTGTTTTTTGAGCTCTTGTTTGACGTTTCATGTTGCTGTTTACCTTTACTGATCTAGAATATGCTGTAGTTTGAAATAACTGGTCTAGAAAATGCTTAGTTGTTGCAGATAAACCAGCTCACTTTGTTTTTCTACTACCTGCTCCGTTTTGTTCCCCTGCTTTACCTCATTCCTTAAGCAGCTTAATAAACTCATGAAATGTGTGACTGCTTCTCACAGCGTGGCCTCAAACTAAGAGTTCACTCTGGCAGTAAGCTTAAAAGATATCTGGCTACCAAACTCAGATCAGAGATCACTGAGCGCTTTTCTCTGTTTGTGGGGAGTGACGTATTTCAAGAGTTAAAAAGTTCTAACATCAGTTTTAATGTTTAGCCACCTTTTCTGAATCCTGACCCTCTTCAAAGCCCCAACAGCTTCCTAAAGCTTTGCTCTTTCACTGTTTAAAGACAAGACGTTGCTCTTCTCTGATCTCCTCACGAGGGACGCCACAACTCCCCACAGGGATACTTGTTGCTACTGCAGAGATAATGGTTGTTATGGCAACAGGCATCCCCCCGATGCTGCTCTCAGAAGGCCGTGTTAGTTTGCAAATGTCAGAAGAATTGATGGCACAGTGGGACTCTGCACCTTTCGGCAAAAAAGTGAGCAGACATTCAGCAGTCTGGGTCTGTTGTTGGGTGTCGACCTCCTCGTCAGAAACTCATTCTCATTTTATTGGATTTCTTTTTTTTCCTTCAGGTTGGTTTTAGTAAAAGTGTGTGCAACCTGAATTGACTCTAACTCTGCTGCGTGAATAATAATTGGATGCACCTGCGAAACACACGTGTAGTAGCACTATGTTCTGTGACTGACTCATCAGCTGTTGCAAGGATGCAGCTCTTTGCACTGACTGTTAAATGTGCTTCAGTACTCACCATCCATATTCAGTTTTTGTGTTGGCAGAAGCTGGGGTTTTGCCCACGACAAACAAACGCACACTTGGTCTCTGAGCAGCTGCAGTTGAAAGAAATGTTGTGAGCCAATATGAAGATTGAAAGAAGACTGAAATGTGCTTAAAATGATTAAGATTAGCCATCAGAGCACTAGTATCTCTTTCAAGAAGTAGTTTAGGTGCATCTAGTTGTCACAGACACTTGTAGACTGTTTGAGGTGATGCTGAATAAACAGTTTTTACTTTCCTGTTGAATGTCTTACCTTGAACTGTGACTAAATTGCGACATCAAACTGTGGATGTTCTGAATGGATAGGTTTTCACTGCAAGTCAGTTATCCATTGAAATATTGGGAGAATGTTCACAATGCTCCAGCCACAACAGGTTAATGTTTTAATCAATTAAAATGTAACTGCAGATGTCTCAATAAGGTATTTTGGTTGATATGTAAACAAATAGTTTTATAGATCAATTCTATTAGCACAACATGGAATACTTGGCGTCCTTAATTTCAATGAAGCACCCTGTACAATTTTTTCAGAACCGATAAACCCCTTCTAACCTCCTTTGTTTCCTTTGTCAGCAGAGAATCAGCCTCCCCTCGTGTTATCACTCTTTCAAACCACAGTCAAATGTTGGGTTCAACTTTGTTTTTCTTTCAAGTGTAATTGTTCAACCGCCAGAGTTACATTTCATGTAAAGTGTAATTAAAATGTGGAACCAGGCCACAGTGAGGACAAAACAAGCCTTTGTTTGGATACGTTTTCCTCTTTTCATTCCCATTTCTAAGGTACTGAGCCCTGGTCTCTTTCAGCCCTTTCCAGAGACAGATCAGTCCTTGCCCCCCCCTCACCCCCCAAGCGTTATCAGAGGCCTTTGATCGTCACACTGTTTATCTGTGCTCACTCAGAGGCTGTGAAGCAGTGTGATAAGTGGGCTGTGCCGTGTGCGAGTGCGTGCGTAGGGGGGTGTTCGCCTGTTCATGGAAATAGTGGGGTTACTTATTCTTTCACCTCCTGTCTCCAGCCTCTTGTGCTTGGACTGAAGCAGCCAGAACAACACGTACTCTGTGGGAAGATTAGCTCCTGTCCCCTGGGAGCAGAGAGAGAGGTAACCTGTTGCGCTAGATAGATCAAATGAGGATGTCCATTTAGAAAAATATCAACAGTATTCAGATCTGCAATAATACAGCAGCTTCTATTTATCTGTCATGCTTCAGCTCAGAAATTTTCTGTAAGGTTCTTAGTTACTCTCAATTTATAGAGAAGCGTACATCATGAAAGTCTTATAACACAGCAAATAAAGGCTTGTAGTAGCATTGCAAGCTAACAGCCAATAAACCAGCAACTGTAATGCAAACTAATCAACTGCTTCTATTACAGCAGAAAAACATAATGAGCTAGTGTTGACAAAGTGTACAGTGAATGATAAGTGAGGCCAATCAAAAAGAGTGTCTAAGTCTAAATGCATTACAGTGCTGCCATGCAATTGGCTGATTAGATATTCCTGTTCCTAACACGCAGTTGAACAGGTGCACCAAATAAATAGTGGAGTGTATGATCAGAATTCTGCTCCTAATGGTTTGATAGCTTAATTTAACTTGAATAGTTAAAGACATACATCAAAAATTTCTTTTTCAGCCTGACTTGAATAGTCCGCCACAGCATGCAGTGAGCCCATGCAATGACACGGGACCAAATTCAGAGCCCTGGATGTCCGTTGTTGAACTAACAGCAGTCACATCATGTTTAAATCACCTCGTATGTTGTCGTGAACTTTGCTGTAGTGCCTTGGTTAGGCGGAGTCTGACATGCAGCATGGAGGCTTCAAGAAATACAGTGGATCCAAAAGGTCCAAAAGAAATCTGCTTTCCTTTTAGGGCACAGTTTGTCGCCTTGTCACAGCAGCCAAATGTCTGTATGTTAATATTTAGATGCTGTATTAAGTTGGTTGTGTTGAATGCAGCTCTAAAGCTACTACAATCCAAGTTTTTTCTTCCAGTTAAAAATACTTCTGTGCTGCTGACTTTTCATTCTGCTGCAAATTGTATATGGTTTATGCCAGATGACATCATGATGAGGTAATCCCTGATGCTGAGATCACCTCCAGTCCTAAAGTTGAGATCAGGATCAGGAAATCCAGACAGAAATACTGTTGCCTACATTTACTGATAGCTCAAACTCAGGCAACTAGGACTCATTTCACTGTTGTTGCAGGCAGACAAAGTCATGAGTCATTCTAAGGAAGTGATCAAGCTTTTTAACTTCAAGTTAACTTTTAACATATAAATATTTAACCATGTCAACTTAAAAGCCCTTCATCCGTTACTCAGAGTCAGAGTAATTCTTGTCAGTGCACCCTGTCATGTTGCAGCCTGTACTGCACGTGTGTGGCTCAAAATCTTTTTTTAAACAAGTCATCTTCAATATGACAGTGTGTCTTTTTGGTCCAAAACAAAATAAACATGAACCCTCAAAGGCCCATCAGATCTCATATCAACATTCCTGCTGTTTCCTCGGTCAAAGTGGTGGCCATTTGTCAATACAGTCAGTTTTTGTGTTTCTCTATATTGCTTCTACTTTTTCGACTTTGATGGCTGCTATCACTAAATTAAAGGTATGGGGCTAGGTGAGATGTAGAGGTGAATATATCATCTCTTGAAAGAGGCCATGGCTGAAAACCAAATTGTGAGAAGCCCTGGAGATTGTGTGTGTGTTGTTGGCGTGTTCTATTTGTTGGAGGGTCAGTCTGTTCCCCCATCCTATTTCTGGGCTTAATCAAATACACTCTGCCCACACTCAGGCGCTAACAGGGGTGATATTCTTGTCTTAACAAAAAAAAAACGAGGGCAAAGGTCTTTGAAGTCAGCATTCTGATTATTGCAAACTAAACTAGATCATTGTGTTGTACATTTATTGTGGCCACAGACCTTTTTGGTATTAAACTTTGGGACATTGCTTGATATACGTGGCTCTGTTGCCACACTTAAATTTTGGACTGAGAGTAGCAGATTTTTGTGGTGTTCACTAGTTTAATTTGTTTGTCCTTTTTAAAAATGATAAACATCCACTTAAGTAGGGAGCCTGTTGAAAATAACAGATTTATTTTATTTCCGTTCGAGACAGCCACAAGCCTGAGTCAGGCTGTCTGTGCACGGTGCCACCTTTTACACAGGTAAACACAGACATGACAAATTGTGACTCATGTCCCAGCTGTAAGACTCTGATTGGATTACAGGGTCCACTTTGTTGCTACCTTGTTGTTGTTGCTCATATTAACTGAATTTTCTGCTATTTTTCCAGTGATGTACAGACAAACCTAGGTGACCTGGAGCAGGAAGCAGGATTTGGTTTGGTGTGACTCCACATTAAGCTCTGGTTTCTCAGTATTGCAGAGTCTTCAGAACCAGTGCCAGAGCAGGTTTGATTGATCTTGGAGCTCTGTGAGCTGATTGGAAGAGGGGTGATGGAAGAGAGAGCAGCAGGACTCTTTACTGAACCGAAAAAGTACCCATACAAGTTATTGATTAAACTTTAGTGCATCATACTTCAGCAGATACTATAATTAGCTGAAACCAGAGTTTACAAGATGTTGGACTTCCTCGATGTGAAATCACATGTGCTTATTGCTTTGAACCCTTTTTATTGTCTTCACACCACAGCATTTGATATTATTGGTGGTGCAGCTGAAATATCGATCTAAAACTGTTCGACGTGCTACAAGAATAAATCTGAACCAGTTCTTCTTTCATTTAGATAAAGCAGCTGTGTTCCTTTTAGTCTCGATCATGTCTTTAGCTGCTTCATATTTATTCAGCATCATAGACCTGTTCCTGTCTGCATTTGTGAATGTTGCTGACACCTCCAACTTTGGGGTGATTCATGGGGTAAATAACTCAGCTTTTAGGGACCTGATACAGGGTTCTGACTCCTGAACCAGTCTGATTTTTTCTCAATATGTTTTGCCGATACCGATCCGATACCGTTCTCTGATAAATCCCCTACTCTGTTGGGTGATACCGTTGTAAATGATTTATTATATTTGTTGTATTACAGTGAGCCCTGTTAGTACCTCCTTGAGGGACACTCACTTTATGAATGTTGCAAAACGTTGTTTTACTATCATTGAATTCCCAAAAAGATGTAGCCCTAAACAGTGGACAGGTTTTCAGCGTGGTTTGATTTATAGCAGCGGTTAAGTGTGACTATGTTGAAAATATGTGAAAACTGTATTGTCCCGATCACGTAACGAAATCCGATACTGTCCAATTCCTCCAAAGTAGCTGTATCGTGCGCTGATACCAATTAGTGTATCGGATTTGAACATCCTAACAATAATAATTACAATAATGTAATATAACAATATAAAGCTTTGTTTTAGCTCATTTTCAGTGCATTGATCAATGTAAAATATGTTTCAACTTAACAACAAATACTATAAAATATAGAGTATAAGTTACCTGATCGTCGCCCCTCCTACATTTCATTTGTTTACATATCAGAATTCCTTGTGCACAAACTTTGGGTTGGAGTTTTCCTGGTCAGAACTCAGAGATTTCAACTGGGAAATTTCCAAGTTATGGGTTGCCTGGAACGCAGCATTAGTTGAACTGTCTTTGTAAATAAAGGCTTCTGCTTAAAAGCACATGTGTCTGCATACTATCCTTTGTACAAAAAGGCTCCAATCAGTTTGGAACATTTATAAGTTAGTGGCTGTGAAATTTATCAAGAAGATATAAACCCTGAGTGTATCTGGGAACACAGTGTTGCACAGTCCCTGGACTTGCATAATTGTGGAGTCTGAGGTTTGGTCAAGAAGCTGGTCCTGGTAGCAGCACTTCCCACAGAGCTATAATTGAGCCTCAACCTACCCTCATGACAGGTGAAGTGAAGGTGCTGCTCTCAGCAGAAGAGCTGATTTCACATGTACCAATTCCCCTGATCCGTGACTCCTTCGTTCTAAGAAACCCACAGGTGGGCACGTTATCAGAATTCAGCCAACAAAGCGTGAGGCCACATAGAATCCACTGACTCAGAGTATCACTTTCAGGGCCGCCACTCCTGTTTGCACACCCCAGGAGTGTTCACCTCGTGGGGCACTGCCGCAGGTTAGGATCTCTGGTGGAGTCCAGGTTTGCATAGAGGCTTTCCTCTCTTCTTGCTTGTCCTAGCTTGTCCAAGGATTTCAGCGCCTTGCTGGTTACACAAGATAAACTGGTGAGGCTCTAAACAGAGATTGGAAGCTTAACTATTGTGGATCATTAAAGTTTGGCATGTGAGTGTTCTTTAAGGCTAGCTCGTCTGTTTGTCTGTATTTTCAAGCATGACTGACGTTAAGGGAGGGTTGTGCACACTACTTCCTTTATGTGTTGTGTTTGTTGAATGGCATGTTGACCTGTTACTTTACCCCACACTGACAGGCCCCTGCAGTCTTGGATGGTGTCCCAAAAGTCTACACGGAGCTTTTGTTTTGATTGAGCATGAAGTTAATACCATCATTTTGTGACTCACTGAGGGCTTTTGAAGCCACTTCCTGAGCATTTTCCACATTTTTCTGCTTTTAACCAGGATTCCATTGGGAATTAAAATTGGAGAACTAACCTGTGGATTGGTTGTGCAACTACTACTTCACATGAAGCTAAAGTCTAAACCTCTTGACTTTAATCCCTTGTCTGAAAACAGTAGCATACTGTAGAAGTGATAGTTGGATGCACCAGTGCAGCTCACTGTGGGTAACCAGTCTTTTGAGGCGAACCAGAGCCTGCTTGTTTTGCAATCACCCAGCTTGACACCAACTGTCACACTCAGCTAAATACACAGAGTTCTCTGAAAAGGCCTTCAGGTCAAGAGGAACCTCTCCAGTTGGTCAAAGTGTTAAAAAACACAAAAGCAGGAGTAGGTGTTGCTCAGTTGAGCTGTTGATCCTATAATGTTGGCCTGTGCTCACCTTCACAAAGACTGGACTAACCAGCTGATGCTTTCCCCCCACAGTCTCTGCTCTTTTTCAAAATGAATGAAAAGTTTTCTTCATCTCGTCTTGGCATGGTTCGAACACGAACAAATATCTTGAGGACAGCTTCGTTGTAGGGGGTGAGATCCACCCACCCAGCCTATCAACGGGATTGACGTCACTGCAGGGAACCAGCTGGACCATTGGGCAGGTGTGATCCTGTGTTTTAACACAGACACGTCCACTGCCAAACTCTTTCTCTTGTTACTCTTGTTTAATTTGTCTTATCCATTGTTTTGTCGTCTTGAAGATTCTTCTTCACATCTATTCCCTTGTGTAGCTATTAATTTGTTCATTTTCTGTGACATTTTAAATGCATATCAGTTGTTTTTATTTGGTATTCACCAAGGCCACAACAACAAATACATGTCTGTGTGACACTTGGCCTCGTTTCTTTTCCTGCTTATGTGATTTCCACTGTCAGGGGTTTCAGCCTTATTCTGCAGACTTCTCATAAATGCAGTACGCAGGCTCTTCGTTTTGAGCATTTGTTTTCTACAAAAGCAGGCAGCCTGACAGAATAGTGAGTGAGGCACTAAAGGGAGAAGTGTGTGTGTGCTTTGGGTGTATCCAGCAGGTGCGGCAGGAGTGCTGAGTGTTATCTCTCTCCACATTGCTCTGACTCTTAAGAAGCACTGGGCTTCCTCCCTCCGTCCCTCACTGTCCAGCTTGCCATGGTTGACAGGCGCTCCCCCTGCTCCGTGCCTCGGCTCCCACACAGCAGTGCTGCCCAACAGCTGCTCTGAGGCAGTACAGTCTGGTCGTGCCCAGTCTGGCTTCAGACAAAACACCAGCAAGAATCAGGCACAACCTCAGACCACGAGACATGGCTGCATGTAATACTAACATCTTTCACCAGAAGGGGTGAAAATGGACTCAAACGTTCCGTTTTTTACGCAAGTCTGATGTTTTGCCACTCTGTCCCACCAGTGTGTGTATTCACTGTCCAGACACTTGAGCTCAATTTCTTGTGTGTGTTTTTCTGACTAATTTTAGATTGTCCCCCTTGCCTTGTGGCAAATCTATTGCCTAACCCAGCCTGTGACTATCCCCATGTTTACGTTCATGGCGTACATACTGTACTGTATGTATGCGGTGGTGTTGACCACCTGACAGCTATTGGGTGTCAATAAGAGCTGGCTCTGCCTCAGCTCGAGGATTATAAAGACCTATGGCTGGATTATCCTTAACGTAGCGAAATGTTTTCCATTTTGATGTGATTATAATCGACCAGTTGTCTATGTTCCAATCTACAGTCTGTATTTAAAGGACATGTTCTAAAAAGCAAACGACCCCACCAGTTCAGAGTTCTTTCTCCACCCTCGCCTCTTCAGTTAAATGACACAAAACTGAAGGCTTTTCTTTGGGTTTGCTGGCTAACTTTGTACCCTACCAGTCAGACTGATGACTCTGCACCAAACCGGTTGTAAGATACCCATGCCCCGATTCTCATTCTTCTGCAGCCTAATCACCTGTTTAAGTTTGCTTGTCCTTTTCTGTTCTGAGATATCGAGGTCCTTATCAGCGCTCTGCTCTCCCACACTTCCCATCTGCTTCTCTCTCCTTCTGTTCATTCTCCTGTGTCACTGTGCGAGATCTCTGTGAGAGGCCAGCTGATTTGGGAAGCTGTCCCTATAGCGCCCTCCCTCCCTTCCCCACAGCCCCCCATCCACTTCCAGCAGCACTACTCCAACCGGAGAGCACGTGATGAAGAGCAGGGCACCGAGGGAGCTCTCTCTGGGCCGCTGCGTGGGCCTCTGCCTTTACTCGGTGACCTTTCTCCTAGTTTAGTATATATACTCGTACAGGCACAAATGGCCGGATGTAACGCAAATACACTTTTTTGAAGTACAAGGGACTCATTTGTTAAAACCTCTTGAAATCATGTCATTTTCAGATTTATTAATTTTAAATCTCTTAAATCTCTGTGTTTTATGGTTCAATTATGCTTTATATAACATAAGAAGGTGTCTTACCATGTAATGGGTGATAAAAAAAATGAATTAAATTGATAAAAACTAATTGGTGTTCAGATGTGCCTAATTTTGTAGTCCTTGAAAAGAAAAGTCAAATTTATACCAACCACAGTCTAAAAGTGTGAAAACAGTCAACACTAAGTAAGGGACAATATATGGTTTGCAGATAGTTATAAGAAAAAACATAGCACAAAAAATAAGGAAATCTGTGCATGGTAGAGGATTTCTTTGTAGTTGCTTTTAAATAATGCTACATTTGTAAGAAATATAAATTTATTGATGAGCAGCAGAGCGGAGACTGAGGGTTGCACCCATTTAAAATTTGCTATATATTTTCTGTCAATGCCAAACAATTTATTTGAGTCCTGATGAGTTGATTTTGGTGTATTGGTTAATTTGAATTCTGAAGAAACAAAGCATTGGCTAACAAATTAGCATGCTAATCAAAACTAGTATTTTAACTACACTGTTAACCAATATCATGCTAACATGGAACCTTGGTGGATGTACTTAACTTGATGGTCTGTGGTTTTGGTAAGAAGAAGCTAACAGTGCCAGAAATCCTTTTCTGAGGATTGATTTGACATGATGAGTGATCAGCTTGCTAGTGGCTTTGTTTATGTTTGTAAAAGTGAATCACAGCTGTCATTAGGGATCGGCATTTCAGGCTAAAGAGCTATTCAATATTTGCTTGTAACTATTCGTAGATACCGAATCTCATTTCCTACACTTCCCAATACATATTTGATGTCTCCTTGTTCTTGTTTTGGCTGTAATTCCTCTAGCCTGTTCACTTCGTGTCTTGCTTTGTTCATAATGTCATTTTGTTGCCAGGGTCAAGTTGAATATGCTCAGTTTTGGACACAGTTTTTTTTTTTTTTTTTTTAATTCATTAGGCATTTTAGATGGTTTCCTTGTACAACTTCTGCGCTATGCATCAGCAGAGTGGTTTGATGCCCATTCAACCAACACTACCTGCTTACAATTTTAATTTGCCAAATCACACTACCACGGTAGCACAGATGCCATTTTTCAACTGTCAAAACAACAAGGCATGACTGTCGCCATTATGAAGAGATCCTTCCCCGATGTGGGTGGCTGAACTCCAGCTTTAACCACAACATATGGCATCTATTTCAGGCTTACACGAGTGAAAGTGTTAATGTTGCTTTTTAAACCACGAGTAACTCAGGTGTTGATTAGGTTGGGTTGAACATCCCTCATATGATCTCAAATTATTTCATTGCAAATTTTATTAAAAAAAAGGATTAAAGCTTGTTTTTTAACATTTGTCTTCCATTTAAAGGACAGCAGAAGGACTTACACTGATTGATCGCTTAACATTAGAAATCATTCAAACAGATTTGACATGTCCTGTAAATAAGACCAACAAGCCAAGCATAAGATTGTAGATACCGAATCTAATTCCTTTTGATCTTTGCAAGGTAAAGCGTGGTATAACGTTTAAAGCGTTAATTTCAGACTGAATTATCATCATTTTATCACTTTGAGATGATCTGATTGTGCAGCTGTGCAAAGATAATCATGGTGATGACTCATGGCTGTATTTCAACTTCTTGGTTTGCTACAGCTTGGTGGTATCTAAACCGTAAAGTAATGTGGAATCACCCATTTAGAAGGTTGTAACAAGCTCTAAGTTTTCAAAGCTCGTATACACACTGCCTCTTGTTTCCTGTGTGGTTTAGTGTGTTTTTGTGCTTCTACAAACACATTAGGTGTGTGTTGTATGTGTGTTTGTTTTGCTCTTCCTGTGTCAGTGCAGTGTGTAACTGCAGAACCAGTTTGCATATTTCAGACTGATTTGCATGGGTTCCCAGAAGTAGGCTGGCAGGCAGCTGGGCAGGACTCCTGCTGCTGCGTTTTACTCACTTCTCTGTTGACAAGCTTGCTTAAGGCTGTGGTGTAAGGTTCAAATGTCATTCACGCTAAAGATTTTTTGAATTCCTTGCCCTCAATATGTCTGTCCTTTGAGTTAATGATGAGTTGACAGGTGAACTTGTGATGCAAATTTCATTCTGTCAAACTTGTGCGCGTGCAGTGCTGCTAACCTAACAAGTATCTACTTTTAAATAAGAGTGTGGAAGAGGTCACAAGATAACCATCCACTCTCCAACTCTTTTTCTCTTTGAGCAAAGTAGCAATTGTGGTGTTCTTTCTCCTCTTTCGTGTTCTCTCAGTCTTTTTGGCTTTTTTGATCGTCTACCTCGCTTATTTCCTTGAATTAAAGGAAAATAGATACTCCTCATCCCTTGTCCACCTTTTCCACCTTTCTCTTCCAATATCTGGTGGGACAGAGGCGAACAAGTCTAGATAGTCTTGTTACTCCTCTTTCGAGCTTCAGTTGTGTGCATGCCGCAATGACACGTTGTGTTCAGCACGGCTTAGAGGCGGTGATTGAAGGCGTCATGAAGGAGCACGGCTATTAAACAAAAATACAAAAAACAGGGTTTTTTAGTGCCCTTGTAGTCACAGCCAAGTATAAAAGACAAAGGGGAGGAAAGAAATTTATAGGAAAGTGCGTTGGTGCGTGTCTTTGACGACGGCTCCGTGGTAGGCAGCTGACTGAAAGGATAAGTGACGGTGGGGTAGTGGGTGGAAAGAAGAGGATAGAGGAGAAAGCTGTTGCCGTTATGAGGTGTGGCCTTCAGTAAAGTGAATCTTAAAAAAGAAATACAAAATCAAGCAGGTGGAGTTGAGACACAATCCAGAAGTTGTGAATGCACTCTGTGAAGTTTCGACGCGAGCACAGAGAGTCTTGTGTCAGACTCGAGGAGGTGAAAAGGGGGAGCGTGGGACAGAAATGCCGGGACTGTTTGAAGCTTTGCCCACACCGCAATCCTCACCTTGTGACTACTGCCTGTGACATGGTGCTGAAGTCCAAGCTCTTTCCCTCCCTCTGTTTTGTGTCCATAGTGGGTGTAGCAATAGCTGGCCTTCGTCATCCACTCTCCCTCCCTCCTCGCGCTCTCCTGTGTTGCTCTTAGACAGTTTCAGCCAGTTTGTGGCGGCTGGGTTTAGACTGTCAAGGACCTGGCACAGTTTAACTGAGTGCTCCATGGCTGGTTACAAACCAGACATTACCTGTTCTGTGAGACACCTTGTGTGTGTGTGTGTGTGTGTGTGTGTGTGTGTGTGTGTGTGTGTGTGTGTGTGTGTGTGTGTGTGTACTCTGTAGCGTGCATGATATTAATTTCCATTTTGGCATCAGGTGGTGAATTGACAGAATGATGTAATCCAGAGGTGTAGCCAGTCCACAGTGTGTTCACCAAGTCTGGAAGGTAGAGGCAGTGACGACGCTTCTCTCAGGACACTGGACTCAGTGTTACAAACACACAAAGCTGGAATTTAAAAAGAGCAGAGATCTACTGAAACAGTCGTTCAAGACACAAATTTCTCCTCTTATTGTGACCAGCAGTGGCATTCCAATACCAGGTTTTTCAAATGACTTGTAACATCTTCAAATGCAGAACACACCTTAAAAATATCACATTCTCGCCTTACAGATAATCAGCTCTGGTTGTCCTTGGGGATGGGTATCAAAAACTGGTTCTTGTTAGAATTCGATAAGAACCATTTCAATCCATCGGTATCATTAGCCTTTTTGCTTAACGATTCTCTTGTCAATTCTTCACATGAGCTGCTGGACCATACGTCGACTTGTCTGCTGCAGCTATCTTAGCTTAGCAGATACAAACAGTTTCTCAAGAAAATCTGATTCAAGATTTTCTGCTTGAAGTTTTACTGAACTGAACACACAAAGAAATATACATTGCTCTTTCACACCAGATTCCTATTCAATACATTCAGCATGGTATAAATCTCCTTATTTACCAAAAATGATACAAACAAAATAGCTCTAGCTTGATGCTAACGTATACAGGGAATTGCATTGATATGCTTGAAGTTAGCATACATGGGCTTCAGAATACAGTATCAACGTTCTTCACAGAAATGCATCACAGTTACTCTTTGCAAACAATACTGAACTCCAAATGTCAAAATACTTACAGGCAAATGAAAAAAACGTTACGTGCCTCAAGGCTGGCTTTATAACTAAGGATCCAAACAACTTGCTATTGATCACTTTGAGACACTTGATGGCCTATTTGTGTCAATGACATACAACAAAACAGTACATCATTGTCCCATGTTATGTGATTTTTACTTATGAGGGTCCTCACCCTAAGGGAGAGGACACTATTGTTTTCTTACTATATATTTCCATTCAGAGATACCCAGATCCAGAGGCCTTTTTTCTTTTTGTTAACTTGTATACTCAACTAAATGTTGTTGACACAGAAAACCTGCAAAGCTACTTTTTGTACAGAGAGAATTCACAGGAGTTGATAAGGGAATTGATAAAGAATTGGATTGATAAGCAGAATTGATAAGGCCATTGGTATCAATAAAATCTTACCAATACCCATCCCTTGTTATTCTGCGCATAAGTGACACGACGAAATGCTGTCACCTTATTTAATCAGCAGAATAATTTCAGATTTGTAAAATAAGGTACTTATTTTATTTATTGTAGGCTTGAATTTTCTTTGCTTAATGTTGTCTAAGCTGTAGCCCAGCCACCCACCACCAGCTATGGTTGTTTTTATGTTTTTTATGTTATGCTCTACTAGCCAGATGCAAATAAGCACAGCTGACAGATGGCATCTTGTAGCACAGTGAAGTCTGGCTTTAGAGTGATGGAGAAAATGGAGATTGAGATTCATATTCATGTTAAATGCAGGGATCATGATCATGCACAGTGGTCTTGCAGTCAGCACCATTTTGAATGGGTCGGAACATTTTGAAGGTGGTGCACGCCAGGATATGCGTGTGGGCTTCAGCGCTCGACAATGACATCAATTTAATATAGAGGTATAAACCAGCCTTAAGGCGGACCCAAGTAGAGCTGAAACGATTCCTCGAATGATTTGAGGTACTCGATTACAAAAATTACTCGAGTAATTTCCTCTGCCTCGAGGAATCGTTTAATTTTAAAAAAGATCAAAGCATGGTATTTCAAATAGAGCTGAGGCCATATTAAGAGAGTTTTCAGACCCCTCAAGCTACCTCTTTTACAAAATAACAACTAGCAACAAATCTAGCTTCTTTTCTGGAGTTTGGAGACCAATGGGTCATTCTACAAAACAGGTGCCATTTGGGTCCGCAACATTTGATGAGATGTACAAGGCACAAAAAATGTGTCAAAGTGTGTTTACAAATTTTGGAGCTACCAAAGCAAGTGCTCTTATTGACATGCTGTATCAGAAAATTCTATTTCTTAAAGAGAAAAATTTTCATTTGAAAAATAACTGCTCTTTAACTAAATAAAAATGTATTTTATCCGATCACTCGATTAATAGATTGGATTTTCAGTAGAATACTTGAATACTAAAATATTCGACAGCTGCAGCCCTAGACCCAGGCACATGGTGCTAGCTCTGTTAGCTGCACTCAGTAAAGCATTGTCATAGTGTTTACTCTTAGACGTTGTGATTCTGCAAAGGTTAAAGAAATCGACTGAGTTTTGACTTTTTTTTTTCTTTTGAGTTAGTTCCGACCTCTGTTGTATTCTGCTGGTCAGCATGGAAATTAAACCCATCATTTTGGCTTGTGCTGCCAACTTACATATAAAAATGATCTGTATCTATAGCTTTCACTAGAAATGTCTGAGCTACCACATGGATTTGCCCCATCCCCTTGGGCCAAGGACTGATTTTTCAAGCATCTGGTGTAACCAGCAGTTATTCAGATAAGTGATGTGGGATAGTTTTACAAGGATTATTTTTATTAACTTACAAGCTGTTTAAAACATTAACACATACCTGGTGCATCTTTATCCAAATTTTATAAGACTGGATCATCTTGGATAAAATGATAGTTACTCACATTTTCTGTAATTAGCTATAGTTCAGTTTTAATAATTTACTCCAGCCTTTGTTTGTGGCCTCTTGAATGAGATTGAATTATGCTAAGCAGTCACAAGCTTATTTTGTTCCTGCATTGACAGACTCATGTGAAATAATTGGAGATGAGCTCTTGAAGTATTTTCCATCTGCCTGAGAAGTGCATTAATTATTATGAAATACTCACCAAAATGAGGTTTGCAAATGCCATGCTGCTGGAGTTGTCATGGACACAAGTAGTCTCTAGTGGCTGCTTTGAGGTGGGCTGCTTCACTGTGGTGTGCCAGTCCACTGGGCTGCATGTATGTAGGAGAGCAGTCTTAAGTTCTGGTTTCTAAATTTAATGCCATGTCGGGGTAACTTATATTTCTTTAATGAGTACTGTCCATGACTCCATGGTTAAA
Source organism: Halichoeres trimaculatus (assembly GCF_033239565.1). Classification (NCBI taxonomy): domain Eukaryota; kingdom Metazoa; phylum Chordata; class Actinopteri; order Labriformes; family Labridae; genus Halichoeres; species Halichoeres trimaculatus. The sequence goes on from NW_027437192.1 coordinate 22,568,686, forward strand.
CCTACCATGTCAGGATTTTTGCAGATTGCTCCTCAATCTGATCATGCTTACCTCATTAGGTTGTTGATTTGGGATATTTTCTTTAAAAACTCCATAAGCTGCATTTAGAAATAAATTAATCTGAGGTCAAATTAAATACGCTGCAACATAAACAAGATGCTATTTCTGTTGTAATAAATGCGTGATACAGTGTTTGTTGTTGTTGTTATTGTTGTATATTTTCCAACTCAGAATTAACTACCACTTTGTAAACTGACCAGTGATGTCTGTCATTTCAGCCAGTGAAATCATTGGCTTAAACCTGCCTGCCGCCACTCACTCTGACACTAGTAATTAAGTCATTTAGAACAATGGCTCTTGTGTTTTCAAAATAGCACTTTTCAAATTACTAGCTCAACATAGAAACACAAATCACTCAGCTGTGTGTGTGAGTGTGTGTGTGTGATGTCATCAAAAAAACTCTTTCTCTTTTGTCTACAGGGTTTCTGTGACAACTTCAGCCGCACCTATATGGCGTGTGTGAGCGGAGAATTTTGCCAGGCACAGCACCTCACCTCCGCGGAGAAGTGAATCGGCCGCCCCCCGAGGGACTACGCTACCCAGAAACCTCCCTGACTGCCAGCTCATTAGGAACTGCTGACTCTCTCAAAGGCCCCCCCTGGGATATTGCGTAGTCCTTGGCCCGACTGCCCCTGCGTGTCCCGACCAATACGAAAACCCTTTGCTTTCCACTTTCTTCTCAAACAGCCAATCACAAACAGCTCTCCTGAATGGGGTAAAAACTGATTGGATGACTCCTGGATAGTCTCTTCATCTTTTTTCTTTTCCTTTTTTATTCTTTTCAATTTTTTAAGTTGGTTTTTATTCATTTTTTACATCCTGGAGTACTGTGGACTAGTTTATCCTTTTTGTAACCCTCTCTCTGTGTACATCATCCCATAGTTGAACACTTGTTGTCCCCCTGACCCATCCTCCTCCACGTGTTGTCATTTTTATTTATTCATCCCCTCCCTGAACACATATAAATATCCTAGCAGTCTTTGCTGACTTCTGAGCCAAAAAGTCGCTTTTTGTTTTGTAAGAGTATTGTATTGTAATTGTTTTTTAAGCCGTCTCGCCAACATGAACCGCCCCGCTGCAGTCGAGATTGTCCACGAGTGCATGAGGTTCCTCATCACCCACAACCCCACCAACGCCACGCTCAACAAGTTCACCGAGGTAAATCTGCAAATAAACACAATTTTGTTTTTGAACATCCTCTTTGCGAGTCCTCAGTCTAACGCTGCCTCTTTCTTCTTTCTAATGTCTGCCAGGAGCTGAAGACTTTTCACGTAAACACGCTGGTGAGAGTTTGTGACGCCACCTACGATAAAGCTCCTGTGGAGAAGGAGGGGATACAAGTTGTGGTAAGCATTGAGACACATTTAACGCATTTGTGGCAACTTTGTTTTGTCCCTCTCACGTGTTCTCTCTCCTTGTGTCCTTCAGGACTGGCCTTTCGATGATGGCGCCCCCCCTCCCACCCAGATTGTGGATGACTGGCTCAAGCTCGTCAACACCAAGTTTCGAGAGGAACCTGGCTCCTGCATTGCTGTACACTGCGTAGCAGGGCTGGGACGGTGAGTGGCAAGCTTGGTGTTGTGACAATTTTCAAAGGCAATTCTCATCAACAGTTTTTTTGTATCGGGGAAATGTAAAGAGACACAAAATCCATGGTTTCATGATTTGTTTGTTTAATTTGGTCACAGTAAGAGGTTTGTGGCATGGGAATTTTTAAATGTTCATTTTTACACATTGATCCTTGGAAAAACTAAAATCTAGACAGTGTTTTTTTTGTATTTTTAGTAAAAATCATCTTGTTAGGCTTAATATGAGCCACATAAAGACAGAAAAATATCGTTCAAGATATTACAAGACAAAATTGCCTGAAATGCTTCTGAAGAGAAAATAAAAATTGTCCTGTAACAAAATTTCACTTCATTAGTTCTGTGCATCAAGACATTTTTCTTACCTTGTTGGCAGAGTTTTTACAACTACTCAGGCACCATTTTTGTCATTAAATAATTTGAAGTAGAACATTTTTAGTCGGCTTGTCAGTTGAATGTGGCCTGTATTAACTTTAATAGGACAGTCTTTTACTAAAAGTAAGACATGAACACTCTCCAAAAGTAAAGTGAGTAAAGGTAGGCGTGAATACGTGCAGCATTTTCTAATGCTCCTGAAGCATTCAAAGCATGTGCTTTAATCCTGTATTTTGCACCACCAAGTATTGTTGCATATTTTCAGTCATTAGTTCTCAACTGTATTACTTTGAGACGTTCTGAATCTGCTTTGTGAGACTGCCTGCACGCAGAGGGGGGAGGAACTAGTTTATGGTCTGAGGGCAGAAGATTTTGACAGCCTTAGTTGGAAGTTGAGTTCTTCCATTCACGTATCGGTATTTTCAATACGGTCTGCTTCAACGCAACACAGTTTACTTCCTTTTAACACTATGTCTATAAATAAAAGACTCATCAGTGAAAAGAGGAAGATGCAGGGGAGATCGTATAAAGAGAGCAAGCATAGCTGATAAAAACAAAAGTGTGCAACTGGCTATTATTCATCAGTATATCCAAAGTTGTTTTACCATTGGTTCTTACTGGCATTTAATCAAGGTTTGAAGTCTGGTTTCGTGGCAGCCTTACACCACTTATTAAAGCTGCCAATCTAAATGACATTAGAGCAAAAATAACCAATTTTTCTCGAACAGTTCGGCCTCTTAAGCTCCACTAAGATCTAGTGTGCAACAGCTGATGGAAAACCCCCTGTGGAATGCTGAAACTTTCTGAGGAAAACCTCCACTGCAGAATGTCTGCACACATGGGTGGAAGAGGTTGTAGATATATTTATTTTTTTAAAAATGGGGTTAATTTGGATCAGAGCGTTCTGTTCCACGCATTGACTCTTGTACTATACCCCGACACTTTTATTGAGTCCTGTTTTAAAACTTGTCTTGTTTTTATGTCACAAGGTGTGAAAAGTGCAGGCTGGATCAGAAAGAACTATAAAATTGGTAAATTGCAGAATTGGTCATGGAGACAGTGACTTAAAGGTCTTCAGTGGTCAGCAAAGTTGTAATATTGTTGTGTTCCAGCTGTTTGGTGAGATGTTAGCTAATTGTAGGAAAAATGACACATACAAAAACCCTGTAGCATTTTTAAAAGTCTAAATCACATCCTTCTCATCTTCTTGTGGTTTTTGCAACCCCCTTCTCTTTCTTTTAACACTTGTTGCTGCCGTAGTACACCAAAGCTTGGTGTGAAAAGGAACACGCTGCACTGAGCATCCACTGTGTTATGTACTTGGTCTAAAATAAACAGCAATTGATTTAGCATCTTGAACAGTTTTGCCCTCTCCCTGCTCCTGTAAATAGACAATCAGCTGCTTATCTCTGGTCACTAACAGCACTCTGTTGCCTGCACTGACTCGAAAAGGAAGAGCAATTACATTTGCATGTGATTCGTCTGTTGGTCATGAGTTTGCACAGTCATATTTGCAGACTGAAGACTGAAGCACATGACGTAGGCAGGCTAGTGTGAAAATGTCTTTCTTGACCACAAATGCACAATTTCTCAATGGCTTCCAGCGTTTTGGATCCTGTGGCATTCCAGAGGCTGTGTAATTACCAGTATTGGTTAGACTGGCATTTTCTGAATCCAACCCCCTCTTCTTCTTCTACCGTGTTTACTGCACTCATCTGGGGTTTCCAGAGTTTTACGGCCCTTAGTGTAGGAGGCTGCAGCTATGCGCCTTGTTGTTGTTTGTCTTCTTCTTTAACAATATTCTTCAGCACAGTTTTTTCTCTTCTGATTTACTTTCAATCCCCACTTTCTCACATTTCAATCCCTCATGAATTTAGTGTGAGAGAAAAGCCGCTTGAGGAAACGCTCCGTCAGCACTGAGATTTGACCCGAAAAGTGGTCGAGAAAGTTATTTTATTTATTTTTCTCTCATCCTGTGAGAAAGGGGATGGTTTCCTTAGTGTAACTTATCTCCATACTATGTGTGTGTGTGTGAGTGTGTGTGTTGCTAAAGTGTTAGCAAAGTGCCCAGCAGGGCTACAGTGAACATGTGCACCCCTGTTGATTTCCCAGGCCTCTTTCCCAGGTTTAACACCCCCTCCCTCTCCCTCCAACATATTACTGTGGAAGCATGTGAACCATGGCATTAAATCTTCTTTTCTCCTTCTTTCCTTCTGCGATTCTCCTCTCTCCTTCTACTGCTCCACTGGATTTCTTTCTTCTCAGAGCTCCAGTCTTGGTGGCCTTAGCCCTCATTGAGAGCGGGGTGAAGTATGAGGATGCTGTGCAGTTCATAAGGCAGTAAGTACCTTACCTACTCTTTCCTCTAATAAAGATTGATTCTTCTGTGATTTAACTCATTTTTTTCCCCCAAAAAATGGAAATAGTGTGCAAATTAAGGTACTAGTCCTTGAAAATTATTGTAACTACAAGCTCAACTGTGATTTCAAGCTCTCACGCTGTTTTTCTGCCAGTATCCAGGCGAAATTCTCTGTCTAAATTTGACTTCTCACAAGTACCCATCAGGTTGTCAGTATTAAAGGAATAGTTCAACATTTTTGTGTTATACTTGTTTTGCCTTCTGGTGGGGAAGTGTCTTACCGTCAGGAAATAGTCCCCCCACACAAACCTCAGTGACATTGCAAACTATCGCTTTCACTTTTAATTTTTTGTAATAATAAAACAAGGTAAATATATTTTTAGTGTCTTTCAAGGTAGGGTTTGTGGGATTTTTTGTTACTTGTTGGCAAACATTCAAACTGAGCTCTTCCTCAATGGCTCAGTGCTCGTAAATAAAATTGTATTAACATTGACAGGTCTAGACCTGTTAATGTTACTGGAAAGTGACCTGAGATAACGTTCGTTATGATTTTGCACTTGACAAATAAATACTGATAGATTGGCAGTGCACACCAACAGCATCCAACCTTGAGTACGTGAACACGCTCACTAGCACAGCAACCACCTGTAGCATCGTGTTTCTATGTGGTGGGCGCTCTGGTCATCACACTTACTCTTCGCCCAGAAACCCCTCTAAACAATGAAAACCTCAACATTCAGGCTGAGGAGGAGAGTGAAGCAGACACAGACGCTGACACACATGTATGGAGGCCTGTAGGAGATGATTGAGCAGGATTATTCCTGTAAAAGTTGACATTTCATTTTTTAGGATAATCCTGCAGACTCTACCTTTTAAGGATTTTGGCAGGTGCCAGGCCATTCTCACTTTGCAATACATGTTAAATATTGGCCATCCAGATGTTTGCTGTAGCCCTAAATTTATAAGACTGATAAGTAACAGTATGATGTTGAAAATGAATTACTAATTGATAACTGAAGCAGTAATAACTGTTGTGTTTGGTGTTGTGTGCTCTTTGGCGTAAATGTGTTCTCTAATGATCTGCCCTCCTTCCTCTGCTTCTTTTCAGGAAGAGACGTGGAGCCTTCAACTCCAAACAGCTTCTTTACCTCGAGAAATACAGACCCAAAATGCGTCTGCGGTTCAAGGATACCAACGGCCACAACTGCTGCATTCAGTAGGCTGCCCATCAGTGCATCTTTCTTATGCGCATCTAGTGGGGTTATCTTCCATCAAGGGGAGATTTAAAAAAAAAAAAAATGAAGAGTGCTATCAGTAATTATTGTGATGATTTGTAAACACTGAGTCATGGTTATTTGATCAGAGAGCAAGCCAGTGATCGGATGAATGAATGAATCTAGATCTGGGGATCCACCAGCCGAACCAATGAATGGAAGGTCAAAGCACACAGATAGGCCCGCCTCCCGGTTACACTGTTCAACCACGGGCCAGAATTTTGTCAACTCGAGTCCATCCTGTTTATTGTCTTTTTATTTCAGTTGTGATCATGGGATAACAATTTTCCACTTTGTGAATTTTTTTATTTTCACACACGCAATGGTGAGGAGAAGATGTAACGTCAAATGATACTCTGATTTTTACATTCACTAATTATTGGTATGATGATTAGGCCAGATAATGTACCTTTTTAAAGTAAACCTTTTTAAACTATGAACACATATTACGACTGTCCATTTTGGTATCGGGGTGTTTTTTGTTTTGTTTTTTTTTTATTTTTTTGCACAAAAACCCAAAAGTTCACCTGAAAATGCAGTAATTTTTTCCTCTTACCCTACACTTCACTTAGAGTCACTTTCAGTTTAGGGGTTCACTGAGTTTGAATATGTCTGAGATATTTATTCACGAGCTATGATATGTGTGGCAGTTATGAGTTTGGCAGGGGCAAGGACACTTTGTTATCCAATACTTTTGTTTTATTTTTTTTTAATCCTTCGAGAGCCATGTCTTTTATTTTTCCTTTTTTTTCTTTCTTCGTTAAACCTTGTTGGAGTGCAATAATTCGTCCACCTCAGAAAAGCCCACCAAACCCTGCTGAACATTTTATATACAGACGCAGGTAGAGACACGCACTTGATGCATTCAGACAGTTAAAAAACAGGTAAACAATGTTACAGCTCCTGCAACAGGTACTCAGCCTGATTGCATTCATGAACATGGGCTATAATAGGACCTCCCTGAATATGCAGAAGTAAACCCACTTACTCAGAGCCTAAGATCCAACCGGAAAGACATCGTGGAGAAGAATGAAAATGGTCAGTTTTTTATTATTGTACCCATTTTGAAAACATCCCCAATTCGTATTGGTTCTTTAAAGATAATAAATTGAAATAAAAAGCATTACATGTGTCTGTATGTTTGTACTCACTTTAAATATGTGACTCACAGTTACACAATGTTACTGATAATCATTTCTTTATTCATGCCTGTGCATTATCCATCGAGTCTACCAGCTGCTTTGTCCTACACACACAACAAACCATTACATTCCTCAGTATGAAAGTAAAAGATAAATGAAGCAGCCCGTTGTTCAGTCTTAGGAACAAAATGTCATTTTCATCCTGTTTTGACACTGAGTGACAGTGCTGACACCTTGCACTTGGTGATCTACACACTTGGTGTTTCCCCAGACGGAGCGTGCTCATTAGGCCTGTCAGTCAAAGTCTGCCCTACATGTCCTGTCCTCAGTGGAGGGTGACTCAGCACCACGTGGAAGGCACAGGACACTGTGCTACTGAGAAATGACTCGCATCCATAACTGGTAATCACGACTCCAGCCAGCACCTGGACTTTTGGAAATAGAGCGCCCTCTGCTGGCCGAAACCTGTCATGGCTGAATTATCCAGAACCAAATAAAAACTAATGACAGTTTGCACTGAAATAAACAAATTTTGATTGAATGAAGTGCATCCACAATATCCCTGACATCATTGTTGTTTGAGTATTTAATTAATCAAGTCTCAAATCCATGTATTTAGGCAGTAATTGCAATAAATGACAAATAATCTAACAGAGCAAGTTTGACACTGACTGAATATGCACTGAAATTAATAAGCTGTCACTGCACACATCAATACAACCAAATGTAAATAAATTAACTTGTTTCCAGTTCAGTGCTGCCTATCTTCTGAATTACATGAATTTCATACACAGAGTGAAAGCCTGATTTTGAAATTGACTGTTCAGTCATTGTTCCATTCAAACTGAACTTATGACGGTGACAGGATGACTAACAGCTCAAAGTGATGTCAGAGCTACACCATTAGATGCCACTGAGAGCCAACAGGATCTTTCTAGTTCCGTAACCGATACAGCCCTGGAAATAAATGACTCAGTGTGTTTTCAGCACTGGGTGAGGTCATGATCAAAGTGCAAACCTGTTGCGCAACAAGTTTTCCAGAGGCCTCGTGCATATCTCATGCAGCAGAATGTCATGTGGTGTTTTCTTCTTGAGTTGTCTGAAACCCTGACAATTTAAGTTCATCTGTGTTTCTTTATTTTCTAAAAACCTTTAAAATTTGTTTGTATCACCTACATAGATATGAAAATAAGTCATAGTCATAAACAACATAGGTGGCATGTTGAGTGTGGTGTTCACTTTGTCTTTGTAAACTGCTGTTTTTTTATGACAAGTATATTTATTTGCTCTGAGCTAACAGACCACTATGTTGACGTCATAGGAAAAAACGTGTGTAAATCTTACTATTAATGATGGTTGAGTATCATAAAACTGACAGGTTAAGGGTATTGATATTAATCATAATGGAATATTACCACAGCTTTAATAAGATGCTGAAAGCTCTTATGGTGGCTATGAAACAGACTGAAACTGATGTCATTTTATGCCCCAAACAGAAACGTATCTCTGCTCACTTTGCAATAAAAGTGCTTGACTTGCCTGATGGACCACCAGCGACACACTCGTGTTGACAGTATCTCATGCCTGACTTCATGATGACACAAATGGCGTGGAGCTTGAAGCATCATAACTTATGAGTCACAGCTGATGTTGATGACTTCTTTACAGGTAAGCGAGCACTCAAAGACAAGACAAAGAACAGACAAGTCTGCTGAATTCAAAGTGATGTAACCATGGTTACTCCATCATTACCTCTCCATGCCTTTGTCATGTTTGTGCCCTCTTATGTAAAGCAGAGCTCTTTATCCTCCTAAGACCCTGCTTCCACATATGTGGACAATACATATCTGCCTCTCAAACCCATGATACTCCAGTTTTTAAAATTTTGACCTATTAGCTACATTTAGGGAAACTGCCCATGACACCTTGGGTGATATCACAACATTTCACCCATTTCAGTGTAAAAGAAGTGTATTTATCTACACTAACACCAATGACAAATAACTAATAAAACAAATAATAAACTCATAACAAAAGTAACAAAGACCAAATTTAGATTTTATATTCATTTGGTCTTACTTATCTCAAACAGTAAGGAGAAGTAAAAATTGCACACCAAAAAGCTCAGGTCCTAGGAGGTTATTCTAGACAGCCACAACAAAACTTAAAATTGCCATTGAGGCAGAATTTGTTCGGGTCTTCACAAAATAATGGGAAAAAAAGTTTGTACATTTCATCTCAGAATCACACCCAGTGTTCATCATTTTGTGTCAAAAAGAATGTTCTTTTTTATGTTATCAGGGAGTTTGGCTGCTGAAAAAACAAACAAACAAAAAAAAAAAACCTTGGTATCTCCAAAGTTAATGGCTTGAATAGTTGAAATGAAGATAACTGATGTCCAGTTGGCTTGTTTTGATCTCCTGAACTACTGCCATAAAATCTGTTCTTTCTGCTGGTAGTTTTAGAGGAGAGTTTTATGTCTCTTAAATTCTGCAGTTATTATCGTTTTATGAAGCTGCAGCATCTTTGAATCTCTGGACCAGTCCAGTGACAGCAGATGGAGTACGTTAAGCTTGGATTGATGCAGTCCTATTGCTTAAGTATACATCATGTAATTGAATTTATGTTCTTTTTTATTATTCATTAAAGTTGTGTTTACTTTCTAAACAAATGGATTAAAAGTTTGAGTATCTCTCTGTGATTCAGCGAGACTAACTCAATTTTTACAATAAATTTAACATTGCAATCTGGAAAGACCTCTCTTATGATTACAGCAGACTAAGAAAACAGATGAATAATCAAACTTCGGTTGCAGGAATATCATTGAAAACCACATTTAAAGCATACCCCCTTATTTTGAAATCTGTCATCACAGGGTTCACCACTAAAACATTTTTATTGAGTTATTTCTGGATTCAACAGCTGGTTAAAGTACCTCTTGGGCCAAGGTCTCTCCTATCTTCACAAAAGTCTGTCAGTCTGTTTACCTTGTCTTGAAAAGACGTAATGGAAGATGGAAAGGTAGAGTTTTTGATTTGTCTAAAAGAGAGAACTTGATCTCAGGCTGCACCCAGCCCTTTGCAGGGCTGATCTAGGCCACACTCCCTAACAGCCAAGTCTGCAACATCCCATTGTGAATCGTGATACTTTAAAAATGCATGCTCGCTCTTGGCTCTGTATCTTTAATGAGGTGTGTCTGAAATATTTGATAGCCTTGTGCTCATTTGAAAAACAAATACGTTTATTTTCATTAATATTTGATACGGAAATGAATATATGTAAAACACATACATTAATTAGTCTGTTTTGATCAATTGTCTCTGGCTCATGCAGACTGAGGATTCCCACACTGGAACTTCCCACAGGCTACACTGGTGCATATCGTTCTCTGTTGCTTCAGAGCAAAACCATTTAATTTTCAAAGTGGGATTTATCATCTTTTTAAGGCTGTGCACACTCAAAGAATATTTCTGTTTACACACAGCACTAAGGCACATTTGTAAAATGGATATTTGTCACATTAGAATGTGTTGCTTGAAGGATGCATGAATAAGGATGTAAAATCACAAATGTGATGTTGCAGAAGAAAACTGGAAACTCAGAAACAAGTTTGCCTGTGAGAGCTGCAGCCAGAGTCAGTGAAGTCAAAGAGTTTTACATCTCTGGGGACCTTGGGGAGTTCAGCTGCGATTATGAAAGTATGGTTAAAATCTTACCTAAGGAGTGATATGAAAAAGACAGAAAAATAAAACGGTGTTGGGCCAACTTTTGAGTGTTGCACTGCTTACCTCCTTATCATAGACAAGAACACAGCTAGAGTGCTCTCCTGTGCACACTGCTGTTGACAAGACATTTCGAAATGCCTTCTTTGCTGCCCTTTCCTAATACACATATATGTGTTGTTCTTGAAGCCGCTCTTACAGCAAATGAAATAAAAAAGTCCCTTTTGGTTGCTCTTCCAGAAAACAAAATGAAAAGTTCCAATAGTCAACCTCTATTTGGAAAAAAATATAAAATTTACCCTCTGGATGCCTCAAACTTATTAAACTTACTGTCAACTGTGCCCTCAAGAAGCTTCTTCAGCGGAAAAAAAATGTGAAAAGGCTTTTGCTGTAATTCAATCTAATATGTGAGTCTTTACTTCTAAGTAGACTTTTAAATGTGCATTTCTATGTGTTTACTTAAAAGCACACTTTTAGAAGCATACCAATAGCAGAGAGTGGGAAGTGACGTGGGAAAGGCCACAGGCTGGGTTTTAGCCAATGCGAGGGAGAACCTCAAACAGAACGACCTAAACCACTAGAGCATCCGCACTCTGAAGCACACAGGTAGAATAGAATAGAATAGAATAGAATAGAATAGAAAATACTTTATTTACCCCCGTGGGGAAACTCAGGAGGAGTCACAGCAGCAATCAAGAAAATGAAAGTAAGAAAGTGTATAGAAAGTGCAAAAAGGTCCATAAGAAAATAGATGATGACAGCTTGTCCATCATTGTCCAGTTCAGCCAGCCTCCACCTCCACAGGGTCCAGGACTGAGCTTCTTCAGCAGTCTGTTCAGTCTCTGTCTCCTGGATCCTGTCTGCTCACAGCAGGCAAAGCTCCTCCAATGTGGAGTTCATGTCCAGTGTTAACTTCATTAGCCATGTCTGTGAATAGCATGATGTTACTCTGCCTTCTGGTATTCCCTCTGTTGCTAGGTTAGCACAGCTAGGTTGTCCATCTTATTGGAGATAGATCTTACATTCCCAATAACGATGGATGGAAGGACAGGTCCATGTCGTCACTTTTTAGCTCTCACCTGAGAACCAGCACGTCGTCCTCACCTCCTTTGCCTCACCTTGTGGGAAAACATCAGGCCTTGCACTAGTTAGCATTGACATACTACAGGTTGCTAACAGCTGATTTCACGTGTAAACAATGTAGCCATGGCTACATAGGATCTCCAGACAAACACAGGAGAAAAATTTATCACTGAAGACACAAAAAGTTTGGCATCCATGACCAACAAATGAACCATACAATGTTGACGAAAAAGAGATGAAAAATTACAAGCTAAGTGGCGCCTAGCAATAAGTGTGCATGTTTAAGTCTACACGATTTAAAGGTTAATGAATTTGATAAACTGTTTTTAGCTAGTATTCATTTTGTATTTTATTATTATTATTATTATTATTATTATTATTATTATTATTATTACTACTACTACTACTTCACAATACAGATGTCATCGCTGGAAAATCCTGAAAACGATCTCACATATTAAACCAGGCATCAGCAAATACACTGGTCTTAACACTGCCATTAACAACTTCTGTTTCACTGGCATTTGGAAATGTAAACCTGACCTACCAAAAAAAGTTTGGTGTTCTTATAGAGAGCAGAATTTTAAAAAGTGAGTGTGTGGCTGAGGATATCAGGAGAGGCTCCATGCTGAGCTGCAGCTAGCAGCAGCTGAGCTTATTTCTCTGCTCAGTTTGGTTTAAGTTTTAAAGATAGTGTTCATCTCTTACTGAGGTCTCCGCTTTAAAAATAAATGGACCAGGTAATTAAAACCTCTAACAACAATGAGGGTAAACACTTTCACATTTTAAATTAGTGTCCCTTCAGTGCTCTTTGATGGCAGCTTTCCACTGTTCCCCCAGGTGACACTCATGAGTGAGGGATATGTCTTAAACCCTTTTTGTATAGAAACATATGCACCTTTGTTTCATTTACCTGACTGGCTACAAAAGAAATCTCTTTGCCATTCTTTTATAGACCTGGTCTTGTGTTACAAAAGGCCTGACCTATTAAAAGCCATAAAAAATGGTAGCTTTTTGAAAGCTGAAAAATATAAATATTTATCATCACAGTAATGAATTAACTTATACCTCATTGCACAGTGTATGAGGAAAGTATTCACAGTGCCTAAATTTCCCCACGTTTTTTCAGTTCCTTTGACTTCATGTTTGGTTTATGTTCTGACATTCACTTTCACCTGACTTATGTTTAGACTGGCTTAGGCTTGGACTTCTCCTTTGTTATACTGCCACTGGCTTGGATCTAAATGGCCAATCAAGTTACAGCACTGGGTGTTGTACATAAATAAGTTCTAACCAAACAAACATCCACCACCCTTTCGACCTCTTTGACCCCTGTGGCTGCGTCACTTTAAGGCGGGTACACACAGGATAATTGGGCTGATTTTTGTCCTTACAATCAAAGCCAGTAAAGGCCAGATTGTCCAATGTCTGCAAATGACATTGTGTGTGATTTTCCTGTGGCATGAGATGTGTTCAGGGTGATTTTGTTCGGTCATAGCCACTCGGAAGACCTCTGATTGAGAGAACGTAGAAAATGAACATGTTTGATATTTGCGACTAGAAATCCAGAGTATGCACAGTGTGTAATGTCATGTGTAGCAAAGCCAATCGAAACACAGCTAACTGACAGAGGAGGTAGTTAGAAATCTATCTGCAATGCTTGTGATGACTTTACTCACCTCCAGCTTGCACTATAACGCATACAGCCCACATTTCCACCATTGTGTGTGTGTGTGTGTGTGTGTGTGTGTGTGTGTGTGTGTGTGTGTGTGTGTGTGTGTGTGTCTGTGTCTGTGTCTGTGTCTGTGTCTCTGTGTATTTTTTTCTGAATTTTTAACTGCTGAAAACACCCATCATTACTTTTCCTGGTTCGGTCATGTTTTTTTTTCACCACAGTCATTTTTTACCACACAAGATTTGGAATATTGAAGGGTTGTTTACACGACAACGGTTTAAGGGTGAAATGCAAAAGTTTTTTTGCATTCTGGCCTCGTGTGTACACAGAAACAGCGTTTCAGCCGACCTAATAAGCAAACTTTTCAAAATGGCCTCCAGAGTGAATTTTTTCTGAGATGCTGCCGACACCATGACTGTGTAAACAGAAAGTTCGCATTTTCAGTGGAAACTCTGATGCCACGCTCTGCTTTGCATGGGCGCATACAACAGTACCGCTGTTACCATCGTCGCGGACTGGCGCTCAATCTGCTGAATCTGCTGACTGTCTTTCAACAAAATGTGCATCTGTTGCTCCACTTCTGCACTTAGTATTCCCCAATACACCAGATGATAGGCTCAACTCTACTTCGGTGGGGATCTCCCAAAAGGACAAGACAGTTATAGCGCCAACTACAGGCCTGGCCTGTGTTTCAGACCCTCTGCGTTTCCGTGTAAGCGCAGATTGTTTTTCACTGCATTTTCACTGCGTTTGAGTGTTTGCGGATGAAACTTTGTCGTGTAAACGAGGCCTGAGCATGAAGAAGCTCATACTCTGCTGAAGAATCAGTTAGCGTGAGGTCTACTCTGGAGTACACACCATACACTACAACATCAGAAGAGAGAGATCTTGCATGATATGACTTACCATCAAGTGTGTGCTCTCTAAATGTGTGAAGGTTTGAAGAATCCTGCAATGTATGCCAGCCTTTGGAGGCAAAGTCTTGAAATTCTCATACTTGTGTGGGTTCATCCTTTACCGATATGTGTTAAAGTTTGAGCTTATGAATAACTTTACTTTGATGGTTCTCTTACATATCGTATATGTTAAACTGCTCTTGCCACATTCACTGAAAAGCCTATAAAGTATAAGCCCCCGATTCAAAGGAAAGTCCTAAAATCAAGGACTTAAGTGAGGACCCTGGACTGAAGTATTTAAACACTGTGTCCATACAACCAGACTTGCTCATCTTTCTGTACAAATTAAGTTAAACTTTCCAGAAAATAATGCAAAACTCATATTCACTCTTTCTAACCTTTCATAGAGAATGCAATTGTGATTCAGTTTGAAGTCCCACTAAAAAGACTTTGCAGGCGTCTCTCATCAACTCATTTAAAAATGTTCAACCTGTGCACATATCAGACACCCATACTATCAAATTCTCTAGACCAATCTCTTAAGTCTGTATCATCTTTATGTCTCTCTGTGAAGAACAGAAGAGCTGGGAAGGGTAGACGTGTGTTACATCTCCTCCCCACCAGATGGCCACAGAGACCTGTATGATAAATGAAGTAATTCTTGTAGACACCACTAGAGGGCACTGCTCATTCACGTATCCTTCATTTGCTCCTGGACAGCTGCGGCGTTGAGACGTGTGATGTATTCACTCTGGCAGCACCTTGGACAGCTCCAGTCTGGTGAGTCATACTGCCACTGTATGCAGGATGTTTGGGTTTAGCAGCAGGGGCCGACTGGTAATTAATAACCTCATATTTACTGTTTGTGGAATAAAGAGGGTGAAAAATGGAGGGTGACGCACTTCGCTGAACATTACTCGTTCTTTAACAGGTGAGGAAAAGGTGTATCTTAATGTACCAGCAGAAGTTAATTCAGGTTAACTTCAATTCTTCTCCTCTACAAATAAAAGCAGTTATCAGTCCATTTGTTTGATTCCTTTCCCCTGAGATGACGGCAGATGAAATGCTGTTTGTTTTCATCAGACATGCCTGACACATCTCTCAGATGTCTCGCCAGAATAACACGGGTGTTAATGGAAAAAAAGGCTGAGGATGGGGAAACTCCTATTTTAAAAGCCCCTTTTATGCAATGCCGTCTTTTGGCACAGAACAGCTTTCTGTGGGTGAGTCCTATTGTGCGGGGCTGCTTCCTGCCTCTGGGCTCCCACCACATGGAGCCCAGCCAGTGTTGATGAGTGTGAGTGGATGGTGAATGACAGGCCAAGACTCTGCCAGTCAATCAGCGGGGTTGTCTGCCCCTTCTCCTCTTCTCCAGGGGATACGATACGTGTCATCCTCCCAGGGGGCATCTCACCACAGCGCTGCCTCCATCCTCCCTCTGCTGTGCCAAGTTCTCCCCGCCCTGCTCTGCTTCCCCCTGCTAGTTTGTCCACAGTGTGCATCCCCTCTGGCTTATTCCTGTGGAAACCTCATCTCCTCCACCTCCTTTACATCTCTGCTCACTCGTTTCCTTATCAGCCTTACTCTCATCTCCAACTCCAGCTGCTTTCCCTTCCTTTTTCCTGTGAATTTGCTGCTCTGCAGTACCTCACAGCTTCACCCCCACCCCGTGGTCTTATTCACTGTTCCATTTCTCCGCCATAAGCACCATCTCTGCTCACCTCTTTGTCACCCTCAATCTGCATAATGTGGCAGCTCGGTCTGTGGCCCTAATGCTTCAAGATATGAAGATCTGGGTACTCCTCTGGTGTCTAGTGTCTATAGTGGGAAAACAAACCTACTTTGTGATGTTAAAAAAAATGATTTGGGTTTAAAATGTAGTCTGAAGTAGCAACTGTCAGCTTTTCTTTCCATCTAATCACATCATCACAGCATCATTCTTAAGCCAGTCATCTCATTGCTGTCAAAGTTTAAATGCTGTCTTTCAGGCTCACGCCACAACCCTCCTCCTCCCCATGCACCTCAAATCTTCGCCGCCCAATTATCTGCTTTTGGGCTCGGCAGTCCTTATTAAGTCATCAAGATCCAGCCTTCTAAAGACTCCTTTAGCACCACCAGAGTCTGGCCTCCATCGGAGGATATTCATAAATTATCAGGTCTTGTACCCCCTACATTTGCTTGATGGGGTCTAACCACCAAAACTTTTAATCTTGCATTTATTACAGAGAATCTGTTCTTGACTTGGTGTATAAGTTTGTCCTAATTGAACTACTGTTAACTCCAATTACAGATTACTGTTCAGCTGAAGGGCGCAACGGTTAGTTAAGCAGCCTCACAGCAAGAAGGTCAAAGGTTTGATTCCCAGCTTGGCTGGTGGGCCTTTCTGTGTGGAGTTTGCATGTTCTCCCAGAGCATGCGTGGGTTCTTTCTGGCTTCCTCCCACAGTCCAAAAACATGCTCATCAGATTAATTGGTCTCTCTAAACTGAGTGTGCGTGTGAAAGGTTGTCTGTCTGCCTGTGTCAGTTCTGTGATTGACTGGCGACCAGTCCAGGGTGTACCCCACCTCTTGCCCAATGACAGCTGGGATAGGCTCCAGCCAACCACAATCCTGGACAGGACAAGCGGTTCAAAAAATAGAATAGAATAGAAAAGAACTTTATTTGTCATTGCAACAAGGGCAACCAAAATGAATGAATGAATGAATGTACTGCTGAAACTAAAATAACACTGTGGTTACATTTTAAAATTCCAAGTTAAACTCCCAACTCAAAGTAAAAAAAAAAAAAAAAAAAAAAACTTTGAAAAGTTGACATTTCAAAATTAAATGCTTAGAAATCCTAGCACATAAACCAGAAGACTATTTTTAATTTTTCCATAACACTTTTATTTACTATCAACAATAACCAGCAACAAATTCCTGTTAACTTATTCTATTATTCTTTTTAAAAATATATCTTTAAGAAGAAAATAATTCAAAACTCATTTTGTTTTCAAATTTAATATTCCTGTAACAAACACAATCTGTACTAAACCTCATTGCGTCAACAGGAACATCTGGCTGCACTGTGGGCTTTTCTTTATCAGAGTTCTGTGTAGAGATGTGTTGTAAGCTACTTTATACTCTCACAGCACTCAAAGTCCACTGGGATTCATTAAGCTGCTGATTGCTACAAAGTAACTTCAACCATAAGCGGTAGTGATGGCAGCCACAAAGTTAAAGTCGTGACATTTTCTCTTTTATGTTTAAAGGTATATCAACTGCAAAGCCCTGAGAAAGAGGAGAGCCGTACGAGGACAGAACACCAACACAATTAATTCCTGCAGAGGTCCTGTTCACCTCCTCTGACATTGCTTCCAATGGAAAATTAATTGAATTTATATTTCATTTTAATTTACATCAGACAAGGAGGCTGATGTTTAACGTTGACCATGAAATGAAATGTTCAGTTCATACAACAAGGAGGCTAATTGAAATCTGATGTCTCATAGACATGACTGTGGAAACAGAGGGACTTTGTCTCTAGATGTACAAATAAATTATTTTCCAATCAATCTAATAATATATAAATCAATATTTTGTGTTGTATTGTCTGTCCTCAGGTAGAAGACAATGTGCAACGAATGTGCATGAAAAATGTAACCCTCTGCTCACCGTTATCCTAATCTGAACAACCACCCTGTCACTGGGCATTATTACCTGACCTTAATTGTCTTAAAAAAAAAACAAAACAAGAAACAACAAAGCACTGTACAAAGTAAAGACGCCAGAGGAGCACTTAAGCATCATAGTTTAATGTGCTGCTCTCTTTTGATCAGCTGAGAGTGAGAACAGGCTCGTAAAAGACAAAACCCAAAGGAGCAACATATAGGTAGATGAGTGTTCTTTGTTGTTAAACTGACTGAATTAAATTTACAGACTGAAAATAAAACAGTAATCTGATGTAGATTATCACAACAGAGAAGGTGACCTGGAAGCATTTTCCTTCTAATGCACTCGTCAGCAGCCATATCAATAGCCCCAAAGCGCCTGTGAAAGGACAATCCATCCTAACACAGCATGCGATAAGTGGCCAGCTTTAACAAGCACCCCTACTAATTGGCTATGTTTGAGCTTGCTAATTATAAGCAGTTTGTGTCATGCCATTATGGTAAGCAGGTGTGTGGATCCCTTTGTTTTTAACCTTTGTTGTGTCTTTCTTTTTTTTTTTTCCCTCTCTAACTTTGGCAATGACGATCTCTGTAATTAGCAGTTGTCCTGTGACACCTGGGCATTTCCTCCACTTCAGCACGTTTGTGATTAACTTTGGAAACCAACACTGTTCAGAACAATTTCATCTGCCCATATGCACTACATGGGCAAATTAGAAAAAAGGGACAGTTTCTCATTTTGATTTCTACCTATGGAGATAAAAGAGAGCTGAAAAGCAAAATGAATCTGTTAAAGTGAGCAAGCAACCTCACATGCAGTGCACAGACAGCATTTAACTTGCAGTACATGTCAAGTGATGAGAGATAATTTGCAGAAATGTTGATTAAACATGAACTTCTCAGGCAAGGAAGGAAAAATGGTGCCGATGGAAAGTATAAAAAATGCAGTTCCTTTAACAGCCACTTGAGGCACTTCCCAAGTGAAACAATCCCTGGAAAAACTCAGAATGAAAAGCTTGATAAAAACAACTTTGATTTACAGTTTTAACAAATTTACTAGTGTGAAGTGTTTGCCGCCACTGCCCTAAATAAACAGTATATAGTTGACAACCAAAACACTTTATGTTTCTGAAATGGTTAATACACCAGGGTGTGCAAGCTCTTTAATCAAAATCATGATACTAATATATGATGATTGTTGTTCCTACTTTCATTCTTGAATAGAAAAATGTGTTTTAGTGGTTGAATGTAATTTGTTTTTATTTTGTTATTATTATTATTATTATTATTATTATTATTATTATTATTATTATCATTATTATTATTATTATTATTATTATTATTAGGGTCCTCGGCCTGAGCAGAGGGCACCTTCTAGCAAGCTAGAAGGTGCCCTCCGCCGAAGGCGGAGGGCACTATTGTTTTTCGTCTGTTTCTTTTTAGGGTCCTCGGCCTGAGCAGAGGGCACCTTCTAGCAGGGCTAGAAGGTGTCCTCCGCCGAAGGCGGAGGACACTATTGTTTTTCGTCCGTTTCTTTTTAGGGTCCTCGGCCTGAGCAGAGGGCACCTTCTAGCAGGGCTAGAAGGTGTCCTCCGCCGAAGGCGGAGGACACTATTGTTCCTGCTGCGTTTCTTTTTTTTTCTTATTATTCCGCACCGTCTTTGAACTCTAATTAGACCCCCTAAACGTACTCAAAAACTCACCAAAATTGGCACACACATCAGAATCGCGTGAAATTGCGATTTGATACCAAACATGACCCCCAACATCCCATAATAAGCTCAATAGCGCCACCTAGGCACACGCTAAGGGCCCTAGCTCGGGCGAGGAATGTTGTAGAGAGATGAAACCAACACCAAAACGCTCGTGTCATCGAGACGCAAAAATCATACGCTGCTACCCTGGACCTATCTCCAACAGGAAGCCGGCTATTTGCCTCACAAAATTAAAAAAAATTTTTTTTAACCCTTTCTGCAAAAATTTTCTCCCCTGAAACCAAAAATGGTACAGGTATGAAAATTGCTTCACATGACAGACCAGACCCTGCTCTACAAAAGTTGTGAAGGAAGTTGTTGTTTCGGGCCCGGTTTTCGAATGGCGAGCCCTCAAAGTCGCCGACCGCTTTTGGCCAATTTAGGATTTCTCCATGTTAGCAGATGAGGAGAACAGATTTCAGGTCAAAACACTCACTACTAGTACTTCTACTAGTGCCGCATTTGGGCCTCTAGACAAAAAACTAAAAGTCATAGAGCTTTAAAAATTACATGGTTGGATTCCTGACAAAATTCCCTACAACCACATGATATTTTTACACAGATTAAGCCAACATTGTGACCTACAGGACAAGTACTTCGGATGTTTCTCATAAATAAAAAATCCATTTCCAGCACTCTTCCATCTGTCTTGTGAGGCATTTGTGCTTCTAGAGAAAAAAGTAAAACTCGTACAGCTTTAAAAATGCCAAAAATGGATTCCTGACAAAAATTCCTATCACCATGATATTTTTGACACAGATTGGGGTACAATTGTGGACTCTGTGAGGATTTCTTTACATTAGATGCCTGATAAAAACTCCCTCCAGCCTCTAGTCACACTCGTGTCACGCTAATTAGAATTCCAAGCATGCAGGTGGTGATGTCATTCAGCATAGCAGAGGATACGTTGCCATGGTATCAACTGACTCCACGACATCCCATAATATTCTCTCAGAGCCATATGGCTCACTTCCACCCCACACACACCAAAACAGCCCTAACTGGGGCTAGGAATGTCATAGAGAGATGAAACAAACGCCAAAATGTTCGTCTCATTTTGTTGGACACATCGGAGGGAAAACCGGCAGGAGCCCGAGGACCCGTCTAACGCTGCTTGCAGCTTTAATTAGGGTCCTCGGCCTGAGCCAGGGCACCTTCTAGCAGGGCTAGAAGGTGCCCTCGGCCGAAGGCCGAGGGCACTATTGTTCCTGCTGCGTTTCTTTTTTCTTATTATTATTCCACCCGCCCCGAGAACGCAAATTACACCCCCTAAACATGCTCGAAAACTCACCAAAATTGGCACGCACATCAGGATCGCGTGAAATTGCGATTTGATACCAAACATGACCCCCGACATCCCATAATAATCTCCATAGAGCCAAAAAACCCAAAAAACACACTTCAACGGCCCTAGCTCAGGCCAGGAATGTCGCAGAGAGATGAAACCAACACCAAAACGTTCAGCTCATCGAGACGCACAAAAAATATAGGAGGTATTTTCGAGTAGCTCCAACAGGAAGCCGGCAATTTGCCCGCCAAAATAAGAGTTTTCAGAATTTTTACCCTTTCTACAAACATTAACTTGTCAATATCCAAAAATGGTACTGGCATGAAAATTGGCTCACACGACAGACCAGACCCTGTTCTACAAAAGTTGTGAAGGAAGTTGTTATTTCGGGCCCGGTTTTCGAATGGCGAGCCCTCAAAGTCGCCGCCCGCACAATGTTAACAGATGGGAGAAGAGCTTCTCTGAAGCAGTTGGGCCTCTAGACAAAAAAGTAAAAGTCGCACAGCTTTAAAAATGACATGGTTGGATTCCTCACAAAACGCTCTTCAAGAAAATCATATTTTTACACAGATTAGGTCAACATTCTGGCCTACAGGATGAGAAGTTTGTCCCCTTTAGGAATCTAATCCCCCTGCACTTCTGTGATGATGTCACACACTGATTAGGGGTTCCACACAGCTGGTCACATGACTCAGCAGAGGCAACAATGACTCTCTCCTCCATTAAAGTGCTTATTAGACCCCCTGAACATGCTCAAAAACTCACCAAAATCGGCAGACACATTTCAAGCATCAAACTCTTCAATATAATACCAAACATCCCATAATGTTCACTCTGTCCACATTCTGACACATTAAAACAGCCATAGCAGCCAGTAGGAATGTCCTAGAGAGATCAAACCAACATCAAAATGTTCATCTCATTAAGACGAACAAATTACTTGCTGACACCCTGACCTTTCCCAGACAGGAAGTTGGCTATTTCTTTTCAGCATAGCAGAGGATACGTTGCCATGGTATCAAATGACTCCCTGACATCCCATAATATTCTCTCAGAGCCATTAGGCTCACTTCCACCTATGCACAGCAAAATAGCCCTAACTGGGGCTAGGAATGTCCTAGAGAGATGAAACCACCACCAAAATGTTCGTCTTATTCTGTTGGACACAGTGGGGCCAATACCATGATAGTAGGGCAAAACCGGCATGAGCCCCGAGGACCCGTCTAACGCTGCTTGCAGCTTTAATTAGGGTCCTCGGCCTGAGCCAGGGCACCTTCTAGCAGGAGCTAGAAGGTGCCCTCGGCCGAAGGCCGAGGGCACTATTGTATTCCGTCCGTTTCTTTTTTCTTATTATTCCACCCGCCCCGAGAACGCAAATTAGACCCCCTGAACATGCTCGAAAACTCACCAAAATTGGCACGCACATCAGGATCGCGTGAAATTGCGATTTGATACCAAACATGACCCCTGACATCCCATAATAAGCTCAATAGCGCCACCTAGGCACACGCTAAGGGCCCTAGCTCAGGCTAGGAATGTCGTAGAGAGATGAAACCAACACCAAAACGCTCGTGTCATCGAGACGCAAAAATCATACGCTGCTACCCTGGACCTATCTCTCACAGGAAGCCGGCTATTTGCCTCACAAAATTTTTAAAAAATTTTTTTAACCCTTTCTGCAAAAATTAAACCCACTGAAACCAAAAATGGTACATGCTTGAAAATACCATCACATGACAGATTAGACCCTGCTCTACAAAAGTTGTTCAGGAAGTTGTTGTTTCTGGCCCGGTTTTCGAATGGCGAGCCCTCAAAGCCGCCGACCGCTTTTGGCCGATTCAGGATTTCTCCATGTTAGCAGATGAGGAGAACAGATTTCAGGTCAAAACACTCACTACTAGTACTTCTACTAGTGCCGCATTTGGGCCTCTAGACAAAAAACTAAAAGTCATAGAGCTTTAAAAATTACATGGTTGGATTCCTGACAAAATTCCCTACAACCATATGATATTTTTACACAGATTAGGCCAACACTGTGGCCTACAGGACAAGTAGTTCGGCCATTTCTCTAAAGTAAAAAATCCATTTCTAGCACTTTTCCACCGCTTTTCCAGCGTTTTTGTGACGCATTTGGGCTTCTAGACAAAAAAGTATAACTCGTACAGCTTCAAAAATGCCAAAAATGGATTCCTCACAAGCTCTACTATCAAATATGATATTTTTGACACAGATTGGGGTAAAATTGTGGACTGTGTGAGGATTTCTTTACATTACATGCCTGATCAACTCTCAGTCTCCACTCTGTTTGGGGTTCTGTCACGCTAATTAGAGTTCCAAGCATGCAGCAGGTGATGTCATTCAGCACAGCAGAGGATACGTTGCCATGGTATCAACTGACTCCCAGACATCCCATAATATTCTCTCAGAGCCATTAGGCTCACTTTCACCCTATGCACACCAAAACAGCCCTAACTGGGGCTAGGAATGTCGTAGAGAGATGAAACCAACGCCGAAATGTTCGTCTTATTTTGATGGACACATTGGAGGGAAAACCGGCAGGAGCCCGAGGACCCGTCTAACGCTGCTTGCAGCTTTAATTTCTTATTATTCCACCCGCCCCGAGAACGCAAATTAGACCCCCTGAACATGCTCGAAAACTCACCAAAATTGGCACGCACATCAGGATCGCGTGAAATTGCAATTTGATACCAAACATGACCCCCGACATCCCATAATAAGCTCGATAGCGCCACCTAGGCACACGCTAAGGGCCCTAGCTCGGGCTAGGAATGTTGTAGAGAGATGAAACCAACACCAAAACGCTCGTGTCATTGAGACGCAAAAATCATACGCTGCTACCCTGGACCTATCTCCAACAGGAAGCCGGCTATTTGCCTCACAAAATAAAAAAAAAATTTTTTTAACCCTTTCTGCAAAAATTAAACCCACTGAAACCAAAAATGGTACATGCTTGAAAATACCATCACATGACAGGTTAGACCCTGCTCTCCAAAAGTTGTTCAGGAAGTTGTTGTTTCGGGCCCGGTTTTCGAATGGCGAGCCCTCAAAGCCGCCGACCGCTTTTGGCCGATTCAGGATTTCTCCATGTTAGCAGATGAGGAGAACCGATTTCAGGTCAAAACACACATTCTACTAGTGTCGCATTTGGGCCTCTAGACAAAAAACTAAAAGTCATAGAGCTTTAAAAATGACGTGGTTGGATTCCTGACAAAATTCCCTACAACCATATGATATTTTTACACAGATTAAGCCAACATTGTGGCCTACAGGACAAGTAGTTTGGCCATGTCTCTAAAATAAAAAAATCCATTTTCAGCTTTCTTCCATCTGTTTTGTGACGCATTTGGGCTTCTAGAGAAAAAAGTAAAACTCGTACAGCTTTAAAAATGCCAAAAATGGATTCCTCACAAGCCCTTCTATCAAATATGATATTTTTGACACAGATTGGGGTAAAATTGTGGACTCTGTGAGGATTTCTTTACATTAGATGCCTGATAAAAACTCCCTCCAGCCTCTAGTCACACTCGTGTCACGCTAATTAGAATTCCATGCAGCAGCTGGTGATGTCACTCAGCTTAGCAGAGGATACGTTGCCATGGTATCAACTGACTCCCTGACATCCCATAATATTCTCTCAGAGCCATTAGGCTCACTTCCACCCTATGCACACCAAAACAGCCCTAACTGGGGCTAGGAATGTCGTAGAGAGATGAAATTAACGCCGAAATGTTCGTCTTATTTTGATGGACACATTGGAGGGAAAACCGGCAGGAGCCCGAGGACCCGTCTAACGCTGCTTGCAGCTTTAATTAGGGTCCTCGGCCTGAGCCAGGGCACCTTCTAGCAGGAGCTAGAAGGTGCCCTCGGCCGAAGGCCGAGGGCACTATTGTATTCCGTCCGTTTCTTTTTAGGGTCCTCGGCCTGAGCCAGGGCACCTTCTAGCAGGGCTAGAAGGTGCCCTCGGCCGAAGGCCGAGGGCACTATTGTTCCTGCTGCGTTTCTTTTTAGGGTCCTCGGCCTGAGCCAGGGCACCTTCTAGCAGGGCTAGAAGGTGCCCTCGGCCGAAGGCCGAGGGCACTATTGTATTTCGTCCGTTTCTTTTTTTTTTTTCTTATTATTCCACACCGTCAATGAACACTAATTTGACCCCCTAAACATGCTCGAAAACTCACCAAAATTGGCACGCACATCAGGATCGCCAAAAAATTCGAGAAAATACCAAACATGACCCCTGACATCCCATAATACTCTCTAGAGAACCAAAAAACCTCAAAAAAAAAAACAAAAAAACACACAAAAACGACCCTAGCTGCCACTAGGAATGTCGTAGAGAGATGAAACCAACACCAAAATTTTCAGCTCAATGAGACGCAAAAATCATACGCTGCTACCCTGGACCTATCTCCAACAGGAAGCAGGCTATTTTGCCTTTCAAAATAAGAGTTTTCTGCATTTTTTCCCTTTCTGCAAAAATTTTCTCCTCTGAAACCAAAAATGGTACAGGTATGAAAATTGCATCACATGACAGACCAGACCCTGCTCTACAAAAGTTGTGAAGGAAGTTGTTGTTTCTGGCCCGGTTTTCGAATGGCGAGCCCTCAAAGCCGCCGACCGCTTTTGGCTGATTCAGGATTTCTCCATGTTAGCAGATGAGGAGAACCGATTTCAGGTCAAAACACACATTCTACTAGTGCCGCATTTGGGCCTCTAGACAAAAAACTAAAAGTCATAGAGCTTTAAAAATGACATGGTTGGATTCCTGACAAAATTCCCTACAACCATATGATATTTTTACACAGATTAAGCCAACATTGTGGCCTACAGGACAAGTAGTTCGGCCATTTCTCTAAAGTAAAAAATCCATTTCTAGCACTTTTCCACCACTTTTCCAGCTTTTTTTTGACGCATTTGGGCTTCTAGACAAAAAAGTATAACTCGTACAGCTTTAAAAATGCCAAAAATGGATTCCTCACAAGCTCTACTATCAAATATGATATTTTTGACACAGATTGGGGTAAAATTGTGGACTCTGTGAGGACTTCTTTACATTACATGCCTGATCAACTCTCAGTCTCCACTCTGTTTGGGGTTCTGTCACGCTAATTAGAACTCCACGCATGCAGCTGGTCATGTCACTCAGCATAGCAGAGGATACGTTGCCATGGTATCAACTGACTCCCTGACATCCCATAATATTCTCTCAGAGCCATTAGGCTCACTTTCACCCTATGCACACCAAAACAGCCCTAACTGGGGCTAGGAATGTCGTAGAGAGATGAAACAAACGCCAAAATGTTCGTCTCATTTTGTTGGACACATTGGAGGGAAAACCGGCAGGAGCCCGAGGACCCGTCTAACGCTGCTTGCAGCTTTAATTTCTTATTATTATACCACCCGCCCCGAGAACGCAAATTACACCCCCTAAACATGCTCCAAAACTCACCAAAATTGGCACACACATCAGGATCGCGTGAAATTGCGTAATGATACCAAACATGACCCCCGACATCCCATAATAAGCTCAATAGCGCCACCTAGGCACACACTAAGGGCCCTAGCTCGGGCTAGGAATGTCGTAGAGAGATGAAACCAACACCAAAACGTTCGTGTTATCGAGACGCAAAAATCATACGCTGCTACCCTGGACCTATCTCCAACAGGAAGCCGGCTAAATCCCTCACAAAATTAAAAAAAAAATTTTTTAACCCTTTCTGCAAAAATTTTCTCCTCTGAAACCAAAAATGGTACAGGTTTGAGACTACCATCACATGACAGACTAGACCCTGCTCTCCAAAAGTTGTGAAGGAAGTTGTTATTTCGGGCCCGGTTTTCGAATGGCGAGCCCTCAAAGTCGCCGACCGCTTTCAGCCGAATTAGGATTTCTCCATGTTAGCAGATGAGGAGAACCGATTTCAGGTCAAAACACACATTCTACAAGTGCCGCATTTGGGCCTCTAGACAAAAAACTAAAAGTCATAGAGCTTTAAAAATTACATGGTTGGATTCCTGACAAAATTCCCTACAACCATATGATATTTTTACACAGATTAAGCCAACATTGTGGCCTACAGGACAAGTAGTAAGGACATTGCTCTAAAATAAAAAATCCATTTCTAGCACTTTTCCACCGCTTTTCCATCGGTTTGTGACGCATTTTGGCTTCTACAGAAAAAAGTTTAACTCGTACAGCTTTAAAAATGCCAAAAATGGATTCCTCACAAGCCCTTCTATCAAATATGATATTTTTGACACAGATTGGGGTAAAATTGTGGACTCTGTGAGGATTTCTTTACATTAGATGGCTGATAAACTCTCCCTCTACAGTCTAATCACACTAGTGTCACGCTAATTAGAATTCCAAGCATTCAGCTGGTGATGTCACTCAGCATAGCAGAGGATACGTTGCCATGGTATCAACTGACTCCCTGACATCCCATAATATTCTCTCAGAGCCGTTAGGCTCACTTCCACCCTATGCACACCAAAACAGCCCTAACTGGGGCTAGGAATGTCGTAGAGAGATGAAACAAACACCGAAATGTTCCTCTCATTTTGTCGGACACATTAGAGGGAAAACCGGCAGGAGCCCGAGGACCCGTCTAACGCTGCTTGCAGCTTTAATTTCTTATTATTATTCCACGCACCCCGAAAACGCAAATTAGACCCACTAAACATGCTCAAAAACTCACCAAAATTGGCACGCACCTCACAATTGCGAAAAATTGCGTAATGATACCAAACATGACCCCCGACATCCCATAATAATCTCCATAGAGCCAAAAAACCCAAAAAACACACTTCAACGGCCCTAGCTCAGGCCAGGAATGTCGCAGAGAGATGAA
The DNA here is from genome assembly GCF_033239565.1 of Halichoeres trimaculatus. NCBI lineage: Eukaryota > Metazoa > Chordata > Actinopteri > Labriformes > Labridae > Halichoeres > Halichoeres trimaculatus. The sequence goes on from NW_027437192.1 coordinate 22,596,413, forward strand.
ACCAACACCAAAACGTTCAGCTCATCGAGACGCACAAAAAATATAGGAGGTATTTTCGCGTAGCTCCAACAGGAAGCCGGCTATTTGCCCGCCAAAATAAGAGTTTTCAGAATTTTTACCCTTTCTACAAACATTAACTTGTCAATATCCAAAAATGGTACTGGCATGAAAATTGGCTCACATGACAGACCAGACCCTGCTCTACAAAAGTTGTGAAGGAAGTTGTTATTTCGGGCCCGGTTTTCGAATGGCGAGCCCTCAAATTCGCCGCCCGCACAATGTTAACAGATGGGAGAAGAGCTTCTCTGAAGCAGTTGGGCCTCTAGACAAAAAAGTAAAAGTCGCACAGCTTTAAAAATGACATGGTTGGATTCCTCACAAAATGGTCTTCAAGAAAATCATATTTTTACAGAGATTAGGTCAACATTCTGACCTACAGGATGAGTAGTTAGGCATTTTGGAAATTTGATCCTCTCCCAGGGCTGCTGCATTCCTGTGATGATGTCACACACTGATTAGGAGTTCCTTGCAGCTGGTCACATGACTCAGCAGAGGAAACAATGACTCTCTCCTCCATTAAAGTGCTTATTAGACACCCCGAACATGCTCAAAAACTCACCAAAATTGGCAGACACATTACAGCTGTCAAACTCTTCAATATAATACCAAACATCCCATAATATGCTCTCTGTCCACATCTACAACATTAAACAGCCATAGCAGCCCGAAGGAATGTCCAAGACAGATTAAACCAACGTCAAAATGTTCATCAAAAAAATACACCGACACCCTGACCTTTCCCAGACAGGAAGTTGGCTATTTCTCTTCAGCATAGCAGAGGATACGTTGCCATGGTATCAACTGACTCCCTGACATCCCATAATATTCTCTCAGGGCCATTAGGCTCACTTTCACCCTATGCACTCCAAAACAGCCCTAACTGGGGCTAGGAATGTCGTAGAGAGATGAAACCAACGCCGAAATGTTCGTTTTATTTTGATGGACACATTGGAGGGAAAACCGGCAGGAGCCCGAGGACCCGTCTAACGCTGCTTGCAGCTTTAATTATTATTATTATTATCATTATTATTATTATTATTATTATTATTATTTATTTATTATTTTTTTGGAGGGGGGGTAATTTCTCAGAGCATTCCGGTTGTCTAGCTCAAATTTGGGAATAAAAACATAAAATCTGTCTGAACTTCTCACTTCTGTTCAAAATGATGTCGCGTAAGGAAATTTCACAAAAAGTCAGACCAAGAGCATTTCATGAGGCTGGGTGGTTTTTTCTTTTTTGTTTTGTTTTAATATTTAATTTAATTTAATTTAATTTAATTTAATTTAATTTAATTTAATTTAATTATTTTAATTTAATTTAGTTTAATTTAATTTTTTTTTTTCCAGAATGACTCTGTGTTAATTCTAGAACAGCAAATTCCGAATTAGTCTTTGTCTTTTAAATAACATACCAATTTAGTTTAAGTCATATTTTAGTCATCTAAAACCCTGTAGTCTTAGTCTAGTTTTGGTCAGATAAATACCATCAGAGTTTTAGTCTAGGTCTATACTAAAGTTTTTTTCTCCAAGTCTATTCTTTTAGACAAAATATGAGCAAATTTTAGTCAGTTTAGATGGGCTATGGACAAAGACGTGTTAAGTGATCTTGTGATGCATCATTCTACCATTTAAATAATTTAGCATTATAACGATACGCAATTCATAAATTTGGATGGTGGTTTGCAGTCAACATTGTATTTTCTTGTTTCCTGTTTCATCTTCTCTATCTGGAGTTTCTTTTCATTCCACAAGCTTGTTTTGATTAAAAAGTTACAAAGTTTGGCACATGTGGTGGCATGAGACAGTTGTGCTATTCTTTAGTTATTTCTCTCCCTTTCTTGCTCTTCTTGCTGTCCGTATTCTTGTGTTTGTACCATAGACTGTATAATAAAGCTACTCATGATCTTCTAACAAGCACTGCTTCACGTGCACAGACATGTTGTCAAGGTAACGGTCGGGGAAGAAAAACAAAGCTGTCGACTGCATTTTTAATTAGTTCTTATTTAGTTTTCATCTGCAAATGGACTGGAATGGACTATTTGAAGTAGTTTACTGACAGATTCAGGGATTTCTAGACAATATACATTTGTAGCGGTTAGAAAAATCTGCATATGTTTTGTCTGAACATCCAGGTGTGTTACCTTAAATCAATGAAATCCAAAATATGAGGCTACAGTCTCAAATATGGTCACTTCAAGCTTTAAAAATTCAACCTCTTTGACGGCAATAATGTCAACTCACAGCATCAGAAATGCAACTTGTGATGTCATGGTGTCCATGTCTGCCTCAATTAGAGATGAAGATCTTTCTGTCTTTGCTCAGTTGGCCCCTTCGTCATTGCACTGGTTTGGCTAAATGTGGTAAATTAATAACTCACTACACGCCATGTTATTATGAATGGAGCATCAAAGTTTGTCTCTGGCTACAAACTCTTTGAAGTTCCTCCAGGGTTGAATGTCACTGCCAAGTAAGTGTTCAAGAGCAAGTTTCAGGCTTAGTGCCGTCTGGATACATCTATATGCAATTCACACACTTCAACCAATGTTTAATCTAATATGTATTAACTCTGCTCCTCTGCAGTGCACTGGTGTTTCCTTGACAGATCACTTTTTTGAGGTCAGCTGTCAAAACACTCTCTGGAGATGGCCTCAGTATTCCCAGGTGTAATCTGTGCTGGCAGACAGCTGATCCCTGCTGAGTGAAACGGCTGCCAAAGAATCCAGTCTGAATGCCAACGTGCCCCTCCAGTCTCTCACTGACAACGAGCAAGCCAAGTCCATCTCTGGGGTCAAACTGCTAATCAAAACAAAGGCATTAGCTATTCTTCTGCAGCACACAACAAATACTTCACCCGCTGACTTACAACCTTGCTTCAACAGTATCCAGGAAAGACCTTGTTTAGACGGAGCATTGAACCATCTAATTCAAGTTATGCTAATCTCCCAGTAATGGTCAAATCATTGACTCAATAATGCTTTCTTTTCAGCGCTGCCCTTTTCCACTATTGACTCCTGATACAAAGCCTGGCTCATTGACTACTGCCAGAGTGATATTCCAGGCAGAGGATGAGTGGGGGTTGGAGAGGTGATCTCACCATTATCCCTAAGCTACTCTTCTATTGTGGGCAGATCAAAGAGGTATTTATGCTGGGCCCCTGGATGTGTGCATGTCACACTGCTGTGAAGAAGTATACTCAAATGTAGTATGAAAGCCTCTCCACGAATGGATGAAAGATTGTCAGCTCAAAATCATCAGATGTTGGTTCAAAGAGGCTAATCAGGCTCTGAAATGTTGAGCATCAGCACATAGAGGGCTCTTCTTTTTAATAAGTGGCTGGATATATTAAAAATAAAGTTTATATCTCCCCTTGCCGAGCTTCAGATGAGGAAATTAATGCTAATCTCACGTGTTTGAGTCAAGTATTTCTGCACCCTCATCTGGTTAGCTTAACTTAGCATAAGGATTATAAACTGGTACAAATAGCTAATAGAGCCTTTTTCAAAGGTCATAGAACCCAATAGCCAGCAAAGACTCACTCTGCTCACAAGGACTTATCTACAAAACAGGTAGCTTTTGCTTCTTCCAAATCTGTTAAGTAGCAGTGCTCTCTCTGTCTCATTGTGCTGACTCTGATGAGATCATGCTTCATGTAAACAGACACTTCACAATGACGTAGTTGAGCCATGAGCGTGTGATACCTGCCTAAGTCTGGTTCTGGGTGAAGTAAAAATAAATGTCAAATAAATACTCCTTTAAATACAACTCACATGTCGCCATTATTATTGTGAAGGGTGCAGTGTTGGATAGTAGATAGTAGTAGTAAATAACACCACTTTTGCTGCCAACAAGTAGTGTAAGGAATTACTCATGAAATTCCAGTAATAAGTTACTCACACAAAAAATAACTTACTTCCTTACTGCTGTTGCCTGCTGATGATTTAAAATACAAAAATGCATAGATTGGTTTCATCTCGCACATCAGCCGAGCAGAAGGGATGATCACTCCATGGTTGCCAGGTATGCCTTTTTCTGGTGGAATTGGGCATCCTTTAATGGGCTTACCTGGCAACCCTGGCAGGCTAAACAAATTGAGTGGTTCATGTTTATGTTCAGCGGCTGGAAATATGCCCATCACTCTGTTTTTGTCGAGATTAAAGATGAAAATTTGTGTCCTTGTACTCGGCCCCTTTCAACTTGAATCAACTTAGACTGGATTTCAAAAGTTGAGTCCTCAGTTGAACTAGATGTGTATTTCATATAGCCTATAACTTTGATGCATTCAAAGCCTGCAGAAACAAGCACACCTGCCAGCTATTTCATTGATAACATTCATACAGAGGCTGTGTGCAAACTCAGGATCATAAAAAGAAAGGACATAATTTGGTGGGGTGTAAAGAAAAATAATACAATCTGTAGTGTATATATATATTAGCTTTGGTGGGGAGTAATAAGTTAAGTAACAATACTATCTTTAAATAGAGTAATGAGTGTTATATTACTTTTTACAGTAATGGGCCCAACAATGAAAGGGTGTAACATTAAGATAGGGTGTTCTATAGCTGAGCTGGACATTATCATGAGCATTAACAGAAGAACATTTATTGTAAATTTGTAAAATTGTCCCAAGTTCGCTGAGATTCCACTTCACAATAAGCTATGATACCGTTCCTGGTCCTGGTCCCGTTGTTTGCCGTGCAGACAGATATGGGCTCTTTCAGAGTGAGAGTGCAGCAGAGTGGTGATGCTAACGGCCGTTCTCCATCCATCAGGAGTAAAACAAGAGCAGTGCATAGCTAGAAAACTTTATAAATGTGTTTGCACTGAAATATAAGAAGTGCAATTTGTTTTGAGAGTCCCACCTTCAAATGGAGATGATAGCAGGGGAAATGGTGCTGGCTCCTGGCTGGCTTGCCAATATGTAGGAGATTTTCTGATGAATTATCAGAAAAAATAACTGGACCCAGGATCCAGTTTGCAGCCTTTTGCAGGTTTTATTCGAGACACATTAAACAGTTCACGTCTCTGAACAAACCTTGACAGACAGAACATGTCCGATGTGAAAAGCCCAACCATTGCCGTTAAAATGAAGTAACCCTAACCATACAGCTTTTAACAGCATCCTGTCAAAACATTTGAATAACTGGAACATGCATGTCCTGCTAATCTCAGGGCAGGGAAGGCTGATCTGGAGATCTAGTTTGCGGAACATTTAACACATGAACCCTTCCAGACCATATTTTAGGGAGTGCTGATCTTGGATATCTGATTTCTGGCAATCCTTACTAGTTTCTTGTAGGTTTTACATCACGATGTGTGTCGCTTCACATCATACTCACGTGATGACGTGTGGTGGAAAAATAATTGATTAAGTTCCCAAAACACTGGCTTTAACCTTAAATAAAATATGTTCCCAGCTCCTTTTCCCCCAACCTTGCAGAGCAGATGGATCTGCCTGATTCAGTTTCTGAAATCCTTCAGATACATCTTGCCACGCTCCATTGACCAACAAATCCACTCAGCTAAATTTTGACCGGCCCAATCAGGGAAGAGAAGCGGGAGCACTAGAAGTGATGAGCAGACGTGATGTCATCAGACTTTCGTACTTGTCAGCGTTCCTTTGATTCTTAAGTTATCTGTGTAGACATGACAGCAGTCATCTAATGCCACTATCAAAGCTATCTCGTGTTCCTGTAGTTGTTCGTCTAATGTAGTTGCTACATCATACTGTGGCTTGGTGTGGATTGGTCTGTGGTGAATGTGTCAATCAGAACGGTCGTCCAATCACCAGCTGCTGATTTTTTTGGAAGTCCTGCCTCTGAAAACAAATAAGAAGAGCTGCTACCCAGACTAGTGAAATATTTCCATGGTGGATATATGAAACTGTCTGTCTGGCGTGTCAGGTTATCTTTCCCGGAGGAACTTCATGTTTTTCCACAAAGATATGCATTCTGGGGTCCAAGGCTTTTACCTCTGTTTTTTTGTGTCAGTGGGCGGAGGTAAGGACGCAGGTGACAAGTTGATGAACTCTTGACGCCACATGTACGTTTATATTGATTGACAGTGGACACATGTAATGCTGATTGCCTTCTTCCAGCTATTGGATGAAAATCATGCTTACAGAAAGGAGACTGACGCACTTTGGAGAGCAAGAGATGATCAAATGCAGGACATCATCTTAGTTTGCTAGATGTTGGAAAAGTGATTAAAATGGCCACCCTAGCTGAAAGAGAACCATAACTTTAAAGATGAAGAGTGAGTTAAACAGAACGATTCCAACCACTAATGAAAAAATGTTAACTGAGGTGAAATATGAGAGAAGAAGGGGAGAAAAAGCACCATCTTTGGTGTTTTGATACAATTTGACTTCTTTCAAGGACAGTGTATAGTATTTACTGCTAAAGGTGAGCTCATCAGTGTGAAAGACTGAGGCATCTGCAGGAGCTCTGCTGCTTCTCACAGTAGCTGTGATCATTAGTGACGTCTGTCTGCTCGGCAGATAAAAGCACTCACTGATGTTCTCATTAAATGACAGAGAACATGCACATGTCTGAAAGAAAATGTCTTTAATCTCTTCAAACCAGCAGAACATCTTTTGGTTGCATTAAACTTTCTGAACACAGGTTTCGACAGCAACCTTGTAAACTCACATCTCTGCTTTTCAGTAGTTTCTCAAGGTTTCAGAAAGTCTCTAAAAGATGCAATAATAAACGGTTTCAAAACTTTTTTTTCTTTTCCAAATTTTGAGCCAGATTTGGCAGAGTCAAACGTTCATGACTTCAGACCAGCAGAAACTTTAGCAGGAAAGGGTCAGGTTAAAGTCAGGTTTGAACATGAGGCTGTGTGCAGGTTCAGATTCAGGTCAGTGCATTGAGATAATGAGGCAACAGGGGCTTTCTTCACTCTAACTACCTGGGTTGCACAGTGATTTGAATTTCCTCCCTCATCAGATCTCTCTGTTCTCATGTGTTGAGTTTTTTTCTAATGCCATCTGTAAAATAAGGCAAAAGATGGAGGCATGTGCTGATTGCTGATAGCGTATGCTCCACATGCAGCAGAGCTTGCATACTTAATGCCAGGAAGGCTGGATTGCAATCAGGGGGACTGAGCAAGCAGGCGGGCAAGGCGGGGGGAGGGAACAAACAATAATACATCCAAATTCAACAAGTGCAGTTGACAGAGGGCACCAGAGACAGGGAGAGGAGTGGGTGCATATGAGCACGATGTAATTGACAGCTGATTCTACATAACGGACCTCCGACCCTTGGCTGCTTTGTTTTCTGTCCCCTTCTCTCTTCACATACTCACAGTGATCTCCAAATGCATGTATAATTCAACCTTGTGTCTGCAGCACAGTCCGTACAGGAGCAATGTATAAAACCTATTTAGTATTCCAACCATTTACCCTGCTGGCACACAGGCAAACACCCACCACTGTCAGGATGTATAAACGCTTTCCTGTTGGTGGAGGTAATCGGCGCGGCGCGGGAGGAAATCACAGGGTGACGAGAGGTTGAGGAACTGATGAACTTGCCTCCATGCAAATGCACTGGAGTGCTATTCAGTGTGTTTCCTCAAATTTGTTTGTGGAGCACAACCTTGATGGTAATACGAACAGGCCGTCGAAGGCTCCGAGGCAATCTTGCCGGCAAACAAACAGCAAAGAAATGAACTGAAGACTGAGGGCATATCAGGAAATGCGCGCCCGCAGGGTTGCTTGTAAGCATTCACATATATGAATAAAAATGATGCAATGTCTTTGCTAAATATAGCCCCATAGTCTGACAGCGTTTACTGTCAGATATCTATTCTACATTCAAGGCCAGACACCTGAAGCCTTCCTTCAGCTGTCTCTAGAAGCGAGAGGAGGAAGACAGGGAAAGGTCTCAGGAAAGGTCTGCTGAGGGCTTGCCCTCTTGTAGCTAATCAGACTTTCTCTTCAAGCTGCTTGTCCATTCAAGGCCTTTGCCTCATTCAGGCTGCAGACACAGACTTGTTAGGACATAAACTCCTGGTGACAAACTGTGTTCCTACCCCAGGCAAGTGCACATGTAGGGTTGTGCAGTTTTGCATGGCAATCGGTCATGCATGAAAGGAGGAGTGTAACCACTGTACTTCCTCTTTAGGCTCACACAACCTTTTCATCTAGAGCACCTTCAGCATTCCTTACTGTGAAGACTAAATCCTCAATTGTCTTTCCCCAGCTTTCTCCCTGAGGCTTGCAGTCCATCCTGCTCCATCACTGGTGAAGCCAGAGTGGCATGCATTAATCTGACCTGACATGATTCAGAGGCCTTACGTCCTGGGATGGCCTTTGCAGGACCTCAACAAAGGGCTTGGCATGGAGTGGATGTTGACTTGATGGACTGAAGCTCTGACAACTGTAATATTTTGCTGACAAGCTGCAAATCAACCGCTTTGAGGGACAGACCTTGCTGCAGAATGCTCAGTTACAGTTTGAGAAATGATTACACGTTGTGCAAAGAAAATAGAGGCAACAGAAAGCTCTGCCGTGCAAGGCAGCACATGATGACTATCTTCATTTCCAATCCAAGTTTGGAATCACACGAACACAAAGCATGAAAGTTTCCCTTGCTTCTTGCAGCGCAACTACTGCTTCCTCAAGCGCAGCAGTCAATAAATATCTGAGACAATCTCCCTCTTCCAACTCTTATATCAGGCAGACTCTAAATCCAGTCTGGGATGCATTTGCTGCTATCTGATCCCTGCTGTCACATCCAAAGCAACACACATACGTTCACACATTTCACTGCCAACACAGTACCTACCCAGCCTGCATGGCTGCCTCTATATTTCATAATGCGGCATGTAGCAGAGTGAGATATGGTCCCTGATTTCATTTATGTGGAGCAATGGTGGCTCTCTTATCTGTGCTGGAGTGAAATAGCTGTGGATCATTGTCGTTAATATGTCAGTCTCCAACTGATGGCGTGTTTACATGCTGCACAGCTACAGTGGAGCTTCTGGGATTTGTAGGTGATAAAAGAAAGTTCAGCATGTCTTGAGTTTTACATGCTGATTATCGTTTTGTGTGAGACTCTGACTGTAGGTACTTATGAAACCAGGACTGCTGGGTTTGATTTTCCAGGTGTCAAAACCGAGAATTTTCTGCAACTTTGGTTCTCAAAGGGCTGATGGCACAGGGCCCCAGAAAAAGTGTGGAAAGAAGAAGCTTTGTTTAGAAAGTCATGCATTTGTACTGGACACGGTGAACTTTTTGGGTTGTTTAAAGATTCAGAAAACTGCAGCAAATGTTTGAACTCTGATGTGTTTGATTTGTGTTTGGCACATAAAAATGGTTGCAAATGGTTACATATTATTCTTTATGGAGATCACCAATCAATACCAGGTCTGAGTTAAAACTTACAAGCTACACTGTAAAAAAGACAACAAATTATTTTATGGTTAATTAGCCTAAATTTTTACAGTAATTTTTTTATTTTTTATTATTATTATTATTATTTTTTAAGTATACAAAACTGTAAATGTACAGAAATTGTCTGTGAAACAAGGACATACCATATTTCTTTCTCTCTTTTTTTTTTAAATTTACTTTTTAATGGAAAAAGTACTGTATTTTCATACTATACTCTATACTATACTCTATACCAAGAGAGTTAAAACTTACAAGCTATACTGTAAAAAACAAACAAACAAAAAAGCAAAAACAAACAAACAAAAACAAACTAATTTTATGGTCAATAACTCTAAATTTTTACAGTAATTTTTTTTTTACGTCTACAAAACTGTTAAATTACAGAAACTGTAAATTTAGTATCCTTGGATATTTTTTTAAGCATCATGCCAACAATGACAAACTATGTTTATTTCCTGTTTTTTTTTCTTTATGGAAAAAGTATTGTATTTTCATGCAAGATCTTTCCGCTCTCCCCCTAATTACAGTAAAATTTATGTTAAATGACAATCATTATCTGTAATAATTGACTGCATATAGAGTGGACAGTGTGGCTTTGCCATTTACTCTAAAAGAAGCCAAAATACCCCTGTCACAGGCCCCACCATTGGCAGCCATTGTGCAGCCAGAGTCTGTACAGTAGAGGCTATGAAGGACTCAGGGAGAATCTGAGAGGAGCCGGGTGACGAAAATAATATATATTTTTTTCTTTCAAGTCTAGTCTCTTCTTGACTCTACCTTCTGACATATTTTACAATCCCCCCAAAAATACACAAGAACGGCAGCTGTCAATCATTGTTAAATGTGACGTAAAACCTTGTTTTTAACCTCTTATAACTAATGAAAACAAAACTTTTCAGAAAAAAAAGAGGACTTGAATACAAGGCAGCCCAATGACATCTTCAAATCACCACAACAATCAGATATGAGACACATTTTTTATATAGGGGTATTAATTTCATCTGGTATGACTAGAGAGCCTGATTTTTTTTTTACCTATACTGCAGCTAGCCACCAGGGGGAGCATTTTTTGTGGCGATCTCACTTCAAGCTGAGCAAGATGACGTCCTTTTTTTTTTTTTTTGACAGTCTATGTCTGTAACTAAGTATGGAGCTCATCATAGAAGGGGTTCATGTCTATACTAACAACCTATTTTCTTGACAGTAAAGTGAAGGTAAATATAATTATTATCATGTATACTTTTGACACTAAAGGAACAGTCCATACAAATAAAGCACAATGTACCATAATAAAATCACAGATTTTCTGTTTGGCCTTTTACAGGAAATTTAGCTGTTCACCACACAGACCAGATGTGCGTGCCCATGTCATCTACTTTGTACCCAATGATATTTTTTATAAGATGAGTTGATGGACTATGCTATGTTAGCCAATTGTAATAAAAATGAAGTGTGATAAAGATTAAATTGAGTTTTTTTTTGTCTTGTTTTGTTTTCAGGTAACTTTAGATTACCACTTCTGGCACAGTATTTTAATTGGAGCACAGACACCCTGTTCCCCTGCGCAAAATAACAATGTTCAGCAGGGTCTCATATCCACTGTGTTCCCTCCTCACACATGGTTACAAACATCACATCAAAAATTACTTTGCTGTAAAATAATAATAATAAAAAAATACAAGGTTGCCAGCATTTTAAAAGTCTGTAAAAAGTCTGTTTTTTTTTCTTTACAGTTTAATCATACAGATGCAACCACTTACCCACATCACAAAAGTTGACAGGGGAGTTTGGATGATGTCATATATAATTGTTTATAAGGAAATACAGACTTACAGAAAGTCCCTGTCTTTCTGTGCTTGTCTTCCCATGCTGGGTGTCCTGTGTTACAGAGTACAGCTCTCTGAGCACAGCCTGTGTGATTATACCCTTCAGTTCTGCTTGTTCTTCACTCAAAGTGAAACCTGTTGTTAACAAGGATAAACTAGGCTGATGACAACTTTCTCATTCCAGTTTGTCATTTCCTCGATGGAAGTTTCTCGGCGCACATTTTTGTCTTAGACGACTGCACATCACAAAAACGCAATAGAGCAAAGCAATCAGCGTTTATTTTCTAATCAAAATACCTCTTAGCCAACTTTCTCCAAGCTCCTGTTTATTTTGTTTCCCAAATAAAATCATGTTATTTATTTCCATCTGTTGAATTGTATGCTGCCGGTTTTGTGCTGTGGTGGGCTTTGTGCTCTGTAATTGAATCAGATGGTTTTGGTCCAGATGGAAACTTTGTATTCTGAGAAACGAGTTGAGCCGTTGGCTTAGCAGCAAAAAGAAAAGGAAAAAAAGAGAAAGAAAGAAAGCACAGACATTCATCCAGCCATCCTAACCCTAGTAGCATAACTAATCATTGCAGGGCTTATACTGCTTCTTTTTAAAGCAGACGAGCCATGTCAGGGATTTTAAGTTGACTGTAACTGAAGAGGAACTCTGAGAGCTTCAATGTGAATTCTAAAGTACAGATCCATATTAAATCAATCAGTTTGAACCTCAGCTGTAGCATCACGCTGTGACTACAAACTTCAGGGATTGTTCTCTTTTAGGATCAGCAGTGAGCCTCTGGCTGGATCCGAGTCTTTACAGTGTTTTAAAGGGACAAAGTTTATGCTGACGCTGATCTCGAAATTACTTTTGCATCACACAGCCTCTTATACTTAATGTTTACTGCGTCATAGCTCAACTTGAAAGCCCTCTTGCTGCCATTTCCTGGTTTCCTGTCATTATAAACTCCCCATTCAGTCATTGTGGTTCTTGCTCTACATAAGCAGTCCACTCATTCCCTTAGGTTCAAACAAACCGTATAATACTGACTCTGAATACCAGATATGGAGTTTTAACATTTGAAATTATTCCATAATTTCTGACTAATGCGTGACTAATAGCTTTCTTGCTCTTTCCGTCTTGCAGCCTATCTCTTAGCTTCTAATAGCCTGCTTTCGCTGCGTCTTCTCTGCAGTTTGTTAAGAGATGTGGCAAAAAAAAGAAGAAGAAGAAACATCGGGGAAAGTGAGGGATAAAAAGCTGCCACTTTGCCAAAGGAAGGTTTAATTGGGGCCCAGGGGAGAGGAGCTCCTCCTGTTCTTGCAAATCCTCTCTGCTCTTTATGGAAAAGATGAGCAGTGAGGAGATGCCCAGTAGGGAGATGGGATGTGGTTCCATTGATAAAGAAGAAAATAAAAAGGGCTGATTGTGTTTGTTTTATTAAACAGCAGGGCTTTCTTTCCATCCCTAAATGATGCAGGGCTTTTAAAAATCAGCCATCTTGTTCCTCTGTCGCTCCAAGTTTCATCATGCGGTGTAAGATTTCTCTGAGGACTTCAATGAGGCCAACAGTGGAATAATATGCAAAGTGTGTAAATAGAAATTAAAGACACTGGATGAATGAACAATAGAGTTTTTCACAAAAACCCCAAGACGTATTCTCCCCCCGTTTTTTTTTCCTAATCTGTCTCACTTTCTCTCCATGTCACATTAGTAGCTGTTGTCTCACTCCCTTGTCCTCTGCTGCATCCTTTCCTCGTTCTTCTGTCTCTTCCTCCAAGTTCATTCATACAACCATGCGCCCATATTGAGTTTCTGTCTGGATGCAGCAACAAACTGCCAGAAACACACGACCTGTACTCTAAAGAAACGTCCATCAAAAGTCAAGCGAGCAGGCGGCACAGCGAACAACAACAATGGCGGAGGGAGTGACCCTTTGACAGAGTGACATCACACAGAGTAATTGCCTGTCATGTGCCGTTCTGTTTCACGTTCCACATAAAAGCCCCCCCTCCTCTGTTATTCATTTAAAGTTGGGCTGGGGTGGCCAAGGTCGCCGCTCTCGTCCTTTAAAAAGGGGGATAATTGAACGCATCACCTGCTCTTCGGACTGCCACAGGGCAGAGTGACAGCAGTGACAGAGGTTAAGAGGAGATGAATTTGAATTTGAATGCAGCTTCCTAAATGTGTTGGTGTTGCTGGTGTTTACACTGTAGCGCTCAGACGAGGGGGTGACTCTTTACCCTCCGTAAACAGCCAACAGAGGGCAAAACATGGAGGAAGGAGGTTGGACCTCTTTTTATAATGCTGCATCCCAGGCAACTTGTAACTCGTGGAAGTGCACTGGAACGGCAGTCAGACTCGTAACTTACCACTCAAACTCGTACCAGACTGATGTACTCCAAGTTACAACTTGTGGCGTCACATGTCTTATTTTTATGGTTTATCATTGCAAGGTATTGCTCTAACGTTCATCTGCTAACATTAAGGCATCATTGGCAACCTCATACTCCTTGTGCTCAAACTGCAATTTGCCTGGAACACTTTCAGGTCCAGACCATGGACTGTATAAAACATGGGCGTAGCCTCTGAGAGGTCACCTGTCTGTTCCTGAAACCGTGAAATGAAGCCACATTTGCTATGACCCCAGCTTGGAGTTTCCTTTTGAACAGCCACAGGGCACCCGCCAGTCCCATAACCTGAGCTGTGTCAATGATTTGACAATCAAACGATCCTAATAACTTCTAAACCGCTGAGTGTACTGATAATGAAATCAGCTTTCTAGACCCAAGCTGTTTTCTGAACCAGGCTGTAAATCTGATTTTTAATGCTGTAAAAGTCAGTTTTTATGGCTGGGTGTGTACGTGACTTCTGGTCTTTCTGCAGCCAGCTTCAAGCGGATTCTCGATGAACAGCAACCTTTAGCACTTCCGCATAGGCTTAATTTTTCTAAACCAGATGTTGCCTCTTGGTTGAAACTTGGAGGTTTCAACTGGGAAATATCTGAGTTAAGAGTTGCCTGGAATGCAGCACAACTTTTATGGTAAATTAAAAAAAAAAAAAAAACAGAAAAAAAATTGTCAAATTTTTAGAAATAATACACACAGCTCTCACAAACTATGTGATGACTTGTTGGAATACTTCTCCCACAGTTGTATCAAATGGAAAAAAAAGGAGCATGTAGTATTCAACTCACCTTTACTAAATTTGAGGAAATCAGGTGTTTGTGGTAAAACAAGAGAAAACATAAAATCAAAGAAGGACTTATTAACCTAACTTGTATACCCAGAGCAGTTCATCATATTTCAGTTCATGTAAATCAGATTCATCATGCATTTAAATAGAAATTTGTGCAGCACATCCATAAGCTAACAGCTAAACTTGTTTCTTGTTTACCTCTGTACCTGAGCGTGGAAGACATAAAAAAACATTCAGTGACACACCTTGTGTGTTGCGGTTTAAAATTTAATCATCTTACACGTAGCGTGTCTCACATCCACATCCATACCTGCATAATAAAAGCCTCACAGGCTATGTGAATACAAATGGAATCATTAAGTTATACATGTATTTATAATCTATGAGTTCCATACCCTGAAGACAGACATTAAAAGGCTGTTGTAAAAAGTTTTCTCCACAACACAACCATTAGATCAGAACATTACTGACTTTGCTGTGATGAAGCTGTTTTGATGGTATTTTAACAAAGATACATTATTTTCCTCATAAAAAAATTGAAAGCCTCTGTAAGAATCATGGCTAATGATCATGCTTTCTTTTGAGGTTTCAAATATACACAAATAGCACAGGAACCAAAAGGCGCTACAGCTTGAGGCTGAGGGAACTAAAAATGGATCCAGCATTGGAGAGATGCTGCCGTGGTGCCTGTGATAGTGTCTCGTTTCTCATAGCAACAAATACCAACAGATGCTGAAACATCAGACTTGATGATGGCAGGAACAGTGTTTCTACTTGCCGAGCAGACAAGGGAAGGTGTTGGCAGGTTGGTTGATGTTATTGAAACAAATCTCTCTACCTGCCGGTAAAATGCAGGTTGCTTAAGTGTGGATTGAACATTCAACAAAGACAAAATGTGATGTCTGTGGATTCAAGCTACTATGCACACTCTGGATTCAACAAATACAAGTTATTTTTATATCATCGTTGTGTAGCTCTTGTTTAAAAACAAACAAACAAAAAAAAAACCTGACTTGTTAAAGTATAGGTTTCAAGCATGCACCTCGTGGTGAAATGCAGCCATAATGACATGCGATACATTTAGCCAAAGCTCCACTGAGAGGGTTATGTCCTCCATGGCTTCAGATACTTATCTTTACGGGACGGATTAACATTGAACTCAACATTTCTGCTGAGGGGAGATATTAGACAAGGTGAGCACAGCCTTTGCAGCAGTATTCATGTGACATTTCTGCCCCAGTGCAACAATTTTCCCACCTGGAAATTTGCAGTTCACACGATTTTAAGTATAAATGAGGTGTGATTTTTTTTTTTTTTTTTTAGGAATTAGAAGTAAGTCTTTTTTTGTTTGTTTTGTTTTTGTTTACTGATTTGAAAGAGCCACGTGAAAGACAGAAAGAATCTTAGACAGAGTAAGGGAACAGTAAGCCACAGTTTGAATGGCCAACCTAACTCTTGCTTTTGTCTAGACCTGCAGCTCTGGAGCCTCATGTAGCTCTTTGACTTCTTTGCAATAGCATCTTGTAGCTTTTAAAAATTTTTATTGAAACAAAGAATTTATAATTTTTCTTACAAAGGGTATTAATGATAACGGACATTGACACTGAACAGATCATGTGTTAACATTTTGTTAAACTCAATATGCATCACATCTGACAATAAAGCCTTAAAATGTGTTAAATTTCAAATACTTTTTTTTTTAAAAATGTGTAAATTATTAACATTTCAAAATTGTTGAAATAGCATAGTTTTTAAATTTTATTTTTTATTGTTTTTTTGTGAGTATTTATGGGAAGATCTGCATTTTTTTTCATTTTACCTTTATGGACATTTTGAACAAAATTAAAAAAAAAAAATCCATATTTTTTGAGATTTCACTTTTTTTTTCATTTTGCATTTTTAATTCCAGCAAAATTGTATTTAAATTTCAGTTGAAAAAAAAAAAATTGGGATTTTTTTTTTCAAAAATTATAATTTTACTAATATATATATATATATATATATATATATATATATATATATATATATATATATATATATATATATATATATATATATATATATTAGAATTTTTGTACATTTTTGAAATTTTGTTGATTTCTTTTTAATTGCAGAATTTAGAATTTTTTGCAACATGTTAATTTTCAGCAGGCAAAATCTGATATTTACCAAAACTTTTTTTTGCAGTCTTATTTGATATGAACTTAAGCCATCAGGTTGTGCTGCTGATGTTTTTGGTGTAAAGACTGATTATCATTGTCAAGGTAGGATCTGCAGGAGTTTTTTTTTAACCTTTTAGTAAACACAACATTCAAACTGGCCTCATAATTCATGGCTCAGTGCCAGTGGCAGCACACACACAGCAACCGAGGCTATATGAACACACTCTCTAGCCCAGCAACCACCTGTGGCATTGTGTTTCTACGTGAGAAAGACTCGAGCTGTGCATCTCACTTGTCATGTTAGCACAAGCTAACCACAGGTATTTGACACATACCTGGTTAGCAGAAAGCCAACTCACATTGAAATTTGTCCTGAGCTGCTCTGGAGGTGCCCAAAAGTAAAAAGTCGAGTGAAAGTCGAGCCAAGCATCACCCTCATTTTGGAACAGCATGCAAAGTCACATGTGCACTGGGCATGCTGTGATTGGCTGAGATAGCCATGTCTGCTCTCCGCCCAGGCACGTCCCAATACAGCCAAAACATCAACACACAGGCAAAAGTGGGAGTTAAGGCAGACAGAAATACTGACACACATGTATATAGACCTGTAAGGAGATAATCAAGCAGGATTATTCCTGTAAATGTTGACATTCTTTTTTAAAAACCCTTCAGACTCTACTTTTAAAGAGTAAATTCTATTGAATATCTTTCATTGGATTTAGATAATGAAAAAAGATTTAATTATATGAATTTGTCATTAAAAACTGGCTTTACAGAGAGGAACCATGAAACCTCCTTTTTATGTAGCATTAAGATGTATTTTGTATTTTCCAGAAGCAACCAGCTGTAAAAGTGTTTAAGGCCACAAATGGAGGTTACAGGTATCATATCTTAATGAAAGGGATTCTTCTGCCTGATTAAAAATATATTGTAGTCTTTAAATGTTGGTCCCTCTTGGCTGTTATGTTCATGGAAATAACTCTAAATGCTCATTTTTAGTATTGTAATGCTCTAAAGGTCTCTAGTATCAAACCCTTTTCTTTATTATTTTTGTGGTAATATGGGGAAAAGCTAGCAAAGAGGAGGGCAGAGAGGAGAGGAAGAGTTGCAGAGGTGATGTGATAAAAGATTCATAGCGCAGCAGAGCCCAGGTCAACTGGGAGCTCTGCAGACTCTCTATATCACCAGCAGCAGCTTACCCAGCTCTCCATGCAAAGGAGGGGGATACAGGAGAGATATGGGAAGACTGAAAGACTGTCTGAGAAGAATCTGTTCATACCTGCAGTTTGATTAGTTTTTAAAACTATTGAAATCAAATAACTTGAGAAAATTGGGTTTGCTTAAAAGAAAATTCCTATTGTTTGAATTCTCAGCCATTCCAATGCCCTTGTGTCCTTAAACTCTCTGTAAAAGCATCCCATACAGCTCCGTGCAGGCTGTATGGAAATGCCAGAAGTTCCACATGGGTCTCTACAGATAAGAGCGCAAGGCAACACTCCCCACCTCAAGCCCGTAAAGCAGAGTGTGTGACAGCGCCAATGAATATGTTACCAAGTCTTAGAGATTAAGAGGGACAGGCAGAGCGTTCCATATCAAATCAGGTGGAAGCCATTTCCACCTCTGCCATACATTTATCATCCCATGTCAGGAGCCCCCCCTCCAAGGTTCTTCTCAGCTCCTTCACACTGTCAAAAACAACACCTTTGGCATCTATTGGATTTTCTATATATCACTCTTTCTTTGCTCTCAGGAGAAAAGCAGAGAATTTGTGAGAGGAGGAGAAAGGAGGGATTTTGAGATGAGTAAGGTGTGATTTATAAGGTGTTCCAATGCAAAATGCTAAAAAAGAAGTTTCATTATTGAAACTTTTCAAAGAATTTTTTTTCAGAGGCTCTGTAATGATGGTTCATGCAGGCATTAGTTTTCTGGTCTGAATTGGCACTGGCACAAGCCGCCTTACTGAATGCTTTTAGATGCCAATCTTTGTGGCAGAAATGAGTGAAAAGTCAGAGATGTTTCAGAATGTGGTCAGTCAGGAGAATACTTTTGTTTCATTGCCTTTTTTTTCTAATTCAAAAGACCTGTCGTTCTTCACAACAGCAAACCATGAAAGACAAGTTTGCTATATTTTGATCAGAGAAAGATGAGTGAAGGCGAGAAAAAGTGTTTTCATGCATGAACAAAACCAAAGGTCGTGACTCAGATCCCATACTTTTGCACATACATGTACTATTTTGTGTGCATAAGGGAGTTCACACTGACAGTATGGAAAAACATAGTGAACTTTGATTTCGCATCTGGTGCACTCAAAAAGTTGAGGGGGATACGTCGGTTTAAATGATTGATGAAAAGCAGAAGACTGCCTGTGTGATCATCATTTCCATCCAACGTGAAGCAGCAGTGTATGATCTGAGACATCAAGACCCTTTAACAATTAGTGCACTGCTGTAGTTAATACGTAGCGTATGTACTTCAATTAAGTGTACTTACAGAAGTATCCAATTTAAGACACGATACTAGGAACGTACCAGGATTTTTCTGATGGACATCAAAATGTGTAATAAATGGATGTAGTATCTGTGATGTCACACATCTGTTTCTGATAGAGAGTTTTGAAGCAAATTGTAGGCAGATGCCGTACTAGACTTAATGCAGCCTTTATTCCCCCACACGAAGATGTGTCAGTCAGCTGGGCTGTGCCTCTGATTGGTTAAACTTGATCTTAATTCATCTTGAGCCAGCCTAAAACCAGAAACTCATACAACACACAGAGTCTTAATAGGAGGAGGCTGGGGTGGAGGAGGAATTATTGAGACAGCAGCATCTGGGTAGCAAAGAGGTAGCAGGAATAAGCCGGAGTGAAGATGTGATTTAAATATGTCACCTTGTCGTTAGACATGCTGTGATTCGTTGAGAGGGGTTGGTGATTAAACATCAGCCTGTCAGCTGATCACAACTGGGCGTATGACTTCCGTGTCCTGCATGAACTTACGTTAACTCCATTTCTTAGCACTTCCCCATTGCCTCATATTTTTAGACCAGAGGTTGCTGCTTGCTTACTTCTCAAAATAAATATCTTTTTAAACTCTAAATGAGCTACGTGCACCTGATGATTTCAGAAAGTGTATAATTTAAAGATAATGAATGACAAAGAAAAGGCCTTGTTTCCATGTAAAGCGTATCCCATGGGATAAGACAAATTGTCTGGTTTAGTTTCTTGGATCAAGACATTATTCTACAAGTTGACAAGCTCAGTTTTCTACTCCACTGGCAGATTATTGTTCTGTTTGCTAGCAGTTCAGGCATTGTTGCATTATTGTTGGCTGTCAATATCTTGAAACAAGACATTATGTGGACTTTGCTGATATCAAGTTGAATAAGACAACCTTTCCTAAAATTAAGACATAAGCACACGCTTATATTTTCCTTTTGTTATGTGCATGCTGACTTGCACAGTTCTTGTATGAAACTGGAAATGAGCAGATGTGAGACACAGCAGCTAATGATTGAGAAAATTCCCTGCGAGCTAGCAAGCTGGGGGTGATAAAGTTTATATCATGACTGGTGTTCTATCCAGTTACATTGTTTTGTTGAAAAATGGGAATTGAAAGCAGGAGCTTACACTGCTGATGTCAGGAGAAGCTTATCTTGAAGTGCTAATATTCTCTATCAAATACTGGTCCCAGTGATGACAACGGTCATGGATTCTGATAGTGTCTTTTTAGGGTCCGAGGCCTGAGCCTGGCCACCTTCTAGCAAGCTAGAAGGCGCCCTTGGCCAAATACTATTGTATTTCGTCCATTTCTTTTTTTTATTATTATTAGGGTCCTCGGCCTGAGCAGCCGCTTTCAGGGTTTTCCATGTTAGAAGATGAGGAGAACACGTTTCAGGTATACACACACACTCTCCTAGTGCCGCATTTGGGCCTCTACACAAATAACTAAAAGTCATAGAGCTTTAAAAGTTACATGGTTGGATTCCTGACAAAATTTCCTACGACCACATGATATTTTTGAAAAGATTAAGTAAACATTCTGGCCTAGAAAAAGTATAAGTCGTACAGCTTACAAAAAAATCCAAAAATGGATTCCTCACAAAATTTCCTACAAACAGATAATATTTTTAAACAGATTGGGGAAAAATTGTGGACTCTGTGAGTACTCATTTACATTAGATGGCTAGTAAACTCTTAGTCTACACTCTACTTGGGGTCTTTGTCATGCTAATGAGAAATTCCATCTATGCAGCAGCTAGTGATGTCATTCAGCATAGGGTTAGGGTTAGGGTTAGGGTTAGGGTTAGCTCTCCAGAAAGGTTTGAGGCTTAGGTTGCGAGTGGTAATTGACAGGGCCGAGGAGACGGTCAAAGCGAGCTACTCGCCAAATCTGTGCTCCTTTCCAGGAGCCCAACCCTAACCCTAATTCCAGCCTAGGGATAGGGTTAGGGTTAGGGTTAGGGTTAGGGTTAGCTCTTCAGAAAGGTTTGAGGCTTAGGTCGCGAGTGGTAATTGACAGGGCCGAGGAGACGGTCAAAGCGAGATACTCGCCAAATCTGTGCTCCTTTCCAGGAGCCCAACCCTAACCCTAATTCCAGCCTAGGGTTAGGGTTAGGGTTAGGGTTAGGGTTAGGGTTAGGGTTAGGGTTAGCTCTCCAAAAAGGTTTGAGGCTTAGGTCGCAGGTGGTAATTGACAGGGCCGAGGAGACGGTCAAAGCGAGCTACTCGCCAAATCTGTGCTCCTTTCCAGGAGCCCAACCCTAACCCTAATTCCAGCCCAGGGTTAGGGTTAGGGTTAGGGTTAGGGTTAGGGTTAGGGTTAGCTCTCCAGAAACATTTGAGGCTTAGGTCGCGAGTGGTAATTGACAGGGCCGAGGAGACGGTCAAAGCCAGCTACTCGCCAAATCTGTGCTCCTTTCCAGGAGCCCAACCCTAACCCTAATTCCAGGCTAGGGTTAGGGTTAGGGTTAGGGTTAGGGTTAGCATTCCAGAAAGGTTTGAGGCTTAGGTCGTGAGTGGTAATTGACAGGGCCGAGGAGACAATCAAAGCGAGCTACTCGCCAAATCTATGCTGCTTTCCAGGAGCCCAACCCTAACCCTAATTCCAGCCTAGGGTTAGGTATAGGGTTAGGGTTAGCTCTCCAGAAAGGTTTGAGGCTTAGGTCGCGAGTGGTAATTGACAGGGCCGAGGAGACGGTCAAAGCGAGCTACTCGCCAAATCTGTGCTCCTTTCCAGGAGCCCAACCCTAACCCTAATTCCAGCCTAGGGTTAGGGTTAGGGTTAGGGTTAGGGTTAGGGTTAGGGTTAGGGTTAGGGTTAGCTCTCCAAAAAGGTTTGAGGCTTAGGTTGCGAGTGGTAATTGACAGGGCCGAGGAGACGGTCAAAGGGAGCTACTCGCCAAATCTGTGCTCCTTTCCAGGAGCCCAACCCTAACCCTAATTCCAGCCTAGGGTTAGGGTTAGGGTTAGGGTTAGGGTTAGCTCTCCAGAAAGGTCCGAGGCTTAGGTCGCGAGTGGCAATTGACAGGGCCGAGTAGACGGTCAAAGCGAGCTACTCGCCAAATCTGTGCTCCTTTCCAGGAGCCCAACCCTAACCCTAATTCCAGCCTAGGGTTAGGGTTAGGGTTAGGGTTAGGGTTAGCTCTCTAGAAAGGTTTGAGGCTTAGGTCGCGAGTGGTAATTGACAGGGCCGAGGAGACGGTCAAAGCGAGCTACTCGCCAAATCTGTGCTCCTTTCCGGGAGCCCAACCCTAACCCTAATTCCAGCCTAGGGTTAGGGTTACGGTTAGGGTTAGGGTTAGGGTTAAGGTTAGGGTTAGCTCTCCAGAAAGGTTTGAGGCCTTGGTTGCGAGTGGTAATTGACAGGGTCGAGGAGACGGTCAAAGCGAGCTACTCGCCAAATCTGTGCTCCTTTCCAGGAGCCCAACCCTAACCCTAATTCCAGCTTAGGGTTAGGGTTAGGGTTAGGGTTAGGGTTAGGGTTAGCTCTCCAGAAACGTTTGAGGCTTTGGTCGCGTGTGGTAATTGACAGGGCCGAGGAGATGGTCAAAGCCAGCTACTTGCCAAATCTGTGCTCCATTCCAGGAGCCCAACCCTAACCCTAATACCGGCCTAGGGTTAGGGTTAGGGTTAGGGTTAGGGTTAGGGTTAGGGTTAGCTCTCCAGAAAGGTTTGAGGCTTAGGTCGCGAGTAATAATTGACAGGGCCGAGGAGACGGTCAAAGGGAGCTACTCGCCAAATCTGTGCTCCTTTCCAGGAGCCCAACCCTAACCCTAATTCCAGCCTAGGGTTAGGGTTAGGGTTAGGGTTAGGGTTAGGGTTAGCATTCCAGAAAGGTTTGAGGCTTAGGTCGCGAGTGGTAATTGACAGGGCCGAGGAGACAGTCAAAGCGAGCTACTCGCCAAATCTATGCTGCTTTCCAAGAGCCCAACCCTAACCCTAATTCCAGCCCAGGGTTAGGTATAGGGTTAGGGTTAGGGTTAGCGTTAGGGTTAGCTCTCCAGAAAGGTTTGAGGCTTAGGTCGCGAGTGGTAATTGACAGGGCCGAGGAAACGGTCAAAGCCAGCTACTCGCCAAATCTGTGCTTCTTTCCAGGAGCCCAACCCTAACCCTAATTCCAGCCTAGGGTTAGGGTTAGGGTTAGGGTTAGGGTTAGCTCTCCAGAAAGGTTTGAGGCTTAGGTCGCGAGTAATAATTGACAGGGCCGAGGAGACGGTCAAAGGGAGCTACTTGCCAAATCTGTGCTCCTTTCCAGAAGCCCAACCCTAACCCTAATTCCAACCTAGGGTTAGGGTTAGGGTTAGCATTCCAGAAAGGTTTGAGGCTTAGGTCGCGAGTGGTAATTGACAGGGCCGAGGAGACGGTCAAAGCGAGCTACTCGCCAAATCTGTGCTCCTTCCCACGAGCCCAACCCTAACCCTAATTCCAGCCTAGGGTTAGGGTTAGGGTTAGGGTTAGGGTTAGGGTTAGCTCTCCAGAAAGGTTTGAGGCTTAGGTCGCGAGTGGTAATTGACAGGGCCGAGGAGATGGTCAAAGCGAGCTACTCGCCAAATCTGTGCACCTTTCCAGGAGCCCAACCCTAACCCTAATTCCAGCCTAGGGTTAGGGTTAGGGTTAGGGTTAGGGTTAGGGTTAGGGTTAGCTCTCCAGAAAGGTTTGAGGCTTAGGTCGCGAGTGGTAATTGACAGGGCCGAGGAGACGGTCAAAGCGAGCTACTCGCCAAATCTGTGCTCCTTTCCAGGAGCCCAACCCTAACCCTAATTCCAGCCTAGGGTTAGGGTTAGGGTTAGGGTAAGGGTTAGGGTTAGGGTTTGGGTTAGCTCTCCAGAAACGTTTGAGGCTTAGGTTGCGAGTGTTAATTGACAGGGCCGAGGAGACAGTCAAAGCCAGCTACTTGCCAAATCTGTGCTCCTTTCCAGGAGCCCAACCCTAACCCTAATACCAGCCTAGGGTTAGGGTTAGGGTTAGGGTTAGGGTTAGGGTTAGGGTTAGGGTTAGCTCTCCAGAAACGTTTGAGGCTTAGGTCGCGAGTGGTAATTGACAGGGCCGAGGAGACGGTCAAAGCAAGCTACTCGCCAAATCTGTGTTCCTTTCCAGGAGCCCAACCCTAACCCTAATTCCAGCCTAGGGCTAGGGTTAGGGTTAGGGTTAGGGTTAGGGTTAGCTCTCCAGAAAGGTTTGAGGCTTAGGTCGCGACTGGTAATTGACAGGGCCGAGGAGACGGTCAAAGCCAGCTACTTGCCAAATCTGTGCTCCTTTCCAGGAGCCCAACCCTAACCTTAACACTAGAAGTCCCAGGGTTTTCTGACCCCTGCTGCAATGCCCAGAGGACAGCCAAAAGGCTGCTCAGTTAGAATGTACAACTGAACGGCCTTCAATTAGCCACCATTGTTTTGCAAATGCAGCCTTTACCTGACAGACTGGCAGTCCACAGATGTGATACATGATCAGGGGGGAGGGGTGTGCCTGAAAAGAGCCTGGAAGCTTCCAACATCTACTGAAACTTTTTGCATCGGGCTGTTGGGAGTGTGAGGCAAGTGGAGCAGTAAATATCTCTGATATAATTAGAAAAAAATATTTCTTCCATGACCCATATTAGAGTACCCTTGTCCAAAACAGCTGTTGACTGTTTAGTTTAAGTTTACTATATTTATTTTGAAGTTTTTTTTATAGCTATACTATCTCTATATTCTTCTTGATAGAACTTTGTTTATATGTGTACAGTCTTTTGTGCAACTGTGAACACTGTAAGCTGCTAAAAGAAGCCTAAACTGAACTGACTGCCTCTGTCACAAGCTCCCGTCAGGTCCACTGTTTGCATGGCTGCTATTTTTTTTGACAATATCTGCTTGCATAACTGTTGGTTCACATTTCACAAATGCACACACACACACACACACACACACACACACACACACACACACACACACACACACACACACACACACACACACACACTGGTGCCACCCAAAGATCTAACTTTGAAGACATGCATATTAAAAGAAAAAGATCCAGTGTTTTTTTCACTATAATAGAGTGTTAAGTCTCGAGCATGCAAAGTTGACATGGGGTGCTTTGAGTAGCCTGGATAAAGTTTATCTTCATCTACCCATATTTGACATTTACTCCTGAGAGACACAGAAAATCCTGGTAAAAACAATAAAATAAGAAAAGAAATAGAAAGATGGGTGGAAAATGTAAAAGCAGGCCAACTGGATGTAAGGTGGAAGGGTGGGTATGGCTGTGAACAATGACTAAACTAGGGACCTGAAGTGGATGAAAAGCTCACTCACGGCCCATGATAGTTTATTTACTCAACCTGTGCATCAGCAATAAATCTCAGCAAAAAATAAAATTCATAAACTGTGTTGACCTCATACTGAGAAGGGAGGGGAAAATAACTTTCTGTCGTGATCACAAAAGTGGACTAATTATAGCTTGTTGAACATAAAATGAAGTCATTAACATTTTATACTAAACCTCTACCTCTCTCTCATAACATTACAACACATTGGTTTATTCAGGTAAAGGCATAGCAACATCTTTTCCTTTTTCAGTAGTTTAGGAGAAAGTAATTGCCTCATTTACAAAACAATGGTGATCCGATGGCTGTTCACACCTAAAGTAGAGATGTGGATTCCAGACTAATCCAGCCACTTGGCTGCTCCTTGGGCATGGAAGGTAGAAAAGCCAAATGGCTGGGCTGTGGGACTTCTAGTGTTAATACCAGCCTAGGGTTCGGGTTAGGGTTAGGGTTAGGGTTAGCTCTCCAGAAAGGTTTGAGGTTTAGGTCGCGAGTGGTAATTGACAGGGCCGAGGAGACGGTCAAAGCGAGCTACTCGCCAAATCTGTGCTCTTCTCCAGGAGCCCAATTCTAACCCTAATTCCAGCCTAGGGTTAGGGTAACAGTTAGGGTTAGGGTTAGGGTTAGGGTTAGCTCTCCAGAAAGGTTTGAGGCTTAGGTCGCGAGTGGTAATTGACAGGGCCGAGGAAACGGTCAAAGCCAGCTACTCGCCAAATCTGTGCTTCTTTCCAGGAGCCCAACCCTTACCTTAATACCAGCCTAGGGTTAGGGTTAGGGTTAGGGTTAGGGTTAGGGTTAGCTCTCCAGAAAGGTTTGAGGCTTAGGTCGCGACTGGTAATTGACAGGGCCGAGGAGACGGTCAAAGCGAGCTACTAGCCAAATCTGTGCTCCTTTCCAGGAGCCCAACCCTAACCCTAATTCCAGCCTAGGGTTAGGGTTAGGGTTAGGGTAAGGGTTAGGGTTAGGGTTTGGGTTAGCTCTCCAGAAACGTTTGAGGCTTAGGTTGCGAGTGTTAATTGACAGGGCCGAGGAGACAGTCAAAGCCAGCTACTTGCCAAATCTGTGCTCCTTTCCAGGAGCCCAACCCTAACCCTAATACCAGCCTAGGGTTAGGGTTAGGGTTAGGGTTAGGGTTAGGGTTAGGGTTAGCTCTCCAGAAACGTTTGAGGCTTAGGTCGCGAGTGGTAATTGACAGGGCCGAGGAGACGGTCAAAGCAAGCTACTCGCCAAATCTGTGTTCCTTTCCAGGAGCCCAACCCTAACCCTAATTCCAGCCTAGGGCTAGGGTTAGGGTTAGGGTTAGGGTTAGGGTTAGCTCTCCAGAAAGGTTTGAGGCTTAGGTCGCGACTGGTAATTGACAGGGCCGAGGAGACGGTCAAAGCCAGCTACTTGCCAAATCTGTGCTCCTTTCCAGGAGCCCAACCCTAACCTTAACACTAGAAGTCCCAGGGTTTTCTGACCCCTGCTGCAATGCCCAGAGGACAGCCAAAAGGCTGCTCAGTTAGAATGTACAACTGAACGGCCTTCAATTAGCCACCATTGTTTTGCAAATGCAGCCTTTACCTGACAGACTGGCAGTCCACAGATGTGATACATGATCAGGGGGGAGGGGTGTGCCTGAAAAGAGCCTGGAAGCTTCCAACATCTACTGAAACTTTTTGCATCGGGCTGTTGGGAGTGTGAGGCAAGTGGAGCAGTAAATATCTCTGATATAATTAGAAAAAAATATTTCTTCCATGACCCATATTAGAGTACCCTTGTCCAAAACAGCTGTTGACTGTTTAGTTTAAGTTTACTATATTTATTTTGAAGTTTTTTTTATAGCTATACTATCTCTATATTCTTCTTGATAGAACTTTGTTTATATGTGTACAGTCTTTTGTGCAACTGTGAACACTGTAAGCTGCTAAAAGAAGCCTAAACTGAACTGACTGCCTCTGTCACAAGCTCCCGTCAGGTCCACTGTTTGCATGGCTGCTATTTTTTTTGACAATATCTGCTTGCATAACTGTTGGTTCACATTTCACAAATGCACACACACACACACACACACACACACACACACACACACACACACACACACACACACACACACACACACACTGGTGCCACCCAAAGATCTAACTTTGAAGACATGCATATTAAAAGAAAAAGATCCAGTGTTTTTTTCACTATAATAGAGTGTTAAGTCTCGAGCATGCAAAGTTGACATGGGGTGCTTTGAGTAGCCTGGATAAAGTTTATCTTCATCTACCCATATTTGACATTTACTCCTGAGAGACACAGAAAATCCTGGTAAAAACAATAAAATAAGAAAAGAAATAGAAAGATGGGTGGAAAATGTAAAAGCAGGCCAACTGGATGTAAGGTGGAAGGGTGGGTATGGCTGTGAACAATGACTAAACTAGGGACCTGAAGTGGATGAAAAGCTCACTCACGGCCCATGATAGTTTATTTACTCAACCTGTGCATCAGCAATAAATCTCAGCAAAAAATAAAATTCATAAACTGTGTTGACCTCATACTGAGAAGGGAGGGGAAAATAACTTTCTGTCGTGATCACAAAAGTGGACTAATTATAGCTTGTTGAACATAAAATGAAGTCATTAACATTTTATACTAAACCTCTACCTCTCTCTCATAACATTACAACACATTGGTTTATTCAGGTAAAGGCATAGCAACATCTTTTCCTTTTTCAGTAGTTTAGGAGAAAGTAATTGCCTCATTTACAAAACAATGGTGATCCGATGGCTGTTCACACCTAAAGTAGAGATGTGGATTCCAGACTAATCCAGCCACTTGGCTGCTCCTTGGGCATGGAAGGTAGAAAAGCCAAATGGCTGGGCTGTGGGACTTCTAGTGTTAATACCAGCCTAGGGTTCGGGTTAGGGTTAGGGTTAGGGTTAGCTCTCCAGAAAGGTTTGAGGTTTAGGTCGCGAGTGGTAATTGACAGGGCCGAGGAGACGGTCAAAGCGAGCTACTCGCCAAATCTGTGCTCTTCTCCAGGAGCCCAATTCTAACCCTAATTCCAGCCTAGGGTTAGGGTAACAGTTAGGGTTAGGGTTAGGGTTAGGGTTAGCTCTCCAGAAAGGTTTGAGGCTTAGGTCGCGAGTGGTAATTGACAGGGCCGAGGAAACGGTCAAAGCCAGCTACTCGCCAAATCTGTGCTTCTTTCCAGGAGCCCAACCCTTACCTTAATACCAGCCTAGGGTTAGGGTTAGGGTTAGGGTTAGGGTTAGGGTTAGCTCTCCAGAAAGGTTTGAGGCTTAGGTCGCGACTGGTAATTGACAGGGCCGAGGAGACGGTCAAAGCGAGCTACTAGCCAAATCTGTGCTCCTTTCCAGGAGCCCAACCCTAACCCTAATTCCAGCCTAGGGTAAGGGTTAGGGTTAGGGTTAGGGTTAGGGTTAGCTCTCCAGAAAGGTTTGAGGCTTATGTCGCGAGTGTTAATTGACAGTGCCGAGGAGACGGTCAAAGCCAGCTACTCACCAAATCTGTGCTCCTTTCCAGGAGCCCAACCCTAACCCTAATTCCAGCCTAGGGTTAGGGTTAGGGTTAGTGTTAGGGTTAGGGTTAGGGTGAGCTCTCCAGAAAGGTTTGAGGCTTAGGTCGCGAGTGGTAATTGACAGGGCCGAGGAGACGGTCAAAGCCAGCTACTCGCCAAATCTGTGCTCCTTTCCAGGAGCCCAACCCTAACCCTAATACCAGCCTAGGGTTAGGGTTAGGGTTAGGGTTAGGGTTAGGGTTAGAGATAGCTCTCCAGAAACGTTTGAGGCTTAGGTCGCGAGTGGTAATTGACAGGGCCGAGGAGACGGTCAAAGCGAGCTACTCGCCAAATCTGTGCTCCTTTCCAGGAGCCCAACCCTAACCCTAATACCAGCCTAGGGTGAGGGTTAGGGTTAGGGTTAGGGTTAGGGTTAGCTCTCCAGAAACGTTTGAGGCTCATGTCGCGAGTGGTAATTGACAGGGCCGAGGAGACGGTCAAAGCGAGCTACTCGCCAAGTCTGTGTTCCTTTCCAGGAGCCCAACCCTAACCCTAATTCCAGCCTAGGGCGAGGGTTAGGGTTAGGGTTAGGGTTAGGGTTAGCTCTCCAGAAAGGTTTGAGGCTTAGGTCGCGTGTGGTAATTGACAGGGCCGAGGAGACGGTCAAAGCGAGCTACTCGCCAAATCTGTGCTCCTTTCCAGGAGCCCAACCCTAACCCTAATACCAGCCTAGGGTTAGGGTTAGGGTTAGGGTTAGGGTTAGGGTTAGGGTTAGCTCTCCAGAAAGGTTTGAGGCTTATGTCGCGAGTGTTAATTGACAGGGCCGAGGAGACGGTCAAAGCGAGCTACACGCCAAATCTGTGCTCTTCTCCAGGAGCCCAATTCTAACCCTAATTCCAGCCTAGGGTTAGGGTTACGGTTAGGGTTAGGGTTAGGGTTAGGGTTAGCTCTCAAGAAAGGTTTGAGGCTTATGTCGCGAGTGGTAATTGACAGGGCCGAGGAGACGGTCAAAGGGAGCTACTCGCCAAATCTGTGCTCCTTTCCAGGAGCCCAACTCTAACCCTAATTCCAGCCTAGGGTTAGGGTTAGGGTTAGGGTTAGGGTTAGGGTTAGGGTTAGCTCTCCAGAAAGGTTTGAGGCTTAGGTCGCGAGTGGTAATTGACAGGGCCGAGGAGACGGTCAAAGGGAGCTACTCGCCAAATCTGTGCTCCTTTCCACGAGCCCAACCCTAACCCTAATTCCAGCCTAGGGTTAGGGTCAGGGTTAAGGTTAGGGTTAGCTCTCCAGAAAGGTTTGAGGCTTTTGTCGCGAGTGGTAATTGACAGGGCCGAGGAGAAGGTAAAAGGGAGCTACTCGCCAAATCTGTGCTCCTTTCCAGGAGCCCAACCCTAACCCTAATTCCAGCCTAGGGTTAGGGTTAGGGTTAGGGTTAGGGTTAGGGTTAGGGTTAGCTCTCCAGAAAGGTTTGAGGCTTAGGTCGCGACTGGTAATTGACAGGGCCGAGGAGACGGTCAAAGCCAGCTACTCGCCAAATCTATGCTCCTTTCCAGGAGCCCAACCCTAACCCTAATTCCAGCCTAGGGTTAGGGTTAGGGTTAGTGTTAGGGTTAGGGTTAGGGTGAGCTCTCCAGAAAGGTTTGAGGCTTAGGTCGCGAGTGGTAATTGACAGGGCCGAGGAGACGGTCAAAGCGAGCTACTCGCCAAATCTGTGCTCCTTTCCAGGAGCCCAACCCTAACCCTAATTCCAGCCTAGGGTTAGGGTTAGGGTTAGGGTTAGGGTTAGGGTTAGGGTTAGCTCTCCAGAAAGGTTTGAGGCTTAGGTCGCGAGTGGTAATTGACAGGGCCGAGGAGACGGTCAAAGCGAGCTACTCGCCAAATCTGTGCTCCTTTCCACGAGCCCAACCCTAACCCTAATTCCAGCCTAGGGTTAGGGCTAGGGTTAGGGTTAGGGTTAGCTCTCCAGAAACATTTGAGGCTTAGGTCGCGAGTGGTAATTGACAGGGCCGAGGAGACAGTCAAAGCCAGCTACTCGCCAAATCTGTGCTCCTTTCCAGGAGCCCAACCCTAACCCTAATACCAGCCTAGGGTTAGGGTTAGGGTTAGGGTTAGGGTTAGGGTTAGGGTTAGCATTCCAGAAAGGTTTGAGGCCTTGGTTGCGAGTGGTAATTCACAGGGTCGAGGAGACGGTCAAAGCGAGCTACTCGCCAAATCTGTGCTCTTCTCCAGGAGCTTAATTCTAACCCTAATTCCAGCCTAGGGTTAGGGTTAGGGTTAGGGTTAGGGTTAGCTCTCAAGAAAGGTTTGAGGCTTAGGTCACGAGTGTTAATTGACAGGGCCGAGGAGATGGTCAAAGCCAGCTACTCGCCAAATCTGTGCTCCTTTCTAGGAGCCCAACCCTAACCCTAATTCCAGCTTAGGGTTAGGGTTAGGGTTAGGGTTAGGGTTAGGGTTAGGGTTAGCTCTCCAGAAAGGTTTGAGGCTCTGGTCGCGTGTGGTAATTGACAGGGCCGAGGAGATGGTCAAAGCCAGCTACTTGCCAAATCTGTGCTCCATTCCAGGAGCCCAACCCTAACCCTAATACCGGCCTAGGGTTAGGGTTAGGGTTAGGGTTAGGGTTAGCTCTCCAGAAAGGTTTGAGGCTTAGGTCGCGAGTAATAATTGACAGGGCCGAGGAGACGGTCAAAGGGAGCTACTCGCCAAATCTGTGCTCCTTTCCAGGAGCCCAACCCTAACCCTAATTCCAGCCTAGGGCGAGGGTTAGGGTTAGGGTTAGGGTTAGGGTTAGCATTCCAGAAAGGTTTGAGGCTTAGGTCGCGAGTGGTAATTGACAGGGCCGAGGAGACAGTCAAAGCGAGCTACTCGCCAAATCTATGCTGCTTTCCACGAGCCCAACCCTAACCCTAATTCCAGCCCAGGGTTAGGTATAGGGTTAGGGTTAGGGTTAGCGTTAGGGTTAGCTCTCCAGAAAGGTTTGAGGCTTAGGTCGCGAGTGGTAATTGACAGGGCCGAGGAAACGGTCAAAGCCAGCTACTCGCCAAATCTGTGCTTCTTTCCAGGAGCCCAACCCTAACCCTAATTCCAGCCTAGGGTTAGGGTTAGGGTTAGGGTTAGGGTTAGCTCTCCAGAAAGGTTTGAGGCTTAGGTCGCGAGTGGTAATTGACAGGGCCGAGGAGACGGTCAAAGGGAGCTACTTGCCAAATCTGTGCTCCTTTCCAGAAGCCCAACCCTAACCCTAATTCCAACCTAGGGTTAGGGTTAGAGTTAGCATTGCAGAAAGGTTTGAGGCTTAGGTCGCGAGTGGTAATTGACAGGGCCGAGGAGAAGGTCAAAGCCAGCTACTTGCCAAATCTGTGCTCCTTTCCAGGAGCCCAACCCTAACCCTAATTCCAGCCCAGGGTTAGGGTAACAGTTAGGGTTAGGGTTAGGGTTAGGGTTAGCTCTCCAGAAAGGTTTGAGGCTTAGGTCGCGAGTGGTAATTGACAGGGCCGAGGAAATGGTCAAAGCCAGCTACTTGCCAAATCTGTGCTTCTTTCCAGGAGCCCAACCCTAACCTTAATACCAGCCTAGGGTTAGGGTTAGGGTTAGGGTTAGGGTTAGGGTTAGGGTTAGGGTTAGCTCTCCAGAAAGGTTTGAGGCTTAGGTCGCGAATGGTAATTGACAGGGCCGAGGAGACGGTCAAAGCGAGCTACTCGCCAAATCTGTGCTCCTTTCCAGGAGCCCAACCCTAACCCTAATTCCAGCCTAGGGTTAGGGTTAGGGTTAGGGTTAGGGTTAGGGTTCGCTCTCCAGAAAGGTTTGAGGCTTATGTCGCGGTTGGTAATTGACAGGGCCGAGGAGACGGTCAAAGGGAGCTACTCACCAAATCTGTGCTCCTTTCCAGGAGCCCAACCCTAACCCTAATTCCAGCCTAGGGTTAGGGTTAGGGTTAGTGTTAGGGTTAGGGTTAGGGTGAGCTCTCCAGAAAGGTTTGAGGCTTAGGTCGCGAGTGGTAATTGACAGGGCCGAGGAGACGGTCAAAGCCAGCTACTCGCCAAATCTGTGCTCCTTTCCAGGAGCCCAACCCTAACCCTAATACCAGCCTAGGGTTAGGGTTAGGGTTAGGGTTAGGGTTAGGGTAAGAGATAGCTCTCCAGAAACGTTTGAGGCTTAGGTCGCGAGTGGTAATTGACAGGGCCGAGGAGACGGTCAAAGCCAGCTACTCGCCAAATCTGTTCTCCTTTCCAGGAGCCCAACCCTAAACCTAATACCAGCCTAGGGTTAGGGTTAGGGTTAGGGTTAGGGTTAGGGTTAGCTCTCCAGAAAGGTTTGAGGCTTATGTCGCCAGTGTTAATTGACAGGGCCGAGGAGACGGTCAAAGCAAGCTACACGCCAAATCTGTGCTCTTCTCCAGGAGCCCAATTCTAACCCTAATTCCAGCCTAGGGTTAGGGTTAGGGTTAGGGTTAGGGTTAGCTCTCAAGAAAGGTTTGAGGCTTATGTCGCGAGTGGTAATTGACAGGGCCGAGGAGACGGTCAAAGGGAGCTACTCGCCAAATCTGTGCTCCTTTCCAGGAGCCCAACTCTAACCCTAATTCCAGCCTAGGGTTAGGGTTAGGGTTAGGGTTAGGGTTAGGGTTAGCTCTCCAGAAAGGTTTGAGGCTTAGGTCGCGAGTGGTAATTGACAGGGCCGAGGAGACGGTCAAAGCGAGCTACTTGCCAAATCTGTGCTCCTTTCCAGGAGCCCAACCCTAACCCTAATTCCAGCCTAGGGTTAGGGTTAGGGTTAGGGTTAGGGTTAGGGTTAGGGTTAGCTCTCCAGAAAGGTTTGAGGCTTATGTCCTTGGTGGTAATTGACAGGGCCGAGGAGACGGTCAAAGCGAGCTACTCGCAAAATCTGTGCTCTTCTCCAGGAGCCCAATTCTAACCCTAATTCCAGCCTAGGGTTAGGGTTACGGTTAGGGTTAGGGTTAGGGTTAGGGTAAGCTCTCCAGAAAGGTTTGAGACTTAGGTCGCGAGTGGTAATTGACAGGGCCGAGGAGACGGTCAAAGCGAGCTACTCGCCAAATCTGTGCTCTTCTCCAGGAGCCCAATTCTAACCCTAATTCCAGCCTAGGGTTAGGGTTACGGTTAGGGTTAGGGTTAGGGTTAGGGTTAGCTCTCAAGAAAGGTTTGAGGCTTATGTCGCAAGTGGTAATTGACAGGGCCGAGGAGACGGTCAAAGCGAGCTACTCGCCAAATCTGTGCTCCTTTCCACGAGCCCAACCCTAACCCTAATTCCAGCCTAGGGTTAGGGTTAGGGTTAGGGTTAGGGTTAGCTCTCCAGAAAGGTTTGAGGCTTATGTCGCGAGTGGTAATTGACAGGGCCGAGGAGACGGTCAAAGCGAGCTACTCGCCAAATCTGTGCTCCTTTCCAGGAGCCCAACCCTAACCCTAATTCCAGCCTAGGGTTAGGGTTAGGGTTAGGGTAAGGGTTAGGGTTAGGGTTAGGGTTAGCTCTCCAGAAAGGTTTGAGGCTTAGGTTGCGAGTGGTATTTGACAGGGCCGAGGAGACAGTCAAAGCCAGCTACTTGCCAAATCTGTACTCCTTTCCAGGAGCCCAACCCTAACCCTAATACCAGCCTAGGGTTAGGGTTAGGGTTAGGGTTAGGGTTAGGGTTAGGGTTAGCTCTCCAGAAGTGTTGAGGCTTAGGTCGCGAGTGGTAATTGACATGGCCGAGGAGACGGTCAAAGCCAGCTACTTGCCAAATCTGTGCTCCTTTCCAGGAGCCCAACCCTAACCCTAATACCAGCCTAGGGTTCGGGTTAGGGCTAGGGTTAGGGTTAGCTCTCCAGAAAGGTTTGAGGTTTAGGTCGCGAGTGGTAATTGACAGGGCCGAGGAGACGGTCAAAGCGAGCTTCTCGCCAAATCTGTGCTCTTCTCCAGGAGCCCAATTCTAACCCTAATTCCAGCCTAGGGTTAGGGTTAATGTTAGGGTTAGGGTTAGCTCTCCAGAAAGGTTTGAGGCTTATGTCGCAAATGGAAATTGACAGGGCAGAGGAGACGGTCAAAGCCAGCTACTTGCCAAATCTGTGCTCCTTTCCACGAGCCCAACCCTAACCCTAATTCCAGCCTAGGGTTAGGGTTAGGGTTAGGGTTAGCTCTCCAGAAAGGATTGAGGCTTAGGTCGCGGGTGGTAATTGACAGGGCCGAGGAGACGGTCAAAGGGAGCTACTCACCAAATCTGTGCTCCTTTCCAGGAGCCCAACCCTAACCCTAATTCCAGCCTAGGGTTAGGGTTAGGGTTAGTGTTAGGGTTAGGGTTAGGGTGAGCTCTCCAGAAAGGTTCAAGGCTTAGGTCGCGAGTGGTAATTGACAGGGCCGAGGAGACGGTCAAAGCCAGCTACTCGCCAAATCTGTGCTCCTTTCCAGGAGCCCAACCCTAACCCTAATTCCAGCCTAGGGTTAGGGTTAGGGTTAGGGTTAGGGTTAGGGTTAGGGTTAGGGTTAGCTCTCCAGAAAGGTTTGAGGCTTATGTCGCGAGTGGTAATTGACAGGGCCGAGGAGACGGTCAAAAGGGAGCTACTTACCAAATCTGTGCTCCTTTCCAGGAGCCCAACCCTAACCCTAATTCCAGCCTAGGGTTAGGGTTAGGGTTAGTGTTAGGGTTAGGGTTAGGGTGAGCTCTCCAGAAAGGTTTGAGGCTTAGGTCGCGAGTGGTAATTGACAGGGCCGAGGAGACGGTCAAAGCCAGCTACTCGCCAAATCTGTGCTCCTTTTCAGGAGCCCAACCCTAACCCTAATACCAGCCTAGGGTTAGGGTTAGGGTTAGGGTTAGGGTTAGGGTTAGAGATAGCTCTCCAGAAAGGTTTGAGGCTTAGGTCGCGAGTGGTAATTGACAGGGCCGAGGAGACAGTCAAAGCCAGCTACTTGCCAAATCTGTGCTCCTTTCCAGGAGCCCAACCCTAACCCTAATACCAGCCTAGGGTTAGGGTTAGGGTTAGGGTTAGGGTTAGGGTTAGCTCTCCAGAAAGGTTTGAGGCTTATGTCGCGAGTGGTAATTGACAGAGCCGAGGAGACGGTCAAAGCGAGCTACTCGCCAAATCTGTGTTCCTTTCCAGGAGCCCAACCCTAACCCTAATTCCAGCCTAGGGCGAGGGTTAGGGTTAGGGTTAGGGTTAGGGTTAGGGTTAGCTCTCCAGAAAGGTTTGAGGCTTATGTCGCGAGTGTTAATTGACAGGGCCGAGGAGACGGTCAAAGCGAGCTACTCGCCAAATCTGTGCTCTTCTCCAGGAGCCCAATTCTAACCCTAATTCCAGCCTAGGGTTAGGGTTACGGTTAGGGTTAGGGTTAGGGTTAGGGTTAGGGTTAGCTCTCAAGAAAGGTTTGAGGCTTATGTCGCGAGTGGTAATTGACAGGGCCGAGGAGACGGTCAAAGGGAGCTACTCGCCAAATCTGTGCTCCTTTCCAGGAGCCCAATTCTAACCCTAATTCCAGCCTAGGGTTAGGGTTAGGGTTAGGGTTAGGGTTAGGGTTAGGGTTAGCTCTCCAGAAAGGTTTGAGGCTTAGGTCGCGAGTGGTAATTGACAGGGCCGAGGAGACGGTCAAAGCGAGCTACTCGCCAAATCTGTGCTCCTTTCCAGGAGCCCAACCCTAACCCTAATTCCAGCCTGGGGTTAGGGTTAGGGTTAGGGTTAGGGTTAGGGTTAGCTCTCCAGAAAGGTTTGAGGCTTATGTCGCGAGTGGTAATTGACAGGGCCGAGGAGACGGTCAAAGCGAGCTACTCGCCAAATCTGTGCTCCTTTCCAGGAGCCCAACCCTAACCCTAATTCCAGCCTAGGGTTAGGGTTAGGGTTAGGGTAAGGGTTAGGGTTAGGGTTAGGGTTAGCTCTCCAGAAAGGTTTGAGGCTTAGGTTGCGAGTGGTATTTGACAGGGCCGAGGAGACGGTCAAAGCCAGCTACTCGCCAAATCTGTGCTCCTTTCCAGGAGCCCAACCCTAACCCTAATACCAGCCTAGGGTTAGGGTTAGGGTTAGGGTTAGGGTTAGGGTTAGAGATAGCTCTCCAGAAACGTTTGAGGTTTAGGTCGCGAGTGGTAATTGACAGGGCCGAGGAGACAGTCAAAGCCAGCTACTTGCCAAATCTGTGCTCCTTTCCAGGAGCCCAACCCTAACCCTAATACCAGCCTAGGGTTAGGGTTAGGGTTAGGGTTAGGGTTAGGGTTAGAGATAGCTCTCCAGAAAGGTTTGAGGCTTAGGTCGCGAGTGGTAATTGACAGGGCCGAGGAGACAGTCAAAGCCAGCTACTTGCCAAATCTGTGCTCCTTTCCAGGAGCCCAACCCTAACCCTAATACCAGCCTAGGGTTAGGGTTAGGGTTAGGGTTAGGGTTAGGGTTAGCTCTCCAGAAAGGTTTGAGGCTTATGTCGCGAGTGGTAATTGACAGAGCCGAGGAGACGGTCAAAGCGAGCTACTCGCCAAATCTGTGTTCCTTTCCAGGAGCCCAACCCTAACCCTAATTCCAGCCTAGGGCGAGGGTTAGGGTTAGGGTTAGGGTTAGGGTTAGGGTTAGCTCTCCAGAAAGGTTTGAGGCTTATGTCGCGAGTGTTAATTGACAGGGCCGAGGAGACGGTCAAAGCGAGCTACACGCCAAATCTGTGCTCTTCTCCAGGAGCCCAATTCTAACCCTAATTCCAGCCTAGGGTTAGGGTTACGGTTAGGGTTAGGGTTAGGGTTAGGGTTAGCTCTCAAGAAAGGTTTGAGGCTTATGTCGCGAGTGGTAATTGACAGGGCCGAGGAGACGGTCAAAGGGAGCTACTCGCCAAATCTGTGCTCCTTTCCAGGAGCCCAATTCTAACCCTAATTCCAGCCTAGGGTTAGGGTTAGGGTTAGGGTTAGGGTTAGGGTTAGGGTGAGCTCTCCAGAAAGGTTTGAGGCTTAGGTCGCGAGTGGTAATTGACAGGGCCGAGGAGACGGTCAAAGCCAGCTACTCGCCAAATCTGTGCTCCTTTCCAGGAGCCCAACCCTAACCCTAATACCAGCCTAGGGTTAGGGTTAGGGTTAGGGTTAGGGTTAGGGTTAGAGATAGCTCTCCAGAAAGGTTTGAGGCTTAGGTCGCGAGTGGTAATTGACAGGGCCGAGGAGACAGTCAAAGCCAGCTACTTGCCAAATCTGTGCTCCTTTCCAGGAGCCCAACCCTAACCCTAATACCAGCCTAGGGTTAGGGTTAGGGTTAGGGTTAGGGTTAGGGTTAGCTCTCCAGAAAGGTTTGAGGCTTATGTCGCGAGTGGTAATTGACAGAGCCGAGGAGACGGTCAAAGCGAGCTACTCGCCAAATCTGTGTTCCTTTCCAGGAGCCCAACCCTAACCCTAATTCCAGCCTAGGGCGAGGGTTAGGGTTAGGGTTAGGGTTAGGGTTAGGGTTAGCTCTCCAGAAAGGTTTGAGGCTTATGTCGCGAGTGTTAATTGACAGGGCCGAGGAGACGGTCAAAGCGAGCTACACGCCAAATCTGTGCTCTTCTCCAGGAGCCCAATTCTAACCCTAATTCCAGCCTAGGGTTAGGGTTACGGTTAGGGTTAGGGTTAGGGTTAGGGTTAGCTCTCAAGAAAGGTTTGAGGCTTATGTCGCGAGTGGTAATTGACAGGGCCGAGGAGACGGTCAAAGGGAGCTACTCGCCAAATCTGTGCTCCTTTCCAGGAGCCCAACCCTAACCCTAATTCCAGCCTAGGGTTAGGGTTAGGGTTAGGGTTAGGGTTAGCTCTCCAGAAAGGTTTGAGGCTTAGGTCGCGAGTGGTAATTGACAGGGCCGAGGAGACGGTCAAAGCGAGCTACTCGCCAAATCTGTGCTCCTTTCCAGGAGCCCAACCCTAACCCTAATTCCAGCCTAGGGTTAGGGTTAGGGTTAGGGTTAGGGTTAGCTCTCAAGAAAGGTTTGAGGCTTATGTCGCGAGTGGTAATTGACAGGGCCGAGGAGACGGTCAAAGCGAGCTACTCGCCAAATCTGTGCTCCTTTCCAGGAGCCCAACCCTAACCCTAATTCCAGCCTAGGGTTAGGGTTAGGGTTAGGGTAAGGGTTAGGGTTAGGGTTAGGGTTAGCTCTCCAGAAAGGTTTGAGGCTTAGGTTGCGAGTGGTATTTGACAGGGCCGAGGAGACGGTCAAAGCCAGCTACTCTCCAAATCTGTGCTCCTTTCCAGGAGCCCAACCCTAACCCTAATACCAGCCTAGGGTTAGGGTTAGGGTTAGGGTTAGGGTTAGGGTTAGAGATAGCTCTCCAGAAACGTTTGAGGTTTAGGTCGCGAGTGGTAATTGACAGGGCCGAGGAGACAGTCAAAGCCAGCTACTTGCCAAATCTGTGCTCCTTTCCAGGAGCCCAACCCTAACCCTAATACCAGCCTAGGGTTAGGGTTAGGGTTAGGGTTAGGGTTAGGGTAAGCTCTCCAGAAAGGTTTGAGGCTTAGGTCGCGAGCGGTAATTGACAGGGCCGAGGAGACGGTCAAAGCGAGCTACTCGCCAAATCTGTGTTCCTTTCCAGGAGCCCAACCCTAACCCTAATTCCAGCCTAGGGCGAGGGTTAGGGTTAGGGTTAGGGTTAGGGTTAGCTCTCCAGAAAGGTTTGAGGCTTAGGTCGCGAGTGGTAATTGACAGGGCCGAGGAGACGGTCAAAGCCAGCTACTTGCCAAATCTGTGCTCCTCTCCAGGAGCCCAACCCTAACCTTAATACCAGCCTAGGGTTAGGGTTAGGGTTAGGGTTAGGGTTAGGGTTAGGGTTAGCTCTCCAGAAAGGTTTGAGGCTTAGGCCGCGAGTGGTAATTGACAGGGCCGAGGAGACGGTCAAAGCGAGCTACTCGCCAAATCTGTGCTCCTTTCCAGGAGCCCAACCCTAACCCTAATTCCAGCCTAGGGTTAGGGTTAGGGTTAGGGTTAGGGTTAGGGTTAGGGTTAGCTCTCCAGAAAGGTTTGAGGCTTATGTCGCGAGTGGTAATTGACAGGGCCGAGGAGACGGTCAAAGGGAGCTACTCACCAAATCTGTGCTCCTTTCCAGGAGCCCAACCCTAACCCTAATTCCAGCCTAGGGTTAGGGTTAGGGTTAGTGTTAGGGTTAGGGTTAGGGTGAGCTCTCCAGAAAGGTTTGAGGCTTAGGTCGCGAGTGGTAATTGACAGGGCCGAGGAGACGGTCAAAGCCAGCTACTCGCCAAATCTGTGCTCCTTTCCAGGAGCCCAACCCTAACCCTAATACCAGCCTAGGGTTAGGGTTAGGGTTAGGGTTAGGGTTAGGGTTAGAGATAGTTCCCAGAAACGTTTGAGGCTTAGGTCGCGAGTGGTAATTGACAGGGCCGAGGAGACAGTCAAAGCCAGCTACTTGCCAAATCTGTGCTCCTTTCCACGAGCCCAACCCTAACCCTAATACCAGCCTAGGGTTAGGGTTAGGGTTAGGGTTAGGGTTAGGGTTAGCTCTCCAGAAAGGTTTGAGGCTTATGTCGCGAGTGGTAATTGACAGAGCCGAGGAGACGGTCAAAGCGAGCTACTCGCCAAATCTGTGTTCCTTTCCAGGAGCCCAACCCTAACCCTAATTCCAGCCTAGGGCGAGGGTTAGGGTTAGGGTTAGGGTTAGGGTTAGGGTTAGCTCTCCAGAAAGGTTTGAGGCTTATGTCGCGAGTGTTAATTGACAGGGCCGAGGAGACGGTCAAAGCGAGCTACACGCCAAATCTGTGCTCTTCTCCAGGAGCCCAATTCTAACCCTAATTCCAGCCTAGGGTTAGGGTTACGGTTAGGGTTAGGGTTAGGGTTAGGGTTAGCTCTCAAGAAAGGTTTGAGGCTTATGTCGCGAGTGGTAATTGACAGGGCCGAGGAGACGGTCAAAGGGAGCTACTCGCCAAATCTGTGCTCCTTTCCAGGAGCCCAACCCTAACCCTAATTCCAGCCTAGGGTTAGGGTTAGGGTTAGGGTAAGGGTTAGGGTTAGGGTTAGGGTTAGCTCTCCAGAAAGGTTTGAGGCTTAGGTTGCGAGTGGTATTTGACAGGGCCGAGGAGACGGTCAAAGCCAGCTACTCTCCAAATCTGTGCTCCTTTCCAGGAGCCCAACCCTAACCCTAATACCAGCCTAGGGTTAGGGTTAGGGTTAGGGTTAGGGTTAGGGTTAGAGATAGCTCTCCAGAAACGTTTGAGGTTTAGGTCGCGAGTGGTAATTGACAGGGCCGAGGAGACAGTCAAAGCCAGCTACTTGCCAAATCTGTGCTCCTTTCCAGGAGCCCAACCCTAACCCTAATACCAGCCTAGGGTTAGGGTTAGGGTTAGGGTTAGGGTTAGGGTAAGCTCTCCAGAAAGGTTTGAGGCTTAGGTCGCGAGCGGTAATTGACAGGGCCGAGGAGACGGTCAAAGCGAGCTACTCGCCAAATCTGTGTTCCTTTCCAGGAGCCCAACCCTAACCCTAATTCCAGCCTAGGGCGAGGGTTAGGGTTAGGGTTAGGGTTAGGGTTAGCTCTCCAGAAAGGTTTGAGGCTTAGGTCGCGAGTGGTAATTGACAGGGCCGAGGAGACGGTCAAAGCCAGCTACTTGCCAAATCTGTGCTCCTCTCCAGGAGCCCAACCCTAACCTTAATACCAGCCTAGGGTTAGGGTTAGGGTTAGGGTTAGGGTTAGGGTTAGGGTTAGCTCTCCAGAAAGGTTTGAGGCTTAGGCCGCGAGTGGTAATTGACAGGGCCGAGGAGACGGTCAAAGCGAGCTACTCGCCAAATCTGTGCTCCTTTCCAGGAGCCCAACCCTAACCCTAATTCCAGCCTAGGGTTAGGGTTAGGGTTAGGGTTAGGGTTAGGG
Source organism: Halichoeres trimaculatus (assembly GCF_033239565.1). Classification (NCBI taxonomy): domain Eukaryota; kingdom Metazoa; phylum Chordata; class Actinopteri; order Labriformes; family Labridae; genus Halichoeres; species Halichoeres trimaculatus. The sequence continues at coordinate 22,638,090 of NW_027437192.1, forward strand.
TTAGGGTTAGCTCTCCAGAAAGGTTTGAGGCTTATGTCGCGAGTGGTAATTGACAGGGCCGAGGAGACGGTCAAAGGGAGCTACTCACCAAATCTGTGCTCCTTTCCAGGAGCCCAACCCTAACCCTAATTCCAGCCTAGGGTTAGGGTTAGGGTTAGTGTTAGGGTTAGGGTTAGGGTGAGCTCTCCAGAAAGGTTTGAGGCTTAGGTCGCGAGTGGTAATTGACAGGGCCGAGGAGACGGTCAAAGCCAGCTACTCGCCAAATCTGTGCTCCTTTCCAGGAGCCCAACCCTAACCCTAATACCAGCCTAGGGTTAGGGTTAGGGTTAGGGTTAGGGTTAGGGTTAGAGATAGTTCCCAGAAACGTTTGAGGCTTAGGTCGCGAGTGGTAATTGACAGGGCCGAGGAGACAGTCAAAGCCAGCTACTTGCCAAATCTGTGCTCCTTTCCACGAGCCCAACCCTAACCCTAATACCAGCCTAGGGTTAGGGTTAGGGTTAGGGTTAGGGTTAGGGTTAGCTCTCCAGAAAGGTTTGAGGCTTATGTCGCGAGTGGTAATTGACAGAGCCGAGGAGACGGTCAAAGCGAGCTACTCGCCAAATCTGTGTTCCTTTCCAGGAGCCCAACCCTAACCCTAATTCCAGCCTAGGGCGAGGGTTAGGGTTAGGGTTAGGGTTAGGGTTAGCTCTCCAGAAAGGTTTGAGGCTTATGTCGCGAGTGTTAATTGACAGGGCCGAGGAGACGGTCAAAGCGAGCTACACGCCAAATCTGTGCTCTTCTCCAGGAGCCCAATTCTAACCCTAATTCCGGCTTAGGGTTAGGGTTACGGTTAGGGTTAGGGTTAGGGTTAGGGTTAGCTCTCAAGAAAGGTTTGAGGCTTATGTCGCGAGTGGTAATTGACAGGGCCGAGGAGACGGTCAAAGGGAGCTACTCGCCAAATCTGTGCTCCTTTCCAGGAGCCCAACCCTAACCCTAATTCCAGCCAAGGGTTAGGGTTAGGGTTAGGGTTAGGGTTAGGGTTAGGGTTAGCTCTCCAGAAAGGTTTGAGGCTTAGGTCGCGAGTGGTAATTGACAGGGCCGAGGAGACGGTCAAAGGGAGCTACTCGCCAAATCTGTGCTCCTTTCCACGAGCCCAACCCTAACCCTAATTCCAGCCTAGGGTTAGGGTTAGGGTTAGGGTTAGGGTTAGCTCTCCAGAAAGGTTTGAGGCTTATGTCGCGAGTGGTAATTGACAGGGCCGAGGAGACGGTCAAAGCGAGCTACTCGCCAAATCTGTGCTCCTTTCCAGGAGCCCAACCCTAACCCTAATTCCAGCCTAGGGTTAGGGTTAGGGTTAGGGTAAGGGTTAGGGTTAGGGTTAGGGTTAGCTCTCCAGAAAGGTTTGAGGCTTAGGTTGCGAGTGGTATTTGACAGGGCCAAGGAGACAGTCAAAGCTAGCTACTTGCCAAATCTGTGCTCCTTTCCAGGAGCCCAACCCTAACCCTAATACCAGCCTAGGGTTAGGGTTAGGGTTAGGGTTAGGGTTAGGGTTAGGGTTAGCTCTCCAGAAGTGTTGAGGCTTAGGTCGCGAGTGGTAATTGACAGGGCCGAGGAGACGGTCAAAGCAAGCTACTCGCCAAATCTGTGTTCCTTTCCAGGAGCCCAACCCTAACCCTAATTCCAGCCTAGGGTTAGGGTTAGGGTAAGGGTTAGGGTTAGGGTTAGCTCTCCAGAAAGGTTTGAGGCTTAGGTCGCGAGTGGTAATTGACAGGGCCGAGGAGACGGTCAAAGCCAGCTACTTGCCAAATCTGTGCTCCTTTCCAGGAGCCCAACCCTAACCTTAATACCAGCCTAGGGTTCGGGTTAGGGTTAGGGTTAGGGTTAGCTCTCCAGAAAGGTTTGAGGTTTAGGTCGTGAGTGGTAATTGACAGGGCCGAGGAGACGGTCAAAGCGAGCTACTCGCCAAATCTATGCTCCTTTCCAGGAGCCCAACCCTAACCCTAATTCCAGCCTAGGGTTAGGGTTAGGGTTAGGGTTAGGGTTAGGGTTAGCTCTCCAGAAAGGTTTGAGGCTTAGGTCGCGAGTGGTAATTGACAGGGCCGAGGAGACGGTCAAAGCGAGCTACTCGCCAAATCTGTGCTCCTTTCCACGAGCCCAACCCTAACCCTAATTCCAGCCTAGGGTTAGGGCTAGGGTTAGGGTTAGGGTTAGCTCTCCAGAAACATTTGAGGCTTAGGTCGCGAGTGGTAATTGACAGGGCCGAGGAGACGGTCAAAGCCAGCTACTCGCCAAATCTTTGCTCCTTTCCAGGAGCCCAACCCTAACCCTAATACAAGCCTAGGGTTAGGGTTAGGGTTAGTGTTAGGGTTAGGGTTAGCTCTCCAGAAAGGTTTGAGGCTTAGGTCGCGAGTGGTAATTGACAGGGCCGAGGAGACGGTCAAAGCCAGCTACTTGCCAAATCTGTGCTCCTTTCCAGGAGCCCAACCCTAACCCTAATACCAGCCTAGGGTTAGGGTTAGGGTTAGGGTTAGGGTTAGGGTTAGCTCTCCAGAAAGGTTTGAGGCTTAGGTCGCGAGTGGTCATTGACAGGGCCGAGGAGACGGTCAAAGCGAGCTACTCGCCAAATCTGTGCTCTTTTCCAGGAGCCCAACCCTAACCCTAATTCCTGGCTAGGGTTAGGGTTAGGGTTAGGGTTAGGGTTAGGGTTAGCTCTCCAGAAAGGTTTGAGGCTTAGCTTGCGAGTGGTAATTGACAGGGCCGAGGAGACGGTCAAAGCCAGCTACTCGCCAAATCTTTGCTCCTTTCCAGGAGCCCAACCCTCACCCTAATTCCAGCCTAGGGTTAGGGTTAGGGTTAGGGTTAGGGTTAGGGTTAGCTCTCCAGAAAGGTTTGAGGCTTAGGTCGCGAGTGGTCATTGACAGGGCCGAGGAGACGGTCAAAGGGAGGTACTTGCCAAATCTGTGCTCCTTTCCAGAAGCCCAACCCTAACCCTAATTCCAGCCTAGGGTTAGGGTTAGGGTTAGGTTTAGGGTTAGGGTTAGGGTTAGGGTTAGCTCTCCAGAAACGTTTGAGGCTTAGGTTGCGAGTGGAAATTTACAGGGCCGAGGAGACGGTCAAAGCGAGCTACTCGCCAAATCTTTGCTCCTTTCCACGAGCCCAACCCTAACCCTAATTCCAGCCTAGGGTTAGGGTTAGGGTTAGGGTTAGGGTTAGCTCTCCAAATACATTTGAGGCTTAGGTCGCGAGTGGTAATTGACAGGGCCGAGGAGACGGTCAAAGCGAGCTACTCGCCAAATCTGTGCTCCTTTCCACGAGCCCAACCCTAACCCTAATTCCAGCCTAGGGTTAGGGTTAGGGTTAGGGTTAGGGTTAGCTCTCCAGAAAGGTTTGAGGCTTAGGTCGCGAGTGGTAATTGACAGGGCCGAGGAGACGGTCAAAGCCAGCTACTCGCCAAATCTGTGCTCCTTTCCAGGAGCCCAACCCTAACCCTAATTCCAGGCTAGGGTTAGGGTTAGGGTTAGGGTTAGGGTTAGCTCTCCAGAAAGGTTTGAGGCTTTGGTCGCGAGTGGTAATTTACAGGGCCGAGGAGACGGTCAAAGCCAGCTACTCGCCAAATCTGTGCTCCTTTCCAGGAGCCCAACCCTAACCCTAATTCCAGGCTAGGGTTAGGGTTAGGGTTAGGGTTAGGGTTAGCTCTCCAGAAAGGTTTGAGGCTTTGGTCGCGAGTGGTAATTTACAGGGCCGAGGAGACGGTCAAAGCCAGCTACTTGCCAAATCTGTGCTCTTTTCCAGGAGCCCAACCCTAACCCTAATACCAGCCTAGGGTTAGGGTTAGGGTTAGGGTTAGGGTTAGGGTTAGGGTTAGCTCTCCAGAAAGGTTTGAGGCTTAGGTCGCGAGTGGTAATTGACAGGGCCGAGGAGACGGTCAAAGCGAGCTACTCGCCAAATCTGTTCTCTTTTCCAGGAGCCCAACCCTAACCCTAATTCCTGGCTAGGGTTAGGGTTAGGGTTAGGGTTAGGGTTAGGGTTAGGGTTAGCTCTCCAGAAATGTTTGAAGATTAGGGGGCGAGTGGTAATTGACAGGGCCGAGGAGACTGTCAAAGCCAGCTACTCGCCAAATCTGTGCTCCTTTCCAGGAGCCCAACCCTAACCCTAATTCCAGCCTAGGGTTTGGGTTAGGGTTAGGGTTAGGGTTAGGGTTAGGGTTAGGGTGAGCTCTCCAGAAACGTTTGAGGCTTAGGTCGCGAGTGGTAATTGACAGGGCCGAGGAGACGGTCAAAGCCAGCTACTTGCCAAATCTGTGCTCCTTTCCAGGAGCCCAACCCTAACCCTAATACCAGCCTAGGGTTAGGGTAAGGGTTAGGGTTAGGGTTAGGGTTAGGGTTAGGGTTAGCTCTCCAGAAAGGTTTGAGGCTTAGGTCGCGAGTGGTAGTTGACAGGGCCGAGGAGACGGTCAAAGGGAGCTACTCGCCAAATCTGTGCTCTTCTCCAGGAGCCCAATTCAAACCCTAATTCCAGCCTAGGGTTAAGGTAACAGTTAGGGTTAGGGTTAGGGTTAGGGTTAGCTCTCCAGAAAGGTTTGAGGCTTATGTCGCCAGTGGTAATTGACAGGGCAGAGGAGACAGTCAAAGGGAGCTACTCGCCAAATCTGTGCTCCTTTCCTGGAGCCAAAACCTAACCCTAATTCCAGCCTAGGGTTAGGATTAGGGTTAGGGTTAGAGTTAGCTCTCCAGAAAGGTTTGAGGCTTAGGTCGCGAGTGGTAATTGACAGGGCCGAGGAGACGGTCAAAGCGAGCTACCCGCCAAATCTGTGCTCCTTTCCAGGAGCCCAACCCTAACCCTAATTCCAGGCTAGGGTTAGGGTTAGGGTTAGGGTTAGGGTTAGCTCTCCAGAAAGGTTTGAGGCTTAGGTCGCGAGTGGTAATTGACAGGGCCGAGGAGACGGTCAAAGCGAGCTACTCGCCAAATCTGTGCTCTTTTCCAGGAGCCCAACCCTAACCCTAATTCCTGGCTAGGGTTAGGGTTAGGGTTAGGGTTAGGGTTAGGGTTAGCTCTCCAGAAAGGTTTGAGGCTTATGTCGCGAGTGGTAATAGACAGGGCCGAGGAGACTGTCAAAGCCAGCTACTCGCCAAATCTGTGCTCCTTTCCAGGAGCCCAACCCTAACCCTAATTCCAGCCTAGGGTTAGGGTTAGGGTTAGGTTAGGGGAAATTTACAGTGACACCCCCCGGTTCATCAATCGACTGGCCGGTTGAATGGGAATGTCAAGGGCTTGCACGGGCCGGCGCGTATTGTCTATCCATGGTTCCTTGTCAATAACCTTGACCCTCTTTGGAAATGGAGCAGTTAGAGGTGAGAGGGAGGGAGATGAAGGAGCGTGTGTGGAGAGATGTGTGTGTCTTTGTGTGTACATGTATGTGGTGTTGGTGTTGGGGGTGGGGGGGGGTTTGGGGGGGGGCAGATGGTGGGATATGGTTTTCATGTTTAGGGTTCATATTTTTAAGTGCAAAAGGCTTCAAGTTCAAATGGTTGAGTTTAGGGTCAAGGGCTGGATTATGGTTCAATTTTCATAAAGATCCCAAATTTGGTTAAGCTTAGGGGTAAGTTTAGGGTTAAGGTTTTTCAGATACAGATTATGAACTTGGTGTGACTGGTATGGTTTGGGCCTCAAGATAAAATGGTTAAGTTTGGGGTCTGGGACTAGGTAATGGTTGTATATTCATTAAAAAAAAGGTTATTTTAGGGTTAGATTATAAACTAGGTGTGACTGGTTCGGTTTAGGCCTCAAGTTCAAATGGTTCAGTTTAGGGTCAAGGGCTGGGTTATGGTTAAATTTTCATAAAGAACCCAAATTTGGTTAAGCTTAGGGGTTAGTTTTGGGTTAAGGTTTTCCCGGCATTGATTATGAACTTGGTGCGACCTGTTCGGTTAAGGCCTCGAGTGCAAATGGTTAATTTTAGGGTCTGGGACTAGGTAATGGTTGTATACTCATAAAAATGGGTTATTTTAGGGTTAGGTTATAAACTTGGTGTGACTGGTTCGGTTTAGGCCTCAAGTTCAAATGATTCAGTTTAGGGTGTAGGGAGGAGTTAGGGTTATGTTTTCATAAAAATGGGTTAGGGTAAGGGTTAGGGTTAGGGTCAGGGTTATGGTTAGGTTTAGGGATAGTTGGGTTAGGGTTAGGGTTGGGTTAGGGTTAGGGTTAAGGTTTGGTGAGGGTTAGGGTTAGGTTAGGGTTAGGGTTAGGTTAGTTAGGGTTAGGGTTAGGGTCAGGGTTAGGTTTAGGGTTAGGGTCAGGATAAGGGTCAGGATAAGGGTTAGGGTTAGGTTCAGGGTCAGGGTTAGGCTAAGCGTTAGGGTAAGGTTTAGGGTTAGGGTCAGGATTAGGGTTAGGGTTAGGGTTAGGGTAAGGGTCAGGGTCAGGGTTATGGTTAGGTTTAGGGATAGTAGGGTTAGGGTTAGGTCTGGGGTTAGGGTTAGGGTCAGTGTTGGGGTTATGGTCAGGGTCAGGGTTATGGTTAGGGTTAGGGTAAAGGTTAGGTTTAGGGTTAGGGTCAGGGTCAAGTTTAGGGTTAGGGCAGAGGGGGGGCTTAAGTATGGGCTCGCGGGGGCCCAGTGGAGGGCAAGGCTAGGGTTAGGGTTAGGGTTAGGGTTAGGGTTAGTTTTCAAGAAAGGTTTGAGGCTTAGGTCTCGAGTGGTAATTGACAGGGCCGAGGAGACGGTCAAAGGGAGCCACTCGCCAAATCTGTGCTCCTTTCCAGGAGCCCAACCCTAACACTAATTCCAGCCTAGGGTTAGGGTTAGGGTAGGGTTAGGGTTAGGGTAAGGGTTAGGGTTAGGGTTAGGGGTTAGGTTGGGGTAAGGTCTGTAGGGTCGCGAGTGGTAATTGACAGGGCCGAGGAGACGGTCAAAGGGAGCTACTTGCCAAATCTGTGCTCCTTTCCAGGAGCCCAACCCTAACCCTAATACCAGCCTAGGGTTAAGGTTAGGGTTAGGGTTAGGGTTAGCTCTCCAGAAATGTTTGAAGATTAGGGGGCGAGTGGTAATTGACAGGGCCGAGGAGACGGTCAAAGCGAGCTACTCGCCAAATCTGTGCTCCTTTCCAGGAGCCCAACCCTAACCCTAATACCAGCCAAGGTTAGGGTTACGGTTAGGGTTAGGTTTAGGGTTAGGGTTAGCTCTCCAGAAAGGTTTGAGGCTTATGTCGGGAGTGGTAATTGACAGGGCCGAGGAGACGGTCAAAGTGAGCTACTCGCCGAATCTGTGCTCCTTTCCAGGAGCCCAACCCTAACCCTAATTCCAGCCTAGGGTTAGGGTTAGGGTTAGGGTTAGGGTTAGGGTTAGGGTTAGCTCTCCAGAAAGGTTTGAGGCTTAGGTCGCGAGTGGTAATTGACAGGGCCGAGGAGACGGTCAAAGCCAGCTACTCTCCAAATCTGTGCTCCTTTCCAGGAGCCCAACCCTAACTCTAATTCCAGCCTAGGGTTAGGGTTAGGGTTAGGGTTAGGGTTAGCTCTCCAGAAAGGTTTGAGGCTTAGGTTGTGAGTGGTAATTGACAGGGCCGAGGAGACGGTCAAAGCGAGCTACTCGCCGAATCTGTGCTGCTTTCCAGGAGCCCAACCCTAACCCTAATTCCAGCCTAGGGTTAGGGTTAGGGTTAGGTTTAGGGTTAGCTCTTCAGAAAGGTATGAGGCTTAGGTCGCGAGTGGTAATTGACAGGGCCGAGGAGACGGTCAAAGGGAGCCACTCGCCAAATCTGTGCTCCTTTCCAGGAGCCCAACCCTAACACTAATTCCAGCCTAGGGTTAGGGTTAGGGTAGGGTTAGGGTTAGGGTAAGGGTTAGGGTTATGGTTAGGGGTTAGGTTGGGGTAAGGTCTGTAGGGTCGCGAGTGGTAATTGACAGGGCCGAGGAGACGGTCAAAGGGAGCTACTTGCCAAATCTGTGCTCCTTTCCAGGAGCCCAACCCTAACCCTAATACCAGCCTAGGGTTAGGGTTAGGGTTAGGGTTAGGGTTAGCTCTCCAGAAATGTTTGAAGATTAGGGGGCGAGTGGTAATTGACAGGGCCGAGGAGACGGTCAAAGCGAGCTACTCGCCAAATCTGTGCTCCTTTCCAGGAGCCCAACCCTAACCCTAATACCAGCCAAGGTTAGGGTTACGGTTAGGGTTAGGTTTAGGGTTAGGGTTAGCTCTCCAGAAAGGTTTGAGGCTTATGTCGGGAGTGGTAATTGACAGGGCCGAGGAGACGGTCAAAGTGAGCTACTCGCCGAATCTGTGCTCCTTTCCAGGAGCCCAACCCTAACCCTAATTCCAGCCTAGGGTTAGGGTTAGGGTTAGGGTTAGGGTTAGGGTTAGGGTTAGCTCTCCAGAAAGGTTTGAGGCTTAGGTCGCGAGTGGTAATTGACAGGGCCGAGGAGACGGTCAAAGCCAGCTACTCTCCAAATCTGTGCTCCTTTCCAGGAGCCCAACCCTAACTCTAATTCCAGCCTAGGGTTAGGGTTAGGGTTAGGGTTAGGGTTAGCTCTCCAGAAAGGTTTGAGGCTTAGGTTGTGAGTGGTAATTGACAGGGCCGAGGAGACGGTCAAAGCGAGCTACTCGCCGAATCTGTGCTGCTTTCCAGGAGCCCAACCCTAACCCTAATTCCAGCCTAGGGTTAGGGTTAGGGTTAGGGTTAGGGTTAGCTCTTCAGAAAGGTATGAGGCTTAGGTCGCGAGTGGTAATTGACAGGGCCGAGGAGACGGTCAAAGCGAGCTACTCGCCAAATCTGTGCTCCTTTCCAGGAGCCCAACCCTAACCCTAATTCCAGCCTAGGGTTAGGGTTAGCTCTTCAGAAAGGTTTGAGGCTTAGGTCGCGAGTGGTAATTGACAGGGCCAAGGAGACGGTCGAAGCGAGCTTCTCGCCAAATCTGTGTTCCTTTCCAGGAGCCCAACCCTAACCCTTATTAGGGTCCTTGGCCAAAGGCAGAGGACACTTTTTGGGAGGGCGAGAATGTGTCCTCAGCAGGAGGCGGAGGACACTTTCGCTCACGTTGCGTTTCTTTCTCATTAGGGTCCGAGGCCTGAGCTGAGGGCACCTTCTAGCAGGGTTAGAAGATGCCCTTGGCCTAAGACAAGTTCGGACATTTCTCTAAACTTAATCCTCCTTTTAAGGCCTCCATTCCAGAATTTCTGACGCATTTGGGCCTCTAGCGGAAAAATGGATTCCTGATAAAATTTTCTACAACCATTAGATATTTTTTCACAGATTGGGGTAAAATTGTGGACTCTGTGAGGACTTCTTTACATTAGATGGCTGATAAACTACGGTCAGTCAACACTCTACTTCTGCTCTGTGTCATGCTTATTAGGAGTTCCATCCATGCAGCAGCTGGTGATGTCATTCAGCATAGCAGAGGATACGTTCCCATGGTATCAACTGACTCCCCAACATCCCATAATATGCTCTCACCATCTAGGCACACCAAAACAGCCCTAACTGAGGCTAGAGATCAAACCAACGCCAAAATGTTAGTCTCATTTTGTTGGACACATTGGAGGGAAAACCGGCAGGAGCCCGAGGACCCATCTAACGCTGCTTGCAGCTTTAATTATTATTATTCTGCACCCCAGTAAATTGCTTATTAGAACCCCTAAACATGCTCAAAAACTCACCTAAATTGTCACACACGTTCTATGCACCCAAAATTTACATTTGATACCAAACATGACCCCCGACATCCCATAATATGCTCAATAGCGCCACCTAGGGACAGAAAACCAGTCCTAGCTCGGGCTACGTATGTCGTAGAGAGATGAAACCACCGCCAAGATGTTCAGCGCAATTTGCCTTGCAAAATAAGACTCCTCACATTTTTTACCCTTTCTGCCAAAATTATCTCCTCCGAAACCAAAAATGTGACCAACTTGAAAATTTGCTCACATGACAGACTAGACCCTGCTCTACAAAAGTTGTTCAGGAAGTTGCTATTTCGGGCCCGGTTTTCAAATGGCAAGCCCTCAAAGTCGCCGACCGCCCTATCTTAACAGATGGGAGAGCAGCCTTCGCTGACCAGTTGGGCCTCTAGACAATAAAGTAAAAGTTTCAAGCTGCCCCTTCAAGCTGCTCTTCATCTTGTAGCTTGAAGGGGCTGTGAGGAGTTTCCACGTGATCTTGAAAAAGTGTCACACCTAGATATATGGCAGATCCTAATCCAAAATTTAAAATGAAATTATACTATCTCTTAGCTTCCTGATCAGGTCAGCCTGCATCGGATTGATTCACAGCACATTAAACTCCCTTTGACATCACCACGCTGCCTGACCAAGTTTAGTAGTGTCAAAAGAGATCTGTGTATTTCTCTGCTGAAAATAATTTCTTGGATTAATTTTGTAGTCATGGACTCTGGACCGTCAGACAGAAAAAGGACAGAAGAGCAGAATAAATCTAAATGGGAGAGTGATAGAGCAAGGGCTAAAGACTTAAACACGGGCTAAACTGTTTGTGATAATGTTCATTCCAACCTACATGCAGCAGTTATTCTGCATTGTTCTGTTTAAACTTGAGAGTCTAGGAATAAAATGAAGATTGAGGTTACGTTGGCTCTGCTTGGTAGATGACTGGCAGGACATAAACAGGATTTGCGAACGCTGCATGTTACAGACACATCTCAGAACACTTGGCAGTGGACAGCGCTAAATGAAGCTTAGAGAAAGTTCAGTCAGGAAGACTGGGGGCTCACATACTTCTGTTCACTCATTCTTTCCCGCTTTTCTGTATCAGCTAACTGGGATGCGCATCAACTGTTTCTCTATCCAATCACATCGTTTCCGCTTGAATCGTTAGCCAATCATTACATAGTTGTCAAAGTTTAAATGCCATCTCTTCTGCTTGTCAGCTGTCTTTCAGGCTCGCGTCTCGACCCTCCTCCTCCCCAGACACCCCCAGTCTCTATGGCTAAGTCCTCTTTTTTTCAGCCCAGCAGTCCTCAGCCCAGCAGTCCTCAGCCCAGCAGTCCGCAGATCGCAGATCGCAGATCGCAGTCCGCAGCCCAGCAGCCCAGCAGCCCAGCAGCCTCAGTCCGCAGTCCTCACTGAATCTTCCAGATCAAGCCTTCTTAGGACTCTCACCACCACCAGTGACTAGACTCCAGTGGGGGATATCATAATTCACAACGTCATTGCACCTCCTTCATTTATTATTTGCTCAATGCTTGATGGTGTCTAACCGCCAAACTATCTTTGCATGCATTTATTCATTAAATCGGTTCATAACTCTTTCTGGGGTTAAAGTCTCTCCTGATTGAAATATAGCCTGCTAATAAACTACAGTACAAATGAACCATAGTTTACTTGTTGTCATGTTTCAAACAACAGCACCTTGTAGCTGTTGATGAATGCATTACCTCATTGAGTTGTATCTGGGAAAAAGTTGTCTTAAGCAAAGAAAAGCAGTGTTAAACGATGATCTGATCTTCATTCATCTTTCAAAACAAACACACCCCTTTTAAGAGTCACATCATCACGACAGCGTGCGTGCAACTCTGGCCAAAGGTGTCGCTGCAATCCACTTCAGACAGACAGTCCTCACAGCCTCTTTAACAAAAAAAAAGCTTGAATCAGCATTTCCAGGTAGAGGTGGGTGATACTGGGCATTTTGGTATTGATCGGATACCAAGTAAATACAGGGCCAGTATCGCCAACACCGATACCGATACTTTTCAATATTTAAGGTTGGTATATCATCAAACTGCAAACCTTTAGCTGTTTTGTAATTTTTTTTTCTTTTGACTATGTTTTTAAAACCTAGGACAGAATATGGGCAAAGTTCAAAGGTGACTACAAAATACTTTACTGTCATGGTAAACAATTATGTTCCGAAAAAATACAACATTTACAAAACAAATTTTCCCCAAGAACATTGTTGTGTGTGGAATTATTTTCTAAAGGAAATAAAGTGCAAAAACTTATCACTTTATGGAATAAATCAAAACAAAATCTTTTTTGAAGTTCAGAGTTGAAGACCACAATAAAATAAAATAAAATAAATAAAAGTTCTTCTATTACTGCACAATTATTTTCAGAATAATAAAACATAAAGAATCACCACACAAAACAAATGTTCTTAAAAAAATGTTTTAAATAAATAAATAAATTCAAAACTTAAGGAAAATGGGAGCAGACACAGTCAGGTCACTGCTTTTATAAAGTCCCAGCAGTCAGTGTGATGATTAGAGGTAAATACCGCTACCACATGGTGTCGCTGTGGAGTCATGATTTAGATGTGTGTGTGGACTGTGATTGAGGTTAAGGGTCACACACAAAGGATACGGACAGATCAGCTTGATGTTGGAGCATGTGGTCAGATGTCATGTTGGACAATAAAGCTCTTGAATCAAAAATGAGCTTATCAAGTTCTTGTTATATGAAACAGAACAACACATGGTACCAGGAGTAAAACAGACAAGATACAAGCTGCAGTGAGGCGTTGTGAAAAGCGACATGGATTCATTAAAACCACCGGAGGCTCTGAAACTTTCGGGTAATGTCGACAGCAACTGGCAGACCTTCAAGCAACAGTTCCAGCTTTACATCGCGGCCATGGGACTGGAATCAAAGCCGGACACGAGGAAGGTAGCGCTACTGCTAACCATAGCAGGCCCACAGGCTATTGAAGTCTACAACACGTTAGTGTTTGATGATCAAGAAGATAAAGATAAACTCGATAAAGTGCTTGAAAAGTTTGATGCACATTGCTCTCCAAAGAAGAACGAAACATACGAGAGATATGTATTCCGTTCGCGAGTGCAGCAGCAGCATGAACCTTTCGATAGCTTCCTTACGGATTTGAAGCTTAAAGCACAATCCTGCAACTTTGCTACTCTGAGGGACTCCATGATTCGTGACCAGATTGTTTTCGGCGTGGGGGACAAGAAGGTCAGAGAACGGCTACTGCGGGAAACAGAGTTGAATCTAGAAAATGCTATCAAGATCTGCCATGCGAGTGAGCTCTCTCAGATGCACGTGAAGACATTCAACGAGATGGGAACGGGCACGATCGCCGTGAGTGACGGCACAAGTGTCGGTGCTGTCTCCAAACAGTGGAAGAGGCGCTCACAGGCACAACACGCAGATGATGGAACATTCCACTGCAAGCGCTGTGGCTCACAGCACAAGCCACGACAGTGCCCAGCCTTTGGTAAGCAATGCTCGAAATGCCAGGGCAAGAACCATTTCGCCAAACAGTGCTTCTCGAAAGGGAAGGAAAAGAAATCTGGAAAATCAGTAAACATTGTAGAGGACACTGATTTAAGTGAGACTTTCTTTGTTGGCATGGTAAATTCTGAAAATGAAACAGAAAAAGAAACTGAAAAAGAGGTGAATGCTATTAAAGAAGATAAATGGACAGCACCACTAGTAATAAATGGGACAGTGATAACAATGAAACTCGACACTGGTGCTAAGGCAAATCTGATCAGCATCACTGATATCAAAGAAATGAAGGATAAGCCAAAGATACAGAGAAAAACACTTCAGCTAAAAGACTATAATGGGCAGAAAATCAACAGTTTAGGAACATGCAGACTGAAAGTAACAGCGAGAAACAAAGTGCGCAACTTACTCTTTTCTGTTGTTCCCGAAGGACTGGATTCACTACTAAGTGATAAAGCCTGTGAAGACTTGAATCTTGTAAAAAGAGTGTTCTGCATCAACACACCTGAGAGCAGGCAGCATGATTCTATTGACTGTATAATACAGAAATTTTCAGATGTGTTTAAAGGTTTTGGTGCACTACCCTTTACATACAAAATCCAGCTAAAAGAAAATGCACAGCCTGTTGTACATGCTGCAAGAAGAGTTCCAGCACCATTAAAAAACAAGCTAAAGAAAGAGCTGGACAGAATGACAACTCTAGGTGTAATCAGAAAAGTTGAAGAACCGACAGACTGGGTTAATTCCATGGTGTGTGTGACTAAAAAAAGTGGTGATCTGAGGATATGCATGGATCCTAAGGATCTCAATGAGAACATCAAACGTGAACATTATCAGATACCCAAACGTGAAGAAATAACAAGTGAGATGGCAGGTGCCAGATACTTTTCAAAGCTAGATGCATCTCAAGGCTTTTGGCAGCTGAAACTGGATGAAAGTAGCACAAAGTTTTGCACTTTTAACACGCCATTTGGCAGATATTGTTTCCTCAGACTGCCCTTTGGGATAATATCAGCTTCAGAGATATTCCACAGAGCGATGGAAAACATCATTGAAGGACTGGATGGTGTCCGAGCCTATGTCGATGACATCATAATCTGGGGGTCCACAGTCCAAGAGCATAACGAACGTCTCACAAGAGTAATGGAACGCATACAAAGGTATGGACTGAAATTAAACAAGAGTAAATGTCAGTTTGGCGTTCAGGAGGTTGTTTTCCTTGGAGACAAGCTTTCTGCACAAGGTGTACAGCCTGACAAAGAAAAGATCAAAGCCATACAAGACATGCCAAGACCAAAAGACAAAACGGGTGTACTACGTGTAATGGGGATGGTTAACTTCATTGGTAAATTTATTCCCAACTTATCTGCAAAGACGTCCTGCATACGTGAGCTCCTGCACAAAGAGAAAGAGTTTGAATGGACAACAGATCATGAGCGAGAGTGGAACAAGCTTAAGGAAACACTTACCACCGCACCTGTGTTGACGTTCTTCGACCCAACAAAGAAGTTGAAGGTGTCAACAGATGCTTCTAAGGACGGAATAGGTGCCGTACTACTTCAAGCAGAAGATGAGTTCTGGAAACCAGTGGCCTATGCCTCCAGGTCTATGACAGAGACCGAGTGCAGATATGCTCAGATTGAAAAAGAATGCCTGGGGCTGGTGTTTGGCCTTGAGAAATTTCACAACTACATTTATGGGCTACCATCCTTCACAGTAGAGACAGATCATCGTCCACTAGTCTCTATCATTAAGAAGAATCTGAATGAGATGTCATCAAGGATTCAGCGTCTCATGATGAAAATGCAGAAATATGGCTTTGAACTGATTTACACACCTGGCAAACACCTTGTCCTTGCAGATGCTCTCTCACGAGCATACACAATGAACAGTGTGAGTACTACAGAGGAGGATGTGCAGATTCATGTGAACATGGTGTCAGCTTCACTTCCTGTATCAGACCAGAAATTCAAAGAAATAGCTGAAGAAACAGCAAAGGACGCAGAGCTGCAGAGTGTCATCACAAACATGCAGAATGGATGGCCTGTAGGATCCTGCCCACTCTTCTATCACATCAGAGGTGAACTGACTGTAATTAATGGACTGTTACTGAAACAAAGCAGAATAGTTATTCCACAAACACTGAGACAAGACATTTTGAAAAGAATTCATGAAGGACATCTCGGTGTTGAAAAATGTAAAAGAAGGGCGAGAGACAGTGTTTTCTGGCCTGGAATAAACAGAGACATTGAAAGACTTGTAAGCAAGTGTGAAACATGCCAGACGCACAGAAATAAGCAGACAAAAGAGCCAATGATAGTGACAGCTGTACCACCTGCACCATGGCACAAAGTAGGGATGGATTTATTCCACCTCAAAGGCAAAGACTACTTAGTGGTCATTGACTACTACTCAAATTACCCTGAGATGGCAATGCTGACAAACACATCGTCAACCTGTGTCATAACACATGCAAAATCCATCTTCGCCAGACATGGTATTCCAAACACAGTTGTTAGTGACAACGGACCTTGTTTTGACAGCAAAGAGTGGCAAGAGTTTGCTCAACATTACAACTTCAGGCATCAAACCTCAAGTCCACTCTATCCACAAGCAAATGGAAAAGCTGAGAAAGGAGTCCACATTCTCAAACAACTCCTTAAAAAGGCTGATGACAGCAAATCAGATCCATATCTTGCTTTACTCAGCTACAGAGCATCACCGCTTGAGTGTGGATTATCACCTGCTGAACTACTCATGAATCGGAAATTACGCACGACACTGCCAAGCTACTCAAAACAAAAGGAATGTCCAAAGCTCAAGCAAAGACTACAGAAACAAAAGGTTAAGCAGAAGACATTTTATGACAAAACAGCAAAACAGCTTTCACTGCTGTCATATAATGACACAGTCAGGATTGAGAGTCCTGATGGATGGAAAACAAAAGCCACTGTGCTTGAAGAGGTTGCCCCAAGGTCATTCACAGTGAAGACTGAGGAAGGACAAATCTTTAGACGCAATCGTCGAAGTCTTATGAAGATACCAGATCCTGCTTCAGAGCAAAATGTATCACGCAGTGAAGCTCATCCAGCACCTTTAACAAACACTGATGGTGACAACCACACAGAGACGACAGCTCAACCTGCAGTCAGAAGATCTAAAAGGGAAATTAAAAAACCTGACAGACTTAATCTCTGAGCAAAGACAAGTTAAAAAAAAAAAGTATGTTGTTTATGTAAGTTGACAGGTTGAAGCAGTCTGTTTTAGTTCATCCTAAATGTTTTCATGACAGATGTTAATGTGTTTTCATATGTTTAAAAAAAAAAAAAGTTTATGTCAGATTGTTTGTTATAACCCAAAGAAAGGAGGATGTGATGATTAGAGGTAAATACCCCTACCACATGGTGTCGCTGTGGAGTCATGATTTAGATGTGTGTGTGGACTGTGATTGAGGTTAAGGGTCACACACAAAGGATACGGACAGATCAGCTTGATGTTGGAGCATGTGGTCAGATGTCATGTTGGACAATAAAGCTCTTGAATCAAAAATGAGCTTATCATGTTCTTGTTATATGAAACAGAACAACACAGTCAGTGCATGCAGGAGAAAAAAATCACAATTAAGTATCGATCTTCTTACTCTGGTATCATTTGGTATCAATACCAACGTTAGTATCGATATTATTGATATTTGGATCGACCCGCCCACCTCCATGTTTCCAATATGGCAGCTGTCGTCTGTCTTAAAATTGTCCAATGGTTGGGGTTGATCCATTGTTCCTCCAGTATGGGCTCTACACATGCACAGAGCCACTCAGTCACACAATTTGATAGGTGGCACTTTGAAAGAACCTGAAGGAGCACTGTGTGAAGCTGGAAAACATGTAGTGACACGACCTCATAGTGGCTTCTGCTATCAAGCATTTCCTTCTCGACCCATTTGTAGATGCTGTGGAGACACCAAGTTATTCAACCATAAGATGAAAATTCAGAAACACAACACTGAGACATGCTGATATAAAAAGCTGTGTGTAAGTGTATGCACATGTGCACCTGCATGTATTCTCAAATTTGATTTCGTTATTTGCACATGTGTATTTCCCCATGTGCATATTGCATCCCAGGCTGTGATCAAATATCCATAATGCCGGCATTGTGCTGTCACTTCTGATTACGTTGAGAGCTCCTTGTGTTGCCTGAAGCCTTGTGTGTGTTTTCACTCTGGTTCCACTGCTGCTTGCACCCCCTCGATGTCTTTCTCTTCATTACTCTGCTCACAGTCAGCTTTTCTCTGTGGATCAGACTCTGCTTGTGTTATTCCAGTCTTACTCACTGGAGTTGGAGAGAGGGGAAAATGGTGGGGAGAAGTTTCAGAAAGAGAACTTGGAGCTGGGAAGGGTTTTCATGTTCTAGATGAGAGAGACATAGGAAACATGGACGCTCACAGTAAAACACAAACAGCCAGACAGTGTTTAATCATCCGTGCTGCACTGGCTGTATATAGCTCTGGTACGGGCTTTTAAAAGGATTGCTTCTGCCGACAGCAGACGGCTAGACAGCCAAATAAAAGAGAGTATATGAATTTTTCCAGATTTACAAGACAATGTTCTGAGAATGAGGTTAGACGCAGCTCACTGGCAAAAATGTACTGACTGCGAGTAACACTGAAGCAGTGGCTCTGTGAGCTCTGAAAAACAGGTTTCAAGGTGCAAACAAAATGAGACCATGCGATGCAATTTCAAACTGAAGGGAAAATTTGTCTGAAACACCTGTTTATTTTAACCACATCCTGTTTGTTTTTTTATTCTATGTAAAAACTGTCAAATGTGCTGAGCTGACAGGAGAAGTATCCAGAAATCTTCCTGGTACACAGACAACCTGGGGTAGTTTTTACACCTGGATTGTTAGAAAGAAATTGTCCCAGAACAATCTTGGCTCAAATCAGGCTTATGTGGACAAAGAACTCATAACCCGACATAGAAAAAAAGAAAATTAGCCCAGGTAACCAAGAAAAAGAGATCTTGGCTGGTTGACAATCAAACTGTGGAGCCTGAGTGAGAGCACAATCAACCCAAGGACAAGGACAAAAAGCTGCTTGATTCCTCACACTTGTAGTAGAACACTTGTTGTAACAGATGCAGATAGCTGGTAGCAAATAGCAAAAGGTTTTCTTTGCTTATTGTTAGCATCCATATAACATCTGCAGGAGGAATCATGTTAGGCAAAACATCAACACATTATTCCAAAAAATCTGTGTTAGCTTCAAGACCTTTCTGTACCCTGTCTAACCAGGTGAATTTGTTCTTACCACTGGGCCCTCCACTCTTAGCAGTATGTAACGGTATGAGACCAGTTTGATGCCAGATTTCTTTTTTGTTTCATCAGTATGTAGTGACACACTTGTCCAGGTATTGTCTATATAGCACTGTGAGGTTCCAGGTAGCATCAGACAGGTCGCCTATTTTGTACTACATTCAACTTGGCTGCATTATTTCAGACACAGAACACGTGCTCTTCCACCTGCAGCTGCTGCTCAGCTGTTTGAGTTGAATTATGTGCAAGCCACCAATACATGGATGTAAAATTTGAGAAAAATGTACACTTATTTTTTGCACCTAATGCCTAAGATTTTTGCTTAAAGGTAGGATGTGCAGCAAATTTTATTACATGTTAATAAACATGGCATTCAAACTGGGCCCCTCCTCCTTTGATCAGTGCCAGCAGCAGCGTACACCCGCTCCATACCCGCTCAGTATGGACAGGTCGCCTATTTTGTACTACATTCAACTTGGCTGCATTATTTCAGACACAGAACACGTGCTCTTCCACCTGCAGCTGCTGCTCAGCTGTTTGAGTTGAATTATGTGCAAGCCACCAATACATGGATGTAAAATTTGAGAAAAATGTACACTTATTTTTTGCACCTAATGCCTAAGATTTTTGCTTAAAGGTAGGATGTGCAGCAAATTTTATTACATGTTAATAAACATGGCATTCAAACTGGGCCCCTCCTCCTTTGATCAGTGCCAGCAGCAGCGTACACCCGCTCCATACCCGCTCAGTAGAAAGCAAATTGTTGTGCTCTTTGTCCCTTGCTGCTCTTTAAGTGACTGAAAGTCGAGCCAACCTTCCCCTTCATTTAGGAGAAAGTGTTATGTGTTTGGCGTTTTTTCATTTTGCTACATCCACTATCGTAGCTGCTCTGATTAGCTTCTTCTACTTGCTATCATTAACACATAAAGTTACATGTGCATTGTGATTGGCTAGTGTAACCATGCTTAATCCCCACCCAGAAATGTCCTAACTCAACCAAAACATCAACATACTGGCAGAGAAGGGGGTTGAGGCAGACACAGACACTGGTTGTGTCTTAAAGCGATAAATTGCAGTCTCCTCTCTCCTTCCTGAGCTGCCATGTTGAAGGATGTCCCAAAGCATTAATTGTGCTCAGAGGAAAGAGGAGACTAATCGGAGGAGATATGTTTGAGCAAACACGATAGCAGATTTTGTGGAAGTCTTTTCACTGACAGACAGGCCCCCATATGGAATATCACTCACTGATTGGATGCTGCAGCGACTCTGACATCTCTACATTAAGCTTCACAAACACAATGCAGTTTAACGAGAGAGACAAGAACAAAATACTGAACACAACCATCATCAGATCAATATAACACAGGATAAATAACCAGTTTTTAATAACTGTTTAGGTCAGATTCGACATCCAATGAAATAATTCATGTAGTTAAAAAAATACATTGAATAAAAATATTTAGTTGCGATCAGTTATTTCTCTCTTTCATTTTCTGCATAGGTTCTCTTTTTCTTAATGAAGATGATATTAGTCAGAGAGAAAATTCTATTATAAAAAAAGAAAACTTGTTACATTTCCTTTGGAGGTCATAAAACTTCATCATGAGCAT
Organism: Halichoeres trimaculatus; assembly: GCF_033239565.1. Lineage (NCBI taxonomy): Eukaryota > Metazoa > Chordata > Actinopteri > Labriformes > Labridae > Halichoeres > Halichoeres trimaculatus. Next base: position 22,658,176 of record NW_027437192.1, read on the forward strand.
GAGGTCAGTAAAGAGTTACATGGTTTATATTTTCCCTGAGATCTAATAAATAACAAATATTCAATGTTCTTGAGACACAATAAATAAGGTTACCTTAATAAGTGTCAGACTTCAACATCAGGTACGCACTAGATAAAGACGAAATGATTCATAAATAATCAAATCATGACGCATACCTGTGTTTCTAAGCAGCACACAGAAAAAACAGAGAGCAGGTTTTCATGTGAACATGTTTCTAAAACAGGTTAAAGATACAGACAAATCACTGTTACTGTTACTGTTTAATTAGAGTTATTATATCGCAAATGTGCAAACACACAAACAGCTGTTAGAGCTGACTGACAGATGATCCAGAGGTGATCAGCTGATGCTGTCATTGCTGAAACACATCGCTTCATGTGATGCTTTGGAGAAAAGGACGTCTCATTGCTCTTAAAAAAAACCTCCTTGTTTCCTCTCTCCTCTTTTCATTTCCTCGCATCTCTCCCACACATCAAGAGGAGGAAGGAAGGATGAAACTTTGGAGCTTTGAGATGCACCCACTGACACACATGCATCAAGGCCCAGAAGTGATGATTGAGCAGGATCAGAATCAGAATCAGAATCAGAATGAGCTTTATTCGCCATGTATTTCCAGAATACAAGGAATTTGACTTTGGTTAAAGATGCACTCTCTTTGTACAATTGTTGTGAATAGAAAAACAGAGAAAAACACTAAATATTAAAAAAGTAGAAAAAATAGAACTTAAGTAGTAGAGAAAAATAATAATAACAATATTAAAATAAACAACTTTGAACGGAGTAGAAGAAAGATATATACACAATTTTAAGTTAAAAAAAAGTAGTGCACTGAGAAGACATATAATGTGCAATTTGCAAGACAAAAAATTGAACATGACAAATGAACATGAATGTGCAATAGAGACAGAGGCTTTAGCTGTACATGAGGTACATATATGTTGTTTTAAGGCAGGTTAACTGTTCATCAGAGTAACAGCCTGGGGGAAGAAACTGTTCCTGTGTCTGGACGTCTTGACACACAGAGCTCTGTAACGCCGGCCAGAGGGAAGCAGTTTAAAAAGTTTGTGCCCGGGGTGTGAAGGGTCTGCAGAGATGTTGTCAGCCCGCTTCCTAGTCCTGGACCGGTATAAGTCCTGGATGGACGGCACGCTGGCTCCAATGATTTTTTCTGCAGCCCTGACAGTTCATTGTAGTCTGTGCCTGTCGTGTTTGGAGGCTGATGAAAACCAAACCGAGATGGAGGAGCACAGGACAGACTGGATGATGGAGGTGTAGAAAATGATGAGCAGGTCCTGGGGCAGGTTGAACTTCCTGAGCTGTCTGAGGAAGTACAACCTCTGCTGTGCCTTCTTTCTGATGGAGTCTATGTGTGAGGTCCACTTCAGATCCCGGGAGATGGTGGATCCCAGGAACCCGAAGGAGTCCACAGTAGACACGGTGTTGTTAAGAATGGTGAGGGGGGGTGGAGGAGGGGGGTTTCTCCTAAAGTCCACTGTCATCTCCACAGTCTTGAGCGGGTTCAGCTCCAGGTGGTTCTGACCACACCAGAGGACCAGCTGTTCCACCTCCTGTCTGTAAGCAGCCTCGTCACCATCCTGGATGAGACCTATGATGGTGGTGTCGTCTGCAAACTTCAGGAGTTTCACAGAGGGGTCCCCTGAGGTGCAGTCATTAGTGTAGAGGGAGAAGAGCAGTGGGGAGAGCTCACACCCCTGGGGGGCGCCGGTGTTGACTCTCCGTGTGCTGGATGTGATGGACCCCAGCCTCACCTGCTGGGTCCTGCCAGTCAGGAAGCTGGAGATCCACTGACAGGTGAGGGCTGCCACAGACAGGTGGGAAAGCTTGTGGTGGAGGATGTCAGGGATGATGGTGTTGAATGCCGAGCTGAAGTCCACAAACAGGATCCTCACGTACGTCCCTGCAGAGTCCAGGTGCTGTAGGATGTAATGCAGTCCCATGTTGACTGCATCCTCAGCTGACCTGTTTGCCCGGTAGGCAAACTGCAGGGGGTCCAGCAGGGGTCCTGTGATGTCCTTTAAGTAGCTCAGCACCAGGCGTTCAAAAGACTTCATGACTACAGATGTCAGGGCGACAGGCCTGTAGTCATTCAGTCCTGTTATGGAGGGTTTCTTTGGGACTGGGATGATGGTGGAGCATTTGAAGCAGGAGGGCACCTCGCACAGCTCCAGAGATCTGTTGAAGATCCGGGTGAAGATGGGGGCCAGCTGGTCCGCGCAGGCCCTCAGACATGAGGGGGAGACACCATCAGGTCCTGGAGCCTTCTTGATCTTTTGTCTCTGGAACTGCTGGCACACATCCTCTTCACGGATCGTCAGTACGGGTGGGGGGGGTGTCCAGGGGGGCAGGTAGTCCTTTGTTGGTGGGATGAGTGGGGGGTGTGAAGGAGTCTGTTTCGAACCTGGTGTAAAACAGATTCAGCTCCTCAGCCAGTTGAGGGTTCTCCACAGGGTGGGGGGATGGTCTCTTGTAGTTGACGGCCTCCTGAAGGCCCCTCCACACCGACACAGGATTGTTAGCTGAGAATTGTCTTCTCAGCTTCTCAGAGGAGCTCCTCTTAGCTGCTCTGATCTCCTTTGTCAGCATGTTCCTGGCCTGCTTGTACAGGAGCCTGTCCCCACTTCTGTAGGCCTCCTCCTTGGCCTGGCGAAGCTGCCTCAGTTTCCCAGTAAACCAAGGCTTGTTGTTACTGTACGTGCGAAAGGTCTTGGTTTGCACGCACAGGTCCTCACAAAAACTGATGTAAGATGTCACAGTGTCACAAAGTCCATGAATGTCTGTGGCTGCAGCTTCAAAGACGCTCTAATCTGTGCAGTCAAAACAGGCCTGAAGCTCCTGCCTTGACTCATCCGTCCACTTCTTCACAGACTTCACTACAGGCTTTGCAGATTTTAATTTCTGCCTGTAGGTAGGAATAAGGTGGATCAGACAGTGATCAGAGAGTCCTAATGCTGCACGGGGAACAAAGCGATATGAGTCCTTTATTGTGGTGTAGCAATGGTCGAGAATATTCGCGTCCCTGGTGGGACACGTGACGTGCTGTCTGTATTTTCGGAGTTCATGGCTGAGGTTTGCTCTGTTAAAGTCCCCTAAGATGATGAGCAGGGAGTCTGGATGCTTCCTCTCCACGTCTGTGATCTGGTCGGCGAGCTGCTGCTGCGCCTCTGTTACGCACGCCTGAGGTGGAATGTAAACACTGACCAGCACAAACGAGGAGAAACATTCTATTTTTTTTAGTAAAATCCTGCAGACTATACCTTCAAACAGCATGTGCTGATCCAGGCAGCAGCTGTATGTGAGCTGCTGGTATCCTCTGATTCAAAAAGCTCCTGAGATGCTGCCAACAAGTCCCACTCATGACTATTGCTTTTAAGCTCTTCAGTTTGACAATTTCTTTTTCTCTTTTCCTCCTTTTACCACAGCTGATCCCAAACTTTGAGTTATAATGTTTATTTTTCTGAAAGATATACATTACTTCTCTCTGTTTCTTTGGTGCCAAGTCTTACAGAGAGACATTTTCCCACCCAGTCATGAAAATTATTCATAAAGTTTGGTTAACTGGAAGCAGAATAACCAGCCAGTCTGTGGGTTATTCTGTTTCTAGTTTCCATATGCCACCAATATAGTTTTACTGTTTAAAATCACCAGAATATGGCCACTACTTCATTCTTGTTTCCATTTTATGAATAAGAATGGAAATTGGGTGATGGCAGCCAAGAAATAAAATTTAAAAAAATATTCATCTGTCGATTCTTGCAAACCAAGATTCAATATTTGAACAGTGAAACAGCCTTCAGAAGTCACAAAAACATTAAATGTTTTGAAATCTAATTTTATTGTTTTGTTAGGAGATTGGGACACCAAGTATTGTGTGGTATTGTGAATTTGGATTACAAGGTAGTGGCTCTTGAAATCAACCAAATGTTCTCATCTGATATGGGAGATGAAAAGACCCTGAAAGATGACGAATACAAATGCTTTTTTTTATGTTGTTTTTAAGATGGCTGTGTTTTTCGGAGCTTACTCCACATTTTGTGTGTCTACCTGTGAATAATAACTACAGGACTGGATCTCATGGAAATGCACACCTGTATCCATGCCTGATGGAACAGTCATAGGTCCAAGTACCCTCCTGCATAAGCAAGAGGAGCAGTAAAACTAACACACATGCTCACACCAACGAGCAGCGATCAAATCCACACGAGAACACCCTTTCATTTGCCTCACTATCCAGACATAAAAATGCTTTTTATGGAGAAGTTTGACAGTGAATAGAGACATTAACGACCACAGTATGTTCCCCCGTAATAAAACTCACACTTTCCTCTGGATGTGCCCGTCGTAATGACTCTTCATGAGACAGAGAAAACCCACTTTTATATTGATTACTCTCATATTTCATTTTCATCTTATGAGACATCTCCGGAGAGGCAGAGAGTAAAATGTGCTGCCAGATGAGCTTTGGGCTTGGAGCAGACTGTTTTTCCCAGCAGGCTTTGAGGTAATAGATCCCTGCTGCAATGGGAAGGACCAAACTTGGTAGACGAGTCAAGAGGAATGTGTATACCCAAGCGGCAACCTCCGGTCTAAAAATTTGGGGTAATGCAAAAGTGCTAAAACCTGCAGTTTATTGAGTGTCCACTTGGGGCTTGATCCAAAAGTACCTGAAACCACAAACACACCAAGTAAAAAAAAAAAGACTTTTTTTACAGCAGGAAAAAATATCAACAGTTCTACAGTTACATTTGGCAGACGTTTTTGTCCAAAGTGACGCACAACACCAGGAAGATATTAAACGGAAGGGAAAACCTTAGTAAGTGCAGGTGCTGCCATTAGTGCAAGATGATTTTTCCCCCCATGTAGAATAATGTAGCCGTAACTGATCACAATTAATTGCTGCAAAAGTATATTTCAACGTCAAGAAAATTCATTGATTTGTACTAAATATTCTCTAAGAGCTGGGTCTGAGACCTTCTGACTCATTCTACCCCTGAGGACAAAGAGCCGCGTTGAGCTGGGAGCACCAGGTGTGTTTCACAAGCAGAGTGTAGTGGGCCAGAAGGAGTGTAGACCTGGATGAGGGACCCCAGGTAGGCAGGAGCCATTCTTGTCAATGTTTTGTAAGCCAGAAGACAAGTTTTTGAAGGCCTGCTAGAAGAGAGTTGTAGTAGTCGATGTGTGAGAGCACAAGGGCCTGTACCAGAAGCTGTGTGGTAGGGTCGGATCCTCCTGATGTTACAGAGAGCACATCGACAAGATCGAGCAATCGAGGCCATGTGAGCCTCAAAGGTCAGCTGGTCATCAATCATGACACGCAGATTTCTGGCAGAGTTTGTGGCACAAGTTGATTGGAATCAAGCTAGACCCTGATCTGTGGTTGAACTGAGGGACAAGCTGGAAGGATATATGTTCACAGCCTGGTTTGAAAATGTCTCCTGCTGATTCCTTAGGCCATGTCCACACGTAGCTGGGTATTTTCAAAAACAAATATCCTCCCCTCGTTCTATTTTACAAATACTTCCGTTCACATGCAGCGGGTAAATCTGCTGGTGAGTGTGGCTTGAGGCATGCCAAACCCATAATGGGCAGTATTTTCCAGACGTAAAACCCATGTCAGCCAACCAGAATGTGTCATTCAGCTGTGACGTTTAAGAACTGAAAACTCTGTTTACCCACGTCTACACAAAACCATGAAACTGGAGTTCTCCAAAATCTTCACTTTGGCCAGAGTTTTTAGAAAACATCGTTTTCTGTGACATACAACTGCGGTTTCGTGTGGATGACAGGCATTAACGTATAAAAATATATGCGTTTTCCTAAATACCCGGGTACGTGTGGACATGGCCTTAAACAGCACACTATGTACAGGGGGTGAGGTTTTTTCTAACTTCTCAGATTAGATGATAATAAAAACACGAGTTGGCCCAATCAGAGGCACAGCTCAGCTGACTGACAGGCAAGGCCCGAGAGCTGTTAGTGTGAAGGCTCAAAGCCCACCCCAGATGGAGTGTTAAAATCCAGAAGTAGTAACTGATTGTAAACCATATGCAAAAAAACTAGACTGGTGTGCTGATCCTCCCAGTGGTATGCCACTGGTCTTTCTTCAGAATAAGATATTTTCTTATATTTGGTGGAGGAAGCAGAAGGCCACAATCAGGCTGTTCACTAGTGGTCCTGCTTTTTACTTTCACAAATGTATTATATTATTATGTCTCTACTGATGTCAGTGTGACTTAGAAATGTAAACAAAGGAACTCGTTTTTTTTCTCATGTCTGTTTTCCCCTTCCGCACAGGTGGACACCTAATCGGACTCAACATGCAGGAGGAATGAGAGTAGAAACTTCTTTGTAAAACTGAAAATACCTGGTGGTGAAGGTGTGCAAATCTCAAGCCTATGAACTAAACAAGCTTCTTTTGTCAGAAGGTGGATTTAGTGACAACAGTACTTGTGGAATTTTCTGGACCAGGGGACTAATGAGGCCCACGTATTTCTGCTTAACTCACTGTTGAGAGTTTGAGCCCCACCGTCGGCTGACTTTCTTCAGTTTTTCAGAACTTGATTTCAAAATTCAGAAGGGCCAAATGGAAAACTGTCTTAAAGGTGAGCACATTGCCTGCACAATGTGATGACCTTATCTGAAATCAATGAAATATACTCTGCCAGTTTAAATGTCACCTAAAATCACCTCAATCTGGAAAGCATTACCATGGATACTTAGAATATCGCTGAGTATACTTGACAAAAGTCATTTGACTTGAACTCTCAAGACCCAAACAGCACACCATGTGATGTAGGCAGAAAGAAAAACATATGTTTGGTCTGAAAAAATAAGTGAAAGAAACCAAATGAATGAGAGTAGGTAGAGTGCCTACTTCTATGGAAGATTTCCAAGTATAGCATACACTTCTCTTGGCAATATGTTCGGGTCAAGTTGTCTCAAATAGAGCAACACCTGCAAGCTAGTCTCCCAACTCTTGCTGCACTACTTTCACATCTTCTGTGTGAGTCTCACAATCTAACTAAGTATCTGATCAATCAGTTATCTATTTCAGCTGCAGGGTTTCCGGTCTCTGCCTCTGGTGCTGCTCTCAAACTTTCAGCCCACTGAGATAAAGTTTTAATCTCACAATGTGAGCTGAATGACTGACTGAGTGACTCAGTGGTATAAGTGTCCCTGCTGCAGCTTCTGTGCTGGCTCTCCACTTTCTCAATAAAAGGGCAAACTGACCTCCTCCAGATGATGCACTTACTATTGACGAGATCCTCATACGACGCCACTGTAAAGTCACAAACTACTCCTTGGAGCAGAGACAAGTTTGACAATTCAATATAGAAGCAGATGTCATTGAGTTCGATGAAATTGACTGAACAATCTTGTAGCAATCAAGAAATCTAATTCTCTGAAAATAAACAAAAAAATAAATAAATACGTCAATAAATAAGTGTATTGCTGTAGAAGGCCTGTAATAACTCGGTCAATTTATTTCATTTGGATCAATTGAATTCAAAATAATAGTAAGAGTGTTGCTAGGCAACTCTGTCCCAATAATGTAGTACACTCCAGTATCACTGTGAATTTATACAAATGCATCAAATATGACTTTATCAATTTTATTTGATGAAGGAGGCACTGTTCACTCGAGGCCCTTGACTAAAGAGGTTCATGTTGGACAGCAATCTGCCAGGCTCCCCTTCAACATGAAGGTCACGTCTTCCTCCCCTCGCACAAAGACAGGAGGCAAAAGTGCTCCACAGCTACTTAAAGTAAAGCTATTAGAGTAAAAGCTACAGGCTCTGGTGCATTATGACTGTATTTTTGTTCCTCTAGCTTCAGAGAAAAAGAGCAAAATGTGTACATATCTGGAACAGATTGACCCCGAAGACAGAGATCATGTCATGGCTCAAAACTAAACCCATTGTTCTGTTAATTTGTTTTATTTATACTTTTTTTTTTTGTATAGTATTGCTTTTGTTTAAAAAAATCTCTCACAATCGGTAACTGGAATTGAGAAGCCGGAAGTAAATTGAGCAGCCAGGGTGCACAAAAATGGAAGCTTACTTAATCTGTGTCAAAACATTCAGTTTTAAAAAGTAGCAAAACCAACTGAATCACAGGTCACGGCTATTTCAGTGTAAGGTCAAGACCTTGAAGGAAAATACTCCAAAAACATCCTCTTGACAGCCATAAATCAAGTGCTGTCATTAAAAATGCTGTTTTGTAACATTGTGAAAAATGTGATGTTTGTCATGTGACTATAGGTGTTATGACGGCTATGACTGCTCTTTTCAAGGAAGGAAAAGGTGAAATGCATTGTTTGCTCACAATGGGCCTCACTCACAAATTTGTAGACCTGAATTTGTGCTTTAACCGTATGTATGAACATTGATGCACAAATCTGTGATTCATCATGTTTTTCTTACTTGAATTTGTTCTTACTCTGCGATCAAATTTAGGACCTCTTCAGGCTGCGTACCCACAAACTATGGTGGTCCGCTCCCCCAGAAAATGTTAACACATACACTTTTAACCAAATTTAAACTGCTTTCAGTACAAGAAAAAATACTTTGACAAAATTCAACTCTAGGAACTGTGAATTGAATAAATGTATCAAATGACCATGAAATTGACACCTATTCATCCTTATACATATAACATTGAATCTTAACTTAACTTAAATACTACGTTTTACACTTACAGTTTTCCCAGGTGCTTTGTAACATTTCTCGAATCATACCTGCCATTTGCAACACAGTAAGTGCATGTCTCAGAACAGTTTGTAAAAATAGCAAAAGAAAACATGCATCACCTTCAAAAGCCAGTCTCTTTCTCAAAATCTTTTGTTCATGTCTCAAAAGTGAATTTTTGTGTCAGTGCATCAAATGAGGATTCCTTATGTCAGTGTGTATGGATAGGACAGTCAAAGTGCTTCGTCATGTTGTCAATATAACAGTGTACCCTGGAGGGAAGTTCTGATGTAAATTATGCCTAAAGTTTTGATGACAGTTGTAAATTATGAATAACATTTTAGAGTATGTGGGGGATTCATTATAAGAGAAGAAGCATATTTATATTTTCACTTCCACTGTTTGTGCTGTAATTTGTTGACTGACCCCATAATTTACACAGAGAGAAGAAGGCGCTGCATAGCACAAAGAAAAAACAAAAACAAAAAAAGGTAGAAATGTGAACATAGATCAGTCTCTTGAAAACTGTTCATGCAGTGCTGTGGGAATTACAGAGCAGTGCAGTCTTCCTACACCTCCTTATGTTCCTGTATGCTGGGCCACAAATTGTCATCCACATCACAACAAAGATCTTCTCTATCCACAAAAAGTCTGAATGATTGAGGACACTTGTTTCCCCAGCTTCTGGCTGCATCCTTCAACCAACCTCGCCCATTGTAAGCTTATGATGGAGAACATGGTCCACAGGTGTGATAGATCTTTATTGTCCTTTACCGGAAATTCATTGCCACTGTCTGTACAGAGGAAAGTACACATACATACTTACCAGCTGATGGTTCATGAGGTGAGTCTTTGAGCTATTCCAGAAAAAAACGGGTTGCTTCAGTGCTTCACACATTTCCATTTGTTAGAGAAAGTCAAGACTGACCAGGGAGAAATTCACCAATCCAGGCAGATTTAGAGAAAAAATGTCCAAGGAATTGTGTGGAGAGATGCTTGACATGTTAGGACAACTTGTTCAACTTTTTTGCATGTGAAGACTTATGAGATGAACCAATGACTAAATATTGGGGGATGAGACTATTCAACAGAGACCCATGATAATCCATTTTGATCAACATGAGATAAGCAGTTAATAAAGTCGGAAACAGCAGAGAATTGTACTTAACCATTTGCATGGATTTCCCCAAGCATTTGCAACTTGTTCAAAGAAATGATAAACTGCTTTCTTTTTTCAAGGCCTTCCCAGGCCAGCTTCACTGTTCATTTATACTTATTCATTTTTCATTTCATTCTGTCTTAATATGTGGTTTATGTTTTGGATAGCTGTTGCGATCTCCCTCACAGCACCCAGGAGCACCAGCTGAGTGTTGATCACGGTATAAAGACTCCCAGTCAGGGGACCAGGGGGTGAGCTGCGTGGCTGCCGTTAAGGGCAATGGCGACTGTTAAGGGTGATGGCGCCTCCTCCTGATGCACCGAACAGATGTCTTTATATTGATGAATTGGGGTATGGTTGTATGCTGATTGCAGGTCGCTGGCACGCGCCTGTCAGTTTAGAATGATTCTGATTCACTAACATATGCACAGTGGTGAGAAGAAAAATGTCTGGTGTGCATATGTCATGAAACTTGTGATGAAACACTGAACTTGTGAATACGACCCAATGAAGTCAGAGTAGTTACCTCAATGTTTGGCAGCTGATTTATTATTTTCCAGATGGTGTGTGGTGTGTTGGAGTTTCATCTAAAGAGAGAACAGAGAGCAGGATCTGAAGTTTTTGTGACTAAGTGATTGCAACTTTGACATTTACACTCCACTTGTGACAAAGAGGCATTATACTTAAGTCTTGTGTGTTCTGTGCAGAAACTTTGAGGCTCAAAATAAAACACCATAATTCATGGAAATGTGGCATTGCAGATTACACTGCCTTACATAGCGGTGAGTAAAAATCCTTTCAGTTACAGCCTTTTCCTCCCCAGATCTGACTCCATAATAACCAATCAACAGAACATGTAACACTGCCCAGCGCTACATCAGATGAGATGAATCACCCGGTTGTGAGAAAGTCTTCATTACAACCTCCCAGTTACCAAACGCCACGGCTGTGATTGAAGCATTTGGCTGCACACTTATGAAAACCCATGTTTTTCAATGAGACACTTGTAATCAAATGAGGTCCATGATTATTTCAGCACAAAAACACCAAGGAGATAAAACCATGTGTGAAATCTACCGACTGGCTGTGATGCTCACTCTCTTTCCTTCTTTCCCATCTCTCATTCATTTTTTCACTCTTTTTTGCATTCTGTCTCAAATCCTTTCCCTCATTTTGCCACTCAAAACGATTCGCTTTTGATGTCTCTGACTGATCAGTGATTCACATTTCGTCCATCTCTCTGTCGTCTCTCTGCAGCTGTCTGCTGTGTCTCTTTTCCCTCTTTCTATCTCTTCGTGCGTTCATCATTAATTCATGCGATGCAGCACAGCAGAGCGCAGTGAGTGATACACTTCAACCATAACAAACAAGCCCAAATATCTGCACTCAGCAGGAATGATCTGCATCGACGAGGACCGAGAGGACGAGAGTGAAATGAGGATTCAGCTGTCAAACAGCAACTTTTTCCTGTTTCATCAGAGCTTGTTTTGATATTTAGATTATTTCTCAGATTGATGAAAGGAACTTTCATCATACTTGATTTTTTTTCTGATTCAAAAGGAATATTAAAATATAGTGCTGAAGCATGACGTGATCTTAAAGTTAGATTTAAATTTTTAGCAAAGATGTTTCTTTGTTTTCCATTAAATACAGAGAACTTAAGTTTTATTTTTCTATTTTATTTCAAGATGTTTCCTAAGTATTGAACACGCAGCCTTTTTAATAAGACACTAGTGAGCTGTCAAATAAACTTTAAATATTAAAATCCGCTCATTATCGTGATTAGTTGCTGCGTGATAAGTCTTAAAACACCTTTCTCTCTTTTTTCCAGTTTATCTCTTGAAAAACCCTGAAGGTAAGCCGGCAGTTTCTTCTCCATTTTGTTCCCACTTTGCTGTGGAGTTTTATTGTTTAGGTAAAATAAAAAATAATTGATGGATCAATTTGAGCTGACATTATCTCACATACACAACCAGCCACGTACACGCTTCGTTTAGGTCATCAGAGAGATTAAGCCAGTCACGCAAAATTACAGCTTGAATGAAAAAGCTCTAATTCTAGCCCATTTTCTGATAAGTGCCTCATCAGCTTATCACGCCCTCTTCCCGACAGAAAACTCTAATTTTGGCTCAAGGATTTGTCTACAACAGTGTTAAAAGTTCAGCCTGACAGGAGCAGCCCGGGCGCTCGCTGTGCTCGGACGCGGGCTTGTCCTTGAAGAAGAGGAGCCTTCCAGGACATCGAGCAGATTCCATCCCCTGAGGAGAGAGCTGCCTCTGTGCACTTTCCGCTGGCTCCTGTCCCCTCTCGGTGGACGGACCAGTTCTGGCAGGCTGTTTGTCAAAATGTCACAATATCGAGTGAGCCTATAGGAGTGTGTTCGCTCATACTGAGAGCCCTGTCATCACTGTTAAGACTGTACTGCTGGTGGATTAGTCTGCTGGATTTGTGTCTGCATGGGTCTGCTTTGATATTTTCTGTACTGTTATGAAATAAATAATAATAATCATCTGTAGCTCCACCTTCTGAGACTGGAAACCAGAGTAGTACTCTACAAAACAGACCCAACAGAACAATCATACTACATACTACATACTACATGCAACAGCAGCTCCTCTGGGGGGTTCCAAGGCATTCCCAGGCCAGCAGAGGGGTGTAATCTCTCCATCATGCCTCCATCGAGGCATCCAGGAGGCATCCTCACCAGATATCCAAACCACCTCCACACTGTGGAGAAAGCTCATTTTAGCTGCTTGTATTTTGGATCTTGTCCTTTCAGTAACTACCCACAGCTCGTGGCCATAGGCGAAGGTTGGAATTAGATTCACCAGTAAATTGAGAGTCTTGCCTTCTGTCTCACCTTCATCTTCACCACAAAAAATTGGTATAGCATCCACATCACTGCCCACCCAATGTCAAGTGTCTATCAATTTTTTTCTTTGTTAATGAGCGTATGTTCTCAAATCTTTACAAACACCTGGCAGGTTTAAACAACTTGTAGCTAGCTTACAGTCATGGTTAGTTTCTGGAGTCTCTGCTGGCTGCCTTGTGAGCTGGTAGCAAAACAACACAACCAGTCACAGCTTGCTATTCATACCCTGTTTCTTTACATATACAACTAGTGATAACGACTTTTAGTCTGTTTCATTTGTTTCAAGGTACAGGGAAAGTGTCTGTTTCCTCTGGTTCTAGTTTAAAAGCTAGGCTAACATTTTTCAAACTGCAGCTTGGAATTTATCAGTGGCAGCTGGCCAATAGAGGGCACTAGGGCGCCGCCCTACTGTCTTTACCGTCAACATTACCTTGAAGAATGAGATATTAAAATAAAAAGAAATAATAAAATCTAATGTCCGGAACTATATGTGTATATATATTAAATTTGCACAATGAATATTATATATTTCATGATGAGTAAAGTTTTTTAATTCATCTGCGTTATCTGATTGACGTGTTTACGCCCCGGGGCACAGAAATCTTTGGCCATAGACCCTCGTTATAAATTGTACATGCGCAGTGGCTCCTCTGCAATACAAAAGATAGGACCATGTTGGGGCGCACCTTTCTTGCGCTCAGAGCTGAATGCAGCATACCACAACCCCTCGCTGCGGAGCCGACGTCACACCCGTCTGTTATCAAGTGTGGTTGATTGACAGGTCGAGCTGAGGGAGTAGGAGACGATCAGATGGAGACGTAAAATGGAGAGAAAACATAAAGAATACAGTGAAGTTGCTCATAGCATCACCTTTTGAGAGGAGAACGTATTAGGAGAAGGTGAATGTGAAGACGTGGACCTTAACTGTATAATGTTGCAATAATGTTGCTTTTTTTGTTTTGTTTGCATTGATGTAAATACACAGGTGTGATACCCTGGCGCGTTTGCTTGCTTATCAGTATATATCTGTTTTGGAGTCATAGCCCCCCTGGATAAAACTCCACCAGTTGCCACTGCAATTTAGCTGGGTAAAAAGTCTCGTCATACCACTCTTTCTGAACAGAGATGTATTTTGAGGAAACTGTACCTGCAGCTCGTGTGTCTAAACTATGTTTCAACTAAACAGTCTTTCAGCCAAGAAAAACTTGGCTCAACAGTTCATAAAAAAACTGATAATCCAACACAACTGCTAGTACCTGTGTTTGAACAGCAGAAAATAGTCTTTACAATCAGTGCCTGTGGTAACACAATAGGCGCCGCCGTCCCTTTATACACTGATGTAATCACAATGATTGCTTCAACATATTTATTCCTGAGACACGTTTGATTCCTATGATCACAGGGACTATTTCTGGACTTTATCCCTGGGGAAAAGGTATGTTTGACTTCCTTCAGGTGTTTTTGAAGTATCATTAAGCATGACTCACAGAGTGGGGATAAAGAGTGAAAGCAGGCAGGAATTAGCTGTCTTGGGAGAAATATCTTGTCTGACTAAACAGTTATCAAGGAGCTTCTGATGTTTACAAGGATGTTGTGTTATCACCGGCCAAGCCAGGTGTGACATTTTTCCATGCTGCCTTTGCTTGGCGAAGCCAACCAGCTGCTGTTGAGGAAACAGGACTGGGCTGTGATAAAGATTTATGCGACAGTTCTAATAAAATGAAAACAATTACTTTAAAGCCCCCCCGAATGATTGGCTGCTTTATGGACCACATAGCCCTCCTCCTCCATGTAGCCACTTTAGACTTTTGTCAAACTTTGTACATGTTGCCATATACCTCTCACTTCATGTGTTTGTAGTTTCATTAAAGCATAAGGTAAAAACATGGCTATAAATGAGATCTCGTTCAACTCCTTTATAAGAGATTCCTTTTGGATACATTCAACATGTTATACATGTAGATGTTAAGCATTAAGAGCTCCTAATATACCAAAACAATACAAAAACTAAGTGCTAGCTTGACGCTAATGTCCAAAGGGTAACTCTAATGACATTCTAGCAGTTAGCATACATCAATATAATTTTTTATTTTATTTTTTTCAGCAGATATGTAACTTTTACGACCGAGTTTGAAGAGTTTCGGATGTTTTGATGACAAGCATTCAATGGTTTGATATGGTAGCACAACACTTTATAGTAACCGGAAATTTACATGTATCCTGAGATTTAACCAATAGAAACACCTATGGGAGGTGCAGTGTCATCCTTCATATTCAGCAAATTGTTTGAATTTTTTGTAGACACAAACATATTAGTTTTCTCCCCTGAGCACAAAAAATGACAGTCTATTTACTTTCCTTTATGGCTACTTTTGAGAGTTAAACAGCATAGTTATTACCGCAGTATTAAGATATATCACTGTGGCGTGATCAAACCGTAATGTGAGTCTCAGGTGAGAAGATGAAAATGTTTTTTTTTCCCTAAATAAATCAGAGTAAGACTGCAGTTGCTGTATCTTTCAAGCTGATTTAAAAAGCTACTTTTGTGCTATTAATATGTTGCACTGATGCAATAAGTAAAATTTATTTTTAGATTCACAAAGAAGACTTTCCCTCCAACTGTATGCTTCTTTTAGAGACCTCATCTGAACTTGGTTTAAATAATCTTAACCTCATCTTTAATAAAATGCCACCTGGAATGGTGTTGAAGTCAGTTAGTGGGCTGACCTGTTATCTTTAAAGCATCCGTCTCCCGGTCCATTTAATACTCCCAGGATCATTAATGGAAACTCACCATTGGAAAGTGCGCCCTAACAACTCCATTAGTCTTCTTCCTCTTTTTGTTTGCTCCTAAACACACATATTTTCAGTTTGCAATTTGCCTAATCGCCCGTAAACAATCATTGTCCTGTCCCTGAGGAGAGTTGGACCCTGCGCGCTGTGTTTGAACAATTATTGTTATGGCTTAGCTCCAGAAAGAAATGCTCAATTATCCAATCAGCACTTTACCCTTCCTGCATCTTTTTTTCATCTTTTCTCCAACAGCATGAACATGCGTCCTCCCCCGGCATCCTACCCTCCTTCACAAATGTATTCAGGGCTTCATTACACTTGCAAATAATCACATTATTGCCAAAGACACCCTGTGATTAACAAAGCATATGTGCATGTCAATGAGTTGATGCATAAACAATGCAGAATTGTTTTAATAAAGATGTGTCACTGTTGTCAGCACTGCTAAAGCGTTTATGTGGGTTTTTCGCAAAATGCCTTTAATTTGCCAAAACAGTGCCACTGAGGACAGAATAATTGAATGAGATAGAAATAATGAGTTAATATGAATGCATTAGAAGGTTCCCTCTGTGGGGAAAAACAAGTTAGGACATGATTCTTTAGGACTAACTTGATTAAAAGGAAACAGTGGGGGCGAAGGGGGAACTGGGCTTAGTGATTAATATTAAAAGTCAAATATCTCCTCCAAAATGAATCAAGTTTTCTGATGCTTCAGCTAAAAAACTTGAGCTAGGCTCTTGATTAATAATCCAGCACATCAAAATAATGCTAATGAGCAGCAGTATAATAGAGTCCGCTATAGTCATGTTGTGAAGCTTGGGCAGTAACACAAGATAAAGGAATGTTGGTACATGGATGGTTGACTTGAATTGATGGCCCCTCAGGAAGAGATGACATTTATTCTCTCTTGGTAATTTTTTTATTTCATTTTGAAATTAGGAAGCGCTCTTTTCAATTTGTTCAAGAAGCTTAAACATGTAATAATAATAAGTTGAATGATAAATGTGTTGGGTCTTATAGCAACAATACTTCTACTGCATACAAATCCCTGTGTGGCAGGTGTTTTGGAGCCCTAATAGAATTAAATCAGGCAGTGTCGATCAGAATTAATTATACCTAATGATACAAATAAGTATTATAAAGCTAATCAGCTACAGAAGCCCATGTTTCTGATGAAACCAAAGCACAGAGTGCCTGTATGTGCACATAAGAGGGAGGAAGACAGTGGAACAAGATGACGACACCACCGCAAAGGTGAGTGTTTCATGTTGAAAATAGAAGATTCAGTCCACTGGGTCTCACCAAGGTGGACCAAGTCTCCTGGAATTAAAGAACAAAGAGAGAGCACAATGCGCTCTGCCTGGTTCACTCCACAACATGATGATGTGGAGAAAGCTTCACTTTGAGCTGAGTGTGAGTGTCCAGCATGGAGACGTGTGTATAGGTGAAGCAGAAATAAAGCAACTTAAGCACACCGCTGTTACACAGCTACACAACTGCTGGATGGAGAGGGGTCAACTGCCAAGGCCATTGTCCTGTCTCTTAAAGAGGCAGTCTGCTGTTCTTAGGAGTGAGAGTTGCTGTGTTATTTTGAGCACCAGAAGTAAACCAACAAAGCAAAAAAAAAAAAAAAAAAAAAAGTTACACAAACACATTTCACAGTTTTACAATAAAATATTACACCTTGAAAACAAACAAAAAAAAAAAATTACCTAGGTTTGTATCAAGTTCCACAAAACATCATAATAATAAGTGTGTACCACTCAAAATGTTGGCTATGGCAGTACAACTAAAGTGACAATAGATCCTATGGCCTCAAAAAACACAGATTCAAGTGACCTTATTCACTCTGTAGCTCATTATGTTATTGGCTCAAAGTGTCCAAATAAGTTGTGCTATAATGTCTTAGGAACTTGTGAGATAAATTTAGGACCCTCAAACCATGGGAAGGTAACTGATGACGTCAGATTGTGAAAGTTTTGAATGATTTTTCAAAACTTGAACGGTTGCAAGCCATAGACTGTATATAGAGTGGACAGCAAGGCTCCGCCATTTATCATTGTACGGTTTTGAAGCCAAAATATCCCCATCACAGGCGCAGCCATTGGCAGCAATTGCAGCCTAAGTCTGCACAGTAGAGACAATGAGGGATTCTGGGAGAATCTGAGTGGAGCAGGGTGACAAAAACAATAATTATTATTTTTTCCTTCGAGAGTCTTATCACTTCTTAAGTCTACCTCCCAACATATTTTACAATCCACAAAAAAAAGACACAAGAACGGCAGCTATCAATCATCGTTAAACTTTATGTAAAGCCTTGTTTTTAACCTTGTATAACGAATGAAAACAAAACTTTTCAGAAAAAAAGAGACTTGAATACAAGGCAGCCAAATGATATCTTCAAATCACCACAACAATTGGACTTGAGAAACATTTCTACGGGGAGTATTATTTTTTTTAAGTTTGACCACAGCCCATCTGGAATGGCTGAAAAGCCAGATTTTTTAACCTTTACTGCTGCCAGCCACCAGGGGGAGCAGTGTTTGTGGAGACCTCACTCCGAACCGAGCAAGCGGGCGTGTATTTTCTTTTTTACAGTCCATGTTGGACTGTAAACCCCCCCCCCCCCCCCCCCCACCCCTACCCCCACCCCTATTTATTTACCTAGAAAATCATTCATTCATTCATTCATTCATTCATTCATTCATTCATTCATTCATTCATCCATTCATTCATCTTTTACTGCTTATTACAGGTGGCTGGAGCCTTTCGTACATGGTTCTTTTAGGCTTTATACTATACCTTTGGTGACCCTGCAGTAGCTTACATGACAACAGCTCAAAAATAGTGTTTCAAAAACTCTTATTTCAGCCACTGTCTGAAATGTTTTGTTTTAGCTGTCTCTTTAAAACTCTCCACTTCATAAACCCCCTTTCCTCTGATTGGCCAGCCCTCTGGAGGCCTGTCAAGGACAGGTCAGATCACCAACCGTAGCTTGTTAAGTTGCCTTGGAGTACTCCACTCAGACTATACTGCCTTCCTGTGTAAAGATGTTTTTATGTGAAATGCATCCCACCGTGCTCCTCCAATCTTTGCGCTGAGTTTTTTCTTTTCCTGGTGCTCCTCTTATCGTTTTCTTCTCCATGTTCTTAGTTGTACTGGCTTCCATCTACTACATGAGAGTGTGTAATTACTGTCTTCACTTGGGGATGTACATCATAATATCCGTTAACAGCTCTCCTTAATTGTGGTCAGTAGTCCCACGTGTTGTCTGCTAATTAGTCACCAGCCACTCTGTTCTCATCCCAGATTGGTCCAAACACGTGTCTATTAAAAGGCAGCGAGCTCCACAGGTGCAGACACTCATGCTGTTAATTAGTTGATAGCTCTGCAGGAAGTAATTAACTCAGTGAAAACACAACCTGTTTTACAATAAAACACACAACTCAACTTAAAATCCTGGAACAAAGCAAAACTCACTCTCTAAAAACAGAACAAAAAAGTCACCTGTGGGAAAAAGCACAGATAAATACACACAAACCCTTCACTTCTGCAGAACAACACTTTGCTTGTCTGATAAATAAACACTCATAAGTCTTGTAGGGTTAAGTTTAGCTGACATGTGTTACCTGAATAGGTTGTGTGTGGAGTCTGTATGACTTCAGGTGTGTTTGCAGGCCTTTTCATTGCTATCCCTTTATTACCAGGATCACACAAAGCCCTGAATGTGCCTGGATGGAGCAGGGAATCAAGATCTGAACACAGACTCTCAGATAAAGAGCTGAAGGCAACAGGGGGCTTAAGATTGCAGAGAGGAGAGTGAAATAAGTGATTCTTTCCTCTCTTTTTGTGATCTGCAGGTGGGAAGACCTGCGTGTTTCGATCTCAGAAGGATTCTGAGCCAGACAGCAGAGTTGGAATGCAAGGTTAATCTTTAAATTCTGCTTTTGCATTTCTGATGCTTTCCTGTCTTGTTTCTCAACAAAAGTAAAATAAGGAATGATATATGTGACTGTGCATCTGAACAGTGTCTGTGTGAGTGTGGGTTACATGTCAGCGTGACCATTATGATGGGTGAAATGAGGGTGGGGAGCACTGAGGGAGGGCAGTGAGTGGGTATTTGTGTCTCAGGTGCACTACAGGAAATGAAAAATGAAAATGAAAAAGGGAAAGAAAAAAAATGGAAGCGAAGAGCACTTGTCATTGGAGGCGGCTGCCATTTCTGACGGGAAATTAATAATATATTCTTGTAAATTTGCCGTGTTATTCTGGGTGGGCGGCTTGGATGAGAGCTGCCGCAGACTAGAAGCAGAGAAGAATGCTGATCAACTGAGGGAGAGCAAAAAACACTCATGAAATGTGAAGACTAATTCAAAGGCATTCAAATGAATAAAACCAATTATATTGAGTTTCATGTGCACAGATTTGTGTGTTAGCCATTTTCATTCCTGTGAAGGCTCTATGTTAATCTACTGTAATGGCTAATATGTACTGTGTGTGGTCACAATCGATGAAAAATATTGATTTGCAAAATGCAGCAGGTCTCCAAGGGCATGTAAAGATATTTAGATTGATGGTTTGAAGGAAACAAAGAGAAATCGACTGAAGGAGATATCTAGAGGATTCCTACAATTTTAGAGCAACCTCAGCCTAAGGTAAACTATCTTTTGCGTTTGTGTTAAAAGCAACATACTAACTCTCTAAGCTCTCTGGTACATAAACCAAAATGACCTGTCATGCATAAGCCGCTCACATATGGAGGATGGTGTTGTGAATTGTATTTTCATCAGGTCCTGAATGTGTTGCATGGATGCGGCAGAATCCTTCATATATAACAGTCACTTGAATAAATTGCAGTGATCATGTAAGCTAAACAGCGCACGGCTGGAGCTGCCTATTTAATGCCGTGTCTGTAGATTTACATTCTGCCCCGTGTCGTTTAGATATTGCTTTCCTGAGCGTGGAAGGTCAGCTCTCATTGCTTTGCTAATATCCTCAGGTCTTTTTCACATCTACTGAGGCATTCTCTCAGCCCCCTGACTGCGTTTGTGTGTGTTTAAGTGCATGCAGAGCCAGTTGTGGAGTGTATAAGAGCTCTTAGAGCCCCAATGTTTAGATCAATTTCATGGATGGCTTCTTCAAGACGCCACGACCTATTCATACATCAGCTATGTGGTAATGTAGTCATACAAACACAGCAGAAACCTGTGATACCCCTGTTGATTGTCAAGTTCTCAAAAGGATATACTTTACCTGCAGGATATTGGAGTATCATGTTTACTTTGATATGAATAGCTACATGGGATGACAGTATAAAGGTAACTATACCACAATCAGTAAGTGTAGTGACATTTATGTCAGGATATGCAGGTAACAATCTCAATAACCATGTGAGTACTTCAAGGTGAAAGCTGATTTTGTTTTTCCATTCAGAAGAAAAAAAAAACATTGTTGCTTTTTTTTCTCTTGGGCTTTGTGTTCACACTACAATATTGCAAAGCAAGCCTTAGCACACACCATCATGGGGCTATCGTTAAATCATTTCATCACAGTCTCCTTTTCCTGCAGCTAAGCCAAACAAATGGCATGCTTGATGGTAGCGATGGATGCTGAAACAAGTCGTGGATTGACTTGAAGCAGCAATGATGTCTGTCTGTCTGTATCTATCCCCACTCCATCCATTATGCAGCTGTGTAGTCCTACAACTCACCCTACACCTTGATTAAGGGATTAATTGGGATGCAGGTGGACAAGAAAAGCAGTTCACTTTTAGATAATAGCAACTATACTTATGACACAAATTTCACATTCAAAGTCATTGAAAGACAATGTTGGGTGTAACGAGTTACAAAGTAACACGTTACAGTAGGGCAAGTACTTTTTGAGCTAAAAAGTAGTGTAACCTTTGTCAGTAAGGCACAATATTACTTTTCCAAGGGACCAATTTGACAGCGACACAGCTGCGCAAATGCGCAATAGTTGCGGGCTCTCATTCCACATTGAGGCTCATACTCACAACAGCATGCAGAGAGCAGTCATCATGGCATTATTGTTTTTCTTGACAAGTGCTCTGTGACATTTTTCAAAATAAATAGCACAAGAGAATTGATGGTTATGTCTATCATAGTAGAACTTTATGTAGGCCTATACACGGAAATGAGATGGGGTTCTGCCCATGGTTGAGCACCATAAAAGTCACGTAAAAGTAATGAGTAACGTAAGAAGTTTCCTTCCATAGAGGGTAACTAAGTAAGGTAAGGGAATACTTTTTCAAGAAGTAACGTGTAATGAGCAAACACTACTTTTTAAAAGAAACTTCCCAAACACTGTTGATAGTGTAACGTAATGTCACAGAGTCACTTAGAGTAACAATTCTATAAATTTACAGTTTCATTTAGCAGATGCTTTAGTCCAAAGCAATGTACAACACAAGCAAGAATTTAGACTGGAGTGAAAAAGCTTAGCAGTGCATTAAGTTTGTTTGGTCAAAGGTGCTGCCATCTAGTGCCAGAAAAGTGCCTTTTTATAAGTTTTTATCACATCTAAAATGATTTAGCCACAATTGATAATTCAGTAACAACAATAAACAACATTGAATGATCAGCACTATCTATTCACTAAGAATATCAGCTATTCTGGCTCATCTATCCCTGAAGACAAAGAGGAGAAGGATCAGATTAATTGCCTGAGTGTTCCCTGAATGGCTGAATCTCCAGACATCTCTTAAAAGTAGAAGGGGACTCTGTGGATTGTATAGAGTATAGAGCAAAACCCTAAACAACCCCAGGCTGTACATTTTTAAAACTCAATCAGACACACAGAAACATGTTTTCTCTCATCTTGATTTGACTTTTTTTTATTGGCAGCTCTGCTTTGAAACCCCTGTTTATGTCTCTTTCCCCCCTTATTTCTCTATTTCTCTCCCACTTGGGTTTGATGTGGCCTTCCCCTCAGATGACTGCTGGGGTGTTAAATATTAAGTCTTTCTGTCAAAGACTAGTTGCTTTTGGGCATCACAAGTCAAGTCTCCCTTTCTCTCTCAGGTGGTGCTTTTATCAAAATACAACCTGGGGGATTTAAAGGCAAGCGGTTTGAGGAGGAGATGGAAAGAATAAACACGCTATTCGAATGGGGTTACAACATCACTCTCGCACTCAATGGACATATCCATTAATTATTGAAGCAGGCGCCTTGTCCCAACATTTTACAGTCTCTTACGTGTCATAAAGGATGACTCAATCCACTCGGCAAAGAGAGATCAAGGACAGGGCAAAGCGTGTGGCTCACTTTGATATCACCATCAACACTGTCATGTAGAAGAAAGTACAGCGCTCAACCATGTCATGTGGCATTAGATAAGATATTTTAGATTCTGCAATGTACAGCGTCATGGTATGCTACTATGAACAAGAACTCAGAGATCACAAGGAATGAAAAGGAGTAATGAGATTTTTTGTGCTCACATGTAATAAAATTACAATATGAGTAGAACATCTTTGATAAATATTCATGAACACAAAACTTGAGAGAAAAAAAAAATCACATAATTTGCAAGCCATAATAGAATTGTTCTTAGTTTCAACTGCTGTGCCGTTAGCCTGATATCGCTACATAATGACATTTACAGTTCGGGGGAATTTGGTCCTATATCAGTCAAAAAAACTTGTTCATACTTTTTTCATTGAGTATTTTGCAAAAGATATTTTTGGCAGTGGATATGTAAATGCTTATACAAGATTATTCTCTATATATTTTATTGTACAGTAACTGACAAGTGACAAAGTAGAATAAAACCCTCCGAGCATTGTCATCATGCACTAGTGGTTTGATGTGTGGTGCTGTCCATGGTGCTGATGCAACTCCCATGATATCACAGTTACAGACTATAAGCCCTATCTAAGCTGCATTTAAATGAACTGTCTCCAGAGCATGACTTTAAAGTCTGTTAGGGTGTCTCAGAAAGCACATTGCTAGTTAAGCAGCTCACAACCTCAGCGCGAAATGAGGCGTATGGCACAAGGAGGTCAGATGAAGTCCCTTAACCCTTGCATTATGTTGGAAAAAAATATTGTTGACCTTAAACAGTCAAAAAACAGGTAAAACCAATGACAGCTTTGTTTAAGCTTATATAAACATTTAGAAAAGAGGCAAACAAAACATTTCCAATCCCCAAACTATGTTTAATAACTTTTTAATTTAAGTTTACCCTTCTTCACAAACAGATTGTTTTTCATTCAACTCGCTGCATTTTCTCAGATTCTCCTTGTTCAATGTTTTCAATGTTCTCCACATGTTAGAAAGAATGTCTCTGTGTGCTGTCTGTAATTGTATCATTTCACACAAGAGAAATTGTTCTACTGTCCTCTTGGAAAGGATAGACCAGGCAAAACACACACCAAAACCTGTCGAAACCTGTGCTAAAATGCCCCCCTCCCCTCCGGTTTGCAAACACACTAAACTATAATAAATAAATCTAGACCTAATAAATATAATAAACTGCCCTTTTAGGTGGGGAAAAGCATGCTAAAGTTTTGTCCTTTTTTTCTTGTTGTTTTTCATTTTGGCCCCTTCCCATCAAAAAGTCAGTGCACACTACTGGTAACCATTTTATATCATCATCTTTAGCCCATGTCCTTCTAATGGAGAGACAACAGCAGCCTTGTCCTCTGAATCCTCTTTATTGTAGGAAAATTGACAATCTGGACCATCAGCAACCCTGCCCTCTGTCTCTTTCATTAACAACACTATTCCAGTTCAAAATCTGTGATGAAGCTTCTTCAGCTGGAAACATACCTGAGCTAATTTCTGGTGTGTATGTCAAATAGATTATGTGAGAACATTGACAAGGACGAGGTAGAAAAAGTTCCTCCTCTACACACACCTGGGTCTCTGAGTCTGAATTTCTATTCATAGGCAGTCAAAATATAAATGAGTGGGCCATCAAAATTAAGTTCATCAAAGAAACATCTTTGTTTTGGATTTGAACAGCTTACTTACCCATATTAGAGGGTCTGGGTCAAAATGGCCCGTAACATCATCTTTGTTTACAAACTCTGCACAGACATTTCACACCACACAGTTAAGTGTCCAGATTTTACACACAAGTTTATGGCCCTAAATGAGGAAAAGTCGCAAAATTTCATGAAGAAACAGAAAGGATAACTGGTATTTTAGTCAACATGAAAACAATAAATGGGTAGAAGGAAGAAAAAAGGAAAAAACAAAAAACAAAAAAACAAACAGGTCAAATTGACCCTTAACATAATAAAAGGGTTAATTACTCACTGTAGGAATTTGGTGTAAAATGTATCAAACCAATCAGTCTAAGAGCCAGGTGACTCTGCGAACAGGTGTTTTATATACACAGACTTCAAGCTTTGTTCCTTCATTTAGCTTTTCTAAACATGATGAATAATCTCACAGGCCACTCTAAAAGTTATGCTTATACATGGATTGATATATGAACCGCTGAAACAGCAGACATTCACACACAAGGAACAGCTGCACAACTTCATTGTTTATTTAAACTCATGACACACTACGAGTATCACATGACTGTTTTTTACTGCACGGGTAATGGGTACTGTTCAGTTTAAGTAATATTTGTAGGCACGAGTTGGTGGCACACTGTCAGTTATGTATATGAGGATTGTACCCATTAGTTGTGTGTGAGTGTGCAGCGTGTTTGTTTTGTATTCATCACAATAAAATATAATAATGACACTTGTGCTGCAGGCCAAGATGCTTTCTGCTGGGTGTACATAAAGGCCATTTGTCTTGCAATATTGACTAATAAGTCTTCAGACTGTTGTGCAGCAAAGTTGAGCAGTGTTGAGAAACTGTTTGGTCTTTGAATCTAGATCACTTTTATATCCTTGGAAATGATTGGCTGTAATACGAGGTAGTAACTAGATGTCACAGGTGTGTCATTAAGCTGTCAGAATAAAGTTATTGGACTAACATGGGACATTAACATGCACTATAGTGTTTTTTCAGATACTTTTTGAGCAGCCAGTGTCAGAATGGGGAACATTTGTGGTTTTGTCTGGGCACAAAACCAAATGCTGCTGGGACTGACCCGTTCAACTGCTTTTTTTATGCTGCAGACTTAATCTGCAAATTCATTGTGTTCAGGCCTGCATTAGACCTGATCATAGACTGTATATAGAGTGGACAGCGTGGCTCCCCCATTTACCATTGTACGGTTTTGAAGCTAAAATACCCCCATTACAGGCACAGCCATTGAAGCAGTTGTGCAGTCAGAGTCTGCGCAGTAGAGACTGTGAGGGATTCTGGGAGAATCTGAGTAGAGCCGGGTGACAAAACTGATAAATATTTTTTTCTTTTGAGAGTCTTATCACTTCTTGACTCTACCTCCAAACATATTTTACAATTCCAGAAGAAAAGACACGAGTACGTCAGCTGTCAAACATTGTTAAACATCATGTAAAACCTTGTTTTTAACCTCTGATAAGTAATGAAAATGAAACGTGTGGCGTCCTCACTGGCAAAATTATGTCCTTTTTTTTTACAGTCTATGGACCTGATCAACACTTAGAATACCTTTCAGACTATTCATAATGTGATAGATAAGAGAGGAGAATCTTCACATTAAAAAGCAGGCTGTAATTTATATATACATTTAAAAAAAATCAGCAAAATGTCAAAAAGCTAAGACTACTACATTAACAAAAAAGTGTTTTAAATTATCTAAAGTAAAATAAAAAACAAAAAAAATCAGACAGACAAACAAAAACAAAAAGGAAAAACAAAGTGTTAGAGTCCTTCAAAGGGTCATTGTTGGTCTCTTGGTTAGAGTAATTCTAAAATTACTCCCTGCTGCTTAGTGCCAGACTGTGGACTATGTAAATACAGAATATGCAAGACTGGAAACAGATCAGATCAGACTTAAATCAAAGGGGGGTTTCCATCCACTCAGTGGGTCTTGGGTCTAAGATAAGCACTTTATAATAACTTTTGTAACTTTTGCGTGCTGTTTGAGTAAACAATACCTGGCAAATAGTGAAATGAATATTGATCTGCCCTGGCCTAAATATAATATTTCTGACTCAATCAAAGTGTTTTTGTCTTCCAGCTGTTACAATCATGCATACTATTTCTACTTATTAGTCCTTCAAGTCTGTAAAACAGTCAAACACTGAATGTCATCCCAAACTTGACTGACTATAAGTCAAAAGGCCAGTATGACCAGCTGTTTATACTAAAGTCCAGGGTTAAAATCCTCATATCGTCAATCAATTTATTTTAAAACTTCTGAGTACTTAAGTTGCTGGGTCTCAGGCAAGTAGAGAGCAAGATTTAAAGTTTGAACTGTGAGTTAATTTAGCATTAATGAGAGAAAAAAAATCCATCTGTCTGAAGATAATCCTTGTGTCAGATTAGGGGATCATAGAGTCATAATTCCTGCTTTGACCTGCCTGTGACACATGGCACACTTCCAGTTGGACCCAGACCAAGCCAATTATAGGAGCGTATATAATGATGAGGTCCCAGCGGCTGACGTCACTCTTCCCCTGATGGCGCTGACAATGAATGTTTATGTAAGTTATTACCGTCTATTAAAGAAAAAGTGAACAGTAGGACGTCATGTGGTGATGAGGCTTTTTCTTTCAAGAAGATGAAAAGCAAATGAGTGCACACACTGAGCGCAGCAGCAGAGCCAAGATTGGAAAGGGCCTACAGCAAACTGAAGAGTGAACTTGCTCTGTATAGGTCTGAGACGGACACTTTGACGCCACTGGAAACCTGCACAATATAGAATGGTATTCATCCACTGTCTTTATATTTAAAATGGCCAAACAAAACAAAACTGAACCAAACTAAACTAAACTAAACTAAACTACACTACACATAACTAAACTTCACTACAACAATGCTACTGAAACGGTTCTAGACAACTCAGATAGCCTTATTATATAGAAAGTAGTCTTGTAAGTAGATAGTATAGAGTAGTTATTGGATAAATCCCATGTCATAGAGGCAACAGCTTAAATGGATAGCATAGCATGCTAATATAAATTGAGTTGTTTTACTGGCATATTGATACTTTTCAGAGAGTTTAGACTGCATTTAACCATGTCATGTGGGATATCTACTGTCATCCATTTCAGTTGCTATAGAAACCAGACTAACAGGCTAACCATCAGCCTAGGCTAGATTACTTTAATTCTAACACAACAGCAATAAAAAGCTTTACTTTGAATGCAAATGCATACCACGCACTATTGCATTTATAGTTTAAATTTACGTAAAAAAACACAAGTTTCAAATTGGAAGCATAACACTGAGTGGACTGGCACTCTGGTCCAGCTAATGGTGATGCTCTGAAGGACCACTGACATATTCATTGGAGCTACAGACAGATGGCAAGACAATTTTTCTGCATGCAATTGGCCATTTTTCAAACATGTCATCACTCGAACACTGTGGGTGGTGTTACAGTGCTGATCAGCTGTCAACCAACAACAGAAACAAGTCCCCACACATACACCACATTTTGACTTTCAGACAGCTGGAGAGAGAAACACAGAGAGGAAAAATGTGACAAACAGAGACAGAAAAGGGTCACCACTGGGGTCAAATGTTCACCGCGAGATTGGCTCTGTTCTCTATACATAGGAACACACTTTTACTGCTGAAATAAACCAGTTTACCTTGTAGTTTAACAGGAATTTAAATAAACAGCTAAAAAGAGTCCCTGGCTTTAGCCTGTGATGCTATTAGAAAAGCTAACAGCTGCTAAGGGAACAAATCAGCATTAAGCTAAAAAGTGCCGTCAACCAACAAATCAAGAAATTAGCCTGCTTGTTTGCTATCATTCACTTTTAGCTAAAAATGTATCATAGAGGTTATGCTGAGTTTTATTTTAATGGTGTTTTGTAACAGGGGATTGACCTTTAAAGGGAGTTCCTAGCCTGCAGATACATGCACATTTTTAAATATATACAAATACATTTTTTTTTTTTTTCTGCTCATCGATGCTGGGACAGCATCGCAACAAATGTTGTTTAACCCATTTTTCTCTTCACATAGACTATTTTCACGAGTATAGCCAAGACCCGCTGAGTGGATGGAAACCCCCCTTTAATTCAGGTCCGATGTGATCTGTTTCCAGTCTTACATATTCTGTATTTGCATGCAAAAAATGTCAACACTGATTCAGCCACCAGAGACAAGCACTTGGCAGGCACTGGGAGATGTATCTTGTGGTGGTTTTCCAGCTCTCTGCCCACTATACCGAATGTGCTTGTCTCTGTGTGTAAATGGGCTCATGTGTTTGTTTCTGTCTGAATGCATTGGGGCCGAATATGGTGCCATGTAAATTAGATAAATAGTATAAGGCTATTTAGTCTGTTGCATTAAAAAAACAAGGTATAAACCTGGTTTATGAGAGAGTCAGCTCTAAAATACTTGTGATCTGGCGCTGTATGGAAAATAAAATTAACTAGACTTCCAGGGGCCTCCCTGTATAATGACAGGGGAAACACTGCTTGGCATCAGCAGCTTCTTTTTAACAGGCAGAAACATCAAGCAGACACTCAGGGATGGACAGACATACTGTATTAGTCAACTGGACTGGCTGAAAAGTGACTTTTAGTCTTTACATTGGATCTGCTGCATCAGACAACTAAAGGGCTAATTTGATGTGTTACAGTTTGAGCATTAAAAACCAATTTTTTTGTTGAGCAGATCAATACAACCTTAAATGATCTGAAATATTCCAGGAGGATTATTTAATCTATGTGGAAGCTTGGTTAGGAAAGTGTCAGTGTTTCCATTACTAAGCCTCAAGAACCACTGCTAGAGATAAAAGGTGTCAGACAAAAGGGCAGCTGTATTAACGCCACTTCTCTGGAATCTCCTTACCAGCTCCATTAGTGAGCAACCCATTGATTTAATTTCACCTCTCATGCATGGAGTGCATCTCAAGGTCACATGTGCTTTCTGACCTTGAAGGATGTAACTAATTCTACAGACAGGTCACACTGGGGAATTTTTTGTGGCGCTATGCATACGTGTTTCCCGCAAAGAGGAAAACGAAGGAGAAAAGAGCGGCTATGGGTGATTGGTTTGGTAATTTACGGCACCGATTGCTATATAGGACAAATTGAGTTCGAAATGTCATGTGTCATTTTCTGTGATTGCATGGCTGCAGCTGCTTTTGGAGCTGCTTTCCCACATATTCTTAACCTATCTTTTTCTTCCTTCTCTCTGTATCTGCTCGCTTTTGTCTGACTCCCTTTTTAGTAATTGGTTATCTAAGAGTCAAGGGACAGCTTTAACAAGTGCATCCTGATACTGTTTAAAGGCTGTTTACCATGAAACCTCACATCAAAGCTTCCTCAGAATTATCCATTGCATCAGGTAAAAACCAGAGTGGTGAGCTAAAACTCATGCACTCTCAGCACGCCTCCTTAAATGTAGCTTTTTTCCCTCTCCTGACCCTGACAGCCAGCATGTGTGCTTGCCTTACAAGCCATAAAGAAATGGATTTCTTTGTTCTCTCATTTCTCTGTGGATCAGCAAAGAAATGTTACTGCAAATGTTCTTTTCTAGCAGCCTTTGATTAAAACATCACATTTCCTGCTCTCGCTTTTGTTAAATGTTTCTCTTCTTCAGCAAACTAACAAGAAAATTAACTTGAACTCTGACAGTAAGTCCTTGATTTTCTTTTTAATATAACTGAGGTAAATGCAAAGCAAATCAAAGCAAATGCCGTGTCTGTTTTTGTTGAAAAACTTGTTCTCTTGTAGCAAAAGGATGTGGAGGTTAAAGATCAAACACGTTAAATACAGCAAAAGAAAGTGCATTCATATGCAAAGCAGCTAAATGCTGTTGTGCTAAGTTGCATCTGAATTTGTTTCTAAAAGGATTAAACTGTGGCTTCTGTGGGATTATGTTTGACAAACCAACTGACTTTCACTCTGCAGAAAAATTAGAGTACTGTAGTTCAAAAGGACATGTCTGTTTCAGATCTCCTGATACACAGAAGCAGAGCTACAGTAATAGTTGCCTAAGCATGTTCAGTTTGAGCAGGGACTTAAGCCCAGCATGTGTTCTTAGCTACAGCCCAGGAGCACTGACAGTATGTTTGCATTATTGTCAGGATCCCTTTTAGCCCCAGCTGTGAGTACTGATGCGTCCTTACTGGAGTCCCTGGGTGTGGTAGATTTTACCGACTTATGACTAAATTTAAACTTTGTTTAACTGTGGTGATCAGGAGTAAAGCCAAGCTGAATTGAATCAAAGCAGCTGGGGAAAAAAAGATGTAAGGCTATTTGTCTTTATTGCTTTCAACCAGCATCCCATTTTTACTTGAGGTTCAGCCATGACTGCAACAATCCTCCGCTCCTTAGAAACTAAACTTCAAAGCTTTGCTAAACTCTTCGTTCATAATACTCTGTCTTAAGACTTTTTTATTAAATGCCTCACAGGAAGAATTCAGATAATACATTACAAAAAGTTCACTTCTGGTACCAATAACCCATTTTGTTTGTCATTTGAGAGCTCTCAAAGGAAGAGGTGAAATTTCCGAATGGGTAGATTCTGGGTATTTCCTGTTGATTGTCCTGTTCTCAGGACTATCTATCATCTGACAAAAACCTAACCCCCTGGAGAGAGGAGCAACTCTGAAGAGCTAAAGGTGTAACTGTGAGTTAAAATTCCAGCCATAACGTCCGTGTCCGTGTGCTGCTTTGTTGAAAGTCTGAGTGGACACTTAATGAGCAAGAATAGAGCTAGAATGAGCTAAAAATGGCAGACCGTTGGCTAAACTTGTCTACAGATTTTTGTTCAAAGATATCAAAGGAAGCTCATTAGTGGCTGATAGTCAATAACAGGTTCCCAGATTGCAGTATGACAGAGTCTTAACTAATGAATCATAAAACCTATTAGGAAGTATTAATCAAAACAAAGCTGTGGTTATTTTTGGTTGTTTGCTCTTGTACCTTGGGGTGGCTGTGATTCAGTTATAGAGTCAGCCATCTCTCAATCAGATGTTTAAAGGTTAAATCTGAGGTCCCACTATTCACAAGCCGAAGTGTCCACTTATACATCCCTCTTGTGTGAATGGGGTTGATAAATGCTCTTTCCATAGCAACCTTTTCCATTAGTGTATGAATGCGGTTTGAATTAGTGAATGTGCCTAATGTCACACTAAACATGAACAAAATCGTTTGCCTGCCACATGTAAAGCCAACATACAGATGTGAGTAACTGAGTGGTGTCACAACAGGCAGGGGAAGGACTCAGATGCAGCACAAGGGGTTGTGATACAAAAATCGTTGACTTTATTCAGAAACAGGTAATCACCAGAAAACAGAAGATTAGGTAGAGGTACAGGGGCAAAGAGTCACAAAAGAGGAATGAGAAGATAGTCAAACACAAGGAGTTTGTATTACGAAGAATGCGGGATAACTACGTGTAATTAAGTTAATTTGGCAACCAGTGAGTAGACCCACTGGGAGTATACAGGGCAGAGAGTGCAGGTATCAAGAGAAAGAGGGAAAATTGACGAACAACCATCACAGCTGAGGTTCATTTATCTAGATTTTTTTCCCAAATGGGGCTTTCTTGATCTCTGTGACTCTACTGTTTATGGGAACAGGAATAAAAAGGAACTCACTTTGAAAAAAGTCAGGAAGGAAGTTGGATTATCTTAATTAGCTTGATAACCTTTGTCACTGAAATCCAGCTATCTGTTGTTCCAGCAAATTGGCCCTGCCCCAATCAGCACAACAGGCCTCATCTCACAACGTAGTGGAGCTTAGCCTTGTTCGATGACTACAGACTGGAGTGGTATTTGCAAGACACCCTTCCACATATTATTCAAATTAATGCATTACACTGGGTGTTGTCAAAAATAAAGATAAAACTCAGACAATTGTGGTGATAACACAAGCCTCCATATAAACCATATAGCATATAGCATGCATAGCTTCTAAGTCTGTATTATTTAAATAGTTGCTAGTCCCGTGTTGTTCCCTTAATTGTTAAGCCCCCAAACACAAATAGAATAGAATAGAATAGAATAGAATAGAATAGAATAGAATAGAATAGAATAGAATAGAATAGAGAATACGTAATTTATTCCCAAGGGGGAATTAAGGCAGGAGTCCCAGCAAGAATCAAGAAAACAAAAGTAAGAAAGTGTATAGAAAGTGCAAAAAAGTCTATAAGAGAAAATAGATGATGACAGCTTGTCCATCATTCTCCAGTTCAGCCAGTCTCCACCTCCACAGGGTCCAGGACTGAGCTTCTACAGCAGTCTGTTCAGTCTCTGTCTGTTGTTTCCTGTCTGCTCACAGCAGGTGAAACTCTTCCAATGTGGCATTGGTGTCTGGTGTTAGCTCTGTTAGCCATGTCTGTGAATAGCATGATGCTACTGTGCCCTCTGGTATTCCCTCTGTTGCTGGGTTAGCAGGGCTAGTCCATCTTATTGGAGATAGATCTTACGTTCCCAATAACAATGGATGGAAGGACAGGTCCATGTCGTCACTTTTTAGCTCACACCTGAGAACCAGCACGTCATCCTCTCCTCCTTCTCCTCACCTTGTGGGGAAACATCAGGCCTTGCACCAGTTAGCATTGACATGCTACAGGCTTCTAACAGCTGAGTTCACATGTAAACAATGAATGGTTACATGTAGGATCTCCAGACACACACAGAAGCAAAAATAGCAAAAATATCACTGAAAACACAAAAAAGTTTGGTGTCCATGACGAACAAATAAATCATACAAAGTAATGAACCACTCCAAATACAAAGATGACGAAAAAGAGATGAAAAATTACAAGAAACTGACAAAGAAGACAGAGCTGCTGCAACAGGAAGGCATGGTACTTTTAGTACTTTTGTGAGATTCCTAATTAGGACAGTGTGAACTCTGGTTGTTGGTGAATGGAATCAGCTAATGAATAGTGTGCTGTGTTGGCAGTATTGTTGCTGCCAACCGTATGGAAAGGTCCAAGTCAGAGTCCTTGGTTACCTGGGCTTCTCTATATGGACAAAACAACAGCAAAGAGAGGGAAAAGGGTTTAATATGATCACTAATTTCCTGTTTCTTTAGCCTAAAAAAGAAAGGTAGAAGAGGAATCTCCTTCCCCATATGAACAAAGACTTAATCTTTTTTAAACTTTAATGTGTTTGATTCCATTCAACATTTCTATAGTTTAAAGTGGGAAAGTCATAATTAATGAAGTCTGAATGACACATTTAATATTTTAAAGCCATTCTTTATAAGCAGATACAATAACAGTTACAGTAGAAAAGGGAAAGCACCAACTTCGGTATCATTGCAATACCAGGAAAATAAATTAGCACAAACTGATGGAGACAAAGTTTGAATTTGTCTTTGAACAATGAGAATGTGAGTTTGAAACTTTTCCCTGCACAAGTCTCTTTACAGTTTCTCTATAAATATATCTAGAACATTAAGATCTTGCTGAGTTATTAGAAGTGTCACACTTGAGTCAACTTTACAGCGAGAGTGTCACAATATATTCAGGGCGAGTGGTTCCTCCCATCACAGTCCCTCTCATCCTTCTCCTCCTCTATATGATTATAATAAGTATAGAATTTTTTCTACAGGAGAGCAGCTTGTGATGGATCATGTAAAATAATCTTTCATGTTATGAGATCCATCAAGTAGAGTCAGGCATTTAGATTTCCACTCTTAACCATTTATCTGCTCTTATTACAGATGAGCCACTGATACCTCTGTCTTCAATATAACCAGTAATAAAGAGTGAGGGGGGCACAGCCCTGTCAGCCCAGTGATGATTAAACATTTGTGAAAAAAGTGTGCCAAATGAAGAAAAATCATTACGCGTCACTAGGTAGGTGGTTCCAGCTATCATACAGCATAGCCCTCCAACTCATAACTTTAAAAATGAAAAGTATTTAGAAGAAGTAGTCGTGAAAAATGTAAAATAATTCCCCTTTAATTTTACTTTCTTTGATTTCATTTGTTGGTTTGTGTTATCACAAGAATGATCATTTAGCTGGAATAGAATAGAATGAATCAGTCTGATGGTTTCTGGTCCAGGATTCAACACATTTTGTTTGTGTTCTGTTTTTCTAGCTGATATTTGACTACTTTACTTTTGTGCTTTCAAAAAGTTTTCCTTTGGTAGCGACAGAAACATAATTCCAATATGAGCTGTGACTCTGCTTCAGTGGCATTGGACTAAACATGGAGGATATTGTAGACCAGTTAAATAATTGAGAAGAGAAACATTAAGGCCTGAGAAGCAGCATCATATAATAGCTATGTATGCTTTCTGTTTAGTTAAGTTACAGCTTAAAGTTGCTGCTAGCTTAGTTGCGCACAACTTTAGGGAGTTGCATGGAAATACATTACCAATTTCCTACATTTTGAGCCTTTGTCCTTCAAGTTTTACGTAGGGGCAACTAGTTTTAGATATACTTTTGGTAACACTTTACTTTAGAGGTCTTCATCACACTTCGGTGATAATTAGACAAAGTTTTTTTTTCTTATTTCTTTTAAATTAACACATAACTTCCTTAAAATAATGTCCAAATTTATTGTCGCAAGTCACAATTGGTAGGTTACTTTTTTTTCAGTTTTTTTGAATTTTACTCCAAATTTCAAGGTAAGAAGGTGACGATTAGCAAATAATTTATTTGAAGTGAAATCACAACCCACCACAAAATGATTTTAGAAGTATCCCAACGTTTTTGCTCTTTCCAGAGAAGCAGGTGATGAAAAACTGCTTAGTTCTTGAAAACAGAAGTTAGCTTCATCATTTCCTCTGATAATTACCTTTGAAATGTTAAGTGAATAATTCAATTTCCCAATAAGCAGTTGAAAGTTAGCTATTGAGTTTTTTAATATGCATAATTGACATCAGATGCAAAATGATAAACCTTTATGATTAGGCCTATGATGTTTTACATGATACAACTGAAGGCTTCAGATGTGATATTCACGGAGAGTACAGGCGCACTGCAAAACAGAATCTGACCGGAAGTTATGTCCTAATTTTCACCAAATTCCCTTGAAATTTCAGGGTAATTTCAAAGAAGTAAGGAAAAGTTTGTCTAATTGTTATCTAGGCACAATGAAACCTCTAAAGTAAAGCGTTACCATACTTTTTTTGTTTCCAAGTTTGTTTTAACTGCTGTGTTGACTGACATTATGGCAACTCTACTGATGTCATGTTTCACTTAGACTTTTGTTATGCCTTTGTCATGTCCCTTTGAAATTGCAGTATTTATGAAAGTTTGTCAGTATCATCAGTTTTGTTTTTATCTCTACTGTATCTGAATATATGTTTTCTGAGTGACATTGTTCTTTTTACTGACAGCCGAGGTTTTGACTTGCATTCAATATGTGATTGACTGTGGGCTCTTTGTACTGCTTGTATGGATTGTGGAGTATTGGTTTTGCCATTTACTTTGCATATGTCAAACTCAGCGTGACATGAATTCAAAGTTATTATATATTTTTTATTTTTTTTTATCTTTTATTTTAAAGTAATTTTGTTATATTTATCAATGTCCTAGCACCTGCTCCTAACAACCCCTTGCCCCCCATCTGCTCCAATGGTGCCACCTCAGTTCAGGGAAGCTAAGTCTCCTGCAATTGGTTTAAATGAGCAAGCAGAGTGTGTCAGTGAGAACGATGCCATGTGTGTAGTTTCCATGATGTCACCCATTTGTATCTGATACAAAGTTCTGAAGCCCATTGTCATCCAGGGGTAGTGTTGAAAATGATTACTTCTCTATGTTCAAGTTTGAAAGAGCCTAAGAGGTGGGTCTTTAGCCTCTTGGCAAAAAGCTACGGTGACCACCTGTCAGTCAAGTTAGTCACGGCCATAGGCATAGGCAAAACCTATAAGTTTAATAACTTTGGGAATCATGAGTTGATAAAATGTTCACTCCCTGTAATGACAGAGAAATGAGCTACTCAGATCCAAAGTGTTTATGAACCAGGGTGGAAACATATTTATTTTTGCTGTTAAGAGCGTCTTTCCTAGCTAGGTGCTAATGCAGTTTTCAATCTTCCTGCGGTCAGCCTCAAGAGGATTCTCTTTGAATTGCAGCATTTCTGCATGGATTTATATTTTTAGACCGGAGATTGCCGTTTGATACCAAACCAAAGATGAAGGATTACCAGCAACTCAGAGAAAGCCATCCCGCAGTCTAAGGCAGGTTAACCTTTCACTCTTTCAATTGATTCCCCGGCATGAAAGAATCCATACTGAGCTGGCTAGTGGACCTCTTTGAAACTGATTTTTTTGACAGCTGGGATGCATCACGCTTACATGCGAGCAAAATCTGATTCCCAAGCGTGAAGTTATCACTGCTGTTTGTGGCCCTTACATGTAGAAAATGAGGAGGTGTTTCTCTGACACTTCCTGTTAGTCGTTGTGCAAGTAAAGAAGAGGATTGGAGTGGTGCTGCTCCTGTAGGAGGAGAAAGTGTGTGTTCATGATGAGTGTCAGTCTTACTTTTTGTAAGATGATGCAACGTGTTTCAATGCAGAACTGTGACAAACTTAGCAGTATAAATATAATACAAAATAAAATGTTGGCCAGGAATGCTCAGTATCTCAGGATAGCAGCTTCTGCTTGTCATGCTATCTTTCTGCTGCAACAGAAAACTCTGTTTGGTCTTGATTTATTTGAGTGCAGTGGGTGCTTTTGGCTTCTGCTTGTAATTACTGTACTGTGCAGGGATAAAACTTTCAGGTGACACTGGATTCTCGATGGCTCATGATCTCTGCAGAGGGGTGTTTTAAGGTGATTTGCTTGTTTTTCTGTTTTTGCATTTCTTGTACACTTATCAATCTGTGAGTTAATGTAGAAAGACAAAGTGATAAAGGCTTGCGGGCATTTGGTTATTTTGAAATGAGGTTGTATTAGTGAGGCCCAGAAAACCAAAACAAACCAAAATGGGCTGAAAGGCTTAAAAATAAACAGCAGAGATGAATTACTTTTTGTAGCTGGGCTTGTAACGCATAATTTATAACAGTTATTCTTTCAAAAGTTTTAAGAACTAAACAGACAAAATCCACCAGAAATGTCAACAAACTACAAGACAAAACCACCAGACTTCAGCTGCTAACAGTTCAGTCTGCTAACAAGACAAAGAGCACAGCCCGTCTGAATGCACGCTGCACTCTCTTCAAAGCACCGCTGAAGTATTTGACAATTTATTAGATTAATGTTATTAGTTCTACTTAATATAAAGTGTTAGGAGGACATTTGAGAGTAATCTGTTATCCAATTTCACAGGCGGTCTAAAAACGGCTTTTGGAATCTCTAGTGTCTCAATCTCCTCCTCCCTCTTCTGCTAATCTCCTCTCTTCCAGCTGGAGCCGAGGGAACAGGGGAGCTCCAGTGCCTCCTCCAGTGAGGAGAGCTAATCTGGGCGAGGGCCGCCCAGGATCACTGCTCTGGTCCCGGGCCAGTGTTCTTGGCTAGCTCCTTGCCTAACTCATAAGGCCCGGTCTGCTGGAGGGATACTTTTCTGGACATGGAACGGTGACGCAGAGGAGGATGGAGAGGTCAGGACGATGGATGAGAAGGTGGGGAATGGGTGGGAGTTGGTGAGGGAATAATAGATGGATGGCGAGGAGAAGAAAGATGGTGTG
Source organism: Halichoeres trimaculatus (assembly GCF_033239565.1). Taxonomy (NCBI): domain Eukaryota; kingdom Metazoa; phylum Chordata; class Actinopteri; order Labriformes; family Labridae; genus Halichoeres; species Halichoeres trimaculatus. Next base: position 22,696,366 of record NW_027437192.1, read on the forward strand.
GAAGAAGGGAAATATATTAATCACAGGGAAAATATGGATGCTACTGTTCAAAGAGAGATAAGAGAAACTGGGGCCTTGGCAGGAAGAGACCAGGAAGTCGTGACCGCGTGGGAGAGAGAGGGGGAGGAAAACTGGCTAAGAGACAAGAAAGAGGTGAAGACACAGAGGGTAAAAAGCACCCCCTGCTTTCTGATAGAGAAAATGATGACCATCATTTGTCTAATTCCCCTCATTAGTCTGTGACCATCACAGAGTCTAGCCCAGTTCAGATTTGTGACATTAGAAAATCTGCTGCTGGCTTCATATGAAAAATTTCAACTTGAGATGTAGATTTCTGTGCCGCAAAAGCGCTGAAGGAAATAGATTTCCAACTGCCTGGAATGCATCAGAAATGACTGATCCAACCACAGCATCTGCACCACCGTGATATGACTCTGCATCACTGTGTTCTTTCTGCAAACTTATGGGCTTTGAATAAACCACAAAAAAACAAACAACACAAAAAAAGAGATTTCTTTTTGGGTTGATACTGCTAAAGTAGCAGCTACTGTGAAATGACCAAGTGTCTACTTTCCAACTCAGACCTCCTGCCCCTTTAAACAGGTGAATGGGCACCAGCAAGTCTAGGCTTGGAGTTATTTTCCTAGTTTGTGGCTTCATAAATACACTCAACAAAATTAATGCAACACTTTTGGTTTTGCTCCCATTTTTCATGAGATGGACTTAAAGATCTAAAATTCATTCCAGATAAACAATATTACCATCTCTTTCAAACATTGATCACAAATCTGTCTAAATGTGTGATAGTGAGCACTTCTGCTTTGCTGAGATCATCCATCCTACCTCACAGGTGTGCCACATCAAGATGCTGATCTGACATCATCATCATGATTAGTGTACAGGTGTCTTAGACTGCCCAACCAGCCTCACAACCGCAGACCACGTGTAACCACACCAGCCCAGGACCTCCACATCCAGCAGGTTCACCTCCAAGATCGTCTGAGACCAGCCACTCAGACAGCTGCTGAAACAATTGGTTTGCATAACCAAAGAATTTCTGCACAAACTGTCAGAAACTGTCTCAGGGAAGGTCAACGGCATGCTTGTCGTCCTCATCGGGGTCTTAACCTGACTCCAGATCGTCGCCGTAACAGACTTGTGGGCAAATGCTCACATTCTATGGCATCTGTCACGTTAGAGAGGTGTTCTCTTCAAGGATGAATCTCGGTTTACATTGTTAAGGGCAGATGGCAGACAGCGTGTGTGGCGTCGTGTGGGTGAGCGCTTTGCTGATGTCAATGTTGTGGATTGAGTGGTCCATGGTGGTGGTGGGGTTAGGGTATGGGCAGGTATCTGTTATGGACGAAGAACACAGGTGCATTTTATTGATGGCATTTTGAATGCACAGAGATACCATGATGAGATCCTGAGGCCCATTGTTGAGCCATACATCCATGAACATCACCTCATGTTTCAGTAAGATAATGCACGGCCCTATGTTGCAAGGATCTGTACACAGTTCTTCCATTTCCAGTTCTTGCATGGCCAGCATACTCACCGGACATGTCACCCATTGAGCATGTTTGGGATGTGCTTGACCGGCGTATACGACAGCGTGTACCAGTTCCCACTAATATCCAGCAACTTCGCACAGCCATTGAAGAGGAGTGGACCAACATTCCACAGGCCACAACTGACAATCTGATAAACTCTATGCGAAGAAGATGTGTTGACCTGCATGAGGCAAATGGTGGTCACACCAGATACTGACTGGTTCTGAGTCCCCAGACCCCCAATGAGCAAACAAAAATGCACATTTCAGGGTGGCCTTTTATTGTGGACAGTTTAAGGTACACCTGTGCACTAATCATGGTGTCTGATGAGCATCTTGATGTGGCACACGTGTGAGGTGGGATGGTTGATCTCAGCAAAGCAGAAGTGCTCACTATCACACATTTAGACAGATTTGTGATCAGTGTTTGAGAGAAATGGTAATATTGTGTACCTGGAATGAATTTTAGATCTTTAAGTCCATCTCATGAAAAACGGGAGCAAAAACAAAGTATTACGTTTATATTTTTGTTGAGTGTAATACGAAACATCTAGCACCTAATCCTAGAGCCATGTTTGAGCCTAGTATGTAATTAAAGAAATGTAATACAGTCTGAAATGTAATAACTGGTTGATAATGTAAAAAAAAAAAAAAAAAAAGTGCTATGCCTGAAATTTCATAAAACATTTGATGAAACCCCAAATGTAACAAGGTGCTGAGCCCAAAGCTTAATAACTTTTTGCCCAATATGTGAAAACTTGTTTTATTTCGGGGGGCACTTACAATGTTTCATGTTTTATTAATTTTTTTCTTTATTGTTTTGATTCCATTTGGGTTGTTGTTACAATTCAGGCTCTAACAAGGCATACACTGACTCTTGTTTTCAAAGGATGTTAGATGGTTGCACAATCAATCAATCAACCATTAGCTATGAAAACGAACCATGTGTACAAACAATGAAAAAAAATGATCAGCAGGATGCATGAGCCAGTTTAATGCCCCAACAGAGCATTAAAGTTAATTATGGTGGACCCCACCATTACAGGCATTAATGTCAGGATTACCACACCTGTTTCAAAGATAGCAGGCGTCACGCTGATGAGCAGTGTTGTGCCAGCTCACACAAAAAGTGAGCCAGCTCAATTTCAGTTCACATCAAATGAATTGATCACAGCGCTCTGTACCTCACATCACCTGTCGGCAACTCCCCTCATCTCTTGGCACCTTTCGGCATGTCTCACTCCTTCTCCTTTCTGTTGGTGTCTTTATAGAAAGGATGTGTTGTGTCTGTTGTGTGTGTATGTATGTTTTCCCCCCAAGGTTAACTTTTCCCCATCTATGGCGTCAGATTCCCTCTGGATCTGACCTGCTGATGACTTCTGGCCATGTGTTAATGACAATGTTTGGATAAACAAGAATGAAATTTCTGATCTGGAGCCAGGACATGGGGCTTTATTTTTTTTTATTTTAAACAGCCATGCACAGCCGTTGGTGATCACAGCGCCGCAGCTCGCATGTTTGTGTGAATTAGGGACCAGATTGTGAGTGGCCGCAGGAGTGAACTTCGCTCAGGTTCTCATTCCCAAGTTAAAAACTGAGCGGTTCAGTTCATCGTTCATGTAAATATGAAATAAGTGCATTCTCGTATTTTAGCTCGATGTGGGGTCTCTATTTAGCTTCTTTTTTATATTATTTTATTGAAGATGGTCTTGTTTTAGGTTACCCTGACTTCCAGGAGCTCAATTTCTGAGCTGACAGAGACGCAATAGCCAACAAAACTGAAGGGGACAGGAGGGTTGAAACTGGATAGAGGGTGAAATACTGCACCAAACAGGGACACAGAAAATAACAAATGTAGCTTCAAAGGAAACAGGCAGAAGAATAGGAGTGTCTCAGACGGATGGAGAAAGTTTCTGCTGTGAAACAAGCTGAGAACGGAACAATAAAGAATAATAAAGAGGTATAGATTGTGAGGTGTGGGTTGTGAGGAAGATGTGGCTGTAGAGGATGAAGAGCAGGAACATGATTCCTCCCACTGTTTGTGTCTTTTAGTGATAACAGAGCTTTGGCTATGGCTGTGGGTATGCAAGGAAAAGCAAACGTATAGACTTCTGTGCAAGGCAGAAAAATGAGAAACCTGTATTTTTTCTTCTTCACTAAAGCCTCTCAGATTAAATGTTTACTCTTAGCTTCAATAGAAGGAGCAAGATTCAATCCCTGTTTTTAAAGAAAAAGTAATTACTCGCCTTCTACCTCAAAGAAGGGCTGCATAATAAACAGGATTTTCCAAAGCACAAGTTCGTAACTATTCTTATCAAACCACTCCTGTACACACACATCCCCACACACACAGAGACACACACACACATTCATGGGACCAGCTTTCAATGTGTCTCTGCAAGGCACAGTTGTTAGATTATGACAGGCACTGGCACAGTGAGCTCTGGCTGGCTGGGCGTTTGGCAAAGCTTAAAGACCTCTACAGGTGCTTGGGCAGATGCCTGTGTGTGTGTTTGTGTGTATACGTGTGTGTACGTGTGGATTTTTAGGGTGTGAGGCAGCATGCATTTCCTGTATTACGATGAGATTGCAGCACGCTGTCTGCAGCGAGGAAGGCTCCTGCATCCTGCTATCTGCACACACACTTTCATCATAATGCAGACTAATACGGTAATAAAAAGGGAGCAAAAGCCAGAAAAATATTAGATGAGCCGGGAAGGAAAGACACTTGGGCATGTGTGTGTGAGTGAATACATTACAGCAATGATCAAAAAAACAAGTACATCAAATCTCCTTTTGCTTATGAGTGTTATTTATTTATTCCTTCATTTATTTATGGGGGTTTTCAGTGCTGAGGCAAAGCCCGGCTTTCATCATACAATCAATAGCAGGCAGCGTCTCGTGGTGTGTCCCTAAGATCAGGGAAGCATGAATATCAATACGCGCTCTCACAGATGTCATTAAGAATGCTGTTACTCTGCATCACAGAGAGCCTGTCAGAAACAGATCTACAGCTATTGCTTACAAAAAATCATTTGCATGTGAGGTTTCATCATAACAACTGCACCTTGGTAGTGATCATTAGTCTTTTATTTCACTTATAAGCCCAGAGTAATAAAAACAAGTGTTACATTACATTTGCTTTTGCCTACTGTTGCAAAATTCTTGAGGTGAGTAAATGTTACTGTCCTTAAATAAAAATATTATTAAAACATGTGCTGTACATTTGTGTATACAGCTTTATCAGTATCCATATTTGCTTATGCCTACATTTAATAACTTGTGAGTGACTGTCAAAAATGCTTTTAAACATGTTATTTAAAGAGCATCCAGAAAGTATCCACAGCGCTCCACTTGTTCCACATTTCGTCATGTTACAGCCTCATTTAAAAATAGAATAAATTTAAAACTCTACACACATCACCTCATAATGACAATGCAAAAAATGTTGTTTCTTTTAGGAAATTTTTGCAAATTCAAACAAAAAACTTAACTTAAGGCTGTAATTGTGGCTAAAGGTGCATCAACAGAGTATTGAGCAAAGGCTGTAAATACTTTTGTGCATCTGATGTCTTGTCTATATATATATATATATATATATATATATATATATATATATATATATATATATATATATAAGGACTCAATGAGTAGGCAATGAGTAGGAGGCAGATATTTATGACTTTGGTCATCTGAACACTTTGGTTCTGTTGATGATGGCATCCCACTGTAACATCTTGAAGCAGCCAAGCTTTCTGAGCCTATTTGAAGATATGCATTTTTTTTTTATGTCATGACACATCATTTCCAACTTCTTTCCACATGTGAAGAAAAAAACCCCCAAATTTACAGCTTGTTTTCAAAAGAGCTGCATTTGTAACAGAACATTTTTCTCAACTTTAGTTTTATTTCAGCATTTTCCTGCCAACCTCCAGGGAACTTAAACAAGAAGTTGGGGTAGGCAGAATCAAGATAAGCAGCAGGGAAAACTCACAGCGAGTGAGTGGGTGGGAGTGATGTTTATATTATTGAGCTGGTGCAATTGTTGTGAATGTGACAAAGCTGCTTCACACTCTTTTCTGTTTACCAATCTGTCATTTTCCACTCATTTGTTGATACCCTGAACAGGTAACACAATAAATAACACTACAGTGTGAAGATAAAGGCAAAAGCCTACCTAGAAAATTTCAAGTATGTATATGGGAAAAAGAATAGTGCAATGTTGAGGTGGGTATACTTCGATTTCAGTCAATTTGTCCCCTACTAGTTTAGAATAGAAATACCCTGAGTGCCTTTACAAGAACACAACAAAGTGTCAACACTTTGACCTTCATGGATTGTGCAACAGTAATGGACTGATCTTAACCCTGATAAATGTGCTGCTTTTTTTATTATCACTATGTCAAACATGTCAAACAGCTTCTTATTTACACTGTATTGACAAAGACAGTCTACAGTTATATCCACAAGTTTATTTATTCCAACTTCCATAAAGTCAGAAACCAAACCCAAACGCATAAATTCTTAAATTTGAGGATGTCATAGATTGCTGCAATCAACCCAAACATTATTAGGAACTACATTTTTTTATTTTGGTCAACATTCTCTGTGTGTTCAAGATTTGCAGCCAGAAAAAAAGTGAAAAAGTGAACTTCCCAAACAGTATTTCCCCTGGATCAGAGAAAAACATCTGAGCACTGTGATATTCTTAAAGGTGATGATGGCAATTTAAGCCCACGCATGAAAAGTGTTGATGGAGCTGTCACTTCGCCTGACAATGTCTGTGACATTCTTAGCAGCTGACAACATTCATGTCAGGCTGTTGAAAAGACGTATGATGGATTTTTTTGCTGGAGGATTTGCAATGTTTTTTTTTCTTCCCAAGACAGTCATTGCTGTTGAGTGTCATCAATATTTGAGATGTGGATCGCACAGCAGATGGTGGTGAATATCTCAGATCCTTCACTGAACAGTGGTTTTATGTGTGTGTGTGTGTGTGTGTGTGTGTGTGTGTGTGTGTGTGTGTGTGTGTGTGTGTGTGTGTGTGTGTGTGTGTGTGTGTGTGTGTGTGTGTGTGTGTGTGTAAAAGAGTGGGCATGTGCAGCTGGGTGTATATAAAAATGAGTATGCACGTCTGCCTGTGGTATTACCATAAATTTCCACAGGTGTGGAAAAGATGCTAATGACTGTGTATACAGCACTCGCCAACTGGTATCAGAGAATGCCTTGACAAGACGTATACTCCATTTACATTTTAAGCATAGTCAACCAATACCTCTTTAAATGAAAAGCAGCTGAAAGGAAACTCTTATATAACAGAGATGAATGCTTCTCAGTCAAAAGTAGCACTGATCACACAATGAAAGGGATTTTGTTCAAGTTACAAACTGTTCTGAATAAGACTTGCACCGTGCTCAATAGCTAAACCAAGGTAAAATGTCAATTTCAGAGGAGAGTTACCACATCACCTAGGAGAAAACCAATCTACCCCCATTAGAGATGTAACACCTGAAAATCCATACAGTCGCACCTGGAACTGGAGTTATGATGTGTAACTATCAGAGTGATGTGTTAAATATTCAGCCTTTCAGTTTATCATACTGCTGCATCATATAACAGATCACATCTATATTTCACTGATTCTCATAGTTGTCGATTTCAAGTCCTTGAAGAGGCTTAAATTTCTGTAGACTAAAAGGGTCTGCAGGAATTTTCATGACTTGTTAATAAACACAATATTCAAACTGGGCTCCTCCTCCTTGGCTTGGTGTCAACCACAGCTAACACCCACAACCTCAGAGTGTGACTAAGTGAACACACTCACTAGCCCTGCAACCACCTGTAGTATTGCGTTTCTGCGTGAGAGGGACTTGAGAGCTGTGCACCTGACTTGGCATGTTAGCACAGGCTAATTACTGGGTTATTTTACACATACCTGCTCAGCAGAAAGCTAGCTTGCGTTGCTCTGCATCCCATGCTGCCTTTCAAATTCCAAAAAGCAAGTGAAAGATAAGCCAAACTTCACCATTGTTTGGAGAAAAGAGCTATTTATTTGGTGTTTCGTTCGTTGTTGCTAATCAACACGCAAAGTAACTTTTGCTTTTGAGTGCTGTAGTTGGCTTAAGTAGCCACACCTACTCTTCGCCCAGAAACTTTCAGCCCAACATAAGCATCAACAAACAGGTAGAGGAAGGGGTTGAGGCAGACACAGACACTGACAGACATGTATAGAGGCCCAAAAGTGACAGTTGAGCAGGATTAATCCTGTAGAAGTTGACATTTTACTTTTTGAGAAATCCTGCAGACTCTACCTTTAGAGTTGTACGCTGCTTAAAATGTGAAATATATCTTTTACATACACAGTTAAAGAGTGTCCCTTCTCAGTTCATCCATATGTGTGAAGAAATAAGCTCAATCAGGATAACACAGCAAAGGACAGCACTGGGCCACAGAAGTTGGAGATTCTGCCAGTTAATCTCCAAAATCAGACACAAAACAAGAGCAGACTGCACCAAACTCACCTGGGCATGTTTGTGCTGGATGTAGCTGTAACTCTTAACTCTGTGGCTTGTGTTCAACACACGTGAAAGCAGTCTTTTATTTTTCAACAATACAAGATAATCAGGCTTCATTTTGACAGTCACATGCATCACTCATCAAGACGCTTTGCAATGGAAAATGTAATCTATAGGATGTTTTCGTGGTGTGCAGTATTTCTACCACCACCAGCAATTTTAGACATCAGAAAAAAAAATAGCCAGTGTTCTGCATATGGTCTTGATCATTTATTTATTTATTATAATTAAATAAAGTAAATCACATTAATTTCGGTCTGTTTCATAACTAGCTTAAAACTCCCCTCAGAAACTTTAAACAACACAATGTTGACAATTTTCCACTGTCTCAGCTAGTGGGTCTCTGGCCAGCTTTTTTTTTTCTTCAATCTTTCAGATGGTGTTTTGTTTTCTAAAAATTCTTGCTGCGAAGCTTCAAATGCAACTATTTTTGTGTGTGTGGAGGATTTCACAGACAGACACATTTCTCAAACAGGCACTGACATAAAGGGTGCAGCTTGCAACCATCTGCGTATGTGTTTGTATCACCACAAATAATACACTATAAACAACATTTCAGGATCATAAGTCTGGCCTAAAATATTATGTTTCAGGATGTTAGATGCAGTGAGATAGCTTAGTTTCAAATGGTAATGGTTTGCAGCTGATGACCCAGTGCACCTCACTCAGAAATGTTTGATTTCTCATCTGTGGTGCATCAGATTTTAAGTCACTCCATAATAATGATAATAATAATACACAATTTCTCCATTGATATCTTAACATATCGTTACTAAATAACTTTGAGGCAGACATAATGTCTGAGAATAACTGCTCAAAATAATTTTCCTAAATGTGCAAAACCAAATGGAACAAATGTAGACAAAAAAAAGTTTGATTGTAGAAGTCTGCTTTAAAAAAATAAAAAAATAAAAAAAATAAAATAAACATTTCTCGAAATCCAATCACAGGAAGTGTTGAGCTCACTGACTTCTACAGACTACAGCAAACTATGCAAGAGTCTGATCCTTTATTGTATCAATTCTACCATTCGGATACGAAGACCATGAATTCAGTTATGTAGAATAGTGGACTGGATGTAGCAGGACAAATGACTTCCCATGTTAAGTGAAATGTGTAACGTGATGAGAGCTGCCATTTTATAACTTCTCATCTCCTCTACAGCTCCTTTCTATCTTAACAACTTTTTAAACATTTTACTTATACCTGTCCTGACTTATAAAAGATGCTAAATTAAAATATTTGATCTGGTGTCAACAGGATTTCCTCCCCAATAATCAGAAAAGCGTTCAGATCCTTTTCTCTTCAGGTTGAACATTCACTAAGTCGGTGGGACTCCTCCTTAGATCACACCCATTGTTTTTTTTTTTTTTTTTTTCTAGCACTCATTTCTCACGCATTAATTTTCTGGGGTTTCAACCTGCAAGTTGCCCTTTAAGACAATGTGGACTACATAACACACCATTACTGCTCAAGTGCAATCACATCTGAGGCACGCAGACAGAGTAATGAATGCTAGAAAGCAGATGCATTTTCTTCTTTGTTTCTGGCTCATTTAATCTTCGCTTTCACAGGGGTTGGATAGCTCCATTGACGTTTTTGCTGTTTCATATCCCATCATATACAACTGTGCTCTGTCTGTTGCACATGTCTATTTATGTAATGGCTTTTTGAATAGGATATGGCTGCTTTTTTGCCAAGTTAGTTTATTCTCTTGTAACGACTGAAGTAGGTCCTGGACACTGAGGGTTGTTTAGGGTTGTTTTAGGTTAAGGTTAGGGTAATCCATCAAAACCTTCAAGGTGTAATTTCAGCCAAAATATCTCGAAGCCCTGGGTGGTCAACTTTGATCTGATAGAAAATTGTTGCCTGAAGATGCAAAGGACCAAAGCCTCCAGATTTATTTAAAAAAAAAAAATACACCTTCTGTGGCTGAATCATCAGTGATGAATCTGTGAAGCCAATCTTGATTCAGTCTTGACTGATGTCCTGCTGTTTCTTAGTCAGACTAAATGAGGAGAGCACTGTTAGATCTGCACTCCATATGCAAAAAAACCCTCAAATCTAACCCAGTGGGGAGTTTCCAGCAAGCGGCTGTATAATTTCTCTACACTCTTTTCCTGTCAGTGGAAGAGGTCAGCACCGCTGTCTCATTCACTAACAAAGAACAGAGTCTGCTCAAAGATCCACAGAGACAGTGTCATGTTTGTTCCTGCAAAAATTGCGATGAATTGCTCACTTAGTCATCCACCGTGAATAGTCAGAGGTGAAGGTTATTTTTTCTTCCACTGGAAACCAAAGGAAGCAGATGAAATGGAGGTCAGGCTCACAGCGAGGGGGATATGATTGATACAGTGACACATGACAAGGTGATGGATTCGGCAGCAGATCAGTAGTTTCAAAATGTTCCCACTGTGTGGTAAAAAAAAGGTGTTGTTGCATCAGTACACAAGCCCTGGAGTGCTCAAGGCTAAATAAAAAGCTTGACAGTTGGAAGACACAAAAAGGAAACTTCTCTCCAAAGAGCAGAAAGGAGATGAAACTTATTTTTAAAAAGCTGAATTGCAGGCATGAGCACCAGTTTTTGGAGGGGAAAGCTTAAGTAGAGTAGAAGTCAATCAGTTTGTAATTTCCAACAAATATGATGGGTAAATTGTTGGTTATTCAGAGCTTTTTGGCTCTGATAGCTCCGCGAGTCTGTGGTTGGCCATTTGGGTAGTTGTACGCCTTTTCACAGCTTGAAACATCTAACAAGAATTCAAATTCACCAAATCCCACTGGTCAGTGAGCAAAGGAGATACTCTGTGGCTACCAAATTTAACATGGCAGTAGCTTGCCTTTGCCACAAAGTTCATTTCCTTTCCTGTGACAACAAATCGCAGCTGACAGAAGCTGCTGGCAAAGGTGGACTCAGCTCACCCAAACATAGCTCTTGCCCACCCACACAAATTTAAAATTTGTTCAGCCAATAGTAAAACAGACTGCCATGATGATGGTATCATTTCCAACTTGCAATTGGATTAGTAGCCCACAGCCAGTGCTTAAATTTGCTGATAGGTTGTCCCCGGAAAGATGCCATTTTTAGTGACAGACAACAAGCCACACAACACTCGTCCTCCATGATTTCACCTTTACCTGTTGACAGTGTAACAAAACAGCATTTGAAGACACAAAGGGGATATTTTTTTTGTATTAGTCTTCATTTATCTTGATAAGGGTGGGTAATGACAAACCAATCTCCAGTAAAGAGAAAGAAAACAGACACCCAGAACCAGTGAAGGATGTTAAACACAGATGGAGCTGAGTGAATGAGACATTGATCAAGTTGAAGCATTAGACATTAAGCAACCACAAACCGCAACACGGTATGAGTTTGGCAGTGTGACGGGACTCACTGAATACGGCGAAAATGCCAAATGGTAAAAGTTAAAGAGAAGGAGACCTTGTACAGGTGAGTATAAAAAAAGACCGCCCTGATTTGCTTTTGGGTCTTTTCTCATGCACTCAGACCACCATCTTTACAATGTCTCTTACCTAAAACTTTTTTAAAGACCTGAATGCAAAATAGAATCTCATAGAAAGCACATTAGAGTGCACTAGATTCAGATAGCAGGGCTTAAAATAGTTGTACTGAAGTTTGTTCTATTACTTGATGATCCTTGTGTTTTTCCAGTTGGAGTACAATCATCTTTTAGAATACTGTTGAATGCAAAAGCCTCACTACATTTGCTTACACTGAATCAAGCAACTCATCCAATAAAAAAAAACTAAAAAGTGGGTCTTTGTTGTACTTTGACTGAAGCTCTTCTTTCTAATAACTCATTAGCTGCCAGCTGTTTTCAGAGCATACTGACAGATCTTTCAAGAATCACAGAATACTGTGTTCTATCCAAACACAGAAGAAACTACCAAAAAGCTGAGTAGACACTTTTCTTTCATCAGGAAAAATATTTTATTTCTACCTTATTCTGTTCTTCCCTAATAACCAGGAGAGCATAGGCTGGTTTCAGCAAAAACATGTCTTATTTATTATTATTATTATTTTTTTTTTTTAAAGAGGAAGAAAAGCTTTGATTAGTTTTTAGCGCTTGTCTCTGAGGTTCTATCCTTTGATACACTTCACTCTTTGATAATCTTTGTTGTCTTTTCTCACAGTTGCAACCCATAATCCATTTGAGTATGAGCAGCCTCAACTTTTCCGTCTTTTCCAGTGATTGATCTGACATTGTCTCGCTGTCATCTGGCATCTTCTTCCCAATATCTATGCTGATCTCTCATCCAGGGGTCAGTTTGTCAGTACATTGGTTTAAAGCCTGATATTGATAGAGAGAAACTATCTCTCAGCCTGACCCACTGAAAAACATATATATAGACATCATTGGCATATATATATATATATATATATATATATATATATATATATATATATATATATATATATATATATATATATATATATATATATATATATATATATATATATATAAATTAAATAATAATAATAATAATAATAATAATAATAATAATAATAATAATAATAATAAAAACTTCAATAGTGTAAGGAAATGCAACTAGGCTGTTTAAAGAACTTTAAAATGCAAAAAAAAAAAAAAAAAAAAAAAAAAAAAACAGAACGGAACAAACAATGAAACGATTAAAATTTTGAATTAAAAGCTCACTTTTGTAACTTATTTGAATGTTTTTGGTTAACGCATTTCTAGAGCACTGGTAGCCTGTGGGGCTTGTAATAGAAACTCTTTGCAACATTTCTGAAAAAACTTTGAATGAAATACAACAAAATCAGCTGAGCATGAAACCTTGAATTGTGATTTCTTGGATTTTTGCATTCCATATGATCTAAATCACAGCCTTAAAGAGTTCCTTGAGTGGGAGTGTTTCAGTTTTGAGTAACTGAAAAGAAAAAAGTCACAAGCTACTTGTTCCAAATGACTGAAACGTACTTTTTTTTTAAATTATTGCTTTTTTTTAATATTTACCTGACTGAAATAACCAATGGGAAAAAATATGATGATGAGTTGTTATAGGATAGAAATATGACAAAGAGAGTATCAGACCACTCAATACCAATGCTAGAATGATGAGAAATCATTATTAATGGCCTCATAGTGGTTTGGAAACCACACATTCCCCATAGTTGCCAAATTGTGATCTCACACCAAGCCCTGACAGGCTGGATGCATGCCAAACTGTTTTCATGACAAATAAGTAACCACATACGGACATGAAATGGTACTTCAAACCAACAAAATCCCATTCTTATCATGCCTTTCCCACATGAAATCATCAAAGCTGCACCCTTTTTCCAATTTCCACCACAGCTGGATAATCCAAAACACTTAATATCAAAACCCACAGTGGCTGTAAGTGTAAGAAATCAGCGCCTGGTTCTCAAAACCATCATGGCATTTGGCTTCCCTTTCAGGCCAAGGCTGCACTTTAAAAATTCTCAAAATAACGGAGCTAAGCATCCAGAAAATTACAGACAACTGCCTGGTCATCAGGGGAGAAAGTCTACCTTTTGACCTTAATCAATATGTTCAAAAGGTGTGATTCTTGGTTCTCTGGCTGCAGGGCAAAGGAGACATTCATAATAAATACTTTTGGTGTGTTTGAAGTTGACCATTACCTTGCGCTCAACATCAAAACAGACAGAAATACATAATGTAATATTCTTGATTTTTCCCTCTTTGATCTTTGGCCTCTTTTTTGCTCAGATGCATTCACTCTGACCATGGGTGATGTGATCTGAGGAGAATTTGAGCTGAACAGAGTGAAATATAAATCAAGGTCCAGGCAATTTAGCAAACAGTTTTGGTAATTGAAGAAAAGTCTGTTTGGCATTGAAATTTAAATTTCCATCTTTCTTCAAACGGCTGGTTATTGGATTAGAAACCTGCAGCAGACTCCAGGCATCATCCACCAGTTGAGAAAAATGAGACTGTGTGTGTGTGTAATTGTCTGTAAATGACAATGTTGTAAATCAAACAATCCTTTTAATTTTCTAACTTGACCTCCTAAGTCAGATTTGGTATGAGTACAAAAAATCTTCACACTCCAACTACATTTGCTGCTTCAAAATGCTTAACCCTAAGAACTGAGCTAAAATCAGACAGGTTGAGACTATCAAACCATCTCTGAAAATATCATGTCCGAAATATCAGATCCTAGTTTGACTTGAAAATCATGACCAGCAACGGAGGAAGTCTGTTTTGAAAAAGCTTTAAAACAAATATGCAAAGCCAAGGACAAAAATGATTTCCTTTAACCCCTCTGTTTGCTCCAGCCGAGACCCCTGGATTGACCTCAGCAAACAGACCATCCACTGTCCAAACTGGGGGATCATCCTGAGCGTGGACTCTCTGGATTGTGGGATAAAAAGATCTCTGCAGAGATCATCTTAATCCTCTGGACACTGTGATGCAGAGAAGAGAGCGCTCATAGAAATCATCCAACCTCAGCTGGGATACCTGTACAGTGATTCAAGTGGTGTGTAAGTTCAATGCCAGCTACCTTGGATGTAAAAATCACACTAAATTTTTTTCAATTAATATATATTTTTATATAACTTTTTTTTAATTTACCTTTTTCTTTTACATGTAATTTGTTTTTCAGCTTTTTTAAACTCAATTTTTCTCAACCATATCCAAGAAAAACCTATGACTACATCATTAGTCTCTCTACTTAGTTGTCCTTGCTATGCTCCCCTGCCTTTCTATTCTTGCACAAAAACACAGTCATGTACAATGGTGACAGAGAAGATATTTGTGGTTTCTGAAAAGCAAAAAGATGAAAAAAAAGAAAAAAGAAAAAGCTTCACAAAGGCAGCCAAAACAAAAACTAGATGAACTTTAATCATTACATCCTGAGGAGTCTGACAGTGAAGGGCACATTGTTCATTTGCTGCATGAAAGAACTGGCCAGCTCTAATTAATCATGGTATTATTGTATAAAAATATTGGTTAGATAATGTTTGGCTCTGCTGAAACTATATTTGGCTGCTTTCTGTTGGAAAAAGACACACAACTCATGGTGTTTGTGAATGATAAAACTTATCCCTTATCTTTCCCAACTTGTCTAAGAGACTTTTAAAACTTTGAAACAATAACTAATAGACCATCTTGACTATTATCCCCTGATGCTGCCTTTATGTTGACTTGTGCAGAAACAGCAGTATGGAGCCAAAAACCTGACAGCAGCATCTTCACACAGCAGGAGTAGTAGGCTTCTGAATGGGGATTTTCTTCAGAGGGCTGTGGCAACATACCATTATTGATAATACACACATAGTAATGACATATAACTAATTCATAGAAGGGGGGGGTGGGTGGATGTTACACTGGTTACCAGCTGTTATAAACAGGAGACAAAGAGGAAGCAGCTGAAAACAAGGAAGCTAGCTACCCAGCTTTACCCTCATGAAGTAAGTTTCCTGACTGGTTTGGGACTTTGATGAAAAAAAGGACAGGATGTTTAAGGATAATGTGTGGGAATGATTTTCTGTTTAAGAAGAGGGTATAAGGCTCCCATAAAATATCAAACTATAAAATAATAATGCTGAATGTTCATACAAACATGACTTGATTTTCAAACCACTACAAATAAACATGACGGAGAAACCCCAACTGGTCACAAACAGTCTACCCATAGTTCTGCTCCTCACAGGCCTCCAGAGGGCTAGCCAATCAGAGATAAGGGGGTTTGTGGAGTGAGAAGCCTTAAAGAGACAGCAGCAAAAAAGAAAGTGTTTCAGACAGAGGCTGATGTAAAGTTTTTCTTAAACACCAGTGTGAGAAAATAAAGGAGATTTTCTAGCTGTAAATCATGTAGAGCTACTATGGGGACACCAGAAAGACAATTTAGAATAGAATAGAATAGAATAGAATAGAATAGAATAGAATAGAATAGAATAGAATAGAATAGAAAATACTTTATTTATCCCCGAGGGGAAATTCAAGAGTCACAGCAACAATCAAGAAAACAAAAGTAAGAATGTGTATAGAAAGTGCAAAACGGTCCATAAGAAAATAGATGACGGCATACCGCCCACCACTCTCCAGCCCAGCCAGTCTCCATCTGCACAGGGTCCAGGACTGAGCCTCCCCTGCAGTCTGTTCAGTCTCTGTCTCCTGGATCCTGTCTGCCCACAGCAGGCGAAGCTCCTCCAATGCGCCAGCGTCCGATGTCAGCTCCGTCAGCCACGTTCGTGAACAGCACGATGTATCTGGGTTGTTTTTAAAGACAGTTTAAAGCCAGAACAAGGCAGCACACCCCCTCTTCAGTTAGAAATATCTGTTAAGTGTCTGAGGGAGGATAAGACATAACTTTGAACTGCATTACATGAGATGTAAATGGGTCAGTTAGACATACAGCACCATTCATTCATTCATTCATTCATTCATTCATTCATTCATTCATTCATTCATTCATTCATCATTGAAAGGAAACACAAAATTTAGCAAACAAAAATATAAAATATTTAACATATTTGAACATTAAGTCTCAGACGAAAGACCAAAAAATGATGCCATAAGGAAAAGTAAATAAATAAATACAAAGAACTTGAAAAATATTAGCATTATTTCTATAATTCATTATTGCACTATCAGAGTAATGGGTGGCTGGAGCCTATCCCAGAGACAGACAACCTTTCACATGCACACTTTCACCTTCAGGCAATTTAATATCTCTAATTTATCTGATGAGAATGGTTTTTGGACTGTGGGAGGAGAGAACCTACCCACGCACAAGGCAAATATGCAAACTCCAAACAGAAAGGCCCACCTTAGCAGCACTTACCACTGCACCACCTTTGTCTTCCTTCAAAATAACTTGAAATAAATTATGATTATATTTTGATGGTAATGTTTGTCATGATAATGAAGTGAAAATCTTAAAAGGGTAGCTCTGTGTCTTAGTAACAATATGTTTCTATTCCACGTGGGTAGAGTGCTTGTTAGCTATTAATGCAAGGTTTATAGCTTGAAACATTCACGTTCAGGTCAATTAGAGGAAAGGTCACTCAGAGTGATCCCTGCAAACAACAGCTAAATAAGGAAGAATATATATATATTTATTTCTTCTATCAGTTTTTCTTTCTCCTTTGTTTGAGACTTGTCAAGATGGACTTATCCTACATGATACTCCTTCCCTTGACCTTTCCGTGTCTAAAAATAGCAACAAGAAAGCCAAAGATCCCATTTCCAACCAGCAAATCCCTCTTTTTCTGTCTCCCTTTCACTCCTTCTCTTACTCTCATTATCTCTGCCTCACTTACCAAAGGAGGAGATGACCACAGGGATAATGTGGCATGACCGTATACCCTCCACACTGTAATTAGAGAGACACAGTAATATAGAGTTGACCTATAGCGAGTCCCGATTAAAGTCAGTGTGAGAAAAATATGGATGTCCTGAAATATTAAGATTTGAAGCTTCCACTGAGCAAGCTGTTCCCTTTACGTGTCTCTCTTGTCTGTTACACACTGAACATGCGAGGTGTGTATGTGTGGGGATGTGAATGCAGAATAGGATATAAGGGTTTGTTTTTTTAATTGTATTTCATCAAAGTTCATGACATGGATTCAAGTGCATGAAAGTTTTTTTAAAAAAAAGTTAAAAAAAAAAAAAAAAAAAAAAGGAAACATGAGGGTTATAATGAGATGATTGCTTTCGTGCCCATTTCCTGTAAAGTTTTGTCTTTATTATTTATAGCTTCTGATTTTGACTTCCAGAGTAATTGGGTTCATTATGATTGCCTGAGTGGCCACAGCTTCTCATCCAAAGTAATTTTCCTCCCTCTAGTTGATTGGCAGCTCTACTTGTTTGGGATCAAAGGAGGACAAAAAGTGGAAGACATAAGGAAATGCAATTGTACATACACTTCTTGCAATAAAAGCGCAGGATTAATCCTTATTCCCTGATGTTACCTCACCTTGAAAGACTCACTCAGATTGGAAACCCCTGCAGCTTCGCCTGCTTCAAATGAAGCAGTGTAGCAGGGAGACGGGTTGTACCTCTGCTGAAATATGAAATAGAGGAAAAGGAGAAACTAAAAGCACCTTTAAGAAATTGTTACTTTGTTATTCAAATCCCCAAAAGGCAAACGAGAACAAGCTGTGATGCGTCACAGGTCCTGATCAGACGTGATCAAAGTGCATTATAAACTACAGCAGCTAAATGTGCACTCTTTGCTGAGGCACTTCTAGGTCAGGGAGCATTTTACTGTAGATTTGTCTGCGACAAAAGTAGAATGAGAGAAAAGGAAAACATGGTGTAACATAAGGAGCAGGCTGGCAAGAAATCTGCAAGTCTTTATAATGTAAGTTTGTTCTCCCTTCTGTGCATTCTTGTTCATTTGTGTTTCCTGTACAGCCTGTTCCCTTTCCTTATTGCAAAAGCCTTTCACACACCTGAGCTTCATCTGCTTCTATTCTGCTTCTTGATTGGCCCAGGAAGTCCGTATGGAAATGGTATCAAACCACAAGTGCACTAGAAGTCTATTTCTTGCAATTTCTTTGCTCTTCTGCTGAGGAAACAGGCGCAAGGACAGACAGCAACAAGCAAGCCAGCAGGAGAAAATAAGCCTTGAAAATGAATGGAGTGAAGAAACCTTCACTTGTTGAAAGTCTTACTACATCATTGAGCCACATTAAGGTTGAAGGAGGTGTCTGCACAAATACAGTGCAGATTGAACACACTCGAAGAACTCCAAGGTGCATGAGCTAGAAATACTGTGAAAATCAACTTTTTGTCTGGTGTGTTTCTACAGCAAATATTCTCTCATTTAAAACAATCTCATACTTTTTTATTATTGTTATTATTATTATTATTATTGTTATTATTATTATTATTAGTAGTAGTATTATTATCTTTTTTAACAGTTGCTGCTAGTTTGCTCCTAACACTGTAAATGTATCCTCTAAGGATTGCTTAATTAAAAAATATAATAGTCACAATTAAAATCATCATGTAACAATAATCTTAGCATGCAAGTTAAAAATAAATAAATAAATATTTAAGAGTCAAGTTGGCATTGGAGTGTATTGACTTCTGTAACAGCACCTAAAACCTGCTGGGAAGAAGCAGGGGTGGGTGAAGAGTTGGTCAGTCTTCCCAATTGCTGACCACACTCAAGGATCATGTAAAAGTTATTGATATGTTTATTAACATTTACGGGTCTAGACCTGTAAATGTTTTTGTAAAGTGTCTTGAGATAACATTTGTTATGATTTGGCGCTATAAAAATAAAGATTGATTGATTGATTGATTGATTGATTGATTGATTGATTGATATGAGCAAAATATCTGATCCCATAACTCTAACCTAAGTGTGGTGAAAATGGAAGGACGTATTACTGACAGAGCATCTCTGTTAAAGGGATAGTTCGGATTTTTTTTACATGGACCTGTATAGCATCCTCATCTATAGTTATGTGCATCAGCACCGTCTTACCCCTGTCAGCGTCCTGTGACCAGAGATCTGGTGCGGTTTTGGTCCAGACGAAAGTAGTCCGGCAACGTGGCTGGGGTCACGAAAATAAAGCGTTTTCCCTCTCAAAACAATTTGTGTTCAAAAGAGTGATAAATTTGCATCACAAAACTGCAAACCGGAAAAAAGTCAGACTCCGTTATCGATTGGCACTACTTTCTGGTGTGTATCACTGCTCCACGCGGTGCATCCAGCTGACCGGCGCGCGTTGGTACCGTCATTACAACTGAAAAAAGTTAACGATAACATGTCTGACTACGACACTGATGAAGATGACATTACATTTAGCACAGAGCCAAGGGGATATCTTTATGAACCCGAATATACTGATGCTGAAATTCATCAGATGGAGTTAGAACGGGTGGAGAGAGACGATCACAGTCATGTTGCTCCTGGAGCCACAGTTGGAGCCGTGAAAGAGAGAGAGGGTGACAGACAAATGGTGGTGCACTTGTCAGAAGTATAAAGTCATGCCGAAAGAGGTGGAGCGCTACTGCTTTTTTCACGTACCTAGATACGTGAAAAAAATTCTGTAAGACACCCTCATTCAGTAGTGCAGGGAACTCATTATTGTTTGTGATGCAGTCAGAAGCTGCAACGCTGACCTCCTCATCAATTGAAAGGTCTTGCATCTGTGGCATGATGAGGTTCCATTCGTGGCATCAGTAGCACCCCACCTCTTTCGGCATGACTTTATACTTCTGACAAGTGCACCGCCATTTGTCTGTCACCCTCTCTCTCTTTCACGGCTCCAGCTGTGGCTCCAGGGGCGACATGACTGTGATCGTCTCTCTCCACCCGTTCTAACTCCATCTGATGAATTTCAGCATCAGTATATTCGAGTTCATTAAGATATCCCCTTGGCTCTGTGCTAGATGTAATGTCATCTTCAACGCGCGCCGGGCAGCTGGATGCACCGTGCGGTGCAGTGATACGGACCAGAAAGTAGTGCTTATCGATAACGGAGTCTGACTTTTTTCCGGTTAGCAGTTTTGTGATGCAAATGTATCACTCTTTTGAACACAAATAGTTTTGAGAGGAAAAACACTTTACTTTCGTGACCCCAGCCATGTTGCCGGACTACTTTCGTCTGGACCAAAACCGCACCAGATCTCTGGTCACAGGACGCTGACAGGGGTAAGACAGCGCTGATGTACATAACTACAGATGAGGATGCCATTCAGGTTCATGTAAAAAAAATCCGAACTATCCCTTTCGGTTAACAGAGGCTCTCAGCTAATGAAGGCTAAGTTAATGGGAATGGACATGTTAGCCATCATTCAGAAATCATTACTTCTTATTCATCCCAGTTTCATTGTTACAGACCAATGTTATATAAAACCCTGATATAGCTGTATTTTTTTTCTAAGTCCTTATGGACACAACCTCTTCCGTAATTATTTTTCACAATGCATGTCTGCAACAGCTTTAAATTAAGTCCAATTTTCACACTTTTGTTCCTTCAAACTGACCCCACATCAGTATAACACTGACGTCTAGTCGAGTCATTTCACATGCAAACTTGCATAAGCACAAGTGCTAAACACACAGTAGTGGTTTCATGTATATTCATAATTGGACATGGAGAAAACGGAGACACACATATTTTTTTCATTCTGAAGTCATGTTTTCAATTTGGCATTGTTAGAGTTTGCATTGCGTTTGTGATTCATGCTTTTGATGTGGCTTTTTTCAGCATAATCCTTTTATTTCAAGGTATTTTTCAATGGGGAAATCTTAATGGTCATTACAGCATGTTTGTCCTTGTTGGCTGCATTACAGAAAAACAAGCAAACAAAAATCAATTGAACCCCCCACCCGCTCCGAGGAAAAAGGCTGCTAAAATTTTAAATAAGGTGATTTTTCCTGACACACAGGCCAATCACTGCTTACAGCTGACATTGTGAGGATTTAGGTTTAGTCACGCTGGAGTTGTGACTGACAGTCTTAGGAAAGGACAAATACTGTTGGCTCATAATGAACGCCTAATGAGAGACAGGTATTGACCCAACAAATCACAGACAAATCTCTCATCATTCAGTGGCAGAATACATTATGAGTGCTGTGTGCACATGAACAATAGAGACACAAGGTCACACAGGGTTTCCTGCACAATGAAAGGGAAAGCAGTAGTTTTCCCTCGGTATAAACCTTACTTACATTCAAGGGCATTTTGGGTAGTTTTCCAGCTATTTTCATTTGGGCTGTTTGGGCTGCTGTGATGCTGAATGCAGAATGCCTTTTGGCCCATTTCCCTTTCAAAACTCCACAGTATAATATTGATGTGCCATTTGCCTGCCCCTTCTCAGGAATTTATCATACAGCAGCTCTTATGGAGATTTAATCTCCGAACCTTCAGAAGGGTTGCTGCTCCTCATTGATTGTGGCAACAAAAATATGGAGTGTGGCTCAGTTCTTTTGCATGTCAAGTTGGCTGGGAATCTTTAGAGGGTGTGAGATGACTTGTTAAGTGATCTTTGTAAAAGTCTTTCTTCTAGAAATATGCCTCATCATACTCCACGGCTGAAAATGACATTATCAACCCCAAAGTAGGTTATTTTTAAATGCTATTTCTCAGCTTCCCCATCAAGTTGGACAGAACCGGGTCGATTTACGGCACACTGAAGTCTCTATGACAACACCACAATGCTAAGGTTAGGATATCTGTGTTTTTATTGCTGATGACAACTTCTTGGGTAATTTTGTAGTAATGGATGACAGAGAAGCCCAATTGTCCAATAGAAAAAGGACAGAAGAGCCGAAGAAAGCTTAACGGGAGAGCGATATAGTACAAGCTAAAGGCTAACACAACCTACATGCAGCAGTTATTCTTCAGTCATCTGTTCAAACTTGAGAGTCTTTCAATAAAATGAAGAGTGAGGTTAATTTTGCTTGGTAGACGAGCAGCGATAACATTACACCCCTGTAAGGGGGATAATAAATGAAAACACAGGACATGATGCTCATCCGCTCATATCCAGGAGTGTAATAAACTTTTCACCAAAGAAACAGTTTCCTTAGCATCACAGTACATTAACTAATAGTACTGGGACAAATACAAATACAAGTATGAATCTCACAGAAGAAAAGCATTTACTGTGAACACGCTGTGCCCCGGGAACACACTAGTGTGCACATGGCGCGGTTAGCGTAGAAGCTATGGTAAGCAAAACACAACAATGCTACCTGCTGTCAAACACAAGATCTCACTTTAAGATTCACTATGAGTGCTCATCTCTTACGCACAGAACATAAACATAGTATACATCACAGAAAGTTTCCAGCTGCTTTTCATACCTGTAAGGGGAATAATAAATGAAAACACAGGACACGATGCTCATCCGCTCACATCCAGGAGTGTAATGAGTGAGCAAGAGCACCGTGTTCCCCTCACTGCCAGCCCAGGCAAAAGTAATCAATAACAGATCAGCAATGAGCGAACGGTCTTAATTAGTGAAATCAGTAGTGAAACAAAACAAAAACATGAAAATCACCAAAGGCATATTGTCTAATTACACTAGGAACCAATAACATTCAAAACATAGATGATTCTTCTCCAGATTATACTCTGTTGCACAGAAGACGTGAGCAGTAGAACACAGATTACCGAGACAAAAAACGCAACACAATAAAATGAAATTTACCTTCAGCAGTTCTTACCAAAACAAATTATTAATCAGAATGAATTATAAACTTATTATATTTCTTTAACGTGTAGTATTACACAAAGCATATTATCTTTTTCTTTTCTTTTTTTTTAGCATCCTTTTATCAGAAACCTTTTTCTTAATATTTCTTTTAAATCAACATTTTAACCATCATTACAATAAGATATAACTAGGATCCACCAATGTTACAGATACATCTCAGAGCACCAGGCTGTGAGTAGCGCTAAATGTAGCCAGCTACTAAACTGTGGCACAAACTTACGAAGTTTGCATGATGATACCTGACCTCGATGGACTGTATCTGGCAAGAAAGTCTTGAAGAAAGAAAAGTAGTGTTAAAAGGTTGCTCTGATCTCATTCTTCAAACTAAACACACCCCTTGTTCAGAGTCATGTCATCATGACAGCGTCTGCGGCTCTGGCCAAAGGTGTTGCTGTAATCCTCTGCAGTCCTGACAGTTCCTTTAAACCACACATATTATGCTTGAACATCTCATTACCATAATACAGTAAATAATTCAAAATGTCTTAAATGTGATTTAACATCCTCAGCCATAGATCTCAGTATGGATTACTGCATCATGTACAATGATGCTAAAAACACTCTTACATTTAACATTCATCCCAATTTAGGTAGACCAACTGGGTGGTTCTTTTGACTATTTTCAGATCTAGAAAAATAATTAATGCATTCATCACCTTCAGATATTATCCTAGCAAACACTGTAGGCTTGCTACACAGAGGAAAACTTCTATATCTAGATCTACTTAAAAACTGTGAAAGACCACACTCATAACAACAGTTCAAACCAATTTCTGAAGCCACAATCTTCTAAACACATACTCTGGATGATTCTGCAAGACAGCTAGACCAGGCACTTAATGTTTGTGGTTACTATTTGATGATGGAGAGTCCACAGACAGTGTTTTCTGCTTTGCAACCAAAACAAAAGGAGAACAAATGTGGAACAAATAATACAATGAATACTTCAACAAGCTGACACTCTTCTTTCAAAATTCAACTACCGTATTTTCCACACCATAAGGCGCACCTAAAAGCCTTCAGTTTTCTCAAAAGCCAGCAGTGTGCCTTACAATCCAATGTGCTTTATATGTGGATCGATATTGATTAATCATGGCTACTGTAGTCAGGGGGCGTCGTCGGAGTAACAGTGGTAAGCAGTAAGAACCTGTAAAGAGGAATTCTGCTAAGTGCTAACGTTAGCTCACAGGCTGGCCCTGGCTTCTTCTCTTGTTTAATGTTAGAGCAATAGAGCGCCCCCCAAAGGTCTGGCATTTGAACTGATCTCTGGAAACGGCTTTTGTGGACGGCAGAAACGGCTTCGTCTTTACAGCGCACTTTTTTTGAAAACAGTACAGAAAATAGTTGGATAGGAAAATGTGCAGCATGGGTGGATGTGGCCTGAGTTTGACTGACTTATTGACTGTTTTGTAGACATTCCCTTTAGCGCAGCTCCATCTAGTGGATGCATAACGCAACCCCAGCCACTATTGTAGTTTCTACTCTATGCGCCTTATAATGCGGTGCGCCCTATATATGAAAACAGTTGTCAAATAGGCCAGTCATTGAAGGTGCGCCCTATACTCCGAAGCGCCTTGTAGTGCGGAAAATATGAAAATACTTACATCCACAGCCACACTTGAGAGCTTTAAATACACGCAACATGAGGTTGATCAAGCTGCATTTCTGCTCTTCTCCTTGCTTTTTCATCTGAAGCAATGGAAACTGGAATTGTCCACATTTTTAATATTTACAACCCAATGTTGAGGAGACTGTAGTCATATAACCGTCACCAAATAAAAGATGATTTGGACAAATGACTAGTTACAAGCCCTCAATCAGGTCATGTACCCCCATTATTTGGGGGACTGGATATCCAACTTTGAGATTTTATTGCTTGTTTTTGGCTATAAAAACATTTTCCCCTCCCAGGCCATTTTCATATGTTCTCCAAAGGTTTAAGAAATGAAGATAACAGAAACATCAAAGTTTAATACCCCTGAAAAAAAACACCAAGTTTAGGGGGTGAGCTAAATGTCTCAGCGTAAAGTCTTCACCCTGGATTTATGGATGACATTTTGACCTTAATATATTGCAAAGAGTGTGAGCAGAGAGACAATTTTCTTCATCTGTAGTGCTAGTTTTATAGAGTTAAGGTGATAAATTACATGGTGCCTTGTAACATGTAATTACTTCCCATCATGTCTTGCAGGAAGCCTGTTCACAACTCATTATACTTATACACAACTTATAAAATGGCTCCTCTAATTTGATTTGGCTGTCCATAATAATGTTGTTCTTTTCAAAGTCCTTATTGCTCTGCTGTGCAGCTGCAGCATTTTTATTACCCTACACGAGACTCTTGTTTGGCCTTTTAACATGGCTAATTACAGATTTCAATAATCAGCAGCCAGCTGTGTAATACCTTTTCCTTTACTGCCTCCACTCTAAAATGACTCAGCGAAATAACCAATGTGCACAAATCTTACTCACATGTGGACAGTGCTCAGTCTTGATGAAAAAACAAAAATCTGCATTTCCATTAACTTGCCAGCAGATAAGATAATAAAAAAAAGCTCTTATACATCCTTGTGGATGGCTTCTCTGATGTTAGACGTCAAAAGAAAAAAAAAAAAGTGGACCTACACTAGAAGATGACATGTTGCCCCAAACAAGAGAGGAGAAACTTCATACTGCAGCTCAAAGATCTTTGGTTCTGTGCCTTTCCATTCTTCCTCCAGGCTACAGGTCCTTGACTTTCAAATGAAATGCAAAAATGACTTTCATGGGGAAAGGAAACTCTGGACCACTGAGCAGCAGTCCAGTTATTTTTCCTCTTAAACCCAGGCAATGACCTCCAGCAGCTTTCTCACTTTTTGGCAGATGGCAGTCCTTCTCTGGACGGCTCAGTCAATCAGCTGATTGTGGTTGGATGTACCAAACTTAACCCAGAGATACACATTATTTTACTCTGATAATTTACTATTGTGGCAAAAGTTTTCTTTTGCATGTGGACCATAATCGTCTAAATCAATTCAGAGATTCTTTACACACATTAGTTTTAATGAACCTGTTTATATTTTGCACAATACTCTAACTTGTTGAGCTGCACTGGTGCACAATAATTGAACTGTTTTCTGGCTTTTTCCATCTCTTTTCTGTCTCGTAACATAAACTTTCAAAGTTCCACCCAGACTATGACTGTTTTTGTTGTAGAGTCTTCTTTTATAACTCCACCATAAAAGTTCAATTTTGTTACAAAACAAGCAGCAACAGAGCCAAACTCCCTGTGGTGCCGTTCAAAGAAGTTCATTTAGCCTGGCTCGTAGTACAGACAGACGTAAAGAGAGGATATTAGTTTGTTATGGCTTGATCAAACTGTTTTTTTTTTTTCAATCAGCAATGCAGCAGTCAATCTATCAGCCAGTCGGGAAGTGTTACTCAGCAAAAAAAAAAAAAAAAACTCCTATTTGTGCCCAGTGCTAACATAATAGTAGCAGGAGTTGTGGTTGTTTTATGAACGTGCATGTTTACATTAATGATGACTTTTTCTTCTGCTACTTAAACCAAACCTAAACATTCCTTGGTTTGATTTGTTTTTGAAGTTTTTTTCCACTCTGTGTGATCTTTTTACCAGAGCAACAAGCTTCCAGGACATCAGAGCAAACTGCAGCAGAGGTGTACAACAACACCACCACCACCACTAGTTCCCAGCCACAACATCGTCACCTCCTATGGGCTCCCTCTAAAGGTTGAGAATGATGAAAAGCAAAGTAACACCCCTGCGGGCCAGCCTCAGAACACTGCCTACAGGCTGCGGGAGTACTGCACTCTCAGCAAGTCAGCCAGAGAACAGAAAACTGAGCCCTCCGATCTCAAAGTGAGAGAAGGACAAGAAGAGTTTTATTACAAAGTGAGGTGGTGACATTTAAAGCTGTTTACAGTGTGTTTGTCCATTTGACACGCAGCCCTATATGACAACAACAGCTGTTATTGAGAAAAGTTTGCAGTTTAAGAAAATAAATCTCGTACGACAAGGGCTTTACCCACTGATATATGGACCCATACATAAGATAAACATACTGTGAAATCAGATCAGGATAATGATGAGAACAGATACTGTTTACTCTGTACAGTAGTGAGTGTTTAACATTTCCAACATGACTTTTATTTTCAAACACAGTCTTTTCTTCTAATCAATGGACTCCACATAAAAAAAGAAAGATTTTCTCTTATTTTCTTCTGCTTCTTTCAGCAGGGTTCCAAATCTAGGGGATGGGACTCCAACATAAGGTCACAACATAACTCTAATTGGTCTTACATGATTGCCAGGCCAGGTAGAGTCAGGGCTTAATACACAGTGTGACTGGGAACTACTAAATCTGTACAAATGAGCCTAAAGAAATGGGATCTAATTCATAAAAGAGGCACAGAGGGTCAGAAGCTCCATGAACTGCTGTCCTGAGCAAGTAGCGTCACTGTTTGCAAGTTGTTTACATACACTGAAATGAGCTGTTTACATTTATTTCAAGCAACATATGCACCTTTAGTTACAAAGGGTCTCACTGGAAATAACACTTGTGTCACTAACACTGGCTCTGGTAGTAGTGATTTTTTCATTGTCTGCTGAGAGCTGGTGATTTTAAGCCCCATTTCCACCAAGCAGTCTAGTTTAGATCAGCATGGTTTGACTCGGTTCAGCCTGGTCTTGTTTGCGTTTCCACAGCCATCTGTGCCCCCTCATGGAAGGTAGAGGAAAAAGAAAAATTGGACACAGTAAACAACGAGCAACCGTGGAAGACATCCAGTAATTTGCTTTCTTTGTGATTTTCATGTGAGTCTTTGTTACAAAGTGCAAACAAGTTTTGTTTCAGAGAAGACTGTGTGCCGACATGAGAAATGCAGCTGCTGTTGCACAGTAAGTGATGGTTCTTTCGACCAGTCAATATTCTGCTGTGTTGTAGCTTTACCTTCCAGGGGATCAAATCGGTTTAGTCTGGCTCCCCTACGGATGGGTCTCAAAAGCGGGACGGTTTGTCTCGGTTATTTATTTATTTATTTGCATATAAAAAGAGCGTATAGACAGGTGACAAAGTTTTTAGGGTCAAAGGGTTTTGATTTTTATTTGTTGTCTAAGTAGTGTTGACCTAGCTCGCTTGAGCAGGTTTTAGTTTTTTTACAGTGAGAGCTCAAAGCATAAAGCTAAATGGCTGAGTCACAACAATAACTACATGAACACTGTGAAAGGCAGAAACTTCAATTCTTATGTTATACCACTGCCTGAAATACTGTTATTGGATACTGGTGACAATGGGCTGATCCATGGGACTGATGATTCATCTCAGTTCTGTGCTAGTTTGTGTTCACAGCATGAATTTTCTTGTTTAAAACAAGTCATTGAAAAATGAGAGACTGATGCAATGTTGAACAATTAAAACCATAAGACAATTGACCACCAAGCAAATATTCTTGTGAAACTGCTCTATCTGAACCAGATCATGTGAGCACACTATGGAGACAAATAGACGTTACAGGTATCGGCTCTTAGATGGTCATGGTAACATTTTACAGTGTGTTTGACATGAGCCTAACCCCCTACAACGCTGTGCTATGAGCTACAGATTTCCATGAATCACAAACACCAGTAGCTCAATGTCTACTGCCATCAAGAAAACACCTGACTGGTGGTATTTGCAGCTTACCGGAGTGCACGTCAGTTTGAGCGACACGTACAGTTACATGAGACAATAGCAGTCTGCTCATAATGTGAATGTCACAGCAGAGTGTGAGCAGAGACAGACAGAAGAGGAGAACATTTTATTCATTTTCTTTATGATTTATTAGACAAAGCTGAAAAAGTCTGCTGATGTTTTAAACATAAAGCCATTCTTGTGACGTTCTAACAGAGGGTGATACACAGCATCAGTGGTGCTAGGTTGATACTTGGTATCTACGTTACACTGATGTCTGATCAGGACTGAAAAAGATAAATTAGTGCTTCCGCATTTTCCTCACAAATTCTAATACTGCTCAAGGTTTTTGCCCACTAAAAACACTTTTCCTTGTTGATGAGTTCCTACTCATGATAGATTATTGTCTCTGAAGAATATCCCTGTGGCTACAATGGTGTATCACTGATGAGTCTTCTAGCTTTGACTCTAAATCATTAACTTCGATTTTCTGCCTTTTTTCCCAGTCTAAAGCTGCACATTTCTCTAAATATGAAGTATCAAAATAAAAACTCACCTGTCTGAAAGATTGCAGCGGGAAATGATTTAAAAATGATGTTTGATTATTAATAGCTAATGTATGCTAATGGATTCCACTGATTTCCATCGGTGGCAGATTTATAGATGCAAATTGAAAAAATACTAATTATATAAAAGCTGTCAAGTCTGCACATTTGATGAAATATTAAAGATATCAAACACTTGGAGCTTTCAGGAATGGAAATTAGAGTTATCAATCCTGTGGCAGGTGAGATACCCCAGCTTTAACTCTTTCTCTCTTCTTGCCTTGTATCTTCCCCTCTGTGTCTGTACTCTGCCAGGATTGTGATGTTTTGAGGCTCTGATGAAGGCTTTAGTAGCAGCGACGACAGAGTAATTAAAGGGATTGATTGCAGCAGAGAGAGAAGCAATGTGATATGTGTACAAAACACACTCACTGACACACACACAATCACACACACACACACACACACACACACACACACACACACACACACACACACACACACACACACACACACACACACACACACACACACACACACACCCATGCACAGTTTATTTTAAGGGATACATCACTTCCACTCTATTTTGCAGACATTTGAAATTACAGTGCTAAATGTACCAAATCAATCTGACATAAATCCCATACTCTGTGGAAAGCGAAAACTAACACCATGTGGTACGCTAACACAGAGCACTAGTGGTAGAGTCAACCATCTATCAGCAGGAAGGTTGGGGGTTTGATACTATACTGATGGTGCTCTACATAGCTTCCCTGAATTTCTTTTTAAACTCACATTTTGTTATTCTGTGTTGTTTTATATGAAGTTTTTAACCTATGTAAAGTGTTTTTGAGTGTCTAGAACAGTGTTTCCCAAACTATTTTTTCCGGTGACCCACTTTTTTAGAGGAACAAGCTATGGTGACTCAATCCAAAATATGTCTTATCTGTAAATCAATTGACAGGATAACTGTGCAAAGGTCAGAAAAATTAAAGTTCTTTAATCATTTTTCTGCATCATCTTACATTTATGTACCAGCTGACAGGCCCAAGAGACATATTTGACAAATGTATTACAGCTTTGTTAGGCTTACACTCTGAAAATACTTACATTTTTACTGTGACAGGTTACCATGCTTGCTTTTCAGAATTGTATCCCAGTCATGTACAAGATGAAAGAATCACACACATATTGAGCGCAGCATCCAGTCTGTTTCTGAATTTTGTCTTCATTTTTGTGAGGACTCCAATTTGTATTTGTATTTGTTTTTATGGGCCTGTCAAAGTCAGGTTTTAATCAGTCATGACAGGCAAGAAAAAAAATCTATTCTATTCTATTCTATATGGTTTGATAAGAGATAAGAAGCAAAATACCAGACTCAGGACAAGATATTTAGATGCGATATTCATCCAGAATGAAGTAAAGGATCTGTTCATGTCTCTTTTTCAGCATGACGTCAGTGCACAACTGTTAGGAGCTCTATTTCTGCAGCTGGTGCCCGTCCAAGATCTGACAGTGACTTTGGGCTTTTAAAGTCAAATAAGTATTGAATCCAGCTTCAAACCTTTCTTTTGGAAACTAGTGATCAAAGTTATCAATGGGTTAACTCTTTCACTTGTGTGATAGTGACACAGCGACAACGATTTCCTCTGAGTGCTGTAAAACAGTAAAAGAGATATGGCAGCTTGGCTTTGGCTGTTTGAGCTCATGGCTTCAGACTTTTTTTAAAGCAGTTACATATT
The DNA here is from genome assembly GCF_033239565.1 of Halichoeres trimaculatus. Classification (NCBI taxonomy): domain Eukaryota; kingdom Metazoa; phylum Chordata; class Actinopteri; order Labriformes; family Labridae; genus Halichoeres; species Halichoeres trimaculatus. The sequence goes on from NW_027437192.1 coordinate 22,727,667, forward strand.
TACAGTTACTGTAAACATTGTGGCAATGTCCCTTTACGGTAAAAAAAAAAAAACCAGACATGACAGTGGGGAGTTAATCATCAGTGAACAAATGGGCAAGGGGAGACTTCTTCTGGTTAAGGAATGCATGGATTTCATGTATGAATTTCTTGAAACTATTTTGGTGACCCATAAAAAAATCTCTGGTGACCCACCTGTGGGTCAGGACCTAGACTTTCAAAATGACTGGTCTATAAAAGTGCTCTATTAATAAAATGTATTATTATTATTATTATTATTATTATTATTATTATTATAAGTAGTAGTAGTATTAGTGGTTGATGAAGACCAGAGAAAGGGCTACATAAACACTGTCCATTTACTATTTACCGGGGGGGCATGTTTTAAAAGTTCACGTTTCATGGAAAGCACTTTTTTTTTCTTGCTTATGAATATATACTTTATCCATCTGTCAGCTTAGCAACCCTGAGTATGTGGGGCCCCTGTATTCTTTGAGTTGCCCACCCACTTAGAAAATAGCTTTTGCAATTTTGCTCTCTTAATGACTGAAGTGAATTAAATATGCATTGAAAACTGTTTCCACTCCTGGAGCAATTATACTTCCAACTTAACTTCGGTTATTTAGCTTCAGTAGTATGTTAGAGCTAGATGTTTACTGTTGTTGGTTGCAAAAGTGGATAAAAACTGCTCAAGCATCCAAGGACCAATAAAAACAGACTCCAATTTTTCCTCTTTAATTTTAAAGGCAGCAGTGCTATTGAGAGTATGTGCTAATCTCCATGTCTGTGCTAAGCATTTTACCATGGACATTTTCCATGATGAAAGCATAAACAAATGTAGAAGGAGTGAGATTTCACAGTTATTAGTGTACCACTCAGGAATGTACCATTAAACCGCAGCTCCCTTACTTGAACAGTTGAACAGTTCGTGTTCAGGGTCAGATCCTGAGTAACATGTGTATCATGCTGACCTGGGCTCTTCTGGGACACTCACTATGTTTGTTTTGGTGTTTTTCACCTCGGCTTCTGGGTCTGCACCATCCCCCTTCAGAAAATATTTACGCAGCCAATCAGCACTGCTCCATCCCTTCCCATTCAGGTCACTGCATGGTTAATAAGGTGAGAAAGTGAGAGGCTGCAGATCCTCCAAAGAGGCTGGTTTTCTTTGGAATTGAATGTAAAACCTTAAAAGACAACCAGGAAATGTTTACTGTTAAAAAAAAAAAACTGTCATAAAGGACATTTTCCCTGTTGGTTAATGTAAATATTTGATTATTGTTGAATAAACATTTTCACATATAGTGTTTGCCAAGTAATATGGTTTTTAAGAAATACAGGTATTGGCTAGTGGTTAGGTCATGTGATGTACAGAGGTCTTTGTCATCGAGTGGGTGGGTTGGGCTTGATTCCACCCTGAAGTCCCATCCAGCATGTCCCTCATCCACCAAAGGCAAAGAAACCCACATATATAACTTCCACAAAGAAAAAAAAGGAAACAGTTCAGTTCAAAAGTTAAGCTAAAGTTAAGTACATTTTGCTCAACAATTTAAACAAGAGTTCTCTGACTGAACTGAGGTTATTTTGAGTCAAGTGCCAAAAATCATCTTTACAGACAGCAATTAGTTTTGAAACCCACAGCAGATCATCAATGGTCTGAATATTTGATTTTGATTTCTTTGCAAAATGTGATCCTTAATGAGCATCAGCCATAAAAGTAATGAACTGTAAGTGGAGTGAATTTCTATAGATGTGTACATGCTTTTAGTGTTAGGGGTTTTCCAAAAATGTCCTAATTTTGTGAATAAAATGCTTACTTAAGGTTTGTGATGTAACAAGGGGCCAGTAGGGATTTTGGGCCCATTGAAAATAAATATTGCTAGGCCCCTGTATAGCCGACCACAAGGCCAGGTTAAGTTTTTTTTTTTATTGTGTTATAATAAAACAGTGCATTTTGATTATATTTTTGACTATCATTTCCCATAATTGTGAAAAGAAAAACATGACAGTTACTTGGAAGGGGAAGCACTGAACGCTCTGAATACACCGGAATTTAAAAGAATTGGCTGACAGGGCTCACAGGCTAAGACAGCTGCCGCTGCTGCACTTGATGTGTCTGTTCAGAAATGCAGCTTGATGGGGGTCATAAGAATATATAGCTTATTTATACATGCTTTTACTAACAATATTATACAGATGTGCTTTACTAACGTTGCTGTACAGATGTGCTCATTGTGTTGGTATGCATTGCAGGACACTTCAGGGGGGCTGGGGGCTCCTGGGAATATGTATCAATTAAAACAACTAGGATAAATGAAGAGAACATAGGAAGATGTGTTTAAAAGTTATCTCTACAGATAAGTGAAGGAGGGGGCTGATCACCCACTTGATGAATGCCAGATAGCAGACAGAAACAGGACGGCGGCCAATAAGAGGGGAGACAACACATGAAGAGCCATTGAGAGGAAGACACAACCTACATTACTTAGAGAAACTCCGTCTGTGACTGTATATTGGTGCTGAGTTGAGAGACAGGGTCAGTCTCATGAACTGTGTCTACAACATGTAGACAGGGAATGAAGCTGCATCAGAGAACTCTGAAAATGCATATTGCTGATGTATTGTTAATAAATTTGTGTTCAGCTGAGAACCTGGACGCCTCCTGATCCTTCCCCATCTACGAACAGCGTGGAAAGAGGTGAGAGCAGTGTGGAGTCAGATTAATACATTTTAGACTTTATTTTAGTGAGGCAGATAGCACCTCATTTCCAACAGAGGGCAACTGATTAAATATGGGCAGCTTGCTAAACGTGAACAGCCAAATGTAAAAATCCTGAGTTTTCTTCTAAAATATGAGCTGGGAGAAAAGTGAGCGAGCTTGAAAACCACATTGTGAGGAAACAACAAGCAAATGCTCCAGAACTTTCCTACAAGGACCAAACCCACCTTGTTCATGGAAAATCTGGGTGATATATTGTCAGCCCTTTGCTTCTGTCTCAAGACTGGTCTTTTTTTCCCTCTTCTTTTTTGGCTGCCTGTCTCGTGCGGCATTTTGCCATCTCTGTCTCCGGTCGGACTGAAGCACCGCGTTGAGCGTAGCAGCTCAGGTGATTGGTAGGAGTCTCCAACCAATCAAGTGAGCTGCTGCACACGAGGAGGACTGAACCATTTTACTTTAAAAGGGAGGGGGGCCCAGTGACCTTGAGAAATGTTTCCAAAACATATAAACGTAACGTAACCAGTACATTTTAACAATATACATTTTTTATTGTAAACTAACAACAAAGTGTTGTGTTCGTATTATAATTTTATTAGGGGCCTTTCTGGGCCCCTGTCAATGATGGGCCCCTAGAACCCTTCCCCTTTTCAGTGCCCATAGGTATAGCGCTTGTGTTAGAAAAGGACTTTTGGTTTTAAGTCATCAATTCTTCACAACTAATTATCATCTAATCTCCACTGATGGAATGAGACAGGAGACAAATACCCACTGGAACACAATGCTTAAGTATCCAAACTTAACGCACCTTAAAAAAGCCTGACTCTGGTCCCTGTTATTAATCAAGTGTGTAAACCTTTATAGAGTCGAGTGAATCACAACATAAATCCTGAATCTTACCTGGATTAAAGAATAATCAATTCAGAAAGCAGGGTATGGTGTTTCTCATTATACAGGAAAAATGCGGCTAAATTGATATGAGTGGTACAGGGAGTGAGAAGATTCTGGCTTACAGGACAAAAATGACCAGATAAACTCTGCAAAAGAAAATTTTCAAAATGAACCATACGATTTTTCAAAGGGCACAAACCGGAGCCCAAAGTAGAACACCTGAAAATGTGCTCTGATGGCTCGATTTTTTTGTCAGAAAGGAAGCAGAAAAAGGTACTTTACAGTAAATAACAGAAATGAAACTGGGATGTGATTCAAATTAAAGTCCAACATTTTTATTTTTCTTTCAACTCAGCCTACAAAGCAATCTTGGAGCATGACCAGGAGTTTAGAAATGTTGCAGAGAAGTGAAGTAGAACAGGATGGCGTGCAGGTCATTTTCCAGCAATAAGAAGGTTATTTGTGGCTGCGACTGGAGCTGTTCATGCACTGTGACCTTAGAGAGCAGCAGCCTGTGGTTTTGGCCAGGACTTGTCATTACTGCTCGGGTTGGAATTAAATGAAATAGCTGTATGACAAAATACTGTTATACAACCTTAAAAAACAGGAGTCCTTATGAAACCTTAACACCCGGGATGTGTGAGGTGATTTGGAATAAGCCTTCAATTGCTCTGTGCTGATGAAAGGTTTAGATGGTAAAATGTGGGAAAATGGGCCATCTAAAAGTAGTGAGGATGATTTGAACAAAGAAAATAAGTGTACTTGGAATTCAACTGAGCAGCGCAGGAATTAACGGGTACAGAATTTTTGCTGGACTCGTTTTAAAAGACCTGAGAGGTGAGTTTCACGTGAACCCCGAGGGACAGTCCAGTGGATGTAACAACAGTGTCACATGAACGAGGGATTGTCTGTATGTGCTAGGATGAAAACTGAAATTGCTCCTTCAAGCCATGGTAGAAAAAAAGCTTATTACTTCTTGATTAATAGCATTTCTCAGGGGATATTATTTTGTTGTTTTCAGGTATTTTGCCTCAAATGAGAAGTCTGTTCCTATTACTTAGAGGGTCTGGGAGGAGTTTCTCAGTGATCTTGAAAAAGTCTCCCCTCCAAATATATGCCTGATCATAATCCACACTTTAAAATGAGATCCTCAGCGCCAGTATAAGCTATTTCAAAATGCTACCTCTTTTAGTAGCTTTGGCTCAGAAGTAAGAAGATGGATCCACATTTTTCTCTGCTGAATATGACTTTTTAAACTATTTTTGTATTGATGGTGGACACTGAAGCCCAACTGTCAGACAGAAAAAGGACAGAAGAGAAAGATAAGAAAGATAAATGGGGGAGTGCTAGCGCTCAAGCGAAAGGCAAGGCTAACACTGGGGCTTAACTGTTTGTGATGATGTTCATTCCAACCCACAGTCAGCAGTTATTCTGCAGTGGTCTGTTCAAACTTGAGAGTCTATCAATAAAATGAAGAGTGAGGTTATGTTAGCTCTGCTTGGTAGATAACTGGCAGGACCTAGCCAACCAGGATTTACTGATGTTATACATTACAGACATGTCTTAGAGCACTGGGTTCCCAGTAGTGCTACATGTATTGGGCTACTAAACTAAAGTACAAACGTACAATGTTTGCTGTTTGTAATTTTTAAACAACAGCCCTACATAACTATTAATAGATACCATACCTCCTCGCATTGTATTCAGTGAAAAGTTGTCCTGAACAGCATGTTTAGGTAAGTCTCAGTTTCGCTGTACACATTAAGTCACACAAGGAACAAACTTTTTAGAATGAGATTCTAATGATGCAGATTTATAGAAAACAAAAAAGTATACGATCCACTTTTTTTCTAGAATGAATCATAACAGAATTCAGATTTTTAGTAATTGAGCCAAATCATTTCCATTATTCACACTGTTCACTGCAAATCCATATCTTCTACCTGCAAAACCTGTCTGGCTCTTGACATTTTATTTTTCTAGGCAACTAATCAAAGGGCATCTTGCAGGTCAGAGACCCCATGAATCAATATCCACAACAAAATGAATAAATACACAACAGTGGCTTATGGAGTGATCTAATGAGTGTTACCTCACTGCCACTGTGGACAACTGGATGTGGCAAAGGACACTGTTTTGAGGATAGCAATGTACAGGTGTTGCCTAGAGAGGAAAGATGTTTAAAAGAGGAGTTAAAGCAGCAACTCTCACCAAGCTGGAGAAACCTTCTCTGAGCAGAAGGGTGGCCTCAGGCAAATCGCAGCCACGTAAATTGCAGTGCTGAGCTTCTTTCCCAGGAAGTTCTCACACTGGCTGCGTGTTCAGTCTGGCAAGCTGCATGACTGACAGACAGCTGGAGTTGTAAGACCGAGGAGTTCGCTTCCCCCTCTATTGATTAGCCTCTCTTTATTCATGTTGGGCTGTAAACCTCCAGTCTTACTGACTTCTGGCCTGGCTGCGCTTATTTTGTTTGATTGTAATAGTCAAGCTAAATACAATACATACGGAGCAGAGCTGGACCAAATGCATCGGTTACAGTGGGAGCTAACATCCCAGGACTCTCAGGAGATGAACCACATTATAATGGGTTTTTAGAACCAACTCATCAATTCCAATTCCTCTGCGTTGTCGTCTCTTCCCCAGTAACATAAAAACCTGCTTTCCTCACCAGCAATTTGGAACTAATGAAGCCTCTCGGATTAGAGGTGAAACATCTTTCCAAACTCCAAACAGTCCAGTCGCCTTGTTTTTCACAAAGAATGTGACATAATCAGTAAGAGTCCTGCTGATTGTGCTTCTCTTCACTTAAAATGAACACCTAAATGCCAATCTTGTCAATAATGTTTATGGACGTAGATTTAAGAAGGACCACAAGCTGCTTATCTTGGGGCTATTTTGTGTGTTGCGTTTTTTTTATTTCCAACATAATGAAAAACTAGTGTCTAAAGCTAAGTTCTTGTATCAGATGATAACTGGTAAAATAAAGTTAATATGGCTAATTTCAAAGGCTTTACATCACTTTGTCCGTTCAGTTTTTAACTGTACTCCATTTTGTAAGTCATGCACATAACTCAGCTGTCATTTTATGCATTTGTATCTACTTTTTTTGCAGAACTTAGTAAAAAATAAAAGGGGTAACCAATAGCTTTTCATGGGCAAATAAGAATTCAAATGAGTCTCAGTATGCCCTTTAGGTCTTCATAGCTGCAGTGATAAGCAGTCAAGGCTGGATTATGGTTTTTACACAAGCATGACATGTGGATATGAGACTCAGAATTGGCATGAGAGAACATGTGTGGCTTTTAAACATTTTATCAGTCTGTATGGCGCCTGTTAATGTCCTCTCCCAAACTGCAGGGGGCAGTGTATCCCAAACACACATTTACCACAGTACTAAACTAGAGAAATCGTTTGCATTTGTTTACACCACAAACATTTTGTTTTGCCAATTCACATCAGGAATTGTTCATCACTCGGTTATTACAGTGGTCTTTGTGTGATAAATCATATAAATGTGATTATTTTTGTACTTAGGACACTAGTAGCTCCTGTTCTCTGCCACTTTGTTCGTGTGTCTTTTTCCGGCAGTTAGGAATTTCTGGATGTGTGCAATCTGGAATTTTTTCTCTGGAGCAGGACCAAGCAAGCTGCTCAAATGACCTAATTTATTCGCATGGAGCCGTGTGCACCTCCAAGATGCTTCAAGCATAAACCAGGCTTTACAATGCTATCAATAGAAGCATTAGTAGTCAAAGAGTGGGCACTATTGTTGTGTTAATTCCAAACACAGATAAAAAGCAACACAGCTGGATGTTCATACTTAATGTGCAGATTTCCAAACATATCAGTATGATGGAGAAAACCCTGAATCAGTCTGCAAGTTGCTAAAAAAATCATTTCTTAAAAACAACACAAGCTCTTCATGAAACTTGCTAAAGCAATTAGGTCATTGCATAATGATTTTGTTACTGGCTCCCGACACGTTGGAGAGGCAGGCCTCAAGCTGCCAATAGGTCTGCCCCTGACAGTGGTATAAACTTTTCTGTATTTTCCTTTAGGAATAATCCTCCTTGATGTCATTCTTTACAAATTAGAGACAAATAACTGAAGGATAATGCTGGTTAGGGACTTATCTGTATTTGCTTATTTTTGTCTGTCCTCCCACTCTGTTTAACAAGCGTCTGCTAAAGACTCTGAAATATAAACTTTAAAGTTTAAACAAGTATGGAAAAATAAATTATCTAAAGTCTGGGGGTGTTTGGGGAAGAAAAAAAAAGTTGTTTAAAATTCTGTATCAAACTCTCAAACTGACTTAACTGTCAGATTTGCGACTAAAATCATAGAGTATGTAATTTTGTTGCTGACATGCTCATAAGTATTCATCCCATGAAGATGTGGGTAAAAATCTTCACTAAGCAAAGCTTCTGGTACATTAACCTCAGAGCTAGAGAGTGATTTGACAGTCAAAATAATAAGAGCAAGGAATTAAACCATCAAGAAGTATCACTGTCCAAACAGCATAACAGATCAGTGAATGGTGCATTGCATTAGCCAGTGCCACTGCCAATAAGGCCGAGCAAATACGGCATCTTTGAAGGTAGAAAGTGACAGTGATATGCAGTTACAATAATGCAGCAAGAAGATTTTTATGAAAGGCATTAGGCATCATTTAGATATCAAGATGCCTCAAATCGTGGCCCACAGAGAGCTGTCAGTCTCCTGAACACTAAACTCTAACAACTGTGCTGCAGCTGTGTCTCATTTCTGTCAATAGGAAGATGGAGCTAAGAGATCAGATGTAAATAACTGCTACCCTGAAACCGTGCCTCAGCAATGATTCTTCCTCTCCCTCTGTTGTCAGGATGTGAAGAAGTCACAATTCCCAGTTCTCATAGCTATTAACTTTATCAGTGACTGCTGGAGCCACAGAAATGTCGGAAGCAATTGAATTCTGCAGCAGAGGCTTGTTTCACGTCTTTGTATTTCCCTGCTGCACTTCCATGTAAGACAAGACATGAACTGTGAACATTTCACTCTGGTGCCCTTTGATCCCGGGCTAATGAGATTCTTTAATAAATCACTTAGATTTTTCTTCTACCTGTCATCCTTGGTGTGAACATTTTCTCTTCCTTGACACTGCTCTTTATTGAAGCAGCATTTAGCAGTTTGTGCTCACTAGGGGGCAAAAAATATCTGCTCAGCAGCAAGCCTTGAAGCCATTTTGATCATCAGTGGTGCTTATAGATTGTACTCAGGCATTAAAATACCTACACAGGAATCAGAAGCAGAGCTACATGGGTACACAAACACTGGTTCTCAACAGATGTGATAAGTAATTAAAACTCCAAGGTTCAAGTTGGACAGATGTTCATCTATTCAACACTTGTACCTTGGTTGTTTGCCGTTTTATGCTGGGCAGGTAGCAAACAAATGACTGTTGTGACTGTTCAGGGTAGTGAAGAAACCAGCATGAAACACAAGTATTTAATGGACAACAAGACTTTGAGCTCACAGCCATGCTGGTACCTACAAAGCCTGTAACTCTGAAATGTGCATTGCTCAATCCAACAAAAATGGTAGATGAAAGATTGTGCCAATAATTTGTTTTGGACTTTTCCTCCTGTTGGTGAAGAAACGGTAAATCTGTGTAATTTCAAAACCACAGTAGTGCACAGGTTTAGCTAAGGTCAGTTGCTGTTGATTTGCAAGCAAGCTTCTGTTTTTCTGTTTGTCCCAACCTCTAAATTTGAAGAAACAGACAGCTGACAGCAAAAAAGCACAAAACACAAAGCTCGATTGAAGCTGGTGAAATTGCTGAACAAGCTGAGACTGAATGCTCTTTATCAATACAAAGACCCGTCAATATCTGAGACATTTTATTCAGCTATTTGGAGTTTCAGAAATGTGTGACTGTAGTTCTGGGGTTATAAGAAATGCCAGAAGCTAAATAACATAACTGAACTAAGGGATGAGTTGCAGAATGTGCTGCAGTTGTTGGCCTGCTGTTGGTTATCACAGTGGCTGACAAGTTGAAACCATAGGGGTCTTTGGAGGAGAGTCCCTTTGGTACCCCTACAGTAGCATTATTGATTCACACCTATGACAAAAAAAAAAAAAAAAAAAAGATTCTCACACTGGTGTTTTTAAAAAGTCTGAAACGCAGTATGTTGGCTACTGTCTCTGTTTAAGACTGTCTGTGCTGCAAACTCCCCTATCTCTGATTGGCCAGCCCTCTGGTGTCCTTTTGGGGGTTATAGGCAGACTTTGGTGTTTGAGGTCCACCATTTAAACATACCACTAAACAGTTCTTTTTGCAATGACCTCATTGTTTCAGCAAATCTTGTGAAGATCTTGTGTTGATCTTGTGCTTTCTTCCGAACACATTGTTTTGAGCAGTTTCTAGACAGATTCGGGGATTTCAACCATGCATGAACACGCAGTGGTTTGAAAACCTACACACAATAAGTAAGGTCACAGTTAGGTTACTTTAGATTCATGTTGAGGATATTTGGTAATGGGAAAGGAAAGGCTAAAGTCCAAAAATGGCACAATATGGGGTATCAGAAATGTTCTGGTTTGTATTTGTGGTCCAAGTTTAAATGTCCACCTGTGTTCCAGAGGCCAAAAGAGATGGAAGGAATTTGCTATAACACTATCTTTAAATCCACTGACAGCCATCCATTGACAATTTATCATTTTATCAAACACAGTGTACAATATTTTTTGTGAAGGCAAATGCATGTAAGTCTAGCTATCGTCTCCATTTTGAGAATTGTCACTTGGTTCCCACTTCTTAGTTTTCTAGTTAGACTGTTAAAATTGACGGTACATGAAAAAAGAAGTCTGAACGAAAGTCATTCATCACTGGCCAAAGACCACACTGGAAGCTCCAAAATGTTGACCATTACCCCAAAAGGCTACAAATCATTGGCTATATTGGCAGACAGTGGACTCAATGTAGAGGTAAATCATTGATTCTTGTCCTTTGGAGATCATGAGCATTTGTGATTATCCATCTCAGAGATATTGAGGTATCTTTATGGATAAGTGTAAAGTTTGTGTAGTTGATCAGGCTGGGTGAAGTCAGGGGGTTGTAACTTGCTCTGAATGTTAGACTACAATCATAGCAGCTTTAAAACAAACCACTAAGCTGAAAAAGTGGCTTTAAAATCCAGCAAGACACAGACTCACAGATGTGTTTTATTTTCAGTAGGGTCAGTGGCACTGGCAATCCACTTGCACCGCTAAGGGTAATTTAAGTCTTTGTCGGTAGCAGTAGATTGCTTAATGATTCATTTTTCCCACTTTTTCTGCAGTGTACTTAAAAACTATGTTATTTGTTGACGCTTCCCTAAACAGCCACTTATCCCCGTGGCTCATAACAGACTGTAAAACAGGTGAAATTTGGCATCCTTCCCAATTTTCAACACCCAGCTGCTCAGCAGTTAACTGCCTTTTTCCTCCACAGTGGATACTCTGAATCATTCATACATTTATAGCTTTTGCCTGTAAAGAAATGGAACGGTATTCTCATGCTGAATTATGATGCGGATGAATCGACAACAGTGGATATTTGATGGTGTTTCCAACCCGACGTGACCCCGTGAGCGGTGGCTAGCAAAGCTGGTTTGAAAAGCAATGTGCCAACTGCTGGTATTTTCAGCAAATATGCAAATATGTGGGAAATGGCAGAAGTATCAACACTAAGTACTTTATCATGAGGTGGCAACATTTACAAGTCTTGTAAACACAAACACATTTATATGTAAAATACACAGTACAGGCTCAGCAGATAGGCAGACTAAAACCTCTGACATTTCTTAACAAATTTTTCCCAAAAGATTTGAAATGGCGCTCTATATTCAGAAAGTCAGACATCCTGACAGCTTAACTAGCAGGCAGCAGCTGGAGACTCACACACACAGTTGGTGTTTCAATGACAACTTTGTCTAGCCTGCATGAACTTTGAGCCTCTGCAACATAATTTAGATTCCCCCTGGGAAGGAGCTGGTAGTGGCTGCGATGTGAGCGGGCTTACTCTGTGTCTGCGGGTGGCTGTGGGATTTGATTTTGTCTTTACTGCTCTGCACTGTCCACAGTGTTGATTATTATTCTGAGAGAAAACCATATCTCAGCCTGATACATATTTCATGCTGCTTGGGAGTTCTCATCTGCGAATGCATGAGCCTGTTCAATAATGTGCTTCATTTTTTGAGGGTATTATATTTTATTTCTAATCCTAAACAGTTAAAGTGGCTCCTTTTCTACCCGCTCACCCACCTCAATGTTGTCCACAATCTTATCCTGCCTCTGTTCTCATTCTCCCTGCGTTTCCTGCTCATGCACTGATAAAAGAGTGGGTGTTCATAAAGAAGAAAAGAAAATTCAAGTCTGAATGCAAGAGGGCCTGATGCACCGCTGAGAGGAACTATGTCAGAATAACAATGTTGCTTCGCCAGGATCCAGATCTTATGGCTGCTATCTGATTTTATATTTGTATGACATTACGCTTCTTGTGGAACCTAAGTTAATGTTACAAAAAACATGCACACCATGTGAACCTTTTTACCTGTTAATCTTGTTGAGTTATCAAGGAAGACTTTTTATGAGCCTCTAGTGTTAGTCCCTCTGCTTTCCCACATTTCATATTTTCACACCTAGATAATGTGATTGCTATCGGACTGCGGTTGGATCCAGCAGGACTTGGCAGGTCTTGGTACACCTCCATGTTCAGCTGGAAGAGGAAGTTGATGACCATGATAAATAAGGTTACTGTGCTCATACAGTCTATGGCACATACTTATCGAAGCTAGTTGGAGATGCACGCAGCTTTACTTATCAAGATAGGACACAGTGCACCTATAAAAGTGAAGTGAGACGTTCTTGGCCAGAAGTCTGATTCTCTTTTTCTGCACATATGTGCAGAAAAGACTAGATCTCACTCTGTAATTTTACAATTGACCTATGGCCAATGCTGCATTCATGTTAACATAGAAACGCTGGATTTTTGCATGAAATGTGCACAAATCTTCAAACCACTATCTGCTCATATGGTGTAGAAATCCCTGAATTTGTCTGTAAACTGATCAAAATGGTCAGTTTTTAGGAATTAGCACAGGATCCTCACAACATTTTAAGAGGACTTCCCGATGTCATTACAATAAGATCGAACTAACTGGTTCATAACATGTTGGAGGAGTGAGCTGGCTGCCCATAGCTCTGCTCTCCACAACATATGAATCAGTAGCACTTGGAAAATCTGCATACTACTAATAAGGCTACCCAGCATGATTACTTTAGACTCATGTTAAAGGGATTTGGTTATGTGAAAGTAAAGGCAAGAGTTTATAAAGACCATGACGGTACAAAGAGGGCTGTCCAATCAGAGGGATGGGGGTTTGTTTGGAAAGTCTTAAAGAGACAGCAGCCACAAGACTTAAGATTTTCTACAACAACGCTGCCAGACAAATGGGGATTTTTTTAAAGGATCTAATTCTTTTGAAAAAAGTATGGTGGTAACAGAGGGACAGTATGAAGACCAATAGTACATACAATACCCCCTCTTTAATGTGTGGTGGCGTATGGAAGAAATTTAGATCAGTCACTTAAAAGTGCTCTGTTTCTGATCTCAGTGGCTTCTCGGATCTAACAGTAGCAATTTATTGCTCTCGGTCCCGATGACCCTGGCTTTATTCCAGTCCAACATGATTGTTTTCAGTCTTTTGAAGTGGTCTGATACGGCTGACTTTAACTCCTCCTGCTCCGGACAGGATGACCAAACATTCATGGGGTCACAGCAGCATTATGTGTCACTTCTGAAGAAGACAGCAGCAGGTGGTCAGTCAAAACATGTCAAAGTAATGATGCTTAAAACAAGATAATTAGGAGCACCAGCTGTAACTTTAGTCATTCACATAATGCTAATGAATAGTTTATAAACCATACAGCATAAGGTTTTATAAACACACATTCCAACTGAATACTAACATCTAAATAATTTTAACAGATGCTTTGTAAAATATTTCTAAACCATGACCAAATATCTGGTCCTTGTGTCTCTGTTTTATAAACCTCTCACAGGTTTACTAATCATTTAGTCAAAACAAACACTTAATAAAGTGTATGAAATTTTATGTGCGCATCAGTAAACTTTTAGCGCAACACCAGTTATAGCATTACAGCTATTTTTCAAGCATTATTAACTTTAATTTTATTGTTTGTTAATAGTTGATAACTTTTAAATAATTGTTAGTTAATTTATCTACCCTGATGATGGTTATAATAAAGTGTTACCAACACTAAAGTTTAGGGAGACACATCCTGCTTCAACAGTTTTGAAAGCCTTGCAGGCAAAAAGTTTGAAGCCCTTGAAAAGTTAATTTCAAACATGAAAAGTCAAGTTAAAGGCAGCACCAGGCTGCAAAGCCATGTTTCACCCTCCATCAGTGATGGTCAGAAGTGTGATTTGTTGCACATAAAACCACACTGTAGGGGTGACATTGATGTCCTGGGGCACACTTGAGCTTCACCATGGCAGGATAAAAAGTGTAAGTACTGAAGGTCAGATTTTTGGTGGGGATAGAGGTAAGTTATCACATGTAAATCTATTATATACAGATAATACAACCTCATTTAAATAAAGACATAAAAAGTGAACTCTGTGATGTTGATCCCAAGGATTTGATGGGTTGCAAATCATTAAAAGCCTGTATTTAATTTCAAATAGTGCAAACAGCATAAACATGAAATGCCATTGTTTTGTGAAAAAAATATACACTTATTTTCATTTTGATGCCTGTAACACATTTTTAAAAAGTTAGAATAAGAACAGCAGAGTACTGAAAAGTCTGTTATGTGGAATAAAACACAGGAAGTAACATCTAATAAGGAAATATAGATTAGAAACATAGCCAGGATAAAACAGAACTTTCTACAGAGGTTGATTCCCTGTTAAGTTTTTGCTAAAAAATGGATGATCAGGATCTTTTAACCCTAAGGCAGCACTGTGTTATAAAAAAAACACTCTGCAGTGGAAATCACTGCTTGAGCTCGAAACCACTTTAAAGATAATTTTTCCGAGAACACAGGCCAGTGCTTTATCCATAAATAGAGTTTTAGATTTACCATGGATACAGAACTTCTGGCTACTTCTCTGGGCCAAAATCCATTTAGGATGGACTTGGACAGAGTTGAAAGCATCCTGTGGTCTGGTGTTACTGTAACCCTGGGTTACATAGCCTCATGTAATAAAAGCTTGTTAATAAAAACAGCTATTTAGAAAAATATTGTAAGTGATAGATAACAAATGGATGAACATGTGAAACTTAAAAGAAAAAGAGAAAAAAAGGAATAAATAGATAAATATATGTATAAAAAATATATATTTCATGATGTGTTGTTAAATATGGTTTAAAAATGGTTAAGAGTTAAAAACTTGTAAAATTCACGTTATTTCGCCTTTATTTATGGTTAAAAATGTTTAGACTCTTATTTTGAAAGGAAACGTTGCAGCGTGAGTCATGTGACTAACCACAGCCAACCGGGTTGTTCTGTTTTTTTACTGCTTCAAAAGGAGGGAAAAACACGCAGGTACGAGAGCTGCAGGCAGTCTCTGCAGAGCTGCAGCTTCAGAACGAAAGAAAGTAAAAGAAAGTAAAGAGTCCATTAAAAGTTATTTTATTACTCTGGAGGAGTTAATTTATTTTTCCAACTGTCCAGGATTTGGCGACATTTTGTGTTCATTTCTGAAGGGACTTGGTGAGTGTAAACAGTGCATTTCGTTTCATGTAAGAGGATGTTTGTCATGATGTGTTGGTCATTTCATGGAAATAAAAAGGTTAGGTAGCAGATTATTACTTTTTTTGTTGAAATGGTGAATACAAGGTGGAATTTGTGCTGAAAATGAGCTTGAGCCTGTAGTTCAGTGTCCTGTGATGCTAGTTTTCCTCACTGCCGCAACGGCGAGTGCGTCGCCTTATTAAAGGGTAACTTCGGTTTATACAGCTTTTACAATGTTTATAGAATGAAGTAGAACAAAATACTCACCCAGAAGGCTTTCCTAATCCAAGCAGTGCTTCTATGCATATTATTTTGGATGTTATGGTAGGCCATAAAGGTTGGATCTGGGAAATTCTGAGCGGATACTGGAGTTCGAGTCCACGTGCGAGATACAAGATGGTGAGCCACCCCAGGATCCCTTGGACTGTGCATCACACTGAAGCAAAACGCCCTCTGCTGGATTTTGTGCGGTTTCATCAAAAACTGGTAGGATTTATCCATATCTCACTGCACACCTGCAGAAGACTCTCAGAGACACTAGATTAGCAATTCAGGACAATCAAAGGATTACATTTAAGGACAAAGAGACATTTAATTGTGATCAACAAACTGTTCAGCCTTTTGCTGGATTATTTTGAGTTTGTGTTTTGAATAATCTTGTTTTTGTTAACCATACATGTTGATGTAATGGTATCACTGAAGATGTAATTCTTTTGTTGTACAAACAAAATGAGGAATGGTTGAACTTTAAGAGGGGAACTTAACAGAACTTGAACTAAATCTTGAAACTAAAATAAAACTAGACTTTATTCAGGATAAAACTGAGTTAACTCAAATAGATTAAAGGATTAAACTAGAGATTAAACTACACAATAACCTAGGTTGAGAACATAGTATCTTTTCTAAGCCAAAACACAGGTTTAACGCTAAAAAACGTATGGATAAGCTGAAACACTTGACCATAAAGGGAAAAATATTTCATTTTTCTTTAACTGATATTGGAAATTGTTTGTCATTCACTTAACATTTCAAGCTGGTAAATTAAATTTATTTTCTGGTCTGTGGTTGTTTATTGCACGGTATGTCAAACACTGCACCAGTAGTCGAACCTTACATTGACCCTAGTGTACTGTAACCACCTCAAAGGTGTTACATTACCAAATGGGGACAGTTACCATCCTGAAACAAAAAATGACCAAAAAAGACCATGAAATGTTGAGCAGAAGAAACCCTACATCTGACAAGAATAGGAAAATACATTTCAAATTCCATAAAGAGTCAGTGGTGTAGTTAAATGTGGTAGATTGGTATGCTAACATGAGCTGGTCAGCTAACTGACTGGTCTTCAGCCATATGCTGAATAAAAACTTTTAATCTCCTCTTTCTTAACCAAACCAGCTTTGGAAAGTCTGATCCAGCTGGCACCATAGTTTGTCCCTCACTTTTAATGGCCTTTATCAACAATGCAGGACCAGATACTAGAAAAGTGACTAACTTTCTACATCAGCTTGGGTTCCAGACAAAACTTTTATTCAGACAAAGTTTGTGAAGAACAAAGTTTATAACTCAGTGACTTACTGCATTAGAATACCAAAGTAACTGAACAAGGGAAACGCCAACATTGATCTTGTTGTTGTGAAATAGCATCACACAGCAAGTGATATTGAATAAAACATTACTCCACAAGATGCAGTGTACTTTCCTCCTGAAGATTTACTTGTTCTTGAAATAATTGGGGTTATTCTTGGTTCTTTAATCTTTTGAATGCCTTAAATGAGCCATATTTCTATTTAATCAGGGTGCTCTTTCACAGTTTATCACACCGTATAAACAAAAAACACTTCACCAAGAATAAATTTATTAACATTTAACACCTCCCCTCCGTCTCATCCCTCCTTAATATGCTCTTCTCCAAATTTCAATCCCCTCTCTGGTAGTTAATCTCAAAGAGAGTTTCTCTCAAGGTAAATAACCACTTCGTGCCACCACCCATGGGTACCATTCCTTATCAGTGGTCAGCATGGCAATCTGCCCGCTGGACCCCCTTTCCCCCGCTGCCGTTCTCCTCAACCTTCTGACCTCCCCCACTGCTACTCCTTAACATCCCATCCTCCCCCTGTCAGACCCACGCTGATTTCATCTCGCCCTATAGCTGAGACCGGCTCACAGTTGTTCCTCTATCTCTCTATCGCTGCATCTCTCCTTCAGCCCATCCATCCCAGTGATAGCACCTGCCCACTGGTCATGAAATGCCTTCCAAGCCATTTTCCCACTTTAAATGGGTGGTTTGTTGAGAGATTCAAGGTTAATCCTCTCCATCTGAACTGTAGTGCTACTTTGTTGCATTTATCTACAGCGTATTTTTCTCTTTTCATACAATCCAGATAAAAACTTCACAGTTAGAATTGACATTGCACTCATAAAAGGCAGCCTTAACTTCAAAACAAAACCAAGGTGCTGGTAGTGAATTAAAAAATACTTGTATATTTGCAGAGATTAGGATGCAAACTTAATTAAAAGAGCCTTTTTACTGTCTACAAAACATTTAAAGGGCACCGTATCACATTTTTCTGGTGCAGAGTAGAAATGGCAACTGTGGATATTTTTACAATCATATTTTGACTCAGGGTGACTTGGACACTCAATTTTGCTGGCTGAAAAGGAGGTTTGTTGTTTTTTTTTTTTTTTACTGTTTTTCAGTTTTTTATTGCTTCTTGTACACGCACACACTTGTTGGAGCAGATGTGCTCTAATTAAGCCAACATAGCTGTCTCGCAGCTGTGTTATACATTTCAGCTGATGATTAGTGGTTGATAAGTTGGTCTAAAAACAACTCTTCAAGTGGCTGTGTTTTCACAAGGTTTTGCACAGGTAGACACACATACAAAAGGGTAATATTTTGTGGTTTAAAGGCCTACCAAAACCTGTGAATACCATGCCTGGAAGCTTGTGGTACACACAGAATGAGAGATTTAAAATGCTGGTGTTGCACTTAAGGATTTCTCCTCTCCACACTGGTTTGGCTCAGCTGGCTGAGCTGCCACCCCACATATATAGAGGCTTTAGTCCTTGTCGCAGTGACTGCGGGTCCAACTCCCAAACTTCCCAGTATTTAGTGTTTGAAATCCTTCTCTTGATTCCCCTGACTTACAAGGTTTGCAGAGAAGGAAAAGAGGTCTAAAAGGGTTTAAACTCCAAAACTTTCAGTATGAAGAAAAACTCTATTCTCTGACCAGCGTGTTTTGAGTTGTGGTCCTCATCAGTGATAAACCATGTGGATACATAGTCTGATGGATCAGGCTGGTTGCACCACCTTAAACATTTTTCTCCAGACATAATCATGCATTTTTTTTAAAAAGTGTTTGCAGATGGTTGCCAGATTGTATGAGGAAGATCTGTTTTGATTGGACTGCCTTGCCACCTTCTGGCCCAGAGTCTCCACACACTGTCACTAGTTACTTTTAGTGAGGCGTGTTTGTTTTGGAATTAAATGGAGATCAGATCAGAACTAATTTTCTTTGTTCAAGACAACTAGAGCCAGCCACTTTCTAGTAGCTGGCTTTATGTAGCGCTATCGGCAGCCAGATGCTCTGACGAATCTGTAGACCAATGTGACAAATAAACACTGTCAGTTTTGTTAGTAGCTGTTTATATTTAGCACAGCTGGCAGACCGGTGCTCTAAGACATGTCCCTAATGTGAAACGTCATTTTATTGATAGACTCAAGTCTGAACAGACCACTGCAGAATAACTGCTGACTGTGGGTTGGAATGAACATTATCACAAACAGCTTAGCCCCTGTGTTAGCCTTTAGCTCTGGCTGTATGATTCTCCTGTTTAGCTTTTGTTAGAAATGAGGCACTTTCTGTCTCACCAAAATACCTTAAATTTATTATCCTGACTCCATTCTCCTCTCACCTCTTTCTGTGCAGTTCGTTGATGTGGAAGGATCAGGAGGCGTCCTGGTTCTCAGCTAAATACAAATTTATTAACAATGCATCAAGAATATGTGATCCACAGATTTCTCTGATGCAGCTTCATCTCCTGTCTACATGTTGCAGAGACAGTTCATGAAACTGACCCAGTCTCTTGAGCTCAGCACCAGTATGTAGTCACTAGCAGAGTTTCTCTATTGAATGAAGGTTAAGTCATCTTCTCATTGGCTTTTCGGGGTGTTGTCTCCCCTCGTATTGGCTGCTGGCTGTCTTCTGTCTCGGTCTGTGACTGGCATTCATCAAGTGGGTGATAGGTCCCCCTCCTTCACTTATCTGTAGAGAAACTGTTAGAAACACATCTCTTGCTCCCTCCTTCAATTATTTATCTTCCTCACTTTGACTGAAACATATACCCCAGCTTTAAAAAAATATTTTTAACTTGTCTTAAAAGTTTTACACAGTTACTTTTTTTATTACTGGGCATAAACATTAACTTCACTTGTAGTCACTCCCTACTCTGGGTGCTCCATAAAACCCCAGGAGTCCCCAGCCCCCCTCAAGTATCCTGCAATACATACCAACACAATGAGCCTATCTGTACAACAAGTTTAGCAAAGTACATCTGTATAAAGTGTTAATAAAAGCATGCCTACAAAAACTATATATTCTTACACTTTCTTCTGCTCTTCTGTCCTTTTTCTTTCTGACAGTTAGGCTCCTGTGTCCACCATCACTACAAAATTAATCATGGAAGTAGTTTTCAGCCGAGAAAAACACAGATCTCTCTTCTCACTACTACTTCTCACTTCTCACTTCTCACTCTCTTCTCAAACTACTCACAGCCCCTTTAATTCACTTTATTGAGTCTTGTTTTTTATAAAAAAAAACTCTTAGTTTAAGAAGCAAGTTAAAAAGAGGGGTGGTGTGAAGTAGAGCTGCACGATTTGGGGAAAAGGTGCGATTTGCGATTAGGTGGAAAATATTGCGATTGCGATTGCGATTGTGCTTGTGATCTAATAAAAAAGGTTGTGTCATGATGAGTCTACAGATTTGCTTGGTTATCATGGAGAAAAATCTGAATTGCATGTGCTGACATTGCGATTGCGATATCTTCTTTTGCGATTACGTAATTGCATGTGCTGACATTGCGATTGCGATAATCGTGCAGCCCTAGTGTGAAGGAGTGAAGAAAACAGATACATAGTTCTAGAAAGATCTTCACAGCCATACAAAAACTCCTGTTGCTGCACACACAACAGAAGTAGTCAGACTGGTTGACAGTTTCAGCCTGTCACAAGCAGGCTGCCCCCTAGAAGTAGACAGAGCCTCAAACTTTTTTTTTTGTTAAATATCTTGGGTGCTATGCTGAGTGTTACTTCACAGTTCCCAAATGTAGTCCCTGTCCCTAAATTAGCATTCCCTTAGCTGTACTATATTACTGCCAAACAGTCTGGTATCATCTGTTATGTCTTGTTTAGGGGGGATCATGAGCTGTGGTTGCATGCAGAGCAAGTTAATTCCACATTTCAAGAAACCAATCAGGCTCTAGCAACATTTATATAAAATGGGTTGACAGGCCCAGCAGGGTGAGTTGTTCAATCAAGTCCAATCAAACGTCATTTGACAGCCTTCATACAAAAGGTTAGCTGAGTTTCAGACATGCAAAGCTTTAAGGAATGTTTCAGGATAAACAATACTGAAGTGAAGCATACTTTCAACTCTGAGTTGAGTTTATTTTGTCCCAAAAATTGATGCTATGGAAGAAGACTTAAGCCCCTTAAGCTAAGTCTTCACGCTTTAACAGAACTGCATTTTCTATTCATGAGCTGTGATACAAATATGTTACGCTCACAGTGAACTAGATGAGAAATCAACTCGGCTTTGAAAAAATGAGAAAAGCATCAGTAAGATTCTGTTAATCTGAGGCGGCATTTCATGTAAAACTGTTACTTTTAGTTTTACAGTCTCTGCAGGCTCACTGTAGATCTAACTGGCTTACTCTGTGTGCTGAATTATTGGCAGGAGAACACACAACAGGCAGAAACATTATCGACTTTGGGTACATGCAAGCAGGAGAATTTTACGTTGGGGTATCAAAAGTGCATTCTAGCATTTGAGGACATGAAAGGCGTCCTGAAAACAGCAGATGTGAGGCCGTACCTAGAATACTGTGTGAAATTATAAGCTCTTTCTGTATTTGCTATTTGCCTCACTGCAGACACTTGTTCTCTGCAATGCACCAAGTGTCTGGGAAGAGGGGAAGTCTCCAGTCAAAAACTAAAGTTGGAGTTGTATCACACACACACACACACACACACACACACACACACACACACACACACACACACACATACACATAACTGTGTTTATTAACTCGAGAGCTACTTCTATGTGTTCCAAAGCAATCTTCCAGGAAGCAAGAAGTAATCCATGATCTCCTCTTTGGTTCCTCTGCGCCCCGATCTTGACCTCACCTTTTCACCTTAGATCTTAATAACCTATCACCTCCTCTGGCTGATCAAAATGTCCTCTTCAGCTGAGGCTCTTTTCACCAAGAGAATATCCAGAAAGTGGAGCCACTTTAACTTGAACTCCCACACAAATACAGAAACTCATCGACAGATACCAGTATAACTTTTGCTATATTGAACCCGTGGCCTCCGTATTCCCCAAGAGCACCCTGCTTGCCCATTTCTTACTCTGACAGAGGTGCTAGCTTTAGTGGAGAGCGATTTTAGGATTCAGTAGCAGGCCTGATGAAGGTGAGCAGCTCAGGAGGTCACTACTGCGAATTAATGAAACACACATCTTCTGTATTGCAAGGCTGCTCTAGCCTGAAACCACAGCCACAAGATCAGATTTATGAGGTCAAACACATGAATACACAGTACCTTTCCTGAATACACATACAGGCACAGGGATGCCTTTAGCATGAGCTGATCAACTGGCAATGTTTTGGCTAAAAGATTAAGCTGTCAGAGAAGTGTCAAAAACTGCAGTTCTTGAAGTGACCACTTGAAGCTAAAGTCAAAAACCAGACAGATTTCTACAGTTATTGTTTAAAACCTTATATACACATAGATTTAGGTCTCCATAGTTTGATAACAAGGCATAAAATAATATTTAATATGTCGCATATCTGCAGTGAGGTGGCTAGCTATGTGCATGCTATAACTTTAGCTACTTCAACCTTATGACACTAGTCTACGATATATTTTTAGCTGAATAAATGTGTACATTTAAGGTGAGGTAATAAGCACACTGCACAGCCAGATTCTTGTGGCAGTCATGAGATGCAATCTCTACAAACACAACGCAGAAGCTCACAGGCTATATAAGGGAAATTTCCCACCTTTTGTCTTCACAGAACAGAGTGGTTCTTGGTGACCAGGCGGGCTGGTCTTTTAGCTGATGCACTTTTGTAGCTCCTTTTGGAACCATGGGACTTTTAGTGACACCTCATGTCCTGTTGTATCTTCATATGTGATGCCCTTTTTATGTTAAGTATATTGTTTTTATCTGAAAAGTGGAAAGATCACTAGCATCCTCATTAGCTGTTCTACGCACACGACTTGCTGATGTCCATACACTGTATTTCTACATTTGTTGGTGAGATAAATGCACAGGCCTCATTTACATGTTATCTGCTGAGTTGTCTTCATGTATGGAACATTGTTTTCATCTTTAGAGAGCACTTAACAGAAAATAACCAATCTGAGCATACACTAGATACAGCTATGCTCACTAGGGTAGTCTCTCTGTTATGTTCACTGTGGTGCTGGCTGTGGTTAGCATTCAATTTCCTTAACACATTAATGTACTTCTGTTTGCCAGTATATGCTTAAAGTTCATGTGAGGACTTTCTATGTGACATAGAAAAGGTCTCCCTTGGTATAACAACTAGGGTTAGCCACCACTACTACTAATACTGCTACAGTACCATTGACTGTATATAGAATGGACAGCGTGGCTCTGCCCTTTGCCGTAGTGCAGTTTTGAAGCCAAAATACCCCTGTCACAGGCGCCGCCATTGGCAGCCGTTGTTCAGCCAGAGTCTGGGCAGCGGAGGCTATAAGGGATTCAGAAAGAATCTGAGTGGAGCCAGGTGGTCAAAAAACGAATTATTTTTTCTTTCATAAGTCTAATCTCCTCTTGGCTCTCCCTTCCGACATATTTTACAACCTACGAAAAAACTACACAAGAACGGCAGCTGTCAATCATTGTTAAACGTGACATAAAGCCTGATTTTTGACCTCTTTTAATAATGAAAACGAAAGCTTTCAGAGAAAAGAGAACCTGAAAACAAGACAGCCCATTAATATCTTCAAATCTTCACAACATTTTGATGCGAGAAACCTTTCTACAAGGTATAATATTCATTTAAAGTTTGACCACAGCCCATCTGGAATTATGGATTTTTTGACCTATACTGCAGCTAGCCACCAGGGGGAGCAATTTTTGTGGCAACCTCACTTCAAGCCGAGCAACATGACGTCCATTTTTTTTTTCAGTCTTTGTACGGTACAAACTGAGTCTACAAAGTTAGCTTGCTGTCATGTATCAAACATTAGCTCTACCTCAAAAAAAATGAACACATTACCTTGACACTTTGTATCCACCAAAAAGTTATCATGAAAAAAGGAAAGCACTGTTATAAACCAAAACAAAACAAATCCAAAAAAAAAACAACAACATTCATTTGCTTTCAAACACACACTTGTCTCGGCAAGGTCACGTCCTCACGACAGTGGTTAATAGTGTAGGAAAACTGAATCTTTATACTGTATAAGCACCAGCTTTTCTGGATAGTCCTCACAGTGCCTTTAAATGCAAACATGACGAGTTGTGTTTCCTGTCTTCTATCTTTACCGCTCTACAGCTATAAGCTCAAATACAGCCAAGGTTTGTTTATCCACCGACACTGTCTGGAGTGCAGTTCCTCCATCTTCATTACAAAGAAAAGGCCCAGAATGCTGCTTTAATGGTGACTTTTATCAGGCTGTCTCTCAGTGCAACGTGTCCTTTAAGCTTCAGAGCAAATTTACACTTGGGCTTATGTCTGTGATCCCCAACTTGAGGGTATTTAGTTGATAAAGCCTCCAGGGGTGGATGGGGATATGTATTATAGATGTGTGGAAGGTGATTTGTTGTTCGCAGACACTGGAAAGGGGAGTATGTGACATCATTCTCAATAGGACTCAGTGCTCTCTGAGGAGTCTCCCTGTGTTCAGTGTGGTCATGTGTATGCATGAGGGAGTGCAAACACCGACACTCCCCCATCTCGTGGGCTCGGCTGAGGACAGACGACATAGAGTGACTGGCATTAAAAAGAGAGTTAGGGAACATTCACACATAGGGAAGTTAAAGAGGAAAATGGCACAAACTGAGATGGAGTGTCTGGGGTGTAGAGAGCAGGGAGGTTTTACTCACTTTTGCTTTTAATCTCAGCTAAAGTGGCAGAAAAAGGAGCACTTAAGCAGAAAGCACACAGAGAGTTGATATTAATGTCTTTATGCTTGAGAAAGTTTCCGAAGTAAAAACGAGACACGGTTACAAGAGGAGCAGATGAGGTGCTGTGTAATTAGCTCCTCATTTTGGTTTGCTGGGGGTGTCTGATCCCCTGCATTTTTCAGTTTCATTTGGTAACGAGAATTAGCACTTCAGTTAAAGATTGGAGGGTGAATTTTGACTTTTATGTCGTTTTTTTCTGGCATACTCAAAATCTGATAATGAATTTTCCCAGCAAATGGAGCTAATTAAGTATTTCACAGTAAAAGCAGGACATAAGAGTCAGCAGTGCCGCCCTCATTTTCAGTCAGGAAGAATATCCTGACGTGCTTTACTTAATCTGTCACATGGATTGGCCAGTAGCTTGAGTGTCACAAAGACAGAAAGAATGGCCAAAAGATGTGACAGATATCAATTTATCCTGTACTACTACTGAAATAACCTCAGCGAGCAGATGTGATGGGTAATAAATTAGCTCACAAAAATCTATTAAGCTAAGTAGAGCTTTGCATAGCAAACAAATCTTTACACGTACAGAAAAAA
This sequence comes from Halichoeres trimaculatus, assembly GCF_033239565.1. Classification (NCBI taxonomy): domain Eukaryota; kingdom Metazoa; phylum Chordata; class Actinopteri; order Labriformes; family Labridae; genus Halichoeres; species Halichoeres trimaculatus. Next base: position 22,753,034 of record NW_027437192.1, read on the forward strand.
AGAAAGCACAATTGAACATCCATCTCTCCTACTCTGCTCCTAATGAAGAAACAGCAGCTGCATACAGGGCCACAAATAAACTGCGAGAATTGATCGGTGTAGATGGAAAATCATATCAGACAAGAAATGAAAACATATCTGACCAATGACCTCATGTTCATCCTGTGATGCATGGTAGTACTGACCCACAGTGCTGCGAGTCCATGTCAGGGAAAAATCAATGCTGTGACCTTGTGTAATATTTGCAGGTGATGGATTTGTGTGTGGGTGGCATACATGCTAATGAACCAATGGAGCTTCATTACTTGAGAAGTAGCATCTTTTGCACCACACTGATTTAATGCACATTCAGAAAACTGTTCTCCACGTAAAGACTTAGACAATTATGTCTCTGACAGAGATACACTAAATATAATGTATAGACACAGTATATATATATAATTTGTTTCGCCTTCATTTACTTATTCACAAGCTAGCGCATTCAAACACAATAGGTGTCTGTGTGATATACTATCACATATACAGAAGAAGAGAAAACATAGCTGCAATAAGCTAATAAGGGATAAAAATAGTGTTGCCCATTTGAAGTGTGTCATTGTTTTAGACGGATAATGTCAAGAGTATCCACAGGACAACAAGAGAGGAGGAGGACCCAAATAGAGATGTTACAAAAAAAGTTTTATTTTAACTAAACTGAAAATTCAAAATCTCAAAACCAAAAACACTAGAAAACTTGCAGAAGAAACCAAGAGGATGCAACATGAGAGACCAGCGAGACATGTAAGGTGAAAGCAGACAATGAACTCACACAGAGACTATGGGTGCATTTCAAAGTTTCAAAGTTCCATCCTTCCTTCCTCCACTTGTATCGTTCACTTGCATCTTAGTCCCAGAGATGATGGAGACACGAGGAAATGAAGAGAGGAGAGAGGAATGGAGGAGATTCGTTTTTAGAGCAATGGGACATCCTCTCCTCCGGAGCGTAACACGAAGCAACTTTTTTTCATTGATCACGGCATCAGCTGATCTTCAGCGCATATGTGTCATGTGCGCTGTAATAACTCTAGTAAAACATAAACGGTAACAGAGCATTGTCTTTTCCTTTAACCAGTTTATCAAACACGTTACCATAAAGAAAACCTGCCCTTTGTTTATTCTGTGTGCTGTTCTGAAGCACACAGATCACTTTACTGGTAAAATGTGTCATTATTAGCTTATCTATTAATCATTTAGCCTCTATCTAGAGCACATCTGATTGTGAACTCTAAAACTTTTAATATAACCTAATTAACTGTGTCTCAGGAAAATATTATTTATTAGATTTCAGTTTTCAGTATTAATCCTCCGTTATATTGATTTGATGATGGTTGTGTTCAGTATTTTGTGCTTTAAACTCACAACAAACACTTTTTAATCCCAGATTTATAACCCATTTCTGAATGACCCCCAGTGACTGTTTTAAGCTTGTCTTTTCTCTCATTAAACCCTGTTGTGTTTGTGAAGTTTCATGTAGATAAGTCTGAGCTGCTGCAGCGTCCAATCAAAGAGTGATATTTCATATGGGGGCGTGTCTACCAGTGGAAAGACTTCCGCAAAGCCAGCTCTCATGTTTCCTCGATCATGGCTACTCCAATCAGTCTCCTTCCTCCTCTCTCCTCTATCCTCCAAGCACAATTATTGCTTTAGAAAAGGCTTCAAAATGGCGACTCAGATAGTACTTCTGGTGCCGTGACATTGATGAAACACGAGGGGCAGTCACACAGGAGGAAATCACAAGTAGAACTAAACCAAACACAGAGAAACTACAGACAGAGAAAAAGCACAGAAACACTAAGAAAACACAAAAAGACACCCATACACGACAAGAACCAAACAAAAACTACAAGGAGCACAAACTATAGAATAACAGGAAGCATGGAAAACACTAAAAAAAGAATCATTAAGAAATGATCAAATAAAACTCAGAAAACATAAGAATACAAGTGAGAAAGAAAATCAAAAGCCAAGACATGCACAAATCCAAACTCGAATCATGACAGATAATACGATTGCAGTTTGGTAAACGTGTTGCAATTATTCTGAGTGTTTTGTCACAACAAATCTTATCAGTCACCAGATAAGATGACCACTGAACAAAGATGTGTTGCAGACACATGAAGCAGTCGTGTAGCTCTAGAACTGAACCAAAAGGAACAGTCAGTGCCGTAGAGCTAAACTGTTTCTCTGATGTCTGTGTTTGTGTGTGCTCTCTGTTTGAAATTCTTCAGTGTCTTACCTTGCTATCTGAAAACTCATTCACTTCAGCATCATTGTAAAACGCAACACATATTTGTTCTTCTGCCTGCAGCATATTGATCAGGTGTTTGGGACAAAAATATAATCAAACCACAAACCTGGTGGTAAACCCAAAACACAAACCATGGCTGGCAGGATTTGTCTCTTATCAGAATATGCTACTTGCTGCTGAAGGAGGGACAGAGTACTGGAAAACCTCCAATCTGAGTGTATCCTTTTCGGGAGAGTTCATTACTTTTAGCTGAGATGATAACAGTTATAGTCATAGTCAGGTCTTTAGATGTGAGTGAATGGTTGTGTGAGTGTTTACATCCAAGTTTAGTGTGAGTCAGCAGAAAATTTAATGATTTGAGTCATAATGGAGCCCCCATTATTTGCATCCAAGTCCCCGTCAAGTCCTCTGAGTTATTACTCTGATTTATTACACAGAGGTCAGCTGTTTGACTCCAACTAAAACGTGTCAACCTGCAGACTGTGAGGGAGCGGTGTGTAGAAACCATTTCATCTTAAAGGTGGGATTCTGTTAATTCTGTTAGTGTCCGTAGATTTTGTAGAGGGATTATCAGTCTACGTCATCATAAAGATGCACACGCATCTTGACTGCAGAAGCAGTGTTTAGCTCCATTCATTCAGAAGAATTAGCATTTTTAACACTAAATTCAACTTGTTACCAGCATAAAAGTGTACGGTTGTTCTGTGGTCATTTTTTTAGAAATGATATTATACAAAAAAGGCAACGTCTATCAAGTTTTGACTGTCACAGATCAACTGCTGTCGTTGAGTTAATAGCGACCATGCTAACTGGTGACTCTCAGCCACAGTATGGGTGATAAACGGCCGAGAGTCACCAGTTAACAGGGTCACACTTTACACTGAAACACCAGCGACGTCTCAGGGAGACTAATTAACTCTGGACGTAGTTTTCTGGTTCTTCTATTATGAACCGGGTCTCAGACTCAGCAGTCTTTGTCTTTTTGTCCACAGTCTAGAAAGTGTCCACGAATAATGCAGTCATGTGCATCAAGTGACAGTTGTGTGTTTAAACTGCTCTCTGGGTACACACTGAATTTCTCAGCTGAAAACGTCTGTCCACCTAAAATCTGTCCACTTGCTGATCGCTTCTATCCACTCACTGCTATTTCACAAACCTGGAAGCCATTTACCATGCGTATGAGTGATGATACTTAGTTTAAAAAACATGTTTTTCGGTGGTTAACACCTACACGTCAGTTGACAAACCATTATATGCTGCAGTGCTTCTGCATCTGGCATTGTTGATTCACAAATAATCCCTCTATACTTGCTTGTTTATAATCCATGATTAAAGAGCCAAAACCTGTTATAATCTGTTACACAACCCCATTTACTCCACATAGACTAAAAGAAAGGTAGTGTTAACAGATGATCCAAGCTCCATTAATTTGCGAAAAAAAAGCACTTTTTGAGTCTTTATCCCAGAGAACCACTACCGATTTTCGGTAGTCCTCATTGGCCTTCATTTAGCAGTCCAACTAGCTTTAGTGTCTGTTTTTGTCTGCCTTCAATCCTGGGCAAACACACGTTAAAGCTTGACTTTATCCAAATTTTTTATTTCACTTCTCATTTACTAATCCAACAAGTTGTTAAGAAAAGTCGTCAAGAGCAAAACTCACAATTTGTTGTGTCTCTTTCTCCTGAAAGTAACTTTATTTGAACAAGATGGGACATGGACAAGATCCCTCACTCTGAACTGAAAAAAATATCAGGGCCTTCTCTAAAAGATTTAACATAAACATTCAAAATTCTAGATCAATGAATAAGTCAGAATTTCTGTCCCATCGTCTGCAGTCAATGTCAAAGTCTGAGTACAGGTCTGAGTCATCACTGTTCAAGTTCGAGTGGCTGATGGGCTTACTTTCATTTTGTTCTCCTGGTTTCTCAGCAAAGGGGCCGAGCTTGCCGGCATCTCGTGTGTAAAACTCTCACTATGAACAAGTACCTCATACAACTCCACTTCACAAAAAACAACTAACTCCCCCTTTAAATTATGTACTCCACTGGTATGAGAGCCTTTTTTGGTTAGACCCACCATAGATAGATCCACTTCTTTTCTGTTGTTTGCTCAAATTATCTTTCTCTGTGTGTAATATAGTGGAATGTGATGAAGGAAAGAAATATATACGCTTCTTTTTCTCTTTACAATGAAGCCTTGTTTAATTGTTAATTTAAGACATGATGAAATTCTGAGAGTATGAAGGTAGTTTATTCCAAGTGAAAATAATGATTGCAGCAGTGTGTTCATATTGATCTTGTGTGTGATGGACAGGAGCGCGTAAAAAAGAGAACACACTGAAGAGATCTGCACTCCCCTCGTATCATGTTTCAGTCATGAAGAGAGAAATCATGGTCAAGTAAAAGCAACAAATGTGAAAAACACACTCATGTAGACTCACATATGAAGTACGAGCTCCAGCATGGTTGGACAGCCAATTACAGGAGCAGCCTGCAGAGGAGGAGAAAAGGTAGAGAGATGAAAAGTGTAGCAGAGGAAGAGGAGGCATGTAAGGGTTGGGGGGACCCTGATGCCCATCAGCTGCTGATGTTAAACTCAAAGTCTGATCATTGCCTCTCAGCAGGCCTGGAGAGAGCCGCCAAGGATTTTTCCCACTCGTCTCTCCCCTTTCTTTTCTTCCTCTCCTTATTTTTAATGGGCCGCCTGTTCTGTTCTGACACCGTCTTCTTCACTTGTAGTGTGTGGGGCTGCTGTGCACAGTGGAGAGACTGCTCTTTGATGGACGTCCTCTGTCTGCTTCTCTCCCTGCTGGTCTCTCTTTCTTCTCCTCTCCTATCCCTTCTCTCTGCATGCTTCTCTCTCATATAAACCACGTAATGCCCCTTTTTTTCTTTCACTCAGCTCTGCCATTGTTCTGCTTGTGTGTGTGTGTGTGTGTGTGTGTGTGTGTGTGTGTGTGTGTGTGTGTGTGTGTGTGTGTGTGTGTGTGTGTTGTTCTCTCTTATACTGTTCAATAACATTTGTCTTCACGCCTCTTCAATCTCCTCTCGCTGTTTGATATCCCAGGAAAAAAAAAGCAAAGCGAGACTGACCTGCCATGTAGAAAATGTTTTCTCTGTGTTTTTTGAGAACGAGTACGAGCACTTTCCCTCCCCTCATCTAAAATAGTATTTTATCGTCCTTTTTTTGAGTGTCCTGCTGCTTTCTTGGTGTTTTTCTTTTTTAAATTAGCTGCTGAAACCCTCATGCTCCTCTTGCCTTGTGTGGTCAAGTACCTCAGAGAAAAGGTGGTTTTCCTAACAAGAGCTGCTGCTTTGATTTGAGGCCTTTTTATTGCACAAATAGGTCTCCGTAATTACAAACCAGAGGTGAGTGAAAGCGCTTAGAGTGCTTATGTACCTGTGTTTACTTTGCTCATTTGGTGTTAGTGCTAATTCACCTGAGAGAAGGATTTCATAGCCAAGAAAGAGGGCTCTGCTGCACCTTGCCTGTCAGTTTCTGCACCCTGTAATTTCACTTTTCCCCGAAGCATAGCTCACAGGAGCAGTCAGCGGCTATTAACTGAGGTGCTACACCTCATGTCAGACAGAAAAATATTACACCGCGCCGGACGGATGCAGTGCAAACAGAGAAGAAGTGTGGAGGTGACAGAGAGGGGAGGAGAGGAAGAAGGTGTCCTTTCTGCCTCCAGTGGCCTGTCTTTATGAGAGTGTGTTTATGGAGGGCGTAGCAGGATGTGACCAGACAGGGAGAGGAGCAGAGAGTGACAGCTGGAAGACAAAGATGCTGTGACGTGTGTCGCACATTGCTCATCGAAGAAATAAAAGTTTCTTTTTTTTTCCGTTTTAAGCTCTGTGAGTGTGTGTGCTTTGAGGAGGTAGTCTTCACGGTGTATTAATATATTTCTAAAACTGTTCAAAGCTCAATATCTCATCTTTCTGTGGCTAAACTCAGACACTGTTTAACACTAAAGAGCATATCATCAACACAGTGCTGTTATACTTGTGAAAGACAGGGGACTGTCTCCATGGTGTATTGGTGACACATTAAGACACTGCATCAATATTAAAAAAAAAAAAACAGTTATCTTACACAGCAGGAAAATAAAACATTGTCAGTCCTGAATACAGTATTTCTATGAAAGTCAAAAACATGTGAACATGAGTTTATGAAGAGTGAGTCTTTCATTTTAAAGCATCCAAAAAACAAGACGGATCCATATCTTTATGATCCAGGGTGAAATACAAGGGCTGCACTGTAAACCCCAAAGTTTAAATTACTCCATTGGACTAAGCTATGAAAACGTAAAATTTGTTAGAAAGCTCAGTTTACTCGAAAGTCTGAGTTTTCAGCTTTGAAAATGATGATTTCTTAGTAGATTTAACTTTTGTGATGCAGAATTTCCCCCTGTGGGACTAATCAAGATATGTCTTATCTTGCTACTGTTTAAGTAAGCACAACCTAAAATCATTAGTTTCTGAGACTGAGTCTTGTAACCGTGAGTGAGGAGGGAACGCAGTCGATATGAGACCCTGTTCTTCTAGACGTGCAGCAGTGACACAGGTTCTTTGTGCTCCACATGACACAGACTGTTTTTCCATGCCTCACAGTATGGACCAGCTGTCTATGCCCCTTGTGGTATCAATCAGCTGTCCATGCTCTACGTGGTGTGGACTAACTGTGTCAAAAATGAATATATCTTTTCACACTTAATTTCAAAATTGGGCATAATAGTCCAGTCAAACGTTTCATTTATAAACATGTTAACCACTAGGCGCACACTGCAAAAGTCAGTAGTTACAAGATCCCGTGCTATGGAGCACAGACCACCAGTCAGTGCCGTGGGGCTCAGACAACTTGTGCCCCCTGAAGAACAATATTTCAATGTACAGCAGGGTCTCATATCTACTGCCCTCCCTCCTCACTCACGGTTACTAAAGTTGTGAAATTAGAGCTGATCTTTGTTGTGACAGCATTTGCAACCACGAGTGAGGAAGGAACGCTGTGGATGTCAGACCCAGCTGCTTTAAAGTGTTATTTAATCTATTTGTTCAAATTTGTTTTAATTTTTTTTTATTATTACATTTACTTAATTCATAAGTCAAATTTATTGATATCACACCTTTCAGTTTTGAGTAAGGTCAACTTATTATGTTTAACAGTGATATGCAACATTTTTTAACATTACTTAATGTTTTGATTTGTAACAAATAAGCATCAGGTTTCTTTCATTACAGACATTCAGTAGAATTATTTTCTATGATAATGGTAACTACTTAAGATGTTGAGTTAAATCAATTTATTTCATTACTTACACACTTTTACTGATACCCTATGTCTCTGCTACTGATGTAAGGTGACCTTGAGTGCTATGAAAGGCGCCCTGAAATAAAATGTATTAATATCATTATTAATATTACTTAGTTTTTTTTTTTAAGGTAACTGGTTTACAAGCATTTTTTAAGTAAACTCAACTTATCTGGGTTTACAGTGTGCATTAGTCAAAATAAAAAACAAAAGTACTTTATGGAGGCTTTAACTCAGGTGTAGACAAGGCTGGAAACAGCCAATCACAATCACGTGTTCAGACAGCGTTTTAATAAACCATACAAGGGTTGCTGAATCTTGCATATCAAGGTGCTAACATGAAGCAGCAGAAAAACTCAGACACTTGATTATCGTGTGTGTGCTTGTGTGTGTGCATGTGTGTGTGTACTGAGGGGATTTAAATGTGTGTGGGTGCATGCCTATCTGCCCGTCAGCTGACACGCACTGTGATAAAGGCTGCGATGGCTGCTGCAAAACAAAGTTTCGACAGATCTTCTGACAGGGACATAGAGAGACAGACATCCAAGCAGACAGCAAAACCGACAGGTAGACACAAAGACAGAGCTCTGGGAGGTGCTAAGTGACAGCTGGGAAGAGAAATGACTGACTTTAGTGCGGTGTGGCATTCATGTTCTCGACTGCCAGGGAAAAATGCCTCCTCTGGAGACTTTGGTGACATGATGAAGCCTCACGAGAGGAGGGCGGATTTTATGAAGAACTGTCTGAGTATCTAGCAATTTTTATTCCCAAACCCTTATAATGAACATGCTTACCATCAATTCATGTTATTTCTGTGTGTCAGGATATGTTTTGTGGATGTCAAAATCTGCACGTCTTAGTTATTTGTCTTCACTGCACCCAAAGCTCTAACATGTAAAAGTCAGTTTTTTTCTCAGTGTTTACTGACTGGGAGGCACTAAGTACCCCTCCTCAGGGACCCAATCATGAATTGCAGACGTACAACACAAGCAAGAAGGAAGCAAAGCAAGAACAATGCACCGGCATATAATGAGAGGCTAAAGTTAGGTTGGGCCTCAAGGGAAATGCAGTGCACAAAAGCAGAGAGAAAGAATGATAGTCAAGGATTTTGAGGAGCTGGGTAAGAAACCCTGAGCAATCACAAAGAGACATTTTTGCACCATGAATGGCAGTTTTTCAGTACTTAAAATGCCATCAAGTTAATTCAATCCAATCTGACCCTCCAACACTCCACCAGACCTGGAGAAGAGCAGCTTTAGCAAATGAAAAAGCAGTTATAAATTAAGACAAATACCTTCACCGAATCTATTGCTGTGCAGAGCCATCTATTAAAAAGATGGATGCATTAGTTATGCAGAATAAATCTACATTTCCGTGCTCCAGGAAAGGCTCAAAAGGGTTTGACCTTGAGTGTTTCTCACAGCAGTGTGGATGATGTACATGAAGAAAAGCTGCAGCATGTGATTGGATACAGCCTCCTTGTTGGATGTCAATAGGGTATTGAATATTCAGTTTGTTTGGCTCTGTGGTGCACTTACTGATTTTAATAAAGTCTTTTGTGCAAGCCAGCCAATTACAAAGTCTCATATAGCTTTATGATGTGGTGTGACCACCTCCTGCTATGCATGCTGTTTGCTCATTAATTCAACATGGTTAGAACCAGGCGAGTTGGGCATGGTCGAGAGTTGTGCATGTTGAAACCCTGGAGGATTCCATTAACTGCACACCAGTATGAGCCAATGCATACGTGTGAACCACTTACTATCGAGAAATTAATTAAAAGGGTAATTTTGATGTGTGCAAAAGTGACCTTTAATTGAATTAATCACAGAAGTATCTTATTAAATAGGCTGACCCTAGCCCCCCCCACCCGCTATATAAAAAAATCCCTTTTAACCAAACCTGATTTTTATTCAGAAACAATCAGAAGTGAAGGATAATACAGTTAGCTAGTTGTTATGCAAAATATAATCCTGACATAACGCAACTACCTATACATTATTATTCTGCTTACAGCCTGGTTACTTAATCTGAAGAGGATTAAACTGTATTTATGGACACAGCTACACAATGAATCCTAAGGTCCAAACATCAAGCCAGACTCCCACAAGATCCATGTTCAGTCAGTCTCTGCTTTCTTGCAGTTGGGCTCCATCCTCCCTCATCTTAAAGGTTTCCAGCATGGAGTTGGACCTCTGGACGGCAGGAGTCATGTGACTAAAACTTCCCATACATCTCACCTAAATGTGAAGCATCCCCTCTCCTAAAACCTTAAACCTGTTGGCTCCAAGCTTGGCTCCACTCAATATGCAGGTTTGAAGTGAAATACAATCTGGCATCAATACAGAATACTTTGATCTAAAAGTAAATCAAATATTGTAATGTTTCAGTGCCTGAATTCCTGTTTTACCTGATTCGTAAGTCTGTACTGATTGACGCCTACTGCTCCGGTATACAGAAAAAAAAAGACTTGACTATCTTTGTTCAGACACAGACTTAGCAGTTGACTGCTAGCTAACCACATATCAAATCATGTCCCATTATAATGGTGCAGCAGATTCGGCTTAAATACAGAGGCTGTAAATAATGGAAGACATGTCTTAAGATGTCGGGGCGAGACATTCAAGGGAACTTCTGGGATTCTTTCAAACTTTGACTCAAATGCCCCACAGCATTGAAAACCTTTATCTTATCCAATTTTTTTTCTTGGATAATGACATTTAGCTAAGGGCTTGGGGAAAAAAAAGGTTTATAATGCTAGCTTTAAAATTGTCTTTCTCATGGAGGCACAAGGAGAAAGGAGCAGCCACTCAAACAGATTAATTATTATTTTTTTAAATTGCATTTATTTTCTGCATCAAACTGATTCAGTTTTTAACCCCTTGTTGCACAAATTAATTTACAATTATATATCTAAAAACACTTTTTTTGTGTATTTTTGCATTCTTTAAGATGCTAAATTCAGTGGAGATTGTAAATTTGAATGCAGCACATACAATAGTTATAAATAAGTTAATTTTCTGACATAGTGCATTTGATACAATCCTTGGTAAGAGTAAGATATGAATTACTGGCAGGGCTTGACATTAAAACCTGCCAGCCTGCCAAATTAATTAATTGTAGTTTTCTGAAATGGTGTAGAAAATAACAAACCCATTGCAATATGAGACAAGGACACTACAACTCCTATGGGCACTGCCTGCACACGATGTTTGCTCATTGGTCCATTTGCAGTCTTTTGCTGATGTAACTGCCTATCTTTTCAACTAATCTTCAAGCATAACAACTTGTATTAAATGCAACAACAAACTCCTCCTTTTATGACTCTGTCTTAATAGTCTGCATATTTTCATATCAAAGGAGCACAAAAATAAATACCTGATAATGACCTGTGGCGTTAATCACTTATGTAGTCTTCATTTGAGTGTTAGCAGAGGTTATTTTCATTTAAAAAGGTTTTAAATCTAGTTCAAGCAAACTTTAGCATGTCATCGTCAGCTTGTATCATATTAAACATAATTATTCAACAACACAATTGTGACTGTAAAAATGCTGAGTGGCTAGTAACTCTGAGAAACTACTAGCCACAGTGGCTGGTGAGCAAAAAAGTTAACGTCAAGCCCTGATTGCTAGGCAGTAGTGGGATAACATGGTCATCACAGCTGCTTCAAGACCTGACAGGTTATGACGCAAATTTGCAACAGCAGGCATCAAGGGGTAATTTCATAAGGAAAAAATAAAATTGTGCATACATGGAAAATCAGTGAGGTTTCCGTGTTTTATATTATTGATTTCTGCAAGAGATTTTTGATAAAGTTTCTAAACATCTCACAATTAATTCGACTTAATATATCATACATCATTGCTTTGCGAACTGAACAGAAGGTGTAAGCAGATAACAATACACTGTTCAAGCTAGTGTTAACATAAATAGTCTGTGGCGGATGAAGTCAATGTTTAACACATCATTTGAGTCTCCTGTTCACTGATTTCATCGTGTGAAAGTGGCGATTAAAACTGTCACGCATGGCAGATATTTTTAATGATACATCTCCTGTGCTGGATCTCTTAGCCTAAACACACAAAGACACAGTTAAACACATGTACACACACACACACACACACACACACACACACACACACACACACACACACACACACACACACACACACACACACACACACACACACTCACCTCACAAACACAAGTATAAGTGCAGTTAGGCCTGTAAAGAGCTAGGTGTAATTTAAATGAAAGACTTATGTGGGTCTTACGAAGGTTTTGGACCTGAACAAACGGCTTCACTCACCTTGAGAGTGATTCTGGGTGATGGGGATGTATTGTTCTTGTCAGACATATTGGTCTCATGTAGGTGTTAAACTTTGTGCTAAACAGTTGTGATGCTGTGTTTTGCATTGTTATCAAACCACTTTGTGACTGCTTCAACATGAAAACCCTTACAACTTGGAAAGCTTTAGTTTTGGTTTATAACCAGGCTCTTAATAGGTTATGGTGGAAGAAAACACAGATGCCTCTAATTAGTATAACTCTAAAACTAGTGTGATCAGTGATGTTGCCAGTTTTCCTCGGTCTCTGATGCATTATAATCTGAAAGGATGAAGCCAATTCATGACCCACGTGTCCCAGGGTTGTACCTCATCTCTCCCATACAGGTTCAGCGACTTGATTGTATCCTCAGAAACTTTAAGGTTATGAATACAGCTTTAATTTCAAGTCATCTGTGTCAGCTTCTCTGTCTGCGATTGCTTATAAATGAGGAACGTTTTGTTGATGTGTAAACACTGCCATCTGTTCTCCTGTCCTAATTTATAGAAGTTAATCTATGGTGAGTTCCTCCCTTTCATTTTGTGTGTGTGTGTGTGTGTGTGTGTGTGTGTGTGTGCGTGTGTGTGTGTGTGTGTGTGTGTGTGTGTGTGCGCGTGTGTGCGTGCGTGTGTGTGCATGTTTTTAATTTCATAAACCGTTGCACATCTACAGCATAACAAGTTTGAAGCTCAGAGTTCAAGATCAGGATATCCCATCCATTGAGGACAACCCAATAAAGTGTTCTGGAAAGAGGTTGGACATATCTCTGTCAGATTAAATTATTGTCACTCGTGCTATGAGGCAGACCGATGTATAGCCGTAGAAGAATGACGGGTCTCAACTCCCTGGCAAATTTATGACCAGGACAGCCTTCTGTCTAAGCTTCTTTGGCTCCTCACAGCTTATGAGTCTCCCATGACTGTGGAAGACATTCGGAAGAGGATAATTTGATATAAGAGCTCCTCTTTAATGAGCCTTGAAATCAAATCTGAGGTGACTATGTCTTCCGCTGGCATCTAGCTGTAAATTAATTCGAAGTTGCCAAATGCAGTCTTATAAAGAGTGACTCCAACAACAGCCTGTCGAAACATGAAGGTGTCACCAAGAGATCTGGGCATGAGCTGGCAGCAAACATAGTGCTGTGTAGCCACTGTAAAATACATCTTGTGGTAATCCCTTGTGTTCTGCAACAAAGACTTAGGGTCTAATCAGCCAATCACATGGCAGCAACTTAATGCATTTAGGCATGTAGACATGGTCGAGACAATCTGCTGCAGGTCAAACTGAGCATCAGAATGGGGAAGAAAGGTGGCTTAAGTGACTCTGAATGTGGCATGGTTGTTGGTGCCAGACAAGCTGGTCTGAGTGTTCCAGAAACTGCTGATCTACTGTGATTTTGACCCACAACCATCTCTAGGGTTTACAGAGAATGGTCCCAAAAAGAGAAAACATCCAGTGAGCCGCAGTTCTGTGGGTGAAAATGCCTTGTTGATGCCAGATGTCAGAGGAGAATGGACAGACTGGTTGGAGCTGATAGAAAGGCAACAGTAACTCAAATAACCACTCGTTACAAACCGAGGTCTGCAGAAGAGCGTCTCTGAACGCACAACACATCCAACCTTGAGGCAGATGGGCTACAGCAGCAGAAGACCACACAGGGTGTCATTCCTGTCAGCTAAGAACAGGAAACTGAGGCTACAATTCACACAGGCTCACCACAACTGGACAATAGAAGATTGGAAAAAATGTTGCCTGTTCTGATTAGTCTGGATTTCTGCTGTCACATTTGCGACCATGTCCATCCCTTTATGAGCACAGTGTACCCATCTTCTGATGGCTACTCCCAGCAGGATAACGCTCCGTGTCATAAAGCTGGAATCATCTCAGAGTGGTTTCTTCAACATGACAATGAGTTCACTGTACTCAAATGACCTCCACAGTCCCCAGATCTCAATCCAATAGAGCACCTTTGGGATGTGGTGGAACGGGAAATTCTCATCATGGATGTTCAGCCGACAAATCTGCAGCAACTGTGTGATGCTATCATGTCAATATGGATCAAACTCTCTGAGGAATGTTTCCAGTACCTTGTTGAATCTGTGCCACGAAGGATTAAGGCAGTTCTGAAGGCAAAAGGGGGTCCAACCCGCGACCAGCAAGGTGTACCTAATGAAGTGGCCGGTGAGTGTATATCTGATACAATGACAAAGTGCTTCTCACCGGCACATTCAAGTGAGAGATGCAAGACATTGCCCATCAACATGTGACTGAAGGGAGCCATTACCATACCTATCTAAACCAAGACCAAATGACTGAGCTACTGTAAGTCCTGGGAGCTGTGGGTTGACATGGGTAGGAGACTGCAGTTTCCAGAGGGGGTGCACACCCTCTGAATGTATATGTATATCACTAGTTAGTTTGTTGGAAAAAGAAAAAAAAAGGAAGAAAAGTCATGGACCCTTTTCATGGTTTTCTACCATTGATTCCTGGCTGTGACCAAATTTACTTGTAAAATATTCTAAAATGTTTATTTTTCCTCAGCAGTTTCCTCACTACGTTTTTCAAGTTTAAAGATGCCTTTAGAGAATTCTTCAGTTCCTCGCACTGACTGACATTTCAGGAATATAATATTCTATTACATCTCTGAAAACACTCATACAAATGCACATTTCCTTATATACTGTATGTACCTGCAGACCTGACCCCTCACACAGCCATGCACACCCACAGTCACCAGGGCACATACTGATAACCTTGCCACAGTGAATGTTTCAATAGTTTATCTGCAGCTCCCTTTTTCTTCATCTCAGCTGTGGGAGGGGAAGGGACTGCTTCTATCGACAGGCCTCCCGCCTTCCTTCAGACACTCCTCAGGTTTGCTGCTCTGAGGCAGGAGAGCTGTGCCCTTGAAATATGTATGGTTAAAAAAAAAGAAGAAGAAGAGGTATATGAGGATAGGATGATGGGGTTGGATGACACAGCACTGACTGCACTCTTCACTGTGACATGCTAGTTATTCACCTTAGATCAAGGTTATGTGTTAGTTACTCACATTAGATGAGATTTGCCCTGTCATGGATCGAGGTACACTTTCATCTCAGCTCTCATAGCAGGAGACATGAGTTTGACAGTAACAGTGAGAGTACATGTGATACACTCAGTCTTTGAAACTTCAAAGAACGTGCCCTTCTCTCTCACACTTTTCTGTACTGCGGTACAGCATGGCAGCTTTCTGCAGTTACTAATACATACACTGATTCTCATTTTAATAATGTAGAGGGCAGAGTAGCAGCTGATCCTACCAAGAGCACTTGAATAGGAACATTGAATTATTTCATTTCATAGGTAAAGTTAATGCTTTTCAGGTTGCTTGATGCCCTTAAAAGTCAAGCTGACACAGATTATTTTAGAGAAGGTACTTCCATATATCTTTCCTTTGTATCCCCCATTCTCCCATTCTATATCTATCTATCTATCTATCTATCTGTCTATCTATATCTATCTATCTATCTATCTATCTATCTATCTATCTATCTATCTATCTATCTATCTATCTATCTATCTATCTATCTATCTATCTATCTATCACAAAATAAACTTTTGGGCTATGTTGCAAGAGGTTTCAAGCTTATTTCTGTGTTAAGATGTAACATTTTTTTTGGGAAAATGTCAATTATTAATTAATGCTTTTAACATCTACCTCATTGGAACAAGTAAAAGTCTATTGAAAATACCCTGCAATGTCTCTTATGTTACAAAGACACAATTTCTTGGCATAAATTGGACGCATAACCAAAATGTTGCCAAAAAATGTAGATTTTTTTTTTTTTTTTTTGGTTTCTAAGGGTTTAGCTTCTACATGAGAATTCAAGCTGCATTTTGACACAATACACAATGATTGTACTAAATCTACAACAGACACATTGGCCTTTATATACAAAGGGCTCTTATTCGAGCACTTCTCCATCTCAGAGGAAGTGGTGTGCAGGGTGGTGGCCAAACATGCTAAAGTGCCCTCTTGGGAGCTAAAACACACTAAATTGCTGCTTTGGATGGTTAAAACATAATAAACTGACCTCATGATGGCAAAAGCTTGCGCTGTATATGTCTTTTTTTAATTTTTGCCCCTGCCCTTCCAAAAGTATGTTCATGCCACTGCTTAGAAGTAAAGGCAACGCTTAAGCACAAAGTGAGACCCTAATCTATGAAAAAGCACAGCTTTTGTGCCCTTCTATTCATTTTTTTTAAAATAGACAATTGTTTTCATATTTCTATGATGTTACCGTATCAATGCTATAAGCACCAACACAAGAGGTCATTAGACAATAACAGGGAAACTCTACTGGAAATCTATATCCTATATTTTAACGGATGTGCATACTGGGGATCAGCAATGCAGTTAATGTACATAAGGTGAGCCAGTGCCCCTTTAATGTCAGCCAAAGCCGATGCTAATGAGCACCAGATACATCTCATTCACTCGGCTTTAATAAGGTACAGACAAACTTGCTTTCTGCAAAAAGACAATCCGTTTGGACCGTCACCAGATGTGACCAGGGCTGTCAGTGCAATCTGTGGGTTTGATTTCCGATGAAATCAGGTGAATGTCTGTTCCTGTGCAACGTAAAGGCTGATTAGTCAACTCTGACACAAGTGCCGACTGCTGTTTGGCCAAACTGCTTATTTTTCTTTCTTTCTTTCTTTCTTTCTTTCTTTCTTTCTTTCTTTCTTTCTTTCTTTCTTTCTTTCTTTCATAAGAAACTGTGTTTGTTGTTTCTTTCCAATCCAAGTATGGTAGGATTGGTCACAGCTGTTGTAATGTCTGCAATTTCTTGGCATTAGGATATTTTGTCTCACTTAGTTGACATTTATTTATTTATTTATTCATTTATTGGGGGGGGGGGGGGGGGGGGGGGGTTGCCAAATATCACTTATAACATAACATGCTATGCCAGTTGTCAAATAAAACAATAATTCATAAACAAAATTCTTTGATACAAGAAAGAAAACAACAAATAATTTATTTATTCATTCGTGTGTGCCCACACAACCTTCCTGCCTTTTGCATACTAGGTCTTAACTGTACTTCTATGACTGCGGTAAAAATCTTGCTTACTCTTGTTTCTGTTTGGATAAAAGTTTCATTTTGATGCCATTATAGATATATTGTGCTGCAGCTAGAAGAGCAATCTTCCAAATGAACAACCTTCCAATTGTGACAGTTTGTCACAGAGTTCAATTGTTCAGATTTGAGCTTTGTAGTTGTCTCTTCAGCTGTGGAAGCTGAAATCCTCCGACTTTTTGTCAGTTTAAGTTTGACTTTGGTTTCAGTGGCTTGACACATGTCCACGAGTCAGCACAAGTGCTGCAAAATGTTCCCTTTCATCTCTCCTCACTTTCATGCAAATGTGAAACATGCAGAAGCCTTAGTAGAGCCACAGTTATGTGGAAGTGGTCCCACAATGAGTAAGAATGCTCCAGGAAAATCAAAGTAAGGAGGAAGACTTTTTAGATCCAATCTGTAAAAGCTGTAATGTCTTCATCTCATGGGAAACGTGACAGTTGAGAATGTCAGTCATCAAGTCTTGGCTTTTATTGGAAATTTGCATGCCTGTAGTTTTTTTCACTCATGTATAAGAGCTTTCAAAGCCACGGCAGATGCCAGATTTTCTGGTGAGTATGTACGTGCCTTTTTTATGATATGTATTTCTCATTTTAAAATATTACCGTTCTAGTTACCTCCTAATTTCTTACACTTATCAAGAAATTCCTGTTTGGTAAAGCTACTGTGAGGATCTCTTTCTTTTTCATTTTTTGGTTCTCCCTTTGAGGAAATCTCTTTGCTGTGACACATTCTTGAGAAGTATTTTCTGACATATGGAATCTTTTCCTTCTTTCTTCAGAAAATTAATGCATAACTTACTGTGAACGTTTGCTGTGGGAAATGTAAAAACTGTTTTGTTTTCAGCTCATCTTGTCTGACACCAAGCCTCTTGCAGGATTTCAGCCACAGGCACTGATTTATGTTTGTGCTGGGGGGTGCTCAAAACTTACCTGACTACCTTTTTAACAAATCATACGCTGATACCCCTGACCTATCTCCAACAGGAAGCTGGCAATTTGTCCTTCAAAATAAGATGCCTCACATTTCCTCATTTCTTCAAAAATTAACTTGTCAAAAACCAAAAATGGTACTGGCTTGAAAAATGCATCGCATGACAGACCAGACCCTGCTCTACAAAAGTTCGGGAAGTTGCTATTTCGGGCCCGGTTTTCGAATGGCGAGCCCTCAAAGTCGCCGACCGCTTTCAGGGTTTCCCATGTTAGCAGATGAGGAGAACATGTTTCACGTCCACACACACATTCTACTAGTGCCGCATTTGGGCCTCTAGACAAATAACTAAAAGTCATAGAACTTTAAAAATGACATGGTTGGATTCCTGACTAAATTTCCTACAACCATATGATATTTTTAAACAGATTAAGTCAACATCTTGGCCTATAGGACAAGTAGTTTGGACATTTCTGTAAAATAAATCATCCATTTTCAACCCTCCATTCAGGGATTTCTGACGCATTTGGGCCTCTGCAGAAAAAAAGTATAACTCGTACAGCTTTAAAATTGCCAAAAATGGATTCTTGACAAAATTTCCTACAATCAGGTGATATTTTTACACAGACTGGGGTAAAATTGTGGACTCTGTGAGGACTTCTTTACATTACATGGTTGAAAAACTCTCAGTCTACACTCAACTTCAGGTCTGTGTCACGCTAATTAGGAGTTCCAAGCATGCAGCAGCTGGTGATGTCATTCAGCATAGCAGAGGATACGTTACCATGGTATTAACTGATTCCCAGACATCCCAAAATATTCTCTCAGAGCCATTAGGCTCACTTCCACCTACGACACCAAAACAGCCCTAATTGGGGCTAGGAATGTCGTAGAGAGATGAAACCAACGCCAAAATGTTCGTCTCATTTTGTACGACACATTGGAGGGAAAACTGCCAGGAGCCCGGGGACCCGTCTAACGCTGCTTGCAGCTTTAATTAAAATAGTAGTTTGTTATTGCTTATGATAAAATGGTGAAGGGGATTAACTGAACGGATAAAAACTCAGCAAGAGAAACTGTCGAGTTGTCGTGGCTAAATCTTTTCACCTGAGTCTGACCTGACCCCTGTCAGCAGTGACGTTGCAAAGGCTTCCACGAATGGACCAATGATGAGCAAACGCTTTATGCAGGTGGTACTCATGTGAATGTAGTGTCGTGGTCTTATATTGCAGTTGGTTTATTATTTCAGATGCCGTTTGAGAAAACTACAATTAAACGTGCACATAAAATTCAACCCTCCAAAGAGGCCAGAGGGAGCGGCGGTGTTACCAGCCAGTGCGGAAATCAACTGACATTTGGCCAGTTGGCCGGTGTAAATGTCAAGCCCTGGTTGCATCTATATTTTTGTTGAGTGTATTTCATGAAATTTTAGCATGAACCTGGAAGTTAAAATTTGGCTCCAAATTTCAGGTCCGGCCCTTACGTTCTGAGCTCAATTTGGCAAAAGCCGAAACAGAGGTTTTAGCCCTCAGACTTGATTCAGGATGCATTCTTGTCACCTGGGATGGCATGGGCTTCCACAGGGACACATATTTGATGGTATTTCAGCATAAAGTGGAAAGTCTAAATTTGGCTCCAAATTTCAGGTCCGGCCCTTACGTTCTGAGCTCAATTTGGCAAAAGCCGAATCAGAGGTTTTAGCCCTCAGACTTGATTCAGGATGCATTCTTGTCACCTGGGATGGCATGGGCTTCCACGGGGACACATATTTGATGGTATTTCAGCATAAAGTGGAAAGTCGAAATTTGGCTCCAAATTTCAGATCTGATCCCCAAGATAGCAAAAAAAACGCATATTTCCAGGATGGTCTTTTATTGTTAACAGTCTAAGGTACACCGTTTCCACTAATCATGGTGTCTGTCTTTATGTGGCACACACAATGGTAATAATGTGTATCTGGAATGATTTTTAGACATTTAAGTCCATCTCATGAAAAATGGGAGCAAAAACAAAAAAAAGTGTTGCATTCATATTTTTGTTGAGTATATATATATATATATATATATATATATATATATATATATATATATATATATATATATATATATATATATATATATATATATACACACACATATGAAACCCTGGAAAATAAAAAATATTGTATTATTTTGAAAAAAGTTTAAAATTGAAAAAACAATCATTATGAAATATTTAGTTATAATAATTTGGTATAAAAAGAATAAAACATATTTCATAATTATAGTGCCATATTTCACAATTAAATGACCCCCAACTAGTGGACCTTCAGGTGTAGTAGGTTAATAACCAGTCAAAACTCACCAGAGGAGCTTTGACAGTACATATATAAGAGCCTGGGTTACCTGAAAAAAGACACAGCAGTAACCGGGTTACCTGAGCACATGTAAACACACCGATTGTTTCCAGGCTTTGATACTTGCTTTGTTGACGGCTTCTCTTTCTATTTAACTGAACAAGACTGAGCTGCGGATGTGGAAGCCTCCTCTGCCTGCGCAGTGGAGAATCTCTTCCCTTTGTGATGGACAGAGGTGCCAATAAAGCAGAGCGGGGTTGTTTGAAAAGCAAGAAAAAGCTCAAGTCAGCTACATCATTTGTCAAAATGCTAACAAGACATGAAAAAAAGCCTGACAAATCTCTCTGCTTTTTTCGTTTCTACTGTCTATCTCTGACACAGGATCTCATTGTTATAACCTTCCTATAGCAAACTGGTGTAGTTTGTCAGGTGAGTCAAAGGATAAAATGTACACACACTGGCTAAAACACACACACAAACACACTCTTCTTGTCATGGATCCCTCAAGACCTGCTGTCTGTGGAGGGGCAGAGAATGGTATGGAAAGTAAGAAACCAAGTGTGTCCCTGTGTATCAATGTGTGTGCGTCTGTGTGTTACCCTTTTCCTCTGTGTGAGTCATTACGCAGTTTTCTCTCTGGGAATTGACATTTTTTCTCTTACTTGCCATTTTCACAGACAGAGCTGTGACTTTCTTGTCATAAGAGACACCCACATGGTAGCTCTACAAAGTTTGACCACTCATTGGTGTCTGCACATGCAAGCACACACACAGATGCACACATGTACGCGCTACCCCTGCAAGTTTTAGTAGGCCAACCCCGCAAGGGTGGCCTAAACTTAAACTCAGGTAAGAACACAATGCATATTTCTAGAAACATGCAGCCTAATTAGGCAAAGAACAAAAAGATCACATTCTCGTGTACCTACGGTTTCTAATTAAAGGAAATACCTCATTTTCCTCTCATATCTATTCATGACCAAAATAGACATTGAAAAAGGGGGGGGGAATCTTAAAGTACAAAGTAGAATTGTACTCTGCCTCAGGTGATTTGTCTCTGCCCCAGGGCTTAGGCCCACTCATTCTTTAAGAGAGATTTTTCCGTTCCAGAGTCATTTCCGTCCCTCCGCCTGTTCTTATTAAACAGGCATCAGAAAGAACAAGACAGAGAAGGAAATGAGCAGAATCCAAAGTCCTGTGCTTCCTCTCAGAAATAACTGTCTCTTTGACTCACTGTTCTGGGCAGCAGTTCCTTACAGGACGTTTTTATCACACACCTGTCAGCTCTGGAGAACTATACAGTAAGTAATGCCTGCGGTGAAGATCACACAGACTAGCGGGCCAGCTGTTGTAGCAGAGATCTGGCATGGATGTCCTTGAGGCAAGGGCTAGTTGTTTGAGGGGGTTGGGGACAACAGGTGCAAAGCTCAGTTAGCTTGTAGCGACAGTTAGCGAGTGTCAGCGATGCTCGCTGGGGGCACTGAACGTGTCGAGGGATGGATAAATTAACATCAGCACCTGTGAAAGAAATCCCGTGAGATGATGGGGACATGATGCAGCGACAGACATAAGGCACAAGTGGGACAGATTTGAGAATGACTTTCACATAAAGACACAATTGCTCTGCCTGAGCTGAAATCAGAACGATGAACAGGCTGTCTTTAGGGATGTGATGTTCTGAAAATACCTCCAAAAAACCCTGACTTTCTGCTACCTGGAATATACGTTTACCACAAAATTGTCTTTTCTCAGAAACCTGACCACAAGTATTTTCTTGTTAATCAACTTATTACAGATTTAAGACACTTTCCCCCTAACTGTGTTTACTGATGAGGAAGAAACATGAAGAGAGGTTTTCCAGACCAGCTTCACTCTCAAACATCATTTTGAAAAGATTTAACTGGAGCTTGATTTATAGACTGTACTGAACATGAGTGTAGTGTTTGGTTTTTGAAAGGGAGTTACGACAAAGACATTGATGTCCTTATTGAGCTGTATTTTTTCTTCTTCTATGAATATGTAAACAACACACCAGGACAAAGTGCAAAACTTCAGTTATCATGGATAAAATCCACTGTATACCAACTTGTTCCATTCTTTTTCGTCTGCATTTGAATATTGTATATTTTCAACATAATATTGTTTCAGACAAAAAGTGGAAAAATATGGATTGTACTGAGAAATTTTGCTGACTTTAGAGCAGAAAATGAATATCTACATTTTTTACTTCTCCCACTTTAGAAATAAAAACAGGAATACTTAACAATATAAACAGTAAAATGATAACATTTTGTTGCTATCCTTAAATGTCAGAACAAAAAACTTGAAATGATGGGACTTCCCCCTTAAAAATTATACTTTTTAAAGTTTTTCACTTAATTTCTTTTTTGATGGAAGTTATTCAGTGAGATACAAAATTATTAAAAACATACAAACAAAAAAAACTCTGATATTGCTTATAAAATAAAGAGGAAAACTGGAATTCTAAGTAAGTTACACATCTGAAAAAATCAAACAAAAAAAACAAGCAAATAAATAGAAAAAAAAACTTCGCTTTTAAGCAGGGAGCTATCAAAAAAAAAAGCTATGAAAGGCAAAATACAATGCAGGCTCAAGAGAAAAACAAAATAGTAGTATTTCAAAAACAGACCGAGAAAAAGTCTTCAGTGAAGTGTCCCCACAAATATTTGTTCTGCAAACACCTGATTTCATAGGTTACCTCTACATCTAGTATGGGGATGGCTTTGTGAACTGTTATTCATTTTTGTTGTTGTTGTTTGTTTGTTTGTTTGTTTTTCCATTGTTTTAAAGTTCAGTGGTTATTAAGCTGATAGTATTGTCCCACCCTCATTGTTTTAAGATGTACACCATTACCTTTTGTAAAAATAGTCTCCCACTTTGTCCAGTCTATTGATGTTCTTTTATCAAATTTGTTTCCTTGGTCAGAGTTTTTGAATTTAAAGTATTTATTGTGAGTTCTTTTTTTTAGGATATCTGAAGGCTGGTTTTTATGTAAAATATTTTGATGTTACATCTCATGCCTTGTTCTTTTTTTTCTTCTGCATTGCTGCAATCTTGTTCCGTTACTTTTTGCCAGTAGTTAACTGAGATTTTCTGTTTACACCCAAACTTGTTTTTACTTAATTAAAAAGCCTCTATTTGTCCCAAATAGTAAAATTTGTCTGGATCCTTGAGCTGGCTCTTGACAGTTATTTATAACCAAAAAGAAGGGACATAAATCAGCATTGATGACTTTCTTACTTTTCAGCTTCCCTTATTAAGAGACAATGACTTTTTAAAGAGATGACAAAAGCACCCTAACAGGAAACAAGTGATCAGTTTCCTCACTGACCTCAGCTTAAAAAAACAAAGAATGGATAATGAGTTGTCTAAAGTCCCTTTTCACTGAAATAGCTGACAGATGCACATGAGATCACGACAAAGCAGTGAAGTTGCAGATTGGATGTCACGCTAACTGATGCAGTATGGAGGCATCCTGTCCTCAAAATGCCTTATTTATGATGCACCTGATGTAGAACCACAGTCAGAATTCAGGCCCAAATTTGTCCTTACTTTTATGAACCCCAGCCTGTATCATCTGAGAAAGAAATCAAAGCTGACACAGAGAGAAAAGCTTGAGGGCATTGCAATTTGAAGCTTCATTCATTCGTCTGACTGCGCCACCTTTTTTCCTGTTAATTATTACATTTGGGATCCAACGACTGATGAAAAAAAGAATGATGCAATCAAACGTCCCTGACCGACCAAAAGCGTCCCATGCGAGTGGACTGCAAACCCAAAGGGGATACATTGATCAAGGCCATCTGTTGGGAGCCATCAAGGACCTCAGTCTTTCTTGGCCCTTTCAAAGAGTACTTTGATTTAGGAACTGGATCCATATCAGGTTTAGCAGCAACATTTGTGTGCTTTCTACCTTAATTACTCAAAGGCTTTAAGACTACAGGGCTACATCTTTGCAGCAACAAGGATGCAATAAAAAAGTGTACTTTTTTGATGGTAATGTCCAAAAAGGCAGTGCACCCACAAGTGAGCCTTTAAGAAGCATTTTTCTGGGGAGACCATCTCTGGAATCGGCAAATTTAGAATGCTCTTGAAAGTTTTATCAATCACTCACCATCCAGTGCACCAACATCCAAGCTTTCTTCAGTGGTTTGTTGTTAAACCCCTGCTGAGGCTATGACAGTGAATCATTGATGGGTGAATGGGATATTCAGAGCTTGGTCTGAAGAATACCAAGAGCCCAGCGATGAATTTTGAAAGCCTGAGAAAAGCGAGAGGGGGGCTTTACTTTCATACAGCCCTGGATCAGAGGCCTTTATGAATCAGTAATGATCTACACTGACACACAAACACATCATGCTCTTCTCTCACTACTTCTCTATTCTCTCTTATTCTGCCTTTTATGCTTCATTTTGTCACTTCTAAATCCAGTGTGATACTATGTTGTAATACAGTGTTTTAGAAGAGAAACATCCTCCTATCGGCGATCCAAGACATCAAGATATGGCTCTGCTAGATTTGTCTGCAGAGCGTGACAAATTTTAATATGCAACAGAGGAGTTTGCATCATCTGTTTGCACTAAAATGTGTGAAACAATGCTTTGTTTCACGTTTGATTGAGTGCGATACAGGGGAGAAAAGGCTAGAGAAGCAGAAAAAAGGTGTCGCTTCAAACAGACAGGAGCACAAAAGCAGACAAGGTGGTGCGAGCAGATGTATAATCGATACCCAACAGGTACCCTTTTTAGATGCAGAGAGGGGAAGAAAATTAAGACAGGGAAACAGACAATGGTAGGAACTTCGGTGGAGGACGAGAAGTAGATCGCAGTTTGCACTTAAAAGTCAACGAGACAGCTCATTTAAAGTAAGAACACGAGGCAAAAACTCCTGGGAGCCAGTTGCCTACGCAGGAAATAGACACAGGATTACTGCACTTTAAAAGCAGTTTGAACAGACGTTCTCTCTGATTCTGCTCTCGGGAATAAATCAATTACAACTTAGCTCAATAGTCACACATACTTTCTGTCAAAATCAGGAAGCGAGCATTTGTTCTCATTTAATGGCCATAGTTCATGTTCTGTGATGAAGCTAAATGGCAGAAAGATCTGTTGTTTCCTGCCCGAGATCCAACTTTCATCTTCCATCATCATTTTGTTTCCGGTAACAGTGCATCATTTGTCATCATCCGAGCATAACTTGAAGGAGATTTATGCAGTCAGCAAACCATCAAAACAAATCACAAAGAGGAAGAAACAGAGAGATCTAGTCCTGGCTCAGACTACACACAGGAAAGTTTCAGTTCTCCAAATGTCTTTATAATGATAGAGACTTCTTTACAGCTGTAATGACTGTAAGCTCTGTGGAATCTGTGCAGATGGCCATGTAAATGTATCTGAGCCACGCCAATGGCACACAAGAGCATGGCTTATGTCCATTACCTTGGACTGAAACACCTTGATAACTATTTGATGAATCACCTGATACACATGGTGTATAAAGAAGTGAGGGCACCAACGTTGGGGATACCTTGAAGCTTCAATACCACTGGACTGTGAGGGGAATAAAGACACCAAATCCCAATTATTATCATCAGCTGCATAATTGAATCTATGCCCCTCACACACACACAAACAAATACACAGGAAAGACATTAGCAGAGCAAACAAAGTTTAAGCCCAATACAAATGTACATTGAAAGAAAATTTCAGTCACTTTTTTCAGGGTTGTATAAGACTGTGTCACCAGTAATTGTATTAGCAATAATGAATGTTGTTCAGCTCGGCCCCTCAAATGACAAACTGCTGAGAGAAACAGAACGCAAGCTAGGCCACAGTTTTGTGCAGATGGGCCAAGTCAGCCAAATAATTAAGTTAATTTTGAGAAAGTCAAACCAAATCACCTGTCTCAGTTTAGATGTACACTCTAATCTTTTACAGGGCTTAACTTTGGCAATATATATATATATATATATATATATATATATATATATATATATATATATATATATATATATATATATATATATATATATACACACACATTTATTTATTTATTTATTTATTTTATTTTTTTATAAGAATGCAATATATTTCACTCCTTTGCGATTCAGCTCCAGAACTAGCTCACTGGAACTAAAGTGCTCCTCAAATTACTGTATCTTCACCACCATTTGAGCTAGCTAGAAAAATCAACTGCTTCTTAAAGAAAAGTTAAGCTTTTGGGTGATATCTGGGGTATTGCATAGGAACCAATGTGAAACAACGTCCCAATCAGAGGTAGTAATTGACACAAGCTGTTCTCATTACCATAACTCTACATTCGTTTAGGCAAGCAAAAAATTGTAAATTGTTCCTGAAAGAAGAGATTTTTCTGGGCATGATGTCAGACTCTTAAAAAAAAGAAAGTCCAGGTAGCCTGTATGATACTTGGATGAAAAAGGGTTAAATAGGAATTTAATTTAATCAAATGAATGAATGAAAGAAAATGTGTTTTGGCATCTGTGTAAGTCAAAAACTCTGACTCCTCCAAGAACCTTGTGGTTCCTGTTCTGGTTGAATGTGCACAAGAACCTGGAAAGGAGAGTGGGTGTGGGAATGGGAAAGCCAGAGATTAGAGATGAGTAGCTGAGTAGATGAGGGATAATAGGTAACAGTCCGCCTTCAGGAGGCATGGCATCACGTGGGAATTTAGAGGAGGACTGATTCAGGCTGGATGAGAAGGGAAGCTGATTATCCACCCTCCTTTTGTGTGTGGGATCAGGATCAGCAAGCAAATCCACCACTCACAGAGGAGAGCCGGGCAAAGAAAGGGAGGATGGACAGGTGAGTCCAGGCAAGGAAGGATCATAAATGGTTAAAAGATGGAAGGAAAGGATATGAGGCACATGGGAAAAGGAGAGGGGAGAGGGGAGGAAGGTATGGAAATGTGAGGTGAAACGTGTGATTTCAGCCTTTGTGCCTTGATTTGGCACATACAATGCAATCAAGTCATTGGTGAAGCAGCTTTCACCTGCCATGCATGATTATGTGCATATATAGTGTATGATTAGGAGTCAGATTTTTAAGCCTCAGTCCTCATTAGCCACTTCATTTTGCTGAAATCTGCTTTGTTCTTACTCCCGTTTTCTTGTTACACCTCACAGTCTCTGATGATTAAATGAACTCAGAAATATCTTGCTCTAACAACCCGCACTGTTCCTGCTCGTCATGGGAGCAAAAGATGCCAGACTAATTGCTTGCACTTTCAGATTTGCGAGGTACTCAGTGAGGATGACATGTAAAGTGTTTGTAGGGGTGTGAAGGTGTGTGCAAGCGTGTGTGCAAGCGTGTGTGTGCTCTTTGTCTTGGTCTTAGGTTGTGCTTCCCTGTGCCAGACATCCCCACCTCTCCCTGGTACCTGCAGCAATACAGGAGCCATTAGACACTCACTGAGTGATGAGACGAAGCAGTTTTCATTAAAAAGACATTTGGTGAGGACTGCAGGCCTTCGATTTATGTGAAGCGAGAGACAAAAGGCTTGTGTTTGTCTTGAGGGGGAGCTGAGTGACTCATATGTCAGTGTTTCAGACTGCAAAATCGAAAAAAGTAGCTGCCACTCAAACAAACAGCGGCTGAAAGTGATCCAGGACTTGATGGTGGTGAGAAAGGAGGCAGGTGTGCCGGTGTGTGTGTGTGCTTGAGTGAGTGTTTCAGTGCTGGAAGGAGCTAGTGAGATGGAAAGGGAGAGTGAAGGATGGTGTGAAGTCATTTGGTGAATTTGTAGAAATCTTGAGAGTCAAACTGAGATACTGCTGCTAGAGCCTGCCAGTGAACTGTGGATTAACAAGAACTAACACGGGAAGGATTCTCTGCTTCTACAGCCTCACACTAAACTACCTCCCTCATACCTAAAATACCTCAACATCCTGTGAAAGAAACCTCACCCCAAGCTAAACTCTCAAAGGTAACTAGACAGAGTGTTTCACCAGCTGCTAAAAGCAGAGAACAGGATACGATGCTGAGTGAAAAACACATTTCAAACAAGTCTGGTTTATCTGGACACCATGGTAGAAATTTCAACTGCTTTTCAAGAGCAGTTCTTGTTGAACAAGGTGGATGGAAACTCGGGTAAATACATCACAACACACTTTAAACAGTTCACTTGATGCATTCATGGGCCCGTTAGATGATCCCTCTTTCTTAATTGAGAAGTTGCTGTCCAGACTTCAGTAGATGAGCACTAAATTCCTGCCCTAAAGTGATACTCCGGGATGGAACAAGTTGGGTCCTATCACAAGGTTTAGGGCAGAAATTACCCCTACAGCAGTGTTTTTGTGCAGCAGAAGCCCAGGGCGCACGCAGCAAAGACTCCCTCCCTGCTCATCTGTCGGTTTCCTCTGCACTCAGACGGGGCCATATCACTTTAAGGCTGGCACATATTACAGGATTCTTCAAAATTTCACACATTTAGAGACCACACACTTGATGATAACAAAAGACAGATCCCACGAGATTTCTCTCTCCGGATCTTAAAGTGTGTGGTCTGCACTCTGAGGACACCACACACCAATCAGTTTTTCAGCAGAGCTTCAGCATCGACACGCTCAATATTCCAAATCTTGCGTGGTAAAGCGTGACTTCAGTGTAAACAAAAATGATGGACGTACAGGAAAAAGCAAAGATGTTTGTTTTTGGACTTTACAATTCGGAAAAAAAACACACATAAAAATGATTATGGAAAAAATTGTGGAGACTGCGGGGATGTGGGTTGTTTGAATAACAAAGCCAGTTGTTGGAGACTAAAGTCATTTTAAGTATTACAAATAGATTTCTCACTTCCTCTTTGGTCAGTCAGCTGAGTCAACTTGCATCTCGGTTGGCTTTGCTTCGGTACGCGTGACATTACACGCTGTACCTGCTCAGTTACTCTCAGATAACCCCACACGCTACAGGATTTTTAGTCACAAATATTAAACATGTTCATTAGCTACGATCTCTGAATCGGAGGCCTTCCTCTGGTTCCGGCCCCAACCAGAAGAAATCACTCTTAACACACCCCACACCACAGGGAAATCACACATGATGTGATCATATGGGGGAGATCGGGACAAAAATCAGCCTGCTTATCCTGTAGTGTGTACCCACCTTTAGTTTGTGACTTCAGGGGGTTTTCTTGTTCATTTTCAAACTTGAAAACTTGTTTTTTTATTCTCTTTGTCACCACATCAATGCAGCAACTGTTTCTCTCTTTTTGTTTAAGTGACCAGCCTCATTGGCCAGAGGACTACAGTTTAAAGTTCCTGTGAGAAAAGCAGCACTTCCTTAGTAGTGTTTATTGTTGCTGTCACTGAAAAGGCAAAAAAAATCTTCAAAGGTGTGAGTGTTGGAATAAAATAAGTCCAGTATTGTTGCATGTTTGACCATGGCTAATCTGTGCATTACTCTGTTTTATGGTTGAGGTCCTTTTCTCATTATTCATGAGAAGTTGCAGGGATGGAGGAAACTGATGTTTCCAGTCTTTCCAGTAAAACTATGCAGGATTGATACCTCATTTCTTCGTAGGGGTTGATATGGTACAAACTTGACCAAACCTATCTGTTTTACATGATGTAGATTTTAATAGCTGGAGCTTTCCCACAAATTGAAACTAGTTTCCCATTTCAACTTCTTAAATGGTCTTCATTATTATCCCTTTTCTGATGTTCCCTTTGGGTTTAGGAGGGCACCTTTAATATCTTTGCATGCTAGTAGCTTTATTTAATGTGAAGCAGACACCTGAACCACACTACTGAGAGCTCTGCTGTAACTGCATTTATTTCAGAAGCTGTCGTATCTTGCCTTGAACCATTATATTTTATGTAGAGTCTATACAGTAAACTTATCATCATAAATCTAGTGCTTGATATCATTATTGATGTTGGAAACTGCACTTTGCCATCCTTCTGTTAACTTTATTGACCAGAGGCTATACTTGCAACTTTCCACCTACCTGACCCTGCTATAAATGTGTGTCAGCGCTGCTCTCATGAGTTTTTATAGTGAGATAGTAATCCAGCTGTCTCTCATCAAAGGTTTTGTGCTGGAACAGTACCTGATACAATGTGCAGGGCAATAAAAATGTAACAAATAAGGTAAAGATGTTTCTTTGTTCTTATGGATAACGCTGTGATGTTGGGCAGAGTGCCAAGTAAACAGTGATTTACATGTACTTTAATTTTTATTCTAAATTTAAATTCTCTATTCCCTGTCTTTACATGTTTACTGCTCATATGTGGTGCAATGGGGCATTTTGCTCATCTCCCTCAGCCCATTGATTGCCCTACTGGAGCACATACCGTAGGTGCCAAACCTCTTTTCCACAAAGTCAGTACCAGCAATAGTTTGGAGCCAGGGCCTCATCAGGTACCAGTTTCTTGTTTAAAACCACCAAAGAACAGGCCAAAATCAAGAAAAAAATGGTTTCAGATTTGCACCAAATCATTGCTGGGCAAGAAGAGAAATATGTTCATCGATAGAGGTGTTAGAAGATAGCCCAAATTATAATGTCAATAATAAAAATAACTCTCTCTCTCTCTCTCTCTCTCTCTGTATATATATATATATATATATATATATATATATATATATATATATATATATATATATATATATACACACACACACACACATATATATATATATATGTTAATTGTCTCACACTCACAGGATGTAACTCATAAATAATATTGTCTTAGCAGTGTTTCTAGATGTATAGGGTTTATTAGTTCTCTGAAAATTACACTGTTGCTAAAGTTTGTTGTTGTCTTGCAAATGTTTTATTCAATAAAGTTATTAATCAAGAAACAATCCGTAATTGGTAACATTTAATTCCATCTTTAAATCCAAAACAAGTAGAAGTGTTACTCCTGTTGCTCTCGTTACTGTATTATTTTAGCACACTACTATTAGGCTTGGCCTTTGATTAATCCTCCTCCTCTCTTTAGAAAGTGTGTTACTGTTTTATCTTTTTTCACTCATTCTTTTGAAATCAGTGGACAAGTGTTTTAGCTTTGCTTTAATGAGAAAACTTTACAGCCTAATTAAATTAAGGTTCTCCTCTGTGGACCAGCAGCCAAAATGTGACATGAGAGGTTCAGGTAAATATTTAAAAAATGAGGCAGCACCTTAAAGACATGTTTAGACTTAAAAGTGCAGACCCCACTGTGTGTATTTGTAAACTCAGCGTGTATTGGGGACGTCAACAGACTTAGGGGCATAATGATGTGGCTCTTCTGTGGCCTTTACTTGTGGAACAAGAAAACTGGTCTGAAAAAAAGAAAATAAACCTCATTTTTCAAAATGTTCCCATATTTTAATTTTACTTTGACTGAAGTGGTCCTCTTCAATTTTTAGCTAACTGAGGGACCATGTGCCACAACCAGGTAAATTAATTTTGGAGGGATGATCTAACTTGAGAAGCATAATGTGGCGAGTTGCAATTACTCTTGAGCAAATCTGTAATTGAAAAAGTGTTGGAAAAAAAATTCTTAGGGGCTCTTAATCAACATAATTTGCTCTTTTGCAAAGTTAAATACAATTGGAGCAGTAATAAAATGAAAGCCAAACAAAGCAGCTAACAGCTTTTCTGTTGATGACCACTTTATATCTTCAGAGATCAGCTGAGGTTGGTGACCCTCAGGCCTCAGTCCTACAGACCTGGGAAAACCTCTCCTTGTATGGATGCAATAGAAATGCAAATGAGGCTGTTATGGCGCTTATGACACAGTTTAAGAGCACAATAACTTGCCAATTGGAAAAGAGACTTCCTTCGCTTTGCCTGGAGGCATCACTACTGCTTAGTCTGCTGTGACAAATGAGAAAGCTTTCTGTGCTGTACAATGTGTGGTGTTTCCAGACTCGCAGAGGACGTAAGCTGACATGGTCTGTGTGTGTTTCTGAGCAGGAGAATGCCTGCCTTCAAATAGCTTTTAGTGTTACAGAACTACAAAGACTGCTTTCACAGCCTCATAGACACAAATATCCTTTTTTTGTGGAAGCTAGATGCAAGAAACTACATTTGGGCAAGCAGCTGAAAATATTTCATGGACAGCTGGGACCGAAGGGAAATGTATGAAAAAAGTCTGTGCAAACGGGTATACATCGAGACGCTGTGTTATATTATTTGCACAAATGCACACACAGAAGGATCTAAGTGAGTCAGAGAGATGCCCCAGAGAAGGAAGGTCAGCCAGTCATGAAATTACTAAACAAATAGAGGCTTACAGGCTTCTCAGCTCAAACACTTTAAGAGAGTGTTGAGACCTGGAGATAAACTTTGGTGTGTGTGTGTGTGTTCCTGACAGATGTGGTGTGAAAAGGTAGTCTGATGATTCTGTAATTATAATGATAATGATGTTGTTGGTGTTTGGTGATTAAAATGGCTTTAATTAATTACCTTCATCAAACTGCTTGGTCTAATCTCTTGGATATCATTTATATATTGCTTTGAACCTGACCGCAGATCTTTAATCTGTAATCTGATCATTTTTCTCTTTGAGCACTGACATGGTGGCTTGCTTTATTTAAAATGTTATTAATTTATTTTTGTATTTAAGTGTTTTATGGTCCAGCATTGCACCAAGCAAATGAAGGTTTTATTATTGTTAATGCCATATAATGTCCCTTTGAATCCGTCATTCCTCACACAAAGACCTAACTTTGGTGGGCCAGCCACAGGATGTAAACAGCCCATTTGGCAACCAAATAGTTTCAGTCCCTGAACTTGTGTTGGGGAACTGGAATCCAAGATCAGGATTCAACTCCAACACAAGTCCTGGTGTCTCTCATGTCTTTACGCTGAACCCAAGCGGTGATGACTTGAGCGGTGTCCCAATCCAGGGTCTGCAGCCCACGAAGGCTGCAGCCTTTGGAGGACCTAGCCTTCGGAGCCTGCGTAGACCGCAAAGGCCAAACTGGACTACGGTCTGGTCTGGTCTACCAAGTATTTCCTGTTTTTGACTCTTGTCGCCACAGCACCGCCCTCACCTTTGAGACTCACATTACTTCTCAAACACGCATAAACCGAAACCTCACATTCAAAACAGGATGTTCATGACCCTAATTTTTTTAAAGTTTTTTACATTTTATTAATTTTCTTTTTCTTCATTGATAGAGTATAGAACCACCATGTACATGTAAGAGTAAACTTTTGAAAACGGCCTCCGCAAGCTCATACAACGGTACAAAAACACTGTTATTACGATCGTCATGCTGTACCACGTTGTGCATGTGCTGCTCAATCTGCTGAATTTGCTGACTGGCTTTCGACAAAATGTGCATCTGTTGCTCCACTTCTCACTTAGTATTCACTGATACACCAGATGATCGGCGCAACTCTACTTCAGTGGAGATCTACCAAAAGCAGCTTCAGGACAAGACAGTTATAGTGCCAACTACAGGCCTGGCATGCTTACTACAGCATTTTGAGTCCCTCTGCGTTTCCATGTTAACGTATACTTTTTTACACTGCATTTTAGTGTTTTTCGGACGAAATATTGTCGCTTCGGGGTCTTAGTCTTTTCCCTGTGCGTATATTCCTTCTTCTTCCTCTCTGTCCACTTCTTTCCTTTAAGTTCTCTACGGTCTTCTCCTTCCCCCCATCCTCAACTAATTCTCCTTCCTGTAGTGGAGCTCTCAGTCTTTTGTCCTGCTCTGAACTCCGGACCCTCAGCCCTAATTCCCTCCATGGCCTTGGAGGGAATAGGGCATGGAGTTTGGCCTCTGGAGTTTGAAGCTTGGACCTAATGTAATTACTTCTTGCAAATGGCCATGGCAGCAGGTCGCTGCAGCCTCTGAGTGCAACATGATACCTCTGTCCTCTGTCTGGTTACTTAAAAGAGAGGGGAGAGACAATAATTGTTGTGCTAGTTAGTCACCGAGCCTTTAGACATCCTCAGTGACCTCTACACTCTCACTTACCACAACTCATTAAAATATCAACTTAATGGTCTGTTTATCATGATGAATTATAGCACATAAAATTGCATAATAACAATGAGATTGTATTTTATAGCATAGAGGTCTCATGTGACAGGTTCTCATTTTGAGCTGCTCTCCAGAGAGAGTCGGAGCTAAACAGGCGAACTGGATATGGAGCCTAATTGAGTGTGCAATCTCCTTCAAAGCTTTAAGAAAAATAATTTCAACCCCCAGGCTTCTCTCAGGTGTGAATTAAAGGGTCAAGTAGGTGCACAAGTGTAGGAGTTCAAATATGTGTGTGCTTGCAGTCTACTTGCTTCGATAAGTATACACTGCTATTGGAGGAAGAAGTGTCCTATCCATTTCCATTAATGTTTAACCACCTGGTAACACAATGAAAAAAATCCAAGTCCAGACTTTGTGAGAAGCAGATTTCCTCTGTACCAGCATGAACTCTGCAGAATCGAACACCTCATTATGTCTTCCCAGCAGGACACACAGGATTAACGGTCAATATATCGTGTATCAATCGCTTTGACCTTTAGATGCAACATGACACATTCCGATCTCTTCTTCAAGCACAGGAATGAACAAAAGACCGGGGTTTTAAAAACACTGATATGAAAGAGATGAATTTATGATTCAGGGAGACAAACTGAGGCTTTATGTGCTGCTCAAGCACCCATTTAACCTTAAGTCATTACGTGCCTTCTGCTCTTAATGGAGGCATCAGGGAGTGAGCGATAAATCAAAGATCACTTGAGGGATGCTAAATGATTTGGGAATGGCCAGCAAGTTCACAGGGACAGTGCAGATGTACCAAGAAGAGCAAATATACTGTAATGCCTCCATAAAGTGAGAAAGAAAGCAAACTCAGAAATGAGGCAAGAAAATAATTAAAAAATAATAATAATAATAATAATTTGAGTCCTGATTAAATGTAACAATCCAAATCATAAGAAGAAGACAAATGCAAAATTAATTCATAAAACCGCAAACACAACTGTTGTTTAATGTTTAAGTTTTCTGGATCATACCACTGAATATATCTGTCCAACCATTTGGGACTTTTTGTTTATTTTGGTTGTCTGCCAGGTTAAGAGCCGGTCTAAGATCTGGTTTTGTTTAGCCATTTTCTAGTTTGATTAGAATACATGTTGAACAACCACTCACATTACAGCAACTAACATCATTGGCTTCTAGATACCTCTTCAGAAAACCTAAAGAGGGATTATTTGTTCATCAACAATGCCGGATGCGCGCACAACTTTGGTGCAGTAGCACTGTGGAGTATAATGGTTTTCCAACTGACGTGGAGGAGTTGACCACCAAATAACACATTTTTAAACAAAATATCATCACTTATAGGGATGGTAAACGGCTCCCAGGTTTCTGAAATAGCAGTGAGAGGATAGAAGAGAGGGCAATTTAAACACACAACTGTCACTCGATGCTTATGACTGGATTATCTGTGGACACTTACCAGACTGTGACAGACCAGGACATAAACGTGTGTCAATAAATCAGAAACCCTCCCAGACCAAAAAAAGCACACAGACTGCTGAGTTGGAGACCTGTTTCATTATAAAAGAACCAGAAAACTATGTCCAGAGTTAATTTTTTACCCGCAGACGTCGCTGGTGTTTCAGTGTAAAGTGTGACCCTGTTAACTGGTGACTCTCGGCCTTAATCACTGATACTGTCAGCTGAGAGTCATCAGTTAGCATGGTCCCTATTAACTCCAAAACACCAGTTGCTCTGTGACGGTCAAAACTTGATAGACATTACCTTTGTATAGTATCATTTCTAAAAACTGACCACAGAACAACTGCACATTTTGAAGCTGATAACAGGTTAAATTTAGTGTTTAAAAAACCCTAACTTGTCTGAATGAATGAAGCTAAACACTGCTTCTGTGGTCAAGATGTGTATGCATCTTTATGATGACATAGACTGATAATCCCTCTATAGGAGACATCATAAAGAGTATGCCTATGTTTTGTCTAGTTCATGATTTGCTCTTGATGGTCACTTTGGAGACTATGTAACAGGGACAATTATATATATATATATATATATATATATATATATATATATATATATATATATATATGTCACCTTATGTACACGTGTTATGATTATTTTCAAGGATTTTGTTGAAATATAAACTAAGTCAACGATTCATGTTCTGCTTCCAAGTCATGATCAGCCATGAATGCTAGAGAAATGTGCCCTCTATTTGAGGTTGTTGAACCTTAAAGAGAGAAATTGTGGCAGAAAAATCTGAGCACACACACACACACACACACACACACACACACACACACACACACACACACACACACACACACACACACACACACACAGAACCCTACCCATACAAGGTCACACATTTGTTTTGAGTGAATTTGATTCATGTTCAAGTGCTGCAGTTGCTGTCACTCAGCTTTCAGCTCTGTAATTTATTTTGAAAGGGGATCATCTTAAAGGGGATGTTTTGCCAGTCACACTTCTGACAGTTATTCTCCAATGACATAAACTGCCTTTTTGTTTCCAGGGTTGTGCTTATTTCACTATACAAACATTGTGTTTGCGTCGTTCTGAAAGGAAAAAATGAAATGGACTTTGTGGCTGTTTGCTGGTTGACTCAATGAAACTCTGCAGTATGTGCTATGCCTGTGTGTCCATCTGTCCTACACTGGTAAAAATTGTTAGGAATAAGGCAGTTACTTTTTCATGTAATGGGTAATTTAATTAATTACCATTTCAATCGTTATAACGCCATTACCATTACAGACTGTGTAATGAAGCCATTACCATGTATTCAACCTGGCTCAAGAGGCACAGGCACAAGAGAGGAGCTGTAAATAAAATGTGGAGAAAAGCGACACACAAGTAATGATGAAAACAATCATGTTGACACGTCTTTTAACAAAGAGCTGATGCTAAAGCAAACTTTTTAGCAACAAATATCGCACAGCCACCTGTATGCGTATGTGTAACCTACAGTCAGAGAGGATCTCTTGCACCATCTTTGGGTCAAACCAACTCGACAGAGAGGGGTGAATGCTTTCAGAGATTTGAATGTAAGGTACGAGTAACCGACTTGTTTTGACTTGGAAAAATATTGGAGATGACAGGACAAGACTTAAAAATAAGGGGAAAATCGGGAGAAATTACAAGTCAGGAGTGAAGTGAGAGACAGGGTTAAAAAGCGGAAGAATCCCCTCTTATTTAGAAAGAGGGAGAGTTGGCGGGTCTCTCCAACCTGGCTCTCTCAGCCTAACGTGAGACATTAGCTGCTAATTCAACATGCGAGAGTGCCAAGCGGTCTGTGGGGTTAAAACTGGTGTTTTTAGGATGGGAGTAGACCTACAGGCTCTACATTGCCATCATTTTCAGGATGGAAGTACAAAGACACCATTTCAACATCATAGATAAGAACACACATGTGAATGTTATGTCCCTGAGCAAAACCTGTTCAAAAACTGACTTCTTTTGGAAAATTAAAGGTTTTTCAATACAGTAACACAATAATCACTTTCACTGGTAAATAATTATTTTTATGAAGGAGTAATTTAGTCACGGATTCATTTACTTTTTGGGAAAGTAATGAGTAACAGTAAATAAGTTTATATATATATATATATATATATATATATATATATATATATATATATATATATATATATATATATATATATATATATATATATATATATATATATATGTATTTATAAATTAGGGCTGCACGGGGGAAAAAACTGACATTGCGATTTTTTGGGGGTTTGCGATATATATTGCGATATTAAACAAAGAAGAGTTTTCACCAGATGACATGAATAGCTCTGTTTGGGAAGAATTTGGTTGACTCACAATGACACCATTGTAATCCTATAATACCATTTAATCCAGGCTAAAGGGGTTTACCTGTTTACCTGAAGATTGCTGTATATGAAAGGTATCCAGGAGGCCATGTCTCTGTACAAAATAGAATAGGTTTCAATTTCAGTTGCTTTTTTCCCATTTCTCCAATAAATGGGGGAAATGCGACAGTCACATCACATTTGTTGTGTTTATATATATATATATATATATATATATATATATATATATATATATATATATATATATATATATATATATATATATATATATTTTTTTTTTTTTTTTTAAGTAATTTGCCCGACTGCTGGTAAAACTTTCTGATCTTCCAACCCTTGAAAGTGCTTTTGCACTATGAGTCACTATAACCCATCTACACACACACACATTTATACATTGACGGCAGACAATGCTGTAAAGAGTGCCCATTACTAATTTCTCATCTTATTTACACACTTTGGTAATACACTGAACCCCCAGTTTTGCCTGTTGTCACAGCCAAAGACATATCAACATGTGGACAAGCAGGGATTGTCTTGAGAGATAACCAACTCTACCTCTGAGTCACAGTCACTCAGCCCTCCTTTGGGTCCACCGGAGTAGAAAATTTATGACCCTCTGAGTTTATCTTCTACAATACGACTTAGTTAACCTCTTGACTTCTTATTTCTCACTACGGTAGGGTTAAGGTTTCTCTCTTTGACTACATTGTGGCCCTGGATAAATAATTCAAATAACAAATGGCTGCAAAGTTCATGAAATACGGTTGGATATTCATGGAAACCTCTCTGACCTTTCATTCATGGACTCGTGCTGTTTAGTCAATCTAACATTCCAGCCAAAATCGGGGCTTTTGCAAAAGAAAAATCAATCTTAGAAGCAGAAAAAATGACATTTACAATATACACCTCTTCTCCCAGAGTATAAAATCCACTGAATCATGGACACCCACCCCCTGGTTAAAATGTCACCTTTGCATCAGACAGGTTTCCATGACTGTTTGAAGACTGTATTTGTGCCCCACAGTGGACAAATCTTGATTTTCAGGAATCTGCAGTTTTATATGTACAGTCCAAGAAAACTGACTAATCAGATCACCTTTTGAGATGCCATTTAGAACTTGTAGTGTATTCTTAGCTGCCTCTGGGGCTGTACTTTGACCCTGCACTTCACAATTAGACACAGAGGTGCTCTATGCATTATACACCCTTGAGGACGCTTTGTAGTTGAAAACAAAGCCCGTTAGAAGATGTTTCACTTCCTGCTGGGTTCAAAGGCCAAGGAAATCCTTTGTGGGTCCCTTTGTAGGCAGAAATTTTCATCTTTCTAGCCAGTTCCAAATTTGTTTTGACTGACATAGGTTTACAAACATCAACTTAATGTCCATACACTGAACACAGATGTTGTTGTTTTTTTTTGTTTTTTTTTCTTATCCCAACAATTAGAATAGTTTAAAGGCTATAAGTAGGTTAGATTAAACCAGGTGCATGGCTGATTTGATGGACAGGTGAGGCACATTATGGCTGTTTGCTAGAAAGCCTAAACCAAGTATTTTGCTGGTTTCTAAGTTGACCCCAAGAAAAGTTGAGTCACAATTTCCTGTCCAGTGATTGCTGTCTGTGGGCTTCAAAAAGACATCACAGAGACTTTTATCTGTTTTGCCTTTAAAATTTCATTTTTTGAGGTCTAATAGTGTTTTACAACCTTTAGAAACCCTGTTTTAATTCCTTTACTGCTTCTCTGAGCATGTGTTTTGGCCAAACAATGAATAGTATTTTTTTCATGTGGTCAGAAAATAGAACACTTTTAAAGAAGTGCATTCAAAACTCGAGCATAGCTGTACGACGGTGGCCACTATAAGGTGACATGGTGACAATATGGTGGCTTAGATGGATAATTTGCTGCTGAGATAAAAGCAACAAAAGCTGCGTTTCCACCAAGCAGTCCGGGTCGGTTCGTCTCGGTACGGTGCGCTTTTAGCGGCGTTTCCACAGACTCATCCCGGGACGGATCCCTAAAAACCGAGACGAGCCGTCCCACTTTTTTGGGACCCTTTCGTATGGGTGCCAGACTGAACCGATCCGCTCTCGGGAGGTGGAGCAACACACTGCAGACGGTTGATTGGTCAAAAGAATCATCACTCACCCCGACAGCGGCTGCATTTCTCCTTGCGGCTCACAGACTTCTCTGAAACGAAGCTTGATTGCACTTTGTAACAGAGAGTTACATGAAAATCACAGAGAGGACGAAATGCTGCATGTCCTCCATCCGTGCTCTTTGTTTACTGTGTCGCGTTTTCTTCTTTGTTGGATTTAATCGCGGGATAAGCTGCTACGGCGTCGCGCTATTGTTTACCAGCTGTGGCTTCCGGCATGCGGCTTACACGCCGCCCACCACGAGAGGGCACAGTTTGCGGTGGAAACGCAAACGGGATCAGACTTAACTGTCCCAAACCGTCCCAAACCGTACTGAACCGACCCGTACTGCTTGGTGGAAACGCAGCTAAAGAAGTTTTGATATTGGTAGCTTGGAGAAAAACAAGAGTCTTAATGCCAGTGTCTGAAAATATATGACATGATGAAAATTAAATCCATGACAAAAAGAAATTGGAATAATCAGCAGGATACACAATAAGTCTACAAGCAGTACACAATTTCAGTTTGATTGCTGTGCATCGATCAAACTGGTAAACTTTTCCATCTAATCCTGTTTTTTTCCCTGCTTATGTATAAGGAAATCATAAAAAAACAACATCCGAGGATGGCCTTGGCTTCCATAGAGCTTAGTAATGGCGTATTGATTGCAGTGATGATGCTGATGATGATGATGGTGGGATAAGGCTGATGGGGGTGAAGTGGCTTGCCTCAGGCAGTAGTAATCAGAGATGTCCTGCAAGCCCCCAGCTTCAGCCGCCTTTGATCAGGGAACTCACATGGATCTTCACATCAGTGGTAGGGGTGTGCATGTGTGGGATGGGGATGGGGGTGGGAGTGGGGGGGTAAGACCAAATCACAGAGCGGTACACACCAGTCGCCTGAGGCAAGAAGCACACTTTGATGGAGGTAGCTCACACAGACTTGCTGCCTCATCGACTGAATGACAGAATGCAGAGGAAACACATTATCAGTCTATGTCTGGGACTCTGTCAGAGTGAAACGACCATTGTTTCTCCAGTCCAAGTTATTCGGACATTTACTCTGATGGGTGTCTTTTTTTTTTTTTAAAGTTTCAGTTCTGTTTATCACCGTGGAGTTAGCCTCGAGAAACATCTAGAGAATTCCACCCTTAAGTGATAACAAGTAGAAAAGCCACATGGGGGAAAAGGGCTTATGAAAGATGATAGCAACCCTGCTATAAACCCTCCTTTTCATTAACGAATAAAGTCTACCCAATCATCTCCTTTCTTTACAGATCTGTAGGAAAGTGTTTAAGTGTCGTGTGTTAGGGGCTTCCTAGGGGAGCCC
Source organism: Halichoeres trimaculatus (assembly GCF_033239565.1). NCBI lineage: Eukaryota > Metazoa > Chordata > Actinopteri > Labriformes > Labridae > Halichoeres > Halichoeres trimaculatus. Next base: position 22,794,646 of record NW_027437192.1, read on the forward strand.
TTTTTGTCAGGGGGAAATGAATTGAGTTTCATAATAGAAATCCCTTATCAAACTTTGTCAGTGCCTCAGCAAACCAAAGTGGGCCAGCAGATCAGCAAAAGCTGTGTATTTTAACATTCCCCAAAACATTATTTTCAAAGAAAATATCTTTTTCAGAAAAGGTTTAAAAGAATATTTCCTTTTAGACACAAGCCCAGTCCAACCCAATTAGCATCATTTTAAAGGTTAGGTACAGTTCAGGACAACTCAGGCATTATTCAGAAAATTATTTCAGTTCAGTCCCAGAAAATTCACTAAAATGAGCCTTTTTGGCAACTCAAACATCTAAGTCGGATACATTTATTTCACAAATGTATTAAAAAGGGTGACACTTCAACTGTCTTTCATTGTTTCACAGCTTTAAACACAGATATCTATTTAATTCTACCTTTCACTGGCTCAGACCTTATGGGTAAAAGGTAACAAAATGTCTCTGCTTGTGTTAGAGTTCCTTTTTGGACTGGCTGATCTCTGTGCATGCCTAATGAATGCCAGATGAAGACTTGTGAGAAGAGTCTGTAGACAATTCTTTGCTGAAAGAAAGTTTCTTCTCACCAAGATTTATTTAGTTATTGCAAAGTAATCTGCCTTAACATCCACTGAAATTATGATTTAATTCAGACAGGATCACACTGAACAATGCCTCTGTTTGTTTTACTTGTTTGACATTTCATGCCTTTATTTTGATAGGGTTGCTCATGGCAGACAGGAACTGATTAGATCATCTTAAGCCCTGTATCTTTATCTCTTAGAAGCAGAACCCGTTGAATCACTGAGAAAGATTAACACTGGCCAGACGTTGCGTGTGAATCAAGCCCCTCAATCACCAAGCCCTGACTGTCGTCCCTTTGACCTTTTCCGTCTTCAGTATTTCACACTTTTTTCTTAACCTTCTCCCTTCTTTTCCTTCCGCTGTCTCATCAAATAACAGGAGAGAAGCCGCCTCCTTCTCGAGAGAAATGCCATTTCCTCCATAAATGTTGCCACTGCTCTAAGCCTTTCTATCTCACACCATTACACTCACAAGTGTTTCTCTGCATTTTTTTTCCCTCCCCCTGTCTCTCATCTCCCCACAGAAGACGAGGGGAGGAGACCGCCAAACAGACAGCCTGCAGGGGGGAGAAAAGCCGGAGCCAAGTGCTTCTCAGCTCGGAGTTGTTTCATCCTGACGTCCTTGGCTGCATGACCTGACATCCTCTCTACCGTGTGTAAGACTCTTCTCTGCCCTCTCTGTTACCATTTCCAGCTAGTTTCTCCAGAGACAGGGAAATAATGAGGGGGGATCAGTCAGCAGGTTTTGTGACTGGGGGTTTGTGAGCTCAAATTGTCTTCGACTAGTATGCAAAAATGGCAAGTTTTTGTTGTTTTCGCAGGAAATCCCAGGTGTCGCCTCAGTCATTACTGCTGACTGACAGAAAGAACATTCACCCCTGGCTTTCTTCTTTCTGTCTCCACGTAAACAAATCTGAAACTTAAGTGTGGAAATTACTGTCAAGCCCTCTCTTTTGTGGTAATTACTAGTACGTTGTGACACATGGTGCAAGTGCAATTTTGCTTTCTTTTGATATTGTCAACCTGGGGAAACTTAGCTAAAAGAAAGAGCACACCAGCTGCATGACTGAGATGGAAAAAGGTAAAAACATTTAGGGAAACTGATTGATCAGATGAATCAAGTATCATTTGTGTATGTAAAAATATGTTTTAAACTATATAGGGATATTTGAGATTGCTCCCTGTGACAAAGATGAACTGCTTCCAGTGTCAGAAGTTCCAAAGGACACAAAGCCACGCAGCTTCTGCCTGAGATGAGACAGCTTTTTATTAAGAGTCAAGAGGTGCCAGGTCATTCTTCATTTCTTTCTTAATCCAGAAGTTTCCCAACTTTTTGTGTCACAGAAAAAAAAAACTGTCTTCTCATCACTCGAAATGATGACTGAAAGGACCATCTTTAATGTATCACAACTGGGTCACTTGCTGCAGCATTCATTGCACCTGTCTTGTAGTGTGGGCCAGTTGAACTCGAGACTTACGTCTTATATCTTCAATCCAACTATCTTTGCTGTTATCACAGTCAGAAGTCTGCAGCAGGCAGTGAATTGCTATGGTGAAATGGCTGCTAAACTAGGATTGCACAAAATTATGATTTGTTTATCAGGAGTCTACCACTGGTGAGACAGAACTAGATGAACACTTAAAAGAGAGACAGAAAATACGAAAAACAGTTTTATGCACAGTAACAAGTTGAATAAACAGATTTAAATGTGGAAGGCACTCACTTTCTAAATGGTAGTTGGTGATTATTTCTTTCTGATTTTGTTTTTTACACTTAAATTGTGATTAGAAATTTGGCAGATTTAAATATATTTGATTTTATCCTTTAAAACAAATCCCTCTCCAGTAGAGATACGTCTGTGAGCATAATTTAAAACAACTTGATGTTCTTGCATTATAATGGAAACCTTGTGGGGAAGATAATGCAGACTGTCTATGTATCTTCCTTACATGCAAAAAAAATTACTAACCTTTTGGTTAGGTGTTTCTAAATGAAATTCAACAAATGAAACTGGGTGCAAGACAGACTCTTCTAATAGGAATACATCACAGGATCTCAAAGAATGAACTGGACCTTCATTGGATTCTTAGAATAACAGCACGTCCTTTTTGAAAATCTGCAGAAAATCAACCGTTTGCTCTAGCTCATTTGTGTAAAAAAATAATTCTACACTCTTTACTGCATTAAACAAGCCATGAATGATTGATATATGTCCTTTATTTAAATCTAAAGAATTATTTGAAAATTTGCTTCCATCTTCCTGGTGTCATGTTTCAGTTTGGGGCTGCTCTGCACCAATAAGCAAAAGTTTGTGTGTTCAGAGCATGTAAAACTGAAAATACTTCACTCTTCTTTGATCCAAGACTTTAAGTGTTTTGTACATAGTTCCACACAGTTTTTAGCCTTTAGCCCTGGTTCTCCTGACCTTATAGAAGTTCATATTGCAGTGAAAATTGAGTCCACATCGCGTAAAAATGTGACAGAAGCAAAAATCCGTCCTAGAAATCAAATCAGTTTATCTTAGGTGTAGGACTATGTAGATTTTGTAAATATAGAACCATAAAACTTTTTTCATGTGTTTCTTTTGCCTCGGGGTACCTAAAATTGTGTTGTATATATTCCCACGTTATTTTTAAATGTCTTTTAATGTCCTGGAATTCAAATTCTTTATTTTGGGACCTTTAGCAGATATGAGATTAAAATGCGATTAATTAGATTAATTAATTACAAATTATGTAATTAATTAGATTAATTTTTTAATCGCCTGACAGTAGTAATATATATATATATATATATATATATATATATATATATATATATATATATATATATATATATATATATATATATAATATATATATTAGATTTTGTCTGTTACATTTATTATTGTAATATACTCTGTTTCAACGATACATAAATATAAAAATAAATATATGTTTTGAATGTAAGCCCAATTTAAGGATGTATTTGGAAAGTTGCTGCCAAGTATGTACATTGAATCTGGAATTGCATTATAATATATTAAGATATATATCATTGTGTTAATGTCACCAACTGACACAATAAAGTATTATATAATGGAAATCTTAGCAGATGAAAAGCTTTAACAAAAAGCCCCTACTGGTGATTCACTATTGAAATATGCGTTTCATGTTTAGAAAAAAAAAAAAAAAAAGCTCAACATGACTACAACTGACCAAAACAAATGCCCAAGGAAAACTGAATGACAGGAAAAAAAGAGGTATGTTTGTGTTGATATTCACTTATTGCTTTGAAAGACAAGAGGACAGAGTGAAACGCGCTTCCAGAAGTCGTTCAGGGACGTGTGTGTTTGCTATGCAGGTGGGGCAAACACACCACTAATTTATTATCATTAGCTGGAGTTAATCGCCTGTGCAAACATTTCGGTCTCTAATTGATATTTTTAAACAGCTGAGAGACTAAAAAGACAATCAAGATCAGGGTTAGTGTTAAAGTCTCTGAATAAGGATTATTGTGTCCTTACCTCATATGCCCGGTCTGTCAGGGTAGTTTAAGGTAAAGTCTACTTTGATTTACTTTGATTTACATGTCATACAAGTAAGTACGCCTTTGTGCCTACAAATCCTGAATAAAGTCCCTGTCTCATGATTGCTGGACTTTAGAAGATATGTCAATGATTTTCTCTTCTTGCTGGTACATAGTTGTCAATAGCTGGTCTGACATCAGCTGTGAAAAACAGAAGCAAGTAACAAGGAAATACAGAGGTCCCAGCTAGAGAAAAATTAACAGCGTTCATCACATTTTCCCCTTTTGCATTTTTATTCAATAGCAAAAACATTCAGTGTGTTTGCATTTCCTTGTCATATGTATGATCTACACATGTGATTCTGAATGCATAAATTTCCATTTTAACATTTGTTAGCAGCAACCATGTTGCAACACTAAAGCAACCAAAGCCATGCATGAAGACATCTCAAATCAAAGGCTGACTGAAAGCAAGCAAAGCGTGTTTCTTTGCACAGTGACACCAAGACCTCCCCCAAAAACTCTCAGTAAAAAATCTCCCAGCACCTACTCTGACAAGGTAGAATGCCAGTAAACTTACAAGAGAGGACCATCACAAAAATTGGCGAAATTTACCAACAAACTTTCACAAAATCTTTGTGATTTATAATATACAAAGGCATCTTCAACTGCCTGGACAAATTGGTCCAGATACATTAAGACAAAGGCATTGTTTTCTATCTGAACCTTTCATACTTGTGCTCATCATCCTGGAACTGATAAATGGTGAGTGAAGGAGGCAGTGGTGAGTTCAAGAACATTTAAGCAATGATTTCTTACCAATATTATATTCAATCAATCAATGTTTATTTCTAAAGCCCTTTACAGTAACCCCAAAGGCCCCCAAAGTGCTTTACAGCAATGTCAGAGAATAAATAAGAACACTGTGGATGAAAGCAACATAAAACAATACTGTAAGAACAATATCCCAGTTCTAACTCACATCAGTGAATGGTGCTACTTATATACAAATTATGATTAACCCTATGACTGAAGCCAGCTGTCACGCACAACTACAGTGCAAGAGGAATGAAATATGGATTAAGGCATTGATTAATGAAAAGAAAGTGTCTCTGAGGTAGGCCAGTTCATTAAACTAAGAGTTATGTCTATTTAGAAAAACAAAAAATGGTTACCACTGCAGCAGATACGTTACTACACCCGTCTATCAGCAGTAAATATGGTGTTACTGAGTGAAATGTGTGAAAACAGCAGGTCCAAAAATAACTTTAAAATGTTCACTGATAAGAAAATACAATCATATTTCTAAAGTGGACAATTCCAAGAGACTGACAGGAGAGTGTGGGATTATGCCACGAGAACAGAAGTGAGGTGTGCCCATTACAGAGCCATCATCTAACTGAAGGTCTTAGAGAGAGGCTTGTTATTGATGGTACATCAGCTGAGAAATCAAGAATTACACAACGGGCATTAAATTTGAATTGTTTGTTTCTAAACCCTGTAAATCAAAGCTTATTTACACGGCAGTTGTGTATATTCTGTCTCCCTATCCACAAACTTTAGCTGTTTGCGTCATCAAATATGCACAATTCACTTTATGTAATGTCTGACGTATGAGGTAGATTTAGCACAAGTCCTTCCTTGTCTTGACATCTGTGTGTGTGGTTGAAGAGTTAAGTCAGCCTCTGTGATTTCGATCCGCCATGTTGTTGTTGAGCAGAGGAGACAGGTCTGAGCCCGAGGTGTCGAGAGGCTAGATGAATGTCAGCAGCGTGGGTTAAAATGTGTTTCTGCCCACCGTCCTTAGGTGATTTCCACAGCGCACTGAGCAGAGTGCACAGTCTTGGCCAGCGGGCACCATTACTGCCGCTGAGTGCAGGGGAGTCGTGGCAAATGTACCTGGATATGATCCTGCAGAAACACGACTCCAACCCTCCTTTTTCATCAAGTCCTCAACTTCACTTTGATCCAGAAATGTGTCTCTGGTCAGATGATCATGACACATACAGTGATCCATATGTTTAGGGGAGCAAAGGCAACTTTTTCCCTGCTGTGAATGTCATACAACATCATTTTAAGCTCAGTGAACAAAGCATCACACATGGTGAACTGCTGCGAATCCTCATTCCACATTCAGGGAACGAAAAGCCCTGAAGGCACTGGATGCAGTAATTGATGCATATCATTTGACGCTCTAAATTTGATGTTCTTTCTCAGCTGAGTGCAGATGGAAGATTTTAAGCATCAGACTTGACACCTGTTTTTTATTACTGCAGTACCCATGCAACTCCATCATATTTCTCTTCCTGATGGATATATATCTTCCCATGACCTCTGCAGAATAGACTTTTTCAGTGTGATTATTATTATGAGTTATCTGTGTTTAGAGCCTAAGTAGTGATACATGAGCTTACTACCATGACTGAGTTATATCTGAGAAATTAAGGACAAAAAGCATGTGGTTTTGTGTTTCTCAGAAAGTGCTTGGATTCCACATAAAGCACCTGTTTGTCTTCCCATTTTGATAATTAAACCACTGCGGATGAAGGTGTATAAAAGCATTCCCTCCCAATATTTAATAATGAATGCCTTGTGAAATGCCAACAATTAACCTCTTATTACAGCCCCATACCTCACTGCCATTATCATTTAGGCAAAATGTCAAATATTGGCTCATGAAAGAAAAAAAACCCTGAAGAAGTAGTCTCACTGACTGTGAAATTGAAAGCACAATTTGAGAAACTAAAGGAAAGTAGAGGACTTTAAGATGTAGAGAGAGATTTTGGGACTTGGTGTTTGACACAAAAGAAAAAAAAGGAGTCAGTGGTTCATTGATGCAGGTAATCATACAAGTTCTGAGTCATAAATATTCTTACTGGGCTGGGTTCCCTCAGGAAAGTTGTTAAGGCTCGTGGCACGTATCATATGATTTGGGCCCACAGCAAAGTAAGGAATGGTGGTTCTCATTAAGCCAATTACTCAGTAAGGGATAATAGCCTAAAATAATATGAATGAATGGCTGTTTTGTGCTAGGAGGTGAATTATTTTCCTTCTCTTAAAAAAAGGTTTCCAACCAGTCTAACAAGTCAGCAGTCTAACAAAAATATACTAATAAGTTAAAATAAAATAAAGAAAATGAATTAAAGGTTGAATCAAGCCTCTACAATTCTCCACCTTCTTATGGTGAGCCTTTAGCTTTGGAGGAAGTACCCACCAGTGCAGTTTTTCATGGCAAATTGGTCCCAGTGGAGGGTCCAGACAGAGGTTTACCTCTTCTGGATCAGGGAGATGGGTTAACAACCACCCAGATCTTTGGTGACTCTCAGTGGGCAGTGTCTTATCCGTGAGAGCAAGGCTTGAGCTGATGCCTTGGAAGCTTTAGATAAGGCAAAGGCTTTGTCCTAACTGGGTAAACCCTAGTCATTCACAGTTCAGCTGGGAATATCAAGTAGTGACTCCTGTTTAGAGGGTTTCTGCACAGTTTCTTGAAGAGACCCTTGGGGACACAGAAACCAAGCAGCTTCTTTGAGTTGTGGCCTAAAGGTCGCCAGTTTCTGTTGTGGTTGCAATCTGAAAACCATCTCGTTGACACCTGTAAAGGAAGATGCCCTCAGGCTGTAGTTGACTGTTTGAGCTTAGTTAGTCTCCCTGGAAGCAGCAGACAGTACCAGCTGGATGGCTTATGGAACAGGAGACCAGCTCTCTCCCCTTGCAGGGCTGAGGGCATGTGAGTTGGCCCTTACAGCTTGAGACTAAGACTGTGTCTCAGGGGGTCTGTGTGGAATATAGTGTGCTATGGCTGTGGCCAGAATTTCATCTCGACTTTTTGTAGTTGATTGGCTCTGTTAGCTTGTCAAGCCTGGACCTCCAGCAGACACAGGGGAAGTTTGCAGCTGAGTATGAAGAGGTCCAGTTTAGGGTCAGCACCTCCAAGTCTGAGGTCATGGTTCTCTTCTGAGAAACAATGGATTTCTCCCTTCACCCGGGGAGTGAGTCCCAGCCTCAAGCACAGAAGTCCCAGCTTCCTTGGGTCTTAATCACATGGCTAGGTACAACGGATTGACGAGAAAGGTACTGGTTATGTTTTGACTGCTAAGCCTTAAGACCAGCTTTGATTTACCATGTGATATTTATTCCAACTCCTGACTATTATTACGAGCTTTGTGGAGTGACACCAGAATGAGAACAAAGGTGTTCACAGGTGTAGCACCTTTTTCCTAAAGGGTGGTTCAGCTTGACCCTACAGACCGGGTGAAGAGCTCTAATGTCTGAAGGGAGGACAGGACAGAGCAATTTTTCCTCATCAAATTAAGCCAGTAAAAGTAAGTTTGGCATCTGATTATGATGCATCCTCAGTGCCTGCCCTTGGGTTTTTTTTCAGGCCTTTTTACTAGGAATAGAGTCCCAAGATAGACACAGCTCATTAGAGAGATTTTACATCCCATTCAGGCAAGGAAAGCCTACGAATCTGTAGTTGGTAGTTGGTAGTAGTTGGTGAAAACATTGTTGTGAAAGGGATTCTAGGTGAACTCACTTAGCTGGCTGTTGCCTTGACCCTGAAATGAATAAGTACAAGAAAATGGATGAATGGATAAATGAATGAATTAATGTGTTATATCAGAGTTTTAACGTTGGTGGGGAAGAAAATTTGATCACTGTAATGTTTATTAAATTTGACTGCTATTGTGTCACCTTGGATTGATTGATTGATTTTATTTTTATTATTGTGCCATGCATATACAATATGCCCAGCCCAATAGGCTTACAAGACACCATTATTCAGTCGTCATGTTCAGGGACCACTGTAGATGTTTACAAATAAGAAATAATCTCACAAAAAAACTATCCTGAGGTTTTTTCCAGGCTCTGGATACAATGGAGGCAAACTTGTAAATATTATAACTTGACAACCATTTCAGTCTGTCATCATCAGTCCCCCAAAACATATCAGGACTTTTAACATAGATTTCATTCATCAGAGGAGCTCTCAACTCATCGTAAAAAGGACCGTAAAGAAGAAAATATGCTTCTTTCTCAACTTCACTGAATTCACATAATTCATACAGTCTGTGTTCTTCCTGGATGTTTCTGAATCGCTGCGCGTCGTGGTGTTCCCACTCCGCGTCGTGGTGTTCCCACTCCGCGTCGTGCCTTAGAACGGTCTAATGCACGCTCCCTCGTTGTTTAATCCTTACATAATACTGTAATCTGGTAGCTTCAAACACAACTAAAAGTCTGTTTTTAGCTCATTCAACACTTAATAAGGCGACGCACTCGCCGTTGCGGCAGTGAGGAAAACTAGCATTACAGGACACTGAACTACAGGCTCATGCTCATTTTCAGCACAAATTCCACCTTGTATTCCCCATTTCAACAAAAAAAAGTAATAATCTACTACCTAACCTTTTTTATTTCCATGAAATGACCAACACATCATGACAAACATCCTCTTACATGATGCGAAATACACTGTTTACACTCACCAAGTCCCTTCAGAAATGAACACAAAATATCGCCAAATCCTGAACAGTTGGAAAAATAAAATAACTCCTCCAGAGTAATAAAATAACTTTTAACGGACTCTCTACTCTCTTTTCTTCTACTTTCTTCCGTTCTGAGGCAGCAGCTCTGCAAAGACTGTCTGCGTCTCTCGTACCTGCGTTTCTCCATCGTTTTCAAGCAGTAAAAAAAGAACAACCCGGTTGGCTGTGGCTAGTCACATGACTCACGCTGCAACGTGTCCTTTCAAAATAAGAGTCTTAACATTTTTAACCATAAATAAAATAAAATAACATGAATTTACAAGTTTTTAACTCTTAACCATTTTTAAACCATATTTAACAACATATCATGAAATATATATTTTTTATATATATATTTATCTATTTATTCCCTTTTTTTTCTTTTTCGTTTAAGTTTAACATGTTAATCCATTTGTTATATATTTATCACTTACAATGTTTTTCTAAATAGCTGTTTTTATTAACAAGCTTTTATTACATGAGGCTATGTAACCCAGGGTTACAAATAGTTGACTTTGTAAAGTAACAGTTGTCAGTACTAACTTACATTTGAAAAATTAAATGTAAAGCAGTACCTAATAACAGTAGAAACTTTTTCTCCATGCTGTTCTGTCTCTTTTTTCTTCTCTTTCTTTTTTGTAAGCAATTCATTATTTAGCTTTATAGCCATTATCCATCAGACTTAAAAAAAAAAAAAAAGATCCAAAGTACATTTACAAAATATCCAAGTCTTCTGGCCCCTGACAACCACTGACAGAATCTCTGCTGAAAATGAATACATTCTTCAATGTGACTGAAACATGAGTCTGAGTTAAGAATATCTTGATCAGGATTATTTCAGGATTAACTGAAGCTGAAAACACAATTTATAATATTGCTTGACCACCTTTGTCTCATGTAAAACGTAATTTTTTTCTGTCTAACAGTCTTATTCTGAAATAAAGTCAACCCTTCATCAGATGACTATTACTATCATTAGTTATTAGCAGAGCAAACATCATCAATGTAACATGAGCTCTATTGATAGTTATGCTTTACTGATTGTGACTGCTTTACATCAACTCTTTGCATAAAGGTATTGGATGGATGAGTGATTTTTGGAACTTGAAACTAGGTAATTTCATCATAATGGTTTTGTGAATGAAATGTGTCCACTGCCTCAGTGTAACATACTGTAAGTTTTAAAATGTCTTAATTAACAACTTCAAACCCATAAATCACCAGAGGCAGTCATTTTTTCAGGATGCTGTTAGATTTTTTTTTTTCATAAGGAATATTCTTTTTGTTCTCCTGCATCTAACAAACAGAGTTTTAACACATGTAACACATATGTTACATGACACACGCTTTAGGGCCCTGTCTGATTCTATTTAGAGTGCAGAGGCAGGTTGCTGCCTTTCCCAGAGAGATGACATGCGTCAGCGCTCAGAATTATGACGGCATTGTTTCCAAGTGATATGTTGTGCAACACTTTGTGTATGGGAGAGTAATGGCCTTGTGTAAATCACTCATTCAAAAAGAAAAACAAATGTCAGACTGTCAGTCTCTCCATTAAGTTTTCCAGTCAAAGAATCTATGCATCTGTTGACCACTAATTATCACGTATGGTTCTGAACAGTGTCAACCTATGTCATTGCTAACATTTATTTGACAGCTGGTGGGTTTATCTATTTTTGGTGAGTTCAACTAGATCTGCCATCACACTTGCAGTCACTAAATCTTGCAATGAGAGACTATATTTGCCCCAACACTCAACAAAAACTGATATCTGAGAAAGTTTTTGTCTTGTTTCTGGCAAAAATGGTCTGCTACACTGAATGGAAGCCTTGTTCACTGACGAGACCAGAAAAAAAGTGTTATTTCAAGATATTAAATGACAAATATGATGCCTGAACTGCTTGAAAGGAACAAAAAAATATGCAATATGAGGCAAGAAAATTTTACTTTTGTTGTTTTTTTTTCTATCTTTTTTTAATTAAGACATTTGTAGTTCCAATTCTAGTTTTTGCAATGTGGATGCCGCTGCACTTTGTCTGAACCATGCAGAGCAACAAGAATAATATTTTTTCTCCTCTTCGATGGGTTGTATTTTTTATACAATAATTAAAAAATAAAAGTTTGTCTGATGGTACTGCAGGCAGCTGTCGAAAAGGATCAAATTCGCTTTCAGTCCAGAGAAGTGGCAGATTTTTGTCTAATTATCTGCTCATCCTGTTTCACCACCCTGTTCTGCCAGTAACCAGGGAGGAAACATCAAGGCAAGGTCTGCAGGAAAGATTAATAACCCCTGTTCAAAAAAGATGTCTGTCTAGTCAAGGTTGGACACCCCCAAGGCAGGAGCAGACAGGAAGCATCAGGGATAAAGTGAACTCTATCTTGGACAACATCGCCCAACTGTCTGCGCCACGAGGAGCTGGGAAGCTGAAGACACCCCTGAGGTGCTATACTGAGCGCTTAAGGCTACTCATTGTGTCACAGCCATTACACTGCTCAATGTGTCATGTTCAACTGGGCCCAGTTTGAGCCAGCTCAGAGGGGAATGACAGGAGAACTGGATCACACTTAAGTGCTGTTACAAGACTCGACTTTATCAAAGCAGAGGCTTTCACAGAGAAAAATGGTCTGCATGCAAGTCAGCTGTCACTGCAACTCCTCGCTTGTCAGCACATTTTAAAAAATATCTAATTTATTGTTTCATTGATTATTTTCTCAATATATGTATATATACATATCACACTTAAGTGCTGTTAAAAGTATATATATATATATATATATATATATATATATATATATATACACACACACACACACACACACACACACACATATATATATATATATATATATATATATATATATATATATATATATATATATATATATATATATACACACACACACACACACACACACACACACATATATATATATATATATATATAATCAAATCATATATATATATATATATATATATATATATATATGATTATATATATATATATATATATATATATATATATATATATATATATATATATATATGATTATATATATATATATATATATATATATATATATATATATATATATATATATATATATATATATATATATATATATATATATATATACACACACACACACACACATATATATATATATATATATATATATATATATATATATATATATATATATATATATATATATATATATATATATAGGGCTGCGCATCGATAACCGGTTTTAATTTGGAAGCAGGTCCGCAGTTAACCAATTCCTTGGAATTGCTGGTAAAACTCCATTTCGGTTCCCCTATCGAGTCCTCCCGGGGTGTGCTAACACAGCAAACGAACGCACCCCACGAGCAATGCACGGTGACGTCGTTCCATGTGCTTTTTGATGTTGCTGCTAGACCTCTCAGTTGCAGAGATGTTGCCTGCTCGCGCTAAACGGTCAGAGGTGTGGCTTTATTTCACCAAAAAAGACGATGCGGGAATTAGGCTTGTAGTTCTCGAGACTAGGCTTGGTCTCGAGACCACTTTTTCGTGGTCTCGATCTTGTCACGGCCTCGACAGTCTTTGGTCTCGGTCTTGTCTTGGTCTCGATTAGAAGCGAACGATATGTCCAGGCACACTTTTGGCTTTGTAGAGCACAACTTTCTATAATGGCTATTAATATTTTTACTTGCCCTTTGAGTATTTTGTGACAAACGTCTGCGCTCATCCTGTTTGTGACTGCGGAGAAGCAGACGGGACGCAGATGGGTGATCCACATCAATTTAACTGGAGAGAGACAGAGACGCGTTGCATGCTTGGGGAGTTGTTTGACTCTTACCAGGGGGAAGTAAAGTCCCATTTTGCGTTGTAACTTCCTCTAATCCACGAGTTGAACCCTCTGTTCAGCATAAATCTATCTTTAGATGAGCGAAGCAACATAATGTCCCTGCAGAGAGATTTGCGCTGGCATGCAGGGGTGTGTCCGGATATTTTAGAATGGGGTACCCCGACCATGGCACTCGCTATGTATGTATTAATAATACAGGATTGAAAGGATACAGTTTTAACTAATTTACATAATTAACATAAATAAATAAATAAATAAATAAATAAATAATAATAATAATAATAATAATAATAATAATAATAATAATAATAATAATAATAATAATGATAATGATAATAATAATAACTATCACTGAAACAAAAGAAAAAAAATAAAGGGACCTTTTTTAGTATATCTGTAATCACATAGTTCTTATTTTTCCGTAGTGAGAATAGATAAGAGAATTGATAAGGAATTGGATCGATAAGCAGGGATTGAAAAGGCATTGGAATCATTAAAACCTTATCAATACACAGCCTGTGCTCTGTATCCTTTTCTTTTGGTATTCAGATACACTAACAACTCTCTCTGTCACACTTTTCAGTGAGAGAACATGAATTCATCTCAGCCATTGTTACCAGATGACTTCCGAGGACAACATCATGTCTCCAAATGTTCTCAGGACCTTGAACAGCACCTTGCAGGTTCCCAAAGATGATGCATGCTGAGGCAACCACGATTGCCATGTCATGACTGTTGAGTTTGGATCTGATGTGAACAAGCAGTGAGAGGAATCTAAGATACCCAGCAGCGCTCTGGGTTGTTAGTTAAAGTTGCATGATGTAGCGATTTAAATTTTTCTGTACAGTCTGACAATGTTTTTCTTTCTGTTTTTATTCACTCAGAAGAAAATTTCACCCTAAGAATTTTTAGCACTGATTAATATGTTATCTCAATGTACATTTGTTTTTTAGAGAAAAGCGGACTGAAAATGACCAAACTGGATACACGTTTTGTAATGTTTGTTTTCTGTCTCACTCTGCAGGCACATGGATGAACATGTTACTACATGGGGGACAGACGGTGATGTTTATTCTGTTTGACAAGCTGATTTTATGAGGTTCATGGCTGCCTGTGAGGGGGACAAACAGTGACCGTTGGTTTTCCTTCCAACTCTGAAGCATGTAACCGTAATAATCTGGGCTGTAGCCAAGTGTGTTGGCTGTTTCATTCAAATTCAAAAGCTCCAAATATTTCCTACCTGGTTCACACAAATCAATTCATGGACATGTTTGTTCTCTTTGTGTGTGAAATATCCAAGTGTAACAGAAGCTTGTTTTCTATATTTGTGTTTTGGGAGGAACCACTGTGCTGGGGAAGCTTGTTTGTGTCTCAGAGAATGTTTTTATTACCAGCTCACATTCACAGCTGGAGAAAAAATGTAGAAATAAAATAAAAATAAATGAATACATAAAACTAAGGCTTGTGTTTCTATGCTGCATGTAAAGGAAAAGGACAAACCTCAGTTTACTGCCACTCTCACCTCCAAAAACATCTATAAATTGGTTTCAAAAAGGAGTGTTGTGAATTACTTTACTATGCATTCAAACCCCCAACTCCCAGACTATAACCTCTACAGGTGTAACTGTGTTGTTGGACAGGGTGAGAACAGCAAATAAGATAGCTACTTAAATCTCTCTTCAGCACGTTGGATCATTAGCTGACAGAAAGGGCGTTCATTGGATACCTCATCTTACAGACCATGACCCTGTTATCCTGCTTGTGTATTGGCTAAGTGTTTCATTCAAGGCAATGCAGCATTAAAACACTTCCCTTAATGTTTTAAATACAGGAAGTAAGTTTTTGCCCACGCAGTTTAACTTGGAAAGTGTCAGGCATTCAACAAGGGTTAATTAATTTGATGCAAATCTCCACTTCTTCCTCCTGCTGATGTATTAAGTGGGTCTAGGTCACTCCTGTAGTTATGATAACGAGCTACTTAAATGCTTGAGTAGATGGAGAGTTTTTGTAATACTCAAACTCTTAGGTGGAAGATTTTTTAAGTCAGTGGAACACTTTTTGTGAGAAATGTTTTCATCGTTCTGCCTGTCAGGTGGAAATATTGTAAAACCAACTGCAAACAAGTTTTACTAGTAAAGCATGGAAAATGTAATAAAGTATTGGATCATTAGAAACAAGCTTTATGATATGACATGTAGGGGTTGTGTATGAAAGCTCATTTTTATGATTATCTTGGTTTCAATTTGTTGTTTTGGCAATTGGATGTTATCTCTTGCTATCTTTTAGAGGTCAGTTCAGATCCAGAAACAAAGGTGCCAAACAGTCATTTCAGCTTAACCACTTAACCCGCCTGAATTAATTAACGATTATAGAATAGGTTGTTATTATGTGTTTTAGCATTCCTACATATGTTAAATCAAGTGGAGATTGTAAATTTGAGTGTAGTACACACAATAGTTATAACTAAGTTATACTATATGAGAAGTTCATCTCCTGACCAATATATTGCGACACAGTAGATCTGATACAATCTGTGGTATGTGTAGGATATGAATCAATAGGTAACAATGAGAAACAAAGGTCATTTCATCATATCAGCTGCATCAAAACCTGACAGGTTATGTCACAAATTTATGACAACAGGCCACAACACCTCCCAAGGGGTTAAAACATGCTCAAAAAGATACCTGTATTTTTGAAGTAGGGATCCACGGTAGGTCCTGGTCAGCTCCGTCCCTTAAATGAGAAACTGGCAGAAACAACACGCAAGCCAGGCAATCCCCCTTTTTTGTTCTGCCTGGTATAAAGCTATGTTTTGGAGACTTTGACCCAATTTCCAGATTTGGATAAGGTCAGCTTCTACTGAGAGATTCTTCAGCACTTAACCATCAGAAAGCCCATTTGTTTGCACTATCAGCAGACACACACACAGTTTTTCCTCGCCACTGTAACTTGCTAAATGCTGCAAAAGGCTCTTCTAATGGAGGGTAATGATAGAGTAAGACTGAATGGTTGGATGGCAGAAAAATGGGACTTTTTCAGTTTATTTGCAATAAATGAGTGTGAAATTTGAGGAAAAAAAGTCATTAAGATGCAAATATACAAAAAGTAAAACTGCAGTAGGCCTACTCGTCTTTTGTCTCTGGTTGAATAAACAGTCTGAAATGCTTGTTAGTGAATGGGGGTTATTTTGGTTGTGGGTGGGGGGTTGATGGGTATCTACATTCCACACACATTATGTAGAACCTGGAAAACAAAGTCTGCAGATTAAGATTACACCTCCAGGTAACAAATTCATCATAACAAGTACATGGTGGGGCTTTACAGGGGAACTAAAATATGTGTGAGTAATAGAAGAAATAACCCTGACCCATTTTTGAACAGGGATTAGACAGAGTCATGGGATCTTGCTTCCTATATTGTCCTCATGTCTGAACCATGAAGATAGGTTTACTGGGATAAATATTTAAAGTCTGAATAAAACTGATTACATTGTCATCTTTTTCTTTCCAAACTAACATAAAGCATCAGATGAAGTGTTGCCTGTTTGAGTTCTAACAGTACAAAAACAATGCATCCTTAACGACTCCTCACGCAAATTATGCAGAGTCCTCTTGTAAATTATTTAATTTAATGTAATATTTACATCTCTACTAGATAACTCGAGCACTACCACCATCTATGAACTGCGGTTCATTGACACAGCTGGAGACTCACCTCCTATTTTTCAAGGCTGTGAGTATACAATATTTAAATACCCGTTGGTACATTGACGGCTTTTGGCCATGGGTTTATTCCTCCTCCTCCTCAGAAAGGGAAATGATCCCTAATGGAACATCTACACTGTAAAAAGAAAGACAAGGGTCCTTGTGCACCACTGTTATTCTGATAAAAAACAAGACAGTCACAAAGAAGGATTGTTATCAGAAGTATGCTTTAAACTTGTTAAAACATGTCACATTTTGCTTGATGATATGTGAAGTTTGCGTTTCTGTTTGTGTCATTGTATTTTATGTTATTGTACCATTTTAGACCAGTTAAAGAATTATAGTCTCATTAGATAGTCAAATGGTATAACCACAAAAGCAAGACAAGTATCAAATAATTCACCTTCTTAGAATGTATGCAAGTGTACTGATGAAATAAGTTATTTGTCATGAAACACATCTCAAAGTACATTTTAAATATTTCATTTCTAAGCTTGATCATAAAGGGCTTGTTGTTCTGAGCAAGTTGGTATGAGGTAGACATCCATGTTTTCCCTCTATTTTGGGTCAGTTGGTTTAGAGTCATTTCAAATTTTGATTTTAAAGTGTAGTAGACTGCTAAACTCATATTCATAGCAACGCTTTGCCAAATATCATGTTGGTTACGCCAATTGACATTTGTCAGTTTCACTAACCACATCACTCATCCAGACCCATTTTATTTGAGCTTCCGCCATGAAGACTCAGCAAACTCAATTTGGGTTTCCAAAAATAGTGTAGTTTGTGCTGCTCTAAGTGTGCTTCAAAATACTGGGTGGATATAAGGGAGGGCTTTTGATTTCATTTGTTTTACTGGAACCATAATAGGTAGGAAGAACTTAATAATCAGTGAGTAAAGGTAGAATGGCAAACTGATGTATCATGTAAGTGTTGTGAAGGGATGTTATATAAAATAAAAATAAAAATAAACAATGACTCCCAATGATCTCATAATTAGGGATGTCCCAATCAGTTTTTTTTGCCCCCAAGTCCTAGTCCAAGTAATTTGATTTTGAGTATCTGCCGATACCCAGCCCCGATCTGATACTTCTGCTCAAACACATCTCAGTCTCAGCTTAAAGCTCCTGCCATGTTCTGCTCCACTTTACAGCATACAATCAGTAGTGTCACTGTTGGGGTGTCATTACCTGCGTTGTCTCTTGGTGGAGTTAAGACAGTCTGACTGTGTACCAGTATATATATATATATGATTGGGATGCATTGTATTTTCAGTTAAGCTTCACAGATTCACGTCATTTGGGAGTACAGAAGTTCACAGGTTAACACTGTGGAGGTTAGGAGGTTAACAAATTGCGATGCCACTCTTGTTGTCCCCAGAACTTTGGAACCCCCCCCCCACCTCTTCCAACAATGATGAACAAGCTGTGTACAGTGTGTGTGTGTTTTTTGTGTTTGTTTATGCATGAGTGAGTCATGGTGACGGGGTTGCTCGTGAGGCAGGCGCTCTGGCACTATGACAGAATGAGGTCGCCCCGCTGCAGAATGACACGCTCGCCACGTCAGCCTCTCTCACACGCACACACACACATACACGACTCACCATGTCCCTCAATAAGTCAGCTTGGATAATGGTGATGCCTTTGGCTGTGAAACACTGCCCCATTCTCAAACACACACAAAACACAGAGCAGGAAGTGAATTTAGGTGAACACAACAGTGATATGGTTATGCATGAATCTTTGCCGAGTGCTCATGGGTATTTTTGCTTGTTCACAACTGTTTCAAATCATATGCAACATCTGAAGTTTATTTGCAACTTAAATTCATACTTTTCCCAGAATAATTAAAGGAAAAAGAAAAAAAAAAAGACCAACATTCCAAACTCTATTTTGAGAGAGTTACGGTGCACCATTGCTATCGTCAGACTAAGCAGGCTTTGAATATTCAGCCAGTTTCCCCAAAACCACACCTGCTGTATAGCTATTATTTTGATACAAAGGCATCTCTGCAACGCTGCAGCACATACTGATTACTTTGAATTGAAAAAAGCACAATGGATCTGAGAAGATAACAATAAAAGCCTGTAATAAAAGTGAAAGAACTTTTATTCACTGAGCATAAAGCCCAGAAGAAAACACGGGCAGAGCTGAACACCAGAGACTCAAACTTCACAGAATGTCCTCAAGGTGTTAGCGTACTGCTCGGTATCAGGCGTTCGCTGTTGCATCTGAAGCCAGCTCATTTCCATTTTGATATTACTTTTAGTGGCATAAAAAGGGAGTCTGCTTTAGCACTGTTCTTGGCAAGCGTTTAATACCCGTCTCCTAGGACATCAACCACTGGACTTTGTTTTTTTTTTTTGCATTGATGCATCATTGGTAATAGTGTTGCAAATTCCAAATCTCAATAATACATTAAGCCAAGAGTTTTCCAAATACGAGAAATAACTGCCCTGCTAATTTCAATGAGAGTGCTTTAGTCGCCGACTTTTGTTTCCCATGATGCACTTTGTATCAAAGCGCAGTGAGGCTGGATGATGTGAGCCAGACATAACCATTAAACTTTCAGGGAAGTTTGGATCACTTTTCTATTTCAATATAATCAGCTCCAGGGTGAAACTCCTGGAATTGCTGCCAAGTTTGGGTGCAGTTGGGTTTGTTTTTAAAGTTGGCAGTGTATATAAAGTTAGCTCTATCTGTGCAGATTCACAAACTACTGAAACTTCAGTGACCCCTGTCAAATGCATTTTAATACAGGCATGCTAACACCATGCAGTTGTAATCCGGGGACTTTTTTTAATTTGAAGCAGAACTTCTAGGACAGAGGTAATCAGGAAAATATTTAACTATCTGTCCATTCAAGCAGTGGCAGACTGGGACTGAAAAATAGCCCTGGACTTTGACTCGGCCCAGCCCACAACATTGGGATATACAGTAAACACATGGTATCATGGTACATGGTATCATCAATCAGCCAGATGTTTATCAAATGCCCTCACTTACATAGTGGAGTTGATCTTAGGTGCACCTCAAAGCGATGAACTGCAGTCTCCTCTCTCCTCTGTAGCACTGCAGATACTTTCTAAGCTGCCATATTGAAGGATGTTCCAAAGCAATAACTGTACTCAGAGGAGAGAGGAGACTGATCAGAGGAAACACAAGAGCAGGGTTTATGGAAGTTTTTTGAGTTAGGGGCACGCCCCCATATGTGATTGGACACTGCAGCGACTCTGACTTCTCTACTTGAAACTTTATATCAACAGAGTTTAATTAGAGAGAAAAGACAGAGCTGAAAACGGTCCCTGAGGACAGTGAAACAGGTCGTTGAACTGGGATTACTTAAGTGTTAGATGTGAATTTGAAGCACATAATACTGAACACAACCGTCATAAAATTAATATAACTGAGGATCAACTTTTGATTTTGTTTTTATAAGTGTTTGGTCAGATTCACCTGATGGAATAATTCATATAGTTAGATAAAGTACATAGAATACAAATATTCATTTGTGATCAGTTATCTCTCTCTTTCATTGTCTCCTAGATTCTCTTTTTCTTTATGAAGATAATTTAAGTCAGAGAGAAAAGTCTGTTTGAAAAAAAATCCTATGTTTACTTTAGAGTTCATAAATTGTAATCCAGAATGAGGTTTGTAACATGGTTTATATTTTCCCTGAGATCTAATAAATAACTAATATCCAATGTTCCTGAGACACAATACACAATGTTTCATTAATAAGTGTCAGAGTTCACCATCAGACATGCTCTAGATAAAGGCTAAATAATTCATAAATAATCAAATGATGACACATTTTACTGATAAAATGATCTGAGTGCTTCTTAACAGAGAGCAGGTTTTCTTCATGGTAATGTGTTTCTTAAACAGTTTAAAGAAACAGACAAAGCTCTGTTACTGTTTATGTTTTATTTGAGTTATTATAATGCAAATGAGCAGATACACAAACAGCTGTTAGAGTTGACTGACAGATGACCCAGACGATGACCCAGACGCCTTCATCACTGAAACAGGGTCTGGAGGAAAGGTCGTCTCATTGCTCTTAAAATGAATCTCCTCCTGTCCTCTCTCCTCTCTTTGGGGCTTCAAGACACAACTACATCAGCTCCTAGCCTAGCGCCCGTGCTAGTTTCCTCAGCAGAGGGGTAGAGCTGACCAGGATCTCCTTTGAGTAATACACCATTGAGGTAAAGAGCACTACATCCAATCCCACTTCAAAAACATGACCTATTTCACAGCCCAATTCTGACAGGTATAGAACTGGACATGATTTGGTTTTGTTTTGTGGATTAATGACGAACCCAGTGGTTGCTACTTCAAACTCGTTATTTTTGAATTTCATGTTTTGTGCTTTTTATGCTCTATCTGTACTTGATGTAAACAAACATCTCAAGCCCCATTTCTACCCAGCGGTTCAGTTCCTGGGACAGAACTTCAAATGACCGAGGCAGGCTGTCCCACTTTTTGGGACCCTTCCATAGGGATGCCAGACTAAACTGATCCTGGAAGGTGAAGCTACATGTTAATCACAAAGAAGACAAATTGCTGGATGTCTTCTTTCATTGCCTTTTTGTTGACTGTGTCACATTTTTCTGTATTGTTGGATTTATCAGTGGGATACACTGTGTTGCACTGCTATGGCTTCACACTATTGTTTCACTGATGCTGCTACCGACATCTGGCTTATATGCTGCCTACCAAAAGGGGCGTTGTTGGATGTGTAAACACAAACAGGACCAGGCTTAACAGGGCAAACCTAAGCCAAACCGTACTGATACAAACCGGACTGCTTAGTGGAAACGGGGCTATTGACTATTCGGGCTCTAATTTCTCGGCACAGTGCAGGGGGCGCCAGGCATGCGCCCCCTGCATAGTGCTAATTTCGTGCGGTGCACCACCGTGCGCTGCCCATTTGACAATTTGGTAGACCGTCTGCGCAGAGATGGGTGTGACTGCGCGCCTGGGGGAGTTGACGGCGCACCAGGGGGAGGTGTCGGCATGTTCATGTTGGCGCAGTGACAATTTTGTGCCAAAAACAGCGCAGAAAGTGCGCTGAAAGCTTGCCAGCTCCAACCTGGTCTATTCTCAGTGCAAAGCATAGTGCACCCTGTGCAGCTGTAATTTGGTGACAGGCGAACATGTGCGCACATGTCAACAAAGCCTCAGAGGCAGGCTTCCAGAGTGTCAGGCACATTTTAATGCAATAAACAATCACAGCAATTACTTTTTAATGTAACCATCTGAACCAGCATATACATTTATATCTTGATTAACTGTCCTGTCACATCTGATGTCAGATTAAAGCCGTTTGTCATAATGGAAAGTTAACCTGACGGCAGCTGGAAGTTTGATGCACATCTTACAATTAGACAATAAACAGCCTTAACATCTGATACAGAGTTTATAGCTGGTTCTCTCATTTCATTTAATTCAAAGAAAAGAGGTAGAGAAAAGATGAAGAAAAAAGAGACAAAATAAATGTATCTCCATTTTGTACTCCTATTAATGACAAAGGAACAGATTACATCTGTACTGGGAGCTGGCCCACGCGGTGACACGCTTCGTGACCTCCAATTCGTCCTGCTGTTCATTCTCCTGCTGCAGGGACAGCGGCTCTGACCGTCTCTACTACCAGCACTATTTCCGCGGTGCTGGGGATCAGTCAGACCAATCAGACGCTGCGCCTCGGCCGCAGGGCATTTAAAGGCGAGGAGAGGTGCTCATTTGATTGGTGAAAACAGCGCTCAGCTGTGTTAAACCCACTCACGGCTTTTCTCCTCCCTCTCTGCCATTTGCGTGGAGGGAGGCGTGGATGCGCACCTCTGCGCTCCTCTGCGCTCCTCTGCACTCCTCTGCACCTTGACTGCGCCTCTCTTGGCACTGCAGGAAACTTGCAAAGTGCACCGGTCACGCCCTGTCCGCGCGGCGAAGGCCGGCGCAGGGCAGGTGCGCCTGCGCTTGCGTCTGGTCTACGAAATTAGGGCCCCTTGTGTGAGTAATCTGTTTGTCAAGCAGTGTCATCAGTCAGCAGACAGTTGGCATACATGTACATACATAAAGACCATTCAAGAATATGTTTTGGGATTAAACAGAAACTCTGCAGTAATTCAGATCAATTTTTTGAGTAATGGGTGTAGTTATAACAGAAAGCTCTCAACATGATACACCTACAAAGTCTGTAAGACACAAACTGCTAGCATGCAGAGGGTGACTTGGTTGGCCCTGAAAGCTGGTTTCTTTATAGAAAAAAACTCAAGTTGCACTTAAATTGATGACTTTATCATGTAGAAAACAAAATTTCTAAAAAGCAATTTGTGTTTTTTTTCCCCCCCAAATTTGAAGGCTTTCATTTAATACACTTTGCCCTTACAGAGTCCCTTTTTATTTCTTATTTATTTTGAAGCACTGCTCTTAAGGCCTGTGCAGCTCTGTTATCAAAGGTTCTCCAAGGTTGAGCTAAGTTTTACTGAATAAAACATTTAGCAGCTGATCCACAGAAAATACTACAAGAAAAAAAAGAGAACTTTCTTTTTCTTTTTTTTATGTGTGTGTGTGTGTGTGTGTGTGTGTGTGTGTGTGTGTGTGTGTGTGTGTGTGTGTGTGTGTGTGTGTGTGTGTGTGTGTGTGTGTGTGTGTGTGTGTGTGCGTGTGTGTGTGTGTGGGTGGCAAAGTTTGACGTGCCTTTTAGGTTGCTCCCCCCTCTTTCCCTCTACCTGGCCCATGTAGCCCTGCAGGCCTGCAGAATGAAGTTGTGTCCTGATTATTTTTACTTGTAGCATCTCTGCACTTCTGTGCACTGTCAGGTTAACATATAGGACCTTATCTTGGATAGATACCTCTCTGCATTCTAACATCGCCATAGGCCGACTCTAAAATTACTATGGATTCTTGGGAATGGAGAGACGGTGATGTTAGAGAAGGAAGAGAGGTGGGCAGGATTCGATCACCTGAACAGTTGATAGAAAAAAAATAGTCAATTTCCTTAAAATTTAACAACTTTATTCTTTTCCCGTGTCTCTTGGGCTTTGCATTTCATTTCAAAGATAGGAGGAAGTATGGAATAGTAATATGTTAAGCAGTAATGGAATGAATTTTAATTAAATGAAAAGGGATATTTTATATAACCTTTAGATGTTAATAAAAAGGCCACATGAGCTTGTGGTGCCCTGACAGAGCAGAGGAATTTGAATATTATTGTTGGCCAGTTCAAAGAAGATCTTTTCCAGAGCCACAACTTATGCAGAATAGGGGTTAAGTTTGTGAAAGGCCATGCTTTGCACTTAAAACGTTCTGGGAAAATGAGGCAACTCGAGAAGCCTGTGTGGAAATTTACAAGTGGTTTCTTCATGTTTCAGTGACCTGTTTCATTTGTTTCTGAAGAAATGTCCTCAGTTATTGGAGAAATGTATCCTCCTTTTTAATCAAAACAGCTGCCTGTGAATCCAGAGGAAGGACTTTCATTTATTGCCAGCCACTGTGGCCTCATGTGTCTTTTTAAAATCCAAACTGTCCTGCCAGTACTTGTTATTTTCAACTAGTACGGTAGAGATTGTCAGCGGGCTCTTAAAGTTATCAAAATGCAGGTAACCTGCTCAGCAAGCAGACCTGACTGCACTGTGAGTGGACATGAACTGAAGCTGATCAGCATGTGGATGGTAACAGAACTCCAAGTAAACATCAGGTTAGATTTTCAGTGAAGAAGTCAGGTTTAGTCAGGGCATTTATATTTATTTCTATCTTTATCCATCCATCTGTATCTGGTAAGGATGATGTGAAACATGCAAGAGTGCAGTCTGCCTGTATAACTCAAGGTTGCATAAGAAAACTGTTTTAATCAACAGAGTAAAGACACATTGATGTGCCATATACACGTTAATAAACACGTTTATAAAAGCAGTCAAATTATGCAAACCTTTGTCCTATTTAAATTTATTACTCTGGTACTTTTTTTTTTTCCCATGGAGGCGTATTGCATTCACCCAAAATTAAAATAAAACCAAATCCTCCTGTTTTTGCAACATAACTATCTCATAAGAATAGGATCTTTTATTTATTTTTGATTTTATGAAATACTGTCTCATACAAACGGGAATCTCTAAAAGTAAATGAATTCCTGCAAATCTTTAATCATTATCTTGATGAAGAAACATGAAACTTGTAACTGTTAACTAAAACACATTAAAAACCTATATTACCTGTTTTGACCCTGCACCTCTGATTAGCATTAGCAAAACATGCAGCAATGAGTCATGCAGCAGAGCATCATTGAAAATCCTGTTTTTTCAAGATGCTATCTCATAAAACAGAAAAATCAAAAATAAATACATTCCTGTTTTTATGAGACAGTTATGTTGTGATAACAGGATTTTTTTTTCAAGTGAATGCAATAGACCTCTGCAGTTTCCCATTTGTTTTGATTCCTTTATTCATTGTTGGTCATCTTTGCTCTGAATACTACAGAGTTTTTCCTCGTTTACAAATAAAAAACAAAGGATGTTGGGAAAAAAAAAAAGCCAGAAGCTCCCTGCATTCCCTCCAACATTTCTTAAACACCAGAGAAAGGTAGTGAACACACCCAGCCCAGCGCTAACATGGATTGCCATAAATGGAAGCAGCAGTATGGACCCCCACGGTGCAGAACAGAGTGGGCACTTGTGGCATATGACACTGCTGAAATTACATGCAGGATCAGAAGGAAGAGCTGGGACCGAGGTGGGTTACAAAGTGCTCTGCAGAGGAAGCAGTGAGGGTGGACAGGCAGAAACAGAAAGCCCATCTTGATATTTGCCACTTGCATGTGTAGAAGGCTGAAGTGTCATCTGATGTGAGCTGGTGACTGTGTGGTCTGTCAATAAATGAGTGCAATGTTCAATTTTGGCCCTTGAGTGTTTTCAGATCATGTGACTGTGAATGACATGCATTTGTTATTGGTATCCTGCATTTGTTTTATCCACCAGATTAGCCCTTTAACTCAGCTCTTGTTTCCAGAACTTTGGTGTCAAGTAGTGTTTAATTCCTTGTCATTAATCCACAAGGCACATTCAGCCACATGTGCACAGCTTCCACTCACCCTCCTCCTCTTTTCCACTGGGACACGCACAGAGTTGCACACAGAAACACTCCTCATACTGCCAGGTCTAATCATGGTCCTTTCTGCTGCCTGAGGATATGGCCGACACACTCCTCAGATATTTTAGATAATTGAACAAATTATGTATGCCTTGTTGTCATGTTCTAGGGTAAGTGTGGCTCCTAGCATGAAGGAATTGCCCCTGTGTCTATTATTAATTATGAAAGTTGTTGTTTTTCTATTCTGTTTTGGTCATCCAGGCATCATTAGTCACCAGGCAGAGCTGCCGGGGGCTACACTTGCCACCAGTCAGCCAACCAACCAGAGGGAAAATATACTAACAGCAGGAGTCAATGTGCATGTTTCTGTGTGTGTGTGTGAGTGTGTGTGTGTGTGTGTGTGTGTGTGTGTGTGTGTGTGTGTGTGTGTGTGTGTGTGTGTGTGTGCGTGTGTGTGTGTGTGTGTGCGTGTGTTAGTGAGAGTGTAAGTATATGTGTGCTTGTGAGCACAACAGACATATCCCAGCTTGAAATCTGACAAGGCAGTTATAATAATGTGAAATAAATGTCAAAAGGGTTCTTGACAATAATTGTTTTGTCTTGTTTGAATTAATTTTCATTGTTTTGGCAGTTTTTCAACCAAAGATTTCAAATCGAAAATGTCAGGTTGACTGTAATATCTGACATTTTGGCAAAAACCATCTGAAGGCAAATAAAAGAGGAGTGAGAAAGAAGCCATAGCTCCAGTGAGGAACTTTAGATCTCCACAAAAATTGTTGCCTCTTTTTTTTAAAGAAGTGCCCGAAATCTTGAATAATCCTGTCCTGTTCTGTGTATGGTAAGTATTGTTTCCAACCAAATCCAAATTCCAATATATATACATATAATGCATAATGAGAAAATCCAACCGTCAAGATTAATTCTAATTCTAAAGAAATTAAGAAATTAAGGGAGCCAATGAGAGCCACACAGTAAACCCTTTCAGGCTCAAATTAAGTTTTCGTAACAAAAAAAAAAACAAAACAAAAAAGATATTTGGGGAAAAATATCATATGGGGTAGTTATATACAATTCTGACTTTTTATGAGAGAGATCTTCACATGCAATGCATTCTGGGATGTTGCAACATTGTAATAAAGCTACTCCTAGGGAAAAAACCCAGGGGAGATAAAATCTGCTAATTGGTGTTTACTGTATCTATATATATTCAGGATTCATCTTATGCAGTTTTGGTTTCAAATTAATGGAGGTTGGTAGTGAAACTTACATGAAATTGATGACTTGAAAATCTGTTTCGGTTAAACCAAGTTGGCAGCCATGTTAAAAGTGACATATCTCTGCCAATTGGTGGGATGGTGGGAAACTGTTTCTTGCTAATAGACAACTAAGTTCTGCAGTGGTACTTCTGAGAAAAAAGGTTCATAAAATGTGGATGTGGAGTAATTAGGTAACCAGAACTTAGCTGTTGCAAATCTGCAATGTCTGCCTTGAGAGAGTTAAGGACGCAGCAAGGATACAGTGTTAGAAAATGCCCTCTTCTAGAGAAGACACTCCCAATCCAAACTGTGTTATGCTAAGGACAATCAAGAGAAAGATTATTCATACTGGAAATGTGTTCTTGCCAGATGAGACCAAACAGAGCCGTAGAGATGTTGCTTTTGATTGGAGATCAATGGAGAGGCTTGTATTCCCCACAGTTAAACACGGTGGCAGGAGTATCATGTTGTGGGGTTGCTTCATTGCTCAAACTGGAACAAGGAACCTTTTCAAGATTGAAAGTAATTGTGAATAAAGATGGAAATGTGAAGACAGAAATAAAACCTCAAGCAGTCAGCTGCAAAATTGAATCTAGGTTGTCGCTTTGCCTTCCACAAAATGACTACCCAAAACAAACATGGGTGAAGAACTACTGCTAGAAAACCAAAGTGAACATTATTTACTAGCTGCACAAAGCCTTGACTTGAATCCCATCTTCTCAGGCAGGAGGCTGCAGTCCAGGAACAGTTTCTTCTCTCTGCAGCGAGTCTCATCAACAAAGCACCTGAACAACCTGCAAAAGGGACACAACATATTAAGTTTTAACTTCTTGTCAGTTTGTTTATATATATATATATATATATATATATATATATATATATATATATATATATATATATATATATATATATATATATATATATATATATATATATATATATATATATATAGCAATCATGTGCAAGAACTTTAAGTGTGCCTGAATGCTTCAACATTTTAGTGTGAATGATAAAAAAGGTGGTTTGGTGCAAGTAGTTTGTCTATACCGATAAATGTTCTAGTTCATAGTAGTGAGTACCTGCATGTCTATAAAGATGGAAGAGATTTGTTCAGATGTAAAAGATTCTGCTTGTGTTATTCTGTACATTACAATAGACCTTGACATTGTACAAAATATGTGACCATAAAATAGTAATGGATGCCATTAGGTATGGCCAGTGGATAAGAAACGTTTATTGAACTTTAAAAATTTATAGTGAATCACAGGGGCACCTCAGAGGGACTGCATTATTTAAGATGTCTCACTCTGAGCAAAGGTCCACTAAGTAGAGAACAAATGTGAGGGATATCCTCTCACCACTAACTCTGCTTCTAAATTAGAAACATTTAGTTTAGGTTTTTAGAGAGCTTCAAAAGAGTATGAGGCACTGTGAAAGTTTCTATCTGGCAGATGGAAATTGGATTGGGATTGTTTCCAGGTGTCAGGAACCAGGGATTTCTTGCCCAGGTTCTGTCAATTTCATGCTTGCAGACTAAAATGGCAAAATCCCATTAATCTATATAGGTAGATGCTAAATCATCAAATGCAATCCAAGGATTCAAACAGGCAGAAAATGCAAATACAGATGAACTAGCAAAGAGCCATCTGAGTACACTTATTGATTAATGGGGCTGAATATGTCACCCACTGGCTTCTGAATGGATCTTTCAGATAGTTTTGTTTGAATTTACCAATGGTTGGAAATTTTCTCTGAAGTTTCTTTTACTTCTCTGACAAGTTCTAAATTACCAGAGCCTGGAAACCTCGAACTGAGCCAGCAGAAATTGATGTAGAGAGGGTAAGTGTAAACACAAGTGCTGTAAGCACAGATGACACAGCTCTCAGTCAGGGACCATCAAATGTTGTAGGCTAAACTTTCTTTTTTATTCAGGTGTCATATTAGTAAAATACACCAAGAAAGAGACATAGCCCTTGCCTCAGCTCACGCTGGGACAAGTACAAGAAAACAATCTAGAAACTGTTTTGTGAAGTCAGTTTAGGTTCTACTGGTTTTTTTTAAGGAGATATTTGTTTTAACAGCATCACTGCAATTTAATTCAAGAGCTACTGAAAATTCTTCCAAAATAATCCCTGGTCTCTTCAAAACAAACAAAAAAATCAAGAGATCAAGGCTATATAAATTGAATATTTAAGTCAGAGCAAAAGAGTAAAAACGTGTATTCACTCCTATGTAGATAAGAGAATTAAAAACTTCAAAAAAATATCTATTCAGGGTGAATTTTGAAGGGATACAAATTGTGTAACTGAATTCAGATTAAAGCTGAGTTAACCACAGACATTCATGCAGATAACTGGAACCAAAAAAACAAATTGTCTGACAACCCTGGTGGAAAAAAAATGTTTCCAGGTTCATTCTATTTTCAAGTCTTCATTTTTTTTTTTAGTTTGTAGCTAAAACTGGTACACAATATTTAACCCTTGTTAAAGGCTAGTAGTCTTCTTCTGCTGCTGGTTCTTTTTTCATTTACCCTTTGTTTAATGACAGAAGCCAATCTGCACAAAGAACCACTGAGTTACAAAGATTTAGTGTATGAACATCATTAAGCACAATGTAAATTTTTCATTTTTTCTTAAACTGTTTCCTGTTGATTTTCCCCCTTTTACATCAAGTGGTCAAGGCAAGCCTGTCCTCTGCCCCATGTGCATCAAAGCTAATAGCACATAGCTCTTGGACAAATAATGTAGTCCTCTAGCATATCATGAGGTTCTTTGACAAAGCCCCTTGCGCTCTCTCGAGCATGGACTCATGTCCAATCTTCTGACTTGAATTCATCAAAGAAACGGTCTGATTTGAATAGCTCAGGGGCTAATTTAGCCCTGAATCATACTGCAGAAACCCAGCAGACATTCACCAAGGACTCAAACTTTAAAGCAGATTTGGTTAAACCCAAAAAGTTTTGTCACAGTGTGTGCTTTCATCAACCGTCAAAGGCAAAAAAAAAAAAACACCCTGCTCTGACAGTTCTGATTGGGGGTTTATTTAGAAGTGTACCTGCTTGAAAGTTTTTACCCATGGAGAGTTGTGCAGAAGCAGTTTTGATTTACCCTTCAACAGAAAAAAAACAGGCTGCACAGGTATACAGGCACAAGCCTTAAAGATTGAGTAAACAAAATGAAACAGATTTCCTCCAGAGGAAAAAAAAAACAAAACAGCACGGATACACTATTTTTCAATTTGAGCTTTTCACTACTTCACTACACAACATTGAGGGTGCAGACAACAGAAACAACAAGAAAAGCTTTTAGATCGCACAAATAGTTTCTCTCTGGGCATGGTGTTAAACGCTGTAGACCTTAAAACCCTAACAGGGTTCATGCAAGAACCCCAGTGGGCATCCTGCCAAAGCTTTCAGTCATCACTTAAGACCTTCTCTGTGATGCCATAAGATGATGGGATTCCAATTTTCAATTTCAAGCCTTGCTGTTTTGACGGCTTGCGTCTGCAGGGAAGCATTTCTCATGTAAACAGCAGTCAGTCTTGTTAGTCATCAATGGAGGAAATGGCAGATTTTATCATCGTCCACAGCCACAATTCACAAAGAAAGGTCGTGAGCTGGATCTTTGGAGACATTTTTATCACAAAACTATAAAAAGAGAGTGTAAAACTATCATCACTCTGAGCAAGGAGTGTATTTCTTCCTTTTATACCACAAGCATGAAACAAATACACCATAACCAGGAGCAAGGAAGGGATCAACTTTGAACTGACCTTTCCCTTTCATTAACCGCGTTCTTTGTCATGTCCTCAGTGATATGCACAGAGTTGTGTAGTAAGCACATTAGCCTGAATTCTCTGAGAAGTAATGAATTCTCCTCTGCGCATGCTCACTTGATACAAATCTTTCTCTCCTCTGCTTTTCTATTTGGCGAAGACTGAGCGAGCGATCCCCGAGGAAAATCATACGAGGCCAGAGGGCTGATTGTGCTATTCAATAGTCGCGTTATTACAATCAGACCGCGGCTGGCAATGCAGACAAATTACTGATAGGGAGTCTCAAAGAGAAGGCGAGAACCAAAGAAAGGAAACCCAAGGAGATGGTGTCAGGGCCTATCACAAATCCTGCCTCCACCATTGACAACTTTTAATTTGTTCAAACTGTCATGGCTGAGTGCATTTGGAAACCCATTGTTTGTCATCAGACGGAGTGAAATGCATTTGGATTCCTTGTGATACCCCATACACAGACATGGGAAAGTGATTTAGTTTTTTTTCTCAGTGTTATTGAGTCAATAGTGTATCATAGCAGTTAGTTTGGGTTATGTATACAGAGCCGGACTTAGTTTGAATGGCAGGGGGAAGAAGCGGGAGGAGAAATTGGACTGTCTGGGTGTATTATAGCAGCTATCAAGCCACGCCGCTGCAGCAGTGCTCATAATCATGGTTGGGAAGGCAAATTGACTGCTGAATAGATTTCAGAGTTTTCATTGAGTAGAAATACCCTGTCAAACTGAACAGAAATCTAGCTTGAGGCCTGTGACATTACTTTTTTTTTTTCTTGAGGAAATTATTCACTTATAATGGGGTGGCTGACCTTTGACATGGCAGGAATGTGTCATTCATTTTTAGCTAATGGCCTGACTCTGAGTCAGAATCTGGGTTATAAGAAGAGAAAGTGAGCTGGAGAAGGAGAGGAAGTGCATTTATTACCTCATTTGACATTAACCACGGTGAGGGGATAATTCTATTAATTCAAATT
Source organism: Halichoeres trimaculatus (assembly GCF_033239565.1). Lineage (NCBI taxonomy): Eukaryota > Metazoa > Chordata > Actinopteri > Labriformes > Labridae > Halichoeres > Halichoeres trimaculatus. Next base: position 22,826,918 of record NW_027437192.1, read on the forward strand.
TGTTTTGACAATCCCATACAATGCTTTGTGTTACAGCAGGGATGAAGAACAAGCATCTCTGACACCATGAAATCTCAGAGGCAGGAGCCCTGAGGGCCTTTTGTTGATTAAATTACCCACCTGTGTGCCAAAGAAAGTAGCACATATGCTTATGCTAATTCACACCGCATATAGCTAATGAAGGACAGGTTTTCTTAATAAACCTTGGCAGTTATTTGAAAGGATGAGGGGAGTTCATTGCTTGGAACATTGCTTCCCATACTAATTGAGTAAAACTAAATCACAGAGCATATGACTAACCTGTGGGCTCCGTCCAAATCAAGCTGGTGTTCAAATGCGAGGACCTAAATCCACTCCAGCTAGAACCATCACCCATCCTCAACACCTGACCAAGCTAGTTAAGAGGCACATCTTTGGATATTGGATGTGGCAGTTGAAAAAAAAATATGTATGTCAAAATGAGGATGTTCTGAGAGGCCCTAATTTCCCTCGATGACACTGTTGGTTTTCTACCTTGGTGGGCAGCTCTGTTTAGACAAGGCAGACTACCTGCCACAGGACATCGTGGGTAATAACATGTTGGCATCGCACCAACCCAAAGCAGATCTGACAGCAAGGGCACAGAGAGCCATTACTGCTTGTCTAGAGGATTTATGGGATATTTAGGAAAATGTGATAGGTGCTTATCGCTGTAAAAATTATACTTGTCACAGAGAAACCGACCAGAATAAGCCCCAAAATGTTGCATACTGATGAAAAATAGAAAATGAGAAACCAAAATGGTCCCACTGGTAGAAACTGGGGGCATCTCTCTTTATCTTAATGTATCAGTGAGGCAAAAAAAAAAAAAAAACATTCCCAGATTTAGAGATGATTTTCTGTGTTTCTGCTGTTGCAAAGTGTTGATTGTCTTTCTGGGTCACAGCTGTCCTTGTTGACATTTAAAATGAAGTCTGTTTAAACAAAGCCAGAACTCTTGAAGTGACATGTTTTACATAGCATTTGTATTTTTTTGGCAGTTTAAAAAAAAACAACAACAACAAAAAAAAAACAAAAACAAAAAAAACAGTTCAATCAAGCACGATGGTGACACATTTTGGTGACGGCAGAAGAAAACACCAGCACAGTATGCACATTTTCCTCCATAACACTGTTACTGGAATGCCATTCAAATCAATAATTTGACTGAGTAACCTGAGATTGTGCCAACAGATAGTTGATCCCCAAACGTCAAGCACTGTTTCTCTTGTGTAGTGCCCTAAAAATGATGCTTTAACTGATAGTTCTGTTGTTGTTGCAGTAAGGTTGTTTGGGTGACTTGACAATAGTGAGTCTATGAGACACAGATGTGCCAGTCAGCATGTTGGCAAAGTGGCCAGCGAACTAGGATTCTAGGCTATAAACAGTTGTAGTGAGGGTCAACTCTACCTCATGATTTAGCCAATTTCAAGATATTTTTAATACAAAATAATAATAATAAAGGAATAGTGGTTTTCTGGTAAAGGGATAAACAGCCACACCAGATGCTGGTTTTCTCTTATCATTTGATGAAACACAGTACGAAGAATACAAGTAAGGCTACAACTTTCTTCAGATGAGGCTCAGTATACCATGCAGCTCAGATAATTATGAGACCCTAACTTATGCTCTCATCTCACTGCAAGTGTGCACTTCACTGAGGAATTTTCAACACTTTACTTTGCTATATAGTGCTTATGCACTATTTTCAGACAACATAAATTTATGCCTGCAGCACACTGTTCAGGTCTGTGGGCTTTAAAGCAACAAAATTGTTCACAAACTGAAAAGACTACTGGCTGTTACAAGTGGGACCAGGTACTGTAGGTAAAACTTTTCTGAATCATAAGATACCACTGGATCACATACTGCTGCAGGGCGCATTGTTTTATCATCTAAAGTCCCTTGCTGTACCAAACACTACTTACAGATACTTGGAAAATAAAGTTTACTCATGCCTTTTATTAAAGCAGTACTGGTTCTGATTTTTGTGCATAGGTTCATTCGCAGGAGAAATTTAACTCATTAGTCATGGTGGTGGGATTTACCTAAGAAGTGCATTGACATTAAAAGCAAAGTGTTGTGCTTTCCTTTTTAAAACATGGATCTAAACCAACACTGTTTGATTTCCACACTAAATGTGCGCACATTTTAAACTTCTTACATTGTATAAGCTGTAGAGCAGGCAGCGCCTTACAGAAACCACAGGTAAAACAAGCATTTCAGTCAATAAGAGTTGTCCTAAACACCAGTGTAAGATAAGTAGGGCTTTCTATTAGATATAAATTATGTAAATCCAATTCAAGGATAAAGTAAAAGGTTGTTGTTGTTTTCGCAGACTTACTATTTAAAAGGTAAGACTAGTAATATCTAATGATGGTGGAGTTTCTACAGAGCCTTTAAAGTCAGATGAAATGAAACTTTACATGGATACTTGAACTTAAAAAAAAATCTTGACTCCTGCAATCAAAAATCTCATCCCTCGGTTGCAGATTCTGATTTTACTTCAGAGTACCTTCTAAATACTTGATTGTTTGGACTTGGTAGGTTTCACTGACACAGTTTTAAACTGACAGTATTACTCAGATCCACTAAAATTAGGTTATTCAACATGCTTTTAATAATTTTAGGACCACAGTAGAGCAATGTGATGAAGGATGGAAGTATTTTCTGATTTGTGCCATGCCTATATTTGAAAGTAAAGAATGCCTCGTTTTGAGCATGTTTTAACTAGATTAGTAGTTTGGTAATCAATGATTTAACTCAGTAACAATACTAGCAGTGATTACAGACCCCTTAATGAACTAGATATAGTTTATTATTGTTATTCCTTCTCACATATCAATTTCTGTCCTTGTTTCCGCCTCATTAGATCATTTCCTGGTGAATATGAAGACATTATGACACAGACTGAGGCGACAGTGACTATATGTCCTTCCTAGACATTGTGCAATCTCGACACAGCGTTATGCACTGCAGCTTCAAGTTCATGCTCCAGTGCTTCTTCAATCCTTTAATCGTCGGTCCTTAGCAGGACCACTGAATGTCATTACCGGCCCCTCTGAGCCACTGACAGACACATGCTGGGGGACTGGGAATGACAAGGGCCCCCCAAAAAATCTCATTACCAGAGGGTCACATATCAGAGAGTGAAACTGGATGTCCAGTCTCACACTATCTTCATTACACACCCTGCTGTGTCACCACATCACCAAGAGGGCAAAACGTTTAAGGAACAAATAGTTCATCCATTCTTCTTCTACTTGTCAGTCCTGTGATTAAAGTTCAGGGGGAGCCTTACCTCTTGTAAAGAGCTAAACTGCACTCAACTTCAAGATGGTTTGAGCACCATGAAGGCAGTGAAGTAAAAAGCTGTTTAATTCTTTTGGTGTTTTTTTTCTTTTTTTTAAGTTCTTTACATGTGGAACTACGACTGTTTGCTGACAGTTTATTCTAAAACAGTAGTAAAACAGTAACATGTCACTTGACAGAATCATTTTGGATGTTGCAGTCAGATGCTCCTAGGTCAGGGACAGGTCAGAATAGTGTTGCATGCACAATCAGTTGGTATTAAACTAGAGACTGACAATCTGAGGATATAAGTTTTGGGGTGCAGATGGCCTAGTGGTGTAGGTTGCAACCCATGAGGTTTGAATCAAGCCTGTTTCCAGCATGTCGCTTCCCACTCTCACCCCATTTCCAACTCTATGTCCTCTTCTATCTGATAAAAGGAAAAAGCATTACTATCAAACATTATAACTTTTTCTCACTTTTTTTCCTCCCCTGATATGGGAAGAATCCAGATTTTTAGTTGTATAAGAAAATAGAAGAGAAAGTTAGCTTGTAAAAAGTTTTATGTAAAGATTCAGAGACGTGGGTCTAAGGCCAAACTCTTTGCAGTTGAAAAATCTGTGTTATCTGACCAGTTCATTGATGTTGCAAGGTTCTCTTTCATAACTGTAACTCACAGCAGCAGAGTTTTTACTTAATTCACATGAGATCTGCTTTCCACAGTGTGTTACTCTTGAAGCCATAGTTTGCTAACTGTTAGCTTAGCGTCACGAAGCAGAAGAAGAGAACAGCATAACAACTAGCCTTGTTTTTCAAAAGCTACCCATCCAAACTCAGAGATGTCTGAAAGTACTTCCCAGTTTCTGCATTACTAGCTGTCTGATGAATTGATTCATCCCTGATCCAAAATGTAACAATATGGGTTCTTTCAACCAGCTGTAACAACAAAGCTAATGGTTTCTGGGTGTATCAGGCCTGTAGTGCAGGCACTGTATAATTAAAATAAGTACTTTCAACCTTAGAACCTTACCCAAGAGAGTAAAAGTCTACTTTGGTTTGGGGTCCTTTGCTTTTAAAACATTACTTTTAAAAATATGAGTATGAAGATGGGTAAAATGCACAAGTGTATCTACCAGTTATCAGTGATTTTTCTTAGTTTACTGGAAACATACACTATATGCATACAAGCATCTGCTCACATGGAAGGAAATAACATGTAATTTACTTTTAATTCCTCATACTGAGTTGTTTCGTTTCGTTCCATGTGGTTGTAACAGGTCCACAATAACACAACATGCATACACGGTGAAAGAACACTTGAAGCTAATCATTATGTGACTGAGTAGGTCTTAATTATTATGTGTGCCAATTAGAAGACAAATTCTCCCCCTGTTGATGTGGTCTCACACAGAAATGACCAGGTGTGGTGATGATTAAGCATACCTGCAAAAAAAGAAAAAGGTAATTACCTTGCTAATCAGACCTATTTTAAGCAAATCATGGCCTAATTAATCTTGAGTGGCTCTGATCAAAAAGAAATGTGGGTTGGATCTTGTATGTTGAAGGGCGCTTTGGTACGTAACGCAAAAGAAAAAAAAAAAAACAGAGCAAGCCCTCAGACAGCGAATGATTACAGTATTTGAGGAGATGACGGCTGGAAACTGGAGGAGTGCTGATGAAATGTGATAATCATCAAAGAGATTTCTTCAATTTACCCACAGCAGCCCACTGGGATTCCTGCATATCTATTATATTTGCTAATTGTAAAGACAAACTGACAGCTCTTTGCAAACATGCTGATGGAACTGAACATACAGTGCCTGCATCTGTCTCCAGAGAAAGCGATCGCTGTGTTATTCCCACATGCCAAACAAATTATTGAATCAATTAACTTCAAAATAACTCAAACTGTTTTTAATTGCTCATTTCAAGCAAAACTAATGCCAATAAGCTGATGAAAGCAAAACATTAAAAAAATGGTGTGACAATCAAAGGCTTTATTCCTTCAGGAATTTACCTTTCAAGATCTACAGTTCGCTAATGAAAGGACTTTTATTTTCCATTTTTTACTGTGGATTGATAAAATTGATGGAAATTTATGGAATCATTTTAGACTAAGAGAAAATTGATTTAGAGTCCTTTTATGTAAATTAATTTAAAAATCTGATCCTATAACGATACATTAAGGTTTTTTATACATACTTCTCTCTGGGTCTAGCCATGCATCAACAGCTGTGGCAGGAGAAGTCAACACAATAGTAGCTCATGCATCTCTGTGCTGTGTCCTCTGCAGGTGCACTCACTAACAAGAAACACTCCTCCTGTTTGCATTCTGGTTGTGTGGCTGCAGCTTTAACCAGCATCAGTGCAGGTTGCTGCTGGTACTGGTTATACATAATTGAGTGCCTGCCTCAATCACAATCTTAGTGTTTGTGACACAGCAGCAGCATGTTTGCTACATTTTTCAGTCATGTAAACCAGTGATTACGAAAGTAGAGGTTGGGACCCAAGGGGATCACTAAGCACTGACAGAGGGGTTGAACACAGTTTATAAATGTGTATAACACCATGCTTTGCTGTAAAAATAAATTGGCGAAAATATGGTTTTAATTTTTAACATTCCCATGCAAACAAAAGCTTGATCCGTTTTCCACATTTCTTTGTTGCCTTCAAACCCCAGGTCACTAGGCCAGGATAACAGCAGAATAGACACAGTAGATTGATTTAGGAAACCAGGCTCTGGTGCTGCTAGTTTGTGAGATGCAGGATGAAAAGTTTGGGAACCCTTGCATGATACTGTTTATGCACAGTCTGTTTTTTTTTTTCTTTCTTTTGGTTTGTTTTGTTTTTGCAATCAAATTTCACGTATTTGCATTACAATTGCAACAAAGCTGTGCAGTACAGATAAAACAATGGTGAACTGGACTCAAATGACACTGCTTTGGTGGATAAAGTGAGTCGAATGGCTGAAACACACCAGATGGGTCTCCAGTCCATCTTCGCTTCTTCATGGCACCGCATCAGTTTCTATTCAAGTCAATGGGTCAACTTATACTGTTTCCAATCTGTTGCAATCAGGCTGCAGCAAGTCACAGTATATGAGCACCCATTGATTTTTGCCAAATGCTGGAGCAGTGACGCATCAGTTTGATAAAAAGCAGACCAAGCAGGACAAGAAGTCATGCACGGAAACTACCTTAAAAGTACCCAGTGAGTTTCAAAATAAAACAAACTGTATCATAATCAGATTGTATTCGGCTTGACTACAACGACAAACCAACACAATGAGTGGAGCCAGACCAGGAGTCAACAGGTTTGAGGTTTTACAGCCCAATATGAATGAAGAGAGACTTATTAATGGAGTGGGAAGCATGGGAACTTCTCTGTCTCATCAGTCAAGCTGTCTTTCAGTCATGTGGCTTGCTGGACTGGACATGCAACCAATGTGAGCTAATATCCCCAGTCATCCCGTGTTTTAAAGCTGTGAGGGTTGAGTGCTGACCTGCATCAGAAAACTATTAGTACTGCCTATAAAATCTTAAAAGATACTAAACGGTAATGCTGATTTTGTAAATAAATGACTTTATTAAAAAAAAAAAAAAAAAAAAAGTATGTCAACCAAACAAAAACCTCTGCATCTTTGCATCACCTTACTCCCATCCAGGATCCAACCAGGTAACTTTTGTTGTTGTCAGTTATGTGTATTAACAAAGGTAAAACCTTTTTTAAATTGTGCAGATCTGGAACAAACCATTCATGCTTCTTTTGATCGGCTCAAGACTTGATTACTGCAATGCACTGTATATGTTGGTCTCCCCAAGTCATCACTCAGCAGTCTTCAGCAGGTTCAAAATGCCACTGAATGCTTTTTAATGAATACTCGCCATTTTGAACAGATTCCACCTGTTTTGTTTTCCCTTCAGTGGATTCCTGTTTCTTTTAGAATTGTTTTTTAATTGCTGCTTTTTCGTTTTTAAAGCCCTTATTGGCCTTGCCATTCTATCTGACAGAACTAGTGGGTGTTCGGAACCCCTATAGGGCCTTGCAGTCCTCAAATCAGCTTTTGCTGGAAGTCCCAAGAGCAAGGACTAACCACTGGGGTGATTGTGCCTTCTCAGTCGCTGGGCCCAGGCTTTGGGATGCCCCCTGAGTTACACACCACTACTGACTTTGGGCTTTTATTATGTATTGTATTTTTATTGTATTGAATTTGAATTGTTGTGTCCTGATGTTGATGATTTTGATGAAAAGCACTTTGGTCACCTTGTGTGTTGTAAAGGGCTCTACAAATTAAAGTTGATTGATTAATGTTAACAAAAATTTCACTGAAGGGCTCTGCTGGGAATCAATGACATCATGTTGACTGTACTTCCATCACACAGCAAATACAGACTCATCTAGGAGAGGACAGTGGCTGTATGAGAAAAAAAGAAGAAGAGCAGAAAAGAGTACACCAGGAAAGAAGTGAGGACTTCAGAGAAGGAATCACAAAAGATAAATCAATCCAGACCTAAGCCAACATCCCGCTCTGCTTCTGCTTCATGTACTCTGTGTGCTTTAGGAGCCAGTCTATGTGCTTTCTTTTTACTTTGATATTTCTTATTCATTCAAAGCTTTTTATAATGCATGCCAAAGAATAGGGCACCATGTAGTGCGCCATGGGTAATGCAATTTAAATGCTATTATGAATCACCTGGAGAGACTGTAATAAGGTGAGGACAGAAAAAGAAGCTGGCAGCTGACAAGAAGACCTGATATGATGATTCGTCAAGAGGTTAAATTTAGAGGGCTGCTCATGCCTTACACAAAAAATATAAATAAATACATTTTTGAAATAAGCAAATATAACTGATATCTGCATCCCATGCACACAGTCTCATAAGTAGCTCTGTGAAGTCAGTGGGTGACTTATTGTTTTGGGTTTCAGTTGTGTTGGAGCATTTCAATCAAAACATGGAAATAAGTCAAATTCGCTTTCTTTCCTTTCTTTTTTTTTCTGATCAGACATACCCCAACCATCAAAGATGATACCATATTTTCCAGTTAATAGCTGTATTTATTTCAATTTTGTACCCCTGCAGAGAAGATGCTTGAACCAGTTTCAAAGACTCATCAGAGAAACTTTCTCCAAAGTCAAACTTTGACTAAAAAATAAACAAATAAATGAAAAAATAAGAGAAACGTCTGACATGACAACAGAAAGGCTGTAACCCAAAGACCCCCTGTCACATCTAACACACTCTCTTTGTTATTCCCTCTGTCCTCAGTGCTCTCATTTGCCCATCAACATTTGCAGAACATGTTTCAAGCAGCGGACGTTTGAACAACATCTTTATTCATCAGTGCAGCGAGCATGAAACACAGAACGAGCACGTTGACCTCTCTTTGAACAGCGCTGCATTTGCATCTGAAAGAAAGGTTTGTCGAGTTCACATGGAGATAAGGAGTGAATAAGAAATGCTCCATTTCCACTGTCTCCTCCCACCTTTGTGCCCTGAGGCATTTGATCTCTTTTCATTTTGGCCTGGAAATTTTTTAGTTTTCACACACACAGATTTGCACTGACACACACATGCTGCACATGCTGCACACGCCACACACTTCCTTTGTTTAACTTCTAAGAACAAACACAAGGCCACACTCTCACTGTGATCCGACTTCATCTCCAACTAAGCTCTCGGACTCTGTAATAAGCACTAAAGAATTCAACAGAGGTTTAAATGGTGCTGTGCAGTGGCTGTACAGGAGCAGAGGAATTATATTTGAGGGAAGTGAGAGGAGGAGGGACACGAGGAAAAAAGTCAGAGCAGAAGAAAAAAGGCAGAGTGGCCTGTCAAGTCAGGGCTGAATTCACTGCTTCATCTATCCCAGCCTGCTGCTTGTCATCAGTCCTGCCTGTCACAGCGGAGAGAGCAGTCAGTGTATGAGTAGGGGATGATGTACAGTGAGTGGGTGGTTATAAAGGATTGTAACCCCTTCAGGGTAAGATAAGACCTCTTCACTGTACAACAGGGTTTTTCTCAAACCCAGATCTGGATATTGTTATGACCTGGGATTATTGATACTGTGACACCTGCACCACCAACTCCTACTCCAGCTAAGGGAATTCTGCAAATGGCACCAGAGGTCTCACATTAAACATGGTAAAAACAAATACCTGGCAAAGACAAAGTGAGACTGAACCTCTGAGGCTACATTCACATGCAGTCAATATTCAAGTTAAGGTCAATATTCCGGTTTCTGAAACATTTGGAATGACCCGTTTATATGTGTGAGCAAACAGGGTTATTCCTGTTTACATGGTATCCCAATCAAAACAGCAATTCATGGACGCATCTTGATGCACAGAGAACATCACGACGCAATGCACATCATTTCTGCTTCCTCGTACTGTATCCATACCAACAGCAGCAGCAACAACAGCAGCAGCACGGCAGACTTCCTGTTCTCAGAAAACCAAGATTCCTTGCGAACAGAGCATGCACAGAACACAAATTAATGTTTCTTTTGATGGGGGCATCTCGATAAGTGAGTACATGACCAAACAGTTGAGTTAGAAAAGGAGTAACCTAGAGGTGTTTTCAAGGAAAATGAGCATATTTTGTTTTTTAATAAAGGTTATTGGTGTTTATATGGCCCTTGTGCAACCAGGTTATTGTGAATATTCCAAATATGAAAGTGTTACTTACTGCATGTAAATGTAGCCTGAGTCACTTTGCAGTCCTGCACACAGCCCATAGCTCAGCTTTGTTTGCCATGTAAGCTAAGATAGCTGACTAAAATGACTGAAGTGACTTTAGATGGGACATCCACATAAAATTAGCTTATAGACAAAAAAGAATGAGTTATAACATAAGACATTATGATTTTGATTGTTATAAGTACAAGTAGTCACCACAGTAATGTATGCCAAACAGGAACAACAATAAGAGAAGTAAAACACGAGAAGAAGTGTCATAATACCAGGACAACATGGAGGTCATTGACAAACACAAGCACAATTTGTTTGATCAACAACAACAACAACCAAAGTGAAAGACACAGATACAGTCATGACCCTGGTACTTCAGTACACTTCTGTACAGGACGGCACAGTTGCTCAGCTTTTAATCAGCACTACTGCTTCACAACAAGAAGGTCAAGTGGTAAAATCCCCTTGGCTGGGGATTTTGAGAGTAGAAGATGTCTTTGCAAGAGAGTTTTTGACACATATTCAATTTTTTCATTCACAACCCCATAAAAGCAGGTGAGGTGAAGCTCACTTTTACAAATGAAGCACATTTTTTTCAGTGATTGTTCTGGTGTGCAGGGAAAGTTCATAAAATGGGCAAAGCTGAAACTCAATATTGGCTTTAATTTTCTTGTCGTGCCCTAATTTCTATTCATATGTCCTACTGTGTTGAGACCATAGACTAGAAGTAATAAACTATCGATAGCTGTGTTTCCATCAAGCAGTCTGGTTCAGTTCAGTATGGTTTGGCACGGTCAGGTACAGTTAAGCCTGATCCCGTTTGCGTTTTCACAGCAAAACTGTGCCCTCTCATGGCAGGCGGCGTGTAAGCAGGATGCCGAAAGCTGCAGTTGTTAAACAATAGTGCGACTGTGTTGCAGTGCGACATAGTGTACCCCGCTAATAAATCCAACGAAATAGAAAAAGGCGACACAGGCGACACAAATGCAGCCACCGTTCCATGGTAAGTGACGAATCCTTCGACCAATTAACGGTCTGCAGTGTTGTAGCTCCACCTTCCGAGAGCGGATTGGTTCAGTCTGGCACCCATACAGAAGGGTCCCAAAAAGTGGGACGGCTCGACTCTGTTATTTGGGTATCAGTCCCAGGATAAGTCAGTGGTAACGCCACGAAATGCACACCGTACCGAGACGAACCAAACTGGTCTGCTTGAAGTTTTCTCAAAAAGTCTCAGCTAATGGTAGCTTCATGTTGTAGCAGTGCTAGTTCTACTGAGACTATTTACACAGCTCTGAATTTGTCATGCAAGTACAGCCAGTGAAAGTTTATCACTGGGGGTTTTCAGGTGGTTAAAGCTACAGTCTACGATTTAGAAGCTTGGTAATTATTAATAACACTGTTTATAAGGCTGTTATGGTCTGGCTGTTATGGTCTACGCAATATAAAACTCAAAAAGAACGAAAAAGATCCATTCAGTACATCAGCTGCAAAACAGCACAATAATTGACCAATCCGAACCACTGTTCCCCTCATTTCTGGTTTGTGCGTGAGTCCATCCAATCCCCTGTCACCCCTGCTCCACACTCATCCTTCCCCACTACCCCTCTCACGTCAGCTAGCTGCTCAGCTACTGAACCGTCGTGAAGCAGGAGAAGACCGAAACCAGGAAGCTGCTACTGTTACCCTCCACAGCAAAGGGAAGAAAACAAAAAAAGTTTTGAGGAAAAGGCTGAATCAAGGATCATGAACAATACAGGAGACTGAATATTGGAGAAATGTAGGGTAATTACTTTGTACATACTTTGTATGCCAGAAGCTTTTACCCCTGTCAGTAAAGCTGCATGCTTTACATCACCATTTTCACCTCAAGCTTGTTAGCCAAGACCTGGAACTGAATGTTTAGACTGCAGTCAAAAAAAAAAAAAAAAAGTATATAATTTTCTTTCATTACCAACCCCCAATTCTATATACAATAGTATTGAATTTGTGTTTGTTTGAGGAAAAAATCTTAAACCACTTTGCACAGCACTCACCATCCCAGGTGAGGAGGTATCAGGTCATGATGCTAAGACCTGACTTCCAAACACCCTCAAGCTGAGAGTTTGCTGTGCTTAAAATTTATGATGCTGCAGCTGAGGAATCGGCAACTCATTCAAGCTCCACTCTCATTACTCAGGAGCTATCAAGTCTTCCGGCATGGTCTTGCAGCAATCTGTCATTGTTATTCATAAAATGTGTAACTATGTTGCATAGGGTGTTAAGTGAGTGACAGTTTAATTTTCACTGTCTGTATTACGGGTTTCCCTTACCCTCAAATACTGCAGTGTGTGCCATAACCTGTGAGGGGACTGGAATTGGTGACATTTTCTTTCATAACACCATGTCAGTCCCTCAAAATACTAGGTTAGGCTACAAAAGATTGATGTTTTTAGAGTTGTTTTTTTTAGAAAACCAGTTTTTACTTTTTCCAGAGAGAGTTTTAATCAAATCAGGAATCCATCAACACAAAATTAAAGCTAATAACATATTAGACAAGTCATTTTGAAAACTAACAGCTCATTGGGTTTGAGCTCAGCCAGAAACTAACACTTCTGTTTGTCTTTGTTGTTACTCATTCACTCTGGTTACTGCTTCTCTCCCCAAATTCTCATTTTTATCAATCTCATCTGACACAACATGATAGATTACAGTGTGACGTGATGTCGGCCTCCAGATTTTCATTGGAGTTGAATATCTTAACCCCGCCTGTGATTACAGAGCAGATTCTGAGGAAAAACTGGAGATGGAAAATGGCGTGGAAACAAACAGGTGGCTGAAACTCTCAACTGTCTCTGCAGAAATCTCCCAGAGTCCTGCCCTCATTAGATACAGTTTGTTTCCCACACCTGCTAAAATACCACTGTTGTTATTTCTGAAATCATCTTGTTTGTGTAGGCAATCATTTGCTGTTAAGACACTGAATGCTTTGATTACACAGGCATTCAATAAGACAGCGGATGTTGGAAAAGTGTTTTATTTGGTTACTTCCAGAGCAGGAAGTGATTATATATCTGTTAAATGAGCATCAGTTCAAGGAAATGAAATGAAATCAAAACTTCTGTTAATGTAAATGGATATTTTTTTTTTCTGTAAGAATAACCCAGCTCATCCCAATGGTCCCCATCTTTATTGCAAAATTTCTCCCAACATCCCATGGAAGTCACTCATGATTCCTTCAATCAACTCTACAGAGAACACTGATCCAGGAATATCCTTAAGCCTACATCTTTTACTTGTTGTTTTAGCCATTTCAACCATTGAATTCTATCTATTTTAGAATTTCCCTTTTTTTTTTAGGGTAATGCACAATTTAGTCTTCTTTTCTTCTTCTCCTTCTTTCTTTTTTATAATCGTGTTGTTTTTTGGTTTTTAGGTTAATTCAGACCTTTGGCATTAGCTATCCTTTGTCACGATGAAATAAAACTGTCAGCATTTCTGCATCAAAATAAACCTTTGCACTGAATTCTAAATTGAATAATTGAACTCACCCATTTCTATTGAATCACTGATGCACCAAAGTGCCAAAGTTTTGGAATGAAATTGAAACCCTAGCTAATTCTAGATAGTGGTTTTTTTTTGTTTTGTGGTAGTTCTTCCGATACTAAGACCCCCATGGTATTCTGGATTGCAGGACCGACAGTCCAAAGTCAGTCCTAAAGATGGCACCATAAATGCCAGGTGGTGTCACAAGAAACACAAGTTAGAAGAATGTTAAAAACTCTTCAGATGTGTTCAAATGTCAAGTCAAGGATGAAAATGTGCGCTTTGGTGAAAAAACTGAATAACATAGTTTCTAAATGGATATATATATATATATATATATATATATATATATATATATATATATATATATATATATATATATATATATATATATATATGAAATATTCTGATGAAAATAAAAGATAATCTTATTTTTTCCATACCTATGTTGACAAGAGTTTTAACTTTGAAGAGTCTATTTTTGGTTCATTTAGAAGGAAAAAAAGGAGTGAGGAATCTGTGGTTAGCTCCAAATACACTGTTGACCAGTGGTACCCAACCTTTTCCAACTCAGGGTCCACTTTTAAGTCTCAAAAATTTCACAGTTCACAAGAGGGCCACAGCCCACAGTTTGGGAATCACTGCTATAGAAACTTGCACAGTTGATTGGAACTTAGAAATACATTTATGTCATAGCTATACTTTCTGAACTACTCCTAAAATGCCTTTGGTCTCAAATTACTGTACTGCATTGGGTTATGTGCACCTTCTTCATCTCCCAATTTTCTTTTCCTAATTGTTTCTTTTTGAGCTGCATTCAAGAGTTACCTGGACAACCAAGGACAAATACTTTGCAGCGTGAAACTGTCTTCCTGTTTACCAGACATGGCATGTCAGCAGAATTTTTATGGAAGTCTTTCCTTCATTCCCAAGATACATGTTGTAGAAAACACCAGATTTTTTTGCTGTGACTCTAGGAAAAAGGCATCCATTTGTCAGAATTCAAAGCTCCGAGATGTTGTTTTTTCCGCAGTTTTATGTTGTAGGTTGCTGACAGCAAGAAGCTCCAGGAAAACAAACACCATCCACCCTTCCACCTTCTTCCTCACACACTTTTCAAATGATAGACACCTCCTTTTATACACAAAAAATAATGGACAGAGCCACAGGCATAATGCCAGCAGAATATGTTTATATCTCAATGGACATGCATTATACATCACGCTGCAAGTGTCAGAAAAGAGAAAGCCTTCCAGAAGAAACATTAAGCTGAAAGATATGTGCAGTATATTTTCTCTAAATGAGATAAGGTTGATTTATCTTTGTTTAGCCAAGATGAAAATCTGGCCTCAATAAGGACCAGCTCTCTATTAAAAGTCAAGGTCAAATCCACACGTAAGACTAAATTCCCCCAAATCTGGGAAATATCATCAGGAATAAAAGTACTGTTGGATTTTTCCTGACTATATGTATGGTTTGATATACACCCAACCAGAATAACTTCCAGCAGCCTCAAGTCCTTCACCTTCCTTCCCTTCCCTCCTCTTGTGCATGAAAGATACGTAGCGTGAAAGAGAAGCAGAAAGTGTAAAACCTTTCGGATGTTTAACATGCATCAGAGACAAACAGCAGGAAGGAGGCAAAAATCCTTTCACTGGAGCTTCAACATTTCGACTTGCTGTCAATCACACAGTGTTAGAAGTCCAAGGTGAACAGCAGCACAGACATACCAAATTAGAGTCTATGTGGCTCCAGCTTATGGCCAAACCTTTCTGAGTTAGAAAAAAATCATGGCTTTGCTGTCACTTGTCTTCATGTTCCTTTTTTTGTGGCAGTTTACAGTATTTTTTAAAGTGACAGGTTAGCTTAGCTCTGCTCTGTTCAGCTCTCCTGGAAAATGATCACAGATGAGATACTGTCTCATTGTAATGTGTGAAATTTTCTGCTATGAAGCAAGACCAGAGCCTACAACCTGTACTTGTTTAATGCAGCCAGTGAACTATGATAACTTATCTTCAAAGTCTATTAACCTGCTCTACAGTAGTAATTTTACAGAGAATTCATCAGCTGAAAAGTGTTGCCATGACTGGAGGTAAGGACAGGACAGAGACTTAATACAGTTAAAATTTAAAATCCCACAATTTGAAGTTCTAAATCTAGTCCTCGACACAAGATGGCATAAATCACTCTGTCCTCTTTTAAATCTCTTTAAAAGACACATTTTTATGGATGTGCTTTTATTTGAGATTTTAGCCGAGCGTGTCTTAATAGTCAAAATTCTGCTTTTAATTTTTAACTTTTTCATTTATAGTGTCATGGCCTGGGATGACAGCAACATCCTTTACCTTTTTTTTTTTTTAAATCTGTTTTAATCTTTTAATCCTTTTATATTACAGACGTTTCCTTTCCATTATTTGGTGGTGGTTCATAGTCTTTTATATTTCTATGTATTTCCTCACATTTCTATTTTTTATTTTAACTCTCTTTTACTTCCTTTTTTTTTTTTTTTTACTGTTTTTTTTTAATTATGTAAAGCACTCTGTAACATTGTTTTCGAGACAGACTCCATGACCGTCTATCTTATGATTTACCCCTTTTTTCATTACAAGGCAAGTCTAAGGAAACCAGGACAAGAAACACACACAAAGGCTGTTTTCGAATTCGCATACTATACTAGCAGTGCCTACTGATTTGACCAAAATGCAGTATGCAGTATGCAGTATGCAGTATGCAGTATGCAGTATGCGAACAAATGTTAGAGTTGTAGTATGAGAAAAACACCTGGATGACGTACTGAATCTGGAAAAATCCACAGTATGCATCGGACCAGTCTGCTTCGCATACTGTTACCCACAATGCAACGCGCCTGGTCCCATATCAGAAGTGAAAATGGCAGAGGGCGGAGCAACAACAACCGGAGTAGCAGAGGAATATAAATATAAGAGCCATTTCTTTTTTTATCTTTAAATCCTCATTGTCTCCACCACTGAAAGTTAATATAAAATGCTCTCTCATGCAATATATTTGCAAATAAGTTACTCGTGGTTTGTTTATTTTCTACATTTTCAATAAAGTTTTTTGGGGAAAAAAAGTCAGCCGTAGCCAACTTCCATTTTCTTCGAACTGAAAACCAGCGTAGCATACTACAAAAATTAACCCAACTGAACAGTCATACTACATACTACTTTACATACAACATACCAGGGCTGTTGTGTTAGCTGTTGTTATCACGCCCTGCGTTTAGTTCACAAATACCACATGAGTGATGTAGATAACACTGTGGTGGCATTTAGTGTTACAAACATTTGTCAGAAGTGCTTTTGAACTGATTATTACAGGAGCTTGATATCTGTTTAGAATGGGGGGCAGCCATCTTCGATTGTCAACTCGGGGTGGTGAGGGTCGTGTATGTGATTTCATTTATTTCTATACCAGCTATCCCTTTCGGGGTTGCGGGGCGGGTGCAGCTGACACTGGGCGAGAGGTGGTAGCAGAGAGGTAGTAGAGAGTGGTACCGGTCGCCAGTCGATCGCAGGGTAAAATAGTAGACAGTCAACCATGTGTATTATGTGATTTCTAACTTGATTATTCAACCACTGGTCTTCAGCCATCGTTGAACTGACGATCGTCCCACTCAGGGGAGGAGGGGTACAGCTAGACACAACGCAGGAGAGTCCAAGGATGTGTAGAGGGTGTCTGTGAATCTGTGCTCGATTAGTCTCCCTACAGACACAAGATGACGTAACGGTCCTGCCACTCTAAATTGAATCTGCTTTTTGTCAATTTAAATTGAATTCTGTGTTTTTGAATTTTAAGTTTCAAAAAAAGTTGAATTAAAGTATAAAAAGAGTTGAATTTTCATAGGCAAAATACAAATTCAAATTCAATTAAAAAAATAAATTCATTTTCAAAACATTAATTTTCAGTACACATTATGCTTTTCAAATTCAATATTTCAATTCAATATTCAGTTTCTGATGGCACAAATATAACTCCATACTGTCCGTGGTATAGGAGTAAAGTGATTCAAAGAAACACCAGTAAATTTTGACACTTCTAGTTGTACAAGAGATGTTTACGTCTACAAATTCATTAGCCCATAGAAACCACTAATTTACTTTTTTTAAACCATACATGGATTATATCCCAGTGTTTTTTTTCCATCACCTGTAGAAAATAAAAAACCCTTTCAGATTTATTTTCAGTAAGGATATAACTTTTGGTGTAAGATTAGAAATCAAGTATGATGATTCTGTGTGATATGATCAACAAAATACCTAAAAGGCCAAGATCTGCCCATAGATTGTTTTGAACATTTGCATTAAAGGCAAAAACAAACAAACAAACAAAAAAACATCAGCTGTAGCTCCACTTTTGAAATCAGAAACCAGATTAGTATACTACAAAACAGACCCAACATAACAGTCATACCACAACTACATACTACATTCACATGTAGTATGTAGTAGGTGGTTTGGAAAACAGCCTTAGTGTATATACAGCACTGGTCCACCCTGCTGTCTTAGATGCATCACATCCCCACCTTATTCTCCCAGTGTCCACCTGTGTTACAAACTCAAAGAGAGGCTCTGAGGTAGAACATTGGACATTATTTAACGCATAGCATGCTTTGAAATGGCAGTATGAATGTCCCTTCTCAAAACAACTGTTGCTACTCGTTATTTTGTGTGAGTTATTTCAATAAGGTTATTTTTGATGATCCACGTCCTCTTAAAAGTAACACTATATTCACTTATTGATTTTTTTATGTTATTGTGACTCTAGCACTTGTTTATGTGTGTAGTATCAAATTGTTTTTCATGTACAAAGTATTCAATTAATTATTGTGAGTGAGAGCTAGACCTGACTTGTTTATCAGCCAAATATAAGTGAGATTAGATTAGCATTCATGACTCATCTCCTCCAGGGAGGTGTAACATGAAGCCAGTCACTGGCGTGGTTTGTCTAGACCCTTTTGGACCCTTTTCCCTTCTGTTCACATCGCCTTCCTTTTTTCTGTGTCGTGTGTTGAGTTTAATGTCTGGTTTGTTTAGATTCTGCTTTTGATTTTCTGGTATCCTGCTCTTTGTTAAGAGCCTTGAGACTCTAACACTGGACTTCAATGAAAACAGTTTTTAGTCCGTCCCCACTCTGTTTTGCTTTGTGCTCTCTAATCTGCCAACACCTATCAGCGGCATTTTCGGAGCGCCACACAGATCACTCATCACAAGTCCACGGATCTCTCCCAGCAGTAACATAATCAATGGTTTCCTACCTCCAGTTCCTAATCCATGTTGTTGTCAATAGCCTTTGGAAACCTCTGACCTTTTAACTCCACTCAATTTGGCGTGCTATTATTGTACTTAAGTGAATCGTAATGTAGCGTCAACACAGAGCACTGCAGGCTCTGGATTGCAGGTGTTGAGACGGAGCAAAAACACAAAGCAGCGGAGCCAGGGGAAGTAAACACATTGACAAGAGTGAAGCTAAGGGTAAGATGGATTGAACATTGATCAGGTAGAAGTCTGATCCAGGGTAACAATTATTGCACAGCTACAGGTAATTCAGGTAAAGCAAGTTTATAAAGCAATGTTGACTGGTCATTAAGATTATTTTTCTTTATTGACCAACAAACCAGTCTGTTTTGAAGGTACCTTCAAAAGCTGAATGGTGAGGCTCACTGTGCAAAGTAGGAGTTTTTCTTGGGCTTTGGGCAAGGAGTGCATCCACAAAATCCATGAGGTGCTGGTGCCATATGACTCAAATCTTTACAGGGTCAAACCACTTCAATCAATGGATAGCTGGACATTTTTTTTCAAATTGCTCCGAGAATCCTTGACTAGAATTACCATAAGGCACAAGTCTTTGGCAACCTTGGTTGTAGTGAAACGGTTCACGCTATCTCACTAGTTCAGAATTATTACAATCCCCGATTAGATGGATCTCAAATTTATTAAGTTTGCATCCTAATTCATCATGTACTTTAAACATAGCATCTTATTCACTGTCGTTAAACTTAATCAGTCATAAATCAAAACCTCTCATAAATCCTGTCAGGGAATCATTGCTCATAATTACAGTATAATTTTTTCCCAATCTTTTCTATAGTTATACTTTTTTCTGGCTTATTTTGCCTTGAATCAGCGAGGACAGGACATTAGATAATTCAGGAAACAGAGTGAAAGTAGGGAGTGACATGCTCAAAGGAGGCCACCAGCCTGAGGCAAGCCTCATGAGGCACGGCCTAAACCACAAGGCCATTATGATGCCCCCTTAATGTCAATTACTGCAGAACTGAGCATCTTTTAAAGGAGAACTTTGGTCTTGAGATAGGAGGTTGATGTGATGAGTAGCTGAATAGGAAATGATGATGATGATGATTATAATGATGATGATGACAAAGAAAATATCGGAACAGCATCATCTACATATAATCTCTCGATAATGGCAAACATGAAGCAGGAGATTTGCCTGTGAAAGGATGTTTGAAAACTTTTTTTTCAAAAAGACTCATCAAAATACAGTTAGAAAGCCAGGGTATTTTAGAATTCATTGCAAAAAGAAAACTTCAAAACTTAACATGAATAAAAATTCAAAGATTTCTATTGCATTTAAATTCTAAGCAGGAGTTTAAAAACTTCAGTGAACTCCCTTCCCACACAGCCTCTAGGCAAGTGGAAAGTGTCATTGCTCTGCATGATTTTTTTTTCTGTCCTACTAGGCTGTTGCTGTTACCTGCTATCAAATGCTAATGATGAATATTAAAAACTAACTGTAAGAAAACAGTCACTAATGAGGCCGTGAAGAGGCACAATTGCTAAAATATCACAGGAGCTTTATGAGGCTGTTTGATGTTAGAGATATAGAACGCTGTACACGCCTGATATTGACAGCGTGTGTCCAATAAAGAGCTTATTTTGCATTAGCATGATCTGTTGTCTTTTTAAATTGCAATAAGAGAATTTCCAAGAAAAATTGTGCCTTTAGCACAAGTTTTTTGTTTTTTTTTTTTTTTTTTTTTTTATGGTCCGACCCACATCACTCTCAGTTGAAAACAGTTCAGCTGTTGAAACACTGCTGTGCTCTTCGATGCCACTTCTTCCTCACCAACTGATCAATTAAAACCAAGAGGGAACTTAGAGTTCAACATTGATACATACTGCTGCCAAGTGTTCATCTGTTTGACTTACATGTGTTTCTTTCTTTGACTTCCATACACACATTACCTCAAATATTTATTGACTGGGCTACAAACATGAACTCAAACATTTGGGAATAATATCCTTTTACAAGATTTTTTTTGTTTGTTTGTTTCTTTTTGTTGGTATAACTGTATCTACCGACCCCTTTAATGTAATCAAATAAACCTGTGCTGCTCCACTGACCTTTACACAGACCATCTTTGCTTTTCTTTGTTGGCACATACCTTTTGCTGTGACTTTAGACTGGGTACCTTCCAGCTGCCATGAGAGCACATCAATACCCCAACAAAAGGCTCTTTGGTAGTTTTGTTAGAAAGCAAGGGGAAACATTGATTCACACTCAGAAAATGTGGTAAACCACAGGTTCAAAGGGTCTGAAACTATTTTTGTCTTCCCCAGTAAAAAACAAGTACTGATTACTACTTTAACCCTTGTATTATGTTCGTGTCACCCCCCCTTACTTTGATGTTCCCGGTCAAATTTGACCGGTCTGGTTTAACTTCTCTTATATTAACACAAAAAACATAATTCAAGCATAATCATCACCAGATTTTATTTAACACCTTTCCAATGATGTAAACAATGTCTCCAACTCATAGTGAACATTTATGAATGCAGTCAATATACAAAAAATTAGGGGATAGGCATAACAAGCATGCAAGAGAGAGACAGGTTCCCATAATTGACACCTAATTCTTCAGCCTAAATGTGTGTATGTGTGAATGTGTGTGTGTGTGTGAGGGGAGAGGGGTTGTGGATGTGTGTGTCTGCATGGATGTTTTCCCATCTAATGGATGAACATAATATAGTATTACCTATTCATTTTGTATGCCGGTCATTTTTGACCAGGAACACCACAGGTGTTTCAAAGTTGATTGGACCAGTCAAAATTCAATGAAAGTGGTGATCAGCAATTTTATATGTTCAAATGCCTGGTGTGGAGGATATCATAAGACCTTGAGGCAATCAGAGGAAAAATAATTTTTTTAGGTTTGAATTAAGTCGTAAATGGGTCTGATTTGACCCGAACATCATAGAAGGGTTAAGCTTTGATTTCACATTACTTCTTGATTCTTTTAGTCTGCCACAGTTTTCTTAAAAACCTGAATAAAAAGTGCACAAAATAGAGGGTTTTACGTATTGTGTAAACAGCTAATCAATTTCTCTTCTGTTTGGCTCCTCTGCTCTTTAAGTCACTTTTCTCAAGGACACGTGTATTCCTGAAGACCATATTGAGTTCTTTGTTTCGTATTTTTTTTGGATTATAAAAGAATTTTAAATTTTCCAGTTTCTTCTTGTGTTGGCATGTAGAATGAAAAAGAACTATTATCTTGCTATTTTTGAACCACTGAGACATTACAGGCCAAAAGGTTATGGCTGAGGGCTTGTGGTTTGCCACTAAGAAATAGTATAGAGCCTTAAATCAATATCGGGAAGACGAATGGAAAAGAGAAACAAGAGAGGAAAAGTGAAGCAATGCAGTGCAGTGCTTTCATCTGGACAAAACTATTTCCTTTTGATTCTTCTCTGAAGTGCATTAAGAAAAAAAACAAAAAACAAACAAACAAACAAAAAAAACACTCCATAAAACACGTTATAAATTGGACAAAATAAAGTTATGTTACATTTGTTGTAAAGGATTTTTTTTTAGATGAACTTGAAATTTAGAGCTGAAAAGCACAGTCTGTAGGATTTCCCCAAAATGAGTAAATAAATAAAATGCCAGCTTTTACAGGAATAATCCTGACCAACCATCTCCTTCGAGCTTCTGTGCACATGCGTCAGTGTCTGTCTCTGCCTCAACTCTCTCCCTGGCCTGAATATCAATGTTTTGGTTGTGTTGGGACATTTCTAATGAAGAGAGTAAGCGTGGTTTCCATTGTCGAATGAAACCAAGCGGCAACCTCCGGTCTAAAAATTTGAGACAATGCAAAAGTGCTAAAATCTGCTGTTTCTCGAGTGTTCACTTGAGGCTGGCTCCAGAAGTACCCAAAGTCACTAACACACCAGGCCAAAAAAAGCTGTTTTCAAAGCATAAATTAACCTTTTTACAGCCTGGTTCAAAAAAACATCTCCTTTCTGAGTCGCTAATTTTACTATCTGCACACACTGTACAGGGTAGGGGGATTTTTTTTTTTAACTCTGCCGTTCAGAGGATATTAAGAGCCCAAGCTTGTCCAATGAGAGGCACAGACAGGTGCCCTATAGCTGTACACGAAGCCATTGCCACAACCAATCTGGCCGCTATAGCTTAAGTGCTTCATTTACCATTTTAGAAACAGACGGGTGACGTCGGCGAGACTACGTCCATGTTTTATACAGTCTATGGATGAAACACAGTGAAAACAGGAATTAAGAGAACAGCTTATCTAAACACTAGCCCCACTTACATGAAAGGGAGGGGAGGTGTGCTCATCTAACCTCAAGCTTATTATCCCTCAGGGGCATGTGGAAGGGCAGGAAGCTCCCCGAACGAAGCCAAAGCATCAGATAAAACTTACTGCATGCAAGTAATGAATTCTCAATGACAAGAGTACTCCTGACTCAAGTGCCTCACCTGGGTATTACAAGAGGCCTTGTTACCCAAACCCCATGCTATGTGAGGTCAGACCTAAACCAACTCTTTACAAAGTTCTTGGTTAACTTCTTGAAGACTTGATGTTACCAAGGGTTTTAAGCGTGGCAAGGACTACATGTTTCAAAGCATGAACACCCTGTGCTTTCATAAAGGGATTTTAATAATGGCTCTGTAGAAGAGATTGTTGCAGTTAGCATCAAGCGCACTTATGGCATCTATGCTGATGCCTTTTAACCACGGATATGCACATTCGCCACAAATATCCCAGTGTTCTTTTACTACATCTTTAGTGCTCACTGCGCACAGTCCCTTAAACCAGGATGAGGCGTGAAGTGATGTAATCAACTATTTCAATTACATTGATTAATACGCTGTGGAGAGTCCCCAGAGAGCGCTGAGAGATCTATGAGGAGGGATTTGTGAAGAAAGTGGTGATTAGTTTTTAGCTTGTGTGTGTGTGTGAGTGTGAGTGTGTGTGTGAGAGAGAGAGAGTGAGAAAAGGAGGGAGAGAGGGAGGAGAGGCGGCTTGATGGAATGGGTTAATGCTTCAAACCTATCCTTTCCCTGACAACAGCAGTCTCCGCTGAGTGTAAGCTTGATGAAGCAGTGGTACTCAGAAGTTGTTTTCAAGAGTAAGACTACTTTTGTCTTGTAGTTTTGTATGTTTTATCTCTTTTTCTTCAATTATGTCCTCATTGATTGAACAATGCCTGTCGTGACATGGTGCTAGAGTTTGATTATGTTTTAGTATTCATAGACTTTACAGAGGTTTTTACAAGACGGTGTCTGTTTCCTGTTTTGACCCGAGGCTCTTCATTAGACACTGGTTTGATTTGAAAATCATAAAAGCAAGATCAGATGGCTGTGTTGGAGTGTGTGGATGTGAAACAGGGAATCAGATCCAAACACAGCATGCTCAGAAGCTTCCAGAAAATGGGCGACTGCTGCTCTGCTAGTGTAACATTTCTCAGGATCATATCTGTGTACTTTGATCCTTGTAGAAATCTGTTAATCTCCATGCTGTTGGATTGTGCACATAAAATAAGGCCATGTGTGTAGCCTAACCCTGAGTGTGTCTAAGGCTGTATAGCTTCAGTTGTCACAGCGGGACAGGCTGTTTTTTTTTTTTTTAGGAATGTCAGATATAAAACTGGAAGAGACCTTGTTATCCAGAAATGGGGGTGACAGGCAGTATCATGGGATGGAGTGATAAGGGACACTCATTTTCCCAACAGACATACTTTTCTCTCTGTCATTCCGACTTCACCTTTTCTCATATTTCCTGCAGCTACTTCACTTTTCTATTCTTGTTCTCACCAATTTATTCACAATCACTTGCCCTGTCTATTCCATGTCCTCGTTTTACCATAATTTCAGGAAATTTTATTCTATTAGACACCTATGTATTTAACACACCATGAGCAAGTGTCCAAAGGATCAGGTACTGTTTCGACTAAGTCAGACATATATATAGCTTAGATTTTCCTTTTCTGATTCAATATAAATGATCAGAAAATGTGTGTGACTGACAAACTACTCGAAGCCAAAAATTCAGATTTTATCATCAAAGAGAAGCTGACATTTTGCCATTTGACACCCAACAGCCTGCAAAGTTTTCTACAAGTGCTGCTTTGACAGTGAAAAAAAATACCCATTTAGCTGCAGCAGCCCTTGGGGTTAAAATGCCATTTGGATTCAGGAGGTCATAGGAGACAGCAGGAAAAATGTATTCTAGCTAATGCATGGGCCAGAAAAAAAAAAAAAAAAGAAGTGAATCACATCTTGGTACAAAGTGATGCAGAGGAAGGGCATTCCAGGGCAAACAACTCAAATGTCAATCCTTGGAGCATATGGACTTTTCTATTCTGGGCTCTGATTTTAGAAAAAGATGCACGCAATATCAAAGAAGGGAGACTTAACAGAGGAAACAACACACAAGATGTTCATTTCACAGCACAAGGGCATTTCCGTCCTTCCTGATAGCAGGTCATGCTCTTTATCCAAGCAAAACAAAGCACATGTATGTAATAAAAGTAAACATACTGCCCTACAAATCTGTTTACTAACAGTTTGATTATTCATGAATCTGAACAATGGTTCCTTTCTAGTGTATATTGTACTATATTTTTTCTCTTTATTATGTCACACAAGGGCTGCACGGTGGTGCAACGGTTAGCGCTGCAGCCTCACAGCAAGAAGGTCACCGGTTCAAATCCCCACCTCGGCCGGTGGGTCTTTCTGTGTGGAGTTTGCATGTTCTCCCTGTGCATGCGTGGGTTCTCTCCGGGTACTCCGGCTTCCTCCCACAGTCCAAAAACATGCTTACCAGGTTAATTGGTCACGCCAAATTGTCCCTAGGTGTGAGTGTGTGCGTGCATGGCTGTCTATGTGTCAGCCCTGCGATTGACTGGCGACCAGTCCCTGCGATTGACTGGCAACCAGACCCTGCCTCTCGCCCAATGATAGCTGGGATAGGCTCCAGCCACCCGCGACCCTGTAACAGGATAAGCAGTATAGAAAATGGATGGATGGAGATATCACACAAAGTATGTAAAAAAAAAACAATCAAAATCACTAAAGGCTGCATTTATTAGAATTTGTATTTTTCATTTTTGGCAATTAGCCCAAAGATGTGACATTTACAGTTAAAGTCAGACTTTTTTAAAGCTGGATCAAAACACAAACAAAAAAGTATCACTCAAAGAAATTTCAAAGTGATTGTTTTGTTGTTGTTTTCACAGAAATGTTAATGTTGACTGACATGCTAAGCTTAAGGTAAATAAATAAATAAAAAACATTCAGAAACAGCTGCAGAACAGAGTCAGAGTGTTGCTAACATAACAAGAGCTAGCACCAGCAACCTTTGGTCTACCTAGTCACTTAATGTATGCGTGTCTGTATTTGAGTGGTTGCACATCAGCTCTAACAGACTACATACCATACAAATTTATCTAAGAAGAAATTCCATTCATCATCTGTGCCAGGGCTATTCAATAAAAAACATGGATGGGCTGGAATTTCAGATGTTCGGACATGAGCTGGGCCGTACATTTTTGGCACCAAAGTTAAGCTGAAGTGGCCCTTTCCTGAGCTATGCAAGTTTGCTTTATTGTAGAACAGCTCTGGTTGTAAGACGCAGTCAAACTCTGAATTTTAGCTGCCCCTTCATGAGATCCCTCAGGAAAGTCTGTCTCTAACGGGTACGTTTTTCAGTGTGGTGTCTTCAGACATTATAATCTTTCAGCACTGCAATGCACTTGTTGCAAAGCTAAAACATTGGTTTGGTTTTTGGGTTTGGTATTATAATAAATTAAAACAGTCCACACAGGGAATATGTGATTAGATAATGTCTGTTTGTTTGCATTTGTTCCTGTCTTTGACAGAAATTTCACTTTGACCTCATGTTCGAAATAAAAAAATAAAATTAAAAAATAATAAATGAAAATAAAAATAAACTGACGATTATCCTTGCTTTTCAAATTATCATGGTGATTTACTCTCTGCAGCCAGCCTGCTCTAGAACAGGCTAACAACCAGGATTGGATTAATCTTGTGGCAGCTGTGCTGTCAGTACAGTGAGAAATGAGCAGTGATGCTGGTAACTTGCGACTTAGTAATGTGTCACTGTAACATGACCACTCTTTTAGTAATTATCCTTACTTTTCATTTTAGGGTAGAAAGAGTCGTGCTTTTTTCCCCTGTGAAGGACTGCTAATATTAACTTAACAAGCACACCTGCTCAGTGACACAATGCATTGGGTTAGTTGCCAGATTACAGTTGGTGTTGCAGTCAATATTTGCAATATCGTTGTAATTTTTGTAAGAACCTTTCAGTGTAAGTAAAAGATGTTTTTTCTCATTAGATCTGAATACTAATCACTTAGCAGCTGCTTTCAGGTTGTATGTGGCCCACGGGCCGCTAATTGAATAGCGCTGATCTATGCTTTGTTTACGTCCAGGTAGCAGTAGCCATTAACCAGTGCTACAGCCCACACACTAAAGCCAACCTAACTCTATACTGTCTCGAATGTTCACTCTTTCAATTAATGTGACACTGGCTTCAAACTGCAAGTAATCTCAGTGTTTCTTCACGACCAACAAAAGTAAACATGATCATCAAAAAGGCCCTTAATATCTAGAAAATGTCTTATAATGTCTCAGTGTAGCAAGGCATTGGTTAATTAACAGTATGCTGCGGAAACAGACTTTCATATTATTCCTCTAAGTGATACATTAGGCTGTCAAAGGAAGTCAAGTTGATATTTTTTTGTTAAAAACACCATATCTGAATGCATGCATTTTAAAAGTTCAGATCTTTTATACATAAGTCATATAAGGATGAATGAGCCATCTTAATTCAATTTTGTGCCCGTCTGTACCACATTAACGCTAAACCCTCCTTTCTGTGAACAGTCGCTCATAGATTTTCAACGGTGACTTTAATGCTCTAATTCGTCTTGAGCTAATGTGTTAAAGATATGGCTCCTTCTGTTTTGCCGTTATGGTCTCTACTTTTGATAAATCTTTATTGTTCCATGGAATGTATCATATCACCCAATCCAACACTTCGTACATAGCCCTATGTCTCGTTGTTGTCAGTGAGATTGTGTGTGCTGCTGGATAAATACACCTCTCACTGCTGCCTTATCATGGTGGTTATAGACCCATGCTTATTCTGCTCCCTGACAGCTACCTTTAGAGCTAACTAATAGCCCTGCCAGCCACCTTTAATTGGAAATCTATGGCTGCATTTATTTTAGAGCACAGCTGACAAGCACAAGTCTCTACTTTTATGTATTATCAAACGGCAAACAATCAATTACCTGTAGACAGGAGCTGATATTTCACGGCCAATACCTTTATCAAGACATAAGCAGGCTCTTCTATCGGCGGGCATTACTGAAAGGCAGTATGTGCTGCTGGGATGTGAGACGGCAAGGCACAATGACTCTTGGGAGCTTCCTCTTGCCTTAGAACAGATCGAAGCAACTGATCCCACACATGTGGCTGCTGAGATATGAACCCTCACCTTGAACCTTATGCAAGTCAATTCGATATGTGTGCACGTCACTCACTGTCAATACATACAGAAAAAGTGTACACAGGTGTACACCCTAGAATTCAGCTGAATATTTGACTCATTATCTCTCAAAGCAGGAGAAACGGCTTTTTACAGTGTATCATATTAAAAGAGCTGTTTTGTAGATCTGAGCTTTCTCCTAACAATATATGCAGAATGGATCTTTTGTATGGCGCAAACTTCTAACAGACAGACTTTTAGATGAAACCAAATGGCTGACATTGATGAATAATTCACAGGAGTTGCTGAACTATTTGTATATTGTTTGATGAAATGGTTGGATAATTAAACATACCAAAGGTAATAGATGACTTTGAAGAACAGTTTGGATAAATGATTAAAAATTGTTATCTGAAAGTGACAGAAAGAAATGGAGTAGCTTTCTAAATGATGTGGTTAAACAGTTGAATCAGTGAGCCGTATTTAAAATAGAGAGCCACACGTAATAAGTAAGTGACAAAAATAAACTGTTTGCTTAAAGTCATGAAAAACTGTTTGACACATTTGGCTCAAATTGACAAGTAAATCGTTGAAATTGTTGAGTCAAATCACTGAATGTGTTTTAAGTCGATGTAATTGTTTCCTAAAAGCAACAGAGGAATTTTTGACATGGCTTGTTAGGTAACAAAATAAATGGTTGAAACTGTTTCCTATAACAAGCAGGAAAATAATGGGACCATTTAATTTCACCATTCGAAAGTGGTAATTTTAAAAAATGGAAACTCAAATTCCCCAAAAATTCAAAATTATGATTATAAGAAACAGAGCCCTGAGTATTCACTTACATGAGATGACTGTTTTTTAAAGAAGATTTAATGAATATATTTGGCAGTGGTAGGCAGTGTCAATGAAAAACAGGTTGGGAATCTCTCATTGCCGAAACCACATAAAGCTCTTCCAGGAGGAGATCCAGTTTTAAAGATATTTTAAGAACACATGGATGCTCAGAGGTGATCTACATTAATCTTGAACTGATATGCAAGGTCACATGTGCCTCAGAGCTGCCATGGGGAAAGATCAGTGGGTCTTTTGGCCTAACTTTGTGATTAAACGCAGTGTGGATCAGGGCTCTGACCTAATAGTGTAGTGCAACCACACTGTGTGCTTGTGAAGTGGTGGTTATGCATTTGCATGTGCGTGGATGTGTGTCTGGGACTTTGTGATTTAAAGCTGTGCGTTCAGGGGCCAATTAATCAGAGGGGGTTGTTACGGTGAAAAAGGTTTTCCACTGTGTTGCCCTCTCCCTGGGAAACAGGATGAAGACCAAAGATGATACCTTCATTATGAACAGGTGAAAGGACTTGTTTCATAAATTCCTCCCTTCCTGCTTCCTCTTTTTAACCTTTGTTTAAGCAAGAAGTCACACTTATGTTTTGAGTGTGTCTTGGCTAAGACATGGAGTGGCACAGTAACAAGGCCTTTTGTGTTAAACATTGACAGTACATCCTCAAGATTTTAAAAAAGATATTAAATGCAGCCAACGCATTAATTAGATTAATTAATTACACCACAAATTAATGTATTATATAAGTTATCACAAGATTAACTCATTAGCTGCAAGCCATTTTCATTTCATTGCATCTTGAACAATCTTCTCAAATAACATTTTTTCTAGGACAATTTCAACACCAAAACTACCTAAGAGCAGACTTCCTTCTTTCATGTCTCTCTTCCTGTTTTTGATACAAAAAAAAAACAAACAAAAAAATCAGACCAAACTTTTTTTTTAATCCCGTTCATCTCAGGAGCTCCATCCTTTGACCCTGTCAATAATCTCCGTCATCTTTCTCGCAATCGCGCCGCTCTTTCTCTCCGGACTACCGTAACACATCCTCAGTTCGAGCGTAAGCTGCCTGAACTATGTTTCTGTCATTTCACATCTTCTCCTCCTATCCATGCTGATCTGTCATCCAAAGAGCGCACCGCTCTCACCCACAGTAGTTTAGCATGAGCATGATTTTGATTGACAAGCTCCGCCAGACCCCACCTCCCCCTGCTAAAATAAACTTTATTTACTTCTATAGATGCAGTAAACGGTGGCAATTGAATTGACGCCAAAGGCAGCCAACATGAACATTTTGATATTGGCCAGAGGGACCC
The DNA here is from genome assembly GCF_033239565.1 of Halichoeres trimaculatus. Taxonomy (NCBI): domain Eukaryota; kingdom Metazoa; phylum Chordata; class Actinopteri; order Labriformes; family Labridae; genus Halichoeres; species Halichoeres trimaculatus. Next base: position 22,857,400 of record NW_027437192.1, read on the forward strand.
ATACATGGCAGTGGTATGTCACTTCACACATGCGCCACTAATCAAACCAAACAAAGCTGGATTTTTGGACAAGATACCCTGACTTAGGTTTTTTTTCCAATCACCACTAAAAATGGGGATGTACAAAACTTCTTTTGTTCCTGTATTCATTTCATTAGTCACGCACTATGATTTTGTAATGTCCTAGAATTCAAATTCTTTATTTGGGGACCTAAAGCAGATATGAGATTAAAATGTGATCCGTTAGATCAATTAATTACAAATCCTGTAATTAATTATATTTCAATTTTTTTTTTAATCATCTGACAGCACTGTAATGAATTAAAATTCTAAGCTCATGAGCTAGCCTTAGCTTTGCTTCTAAAACAAAATGTAAACAGTTGAACAAATTGATCTCTACAGGCAGGCTGTTGTATCTGGCTCGAAGGCGTCAACAAGCAGACTCTTCAAACTGTGGATGTCCATGGATCAGGATTGGTTGTCTAGCCCAATTGGATGATGATCTGGCAAACACTGTGATCATCATATACGTTTACTCGCACTGCTCCATGGCCAAGTATCAAAACTACTGTGCCTATCCTGGGTGGTTTTAGCTATAGTCAGGGGTCAGCATGGGCACCATGACCACCTGTTGACTTCCAGTAGCTCTCCTGTATTGGATTGTACCACACCACGGCCTTTACTCACTGTAAACATCACAGAGTCTTAAACACCATGTCTCTGTCCCCAGTTTACTGCCTCCCTTGGGACTGGGAACCCCCACAAGAGCTACAGTTCTGGATTTGTCCTGACCCAGTTGTTTAGCCAACACATTTGTTCCTTGTCAGAGTGAGTCACGTTGTTATGCTTGCCCATTTTTCCTGCTTTCGACGCATTGATCTGAAGGACACTAAGTTCACTTGCTACCTAACCACTGACAGCTGCCACCGTCAAGTCATAATCAATGTTATTCATTCCGCCTGTCAGTGGTCATCATGTTTGATTGGTCAACGTGGGTTGGTGCAACGAGACTGAGGTGAGCCTTCAAGGAGACACAAGCTGAAATTTGTGAATTTATATGAATTTATATGAGTTACTCTTACATGTAACATTACAGGACATAAATTTTCCCCTTTTTCTTTCATTATACACAGATGTACACACACACCAATAGTATGTTTTTTTTTTCACCACAAGGCTTTCTCAAATTTAAACTTCAAGAACCCAACTTTACCCACTTAATGCAACGAAAAACACCCAGACTTGCAGTCAAGCACCTTTTCTATCCTTCATCCTTGATTTAACTTCAAATAACAGACCACACTTTAAGAAGCCAAAGCATTTCAGCTGCCCAAGCTTTGAAGGAGCAAAGTCAATAGGTCATCACTTTAATGACGGCTACTTTTTTTTTTACTTTGACGTGCAATTTGTCAAAGGGGCATGCCCGTTTGTCAGGCTGCATGAGGCTTTTGTGAGGGGGATTGACGGTGAGTGATGAATTAGCATAGTAATTGATAATTACTCAAAGATCAGTGGGGCCATTGTTTCTGAGACGGCTCAACATGTTTTCCCTCAGGTTTAGGTCAGCTCTAAAAGGAGAAATATAATTGAGTGCCTTGTGGCCTAATTAACAAGCTTGCACTAATTACAGGAAAATGAATGATGAAGGAGCCCTCTCTCTCTCTTACACACACACACACCACACACACAAACACACACACACACACACACACACACACACACACACACACACACACACACACACACACACACACACACACACACACACACTTCATTAGAACTATTTTCATTTATGGCCCCATAAGTCACTCTTGGACATCAGCACCTAATGTCTACCAATTTTATGAAATGATTAATCAAGATGTTGTTCAAGAAGAGTGATCTAATCCTTAAATATTTAAGCTCTGCCATTATTCTTTGGTGTGCGTCTATGTTAGGTCACTGTCTTTTATGCTAATTGAAGAGAAAACAAGCATGGGTGAAACTTGGGATACGACCAGTTTGACATGACTGTAATGAGGGATGTGAAACAAAATCTTGAGACTCTAACTTATTTAACATGTCATGTGATTTGCTGCGTTTATCTCAATCAGGTCTATGAAGATTAAAAAGGTCAACTGATAAATTGTATGAAAAAAAAGAAAAGAACGAAAGCTCCAGATGCAAGTATCAGCATGGTTTTGAAAAACAAAAATAAAACTTAATGAACAACTAAATAAACAAAACAAACAAACAAAACAAAAAAAGGTGACAATGCTTAACTTCACGAGCATATGTTTGGACCATGATATGAAGCTGGAGTAACCATAGAGTACCCATGCTTATATGAGGAGAACATTGGACCCCAGACAGAACGACTAGGTCAAGGGAATGGAACCAGGAACCTTTTTGCTTTGAGGCAACAGCTCTAACCAATGCACCAGTGCAGTCCTCCTTTAGAAGAATAAGTAATGGAACCTAATTACTTAATCCACTGTTCACTCTACTCAGTATCAGACTGTAGAGGCACAAGTTATTTCACTGAGTTAAAATGATGACTTAAGGTTAAAACAGGATGTGACAAAGTGAAGCCTTTTCCTTCTCCTTTTTTTGTAAACTAAAACATTTGAAGGAAAAATGACGACTGTAATCAATTAAACATTTGAAAAAGTCTTAAACTTTGCAGCCAAAACACACCAGATGCATCAAAGGTCAAAACAAACAGAGGACAAACACACAAGCTGCTGGTCACCACAGGAGCAGCGCCCTCTTTTCTGGTCTCCAGTACATCACGGCACTAGATCAGATAGGTTTCCATAAAGGTCAGTGTGTCAGCACACATTGGATCTGCTCCGTTGAGGTCATCCGTTGCATCCCTGCTCTAGCAGGTCACAGCAATAATGCAACAATCTTATTTTTGATGGACCTGTGACGTGTAAATTACAGTGCTAGGAAACTACCTTAAGATAGCTTGTGACTTTGAAAATGAAACCAACATGTTTTAAAATCAGATTGTTTTTAGCTTGACTACAACAACTAAATGGCACAGTTAGTGCAGCCAGGCCAGGGTTCAACAGGTTTGAGACTGTACAACCCAACATGAACAAAGAGAGGCCCATCAATTGAGGACACTGTCACACTGGCCAGTCGTGCCGTGCCTAAGCACGCTTCAGCTGTAAAGCACGTTTGGAATGGCCAGTGTGACCGCAACTGTGCCGTGCTCAAGCACGATTCCCTTTCGTGCTTTGGCACGCTTCGAAGAGGTGGGCTTTGGCACGGTTTACTTCATGCATGATCACAAGCATGCGGACAGCGCGTGCAGTTCATAACATATGATCGCCGCAAGCGCATCTCTCGACAATCATTTTAAACAAAGTGGGGGTGTTAGAGGGCTGTGTCGGGCGTAAACTACTCAGCATAAGTCCAAAAGTTGCAGCAGTGCTCTCTGTGTCTCATTGTGCTGACTCTGATGAGATCGTGCTTCATGTAAACAGACGCTTCACAATGACGTAGGCAGGCCGTGTGTGTGTGTGTGATACCCGCTAAAGTCTGGTTCATATTGGGGTAGTGTGACCGCTGGCCGTACTCTCCAGCAGGGGAACAGCGCTTCGGGGGGGCAATCGTGCTTAAGCACGGCACGGTTTGGGTGGCCAGTGTGACCGTGCTCTGAGTCGGAAGTGGGAACTCCACAGTCTTCAGCTGTGTGCTCAGTCCTGCAAGGTGCAGGACTAAACATAAAGCTGATGTGAGTTGACGTTAACAGTCAACACCCAACATAGCATTAATCCTTTGAGTAGAGCATTAAAATTTACATATTTATGTGCATGGTATATTTATTTAAAATCTAGGCAACAACCAGAAGTCTTATTACATTAAACTGTATCATTCACTGTGTTCCCTTACCAGGGAGAAGGTACATGTAAATGGTGTTTTTAATGGTCTTGTCTGGCACAGACCCTGCGGCAATGTTTACAGACATTGACGATGAAACATAATCCGTTTTTTAAGAAGATGGCCTATTTCATATTTGAGGTCATTTTGCAGTATTAATATTAATTTCTGGAAACACCTCTCTGCAGCTGTGTAAATACATTATTGGATGTAAAACAAAGTTTTTGAATTAGGTTCCTGCATATATATATATATATATATATATATATATATATATATATATATATATATATATATATATATATATTTGAGAGTTCATTTTCCTCTTCTCAGCAGCAGCATTAGGTGTCATTTAAAACACTGGCTGTGTGTCCTGTGCATGAAGCCATACAATCTAAAACCACTGACTGATACACAACTGTGAAATGTCACTGAGATTCTGTTTGAAGACTGATTTCTGTTCATAGAAGCCATACAGTTATCAACAACTTCACACAAGTGTCCGCTGTGATCAAATGAAAAAGTGGTGACATTTACTCCCAAAAGGTCAACTGAAGTGTGACATGATACGTGTTGGAGGGACACTTTCTGGTTGATTGCTCTCACACATTCTTTTGAACATGATATCTGGGGAATGCCTGTAGGAATTGTTTCAAAATTTGGCTTAAAGATCAACTCGCTCTTCTTATTCCTTATCGTGGACTGATAAAATGACTGTTTTAAAGCTTTGGCTCAGGTCATGAAAGATCCATCTGTGAATGGCCTGTGCATGTTGGACAGTCATTATCATAGACTAGACAGGTGCTTCTGAAACAGTGTATAAAATGGGAAGACATTATTTGACCTGTGATTGAAAAATATCCTACATTAATCACATGTAAGGTTAAATACTTTAGGTCTTTTTAAAAAAAAATTGTACAGCTTTTGAAAGTCTGAAACCCAGAAACTCATCCAACACTTTTAAGATCAAAAATATTTGGTTGACTGACAGCATGGCCTGCCAAAATATTAGAGGCTGAGGAAACTTCACTGTGGACTTCAAACACCTTGGGTCCTGCAACCCACCATTCTTCCTCTGGACTCCTGGACCTTGATTCCAAATGAAATGTAAATTGTACTCTCATCTACAGAGAGGACTTTGAACCACAGTTATTTTTCTCCTTAGCCCAGGTCAGACTCTCCTGACATCTCTTGGTTCTGGAGTTGTTTCAGTAGGAGACACTTTCCTAGAGATGTCTCTGTGTGATGTCTCTCATCCAGTCTTAGTTCTCTCCTCGTGAGGCTCTCCAAAGTTCCTGAACTAACTTTTAATTTTAATCCTCACAAGTTTGCCGTCATCTCTGTTGCTCGCTATTTGAGGGTGTTGATGATCTCCTCGACACTGTCAAGTTCACAGGCGCTAATGGCCAAAATATACCAGAAGTGTTTCTTGTTAGCTCAAGGTGTCAGTGTGTGTAAATAAGCTGTTTGAACAGTGATTTACAGAAACTTGGGATAGTGTAACACATGTAAAGTTCATTTGTAGGCCAAAGGTTTAATAACATGTCAGGTAAAGCCACACTGTTCTTCTACATTAAACCTCTGTTTGAGTACTGCTGTTCACAACTGCAGCAAACCAAGACTTATGCAGGCTTTCTCAAACTTTTGCTTGTTGTTGTATTGTTAGTTTTTTTTTTGTTTTTTTTTTAAGTTTGGTGTGGAAAAAAGCTGTTGAAAAAAACAGTGGGTGTAGTCTCAGCTGAATGATGAACAACTCAAAGTTTTGTATGATTTTCTAATATTAAGATTAAGATGCAGAGCTCAATTTTTTCCCCAAACAGAATGATTCAGTAAATGTCATGAAGGATTGCATTACGTTGCAGCTGCTGTTCAAACAGTGGGAAGATTGCAGAAAATCAGTGGATCAGTTCTCACAGATGTCGCCATAGGCTGTCAGAACTTTTTCAAAATTTGCCATTTTAGCCAAACTTTTCTGACAAACTAAACACAACTTAAAAAATAATGATAAAAATGATAATATGCCCACCCAGAATGAAGATTTCAAGGATCTATAGGGTGCACTGGTGCATGCATGTCACTCAGAAGACCCAGGTGTACTGCAGTACGCAGCTCGTATTTCTATATTTACAGGTGAGCAAAGGTAATAAACCAGTGTAGAAATGTCTCTGCATAGGTGTAAAATGTTTTGAGAAACCAGACTTCTATTCATACAAATGAGTCACTTCATGAAGTTTTGTAAGTTAAAGGTCCCATATTATATGCTCCATATGCTCCTTTTCTGCAGTTTAATATGGATCATTTATGTCTCCGTGAAATGGTAGTGACATATTTTGGTACAAAAAGCCAATAAATCAAACACAGCAGCATTGTTTCCAGGCTCTCATAGCCCCATGTTCAGATCAGTCTGATTTAGTGGGTGCGGCCTTCATATGTAAATGAGCCCCCGCAGATACCGCCCTGCTCTTCCGGATCACTAAGAACGGCTCCACGAGCTCCGAGTGCACAATGTTAAGAAAACAGCAAAGCTCGTTTACCGTAACATTACAGGCTTAAACAACAGGATAACAGCAGCTAGAGTTAGCATCCTGAAGCTAACACAGAGACAGGGGGGCACTGAGGAAAGCTCTTACATCTGCTCCACAGCACACGGCATTTAAAATACTCTCATTTCCAGGGTCCAAGGTTAGTTGGCGGATGGTTGGTAATGCTCCTGGATTCAGGACCAGTCTATTCGCTAGCCCTCTGTTGTACTGTCCAAAGTTGGAAAAGCAGTCGGCCGTGAAGTGACTAGCATACACATGCACAGTTCTATTGAGTGTAGCTGGCACATTTCCTTGATAAATGAACTCTAGCCACTTAGTCTTGGCTTCTTCTGAGATGGGGAGCTTGTGCATGGAACTATGTGGCTGTTTACAGCCAAAAACAGAGCAGTGATGGCTCTAAAACTTTGGCATTCTCCTCCCCGCTCTTGGAGAGATTTCTCTCCAGCAGCAGGGAGAGGAGTGGGCAGGGAGGGGGTTCTGAGGTATCTACTTCGGTGGACCAATCAGGTCAGACTTGCTCCTGATTGGTCAAAAAAGGGAATTGCTGACGTCGGCAGATCCCCACAATCCAAACAGCTCGTTTTAGGTCAGGATTTTACATTCACAAGCACTAAGTACAGGTTTTGACATTAAATATCACATTTTGTGGGCTGGGAGGAGAGCCAGAGACCCACAAATTTCACTAACAGACTAAATGAAGTGATAATAATATTGGACCTTTAACCAGGAGTCTTTGAAGTGAAGCACCTGCTGTGTTTTAAACAAGGAAATTAGTAGTGGAAACAACTGTTACATGCTTTAATGTGAATCGTGCGAATATGCATTATTAATATGTTATCATTACACTATTAATACTATTAATTATTGTATACGAGTGTGAACTACAATGCTAATATACATTTTGTACAGTGTGTTTGTATGCAAGAGTTTTAAACATGTGCATCATTCAATAGACTCAAATATGCAACCATGCTAATCTGATGTGTTTGTCTTACTCTGTTTCGTGAGAAAGATTTGGAGAGGCTATCATAAACCCATGCATGCCTGGAAATGCTTTTACTGAGTTCGAAACACTGTTAGCATTAATTACCAGTCCCTATTAGTATGTTAAAGTGTGCTGTGTGAAGACATTACAGAGTAGGAGAGCTTAACTTGACCTTCCCCTTTCAGGACACTGCACTGCTTTTAAAAAATGACAGCATCCATGGTGTCAGCAAAAAACAAGCAATTAAATTTACTTTTGTTCAGATTGCCTCCGGGGAATTATGACTTTTCTGTTGGCAGCAAAAGACAAAGTATCAAAACATTGTAACAAAGCAGAAAACTCTGCAAAGGTGGGATGTTAGAATTCTGTGTCACATTCCCTTGAATGAACCAACGTTTGTGAAAAGATCAGGGCACCTGGGTTAAACTGTCGAAGGAACAATTCCTTCATTTAGAGTCAACCCCCTTTCATTTCTTCTCCTTGTCAATCTATTTGCCTGTAGTGCTTTGAGTGATTACATTCTGTGTCATTCCGACCTTTGCTTCCCTCTTTGTACCTATCTCTTGGGCCCTTGTCTCTTGTTTCTGTCTTTAGGAGAAAACCCCATCTTTTGATTCAACTCCTCCAGGGTTCTTTCTTAAAGCAGGCCATTAGTTCTTCCTGCCTGACGCCTAATCTGGCAGAGGTGTTATCAAGCTAATGACGGACACAATTTCTTCTGCCTCTAATGGCAGGTAAATAATGCCATCACATCAAATCCCAAAGAAGATGAAAGCGAAACCAAGTGGATAAAAGAAGAGAGAGGAAGGGATGCAGCTGTTTGTCAGCTAAGGACAGGGGTGTCTGTCTATCTTCCTTATCCCTGCCCGGCTCTGCGAGGTGTTTGTTCTTCATGTGCCCGCCTCTTCCTCTGATGTCAGATGGAATAAAACCAGTGTGTTCGTCATCCAGATCCAGGAGGCCGTTGGAGCGCTCAATGGGGCCTCCCGTGTGCTTAATTTCCATTTCAAAGCCATCTCCTTTTACCGTTATAATTCTATCTAAGGCAATTGTTAAATGAACATTCCTAAGTGCTGACTAGGACAAAGATATTTTGAAAAAAAGGGGGAGATATACGCATGGGTAATGAAGAGGAGAGAAGGTAGGGCGAGTGCGATCAAAGGTATGGTAATGCCTATGGTAAAAAGGAAGGGAACTTCAGGGGCCGCTGGAATAAAAGAGGTGCAGGGGAGCTGAAAAGGACGTCTTCTGGGGAAAAGGTGTGAAGAAAGTGGGTGGGGGACAGAGAAGGAGGAGATATTTATGCAGTCAGGCTGTAGCAATGCTATAGATAGACTGCTCTAAAAACCACCTGAGAGAAAAATGTAAGGAAAGGCACCAGGGAGTTTTTATTCCCCCTTTGCAGCTACCTCAACCATTTGAGCATGCAGCGCACTTCGCTTGTCTCAGATAAATCATTGATATCCCGGTTGGCAAAAGCAGATAAAAGTGAAGCAGTGTTGTTAGGAGAGATTTCTGATGCCGTCAAAGTGGTGACCATGCTTTTAAAACTCTGGACCTTAATGAGAAATCCAGGCACTTTCAGAAGTTTGACAAGGAGTGCAAGGCGATATAAGACAAGACCGTTTACATTTATGGTCCCATTCCTCCTCACCTCCTACCTGTGATAGCCATAAACAACTGGTTTCCTCCTCATCATTCTGTCTCTTTCTGTTTTCGTTATCTTTGCACAAGCGAAAGTCTCTTTTTATTTTTGTATTCCTGTTATTTATTTATCGCAGCCAGATGTATGAGGTTGAGCTCAAACTGAAAGTAAAATCAAAGTGTGATGAAACACTTGCTTTGTCTGGGGTTAAAAAAGTCCTAAATTAAAGATTGAACAAGTTGCATTCTTCTATTGTAGCTTTGTGACTTATAGATCAAGGAACAATGCAGAGCGCCATAACAGCAGTGTCGGATTCAGCTTTTGTTCTACTGATGCAAGGTCATACGGCTTGTTTTTCTTGATTATTGTCACTCTTTCATTTATGTGTACCTATATTCAACCGAAACCCTTCAAAGAAAACGTATGAAAACAAGAACAATAATATTGTTGTTGTAACAATTCCAAGAGATGTCACTCCAGATGAAAATATCTGAGGACGCATTGGCGCTCTGAAGCAGTCTCCACCAGCTCTACAATCAGGTTTCTCTAACCTCTGACGTGATGATTGCCGTGCTTTTCATCTCTCTCAGCTGGAGTCATTCTGAGTCAACAAACACAATCTGTTTCTCCTCTCCTTCATCTCCATCATTCTTCTTTCATTTTTCCCCACGCCTACAATTAATGCATTTATTTCGAGACTCTCTCCTGCTCTTCAAAGACGCTCATTGGGGACACAGCTGTCGCTCCAACCATCAAAGTCCTATTGCATGCCTCTTTCTCCCTCTACCTCTTGCTTTCACTTTCTTTAGCCTTACTATACATGTGTGGCTTTGCATTTTGCAGCTTTTTTTTTTTTTTTTGTTAAAGTTGAAGTTATTTATGATCCTGCGATTAAACCAAAGCCACAAAAGGGATGAGACTGGTTCTTTAATTTTCCAGTTTTGTGTGATGTCTGACTGAAACATGGTCCAATGGATAAAAGTCAGGAATGTACAAAATTTTATTCAAAGCGATTGTAAACATGACAAAAAGTCTGAACTAAGACGTCAGGGACACCCACTTCAAACCATCACATCAAATCAATCTAAGAGAAGAGCTTCAGCACATTTTCCTTCTGCTAGTTACCATTAGTTTCTGTTAGTATGACACAAGTAAACATCCAGGCAAAAATGTTTGTCTCCATTAGCATGCTAAGTTAAACAACAAAATAACAAAGAGGCAATCCTGGTGAAGGTAGCAGAGCAGACAAGTTTTCTTTAACATAAATGTTCAAGAAAAGTCAAACCATGAGTTTTTTTTCCACACATTGACCATACTGATCTGCTTGTTTGCTTTTGCTGTCAAGTATTTGAAAGCAAAACTCACAATTCATGAATTTCTTTGAGGCTCTAGACAATAATTTTTACTTAACAAGACAGCATGCCAACAGACATGTGACCACACGTCAGTCCTTTAATAATTATTAGGGCCTTACACTGCTAGCCACATCACCTATCACACATCATACACATTAGTGTTGGCTAGTCTCGTTCATACACATTTTCACACAACAAGTAATTTGTGTTTTGGTGCCTTGCCCTTTAGCACATGACTGCAGGAGCTGAGATCAAACCCCTAACCATCCAATTGAGAGATGATCAACTCCAATGCTGAGCCATGGCTGCCCCAGTGCTCTCAAAGTAGTCAAAAATGTCTGGAGATTTTGTTCTTATCTTTGTATGGACTCACAAATTTCATACAGTGCATGATGATGAATGGAAGGATCTTCCAAAAAACTCACAACTGGCATCTCAAGAAATTTCTTTCGAATGTTTTGTACACTGAGCATCTGATTCAATAAACTTGCTAAACCTGAACAATTGAGCCCAAACCACAGCCTCTAATTCATAAAGCATGCAAAGAGTCAAAAGCAATGGAATCTGTACTGTAAAGCAAATAGCGTTCAGAGTTGTTAGAATACAGTAAAGCAGTTATCATGTATTCATTTAAGATTAAATATGTCATTTTCAATGACAATTAGCATCATTTTATAAGTCTTTGTCACTAGTGACATTTTCACCATTAGCTGAGACCAGCTGGTATATCAATATAAACAAGGTTACACACGTTACAGCACCTTTGTCAGCTATGTCCTATGTGACAGTAGCCAGCTGTGATTGAAGACACTGCTAGGCATGCTTGTGAGCTGATTTTAAAGAAGAGAACACGTATTCGTCAAACAATTCTTGATCATTAGAATCAAGAAGGCGCTAGAGCCTGTCCCACTCTACTGGTTTATGAAAATAAAACATATTTTCAGGGAAAGTGCACAATCCAAATAAGGAAGTGGAAATGGCCTATGACTGGGCCCACATCAAAAACTTGTGGTGTGACTGAATGGATCACGGGCATTCCAAAGAGCAAGTTTAGATGCCTGCATCAGAAGAGGCAATGCTGCACAGCCTCCCAAAATATGGGCTTTTCGGGGCTCAAGGCGGGTGAAGACTGTGGTACATGAATAGAATAGAATAGAATAGAATAGAATAGAATAGAATAGAATAGAAAATACTCACACAGCAATCTAGACAATAACAGTGAGAAAGTGTATAGAAAGGGCAAAAAGGTCCATAAGAAAAAAAGATTATGACAGCGTGCCATCATTGTCCAGTTCAGCCAGCCTCCACCTCCACAGGGTCCAGGACTGAGCTTCTTCAACAGTCTGTTCAGTCTCTGTCTCCTGGATCCTGTCTGCTCACAGCAGGTGAAGCTCTTCCAATGTGGTGTTGGTGTCTGATGTTAGCTCCGTTAGCCATGTCTGTGAATAGCATGATGCTGCTCTGCCTTCTGGTTTTCCTTCTGTTGCTGGGTTAGCAAAGCTAGCTCCTCCATCTTATTGGAGATAGATCTTACGTTCCCAATAACAATGGATGGAAGGACAGGTCCATGTCGTCACTTCTTAGCTCACACTTGAGAACCAGCACGTCATCCTCCCCTCCTTCTCCTCACCTTGTGGGAAGACATCAGGCCTTGCACCAGTTAGCATTGACATGCTACAGGCTGCTAACAGCTGATTTCATATGTTAACAATGCGGCCATGGTTACATAGGATCTTCAGACAAAAACATAAACCAAACAAAAACCACACAAAGCAATAACCCACTCCAAATACAAAGATACAAAGATGAGGAAAAAAGAGATGAAAACATAAAAAAAAAAAAAAATGGGCAAAGAATAATAATTGGTGAACAAATAGAGGCAAAACACAACTGAAAACGTTTTCTAATAATTTGCTGTGTTCCAATTAGACCTATCAATTTTTGACATTCACAGGATAATCAATCTTTTTCACTGTATCATAATGTGCCACATGAAAATAATCTGGCCTGAATGTTTCAGCACCTTGAACAGCTCTACTAATAAACTCTGTAGAAAAAGGATGTGGTTTCTGGAACCTCTTATGTGACTGTAAAAACAAATGCTTTAAACCTTACCTCAATTTATTTATCAAAATCAAGAAACTGTTCTTGACCTTTAATGGTTTGTCTTGACTTCTTTCAAGCTCATAAACTCCCATGAGTGTTTTCATTGTACATTTGAGAATTGTGGATGTGGAGGGTTTTCCATGTTTTAATGTTGGGGAAGCCTCCAGGCAGACATCACAGATTCCCACATGTGACACATTCAGGTTTGTTACGTCACAAGAAAAATAGGACTGAAAAAGCACATGAAACATGCTGAACACATACTGGTATGTAAAAACAATATGTAAAGCTCATAGAAAGAGCAAATAATGATGATATAAAGACCTAGAAATGTAGCCTGTTATATAAAATTTAATTCTCAAATAATTAGGTCAAGGTAAAAATGAATTATAAAACACATCTCAAGAATGGAAAAAAAAAATAGAATAAAAATAGAATTGGTGAATGAGACTCAATAAACTGGTTGCAGCTTCTCAGCTACCAGTGTGTATTTCCAGTAATTCCACTTCAGCCCCAGTATAAAGTAGCTGAGGCTGGTCTCTGTGCTTCCATTCAGTCGCCATGCCTGCAATCATCCTTTCATCCTCCCCCCCTGGATGCTTACTGAGTGATCCAGGTGCACATGGTAAGCGCTTCTTCATCTCAGAGTTATCATTTCAGCCATGATACCTGACTATCCAGTGCCACGCCACTCTCTAGAGCAGGGCACTTTGGGATATGACTAATTCTTTCTTGGAGCGCTACGGTTTGTCTAATCTGCCTTGCACCCTGGGGATGTGAGTAAGATTTCCTGAGCTCGCTCTCAGCTGGTTTCCACCAGGTTGGCTGGTTGATGATCTCCGCTCTGCTTTATATGCACTTTCATGATTTTCTCCCTGCTGTGTTCATACCTGGTGTCCCCTTGAATCTCACTTGCCCTCTTGCTTTTAACACAGATTCAGAGTCACACAAGTTTATACCTGCACGGAGGGAGAAGGTAGTTTGAGGTGAGTAGACGGAAAGAGAGTTTTTGGTATCTGGAAGGAGCAGCACATCATTATCACTAACAACCAAGGCTGTTGTTTACTCTGCATTAGTGTTTTCTGGTAGGTGAATAATAGTCCTACCTTTCTCAGCTTGTTATTTCCAAATAAAGAAGGTATTAAACTTCCAGGTACAAATGTTTGTCTCATAGGAGATCTCTGCTCAAAAATCATCCAAATATAGCTGCTTAAGCCTGTTTCCCTTCAGGCTTATTTGGTTAATCAGTGAAAAGAAGTTCTGTTGTCAAGAGGGATTGCTTTTTATACTTGAAATGTTTGAAAATCCATGAACAAACTAACATGCAGCTATACACACAGCAGAAAACACACGAGGGTGGACTCAAAAATAAGCTCTGCGAAGAAGCTTTAGAGTTTGAAGCAGTGCTGTGCTGGATTACCTGAGGCCCCTTTTATTTTCACAATCCCAGAGAGTAAATATACCAACAAGCCTGCTTTGACCATGATCACGTCAAACTGATTGTGGTCGAAGCAGCTGAACTGCCTCGGCCATTGTGTCATCTGGCGTAATGACTTCTGTATTTGGAGAAAACTGCATTGTTTGTGCAAAGAATAAGACACCAAGAAACATCCCATGTAGCTGCAATTTTAAGCTAAAAAAGGTTGGTAGATAAGCTGTCAGTGGCATCTGTTCAAGGAATAGACTGTATGAAACATGGATGTAGTCTCAGTGACATCACTGATTAGTTTCTGAAACAGAGTCTTAAGGCCTCCAAGTGATGGACACCATGTCCTTACACCCTGACTTAAACTAAGTAATCAAGCAGCACCTGACAAAAGGCAAAGAGGCAAAGGCAAGTTTATTTGTATAACGTAACTGTACACAAGGCAGTTCAAAGTGCTTGGTTACTAAAGAGGATGACCTTTCGTCATTTGGTTTATCTGACAATGTGCCCACCTGTCAGTAAAGTCAGCCTTATTATGTCAAATTATTCAAAACTTGCTTCCCATTTTTTTTTTTTTTTTTTTTTTTTTTTTACCAGTCTGTTATTGCTCTACAAATTGGACTTTTGATCCAGGGAGACCACTGGGGATAACAACAAAAGAAGAATCAGAAGGGGTTAGAGAAAAGACTAGTTGTTAGCTGGCTATCTAGCTTATAATAGTAATACACCAGATGTGTCTGCACTCTGTTGACGGCTGACTGTGTGCGTCAACTCACAGCAGCTGTGTGTTCAGTCCGGCACATTGCAGAACTGCCAGAGAGCTGGAGTCGCAAGACCAAAGAATTCCCATTCTTCCCATCCTGCTGTCGATCCTCTTGTTCATGTTGGGCTGAAAAACCTCCAACCTTTTGACTCCTGGCCTGTTGTAGTCAAGCCAAATATGATCTGGTTTTGACAAAGTTTGTTTTATTTTGAAAGTCAGTGACTGGTTTTACATAATTTCTGTGCAAGACTTCCTTAACACGTCACAGCTCTGGCATCTGACAAAGATAGCAGGCGTACATATCTCCTGCATCCTACCAGAGCAGGAACACCACTGGACCTCAGTGGAGCAGATCCAGTTTAAGTTGACATACTGGCTTGAATAGAAACCTTTCTGATCAGGTGCAGTGACGGCGTTGAACTCGACTGTAGATGCATCTGGTGAGTTTTGGCAACGCAAACCAAGTCAGAGCGGATGGTAGATGAAAGCCAGATGCTCCACCCAACCCCACCGAACATTTCCTCACCAGTGTTCGTAAACAATGGAGTCATTAAAGGAAATTAATCCAACCAATTTAGCTTTTCCTCAAGTTTTAAATATATGTCACAATATTGTTGTTATGGATAGCTTTTCTGTCCTCTATGACTGTAAAAAAAGGAAAAGAGAATTTAATAGCAGAGATTGGTGGCTTGGTTAAGGGTTCAGTCCAATCAATGTTCCAATTGCCCATGTCAGTTTTTGGATGAAACAAATGCATCCCCCATGAAGACCAGCAACAAAATGGTCTCAAGAACCTTTGGTACAACAGATTAAAAGCCTTGCTGAGCCGGTTTGCCAGATATTGGGATAAAAATAATGAAATGAATAAAAAGAAAAAAAAATACTGCTTATTAAATTTTTGCAAATTAGTTGCAAATTGATCTAGACCTTATCTGACTCTGGTGGGTCTGGCTGGTCAAATACATCACTAAATCCTTGTAATGTCGCTGGGCTGTGGATAAAAGTCTGATTAAAGGCAGATCTGTTTTCTTGATGTTCAGGAACTAATTAATAAAACTATAATTGTGCTCTCCATATCAGGAAAGATAACTATCGAGGAAAAGGTTACATATAAGTGGCAGCTTTTTAAGGTGTGCAACTGTATAATACCACTTTCAGTGCAAACTAGTGTTTATACCACATGCAACCTCTGTATGCAACTGCTCCTTCTGGTTCCTGCTGTTCATGCACTGTCCCTGAAAATCAAGTACGTTATTAGGCCAAAGAAAAAAGCTGGAACCAAGATTTTGTAGTTAAGTTGCAGGTCATAATGTATTTTACCAACATTTTAATGCCTCTAGGAATCATGTAAACTTATCAGATGACCTGAGCTTTGTATAAAAAGAAAAGAAAACAGCAGATAGCAGAAATAATAAAACAAAATTTGTTATCCACTGCTAAATTGTATTTTTATTCTTGATTCAAACATTCCCAGAGATGTTTAATCATCTGCAGCATGATTATCTTTTCTACTGTCTTTTGTTGCTGCTGTTACAGTGTGCTTTTGTGGTGTTTGAGTGGGAATTTGTGGCTGTTTGCTGTGTCATCTGTTTGCAGCTGTTTGTTTGCTTGTGCATACAGAAAGGGTCAGAGTAACTGACCCGTGGCTTTCCCTTCAGGGAATTGCATCATCAGACATATGCATATACACACAGTGCATAAGAGCACCACAAACTGTGTGAAATCACTTATATAAATCTTTAAAAGGCCTTCACCTTGACCTGGAAAAACTGATTTGAACCTTGCCCACTCAGTCCTCCCCAAAGCCTCTGTACTTCAGTAACATGGCATGACTTTAGCGCTAAAAGCTTAAAGTGTCTTGTCACTAAAACTCAGCTGGGAGGAACACACAGATATGAAACACCATTGGGACTCTGAGAAATTCATCCCCGTAACTCTTTGAAGTCATAAAATATTGAGTGCGATGGTATCAAACTGCAAAGAAATACAGGTCTCAGGACAGAACAGGAACCATCTATAAAGGGAGGGGATGATTCAGTTTTGATAATATCTCCCAGCAAGTGAGGAATAGGCAATAAGGTTCAACCCTGGTGACAGATGGAGATGATATCTGGATCTTGCACCAGCCTCCTCCCAGCTTCACTCCTGGAGCTAACACTTTTTTATTATTATTTTCTACCTCTTATTCAATCATCCCACAACTAAATGCTTAAATACAAGTTGAGTTATGAACCTAAGTATGAGCCAGAAGCATTGCTAAATTAACATTCACCAGTGTTGCTTAACCTCAACGCTACATGGCTATCTTCCAACGGCCTGGAGGCTCAGATTCCAGTGATGTCCTGGTTGGATGATTACTCAATGTAGCTTGACCACTCCTTTCACATATGGCTTGCAGGTAAAGCAGCATTCCATCCATCAAACTTTCTTTTTTTTTTCTTTCTTTTTTTCCCATTAATCCCCTATTATTGCTTTGGGAGCTTGAGCTGCTATAGCATTGATTTGAATTATAACCTTCTATAAGACTCTTTCAGTTTTAGAGAGAACTCAAAATAGTGTCTACATTTAAAACAAACAAAACTATTTAGAGCAGAAAAAAATAACTTTTTAAATTTTCGTTAAATGAGCTGTCAAAGATGTTTTAAATGCATCAAGTGCAAAAATATTTCTTTTTTAACTCACATAAATGAAATATGATTAATATCCACAACAACCATGTGATCAATCATTGAGTATTTTCATCGTTTGACAGCACTACTCAAAACAATTTGAGTCATTGTAGAATTCAAGTAGATAGATAGATAGATAGATAGATAGATAGATAGATAGATAGATAGATAGATAGATAGATAGATAGATAGATAGATAGATAGATAGATAGATAGATAGATAGATGGTATTTTCATCTATCTGTTTATTTATAGAAAAATGACGTATATGTGCCTTCTGGTAATTTCTATGCATACTTTATGTCATTGGCAAATGTATCTGAATGTTATTTTCTTAATTTTTATTTTCTAACAGAGGGGGAAAAAATCTATTTTGAATAATCTCCTGGCTGTGTTAAATTCTTGACCTTGATTGGTCAACACAACATTATCACAAATGACACAAGAACCATTCTGATCACACACATTATCAAAAATCCTCTGCTTCCCCTGTCCCAGCCTTCAACCTTCTAGTCCAAAGACATTACTAGCAAAGTAAATGAAAGCCACTAAGCAAGTGCAGAAAAAAAAGTGCAAATCCACGGCGTGATGCTGGCTTCAAAAGCCAAAGAATTCTCATCTACACCCAGGGAATACTGGCAGTTTTTGAAGCAGAATTAAATGTTTACAACCTGGCAAAAATTACAAGAGCTGAAATGCTTCTTTCTGTAAGGACATGGCAAATTTGACTGCCGGTGGGTGCATTGTGTATGTTTTTGAGGGGACCTCATCAGCTCCACTTCTTTGACTGTTTCTATACTAATTTTAGGTTGAGTTCAGTCAGCTTTTTCATGTAGCAGCTGACATTTTTAAGCTTTAAATGCCTCTTCAGGAACTGATAAATAATTTCACTTAGACTACATTCACATAATAACTTCAGTTGCATGTATGAGCACAATGGCTCTCCAGAATAGCAGAGTTCATGCTCCTGTTCCTGTTTTGCTCCTGTGTCTTTGAGCTCTTGCACTCTGTAGTTGTTTTGACATTTGTTAATACAAACAATACCGAGCTGACTGTCCCCAGTGTATTTGTGCCTCAGTGTGATTGTGTCTGTCTGCAGGTCTTTCTCAGTGACCTGAAAGTGTTGAAAAGGAAGTGAACCAATCTCTGATGAGTCCCGCTGCAACATTGTTCTTTGCCCTGCCATGAAACACCTTGTACTATCACTTACTCTCTCGCCAGGACCCATGCCAAACAAACACACACACACATTCTGGTGCCGCATTGTGTCCCTTTACTGAACCCTGTAATCCCCCGGCCATTCTTCAGAGCCAAACACAACAACACAAAGTTATACCCCTTCCATGCTGAGCTGACTGGTGAAAGCCACAGGGAGCCCCCTGACCTCATGCCAGCTCGCTCCATCTCTTCACATCTGAACTGCAGGAGAGGGACACAAAGCCACTTGTTACCTCAGGGCGACAATCTAGCATCCACCAGTACACACAGTCACACAGAGACACACCGATATACCCCCCAACAAACACACACACACGCAGACATCATGACCTCTTGCGTGTGCACAGCATGCTTGAACTCTACTCTAAGCTTACAAAATGGTAGATCAAGACAACAGTTTTTCTTACAATTCAATAAAGACACTCCGTGTCAAATACAGGCATTATTCTGAACCCAAAAAATTATGTTTTAAAAACTTTTCATATGTTCAGCCAGAAGGAAGACAATGATTAGTAAAGTTTTAAGTCACACCCATTTATTATTGGTTCAATTTTCACACATGGCCAACTTAAAACAAAAGTGATCTCATATTACTTGACACAAAACAGATCCAGACAATTCTTTTGAAATATAAATTGTATTTAGTTGTTTTTATTTTATTTTGATATTATTTATGTTGTTCAAATTGATCAAAAAAAAAAAAAGCAAGATCTTTGCAACATCAGTGTGGCATCCTGAACCTTATGGTGATTAAATATTTGCTCATAAATGTTGTTAAAGGTAGAGTCTGCAAAATTTTCATAAAAAATAAAATGGTTTACAGGAATAATCCTGCTTAATCGTCACTTATGGGTCTCAATGCATGTGTGTCAGTGTCTGTGTCTGCCTCAAACCTCCTCTGCCTGTATGTTGATGTTTTCGTTGTACTGAGATGTTTCTTGGCCGAGAGTAACCGTGGTTACATCAGCCAATCACTGGGCACCCAGTGCTTGAGCAACTTTGTGCGTTGATTGGTGAGTGGAAGAAGTTATGCTTAGCAAGGAGCAAGGAAAACACAATGAATGTGAAACTAAATGGCAAACAGGTTAAGCTTTTCACTAAACGAGCTTGGCTCAACTTTCATTCCCTTTGAAACCACTGAACGTGCCTTTGTTTCCTTCTTTGGAGAAACATAAAGCCAAAAGACTTCCTCAGCAGATAACATGATGCTCTGCTGAAGCAAAGACATGCACAAAAACAATGTGGTCATTCAGGGCAGTTTATTTGAAAGCACAATCTGTGATTCTGACTTTGCCATGAACCTGGTATGAATCAAGACAGTGGTCACAGCTGCTTTAGATGCTGTATGTTTTTTTCCAAGACAGTCCATTTACTGGTAACTGTTAACATAAGAGCACAAGAAAACAATGTTTTTCTGTTCTATCTGCAGATGCAGAGACTATAAAAAAATACTCATTTTATGGGGAAACCACATTGTCCTGATTCATTTGTGTTATAACAAGGAAGGAAAGAAAGGGAGACCAGCAGGTGCAACCAGCAGATATCAAAGGTATTGGACTTTATTTATGCATCAACAGCATGAGGAAGGCTCTTTACATAATAACAGCAAAGAGCAAAAATGAAGAACACCTCTTCTCACTTTTTTATGAGCACACATTTAAACATCTGAACAATGAAACATAAGAGGCAGAGCTAATATCAGGTAGGCTTTTCAGAATAGTGTAAGAAAGTGTTTGTTATTTTTATTACATTGTTGTGCTTAATTGGCATAATAGAGTGTTTTGCATTATAAACAAATGCATTAAAACCTCTAATATAAAATAATGATTCTACAGTATGACTGTATTAGTCACCTCTTTTCTTAATGCCTGAGTGAAACCTGTTGCAGGCATACTACACTTTAATTACTCCTTATTCCATAACACATGTGCAATAGCAGCTTTCTCACTCAGCTGAACTTTGATTAAATAATCAGAATGATTGCTCTTTTCACTTCAGGGAGATCAATCAGATTTTTCACTACACCTTTGGACATTAAGTACGGAAAAAGAGGTGGACCTTATCATGCATGAAAAAATGAACTCAAAAACATTTAACACATTTTTAAGCCTGTTTAACTCCTAAAGTTTTACCTTAAAGAGAGGGTATTATGATTTGCATATTTAAAACATAGATAAAGAGTAACAAGCTGGATGGTCATACATGTGCAAATTTTCAAACTGCTACATGTTTGTTGTTGGATCCCTGAATTTCTCTTGAACTTCTCAAAGCAGTCAGTTCTTATACTACTACTACTACTAGTAGTAGTGGTACTACTAGTACTACTACTACTACTACTACTACTACTACTACTACTACTAGTACTACTACGAGTACTACTACTACTACTACTACTACTACTACTAATAATAATAATAATAATAATAATAATAATAATAATAATAATAATAATAATAATAACATGAACTCTTCATGAGGTCATCACAGGGAGGAGGGCCTTAAAGAGACAGTAGCTGAAATGAAGTGTTTTAAAAAAAACGGTTCCTTAAATATCCGAGTAAGAAAAATAGGGATTCTGGTAATAATGTAAATCCACTGTGAGGGTTATAGAGGGACGGAATAATGCCTGAAAAAAGCACAATACCCACTCTTTATCTTACCTGGGCTTAGATTCACTGTTTGCTTCATTGTCATAGTGCAGTGTTCCTGCTTTGTGAATTATGTATGTGCAAGGTCTAATCTCTGTCTTTGAGGAAGATTTCAAAGTATAATACTTGCTGGTTTACCAAATTGAAACAGAGCTCCCTGCTTAACTTCTTCAGGAAACCTCACCTTGATTGCCACTGAGGCACAAGGTCTACACTGAGGTGGATGGTTCAAGCTTCACATTAACATCTGACTCCCCTGGCACTCTTGGCTGTAGGAGGCTAAAT
The DNA here is from genome assembly GCF_033239565.1 of Halichoeres trimaculatus. NCBI lineage: Eukaryota > Metazoa > Chordata > Actinopteri > Labriformes > Labridae > Halichoeres > Halichoeres trimaculatus. Next base: position 22,878,913 of record NW_027437192.1, read on the forward strand.
CAGAGGACTACTAAACAGAGGTGCGGCTTATACTTTCTAACAGCACTCCACTGAAAAATGGTTGGTATCAGGTGATGCTGTCCAAGGTGCTGATCCTGTAGTTGGTGCAGGAAAGCTGCACCAACTTCTTTCTTTCTTTCTTTCTTTCTTTCTTTCTTTCTTTCTTTCTTTCTTTCTTTCTTTCTTTCTTTCTTTCTTTCTGACTAACTTTTCTATCTAACACATATACAAGACAAACAAATTTCACACTGCCATCTCAGTCATTTTGACAAAATCAAAAGTAAAAATTAATGATATTTTTATGTTGAATAACACTTCAAACAGATGTGAATATGTCAGCACCTCAGAAGTTAGACCATTACTATATCATGGGTAGAGATAGCTAAAGTTAATCATAAGGTATGGACGTGTAAGTGTGACAAAAGGCTGAGCCTCAAACTTTCATTTAAGTTTTTGTTGGCTGTTTACTAATTTCATTTTTTTTTGCTTTCATTTTTCATACAGTAAAATATCAATTGAAAACTCAGTATTCTCATTCTAATTAATCTGTGAGGGATGCATTAAGTCATTCTTTTTAATTACATCTGAATCATCATTTCCTCTTAATGATCTTTTAATTTTATCCTTCATTTTGGATCATTCTAAAAACGCCTGTTTGAATATGAGCTCCACAAAATTATCATTGATTATCACTCTGACATTTAATAAATGAAAGTAAAACCATACTGTGGGTTGGAAGTGATAAATTGAGAGTAACAGCTGTGGGAATAAACTTATACATAGCAGATAGCTTCACTCAAGCAATACAACTCATTCAAGTCAACTTATATGTGCCTGAGAATCTTTCTAATGAAATCCTCATTATAATTTAACAAACCTTCATTTTAATCTTTTACTCTAGAATTTGTGTGCATTCTCTCTATTAAATAAGATATCTGGGTTCACTCTCCAAGGCAGGGCTTCTGTTTATCTAGACATGATATTCTCTGTCAGCATGTTTGCCAAACAAGGGCTATGAAGTGTTACTCATTAAAGATTTCAAACACTGAGGTTAAGTGTCCCAGTGGTGGAGAGGAAAAAGTGAGGAGGATTCAAGCTGTTTGTTTTTAGAGTGCTCTTCGGGTGCTCGGTGCAGGCAGAGGATCTCAATGGGCCATTCAATGTAGATCAAATGGTACCAATACTAAGTGTAAGAAGGAAAAGTATTAATTTTTCTTTCTACTTGAAATAACCAAAACAAAGCCCTTCTACCTTAATGATGAGCCTTTTTTTCACTACAAGTTCCCTTTTTTAGTAGAGCCATCTGTGCTTTAATCTACATTCCCTCAAGCTAATTCCCCAAATATATGAACCCCTGTATGCTGTTATAGCACCGCAGACAGGAAATGTTTGGCCCCCAATCATCATGACAGTTTGTATTTGAAGTTAATTATCTGACCTAGTGTCAGATTGCAATGTTTAATTTAAAAAAAATACCAGCTTTTAATGTGTATTTGGTGCCAGACTTTCTGCTTGATCTGCAGTGAACTGATTAATGCACCTTGCTTTGGCTCCAGTGTTGCATACCTGCTGCAGGAGGCTGTGGATTGCTGGAGCTGTGGAGGAACAGAAACACAATGAAGCAGAGTCAGTAGAAGCATTAATCAACAGTTATGTAGTGCTGTTGTTTGAAACATGACATCAAGCAAACTTTGTAAGTTTGTACTGTAGTTTAGTAGCAAGCTATATGTAGCGCTAATGGCGGCCAGGTGCTCTACGACGTGTCTGTATTGTGTAATCTTAGTGAATCCTGGTTAGCTACAGTATGTCCTTCCAGTCATCTATCAAGCAGAGCTAACATAACCTCACTCTTCATTTTATTGATGGACTCGCAAGTTTGAACAGACCACCGCAGAAAAAGCTACTACATGCGAGGCTGAATCAAACATTGTCACAAACAGCTTAACCCGTGTTTTAACCTTTAGCCATGCTATTTAGCTTTTTTATGCTCTTCTGTCCTATTTCTTTTTGACAGTTAGGCTCCAGTGTCCACCATTACTACAAAATTAATCACAGAAATTGTTTTCAGTAGAGAAAAACACAGATCTCTCTTCTCACTACTAAACTTTGTCAGCCAGCGTGGTGTTGTCATAGAGACTTAGAACTGCCATAAATCAATCCAGTCCTGCTCGACCTGATCTGAAACCCAAGAAGTATCATTCCTTAATAACCTATATTGGTGCTGATAATCTAATTTTAAATTATGATCAGAAATATATCTAGATTGGAGACTTTTTCTAGGTAACTTTGATACACAGCCTCTTTAAAAAATGTACTTGACTCAAAAAACAGTGGAAATTGACTTACTGTTTTTACCAACTGAGAAAATTCTTAAAGACAACACTATGAACACAATCATTAACAGAAGAACAGTTATGTCCATAGTGTTGGTTGTTTTAAGACATTAAAGTTTCTAATCTATATCACAGTAAAGATTTGAAACATGTATAGAAACAGGAAAGATACAGCATGAGGTAGAACTGAGACACTGTACATGCTACACTGGGATTCAGCCTCACAGTGATGATGAGGAATCCCTGAGGCTCTTTACAGAACCACAGCTTTCTGATTCCCAGCCTTGCGTGAGCAGCAACAACCTGGTATTTACTAAAGATCAGCAGTCTAGTATGAAATGTCAAACACAGGTTGAATGGATGTTTATAATTTCCTGTCATGCACTGGGAATTGTGTTTGAAAGATGAAACGCAGCAAGACAGCAAAAGAGGGCGAGATGCTCAATAAGTACCCCACCCTTTGAGGCAGATCAGCTGGAGGTAATTCATTGTCCTTTTTAATTCAGCAGCGGATCCCTTATGGGCTGTTATTTTGATGCAAATTCGACACAACAAAGTACTCTGCATAAAGATTTTTGGCAAGCAACTCCAGTGAACAAGGAACAAAGTGTAAAGTGCTGAGCAGCGTTTTTTCAGGAGCTTAATTGGGAGCGCACAGTCACTGAGTTAAATGAGTGACACTATCAAGAGCCTCTTGTTTTTTATATTGATTCTTTGATCAGTTTAACTACAAGTTTTACATTTCACACTGTGTAGAAAACGGCTACTTGAAGCTGTTAATACGATTAAGGAATAATACATTTTTTTGCTAATAGAAAGAGAAAGATGAACTGATGAATATATTTATATATAACACACTGAGACCTGAGAACTTGCTGACTAAGAATAATTCGACACAACAAATATTTGTGTCCACAATATAGGTCAGTTGGTACACTGGAGTGATTTATGGCTTCAAAGTAGACTCTGTGGCACTTACAATCCCTCTGTGTAGCCTTTTATATGCTTGATATTGAAATATAGCCTCTCACCAACAAGCACGCTTGGCATTATTTACATTAGCACAGGTTGTTTATTCCTGCCCATACCTCCTACTCTCCTCCCTCTTTTTCTCTCCATCCTTATTTCATTTGCTCTCCCCTTGGTGATTTACCTTCCAGACCTCTATTTATCCACAGCTAACAAATTGGGTTATCATGCTCCACCACTCCCCGTATTCCTTTTTTCTGACTCCTCCACCCTTTACCTGCTTCGCTTTTCTCCCCCCGGCATCCTCCCCTTCCTCTCCATCCCCCACCATGCCATGCCTTGTCTCCTCCCCCAGCTGACTTATGAGATGCCATGTCAAAGTGAAGGATGGTGTCTGCCAGAGAGGATATGTGTGCGGTTTGTGCCTTGTTTGTGTTGAGCTTTTGTATGCATGTGTGGACATACTGTGCGTGGTGCTGCTGCCTTGTTGTTCCACTTTGCTGCCTCCTCTGGCCGTGACCGGGTGACAGGTGGTTGGTCTATGACAGGCTAAGGACAAGTGTGTGTGTGCACAACTTTGTGTGTGTATAACAGAACACACAAGTTAAGATATATACTCCTACATATATAAAGTATAACAGCAGTTGCTCCTGAATACAATCAAATGTACACTTCCTTTTTGTGTCTTGGCCTTTGTGGTGAAATCGAATGTGTCGTCATTATTGTTTTTGTGTGTGTTTGTGTGTACGCTGGCTGTCAGATAACCAGTTGTATCCATGCCTCACAAGCTAATGTGGGCTTGACATTTAAACTTGGGTGACAGAGTGGGTGTGAAAGGCCAAGAGCAGATGAGTACAGCAGCCATTCTGCAAAGTGTACCAAGCTTTAACCACAGATAAAGGCTCTCTCAAGAAGCCTTAATGTCAAGAGGCCCTCTAGTACAGAATGTGTAGATATATCCTCTTTAGATCATCCCTACTTGGAAGCTATGCCGTCAAGTGTTCTCTCAAGTGGCCAGAGTTAATGCGTCGTTATCCATTTACTGTCAGTTCAAGAGAAGGTTTTTGTTTTTTTTTCCTTCTAATTTTCAAATTTTTCTTAATTTTGGTTTTGAATTAAATATAACCAATGCATGTTTGTATTTATTATTTAAAGCCAAGCATGCAATTGACCAAGACCAAGATCTGGGCTCGTATGCATGACAAGCCATTAGCAGGGAAAACAGATTGTTGTATTAACGGCAAAAAAAAAATAAAAAAAAAGTTGTTTACTGGTAAGCATGAGCCAAGTTAACAGGCCAAAAGAGAGTTTGCTTTAATGGAGGTATACCCCACCAGCACATGATTATGGCACCTTTGGTTGTTTGAAGGCGGACATTGCACAATGCATTACCATTTAAGATGAAATATACATAGACAGTAGACAATCCTTTGGAAAGCTGACAATGTGTAGCCATACAGCAACTTTAGATTTAGGAGACATATTTTTTAGGTGAACAGATCAGACAAGGGAGACAACTGAAGTCTAGTTAGTCGTACAAGTTGGATTCGCTCTTTGCTTTTATACGCCTAGGTCTTTCCAAGATGTGTGTGGTGCAATGTTGGAGTTCATAAACTGCTTTAAGAGTTATTCATTGAGGTACTCAGGCATTGCTGCATTGCTTTTTTTTTTCAAAACAGCTTTAATATTACTGATTTTAGTTTTTAGTTTTTTTTTACTGTACGTATTTACTCTGTTCAAGATTGCCAAACTTTCTCTTTGTTTACCTGATTGACTCAAGATAACGGCTGTTTAATCATTCTGTATTCTTGTAATAAAATCTCAATTTCTCCAGCTGGAAAATGTTTTTCTAGATCTTCTCTCAGTCATGCCGTTACTGCTCACAAGGTTTATCACTGTTTATGAGTGGCAGACATGTGTAGTTCAAGTTTGTTTGATGGGGCTTCCCAGGAGGTTTGCCTCAATTATGACGCAATCTGCACCGGTGTAATTCGTGAACTGTCTGATTATTTGCAGTTGGGCATGCAGCTAATGCTGCAGCCAAACGGGCCGTTCCATAACAGAATGTTAGGACTAATGGTCCAGTTTGTTTAATGACTGAAGTGCATACGGGCCCTGGACTCTGCTATCAGCCACTCAACATTTGTACATGTAGGTGGTGCCAACCTACAAATATCTAGGTGTCCACCTGGACAACAAGTTGGACTGGTCCCTTATCACAGATGCACTCTACAGGAAAGAGCAGAGCCACCTCTTTTTCCTTAGGCGGCTCAGATCTTTTGACATCTGCAAAAAGATGCTACAGATGTTTTGTCAGTGTGTGACGGAAAGTGTGATACTCTATGCTGCAGTCTGCTAAGGAAGCAGGATAAAACACTAGGATCTGAGGCATCTGGACAAACTGGTTCAAAAAGAGCTGGCACTGGGATTGGAACCAAATTGGACTCACTGGCGATTGTGGTGGAGAGATGTACACAGAAGAAAGTAGAGGCCACTCTGATCACCACACAACACCTTTGTGGACAAGGGAAACGGAGGCAGCTCATCTCTCTGGGATGCAGGACTGAGAGACACAGAAAACTTTATGACCAATGTCAGATTAGCTGACAAATTCTCTTTTCTTTCGTTTTTTTGTTGTTGTTGTTGTTGTTTCTTTTAAAACAAAAATCATCCATCTGAATTTTAATTTGGGGGATTAATGAAGTACATTCTATTCTATTCTATTCTATTCTATTCTATTCTATTCTATTCTATTCAAGTGACATTTCATCATTTTATCATCATCAGTGAATGAGTACTTTTTTGTGTCTACAACCAAATGTTCAAAAGATCTCCTTGTGTGCAAAATAACTCCATCATCCAGCTGTGTACAAACTTGTTTGGTCTAACTTCCATTAGTAACTCTTTTCAAAGAAAAATGTTGATAGCAGCAGCCAGAGCTCTAACATCAGATCAAATCAATCTGCAGTGAGAAGTCCAGACATTTTCCTCCTGCCTGTTGACACTTCAGAGTCTGTTAGCATTCTAAATCAAATAACACCATGAAGAGAATTTTCTAAATTAATTTCTTTTCATTTATATGAAGGCCATAAAACTTGATCTGTTGGTGCTATGCAAAAAGAAGCAAAATTTCAAATTCAATCTTGTAACACTACTTTAACAACATAAAAGCAAAACAACTTCAATCTCATGACAGTAAAACTTCACAGCATTACAACTATATGCTCAAAATCTTATTTAATTTTCATTCATATACTGTGGCCCAAATCCCCTATTGTAGTTACACAACTGGTTAAAAACAAAACAAAAAAAAAAAAACAAGGTTGATGTCCTGACTGCACCACAGATTTACATTTAAGTTGGTTGATGAGAATATACCATTGTCGCAGAAGCCTGGAATATACTATACAGTTGTTTGAAATAAACCACCATCAATCATAAATTGTTTTTTTTTTCTTCAGTTGGTTTCTGGGTAATAATCAGGACTATGCACTGGGCCAAGCACACGTAACACCTTCAGAGTGTAACTCACCTCGGCACTGCTCAACCCGTTGGGTATCCAGTCCCCCATGACCACCTGCTTGCTAGACATTATTCTGTTTGTTAATTTTATCGACTCTCCCAGACACTCTTGATTCCAGCTAATTCAGAGTGACTGGTGCCCAGTGTGATGGCTTGTTAGTTTGGAAAGATTTGGCAGGATCCCTTGGATGGAAACTCACTGTCAGTGTTCCTTCTCAGCCGTACAGAGTCTTTTCATCTGTGTCTGGTGATTGGCAGTGTTGCTGTGTCTAACATGTCACATAGTGGCTGCTTTGATGTTGCTACTGAGGTATGAAGCCAAAATGAACAGATTTACCTGTGGTTTTATTGGCAGGACAAGCAGAAAGAGTGAAAACGGAATATACCCAGATGTAGAATTTAAAATGGGAAAATATGATTTTTTTCTCCTGGATTGTCCTCAGTACAACTTTTTTAAGTTAAGACAGGAAAATTGACTCAAAAATCTCTTATCTGCACCTTTCTGACTTTCTATGTGTGTGCCTCCTAAAAATTGCATTGCTTATACAAAATACCATTGCAAAACTGATCTGGATAGTGCTATTTGAGGCTGTCTGCAATATCACATGCTTCGATTTCTTCGACACCATGTCACTTTAAGTAACAAAAGTTTACACAATCCATGCTGTTAATAGTTGTTATATATTTTTGTAATAGTTGATATGATTTATCATTTTGATCTCGTCATTATGCTGTGCTCAGTGCTGATGTATGTTTATCTTGCAGATAGAAGGATAGCTGCTGTCTCCAGCTTATGTTTGCAAGGTCTCTTTGACCCTGTGTAGCACATCTCTCTGAAAACTGACACCAGCTGTGGGTTGAGACAGTGGAGTTAGTTAAACTGTGTTAGTTCAACTCAACCTCTGTTTAGGCGTAAAAGTGACTTTTATGAAACTGTACTGCTCGTTTATACTGCAGAATAAATGCTGAAGTGAGGAATGGATCCTCATCTTGTGATCTTTGGGAGTTGTTTGACTTAAGAACCAGGTAGATTTTATTACATGGTAACCCTTGCAAAGAACAAAGCTACAGCCATATTGTCAACCCAAAGACATGAGGCAGAGAGGAAACTTCAGTGGTTAATTGGGAAAGGGAAGAAGAGGGAGTGCCAGAAATAAAATGAAAAAAAAAAATCATAAAAAAAAGGTTAATAAATGAGGGCACGGTGGTGCAGCGATAAGCTCTGCAGCCTCACAGCAATAAAGTCACTGGTTCGAATCCCCACCTCAGCCATTGGGCCTTTCTGTGTGAAGTTTGCATGTTCTCCCTGTGCATGCGTGGATTCTCTTCGGGTGCTCTGGCTTCCTCCCAGAGTCAAAAAACATGCTCACCAGGTTAATTGGTCAATCTAATTTGTCCTTAGGTGTGAGTGTGTGAGTGAATAGTTGTCTGTCTCTATGTGTCAGCCCTGTGATTGACTGGCGATCAGTCCAGGGTGGACCCTGCCTCTCGCCTATGACAGCTGGGATCGGCTCCAGCCACCCGTCACCCTCAACATGATAAGGTGTAGAACATGAATGAATAAATGAGGTCTGGTAAAATCGAAAAAACAAACGAAAAACATGGTTTAAGGTGTAAAATAAAAGTTCCTCTCCACAAAACTGAATCTGGAACTTGAAATAAAAAAGTGGACGGAGGCCAGTGTTTTGGAAGAGAAGAATCATAGTCTGACAGATGAGGCAAAACACCTCAGTGAGCTACTGCGCTGATTCATGTGGCCCTGTTCACTGTGATTTACTTCACCATCAGTGGAAATGTTCAGTTTAATGTGAGTAATAACAGCTGACATTTTTTAGTTATTTTAGAAGGTTACAGAGTTAACTGTTTCTTTGTACTGAATGAATTCATGAAGGCAAAGTCCCACTTGTGATCAAGATGTCCTGAATATCAGCATGAGCGGCATCAGTACTCGGCCTTCTGCCTCCTGTTCATGAGCACAGCATCACTGAGAACTTCACACCTTGTGATATTGGAAGTAAAACACTTAGAGGCACAATTATGTTTTTTTACTGACACATCGTTGATGATATAAGCCAGGATTGACATAACCGCCTGTTTCTTTATGCTTGTAGGATATTATTGATTACTTTAAAGCATTACTAAAGACAGCCTTTGGCTTGAGCTTATACCTCCCGGTATTTTGCAAGGTTCACTTATTGTCAGGCCCTTTATGTTCAGTCAGGATTTAAAAACAAAGATGTTCGACCTTCCTTCATCAAAGCCACCATTTGTTTTCAGAAAAGTCTGAGTAGAAATCAGGCTCGATGAATCAGTCTGTTATTGCAGTGACTTTGAGAAACATAATCCTTTTTCAAAAAATCACATTGATCTATTACAAACCTAAATGCTTTCAATTCATTCAACTTCAGACTCTACATTGTAAATACTATCTCTTCAATGTGATCACACTTTGTCAGTCAAATGACACATTGTAATGGCTTTTATACAATATTGAGTCTTTTTACAGTCTTGTTCAACTTCTCATTTACAAATTGGGCCCCTGGATTCACTGTGTGCTGAAGCTGTTGCATGTTTATCACGCGTTGGCTCAGCAATCAGTCACTCCATAAAGAATGAGCAGATGTGTTTTACAGACTCATAAAATGAACTTGCAACAAGAACTCACATTGCTGCGCTGATACTGCGAACAAATGGATCCAAATTTCCTCTGAAATGAAGGAAACGTTGAGTAAACATGCTTATTTAAGGATAAATGTGGTTAATCAGCTGTATTATACTGACAGCTTTGTGTTAATATTCTCATTTCCATCACACAGTAAAATTCAGCCCATTTGCTGAGCCCCATTTCTGCATGGCAGGCTGTGATGAAAGTGAGGGGGCAAAGCCACCTGTTTCCAGCTTTGCTCTTCCCATCTGCTGAACTTTACCTCTCAGGACCTCTGAGGTATTTGCAGATTTGTGTGTAGGCAAACAAAGCAGTTGGAATGATAATTACACATTCCCACATGTTGGATTTCTTTCATCTCGCCTAATTTATTTGTGCTCGCTGCTGCTGAATATGCAGCATATTGAAGTTTAAAACCTTTTCATTCTTAATGAATGATAATAGATAGTGCAACATGAGGCTTTGACTTGGGCTATTGAATTTAATTAATTGACTGAACAAGAGCCAAGAGGTACGCTAATGGTGATTGATTGAGGGTCTTTAAAAAACGAAAATGTGCTAGAGAAAAGGACTTTCTAGACAATGCCTGGTTTACTGGGCTGAACAAAGACTGAACTAATCTGAAATGTAAATTTATCTTCTCAAATACAATTTGGCTCTGAATATAAATGACAAAGAAATATTCTGAATCATCAAAAACAAGCTTGGAGCTTCTCCTTCTGAATCCCCGTCTCTGCAGAAAGTCTCCTAAACGTCCCCTTTTACTGTAGATTCAATTACAATGGTTCTTCAGGCTGGACTGTTGGTGTCAAGTGGCTGTTCAGGCTTCAACTGCAGCTATTTGTCGAGCCACCAAGATTGTCACCAACACAGCCCTTGTGAAAACAAAGCAGTGAAGTGGACCATTTATCCAAAGGAGCTGTTTGTGGAAAGACAGACACTCAGTGAGTGAAACACCTCTTTTTTGGACGTCAGATTCATGGATTTATAAATAAATGAACAATCTGAAGCAATATTTGAGATATGGCTGACAACTCTGAGCAGTATTGTACTATTGCTCCCTGTGAATACATCTCTTCTTTCAATCGGCAGAGTCACTGGTTAACCAGATTGTGCTGTCACAACCCAGTAAAATATTTTGTGGGTCAGTTTATTCCATGTTCAAACATAAAGCATTTTTTGACAGGCCAGAGTCCAGCAGCATGATTTTCTTCTTTTGCCTCATCTCCATCAAAGTTTGTGCTGTGCTAGCTCTAACGGAGCTCCAACTGTGAGTGACATGAACTTTTCTCAACAGAAGATTTATAACTGAAAAAAAAACAACCCCCCCCCCCCCCCCCCCCCAAAAAAAAAAAAAAAAAAAAACATTTCAAATTTAACCTCAGATGAAAGAGTATCTAATTTAATTTGCAGCTGTGTAATAAGCAGAGTAAGATATAGTACAAAGCTCAAGCAAGGCATCTGCACCATCTGTCACCCAACATTTTCACTTTCTTCTTGGATTTGTTGGTCATTGGTCCAAACAGGAGGGATTGTAAAGGTAGCAAACAGAGCAGCTGGCTAAAAAAAGCAGGCCCTTCTCCTTCTAATAAAGTCACTGATTTCTTCATACAGTAAATAACATCAGCAGAGGTAGAGAAACTGAACACACTTTTAGTGTGATTTGTGATCATTTACACTTTATCTGTGTTCATTACTGTGGCTATTTGTGACACTATGTTTGAAAGTTCAGATGAGTTTTAACAATATTAACTCTTAACATTACTCCTTTTTTTGTCAGACTCATGTCCACTGAAAAGAAATTTCAACTCATCTAAAAATTAATTGAATTATTTTTCTCAAACTTGAATTGGATGTCATTTAAAAAACATATAATATATTTGCTTTGTGACTTTAGTCTTGTGTCAGTTAGATTGCTATCATCTATTGTTTAAGTCTGTACTTGTGAAACAGTTTGTTCCTTTGTACAGCACTGTTTACTATCTGGAGTGGGATTACAATCTACTTGCATGATCTGTCTCATAAGACTCCTTTGCAGCAAGATGAAATTGTACCATGGAAACAAACCAGTTCTTGGTTTTGTGTTTTTAAAATCATTCTTACATATAATGTCAAGGATGGAATTCATTTAGTGGTGATACTCTCTGTTTTTATGTTCAAAGTTTTTGACAGATCTTTTGACTGAATTTAAGCATCTTCTCTTTTTGTAAAAAATGACACCAGATCTGAAGATATAACTGCACTGTTTGAAAGCTTTGGTTCAATAAGAGGCTAAATGTAGGTGTAAATGATCCAAAAAACTTTCAGAGTTTACTATTTTTCTTTCATAGCTTGAGTTGTAATCTAAATCTGGCTGTATTGTTGTGGAACAAACATCTCTAGAGCAAAACAAGTTGTCCACCAGCCCACACTGTAGTTACAGTTAGAAAAGAGAATAAAAAGGTCAGCCTGAAAGTGCTGGCATGCAGTATTTTCCAAATACTTATCACTTCTCAGGCTGTGCATGTCACTGCACAACAAAAATAGTGCAGGGAATAAAGCTCTGTCTTCATTCAACACAAACAAAAACTCAGACTGCAAATAAAACAAATCTGGTGCTTCTGAGAAGACACATGTTGACAAGGCAGAGTCGTGTTCACATAGATGTGTAACTGCACACAGGATTCTGATATGTGCGGATACAAAATAAATAAATAAATAAAACAATAAACCTGCGAGCAGCAATGAACAGGCCCTTGGACAATGTGCCCCTGTCGAGGCATATCTTGGCAGCTGTGCAGCAAAATCTGCCTCAGCCAAAAGCCATGTGAGTGGATGAGGTGTGCTCCTGCAGCAAACATACATGAACATGGACCTCATGTGACTTCCTGGTTTATGGCTAGATATCAGAGTTTCATGAGACACAAACAACAACCTTTAACAACAGAACATGACCTAATTAATTATGCTTTATGGGGGCTTGAAAAACATTCATGAGCACAAATAAAGTGCAAATCCAAAGAAATCGGGGAGTTTTTAATGATGGATAAAAAAAATATTACTTCCTCTTGACATTGGGGGGCACTGTACTTGAAGCTGAAACAGGCATATATATATATATATATATATATATATATATATATATATATATATATATATATATATATATGTGTGTGTGTGTGTGTGTGTGTGTGTGTGTGTGTTCAAGATGAAACACCTAGCATGTGTGTGCATTTTGGTCCTAAAACAACATAAAACAAGAGAGCTATTAAGGTTTTCCTGATGATAAAGAAATGGTCAACTTTGGTGGTTATTTGTGGCCACACCCATTGAGTTAGAAAAAATAATTTAATAACTTTTCATCATCAATGTGTCTAGTATACACAAGCCAAGTTTGGAGTTGATCTGAGAAAAAACCTAGGACTAGTTTGTCCAAATACGTACCCCATAAACATTAATGTTTGTTGTTGCCATTTAGGGGCACTGTACTTGAAGGTGAAAATGATAACATGTATATGTCCGGGGCACAACACTGCACATGTGTGTCTGTTTTTGTGCAGAATGGACATTGGTTGAAAAAATGCCGAACTTTGAGCCCTTGACGTGGCCATGCCCTTTGAGATTATTAAAATCTTGTCATGATTCTTCATCTACAATGTGTAGATGTGTAGGGCCCTAAAAATACACTCACAAATACACACACAAGAATTCCTTTAAAGCAAAACCAGGACTGATGCTCCCTGTCGATCTCTGTTGACATGCACGTTTTACATTATCTTTGTGTGTGTGTGTGTGTGTGTGTGTGTGTGTGTGTGTGTGTGTGTACTCTGAGTACAACAAAGCTCAAGAGTTTATGAGCTGCAGTGTTTTTGTCATGGTGTTTTCTCCAGCTGCCTTCTGCCATGGATATTTTTTGGTGCCAAGCAGGTCTCAGGTGAAGGAATGACAGTCAGAGAGAGAAAGGGGAAAGGAGCTGGTGAAGTCTGCACCTCCTGCCCCACCCATCCATTAAAAGGTAAAACCCAAACTGCACTCCACATGCCGAGGGTAATAGGGGTCCAAATGTGCTTCTGGCAGCTGGCTTAAGCAGTACACACAAACAGAAGCACAAATAAGTGCACGCACGCACATGCACGCAAATGCACACACACACACACACACACACACACACACACACACACACACACACACACACACACACACACACACCTGAGGGGGATTTGCACACACAAACAGCCGACTCCTAACAAGGGACACAATCTGGTCAGGGGTCCCTGGAGGCTTAGAGAGAGTGAGTAGAGGTTGGCAAAGAAAGTGGAGGTGGAGAATTCTGGCACATCGTAGAACACAGAAAATTCTTTCTCTGTATCTCTCATTCTTCCTCTCTTTTTCTGCTTTTCTTTTTCTCTCTTCTCCTCTTTCTCACTATATTTTCTTTCTCCCCATTTGTTCCCTGTTTTGTAACTTTTTTCTTTTTTTGTCTTCGCAAACTTGTTGCTCTTGGTCTCCATCCTTTTGTCCCTCCTTTTAGTCATTATATTCCTTTCCCCTCATCTTTTCTCTTTTATCCCATTTGTTTCTTTTTCCCACCTTTCCCTTTTGTGACTATGTTCTTTTTTTTGGTCTACCTTCGTTTTTCCATAAGCCCTGTTTCCACCAAGCAGTCTGGTTTGGATCAGTACAGTTTGGTACGGGTTCTTTTAAGCCTGATCCTGTTAGTGTTTCCAAAGCCAACCGTGCCCCCTCCTGGTAAGTGGCGTGTAAGCCCGATGCAGATTGCTGCGTCAGTTACGTAATAGCGTGACGCCATAGCAGGATGACACTGTGTACCCCACTTATGAATCCAAAGAAGAAGAAAAACTCGACACAATAAACAAAGAGCAAAGATGGAAGCCATCCAGCAAATTGTCTTCTTTGTGAATGACATGTGGCTCTTTGTTACAAAGTGAAATCAAGCTATGTTTCAGCAAATGCTGTGTGCTGCCAGACGAAGTCTACAGCTGCCGTTTTAGCACAGTAAGTGAGGATTCTTTCCACCAATCAATGGATTGCAGAGTTCTAGCTCCACCTCCTGGGGTCAGATCAGTATGTCTGGCACCTCTATGGAAGGGTCTTGAAAAGTGTGATGGTTCGTCTCAGTTATTTGGGGATCTGTCCCAGGATTACTCAGTGAAAATGTCACAGAATGTGTGCTGTGCTGAGACAAACCGAACTGAACCGCTAGGTAGAAAAGGAGCTTATCTTTCTTTTCTCTCCTTTCCCTATCATATGTACATTTTTTCTTCTCCTTTCTCTTTCTCTTCTTTTTTGCTTTTCTTTTCAATTTTTATTTCTCCCTAATTGTTTCTTCCTCTCTCTGTTGCCTCTCTTAATCGTCTCTTACCATCACTCACTATCACCACCCCTCCTTCTCTCATTTTCTCTCTCTTTTTATGAGTTTTGATTTTTAACATGCTATCTAGCGAGCTCAATAACTGATACTTTTTTTCCTTTGCCGTCTGTGTGGAATCTAAGTTATTCAACTGAAATATGAATTACATGGCTGTGTCAAAGAATCGATTCTGTGCTGTCAATACTGTACAGCATTCATCTTTCAATTCGATATAGTTAAAACATTACCATAAAGATCAAAAGGTTCAAGTACAGTGTGATCGCTCATCTTGTAAATCAATGTGCATAAAGGAGTTTCACCTCTACCTTTGTGGCAACACTGTTGTAATCTGTCAACAATCAGTGATCATTATGGAGGATATTTCTGGGTTGATTTCAAATATATCAGCAGAGAACAAAACTTAGTCTGTGGTGGAGACACCAGATTGATTTTTGTGGTAACTTTGGTTCATGGATTGCCTCAAGTTCATGGATGAGTGTCTGCCAAGAAACCACTGAAGGCTATAGAACAGACGGCTGTTTCTGGGTTTTGTCCTTTTTATTTTCTTGATGCATGAGCAGAGTTCTTCGGTATTTACAGATGTGGTTAACTAAGGATAAAAAGATTAAAAAAGATTTCAAAATTAACATACTCTTATTTTAACTGTAACATGAATTTACACATTCATCCGTCTCTACCACTCTACATATGAGTGGCCAGCCATTTAGCATTGTACGGTTTTGAAGCCAAAATACCCCTCTCACAGGCGGCGCCATTGGCAGCTTTTGTGCAGCCAGAGTCTGCACAGTAGTGGCTATGAGAGAATCTGAGTGGGGCGGTGACAAATACAATAACTTTTTTTCTGTCATTCGGGAGTCTAACCCAACAAGTTTATGAAAAAATCTATATATGAAAGGCAGCTGTCAATCATTGTAAAACCCAGTATAGCCTCGTTTTTAACCTGTTGTAACTAATGAAAACAAGACTTTTCAGAAAAAGAGGTCCTGGATACAAGGAAGCCAAATAATATCTTCAAATTACCACGACAATTAGACATGAGAAATGAGAATGATATCTACCAGGTGATTTTTTTTTTTTTCAAAGTTTGACCAAAGCCCATCTAGAATGACTGGAGAGCCAGATTTCTTTTTACCTATACTGCAGCCAGCCACCAGGGGGAGCCAGATTTTGTGGCAACCTCTCTTTGAGCTGAGCAAGATGACATCCATTTTTATTTATTTATTTATTTTTTTTTAAGAGTCTATGGTCTCTACACATATACCTGGCGAGACAACAACCACTCACACCAGACAAAGCCCCCCACACATACAGCATATGGAGTGGAACATACACATAAAAATGTCAAAAACCCATACAACTGGAGCCTTTTCTACATAGTCTGTGGCTAATGGCTAACCATTCATCTGCAAAAAAGAAAAAAATATATAAGAGAGGGAAAACAAACAGTGTGGGATGCAAAAAAAAAAAAAAACACAAGGAGCTGAATGAGAGAGATGCCAGGGATGTGACTCTAATCCCAGACTCTGGGGGATTTACTGTAATAAGCTATAACAGCTTGCTGAGAGAAATCCAGTTAATTTTATGTCATATTTACAGTGAGAAAAAACAAGAAAAAAGACCAAACTGTAGGGAAAAAGACAGGAAAGAGTAAGGCCAAAGTCTGTAAACCATGACAGAGAAATCCTCAAAAGTACAGAAAGCCATAACAACACAATAACATGCTTAGGATATAGTGACATGTTTAGGTGTTTTGGGACTGATAAGGATAAAGGTGGATATAAACATTATGGATAGATTGATCTTTTCCACCATCTTTTTTCTTGCTTCAGTTTTGGAATACATTCTGCATTTGAGTTAATTGTAAGTCAGTCATATAGTTTAATACAATCCTAAATCCTAAATCAGATATTGTCATGTCCAAACTGATATATTAAGTACCTTTGATTAGAGTCAATTGTTGCTGTGTTCACTTCACAATATAAATGTCTTACATTTTCACAAGCAAAATTAAAATACTTATATCTATTGTCAAATCTTTGATATTCCGTATTCTTTATTTGTACTTAAAGACATCCCGCTCCTTGTACAGGGACAGAAAGGGAGTTTGGGCTATAACCTTGTTGCATTGTCTGTTTCATAAGGCCTCTAGATAGCAGGAAACAATTGCTCTGTGGAAACAAAATTGTGTCTTTGTGTTGTGGTTTTGAAAAGATATTACAGCATGATGTCTTGTGGTGGGGAAATGTCACAAGTTGTGCCCTGAACTGTGCTGTATCTCATTTTGTTTACACATGTCTCCAGTTGGCCTTGGATGTCTGCCTCCAACTCTACAGTGAAGCTTTGTTTGTGTTTTTTTTTTTTTTTTACAAAACCTCCAAGTCACGTCTAGAAATCCAGTATGCTTGAGGAGCGGGTAAACTAACCCATCCGCGTGTTAACTGGGAAGGAATAAATTGGATCGACCAGACCTTGAAGGAGGAATTGTAGTTTTCTTTAACGGCCTGCTTCCTTAACTACATTATGATGTCATCGACTTCATTACACTTGTGCTTGTGGACCTTTCAAGTCAATATCTTCCACTTAGTCCAATACACAACTGATGTACTGGGAAAACAATTCCTTTAGGTGTACTTGTTGGTCTAAAGACACCATGTTTGTTTCAGACATGAAACAATGATGACTTTATTTATAAGCGATGGACTTCAGTGATATTCCTGGCACATGGTGGATAAATCAATTTTAAAAATGAGGCTGCAGCAGCTGTGTCATTTATGACTTATTATCAACTCTGTGTCCTTTGCAGGGGTTATGTTTTATGTGTTTCTGTCTATGTATTTGTGTAATACAACCTTGGTCAAATATTAAAGTCAGTCAGCCAGTACATGGCTTTGTCTAATGACTTTGTCTGTGATGATGTGTGTTTGTGTGTGTATGAACACACACATGGCATGTGTGCACATGGTTTTGGCACTGCTATCAAAGCATCCATTCATATGTGGCTCAAGGATTTGGGTAGTTAGGCGGATCATTGCTCAAAGGACTCACATGAGAAAACAGAGCAATATTTATTCATGTTTAAGACAAGGTTATGAATGATACAGTTAGAGAGGAGATAACACCAGCACAACTGACTGCACGCCACTGACTTAGCACAACTTGGGTTGATAACAGAGTCTGCCCATCATTTATAAAATCCACTCATTATGCACTGCCTCTTCATGTGTTTCTCAAGCAGCTTGGCAGATCCATAAAATCAATGCTTCATGTATAAACATGTATCCAATGCTCTCAAAATATAAATCCGCGTTGACATCTTCATGATTCATAATGCACAAGAGCTGGCTGTAAATGGACTGCACTTTCCCATCCACTGAGACACTTTGATTTCACCCTTTAAAACACAACTCACACAGATGGAGGAGATCGCTGTGAAAGGTGTCAATCTGTCCATCAGAATCTTATCGAACTTACGCTCACGTCTTTTCTAACACCTGGAGCAATGTGTCTGGGAGCAATTTAGGTGTAAGTGTCTTGTACAAAGATTTTGACGTGTGGAGGAGCAGGTTGGGGCTGAACTGCTGATTTACTGATTGTATCCAACAGAGCCAGGATACCCTGAATAAGATGTCATTTTTATTGACTAAACCCAAAACAACAGAGGGGAATTGAAAATGTATGAAAACATGCAAATTTGGTTATCTGGTTACTTTGGTAAATCTTATAACCTTTGTACATAGGCCATAGTCTTCAAAGGTCCTCTATTACATCTTGTGGCCCTGTTCCCACTCTTTCTTCCCAGTTATCTAATCCTTTTACTTAACTGTCCTCTAAGTCAAGACAGAGTCCAAAACAATTCAGCTTTATTTGGAGCCTCCATGTAACAATCTGAATCATTTATCATTTCAGGCTTTGGCCAACATTTTCATGACTTGGGTTTTTGTCTCATTTCAGCTCTGGTATCTTTTTTTTTTTTTTTTCTTTTTTTTTTTACACAAAACAACAACAACAACAACAACAACAACAACAACAACAATAATAATGATAATTAATCAACCTCCTTCCTGCTTCCTCTGCTGGCATTTTGCAACCCACCTCTACCCCAGCTCCCCCGTTTTTGATGCGCTCCCTGCTTATGTCGTTCATGATGGCTCTTTGTGGGCAGGAAGGTGTGCTCTTCCTGCCTCAGGCTTTTCATGCAAGTGCATGGAAGAGCAGGGAGTTCCAGAACAGAACCATACTGCCAAATAAAACTGTGCAAGTTAATAAAGATTATTTTGACTGAGTGGTCCTGACTGAATAATAATAATTATAATCATCATCAACATCATCATCTTCATCATCATCATCATCATCATCATAATAATATCTCTAAAATCACATTTTAGATATTCAAATGGAAGATAATTTTGTTTCTAAACCATTTCCTGGAGGAGTTGCCCCTTCAGTGTAAATATTTTGAAACCGTTCTTCTAAAGAAAGTTGCAAAGTTTTAATATGGGTCTCACTTTACTGAGTCTATGATCTCGTGGCCGTAGTTATGGACCCTCAGCATTTTTTACATGAGGAGTTTCAGATGCTGTCATGAGAGAGAAGAGTTGGTCTTCCAAGGTGCAGCACAAACAGATACAGACTGTCCTTTATTCTGTCAGCTGTTGTTTTTTTAATTATCTGTAACCACTGTGATCTATGTGTGGACAATGTGTAGACCCTCTGTGGTGCTGTGTCTACTGTACTGTTTTGTAGTGCCTTTCAAGAAGAATAAATTCTACTTAACCTAGCATGTTATTTTGGCTGCTTACCTTCACGTTTGGCTTGATGCTTAGCTCGTCTGATATAGACAGCGAGTGAGAGCAACCTTTTATTAATTGCATTAATTACAGTGAGTCATCTAATATGATTCTCCAGCTTGAAGGTAAAGGTCCATCTCCCTAACAGAGATTCAGACAGGGTAAGGCATGACTTTATAAACCTCATTTGGATTATTGCAATCTTTTTTATGTGGACTCAGAGCAGTCATCCATTCAGAGGCCTGCTGCTTATTCAAATGCACCTGCTGGGTTTCTAGTCTGTCATAGGATTAAGTTTAAACTTTCGTTGGGCCCTCAGTGAGTTGGCACTATTCTTTTCAGCTGATCTGCATATTCATGCTTCAGCTTGAGCACTCAGGTCTACCAACCAGTTGCTGCTGGATGTGCCTCAGAGTCGCTCGAGAACACTTCAAATAAGATATGCTCCCACTATCCACGGTTTTAAATCTTTACTGAAAACTTAGCTCCCTTCTTTGGCATTCTTCTCAAGAGAACAAAAATATCCAAACAGATTTGTTGGCATATGTATTTTCTTTATCAAATTATGAGGTGTTGTGTATTGATTTATTTTACCTTTTATTGTCTTTATATGAAAGTAGTTGATTTGACCTTTCATTTTGCATTTTCATCCTTAACCTTGACAATATTAAGGTCACGTGAATCACAATTGAATGTTCTTAAAAAGTGATGTTGTGTTGTTTGACTGACTTTATGAGATGAACTATGGATGAATAAAGCAAAGAGGAGCACACAAACACACGCAGACAGAAAGATGTGATTTGATATGATGTCCGCATAATCTGCATCACTTCACAGACAAGTTACGCATTAAAATATTTCCTGTTTCACTGCATTTACCAACAACTTATGAGCTAAAAACAAATCATAAATGAATTTATGTTGTGGAGACATGTTCTCAAGCAGTTAATTTATTTCTTTTATATTTACAACTCTGTCAACACCCAGCAGCACCCCACTGACATAGACATACCACCATTCTGAAGGAAACACTAAAACTTTCTGTTACTTGTTTGGTTTTAGAGCTCATTGTTCAGCTGCTGAAGGGAAAGAACATTTTTAGACTTGCAGCTCCAGTCAGTCCTGGACTTATTTCACTCAGAATGTATTACGCTGTACAGTCTAAAAGTACTTTTTGTATCATTTGAATTATTTTACTGAACAACTCTCTCTGCTCTTGCACAGTCCTTGCTCAGGAAACATCCATTGTTTTGTATTTCTTCCTGAATAACATGCTAATTCATTCAAATGGTCTAAGATTGCAATCGGTGGAGAAGAGAACACTTGTAAACCATGGACTGCAACTATCACCTCTTTAGTGATGATGAATAGAGCGAGTGATTGAAATGGTTTCAACTTTGAGCATCCAGAACTTGTTGCACTTGGTGGTGTTCTCAATTTCAGCCGGAAAATAAAACAGGACTTCAAAGCTCAAAGGTGTGCAAAACCTAGAAACCACTGATTCAGATTATTAATACAAGATTATTAATCAAATCAATAATTGACTAATTTGCAGTTTTGTCTATCTGTCTAGAAGAACATGTCTTCAGTGTGAGGATCCAAGGTTAACACTTCTGTAAAGTCCTCTCCAAAAGTTTGCTCCCCTCCCCCCTCTTCACATTTATCTGAGTAGATGACATTAACATGTAATAGACTTTGTAAAAGACCTAGACAAAGAGATGTGGCTTTAAACAGAAATATTTGTACTATAAGCTTCTGTTATAACCAAATTAAATGCAGTAAAGGCTATTGATATAGTGTTCTTGTTAAGTCTTAGCTTCAAAATAGGATAAAACTGATTACTCCAATGCTTTTATGATGCCTTTTCTAATGCAAGTTGCATTATTTAACTTTTTGACGAAGCGTGCTTTTTTTTAAAAATTTTAAATTTCACTCTTTTCTCTCTCAAGTCTCCAGGAGTGTCACAAGGTGTCTGTGTGCATCTACTTATCTATCTATCTATCTATCTATCTATCTATCTATCTATCTATCTATCTATCTATCTATCTATCTATCTATCTATCTATCTATCTATCTATGTATCTCTATCTATCTATCTATCTATCTATCTATCTATCTATCTATCTATCTATCTATCTATCTATCTATATATAAATATATATTCTATATATATATATATATATATATATATATATATATATATATATATATATATATATATATATATATATATATATATATATATATATAGAGAGAGAGAGAGAGAGAGAGAGAGAGAGAGAGAGAGAGATATTTATATATATATATATATATATATATAAATATATATATATAAATATATATATATATATATATATATATATATATATATATATATATATATATATATAGATAGATAGATAGATAGATAGATAGATAGATAGATAGATAGATAGATATATTCATAAATTCTCTCAAGACCTCCTTTAACTACTTACAATTATTATTTAAAATGGTTTTACCCTTTTCATATAAACAGTTGTAAGAGTTCTCGGTAAAAAAAAATGTATAAAAAAATAAAAAAACAAAAACAAAAAAAAGTGTAGGAATTAACAAAATATGTCGATATCCAAAGACAAATCATAAAGCAGCTTTGAAATGCCACAAAATCTGTTAGCAGCCCAGTCCAACACAGCTCAGTATGGTTTAATGCTGTGTCCCATCACTAACCCTGGGTACAGTCAAAGACATTTAGTGTTGACCAGTGGTCCATGGTGGGGTACCTAGCAGTTAAAACCCCTGCTCTAGTCCTGAAGCTGCTTGTATCAGTGGTTAGTGTTAGACTCCAAACCTCAAGCCTTTGCTGCATATCAGTTGAAGAATTTCCCCACCTCCAGAAAGTATTCTTACATTACAAAGGAAAATTGCTGGATTGGATACCTTGGAGGAGAAAAAAAGAGGTCGCCCCAGGTTGAGTGATTGGGCCCTGAAATCCATAGGCCTTCTGCTGGACCCACCCCTGTGATTTACTCACCATGTGTGCTGACATTTGTGAAGCAGCCATGTGCAATGCAAATAGAATCAAGTCCATTTATTGCTGCTATCTTAGCCAAACCATAAAATCTGAGCGCTTGTTAGGAGTAAATCAATTGGTGTGTTAACGTGTATGCATGCACACAAATGTACACTCTCACAAAGCAACATTTAATCATCATTTCCAATCAATGCTTCCATTGTTGAAGGAAGCCGGATCCCATAAACACGTCAAGGCTGCAGTCATTCCTCAAATAAAATATTGAGATCTATGCAGAATAAAACAAACAAATGTGATGCTCCTACCTCATGCTACTGTAACAATGTGCCAGAATGTTTCATATCTACATAGAATGGCTCCATATGCAGTGGACTGTGTGCCATGTCTGTGTGGGTGTGGGAATGACAGGGGCAGGCTGAGTGACACTAACAAGGCTGTAACAGGCTTCAGATCCCTTTCATGCCAGTGAGAGGTGAAGGGTGAGAGGAGGTGAGTGGGACCTTTATGGGTCAATAACCTGGGGACATCCAGTAAGACACACTGTATGACAGAGGTGACACCAATATGTGTGTGTCATGGTCTGTTGATGTCTAAGATAACAGTTAGCTGGAGCTCCATCAAGAGGAAATCATTTCTGGAGTCGTTCTATTGATGTCTGTGGAGGAAACTGTCTTAGACAAAATGTAAAATAAAGGGCAGCATACAGTACGTTAGAAAAGTGTTCATCAACCATTAATTAACTATAACATGTTTGATTAATCAAGATCTGCTTCTCCCTTTCTTCATCTTCTTCGCCAAAACCAGCTTGCAGTATCTAAATCAGTGTCAAAAAGTAAAGAGTGATATCACAGCATCTGTAATCATTGTATTTATGTTTTCTTTCTCTAAATTTAACCCACATTTAACACAATGCAGCTCTGTTGTTGCTGAATTCAGGAGGTGTGTGTTCATCTCTGTTCCATCCAAGACTGTAATTAATTTGGGGGAAAAGAATCCAACAGTGAATTGCTTTTCTTTTCTCTGCCCTCTCAATAAAAACACAATCCAAGGCACGGCTGTTGCCAATTCTGCCACCTACTCTGGGATGAGACCGAAGACAAATGTGTGGTGGAAGGAACATGAGGATATTATTTCACAGGGTGCCTGGTGAATTAAGATCATTGTGATGCTTCAGGCATCTGCTGAGGAGTAAAATCTTTCTTTATTCTCAATAAAACATGAAAAAGAAAAGGACCTCCTCAGTGTAATGTTTTCCACTCCTTTAGCGACTGTGCGACTGTGCGGCCTGTACCGCATTAAGCTGACTTGACAGAGTATTCTCATTTGCAGTGGCGATACAGCTCTCTTTGACATTTCCCCAAAGAATTGACTGCTTTGATGGTTTTTCTTCTCTCTCAGGGCTCGTTCCTATTTTGTCCAGTTCACTGTGTGGAAAAGACCTTGCGGCAAGTGACTCATTGTCTTTTCAAACATCTTCAATCCAATTTACGGCGGCCACGTGTCACACTCCATCGCATGTCTCTCTCTGGTCACATGGCTGCGCACATACTCACACACACATTTCATGAGCAGGCCTAACTATGGCATCCACACAAACGAGATTCGGCAAATAAGGGGAAAAAAGTGTCATTTTGTGACCACTTCAGCACCCATGAGTCTGTGAAGATAAAAGCTGGAGGGGAAATGAGTGTAAGTACAATGTGAGACCTCAAGGACCCCAGTTAAACCGTCAGGACACAACTGATATTATCACAGAAAAACAGGGGAGTATTAAAGTGCTGAAACTTATTGTGAACTCCTTGATTGCTGCATTTTATCCATGGTTGTAACAAGTTTTCATCCAGTTTTTGACCATCCAGTGCTGGCTGTAGGTGTCTCTGCTCTCTAACTGTTGATTTAAAGCTTGAAAGGAAATTTTCTTTAGAGTATGAACATAAAATACTGAAAAAAAAAATATACGACAATATTTTATAATCAATTAGAGTCTCAGCTTGTTAATGTGGTTGCACATTTATCAAGGCACAGCTTAAAGTCTGAAAAATCCATCTTCCCCTTAATGTTCTTCTAAACACATTTTGACTTAACTTCAGGGTAAATTTGGAAGGCGTTTGTGTGCATTAAATGATAAAAGTTTCTTTACTTTCAGATATCTTAAACAGAGGAAAAACAAACCATGCTTCTACACCTTTCCTGTCACTGACATCTTTTCTTCAAGTAACCTGCAGTGAAAAGATAAGGTAAAGTTGAGACAAAAGATTGCGCTCACTTGTATAAGCAGATCAGGCAAGATGCTGATTTCTCAGTGAAAGCTGAGTCAATTTGGTAATTAATGTCTTGATGTGGGTGGTTTACTTCACTTGTCATACAAAGTGTTAATGAGCGCACAGGCAGCCAGACATGATTATTCCACAGTGGGAAAATTACGCTAATTTGGGCTACAGATGCAGATTGCAGAAATCAATGAGGGAGAGAGAACGGAGGAGAGGAAGTGACAAAACCAACAACTGTTGGACAGGAGGTGAGGAGAAGAACATGAATACTCAATGAGTAGAGGGCGCGTGAAGCCATGGGCTTTTGGATAAGATCTGCACCAGCAACTATGACCAAAGTTGACTGCATAAACTGAAACAGTCAAACAGGAAAAGTTTGGATTTTAAAACTTCAAGGTCAGGTTCCTTAAATTTAATCTCTTAATGCAAGTATTATCCATCACATATAAAGTACATAGCAAGTTTAGTTAAAGGCTACATACTACAATTAAGAAATTGATCAAAAACAGGTTGCACTTCATATAATTCCTCTTTAAATACCGTTATTTGGGACTTCAACTTTTATAATCACAATAGTCTTCTAATCTTGCCTTAAGCTTTGGCCTTCAAGGTACACTCATGAAAAGGCCAGAAGCTCTCAGACCAGTACTGCCAAATACAAGAAACCAAAATAAACTTTTTTGTTCACTTTTTTTAAGATACAGAAGAAGTCTGTTTTTATTCATTAGTCTTTGATGGAAAAAAACTAACCACTTTTGTTCTTAGCTAGTTGATGTGTGTACATTTCAAAAGCCAATATGCCAGTTATTGTGCTTAAAGTTAGCAAAAAAATATAAATAAAACTGGAGCTGAACAGAACACTCATTTTACAAATGGTGGTGTGCCATTGTTCTCAGGCCCCATTTACACAACAACATTTCATCTGAAAACGCTAAAACGCAGTGAAAACGCAATGGAAAAAAAGTCTGCGTTTACACTGAAGTGCTGAGGGATTGAAAATGCTGTACTAAGCACGCCAGGCCTGCAGGTGGTGCTTTATCTGTCTTGTCCAGAAGCAGCTTTCTGGAGATCTCCATCAAAGTAGAGTTGGTGCGATCATCTGGTGTATTAGGGAATACCAGTGCAAAAGTGGAGCAACAGATGCATATTTTGTATCAAGACAGTCAGCAGATGCAGCAGATTGAGCAGCACAAGCACAACATGGTAGTTTGCGACGATCATAACAACTGGACTGTTGTCCTGTTGTATGCCCTCGCATGAAGCAGAGCGTGATGTCAGCGTTTCCACTGAAAACGCCGGCTTACTGTTTTCACGGCAATGGTATTGGCAGCATTTCAGAAAAATCCCACTCTGGAGGCCGTTTTTAAATGTTTGCATTTCAGGTCGGCTGAAACGCCGTTTCCGTGTAAACACAAGCAAACTTTTGCGTTTCACTCTAAAATGTGTAAATGGCCCCTCAAGTGCCCCCAAAATTCTCCTTTGCTTATGTAAGTAAAATTAAAGTTACAGACATGACCTATTCCACATTTGTGTAAGAAGTTGTTCCACTAATGTATCTACTGCTGACAATTTACTGCATTTCCTTTTTAAAATGTAATGTCACTTACCACCTGAACCTGCACAGAGTTTTGGATTGTGCATCAGCTGTTATTTAGCAGCTTTTTGTGTTGTTTATCTCCGTGTCAAGCTAAAGGTCAGGGCGTAATCACAGGCCGAAACATCACTCCAGCACATGGAGAAAGCAGCTGATCAGCCGGAGGAAAATGTCAGCCAGATATAGAGTGCTGATTGTCCATTAGAACAAGGCTGAGGCCATGCTTGAATGAGATTAGTCAGGACCTCAAGTCCTCCAGATCCACTTTACAAGGTCACACACTCCAAACAAAACAAACAGAAAAACACTGAAAAATTCACCCCAATTTCAAGTGTTTATCTGGTTACACAAGTGTGACAGTATTTAAAATTCAAATTAGTCCTGGTTTTTGTGGGCTTAAAGTGTTTGATTGAACTTAATGTTGGAGTAAGTGACCTTATACTTCTAAACTAACCTCTATGCATCTCTATATATACTGTGACAGATAATTTGTGTGTTTTGTGGGTGCTTGTGGGCTGCCTTAGTTTTTAATATCTTTATCTTTCTTCCAAAAATGATTCCTCCATTTTTTAAGTGTAAGCATGAAATTGTGCTTAATGCAGATAAAGTTGCTGCAGTTTCATTCTGTAAGTTAAGTAGACAGTTCTTAAGGTAATGAATAAATATAAGCTGCTAAATATTTCAACAGTAGGGCATACCTCCACAGGTAGAAGGAAGGCTGCAAATCCCATTACCTAAAACTGCATGGTGAAAGAGGAGACAGAGAAAATGAAAACGATGGAGCAACAGACAGTGTGTACGACTGTGAGTATGTAATAGCCGAAACTAAATCAAATAAACTGTTTACCCTTAAGGATGCACATATCTTTGTTTACTTTGGCATCCTTATGCAGTGCTTTCTTTTTTTTCTTTTTTCTTTTTTTTTTTTTTTGTTGTGAAACAAAAAATTGCTATCATATGAATTACATCCCTGTGCCTCACAAAACTACCTGGAATTGGAACACTAGGAGACTGAATAAAGATTTGCTTTTCACCCGTTTGTCAAATGTATACATTTACTTAATGCAAACAGTCCTACTGCAGAATCAAGAGCACCTGCATACGGTGGGACACTGGTACATGGACAGACATGATGATTTTAGCCATCAACAAAAACCCAATTACCAATGACCTTTTCAGCATGTATCACATTATTGTCAGCAAATCACATTTTCTCTGACTCAAGAGAAAATTCTGACATTTTGAGGAGGGCACTTTTGACCAGAACTCCATACCATGTTCTTCCTACTGTCACTGCAACCTTGTAGATATTTAATTTTTCTCCACTAGAGAGGCACCATAGAGACAACTCAAGAAGTTTGTTCACCAAAGGGGTATTTTACAGGAAACACAATGGCAGTTTGTCCAAAAGGCTCAAGAGGCGGTTCAGCTATATTAATTGGGTGGGAGCTCAAGAGGAATTCAGACAGATCTCATTTCATAAACATCCCTGAGGGGATTTACCGTATTTTACCCATGAAACAGCAGAACTGAGTCACAAATTCTCCACTGACAGGGCACCATTAGGAGGATTTCATTACTCTTTCTTAAAGTTTAATTTGTTCCACGCTAGATGGTCACACTTTTGTAATCATTATATGAGGGACCTTGCACATCATTGAGGGGATTTGAAGATGACTAAGGGCCAGTCCCAATTGTCACTCTTTACCCTTCCCCTTAGCCCTCTGTTTTGAGGGTCAAGGGGAAGGGATGTGTTAAAAATAACAAAAACATTGCTTTTAAATAAGATGCCACTCAATTAGATGCTAGCTGGCTGTCATGGGCAGAGCAGCTGATTGTTCACTTCCAAACAGAACACATTTTTAAAAAGTGATGATAAACCAATGTCAGATTAGGGTGACATATTCACAGTAAACAGAATTCACTACGATGTACTGCATTACATGAGTAATGAGACAGCTAAGCTATGAATGCTTGTGCGCTAATGCGAAGCTAATGTAAACATTAAGCTAACATTACTGGAAGCTATATTATGTAGCTTCTGAATACCAAACGTTTGCTTATCATAGCTTATGCAGCTAATGCAGCTCCTGAAGCTCCTGAATACAGCTTAGCTGTTAAAACATTCATGAAATATGGTTCATCGTAGTGAAGTCTGTTTGCTATGAATATGTCACAGAATTGGGATTGGCCTTGAATCAGAATTTCAACACTGAAAGGGCATCCTATTTGATTTTAAAACTTTCTACACTGATTGGACAACCTAGAGTCCAGTTATTCCATTTTTATGTGATACAAAAAACACCAAAGAGCAAATTTAAATTCTTGTTTCTGAAATTAGAAGCAAGGCTTAAAAAAATAATTTAGTGTTTCTCCTCTATGCGGGCAACATAAACAACAATTTATAACAAAGTCACCACTCAAAAGGCATGCACTTTGATTATTTCTTCCATGTTTTGCCACAAGTAAAAAGTGGAGGGTCATGTTATATCTGCCATTGGGCTGATTGAAAAAAAAAAAAAAAAAAAGCTCTGGGTTTATCCAAAAATCCACTACTTGTGATAAATGCCATGAATCTTACTGCTGGGAGTTTTTATGCTTTACTGAAGGTTTGCAAAATCAACATAATGCAATTTTCTGTAACATCAAATTCAGGGAAGGACATTTTTACAACCTGCACACAGCTTGTAAACCATTTTTTCACAGTTCACAGTCGACTGAGCAATGTGCTATGTGTGAGATGATGTTAAAATTATACACAAACTGTTTGTTTCTCACTGAAGAGATGCTTCAAAATTAAACCCAGATTATCATCAGACTCCTACATACCCATGTTTGCTCTTAATCTTCCTCTTGTTTCTGATCTGCTGCAGTATTACTACACCATTCTTCAATTCATTAATATATGCATAGTGTCCAACATAAGCAAAGTGTGGTTAAGCCTCATTCATACGTAGTCCATTTAAAACCCAGGTTTCAATTATTTTAAATAGAATTCTGGTCTCAAAGTGTGAATTATTCTCCATGTTTAGCCCCTTAAATTACAAATATATCACCTCCTCATATCACTGCTGTTAATTTTCCACTACATTAGTTCGTACATTCCAAGAACTCTGTTTTCCATTTATTCCACTAAAATATGATATCCCACTTGGAAATAACTTAAACTGACATGCAGTGGGCAATCCATCACCCTGCAAATGTTTGTCAGCCTTCTGTCCCCTCAAAGGTGGAATATCATCATGTGTCAATAATGCAACTAGGGTCTGTTTTGAATTCCCTATTGGTACACTAGAGTATGAAGTTGGCTGTGGGATAAAAAAAAACCCTCTGATGCCAAAAACAACCAAATCCCTTTTTTCCACTATCAAACATTCCTGGCTCAGTGTCTGGCTCTGGTGTGTGACTTTTATGCACCACGGCTTCTGGATACAGCGCTTTTATGGCGGCCAACTTTGATATCTTTAATTTTAATGTGTCCTCAAATGAACTACTGGTTTAGTCCCTTAATTATTAAAGAATAGTAATGATGAATGTTTTACCCTGGAGAGCAGTTCCTGAGTTTGGTGCGGTTAAAATAACATAAAAAGATGACATAAGGGAGATTGTCCAAATATTGCCAAGTACTTGTTAGATTAGAACTGTTTTATCTGAAATGAAAGCATTCAAATGCAGTCTATTGGTGGAGCGTTGTGTTGTTATTTATACAGATCCTGCAACAGTGTGGTATCAGTGAGGGCTTTCATTCAATGCTACAGCAGCAGGGAACCAAATCAGAAACAATGAAAGTGATGTGTAACATACAGATGTTATCTTTCAGAGGGAGACGTACGATAAATAACAGCAGCTTGTGTTTCCAAACAATGACAGTGGGTTAGCAGCATGTCATACTTTTTCTTGTTCAGATTCTGCAGACTCAAGCAAAGTTGTTCTAACTTGTGATCACCAAGATAAAAAAACATTTAAAAAATGCTAGGTTTAAGTGAGTGGTCGTAGTTAATGGAATATGATTGATTGAATCTGTATAACAATGATGATAATATGTAGATAAAAAAAATCCATATTCCAAAAAGAACCAGGTCAAAAGTGGGGGCTGTTTGGCAGGGACCAAAACATTGCAATGATAAAACTTGGCAATCAGAGGATAATAGGCTTTTTGACAGACATTGACGATCCTTCGACACAGATATGTAAAAATCCTTGTGCTTATTGTTTTTGATTCATAAAAGCCAAAGAGAACTAGCATTTTCATTTTTAAAAGTATTTTAATTGACAAATATTTAGAATTATAACTGCATTTATTGTCTGGTTTCATTCAGTTGGCTCTTTTTAACTTTATTTAACCAAATGAATAATTTGGATGTAGATCCACTTAGCTTTGAATGTTGTTAAAGTAGCTGCTTCCTTGTTTGTTTTTTGGGTTGTATCTGTGTGGCTGTTGGAGTTTTCTATTTTTAACAAGAGACGTTTGCACAATGTGGTGCTGCATACTGGTGTAAAGTAAAAATTAGGAAGAAAAAAAAATCACTGTATTAGGAAACCTAAGGTTTTCCAATATAGGTACAAAGTCCACTTAAAAATACCAAAATGAGGACAATTTCTGTCTTTTAATTTCTTTTTATTTTCCTTAATTAGCCCTGGTATATTGTAGAAGAAACTGCCTTAGTAATCTTCTTTTCCCTTTATATATATATATATATATATATATATATATATATATATATATATATATATATATATATATATATATATATATATATATATATATATATATATATATATATATTTTTTTTTTTTTTTTTTTTGACATTCTGTTGTTTAATATTTTGTATCTGTTAATGGTACCAACCTTAATAATCCTCAGTAATTTTAAATGGTGAATTGTCCATAGTCATTTTTGAAAGGTTGTACAGTGCAGCTCCTGCAGTTGAAGAAAATGCAAAGCGAGGAGCAGGGAAGGTACCTGCCAGAGTGCATTGACATGCATCCTCACGCCTGCTAAAGGGCAGGTGGAATATCAATGTGTGGATCATCAATTGACTCAGTGACATATGAGTGGGTTATTTTCTGAATCCATACCCTTTAAGCATTTAAAAATAGCAGTGTATTAAGCAGCTTCCAAGGTGTAGCCTGCAAATATGCAACCCCTATCAATGGTTGCGTGAGTGTGAGATCCCAGCTTGTCCAATGCCCATCAACTTGCTTTCTGGTAGAGAATGGTTTGTTAATGATGTGCAGTTCAGTGTCATTGATTTATGGCTGCCATTGCTCAGTGCTGTACACCTGCTGTGCTTTATTCAACCATCCTCATCTGAGTGAAACTGGCTCCTGTTTAAATCATTTTTACAATGGGGCCATACTGCACGTGCCTCTGTCCATGGGTGTACATTTACAAATGCCAATTTACAACTCTACCATCGGCCTCTCCCTGAAGTAACAAATCACAGGGTTCAAGATGATGCTCCACCTGCAGACAGACTAATGAGAAGTACGTGTGCACATCTCCACAGGTGTCACTGAAAATGTGTTTCCCATGTCAAGAGACAAGTGACGCAAATGGAAGCTGGAGAAGCTCCTCGCAGTCAGGTGGAATCCATTGGTTCTGCAGCTGTAACCATCGATCAAAAACACAGCACATCTTTGTGATACAGTTCGTCTCCCCACTTCACGCGTGACTGGAACCCCTTTCCGGGATGCCGTGCCGAAGCACCTAACAGAGTTATGGTGGAGTAGTTACCCTTGCATGAGATATCCATCACCGTCCTCAGTGTGATGTTGGATCAAAGAGGCGCTGAGACAAACAGTATGTGAGATGTAGTAGTGGATTAACGCTGGGACTCTGAGAGGCTGTTGTTGTGTTTCTCACAGCTTGAAGCTGTTATTCCTTGTGGGGAAATGAATTCCCTTAATGATTTTTGCTCAGTGGCTTCAGGCTACTTATTCTCCCTGCCTCTCCACATGCTAGACAAAAGGTATGACTTAGTTTGTCATCGCTGTCAACCTGCTGTTGTTTTCCCAGTCTCTGTGGGCAGAAGAGGCCCCAGATCTGACAGTGCAGCTGAATTTTACATTTATGTCTGCAATATGAAAAGGAAAACAGATCCCTATTTAATGATATCTGAGCCTCATCTCTAAGCTGTACACCGTGCATTTAAGGGAACAAGTAAACGTCCATTGAGATAAAAAGATAAAGACATGCAGGGTTACTTTTAATAACCACAGGAGTGACAAACCAAGGAGACAGGTAGTAGAGTGAGCGCCAAGAATGAGGCAAAAGTGAGAAAGAGTGTGTCTCAAGTGACATGTGCGGTGGCAGATGCAAAGGTGTGGATTACGTCTCCGCACTAACCCAACAGATGTAGACTGTTGGTGTGTGAAGCGTGTAAGCAGGTGGGCAGGTTGGACTAGTTCACACATTAAAAACAGTCCACACGCTGCATCAAAATCTCATGTTCTCCAGCAAGCACAGAGAACAATGCTCCACACATTTTTTAACAGTTTAAGCTGTGAAATTTTGCAACCAGGTACACTTTTTTCCAAACACCTAAAATGTCAAGTAAAATGAACAAAGCAAACCAGGGAAGAGAATAAAAAACCTGCTTTTAGCATTTACAATGTACAACAAAGCAAAGATATACAAAAAAAAAAAAAAAAAAACTGATGTGATTGTTTGTCTCTCTTGGTGTATCATCTCTGGCAGCTGGATGATACATCTGTACTTACTTATCTCTGACTGTTTCCTTCCTAAACCCCTCTATGGAGGTTTGCTGTTATCCCAGTGATTTCTCCATTCTCATTTCATTCAATATAGCTTTTATTTTCTGCCACTTTTGCTCTACTAGATGATGCTAGGGAGCTCAGAATTGCTCGCTGATACAATCTGCTACAGGATGTGATACTTAATGGCTTATATGTTTGAATGCTTTTGTGTCGTATGCATGAGCCCACGGGGCGTATGTGTATTCAGACAAAGTGTTCTGCACAGGCGTGCGGGATGAAGGTAATTTGGTGAGGAGGGGATCTCTGTCTGTGCCAATACCTGGACACATACATCTTCAATCTCCTCCATTTCGCCACAGACTGCTGCTGCATCCTCCACCGCTGCATGGAGCTTTATTATATTTGTGCATCCAGTGTGTAAAAAAGAAAAAAAGAAAAAGAGAAAAAGAACAAAATGCACTTGGCTCCCTAATGGAGTGCTCCGGAGCCAGGCAGGAGTGGCTACTGGCTTGTTTACCAACCATCACATCCTCACAACACACTCACTGCTATTAATCCAAAGAAGCACAGAGAGAAGTGGTGGAGAGGGGCAAAGGAAGTCTGGAAAAAGGAGACCGGCTCAATCTTTCATCACTGTTTCTCCTGTTATTTTTTCTTTTTTTTTACTCCAAGAATAGATTTAAAAGCCATTATTCTCTAGATCCGGTCTGTTCTTCCTTTCATCTCTCCCTCCTCAAAGCAATTCCTTCAGATGCTGATGTTAACAGGCTTTTGACTTGCAGTGTTCAAGGTTAAAGCGTTATTTATAGCCTGCAGCAGCACTCTGCAGAAACTTTGCTGCACTGTTACTAAAAGCAAACGCGACCTGTTGCTATGGTCTGCTGAACTTATATACTCAGACATGGGTGTAGCTCAAGCAGAGAACCAGCACTTCTTATTACTTGAAGTGCTTTGTATTTATTTATCCAGGGCTTGACATCAACACCTGCCAACCCACCAAATGCGGGTGGATTCCAGCTGTGGCGGGTAACACTGCCACTCCTACTAGCCACTTTGGCGGGTTGAGTTATTTAATGGTAGTTTTCTGAAACAACATCTATAATTCTAAATTAATTGCAATAAGAGACTACGACACTGCATCTCCCATGAGCACTGCCTGCACACAGTGCTAGCTCATTGGTCCATTCGTAATGTCTTCTGTTCAGGATCTAAGACTTCATCTCCAGCCTGAACAGCGTGACAGCTCCTGATAACATAATTAAAACGTCACTCACGTCTTTTTGGCTCTCCAGTGGAAACAGATTAAAAATCATTCCCAAACTAGTGCCAAAACTCCCTTAACTTTTTAAAAGTGAGGATGTTCATTTGATGGAGCTCATTTAAACTCAAACTGCACTGTTCTCACCAGTAACACTCACCCAGGAGCTGTAGGAACAATATTTGAAGCTCCTAATATACAAACATTTATCAAAGTTATATAATATATTATATGTAAAAAGTTCACTCTGGAAATACTGTAAACAAACCAAATCATTCTAAATAAATAGAACTTAGAGTACAGTATGACAACAAAGTGACTTATAGTCCAGAAAGTATGATGCTTACTTTATTTCTGAAAAATTACCTTTGTAAATAAATATTTAAGCAGACAGCGTTTCTTGCTAGTTTTTTCAGTTTAGTTTTTATCTTTTCAAGTAACCCTTAAGCACAACAAATTTCATTGATTGCAATTATAAACCCCTTTTATGACTTTGTCTCAATAGACTGCATATTTTAATATTTAAGGAGCACAACCATACATACATCTGTTTTAAAACTGAATACCTGATGATGACCTGTAGCTTTAAAGATTTATGTAGTCTTAGTTTGAGTGTGCATGGGGGTCATGTACATTTAAAAAGGTTTTGAATATAGTACCAGTAAACTTTAGCATGTCATTGTCAGCTTTAATCATATTAAACATAATTATCCAACATCAAAATCATGGCTAGTGAAAACACTGAGAGGCTAGTTACTCTGGGAAACCACTAGCCACAGTGGCTGGTGAGTAAAAAAGTAAGCGTCAAGCCGTGTATTTATCCCAGCAATTTTTGCTGCAGTGCAATGTGTAGCACAAAGTATTTGCTGTGTTTTAGCTCTCCTCTGTTTTGGTCCCCACCAATTAATGGCTCTTATAATGACAAGATGATCAAATATATCTTTACTTGCACTGACATTTTCAGTCAAGTCTGTTTTTTATTTTATTTATTTTTTTATTTGTTTTTTATACCACATCATTGGTATCACACCATGCAGACCATTTCATCTGTTACCATTTGTGATGTTTGGCAATCTGGTTGCCTTTTGCAGAGGCAGCAGCCAGGGTTGTGTAATACACATTGAATGGATATAAATATTACCAGCAGAGCCATTGTAGTAAAAATAAAATAAAATAAAATTTGACAACAATGAAGCCAAAATGACCCAGCTTCTGGCATTGACATATTGTGCTGTTGATTTATTTTGGAGCATGCACAGAAGTGGGCAGACTGGCTGAGCTTTGGGATTGAAGTCAGGCTGTGTCTGCTCACCAAAATACACATTTGACCTTCCAGTGAAACAGAAATGATCCTTCAGGTCTGGCAAACAGATTTGGTGTAGGTTTGAAGAGAAGTCTCCAATGTATGAATGTCGTGACAGCATTTATTATGTTTTCTCACCGTTTCTCATTTACTCTGCCATATGGTATAAAACACTGCAGTAGCCAGCGTTTGTCCACAGGGCTGTCGGTCATGATGCCGCACCTGTACCCAATTAAGACCGCACTTCACCTGTAAATGAAATAACCAGCGAGGAAAAGCTCATAATCATTACATCTTATGTTAATGAGAAGTCAACAAAATCCGGGATCTCTATTTCTGTGTCACAGCTGTCATATTATTAAATTGCTTGTCCTATTACTCTGACATTGAAACTGAAAAGATTCAAGATTCAAAGTGTGTATTGTCAAGTGCAGAGTAAGGAAATGTGTTTCTCCTGACCTGAACCTGACATTGTTGCTAGGCAGCGCCCTGTTGGCTATGGCTGCCTTACTTTGTATGGCTCATTTGTTGGTCATGGACACCAAATTTTTTGTGGCTTCAGCAATATTTTTACTACTTTTTCTCCTGTGTTTGTCTCGAGATCCTACATGTTACCATGACTGCATTGTTTCCATGTGAACACAGCTGTTAGCAGCCTGTAGCATGTCAATGCTAACTGGCGTAAGGCCTGATGTCTTCCCACAAGGTGAGGAGAAGGAGGTGAGGATGACGTGCTGGTTCTCAGGTGTGAGCTAAGAAGTGAAGACATTGACCTGTACTTCCATCCATCGTTGTTGGGAATGAAAGCTCTATCTCCAATGAGATGGGCGAGCTAGCTGTGCTAACCCAGCAACAGAGGGAATACCACAGGGCAGAGTAGCATCATGCTATTCACAGACATGGCTAATGAAGCTAACATCAGACACCAACGCCACATTGGAAGAGCTTCACCTGCTGTGAGCAGACAGGATCTAGGAGATATAGACTGAACAGACTGCTGAAGAAGCTCAGTCCTGGACCCTGTGGAGGTGGAGGCTGGCTGAACTGGACAATGATGGACAAGCTGTCATCATCTGTTTTCTTATGGACCTTTTTGCACTTTCTATACACTGTCTTACTTTTGTTGTCTTAATTGCTGCTGTGACTTCAATTTCATTGTACTTGTTACACTGACAATAAAGTTCAATTCTCCTGTATTCTATTCTATTCTACTCTATTCTATTCTATTCTATTCTATTCTATTCTATTCTATTCTCTGTCCAATGGATATTCTGTCTTTGCTGTCAGCAATGAATGCCAAAAAGTAAATGTTAAAAAAAAAAAATAGCCAAGAAAAATAAATAAAAATAGAAATAATAATAATGACATACATAACAATCTGTGATTCTTACACTCCTGCTGGATATTTCAAGTCAGATGGCAGTGGAAAAGAGAGAGTTTTGAATAAATAGTGAGTCATGGCAAAACCCATTTCATCCCATCACCAGCATAATCTCAGAATCACGGCCACTGCGAAGGGCTTGTTGAGTTTGTCAAGGACCTATTGAACAGCTCTTCTGTACCTCAGCTACAGCAAAAAACAGATATTTCTCATCGCAAAAACCTCTCACACCATGTGATTTAATGATATTAGGTTTTGCTTGGTTGGGGATTATCATTTATCAATACAAGCACACTATGAAACCCATGGTGGTGTAATGTAGCTACTGAACACTAACAGCACATGCATGGAGGGGTTATTGATTTGGGCGTGTTAGAGAGAGCACTGAGTGTACATTTTTGATGAGAGGCTGCAGATGGAATATTTACACAGTACGACAGAAACACTGGCAGAGTTTAAATGTTCCTGCATAAACTAAACACAAGAAGTGGATCCACTTTTAGCTTCCTCAGGCTACGAGGTGTGTTCGTCCTCTACTGGATAAGGTGTCAATGGACAGTTCTGTAGTGGAGAATGGAAAACAACAACATCATTTGAGCATGGGGACTTGAGACACTTGTGGTTTGTTATTGAATCTGTTGTGTTTGTGGATGATGTATGTGAGGACCAGCCTCCCCAAATGGATTAATACTATAACCAGTTCCAGATGGCTGCGACATCTTGTTCCCCTTCCTGTGATCGTTTTAATGCTTTATTGATTGTTGTTGTCCAGGGAAGCAAACCCTGCATGCAGTCACACACGCACACACACACACACCAACTTCCACCATCTCCAAACACTCCCCCATCTATAAACCTACAATCCATTTTTCATGGCGCTCCGGGGTGATTATGCCCCAAGCTGATTGGACACGCCTTCCATCCACTCATACTGGCATGATGGTGAGGCACACTGGGAGGTGGAATAGGAAGTGGACGTGACATAAACACTTAGAGCTCAACACTGCAGCACAGGGCTGAGAACAGAAGCATAAACCTTCTATTTCCTTCAATTTTCAATGGAGTTAAAAAATGCGGAGAAGGTTTGATGAAAAGTAAACCCGCAGCCAGTCTAAGCAGTGATATTCTTGCTCCAAAGCTTTTATACACCAATCAACCAAAGCAAAATATTGAGACATGTTTCCTCAAGAAATCGGCAGCGAAGGGAGATGTTGTGGCTTTTAATAGAGATATTCGAAGAAAAACAAAAATAATGTCATAACATTTTCAAAACAGAGTGATAGGTTGCAAAGCAGTGTTTGCAGCAGAAGAAGCAGAGTTGGCAGAGTTTGACTCGTCACAAAAGTAAATGAAGAAGTCTGACGTGAGATCAGCAGATTGTACTATTTTTAGAGACAGAGCATGCTGTGA
The DNA here is from genome assembly GCF_033239565.1 of Halichoeres trimaculatus. Classification (NCBI taxonomy): domain Eukaryota; kingdom Metazoa; phylum Chordata; class Actinopteri; order Labriformes; family Labridae; genus Halichoeres; species Halichoeres trimaculatus. Next base: position 22,917,509 of record NW_027437192.1, read on the forward strand.
TATTAGACAAATGAGGAAGTAAAACACGATACAGACTAGACTTAACATATCTGCAGCTGACAAACACAGGGAAAACATCTGGAAGAAAAAAAAAACACACACATCCCACTATGTGAGCAAATTAAGGCCAATAAAATCACTTACCTATTAATGGTACAGGAAAAATCTCACTTAGACGGCACTGATCGATTTTATTTAATTAATGTATTCCTCAGATTCTTGGAAGGCATGTTCAAGTCATGAATAAAGAGAAAGAGAGAAAAAAAAGTAGATAAACACAGCTACCATCACTGTTGAGTTTTATTAAAACTGAAACTAAGAATTCACAAAACAAGTAAGTACATAAATTTGTTTTATAAATCTCACTAGTCAGGGATTTTATCAGTTTGCTATTTTTAATAGAAGTGCAGTTTCAAAGTTATAGTGTACAGCTTGTTGTGATTTAAAACACCAGCCTACAATACAGCATTTTGGCAGTCCACTGACCTCTACATTCATGATCCCCTAATACAGCTCCACAATGAAGAAAATTTACTGGTTATTTGATTTTTTGATTTTGATTTTGTATCCCTAAAGTAACCATTTCTAGATAATGTTGGACATTTAGCATGAGCTAATGGAGTGGGAGTTAACCTGAAGTTAACCTGACAAATGCCAACCCTGCTTTTATAGCACAGAGCTCTCGTGTGTCTAAAGATGTGTTTTGTTATTCTGGAGAAGCCTGGTGTCATTTGCATGCGACATAATGAAAGCAAACACAGTCAAAGGCTTTGCTTACAGCATAGTACTTTGGCACAGTGCTTGTGAAATCAGGTGCTACACATTGTCGACATATGTGCCCTGGTGTCTGGAGACGGCTGTGGGGATTTTATAAACAGAAGTAAAAGCTTTGAGAACAATACAAAGCTGCTGTTCAAGTGAAAGACACTTATAGATGAATCAAAACTGATTTACTGGCTTTCATACTGATACCACATTAGATGTAATATTTAGCTGATTAAACAGGAGGGTGTTAGTTGAGGTTATCTCTTTTTTATTGCAGTATTTCTTTACCTTTGTGCCAAGTGTTGTTTGCCTTTGCTGAATCAGTTTTTGACAGTCGGGTTCTACAAAAACAAACATGCTTCTTTCCGTGGTGTGATTTCCCAAGCAATATTTCCTTCGCACTGTCTCCTTTGGACAAATCTCCTTCCTGTTGAAAGGATTTGTTCATCTTAACGTCAATAATTAGATTGATGCGCCTGTCATTAACTGTATTTGTGTTTTTATCTTCCTTCACACATGGGACAAGGAATTTTTCCATGCTCTCACATGTCTGCTTCATGTTCGGGTTTCATCATTCACAGATGGGCTTTTATGTTTTTCATGTCAAAAGGATTCCCATGTGACACGACTGTTCCAGGTAGATTAGGCAAAGCTTGGCATATGTAGGGCTTCCTGTTATTGAGGATGGAGTGCTGTTTCTAAGTAATACAGTCAGTAATACAGTCAGAGTCATTATGTGCTGTAAGGCAGACTGTCATGCCCTTTATACACAGAAAAATAAGCTGAGGATACTATATTTATATAAGAGTGAATAGTTTTCACAGCCAGGCTGTGTTATTTACTTGATTCTGATTTTCCAGAGCACCATAACATTTGTTATTCTTTCTCATAAACAAAGTGATGGTGGAGAAAACCAAAACACAACATCAAATAAATCCCACAAAGGAGACTGACTCTGTTTCCACTCAGTAGAGCTAGCATTTACCTTCTATTTACATATTTGCTATTTGTTATTTGAATCCCATCTATGAATACCCAAAAAGAGAGACAGTGTTTTTCCAAAAATATGGAACTAGTCCTTTAACACGATTCAAAAGCACAAGTTTCAGTAGTTTGAAGGATGCGTGACTTTTATGTTGCAAATATTCCAAATCTTTCTGTTTCAACTCGCAACCTTGATGTAAAACAGCCTCAGAGTGTACAGTCATGCACATTATGTATGAATGTTTCTGCTTCTCAAGCCCTCATGGCCATGATGGAAGTTTTCTTGAAATTATGCCCACCCTTTGTGAGGAAAAATGCCTCTCGTAAAACCGATTCCCATGTGACCCCAACACAGAAAACTACCAGAGCTGTTACAAGTGAAAGTATTGCACATATGGGAAAGAAAACATCCCAAAAATATATTGCTCCTGTTACAGCAGGTACTGCCGGTGATTCTTCTTCCTCTTTTAACCCAACCCAACTCCACTCTCCTTAACCAACCCCGGAGTGCAGTGTCCGTGGAAGTGCAACTGACTGCACTCTCTCAGAGTGTTTATTTTATCCCCTTGCGGACCACAACAAGGCCTGTTACCCTACTAAACAAATCAATGTAAGGTGTAAAAAAGTAATGATGTGACGCTGAACTCTAGCACCCAAAGCTATGGGCTACTAAATCAGCCCCAGTGCCAGGCAGTTCGCGCTGAGTGCATGATTAAGCAGCTCTGACTGAGGGGGACTCACAGGTTTAGCTCATAACTCAGGCCTGTCAGAGCATCATGGAAGCATTTTAAACAAATAGAGCATGGTGAGGCCTGGAACTTGGGAATAACTAACTACAAAGATGACTAAATAACTTTTTTAAAAAAAGGTAAGCCACAAAACACAGTTCACCTTCTTGTTTTTCTCTCCAACTTTACTTTCATGTTTGCTTGCCTTTACATAAATACAACAAATAATGATGCAGGGGTAGTGATATGTAATTAACCTCAGATGTTGTGAAACAGGCTGACAGTACTTTTGCTTGCAATAAATTACTAAAGCAACAAGATGTATTTATTTTTAGTGCCAGTTGCTGCCATGAGGTTCATTTCTGGTGAAACAGTTTCAAGGATGCACATTGAAGATGCCCAATCCCAAGAATTGCAGTGACTGACACGTCAAGCAGTTTGAGGAAAGAGTAATTACATCTGTAAAAGATTTTTTTTTTTTCTAATTTGAAAAAAAAAAAAAAACACAAAAAAGGCAAGAGGTGCAAAGCCACAAAGTACCATTTTCAACAGGGGTCACAATAGTTATCTGATTGAGTTTCTTATGGTAGTCTTGAGTACAATAACTCAGAATGTGTAAGCCCCATCAGACACAAGGCAGAGATTCTGCGCTGTCAATAGGCATGGACTCATGCCAAACACAATGCAGGGTGTGCTTATGTTTGATGCAACAAACGTGTGTGTGAAGCTTTCACCATAGTAATCAAAACAGTAACAAGATAACACAGGAAGACATAATATTCCCTCTTTTTCAAGATACAACTGATTGATGTTGAAGTTTTACATTTAACATAAGGAGTAAAAAAAAAAAAAAAAAAGGTTTCACCAACAGAACCTGCAGTGCTTGACTCAAATGTGACTTTAACCAAGCAAAACACCATTATTTCCTGCAGAAAATTGAATAGCACCACAGCGGTTTTTATTGTTTTTTTTTGTATGTGTGTGTTTTTTTTTTTTTTTTTTTTTTTTTTTAGATGTGTTTACAGCTGGTGTGGTGAACTGTGTGGTTATAAGGTACAAGCCTGACAAACTAAGACATAGATCATCTGCTGTTCAATCCCAGGACTCATCAGCAATCATCATCTATCACCATATGGTGACAATGCCTTAAGGAACAGATGCCAATTTCTCAGTTATTCCAGTAGTGCCAGCGGTTCAACAGGTTCCAGCCAATACATATTATCCATGCATACCGTGTCTCAGTCTGTAGCATCCCCTGAAGTAAAAGCCAATAAGAAACACAGAGGCTTCACTTCACTCCACATTTAGACTGGTATTTAACACTTCTGATTCTACAATTTAAAGTCAAGTCAGTTGATACAGATTATCTGCTGTTATGTTAACCATTCAGAAGACTTGGGGCAGAGTGATACATGGAGTTTAAAACTTGTTGTGTTGCAACCTTAATTAGCGCTCTGTCAGGGGACCAGCTGTTGTATAATTCATCTTACGCATGGTTACAAATTTTGACTTCGGGGACAGATGATGAGCATTACAGACACTGAACTCTGTACAATACTAAAGAGGGGCTATTATGTTTTCCCATATTTTAAACATAAATATTGATTCACAGTGTTGGATGCCCAATGAAACCATGTGCACATGTTAAAACTGCTGTAGATTTGATGAAAGGACGTCATCCCATAAGGACCTTAACCACATGTTAGAGGGGAGGGCCTCCAAGATATGGCCATGGCTCTGCCCGATAGGCCTCCAAAGGGCTAGCCTATCAGAGGGAATGGGGTTTGCGGGTGGGGAGCCTTAAACAGACGGTAGCTATAATGAAGCTTTTCTGACAGAGGCTGAAAAAAAAGAAAAGAAAAGAAGCAATAACTAACTAACTGACTAACTAACTAAGTATATATATATATATATATATATATATATATATATATATATATATATATATATATATATATATATATATATATATATATATATATATATATATATATATTAATAAATAAATCAAACAAGACCTGGCTGAGAAAAATATGGATTTCTTTTTTACTATAAATAATGCAAAGTAGTTACTATGGGAGTACCAAAGAGGCCATTTACACCTAAACAACACCAACAACAACAAACACAACAATACCCTTTCTTTAATGATATGAAGGCATGTAAAAAATATTGTACAAACTCCCTCTTGTATTCTAACTCCAGAGTTATAAGGCTACAAATGCCATAACCGATTTAAAACAAACACTAACCTGACAAAGCTGCTGCAGTGATCTAATGCATTCTAACCTGGAGGAGGCTGTAGGTGTACGATGATTGACAGGACTAAAGGATAATGTACTCTGCAAAGTGATATGAATAAGTGACAAGGGAAAACTGACAAAACAGGAATAAACCTTAGTAAAGGTAAAATCTGAGATCAATTTTCAAGTCAATGTGATTTTTTTAAGTGTGATTTCTTTTAACAGGAACGAATGACAATAAATAGCTTAACTTTTTTGGGAAGGCTGAGCTGAGCTGACTGTGCAGATAAAACTAGAAGTAAAAGGTAAAGCAGAGTGTTACTGTTATTTAAAGTGCCCTTAGGCAACTCCAGCGACTGTCCATTTAAACTTCTCCTTAACCTTTGCTTACTCTAACATTGTGCTTAAAAATGTTGTGTCATGTCAAAAACTATCTTATTATTATTGTGCTTGGAGGGGGATACTATTTATTTATTTATTCATTTTGGTGCATGAGGTGAAAGTGGTCTTGATACCACAACAGGGACCAACAAAAGGAATGATGTCATATTATCTCCCTTGGGGTCCACTGTATTATTGAAAGTTATTACCAGACCATGTTAAACAAACAGCTCTGATTGGTTAAAATATGATAATAACTGTAGATGATTCTGATAAGCCCCCAAAAAATTAAACAACAACCTGATCACCCAGGTCATAACAAATCAACACACAGAAAAAGATGAGCACATTTCACCTCGGCCCTGTTGATATTGAGGCAAAAACACTGTTTTCAGTATTGGTGGGCAGACTGAGACAAAGTGGTGAACTGTGCTGTGATCATCTCAGTAAGAATTCGACATTCTTTTAAGAAACCATGGATCCCTTTAATCCTCCACTCTAGAGAGGTTATCCACAATTAAGAACAATGTCTAAATAAAATTTCTGCACCTCTGAAAACAGAGAAGACTCAAATTGAAGTGAAGCATATTTATTTCATAAAACATGGAACACTTCCACATGTTATTCCATGAATATTATTCAATATGGGGTTTATTTAATTAGATTCTACAAGGAATACAAATTATTATCCTTTTTTTTCTTTTCTCTTTTTTTTTTTTTTTTTTCAAGAACACTCGCAGTTTGTTTGGTTTTGATAAACTGGTAATGTTTCATGTTTGCCTGGGGAGAATGTAGCATTTACTGATACTGACACATAAATATCTTAAGTTTGAGTTTACAAATCAAATTGCATTAAACTATTAGAATAATACAATTACAAGTAAAAAAAAAAAAAAAAAAAAAAAGTTCCAGTCTCATCACTCAGTCAATTCATCAGTTCAATTCTAACCACACACACCCCCACACACACCCCCACCACCACCACCACCACAACCCAGCAATTTCCCAACTATCACCTTTGCCACCCTCAAATTTGAACACAACTCAACAAAATATGTTGATTTTCAAAATATTGACTCCTATGGGTCAGAGCATGTTTATCTGTGTTCTGTAGGTATGTGGAATGCATGGAATTATGCATCTCCCACACAACAGTATTACTCTTGTTCTGCGTCACTCAACAAGATTTACCGAGCTATTTTCTCTTTCATGAGCTTCCAACCCAGCCTGGAAATACAGAGGCCAACTTTTTAGAGACTCCAAACAGTAAATAAATGATGATAAACCCACTTTGATTTTTACTAATTTTCTTGGTAACATCATAGGAACAATCACATAAATTGACTGGAATTAATTTGAAGTTGCCAGCTTACTTAGCCAATAGATGGCCGGGGTTTTTTTCTCTCTCCCCAGGGGATTTTTTTTTTCTGTTCCATTTTCATCCTTTTGTGTGTGTGCAAAATACCTTGTTCATCCTTGAAAGGTATATCCTCATACTTATACTTATAGACTCATTTAAATTCACATTAAACACTGTATTACCACCCACACATTCCCATCGGCTCTTGCCAATCTCTCCGTCAAACAGGATCTGTTTACTGAGGCATGGCGATTGAATGCATTGTCCCTTTTTTTTCAAGCAGGTCTAGCGAGGTTAATGTTTTAGGATTAATTTATTATGCATTTGAAGAAAAAAAATAAATACAATTACACATGGAGGTAACACTAAATGCCATGTTGCAAAAGTATTTTACTTATTGTTATCACTATATATATATATATATATATATATATATATATATATATATATATATATATATATATATATATATATATATTTTTTTTTACTTAACATCTATACATTCATTTCAGTTAACCATCTTTAGATTAGAAAATCTCAAATGCAGCCAGCCCTATGTGTAATTCATCCGATATCGCTGAAGGAATGTCTTTTCCCCTTCCTGGTAGTAGGTTTCCTTTTTTTTATTTCTCTGTATTGCAGCTGTGTTTCACTCAGTGATGAGATGACTAATGTGAGTTCTTCAGCACAGCATGTTAGCTTTCACTGCTCCTCTGATTGAAATAAAAAAAGACTTCAACCACAGGGTTCTAGTCACTCTGCCCCACTCTCTTCCCCTCTTCTGAACAACATGTGTCTGCTCATCCCTGCTTGACGTAATCTTTGGCTCAGCCCTCTGCTAATTACACCTGAGCTGCTGGAGATGTGGAGCACCACCCTTAGAGGCACAAAGATTGGAAGATAAGTGCAGAAGATAAGCCTGGTGACACTCTGTTCAAGTTACACACAGAGGTGTATGGATGGAAAAAAAATTGCACTCTGGTAAGTGTGAGTGTGTTTGACTGCTGTGCCGGCACTGTGGGATTCTGCTGACAGCTTAGGATCGTCTAATAAGTGGTTTCACCGTTTGGCAGAGACAGAAGAAGGGAGGGAAATGGCTTTTTCACCCCTGTAACCCCCTGAAGTCCCCCCAGTACTAGCGCTTGGCTGCACCCGCTCATGCCTCAGCACATATGGTTTAATTAGAGTAGACACTCCGCAGCAATATACCTGACAGTCAGATGACTCTTTCATGCAACATTTTTCCTTTTGTCCCTAAATACAGCCCATTTTAGAAATAATAAATAGTTTTATTATAACCCAACAGAACAAAATGCTGTCATATAACTGTAAGGGTTGAACAAAAACATACAAAATAATGGCAGTTAGCAAGTTTCAACACTGTATTAAGCTTTCTATATCTCAATATCTATATCTATGAACGAAGATTATATTGCTATTCAGATGTTTTTGCACCGAAAAAATAAAAAGACAATATTAAAAAAAATAAAATAAAATAATACCTTTTGGGTTTATTTCCTGGGTTTTTGCAGCTAGCTCTGAGTGGATACTCAAGGTATTTTTTTTTTCTTTGAGACTCAGTATTGGTTTCGTTTGTCAAAACCTGATGTTGTAACTTGTTTTAAACTTGCATTGAAAATAACAATACTGGATTTTCAAACTGAGCATGCATATTTACAAATTGCTACATATGTTGTAGAAAATCTTTGAATCTGTCTGTTTACTGATTGAAACAGCTGTTCAACAAATAGCAAAACATCCCCAGGAGACAAACTGAAATAGTAAAGTCATCACATAAGGGTATAAAATAGCCCCTCTTGAACTTGAGAAAAAAGTCTGAGGACAGTTAGCCCTGTTTCCACCAAGTGATTCATTTTGGTTCATCTCAGCACGGCACACATTATATGGCATTTCCACTGACTAATTCCGGTACAGTTCCCCAATTAACTGAAATGAGCTGTCTGACTTTTGGGACCCTTCAGTAGGTGGAGCTACAAGACTGTAGGCTGCTGATTGGTCCAAAGAACCATCATTTAATTTGCAACAGTATTTCTCCTGGTGTCACACAGACTTCTCTGAAACAAAGTTTGATGGCGCTTTGTCACAAAGTGTCATATGAGTCACAAAGAAGATGAATTGCTGGGTGTCTTCTATCATTGCTCTTAGTTTACCGTATCCAATTTTCTTCTTTGTTGGATTTATTAGCAGGGTGCACTGTGTGGCGCTGCTTTAGCATCACACTGTTATTTAGCTGACGCAGCTATTGGCATCCTTACACGACACCTACCACAAGGGGGCATGGCTGGCTGTGGAAACACAAACAGGATCAGGCTTAACCGAGCAAACTAGGGGTGCACTGATCAAAATTTTCTAGCTGATCACCGATCTTAAAACATATGAGCCGATCCGATTTGGGCCGGTACCAATATTTATTTCTCTCTTTTTTTTTTTTTTTTTTTTTTTTTATAACTTATAGCAGATACCTTGAATGTTCCAATCTTATTTTATTGAAAATCATTGAACAATACCTGTGAAACAGTAAAATCTTAATGTTTTAACTTAGACAAACAATAAAGTGTCCCGAGTTTTTCAATCTCAGGGCAAAAAGCAACAATGGCTGGCCGTCAGACCTTCCCGGAGGTATAAAAGATCAGTTTCATATGTAAGAATGGGCTGATCACCAATCACCAATCACTGATTTCCCAAAATTCAGGAAATCAGTACTGATCAATCGGTGCATGTCTAGAGCAAACCCATTCCAAACTGGACTGCTTGGTGGAAAAAGGGCTTATTTCAGCTGTTTACAGCTTATCACAACTTTGATGTCAGTTTTAAGGGAGTTTTGTGTTAGGGTGAATATAGCAGAAAATGCATCATGTGATGCTACCAAAATAAAACATTTAAAGGAACCTTTTCATTCCTGTTATATAAGTAATAATGTGGCCGTAATATTCACATTCATCATCCAAACTCTTACAAAAACTGTGCTCCTCTGTGTGGTATCTCTGTATGAGCATCATAAATCACACATTATACACACTATGGGTATTGGAACGCAGAGAAAATAGTTAAAGCACTGTCAAACTTCAGTAATGTATTCCCTTGCTGTGGAAGCTTCTTCATACTCCTTTGGTGTACCAGTCTTACTGTACAAAACTTCAAGATGAAAGAAAACAACAATTAATGTGTATGCAAATCTGGGAGAGAGGGGACCAATGCCTTTGTTCCTTGAATCTGGCTGTCACTGCTTTTTAATTAGTCAACTCCCTTTAGCGAGTGTGAACACAAAGGCCTTATCAATGACACTACAGAAACATATGAGGCGCTGTACATGCTAACAAGAGCTTTTAATCAATGTCTGCCACACAGGCACCAGGCAGGGTTAAGCACAAGATTATTCATGACAGCGGGCTACACTGTTGTTGGAACATTTCAGTACATAAATTGGTGTGTGTGTTTGTGTTTAAGTTGTACAACTGGTGTCTGCCTGTGGTTTTGTCGGTTTGAATTCTGTCGCAGCATTCCACGGATTACCAAGAAAACAGTCGAGCTGTTTGTGCAGATTTAACGTGGGAATGAAAATAACAGTTTAAGGGCGCACAGCATGTTTCAATGAGATTTAGAAGCAGCAGCAGAGGAGCTATATGAAGTTTAATGGCAAATAAATATGAATGAAAGTACCTCATTTACATTTTGCAGCAGCCCCCATGTGTTCAGTGCAGCAACAGCTCGTGACAAGTGAAAGTGTGTGTGTGTGTGTGTTGGTGTGTGTCGGGAAGAGGCTGACATCTTTATTTGTTCCTTGAACCACACAGGTGAGCATGCAGGGATAAACAGCACTGTTCTTCTATTAGATATCCAACGCTGTGTACCCCGAGGGTGGAGCAATGCTGCTGCTCATTCTGCTTTCTCTGTGCAGGTCCATTAAGCTTTTGGCTCCAATCAAAGATGCTCTCTGTGTGTCTGACTTACTTCATATCCAAGGACACTCTTGACCTCAGAAACTGCGCTATGACGCCTGATTTGATGTCTTATGCTTTCCTTTTCACCCTCAAGAAAAAAAAAAATGGAAGTTTTTGGTGCACACAAGCACCAGATGTGTATTTGTTTGTTTTTCACATTCTGTTTTGGTGTGTTTTCATAGCACTGATTAAATGTTGTTCTGTAGCTGCTGTCTGCTGGAAGAAACCATCGTATTCTGCTACTCCACTGTTATTTTTTCCATCTATCCATGACTATGTATAAGTTAAAATCTTCAACAACTATTTCTGCATTTTTTTTCTATTAGGTTATCTGTCTCTCTCTGTGTTTGATGTGATTGTGTGTAAGTGTAGTTTGGTGGCAGATTGATGTGTTTGTCTCCCCTCTGTTGTTTTCCATCCTTTGTTCCATGCTGTTGTTTGGACAGGCATAGGCTAGCTGGAGATGGGAATAAATGGGACTGTTAGGAGACATCCGTTATACGCTGACACAAAGCCATTATAAAAGAACAACTCCATATGTGTGTCTGTGTGGGTGTGTTTGTAGGGCACCTAGGGTACCCTGTGTTCTCGTGATCTATTTTGGAGATTGATATGTGTGGTAGGTTTGGGCAACAGGTAATACATACCTGTGAAAGAGTACATACAGGCACCACTAGTGATTCTTTACACATCAATTGGGCTGGTGGCGAACTGGAACAGGGCAGTCTTGTGCGAAATATCAATGCTGTGCCTCTGAAATGTGATAAATATCAATCATAAGGTCCTACAAGCTGATTTTATTTATCATCATTCAAATAACAAGACATGATTTTTCAGTCATACTTTTGACTTCACAAGTTGTGATCTATTCAAACATGCTATGCATTAGAAGTACAAAACACTTTCAGAATTTTTCATCAGCCAACCTCAGTTGGCAGAACTGGAGTACTGTATGAAATAGAGTTATAAAATGGTGTTTAGGGGTTGATAGATTAAATTAGTGAGTCATTCAGAGTTAATCTATTGGCATTTTCAACTGAAGCGCAGACTGACCACAGCACGAAAGAGCCTTTGATCTTTTAATGTTTAACGCTGAAAAAGCAAAAATCATTCAACATTCTGTTTCTGCTTCATGTGTGATGGTTGGTTTTGGGTTTCTGTTATGTATTTCAGGGGTTTTGGATTTTCCTGTACATCTTGAATTATTTTGTTTTGCTTTAGGATTACGGTCTTGTGTTTCTTGTGTTAATCTTCGTTATTCTTGTGTGTTTTCTGTGTTTCATGTTTTTGTCTTTAGTTCTTGGTCCTTGTGGTTCTGGTTTGGTTCTTGACCTGTGAAGGTTCATTATGTTCTTAGTGTTTGTGTTTAGTTTCACCTGTGTTGGCTTAGTTTTCCTTGGTTGTGTTTTTCTCAAACTCTGCAAAACAGTATTTATTTCAGGGATGTTTGCCAAATTCAAATTAAGTGCCTTTCATTAAACTGCTTGTGTTTAGTTTAATATGAATCTTAAGATTTCTGCTCTAAAGGGCAATAAAGTGTTAGGGCACAGATTTGGCCGAGTAGTTAAGACACTCGCAGAGGGGCTTTAGTGCTGCTTGGGTTTCTCTAACCTGTAGTCCCTTTCCCACATGTCACTCCCTGCTCTCTCCCCTGGTCTCTTGCTATTCTCCAAGCAAATCTATGAAAAGCCCCAAAAAACTATAAGTCAGAAAAACAGACATGTGAGATGACTCCTGACTTTGTTGTTGAACTGATAGCCACTATTGTGTAGATCAGAGTCAGGTATTTAAACACAGTCAGGTTTAGTTCAGCTCAGCTGTGCTACATACTGCCAGACATCTCTGTCTACTGAATGCCTCATGTCATAAAATCTCCCTTCAACAGAAGGCAATAAATGTTTGCTGACTCAGTAACTCTCAAAGAACAGTGACAACATTCTGTATGTTCCTCAGTTTACACCATAGCAGGACCCAGGTGGTTACTACAGTGTTGTCTTCCCAGACTTAAAAATGCAAGGTTTAGCACCACAGAGTATAAATTAACTGGTAAAACTTCGCTTTTATCACTCACTTGCACCAACAGTTGTTCATTTCTCTTTCAAATTCATGATGGCTCTGCAGTGATACAACTGTTCATTGTTTCAACACAAACTACCACATCAGGGGTCCAACGTTTCAGTCTAAAGTGTACATTTACACTCACTGGCCACTTTATTAGGTACACCTTGCTAGTACTGGGTTGGACCCCTGTTTGCCTTCAGAACTGCCTTAATCCTTAGTGGCATAGATTCAACAAGGTACTGGAAACATTCCTCAGAGAGTTTGGTCCATATTGACATGATAGCATCACACAGTTGCTGCAGATTTGTCGGCTGAACAACCATGGTGAGAATCTCCCAAAGGTGCTCCATTGGATTGATTGGACTTTAAACCATACTCAGTTGGTACTAAGGGGCCCAAAGTGTGCCAAGAAAATATCCCCCACACCATTACACCACCAACAGCAGCCTGAACCGTTGATACAAGGCAGGATGGATCTATGCTTTCATGTTGTTGACTCCAAATTATTACCCTACCATCCAAATGTTTCTGTAGAAATCCAAACTCATCAGAACAGGCAGCATTTTTCCAATCTTCTATTGTCCAGTTTTGGTGAGCCTGTGTGAATTGTAGCCTCAGTTTTCTGTTCTTAGCTGACAGGAGGGTCACCCGGTGTGGTCTTCTGCTGCTGTAGCCCATCTACCTCAAGGTTGGACGTGTTGTGTGTTCAGAGACGCTCTTCTGCAGACCTCGGTTGTAACCAGTAGTCATTTGAGTTACTGTTGCCTTTCTATCAGCTCCAACCGTCTGGCAATTCTCCTCTAACCTCTGGCATCAACAAGGCATTTTGGCCCACAGAACTGCTGCTCACTGGGTATTTTCTCTTCTTGGGACCATTCTCTGTAAACCCTAGAGATGGTTGTGGGTTAAAATCCCAGTAGATCAGCATTTTCTGAAATACTCAGACCAGCCTATCTGGCACCAACAACCATGTCATGTTCAGAGTTACTTAAATCACCTTTCTTCCCCATTCTGATGCTCGGTTTGGACAGCTGCAGATCGTCTCGACCATGTCTACATGCTTAAATGAATTGACTTGCTGCCATGTGATTGGCTGATTAGAAATTTGCATTATTGAGCAGTTGGACAGGTCTGCCTAATAAAGTGGTGAGTGTAAATTCTCTATATTGACCTGTCCTGGTTCCCCACAGTCATTAGACTGAATAAGCATATATATATTTCTTTGGTATTTTGGTCATCTTAAAGTCGAGGTAAAAGCTTTTCAATTGTCTCTACAACCGAATGTCCAGTGAGTTTTCAATTAATTTGGTGTCCCAGAAACATTTTACTTCCACCTTATAAAAAAATACAGCACACCTATTTTATTTTTTTTCCTTTTTTCCAAAGGAAACTGTCATGTTCTTACAGTTTATCAGAATTGGTTGAATAAAGCAATAAAATTCCTTTTCTCCTCTCACATTTCCACTCCAGCACAACCATAGATCCTTTGTCAATCACGGGTCATTATCGGCACTTTTCTAACATGTAAAATGCAGCCAGCAAACCCTCTAAGTGACAAGCACTCCATCAGGTTACACCAATTACAGTTGGGAATATTGATATAGCCATGAACCAGTGTATCAATATTCTCAGTTAGCCGCTTGGTTTGACATTCAATCTCTGCCTTTATGACCTTGCTCCATTCTCAAAGCACTCTGGGACATATTCATTTTGTCTGAATAGAAGGTCAGTGTGGGGATTTTTCAACGACCTCTCGATCTCTGAAAATAGATTTTAACCACCATTAAAGAGAGATATTGAGGGGTCTGTGAATTATAATGAAATACGTGCAATAAAAGAGCAAAAGGTTGTGAGATGTAAAGGATAACACTGACTCTTGTGTATGGTCGCCATTTCTGGAGATAGGGGACTCATATCAAGCAATCTTATAGAGCATCTACATTTTGTGGAGGCGGTCTGTTCTCTCTAGTAAGGATTTAACTCCTCTAGCTGCAGTAGTGTGTTATAAGCATATAAGTGAGAAAATAAATGTTCTCTGCCTTGTCAAGATTGAGAGTTCAGTACCCAAGCTCCACGAACAAAAAGGAAAATGTGGATGTTTGTGTGTCCTTTCCAGTGCTGTTTGTCTTTGCCTGTTTGCTTGGTGAGGCACGCCACTGCTGCTGGAGCTACATAAAAATAAATGGTCTCTGCCTGACTTCAATTATAATGGTGAGTTTGCAAAGGCGCCTCGTTCATTAGTTTGCTTTTTGCTCTGTAAGCGGGGGAAGTGGATTTGGTGTATTTAGTATCTGACTGTTGTCCTTAGTAGCAGGGATTATTCTAATGCTCTGTCAGTAGCAAGGCTGCAGCCTAATTCCCCTCTCTATTCCTGGTGTCCATTACCAAAGGATACACTAATAGACCCATGTATATCTAATTCCATATGTTTCTTAGCCAATAGCAAGCTATTAAACTGTCATCTAATGGGTAAGAGGATGTGTTTGTGTGAGCTTCTTGTACTCTAAAGACAGTGTTTATAAATAAGGCTGTTTAAGCACTTGACCATGGCTACTGTATTACCTCTATTCCTCTGAAAGAAGACTGATGTAGAGTTAGAGCTTGGAGTTTGCAGTAAAGGCTCTCATGTGTTTGTCTTTCCCTTTGCTTTGATAACAGGTCGCATCCAACAAGGATAAAATATAGAACTAAAGGATCTGGGAGGGAAAAAGAATGAACTGAATTTGTGGCATTCACAGGAAAATATCTGGGTCTGTACAAATATATATATATATATATATATATATATATATATATATATATATATATATATATATATATATATATATATATATATTATTTTATTTTTTTTACAAAAGTGCTTTTGCACATTTTTAAGCTTTTTACTGTCCCTCTTTCTGACATGCCTTGTTTTAGATGCCCTCTTCAAGACTTCCTGCTCCACAAACCCCCTAACCTCTATCTGTCTCCCATTTCAGGGGCTGCAGCCTACAAAGGCTTAACTTGAAGACTGATAATGCCACAGCCGTGCGTTGAAGGCTGTCCCATTTCAAAGGGTCCTCCAAAATGTGGCCAATGCAGCCAACGTATCAGACTTCAGGTGGACAGATTTTGTTTTACACAGCGTTCTACTGCGGAAAAATGTGTTGTTTGGGCTTTTTTGAGGAATACACTGACTACTAACACACACACACACACACACACACACACACAAAAAAAACTAACAAACTCCAAAAAGAACAAACCAAAAAAACCCCCAGTTCCTCTTTATAAATCTTAAGCATCTGCAAACTTAAGCATTACATTATATATATATATATATATATATATATATATATATATATATATATATATATATATATATATATGTATGTATATATATATATATATATATATATATATATATATGTATATATATATATATATATATATATATATATATATATAATTTTATTTTTTTAAATCTTACATCTCCCCTAGCGCTTGTTCAGATGTTGAAAATTTACATTGTTGCTTAACTCTTACATGTACATGGTGGTTCTACACTATCAACGAAGAAAATGAATTACAATTGAAATAAAAAATAATAGTAAAAAGCAAAAAAGCATACTGTTTTAAATGTGAGGTTTAGGTTTACGTTTGTTTGAAAAGTAATGTAGCCTGACAGGTGAGGGTGGTGCTGTGCTACAGCCTTCATGGACTGCAGACCCTCATTTGGGACACAGCTTCTGACTGGTTAGCCGTCAGCTATGGCCAAACCTTGGAGGCCCTCCTTTCCAATGTGCCATGAAGATCCTAATGAGAAAATCTGCAAATGTTCAGTATGGACATCCAGCCTTGTTACTTTATATCCATGTGACTGATATCTGGACTTTGTACATCGACAGATACCGGTCTGGCACCAGTGTTAAATAATAGCCAACATGCTGGTAAAAAAAATAAGGCAGAGAGCTGGTTTCCTGGACCAGCACCATGGATTGGCCCCTTACAATGATACCCGAAAAAGATTTGAATCAGGTTGATAGCAGGATCGATAGCATCCTTATTTTATTGAGCTGTTTACTCAAAATGAGCCAAGTCTGAATCTTGAATTCAAATTTCTGTACTCAAATTTGAAGAAATTTGAGAAAGAAAAAGACATATTAAGTTAACCTGTTTAATCCTGTCTTTTGGTCTTTAGCTAGCTACAGCTTTTAACTTTGTATGGGTATAAGTAGAAGATAGACAGCCAGACAGACTGATGTGGGAATTAAAACTTGTCACATGTTTTTTTTAGTGTTTTCTATCTGTTCACCAGGGAAGCTAACACCATGACTCTCACAGGACTCATTTAATAGTTTCTTCTGTGTATTAAAATGCAAGCGCTTTGGGAGGTTAAATGCATCATTTGCATGTCAGTTTCACATTACACTCTGACCAAACATTAACATTACCATTATGGGAAAGCAATGCAGATACTGTATCATCAGCTTATTAATTGTCTCTCAGCTAATGGAGACGAGATTCATGTCAGCTGCCAACCAGTCACAGCAGGTGACGCACATTGAATATTCATTTTGCAACATGGTAATGTGTAGTGTAGATAGAGTAAAAAGATTAATTATACATCCAATCTTATGATGTCTGTGGGAAACTGCTGAAAACTTTATTCAAATCCCAGGGGAACTTTGTGTCACCCCTGGAAATGTTCTGTAAATGTTGTGATTGCTTGGTTCGCTGAGCCTGAAATGGTTTTTGGTGATTTCACAGTGAGCTCAGGGTATTCAGGTTTTGGGGTTTAGGGTGAACATTTAGAACTATACCGACTGTGCTTTCTTTGATACTGAGGAAGTCTCAGCCTGAGGGTAAAGAAAGAGGAGTTGAAGATAAGGCTTTAGCTGAGTCAGAAATGCGTTATGGGAATTTGGCAACTGGTCCAGCGGTCACTGAGAAGTAATGGACTCTTAAATATTCCTAGCGTTTGATAAATCTTGTTCTCTTTTACTGTGGGAGGCCAAAGCCCCCCACAAAAGGAAGGAAGGTGAGAATGGATAGGATAAGAAAGGATATGTTGTTCTGAGAGAAGATCTATGAACGGATACAGAGACAAGGTGTGAAAAGGGGACATTACCACTGCCTTTGAATAACAGATACAGAGGAAAAAAAATGTGCAGAAGGACAAAATAATGATAGATGGAGGATGGAAAAACACAATATACAGAGGCAAGAAAAATAACACAGTTTCATAAGTGACTAGAGTGTTAATGTATTGTCCGGCCCACAGCACTGTACGTATTAGAATTTATGAAGGGAATTGTTCCAGTGAGGCTACATTCATGATGTGTGAATTATTAATACATGAGGTCAGAAAGAGAAAGATTTCAGAGAGGAAACTCAGAAGCTGAAAACATATGGAGGAAAAATAAAGGGCACGTATGTAATCACACAGATCATATTCCAAGAAAACTGTATACACTCAACCTAAAAGACACAGGGTGAACACAGTAAGCACTGTAATGGAAATTTTGAAAGTTCACTGAATCAATTACTTGTATTACAGAGGAAGTTGATTGTAGACTGACTGATAACACTGATCTGATAAAGGGAAGGGTTAAACTACACAGAGCATAAAATCGAGACATGCACTTATGACCCTTGTTGAGCTTCTCAGCAGATTGTGCAACACTCTGTTTTGATTGCTTCTTTCTTGCAAGGAAATAAAGACAAGAAAAAGACTGTTGGACAGTTTGTTTTGCTTTACCACCAGAGAAATTTCCAACACAGCACCTTTAACATTCCATTGTTTAGTTGGTTACCAGTGATGGTAGATGCCTGCACAATGGCAAATGGCCTGGCTTTTTAACTCATCCTAAATTAAACTAAACTAGTTTGTGTTCAGCTCATGTGGCAATAACTAGTTCAAAAAATATGAGACGATGTGGAAGTGCTAAAATCTGCAGTTCCTTGAGACTCTGCTTGAGGCTGGCTACAGAAGCACCAGAAGTCACATACACACTAAACCCCAAAAAAGTTAGTTAGTATGGAGACTCAAAGCCCGCCCTACTTCCAATATGGCTGCACCAGCCGATTTGCTTCAGAAATCTGTTACAGAAACAGACGGTGAGACTACATCCACTTATTTTCCAGTCTATGGTTCAGCTTCAAACCACTGTATTAGAAAAATATGGGGACATCACAGACTTAGTGTCTATGTACCAAGCGTCTAAACATGCCTTCTCAATTCCCTGTGATAAAGTGTGTAAGGCGGTGTCCTCTGAACGCTCTTCCAGTTCGTGACTTAGAAGATAATGTCCACTGGATGCCATTCCTATGGATAAAACATGAAAAGTATCCTCTCAGATACCCTCTGTGGTTGTGTTGTGTAAAAGGCCTTTTTATGTGCCATTCTACTTAATAAATTGTATTTATTGTGAACTCATCCTTGAAAACTCAAGTACTGTGTTTGATTTTCTTGCTGGGTTTGTAATTTAGATCCTATGAAAAGCCATTTTCTTTTGAGTAATTTTATTAAATTCCTTCATTTCTTAAGTGTGGATAAAACCACATTCAATAGTTTCACTTTTGGAAAAAAAAAAACAAAAAAACTTGAATTGAAAATTGAATAGCATGTCAGCTTTGTGTTAGAAGTAGTGATTTGTTCTTTGCAAATCTTTTTTTTTTTTTAAGTTTTATTTGTACAAATTCCATTCAAAACTGTCAGAGAAGTATTTCACAGATTTCCGGGGAATCAACTTTTTTTTCTAGACTTACACCACAGTAAAGAGAGATCCAAGGATATGCAAGTTTGATATTTTTATGTTGTTAATTTTGTCACATAATTTAATGGAGCCCCATAAAGGGAAGAGGGCCTGTTAAGCCCAGTTGTGGTTGCTAAGCTATAACACCACTTAATCCAGTGTTGGATGGGATATGGGAGTTCAAGTATTTGCTGCTTCTAGAACAATCTAAGGCTGTGTCCGAAATGGCATACTAACATACTACATACGACATGGTCGTTGTGTATATACTGTATACTACATACTATAAGTATGATTAGAGTGCCAACCGTTTACACTGTAGTATACTACTCGGTTTCCCATGATGCATTTCAAAACCTTCGACGACAAAAATTGGAAGCACACGTAAGTCTATGGAAGCACACCAGGCTATCAAATATCTCTGTTGATTCGCCATATTTGAAAGTTTTAAGAACATTTTAGGCGAGAAAGTCATCACGTAGAATACCAAAATGTGGTCATTTGGGCCATAAAACGCACGGATACAAATTTAATTTCGACATTTCGGACATTCTGTTTAGAGCGCCAATATGCTATCGAAGAAACTTCCGGTCCGCTCCAAAACAAGAGCCCACTTTACAAAAGCGTTAAATAACTTAAAGGAGATAAACGGGTGCTTTTATTTTGAAAACGGGAAGTTTGCTAGTGGATGATTTTTAAGCTAACACCGGTCTCAAGACGAATTCATCACTCTTCAAAAAATTAAAAAATGTTTACTGCTCGCAGACACCGAAGACGATCCGTCTGTCGCCTCAGGCACTTTATTTCTTTGTACTTACATTTAGGTTTTCCTGTAGAGCTAAGTCCATTTTAGTCCCTTTCATCTTGTCATCTCATTCTGTATTTACGTTTATAAATACGGGGCTCGCAATGCATTATGGGGCGTGTCAGTGCAACTAGTATGCCCACCTCCCATACTTACAATTTTTACTGATATAGTATACATCCGGGTATTTCTCGCGCACACAAGCTTTGCATACTATTTAATGTGAACGCAATACACACTATTTTTGACGTCACACTTAGTATGAGTAGTACGTTAGTATGCCATTTCGGACACAGCCTAAGTGATTTAGCTCAAAGCTTACATTTGCCAGTGAAAAAAAGAAGAAGAAAAGAAAGAAAGACAGAAAATCAGAGGCCAGAAGTGTGCAGCATTCACTAAGTGACTGACTCTGTGGTGGACTGTTATTTCTGATAGACTAAAAATGAAATTTTATCCGAGCTTTTGGGTATAGTTCACAGCCTCTTCTGTATCTGCTCCTTTTTTCTTCAAATAACTCCGTAAGTCCACTTTCTCTCTTTCTCTGCAGCCTTAATTCTTATTGACCTGCTGGTTATTGCTCGCTGCCACTCATCTCTGTCATAGCAGCACTATTAGGGAGCTAGACCAAGCGACTGCAGGCTTTTCCTTATCCTCTGCGACTGTTTCACTTCAGGGGAGTTCAGCCTGACAAACAGACATAAAAACACTAATTTTTACACTGTGAACACATACTAAAAATTCCCCTCAGAGCCTACGATTTTATCTAAGTTAAAGCTTGGTCATTATGAACATGAAAAGAAAATTTAAAGTAGTAGCCAAGTGCTTTAGGGGAAAACAGAGAATTCATTAGCAAGCACCAAAACGTTTATGACATCTGGACACCCAGGCTAAATGATGTGCTTAGTAATGATATCAGCACTCAGTGCCCCTATTAAACAGAAGTTTTATGAATGTTCCTTTTATTAACTCATGACTACGCCAGTCACTAATTTATTTATCCCCTGTGATAACAATGAGATCTATCAGGAATGTTAACACACTGTCGTTCTGCTATACTTCAATGTGTTTGTTGGCTGTGCTGTGACCTTGAAGCAGTAAAAAAAACTGGAAACCGAAAACTTTCCCCTTTTCTTGTCATTTACAGCATTTGATATGGACAGACTTTATGATTTTTCATTTACATAAACTGCAGCATTACCCCACAAGTGGCAGCATTTTGGCATAAAAACACATTACTCTGAGCTGGTTTAGATTCTTGGTGTAGGGTGGACACTATACATGGATAAATGGTTATATCTCTCTAACAAACCCTTTAAATATGATGTAATCCAGGGCTTTGTTCTGTCTTAGGGCCACTCGTCTTCATTTTTTAAATATATATATATATATATATATATCCATCCATCCATCCATTTTCTATACCGCTTATCCTGTTTAGGGTCGCGGGTGGCTGGAGCCTATCCCAGCAATCATTGGGCGAGAGGCAGGGTACACCCTGGACTGGTCGCCAGTCAATCGCAGGGCTGACACAAAGACAGACAACCATGCACGCACACACTCACACCTAGGGACAATTTGGTGTGACCAATTAACCTGGTAAGCATGTTTTTGGACTGTGCCGGAGTACCCGGAGAGAACCCACGCATGCACGGGGAGAACATGCAAACTCCACACAGAAAGACCAACCGGCCGAGGTGGGGATTTGAACCGGTGACCTTCTTGCTGTGAGGCTGCAGCGCTAACCGTTGCACCACCGTGCAGCCCTATATATATATATATATATATATATATATATATATATATATATATATATATATATATATATATATATATATATATATATATATATATATATATATATATATATATATATATATATATATATATATATATATATATATATATATATATATATATATATATATATATATATATATATATATATATATATATATTTTTTATGATCATCTAAACTCTCAATATAAACATAAGGTACTTCTGTCATCCCAGGGCCCATTCAAATTACATGGAAAATTACTAAAGAAGTGTAAAACAATGTGGCGGAAGTGTACACCTGGAGAAATATAAATAACTGTTTATTAATTTTTTTATTTTAAATTTCTTTTTTAATGTCAGTAAAACAAACAGTATTGTTTTTGGCTCTCGCCAGAAGCAAAATAAAAACAGGCGTTTCTCACTGAAAATAATTGGCAAGGATATTAAAAGAGTGTTTGTTGGCTTTTACACTGATGAACTTTAAAACGTCAAGTGGCACATTAATAATTTTAATTACTCTAACTCAGTCTTCACACTTGTACATTACCTCCCACTCTCAGCACTTATAACTTTTTACAGATCATTATTTGAAACTCATTTAAATAGCAACACAACATAGAAAATCACAAGAAATAACTTTTTGCCCAGATTGTATCAACATTTTAAGTATTAGGTTTTTTAACCTTATTTTTTTTTAAAGTATTTTTTTATTGTTTATTTATTTTTGACTACATTTTAGGCTCAGCACTTTTGTTACATTATCAACCAATTGATACTTTCCAGGCTTGATCATTATTATTAATACTTTTTAATTCCATTTTTGGTTATTCTTACATTTAGTGTTGTTACATTTTAAGCTCTTACAGGCCTTTAAGGCTTGGATGAAAATAGACCCAACAACCGGCTGCAGTCTGATGGAATTAGACCCTATATATTGTTGTGTATGTGGGATGGGGATGTTCACAAATATTAAGGCTAGCTACAGTTTGGGTCAGGTGAAAATTAGTGCTGGTGATGTAACCTTCCTCTTATTACAAAAGAGGCTTTGTTTTTGGGGGAGTTTGTCTGTGTGTCTGTGAACAACGTGACTCAAACTGACTACAAATGGATCTTGGTGACATTTTCAGGAAATGTTTAAAATGGGATAAGGAAGACATGATTAAATTTTGGAGGCGATTTGGCTCACCGTCTGGATCCAGGACTTTTTTATAGGATTCTAAATCATTGTGAGATAAGGCTGTTTTCACCACATGTGAATATAACTCCATGATAAATGGTCGGATTGCTTTGCAAAACAATACAAGACAAGGTCACCATAATTTCTGACAGATCTAAAAGTACGATCCAGATCCTGGCAATATTCTGGATACTAAGATCTAGAATATGAAATATGTACTTGGTCATCATAATTTTCAATACTGTCAGGTAACAAATTATCGTACAAACCTGCAACTAACACTTAATTGTAGCAGACAGTCTGTTGAAAGGGAGTATAACATTAAAGTAGGACTAAAGTGATGCGTGATAATCACAATATGCTTGGTGGAGGTCTGTGCTATCTGAGTGTTTTTTCTAGTTTCAATATGTCTTTAATCATTAACGCAGTGTTTCCCCTGAGGATGAAATTCATTCATCAGAGTCAGGGATGTAAAAACCAGAGGAGAGGTTGATCCACTTCACATACCTGCTTGCCTTAACACACGTCACAGTAATACTCATTAAAAAAAAAAGGAAATGTGTAAAGCTAGCATGGGGTGCATCACATCTGTTTACCCTGGTTAAATATTGATATCAGAGATCCGTCAAAGGCGCGAGGCTCAGCCCACCATCATCTCATCGGTTCACCTCCTCATTAATGTATGAACAAATATGATTTATTAATTTCCCCTAAGCTCATCCCAGACTCAAATTGTTTCAAAAGTTTCCCACTATGTAATTTCCCGCCCTTGTTTATCAGCCTGGTTTAGCAGCTCAGAGCACAATGGGGCACACTGTAGAATGTTGAGCGGTGTCATGGGAGAATTCGATAAACTATTCACAAATTACAAAGTGGAGACAATTTTCCTGCTCCGTTCCACTCTCTCCCCTTACAGCCCCGCCTCCTCATTTCCCTTTCTCTCTCTTCCTTGCTTGCATCCTCAGTGATAAGTGTGCGACTGTGTGCCTGACAGTCAGCGAGCATATGGAGGGTGTGTGTGGTCCTGCCAAGCAATGGAGAAATCACAGACAGGACGGCAGCACTGTAGCGCATTAGGAGTAATCAGAGGGAAATTATCGCCCTTAAGTAGCTTTTGGACATCTGCAAGGGATGCACACATATTGTAGATACAGCACTCACACAACCAGACACACCAAGGAGCCAACGCGCTCAGATACCTGACAGCAAACAGATGGACTTACACAACCTGTTTCAGACACCTCTCTACTTTAAAAGAGTAATCATAGAAAACTAAAGGCTGGAACACCTTCAGGCTAGTCTTTTGATAAACTCATGGGTAAAGCCTTTTTTGAATGATGAAAGAAACAGGAAGTCAGATGTTTATGAGCTCGCTTGGAGGTTTAGTCAGACGCAATTTCCCGACTCGCCATCCTTTGCATGCAGGTGCAGAAATGAACATTAAATTTGATGGGAGTGTTTAATGTGTGAAATACAGCAATTTATTCAGACCTGCTGTTGCCTTGTCCTTAAATCACACTACATGTGGCAGCATGAGTTTGGAGGATGTTGGGGCATGCATTTTTGCTGATCTTGTGCACTAACCGAGATTCATTACACTTTGATGGTCGTCCTTGTTTCTCACCAGCTTGGAGACCAAATTAACATCACAGTTTTTGTTCCATATCAATCAAAGCTGCAACACAAAACATTAACTTCTTTAAAAAAAAGTTCCCTGGAAGATACATAATGGACTGCCAAAAACACTTTCAAAATAAATTCAAAGTTGCTGAATACATGGAGACATCATTCTGTACCAACATTTATTGTAGCCTGAGGATAATCTCAGAATGGGGAAAAAGAAGTAAAAGAAGTGGTTATTCATCTGGCAGACTGTGCCAAAAACTTGATAAACTGGTAGCCTCTGTGTGGCCCCAGCTTGCCTCACATTAATGAATGCACTGTATGACAAAAATAAGCACAGCAAAAATGTGCTAGTTAATAATTTAGAAGTGAGCCATCTTACACTATCCCCGTCTTTGCTGAGGGTTCCATCAATCCCAACAGAGGTTTTCAGAGATCGTTCTATTCAAAACACAGAGACCAACAAAGAATGTTCTTACTTGAGCTTCTTCATTTGAGTTCATTTAAAGAGGCGGTTTCATGCATTTATATAGTTTAAACATAAACATAAAGGAACAATGCTGAATATCCAAACTATGTGTGCTACTAGTGCATGTTCATATGTTAAAAAAAAAAATGAATCTGTTAATTGCTCAAAATACTCAGTTCTAAAAAATAGCATGAGAGCTTCACAAGGTTTTCACAAGACCTGCCAAAATAATGAGGATCTCCAAAGTGGTTCATGGCAAGTTGGAGATGCAGTACTTACACACAAAGATCTGTGCATAGCTATGCCCCCAACAGGTCTCCAGAGGGATCAGAGGGAAGGGGGTTCATGTGGCAGGGGTCCCTAAAGAAAATGCAGTTAAAACAAGTTTTCTAAAACACCAGTATGAGGAAAAATTGGGATGTTTTGAGCTTTTTAAGGTCCCATATAATGCAAAAATCACTTCATTAAGTCTTCTAGTGAAATTTTGGGGTCTTTGGCTTTCCTCCCAGCCCACAAACTGTGATATTTAATGAGAAAACCTGTACGTAGTAGTCTTTGTTAATGCAAAATCCTGACCTAAGACGAGCTGTTTGGATTTTGGGGATTTGCCTACGTCAGCAATTCCCTTTTTTGACCAATCAGGGGCAAGTCTGACCTGATTGGTCCACCAAAGCAGACACCCCCGAACCCCCAAACCCCCGAACCCCCTCCCTGCCCACTCCCCTCCCCACGGCTGGAGAGAAATCTCTCCAGCCGTGGGGAGGAGAATGCAAAAGTTGAAGAGCCATCACTGCTTTGTTTTTGGCAGTAAACAGCCAAATAGTTCCATGCACAAGCTTCCCATCTCAGAAGAAGACAAGACTAAGAGGCTAGAGTTCATTCATCAAGGAAATGTGCCAGCTACACTCAGTAAAACTGTGCATGTGAGTGCAAGTCACTTCACTGCCAACTTCTCCAACTTTGGACAGTACAACAGAGGGTTAGCGAATAGACTGGTCCTGAATCCAGGCGCATGACCAACCATCCGCCAACAAACCTCGGACCCCCCCCGCCCCCCCCCCCCCCCCCCCCGTTGGCTTCAGCTGCAGTTAGCCTGTTATTTTAGCTCCGCTGTTTTCTAAACACTGTGCACATGGAGCTCATGGCGCCACTCTCAGTGATGCGGATAAGTGGGGTGGTTTCAGCGGTGGCTCATTTACATATGAAGGTCACGCCCACTAAATCAGAGCGTTCTGAACAGAGGGGCTACGAGAGCCTGGAAACAATGCTGCTGTGCTTGATTTATTGGCGTTTTGGACCAAAACATGTTACTACCATTTCATGAAGACATCAATGATCCATATTAAACTGCAGAGAAGGAGCAGACCTTTAAAATAAATAAATGGATAAAGATTAGCAGAAGTTCAGTCAGGAAGAATGTGCGCCCACACTATTCTGTGTCTTCCCGCTTCTTACCACCAGATGACCAGGGGCATGTCTGCTTTTCTTCCTATCCAATCACATCATCACAGCTTTAGTTGTCAGCCAATCATCTCATATCTGTCAAAGTTTAAATGCTGTCTTTTCTGCCTGTCAGCTGTCTTTCAGGCTCACGACCTTCCTCCAGTCTCCATTGCGTAGTTTTCTGCTTTTCACCCCCACAGTTCTTGCCAAATTTTCAAGATCCAGACTTCTCAAGACTCTTACCACCACCAGTGTCTAGACTCCATTGGGGGATATTCATAATTCATAACATCATTGCACCCCCTACATTGATTATTTTGTTTAACGCTTGATGGGGTCTGACCACCAAACTTTATTTTGCATTTATTCATTAAATTTTTTCATAACTCTTTCTGGTGTTTAAGTCTCTCATGATTGAAATGAAAAAACAAAGAATAACATTAACAGTCAGGTCAGTCTTTCCTTGATAAAACATACCTGGGAAAATGTAGTAAATATTCCTCAATTTCAAACAAAATATTCCCTCCAGTTGTGCAACTGGAATATGAGAGTCTGAGAATTTTCATATTTATTCTGAATTCAACAGCACACTGCACTTTATATTTCCTGGTAGCATTACAAGACACTTGGCACAAAGATACAACACAGTGTTTCCCTAGTAAGAGATCTAACACAAAGAAAAGATAGGAACACATCAGTCATGTCATAGTAAAAGCTGCTGTTATATTACAGTGCCTCTTTGCTGAACTTTGAAAATCTCTCTCCAGAGGTATTGGCTGTGTTGCGTTTCTCTTTTTTATGTGCGCTGGCCTTGTTCATGCTCTCCTTTCAGACTGTTTGGTCAGACGTGTTTCGCACTACAAGCGACTCCAACAATTGTGCGCCTGTCAGGTCTGTTTTGTGGAGAGATTTCTTAGAAAAATAAAAGTGGAAAGAGCGAACGTAGGGGGTACAGCGAGTTTATGTGTGTGTGTGTGTGTGTGTGTGTGTGTGTGTGTGTGTGTGTGTGTGTGTGTGTGTGTGTGTGTGTGTGTGTGTGTGTGTGTGTGTGTGTGTGTGTGTGTACCATCAAGAAAACATAGAGTGTCAGGTTATGTCTGCAGGAAGCTTGATCGGAGTGTGATGGGTCCCCCCTCTTGCTGTCCCTTCTCCCCTGGTTCTCATTTCACAGGTGGACGAGCACATTAGTTCCAGCCCTAATCCATCACCATGGATCCCGGCTCACATGTAGAGAATGCACACTGACAGAGAAGCCCATGCACTTACCAACGTAAACATAGCTGAGCACAAGCACTCACATACAAGGCCAATATTGGCTGGGATTTGCAGAGGGTTGGTGACAAAAAAATGCTCCTGATGGTGTCCACCTTACAATGAGACCTTGGGGAAATCACACAGATTGATCAACGGGCATTTTATCAGGGTTAGATATTGGACTGAATACACATCCTGTCATTCCACAAGATTTCACTTATCCAGAACCAAAGCAAATGAAAGTATCTGCCAACACTGGAAGGTGGAAAGAATAACCAAGATCAATGAGAGCAAGTGGTGTTGGTAATCCGGAAACTTAACAAGAATTGCAACAGGTTTTGTTGAAAAAGGAGTAAAACAGACTGTTTAAATCTCCAGATTACCTAAAAAAGAAAAGATGACAGCAGTGGCATGTTGGAGCTTCCTTCTTAGAGACAAAAACCTTGAATAGAACCAGACTGACAGCCACTTTACACAGGTTACAGGTGAGGCAACAGACCCATTAAAGGCAGAGCGTTCATGAGGCAAATGAGACTCTATTCAATACAGATTCTTAAGCGTCTGCTTACCCCTAATTCACAAATCTTCTGTGATTACTACGCCATGCACTATACTACACCATACTAAGAAACCACTCTAGTTAATCATTGCTTTCACAGCCCCAGTGATGCCAGTAACGCGCTACTAAGTAACGCGTTACTCTGATTTGACCACTTTTTTCAGTAACCAGTAATTAAATGCGTTACTATTCCCAAACCAGTGATCACATTAAAGTTACTTATCCAAATCACTGTGCCTTGCTTCCCTTTTCATTTGTCTCGTAGAAAAAAATCTATATGCTTTTTTCTTGCATCTCGGGGAATGACGGGAGTCGCATATCCATCATGTTTTCAGCATGTGAGCAACCCATGTGTTATAGCAGCCAGTGACAAAAAGGTAAACAGAGGGGAAAAGAAAAGATGTGTGATTTCTAGCTGGAAACAGTCACTGTTTTGAGCTTGTGTCAGCTAAAGATGACAATATTATGGTTCGTTGTTCACTCTGTGCTGGCAGTTTGCTTAAGATTTTTGACTGAGAGATGCAGGAATCAATTAGAGAGAGATCAGTGCACTGCGGCCATAAACACTTGAGAAGTTTGATTTTTACCTGGGGAAAGGTGAGTCCTATCTTTCGCTGTAACTCCCTCAATTTTGAGAGCTGAACCTTCTGTTTAGCACAAATCCATGCTTTGAGGTGCAGAGCAACATAAGGTAGGCTACAACGAGGCACCCGGTGGGAAGCAGGGGCGTGCCCAGACTTTTTAGACTGGGGTGCCCCGAGCAGGGTACTGAGGATTATGTGAGCCCACACTCCAGCATCATTTATTTTTGCTTATTGTATCACAAATACAGGATCAAAAGACCACAGCTTAAAAAAAAAAAAAATAGAAACTAATAAAAAACAAACTAGACCAAAAATATATATATATTTAAAAAGAAAATTATTTAAATCTAAAATGTAACTGTTTCTATTTGTAAAGTACATGTTTTACAACTACCAATGTCTGCATGTTACTTAAAAACAAAAAAAGTAGACTTTTATTATTTTTCATTTTAAATGCATCGCACAATTTTGCCAAATTCAGCAGCTGCAGGTGTTATCAGCAGCTGCTGAAAGTAACTCAAAAAGTAACTTGTAATCTAATTTAATTTTAAAATCAAGTCAGTAAAGTAACTAAGTTACTTTTTAAAGGAGTAATCGGCAATCAGTACTCAGATTACTTTTTTAAAAGTGACTGTACTGCAAAGCACACTCCGCCAACTACCGGCACCGCAATCACCAACAGCTGTACGCGGCTGTTATGCTGCAAGTCTGTTTTTGCAGATGTGCACTGCAGAGAGGCATCAATCTCTGCAGGGCAGATTATAGCAAACAGAAAATCAGACACAAAAACGATCAGAGTATCCGGTCATTTCAAAATAAAGCATCATGTTCAGGATCCTGATCATAAACCTCATCCTTATTTATCAAAACTACGTTACTGGCACATGGCCAGAAGTCATCAGTAGGTCAGATCCAGATGAAATCCAACATTTTTGAGAGGAAGAGTTAATCTTGGAGGCGAAAAACTTCTTAATTTAAGAATAGGCATGAAGGTGCTGACGTTTTGGGAGGGCTAGGTCAGTTTGACATACTAATCGACCATGCAAGTACATTGTTATGGGTGGGATTCGCAGGAACATGTAGTTCTCCTGTGATCTTGTGATCAGGTATCCAGTTTGTATGGGCGCTGCCCTGTGCGGCGCTCCAGACAAAACTGTGGCACTCACGCTGTATGTGTGAATTAGGGGTTAAGGGTAAAAGCCAGATAATCTCTATTAGACCCCCAGTTAAAATGATAATTTCTAAAGGCAGCTGCCTTTTAAACAAAGCAGTCCACCTCAGTTCAGTCCAGTATGCAATTATATGCAGGGCTACTTTCACAGGAAACAGTTGGAAAGAAGTACTAAAAGACCATTCTGTGCCGTTTGTTTGGCACACTTCAAGTACACCCAACTCTAAAAAGCAGACCTAAAAAAACTCGTGAATAAAACAAGGAGATCCCAATGGGGAAATTATTTTTGTAACCTGATGTTATTTATTAATTGACACTGTATCTTCAGCCAATGTGACTCATGACACTCTTGTAAGTTCACCACATGTTGGAGCTGTGCAGTTTCTTCTTTTACTAAAAACATTATCCTGAACACAGTTTCAAAGTAAAAGCATTAAAGTAATAATAGCGTGAGTCACCATACAGAACAAAAGATTAGGCTTTAGCTTCGAAAATCATTCCAGAAGAGCTTTCATGCTATATGCTCCTGCTGGGGAAATAAATATAGCTTATGTAAGCCAATACAGCCCTCAACTTGTCAATTCTGGTCAATTTCCATGTAGCTCACCAAGGAAAAAAAAAAAAAAAAAAAAATTTCAACCTTGGTGCTTTGCGTCATGACTATTTGTGTTGTTGTAAACTACCCTCCACAATTCAGCACATGCCACTGGCAGCTGGTGGTAGGTCCCCTTTAAGTGCAGGGCACCAGCCTGAGGTGAAATGTTCCATTTGACATCCATGTGGATTGTCATTCCTGAAAGTGCTTCAGTAGTGCTGCTGCCACCAATGACGCTACGTCCTTATGAGGAAATATCAGTGGGAGATGGCACTGCGAAACAAGGAGAAAAATACAAAGCTTGTTGGTTTCATCTTTGCAGTTAAATCCAGAGCCAGATATCTTCACCTTTGCAATGCACCAAGACATTATGAGTGTGTAGCAAACCCATACACTTTATTACATCTGCATTTCTCTCTCACACGCTATTTGAATCTGCACAGTTTTAAAACACATAAGCCTCCACGCTTCCTAGGGGGCTAGTGTCCCATTTTTAGTGCTGATGTGAGTTTAACCTCACAATGATGTTATAAACACTCCCTTACCGAGCATGAAAAAAAATCTGTCCAACTCTTCTGGCAACCTCCACCAAGGGAACAATTTACAACTTTCTCATCTCAAGGCTATTTGTCTGCATCCACACTGCTGGGGTTTTAGTCCTGCGTGTGTGTGTGTGTGTGTGTGTGTGTGTGTGTGTGTGTGTGTGTGTGTGTGTGTGTGTGTGTGTGTGTGTGTGTGTGTGTGTGTGTGTGTGTGGGTGTGTGTGTGTGTGTGTGTGTGTGTAGTCTTTATGCAAGACTTCATCCTAATTTGGAACATTTAAAAGGGAGGGTAGCGCAGAGGAAACAGTGCAGCCTCTGACTATGGAGCACATGCCAAAAGACAACCTTCACTGGTACTTAATTAATAAAAGAATAGGCAGAGTACTGAGGCAGCTCTAATTAAAAAGCTTTTATGGTTGGTCCATTTAAGTCATCCTGGTTGTTTTTGCTCAACAGAGGAGAGTCATGCCGGAAAATATTTGAGCCAAGCTGTGTATCTTGTCTAAATCTGCTTTTTTCCTAGACTTATGGACTTTGGCAAAATGTCTGCAATATCCTTTGTACAGGGCTGTTTGAGCAACACAAAGAAGACATGTAATGCAGGAGGGAGAAAGACGTTTATTTAAAAGATGTATGCATCTGCCAATCAAAGCTGAGTAATTTTACTTTTCACTGAAGTTTCCTTTCCTGCTACACAATTTGAGCATTTCAGAAGAGCTTTCCTTCCTCCCCTTTTCCTTTCCTTCAAAAACACAAAAACAAAACAAACAAAAAATCTTACCATTGTTTTAAAGTCAATAGTAGCTGTCTGTTTCCAGTGTTTGGCTTTCCAGTGTTGCAGAAAGGAACGGCCAACCAGGCAGCACATTTTATCAGCTGTCTGTCAACAAAGGCAAAATGAACTATCTACACAAACATCGAAACTTAGCAGACAGGACCTTAAAAAGAATCTGGACTCACCAGACAAATATGTTTTCCATATGATTTCTTCCATGTGATGTTTTCCTGTTCAAGGACAAAAAACTGCAACCATGTTGTGACCTTGACCCCAGAATTGCAGATACTGCACTTTGCCTTGGGGTACTTCAGACAACTCTGTGCTACAAAATCAAAGTGCAGTAACTGCAGTATCCATGTTTGTAATTATTTACCACCTTTTATCCTTTGAGGAAAAAAATGTTCAAACTGAGGTAAGATGTTGAGATGAAACCTGAAGAAGACTAATGGGATCATCAGGAGTTTGCCAGCAATAAATTGATAAATAAGTTGATAGCTATCTTGTTGCTAAGACTTGTAATTTAATGCTTTATATAAGTTTAGCATTTAGCTTTACAGACGCTTTCCTGTAACACATCCTGGCAGTGTCCCACTTCCTTAACCTTGTGGGGACAAAAAAAAGGACAAACATAACATTTATATGTCACTCGTAGTGAAATTGATAACTAAAACAAACTTTCATGTACCATTTTAGATGTGACTGCATGATTGCATTGTTTTGGTTTCTAATCAAAAGTTCAGCAACATTTACAATTCAAGTCATCCCTCTCAGCTAACAGATAGCAGTTTAATGGTGTTGGTAAACAGAAGCCTCCTGATCTCTGCAATCTGTTCTGTTTTGATCATCAGGTAGCGCACAAATTTAGATTAATTAGCCACAAATGGCAAACAAAATTGAATTCAGCACTGCAAGCAGATCTGTGGCTGCTATTTAAAGTGGGGGAAATGACAAAGTGATAGCCTATCTTTTGGCAGTTTGAGGTGCCTGTGATTGTTTCACTTCATTCTTTCATGATTGTTTATCTATCAGTGCACAATGCTTTCTCTGTCGTACTGCAATGCATGGGACTTAAAGTGCCATTATTCTTTGGTCAGGACTAAATCCTGGACAGTCGGCTAATGTCACAGTCGAGTGGTGGTTATTTATGGGTATGCTTTAACCTTTAAGTATAAATCTGTAGCATAAAAGCAGCTGCAATTAATCACACCGTACTGAAGCTTTTGTTTGATACCTTGCCAAATTTATTCTTCGTATCAACATCCAGTTCTATAATCCATGGAAACATAGGATGAATATTGACGAATAAAATGAAGGTATAGTCTCATGTCTGGTAGTACGTCCTTATGCCACTGCAAAACATCTGGATTTATTTATGGTTACTATGAGGGGAAATGCTCTCACCTAATAAACATGCTCATGCTTCACCAAGAGAAGTACTGTGTGAACTGCTTTTGCCAATGCTCCAACAGACATTTTATATCAGGATCTTTATGGCTTCAACACAGTGGCTGCTTGTCTTCCTAGGCTCTACAAAAGACACAAATAAATGAAATAAAATAATTTAAGATAAATTTAAAAAATGAATGAAAAATTAAAGAAGAAGAAGAAAAAGAACAAAGGAAGAAAAAAAAGGAAAAAAACTATTTAAAATCATACACAGAAAAAAAACAAAAAACAAAAACTAAATTGTCTAAAACCAATTGCACCAAAAATTATTGGAACAAAGGTTTCAAATCTGATTAAATAATTGTAAATAGTTTCTGGTAAACATCAATTTTACTAGCTTAAATATATTTTTTACATGTTTTCATGTCATTTTTTCATGGTTGTTATTCAATTGTGTTTGATATGTATTGCAGTTTGTTTTGTTTTATGTTTCTCTCACAGGCCCCCCTTGAGAAGGAGATGCTCCATCTGAAAGGGAACCTTCAATATATATACCGTATTTTCCGCACTACAAGGCGCTTTGGAATATAGGGTACACCTTCAATGACTGGCCTATTTGAAAACTGTTTTCATACATGGGGCGCACCGCATTATAAGGCGCATAGAGTAGAAGCTGTAGTAGTGGCTGGGGTTGCATTATGCATCCACTAGATGGAGCTGCGCTAAAGGGAATGTCAACAAAACAGTCAATAAGTCAGTCAAACTCAGGCTACAGCCACACGGAGCCGCATATTTTCCTATCCAATTATTTTCTGTGCCGTTTTCAAAAAAAGTGCGCTGTACAGATGAAGCCGTTTCTGCCGTCCACAAAAGCCGTTTCCAGAGATCAGTTCAAATGCCAGACATTTGGGGGGCACTGTATTGCTCTAACAATAAACAAGAGAAGAAGCCTGGGCCGGTCTGTTAGCTAACGTTAGCACTTAGCAGAATTACTCTTTACAGGTTCTTACTGCTTACCGCTGTTACTCCGATGACGCCCCCTGACTACAGTAGCCATGATTAATCAATATCGATCCACATATAAAGCACATTGGATAATAAGGCACACTGTTGGCTTTTGAGAAAACTGAAGGCTTTTAGGTGCACCTTATAGTGCGGAAACTACGTAGTCAATACAGATCCATATATAAGGCACATCAGATTATAAGGCGCACTGTCGGCTTTTGAGAAAACTGAAGGCTTTTAGATGCGCCTTATGGTGCAGACAATACGGTAAATCAATGATGAGACAGTTTGCACAGACGGCAGAAGATGTTATAGTATATAGTTTAGCCTTCCCTGTTATTCAGAAAAATTGTTTGTGCATCTGCAGCACATTAAAGCAGGGTTCCCAAACTTTCAGAACAGAAGCTCTGGACAAACATCTTCTTTTTTGTTGCCTCTGCTGGTTGAAATGAGTTAAAGAAAAAAATCAAACATATTTAAATGTTTGATTTTTGTGGATGTAATAGCAGAGAGATTATCATATCTAGCATGAGTTTAAGTCCCTGTAGTCTACCACACCAAGGCCACCCTTAATAAAGTCAGTGCCCCAGTTCAGGCACCCGAACACCAAAAAGTCTGCCTCCACCAAGTTTCCTGTTCACACATTATGAAAGTAAAAGCACAGGTGTTAATAATTTGCAGTGACTTGATCAATCTACAGGTGTTTGTTTTCTTGCATGTATGACTCAGCAGAAGCAAAAAAAAAAAAATTCTTGTGTTTTTTTTTTTGTTTGTTTTGTTTACACATTATGTAAAAAGTTGCATTGGTAGATTCATCCTCCATTTGGGGGTCAATTCAGTTTTACGCATCTAACCATTTAACTGCTCCATCACATATAAACAAATTCATGGCAAGGTCAAAGTGAGTTAACTGGTATAATGAGTGATTATGACGGCGAAACTTTTTTTTTTCTTTCACAACTAAAAAGTGTAAGTACAGCTGGGACCAAATATTCCTATCAAACTGATTTTTTAACAACTTATTTTACTGCCCCGAGGCAGTGTTTACAATATATTACTATATAGGAGTATCAGTATACAAGCAAATGACCTCTGCTGCTTTACTTTGTCATATAGAGGTTTTCAATATTAATATCAGTCTGTTCCATAACAAGCTGAAAACATAACTCTTTGTCAAATATTAAGTATGTCTGCAGCTGTCTTTTTCTGTCAATCTCAATATCCAACTGTTTTAATCCATCAGTATTAAATGCTATTACCTCCAGCAAAGTGATCTACTCACTGCATGTCCGAGCTTCTTTTTATCACTGGCTAAGACACTGAGGTGCACAGGGAATACAGAGTTTCATTTTTAGTGTCCCAGTGTAACCACAGATGTCAGGGCACTGAGTAATGATTCAATAATTTTTAGATAAGTTCATACCCTTGGTAAAAAGAGAGAGCGGAAGACAAGACAGGGGAATGGTCAGACTGAGAGAGGATGAGAGAAAGCATGGGCATAAATGACCAGTCTATGTTGTAAAAATCCATGAATCTGTCTGTTAAGTTCTCGGACCTGTGTGTGTCTAAAAATAGCATGAGAGCTTCATGAGACTTGCTGAAATTATGAGGTCATCACATAAGGATCCCCTGCTCCCTGATCGGCCTCCAGAGGGCTGCCAATCAGAGAGGAGGGGGTTTGAGAGGCAGGGAGCACAACTGGGTTTGTTGCCATGACTCAACCAGTTAGTTCCCCATTCCCGACATCATTTTAACTTTTACCTCACATGTACTACACTCAAAAAAAGGAACATTGGTGTTTGTTCAATCAGCATAAACAAAACATGCAGCTTCTACTAGGTTATTTCATGTTCAGTGGTTAAACATGATTAAATCATGTTGTTTCAGTATGATGTGCAAAATTGTTAAAACAACAAGATCACTTTATGTTAACTCAACCTGATTGGTTTAGGTAGGAATCCCAAATGCAACACCTCTCCAGAGCAGGAGGTGGCAGTAATGGGCAATAGGCCCTATTCATCAGGGAGCAGAGCCAGAGGATAACCTGCACTGTAAAAAGGGAATCTTCGATCAGTTGAAGTGATGTAATTTTTTTCATCAATCTAACTCAATGTTTTTAAGTTAAGGTTTCCAATGTATTTTTGTAGATCATATCAACTTGAGATTCTGCATTGCTGCAACTAATAGAAAGAAGTAGTTGGACCAACTTAAATTAATTGCTTCAATTGGTCACACCTAAATAAATTAAGTTCTTTGAAATGAAATGAACAAGTTTAATTAACACAACTTAATTAGTCAAATAAGTTAAATATTTTAATTCTTTTCAAATCAATATTTTGCATTAATCCAGCTTAAAATGTTAAGTTGTTTCAACTCAATAATCTGCAAACCCAAAAGGAAAAACCATGGATGAGGAGGGAACAATTGTGGATATGAGACCTTGATGCACATTAAGATACCACACAGGGACAGTGTGTCTGTGCTCCATGGCATGATCCAGCTGCCCGACTGTGGTCCACTGCGCTGGCTGATTGGCTGGCTGGCTGGCTGGCTGTCTGTGCTCCACAGCATAGGCTGCTTGGCTGTGCCCCATGGCATTGGCTGCCTGGCTGAGCTCCATGGCATAGGCTGCTTGTCCTGGCTGCCTTGCAGTCTGTGCTCCACAGTGAGGGCTCCAATTAAAATACTCTTTCAGTAATGGTAATTTGAATATAACTGAAGACAAAAGCCAGTTTGTCATTTATGATAATAATTTTAGCCCATCAACACACCTCATTTATTAACATATAAAATATTAAACATGCTTAAAGGTACACGGTCCATGCCACAGGGCAGAGATAGCAAATCCATGTCATGTGGAGCACAGAAAGCCTGTGCCCTTGGCCGGTTAACATCTTAATGTACAGCTGGGTTTAATATCCACTGCTCTCCCTCCTCACTCATGGTTTGAAATGAGTCAATTCAATAATTCAATACAATGTAGTTCGATGAACATGGATTTAGTAATGATCTCTTAGGAAATTTGAGTGAAATCTACTATGTGTATTTGAGTTAAAACAACAAATGTTATTAATTTAAATAACTTAAAGATAACATGTACATTAAGATTAAATAAATTATCTAGATCTAAATAAAGATATTGCATGCAACTGCTATAATTAATAAAATTGTGTTAGTTCAACAAAACATTTTTTCAGTGTATTGTTGCCATGGCTGCTTTTGTTCTGCTTCCTTCTTCAGCCAGCTTACCTCTTGATTGGCCATCCTTCTGTTCCACTTGACAATCAACAGAGTGTGTGTCTGGCTGTCCTTGGGTTTTTCTCAACACAACAGGACATCTGGTAGAACGCTCTAAATCTACAGTTTGATATTAGTAGGAGCATTGTCCTCCAAGCAGACCAGGTTATGTAAAATCACCAACACAACTCATACTACAGAAAAAATGTCAAAATAATCTTGAGAACCTTTAGAACTCTGGGTTTTGATCAACTTTTGTCAAAAGAGAGAAACTCTGCCAGAACTTGTCGTGTTTACCTCAGCCCATGGCCTGTTTTAGTCTATGTTGGGACATAACTCACTACTTAATTTCATCCTAAAAGAAGACTGACTTTGTCCTAATGACAAAAAGCTTTCTGTTTCACACATTCTATCATGGTTTTCACTTTTCACAGACATGATTTTTTTCTTTGTTATAAGAAATCTATATAGACAAACACGAGGGTGTTCAAATGCTTTATTTGGTGAAAAGAATGTTGTATGACCCCTCTATAAATGATTGAGTAAACTCCTGTTTAGTCCTCAAGTCAGTTTTATTGAGCTGTTTTTCTGTTATACCTAAGCTGCCAAACTACACAATTCAAGCAATGTGGAAAGAAGCTACACCCACATACCTGTTATTGTTCATGCTTGGAACTGACTGAAATCTCATTACAGAAGTATGTGCGCACTTTAATACTACAATGGTTCTGTTCAGCACAGGAAAATGCTTTGATTTACTTTTCTATCCCAGGCCTGATGCTTCAGCTGTGGATAGCAGAGCGCTCTCTAAATCATCTATAGACATTCAGACTGAGAGCTGTACGAGGATCGATGCCCCACACAGGTCTGGTAATTGACCTGGTCTCTCTGTTTTTGGAGGTTTGCAGTGAGGATGGCCTGTCTGATGTTCTGTGAACCATAATGTCACTTTTGCAGAACTTTATCCGTGCTGATAAGCAGAACTGCAGCTGAGGGGAGCAGACATCTGGTTGTCAGCCTCCGATTACACTTTGAACAGGATTAGGTCCACTGCCCGGGAACAAAATTGTTTTATTCCGTCCAACACACTACAGAAGAGACCCCAAAAGATGGTTGTCATTATCCATCTTTAAAGCTCATGCAGGCTCTGTGGATGCCAGTCTTTGCTTTGGAGGTTTTTTTTTTCTAGCATACAAAGTTAAAAGATGTGCTTAAATCTGTTCTCTCCCAATGCCTTTGTCTGATGCACTATATCAAACATGCTCCTGGGACTTAATTTTTGTAATGTAAAATTTTGTTTAAAGTAAAGTTTCAGTTTTGGGAGGAATACAGAGAATTCTGGTTTAAGGATGGTGTTAAATGTTTTATTGAAGCTCAGCTTAAGCTTCACTCAGCTGGTGGTAACATTCAAATCAATCCAGAGACACAGAGAGAGAGAGAGAGCAGTTGCTCCCTTGCCAGTTTACTATGTTCCCCGATCACACACTTATATTTATTACCCAGACTTCCCCTAATGAAATTAGATTGAATACTGAATGAGATTTGGATAGCTCATTTAAGACTGGGACATGCCCTTGAGTGTTAAAGTTCTTAAGTAGAGCAGTAAACAGAAGGTGATACTGATGAGCATTAGCAGCTAATGCTACTTCTACTTGCTCCCAGGTAGAGGGCAAAACTTTCTGCACGCAGTTGTTCACAAAGACATCCAGGGACTTAAAATCATTAAACTAAAAAGGATGACCAATGGTAGGGGGAGAAAAAAACAACAACAAACAAGCAAGTTAGAAAAAATAAAAATAAATAAAAAAAATAATTTTAAAGAAAACTATTTTTAAACTTGTGACAAAGGAATTCCAAGTAGGCGCCTATTACTGTTTGTGTGGCAGGAAAGCAATTTTATGAATAACATATTGTCCTCTGGAAGTTACATCGTTGTGCAAGAGAGAAGACATTTCTCTTTGCAATAGGCTATGTACACCAAGAAAAAGAAACGGATGAAAAGCAGGGATGTGACAGAAGAGTGGAAAAAAAAAAAAAGCTTTAATGGACACGAGAGCACAGGCAAATAAACAAGTCAACCTTGGTCAACCATTCAACAAAGAAGAATGAAAAGGCAGACTTGAAAGATTTTATACAAAACACATCAAAGATGTATTTTGTCACTCATAGAAGGATTTCGTAGATGTGTCATTTTTTATATAGTAAAGAAAATGGCTGTGATGTCACTTTGTAAAAACCAGGACTTAATAGTCCAGCACCTGTGGTCGATCCTTTGACTCCAGGTGTTGCAGCTCTGACATTTAACAGCAAGTAAGAGGCTGCATCTACTTATGCACTTTTTGCACACTTGTTCATTTCAGACTAGATGGAGGCTCTTCAAGGCAAAAATTCCTTCATGATCAGCTGATTCTGGTTTCATTTTCTGATATATAATCTAACTTTTGAAACACTGCTCACTTTATTTGTGCCAATTCTTGATCACTGACCGAACACAATTAAGAAGAGTTAGGACTCTGAATATAAGCTTTGTCAAGAGGGTGTATTATCCCTTCTGATATTTTAGACATGGGTATAAATTAACAATAATGGATCTCCAAACTAAACATACAAATTTTCATACCACTACATACTTACATACATATGTTGCAAAAAAAAAAAAAAAAAAGAATTTGTCTGTATAGGGCTGTACGTCTGTATGTTTTAAATTTAGCAGGAGGTCTGAACGAGACTTCCTGGAATGATAGGGTCATTACATGAGGGATCTCTTAACTGGTTCATGACATGTTGGAGAGGAGTGCCTCAAACACCAAGGTCTGACCAATGCTCTGCCGCTGACAGGCCTCCAGAGGGCTGACCAATCAGGGGGAAGGGGTGTTGTAGAATGGGAAGTCTTAAAGAGACAGCAGCTGAAACGAAACAATCTAAACAGTGGCTGAAATAAAGGTTTTCAACAAATGGAGATAAATAGGGAGTTTTGGAGATGTGCATCATGTAAAACTACTACAGGATTAGCAGAGGGACAAAATTAAGTTTGAAAAAGCACAATAGCACCTTTTTATCACCAATAGCAGAGGTCCTTACAGAGGAGGTGCTCACCACATGTTCCTTAGTAAAACAACATTGACTGAAAGCAGAGATGAAGGATTTCAGCACACCTGAAACTCACCACGAAGAAAATTGGTAGTGCCATGGTATAACTCTTGTAATTATATAACACTAAGCACCTGTGGGAGGCAATCCATATTAGCTCTAGATACTAGATTGAGGCTAGTATGGACACTGTCCACAGATCTGTCACATGGTTTCTCAAAGAGTAAGAAGAAATGTGGCTGTCTGAGTATATTTATTCAGTACCCAAGTACTTTTGCAAACTTTTTTCCGTCGCCCTTTTTTTTTTTTTTTTTTTTTTTACCATACATGACTGATTAGCAAAGACAATTTCTTGCCGGCCTTCTTTTCTTGCGCCTGTTAAAGCATTGATTTTAGTACAAAGCCCTCAAACTCATGTGAAGCTGGTTGAAGCAAGCAGTATTCAGCACAACTGGAATTTAAGACCTTGCAAAACACAACATCTTTCCAAACTTTGTTCAAAATGATCCCCTGATGTGACAAAGGAACATCAGTGTGAATGATTTCAGTGCATTGGTGTTGATTAATAACACATTAGACACATGGAGAGAGGCACAGAGAAACAGTAGGAGACGGGGCAGGATACACTGTCGTACAAAGAGAAAACAACAAGGTGCAATGTGTGTGTGTGGGTAGAATAACAGAAGTGAAATAAAGTTAGATAAGAAAATCAAAGTCATTTATGACCGTACAGAGTCAGCCAGTAGTGGCGTTCTTTCATGTCACTGATAAACCACAGGAACATCAGACAACATGTTCACAATGATTTACACCTTATCACCTCAGCCTGTGATCAGCTCACGCAGCTACCAGGTGTTAGCATAGCTGTAAATAACTTCTCTGTTTCTGAATATGATCTAAACAGGAACAATATGGCTGACTAGTTGAGTTTTCAGTGTGCTTCATTCACTGAGTACAGAGAACAGTTAAACCCTAATAACAGCTAAGAATAACACGATAATGGAGTGGTATTTAATTTCATCACTGGTATTAAGATGTGACATACGACACTGTGCATTTCAAACACCATAAATCTCCACTACATGATGTTTTTTGAGGAGTTGAGGGTCTGAGCCTTTCCCCGGTTATGTAAAAAGCTGAGCAGAGAAGCACACATGTACTCGAGGGTTGTTTCTGGGCTACATTTTACTTCAGTTTATTGTCACTGCAGAGGGAGGCTGAGCCGGGATAACGGCTGCTGCCTGCTGGTCATTTTCCCTCTCTCAATTTTGTTGTTGGGGACTCTTGGCTGACTAAGTGCTCCAAATGGATTCGGCCTCTTGCCAGTCCCTCTTTCTTTCTTCTTCTCTCTTCCGCTGTCTCCGTGGCAAACTCTTACAGCTCTTTGTGCGTTGTGACGTAAAATCAGGCGAGAGCAGACAAAAGATGTTTGGAGATGGGTGGGAGTGTGGTCGCTGATAGTGACATTAATGGTTACAGAACAGCTTCAGAATCAAACCACGGGTGGAAAAAAGGGAGGATTTCAGGATGAGGCTGAGTATAGTTTTGAGAAAACTTCATAAGATTTTCTACCAGACATAACGTGTATTTCCCACTCTATAAACTTAAACTGAAGGCTGCTCTGTGGTCACCACACATCTGTTCATGTTTATGAGTCCTGGAATCACTTCACGCTCTCATCCAAGGAAGCAAATGAAAGAGGAGGAGATGAGTGGATGTAAAAGTTAAACTGCGAGCTGATATATTTTCACTTTCTGTCTGTGTTCCTCTGTGATGCACTGGCAGCTGCTGCCAATGCAGGCTTCCAGTTCAGCAAACATCTGGGCATCCCAGACCTCCCCTGCCTGCTAAAGTGCAAAAAGAGTGAAGCAAGGAAGTAGAAGCTGCATAACAACACTTGTCTGAAGATGAAAGGTAAAGGAAAAAAAAAACATAAGAGGAGGTGAAAATGAAAAGAAATGGTGGAGTTCCTCTGGCAATTCAGAGTGAAATTGACAAAGACATTAGGAGAATAGGTAAGACTGTATCTAATGTTGATTTCACTGAATATTCCTCCAGCAAGCACCTAATTCATGCTTCTTCTGGGTCTTATTTTTCAACCACGCCTTTATTTAGTCCTCCACACACAGCTCAAATAGACACTTGTATTGATTAGCTTTTAATTTCAGTGTTTTGGTCTTATCTTCTCTGCTGTGTTAGGGCAAATGCCCTAAATCATCCAGCACATATTCCAGGTGGTCCACATATCTGCATGACGCTAACGTCCATACTTGATTGGATTTTGTTATCTCTGTAATTGTTTTAATCAGCCAATCACAATTAGCCTCCAGGAAAAATAGACAGAATGGCAAAAGGAAAGAGAGGGAAACAGAGGGAAGAGCACATGAGGCCATTACTGGTGGAGAATATCTTTGCAGGGCTTCATTCTCATTCTGGTTACATTACAGAAATTGTGCCAAAGAAAAAACCTAGTCTGAAGTAAGTGGCCTTTCTCTTATTCACTTTTCTCCTAGAAACAATGACCTGTACACCAGAGCTGTCCATCTTACTTCTGGTAACCAATCTCATCTTCTTTAACATATGAGCACTGAGCACTTTTTCCTTCGATGGCAGAAATTACGTAGCATTACTTCCACTATAGCGAAAGCAATAGAATGCAAACACGTAACAGACATCTAATGCCAAATTCCACCAGTGTCCGATCTGTTTCTTCTGTTGTCAGGATGCAGTTTATAGCAGGATTGCTAAGCCTTTCTTACTTTATGTCAACTTCAGTGGATTTAAAGAACCTCACACCTGTTTACTTCAGGTCTTGCTGCACTCATTCTGGAGTAGGGAATTAAGTGTCAACAAGGAGTATTTTATTCTGAAAATTAACCAGATACTTTATTAGTGTTTCATTGTCTGACTTCCTGTCCAGCAAAAACTGAAGTGTTAACCTGACAGATCTGTGGAGCAGAGATGGGCCAGGCACAGATCTGATGGCATTTTGCAATAAAAATAAATATTGCCAGTACTTCTAAACATAATGCATAAATAGATTGAATCTATAGAAAGTTCACATTGCACAGTGAAACTACTCAATTTTGTAGATTGGATCCAAGACCATATTGTTTTCCTGTGTGTTTTCAAACAAAAGAGAGCTCAAATGCAATCTGCCAGAACTACAAGGAAAACAAAACAGGAAGTAGAATGCTCTGGAACATGAGTATTTTGCCCTTATGCCTCAAATACACCAGATATGTCTGCATGTTCAGTCGAACAAGCCCGAGACTGAGTAGTTCCTGCTCTTCCCTCTCTGTTGATAAGTCTCTCTTCATTCATGTTGGGCTGTAAAACCTCAAACCTGTTGACTCCTGGTCTGGCCCTGCTTATTCTGTCAGTTTATTATTGTAGTCAAGCTAAATATGAACTGATTTTGACATGGTTTGTTTTATTTTGAAAGTCACTTGGTGTTTTGGGGTAGTTTCCTGTCAAAGGTCAAAGGTCAGATTTATTTATGAAGCACATTTACAACAACTCAAGCCCCACAAAGTGATGTTCAGTCAAAATACAGAAAAATCCTAAAGATTAAAAACTACAATAACACAGGCATTAATTGATTAATTAAATACAGGAAAACCATATAAACCATGATAAAAACACTCAAAAAAACTATAAATCAATGAAGAAAAATGCTCAGGTCAACCTGTGGTAAAAGCCAGTCTACAAAGGTGTGTCTTTGGTTTAGATTTAAACTAAAGACGATCAATCTTCCCTGTGCTGAATGTATAGGTCACAGCTCTGGGTGCAGTAAAAGTAGGATAGCTGCGTATAACCTGTGACATGATGGACCAGCCTCAGGCGTGCTGCAACAGAACGGATCCAGTGTTAATTGGCACATTGACTTGAATGGACACCTATCTGATCCATTGTTGTGATGAAGCAGAGACAGACTGCAGACATATCTGGTGTATTTTAGCCGTTAAAGTTAAGAGTAATACCCTGTGATAAGATTTAAAAAAAAAAA
Source organism: Halichoeres trimaculatus (assembly GCF_033239565.1). Lineage (NCBI taxonomy): Eukaryota > Metazoa > Chordata > Actinopteri > Labriformes > Labridae > Halichoeres > Halichoeres trimaculatus. The sequence continues at coordinate 22,962,233 of NW_027437192.1, forward strand.
AAAACATTCCCTTTTATACTCTTAAGACAACAAGTTCTTCAGTTTTCACACAATGATTTCACACAAATCATTCCAAAACTCATTGATGCACTTGGACAAAGTCACCTTTTTCTGGACAGAAAATTAAATGATTTCATCTTTTCCCTGAACTTTCAACTCACCATTTTAAAGGGGCGAAAGGGAAATGAGATACAAAAGAATGTACTTCTTTGAAATTCTGATTGTTGGAGAAGCTTTATCGGTACGTTTTGAGTCACCTGTGGGTGTGAATCAGCTTATAGGGCTATCTCAAAGAAGGCAACTTAATCTCCTGTGTCTCACACACAAGAGAATAAAACGTTACTTCTGGTTTCTTTTGAGCCAACGTCTCACAAGATTTTGTGGAATTCTTCTCTTTGTTTGAAGCTTAAATATCCTGTTGGCGGGAGTGCTACTTCTGAGGCTATAATCCATCACTGTAGGCTCCGCAGTGCCTCTTTTTATGTCACATTTGTTGTTTTTTGTAATACTCCATTGATCCCCAAAGGAGAAATTCATGTTTTTTCATTCCCCTGTTTCCCAGGAAGGATTAAATGGACTGCGAGATACAGCATGGCACTCAGCAAGTCTTAGTCATTATTTCATATTACTTTATTCTGAATCACACTGCAAGGTGGGAGGGAAAATATGGCTTAAGTGCAGTTTAAAAAATAATTCCGTTGTGTGTTGTTCAACCTTTCACGTCACCTTTTCTTGGCATTTCGCTCAGTTACCCACTTTTCTTTAAGTGCCTGTCTGTTTTTGATAGATAAACTAATGGCTATATGTACATGTACTCTCTGCAGATGTTGTAGATCTAATAAATGAGTACACTGACACTGATTTGGGTTGTGCTTTTGCTAATCCAGTGATAAAGTTTTACAGCATGCTAATATATTTTGGAGGTACATTAGGTTATTGCTTTGAAGCTGTGGAAGCCAACATTAGAGATCTGCTGGCATCTTACTCTATGACTGAGACTGAACTGAAAACAGCAGAAAAAGATCACTCTTCACTGATCAGTTCATAAGAAGTCATAGTCACCTAAACAATAACGTTAATGACTCACTAAACATTCACTAATGTGCTTCTGTTGCCAGTGACAGCTTGTATCTGGTGCATGGTTTATATCTTAATACTTGAATCCTTCAACCAGGAAAGGCCAACAGATAAGCAAACAAACAAGCCAACAAACACTTTGAAAAGTGATTGAGCTGAAACCTGTGGTGATGGAAAAAATGGAGCCAAAGCTGTTTCTTTGGTGTTAAGTTGGGGCTGGCTGCAAAAGCCCAGGAACCTGATCGACTCAAAGTGAGTTTGGAGTACAGAAGTAAACCCCTTGGTTGTGTTGACTTTCATGATAAAAAGCTGCTTTTCAGGAGAAGTTTCTTGTGAAATTTAGAGTGTGCACATAAGCGAAGGAGAAAAAAACTTTAATATTTGATGAAGTCAAAACTGTCATTAACACCACTCTGCAGAGAGAAAAAACATCATCAGATACAATTTGCAAAAGCTTAAAGGTGAGCACTTGTTGAATTGTGTTTAACATATAAATGCTTTATAGCTGTTGTTAAAACAAGCGTATTACTCATCCAGTTCTGCAGAACAACAGGCGTTTAAACATAGCCTGTTTTACCATCATCAGATAGGAAAGAGCCCCTTTAGTATCAGACAGAAAGGCCTGCTAAGGGCCGTTAAGTATTTGGTCTCTTTACCCTGATGGAAGTAGAATATTCAAGGACTAAAGGCACTTACTCCTCCATTGGCCCTCTGCCAACTACATCAAGCTATAAAGGACTATTTGCTCACTTACTGCAGTGCAGACAATGCTTGGCACCTATCGCTCTGTCTACCATAACTCTTTTTTATGTAATATCACGCCTCTTCTCTCTTGCTCCATTTCTGTTTTCCCCACTTTATACCATTTTTCTTTTAAGCTGGATATCCCACACCATCAGAAAAAGTCTAGAAGATCATCAGAGAGATATCAAAGGTAGAGTGTTTGAAAGGATTGGGGGTGGACGTGGTGAAAGTGCTTGCTAAGACACATTTTCTTGTTTGTGTGTTGTCCTCTGATTCAGGTCTATATCATAGCTGCAGGTCATATATTCTGCTTTATCATTTCAGAGGGAAAACCAGCCTCTCACCATCTTTCTTAAAACTCCACTTCTCCTTCCTGCATCGGTGCACAGAAACGTGTGCAATTATGCAGCTTTCATGGCCTCAGCAAGCCGAGAGACAGATCAATGAGGACACAGAGATCACAAGAGCAGACAGGTTGGGGATGTTGGTCGGCTCAGATATGGATCAACTTTTACTTGGCATGTACCAAATAAAATGCCAGTGGGGGTATCAGGATGGAGAAACCCTGCAATAAATCAATCTGAGCCTAGCGTGCATACTGCAATCAGGAGAGGCTGTGAGAGGTGGGGGGCAAGGTGATGAAAGAGGAATCGATCAACAGAGATCATCTGAGAGTAAAGATTTCTTTTCTGTTTTCTTTGTGCCCTCACAGACACGAACAAAACAAAACACACACATGCAGTAACACATCAAACAGCAGGTAAATGGAGCTGTATCACAACTCTGTGTGTAGATTGAGTTTCTGCATTGCATGTGTCCCTGCATGTACTACAAAGTCAACATGAGTCTAGATTGGCTGCTGTGTTCGTGTGTGTGTGTGTGTGTGTGTGTGTGTGTGTGTGTTTGTGTGTGTGTGTGTGTGTGTGTGTGTGTGTGTGTGTGTGTGTGTGTGTGTGTGTGTGTGTGTGTGTGTGTGTGTGTGTGTGTGTGTGTGTGTGTGTGTGTGTGTGTGTGTGTGCATGTGTGTGTGTAGTACACTGTCAACAAGAGTCCTGATAGGAAAAGGAAGGAGAAGCCATTAGAGATAGGAGCCCTGGTCCGGGGCAGCATCTAATGCAAGGCTACTCAGCCAGTCAACCAGGGCCTGCTTATCGTGCCATGGGTACACAAAGGCAACAAGCACAGACACACACCCACACTCAAACACACATTCGAGCGTATCCTAAATTTCTCCCCAGGCGATTCATGTGGCCTCTTTGTCTACAAATATATAAAAGAGAGGACAGGATTTGTTTAATCGGTTGTACACCCAGTGAAACACACAGATTAATGTTTACAAAGTTGCACTGAAGTTATTTTTGCACATTATTCATATTCTTTTACTTTCTTATCTTTTCCTTTATTTTATTTTGTTTTATTTTATTAAGGGCTTATACGATTAGATGTGCCCACCCTTGGATTTACCTTATGAGATGAATTCCCTTTACTTCTAAATTTAACCAAACTCTGTTTCTTTGAGCATTAGAGAGGAGGTTTTATTCTTTCACATATTTCAAACATGGATAAAAAAAAACAGTGCTGGATGTCCGTACTAAACAGGGGCAGATTTTCAAACTACCAAATATTCATATCTTGTAGAAAACCCTTCAAATTGTCTGTGAACTGCTCAAGACACTGAAGAGAGATGGGCCTCAAACACCAAGGCATGTTCACAGCTCTTGCCCCAGCAGGTCTTCAGAGGGCTGGCCAATCAGAGGACAGGGAGTTTGTGGAGTGGTGAACCTTTATTTAGCTGTTTTAACGAACGATCAGCAAGTGTTACACACTTGATCCCGATTGGTCAAACTCCATTTAACAGTGATTCTGAACAGGAAAGACAACACCTGGAACCACAGGTAATATAAAAACAAATAGTTCTCTGATTGTTCTGGTAATAAACATGGATGAGGATGAAAACCATGCTGAAACAGATGAGGGATGTTAAAACACATGAGGAGCTGTGAGAAAGAGATGAGTTATTCAGTACTGGTTCATCGAAAAGGAGGGGAAAAAAAGGGTGCTGCTATTATTCCTGTATCTGTTAGAAATTTGATTGAAAATAAAAATGCTGTGTTAAGATTTCACTGTGAATGAAAATGTTAGGTTTAATGTTAATTCTGCCAACAGGATGTGACAAAAAATACTGTGTCCATGGCAGCACCACCAAGGGGGAAATTGAGTTATCACTGGGGACAAGAAAAGTGGTGTTGAAATTCAGTCCACTGCCATTTACTGTCAAATTTCTTCTTCCCTGCACAACTCAAGCTGCACATGCTCAGAATGCTGCAAAACAAATATTATGATTGCCTGCAACCCTGGTGTGTTTGTATGAAGAGTCGACGGGTTGTTTAATCTCTAATTCCCTTTGCAAGTCACAAAGATTGGCCTTCAGTTTTTTTAAATACAAATACATGAGCCTCATTAAAATACCCCCATCCGTTAACTTTGTTCCTCAAGGTCCTGACGACCAACTGGGTCGAAAGACTGCGAAACAAAACTACAAACCTGCACAATATTTTTTTTCCCCTCACTTTCTGAAGTCATCCTACTCTGAGAGTAATTCACATTCATTTAAATTCATTTCAGCTCTGTTTTTCAGCCTCAAGCAACTCCTAAGGGTATTATCAAGCTCAGTTATCAACCTCATTCACCATGAAGTCGATAATTTTGTTTGCTCTCAGGTGGTCAGAAGTTGGTGTACAGATGGTTCATTCGGGTTAAAGAGATAGGTGCTTACTACCAACTAAAAAGGGAGAATTAAACCATAAAATTTAGTTAAAATTTTAGCGTGTTAAATTCAGATTTAAAAACTTTTTGACATCTATTGTCTTATATATCTGTGTGACCAATATATCGTATTTGCTGTTTTGAAGTGTTAAATTAATCTAGAAGATGTAGTAAATATAACGTTGAAACATACACATAAACAGACCATGTAGCCTCATCACTTTGTAACAGATCCATGCCCTTTACTTGATTATATCATGCATTTAAAGAAAACAAACAAAAAACAGTGATGTGTGGTATAACCTAAAATATACACCATACTGATATATAGTGACTTACACTGAATTCAGTGCACTAGATGCACTAGATCTATCTAGCTCCAGTTTCTTTTCACTATAATGCCAGTAGATACCGTTGAGCTCATTTAATGTTGATATCTGTGAAACAGGGAAAGACCCACTGCTGAAAGCAAAAAGAAAAATAGCACATATTTCTCTAAATGAATATCACAAACCTAATGAGAGATAAGAGCTGCTGGAAAGCAACACAGTGACACTGGTTCGCCTCACTACATACTCAGCTTTCTTTATTACACTGCAAAAAACTAAAATCTTATCAAGTGTTTTTGTCTTATTTTCAGTGAAAAATGTCTTTTTAGACTTGATATGAGCCACATTCACCTGACCAGCCCAGAAAAATGTCTTGTTTCAATTTTTTTTTTTAACAAAAATTAGGTCTAAATTTCTTATAGCAAGTTAAAAAAAATCTGCCAATGGGACAAGAAAAAAGTTACTTGTATTAAGACATTATTCTAGTTTCAAGCAAATTTGTGAGCAAATTTTTCTTGTTACATTGGCAGATTTTTTTTACATGGTCCAAGCAATTCAGTCCTTATTTCTGTCTTTAAACAACTTGAAACAAGACATTTTTCTGGACTGATCAGGTGAATATGGCCCATATTAAGACTAAAAAGACATTAAAGATAAGATTTCAGTTTTTTGTAGTTTAGTTGTTTGGTTCTATGCCGTCTTCTGGGTAAAAAATGTGGTAATATAGTGCATGAACCCCTTTTGTGTTTATAGTGGTATATTATGGTTACACCGCTGCACTGTAGCTCACTTATTGGATGACAAAACCAGAATTGATACTGTCTTAACCTCTTAAGACCTAAGCTTTTGAATCCCCTTGTTATTTGGGATAAGTAAGACCTAATAAGTTAATTAACTTAACTTTGTCTTTGTACTGGAAGTTTGATTATATGTATTATGAGTTCGCTATTAGTTGTGTTATTGTACTTAAATATGTTGGTTTTTTTCACTAAAATGGGGTAATGTTGTGATTTCACCATTAATGATGTGGCTAGTGTCCCTAAATGTGGCAAATAGGTCAAAGTTTAAAAAAAATTAAGGACCATGGTGGACCTAATATGATGTCCACATGTGTGGACACTGGGTCCTAAGAGGTTAAACAGAACCCACATGTTTCAAGGTACGGCAGAGTGTTTGGGACAAGTCTTAAAAAATTGGTCATTTCTACTTCACAACTAACAACACTACTGAAGACTGGACTGGATGGACTACCAACTGTTCCCTCGAAACAAACTGTGTCTGATGTACCAGGTTTTATGATATGTGTTGAATCCAAAGCCTAACAGTAGTGTGGCATAAAACTAAAATAACCAAAAGATGCCGAAATACTCATAGGGCATGTTGAAGACAGTTAAAACAGATGGAAAAAGAACAGTTGTCTTGTTATTTGGATGCGCTATGGTTGCTGTATATATTGAGTCTTTAGAGGATAGAAAAGGCTGAAAATGACTTTATTATTTATAAACTGTACTCACCAGTTCCAGCCAATGTTACCATTCAGTCCTTTCTTTGTCAGGACTTGTTTCAGCTTCCCCGTAAATAAATACATCAAATAAGATTTCTCAAGATTCTGTCAATAGTTTTGTCTGAGTTCATGCAGTGCCAGTAGTGACCCATGTGATCATTGTTTGTTGGTATGTATAAACATTACAGAGATGTTTTTATACTGTAGGAAATAATGCCATTAAATTGCTTTACAGCCCTCTCCCTCTTGTTATTTCACACAGAGCAGCTTGTGCCATGTAAAGGAGCCCTTCCTCCTGTTGACAGCCTGATCCGTGCTGGCATGTATTGATGTGGCCCAGAGCCCATCCTTAAGCCGCTCTCTGAGATAGCGTCGCTGGGGATGGAGGGGTTGAGGGTGGAGTGGTAGCTGGAGGGGAGATAAGCCAATGCTGCACAGGAGTGCTTTGTTTATGATGAAGTGGTTCAGGCAATTACATTAGAGGCACACGCCGGGCTCCCGTCTCTGTACCCCTCACCCTCTCTCTGCGACTCTTTGTCAGCCTGCTCACACTTAGGATGCCTCACGCGTCACTTCCACTGAAATGCAAGGAGGCACCTCTCAAACCTTATCAGACCAGCAGTCAAGGACGGGAACTTTTGTCCAGTGCACCTTTAATAATGACTTGCACGGGTCACAAAACGATAGAGGGAGATTTATGATGTGACAACCCAAGCACCTGCACACCACGTCCCTCTGTTGAGAGTACCAGTTCACTCTTTATTGGAAACCGTGATTCAGGGGGAGTAATTGACTGGAAATGGACTAATGCAGGTTAGATGCTTTATGGTCCAAGTGGCAGCTAACTGCTAAGGATTCTTACTTGATGGAGATGAGGAAAAAAGGAGTAGAGAGGAAAGATTTTTCAAAGACAGAGTAGAGCACCAAAAAGCCTGAACAAGTAATTAAACGGTGAATTGAGTCGCACATCTTTTTCTTTTTTTCCCTCCTGCAAACTAGATAAATTGCAGCGAAACAAGTGAAATTATTTCAAGCCACTGGCACATTTCATCAGTTTTAACAGATAGAGAGAGGAGAAAAAAACTGATTTGAAGCTTCAATATTACATTTAATTACTTGTTAAAATTGAGATATGCAATATGATCACTCATGAATGTAATCCCCCTGCAGGAGTGACTCTGACGTGATATTTTTATTACCTCTTTCTGCAAGATTAAACAAGGACAGCTCATCTTCACACCCTGTATTATAAAACTGTTTTTTCTATTCTTTCATCTATTCTTTTGATTATTTTCCTCCAAGTAGCAACATTAAAGATCATTTCACTGCATTGTAAAAGCATGTTGTCATTTTTCTTGCAGCATCAGACTGTCAGGCAGACTGTCAACAGTTTTATTTTTGGCTTTCACATCTGTGTTTAAAACTTCTCTCAGCTCATTAAACAGTAACAAATAAGGATATAATTAGTCTTATAAACTCGCTTCCTCATTATGAGCCGCAGGAGAGGCAAAGCAGCACAGTAGACAAACTTACAGCAGGCCAGATGGACAGAATGGCTCAATGTTGCCATGCCATGGGTCCATATGTTCTCCTGTGTATGATTTCTCTTAGTTTAGTTGTTTAGCATTGGAAAAGCTCCTGAGATTATGTGGGCAGGCATGTGAAGAGAAGCAGAGAGGAGGAGGAGGAGGAAGAGGAGAGAGAAGGAGTTGCAGAGGAGTGTTGCTGCCCACAGGAAACTGGCTTTGACATATGTGGAAGCACACAGCTCCTGTGGGGCGGTGGAGGGAGAGGAGCGGAGCAGAGAGACTCCTTGGAGCTGTGGGGAGAAGGGTGTGATCATTCTGTCATGGAGTATTACTGTCATAATGGAAACACACACATATACACATTTGGTGACACACACACAGCAGCAAAAGTGTATAAACACACACATTGTTGAAATCCTGATTTATGATGTACTGTGGCGGCCCACATGCATACAAACACACTGCCACACATACACACTCACATACACACCTGTGCACCAGTGACGGCAGCCCCCTTAGGTGGAGCCCTGTGGGGACTGCCATTTTCTGCACCAGCACCTGTCACCTGGATCATGCAGGAAAAGTGAAACAAGCGCGTCAACCTCTACGCAGCTCTCCCTCCCCCTCTCTTTATCCTCCCTCTGCTGCTCTGTTCATTCCCAGGCGTGTCAAGCCAGCCAGCTATGATAATTCAGCACCCAGAGACAACCATGCTTTGCAGGCGGAGGCGCCAGGGCTACAGTTTCTGAGCTGAGCATTCAGAGCAAGCAAAGTGACAAAAGAAAAAAACTTTAAGCCGGCTCTTTTAAGAACTTCATATGACGGTAAAAACAATACTGGGACACAGACAGAACAGAGGGAAATGGCCTGAATATTGAGTAACAGAAGTAGCACAAGTCAAGGTTCCTTCAGACATGAATATATTCCAATTTTCATTTTACCTTTTCAGAAATTATGAAAGATGTTTGATCTTTTGGACGGAGAACAGCAAGACTGGTGTGAGACAAATGGCTTTTTCTAGTGGATTTTCTAATGTTACTGCCAGCTTTAACCACTCACAAAGTCATTTTTCATGTGGAAAATGGAAAAAGGAAAAAAAAGATTTTGTGACACTTAAGCCTCATACATTAGCAACATAAGATGCAGTAAAATCTCAGGCAGGTGCTGCCTTGGTGTGAGATGGCAGCTTAGCTAAAAACATGACTGAGTAGCATTTCACTGAGTCATTGTTCAACAAGTTATATGTGAACAATAGCATGGTAGGTTGTTAATTCCAAATAATCTAAAAATGCTGCTTCAGTTGCTACTTGAGGCTATAGGAATGTAACCTGACAGCCAGATGGACCGTTTCATATATCCGCCACAGAAATATTTCACTTGTCCATCAGCTCTTTGGATTTGTTTTCAGAGGCGAGACCTTCAAAAAAATCATCAGCTGGTGATTGGACGACCGTTCTAATTGACACACTCACCACAGACCAGTCCAACTCAAGCCACAGTATGACGTATTTTTCCTGGTTGGGCCGGTTAGAATTTAACCGAGTGAATTTGTTGGTCAATGGATCCTGGCAAGATGTATCTGCAGGATTCCAGAAACTGAATCAGGCAGGTCCATCTGCTCTGCAAGGTTAATCGGAATTAAATTGCACCCAAATTTTATTCATTATGTCACCAAAGGCATTTTTTTTTTTTTGCAACCATACCTGTTCTTTTGAAACTCCAAGAGCACCTGCCTTTTTTTTAGGACTCTACAGGCAGCTTTAGGAACAGATAGCTAAATAACAGCTAACTGTGTTAAATAATATGGTAAAAAAAAAATGGAGGTGATGTGACATTAAAGACGAAAAAAAAAAATGTACTGAAAATATGCTTTAGTCAAGACTGGCATGCCAGTTTGGTGAAGGGCAAAAAAGGGAAAGAGGGCTTAGTAGATCTAAATTGGATCACACTGACAAACTCTGAGTTATTACTGCCCTATTTATTTATTTGTTATTTGTTAATCTCTGTTCCCAATGCAAAACAGTGCAGTTCTCCAAATGTCTTCTTGAGGAAGACGCCAATACCTGATGCTACCTCCTTAGCACTAACATAAAACATCTGTTTATACTTGACAAATGTTTAAATGCTGGCACAAAAGTAGTGTAAGTCTGTGTTGCTCACATGTCCATTGGTAAACCAGGTGTGAGGTGTGATTTCTTTAATAACTTGTGCGTTTTATAAATATTAGGCTTAGATTTTTGCATTATTTTGCATAATGCGGACGTGATGTAGCATTTCGCTGGGTGTAAAATGGAATTAACAAGGCATATGTGACTGTGTATTTGTGTGAGGGTAAAATCCAGAGAGTGCCTTCCAAGGCACAGATGGGAGCATTAGTACGCAGTAGGAGCTGATGTTTTTTATTTTCACTTATTTATTTATTTTCGCAGCCGCAGATCTTCATGGGAGGTTCCAACATAATTATTTCAGATGCAGATTTGTTTGATGTCCTCGAAGGGAAGAAAGTGCAACTCTGGGGGTAAATAGCTGCTGACAGATTTGCAACTTTTTTTTGTTTGTAACAACTCCAAGCTAGGCAAGAGAATGATGACTGCAGCAAGACGCCCTGCTGTCCATTTTTAAAGGTCACAAGTCGAAAAGAGAAATCTTTCGCACTGCTGTGACAGCACCAGGCACCTACTCCTTCATTTTTGTCACTTTGTCTCTCACTGTGGTAAAATTCTCTCCCTCTGTGTAGTCTTCCATCCATCAGTCTCCTCTCTGGAGGTACATCCAAAGCTGTGATCTCTTAATTTCCATCCCAGGATCAACTATCGATCAGCCCTCTCTATAGGCTGCTGTCTATCTTCTACTCCCTCTATGTTTCCTTAGCGCCTGTTTATCGCTTCTCATGCATCATTCCTCATCATCCTCTTCCTGTTGCCAGTACCTCCCCTTCATTGTCATCTCTTCTTCAACTCAACACCTCCCCTGCAGCTGCTTCTTCCTCCCTCTGTTTCTCTTCTGGTCTGCACCTCCTCTTTTCTTTTGTGCATCTTTTATTTCCTCTTTGCACATCTGTCTTCTTTTACTCTGTTTTTTCCTTCTGCTGTGTCAGTCTAACACTTTTTTTTTCCTGGCATAATTGCCTGAAAAACCTAAGCCTAATTGTTAGCCAAAATGCCAAACACTTTCTGAAAGACATCAGTGAATAAATCTTTTTCTCTTTCTGTCTCTGTCTGTCTGTCTGCAGTTGGTTTTTATGCGTCCAGCACTGGCAGGGGTTCAAGCTGTGATGGAGAGCCAGGATGAAGCCTCCATCATCATTATTATTATTCATGATTTTGCAGCATAAAACAAGTCCTTTGTGAAGTAAACAGGACACGCCTGTGGTAAAGAGAAGCCTTGGCCTCTCCACTATAAATTTCTTGGCAAAAGGGACACTTTGATATTTGCAGTTTTTATTGGGTTGCCCTTTCTGTCGGCTGTGTGAGAGAAAGTAAACTGCCATTTGGAGATGGAGGAAGTTGTGAACCGGAGACAGATTATAAAGAGGACAGTCAGGACAGGGTTTGTCAGGAAACATGGGGATAATTTAGCATTTCACAAGGATTAGTAGAAAGGCTAGAGTGTTTGTTTTGGGTGTAATTTTTTTTTAATATTTGTCAAATTTATTCATTAGATGGGAGAAAAAAAGTCACAAGACCAGGCCGTTGATTTGTTTTTGACTTTCTGTTTCACCGTTTCAGTCTCTGACATGATCAGATGAGAACAAAATGAAGAAAAAAAAAATAACCAAACACCTAATTTATGGTAGGAAACTGAGCCTAGAAGAGAGAGGAGAAAGATGGTTGGTGGAGAACCAGAATGGAAATCTTAAGATATTGATTAAAACAAAAAAGGCCTGACTCTACAAGTCAGAAATATTGAGTAGCTCATTAGTTTTAACTTCATCCCAAAGCTACTGTTGATTTCCTTGAGACTTTTCCACCCTGATATAACAAAAGAAGTGAAATATTAAAACACACGATGGTGGCTGACTTTGTGGCCTACAAACACAAATAGATTCGACCCCGGTGTATTTTCTCGCTCCAAATAAAAAAGGATGACTTTGCAGGCGAGGTGCTAACAAGCTGTTCAATAATACAAGGACAGTGTCTTTCATTTCCAAGCCACCATGGCCTTTAAGGTGCATCCCCAGCTGGGCTGAAGTGTTTAGAAAAACAAAGATGGGAAGACGAAAGAGAATATTGACAACGTGTCGGAGGAAGAGACACAAATACACTCCGAAATCTCTGCTCAATCCACTCGTCTCTGGGTATCAATAGCAAAAAAGTCCTCAGGGAAACCCACTTAGATCAGACACTGCTTCAGAGCTTTATACACTGCAGGGCTCTGAACAATTTGTATCACTATTGTATGGCAGCTTGCATTGAATCAATGAAGAAAGAATAAAAGAGTAAATAAATACTGGTTCAACCTTTAGCCACAGCGATACTGAAGCAACAAGACATACATACACTGACATTATGCATGAGAGAATTAACACAGCAGATTTCATTTACTTATCAAAACTTTCAGTGACTTTGTCAAATTAAGAGTCACCTGATGGAGAGAAACGTGCACAGATTGATGTCATCACTTGCATACATCTAAGCTGAATGTTCCTGATAGGGCCACCATTGACCCTGAGTAGAAAAGCAGCAGTGACATTGGAGTATTTAAAAGACCAGGATGGAGTAAAACAGAGAGATGTGAGAGCCAGATTCAAGCAAAAGATGTGCAAAGAACAGATCAGGACAGAGAGGATTAAACGGTGAGTGTCATGTGGGTGTGTTTGAGGGAGAAAGAAAGTACTGTAGATCTCTCAGGAGCTTTCTGCTGTCTCTCAGTGCAGAGACAGGGAGGGAAGAATAAAAGTAGATTTACACCACATGAACATGAACTGTCTTTTTTTTATTCCAAGCACCTATCATTATGTGTGTGTGTGAGAGAGAGAGAGAGTGTGTATGTGTGGGTTAAAGAAGAACAAAAAAAAACAGGATGAGGGGAAAAAGCTCCAAAATAGATGTACTACTGTGTTTCTAAAAGCAAAGCGAAGGGTTTGGTGAGCAGCTGTTTAACTTCAGGGCCTCAGATTAATCAGAGGTTATTCTGGTAACTATTCTCAGAATTAATCAGCTTCCTGTGCGTAATGCCATGCATCACCTCCTGTAATCATAATAAGAGAGAAAGAGAGAGATGGACATCATTGGAGCAGGTCTTTAGCCTTAATAAAGTAGATAAAAAATTGTAAATAAAGTATTCAGTCAAGGCTTTCATTCTTTTTCTTTCTAATGTCTGAAGAGAATAGTGTGATGGCAAGGAAACTGGCAAAAAAGATTTGATTTACAACTGTCTGTATTCTAGTGCAAACAAGATGATTGTTTCAGATAGAATAACTAATAAAAATTGAAATAGAAAACAAAAACAAAACTTAACCTTCTTCTTTCTTTCTTACTTTCTTCTTTCTCTTCTTTCTTCTAGGCGTCAATTGTAGTGAAAAAAAATTCCACAAACTAAACCACTTAACTTATGAGCTGTGTTTCTGTTGTTGGTGCTGCTTCGTCAATGTTTAATACTTTACCCTGTAAAGCCTGACAAACCCAAAGTGGCCAGATAATTCTAATTTTTTTGGAAATGGGTTATTTGTTAACCCTTTCAACAAAATCCGCAAATAAATAAATAAATAAATGCTATATATTTTTGTTCATGATTTATTTTTGCATCACAGTTGATATTCATATTTTAATGCCGAAAGTACCTTTTTTGAATAAACAACTATTTAGATGTCATCCTAACTCTTTTTTTTTTTTTTCTTTTTTTTTCAGAAATTAGCACTGCTTTTATTAAAAAAATGTGTCGGGTGATTTCATGAGAGCAGTCATTTTGAAAAAGGCAGAAATACAACTTCAGATGCCTGTGATGGTGTAGTAATCCACAAGGGGGTGGAATTTTTTTTAACATTTTAACAGGTTTTTAAGGAAACTATTTATCATGTCGATGAGATAGAGGTCTTTCAAACTCATGTATTAAATATGTCAAGCTTGGAGAAATATTGGGTTAAAAATTGTATAACCTTCAAAACTAGATGGGGATCTGAATGAGGGTCAATGTAAGCAAAGTCGAATGAGCAGACTAATGTTTGTCCCTGAGTCAGAGGGAATATTTTTAAAGCCTTATATGTATGTAAACAATCATCTTTGAATAAACATTTTTGATAGAATTGTTCTATGGCTTGAGTTGGTAGACTGGTAATAATGTCTGCTTGCAGGACCCCAAAACAAACGAGAGGGAACCTGACTCACCCCAAAGGGATTCTTATTAGCATAACTAGCTGCTAACAATACATTACTTTTATTTTTTTTCTTCTATAGCAATAACATAAAGATGCATTGGAACTAATTAGCAGCCACTGGTATGGGCCAGACAGAAAGTATGTTTGTTAAGAAGGTATGGATCCATATTTCTCATTGTTAGTCAATGTTAGTCATCGATAAAAAATTAGCTAAATACATAAAACCAAGGCCCTAATGCTGCAGTTACTGCCCCTATTTTTTCTCACTTACTTAACATGTACCTGGTTGTCATCTGTTTTAACAGAAGGCACTGGTTGTTCCTCAAATAGCTGCTGATTATTGCTGAAATGTTTGTCCCTAATGACCATAATGCGCTCATGTATGAACTGTGGTTGGCTTTTTCACGCTGCATGATGAAGGGACTAACCCTACTATACTAACCTGGTTTGTGTTCACTAACAGCTCACCAGGGATGTAGCATATATGTTGTATGCATTCTTTCTTCTAACAAGCCCTTTCATAGGCTACTTTGGTCAAAGTGACTACATTTGCAGGTTCAAATCTCATTCAATGGCTAAAATAAACTTGATAATTTGTCAAGAACTGCATATCGTAAAGGCTGTTGATTAACCAGTCATCATCCAATTTTCCAGTGTTTCCTGCTTTGACAGAGCGGTAACATCAAACATGTCCATATCTGTTTGATGACTGAGATAGATGTGAAGAATGGAAGTGTGTGTAGGTATAAATGTCAGTGACTTTATGATTCCCTTTGATCACATGATTCTTGACCACCCCATGGACCCATTAAGAGGTTCATATCCCTCATAAAACATGACTCTGATTTGTCAGCTCAGGATGATCACAAAGGGACCATAACGGTGTGGAAGTTTAGGGTCATGAGGTTTTTCTTTGCTCGCTTAACTACTTAGCACTAGCAAGAAAAGCTGTATAATACTCCTTCCTTCGCTCATAAAGAAAACTGGTGCTGTTTTATTTTTGTTCTTGTCAACAGATCGGATTGAAGGATCAAAATCAATGTGGAGTCAGTCTTTTAATACCTTTCCACTTTTGAAGCCTGCTTGTCACATTTAGCTTCAAGCCATTTGTTCCCACTGAAGATGTAAATCTGGGGAATATGTCAGAAATATCACTCAAACTGAAGAGCATTTTCTGGGGAATATTTTCAGACGTGGAAGCTGCTGCACTCATGAGTATTTATGTTCGCGTGATTCTCTCAAAATAAACTTCAGCGCTCATGTTCACTGTAATGAAGGAACATGTCAGCCAGTGCAGCACCGTGGCTAATTGATGTGTTTTTTGGACAACAATAGAGCTCTATGGAACAGAGGGGAAAGCTAAATAAGGCTCTAGCAGCACAGACAGAGCGTGTTTAGAGCGAGTTCATTGGCTGATTTTGTCTTTGTGAGAAACTTTCACAAAGTAATCCTTCAACTCTGATAACACAATTAATTATGAGAGAGATAGTATGATATTGTTATCTCAGAGGCTTTCAGCTTTTTTTCACAAAGTTCTTTTCAAATTCACGTTACTTGGCCATAGGGATGGGTACCTTTCCCATATAAAATGATACGGTACTGATGCCTGGTAACTGGCATTCGGTATTGGTACTCAACAGTACCGATTTTTGGTACTTTTGTGTGTTTATGTGGTAATAAATATTAATTTGTTTTATAATAAAATCCCAAAGTTTTTCAATTTAACACATTTAGCATCATTCTATTCACAGACGGAACTTTCTATACACTTTCTTACTTTTGTTTTCTTGATTGCTGCTGTGACTTCAATTTTGCTGTACTTGTTACAATGACAGTAAAGTTCTATTCTATTCTATTCTATTCTATTCTATTCTATTCTATTCTATTCTATTCTATTCTATTCTATTATATTTATTCTTTAATATATAACCTTGCAATGCTGTGTTCATGTCCAGCAAGGAAAATTATGTACCCTTCCACTCTCTCATAGTCACAAGAATGTGTTTAAGTACCTAAACATGGTACTGTTTGGTTTTATGTGAATCAGTACTCTGTACTACAGACAGAATTACCTTAAGTACCTATAAAATTACCTAATCTGATACCCACCCCTACATGGCCATCAACAAGAGTCAGGTTCTAGCTAAGGAAAAAGACATAAATATTTATGCTTCATTACTACCTAGCTTTCTTACGAATCACTCAGTTGAGTTAAATGCTTAGTTATGATTGGTCAAAGCCCCTTGACAGTTGTTATTAGTTCTGAAAAGCAAGGCTATTCTAGGAGGACCTGATCACACACCTCATTCAGGTCATTGTTATTACCATTTACCAGGACATTTGTTATTACCATTATTACAATTATTAATTAATTTAACTTTATGGCTAAAATACATCAGACGTGTCTGTGTCCAGCTCTGTTTCATCATGGCACCCGGTCAGAGGTTTCCATTCAAGTCAATGTGTCAACTCATACACAATCTGTTCTGTTGCGATTTGGCATTGTAGGCGTCACAGCTAATATGCAATCGTCCTATTTTTGCTGAATGCTGGAGCTGTGATGCGTCAATTCACTACAGGGAGTGGGACAGGAAGTAGTGCACATAAATGACCCAAACTAGCCTGTAACTTTCAAAATAAAATAAACTCCATCAAAACCAGATCATATTAAGCTTGACGACAACAAGACGTGGACAGAATGAGCACAGCCAGGCCAGGAGTCAAGAGCTTTGAGGTTATACAACCTAAGATAAATGAGGAGAGGCTTATCAATGGTGTAAGAAGTGTTGGAACCGCACAGTCTCCCAACTCCAGCTGTCTGTCTGTCGGTCCTGCAATGTGCCAGACTGAACACACAGGTATGAGTCGACAAATGCAGTCAACATGCAATAGAGTGGAGCCAGACCGCTGACGCATCTGCAATATGTTTGAAAACAACATCTTCTTCATGGGAATTCTGCCTGATAGTGCCCATCCCCAGCTGTAATCTTGGTTATCTGGAAACAAGGAACTTGTGCTTTAACATTCTTGGAGTGTTACTTTTGCAGATCATTTTCTTGAAAATGGATTACTCTGTGGTTTATTAAACCATGATATCTGTGTTCCAGTAGTTTCTTTGTAAATAAATTATATTCTTTCACTAATGCGTTAGTACCAATTACCTCAGTTTCTTTCTTTTTTTTCCCACACCAGTTGCAGTTTTTTTCTCTGCTATATAAAGACAAGTTAACAAGGCCTATGGCAACCTTTGCAGTTATGTGACCCGTGCATCACAAGCAGTCCCTCAAGGGTTTGCATTCTCTGTGCTTTCTCCTCTCAGCACGGCTGTATCCTCGGGCAAAGCATGTGTGTCACCATGGGTGGTGGTGTGTGCTACTAACAGCGTTCGAGCTCTGGAGAGGGGTCACTGGTGAAACACACAGGGTCATGTCAGATTGTTCATGCATTAGGCTGTGGCCAGGTGTGCGTCCCACTGTATGTGTGTGTTTGTGGCCTTTCCACAGGGTGACTAGGTTTCTGAGAAGCATGGAAAATACGATGACAGGGTGAGACTGGGGAGCAAAGGGGGTCATGTGCCAGGCAGAGCATATGTGTGTGGGAGTGAACATGTTTGCATGTGATGGGTGAGACTGAGCGAGGATGGGTGAGGTGAGGTGATCCGTACCAGGTGTCACGTCGTCTGTGATAAAAGAGGGAAGAGAGATCAGTAAGCGCTCTGTCTCTCCACCCTGGGGAAAGCTGGGTGTATTAATATCCACAGAGGCAGCCCGCAGACGTAGCAGGAATACAAGACTCCAGAGTTGCAGATAATAATTTAGGCAACCTGGATGGATGCTTTAAGTTATCTGTTACACAGCAGCCTCCACATTGACAGCAAGTTCTATTTTAACAACTGCAGGGCATACAATATAGATGTGTGGATGGAGTGTCTCTTCATCCCCCTTTCCATCCAAATAAAACTTCTGCTTTTTCTCTGCAGCAGACCAGCTCAGTCCCTTAGCCAAGCCGAAGATTCAGCGACAGATTTTCCCTGGGTGTGCAGGCTGCTATACAAAGAGACAAGTTTTGAGATTCATAACCCCCCAGAATGAAAGGATATGTCAAATGATTTCTTCCCTTAAGGGTCAACTGAAGTGAAATGCTCATGAGACATAAAGAGCATCAAACATTATTACTGGGTGCCATTTCTCAGTGAAAAAAAGCAGGAAATAGTTGGACTCTACAAAGCCAGCCAGCATCCCAGGTTTTGCCACATGTTTATCCTGGAAGCTGAGCAGGACATTAATTTGAAAAAGATGAAAGACAAAAGAAATCCATTTTAACACCAGACTGTGAAGTCAGATAATCCATCTGGTTGGAATAAAATTTAAAGTAAGGGAAAAAAGTGTGATGTCTACAGAGTTTTCCAAGGCTTGAGTAGCAGAAGTGTTACCAAATATTAGCTAGCTATTGGTAAAAAAAAAAAAAAAAAAAAAAAAAACTTTATCTTTACTTTGGAAACTCTGAAAACAGTTAACAGACTGTTGAGTGGGCAAGAAAACAATGCTTACCAACTAACACTGCTGACTCAAATGAGAGGTCAGGCCAGTTGGTTAGCAGCTCAGCTGCAACAAGAGAACCAGCAGAAAACCACCTGAGAAACAAATGAAAAGATATTGGTGATTTTTCCTATGGCGTGTATTATGTCACAATGGGAAATTACAGAATTAGTGCAAGGTTATTTATTTATTCATGTATTATTATTTTTTTTAAGTTAAAGTATAATGGAGCTAATTCAAAAAGTTGAATAATTGCTAAGATGTCAGTAAATAGAAAATCCATAAACCCTCCTGCTACAACCACATTGTGCACTATCACAGTTCTTCAGGATAGAGAAAGATAAATTAAGGAAGAAGGAGTGAGTGTCTGAAAGTTAAAAAATAAATAAATAAATAAATAAATAAATAAATAAATAAAGGTTTAAAACTGGTTAGGTCAATGACTCATTACTGCAACTGCCTGTGACGGTTAGCTGTTAGCAAACTGATGAGACATCAGTAATTTAATGAAGAGCATCGCAAAGGGCAATACAGGGATTTTACACTGGCACAGTTCTGGAAACAGTTACCTTTATAGTTCCTCTCAGAACCTCCATGTTTTTAAGCAAATCAGCCAACGTTCATACCAGTTTAAGGGGAACGGAAGTGGGAAGGCGCTAGCTCAACTTCCTGCTCATTTTATCTACACAGATTAAGACACAACCACTGATGATATCACGGTTTACAAGTTGGACCCAACTTTTTGGGTTCCAGCAGTAAACCAACTTGTTAGGTTCTTGAACCAGTTATTTTACCCAATCTGAAATATGCAGTCCAGTTCAAAATTAGGTTTGGAACTAGAACCAGCGTGAAGCCTTGAAAGCTGTCACAGTTAAACCAATTTCTCCAGATCAGTTTCCGAAACTTTTCCGCCCATAACCCCAAAATAGTGGTGTCTAAGAATGGCGACTCCCTGTTGTTGGACAAATATTGGCCAGTCCAAAAACAAACAAACGCAAACAAAGGGTCTCAGGTACTTAACAAGTTCATTGAAGATGTGCACATTTTGCTGTGTTTCCTAAATAAATGTGCCACCATTACAGCCATTTTCATTCTGGTTTAGGACCAGGTCAGCAGAATTACTTAAAAGTGAATGGAAATGAAATTAATTTGTTCATTTTAATTTGATAATGTCTTGGTTATTCCATGGTGGGGTTAAGGTAGGGGTATCAAACATCTGTATGAACTGTGGGCCAACTAAGCTCTGCTCTGGCATTGCCTGTGAGATGGCATGCAATGTAAAGGGCCCATCAGTATTTGAATCCCATTCAAATGCATTCACACACTGCTGGCTGTGCTATATGAAGAAGTTTGGGGTTCAGTGACTTGCTTAAGGGTCCTTCAGCATGTAGGCTGTGAAATCCAGCAGCAAACTACCAAACTTCCAACCAAAACTCTAAGCTTCAAAAATGAAGCCTTACCAGAAGTCCAGAAAAGCAGCTCTAAGATGCTGGCCACCATTGTTGGGCTTTATAACTTTGTTTCAGAAACAAATGTGTTTACTGAGATCATGTCCATGTTTTATAGTTTATGTACTGAAATGGTGCATAAACAACACGGATATTATTAAACTATATTCAAAAAGAATGACAACAAATGAACCCTGGCCAAATATGCACCTTGGATCAAAGTGCAAACGTTTGCTCTGCTCTCTGAACATGCTTCATTCACACTATAAGTTAGTCAGTGTTGGCAGAAAGTGAATCCTACTGAGCATGTGCAGTGGGGTGAGGGATTTCTCCAGTGGCTCACTATCTAACAAATACTGTGCTGTGTGAGTGGAAACATTCAGTGCTGTAATGAGTGAAATCAATCACCCCACACTGTCTGCAAACCCACTCTTGGCTGAAATTAGTCGGCTGAAACACTCAAAGGAAAAGGAATTGAACAGGGGTCCACGGAGACACAGGAGTTAACCCACCTACCACTACATGGTGATGGACACGGCAAGAGATTAGCTAGGACCAGAGCTAGACATAATGTTACTTCCTCTGAGCCTTCTTTGGGCTTTTCCCCCGTTGGTCTTTCTCTGTTTTTTTTTTTTTTTCCTCATTCCATTCTCTCTCCTCTTGTTTTGATTTCTGTTTGTGACATACGCTGCTTCATATAAACCCCAAAAATCTAACACTTACATCTCTCACTACCATGTTTGGTTGCCTTTTTTCCATGATGCATTTTCTCCTCTTGCAAGGTTATGTCTGCTCTCCTCGTGACCTTTTTTGTTTCACAGTAGTCCTCTAACAATAGCATGACAAATAGCTGATCGGGAAGCCTTGCTTAGAGGTTTGGAACTGGTTAATATTACTTTCATATGAAATTACCTTGGCCATCTATCCAAATTCCTTCCTGCGAGTACAAATAGGCCTATATATATTCAGACAGCGTATTTATAATGCCTCATTGGGTTATGCAATAAAGAAGCAGCGGGGAATGGGGGTGTGTGTTTGGGTGAGTGTGTGGAGCTGTGTATCTGCATGAGTTTGCTGTTTTTGTTTTTACCAGCATAGCACCTGTTTCTGACTCAAGAGTTAATTATATTTAAACCATGTCAGAAGTGATGGACTAAATTGGTTTTGGAGTCTTTCTGCCTCTGACAAGTGTTCCTGTCATTTTCACTCTGGGCACCCATGCTGTAAAACTATCTGGTAGACCTGCATCCATGTTTGCGTGCATATGCCAGTCAGTCAAATGAGGTGTGTTTAGGCACATTGGTGATATGTTAGTGTTTTGAGGATCCCAAAAGCATTGGTACTGTAGACCATGAACAACCTGGAGTGTGTCTGAAAAGCGATAAACTTCAGTCTTCTCTCTCGTCTCTCCTCTGCAACACCAGAAGTACTGCCATATGGAAGGATGTCTCAAAACAATAATCGTGCTTAAGAAGAGAGGAGAGAGGAGGGAGGAGACTAATTGGAGGGGCGATCAGTGGGGAAACACGAGAGCAGGCTTTATTGAAATCTTTTCACCGACAGACACACCCCCATATGGATACTGCAGCAGCTCCTTGATACTTCATGTCACCAGAGTTTAAGTGAAAAACTCCAGTGATGTGAAGTATCAGTTGGAGCCACTGCAGCAAGATGGGAGCAAGAAACAGTCACTAAGGATTATTCTTAAACAGGTCATGAAACTAAGATTAAACCGGTGTTTGATGTAAGTTCGAAGCATAAAACACTGAACACAACCATCACAAAACCAATATAACAGAGGATCACAGATTAGTTTTTATTACTGTTTTGGTCAAATTCATCATCAAACTAGTTAATTAATTCATTCATAGTTAAGTAAAATATATAGAATAGAAATATCCATATACAAAAAGTTATTTCTCTTGTTAATTTCCTTGTAGATTTTCTTTTTCTTGATGAAGATGATTAAATCATGATGGACATCATCCTGCTCCGCGTGAAGTGAGGTTGCCACTGAAACTGCTTCCCCTGGTGGCTGGCTGCAGTAAAGGTAAAACAATCTGGCTCTACAGCCATTCCAGATGGGCTGTGGTCAAACTTTAAAAACTGTATACACCTTGTAGAAATGTTTCTCACGTCTGATTGTGGTGGTGATTTCAAAATATTATTTGGCTGCCTTGTACTCAGGTCCTCTTTTTTTCTGAAGAGTTTTGTTTTCATTAGTGATACAAGGTTAAAAACGATGATTGACAGCTGCCCTTCTTGTGATTTTATTTCTGGAATTGTAAAATACATCAGGATATAGAGTCAAAAGAAAAAAAGTATATTATTATATTTGTCATCCGGCCCCACTCAGATTCTCCCAGAATCACTCACAGTCTCTACTGCGGACTCTGGCTGCACAACTGCTACAATGGCTGCGCCTGTGACGGGGGTATTATGGCTTCAAAACCGTACAACGGTAAATGACAGAACCACACTGTCCAACCCAGCCATCAGAATAATTTCAATTCACCAATTCATTGCTGTTTCTCGTCAAACCCATCTTCTTGGTGTAACATTAAATTATATATATATATATATATATATATATATATATATATATATATATATATATATATATATATATATATATATATATATATATATACACACACACACATATATATATATATATATATATATATATATATATATATATATACACACACACACATATATATATATATATATATATATATATATATATATATATATATATATATATATATATATATATATATATATATATATATATATATATATATATATATATATATATATATATATATATATATATATATATATATATATATATATATATATACTGGGTAATCAAGCAAAAAGACAACCATCCACTTCCCTGTGCAGAGCATGCCACTATTCCAGGAGATGAGCTGGCAGCACCACTTAACAACAGTTTTCTCCCTCATCATGTCAGTTCAATCCCGCTAAGATTTACCTTTGAGAAAACAAACCTTTCAGAGTGCATGTTTGTTTGACAGAACTTCCAAACACTGTACCAAACAGTGAAGGTGGGCGATGCTTCCTGAGGCAAATTGATCGCCTGTCAGTGGACACCCACCGTTAGAGTGATACTGTTGGCAATCGGCTCATCGGAGAGTTAAATAATTAATTAAGTTGCACTGCTGTGCCCAATCGACATAACTCAAACTGTGTGTGTCCCACAAGTTCAGATGCACAATGGAGACAGAGCAGTTCAATATATCAGAGAAAACCTTTGAGTAAGGAGACTGAAAACTGCCATGTAAATGAAAAAAGAAATACCAGCTGGTGCACCTGGCTCTTAAAGCAACTGTGATGGGATTTGTCCATGTTACCTAAACAAGTGAATAATCTAGGGCCTGCCTCTTTGCATGTTTCTCTTCTGAGGTAATCATTGCCAAATTTCTCCTCTCAGAAGTTGATTTTTCCTGTCTTTTATTTTCCATCTTGTTACAACCACAACTCATCAGACCTGTGTGGTATAGTCTCAACCTGTATGTTAAAATGTTATCATGTTGATGTAAAGCAATACATGATAAACCTCAAATCCTTTAAAGCTACACTTTGGTTTTTGAAAATATAATATGACATTATTCCTTATGAGTTAAAGGGTAAAAGAAAAAAAAAATGCACAAAAAAGGAGCAAATAAACCTGAAAACTACAAACATAAAGATGCAAAGAATTCAAATTTAGTCATATTACTCATAGCTATGAAATCGAGACATGTATTTGTAGTATGAAGTCCAGTAAGGACATTTGATGTCTTTGGAGGATAAAAAAGTTATGTAGAGCTTTTTATTTACACTATGGTTGGACTGTCTCTGTGGTCGATAACAAGGAGAGATTAGATTACCTCCAGGTGGAGGTGCAGAGAGAAAGCTTTCCTTTACAAAAATCCTCCTCATCTCTTATCAGATGGGCAGAAGGAGAGGCCCCAAAGTTATCGAGTAAGAAAACGCAGGCTAAGACTGATATTACCTGGATAAGGCCACCGATAGGGGCAACAAGACTTCACAGAAGTGGGATTAGGCTGGAAAAAAACAGTAGAGGACTGGTTTGATTCATCTATACCCTGAAAAATAAGGTCCCTCTGAATTTAAGAAGACTTTATTTTCTGTTAATGTCACTGAAAAGTGTAATTTTGTTGGAAAAGTTATGCCATCACAAACTTTCTGTTTCAGCTTTCTTTCACTCGACAGCGACAGTGCTTGACAGTGATTATTCATGTGAATTATGCTCGTTTGCAGATTGAGTCCATAAACCATTTCGGTAAACAGTCAAGCATTAGCAATTCCACAAGCTGTTTACATGGTACAGTACAGTGATGCGTGTTGCGCCCGTGCATACTGCTGAATAAATTCAAAGATTATGCTGACAAGTGTTTGCCAATGATAGACATGAATTGTAAGGAAGTTGAGAGAGCTATAAGTGTACACAAGCGTGCAGTGATGATATTAATGAGTGTATTCAAAAGATGGATTTGAATTGCTGGGGCAGGCTGACAGCAGAAGAGCTTGTCATCTTGTCAAGAGCACACAGAGGCAACAGAGACAAACAGCGTCAGTCAACCAACCCCCTAAACCCGAAACAACAATTAAGTGTATCAGACGGCGGTGGTAATGCTGTCAGGCAAGTGAGTGTTTCTGTAATGCTGCTTAATTAATCTCTGTAAATCAAATCGATGGTAATTTCACTGGCATAGCCAATCCGATTTGGGGTATCAGAGTGTGACATGAAAGGGCTCATTTTTCATTGCAGTCAAACTGCTCCTCCATCTGTTCGCAGTGCGTCCAAAAGAAAGAGATGGACAACAAAAGTGAAAAAAGGGAAAAGTGTACAAAACAGCTAAAGGGGGATTTTTGAAAAGCACAGTGTTTTAGCATGCAACCGTTTTAGGGGCTCATCCTCTGGCAATCTAAAAAAAAAAAAAAAAAACCTGAAGTAATGTTGTTTGGTCGCCAATCATTGAGTCCAAGTCTGAGTCAGCCTGAGTCACTAAAGAATATAAGTACATTTAATTAAAAATATATATTATAAGGTTTATAAAGAGTAAATGAAACAATGTGAACATTTACAGAAATAAAAATCTACTGCCTTTCATTGTGATTGAAAAGGAGAGGTAGATTAAGCACGTCTAATATGTTCAACATATATTGAAAGCCTAGACTGCAGAAGTCTCTTGGTCTTCAAATGGGCCCTGGGTACAGAGCAGCAACCTCAGGAGTAGAAACATAAGGCAATGCAGATGTGCTAAAAACTGCAGTTTGTTGAGTCTCCCCTTGAAGCTGGCTGTGGATGTACCAGAAACCACATACACACCAAGCCAGGAGCAACACTTTTCAACAGCAGAAATAAACTTCTACCACTGCCCAGTACAAAAAAAAACTTTAATAGCCAATTTCACTTACTGAACACACTGTATTTGGGGGGTGGTTGGGGTGGAGGGATTATAACTAGGGAGTTTAGATGATATTAAAATCAAGTTTGTCCAATCACAGGTATATCTTGCCTGACTTAATAGACCAGTACTTGTAGCACTTTTCTAGTCATTTTGACCACTCAAAGTGCTTTACTCTTCCAGTCTCTTTCACCGATTCACACCACATTCACACACTGCTAGCAGATTCTTCTATTGTATGGATCCATCTTTTTTTAAGCCAACATATTCATACCCATCCACACATCTCAGATCAACAGTGGGAACAATTTGGGGTTCAGTGTCTTGCTCAAGGACACTTCAGAATGTACCTGCAGGAGCTGGGATTGAACACCCAACCTTTTGATTGAGTGATGCCGACTCTACCCAGCCACAGCTGCCTAAAATGGACAAATAGATGTTCCTTGTAGATGTTAGAGAAGAGGTTCAAAGCCTTCCTAATTTCCGATATGGCTCCCTTTGATGAGTTGCTTTAAAGCTCTGTATCAGAAACAGATGGATGATGTCACAGAGACTATATCCATATACTATACAGCGCATGGGTACTAACTGAAAATCCTCAACAGCTGTTTGTTCAAAGTCACGATGGGAGGCTGTATCGAAAGGAAATGAGGAGAAGTGAAATACACACACACACACACACACACACACACACACACACACACACACACACACACACACACACACAAAGCGCCTTCCTGTTACAACAGCCCAAATGCCAAATAACCAACTCCAACCAGAGCATGTGAGCGAAGTGAAGCAACAAGAAATTCTGCTCCTCGCTACCCGAGCTGCCCGCCTCCATCGCTCCCTGCTTAGAGTCCCGGCATCGTGCTCCGCCCATAACTGCTCAGCGCTCAATCAAGATTGTGTCTCTATTCTACACTTGCTCTGCGCTGGCTCCAAAAATATTTGCATGCATATTTTATTTATCTTTGATTGAAGCCTCAGACTCGAAATAGATGGGAGGTAATACAATATTTGTACCTGGATACTGTACTGAAATAGATTTTGGCCCAGATTTGGACACGCATCACACTCTTGTTGTTAGCGAAAGCAGGTGAAAATTAAGCAGGATGGAAAGAAAAAAAATCCTGCTTTGTGCTCCTTTTAAAATTCAGCCGCTTGCTTGCGCTCAACTCCACACATGTGCTCTGGCTCTTACATACATTTATAGCCTGACTAGGTAAAGAGCAAATAACAGCCAAAGATTTTGGGGTGGCATCAAGAGTGGCCAATCAAATACCACAGAGGGCTCTGCCAACCCTCAGATTCAGGACTGGACATTGGCATTTTAAAAGCTGGAAGTATTGTCAAGTCGGGTGGGAAACATTTTCTAATGATCATATTTTTCTAGACTATCCTGAGGATTTTTTTTTTTTTTTTGATAATACACATTTTCCCATCTGTCCTGGCTTAATACCCAAGTAGGAAGTATGTTTTTGTAAGTGATCAGTCAGAGAGGGTGGAGTATGAGTCATCAGAGGTGTAATTTTCTAAGACAAACTTGCCAATATTGTGTTTAAAAAGTACAAGTCACTGACTTCAGCTACCTGGAAGTGTATGAGACACTTTCCAAAATTAAAAAAGAAAGAAAATAAAAGCTGAAGATGTGCATACATCTTCAATTAAAATAGCTTTGTTATGATGATGATGATGATGATGAAGAGGAACCAGGGTATAGCACAGGATTGATAAGAAAATAATGTCCATGCTGCTTCCTTTTTCCATTTTAAACGATGGAATAAATTAACAATAAGGCATCTGGTCTCGCACCAGTTTACAGGGAGTAAATCTTCACACTCTCTCTCTCTCTCTCTCTCTCTCTCTCTCTCACACACACACACACACACACACACACACACACACACACACACACACACACACAGGGTGAAAGTCATAATTGCAGATTTAAGAGTAATGACAAACTCAGATTTATCAACAATAAAATGATGCTAGCAAAGAAATAGGAGAGGAAATATCATTTGTTATGGACTGAATAAATGGAACACTGCATAAAATTGTCAAGTTCTGAAACAATACAAAGTAATAACTCTCATGACAGCACATTAAAAGCAGCCTAAACTCTTTTTAATTATGATTTACAGAGTTATGTGTTAAGAATACAGATATTTGCTGAAAACACGCTTGATACCCCATCTTTCTTTTTGTCTTTAATGCACTGCATACAATGTGATCTACAACAGCTTTCATGGAGCGGATGAAAAGCTAATGTATGCATTGCAAATGAAAAATGACCAAAGCTGACAGAAAAATCAATTACACCACATCAGGAAGTGAGCCGCAGAATCTTAAAAAGGATTCACCACTGGAAGAAAAGAAGGGAGGGAGGGAGAATAAGCCTGATTGGGTACATGTAACCTCTGGCTCCACAATTTTCATTATGCTCTTTTGAAGTCAGAGGGGGTGGCTCAAAAGATTAAGGTACAACCTATGTCATCATTAAAGAACTGCAGAGTCATGGACTATTTGAATCCCTGAGAAGAAAATGTCCTGAGCATTGCATACACTACATCTGGAAATAGAGCTTAATAATGATAATTAGCTTAAAAGCCACCCAGAACCACCAGGATTAAAGAGCTTCTGCATTGCAGATATGGTGAAACAAAGACTATTAATATCAGGCCTGCCAATAGAATCTGTCTGTTATAGTATATGTTCTCACATTGAGCTATGGCTGACTGACA
Source organism: Halichoeres trimaculatus (assembly GCF_033239565.1). Classification (NCBI taxonomy): domain Eukaryota; kingdom Metazoa; phylum Chordata; class Actinopteri; order Labriformes; family Labridae; genus Halichoeres; species Halichoeres trimaculatus. The sequence goes on from NW_027437192.1 coordinate 22,990,675, forward strand.
TATCTAAATGGGATAAAACCATTATTAATGTTACCTGTCATGTCTGTTTTCCCATGTGCATACTGCCTGTAAACAATGCCTTCACCCTTTGAAATCTGCATTTCTATATTGAAGACAGAAAGTCAGGACTGTTTGAATCTCATTGTAACAGCAAGATCTAAAATAGTAAGAAAGCAACACCAGAATCCACCATGTTTTCAGTATCTGAGATTACAATGGTACATTCAAATCCATTGAAACTATAATCTCATTACTAAATACTATATGGTTTATTATAAGTGGTGTATTAGAACCACCAAGCTGTTACATACTTGATTCTGATTGATCATAACCCTGAAAACAAAATCAAAAGCAACAACAACAACAAAAAAAAAAATCAGGACAATGGTGGTTACAGGATTTCTTTAGTATAGCTTGATGTGTCTTTCAGAGAATCATGATCATGATCGGCCTAACTTGTGTGCAGTTTCTCAAAAAAGGGCTGAGCTGACCAGCATCCAGTGAGGCTAATACAGTTACTAGTGATGTGTAACTCATAGGGCTGCACAGTGGTGCAACGGTTAGCGCTGCAGCCTGACAGCAAGAAGGTCACCAGTTCAAAACTCCACCTCGGCCAGTGGGCCTTTCTGTGTGGAGTTTGCATGTTCTCCCCGTGCATGCGTGGGTTCTCTCTGAGTAATCCGGCTTCCTCCCACAGTCCAAAAACATGCTCACCAGGTTAATTGAACACCCTTAATTGTCCCCAGGGTGTACCCCGCCGCTCGAACAATGACAGCTGGGATAGGCTCTAGCCACCCACGACCCTGAATAGGATAAGCGGTATAGAAAATGGATGGATGGATGGATGGATGGGTGTAACTCATACAACTCCAATTCAAAACCAGTGAAATACCCTCAAGAGTCATTCATTCCAGGAATCTTGCCTTTCCCATTCTACTCTGATACGTCACAGTCTTTAGTAACTGGATCCTACTGTGTCAACACCATCTCCTGCTACACATTGTAGATATGCATCAACTAACAAATGTAACAACAGTTTTTTTTTTGTTTTTTTTTCCTGAAGCTTCAGTGCTTTAATTAATTGGAAAGGTATTTGGGAAGGTACCAAAATTATGCAGTAGTACATAAATCAGGGATAAGTAAAGCAATAATGATAATGAAATAATAGGAAGCAAGTGTAGTTCTTATTTCAAATAAGTTCAGAATGTATGTAGTCAATATACTGTGGGTTTTTACTTGCTCAATTTGTATTGTTTCGAATCCTGCAAATATGATAAAGTAAGACTTTTGATATGAAAAGATAATTTATCTGTTAAAAACTAATAGGAATATTTGGAAAGGTCTTGATGAAGTTTGCTAATGATAGCTGCTGAGTCACAACATAAGACAGACAGCTAATGGATTAAACTGTGACAATATGTAAATTAAAAAAAACAATGGTCCTAATTATAACAAATTATAACCAGTGCTCTCAATAATTATGTATATGAGAACTTTGTTATGAAGCTAACAAACTAAAGATGAGAAAAAAAAGAAAAGAAAAAATAATTAAATACATAAATAACAATAAAAGGCATTATTGTAAGCTTGTTGCATATACCCAGCTTAAATTCTGTCGAAATGCACATTTGACATATGTATATTTAACTTCATGAGTTCATGTGTTGGGATCTTAGCAAGCTGCAGATGTCTGTAAGGTGATTGGAAAAGCATGAGGAAAGCTACAAGCAGTTGTTACAAAGACATTAAAGTCATAAATGTGATAAGAGAACACCTCAGCACGTGGCATAAAATCAGACATCCAGTCGTTCTGGAAACACACTATATAGAACATGAAGTGTGTGGACAATGTGTGATGAAGTGCACCATGAGCAGGAACCCTGCACATGTTCATGTTCATATCATATTTATAGCGCTTAGTATAGGTCGCTGCTGTCTGACAGCACAGTGTTCTTCATGAGGTAATGTTCAGCTACTAGTGAATTTTTGATGTAAAACTTGTAAGTATAAAGAACAACATATCAGAGTGGAAGACTTAACGGGAGAGGCCCAGGTTTGAACCTTCGAAAGCCTGAGGGCTTGAAAATCTCACATAGTTTTTAAATCACTACAGAGATTTCTAAAAGACTCTTTTGAGCATTTCTATAAAGAGGAGATATTAAAATGGGAGTAGATGAGAGGGGAATGCACTGTAAGAGTGGGGAACAAAAAAATACAACACTCAAAGAAGAGTACCGACCTTGTCCAGATGACGGTTCACATTTTCACAAGGACAGGTTGATTTTCTCTTTTGTCATGGTGCACTCTCACGTTGAAGAGAAACAGGACAGGTGACTGAAAGCACTAAAATGTGAAGTTACAAAACTCCCCTGACATGAAAAGCTTTTACCTTTGAGTGTCTTTGCAGAAATACACACAAACCATACAGCCAAACACTTGCAGTCATCCCACAGATGATGTAAGCGCCATCAGGAAGGTGTGTTTGATGCAGAGAGTTAAAAACATGAACAACATGACAGCTACCCCAAAGTGAAGCCAAATTCACTTGGCCCCCCTAAATGAACTACTGCGTCATTCGTTTCCAATATGAACAGAACACAAAAAAATGAGTAAGTCTTTATTATTTATTTCCAAAATCAATGTGAGAAAAAATGGTAACCTGTTTTCCCTTTGCAAATCCAGTGCGGAAGTCAAAACAGGCAAATGCATACAAAAGGTTCTAGACACCATCATATGTTTAAAGAAAAACAAACAAAAAAAAACAAGTCATATACACATAGAATAGAAAAGAATAGAATAGAAAAGAATAGAATAGAAAACAGAAAATACTTTATTTATCCCCGAGGGGAAATTCAGGAGTCACCGCAGCATTTAAGAAAACAAAAGTTAGAAAGAGTATAGAAAGTGCAAAAAAGTCCATAAGAAATCAGATGACGACATCCCGTCCACCACTCGTCCACCACTCTCCAGCCCAGCCAGTCTCCACCTCCACAGGGTCCAGGACTGAGCCTCTTCAGCAGTCTGTTCAGTCTCTGTCTCCTGGATCCTGTCTGCTCACAGCAGGCGAAGCTCCTCCAATGTGGCGCCGGCGTCCGATGTCAGCTCCGTCAGCCACGTCCGTGAACAGCACGATGCCGCTGGGTTAGCACGGCTAGCTCATCCATCCCCCGGAGCTGGATCCCACGTTCCCAACAACTATGGATGGAAGAACAGGTCCACATCGTCACCTCCCAGCTCACACCCGAGAACCGGCACGTTGTCCTCACCTCCTCCTCCTCAGCTCGAGGGAAATCATCAAGCCCTACACCAGTTAGCATTGGCATGCTACAGGCTGCTAACAGCTGAGTTCGCATGTAAACAATGCAGCCATGGTTACATGTAGGATCTCCAGACAAACACAGGAGAAAAGTAGTCAAAAATATCGCCGAAGCCACAAAAAGTTTGGTGTCCGTGACCGACAATGAACCATACAAAGTGATGATCCACTCCAAATACAAAGATTACGAAAAAGAGACGAAAAACATTACAAGAAACGGACAAAGACGAGAGAGCTGCTGCAACAGGCAGCTACTTGGGTAGCGCCTAGCAACGGAATGAAGTTGTCAATGTCAAAAATACCTGTGGTAAGTCAATGTCAAAGCTAGTTTTCAGATTGTCCCTTAAAAAGCTTGTTTAGAGAACAAATAAAGTATCATGTGTTATTATTCTCAACTCAAACTCAAAAATCTTCTCCTAAGTTGCTAGTCGAGCTGTTAACAAAGGCAGCGCATAAAAAGGGAGATTTGCCAGGGTGTCTATTACCATTTACTGCCAAATTTTAGCTGATGGATTACAAGCCTGGTAATGGAGTAGCAGAGTGCAGGAGAAATGACAAAAAGAGGTTGTAGCTAACAGAAGTAGTACAGTTATCTAACTTAGCATGAGACTGTCAAATCCTGAGTGATTTTTGCTGTGATGTCGGTGAGTGGAACGTTTTCTTCTGGGTAGTAATGGTGTCTGTTCATCCCAGCTTCAACAGCCCCTCTCCATCGCTCACACTCTGGCTGCACTGTGAGATCTTTTTTTCCTTCTTTCTTTCTTCATTATCCCTTTGTACAAGACAGTAGGTGGAGATGTGTTGTCCCTCTCTATGAACAATCTGAGGGTAGGGTAGAAAAAACCCCCACTGTGAATGGCTTTCAGTTTATGACAGCCTTTTGTGTGTTTGGAGCATGTGTGTCTGAACCCCTCTGAAATTAAAATGTCACCGTGTGTTTTAATCAAGGGCTTAGCTGGGGTGCTGTACAAACTGTCATTGCTAGGTGATTTTTCTTTTTATCTGGGGGTTTAATTGGTTATGAGATTAACAAAACCAAGCAGTTGACTTTTGTGTTTTTGTGAGGCTTTTAAAGAGAACAAACCTTTCATTGACAGCAGAAAAGAGGACAAACCGTATGAATCATCAGGCTTGATGTCAGCTTCCTCCATGGATATGACCTGTTCATGTGACATCCTTTGATAATAAGGACCTTGTTTTCCGAGCACAGATTCGTGACATTATTTTCTGCAAAGCAGAGATGGTTGACCTCACCTTTGGATGCTATTTTTAGTGATAGCATATGTCATCTCCCCACCCTGTGACCCTAAATGTGATACCCAGTATAGATAATGGACATTTTTTCTTGATTCCTCACTTTCCCATCATTACTGCTGTCATTCTCTAAGTGGACCTAGTAACTGCATCCATAACAGCTCCACAGCCAATAGCAAGCTGTTTAGACTGTTTGGACTCTATTTGATCTGTTTTTACATTAAACTGGAGTAAAGGAAAAAAAAAATCATTATTTCAGCTAACTCAAGATCTATACCAGTAAGTACAAGCACCTGTAATTTAATCAAACACTCTAATTGAGATTAAAACTGACGTTAAAATATGGATTAGAGGACAAAAAATATAAAGTAATACCAGAGCTGCTGTTTTAGTAACAGAGGTTGTTGCATTAAGAAAACTGCACTAGAGATCATCGATCAAGATGGGGAGATATTGATTTGAAGGGAAACGCATGTGGAAATTTCGCATTTGTGCAGTTTCCAACCACTGCTTTGAATGCTTTGACTTGTTTGCAAATTGCACTGTTTATGTCTTGTTGCTTAGTGTTCATTAATTATACAGATGGTTATAGATGGTAGTCATAGGGAATTCTTTTTTTTTTTCATGTTTTACTGTTGCCTGTTCACAGTTTCCTAGAGATCTCTCCTTTTATGTGACACTTTTGTATAATTTTGTGTAAGACACCTAACAAGGTTCAATGCATTAAAAAAATGGAAAACCTACTATACTATATACATCACGTTTCACTTCTAGATTAAAATACTTCCTTGGTCAACCCTTTTTCACAGTGAGGCAATGATGGTTTTAATTTGTCAAATTTCTAATACAAAAACATCAGCCAGTATACATTTGTTAAGCCCACACCATTCAGTCTGCTTATTCTTCTACTGCCACTTTCAATCATTATATTCCCTGCAGCCACTTAAAAGACATCTACTAGCTTGTTCGTTTTGTGCCACTGTAGAAACTTGATGGTGCAAGATGGCGTCTTCTGTGAAAGGGGAACTGCTTCTCAGTTTATAAGTTAAACAATTATTGCTATATTCAGGTGATTCACACAATAATTCAAACATACTTAGAAATTATATATTCCATTTCACCACATCCGTAATTACTACACACTGCACCTTTAAGTAACAAACAATGTGTTCCAGCCACAGTTTGAAAAGAGTTGTGTGTTTCTTCTATTAAAAAAGAAAGAAAGAAAGAAAATAAAAAACCTAAGGGCAAGCGTCCTCCCTCCTTTCTTTATGTCTAAGATCCTTCAGTACTGCATGTTCTTGCCAAGTCTTTCTCTATATCATCATCTAAAGTCACGGGGGAACAACAGTTGCCTGCATTGTTTCCCACTTTAGAGCAAGTTTGGCTTCAACCGCAGTCAGACAGCCGGCATGACGAATAAAGCAACCAGGACTAATGTAAAATTCATCAGGACAAACAGAGGACTGTATTTTCTAAAAGGGACATGAATGACAAACTGGAAACCAGATAATGCTGCACTGTGCTGGGGAAATGGTCCACCACGATGAATGCGTCTTGTAAAAATTATTGGTATTCAACAGATGAAATGATGTAGAACTCCATTGCATGTTAATGTCAAAGAATACTTATCCACAGTAGTTATCCTATAACTTTGCATGTTCCATTTGAATTTAGCTAAAAAATTAGCAGCATTGGAAAATTGCTTAATCATCAAACTATTAATTAGCTATTAAAGATGCCTGTCTGTAGAGGCTTGTGTACCTTAGTTTTGTTACCTTGCTTGAGTTAAATATTCAGCCTGTGACATTCAGGAGTCAACACTTTAACGCACCCAAGGGTGCACACACATACACACACACATGCAAAAATGCCATGACACCATGGGATCAATGGCATTTCCCTCTATTAGCTGCTTAATTAAGCCTCTGACTGATGGCATTTTAGATCAATAGTGGAATTGGTGGAAAAAGACCCCTTACCTCAATTAACATGGGAGGGATCAATAACAGTAAGCTGGTCCCTGAATGATAAATAAAGGGAATAAGTGGGCAGTGGGGGGCATGGGTAATTTGGCTTGAGTATTTCAGTCAGGGAAGGTAGTTAGAGGAGAAGTGGGAGGGCAGGAATGACAAGATTGGGGATAATTGTGGTGATGGGTCTCAACAACAGGGTTAACCTCTGACAGAGGAAGGGGCCTAGCGTGGAAGTGGCTAAGAGGCTTTGCCTGCAATGCTGCATTAGACCCGTGCTCACAACCACTACCCAAGCCTTCGTATACACACAAGCACTGAAGACAAGGCACACACATTATGCAGTCATTCTGCGTTTTCTCATTAAGACATATGAAAGGCTTCTAAAGACTCATGGGGGAATTTCATTAAAGCTCTGTCAAGCCCAACTCTTTACTCATGCTCACACCAAGTGCTAAGTGTGTTTGCAATGGTTGTCACAGGACTAAAACACATATTAAAACCCTGTGGGGTAAAGCTAGATGGACAGGCAGTCAGTGGAAGACTGGGGATCAACGCTTTAATGTGAATACGTGCTTTATAACATACATACCTAAGTTTAAAGGTTTCATTACTATACTTTGCCTGAATCAAGGGTGTACATAATATGTTTTAGACCAAAACAGACCAAGCCAGTTGTCAAGTATAACTAGAACAAACACCATTTCACATGAAAATCACACTTAGTGTTGTTGTTCAATGAACTTAGCATGATAAGGCTTTGTTGACAAGTACTTAAGATTTTGATATAATGTCCATCGAACCCAGAATAAATATTTTTTTCAATGAAAACATTAGGTTATAAGTTTCAAAAACAGTGCAGTTAAGCAGTTGATTTGGTGGCACCACAAACAATGTAAATCATGTAAGTGGTCTTAATGATGTAACCCATTGTTTTATGCAGCGGAGTTTTAAAGACTGGTGATGGTGGTTGCCATATTGAAAATGCTGACTCTCTCTAACCTTTAGTTCACACAGCAAAAGACTAAGAAGTAGAGTTGAGGCCGCCTTTAGCCTTCTTGTTGTTAGCTGTGTCAACAATATGCCAGTCTATCAGCTGTGCCCTTAATTATGAAAAACTTATAACCTTAATAACTTCAAGTTATGTATGAAAAAATATACAAGTTATTTAAAAACCCTGTATGGAGTGTAATGTGCCACAGTTCTGCTCCTTGGGTGTGCATTCTTCCTTCACCTCTGCTGCTCTGCCCGTGGAACACGCCCACCTAATCAGGCAACTCAGAGTGCACCTGAGCACCCAGCTGCAGCTCATCTGCAATCTGGCCTGTATTTAAGCCTCCCCTGTCAACCAGTTCCTTTCCAGGATTGTTCTCAGATTCCAAGACTTCCCAGCATTACTCCTGACAACGCTGTCTGGCCATGTCCACACATAGCTGGGCATTTTCAGAAACAAATATCCCCTGACTGGGGTACTATGTCTGTTAGTGTGTAATCTCCCAATTTAACTGCCTTCCTCACATTAGGGAAGCTGATAATTTAACCTCACACAAGCAGAAAAAAAAGATTTTGTGGTCGATTTTCTTTAAGTTCAAAATGAGGCATTGACTTTAAGTAAAATATGCTGCACTTAAAGACTTCTGAAAGCATTTTTTTTTTAAACCAAGAACAGATTAGACAAAACCTTTTGAGTTGAATTCTTAGTATTACAAACTGAAGGATCATGGGGATTTGAGTAACTCTTTGTATTTAATATTTTGATTCTATTTTGCATTTCAATATATTCTCTGAGTCTTTCAGGTTGAACAGGTTCATGATATCATTTGTTTTGATAATTATTAATTCACGACTATTTTGTTTGGCACTTTTTGAGGTTCACTGTGGGTTCATGTCATTCAGAGTTTTGGTTTGCATTTAAACGTGTACATCCTTGTGTGACATTTTGCTTTAGAAAGACGAGCCAAACTTTTTGACAAACTGACAGATCCTAAATGCTAGGAGAGAAACCTACCTGGAACCCCTAAAAGAAATGTATAGGAGTCAAATAAAATATTAAATTCCAAGTCAGACATGATGTCACATAAAAAAGTTGTATCCCAGATGGTACTCAGAATGGAGACATTACTGAGAAACATAAACAAAACCACAGGTTGTGAATACAAATACACTTTTGTAATACAGGGAAATGATAAAATGTCTGCTCCTTCAGTATGTTTGAGTCTCCACCCTCAAATCCAGTGCCCATGGTCTCCAGCATGTCCACTGTTGAAAGAGGGCGCCTTAGGTTTCTCTTAACTATCAAGTATTCTGACTCCCATTGTGGTTGAAAACCAAGGCAAAAAAGTGGAAATGGGGAAAAAAATCAGACAAAAAAAAAAAAAAATCACTGTGTCTAAGGGAAATGTCTCTGGATTTCAGGATCAGCTTTATTAAATTGTGCAGATGGAAAGGTGACACCTGTTTTGCCTTCTACACAGATATTAGATAAAAGCACTTTTATAGACAGACACTGTTCCATTTTGCAGCCATAGCACAAGTTAAAGAAATGCTGCACATTACAACTTAAAGTGGGCTGCCTGGTCACAATATGAGGATAAGGAGTATAAATCTCTGTCTGCATGTTGGACCAGGAATGTGGAAAAGAAACACAATTGCAACTTCTCTTGTTAGATTTCCTGATGACCTTTTTCTACAGTTATACTATTCATTTTTCATCATATTTCATGGACCTGTTCTAATCTTGGTGTCCTGAATTACACTTCAGCCAGAATATTGTAAGCAATAAAAAAAAGACAATTCATACATTTTTTTAATTATATGATACACCATCTGGACCATTTTGCTTCAACTCACCCTTCCACGGAAAGCCCATTTAGGGCAATGTGTTAAAATATAAGACACAGCTCAAGCTTTCAGGAAAATTGAGCTGCTCATGTGGCTTTCAGGTTTTCTTCTTCTCAAACAAACTAGAAAAAAATGTAAATCAATGCTGCATTGACTTGTGTCCTGACATGGGATGTTTTGCCTTTTCAACAGTATGTTGTTCCAAGGTTTACAGGTTGATGGTAGATTATTGATGAATTTTGTCAATGTAAAACTCTGCCTTTGGGTAATAATATAGATTTTAATAATCCATACATCCATCCATTTACACAATTAATCTCATTCAGGGTCACAGGTAGTTGGAGCTTATTCCAGCTGTCACTGGGTGAAAGGCAGGGCATACCCTTGACAGGTCCCCAGCCTATCACAGAGCTAACACATTAAGATGACATGAGACTTCACACACATTTGTATCAGGAATTTGAGATGACCTAATAAGAACGTCTTAAGATGAAGGAAGGAAACAAAAGGAGGAGGAGGAAATCACAGACATAGAATGATCATGGAAGAAAAGGCCCCGGCAAACCGGGAAACAAAGTCACATTTCTTCGATTTATTCTATTTATGCATTTGATTTTGGGTCTGGTACTCTCCCTTTGATAAGGAAGGATCAATACATTCCAGCAAAAACAATCCCATTTGTTAAAAACGAGTAATGACTGCTGTATAAAGTAAACAGGAAGTAACTCAAAGAAACAGTCCATTTCTAGCTCATTTCATTGCTTTTGTTCACCCTTAGCACAGGTCTGAGGGCTGGCTCTTTCAAGTTAGGGTGCTGGCTTGGAACTGTGGGACAGGGTTGAATGAGACAAGAAATAGTCTCTTGTTATTGACACCTATTGGTGTAAGTAATTATTTTGTTTGGTGTGTTATAACGGAGTCTTTTGGCGGTGTCAAATATCCGAGTTAGGGAATCGCCAAAACAGACTGCAACTCATATATTCTAGTGCAACTGACATTCAAAAATGTGATTGTGCTTGTCCACATGTTTCCAACATACATACCTTTTTTCAGATGTCTGTCATCATCATTAATGATGTGAGTGACAGCTAAAGTCTGGGTTTTAAGATAAGTTGGTTTGTGTCGGGTAACCAAATCATCAGGCCGAAAGAAAACAAAGCCCAACATTTTTAATCTCCAAAAATGCTCAGTCCCCTGAAACAAGCAGGAAACTGCTCACATTACCTTCTTTGTTGAACAACTGTGAAGACAGGACAAAGAAGAGAATGAGACAGAGAATGAATGGACAGACAGAGAGGGAGGGAGGGGCTTTGATTTTCACTGTGTGCAGATGGCATAACAAAACTCAGGAGCGGGCAAGCAGAGAGGCTCAGACTGGGAGACAGGACAAAAGAGTCAATTAATGCGGGACTGTTACTGTTGTGAAACAAGCTGTTAAAAAAATGGAAAAACACAATACATCTGACTGAAGTAAGTCCCAGATATGACAGCTCCCAGCACAGCCCTTACCTACAACACTTGTTGTCAAGGTGTTATCATGTTGGGGAAAGGTGTTAATGGCTTGCATTCCATTAAGGCTGGGATGGAACAGGAGGATTTTGGCTCATCCAGCTCTCCTGGGATGGGATTGATGGAAAATTGAACTATAATTCATCATGCAAACTGAGGCTTTGAGGGTTTCTTTAATTTAGGCGAGAAATGAACGCGGGCTCAGATGAGCTTCCTGCAACTGTGAATAAAATGGGTGTAAAGTATTCTCACTTGGTCTGCAATGACTAATCATTTGAAAGCCGCACAGTAATTACTGAGCGATTAAAAGGTTGTTGCTTCATCCTTTGATCCAGATATAATAGTAATGCTCTAACGCCAATAATAATAAGATTAGGTTGGGCTATGAACGAAGAGCCTTAAGGATTTGCATCACAGTGGAAGCGTTTTAGCTGCTTGTAGGATGAAATAGTGATGTACATCATTATAAGAAGTAATTGATGCACAACTAGGCATCGATCCAAAAATTCCCAAGTTCCTTTTGGACAGACTATTATATTAAAAGGAATCTATAGGTTCTTTCTAAAGAAGAACTGCAAATAGTTCTTTCTATGTCCCAGTTTAATCATGCTGAAAAACAATTGTTGACGAAGCTCCACTGTATCCTAACGATGATGGCAATGATGAAGATGATTTTGGGGAGCACAGAGGCTTGATGAATAGGGGCTTTAATGTAAATGTAGGAAAAAAATCCTGATCTTGGACATAAACTGAAATAATGTCTTAGTACAAGAGACTAAAAAAGTGAATTTTGCTAACCCGGTTAGCAGATTTGTGGATGTCTGGATGGCTATAACCTCTACATGGGGTATGCAACAGAGCCACAAGGCTAAACCAGCATCCTGGGGTCTGTACATTTATGTTGAAATTAGAAATAGAGACTGGGAGAACAGCAGTTATGGGGATGAGAATGCAATTATCCCCAGACAAAAGTAACCCAAAGCAAGGTTATGACTTTAAAGACTACATACAAAGCTGCAGGTTGCAGGAGTTCCTTCTTTATTTATTTGGATCCATCATAGCCATTGCTAAGTACTTACAGTATGGTTTCAGGGAGCAACACAAATATTATTTAAAGATGAACATACAACATACAAACCACAAAAAGTAATTGTGATAATTTACCAGAGGTTTAATTCTGATTGCCAGAAACAAAAATTCAAACCCTGTCCTGCAAACCAGGCAATGGGCACCCTACTTGAGATCATAATTGAACAACATCATGTCTGCAACATACAACGTTTTATGCTACGTAACTGAAACACTGGTCATTTCTACTTGACTCACAAAAAAAAAAAAAAAAAAAAAAAAAAAATCAAAAAAGCACATTGTGTGATGCTAAATTATGCAGAAAAGAAACTAGACCTTGAAGAGATTGTAAGAATTCTGTGTACAGACTTTCGTGTGTGTCTGCCTTTCTTGCATCCTCTTCCTCCATTTCCATGTCTCTTTTCCCTACTTCACGTTAGCAGCAGGTTATGCTACAGCCAATTCGCTGGGGGTGTATTTTTCTGACACCTGAGTAAACACAAGGCTCAAACAAAGTCACCATCTACAACACTGACCTCTATGTGAACTGTGCAAGATGCCAACTCATAAATACACAGTTTACAGCTTCACAGTATAATGTGCCTCCAGCAAGAAAGAACATTCTCCTCCTGCATCCACTTCACCAGTTTGCAGACCACTTATTGAGCCATCCAGTTGGTCTATTTACAGCGCTCATATCCCACAGGGTCCCTGATGTCTTGTGAGAGTTATGTCAGGATTTATCAAGTATTTCCCATCTTATCACAGCTTGAAACACAAAATAAGATGATTTATAAAGCTCTGTTTTCACAGTAATAACTTATCAAAGACGTAAAATTTATTTTGAAAGGGATGACTGTGCGTTGGTAGCCTTAAGCACAATCACTTCAAACAGGTTTATCCTGTAATCATAGCGCTATGCACTGAGTCTTGAAGATACCTCACACTCCCTCTGTTTAGGAAAGCAATACTTTATTACCTGACAGACTTTTAATAAAGAATTTAATTTCCTTTTACGCCTGAACTCTTAATGAATGGCTTTGTAGCAGCTAGCCCGCTCTGGTTTTAAACAGTTTGCTGTACTCATTACAGAGAGCATCTATAATTCAATGAACTTCATAATAGCTTTTCTATGCTGTTTGCATTATTACATATGTGGCCCATTACCCCGACAGGGATTGTGGAGCATCAGAGCGATGGAAATGCAAACAAGTAGAAAGCTTTGTGCCAAGGCAAATTAATCCTTATAAAGGCTTTGTTTAGGGGACTAACATTTTTTTTTTCCTCAACCCTCTCAAAGGCCTTATGTATTAAAGGAGATGATGCACTTACAGCGTATAATATGAGAACATACAATACTTAATTAGTTTATGGATTATCTAGACACACACCCTTTGGGTTCGTTTAGAACAAACAAGCCAGTCTTAGGCAGCACATTCATTGTTTGACATAAACTCCTGAAGCCTTGCTATTTTCAGACTTCATTGTAATTTATTTTCACAGAAAGATATCTGTTTACTTTTCATGAATCCAAGCATGTAAACCTTTTTTTTTTTTCTGGACAGGAATATAAGGTCCCTTTGAAAATGTATAAATTTCCCTCCCATACCAACTTTGAAGCGACAGCATTGTGATGGCATGGATTCCTGGTAATGCATTCAACAAAATTCCTTGATAGGTAGAATACTGAGTAGAAAAACAAGAGGTTTTTTTTTTTTTTTTTCTTAACAAATTCATTAAAAATACAGTTATTTTATTTGATTGAAGAGCCAGATTGAAGGTCCCATTTGCTACAACCAGTTAGTGGGGTAAGCTATTATTTGGCCATATAGTCTGTCAATATGTCTATTTAACTGCGCCTAACCAAATTGTTGTTTGTTTGGTGCAACACACAGCAGGACAGCTGGCTCACTACACCAGTCACTCTCCACATTTGTCTGTCCCCTGTAGTCAACTGTCATTACACAAGCTTTTGTGGGATCTCATGTCTGTGGATTGATTTCCCCAAGCGTTAAATGTGTGGTGTAGTGATCTTGAGGAATTATCTGGTGTGTGTGATTCAACAATTATCATGATAAAAAAAAAACAGTCTAAAATGTGGTCAAACATAACTTCAAAACCAACCAAAGAGGGGGTCTTGTACTTTCCCATATTTCAAACATAAATATAAGGTTACAGTGCTGAACGTTCATACTAAACAAGTGAATAATTTCAAACTATTCTATGCATATTCATACATTCTTTTGGACAGGGCTGAAACAAGTACTAGTACATAAAAGGGAGTTTAGCAAAATGGAGAGTGCCTAAACATTCATTGATGCCAATGTTACTTCAAGGTTAGGAGAAACAAGACAGAATAAAGTTATTTACATGGCTAGTCACGGACCCCTAAAATCATACAGGAGCCCTTTTAACTGGATTTCATATCCCTTGATAATCCAACATTATTGCTTTTTTTTTGTACTTTTTTTTTTCCCTATAGATGAAAAACAAGCCATTGATTTTGCGATGAACAAGGTCCCCTCATGGTCAGGCTTACAGTGACTGTAAGAAAATGAAGGGGACTATCTTCAAAGAAAACTAGTATTTGATAAACCTCTAACCAACCACTCTGTTTGTGAACGAGACTTCACCCAGAAGGGCACCATGAAAATAAAAACTGAGGATAAAAAACAACAACAACCAAAACAAAAAAAAATTAAAACAAGAATTGCGGCAGTCATTTGTGGGGTCTTTTATTTAGATCATGAGTTTTAAGGAATGTGCTCTTTAAACATTTGACGTGGGAGGTGCTTTGTGTGATTGTGATTAAACAGCGTTTATTATAACAATACATATGGAACTTAACCTCACCTCCATGTGCAGAGGATATGAAAAAGGGTTCAAGCACTGAGAAAAGTTCACAAATAATTACAAGTGTAACACCTGAAATATTTTCAAAACTAAATAATTTAATGTTTTTACAGGCTGAACATCTTACCAGCCAGAGTGGCTCTGGCTAAAAATAAATGTAGCACAAAAGAACCAGATGAGGTCAGTTGCCAGTTGCCCTCCAAATTTTCACAGAAAAGAAAAAAAAAAGTCCTCTTCTCAAAATGTCAAATATCTTACACCCCAATCTGCAACTCTTACTGGAAAAAAAAAAAAAACATATAAAAATAACTAAATAAATAAATAGATAAATAAATAAAACTTTAAGTTTTTAAAGAAAATCGTTAGAATTGGCCTAAATAGATATGACATGATACCAGCAAATTTCTGTTTTTATGTTTGTGAATATGACCAATCCTGTGATTGAAGTAGTAGATAAGTTATCCCATTTAACTCGGCACTAGATAACAAAAACCAGTAAGCATAGGAGGTAGCGTGGCAATATTTACTTTGGCCAATTCTTTGTTGATTGGGTTTAATCCACTTCTGTCTTCTTTCCACTTCTCTAAGCATAAAATAGAAAGTTATATTAGCCTTTTCGTGACACTCAAGTGTGTCAAAATTTTATCTCATTATAGTTTGTTTTGTAGGTTTATGTTGTGTTACAGCCATTGTGGTCTTTAAGCCCAGCCAGGAAGAGTGCAAAAAGTATTGACTGTAAACAAATATGGAAGAAGTGCCAGCATCTCCTCAGATTGTAAAATGGGGTATTGTCAAAACTCATGACAATAATTACCGAGAACACTGAGCACAGGCAGACAAAGAAATTAAGCCAGATATGAAAAAGAAATTAGCTGTGAATTTTTTTTTTCTTTTATAGATATGACAGTTATAGAGAGGCAGGGAATTTGTGGCATAGAGAAAGTGGGGGAAGCGAACCATAAAGAATGGTGACCAGGAGCTGAACCTGCTATGCTTGCCTTGAAAACTGCCACCTCAGGAGCCACTTCAGAGGATTTAAGTGATTGAAGTGCTGGTTGTGGCAAAATCAACTTCAGTTTATATATCTTTACTTTTTCCACATGGGTCCATTATCTTATCCCTTTCAGGGTCACAGAGGACTGCAGCCAATGACCCTGAAAGGGAACTGTGCCTATATCTTCAATAGCTTAAATAGTCTCTTGACATTGCGCTAGCTTGTGGCAACCCTGGCTTCAGTTTGTATTAGCTGTGAATAGAGGCTTATCTATGAAGTGAGAAGTGTGTCAGTCTTGTGACTCCAGCTGTCTGTTATGCAGCTTGCCAGACTGAACACGAAGCCAGTTTGAGTTGACGTATGAAATCAACATGTAACAGATCTAGCCAGACCAGAGACGCACATGGTGTATTTGGGCCCTAACACTCCCTGATATTGAAAAATTTGGACTCAGTAAAGGAAACGCACTTGTGTTTTGGAGCTGTTGTTTCCCTCTGCTTGTCTATTATTTTCTTATCTCTTACTTGTCAGTCTTGACGCTTTGTATTTGAAGACAGCTTCGCACAAACACACACCAGTCCCGTTGAGTTGCATAATGTTTTCCTTGTCAAAAGATTTGGTAAACAAATATATCACACCAGTGAGTGATTTAGTTAGTCAGCCCAGACTGGCAGACGTTACACAATGAGCCTTGAGCTCTCTACTCTACAACACTTTTCATTATTTATCACCACTGGAGAGCGGAGTGGTCCAAAATAAGACACCCTTAATGTTGTGATGTATCTATTTGAAATGATAGCAGGAATTACTTGATCTGACTTGTGTGTTTGTGTGAGAAAGAAGAATTAAATGTATGCATGCGCTGGCATTATATGTGTGATATCCATACATTCAACGGTCTGTATGCATGTATGTATGCATTTCATATGCACACTTTGTAGCTGTGAAAAATGCTGGGGTAGTTTGACAGAATTAACCGTGAGAATTTCAAAACAGGTAATCTTATTTGAGAGGTGTGCACTCTTCACCTTTCTATCATAGGAACACAGTTACTTTGAAAAGTAATCTGATTACTGTTTACTGATTATTCCTTTAAAAAGCAACTTAGTTACTGACTTCTTGATTTCAATAGTAACTGAGTTAGACTACAAGTTAGTTTGTTGGTTACTTTCAGCAGCTGCTGACAACACCTAAAGCTGCATAATTTGGCAAAAGTGTGGATGCAATTAAAATGAGTCATAATATGCAGATAAAGGTGGTTGTAAAACGTGTACTCCATCCATCCATTTTCATAACTGCTTATCCTGTTCAGGGTCACGGGTGGCAGGAGCCTATCCCAGGTGTCATTGGGCGAGAGGCCGGGGATACCCTGGACTGTTGGCCAGCCACTGCAGGGCTAAAACATGTACTTTACAAGTAAAAACAAGAATTTCAAAATACAACCAAAGAAAGCTTTTACAGCATTATTTTTGGTGCTTTACAGTTAAATTTTAGATTTATACTATTTTCTTTTAAAATGCCTTGTTTTAGTCTAGTTTGGATTTTTTTCAGTTTAATTTTTTGTTAAAGCTGTACTCGGTTGATCCTGTTTTTGTTATACAATAAGTAAAAATAAATGTTGCCGGAGTGTGGGCTCACGTAATCCTCAGTACCCTGCTCGGGGCACCCCAGTCTAAAAAGTCTAGGCACGCCCCTGCTTGGCACCAGGTGCTTTGTTGTAGCCTACGTAGCCTGCTCTTCTCCTCAGCGGATGGATTTGTGCTTAACAGAGGGTTCGGCTCATGGAATAGAGGGAGTCACAGTGACAGACAGGATCCCCCCTTTACCAGGTAAAAGTCAAACAAAACTTCTCAAGTGTTTATGGCCGCAGTGCGTTGATCTTTCTCTGATACATTCCTAAATGTTTGAGTCAAAGATCTTAAGCAAACTACCAGCGCAGCGTGAACAACAAACCGTAATATTGTCATCTTTAGCTGACACAAACTCAAAACAGTGACTGTGTTTCCAGCTAGAAAATGTGTATCTCTCCTCTCCCCCTCTGTTTACCTTTTTGTCGCTGGCTGCTATTACACCTATTACACGTGAGTTGTCCTCATTCTGAAAACATAATGAACACACGACTACTGTCACTCCGTGAGACACAAGAAAAAAAAGCATTAAGATTTTTTTAAAGAAAAATGAAAAGAAAAGTAACACACAGTGATTTGGATAAGTAACTTTAATTTATCTATCTATCTATCTATCTATCTATCTATCTATCTATCTATCTATCTATCTATCTATCTATCTATCTATCTATCTGAAATTCTCTCAGAGCCTTTGGCTTTGTCTGCTTGTGAAAGAAGCCCTATCCCATGGGAAAGAAGCCCAACACCCTGACTTCCAGCCCTAACCCTACAGTTCTTTAGAGACTTCCTTCTCTATTCTTTTCATTCTTTTCTTTTGTTTTCTCTCTTCACATGAGGCATGATGAGCTGTGAGAGCTGGCAAGGAAATAGGCGGTTACTGGATGCCTGAGCTAACTGTTGAGCCTCCCTGAGGTGTTGTTGGCGTGACTCATTAAAACACTTGTGAAAAGTGGTGCCGATATAACAACCCCTTTTTTGATGTGTCGGCTCTTGCTGCCTGTCTTGTTCTATAATCGGGGTATGGAGACCATCAAAGGCCAAGTGGTAGTATTAGTATTATCAATACCTGGAGCTTACATAAAAGGACCATGGTTGCTTATCTGTTTGGGTTGCGGTGGCTTTTTGGTAAGCTATGTTATATTCTTTTCCATCACTGTGCACAAATATGTTGTGTAATTTGTAATTCTTTATTTTATTTTTTCATTCTTTTCTCCCTCTCCTCTTTGTCGTTCAGTATCTCCCATGCTTCCTCTTTCAGTCCACCATGGTTTTGGCAGGGGTAAGACATCAACACCTGCCTCTCTCACACATACTGTAGAAACACAGACCATCTGCCCATCATCTCTAATTAACTAAAGCAGAGACAGAGCCAGGGAACGACAGCTACACAGCAAATATCAAATCATGTTGTAGAGCTATTATATGTCCTGTGTGTCTTATTATGTGAGCATTCAACACAGCATGACAGAGCTATTGAGAAGAACATTTGATGTCTTGTTCCTCACCAATGGATATGTGGGGTGCACGGATGTAAAGTGTATGCTCAGTGGTTGGATTTGTTCTATTCTTTAGGGAGCTGCTTCCTCCAGGAAGTCCTGTGAGAACCAACATCTCTGCAGGCTTTATTGTCTCCTTTACATATTCATTGTACAATGAGGCTTTTTGCTACAAAAGCATTGGCTCTTGAATCTGGCCATGCCACATCACATTATCCACGGAGATTGAAACCCCAGCTCCTCCTGCTTTGGATAAATTCCGTATCATTGCCTTCCTTTTTACCTTGGCACCCAAGCCTGGATTGGTAATGGTTATATGTAAACAGAGTCAGAGGTCTGTTTTTTTTTTTTTTTTCTGTCTTTTAACACAGAGAAAAAATATTTTCTCTCAATCTCTTTCTGATTATAACAGGCTGTGAGAAGAGGAAACACACACACATATACATGCAAAATCCTATGATGCATTAGTGCCACTGTATATTTCCCCATCATTGGATCATTGACTGGTAGCGATAGATATTTTCTGCATAGTGCACAGGGTCAACCGTATTTTAAGCATTATGTGGTATTCACAGAGCACATGCGCCATTTAAAATGTACCTCCAACTGTGTTAAAGAAAAAAAACATCTTCTCTGTGTGCTGGGGCTGTTTGCACATATTGAAATGAGCCAATTAACAACCATATGGGGGGAAATTAACCTCTTTTCACAGGAATAACTCTTTCACACTCATTCACTAACACTGGAACTAGCATTTGCATGCAGTGAAGGAAAGATCCATACTGTCTGCAGTTGTAATTGCAGCTTAGTTCTTATGAGGGATGGTGATCCTGACAATAAATTCACCTCCTGATAATCTGAAAATGTAAAACCTCTCAGAAAATTACTGTGACATCACTTTTATTGTTAACCAGGGTTGAACCAGTCCAGAAATGAGCTGCTCTTCTTGAGTTTTTAGTACACATGTGCCAGGCCAGCATCTCAGTCTACAGGTAAGAAGTTGCTTGTATCTGTTTCGATCATTGTTTGTATCTGGACAGATCTAAGCACGAGCATAATGCCTGAAATACACCAGACATGTCTACAGTTCCACTCCGTTGCGCTGCGTCTTGACTGCATTAGTCATCTTAGGCCTGAACCACACGTATATGGATATATTCCTAAACGCACATTTTTCTGTCCGATTGGGCCTCTCAACCACACAAACACGGCGATTTCACCCACATAAATGGAGATTTTTAAAAACCGATAAAAAAGTGAAGAAATAAAAAAATATCTGGTTGAGTGGATCCAGGTAGCGGTGTTAAACGGAGCTGGTGTTGATGCGATGACGTCAAGCGCCCAGCAACAAGTCACTGTGTTTGACTGCGCATGCTCATAACGTTCTTCTATGGTTTTCACATTTTGCTAACCTGCCACTTATCAGCCAGGCATGGCATTGCAGGCTTCAGAGGCGATCGTTTTCAGTTTGGCCTCTTCGTATGGACAGAGATATTTCTGTGGTGCGGACAGATATTTTTTTTTTAAACAAGGACAAAGATATCCCATCAAAAAAATATCCATATACGTGTGGTTCAGGCCTTACACTGATTGCATGTTCAGTCTGACAAGCTGCAAGACTGACTGACTGGACTCAGTCAATTTTTTTGTTGGAGATTGCCCTTCGAGCCGAGCAGGAGGACGTCCACTTTTTGTTTAACAGTCAATGGGAAGAACAGGGAGCTCTCAAAACAAAGCCATACCAACAAATACAACAGCAAGTTAGCTTTAGCCAACCTTTAATACTGTGCTAAATCAGTCCAAAATAATAAAAACAGTTTATTTCCTGTTGTTTTAAGATCGAAAACCTTTTTTTTTCCTTTAATGCCAAAATAGAGGTATCTATTACAGAGAGTTAAATGTAAATTTTAATTAAAAAACCTGTTAACCCTCTTAAAACCTTATAACACAACAGGTACAAACATAGTAACATGTCATTTAGATTAGATGCTTACAACAGAATTTAAAATGTTCTTTTAAAAAACAAGGAAAGAAGAGGAAACAAAGGGTAAGCTGCACATCTCACATTAACCTTTACCTTTGCATACCTCCAGGTTCAATCCCTCAGTCTTTCTCATACCTCCAATCTATACATTCAGTGGAATGTAAAACACTTTGGATAAAAGCATCTGCCAAGTCACATATGTAATTCATTTACCATGACAATCAGGGTGGTATTTACCGAAATGTCAACCACAGTGCCTCATGGCTGATAAATTAAGAAGCGCTAAAGAAAACAAAATGGAAGGATAGCTTTTTAAATTCCACTCACTCTAGCTTGATTCGAATTTCACAGTTGAAAAGCTAAGGCTATAAAGGCCAACTTTCTGCAAGCGCTGTCAGCATCCCCCTTACTTAATGTTTATAAAAATGGAGGTTGTTAAACGGCCATCAGGAACAGTCACTGGATCTCATGCTATGTGCACAAACATGTTATCCTCTCGGTATTTTTACCACCAAGCACTAAGAAAAGAACATACACTTTCTCTGTGAAATAAAAGGTTGTTTACAGTTCAGATATAAGCCTGTCTTTACCCCTCCTTCAACTCTCCATCACAGGAAACCAATTACTTGTTATGCTGCTTTGGCAACAAACTGAAAACGACATCGTCTTA
Organism: Halichoeres trimaculatus; assembly: GCF_033239565.1. Lineage (NCBI taxonomy): Eukaryota > Metazoa > Chordata > Actinopteri > Labriformes > Labridae > Halichoeres > Halichoeres trimaculatus. The sequence goes on from NW_027437192.1 coordinate 23,012,261, forward strand.
AATTCCTGTGCCTGCAGGTTCACCTGTATGTGTGTCATTGCATTTTGAGCACCGCAGTTATCTTTTTTCAAAGAACACAAATAAAGAAGCTATTGTTTCCCTGCTAAAATAATCTCTTGTTCTGTCTTCTTGGATGTTTGTGTGTTTGCAGGCACAAAAATGGATAAAGACTGGAGTGTGTTGTGTGTTTCCCAGGGGACCTCCACAGGCCCTAATTGCAATAGCGTTCTACTCGCTGTGGTTGCCATCGGTTTCAATCTGTCAGAGCCCTCGTTTGCATTGTTTTACGTCTGCGTCAAACCACATACACTCTGTGGCAAGTTGAGGTGTACCTTATCTGATATGACAGGAATTCACAACCACTTAGAGGCACCCACTAAAGACCAGACTGTGGCTCATTCGCTGTTTTCTCTAATTTTAGAACGTGGTGAGACTTTCATAAACCATCATCCCACAATGAATGCTTCTGGATCAATATGACATTAGAAGTATGATGAACCTTGGAGCATGCTGCATTCTTCTGCTCAAGGGTACACTCAGATGAACACACACACACACACACACACACACACACACACACACACACACACACACATGCTCAGAGAAGCATTAGCAGGCTCACTGTGTATGTCCTTGACAACAGAGGATCCTGACTGAGGGATTGGCTCATTATGCAATATATCTCTCAAAGGGATGCTTCTGGTTCCCCTTTCTTCAGCACTAACAGCAGCCGCATGCTTGTCTGAAATCGTGCCGTCTGCCCTGAATGATCAGAAATGAGGATGGGAGTCAGGTGTAGTAACATTTGTCTTTTCAAAGCAACCTAACAGGTACAAAATGATTCACATATAACAGAACACCAAGCTGGAGAACATTGTTCTTCCATCTGTGGTTGGGTTGGAAGTTGAGGAAAGCCTAACACATCTCTACATGTAAAAAGAGTATAATGAAAACCCATAGTCTGTATAAAACACAGAGGAAGCATCCGCAACGTCACCCGTCTGTTCCTTAAATCGTGAAATGAAGCCAATCTGAGGACGCAGCTACATTCGTTATGCCGCCAGCTGTGAGTTTGTCTTCAAGCAGCTACAGGGCGCCCTGCGGTCACGTGACCTGAGCTATGCCTCTGATAGGAAAATCAAACAATCTTGATAACTTCTAAACTGCAGTAATAGAAAAAAATCCACTTACTGCACAGTGTGTGCTGATAGTGAAATCAGCGTTTTAGACCCAAGCCGTTTTTTGAACCAAGGCTGTAAAAATGCTTTTTAATGCCCTAAAAGTCTGTTTTTTATGCCTGGGTGTGTACGTGACTTCCGGTCTTTCTGCAGCCAGCCTCAAGTGGATTCTCAACGAACGGCGACTTTTAGCACCTCCGCATAGGCTTCATTTTTACCGACCAGATTTCCTAATGTAATACTTTAACACTAAACTTAAACAGTTTAAAGCTACCAGAAACCCTGGTTGTTTTTTTCTCATCCTCTGGTAAAAAAGCGGTATAGGCTAGTTCGATCATGGCCTATGATATTGCTACTTATAAATTTCTTTGAACTGTCACAATGGAAAGGAAATAAAGAAAGAGAAAGAAAACAAGTTTTACAAACTAAAGCGTATTAGTTCCAGCCTGACTTATTTCTGAGAAGTTGGACTCCTCTAGGATAATGTTTTAATCACTTGTACCACTGCCTGTGTTGAATTCAAGACAAGCAGTAAGCACAGATGTTACTTGACCCTGACCAAGTCTGATAAAGAAACCGTATCATCCTGTCCTGTAATCCAGGCAACAAAAGTGACTTTTTATTTATCAATATTTCATTAATCATTAAAAGATAAAAAATAAAACCATGTCTTCAAATGAACATGTGTCAATTTGTTCATGTCTTTGGTTTGTAGCTGGTTGATAAGTGGGATTAAGCATGAGCCCAGTTTTCACCAAGTGGTTCAATTTGGTTTGTCTCAGTACAGCACACATTTTGTGGTGTTTCCACTGACTACTCCCCAAATAACTGAGATGAGCTGTCTCACTTTTTGGGACCCTTCTGATGGGGTGCTAGACTAAGCTGATGCGATCCCAGAAGGTGGAGCTACAACACTATGGCCGTTGATTGGTCAAAAAAATTGTCACTTACCAAGCAACAGCAGCTGCTGTATATAGCTCTGAAACAAAGCTTGATTGTGCTTTGCAACAAAGAGCCACATGGAAATCACAAAGAAGACAAATTGCTGGATGTTTCCTACCATAGCTCCTTAGTTACAGTGTCGCATATTTCTTCATTGATGGATTTATTGCCAGGGTACACTGTGTCCTGCTGCTATAGCATCATGCTATTAAGTAGCTGATGCAGCTATTGGCAATCAGCTTACTGCCGCCTACCACAAGAGGGCAAGGTTGGCTGTTGAGACACAAACATGATAAGGCTTTACTGATCTGTACAAAACTGTACTGACCCAAACCAGACTGCTTGGTAGAAACTGGGCTGTGCTTAACTACTTTGTTGAGGACATAAGAGTCCCTTTATGATGAGAAAAGATCCCTCTCAGGTCCCAATTGCCTTATCAGACTTTTATTTTGCATAACCACCCAAACACTGCATCATCTCTCTTGTATTGCAGTGTATTGTTAGGTGGCTTTTCCTCTGAAACATTTGAAAAATTCAAAAGAACTGTGACGGTGCTTACTCATTCTGAAACTTCTATTTTAGTGATTTTCAGGTGATAAACACTTGGAAACTACATCTCCTGCTCATATCATTAGAGCTTGTGGAAATGTTATCTGAATCCACACAGATCTACATCATCTAAGTTTTATATGCTTATTTGAAGAGATGAGTAAATATAAAGCTGATCCTTTTTTACCAGCTCAATCAAATCCATTGGGGTGAGGGTTAGAAAACTGTAGCCTCGCTAGAACAAAGATAACAGCATTATTCAACCTCTCTGCACTGAGCACTCTGTGCTGTTTACCTTTTACCTTGACCTGCAAAGTGTTTTAAGAAGTGGGCGCAGAAGAAAATCAATCCAGGATCTATGATCCAACTTTGGTCTTAGAGGTGAGGCTTGTATTTGGCCTGTACTGAGTGTTTGTGCCAAGGCGTCTTTGAAATTCAGTTGAGTCAGTGACATTTTATGAGTTTCAAACCAGCATAAAAATAAAATTGATGTTATAAGCTAGGTCCAGCTTTCCCTGTGTATATCAACATGTATTTTTCATTTAGTTGGTGCTTGTTGCAAATTGTGTCCGTTTACAACATTTATTGCATTCATATGTTTACACCCCGTAAAATGTTGTATTTTAAAATAAAACTATCTTGAATAAATTATCAAAAATTTTGCCAGTGACATTGTTAAAGTCAACCACGATGTAAGTATTTATCTACCCAGACACTGTACACAGTTACAGAATGTCGACGCTAGAATTTCAAGAATTCAACATTTTGGATTAAAAGGTGACAGCATGTCATTCTTCAAAACTTGAGTGATGAATAGAATTAATCATTCTTTACAATGACGCTGTCTTGAGATTTTAAAAAAAGAGAGAGAGAGAGAGAGAGAGAATAAAAATAAGCTAAGCAAAGTTAATCTTACACTGATCCTTATGGGATAAATTTGACAGTTATAGCAACCAAGGACATAAAAAAAATCAATGAAAATTCAGAAAATGTGAATATAAATGACATTAAAAAGGGGGATAGGAGGTCAATAGATATTGGTAAAACTAAGGACCAACTCATGAGACTAGCTTTACTGAATATAGCATTTTGGTGGGGTATAAAAAAAATGGATACAGAAATGTGAACACATTTCTTGGGGGGTTATGACCTTAACCTGTTAATTGCTGTGAATGCAGTAATGCATTCACAGCATATGTTCTTCTGTGACAAAAAAATTTCTTCTTCTTCTTCTTCTTCTTCCGCCCGCTTTTTTGGACCGCTAAAACTTCTACAAACTTCAACTGATTTTCACCGTTCAAACTTCAAAACGTGTGTTTCAGTGGGGACAAGGGGGCTATGACTCTTCAGAAACTTTTCACAAATACTTTCCGAGATATTCAACGTTTTACGAGATTTCGGTCCCATAGAGATGAATGCGGAATTTTCAAAATTTCCTCCCTTCAGGACATTTTTTCAGCCTTCTTCAAACCCTCCTCATTCAGTCATACATTCAGCTACAAACTCCATTCAAACTTCAAAATATTCAGCTATCTTTTGGCTCCATTCAGTGGGTTTCAAATGTTTCCTAGCATTCATAGTTACTTCACAATGACCCTTCAAAGGTCATGATGCATTTCAGCTCTTCAAGCCATTTAACATTGGTGTGTATTGGACGGAATGTTTCAGCTCAGAGTGGGAGATTCAAACGACAGAGCAGGGAGAGGGGGAAACAAGACCTGAGAAACTTCTGGGTAAACTGCTCTCTTGGCCACATTTTTTGAGCTATCAACACAAATAAGCCCTCAGCATGTAAGTAGTCTTGTCCTGCTTCTGACAAAGTGGTTTTCAAAGCAAAAGGATGGAGCCCTTTTTCACAAAATGACCAACTGTCGGGCAAAGTCAGCTCCGGCACCCATGTACTCCAATGTTAATTCCTGAGGGGTTTTCTCAGAGATCAGTCAAATTTCCCTCATCTATCTATCGCTCTGGTGGGTTCGTTTCTTGACCTTCATGCATGAAATATAGATCGACAGCTTCCTCTGGGTCTCAGGATTCCTACGGTGTGATCATTTTTCTGATCGGCCCTTTGGTTTTGTCACAGTTGTAGGCAGTTTGACACCCTGATTTCAGTGGAAATGTGTTGGGAATCAACAGACTCCACCAGCTCTCTGATGGCAGTTGGTAAACAATGATCACCATGGCAACATCTGGCTTCAGATGAGCCTCAGCTAAAAGGCTGACATGATTAAAAACTTACACACAGGACACACAGAATTTCATTTTAACAGCGTTTCAGAGATGAGACTTGCATTTTCCCTCAGTCAGGTCATTATTTCCATAACTGTTCTTTAAAATTTAATTCATTGCTTCAAATTTTGAAAAGATGCAGCCATTTCAACTTTAAATTCATTTATCCATTTAACTGATTCATCCATTCATTTCCTTTCGTCCAAGAGTTCATGTAAGGTTAATTTAGCATTCTGCATTAGCAGTTGAGTGCCAGCTTTTCATGAATTATTTCAACCATTTCAGACATGAATTCAGTCATTCATGTTCAGCATTCTTCATAAGCAGTTGAGCACAAGCTTTTCAAGACTTAATTTAAATAATTTAAGACATAAATTCAGTCATTCATGTTCAGAATTCTGCTTTAGCAGTGCAACGCAAGCATTTAAAGACTTCATTCAGCCATTTTCAGACATACCTACAGTCATTCATGTTCAGTAGTCTGCTTTAGCAGTTGAGCAAAAGCTTTTCAAGACTTAATTCAAATTATTTCAGACATAACTTTAGACATTCTTGTTCAGAATTCTGCATTAGCAGTTCAGCGCAAGCATTTTAAGACTTCATTCAGCCATTTTCAGACAAACCTTCAGTCATTCATGTTCAGCATTCTGCATTAGCAGTTGAGCGCAATCTTTTCAAGACTTTTTCAACCATTTCAGACATATCTTCAGTCATTCAGGTTCAGCTTTTGTTGCATTAGCAGTTCAGCGCAAGCTGCTTCAGCATTCTGCATTCACAGCGCAATTTCTTCAGAAATTGCTTTTCTAGTTTCAGTCTGCTGCTGAACTGTGAGCTTGTTATTCTGAGTTCAGCTCCAACAGCACTGCATACATTAACATGGTGAAGTGCACAATCCAGCTCTACAGAGCTGCTCAGTAGTGCATTGGAGTTTACAATAATTTCTCCCAACACACACAAAAAAATATTACACTGCATGCATAGATGTTTGTCCTGTCTTTGAGTGAGTGTGTGTGGTGGGGGGGCTGTTTGTGTGGGTGTATAGAAGGTTTCCCCAGCTTGCCGCTCTGCCCAAGGTTAATATATACACCGATAATGGAGATGATGTTCTGTAAAGCGTCCTCGCTTCTGTCTGGGAACCGCAACTACATTGCATTACTGAGCTCATCAACATGATGGAACAAGCTCCTTAACATCTCTTTACAAAATGTCCATACCCACCCACCCACACACACACACACACACACACACACACACACACACACACACACACACACACACACACACACACACACACACACACACACACACACACACAAAAGGAGAGCTACCTCTTGACAGCATTGTGCTGACACAATTATGGTCCTTCAATCTATTCACTTGATCACCCACATTACCACTAACCCCGCAGGTAACCCTGCAAGGTTAACAGTGAAGCACAGGTAACTTTGCCCCATTTGATCCATAAGAGTGGTATATAATGCGCTGCCTCATCTCTACCTAGTTCAACAGGTTTGTTTTAAAGTGGGCCTCCTTCTCATATCATTACACACAGTGCTTACCACACTATGAATACAACTATCCAAACAACTAAAAGTGTCTCTCTGAACAAACAGGAAAATGATACAAGTACAAAGATGGGTTTCAGAATTTACCCAGCAATGTCAAACTAGAGCTGCTATCATGCTTCAGTCAAACCACACTTCATTTCCATATCATATTTCAGCCAGACTACAGGATGACTACAGGATTGCAAATTAATTTACTCATAAGGCTCACTCCACATTTTAAGGAGAAAAGTGTTTTGGGTCATTGGTCAGTGCCACTCTTATCCCAGATAATCTGGAAAGGTTGGGCTTCTACAGCTGCAACCATAAACCTCCTCATAAACCTGGTGGTCTTTGGAGGTTAACAGTCCAGGGTGGACAAAAAGGCCTGAAATCACAATTCCACTCTACATCAACTGTCTTTTAGCAACTTTTCATCTCTAAGTTGTCTCTATGCACTCAAATCTGCATTCAAATGTAGCTAATGATCCATGTACTTCAACTTCTCTCAACTGCCGTCCTATACTTCTCAAGTCTGTAGCTTGATTGTAATAACATACCTTCATAGAATGTTTTGGTGATTCACAGGCTACATCATCGTCAGCCAATAGCTGATGCGCTCTAAGGTTGTGAGATTACATGAGGTGAAATTTCACCCCATGTGCATGATGTGACCTGATTTGTATTTTCAGCGGTCTTAACGCTCCCTCAGTCCAAGCACATCCCTACCATTGGTGTTGTTGCTCCACAATAGACAGAAGATAATGAAGGACGCTTGGCTTTTCCTCACCATGGGCACGCCTTGGGGGGTATAATGGGTATGCCAATAGGCACCGCAGCCCCCAGCTGCCCCTGAGGATCTGCCCACCCCGGGGACAGAAGGCATCAAATGGGTCTGTGTGAACAGATGGGGATATATCAAGAGGGAATGGGCCAGGAGAGAATGCTTGCCCAGCAGATTCACAAAAGTCTAATCAGAAGTAAGGGAGAGAATTGTAAAATAAAGAGGAGGAAATGGATAGAAGAGAGCCAGAAAGACTATTAGGAGGCAAGAGAGAGTCAGAAGAATAGAGACAAAGTGGTTCAATGCATCATTTGTACTTATATTTTTAGGCTGTCTGCATGTATTGAGGCGTGGGCACTGATTGTAATCGGGTGGGCGCTCATAAGGAGGATCATCTCCATGGATGCAGAGGCCTCTCTCCATTTACTTTCCCTGTCTCCCTCGTCCTACCAACCGTGATGAATCTGAATTGTCTCCTAACCAAAAAGCATGCTGCTCATTTTTCAACGCCACTGTCCCTCTTACTACAAGTTTCAAGGGAACCCTCTCATGCTTGTTCCATATTAGATGACACTCTTAATCCAATTTGGTCAGAAGTGCGTTCCTCCGCTCTCCTGCATCCCCTTCTGTTAATACTGTGTCTTAAGGCCTGTATGTGTGTGTGTATGCGTGTGGGACTGCATTTGCATGCGCAAATTTGTGTGGGCGCGGGCAGATGTGTGTCATGTCTTTGCAGTGATTAGCTTTAGCTGCCGGGTCTCTCAGGACTTGTGCTTCACTGTGTGTTCTGCTTGCCAAGCATGGTTAAGTCTACGCTCAAACTCCCAGCACTGTGCCACAGTGGGAGAAATGAGTTTTTCTCTGCTGATTTGCTGTGAAAGGGGAGCACACACACACTTATACACACATTGAAAAGGCTGTACAGCAGCGGTCAAGGTGCATTGCCTTGGGGTGTATTTCACTGAAGGGCATAACCAAACTTTTACCAAAGGTCAACTCAGGATCACTTACAGGAAGTTGATAGAATCGAATCTGAAGCGTCTGCAATAAAATAGTTTTTTTCAAAAATCACATGGGGTAGTATGGAAAAAAAGCATGCCAACTTTTATAGCATAAATTCAACTCACTATGAATTGCAAATAGACAGTGAAACCTACAGAGAAAAGCTATACATAAACATATTGTAAAACTTTTCAGCTCGTCACTTTTCTAAAAAGAAAATGCAATGGATGGAAAATGAATGAACAACTTCAGGATAATTTGACCTCTGAGATAACTTTAGTTTTATTTTCTTTACCATATCACTTGTGTCACAGACACATATGTGTCAAAAATTAGTGCACAAATAAGTCTTGAAATTGAGATCGCACTCAGAACACTCAGAAAACAGTCGCAGTGGGGCAATATACACAGGCAGATGGTGGAGCTATGGTGGCCTTTGACATCCAAAGTGCTCTTCATTCAGGTCATTTTTATAATTTTAAATTTCATTCTGAAGGGGCAGATATTAAAACCCATTTTAGCCCCTTTGAAGGAAATAAAAAAAAAAAAAACATGAAAGCAATTATATTATAGAGAAAACAGGCGGTCAGCTAGTAGTTGACATGCGACTACCAGAGGGATGAAGGGTTTCTTGATCCAGGAGGGAGATCCTTACTCCACCAGTACGCTTCTTTTACACATACAGCAATCCACACACAGCCCAGGATATCCAAATGGTTTCCAAACTGTGACTTAGGTAAGCAAACCAACTCACTTAATCCTTTCAGGATCTACATTCTACATTTGTGCTGGTTCTTGTCTGGCTTGCCTTGGCTCGTTGCTCTGTTTGAAAGGTTGCATCAGTATCCTCCACACTACATTTTCTCTGTTATCTTTTATGTTAAAATACAGCCAAAATGCACTTTGGTGTGCCATTTGTCTTCTGTGCTTGTTTGAAACCAGGTAGTTAAGCACTAGGACAGTGGCCTCTGATTGGCCAGCTGTAGCAGGTGAGGGTGGCTGCACCACAGTTTACTGTATATGATATCAGAATGGTATTTTGAGCCAAAATGTTTGCAATTTGTTTCAACCAGCTGTAATTCTGGTGACAACTAATGAGAGGATAATGTTAATTCATTTAGTAAACCAAACAGAAACATCTCAAGACCAGAAGAAAAGTTGAGTTCTTTAAATATATGTAATAGTATTCAAGTAAAGGGCTGTGTCATGATTTTTTATTGATATTTTGAACTGCATATAAAAAAGTGGCAGCTACCCTCCATCTGTACGGACATATCAAGTTTGAATTGGTCTTAGTAATGCCCTACATCACTCTTTTGAATGTGGTACCATTTTCAAAAGGTATATAGTGAGTTAGACCCTCTGTCTCTAAAACGCAGATGGACTGATTGATGCTTGTGAAGCTTGCAGACAGGAATATTGATTGTTGTTGGCTCTACTAAAGAATTAATCAGCTAAAATAATTCCAATACCCCTGCTATGCATGCTGACTAAAATCAAAAGAACACATGCTATTAACACACATTATTTCCTTTTTTAAAGCCTTTTAAAGTGTTAATAGCATATTTCAGTAATGATTCAATACTTTTTGAAAGGAATGAAAACCAATGTAAAGCCCTTTGACACAAACCCAAACAGTGTGTCCTTTGTTGTTTGAAAAAGAAAAATAAGACTTGAGTATTATGTTTTCACCATTTGATAAAGGGTAAATATTTGAGCGTAGATTTCATGTTGGCTGGAGACCCGTCACTTATATTTCCCAGTTTTGTTGTACTATCCTGCACATTTATGTTATTACAATAAAGCTTTGATTTTACTGTTGTTTTTTACTGTTATTATTCTGACCCGTAAAAGTATCCCTCAAAAAAAGTTGTGACACTGTAAAATGTTTAACAAAACAAAAACAAACAAAGGAACAATGGACTATGGACTGTAAATCTTGAACCATAAATGCAATTTAAAATGATGGATCAAAGAATTGAAACTTAAAGGGGCAAAAAGAAAGAATAGAATAGAATAGAAAATACTTTATTTATCCCCGAGGGGAAATTCAGGAGTCACCGCAGCATTTAAGAAAACAAAAGTAAGAAAGAGTATAGAAAGTGCAAAAAGGTCCACAAGAAAATAGATGACGACTTCCCGTCCACCACTCGTCCACCACTCTCCAGCCAGTCTCCACCTCCACAGGGTCCAGGACTGAGCCTCCCCAGCAGTCTGTTCAGTCTCTGTCTCCTGGATCCTGTCTGCTCACAGCAGGCGAAGCTCCTCCGATGTGTCGCTGGCGTCCGTTGTCAGCTCCGTCAGCCACGTCCGTGAACAGCACGATGCCGCTGGGTTAGCACGGCTAGCTCGTCCATCCCCCGGGGCTGGATCCCACGTTCCCAACAACGATGGATGGAAGGACAGGTCCACTTCGTCACCTCCCAGCTCACACCCGAGAACCAGCACGTCGTCCTCACCTCCTCCTCCTCAGCTCGAGGGAAATCATCAAGCCCTACACTAGTTAGCATTGGCATGCTACAGGCTGCTAACAGCTAATTTTGCATGTAAACAATGCAGCCATGGTTACATGTAGGATCTCCAGACAAACACAGGAGAAAAGTAGTCAAAAAATATCGCCGAAGCCACAAAAAGTTTGGTGTCCGTGACCGACAATGAACCATACAAAGTGATGATTCACTCCAAATACAAAGATTACGAAAAAGAGATGAAAAAAAAATGACAAGAAACAGACAAAGACGAGAGAGCTGCTGCAACAGGCAGCTACTTGGGTAGCGCCTAGCAACGGAAAAAGAAAAGAAAAAGCCATATGCTCATCTTTACTGTGATTCCAATTACATATACAACATATGTTGGGACAAGGGCTTGATGTTTATCATTATGCTACACCACCCCTTCTTTCAACAACACTCTGACCAGACCAGTCTCTGTTGTTATGAAAGTGAAATATTGTTCCATTTTTGCCTGGTATAGGGATTCAGCTGCTAAACACTGAGATCTCATTTGTCGCAGTTTTGTTTCATGATGGGCCAAATGTTTTCTGTGGGTGACCAGCTGGGACTGGCATGCAGGCCAGTTATGCACTGAACTCTTGACTTCAGATGATTTTTGTTGTACTATCTGCTGAATGTGGTTTGACATTGTCTTGTTGAAATATGCAAAGACCCTCCCTGAAAAAAGGCATTGTCTGGTCGGCAGCGAATGTTGCTATAAAACCTGTACATTTGTCAGAATTTGTAATGCTTTTCAGATTTGTAAGCTACTCATGCCATGGGTAGTTATGCATCCCCAATCTAACACAAATGTTGCCTTTTGAATTGTGAGCAGGTCGTATGGTTTATCCTCTCTTTAGGAGTGGGGGATGTAGCATCCATGATTTCCAAAAAGAATATAAGATTTGAACACGTTTGACACTTTGTCTCAGCCTGCTTTTAATGAGCTGAAGCCTAGAGAAGTTCCCAGCATTACAGGATCCTGTCTATATATATTACAGTTTAACCTACATTTGTGGGTGCAGTGATCAAATGGTTTCTGGATGTGGTTTTGAGCTCATGCTGAGATTTTCACTACACACTCATGCCTGCAAGAAATTCATTGCCAACACAGATTTTATCTTTATCCCTTCAGATTAATTTAAATTTGCTGAATATTTTAACATTTACTGTAAATATTAAAATCCCATTTTTTTTGCAATTCCATGCCAAGGAACAGTACTGAACATTGTTGCACTATTTAGTCATGCAGTTTTCCAAAAGAGTCATGAATGGAATTCCAGTCTTTACCTGGAATGACTCCTATACAGAGTGATAGATAGCATTCATTCATTCATTCATTCATTCATTTTCCGAACTGCGTATCCTGATTAAGGCCACAGGTGGCTGGAGCCTGTCCCAGCTGTCATTGGACGAGAGGCAGGGTACACCTTGGACTGATCGCCAGTCAATTGCAGGGCTGACACAAAGACAGACAACTTTTCACGCTCACACTCACACCTTCGGATAATTTACAGTGACCATTTAACCTGAAGCATGTTTTTGGACTGTGGGAAGAAGCCGGAAGACGCGGAGACAACCCACGCATGCACTGGGAACATGCAAACTCCACACAGAAAGGACCACCAGCCAAGCTGGGAATCGAACCGGTAATCTTCTTACAACACTAACTGTTGTGCCACCGTGCAGCCCAGGTATCAATCATTCTCAGAAAAATGTATTGTATTGACCCAAATATAAAACAGGTTTATTGTTTGTTTGCATTTGAAATACAAATCTTAATGATTGCATTTATGGCAACAGAAGAAAGCAGTTTCTGATTATTATTTCAATGATTTTCCCCAGAATTTCAATTAGAAATAGTCTCTTCAAACAAAGTAAACTTTGGTTTTCAGAGTCTTTTCCTAAAGATTGGTCTTAAAGAGAAGTGTTCATCCTATAATCTTGGTCATCCTATATTCTGGTCAACACTGTAATTGGTTGGGAGATGTTCAATTATTATTAATATTATTATTATTATTATTACTAAAATGACACCCGCCTTTAACAAAACCTGACAGTTTGAAGAAATGTCTTAGTTATAGCAAAATTAACTGTGTCGATGATTTATTGTCATGAACAGGCTTTTTCCATCATGCTGTTGTTGACTTGGGTGCATGCACTGGGTACAATTGGACAGTTTATTGTTCAATTAATGGAAGACAGATTTGTGAGTCCCAATTAAGTATCAACTACAAGAATAATTTAGTTAATGAGTCATTATCATACTCTGATCATAAACTTTGCTGCACCCATGAGACACCAGTCAAACCCTTATCCTCAAACATCTTTAAGGCTATAAAAGAGACCGATTATAGCAACAACCACAGTAGTCTAAATTGTTTTGTGGCCAGAGATCAATTAATCTTGACCTTTCATGTAATTAGGGGCCTGACAACTTCGACAAACACTTTGTCCTTGTATGAATCATTTATGGGAGGGTGGGCCACTGCACGTCCCCTTGATTGTTTGGATTATAGTCACCTCTGTTTGGCCACATTCGAGAGCCCTCCAGCTTTTCAAGAGATCTCCTTCAGCAACCACGGTTTTATTATCCTCAAAACAAAAAGAAACATCTGACTGAAATTCAATATCCTGTCTGAAATGAGACGAAAATGTTTAAACCCACTTGGTAAATTTAGTTTACATTGCGTTGCTGTCAGAGACGCCCCTAAGAGCAAGAAAGTCAGCCACAAGTGCCACAAGTAAGACAAAATAAATGGATCATTCATTCATAGAGCTTCTCTCCGTGGGGAAAAAAAAGAAGACACTGCTTGTGAATGTTACACCCTGACTAAATTGATTTGGGTTTGGGTTGAAGGTTTTATCAAAGCTTCTAATCCTCGGAGGAAAGGATAAGTCTAATCGGAGTGTTTTTCTGTTGGGATTAGTGGCAGCCTGCCTCTTTCTCTCACTTTCATTCTCTTAGATTGCTTTCTCAAACACATTTATTTTCTTTCCACCTTTGTGCATCATTCTGTCTTTTTCATTTTTTCTTATTTCTTCAAGTACTTCTGTTGTATTATTTTTATTTTTATTTTTTGTCTCTTGACAAAGCACAATGGCTGGAGTGTTTCAAGTATTTTCTCATTTTATGTTTGTAAAGGGTGCTTGAACCCGAATTCTTTAAATTTCACAGAGCTTTTTTATGTTTGGATTATCTGTTTCTTCTCTTCTTTCCATTTATTTTGTAACATCCACATTTATATTTGTCTTACTATGTTCCTTCTGTTTTTTTTCTCCAGGTTGCTAACAGTCTCTAGACAGAGCCCACATAGTGTATGGGCAATGATCATTTCGATGTAATGTCTTTCTAACAAGCCAGAAACAAGCCCTTTATGGAGCTGAATAACAAGATAATGGTGCTCAAGTCACTAAGGAGAGCAACCTTCAGTTGTTTCCAAAGGCTAGCATTACTTGGCTGGAGATTACAATGGATGGTTAAAAAGTCGTGCGTTGAGGGAGACAAAGTAAAGCCCTTCATGTAAACTATCAACCTTAAGATGTTCCTTCATTATCCAAAGCACTATTTGCACAGGATAAGTACTACTCAGTGACTTCTGGTCATTTGTAAAATAACTCCTGACATGAGTATTTTGAGCAGCACATGAGCACTGTATAAATAAGAATTTGAATGTACTCAAAGTTACTGACTTTTAATTGAAAACAAGTTCTGTACAGCATCAAACTTCCTCTGGAGGCAACGTTACACTGTACAACATACAGCCTGCAAGGAATCCAGAGAAACAAACAAACAAAGCAAATGCCCACCTTTTCATGCATTAGAAATTAAAGGACATGTCTTTTGACTGTGTATAATGTGTGTTTTTAAGCTGTCACGTGAAAAGGCAGTTTGCAGCAAGCTCCACTTTCACCCTATTTTCCTTTACAGAATAAGATAATCGAATCCAATAAAATCCAACTTTATCTGTTAAGCTCTTAAAAAAAGACACTGTTAACCACAGTGCTGTACAGAAGAATAAACAATAAAATAAAAAAAAGACAAAAAGAAAAAAACTGCAGCAAATATTAGACAATAAAAAAAAAATCACTACATGTAAAATACCAAAACAATTTAAAAGCATAAACGAAAGGCAAACAAATAAACAAAATTGATGACTACTGTGTGTCAAAGGCCAGGGAAAAAAGATGGGTTTTAAGAAGAGATTTAAAAAGATTCAAAGAAGAGGCCTGTTTGACATGCTGAGTTAGGTCATTTCAAAGTTTTGGAGCTGCAAAGGCTGGTCCCCTCTCAGCTTCCACTTGGTTTTTGAGACCTTCAGGAACAGCTTATCAGGAAACCTGAAGGAATGGGTGGGTGTAAGGTGGGGCCAGCCCAGATTGAGAGATTTTAAAAGCAAATGAAAAAAAATATCAATGAATTAAACAAGAGGATAAGAAGTGCCCCTTGCTATCATCTCACATCTGGATCATCTGGTGGATGGAAGTGGGCTCTTAATGCAAACAGGTCTCTTTGAAATAATGTAAAGAGAAAGCTAAATTGGCTCCAAACCTTTGTGTAAAAAGCCTGGCACAGCCCTTGTTAGTTCTGACCACAAGGGGGAAAAAAGGTAGAGGAGACAAAAAAAATTAAACACCCTAATAGCAAAGATACTGATTCAGACTGGATTGATATTATCTGTGGACCTTAGTGAGTTCTAAATCATTGTGGATGATTTTCTCTTAATTTTTTTGCTTTTCAAATTACAGACACGGTCGATTTGCCCAGGATTAAGAACAGAGGTCCTCTGCAGTTATTAAAATCACTTGAGGTCCCATTGCAATACTTGTGCTGTGCAAATAGGGCTTATGACTGCAAACCATCACATTAAAGAGAAACAGACCACCTATTATAAATAAAAAAAAACAGGTGCTACAGTGCTGCTGTCACCTTTAGCGATGCATTCACAGACGTCACACTGATTCCTTTTACATTAGTGTAAGCCATGATGCAATGCATATGCATATACTTTGAGAAATCACTGCACAGTTTTGTCTTGGTTTTGCTCTGTTGCATCACAACGTACTGCAATAATGTGATATGCTGCTCTTTTTAGCTGTAATGTGAGATTTCCATTTTGCCATTTTTTCTTTTGAAACCAGAGTAACTGATGAAAACACCAGACCGTAGCAGTTAGAGTAGATCATATCCACACAGAAAGTCATAGATGCTTTTTGGACACATGTTTTGGAATAGTATATTTGGGGTTGTTGGACATGAAGACGGAAGGCAGGATATGCAAGTTTAGTTGTTTTTGCAACATTTCAATGTAAATAGTTGGTCTGTTGTGCCAGAGCCATATATACAATGAATGTTATCTATCTATAGAAACATAAGCTTTTACAATAAAGAAGTAGTCTGCACATTTAACCCCAAGTTTGAATGGAACGTGTTTATTCCCTCAAGCTGTCGCCTTGTACCCAAATTGATGTTAATCTTAATCTTCTTTGTAGTTTTCTGCCAAGTACAGTTGTTTTACATACAGTGAATCATTTAAATGTGTTGTGGATAAACGACTGATGTGCCAACAAGTTTGTCTGAAAGCTGCAAAGGGAAAAGCAATAAAACACATTGACAACAAGATTATCTTTTTCCCATCTAATCATAATTCTTCTTTACTAAAAACAAACATTGCACCTTTTTATAAGCTGCACCGTATTTATCTCAGAACAGATTTGGCTGTCAACAAGAGCACCTTGATGTAAACACCTGTTTGATTAAGTGAGGATGGAACAGGAAATTTATTTTCATATGCAGCGTTCAGAGGAAATTCAACCCAAGACAGAATTCATCCTACCATGATAAAGTCATAAACTACCTCTGGATGTCACTCCGTCTGTTCTTGGTAACAATGACAGACTACACCGCCATGTGAAATCTTGATAAATTGGCATTATTACATCAAACTGTCTTCAGCTTTGATCTTTCTTTTTTCCATGAAGCTTCAGAGAAAACAAATACAGAATGAGTAATGAAGCAGCGACACATCAGTTTAGGTGAAGCATTGTACCATTGAAGTTGTTTAATCACAAGCCATCACACAAATCATATTTATCAGGGAAGATAGCACCAGAGCTTTACATTCCTGCCCCTCACCCTTTAATGCAGCGTAATCCAGAAAATCACTTGAGCGGATTATTATGCAATCCAATTATGGCTCATAATCTGTGCCTAGAAAGACTTTCTGTGTGTCTTTACTGTTTGATTGTGAGATGGTCCTTTTATCTTAGAGGCTGAGTAACACTGTTCTTTTAACACTTGAACGTGTGGTAATAATGCAGGCAAACCAAAAGCTGCTATCAAAGAAACATGGGCTTCCATGAGACCCCAGCAGAACCACAGACTGATCAACTCCATGTTACACCTGAACTACACAGTGCTGCCACAGTTACCTGGAAAAAGTAATCCGATTACTGATTACCCCTTTAAAAAGCAACTTAGTTACTTTACCGATTACTCAATTTTAAAAGTAACTAAGTAAAATTACATTTTTTTATTGGTTACATTCAGCAGCTGCCAACAACACCTACACCTGCATGATTTGGCAAAATTGTGCTATTGCATTACAACTAATAATTACATGAATCTAAATGTTTTGTTTTAAAGATTATTGATAGTTGTCTAACGTGTACTTTAAAATTAAATACTTATTAATTTATACATTTTGAATTTTAAAATATAGATAAAGAAAGTTTTAACAGTACCATTTTTGGTGCACTACAGCACTGTCCAAGTAAAGTATAGCTTTTAATTGTATTTTGTTTTTGTATGTTTTTTTTTTTTTTTCTTTTTTGTAGTCTAGTTTTTGTTTGTATCTTTTTAAAGCTGTAGCCTGTTGATCCTGCATCTGTAATACAACTAATCAAAACTAAATGTTATTGTAAATGTGGGCTCACATAATCCTCAGTACCCTAGTCAGGGCACCTAGATCTAAAAAGTCTGGGCACACCCCTGCTTGTCATTGAGTGCCTTGTTGTAACTTATGTTATATGTTTTGCTCATCAATGATATATTCATGCCAAAAGGAGGGTTCAGCTCGTGGAATAAAGGGAGTTACAGTGAAGACGGGGCTCACCATTTCCCCAGGGTAAAAGTCAAACAACTTCTTAGGTGTTTCATTGTCGTAGTGCACCGATCTCTCTGGATTCTTAAATGTCTCAGTAAAAGATCTTGAGCAAATTGGCAGCACAGAGTGTACAACAGACTTTAATATTGTTGTCTTTAGCTGACACAAATTCAAAATAGTGACTGTATTTCCAGCTAGAAATCACAGATCTCTCTTCTCCCTTTACTGTTGTTTACTTATGTGTTGCTGGCTGCTATTCCTCGAGTTGTCCAATGCTGAAAACGTGAAATATGAAAAAAAAAAAAAAAAAAAAGAGAGATATTGTTTTGCTAAGATTACTTGTTACTAAAGAAAGTGCTCAAATTAGAGTTACACATTACTAAGTAACATGTTACCAGCATCACTGACGGTAACTGTGCATGAGTCAGTAATGCATACAAAAGGAGCCCCAACCAAGTATTGAGAGCAATAAATTTACATTATTTTTAAAGCTGAATTTTTTTTGACCCACACCATTTCCGGTATTTTGTTTATTACTATCATCGTTATTGTGTGTGTGTGTGTGTGTGTGTGTGTGTGTGTGTGTGTGTGTGTGTGTGTGTGTGTGTGTGTGTGTGTGTGTGTGTGTGTGTGTGTGTGTGGTATACATAAAGTTTTGTCCAGTGCACTGTTTTATAACTGAGACCCAAGATGTGGTTTATCCTCCAGAGACAGGGATTTGTACATCCCCTAGTTTGATTGAAGTAGGTCTACACAAAGAGGGACTTGTAAGAGAAGAAGGATAAAGTGCAATAAGCACGCAGAACACACCAAAGACATAAAATGGACCAAATGGGATCCTTGAAGGCATAAAACAGTTTTGTTTCCATGACAGAAATGAAATATCAAAGCTTCAAAAACACACCACTTTAGCCCTCACAGAAAAACAAAACATTCATCACATCTCTTCATACATCTCCTCATGTCTCGTCTTTGCTCATCTTCAAAAGACAGCATCCACTACTATATCAAAGGGTATTGTACAGCATGTTATATTTATGATAATGTTCTACACACCTTGCTTCAGATCCTTTCAAATATATTTTTCTGAGAGATTTCCCTGTATCAATCTATAAACTTTTTTTTCTGATGTACTATTTTACAGTCTTTTTCATCACAGATTGTTGTCGAAAGTTTAGCTTTAATAGATGGTTGGCCCCCTTATTTTCCCTCAGCTCATCACTTTTCTCCAACATCATGATAACCAAGACTGAGCCCAAGGCTTCTTTTACCAAGTCATGAAACCAGTAGAGGACATCACTGCGGCTCTAAGTCTTTTTCTACCGATGTTGTTTGCTTATAGAAGGCATAATAACAAATCCTTATTGAGATGCTATTGGGAGCACTATTGAGAAGAGGATAGATCATAGCAAGTAAACCCAACCACCCACACACTTGTAGCATCCAGCGCTTCCAATTAAATTGTTTTGAAGTTCAGGGCTTCTGCTTTGTTTTTGTGTGCTTGTTTTTTTATCTAGTTGTGACACTGAATGTGGTATCATTAGTGCCGGCTCTGTTCGCCACTGCTCATTTCATTCATCTCTCTTCATCAGTCTTTGTTTCTCTCGTCTCACCCCCATCTCCCCCTCTCCCTCTTTTCCTCACTTTGCTTTCATCTCAGATCAGAGGAGCAAAGTTGGATTTTTCAACCTTGTATTCCACTTTTTTGTTTTACTTTTCCACACAGATATGTTATTGAATGATGGTTAATCTTCGATAAATCTGTCATCCTGATATCATTTTGTCTTCTCCTTTTTTTTCATTTAACTCACAATTTTTCCTTCAAGTGCCGTTTCCCACCTCTGTTTTTATCTGCTCTCTCTTTACTTGGCCAGCACTTTGCTGCTTTCCCCCCTACCTGTGTAAGTGTGTGTGCTGGTGTGTGTGTCCCTTTATCTCCCTCTTCTCCCGGCCTCTCTCATATGTTCCAAGTAATGAGGTCTTGCTTTCAGGGCAGCACAGCCATCTACCTTGGAAGGAGTAAACAACCAATCATACATCACACCTGGCATGACCCTCAACCTATCAGATACCAGATCAAAGCAGGAAGTGAAGGAGAGGGGATACAACCCTCCACTACAGATGGAGCATCATTAGAGGCACAGGATGAAGGACATAGTCCATGTGATTTCTTGTGTGTGGCATGTTAGCGTGCAGAGGTATACTTTCAAAAATGAGAAAATACTTTGGCACTGGGTGCGGTGAAAAAAGATGGGCTGTAAAGTGATGTTTCGAGGGGAAGATTTAAGTGGTAGAAAGCAGAGAAAAATGAACCAAGGGAGACGTCGAAGGGCAGACAGCACCGCTAACACATTCTGTCATGTGCCATTAGTTCTCAACAGGAAACAGGGAAAAACAAGTTTCCAGTTTAATCATTTCCGAGTAAGTTTGGTGAGACTTGTCACAACAGCCTTTACGGCTGAGCAAATCAAGAGAAAAAGCATAGTTCATTTGTCAAAGTCTCTATCAATGCCACTCCTTTTCCCATTCTTAAATAGCAGTGACATGGCCCTTTGCTCGGCATTTAAACCGGAGTTAACGCTGGAACAGAAAGACGTGTGTTCTGACAAGTGTTAACTTGTGAGACTACGTCCAATATTCAGACCACATAGATGGCCCGTGGAAAGGTTTCATGTATATTTCATCCACAGTGGGATGTGGCTCTGTATTATTGATGGCTGCTCAGCTGCCTGTCTGCTGCACTTGCCCACCAACGGAGGAGTTTAAGTTACATGGTGACTGCTGTAGCATAAAAGGATGTTTTAATGGGAAACAGCCTCCTGGGTTAACATGAAGAAAGGAGATTTAAAGGTTTGAAAAAGGGTTGGAAAATATTATAGAAGTGATTGATTCACGGTAGTCATGGGGCAGTAGGGTAGACTGTTTGCAGTATTAGCTCAGATAGGACACATTTTCATGCTGTAATTCAAAAGTCTATTGATTGTTTGGTAACTCATTCATTTGTTCATTTTCATTCATTAGCCTGGATACACATACATTAAAGCAAGCATTGTGTTTGGCATCCCATCAATGGTTGTTTATTTTTTTTCTCTTTGGTCTGCGAGATAAGAGATGTAACTATATTATGTAATCATAATCAACATGCCTCTCTATCTCCTGGAAATATAAATGTGTTTGTTGCATGAGGAATACATTTATTTTCAAGCTACAAGGTCTGCATAAATCTGTTTTGTTCTTAGGCTTCTTTGTAATAATGAAATACATTTTCACTTCACTATGTTATAACAGCGCATTTTGTAAAAATTTGTCAAGCACAATATGTAATAAACTTTGCTGCATTATGTAATAAGTTCATATTGCATCCTTTTCTACAAAACGCAGGGGTTGCACTTTTGTTTTTGTTTTTTGTTTTTTTTCAGGAAAATGTATGAATTTGGCACATTTTGTAATAACCTACTAAAATGGATGTCTTAATTGGAAAAACAAACAAAAAAATAAATAAATAAAAAGAAATAATAATAATAACATCAGAACCCTATTGACCTCAAGCATACCAACATAAATTGTAAATACAAATTTATTCTAAAAACTAGTAAGATGTTTGAAGTCGCAGCAGTCTGAAGACACTAGGTTAAAGGAGATCAAAGTTAAAGACAGAAATGTCAAAAATGTTTTAACTGTCCCCACCCTCCCCTACAGCACAAAGGGGCAAAATTATATTTTCTCTCCCATGTTTTTTTGTGTTTTGATTTGTATTCTCTACATTATTTGCATTATATAATTCTGATTGTATGTGTGTGTCTTCTAACATTTCATTGCACTAATTATGTTTACACAAGTAACACTCGTTCAGTGCAGTTTTTCTCTCTTAAAGCTTTCATACACAATCACTATGAATTCAGTTGCATTTAATTTAGATTTGACCAATCAAACTTTCTACTAGTTTATAAAATATATTTGTATTTGTACGCTTGAAGTCAATGGTGTTTTAATGGCACAGTGTGTGTAGTTCATCTCACGATGCACCAAATTCTTGCATTTTCTTGATAAACCCACCTTTTGTAATACATGATGCAATGTGTAAGAACTTATTACATAGTACAGCAAAGTTAATCACATATTGTGTTGAAGAATCTTATTACAAATGTGACGTTACTTCATAATGAAGTGAAAATGTATGGCATTATTACATATTAGGGCATTATTACATAATCTGGTGTTACATGCCTTTCAATGGTTTTATGTCTGCAATACATTATGGGTTGTTTTTTGTGAATGATGTCACAATGAATTTTGCACCCACAGCATATTTGATGCCAGCAACAAATTTCCACCTTGTCTCTCAACCAACTGCAAAACGAATACGTTGTTTCATGGCACTTTGTGTACATTTTTGGCTACACCAAGCAGCTTAATGAAACTTGCTGAGTTTGGTTTCAAGCATCCCATCCCCCTCTCAAGGAGCCCTGTACTCCCCCTGTACGTAGAGAGTCAGGACTGGTACCGGTGAAGGAATCAGACAGTGTGTGCTTCACTCTGTTGGCCAACTTGATTTACTCTACATACTTCGTACATGACATACACTATGAACTGAACTGTCACTGTTATCATCACTTACCACAGCTCATGAAGTTGTTTATCAAAACTGTAAATTGTGTTGCCAAATAAACTCACTACTTACCAAAGTGGAATACCTCAGGCTTTGACACTGGGCTTACTCTGAAAGTTAACAGCACAATAAAACAAAAAAGAGGGAGATGATTAAATGTATGATGTATTAAAGTGATATCAGTTGCTGGATGTGCTTGAGAAATAATGTATGTAGCAGTGACAACAAACAGCAACCCTATTCCTGATGACACATCAATGCTGCTCCTCTCAAAAAATTCAGCTATAAACAGGAAAGTTTCTTTTGTCTCTGGCTCTGAATTGGACGCAAGTAGGATGAAGTTATCATGGAGTTTGAACATCTAACAGCCAACCAACATTATTTCAGGCTCCATGTTTATACACATTTACTGGCACGTTTTCATAATAAGGACTGAATCAAACATCCATAGAAAAGTTAAGGAAGATTTGTCCAACCATAAGCACACTACAAAAAACCAGTAATCATCAAGTCTAGATTCAACCAAATATGTAAAAGCCCTCTGTTCAAACTGCTGCCTTGAACAGTAACTCACTTACTTCATGCAAAGAAGTGTTTTAGGGTCAGGAGTAACATGTTCCTTCTAATGGAAGGATGCAGTGGGCGAGTAACCATGCCCAAGACCAAACTTTTACACTTTTAGTTGATGTTTGACAGCTACTTTTCTTCTTTTCTTCTCTCTAATGAAGTCAAAAGGTATAAGCAGTTGCAACCACCCAATTATCTTGTATGGATGTATGCTGCTGCTACAACCAGGGACAATTCCCTCTGAGTGTTGTACTGATGCAGTAAATTACAGAAACTCCACAGACATACATTTTCAAAACCACTGGACACTGCTGATCTATTTCCATACCAGTGAACTCTCCACCACAGATATGAGACTGATATATTCTCTGTGGTGAACTGTAGATGTCCCAGGATGCATTATTAAGAGTCTTGAATAACTAACGATCACAAGCTTAGCCTTATGCTTTCATTCATTGGTGGCCAACTGACATCGTTACTCAAGAACTGATTGACAATGATTAGAGAGCCTTTTGCAATCCATATATATATATATATATATATATATATATATATATATATATATATATATATATATATATATATATATTTATATATATATATATATATATATATATATATATATATATATATATATCATTGAAACATGAGCATTGCAGGAGTCAATTGTGCCAGTGTAAGGTGTGTGAATGTTTTCTTTTTTCTTTTTTTTTTCTTTTTTTTTTATTCTTTTATTTCTTTTATGAATAGAGAAAAATGTATGGCATTATGAGACCTTTTTGTTTCCTTTGTCAATAGTAATTTCACTGTACTTAAGTCGTTTTCTAGTTTTTTACTACCTCATCCATTTGCACAGTTTGTACAACAATAGCAGAAGGTGTAATGTAAAATATCTATCCGTATGAACTATTTCCCATCATGTGCTGTCACTAACTGCTAGCTATGCCACTGGCTTTTCCAGTTAGGAGCACTTTAAGGTTCAGTGTCTTGCCCAAAGATGCTTTAATAAAGCCTAAAAGAGCTGTGATTGAACCATCAACTTACCAAAAAAAGAAAAAAAAAAAAAAAAACAGACCCAAAACACCACTTAGTCATAAATGGCAGCATAAAGGATTTTTACATCAATTGAGATGTTTTAAAAACACTTGCTGTAAATATATTTTTTCTACTCTGGATTGTATCAAAAGAGAAAAAAAAGGTTTTTACAAGGACTACACCGCCACTGAACACAAAACAGAGACATGGAAAAATAAACACTTTTTGAAATATTTATCCATCTCACAGCAGTTATGGGAAAATAAAACAAACAATTCTACTCCTCTACTCAAACATGCAGAAAGTGTCTGATTTTGTGTCAATCCTGCTGTGTCTTTATCCCGCTGGTTGTGTGCATTGCTCTGCTATGCCACCCGTCACACCTGCAGCTGTTTTACTGCCATAACACCACAAAAACACCTCACATCCACCGTTCGGCAAAAGTTGGCCACTGGCTGGCAGAGCCACATTGCTAAACAGGTGCTGATACAGTAAATAGATAAATATCTAAATCTGTAATCAGGCAAAACTATGAGAAGTTTATATAAGATACTACTGCCGGAGTGCATATTCATTTACCTCAATCCTAAGTAAAAACTGTGATAATATTCCAAAACTTTACTTTTTATGTTAACATGGTATAAGGTTTAAGGTATAAAAGTCCCATTACTTTTTGATTTCTACTGGTATCATATCTCTGGCTCTCTCTACACCCATTTATACCTTGACACCAGACCAAAAAATGTCAATTTTAATGCAAGCCATTTCCAGGAAATACAGCATTTTGGCACATTCGCTTCCCAAATTGGCACAACATGGCTAGCTAATGTCTTCTCTTCTCTTTTCTGCTAAATGGAGCTGTTGACACTAATTGACTCTTGTGAAATGATGCTTTGTGGCCATCAAGTGCTTTGCTTTATTACTTTTTTCAGCCATTGCTCTTAATTTAATAAGAATATCACCAAAGCATCCTTTTTATGAAGATAAAACTCTTTTTTTTCTTAATGTTACCCATTTGTGTTAAATACTTGATTTTAATTGGTCAAAACCCTTTGATGACCAAAATTATGTTTAACTAGTATAACAACACCTTAAGCAGACGGATCACATGTTATATCAAGTCAATCCAAAGAAAAGAATTCAGTCACATTTTGCTTTTGCTTATTGGCATCATACAGACCATCAGAAGAGGTAAAGCTGTTGATTTATGTTTGCATCTCAGTGGTAAACAATGTGGCACATGGCACAACACATTGGTTTTGGTTTGCATAATAATGTGGCACTGCCAAACAACATGGATATTTATATACTGGATCCTCTCCAGCAATCCTAGCAACAGCAGCAGAGTAAGTTAAAGCAAGTTCAGGTTTTAGGTCAGAACAAATAAACTGAAACTATGAGTAGCGGTGATGATAACAGCAGTGTTAAAAGTTGTGATATTTGTGACAAAGCCAGCTTCCAGCAGACACTCAAAGAACTGCTGTTTTTAGCACTTCCACGTTGGCTTCATTTGTCACTGCCGGAAGTTGCCGCTTGGGAAAGACACACATTCAGTTTTGGGTCTTTTTTTTCTTCATTTATTGAATCACTCTGAAAGGTTAGTCTTTCAACCTCTTGGGGAGATTGAAATTAATGAAAGACCAGATGATTCACAGACTGCGGTGACTAAATATCTACATAATACAGTGTCAGTGGGAAGTGTGTGAGTGTTTAAGAGAGAGCGTGTGTATGTGTGCGTGTGTGTGTGTGTGTACATCTGTGCTGTAAGAAAGTGAGTAAAAGGTCTCATGTTCTCTTAGTGTGGTTGTAAATCAATATCCTTGTCCCCAGGGTGTAGAGTCGTAGTTTTACTATCTTGGATCATTGATCTCTGTGTGTGACTCTCAGAGAAAACACAGCACAGAGTTACATAGATAGTCCTGACTTGTGTTCATGTGGACAGAATATGTGATGTCGCCTGACAGACTCATTATTCTCATTTTCCTGTTTAACTCGGGATTGTAAATGCTGATGCAGGAACAGCTGTGCCAGTTAGAGACTCTCCCACTTTATGGTGTCTTTATTTGACATATGCCATCATTTGGCCGTGAACGCACTGTAATAGCGGCAGCAGCAGCTAAGCACTGGGAGGAGGCAGGGGAGGACGATTGCCAGATTTTGTCTCTGCTTCATGCACACTGAGGGAGGAAACATGAGAGTCGAGGCTGCATTTCATTTCCTCTTTTCACAGACGTTCTCTGCTCCAGCTCAAAATTCCTCGCCGGCTGTCACAGCCTGTGTTTATATTCATGAATTCAATCTGAGATTTTCTGTCAAAACAGAGGTGAGGCTGCCACGCTGGATACCTATCCACTTTAATAAAAGTCTGCCCTATTTGCTTATTTAGCTCAAAAGCTTTTGTTGTCAAAATCAGGCTTACCGCTGACACAATTGCATGTGATTTTTTTTATTATATCCATTCCTATTCTCACATCATTGCTTTACATGCAGGGGGAGTTTTACACAGCTTTCAAGCTTGAAAATTATGGCTTCTTTGATCAACAGATGACAGAGAATTACTGTGTGCAGGGAATACCATCTTTTTTTTTTGCACAAATGATGAAAGTCTTCATGCTGTTGTTACTTCATTGATTCTTTCACATATAAGCCAGTTATGAAACAAATCCACAATATTTAATTCACAATATTACATCCTGAGAGAGCAAAGCAGGAATTCAGATGGTGTATGTGACATCTTGCAACAGAACTTTTAGGTTCAGCTTGAGGATGGTAGAATAATAGGCCTCTTTACCGTACAGTAGTTATTTTTTATTTATTTATTTATTTTTTTAACATTCAAATCACTGCACACTATAGGTTGTGTGAAATGAGAGAGGGCACTAAGGGAATTACAAGCGACTGGACATGGGAGTTTTTTCATAAACAGCCAAAGACAGTGTGATGTCTCCATGACAACCATGGGGATGTCCAGTACCACAGTGATGAACATGAGGGCAACAGTAATGTTTCATTGCACAGATGTATCTACAGTCAAAATGGAGTGAGAGACCAAGCCATTTATGTGAGGCACTAACTGAAATTATAACTGTAAATATTGCTTCATTTGAGTTAATTTGATATAATTTGTTACTAATTTATTTATTTATTTTTTTATTTATTTATTTATTTATTTATTTATTTATTTATTTATTTATTTATTTTTTATTTTTATTTTTATTTTTATTTTATTTTTTATTTTTTTTGGGGGGGGGCAGGAAACTGTGTTGAGTTAGGCTTTCTCATTTGCATGTATAAAAAAAGTAAGCCAGTTAAATCGTCAAAAGTGTTTTATTTTCTTTAGGAGCCCCTCTACTATCCAAAACACTCACACCCACAAGTCCCCCCAAGCTGCAGCCAGAGCAGGTAACTACATGCAAATGAATCACACTCATGCTTCTCTTTTTCTTTTTGGGTCATTTTTACTGGTCCCAAGCCCAGATAAAGACGGTTTTGATTACGATAAAAAATAAATGAATAATAGTAATATTATTATTATTATTATTATTATTATTATTATTATTATTATTATTAATAATAATAATAATAATAATAATAATAATAATAATAATAATAATAATAATAATAATAATAATAATTATTATGATTATTATTATTATTATTATTATTATTATTATTATTATTATTATTATTATTATTATTATTGTTATTATTATTATTATTATTATTATTATTATTATTATTATTATTATTATTATTATTATTATTATTAAATATGAACACATTTACTGTTTACTCAATATATACTGACCTGTCACATGTTTGCACTGGAAATTATCCTTTTATTGTTTAAAGGTAAATTTCTACTTGGAGTGGAAAAATACTGAAGCTGAAAAATAAAAATCAAGTTTTTCACTGTAATGTGTAGTCTAACTCTTTTTTTTTTGGGGGGGGGGGGGGGGGGGGGGGGGCGCTGATATCATTAAGTGTGTATCAAAACAGTATCCTTCAGAAACCATGCTTGCTTATGATGTGGGATTTATTTTGCCGTTAGATCCGGGAAGAGTCATGGAAATAGTAACACAGATGTATATGAGCTATTCCATAGCCTGAGAATTGTGAAATCATAATTACCGACAATCGCTGATGATGATAAAATGTAGCAAAATGTGAAATCAATGTTGATCTACAAACCTTAACACACTGATGAGTTTTTAATGAAAACAAATATGACATACATGTTGTAATATTTATCTAAATTGGTCTTTAAAAAGCCATCATGTAAGGGATGATGTGTGGTTAATAGTTAGGTTTGTAAATGAGATTACTGGTAAAAGATGACAGGACCATGATGGGGAGGATTGCTTAATCCACGCCTATGTGTAATGGTATGCATGATTGGTTTGATGCTTAATATTGATAATCCATCATATTTGGGGTGTGCATGGCAATCACATTGGAAAATGCTTCAGTTTCTACTCACCAAACAGTTAACTGGCAACATTTTTCATAATTGTGTCATATATTTTCTGGTGATCTTGTAAATTGTTAGCTATCAATTCCTGGGAAAAAAAACTGATCTGATGACTGATTAAGTTGATGACTGGGTCTTTTTTTGTTTGCAGTATATGTGTTAGACACATAAAGGGTGTTTACAATGCCCTTTATAAACACCAAGCGAGGTAGCAAAACAAAACAGGCAGGTCACCAAAACTTAAGGACACAAAAGATTAAGAAATGAACTAGAATAGCACTCAGAGAGTGCACACCTGTGATTTTCTCACAACACTTTAGTCCTACTTAAATGTTACACTCCCTTACAGCTGACTGTCTGCTACAATTTGGTGTTAGTTGCAGGTTTGTACGATAATTCATTACCTGACAGTATTGAAAATTATGATGACCCAGTAAATAGTTCATATTCCGGATCTTAGTGTCCAGAATATTCGCAGGATCTGGATCGTACTTTCACATCTGTCAGAAAGTATGGTGATCTTGTATTGTGTTGTTTTGCAAAGCAATCCGACCATTTATGGTGGAGTTAAATACACACAGGACGAAAACGGCCCTATGATGAAGAATCAATTAAAAAAATCCTGGATCCAGATGATGATCCGGATCACCTCCAAAATGTATTCACTGCTCCCTTACCCTATTTTGAACATTTCATGAAAATTTCATCAAGATCTGTTCATAACTTTTTGAGTTATGTTGTTCAAAAACAAACAAACAAACTTTCCCAAAAATATAACCTCCTAAGCGGAGGTAAAGATCAAATTATTTTGGAAGATATTGAATATAGGAATAATTTTGAAGGGTTCTTTAAAAACAAATTCAGTACAGTTGAATTAAAAATCAGGTAAAAAACTATTTAGAAAAACCCTCAGATCAAAGTTTGCTCAGACAGTGGGATTTGAAAGAGAGGTCTGACTCTGCCAACCTGATTCTCTGTTTGTGTGCGCCTCCTTTGAGTGGCTGGCAGCTGAATTTGAGAACCCTATTTAGAGAAGCCCGTGTTACAGTGCATATTTTCTTAAGCATTGATTTCATTTCAAATTGCACAGATGAAAAAAAAAATGTTTATATATATAAACAGGCCACAAAAATACAGCTGCTAATTTATGATCTGGAAACCCATCGCTTTAAAGCAGTTGCGCTTTCAGGTTGAGAACTAGTCAGCTTCGTCGATATCCTTCATGTAACAAGATCACACACATTACTCCGTTATAAAAACATCTGGATTTGTAATTTTCTTTCCTCATTTATTCATATTTATCTTTTAATTTTGCATCCATCTGTACACTAGCTGGCAGCAGAACATGTGTTACGTTAGCAAACAGCTGCCTGATTCCACTTCAAGCAGAGAAAGAAAACATCTCCTTTGAGTTGTTTTCTCGCCACCTGTTGAATTAAATCCAGCAATTCATTATCTTACACCTCTATTCTGGCCCTCCAGATCCATGGTGCATCTGCATATTTATAGTTTCTTCCTCGGTTTAGCATTTTGTGCCAAGATTAAGGGCGAAGTCACAGGCGCAAATAACAAATTCAGAATCTACGAGCAGAGTACATTACATTGCAATGACCGGACAAGCACATCAAAGACTCTGCTGCATGCACAATTGATGCTAGGGTGCCAAAGAGCGTGTTCACTCGCTGAGCTTCAAACATACAGTACCACTGCTGTGTAGCACACCATCTCCTCTCGCCTTTTCACAATATCTGCCTCTCTGCAGGGCTCCGGTGCCACATATCGCTGTGCTGTATTCACCTCGCATAACGCAGCATGGGAAAGTTTGTGTGTGCGTCAAGCTGAGAGGCCCACTTTGAAAACAGGCTTCTCAAAGGCAGCTGCCAGCCGCCCAAAGGAGGCCCATGCATTATTCATATTCATTTACACAACCTCCCCTCTCCTTATCATGGGTTCATCACACTTCACTACTGTGTGCACATTGTACTGAAATACATCAGGATAGTGCATTATAAGATAAATCTGCACCGCCGCCTTTTGCAGCGTGTGTTGATGGATTTTGGTGACCTTACTGGGGACCGGTTTTGCATGCAGGTATTCCACTCAAAAATCTATTGCCCATTTTTGACTACAGGGGTCACCAATACTGCATGCATCAACAATTCAGCAGAAGATGGAGAAAACCTCAGTTTTACACTGAAATTTATATAACACGAGAGCCAAAAAGCTGCTACCGCCACAGGCTTATGAGCCGGTGGAACATCAAGAGCTTGCTAGCCTCTGGCTAACTACCCATGGGCAACTCCTCTGCATAGGAAACTCATCTTTTTCTGAACACTAATGCATCATTTCCTGCGCATTCATTACATTAGCATAGCAGGGGGAGAGCTTGCAAAATGCAAATACACAAAATGTCTGCAAAAAGAAAAGATGGTAAAAATGCTACAGTGGGAATAAAGACATCATTTTCCATGAGATAATCTTAAGGATAAACACATTTAATCCTCTGGATTAAGTGTGCATTTAAGTCCACGTGTGTGACTTTCTGTATGTGTGACAAGGGGATAAGAGCAAGCTATGGCTGTCAGAGTAATGTGGTTTGTGTCAAAATGGAACAGAGTTAAACCACCCAGGAGACTGGCTCTTTTAATTACTCTATGCACTCTGTGTATGCAGAAGTGTGTGTGTGTGTGTGTGTGTGTATGTGTGCATGAACGAGCAGTGATGCGTGTAAGGTATTTAGGGAGGGGAGAAAAAACCTGCATTGATAATTTATTACTTCAAACAGCCGTGTTTGGCTCAATGGAGAGCAGAAGCAGGTTACATGAAGCAGGAGATTTAGAAATGAAAAGGCAGCTTGAATATCTCGCTTTAGCAGCATGATAACCACTTCTTTGATGCAAACACGTCTCTGTTCCTGTTGCACAGCATGCCAGTAAAGTTTAAACATACAATTTACTCTTGGTTTTGTTTGATCTGAAAGTGCAAAATCAAAACAGGAAACTTCACATGAACAGAGGATACTAACATTGCCTGCACATCTGTTGTCACCAAGGCAACATCCAGCCAACCCCCAATCCCTCTTTCTATTCAGCAGGGGAAATCACAGATCCGATCCTCCCCTCCCGTCTCCCTGGGGCATATTAAACCTTAAATGCAGCTTTAATAAAATCCCTGGGTTAGTCTTGTGGCTTGATCAACTCCGTGACACCCCCACCCCAGCACAAGGGTGGTCACCTTCCCTGTTTCAGCAGGGCTTCAGAGAGTAGAAACATGCGGGATAATTGCACAGCCACAGGATGAGGAAGATAGGAAAAAAGAGGAGGTGAGAATAAGAGGAGACATGAGGAAGAAGGGGCAAAAGAGAGAGAAAGCAGCACATGTCTTCTAAAGGTCGCATGTGACGGACACGCACATGGACACACTCATGTGAACTGCTGTACCTCTGCACTCAACGGTATTTGCAACATGCAGCCCCCCTGAGGTACCCATTGTTAGGCTGAATATTTAATTAGCAGAAGTTAAATGAACACACTGACAGTAGGCGGTGCTGCTGTGGATCATTGAAGCTCGGGTAATTAGAATCTTTCAAAGAAACAGGCAGCTACTGTGTGCGTGTTAGCAGAAGCTGTCTGCATGTGTGTGTGTGTGTGTGTGTGTGTGTGTGTGTGTGTGTGTGTGTGTGTGTGTGTGTGTGTGTGTGTGTGTGTGTGTGTGTGTGTGTTTGTGTGTTTGTGCGTGCGTGCGTGCGTGCGTGCGTGCGTGCGTGCGTGCGTGCGTGCGTGTGTGTGTGTGTGTGTTTGTGTGTGTTGGCAGATCAACAGGTTGCAAGCTATGTGCAGCAGCAGCAGCTACAGTGAAGAGCTGCAGTAATTGTTGATCATCACACCAGGCACAATTAAAATGAAAGTCTAATGAGGGGATAAAAAAAGTTTATTTTTGAATTAAAACTCCATGAAATAGTGTTGCTAATGAACTGCTGACGCCCTGCTGCAATACACAAACAGCTGACTGCTGGTCTCTAAACACAGGCTGGATTTTGTAGCCACAATATTTTTTTATCAAGCTTTTTCATACCAGTAGTAAAGTCTCCTATTCAGTAACTCAAATAAACTGAGCTGAATTTTATTTGTTCAACACAGACGTTTATTTACTATGTTGGAGATTTAGATGTTTGTGCAGCTGGGCTAACAATCAATTATAAATTAAATGTTTTTTTTAAGTGACCCCCCACATGCATGCACACAAAAAAGACGAAAACATCCTTAGCTCCTCACTAAGTTCTAATCTGATAAGAAACAATTATTGTCATTATTATAACTATTAATTTCTGTATTTATATATTTTTGGGGAGCATATCAGCATACACAGGATGTGTGTCCATGTGATGGCTGTAGTAGTGGCACTGTGCTTCCTCTGTCCATGGTGCTGAAACACACAGCTCATAAGACAGAGATCACACCACTGTTGAATCACACCTGTAAAAGGTCTTACACTGGACTGTTGCATGTGGACATCTATTGATGGTCGACAGACACAAGATATGTGAAAAGTAGTTTAAGTTTCTTGATGGAAAATAACTTCTGTGACACTTTTCTAGTTTTTCTAAACACATCGCTTTACACAGAAACTAATATAAGAAATGAGCATTGTTATTGGCTTATAAGCTTAGCTGCTACATTATCAGAATCAGAATAGGTTTTTTATCAAACTAGAGTCAACTAGAGTCATCCTTGCATTCTTCAAGAATACAAGGAATGTGACTCTAGTTTGAACTGCACTCTCCCTGCA
The DNA here is from genome assembly GCF_033239565.1 of Halichoeres trimaculatus. Lineage (NCBI taxonomy): Eukaryota > Metazoa > Chordata > Actinopteri > Labriformes > Labridae > Halichoeres > Halichoeres trimaculatus. The sequence goes on from NW_027437192.1 coordinate 23,045,557, forward strand.
CAATTATTTGTGAATAAACACTAAATATTACAAAATTGAAAAATTAGAGCTAGAAAAATTAATAAAAACTTTGTACAGAGAATATAAATATGTACACATTCAAGTTAAAATAGTGCACTGAATTTGCTGTAGCAAATATCTTGTTGTTTATGCACAATGCAACATATGCAATACTCTCCTATGCCACGTCAGGATATCGTTTTTTTTTTCCTGAGTTTTGGTGTCATGGGTAGGTGTAGCATCTGCTGGAAAAGAAAACTTTCATCTCCATAAAGCTTCCTCAAAGGCACAGAGTGTTTTTAAATCTCCTGTTGGACAGCTGTGTTAACTTTGGAGTTGAAAAGACAAAGTGGACCAACACCAGCGGACAACATGGCCTCCCAAACATCACAGACTGCAGAAACTTCCCACTTCAAACACTTTGGATTCTGTGCTTCTCCACTCTTCCTCCAGACTTCAGGACCTTGATTTTTAAGAGAAATGAAAGTGGACTTTCAACTTTAAAAAAGAAGACGCCTGATGTGAATTTCCTCGAAAATGTAACTACACTTTTCAACTATGCAGACCATAATCCCTGTGATTGGTCCCCTGGGTAGCATCATGATTTCCTGCATTTAGAACTTTGCATCAACTATGCCATAGCTACACTGTAGAGGCTGACGCCATCACTGGCTCTACATACTTTGAGTGTCTGTGGACCTCTGCAATACCTCTGCTACATTTCTGGTTTCTTTTTCACACTTAGGTGCATGCACCCATCAATTGGATGCAGAAGTATAAACTACGCTTGAACCCCCTGGTTGTATGTTCTGAACTGAACCTAGAAATAGATGGTATTAATAGTGGTTTGAATAGTAATTTCAACTCAATTTAAAATGACATTCACTCATTGTTTGAGATTTTTTTCTGTAACTTTTTGTCTTAGGCACAATTTTTGAAATTTGAATAAAATAAATACATAAATAAATAAATAAGTTTAGAAAACATTACATTTTCCTTTGTCCAGTTTAATTTTATAATTTTTAAAATTATTTTTAAAGCTTGTCACATTCTCTTTACTCAAAATGTAATAATGTTTCAGCAATCAACAGGAAGGGGATGTTCGTAATGGAATAACCAAAAGTAAAACTGTAAAAAGTATTTATTCTTTGTTACAAGACACCAAAGTCAAGCAGCTCCCCTTGTTAAGTGCCATACCAAAAGCCTGTGCCTTAAGTAGTGAGTTGAAAATAGCACGAAAAGAGTGAACAAGTGAACCTCTCATCATCCATCTCTGGCTTAGCTGTAAATGTCATCAAAGTTAAAGGAAGTGATAAAATAAGACATCTTTACATACTTAAATAACATGAGGCTTCCTACAAGCAGGGATGGGGGTGACAGCAAGATATGTGTTTTCGTATCTACCATCACTTTTAACCTTTATGACTAGTAGATTTTGTGTCTTCCTAAAATAATACAGAAGAAAAGAGAAAGCAAAAATTGACAGCGGTGCCATTTTTTCAATTGATAACTGATGACAACTGCAAAAAAAAAAAAAAAAAAAAAAAAAAAAAACACCATTAGCCACTAATCTTCATGTTTCTCCCCCTGGCACTGATCTTATGTGTTTACCTCTTTGTTATATCAAACATCCATCCCTATTTGTTCAGTGTTGTATCAACATTAAACCCGGGAGGCTTACTTTTGTAAACATCTTTGAAATGGTGCCAGCTGGAGGCTTTTCACTTTGAAACAGTGTGTTTGGTTGTTTAATGAGAGCATGTTTACCTCACTGTTACATGCTACCCTAACTGACCTCAAACTACACCAGTATCTAAGCAGCGATCTGTTATAAAACAATCAAACGTGATCTCTTGATTATTTATCAATGTTTGATCTGTAAGCTGTTCATTTAACCACCTTTGTGCACCTTAAGTCTGTGCTCCATACAGTCCAACAACCAAAGTGTTGTGAAAAGTGTTGTTCTCAAAGAGGTGGGGTTTTTTTGGTGTGAGATAGTTATCCCCTGTCTCTTATCAGTAGTTTAATAACTGGGCAAGCGATGTCAAAAGACCAACAGCTTTCTCAGCAAACATCTCTTTTATTGGACCATTTGACCCAGATGCTCACAGTTAGTGTGAAAACATGGTCCAAAGAGATAGAATGCTCAAATATTACAAATTGATGTGGGAGATTTTTAAAAAGACCTTACTGCAAACTTATACAGGTACAGAATAACCACAGCCACAAATGCAAGCCACATAAGGCTAATAACTCCAACTTATCCCTCTCATGCTGCAGTATACTGTATATAAACTGTACAATTTCTGGGCTCTCTTTCTGCTCTGCTATTGTTACCAGTGTATTTTCAAGAAGTGCCCCTAGTTTTTGCCGAACCGGACTCATATTCGTATTGCTCTGGAGCAGATTGGTGTTGTTTGGTGTTGCTGGTACTTTAAAGACTGTGTTGTAGAAATTCAGAATGTAAATGTTCAGTTAAATAAAAAGAAAATTAATCAGGTTTTAGGATCAAGCACTGTTGTATTGTAAATGTATGTATTGTCGTTTTTTGACCTTTTGTTTACACAGAAACAGCATTTTAGTTGGCCTAAAATGAAAACGTTTGTTTTCGACCACAGTTCCCGTTTAAACACCAAGCCAGAGTTTCATTAAGATACGCTGAAGTCATGCTCCACCCTGCGCAATACAACTTTCATGGTGGCAACTGAAACTGCTCAATGCAAACTGGACAACAATACTGTTGTTGTTAATGGTAAGAATTGTGGACTACTGTGTTATTTTGAGTTAGTGAATTTGCTGAATCTGCTGTCTGCCTTTCAACAAAACATGAATCAGTTGCACCACATTTGTAATTATTGAAGACACATTCAGTACATACGCCAGATGATCAGCCCTCCCCTACTTCAGCTGATGGCAACCGAAAGACTCTACAGTTACAGGCCCAGGATACATACCACAGCATTTTCTGTCCCTCAGCATTTCTGTAATTTTTTTTTTTTTTTTATCCACTGCGTTTTTTGCATTCTCAGGTAAAACGTTGTGTAATGGCACCTCAAATGCACAGCCAACTTTTTCTGCTCAACTTTAACGTTTTTGGTAATCAGCATCATGAGGTTTTCAGCAACACCTAGCTATTTTCTGGACATCACCTTATTACCTCTCAGATTCCTGCATGTTAAATAAAACTGAGTTGTGATGAAGTCAGGGCCCAGATACACACACAAAAAACCTGTCATGTTCTGCAGTTTTTTTTACGAACATTTCTTTGAAACAAACTTTTGAAAATTGCACAGCATCAGTTCTTTTATATAACTTTCCATTTTTAAATTTAGGACTAATAGTAACTTTCACATTACTTGGTTGAGCAGCTGCTCGACAGTTCATTATTTGGGTTCAATTTGCTGTCATAAGAAATACTATTTAGGTAGGGCATTTTGACTGTTTGGGGAAAGGAACAAGTTCTCATCAGACAGAGGAAAAATGCACTTTGTAATATTTTCCTTTTTTCAATGCAATGCATCATAGGCATATACTTTGAGTCATCTGAAATGTACCTACTGTACTTTGAGGTTCTTAATGAAGGATGATTCAGATACTCTCCCTGTAATGAAAGCTGACCTGCTCCTGCTCTCCTGATGATACGAGACAATGTGTGATAGGCTAACCATAGTGCTCATCAAAGCACAGCATCTGTTCAAGCCTGGAGCTATAATACGGTGTTATCCCCCTCTGTCCCATCGGTGCCGGCTTTAATTAGCCAAGCCAGGAGGAAGACACGACTTACCTGTCAACCTCTGCAAACATTATTATTATTTGGAGCTTTGCTATTTTATCCTCTGTACAAACACTTGAGTCTGATACACGTCTTAGGAGAGCGCGTGCCTTTGTGATCATGTTTGTATAGATTTGTAGTAGTATTAGTGCAGCAGTTATTGTCGTGACTCTTAGTGTGTGGTTCAGAGTCACAGGAATGGGTATGAGCTCCAAACGCAGCTCATTCAGGTATTTATGTGCTTCTAACAACACAATGAAGCAGTATTGTGTTTGCAGCAAGCAGTCTAGAGACAACAGAAACAGCACGTGACGGAGCTAATCAAAGATTTATTCAGCGAGGTAATTTACATCTGATCACTGCTGTGATGTGCTGGGTTGAGAGAGAGGAGGATTTCTGAAGATTCACCTGTTATTTATTTTTTTCCCAGCGAGCCTTTTGTTATGCAGAATGTGTGAATGAAGCCATCTGCTCATCATCATTTAAATGTTTTTGTCTGAGTCGTTTGTGTTCATTAGGAATGCTAGACGGATCGGAGGGCATGCGGGTTGCCAAACCACATTAATGTCCTGGACTGACCTCTTCAAGCAGGGGTATACAACTACAGCAAGTTGATCCAATGGGAAAGTCTCAGAGGGCCCATGGACCACACAGGATACTTTGTCACAAATGTCTGTGATTAGCCCCTACATGATGGCTCCTACAACTTCCATACCCTTAATTCCTGCATAAAGCGTAACTGTATAAGAGATCCTCTTGCTTGGCTTGAAGTGAGGTCTCCACAAAAACTGCTCCCCCTGGTGGCTGGCTGCAGAATAGGTTAAAAAATCTGTCTTTCCAGCCATTCCAGATGGGCTGCAGTCAAACTTTAAAACATTACTACTCCTCGTAGAAATGTTTCTCATGTCTGATTGCTGTGGTGATTTGAAGATATCATTTGTATTCAAGTTCTCTTTTTTCTGAGAAGTTTCGTTTTCATTAGTTATATGAGGTTAAAAATGGGGCTTTATGTTAGGTTTAAGGATGATTGACAGCTGCCGTTCTCGTGGATTTTTTCAGGGATTATAAAAAATGTCGAGAGGTAGAGTCAAGAAGTGATTAGACTCTCAAAAGAAAACTATATATATATATTATTTTTGTCACCCAGCTCCACTCAGATTCTCCCAGAATCCCTCATCGTCTCTACTGCGCAGACTCTGTCTGCAATTGCTGCCAATGGCTGCGCCTGTGACGGGGGAATTTTGGCTTAAAAACCGTACAATGATAAATGGCGGAGCTACACTGTCCACTCAATATAGAGTCTATGGGCACACCGCACACTACATCATACTTAGAAACCACTAAATACCAACTTATTTTGACACAGTGTGTCTTATTTTGAAAGTCACTGGGTGTTTTTAGGTAGCTTCCGGTCACAATGTCCTGTCCCGTTTGATCTTCCCTGCGCTGAATTCATGTATCACAGCTCCACATCTCGCAAAAAAAGAATGGCTGTGTATTACCTGCAACGCAACGGACCAGCCACACAGATAGATTGCAGCAGAATGGAACCAGTGTAAGTTGACAGATTGACTTGAATTGAAGCCTGTCTGATCTGTTGCCATGACAGTGTAGAGAGGCATCTGGTGTATTTCAGCTGCGAGTCAATTTTTGCTGGATTGTGCTGCAGAAACGTGTCAATCTCTGCAGAGCAGATCATACCAAAGAGGAAAACAGACAAAAAAAAAAAAAAAAACGATCAGAGCATCCGGTCATTCTAAATAAAGCACCATTTTCTGGCTCCCAATCACAGATCTCATCCTTGTTTATCAAAAATATGTCACTGGCACATGGCCAAAGGTCATCTGAAGGTCAGACCCAGAGGAAATTAACAGTAATGGACGAGGAAAAGTTAATCTTGGCAGTGGAGAACTTCATAATTCTATAACACACTATATTCTTTCTATAAGAACACCAGCAGAAAAAAGAAGGCATGGAATGAAATTGCTGAAGTTTTATAGGGACAGGTGAGTTTAACTTTCTAATTAATTATTATTAGTGCTGTCATGTGATTAAAAAAAAATTATCTAATAAATTACAGGATTTGTAATTAATTAATTAATCTACTTAATCGCATTTTAATCTCATATCTGCTTAAGGTCCCACAATAATGAATTTGAATTCCAGGACATTAAAACTACATTAAAAGACATTAAAAAACATTTAAATTAAGGTAGGAATATATATATATATATATAACACATTTTTAGGTACCCTTAGGCATAAGGAACAAATGAAAAAAAGTTTTATGGTTCTATCTTTACAAAATCTACACAGTCCTGCACCTAAGATAAGCTGATTTGATTTTTAGGACGTTTTTTGCTTCTGTTCACATTTTTACTCGATGTGGACTCAATTTTCATTGCAATATGAACTTTTATACTTCTATGAGGTCAGGGGAACCAGGGCTAAAGGCTAAAAACTGTGAGGAACTATGTACAAAACACTTTATTCAAGTCTTGGATCAAAGAAAAGTGAAGTATTCTCAGTTTTACATGCTCTGAACACACGAACTGTTGCTCATTGGTGCAGAGCAGCCCCAAGCTGAAACATGACACCAGGAAGATGGGAGCAAATTTTCAAAGAATTCTTTAGATTTAAATACAAGACATTTATTGATCATTCAGGGCATGTGTAATGCAGTAAAGAGTGTAAAATTACCTGTTTTTTACAGAATTGAGCTAGAGCAAACGGTTGATTTTCTGTAGATTTTCAAAAAGGACGTGTGAATAAATGCGATGTGGACGGCAGTCCCCTTAACAACGCTCTCTCTTCCCTCAGTTCAAAGCATGTTGCTGACGTCGGGTGTGATACATTCAGGGACCATCGGAAATTTGAAAATCTGACGAGAACACCACTTTTTCCATTTAGGACAAACTGTTTGTAAATGCTGGACATTTGGAAATAAGTGTGTCTTTGAACGCCTCGTGCGTTTGGGATCCAGATTAATCTGCGTTCATTTTTATAAAGCGTTAATTTGTGGTGTAATCAATTAATCTAATTAACGCTTTAAAATGACAGCCCTAATTATTATGCAAGTATGTTGTAATGGGTGTGATTCCTGCAGGAACATGTGGTTCTCATGTGATCTCACATATCTAGCTGCTATGGAGTGTTTTGCGCTGTGCTATGCGGCGCTCCAGAGACGCATCCTGTGTGAACTGGCATGCATCCCAAAACTGCAGTTCTGCGCTCACGCTGCATGTGTGAATTAGGAGTTAGCTTGCAATAATGGTGGAGTATTTATCTCCAACTGGTCTTTCAGATGATGAACAGCTTGTTTGAGCTACTTGCAGGTGTCTCATGCTACCGTGTTTTCTTCTGCATTTTGCATTTTTCCCCTGTCTTAAACATAGGAGAGAGCTTTTTCCTACCTAAGGCTGCCTGTTTCAATCATTACACAAATGTATAACTACTCAGATGACGTACCCTCATCTTACTTTGCCTCAGTTCAATAAAGTCTAGAGTTTTTTTTTGTTTTTTTTTTGTTTTTTTTTTAATTTGGATTGTTTAAGACATATCAGCAACTTATAACCAAAGAGTTTCACAAATAAACACAAAGACAGGAGGTGCAAAATCAGGGTCACCATTTTTTTTTTTTTCTCTTTTTACCCAGAATAAACAAACAAAAAGAAAACACTTCTCTATCTGTGATGCATTGGCGAAAATACCCAAACCTTCAATAAACAAGGCTACAAGACATCTCTGTCTGTCTGCCTTTTTTTTCTGAAGGCACACACACGTACAAACATGCACAGCAACAAACAGAAAACAACAGCCGTTCTCAGGTTTGGCATCAGGCTGCTTGTTTAAGATGTGGAGCTGCGTAACGTCAGAGAGATCGGTAGCAGGGATAGATTTCATTTAGATAAAGCGTCTCCATCAGCTGCTGAGGTGAATGTATTTCAGGTGATAAAAAGGGGGAAATCTTGTCCTCAAAGTCCCCGCCTGCCACAGAATTTGAATGAGAACAGAGAGCTGTTGAGAAATGCATGTATTTGTCCCCTTGTCTGCCTGGGTGTGTCTGTTCTTTCATTCTTTGTGTGTTTCTGCATCTGCGTGTTTTTCAGGGAAGAGCACTTTGATGGAAGGCCGCCCATGGATGAATAATACTCTTACTCAATTTCTGGCTGACTGGCTCTTGTCTTTATTCTATGGCAGTGCAGCTTTTCCTTCTGCTCCATACACGACAACATGCTCCAGGAAACCCAAAACCTCACACGAGAAACTTTTAATCCTACTTTTTCCCTTGGACTTCCTTGTGTTGTTGTGATCTTGAGGTTGTTTTCCTCTTTCAAGTAGTTTGATTCATCCCCAGAAAAGATGACAGGGCAGGGCTACCAGGACCTATAAATAAGATATTAAAGTGTGGGTGTAATTCTACTGGAGGTTTCCTGTCAGGTTTCTGAAGGTGTTCTCTCCTGTATAGGCCTGTATGGTGAAAACATCAGCATCAGGTAAAAACCAATGCCTTTCGGATCCAGGCAGCAAGGGGCTTTTTGACTGAAGTTTAAGTTTGACAAACAGACTTCAATTTAATACAGTGTATTTTGTGTGTCCTTCACATACAAGTCGACGCACGTTAGTTGTCAGTTCTAGTACATGGGTTCAGACACACAAATAGAGACAAAGAGAATCTAATGAGATAATAGCAAGCAAAAATCAATCAATCAATAAATAAATGAATAAATAAATAAATGAACAAATAAATAAATAAATAAATAAATAAATAAATAAATAAATAAATAAATAAATAAATAAATAAATATCAAACAGTAAAAAAAACTCACAAAAAATTCAAAAATAGTAAATGGTAAAAGGGTCAAGATTAAAAAATAATAATAATAATAAAATAAAATAAAAACAGATCAAAATCAGATAATAAAAAATGATGAATAAATAAAGGAAAGAATAAGAAAAGGACATGAAGTACCAAAAAAGTAAATGTCGTAAAAAATATAGAGAAATGGAGAAGGGCAGAAAAGGAGGAACAGACTGAAAAAAGAAAAAAAAATCAAGAAAAAAGAAAGGGATGAAAGACAGGAAAACAAAACATAAAGGAGGAAAATCATAAAGAAAATAAAGGACACAACAAAAACATCTTAAGAAAGAAAATAAATAAATACAAGGCCTAAATAAAAAAAAAAAGTACAGGGCATCATAGACAGCGAAAACAAATAGATTGAAACAAAATATTAAAAAAAAAAAAAAAAAAAAAAAAAAGAAAAAATTAAGTTGACAGAAAACAAAACAAGAAAGGGGGGAAGAAATTCAACTCAGAAAGCAGAAAACAAGTACAGAAATGGGTAGAGGTATGAAATTAAACAAATCCTAATTTATTTATGGAAGTCCATAACATGATCTATCCTTACATGTTCAACCTGCTGAACTGTCTGATGTTTTATTAAATCTCATCATATTTAAGACATCACATGGCATGGGAAGCAGCATCAGACAGATGAAGCAGTTAGGTAGGAAAAGACAGGGAGTAACCTTAAAATTTCAACCCCGGGGCGTGAAGTTTGCACAGTTTTATGACAGAGAACTGACCAGGTAATTAGGGAAATTTATAAGCAACCTTTGCCCTTTTCTATCGCTAGAGTGCAAAATTTAGAGATAATTGACATAAATTATGAGCCTATTGAGTCCACCTTTCAGCTGAAGTAAAGGTTGTCTGCTGACATTCAATTCCACATGACATCGGTTTCCAGTGGCTAACGACAGTGATGTGGAAGCACTGATAAGCATGCTTTTAGCATAAAAAAGAAGAAAAGAAAAACAATGCCAAGGCAAAACCAGGGAGAGTGGAGGTGGAGTGAAAGACACTTGGGTTGAGGAATAGGTCAGGCAGAGTGGGATGAAAGGGGAGGCAGAAGGGGATACAGGGGGGAGCTGGGGTGGTCTTTTGGGTCTGATTCTGCCAGCGTTCAGGGAGCAAGGGCAGCTGTGCTCTAGACCCAAAGCACTGAAGCTGAACTAACGAGAATGTAATGGCCCTCCATCAAGCACTCCACCAGCTCACTATGAGAACACACACATACTCACCAGTACTGTATCCACCATACACACACATACACACACTCAGACACAGACTCACACAGTGACACATATTGAACAGTTACTGTGAATGCAAGTGTGCCAAGGGTTGGATGCCATGTTTCAAAATTCAAACCAGTATCCCCTTTGGTCTGAGCCGACACAATTCTCTGGAACGTCGTGTTCACAAACACATCACGCAAAACATCTATGAATTTTCTGACACAACATGTCAGCTCATAAACAGTAAATGAACTCATAAAACAAATGTATGAGTTTATGAACTGGTGTATTCAAAGTGGTAAATCTGTGAGATATCAAACCTGAAATTTTTGAGTTGATAAAGTTGTACCTTCAAAAGAAAACTGAATTTGTAGATTGTTAACAGGCTGCCCTTTGCCCATTTCATTGCATTATGGACTCACTTGACAGCCTTATAAAATTGCACTTCCTTGTTGGAAGAATTAATATTTTTCTTACAGGGGGTATTGATTGATTAAAAGATATTGACATTAAATAAAAGCATGCGTGAACATTTTGTTGAACTAAATATTCATGCACTGTAGCTAACCTCACGTTTTACAGCCCTGGTAAGAAAACCAAATCTACAAAAAGACAAATCTGGAAGAAAATACAGATTTAATAGGATGGATCGATTGGAGTGGATGGATGGATGGATTTATTAAACTGCCGATGTACTGGCGTACTAAACATGACTGATATGGAAGGCAAGACATTAGCAAACAACCCCAAAAATGATGAATTGAGCCATATTGTCAATAAATAAAATCAAATTAAAGTATCATTTAAAAAAAAATCAAACTTTTGCAATTTATTAAACTAAAACAAACAAACAAACAAAAAAAAAAATCAAATATTTTGGATTTTTTTTTGCATGTTTTGCTATTTGAAAAAAAAAACGAAACTTTTGCATAGTTTTGAAATCTCATTTTTTTAAAATGTTTGCTAATTAATTTAAAATAAAATAATATGATAATTAAAAAAATAATAATAATAAAAAACAAAAAAAACAAAGCCATCACATGTATAATTTCATAAATTCCCAGAAAAATGCATATAAGTAATATTTCTTGTGCTAGTGAGCCAAAGTCAATTTTCCATTTTGGCAGACGATGAAGAGTTATTCTATTCTATTCTATTCTATTCTATTGTATTCTATTCTATTCTATTCTATTCTATAAAAAATGTCAATAACTTGTGTATTGCAGCATTACTTTTGTATCATAAATTAAACTAATTTAGTAGACTGAGCATGCATGTCCTCAGCCTGTTTCTAGGTTACGTTTAATCTAGTTTTACTGTGGAGAAAAAATGGAAAAGTAAGACTGATTACCTGGTCTTGGGCAGCTTGATTTGTTTGCAGCTTTGAATGCTGCCCCACTTTTGGGCCCCGGTTTGTGCTATAATATTAAACGTGCTGACTGAGCATTGTGCAGGACCAGCGAACAGAGGGGAAATCCCAGTGCCGTGACCTCGCTTGCATCCCATTGCTTGACACATATGTCCTCCAGCGGCGAGATCCCTGACAGCTCATTGAGTCTTAAATGATGTGGCACGATGTGGCAGGACCCGGCTGCAAGAGCTCTTATCAGGCTTAGCCAGACAGAGTGGCACGCTCACACACTCCATCACTGGGCCAATCATTTTTTATGTGTAAATGTCACATAAAAGATAATATTTGCTTTAAGCAGACAAACTGTATGTATCTGCAAAACGTACATGTGTAATACATCTCCTCTTTTGTGCTAATGTTACATGCAACAGCTGCCAAAGTCGACACAAGAGCCACCAAGTTGTCATGCTGTCAGCTTGATTAACTAATGACTAAAACCTTAAAAGGCTGGAGATGCTACTCGCCTTATAATGGAGTCTGGCCCTTCAGATTCTGTGCGCCTCTAAAAGGCTGATAGATAAATAAATAAACTTGCAAATAGCACATAAGACGGGGAATTTATTACCTGTCTGGCTAATTAAATGGCCAAAGATATATAGACTTAGGGGAAAGTGAGATGAGAGTGGGATGAGTGGAAAAACCAAGAGAGGCGGATTGCTGTGTCTGACAGATTTCCCCTCCTTTCTTATCCGTCCTTCCTGCGCACACACTCACACGCATGCATTACTGTGACAAGACTGTGATGTATGTGGGGGTGTAATTGCAAAGGAAGCAAGATGATGCATGTCTGGTAAAGAGGGCTCAAGCACACAACCAGGAATCCATGACTTTTAATATTCAGAGCAGCTTCTACCTTCTTCTGTAAACAGAAAATAAACAGAATTATGAAGCAGTGTTCTGCCAAATGGACTTGAAATGGCATATTAGGCATTTTGCTGTTTATTTGCAGTTTGACCATTAGGTATGCATGAACAGATTTGCAGGTGACATTGTTCTGTCTCGCTCAAAATTGTTTTGTCCAATTATGCGTAGCAGAACTGGAAGGTGCATTTTGCTCATTTACTCCTAATTCCTCCTCAAAGTCTGATTGTAACGAGGCTGTTTTCAAGGTTACCCTCAACTCAAGATTCAATTTGTTCCATTTCCGCTGCCCAGATGCAAATAGAAGTGTTAGAATAAAAAAGGAGACACCTAGAAGAGGTATAGACATGTAAATATCTAATTTTGGGACCAGAAAAGACAATGCCATGGGGCTCAGCTGGCTCGGAAAGGCAATCCTGGATCCATTAGTGCTTCCCTACTTCTCTGACAGTGCAGTGGCTCCCCTATCACTGGGCTTCTATCAATGGCTAATTCAAAAGTAAAGCATTACCTTCAACTATTTACCAGCCTGATTGAGACCACAAGGTTTTGTCTTGCACTAATTACTCTGTGACATCTCTCTTTTTCCCTCAATGAGACAGACTTTTTGGTAACCTTTCTGTCCCTTCACCCCTCAAACAAACAGCAGATGAATCATCTCTCTCCTTACCTATCTTTACAGGACAACGACTGTGTGTTGTATCCTTTTAGGATTTAAGGAGGGTTAAGAGACACTGTGACGTAAATGCTGGCAAACCCACCAGCAAGCAAACCTCAGTGAAGGAAAGCAAAAAAAACCATCTTGACGTCGAGCTTTTCTCATTATGACGTGGAGCCTGCTGTGATGAACAGAGTCAGAGCTGCTTTCTGTCTGTCCCTGCCTCTTTCATCTCAGCAGACATCTCCGCTGACAGAGGGTGGAGAGGAGGGAAGAGAGCTCATGAGATGAAACGTAACGCTGTCGACCTGGGACAGCTCTGAATTTTTTGATGCCACAGGCTGAAGCAGACTACACTGAATCTTACAGACACTAAACAAGACATGTATCTTGAAACTGACAGGTACTACTGGAAAAATGCTACAGACAAGAGTTTTTGAAAAGCACATTTCCTTTTCAAAATTGGATTTTTGTGTTTTGGAAAACATGTGGTGAGTAAAAACACTTAAGATATCTTAATTCCCTAATCTAAAGATTTTGAAGCACACAGCGGAAAATGTGCGTCCAGTTTTCTCATTGAGGACATGAGTTAGAAAAGATTGATACAATGCAGTTTGACATGACAGTATGAAGCAACTTAACACCTGCAAATAGAACAGTAAGAAAACAGAAAGGCAAATCTGCAAAAAAAAATACATTTTTAAGGCCATCAAACGGTGGTTTGCAGTTTTTGATTGACTGGAGAAGGCAAAATGCAGCCATTTTTATTTGTACATTTCTCAGTTTCACCAAAATAAAACAACTTCCGAGTGATTGAGTTAAACTGGAAGAGCTATAGAAAACTGTTAATTGACAGTTTAATATTATTTTCGGGTAAGAGCTTGAAAACGTAATGGCCTGAATGTCATACTTTTTTATGTCTTTTGCCCTTTGTGCAACCCTGATAAGTGACGATAACCCAAAATGTATTAAACAATATTTTATAACACCTGAAATGTGTTAAGAACCAATTATGTAACAAAAGAGCTGAGCCTAAAATGTGTTTTAAAGGAATGTTAAAGAAAAAAAGGAAGGAAAAAAACAAAACAAAAAAAAAAAGCAAAAACTAACCCAAAATGTAACAACTTGTTACAAAGGTATAAAAATGTGTTATCAGTGGGTAAATAAATGTTAATTCGTTAAAATTGGGTGTCCGTTCTTGCATTTTGGGCCTGATTCCATTCTTTTTACGGTTTGGTTCATTGTTTCTTTTCCTTTTTTTCCTTTCAAAGCCACCAGTCACATCGCTGACCATCACTGATTGTAAATGAATTTTGGAAAGTGGCAAATCAATGAACTAGTGGTAACAAATGGTATTCAAGATTAAACATTCATGCTCAGAAAAAAATCATTCATTAGAACTATTTTACTTATAGCTGTTGATTAAAAAAAAACGAACATTAAAGATTCACGGTTTTTAACACTCATTGACCATAGGTGCCTCTATTCTGGCCTAGGAAATTCAGACTGGTTTGCACATCCTTTTATGCCACAATTTTTCCAGCTCATGCCATTTTCAGTAATACCTTGGGCTTTTTGTGTTTGAAACAAGTAAAAATGCAACCACCTTCTGAAAAGGAAATTCAAAGAGCTTTAAACATTTTACCTCACAAAACAGTCAGATGACATAGTCAGGAAACGGTATACAGGATGAAACTTAATTTCATGAACCTCATATAGTATAAGCACAGCAGTATGCAAATAACGACCTTAACCCACTTGGAAATCTCGCTGAGATGAAAAGGGATAAGATCGATCTTCAAATTTGAAAGGCTAAACTGTGAAAGATGCAGCAGAACTTTGACAGCTGTCTCTATGGCAGGGTTGAGGCTCTTTTTGCCTCACCATGTGAGCAACACTCAGATTGTCCAGATTTAACTCAACTACCTTCTAAACATGTTTTCAGGACAAACACGGCAGATGTAATGTGACTCTCCTTTTTCCCTTCACACACACAACGGATGTTCACACACTGGACTCTCTATTAGTTAGACTCCTTGTTAAATAGTTAGGTTGTAAATCTGCAACGTAAACACTAAACCAAACTCATAATAAACTCAAATAGTTTTATGATGATCTGTGTGACATTAGTCCTTGTTTGAAACACTAATAACACTACCAAGATCATTTACCCACAAGCAACAAGGCATACCAGCCCTGATGATCATTTAAATGAAAATGAAACTTAAGGATTTACTGCATTTTATGACATGATAAGACTTCCAGAATTGACTGATGGAAGAGGCAGTCAGTGGATGGTAAAATGGTGGGATTAAATGCTTGGCATGTGAACATATGTTTTACAGGCTTGATGATATGACAGATTTTTTTTTTTCTTGTTTGTTTGTTTGATTTTAATATCCAGTTACTTATTACTTAATTTTGGCCTCTGAATACAAAAGGGTAACCAGGAAGTAACTCATTTAAGCCCATACGTCTTTTTTTTTACATCTTCTAGTTTTACTTTTTTTTACTGCAAATATACTTATAAGTGTTCCACAGAAAGCTGTATCAGCCTGTAGGTAGGCAGACTGGTATTGTTTAAGAAATGGTTTGATTTTCACAATGCTTAGTTGAGCCCTCCAATATGTCCTTGTGTCATCATACTCATATATGTATATTTTTTTTCCTAAAAAATCTCATTTCCATCTTTCTCATTGAGCACACACAAAACACATCAGTAATAAGAACATAGCCTTGATTTGAGCCAGTTTGCAGTATTTTGTTAAAGCTAAGAGTTGCTAGCACGAGTAATCTGTTATTTACTTGAGAGTAAAATTAATCAACATTGGTCTCCATTATCTTTAAGAGCCATAATCAGAAGAAACGCATAAAAAGCTGGATTATGCAGGACTAGGAATAATTGGCAGTCTCTGCGTTTGATGGAAAATGCCAGCACAATTATGACATGCTTCAGGACTGTGGTTATGCCTCATTTCCCCCCACCTCATTTAGAAATAATGTAAATGAGTCATAACCATCATTCTTTGCCCGTGCAGTTACATGTTAATTGCCCTTTGGATTACCAAGCGGAGGCAACCCACCCTCCTAAGCATGTGTGTAATCATGAACATGTATAAGGAAAGCTGATGACTCCCGTACAAATTAGTAACCATACACACGCGTTGTCGAGCAGCTCAAAGCTTTTTCTGGCCCTAGAATCTGTCCAGCAGGCTCTGTAAATTGCCTGGGTAAATTTGGCCGTCATGTTATGTTTCGGCAGTCTTATACAAACAGTTGGGGGCCAAGCCCAGAGTGTTTGAACAGAAGGAGGCAGAGGGGGTGAGAATGATGGGGGATACAACAATGGGCATTAAGACGGGCTGTAAAAGAGGATGCTGTGTTGTAATGGGGAGTCAGAGTTTAGCCTCACTTCAGGCCTAGAATAAATCTGCATCGCAGAAATAAGTTATTGTTCTTTTGGGGGGCTTAAAGGTGCAACAAATGCAGAAGAGGGAGGACAACTGTTAAATGTAGATGTACCTGTTGAGGTTTAGATTCACATCTGTTTGTCATTTCTGTGCTTGCTTGCTCTGCTTGTAACTAAAGTACTATACACAGGATGGAGACCTCTGGTAGTTTAAGAATTACCCACTGACATCAGGTTTTGGTGTGGTTCATTCACATGGCATAAGTAGAGCCTGTAAATAGCGTGGGTGCTCTCATGTTTTTAAGTGAAAATGCTGCACAGACCATAGACTGTATATAGAGTGGGCGGCGTGGTTCTGCCAGTTACCGTTGTACGGTTTTGAAGCCAAATTACCCCCGTCAGAGGCACAGCCATTGAAGCAGTTGTGCAGCCTGAGTCTGCGCAGTAGAGACTGTGAGTGATTCTGGAAGAATCTGGGTGGGGCTGGGTGACAAAAATAATATATATTTTTTTTCCTGACATATTTTACAATCTCCCCCCCAAAAAAACACTAGAACGGCAGCTGTCAATCATCATTAAACACGACGCAACACCTCGTTTTTAACCACTTTTAACTAGTGAGAATGACACTATCAGAAAAAAGAGGACTTCAATACAAGGCAGCCAAATAATTTCTTCGAATCACCACAACAATCATATGGGAGAAACATTTGTATTAAGGTGGTGTATTAATGTTTTAAAGTTCGACCACAGCCCATCTGGAATGACTGGAAAGCCAGATTTTTTTTACCCATACTGCAGTCAGTCACCAGGGGGAGCAGTTTTTGTGGCGACCTCACTCCAAGCCGAGCAAGATGGTGTCCTTTTTTTTAATAACCATATGATAGCCAAATATCATCCCCTTATATTAGGGCTGACAAAATTATTTATTAATCAGATTAATCCCATCATTATAGTTAATCTGATATAAACAAATTTAACACAATTAACTCATCTGTTGCACAGAATGACTCAGAAAATCTCTGAATTGTCACTGGCAAAACATTGTAGGCTGTATGTCCAAGCAGATTTGAGTCACAAAAAAAAAAAAAAAAAAAAAAAAAAGGCAGAATAGCTGAGCAACATAAAGTATTATTTACACTCTGCAAGAAGGAGTTTGCTTTTCTGCTAGCTCTTTGGCTAATGAGTTACCCAGCTTGCTATAAACCACCATGTGATTCATCTGATTTCAAGAATTAATTGTTTGGGAGCACCACTTAAAACAAAATTCAAGTCAACTGTAGTATCTTTCTCTAGACTTTATTAAGCCCAAGGGAAATGTATGATTAATCATGGTTAATCATAGAGTAGACATGTAATTAACTTGATAAATTAATTTCTTTGGGTCCAAGATTATAAAGTTAAGAAGTCAGTAACATGCAATTATACACTAAGACTTACTCATGCAGTTGTTCATATTAGACTCATTTAACTTCAGGCCTGATGCTACATTTTGTTCGGACTAAATCTAACAATGTTTTTCTTTTTTTCTGCCTTTTTTTCTTGCAAACTTTTATGAATGAGCATTTATGAATATACTCTATATCTATCAACAAAGATACATAAATTGATTTTAAGTGAAAGACTGTATCCTCCTGCCAGTATGTCAGTCATTGCAAAACATTTTTAGATTAGCTCTTTGAAAAGTTGCTTTACCTCCGATCAGAACTCCCCTGACAATTTTATTCCACTTCACCCTTATCCCATGACAAAATGTTTCAAGTAAACTATTAACGGACTCACAGTGAATACTGTGTGCAAGCAAACTTGCAAAAATGGCCTGAGGTGGCGCAGTCCCTGAAAGTAGGAAGTGCTCACATCTGAAAGTGGTACAGAGATGAAAAAGCCTAAAAACTGGAGGGAGAAACCTGGTATCAAAGTCAAGTTTGAGCTGTTCAAAACAATGACTCACAAAGCACAAAAAAGGTGTGAACAGAAGCTTTCCTGGAAATAGGGCTGGACTCACACCAACACCCACATAAATACAGAAATAATCAACCTGAAAGATAAAGTGTGTGAGAATCCCTATCTAATCTGCTTTGTTCAGGACAGCAGTTCATTAGGGAATGTGAACCAAACAGCAGCTCAGCAGAGGAAGATCTGATCAGAAAGCATTAGATTCAATGTGAGGGCCCATTAAAAAGGTGCATATTAATCAGCAGGCAGAGCCTAAATACAGCTCAACAAAAGACCCTGCTTATCTGAGCAATGCCCATCATCTACAGTGTTTTGATTGTCGCTTTTCGTTGAGTTAAGAGGTTAAATGGAGGCTGTAAAATCAATATTCTGATTCCGAATCCTTGGCAAGGAAAATGCCATTCCTTCCTCAACCAAACTGCATTTTTTCACTAAATGAGCACTGACGGCAATTACGTCTGAGCAAAATTAGTTCCATCAGTGTGCAGCTACTTTTGTGTGTTCAATCCTATTTAGCTCATGTTGTACTCAAGAGACACAACAACCATTTCTCTGTCGGTATGAGGGCTGAGACAGATGGACAGAAATCTTTTATAGTGAAAGTTTATGTTGTGACTATTTACCCATAGCCCCATCATGACTGTCATACAACTGAATGATCATTAAAATTCACTTAGCTGAAAGTCACAAAACGCTAACGACAGCAATCTGTTTGCAATGAGGTTTCAGGCAATTTAAAAAAGAAGACGTTTGAGTTCTTCACTGACAAGTTTCTACAGTAACACAGACCTGACACTCTGGTACCATACCATATGTTTAACTAGTGAGTGGCTGCAAAAATGCACTCTATGGAAGACTAAAGTTTTCTCTCTTTTTTTGTGGTTTTCTCCAAAACAGTTTGGTTAAAAAAAAAAAAAAAAAAGATAAATATTAAAAAAAAAAAAAAAAAAAAAAAAGACTAATTGAAAGTTGCACTTTTGCATCAATAAAGCTTCTGGTTCCTGCTGAGCCTCCTTACATCTGCCAGCTAATGCTTGGTACAACAAAGTATCTCACATGTGGGAACAGTTCATGAGATAACAGATTATGCCACGGTGTTGGGTTAACTGGAAAAGGGTTCAAGTCATATCACGAGCACAGATAACAGTGTGGAACAAAAACATAAGAAAAAGATCTTTCTGTTTGTTCATTTTGAGCTAACTTTTTTGGTTGGCTGTGCCATTTTTCCTCACATGAATTCAGGTTTGATACTTCCAGGCTTTGATGCCAGGGCCTCAGAAAATGTCATATTTTATCTGCTGATCTGAGGCTCTGTGAACTGCCGAGGTGAGACACAGGTGTTATAGCTCTCTTTATCACACTGTGGCACATTAACATCCATCCAGCTCCATTCTCATCCAAACCCACAGAACATCCTCTTTGCAGACTTTCACTGCTCCCCAACCACTTTATCACTACTGTTTTAAAATCTGAACAGATAAAACTAAGTGCAGACTGGAGATGTTGGTAGGTGTGATGATTGTTTTACAGAAGCTAGAACTAGAGCATTCATATATTTGTGAAATCAAATAGCTGCAGGGTGAGGTGTTTGTCCAGTCGCTATGTGACTACAACAAATAAATGTTAAGGCATCTCAGCTGTATCTAAAGCCAGCAAGGTAACTGCAGCTCTAGTTTAAATTTCATTCACCAAAATAAGAACGCAGGGTATCATGGTAGAGAATGTTTTATAGCGTAAGAAGAATTTCACCTCATCATTCTACATTGCGCATGAACAAGCTCTGTTATTTTCTACAAAGGGTAAACCGTAAAGTTTCAATTGCACAAGCCTGAGTATGAACACTTGGCTTTCACTCTGATTTAAAGCTGTCTCAAACATTTAGCGCTTAACTTCAAGGTCATCCTTTGTATTTAATTTGTTAATTCATTCGGCTAAAATGAACAAAACCATATCTCTGTGCAGATCATTTACAGCACGCCATTAGTTTCTCTTTGTAAAGAAAAACAATATCCCTGGTGTCTTTTAAGGGTAAAACATTCATATCATGAATCTTTTCCAAGGAAAAAGTACTTGGAGATAGTGGTAAAGTACTTGTACCTGTCTGGAAGTGATCCAAGGACAAAAAAAAAAAAAAAAACATTTTACAAATTCAAATAAAGCAAATACAGTCTTTTGATTTCATAACTAGAACACCCAGATTTGCCCGTAAGAAAACGGTCATTTTTACAGAAAAAAAAAAAATAATAATAATTATTATAATAATAGCTGAAATGATAAGATCATTGCATTAGGTTCTCCTATCTGGTTCATGACATGTTGGAGGGGCGGGCCTCAAACACCAAGGCCTGACCTAGCCATTCCCCCTGACAGACCACATGAGAGCTGCCCAATCAGAGGGAAGGTGTTTTTATTATTCTTGTTTCTTTTTTGAATTAATGGATTATTTATCTTTTTAATTCTAGTGTGAGGAAAAACAGGGATGTTTTAAAGCTGTAAATCATGCAAAGCCACTATGGGGGCAACAGAGGGACAGCCTAAAAAGAGCAGTGCCACTTATTTAATGTTAACTATTTAATTTACATAATAAACCACTCACAAGATGTTACACAGTCAGGTATTACAACCTTCTGCCCCACATTAGCTACACTGAAGCTATGTCAACTGGTTCTTCCACCAGGAAGTAATCAGTGAAAGAAGAACTGGAGCTGAATTATATAAACACTGGAGATGTGTAACAGAAAAATCAAGACATACAGAAAAAAGACTGAACTTTAATCTGAAAAAATAACTTTCACTTTGATTGTCTGGAGTGAAGGAGCTCTAAATGACCCTCTTTTTTCTGACCGGGCAGCTCATTACAGGAGTGTCCTTAATTCCACCTTTTACCACACCTTTGTCCCTCCTTTACTCATCCCCCTCTCTCTGTACCCCTCCCCAAGCACATTTTTTCCTTCTCTGTTTGCCACTAATGGCTTGTGCGCTCCTCTCACCTCCTCACCTCTGATTGACGGACAGCAGACCTCCCGTTGTAGTGCTTGTTAAGCCCATTAAGGCCAGTAATCACCTGCTGCTCTTCAGGTGCTTGGCTGTCTGCGCACAATGGCAGGGAGCGCTGAATGTGTCGCGGCACACACACACACACACACACACACACACACACACACACACACACACACACACACACACACACACACACACACACACACACAATGCATGCCTGACTATCACAGCGAAGTGACATGGTTTAAACTTCCTGCTGAAGCTGAGGTTCTTTTCTCATGGACTGACAAATGATTGGTATAACAGGCCAGTAATGACTTCATTTTGTCAGTGAGTCTCAAAAAGCTCTCTTGAAGTTGTATAATTAGAACAGATCATTTATAAGCCACAGAAATGTTGAAAACTTGATGAACTTCTCTTTATTTCTATAATTAAACCTTGGCGCCATTCAAATATAATTGTACATAACAAGACCAGTCTCCAGATATAATTTCATAGCTATGTAAAGTAGCAAATATATGGCCAAATATTCAAAATAAATCATCCTTTTTTTTATTATTTATTTATTTATTTATATTTTTTAGATGCTTGTAGCAGGAAAATTTCCCACCCATTTGAGCATTTACACAACCCAGTTTGAGCCACCTCACAATGTTCACAGAAAAATACATCAAGGACTTATTTATGGGGAGAAGGACATCAAAAAACATATCTGCTCTTTCTTCATTCAAATATTTTTTGCCAATATATTTGCAATCATCAAATGACAAAGAAAATCCTGCTTTCTTTGACCTGCCAACTTTAAGACACATAGAAAAAGTCAGAATGGATGATGGGCATTAGAACATAGACACTCTGTACAGTAAGAACAGGAGGAAAATAATTGATAACAGTATACAACAGTGTGTATCAGAAAATGAGTAGCTTTGCCAATCCAAAACTGAAGCAACTTACTGGTTGTACTGGGAACTGTCAAAGAGCTTTTGGGCTCACAAAGACTCTAGGTCTCATGGAGTAAATAATTCCAAAGACAAAGAGCAGTGGAGTGGAGTCGATGCAGGTATACAGAGTTGAGGTGTATTATGGCATACGTATTCTGATAATACATAGGTCTGACCCATTTTCCAAGACTGACAGTAAATTCTTCCACCATAACAGTAGGACAAGAAGATATCAAACACTACACGACTAAGAAGCTGCAAATGTCTTTGTTTGTTTTATCATTCCCTGAAGAGGAGTTTGTCAGCGCCTCTTCTAAGTGTTCCCATGGTTCATTCGTCCTTGTTTTGTTTCTCCAACAACACATTGTGATGGGGACTTATTCTCCATCTCTCTGCCCTATAGTTTAATTAGAAACCACGCTGTGAACACTCTTGAATCGTGTGCATTGTTGCTTCTTGTCTATAATTGCCTTTGCAGGTGTTACCAGCATCCCCAGAAAGTAAAGGAGGTCTGCAGGGGCACGTTCATTATCCCAACACACTCCGCAACTGTTTATAATGGCTTGCCTGCACCTGTGCTGTTACTTGGTGATAAGTGACTCAAGAGCATTTACTTTAATAATGAGCTGTTTTCCTCCTTTACTCTGCGTTCTTTTTCTCTTATGTTCTTCTAATGTCATCACCTCACGTTGCATACTTACACCAAAGAGCCTAGAGGTTAGACAGAACAGTTAGTCAGGGAATGCAGAGAAGGTGGATGTGTGACAGAGAGGTGAAAGCACACAAACCATGATTCAAGCAGCTTGAGGTACAACCATCTGAAAATAGTATTATTTTTTCCCAAGTTTTAAACAGAAACAATTCTGGATCCCCACACTTAATGCACAAACTTTCAAACAGCTACACATTCAAGTATTTAAGAAATCCTTCAATCCTTCTGTAACTTGCTCAAAATGGTCTGTTAGAGAAAAACCCATGATCCTCATGAAACTTGCTGCATTGCTGAGGTTTTTGCATAAGGATCTCTTAAGTGGTTTGTGACACGTTGGAGGGAAGTGCCTCAAACACCAAAGTCGGCCAATAGCTCTGCCCTGACAGAGAACTGGCCAATCAGAGGGAATAGGGTGACAAGATCCTCTTCAAGGACCCAAGCACAAAATTTGTAGAAGCAAAAAGCTGATTTTATAATAATAAAAGAAAGAACAAAACAAAAAAAAAAAACAAAACAAGGAACTCTGACAACAAAAAACAAAAACCTCAGTACGTACTGAAAAAACTAAGGTCTTATGATAACAGAAAGCCACGGGAGAGCCTGGCCAAAACTAAGAATAAGATTTCAAAGTGAGAGTTTAAAAAAACTGCCATGACAAGGTGAGACGAACAGACACTAGATAAAGGAAGACACTTGTTATGTTTACATGAGATAATGGGCCAGAGGTGAAAAAAATGAGGACAGGGTCGATGACCACAAGAACAGGAAACACATCAGGGCAAGAAGTGAATTTATTTGAAACAAGAGGATAGACATTTCTACAAAAATAAAACCGGACAGGACAACTAAAGGCCAGACTGAACTAATGAGTGTGAGCTTAACATGCGCTGCCTGGACAAAAAAAAAAAAAAAAAAAAAAAAAAAGGTCACACTCTTTAAAATTTGGTTGGACCGCCTCTAGCTTTGAACATGGCATGCATTTGCTGCAGTTTCTGTAATGTGAAAAAAAAAAAATCCCATCCAGTGTTGCATTAATTTTTCACCAAGATCTTTCATTGATGATGGTAGAGTCTGACTGCTGTCAGTCAGCAATCAATGAGGCTAACTGGAAAAAAAAAAAAAAAAAAAGGGCTTCAATTTGCTTGGGAGCATAAAGATTGGACTCTGGAGCATTGGGAGAAGGTTGTGTGGTCTAGTGAATCAAGATTGACCCTGTTCTAGAGCGATGGTCTCATCAGGGTAAGAAGAGAGGCAGATGAAGTGATCACCCATCATGCCTAGTGCCTACTGTCCAAGCCTGTGAGGGCAGTGCTATGACCTGGGGTTGCTGCAGTCGGTCAGGTCTAGGTTCAGCAACAGTCTGTGCTCAAAGAATGAGGTCAGCTGACTACCTGAATATAATGAATGACCAGGTTATTTCATCTGTGGGTTTTTTCTTTCCTGATGTCACGGCCATATTCCAAGATAACAACGCCAGGATTCATCAGGCTCAAACTGAGAAAAAGTGTTTCAGGGAGCATGAAACATCATTTTCACACACGGATTGGCCCCCACGGAGTCCAGACCTTAACCCCATTGAGAATCTTTGGGATGTGCTGGAGAAGGCTTTGTGCAGTGGTCAGACTAAACCATCATCAATGAAAGATCTTGGTGAAAAATAATGCAACACTGGATGGAAATAAATCATGTGACATTGCAGAAGCTTAGCAAAACAATAGCACAGTGAATACGTGCTGTAATCAAAGCTAAAGGTGGTCCAACCAAATATTAGAGAGTGTGAAACTTTTTGTTTTGTTTTGTTTTGGCCAAGCAGTGTATATGAAGAGACATAACAAGGAGGTTTATGAGCCCTAAAGCAAGAGCAGACAGTGACTGAAATATAGATTTCTTTTTAAGACACCATTGTGGGATTTATTTATTCATTTATTTTTTTAGCTCCTTATTATGTAAAGCTATTAAGCGGATATCAGAGGGACAGTTTAAAACCAAAACACCCCCTCTTTTTTCTTAATTTTATTTTTAGGAATGAAGTGGGACTTTATCAAGTGCTTGCCAATCTTATTTGCATTACTATTACTATTCCTGTTAGTGATCTCAAATATATATTTTGACCATCAGCAGCATATTATTATCAGTGTGCAACATTGCCTCAGAAATCTGCATTGTGCACTCCTATTTTCAGAGCAAATATAGTGCAGTCCAATATCCAGCCGCTAAAGCTGTTTGTCAAAAACCTTTGTCATGACTCAAGAGACATTTGTCTTGGGTACATATTTTGGTGAAAACGGTATAAATATTAAGTAATGCAAGGTTTAATGAGGATTATATTTTTGTTCTTCATTAATTAAAGGTCACAAGTTAAAGTTCAAATACCACAGGAAGTGCGAACACAGTCTGTCAGAAAGCATAGAGACTGCGGTTTGGATTAAATGAAAGGAAGCAGGAAAAAGGGGTAAAAACAATCAAATCTTGATAAATTTAAGACACCTAAAGTGTGGAAAAAAAAACGGATTACAAGAGAGAGCAGATTGAAGGTCAGAGCTTCATTTAGACTCCAATTTGCCCTGTCCATAAGTTTGTAGGTGCTTAGAGTGCCTGATGTGATGCAAAAGGTTTTTCTTATGAGCAGCGTTTGATTCTGATAACACCCTCACATCCTTTAATTAAATGCTTCATGATAGCTGCTCTGTTGCAGACTTATATGTTCAGTTTCAAGTGGCTCATACAGAGATCTCTGTATACAAACAGCACTGCCCACTCTATTCCTTTGTGAGTTTTTGAGGGATTCAGTTTGTAGTTATGAAACTTCTGCTCTAACCTAAAACTGTCCTGTACCATTTATTTTTCCACATTCGGTTGAGCAAACTCCAATATTGACCTGCTGTCTCTTGTCAGACACCTTTATTGACTCAACTGCTTTTCATCGGGAATCGGTTACACCTTGAGACTTCAAGTCTGACTGGGTCCAAAAAGCTTTACAAAACAGCTTTCTATCCATTTAGAAAGTTGCTGCATTATTTGGTTTGGTAAAGCTACACTTATTTACTGCTGTGTCCACATCGATTGCTTTTATTGATTTTCCAATACCTTAAAAAAAGAAGATCACATAGATAATACAGCTAGTGTGTGTGTGTGTGTGTGTGTGTGTGTGTGTGTGTGTGTGTGTGTGTGTGTGTGTGTGTGTGTGTGTGTGTGTGTGTGTGTGTGTGTGTGTGTGTGTGTGTCTCCATACCTGAGGTTGGTTTTTAGTTGTGAACACTATAACTTGCCTCCCACTCTTAGTGAGTCCTGTTAACTTAAAGTCTTTAGCTACAGGATTTCTCAAACTCAATTTTTTATCACTTACATATGAATGAACTTGTGGGTTTCCCTTTCGTTATGTTTGCCTTTTACCTTGCTGTCACGGCAGCCTAAAATCCTCTTAAATCAAAATTTCCCTTATGATCTATCAACGTTGAGTTTTTCTAACCACTTGTGAACAACATCTTGATTAGTCCAGCATTTTTCTTTATCTATTTTTGTTTAATTCTTCACCTTTTCGAGCTTTAAAGGCTTTACTCAATCATAAATGCAACATGCAAAATAAATTAGGGTTTGTCTAACCAATTCTATAACTTATACCACACACGTTCTGCAATCACACTGGCCAAAAGTGTGGCCCCTGGTCATAAATTGCTCAAAATACAGATGGACTACAGTAGGCCATAAATCTCATTCAGCTCAAATATCCTGCAACTGCCTCTACTCCTGAAGGATCTCACAGATCAACTTTTAGAATAACCACAGGCTAATACAGTAGTTCAAAGAGAGGGAAAGAGAAGCAGCAGTCACTGAGAGTGGTGATAAGTAGAAAAAGAGAGCACAACTAAAGAAAACTGAGGGGTCACATGAAGTTTAAAACCTTATTTTCTGATCCATTTGCAGGAGTTATGTTATAAAGAACCTATAAACATGTCTGTAGTTGGCACATTATGTACACAAAAATGCTGACAATGACAATGGTTTGCTAGCACCTGAAGTCAGGTTTCTTCCTGGCTGCTGTGTGTGGCTGCTGCTCTGCCCTCCATCACAACCCTTAATGCTAACTTTCCCTAATCACAGGTCAGCATTTATCTGTGTTTTGTGAGGTCATTCAGGCATTTAAAAATACATTCCAAGCATATGTTGGAGATCACAGGAATCTCAAAAAACTGTTTCTTTTTTTTTCTGGATGCCATCAAACCGTGTACAAGATCTTGCATACGCACTTCCTTCAGGTAACCTCCAACTTTTTGATACTCGTACATAGTACAGCACAACATCAACAATCAACAAGTTTGTTTGATTTAAATCGTGTGTGGGTCTTAAATAAAAAGATGTACA
This sequence comes from Halichoeres trimaculatus, assembly GCF_033239565.1. Lineage (NCBI taxonomy): Eukaryota > Metazoa > Chordata > Actinopteri > Labriformes > Labridae > Halichoeres > Halichoeres trimaculatus. Next base: position 23,072,717 of record NW_027437192.1, read on the forward strand.
GTATGATTATCAGTCAGCATGGTTATCACACAAGTTAGGGTGCTGTCACAATGTCAATCAGTACCATTCCCAAGCATGCTTCAACCCTAAAGTCCAGTTTTCTTGGCCAGTGTGAGACTGTACTGAGGCATGGTATACTTCTCTGCTTTGGCATGCTTTGGAGAGGTGGGTTTCAGCACGAGCAAGCACACATGCACACAGCAAGGGCATGACATATAGAGGGATTATTTATAACATTTATCAACAACGGTGGATGCCCGACCAAATTGGGTGCAGAAGCACTGCGGTGTATAATGGTTTTTCAACTGACCCGGAGGAGTTGACCACCAAAAAAATGCATTCTTAAACTAAATATCATCACGTATAGGGATGGTAAACGGCTCCTAGCTTTGAAACAGCAGTGAGTGGACAGGAGAGATCAGCAAGTGGACAGACGTTTTTAGCGGGAAATCTGGCGTGTACCCAGAGAGCAATTTAAGCACACAACTGTCGCTCGATGCTCATGACTGCTTTATCCGTGGACACTTACCAGACTGTGACATACCAGGATGTAAGTGTGTGTCAATAATTTAGAAACCCTCCCAGACCAAAAAAAGTACACAGACTCCTGAGTCTGAGACCTGGTTCATAACAAAAAGAACCAGAAAACTATGTCCAGAGTTAAATATTTACTCGCAGACGTCACTGGTGTTTCAGTGTAAAGTGTGACCCTGTTAACTGGTGACTCTCGGCTGTTAATCACTGATACTGTTGGCTGAGAGTCACCAGTTAGCATGGTTGCTATTAACTCCAACACAGGTTGCTCTGTGACGATCAAAACTTGATAGAAGCCAAAATAAGGCTGTCCTCCATTGTGCAGCCTCTGATGAGACTGGGTTTTTTGTGGGGGCCAATCATAATTAAGTACAGCATCGTATGGATAGCCAGTATGACCTTGCCCTCAAAGGAGATGTTGCTGAGTCTTAGGTATATCTGTTTCTTTAAAATATGTTTTTTTTAATGTCTCTGTGGTACACTTAGGTTTACATTCGTTACTAACAACTGTTGAGTTCTGCTGTCAAGTCTCACAAATTCATAAAGCTGCACAACACATTGCTGTAAAGGCTCTCAGAGAGAGGATCATTTTTAAGTAAGTGCAATTAAGAAGAAATATGGGCCATTTTTATCAGTTCACTGAGGGATTCTACAAAGGCTTAGATGGAAGGATTCAATCTCAATATCCAATCAACTAAACTTTGAGTTGTTTGGGGATGAACACTCAGTCTGTCTCTGAGCATATTATGAAAAACAAGCCTTGGTACCCTCAGAGTGCGTAATTTTTTTATTCATTATTATTATTTTTTTTAGGCTCTTGCTGTATTTCAATGAATATGACACATTTTGTGTCATTTAAAAAAAAAAAAAAAAAAAAAAAAAAAAAGCTTATATAAACCCTGTATGCATGCAGAAGATGATCCAAAGTGAACTGCATGGCCAAGATTATGCAACTTCAACAGAGATTCTCTTTGAAGTCAAGCAACTTTTTAGTGGTTAAACTTTGATTAATAAACCTAAACTTTGAAATCAGCGGGTGAACTGCTTTGAATCTTAGCAGTGGATAAACTTAGTGTACAAAACACAGCTAAGAATATGAAAAAGTCACAGCGGCACATTGATTCACAGCGGTTACATGCTTTGAATTGGAGGACTCATTGATTTCAGGATGTTCACAAACGCTCGTGCAGCTGTTCACACACAGTCCTCTCTGCAGCTGCCATCCCCAGGAATATGAAACTCTGAATATGCAACACTCGGGCTTTTTGTCATCTACACTGAGCTGTGCTGTTGTAGTTTAGCTTCTTCAAACTTTACAAAAATCAATGCACTCAAGAATGGCTTTGTAAGAAAGGCCTTAGGGTTCAAAGATGTGCGAGCAAAAGCTTTATGCTTCCTCTCATTTGAATCAATCACAGGTGACCTTATGTTGCGACTGAGCTGTGAGGGAAGCCTCGATTAGGGGTGTCTATGCTTGTTAGCTATAATGTCCATCTGCTATCCTGGATCACACACATGCTAATCAGACTTTCAAGTTTCATGGCTGATTATTAAAATGCACAATGACCTCCACACCTAAAAAAACAACGTGAAACCCTTTTCCTAAAGAGTACTGTACTTAATATTCAAACTCAATGACTTTCTTTGGTCTCTTCCTTTCATGATGTGTGAAAGGAATGCTTCAAATCACATAAAGTAACAACATGGGGAGAATTTTAAACATTACTTTCAGCATATTTGAGTTGCAAAAAATAAACTCAAAGCAAGTGGATTATACTTCCCCATGCTTTAAACATGGATCTTAAGTAACACTGCTGGTTGTTCAGACAAAATGTGTACAGATTTTCAAACCACTGTACTCATATGATGTAGAAAGCTCTCTAACTGGTTCCAGACATGTGAAGGGACATGCTTGAAACACCAAGGGCTGCACAAAGCCAAGTACTAAAATCTGCTGTTTCTTGAGTGTCTGCTCCAGGCTGGCTCCAGAAGTACTGGAAGTCTCATACACACCAAGTCAAAATAAAATGTGTTCTCATAGGAGGAATTATCATATTTACAACCTGGTTCAAAAAACATCTCCTGTCTGAGTCGTTAAGTTTACTATCAGCTCACACTGTGCGGGGATTAATTTTTTTCCAACTAGTCAGTTTAGAGGATATTAAGATCATGGGCTTGCCCAATCAGAGGCACAGCTCATGTCATGTGACTGACGGGCGCCCTATAGCTGTACTTGAAGCTCTTGCCACTTCCAACATGGCGGAATTCCTGATTTGCTTCATTTTCTGTTTCAGAGATGGGTGACATCAGGGAGACTACGTTAATTATACAGTCTATGCACAAAGCTCTGCCCTGACAAGCCTCTAGAGGGCTGACCAATCAGAGAAAAGGCAATGGGGTAGCAAGGAGCCTTAAAGAGACAGAATTTATAATGAAGCCTGTCAGACAGAGGCTGACATAAAAAGCTATAAAACACCAGTGTGAAGATTTTTTTTTCCTAAAAAAAAGGGCAATAGCCTCTTTTCAAAGATGTAAATGTGTGATTGAGAATCAGAATATATGATAGAGTGACATTATCCCTTACTTAAAATTATTTCAATGATAATAAGAGGCCAAAAAGCTCTCAGAGAATCATAAAATGTCTCTTTGTAATTATTTTCACATTTTCCTCAGCAGCACAGTTGAATCTGCACTTCTGATGTAACAATTTTTAGACATATATCTGTGTTCTTAACTTAATAAGAAAAGTGTGTGTTGAACACCTCTGTTTAGATACATAAATACCAGTCTCCCAGCACCAATACTCCTCAGCACAGTCTCATAATAGAAGTCAATGTTCACTGCCATTCACTACCTGATTTTTGGCTTTCAGCCTAAACATGATCCTGAAGAACAAAAAGAGAGTCCAGAGGTGAGATCTAATTTTATCATCAGTTGCTTAGCAACTGCTTTTCTGGTTAAAACATTTTGTTGTCTTGATTTCCCTCAAACACAATGACACTTGAGGTAATAGCTGTTCCACTTGAGTTGCAGCTAAAGCAGCTGAAAAGTTGAGGAAATTTCAATCAAGCATGGTCTGCACACGCCTACCCGATCCTGAGGAGAGGGCTAATCATCCAAAATAGCTGACCACCTGGGTGGATGTAATCTGGGACTGAAATGACACCCCGGTTTGAGCATTCATGATCCATGTGTGCTGGAGTACTTTAAATACATATGATCAACACTAAGTGCTGGCCAGAGAGTGCTTCTTTTGTTGGGGACATTTTGTCCTGAAATATAATCACAATTCCTAAAATTGCACATGAGATTTTTCAGAAGCTAGGAGCTTTAAACACATCCAATCACCTCTTTTTCCTGCCTTTTTATTTTGTGAGCCAATTGAGACCACTTATTCCCACCAAATTCTCCCCGGTTACAGATCAACAAATAAAAAAGCTCACTGTGTCAAATAAAATGACTGTATAACACTGGGACTAAGAAATAAATGGATACTGTGAGATGGGAGGAATAGAAGACAGTAAAAGAGGTGCACTGGCATTTCAATGTCCTTTATTGCTGGCTCCTGACCCCAGCTCAGGAAGCAAATTTGTTTAAAAGATAGATAAATTTGCTTTTGCCGGAGCTGTCTCTTTGTAACCCTCTGGACAAAGACAAAGCGAGCTGCAGATTGATGTATGTGGTGGGGGAAAATGAAAGTCTGGCTGAGTAAGAGATTGCCCAGGGTCCTGCTATCAACTCTCAAAATCGTATAAACACTATGACGAGGAGAGCCAAGGGACAGTAGGAGGAGGAAGGGAGAAAAGAGAATAAAAAGAGGAAAAGGGAGACATCAAAAGGCAAGCATTAGATTTAAGAATTCAAACACCATAAAGTGCAGGAGTATTAAAAGACCAATCAACACAATACAATGGAAGAAGTGATAGAAATGGATAAGGAAGGGGGTCGGGATGAGGAAAAGGGGGATGTTAAAAAATGGAAGGGGAAGATTAAAGGGAAATGCTGTAAGCTTTTATCTCACAGCAGAGAAGAGACCCTCTCTCCTGAGGGAAGTAGTGGAGGGGGTTAACCAGAAGAGCTGGGGGGCACACAGAGAAAAGGGTGAAACATTTGATCACAAAAAAAAGAGGATAAGATGAAGGGATAAGAGGGAAAAAAGGACCTGACATTAATGTTGTACTTTGCATCAGTTGTGTTTCACATGTGTGTTGTATAGAGCTACTCTCATACACTCATGTTTGTCAGTGTTATTTATGTAACTTTGACCCTTTTCTTCCTCAAACAAGATACTTCACATGCATATGTGATCTTGTTACATTGTATCTATGCATTTGAACCTACTTGTTGGGTTTTTGATCCTGATCATGAAAGGCTACATTCAAGGGTAGAACTGAGATTTAAAAAAAAAAAAAACCTTGTTACTTTCTTGCTATAAGACCAATGTCTCAACTAAAAAATAATATCAAATCTTTTGTTCTTGTCCCATTGGTAGAATATTATAGATATATATAGCTACACAGATTATATATTCTTGCTATAAGCTATATAGGTCTCTTTTTTTAATTGTGTAATGTCTCAAAATAAGACGTGTTTTTTTTGGATTACTCAACAAATGTGACTTATATCGAGTCTAAAAAAATATTTTCAAATTGGTAATGAGACAAAAGCACCTTAGGTTTTTTTTTTTTTTTTTTGAGTGTAGAAGTTTGACACTAATCACGGAGAAGACACAGTGTGGATAGGAGAGGAGTGAAGGCATAATTTTTTCCTTACCTCTGGAGACCTGAGCGGGGGTTTCTGTGAGGCTGCCTAGAGCTTGTGCTACCTTCACAGCTAATTGGAGCTTTGTAGCTCAACATACCTATGTTCTCAAAGTGTTACAACAGGAAAAGTTGGCTGCTTGTGCTGCTAGCTGTTTGGCTAACTGGGGCTTGTGGCCACACTCAGAGCAGTGGACTTCTTGATCGGTTCGGCTTCAGGCATTCCAGACTCCTACCACTGAACCTCGACTCAATTCTCCAGAGATGGGGAGATAATTGTTCCTGACATTGCTTTGACTCCTCTTGGACCCTTGCAATGCATTCTTCATCACTGGTGTCAGATTCCAGAATATTGTCACTGTTAATCCTTTGGGTACAGAAACTGAAACATTACTGTTGATAGACTTCTTCAGTTTCTTGGGCAACACATCACATGCCGGGCTTTGCGTGTTGGCTTGCTGGAAAACTAAATCAGAGTCCAACTCCAGGTAGCTAAAAGTACTTTCAGCCAACTGAGATCCATAGCTGACCAAAGTTTTACTAAGCAACTGTTACTCTAGCAAAGCAAGCTGTCCATTAGAAACTAGTTCACACAGAAAGTTTCACAGACACAAAATGTGCTCGGCCTCTTTTTTTTTTGTTTGTTTGTTTGTTTCATTTGAACTTCATTTCAGCAGTTGAGTTTAATTTTTTGCAAGCGCTTCTGAAACTTTGTTTTTTTTGTATTTTTTGTATTTGTAGCATGTTGAAGCACATCAGAGATCTCACGTGTCATTTGTCCTTGTTGACCATCTAATTGCCAGAATTCTCTTGTACCCCAAACGATCAAACTGTTGTGAAGTCAACAGAGGAAACTATATGACAGCTGTATCAGGCTGACCTGGAACATGAACGCTCAACTGCAGCAATGTGTGGACAGCACAGGCAAGATGTTAACTTGCATGGAGGGCTGAGGTGCTAACTTTGCTGGTGTTAGCAACATCTGGCAAATAGCTAAAATACTATTTTCATATTATATAGAGGAAGCTGATTGAGGTTTAATAAAGCATGTATGATAGAATATGGGCAAAGGAATAAACTAGGCCAGAAAATAAAATTCTGTTTGACTTTTTTAACCAAGAAAGACATTTTTTATCCGTCATACTTATGAAGAAATGGTAAAATCAGTCAATCAGAACAACATTACTGATGAGCAACATGCATATTATGTAACACTGATGTTGCTCTTATTGGTGAGACTTGGTGTTTACTTTTCATCTGCATAGATTCACATTCTAGACATAACCACAGACTGACGTGGCTCTCACTGATAGGATAGATGACAACATTATCAAAACAAATTTTCACTGCAACTCATGGCAGGTATCAAAGGTCTTACTGGAAGATTTTCACAAGTTCAGCGGCCTCTTGTAAAGGAGACAATTAGTGACAGGCCTTGGCTCTGTCCATGTGGTTATCTTTACAGCCTGTAACTGATGCCAACATATGTATGTCCAGTTGGGCAATTAAAAGAAGCTAATGAAAAAACAATTGCCCCCCCGAAAATATTTATTCATAATCAGAAACATTACAGTGTTAACAGACAGCAGCTTTGAGCTTTTTTCTAAAAACACTAAGATTATAGACTGAAAATTCCTCCAAGGGGCCTAAAATTCATGGAAAATGGACATATACATCACTTAACACAATGGCATGAACATGAATCTTGGTTCAGGTTAGAGAAGATGTGTTAAAAGATGCCACATCTTGTTACAGGTCTTGAGGTTTCCGTGAACTTATTTTGTTGAAGTATAAGACAAATCTAATTTTAAAAAGAACTAAAATGATAAAGGTTTCAAATTTGGATACTTCCAAATGAAATTGCCTTGAAAACAAGAGGACTGTTCCAGATAAGAAAATGTATAGTGTTTATAAAGGACCAGTTCCCATGTTTTCCCTAAGTTTTCAGACTCTTTAAGTCCATCTTTAAGCCAGTGTTTCAGTTTGCATCCTTTTGTTTCTGCCTTCTTGGTGACTTTGTGTGTGTGCGTGCGTGTTCACACAGTGAGTGACAGTGGAGCAGCTCCTGCCTCAGAGACCCAAAGAGCTCAGGCTAGTGTGTCGGATGCTCCACTGATCCGGGTCGAAGCTTTTATTTCTGCCTCCCCTCAATGGACAGCAGCTCTGTCTGTCAGGTCGGCCATGGCAGCACTGACCTTACATGGCACCCGGCACTCAAGTGGCACACGTGGCTAAATGTGTGCACATTAACCTGCATAATGAAGCTATGGTCTAGATCTTTGTAGAACTGATTTAAAGTGCTTTTTCTCTTCAGATTGTGATACATTTCTTAGATCCCAAGACATTTAAACAGGCTAAAGAATTGCTGTGATTCCTTGTTGTCCATTAATTATAACCTGAATTTGAGATCAACCTGCCGTTGCAGTTCCTTCTTCCTTCTTCTCACTTAGGCGGAAATAATCTACAGTTGTTACAGCAGGCTCCGAGCGAGGCCTTGGGCATCAGTCAGAGCTGAGAGGGAAGTTTCACTAAACAAGGAGACCCAGAATAGCTTCTTCTTGGAGGAGCGGCTGCTCTGAACAACTTCTGATAGGCTAACCTCTTTGCAGACAGACGTCAGATACAACAGCACATATAGATGTCTTAAAAATTATATTCCTACATTAATACTGTTTCTTCATCGTGATTCGATGAATGCTTAGAATAAAATATTGTTTGTTTTTTTCTTTTACCTCTGTTGCCGTGAAAAAAAAAAATCAGAATCATTTTTGGTTTAATCTATAAGACATTATGAGAGCAGCATATGATTAAGATGTATTACTGGAGTGTTGAGAGATCTATTTCAGTGACTCGACACAAGAGTAGTTTCCTCCTCTTTTTGTTTACCTTCTTCAGAGGATGGCTCATCAATATCTGGCCACTGACAGAGACGTTGCTGTTTGAATACTCACAAATCATTAATTCATCTTATCATCGATGTTGTGACAAGAGGAGCTTTTCAGAGGAAGAGCAGTGGAGTTGTGTTTATTATCGGATTTTTGAAACACTTTTGAGAGGCTACACAGGCTGTTTACCAGAAGCCATTCTTTTTACTTTATCTTCTGAGAGAATGCAATTCAAGGTCAAACACTTTCAGCATACAGATATGACTTTTTTTTTTTTTTTTTTCTTTACAAATCTTTCTTTGGTCCAGTGGACACAGATACACAACAGCAAATGGATATTCTATTAGTGGTCATATGACTACTGATTAGGGCAGTCAGAAACCTCAAAAATCTGCAAACCTAGTGATCCTGTTTCCGAAGGAATATACTGGTACATGTATTTTTCTGTTCCTTTATAACTTCATGTTTGAAGCAGTAATAAAACAATCTACATTTTCTGTTACTGTCACCTTACATGCAAAGCCCTGTTGTCCTATTCATCCCTGTGCAACAATACTATCAACCATAAGCTTGGAAACTAATGAGCACAATGTCAGAAACAGTTAACATAGCATTTAAGCTACAATTACCACAGAGATCTGTCAGGTTTCTTTTTTTCTTCTTTTGATCTTCCAGAGTGATATCACTTATAAAACGGCTTCATCAGATTTAGCTTAGCTCCTTTTGTAGCAGTTGTCACACTAAGACTTGGCATATTAACATACAGACCCTAAAATAGACCATTCTGTGCAACAATTTTGAGATTAAAAACAAAACAACAAAACAAACAAACAAACAAAAAAAATCAGAGGAACCTCAAGGCAGGAGTAATGAGCACTCTTAGAACGGAATCTTATATATATATATATATATATATATATATCAGTGGGGAACCTTCAGGGACTTCTAGGCCTTCAGAGAAGGCCTTAAACAAATCTGGACCAAAAAATATACGTATCATATATCAATCAATCAATCAATCAATCTATCTATCTATCTATCTATCTATCTATCTATCTATCTATCTATATATATATATATATATATATATATATATATATATATATATATATATATATATACATTCTCATTAAGTTGAATAAAATACATTTAATACATCATGTAAGTTTTGAAATTAAGTGTACTGCAAAGTTTACTTCAGTAATGAAAGGGTTACTGTCTTGAAACATGTTATCTCTATCAGAGCCCGGTTTGCTGGCTCATTAAGTGGTTAGGACTTCACGAAGGCCAGGCTGTGTTTTGGTTTGGAGAGAGACTCGAAAATTGACCAATCACGATGTGATTTTTTGGGGGGCGGGACAAAAACAGAAGAGCATTGGCCTTCGTGAAGTCCGAACCGTGGAGAGAGTGGTGAGAGCGGTGAAAGGAATGGCAGAAGATGAGAGCGGAGTTGTGACTAACTTGTTAGCATTTTTCAGCGTGTGCGAGTAAAAATTTCATCTGGTCGTGCGAGTGCGAGTGCTTATGTCTTAATACTTCATCTATCACGGGCACTGTAAGGGACATTGTGGATTGAATTCTCCCTCTCTTCCACTGGCTCAGTCAGTCTCCTCCACCTGAACTCTCTCCTGTTTTAAAGAGAGAGCGCAGTCACGTACATGTGCAGCTCGTATGGCCATCACACACCGAAGATAGACAGAACTTCATAATGACACACGTTTCACTATTTTAGAGTCAGCCTTCTCACTTTATGATTCCCGCCACTCTAAACTTTCCTAATTGAAGAGGATGCTGCGTAAGAGCAGAGCTACGTTAGTTTAACTCACGACATGTCAACACCAAAAAAGAAAGATAGAAAACAGCTAAGGCTCTGATAAACTCTTCATCAAGTGCAGCACAGTTATCCGTCTCTGTCTCTGAGGTCTCCTGCAGCGTCTTTGGATCAAACCAACTTAGAGGGAGGGGGTGGATGGTTTTTGAGTTTTTGATATAACGCCCAAGTACAGGACTTGATTCACTTTCAAAAAATATTAGCGATCACAGGAGCGTACTTAAAGTGGGGGGACAATCAGGAGAAATCACAAGCCAGGTGAACAGCCAGAGAAGGGGTTTAAAAAATGGGAGACTCCCTCCATATTCAGGAGTGTTGGCAGCCTGCCAGTACTCTCGATGGGTAAAAGTAACGAGTTTATGACACGGATTGACAAAGATAACTAAAGACATTTTCTTCATCATTTTAGTTTATTTTAGTAATTTTTGTAAACTCACTTAATAATGTTAGTCATTGTTTTATGTAAAGCCTCTTATTTATTTTTATTTTATTTATTCAATGAAAATGGTTTTTGTTAACTACTTTTTTCCGCGATGATTTCTTTTCTGGGCTGTGAGGGTTGAGGTGAAGGCCCAGCTGTAGTACTCACGGTTCGCCACTGATATATATATATATATATATATATATATATATATATATATATATATATATATATATATATATATATATATATATATATATATATATATAAAGCACAAACTCAGAGTTCTATATTTGATTCATATCTGATTTACCATAAAAAAGTGTGTGTGTGTGGGAGGTTCTTTTTAGGTTTTAAAAATCCAATTTGGTGCACCCTTTAGATGACATAATACCTCTCATTTCTTTTTTGATCTTGTTCCGAGTACAAACTACTTATTTGAAAAAAAGAAAAACAAACAAACAAAAAAAAAACGAGTACTTCTTCCTGCCGTTTTTAACAATCAGATATTAAAACTTGCTGTGAATAATTACAAGATGGTCTTTGAGACGTCTCTATGCATGAAACTTTCAACTACAGTAAGTTTCATGTCCCACGTGATCCACCAAATTCCCCCATTGCTCCTCTACCCCACTGTATTTACTTCTGTAAGGAAACAGACAGGGACAAAGATATAAAGACAACACCCAAGTGTATGAAGAGCCACACTGGTACATCATATAAAGAGACTAAAGACTTGTTGCAGTGGTAGCAGTTCACTGTCTTTTCAAATGAATGCAAACATACTTAAACATGCTTCGTAGCATGGGATGTTGGTTTAGAACAGTCAAAGTCTTCTTGCACCCTTTTTACATGAACTTTGGTCTTGGGGACAGTTACCTGGGCCCCCTACCACTACAATGTTTAATATTTGTGATGACTTGACTAACCACCGATTGGACTGTTATGGATACAGCCCATATCCCTGCCATCTCCACAACTTTTTTCCACAATCGTTTTTCTGTTTTGTGCATTTTTTTTTCTATTTTCTTTTTTCTTTTTTTTCAAAAGAGACCCAAAACCACTGTCATTGCTTTTTCCTGTTAGTCATGGCTGTTTGAACCAAAGTCATGTTTTACTACGCAAGATTTGGAATATTGGGCATGAATAAGCTGATACTCTGCTGAAGAATCTGTTAGTGTGTGTGTGCTAATGAGTGCAGAGCACACACTTTGTGATCATAAGAGAGAGATCTTGTCCAATCTGTCTTTTGTTGTCATCAAGTGTGCGCTTTCTAAATATGTGAACGTTTGAAGAGTCCTGTAATGTGTGCCAGCCTTAAAGCATTTGCAATACTATGGGTGGATGTATGAGCACTAAACTGGACTTGTAAATTATTCTCTGCAGTATTGATGAATGCAAACATGACTGAGCTGGTCTGTTCTGTTTTTATTCAGAGGAAGTAATATGTTCATGCATAACATGCCCTTTTGGCCAAAGCATATGGTAACATGCATGGGTGAATGTGTGCAATATGTTTGACTGTGGTCTACTGCACCCTGCTTACCACTCTGTTATTTTTAGTTTGCCTCTGTTTTGCTGCCTGCTTTCATGTCACAGCACAAAGCCTCGTGGGATACTTCTATACAGGCGTTTACATGTCTGTGATGTCCAGCAGCTGAAGGCTGTGTAGGATTTGAGCTCCCCTCGGCCTCCCTTCATCTCTTTCTCTCCTCCCACTCCATTACCCTGCTCTCATCCTGCTCACCCCTCTCACTCTTCGTCCATCCTCCTCCTCCAGTTTGACCTTCCAGCTCCACAGCCTCTCCTCCCCTTTGTCCCTGGGCTTTGGCTGTGGAGAGGCGTCCTTATCTCTGATGACAGTGGGCTTGTTGCCAGCCAGGCCACCACTTTGCCCCCAGCTAGCGCAGCTCTCAAGATGGACGGCAGGTCAGGGATCAAGGGAGGTGTCACGGACTGACCCACTCCACCAAAACAAACCACAGAGACATTTTTTAAGCAGTGTCTGCTCTGTGTTGGGGGACCAGAATCTGATGTCCTGTACAGCTCTTTGTCCAGATTTATCATATTTATACAAACTGTCCTTTGAAGTAGCCTCTGGTAAACATGGACCTTCAGTTCCACGATGTACATTTTTTTCCTGGGGATAATCTCCACATAGGAAAATGGATTGGGAGACCAGGGGAAAAATGTCCACTAGATAATAATCACAGTTTTTAGGGCACATAGGGCTATGCAAGTTTCAATTTCACACTCTACACTCCTTCCCACCCATTTGCCCAGTCTCTCCCTCTCTTCTCCTTCCTTCCCCCTTCTTTCTCTCTTTCCCAGTAATCCTCAGAGGCAGTGCTGACAGCAGAGGTATGATAGAGGAGGGCCTGCTGGAGCGGAGAGGGAAATGATCTGCTAATGGTACACTCTCTCCCATAGGACACCTGCTTACACTCCACAGCCCTGCTGCTCACTCAGTTGGCATGTGTGTATGTGTGTGTGTGTGCTTGTGTGTGTGAGCCATACTCTCGCCAGCGTATACTTCCTCTCAACCAGTGCACAATACTTTGGTTTTCATTCAACTTCCAGTCTCCATAACTTTTTACCCATCCTTTTTTTTTTTGTTTAACTTCTTTTCTTTGGCACTTTTATAGCTTTGCCCTTAGGATGCTAATTCAGACAGAAAAAAAAAATCCATCAGTGTGTAAAATCAACTTTTCAGAGCTCATAATATCATGCCAAGCCTGATTAAAACAATCCACACTTGATCATTACACCCAGGGTGGTAACAAAGCACACAGCAATTAATAAGCGCTCTTTGCAGTGGCTTTTGTTGGCCAATTTCAACTCCCTCTCACTCGGATAATAAACAATCAGCACATTTTACGTCGCTGTAAAACTTTATGAACGCGCCCCGTTTGGCTCCCTCGCTGTTGTAATGTCTTCCTCTTTCTCTAGGGCCCAGATTCTTCTCAGAGCGTCCCGTCCCCTATGCACCAAGCATGTAAGTTATCCATTTAAGTCAGCTCTGGGTTGAGCTGCATTTTAATAGGCTGAGAAATTGCAAGCGCATTCCTGTTTAACTCCCAGAGCAACAACGCATGCATTCAATCTTGTGCATACAACCCCAGCGCCTAAATGTGCATGCTGTGGAAAATGTTAATATGTATCCTCCCTGATAACCATTCCACGAAACACCCAGGAGATTATCTCATATTTATCTGTGTAATCATGAAATTGAATCTATTAAAGTAATATATATTCTAATGCAATGATAGAACTGTAATCAGGTGGCTTCAGGAACCAATGATGGGGAATGAGCATTATTAATTGGTGTTTCACACTGTGGCAGGAGGCACCCATGGGAAGCATCTGATACCAAAGCTGCAACAATATGAATTAGAGTTTGGATTTGTGTGTCTTGCATTTGTGGCGTTCCGGCCCAGCCTCTTGGAGTTACGATACCTGGCCTCCCATTGACAGAGGGATGAGTTTCCTGCAGGGACCTGATCCAGGTTTTGGCTCTGCCCCAGCTTGCCAAGAAGGAACAGAACGAAGGGTGTCGGGAAGGGGATCAAGAGCCTCCTTGCCCAGTGAAGGGGCTCCATATGTGGGAAGCGAAGTGAGACATCTCCCAGATCAGCTGCCATCTGGGAGAGGGTACGATACGCCAGGAAAACTGTGCAAAGACAGTCAAAATAAGAGGGTGAAACATCACCAACATAGACAGCTTTTATTTTATTTTTTTTAATGACAGAGTCAAGGATAAAGGCATGAAAAGAGCGGAAATTCATAGGGGAGAGATGGATTGATAGCAAGGCTGACAGAAAGAAAAGCAGCTGATTTAGAGGGATGTGTTTTCATCTGCTCTCTTGGCCCAACAACCTGCATTTAAAGCTTTTCCCTCAAAGGTTGAGCCCTAGTCCCTGGTGTCTTCCCACTGACGTTTGTGAATACTGTGTAGGTGTTTGTGTGTTACACGTACAGGCCGGTGTGTTAAAGGGTGTAAAACGGTCAAACTAATTCTCCTCACAAACGAGGACTGTGCCCTCTGTCTCCCTGTCTCAACCCCAATCACACTAGTTCCCTGAGACCATACACACACTATCCCTGACAGATATCCAGACTGATTGTGTGTTGTGTGTTTCCACTGCACAAAGAAATCCATGAATCTGGTGTTTGTGGGACTTCTTAGTGCCTGTGATGCAACTGCAGTCTCTCCTGGTGTAAATGTTTTTGTTAATTTGCAAATTTAACTTTAAAAGACCCCTGAAAAACCTGAACATTACATACATAAAGTTTTTAATAAGTTCCTTAAGCAAGAAACCAAAGACTGGGTGAATGTACATGCAGATGACACTATTATGTTCCTTTTGGCAGTCATGGTAAGAAGGCTGCTATCTATCTATCTATCTATCTATCTATCTATCTATCTATCTATCTATCTATCTATCTATCTATCTATCTATCTATCTATCTATCTATTTAATCAATATTAAATGTTAGCTTTCCACCAAACTCACTTTTGTAATTAAAAATTCACTGCTGGTAACAAAGTTCTGACATTACACACATATGTTCAGATAGTGGGTGCTTTTCATTAAAGGGTGAGTCTACAGGATTTTCATAAAAAAATAAAATTTCCACTTTTACAGGAAGTAAAGGGCCTCTGTACATGTTTCTCAGTGTCTGTGTTTGCTTCAACCTCCTTCTCAGCCTGTATGTTGATGTTTTGGTTTTGTCGGGACATTTCTGGGCTGACAGTAGTTGTGGTTACCTCAACCAATCACAGCGCCCCCAAGTGTTTTTGCATGTTCATTAGTGAATTGCAACAGTAGTAGACATAGCACAGAGAAAGGAAAACACAACCAAAGTGAAATGCCAAATTGATGGTGAAGCTTGACTCTGCTTTTATTCACTTTTAGGCACTTGGAGTGCAACATGGGATGAAGGGCAATACGAGCTGGCTTTCTGCTAACCAGATATTTGTTAAATATTTGTGATTAGCTTGTGCAAACATGCTAAGTCAGGTGCACAACTTCCAAGTCTCTCCCTCTTGGAAATGCAATTCTACAGGTGGTTGCTGGGCTAGCAAGTGTATTCACACATTCACAGTCGGAGGACATGTGGATGTGTGCTGCTGCTGGCACTGAGCCAAGGAGGAGGAGCTCAGTTTGAATGTTGTGTTGACTATCAAGTAACAAATCCTGAAGACCCTACCTTCAAGGTCTCTTTGACAGCTGATATAATGTCTTTTTTTTTTTTTTTACAATTCTTAGACTCAGACCCTGGGTCTTTTTGCCACATGCTTTGATCTACACAGACTTTCAGGACTTTCCTGAATTTGCCCTCGGGGATAAATAAAGTATTTCTGAGAACTGAGTAGCAAGCAAATTTGATATTATAGTATTGCTGGAAAATTGTCTGAAACCTACCTCAAATTGAAAACATTTATCATGTAACTGTTATGAATTGTGGTCCATTAAGGCATAAACACTGGACAGGAAATAAACACTCAGGCCTCAGAGATTAGTGATGATACACACTGACCATTGTTTGCCTCATCAGACAAAGTACATTTGAACTACGAATGCCACAGTTCTCAACATAATATTTTACTGTTTGATGGGCATCCACAGTTCAACAAGCATTTGTAAATTATGATATTTTTGGTTTTGTTACAACTTCCATGCATTATGTTTTGCTCCTGAATTGGCTCTGTTTGTGTGAGTCTTTAAAGCCACCCACTGGGATGAGGAAGCTCATTTAGTGAGTAAATATCCAGAGTCACTATGGCCATACCCAATCAATGGCTGAACATGAAATAAATAATTGAAACCAACATTCGTGTTCGGCCTGTATGTTGTGGAAATACACAGATCTTCAAAAAAGAGAGAGAGAGAGAAGAAAAGAAAAAGGAACAATCGGACCTGTTGATTTTAAACTTAAAGTTTCGATGACAAGGAGCTTGCTTTTCTTGCAACCTCAGCCAGATCAACATGCAAGCATACTTAGCACAGCAAAACTGGTTGGAATAGGGGTTGGGTTTAAGTTTCAGCTTGAGGCAGTTCACATGATGACTTTACAATCATTTAAAAGAATAATTTTATGCTTATGAAGTTTTGAAACAGTTGTGCAGTATAAAGTATACAGTACTGGCATAACACATGTTAATTTGTGTATTTAACATTCCACATACTTACGGGAGAAATAGGCAAAAAGAAAGTTATATGTATATTTACATTTTTTTGTCCAAAACTCAGATAAATAGATTAGGGATTAAAATAACAGTTCCTTCGATTCTTGGCCTCTTTCTGACCAGACAAAAATTCCATGAGGCCTCAGAATTGAATTTAAAAATCATTATAATGGCCCCTGTCACCAGAACAGACTCCAACAAAAAACGACCACCATCAGCAAACTGTATTGTTGCATTCCTAATTTGACCTGTCTTGTTAAGCTAGGCTACAGACCTTAGCAGTTGTGTGCATTTTAATGGGTCCATCAAAGACAGAAGACAAGTCTAGGGAAAAAGAATGTTGGCTGTAAATATCACTTTGTGCTGAATAAAACCTTTAACGAAAGCTTTCTAATGTGAGTATATGCATCACAAAAAGAGGGATATTTAACAAAACTATACACACAGCTAAATAGTATCAGAAATAAGCATGAAGCATGTATGTGACTGCAATTTAGATGCTTGATTTTCATTGGTCAGCACTTTAAATTAAAATGTGCTATTGCTCAATGAAGAAAGGACCAGATATCTACCTATAACCCCCAGAATAAATTAAATGAAACTGTGGAAGGATTTCTGAACATTTTTCTCTGCCTGTCAACACTGCATTTAACAAGTTAGCTTTTTGCATTGGGGTGGGGTGGTGGGGGTGGGCTGCAGGGGCCTTCAGTCAGGAGCTGCATCATTTATTAAAATGTCATTAAAAAAATACTACTGTACTCACTTATAATTTTCTTTTATCTTTTATTTTTTTCCTTGACACTTTTGAGTTTGATTAGAATCAAAAACAAAACTCAAGCTTTGATGCCAAGGTAAAAGAAAATGTGTCAAAAATCAACATGTATGCTGATGAGCTATGCCATCAAAGCACCAACAGTTGAATCAGAAACAACATATTCTATTATTGTGTCATATTATTTAAATTATTTTTTATAAAATCAAATTAAGAAATCAAATAGACCATTATTTTTTAATACTTTTTTTTTTTTTTTTTTCAGTTGACAGGGTAAAAAGTTAAATATTCAAATCGGTATTTGTTTTGCACATTGTGGATGCAGATGTCCACTATACTGTAAACACCATTTACTATAGTTAGTTTATTCTTGGCTTTTAAAAAAAGGAGAAATCATGGCTGATTGCACAATTAGTTAAAGAGGGTAGGTAGGGTTTGTTTGGAAGTAGTGTGCATTGCAATGTGTAAGACAGTCGTCAGTGTTGTCTTGTTCTTCGCTTGCTGAGAATTTGTATTCTCAGTGTTAACACTCAAGTCTCTTTGTTGTGGCTCACACTGAACCGCCTTTGCTCCTGTTTGCAGTGCAAAACTAATCAAAATACTGCTCTGTAATTGGTGGGTAGTGATGTGTAGCCTGTAATTACTGCAGTCAAGGTTGCCTTTATTCTGTGGCATCATGGTGGAGGGATGTGAGGGAGGGTCAACTTTCTGCTGTCACTGAGCCTGCAGCTTGTCAGCAGTTGAAAAGCTATTGTCAGGGCGGCCTGACATCTCTTTAACATAGGACAGATCCCTTTGTATTATCAAAGCAGGAGCAGGTGGCAACAAAGAATGTCTGTCTTTCTTTTTGTACTTTGGCTTCATTTGCTGTGTTTAGCCTTTGCTTTGTTATCAAAGTGTTGTGTTAATGAGTAAGCATGTAAAAGCTTAGTAATCCTTACTGTAGTTGAAAGTTTCACAACTTTCTAGGACTTTTTTTTTTTTTTTTTAACATTTTGTGTTCCTTAAGTGGTGACAAAAGGTATCAAGGGAGCATGAATGTTCACTTCTAATTGAACTAATTGCGATTTTGGATAAGGATGGCAGCAGCAGGGAACAAAGAAAAACACTTTTAGAGGCATTTACGCAAAACACTTAAAACAGACACGAAAGGGCCTCTTTAAAAGAGAAAGACTTGAGTAAAAATAAACCAAGCTTTTCATCTTTTTAAAAACTGCATGAGGATTTGCTTCCTCTTGTAGGAGCGCTGTTATGTGCAAAAGACATTTCTCTAAGATTTGTGACTTTGATGGTGTAAAAGTGAAGATCTGGAGTTGTGGGCCTTTGAGTTACTACAGATGTCTGTTTCTAAATGAAACACTTTCATACCAAGGCGCTGTGCTTGGGAAATGATCACAGCTCGCTATAATAATGTCAGCGGATGATGAAGCTGTTTTATAAACATGAAAGTGCGTGGCAGCGAGGCCTGATACTTCACTCAATCTCCTGGCTATGACCGGATATATTTTCTGTGACCTCTTTTAGAAGCCTCATAGACACATCATTCCCCTGCACAGGAAAGACATTCATTCTTTCATTGCTGCATATTCAGATGTACTGCTTCTACTTTCTGAAACAATATTTTAGATATATGCATGCATGTGAGCCACCTAATTTTTCCTCCAGCATCCTGATGATTAAATGTCAGCACTTGGAAGCCATGAATACAATCTCCTCCTTTGTAACATATATTATAAATTCAGTTTCCATGAGGCATAGTTCTGGAAATTAAATGTCTCCTTTCTCCAACTACATGTGCTTTTCCAGCCTATTTTGAGGGACAATCTCACATCCCTGGATGAAAGAATATCCCATCAGGTGCACTAACACAGCTCTCCTGTTGCAAAAACATCCCGTCTGGGTCTAACATCCTATCTTTTTAGACTACTTCTCCTTTTTGTTTGTTCCACCAGGGCCCCGCTTGTTATTTTTGGCTAATTAATTTAGTGCCTACGTGCCTTGTTTGTTGTAGCACCATAGCATTGATTCATGTTTACACCTAAGCGGCACAATTAACGGATCAATACAAAGTGGAGAAATGGGGAGCTCTTCAGTCAGCCTTTGTTGGACATAAATGAAGGCCGATCTGCACCCACACACACACACACACACACACACAAACACTGAACAAACACACACAAAACTACGGCAGTGCTACTCCATATGCAAATGTGGATGAGTAATGGCCGCAAGGTAAACAAGGAACAAGAATGAAGACAAAGCAATGCAACATGTTCATTTACTTTAAGCAGCAGGATGAAAATTTGAATATGTCCATGGTTAATTCCTTTGACTATTCGTCATGACCTCTATGTAATGTGGGGTAACTGTACGCTAATTTCTCACATATATTCCTCCATCAATGCAGCTTTTATATACATTAGTCAAGCACGTTAGATTGTAAAGATGAGAAGGCTTTTACAAAGAACATTAATTTACCACAAAGTGCACCAGGCTGTTGGAGGGGGGGGGGATCCCATCAATATTCAGTAAGCATCAGAGATGAGTAGCTTTCAGCCATTTTTGTGTCACGGCGGACTCCAGCTGAGAGAGGCTGCATCCGCAAACAGAAACAAATTGAGGCTCAAGACAATTAAAACAGAATGTACGGCACCAATTTGCCTTCCCCAGCGATTCAGGAGCGATTATTTGTCCAAACAATATGATGCTTACTCTCTGGAATTCTGATCAGACCGCCACTGACAATACCTAGAATAACCAATGAGAGGAGCAGACTGGAAAGTGTCATCAACTGGATGCTAAAGCTCACGAGCATGGCAGCAGACAAAAACCTAGAGACAAGTGGAAAACTGAATCACCAGTTTTGGGGAAAACAGCATAGCCTACGACATGATTGTTTTCCAGTAATGGGCAATCTAATCAACAGGGTTGGTCTGATTGTCCTTATTTGTGAGGGGGGAGAGATGACTGACACATTAGTAATGATGATTTGATAAAACATTTTCATGGTAAGCTAATCAGCGCCAGAGTTAAGGTACGTGGGCGTAATTACAAACCTCAACAAGCTGCAAACAGCCACGCAAGAGATGCAACAATGGTGAGTCTAGAGCAGTTTTTCGTGTTAAAACTGGCGATTTAAAGATGGAGGAATAGGCACTACTTCAGTTGCCCAAAGAGTTGAATATGTAGGCTAGTGGTCTTGTGGAATTCTCTAATGTATGTGTTGCTTTTTTCAACTGAAAAAAAACAAAAAAAAACATGTTACACATACATTAACTGAAAAATGTCTTAAGTTTCATGAAAAAGAAAGAAAAGGAAACATCATAGGATGCGAATGTTTTGTATCAAAACTTTTATATATCTAATTGTCAAATAGCTTTCAGAGGGGGTCCTTGCTTTCAAAAAGCCACATCTTGGAAACACCTTTGGACTTATTTCAGCAGATACCTGAGTATGGTGAGTATTGAACCTGAAAAAAGTATAAGCAAGAAGTCAAAGCTGTGCAATGAACAGCTAAATGTGAGTCGACAGCATACGTCTGAGCTGGGCACAGCTCTAGAAATACTATGAAATATTGAAATAGAAGTCTCAGAGCATGAGTCATGCTGAGGCATGCTGAGTCATAGTGTGTTGTAGTGTGTGTCGCGTAACCACCACCCGGTGCTGGTCAATATGATGGATGTTCAGCAGGCAGGGTGTTGATTGCTGTGTTGCCCACCCCCTGGGGAGTGCTGAGGTTGAAGGTCTCAGCTCTCTGATCGCTAGGTGATAGATGTGTGTGGGTTGTTAGGTCTTTTAATGAGAGAGCGTAAAGGTCAATGTGCCTGACTGCGTGTGTGTGCCCTCACACGCATGTTGGCAAATGTGCGGTTAAGTCTGGATATAGGGTTGAAAGTCACCTTTAACCCGGACATGCAGTTAGTATTCCAGCAAAAAAAAAGTGGTAGGAATAAAGCCTGTTTTGTACTCCTGGCACACCTTTCAAAATGTAATGTGTGGGTGGCTCTGCATGTGTGTGTGTGTGTGTGTGTGTGTGTGTGTGTGTGTGTGTGTGTGTGGGTGGCTCTGCATGTGTGTGTGTGTGTGTGTGTGTGTGTGTGTGTGTGTGTGGGTGTGTGTGTGTGTGTGTGTTGGAACTAGTCCACAAACTACAGCAGGCAGCTGCTGCTGGGTGGAATCATCTCCGTAGCGTAGAACAGCCAGACAGGCCTGCGTCCAACAGAGAAGGATTTGGAGGATTTAAACTCTGTGAAGGTGAGGCACACAAACACACACAGCGCTCCCACACACACGTTGAAACCCCGCATACTCCAAAGAGAAAGAAAAAAGGACAACAGAGAACCAATTGAGGTGCGGGAAGAGGATTTCGCTTCTGTCCTCTTACCTCCTTTAAAGTGCTCTATCTTTGCAAACCACATTTGTTTTATTAATTTAACGTCACATCAGGAGGAGTCTGTCAGGCGGCCGACTTGGAAACTCTTTTCCCAGAACTTATTTTTATTTTTTTTACGCTGAATGTACAAAGGACCAAGAGAACAAAGAATCATCATGTAATAACAAAGCGGGGAAAGAAGAAGACTGAGAGACAAAGAGAAGGAGGGTACTGGGGAATAAAAGTAGCTCCTCTTTTCCGATTAAATTGCCCTTTAGATAAAAGTAAATCTCAGGAAAGGCAGCACGGGAAAGGAGAACATTATTAATGATTCTCCCCTCTAATGTGATTTTCAGCCTTAATATCAGAGATGAATTATGAGGAAATGAGGAAAAAATGTGTTTCTGTGTGGTGGGAACTTAATCCCTTTAAAACAACAGCATTCACAGGAGCTTAAAAAGTCAACACAAGGAACAATATCTCTGAATCCTTTGGGGAGTCGAGTCAGGAACTCAGTGATTTTCTGCCCTCATATATTTTTAATGTAGTTTCCTCTCAGTGGGGACATTTTTGATAGGCAGAAGCTTCGTTTAATACAAAAGGAACTTCCTCTCTGTTACTTCAATGCATTTCTATCCCTCACATAGAGTTTTGCAAGTAAAAGTGGTTTTCTTGATAAAGACAAAAACATTAAATGTGGACAAGATTTTGGGTCTCCAAATACAGATATATGCCTTGGGTTATAAAATTTGTTCAGAAAAGACCTTAACAAAGGTTTAAGTTACAGCCCTGACAAAGTAGAGATGGCTCCTCGATTTTATGCAAGATACATCAAAACTGACCAAGACATTGGGAGGTAGACTCTAATGTTAAGTCATTTCATGTAATTACTGTTGGTAAACACCTCAACCTACCTGAATCGCACTGCCCTCCATGTTTCACCTCCTAACGGATAGAACAAACATAGCTGGCTGCTGTGATGTTTTCACAAGCATTTTGTTTTGTTTTGTTTTAGCTGTAGACTTTACAAACTGACTTGTATTTTTGGGTGAATTATACTTTTAACAGTCCTTTGTCATTTAAAGTTAGAGCGATTCTTCCATTGGGTTATTTTTTTGTCATTTGGTCTTCTTGGTTTTCTCTTAAAAATAGTGAAGCTATCTGAAAAAGCTCCAGAGACAACATTGTATTAAGTAAAACAAAATCAACATCACGGTTCAGTTTTTCGACTAACTGATATATTCTTTTTTTACACAAAGTATATGGATAGAGCACCCCCTATGGTAGTGGCAGCAATATGAGTCAAAACACTGCCTCCCTTATGTTAGCAGATGGAAAAGGGACAAAACCATTTATTCAGTCTTTTTTCTTTGAAGCTAGTTATACCAAGTAGGGTTGTGTGTTTGTTTTCCTGATGAAGGTCTAGTACCAAAACCTTGTTTTTTCTATCTGCAAGTCGGATGGTGTGAGGGTGGGATTCCACTCTTGGTCAGATAAGCAGGCCACGGCAGGCACAGTTTGAGAAAATGTCATGGACTTTAAAACTATAATTATCCAACTTTCGACTTTTTAAAGCTCCACCAGCCTGAACAACACCACCACTCCTTCTGTGGTACATCAAAGCCCACAAGGTGGTATTATCACAAATGTGTGAATACTTAACATTTACTTACTGCTTGTATTAGTTCTTGCATGGACACTGATGGTTGGGCAGGTGCATCTGATGACTCCAGCAAGTCACACTAAAGTACGGCCTGAGTAGTCTCAGCTGTGAAGGACTGAGTCCTGGAAGATGCCGCTCCAGGATAAGAACACAGTTTGCCGTTTCTGCTGTGGTCTAATGGGTTGAAACATGATTCATGGCACCTAAAATAAACATCCATCAGTGCTTTCAACTGTAATTAGCCAACATCACAGGTAATTAGGGAAAACGGTCCTTTGACCATTATTTTTACTACATTCATTAACTGCTTTGCAAATTACCTCTAAAACAGCAATTATCGCCAGTATGTTTCCCCACCAATGAGATAGACTCCAACAAAATCAATAAAAAGTCTAAAACAATGTTGCTATCATCTCCATTGTTTATTCAGAGTTAATACATTAACTGCAATTATTTAACCCCTAGAAATAACGGTACACAATGTTGTGTTCAACTCAAATTAACTGTCATACTTTCCAATGTGAACCCTCATTTATATCAGTGATGAGAGGTGCTCATGAGTCCACACTCCAACCACTTAATTATGCACTGACTCCATTGTGCGGCTACTGTCATGATTTTTTTTTTTTCCCCGAATATCCATCTGATTTTTTTAAGTCATCCATCACTCTTAACTTTTTATTGAATATACTTTACAGGCCTAAGTGAACCAAGCCTGTTCTAACATTTCTAAAATTCCATCTCTACAAACCTATCATTATTGCCAGTTTCTCAGTTCAGGTCAAGAAAGTCTGAGTGTTTTTTTTTTTTTTTTTTCAATAATGTAAAATAAATTAATATGTTCCTCTGGTTTCACTTTCATAATAAAGTTGGCCAGCGTGAAATGAGCGCAGCAGTTCTCTTTCTCCTCCTGTGTGATGTTGTTTTTCCACTATTATCCTTCCACCGCTGTTGCTGAGCCCATGAGGGCACTGTTTGATGTCGGAATTGGTATCTAGCCACAGAGGTGGGAAATAGGAAATGAGATTTGTGGCCTCTCTGAGGGATCCTCCTGATTGTGGCAGAAACTTAGACACAACTTTGCTCCGCATTCTTGACACTGCCTGGTATTTCTAATATCAATATTCCCTCATCTCATTCAAGCCAGCGGAGGCTTTAAAGGACATCCAATACTGCCAGAAAACCAACAGAGAGCCAAGACCCTGGATTGTAGGGAAAACATGCCTCCACTGAGCTTTGGTGACATTTGTAACAGAAAGTTGTATGTTCTTCATCTTTTTAATGTGAGATTTAGTTCCAACTTATGGCCCTGGGTGCAGAAAAAGTGCCACAAATGTCAGAGAAGCTACCAGACCTGTGTCTGTATTGGTGTGTTTACCAGTTGGTATATTAAACAACATATAACTGTAGTTGAAACACGATATAAAGCTCACAAAAGTGTGATCTAACTCCCAAGAAAAGTTCTACCTGTAGCTTGTTTGCTTTTTCATATCTGATATGACAAAATGATACACCGCTGCATTTGAGTTGCAGGCAAAAGCACACACACAACTGCAGAGTTTTCCCCCCTTTTTCTCCATTGTGTGTGTGTCATGCACACTAGTTGCACTTTGCATTGGTGCCTTAAAAAGTTAATCTATCTGCAAAATGAGTCATGGGTTGACCTGGAGCAGGTGAAGGTAATGAGCCTTTGAACAAATGAGCATATGTCACATGTTGGACACTACTTAGAAAAATGCAGAAATGAAACTTGTTAGGCAATACAACCCAAACAAGGCTTTCACTCAAAAAGCCTTGACATCATTATTTTAAGAAACTAGGAAAACATGTCCCAGTCTAACATTGACGAGGAACAAAATTCTTTAAACTAAACCAAACGCTAAACCAGTGGATGCTCTTCAGTCCTAACAGCTCTTTACTGATGTGGACTTAAAAAGTGATGGTGAGTGGTAAGTAACAGGCTGCAGGGCCAATCTTGATCTCATTTTGTGAATATATGACAAAAACTCAGTGATGTACATGATAGATGGAAACTATTATTTGACTTTTAGCTGTCCAAAACAGTCAATTGGTTAGCTCACACTGGATCTGCTCAATTGCTTTTTTTTTTTTTTTTTTTTTTTTTTTTTTTTTTTTTTTTTAATAATTTTATTTTCATTTTCCAAACATCAAAAAATTACATGTTTGACAACAAAGATACGCAATTATAATAAGAACAATCAAAACGAGAAAACAAAACAGACTAAAAAAAAACAAACAAAAACTCGGAAATAAACAAGGGACAAAAAAATTACACAAAAAATAAATAACTACACAACACAAAATTTTAACAAAACCACAACGAAAAACAAACAAGCTCAACCTCCTGATTTCAAGCCCTTTATCATAACATTAATCTCTATAATCCAGCGAAATAAATATACTCATGTCAAACAGTTCCTGTCCCTTATTTTAAACCATGCTTTTTGTTTATCCTGCTGAGTACGATAAAAATTTCATCAGCGCATATAATTCATACCCAGACCACTGGAAAAGCCAGAATACTATATTAATCAAACACACCTATTTGTTACACATACAACTTTACGAACTCAGCACTTGTAATACTTTACCCCAGATGTTTTCAAATTGAGCCACTTTGTTTTTTTCATTGGCTATAAGCTAAGATCTGCTCAATTGCTGTTTGACTGCCAGTCCAGCAGGTGGCAGGTAATGTGCAGCCATCCTGTTTTTGCTGGATGCAGATGCGTTGGGAAGATGGGGCGTGACAGGAAGTCGTACACTGAAACTATCTTTCTTTCAAAATAAAACAAAATTAGATGTATGTAGCTCAACTTTGACGACAAATGGCAAAAACGAGCGTAGCCAGGCCAGGAGTCAACAGGTTTAGGGTTTACAGCCCAACATGAATGAAGACAGGCTTATCGATGAAGTGGCAGCTCCTCAGTCTGTGACTCCAGCTGTCTGTCAGTCATGCAGCTTACCGGACTGAGCACGCAGCTGGTGTGTGAGTGGACAATCGCAGTCAATTTGCAACGGTGCAGAGCTGAACTGCAGACCTATCGGGTGTATTTGTGGCCCTTCTCTTGTCCACCAACATTTTGTTGTCCGGTAATAACCAAACAAATATTGTCCTCCTCTTCAAATTTATGAACATGGGTATGATGAACAAAAACACAATCTTCCCCATCCAGGACACTAAGAGTGTCGACAAAGTGAAGGAGTACTGGAAGGAGGGGAGGGCTGGGGCCTTTAGTCACATCCAAAGGGAAAGATGTTATTTACTTTTGGCCACTATTCAGTACAGGTATTGTAAAGATCAGGCAATAAAGTCTAATCATATCTAGACAGCTAACTAATGTGTTTCAATTTGATGAGTTTTTAAGTTAATTGTTGAAATGACTCTTCTGACCATTGGGCACAGTACTGCAGCTACACTACCATGGAAAATGACACCAAAGAGCTCATTCATTTAGCCTTCATAGAAGAGAGGCAGACATCCTGGTACTCAGTGATCATGGAGAATCAGGGTTTCATCCAGACTGTAGATAACTGAAATCTGAGATAAGCTGGTGGAGATCATGCTCAGATTGGAGCCCTAATGAGTAAAAGCACCAATTAGATAATTTGTACATGTAGTAAAAAATAAAAGACTGATATGTTTCACACAGTAAAAGTCTAATCAAAACTTTACAGACCCAGTTAGAGGCAGGTACCTTAAAATCATCCCAGTGGGGACATGTAACATGGTGCCAAGAACTTGTCCAAAAATATAGCTGCAGTAAGTCAACAAGTTTTCATTAACGGCAGTAAGTAGGGTTTCATTACAGTCAGTGACAACAGAAGTTGATTAAATGGTCTCATATGAGTGTAAGAAAATGAATGTATGGAAAATCTGTGTATTTGTTTTGCACACAATGATGTGAGGAACTGTTGACATTTGAAAATGGATTTGTCTTGTAGAAATCAGACAAAAATCCAAAGCCCAGAAAATGATGTAGTAAGCAAGATGTCATAGCCAATGTACAAACTTCTTTTCCTATTCTTCTACACTGAAAACCTTGTTCAATAAAACTGAATTTTCTATGTAAACTTCTCCTTCTTAATTTTTAGATCCGACTTTTTCTGCAACACAGGACTCAACTTTCACAGTAAAATAAAATAAAGATTTTCATTTCAGTGAGACTTTCAGGTTGGTATTAATTTCCCAAAGCCTCAGTTTATCCTGTGTTATAATATTTGGATTACTTCACTTATACAGGGGAAAAGAGCCAGAAACAGGAGAAAATGGCAGCAGAATAAATTCCCCTGTCTCTCTGTACCAAGAAAGTATTCAAATGGAGCTCTGTGATGTGAAGTTTCCATTCCTCAATAACGGCTTTGTGACTAAGCTCCAACGCTGCTAATGCACAGCCTACGATTAATGACTGTTTCCTAATTAACACCCATCCGGGCTACACAATTAGAAAGAACTTCAAAGAAAAACGTAAGCTCTAAAAATATGAAGCAGAGCAGGAAGTGAAAGAAACTACTCTGACAGTCTGGGACGAAACGTGTACACACATTTCATATTGCTTTAATACCATGGCCATGTACATGGACACCCAGGATAAGCACTTCAGGTACGCATGTTTATAGCCCTGTTATTCCCAGCCAAGGGTAACGCAGAGTTTATCATCTGTTTTGCCCATTCAGATATTCTTTGTGTAATTATTAACATCTATAGGATGCCGCTTAACAAGCTGGATTGTAAACAGTAAACAACAAACAGCTCCTGCACAATCGGCCTCATTATGATTCATCTCCTCTAAAGTGAGCTGAAAGTTATTGCAGGGAAAATTATAAACAAGCCTTCGACTCTGTGCGCCACATCTGTCCTGGCTGTTGCCTGATTGCTTTGTGGGCACTGTTTAATTGCCAATTAGGGGGAGACCAGGACAGCAATCACAATAGCTATGTGAGTGTGTTTGTGTGTGAGTTGGTGTGTGTGCAATCTTTGATATGTACAGAAGAACAAGGCCAGATCAGGTGAACTACGCGCTCTTAAAGCACTATATGTTGGATCTTCAAGAACATCTTTTCATACCTGCCAGTGCTTTTGTACAGATGCATATGTATGCTTCATGGCAAAGAGGCTATTTATGAAGACAAGCAGGCTCCAAGGTCATACAAAGGACAAAAAAAAACAAAGGATATTTGCAGGTAGTTGAGATTTTTTTTTCCATTTCAACAGGCAATGATTCGTATTCATTAAACATGATTGGGATTAATTTTTATGTGGACTCTTTTCTCCGGCATTTATCCAAGTATTACTTTTGATATTAGAATCTGATCTTGTTATGGGTTCTGATATACTCTACACCAGGGGTTTTCAAAGTGTATGAAAGTGGGCCTTCCCCAGAGAACATGAGGTCACAAGGGCCTCCTGTATTTAAAAAAACAAACAAAAAAAAAACAAAACAAAAAAAAAAAAAAACAGATAATCAATAAACAATCTACTCTGGGTTTCAACCAAAAACATTTGAGTAATCATTTCAATCATTTAGTCCCAATACAGCCTCCCACATTTTGGTAAAAATGGATATAAAGTAAATGATTTTAAGGCAATACCTATTTGTGCATTTCCTATAATGATTACTTTAACTTCAAAAACATGAATTCAACCATAAAAATCAAGCAAGGTGACAACTCTCGAGCCAAGAAAGAAAACATCGACACTTTAGAAGGATTATTTCTTTATCAACACCAGATGCACGCGCAACTTAGGTGCAGAAGCACTGTGGAGTATAATGGTTTGTCAACTGATGTGGAGGAATTGACCACCAAAAAACACATTTTTAAATTAAATATCAGCACTTATTAAATGGCTCCCAGGTTTGTGAAATAGCAGTGAGTGGAGAGAAGAGATCAGCAAGTGGACAGATATTAGGTGGACAGACGTTTTTACAGAAGAAATCTGGCGTGTGCCCAGAGAGGAATTTAAACACAAAACTGTGACTCAGTGCTCATGACTGCTTTATCTGTGGACAGTGACTCTTTCCAGACTGTGACATACCAGGATGGAAACTTGTGTCAATAAATCAGAAACCCTCCCAGACCAAAAATGCACACAGACTGCTGAGTCTGGGACCTGGTTCACAATAAAAGAACCAGAAAACTACATCCAGAGTTAATTATTCATCAACAGATGTCGCTGGTGTTTCAGCGTAAAGTGTGACCCTGTTAACTGGAGACTCTCGGCCGTTAATCACCGATACTTTTGGCTGAGAGTCACCAGTTAGATGGTAGCTATTAACACCGCAACACCGGTTGCTCTGTGACAGTAAAATTTGACAGACGTTGCCTTCCTTGTATAGTATCATTTCTAAAAACTGACCACAGAACAACCGTACATTTTGTTGCTGATAACAGGTTAATGTGGCCCTGGATTATCCAGAACTAGAAAAGCACAACTTAGGAAAAGACCTCCCATATATTTCACACAGAAACAAGGCAGTTTTAGGCAGGTTTATTGACACAAGAGACCCCTGAAAGCCTCAACTGCAAAATTTTTGGTGGTCTCTTGGGAAATATATTTTGCAATAAGATGATCGGCTGGGTTCATAAGTTCATGTGTGTGTATGTGTGAGCACACGCCCACACAAGACAGAAGCATGAATGTCCTATTTAGTTGCAGTGCAGAGTTCTTCTGTGGTCCTGTTGTGCCCGTTGTCGCAGTTCTTCTCTGCTCTCTGCATCACACACAGCAGAGTTCTGCCTAAATGCAAAAACATACACACACTTGCACAGACTGTCAACCTGCCCAGCGTTACCTGTGTTACAGGCGCCGTACACATAAATATCAAAGCTCCATCTGACTCTGCATTTGCTTATATGACCAAGAGGAAGTCCATTTTGTGCAGCTTATTTGCTGTTAATTTGTGTGATGCTTAATGTTGAGGCTTGGTGGCCTGGGGGTGATGCACAATCCTGCACACCAGTTCAGTTAGCAGCTATTTAGTAAATGAGGCACTCGGAGAAGGCTAGCTTATAGCTGCCTGACATAATTACATGCGTTAAGACCTTACAAACTCTTTTCATTTCAAAAGTTTTTCTTCCTTCCTGCTTTGCTATTCATGAACTGCATGTGACCATGCAGTCTATTTACAAATGATTGGCATTCATGATCGCTGGCTATTCATAGGCAGCATGGGACCGTGTAGTCTATTGAAAGCTGATTGGCACTCATGAACAAACACAAGAGTAAACAATCAAGTCTTACTCTGTGTCCATAAATCCAGCGCAGACTCTGAGTACTTGTAATGTGAAAGATAATAAAAATATTTTAAAGTAAAAACCTTCAATGACTGAGACCCAAGACATTTGTGATTCTGGCTTTGAATTAAACAAGGTTAAGTCCAAATGGACTAGAAATCTGGTATCCTTCACAAAAATATCAGCGTGCCAGGAGAACCTAGCAGTCAAGCTGTAAACTCAACTCTGAATCCAAACTAGGTCACTGGAAGCAAATTTCTGCTGAACAAAGTACAACAAACGTTAAACTTTGTTCAGGAAAAGGCAGACTGCCTCTCTACTTTTAGGAGTACTTTCCTTTTGGGTAAAGCTCACAGTTGGAGCTGGCTTGGGCGGATGTGATTTGCACTTTATAAATACAGATTGATCGATTGAACTTCTCAATGTTAATATACATTTTGGTACATGAATGAATCCAAGGTTTGTTCTATTTCCATGCGTGCTTACACTGGCAATAATTTACCGTGTACAATTTCTTAAAATTATTGCCTTCAAAAAAATGGAGTTATTTTCTAAAACTTTGAATTGACTATGGAATCAGGCTCAGAAGAAACACTAAAATTCAGTGAACACAACTATAAATAGAAAGCAGAGCTCCTCACTGAATGAGCAGTCACACCTTGATGAAGTGTAATGTATCTCTGGAAAAGAGAATATATTAAAACCAATTACATGACAAAGACCTGAACTATAACTCTTGTACGTGTATTTTACCCTTACTTTTTCTTGCAGTTTCAAAACCCATAGCTGAATTTGACCTTTTCAAAGTCTATTTCTCCTCTCCCAGCCATAACAGTTTGTGTCTTTAACTCTGTATCCTCAGTTTATTCTGTCATAAAAGTGAAATTTTAGAGCAGGCTTGTTGACCATCAGAAGCTCCTCATCCTTTTGCTTTATCCCTGGTTTAGCTTTCAAAGCTTCCCTCTGCTGACTCATAAGAGTGAGGATGTGGTGGTGCTGCCTGAGGTCGGTGAGACTGTCTTTACGTTGGGGATTCCATTCTTCTTTAAGGTGCTTGAGATGTTTCAGGAAAGATTGGGCATGTTGCAGTAGAGGTGTAATTCAGAGCAGAGTATTGTGGAAAAGTTAAATATTTTCTGTTATTCTGAAAGTGAAATTTTATATATTCTAAATTTATTAATTTCAAATTAAAAAAGTTTCGATACTTTTTTTTTAAATTTTAGGAGCTAAGAATATGTTAAATAATGGATCCCAAAATATTAAAACAATTCACTTTAGACCTTGAGTATTTTATTATATATCATTAAAACAGATACTTTCTTGATCTTTTTCAGTACAGGCTCCTAGAACCAATCATCAATAGTAACCACCATCCTTTGCAAGTAGGGTAGGCCATAGTAGCTCATTGCTGGAAAGGCCAGCGGTTCACAGAGTATTGAAACAAAACTTAAAGGAACCAGAGGGAGCAAGTGTGGGAGGAAAAAAGGTGCACATGCAATAGGGATCTGAGGATAAAAACTGGAGTTTCTTGGTGGAAGTAAATTTAGCATCTAATTTGAAAATCAGAGTTCTACAGTCCAGTAAAAGAGTGAAAAGACAAATAATTCAATGTGTCTAAAGTAAAGTTTTTACTTTCAGTGATGGTTTGGGGTGTCATGTGTAGAAGCAGAATTATGAGTTAATAGGAAACAGGTTTTCATTCAGATTGTCCTTAAATGACAATCAAAAAGGGTTCAGACGTGTACCATCTCAGAAACAGAACCCCTCTGGGTAAGCCTTACCCCAAAATGATATTTGGAAAAGTTCAATAGTTCATTTTCTCAGGAATCAAACACTCAGAGATAAAGTGTTACTTGGAAAAACCTTCCCCAACATGTTCAAGCCAGATAAGCATGTTAACAGGAAGTTTCATTTTAATGATGAAGGGTGATCAATCGTAGTTTGGCCGTGTATTATCACTTCAGCGATGAACTGGCCAAAAAAGGAAATCAGTGAAGTTGTTGAGAGGATTTAAGAGCAGGAGAAGTTTGATTCGTCTGTCTCGTTCAGAGCTGTGTTGCTGCTGTGTCTTCTGTTTAAATCCTGCAAAATGGCTGCAACTGATTTTGTCTCATAGTTGTTCAAATATCTATGATTGGATCCGGGAAATCCTCATCACATGTCATCTCTTGGTGTTGGTCGAGTGTTTTATCAATTCCGGAGTCAACACAGCCATATATGGTGAGTTTAGAGCCCTAAATGCTCATATCTGCTGACAAGCTTTAAAAAGATGCTGGGCCTCCTTTTCCAGCAAGACTTATCACCTGCCAATAGCACCTAAACTTTACTTATCTGAACACCACGGAAATTCCACTGAGTATTTGTCAAAAAGACAAAAAAACTAAAGCAAAAATGCAGACAAGCTGGAGATGACAGTCAAAGAATTCAAGGCTTCAGTTGCATCTCAACCAATTGCACCAATGCAAAATGAACACTGATGCAATACAGGTAAAGGAGCCGGAGCTTAAAATTTGTGTATACAGGTGAAGATATTTTACAAAACTTGGAAATGTATTCATTTCCAATCATTTTTTTCTTTTCTTTAACTGAGCTCTGGGAATAAACTAAAAGTTATTGATACTGGATTTCTGATTACCATGAAATTGATGTGACAATCATCATAATAAAAACAAAAAAAAAGGCTTAAATGTCACTTTGTTGAGATAAAAGAATATATACAAGTTGACCTGTCAGTGCTGAATAGTGAGTGTAGGTCTCACCTTTCTGCATTTATAC
Organism: Halichoeres trimaculatus; assembly: GCF_033239565.1. Lineage (NCBI taxonomy): Eukaryota > Metazoa > Chordata > Actinopteri > Labriformes > Labridae > Halichoeres > Halichoeres trimaculatus. Next base: position 23,106,174 of record NW_027437192.1, read on the forward strand.
ATCAGCTTTTATAACTTTCAGCATAAGCCAGTAGGTAAAGGGAGATTTATTTGTTTCCTGAAGGGCAGTCTCACTTTTTCTCTTGTTGGCCTTCAGTCTTTGGAAACCAATTGTATATCTTACAGTCTGAGATAAGCTGGCCCTGTCTTTTATTTATGTTGTTGAATTACTTCTTAAAAGAAAGGGCTCTTTTGAATTTCTTTTTTTGATGGTTTCTATTATATTGAACTTTGATCATTTCAGGAGAAGTATGTGATTGCGTCAGAGAGACATCTAACCATGAATCTTTCTTTGTTGTATTTCTGGTAACTGTCTAAACAAGAAGAGCTTAAACACACCACCAGACTACTGAAGGGATTAATGAGCCTTTGAAAAATACAGCTTACTATTTTGGGTAAGCTTCACTGATGATATGACGAATGTGTTTGTGTGAGTGTGTGTGCGTCAGCAGACGGGCGGACTGGATGACCAACTGCTCAATAACTTCGCTCTGTAGTTGTAAGTCTATTTTAGCTGTTTGTGTCCATATTAATATTGCTAGAACTACCAAAGTGTTTTATTTCAGATGGAGTCTTTTTGTTTATATGTGTGAAAGTACAATACAAAAAAAAGTGTGTCATCTGGTACAACGATCCTTCATCTGTTGAGCTTTTTTTGTGGGATCTTTGTGAGAAAGTGCGTACCTAATCCAAGATGTGGTGATGTATTGGTCTCATGGTCTCTCCATACATCATTTCCCTGTTGAGACCTGTCAGAGGCAGAGCTGTGGGCAAACCTTGGTACATGCCTACACTCTGCCAACATGTCATCAACCAGTCACGGGATCCCTTTGTTATGACCTCATCTTTTCAGCTAGCAATGTTTAATGTTGTACACTAAATTTACAAGAAAAAGGTTTATACTTTGCTCACCACAGGTATTCCCTCCTCCTTTTTACTGCATTGTCTTCATAAATATGTATTTTACTAAAATCGTCACACAGCAGATGTCACCATTTACGTAACATGCTCATTTGCATTTGAACAGTGTCATCGTCCAGGCTCTTCTGTCCATGGAAAGTGCAGTGACCATGAGTCATTTTTTTTATTTTGATAAGCAAGTTCAAATTGGCATCAGCTGCACCCATTCAGTCTTTTTTTCATAAAAAAAAGTTCAATGGATGAATGAGAAAGTTTCCAGTTTGGCATTGAAGTGAAGTTTAATTTCACAATTATTCTGGAGCATGAGACTCTGCTGTAGTGTGGCTTCTTCTTTATCAGAACAACGCAAAAATGTTATCTCTAGCTATCATATACCCATCTGACTGCAACTATTTTACATATTTGAACACCAATGACCCATTTTGCCTGAGTATTGCACATGTCCTGGTTTCAGTAACTGGTGAAGTTTTCCTGCACACAGGTACAAGTGAAATGACAGGTATTCTTCAGTTTTTACAGCTTGATTGGAGCTGACACACTGTGCTGACATTTGGCAAGGACAATTGATTATTCAATATCTCCTGTCAGACCATAGATCACAACAGAATCACAAGCTCAATGCATTGTGGGCCTTTGCTTTGCAGTCACTCTGTTCTGCTGTGCTCTGGTTTGGTGGAAAACAGATGCTGTTAACAGAACCGCTGTTGTCTGAGATCGGGAATTTTCTGCTCACTCAAACATTGTTTATTTATTGACCAGCTACGTGTTGTTGTCACTTCAAACATAGTTCTGTTCAATACCTATATGATTAAGCAATAATGCTCCCTCGAGCATGGAAAGACCCCTGACCCCTCCCTTTGTTTCTTATATACTCTCCCCAAACCTCTGGGTTCAACCCTCCTTCACTGTTTAAATTTAAGGAGACCTACAGGCTGCTACAGGATGACGTGTCAACTCTTTAAACCAAAGTGGGGCTCGTTACTTCAATTAAATAGTGCTGTTTAAAATCAATTATATGATGCATATCAAGAACAGCTCCGGCTTATTCTGCTCAGTGTTTAATAGTGTCTTTTACTTTTAAAGAAATCTTCTGAGCTCACTCTCTTTTAATCACCAGCACCCACACCACAAAGTCATTAAAGCACACTCACAAATGCTCCCAGATGTGCCATCATTAAACATTTTTTGATATGTAAACAACAGTAAAGAACTATTAAAGTAGCTTTTCAGTGTTTTATATGCAACTCTAATGCAGTTTGGCTCTGAAAGCACCACAAAGCCTGTACACACCTCTTAAAAAATGTGATCGTAGCAAATAACCATGTATAAAGCCTGGTACAAAAGATGATTTTGGTCTTAGTGCCCTATTTTCTCACACATTGTACAGTGATGAAATCTATGCCACTTGTTTATTTTATAAATATCTTAAATTTTACAAGATGTCAAGCATACAGATTTTGCATACTTATGGGAACAGCTGACTTGACTGACCCAACTCTGCCTTATTAACTCCTGCTAGGCCAAGCAACGTTAGGGTTGGCTAGCATTTCTATTATGGCAACCGCTGACAATGAGCTTCAAAACTCAGCCCAGAAAACAGACAGGCAACGTCACCGAGACTATGTCCAAATATTCAAATAAAACAAAAGCAAAATATGTCGGAACTCCCCTACTTGATTAATATAGGACTGATGTCTCTGGCATTGCTCCTATATTGCTAGGCGCTGCCCAAGTAGCTGCCTGTTGCAGCAGCTCTCTCTTCTTTGTCCATTTCTTGTAATTTTTTTCCTCTCTTTTCGTAATCTTTGTATTTGAAGTGGATCATTAGTATGTATGGCTCATTTGTTGGTCATGAACACCAAACTTTTTGTGGCTTCAGTGATATTTTTACTACTTTTTCTCCTGTGTTTGTCTGGAGATCCTACATGTAACCATGGCTGCATTGTTTACATGTGAAATTAGCTGTTAGCAGCCTGCAGCATGTCAATGCTAACTAGTGTAGGACTTGATGATTTCCCTCAAGGTGAGGAGAAGGAGGTGAGGACGACGTGCTGGTTCTCGGTTGTGAGCTGGGAGGTGACGACGTGGACCTGTCCTTCCATCCATCGTTATTGGAAACGTGGGATCTATCTCCGGTGGGATGGACGAGCTAGCCGTGCTAGCCCAGTGGCAGAGGGGCTGCCGGAGGACAGAGTGGCATTGTGCTGTTCACGGACATGGCTGACGGAGCCGACATCGGACACTGGCGCCACATTGGAGGAGCTTTGCCTGCTGTGAGCAGACAGGATCCAGGAGACAGAAACTGAACAGACTGCTGGGGAGGCTCAGTCCTGGACCCTGTGGAGGTGGAGACTGGCTAGGCTGGAGAGTGGTGGACGGGCTGTCGTCATCTATTTTCTTATGGACCTTTTGCACTTTCTATACACTTTCTTATTTTTGTTTTCTTGATTGCTGCTGTGACTCCTGAATTTCCCCTAATAAAATATTTTCTATTCTATTCTATTCTATTCTATTCTCTTGCAGAATTAACTACCAAAGTAAAGGCATTACCAAGGTGTTTTGACCATCAAAATCAAGCATTCAACACATCTGGGTGATTAGTAAGAGCACTGAATAACAGAGCTGAAATAAGTGCTGCTAGTTAAAGCAAATCCTGGTATTAAGCTGAGCGAAGCCCAACCTAGTTAAAAGTCCATTTGACAAAGCACTCGTTAAACTCATTAAAGTTACTTTGAAGTTGATGAGAGCCGGTCCCTGGAGAAGATGGCAACATTTGTCAGTAGGGGCCTAATGAACCCAGACAGCAAGCCCAACTGGGAAAACTAATACTGATTTAAGTATCTTCAAAATCCTTTGTTGCAAAAAACTTGCTTTGTTTAAGAGTTTTCTTTCAATATTATTAAAAACAGACTTTGCCACAATGTGTGGTAAGAAAGGGAGGGATATAAGTGATCTTATTCTAAACAAAAATGTATTTTGGTCATAAAATTAATATATGTACTTGATATGCATCACACCTGTTTAATACACAAGGTCATTTTTTTCCTACTCACAGTGTCTTTAATTGTACTGAAGTGTTTGTACGTAATTAATTTAAATAGAGTTTTCATGGGGGAAATAAGTATCACGACATGGACAGTGTTGTATAATAGCTCAATGTTTACATTATTTACTGGCTCCAAAGTGAAGCAAAACATAGCAAACCTTGCATGCCAGCAGTTTATTTATAAGGGGAAATCATGTTAATTTATATGTCCTGACGCCACTGCATTTCAAAGAGTAATTCCCCTCTCACTTGTTTTTGTACACACTAGTAATGAGGATTTATGTGTGGATGAAAATACAATCTGGACTTGCAGACTACCGCATACCGCTGACACCATTTTGATGTTGTTCGAGCTGTTATGCTATTTGCCCCATTTCTCCAATCACTTCCTGTGATTCTCCTGAAAATAGTAGCTCCAAAACTCAACAATATCCTGTAATATCCTACTGAATGCTTTTCTGAATACACCCAAGAATTGTACCCAGTAGGTCTGTATTTTGCCCTCATCTATACACAATAAAGCAGTAGCTATAAAGTGCATTTCAAAGGCTTCAGCTCTACTGAAAGACACATCAGTCTCAGATGAAAGCTCCACTGTTGATTCAAAAATCCAGCTACCACGCCTTCTCCTTCCCAGCACTCCTCCGATGATGACACATGTTCTAATCATTGGGTCATGTCTCTCACCAACATCAAAAGTGTCATGTTGAGATGCAGAAAATTCTCAGCGATGCAGAGGAAGGAGAATGACTTCCTGGATTGGTAACGTCAGGGAGGAGAAGAAAACGTTTGACACTTCCTTCTCTGCTCTCCTGGTTTTGAAGCCCTGCGGGATACATGGAGGACGCTTTGGCTGCTCTCTACCTCTGATTAGGGGACTTCCTCTGGGAATAAAGCTGGAGCAGGAATGGGTTTTATATTTATATTTATGTGGATGGGAGAGTCACAAGAGAGACCAGGCTGAATGTCAGGAGTGTAGGTCTCGGGCTAGTACTGTGCTTTTTTTTCATGATATTAATAGATTGTCAAGCTCTGAGGAACCTGACCTAGTTAAAACAGCGTGAAGGGGCTTTATTACATATGCTGTGTTGTAAGTGTTCAACTGGCGGTCTTATATTAAATGTACACCAGTGTCGGGGCATACAATAATATTTCTGAAAGTTGATAATCAACATTTCCTACTACCTAAAATTATTTATTCTGTGTTTCTCTTTTTACTTTTTAAACTCAGGTTTACTTTTAAGTAGCGCGTCTCTCGAAATATTGTGTGTTTTCTCGATAGGGGTCTACCATAGGCGTACAAATGAATGCAGGGTTAGACATTTACTCCAAGTGCCCTGCATAATTAGGCTTTTTTTTTTTTTTTTTCGTTCTCATACAGAACTGAAATATTTGTTGGTTGTGGGATTTTAGCCAGGGCTGGGCAATGGAGGAAAATGTTATAATGATTATCATAAAAAAAAAAAAAAAAAAAAAAAAAAAAAAACATTCTCTTTTCATTTGCTATAGATATTTTTCCACAAGTTATATCAAATCCTTGATTCATTCACAATTCAAGGCTATTTTTTTCGTCTAAGTAAATGAGATGTCTGACAATGTAAAAGAAAAGAAAGAAAGAGACTAATACTCATTTCAGGCCTGAATGACAATTCTGTCTCAGGTAAAGCTGCTCTATGACAAGTCAAAACATCCCATACTGTGCTTCAGACCCTCTCTGGAGGGGGCTCGTAGCAGGGATACACAACTAGCATTCATGCTGGAGTTTCAAGATGGATCTCCAGCCCTCTTCCAACTGACTGCATGTCTGATTCCTGAAGGATGGCTCCTTAAGAATCGACCCTGTGACTTCCTCTGTTTCTGGCAGGAAGAGGTGCTGCAGCAGCTCTTTGGTTCAACCCAAGTAGACAAACCAAAAATTACAGACCATTGCCTGAAAAATTGCATTTTTTTAACAGTGTAAATAAATAATGAAAGAATAAGGGGTTCTTGCAATAATTTGGGCAGGGCCCTGGGTATCTTTCTTTCTCTCTTTCCTTTTCCTTCTTTTTCTTTTTTTTCTTTTTCTTTTTTTTTTTTTCGCGAGCTGTGTTTACCTGTGTTACTACACACAAATTACTGACTTCTTAACCTTTAAATGTCTAATGAATCTCAAAATAATACTGACGGTGCCTACACTTAGTTTTTATCCTGATAACAATGTTTTTGTAACAGCAATATTCCTTCTGTGACATTAAAAAATAAACAAATTAATAAATAAATAAAAGCAGAATTTTACACAAAGACTTCACTTTAAATTTACATTTTTGGAATTAAGTAAACTTGAAAATCCTCATCCTCAATCCAGTCTGTTGCAAATTCTGCAAATTAAGGCCTTTGCACACCAACAGCATGAAATTGTGAAAAATGTTGAGCGTCATATACGATCTCCGCAGCTATTCTCCTCCAAACGATGTCTTTGTAATTGTTGTCTTTGTAGTTTCTCTGTCTTTTATGGTAAAGAACCAGGTGCTGGGACATGAACACAATCAGTGTTGAATGTTTTGGTACGTGACGTGTCAACAAGTGATTTGATTGGCTGGATGTGTACTCTGTGCAAGGGAAACATTGGAAAAATCAACCTCAGTCCCAAAAAAATAAAAGCCACAATTTTGCTCAGCTCAGTGTGAAAAAAATAAATAAATAAATAACATGCGAAATATTTGCGCAAACAACATGTGTCTGGTGTGTTCAATGTGACATTTTAGAAAGGAGAAGTTTGGCCTCTGCATGTTTACATTTGAATTTGAGTTTAAACCTGAGAACAAACAGAACTCTAGAACCTCTTCACTATGAAGTCACAGTGGAACCTTTACATGAACCAGAGTCTATGAGAGAGCAGCTTTCCAAGAGATCATTACAAACCAAGCATTCACTGGAGACACACGTGTCTGAAAAAGAGCCAACAAACCGAGCAAAATGTATCCAAAAATGGAGGCAGGAAACACTCAGGCCGACAGAAAGGTCTGCAGAAAAAGAACTGCCCATAAAAATGCCAGTAATGGCAACAAGGTGAGAAGCAAGCTCGACCTGAAGACTTTCAAACACCAGGTCCAGGGACGAGCTGTGGACACCAGCAAGTTGGAGGTCAACAAACTCCGACAAGACGCAGGCAGGCTCAACATCATGTTGAACAAAGAGAGGAGCACCTGCCAGTTTGAAAAGAAGGAGAAGGCTGCACTCAGTCACAAACATGACATGGCCAAGAGAAATCTGGTCAAAGAGAAAAACCTGAGAGAGGTCTATGAGAACAGGTGCAAAGAGCTGGAAGCACTGCTTAAAAATGCCTCAGTACCAGTTCCTCCTCTGCAGCTGCTGAAGACCAGGAAGGAAACTGGTGGCAGGACGGATAGAATGGAGGTGGACAACGCTGAGCGCGACCTAGAGAGGGGGAGGAACAGACTCCTGCGGCAGGAGCTGGAGAAACTCAAAGGTGCTCACAGCCAGCTGCAAGCCCTGCACCAAAGCCACACAACTGAGGCCAGGAAGACAGTGGACGAGCTTAGAAATCAAGTCCAGGTCTATGCCAACAAGGTGGCCCAAGACCAGGCCACTATGGCGGCTATGACCAGAGAACACCACGCCCTGCTTCAGAAGATGGCTGAAGAGAGGCAGACTGGCTTAAACAACCTCAAAAGTGCAGGGCAGAGGATTGAAGCTCTGCACCAAGAGCTGCAGCAGCAGAAGAAGGCTGCAGACAAAGCCACTCAAGATCAGGCTGCCTTTACATCTCTGCGAGCCGATCACAGCGCCCTGCTGCAGAAGACCACAGGGGACAAGGCTACCATGGAAGCCATGACCAGGGAAAACAGCGCCCTGCGTCAAAAGATGGTAGAGGAGAGGCAAACCTACGAGGCTCATCTCAGGCACGCTGAACACGTGCTGCAGTCACTGCAGCGTGATCTCCAGGAGCAGAAGAGCAACAACAACAAAGCTCTTCAGGATCAGGGAGCCTTCACATCCCTCAGAGCTGAACACCAAGCTCTCCTCCAGAAGACCACGGAGGAAAACAAGAGGCACCAAGCTGATCTGTTCACTGCCAGGCAGACAGCTGACACCCTTCAGCAGGAGCTTCAGAAACAAACCCAGGCTCATGATGTCAAGGTGTCTCAGGACAGGGCTGCTATGGAGGCGATGACTAAAGAGCAGAACGCCTTACGTCAGAAGATGGCAGAGCAGAGCCAGACGTACCAGGCTCATATGCAGCACGCTCAGCAGGTGCTTCAGTCGCTGCAGCATGAACTTCAGCAGCAAAAGGAAGCTAACAACGCTTCCAAGGACCAGTCATCCATCACGTCCTTAAAGGCTGAACACCAAGCCACCTGCCAAAAGATGGTGCAGGAGATGACCACCCTGAGGCAGTTCACAGCCCACAGAGAGCAGATGCTCCTACAAGAGATGGAGAAGCTCAAAACTCAGCTCCAGGTGAAGAACAAGCTCCAAAAAGACCACGAGGAGCTTCAAGCCAAGATCAGCACCAGGGAGGAAGAGTTCAAAGCTGCCATCCTGGAGGAGAGGAGGAACAACGCTGCCATCAGACAAGAGATGGAGATCTTCAAATCTGCTCACCAGAGGCTCACAGAGAGGCAAATGCTGCTCCTCCAGAGCTCACAACAATCTGGAGGAAACCCTGGGGCTTCCAGCGAGTGACCTCTCCTCTCCTCTCCTCTCCTCTCCACCCTCCCAAAACCCTCCCCCTCTCTCAGAGCTCTTTTACTGGGCATGTCAGGGTTCCTGAACATGCTTTAAAAAACTAAAACTAAAACAAAACAAAAAAAAAAACAATAAAAACAAATAAACAAAAATTAAGCAGTTAATTTTGATTTCCATGTAAGGAGTGTTTCCATGTTGTGGAGTGAGGTGTAAAAATAATTCACATATTATGATGGAGGTGTGGGTTTCCTTCCCCACCAACATTTGAAAGAAGTAGATTCAATTTCCTACTTTCTGGTGCATTTTATCATGTTTTTATATTGAAAATGATTTCCCTCTTCAGTTGTTTTTCCTTGGAGCTGGCACGGTCTGCACTCACTGACTATTATTATTATGTTCAGGTGTAATACACAGAGGATGATAATTATTATACAATTATTCATTTTCATCTTACAGTAAATTTAAGGTATTGCAATAGTTTTCAATGTTTACTGAGTTACTGGGCATTAGAAATTTTTGAAAATTCTAACTTCCCAATAAGCCATGTGACAGTTTCCTAGAAGGTCCTGTGAGGGGTTTGAAAGTGATCTTGCAAAAGTCTATTTTCTAGATATATGCCTGATTGTAATCCACACTTTAAAATGAGATTATCAGCACTAATATTACTGGTTACTGGTTATTTCAAAATGCTACTTCTTAATTTGAGATCAGGTCGAGCAGGATGGGATTGATTTACAGCATGTCTAATTCTCTATGACAACACCACGCCAGCTGACAAAGTTTAGCGGTGAGAAGAGATAAAACACAGATCTGTGTTTTTCTCTGCTGGAAATGATTTCTGGGATTCATTTTGTAGTGATGGTGGACACTGGAGCCGAACTGTCAAACAGAAAAAGGCCAGAAGAGAAGAAGAAAGCTAAACGGGAGAGAGATACAGCCCAAGCTAAAGGCTAATTAGCCTTTAGCTCAGGCTGCATTAATATGAGAACAACAGATGTACAGTGAGTAAAATAGGTATTGAATGTGTTAACTTTTTTCTCATCACATTTATTTCCAAAGATGCAATTCAAACTAAATTTCTACCAGGCACTGGTATTAACTGAAACAATCCACACATGAAAAGAAATTGCAACGTTCAGGTCCATACATAATAATTATGTGGAATTAAGTACGATAACACAGGAAAAAAGTATTGAACACACAAACTGAGACTCATCTAATACTTAGTGGAGAAGCCTTTGTTTGCAATGACAGCTTCCAGAAGCTTCTTGTATGTTTGAACTAATCGTCCACACTGCTCAGGTGTGATTTTGGCCCATTCCTCTGCACAGATTGTCTTTAAATCTTGAATATTCTTTGGTGCCCTCTGGTGAACCCTTTTCTTTAGTTCTTTCCACAAATGTTCAATTGGATTTAAGTCAGGTGATTGACTAGACCATTCTAACAGGTTGATTTTCTTTTTTTGAAACCATTTGAGAGTCAACTTTGCCGTGTGCTTTGGATCGTTGTCCTGCTGGACGGTCCAGCCACATCTCATCTTCATCATCCTGGTGGATGGCAGCAGATTCATATCAATAATTTCCCCATACATGGCTCCATTCATTGCTCCATCAATTATATGAAGTTTGCCAATACCATGAGATGAGAAACAACCCCATGCCATGATGCTTCCACCTCCAAACACTCATAGTGTTTCTTGAGTGATGTGCAGTGTCATTTCTCCTCCAAACATGGTAAGTACACTCAACAAAAATATAAATGCAACACTTGTTTTTGCTCCCATTTTTCATGAGATGGACTTAAAGATCTAAAATTCATTCCAGATACACAATATTACTGTTTCTCTCAAACATTGATCACAAATCTGTCTAAATGTTTGATAGTGAGCACTTCTGCTTTGCTGAGATCATCCATCCCACTTCACAGCTGTGCCACATCAAGATGCTCATCAGACACCATGATTAGTGCACAGGTGTACCTTAAACTGTCCACAATAAAAGGCCACTCTGAAATGTGCAATTTTTTCCTTTATTGGGGGTCTGGGGACTCAGAACCAGTTAGTATCTGGTGTGACCACCATTTGCCTCATGCAGGTCAACACATCTTCTTCACATAAAGTTTATCAGATTGTCAATTGTGGCCTGTGGAATGTTGGTCCACTCCTCTTCAATGGCTGTGCGAAGTTGCTGGATATTAGTGGGAACTGGTACACGCTGTCATATACGCCGGTCAAGCACATCCCAAACATGCTCAATGGGTGACATGTCCGGTGAGTATGCTGGCCATGCAAGAACTGGAAATGGAAGAACTGTGTACAGATCCTTGCAACATAGGGCCGTGCATTATCTTACTGAAACATGAGGTGATGTTCATGGATGTATGGCACAACAATGAGCCTCAGGATCTCATCACGGTATCTCTGTGCATTCAAAATGCCATCAATAAAATGCACCTTTGTTCTTCCTCCATAATAGATGCCTGCCCATACCATAACCCCACCACCACCACCATGGACCACTCAATCCACAACATTGACATCAGCAAAACGCTCACCCACACAACGCCACACACGCTGTCTGCCATCTGCCCTGAACAATGTAAACCGAGATTCATCCATGAAGAGAACGCCTCTCCAACGTGCCAGACGCCATCAAATGTGAGCATTTGCCCACAAGTCTGTTACGGCGACGATCTGGAGTCAAGTTAAGACCCCGATGAGGACGACGAGCATGCCATTGACCTTCCCTGAGACAGTTTCTGACAGTTTGTGCAGAAATTCTTTGGTTATGCAAACCAATTGTTTCAGCAGCTGTCTGAGTGGCTGGTCTCAGACGATCTTGGAGGTGAACCTGCTGGATGTGGAGGTCCTGGGCTGGTGTGGTTACACGTGGTCTGCGGTTGTGAGTCTGGTTGGATGTACTGCCATATTCTCTGAAATGCTTTTGGAGGTGGCTTATGGTGGAGAAATGAACATTCAATGCACGAGCAACAGATCTGGTTGACATTCCTGCTGTCAGCATGCCAATTGCACGCTCCCTCAATGCTTGCAACATCTGTGGCATTTTGCTGTGAGACAAAACTGCACATTTCAGAGTGGCCTTTTATTGTGGGCAGTATAAGGTACACCTGTGCACTAATCATGATGCCAGATCAGCATCTTGAAATGGCACATCTGTGAGGTGGGATGGATTATCTCAGCAAAGCAGAAGTGCTCACTATCACACATTTAGACAGATTTGTGAACAATGTTTGAGAGAAATGGTAATATTGTTTATCTGGAATGAATTTTAGATCTTTAAGTCCATCTCATGAAAAATGGGAGCGGAAACAAAAGTGTTGCGTTTATATTTTTGTTGAGTGTATGTATGTATATATGTATGTATGAATGTATGTATGTATGTTTGTGTGCTTATTGTGTAATAAATATAATAAGTAATATATGACATAATATATAATATGAATATATATGTAATTTTGAACTGAACTATGCTAAAAGGAAACCATGTTCAAACTTACTCAGAAGTTGTTTGATATCTCTGGGCCCAGGCCCACGTGAATAGGACTAAGCCAAATTAAAATATGGCATTCCTTTTGGAAATCATGGCTGCCATGTTCTCATGCTCCAAATGGAAAGTGACTGTCCAGCTTATTATCAGCGCACAATTCAAATGCCAGCATCTATGATGCTGTGGAAATAGAGAAGTGATCATGGCATTGGTAACCTGCATATCAAGAAGGGCAGCGTGTATACTAAACAAGATGTACAGGCCACTATCCAGCTACTCATAAAGGAAGACCTTGCATATTTCAGTCAGAAATTAAACTATATTGAAAAAGAAACTGAAAGGAGACCTTGGGTTTGAGCCGGTGCTGCCAAATTTCAAACTTGTGAAATCAGTGATGTCATCTCATACAAGACAAAAATTGGCAAATATTCCTAATCCAAAACTTTAAAAACAGATCTCGCTTGTCTCCAAACATTGTGAGACTAGAGATAATGCAAAGAACTGATTCCTGTCACCATGTTTCAAATGTACTTATTTGCAAACAATATGACATTTTTTCAGCTTTCACCTATAATCAGTTGTCTTGCATTGTTTTTACTCATTTCAAGGGTTTACATGTTGAAAATGATGTGGTTATAAAGACCTTGTGCAACCTTGTGGGATCAGGGTTGTATTTTGTCACTCTCATTGGTTTTCTCAACATAACTTGCACAATTCATTCATGTATATGAAAGTAAATGTCCCTGACAGATGACACTGACATCCTCTCTTTCTTCCCCTGATTCTCTTTCTCCACCACACATAAACAGACACACAGGCACACCATCTTGGCCACAGTGCACCTGATCACAGCCCACACATGGTGAAAACATACACATTGCTTCACTCGCCAAAAGAATCACAGTGTGTAGCGTGAGAATAGAGGATGACTAAGGCAGAAATAAAGGGAAGTCGAAGCCTTTTCACAAAGCAGAAAAGAAGTGCGTAAAAACATTCAGCTGGTTCTTTGTTGTCTACACAGCGGACTACACTACAATGTGATTGCCCTGCTGTGTTGTGCCTTTTACACATTACGAGAGCTCTGCCTTCCAGCATAGTTTACTCTTATGTGTGAGCTATTTAGCTTCTGAATATTCATACTGTGCACTGTTTTTTATTTAGAAAAAAAGTTAAAGGAAACTGAAGCTAGCTAAAGATGGGCTCATCTTAAGATTTTTTTTTTCCTGAATGAGCATGTATTACCTCTCCCCTACCTATTCACCCTTTTCATCTCATTAGTGTTGACAAACTGTGTGCTGAATGCTAGATGTAACTCTGACCATTACACTATGACCCTTGCATGCATGCACACACAGTCAACGTTACACATTTTGTCCCAGAGGGAAACTGCACACTCTGTCATAATGGGGCAAAGGTCAATTTAACATCTCCGACAAAACTTAACTGTTTCTTTTTTGCAATGAGCTCACATTTTAGCAGAGTGTTCCAAACAGCTTTACCATTAGTTTAAATGTAAAATTAAAGGTAAAATTCTTAAAACAATTATTCTCACAATTATTCTGCATGGCATAATTGCAGTTGATCATGTGAATACTGTAAGTGTTGTGTAGACATCTGCAATATACTTTATGTGACTAATGCATCCAAATGCAAGTTGGATAAACATTTCATAATATAAGAAGTTTATCAGGAGGTAGAGATAATATTATTGTATCTCATTTTTAATTATACAGTTACTTTAGCTATTGTAATAGGGACTAGTGCCCCAAAACAATTTGATCCTGGCCAACCCAGCCAGAAAGCTGACAAAAAGCATTTAGAAATAACTTTTTTCAGCACTGATACTTTCATTTTAAGTTGTGGATTACAGCCAAGCACATGAGACTTTTTCAAGATCACTTAGTATTGATACCAGAGTAAAATTTATGAGGTGACTTTGTACCAGAAATGGCATAGTTCCATTGTTAATGCTGTGTGGTCCTTGGTTGTGAACTAAGTTGGTTTGTAGTTTTCTGCCATGTTTATATAAGCATTGCAGCTATCTTCACTTCCCCTGTGTGTCCGTAAACGATCACTGCTGGGAACAAAATATTGCTTAAGGTCCGTCATTGCCAAACAACAGATAACGTTTTTTGTTTTTTGTTTTTTTTTTGTTTTGTTTTGTTTTTTTTTTTCCCCAGCAACATGGTATTTAGGTATAAAGTATCAAGATTTGACAAGCCTATGTGATCATCCATTGAGAAATCAATGTGATTGTGGCCATCCTGATTTTATACATAACTGTTTGCAAACTTAAATGCATCATGAAAAAAACAAAACAAAAAAAAACCTCACATCATTATCAATGATCCGCAATTGGCTCATGTATCACTTTCCGTTAATTTAACATTTTCTCAACAAGATTCTTTGATTCTTTTCAATCAGAGGCACCATGTTTCTTTCACGTGGTATGGAGAGGTATCAAGAGTACACTCTTGGAACAGATATGTGTAACATTATCTGTAATCACATTGATAAGGTGATGTATGGTCACTATGACTTAATGTATCACTCTGTATTGACCTCATCATGCAAAAGTGACCTCATGGACCACTAGTGGTCAACTATTTTTACTTCTTTAACATGGAGATGCGCAGCTGGTGTAAATGTCCCTTGAACCCTGCTTTTTTAAAATTATTTATTGTTTATGTAATTTTGATCCCATTGGTTGGATCCTGGAGCACAGCTAGTCTCCCTGAAGGCCAGGCTAAAAAAAACAGACGTAATTACAAGCATATCACACTTACATTTGAGTTTACAACAAAGCAACAGATCTTTAAAAGTGCGTTATCTTCCTAACAAGTGTGTTTGCTGGTTGTGAAACTGAATTTTTCTCTCCTCTGATTTTTTAATGCATAAAGTGTGTGTTTAAAGATTGTCTGTATGAGTTACTGACACGTGATTAAATCATTTATACAGCCTTCTATGCATATGATCAAGCGCACTCCCCAGTGAGGATGGTACATCTTTTTTATTTATGTTATGTCAAGATAAGAAGTATTGAATTCCATATTTTATTCAGTTTGTTACACATTTGGGTATAAAAAAAGAAAAGTTAATTTTATCGCACTGTTACTATGGTGACAGTACACCATTTGATTCATTTTGTGTTGATTTGTTGCCATTGAGTTAAGTTTTGAGTATGCCCTGGGAAATGGAGGTAGTGAATTACACTTCTAGGAAGATGCATTCCTGGCAAACAAGAGCTTAATTCAAACCCACATAATGAGACTGACTTTATTTAGGCAACCGGAGGGGAACAGTCATGGAAGATAAATAAAGCCAAAAGCAGACTAAAGTGCAAGCAGCGGCTCTGACTGGGCTACATTTATCACAAGTGTATGACCCAATACTGTTCATCAGTCGGCCCTTAAAAAAGGCCTTAGGACTAATAACCCTGTGTCATACTGCAAAGATTTAAAGGGACCTTTGAGCCAAGTTGGGAGAAAGTATTATGCAAATGCAGCACATTATGTTGCCTTTCCTGTCGTCTCTGTCACCAAAAACTGTCACTAATGTGATGTGCCTGCTGTGTGGGCGACATACAGACAGGCAAAAGACAAACAAATGAAAGCAAACAAGCAGACACGAGTTATTCAGTTTTGTTTTCCTCTATCCAACTCTTTCTTTTGGTGTGTTTGTCTTGTTGGGTATTTCATCCTCACACATTAAGACCCTTTGTCAGTCTGATGTAAACTCACGCAAACATGAGGTGTGAAAAAAAGACAAAGAGCCAACAAAAACTGAAAGATGCTGCCTTTCTACTCGTCATGCTACAAAGTCTGCAGGGATAGATATGCACGTTAGCACATAAGCGTCTCAAATAAGCTGAGTGCACAGAAGCATAGAAGAAGGAATAAAGCATCCGGCGGTGAGTAATCGGGTCCGTCTGCAGTCCTAATTACACTCACACTTGGCATTTAGTCACCCATGAGTGGCCAACCACACCAGAATAAACAAGCCCCTCAGTGTCACATCCCAGCAACAGTGACACCAGGGCAGGGGTGGAGGGTGACACAGCACAAGAAGGTGAAACTAGAAAATGACAAGGAACACCCACCATTACTATTTTATCCTCATTCCATTTTTTTTACAGCATAAATGTAAAAGGTTGAAAGGTTAAAGGTATATGCCGATGACTCAACATTTTCTATGCTGTGCTCACATTTGTGACCTTTAAACATACTCCCCAGCTTCAATCATGCAACAGATCAAAACAATCCTAAACCCACATAAACCTACACTCAATGTCAAACCTTCAAGAAACAAAAAGCCCAACAAGACATTTCAAAGAAGTCACATGAAAGCCTCATTCTACAGCCAGCAGCTTACAGCAAAAGATGGTGTTTCCTTCTTTGCTTGACTCAGAGTCTCTGTTCTCGTGAATGAAGACGTTCTGCTCTCTGATTAGCAAGCTTGTCTGTCTGCATTGTGACTTTATTGCTTGTAGCAGGTCAGTGAAGCGTATGCAGGCGGCAAGGGTTGGAAGCTGAAGCATTGCCAGAGGGTTGTGTAGGGAGAGTCTTGTTTGTGTTGATGCATTTGCTGGTGATCACTGGGAAAAGGTCAGGGGGTCATGCATCACAGAAAACCAATTTGTTAAGTCATTCTTTGAAATACTAAGTGTCAAATGTTGCTCCCTATTCCCTAAAGCTGTGAAATAGCTTTGCTGTTTATTAAGTCTTGACCAGCTTTATAAAGACTAGATTTGTTGACAAAGAGTCGAGTGGTAGCAGTGACAGGAAGTTTGTCTCTTTTCAGAGAGCTGGTACTTTTGGCACACTCCCAAAGGGCAGGCGGGCTCTTTCGGCTACCAAACGGCTCCAAATGGTATTAACTGCACCAACATACTTTAGCCTAACCTGGTAAATATGAGTGATTTGTGTACTGATAAACCCTCTCGTAGGCAGTGTTTTGGTGAGAAACCTCATAATTACCTCATTCTGTGCATTTGTCCCATTGCAAAAGTAGGCATTCTTACTTTAATTAAAATTTTAAGCAAAAACAAATGAAAAAAAAGACTGCACACAAACCCACAAAGCAGAACCAAACACATTTGTGGGTGTCTCTCATATTTACCTGGTTGGGGAAAAGATGCTTTACCTGACAGTGTACCCCTGTCTGCTACCACATAATGGTTTTATCTTATATCACCGCATGTGGTTGGCTGCATGGTTGCCTTGCTGTCAAACAAAACAAAGTTCTGCCATGAGCAGAGATGAGGGTTAGGGTTACTGAGTAAGAGCCGAGGGAAAAAAGTTGGGAGCCAGTTCCCACTTGAAAGGAGTCAGCTCTTTCGATTCACTACAAAACACAGGCTCTTAGAGCTGCATCTTTTGCACATGACACATCACTAGTCCATAACCTGTGTATAAAGAGCATGTACTGAAACCACTAGGCCAAGTGCACCCCAGTTATGTAATTGTAACATTACAGTTTGTGATTTTATGTCACAGGGGGCCACTACTACCACACAAAGTCTGAAATTACGATCTGTATTACATATATTTGCTTTCACACTGTAAGCTAACAGTGGGTGACAGTGCTCATGAGTTATGCAGTGTTGGATTCAGACATCCCAGAAAAAGAAAAACTTTGTCTTAAAGGGTCACCAGAATAAAAACATTAAAACTCCTCAAGGATGCCACTTTCTGTAAAAAAAAAACTTGAACATTGTGTGTTTGGAGTAGATTAAAGATCAGTTTAAAGCTTAAGGCTTGCCCATTGGAAAAAAAAAGTTAAATCTTGGGGAGGAAAAGTTGTTTATTTGTACAAAAGCTGGTCTGACACTGAACATGAACCTCCCCTAAGGTAGAGACAGCTGCAGAAATCGGGGAACAGCAGCAACATTGGAAATGACACAATTTGGCAGAAAGATTGATAAAAGTTATGACTGTTGGGTATTTCTAATGCAGCATTTAGCAAACCCAGTTTCCCCGCTCGATTTGCCCTAATTTAGGCTGCTGGGCTCATTGCACTGATTCAGCAGAACCTTTTCTCCCTTCCTAATGTTGCATCATCCTGAGTCACATCCTGAATATATTGACACGTCTACTTGCACCTGTGGTCTGGCTGGTTGTGCACTAATAATACAGATAGCAACTGTAATGCGCAGGAAACTGAAGGACAAACCTTTAATGCCCAAAAGGAAATAAAGACAGTACATTGAAAAGTTTTTTTTTTTTTTTTTTTTAATGGCTTTACATCAGCTTCTTTTATGTTGTGCAAAGTAAAGGTATAAGATGCCAGTTGGAGCAGACCAGCCATCTGGAAATGTAGGGGATGGTTCATCGTTTTGTCATCCCGCCTTACTTTGGTTGGCAAACCGCTCTTTGTTTGAGCTGTGATTGATTTTACTACATGAATCTTCCCCATGTTTGGAGCTCTTACTTAAAACCTAAATAGCAGCAGAAACAAAATGTGTGACTGTGCCAACCAACCAAATTAGCATTATGCTGCCTTCAGGTGGTTGTTACAAAATATCAATTATGACTTTGGCCTACACATCACGAGGGAGGTTTATTTCGATAATTCCAGAGTGTCTGTCGCTGTGGAAACAGTGTTAACATAATTACTTTGTGACCATTTTTTACACACAAGCTGAGTGCTTGTTGGGGGATTTTTTTTTTTTTTTTTTTTTTTTTTTTTTACCTCAAAGCTAAATATTCTCTCCTGAGCTTACCTGCTCTTTCAACTTGTTCTTTTTTTTCTTTTTCTTTCTTTCTTTCTTTTTTTTTTCTTTTTTGACTGCTGACAAAGCTCTTCATCTTTCATCCTGGATGAATTATCCTTTCCTCTTATCAGCATCCACCTGTGAGCACTGTCTCTGAGGGAAACAAACATGTCTGTCTTTACTGAAACTTCCTGTCCAGTCAGCTTGTGTGGAGGGATTGAATGATACATATTTTTGATGTTGATGAATTTAAGCTACACAGTCTTTTTAAGCTATTAAAAAGAAAAACACAATTTAATACTTTGGGTTGTACTTGTGTTTTTTGTTTATTTGGATCCCCATTAGCCTCTACCTGAGGAGTGACCATAGTATGTATAAAACATGGACGTAGTCTCGCCGGCGTCATCCGTTTGTTTCTGAAACCGAAAATGAAGCACGTCGGCTATATTGGCCATATTGGTAGTGGCAAGGGCTTTGCCTGCAGCCATAGGGCGCCTGTCGGTCACGTGACCCTCAGCTGTGCCTCTTATTGGGGGAGCTTAGGATCTTAATATCCTCCAAACAGCCTAGTTAGAAAAAAAATCACCCCCCTTACAGTGGGTGCCAGTAGTAAAATTAGCGACTCAGACAGGAGACATTTTTTGAACCAGGCTGTAAATAGGTTCATTTCTGCTTTGAAAACAGCTTTTTTTTGGCTTGGTGTGTATGTGACCTCTGGTACTTCTGGAGCCAGCCTCAAGCGGACACTGGAGAAACAGCGGATTTTAGCACTTCTGCATTGTCTCATATTCCCAGACCAGAGGTTGCCGCTTAGGAGTGACCATTCTTCCTTCGGTCCATTTATGCAAACATGAATTTTGTGACTTTATCAGAAACCATATTGGCACTTTGATTTGCTTCAACCAATTACTATGCATGTAAGGCATGTAATTTCATGACAAAGGGTTTATCATTTGTTTCCAAAGACATCATGTTATTCTATCTTTGTTCACGGTAGGCAGACAGTTTCGTATTAAGTACTTGCTACCTGCTGTCTTCTTGCTTGCCTCAGTGACAGATAAAGACCCTCTTTGCTGTGCCGGCTCCTGCCTGGAGGTATACTGCGTGTGTTTTAACAAGATCACACAGACAGTAACAGGCTGCTGGTTGTTTAATATTCGTGACCAAGAGCACATCAAGTGAAAGGACATAGATAAAAGTCTGTTGGGGAAAAATATGGCATGTTGTATGATATGAAGATGGAATGTTCTGAATTTCAATACAAGGTTGTAGCAGCAGAAGTCCTTGTTGATAAATAAATAAAAAAGAAATACGGCACCTTGAGTTCTGAGCTATATTTTCAAACAAAAAGAAACACATGGTCCATATGTAGTTGTAGTTGGGTAAGAAAAGATGAACATGAACATGACAAAGACATATATGCCGCAAGCCTTTCATCTCTGATTGTTTCTATGATTTTCAAATGCGTAAAACTTGTTTTTTAGTAAAACGAGAATACTGCAAAGATAAACCAATGAACTTCTTCCTTTAATAAGGGTCATTAGTTTATGGCGATGCCAGTATTTATAATGTACATTTCATTGTCATCCAGGAAGTATCAAACACTTCATCACTCCTATTATAGGTTTTCCTATTGTGAGTACAAATAAATCATGTCGGATTGGGGCATATTATTACATGTTTTACAGTTTTACATGTTTTGGGAAGAGAACCTTGAATACTGGGTTTCACTTCATGTAGTGAATTTGTCTCTTTTGTTCTTTCTTCTGGAACATTTTGCCTTCAAATTTACCAAGACCAAAACTGAGCAGAGCAACCATGGGACTTAGATTGCCTTGTTGGCCAGAATAATGACTTTAAATCAATGCTAATGTTGCTTATCTTTGCTTGAAAGTTCCCAATACAGTATGTCAATGTTGTGTTTACAGCTTGGAGGGTTTACAAATCAAATGCCAATGCAGCCTTAAAGGGACTTGACCTTATTAAAGGTCTTTCTCTCAGGTCAAGCAGCAGTAATGCAGACATTTTATCAGGATCATTAACTGGCAGCTAATCATAAAATCAGACTACTGTAAGCAGAGAGAAGAAAAGATGATGTGGGCATGTGATTTAACTGAATTTATATAGATGAAGCACGGGAATCACTTAAGGACTTAAGGCTTGAAGGACCAACGTGAGTGCTGTGTAACACCGCTGCTACTGGAGCTGAAGTCAGGGCAGCTTGTGGCAAAGGCTAATAAAATTAGAGCTAGTTGTCAAGCTGGGGCTGACATGGCAAGCTGCTGCTATTAAAGCTGTGCTGCTAGTGATTGTTTTTGTGCTCCGGGCAGGGCTGATTGACATATGCACCAGCTAGCACAACTGCAGTACATAATTCTCATGCTCGAAGATAATAGGACTCATATTGCAACATGTGCGCTCTGTTATTGGTTGTGCATGTTCAAATGATTTGGGAACAATACTGAAATGAAAATGTGTGCAATCTGTGAGTGTGGGACATGCCTGGCTGTGGCTAAGCTAAGCTTCATGAGCTGTGTTGGCCTGATGCAGAGACTGAGTTGGCCAGGCTAGTTCGGCCATGGAGGTGTAAGTATGGGCATCTATTATTCAAGACATAATTATGCAGTGGGCCGCTTTGTCAGCCAGTCAATCAGAACCCAGCTTTTCATTAGGCCGCCTGTCATTGCACTGTGCTGGAGGCATGCCTCTCTCACACACTCCCTCACACGCACAAACACACACACTCAGGGATACACATATTGGCCGGTGCATAAGACACATAGAAATATATGAACGCTCTTCTCTGCCAATGTGTCATTACCAAAACAAGAAGCTCCATGAAAAAGTGGCAGGATGACAATAGCTCCATCCTTTCTTTCATGAAACAGGCCCCCATGAAGACTTAATTTAACTGTCAAATGAGACTGATTAAATGAGGGTTGAGTGAAATATCAGAAAGGCACATTAAGATTAAGAGACAGAGCAGGGAAGGTGGGGGCAGGAGGGAGGTGGGGCTTAGTGAGGGTGAAGGGCCGGGAAACAACAGACACAGAGCTGCTAAGGTAACTGAGAGTGATATCCAATGATGGTAATAAGCCTAAACTATGCATAATAATTACCATAAGAACTGAAAGTTACTGCGTGAATCGCTCTTATGATGTGTTGTTGCTATATAGCGAGAAAGACTGAGTTGATCGTTTCAGAGTTGTCTTAATTGCATAAACAGTTTTAGTTGTTTTCAAATTTTTACTGTCATTGCACTAAAACATCACCATGTTGCTTTTTAACAATAACAATTTTGTTCATATTGATAATAAATATAAAGGCCAATCAACTGTTTTGGACCAAACAGATAAGTCTGTGTAAAATTTAACGCATTATTAATGGGGGTATTTTAAAGCAAGTCATTTACCAGTTTTTAAAAAGAACACCAGCAGAGCTAGCACCCCTGAAAGTTCATTATGTGACTATGAAAAGGTCAGTAGTTGGAGGAGCTAAATTGTAGGTAACATAATGTTCCTTTAGCTGAGCCAAGCCATACAGCGAGGTCACTTATTATATAACACCCATGCACAATTATAAATATATCTTTGTTTAGGAGGGAAACACGGCTAAGCATGACCACTCCATGACAGCTCTTATTATTCAGTCTCCTTAGTTACAAAGAGCATTAGCTGCTTTATAAAAAAAATGAGTCATGTCTGGGGTAAAGTCCTGTGTCCTGACAGTATCCAATAAAGAGAACAAGAAGTGATTATTTTTTTCTGTTTTTCTAACAGAATCCAGATTTTAGCACACTCTACCCAAGTGGTACATTAACTGGATAAAGTAGAAAGCAGGATAAGTGAACAAAGTTAACTGCCCTGGCATTGCACAGGGTTGTTTTCATTGCGCTGGTTTAATCTTTGTGCTATGTTTGATTCAAAGAAAAAACACAAATGCTCTTCTTAGAAACTCTGACCATCAACTCTGTGACCCACTTCTCATATTTCAAGCTACAAACATATTTTATCATCTTGATCAGATGCAGGATGTTTGAGGTCAAGTGCAGGCACTTGATCACAGCAGACACTGTTTATTTCTGCCTAAGTGCTTAATGTTAAAAAGCACTCAAAAATATAGGAAACAGTCATAAAGTATATGTTTACAAAACAGACCCAAACTTTCAATTCCTGTGTGGTTTTGCAAAACTAATCCCCCGACTATCATCCTTGAGGCGGTCTGGGGATCAGTCTTTTGGCTGCTATGTCTTCTGGTGCCTGAAATGCTATGGTACCGATGGACTTAAATCCCATTTATTCACAAACCAGTTTGTCTCATTTTGAAGGTGCACTGACTCTGTCAGCAAGAAAAAAGAATGCATTTTAGGTCAACTTTATCCATTCATCCATTATCTCAACCACTTATCCTGTTCAGGGTCCTGGGTGGCTGGACCCTATCCCAGCTGTAATTGGGTAAGAGGCAGGTACACCCTGGACTGGTCACCAGCCAATCGCAGGGCTAGGTCAACTTTAGCACCACATCTACTGTTTCACCCTTCAAACCATAGTTGTTTCTCTGCTTATTCTATCAGTACTATACAAAACACACATTTTTTATAAGAACATATCAGAAACAAATCTTCATTTTATCACTGTCATTCACAGCAACCTGTGCAGGTTGTTTTAAGATGTCCATGCAGAGCTCATCATTGCTTAATGAGAGAAGTAAATCTCAATTGGAAAAGGACCAACAAAAAGTGTTGCTGTTATTAATAAAAAAGAAAGGGATTATTTTCCAACAACAAGATAAAGCTGTCAAAATTGGCTATCACACAAATCTAGGAGGCATTTTCAGTGGTTACTGTTTTTTTTTTTTTAATGTTTCTAGTTTAATTATCCTCATTATCTCAAACAACATGCTGACCCTGTAAAGATCAAGGTATAGTCATCATAATAAATACAACACCTTTTTATCTGTTCCAAGAATACATGAAGACTTGGATGTTGTGCTTTTCAATACAAAGACACAAAAGGCTGTAATAATCTACACACTTCACTTAGATCTGTTTCTTCCCTTCCTCTCCCTAAGAAACCTTTCTTTACTCATTCACACACACACACACACACACACACACACACACACACACACACACACACACACACACACACACACACACACACACACACACACACACACACACACACACACACACACACACACACACTGCTCCTGCTGTTAGGTTTGCTATAACATACAGGCCGGGAGGGCTTTTTGTGTTGTTTTGGTTATGTTTGTGTCACATTGTTTTCTTTTTCTTTTCAATGTCTGATTCGTTTGTTTTTCTTTTTTTTTGTAATATTATGTGTTATGTGTTTTGATGTTTATTCTAATGTTTTGTCATGTCAGAACTGTCATGTCCCTTGAATGCAACTCTATTTGGGACCCTCTTGCTAACGAGATGGTCCATCAAGGGACTATCTTATCAATACAAAATGAAATTTACACTTAAATAAAGAAAACCATTGCACGGCGGAAAATACTTCATATTCCAGAAGCTTTGTTTTTGTATTTCTTATTTTATTATTATTTTCTTTTTTCCAGATATCTACAAATACGACCCGTATATAATGGAATCCTACCACAGTTTTGCAAAGATATTGTATGTTTATTTTATTTTATTTTATTCTTTTTGCTTGTTTCTCTCCCTCTTTTTTATGCCATTCAGCGGCAGTTGCATGTTGATGTGTTTCTGGGGGGACAAAAACATCATCATAAGTCTGTCAGTGGTTGGAGGGATGTTGTTTCAGAGGATATTGTTCTGCTGCAAGGGACATTTTTCTGGATTAAAACAAAAAAAAACTGAATGCCACCCATTCAAAAATCCCCAAACCTTGGTACTCATTTGGGGAGTTGGAGCTAAGAATAATTGGTTTTATTTTTGTGTATATTTAGTTGTTTTTATTTCTCATTTCAAGCAGTCATTTTATCATTTTAATATTGATCAATGAAATGGCAGATTTTTTTTTTTCTTTAATTTTCCTTGTATCAATCAGCCCTACTTGTTACAAATAATCTTGGAGACTTTGTTTTCTGTTCTTTAGTTTCCCCCTCTGTTCCACACACAGCCAAAACAAAAAGTGTTGTACACACTGAAAGTATCACAAAGTTATTTTGAACATCCATCCAGCAGGATGAAAACTTCTGTTTATAAAAACCCCCATCATACATCAGCCATAAAACTAAACTAAAGGGTTTTATAGCATTGTATAAATCAATTATGTCTTTGGGGACAGCAGGAAGAATGAATTGTCAAAGAAAGGTTCAGATGGCTCCGGCTCTCCCCTACACTCTCTGTCTTTCTCTAATGAAAATGCCAAAAGAACATGATATGACTGCAAGGGCAAGGGAAAGAGAAGGAAGACAGAGGGTCAGAGTCACAGGAGGAAAAAAGTTCAAGACAGCAGAATGGAGATGTGGCAGACGGAGCAG
Organism: Halichoeres trimaculatus; assembly: GCF_033239565.1. Lineage (NCBI taxonomy): Eukaryota > Metazoa > Chordata > Actinopteri > Labriformes > Labridae > Halichoeres > Halichoeres trimaculatus. Next base: position 23,131,518 of record NW_027437192.1, read on the forward strand.
GACTTGGCTGAAACTGATTCTATAATGAGCAATTTAAGAGAGAGATTATAAAACAGGCTTGAGCAAGGCGATAAGCACTGTGCGGTTTGACAGAAAACATTCATGTGAAGACAGAGAGCACGAACTCCTGCCTGCATCGTGTGGTTAGCATGTGAAGGATCTCATGCATATGTATGTCTCCATCTTGTACACATGTGCTTGTTTGCAGTGGAATGTTTACTCTTCCTTTGACCAAGACGTCTCATTACCAAATGTGACGGCTGGTGACGAGCGGCGGAGGAGGAGGAGGAGGGGGGTGGAGTCCATACAGTAGACCTAAGGATCAAGGCGCACTTAAGAAAAAAAAAAGAGAAAAAAATCAGCTCTCCACTCCAGAGAGGAGCCGCACTTGGTAATGATGTTGACTCAAGTCTGATCCATGTGTACACTTATTTCTCACTCCGCGTGCCTACAGAGGGAGGGTTGCGTTTGTGGATGTTTCATTTCGAGGAGTGTGTGCATAATAAGCCAAGTGACAGGGGACTAGAGTGAAATCTACGGTACACCAAGGCTGCCTGAGAATGTCTGAATAATGTTGCCTAATTGGTGCCCGATATGTTTGGGAGCAAACAGGAGTAAAGAGAGCAGTTAGCTATACTTAGCGGCAGTTTAGTCAGTGACAGAGCGGCCCGATGTTTCAGATTAGCCCGCCGAGGAACAGCTGTGTCTAGAAATACAAAACCAAACATAGCTCATGTAACTGCCTTAGCCCACTTTTTTTTTTTTTTTTTTCTTTTCTTTGGAGTGAATTCAAGCGTTTGAAAGACAAAAGATTTCTTTGTCGATTTGTGGACTTGCATCATGTCAAAGCATTCCTTATTGTAACGTTGCATCAGTAGATGTTTTCTCTGCTCTCTCATCATATTTCCCCCCTCCCCCTCTAATGCAAAGCAGCTGAGCAATTAGCTGTTTATCCTTAATAATTAAACAGAAATTCAAATTGTCAAAGGATTTATTCATCAGAAGACAGAGCCAGCAACACACTGGGGTGCCTGCAGGTGTGTGTGCATGATTACAAGGATTGTTCCTGAGTGACTCATTTCCTAGTTGTGTAAACGGAAATCTAGACCAGTTTAACCAACTAGCCTGGTAGCTAATACCAAGGAAAGCGTCTTCCTGTTCCATTTACAAACTTGTGCTGATTAAACAGGCCATTCAGAGTAAATACAGCCTTTATTTCTGGATCAATTTACAACCAAATGCATCACATTATGAGTTTCCATCTGTGATCTGTTTGTTTCATATAGAGAATAGAATAGAATAGAATAGAAAATACTTTATTTATCCCCGAGGGGAAATTCAGGATATATATCTAGGTAGAAGATCATTCATATGATAGCATCAGCTTTTATCAGTTGCGTCAGAGCATACCAGCATTTTAGGCCCACAATAATAAAAACAACAACAACAACTGAGGATAAGAATGTTTAATTGTTTAAAATTAGACATGCACTGACCGATTGGCTGGCAGTTCGATTGGTGCTGTTTTTCTTAATTTTGGGTGATCGATGAACAGTGATTGGTGATTGGTGATCAGGGATCGGTGATCGGCTCGTCCTCACATATGAAACTGATCTCATACACCTCTGTGAAGGTCTGACAGCCAGCCATTGTCACTTTTTGCTCGGCGACCTAAAGCTCAGGACACTCTATTGGTTGTTTGAATTTACACATAAAGATTTTATTTTTCCACAGGTATTGTTCAAACGATTTTCAATAAAATAAGATTGGATCATTGAAAGTATATGCTGTCAGTTATAAAAAATAAAGAATAAAAACCGGTATCGGCCTAGATCGGTATCGGCAGGGCATCGGCTAGGCTTCGAAAGACGATGATCAGCCAGAAAAATGTAATCTGTGCACCCCTACTAATGTTATTTACAGTTTTTGGCTGACTCTCAACATAAAGTGCTCTGAGGAAGTGGTTGAAAAGTTAAGAACACCCCTTCAGAGCCAGTGGTAATAACTGACTCCAAAAATACAGAGAGCAGCTAGCCTCAACATAAGGTTGCAATGAGGGATGCACGATATTATCGGCACGGTATCAGTATCGGATGATAAAAGCTTAAAAACACGTTTATAGGTATCTGCAGATATGAAAATTTCACAGCCAAGCACAGCCGATAAGGTGCTATTCAGTTAGGATTATTATTATTTGTATGTAGCACTTCATTTATTTGCACTGCAGAGCTCTGTGTCTGTCACCAGGTTGTTACAGTAGCTCTAAAATAATCAAATGCAACTTGGTTATGTTTAAAAATGCATTGTACATTTAAAGTTCATGTGATCTAAATAAATTATTTTTCTGTATTTCAGTACTGAATGTCTTGAGTTTGAAAAAATAATACATTTCTTATTTATGGTAAAATCAAATGTTTTTTGTCTTGTTTTATGTGTGTTTCTTAAACAAATAAGACCGTCACAATAAGAGTAACATATAAATTCCAGTACAGGATAGACTTAGCTTTCTTTACAGTGAAAAAAACAAACAAACTTGTGATTATCGGTATCGGTATCGGCCAAAAGGGGTTTCGATATATCGGCATATCGGATATCGGCAAAAATCCAATATCGTGCATCCCTAGTTGCAACCATCAGTTTTATTGAAAGTATAAAATGAATGAAAGGAATGATTGAAAAAAATGTTCAAGATTTCAGCTAAGTGTTAGCCGAGTGAGGTTTCAAAGTCAAGTTTAGCACACAGTACATGAGCTGATTGTAGAAGTAAAAAACTTTTTTTTAATTTTTCTTACAGAGGGTACTAATGATCAAAAACATTGTCAGTAAATAAAAGCATGGTTGAACTTTAAGTTTAACTAACTATGCATCACATATTACAACAGTGCCTGCCATCTCCCTACTTCACCTCCTACAAAAAGCCCACCAACTTTTCTTGCACCCAAGGCTAACCACAGGTTAGATAACTAAATAAAAAGAAAGACAAATCTAAGAGAAAATATAGACTTTTATTCAGTATGGATGGATTCATTGCACTGCCAACAGGCTTGATGTGCATGTGTGATATATGGCAAGCAGTGGCGATTGCTCTAAGACTGCAGGGGAAGCTCAGCTTCCCCCAAAAAAGTGGTGATATGTACTGATGTGTGTACATTTCATTGACAAATATGCGCTAGAATTCCTTCATCTTTTGTTCAGAATCAGCTACCTATCACAGGTAACTGGCTCCACCTCCTTCTCATTCATCCCCGCAGCGTCTCAGCGCTTTAACACAGTCAGAGCGTCTTCTGACTTCAGCGGGGAAGTGTAGAGTAGGTTGTTCCACTGTGGAAACTGGACAGTCATTGGATAAACGCTGGGCTTTGTCCAGCTCTCAGACGCTCAGCGTCTCTGGGGGTCTATGAGGCAGTGGGCTGGCCTGGACACTGGGCTTCTGCATGGTGATTGGATGATCTGTCTGAGGCCGAATCCCTTTTTGATTGACAGTGAAATGAGCCAGTCAGCGATCTTGAAGTATAACCCTCCACCGGAGCATCTTCTCAGTTGTTCTGGACTGATCCGGAGGCTTTATCGATCCCACAGGGAGTTTACCTTTCTTAAAAAGGACGAGCATTGAGAGAATAATGGTAAAATCCCTGGAAAAACACCTGGTTGGTACGACAGGGTCACAGATCATTTTCTTAAACAAGAACAGAAGGTAGAATTTAAGTTTAAATAAATAAACAAATTTATGATGTAGGCCGGAAAAAAATGAGCTTGCCCTCCTTGACTGACCAGCAGCCGCCACTGATGGCAAGAAATTGGCAAACAACAAAAAATAATCTTGTTCTGGTCTCTATCTTCACGGCTTGGTCTTCAAAAGCCTGAGTTGAGTCACAAGTATTGAAAAAAAAGATCGGAGTAAAATATCAGATTTATAACCAGCTTGGTTTCCATTACAAACACAAGTTGCATAATTACATTTTAATGATGGAGAGATTCTCTGAAGTAATTTGATTTGTTCTGATGATTATTGTGATCAAAAAGTATGCCTTCAGAAAAAAAGAACAATATGCACAATCATGGTTAAATGAACCTAAACTGAGTAAATGTAAAATAATGAGAGGAGAACATCTTTAATTATCTGAATACGAACATGTTATTTTAGTCCCACTAAACTGGAACCTTGGAAATCATAATGTCAAGAGGAGCTGAGATCATCTTATCAACAAATAACAATGACAATGTTGCTCCAAATGAAATCAAATGACTTCACTGGAGACCTCACACTGCTGTTTGGCAGAGCTGAACAACCCACAGATTAACGGCTAACAATGGAGACAGAAATAGATGTGTTTGTTGTATAGAAGAGGGAATATCTTATGTTTACAAACCTTCAGCCCCCCGCCTTGTAGCTAATTAAAATCATTATGAGGCCTTAAAATATTTCCTATCAATTTCTCTTCACTGCTTACAAATAAAAAAAGTCTCAGGCTGCTGAGTTTTAGATTAACAGAGGCATTTAGCCAGCTAAGATTCTCCAAAATCATTTTTCAAGTCAGAAAAAGTTTAGTTTCATAGATAATATCACATTCCGTTTCCTCAAAATGCTGCATAAGACGTTACGCTTGCCTTGACTAGCCATTGTGTTTTTCTGTGTGGAGAAAAATAGTAGTAACTGCAGATTTTTATCCTTATTATGCACTACTTTTATACCACAACTGCAAAAAAAGCTCTTGTGAGGAAGAAGAAGGAGGAAAAAAAATACAGAAAAACAAAACTGTGGCACATGAATGAAAGCGGGAACAACAATGACTCTGAAGCAAGGACAAGGGCCTTGACTGCCTCTCTACCTGATAATGCTTTTGATCTGATGTGACACAAGATGATGCTCGCTTGACAATTACCTCTCCGCAGCAGCAGCTGCAGCACTCACGAGAAGAAATAAATAAATAAATAGGTAAATAAAAAGCACTCTCACTGTTTCCCAGCCCACATACACTCAGGCGAACACCGACAACCGCTCTGCTGTCTCATTGTGCCATTTGCCAAGACCACTTTGACCAGCCTCCAACCTGTTGAACACAAAGCCTGCGATAAGGCGGATTTAGGCACCCTGGCTCTCTCTTTGTGTTTCCTGAGCGAAATGTCAACAATACAAGGTGTCTTGGGGAGTGGCTCAAACTAAATACCTCTCCTCTATCAGTCTGGCCTCTGATCCTCTTTGATGCCATGCTGTTCCATTAAAAACTCTGAAAGGATCTGGCTCCTTATCGCCCATCTGCTCTACCACAGTCATGCAACCGTTGACGACATACAACACACTCGCCTAAGGAAGTGTGCACACATGCCAGTGAGAGTCTACAACTTGCAGACGTAGCCACGTGCGCATGTGGTGTGTGTAAATATGTGTTCTAGCGAAGCTAAGTGGCTGCTGATAGTCCTCCTGGCATTGTGCAGCACACCTTGAGTGACGTGCGGTATTAAAAGTGTCACTGTTGTGCGACATTGCTGTGATAAGGAGCCAGTGAGAGTCATCCTCATTAAACATCAATCCTGATGCAGCTTGCAGGCTTGTTGCCCCAGGCGACACCCTGCACTGTGACACATGGAGAAGCAACTAATGCACAGAGAGAGAAAAAAAAAAAAAAAAAAACAGGAGAGAAACCGATTTTCCTGCACTTCTCTGGAAATTGTGCCCCTTTTCTGTCACTCTGAGGTTATTTGATGTTTTGTTTTGTGCATATCTGATTTACACTGATGCATGCTCTTCTTTTGACACTTCAACAGCCGAACATATGAGCAGATTAAGCCTGGTTAGACGTGCATGTGTTTGCTCATTTTGAGTCCTAAATTAAAGTCTAGTCATCTGTTTGGTATTACAGGATTAAAATAGTTTTGTTACCAATTGCAGATGGTGCTGAAAGACATTTGTTTGTTTTCCTCCCAGTCACTCGTTTCCAACATGACCACACTCACACACACACATGCACACACACGCACACAGTGACAGAAGAGGAGCAATATCGACCTCAGGTTGTTTTTAACCAGCAATGCTGATGGTGTAGATACTGTGTCAGTGTATCTAAATATACTGTGTGGTTGCAGTAGCTTACTTTTACATGTATGAAAAACTATATTTGAGCATGTTCTGTGTGATGTAAGCTTCAAAAAGTAACCCTCTCAAGTCTTGTTGTAGCTCTTTATTCCACAAAGCCACTGTTAAGTAAACACAGAGCCTGAAGACAGAATCATAACCATGATGTTTAACATTTACAAGGAACACAAATCAGCAACACTGGAGCACAGATAGAAAACACCTAATTAAGATACAATTCCATGTAGTACACATGTTGCACAGCAAACAGAGGCTAAAACGTAGGGCAATTAAAGGGGAAAAAAAGACATGCATTAGACTGTTTGTCCTTTCATTCTATTTTATTTGGACAGCCATAAATACTTAACTCTGATTGGCCAGTTCTTAATTGCAAACATCACAGCTGTCTGTAAGCACAGTCCTGCTGTGAAAAACATTGCCAAAGGAAACTTGATCATGAATCTTTTTGAAAAAATCTGGGGTCAAGAGCTTTGAGTCCCACAGGTGTTATTATGGCAAAAATAATTAGATTTTATTTGTAAAGTCACTGCTGGGTATTATTTAACTGATTTTTTAAGTGTTGTTGACGTGGCACAAGTCTGTAAAAACAATAAACAATGACAAGACTGGATATTTCTTGAAACTTTCTCCCTTTAATTTAATTAATCTATTAGTTTTATTTTTAAATCTTTATTTTTCTGTATTTGGATGAGATTTTCAATGTTTTTTTTTCTATTTATTATTATTATTATTATTATTATTATTATTATTATTATTATTATTATTATTATTATTATTATTTTATTTTAAATTACTTTTATCAAAGAGGAGAGAAAGTGGATAGAGCAGGATAAGGGGCAGAAGTGGGGACTGACATGCAGGGAAGAGGCCACAGGCTGGATTCTAACCTGGGACACATGTTCTCCCTTTGGATGAGATTTTTGTTGTTGAAAACTGAGTTGAGATCCTGAATCATGTGGAGAATATTTACCAAATTTAAACTTGGCTGGTTAAGTTTGGCAGTGAGACAAATGTTGGCAAAGTTGAGGGGTTTTTTTTTGGTTTGTTTCAAGGATAATTTGTTTAATCACATAATTTTTTATAATCATGGCAGGATTAGTTTTGATTTGAAATATTTGATCAGACTGGAAAACGATGCAATAAGGGCTTTAAATGTCTACAGACAGGATTTAATGTCCGTGCTGTTGAGCCCAAGTTTAAGTGTTTAAAAGTGTATTGGGACACCAGAGCACACATCATAATGGCAGGGCAGCAATGAGTTTGAATGACAGTAACAAACCAAGTTTTGTCAAATCAATGTCTGACTCAGCATTGTTAAACAAAAGTATTGTTCAAAAGAAAAAAGGAAAAAAAAAGTCCTTAATCCATTCATTTGCTTCCACAACTACTGCAGGCCTTAGACTGAGTCACATCTTTCTTCAATAGGTGATGGTGCTCATGGGTAATGCAGTCCTCAGATAAGACACCACTACTTGTCCATCAGGGATCACCTGATTCAAAACAGCATAAAAAAATTGCTGGCCAGTCACAATGGAAGATAGAAAAAGAGAGGAAAAAACAGCTCCCAGACAGACAGAGGAGTCAAAATAAATGCTAAACTAGGGATGGAGCTTAAATCAAAGAGTCCTGCTCAATCACACTAAACATCAGAAGAGTCGGAGATATAAAAACTGATTGTACAGATGAGAAAGAGGAGAAAATTATGTGAAATGAAACATACTTCGGATATTAAAGTGTCCAATGACTAAACAATAAAAAAAGGAAACCATTACTAACCCTGATAATGAGGACAGAAATATAATCAAATACATTCCACCATATTTTACCCAAACACCCGCAGGGACGTCCTATTTGATGTGAGCAGTGATCTCTAAGTTAGAGCATTTTAAGTGAGATACGAAGGTAACAAGGGTGAATGATCTTCAAAGGCCCACAGAGGTTGCAAAAGACATTCCAAAGCAACTTATCCTCAATTATAAAAAATGTACATGTTGAAAGTAGTTATAACTGAGCGTGATTCATTTTACATCAATAAATACAGGATTAGTGTCTGTTGGTCAAAGACAACAGTTATTTTCTTTCCTGTTTGCATCCAGGAAGTTCAGCATTGTTACATAAACACAGTTGCCTTTGATCGTATAACAGCCCTGGTTAGTTGTAAGTGGCTCTGCTGTATTTCAGACCTAATGTGTGACCAGTTTTAAGGGTCTACAGTGATGAAAATAGTTTGTTTCACTAACCAGTATTCTGGAGCCTCAAAACAAGATTGATGATGGCATAATTTAGGGGAGGGTTCTGGCTGCTGACCCCCACTCAGCCCTCTTGGAGGAAACACTGACAACGCAACATCAACAAACAAGCCAAACGTGGCATTTTATTGAGTTTACAATGAGTTTACAATTAAATAAATATTGCATTGGTCAATGGATCCAGATATCTGTGAACATAATAAATAAGTATGAATAAGTATAATAATAAAAGTAATAAAAAAATATATAATTTACTTGGTTTGATATTGCTTTATGTTTTTGACAAAGACATCTAGTGTCTCGAAATGGTAAAAGCAATGTTTTGAGCCATAACAATGAGCCTACATGTAACTTTTTATTTCTCTTCCTGTTGGAAAACATTTGTTTGTCAATAGTTTGTAGTTTTCAGTATTGTTTACAGAGAGCAACTTTGATATGTTTCTGTGAAGCTGAAATTCTGGTTTAAAACTTAAGTTTTATTAATGTATGCTAACCGCTAGCATAAATTCACAATTTTTCACATGTGTTTGCATCAAGCTAGCGCTATTTTTTTTTCTGTATCGTTTTTTGGTCCATGTATTGACCTAAATAAATAAATTCATTGCTTTTTATCATTTATCTAATAATGAAACAATTTAAGGAATGAAAACAGTTGAGATAATTACCGCAAATGGAGGTGCCCACCAATTTGTGTTGTGTTACTGATGATGTGCATTTTATACATTTCCTTTTTAAATTTTCCCATTCATTTTCCCATTATCGTCCAGTTGGAGTGACTTTCTACCTGTTTTAATGCATATTATTTTAATTTTAGTTTTTGATCATCCCAGGAATTTATACTTTCTATTATAGTGTCACTCTATTCTAACTATGTTAGTTTCAATGTTCTTGAGCATTTAAGCTGCAACTACTGCCTTACTGTAAGACGGCACTTTCCAGCTGTTGTGGGCACTATCGTTATCCCTGTTATAATCATTCCAGCTTACTTTCTCAATGTGCTTTCTGTTGCAGTTTTCTGTTGCATTTTTCTGATCAGCAATACTGAAAATATTTTTTTTAGGCTGTGATGCTGGAAATATATGCAATAACTGTTTTTATACTTACTCTCCAGATTGCGGTGAATGCAGCAGCTCCCCCGGACAGAAGAAACTGCAGATAAAGATTTTTTTTTTTGCTTTTGCTGCTTATATTTCCTCATAAGGCTTTGCAGTCTATAGTGAAAAACACTGCTTTTGCACATGTGTAGTCAAACTATAAGGAGTGTATTCTACAGAGAGCTCTCCTCCAATGTGTTCTCTGTATTTTTTATGATACATTATAAAATATAGATTTGGCATGTTTCCCATGTGTTTCTACTGTAAAAGGAGCTGGAAAGATTTGTTTCATCCATACTGGTTAGGAGCTTTGGAATCTCTGTTCAACAAACTCCATTTTCTAAGGAAAGAGTCCTGGAAAAAAGTAAACCTCCACCCTCATCCTACCCTGAGTCACAAGCATTTTAATGACATTTTTTATATTCTCTGGTAGATAAAGCCTGTGCTTGCTGCTGTAAACTGTGCATTGATATTGATCTTGCAAAATGAGGCGCTCCTGTGGAATTCCAAGCAAATTGAAACACCCTTTTTCCCCTTCATATGCTCATTCTGTCAGGTGCAAAATCAATCCCTTTGGAAAATGTGCTACACCACCTTGTCAGAAGTGAATAGTGTGCTTGCCTATTGATCGGTGTGATGCAGAATTATCAGGCTTGTCACTTCTCAAAAAGAGAGGAACTCTGGCATCTCAAAAACCAATCAAGTGTACATCAAACTGGTTTCCTACCTTGAGAACCTCCCTCCTTCTTTGGAGACTCAGCGGGGTTATCTCTATTCATGAGGCTCCACTGATCTTCTACCCTGCAGCATCTTTCCCCTCTTTTTCCTTCTACCTTCAACTCTTCCAAGTTCAAATGGCCTTTTCCCCTGCACCCAATCACACCGTTTAGCGAATGGTGTTTTGCGAATTATCATCAGGTTACCAAGCCCAACTGCAGCCATTCAGCAGCCATGTTGGATCCGGTTTTCATGGTGATTTCAGTCCAAGGGGTTGGCACCGATGAGGGTTATGTCCTGCGGTTGAATCATTTGCATGAGGGAACCAGCAGGGATTGGCTCTAAACGATCAGGGTCAGTGGAATAATACAGAGATTCACTTTTCTTTTTAATCAGTGCAGTATCCCGGGGCTTTGTGCAGGGCTGCTCTAAAAGAGAGTTATTGGGAGCGCTTCACTTTAAGTAGTCTCTCATGCTGAACATTTCGCTGAGAATCAGCACTATTGGATCAGAGCTGAATACACTCTAACCCCGTCCGGACAAGTATTAGATACCATGGATTCTCCTCTCATTGCTCTCTGCAACTCTCTCATCCATTTTTTTTCTTTTTATATCAACTGCAGCACAGCTTTACAGATGCCAGAGCCAAACCAGTGATGTTTAACAGCACTCCTCAAAAAGCTTGAAATTAATTTGTTTTCACGCATAAAATAGGTCTGGAAGAAAGTGTTTGGGTAACACAAATGTGGGCAAAAAGGAAGCATTACAATAAAACTAAGTGAGATTATTTGATTAGAGATTCATAGAAAAGTACATTTTTTTTTCAACATTGCACATCACTGATAATCTTGTCAAAAAAAAAATAAAAAATAATAATAATAATAATAATTATTAAATTCTAATGTATCTGTAAGTTCTCACCCCTTTTCACCCTTTTGAAAATAATTACAAGAGAAAAAAGATTCAAAAGACCTAAAAAGAACATATGCCAGGTTACAAAAAATAAATAAATAAAAATAAAAAAGTTACAAATTACCTAACATGAGAAAACAACTACAGATTACCTTTAAATGTCCCAAAACACCAAAGTGTTTTTAATTGGAATGAAAGCTCCTGTGAGAAACTATTTTTCTATTTGTGCTCATTTGGACAAAGTGGCTGACAGATTGGAAGTCAAGTTTTCAGACAAAAATATCTTTATTTTGCTTAGTTTCAACAACCTGATGTATTCATCACAGAAAAATACAAACAAAGTGATCCACCCCATTATCTGACACCCAGCCCCTCTTCGAGTTTTGAGAAACAATGTGACAAAAAGAAAAAAAAAAGTGTTATAAAAGTTTATGTCAAAAGTCAGGTTTGCTTCTGCTGGCCAAACATTTATTTTTTTTTTGGTCATATTCTAGACTAGTGACCCTGACGATCTGGAAGAAAATGTTTAGATTGTTCTCCTGCACAAGGGATCCAAAGACAACAGCTGCTGCTGTTTTGTTTCTGTTTTTCAACAATAGTGAGACTGATAGAAGTACTAATCTGTTTATGTGTGCTCACAACAAGAGCTGATCAAATTTTTGCACATTGATAAACTTGCTGCTAAGCTGAAACTTAAATTGGGTTTCTTGTTGATAAATAAGTTATTTTTTTCTCTATAAGTTAGAAAACATTTGATCACCACAACATTTTTACCCTTGTTAGACTATGGAGACCTGCTTTTTATGAATGCTTCTAATCAGTTTTTAAAGAAATTAGATAATGTATATCACTGTGCCCTGCCTTTTATTACTGGTTGCAGCTATCAAGTTCATCACTGTTTCCTATATGCAATTCCACATTGTCCTTCTTAGTACGCTCGCAGATACTCTCATTGGCTGATTTTCATTTATAAATCTATTCTTGGACTTCTTCCTACATACCTGTGTTCACACATGAGTAGAAACCTCAGCCGATATGGCCTGCGCTCTCAGGACACCATACAGCTGCATGTCCCAAGAGTAAGAACTGAACTGGGCAAAACTGCTTTTGCATTTTCTGCCCCGTCTGCCTGGAATGATGTGCAGAAGGACTTACAGTTGACACATCTTGTAACTCTAGGGGAATTTAAAACAATTATATAAGACAGAGAAATTAGCTCAATTGGTTCTTGTGGCTGCACTGTGTAATTATACATTCCTATTTGTTGTCTGTATCTGTAACTGAAACTTGTTTTATTTCAATTTGTGCTGCCATCTTGGCCAGGTCACTCTTGAAAAAGAGGTTTTAAATCTCAATGAGTTTTTTTTTTTTTTTTTACCTGGTTAAATAAAGGATATTATTATATATATCATTATAAATTGCAACAAATGCCTCCCCTTGGTAAGGGTGAGAAATCTGTATTGCACTGGTGTTGGTTCTTCTGGTCCCACACCATTTTGTTTTTGCCCCAGTCACATCTTTCCCCTGAGACAACGTTGAGGCAGTGCACTCTGATCACAGCATGGATTATAAGTATAGAAAGTGAGAGGCTGAAGATCCTGCTAAGGGGCTCAAGATTCTTTTTTTTTTCTTTTTTGTCTTCAAAACCTTGCTTTCAAGACAACTAGGTCATGTTGAAAACATCTAAACATACCATAATATGGATTTTTTTTTAGATTTGCAGATCAAACATCAGCAGTGAGGTTTGTGACAGGACTGAGTCTTTAGTGCTGATCTATCAGCCTGTGAGAGCTTACAAGACTTACTCCTGTGTGTTCAGATCAATAGCAGGTGGTGCAATAACCCAACAGTGATGTATGAACAGGCATGACAGCACTAAGCTTTCACAGAAGCATCTCTTTTATAAAAGATGAAATGTTCCAATTAAACAGAATACACAAATTATGAGAGATGTGGTATGTTACCCAACTATTTCCGTATTCAGTGTTCTGTGTTTTCCCTGCTTTTAATGGTACATGTTGTCTGAATGTTCCTAAACAGGATGCTGTTTTCTCAGCGGTTCACCCTTTGTAAAAGATTTATTGTCCTAAATGTTTAATGTAATCATTCACATAATGAATAGACCAAAGTGGTGTGTTGTTTATGGTGCAACATCATTCAGTTTGTGGTTAAGAAATCTAATGCACTGTAATTTACGTTGCACCATATATTATGTTTTAGCTCCGTTTCGATAAAGTTTTACGACACAATGTTTCGTATGTCATGTGCATGTCACATTCTGCATATATCTCAACCTGGTACTTTCATGTAGACAGGATACAAATGTGCCTCAGTGACGGAGTGCATTTCATTTTTCCTTTAGTATGCAGTCCACACGTGACTGCATGCTTCGAGGCCACATTGTATCATCACTCCACCACACGAAGTGATGATGTGTGAAGTGAGAGGTGAGAGGGAAGTGCATATTTTGATAATGAGAAGGGGAAGGAAAAAAAACAGCATGGGGAAAGAGAGATGAACAGACAGTGCTGTTAGGTTTGCTAGCACACTATAGTGTTTTGTTTTGTTTTGTTTTGTTTTGTACATATCTCAGTGCTTGTGACACTTTGCATTATTTGAGTCATAAATAATTTAAAATAAAATGTACATAAATTCATAAATAAATGGAGGACTCACAGAAATGCAATGACACATTCTGTAAGCCAATAGGCCTCTTTAACACTACTGAGAAGGACATAAGGACATATTTCTAACATGGAAAGGATAAGTTTGACACAGACTGAAAGAAGCTCCCTCTAGCTGCAAGGAAGAGCCTGCTTGATCAACTAAATGACTAAATGTTGACAGCCTTGCTAGGTAAGACCAAAATAACTAGCTTTTTTGGTTATTGCAAGTGTCTTTTTCTTTCCCGAAATGCCAATTGCATTTTGTGTCTAACATGCAACACAGCAACCCCCCACAAACTTGGGCTGTCGCTCTGGTTTATGACTACCCTATCCTTCAGTGAAGAGCTAATATGTGTTGACAGTGTGTGATTAAAATGACATGGTATATCCCATAAAACTACTTGACTGGAGCCATTCATAATCAACACAGACTTTTGGACATTTACCTGAAAGACTGAAGGCTGGTGGTGTTAGCTCTGCTAACATTAGCTTCACATGGTAAACACTTGTAGTATATTTTCCCAGTGCTTCGGGCCTCCTGCAGTCCTTGTTGGGATGGTCCCCTAATTCCTCTGCATAAAGTCTCCATAACTGCATTTTCTAATACCTCAATCTTAGATTATTGAGAAAGAAGACATGGGGCTCTAATTTCGTAGACCAGGCACAAGCGCAGGCGATTTACTGATAACAGCTGTTTGTCCATGTGTATTCTTGTTATAAAATCTCAATTTTTCTGGCTGAAAATTTTTTTTTCTTGATCTCCTATCAGTCACACCTTTACAGCTCGCCAGGTTTGTTGCAGTTTATGAGTGGTAGACGTGCAGTTTGAGTTTGTTTGATGGGGTTTTCCAGGAGGTTCCCTTTCATTATGACGTAATCTGCACCTGTGCCTCTTTTTATTTTATTTATCTATTTATCCTTTATTTATACAGGTTAGTCTCTTGAGACTCGCATCTCGTTTGCATGGTGTAATAAGTCAACTGTCCGGTTATTTGCAGTCGTGCATGCGGCTAAACCTGCTGCCAAACGGGTAGTTCCATAACAGAACATTAGGACTAATGGTCCCGTCTGTTTAATGACTGACCGTGCATATGGGCCAGGTCTTTAATCTGGCTTGAAATTATCTAGTGCTTGTCCAGCTTGTCCAACTTTAGCATGTGGATTGAAGGAATCAGGGATTGAACCAACAACCCTCCATTAAAAACACATTGAAAACCTGCAGCAGTCTTTTTTTTTTTTCACCGTGCTAAATTTCATTTTAATACTGGGTGTCTCGTTTTTGCCAAGCCCTGTAACCCCTACAAATATTTCATTGTCTAAATCCAATGCTGCTTTAATGATGTATTCTAACTCTTAACTTTACATCAGTGGAAAAACCTTCAGTAATTAACCTTTTACAACACTCAAAGTTGTGCTTTATTAGGAGGAAAGAAGCAAGTTCATCTAACAGGGAGAATCAAGCACTTGCGAAAGCTTTATGTGAATAAAATAACTGAATCTCTCAACTGTTTATCACTTAACAAACACCTCACAGGCTAGTGTAGGTCATCTGACAGGATCACTGCAAATAAAGGCAAACCTGAAGAGAAATACTTTCACCAGTCTCTTTTAAAAAGGTAGAGAAATGTTTGACACTCAGCTCCTTTAAATATCAATGTGAGGTGAGAAAGACAGTGAGAAGGGCCACATTGTTTTTAAAAAAGCTTAAGGCTCATCAGACTGACAATGCTTGATTGTGGTGTCACTTTTCAGACAGGCAAACCTCCACCCTCCTACACCAACATGCCATCTACCATCCCTCTATTTTTTGATGGTCCCTGTAGTCTGCAACACCGGGCCACTATGGGCTCAGAATTGATTTTAATCAGGGCTGTCAGTGGATCAATGGCAGTTTATTATCCCCAGAAGGAGCGGTGGCAATGAAGCTCAGCCCCCCCTTGGGAAGTGTAGTTTCACCAGTCTTCATCATCCAACCTGCTAACACTCCTTGGGGAGCATCTGGTATGGGAATTGCCATTTTTATTGTGCGCTGTAAATCTCATTGTTATTCTTCTGAAATGTGATGGTTGTGCAAATGTTGATGTCATGAGGGAAAATTGAAAGAAGTGCAGAGCAGGGTGGGTTTACTGAAAGAAAAAAAAAAGAAAAAAAGAGAGAGAGCACATTTGTGTTCTGTCAGATGTAAAGCAATGTGGCCAAATGTGGATAGACAAAGAGACCTACACAGCAGAGCAATGGTTGTTATTTGTCAGGGTGATGGAACAAAGTGTTTCTCAGCTAATGCCGAATGTTTGCGTGCACCATGTTCCTGTGACAAACAACCAAGTGGTGGCATTTAAGGAGCAGCATGTTGTATTAGGGCCATTTAGAGAGCTGAGAGTGTGGGTTTCCAGTTGCCCAGGTGACTAGACCATAGCTGTGATTAATTGCACTTTGTTAATAAGCAACTCCTACAATGACTGCCCTCCAGAGCAACTTCAGGCTATGTTGACAGCAGAGGTATATCTAAAAGTGCACACACATGTTATTTCAGCCAAGTCTTTGTGCCTCCACGCCATTGTTCACCATCATATTCACTGGGGGGTTAAACTATTACAAACAAGTGAGGTCTCTCCCCAATATCGTCCTCATTCCTCACTGTCCCCATCGCGAGTATTTGTCCAATGATATATGAGCTGAACCTAATACTGTTCTCACCAACCCAATGTCCTGATTACAAACAATTATTCATTGTTACTTACAGTAATAAAAGGGTAATGGGGCCTCATAAATCTGCTAGCTGGTACCAGAGGGGTGTTGCCAGTTGATCCCACTGGGGGATGCAAAATGGGGCGGGTGAGGATGGTCAACGTCAATGTCAAACGTTTGACCCGCTTCACCAGTTCTGGTCTGATTGACTTTGCCATAAAATGCATCACATTATTGTTTAGTAAATGGCCCTAGTGATTAATCTGCAATTGAATTTATGTGGTCGTCTCAAAGGAAGCTAAGTGACAAGACATAAAACATGTGAGTTTGTCGATAGCAGAAGGGCACAGGGTTAAGATGTATGCTAACAAAGCTCTAACTGGATGTACTGAATGTCTTTGATTAGATGAAAGGAGGTCTTGAAGTGTGGGGAATCAGATTATGGAGCATAATAAAGAAGGTAATGCTAAATTATCTGCATCAAGGTTGATGCTTTCAATTACATACAAGTGCTGATGCTGTAGAAACATATGATTAGCACATGTCAGGGGGAAAGCGTTTGATGTGCAATGTCAGGAAATGAAAAAAAAAAGAGAAAACAGGGGAGGAAGGGAGGGAGGTGGGCAAAAAGATCTGTATCATTTGAGCGCATGATGTGGGGCGCTAATTTGAACTGGAATTAGATGCAACATTTTCTCATCATGTCAACCTATTTCCAATTCCCAGGCCTGTCCTCCCACGCACGCACGCATACTCACGAACGCTGGATTCCTGGGCTACCCTGCAACAGAACGGCAGTGTTACCATGACGCTGCTGCTGCTGCGGCGGTCAGTCATCAAGGACAGCTCGTTGAAATTCTAATCGTCGCTCCTCCTCGGCTTCTCCCTCACTTTGCCTCCATCCTTCCTAACCCCTCTCCCTTTCCGCGGCCAGGGTGCAGCGGCCTGCTTTTGTTAACAGTATTACATAAGAGTCTGAAGAGGAGCAAGACTCACAGTGAGATGGAGCGGGATGTTAGGCACAAATGCAAAGAGAGAAGACAGCCAAGACTGTAAAAATGACAACTCATGTATATATATTACACAGATAATCCTCTGTAAACCACTTATTATGTGCCTTTGTAAAACAGGGATAAAATGATTAGGGGGCCATTTGAAGAGAACCCCTTCTGTTGCACAAAATAACACACAAACATCCCTCTTCTAAAGCCATGATGACTGCCAGGAAGCACTTAGCATCGCTCTGACCCCAGTGTTTATTGCAAGGATGGAAGAGGGATTATAGAAATATCTAATAAGGGCTACATACGGAGGAGAAAGGGGCTGATGGATGAAGGGAAAGGCGGATACTTAAGTAGTTTGTGAATGGAAAGACCTCTGATGGACTGCATGTCCGTCACTTCAAGGACAGGTTTGGGCCCATGGTGGTGGAGTGGGTGCACATGGGATGATATGATGTTCCGTGTGAAGTGGGGGGTTGGCGGGTAGGAAGTGGTGGTTGGTGGTGGGGGGACGTAATGCGATAAGTGGGCCGTTTGATTCAATCCTTGTCTGCGCAAAACACGTGTTTCATTCTGCTTCATTTAGCCCCGCCAAGTCCAGACCATGGGACTCCCACTTATGAAACACACTGATACATTCTGAGGCAGGAAACACATGAAAACACTCTTTGGTGGCATGAATATCCATCAATATAATATAATGGGCCTCAAATGCTTGCACTGATTTCTTTCAGTGACAGCAACAAATGCACACTCACACACACACACACACACACACACACACACACACACACACACACACATGTATATGTGCAGAGACAGGGCTGCACCTGCCTTTGGTTGGACCATTAACCACGCTGAGAGGGAGGAAAGTCGGGGGTAGTGGAGTGTCTCTTATTCCAACAATCAATCATACATTAGCCAGATAGCGTATCCAACTGAGCAGGCTGCCAACTAGACGGGAGACAGAGACGAGGAAAACACCACCCAACACCAGGGGCCCGATTCATATATATAGTATATAAATACGGATACTCTTTTAGTGAAGGGTCTAGCTGTGTGAACACAAAGGTGGTTCTTTTAAATCTGATTGATATATATTTTGATCTCTAACCAAACAGTGAGCTTTAAAATGCCCATTCATTAACTGTTCATCAATTTATACATTCTGCTTGTGAAGACTTTTTAAGATCTGTCAATTAACATTTTCTCCATGAAAATCATCAAGGTCCTTCAACATAGTCAAAACATCTGTGTCTATTTACACACACACCAGGAAACCATAACAGTTTTGTTTTTGTTTTTTCTTTCAGTCTCAATCACAGTTTCAATCACAGTCATTTTAAATGTTAGAAAATGATCATGAAAGGAGTTTAGAATAATTATTTTTTGCAGTAATGATAAATGTAAAACTTCGCAAATAAAATTCAGTGAAATTTCACACTGAAACATCAAAGGTGCATGATTAGTACAAGTTTGGCCTATGAATGCAAACTGAAAAAGAGACCTTTAGTTACAACATCAAAACTTTTTTTTCTTTTTCAAATTCAATAATTTTAGGTTAAAAAAATCAGTGGATAAATAAATGAATGAAGAAATCATTCATGAGATGGTTGCAAACAAAACCTGCTGCTTGTTCCTTTGATTCACAAACTTTAATCTGCAGTCCCACATTTGTGTCCCTCATCTATCCTAAATTGGACATAGCCATTTTTGTGTGGCTGAAGTTTTTAGAGTTGAAGCGTCCAGTACATCTGAAATTCACTTTTTCAAAAATCAAAGGACATGGATTCTTCTCTTCAGCAGCCAACAGAAGCCACATTAACTTCATGTTGTTCATTTTTTAATCATGTTTTCAGCTCTAAGAACTGTGTCTTTTGATGTATTTTTTGAGCTTTTAGCTTGCATGCTTCTCGTCACTTAATGAAAGTATCTGCCTCCGTATATATATTTATTTTATACTTTCACCGACAGATTTGTATCCAAACTTGCCCCTCAAAATTTTCATTTTTCTCCCCTGGCCCATCACCACTAACATGATAGGATATATATTTTACCTGCTTTGACTCTTTATTTTAGTATTGTCTGTATTGCCCAGTGCTGGTACCACAGATTTGTTTTGGAGAATAATGTTTGTTGCAGAGACAGTATTTGCAGTCAAAGTTTCATTTTCAGGAGAAGAGTACTGTGAGACAGCTTCTTATGACATTCAATCAATTCATGATCTTCCTCTTTTCATTACCCTCTCAATTACTAAAAAACAACATCAACAACAAAGATTTGCTAACTGGCACATACCACAAAGTCATCTCCAAGGTGGATTATGAAACAATGTTAATGCAGTTTAAGTTGTGATGAAGTATCCAAGTTAGTGTAGAGTCAGATGATAGGTCAACTGGTAGAGCGGCAAAGTGTTCCAGGTGAAAACACTGATGTTGTATCACCTGATACTGGTGCATTGCTCAGTTCTCTTTCTTGTACTTGTTTTACAGGAGCACTTAAAGAGAGATAAGTTTGAGCTAAGCAAACACATCTTGTGTTAACAATGCCCACCTGAATTGTTTGCTACACTGAGATTGAAAATACAAATGAGCTTGGATCAGCAGTGCTGTTTAATGTGACTGCTGATCACAGGAAAAATAGAATAATATAGAATACGTTTGTTGTTAGCAAATTCATGAATGGTTTGCATTGTAATTTATAGAAAAAATAAGGACACATAATGTTAAAGGACTTAAAAGTTACAGACAAGTGGGATTTCAGCTTTAAGAGCCATGTACTGAGACTTTTCAAGGCTCCACTGGGAGGTAGGGATGAACAGTGTGTATTTACTGCCATTAAAGTTAAGCTTTTAAAGGTTGAGAAGATCTACAGGAGTTCTCAGCAGGATATCCCAACTGGATTCCCATTTTCTTTCTTTCTTTTTTTTTTTATTTTACACCCTTAGTTTACTCAGCTCTTTCTTTTATTTTGCCACAGTGCACATCCTGTGTCAGCAGAAATACAGCAGTCAGCTCCACAGACAGCAACAAATGCCTCAGTGAGAAGATTCTTGATTCATGTTTGCTTTTCTGTGTTCTGACATTTGTAAGTATTAAAAATGCATGAATCCTCCTTTTTCTCCCATCCAATAAAAAAAGTTGCCACTGCAGCATCAGTGGCCTTCCACCAGGCTAATGATACATGATGTGGAGCCATAAAGCTCCGTTTAATCTCACAAAGCAGATGCTCTTATCTCATCTGCAAGTAAACACAATGTGTGTGACAGAAAGAAAAAAAACAAAAACAAAAAAAAACAGGTGGAGCCCTGCTCGTTGAGGAACAGGCACATGGTTTGTTGCACTTAAAGACAGAAAAACAAAACGCACACACATATTAATTTTATTGAAATATGGTAACAAGTTCATCAAGTGTAAGTTACAACAAATTTTGAAGCTATTTACAAGCTAGCCAAGCATGACTAAAGAGGTCTTTGAAAGTCATGACAAGGCTGACTGATCTAATATGTATAAATTGGTAAAATAACAGAATCCCATCTGCATATCATAAGTGAAGGATTGATGCATGATGGTATAGAATTTACATTTTAGTATTGTGTAGTGAATCTGTTACTGTTCATTTTGCACTAGTAATGCGCAGCGGATGAACACAGGGTACACTGCAACATAATCACAGCAATTTTTTGCCCTATTACCCCTGTCACACAAAAGTGAGCACAGTCCCAATACTGTGAGGGTTCTCCTGATCAACTTGCCAGAGCCACTTGGTCTCAGAGATTCAAACTAAACTTGGGACAAATTTGAAGCTGCTAAGATTGACACAAGCAGAGCTTCACTACCACCAACTGACAAATACATATTTCATCCACAGCTTGTGCCCAGCCTATAGGGAGGGCAAAGCTTGTGTCCTGCCCATCAGATAGATGGGTAACTGATGGTGGTTTCTAATTTGATTCCTGCTGCAATCAGAAAACCATTTTCCAGTTTAAGTATTTTATGTTCTGTGGTTTAATATCACAGGTAGAGTTAAACTAGGAAATGTTTACATAAAATTACCATTTCTATGAAAAGAAAACTGTTTGAAAACTGATGGCAATTATCTTCTGTAAAGCAGTGTAAACACACTATTATTTCACGGCATCAAGGAAATGTCAACATTAATTTATGTTAAATCAAATCAAGAGCAAATCAAGCAACCTAATGCTTACACAAATGCAACAAAATGAAGTTTCTCATCAACTTCAATAAAGCATAAATATCACATTGTTAACGTGTATCAAAACAAAGAATAAATGTGTGTTAAAGCTCATATGAAACAGAGAGACTTCTAATCACAGTACAGCTTAGGGTGGAAATGAAACTCACCTATGCATCATTAATCAGAAGAGCCTGACAGAAAATGGTGGTGCAACCTACCACATGTTTTGCACAGCTGCGTCAACATGCTGCTCTCCACCACTGGCATGCTGGATTGTGATTGGAAAGTAGGGTTGGAGATATAGCCTCAAAATTGTATCACAATTTTTAAGGAAATTTGTGACAACAATATTTATGACAATATAGAGGGGACAACTTATTATTAGTGGTTGCTGCTTCTGAATAACAGCATTTTATTGCGTACGCAGTATGGGAACCACTTTTCCAATCATTTACCACTACTACACATGCTTGAAATGTAAATACAGTAAGTAGGTCAGATCCAGAGGAAATCTGACGTTTTGGAGTAGGAAAAGTTAATCTTGCAGGTAAAAAAACGTAATAATTCTATACGACATAACACATTCTTTCTTTAAGGACACCAACAGCCAGCCAGTATGAATTGGCACGCCCAAAAACCGCAGAACTGTGCTGTGCGGCGCTCAGGGGGGGTAATGCTGATAGAGTGTTTGGACCTTCGGCTCCACCACATGTTCGTCATAGAGGCAAAAACCGCTCCCATGATAATGTAGCATTCATGTCCTCCTCATGTGTCTTCATAGCCTGGTTGTATTCAGCCGTGTGTTTCAGCTTTAGGTGGTGGAAGACGTTTTTGGTGGTGTCATCCTTCCTGCACTTTTTGCAATGTGTGTTGCTGCGTGTCTGATCTTGGGTCAGCCAAACCATCTCCACATCACTGAGGTAGCTCCTCTTTGAGGCACTAAATCCTCATGTGAGAGTGAATTTGATGCTGCTGTGCTACTTTCGCTCTCAGCTACTGTTGTTTCGTACACAGCAGGGGGAGTCATACGTCATTGTCTCTGCACTGTAAAAATCGCAAAATGACAAATTTATATCTTCAAAAAATATATATACTGGTATTATCAAAGACAATATGATATGGCACACCCTTTTTGGAAAGTATTCACTGTCAACTCTTAGTTGACTGGCGACCTGTCCATGCTTCTTTGTATCTTACAAGCTGGGATCAGGGGCAACAACCTCCTCTGCCTCTGCTTCAGCCTTATCTGCGCCACATTGTGGCTGATGGATGCTGTATTTACATCCTAGGTGGGTCAGGTGTGTGGGAAGACGACACACTGGGGCTTTGATTCAAAAATGAGAAGCAATTTCATCTGTAATTTACCACCAAAAGAAGTCCACTCAGTTACCTTTGACCCCTTTGGACCTTTTTTACCAAAGAAATTCTAAGAAACAGAAGTAAAGCTTCACCAAGCTCATCAAACTCTTGCTGCATCATGAGAGTGACATCCACCTGTGACCCTTCTCCTACCCAGGCATGATTCTAATTGAGCGTTTACGGCACATGAAATACGATGCTTTGCTGCACTCCATCACCACAAGGTGGGCAGAGCGAGGCAATGAATAGACCCTGGTGTGACAGTAGTGATGACGGTTGATCTTGCCCTGCAGGAGATGAGTTAGCAATTTCATGCCAGCAGAAAACACCCATCACCATTAGAGAGCTGCACTCACTGAAGAATTGCTGCCATTTCCATCATTTTGACAATACCAAAAGGGAATCAAGACGAGAGAGAGAGATTACTTGGTGTACTGGGAAGGGGAAAGTTAGACTTTGAAGGCGGGAAAATGACAAATAACGGGAGAATGTGAGATGGTGTGAAGTGGAACGGTTAAGTGACTGACACAGGAGCTGAGAGCGAGGCTTGCTGTTGGTTACACTTTAATATGAAGAGTGAAAAAAGGGTTCACAGCCAAATACCAGAGGAGTGTACAGTGAAGTTAGCTTAGCTTTCTCCTGCTACTAACCAAGTAACACTGGGAATGCATCTGTGGTTGGATACCATTTATGCCTCCGGATACTGCTTCAACTTAAGTGATTTGATCATGTGACCAGTCACCAGTTAATAAAAAAACACAGCCATTGAAACTAGATACTGTTAATTTTAATAATACCAACAAGAACCATATGATAAAAGGTGAATCATTCAATTTCTGGCAAACAAAAACACTGTTTGCAAACATTAAGGGATGGGAATCGAAAACCGGTTCCTGTTATGAATCGATAATAAATGTTTCGATAAGGGATGCATGATATTATCTGCACAATATCGGTATCGGCTGATAAAAGCTTAAAAACACATTTATCGTATTGTCAGATATGAAAGTTTCTGCCAATAGGCACAGCCGATAAGGTGCTATTCAGTTAGGATTATTATTATTTTCCATCTGAAGAATAAGCTCCTGAAATTAAATGTAGCACTTCATTTATTTGCACTGCAGAGCTCTGTGTCTGTCACCAGGTTGTTACAGTAGCTCTAAAATAATCAAATGCAACTTGGTTATGTTTAAAAATGCATTGTACATTTAAAGTTCATGTGATCTAAAGAAATTATTTTTCTGTATTTCAATACTAAATGTCTTGAGTTTGAAAAAATAATACATTTCTTATTTATGGTAAAATCAAATGTTTTTTGTCTTGTTTTATGTGTGTTTCTTAAACAAGTAAGACCGTCACAATTAGAGTAACATAGAAATTCCAGTACAGGATAGACTTAGCTTTCTTTATAGAGAAAAAAACAAACAAACTTGTGATTATCGGTATCGGCCAAAAGGGGTTTCGATATATCAGCACATCGGATATCGGCAAAAATCCAATATCGTGCATCCCTAGTTTCAATCCATCGATATCATTAGCCTTGGTGCAAGGCGATTCCCTTATCATTTTTTTACATTGTGCCGGAGCCGCCGGGCCTTACGTCAACTAGTCTGCTGCAGCTATCTTAGCTTAGCAGTAAGATAACATTTCCCAAGAAAACTCTGATTCAGGATTTTCAGCTTGAAGTTGTACTGAGGAACTGGCTTCGTAAATAAATGTACATCACTCTCTCTCAGGAGATTCATATTCTGTACATTCCAAATGGTATAAATCACCTTATTTACCAAAATATGCTAGCAGTTAGCATTGATCAGAATAACTTCAGCTTCAGAATAGAATTTCAACTTTCATCACAGAAACATATCACATCAACTCTTCAAAAGCTAACAGGCATTTGACAGGCTCATGGCTGACTCCATACCTATGGAAAGCTTCCAAACAACTTAAACCATTGCTATAACCACTTTGATACACTAGATGGCATACTTGAGTTATTAATATATTACAACACAGTAGCTACATCAACTTCACACTGTGTGCAATTTTTACCTGTTTCTGTATAACTATGCCCAGAAATATCCAGAATCAGGGACCAATTACATTTTATTCACTTACAGTTTAAACTCAATTAAATGTTGCTGACACAGCAAACATGTAAAGCTACTTTTTGTACCAAGAAAATTCACAACAGGAATTGATAAGGGAATCTATAAAGAATCAGATCGATAAGCAGAATCAATAAGGGCATCGGTATTGACATAGTATTATCAATTCCCATCCCTACAAGCATTTTGTTTGCGTTAACTGTTTCATTCAATATAATCAGATGGTATTTACCAGAGAGAGAACTGTGGCTTTGATGTGTTTCTATTGTGTTATTCTGATCCAAAGGCCAGCAGTGGTCATGATTTCAGACATTTCTCTCTCTTGAGGCTATTCCTGTCCTTAATTAAGCTTGGGAGAATACAGGTGGTTATATTGATGCATTGGCACTTATTTCCCATTACCCAGGTTTCAGGAAGCATCAGTGGAAAATATTGACACTGGCATCTCCAATGTGCTGACACTGTTATTGGTATCGGTGTTGTCTCCACGTTTACCTTCGTTCAGTTTTGGCCAGAGGCCACCTTCAGTCATGTCTTTGGCCTTTTATTTGTGTTTAGGTCAATTTTGATCTTAGATGAAGAAGCCTCTATTGACATGTCTTAGCAACAACCCAGCTATACTGACACTGGTTTATTTTGGCACGGATATCCTGCCTGTTTTTGTATTTTCATAACTGGATTCTAGTTTTGAACGTTTGATCAAAATTTAAATCTAAACTTAAAATTTAAATGGGGCAACCCTTTCTTAAACCTTTACATTTGGAGCCTTACATCTGTTCGGGGAAGCCATAACAGCACTTTTGGTTCTGGTATGTTTCTTACATGAATACTGATCTCAACAACTTGACTCTGCTCTGTCTTCTTCAGACGCTCCTTTTCTATCTTACTCTTTCTTCTCTCTGTGCTACTTTGTGTTTAGCCCCAAGACAGGTCCTCAATGGGCTCTTAACTAAATGGGATCTTTGCTGAGGCCATTGTTGAGAGCTGGGCCATGGCATAGACTGCACGCTCCAATAAGCACTGCAAACACTAAAAGGTAAAGGCCGTGGCCTTCTGTCCCAGGGCTGTCAGAGGGTGTGTGTATAAGAGAGGGAAAGACAGTTAAAAGGCAGATGCCGAAGCAGTTATCAATAATGTTTCACAAATGGCAAATTTATGTTTTTTTATGTACTCTGAAGCACAAGCGTTGACCTTGAATACCCTCTCGGACTTACTCTTACTTGGACAATGTTAGATGAGTTGTTTACATTGAAGTAATGAGCACAAACTGCATCTCTGCAAAAAGAACTCAACCAAACACTCCAGCTTCATGGACTGTTCTTAAAAGACCCTCACGTTTGGGCTCAGATTTAGCCTCTAACAGTCTATCTATAATTCATACATGTGCCATCTTTTAATAGCAAAGCTTGAAAAAGGAGTCACAGCATGTTGCTCACTGACACAGAAAGGAAACATGCTGCACACACTGAATGCAACTCATTCTCAGTGTTCATTGGGTCATGAAATATTTAAAGGAGTATGTTGCATGTTTTTATTGGTCAGACAGATGGATTCAGTGAGGGCAGAGTTCTGTTGCAGGAGAAGTAAAAATTTTCATACTTTAAGAAGCACAAAAAAAGAGAAAAACATGTCCTTACATTGTTCAGAAAGTGGAGTGTGTAGTAAAGTAATGTACAGATGGTCAGTTAATTTGTAGAAATAATTAATAAATATGATGCATATAGAGCAATCATGCTGCCTTTGTCAATTCCAATATTAAATACCAGGGTTATTGTCACTCAATATAATCTGCTATTGGTGTGTTTACATTCATTAAATCTAGATGACGATGTGCCATACTGACAACAGAATCTATTTCCTTTGTCCACTGTGTCCTATTTGTCCAGTTTGTACACCAACGTTTCAGTTTTTGGCAAGTTTAAATATTTCCTAACAGCAGAAGGTTGATTTGAAATTAGGGACATAGAAAAGGTGTATTGTGTTTGAACGATAAACTAACAAAATTTAGTTTTGTCAGTCCATATCACTGAGATTACAGCATAGAAAAAAAAATAAGTAAATAGAAAAATCTTTTGAAAATGAAATGGTCATTTACTTGAAATACATATTTTGAGTACTGAAAAACAGGGCAACAATTGTGTTAAATGACAGAAATCAGTTTTTTTCAGAACACAAGGTAGTGTTTGAGGCCTTGGTGCCATGATTATAATAGATGGAGGAGAAATAGCATTTTCCAAGTGGTATCCTTCAGAGGTCCTTTAGAAATTCAATCATGCTTTTTGTTCTAAGCTTTGATTCTCCTGACAATTTACTTTTGTCCTCTTGTGTGAAGAGACATGATTGGAGCAATATTCCAGCTCAAATCTTAAAACAAGTGTCAGGTATTATGGTTTCTCACTTCCTCACGGACTGATGAACATTGGCCAGTGGTGTACAGTAACAAAGTAAATATACTAGTTCATATTACTGTGTATCTGTACTTTACTAAATTAAACCCATGACTTACATTTAATTACAAAACCTGTACTTAGTGGTGTTTTTGAATGTAAAATCCTGACCTAAATTGAGCTGTTTGGATTTTGGGGATTTGCTGACGTCAGCGATTCCACTTTTTGACCAATCAGGAGCAAGTCTGACCTGATTTGTCCACCAAGCAGATACGCCCAAACCTCCTTCGGGCCCACTCCCGTGTTGAATAGAGTTGAAGAGCCATCACTGCTCTATTTTTGGCTGTAAACAGCCACATAGTTTCATGCTCAAGCTTCCCATCTCGGGAGAAGACAAGCCTAAGTGGCTAGAATTCATTTATCAAGGAAATGTGCCAGCTACACTCAGTAAAACTGTGCATGTGTGTGCTAGTCACTTCACGACTGAATGCTTTCCCAACTTTGGACAGAACAACAGAGGGCTAGCAAATAGACTGGACCCTGGAAATGTGAGTATTTTAAATGCTGTGTGCTGTGGAGCAGATGTAAGAGCTTTTCCTTAGTGTCCCCCCTGTCTCTGTGTTAGCTTCAGGATGCTAACTTT
Source organism: Halichoeres trimaculatus (assembly GCF_033239565.1). NCBI lineage: Eukaryota > Metazoa > Chordata > Actinopteri > Labriformes > Labridae > Halichoeres > Halichoeres trimaculatus. Next base: position 23,159,630 of record NW_027437192.1, read on the forward strand.
AGCTGCGGTTAGCCTGTTGATTTAGCCTGTAATGTTACGGTAAACAAGCTTTGCTGTTTTCTTAAAGGGGACATATCATGCTGATCTCTGATTTAATACTTACATATAATATAATAAATTTGAAAACAAGACCTTTCACCCCCTGAATTTTCAAAAAATGAGATATTTTATTTTTTCTGATGTCCTAGAACAAGATTTGATGCCTCTGAAAATAGGTCATTACCATTTGGCGGCGAGATTTCGACCTTCCTGACGACACAAGGATCCTTTCTTTTTATTGGAGTAATCTGATAAAGCAGCTCCTCCTCTGTGATGTCAGTTAGTCACACAACCGCCACCGAGGGATACTCCCACCAAGAGTCAAGTATAAATAAAGCTCCCTACTAGCTCTGGCTAACTTGACTGAGTGCTGGATGCAGGGACTCTGCCCTGCAGAGCAGCTCAGCTTTACATGGTGAATTAGCAGTTAAAACACTGTAGTTTTAGCAGACGTCTTAATACTTGTGAGAATGTGATATTTGCATGCTTGTTCTGACATGCACTGTGAACCTGGACCACAATAATGCTGCCGTTATAATATAGTGACAAACTGACGGTAGAGGCGATCTTTAGACTACACTTTCAGCATGATGGATAAAACAGACAGAGAAAAGTGAAGGAGCAGGATGGAGCCCTGTTATAGAAATAGTTTATTGGTGAAGTCTGCCTATATTTCCGAGTATAAACGATACATGTCACAGTACCGGTTTGACTCACCACACTGAAGCGTCCTGAGATGATCTGTGTCGAGGTGGATTTTCTTGCTCCTGAGCTGCAGAACCATCTGGATCTGACTCGGGGTCCAATACAAAAGGACGCATCCTACACTCTGCCATTTTATTAGTGCTATCAATGCCTTATGGTGAAGTTGTGGCAAACAGCAAACTCGCTGGGTTTCCCCTATCCAGTATGGCGATTTTGTCAATACTGCCATGCTGCAAAAAACAACCCCTGTATCTACCCCCTTCGCCCCTCTGATAGAACCGACCAATCAGAGCACAAAGGGCTGGGACGTTGCAAGGTTACTGGAGGTCATTCTCGAAACGGAGCATCTCAACAAGATCTTCAGAATGGTCTAAAATGAGGATATTGAGAACGCTATTGTGGGGCAGCGGGGCGGTATCAGCGGTGGCTCATTTACATATGAAGGTCACGCCCACTAAATCAGACCGTTCTGAACAGAGGGGCTATGAGAGCCTGGAAACAATGCTGCTGTGCTTAATTTATTGGCTTTTTTGGACCAAAACATGGTACTACCATTTTATGAAGACATCAATCCACATTAAACTACAGAAAAGGAGCATAATATGGGACCTTTAAACTCCACGATATTGAACTACACTTTGCCCTTAAGCCAGCTGATGCTCTCTGTTTTTTCCTGTCTCCATGATTGAACCAAACAGAACAAATGTTGCTTAGATCAGGCAGCTTAGTGAGTGGTAGTTATGATGACTATTAGAGGGGAGTGCCTCAGTTTATATAAAATTTGACCTGTTTAGCAGGACTAAATCACTAGAAATGTCAATTTTTAGGCTAAAATGTAATTACTTTACCCAAAGTGACTCAAATCAAACAGAAATGCAAACATTACTAGAATTTATACCACTGTACAGGTGCTACATTTCAGGCAATAACTGTGCAAATTACAGAGGTTAAATCTGATGCACTGTATCTTCAGGTGTGGGTCAAATCAAGGAAAATTGAGCTTTTAGAAAATCTTAAAGCCCCCCGGAACCCTGAACCACAAGCTACCCAAGACTCTTACTTTCAGTTTGACATTCTGTCTAAAGTGACAGCAGGGCAAGAGTGGCTCAGTGGTAGGGTTGGCCATCTCTCAATCAGAAGGTCAGGGTTGGATCCCAAGTCCTGCTGTCATTGTGCCAAAGTGACCTTGTGCAAGACACTAAATACTGAACTGTACCCGTTGCTGTGTCTTTGGGGCAGGTCATGTGGTGTAACTAAGTAAGTGTGACACATAATGAAAGAAAGGTTTGAGGGGTCAGTAGACTAGTAAATAGGCTATGCAAACACAGCTCTTTTCCCAGTTTAAACCTCACTTTAAGAGAACATATTCATTATAAGCATGCCACCATGCACCTTTTATTGCAGACAATTTTTTACCCTTCTTCATGGACTGCTCATTTTCATTATGTTACATATAGAAGTTAACCTTGAAAACAAACACATAAATAAAATGTATTGATGTTATATCTCAAGTACCTGAAACTAACCAAACCACTTTAGGGTTAAAACCAGAGTAGCCAAACTTCTGCTGCAAAGGACTGTCCCATTCATTTTCATTTCCACCAAATTTGTGTTAAAGCTAAAATAAAGTGTGTGAAGATGTTCTATTTATTTACACACTACCCATCTAAGGACAGAAAGGGCTTTAAAAGCACTTTGTGAAGCTTGACAACATGAGAGCTTCATACAATACAACACAATAAGAGTGTATAATTGTCAAATACTGTTTTATCTATTGTGGAAACCAAAACAGTACCTTCATACTTATACTGTAGTGGAACTGTGTGAGAAGGCTTGATCTCAGTTTTTAACCAGTATGTTCAGACAGAGGTGCCCTGAAAATGTGAGTCTTGATTGATTGCTTGTGATGATTCAAGAAAATCCACATTATGCTGACAGATATGAGTCAGGCTTTGGAATAGCTAAGAGAGTAGCTCTAATAGCTCATCTCCAGATGGACCTAAATCACTTATCTCCCGGGTTTTTAGGTCTAAGAACCATCTGGGGCACCACAGAACAGCCCGCCAAGCCGAGAGCAGGATAGACTTAAATCAAAGCGCCTTTTTTCCAGACCTGTTTGGCCTACAGTCAGCCATGATGGATGGGCCAGCGCAGTATGGTGCGCTGTGGGCTTCAGCTGCTCTTAAATGTATGGGCAGGAGGTTGGAGGGATGGGATGAACGGAGCAGACAGAGAGATGAGATGGAGGGACCGGGGGAGATATATGAGAAGAAGGCCGAGGAAAGGTGATAGATGTCTACGAAGAGGAGCAGGAGGAAGGGGATAGACAGACTGAGATGACCATAGAGAAGTTATACTGTAGGTGGGCCGAGGGGAGGGCCATTCCCAGCTCGTCATCTGTCTCTGTCAGCTGAAGGAAAGGATTTCACCCTGAGATAATCCTGAAATTTAACACCGCAGCTGAAGGTAAGGATGATTGTGTGTAGGTTTGAGGAAATTCACGGTTCACTACATGTTTTCCTGTATGAGAGTGATTTATAGCTTGGAGGAAATGGAAACCTGGGCACCTTCTGATGAGCCTGACTTGTTGACTCACCATCAGGTCTAACAGCCAACTTTGTGTGGCCTCATAGAGATGAGAAAGAAGAAAAGAGACAGAGAAAAACAGGCACTGGACAGCCTATAGTTATACTCTAGGTATTTAAAGAAAAATAAATATATATGTTGTATGTGCTTCACCGTGTGATGGCTGGGGCTCCATACCACAGTGGCTTCAGCCATCATGGTTTTCATTCAAGCTGCACATTAACTGCAGAAAGTTTCTGCTGTCAGGCCTTCTTACACAAGTCTAACTGGACATTTATTTATTCTGAAGCTGTTAAATTTTTTTCATCTTTAATATATTGTGTTAAAATAAAATAATTTTTTCACCCCTTGAGGCTGGTGTATGATCCCCACCGCAGGTGTTATAAACAAATGTGATCTCAAGTGTCTTTACCAAAATCACTCCTGTTGCTGCTTTAAATCTTGTAGGAGCTCAGAGTAGTTGTCTTCAAAATAAGTCATCCTCTTCATGAGCAATAGGGAAAGAGAATGCAAGAGATTAAGACGAGAGTGAGGGTGGTCCAATACAAGACAATTTCAGGCCCAATTCAAGACCTGAACTTTCAACTGAACCATGACCGGGCTGTGGTCTGATAAGGGGTTATCGTTATCACTTTTTTGTCAAAATAATCTTCAAGTGTGAAGTGTCAATACATCTATTTACCCTTCCCAACTGACCCACAGCCACCACAATCTTTGACAGAATGTAAAGGGATTATTAGTCCACTTCATCATAAAGAAGCGCAAACATAAAGAAGTAGCGTTTAGCTCCATTCATTCAAACAAGTTAGCATTTTTTGAACACTAAATTCAACCTGTTATCAGCATAAAAATGTATGGTTGTTCAGTGGAAAACTGTCAAAAACAATACTACACAATAGAGGCAACTTCTGTCAAGTTTGGACCGTCACAGAGCAACTGGTGTTTTGGACCATGCTAACTGGTGGCTCTCAGCCAAAAGTATCAGTGATTAACCGCTGAGAGTCACCAGTTAACAGGGTCACACTTTACACTGAAACACCAGTGATGTCTGCGAGTAAATACGTTACTCTGGATGCAGTTTTCTGGTTCTTTTATTATGAACCAGCTCAGCTGTCTGTGCACTTTTTGGTGGTAAGTGTCCACGGATAATGCAGTCATGAGCATCGAGTGACACTTGTGTGTTTAAACTGCTCTCTGGGTACACGCAGGATTTCTCTGCTAAATTTGTCTGTCCGCCTAATATCTGTCCACTTGCTGATCTCTTCTGGCCACTCACTGCTATTTCACAAACCTGGGAGCTGTTGACCATCTGTGTAAGTGATGATATTTAGTTTGAAAAGGTGTTTTTTGGGTAACTCCTCCATGTCAATTGACAAACCATCATACTCCATAGTGTTTCTGCACCCAAGTTGCACGCACATCCGGTGTTGTTGATAAACAAATAATCCCTATAGCTCAATAACCTATCAGGGTGGCAGACAGGGAAGCATCACCAGATAGACGTTGTGTTGACAGACATGACAAGGATCATAAACACAACCATGTCCAAACCAAAGGACATATCAAAATTATCTTCAAGATGCTATAAGGAGGATCTGTTTTATCTGGACTGCCTTGCCACCCCGGAGTATTAGACACACTGTTGTAAAGATGTGACTTTTAACCAGGCATGTGTTTGTTTGGGAACAAATTTTCTTTGTTCAAGACAACTTTTTACCCGATACAACGTAACGAGGTAAGGTATTTATCAGTACAGTTAAGTAGTGCTGTTGATACAACAAGCAAACACAAGGTTCTACTGTAAATCAGTAGCGGGCTACATGTAGCACAACTAGCAGCCCAGTTCTATGACATATCCATAGACTAAGGTGACAACAAGCTAACTGTTAGTTTGTACAGTAGTTCAGTAGCCATCCATAAGTAGCGTTGACGGCTCGATCCTGTGAGACATGTCCATAATCCACCAAGCAGAGTTAATGTAACCTCAATCTTCATTTTATTGATAGACTCTCAAGTTTGAACAGACCCCTGCAGAATAACTGCTGACTGTGGGTTGAAATGAACATTATCACAAACAGCTTAACCTGTGTCAGCCTTTAGATTGGGCTGCATCACTCACCCAATTAGCTTTCATATGCTTGTGTCCTTTTTTTCTGTCTGACAGTTAAGCTCCTGTCATAAACCAATCCAGTCCTGCTCAACCTAATTGGGAAGCTAAGAAAAAGCTACAAAGTAGTATTTAGAAATAACCTATGCTGGCTCTGATAATGTCATTTTAAAGTGTGGATTATGATCAGGCAAGAGAAGGAAAACTTTTTCAGGATCACTTTCAAACTCCTCACAACCCCTTTAATCTGGAACCTGGACTCTTCTCAGGAAAGATTTCACCCACTCTGTTTTTGTCATTTTATAGATCAGTCTGAACCGTCCTTACGGCAGAGTTTTGAAATTGACCAGCAATCACACCAGAAGAAGTATCTCCCATGTCCTGATCTGATCAAATGAATGAGACAATAGAATGAAATACCATAGCTCAGTCAAGAACTAAATCCTAATAGTAATAATAATAATAATAATTCTAAAGTTTTTGTGCTTCTGAAGTTCAATTTGATGATTTTGATGGTTTGTAAATCAGTCAAACTACACATTTAATATAAGCGAGGACAAAACTCGTCAGATGTTGCAAAGAGAAAAATCATACAGATTGATAAAATGTATGCACATTTTTGAGCTGATGCCAGCAGCTCATTTCAAAGTCTGGAAAATGAACAGAACACTGTAAAAGTTGTGTGATGCTGAAAAAAAGATTATATATAATACTTGAGTGGATGTGCATTTTTAGCTTCAGAACTGTGTGAAAAAAGGAGGTTATAAAGAAGCTGTGTTTGTCAGATGTGTAGATGGGAAGCAGATAATCCCTCTGTGAGAGACTGTGCGAGCAAAAAGTTCAATCAGAAAATGTTGGGGAAAATTAAAGCAATAAAAAAAAGGAAGAGCAGCTTCTCCTGTTGCCTTCATGAATTTCACTGCATGTTAAGTTCATATGTATGACATTGATCCTCTTGGAAGCAGCTTCACCACTGAGCCCCTCAGGAAACAACTTTTATTGCATATATTGGTTGTGGTTACTGTTTTCACCAGCATTTGAAATACTTTTACACTGCTGACATTCTAGTCAGAGGGTTGTTAATCCTGATGGGTTAAGGTTTATGTTTTCACTTATTTGAACCATACGTCTCTGACGAGCTACAGTCAGCTGTCATGAAACAGTTGTTGCTGTAATCCTGCTAGCTGACCATGTGTGTATTCATGCTATAAAGTTTAAGCTGTCGCTGGTGTTCATCATCAATTGCCCCACTTTAAGGTTATTAACAGGAGCATACAGTTAGGTAAACTCAGAATGACCTGTTCAACTTGTTTTTAGCTGCAAACTGTGCTCAGTGGCAGCTCATGTGAAGGATTGATGTGGGATGACTGACTCAAACACCGATCACTGATCTCACTCTAATAAACTACCCTGGGTGGCTCTGATCTAAAAGATCAGGAATAGGTCGTCCTCAGTATCCAGTGCAATGTAACTGAGAAAAACACGTTTGCAGTAACTTGTTAGCAGGGCTATGACATGTGCTCTGGTCTAACATTAAACAAATATAAAGCCTTCATCTCCTTCAACACATGTCTCACATTTACTGTTTACATCATGAATATAAATGCAGAATGTATATGTACATTTGTTTGTAACTCTTACTCCCTCAGAAAGACTCCTGGGGAATGGAAATTCCAATTAGATTAAAGATTAATGAATTTATGGCAAAAGCAGTCTGAGAATGAATTCATTTGAAGGAGATGAGATGAGAGGAAGTATAGGTTTTGAGTAGGCTGTGTACAAAACTGCTAATTCAGAATACAGAGAGTCCCGGTCACATGTTAGAGAAAAGGGCAGCACACTAAGAGATGGAAAGAGGAGGTGGCATTAGGAGAGAGGAGGAAGGAAAGAAAGGGGAGTCAGTGGGGAGTTTAGTACCAAAGAGCACTATCATAATTGTCACATTTGATCAGGGAGGAACTCTAGTTAGCTTCATGGACCACTGCTTTTTTCTCAGCTCCCACCCCACAGAGGATTCAGTAGGCTGAGCATTGGACACACACACAAATATGCACCTACACACACAAATTTATGTTGGCATCTTTGTACACAGCTGCACACAAACCCACACGTGTGCTAAGCAGCACTTGATTATCCTCATGCAGGCATGCACAATTGCACATTTAGAGATATGAGAAACTACAGGAATACAGGCAATGTGAAGCAATTCAGGGACGTTCTGTTCAGGTGTTTAGGTGCTTTGGTTTTCCTTCACTGCAACATTGGCAAAGCACACCGCTCTGCTGTGTGGATTCGAGATGTGAGTATAGAGGAGATGCATTAACACAGAGAAAGCAGGATTACTGAAGTGTATCTGGAAAGCATGAATGTATAATTGGCAGAGTGAAAACATCATTTGTGTTAGTTTTGATGGAAAATCACTGCACGGATAAACTTCAAAGCAATTCTTGCAAAGAGGAATCAGGAAAAGGAGAGAATAAATCTGAGAGGAAAGTTATAAGTGGACTTTCAAGTGGGTGATGGTTCAAAAACAGGTCTTGCAGGAAGAAATGTCAAACATCATTAAAATGGCACCTGTCTGGTGGTTTTGTGGAAGTTGTAAAAACAACCGTGACTGTGGCTGAAACGGCTAGAAATTTTACTGAAAAAACAACCAGCCATGAAAAAAATAAAAAAGGATCATAAAACTAATTTGACACTGTAAGTTTGACCCCAAAGCTTTGGCTGTTCCCTCTTCCCCTGATTTATGAGAGGCAAATCAAACACACCATTGTGCAGGAACCGTTTAGCCTCCACAAAATTAATCAAACAGGGGCAATACAATTTTTCAGCAGGGCAGCCGTTTTAAAATTTCAGACGAAGGAAGGATAGAAAATTACACTTGTTCTGATTAGCAGCCCGGCAGTGGAGTCATGGTTATCTTCTTGCCTTTTGGTGCTGTCATTTAGTATGAATATTAAGGTCGAACACAAAAAGTAAGAACTCAATATGTGCACACTTTGAGTCTTAAAAAGCTGTCACTAAGGGCATTGTTTATTGTCATTGCACTACCATGGAGAGAAAAAAAAGCTTTTTTCTTGTTCTACTCCAACATCCAACATTTATAAACATGACCACATAAACACATTTCCCTATGACCCCACTTTCTTCTGTTTATCTGCCTGATGCTGTGAAATGGTTTGAAGACCAGTTACTTCAGTTCCTCTATACGTTTCAAAATGGAGATTTCCCCTCTGGCAACAGCAGATGTCAGCTAATCAGGTCAAGAGGCTCCAGTGACTTGTACCGACATGTACATACATTGTACATATTGTATGTTTACGTCATAACTTGCATTGGACAATGCAATACTTGACCTAGCTGCTTCTTGAAGCATGGTTACAGAGGTGCAGGTCAAAGGTTTACTATTTCAGCTGAGTACAAAGAGTATTCATTACATTTGTGAGAAATAAAAGGTGAAAGGAAGCAGCAGTAAATAAATCAAATCATTATGTCAGTCTGTGAATTGAAAGGCTGGGTGAAGGCAAGGGTGATATGTCTCATTACATGGGTTACAAACTGACACAGTTTGGGATGATTTTCAAAACTCAAACATAGGACAGGAGCTGACAGTTTGATACAGACCAGAGACACACAGCAGGCAGTCAGATGAGCAACACTAAGCTTCTTCTTGGATGTTTAGGCAGAGTTTGAAGACATAGTTTTTAGGTCTTTGGAGCATAATTACTTTACAAAAAGGGATAAAACTGCCTTTCCCTGTTTTCATTAGCAGTCCTCTCTTTGTCTCAGCTAGACCCTGGAGGCTGAACAGCAACAAGTCCAGAGTTCCAAGTCATGAAAAGAAAAATCATTTACTCATCTTAATTTTGTCAGTTATATTTTGTAAGGAATAGAATGTCACCTGGAAATTAAAGGTAAGAAAAAATATTCAGAGATTATGTTTTACTTTTTGACTTTCCCCAATGCAGTGAGATTAAATAAATAAATAATTAAACAAATAACTATATAAATTTAAATCAATTTCTTAAAAAAAAGTAGTTTTTAACTATGAGTGTGTGATATAGCTATCCTAATATAACAGATGTATTATTTATTTATTTATTTATTTATTTTTATTATTATTATTATTATTATTATTATTATTATTATTATTATTATTATTATTATTATTATTATTGTTATTATTATTATTATTATTATTATTATTATTATTATAGATGTATCAAGTGACTATGGTCAGTATTTTATCCCACACACATTTAGTGAATATGATCAAGGTATTTAACTTTGCATGTGCATTAAGAACACTTACTGTGTTCACACCTGAAAACAAGACAAGCAACTGTTATTAGGGGTGGGAGAAAAAAAAAGTCATTATACAATATACCAGGAATTTTTGTTTGGTAATATCAAAATCGGGATTATTTGTCAAAAAAAAAAATGTTTTTCATGTTCAAATTATTCATTTAAGTCTTTGTTTATAAACTACATTGGAAAAAAAGGTACCACTTTTCTCCAGTAGAGGGTGAAATGTTTCTCTCTGACTCACATGATGTGTATTTTATGGTAAAATGCGGCTCCTGATATACTCTGTAGACATTATCATCATCTTTTAACTTTTTCACATGGTCTGGTGGTAAAAAAGCAAACTAAAAATCGTAAATATTGAGGACTGGCTATTTAAATTGAATTGGCAACCCCCAAAAGTTGTTTTAGAATCAAATTGCAAGAACAGCAAATCGTCCCAGCCCTAATTGTTATGGTCTTTATGGCTAAAATTAAGATAAATTATACTTAAAAGACATCACAGACAATGCTTGAAAGCATCTGACATGACAGTTACAATAAGTCTATATTCCCATCAACAAATTCAAACCCCTCTTGCTCTACTCGTGTTGCTACACAGATTTTGAGAAATGTTATCATTACTGCCATATCTTACAATCTGAAGAACTATTATTCTTTTTCAAAAGAACTGTTTTCAAACTATGCTTTCATAAAACTATATTGGAAAGATTCTGATGGAAATCCTCTTCAGGATTTCACAGTGGAGTTTTTCAAGAGTACTTTATAAAAGAAACTTTCGGTTTCTGTGCTATCCTCAAGTAGGTTAAATCAGTGATATACTGTCTGTCTGCCTCCCTCCCTGCCTCCAAAAGTGTCTAAGTAGGCTCCAAATCACCTTTCATGTCTCTCTTGGATACTGATGGAGCTCTCCATGGTGCTGAAATCTTCCCAGAGCGCTCCCTCTCTCTCTTTCTGTGTGTGTGTGTGTGTGTGTGTGTGTGTGTGTGTGTGTGTGTGTGTGTGTGTGTGTCTGTGTGTGTGTGTGTGTGTGTGTGTGTGTGTGTGTGTGTGTGTGTGTGTGTGTGTGTGTGTGTGTCTGTGTGTGTGTGTGTGTCTGTGTGTGTGTGTGTCTGTGTGTCTGTGTGTCTGTGTGTTTCTCTGTCCTTGCCTGTTTCTCTGTGTGCGTGCCTTTGCGCATGTCTGAGTGTGTGTAGACCTAAAAGCATGATCCCTAAGCTTCAATGAGCTCTCCATGGTGCTGAAATTGCAACAAACTTGGCAGACACTCGACGTTCCTTTCAATCATCCAACTTTCATTATGTCACTATTTGGCTTCCCTTTCATTGTTTATTTTCAGTAACAAGGTCATCATTAGTGAGCATAACCAGGCAGGATAATGAGAGTAGTCATCCATGTCCACAGACCAATAACACAGTTATTTGAATGCCTCAGTGGGCTTTACACACCAGCAGCTCTGGTCAGCCAGAGCTCTCCAAGAAGACAAGGACAGTGGAATAATTAACCTATTAAAGAGGTATAATTGGGCCAAGCTTAACCGGTTAATTTAGTATGAGAAGTAAACAAAATGAGTTAGAATGAGTCTCTGTAGCCCTGTTTTGCTAAACATATAATCTAAGACAATGGCTGATATGTATGTCAGAAGCAATATTAAACTGTATTAATTCATTCATGACTTGACTCAAATTTCAAAAACATGTTTTCAATATCCTGTCATTACACATGAAATAATGCTTTGTAGACATGTCAATGGTGACCAAGGAGATTTAAAGCAGAGTTCAGAATATAAAAGGCAGATAAGCAAAATAGACGTAATGAGGAAGCATTAAAATTGTTCAACACCAGCCACATTGACATATCTGCCCACAGAGGTGGCAGACTTTTTTATTTTTTATTTTTTCATAATTATCATTTTAAAATTTACAAGATCTAAGAGAGCACAGACATCTGTTGATCCTAGTTCCTTTAAAATGTAATTTATTGGCTCAAGTAATTGTCTGTTTATCTCCAGCCACAACAGTAACATTGAAACCCATTGGTTATCAAGGCCTATCATTATCTGTCATAGTTTCTGCAAAAAAATACTTAAACGTAGACTGTTTTGATGTAGCCAACAGTTCATATTGTTTGTCACCATTCAATTTATTTAATGAAGGTTAGATTTGTCATTTCTGGTTATTCCAGGACAACGAAATTCAACTACAGACTCTTGAACAAAGCCTCAAATAGATCTTGTTCTTGTTGGTCAAGAATGTGATATTAGCTACATTAGCATTGAAATATGTCTTTGTATGGATACATATCTCACCGTCACATTACCTTATCTCGGTGTGTAATCCACCTGATGAACTGCATACACTGTAGCTTGCTGGTACATGATTGGTCAGTGTTTCTTTGCCTAAAAGCTAAAAAACAAAAGGGAACTGGAACCTGTTCCATGATGAAAATCCAAACCCCTGAATACTTATTTTACAGACATCGGTAGAACTCTTTAGGAAAGTTTGAGCAATGTTAACATGCCATCCTGCACATTTGGTATGTAGAACAGCCCATCGTCGACTATTATCTGCAGCCTATTAGAATATTCAACCTTATCTGAATCCTTTTTTCCAATTAGTTAAAGGAAATTATGAATTGGGATGAGCGATTCTTATCAGTTAGTAAGTGAATTGAACGTGGCCAATGGAGAATTTCCCATCATTGTATGTAGCTGCAAAATCAAATGCAATGGCATGTTCTAATGCTTATAAATGAGAATGATTATCACAGTTGCACACAGTCTTTCTTTTGATCTGCTTTGTGCTTTCATTTGGTCCAATTTGGGAGCCCACAGATTTGATTCTGGGCAGACTCCTCTCAGGCGGATGGCAAAATGTTCCTAGAGAACTGTAGACTGGATAAAAAAGTATCCTTTTGAGATATTTTTAATTTTTTTATTCCAAGAAATCCTTGGCTTTCCATAACAAGCTCAAGTTAAGGCAACACAGTGCATGTTTTCTATCCCTGTATTAAGATAGCATTTAATATTTAATATTTGTTCAACTGTGTTACCAATAATAAGACACAATATCTTCATTCATGAGTTAAAAATGCATGTAACTAATGCAATGCTTGCCTTAATAATGCATCTTTGCAAGCCTTGCACAAAGCAAGTAGCATATTTCCATACATTTAATATTGAGAAAACACACCAAATTGGGTCTATTTACATAAATAACTGAGCATATAAACAAAGATTTTCTTCAGCAGACTGAGTCTAGAGAAAAATTGCCTCACTTCTTAGCCAAATGTATTGCCTTGCAGTACCCGTAGGTTTAATGTTTGGACTCTGACACACTGTAATCTGGCCAACACAGTCCCCCTGCCCATGATGGCATCTATTTTCTCTGAGTCATCAGCTGCTCTGCTCACCCAGCCCACTGTGCAGCAATTTTCGAATCTGGGTTGTGAAAGTAATACAGTCCACTTTTGTCTTCAGCGATATGGACTTCATTGTCACAAAGTGTTCCTTCATCTTCCTCTGCATTTGGCAGCAAGTGTACTTCCTAGTTGTTGACTGTTCATTAAAAAAGAGAGAGAAACTTCAGTGAATACAAAAGCTCTCAGCCCCTAAAAAAGTTTGTGATGAAAAAAAAGATAATATAATAAATAATGTAGCTGTGCAGATACATGGATAACAAGTTACACAACAGTAAGAAGAAGAGGAATATAGATGATGGATGAATATGAGTTCCACCTATACAGCTCCTCCTCCTCCTCCACCATTAAGTGTTCAAAGAAGCACTTGTTCCACCACTTTTATTCATCCATATGCAAATATATGCAGCATGGTGCTCCAAAATGTAATCACACCATCTACTGTGTAGGAGACGCCTGAGATACAAGTTTGAAAACTGAAACCAAAGCCTGTGAAACTCTCAGGGATTATTTAGCTGTTTAGCTTCACGCCGTTAGGGATTAGCAAGCAACTGTTCAGAAATCCTGTCACAAAAAAACATTTCCCCATTTCCACAGACTTGCCTTTTCCTCGTTAACTACTCTTGCTTGTTCCCATCTGGGTCTTTGTTGTGTAATGACACCAAGATATGTCAGGAGTAGCATCAAGGGGGGCAAACAAAAACTCCCAATCCTGAAAAAGGTGCAACGGCAGTTTTTCCACTGGGACCTCCATGTTGCTGGTGACCTTCTCTGACTTGAAAAAAAAAAAAAAAAACTGATACTGTGCATAAAACAAGCAGACTGACAAAATCCCATGCTGACAAGCTGGCAAACCGATCCTTGTAATTCACTCTCTGTGAATGGCAGCTGATATTTTGTGGCATTTTTTTAAAGAACCTCGAGTCAGTTACATGTTTTATAAGATAAAATGAAATCTGTTGTGCTGATGTGCTGTATAAATGTTCATAAATGATGCAGACAGACTCTTTACTCAAAGGTATATGGCTTGTTATAGGTGTAATGCCACCAATACATTTCATTGAGTTGGGACAGGGACAACAAAACACTGGTGTGGTTGTGTAATGACTAAAACACCAGGAGGACTGTATCCCAGTGTATTCGATTAACTTTTAACAGGTTGAATGATACTTAAAAATAGAATAAAATGGCTGAGATTTAAAACAGGCATGGCTCTGTAGTGAAAATCACGGCATGGGCTCAAAATGACCTTCTAAAAACATGGTCTGACAACACGTGTTGTTGCATCCACAGTTGCAGCTTAAACTGTACCATGCAGCATGTACATATAAACACAATCCACAAACACTGCAGACATATCAGATAATATAAGATGAGATACCCCTTATGTGTCACACAACAGAAAAAAAAATACATAAATTACAGCAGCAAACAAGATCTATAGTTTAAACATTACAATAAGAATAAGTTGAAATTAGTTGACAGCAGACAGGCTCAGAGCTGATATATGGAGTTTGTGTTCCATGTCTAGTTCTTTAGCCATATCTCTATAAATAGCATGATGCTACTTTGAATGTATTCCCTCTGGTGCTGGATTAGCACTGCTAGCTTATTCGTGGACATACATCTAACATTTCCCATAACAGTAGGACAGGTTTATATCTTCTCCTTGCATTTTAACGGCAGCACGTCTTTTTTCGGCTCCTTCTCTTTAGCTCAAGGAAAATGTTGGGCCTAGCACTGGTTATCATTGACATGCTACAGGCTGCTGACAGCTGGTCTTGTGTGTAAAAAAAAGGGAACCATAGTAACATGTTGTGCACAGAGCTGTCTGCTTGTAACTGAGTCAGGACGTATCTCTTTTATAATAGGATTGACAACAATAAAACCAAAAACAACACAAAAAAATACAACAAACATGTCATGATCTGGAATTAGATGCACCTGTTTCTCTCTTTGAAAATCATCCTGTAGGATTTGGGAAGAAGTGGGTAAACAGTGGAAGGAGTGTGTGACACCTTCTAACCCTAAAATGATGAAAATTGTAGTTCCAATCATTTTGAAAACCATACCTTGTCTCCCCTTCACAGATAACAATGTTATTTCAGCTGGGTCAATGTGTGTTACGTAAGGCTCATTTAAAATCCCGGTAAGAAACTTTAAGTTGTGATGATTGTGGCGCCACCTATGGATAAAAAGATATGCATTGTCCAAGTTGGTATAGACCCTGGTTGCAGGCTTTAAATATGTATAAAAGAAAAACATTCTTACCACTGATGGTCTGTTCTGCTTTTATATCATAAAGAGGGATCAACATTCAATTCAGTCTGTTTATTCACAGGATGAAACTCCTTTTGGCTTCTATTTGATGTCACTTTGACACATTGGTTTGAGTGTAAAGATCAGTCCTCAAACTGCAAAGTTTCCCTACTCTGCTACTCATGGAGTCATCCTGGAAAAAAGTCTGAAAATACAAAAAAGGAAGTTATCCTTTACAGACTTTGCTATCATCACGATTATGTCTGTAAATCTGCACTTTCTGTATTTGGAAACTGCGCGTGCTGACGTCACTAATGGCGAAGGAAGCGGGGGTAGGAGAGCGCGAGAGAGGAACGGGGAGGGAGGGGAGGAGGGGTTCCACTGTGAACGCGCCTGACGGATCCCCGGCGGAGGGCAGCGAGGGCGCGCATCTCTGTCCTCCGCTTGTGAAGCGACTGCAGGGGAGCCAGATGCCCGACTGTGAGCCGCTGCCTGTGGATACCCATCCCGAATGCCAGCGCAGACGCAGCCACACACACACACAAACACACTCAGCCACCGTGTGGGGAGAGGAGAGGGGCAGTGATCGGAAGTGGTGCTGCTTGGTGTATAATAGATTTTCTCGCTGTCTCTGTTTCAATCTCTGCTTCAAATGAAGAGCTTCCTTGGACTTGGAGTACCGGGCATCAGTAGAAAAAAAACCGTTATCCCACTCTGCCCCTGCTGCTGCTGCTGCGGCGCTGCTGCCTGTGAGCGCGTCCTCTCTCTTTGCATTGGAATATACAGCGTGCCTATATGCGCAAAAACCATGGAGATTATCTGACGTGGATGTATCTTTGGAACAAAACTGGACATCTACAACTACGACGTACCTTCTTCTTTTCATTTTTCTTTACATTGCCTTTTTTTCTTGGGTTCTTCTGTTCTGTTCTCCTTTATTTTAGATCTATGGCCACTTTATGATTTCATATCCCTATTTTTCTGTTCATTTATTTTCCACTCTTATGATTTTTTGGACCGTTTTGGGAGGCGCAGAAGTGGAATGCCTCGCAGAGAAGAACATTTGTGGGGAGAAGATTCCGCGCAGCAGCGAGGAATGAATGAGTGATAGTCTCCCCTCTCCATCTGAGACGTGCCATGGATGGGAAACTTAATTTGTACCCACGGAACCGAGCGGGGAATAGCCGTCGCATCGAATAACTGCTGCTGACAGCGATCAGGTAATTTTTATATCTATTAAACTGAACATCTCTGTCCAGAGCGGTGGGATTGTTTCTTTGCGCTGTGCAGTCCTAATTTCCTGTGCAGTCTGTTGGCAGATCCATTAATTTCTATCTTGGCTTGCGTGTGTAAAGATCTCAGTTTACATGTGTCGAGGCTTTAGGGACGCAGGGAAACCGGATCTTTAATTCTCACCAGTTTCACACACTAAACTGAAGTGAATCGGCAGCGTTCCGCTCAAAATATGGGATATGAGAATACGATCAGAGGTACCAAACACAGGAAAACCTCCGAATCCATCTCTGCAGCTGACTTAGAGCCCATTAGTTGAGCACAGGTGGAGAGAAAAAGCCTCCCGAATGCTGAATCCCTCTGTGGTTGCCTCTAAATCCGCTGGCAGACCTGTAACTTTGCGCAGTGGCCAAAAGAAACACACACGTATACACCGCACATACACACACGCTCACGCACCACATCGTGCGCACACAGACTTTTATTCCCCGCTTCCATAGGCTACCTACTCTCTCTTCCCACCAAACACACACACGCACGCGCGCGCACACGAACACGATGCCAGTTTTACCCACGATGCCAATTTGAGCTGAATGCAGGATTTCTAAACCAGGGCTCCTTCAGCAGTGATTTTGCTGACTGGAAATAATTACTGGCAGGTGAATGTCTGCTTCACGTACATGGCGATAGGTTGGAGTTCTGATAGCGGTGTCTCTCCCTCCCTGTGCGCCTGGGTGAGTGGGTGCCTTCTCCCGCTGAATGCTAAAGAGCCAGGATGTACCAAAGACGCCAGTGAGCGTGCACTGGGAGGAAAAGAAGAGGGGGGTTGACTTACATCCGTACTGGCATCTCACCACGCAACAGAAAGCCCTTTGAAAGCTACCTGATCACGCACTGAGGTCCGATTTATTTGCGAGCGCCAGTGACTGTCTGCCGCAGTGCCGCTTCTCGTTACCGTCCCTCCGCCTCGGTCTATCCCGGGTTATTTTCAGTTTAATGATAAATATAAAGTGGGGAGAAATGGGGGAGGTTGAGGCTGGGTGAGCGGTTCTTCAGACTCTGGTCTTGACTCCTCCCTTCAAAAGCGAGCAGGTGGCTCACTGACGCTGAACGGGAATGACAACCCAGGATGAGACAACGAGAGTGCAAAGGAGCCTCAGAGCACCCTCTTTCTGTCTCACACTCTGTCTCTTCTACCCATCTGTTGAACACGCAGTTTGGGCGCTTTTTCCGCAAGCACCTCAGAAATAAACTCCCACCCCAACTATTAAATCCTTTCATATGGCTGCGTGCAGCGACCTCCATTATACTATTCCCCAAGTAGCCATCTGTGGCATGTTGAACAATCCCAGAAACGAGCAGAACTGTGCTAAGTCAGCCTGTAGGGGGGAACCAGTGTAGGCTGTTTCACAGGGACTCTGATTCATGAGCTGTCTCTTTGGGTCTTGGCACATTAAGGATTTGGATTAACAGGTCAGAATTAGCCTGTGGTCTTACTCATAATCCCACAAGAAAGTTTGGTACTCATGTAATGGATATGAAGGAAACTCTACAAAGCAGTAGCGGTGTATTATCTCTGCCTCTGCCTTGACTGTGAGCAGTGAATAACCATACCTCTTCTCTTTTTTGAACGCACTGAATAAACTCGTTTGTTTTATTTCTCGGGGCTGCTGCTGTCGGAGCTAATGGAGCCTGCAGGGCCGTGTCCCCTTTTAGCAGAAATGAGCAACCCACGGATGAAAGCTGGAGAGCTGGATGTGAGAAAAGTCTCTGTTCCTACCCTGAGATAGGTGGAGGACAGGGTGAATGGGGGCAGTGGTTCTTGAAGCAGCATCTGCGTGCACATTCAGGGATCTGTTTTTATCATCCTAAGAACATGCAAGCTTCAGTTTATGAGCTTAGAGAAGTTTGGTTCTTAATTCTGCACTGTCTTCCTTTTTTTTTTTTTTTTTTCAAACAGCTTTGTGATCACGTGCCAGGTTTTTATGCAGTTTTTCAAAGGAGAACATTCAAAGCCAGACTCGTGTCTGTTTCCTCCTAGTCTTGATATCCTTTGATCACCTAAATCCATATTTCCCTCCTTTGTGTCAAGATTCAGTGTCAGGGACATATAGAGAACATTAAGTCACATTTCAAAGCACTGACAGTTCTGTCTTTATTTTGCACGACAGCCTTCACACCATTCCCCCCTTCCATGACAAAAAGCTTACTATATAGTAAAAAAATAAAAAAAAATAAAAAAAAAATAAAAAAACAGACTGATATCATGCCAAATACTCTGCTGGCCAAGCTTCAAGCTTTCTGCCTTCTCTGACCTGTTTGGAATGCAGAGCCAGTACATTTACTATCAAAAAGGTCAAGCAAAAACTGGGTGAACTTGCCAAACTTCAGAAAAATCTACTTTTTTCGAACCTTCCATCAGAGCAAGCTGTCGCAAACCTTCATTTTGACCCTACAACTAGAATCTGGAGTTTGCCGTGTGTGATCAGCTGGTTAGATGAGGCTATTTTTGTGGTTAATCAGACAAATGTGCCCCTCTGGTCAGCCAGCACCAGTCAAGTGGAGCAAATGATGGATAAGCAACCAACATGGTCTTGGATTCAGCACCATGGAGAGCACTTTTTTTTTCACCACAGGCTGCATGAAACCACATACATCATAGCAGCTTCAGCTACTGGGTGAAGGTAAAACTTTTAGAGCACCCCCTGGTGGCTGGCTGCAGTATAGGTCTAAAGCTGTGAAGTCTGCCTTGTCTATTATAACAAATTGAGTTGAACAACTCAAAAAAAATTAAAACATGCATCAATCATATTTTCCTCTAACATGTTTTTTTCACTGCTGACAAGTTCCCATGCTGGTATGAACGAAAGCCTGCGTGCTGCAAGCAAGAGGCTAATTTGGCTTGAGTTCTGAGTGAAGGAAGCTGGTGTAGATCTGCCTATGTCGATACACAGTCAGTGTCACTTTAAAGATGATTTATAGGATGTGTTGTAAAAGGGATGTCCAATTCACTCCTATTATTTCAATTATCACAAGCATGTGCTTTGGTTTATCCAAAGTAAGACCACCATTCCATAGCATGGACAACCACTCTGAACTGGAAGACGTCACTTATAATGATCGAGAAAATGCTGTTTTTCAAATTTGGTAAAATTTGTTCAGTCTGTTTAAGTGGATGCAAACTTTAAAAGTCTACTGGCAAAGATTGTTCCATAGTTCTCGATACTTTTTTTTAGAACCTCTTTTTCATTAGATAAATTAAAATGTCTATTAGATACATCAAAGCATGCACAAACAACACCATTTAGCTTGATCTATGGCTTTAAATGTGTGACAATGAACACTCAGCCATATTAACAGTTCTCATTGTGGTAGCATGTGGCTTGCAGAAGAGCACACTGACTAACTGGCTTTTTTCCCATGTCTTTCAGGCAATAGAGCTGCCATTATTTGTTTTTAAATTCTTTTGTTTTGCGGTGGAGTCGTCCCAAAAGCAAAACTCATCTCTTGAGTTTTTTTTGCTCTTGCCAACATGGCCAAGAGGAAGTGTCCATGGACATCACACTTCCTTTTTTTTCAGAGGCGCTCGTCCACTGCACACTGAGTGAAATGTCATTCAGGATTCATTTTTATCATTCTGGATGAATGTTTTTAATTTTGTTGTTTTTGAGACCTGATGAAAAAATCTGGTGTATTTTGAGAGTAGTTTTGGGTTTCATGTGAAGGGATGTGAGTTGTTAGAGGAACAGCAGGGAAGGGACTGTAACTAGTTAAGAAATCTTCTTGAGACATAAAACCACTCAAATTCTAAGTTTTATAACTGTAACCATCATTTCTTCTAACATCTTTGATTCATGCTTTAAGTGTGGAGGTCATCTGGAAGCTCTGCTCCAATCTGACCGGAAACATAACAGTTATTATATAACTGGATTATAAAACTGGTCATTTCCGAGTCTGACTGAAGCACAGCAGGAAGGTTAAACAGGACGGACAGATGAGACTGCACGTAATGGCTCTCTATCAATGGATGATCAGAGCAGCTGCTCAAAGTGCAACATCAATGACAGCCTGACACATATCAGCCCAAGATGTATGAAAAGCAGCCGGCTCTGTGGCAGTTTTATATGACCCGTAAATGTGATACTAATAACATCTTCAATATCCACCCACGTCCTACAGTAATGCCCGCAATTCTAATTCCTTCTCCCCACCTTCTCACACACACATATACACACACCTCTCACAATCCCTCACAATTTCCAGCTTTAATTTAACTCAAGCTTCTCTGACAGGTTCCAGTAAAAGCTCATCAACACAGAGAGAAGATACAGTAGTCAAAGGGGTTGCAGCTCATCAAGCCATGTCTGTATGTGTGTGCGTGTGTGTGCATGTGTGTGCACATGCATGCTTTTAAATGTTGCATATGGAGCTGGAGCTAGGCGACAGCTTGGTCTTGCCTGGATCACTGCACCCTGGCTGGGCTATTGTTCCTCTGACACCCCCCTCCTTTGCACACAAAAACACACACTTCCTTCCCTTTGCTGGCCTTCCTTTAACAAGAATCCTGCTCATTTCTCTTCATCCTATCGTGTTTTTCTCCTCCACTCGGTGTCAACCATTCCACTCTTGTATCATGTTATTTTCCTCCTGACTCTTGTGATTTTAATGTTGGTTTCCTTCTTTTTCCCTCGTAAGGCTCAGGTTGATGTGTTATTTTAAGTTGGGTATGCCTGTCTTCCTCCATCAATGTGGTTGAGTGAGCCCGTACGAGTAACATGCCCCGACAACAGGGCTTGAGACTTTTCATCGTCACATCTAGAGACTGTGCTGTCAGCTCGCAGCACATCAGCCTTCACCGCCCAGGCCTTGGCTCAGCAAGGTAGAGAGGGCAAATGAGGGTGAATAAAAAGTAAAGTCAACATGGAAAATGAGGGCAAAATGAAGGTTAGATTTAGGAAAGGAATATCTGTGGAGGTGAAACATCTGTAGCAGCTCAGCCTTCAGTGAGAGCCAAAGAGGGCGAGCAATGGTAAAAAAAAAAAGGTGAAGGTGAAAAGATTTCCCTTCTTAACCTTCCTCTGCATCATATACTGTGCTATCCTACTTCATATGCTCTGCTGTTCTCCATTTGGAGCCACAGATGCCTCTGTCACTGGGGTGGCGTTCAGTTGGCGCGGCCCTCGGGTGGCTGTGTCAATATTTACAGTGAGTGCCATCTCAGCTTGAGGTCCTCTATAAGCATGACCTGGCTAATGCTAAGGCTACAGGAGTAAAAAATCAGCAACAAAAAACAGGAAACAAACTAATAAGGAAAAAAAAGAACACAGCCCTATAGACTTGCTCTGTACAATTAATTAAGCCTTTTGGCAAAAAACATGGAGGGATGGCGCTTCCTTGGAAATAGATAGGGTTGGAGTTGCAGGAGGATGAGGAAGGGAGGGCAGGGGGGACAAAACAAAACAAATTAATTGCCTTGAATTGCAGAGATAATTCACATCTCTAATTAATATTGATCGCACTTGGGATACGAAAGTGCCACATTACAGCCATGGAGAGTAGTTAACACGATGAGTTTTTGTTAATAACTCCTCTTTGTGAAACCATGAACAAGGACTTTTTTTGCTAGGCAATGACTATGAGCAGTAAGGTGTTTTTTTTCCAGTGTGTCTCTTCTTCTTTGGCGCCTGTGTGTCCCAGCAGTAATATCCCCCCTTTTATGTAATGTTTTTTCATAATGCAGACCCCCTGGGGACAGAGAAAGAGCAAGAGCTGGCAGATTGTATTGATTCAAAGCGTCTAAAGTTGCTGTTTTATTGTGTGGTACAGGAGGGCCTGCAAGGATCACCTTAGCTAACGTGTTTTCATGATTGCTTTTCTTGGTGTGCGTCTCAGCAGCTCACCTTTTTCCCCATCTCATCACTATGCATCTCTGCATTTGGGATCTTATTCACCTTCTTTTCTCTCTTTTTTTTCTTACTTGTATTATGTAACAGAAAATGCCCAGACTCCCCACATCAAAAGACACACACACACTCATAGAGTTGTTACCCTTTGCAGGTCTGGCACAAGCAGGCAACTACTTTCACTGCTTAACTCGGCGTTCAGAGGCCACAGACTCATCTGCCTTCGCATATTGGCCTCGTCATCAGCTGTGCGCCCTGCTGTGACACCCATCGGCCTCTATTATGGCTCCTTAGAAAAAGGAGGACGCCTCGTGTTTGCAGGCCAACAAGTGGGATCCTGCTCTCAGCCGAGAGCAGATGGAAGGAGCCTGCGTTCCTTTGTGGTGTGATCTGATAGGATGTGATGTGTGCTTGTGCAGTGTTAGGTAAATACGGTATCCCGTGTATCCGGGTGCTTTTAGTTGGAAAACAATGAAATATCACAACAGTGGACCAAACTGCAGGGTTTTATTCTGGGAATAAGGTTGAGAAAAAAAGGAGAAATCAAAGTTCAGAGGAGGCGAAAGTAATCTTTCTAATCAATTATTTGTTGCTCCACGCTTTCTGTTTGGTCTTAAAATTCTCTTATGAAACACACAGGCATAAGACTCCAGACAACTTCGAACATCTTTACTCTAATCCTCGGTGAAGGAGAGAAAGAGGGAGTTTTATGACAAAGTAAGAGCTCAAATTATCTTGGAAAAGGGCTTCTAAAAGCTCCCCAGGCTGTTGCTGTAAATAAAGTGCGTTCTTGGAATGTGCTCAGCTTGCCTGTTTAAATAAAGGTTACCAAAAGAAAAAAAAGGAAAAAAAAATCTGCAGGCACTCAGGGGTAACTTGCTGTGATTTTCTGTGCTGCCAGTTTTCATGTTTCATTAGCTCCCTGTGAGTATGTGTGCTATATGTGCGCACGATGATGCATGTGTAATTATCCATGCCTGACGTGTGTGTGTCAGTGTGTGCGTGTGTGTCAGAGTGTGTGTGTCAGTCTGCAGAGAAGCTCCCCAGGTCCACAGGCCTGTCAAAGCTGCCTCATGTGTTTTTGGAGGAACTAAAGTGGACAGGTGGGTTTCCAGCCAAGGGGCATGCTGGGTAGAATCACAGTGTGCCAGGTGTGTACATTTGACAGTGCAGAGTTGCCATGGAGACAATTGGCTGTATCTCAGAGCTGCATACAGTATCACCATGTTTCCAGTGCATGATGAATTCTTTGAGAGAACAATAACAGAGATTGATCGTCTGTTTCTTCTTAATTCCATTACTTCCACTACGTATACCTCGTGCATCCTTCACTGTCTTGTTCCTGATTTCCACTGAGAGACTGAGGGGAAAAGAGAGGTAGAGGAGGGAGGAGGGAGGGAGAGCAGCTCAGAAATCTGGCTGTAATAGCTTCAGACTGCACAAGGAAAAGTTTCATGCTAATGCAGCTCTCACAGTGTTTAGAAGTCTGCATAAATTAATAAAGTCATTCTGGATACTGTTTAACACAGAGGGGAGAACAGTTCTGCACCAGCTCAGCATCTCTAGCTCTAATGCTGTCTGAATCACAACAGAGCTTTCCAAAGGAGGCCGAGCAATGCTGAATCTTGAAAACAGAGATGCACTCTCTTCTTAGTTTTCTGGTAAACAGTGAACTGAGCAGCTCGAAATCAGCTCATGATCACATTTCTGGAGGATCTGAGATTTACTGAGTGCTGTGTTTTATAGTAGCCAAAGTAGGATTTATGGCACCCAACAGGCCTTTGAAGGCGCTTATAAGTCCTGCAGTTCAACAGTAGTTTACCGGTCCCTTCAATGCTAGCTGAAGTTAATTGCCAGAAACCTTAATGGTTTTAGAGAGGTGCAGCTTTTAGTGTATAGAGAATAATTTAGTTTTAGTGCATGTTTGTGCATTTTATTTATTTATTTTTTTAACACTTTTAACTTTCATTGAGGGATTTTTCTGTGTGGTTCTGTGTGTGTCAGCCACATATTCAGCTAAAAGGTTGTATTGTTACATCTGCATGGGGGCAGGAAGTTGCAGTATCTTAACTGGAATGAAATTACACACATCACAATAAATAAATAAATGTATCATTCATGATTTGTAACTAAACTAAATTGTTAAACTGGTTTTAATTCATATGGTCCAATACTAATACATCTATCAGGGCTGGGACGGCATGTTAGTCTCGCGATTCGATTCGACAATGATTGTTGGGATGCCAATTCAATTGAAATTGCGATTTTTCAATGTTTACGATTTTTGTGATTGTTAGTTTGTTTTTTTAACACTAGACCGTTTGAAAAAGTGAAAGGATGATAATGTCAACAGACTGTACCAGGAGGCACATTTTCCCATAAAATGCACATCACATGAGTCAGAGAAAAACATTTCACCCTCTGCTGGAGAAAAGTGGTAACTTTTTCTCCACTCCTATAGATACTTCTTTATGTAAAAACTAGACATTGAATCGTATTCAGTTCATCTTGACCTGGAAAGTTCCAGATAGAGGTATTGGTTAATTCAGCTGTCTGTGAATGTTGACCTAAGGTAAGAATCCAACCAGAGGGGATATGTGGGCTGAAGAGTTTTGGTGGGCACCAAAGCTTAATTTGTTTCTTCTGTTAATTTTAGTTTTTAAATTTAAAATGATGGCCACCAAAGAGTTAAACTGTGAATCTTAACAAAGAAAGAAAATCCAAGGCGCTATCTTTTGAACAGCTGAACAGTTGACTTGATAACAAAAATGCACAACAGTGTGTTGTTAAGATCAAACAAAGGCATTTTATTTTTTATTTTTTATTTTTTTGCAGCTATACCAATCCAGAGAGCACCTCAAACACCCTTTAATGAGTCAAATCTTTCATCCATTCTTCTTTTTATTCCTGCAAATTCAAAAGTACCCATCCATCCACTGTTGGTTGATCAATCACTCTGAGGAGGAATCATTTCTCTCCAGAGAACCGTTGCTTATCTTTGAGGGGAAAGTTACAAACTTTCACCAGGCAAGCTAGTTGCTTTGCCAATCAAGTTAGATATTCTACCAGGGTCAATAATCAGACTCAACCTCTAACAGTCAATTTGAATTTGGTCATAGCCACATGAATTAAGAACAGCTTTAAAGGTTTGACAAGGAAACCCCTCACTCAGTGTCCTCAAATACTTCCAAGGCCACACTAACTCTTAAGCTACGCACATATCCATCTCCACTACAGGACTCCAAGCCATGTCCTTACCCTGAACCTGAACTATTACAGCCCAGTGCATTTGATAGGTAGAGCTCGTAGCAGTTCTCCACAGCCTGAACGACCTCCTTCAGAGGTCACATGAGGGGCCAGAAACTGCACAAAATCTACCTAATGGCACAAGCCAACTTCCATCTACTTCAATTTTCAACTCTTATAGAGGTCACGACCTCACAGGGTATGCAAGTGGAGCAGAGTGGTAGCAAGTAGGGTGATGTGATTTCATGTGAAGTAGATTTTTTTTTTGTAAAGTCTTGCTCTTGGTTTTCTCCCTTACTCCATCTAAGCATATTTCATTGCTCTTGTGCTTTTGTGGTCTGTGTCTTTTACCTACAAACATTAAGTGGGGGTGTCCCTACATGGCAGCGCAGATGTTTGCTTTGACAAAAGAAAAGTGACTGTTTTGGAGTGCATGACGGTTCAGACTGACTGTTTTCAGGACTTACAAGCAGCTTTTTATTTCTCTTATTTCCCTCTGGACCAACATCTTCGGTTGCTGTCTTTGTACATTCATCAAGCTGAGAGTCCCAGCACTTTACAGCTTTGTCTAATGTCAAAACCGTGCTCAAGATGAAATATTTTTATCCTATGCTGACAAATTTTCATCACAGATTTGCTGTCTGCAGCAAGTCCAGACATTTGTGCCTTTTTTTTGCATCTCTACATGCATTATGTGCTTATATGCTCCTAAACTGTGATGAAAGAGGGGGGGCATATTCAGCATATTTACTACAGAGAGGGCTCCAGCAGATTTCTCCCAGCATGACTGGGGAGCAAGCAGAGAGCGGCAAATATTAAAAACCAACAGCAGCTGGGGAGGGAGTGAACACAGACTGTTTTGAGCATTGAGGAATTGCTTCCATTCTACTGTGCTCACAAACCGTGGGATTATGTGTGCTGAAATATAATGACATTTTATGGAGGATTTATCTATTTATGCCTTACATCCTTATCTCTCAAGTGTGGGTTTGCTTTGGTGTCCCTTTAAGAACAGTTTCAAGGCTCAGAATATAGGACCCAGTTTCCAACCCACTGACTCACAGGTTGCTCAGCTTAGGGCCGGGCAGTTAACTCAGCTCTAACTGTAGATCCTTAATGTTGCCAGGTGGATATATTACATGAAAGATACTTTATGGTTCCATGATCAGCATTTTATCACATCAAGGGAGCAGGAAAATTAACACACATGAAAACAATAAAAGCTGGGAACAACTAACAACTTCTGCAAGGCACATCAGGTTAATCGTTGCAGTTGTAAGCCTTTAAAAATGAGTTACTGCTGTTAATAAAAATGACTCTGATTTTCATGCAGGTCTTTCGAAGCCAGACTGGGGTCCCTCCACAGATGTGTTGCGTAATTTACTGTCACCCCTCTAAACATCATGACCAGAGGCTGTGTCATCATGTGGCCCCCCTGCTACCTTCGAAGCAATTAGACAGGTAGATGAAATGAGAGTGTTACAGAGGCCAGCAATGTAATTAAACTCAGAGTGAAAGGCCACTAGGCTCCTCTGAAGTAATACTCTGCATACCCACACATGCAGTGAAGCTATAGGCGTTGCCAGAAAAGACAATAAGGTTCAATAAACAATAATCAAAGTGCTGTAATTCAGAAAACTGACAAAGCAAGTGGATATCACTTAAGAGCAATTTAATAACATAACTGCTCAGCAACATTTGATAGCGATGGTACCATTCATTTGTTTTATGTGCGGCTCATAACAAACCATCAGATATCTCAAACTGTATATGATTTGAATGCAGTAACTGTGATTCCAACTGTTGGTGGTTTGATATGTTAATGAAGTTTCAAGTTTGGTGAACACCGTTTTGGAACCAGTCGACCATTTGTTCCCTCCGCCAAGGAGGAAGAGTTTGTCTGTCTGTGAACAATATAACTCAAAAAGGAACAAACGGATCTTCATAACATTGTCAGGAAATGTGCAAGATGGGAGGAGGAAGGAAGAAGTTATTAAATTTTGGAGGTGATCCAGATCACTGTCTGGATCCAGGACTTTTTTAAAGGATTTTTTATCATTTTGAGGTAGGGCCGTTTTCACCATATGTTATATAACTCCACAATAAATGGTCGGATTGCTTTGCAAAACAATATAAAACAAGGTCACCATAATTTCTGACAGATGTAAAAGTACGATCCAGATCCTGGTAATATTCTGGATACTAAGATCTGGAACATGAAATATGTACTGGGTCATCATCATTTTCAACACTGTCAGGTAACAAATTATCATACAAACCTGCAACTAACACCAAATTGTAGCAGACAGTCTGCTGAAAGGGAGTATAACATTAAAGTCGGACGAAAGTGCTGCATGGCAATCACAACATGCTCGGTGGAGGTCTGCGCTCTCTAAGTGCTTTTCTAGTTGAAAATTTGTTGGAGTCACCATGAACGCAACTTGTCACAAATGGAGCGAGGCCTGCAAGCTACTTCAGGCAGTCAACCTGAGCTTCGCTGCGATGCACATATCACATGTCCCACTCGTCATAACCATCTTCCAATTATGTCCTCTGCCTCTCAATTTGGCGGTCTATTTAAACTGGAAACCTCCCATCTCTGCCTCTGCTGCCCAGCATCTGTATTGCTGCATGTTCTTTTGCCCCACACTGCCACCCCCGCAACAACCTGCAGGCTCTGGGGAGGATTGTGTTAAGTATGTTTTGCTCATCACTCCTCAATGTCTCCATGTCAACTTATCTGCAAGGAGTGATGAGGCCAGAGCCTGAGCGCCAAACATATAACATGTATTTGCTGCTATGGTAAACAATTCAAACGTGAGTTGTCAGACTGAACAACAGTAGTAATAGGAAGACAGTAAATATATGAAGAGAGGCAAGTTGTGTAAAAGGCCAAACCATGATCAAAACAGGGCCACAGTTTAACAAGTATGGTGGTAATGGTAAAAATGATTCAGTGTAATCAATTGATTGCTGTGACCTTAATGCAGGATGTGTCCCGGTCAAATGGATGAACTCAGCCATAAAAACAACCCCGCTGATGGGCCATGTGGCTGATAGTCAGTGAGAGCACCAAAAACCACAGTTGTGGCTCTGATTTGTTTCATCATATCTGGTCTGAGCTGAGAACACTCCCCCGTGTGTGCTCAGCTGACACGGAGGTGTTTTGGCTTGCAGTAAATACAGGCTGTAAAAGGCCAAATTGAATTGTTTGTTGGCCAAGTGTTACGCTTAACGTTTGTGACATACTGCTTGGACAAATTTTGCTCATGCTCACTGGAAACTAACTTAGCCAAACAGTTCAATTTGAGTTGTTAATAAGTTGGCGTTTCCCGGCTTGAATTATAATGAGTGGCCTTGGGGGTTTTGCAGAAACCTCATGTGTCTGAAGAGTTTTGTGGGATTCTGAAAGCACGGGGTGATTGTTCCAGCGCTGAACTCCATGAATGCATTATCTCCAGTGTAGATCTGGTGCAGAATTATAAAACATCTTAAACGGCAGATGGCACAGTCAGAGTCAAAGGTTTAACATGTGTATTGAGGATTGGAATAGAATTTTCTCAAGAAGCCAACTTGGAAAAACTGCTCATTGTTATGAAACCCTTATCATACTTTTATTAAATTTTATTAAATTGGTAAAACATTTATTCTGACTGCTTGTCAAAAGTTGTGCTTTAACTCTTTTGTCTAAAGCTGCATAAAAGATAAAGCACGTCAAGGACTTGATTTTCTGTTAAATGTACACTTTCATGCAAACTTTTTCCCAACCTTCTTTTTAATATTTACCCTGACCTAACATGGAGAGATACAAAAAATCAGAAACATTTTCCTTACCTATTCAACATGTAACATATCTACAGCTGGATCCTGAGTGTGCAGGAACACAACTGTATGCATCTTTTCTGTTCTCCCTCTGCTGAATGAGCACTTCCTTCCTCAGCCTTATACTGTGTGCAAACTCACGCACACATAAACATACTTCCTGCTCAGCTGCCGCAGCCACACACATACACACAACCTGAAACACTGTGACAAATGAAATCTTGTTACATTACCATTACAGCTCAGCAGATGCCCTTATCTGAAAATATTTTCAGAGACATCCTTTTTCTCCAGAGGGGCTCCCTGTTGATGTGTGTTTCCTCCTGCTGTTTGCAAACTGCAGAGGCATAGTGTGACCATCTGATCTCAAAAAGTGAATACAACTGCAGCACATCTTTGTGTAGTTTCATTACTTTTGTTAACTGTATTTAGACAAAATATTGGTAACGATCACTGTGGGAGAAAAATGGGATTAAATGAACTCCATTTGTGAGAAATGAAGCTGATGTGGAGGTGCTAAAAACTACAGTTCATAGAGCGCCTGCTTGTGACTGGCTCTAGAAGTACCTGAAACCTCAAACAGGCCTATTCAAAACAGATGACATTTACAATAAAAATCAACATATTTACAGCCTGGTGTAAACACGGATTTTGGTCTGAATGTCTCTTTTCTCACTCAGCCAATTTTGTGGGGTTCTTCTACTTCTTGATAAAATGCCCTCCAAAATCAAAAACTATTTACAATTTACATATGTTATTGATAAATTTGGAAACACTAACAAAAATACTGGCAAACAATCACAGCCAAAGCTCATACTAATTCTCTTTATGTAGTTTTAGGGTTTTTTCTTGTTATGTACTCTTCCTGATAGCGTGCAAATACTGTCCACTTATGGGACCTTCAAAAATTGTCTTGGATCTTATTAGAGATGGGCAAGTGTCAGTACCAGGTATTGAGCCGATACCAGCCTTTTTTTGAAAGGTATCGGTACTCGTGAAGGCTGCAGATACCAGCAGCAGATACTCTAGACAAAAAAATCTTTCGTTGAGCAAGTTCTCCTTGCCACTAGTTGCTGCAATTAAACGCCACGGCAAATGTGCATCAGATCCTGTTCAAACAACATGAATGAACCAGGGAGAGTTAACTGTTAAACTGTTTTATTTTGCACTTCAGTTAACTTTAAAAAAAATACTTAAACTCTGACAGTTGTTAGTTTTATTGTGCAAAGAGTTGTTTGTGTCTTATTTGGACTTAATATCAGAGTGACTGTGCTGTCTTTGATCAAAATAATCTGTCACTGTTGAGTGAAATTTTATGAATCAAAAGTACCAGTGGTACCCTAACGCTTCTTGGTATACTCAAGAGGGAGTACTTGTACTGGTACCGGTCTGCGAAAAAAGTGGTATCAAACATCACTAGATCTTATTAATCCTCAGGCTATCTTCCAGTGGTGCCCCCTGCATTGTGCAATGCACAAGGATCTCTCAACTTGACACTTAAAAGCCCTTAAATGTGTTTATGATAAACATCGTCTCTTAGAAGAAGAGCTGAGAAACTCAAAGGCATAAAAAACCCACTTCCATCCATTCAAACTTAAAAAGAGCCCAGACTTCCTGGTTTAAATGTGATATCCACTTGGCAAAGGATGACATTATGACCTTATTTATGTACTGAGCTGTGGTAGACTTACTGAAACATAATCTTCTCTCCCTTACATATGGTAACTACACTTGCACTCAGCCACTATGAACATTAAAACCAGCCATTAGTACCTCCCGACTTCCTCTATATGTGCTCTAGTGAAGAAGAAAATCCTCTGAGATGCTTAGATAGGTTTCATTGCTTGCAGCCTGACAGCATTTTAATTCCCCCCGCGGTTCCAGTATCACAGCAGCCCAATCTCCCCTCGCCACACCATCAGCACCTTTCTCCCAGACCCAATTTAGTCTGTGATCCTAAAACTAGCACGCTAGAGACCCCGGAGATTCAGAACAGTGCTCTTCACAGAGTAGCACCCAAGTACCTTAAAGGAATAGAGCGCCTCAGAATGTAATTAGATGCTGCCAATCTTTTTCAATCGCTTGGGACTAGAGCTGGTGGGTCTCTTAATGGAGACAGATTCTGCATGCACATATCCTTCTGAAGTGGAGCAAACTGGCGTGTTTGACATCAAAGTGTCTTGTTTAAATGCCCGTTGTTATGAATGTCTCCCGTTGGATCTGATTGCGTTTGCTCAACGATGCTTTGTTAAACTTGCACGTCTTGTAAAACAAACTCAGAAGATTCCTAACACAGCCAGACTTTCTATAATTAGTAAAACTGGTTTGTTTGTTTGCTTTCCCCAAACAAGGGCTCATCTATTGGGAACACTGAACAGTGTGGTCATTAAATATCCCAATTATTTTACAACATTTGAAAATTACTATTGCAGTCTGGCCGTAATTTCACAAGCACACTCTCATTATACTTTCCTGACAGATTTGATGGCCGGTATGATTATCAGTAAATCACAGCCGCTGATGGTGTGTAAAAGCCTGATATAAATGTGGTTAAAATCCTACAGAGCTTAGGCTGTGATGTAGCTTATGGGGCTCTTGCCTCCACTAAATTTATTTCATTAAGCTCTGCCATGACGGCTTTTCAGGGTACTTATGATATGACAAATGTATAAATCGCTATTAAGGGCCTTCTAGTGGAGGATTAACCTGTAAGAGGCACTAAAACTCGGGATGTTCTTGCGCTATAAAGACATTGGAGACACTGGGTGGCGTGTCAGATATGCCCTGCTAATGCACTGCATGTATGATTTGTACATCATGTGCATGTAGTGAGGTCTGGTGTAGATGGCTGACTTCAGTGCACTGGCCTTGTTGTCTTTGTTGTTCCTTAAGGCTGTGTTAAATGGCTGTAAATGTCTATTGAGTGAATGAGAGGGCAAGTCCAACTACATGAATCATTGTACGACTGTGTAAAGGCATGAATGTGTGCTTCAGTGAGTCGCTCTCACTATGGATTTGCCTTTTGCCAGTGTCTGCGAAAGCGTCTGGCAGAGCAGTGATAGTGATAGCACTGTGCATACTCTGTATCTATACCATTTCACACACTAACTGGATTACGTTTAGCAATGTGTGTGGAAGTGGGTGTGCTGCATGTGCTGAAGGCCGTCAGTAGTGAGAGCTGCTGTCAGATTCGGACAGAAGAAGGTGACGGCAGGAATACAAGGCTGCTGGCATTATTAACCCCTCACTGAGTTGAGTGGGGCAGGCAATTACTAGCAGTCATATCACTGTCACAATGCCAGAGGGGGCAGCTCTAACACACACAGACACACACACACAAGATATATTAGATATTTGACATAAAGGATATTTAAACTTTTATAGTTAGGTGTAATAGTTTGGAACCATTTTGTTTCATTATATCATGAATTTAATTCTGGTTCCTGAAAATTTAAAAAGAGGTCAGAGAGGTTGAGAAGAGGAGGAAGAACTGCGATTTTCAACTAAACTTTCAAAAAGGTGAAAAGGAAGGCCAGATTTAAAAGGTTTCTAAGGTGCAATTACTTCCAAAAGTGGTGTTTTTCTCTACCCTGTTGACTTGTCTACAACTTCTTTGACCCATTTGCCACTGCTCCTGGTGGACATCTGTGTTGGAGTTTAAAGATATGTACACAAATTTAAAGAGGAAAGTACCATCACCAAAACCAATGCAAAATTAATTTAGTATAATCAAATAATATATGATAAAAAAGAAAAACAAATAATTAGTTTCATGCAGAAATGAATAAAATCAATTATTTTCTCAACACGGATAATACATTCTTCAAGAAAGTACATGCATTGACAATACAATGCATTATGGAGAAACACAATATATCAGTCAATGGTTACGAAACTATGTGAAGGATATGGATTTTGAAAGGTATAAACCTTTTTCTTCACAGAAACTTTAGAAATTCACACTAGTTTGGAAAAACATTATACTGTAACACTATATTTCATTTTTTTTTCCCATAGGAGAGATAAACAAAATAATATGATCCTTATCCAAATAGGATCATTGATGACCATCCTATTTTGATAAAACATAGATAAAATGTAAATAAATGTGCATATGCTGGAAATACGGAAAATTCTGTGTAACTTGTCTTAGCATTGGATTCAAGTTTGTCCTCCTAACTTTCATGCACCATCTCAGAGTAGCAATCTTACTTTTTTTCTTTATCCTGTCATACAAAGAAAAACCATTCCAAATTCACCTACATGTCATCTCCTGTCATAAAACTGTATGTACCTGTTCTGTAGTTTTTGCCATTTGACAAAAGATTCAAGACACAGTTATGTTGAAAAAGTATTAAAATCCCTGCTTCAACAACTTGTGTTCCAGGAGCTTGAAAACAAAATCCAAGTGTGACCAAAATTGGTTGGCAATAAGCGCGATCATTTCTGTAACAGAAGCAGGGATGTGCTACACATACACAGTCCAACTACATTATTTCTGAAAAACAAGTAAAAGTCAAGGACTCAAAGTCTGTCGTAAAATGTAAAGACTTTCATTTAAGTTTTTTAAAAGAAAACTGGACCAACAGTGTAGAGACTGATAATTAAAAATATATTAATTTTGATGTCTGGAACAGTTTCATGGGAGGTGACAGAGGAAATTATTAACCAGTATGGGCAGAAACAAATCTTGCTCTTGTTCAGATGGAGATAATTTTATTATCTTAAAGCAGGTTCATAATGCTTTGTCATATTTTAAACACAATAGTAATATTGCTGGGCTTTCATACTAACCTTACAAATGTCCAAATGCTACTCGTGCATTCATGTTGTAGAAAAACCTAAATCTGTCTGTAAACTGCTTAAACCAGTCAGCTCCACCAAAGTTTGTCCATGGCTCTGCCCCACCTCCCCCACCCCCCCACCCCCACAATAGTCTTTTAGAGGTCTAGCCAATCAAAGGAAAGGGGGTTTGAGGAGTGTGGAGCCTTAAAGAGACAGCGATTAAAATAAAGCAGCTCAGGCAGATCCTAAATAAGGGTTTTAAAAAGGAAGTGTTAGGAAAAATAAGGATGCATTTGAGCTATAAAGCTACTACAACGGATACTGGGGGGACAATAAAAAGCCCCCCAAAAAGCACAGTACCCCCTCTTTAATACATCAAAGTAGTGAAGAAAAGTGATTATGAAATGGTGGTAAAAATGTCAGTTGTTTTATCCTTCTGCAGACATGAACATCTGCGTGCAGCTTTCCCTTGTCCCTGCTTTTTTTGTAACATCTTCCTTCTGAAGCAGCAGTCATGAATGCAGCTTCCTTTTTTCACTACTGTATTGTCTTGTGAACACTTTCCACCCACACTGACTCTCTCCTTCTCCTGTTCTATTTCAGGGTGTTAAGCTGCTGAACATGGCCGAACTGGCTCACAGCACTATATCTGATCAAATCAATACCCATTTCTCTCTCACACACTTTTTTCCATTCTTTCCTCTCATTTCTTGCTGCTGCCGTGAGCCATGATAGGATGATTGGAAGGCGATACATCCACCAGGTCTGTCGCTTCTGAGTGAGATGGAAGGTTATCATAGGTTGAAGGAGTAAAGATCAGTTGGCGAGCTTTGCCATGCAACACTGCATTAAGGTGTTAGATCTATCTGTGTGGCAAGCTTAGTGGAAGCCAACCAGAGCTGACTGGACTCACTCGCCTTCCCTTCACATCTCCATTAACACCTTAAAGGACCAGTACGGGAACAGATTGAGTTGTCTTTTAACACCCACAAGCCATCAGCTACATGTCAGCCGTTTCTCAATGTTTGCCTCTGCTGGTTTGTCTGTCAGATGCTCATCATTCTGAAAAGTATATTTTCTCGCCTCTCGGTTCTTTCTTATCAAAGTTTTTTCTTTTGTTTCCATTCTTCTCTGTTTCTACAGAATGTATTTGCATCTTCTGTGAGAACTCAATCTTTTTTGTTCTGCTCACTGATCCCTTTTTCGCTCCCTGAGATGTTTGAATCTTCTTTTCTTTGTGTCGAGGGAGGTTTATTATTATCTGGGTGCAGAGTGTGAGGCATGCTGAATGCTTCTGTTGTGGCAGAGGGGTGTGTGAGCAGAGGGGTCAGTTTGCTGCATTTCTACTCCAATGTTTTTGTTCTTTTCTTTCTGCCATTGTTCCTTCCTTTTCTACTGTGTTTTCATACTAAGTGTAACTCATATCCGGTTAAAACTTGAACAGCCACAGTGTGCCACAACTATGGTGGGTCTCATGGCAGCAGTTTGAACACAAACACTCACACACACAACCACCTCTGCTGTTTAGTCATGACTCAGCCAGGAGGCTAACACAGTATGAGCATATGTGGGGATCTGTGCTGCCTTTGTTTTTGCTCTTTTGTTGAGATCTAAAGGCTTTTCTTGTTGTCTCTCTTCACACACGCACCTCTGAGTATAGCTGTCCAGTCATATCACTCTGACTCCTGTCAGCTCCCTTCACACATCTCATCCTGTGATCCCAGGCTGGCTTATATCAGAGGTCTGTTTGCATGTTTTGTCTTTCCTGGCATATAACGTTTCCCCCTATTTGGACTTGATTTTTAGAGACCTGTTGCTATGGCTACAGACTGGCTGCCTTTTAAAGGCTTGTATGTGTTTGTGGTTTTAACAATGGTGTAAACCTCTACATATATGTTTCGGTCCTTTTCTCTGTCTCTTTCCTAAGCCCCTTTATTCAATAAAGGCAAGTCTCAGGTTTATTTATTTAGCTCATTTATTGGCTGATTGGTTGATTTTTAACATTGTTTAGCATCGACTGAATACATACATTTTAAGTAAGCTGGCAATCCACCCATGAGGGATGCTGTTAAAGATTGGCTCGGAATAGAAACATCCAATGAAATCCAAAATTTGATCAAATTACCCATTGATTCTGTTGCTCATTACACTATTTACAACATTTAAAGCCTTAAGCATGTCTTAACAAGCATAACTGGAATGTTTGTTGAAAGTGAGATTGCATTAAGTAGTTAAGAAATGACAAAATGAAATGACAAGCTAAAACAACTGGATGAAGATTTAACTCAATCAGCTTCTGAGCTAGTTGAGTAAACTTGCTCAAATAAATGGTCAACTATATTTGGGGTATGAGAAGATTCATAAATCTATAATATGTGGTGGATACAAGTGGTTAAAGTTGTTAGTATTGGTAGACTGGTTTGGAAAAAAAACTCAGAAAAAACTCATAAAACCCTGGAAGCTAAATGTTTCAAGTTAAAGGCTAAGACTGTATAAAACATGGATGTAGTATCCCCAACGTCACCCGTCTGTTTCTGAAACAGAAAATGAAGCACATCGGTTATAGCAGCCATTGGTTGGGGCAAGCTGTTTGTGTACAGCTATAGAGCGCCTGTTGGTCACGTGACCTAAGCTTTGCTTCTGATTGCACTGATTGCCCCCCCCCCCTCACAGTGCGTAACGATAGTGAAATTAGTGACTTAGACAGGAGATGTTTTTGAACTGGGCTGTAAATAGGTTAATTTCTGCTGTGAAACCTTCCTTTTTTTTTCTTCTTTTTTGGCTTGGTGTGTATGTGACTTCCGATACTTCCAGAGCCAGCCTCAAGTGGACACTCAAGAAACAGCAGATTTTAGCACTTCAACATTGTCACATATTCTTAGACCAGAGGTTGCCGCTTGGTTAAGGGTCAAAAACAAACCGTAATCTCAGAGGTTTTGGATAGAAGCTTACACTGTTATCAAAAACAATTAGTTAGAGACCTAGCCTAAAGCTGTTAGCTGATGAACTAAAGTAGCTAAAATACAATGATATTAATGTCACCTCATTAGCCAAATGCAATAGGATATATGTAATAACTTTTTATAATTGTAAATAAGCTCAAAAGACCAATTAATGGTTAATATATTTGCAAACTTTTGAGAATAGCATAGAATAAAAACCCAAAGGCTTGATGAATCAAAGTGTCAAAAAAGAAGGCCATACGCTAAAAGTAATTGGAAGTAAACGAAAGAGGTAAAATTACTGTGTTAAGAGTCAGCACAAAACAACTAGCTTTTTAAAAATGGTTCAAACATGACTTGCTTAAATGACATAATCAACATTTAAGAAGTCTGCCAGAAAAGTTGCTAATAAGATATTAAATGTTCAACAAATCACGTGTGGTGAATAAAGATTAACATTTTAATTGTTAGCTGGATGGTGATTACATTTAAGATGCTAACAGATCATCATGGGAGAAGTTGAACTGATTAACTGATAGTTAAACATTTAGGCTGTGGCTACAAATAGTTAGCCTGTAGCATGTAAGGAATTGAATAACTTTTCCTATGACAAAAAGAGAGCTACAAATGTGCTTACTCTATTTGAAAACCTCTGAAATATGACTGGAGAGCAATTGTCCAGATAACTCTGCTAATGTCTGTCACTTTTCTTCCGCCTCTCCTTTGCCAGCTCTCTCACAACACCACTCCCTTTTCCCCCACGTGTTTCCTAACTTTGCATATTTTATTTTGCCTAGTGACTCAGTGCTGGCTTTGTGGATTCAATCATCATGTATTTATGAGCAGCCCTTAAATGCACTCTGATTCTGGAGGCGTGGTGCTAAAAGAGATTATATTTTTTTCTATCCCACTCATCCTTTCCACGGTTTTTATCTTTGTTGGCACCCATCCTCTCTGTCTCATTTCCTCTACGACTTATAGTCCTGTAAGGTTTCTCTTTGTCGACTAATGACATGACCGAGGCATGAACTCAATCAAAGCCGAGCGCTAAGCAGACAAACACATCTCCTTTGCTTGATCAGATTCTTGATTGACACCCTTGCATACACTGGTTTGAAAACGAGCCCACATTTAACGGATTTGTGGCCTTCTTTCACACCAGCAGACTATTGCTTCCTTTCCCAGTGCATAATGAATAAGAAATGTCTGTTATGGTTATGATCAAATTGTTGTGATTGATCCTTTAAATGGCACCATTCTGGCATGCTTGGGAGCTAAAGAAAATCGACCATGGGTTGTGTCCCTCCTGAAGCAGAAAATGTCAATGTAATTACATATATTGCCGATAGACACAAGGCCACTAGCTCCTAAAGACCCATGTTTATTAAGCACCTTGCGGTAAAAACAGCACAGCTAATAAAGAAAAATCATATGAACCATGTATATTTGGTGGTGTCAGTGTAGAGTCTACAAACCCTCTGTAAAAGAAAGCAGAGTGGAGTGGGTATGGATTATAGTAAGGGGAATGTTCTCCTCGCATTAGCAGCTGTTATCCAAAGCTTATCAGCAGGAATTAGTTCCAAAATCTGCATCATTAAAAAGAAAACTGTAAACCTTCAGACTTAAACAGTATTCAATGAGAGCGTAATCCTTTTTATTAAAGGCTGAACTGGCTCTAATCGAGGCACACAGCAGTTAACCATTAGCCTCACCACAGTATGTGTGAGCATTTACCGTTTAAGAACATAAATGTTTCAGAATTTATGTTTCCTATTTAGGAAGGTATTTAGGTTTTAAGGTAGAGTGCATGTGTTTCAAGAAGACCCTCTGCATTATTGGATAATAGCCGGATTAATCTCCTTAATGAAAAGAAAAACAAGCCTTTAAAGCCTTAAAAAACTGTTTCTAAGCCAATTTAAAAAGCATTAAGCCAGCACTCACCCCTCGAATATAGGATATAGGCAGTGCTGAGGCATATCAAGACCACGACTGGAATGTCTTTCAAGTTCTTTTGACTGCAAATGCTTTTGCACTTATCTTTTTTCACCTCATAGCTCAAAGTCAAACCTTTACTGTTTTGTTCACAACTCTGAGGTTTTTCCTTCCATTTGAGAGTGTAATTCCAACCTTGCAACTCATGTTGACTTTTCTTTAGTTTCCTGTTGTCTGATGTAGTTTTCAATCAATTTTTCATTATTTCTCAGACTTTTCTTTTACATTCTTCTCATCACACCTCTGCATCATTTTACTCTTTTCCAATATCCAAAATCTTTACACTGTAGTCTCAGTGCTGAAACTTCTACATTTTTTATCTTTTACTATTCATTCATGCCAGTAAAATCCGGGTTCAGTCCAGGCCAGTGAGTAATGAAATATGGCTGCAATATCTTCCTGTGGCTGGCAGCCAAATCTCATCTCTATACACTTCTTAAAGGTGTGTGCATGTGTTCATCCGCATGCATGCCTGTGTCAGGATGACTCTGTGTGTGTGTGTTTATGAATTTGTGTTTTCTGTTTAAGTGGAATGATCTGTCATCACTGTCCGTGTTTCTCTCCTGGCAGGATTTTCTATCAAAATGCAGCGTCATGTTCCTATTAGTCACACACCCGTGATTATAACCCTACCAAATTGTAACATCAACCCACTCAAGGGGAAGAGGCGAAATAATTTATACCACCTGGTTTTCACATCCAACTTGATTCATCTTTAAATCACAGCAAGTTAAGTTCTTTCAGATTAAAATCTTGAACCTAGGTCTTTATCTTTATGGTCTCTCACCCCAATCTAAGACTCTGTTCCCAGGATGTCCTGGCACCATAGACTTAGGAGAACACAAAAATGGTGTTTTTACAAATCTATTTACCATTATATCTGACAGTGACAATACAGGCCTCATCCATCGGCTGGCATTATGAGACCCAAGGATGGGGGCAACCCCATTGAAAATCGTAAATCGATCAGACTTTTAGTTCCTCCACAAACCAGTAAAAAGGTAGAGTTAAAAGTTAGCCAAAGAAACTGCATGAATGGATACCAATTATGGCCCAAAACTATAAGACAAAAAGGAGAAACACACCAAAAAATTAATCCCCAGGCAAGTTTTAAACAAAAAAAAAAATCTGAGAGAGACCAAAACAACTGTTTCTTTATCAGGCTCAAAAAAAATTTTCATTCTTTTAAGAAAAAAACATTCTGGCACAGGACTTAGTGGGGTTTGGTTGACTTTTGGAGCCAGCCTCAAGTGTTCACCAGAGGAACTGCAGGTTTTTTTTTTTTGTTTTTTTTGTTTTTTTTTTGGGGGGGGGGGGGGGGGGGGCACTCTGACAGAACACATCACTCCTAATGATGCAGAGAAACCATCAGGGTGTTGTTCAGTGTGGTGTGTGTCTGATTTTAGACTTCTTTGCTGTGTCGTCTTAAAGTATTTTGGCTCTTATTTTTCTCTGTCATGCCAACGTGAGACGGTTGTGAAAGACCTTGGATAACAGGTTTGGGACAAGATGGTATAAACTACTCAATGAATGGTTCAGAGACAGGAAGCAAGGGTGCCAATTGGCTTAACCAGTAGGCCATGTAAATAGGGCAGGGAGTCATTTTAAGTACAAATTACTGTCTGGCACAACCTAAAACAACACTATAAATTAACCCGTTAACACCCAGTGTTAAAACAGGCCACATGGACTTATTTTATTGTTTGTTGTTTTGGCCTTAAACAGTTTAAGAGAGCTCATCGTCTCTTCTCCCAGGAAATGCTAGCCTTTTGTTTTGCTAGCCCAAATAATTGAAGATGTATAGTCATGAGATTAAGTTGTATTTATTATTGTGTATTTTTTGGAGCTTTGTTGAATGTGGATTCCTTTGTTTTTGTTTTTTTTCTTTCTGTTACAACCCAGATATCACAGTAAACCTTGTCTTTTATTCTTTAGGGAACCATTTGAATTTCCTTGCTAGTCTTAACAGTTGAGCAGTTATGGTAATTAAAGGAACACTTGTAAAATTGAAGTGCCAGTGCTCCTATGGGTTTTGAAGGGTTAAGCAATTTCTTTTCTTTGTTTTTGTTTTTTTTCCTTAACACTTTGGGACACAGAGTTACAGTCTGCAAGTATAAATGATATCAAACTGGTCGTCTTAGGGTGGATATTGTTAGCACAGCTAGCACCTCCAGCCTTCAGTCCTCCAAAACTGAGCCAGTTACATATTTCACTCCTGAGTTGACTACTGCCAGCTAAACCAGACACTGCTGATACAACTCATTGTTCTCTAGATCAAAATACCAAAACATTACTAAACTGTGCTATGCTACAAGACACCATCTTTTTTCTGTAACATCTTGACAGCAGCAGCTAACTAAACCTAGTCTTACTGACCAATAACTTTACAAGCTGTTGCATTTGCCACAGGTTCCACTCCCAAACTAAACTATGTCATGCATGTCTACATTTGCAGTTTTTTTTGTTTGTTTGTCTTTTTTTTTTGTTATTACATGATTGTTTTGTTTGTTTGCTTTTTTGTTTGTTTGGTCATTGAAGGTGATTGCAGGTATTGGGGAATGATTAATTAGGTATTTGAATATACTTATGAGATCTGAATCCTGGAATAAATTGATATCCAGATGTGATATCCAGGTGTGGTCATAGAGCTCTCTGCTTGTCATTGGTTAAACCCGGACACATCCTAATACCAGGTGTAAACAGCTCCTAAGTGTTCATAACAAGGCTTTGAGTCTTTTAGCTGGCTTTAATTCTTCATCACTACCACAAACTCTGACAGTATGCAAGCAAATTATCTTGGCAAGCTTTTATACAGTGTGAAATATGTCCTAGGATGCTGCCTTTTTTTGGCAGATGTCTAAAATAACTAATCCTAATGAGAGGGAAAGGGCCAATCCTACAGTGGCTACTTAGTCATTCGGCTTTAGACCTGGAGACATGCAGAGTGTTTGGCTGGAGAGTGCTAAAAATGTGCCTCACTTTCATCCTTCACACTTACATAACATCATTTCCATACTCAAACAGGCAAACAGGAAAGTGTGATATGCATTTATCAGTTTCCATGTGAGAAGGCATGCATGACATGATGCATTCGAGTGTGTCTATCCATGTGTGTAGGAAATGCAAGCAACTGTATCTGAATGTAAGAGCTAATAGGGGAACAAGACAGATTCATTATGTTTTCTAATGCAAGGCTTTAAACATGAATAAACATTGACAGAAGTGTCATTTGTCCTGTCAATTACGTGCCAGACACATGTCTCCACTGGATTAATGATTATGACTGCGTGCCATTCATGTGTGCATTCATTATAGAGACTGAGTCCACTGGGCTTTCTGACCATGATACATGTTATTATTAATTACACCTTTCACTTTA
This sequence comes from Halichoeres trimaculatus, assembly GCF_033239565.1. Lineage (NCBI taxonomy): Eukaryota > Metazoa > Chordata > Actinopteri > Labriformes > Labridae > Halichoeres > Halichoeres trimaculatus. The sequence continues at coordinate 23,202,350 of NW_027437192.1, forward strand.
GCCCCATGTGAGGTTTGTCAGTATGTGCACGATAGTCCCTGCTCCGATGCGTGTTTTGTTCTTTTTTTCTTGACTTTGCTCAACTATTTAAGAACACATTTCCTCTCTATGCTGAGTCTGGCACTCAAACCAAGGGCATGTGCAGCAGTCATTGTACTGCTACAATGATAAGGAGAAGCAAGAGTGTGGGAAGAACACAGCGTCTGATTTGGCTGTGGTGCTTCCTTCTGTCTGATCTTCAGCTAAAAAGGCCCTAACTCCTACAACAGGCTTATAACCCCTTGCTAATCCCCCCCTTCTGACTCATTTCACTGCAGTTTGAAGCTCTCTCTTTAAATCTCTTGCTCGCTGTGCACTCACACACACACATACACACACACACACATTTACACATATGCCAGAGTCTGTGAATAACAAAACCCTCCAGTTGAAATGGAAATGTCTCGCTGGACCGGTAAATTGCAGTGTGAGAAATATCTTTGGCCGAATGTTCAAACACAGGCGCAGGGAGAGACACAAGTAGACACTGCAAATCAATTCTTGTGATCTTTTTTAATTTTAAGTGCATGGATACAAGCCACCCATGACCTCTTCTAATGATAGTTTTCTGGTTTGTTTCCTTTTAGCCAGTGTTAAATAGTTTATTCTTTCCAAACGTAATTATTTTCATTTTGAATAGAAAGACACAGTCAGTGGGTGCAAACACACCAAACAGCATTGATACAGTCTCCTTCAAAGGCAAGACATTGTGTGCTTTTCTTTCGATCCCATTGAGTTCGAATTAACAGCTTATTTTCTTAATACAACAAAAATGATTAAAAATGGAGTTTCATTAGAAAGTTTGGCTGTCAGGGACTTTGAAGGGACAGAACGTAACCCTCAGCAGAAGGCCTTTGTGTCATTATTACAGATTAATGTTTCACCAGCACTGGAGGAATTAGCATTAGTGACGGTTTTAGTGTCAAACGCTTGTTTCAGAGCTGTCACTTGCACCCGCCTCCCTAAAATGAGACGACTTAATATCATGGCACTAATAATACCAACCTCATCAGAGTGCCAGAATAGCAAATCACAGACATGGGTTTTAGTGGTGAGAGCAGAATTATGGTGTCTGTCACATGGTACCCAGCTGGTATCCAGAGAGGGCTGAGGCTACATGTATTTAAGTATTTTTGTCTGTTTCATGTAGAAAAGCCTTTTTGTATGTTTTCTATTATTATTTCAGAGTTGGCCAGAAAAGAATGGATCCTCTTCTGGTCTGACATGTGTTGTCATGTACCTGGTTTTAAGATAAGAAAAACACTCAGAAAACACTGAGTGACAGTACTTTTTTGTGTTAAAGACATGCAGCAGCTCGATGTCGGGCAGTATGACAACAGAACAATAGCCTTACTCTGCATATTTTTTGGCGGCATCTTCTATCCATGATTAAAGCCCAGTTATTTACAAAAGCATCAAACGGCTGCATTTTATGTCTCATTAGACCCTTTTAACAATCATAAGTACATGACTGTACTCCTGAAATCACAGCCAAAGCTTCAACTTAAACACTTGTAGTTTAGAAAACAACTTTATTAGACCAAGGCGTTTCAGCTTGTGGCCTTCATCAGGGTCATCAGAAATGAGTTAAAATCAGCACTTAAAAAGGGTAGGGCTAGGATTGAACAAATAAGAAGAGACAAACATTTTCATGGATTGTCCAGTCATGTGAAGCTACATCTGATTCAGCCAATGGATTGACTGCAGGGGTGTGTCACTTTAGCAACTCTGTGATTTTTGACCAGTGAGGTGCTGGTAGAGGGTGAGGGGAAATGTCAAAAGGGGAAGGATCATCGGCACCATTTTGGTAGAGGGCCTGAAAGACAGCTTCAATTGGATGGTGCTGGCACTGGCAGCCATTTCAGAATATTAATTGAACAGAGGATCTGTTTAACATCATACATAAAAAGGGAACATCAAAGAAAAACACAGACAAAAAAATTCAGGGAACTTGGAGAGCACCTTGGAAGTTGGTGAAGTTGTGCCAGAATTTTTGACCAACAAATTCAACACTACCAACAAATGCACTGCGTGCCACACATACTCATTGACTGCTTATACTGTCCATCTTGCGACCTTTATGGTTCATATTTAGGGAAACTAAGGCATCAATATGGGAGGGATGGAGGCTTGACTGCGGTTGGGTGACAGTGTTTTCCGCAAGGGAAACAAAAAAGTCGCTTGGGGTGCTGGTGGCTATACATCACTAGTTGTTGGGACAGTTTGTTGAAGCCTTAGAATGCTGAAAAGCTAACATATAGCTTCATCTACATTAGAATGTGTGCTGTCAAAAAAGGTGGTATATTTTGTTTGTGCTTCTTTACATCAGTGTGGTAGAGAATAAACACATTCTGGGAGACGTCAGGTCCAGATCAGCAGATTAATAACAAATTAGTGAAGAGGTTAAATGTTTTAGCTGACTCAACGCTCACCTCTTATTTGGACATACTTCAGCATTTAACATCAAATGATCCCATTCTTGGGTATTTTCTATTTCAGATCAGATATGCTTTGTATTCTATGTATCTGTGTCTTCTGGGTCTCTGCAGTGTGTATAGTCCTTATCGTGCAAATTCTCCAGCTACCCTCACTGATTTATTAGGCAGCCTTCGAGTGCCGCTGCAGCTGCACTCTCCATCTTCATTGCCCTATGGAATTGCATTGACCACTCACATGTGAATGGGATGAGAATATGGTTATGCGGAGATGGATATTTACCATGCAGAACATGTCCCCCGTCTCCCCCATTCAGAGCCATTAGGCTCTGTACTCAAACAAATCTAAACCTCTGTTTAAGGCCAGACTATCAGGGGCAATTCTTTATATCAACCAATTACCTTTGTTCATCAGACAGGAGTGAAATGTCAGCTGTAATTTGTGTGCTCTCAGACTCATGACACACATGCTTGAACCCAGCTACCAGTTCTCTCATGTAAGATGAGTGTGTAATAGCTCAGTGATGAAGGCAGGCTTATCTTCAGGATGTATGGACCATTTAGACCTCCCATTACATCCATGAATATACTTTAGATCCAATGAGTAGAGGCCATTCTAATCCTTGGACTATATGCTTTGTTCAAGGAATCATTGGTATAGGGACTCCTAGCCCTCACTCTGCATTAATGGGTATTTTTTGATAATACTGAGTCAAATGGCATGTGTAATGGGAAAGGGGTCACCTCAAGTGCCTACTGTTAATCATAGTATTAGTATTGTCAAAGTATTCACAGGCAGCCTCACAGCTTTACAGAGCAGTTTTACCTCATTAGCTGACTGAGTTCAAGCACTTCATAGCTGGGTTTGAGCATGTGATAGTAGCAATGGAACTTCAACTTACCTACAATACATGGCAAAGCTAGGAAGCAGATCATGAATGCAGTTCAGAATTTCTCAAGTAAAAGATGCAGGTATCTTATTGGTGGGAGCCAAAATGAAGAGAAAATGTGGTTACATGCAAATCAAGTAGAGACAGGGCAACAAAAAATAGCAGCAAGAGAAAGAGGATAAATCAGCACATTAACACATTTTTAGATCAAGGTTCTTGATTTACAGTGTTTTGATAAACTGGTTGTTTCTTTGTGGTACTGACTTATAGTGCAAGAACATCAACGTTTTTGGGAGATTAAAATGGAAGACAGCTTTTCAAGTGGACAAAAAACTTGATAAAGCTTTCCTACAATTGTAAATTTTAAAAGTTTCCGACAAGTTCAAATGCAAATGTCTACTGTAGTTGTGTTGGCCAGTGTGTTTGAATTCTTCTCTACGTCTACAGAGGCTACAGTTACTGAATGGAGCTTTAACAGAACTTTAAAAGTTAAGAGGGTTTTAAGAGGTAATATTCTTCACTATTGAAGGGTTTGTCCATCTCAGCTCTGTCAACCTGGAGACAAACCAGACACGGGTCTAGTGAAAGCCTAGGGCAATAGTTTCCATCAGGTTAACATTGAATTCAGTTTAAAACAGAATACATCAATTACATCCTGTAACACTAAAAGTGCCGTGTAGTCTTTGTAAAATCATCTGCTTAAATACACTTTTCAAAAAAGTCAGGTGTCAATTTCGTATTTGTTTTATTTGAAAAAGTTATGAAAAAAAAACAAGAAAAAAAACATAATGGTCAAAATGACCACTACGTCGGTTGAACTGTAAAAACAGTCCACAGAACATGTTGGTCTGTAAATTAAGTTGCAGCGCTGTGTTTTTAACCCCCTAATAAAGTCTTCCAACCAAACCATGTTTCTCTTCTAATTATTCCCTTGTACTGCCACTGGGATGAATTTGATCTATCTGTCACTGTTTATTCATAATTGTTGACTAATGAATTGGTTTTGTATCCCCTCTAAACCTACAAAACTAATGTACAGTACAACTCCCGCGTAGCAAGAAAAAGCCATTAACCAAGCAGCAAAGAGCAAAAATGAGTTTATGGAGGCCACAGTTTTGTCACACAAAACACAGATTAATAGCTCACAGATAAGAAAACTGTGATACTGTTAATTGTTTTATATTGATTTTTTGAATTGATTATTAATGCGCTTGCTTTGAGTCTTTGCTATACCAACACAAACCTGTATTTGTTGATATTTAATGCTGAAACACTATTCCATCTGGGTGTTGCAATGCTATTTAGTATGCAAGAAGACACCATTGCGATTGAGGCTTTTCAACCAATGTCAGGCGATGTCAGTTAACAGCTTGTCCTGATTGAATAAACACAGTGATAGAGAGCATGGAGGGATGAGGGAGATGAGAGGGTACATGTTTGATTAGCCTCTGAAGTGAGGGATGTGCCTTTAATCCCCCCTCTAACTAATCCCTCTCCTCTTGGAGGGTCCTCATTGCCTGGGGCGAAAATGTTGTTAAGTCCAGAGTGTGTAGCCAGCGGTCAAACTGTGGAGCTGTTTTACATCAGTACATCCTTTTCCTGTAGCTTAATGACTTTTTATCGAGCTATCACTTCACTAGGATGCTTCATATTGAGTCCAAAGTGGGTATGCTTGCCAGAGATGTTGTTAAAGAGTTTTCCAAAAACAGTGTTACCTATTATCATTTTTATGTTATCATACAAAGCTAGTGCTGGTTGCAGGGCTCTGGGGATGGTGTTGTCAGTTGGTCCCTTGGTTGGCTAGTCAGTCCATCTGTTGGTTCGTCACTGTGGTCCAGCATAATTGAGCCTACAGTAAACTTTTTGAAGCCTAACGACTCAGGGGGACTGGCCAACAAGATTTGGCATTGATACATGATTGAATGCTTTACTTCCCCATCAGCCTCACATGCACTTTGTTTCAGGAGCATATTAGCACATGTGTCAGTGTGCTAATGCGCTAAATTAAGATAAATGGTCGTTTGGAGTGTGTTTAAAAGGTTTTTAACAGTCTTCTGACCATCTGAAGTACTTTTTTACACTACTTGTCACCTTCACACTGCACTGATTAAAAGGCTTGCTCAATTCACTTCCTGGACTACAGTAGCTAGAGTCAAACCCCCAATCTCCTGACAGACGGATGGTACCACTGACCCAAGTTTGATTTACATTTTCTGTTCAAAAATTTGAGAATAGCATCATAACTTTGAGAGGTAAATGATCCTCCAGGAATTTTGAAAGCCATGTATGACAGCAGTGTAGCTTTTTTTGTTGTTGATTCTTCTTAAAAGGAGGGAGCAAAACTCCTGGAGTTTTTTAGAAAAGACAGATTCTGTGAATATTAGCATACTGGAAGGTTAGGTCCAAGGATATTGTTCTCATAGGATGGAAACAGCCTTGATAGATAAACCCACACAATTGATGCATATTTGGTTTCAATTTAGACCACTTTACTTACTCAGTAAGTGGTAGAGAACATGAAAAACATCCATTTAAGTATTCAACATAAATTAACTATAAATATTTTTACCTCTGCCGAGGAGGTTATGTTTTGGTGAGAGTTTGTTTGTTTGTCTGTGAACAACATAGCTCAAAAAGTAACCAATGGATCTTAATGAAATTTTCAGGAAATGTTCAAAATGAGATAAGAAAGACGTGATTCAATTTTGGAGGTGATCTGGATCACAGTCTGGATCCAGGATTTTTTAAAGGATTCTTTATCAATGTGAGATAGGAACGTTTTTACCATATGTGTATATAACTCCTCGATTAAAGGTCGGATTGCTTTGCAAATCAATACAAGACAAGGTCACCATAATTTCTGACGGATGTAAAAGTACAATCCAAATCCTGGCAATATTATATTAAGATCTGAAATGTGAAATATGTACTGGGTCTTCATAATTTTCAACACAGTCAGGTAACAATTTATTGTACAAACCTGCAACTAACACCAAATTGTAGCAGACAGTCTGCTGAAAGGGAGTATAACATTAAAGTAGGACTAAAGTGCTGTGTCACAATTACAATATGCTTGGCGGAGGTCTGCGCTCTCTGAGTGCTTTTCTAGATGATATTATAGAGAAAGTGAAAGAATTGTGAGTACAAATTGCAGAAAACATGATATATTTTCCCATAAGACTTGACACCTGGACATACCCATGAAAGTCCTGGACATAGAATGCCTTATTATAAAAAATAAGTAACATAAATTTCAACCTAACACAGGCATCATAACACTGCTGTTTTAAGTGCAGCCTCTCAGAGCTGTCAGCATGGCAGCAGACCTAAAAATATCTGGAGAGTTTTGCAAAGAGGTATACGTATGATGTATGTGATATTAACTTTTTAAACTGAAAATGGAAGTGTCTTTACTTGAATGGCAGCAGAGTCAGACATTAATTCTCCATGCATGCCAGAAAAAGCCTTTTTACATGAAAAAAGCCAGGCTTCAATTAAAAAGCAAGGCTTAAAGAAGTATTAGATGATAAACCCACACTTGGACATGTACTAGTCGTATGCGGTTTAAAACACATAAAAAAAAGGAAAGGAAAGGAAGCAAGAACCTGGCAGCTACAGCTAATTTTAATTCCCTGAGCACTATTGGAACTTGAAACCTCAGCTTGTAGTTTTATCCTGAATACTGAGCCTCAGCTGCCTGTTCCCATTATAAGCCAACATGCCAAAGCATATCTTGTACTGAGCAATTCAATTTAGCCAAATGAGTATCCAGGCTCCAGATAGCATGCTCTAGTAGCTATAGTGAAGCTCCAAATAGACAGCAGCTGTCATGAAGGACTAGTTGCTGTAATGTATACCAAACGCCTCGCCGGTGGTATCAATGTGTGATCAATATGCAATAAAAACTCATTAAAGCATTCAATGTTCTGTCAGGGAAATTAATTCCGGAAGACAAATCTGTGATGTGTCACCCTGGATATGATTTCAGTCCATCCATGCAGAAAGAAGTTATTTAAAGCAAGAAATTGGATATGGAGGGAGTGAGGGTAGAGGGAGTGAGAGATACAGAAACAGAGATGGAGAGAGAAAATGAGAGGATGAAAACAACTCGTCTGGAAGAGAGGAGACAGAAAGAGTCTATGACAGCCCAGCATAATGAGATTTGGTAGTCTGTGTGGCTCACTATTCACCTGTAAGAGAATTAACATAAAAAAACACACCATTCTCCATTCTGCTCTCATCTTTTCAAACCATCACCGCAGCGCATCCATCCCCTCCCACTCAGTGATTTCAGCATCTGGCGGATCAATCATCGGGCTGTTTATTGCAAAGGCAGTCTCTTTACCTGGTTTAAAAGCAGTGGGACAAAACTGCGCCCGGGATGTGGGATCCCACCATATGTTCCACTGCAAACAGGCGAGCTATGTTCCTCAGCAGGATGTTGGTGGATGTCGTTTCCGCAAAATGCTATTTCGGTTTAATCTCGCGTTGTACGGCCTTTCTTTTTTGGGTACTGCTGTGAGCTTTTTGGAGGGAACAAATGGGAGTGAATTTTAGCACAGGATAATCTATGCCTGCGTTTGCCTTTGTACAGAAAAGGACACAGAAACACAGAGGCTACAATAACAGCTCGGTCTGTACGATAAAATGCATCTGGTGTGGATGGTAGGATTCTTCCCACTGTGCATGGCTGATATTCTAATTTCACTCCTGAGAGGGTGTGCTGTACATTTTTCTTTTAAGAGGGAAAGGAATAAGCATGAATTTGTAAGCATGTTACAAAAATCCCTAGGCCTCGCACCTTACCTCTCTTTGATTTCACACACCAATCCCATATATTACTCCAATTTGCATTAATATCAGAAACCAACTGTTTATTGATCGTTTTGGAATCTCTTTACACATTTTTCTGTCTGCCCACAGGTAAAACTGCACTGAGCCACTGACAGTCTGTGCTTTTCAAAGAGTTTGGCAGAATATAAATATTGATTGAGCTCTCCTTTGACTTGTTTCTGCGCAAGGTCTTATTTCTCTACAGGGCAGCAGGAATGTGGAGATGAAGTAGAGGCACACGCTTGCTAACTTGCCAAAGTTTGACTGTGGTGTGTTATGAACCTTGAGCTCATGTGATGAGGGCACTTTTCTTCTCATTTTCACCTTTTCTTTCCCATCTGCCTGACTGAAATAGTATATTGATTCATACTGCATTTTCACAGTCATCTAACTAACCAGCTTTAGAGCAGTTGCTTTTGGTGAAAGCATTGACTGATGATCAATAGTGCAGATTACCCAGGAAAATAACAGGCTCAATTCAAAATATCTGATTAACATCTGATTGCATATATGTATCCCATATAGACCTATCAGCCAATGTACGTGGTGCAGATAAAGGTGTGACTCCTGTAGAGTCAGAAACAACCGAGTGAGGATTTATGAAATGCTTTCTATTTTTCTGTCCTTGCTTCTTGTATTGTTTCCAGCATTGTGCTTGTTGACATGCAGGAGGACTTGCAAAGAAGCAAAGTACAAAGGCCGTATGGGTGTGTGAAGTTATTTTGTGTGTGCTCCGACTGCAGTATTATTATTTTTTTTTGTTCTGAGTCAGATCCTGTGAATAGCTCAACTAATTTTCCCATTTATCCCTGACTCTGCGTTTACAAATCGTCCCTGTCACATCCTATTCATCAGTTCCTGGCCTTTCATTTATTCAACATCCTCTTCTTTACTTTTACCACATTCTCTCCATTTTTCATACTTGCCTTGAACAGATTGGGCCACAGTGTTACGCCAAGAAAGTATTTAGTTCAAGTGTGCGGAGGGTGTTTAACTGTGAAGTATCAGCTTCCTGCGTTTCCTCGCTGTTCTTTTGTGTTCTCTTTCTGTCCCCATTTGTCCTTTATATTTAAAGTTAAGTAGTTTATTTCCATTTGCATAACACTTTAGGACATTCAGTCTCCATTTGCCTACATTAAGCCTGTGTACAGGAATGGCAAGCCTTGGGAAAATGTGAAATCTGAAATGCTCGACAACACACTGGGTCCTGCTATGTAAAATCAGAGATGAATATTTATAATTCCCCCCATCTGTTGGATGAATAATCATCGCTGCTATAATTTGCTCTGACAGTGGACTTAGCAGAGCAGCCAATCACAGCCCACTTTGACCTGAAGGCCTGCAGTCAAAACCCACTTTTAAAGAGATGAGTAGAACAAAGCAACTCATTACGCTGCTGCACAGATTTAGCTCTTGTTGCTACCTCCCATCAAACGTTCCTATCCCTTGCTGCCATCGCTGTGGCTTCTCATTTTGATCCTTAATATCACTCAGCTGAGAGGGCTCATGGGAATTTATTGAAAGTATATGAATCACGGTATGCCTGTCTTTTCTGTCCCATCCGTCTTCCATTAGTCTGGTTTAGGACAGGGCTCGTGGATTGATGAATGGAGGAAGTGGCTGGCAGGGCATTTCCTTTACTACTCCTTTCAGCTATACTATGGAAGCCTTGCCAACTTCTCTTTCAACCAGTTCAATGGTTTATTGCTGCTTCACACTGGATATATGTTTGGATGTGGAAAAAATATGCACAAAATGAGTCTTGCAGTGGTGTTTTTGGCGAATCTTTGAAGTGCCTTAATGTGCAGGGAGACACCTGGTGTCTGTCAGTGGGGTGAATGTGTGGAAATGAGGCTGTCTGCCATAGAAAAACCCTGCGACAGCACTGTGTATATGGCTCAGCTTTCAATGCCTTGGGCTTCATCTGAATTGACTCATATGTGGCTTGTTTACTCACACTCAGCTGCAGCAGATAGCAATATCAGGCTGGTCTATGCACCATACCATATCTACATTTCATTACACCACCTCCTCTCAGGGATGAAAAAAAAGGTTATACAGTCATCTCTGGGAGATAAGAGTATAATTCTGTACTTCTCTCTTTGAAGTCCAGGCCATAGAGCAGGCATTTCACTCTGCAGCTTTCTTCATGACTCTATAAGAAGTTCACATAAATTTTTGGTGAAGTTTATCAAAACTTCAGAGAGGTCTATCTTTCATGTCAGTACAAGGATTCAGATTCTTCCAAAGAGGGAACAGAGTGTTTTTTTCTCTTTCAAACCAAACAAAGTGTTCCCACAGTGAGATTGTAAGCGATTATACTCAGGGAGTACACAGCTAGCTCACTGGCAGTGTAAAAAAACATTCCTCGCCATCTTTCTGATTGCTAATCATTTTGTTGCAGCTCAACACTGACAAGGATCAACAGCAGCATGAATTGCAGTTAGACTTAAAGGATAATGTATGGTGAACAGGTGTTTATGCAAATTAGAAGTCTACCAGCCTGAGCAGGATCACTGATCATTATCCTGTTTATTATGCTGCCACCCAAAAAAGTAAACATGGTGACACAAAATGTTGACAACCAGTGTTCTTACTAACAACACTTAACTGTTAAGGATCTTTTTCAAGGTAAATGATATTTTTTCAGGCTTGTGAGAAAAAAAACATTTATAAGACTTATTAAACAGTCCCAGTGGGGGTGGTACAGTAATGTTGTCTACCACCTGCTTTCCAATTTGTAACTATGCAGGATGGCAGGATACCAATATTCTGTCTGACAGAGTCTCTAAATCTCTACATCATTTGGACTTTTCACAAGGCTTGGACAAGTAGTAAGTGGGAAGATAATAGATCAATCAATAAATTAAATACTTTTGTTAAACACCAAATCAAACCAGACAATATCATACAGCTCGTAAAAGACAGCCTGTCATATTTTTCAAATCTTGTTGTGAAGATCCAATAAAAACAACCCTAAGTTGGCAACTGAGCAAAAGCTGGAAGAGGGAAACCCCAGACAGTCTGAGAAAAACTGCTAAACAGACTTTTTTTATTTTTTATTTTTTTTATAAAGTCACTGGGTTGCTATTTTATGAAAAGATACATACAATTCAGGAAAGTCCAAGATAAGTTTGACCCTTTAACACATGTGCCTTAAAATGTCTGCCTGGCCTTTTTTTTTTTTACTATAAATAGGTAAGAACATGTTATTTGAGTAATTGCTTTGGCCCATTTTCCGGTAATACTTTGAACTTTCAATATCTGCAAGTTATGTACAATTTACTGCATAATATATATGACAGTAAACCAGTTTAAAATGAGGAAAATACTGAAACATAATTTGATTTTATACCTCAAGTGAAGGAAAGAACACTGCAATTTAACATAACACATTTTGAAGAATGAACTTAACATTTGACATCAAGAAAACACGTAAAATAATGTTTATAAGTCTATTTCCCTTCTTTACAAAGTACAAACACAGCATGGCACTCTGGTATATAAAAAAAGGGTTATTATATATTATAAACATTAAATTGTTTGTGTGGACTGATTCCTGTATAATGGAATGACTTTTTTCCAAACGGTGTACCAAGTCTTATGCAAAGTAAAACAAGTAAAAAAAACTAAAAGAAGAGAGCTTAATTCATCCCAAATTCAACCCGTTGAACGTTACTTTTTTTTAAAAGAAGTTGCTCATTTAGATGCTCCTTTGGTCTTGAAATGACAGGGAAACCTCAGTGTAGATGTTATAGCCTGAGAGGATCTTCTTTTTTGACACTTTGGCATTTTTGGACAAACTACTCTCCTTTTTTCTGTGCTTTCCTTTTATCCATCTGCACTCTGTGTACTCAGGGCATCCTTACATGTCTGAGTGAAAACACTGTAATAACCTCATACTGACTGAAAGCTCAACATCTCACTCTTACAAACCATTGGAATTGTTCTCATTGGGCAAACCACTTAGGAATGATGGTCATACAAAGTATGCTTGCACAAATTGTCATTGCTGGAGATAATGGGTTAAAGAGGGGGTATTTTGCTTTCCAGTAAATTAACAATGCTGGACGGTCACACTCAATGTGTGCAGATTTTCAAACAACTACTTATTTGAATGTTGTAGAAACCCTTGAATCTGACTGTAAACTGTTTAAAATTATCCAGTTGCAGAAAAGAATGAGGTCTTCATAAGATCGTCACAACACTTGCTGAGATAATGAGGACATTACGTAAGCAACTTCTGTATGGTTTTATGACAGATGGAGGGCTGGGCCTCAAACACCAAGGTCTGCCCATAGCTCTAATCCTGATGGACGACTAGGAGGCTGATCATTTAGAGGTGAGGGGGTTTTATGGAGTGGAGGGACTTAAAGAGACAGCAGTTTAAAGTGTTTCAGACACAAGCCGAAGTGAGAGTTTTCAGAAACACCAGTGAAAGTAACATGAAGATCTTTCTTAGCTTTAAATCACACAAAGCCACTACAGGAGGTACCAGAGGGACAGAAGCCTTTAATAAAGAACATAGTACCCCCTCTTTAAGTACAAGTTTGGATATTGATTTTTTTTCCATGCTTTACCCCACCCCCCCATCCCCACCCAGCCTTTAAACCAGCAGTGCACCTGCTAGCACTTGATGTGTAATCTGCATATGTCTCCCCATGTTTGTGTGTATTTATGTTATAGTGGGTCCATATAAAACTAATCAAGGCTTTTTGAACACAGCTGCAGGAGATTTAATTGACTTCAGGGCCGCTTTGAGGCTAGATTAGTTAGTTTGTGAGTGTATAGGCATGGCTGCAAACAGGCACATTAATGGGGCGTTAACATAGCTATTAATGTCACAGCTGGAGGGGGGGAGCGTTAGTGTGGTTAATGGAATCTGTACACTTTTATGTACATGGCTGCATTTGCCTTTTATGTGCATGCATGTGTGTGAGTGCCAATGTGTGTGGGTGGGTGTTTGGCAGGTACGAGTTAGGGCAATGTGAAATGTCACACCTCATGGGAAGCAGTAGGTTTTGATGTTTGCGTATGCACCCTAAAATATCTCTGGGGTGTCTTATTAGCTCTGTTTGGGTGAGGCGTAGGTGTAAAGGCTGATGGAAAACACCTTGTGGCAGGAGCCTGTGAGACTTTTCCACCTGAAGTATGTGAATAATCGGAACAAAAACACAGCTTCACAACTGATTCCAGGACAAGTGTTAAGGATTTGCAATGTTTACAAGGAAGCAAGTCAGGAGAAAGTGAAGTAAATAGAAAATAGGTCAGCCTGTGAAGGCTTTCACTAAGGGAGCATGCATGAGAAATGGGGATTGCACAAACATAGACTCTTCAAAACACAAACACACACTCCAGCTGTTATGTTCTCTCAGCAGACACACTCTCCTCCACCTCTCCTCTGACCTGAAATAAAATCTCCCTTATGTGCCCGTCTTCTTTTCTGTCAGCATGACCCATCAATGATCTGTTCAAGTCTGATGCAAGTTTGTTTCGTTTTCTTCTGCCTGTGTTTGAGGATGTGTTCAAGAACAGACGTCATGGACTGTTTTTCATTTGTACAAAAGTTCAGCTCAAGTTGAATTTATGAAAAGCCTGCGTCACTGCAGGTTAAGAGCTATGACACACTCTGTCTTATCTGGGTTAATTACTTTCATTTGATGCCAGATCCAATCAATACTGAGCATGTAAGCTTATTTGACACAACATGTTGATCCGCAGGGGCTCCAGGACTCTGCAGTGCTCAGACCTTGAAAGCAAAGAAAGATTTCTCTGAAATTGCTGATAACGGGCCTGCTGTCTTATCCAGGATGATATCTGCTTGAATCATAATGAGATAAAAATCCGCTCAGGTGACAGTGAAGGTTTGAATATTGCACATTGCACATCCACTTTGTGGTGATCAATCAACGGAGTATGGCATGATATGGTGGAGAAAGAAAAAAAAAAAGTCAAACTGACAAAGTTTGTATAAGTTACAGAGAATGAAGCAGAGCCTGAGTCCGGTTTGGATGTTTAAGTCAATAACTCACTGACAAGCAGTCAGCAGCAAGACCCACATATGACCCAGGACTGTCTGCACTGAGCTGAAGCTACTTCAAAGCCTGCTATCGATCAGCTGGGTAAGGTCAGTGAAAGCAGTCAGTTTGCATTTTGGGCTCTAAACAGAGTTATTTTTTTAAGAACAGCACCAAACTGAGTAGCTACAGTGTTTCAGATAGGCAGATGGGATGTTCTAACCAGTGCTGCCAACATGAGCATATCTAACACAGATTCATGTGTGAGACAAATGTTACACTACTGAGTCATAGCTCTGTCGTCAATGTATGCTGTCAATCATTTCATATTCTGAGTCTAGCATAAAATAACAGCCTTAAATGTGGTCAAACATTTCAGTATATGATACTGTGGATACGTTTTCAGAAACATGACTTAATGCTGTCCCTTAACGTAGTGGTTGACTACACCTTAAAAGTCAGGTGACTGAGATCAGGAAGTGCAAAACAGATGCGGAGACAATTAGTCAAAGAAAGAAATAGCCAATGTTAAATTATATACATTGAGAATTGTACAATCATTTTTCAAAATAAACTTTTTTTTTTTTTTTTCTGATTGAGTCAAATTTTAAAACATTGACTATGTGATTAATAATTAATAATTTAGCTAATTGTAAACTGGTATTAAAGTCATATCAAGCATTTAAATCTCAATTTCCCTCTTTGAATACTTAAACTTTTGAAATATGTGGCAAATATGTGAAGCCAAAAATTAAAGAGATGGTATTGTGCTTCCTCATGTTTTAACATCAATTAAAATGACAATGCAGGATGCTCATACTACACCTGTGCAGAAATTTGAACTGTTATGTTTTCATAAATTGTAGAAATCACAGAATATCCCAAGATCTTTGTGACACGTTCTGTAACAATGAGGTCATAGGATTTCCTAACTGGTCAATGACACAAGGGCTGCAATGATTAGTTGGCATGATTAGTTTGTCAACAATAAAAATTTGTCATGCATTATGTTATTGTTTTTGTTACTGGGGAGCTGAAAAG
The DNA here is from genome assembly GCF_033239565.1 of Halichoeres trimaculatus. Lineage (NCBI taxonomy): Eukaryota > Metazoa > Chordata > Actinopteri > Labriformes > Labridae > Halichoeres > Halichoeres trimaculatus. The sequence continues at coordinate 23,217,605 of NW_027437192.1, forward strand.
CCGAAAAAAAAAAAAAAAAAAAAAAAAAAAAAAAAAAAAAACTATACTTGCCGTTCACTGCAGGGAGTGGTTTGGGCAGTGCTCCAGCTGTTGACATTATTCACAGAAACAGAGAAGAATGTGTTCATATGTATAATGGCAGAAAGCAGGGATGATGCTCAAAAAAGCTGACACAGAGCTTTCAAAGTTTGGAAACATTTTGTTGAAAACAAAAAGACAAACAAGCCTCCATTATTCTGATTTGCTTTCACTGGTTGAAATTCACAGGTGTGTATGCTTACACAGGTGAGGTAAACCACCAGTCTTCCAATGGCTATGCCCCTGACAGGCCTACAGAGGGCTGACCAATCAGAGGGAAGGGGGTTTGAGGAGCAAGGAGCCTTCAAGAAACACCTACAACAAAGCACTTCAGAGTATAAACCTTTAGAAAAGTGTTAATTAGGTTATGATGCATCCCTCATGGAAAAAAATATTTTACTGTGGACATACTTTTTTTTTTTTCTTTTTTTTTTTTACATTGAAAGCTTAACTGGACTGGTTTAATTGAGCAGTCTAACTGGTGGGGGGTTTCATAATGTGCTTGTTCTGTAAACACACACACGTGTTTGTGTGTCTGTGAACACGTTGGGGCGGAACTTTGAAAAGTGAGGACAAATGTGAAATTAACACTTGATGGTATACCCAGATCATCATATACATCATGTTCACTCTGCACATTGTATTTATTACCATAACAACACATATTTATTTGATACAATTGACCTTACTTGCCAGTTGTCATAGTTACATGGAAAATACCGGAAAGCAATGCTGGCTCACAAATAGGAAGACAAAAGAATGATTTTTCTGCTTTTGGATGTGAAAGGAAGGGATCCATAAAACCAAAACCCATTCACATAATTGGACACCTATTGGAGTAAGACAGAAAGACATGTACTTTTTGTTCTTGAAAATTGAGCAAGCCTATGATTGGCTAACCGTAGAGGTTTAGCAGATACTGAACAACATCAAAGTGTGCTGAAATAGGAAAAAGTGGAAGCATTACACCAAATTATCGCAGAGGGGCTTTTCCCTGCAGTCCGTTTGTTCTGCTGAAAAAGAGGGTGAGCGGTTAAAAGGTGCAGTGCTGCACTTTTATCTTTCAGTATGAAAGAAAGTCTGCATTTTACTTAAGAACACAGAGCAAAAGAAAACAGAGAAATAATAATAACTGCTTGATCTTATCACTCTAAGCTGTTGGTTTTTCATTTTGAACAAACTGATATCACGCTGTTCTGTCACAATGCTTTTTCATTCCATGGTGGGAGGGAGAGATGGGAGGGGGGGGCTTGCTGCTGCCCTGAAGTGTAATCCTCTCACACAATAATACATTTATTCAATCCACAGCGAGTAGATCCATGATGACATTTTTGCTCTTATAAGCTCCTTCTTTTCTCCCCGTGTCTCTTTCTCCCCCGTCACTCCAGCTTTCACACCCATGCTTTTTTTTTTTTATTCCTCCCTCATATGGAGTGAGTCACCTGTTACCGCTAATCTTACCTGTTACTCTGTGAAATCTTACACATGTGTATTAAAGATTGCGTGACACAGAGACCCAATAAAAGTGTGGAACTGATGGATTGACGCATTTGCCGGTTTTTACACAAGGGGACACAAAGCGAGGGAGGACGAGAAGGAGATTAAAGGGGTCGAGGCGCGGAGTGGAGAGGAGAGGAAGGACGGAGGGAAAGCAGTGGGGATGACAAAAGAGGGAGGGAGGGCGGGCAGAGAGGGCCTTATCAGCATTCACTCACACTACAGTGGATGAAATTACCCTTCTCTGTCTCGCTGCGTCCGCGGTCACTGCTATCTGCCCGAGCTGGGGATTTGCGACGGTCATAAATCTGTGTGCGTGTATGAGCGAGATGTGTGAAAGAGCAGTGTGTTCAAGCCCAGGTGTGAAATGTTTATGTTTGGATATTCTGTCATTAAGATGAAAGGACTTTGTGGACAGAATAAAAAACCACAGAAATGAATCTGTGGCGTGAGGAATGGGCGCTCATAAATCACACCACTGTTGTGCATGTGTGTGTATGTGTGAGTGATATAGTAGTTAAACTAAAGCAAGGCCTCAAATACTCCCCTTTCCCTCAGCTAACTTATAGTGAAACAACGTTAGTAACAATTAAGTGTGGGTGTATTTGTGTTTTCTTCAAGCGTGTGCGTTCATTTTCATGTGAGGATTAGCCTGGGCTGAGACACTAGTTAAAAGAAGCCTCTGGTTGATGAATTCTCTTTAGTGAAAAAGCTGATTTAATTGGGTTGCTCTCAAATCCTTTCACCGATAAGGATGCCTTGATAAAAAATAATTCCCCTTTTTTCTCTTTGCTCCCTCCTCTCACATTTCTAGCGTGTGATTCCTTATCTACCTTATCTCTTCATTCCGCTTTTTATTATTACCTTACCTCCTCCTTCTTCTTCTTCTTCTTCTTGTTCTTTGCGTTTATGGTATTTTCTTCTCTCTCAGCTTTCTTTTCTCCCGGCCTCTCTAATTTATTTTCTCTCTGTGCTGCGTGTGAAATGCTAAATTAGAAGTCGGGTAGGAGAAAAAAAGAGAAAGAGAGGGCCTCGGAGCAAGAGACATCAATAGCTTCCTTTTAATTCTGAGAACTCCCTCTTCCTCTTCTCCTCTCTCTATCTATCCCCCTTTTCTTCTCTCCCCTCTTTTTTTAACCCTGCTAATAAAGCCAAATTGGCATGAAAGCTGGTGACCTCTCTCCTCGCTTTCCCTCTCTTCTCCGCCTAAGGAACCATGTCAAGAGGGAAGAAACGACTATGACAAAAAGGCTGATGTCATTTTCCATCCCAAATGTATCTTCCCTACATCAAGTCCCTCTCATTTCTAAGTTTTTTTCACTTCTCTTTTAAAGCAGCGGTACGCCTAATCTATTTGCTTCAGGTGCCACTCTTGCATGCCTGCCCCTGCTCACAAAAGACCTCTGTATTTCCTTTTCCTCTTTTTATTCATGTTTTTTTAGGCGTTCTCCAGGGGAAAGAAGGTTTGAACACTTTCTTCTTAAACATCTTACTCACTTGGAGTGGATTTAATAAGTCTGCCTGTCAGCCGTACCTACCTCTCCCACTGTCCCCCTTTTGAAAGAGTCGGCACACAGCGACCCGCAGGTTGGCACGACTCTGGCAGAGTTGAGATTTAACAATAGTGCTTCTTTCTTCATTGCTGTTTCTTCGCTGACCTTGAGGGGCACTATTTTTTTCTGTTGTTTTCTTTTTTACTCCCTGTCACTTGCATTGCTTTGTAAAAAGAAAGAAACTCTTGGGTCCCTAAACTCTGAGGGGGCCGATTTTGAAATTCCCCAAAGGGCAGGCGAGAGTTGAGTGCACCTGTCATTCGGTTGTCCTCTCTTTTCACAACTTTGGCAATGAATTATAGATACAGAGTTTCAGTCTTTTCATCCCTCTCTATGCATGGTGGGGGCAGAGAGTTGCATACAGAGGTACACACACAGACTGAAACCCTTTTGGGTTATTCATATGGTATCTATAGCAGCACTTCATCTATAGCTTATTTGCATTCTCTTTGTTCTCTTGATCTTTTTTTTTTTTTCCCCCTCTTCAGGTCTTTTTCCCATTTCTCCAGCACCAAACCAAGAAGGAAACTTTGAGGAGCAGGTTCTTTTCCTTCACTTTTTTTTTTTTTTTTTTTTTTTTTAAATCTATTTTTGTTTATTTAATTGTTTACTTGTTTATTTTTCAGTGATCACTGTTCTCCCCTTCTGGCGTTTGCATTCAGCCTGGCTGTCTAAGAGAACACCTCCTGTCCCTCTGGGGGTATTTACATATAAAGTTTGAGCTCGTGATTATTTTGACTCGGTAGCTGTGTTGTATTCAGAAGAGTCGGGGCGCTAATATAATTGCCAATTAAATTAAGGAAGCAAGCTTTCTACACACCCTCCGGTGAGTTTGCACAGTGTCTCCTGAAGTGCTTCGCACACATTCATTCAGTTTTGCTACAAACCCGCTCCCTCAAGTCATGAGGAGCCAAAGCTGTTATCAGTTATGTTTAATGGTGATTGAGCAGATTTTTCGCAGGACTTAATTTAAAGGAAATGTGTTTTTTTTTTTCCACAACCAACACTTGATTAAGAGCCAGAGCTATTTCTGATGAGCAAAATCCTTTAATTTTGTGATGACTAGATATGTCTCACTTGCCTCAATCTGTACATAAAAGCTAATGAATGAATCAAAGCTCTACAGGTTATTATTTTTTTCAGTGTTAAAGTAGACAAATATCTTAAAGGTCCCATATTATGCTCCTTTTCTGCAGTTTAATATGGATCATTGATGTCTTCATGAAATGGTAGTAACATGCTTTGGTCCAAAAAAACAACAAATCAAGCACAACAGCATTGTTTCCAGGCTCTCATAGCCCCTCTGTTCAGAACGCTCTGATTTAGTGGGCGTGACCTTCATATGTAAATGAGCCACCACTGATACCGCCCCACTCTTCCACGGCGCAACAAGCTCTGAGTGTATAATGTTTAGAAAACAGCAAAGCTCGTTTACCGTCACATTACAGGCTAAAACAACAGGCTAACTGCAGCTAAAGTTAGCATCTTGAAGCTAACACAGAGACAGGGGGGACACTGAAGAAAAGCTCTTACATCAGCTCCACTCTACAGCACAGCATTTAAAATACTCACATTTCCAGGGTCCGAGGTTTGTTGGCGAATGGCTGGTAACACACCTGGATTCAGGACTAATGTATTTGCTAGTCCTCTGATGCACTGTCCAAAGTTGGAAAAGCAGTCGGCCATGAAGTGACTAGCACACACATGCACAGTTTTACTGAGTGTAGCTGGCACATTTCCTTGATAAATGAACTCTAGCCACTTAGTCTTGTCTTCTTTTGAGATGGGAAGCTTGTGCATGGAACTATGTGGCTGTTTACAGCCAAAAACAGAGCAGTGAGGGCTCTTTAACTTTGGCATTCTCCTCCCGGCTGCTAGAGGGATTTCTCTCCAGCAGCGGGCAGGGGAGTGGGCGGGGAGGAGGTCTGGGGGTATCTGCTTGGTGGACCAATCAGGTCAGACTTGCTCCTGATTGGTCAAAAAAAGGAATCGCTGATGTCGACAGATCCCCAAAATCCAAACAGCTCATTTTAGGTCAGGATTTTAAATTCACAAGCACGACAAAGTATATGTTTTGTCATTGTGGGCTAGGAGGAAAACCAAAGACCCACAAATTTCACTAAAAGACTTAATAAAGTGATTTTTGCACAATACAGGACCTTTAATACATTACCAAATTGAAAACAACAATCATCTAAATCTCACAATGACAGAGGTAAGTTTCCTTCTTTACTGCAGTTTTAAACCTTTTATGTCAAGATGTTCATACATAAAATGGTTTGACCCCTTTAAACTGTATGACATGAAGGCAAGAGTCAGGCCAGCTGCTTTTACAACCATTCAAATACCATTTCATTGTACATTGTTTCTCTATTTGCAGCAAACACTCAAACAAGTTAAAAGACTGGATGGATCCATACTTATCATCCCCTCACCCAAAGCAAGCCTACCCCCCATCTCCCTCAGCAACATGGTCTGGGAATTACTTATTTCCTTCAGCAAGCTCTTGATCTGCTGGTCTACCTCAGGGAATCCTCCCAGTTAGGCATCTGCAACATCAGCCCAGCCGCTAATCAGAGGAAACATATTTTACATTCCTTGTTTCTGCCATTTCATTCTATCAGTTGTTATTCATAGCTATAGAATAGTAAAGCAAAAGCATTTGCTTCTGGCTCAGCTCTGCAGTAACGCAGCAACACATCAGCAACTGCTGACACAGCACCAATGTGCCTGCCAATCTCATAAACCATCACTCCATTACTGGAGATGACCCCAAGATACCTGAACTCCCCTCGCATAGAGCAAAGACCCAGTCCCCTTCCAGTCAGAGCAAAATGCTGTTTACCTCCAAGCTTCGGGCAACCTTTTACAAACTTGTCAAATGTATATATGGGAGAGTTAAAAATTCCTACATGATGCTCTTGAACCTCTTTACTGCAGCCAAGCTTCTATGCACCAACAGTGCATAGATTCTGCATTAGTATGTGAGACACCTCTGTCCTCAACTTTCTAAATTACACCCAGCTCTGCCTATTACCAGGCACCCAATGGGAGCCATGTTTGTTTAGCTCTGCTCCAATGGGAGTGCACATTGTTTGAAGGCCTGCCATTTTAATCAAGGTTGTTGTTCAGCTGTTGTTGTCTTATGGGTAAACCTGGCCAGGCATGTTGTTATGGGGATACATGTGATTCATCACGCCTGTAATTGGATTGGATTTAGCATTCCCTGCTTTTACCCCATTTCTAATTAAGGGATAGCACCACAGAAGACATGTAGATAGGCAGAAGGAGGGAAAGACCATCATGGAGCCTAAAGAGAGGTTGCCTGGTGAATAGTGAATTGGGAGAAGTGGGCAAAGTTAATTTGGAATATGGGTGCTTATCAGTTTGCAATTAGTCTGAGTCCTTCTCAAGGGGAGAAGCATTTTGTATAGAGAGTTTAGGTTCTGTTTCCATGACGAATGTCCTCACCAACATGCTTTTATGTGTATCAGTTCCACAGTGACACTGAGACAGGGAGAGAGAGAGAGAGAGAGACGTGTGTGAGGGGCTGCATCGATTATGACATGGCCTCCTCCCTGGGGAACCCACGGTGGAGCCATTTGTTTGACAGAAAAAGAGTGGAGGAAGTCTATTAGCGTGGTGCCTTCGTAGACTGATGAAAGGCAGCTGCGGTGGCAGGGGCCAAGCCCGCTGGGACCAGCCCCCCATGCCCCTGCTGATGGTTGAGGTGGAGAGAAAGAGGGTGAAAGATAGAGGGAGATGGGGGCTAACAACACATCCAAACCCTGCGGGTACTCTGAAGGTCAAGTTCTTTGGACAACGCCACTTATTATCTAAAAGAGGACAGAGGACAGAGTGTGTGAAGGGAGACAGAGGGGGCTGAGGGTTCACAATAATGGTCTTCATCTCCTTTTTTAGTATGTTACTAGACAGGGAATGAAAATAGCCTGGTGAGGTGTCACCAAGTTTTTTTTTCTGGTCCAATATTAAGAAAATGTCCCATTTATCTAAAAACACAATCTACTACTACTGCTGCTAAGATTAATCTCAATAATGCCACATTGACTCTGTAAAATCAATGTTGATGCACAAAGAACTATCCAAGATCTTCTCTCTCTTTGACAGGCATCTTTTATTCCTAGTTAGCCAGGTGGCTGGTTCTACCACATCTTGTTAGGGATTGGTTGGCTGGGGCAGCAGTTTAAGCACTTTTACAAACCGCACAGCTAATGATACACAACAATTACATCCTGAGTGCCCTGGAAGAGACGCTTTGTCTCTGTGTACTCACATGCTTATTGTTGTGCTCTCTCCTTCTTGAAAACAGCTTTGACAAAAAATACTAATAAACTTTGGTGGTGTTCATGCTATTTGCTGTTTGCAGGTTAATGGCTCAGGTATGTGCAGCTCAACCTCATGGTTGTGTTTTCAAAATCTAACCTAATTCTCAACATTTCTCATTGACCCTGCAATCTAAAGCCGCGTTTCCACCAAGCAGTCCGGGTCGGTTCGTCTCGGTACGGTGCGCTTATAGCAGCGTTTCCACTGACTCATCCCGGGACGGATCCCTAAAAACCGAGACGAGCTGTCCCACTTTTTTGGGACCCTTTCGTATGGGTGCCGGACTGAACCGATCCGCTCTCGGGAGGTGGAGCAACACACTGCAGACGGTTGATTGGTCAAAAGAATCGTCACTTACCCCGACAGCGGCTGCATTTCTCCTGGCGGCACACAGACTTCTCTGAAACAAAGCTTGATTGCACTTTGTAACAGAGAGTTACATGAAAATCACAGAGAGGATGAAATGTTGCATGTCTTCCATCTGTGCTCTTTGTTTACTGTGTCGTGTTTTCTTCTTTGTTGGATTTAATAGCGGGGTAAGCTGCTACGGCGTCGCGCTATTTTTTACCAGCTGTGGCTTCCGGCATGCGGCTTACACGCCACCAACCACGAGAGGGCACAGTTTGCTGTGGAAACGCAAACGGGATGAGACTTAACTGTCCCAAACCGTCCCAAACCGTACTGAACCGACCCGTACTGCTTGGTGGAAACGCAGCTTAAAACTGATGTCAATGGTATACCTGAATTCAAGATTTTGAAGCATTGGGGAACTGACAGAACTGCTATATTTGAAGAACTTTTTATTACTCAAATGTTGGTCTTACTCTGAAAATAACAGATTGATTTGCAACGAGTCATTAAAAGTGATGTTAGATGAATTTGCAAGCAGGGAGAAACAAAGGGAGGGAAACTGAATTGTCGGAAACTCGATAAATGAAAAATGGAAATGTATAGTTTAAAATGTTTTTCCTTAGTCTGCCGAAGGATTGTTGGTTTCCACAACAAAGCTACCTGACATTCTGGGTTTAAAACCTCACTTGTTAGACCTTTATTGGCTTATTTGGGGTTGAGCTGCATTGCATCAACTGACAATGAAGAGTGGCAAACAATTATTTATGGGTAAATTGCTCAGATCAGCACTGGGAGCTTTTCAAGTAACCACAATCAGTCAAGCTCCTTGGCCCACAAAAATAACTCAGCGACTTCCTCTCTGACTGTTCAGCTTTAGCCTCGAGCGACAGCAGCATTCGCTCACTGTCATAGATCAAATTTGGGTGCTGATTCCAACTTATTTAAATTTTCCCCACATGATTGTCTAAGCCCACGCATACAGCCCTGAGCTGAGCTCTGGTTAGCAGCTCCACTTTCTCCTCTTTTCTGTCTCTTTTTGCCTTTGAAAGTGCTTTGCTATCCCCCCCTTACTGCTGTCATTCTGACATCTTACTGCCCTCCTCACTGCTACCCACACAAGTTGAGTGGCGGTGCTTCGCCCACAGCATAACACAGAGACTGACATTGAGTGACCAGCAGAACAAGATCATTATGCAAGAAGAGGGGGCATCAGAGCTAGCATACAGTGCTATACTTGAAGTATGGGAATGCATGTAAAAAAAATTGTTGTTTTCTGTCGTTGGTTGCAGATTTTCAAGTCTCATGCAGCAGAGTCCTACTGTATGATTTGGAGAAGGAGAAAAATTGGTGTTGCTGGAGTTGTGTTGAGCTGCTGCGTTGATTTGTGCGGACCAAAATGAATGAGCATTCTGAAGAGAAGAGCAACAGAATGAAAGAAAAACAACCTTCCCGTCAAGTTTGGGGCCACTTGTCCTTGACTTTCTCATCCCTGTTGTACAGTTGCACGCAGGCCAAAACTACAAATCTATCCCAAGCTCTTGACTCCCCCTCAAAAAAAAAAAAAAAAAAAAAAAAAAAAACTGTCAGCAACAGAAGTGTGATTGATTTTTGTCCCCAGGGTGCAATCTGAGATTCAGGCATAAACATAGTAATTTTCATGGCAATTCTGAAAGGTTATGTTGTCTGAAAAGGATTGAAATAATGAATCAAACAGAGTGCCTGTCTCAAAACCTGCGCAGTCAAAATTGCCACCGAGTCAAGTAAATTGCCGTTAACAAAATGGAGTCATGATTGTACCATTTCAGTGGCAGAGAAAAACACAGTGCATTTACAGGTTACTGGAGTGAGGGGAGTTTGTTCAAAGATAAAATCTTGTTAGATAATGTGCGAGGACTGATGCATGAGGTGTTTGTGCTTTCTGAAGTCATTCCAACACAGATCCCCTGAATGATGTTCCTACTTTTCAAACAGCTCCATTTGAGGGTCACAAGAGCAGTCTCGAGATGTGCAGTCGATGGAGCAGGATTAGCTTTCAGACAGAGAGAAAACTGAAAGAGACTCAGCGCTATCTTTAGCAGAATGGAAAAATGTCAATCTGTGCGTCTTCAAGATCTTCATTTGAAGTGTGAGTGTTTTCGAAAGAGACAGGAGAGCCACCATGGCAGAAACCACGCTGGGTCTTTTTGCCTGGCTAGATTTTTTTTTCCCATTTCCTGGATTTTCAAGACCTAGTGATGACAAAAAGAAACAGACATGTTGCTTGAAAGTAAGTGTGAGAGTGTACATGTGTGTTCAGACATGATCCTCAACTCATCTGCAGGCCATCATTGACTGCTCGTCTCAGCACAACCATAACACCCACTCATACTCTTTCCATCCTCACACACACACACGAACACACACACACACACACACACACACACACACACACACACACACACACACACACACACACACACACACACACACACACACACACACACACACACACACCTCGTCTCTCTGCTTGCTCTCTTCTGTTCCTCTGGCCAATGCTGACTCAGGATATACCGCGACCACAAGAACAGACAAAGAGCTGACAACACCAGGTCGTTTGGCTCGCAGTGAAAGGGTCACAACGCTTGGCTGAATTTACAACTCCGGGGACTGTGGCGTTTATGAACTCTTTATGGAGTGAGGCGTTTTCATTCGAACATTTCCTCTCTCTGTATTCATCAAAATCAACAGCAACACAGATAACCTCCCTGTGCTTAACCATAAAGAATTTCATCCATCTAAAGCTGCATTTTTGCTGCAGGACAGAATAAAATAAAATGTAGGAAAATAAAGCAGTCCCCTTTATCATACCCCCAGCAGTGGACGTCTCCTTATCTCGTCATTGATTGGCTGCTGGATTAGCCACACACCTTGACCAGCTTGTGGTATCGACAGGCTGCCAGTCACAACCAAGAAAGCCCTCCAAGCCAGAGAAAAGAACTCAATGAACCAGGGGGAAAGGGGGGTATTGATGCCAACCTGGCAACCTATGAACTCAAGAGTCTTTTGGCTGTGACTGCACAGTGTCATTCTGCAGTTATCAAGCACCCTGAGTGTGACTGTGACACATCGCCCATTATTCAATTCAAAAAGAATATTGTTTATGTCACTTCTTCCCACAAGAAGTGCATTTATCACAGTAGCCTTTATATTATCTCTGCATTCCACCCTTAAATTGGCAATTGCATCCTGAGTGACCTTCTCAATTGAGGATAATTCAATTGTTTCAGCTGAGTGTAAATGATCAGGGAGTCCAAACAGGTTTAGTCTCATAAGCTAATGTTCCAGTTGATTTATGTGGGCTGCTCTCTGGTGAGCTATATCACATTGAGTCTGAATGGATTTTAACTGAGCATGGATGTTTGGAGGCATCGCAGATGGAATTTTATGGAGATGTAGTTACTTTGTTTTGAAAAACGAATGATGGCCGAAATAACAAACAATCAGAACATAAAACATGTAAACACCTCAGTTTGAAGAGAATTATCTGATGTGGCTCATTCAGAGAGAAATTTCATCCCATCTGAAAGGGATGGAGTATGATGTTTGTTAGCTGGGTAAATATCCGTGTAAACACCTCATTCAATGGTTTCCACCTGATTAGAGTCCAATTATTCATATCACGCATGTCTGCCCCACATGACATGATGTGTACTCTCCAGGTTCAAATGCACTGCATGCAACCAACATGCCTATTTGCTTTCAGGAGGCACACACCTCCCCCTGTGAATCAATGGTGGAGGAACAGCTGAGCTTGCAGCTTACTTAGAAGAGGAAAACAGAATAAGTTCTCCTTGTGCTAATTGTGGCAGATATAACCAGTGTGACAACTCCATGCATGTGGAAATGGTTTCACTCTGATAAAACGTCTGATGCATAATAACTCAAGTTTTCTTTGGCTCTCTTCTTTTAAGCAGCAATTTAAGTTAGACTATGTCATCAGGATGCTTTGTTTCTGGTTAAAGAAAGAGGTGTCACATGTACAACGCAGCTTCTATGAAAGTAACAGTTGACTAGCCTTGAAAGAGTTAAGTTGTAGCTACTGATGTTCCAAAAAGACAAACTGCTATGACACTTTAATTCAGCAGTATAGCCAAGACATCTTCCAAAATTTGCTGAAATGGCAATGCATGGCAAGCAAGGGACCTCTTCCTTTGCAAATTGGATGGCCAAGTTTGGCTAATATAAGCAGAGCTAGCAACAACGGTTTTCAGCCAAACTTGGCCCATTAAACCTGTTAAGCCTGTAAAACCCCAAACATGTAGCCCCCATAAAAAATAGACAGAAAACTATATTTTTTTTGGATCATAGATGTTTATTAATCCTTTTAACAAAATCCACAAAAATACTGCTATATCATTTTGTGATATGTTACTTGTAATACATTTGATAAACTGGGTGGTGTGGCAACATTTTTAGTAATGGTTTTAGTAGATATGTGTTCTTTGAATCCAGAGAATACATATTTTTAAACAGGAGTAAGAATTATGATTTTATTCTCACCGCAAAAAAACAACGGGGGCTGCCTATGGTGGTATGATAGTCCTTAACTTGGGGAGAAAACATTTTTTAAACAGGTTTTTAAGGAAATTACCATGTTGATGAGATAGAGGTCTTTGAAACCCATGTATCAAATTTTAAACATTCAGCAATGTTATATGTCAGTTTTGCCAGACATAGTCTGCATACCAAACAAGTTCATAATATCCACCAAGCAACAAAGGCTATCAGTCGTATGTGTCTGTTTACATCAGGGTAGTTGAGATAAATAGCTTTGCAATAGTAATCTTTAACCGAGCTCTTTCTCCCCATCTGGAAAAGTCTGCCTGACATAACAAAACCAGCGGTTCAGGCCCACAATGAAAAAAATATAAATATTAGTCTGACAAGTACTTCTGGTGCTGACTCATGGGGTACCATGTTTAAACAGGATGCTCACTAAATTTGCACACCCCTGGTCATGACATCAGCTTTAGTACAATTAATTGTTTGGAATTAATCTACTACAACATTAAAGTCATCTAAACTGTTATGAATATAAATTTAACATTTCATTAACCACGTATCTTCAGCTGGGGTCAAAGCAGTGAGATCAAATTCTCCAACTGATAAAATTCACAAATGGACAGAACTGTTTAGTTGGCTTCACTAATGCGCGCACAAGGTCAACGACAGATGCTTTCCAGAGGTGACTCCAACATCTGCTGGAAATCTGTGAGGCCAAAACTGATGTAACGGAGTGCAGCGAGCAGTAAGCTGCAAATATTATCTGAGAGGGGATATTAATTCTGTCAGTTGGACATGTAGGGGTCAAACAGCACAAAAAAAAAGGCCCGAGCACAGCTTTTCATTGCTGTCTCATGCTGCTGCATCCAGTTTGTTCTCACACTGGAGTATAGCCATCAGAACCATTCAAACAACATATTTAAATGCAATATTTTGGGCTCTCTGGAGAGCTGTGTTGATGCTGAATGAATAATTCTGGTGATAAAAAAATAAACAAAGGATTTTGCATTTAAGTTTTCCCATTGTCGTTTTAAATTATTGTTTGACCCCGTCACTGTTTTGAGACCACAGGTGGTCCACGAGATACTCTGGTTTTGTATCATGGCTACACATTAGCAAAAAAAGGCAAAAGCTGAAATTTATGTAATTAGATTTCTGCATTGTAAGGTAAAGAAATTTATACTTCATTGCAGCACAATTGTTTTAATGATTGACCTCTGGTGCCCTTAATTTCAAGCTGTATTCATTTTAGTGCAACAGATACAGGTTTTGTGCCATCCTACATGGCTGATACAGTACGATGCAAAAAAAATAAACTGCAGTGCATGTTGGGCTGGTGTATGTGTAAACAGAGTTGTGTGTCAGAGTGTGCTCGTGCTCATCTTATCAGCTCGTTGCAATCAGCAGTGTGTGTGTGTGTTTATGGGCTCTGCCTGGCTCCTGAATCACGCTGGGTCATGGGGCCTTTCTGGCGTGCTGCTGCCAGTCTGCAGCTGGAGATAAAGTTCTGGCCTAAAGGAGAGAAGGCAGACCACATCCACCCTCTCTCTGCTTAATCCACCCACTCTCCCTCTCATCCCCTCCCTTGTTCCCTCTCTCCATCTCGCTATCTCTCCTCTTGCTTACCGCCTCTCAGACCTGTGTCCTTCAGTACGCCACACTCCTCTCTTAACACCATTTCATCCCCTTGCTTTTTAAAAAAAAAAAAAAATTTGGTCCCAGCATCTCCTCCTGCTGCTCCCTCCTTCTGTTCTGTCTCCCTACATTTTGTTTTGGTTTCCTTTTCCATCTGTCCCACTAGACCATTTCTAAAATCAGCCTCTTTTTCACCTCAGCCCTCCCTTATCTACCTTATCTCACTCTGTCTTCTCCCACCTGCTTTTTTAGTTAATATTGTTTGAAATCTCTGACAGGGCCAATCGCCAATCCTCCACTGATTTTTATTCCCTGCTGCACTGCAAAAACTGAAATCTTATCAAGTGTTTTTGTCTTATTTTAACTAAAAATTGTCTTGTTATTCTTGATATGAGTCACATTCAGCTTATCAGTCCAGAAAAATGTAAAAAAAAAAAAAAAGGCCAGATAAAAAAAAAGGTCTGAATGTCTTGTAAAAGTGAATACAATCTACCAATGTAACAAGAAAATAATAACAAAAAGGAAAATGCTTGAAAATTTGCTTGAATTTAAAACAATGTCTTAATACAAGTATCTTTTCTCTTGTTCCATCGGCGGATTTGGTTTTTACTTGTTACAAGCAATTAAGCCCTGATCTATGTATTGGAAATAAGACATTTTTCTCGATTGGTCAGGTGAATGTTGTTCAAAATAAGTCTAAAAAGACATTTTCTACTGAAATTAGACAAAAACATTTAGTAAGATTTCAATTTCTGCAGTGTGTTGAATCAATTAATTCAGATTCTGTTTAGAAAACAGGAAACATGTGCATGTGGAGTTTTTACTTGTAGATGCAGAACATTCTGAAGTCTCCTTTACCAAAAGTAAAATTTGGCAAAGAAAAAGCTTTGAATGATTCAGCTTGCATTTTCATTCACTCAATGTAAGACAGGAAGACAATAAAAAAATCCACAAAGGAAAAAGTATCTGGATAAGATGTCCAGTTCCCAAACGTAATCCTTATTTTGCCCCCCCTGCAGAGTTCTTGGACTTAGCACAAAGAAGCATCAGCAGTAAAGGCTCTTTTGGGCTGCAGCTGTTTTCACACTTCAGCTTTCTTTTTGGATGAATTGCATCTTTCTAGTTTCTAGATTTTGTCACCAACTTTTGTCAGCTATGTTGATGAAGCATTGCATCCATGTGTCAGTCAACACACTTTGCACCTATTTATGCAAACATAAGTAAATCCCTATCTCAACAAGCATGTTGTATTAAAGTTTACCACACATGCAGGTTTTACAATTAGAAGTTGTGCAATGACCAAAGACCAAAAGTGCTTCTGTCCCCGATTGTGAAAGCTGCACATCAGCATTAGTGTCATTTTCAACAGCACAGATTGTAGGTTTTATATCTCTAAGCTTTGGTATGGGAAACATTCAGGGCCCTTACACTTACCCTGTAAAGAGGAGCGTCTATTCTAAAGGATATGAGTGGGAAAGTGTTCAAGGAATCAATATATCATATACAAAGCACAAGGATAGTATGAACAGCAGTCTCCAGGTTTCAGTCCAATGCAGTGCAGACGTAAACATAAAGGAGCTTAAGGAGAAAATAAGCATCATGTAAGTGCAGTTTTTGTATGCGCCTCTTTCTGAAATCCCTCTCTCTACCTGGAAGGGTGAAATAGCTCTATAATTTCCAGGGCTTAAAAGTGTTGGAGGGCTTTAATGATCAGAGGAACATTCCAGATATCACAGACATTTAAAAACACATTTATTGAAAGTAATTGGGCACTGCTCTTGCCTGATAAGAAAGTGCACCGTTTTATAAAGCATGCTGTAAGTGTTTGGATTGATTTTCTTCCTCTAGACTCTTACTTATTCACAAGCACAAATACAACTCGCTGACACCAAATATGCACATTAAGTTTCCTCTTTGATTATGGTAAATGCACATATTTCTGTCTTTTCTTTGGTGGTATGTTCAAAGCGACTTTGAGAGGCGTATGTCAAAGAGCTGTCTTCTGTATGTAAGTAGATCACTGCATGTTATCTTTTCATTGATGGTGATGGTTGCTCATCCTGACAGCAGGATCTTTTGAATGCAGTTCTTGTAGGCAGCCGTCATTCAAGCCGTCAAGAGGTTTTTTATTTCCTTATTTTTTTTTTTGAACTTCATAGAGGGAATCTGTATCAAGCTTCTTTACGTTCTAATAACACCCTGACTCAGTTAACTGTGGTTGGATTTAGTGTTCATCCTGGGCGTTTCTGAAATCGGTGTGATTGGCGAGCAAAATGTCTTGTTACATAATAAAAATATACAACTTTTCATGAGTAGGCCGTTTCATCTTAAGATTAGCGGCTCTTAAAGTTGTTGCATGGCTGAGATTTAACATCAAGGACTGTAGTAACTCAAGGCACATATTTTTCATCATTGACTCGGCTGACATGAACACTTCTCACTGACTTCTCAGTGAACTCAGCTCTGGCTATTGGCAGAATCCAGAGCTGGAATGAATCTCAGGCGCCAACACACCTACATCCTCCCTTGAAATATGTGCTATTTTTAAGATTTATGTCTATAAGGATGAACTCCTCAGCTCTGTTCCATAATACCGAAGCACACAGTGGCATAACAGGACAGTTTGTGCTGATGTGGAGCAAATTGAAGATGAATGAATCCAGAATAAACTACAATGAACAATCTAGGAGGATTGTTTGCTGTGATGCGTGAGTTAAATGTATTGTGTCTCTTTGTGTCTGCGTTAGAGTGATTGTCCTCTGCCACTCTCATTAACATTTGCATTTCAATAGTCCTTGCTTGATTGAACACCAACGGCGGTGTAAGTGGTTCAGGATGGCAATTTCCTTTTTGCTTCAAAACAAACATCCACACTTATTGATGTTTCTGTTCATCAGAAGCAGGACTCAGACATTGTGTAATGCTCTCATTTTGTCTGCTGGAGAACATTTTATCAATTTTTGCTTTCCATTTTTTTTTCCTCTTTCATTGTTTTTAACTTCTGTTTCCTCTTCTCAAGTCTGTCTTTCATCATTGCGCTGCGGTACACTAATTTGTTTTTTAGATTTGTTATAACTTCTACATGAAAGTCTGTCACATGCTTAGCTTTACATGATCTACAGTTTTTTTTTTTCTTTTCCCCACGTTTTTGCTTAAAACTATTGTCAAGAGGTGTAGTCGCAGCGATAATACATCATTCCTTTATTGTGTACACCTGGTTGTGCTCGTGCATGAAGTGCACTGTGCTGAGGCACACCTGTCCAAAGCAAAGAAGTGTACCCTGCCTGAGCATGGTACACTTCTTTAGGGTTGAAGCGTGCTTAGGCACGGTACAGATGGCCAGTGTGACCACGCCATGACAGCTATGAGAAGAGTTTGGTGTTTGAAGCCTGTTAAAGCCTGAAATGTAATAACTGGTCAATGTGACAAAAGTGCTGAGTCCGAAATGTGAATTAAGAAATAAAAATGAAAAATAATGACTGACCCAAAATGCACATTTTAGGTTTTATTACATGTTTTTAAATTACATTTTTGGTCTTTGTTACATTTTGCGCTCTAACAAGGCCAGCCCCTACAACAGGGGTGGTCAACCACTTAAAGACCAAGAGCCACAAAAATTGCCATGGTACTACAAAGAGCCGTATCACACACGTAGTCTTAAAAACACACTTCCTCTAACACGTAAACTAAATTACATAAAATGAAAATCAATACATTTCCAATTTTCAAAGCGAGATTTATTGTGTTTGCAAGTGTGTTCTTTGAGCCTCGTCAAAGACAAGTTTTGGTTTTTACTGCAGATGAGACAAAGTTCCATTTCTCTATCTATCTATCTATCTATCTATCTATCTATCTATAGATGAGCGCATGAGGAATTGAGAGGAGCACATGTAGAGAAAAGAAACAGAAACTTAAGTATCAATCTCGTCACCCAAGTATTGATCAATCCTGATCCCAACGTCGGCATCAATATATCAGTATTTCAGATTGATCGGCACACCACTACTCATATCAATATTTTTTTATTAATTGATCAAAGAGCCGCACACTGAAAGGCAAAGAGCCACATGTGGCTCCTGAGCCGCAGGTTAGCCACCCCTGCCCTACAACATGTATTGACCAGTGTTTATGTGATGACCTCATCATTAGGAAGTCCAGTTAAAATCTTGTGAAGATCTCATCCTGTTCTTCAGAAAAAATTATTTTGAGCAGTACTTTGACAGATTCAGGTCTTTCTATAATATCTGTAGTTTTTTCAAAGCAATCTTTGCAAAATATACTCATTCGGATGTAAAAATGTCAGGTTAGGGTCATAGGCCAATGTTGCTATACTTGCATTATTAGGAACATTTAAAACAAACTGGTCTCATGACTTCCTGATTGGCATCAGCTATGCTTTCTTTTAATGCATAAAGAAAACGTGTGTTGTTACACCCAACATCATGCATCACTATGCGTCTGCTTCATTTCTCATCAAACAGCTGTGTGATGATGTCTGAGCTTTTTAAAATGACTATCACATCACTGACATCGATATAGATGTACACAGTAAGCCACAACATTATGATATTCAGAGAATACTTCATTATATACGAGTGTCATGAGTGTGTGAGAGCAGATGTGTGTGGATGGGGAAATGTGACATCATTCTGGCTCATCTGGGTCTCTTCTTAGTATCTGCCCTTTCTTTAGTGCTTTACCAGTTATACTGTGACTGCTGTGTCTTTTTCAAGCGTCTCTACACTTTACCATTTAATTGTATCTGACCTTTTAGATCTGAAACCAATGTCAATGGCCCTAAAAGGGTTTCCCTTTATAAAGGCAAAATATTTTCTCCCCTCCCTTTATCTGTGCCCTTGCTATCTCTTTATTTCTTCTTCTCTTTTGTTCTTTCTTTGTTTCATTCTTCTTTCTTTCTTTCTTTTTGCTCGACACCAACGTCTCACTGTTTTATATCTGTCAGCACATGAGGCAAGAAGAACTGAAGCAGACAAGAAATACATCCCTCTGAAAGACAGGTCTGGATAAATAAAGAAGAGGTATACTCAGCTCTACCCGAGAGGGAAGGCTTGAGGGATTTTTTTTTCCTTTCTTTTCCTTGAGGCAGCTGTCAGGATTTGAGAGGACGATGAACAGGGGAGAAAGAAGTTAAACGAGAAAAGCTGTGGTGAGGAGTGTTTAGAGAGGAAATGTGTTGCACTGGATGGGATAATGAGGGACTGGGTCAAGGTCAGTGTTGAAAAAAGAAGATGGAGATGGATGAAACATGGCATCTGGAGGCATGAAGAGACACTAAGTGAAGTCTGGGGGCATGGCTGTTGCACTAAATTGGTTGGGTTAGCTGTTTTTATTTAAACACAGTCTACAAGTTGAATATCACTGACTAATTATTCGATAACAGGAGAAAAGATTCAGATATATGCAAACTAAGACTATGTTACCCATGAGTGGCTCTAGGCAAGAATGTAAAAATCAGATTAAACACTGAACAGGGTTTCACACACTACTCCTGATGGGTTAATGAAACCCAAATCCTATTTAGCTGACTATTAAATAAGTTCTGTACAGGTATCCAACCCTAGGATCACTTCTTTAAAATGCCAAGAAGCACAGAATCAGCAGTGATAGTGAAAACCGAACAACCTCAAATAGCAATCAAAAGTTTCTTTTTCAGCTGCGATGAGATTTGAAACCTGCAATGTTCCAGTGGGCCCTTACACTTTCTGGACTCTTAAATTGATCCATTTTGGTCCCAACAGCACTCAAAACTGAAAGTTTAAACATGAAAATTAAATTATGTTCACCCACTGGGTCCTGATCAAACTGAATTAGAGTAACTCCTCAAGACTTCTGAGGTGTTTTTCTTCACATGAAACAGCGTGCGCTACAAGTTATTCAGCAGTTTCATCAGCAGTCAGGTCACTTAGGCACGCACTTCAAGCTGTTTAAGGCTTCACGATGTGCACTGGAGGAATTAGCACAGGAAGATTGCATTACGATGCAAAAACAGTGTCAAAATAAAGTCTGGGGGTTTATATTTTCACCCGGAAGTGTTCCCTACTCAAAAAAGGTAGTACCTTGGAAAAGTTACAGGAACTTTGTCTTGGTTCCTTATAGAGCTGGTGTTTATGATATTGTCAAATTTATGCTACCAAGGTGCTGATGTTATGAGCATCGCACTGGTAAAATGTTCCTCTGATAGCATCCTGTTTAAAGGAGAAAGCCTCTATCTTTCTTTCAAAATTCCTGACAATACTGAACAGTTTTAAAAAGCTCGGCTCTGTAAGCTTACATCTTGGCCATTCTTGTTCCTAACAAAAGTACTGGCAGTCATCCTTATTTGTCTGCAACTGTATTTAATGAGAATGTACTTGGCAAACCCCCTGTTTTTGACTTCACTTTGGCAAATTCAGCTTCCCCCTGTTATGGGATTACTGCTTCTTACAAATCTTGTGTAGCCTCCGGTTTATTCCAGGATCTCCTCCTGGTTTGTTTTCATGGGGCACTCAGCAGAGAGCTGAAGGAGTGTGTTGCCAACACTTGTTGGCTAACTTGGCTAACAGTACAGGATGCTGATGTTCATTGAGATGTTTTTAGTGATGGTTGTTTATCACTACTTTAAGTATCAGCTTGAGAAGGATGAGTGTGTTCTAATTAGAAATGTGAGTCATTTCAGAAAGCTGCAGGCAATATGACTTATTCATTAACAGATAAAAAAAAAATTGATAATGGAAAATACTGAAGCATATCACCCACTTTCCCTGAAATATCAAAACTGTGCTCAGAAATAGTTTGCACAGCAATAAATTCACCTGTATGAGAGCCAGGCAGCTGGGGAGCATGTTACAGCTACTGTGAAGGAAAGCGCTGCTATCACTTCATACTGCGGTCTCTTCTATTAGAATTTGAAGAAAACACTGACGGCTGACTGCATATAACATTTATATCATACGAATTCCAAAAGGAAGCTTCATGAAGCTGCAGTTCATGTCCCGGTGTCACTCCATGAACATGAGTGTCTCAGACAGCTCAGCCCGTCGACAAGAGTGCATAAGAAATGAGTCCTGACACACAGCCAAAGTGCAGCTTACATTAAGTTGACCTGAATCAGAACAGGGCCACAGAGCACACCACAGCAGATTTACCTGGACGTGATAAGACCACTGCACAAAACTATCAAGCACCTGACAGCAACTTTAGGAATGGCATATCCAGGAGGCATGCTATATAGAAGGTATAAAACTTCAGCAGAATATCAGAGTAGCACTGCACAGTCGCACTGCAATAATGCCTCAGAGCATTAAACTACCAAGGCAGTCATTCTGACTTTGTTGTAATAAGACCCTGACTTGTCCTAAATACGTGTATATTGTATTCTTATCATTAAAATTTCAAAACACAAAAGGTAGTATTCTTACCTCAAATGACCACAGCAGTCAAATTGACAGCATACTTTTTTCAGGGGTTGCTGTTTTCCTATGCACCATGAAGCTATAGTCTAGCTGTAGCTTCACTCAAAACTGATTTATTCTTAGATCTTTTCATTGGTAATCCAGATTATAGTCAAAATGACTACTAAGCTCATTCTAGTAGTCGCAAAATTCTCAAAATTCTGGTAAATCCAGTGTTAAAAGTAACTTAGTAAAGCCACAGTGCCTTTAATAACAGTTTCACCAGAGCATAAAAAAACACAAAACAGCCACAAAGTACCTCAAAAAAATAACAAATTTTTTTTTTAAAAAAATTTAAAATAAACGCATAAATAAATAAATGTGCCTCACTTTTACGTCATCAACCAGTTGCAAAGGAGCTGCTTGATGAACTTAATAAAGAGTCCAAATACATGCAAAATGTACAAACTGCAGCAGCAGCGCATTGAGGCTTTGGCTCATCAAACAAATTATCTTCTTCAGCTACCTTCTCCATGTAGCTTTCATGAAAAAAATTACAACTACTTCTCACACCACAACATCTTATAATATGAAAATACTGATGTATAGCCACTGTAACATTTCGTAAACAGATAGGAGAAACAAAATGGAGCTGTGAAACAATACGGTTTATAAAAAGCACTACCCAGCCATGATGCATGTTCTAGTAACTTCTATACAGCAGAGTAAGAGAGATGTACTGCACAGCGACAGTGCATATGATCATTATTTCTTCAGAACATGGCGGATGTACTGCAGAGCCACAGCACACGTTTTAAAAACCACCATAGTATGAAAGAAGCACTGCACAGCAACACTGAGACCAATCACCAGCACAGAAAAGGGTTCTGCAAACAACCACAGCATACCTTAAAAAGGTGTCTTACCTTTATGCCGCAACATGCTGCAAGAGGGTCGTTAGTTCAACTTAACAGAGGAGAGATTTCTTCTCCAATCACTCGTGTGGCTGAAAAAGACAGACTAAACTTTGACAGCCCATCTTAGTGTGTGAACAAAATAAGCAAGTGGCAGCAAAGAGGAGGGCTGATAAATGCATTGTTGGTTTGCCAAATTATCTGTCTCCTGTAAGCTCCATCTGTCCTCCATAAAAATATGTAATGTAAAAAAAATACACAACAATAGAAATCACAGTAACTTCACCTGAATATGAAAAGGCCACTGCACAAAGAAACAAAGAAACAGTGCATATTACAGTGTCTTGGTAAGAATATGACAGATGTACAAAATGCAATACCCCCATCAGAAGGGCAAAACACAAATCTGTGAAGCCAACAAACAGGATAAGAAAGCACAGCATGGCTGAAAGAGACAAAGCAGTGACCATGTCAAAAAAGGAAAGATGCGTGCACAGCAAAAGTGCATATGACAAGTACTTCAAAGGAACATGGCAGGAGCACTACATGCTGCAGTGCATGTTACAGTAACCGTATCAGACAATGCAAGAAGCGCTGCACAGCTACGGTGCACACTGACGCAAGTTCACCTATTTATGGAAAGAGCACTGCACGCAGCCACAGCATAGCATGAAAAATAAATGTGTCTCATCTCTATGTTTTTAACAAGTTGTGATGAAGTCTCCAGGTAAGCTTTAAACTCAATGACCCTTTTTTTCACTTTCCACTTGTGTGAATAAAAAACGGTCAACACAAATTAACAGTGAAAGCTTCTTGTCACAAATGCATTTATGAAAAAGACATATGCACAACAAGATCACCTCCCTTTTTTCTGGCATCATCATACCTCCATAGTAGGAGGGAAGATGAAACGCTCTGCACACACCTTGAACACCTGAAGCTCTTTTGAAAAGTAAACTGCAGACAGACACACGGTCACAGGATCAACAAATTGAGTGGTGCACTTTCATACTGAACATGAAAAGTGCACCACTCAAAGCTAGGGAACATGTTAAGGTAAATAATCTAATAATAGTCCTGCACACAGCCAGAGTACATACAACAACATCCCCATGCAGCATGGAAGAAGCACGGAAATCCAGAAAGCATTTCACTGTAACTGCACAGCAGTTGAACAAACCACTCTGAGGCCACGATAATAAACATGGAAGGCTCCTGTGTAAAGCCAAAGCTCAATCAACAGTAACTTGGCCTGAGTGTTAAGAGAAGTGCAGCCACAGTGCACACGACCAATTAACCTGGCGATGAGGAGAGCAATAAAAAACAAAATGCATGATATTTCTACTGGAATAAAGAAGCAGCATACCATACAGCCATAGCTCATTAGTATCAAAACCGCCTCTTGAACCCAAAGACGCACTGCACAATGCCAGTAAAGTAAATTCATCCACACAGCAAAAAATAATATATACGTGTCTTACCTGTTTGTAGAGTTGGAGTTGACGTTTTCCTCATCAATCACTCCAGTCCCCAGAGCCTTGCGCCCTCATCTCCCGCTGTGATCTGCGCAAATGCGTACAAAGTCTCCTGTACGATTCATCTCTTGAATCCAGGTTTGATAAACCTCATGGGGAGAAATGTCTTTGCCAGTTGTTGCAGTACAGCACGGCGCTTTCCTCATCGGGTCCATCTCATCATCATCCTCTGCTATCTTTGGTGCAACAGGTTGTGAGTGCTGCTCATTCATCCACTTGGGCATTTCTTTGAGCTTATTAGCCTGACAGGTTTGACAGGAAAGTAAACACCCAGTATTGACTCATGTCATATCTTTAGATCATCTCCGTCAAAGAATTCCTCACAGATGATATTTCGAGTAAGCGGCGTTGTGATTTCTCTTCACTGTGTCGAGTTTGGGGTTTATTTGCGCGTTTTGTGTGGATACAGTCCGCGTAGAGGCACAACGGGCGAAAAGAAACCTGCACTACGTCATCTCTGATTCAATGTTTGGTCATAAAACGCCAGTTAACCCTCATTATATACAAACGATGGTATCAAACCTGTCACGGACGTCATTTCTCATCCTCGCGTGAAAGTTGCGAGTCAGACCACAAACAACGCTGCACATGGATCAATCAGCCACACCTGTGGGCCACCCACTCGAGTGGCTGCATCTGATTGGTTCCCATTTCACCCCGGACTTTTTTCCGTGCACGGACTGGATCAATACGGTGGCCCATAAGAATAAACATTCCAAAAAGCGCAAAATGCATTTTCAAAAGCACTAATACATTTCATTATCCACAAATATATTTTTAAAAAAGACATAAAAATGTCATGTAACATAAATACATTTCACAGGACATCAAAACCAGAACAAAAATTGAATTTCACCAATCACAAAATAAATTCAATGAAACTGAAAGGGGTAGGACCATGCTACTTGTCTCTGATTGGTCTAATTGAAGCCTGTCAGTCATGTCTGTCATCTATCATTCCCTGTTTACATTTGATACTGGCTGTGGCAGAGTCAGCACAAAATTTCAGTAAAACTCATTTTGCAATCCATGATTTTAATTTGCATTTTTTGACATGTATTTGTCTATATATATATATATATATATATATATATATATATATATATATATATATATATATATATATATATATATATATATATATATAATTTGGTTTTGTGAGATGTATTAGTGCCTCTTAAATCTATTTCACACTTTTGAAATATGTATTCCCATTGACCTTCAGGGCCACTGTAGTTTAAGTTACTCCAGACAGAATGTGTCATGACTCTTATCCAAATTATTTTCGACTTGATGCAACAATAACTATTTGAATACTCTAAAATAAAAATATAAACTAGAAATACTAAATGATAGTTAAAATTACCTGGCTGTGGATGGTAGATAAACCACATGTTTATAAGATATTTTTACTATGAATGAGCATAAAGGAAATAAATAGACAGGCTAAGAAGACACTAAGGTTGGATCCCTGTAAAGTCTTATTAAGACACAACATTATTTGTCATGTAGCTACTACATAAATCATGGATGCCTTTTACATTTGCACTTTTTCCAAACAGCCAGTCCTTGAAAAGTAAAGGTCATTTATTTTCTTAAAATCTCGTCATGGCTCATTTCAGACTGCACCTTCAAAGAAATGCGCAGCATGTGACCACCCACTCACTGTGTGGTCAGATCTATAAGGTCCTCGCAGGCATGCAGATCATGTATTTCAGTCTCCATGACTGCAATTAGTTTGTAGCTTTTAGCTATCTTAATGAACTTATCAGTGTGTAAAAGAGGGTTAAAGGGGACTACATACTTGGAAGCAATTAGTGTAATACGTGCTACAAGATACATATGCCAAGTAATCCATGCCTTCTTAAGCTTCCTATAGTTAGTGCATACTACAAGCTGGAATATACTCCAGAGAGAAGAATTAATAATAATGCATTATATGCATTTTGTACTTGCTGTATTATTAAATAAGTCCAGAGATCTGTTTTAATTACTCTAATAAAAACACTGCAATACCTCTGCATGCAGACATATTGAAGGCCTGGTCGATAGCTGTGTGAAAGGTCAGGTTTCCCCTGGGGCTCTGTGGGTGGTACAGCTTCATTGCGGACACAAGCAACTTTAACCCCTGAACCCTCAGGAGGTGTGACACGTGTCACAGTCCCAAGCAGAAAGGTCAGACACAGATGAGGATGCTCAGTAAATTTATGTTCCCTTCAAGGTTTTAGTGTATTCAATTCTGACATGATGGACAACTACAGGTATATGATATATGTGTATTCCTGGGTGTTCCTGTTACTTGTTTTGCAAGTGGAAGAAACAAATAAGCACCAAACACATCTACTGTGTCATCGGACTTTTGACTTAAGAGCCCAAAGGGTCCATAACATCTCTCTTTCTGCAATAAAAATCCTTAAGTACTGAAAACAGAGCTTGTCTGTGTGTCTACACTTTGAAGGAAATTCCCATATTTCCATCCTGGGAGAATGCATAGACCACATAAAGATGTGAACGGCACACGAACAATCACACACACTCACACACACACACACAACCCTGAGTTGTAGGCCTGCACCTGCAGCGTCAGCTTTCTTTGCCTCGGCTGCTGTCTCCCCCTTGATACTGAGCCCTAAAAACAAGGCAAGGAAATAGAGAAGGAGAGGAGATAATGAAATAAATACCCTGCCTGGCAACACTTCAAAGAGAGAAAGAGCCTGATGTGCTGTACTGCAGCGAGAGAAGGGAAGAGATGTTACATAAAGAGAAAAAGATAGGAGATAACAGCAGTTGGTACCTCCACTCACACACACAGAGGGACACAACAGTAAGGTTTGACTGCTTTAGAGCTTGTTAGTTGATGATCATGTGCAGTGTTATGGAGCCACTCATCAGCTTTAGTTAGTTTTATTATGTGTTTTTCCTAATGGCCTTCACATTAGCATGTTATTCCACCACTTTAGCCTTACAGTGTGAATGGAAAAGCTGTCAAAGCTGAGCAAAGTCACGATTCACATTTGTATCTGTTTTCAAAAAAGCACGGTCTTTCTCTCACATCATGCTCTCATGTCGTCGCATTTATTATTCATGTATTCATGTAATATGGGCATGCAGGCGGGCAGGGGGTGTTTTC
Source organism: Halichoeres trimaculatus (assembly GCF_033239565.1). Lineage (NCBI taxonomy): Eukaryota > Metazoa > Chordata > Actinopteri > Labriformes > Labridae > Halichoeres > Halichoeres trimaculatus. The sequence goes on from NW_027437192.1 coordinate 23,244,575, forward strand.
AAACATTCTCAGAGGTCTGCAGGACCACGTGTGTGTAAATGTTAGGCCGAGGGTGTAAAAAAGCTGTCCTCACTATGTGGTCGTGATTTACAAACTCGTGTGACACACAAATGCACCATTTTAACCACAAACATCTGTAAGCAACACAGAGAGTGGGTTATTGAGAAATTTCAAAGAGGAAATGGCTTTTCTATTAAATTAAGAAGAGAGGCGCTGATGGCTTGGCGGTCTGGGTTGCGCCCCAGGAGGTTCGCTCTGAGACAAAAGAAAAAAGGAAAGACACTCACAAATACAACAAGAAACACTTTTCAACCTGATGTATTTTCCTCTATTTAACGTCTTTTCTGGATGAGAATTAAGGAAACAACTGGTAACACAGCAATATTTATATATTTAATACACAGAGACAAAAACTTTTGCAGCGCTGGCAGTGTAAAACCAGTCCTTCTTGGCAAGTGAAAGAACATTTTGTCCAAACTGTGTAGTTAGTAAGCATTAACAAGGAATTTGAACACGAATGATTCCTTCTTATAACCATATTTTAAAGCTTTTACAAAGTAAGTAATCATTGAACCTTTAATTGGATTTTCAAAATGCAATCACTGTGCATTGTAAAACACTTTAAAGGGCATATGAACGATGCAAAGTGATCACGACCTGTGTCTTGATACAGAAATCAAATAAATGGAAAAAGAAGAACATTATGATCCTGACTGTTATTAAAATAAATTCTGCACTGCTACACCAGTTTGGTCTGAAACCATGACTCAGAGACAGGAGAAAGCTTCTAAGCGCTTATTCAGTGAAACACAGTGCTACATATTAAAACTCACAAGGGCGTCCAGCAGCATCATGAGCACACTTTTGAACATGTCTATAGATGTATCTTAAAGCGATATACTCATATACTCATGTGTCCTCTCTCTTCTCTCTTCTCTCCTTTGCGGTGCCAGAAGTAATTTCTGAGTCCCCATATTGAAAGATGTCCCAAAGTGATAATTGTGCTTGGAGGAGAGAGGAGAGAGGATGGAGGAGACTGATCGGAGGAGCTATGATGGAGGAAATACGAGAGCTGGTTTTGTGGAAGTCTTTTCATTGACAGACACGCCCCCATATGAGATATCACTCTCTGATTGGACACCGTAGCAGCTCAGACTTCTCTACATGAAATGTCACAAACACAACAAAGTTTAATTGGAGAGGAAAAACAAGCTTAAAACAGGCACTGAGGATCATTCAGAAACCGATCATGAAGCTAAAAGCGTTTGTTGTGAGTTTAAAGCAGAAAATACGGAACACAACAGTCATCAAACCAATAGGACGGAGGATGAATCCTGAAAACTGAAATCTAATTAATAACATCTTCCTGAGACAGAATAAACTAAGTTATATTAATAAGTTTCAGAGTTCACGATCAGATGCGCTCTAAATAAAGGCAAAATAATTCATTACTAATCTAATGATGACACATTTTACTGTAAAAGTGATCCGTTGGCATCTAAACTGCACACAGAATAAACAAAGAGCAGGTTTTCTTCATGGTAACGTGTGTGTTTAACAGGTTAAAGGAACAGACAAAGCTCTGTTACTGTTCATGTTTGATTAGAGTTATTACTGTGCACATGTGCAGACACACAAACAGCTGTTAGAGCTGACTGACAGATGATCCAGAGGTGATCAGCTGATGCTGTCATCAATGAAACAAGTCGCTTCATGTGACGTTCTGAAGGAGAGGATGTTCCCTTGCTCTAAAAACGAATCTCCTCCATTTCGTCTCTCCATCATCTCTGGTAGGAGGGACTAAGACGCAAGTGAACTACACAAGTGGAGGAAGGAAGGATGGAGTTTTGAGGCGCACTTTATGCACTATATTTCTTACTCTGGGCTGCCTTTAGAGGGCACAACAGAGCTCTGGTCATCTGCAACTGATAGAGTTTTGAGACATTAACAGGAGGTTTGGCAGGGGTCACAAAGGTTACGGTTCTGTTATTCTGGGTCTGAGTGGCTTTTGAGTGATCAGCTCTTGAGTCAGCCAACAAATTCCTGAGTTACAGTGCCAGACTGGTTTACATATAGTTCTGTTGATGTTAAATCCAATAAAAGTGAACTTATCTGCTGCCAGTCATTATGATCTGCACTTACACTGCCACACTAAATTATAGTGTGCTGGAGATATCTGCCCTAATAGAAACATAATTAAATGACAAATTCTTTTAAAGTTTAGTTTTAGCTGTTATGGTGGCCTTGAGTTTACATTATGTGAGTTATGTGTTTTCACTTAATGCCCCAGTGATAGATACATTTGGCATGCTAAATCCACAAATATACATACTGAAGCGCACACCCCATTTTTCCATTTCCCCCTTCACTTTAATATTTCTGTAGACACAGACAATAAATTTATCATCGGCTGGTTTTTATATCTCATCCTGAGGCCACAATTACATTATGTACACTTCAGCTTTGTAAGACATATCGTCTTTTTAATAAATGTCTCTGCACACAGCCCACTCGCAGCTCAATCAATGAGTTTTGGAACTTAAGAGCTTCTTCAATGCCTCCTGCATCCCATTCAGATGACTTTGCTTTTCGTCTACAGTGGTGCACCGTTTTCTTTAATATTTTAGGCCTTAATCAGATGGAGGATCAGGTTTGCAGCAGGGGAATCTGAGCAGTGATGCGCAGCTTTCACTATTTACATTGCCGGCAATCAATTCCTGCAGATATTTTGCCTAGAAAACTAATCATTTGCTTACAAGATTTCCTCTTTACAGGGTCGCAGAGGAAATGAAAAACTCATTTTGGTGGCTACGTTGCACGCTCAAGGTCTCAAATCGATACATTTTTGATTGTTTGTTTTGATTACACTAAAGTAAGATGAAAAAATGAAATAGTTGAACTAAAAAATTGATGAACCTTGAATTAGGACCACCGCTTTGAAGATTATTTTTCCCGCTTCCTTTGATTTTCTCTGTTTTGTTTTGTTTTCTTTCTTTCTTTCGATCTTTTTTTTTTTTTTAGCTATTTTATCAAGTTGCTGAAATAGTTAAAGAAGTTAATTCAAAACTGACAGTGGTCAAGGCAAGAACAGTTATAAATGTTTGTTGTTAATTTATGTCTTTCTTTGTGGTCTATTAAATTTGTTGATACTTATTTTTGCACATATAGCTCTCTTTGCTATTTATAGCTCCCAATGCTATAAAAATGCACAACACGTCTTCGCTGCATCTGCAGAAGCCACACTTCTACCCAAATATTTTGTCTCCCAATATTTTTATCCTCTGTCCATATCAAACATCTACATACAAGGTTGTCTTTTGTCAGGGACTTTCTCCAGAGGAAGCCAATTACTCTCTTTCTGAAATCCTAATTCTTTATTTCACAACAGCACCAAAATTCCTCTTCAAGCCAAAGGCATTTTTCAAATTTCTTGTTGGTTGAAGCCTTGATAATAATTCACCTTTATTCACAGATTTATGGAGATACATTCACAGTCACATGTCCTACTTTGTTGTCTGCACAAAGAACTGGTCTGCTACATTTTCAGTTCAATGGAATATGACTGCTTGAGCATGTGTGTCACATCCGATTTGGGTCCAAACACTCAACAGATGGTGACATTTAGTTTTTTCCTCCACCATGACTACAAGGTTAAGGGTGTTATGCCTGAGTGGGTGTGTTGGGGTTTTTAGGGTCAAAGCTGGCATATGCTTCTGCATCTGTAGATCTATGATCTGCTAGAATGCCCAGTTTATCAGGACTAATGCAGACAAAATCCCACACAATTATCAGAATATATTATCACTGCAGAGCTTAAAATATGATCTGTGAAGAAGGAGGACCATGGCTGCTTTACTCTAGCCCATTGACTGCATATTTTAAATGGATGCCACAAGTGCTCACTGACTGTAGCCAATAGATTTAGTATTCATTCTGCTAAATGGCAGCATAAACTTCACCTCCTTTATGTTAACATATTGAATATGGGTCAAGCTGTAAAATTGGAACAGAAATCAAATACCATTTTCTGAAATGTGGGAATATTTTAATTCCTTAATGTATCATGTCCAAGTTTTAGGAAGTTGAGTGTTAATTAGTTATTTGATGCAAGCTTTGGCTTTCAACATGTCAGCACTTATAAAGCCAGTTCTCTAGCCTCATACCTCACAATAGATGGATCCGATCCATTCTACATACAGTCAGTAGCCATGGGTTACATGAGGAGTTTTTCATCTTTCCGAATGGAATCTTTCTGAATGACTATTTTGAAAACAATAGTATACATGGTAAGGAATATTCCAATCTCTGGTCTACATGTGCCACTATAATCAAACAGAACAGTGAATGGGGCATGTGCAGAAAAACGTAAACATCACCAGCAGTCCAGTGCTGACTGCTCACCGCGATTCTTTAAATTGAGGAGCGTCTCTAGTTGCGTCTTGCGTCATATCTGAGCATGCACTGAAAGAATGTACCCTGACAACTTTCCGTTTGAGTGGATACATGATACCTCTATCGGTTTGAGGAAAGGAATATTCCACCCCTGTGAAACCGATTAAATGTCCATTCGGATTGGCACTTTTCTTTCAGAATGAGGTGTATACAAAGGTTAAATTCTTTCTGTTTGAGCAAATAAACCGAATGCAAGCAGAAAATTTGGGTCCATGTAAACGTGGCTAGTGATTTGGCCTAACTGATAGAATGGTGTACATATAAACCAGGATACAGACATGAGGGAAATTTAGTGTGATAGAGTACCGTCTTCTAACTTAACATTTGTGTAACACACTGAGCAGCTAACCTTGCTATCTTTGTTAGTGTACAAGCATTTTTAAAATTGAACTTAACTCAGTGATATGACATTACTGTTGTAAAAGAAAGCCAAAATCTTTCGTCAAGAAACTCACCAATAGAAAAATCATTTTAGAGCAATCATCATGCTTCCCTGTTTTTGTTTGAAATGGAATTCATGTGGGTAAAAACTCATGGCAGATAATTTAAAAGATTGTGAAGACTTTTTAAGTGATCCTGAAAAAGTGTTGTCTCTCTAAAAGCTGGGCTGGCAAAGAAAAACTACAGGAGAGCAGAAGAAAGCTTAACAGGAGAGTGACAGAGCACGGCTGAACCACAGGTTAAACTATTTGTGATAATGTTGATTCCAACCCACAGTCAGCCGTTATTCTGCAGTGGTCTGTTCACACTTGAGAGCCTATCAATAAAATGAAGAATGAGGTTATGTTTGCTCTGCTTGGTGAGGTTGGAGTTGGTAGATGAGCGATGGTAGGTATAAGGAGGATTAATTGGCATTACAAGTTACAGACACATCTCAGAGCACCAGGCTGTGAGTAGCACTAAATATAGCTGGCTATTAAACTATGGTACAAACTGAGTTCAAAAAGTTTGCTTGTGAAGTTTTAATACATACATTATGTTTCACTTTGTCGTAAAAATTCTCTTGAACAAAGAAAGCAGAGAGTAAAATGAAGATCAGACCTTGCTTCATTTGCTTCAAACCAAACTTCATTTGCATGGCCCTTGGTAAGAGTCATGTCCTCATGACAGTAGTACCAGTGCTCATGAGTAACAGAGTCTTTCACCCGGAAAAACACAAGCTTTTCTTGAGAGTCCTCACAGACCCTTTTAAGAACATTTGCCTTCAACAGGTGTTTGTCACTCCAACTCTCTGAGTTGGGTACATAGCTGTCTTTTAAAAAATTCAGAAAAATAAACAGAGAAAAAACTTTTCCTTTTTTATAAAAAAAGAAAAGTTTTTTGTACTTAATTCAAGAATTTCCTCATGTTGGTATTGGTTCTTCTTTTTATATGTTTAAAGAATACACCTAGTTGCAGAGATTTTTTTTTTCTCAATACTTAATCCTTCAACAGGGCAAAACACAGAGTGATTTAAGTTTTCTTTCTGCTCATCTTAAGCCTCTGAATACGCCTCCAGCTGTGCACGTATGAATACAACTTGGAGAATTCATATGGGATTCACTTAACACCATCATCTGTTCTGTTTGGTGAAAAAAAAAAAAGACAGAGTGAAACACAGCAGGTTTTGCTGCTCTGCAAGGCAATTTCCGCTGCTTATGGTTGTTTGGTCCTATCTCCAACACAATCGTTTATTCACTCATGTGAAATTAATGGACGTCATTATCAATATCTCTCTGTGAATGCAGCATAGATCAATATTGAAATTCAGATTTGGTACATATTGAATAAATGTTACAGTGCCAGCAAATTGTTTTTAAAGGCTATTAGACCATCTAATAATGAGCCTAAATGTTTTACCAGTGAAGTTATTGAATAAATCTTTAGCTCTGAGTCTAAATATATTAATGCAGACACTGATATATGAGGTGTAATCTTGCTGCCGCATTGTGAGATGACATGTCAATGAATTTCAACCTCAATATCACATTACTAATGGCATTGGCAATCCTTCTGTTTGTTTATGTAGTATGGATAATGAGACAAAATGCACTGTATAATACAGCTCTGAAATGGAAAATGAGATGCAGCAAGCTAACGGTTGCTACCGGGTGTTATAATATCCTGGAAAATAGCTTCCTGATAGTGTTGGCAGCAGTGTTGGTCATTTCTGTCCTGGTTAATCAGAGCTCATATTCATAGCTTATGCTGTCTGTTTCTGTTTTGCTGCTGATTAGAGACATTATGGATCTTATACGGATGCAAATTTCTGTAACAAAGTTGTCAATCATAAAGATATTTCCAGTGAAACATAGAGAGGCATCATTTTCTATCTATTTTAGTCATATTCTTAGTTTACTTGATCATTTGTATAAGCTTACACAGTTTCTTTGATCTGTTGCTTCTTCTAACAGATCATTTCTTTTATCTCTTCAATGCCTTTAACACCAAAATCTTTTCTTTCAGTTCTCTGACTTATGAAAGCCAGATGCCCTGAAAAAATATTCCTTGTTCAGGCCTTTATGTCCTGAACAATGGATCTGAAAATCTTCTGTGCAATTTTTACTCTTTTAAACCATCTCTAGGAAGTTTCTATCATCTCTACAATGCAGCTGTTAGTGTTAACTTCTTTTTGGCTTCAGATTGGTTGAATTTGTATTCTTTGGAGTTATGATTGTTGAGGTGCTTTATCATCTGATTGCTTCATTACTTCCATCCTTTGAAACATCAGCCCCTGAATTAAAAAACAAGCATGATATACCTCAAAACAGTGGTTAGCACCTTGCATGCTACACTAGCTCTTTGACAAGCAAATGCACACACCTACCAGCACTGCTGACTTGGTGTGGGTACACCGTACATGACTGTTTAAAACACAGACTAGTATATAACTTATCTGAACGGCTCTACCTTATACACTGGTCCAACCAAAACTTTTTGACCCTGTACTTCACAATCCCTGATCCCAGGATCAGATCAGGGATTCGATAAATAAATCTTTAGTCTGATGAGCAATTAATTCACCCCCTCTTTCATAGTTTGTGCACATCTGGAATCGATGTACGCACCATTTATGTTTCTTTTGGGCTTTTGTATGAGTGGACATTGTTTTTGAACTAGCAGCGTTTTTCCTCTAATATGGAGTACATCAGTTAACCTTCTCAGCAACAGTACCTCCTGCTTCCTTAACTTAACATTTATCTGCTTTCTGTTCACATTCTACTCAAGGCGTTTACCTTCTGCACAAAAATAAAAACTATATATGTTTCATAGCCATATGCAGTGATGCTACACTTACTTAAAAAAAGTAATCCGATTACTGACTACTCCTTTGCAAAGTAACTTACTTTACTGACTATTTGGTTCTAAAAGAAACTAAGTTAGATTCCAAGTTACTTTATCAGTTACTTTCAGCAGCTGCCGACAACAGCTGCAGCTGCACAATTAGATAAAAATAATTGAAATAAGCTGCGTCATTAAAATAAAAAATAAAACGAGTCTACTTGTCTTTTTTTATCTGTATTTTTTCAGTAACATGCAGACATTGGCAGTAGTAAAAAAATTTCTTTAGAATTATATATATATATATATATATATATATATATATATATATATATATATATATATATATATATATATATATATATATATATATATATATATATATATGCATTTTGAATTTCAAAATACATCTAAAGAAAGCTTTAACTGTACTATTTTTGGTGCACTACAGCACTGTTCAGGTAAATTTTAGATTTGATTTTTTTTTTCTTTTTAAATGCTTTGTTTTAGTCTAGTTTGGTTTTTATCAGTTTCATGTTTTGTTAAGTTGTAGCCTGTTGATCCTGTTTTTGTAATACAATAAGCAAAAAAATAAATGTTGCTGCAGTGTGGGCTCACATAGTCCTCAGTACCCTGCTCGGGGCACCTCAGTCTAAAAAGTCTAGGCACGCCCCTGCTTGTCACCGGGTGTCTCGTTGTAGCCTACGTTACGTTGCTCTGCACCTCAACAGATGGATTTGTGCTAAACAGAAGGTTCAGCTTATGAGAACAGAGGGAGTTACAGTGAAAGACAGGGCTCACCTTTCCCCAGGTAAAAGTCAAATAACTTCTCAATCGTTTATGTCCGCAGTGCGCGGATCTCTTTCTGATTAACTCCTAAATGTTTGAGTCAAAGATCTTAAGCAAACTGCCAGCACAGGGTGAACAACGAACCGAAATATAGTCATCTTTAGCTGATGCAAACTCAAAACAGTGACTGTGTTTCCAGCTACAAAAAAAACCTCTCATCTCCCCCTCTGTTTAAATTTGTGTGCTAGCTGCTATTCCACGCGAGTTGTTCTTATGCTGAAAACGTGATGAATATGCGACTCCCGTCACTCCCCGAGACACGAGAAAAAAAGCATTTCGATTTTTTTTACAAGAAAAAAAAAGAAAAAAAAACGTGGATGGTGATAAAGTTTTAATAATTTTAGAATTGCCGAAGGTACATAATGATTTTTTTTTTTTTTTTGATGCAAATCCATCACTCACCACCTTTCTCTCTTCTGTTAAAAATGCATGATCTGCCTTAAGACTCCTCTGCAATCTTGGTTACCAAGCACTACCATCTCAATGTTAAACTGTTGCAGCTCTAACCCTTTCTAAATATCATGTTTGTCTCCTGTTAACCGGACTTCATATGCATGATTACTTCCCTCCACTGTTTCATCACCAACTTGTGATTTAAGCCTTGTTCTCCTATCAGCACACATGTCACATGTCACACTGACATGAGAGTATAAATGTGTTTGGCTGCTCGTTTGTGTAAGAGGTTAGCACATGCAACAGCCTGCAGAAAATAATGCCCTTTGCTGTGATTGAGGGGTTTAGTGGTGCTGTCTCTTTTCCCAGCATGAGATCCTCTCTGCCTGGCTGCCATTTGTTAATAACTGATAAGGCAGAGTGAGAGCACTGACTTGATGGTGCACTGGAGTGAGCCCGATAAAAGGACAAACAGAAAACTGACTTCTAAAAATGTCAACCGGGCTAAATCACACAAACAACACTGGTTCCTGGTTAACATCCAAAAGATCTTATCCAGATAAAAAGACTGAAAATGGGGCAGACATGAATGTGTGTAGATGTGGGTGAATAAATTAAGCTTTGCTTTGAGCATGGCTGAGATTTCTGAAGGGTTAAAGTCAAAGATGAGAAGGCCTAGAAGCGAGGATTTTGCTGCTTGAGGGCAGAGAGTGAAGATGAACATGCAATGATTTGATAATCAGGATTAAAAAAAAGTAATGATAAAAAAAAGAAGAAACTCCAGACACTTGCTGTCAGAGTGCAGGATTGAATTTTTTATAAATCTGAGCCACTATTCAAACATGTGCAGCATACACCTGAATGTGCACGGATTAGTTGCTGTGTCTGGTAGGTGTGAAGGCTCACATAATGCACACCTGCTGATCTCCACTGAGGGTTCAGAATGAGCGAAGTACTCCACATCAATAAATCAGACAATAGCATTCTCTACCGCTCTCTTTGCACTTAGATGTCTGCATAGGATGTGAAATTAGGCTGCGGGTGGAGGCAGCGAGGGGGAGGCAGATGGAGATAAGGGAAGGTGTCATGATTCTCAATTGCAACCCTGCAGAAATGCATTTCCCCAAATAGAGGCAGCCCGCTGGGGTACATTATTCAGCCTATAGAGCCGAAAAGCTATTTCACTTTATTATCCTACCAGCAAAAAAAATAAAAATAAATAAAAAAATAAAAAATAAAAACAAGCTGACAGGTCGAGACTTGAGGTTTGGTCAGTTTTCATTTCAAATGTTTTAATCTGATTTGAAGGTAACACACCAATGCTCTTGTTCCTTCTATAGAGTCAGAAATAAAAAATAAATAAATGTCAAGAGGAGCCTTTATAGGCACAAGTAGCAACCTACAGAGAGGAAAAATAATGAGTGTTCACTTAGAGCTGGCTCTAAAATCAACCCCAACCTTTGCCTTGTCTTGCACACCTACTGCGCTGTTTTTAAAGACTTTGTTAGGTAATGGTGACATTTTCTCTGACTGTGGTTTCTTCGCAGAGCTTTTCTTTTGTTTTCTAACCGTTTTTTTTTTTTTTTTTTTTTTTATTCTGAGACATTTTAACTAAAGCAAAAGAAACTCTCACTAGTGATTTAATGACTCTTTACACTGGATGACTAATAGCTTCCTTCAAATTGATGCACTAACAGTTCCTTATGTTGCAGCACCTTTACAGAAGTACAGAAGAAGCACTAATCTTGAGAGTGTTGAGATGGGTGCCAGGAATAAGAATTATGAAAGCATTTTTTTGACTTTTTACTTTATTATACAAAGAAAGAAAAGAGAAACACCGGAATGTGCTTTGAGTATCTGGTTGTTTTTGTGGTAATTTAAGCCCCATTTCCACCAAACAGTTCAGTTCGGTTTGTCTCAGTACAGCTTGCATTTTCTGAGTTTCCACTGACTTTTTGGGACCTTTCTGTTGGGCTGCCAGACATAGTGATCTGAACCCCAGAAGGTGGAGCTTCAACACTGCAGTCCGTTGATTGGTTGAAAGAATAGAATAGAATAGAATAGAAAATACTTTATTTATCCATGAGGGGAAATTCAGGAGTCACAGCAGCATTTAAGAAAACAAAAGTAAGAAAGAGTATGGAAAGTGCAAAAAAGTCCATAAGAAATTAGATGACGACATCCCGTCCACCACTCGTCCACCACTCGTCCACCACTCTCCAGCCCAGCCAGTCTCCACCTCCACAGGGTCCAGGACTGAGCCTCTCCAGAAGTCTGTTCAGTCTCTGTCTCCTGGATCCTGTCTGCTCACAGCAGGCGAAGCTCCTCCAATGTGGCGCCGGCGTCCGATGTCAGCTCCGTCAGCCACGTCCGTGAACAGCACAATGCCGCTGGGTTAGCACAGCTAGCTCGTCCATCCCCCGGAGATAGATCCCACGTTCCCAACAACAATGGATGAAAGGACAGGTCCACGTCGTCACCTCCCAGCTCACATCCGAGAACCAGCACGTCGTCCTCACCTCCTCCTCCTCAGCTCGAGGGAAATCATCAAGCCCTACACTAGTTAGCATTGACATGCTACAGGCTGCTAACTGCTAATTTTGCATGTAAACAATGCAGCCATGGTTACATGTAGGATCTCCAGACAAACACAGGAGAAAAGTAGTAAAAAACATCGCCGAAGCCACAAAAAGTTTGGTGTCCGTGACCGACAATGAACCATACAAAGTGATGATCCACTCCAAATACAAAGATTACGAAAAAGAGACGAAGAAATTACAAGAAACGGACAAAGACGAGAGAGCTGCTGCAACAGGCAGCTACTTGGGTAGCGCCTAGCAACGGAAAGAATCATCATTTCCCATGCGAAAGCAGCTTTATTTCTCCAGGTGGCACATAGCTTTCTCTGAAACAAAGCTTGATTGCGCTTTGTAACAAAGAGCCACATGGTAATCACAAAGAAGACAAATTGCTGAAGGTTTTCCACTGTTGCTCTTTGTTGAAATGTGCGGCATTCATTGGATTTATTGTGAGGTACACTGTATCACACTGCTATGGCGTCCCACTATTATGTAACTGATGCTGCTACATGCTTACACGTAACTGGCTTACACGCCTACCAAGAGGAGACACGATTGACTGTAGGAACGCAAACAGGATCAGGCTTTACTGATCCAACCCATACTAAACTGTACTGATCCAAACTGGACTGTTTGGTGAAAGCAGGGCTGAAGAAATAAGTTTAAGTATCAAATAAGTATCACAAGTGATGGAAATGTGTGATTTAGCCATTCCATCTTAACTTTGTTCATGGCTCTGGTCATGTTGGAGTGGCATTTCACTGTAGCTTAAACCATATGTTTTCAGCGCCAATTTTTGAAGATGTTGGAATTCTCACAGACAAACTTTGCGACTTGGATGATTGTGGAAAGTTTTCATTTGATTCTTCAAAAAGTTGATCACAGTGAACAGAGGAAATAAATGTAAATTTCAAAGAGTTAAATTAATGTCAAAGCAGAGACAGTTTACTTTTTCAATAGGAGGACATTGTCTTCAATTCAACAGATTCAGTGGAACAAAGTTCTGTGAAGCGTGTCCAGAACATTTGGAGGTATAGCTCTTAAAACACACGGGACACTTTTGAGCAGACATAAAATCTTGATGCCATCGTAGCGTATCATGAATATTTGGTGAAATTATCCCTTATGTGGGCACAGTGATACTTTCAGAGCCTTGATAGTAGCTTAAAACGGAAGTGTCCCAGCGCTATTCTCTCTACTGCATGAATTTTACAGTGGTGAGAAAAATCAGATGAGTCATATTGTCACTTCAGTGCATTAAAAAATGAAGATGGGTCCGTGAGGAGAAGGGGGGACAGAGTGGGGCGGGAGAGCGACAGGAAGTAAGGGATCTACATATTTTGCCATCCTTGGTGATAACATTAATGTCAAGGTGGAAGGGGGAAGGAAGACATCAAAGCTAATGAATATTTATGGATGCCCACAGTAAAGTGCTGTTTTAGAGTGAAGTGGGACAGAATGGCCTCATGAAGACAGCACTTTAGGGCCTAGTCTTGCACAGACTGTAGGTCTATGAATATTCATTGTTCATTGTCCCAAAAACAATTTGCTTAACGCTTTGGACTTCTTTTCATCCGTACAATGTGTGCCAGGGTTTACCAATGCATGGTTTAGCTTATAATGCTAATTATCTGTACTTGCGGCAAGGTGAACTTTTTATTCTTGAGAGATACATAATTATTATTTTTTCAGTCACAGAAATGTTAACCACACCTATCCTTCAATTCACCTCATTTCCAGGTGGAATCCAGAAATGCTATTTACTCTTCTCCACACCATGGAATATATAGATTTCAAGATTTCACAGTCCAGCGACACAGTGTTAGCAAGACTTGTCACCATCTGCTGCACATATAGATGTTACAATATAGAATATATGTTTGTAAGGATAATGATAACCCTCTCTCATACCAGACAGCATCATGTCCTTAAGCATATTCCACAACATGCTCTATTAGCCTTCCTTCAGCTCTACTGTGCGATACATTTGTCAAAGTGTCATGGCAGCTGGAGCTGGCGCTGTTTAAAAACCCTGTATGTCAGGTGTGTGTATGAAAAATCTTACTTCTGTAGAGAAAATCTAAACAGACTCAAAAGAGAAGGGCCAAGTTAAGCGAGAGGTGGAAAATATGTTTCCAGGTCAGGACATATAGGATGTTGCTATAGATACTACTTTCACTTTCACTTTACAAAGAAGTCCCAAAGCTCCCACCCACTTTTCTAAAGAAAATTGATGAGAAGAAAAACTTTGCTTTCAAACCTTCTCTGAAGCATATCCTACATGAAGCCTTGTGCTACATTTTATGCCTTTCAACTGAAATAGCAGCACTGTACTTCCTAAAATATCATATTTCTCAGTAAATTTATGCCGCCATATATTTAAGACAGAGGGGTGAACTTCCTGCAACCTTATGGTGACGGATTTGGCTTAATGTCTGCAAAAACAGCATGAGTCTATCAAAAAGGTGAACTGTTCTTGAGCATGACTTTGCATTGAGCTGCTACAAAGGATGGCTCGATTGCTGTGACACAAAATGAGGCAAACCTTGAGAAAGCTTCGGGTGCTGGTTTGGAATAGCCTTTATGTGTCCTATGCACAGAGGGTAAAGTCCTGAAAGCCCTGATGGTCCTGGTTCAAATCAAACCTGGGCAAAAATAAGTTTCATGTATACCTGAAACAGAGAGGAAAAATGAGAAAAAAAATAGATCCTGCAAAAATGAATAAATAAATAAAATAAAAAAAATAAAAAATTAGACAGATTAATGAAACAAAAGCTCTGCAGATTTTATTCTGTATCATGCAAGTATGATGATCCATACTGCAGCCAGTCACAGAGATAACTCATAATAATCAGTTGTTACCTACAAAGAGCTGTCATGTTATCCATTTGTTCTCTTTTATTTATTCTTATTTTGTAATATCATTTTTAGCCATTATATAGTTTTTAAAACCATGTGCAAGAGCTTGAATCCAAGATAAAATGTCACGTAACTGGTGGCAAATGAAATCTCAAATATCACAGAACACCAGGGAGCACTTCAAGCTCGACAGGTTCAAACATTAAACATCCAATTTCTGGGTTTGTCACAGCTGTGAGATGCAAACAGTGAATAAACAACGTACAAGATTGCAGTTCAGATTTCCACCTGATACCAAATAATACTGCATTTAAAGAACTCTTACTCTTAGAAAGCTATTAATGTATCTGAGTGTTAAACTTAGACTTTTAAACAATAAATTGGGATTATTACCTGTTTCTATTATTTATGCCACCTGCAATGTCAGATGATGCAGTTTTAAAAGAAAAACACTCCAGTGAATGAAATCTATCAACTGTGAGCTGTATAGCCAACAACATAACTGAGTTGATTTCTTTGTTAACTTTATGAAATGTTTCAAAATGAAATGAGATTAAGTGAATTGCCATGAAATACTAGCTTTGCACAGCACAGTCATTCATTTAAGCAGAGGGTGACATATTAATATAAATAATTTACACTGTTTTGCTTATTATAAAGGCTGCTGTGCAGTCATTAAACCAGTGATAAGAAGTGTGAAGAATGCCCTCTCACTTCACAAACAGCTTTGTGGGCTTTGAATTCTAACATCATTTACTACAACTGTTGATTGGTCGAAGTGGTCTCCAGCCTCTCATCAATAGAGCTGTGATAAGGTTACCAAGCCATCAGGTGTCTCTATGATTACCTCGTTCAAGGCACCGGTTTTGATTTTTATTCAGGCACAAATCTTCACAAGGCTGTATTTGCCCATTGATGGGAAAGAACTCACACTGGGAACACCTCCTTGTCAGTGGAAGCCTTACTTCTGATTGGCATTTCTGGTTCAACAAACCACATATTTAGCAGAGGAAAAAGAGGCAACAAACAATCCACCTCAATAAACATGCTACACAGTAAAGAAGTAATGTCATTTTAAAAGAAAAAAAAGAAAAGAAAAAAAGGTCCTTGTTGTTCTCTTAAAAAATACACTGTACTTTTCCCTCACTTGCCATGGGAAAAGCAAAGAGAAGTAAAGATCACTTTGCTTAGTCATGCTACGCTAACAATGGCTCTCCCAGCTGGCTTGATTTAATTAATTGAGAGAGGCTTTGTAGCACATGTGTGTTTGTGTGTGTTTATGCACCTTACTCTACAGGGAACAGGCTAACCCACTGTAAACAGAAAAATAATTATGAAAAACACTTTGCTCCCTCCAATATCAACATTTGCACCACTCCTCTTCTGAATCCTCCCCATCAGTAGTCTGCACCCCCAACTCTGCAGCCATCATTAACAGCTCCCTCCTTTAAGTCTAAGTGCCTCTTCCTGTCTGACCGCTGCAGGGTCACCTCTTGACACGATGATGTAAGCCTGTCCCTACAGCCTCTTACCCAGGCCCTGTGGGCTTGGTGCCTGATGTTGGAGAGCCTTAGTAGGCTCACATAAATCATGTGAAGTGCAGGCGACTGCTGTGTTTCATTAACCTAGGTCTTAAAAAAGCAGAGAACCTGCTCTGAAGTCACACACGTGGCTTGTTCAGACAGCTCTTTCAGTTGTGTCACAGGTTTAATGACAGTCGCGCTAGCAGGGAGACAGAACTGATATAAGCAGGCAAGAGGAGGAAGAGAAATAGATGTCTAACTAGCTTGAGAGAGAGGATAGCTTGTTACCTTTTTTTTTTTGCTAATGCAACAGAAAACAACAGGTCTTTTCTTCAGTCTGAGCTAACTTCAGGGCAGTATGTCGGGGTAATTAAAAGAAAGTAGAGTGGCTCAGAGCACCAAATCCTTCTTGTTACAATTTTGAAACCAGTAGGAGACAGTCTGTTCGGTAGTGTCTTAAAGTATCTCTAACATTATGTTTCAAAAGTATCGCTTGGTTAAAACTCAAGTTGCAGGGAGGCAGTTTTTTCATCTAAGAGCATGGTGATACTTGGGAGAAAGTTGTCTGGGTATCATGTAACAAGGTTAACAGTTGAGTGTTTCAAACATTTCCCATCTCCCACACATCCTCCTCAAACTGCATTTATGCAGAACCACTCAAAATCTCGGGTGATGGAGCAGACAGGAGAGGTGTACAAAACTGAAGTGGGTATTGAAGTGCCTTCAAGCCTTAAACTAAAACGGTGTTTGCAGTTTGATTTTTTTTTTTTTTTTTTTGTTATCAGTTTGTGTGTACTGTGTGAGTCAAAATCAGGCTGTTGGTGGACCCTCACTGTGTCGGTGATGGTAATAGTTTGCCGAACCTTGGGGGAGCTGCTCGGCAGGGGTGTGTGTGTGTCTGTGTGTGTGTGTGTGTGTGTGTGTGTGTGTGTGTGTGTGTGTGTGTGTGTGTGTGTATGTGTATGTGTGTACGTAACAGCAGGAAAGGGTAGAGCAGGCCCCACAGTGCACGTCTCAACAGCCAAGTCATCAACCCTTTTAATCCAGCCCAGCAGGGATGTGTTTGTGTTTTTGACAGCGCATGTGTGTGTGTGTGCTTGTTTGAAGAAAAACTTCATGACAGCTGCTGCCACAGATCAAGGCATGAATCTGTCCGGGAATATTTTCCACCATGTGGGGTTTACTGGTCTAAAAATATTGACAAATTCTTGATTGGTCCATGATGTGTTGGTTTTGTGTGGTACTGTTTGAAGTTATTTTAAAGTCTTTTGTACAAGCCTCTGATCCTTTTCTTCCTTTGTGTTTTTTTCTTCCAGGACGAATGTCATAGGATGAACACTGCTGGTGGGGTGTGTCTGTCTGTGCTGTCCTCTCTCCTGGCTGTGGCTGGGGCCCTGGCTGCCTTGTCTGCCCTCGCTCTAGCTCCTCTCTCTGCCCTGGCTGAGGCTGCCTATGGGGCTGCCAACGGCATCCCCAGCACCGGGGCAGAGGGGGCCCCATCATCCGTCTCCTCATCATGCTCCAGCCTTGTAGCTGGGGTGCTCTATGGCTCTTTCTCCCTAAGGGAGCTCTTTCCCTCCAGGGCGCCGGGCTGCTCCTGGTCCCTGGAAAACCCTGATCCCACCAAGTACTCCCTCTACCTCCGCTTCACCCGCCACCCTGTCATCTGCCGGACACACTCCCCCATGCTACTCTCCCTAGACCACCACCAAGCAAATCAAAGCTGTCCCCCTAACTTACAGACAGTAGCTGGCCGGGATCAGGAAGTCATTGATCTATGTGGCAGCCAAACTAATCCAGATGGACCGTACACCTTCCTACAGTTTGATAAGAACTTTGTCCAACTATGTCTAACAAAACATCCAGCAGCAGACGAACCTCAGGTTTCAAAGGATTTGCTGGAGCTACGATTGGTTGAAGTGTTACTCATCAACAATGAGAACTCTAGTCAGTTTACCTGCGGCGTGCTCTGCAGGTGGTTCGAGGAGTGTTTACGCACAGAAAACAATGGCGACCAGGAGACAACTGATGGAGATGGTTGCGGGATGACCCAGACAGGATGTATTTGTCCGAACCACAACATCATGGCGCCGCCTGTTCCGCTACTTCCGGAGACACCGCACAGTTTCAGCAATGGTTCAGTCGTTCCTGATGACTGCTGTGTCACCGAGCTGCACTCCAATGATGCAATTGCTATAGCACCCAGAGATGTCAGACAAGGTAGGGCTGTGGCACATGGGCACACTTTTCTGCACTCCAATTCCAGTGGTTTTTCAGTAGTTCCCCATTAATTATGAAAACCATACAACAACTCAACCACTCATGCACTGTTGTCTACTTGTGTACTCAGCTTGCAGTAACAGTTACAGCAAACAGACAAGAAAACTTTGCCTTGTTATTCAGGTCTTTGATGCCACCTTAGGGAGGTCACAGGCCTCAGCTTGACAGAGAATTTAAGATTTGAATTTTGTTTGTTGGCCTTTAATTAAAAAACGATGCAGTTCAAAGGGAGGCCATTAAGCCTCCCATCAAAAGATTTGCAAATGGCTGTCTGAAAATTCAGCCCTCTGATCTATATTTCAAGATTCCCCCATGTGGCCCAGAGGTGTGGCTCATGGGCCTTTGCTTCCACGCTGTGCACAATTGTGTATGTGAGTGTGTGTGTGTATGTGTGTGGGTGAAACCATCTGTTGACAATGCCAAGACAAGATCAGATTTGACACCGATGTGCCCACGTATGTGCACATGGTCCTTCATACATCAGTGGGTTGGTTGGACACGACAACCCCTTTTGCACAGTAGCTCATGGGGATATGTGTGGTTATGTTAAATGGCATGAATCTGTGTGAGTGTGTGTTTTTGTTTGATTGGGTGTTCTGTGCCTATCAAAGGCATGTTTTATTCATACAGAGATTGACAAGTGCTTAAACCAAAGCTTTTTGAACTGCCACCAGAGTGTTTCTGTACTGAAATTTAATTAGATCAATCTAGATGTGACAGCAGTAGAGGAAGTATGTGGTTTCTTCCTATAGTTTGCTGAATTATGTAACCAGCTTCCTCTGGGAGGATTAAAGGCATGTTTGCAGACTGAACTGCACTAATTAAAGGCTGGTCTTCTGTAGTCGTATATTACGTGGCAAGTCCTGCCTTTGAAAATACACTAACACACATACAGAGAGCTCCAGGAAGAGTGGTGCCTTGCTGACAAGAAGGTTATCATTCACACAGGTTTATCAGCAGAGGTGCGTTTGTAATTATTTCATAAATTAAGGAGGGGGCAGAGGAAGAAGTGTAGTGGAGGACTGACAAAGGAGGAATCTTCTTATAGTATGAGTCACATTGTAGCATTGTTCCCAGAGATGAAGGCCCTGATGAATAGTGTAACTCTCTAAATTGATGCCTCATTGTCAGGGAAATACTAAACATACTGTATGCTGCTCGTCTGGGTGCCCCGTCTGCTTCTCTGCATCTCACCTCAAAGACACTGATGATACACACATACTGGTTAGCTTCTGGTCAGTCGATAAGAGATGACTCACATCTCACAGACATGTGCTGTGAACTACAGAGGGCCCCTTGATAGGAAGATACCCTGAAGAAGTGTTTACAAGGCTTTGTATGCGCAAAGCCGCCTTTTTCCAACCAATTCCCCAAAGTCCTAATTACCCTATAATATCAGAATTACTGTAAACCCAACATCACACTGTCAGAAGAGGAGAGGGGGAGATAATCTTGCTCCTATCCTGTTTTTCTCCTGTCCCATTTCTCTATTCAGGAGAAGACAAACACTTGCGCCCTCGCTGAGTCAGAGACTCTTGAAAACAAAGCTTTAATGCCTCCCACATCTCTGCCTTTCTCTGTCTTTCAATCTTTTTTTTTTCTCTTTGACTCTGCATCCATTCCTGCAGCTCCTCATTTTTGCTTTAGATAACAGAGGTTTTTCTTATTGACACGAGTATAACTTGGAAATGTGTTGTTCTGAAAACACATGCCACATTATGCTTCTGCATTATTCATGCAAGAGGCTTGTGTTGAAGAATCTTCCCTGTAGTTTCAGTCTAAACCTTTTTTTTTTCAGTAAAGAGTGCTTTCAGGCTGTCCTCACAACATGTCACAGCCTCCTTTTCCACTGCATTGCTTAAAAAAAGTGTTGTGGTTGCACCAATCATTGTGCAAAGTCTACTTCAATATATTAACTAATGTAAGTTCATCAGTCTTCCTACAAAATGAGTTGAGGGTTGACTTAAAGCAGCGATCGGGGTCAAATGCCTCCCTGACACTTGGGCAGATGAGCATATTTGTCAAATATTGGACAAAATAAGGGATAGACTGATTATCAGCTGGGCCGATTATCAGGGCCAATAATTGGCATTTTGAGGCATCTGCCTTTTTTTGATCCGACAACCGATAGGAAACAAATTTAAAACTGTGTTGTTGCAGCTCTGATGCAGCCGCTCCACTGTCTGCAGTCACTACTCAGTCCTCAGCACTGTCTCACCCACAGTATCATCTGATTGGTTACAAGCAGAGCCATGGCTTTGGGTAACAGCCAATCAGCAGAGCAGTTATTACAGTTATTGCAGTTGCATTGACATTTTGAAAACTTTATTTACTGTAGAAAACTTTAGCTATTTTTTTTTCTGTTTTCATTTAACTTTATAAAACATGCTGCTGAGCCCGGGAGCTGTTTCATAAACATATGCTTGAAGGCATTTGAATAAAGTAAAGTGTTGGAGTTTGTATTATTCAAAATTTTGAAACCAATATTTTCACTTCGACTGCAAATTAATATTGGCTTCAAAAATCTGATATTGGCCTCCTTGACTACAAATCACCGGTATCGGCCCTGAAAAATCCATATCGGTCTGTCACTAGACAAAATCAAACGTTTTTTGAAGTTTTGAGCCAGCACATGAACAGGAAGAGCTTTCACAAAGGCCAAGAAACTCTGACAGCAGTATGTAAAATTTGGGGAAAAAAGTTGGGTTCTTGTGATATAAACAGGCAAATCCCTGTGGTTTGATGAGCTGCACAAAATGCTGTTAACTCCACCAGCAGTTGAACCGCTAGATGCTAAGTCTGAGGTTGTTGTTACAGCAAGCACCTCTTCTTCTGCAGATGCTAAAGATAGCAGACATTTGCCCATTGCTATCTTTATACTAATTACCTCTTCTTCATCTGCAGTGTGATGAGTGAAGTATCTCTGCGTTTCTGTTGCTGACTTGTTTTGTCACTGCAAACAATTTGCTCCAGATTTCAACCAGAAGCTAGCCAGGCAAAATAAGGACACCGTTTTGGAACAACTTTTCTAAAACATCCTTGTCTCAAATCACCCTTAAGCACGATATTCAACCCTGAACAAAAACTCACCAACCCGTCACAAGTCTGGTGCAAGTTCCTGAAGTCACTAACCTGTGTGACGTAAAATAAAAAATGTCCTGGGTCTCAGTGGTAGAGAGGTTTTTTCATGCTTATAATGTGTATTAATGGTTACTCTGTAAGCACTGATTACATTTTCCACTCATGTTGGAGAATGACTGAGAGGATAATTGCGCTTAAGTATCACATGTCAAATGTCAAACCAATATGCAGTTAAACTGAATTGAATCCAAGTATATTGAACTAAATGCCTTTTCGAGGGCGCAATAACTTTCCAAGGCCAGGCGTTTCCATAGAATCACTGCTTATTTAGCTTTTTTCATCTGGTTGAGTAGCAGAGTGTGCTCTTTCCAGAAGCTAACCATTTTACATTTTATCTTGATTAACAAAGTAGTTTTGATAAATCACAGGGGGAAACTGCACTGTTGAAAAGACAAGCTCAAAGTGAAGAAATACATGTTATTATTTCCCTTTGACTCTCAGACATGAAGATAGAATGTTAAGAAGCAGTGAGAGGCAAGTGGACACGTCCCCTCTCTGCTGTGTCATTAAGCTATGTCCATGGTACCATGTAGGGGCTTAACAGCTATACTTATACACCACAAGAGATGACTAAAGAGAAAGCAAACAGGCTTTTTGATATTCACTGGCAATTTGACAAAGCTTTCCATTGACTGTTGCATTGCAGAGTTTGCAGAGTTTGCACTGCACCTCATTTTCATTTACTGTCTTGAAAGAGCTCCTGCACATCCCAACCCATCATGGAGCCTCCCCTCATCCTTTTTTGGGCTGCAAAAACCTCAAATGTGTTGCTTCCTGGCTGGGCTCTATTCATCATGTCAGTTTTTTGTTGTCATCAAGTTAAATATGATCTGGTTCGTAGACAGTTTATTTTATTTCAAAAGTCACTGGGCGTTTTTAAGTGGTTTCTGTGCATTACTTTTGTCCTGCTCAATGTGCTTTTTTGTTAAATTGACTTGTCACAGCTTTGGTATCTAGCAAAAAGAAAAATGTCGCTGTATGCTGCCACCTGTTGCAGACAGAACAAAGCTATCGTCTCATGAACTATTTGATTATTTTAATGGTGATGACAATTTAAGTATTCTAAAATCATTGCTTATTTCTAGTTATGAAGAGGACAAGTAGTGCAGAGCTGCAGTGCCTTTTTGGGCAGCCCCCCCCCCCCCCCCCCCCCCCACCTGTGGGCCCTGGAACAAGAGCATCTCTGACCTGGGCCATTTTAAATCCAAACTGAAGACACATTTATTCAAGATGGCTTTCAATACCCAGTAGTATAGTGACACTTTTATTTTATTTTATTTTATTTTATTTTATTTTATTGCTTTTATTCTTGATATACTTATCATTTTAACTTATTGTTTTAATACATTTTTTTTGTAAAGCACTTTTGTTGTTGGGTGGTTGTAAAGGGCTGTATACACAAAGCACATTTACACCTTCTTACATCAATGAGAAGTAAGTGGAGAGAAGAAATAAAAATGAAAGATGAGTGGAAATAATAATGGAAAATTTACAAAAGAAAATAAGGAAAGCAGCAGGGCAGCTGAGCCACGACAGGAAAACTTTTTAAGCTTGAATCTGGTTTCTTTTAGTTGGGCTGTATGCACTGCCTTCCCCAACTGAAAGAGAAGAGAGAGAAAACAGAGAATAAAGTAAGTAAAGAGTTACAAGATAGGGAAAAGCTAAGATGGAAACTCTACAAAACTCAACGGAAACTCAAAAAGCCCATTCAGCTAAATCAGGCTATCATGTCTTTTGGATAAAAGATTTGTATATTTCACAAGATGAATAAGTTAGTTAAAAGTTAGGAATATGCTTATTGCATGATGCAATGTGTTAAAATGTTAAGAGCAAAATCGTCAGAGTGACACCTCTTCACCTGTGAGGATTGTTCGGTTTCCATGCAGAGTGAGTGCTCTGTACATAAAGAGAGGATCTTTGATGTATCTCCGGTAAAAGTTAAGCTAAGCGCACGGTAAATGTTAAGTCTGAGAATGACTCATAAGCACGCTGAATGTGTTCTAATTGTTTGAACCTTGGGAAACTTTCATCTTTGTAAGTATTTGTGTGTTCAGAGACATTAGTTTGAGGTCACAATTATATTTTATTTGAAAGCTCAATGTAAACAGGCAATTGTTGCTACAGCTATCTATGTAGTGTTTAGCATGAATAAGCTAGCTACCTGTATTTTGTACAATGGCGCATAGTGCACAGTGTTATGTATGTTTTTTCTGTATCTTTCAGTTACATTAATTTATTTACTACAAGAGACCTCTGTAAGAATACCTTGTGTACAGAGTTTCTTTATTAGTTCGCTGGCTGTCTAGCTTCACATAGTCATGTGTCGTGAGGACGGCACACAGGCTGTATGGAGGTACCTACCCCCTACTGCCCAAAATTAATGAGTAATAAATACAGAGATGAGAGGAGACATACAAGAAAGTTCATGGAAGGGAGAGATGGGCTAGAACACGGTTTTTGCTCGAGCTCACCCAGCTTAGTTGGGCTGTACGCACTATCTTCCCACTTCTCCCCTATTTCCCCAAGGAATGAGCACAGGGATGTTACTGAAAAACAAAAAGGAGCAGGGAAGTGACCTAGCAATCTGAATTGGGTAGAAGTAAAACACATAGACAATATATTATACCTAGCCTAGTACTAAACAAATACTCCAAACTGTAGTTTAATTAGCCCATTACTGTGGCTTAATATTATTCTTATCTTACTCCTGTGAAATATTAACTCCCCTTATGGCACATAGGTAATCTCTTGTGTTGAAAAGATTTTAATTAGACATAATTCATTAAAAAGAAATGGTGATAAGCAAGTAATTACCTTTAATCTCATCTAGGTGTTTTGCCTCCAAACTGGAGATATATGTATCTTCCTACAATACTCCTATTGCTTATTATCTCCTCATTGACATTGAGCCTGAAATGAGTCCCTCTGACTGACCTTCACTGAGCTCACGGTATTATTTCTGCAGCGGCTAAAACCTCAGCTGCTTTCTCAGTCTCGCTCTGCCTACAGCTGAGGAATGGTTTTCTTGAGGATAATGTATCTTTATTACTGGTATGCATGACAGGAACAGTGACCAAATTATACTCTGCATGGCATTAAGTGACCTGAGAGGACACCATTTTTCTGCGCCATGGAATCTGTCAATAATTAAGGGGAGGCCTATTTGTATTTCTTCCCCGAAATAGAAAGAGAGTATTACACGTTTTTAAAGTACACGTGCAAATTATTTGCTTTCTGTGGTCCACATTTGCATTCCATATGTATATTTTTGAATTTAAAAGAGAGGTCCTTTGGGTGTCTGTCCATCAAATATCCAAATGTATTACCTCGTGACACAAAACAGGTTTGAACTGTATATCTATGTAAAGCAGGGTTAAACAAATGTTGACTCATTTCCATATAAATTGAGTATTAAGGGGCACTGCAAGCCGAAATGTGCAATTTTAGAACACGTTAACGATATCATTCCTACTTATTTACCTCGTGAAGACATTTTATTTACTCAAATTTTACGGACGTTGGTTTAATATTTAAGTACAAACATGTTTTGGTTATTACTGAGTTTCTCTGAAGACTTACAAATGTCCTGAAGTAAAACCCTTATATCTGCCAAGCTGCCCATCACTAGCACTATATTACACACAATATGCTAAACCACATTTCAAATGGCTCAGTAGCCTGACAGCTTCAACAAAACTGTGAGTGAATGATACTACAGGTAGATGACACGGTACAAAGTAGACTGAAAAGAGCCTGTTATATTATACGGATGCAACAACTGAGTGGGGTGTGAGTGCAAAACAGCTTGGAATGCCAAAATTGAAGTTACAGGAAAGTTACAATGATATGTTATTAAAACTTCTGAAAGGTTAGCTCAGTCCAACTTGATATCGTTCAGAAGGGGCAGAAAACATGCCTCAGAGCAACTCCTGCACATCTAATTTGGAAGCTTTTTCTCTGCTGTTGAAGCCAAAAAAAGTTTCAAGCACTGTACTTGCACATGACCCGTGTTGCATAATTACTTAGCTCAGCAACCAAGGCCAACTTGCAGCGTGTTCCCATGCTGGTACCCACGTTGTGAAAATCCAAATTCTACCCCAGCTCATGATGCAAGTCCAAGAAACTACATACAGTACATGACACAGTACACACACATATTCTGTGTGTGTCTCCCTGAAACGTGTGACTGAGTGTCAGGGCTGTGGGAAATGAAGGAGGGGGGGAAGCTCCCTGTGGTTCACCCGTCAATCAAACCCCATCATAGCTGACACAGAAAGTGTCTGAAGCAGAAACAAACACCGCTGTGTATCACCATCTCATTTTCACTAATTCTCTGCTCCTCAGCATGGTAACATTTTCTTGTATCGATCTCCGCCTTACCTCCCCTCTACCTCTTCAAATTATCTCACTTTTTTCTTTCAGCCTAAATTAGCCAATAAGTACACATTCAGTAGGTGGTTGATTTTCCGCCAATGTCCCATGTCTTGTTATTTTAGTTTGACTGTTTCTCACATGCAGCAGGTAGTAAAACTGGGGGACTTATTCTAACTATACAGTTGGTGCAATTGATTAATTAAGGACCCAAGGATGTTCTTCCAGTCTCAATGAAAGCAGTCATTAACCCAGTTCAGATGGTTGCACAGAGCCTATCCTTGGATATTCCTGCTATAAAACAACCTGACAGGGTCATGCTACTTTCAAAAAAAAGGGAAAAGAAACAAAAAGGAACAGGTATAGGCAGCTTTTGTATGGGCGCCTAATGGAGTACACATGCAAGAACTGTACAGGACAGGTACAAGGTGAGCGATCTTGAGTGAAATTCTCAGTAACCAAAGGGTTTTGATTGAGAAAGCAGTTTAGAAATAACCTTTCTTAGGTTGTTAAAAAAAAGTCCTTTTATAATATTTCTATAGAGGAAGCTTGTTGTTCAGAGTATCTTCTAATAAAGTAAGGGCTAGAACTGATACAGCGGGAATTTTACTGTGACAACCACCCAGTGAGCAATCAGAAGATGTCTGCTGTTGAAAAGACGGTGACAACTGGGTGAAAGCTTTTCAACATCTGTGTGGAGTTATCAATGTTGAGCCAGATTTCACAGGAAAATCTGCTTATGTCACCAGATCCATCACACCACAGACACATCAACAGTTATGTATAAATAGTGGCCAAATGGTGGGTAATTAGAGCATCACAGTCACTAAAACAGGTTTTCAAAAAAAAATAGCAGCAGGATCCAAAATCCTGATTGCCACATGGCAATTAGCCATTTACAGCTGCTTTCATGCTCCTACTAAAGCGTTTATCTTTTGTCAGGTGATAATCAACTGTCAGTATCTGAGTAATTCTGACATTCTGAGCCAAACACCTTCTATCTTCTTTATCCTTCTTGCAAAGGGTGGTAGTGTTTGTCGCTGCTCTTTCCGTCGTGTTTCTGCACTCCCGTGTTAACGTTGTTTGACAAAAAGACAAAAGATGTTAAAATGCTGTCTTGAAAAACTACTCTGAAGAAATGCTGCCCAATAACCATTTCCGACCCACCTCCGCTCCTAGGGCGGGCAGTTTATGAAAATAATGAGATAAGAAATGGGCTGACTGTCTGAATATTGCTGTCTTGTTTGGCTTGTCACAAATGTCACTTTGCCCTGTTCTTAACCAAATTTAAAATACCTCTTAGTGTTCACAGGTCATGGTGACCTATTTGTTACTCTGGGGTGACAGTTAGAGCCTTTGGTTGGTCCAGTACTTCAGTCTGAACTTATAAAATTCATTTCAATAGGATTTTAGAATGATGAATTCAG
The DNA here is from genome assembly GCF_033239565.1 of Halichoeres trimaculatus. NCBI lineage: Eukaryota > Metazoa > Chordata > Actinopteri > Labriformes > Labridae > Halichoeres > Halichoeres trimaculatus. Next base: position 23,271,710 of record NW_027437192.1, read on the forward strand.
GTTGTCAGATAGATGGACTGACTGACAAGTTGATTACTATCAGGAGTGCCCAAATTCTTTTCAGTGAAGGGCCAAAAATAAATCAGGGTGGAGGGTTGTGGGCCAAACCTAAACATTTATGTTGCAGTGCATGATATTAAATTTTCCCTCCAGCATAATTGTGCAAAATAAGTACTCATATCAGAAATTTTGAAAATTTCAATACTTGTCTTTACTGTATGTCCCATCATGAAATTACTAAACATCCATCATCTTAAAAGACATTTAGTGAAATATAACCTGAACAACATGGGACACAGCATGCTCCTATAAAACCAAAATAGTGCATGTTCCGTCCTTTCAAAAGACTTTCTGCCTCTATATTTGGCATACTGCTGTGAACTCAATTTCTGTTAAAAAAAAAAAAAGTACTCATATTCCCAACTATTTTTAAACTTTCTCTAGACAGAGTGCCACTGTCTCATGACCCTGCATCTTCTCATTCTCTGGTCATGGACTTCCACATTTGAGCTGATAGAATTAGCCCCACCCTACTCCCAATGCAACACAATGTTAATTTGTGGTCAGGAGGAAGTGCAAAAATAAATAAATGATGAATGAGAAATTTAGGCTGCTGGCAGTGGGAATAAAATAACGATAATGATTCCACTTTGGAATCAAGTGGTCTAAGTCACTTTGTATGGCCCCGCCTTGGATTTAATGGATTCTCTACTGAGGATTTAGTGTCCAAAATGCTCTTCAGGTTATTATACCCAAGTCTGGTTCTGAAAACTAAATCAAATCTTGTCAAAATGTGAATTGCAGCTTTTATTATCTATGTGTCTTAAACTATGTTTAATCTACAGATTCATGTGATGTCTTATATAAATATTTTATAGGAGAAACAGACATAGATGGAGGAGGATTTTCTATGATAATATCTGAGGGAGAGAGGATTTAACAAAATGATTGACCTGACAGGAGATGCACACAGAAGGGAGGGGTTGAGTAGCCCAAGCCAGATGAAACTGGATTTATTTTGCTTAGTCTGCATTTCCAGGTCCAATCACCTGGTTATGTGTGAGCTTCTGGAAACTGTGTTTTCAGCGTTTGGATAAAACCCCTCAGATAATTATTTGTTTTCGCTACATTAGATGTGTCCTTCAATGAAAATGTCCATAGAGGACACAAATCTGTACGTTATCCACTGTCAAGATGATCATTTTCATATTCCAGTGCCACTTCTGTTAGGAGTTTGCCTGCTGTAAGAGAAAACATTACTGCTTCAAAATTCTACAAAGGTTTTTTTTGAGTTTCACTGACTGAAAGAGTTTTCTTTTTGTTTTTGACAAGGTTTTGTTAATGAATACCAGACCATCAGAAGCATTTCCATGAAATTCCCTGCAGACATCAATGTTCCACTCGAGCTCACTCATATAAGACACAGAGGTAACCAAACACTGTCATTTGAAAACTTTTAATTAGTCTAAAACTTTGGTTTGTAACCAAATGCCAGCCATATAAATTCTCAGGACTACTTCTTTTAAGCTGGTTGATTTCCTTAAGCTGCACAGTCTTCAACTTTGTCACTGTCCTTGGCAGTATCCTGTTCACATTTGGGGACATTAAGATCCCAGACAACATAATTGGATGATAATACGTCCTTTACCATGTTAGGTGGGACTTTGAGTGACCTGACAGACAGGTCTTAGAAACAAGAGCAGAAGATAGATCCCATTTATGACACTTTATTCTCTGTTGGCTTTAAATGAAGCCAGTACAGTCTTTCATCAGCCACCTTAGAAAGCGAATGAAGGGCCTCTACTTAGGGCCCCACCCAGATTGTGCACTGGTTGGGTTATGCTATTGTTGTCTTTCTTATTTCAGCTTTGATTTCTGAGATATTGGTAATTTATATTCTACAACGCAGTTTTTCATTCAGAATGAATCAGTACCAATCAAGCACTAATGTGTTCACGTATCCAGCCTACGATCCACATATCTATCCTTTTCCCATGCATGACAGTGAATATGTCACCATGCTGGATGATGGATGCCTCCCAGCCTGCTCTATTTTAAAGACTAAGACTGAGAAGGCTAGATGTGTGATAAGGACCAGTATTAAAGCTCCTTATTTTATCACTTTACCACTTCAGCTCCATTCGCCAGGACCTCCTTAACCCATCTGCAAATCAAACCGTACATTAAATCTATCTTCTTCTCTTAGAATAGGCTTTGTAATGAAATCAGCTGTAATAGGCTGTGAAGGCTTCTCATTTGTGCAAAGAATATCTTTAACATTATTGTTCCCACTCTGCATCAGTCATTCTTGGGGGACATTACACCATCCTTTCTGTGTTGGCTCATCCATCATGCTGTAAGCCACCACTGCTGTCTTGTAATTTAATTAGTTGGCTTGCATGCATTAACGTGGAGCTGCGAATTGAGCTTCTATATTCCACCGTCTCCCAGAGTTGCAGAGTGTATGCTGGATGTATCCACCATTAAGTTTTCACTAATCGAGGTATGATTGGAAGTGTTTGGTAAAAATATCAGGCAAAAGCTAAATTAAAACCACCTGCAGCCGAAATTGAAAGACGCTTAGCAATCTTATTAAAAACGGCTTGATTAAAAACTGCACCAGATTAAAATACTAATCGTGTGTGTGTAATATGTGTGTATTCATTAATTAAGGAGTTAAAACATACTCAGAGTTAGCTTGTCTACTAATGAAAATAAAAAATCTTGAATTTCCCTCAGGATCAATAAAGTATCTATCTATCTATCTATCTATCTATCTATCTATCTATCTATCTATCTATCTATCTATCTATCTATCTATCTATCTATCTATCTTTTAACTATTTTTGTCCACAAGTTCTATTAAAAGTATATCCAAGATAACATTTTCACATTTCATGATGGTAGTTATTAAAAATTTCTTGTCATTGTACCAAACAATTCAACAAGTCATACAAGTTTTGTATGAGGTAAGAGCACAGTTGCACGTGTATTTTTAGTTTGCCAAAGCCTGAAGAAAACTCAAGAGTTCAGTTCAAAGCAGCATCCAATTTCTCCAACACCCAAGTGCAATCTGGCTCTGTGCTGTCACAACACATTCAGGTCACGGCTTTAATGTCTAAAGCGTTTCAGAAGCAGCGGTCTAACAGAGAGGCCAGGATTTTCCAACTGCAGTAATACTTCCTCTTTCTGTGACATCTTTCTGTTACATACATGAACTGATGGGGGAATTTAATCAGCCAGTAATTGTTTTAATTTTTAAAACAGTTGAGCACCATTTTCTGCCTATAAATCTTGAGTCCAATCTACATAATTAAACACTTTGCTTCTATATAATGTGAAAAAGGCATCAACGCATTCATAAAACATGTGAAAACTGACTGTGTGAAAACTCACTGTAACCCCAATTACATCCCCGCCTCTATGACACACTGCAGTACCAAAGATAATTTACTGCATGGCAATCTGAACATTTAAATAGAGCCCCGTAAATCACGTTTTGACTCCTTCCTGGTTCCGTCCAGATTAAAGAATCAGTCCGTTATTAAATTGTACAACAAGCAGGTTTTGTAGCCAGACACCTGCCTTGGTCTCTCGGCATTCAAACCTCCCAGAGGTTTAATCCCTGTACACACACACACTCCCTCATATGCATGTGTGAATTGTGCCATACGTGTGAAAGGAAAGGGAGAAAGACAAAGACAGAGAGGAGAAGCAAAGGAGAGGACGGGGATTTGGACGGGACTCCTGGGACCAGATCACCCTGCATTGAGAAGGAGCCAGTGGTCCATCACTGAGAAACACACATGAATCTACTTACGCACACACACACACACACACACACACACACACACACACACACACACACACACACACACACACACACACACACACACACACACACACACAGCTTATCCTGTCCTTATGGAATACTATCTGCTTCCTGGTAATTAGAGCAGAGAGAGGTGTGTGTGTTTTTGTGTGTGTGTGTGTGTGTGTGTGTGTGTGTGTGTGTGTGTGTGTGTGTGTGTGTGTGTGTGTGTGTGTGTGTTTGGACGAGGACGCTGTTTGTTTTTGCATCATGCTGCCATACAGCGCATACAGGTGTTTTAATAACCTTTAACTTCTTACTACACACACACAACACATGCACTCTGTGAAGAATGCACACATGCCACCGTGTACGACAAAGAGTAATTGCATGCAGCGCTGTGATTTTTTTCTGAAAGTGAATGAAGCAAAGCTGCATATCTGTGTGTGTGTGTGTGTGGTTGTGTGTGTGTAGGACTGTCTGCTCAGGGTGACTGTGGCAACAGGATTAGTATTCTGTGCTCATGAGCTATGGCTCTCTCTGTGAGAGCACTGAGCCCCTTTATGCTCCAGCAAAGGCCCGACACACACACTCATACACACACACACATTCAGAGACATTCACACCTTGTCATCTATATCCATTCCCGTTTTCTCAACAGATCTCGGTGGATAAGTATGGATTGGTGTACAGTGGACTTTCTCGCCCTGGCTGTATTTCAGAATAGCTGAAATGCAGGGCCAACTCTCTGCTGATGCTATTATGAATGCCATAAATCAAAAATATAGGAAATGTTATTGTGTACCTTCCAGTAAATGGACCTCTTTAACCCACTGCATCATTGACTGGCAACATCTCACTATAGAAAAGCTTTGTTATACATTTGCATGTAGAAATGCTCATTGTAAAACATTCATTTTTGTGCCACATACAAAAGTTCTTAAGTCTTAAGGTTTTTAATTTAACTTATATACCTACAATGTGCATTTCATTTCACGTAAAGACATAATTTTTTAAGATTAAATTGGGGAAAAAAATGTAAAAATGTAAAAAACATGTTAAGGTATCAAAGTGTCTTTTAAAGCTACTGTAAGGATATTTTGATTTTAGCACACCATGAAGATAGAATGATAACTCCCTTTGTTAATCTTTCCCAAGGATGATACTAGTATATTGTTTTAAGATAAAAATATTAAATCCTACTATATATATATATATATATATATATATATATATATATATATATATATATATATATATATATATATATATATATATATATATATATATATATATAATTGTTATTTATTTATTTATTTGTTCAAAGGATGTTTTCATAGTGTGTAGTTAACTACTTCTTCAGACATCTACTACTAGCAGAAGTTTTCAGCCTTGTAATTTAACTTTATGAAAGAGTCAGTCTCTATGTTGATGGTCTCATTTCCTTTTGTAGGCTGTATAAAAGTAACATTGTTGATATTATTTTGTGTTGTTGCAAGTTAAATAATCCCTTCAGGAGCTTTACAGATCTTCGTTATAATGTGCCATTATCAAAATATCCTGTTTTGAGTTTGTACCTTGTTATAAAACACAGTGAATTTGATAATAATGCCTTGATATGACCAACAAAATGGCTTGAGACCATCACTGTCAGTGCTGATTATTTCTACAGTATTGTAAATTTTGAAGCCAGTGAGCTGTTAGGTCGGGATCAGACAAAGTTCACCAAGATTTTGATTATGTTTACAAGAATCACAGTGAGTGATACCTTGACTTCAGAAGACAAAAACATGGAGGTTTTTTGAACACTACTTGCAGGAAACTTTCAGCAAAATGAATAAGACTTTGTAGAAGCCTTCCTTACAGAGGGCGCCAACTTGTATTTGTGTCCCATGTAAGTTAAAGGGTTTTTGTCTTTAATGATAGAGGGGAGGATAAGGAGAGGACAGTGGATAGAGTAGGAAAAGGGGCCAAGAGCGAGGTGTGACATGCAGGAAACAGGCCACAGACTGGACTCAAACCTGAACTCAAGGACAAAGAAGAGAAAGATCAGCCCAAGTGTTCCCTAACAGATGAGTCTTCAGTCATCTCTTAAAGTAGAAAGAGACTCTGCAGATCATATAGAGTTAGGTAATTCATTCCACCATTTGGGCACAGCAGAGGAGAAGAGTCTGGCTATAGATTCAGAGCCGCACTAGGCTAGGAGCACCAGGCGTCTTTCACAAGCAGAATGTATTTGGTCAGAAGGAGTGTGGACCTGGGAGAAGGACCCCAGGTAGACAGGAGCCATTATTGCCAATGTTTTGTAAGCCAGAAGAAGAGACGAACCAAACTGAACTCTTGGTGGAAACAGGACTTTAATATTTTGGGAGGGCTTTGCGAATTTGACTGTCCTCTTTTTGTACGCATGGGTTTAAGATGTAGTAACACTGCTTATATGTCATATTTTCAGGCCTTCTGAGACAAAAATAAAAAGAATGCTCTATGACAATATTTGAAGGACATGAGTGATAACAACACTTAGCATAACCAGTTAAAGGGACATTCCAGATATTTAGCAAAAGCAGCGTAAATCCTACAGAATAATAACCTCATTTTACAGATAGCCATAACTTACACATACCCATTACATAGTGTGTACTAAATATATAAATATAGACCACAGCAGAGCAGTGTATAAAATCCATCCCTCAGCTGCAAACCCTTCTTTAGATCACAGGGGGATTTCACAGGTAGGAGGAATAGTATAAGGGCTAAAGGTTGCCTCTGAATTAGGTCCATCACTGTGTCTGCACCTAATGAAAGTTGTATGATGCTCGGTGCAGAGCGGCTGTGAAGGCAGAGCAGATTTGTGAGCAGGATATTTTAGAAGGAGAGCGGAAGTTGGGAGAGACATTTGAAGAGGAGGAGATGAAGAAGTGAAGCCAAAGAGACATGGTTGAAGCACCAGTGGGCCAAATTAGCTAACCTCCAGAGACCCCCCACCACTGTGCCTACCCACCACGGGGGATTGTGTGTATTCTGTGTGTGAGAAGGTATGTGTGTGTGTGGGTGTGTGTGTGTGTGTGGATGACAAAGAGCCTCAGAGCTACAGTCTGTCTCAGAAGGCTCATACAGCTCTGGAGTGGTCGTAGAGCAATTTGATGATAATGGAGTACAGAGATGTATTACTGCACCACACACACACACACACACACACACACACACACACACACACACACACACACACACACACACACACACACACACACACACACACACACACACACACACACACACACACACTGAAACTCATGCAGTCTATATCACTCTCTGGCCCACTGACTCCTAGTCAAGCTCCACTGGCTTCATGTGATCGATTAACTGCAGAAAATAGACAGGCATCCCAGAGTGCAGCTGTGCCCACAGTCATGTGATACAATCCCTACAGGCCTGTGTTTCATGTGTGTTTTGTATGTCTGTGTGTTTCTGCGTGTGTGTATTTGCTTGCCCAAGACGCAGTTGCATGACGATTTGGAAATTTTGCAACTTCAAACTCGGACCGTGAAAATCTCAGTGACAGGTTTGACATTTTGTGTGAATATCAGTCATTGTGCCTTTATATGAAAAAAAAAAAAGGAAGAAAAAAGAAATGCTTGCGCGACACTGAACCCTGACTCTCCTACTCACCCCTGTGCTGTTGTTGTGGCAACAATGACATTTCATAGGAACAAAGCCTTGACATGCGATTCAGAGCAATGCATTTGATTTGTTTGTGGAAAGTGAGTGATGTTTCAAGTGTATAAAAAAAACATCCCTTTGTTTCTCTGCTACACTCTATCAGACAGCTGCGTCCTGCAGTGCTTTAGTCTGTGACTGAATACAGGCCACATACTGAGAGGACACAACAACACAGCTTTATAGATAATTGAATTTGTTTTTGATTAACCCCACAAAACAACTGCCTTTTAAAGTTTGGTTTTATTTGCATTTGAGACATAAAACATGACGGACAATGAGCCTTCAAAGAGAAAAAAAAATATGGCTATAGGTTAAAGTCTTGTAAATCAGAGGCTTGAAATGCTTTGTTTTACAAGACCAGTGAGGCATGTGGATGGGAACACTGGGGGGGCTGTGGCTGGGTTGGAGCATCAAACATGGCTCATGAATGGATGCTGCCTGAGCGTCTCGAGCAGGAGGACTAGACAGAAGCATCACATAGGGTGAAGGTTAAAACATTTCTAAGGCCTTGTTTATACTTTGTGTAGGTCATAGGTCTGTGTAGCCCTTTTGTAAGGCAGAAACCTACATGTGTAGCCTGACATGCACATGCTCCCAAATGTAACTTTGAGTCTGTAGGCTTTGTAAACAATTTTGTTTCCATACTTACCATAAATGTATCCCCTCTGATGTCTCTTCTCTTTGCCTTCTAAAAGCTGCTGTATGGTTAATGTTAAAATGTATTAGCCTCAGTTAACGTAACACACATCAAAGACGTTGTAAAAGGAAAGCACAAAGCGCAGATGGACCAGAAATTGGCAAACAAACAGATCATTCAGACCACACTGCCCTCGTGTGGTTTGGAGTAGTATTACAGAGTGATGTCAATAAGGAGTGCACATCAATTTAGAAGTAAAAGGGACATGGTGCTTTTAACAAGAGTTCAGGCCCATTTATGCTTGATGTTACATACTGATCTGGATATGGACAGAGCTTTCTGTCTGTGCTCTCTGTTCATTTCATCTATACTTCGGCACTTTTTCATAAAGCATACTGATACGGGCCAAACAGAGCATTACCATCTGAAACCGTGGGGGCAGTGTTGCTGTTACTTCCCAATACGTAGCTTTAGAGAGACCAAAAGAAGAAATAACAATGGCAGAACTTTCAGGACATATTTAACTGCTTCACCAACCACCGCATCTTACAACGCTGCCTCTGTTTTGTCTATTTGAGTTCTGTTGTTCTCATAAACTGATGTATTGGTTAACAGCAATGTCAATGTAAAGGACAGATGGAACTACGTGAGCAGTGACGGTAACATCATTTGAAAAGGACAGATTCATTTTCGTACGTAAAGGGAGTTTGAATTGGTCTTAATGCAGAACAAGCCGTTTGGCATTGGAAGAGAAGATCTGGCCTATTTTTCATGGACACAACCCACATACTCAGCTCTGATGCTCATCACACAAAAGCATCTTCCATTCACAAAAAAGTAACAAAACCAAAATGTATCAGAAGTGCCGGGTTTGAAATTTAATTAAAAATAAAATAAACCCAAAATATATTAACTGACCCCAAATCTGACAAATTGTGTTCCAAAATGTAAGAGCTTCTTATATGTCAGGTTGCCTATTACATTTTGGCTCAGCACTTTTGTTACATTATTGACTAGTTTACGCATTTTGCACATTTTTACACTGGCACTAATCTCTATAACAATGTGCTAAGTGGTTTTTTTTTAATTTTTTCTGTGTTTGTTGTTAAAAGGAGTGTGAGGAGTTTGAAAGTAATCTTGAAAAACTCTCCCTTCTAGATATGTGCCCAATCATAATCCACACTTTGGAATGAGATTATCAACACCGATATAGGTTATTTCGAAATGCCTCTTAGTAGCCTCTTCGTAGACTGAAAAAAAGTTTAGTAGTGAGAAAAGAGATCTGAGGCCTAAACCACACGTATATGGATATATTCCTAAACGCACATTTTTCTGTCCAATTGGGCCTCTCAACCACACGAACACGGCAATTTCACCCACATAAACGGAGATTTTTAAAAACGGATTTAAAAAAAAGTGAAGAAATAAAAAAATATCAGGTAGAGTGGATCCGTGTAGCGGTGTTAAACGGAGCTGGTGTTGACGCGGTGACGTCAAGCGCCTAGCAACAAGTCACTGTAGCAACAGTTAATATCCTGTGTTTGACTGCGCATGCTCATAACGTTCTTCTTCTATGGTTTTCACATTTTGCTAACCTGCCACTTAACGGCCAGGCATGGCATTGCAGGCTTCAGAGGCGATCGTTTTCAGTTTGGCCTCTTCATATGGACAGAGATATTTCTGTGGTGTGGACAGATATTTTTTTTTTAAACGAGGACAAAGATATCCGATCAAAAAAGTATCCATATACGTGTGGTTCAGGCCTGAGTTATTATCTGCTTGAAAACAGTTTCTGTGATTAATTTTGTAGTGATGGTGGACACTGGAGCCTAACTGTTGGAACAGAAAAAGGACGGAAGAGCAGAAGAAAGCTAATCGGGAGAGTGATACAGCCTGAGCTAAAGGCTAACACAGGAGCTAAACTGTTAGTGATAATGTTCATCCCAACCCACAGTCAGCAGTTATTCTGCAGTGGTCTGTTCAAACTTGAGAGTCTATCAATAAAAATGAAGAGTGAGGTTACGTTAGCTCTGCTTGGTAGATGACTGGCAGGACACAACCAGGATTCATTAACATTACACATTACAGACACATCTCACAGGATCGGGCTGTCAGAGCCACGTATGGACAGCTACCTCACTACTATACAAACTGACAGTTTGCTTGTTGTCACGTTAGCGCTAAATTTAGCCGGCTACCTACGTACGGTAAGACCTTACAATGTTTGCTTGTTGTCATGTTTCAAACAACGGTGCCACGCAACTGCACTGATAAATACCTTACCTTGTTGTGTTGTATTCAGTAAAAAGATGTCTTAAAGAAATAAAATTTGTGTGTAGGACTTCAAGCCAGTAGGTGGCAAGGCAGTCAAATTAAAAGAGATCCTCCTCATAGCATCTTTAATACACACTAAGAGGGGACACACTTGCAAAAATATTGCTCAGTGAACACTACAGACGACCTGTACTAATCCAGAAGTTTATCCCTGCACTCCTACAGGATTTATCTCACAGAAATAGTAAAAGGGTGATAAAGTCTTGTAGCAGATACATCACTTTTGATTGAGAGCATCTCAGACCAGAAAGAAGATAACATAATATTTAATTATACTTACTTTCATCGTGGTCACTCGGTTAATCTCATAAAACTTTCAGCTCTTAATTTACCACACTGATCTGTTTGTTTCATCTTGTTTGAAATGTCTGTGTGATTCACTGAGAATGAAATGACTCCTCTGTTGAATAGGATTTGGCTGACTTAAAGGGCTGCTAATCATAAAGATATTAAAGAAAGGATCTGGCAGGGTGTGATGTTTAAATGATGTAGAAAAGACGTTTGTGAGATAATCCACTTATGAAGCAGTAAATTAGATGAAGACTGAGATAAAAACATAAAAAAACAGCAAGTTTTGTGAACAGCATTGTAGGTTACAGTATAATCAACTGAGGTTATGACGCAATCGTACATGGAAAAATGTAGCTTTGTGATACTTGCACAACACAACTGGCCACCTGAGCCCACAGCGGTTACACTGCTGGATGTTTTTTTCATGTTTCTGTGCTAGCATGCACACAATAAAGCATGTGTGCATCCCTGACCATATGTGAGCACACAAGCATGTGGGAAGATGATCTAACTTGCTGTAGCCATAGCGGGGATTTACAGCGGCAGTTTAATTACCTTTTGGTACAGCACAGTGATTGAGCATGCGTGGAAGCTGTCATCCCGGAGCTAGAATGATACTGAAAGCGCCATCGCTTTTGACAACCAGTGGTTATCTAATGCTATTTTCAGGGTGCTCTATGTGCTGGCTTCCATCTATTTGCAGACGAAAGTTGATGGTATTGTCACCTGGAAAGACATACTGAGATAGACTGGACTTATTGATTCCAAGCAGTGAAGGGTTTGACAAATGACAGCCTGCCGTTATGGAAATGCATCTTTACATTACAATTCCAGGACAAATTGCAGTCCCGCTCAGGTTCTGTGCATCTCATGCAAAGTGCCTATATGTTAATGCTGCCCTGAGGGATTTCTGTGGTTAAATATGAAGTTGACGTAAGGTGCAGCCATGCCTCCTTTCTGGTTGTCATCCACACCCGTCAGATGTCCTTCACGGTAAGTGTCATGGGGACACTCTTCCCCCCTGAAACGTCTCCTCTTGGGAACTCATTTGTGTTCATCTGGCTTGACGTGAGGGGAATCTGTTTGCCAGACATGGGCTTACATGATAGACAGGGCTATTTATCCTAATATAGAAAGGGAAGCTCCCCATACACACACACATTCACACACCCACATACTCCCATAGCGTTCAACATACTCTAACTCATAGGCAAAAACTCAGGGATTTGCTCACCCATGCGAGCAGCCACAGTAAGCTATTTTTAAGTTTGTTATGAAATAACCTCCAGTCATGAGGTCTAGGGATGTTTTGCTCTTGCTGTTGTATTTTCAGAAGGTGGTCACACATTCATTCTAAAAAGGGTCTGTACAGTATGCAAACACCCACACACCTGCAACAAAAGAGTATGCGTGCAGGTGTACATAGCATCCTTGCATGCATGTTGCAAACAATGCATCATGTAGAGTGTAAACTGACGGGAAAAAGGAGTAGAAATTCTCTTGCCCTGCTTTTGGGACAGGGTTTCACCAGGTAGTGACGACACTCAATGAAACCGTGCACACATACAAGCTCAACACATAAAAAACAAGATGGCAAAAGGAGATGGAGGCAGGATGGTCGCCGTGTGGGATTTTGGCAGCATGCTGCAAGAAGGAGACAATACCTTGGCATGGAGGGGGACACGTGTGAGGCAGATGTGGGCAAGCAAGCAGACATGTGACAGCAGTGGGTACAACAACACGACCCCGTGAAGACCCCATTAAAAAACGTGATGAGACAAACGGATGTGCAACCTCACCACTCTCTGACAGTCTCCCATGCTCTTGCTGAGTCAAAGTAACTTCAAAACAAGTGTGACTAGCCTCTCTGCTTCCCCCCTCCCTCTCTCTGCCTCTCTAACTCTTTTTGTCAGCGCGCATTAGCATCACCAGCCGGTGTGTGGCAATTAAATATATCCCTGGGCAATGAGGCCCTATTTAGAAATCATTACAAGACATGGAAATCTTGCCCCTCGAGTTTAGCAAAAACACATGGGAAGCTTTCTGCGTCCGCTTCTCTGTGTGTGTATATATATGTGTGTGTTTGTGTGTGTGTGTTATACCTCTGCCATCCGTCATTCTGCTCCACTCATCCATGGCTGTTTGCTTCTGAGATAAGTCTCCCCCTCAGACAGACTCCAGCGGCGCAGTGAATCCTTCCCTCCCTCTCTCCCTCCATCCCTGATCTCTTCTATGCATGCCGAGTGGAGATGATATCATCTGCATGGGAGTCTAATGGAGCTGTGGGGGAGACGCCATGGTCAACTACAGAATTCTGTGTGTGTTTGTGATTGTAAAAGGAGCTCAGAAATGGATGACAGGGTGTGGCCTCCAGAAAGTCTCTCAAAGTCTACTTTGGAATGTCCTTGGTTGCTTTGTATTTCTTTCTCTGTGTGTGTGTGTGGGAGGGGGCATTGCTTCTTATGTTTAGTAGTCTATGTGTGTCTTTATATACAAATGGTCAATTACCGCATTACAGGGTCTGCACTTCTGTACTAACCTTGCAGAGCAGATGGACCTGCCTGATTCAGTTTCTGAAATCCTGCAGATCCATCTTGCCAGGCTCCTCTGACCAACGAATTCACTCAGCTAAATCCTGACCGGCCCAATCAGGGAAGAGAGGCGAAAGTCACAGGAAGACGTGATGTCAGCAGACTTTTGTACTTGTCAGTATTCCTTTGATTCTCAAGTTAACTTTTATAAAAACGGCAGCAGTCATCTAACACCATTGTCACAGGTGTTTCTTGTGTTCCTGTAGTTGTTCATGTATTGTTTCTCAGCAGTGGTGCACATAAGTTACGTCATACCGTGGCTTGATGTGGATTGTTCTGTGGCGAGAGTGTCAATCAGAACGGTCGTCCAATCACCAGCTGCTGATTTTTTAGAAAAATCTGAAAACAAATTTGAAGAGCTGCTACCAAGAGGGACTAGTGAAATATTCTCATGGCGGATATATGAAACTGTCCATCTAACGTGTCAGGTTACTTCTGTACAGTAGCGTAGCTGAGGTCGTAGTATACCAATATATTTCAGATCTGTCTGAATGTTTGAGACAAAAACAATGAGGTGATGAAGGCATGTGCAGTAAGCATTAACTGAACCTTGTATGTTTATCTAATTATTTAGAAAAGAAAATGTCATGAGACTATGACAATGACGAGACTGAAAACGAATCTATATTTTGTGAATCTGATTACCACATCAAAGGAAACACTAGGTTTGATGAAAAGTACAACTGCTGACTTTCAACTGATTCTGCTGTCGCCTTGGAAGCGTGTCTGACCACAGACTCTAAATGATTCATTTTTGGTAGCAAAAGTCTAAATGTCTAAATCAGTTCAACTGTTTCTAAGCATGTCACATCATTGATTTCCTCACTTGAGTGGTGGTTTTTAATAAACAGGAAAAGTACAACAAACAGGCTGCTGTAGCAGATTTTTTTTTTCCCAGCTTTGTGAAATGCTTTATTTGGATTGGTCCAAAGCCTGTAACATCAGTGAGCAGCTGTTGTTAGCATTCTAAGTCAGTATGTTAAAAGACACACTATTCAGGCAGCAGCATGTAAAAATGATAAAGGCAAGCTCATCTCTGACTGACTGTGTGCAGTGCTACCTCAGGCTGAAATATTCAGCTAATGTGAATTAAAATAAACAGGCTGATAATCTAACTTAGCTGTGAATTTAAATGTTAAATTACATTTTGATTCTTCGTACAAGATTCAGCTGCCATGAAGGTGTTACAGTGCTGTGATTTGAAAAACCTTTTATTCAGTTGTGTAAATAAATAAGCTTTTACTCACTAAAAATATGGCTACATTTAGTTCAATGAATATTTTGTTTAATTTAACCCCTTACTGCCTGAATTGATTAACGATTGAAAAATAAATTGTTTTTATTTGTTTTTTCATTGTTACAGATGTTAAATTGAGTGGAGATTGTAAATTTAAGTATAGTACCCACAATAGTTAAAACAAATTATATTTTATATATATGGGCATGAGAACTTCATCCCCTGACCAATATATTCTGACATAGTGGATTTGATACAATCTCTGGAATGTGTATGATGTGAATCAATAGATGATAATGAGATACAAAGGTCATTTCAGCTGCATAATTCAACATGTAGCTTCAGCCAGTAACTGGGTAAAAATAGGGCTGATAGTGATGCCAGAGACCGATAGCCCCCTGCCATTACATCTCATCAATCCAAACACAAACAGAAACAACGTTGCTGTTTCTCTTTTGTATCCCTTTTGCCTTTACCCCTGATACTGTCATTTTCTGGGCTAACCCCTAATTCACACATTAAGTGTGAGCACTGCACACTATGCTGTACTTAAAACCACTCAAGTCAATCATCACATTCACACAGCATGGAGCTGCAGTCTGTCAAAACTATGTCACTGGCACATGGCCAGAAGTCATTAGCAGGTCAGATCCAGCAGAAATCCCATGTTATGGACAAAAAAGGTAATCTTGTGGGCGGAAAACTTCAGAATTCCATACAACACAACACAGTCTCTCAACAAAGAGACCATCTGTAGGGAGAAGGCATCGACTAAAACTGCTGAAGTTGTTGAGTTTAACATGCTAACTAATTACCTTGCAAGTGTGTTGCCATGGGTGTGATTCCTGCAGGAACGTGTGGTTCCTCTGTGATCTTCTGATCTTGTGTATCCAGCTGCTGTGGTGCTGTGGAGACGCATCCAACACAAATTGGTGTGAGCCCAAAAACCATGGCACAGCACGCTATCATGCTATATGTGTGAATTAGGGGTTAGCAGTGGCGGTTTTTCACAGAGGCCAAGGGAAGCCCAGTTTCCCCCAAAAAAAATTGCGAGAAAGAATTAATAGCTTATAAATAAGCTTAACCACAATGTATTTTAGATTTCCATTTCCTTGTCAAAACACTGCATCAGCGCACACACTGTTTTACAGCGCACTAACCCTAACCCTAACCCCTAACCCTAACCCTAACCTAACCTAAACCCCTAACCCTAACCTAACCTAACCTAACCTAAACCCCTAACCCTAAACCCTAACCCTAACCTAACCTAACCCTAACCCTAACCCCAACCCTAACCTAATTTTAACCCCAACCCTAACCCTAACCCTAACCTAACCTAACCCTAACCCTAACCTAACCTAACCTAACCCTAACCCTAACCCTAACCCTAACCTAACCCGAACCCTAACCCTAACCCTAACCTAACCCTAACCTAACTCTAACCCTAGAAGTAAAACAACGCCCCTTGTGTCAAGCTCTCATTGTGTATTACACTACCTGTCTCATGCCCTCCGCCCTGTCTGTCAGTTCGGAGGCCGGCTTTACTTGGCCTTCCTTAGAAGAAAACAGCCTGTATTAGCCAATCAGGTTGGACCATGGCTCATCACTTACTGGTTAGTGCATCATTAAAACAAATATATGAGGGAGGCCAAATCAAATCTGGCTTCCAATCAATCACACACTGTTATGAAAAAATAAACACACTGATTCAACTCCCCCGCTAGGCGCCAGTCAGCCCACACAGAAAGTAAGTGAAAGAAAGTTGTGTTTTTTTTTCTCTCTGTCCCTACCAAGACTGCATTTGGGTCCGCTGACATCAGCTGTACTATCAGCTGATAGCTGTAAGGTTTACACAGAGCATCAGCAGAGTTGTAAATGTGTTTCATATTTAGTTTCTGTATTTTAGACGTGGCACACTGGTTGTGCATTAATGTTGAGTGTGATTTTGGATGAGCATTGAGCCTGAAGCACGTTTCCACAACTCTCCCTCGCGCTTTCACCAAATCACGCATGGCACCGCGCTTAGACTGGTCATATGACACCTGATGTGACTCTCAGGCTTACTGTCTCTCACATACACTGCCCTCTTTTTTTCACTGAAATAGGTAGAATAAAGGTACTGTAATGGGAGGGGGGTTAGTCACCTCTGGGATCTTTTGGCAACCAAGAAATGTGGAAAACAGATCGAACATTTTCCTTTTACCTGGTTTGACATAAAAGGTAACCCCTGTCTTTGTTTAGATTTTAAAATAGTGGACAAAAATTGCAAATGGTTTTTGACTTTGGCATTTGACAAGATGATGCTTGTCCTCTACATTCTGTGATCTGTGTTGCATCCATCCCAGTTGTTTGCTTTTCACTGCAACAATCTGTCATTAAAAAAAAAAAAGCAGCTTCTATCAACCAATCTGAATCAAGTCTTTAACCAAGCCCCAACACCTAATCTCTGTCATTTAACTCTAACATAGTTACTGTACTGTTATTCTATATGTGTATAGTACAAAGAACAAATTGAAGAAATTCAGAAAGGACTCCACTCACCAGCAAGCCGCCAGTTACAGAATCCCGTCTGTGAGGATGTGGGGATTCAGAGCCTTTCTCTCTCTTCAAATAAACATGTTTTGCTTAATTGTCTGTGTAACTTTGAATGATGATCCCATTAGCTTTTTGTTAATTATTCTGAGTCGTCCATTAGTGTTTTATCCCCCCCACCTTTTTTTTTTTTTTTTTGGACAGTACAGTAATCTTTATCTCTAATGTGATGTTTGAAAGGGGTGAACTTAATCACCAGCGTTTCTCACTAATGTTTCACTGAGACGACGTGCACGCAAACATGCAAATGAGGAGGACTATCATCTATTAAATGCGGAAAAAGACTGATGCATTCAGATAGAGAACACGTTGTTCAAAAGCTACAAACAAATCATGTATAATGCTTGTACTCTATCTAGACACAGACTAGGAATGCCATAAAAGTTTATGATGCATGTGGACCCGTTAATATATAAATAACAGGACAAATAAGTGAGTTGGGGAGAAAAAAATCACCTTGCCTTCTTGTTCTGCAGGGGACATAAAGCGGGGTATGCTTCCTTGGTCTTGCAGGAAATAAATGCGCCTGGGATTTATCGACACACTGGCTGTTATAAGCCTACTGTCACACTACAGCAGTTACCCATGGTGGATTTAAGACTCAGGGAAGAAGAAACACTCATAGTCTCCATCTCAGTCTCGTTTTCCTTTTCTCTCGCACCCTGCTGCAAGTACTTTCATTCCACTGCAGACATTCCTCGCTCACATGTAGTCAAGTGGAACTGGATGGGCATATTTTTGAGTGCAAATTCTGTTAAAGTCCTCCAATAAGAGCATCTGCATGTGTGCCAACCCACTCTAATCCTGACCCATAATTTCAGTTGATGGGAACACACTTGGAACAGAGCCACGGCTTCTCTTCGCCACCTCTGTCTGCCCCATGTGCACAGCTGCCTTGAAATTGTGTTTTGTTTATATGACGGGGTAAAATATTCATGGAGAAAAATAGCTGTGGAAGCTGCCCATATAATCCCTCCATAAACTGATAGCTAAATCCATCACGCACACACTCTCAGAAGCGCACACGCAAACACACACCAGTGTACACGCGCAAAGAGAGCTGACAGCCTCAAGGGCACGATGAATTGAATGACAGCAGCACCTGCATGCGTCTCCTCCGAGTGCCAAACATCTTGCTTATACACCAGCGGATATGCACAGACAGATGCCCGTACACACAATGATGCACACACACACACACTCACTCCAAAAGTGCCCAGACGGATGCTGCGGTTTGGGAGTCAGTATCGATCGACACTCGTCAGCATGTCCTCTATAACAAGCACTGTCCCCGAAAGCGCTGCAGCAACCTGTCAGGGTGAGAGACGCAGAAAAATAACAGGCCAGAGAGAGAAAATGTGGTGTACCTGTAGACAGAACAACAATTTGTTGGGTAGAACCTTCGGCATGCGAGTGACTACAAATCAGCAAACAAACACTGATGTGCGGAGATAACATCCAGAGATAGCCGCTGGTGTCGTTAAACCCACACTGCATCGCCTCGAGGCCAAGCCTCCTAATTTGTTCAAGACTTTAACTGTGTTTTTCTTTTTTTCCTCTGCTCTGCAAAGCCCCGCTTGAAGATTATGAGCAAGTGCAGAGTGGCCGAAACCAAAGCACACAGCCTGATGATAATGATGAAGTATCTAGCCACCCGGCTAACGAGAGCCCAGATCTGCCCCGAGTCTGCCTGCTATGCAAATTTTTCCCACACCAGCAATGAATCAAAGGCGTAGCAAAGCAATGTTTCTCTTCACAGCACTTTAGCAAAGCCATCATTCACAAAGGACACACCAAAGGCACGCACACTTTCCAGAAGCAGGCGTGCACGCATACGTAAAGAGGACACACTAACTTCAGCACACGTGCAACAGCTGCACACGTGGACCTGATTTTCCTGCTAGCAGAAGAAATGATGCTAAAAGATCGCTAACGCAGATTGATCTGAGTTTGTGTGTGTGTGTAAGTCTGTTGTTGTGGCACTTCAGAGCATATGGCCTCTAACATTGAGTCAGTGATAACAAGACTCCGGAGACAAATTCCTCTTAGTTGATGTACTTGGCAGAGAAACACAGTGACATAAGACAGATTTTTCCTCTCCCTTACAGTCACTGACCTCATAGCACCCTGCTGTTACCACAGCCTGGGTTCCTAACACTTAACAAGTAAGATGTTTCTTTGTTGCGGGGATGAAAGAGTCAGGGATCTTAGAGCTTTAATTGATAGATGTAGGCATGTGTGTGCAAACACACGGGTATTTTACGAGTCGTTTTGTGTCCATTCTCTGTTTCTCTTTGCGTCTCCTAGTCGTCTCTCTCATTATCCTGTTGCTCTGTCAAGCCCGTAACTTTGCCTCTGGAGTGTTGAACTGGCAGAAGTAACAGTATGACGGTAATTTGCTGGATTGGAAGGTTAGACAGGCTCACCTTGCCTTTTAAAAAGGTGTCACGAGGCTGAACAACAAACCTTTGACACCACGATTAACAGTGAAATGCATGAAAAAGGGGCTTCCTTTTTCTTCCAGCTGGATTTTTGTCCTAATTGGGTGCTTACACAGTAATGTCAGGCTAATTTGGGCATAAGAAGTTATGCAGAGAGAAAAACATTCATGCACTTTCACATTATTTCTGTGTAGGTTTGAAATTGCAGGCAGCAAACACCTGCATGCATGAACTCACACGTCATGCAAGCGCTCACACACAAACAGACGGTGACAGGCTTTTAAGCCTTTGTCAGATTAATAGCCACTTTCTCTCTGCGGTCAATAAATGCTTCGGGGAGTTCCCTAAAGGCTGCAGGATGGCTCCCAGTGTGTGCATGTCTGTGTATGTGTGTGTGAGAGAGCATCTAACTGGCCTCATGGGTCAACCTGTCACCACAAAGATGGCTAAGCAGTTGGTTGGCCAGCGGGAAATCAATGTTAGGTGATGAGGCGACTGTGCACGCGTGCCTGTGAGATTTTACGTGTACCAATGCTCTTTTGTGTTACGATGAGGAAAATCCTCAACCAAGAAAACTTTTGGCTCTCCTCAGGTGTGAGCATTCAGCAGTTTCTAGTTAAAGGGGCATTTACGTCAAAATAAACCACTATGATTAGTACATGTGATGCACTTCAACAGCCTCTATTAGCAGACTGTTTGTGCTCAAAATAAAAAGAAAAAAAACATGGACCCAGATGGCAAAATGTGGAGGTGGAAAGACACTTTGGAGTGTAAGGATTTTCTCCTGCTAACACCCACACCGCACAGCTCCACTCCTTGAGTTTCTGAGGATGGGGGACCGCACAGCCTTAGGGGGTCACAGTGCGAGTTTGGAAGCATGTGGCGGAGTCCTGTTGCAACATCGACTGGAGATTATAAGACAGGGAAGCACTAGAGCTGCTCTGCTTTCCCGCGCTCCAGCTCCAGGGAGTGTCGAAGCTCTAGCTCGCTTCTCCGCTAGTGAACCCTGGTTGTTTAAACGAGCCCCAGCGGTCCTCATTACCCTTTCCCTGGGCGCACTCATGCACGGGCGTGCACAGTGGTGGTTGTGCAGCAGCAGCAGCAGCAGCAGCAGCAGCTCGCAGCTAAAGGAAAAGGAGCTCTTGCACGCATACAGCTGCTGGCTTTGATGCAGTGAAACGAAGCTGGGCGCTAGTTTTTGCGAGCTTGCTCGGACAGCTGTGACGTCGCTTATCAACCTTGTAGCTGACAGTGGGCATTTCCACGTTAATGATGCTCAGATCACCCAAGGAATGTTGGCGAAACTACACCAGAACTGAAACCTTGCAGGGTTCATCCCATACTATCGCATTTCCATTGATAAGAGCACAAATTCTCTTGTGCACTTAGTCAGTTATGCTGCTTTTGCTTTTGCAAAGAAGCTTCATTAAAGTACATTCACTTTTTCAAGTACCTAGGTATGGCAATTTGAGCTCTTTACGTCCTCCACCTCCTGAGTGTTTAATCACAAACTGTGGCTGTGCAGGCTCAGTTTAACTCCCATCACTTCGGTCTATTCTTATCTATTCTTCCATTTGCGCTGTCTGTTTTCAATCTGGGCATTTTGGGACCAATTGGTCCTAAAATAAGTCAAATTACCTGAAAGCATTGACCATTCTCCCATTGGAGCAAAGGTAGACATTGGCTCACCATGGCTCAATTCATCTTCTAGTTCATTCTCCTCTTCATTTTTCTGTGTTTCGTTTCACTTATGATTTCCTGCTTCGGCACACGCCACCTCCAGAGACAGAGATAGACCTGCTGTTCTATTACCTGTACTGTGTGTGTGTGTGTGATACCTGGACATAAGGCAAATGAGGTCCTTGATTGCTTCTTGGTGGTTTTACTGGAAGAAACTTGTAATTTGAATGCATTGCTTCAAGCAGAAGAGTGATACTATATATGTGTGTGTGTTGCATCACTCTTCTTTCTTGTACTTCAAACAGTGCATGCTCAAAGGGGGCAAGTAAAAGATCCAGTTCCAAAATGTCTCTGGCTTCAAGATTTTTTTATTTCATTGTATCTCCTCTCTAACAACCCAAGGGGGATTTTCTCAGAACAGAAGGCTTTCTCTCTTTCCATCACGACGACAAGGATCTCAATGTTCTTTGACGCTCAGTGGCGTGTGATATCTTCAAGATGTCTCAGACTTGGATGACCCTCTGTGGCACAGCCTGGCATTTGGATGCACAGTTTATTCCCTGAAGGCATGGCTTGGTTCTCATCAGAAGTGTGCAAAAAGCAAGTCCTCAACCCCGCATGAAGTCAACCAGAAAGCCATCATGTGACAAAGTTAATCAATGTGACTATTGGCCAGGAGTAATCAAGTGATTAATCAGCCTGACATTCAGCTGATGCGGGGAATTCTGCAGAGAGAGTTATGGATACTGAAAGGGAGCAGATATGGAGAGGAAAGGGGTGGTGGAGTCACAGTGGAAGCGTGTGAACTGAGGATGAAAGGAAAAGGAGGGTTGCTGGTAGACTCTCAAAAAGTAATGAGATTCAGGAAAGATGAGTCTGAGATGATAAGCATGGGGAGAGTATTCAGAACGTGGAGGTGGAACCTTGGGTTGCACAATGTATTGATCCAAAATAGTATCAGGACATGACAGTAACATTTAGTTAGTGTTCAAATAGGTTTGTACAATTGTATCCACAAAAACAACTTGTAAAATCTGCTTTCATTTATTTAACAGTCTCCAGTCTCCAACACAAAAGTAGAGGATGGTATTCCAGCTGCCTGAAAGTGTACAGCTGCAGCCAGCTGATGAGAGATCTGAGGCCATCACCTGTGTGGTTAATGAGCGCTGTTACACTGTATTCATTCTGCCTTGAGTTTTGCAAAATGCAAAGCAGAGGAGGATGGTCCTCAAGTCTTACTACGATGCATCATGTCAGTCACCTAAAAAGTTGTTATGGAAACACATATAATGCAGCAGTAGCTGCAGCAGCATTAGCACTAAAGAGAAAAATGTTATAATGTAGATTCACCAGGCCTTTTAGAACTGTAAAGATTTTATAAAATATAGCCCAGAACCTGAGGCTTTTAATGAACAAAATCACTAGAATTCACAGAATGAGATCACCAACTATTTAATATTAGCTTCTGTTTGAATGCATAATAACAGTGGGATGACTTCATTCACACAGATACTGTGGCCAGAGGGTATAAATAGACACATAATACACAGTTCAGCTATTCATATGTCTTGTGTCAATGCAGCCACAGCAGGTGAATGATACATGGAGGGTAATTAATGAGAAGTGACAAATAGAGCCATCAAAATGAGTGTCAAATAGTAAGTATCTAAAAGTTAATGGTATCTATACAATTATAATAAATAGAACGCAGATATTAGAAACAATGTCAATCACAAATAAACATAGCACACACCTAGAAATATAGCAGCAATGTGATAAAAATAGACAAGAAATCCCACAAGTGTGAACTGCATGTGGCATTTACATCAAAATACACATTTGGTTAATACATTCAGCAAACTATTTTACTCTCCCACAACAGCGTATTGACATGAACTGTATACAGTGCTTTGGTGCGCCGATGATAGCAGTTCTGTCCGCCTTTTGCCACAGAATGTTAAGGACCCAGGGCAACCTGAGTAGCAGACCTGTATGTATTCTGCCTATCCTCTGTGATGTGATTTTAACATGTGATTCAGATTCTGATCCATGAAGATATGAGTGAAATGTTTCAGCTCTGACATTATGGACTCCTGATATTGGTGGATGAAGACCTGAACATGGAAAAATTATTATGCCTTGCATGGGAATGAATATCATTAATACATATAAATAAATAAATAAATAAATAAATAAATAAATAAATAAATAAATAAATAAATAAATAAATAAATAAATAAATAAATTGGTTTTAAATAAATAAATGGGTATAGAGTAAATGGATTGAAAGAATAAATAAATAAATAAATAAATATATAAATAAATAAATAAAAGATTCAGAGCTAGGATTACTTTTTCTGTGTTTAAAAAGTAGGTAGCATTGGTAAAATAATAAATACATAAA
Organism: Halichoeres trimaculatus; assembly: GCF_033239565.1. NCBI lineage: Eukaryota > Metazoa > Chordata > Actinopteri > Labriformes > Labridae > Halichoeres > Halichoeres trimaculatus. The sequence goes on from NW_027437192.1 coordinate 23,295,448, forward strand.
ATGTAATATATAAAAAATAATCACAATATAATAATAAAGAAATAAAAATAAGTGAGCTTGTTGGTATTGGTCATGAAGTGCAGATTATTACTGGTTATCTACGTGGACTTAAAATGGTTCATGTCATACATTGTGACAGTGAATGGTCACGTGTCCATTATGGGAAAAAGATTCAGAGGGAGAAAGCAGAGTTCAATTTGAGGAGGTAAGCAGAGTCTTTCCTTCTTGAGTTATATGAATTTCTATGAGGTGATGCAATATGTTGAAGGCAAGTTCACTGCTCCTTTTCCCAGCGTTCTTTGAGACATCTTTAAAGATATGAACTGTCTGACAGGTTCTCTGTGCAGCCTTAGATGACAGCCACACACACTCTTTGACTGCCCATTAAGGCACGACTTTAAACTTTCTTTTGGGTTGTTACGGTTTAAGGCAACACTGTGATTGCAATGAAAACACAGAAACTTTGTTTGATCATTTTTTAAAATTGATTTTAAGGTTTTCAAAGACGATCTTTCTTTTTATTTCTACACTAAAACTCTGGAATCTGAGGAATGGAACGAAGAGGCACAACTCAGTATTGAGTGCTCTGTACCAGACTTTGTTTTCTTTTGATTGGTCACAGTCCTCCCTGGTATGTCAGTCTTTAGTTTTAAAGAAAAGAGCCACATATTTAATCTCCATGCAGGTATTTCTGTAAAACCTTGAAAGAGTAGCAAGTGACTCCAGTGGTGCTGGAAGTTTGATCTGTTCAACAAATAAAAAAGATTTTTAAGGCATTAGTTTTATTTTCTATAAATTTTACTTCATTTTTAAGTTTCAACACAAAGAAACCAAACTACAGACTTGTGGCAATCTTTTGTATTTTATAACTCCACTTTTTGAATGTAGGACACAGCATGGCCAGCACAGGCAGGGAAGATGGAGGTGAGAGTGGGAGGTGAGGAAAGACCAGATGAAGTGATATTTCACTCACTTAAACCTTACAGTTCCAGTTTCATTCCCAGGTTTGACTGCTGAGAGGGTGGTGGGAGATGAAATGACTGATAGAAAGTTGAGGAGGTAAAGAAAGTGGGAAAAAGGTCAAGGGTTCTAGACAGGAGGTAGGAGTGGGTGACGTTCATAGGAATAAGACATCCATGATGCAACAGAAATAGATGGATGTGTTGTAGCAAGGTGCCCAGAGTGACTGATAGTGATGGAAAGGTGGTTGAGGTGGTCTATGTATACCTCAACAGGACAAGAATGTGATAGCTGATGAGCTTTTCTTTGAAAAGAGTCAGGGCATGGATAATTGTTCTCGTTTCTCCTTGTAACAGTTGATTCTCTGTACCGGAGACAGACCAAAACGTCTCTGTGCATCTCTTTCATCTTGTTATCACATTTGTTGTTAATCCCCGATGCCACCCTCCAAATACAGCACGTTCCAGGTAAATGTGTGAGACAGTTCCAATGAAACAAACATTAAACCTGAACAAAGCAATCATGGAAAAAACATTAACGGGTAAAAAGCGCATGATTGGGCACCAGTCCCTTAGCCGTGTATCTGGTAACTGCATTTATTTTTATGCGTTAAGGCCTGTTGTCCACACAAAAAAACGCAGCTGCACGTAAATAAAAATGATTTTTTCTGAAAACTCCAGCCAAAGTAAATATTTTGGAAACCACTGCTTCCATGGTTACATGGTTTCATGTATATCAAAATTTTTGGTTCTCAGACATCACAGCTGAGTGATGAGGGGTGCATTCTGATTGGCTGGCACAGGTTTCACGTCTGAAAAACACTACCAAGTATGGGTTTGGCATGCTTCAAGCTGCACTTATCTGCAGATTTTTCGCGTGTACGCGAAAGTGTTTTTAAAAATGAATGAGGTGGGATATTTGTTATTGTTTTGGCTTTGTGTGTATAAAGCCTAAATCTCTTGCCACATTTACCAGAGCTACAATTCTCAAGAGGATGTACCAGGCTCAGATCCAACCTGGGCCACCTTTCCTGTGTGTCACTTCCACTGACTCTATCAGTTTCCATTACAGGACTAAAAGTTCTACAATAAACGTTAACAAGGTGTATTCTCTCCTTTATTTCAAACAATAATAAAAGTAACATACTGGTTATTGATAGTGAATGAGTGCAAATTTTTAAACCTCAGAAACCTCTGTAAACAGCGTAAAATGGTCACTTGTAAAAATGGCAAAAGCTCTTATCAAGATCATGCTGAACTGATAAGGTCACAGCAAAAGAATGTCATTGTTGGTTCATGGCACATCGCAGAGGCCTCAAGTACCACCCAGTTCTGACCGCGACAGGCCTTCAATCTGGCTGACCAATCAGTGGGAAGGGGTTCCGTGAGGCAGGGAGCCTTAAAGACACAGCAATTTAAATGACGGGTTTGACAGGGAATGAAATCAGGGTTTTCTAAAACAGATTTAGCTCATGTTAGCTACCACAAGGGTACCAGAAGGACAAATAAATAAATAAATAAATATAGTTACACACTCTCTTTACATAAAATATTTTAAGTACAATTTATCAGGAAGTGGTGAATAGTATTAACCACTGTTGTGGTTATAAAATGCATGATTGTAGAGTTCTTGGTGTTTTTTTTTTTTTTTTTAATATCCAATATGATTCAACATTATAAGCTTTTAATAGCTTTTTATAATTTTTAAATGATATAATTACTTATTTGGTTGACTAAGATGCCACTTTTGCGAGGTAGCACTTTAATTACTTGTTAGTAGAACTAAATTAATTATTTAATATCATATTGTGCTTTTAATGCAGGTCATGTGGTGATATAATGGTCCAAACTGAGACTCAGACACTAGCCTGGGCTGCATCTCTGGTTAATGGCCACTGTCATTATGCCCCATGCTCTACTACCCAGCTGTAAACAAACACGGATGACAGATGGCGTTTCCCAGTGGGATGTGGTTCAGTAGTATTTTCATCTAGAAATGGAGATAAAGACAGCTTCACACACTCCAGAGCTGACATCTGTAAGGATCCAGTGCAGAGGCTATTATGATCCTTTCTCTCACCATTCTGCTGTCACGTTCCATCCAGTCTCTGCAGATAGACTCCACTTTCTGCCTATGAGGAGATGATTTTCCTTGCCACTGCCGCAAAGTGCTTGCTCATTGTGGGTGATGTTTTGTTACTGTAATTTTACAATGAGCACAGTCTCATTCTGGCCCATGATGCTGAGCCGCATGAGTTACATTTGTTTATGATTTAATGCTGTGTCAGTAAAAACATGTAAATGAACAGAAAAACTCGTGTCAAGCATTTCTTAGACCATGCATTCCAAGGACCTTTTTGATTTGTGGGTGAAATGTTGAGATATGCAATACCCACCAATCTAAACTGATGATTCCATCTCTTTTAGACTGGATTGACTGAAAATGATCACTCTTACAAAAAGATGATGTGGTTTCCCAATAGAAGTCCACATCAATAATACAAACTATGACACAATATTATGCATGAAAATAAATCATAATAGACTTGACATGAGACAGTGTGTGTGCCATAAGACATCCTGCACTGCAAGTTTTCATATCCGGAAAAGAATGGAAAAGAAAAAAAAGGAGCTAAGTTTTCTTTTCCAAAAGCAAAAATAGCTCTTGGGGTTTATTCTTTATAGCACAGGATCATGCAGCTCAGTGGATTGCGTATGGCTCTAACACTGCAGGGGTTAGGGTTATGCCTCCCACTGGGACATGCTTGAAATGTCTTATGGTACTGCAAGGCAAACTGGAGGAAGAGAAAACACTATACATTTTTTTTGCAGCCTGTACTGTACCACAGTAGGGGAGAAAGGGATTTGCTTTGAGTCGCACTCCCACCGGATGCCTGAATCCTAAAAATAAATGTTTAGTTACTGCATAACAAAATCCAAACACAAGACACACATTTGTTTTCCACATTGCTCATTAAGTTGTGTAATATCAAAGACACACAACATGACGTCTTTTTCATGCAACTTATATAAGAAGCCTCAAGTATAGGCATGAAACCTCAATTTAGATCACTTCATTAATCTCCCATATAAGAGCAAAGATCTGTAGTTTTAGAAGAAATAATAACCTAGACCTGTTGTGTGGAAATGCTTGATCTGTTCTTTCAAATTCGATTCAGTTTTTATCTTAAGCAGGAGCAGATTTCTCATATATCTGCTGCTTTGACTGGGCAGGAAGTGCATGATTATCTTATAGATGATGCAGAAACATGAGTGCTAATGTGAAGTGCACAGCTGCCCACGGTTGTCTAAGTATAAGAGCTTAACCCCATTTAAATAGTTAACCTAACCAATGCATGAATATTGAAAAGGAGCTCTTTATTGCAGCAGAGACAAGGAGGTTGATTCTCAGTTGGTTTAGCCGTGCAGCAACCTTTACACATTAAAGGGTACTTTCATTTTCTCTTAGTATCAAAATTATTGCTTCGGGACATGAATCAGAGGAAATCATTCTTCTTACAGTAATGGCAGATGGTGTAACATGTTCGTGTTTTGTGTAAACCGAAAAGTTTATCCTCTCAAGTAAAGCACAAGTGATAATAAATGCATGAAAAAATGATGCCAGAGTGCAAATGAGGGCAAAGAGGAAGAAACTTTTTCCAGAAAGTATTATAACAAAATTTATGTAATTTATTTTAATCACATCTCACTAAAACTTCTCCAGAGGAAAAAAAAAGAAGCTCTAATGTCACGTCTTTCTGAGTGATACTTTTCACATACACATAAAAAATACACACTCTAATACACACTTTAAACACATGCATATGTACACGCACACACACACCCACACAGACTTTGCTTTGGCTCGACTTCTCGTACAGAAATCTAGGACAGAGTTTTATTTTGATGATTCAAGACAGGATCATTTAGCTAAGCATGCTGTTCTGAAAATTAGGAGTGTTTTAATTCCCACCACAGCCGAGAAGCTGGTAGGTATTACACAGCATTTTAATTCACCCTGCGAAGAATGCACAACTCTGATTAACCCTGCTGACCTCCACGGCTGAAATTAACTCTTTCACAGAGAGCTGCCTGAACGCTACACGACCACGCCGCGCAGCTCACTCGCTCGATTAGCCTCATGGTGATATCACCCTGAGTTATTTATCCAGAGGTTTCTCCTGCACAATACCTTTTCTCTCCTTGGAAGTAAATTACCCGAGACATTTTGTAGCGGGGCAGGAGAAGGTAAAAATGAGCTGAAAGGCCTCATCTTAATAACTGATGAGGCCCTGACAGTCCTTGGGAACAGTTTTCTTCTTTGCAGAGCTCAATATGCGCTGCATGTGTGTGTATGTGTTTGCTGCTGGTGAACTATTGCACACTGAGGGGGCGAGAGGAAGTATTGTGCTGTAGGTCAAAGCCATACTCCTGTATCTGCATTATTTTTCCTCCGTCTGAGACACGTTGAAAAAAGACAGAAGGAGAGACTGCAAGTGAGAAGATAATAATAAGTGTGACCCAGGCACAAAGAGGAGGAGAAAAGGATTATGGGGAGGATGGAGGATGAGGATGGATGGCATAGGGGTGTGGCTTTTTGGGCCTTGTGACAATCTAAGAGAATACACAAGCAACCACTCAAGAATCTTTACTGAAGTCCAAATAGCAAATGTCTGTCACCAGTTAAGACAGTGGTTACCAAACTGGGGGGCGCGTCCCTTAGGGGGGGCGTGGCGAGGCTACAGCTAAATGTAGGCCACTCAAGAATCTTTACTTAAGTCTGAATAGCAAATGTCTGTCATCAGTTAAGGCAGTGGTTACCAAACTGGGGCTCGCGTCCCTTAAGGGGGGCGCAGCGAGGCTAAAGCTAAATGTAGGCCTGGGCGATAAATCAAGCTTTGCTTCTTGGAGGTGATAATTTTGAAAAAGAAAAAAATCAAAATTTTCTCCCCTGCTATTGCGCACCTTTTATACCACAGCTGACTCCGCATGTGTGCAGCGTGATTTAACAGTTCACTGACAAAACAACAGAAACCAGTATGTCATAAAAATGTTCTTGTGCAGCTTTGACACCCATCCCCTTGACAGATACACGCGCTCCTTATGGTCCGAATATAACTAAACAGCACTCTAGTGCACTGAAAACAGTACTGCACAAGCTATTTAGCAGTATTTTTGAATTCGAAATGTATAAAATGTTGCAGCTTTCAATGTGAATTCTGAATGTGAAGGGGCTTGAAAATATTCTTATCTTCAAAAAGGGGGGTCCTGTAGAATAAGTTTGGGATCCACTGTGCTAAGGACTCCCTTTAGCACTACTGCATAATATTACATTTTTCATATCTATGGTTGAAATTTCTGTTATGGTTTTGGTTGTTGCTTTTTAAACATACTTAGTCGGTGTTAATAACTGAAAAACACAGTTAGATAGTCAGATCCTACAGAGAAGTTTGATTGTTCAGCAATCTGTTGGTGATGCTCCATCGACAACCACAAGTGCTGAGAACAGAAGCTGAAGTGAAACTGCAGTTCTTCAAATGTCCACTTGAGGCTGGCTGTAATAGCCAAAAGCAACATACACTAGTTTAAAAAAAACCATAGCAATCATAGCAAATACAAACATGTTTACAACTTAGTGGAAAAAAAATATCCTAAAGAGCTCAGTTTTCATCTGAACAAAATTTTACAGTGGTCTAAATCTATCAGAAATGCATACAGGAGTTGTTCTAAAGATCTTAAGGGTTTAAATTTTGCATTTTTGGGGACAGAAGTAAGCTTGACTGACAAACATGCGCACTGTCAACATGGAAGCAAAAGTCTATCTCAGCTCTACCTTTTGCTGAGAAAACCAAAAGCAAGGTTGAGTTCGCCCTTCCAATGTTGCGACAACCATCAGTTGGCATCAAAACTCAGAAACCAATGGGTGATGTCACTCACTGATGGGGCAAAGGATTGTGATATGCTTGTAGATCCACATATTCTCGTATCACAACTAGTCCGACTCTTTACGGTAATTACGATCTACAAATTATTGTAAACTCATAAATAGAAATGAGCAGAAGTTAGTGTTTGGGACTCCAAGTCACCTATCAAGTCTTAACCATTTCTCATGTGTCTGAGTCAGGCATGAAAGGAAACAAGACCTTGGCTCTAGCTGGCTTTTGCAAACCTGTTCAAGGATTTGGCAGTTTTTAGTGGTATGTCCAAAAAAAAAAAAAAATAGTGTCTTCCTGAAACATCCATGAATTCCCCTTGTGTCCCCCTGATTTATCGTATGCAGCTTCCCTCAAGTTGTTATGTCAGAGATATCTCTACATTTTCTGCCATTCTTTCTTTTTTTACCACCCATAAAACTTTATATGGGCTCAAAGTTACGATTGCAGTTCCACCGAATGCAATCCTCTGCAGGTGTTGTGAAATTTTTCTTTCTCTCACACCAGGGAAAAAGAAGTTGGCGTACAGCAGAGTGTCACATTTGTTAATGCCAGACATTATTCCTCTCTGCCAAAAAAATAAATAAATAAAAAGAGAGTTATTGAGAATGAGGACCTCTGTGATTAATGCCTCACATCACGCTAAAACCTCAACCCTACCCAGCAGGCATATCACAGATGATTATGCATGAGAGTCCCAAAGTGCACCCCAAGCAAGGAAAGCCTCCTTAAGAGTGCAGGAGGGTAAAATCTTAAAGAGAGCAGCGCTGGCTTCAGAAAGATTCCCAGGCCTGTGCTAAACAGACATCATATCTTATGAGATGGACTCTAATGAAAAGCACTTGATCATACACTACGATGTTCCAGCTCGAACCTATTAAACAAGTGAGAATCAGTTTGCAGAAGAACAAAATGTTTCTAGTCAAACCCCAGAGTGATACAGATGGACTTTCAAGGCATTTAAGAAGTGCTTCCAACTCAAGTGACCTTAGTTGTGATCCATTTGAGTCTACCTTAATAAAGAGTCTGTGTGAGCAAGGGTCAGGAAAACACATTTTTTTTAAGTCTGTGTACTCTTTATAATGATTATTAAGAAAAGCATTTGCTGCATTTTTTGAACATGACTACTTGGCAACATACTTGAAATATGTTTTTTGAAGTACTCGTTGAAACAAAAATTCTAGCAAAATTGCTTTTGATGTGTAACTCTAACCTCATGCAGAACTCCACAGAAGTCCTGACTACCCTTGAGGTTTTTAAAGGACTGACAAGTTGGAGCTACTTCGCTGTGACTCAGGGCTGATGTGTGTTCTGTACTTATCATAAGATCAGCTGTGAGATCTTAGGCTCATATGTTCCACGTGTTTGAGGTGTCAAAGTGTCCGAGTGTGATAGCATAGCCAGTGGTGTGTGAACGTGGAGGCTTGAATGAATCAGATCAGATTTGATGGGAAGATTTGCACCTTGTTTGACAGCTTCTTCCATCAGTGTGGATGTCTGAAGGGCTGAATGTAGCAGTAGTGTATATAGCACTCTGAGTGGTTGGTAGACTGTATGAGTGCTGTCCATTGACTTTATAAATGAATCACTTCCTACACAAGGCAGAAACGTTGGAGGGTGAATAATGCAGTTATGTCATACCAGTGGAATTATTAAAAGACAAATCCAAGATAAGGCTTGAAAAGGTATGGAGGACATAAATAAGTGCAGCACATTTTTTCTTGATGTGTTTGAACAGTCACTCCACAAATGCAAATAGAGACATTGTCCCCAGGATCATACATTTCAAACAGTTGGATTTTGTGACAAAAATGTCCTGGTGTTGGGCAACACTCGTTTTTAAAAAATATACAAGGATGCACCATAATATCCAACATAAATCTAACACGAGACGCATCAATTTGTAAGAAAGTCGGTTTTGGTGGGTCCCTCAAACAGAAAATGGTCTTCCCACCTGAAAACCTCCCCTTCATTCAGCAGAAGTCTACAATATGTATTTGTTATGCAGCTGTGTAGTTTTTGGGTACCATATCATATTTTACACCCTGTGTTTTTAGACCTCTTGGATTATGGGGCTGTTTGAATATTTTGCTTTTGTATGTTTTATTTGTCGTTTTTAATGATTGTGTAAGCTCAATATCCAGTGACATTAAAATGGTGATGTTTTATTTTTAATTTTTTAAATTTTATTGTTATATTTACCTCCACAACATTTACAACCGGGGTGCCATAGTGAGTCTCCTTCCATCTCATGTCTATCAAATGTGCTGTTAAAATCTGGTGTGAATAGGGCTTCAATCAGTGCAGTTTATATATATATATGTATATATATATATATATATATATATATATATATATATATATATATATATATATATATATATATATATATATATATATATATATATATATATATATATATATATACACACACACATATATATATATATATATATACATATATATATACATATATATATATATATACATATATATATACATATATATACATATATATATATATATATATATATATATATATATATATATATATATATATATATATATATATATATATATATATATATATATATATATATATACATATATATATATATATACATATATATCTTTATTACTTTTATTTTACCATTCTTAACCTGGCTGTAAATGTATCAATTTTAACAAGAATCCCAACCAAGATCCTTTGGTTTTGGAGCCAGCCTCAAGTGGACACTCCAAGTACTGCAGTTTTTTTTTTTTTTTTTTTTTTGTATTTTTGTTTTGTTTTGTTTTGCACTGCCCTTTAACAGTGGAGACTGCAACTTTGCTACATTGTGTGCATCTGCAAATGCCATTACTGTCCAAATCTCCAAAGAAGCATTAGCATGCATAACCCTATCGTCAAATATTGTTTAACAATAGCAATTTTTTTTTTTTTATGAATAAAGGTCTATTTGTCCATAATGTTGTGTTATGTACTGCATTATCAGACTATGTTGTTACTATAATATCCCATTAAAACTGTCTTTATTGCAGTGAGACTGGTTACAGTCAATGTGTGTCTTTGGTAAATTAAAGCTGCATCTTTTAAGGGACTTTGCAGAATGTTGAAGTGGAAAATTATGTTTATGCAAATCAGCTAAGCGAAGCCTCACCATACCCTACTTCTTTTTTTAATCATCCAAAAACTGCATGTTTTTTCTCACAGGTGCACCACCAAAAAGTGTGAGAGCCTTCAATGTCACTGTGCAGTTTAAATCCATGGATGGATATTTATACTGACTTTATGGATTCTGTACTCCCAGGAGCTGAACTGCTGTTACTTGAGACACCATCTCCAATATTCCAACCATATTTGATTTTTCTGCACAAGCCATCAAGGTCACTCTGCACCAGCAGGAGTTGATAACGTGGGCGGATGAAAGTGTGTTTGTGTGAGTCTGTGTGTGCTTTTCATTTGTGGCTATGAAGTCATGGATGTGTATTTGAGTGAATGGGCGCATGGATGATGTATGTTGGGCTTATAGAACATGTTCTTGCCCACGGACAAAAGCCCAAATAGTGTAAGATACAACATGGCTTTTATGTCATACAACAAACCATAACACTGTAAATGAATGCCAAGAAGATAAACCTGGTATGGGAATTAACTAGAACACATTTCACAAGCAAAATATTTACATATAAATTTATACAACATAGTAAACATGTATGCAGTGAGGACATCTATCTGTTATAGCAACAAAGATCCCAAGACAATATGCTGTATTTTACCGTTTTCAAAAGCGCATCCAGGCCTCCTGTTCCCAGCCGGAAAGAGATTGTTACGATGAAGAAATCTAGGACATCTTCTGATTTTGATGATTCAAGGCAGTGATATTACTGCCTGGCTGTGTCACTGAGTAGCTGAGCTGCTCTTTCATTTTTTCTTCAGGGTTTCACCTCAATTTCCTGCTTTATTAGCATTTTTCTCACATGTTCCATCCTCCTTTTTCTCTCAGTAAAAAGAAAAAGACAAAAAAAAAAAAAAAGAAAAAAGAAATGGGGCTGATTCAGCTCCTGCAGACTGGGGCTACTGCCTTGCTAAACTAAGCATGTCTGACTCTGTGTGTGTATGTGTGTGTGTCTGTGTCTATGCCTGTTTGTTTATTTGAGCACAAGTGTTAAGGTGCACACCTGTGTGCATGGTCCCAAAGTCTGCCCCTGCTGTCCTGCTGCGCTGACCCTTCCCTTGGATGAAAGGTAGTTGATAGAGCAGAGGTGTGTAGTGTCTGAGTGTTTGAAGGCTCAGGGGAGGGGTCGAGGGGAAAAATCAGCGTGTGAGGATTATTTCTTTTGCCTGCTTGACCAAGCAGAGATCCAAAGTCTGGTAATACTAGAGCCCTCTCATGCTAACCCGGCATGATTCATGAAAAACACCTGCAAGAGAGTGCTGAAGGCTGTGAGCTCACTGCACAAGCATGCTGTTTCTGCACTGGCATGCATGCATTTCACCATGTGCACAGATGTGGCAGCAATCATTTGTTACTCATGGTTTCCTTATCAGAAGTCTGCACATGCTTTCACTGTTGATTACCAGAAAGTGGAATCAATGCCATGCATAAATGAACATACATCACCAGTATTAACATGTGTGCTAATGCATGAGATGTAAACAGAGGCAATATTACATGCACGTGCATGTCTGTTTGACTAGGGTGGCCAAGCAAGAACATGTACTCGTGCAGGGGTGGCACGAAGTATGTGGGAGCGCATCGCACACTGTGGAGAATATGGAATCACCTATACGCAACAACCACTGGTTTCTAAAAGAGCCCAAAGATATGGGTCACCTTATTAGAAAGGACAAACCCAGCTACTTTTAGTCCATCTAGAAACAAATTCTGTCTTTTTAGAGTATGCAGCCTCTCCATCAGTTATGCAGTGATCTGAGTAGACAGGGATGCTTTAATAATGAGGCTCTGTGCTGATTGGCTGCCTTAGTGTAGACTGAGAGGGTGGGGAGCAGTCTGCGCAGATTAATGGGGAGGCAGAAAAACACTTGCACAAACATGACAAGCACTCCAAAAGAAAGTTTGCCAGTACAGCTTCTTACTTTTTTGCCTGTTATGTGTAACCAAGTGGTCGGACTTGGTTGTTTTAAACAGTCCAAATTGTGGGATTTGGGAGTAGAGTGGTTGATATATTAAATGGATAAATAAATAAAATAAATCAAAACAAAAACATAAAATAGCACCACAATATAGCCAGTATATTGTTATCTGAAACAGAAGAAAAGAGATATTTATCTTGTTTTTTTGCATCCGGTGACAGAGTAATCAGCATGCCAGCTCTAACCTTAGACACGTTTACCCTGCAACACTAATAAAAAACCACAGCAGTGTCAGAGGAGTTCCTGGGGTGTAGTACTGCATGCTTGCGTATGCAGATCACTCCCGTAGTTACATTATTACAGGAGTGAACTGAAATCCCCACATACAAAGCTGTTTTTCCATGAGCATGTATTACCATTTCTGCTTACACATATAATAATAATAATAATAATAATAATAATAATAATAATAATAATAATAATAATAATAAATTTTATTTGTATTGCCCTTTACATCAGAAGATCTCAAAGGGCTACCAGTTAAAAAGAGAAAAGCAATGAAACAAAACAAAATAAAACAAAACAAACAATCCAGAAAAAAAAAAAAAAAAACTAAGCAGAAAAGGGCAGTTAAAAAGATCTAAAACAGCGACAACTAAGAAGAACCAACAGCCTTGTTAAAAAGAAAAGTCTTAAGGTTCCTTTTAAAACTGTCTGTGGACTGTGGAGCCCTCAGGGTATCAGGGAGGGCATTCCACAGACGGGATGCAGCAGCTCTGAAGGCCCTGTCACCCATGGTCCTCAGTCTGGTTCTTGGGGTCTGGAGGAGGTGATTTGAGTCTGTGGAGCGGAGGGAGCGTGATGAGTGTTGTTAGGTGAGAAGCTCTTTGAGGTAGGGGGGGGCATGTCCATGGATGCATTGGTGAGTGAGGAGGGAAACCTTGTATTCGATTCTGCTGGGGACGGGAAGCCAGTGTAGTGAACGGAGGATGGGGGTGATATGGTCATGTTTGTGCACTCTCATCAGGATCCTAGCTGCAGAGTTTTGGATGTATTGTAGCCTTTGCAGGCTCTTGCTAGGGATTGGAAGTGCATTGCAGTTGTCCAGTCTGGAGGAGATAAAGCATGGACCAGTCCTTCAATGCCAACCATCACAGTTAAACAGATGTTTGTAATGATTTTAATATACAGAGACATACATTATTTCCAAAGTGCACAATGAATTGTACCAATAACTAAAGGTTGGCACACACAGGATTCTTCAAACCTTCACACATTCAGAGACCACATACTTATAAAAATACATACAAAAGACGGAGTACCTGGTTCTCCACGCTCAATACATAGAATCTTGCATAGTGAAACGTGACATTGGTGTTAACAAACAATGATGGTTGAACAGGAAAAAGCAATGATGGTTGTTTTCGGACTCTATTTTTTTTTCTCTTTTTTGGGGAGAAAAAACATAATGGAAAAAGTTGCTGAGACAGCAGGGATATGGGCTGTATGATTAACAATGGGAGTTGTTGAGTCAAGTCGTCATAAGTATTACAGATAGATTTCTTGCTCCCTCTTTGGTCAGTCAGCTGAGTCAACACTCACATCTTGATTGGCTCAGCTCTGGTACTAGGGATGAGTACCTTGCACATTTGAAACAATACAGTACTGATGCCTGGTACCTGGCAATCGGTACCGGTACTCAATGGTACCATCTTTCATTACTCTTTTTTTGTGATTATGTGTTTTTTTTTTAAATAATACAATATAAAAATACTTAACATATTTATTTTTCGATGTATAACCTTGCAATGCCGTGTTCATGTCCACCATGGAAAATATTCTACTCTTCCACTCCCACACAGTCACAAGGATGCATGTAGGTACCTAAACATGGTACCTTTTGGTTGTAAGTGAATAGGTACCCGGTTCTTTTGACAGAATTTGGTCGGTACCTATAAAAGTACTTAATTCGGTACCCATCCCTATTTGGTACACATGACATTACACAATCCGTGCGCTTGGCTTCTCTAGGAGTGCTCTACACACTATAGAATTCTTTTGTCCCAAATACTAAACATATGAATTATTTACAGTCTCTCAATCTGAGGCCTTCCTATTGGCTCGGTCCGGGCAGAATCACTTTCAAAACTTTCCACACCACAGGAAAATCACACATGATGTCATTTGCAGACATCAAACAATCTGATATTTGCTGGCTTTGATTGTAAGGGGGAGATCGGGACAAAAATCTGCTCAATTATCCTGAAGTGTGAACCCGCCTTAAATGTGCTTCATGGAGATGTAAATAATTCCATTAGTAGCCTGTTGAATTTGTTCTAAGCAAATGCACTATCTTGTATTGATCACCTCTTTGGGTCACAGCTGGATTTCAGTTGGGAAACCGGCCACCTTCAGCTTTTCTTCAAAATGCCCTTGCTCACAAGACAAGCACTACCAAGACTGAGAAATCTGACAGCAAATACGGAACATGAGAAATAGCAAGTCAGAAAGAAAGATGTGGGAGGGAAAATGACAAATGTATTCAAGTAAGAAAGAGACATGAATAAAATATGAAACAAGAAATAATTACTTTGAAAAACTAAAGAAGAAAGCATCAAACACACACACACACACACACACACATGCAGAATCAGGACAGAGAAAAAGTGTGTGGCTCATTGTAACAGCACAGCAGCTGCCCTTCAGCACAGTTAAGAACAACCGTCTGTTGCTTTCATTCACCTCAACATGAGATGCAGGACCAGCAGCTGAGTGTGGACAATGATTTATAATCCACCTCCCTCCCTCTATTCGTCCTTCTACAAGCTCCCCACCTGTATCCCTCTCTTTGCTTTACAGTGTAATCATGACGGTGTTGCTATGGCAACAATGGCCACTGCAGAGACGATACATGTGCAGTAATCGATCTTTCCATGTAGCTATGACATGTATGTACATATCACTGTCAGTTTGTGAAAGTCCTCACTGAAATCTGGAGCTCAGTGATGTCTTTATGGTATTTTTGGCAGAGCTGTATCAGAAGGGAGAGAAGCAGGAGGAGATGAGGGAGGGAGACGACATGTGACAACACTGTTGGCTGCTCTGTTAGCTGCTCCATGGTGTAGAGACTGAGACTTAGAATATGTGTTAAGGCTTACAGGCTTTACGGTGAGTGGTACAGTTCTTTAAGATTCTCCCCAAACAACAGATTCAACTCAAAGAAAGCAAGTCTCATAACAAAACTGCTTTCTTTATTCCTCTGAGAGGGACATTTCTATGCTGGTTGGATGCTTTAACGCAGACTGAGGGAGGAGGGTGGAAAATGCGTAGGTCATTACAGAGGTGGAAAAACATCAAAGCAAGACAAGTGCTCCAGAAGAAACTGTGCTTCAAATAACAAGTGACAGCTGTTGATGGAGATGAGGCTACAATGTGTCTCTGACCACAGATTAATTCTAAAGAAAGCAATTCTGACAACAAAACTGAATTTTGATCCCCTTTTGGAAACAGAAACAAAGAAAACATTATTTTTGACTTTTAAAACTCAGTCCTTGAGCCAAGATACTTTTCAAGCATTGTTCATCACCCATCCAGTTGCTGTTGGGCACCAATGATGGTCATGACTAAATTATGTCAACACCATTTCAGCAGACTAACATGACGTATTTTACAGCACTGGCACTGAATGCAGTCCTTTTTTATGGAATCTACTGCAAGGCCTTTATGTATGAGTGGCAAAGAAGAGATGGGCTGCATGGTGATGAAATGGTTAGCACTGCTGCCTCACAGCAAGAAGGTCACTTTGGACAAAGTGGGCCTGCCTGTGTGGAGTTTGAATGTTCTCCCCTGATACTTTGCCTTCCACCCACAGTCCAAAAACATGCTTATCAGATCAAATTATTACTTTAAATTGCCTGTAGGTGTGAGTGTGAAAGGTTGTCTGTCTCTGCATGTCTGCCCTGTGACTGACTGGCGACCAGTTCAGGGTGTACTCTGCTTCCCACCCAAAGACAGCTGGGATAAGCTTCAGCCACCCATGACCCTGAATAGGATATGTGGTAGAAAATGGATTAATGAATGAAAAACTGAGATTTTTTTTATACCTATATTATTAGATTAGATTAGATTAGATTAGATTAGGTCAACTTTATTGTCCTTTGCAGGAAATTTGTCTTAGACAGCAGTACTACCAGCCTAGGGCGCAGTATTTTAAATGACAAAATACACATACAACAGTCACATAAGCAAGAGGTCGGCGGCAAGCATGGCTAGAAGTTATTGCGCAAGGATGTTAAAGTGATCGTCACAATGCGCAGTGAAGCTAAGCAGAAACAAGTTAAAAACTGAGTTTTGACGATAAGAACAAAACATGGGTAAAAGTCAGATAATAACAGCTAAAGAACAAGTAGAAGCAGATAATAAGTAAAATATGTAGGAACAAGTTGAAAAAAATAGATAAGAAGTAGAAAATAAAACCATGGATAAAAGTGGAATAATCATAACAGGTCAGTGACCTGATATAGGCTAACAAAAAATATATACACAACCAAGACAAAAACAAAACAACAACACAAAGCGTCCAAAATACGAAAAGTAGCATCAGCGGTACTACTGGCCAAGTCGCCAGCTGAGCAGCGCCACCGGAAGTCGTGAATCGTATATTAGACATGCACCGATTGATCGGTGCCAATTTCCTTAAATTCCCATCCTTACATATGAAACTGATCTTATATGCCTCAGGGAAGGTCGGACAGCCAGCCATTGTTGCTTTTTGCGCTGAGACCTAAAACTCAGGACACTTTATTGGTTGTTTAAGTTAAAACACAAACATTATTTGTATCACAGGTATTGTTCAATGATTTTCAATAAAATAAGATTGGAACATTAAAGGTATATGCTGCAAGTTATAAAATATAAAAGTTGTTATCAGCCCAAATCAGTATCGGCAGGTCAGGCTTTTTTCAAAGACCAGTGATCGGTGATCGGCTAAAAAATTGTGATCATTGCAGAGTTCCATCATC
Source organism: Halichoeres trimaculatus (assembly GCF_033239565.1). Lineage (NCBI taxonomy): Eukaryota > Metazoa > Chordata > Actinopteri > Labriformes > Labridae > Halichoeres > Halichoeres trimaculatus. Next base: position 23,312,456 of record NW_027437192.1, read on the forward strand.
CATCCATCCATCCATCCATCCATCCATCCATCCATCCATCCATCCATCCATATATACAGCCGAAATGACACTAGCCAATCAAAGAGAGGCAAGACATGCATGGCGGATTCATGGATCCATAATGTCCACTGAGTGATACGACACAAAAAGAAAGTTCCTTAGAGTAGGAAGTCACTAAACACGGATGAACATGTTGACCCTACCTCTTTGACCTCCACTTTTTGCAAAGTTTGAAGTGAGTTATTGCGTGTACTCTTATTGCCATGCTGTGTTGAATGTCCTTCCCTCTCAAGCTAGCTGGCTTCCCGATTTCAATCCACAGAGTTTGTCCGCAGGGTTCCTCCCACGCATTTGGATTTCTGATTGCAAATATTGAACTTGTTCCATATTTATGGTTTTTAAATCGGTGCACTCATGACGCTCAAAGTGAAATCGCTCTTGAAAATCCTCACACCACAGGAAAATCTGACAGGATAATCCTTAGAACCATCAAGATGTCATGACTTGCTCGCTTCAGTTAGGAGGGAGGAATCATGACTAAATCAGAGTGGTTATTGTGAAGCGTGTGCCCTGCTGAGTGCTGTGGTATGGGGGAAGTTTTAGTTTGATTTTAGAAATCTGAAAAGCTGTTTGCTGGACAGTAGAAAAAAAACAGTTGACCAGGAGGATAATTGTAAAGGCTGCCTGCAGAAACCATGTTGCACTTCCTAAATCAATATAGAAGACCAACAGATTGTAAATCTGAAGCTGGAGCTGAATCTGGACCCTTAAATAGCCTGTGTCAGCGGCTCAGCTTTGCAACAAGTTCACCAGGGGCTGAAGCTTATCTCACATTGATTCACTTAACTCAGCGCATGCCACCATGGTAAACACTGTGCACTGGTTCAATGTAAATCACCATACAGATGTCCCTGCACTAACATGCTAAACCATGGATGTAATTGTCTGTAATTGATCAAGCCAATGCAGTGCAGTAATCTTGCTTCACTCCCCCTTTTGAATGAATTGTTCTGACCGTCCCTGCATTGATTTCTCTTTGATTGTTGCTCCGTAACTTTACTGGGAGTCCACTGGACTGTAAATCCATCTCCACTCTCATCTTGTTATGGAGCTGCAAGAAAGAAAAGGCTGAGGTGGAAGACAGAGGGTGAGGAGGTGGAGGGTGGAACGGCAGACAGAATGACTGTGCGGCGTGGGAGTTGGAAGATTTGAAAATATCTAATAAAGGAAAGAAAAACGGGGAAAAGGGGGACAATTTGAGGCTGAGAATGAAAGTGAAATGAAACAAAGCCAATTTGGTAGTTTGGAGGTATAGCAGGGCTCGTGTTGATCTATGCGGGTATATGTGAGTGTTTATGAGTGAGGCAAAAACAGCCGTCAGCCTGTGGGGCCGAGAAAACTAGATTCTAAATCCATTTTGAGGGCAAACAAATGACCTCTAGGCCACCAAAGTCAGGCACACGCTGTCCTGCACAAACCTGATTCAACTTCTCTTTTCATATCTGGTGCTGAGAGAGTAAGAGGTGAGGGAAAAGTGTGTGTGTGTGTGTCTGTGTGTGTGTGAGAGAGATGGAGTGGGTCTGTCTGTCCAGTAGCTTATAAAAAGTCCATTATAGCGCACTTCTATCAGTTTGGGCTCTCCCAGATGGACCCTGGAGTAAATAGACAGCACCAGAGAGCTATAAGCTCAGATTTGATATACGGCTGAGAAATAGCAGTGTGTGTGTGTGTTTGTGTGTGTGCGTACTTCGGACAGTGTGCATTCAATCATATGCGCTGCTCTGAGAGAGCTGACAGTCGTCGATTGCGAACATTTCCGTGCTTCTGTTTTGGTGCGTGCCTTTTACTTAACACAGCTGTTTTACCATATAAGCATATGTGCTCCCATGCCACACACAAACACACACACACACACACAAATGCACACATAAAGTCTTCCCAGCAGGCTTAAATCCCGGCTCAGTCTGACAAAGGAGCCTGTGGCTCTAACTGGCTCGGGCCCAATCCTCTTCCCCAGCCTGCTGCTTTGTACGGCTCAAAACCGCTTACCCCACAACGTTTATTTATCAGCCATATTTACTTCCTATTGTGTAAGGTGTGTGGGTGTGTCTCATCATATCTTTGTGTGCCACATCAAGGTATATATCCAAGCTTTGGTGCCACTGTAATTGGAAGCGTCCAGACGTTGAATGTGCAATGTTCACGTCTTCACACTCATGTTTGTATATGAAGGGTTTCCTGCTGCTCATTGCATTGAGTTGAGGAGGATGACAAAAGCCCCTGCCTGCTGAGTGATAGCACTCAGCAGGCAGTGAATGGGACTTTGTCCATCTACATGCTACTTTATCAACTGTTTGTTTGTCTGGGAGAAAGGGAGGAAATTGCCTGGAGCAGAAGAAGTGGTTGTGATGGGTTTAGAGCCACTGCGTTATTCTTAGCAGTTGGAGAGGCAAACAAATCAAGCAGTTATCCTCAGATAACCAGCAAACCCTTAGACTGTGTGGGATTCTTGTTTCAGTTTCTGTAATGCATTCCACAGAAATGGACTCACTTAAACAAAGGACCAGAAATCCGATGCGTTTTTTACCGGCATTTTCCATTTCATTAACTTTTGTGGTTGAGATATTTATGGAGCTAAAACTGTCACAAATTGATCCTGATCTGCAGTATAATGCCTGTCTTTGCTGACATTTATGAGCAAACACAACAGAGCAGAAGCTAATATTTGAGTTTTTCATGATTAATCTTCCAACGGTTGTCATGATTAACCAAAACTATTTCAGTCAGTGAACTGGTCGTGTGGGTGAAACTTAATTGCAGCAGCAGAAATTTCCTCAGGTCTCATAAATTCCCACAGATTTAACATACATGCAGACACGACAATGAAAGATCGCATGCTGGGAAAGTGGTGGAGCTGCAAGATGAAGTGTGGAGCAGGCCCAGGGCTGGGATGGGAATTAACTGGAAATGTCAGAGCTTGAACTGATCAGCACATTGGAAGGATGTTTGTAAATAAGTTGTTTGTCTTTTGGTTGTTTCCTCCATCAAAATAATTCAAAGCAATCAATTTTTAGACAGTAAACGAATATGTTCTCAAAGCTGCCTGGTTTCCACCACAAACACTGCTAAAACTCCTCTCGTCAGGCTCTCCAATGACATTATGATATCCCCGAACACAGGAGAATGTATAGTTTTGGTGCCCCTTGATATTACCCATTTTATTTTGTAGATCACAGCATTCTGAGTCACAGACTTAGATACAGGCTTGGCCAGAAAGTTTTACCCATTGTATATCTCTTATTTGTTGGCTTAGCTTTCGTCCTAGAAACTTAAAATTTTGGCATAAGGCATAGCTTTTGGTGTACCTGAGTTCATTTGTTTACTCCTAATGATTGTGGAGTATGGCAACGAAGGGTTAGCGCGACCAGATTGTGGCCTTGAAGGAAGCTGGACTGACAACAATGCAAATCATGAAAAAGGTGAATGTTTGTCGTAAGACTGTCTACAATGCCATGAAACGATACAAGGAGACTGGCAATACCACCAGCAAGTCAATCCCTGGAAGAAAACGTTCAGTCTGGACCAAAAGGGTTGTTGAGATGGTGAGGAAGAGAATACAAAGGAATCCTCGCAGGATCATGAGGGTAACAGCACAGGAAGTGAACATCTCAAGAACTTCACTGAGAGAAAACGTCAAACAGGATTTCGGAGTGAAAGCACTAAAAATGCAACACAGACAACTGATTTCAGCCGCTTCGAAGAAAAAACAGCTTGAGAGGGGGAAAATGATGCTGCAGGAGGCAGGCAGTGGTCAATTCCCAGAATGACAGGGTTTATACACATAGTGCACAGCACCTACCTGAAGGCTGCAGAACTCATGTTCGTGGTCAGGAGCCAGCTGGAGTCATGGTGCGGGCTGCTGTTGCATCTGATGGCTCAAAGTCTCCTTTGGTCTTCATTCAGGAGGGTGTGAAAGTGAACAGCCAGGTGTACCTTCAAATGCTTGAAGAAAAAGTGTTGCCTTGGTGTACCAATGCGTTTGGAAACCAGTATGTCTTCATACGGCGATGGTGAACCAGCTCACACATCCAATGTCACACAAGCCTGGTGCAAGCAGCACTTTCCTGGCTTCTGGGACAAGAACATGTGGCCACCGTCAAGTCCGAACATCGATCCAATGGACTTCGCGATCTGGTCTATCCAGGAGAGGGAGGTCTCCAGAGTATCTCACAGCAGTGTCACCGCTTTGAAGACAGCTCTGATGAAGTCATGGTCAAAACTTGATGCAGAGACAGTGCCAGGTCGTCTCCAGGCTATGATAAAGGCAAAGGATGGCCATATTGAGATGTCTTGGGTCCTGTCCTATTTTCTCTTTATGCTTACTCTGGACCATTTCATCAGCACACTTGTAGTTATTAACTTGTATGCAGATGATATTCAACTGTATCTACCATGAATCATGACACTGATGAACTCATTAATCCAGCCGTCTCACTGCCTTCAAGGACTGAGTGAATGGCATCCTTCTTCAGTTTCAAACTTACAGTGCAAAGTTTCTCATCATAGCTTTGAATAGCAATACTGAGAATACCAGCTCCCTTTCAACTTCTATCAGTCTAATTTCAGCATTCTTAATGTCTGGTAAGGCTACTTTGTTTAAACTGCATATTTAACTCTGGTTTATATGTCTCAGCTGAAAAGCACAGTGATACTGAAATGAGTAAGTCCTCTTTTCATTGTCCACATTTAATCAAAAGCCTTCTGAAAGACTTTCAACTAGGTTCAGCAGGTCACCTAACATCCCTGTGATCTTATTTTGCTCACATCTCACCTGTAGATTGCTCAGGTCTTTTTTATCAAAGTACTTGTTGTCTCCTGTGTCTGACCCAAACCAAAGGGCGATTGTACTTGTGAATTTGTCCTTCTGCCTTTGAAACATCATTTCATTGTAAATATGCTGTACTGTTTCTTCCTACGCTTTGGAAAACAGCTGAAAAACCTTTCTAAATTGACCTTTGACCATCTGATTTATGCAGCTGCAGTTCTTTTCATTCCCTGCTTTAGAGTCATTTTGTTATTGTTGTTGTTCCTTGATTATCATTTTTAATGAGGTGTTTGGTGACCTCACTCTGTAAAAGGTTCTAAACCAAATGAACTTATTTACTTACTTACATAAAAAGCTGGAACCAGCAAATGTTTGACATTTTGACTTGAAATTAACATTTGACCAACAATTTTCTTTCAATAGAAAGACGATTAGCAGCTCAAAAACATTACAGGGGTCAGTATTTTTTACCCAAAATGTTTGGTAAGCTGATAAAGCTTCTTTGCATTTACCACCCCAGTTCTTTTAGACAAAGATACAGCTCAACTCAGCCAGTTAATGATATGCTGTATTGTTTAAGTAGCTGTGATAGGTAGTTAACATCAAGGATGGGTTTAAGAGTCTGCAAATGCCTCAATACAGTAAATCCCACCAAATGACACTAGCTCTTAACATTGTATAGTCCATTACAGTCTTTGTACCAATCTTTATAGCTGCCAGTTTGAATGTCAGTACTTAAAACTCCTAATTTACATCCATAGGTATGAATCAAAGTCCAGCATTTACACTTTGCCAATCACAGGGTTATCGTGGTTAACTTTTTTCCCCATAAAGAGGAAGAGACTGCTAAAAGGGGTTGACAAGATCAAGGATGACTGGTCTACTTCACGGTTTTATATCTCCTCTCTCCAGCGTTGTCATTAAATCAACTGCATAAAGGCAGGTTCAGAGGAGCAGTTATTAGCAGATCCTGGCTTGTGACTTCAATGCCCTTACATTCCTGTATTTATGATAACCCATCATTTTATACCTTTAATGGACCACATTGCATTCTTGAGCTGTGATCTCTTCATTTGTCTGGGGCAGATTTTTAAACTGTTTTCCTTTCAGTCACACAGTCAAATGACACTAAAGCAGCAGACTCACGACAAGCAAAATATCACAGCTCCACCTCTGCTGCTGACCAATCATAGGCTTATCGACCCTAACCTCTATTGGAAGTGATACTGGCGACTATAGATGGGAAATAGATTCCCCCTGGAGATGGAGAAAGAGCTGAAATGGTAGAAAAAAAAGCAGGGATAAGAGAGAGGGCAAGAAGATTTGATGAAGTGTGTGATGATGTATCCATTAAAGCGCAGTCCAGAACATTAAACAATATAGTGGGGTTGGTAAAGGTCAGTACTCTCGAGAGGGTTTATCCATATTGATCTCTCCTTTCGATTCTGCCAGACTCGGCACCGGTGTCCCTCTAAATCCTATACTGTGCTGCAGACCAAACCGAGAAAGAGACAGATGAAAAGCAGGAGGGAGATAGCCCGAAAAAGTAGTCCTCACTGGTCATTTTATTTGAGACATTACTTCTCTCTCCTGCTTCACTGACCTCTATGTCTCAGAAGCACAGTCCTCACTAACACTGAGCTTTATTTGTGTCAGATTCTGCCAGAAAATGGAATTGGAAACTCACAGCTCTGTCTTTTTTTAACTCTTAAAAATCCACAGCTTAACAACTTGATGTTATCCAGCTTGTCCATGCAGAGGACAAGCTTTGCTGTAAACAGGCATCGAACACTTGGGATGAGTGCATTGAACATAGTTCCTTCATCATGAAACATGTCCCATGTGTCCCTGGTTGATGTCAGAGATGTCTCTGTGACTCACCTACTGAAGTAGGGTAATTGCATGGTAGGAGCTACGTTTTCATCATCCAAGGTCTGTGATTGCGTAATGGTTGCACTCCTAACCCTTGGGAGTGAAGACATTAGGTTAACACCCACCTTTAAGTTAATGGTACGAGCTTGCTAATGCTTGTGCTTTTGCTGGAACTTGTGTGACACGCAAACTATTGAAGTGAGTTATTCATTTGAGAGGAGCTTGGTTTTGAATCACTTTGAAAGTTTTGAGTTGCAAGGCAAAGTTACATTGATTGACGAGCTACTGCCACACTTGGTGGGGCTCCTTTTTGTCTGTAATACAAATATATGGTCTAACTTAGTTGGTTTGAAACCTGACTACTTTCGCTTGGTCTAGCCATTGAATGAATACAGAGTGGACAGCGTGGCTCTGCCATTTATGGTACGTATGTACGGTTTTGAAGCCAAAATATCTCCGTCACAGGCGCAGCCATTGGAGCAGTTGTGCAGCCAGAGTCCGCGCAGTAGACTGTGAGGGACTCTGGCGAATCTGAGTGGAGCTGGGTGACAAAAATAATATTTTCTTTCTTTCGAGAGTCTAATCACTTCTTGACTCTACCTTCTGGCATATTTTACAATCCACGAGAAAAAAAAAAATACACAAGAAAAGCAGCTGTCAATCATTGTCTCTTGTAGCCAATAAAAACGAAACTTTCAAGAACAAAGAGGACTTGAATACAAGGCAGCCAAATGATATTTTCAAATCACCACAAAAATCGGACGTGAGACACATTTCTATGAGGTGTATTCATGTTTTAAAGTTTGACCACAGCCCATCTGGAATGACAGGAGAGATGGATTTTTTGACCTATACTGCAGCCAGTCACTGGGGTGGGGGGAGGGGCGAGCTATGGGTCTAGTGCAGGGCTATTCAATGAAAAATTTGGTCTGGCCAGATTTTCAGACTAATTTTTCAGACTAATTTTCTTTCACTAACACTGAATTTTTCAGTGTTAGTGAAAGGAACCCAAATTCCAATCTCTTGGCAGCTGCTTTCAGGCTGCATGTGGCCCGCGGGCCGCTAATTAAATAGCACTGATCTAGCGTATACCGCCATAGTTTTAAATGAGAGATCAATCAGTCCAAAGTTGTCTGTTTCACATTCGGCTAAACAACATCTTTGTAAATATTTTGATTTCAAAGGTCTGTCTGTGCTGTGCAAGCACAAAGTAAAATAGACATTTTTGTTCTGCATCAAAGCTCTGTGCACATTTTTAGCTGACTATGAAATAGACTAAAATTAAAGCCTATGCCTCTGTGCTGCCAACACAACAGAGCCACTTCTTCTTTATAGTTTTACTTAATGTTTGTTGCCACTGCCACTGGGTTGGTGTCAGGAGGGGTGATTAACTTTATGCCTCTGAAAGCTCATTTCCCACTGTCTCCTGGGTAAAGCACTACAGTTTTACTGTTAAAAGAAAGCAGAATGAGATTCATTTGTCTGAAAAAAAAAACTACTTATGAATGCACAGGACAAGATCAGCAAAGTGATACGAGGTTTTCGCACAGAAGCTTTAGCAGACTCCACACTTTTTTCATCTTTTTTTGGAATGTGAAACCTTTGATGCTCACTTTCTCTAAACCTCCTACAAGCTAGTTTGAACCTTTTAACTCAACGTGGAGCAGTGATATGGCGGTAATGATGAGGTGTATAAGCGTAGTATATAGTGAGCCAGGGAGAGTTCAGCCAGGCAGCGAGAAATGCAGAAATGCAAGCCACAAATATCTAGAAGCACTCTATCCTTGTGCAGGGTTTAACATTTTTCATGTGAAATATTTTACTGTAAAACCTGCAGCGAAGTGAGTGGGTGTTTGCACTGTGTGCTGACCCTGGGAGGGCTCATGAAACTTGTAAATCCTGGGGCTGTTTGAGTTTATATCCCTTCTCTCAGTTTGATTGTAACATTACAGGCGATGGTGCCCGTCTTTTTTAGACAGTATTTAATCTTTTTTTTAAATTTTCTTCTCAAATATCTCCAGTGCACTGTTGCACCCCTTGATAATTTAAGTTTGTTTCAAAACAAAGTGAAAGTAGCCACCCACATAAATACTCATAGACAATACCCCATCCCAAGGCTTTGGCTGACTGCAGCAGCACAATCTAAACGGCAAAAAAAAATAAAATAATAAAAATAAAAAAAGAGACACACACAAAATAAGAAAAACAATTTTGTTGTGTGTTTTGTGATGAAGGTTTGTTCTTTTCAAATTTAGCACAGGTTTTCTTGAATAAAAAAAATCAAACAAAGGAAGAGGTGAGAAAAAGAAGAACGCATCAATAAAAGAGTGAGTCCCACATCCCCAGCTGGTGGCGATGGGTTTTGGCAATCATAAAAGAATTAGAGCAATCTTCCCAAGCATTCAGGCTTTTATGTGCGTTTATGTGAATACTGGAGAATGCCCCGTGCGTCCATTGATGTGTTTATGTTCCCTCGATCACCCGCTGATAGAGGCTAATGCGAGGAAATTTCAGTGTCAATCACTTTTGTGCTGTGTAATGTAACACACACACACATATAAAAGGGAAAGAAAGAAGAACACTGTATGTCTCTGCTTACTTGTTTTAATGCATCTGCTGGGATAGGAAAAAAAATTCCCACAGGCACCATGTACCCTTGTGAGAACGATCTGCTAAATCAAAGATTGTTTCCCCTGCCGAGGGAGTTGATTAAGTCTTGTGTTGGTGAAACTAAGCCTATAAATCCATTTGCACAGATCAGAATGGCTCACTCTCATGCCTCCTTATGTTTGTACCAATGGAGATAAAACAAGCGCAGATATGTTGCATGATTTCCCTTTCTCCATGCTCTCTCTCTCTCTCGAGGCATCCACTCTGAATTCTTCCGGTTTAGTCATATACACAATACATATATAAACAGCCTCTTTAAACTTTTACTCTTTGCTCAGTCGTGACATTTCATTTTAACATGTATAGACTTTTATTTACACTTTGAGTTTTCCATTCAAGCCAAGTAGCTTAAAGGAATCAGCTTTCCTCTGAGATTATTCAGCAAACATAAAATTCTGCGATGTGTTTGAGCACGATGTGTACTGAAATGTATCAGTGTCTTCTTTAAATATTCTGCTACAAGTATCAAGCCAAAAGATTGTAGGCGTATGTAATTTATTTTGCCAGAGTCGTGTTCTGGATGTACTGAAAACTTGCCTTTTGGACTTCACTGGATGTACATACTAGCAGAGAACGCTTGTTTGGTTTACATTCAACACCATGTTTTTATGTGTAGGCACAGACCTATAGGCACTGTAGTAAACAAACTGTGCATCCACTTTGCAGTATGTTCAAACTAAAACTCTCACTGTGTCATAGTATAAGCAACATAATACGATCTGTACAAAGAAGCTGGAACAAAGGAAATAGATGTATTCTTGTCTTTTCCAGACGCATATGATGATGACGACCTGAAGGTGAAGACCCAAAGACCAAGATCAGCTGACCAGCCAGGTGTGTTTCAGGCACAAACAGGTGAGTAATGAGAGTGTGTGTAGCCCCTCTCGCACATGAACTCCCGACAGTTTCTGGATATTATCAAGATGTCTGGGACCTGATCTGTAGATGCTCTGATTGGTCAAGGTGAGGGAAGAGTTATCAAATTAGTCCATGCAGAAAGAAGAGGTCTATGTAGCCCCGTTTCAACCAAGCAGTCCAGTTTAGATCAGTACTGTTTGGTACGGGTTCAGCTTGGTCCTGTTTGCGTTTCCACAGCCAACTGTGCCCCTTTGTGGTAGGTGGCGTGTAAGCCGGACGCCGATAGCTGCATCAGTTAGATAACAGCGTGATGCCATAGCAGCGCGACACAGTGTACCCTGCTCATAAATCCAACAAAGAAGAAAAACGTGACATGGTAAACTTATGGGAAACATCCAGTAATTTGTCTTCTTTGTGATTGGCATGTGGCTCTTTGATACAAAGCGCAATCAAGCTTTTTAGACTGTGTGCCACCAGCATTAATATGGCCGCTGCTGCATTGTAAGTAGGGATGGGTATCGAAGCAGGTACTTTTTTAGGCACTGACCGAATTCTGACAAAAGTACCGGGTACCGATTCATGTAAAGTCAAAAGGTACCATGTTTAGGTACCTAAATGCATCCTTGTGACTTTGAGGGAGTGGAAGAGTAGGCGATTTTCCATGCTGGACATGAACACAGCATTCCAAGTTTATATAATGAAGAATAAATATGTTAAATTGAAAAAAATATATATTCTATTATTAAGCAAATTGATATTTTTTACCACATTAACACACAAAAGTATCGAAAATTGGTACCGTTGAGTACCGGTATCGATTACCAGGTACAGGACATTGGTGCCGTATCGTTTCAAATGTGAAAGGTACCCATCCCTAATTGTTAGTGACAATTCTTTTGACCATTCAACTGTCTGCAGTGTTTTAGCTCCACCCTCTGGTATCGACTTAGTAGTCTGGCACTCCTACGGTGGTTATTTGGGGATCTATCCAAGCGGCAACCTCCAGTCTAAGAATATGAGACAACACTGAAGTGCTAAGATCTGCTGTTTCTCAAGTGTTCACTTGAGGCCGGAAGTCAGATACACACCAAGTTAAAAAAAGCCATTTTCAAAACAGAAATTAATCTATTTACAGCCTGGTTCAAAAAACGTCTCCTGTCTGAATCGCTAAGTTTACTACCAGCACCCACTGTACGGGGGTGAATTTTCTTCTAACTCGGCCGTTCAGAGGATATTAAGATCGCGAGCTCCCCCAATAAGAGGCACAGCTGAGGGTCACGTGATCAACAGGCGCCCTATGGCTGTAGGTGAAGCCCTTGCCACTACCAATATGGCCGCTATAGCCGATGTGCTTCATTTTCCGTTTCAGAAACAGACGGGTGACGTCGGCGAGACTACGTCCATGTTCTGCACAGTCTGTCCCTGGATCAGCCAGGGGAATCGCTGTAAAATGCGTGCTGTGCCGAGAAGAACCAAACTGAACTGCTTGGTGGAAACAGGGCTTATTTTTATAAGCTTAATGATTACAATAGAAAGGGTCACAGATTTACTTTGCATGCCCTGAAAGCAGAATACTCTGCTCAGGGTCAGTGTGAGCAAATCTGTGTGTTTTCATTACACCTACATCTTTTTTTGGACGTCAAGAATTACCCAGGAGTGAAGTGGATGTGTAAGAGGGGCTTATGTGGAGAGGTGTGTGTTTCATATGACCTAAACCAATGATGCCAATTTAAGTTCTATGGGCTGTTTGTGCAACTAAACTACAAAATAGGTTTGTCACTAAGTAATTTGAATAGATTTTTGCTTTTGAGATACCAAAGAACCACAGGGAAGCTGTTTTAGCTGTCAATAGCAATGTTTGAAAACTTCAAAGTAAGACATTTAATGTGTGTGACAATAAAGCCTTACATAATTTAGAAGATTAGCAATGACACACTAAAGAATTCATGCTGTAATACATGAATCAACTGAGAGTGTCATTTTATGCAGATGACTCAACCGTATACTGTACATACATGATTTAAATAGTTGGCTGATTTACCCACACAAGAATGCACAATTATTTCATATCTTGCACACTCATAAACCCTTCCCATAGAGTAGAAGTGGGAGTCCCCGCCATGAGGGAAACCCCCGGCTCCATCTTGTCCTTCCCCTCAGTTTAGCCTCCACCATCTCGCTTCGCCCCATTCTTCAGTTTCCTGCAGGCATGTGTGAGGAGCTTAAGCTCTGACTCACGGCATGTTAATGAAGATGTAATGCGATTAACGGACATGCAATTAATTTGATTTCCTTCTTTGCCATGTGATGATGCCTCCATCAAAGGACACAGCACTCATAAACAATTTAGAGGGAGAGGAGCAGAATGATTTAACTCCTTGGTGACGTTCAAGGGCGTCACTTAGGAGAGAGCAGTGTACAGTCTCTCAAAAACAACTGAACATAGTCACACACACAGATGTGCTTGTTAACTTTACCACTGTAATAAGATTTAGAGCCTTTAATTTTAACTATAAGTGGTGAAATTGTGTTACCATAATCCTATGAACATTAATGCTACCATTAAACACGATCTTGTTCCGGATGAGAGCTTCATTCCTCTAAAAACTTCATTTTTACACATTTATTTCATTAAAAGCCCTAAATCAATTAATCACATGCACAAATCACATATTTCCCAGAGGAACCGTGAGTATATAAAGATCAAGAATCTAAATGAAGCAATCTTACATCCAACATGTGAAGAAACCGAGCTGGTTTAGAGTCTTAGAAAATCTCTCATTCCTCAACACGAAGAAAAGACATCCTCTGACTTCACAACCCGGCTCTTTCATCATCCGTCTGACAGGCGCACACTTTTCCCTCGACAATTGTATAGATTACGATTTTGTTTGTCTTTTTTCATTGCAGTGATATTGCGATGGTGTCATAGTCATCTGAGGGAGCTTTCAATTTATTTCAGTAAATAAAGAGCAAAGACAAACCAAGAGTTGCTAACAGGAATCAATAAAGAAAACATGTTTTGATGCTTTCGGTGGCGGGTGAATTGGAAGTGAAATATAGCCAAGAGGTGTCAGATACATCTTGTTTCCATGATGTCTTTGTCGTCCCTTTAAACTATGAGTCCTTAAAAAATAAAAGAAAATTTGTAGTGAGAGTTTTAGACGGTAAATGTGGGAACTGTACGGTTGTATCATCATCTCATGGATGGGTGTGATGTTCCTCTTGCAGAAAACACGTATCCATGCTGCCACAAAAAACTTAATCAGAGTGAAACTCACTGTGTCCATCTCTGTCTAACTCTTCAGGTGACCCAGCAGCCGAGGAGTGGTCGCAGTGGAGTGTGTGTTCCCTCACATGTGGGCAAGGCTGGCAAGTGAGGACACGATCGTGTGTTTCTTCTCCCTATGGGACTCTGTGCAGCGGTGCCCTGCGGGAAACACGCATGTGCAACAACACTGCGTCCTGTCCAGGCGATCCTGGGATCATAGGCTCAGGTACGTTGAAGCCAACATTATCGTGGCACTGACTGGATTCTACTCCTCTGTTGCAGTAAAGATGCTCTATTTATATCATGTGCGCTTTGATGGCAGAATAATAAAGGATTCAAGGTTAGGTCTTGGAATCTGTAAATGCCTGGTGACATCTCAAGGATACCTGCAGAGCATGCCTGGATGTACAGCAGCAATGATTAAATGTCGAGAAACATTACGCAAAATGTTTTGCAAAATGTGGACCACATACAAATACATTATTTGCAGCTTTCCCAACCTGGATTCAAACTTCTGGAAGCCTTTTCTTTTAAAAGTGAAATGTCGCTTTAAATGAAGGCTTTCTGCTCAAATCCTGTCTCACCCATGCGGCATTTACTTGCCTATTTACAACGTGCTAAGAAAGCTGCAAAACCGAAGGAAATAATGACAGTGTGAAACTCACTTCTGAAGGAGGTGGGCGGTATTCACACACCAACACACACAAAATTACACACATCACATGGATCTGCTCAGCCAAAACGCAATCTATCCTTGGTAGAGCAGAAAAAAAAGTCCCTCCAGTATGAGAGTGTCATTTTGTCACTTTAATTCACACTACTGGCCAGCTGAGAGAGGGAAAGTGAAAGATACAGACAGACGGACATGACACCTGAGCTGATGTCAGTAAGTCTATTAGACATGTCAGAGCTCAGAAGTTCAAACTTTCTGACTTCTCTATCTTTAGCTCCTCTCCACTCTCACTTTTCTTTCAGAGCTGTGCTCTTTCTTTTTGGTGTATTCACATAAATAATACATATCTATTTTGGTCTTGATGAAGAGCTACACATGAGAAAAAAAAACATTATTCCAAATAGGCAAGTGTTTGAGGATAATCTTATCGATAACTACTGTGTGCTTGGTTCTCTTTTGGTAATCCTAAACAGAGACTTTATATGGACTGACAGGCTGATGTATTCCGCTCTACACTTCCTTCAAAAAGGCAGAACTAAATAAGGAGAATGATCTCCATCTTTCCTTCCCTCCAGCAACACAAAACACAATTAAGCCAGATCAAGTCGCCGAGGGAACTTGTGCATCCTGAATAATATGACTCTGCTCTTGATTGATTGCTGGTGTGGGCCTTTACTGGATGAAATTCTGAAGTGCCGTCTGTTCTGCTCTGATTTGATTGCAATGATTGCAATTGAAGTGAATCTTGGACGGCATTGCCTCCCTCCCGTCTGGCCTCTGTTCTACTGCTAATGCTCTGTCCTGAACCATTGGACTTAAAAGAAGACAGCCCTTTTAGGAAAATCAGACAGTGGATTGGCCAAATTACAGTAAAAAGTAAATATATTTATAATATTTGTTATTATTACTATTATTATTCACCCTTTGTGTTATACCTACATGTTTACATGTTGCTTGAGATAGAAGGAAGTTGGGGCAATACATACCAGGGTTTTTTTGTTTGTTTGTTTTTTTAATAAAAAAAAATACATAAATAATAACATTTTATTTATTTATTCATTTATTTATTTGTTTGTTTGTTTATTTAATTAATTAATTTCACCTTTATTTAACCAGTTTAGTCCCATTGGCATTAAAAAAAAAAAAAAAAAAAAAAAAAACTCTTTCAAGGTTCAAGGAAGACCTGTAAAACCGCAAAGTTACAGACAGGAAATGCAAAGGGAGACCAAGTACAAGTCATAAAACACAACATTATGGATCAAAATAGAGCCACTTATAAGTGTTGGGCTCAATTGTTCAAAACAGACCTCTGTAGCTTTCTCTAGTTCCAGTTTAAAGCTAGAAGCTTGAGTTAATGTCCACACTGCTAGCATGTCACAGCTGGATCTCTGTCTGCACCCCCGGTGCTTTCTAATGCTACCCTCACATTATAAGACTTTGAAAAGATTTGGAAAAGACTCCTAGAAACTTTCAGCTCACACCTGCTCACATCTAAAGACCAGTTTTAGTCTCACCCTAGTCTCAGACTGAGATTTTACCAAGACTGTGAATCTTGCAGGATCACTGTTTACAAGACTTAACTCCACCATTCGCTCCTCTTTTTCTACGGTCCATTTTCTCCGTCGCTCCTCCATTGCTTCCATTCCTTCATATCTGCCTGGTTTCCTGTTTACGCTTTCGTCAGAGCTCATCTATTGGTTGTTGATCGTGTGACGTCACTGCGACTTCCGATAATATCAAACATGTTTGATACCATCGCAAACCAAAGACTGGGAAAAGACTGACATGAAACAGCGCAGATTACTATCTCACACTAAACGATCGAGAGCACGTGCGCGCGCCACGACTCCAGTAAAACTCCAAGATTTATTAAAGATTTTCAGGTTTTAGTCTGAGACTGTGAAAATCGTTTGGTGTGAGCCCAGCATTAGTTGTACTGTGAGCAGTGTGTAACTTAAGCTTTTCAATAAAAAGCAATGTTTACACAAGGGATGAATTGGAATTTTTAACAAATTGAAATGAAAATAAAGAGTTACAAAGTAAAAAAAAAAAAAAAAAAAAAAAAAAGGTTTTCTGGGGGCTGGTTATAAAATGGTACAATGGCCATTTGAGGGCTGAAAGCCATCAGAACTGGAAAAAAATAAAATGAATGTCAATAAGTTTCAAGGGACCATATTGTATTTATGCTTGCTATGCCTACACAGTGCATAGACTATGATAAAGTTTGCACTTTGCCTCGCTATGTCAGTTTGATACGTTAAGCTTTCCACTTTGAGTTGAGCAATGCCGTCATTGTATGCTGTACCCAGAGCAGTCGAAAGAATCAAGCCTGAGCCAGATACGATATCAGACAGTCTACTCCACCAGCCTCTTTTTCAGCAAAAAATGACAGACTGACCTCTCTCTCTACGACTCTGCAGTGTTTGGGGACTGACAGTCGACTGTCATAGGAACATGTCAGAAAAGCTTGCATTGTCGCTTCGCTGCAAGAGAGGAGGGAAGCACAGCCTGTTGTTCTGGTTGGCAGGCAGAGGGGTATTCTCCAGGCAAACCTCTCAGCACCATAAAAGAGTGCATCACAGGAATACAGCACCAGTGTCTTTCATTCATGGGTATTTTAATAATGGGAATTTGAAGAAAGGATGTTGAATAGGAAATCAGGGCTCACAACTTCTCTTGGGATGGATAACTCAAAGAGAGAGCAGAGACTTAACTTTGTAAATGTCAGAGTGTGGTTGTTGGGATTAAGCTACAAAGTGGAGCCCAGTTATTGGACAAGACTTACCAATAATTGCCAAAAACAACTGAAAGGGCATGCTATGGACCATCAGCACTACATACAAGGTCCCATATTTTGCTCCTTTTCTGCAGTTTAATATGGATCATTGATGTCTTCATGAAATGATAGTGACATGTTTTGGTCCAAAAAGCCAATAAATCAAGCACAGCAGTATTGTTTCCTGGCTCTCATAGCCCCTCTGTTCAGAATGCTCTGATTTAGTGGGTGTGACCTTCTGCCCCGCTCTTCTGCGCCACTGAGAGCGGTGCCACGAGCTCCGAGTGCACAATATTTAGAAAACAGCGAAGCTCTTAAATCGTAACATTGCAGGCTAAAACAACAGGCTAACTGCAGCTAAAGTTAGAATCCTGAAGCTAACACAGAGACAGGGGGGACACTGAAGAAAAGCTCTTACATCTGCTCCACAGCACACAGCATTTAAAATACTCACATTTCCAGAGTCAGAGGTTTGTTGGTGGATGGTTGGTAATGCACCTGGATTCAGGACCAGTCTATTCACTAGCCCTCTGTTGTACTGTCCAAAGTTGGGAAAGCATTCAGCCGTGAAGTGACTAACACACACATGCACAGTTTTACTGAGTGTAGCTGGCACATTTCCTTGATAAATGCTGGATTGAAATCTAGCTATGTCAGTTTGATACGCTAAGCTTTCCACTTTGAGTTTTTGTCATTCAATATCACATTTTGTGGGGGGAAAGTGAAAGACCCATGAATTTCCCTAAAAGTAAAGTGATTTTTGCATAATATGAGACCTTTAAATTAATTCAAGATCAGTTAAATAACACCGGACTCTTAAACAACCATAAAACAGAAGTATAAAAGTGTTGAATGATGTATAGAAGGATTGTAAAAACAGGGCCAAGGTCCCAAAGATGCTCAGTCATCCCTTTATTCATCCACAAACGCAAGTCCGACCTCCTAAGTTCAAGTAGCTACTACTTCTGGGGGGTGCAAAAGAGGTGTTGGATGTCATGCTGACCTTAGTTTCAACACCCTGTGCACCCCAAGCTCCTTGAAGCTTCCTTCTGTAGCAATGCAGCCTGTAAAGTAGCATCTGGATGGTGGCTTCGCTTGTATGTTCTGAGCAGAAGGCCTCCACATTAAACTTTCATGGTTTTGATGAGTGCTGATTGTGTTGTTCATGTTTGTGTCAGCATCGGATGTGGGTGTCGTTTCAGCTTTGTTCTCCATGATTTAAGCATCATTTAAGTGTCATTAGTTAGAGTGCTCTGCTAATTTGTCACATAATTGCACTGTTCTTTTTGCTCGTTTTCTCTGTACGAGTTTCAGAAGTTTGTCTGAAATGTCCATGAAAATGAGTCATTGTGTACCTTTGCAGCACATGAGTGCGTTCACATATGAGTGAGGAGTCACTCAGTGCTTACTGATGCATGTCAGCCCCCCGTAAACTCATTGAAATAACTGTGAAAAAACAAGGGAAGCGAGGGGAACATTCTCCATCCCTGTCGGTGCATATGCTAATCTTGTTTTTATGCAAATGGGCCAACGCAATTTGTATGTCTAAGTGCCTCATTTTCCATTCAGCGTCGATATTAATATCCTCAGCTGCTCCTTTGATGGAATATTGGTGGCTGTGTTATGTTCCGTTTATTTTCTCATTTTTCCCTCTACTCCTCTGATGTTTCCTGACGCAGCTCTGGAGGGGTGCGGGGGCACTCCAGGGATTGCCTGAATGAGATCACGTCAAATTCAAGCAGACTGGGAGTGTGGAGGTGGTTGCAAAGGGACATGAAAGTGTTCAATGAACTGAATGCAATTGTGATTTCTTTTAGAGAACATTTCTTATTTTTATCTCTTTCTTAATAATGTCATTTTATAGTCAAAATCAATATTGTTTGATCTGCTATTGTATGTCTGCTGATTGATACAGCCTTGGCTAACCCTGATCTGATGGGACTATATCAAAAGCGAACATAAAGTAGAGTCCCCAGTAGCACATGCACAAACACATGAGTTAATCAAGAACACAGTAATTTGTATTTCCATTTCAACCACTTAATGCCAATTCTGTACCAAAAGAACTACTCCTGACATCCTTATATAACATCCGCAATATCAAAGAGTTGCTGCCAATAAGCCTGCTGTAGAGTGAAATGCTTTTAAAGGATCCATCTCCAGATATATTTTTAAAAGGGAGTTAAGTATACATACACTCATGCTTGTATTCATGAGTTTCTCCTTTCAAACCAGCTGCTCAGAACATGTTTGCTTGTTTCGCCAACTTCCTGATTCATCCGATAGATTTGCAGTGAATTGATTTTCTTAACTCTGTTTCATATGCGTTTACTCGTAACCACAAACATTCAGGGCACACAAGTATGAGTGAGCACACGCTTTCACAGTTTCTCCCAAAGCATCCTGAGCTGGGGAGCATTCGCAGTCTGCATGCTTAATTTTTCGACATGTTTGCCAGTTTCTTCCATTCTGCTTCTTGACTATTTATTTGTGTTTGTGCAAGTTTTTTGGGCTTAGAAGTGGGTGTGTTATGAGTGTGGGTGGATATGTCTCTGGGCACAACTCTGTGCATGCTTTTATGTGTGTCTGCGCGAGTTAGGAACATCAAAGAAAAGTAGCTTGGACATAAAGCCAATGAAGTGAAAATAGACATTTTTCCCCTCCCTGTTTTATCATGGCCAAAACTCCTAAATTAAGGTGATACAGATAATCAATTTGAAGTAATAGTGCAGCTCTTGACAAAGCAAACTAGGCAGTAATTGGTCCAGCAAATTAACTTTTTTTTTTCCTTTTTGGATGGGGGTTGGGGGGGGTTTGTGCTGAAGTTTAAAAGGCCTTTATGCCCCAAAGCGTGCAAAGTGAAGTGGTACCCCTCACTTCTGTTCAAGTTAGCGAATGCTTATTTACAATAGATTCAGTGACATTTAAAACATGCAGCAGAACAATCCTGCATTATGAATATAGTGTGTCTGGGTCAGTGCACAGTCAAATGCTGCAACACCACACTTCCAGCAACCACTCAAGCAAGAAACAGAGGGTGCATGCAAGGATGCAATCATAGAGTCATGACAGACTTGTGCAGATGGCAAGCACACACAATCAAACGCACAAGTATTGTAGACACGCTGTGCGGTGCCCTCAGATGGAGCTGCCGCTAATGATGGTGGCTCTCAGATTCATCATCATGCATGTTTACCATGTAGAATGGGCTCATCAAAAGTATCTCAATACAGACGCTTGGGTATGTCTATTAATTGCATTGATTTAAAGACATGCATTGAAGTCATGTATCCTCATTACACATAGACTCATTCTCTGAGGGCTGCGGATGTGCTTTGGTAAGTGTGTGAGTGTGCATATTTTAAATAAAGGAAGATGAGCACGGACATTTATCTCCTCTTATCTGATATTACTTCCATTGCATCAGAATGCAGCGTGTTGGAAGTGATGCGCTTCTTTCTTCCACACATTTTCCACAGCATATTTTTAATCTGCCTCACAAAGACGGAATTTCTAGAGTTCATGAACTAGCGGTGACCGGGTGTTTCACAGATCTGTCACAAAAGGTTTGATCATCAGTGATTGGCTCGTTGTTGAAATTTTTTTATTTGTTTTTTTTTTATTTTGCTGCTGTAAACACGCTCTCATTCACCTCCCTCTGTGACTGCAACCCTGATGGAAATAAGCTCCCTTTAATGTGCACAGTTGGACTGAAAGATGTGTGATTACATGCAAATGTAGTGGTTGGTGTCAGGAAAGACAATAGAGCTTTTTTTTTTTTTTATAACTGGGAAACATCATGTGTACGAGCTGTGTTGTAGTCTGGGAGTACATTTTTGTCTTATGCTGATTTTCATATCAGATTTTTTTTTCTACCCTTCTGCCCATCTACAATTGATATTTCCTTCTTTCACTGAGTCCCAGTTTCAAAGCTGCCTCAAGCTTGATTTTATTGGCTAATTGATTAGGTTTGCAGAGTCAGACTTCAGATACACTTGTACTGAGTTTAAAAGATGGGGATTTGATTCAGATGAATAAGTGATGTAGAAAAAATCTACATAACAGCACTCTTGATGAGTTGTGTTTATTTAGCCTTATTGACGTGTAAGTGTGTAAAGTTCTAGACGATTCTTTCTGTAGAAATTAAGCCTTATGATTTTGTTTCAAGTCAGTATTTGAAAGTAAGTGTTGTCCAACCTCTAATGCAAAGATATTTCAGCTGGCTGCACATGAGCCAGCTCTGAACAAATCTGAAGTCTCTGAACAAATTTTGGTGAAAAGTCTTAACTGTGAAGAAATAACTCACCCAATGAGGGCTGAATCTAATTTTAATATCAGAATACGTCAGCAAACACAGTAAAGTTACGTCTGAATGTCCAACCATTTCACTACTATCTGTAAATCAGTTACCATGTCAGCATGTCTGGAACCAAATTAGGAGTTACTGGAGGACAAAACTGATAGTTTGACATTATTTCTTTAATGTAATTTTCCTGCAATACTTTAAACTTAACAGAACCCTGGATGCTAACGGACTTGATAAGTATGCTACTGATAGTCAAGCATTAAATTAGCATGATGTTGAAATAATCTATTCAGTATCCTAGAAAAACAAAAAAATCAACTTATGAACATGTAAACAGATCAGACCAACTGCTGTGGACGGATTTCTGGTTCTCTGAAGTCAGATGAACAAACCCAGATAAGCTGTTGGAGGTTGATTGGGTCACTAGGACCCAATCTGGCAGAGGACCAGTCCCTCCTGCACTGCCTGCAGCTGGTGCAGAATGCAGCTGCCCTTCTCCTTACTGGAAAGCGCAAATTTGATCACATATCTCCTATCCTGGCTTCCTTGCACTGGCTACCAGTTGCTTTTAGAATTGATTTTAAAATTTTATTGCTTGTTTTTAAAGGTCTTAATGGCCTAGCCCCCCAGTACCTGACTTAGCTTCTGGATCTCTATGTCCCGGCCAGGACATTGAGATCCTCGGGGCAGGTGCTATTGGTCCCCCCAAAAACAAAACTAAAAACTAAAGGTGACCGGGCCTTCATGGCGGCTGCTCCTCGCCTCTGGAACAGTCTGCCTGAGCATATCCGCTCCGCCAGCTCAGTTGAGGTTTTTAAATCATTTTTAAAGACTCATCTCTTCTCCCTGGCTTTTAATCAAAGATGAGTGCACATCCTATTTATTTATGTTTATTTTTATTTTTTTATTTTTTTATTTTTATGTGTTTTATGTGTTTTAATGTATTTTAATAAATACTGACTTTTGCTTATGTTTTAGATATTTTAAGCCATATGTGTTGTTTGTGTTTGTACAGCACTTTGGTCAACTTCGGTTGTTTTAAATGTGCTCTATAATTAAAGTTTGAGTTGAGTTGAGTTGAGTATTCTGCTCATGCTTCACGGATCACATGACTTTGACCCGGAAACTGTAGGGCAGGGATGTCAAACTCATGCCATGGAGGGCCAAGAGGCTGCAGGTTTTCCTTCCAACCAAACACTCCTCCAGCTGATTCCACTGATTACCTCACCTTCAAGCAGAGAGCAGGGACTAATCAGTGAAACCAGCTGGTGAAGTTCTTGGTTGGATAGAAAACCTGCAGCCTCTTGGCCCTCCATGGCACGAGTTTGACACCTGTGCTGTAGGGCATAAATGGGTTGGGGAAGTTCAGCCGACTACATCTTCAGAGGAGGATAAGCTATCATATTGTACTGAGGGTACAGGTAGCTGTAAAGTTGCTCATGTTTCTATCATTCAACAAACTACCAGTCTGTGTAACATCTGTTTGTTGTAAACATACTGACAGATGCTTCTAGAACAGTTGCCATCAGTGGTTATCAGATTACCATACCTGCACACTCCATTGTTTTTTTTTTCTTTCTTTTGTCTGTCTGTCTGTCAGTCTGCGCTGCAAAATTTACAAGATCTACCTTTATAATTATGATCAATAAATGATCAAATACATAATGGAAATTGTGACAGAGGCAGATTTCTAGAAAAAAAACTGTTTAACACATCATCATATGGTTAAACAGACTTTAGCCCTTGTGTGGGTCTGAAACGGCATATATAGGGTTGTCATTTACCACCTTTCATTTATACACTGATCACATGACAACATGATATTGGTGCCCCAGTGTATGATTTTACAATGCATCACAGTGCTTGAAGTCTCACTGAGTACACACACAGTAGGAGCCTCACACACACAGGCATGCAAACACACATCACTGTTCCTTCCTTTCTACTCCAGCAACTCACGGTGATTCTGTCTCTGTCGTAACACTTCTGTTACTACATCTGATCTGTGTGACAGGGACATAACAACCACAGCTTGAACACACACAATTAAAGGACTTTTGATTCAAAGAAATAAAAAATCAACCAGCTTCTGATGTTTTTTGACATCTTTGAAAAATCCATTTAAATTTATGCTGGGAAATTAAAAAGGAAAAAAGAATCCCATTAATCTTCCTTTCATCCTTAGAAACAGACAAAAATGTTCAATGTTTTAATCAAAAAAAGTAAAAGAGAAAGATTTAAGCTTGTGTTGCCAGTGCTAAGTGCTCTGTTTTAGTCAAATGAAAACTTTGGTAGCCAATGGTATGATCAAAAAAACAGATAATTAACAAGCATAATTAGCGCAATAAACAGGCCTACAGTTGGGATATGCTCTTTGATGATTCTCAGAAATAAAAATCTCTAACACAATGAATATCAATAAGGCAATAATCTTATTTACAACTCTTTCAAATGACAACAGCCTGCTGCTAGCTTTGTTAGCATGTTAAGTTAGCTTCCTGGCAGTCATTCCTGGTGTTGCTAATGAAGCTAGCTCAAAGTTTGACAAGGGTCATTGTTGGTTATCAGTACAGTCAAATTCAGTAACAAAGTAAAGACTTCATTCTTATAGCTCACAGTAACACAGTAGCTTAAAGAGACAGTGACTGTCTTACTGATTTGAAAGATGTCTCACTATTTATCAGCCCCTATTTCTCTGAACTTTTTAATACCAGTCTTCCCCCTCTCTCAGCCCTCTCCTCCTGCTCCTCTGAGCCTTCCTTCACAGAGTAGACTTAATTATTTATCGCCATGATTTATTTAGCTTTGCTCAACACAGGACCAGCTATCTCCATCTTGCTGTCTCAAACTTTCTCTCCTTTTCTCTGTGGCTCTGTTTCCCCCTTCCTCTCTCTGTATCTTGCTTTCTATCTTTCCTTCTGCATCCACCTTAAACCGGCTTCCTCTTACTTTCTTCCATCTCTTTCAACAAGTCTCATCTCCTCTGACGTCTGAGCTGAACATGCCTCTATCATCAAGATAGAATATTTCTGCTCATGGCTCTAGCTTTTTCTTTATTCCACTTTATCAGCTCAATTCTTTCTAATGTCTTTATGTTTTTCTTCTGTTCATGTGTTTTCCTACCCTCCCTCTTGACATTCATTAACCAGTCCTGCCCTTCATCTTTTGGTATCCTTTGGAGTCTGCTGTTGAACATTTCCGCTGTGTTCTTCTCCTTTAAATATTCGTCTGCCATCATTATTTCCTCTAATCTCAGGTCAAATGGCACCAAATGCTTTAGGCAATTATTTTTGTGCGTGTGTTTTTGCAAATGTGTGTCTTTTTTTCTTACATGGCACAATCTGTCAGTGTCATAGTGCTCAAGTAACCGGTAAGAAGAGAGCAGAATCACCGGAGAAGTCTGAAATAACGTTCATTATCTGCAAAGTTTTGTTCCAGTCCGAAGTTCGTTTGTTCTATTTTGATTTGCTTCAAATGCATCTGCTGCTGAAACGAGATGAGAAATGCAGTGAGGAGAAAAACAGGAATGAGGAGGGGGAAAGAAGAGAAACATTTTTAATATTTTAAGTGGTGTTTGAAGTGTTTGAAGTCTTCAGATCCTCTAGTTCACAAACTGAAAGCGCTAATAATTTCAGAAGCAAACTTACCACGTTCATTTCCTCCTCATGACTCGAGCTGTTTAACTGCATGTCTTCAAATGCCCATTCCTAACCTCCATTTTCTTTCATGTAGCAACATGTAAGTACAGATTCATTCTCAGTGTTTCTTTTCCTTTGTAATGTTTGTTTGGAGGTCGAATGTCACCTCCCTCATGTTTTTTAAGGAATGTGCTATGCCTCATTTAATATGTTATGTTTCTCTCATTTTCTAACCCTTTTGCCTGCTATGAGATGCCCCCCCTCCCTTTCCCCCTCCTTCCCTCATTCCTCATCCCCATGTGGTGTGTGTTTGTGCGTGTGTTTGTAGTGCATGGGCTGTGGGAGGAGTGGTCGTTATGGAGTCTGTGCTCTGTGACCTGTGAGCGGGGCTCCAGGACGCGAACCAGGAAGTGTGTGAACGGAGGCGGGGCCTTGGCTTGTGGACGGCCCGAGATACAGACCAAACTCTGCAACATAGCAGTGTGTCCTGGTTAGTACCATCCCCATTCTACATCAAAACACCCAAACAGTCTTGTCTCAGTCTTGCTCTGTCTTGGTCTCTGTCCACTCACTGATGCCTGACTCCTTTCCTCCATCCAACAAAAGAAAAAAAACAGCTGGGTTATGGTCACATCTCTGACATTTACAGACATTTTCCTTGTTTTGTCTCATCTTTGCAACCCAAGAGCCAGACTGAGCTTTCTTTTGAACTACTTTCATTCATGTCCCAAACTGCCAAACCACCATCACTAGTTATTACAGCCCTAGAAACACCAGAGTAATCCTTCCAGATTATTTATATTTACTAATAAATCCAAGGCACCATTTTTTTTACACAGTAGCTCCAGACAGATCAGTTGTTGTGAAATAATTTTCTGTCCACATGATAAGGCAGGAATAGCTGTGAAGTCCACAGAACTGTCCCAGGCCAGCAGGTAGTGATAATGAGTTTTCTGTCTGTCATGTCAAACACCGCTAAAGAACAGTGATGTTTCTTTGTGATATTGCAATTACATGTAATAGTATCACACAGATGTAATCCAGTTGCCTACTATCTTAGTGCTCGGATAATACATATACAATAACACATACCATGGGTGTGTTGAGGTCATGATGTCACCTTTGTTTTTTTTTTTTTTGTTTTTTTTTTTTGTTTTCTTCGTTTTGTTTGGTTTGTTTCTAAATTACACAGTTTTGAAGGAGCAGTTTTTATAAATCTTTGAGCTCTGCTTTCAGTCATCTAAAGCTTTGTTGATGAGTTCACATGGAGCCAAAATTCAGAGAAAACATACATACACACACACACACACACACGCACGCACGCACGCACACACACACACACACACACACACACACACACACACACACACACATATATATATATATATATATATATATATATATATATATATATATATATATATATATATATATATATATATATATATATATATACATATATATATATATATACATATATATATATATATATATATATATATATATATATATATATATATATATATATATATATATATATATATATATATATATATATATATATATATATAACTGGCATGTTACCATTGCCAATGTACCACTCTCAGATGTACTTCATTATCTCACATTCAGGGAGTGTTAACATTTGTCAGGATGGCCAAAAAGAGTACATTAAGAAAAGGAGCATTTTTCAGAGAAATGTCATTTGATATAATTGTGGGTTAGGAAGGACTATGTGCATCTTTTCTCCCAGTTCAAAGAAGACTGATGAACCCAAAAAAGCTGTCAAATCCTTAAATTCTTAACATCAAAGTCTACTCTTTGTGTGTTTTACCTTTACTACTTATTTCATGGAATTTTCAGGTGAGCATCACACTGTTAATTTTTACATGTCACTTGAAAATACGTGGTTAAATATCACTGTTGTTATGGGAAATACTGAATGAAATTAAGCTGAATCGGAAAAAAAAAAAAAAAAAATGGTTTCATTTGTAACTAACCAGATTTGGGATAACAGTGGACACTTATTATTTTTTTTTCCCATTGTGCTAACATGGCATGCCTGCAGCATGATTTCCCCTCTTTCCTACCTCCTGATTTTCATCATATTATATGGTATAAACTATGGAATACACTCCCATTTTTCCACCTCTTTGACTCAGCCATTTTACAGGATCAAAGTAGATCCAAGCCTTTAACGACAGACTTTAGTCCTTCCACGGTTGGCCTGGTTGGAACTCTCTACCGATTGTCTCTGAGATTACCTGTTAGACCTATACCTTGTCAAGAACAGCTATATGTCAGTGGTGCAGGCCTAACTAATTCTAGTGTCTGGGCTACCTCAGGACTCCTCTTACTCCAATCTTGCTCTGTCTGTCCAGCTGAGACATCTTTATCAGGCTGCCATTGGAGTGGAATGGGACAATTGAAATAACGTCTCAGTGGAGCCAACCCTGAAGGAAAAGTAGGGCACATTTTAACCAACAATTACTGGGGCCTGTCACTTTCTATATGGAGACATCGGCTTACCTCATGATATAAATAGCCTGCTAGAGTCGACTCATATATCAGGCACATGCATTGTCACTGTGCTTATATTTTTTTAAAGTGTTCCTTGAAAAAAAAAACACTTACTTTGAAAGGATTGACATTAAAAGGGAAATTCCATTTCCCTTGTTTAATTTACGCCATGCTTTCTGGCGGAATATAAATAGTTTCTGCATAACATTGGACATTAATGGATGTACAGACATTAAAACATCAGACAGCTTATAACGAAATTGGAAGCTGCTGTTTTTTTCTTCCCAATTGATCTCAGTCCAAGTGAGTGTGTGTGCTCATATAGGATGTAATCACTCACAGGAAATGCAATTATCACAGGGTAAGTGCTTTTTATTTATCATTGCTATGGAAAAGGATCTTCTTATTTCCCCTGGTTAAATGAAACATAAATTTATGTGAATCCAGCTGGAACCTATCTGGGCTTGGGCCCGTCCCTTCCCACTGACTATGTTTTGCTTGTTATCAGGATGAGAGGCCTTTTTTGTTTTTCAAAAAGGATGCTTTATAAGGTTAATATTTAAATAAAATAAAACTGTCCCCAAAGCCAAAACAGCTGCAGAGTTATGTCCCAAAGAGGACAGAATACGGAAAAGTCGTAATCTAAAGTATAGCCTCCGGGATGTTTTGGAAACTGTGATGGAAGGAGAGGGTTTAGGAAAGCAGAGTAGGCTCGTCCTTCAGGGGCCTTAAGGAAATCTGTGTATTTGTGTCTTCCTGGGCTGTGTGTGTTTGTGTATTTGTGTGTGAATATATCACAACAGATGCAGTGTACTTTCAGGAGTTCAAAGGCATGGGGCCTTTGAAATGATGAATACCAGCACGGGCCTTTTGGCACAAACGGCCTTGCATAGAAAATGAAGCTTTGATGGATCTTGTCTATTTGTGTGTGTTTTGTGTGTATTATGTGAGTGCCTGTGCCTGTGTTTATGTGTGCATATGTAGGTTTCTCATGTTGTGCCTCAAGCAATATATACTCAGGCCATCAGACCATACTGTCTACTGTCGAGCCTTCTCAATGGTGTCTGAGCTACAGTATGATGAACCACTGTGGGTTATGAAATTTGAAGCTAATGTCCACAGCCTTTACTAAAACTTCTCACAATGGTTTGTCTTCTATGTTGACACATTCTTAGCCAATGGGTCAAAATAGTGTACTATATGCAAGGGCAGGAAGAGGTGTAGATGTTAATATGACAGCTGTTACATAAAATACATGCAAATAAGAGATGAGTACAAAAATAATAATAATAATTCAATCTTATCAGATCTTTAGGAGTTCATTTTAAGACCTTAAAGGCATACATGTGCAGGTAGAATAAAAATGACCCTTCTGCCCAACATATCTATCTTGGAGTCAAGAACGTACAGGTACCAATGGCTGTGCTTTTATTACAGTTTGTTGGAATGTATTGGCGAGAAAACATGGTTCTTTCTGTTGCTGTGCTACATCCAAATTGATCAAAACTAGCTGTTATGATCCAAAGTTAACTTTGTATTCTGCCAGGAAGTGTCTACAGATTATTTTTTTTCCCCTCTGTATGAGCACAGAATGGTTCCTGCCAGGGATTCAAGCTAGTTCAAAGCAATTGTTTGGCTCTTTATTTAACTAGTTGACTTAAAAGTTGGATTCATAAGAGAGGAACAGGGCGGTCTTCATGGCTTCCCACAGCTTATTCTGGTAAACACACATTAAAACAGAGCCTCAATGATAACTCTACTGCCAACTGTAGCTCTCATATACTAAAAGATAAATAAACATACAGTATGCATTTCATGTTGGCCAGCTTAGTTTGATCTAATTTTAAGCTAGCATCCATCACTCATCTAAAGCTCCTTTCCAGTGACACTTGATTGAACTCAATAAACTAAGAGGTTTTGACTGACATTTTGACATTGAGAGTCATCATTGCAGTTCTCCCCTCAATTAATCTTTGCTTTGAATTTTGTCAACACCCACATGTCCCAGAAAAGATCAAATAAAATTGAAAAAAGAAGGGACAAAAGTAATTGGTATGAAGGGTGGAAGAAGCAGCTGAAACAGTGCTGTTAGAAGTTACAAGATGATATCTTGAATTGTCGCTTGGGGGCGCTTTTTGCTTAATGAAATGGTTGCATATGAATATGTGAAGCCCAACACTTTTTTAATCCATGAGATATAAGGGTTAGATAGGACAATGTACAGCAGAGTTAAAAACCACGCCCTCATCTTTGGTAAATTGCGCTAACATAAAAGCTTGCCATGGCTAAACCCATGGAAAATTGTTTAAAATCTCTATCACTTTTCATCATTTAGCTTGCTCCTTGTATTTTAAATTTGACATAAATCAGGTCTACCCTCTACAGGGTAAAATGTAATTTGTTGACTTTACTTGAAAAACTTAGGAAACCGGTTGCCTTAAATTTTCCAATTAAAGCAGATCACTAATTATTAAATAGAAGTTAACAAAGCCTTTTTTCTGGACAACTCATGTCGTGACAGTAACCTTGAGTGTAGTTAACACAAAATCATTTGTTAGGTTCACTATAAAATGTAAGTTCAAATAGCATTTTTTGTTGTAATGGCCTATTGTAATCGTGAGTGAGGAGGAAATTCAGTGGATATATGATCGTGCTGTACATTGACATGTTGCACAGAGGGTTCAGGCTGTCTGTGCTCTAAATAGCACAGACGGGCTGTTTATGCTCAATAGCAACAACCAGCTGCCTTGTCTGTCTGAACCTGAACCCATCAAAAATCTCATTTGGTAGCCTAAACACTAAATGCACTGTAAAAACTATGAACTACATAGGCCCATGCCCTGTGGAGCACAGCCAGTCTGTGCAGATCAGCACAGGCAGCTGGTCTGTGCAGATGAGCACAGACGGTCTGTGACCCCAACAGTTTAACCTCTTGGTGTACAGCAGGGTCTCATATCCACTGCATTTCCTTCTTACTCATGGTTAGAAAATACCATCACAACAAAAATGTCTTTGCAGTAAAACAACAGGAAAGTACTGGCAGCAGGTTTGCCAGTATTTTGGTGCTATTTAACAGTGTTTTTTTTTTTGTTTTTTTTTTGTTTTTTTTTTTACTGACGGTTGGTCCTTAATTAAAGACATAACATTAACGTGGGGTTTGATGATGGTTAATCTTCACCCACAGCATTTAAGTGAAGGTTACTTTAGCCTGATGAGTTAAACTACTTTCATCACCAGAAAGTTATATTAACTAAGTATAAACTAGGAAAGTCAACAAATTAAGCAGATATCACTTACAATCACTCTTTATTTAAAGTAAGGATTAAAATTACATTTTACAGTGTAGGACGAGTTCAACATAACAAGAATCAGACTTCTACAAAGTGTTGGTGCACTATAATGTTAAGAGATCCTCACATTCAAGTACAAACTATTACAAAGTAGACTTAATGCAATGAACCCATAATGCCATTGTCTGTGTATGAGCTGCCGCTGGAGAGCATGTAAGCTAGGAACTTGTTAAAATAATGGAAAGATTAGAGGTGCCATAAAATCAATTCCATGTATGTTCTATTGTTCAAAGCTGCTTGCGGTTCGTCACTCTAATCACTCAGGATTGGATTTGAGAAAGTCACTTAGAGTCCCACACTGAGTAACAACCGACTCAGCATTGGCCCCAGCTCGTTGGAACATTGTACAAGTTGCACACAGCGTGATTGACCACATCACCAAGGAGAGTTGGCAATGCTTTCCCACTTGGGAGAAGCAGACAAATACACTTACACCACTGTATTTCACTTTCTCTGGTTCTTTAAGCCCCTGTGTGTGGGTTGTGTTGGCTCGATGTATCATTCTGAGCTCAAAGTTCTCACTTTGAATTGGTGTTCTTGTAAATACAGTGACAAATAGATGGGAAACTGCACTGCCTTAGAGCACATGCACAGAGAAGCATCAAGTATAGACATGCCACTGTAAGGACAATTTTTTTTCTCTTGTAGCATTATTTCAATGACACATTTCCACAGGGTTTGCTGTAACTGAAAGATTATATATCTATATTTTATTTTCTTTCCAGCAAGGCTTAGTCTCTAGGCACAAAAGTATGACCCTGGCTTTAGCTTGTTTTTGGCATCCCATTTAAGAGTGAAGCACCCCCAAATGGTGTAAATCAAGTTTAAAGCTGCACCAAACACTATTTTTAGCTAAACAAATAACTGTGAAATGAGAAGGCTTTGCTGGCCGTAATGAACTTCTGAAAAGCGCTTTGCCTTCTTTCACTGAATGAGGTATTTTGCTGTGTTTTAGGTTATTGTGTTATTTATTTATTTTTTTTATTGGAGTATGCTGCATGCTGTTGAGACTGGATCTGTGTTAGTAAAGCAACTATTCTACTGGAGCGAAAATGTAGAGCTGAAGTCTCTTGATGCAACCAGTCTAGCAGTGAAGCAGGTGAAGACAGTTGAGCAGTTGGTGGCTGAAGAGATACATTTCCTTGCAGACTCAGCATTGAGAAAAATAATCCTAAATGGAGAATGATGAAGAATTTCTCTTCATTAGATGGTTACAAAGATATGTACTCTTAGAGCTCAAAGTATTTATGCAATTCTTACAAAAGAGATATTTGCTGTGATCTAAACATTTTAAGTGTATCGAACACAACAGTCTGAGGCCATGGTTCTCACTGAGATAGTCTGGGCATTTGATAAGAATGCCTCCTGGATGCCTCCTCTGGACAAGGTTTTTTCAGGTGTGTTCAACTTTGATGGAGACTTGGACCCCTTGGCAGACCAGCTGCTAGGTGTAGGGATTATATATCCCGTCTGGCCTGGGAACTCTTTGGGATCTTAAAGCAGGAACAAGAAAACTGGGTAGAGGGACATCTGGGTTGACTTGCTTGGACCACAAACCCTGTCAATTCCGGATACGTGTATGAAAATGGATCTAACATGCATTTTTAAAGGAGGATTTAATGCTTTTTAACTGAATAAATCCTACAGAAGTGTTATCTGTCTGTTGTAAAATACCATGAGGAAAGAAATATCCAAAGCATAGCTCAAGGCTACATCAGTATGTCGGCTGGAGGAAACACAAATTGAATTTTGCGGCTGCCATTAAGCACTATTATGTCTTTATCAACAAATAGCTGGAAGATGTGTTTGTATATAACTGTTGACTGCTTTAAGTATTGTGCTAGCCCACTGTTACAATTACATACTTATTAGTGTGACATACAAATGGTTATAAACCAGTTTTTCGGGAAATTAAAATCCATAAAGGGTAAGCAGGACCCTCGAAACAAGTTTAAGATGTAAACTTTTTATCATCAATCTAAGAGGCAAATGGATGTTCATGTTTTTGCCACAGAGTCAACAGGCAGAGGTGAAATGTGTCAGAACTTTTTCCTGAAAAATTGATTTGAAACAACTTTCATATCTGTTATTGTAGAGGATTAATCACTGCCAATTTTGAGGATTTGACCAATCAGAATCAGGTCTCTGACGCAGCCTGGTAACAATTTGGAAAGCTGTGTACTATGAGGTGAATTAATGTTCTCCATAAAACCTCCTGAAGATAGGAAAAGTGACTCATTTTTGAGAATTACTGGCATGAGTAAAAATAAATCTTCAGACAATATGGGTTGAAATTTTAGCAGTGTTCATGAATACCAAAGAGTTATTGTCTACTTTAAATGATTATAGTTCCAATCAGAACCATGCACCGAGTACAGCTTGGAAAGAATTTTACTGAAATTTACTATCATTTGTCATCTTCTTTTTCAAAATAGGAACATTGTGTTCCTTCATTGTTAAGACTCTCACTTTCCCTGGAGTTGATGGAATATATAGAGCTTTTTAAAAGAACATTTTTGCCCATAAATGATTAATCCGCCTGTTGTTGTTGATGTTACGCCAGCAATGCTTCCTAAAAAAAGGGACACTTGGAGCTGTAAGTCCACCTGTGTATGTTATCAGCTATTTGGTATTCATGCATTGTCTGACAGTCTGTACTGGATTGTGCTGATTTCCTTTTTTTCCATTTCTGCTCAGTCAAAAGTTGAAATGCGGTTTCTTTTTAAAAAAAAAACACTTTGAAGGAAAATCCAACTGACTGTACTCTGCATGAACTCTTAAAAACAAAGCATTAAAGGAATTCTAATCAGCCTTTTCCTAGATTGAAATTTTCAAAATGTCCATAAACCCATGAAGTATGTTGTGTTTGTTTATTTCTATTTATGGAAAATCAAATACCCTCTGTTTTTTATTTGTTCTCGCTCCAACTCGTTCTGTATTCTGTTTACTTGAAGCCCACTGACTTTGTTTATTCTTTGTCTTTTCTCCCTTCGCACCTTCCTTCCCGCTCACATCCTCCCTCATATCCTTCAAAAATCTGAATCAATTTACCCTGAATTCCCTGTGTCTCTCAAAATCTCCCACCTTCCACTTTCATCCCTTTTCCCTGTCTCTACACATATCTACCCGTATCCTTTCTGCAGTCGAGGGCCAGTGGTTAGAGTGGGGGCCTTGGTCGAGATGCAGCGTGACCTGTAACATGGGAACACAGGAGAGGCAGAGACGCTGCAGCGCATCGGTGCACGGCTGGGCTGAATGTAAGGGCCCCCATCAGGAGAGCAGAGAATGCACCAACCCTTCCTGCAGCGGTAAGATGCACGAATGGATGCTAAATACTCACACAGGCATGCTCTCTAATGTCATTATGGAAACATGAAACCTGCATTATCCAAATGAATCTATAAGGTCTTCTTTGAGTCATGTACCGTATGCTAGCAAATCATGGACTGGGATCCAATTTGGCTGCTGTTTGGTTTCTACGGTAGCCTAGGAGGGAACAGGAACTGTGCATTTTTTAACTTTTGAACTTGATTCTACGGCATAAAAATTAAAGAAGCCTTGAAACTTTAATGGTTACACACTATTGAGTACAAGTGATTTTTTTTTTTTTATTATTAAAACTGCTGCCAAGAGCCACTATTGCTGATTGATTAATGATGTGCCTGTGTCAATCATAAATTAATTCAGCAAAATCATTATAATTGTGACAAGATGCTCTATAAAAAAGTAAATAAATAAATAAATTAATGTTTTTTATCCCTCCTTTTTTAACCCTCATTCCCTTGAATCCTCCCCTGCTCTCTAAACTCCCCTGGTGGCTTTCCTCGTCTCCAAGGAGGGGGTAACTGGGGCAGCTGGAACCACTGGAGTCTCTGCAGTAAGACATGTGACTCTGGTTGGCAGCGTCGCTTCAGGATGTGTGAGGGCAGCGGACTACAGGGCTATCCCTGCGATGGCTCAGGCGAGGAGGTCCGCTCTTGTAATGAGAAGAAATGCCCAGGTCAGTGGGGATATGCACATATCTATCAGCTTAGACAGTGAGGAAGACATACAGTATATGTATAAGCTCATGTATATTTATGCCTGAAAGTCTATTTTGCCCTAACACTTTTATCTGGGTGGGTGCATTTTTCTGCATGCCTCTCTTACTGAATCCCTGACAGAGACTAAAGAGTGTGTGTATCTGTGTGTGGTGTGTGTGTACCCAATCTGCATATGTGCACTATTTGTCAGGCAGAATAGAAGTGATTCCCAGTGGTTCGCACCACAGCTAAAGGCTTCTATCGCAATTTTAGAACTGCATTCTTCTCATCTTTAACTGCCTCTCGTCTGCCATCCTGTCGATTCACATACCCATCCGTCTCTACCTCTCCATTGATTTTTCTTGTCCTTGTCTTGTGGTGCTTTCATTTTATCCCCTGTTTACCTCAGAGATTCTCCACTTCTCCTCATATCTCTGCTCTTTAACATTGTTTTGGTTGAACTAATCTTACTCGCTTGCTTTCTGTTCTTTCCCTGCTTGATAGAAGCAGGGATGTGTAATGTCAGAGTGTCAGCTTCTGCAGGAAACAGTGTGTTTTAATAAGAATCCCTCTTGACTGTATCTGTGTGTGCATGTGGATATGAAAGCTCATTTTCTCTGTAACCCTGAATGAAACGCATGTACATTGCTGTAGCGAGCTCTTCCTGGCTACAGATGATAAACTTTAAAGTGTAGCTTCGAACATGACCCCTTTGTTTTGAGTAGCTCTCAAGCTGCTTTTACACTAAGGCTAGGATCTAGTCTGTTGGCATTGCAGGGGGAACATCATCTCGTTTTTTTTTTTCTGTCTCTCTGTGCCTTTCTCTCTATTTTCGCTCCGTCCCTCTTCATCTCTTTGCATCGCCTCTGCCAACACTCGTCTGCCCCCCTCGGAATATCTTCAGAGCACTCTCCCCCGTTTTTCATCAGGGTTATGAAAGAAAGGGAGGGGGAAAACAGATGAATAAAGAGAGGGAGTAAGATGAAGAGGGAATGAGATACTGTACTGAGCCAGTGACACTGACAGAGAGCACTGAGCAATGTAAAAGGGAATAGGATAGGGAGCTGCTGTTGGAGAACATTGATTTGAATCTTTTTTTTTTTTTTTTTTTTTTTTTGGCTTTTCTGGCTAACTTTTCTATTTTTTATTGCTGGCTATGTATGTGTCTGTGGGAGCATGTGCGTGGGGATTTTTCTTTTAGCAGTGTGAATGTTTGAATGTGCTTCACTTCACGTTTTCTGTGTGTTTCTCGCCCACGTTTGCAGCTCCTCATGAGATATGTAAAGATGAGCACCTTCTTGCTATGGCATGGAAGAGAGCATCCGCTGGAGAAACTGTCTACAACAAGTGTCCAACTAATGCCACTGGTCAGTCACATGGTTTGCTTTATTCGTCTGTATTGTTTAGCGGTTAGCATATTCAAGCCTGAGCTTTTGTTAAATGATGGTTGTTCAACCTGACTGCCGTTAATAGAAAATAAAATTGTTACAACACAAAAACCTGAGAAAATGTCAAGCCGGCTTCAAAAATGTCTCAAAAGTGGGATGTAGGCCTTAAAATGCATGCTAGCATCCAAGTTAGCATTTATAATAGTATTGAGCAGTGCTTCCTAGCTAGAATGAGAGACAGAAAGAATCTTAATAGACTTGCTTGGAAAATTTCTGAAAAAAAAGGCTCAATATTTCATTGTGTGCAAGTCATGCAATGACAATAAAATGATTTACATCCTCAAAAGTTTGTTACTAGCACCCAGCACTATTAGGTAAGTCTATGGTGAGTTTGTCTGCCACACAAGCGGCAGACTTTTTATAGTTTTTATGAGCAGTCAAAGAAAGGTAAGGAAAATAAATGAGGGGATAAAAAAGTCCTTATAATTATGCAAAAAATGCAGAGGGATAAGAACAGTAGTCTTGAATAGGAGCAAAAGACCATTCCTAATCCTTAAAGGATGCTAGCTTGTACATAACAGCTATCTAGTTGTCGGTTAGCTTACCTGAAAGATTAGCTGATATCGCTCTTACTCCTCAAATTCTTTCTATCTCATAAAATATCACTCAAAGAATATCCAACTTAAGGCTGCTTGCTACGTGACAACATGTTTGTACTGTTTGTTAGCATCACAAGCAGCTAAAAACCTCAAGATGCTCCACTCAATAAACAGAAAATTCAAAGGTGAAAACATGGAAAAACATGAACATATCCATCAGGCACCCGAAAGTGTCCAGCAGGAGAAACAGCACATTGTCAGGCCCCCTAATGTTACCACCTGGTAGCTAGCTTCTGCTCAAGCTAGCTACCAGGTGGTAACATTGGCAGGCTGGCCTGAACTAAGTGGTTAAGGGAGAGAAAGTAAGAAGCCTCACACAGGATAATCAACAAGATAAGTGCTGCTCGTATGGATAGAGTTTCAAATAACCTCTGAGGGGATGGTGAAATAATGGTGGAGCAACATTTACAGCAAGGTAAAATGTTTAGGTGATGCTGATATAAAGATATACTAGCTTTTGACAAAGTAATTCAGGTCTTAAAGTGGTGTACTACTCCCAAGTGTCTTTAATGCTGAAATTACTGTTGACTGCTCAGTAAATTTATCCTTTAAAGGTAGTACCTAGCTCTGATATAAAAAGACAATGGGACCAATATTTCCTTGTGATGTTTTTTAAACTTGGAATGTCAGACTTGAATGCAGCTGAACCTTTTTTGTGTAAAACTGATCACTGTGCCTCCCAAACATCTTGCTGTACAACCTTTCTCTTTGTACTGCTCTGTACTACAAAAAGCAGAAACAGAAAATATTTTGTCACTTCAGGTATTTTCTTCCTTAAAATACAAGCCAAGAGCAAATGTGATTCAGAAGCCTGAAAAATGGCTTTCACATCGTTTAAACTACAGTGTTGGCTCTATCCTCGGAACAGGTCTGCTTAAATTAGCTTTCCTGCCAAGGTAACATTATAGCCTAAAGTACATCACATTTAAGGTAAATCAGAGACGTAATTTAATCAACTGAAAAACTTGACTGTTTATTTATGCCCATATTACTCATAAAAAGACAGAGTTTGAGTCAGTAAGTGATTATTTATTTGGCTGGGGACTGGGTTTTGTCTTGGTAAAGTGCTGTATTTTGGCAGCCATTGCTGGTTTATTTGTTGGATGCCAGGTTAGAATAGCCAGCAGGTGTGACTTACCAAAAACTGTAGCCCTGCAAAAAAATATTAATATTCAATAGATGCAACTAACCAGGATATTTTCTTGCCCCAGGAAAAGGCAATTCAGAAATCTGACCTTTTTTTTTTTTTTTTTTTTTACTTTTACATAAATCAATACTGTAACGGTGTTGTGGTTTTCATTTATCACTTGGAATTCTGTCAAAAAAAAAACACCTACTGTGTGACCCCTGACCCTAAGGTGGAAAAAAATATTGAACACCTGTTTTTTAAAATTGAAATCCTTCCACTGTTTCTGTTTGCTGCTTAATGTTGCACTGGGTCATAGCTGCAAAGTTCATGCTAATTTCAGCTGTAATTTATTATGTCCTTAAACAGTCTTCATCTGCCAGTGTCATAAATCCTTATTGACGTAACTGTCTCTCTTGTCTCTGTAGGATCTGCTAGTCGTCGTTGCATGCTGGACAATAACGGAGTTGCTTTCTGGGGTCCTCCGAGCTTCGCCAGATGCGTCTCACTTGATTATAGACATTTACATATATCTGTAAGTTCCCTCTTTAATGCAAAGCACACCCAAACTCAGGAAACCTTTTGCAGTGTTTCAGAACCATCATCAAGAGCAGAAAAAAGGAGTGCTGCAGTTAATTGCCAAATCACTCTCTTTCATAACTCACCTTTTCACAACCTGTCAGCCTCATTAGTGACTTTATGATAGCGTTGTGGCTCTGATTTTTAAAGTTACTTCCTGTCTTACTTTTCCGTTTTCACCCATCATGTACCTTTGTTCAACTTTGTTAACTTTTTTACCTTTTCAAAAACATTTGCTCAGAACTCAGAGTGTTTTTACTCAAGGCTTGTCGGTATCTCTAATTAGCTTTTACAGAGCTCAGACTTATCAATTAATAAACATAGCTAATGAACATGTTCATCAGCTGCACTGTTTGTTTGCTTTGTGAACTTTAACCTCCACCAATCTCTGAGATGGCGACCGGGGGAGATGGCGGTCAGGGATTGTGCATGACATCGCTGATTGTTCGCTTCTGTTACAACCTTTCATTAACACAAGGAGTCAATAATTAATTTTGTGATTGCTGTTATCTTCTACTCTTCCAGGCTTGTTCTCTTTCTCTCTGTGCCGTGTATTGCATTTCACATACACAAAGTCTTGCTTTCTGCATCTCTATGTGATCCAGTTTCTGCCTGAGTGCTGTAAGGCCTCTTTTTACTTGACTGTTTTAAGCACAAAGAAAGATCTGACCATGTCTGCTATAGTTATATAAAACACCTCGATGGCTCATATTTAAAACATTCCTGTGATTTCTAT
The DNA here is from genome assembly GCF_033239565.1 of Halichoeres trimaculatus. Classification (NCBI taxonomy): domain Eukaryota; kingdom Metazoa; phylum Chordata; class Actinopteri; order Labriformes; family Labridae; genus Halichoeres; species Halichoeres trimaculatus. The sequence continues at coordinate 23,351,725 of NW_027437192.1, forward strand.
AAATCAAAAAAAATGATCTATGGTGTTCAGTCTGGGTTTCTTTCTTTTTGACATTTTATGTGCAATATACCTAAGAGGTTTCCAACAGTAAGTGCAAACAGGTTTCATTTGTTTGTCTTGATGCAACAAGCAGATGGAAAACCTAACTTTTTTCTCAATTTCTTGTCTCTTTCCAAATGTACAACCTATAGTTACGAGAGCATCTCGCGAAGGGTCAGAGGACCCTGGCCGGGGAGGGCATGTCTCAGATCGTAAGAAGTCTCCTGGACCTCTTGCAGAGGAGGAGCTACTACAGTGGCGACCTTCTCTTTTCCACGGAGATTCTGCGAAATGTGACGGACACCTTCAAAAGAGCAACCTACATCCCAGCTCCCGACGACGTGCAGGTAAGCGCATTCGCCGAGCCCCCTTTTGAAGCTACCTTCAAGTCACAAAGCGTACCAAACACAGCCGTCACAGACACACTCTCACACACAGATTCTGTTGCAAAGCCTGCAAATTTATTCAATGTGGAAGCTAGACTTTCTGCTGCACAAGGTGTGCATAACAATGAACTACAGCAACACAGTTGCTATGGCCTCAAAGGGATTTTTTTTGCAGCGTTTTTTCCTCTTTCCACTGCCTGTGAGGGAGCAAAATCCTGCTGTTTGACAGCCATTATTTTATGTTTTACACTTTGCCTATGTACTGATGACTACAGTTGTAGACTTGACAGGGAATAAATTGCAGTACTGTTGCAGTACTAATTGTTGATGGGTACATTTCAGCTACAAATTACAAGACAAAGGCTAACACTTGAGACTGCATGCATACAAATGAGGTAACAAAATCTAATGGCCTTCTGTAGCACTTAATGAGAACATCTTCATCTTGTGTGTAGAAATTCTTCCAGATAATCAGCCACATGTTGGACATGGAAAATTTAGAGAAGTGGGAGGACGCTCATCAGGTAAAACTCTACATTTGTGTGTGTCACTGTAAGTGTGCCTTTTTACCATATTCTGTTTCCTGCTTCTGTACAGAAGAGAGGCTGAAGTGAGAGTGATTTAGGGCTTTATTTTGCATGTGCAGAAGTGAATTTGAGTGTATTGTAAAATATGACCACATCCCACATTAACTTTTCATTTGAGTCATAAAAACACACCTGTTTACTAAACACAATGACCATCTATTAATTTTGCCTCTTGAGCTTGAGTATGGGTGCTCATTTTGTGATTCTGTGTGTGACCCAGCAGCTTAATGCCCTTGAGTCTAGGTGTGTTTACTTTGCCATCTGGACACAATAAACAAGCAACCAAATGTGATATAATAACCCCAGGGGTTACAATTTACCACCGTGGAACAAATTCACTGGTCTGGATAATGCAATGAATAAAAATGTGTCAAATTGGGAGACATGTCTTATTGAAAGTTGTCTAGAGATTATAATTATGATGACATGGTGATGGATGCCTGTCTCTCTTTTTCATTTCTCCAACCCACAGGTCGCTCCCGGTGCCGCTTTGCTGATGAGGATATTAGAAGACTTTATTCACCTCATTGGAGAAGCCCAGAAGCCTTTTCAGAGTTTCCTGGTGGTTACCAACAACCTCAGTAAGTGTAATGTAAAAGGCATTAGAAGATAGTAGAGAATGCCACTGATTTTAATGTAAGTGGCAATTATTTAAGATTGGGATTTACATGTGACTTTAAGATGAGCATTTTTCATCACATTTTTATCACCATCCCTGTAGGAGTTCTTTGTTTCAACTCAAGCTGGAACTGCTCTTACATTTAAGTATTTTTTTTTTCCTCTGTATCTCTTTCTTGCACAGTGATAACCATCCAGCGAGAGCCGGTGTCAGCAGTTTCAAGCGATATCAACTTTCCCATGAAGGGCCGGAGAGGGATGAAGGACTGGGCCAGAACTGCTGAGGACAAGCTCTACATCCCTAAAGAGGTCTTCACCGCTCCGACAGAAGGTATGCATATTGAGATCGTCTGCTGACCCGGGGTAGTTTGATATATTATTGACGATGCTGCAGAAAATTTCAGATACAAGTGTTCTAAGGCCACTCTGAAGTGTCCCTAGGTGTGAGTGTGTGCGTGAATGGTTGTCTCTGTGTCAGCCCTGCAGTTGGCTGGCGACAAGTCCAGGGTGTACCCCGCCTCTCGCCCAATGACAGCTGGGATAGGCCCTGAACAGGATAAGCGTTTAAGAAAATGGATGGATGGATGGATGGATGGATGGATGGATGGATGGATGTGTTCTAAGGACTACTGTAAAAACAAAACTAAAACATACCTTGGACTTAAGTCCTCCTGGCTCCTATGTAAACAAGTTGGAGATCAGTGATCACATGATGGCGGCTCACAGGTTGTTTCCACAGGCTTATTTCATTGGTATCAAAATTAAACTGGTGGTGTAATTGTACAGACAAATATTTGTAAAACTTTGTCTAAAGTGCGACTTCAGTATGAAGCAGAGGTGTGTCCAAGGGGTGGCTCAGACAGGAGTGTGCCCTCTGAAATCTAATGGCCAACCAATCAAGGAATTTCTCCTAGCTTGTCTAAGGCAGGGCTTGTGTTTAAAACAACTGTTCAGGTGTTTTGCAACAGGCTACAATGGCAAATGCATGTCACTCTTTTTGGTCTGTACTTTTAATGTTGATTTTTGGGTTAAGTTTTCATTTTAAGTTTGGAATTTAGATGAAAGAACATCTTTTGTGTCAACCTGTGGTGCTGTGTTTTATATTGAAGAAATGTTTGTGTGTAATGCAACATATTGCCTTTTGGCTGGTCTAAGAGTTGGGCAGCAAACGTTCTGAGCAGAAATGTAGCTTAAATACAGCTTATCACTTAAAAAAAATATGCTTTTGTGTCAGCATTGACTTGATCATGAGCTCGATCAGACTAGGAGAATTATGGTAGAAAGCTGCTTATTTATATATGGTTTTGGGCAAAAGTCTTTTGAAAAGTAATTGGTTGTTGTTGCTTGTTACTCCCCAAAAAGTTGTATTGAATTAGTAACAGAATTACTTATTCCTCAATGAAATAAGATAAGTTTTACATAGTAACCAGGGAAAGTAATTATTGTGTTACTTTATTTGAAAAACCGTTAATTTTGCAAAAGAATTCAGATTTTGAGCAGGTTTTCCCCTGGGACATAATGTTACCATTGAAGTGGTGGCTGTTCACTTCCATCCTGAAAACATCAGAATTAACTGAACAGACCGCTCCAGACTTGCACAAATTAAATTTGCAGCTCCTGTCCTGTGTCTCTCTGAGCAAGCCAGGTCAGATAGACCTGCACCACTCCAGATTTAGGAGGGATTCGGCCACTTTTTATTTCTGTCTTCTGCTCCACCCCCAACTTTTGATTTATCTCGATTAACCAATTGTTTTTAAGTCTGGTCCTGTCATCTCTAATATTCTTTCAAGTCACAACAAGTCCGCTACTTGTGCCCTACATTCAAACCTCCAGCATCCACCCCTCTCCCTCTTGTTGGTTTGATCCAAAGATGCTGCAGGTGCAGGGGATCCTCTCTGACAGCGGGTTACACAGACACACACACAGGTGGCTGTGTGATATTTGTTGCTGAAAAGTTTACTTAAGCATCAGCTCTTTGTTGAAGACGTGTCAACATGATTGTATTCATCATTACTTATGTGTCTGTTGCTTTTCTCCACATTTTATTTGCAGCTCTTGTGCCTGTGCCTCTAGAGCCAGGTCAGATACATAGTGACGCTGTCAATAATTGAAACGGCGTTGTAATGTTTGAAATAGTAATTAATTAGATTACCCGTCACCAGAAAAAGTAACTGCTTTAACACTGTTAATTCCTACTTTCAAGAAATATCTTCCAGCCCAATAAGAGGAGGTCGGGAGGACAGCTTAGCTGTAAAGAAGCCTAATTTGTTGCATAGCTCATCATATTTGAACTCTCTGTAACTTACAGGTAACTTAAAACAATGGTTAAAGTAGATGATACACCTGTAGACATTATTCCAGATGGAAAAACAACCACATATTTAAGGAAATACACTAGCCGGGCTTCCATCTGCATCTCAGAATCTTAATTTGGATCTACTCTATGTTGTTCTCAGTAGCACTTTTCATTCTGAGGCACATGAGGACCTCACTCAACCCTTACTTCAGCCAAGGTCGGACCAAGAAGTTATGCCAGTGCGAATTCACACCCTCACATATGTTTCTCATGCAGGCAGGCAGGCAGATGACTTCTCAAGGACGTCAAAGGCTAATGCCGAGAAGGACTTGGACTGTAAAGAGGCTCTTGTGGGCTTTTCATAAGATGCAGGTCTTTAATCTGCGAAGACATGTGCTCCATCCCCTTGAGAGCCGCGAGTCCTCGAACCATTTTGAAAGATGTCTTTTTGCTTTTAGCAACACAGAAAAGTTACCTGCTGTTAGCGTTAATGGCTGTGAATTTCTTCCATGTGGTTTAAAGTGGAGCCAAGAAAACGAGCTTGAGTGACTGTCCAAATGCTCATCGAGAAATAAAGGTTCAGGGAGACTTCAGAGAGAAGGACAACACAAGAAAGAAGCAATGAGAGTTTAAAAAGAGGGAAGAAAGGGACTCGAAAGAATTAGCAAAAAGGGGATTTACATTAGATAAGAGAATAACTGTGGCAGATGCGACTGACTAGAAACTGAGGCAAAGGTCACATCCCACAGGAAATTAGACTGGCAGACTTCCTGTCTGGCACACCGTCCTCTGCCCAAATTAAAGTTCAGACAGGCTGCAGGCTGATGAAGGCAGAGCTGGCTCTGACCTCTGACTCGCACTGATGACACAGACTCCCTTTGATTGGCGTTCAAGGCAACCTTTGTTCCAACCTCAGGGCACTTTACCTCAAATCACTTCGCTCCGTCTTTTTATTATTCACTTGACAAGCTTATTTTCTCTCTTCCACCTACCACCGCTTCATCCAGCATGCTTTTATGCAACAAAGTCTTTTTGCAAGTTGCCCACTAGTTGTTTTGTTGGAATTGTTTTTAAGGTACTGAATTTTTAGACATCTCATAGGATGAATTTTTGGCTGGAAATAGAGAAAAACAAAACATGAGCCTTGTTAAACGCTGTAGCAGTGTGATGTTCACCTACTTTTTACCATTTATATTGTTTCGCTGTTGTTCTTTGCTCTTGCTTTGATGCCTTTTCCCTCCATCTTTTTGTGTCCCTAACTCTTGCAGTGTGGGTTGTTGTTGTTTCTTGAAGCATGTAAAAAGCATTACAGTGAAAAGCTGTGTTACACCACCATCTTGGGAGCCTTTCCTCCTATGATATTTAGCACATGCCATTGACATTTTATGCTATTTAGTTAATTGTTCCATCAAACCTGCGTGTGGCTTAATGTGTCAACACACGGTTCATACGCTGTGCCCCTGTGGTGGCTCGGCCTCTTCTCATTGTCAGTCAGTGAGTTTGGTTGATTGCTATCAGTCTGACTGGCTCATTTACTCCATAATGAAAGCCTATTGAAGATGGACGGCCTAAACATGCTCATAAAGAACCACTGACATCTTTCTGTGTGCACTGCATGAAGAGTTTAAAGCACACACAACCAATTGATGGGCTCATGAATTGCTTGACTGGTCAAAAGCTGGGACGGATTTTGACCAATTTTCAATCAGCCAGCAATATATTAACATTCCTGGTAAGTCACTGCTGGTAAATGCATTTTGTGATGCACTATTACCTTAAGAGTATCACTGAAGCTAGCCCATAACCCACATAAACACTGATCTTTGACGTGTTACAGTCACACACGTATGTAGTTTGAACTGTAGCTGTTTGAAAAAGTCAACGTTAGCTTAAAGTTTGCCACTTTTAGGAAGCTAATGGTGCCAAAACAAAGAATTATTATCTTTAATTGGAATAGTTTGTAAGTAGTTGTGCAATTAGGGGATGGACATCTCCTATATCTGAATATTTAGCGCATGGCAAAAACCTGGAGCTAGCATTGCAGCTAACAAGGCTAACATTTAAGTTTGAAGGTAAATACTTCTCAATCAACTGCTAGTCTAACTTCAACTAGCCTTTTACGCTTGTTTAATCGCTAGCTTAACTCAGCTACATGCTTGCTAACTCAAGCTCAAGTGTTGCAGTAAACATTTAAGCGCTATTGATTTTTGAATAACTGTAACTGCTTGGTTAAGAGGTGAATTTTCTCATTCTACTTATCTGTCTTTCAGTGCCTGCTGGTGCGTTTGCTCCATAGGGAGCTTGGGTGTCTATAAGGAAAAAAAAGATCTATAATGCCTGTTTTTCATTTCACACTCTGCCTACGAAAGATTTACCTTGATCTTTTAAAAAACATTTCTATATTTCAAACTCATTCAGGAGATCCTTTTCCGTAATGGTCTGTCGTCCCCCTTGTTGAGAGAGGTGGAGTGGTGCTCCAGCACATTTGGTATGGGAATTGAAAGCACAATCTCCTTAAATAGAAGAACTGCGGGCAATTAATTTCTTTGAGCACATTCCCCTGTCTGTCTGTTTAAATACGGCTAATTGATTGTATTCTACCGGTCAGCGAATTTTCTTCACTTTCTTCTGCTCTGTGTGAAAAAGTTGTGAAAGAAGCAAACTTGCAGAAGAAACATGAGCAGAAAGAAAAGTAACTCACATGGAACTGTTTGGATGGAGCTTTCGATATTTGATTAAAACCATAAATTATGGCTAAGCCTCAACTCTGAGCATATCTTTCCCTGACAAACTGCATATTAAAGTTTGCAGCTGGTGACTGGTGGTTTGCCATTTTGCTGGATTACAGCTGACCACCAATCATTTAGATGTTCAGCAAGCGAACAGTGACGAAAAGTCACTTCATGGGAAATTAAAGTTTTGTGATTGAGTGTTTTTGTGGTATTAATCATACTGGAGTGCAGGACTTCCACCCCCCCACACACTGATTTACCATTTATCCACAATACACTGCCTTTCTCATTTGCATGCCTTCGCAGACACTGTCCAATTAGGATCCATCACACGCACAGGCTTTCTCATACTGACTTTGATCTGTTTTTTTTTTTTTTTTTTCATTGCCTACTTGCACTCTCACAATTGCTTTTATCCCCTCCACTGTGAAGATCTTTTTGTTTTTCATGTCTTTCTCTACTTGTCTGTCTCTCACAGCCATCTCTCTTCCTGAGTATTACCTCTCAGGCAGCAGGCAGACAAATTTTTTGGATGAGTCATCCAATGCGTCTGATAGCATCGGCTCCCTCTGTCTATTCCTCTGTCCCCTCTTTGTGCCCATGTATGCTCCTCTATCGCTTCTCTAAACCTAAAAGGGCAAAGAAGGGAGTGGCATCTCTCCACATGAACTCTCTTTCCCTCCTTACTTTCCCTCTCTGTGTCCTTCAGCCCCTCTCCACTTGAGACAAAGTGACATTTACAGAGGGACACCATGTCTCCTTAGGAGCCCCCGCTTTTTGGCTAAAGAACACTGAAAGGATGGTGGAAGACGAGAGGTTGTAAAAACTGACTTTGAAAAGGGCGGAAAACTTGGAAAGCAGGTTTGGTAAATGGCAACAACAACAGGGGAGGCTTGGATGGGCGACCACTGGAGAGCAGACGGACAAGAAAGAGGGTTCTTAAGAAGGGAAGGCTGAGTAATACATGTATACGGAGTAAAGAAAAGTGAAGAGGTGCTTGTGCAAATTAAAATCCCAACAGAGTAAGAAGGACTCTGACGCAAAGTGGTCTGACTCTGAAGGGGCTCCCATTAGCACAGGCACGCGTCCACTATACCAGTAGTGATTGCTCTAAGACTGCAAGGGAAGCTCAGCTTCCCCTAAATGCCCCCCAAAAAGTGGTGATATGTTCTGCTGTGTGTACATTTCATTGACAAAATATGCGCTTGACTTCCTTCATCTTTTGTTCAGAATCAGCTACCTATCACAGGTAACTGGCTCCACCTCCTTCTCATTCATCCCCGCAGTGTTTCAGTGCTTTAACACAGTGGGACGCTGAGCGTCTTCTGACTTCAGTAGGGAAGCGTAGAGTGGGTTGTTTCACTGTGAAAACTGGATGGTCATTGGATAAACGCTGGGCTTTGCCCCGCCCATTTGACGCTCAGCATCTCTGGGGGTCTATGAGGCAGTGGGCTGGCCTGGACGCTGGGCTTCTGCATGATGATTGGAAGATCTGTCTGAGGCCGAACCCCTTTTTGATTGACAGTGAAATGAGCCAGTCAGCGATCTTGAAGTATAACTCTCTGACGGAGCATCTTCTGAGTTTTACATTCCGTTGTTCTGGACGGATCCAGAGGCTTTATCGATCCCCAGCGACTTTACCTTACTTAAAAAACCACAAGTGTTGTGTTTGAAGATTCTCTCTCTTTTCACCAATAAGCAGCTACAGCTACAGCTGCGGAGCTTCTCCCCCTGTCACTCACACTTACAGCCTGTTGTAGTCTATCGTAGCAGCTCCAGCTGCTAGCAAGCTGGCACGGAGGGTAGAATCAACGTTTAAATAAACAAATCTATGATGTAGGCTAGAAAAAATGAGCTTCCCCTCCTTGACTGACCAGCAGCCGCCACTGCACTGTACATTTTTCCGACAGAAATCAGAAAACCAACCAAATTTTGAAATCAGATAAGACAAAATAGTCATTTAAATGTTATATATTCTAAATACTTAATAAATCATTGAGTTGTTGGTTTTTACTAACCAGAAGCTAGGATATACATTTAATTAGTGTAAGTGGACTCTTCATAAATTAAGCTTCTCTGAAGGTCTCTTTGAGTATTGGTTGAGCTGCTAGCTGCCTCAAATGTGTTCTGTTTTTCTAAACAAGAAGTGACGGTATGAGAAATATGAAGTTTGTTTGAGAGCTTTTCACCCAAACTTCATTTCCCTGTAGGTGAAAGGACGTCAGGAGTAAATAATTATCTGAAATTGCAGGTTAATGAGACAGCTGAAGTCTGTGCTCGTTTGGTTTACCAACTAATAAATTCTGTTTGCCTAAGTCTTATTCAGACCAACTTGCTAAATTATTAGTGATGGTTTGCTAAAATCACAGACAAATATAAACAGACTGGTCTTTTAAATGTCAGGTAATTGGGCTCACAAGAAAAATTCTTCCAGTGTTTATTTTTCCACCATGTTCCCAATCCAACCTCAGCTGCTTTGGTCTACTGCAGTGGTTCACTTATATTCCACAAAAAGTTTTGTGTTTATACCATATCTTCTTTCAAATACAACCAAAATACTAATTTGCTGATCAGTTACAACAATGTCTGTTTTTATTTTACAGAGACAGAAACGGAGACAGAGGCTACAGTGTACTATGTCATTGGAGCCATCCTGTACAGGACGTTGGGAGTCATCTTACCTGCACCAGTGTGAGTACATCTTGTGCAATACCTCATTTCATTGTCCTCTCTTTTACCTTTCTGCATCTTTTCTTTTTTATGATGCATTCCCTGACAACTTTTCATCTCCCCATGTATTCACTTTTGTTTAGCCCCCCCTTCTCTCTCAGTGTTTCTATTTCTGCACCCTTTCTTCTCTCACTTCTTCTCTCCTTCTAACTCCAACCTACCATTCTCCATCTGTCTTCTCTATTGCTTCTCTCCACTCCTTGTGCCTGCCTAGTTATCAGACAAATGTCTTGGATCTCTGTAAAGTACATTTCCCTTGATGTTTGTCCTCCTTCTTTTGCATTCTCAATATTTTCTTTTTATCTATTCATTTAATTCATTTTTTTCAAGAAGGGGGTGTGGGGAGTACAGTGGGCATGCGTGTGGGTCTTATAGTTCCTGAAACTTGCATACAAGTTTCAAAAATGGAAGTTAGAAAGAATCAGAAGGTTGTCTAACGGCCACTGTGGTGTGATGTGGTGTTTGCGCTGGCCCTCGGCCACTTTATTCAGGTCAGTGCACTCGGTTGTGGATGAGCTGGATCTGTTTAAACCGTTCTCTCCCCGTAGCTTTGCTGAATGCTAATAGGTGTAGTGATTTGTTTTAACTCAGCCACTGGCTCTGGCTTTCACATTTTTCTCATGAGGCTTTATTTCTATGATTATTGCTTTCTTTATGTATGTCTGCATTTATTTTGCAAACATCCCAAAACCATCAAAGTGTGGCAGGGCATTGGGAGCCTGTCTGTTTGGGTGTGTTTGTGTGTTGTATTTTTTTTTCTGTTTCTGTGGACATCAGAAGAAGGAACACATCCAAATATATTCAACATTTTCTATCCCGTCGTGTCCAGAATCATTGATGTACCGCTGTTAACTCAACCCAGGCTTGAATGTGCAGCACATTTCTTTTATCTTATCTTAAAATAACATCTTTTAAACGTCTGACTGTGTTTCTGTGCAGTCCCCCTGCGGTGATCAACTCCAAGATCCTGACGGTGACGGTACGGCCTGAACCTCAGCCCAGCGAACCCATGGTGGTAGTGGAGCTGTCACCGCTTATTAATGTAAGTCTTTCTTTGAGATTCCCTGCTATTACAGCCAAACTGTTTTTACGTGCTTCATAGAAATTCAAGTTCACATCAGGAGTTTCGTATTCTTGGAACACACAACTCTTTCTAATGAGTTTTCTACTTCTAACAACAAAATAAACATGCTCTCTGAGTGCAGTGTGCGCAGCGGAGACCGAAATTATTCCATATGAGGAATACTTAAAATGCAAGGGTTTGCATTTTTTATTGCAGTACTTGTACACCAGCAAGCTTTGGCCGAGAAACCAAATTTGTTTAAGGCTTAAAGGATTTCTTCTCTCCCAGCTGACCCATGTTTCCCCGGGTTTGGATGAAAGAAAAAGTGCTGCATGCTATAAAGCGCCAAAGCGCTCTCTGGATTGCCTGAATAAATGCAGACCTCTTTGACTCCCTTATATCGTTGTGTCTCTTGGTACCTATTCTGTTTATATTACAGTGGAGTGTGTTATTATAAACGACTCATGGGGTGTCTTCGATGGAGAGGACTAAGTGCAAGTTTAATGAGAGGCCCCTCTTCACGACCTCAATAAGATGCAAGTTTCATTAGGCATTCCTTTGTGCTAAGGTGGGCATAGTTTTCAAAATAATGTTGAATATTTAATGGTTCTCCCAAGAAACGCACAGACATATAAATATATATGCAAACATACACTGAAATCTACCAATAAAAATGGTCTCTTGCTGTGTCAACCGGGACCTAAGGGTTAAAGTTATTGCACAGTGTTTTATTATAAAGACTTATTATTCATTTTCTATCCCTGGCCACTTCCCCTCCCTGCTTTAAACTGCTGATTCATTACTTCATTAAGGCATTGCCTTTTTATGACCCTTTATTTCCTTATTATCAAGCTATTTTACATTTTTGGCAAAGCAGAGGAACTGCAGGTTTCACACATGTCAAGAAGATGATGTCTTAATGCAGAAAGTAGCCTGCTGCTCAGGACAGCTGACCCCAGGTTCCTGCTGAGGACGGACACTGTGCAGGGGAAAAAACGTGTGTGCATGCTTCCGTCATTGAGGTTGTAAGTCTATATTTATCCCTCTTAAAGGAGCAGTCCAGTCTTTTGCTTTTCTGTAATTGTGAGATGGAGGATGGATTTAAAAAGAGAAATTCAGCTGAGACTGCAGATTCAATCTCTCTGCAGGGGTTGAACAGAAGACAATTAAAAACATACACAGACTGAAAAGTTAGCATTTTATCCTGCTTTGTAAATTACAAACTAAGCATTAAAGGGATAGTTCAATTTTTTTTTAAGTGGGGTTGTATGAGCTCTATGTGACCACTAAGGACATTAGATACAGTAGAAAGGTGTCTCCTCTCCCTCAGTAAGACACAAACTGTAATCGATGGTGACGAGGAAATAGGCGCTAACAGGGAAATACCGTACCAGATTCAAAGGCTATTTTCTCTCCCCACAAGAACTAAAATCAAAAAGTAATACCACAGTTTAAGAGTACGCTACATAAAATATTTGTTAAGTGCATTAAGTCTTCGGAAATATAAACATTTATCCGGACCTAACTAACTGGTCATGTATCCTTCCACGCAGCGCTAGTGCGCTCCGTCCCCCCTCCTCCTTTCAGCTGTAGGGAATGTAAACAAGCTATGCTTCAGGCGCCGGTTGTAGCCTCGTGTAAGTTTGATCAAGTATCGTAATTCTTTTGTTTGTACTCTAAGGATTGTGAGGCAGCGTAGGAAATTCAAAATGAGTGACTATGACAGCGACGATGAAGTTTCATTCACTTTGGAACCAAAAGGATTCCTGTATGAACCGGAGTACACAGAAGAAGAGCTGCTACAGATGGTGACTGAAAGGAATACAGAGGAAACATCCATGGACACTGGACATCAAGATGCTGTCTAAAGGGACAAAATAGTATGCAATTAAAAACACAAGGGCAGTGTGAATGTAGTGTGTAGTAGGCACTGCATACTGCCTACTGCATTTGCATGTAGTATGTAGTATGACAGTTCTGTTTGGTCTGGTCCCTGGTTTTAAGTTTCTAGAGCTACAGTTGATGTTTTTTTTTTTTTTTTTACTTTATTAAAAATGTACAAAACAAACTATGGGTAGGTCATGAAATTGTAGTTATTTTGTTAATCATACCACAACAGAAACATCATATTTGATTTTTAATCTTACACCAAAAGTTATATATTTTTTTATTTTAAAAATCCTGGAAGGGATTGAAATTTTTTTCAGCTGATGGAAAAACCATTTCCATATTTTAAAAAAAGCTATAATTGGTTTGTATGGGCTTTAATGAATTTATAGAAGTGAACAACTCTTACAACTAGAAGTGGCAAGAGTTGTTTCTTTCTCATCGCTTCACTTCTATCTCACGGATTGTCTAACGTTAATGTTGTTGTACTGTAGTTATAATGCCAACTTATTCCAGTAGATGGCAGTAATACACCAAAATCTGCCACCCGCATTGACAAACAGCGTTAGCCCTGTCTATTGTGGGAAACTGTTTGCTAGGAAGACTGATCCGTTGCATACTGAGAAATTTCCTGGATCAGTAGGACATCCAGGGATTTTTGGCATACTGCAGATTTTGCAAGTTTTCACATTCTGACTTCTACATACTGAATTTCAGCCAAAATAGTAGGAACTGCTAGTGTAGTAGGCGGTTTGGAAAACAGCCAAGAGTTTTTTTTCCTGACCTTAATCACAATGCAAAATACTGGCATACCTTGTTTGAGAGTGAAAGTGCAAAATTCTTAAAGATAACCTCACAACCAAAAAGGAATCAGTTAGATTGCAGCTCTTACATGTTGGGTCAAAGAATTTAATAACTTCCGTTTGGCCCAGTTGATGTACTGTGATAGCAGTGTCTTCATTTAGCTCAAGGGAGAGGGAGACAGAGTGCTGCCTTTGAGACATTTTATTGTGCAGTGTAAATGACTAGAATTTGAGAGCTTGATGGGCACTTGTAAAAAAGCACAGACACTTTCTGTATAAAAAAAAAGAAAAAAATCCTAAACTTTAAAAATAATGAGAGATATTAGAGCAGAGTTGTTCAAATGAGGCAAAGACGTCATCTGAGTGCAGATAATTAAAGCTTTTAATTCTCACATTCTGCCAGTCTGTGAAAGTTTTATCAAGAAACATAGCTCTGGGAAAAAAATTAAGAGCTACTTCCAAATTTCCCACAAATCAGCATCTCTGCATGCATGAAAGGATTTCCGTCCCAGTGTCTATTGAATTTCAACACAGCCACACCTTATTCTGTTCAATCGAGTGCTGATTTGGCGATCACCTGACAAGTTGTCAGACAAGGCCAGCTGCTGGAAGTTTTGCATGAAAAGTGATTAAATGTCACACAGCTGCTCTGTGGGGATCATGCCAATACAGAGAGCTGTTGATGTTAAAAATCAACAACTCCAACAAGAGTTGGTCTGTAACGTGAGTGTGAACTTGATGAAAGAAAAACAAAACAAAATCTTTAAGGTGATGAAAGAAAGGCAGCAAGCTATATGCACTAAGGAGAGGAGCTTTGACGATCTCATACAGCTGGGAACAAACAATGGTTCTTCAGGCTACACGTTAGCCTTCTGTTCATCAAAATAACCTTTTTTTAATGGGAAAAATCTTTGAAATCTTCAACTAAACAATGTTTTTTTCTGATGGTCATGACTTACTTATCTTTTCTGTTACTTGGTTTCCGTAATTTCAGACTCCATTCACAACATCTTATTTTTTCCTCCAGTAATTGAGGCTGTATGCTCTTAGCAACAGCATGTATGCTTGTCTTCAATGGCGAAAAGCCCACTATCTTAGCGTGGCATGTATTTACTAGATTAATAGATTAAAGTAAAATAAGAGAGATTTTCTCACCAGTACTGCAAAAGAAAACATTCAGATCATCAAAAAACAACAAACTACTTTCAAAGAAGTGTGAAATTTAAGTATTTTCTCCTCTGCTATGTGTCTGAAATGCACTGGAAAAAGGAATGAGTTGGTTTGATCACATTCTCCCAAACACTTTTCACATGCAAAATTAATTATTTGACTTCAAAGGCAGTGCTAATCTTTGTCTGTCCTTGCTTGGCTTGTCTAATTTCAAGAAGCAGAGAAAGCTGAGCTTTTACACGTGAACCACCAAAGACAGAAAAGTTTACAAAAAAAAAAAAAAAAAAAAGGCCCAGGTCTCCTGGCTCGGTCTTCAGCTGCAGTCGGTGTCGACCTTGGTCGGTGTAGAGAAACTCCAGCTGCTGAAGCGATACCCTGACAACAGCTGCCTCAGGCTTGACTCTCACCAGGGGTGTTTAGGGGGTCTCTGTGCTCTGCCATGTCTTCACTGAGATGACATCTGCTCCGGCCAGACCCCCTGCGAATTTCCCTGAGTGTCAAAGTGTGCGCGTGCCTTTAATGGTGAGTAAGAAGCAGAAGGCCAGAAAGATCTGTGTCGTTACGGTGCACCAGTAGGACAGATGCCAAGTGGTTTCCCACAGCTCCTCCTCCAGATACCCTTCAGCAAAGCCTCTTCAATTATGAAAGGCAGCTCTAAGGTTAGGCTCCATGAATTAGCCCTGAGCCTTTCTGGTCATTTTACTCTAATCTAGTTTTCCTTCATCAGTCCAAAAGCATTATCCAGGTTGCTCTATTTCATTTTCTAAATCCATCATCTTTTACACAAAGTAGGCAGCTTTTAAGACTCTGAACCAGTGGAGTCTCATTTTGTTACACTAGCTCACAGGATTTGATTAGGTTACCATATTCTCAGGCAGTCTGCATTAGAAGTTTAACCATCATCTGTCTGCAGCACGTGGCTGAGTACTTGAAGAAGATGACTGTTCTTTTTGAAGGAACAGACAACAAAGCTGTGAAGGTTGATGCCATTATAACCATTCGCCAATGCAGCTGTTAGATTCAGACGCACGTTGCTCCCTCTGAGAGGCATCAGTCGAGCAGACGCTGTCATTAAGCAACGCTTCAGCACTAAAGAGAGGGCAGACATTGTGAGAGTACACGGGGTGTCACTCCAGCAGAAGCATACAGTCAGGCTGGCTGCCCACTGATTGATAGTTAAGCGCTAAGAGAGCTCACCACGCTGATGCACGCTCAGGGACATCTAATGTCGGAGACAGGCTGCGGTCTGAACAAAGCGTTGTCATCCATCAATCTGCGTCATCTCGCCTCTGATCCCGTGTTTATTCAGAATGCATCATCCCATCCTCCAAAGCCCAGCCATGCATTGACTCCAGGACTCAGTGATTCATGGGGGATCAGTGGTGGACAGTTCAGAGAAGGAGAGTTGACCTTGCCTTTAGAGAAATAAATCCTCATGATGCATACTTTAATGTGAATCACCTCCTTTTCCCTCCTTTTTTGGTTCACTCTTCGCTCAGAAAGAGGTGGTTTCAGTAAATGTTCCTGAGGGTGGAGAGAGTCTACTTGAAGTGGGCCTCGTCCTGCTTTAGGATGGGCTGAAGAGTGACTGTGGGATAAATGCCATAATGCCCTTTACCATAAGGGGGAGCTCAAAGGCAAACCGTTCCTGCAGGACTCAGGAAGGACCAACAGACTGTTGCACAGAGAGGGAACGACTTCTCTTTCATATCAGTGCAGTGGATGAATAGAAACTGAAATGTATGTTACTTAAGATGCCTGATCAGTCTTTCTCTTGTTGGCAGCTTGTGTCTCCCGGACTGTGGTTGTTCTGTCACGTTGAGCCCAAAGACTCCACTCTTCAATCCGCTGTCGATGAACAAAATCTTTGATCCACACCAAAAAAAAAAAGTTCACCCAAAGCCAATCACAATCCAATCCCTTTGAAATGAGGCATGAGGGTCGAAAGGGCGCAGACGATTCTTAAAAGTAATCAATGCTGAGATCACCGAGGATCACAAGTGGAACAAGTTGTGATGAGTCAGTTAAAGATATCGATCCCTTGATTGATTCCCTGATTGAGTCATAGCAACTCTTCCTTGGGCATCAGGCATGGCTGAGCTTTGATTACCAGATGATTCACCTGCCTCACGACCCCAAACCATCGACTCTTTGGTTCTCTCAGCGAGGAGCGATGGATTAAGAGCGAGCTAATAGCAAATCAGCAGCATTAAGAGTCTTGAGCAGATGTCTGACTTTAATTTTCAGGGTTTTAACATGTTTCAGTCCATTCCTGGAAAACTTAAGAGGATTATTAAAAGTGAGGGAAGAAGTGTAATTTATGAAGTACTTGACATTGGGTAGCCTTTACACACTTTCAGATAACTTGTCCTCCTCTACAACTACTTGTTTTACTTAAGTAGATTTTACTGATAAGTAGTTATTTACTTTAACTTTACTACTCTCCACAATGGTTGCACTCAAAGAAAAGATTTGAATGCTTTTCCTCTATGGGATGTTTATGATCGCAGCTTTCTGTGTATTATTGTCCATGAAATGGCTTTTCTTTTGTTTGTCTCTTAACTCTCTCGATTCATTGCTCAAACACCTTCCCTTCTTCCTTTCGTTTTGCTGCAGCAGCGATTCGCTGCTCCATCCTGTAACAATGACTCTTACTCCGTCTCCAGAACCCCCCCAACAAACGTCTGTCTCAATCCTTCTCTTTCATTGTCTGTTTACCTCTCTCCACCGCCCATGCAGCATCACTCTTCCTCCTCTGGCAAGCAGCTTTTCTGTCGTCTCTGCCTCGCTCCTTCACTCATCCTCTCGACTGGCAATAACAGCTTATCTTCTCCCCCCCCCTCCCTCTGTATCTTGCAGGGAACATCGGATCCTCAGTGCGTCGTCTGGGACTATGGCAACCTGTAAGTTATTATAAACGATTTTGACACTTGTGCGAGTGCGTACAGTGCAGCAGTGCTTGTGTCTGCCAGTGTGTGATGTTTATCTCGCGTGTGCTCGTGCCCAGTCAGATTCATTTTATTAATGAAGCGCAAACAGTCTAATGAAGTTCCCAGTGTTAGTGTTAATTAAATTAGTCAATGAGAACAAACAGCGTTCTCTGTGTTGCTCAGAATTCAAAAGGATCATCACTCAGAGAGCCTGAGAGGAGGAGGTTTTCCTTTGAATCAGGCATTTTTACCGCCACTGACACCAGAAATGTTTTAATTTTCAAACTCCATACTCCTTTGGACATTTGCTTTAATCTGGTTTGAGCGTGAGTCCCACTTTCTACCTAATGTGTTTCATCCCATTCTTATATGTAGGCCACTGACACAACGACTTCCTGTTGTGGTCTACATATCTGAACTACATAATGTAAACCAGCACAATTGATCATGCTGTTTTGACCATTAACCCACATAGTGACTTTCATCAATAACAAATGCAAACTCGATCAGAGCCATTAAAGCAGCGTGTGGTCCGAGGTCGTGGTCTCATTGTGTTTTCACTATCACCAGCCCCTACCTTTGAATGACCCATATGTTGACTGTCTTTGGATGGCCCTCATCAATCAGTGATATAACATGAACAGATGTAGTCCTATCACCTTCAACTTTATTATAGTTCCATGGGGTAATTGTTTTTTAAGCAGCAGGCATTAGTTGACAACTACATGATAATACTCAAGTGAAAAAGGACGGCACCTGATCCACAAAACGCCAAAGACTAAGAATCAGGCAAAACCCATAAAGTGTATTCAGTCATCAAACTTCTGTGCAGTAGATAAATAAACAGTAATGAAGAACATACAAGATAAAGCAGATAAAAAGAGATTCAATAAAAGTCAATAAATAGGATTACAGTCTAAAAGTCATCGATCAATTCTATCCACACAGAGCCTAGGTTTTGGTTCTTGGCGTTCTGTAATGTCGTCCAGAAGGGAGAAGATCAAATTCAGCAAACAGAGGGTGATCACGGCAGTTCAGACTTTGTTGGGCTCTGCTAAGAATATGTCTGCTGTAGACATCCTGCAGCTGAGATTGCTGCACTCTGATCACCTTGCTCACTATTTTGACAAGATTCACATGTCTGTTTTTACTAGACTATGCAAAACAACCAAACCAAGCAACTATGCAGCATGTGAGAGCACTTTCTATAAAGCACTGATAAAGAAGAGGCATGAGAACCTTACACACCTTTAACATGTTCACCTTTCTCAAGAAATAAAGTCTCTGCTGGACCTTATTACAAACAGCATCAGTATTGGCTTCAAATCAAAGTAAATTATTGATAGTTGTTCAAAGATATTTGTAACGAGAAACAATCTCAACATCCATCACTTCCAAAACCCCTGGATCAGTTATAATGTTAAAGGGAAAATCAAGCTGTGTTCAGGTGTTATAAACAATGAGAAATGTTGGGAAGTATTGGTGCTTCATTTCTTTGTATTGAGTTAGACAGTGCAACACTTATAATAAATATGTGTTGAGCTTCCCCTGTCAAGATGTGGATCCCAACTTAGATCACAACTCTATAAACCTGGAAATCAATCTTGAGCTGAGTCATGCGTCTGAATTTAAATCACTAGTGTGAAAACAAACAAACATTGGCTGATCAAGGTATCAAATGACACAAAGACGAATTGAGGATGAGTGAGGATGGCTGAATCAGTTCTGTGTGCATCTGCATCAAGACTGTTAATCACGTCCAGCAAAAAAACCTACATCACCCAGTGTCTTTACATCGGCTGCTTATCAAAGTCAGAATTTATTTTGTGTAACAGTCTTTGTTTTAACTTAACGCCATACTTGACCAAGCAGAGTACATCTCAGACCTGCTCTATCCTCACATCAGCACTAGATCCCTCAGGTCTTCTGACCAGGGTCTACTTGCCTTGCCCATGTTCGATTAAAAACACATGTGTTGCATATACTGAAGTGTTTAGTGTTCAGTGTTGTGATCACTTGACGTAATCTCCTCCCGTCGCTGTTGTTGCTCAATATAATTTTTATATTGATTTGTTTACACATTGTTGTTGTGTGAAGCACTTAGTGACTTGTGCTGTACTACTTATAACTGTTTCAGGGCCTGAAACATACTCTGGCTGCTCCAGGAAAGTTGATATCCTCCTTCACTCAAACAGTCTTGATAAAAACAACCAAAAACTAGATCCCATGCTGGTACTATGAAAGTGTGATCTAGTTTAAAGTCTGTGCTAAATTTGGCAAAACCAAAGCCAGTTAGCCAACTTTAACATCCATATGATGGCAACACCAAAGTCTCCATCTATGATGTCAAACTAACAGAGAGACACACATAATGGCTCAAATATGCAAATATAACTGAAGCTAACTTTGGCTTGAATTACTTGCCAGACATAAGTGTAGATAAGGGTGATAACTTTAGTCAATTTTAGTTAACTGAGGGAACAGATAAAAAAACAAAAAACAAATCATAAATATCAGTGTGACTTACACTGGTTCCATGCAATAGAAATGTAGCTGACATGTACCAAGCTAGCACTTTAAGTTTCTTGAAAACCACCACTTTGTTCCTGTTTACTGCAAAAACCTTTTCTAAACCTTTTATAAACTGTTGTCATTGGCCAATCAAAGAGGAGCTCTGTAATTAATGGTGATATCACCTGGATGGCACCAGTCCCTTCTCACCTGGAATAAATTACAATCAGCTGTGCTTTAATGAACACTGGTTAGAAAATAAATCCTCTGAAAAAGTGTGACAATACACACAAATTTAATACAGAAGGTTAAATGAAAGTAACCTCTCATTAGTGCAAACATATAAGCCACTGAGCACACAACTAATTAAAGTTTCTAAAAAGTACATTTTTTTTTTTATCACCTCTGATTCGATTAGTACATTCCTTCCAGTTAACATACAAACATAAATTAATGAGTGAATGGGCAACACAGGAACTTTTCAACAACAAAACACAGGAAGAATGAAGATTTGTGTTTTGAGATTTCACAGAAGAAAATCTCTGCAAACCTATCAATTTAATCCATTTAATCACGTTTCCCCACCCTCAGCATTTCATTATGTTTTTAATGAGACCCTGGTTGCATCACTTGTATTTAAGTGGAGTAGTTGTTTCTGTGTATTCCTTTTGTACCATCTTACTTTTATCTCTAGAGCCAGACCTGAAGGACAAAACTTTGTGAAGTAAGAGGCTTTTAAAAGAATTGGTGTGGTCACTTGTTCTGAACAGCAAGCCTCTCGCTCGATGAATACAATAACAAGGCAGACAGAAAAAACCTGCTTGTCTCTCTCAGAAATGATGTTCTTTCATGCAGTTTTAGAGACGAGGAGCTCTCTCCAGTGACCAAAGTGTTGGGATAAGACATTGTAACTTATCAAACTACCTCTCTTCATCAAGGTAGGGGAGGAACAAAGCTCAGCAAAGTCAATTAACTAGCCAGCAGATTACAGCTGCAAACAAATTAAATTCACAGACATAGCGCAGGCAGAGAGCCAAACGGAATATAAAGTGGCAAGAAGGCAGCGATGTCTATCTGCAAAACATACTCAAACTGTGAGGGATGTGGGAAAACATCCAAATGTGTTTACTAAGGATTAAGTGATCTGTTTGCATACACTCACAGGCGCGAAACATAAAGACGCTCTCACACACGCACCCTGACTGAAACCTAAGTTTTGGTGGTACACAATAATTAAAGTGTTCTTAACACCATCATGCTAAACACAAGCAAACAAACTAGAAAGTTCTACTCTGTAAAACCAAGGCTGCCTCATGGCTTGAAAAATGTGCCTATTTTTCTATGCTTGCGTAAGCTCAAGGACATGATATTCATGATCTCTGTGGGTTGTTTACATTTTGACACTTGACTGCTTGCGTGTAAACAGCCTAAAGTCATTACAACATGATATTTTGGTGCACAGACGCCATTACGAGGAGGTGTCAGCCTGTTAAGCCCAACCAACTGCTGTGCTTCAATTAAAGAGAGCCAGGACTTAGGTGCAAAAGCAGACAGGTTTAATGGTCTGTACATGGTGCACGTTAAGTGTACTCATACACCCAGACACAAAATAGAATGCATATTTACACACTAATTATTCAATTTTGGTATCTAAATGGTGCTTCGGGAAGCAGATCTCTTCCTGAGCCGGGTGACCAGTGTGCAGCTGATACGGCCAGAGAACATGCTGTACAAAGCTGCCATTTGTTTGCTGGAGGATATCACCTCTCTCAACCTGGCTGTCTCTCTGACTGAGCCCTGGGCTTTGAGGTTAAGCAGGAGGCAGAGGAAAAGTGGAGAATGTATAGATAGTGAGGCGGGGGGAAGGCAAACACGGCAGCAGCTGAAGCAGACAGAAGGAGGAAGAAATCCAGCTACAACATGGAAGAAGAAAAAACCCCGCCAACCTGTGTATGGAAATATGGTGGCTATATATAGAGTGCACAGATGCTGCTACATTTAAACAAAGATGATATACTGTAATTGTTATGATGCACATTTGTGCCATGTACATTTACATGGGGATTAGAGGCTCAGATCTCTAAAGCCTTCCATCACAATGCTCCGTGCACATGTTTTTCAGCCGCTGAAATCTGCGAGTGAATCCAGTGCTAGCTCTCCCTCTCTCAGCTGGCTAAGTTGGCCAACAGTTTGTGGCGCTCACAGTTCATCTCCGTATTTATGTGTGAGTGTTTATTTATTTATTTTGCCCCTAACAGGCCCATATGTCGGCACCATCTGCCCACCCAAATCGCAGCACTCTCCATCCCTCCCTGTCTTCCCCCTGTGCGCCTGTCTCCTCAGACTACTCTCATTCATTTTTGCCTTGCCGGCTTGAAATGATACAGTTATGTTGAGCCTTTGCAAAAGTTTCACTAAATTTAGGAACATTGAAGGTGTAATTTTCTTTAATTATCCCACATCCATCTTTGTCTAGTTTATTTCTCTTTCACCTTCTAGTGATGCTTCGTGTTTATGGATGTTGACCTTGCTGCAGGCATCTCCAGGGTTTGACCCTTACTTTACCTCAGCTTGGGGAATCTGGGCTGAAACCCTCACTGACATGCACACACTCACTGTATAGAGGAGCACTTATCTTATGTCCAGTGCATTAACAGTGAGATTGCAAGTGTGCCACTCCCAGATGCACCACGCAGATTTTATAGCTGCTTAACAAACTGCCATTTTGCTTGCTCAGTGGAATACTCATTACAAAGCCTGACCATTTCAGATTTTATATTTTAGCAGCAGAGGCACAACAAACTGTCATGCAAACTGCAAAACTCAAGTGCATCACAGGCGTGCAAGTGAGCAATCTCATTTTAATGCATGCTTAAATATCTGACCCAGTAGTTACAGATAAATGTAACAAACTGTCTGGATGGATGCATGGCAGTAAGCTTGCAGAGGGTTGAGGGTCACTTAATCCCATTTCTAATCCCCAGTGGTCTTCAGCTTGATCGGGGATCAGCGGTAAAAGACCCAAGCACCCCACCCCGCCTACCTCTCCTCTCTCCGCCCATCACTGCCACAGAGTAATAATGGCCTGGTCTGCAGAGAAGTCGCTTTAACATCCTCAAT
Organism: Halichoeres trimaculatus; assembly: GCF_033239565.1. Classification (NCBI taxonomy): domain Eukaryota; kingdom Metazoa; phylum Chordata; class Actinopteri; order Labriformes; family Labridae; genus Halichoeres; species Halichoeres trimaculatus. The sequence goes on from NW_027437192.1 coordinate 23,374,597, forward strand.
CTGACACGCTAGATTGAGGCTTGCTCTGGGCTCTGACTGATCTGGCACTGCTATCAGCTCTGGCACTGGCAGGTCTCAACCTTAAATGAAGTGAAAAGTCAAAGGCACATCCTGCACACTGCCAACAAACTAGCTGGACACAAATCTGGCCAAAATGTAATCACATTTATCTCACAAAAAGGCGTAGAGGTGAGTTCTGACCTCAGCCAAGTGCGTTTCATTTTCATATTGGCAGCACAACATACCATTTATTACTCTCTATGGAACAAACAAGCAAGTAAATGAAAAGGGGACAACGAGACACCCTCATTGATACTTACATGACGCTTGCTTTTATAGTTTGCTTTCTTGTTCTGGAGTCCTTTACATTTTCAGCTGCAAATAAATTGAATTGAGAGTACCACACCGCATCATTAGCTTCCTGCTTCTATGAAAGTCAGACTCATGATTGAAAGTCAGAACAGGATAAAATGTAATGCAGCAGAAACAGAAATATCCCCCTTTAATGATCCTGGTTTCTGCTTGCACAAACTTTGATAAAATGCCTGACTGATGGTGAAGTTTGCATTATGAGTTAGCTGCAGATGATGCAGTGGTTAGTTGCTAGCTTAGAGCACAGTTAAAAATATCCTCAAGATATTTACATTATCTCAAAAGATAAAAAATAGACATTAGGAAGCATAAACGTCAACATGGAGCAGGCAAGCTTTAACACACTGCAGCCAGCCAGTAGAGGGAGCTCTCAAACTTTTGGCCTCACTGGAACTGAACACTAGAGGGGTCTATTTTTAAAGACACTCCTTATGAGGAGGATCTGTTTGAATTGGGCTGCCTCGCCACCTTCTGGCCTGGAGTCTCACGCACACTGTTGTAAATTACTTTAGGCAAGGGGTATTTGTTTTGGAATTAAATGGAATCGAAACAAATTGTTTTTATTCAAGACAACTTTTTACTGGATATAATGCACCGAGGTAAGGTATTTACCAGTCAAGTTATGTAGCGATACGGTTTGAAACGTGACTTCAAGCAAACATAGTTGCTGGCTATATGTAGCGCTATCGGCAGCCCGGTGCTCCAACGTATCTGTAGGCTAACGTGACAACAAGTAAACACTGTCAGTTTGCATGTAGTTTAGTAGCCGTCTATATTTAGCGAAGCTGACAGCTCAGTGCTCAAAGGCCTATCTGTAATGTGTATAATTAGTGACTCCTGGTTATGTCCTGCCAGTCATCTACCAAGCAGAGCTAACGTAACCTCACTCTTCATTTTATTGATAGACTCTTAAGTTTGAACAGACCACTGCAGAATAACTGCTGACTGTGGGTTGGAATGAACAGTATCACAAACAGATTAGCCCCTGTGTTAGCCTTTAGCTCTGGCTGTATCACTCTCCTGTTTAGCTTTCTTCTGCTCTTCTGTCCTTTTTTTGCCTGACAGTTAGGCTGTGTATTAGGCTCCTGTGTCCACCATCACTACAAAATTAATCACAGAAATCACTTTCACCAGAAAAAAACAGGTAGATAAGAAGTAGCAATTTAAAATAACCTGTAACCTGTAATATTGGCACTGTTAATCTAATTTTAAAGTGTAGATTATAAACAGGCATATATCTAGAAGAGAGACTTTTTCAAGATCACTTGGAAACTCCTCACAGCTCCTTCAAGCAAAGTGTTGCACTGCTAATCAAAGCAATCTTTATGAATGAGTCCAATACGTTTTACCTCTGCCAGTTGACACTGTGGCAAAAACATTACTTTCTGTCTTAATCGGTTAAATTCATGAAGGATATCTTCAGTAGGACTTTTGATTTATTAAAAAGCAAAATATCTGTACTTCTGTGGTTAATAGCTACCTGAAATGACATCACTAAGATTTATTATTATTATTATTAATTTATTTGAAAGTTGATCATGTCACAACCTTGTTTATAACTAATTACAGTTGTTGCAGTGTGTTACTGGTTGGCATGATACCACAGAGAAAGTTCCTGAAGCTTTAATTCATCAGTGTTTTTTCTTTTTTCTCCTTCCCTGTGATAAATCCTGTCTACACATGATGAACGCTAACACTCAGAGGCCAAATGAAATCTAGTATATTCTTCAACTCGCTTTGACCCTGAACACACTAAATGGATGTGGGAAACAGATGGCTTTTACAATGAATTTGATGCTTAGCAGACAATATTATCCCCGAGGAGTGAGCGTTAGTCTTAAAATAGCTCTCCATATGTTTTTTCTGTACAAGGTAGCTGAACACATTGTGGCATGCAGCAGGTAATACGTTGCTTATGAACGCTGCATCATTCAATATCTGCCAAATCTGGCTTTTTTTATAAGCTAACTTACAAACTTTAGCAGAAGTTGATTGTACTATTAGTTTTTGAAAGACTTCCAGCTTTTCCTCATCCTGGATTTAATGCCGGACACAAAGTGTATTTACCACTTTACAAATTTTCCTGTAGTGCTTAATTCCTCCTCTCTCCCAGCACAGACACCCACACACTAACACACTTAACAGAGTAGCCACCAGGAGGAAGGGGGGATGGGGTGGAGGGCAGATAGGGCTTTGCTCCACTTTTCCATCTGACAGAGCAGAAGGGATCAAGACTGTGTCAAACAGCGAGTCAGAGCGGCAAGAGGGAGTCGCCGGTAGGGCTTATGTGGGCTCTGCCTCCACCGGGTGTTGCGCACGGACGTTGACCAGCTCTCAGCTCATTCCTCCCCGGCTATAACAACAGTCCTTAGAGAGCGTTGACACAGTGGCTTGGATTTTTTCTTAGGTTTCGTGTCGAAGATGGCTGACTTAGGGGTACTTTTGATGGCTCTAAGTAGCTGTTACATGCAGGGATGAGTCTGAATTTCTATGAGGACGTTATGGATGGAGTAGAAGCTGACATCTGAGAAAAGTTATCCTTTAAGGTTCTGGTAATGAAGTTATTTAAAGCAGGCTGAGACTGTTACGTTTGAGATTTTTGTGGCATTTTTCTTATTGATAGCATCATGATGTGACCAGTGGAAGTGTAATGGAGCATTGTATCTCAATATACGGCCAAGGATAGCCTTTAGAAATAATGTTGTGTCCCTCGGGAGCAGATTATGCTAGCATTTGTAGTGATTAGCATTTAAAGTTTCGATTAGCTGCAGATAAAAGGAAGATTTACTCCCTGCTGGAATATATTACCTCCTCTTTGCTTCCTCTGCACAGTTCGAGAGCCACTAGGTAAGTAACTTTTTGTAGGAGTTCTTTAATGGATGCTATTTTTAACATTTTGAAACATTTGTTCATCTTAAAGTACACTCTTATGGAAGCTAATATGCTACAGAAAGTCTAGTGCAGATGCCCCATGCTTATCTTGTTGATGCCCACATGATCCTCTTTACTCTTGTGCTGCAGGAAGTAGGTTGAGAGGGCACTGTGTTAGCGCTTTGTGAGACTCATCAGTTGAGTTGTGGATCTTAAAGGTCTTTGAGTCTCATGCAGGATGCTCAACATGTCTATTGTTCTGTAATTTCTAACATTTGAAAATGTCAGGCTGCAGAAACACACAGAAAAAAACAAAAAACAAAAAAAGAAAAACAAAAGAGATTTTAAGTGCTTTTTGCAGCTTCAGGATTATGATCCACTTTCTGTGTGAGAGCTTTTTATTCGAAGCCACGTCATCCTGAAATGCAAACAGCCAGGATAAAAGGCAGTATACGGCTGTTTCTCTGCTCTCCTACTGTCCGCACACTAGCTTGCAATAGCAGGAAGAAAGATAATCCTGGTGAAAGAAGCTTATAAATTAGCCAGTGGCCACGCCAGAGAGCAGATTGGAGCTGTGCGGGTCAATGACAAAGCATCCTGTTCACACGAGAGTCAGGGAAGAAGTTGGAAGTGACAACCTCACATGACAAGAATCACGAGAAAGACAAGTAGGATTAGGCAAGGACAGCAGACTCATCTTCATCACAGACCTCATCAAGATACTTTTTGTGTAAAAATGAGGTGGGAATCAATTCACACCGGAGGAAAAATGGTGTTAAAGACCATATGTAGCATCCCATCTTAGCAATCACATCCTTCGCTTGTGACTTCTTTCTGCATTACTTTTAGATGTTGAGTTCATAAATTTTCCCTTTGATCACTGTGCTGCAAATTTAGCCTGCATACAGATTATATACTTCATGTTTTAGTCAGCGTGCCAGGGATAACATTTTCCAAACATGATCTGCACTCTTGCATGTAAACATGACAGCAAGCCTCGGATAATCTCGCAGCATGTCCTTCTGCTTTAAAAACTCGTCTTTACGACAGCAAAGCTTAGTTCTAACCCAACTTTAAATCTGGGTCAGACACATTTATGCATGCAGACACATGCACACACACATGCGTTTGTCCTGAAGTGCAAACGTAGGCCCACATTGTGGTGAATACTGATACGTAAATGTGGTCAGTGCACCATAATGGGTGCTATGAAGGGCTGAGTAATAGAGGTGATTTGTGTCGTATAAAGATCCACTTCAGTGGTTTCTAGCTGTACTGAGAGGAAAAGGCCAATATGCACAGCTCCTGCTGAATGTGTGCTCTGGCTCCCTGGTGATCAAGGATGTAATGTCTACTGGAATAGGCTCCATCAGCAGAAATAGATGTCCTATTCCACGCTTTTTTTCATATTTCTTTCAGTGGCTTCAATCATAAAACTAAACTCCTGGCTTCATAGAGGAAGCTTCTATACTATTTATGTTCACATGGGGACAGAGCGTACTAAAACACCAACCCACAACTATCGATGGGGGTTCTTAAAACATAAAGGTTTTGGCAGAGAAAAGCATCCAGTATGTGTGGAAAACACTGTTTTATGAGATGAATGGTCTTTAAACTTAGCAGATTTAGGCAGACTGAAATAAAAGGTTGTAATTAATCCAGTGAGCCTGGGACACTTTTAACTGCCCAGTAAAACATTTCTTTGGCCAAGTTTGGCTCCCTATTTTTATTTGTCCAGACAAATATACAGACACTACACATGTATGGCGCCATAATTGTCTTTTAATGATGCAGTGTTTGCAAGGATAGGATACTGTTGTGTGGCTAGTAAGAGACTAACACTACACTCAGGCTTACAGTTAGCTTAAGTGAAAGGAAAATTTACCTTGGGTGTTTCATTTGAAAATTGGTAGATCAAAATATATACAGAGATACCACCAATCGCCATGGTGGGAATCTCTGGTTATTGTGGAAATGTACTCAAGCAAAACAAAATCTGCAATCTCCCAAGTGTTCCACTGAGGCTAGTCACAAAAGCCAAGGCAACCATGATAGAACTCTAAAAATGCCTGTTACTTGAATACTGTAGTAAAAAAAAAAAGATAATTATAAAAAAAGAAAATAACACTTTGTGAAATATCTATTTAGTTTATGTTCACCAGTTGGAAGCACCAGTTTTGTGTTCATCCATTGTTTGCGATCAGTTGCAGATCAGTGTCCAATGAGCAACATTTCTTTTAGCGCCATATTTATTACAGTTTATGGAAGAAACGGACTGGTTTAGCTTTTTTTTTTTTTATAGCGTCAGGGAAAGCTTCACTGAGATTGAGAATCAATTATAACTCAAGTGGCCAAGATCAGGGCTGGTACATTCCGGCAAAGAAAAACAACATCTCAAACACAATTAGACATGGTCTTTATCACGTACAAGAAATTCTTTAGTCAAGCCATCAACAGCCTGACACATCTTCCTCTGACACTTTCAGTCTACCTTTAAAAAACATCACAGTGAGCAGCAGCCTTACACCAGCAGATTCAAGGCTTCTTCATCATTATCTCTCAAGATGCACTCCAAGACCAGGAAGAAAAATAAGTTTTGTGAAGGGGTCAAAGGATGAAGACTGTTGCTTAAAGCATTTTTCTTAGAATGTTTTTATGTAAGTAAGAGTGAAGCAAGCTTAGAATTGCAGGATAAACAAAGACATGGCAGTGATTTAGTCTATGGAAAAACAATGCAGGCTGGCCAAAGATGCTATAATGTTGTATGACAACTGTGCAGACAGCATGGCCCAACACCTCTTGTGTTCACACAAGATGAAATATAATTAGAAATGCAGCCTTCTGTGTATTTCACTGAGTGTGAATCTTTCTTGTCAGACCTTTTGTACCATTTCCCAGAGTCTTGTAGCAGTAACTCAAAGACCGTGTCTCACCATATTAGGAGAAAATGCTCAGTGGCCATTATGTAACGATTTCAGGCTGATTAACCTCTGCACAGGTCGAAAGGAAGGGAGCAAAGATATGAGACATCAATGGATCTCTTACTGGCTCCTGAAATGTCTGCTTTTCTCTTAAGAGCCTCATTTGTGTTATGGTGAGAAAGCATGGAAAAAAAATCTGAACTTTACATGGAAACACACTGTGCTTTTACTGTAAATAAAAAAAAAAATGAATGGGAAGAGATACCTAGGAGGGTTAAATAAAAACCAAAGTATCCTGGTGCATTAAGGACCTGCGTGTTATTGCAGAAAGCATGCCTCAGGTAGAAACAGCATGGAGAAATAGGACAGCTGTGTATTTCCCAGCCTTAATCAAAATGCAGGTTGTTATCTTTGCCCTGGAGTATTATTGATTCTGCCCTACAGTGACCAGTTCTAACCTTTAGGTGTTTGTACAACTCTGTCCGCTTACAGGTCTCCTAGGACCATTATCCCCCAAATCCCTCTTTTCTAAAGCAAACCCTCTCCATCCCTGGTCATTAGCTCTTTGTTTGGTGTGTAACCAATTCAAGAAGACAAGACATTTAAGCATGGAGTTACACAGTGTAACATCAGCAAACCTATCCCAGCCATTGCACAAATATTAAGCTGATCTTACATTTTTAAATAGTATATTTTGACATTCTTCAGTGTTTTCTTATTCTTACTGCATTTATTTGCTGTTCCTCTTGCTCGTCCGAGTTTCCAGTCTCGTGTGTCTGCTTTTTTTTGTCTGCACATTGGACCACTAGTGACTTAAAATCAAACAGTTAGGCAGATGTGAAGACAAAAAACAAGGAGCAGGGAATGCACTTTTGCTACCAAACTTATTTTGCTGCAGCAGTCATTGTGTTAATTAGTCTTGGCGGTGTTCGCCAGCAGCTAAAATTAGCTGTTAATGTTAATCCGCATTACATAGATGACAGTTATGCAGGACAACAATTTTCCATGCGGACACTTTTAATTTCTGGTCATTTCTAAGAATCTAAACATAAGAGCATGCTGGCTGTTTCCTCACGTGGCTTAATTTTCTCTGTCCCTTTAACCCGTCTGACGTTTTGTGCCGAGGTTAAAAGGTTGCTATTAGAGAAAAAGACATCAGCAGCACATCACTATTCATGCCTACGTGCCAGGCAGATGGAGGGGTTGCTTTTTCACTGACTCTCCTTTTAGTCAGCCATATCAAATCCTCACATCAAGCCCTCCACTTTTAAGAATTCAAAGCATGTTTAACCTTTTTTGTTTCTTAACAGGGTGCAATTGGCTTTCATAGTGCTGCCCTTTCAGTCAAGAGTTGGTGCCAATTTATTCTCAGTAGACATAAAAGGTCAATTTGTGCTTTTGGTAAGGAAATATTTTCCCTTTTTCCCCTTCAAATCTGAAGCATCATTATAATATCAATTAGGGAACAAATGTGAAAGCGTGGTGACGTGTTGCTGTGAACTGTAGTTTTTCAGCTGTTTTAACATAGCGGCGAGGAAAACGGCAGTTTCTGTTGGTTGAGTTACCATACAGAACCAAACTGAACTGTGTCCATGACAGTTTGATGGGTCGCAAGAACAATTTGTTAATGTCAATCCCCTGAGAACAAATCTTCTAATTTTTTTGGCCAAGTTTGGCTCCCTCAAACTAATTTTCTTACTCCTTTATCTAAGTTAGCACTCCAGGAGTTTGACATTTTGACGCCTGCATAGTGGACTTGCCGTAAAATTTCATGGTTTCCAGATGATACATCCCACATATCCCTTCAGCGCCACCAATAGGTGGCTTTCTGTGAAGTTTTTTCTTTTCCTTTTTTTTTTTTGTAGACCTTGATACCAATAGCTCAATTGTTGATCAGATTTAGTGTTAATGTTTGCAACGGTTTTGTTTACAGCCTGTAAATTTAGCTTTCCCAACAGCCCTAGCCACATTTTTTGTGAGGCCCTGGTGGTAACATTCAACCCAAGCTAATGAGTAAAAGTCAACATTACATCTGCTTAGCTTCAGTTAGAATGTTAGCAGTCTTGTACAAAGTATGTGAAAGCAGTACTTGAGTAAAAGTACAAGTGTATTACCAGAAAACTACTTGGGTAGAAGTTAAAGTCGCCTTTTAGAATATTACTTGAGTAAAAGTCTTGAAGTACCTGATTTGTATTGTACTTAAGTGTCAAAAGTAGTTTCCTGATCTAAAATGTACTTGTGTATTACAAGTACAAGTAGAAGTAAAACTATTTTTTGAAAAGTAAGCAGTTAGAATTTTGATTTAGAAATTTATTGCGGCTTCCTTACAGTAAAAGGACAATGTCCAGGCACAGGAGAAAGAGGCTTGAACTTTTTCAACAACAGTTTCACTGACTCTCTGCATTTCATCCAGTAACTTTCACTCCAACGTAAGAAACTACGTCACGCAAATACAGCCACGGTTGTGCAATGCTATCTTCAGCAGCACCACAGAGTTCACAGAGTTCGCCACTGTGGTCGACATGCTCAACAGATGCTACCGGAGTGTTGTTAGCATCAGTGCCTGCTGCAGCTGCTTCCATTATGGCATCAATAATGTGACATGCCCAGACAAGCTGAGTTTCTTCTTCAGGCTTGGTGGTTCAGTTGACATGACAAAGAGGCATTACATCACTATCTCAAATTTCTTCGAAGTTTATTTTGTAGTAACGAGTAACCAACATAACTAAAGGAAATGTATTGGAGTAAAAGAACACATTTCATTAAGGAAATGTAGTGGAGTTAAAGTAAAAGTTGTTAGACAAATAAATAACAAAGTAAAGTACAGATATGTAAAAATTTTACTTAAGTACAGTAACAAAGTATTTGTACTTTGTTACAATACAACACTTGATGTTAGAATGAGCATATAAGCGTACTGACAATGTAGCATTTAGCTCCTTCCAGGTTCCCAGACCTGCTAGCATTACTTGAGACTCTTAAGTCATATTAACTTTGCCTAATAACTATATAATAGCTCATACCATTGTTTTCTTATTGCTTCACACCACCTTAAAGGTGAAAAAAAATGCTGTATCCTGTCTACATTTTGGTCTGACAGGATAAAAAATGTTCATTCTTTCCCTAATCTATTTAAAAACTACAAAAAGGGATGGCCAAGAGTTTTGTTCAGTTTTAACAAAGAGATGCTTTACTTTTTTTCAACTGACATTACTAGGTCAATTTGCTACACTGACAATTACTTTCGTTTATGAGGTACTTAAAGAAATCAATCACAATTTGCCTCTGCAGCATTAGTGCCAATGAGCTATTGAGCAGTTAGCATTTGAACACGCTAACAGGATAATAAAATATAATGAACATGTAAGCATAACACCTGCTTGTGTCAGTATGAGCATGTAAAATTCTTATAATAGCTTCTATCGAGCTTTGCCTCCAAGGTCTGCTGCAGACTCCCAGTCATGATGTGTTCATAGGATATACTGCTCAGGCTATTGACTGAGGTAGCTCAGATATGACTGTGTAATCCTTATGTGCACTCAGGGATCACTACCTGTCAAAATGAAGCCCATCCCTACATCATTAAATAAAACTTTATACCTTATCAAAGCCGAGACCAAACAACAGATGTATCGATTATCGCAATGCTAGCAAACTGGATGGTGTTGAGTATATTTACACACCTCAACATTTGTTTGCATTCTGCCAGGCTGATATCTTTGCAGTATACATTTGGGATCCACAGCCTAAAAATTGACTATACTGATATGTACACCTGTTTGTACATCTGGTACCTGTTTTCCATGATAAGAGTAGTCGGCAGCAGCAATGCGAGCATTCAAGTGAAAAAGTAAAACAAAAGTTGTATTCTTTTAATCTGAGTCCAACTGATAATCTAATACCAATAAGAGCCCAGCGGGGAGCGTGTCAGCAGTTTCTCTCAGTAGCTGTAGTGTATCTGCAATAACAAAAACCAGGAGTCGTTCCAACATTGCAGGTGAAACAAAAACAAAAGTCCAAGCTGTCCTTTTGCCAGCAATCAAATCCAGCTAAAGTAGACAGGGTCAGCAGTCAATTAAGCTTGAAATTCTGCAGTGAAAACAAAGAGGTCACAGATAATGTGTGTTTGTGCGTGTGTGTTGGTGTTATCTTCAGCTTGTTATCAACCCCCTGCTGTGAGCTGTCAGATGGTTTCTCATTACCCCAACTTCCTGTTTGCAGCCAGACTGGCATGCGTAGACAATGTGTGTGTATGTGTGTGTGTGTTTGGGGGGCTTTATTGAATGTAGTGAGGCCATTTGTGGCAGTAAACGTATTGCCTGCATGTTTTCACACATGCATCTGCGGTACTAAAAGTCTGGGAACATGCATAAATCACTGCACAACAGTTACTCTCTATCTGCCCATTTAACACAATCATTAATGCATGTGTAGTCGCAGTCCATATGGCTGTGTGTTACTTGTGTGAACGAATCCATTTGTAAGTCCTTTACTTGACATCTCCTGGGAGTTCACACGGGAAACTCGCATGTTTTCTATTCATGCATGCATGTAACATCAACTAAATGTTGACTCTGTGGATTTTACGTGCATGTGGTGTTATGTAAGGAATGCAAATGTAACCCAAAAAGCGAGTAAAAACACCTCAAAGTATTTAAGTTTTTTTTTTAAAAATGTAACAAGTTCACAGTCCTTTAATTCAATCTATTCCTGACTCTCACACATCGTGCCCCATGTTGCCACCTGTCAAAAAGCCTTCGCTGTTCTGACTCCTTTTCCGATGCTCGGTCTTTGAAGTGCCACTGTGCAGAAGATTGTCACCAGGGAATTACACTCACATCTAATTAACTGTGTTATGAATTGAATGGAGTGCTAGTGTGTGCTCATTTGACAAGTGTGTTTTTGCTTCATGTTCACATTTGCACATGAATATAAACATGTATACTTTTACATCATGGTCTTGTCAAGTGTCACTCTCACATGATTTGACTTGCCTGTCACGGATGAAGTATATTTATTTTTGTGTGACATTCTTTAGAGAGCTGTGGATCATGTTTTGTGATTTGTGGGTGGTTTGTGTATTTCTGTAACTGTATGTTTGCTTTAATTGATTGACAGCAGAAAAAGCGACAATACCACTGTATCTGATATTTTGTAGTCAAGATGCAGACATGATTTATTTATGAATGTGTGCGAAGCTGGCAAGTAATATTAAAAGATTTCTTGTTTATCGTTAAACTTTCAAAATAAAAGCACCAAGTTGCAAAAGTGCATCTTTAGTCATACATACTTAATTCTACATCCAAAAAGAGGATGCTTTGTAATGATAAGATCAGAGCATAAGGGTTACAGCAGGAGTAGAAAAAAAAAAAACAGTCTGTAAGGATTATTTAAACAGAGCTTGCACAGACATAATACTTCTCTGTTATATTTAGAGTGTTATGTGTCCAACCATTCTACTGTTTTGTGATATGTTTTAACTTCTTAGGAGCCTATTATAGTAGAGATATTCGAACATTTAAATACTAGACATGAATCATACTAATAACGATGTAATAATAATATAAGAGTTTTTATTTAATCAAAGAGGAGTGAATTCAAATGTCTTACTTTTTTTAGAAGGAAGGGAATTGACATGTACCTCAAAAACAACAGGCAATCACTCCATTCACTTTCTTATACAAATAAATAACAAAAAAAAAAAAAAAGAAGAAACCAAATCCCCCAAATCCCAGATCCACCAAATTGGTAATTTGCCTTTTCCGAGATACGATATACCTAGAAACCAATTAATTGGTTACTTTCTTGCTGAAGGCTGCTTCTGGCTTTCTTGCAGTTAAAATGCACCATTTGTCTATTCATTAGTACTCTAACGTTGATGACTTCATGAAGAATAAAAAAAAAGCAAAGGAGTAAAACAACTGTGCAATATTTCACATTATTTCAGCAATCAAATCGGATATAATTATTGGAGACAGAGATTTGAAAGAAATGCTGGTCATTGTTTGTGCACTGATAGAGTCGTGAGTGGTTGAGTCATTGGAATTAAAACTTTGATTGATCTTCCAACATTAAGTTTGTGCTAGCTCCGAGGCAAAAAGACACTTGGGAACTCGTCAGATTTGAGTGCATGTTGCTACATTTTGGTCCTGTTTGTAAGTTAACATGAGCATGCAAGTGCTAGTTACACATTGCTTTGTCAAAAGGCAATATGTCAGTTTAACCAGACAATCAACTTTGCTTCCAGTTCTGATGAAAACACTAAACTATCTTTAAGACGACATATATGCTACTTTACTTCTGGGTAGTAGAGCATTTCATTGTTACAGCCATTAAACAGAACTACAGCCCTGGCATCATCACACTAACAATTATTAGTTTAATGATGAGTGATCCTGATGCTGGCTTGCAAAGGTGATGGTGTAGTTACCCAAATGTGACCACAAGATCAAGCCATCCTTGCAAGACTCAGTCCCAGGCAAGAAAAAACGGGACACATCCCTACTGCCACCAAAAAGTTGTCCTTGTTTAGAGATGAGCTATCATGGTTTCCCATATTCTAAACAGGGAAATAAAGTAACAGTGCTGGAGATCCATATTAAACATGCAGATTTTCAAAGTACTCCATATGAATGTGTTTGAAAAATGTCCAAATCTGTCTGTGATCTGCTCAAAACAGTTTGTCAAGAAAAGGATGGGGTATTTATCAGACTTGTTAAATGATGAGGTCATCACCAAAGGACCTCCTGTTAGGTTCATGGCAAATTGTAGAGACAGGCCTCAAGCATCAAGGTTTGTCCAACAGACTGTATAAAACATGGATGTAGCCTTTGCATCATCACCCATCCATTCCTGACACTTGAAATGAAGCTAATTTGTGGACGCAGCCACATTTAATATGGCGCCGGTTGCAAGTTTATCTTCGACAGCTACAGGGCATTCATCAGTCATGTGAACTGAGCTGTGTCTCTGATTGGTCAATCAAATGATCCTAATAACTTCTAAACCGCTGAGTTAGTAAAAATTCACTTACTGTACAGTGTGTGCCGATAGTGAAATCAGCGTTTTTTGAACCAGGCTGAAACTATGTTTTTTTCTTTATGCCGTAAAAGTCTGTTTTTATTGCTGGGTGTGTACGTGACTTCTGGTCTTTCTGCAGCCAGCCTCAAGTGGATTCTCAATGAACAGCAACATTTCAGCATAGGTTTCATTTTTACTATCCGGATGTTGCCCCTTGGTTTGTCCATAGCTCTGCTCTCAACAGGCGTACAAAGGTCTGCCCAATCACAGGGAAGGGAGATTTAAAGAGACAGCAGCCAAACAAAGTGTTTTTTATACAGAGGCTGAGGTAAGAGTTTGTGGAAAAAGCATAATTATCTTTTACTGATGATGTTCAATCCTGATGAAGTTCTGAAAACCAAGCAGTTCTTCAGCCATGGAGTTAACAACCTTGACAAAACATGCATTGACCCTCCATCTGATAGTCAGGTTGCTATTAGCTTCCTGTGGAGTGGGTAATTATATAATGTTCCGGCATTACGAGCACTCAAAGCACATACTGCGCTGTTTGCAATAGGCTATAATTACACGTGGTCCATTTATGAGTTTTTATGAAGCTAAGAACAAAGTGTACATTCATGATTTTGTTCTTTCCTGTAAACAGTTTCCCGCATCATTGAGATTCTAAGTTGTTACAGACTCTTTGTGACCTCAAGATTTCCATCTTCCTACGTACCTAGACCAGCATAAGTACAAATCAGACATGATGTGGAGCAAAGTTTGATAAGTTATGGTGAAGTTTTGCGGTCTTGCTGCAGAACAATCAAAGAAAAAGATTTCCTCGCAGTTTCCCTGGTTAAGAATGTTAATACACGAGTCTCACCGACAAAAGCCAGAAAATTTTTGCCTCAGGCTTTTCATTGTCAGCTATTACATTTAATATCCAAAAGTCAAAGTTTGATAAAAAAATAATCTGTGGGTGTTGTTTAGGAGGAGTTACACAAAGAAAACAACAATCACATTTGTTTAACACAACACTGTGGGTGTTTTTTTTTTCTTTCTGGATTTGACCAAAACATCCCACAAATGTCACCAGATTTAAATTCAAGTGTTACATAATCCAATTCAGTGCACAATAGAATCTGACATTGTCTTTTTGTGACAGCCTCGCCCACCAAAACAAGAAAGTCAGGAACAGTGTTCAAGCATTAGCAGTTTGTTATAGTTTGTTTTTGTTAAAATTTAGCACCAGTTGAAAAACTTTCTCTCTGCCTCTGAGCGAATCATTCACATTGTTGATCCTCCCCTATTTCTCCACCTGTCTCTATCAGCTAGGATAGAAGCATGTCCAGGGTTTAATGTAAGGTTAATGTGTGGTGTGAGCCGCCAGAGTAATTAGTTCATTTAGAATCGTATTGATCGACCTCCTCACTCAACCTTCCATTCGGGGCGATCAGTGAGATGTGGGAGATCGGGGGCATGTAAAGGGAAAAAGAAAGATGTAGGGCAATAAACAGGACAAGGCTCTGTTGTATGGGAATTCTGGGTACTCTGTTTCTCAGCCACTTGTTGCATGTCAAGCCAATTGACCATTTATAGCTGTATAATCCCCATACAGCATTTAAGCCGCACTGGCCTTTGTTTAGTGTTATCCGAGGCAACCCGAGTCTCCTGAGGTGTTCTTCCAAGAAAGTGGAGACAGAATAGAAAGAAGGAAAGATGAGAATGAGAGTTTAGGAGTGCTAAACACGGACTTGAGAACAAGTGGGGTGATATTGGCAGCAGGGTAGAGGAGGCTGTCAGTGTGGGAGAGGTGATCTCTGCATTTTAAACTTTAAGAGTGAATGGGTGAGCCCTGTGAGCTTCACTGTGGAGATGAGGCTACTCTCAATATGTTGCTCAGGTTTCCTTCAGTCTGTTCCTGGAGGAGTTTTAGTCATTTCCGATTTGTGCCATGAATAAATGCACTGGAAATGTATTAACCCCTTTGTTCTAGATGGATGCTATGTCCTCTTAAAACATCCTTTATATCCACAGTGTCCTCGTGATGAGTGCATCTTTGCATCTCTAATTATCTGTTGATCAGCTGTCACTCTACGCTTTGTTCAATTTTATTTTTAGCCAAACTTGAGGGTCACATTGTTTGGTAAGCTACTTTCATCAAAGATAGAGAGATTTCTTGTGTTTGTTTGTTTTTGCCTAAATGTTGCCTGTGGCACATAACCTACTCTCCTTTAAAAAGTCCAGGCAGCTTGCAGTGTGTGTTTGACATGATTAAAGACGGCTTTATAAGAGAGCAGGATAATGCCTGTTCTGAAACATTGACCTCCTGAATGGCGCTAATGGACATCCGATGACCTAGCAGCTCTTTGTTCACCTTCCTCTTACGGCTCTTATCTTGTCTCTCCTGGTTTGACCTGTATCTTTTGACACTCATGGTGAATCTCCAACAATTCAACTCACTTGCGCCTGCAGTGCGTCAATGCTTCCAAACATCAACATTTCTTGTACTGACGCGATCAGTGTTGTTGTTTTTGACAGTCTGTTTTACTTTGAAGGTCATATTGAAGCATTAGTGCTCTTAGTTTCATAGCAACATTGAAAAAAACTTCCAACAGGAGCTTCAAGAAGACATTTCAACTGGATAAGCGTCAACAGACAATAGCCACGGTTACATAAGGAGTTTTTCATCTTTCCAAATGGAATCTTTCCGGATGACTTTCCAAAAACAATAGTATACATGGAAAGGAATATTCCAATCTCTGGTCTACATGTGCCGCTATAATCAAACAGAATAGTCAATGGAGCATGTGCAGAAAAACGTAAACATCACGAGATTTATCAAAGCTGGAGGACGACAGTTTGTTTATCACGGTCTTGCAATACTCCGTATTGTGAGTTTGTCGTCCGTCCAGTCTTGATATTATGTTCATTTCTTTCAAAGTTTGGATCAAAAACAAAATTTCCGTAGCAGTCCAGTGCTGACAGCTCGTTGCCATTTTTAAAGTTGAGGAACGTCTCTAGTTGCGTCTTGCGTCATATCTGAGCATGTGCTGAAAGAACACACCCTGACAACTTTCTGTTTGAGTGGATACATGATACCTCAAACAGTTTGGGGAAAGGAATATTCCACCCCTGTGAAACCGATTAAATATCCATTCGGATTGGCAGTCTTTTTTTGGAATGAGGCGTATACAAAGGTTAAATTCTTTCCATTTGAGCAAATAAACCGAATGCAAGCGGAATATCTGGGTCCATGTATACGTGGCTAATGCTAGATGTCTTCAAAACATTCTGTCCTACTTTTTTTCCCCTTGCAGTTGGAACTAGAAAGTGACATGGGAGTGGGTTTTCACCCCTGTCCCATCCAACTCCTGATAAAATGACTCCTGTACTGCTCCCATATTTTCCCCCTTCTTTTGATTTTAAGGCAATACAAACTTGTTTTGATTTTTCACCCATTCCTTTTTAGATTACTGTTAGCTTCTGGGAAGTGTAGTTCTTTTCACTTGCATTACACTGTAGGCTTATTGGAAATAAACTACAAAATGGCAGCAAATGTTACATATTACATTTTATCTTCCTGATTGGTTCCCACTCCTGTCTGCTCTCGCTAACTTTTGATCCGGTACCATCCCAATCATGTGATTCATAGTAAAGTAAACTGGATATATGTTACGTCATGTGACATGTTTGTTGTGTGTAATTGTCTCACAGTAACTGTATTTGTACCCTCTGCACCCACCCCCCTTCCCCCACCTCCTCCAGGGAAGCTGGCGCAGAAAACTGGGGCACAGAAGGCTGCCAAACGCTCGTGTCTACCACCATCCACACCAAATGCCTGTGCAGCAGGATATCCACCTACGCCGTGTTAGCGCAGCAAGCTAAAGACCCGGTGAGTCACTTCTGAACAGCTTGATGAACTCTTGGGGAACTTGGGTGCTGACAGGGCAAATTTGAACATAGGTCAGGTCAGTGGGTTGATGACTTATTATTCCATGATTTAAAGCATCATTTGAGACTGTTAATACTGGCATCAATGGAGAATTATGAATGATGTGTTTTGAGAAGTTTGAAGATGAGGTTCCCCTCCTACTCTCTTCCTTTCTTAAAACACTGTCAAGAAGCAAATGGGTGCATATAGAAAATTGCTGTCACTTTGAAATGTTGTGATGAGTGTCTCTTTGCACGTCTAATTATATGTTGATCAGCTGCCACTCTTCCCTTTATTCAGCCATGTGTTAGCTTAAATTTGCAGAAGGTCAGATTGTTCAGAGAGATTTTATTTTGTTTCTGCCTGAGGCACATAACCTGCGCTCCTATAAATAGTCCAGGCAGCTTGCAGTGTGTGTTTGACATGATTAAAGACGGCTTTATAGCAGAGCAGAGTAATGCCTGAAACATTGACCCATTCTCCTGAATGGCGCTAATGGACATCCAGTGACCTGGAGGCTCTTAGTTCACCCTCCCCTCGCAGCCATTATCCCCATCCAGCAGACCTCAATTCATTTAATATCCAACACATTTATTTATTTCACACTATTATTTTTCACACTTGACCTATTTTTTTTACTTTTCCCGCCTTTTTGTCCTTATTTTTCTTCCATGAGATTACCCTCTGCCATCTCTTATTCCCCCTCTTCTTATTATGTAGCTTTTTGCACATCTATCACACCCTTCTTCACTTTTTTAACACTTACTTTTTGCTCCTCAACTGCTGTTGACACATAATGTTCCCTTTGGCTTTAACTGTGAAGTTTTCTCTGTGCCTACTTTGCACCTAATGCCCACGAGGACAGCGAATAAATAATGAGGGAGCGAAAGTAGATAGTAGAGCCTGTTGTCACGCACCAAAATCTGTGGGAGGTTTGTGTGTGTGTGTGTGTGTGTGTGTGTGTGTGTGTGTGTGTGTGTGTGTGTGTATGTGTGTGAGTGATTTTCTTTAGTTTAGTAAATGGAGCCAGCAAAGCAGATCTCTTGTAAGCACTAGAGGGTGACTCCAGGTGTCACAGAAATGGAAAGTGATGGTGAGGAATGGCGGGTTTTGGGGAGGAAATGTTCAACCAAACAGAAAAGGCAAGCTTGGTCTCAGCTGGCAGGAACAGAGAAAGAGAAAGGGAGTGAGTGAGAATGAAAGAGAGGAGAGGGGACAGAGAGATAGAGAGGAGATGTTGTTTGCACTAAGTAATAATGCATTAACAACCAGTGTCGCTGAGATAAAGAGCTGCAGGCTTATGCGGACATCTATCCCTGTGTAACCTTTTCAGAGTAAACACAGCTTCCATATTAAGCTTGCTTCTCCTGTGTGTTTTTCTTTTCTCTGTAAATTATTGTCAAAAGTGTTTTTGTCCTTACATACTCTTTGTTGTTTAAATACAGACAGAATCTCATAAAGGAGGCATGCTCACAGCTCGTTTTCTTTTTATAAGTCTGATGCTTTTATGGAGTCTTGTAATTTTCCCTCCAAAGACCAACCATAAAGTCAGGTCCACTGGAGAGGAAACTGCCCGTCATTGTCATCGTCATAGAGCTGTTGGTTTCATTTTAACAGCATGTTTAAACTATGCTACATGGCTGTAGATTGACACCACAGCTTTAAAGTAGTCAACAACTCCAGATTATTTCATACACAGGTCTGTGGCAGCTCACTCACTCCAAAATAGAGCTCCAGCTGCTTTCATGATGCAGTATCCAGATGAGCTGCACCTGCATGCTTATGTCATAAGTAGCAGCTCAAAATCCAAACTTTGGTGATATTTCTTAACTTTTTTGACACAAAGTACATGTTTTTTTTTAAATGTCAACAATCAATTAGGCCATCTGGGAGACTTGGACCAGAATTGTACCATTTGAAAAGTGCAATAGTGCCATTGCTATTATATTGTCTAGCTGCTCAATTGCAATACGGAGCACTAAAGGAAAAGACACATGGGGATAATCTCCATATTTCAGTGCATTGCAATGAGCATGCTAACTTTGAAAGCACAAGTTATAAGTCCTATTTGATGCAGCATTACGGGATTCTTCAAACCTTCACACATTTAGAGACCACACACTTGATTATAACAAAAGACAGATCGCACAAGATCTCTCTATTCTGATTTTATAGTGTATGGTGTGTACGCCGAAGCACACCACACATGAACTGAGTCTTCAGCAGAGTATCAGCTTCTTTACGCTGAATATCCCAAATTATGTGTAGTAAAACCTGACTTTGGTGTAAAAAAAACATGATGGACAAACTGAAAGAAGCAATGCTGGTTGTTTTCAGCCCCTAAAATTTCAGAAAAAGAGACAAAAAAGAAAAACAATTATGGAAAAGTTGTGGAGATGATGGGGATATGAGTTGTATGAATAACAGTGCGAGTTGAAGGTGAGTAAAGTCGTCACAAGTATTACAGGTAAATTTCTTACTCCACCTGTGGTCAGTCATCTGAGTCAGCTCAAATCTTGATTGGCTCTGCTCCAGTTCATGTGACATTACACGTTGTACCCGCTCGGCTCCTCTTAGGGAACCCCACATACTACAGGATTTATTGTCCTAAATATTAAACATGTTCATCATCTACCATCTCTCAATCGGAGGCCTTCCTAGCGGCTCTGACTGGACAAAATTACCCTGAACACATCCCACACCACAGGAAAATCACACTCAATGTCATTTCCAGACATTGGACAACAGGGCTTTTGCTGGCTTTGATCATAAGAACATCTGGATAAAAATCAGCCCAATTACCCTGCAGTGTGTGCCAGCCTCAGGACAGCCAAAATGAACAGGGACTGAGGAGAGAAGTTTGGTTCCTAAAAAAGGGCCATGGCTAGATCAGCATCCCGATTTTTGGCTTTTTATCAACCAAGAAGCAAAATTTTAAGATTTTACACTTTACTCAACATTAAAACAAATAATAAGATTAAAACTCCAGTTTCTCGAACAAAGTGTGCTGGAAATATTTCTCCCAACTTTACAAATGTGATTATTTTTTAATAAAGACCAGTCTGACTCAGAGAGCAAACTTTCTTTCTCATTCTGTGTCTTTGAGTTTGGTTTAATTGGTCTGAGTACTTCTACTGTCAGCACGCTGAAGGCGAGCTCATATTTGATGTCCAGATGTTTATTTCCCAATAACAAGGCCCTGGCATTGCACACGGTGGGAGAAAACGCAGAATAACTTTAGCGTAGCTGCGTTCTACAGTGTTAAAAGTTCCTTTGACACAATACGTGCTTGAACAGTTTCACACAGGTTGCACATTTGTTCTGCAAAGCCATAAGCAGGAATAGCAATCTGAGTAACTGCTGCCTTGAACTTCTTCTCCTGGGGTAGATCAAGTCATTTAATCCATCCAAATTTGGATAAGCCAAGTTGAAACTTGCTGGTGTCCCCACTGACACAGCTGAGAGGAAGAGATGAGTCAGTGAGGGTCACTAACTGCCGCTGTGACTTTCAGATGCTCTGCCAATGCCCAAGGTTTTACCAATCACGCACAAAACCCTTGATAACAAAGACCTCAGACTCTCAGTTGGCTTGTAAGACTTGAAACTTAGTATCATAATGTGGGAGTAATTATTTTACCCCCCTTTCCATTTCTCCCAGATATCCCCATCTCCACTCCATTACATGTGAAGAGGGTCGAATTAAGGGGATGGCTTTCAAATGAGTGACTGAAGTTTTATTCTTTGTTCCCAGGAGCTTGACTCACATCGCAGGGGTCTGAAACCCATTACAGATCCCAGGGAAAAGTTAATTACCACTATACGGAGAAACCCTATGGCTGCAACCTTTAAGCTAAAAGGGTCATTCCAGTTGCTATTTCTGGTTTCTGTGCCTTCTCTTCCAACTGAACAATATTGACTTTCCCCTGCTACAGCAACCAGGTCGGCCATGTAGAGTGAAAGAGGAAACACATTGACTTTTTTTGACATTTGTTGCATCTGTGAAGAGTAGGTTAGTCATTAGTGACTCGCCATTGAGCCCCTGGTACCACCATTAGACCCAGTGCAGGGGACCGGGAGGTATGGGTCAGAGTGTTTGTGACTGTGGCTTTCAGTCAGGAGCTTTTTTGGCCAGTGCTGAGTGCACTTTGTGGCTTTAGGGTCCTTTCGAGTTAGCTCTGTGTTCCAGCAGGAGATTGGATTTTATAAAAGAGGAATGAGAGACGGATTGAATTTGGCAAGGCATAAAAAAACCCAGTCACATCCAGACATGCCAACACGGACTACAACATTTCCGTGCATGCATACAAGCCTGCATGCACGGCTCAAAACACACATTCGTATGCTGCGTCCAGCCTGTGTGGCTGCTGGAGCAGAGCTGAGTATCAGCAGCCCAGCTCTGACAGCTTATCCCAGGCCACGGCGCTAGGGACAAGGAGGGCTGAGGATTAACCTCCATGTTTAATAGAAAAGGGAAGAGAGGGAGTGGAGGGAGAGGGGGGAGCGAAAGAGATGGAGGGATTTAGAAGCAGTGCTGCCATTACAGGCCGTTTACAGTGGAGCGAGGGATAGCCAGTTAATCCTGTTTACTTTCAATAGCCTCTGAGATTTCCGTGTGTGTGTGTGTGTATCTGTGAAACGATCCTGCAGTCCATGACTCTGTGTGTATGTGTGTGTGTCTATAGATAGACTTTTACTATTAGACTTAAGGCAGAGGTTGTTACTTTTGAGAAACAGAGGAGAGGAAGGTGGGGAAAGAGGATGTGACTGAGTGAGGTCACAAAGTCAAACAATAAACCAAACCACTTAATTCCTAAAATGACCACAGTGGGAATACGAACCCTGCGGATACAACTGTACTCCTTCCCTCTACTGTTCTCACAGGGTTGTAGGATTTGAAGTTAAAGGGGGGTAGTGGCTTCATAAAAGTCAGTTTAACATTTTAAACCTGTCAATCAAACTGGGCTTAAGCTAATAATGCCACAAACAGTACAGTGGAAAGTAGGAAAGGTGATGAAAAAAAGGAGTTGCGTCTCCATCACCAATTCCTGCATAAAAGCAACTTTTAAAGGATACCTATACTGAATAGGAAATCCTTCATTCTTTGTAAGTCAGGTTCTGCCAAACTGTAACAAAACTTCTCTCAGGAGACTTCTTTACAAAGAGGGTAAGCACATACTCTCTGCTCTATTATTACTGAAAGATTAACCTTGAGAAAGCACTTGGCAAAAGTGGTGAAGGGATTTTTTATTTTCTATTTATTTATATTTTTTTCACAAGCAGAGATCTCAACAGGAAAGGTAGGGAAATAGTCACCCAGACAGGCAGGGACTCTTTCACTGAGTAAGAAAAATAACTATTGATATAAGTTTACTTTTGACATAGCCTGTTAAAACTGGAGTGATGGACAGAATGGTAAGTTGACAGTTTTCAAACACTGAGCCATCATGTAATATGGTAACAGAGATACAATATGTAAACAAAGAGGCAAATGCTATTTGCTAGAATATAATATAATATAATATAATAGAATAGAATAGAATAGAATAGAATAGAATAGAATAGAATAGAATAGAATAGAATAGACATTTGGTGTAACTTCCTCTTTGTCCTGCTAGGTTAGCTGTTTTCGTCCACTTCAAATAAATTGAGTCCATTTCCGTCTGTGATATTCGTGCTCACATTGTAATGGAAAAATCTCACAGACACTCTATTTTTGAGACCATTAATTATTAAGACTGGCCAAAGAGCCTGATTGTCTCTGAGGAGACGAAGGGGGTGATTGAGGCTCTCCAAGATGGCAGCTCATATTTCACCTTATTATAACTTAACTGAAGACAGTGTTTCAAAAGAAAACAAGGCCTGCCCTAGATGAATCCTCACTACAAGGTTACAGTATGCAAATATGTTGCGCTTGTCAACTGTAATTAAAGGATGAGGGCTGCTAAAATTTATGAGAGGGACTCATGAATCATATTAGATTCCTTTGGATCCCTTGTCGAATTAACTGAAGGTGAGTCAGTGACAAGGGAGATGATGAGAGAGTAAACAGGTGAAATTATTTAGCTGTGTGTCGCTGGCTGGAGATGCATAATGGCAAAGTGTGGGTGTGTTGTGGGGACAGATCCACTTGGTAATGGCATATTTTAAAAGTGTAAAAGGGTTTGTTTTGTCTGCGGTGGCATTTTTTGACATTATGTGGAAAACAAATTTTGTCCTAAGCCAATATTTGTACAGAAATGTACCCTTTGATAAGCCTTTCAAAAAAACTGGCAGTTTTTCTCTGAACCATGGCAGCTTGTTTTTAATAAATCAATGATCAGACCAAGATGTGTCTGATACTATCCTTGAAGAAAAGGTTACTCTTTGTGCTTCTGGCTTTATTTTTTCAAACTTAGTGTGGGAGTGAGTAATTGTTGTGAGGCTGATACACGATGCTAACATGAGCAGCACTGATTTTAAATTGCGTGTATTGAAACACAGGCAGAGTTGGCTCTTGGTATGATGACTTCACATTTGAAGTCACTTTGTCAGCCCTTCAGGTTGTCAGACACTGACAGGAGACTTATGGTTTGTCTTGGGGCCACTGAAGCCAGAGCCTGTCAAGGTGAACCCTTTGGGGTCGGATGAATTGATTCAGTTGAAGCATATCGCAGGCAATATTTACCTAGTGCCATGACAGCAAAACAGGCAGGAACACTATATTAGCAAGATGTAGAGTTTTATATCCCTGCAGTGGCACAGTCTGTTTGTGCACTCTGGTGTGTGCGTGTACTTATGGGGGGACAAAAGGAGGATATGACCGCTAAAAGTAAACATGCTGAGTTTTGAAAATGTCATCCTTTCAGAATTCAGCATTTCACAAGAGGGAAAGCTATTTTCACATCCTACATGGGGCTATAAGGAACAAACGAAAACATTTTATGAGTGTTACTGAATCTCACAAATGTGTGCACATAGTTTTCAGAGTACTCAGAGCCGGCAAGCAGCCTCTTCTGAAATAATATAGATGGTGTGTTTGGGTGTTTACAGATTCCTGAAAAACAACCACAAACATCTCTGCATCCCATAGCAAAAACAAAGGCAGCTGTAACATGGTTTTTGGTGTAGCTCCGTCAAAACTGGGTGAAGGTGTGTCAGAGTCACAGTGTCATTGGCAGGGTTTGCATACACTACCAGCATTTAATATTTTTGCTCTGTCAAATCCCCAAACTGCACTTTTTTGTTTGTTTGTTTTTGGCTACAGTAGCTCAATTATCGTTTTTACATCAGATCTGCCAAGTGTGTTGGCAAATAGTTGCTCATTACCCTCATCCTGCTCCCAAATATGTGAACTTAAGCATTTATTTGTGGAAGTGGAGAAACAAATATTCACCCTCCTCTCCTCTGATTTGTCCCACCAACTCCTGGGGAGTTGTTTGGCTCTGTGTATACATATGCTCTGCTAGCTTGTTTGCTAGTTAGTGCAGTTGCCTACAGGTAGCATGTGATGTCTTTTTTCTTTTCTTCTTTTTTTTTTTCCTTTTGTTTTTTTTCTTTTTGCATTCTATTGCAATGTAAAGTGGAATGTTTTGGGTTTTTTTGTTGGTTTGTTTTTAATTATTACAATTACTTGGTAAATGTTAGCATGCTAACTAACCAAACTGAAGGGGGATGAAAATGGATAACATTGTGACTGGATGGCATCAGAATGCTGGCCCTGTCTCCAGAACTAAGCCCACATGCCAGCATTAGCAACAGAATATACAACTTTGTTGGGGGGATAATGGTGGGCAGCATTTGGATGCTGGCATTGTTTACAGAACTAAGCTAGCCAGCCAGTACATTAATTTAACTCAAAACATGGTTGATTTGAGGTCCTATCTAAGAGTTCAAGTTCAGCTCCTCCCTTATCCCTTAGATATGATCGATGGTAATTAGCTCTAACAAATAAGTGGTAAACATTTCACCTGGTTAGCATCAGAATGCTAACATTGCCAGCTGTGACCAAGCTAACAGCCACTGTGCAACAGTACAGCACCACAGAGCTGTTAGCATGGTGGTAGGCTATCCATCTTTTACCATCAATAACTTGTTATGAAACATTTTTATAACATTTGAAGACAGCATAGACACATGCTTTCACAAGACACCTAGCATTTAGCGCATAGCCTATATAGCACAATTTAGCTATACTAAATTTGCATACTTAGTAAGCTGTGATACAGTTTAATCTGACTCTCCTCTTTCTTTCTGCATGCAGAGAATGCATTCTGGGAATTTTCTTCAACCACAGTATACTGTAAATCTTTAAAAGAAGAGACTAGAAAAAGTAGCAGATGTAGTAAGATACGGATGGACTTAGAGAAGAAAAAGCAGCATGAGACCCACTGCTGGGAAGTGAGTAAGAGCTAAAGCTGGTGAGGGAAGAATGGGAGAGACAGAGAGGCAGACACAGAGAGGGAGGATAGGTAGGAGTAGAGGGAGGAGGAGGGGGAGGAGGGGTGTCAGCGAGAGGAGATAAGTAGGTTAAACTTGCTGAGCTGAAAATAGCTATCTTCTCCATCACATGGTAGCCAAGCTGCCCAGGGGATCCTGGCCATATACAGCAGAGCCTCAGTACACTCTTCCTAATCTGTCGTCTCTCCTCTCAGACATACACACACACACACCATGCACACGCTTTACACAGCCACACACCCTTTCTAACAGAATATCACTATATCAATGTGGAGTGGGGCATTTGTGCGACACTATAGCCTCCGGTGTGCTGTGTATGTTTGCTTGCACGGGTGTTCCCCTTATTATTTCATTTCCTTCTTTGTAGCATCCTTCCGCATTATGAAATTAGACTCTTATCTTATCACGCACTCATAACCTAGTCAAACCAATTAACGAAACACCATTAGACAAACTGACACAATAAAGAGCTCTGGGGCAATTTGTGGATACACATTTAGCAAATAAGTGGGATTTACTCCAGTAGTTGTGTGATTTAAGTCAAAGTGCAAGAGATCGAGGGAAAAGGAAACTCAACAGGCTTGTCTTAGTGTGTGTGAGTGTGTGCTTGTCATCCCTGATGTATCATACGTATTTGATCAGTCAGACCTCAAAAAACACACAACCACTTGTGTATCCTTTGACCTTCCTTTCTACATAATATCAAACACCCTCGTCTCCCAGGCCCTCTCTGTTTTTCCTCGAAGCTCGTCGTATCTTCCTTTTCTCTGTCTGTGAAGTGTTTTTGATTTTGCCTCACCCCTCTACTCACCCTTAAATGTTTATGTGTGAGTACAGTATTGGTATTCCAACCTATCCCAGCTCCCTCTGGAGAAATGTCCGTCTTTTGATTGGCCAGAGGCAAACTGCTGAAACAGAAGCTTTGACTCTCCCTCCATTCTCCTTTCTACCCCTTCTCCTCCCACACTTTGCTTTGTCTTAGTTGTCCTTAACTCTCCCACTGTGTTTCTCTTTTCTGAATCATATCCTACTCCTTTTCACTTTACTTTCTTTGCTCCTTCCCAAAGATTAAACACACACACACACACACACACACAGTTTTTTTTTTTTTTTTTTTTTACTTTCCTCCTCTTCCTTTGACTCATCCTGAAAAGATTCACACACTCACGCACACACAGCTTATACCCTGACTTCCAATTATTTGGTGCATCTTCCTGGACGTGCCTTTGTTTGTGAGCATGTACTTTATTTGCAGTAAAAAGACACCTTGTGCAGAGTGTGTGTGTGTATGTATGTGTGTGAGCGCAGTGATTAATGTTCGGGTTGAAAGGAAAGGCTGGCCACTCTAGGAGGTAAATTGAGGTAAATTGTGTGATTGAGAACTTAAAAGCAGGCTAACATTTAGCCCATTTGGGACACGGTGGGGTGCATGCTCTCCCTGCAGCTTCATCTGTCTGTTCCTCATCCTTCCAAAGGCACACCTCAGGAGAGAGGCGAGGCAGAGGTGTACTGTACATCATGACCTAGATGGTTTAATTATGTGCTGTGGTCTCGTGCTTTTACTTTGTTCATGTAGAATTATACCATGAGTATAAACAGGCTGGCGGCAACGTCCCAGTGTACTTTCTCCCCTGTGGCAGTTTGGCTTGCTACCTGGAAAGGGTACTTCATGTGCCCTCAGTTTATTTTAAACTATAGATACCATAATCACAAGGTACAATGCTGGGAGTGACATAGCCTGGATGACATTGAATTGGCAGAGATATCTTTAACAAGCGGCAACTTTTAGAATAGTGTAATTATATGTTATTATCCTGCTCCATCAAACAGACTTTTGTGATTTTAATTAAAGGTAATTGCATACAATTAACAGCAAGCAATTAATGGCAGCTATCAGGAAGAAGTGCAAATGCAGATAGATTATATAAGTAAAAAGCAAAAAATATGCCTCTTTAACCTATACAGACAGATGCTAAAAAAAACCCTCCATCAAAATTCATCAGTCTCTCTCAAACATCTATATGTTTATCAGTCTTTTCAGTGAAGCTATGTATGGAGCTGTAAGCCAGATATCCCCTCCAGACCCCAACTGAACCATGTCATACTCTGTAAATTGCACCTCAGGGAGGTGAGACATGGCAAATGTGATGCAGCCAAGTGCTAAAACGCTCACAGAAATGAGTGCAGCTAGCTTATAAATGAAGATATGTGACAGAAGACTGGATGTTCTATCCTCCAAAGAGGACCAAAGACATGAAAAACCCAGTGTAGTTGTTTTTTTAGTCCCAAACCCAAGCCTTTCCTCTTTTTTTTCTGAAAGAAACTATCGCACTGAAGGGGCAGAAGTTAAACACTTTGACATTTTGAGAAAGCTGATTGATCCACAGGCTAAGACAAAGCTTATCAAGGATTAGCACAAAGCTTTGTATAGCTTAGCTTTAACTTTTACAGTTTGGATGGGCAAAGAAGAAAGTGTCAATACCTCACTGTATTCACATTTTTCTTGCTAAAACCTTTCATGTACTACACCTGGCCTCTTAAACACTTAGTTTTCTGTCTGATGATTCAGAAACAAAGTTATGTTTGGTTCTTTACTCTGTTTGTGACATTTTTGAGGAGAGCACTTTTTTTGTTTTGTTTTAGCGCCTTTAGTTGGAGGAATATGACAGTGGGTAATGGTGTGAGAAAATGGGAATGAGCTAAGAATCTGACAAGCTTTGTAAAGACCTCTGAGTGGTCTCTGAGTGGTTGGGAAGACTACAAAAGTGCTATGTCAGTATGAGTCTATTTGTCATTTACTACCAAAGTGCTTCAGGTCAGGTTTAAACCTGGGCTGCTTTCAGCCTTTTCACAGGGTGGTCCTGATTTAAACACTGAGCTAAACCTATGATTATAACAACACTACGGAAATATAAAGCATTAAAACTGGTAACCTATCAGAAAAGAGAGGGGAAAATATCACAATTTGCCGGCATCAAACCATGTCGACATGTCCCATGTGTTTGAGTATTAGACTACAATAGATAGGATGAGCCAAGTGTACAATCTGTCTGCATGTCCACGGACACAGTCTAATCCTTTGCGATCTAATACCATCTGATCACTCACCCCTGTTTAAGATGGGATGGAATTCCCCTCCATCTATGTCTTTATGTTTGACACAAGTGGCAACCTTTGGTTCTGCTGAAAGTTAAAAAAAAATATATAAAATAACTTTTGATCTCATATTATATCAAATAATTTTACAGCAGAAATAAACTCTACTAATCTGGCTTTGGGCCCTTTATATCATTATTGTACCTTCAGAAACTCTACTGGCTGTGGTCTCAATTCTGAATTCTGAAGTTAGCTGGAGTCAACATTTCCCTCTATAGTTACAGCAACTTTAGAGCCTCAAATTATACAGTACATCTTATAAAACCAAGATCACTGAGTCTGCTTCATGATTCACACAGTCTGTTTGCTCCTTGATACATTACAGTGTTTGTGTTTAGGTTATTTTTACCTGCAATGTCCTTACATGTTTGAAGAATAAAGAGAAAAACCAACACGGCAGGACAGGAATGACTTTGTCAAAGAGTAGAGGCCTGCTGTGGCTCTGGTGTAAGCCAGTAGTGACCCCATGGTCACTGTGTAAGCAGAGCAGCGTTGGTTCATTTCATCTAATGAGATTCAGGGGCAGAAGCTAATCCTGGCTATCATACTATACCAGACATGACTGTTAGCTTGTGGATTGTGGTAGTTAGCCGAGGCGAAGGAGTTTGCTGGGAAATCAACGAAAGCACGTCCAGGTGATTTCATCCAATCTTCTTCAATTTGATTTAGATCCCTCTCCTTACTTCATTCCACAACATATTTTATATTTCTCTGATATATCTCACACGGTAGCAGCTGAAGACACTCTGGTTGTCCTTCCTCCTGAAATAACCTTTTACTCTAATCAAAAAGGCTTTGTCTGGTGATGTGCAGAGAAAAGCTTGAAGTAAATACTAACAATGCTCCTTTTTTCTTTCTCTGTCCCACCTCCCACCCTTCTTTTGTACTTCCACAGGACATGGGTCCTGCCAGCATGCCCTCTGTGCCCCTCATGGTGGGCTGTGGGGTCTCCTGCACCGCTCTGCTTATCCTGCTGCTAATCTACGCTGCCTTCTGGAGGTACGTCCACACATTTACTGGATGATGTCATGCTTGTCCTTATACGTCCCTGTGAGCAGTCAGTGGTGATTTTTCTCCCTGTTTGGTGCTCCTGCCAGTACATAAAAAGTTCAATTTATGCTTGTCCTCTGCTGTGCCAACACTCCAATGAGGCCTAATAAGAAACAAATGGTTCAACTGCAGCGGGGGGTGGTGATTAGATTTTTGGTAACACACATGACAGATGGCAAAATGAAGCTAATGGCTCTGCAATGTCCAAAAAGATCAGTCCATCAATCTGTCATTAACACTTATCGCACATGTCTATCCCTGCTCTCTCTCCTCACTCTCTGCTCTGTAGGTACATTCGCTCGGAGAGATCCATCATTCTGGTGAATTTCTGCCTCTCCATCTTGGCCTCCAATTTATTGATCCTGGTGGGACAATCTCAAACGCTTAGCAAGGTAAAGCAGAAAATACTATTTCTACACTCATCTCAACAAAGAACTGAGTCGACACATTTATTATTCCAGAAAAAGTGCAGCGATGAAAGTCTTTTTCACACCTCGAAACAAAATATCCAGTGTAGCTCTTACTGTGGCATGTCAGAAATTTTGGCTCTGACTAAGCAAGCCTGCACGGTGTGTTGGTCAGTATTGATCAAAATGAGCAATACAGTAGAGCCAGGCTCAAACCCTTTTCCTCCACACCGTGCGCTTTATCAGACTCCCCTTTTTCTCTTTGTCCTCCTTATTCTGCAGAGCTTTCATTTTCCTCCGCTGACTAGTCCAAAGAGATGATTCATTATGACACCTCTTACAAAAAGACTTTTTGTGTGTGTGTGTGTGAAACAGTTTCATCTTCCTCTCACTCTGTATCTGACTTTTTCTCTGTGCAGGGCCTCTGTACTGTGACCGCTGCCTTCCTGCATTTCTTCTTCTTGGCATCCTTCTGCTGGGTGCTGACGGAGGCGTGGCAGTCCTACCTGGCTGTCATTGGCAAAATGAGGTCACGACTCATTCGAAAGCGGTTTCTGTGCCTCGGCTGGGGTGAGTGCACACATTGTACTACTTTACCACACACTTATGGCTGCTGTGTAAAATCTGGTGAATGTAGAAAAGCTTGTTAAAAGTCAGGTGGGGATAGGGGTTCTAGTTTCGTAAAATATGAATGACTGTCCAAATTTTAGCATTTTAGAACCATAAGAGTAACTAACAAAAAATAAAGAAGTTTCACTTAAAGATGCTATGAAGAGGATTTGTTTTAATTGGACTGCCTTGCCACCCTCTGCCCCGGAGTCTGACGCACACTGTCATCAAGATGTGACTTTTAACCAGGGGTGGGTTTGTTTTGGAACTAATTTTCTTTATTCAAAACAACTTTTTACCGGATACAATGCAACATTGTAATGTTAAATGTAGCACTAATAGCAGCCCTTTGCTACAACATATCCGTAGACTAACATATCAACAAGCAAACTGTCAGTTTATACCATAGTTTAGTAGCCGTCCATAAGTAGCCCTGACAGCCCGATGCTGTGAAACGTGTCTGTAATATGTAATGTTAGTGAATCCTGGTTAGCTATGTCCTGCCAGTCATCTACCAAGCAGAGCTAATGTAACCTCACTCTTCATTTACTGATAGACTCTTAAGTTTGAACAGACCACTGCAGAATAACTGCTGACTGTGGGTTGGAATAAGCATTATCACAAACAGCTTAGCTCCTGTGTTAGCCCTTAACCTTGGGCTGTATCCCTTTCCCATTTAGCTTTCTTCTGCTCTTCTGGGTTTTTTTTTCTGTCCTGTTTCTGTATGACAGTTAGTCTCCTATGTCCTCCATTACAACAAAATTAATCAAAGAAATTGTTTCAAGCAGAAAAAAAAAAAAAACGTAGATTTCTCTTCTCACTTCTAAACTTTGTCAGCCGATGTGGTGTGATCATAGAAACTTGGACGTGCCGTAAATCAATGCTGTCTTATTTGACCCAATCAGAAAGCTACAAAGAAGCTATGGAGAACTATTTCAAAATAACCTACAATGGTGCTGAAAATCCCATTTTGAAGTGTGGAAATTGACCATCTATATCTAAAAGGGGGCCTTTTTCAAGATCACTTTGAAACTCCTCACAGCCCCTTTAAGATGTTTCATTATGTCATAAAAAGGTACATTATTAATGAATTTTGGCTCACACATTTTTCTTACAAAGCTCATGGATATCTTGTCAGGGGAAGTAAAACTGACCTCCCCATGAATACAGCTTCCATTCCCAAACTCAGGCTTTTAGCACAGAGCAGTGAGAACTTCCATTCTGCATTACACCTGTGCTTAACATGCCAGAACAATTGTTTCATTCACTGTCTTAATGAATAAAACATACAAATATCCTTTGCGCTAATATCCAGGAGTGGGTTTAGATGGTTAAAAGACTGCAATTACTTTTGAGCTCATAGCCACAAAAACAGCAGAAAGATGTTTTCAAGTTACATTTGCATCATCTGAAGTTCACAGTTATTACTCTGTTAGCATGTTTTGGAATGGTTTTGAATGTTTCCAAATTTTGTGATACAGTTTTTCTGCTAATTGACTCATTTTTAGAACTGTGAAACTGTAAATAAGTTTCTCAGAGACATTATCTTGCCTGAAATTTGGAAAGTAACGTTACCCAACATTGCTAGCAGAAACATGAATGAAAAGGATTCAGGATGATAATTGTAGAGGTATAAAGCCTTGCACATTTTTTGACTAGCATCTTAACAGTAAACAACATGAAAAACACTACCCTAGCTAATTACCTTCTTTGTTCTGTATGATATCTTTCACATTCTTGTTAGCTTAGAATGAAAGTTTAGTTCACATTGTGTATTTCTGAAGTGAATCTGAATAGCTGAATGATCTGCTGATTACCTGTTGTAAGGTGTACATGGTGGTATATGTGTAGATACGGTTTAGCAACATGCTACTTCAACATGGAACAAAAGTGCTAATGGAGGTTTCTGTGACTGGAAAAACACACTGTCCTTCTGTGCCAGAGGATTTCCAGCGTAGCAAATGAAGCCACTTTAATGAATTGGGAGCTGATTGAACCACTGTTGTGTGACATGAATCGGTGATGGAGAGCAGCAACACAAGCGTTTTTTAATGCAAAAAATTAATGCAATATTATGTTGTGGGGCTTAAAGTGTTTGCTGCATTAATGACTTGCCTTGCACAATACTCATTAATATCATTTTTTTCTAGGCTGCACACTGAGAGTTCAACCCTTTATGTGGTTTTATGCAATAATTGTTTTTACAAGTTAAGATGGACAATCATTTTAGTTACAAACAGTTACAAAGGGATCAGTGTGCATTCAGAGTAAAGCTAATCTGTGCTGTACATCAGCTGCTACACCTCTCCATTGTGCTGCCCTCTCAATGCACTGCAGCCTGATGCAACAGGCAGCAGGAGTGTTAAAGGATAATCAAAACATGTGATAACATCAGAACAGCACTGGGGAGATGCTTTGTGATAGCCAGAGAAATTAAAGCTACAGCTCACGCTCACACCCACACACACATTTAGACATACGCACACACACTGTCTGTTCATTTCACATCATATCGATCCCACGAGTCTAATCTGCCGAGTCACTGATGCCCTTACCTGATACAGAGAAGGGACAATGTATAGATTGTTGTACAGTCACAGATAGTGAGCAAGAGATATCGACACTGTGTGTGTGTGTGTGCAGGTGTATATTTGTGTGTGCGTTTAGTACGCATTGGGAGATAAATGATTATACTCACAAATGTACGTCAAATTGCATGAAACATTGAGCCGAGTTGAGAAGATCAAACAGCTTATCCTCTGCATGTCCATTCCACAATTCCCCTCCCCAAATTATATGATTGGAATCAGTTGCCATGGAAACAGGAGACTTGGGGTGTGACGGGATCTGTGTAAGATTAGCAGCTGTGCATGTATGCTTTATGTATAAGGTGCGTGTTTGCTGTATTATACATGGGTAAGGTGCCAGATTGATGTTGTTGCTGTCTAATTAAAACTTTGTGTGTTTCTGGTTAGCAGACCACTCTGGCTTCCCCACCACCATCTTATTTGTTAATGTTAATGTGACTTTTTCTAATTGCTTTTCATTTGCAGCCATAATCACAGCTCTGTTAATTACATGAATATTTCAGCGCCAAGCTCATTACGGGGGCCGAGCATATTTCCTTCTTTTTCTGGCACACGCTCTGCGACGCTCGGTCTCACTCTCTTTCCTTCCTTATTTTCACACAGAGTCAGACTTACGTAAATCTTTTGATTTGACTAATTAATGCATGGCTTATTGACCACTCCGAGCTATACCTCACATTATGTGAGCTCTTTTCCCCACACAGGGTCAGTAATGGCATTGTTAATGTACACAATAGTCCAATACAACATGAAATCCCTAAAACGGTTAATCAGAGCTTTAATCCCTGCACAAAACCTGGGATCTGAGCCCAGTCTTCATGCCTGTAGCTACACCTTTGTGTCAGGGAGCTCTCGGGCTCTCCCACAGAGCACCCAGTCAGTTTCAATCATACATGCCCATGTTACGTTCTATTGCATGGCTGCTTGGTATTTGAATAAGAAGAACCGTATGGCACACTGAAGGACCTTATTTAGCCGCCACGGCTCGTCATCCTCATTAAGGCTGCCTTTCCTCCTTTGTCTCACTCTTGTGCTCTCTCTGTCTGCAGGTCTTCCAGCTCTAGTCGTAGCAGTGTCAGTGGGATTCACCAGAGCGAGAGGCTACGGTACAGCCAGCTAGTGAGTACACTTAACAACCTCTTCCTCAGGACTCCATTTGGATATCATAACTTAATCATACGTTTTTACCTCTGATTTGTGACTGGGTAGGCTGAAGGCACAGCGCCTTAAAAATGCACCTGCTGTTTAGAATTTAATGCTCGCCCAAGTTCTCCTTTCACTGTGTGAAATAGTATCTCTGCCCTCAGGGTTTAAAGCTGAGGTCTAGTTCATAAATTTGTATATCTGTACCACTTATCTTGTAACCTACAGGGGGTGGTCAATGATTCAGCAGAGGCTCAGCTGAATACATACACTTTATTGTGTTTATGCTGAAAAATAGTCAGACAGGTTTTGTACCCAGCATGCATTTTACACAGTGCAGGTAAAAAATGCTTATAAAGCTATTTTTGTGAAGTTTATCTTGGCTGTTAAATCAGTCTCAATGTTGGATGTAGTAAATAACACCAATGAATCCCTCAGTGTGTGATAAACTGACCTTGAAAGTTTGAATTTTTCAATCCGGTGAGTTGGCAAAATTTGGCCTTATGTACCATGATGCATTGCAACAAAGCAGCCAAGGCTCCATGTTGCTGCATTTACTCAGAATGTTGTTTTATTCATTTAACCTTTATTTTGAAAAAAATATTCCCAAAAAATATGGGACTCAAATCTTTTACAAGCAAGTGGTTCCCAAAACAATGGTCTTAGAGGATAAGTTCAGTTTATACAGCTTTTACATTGTTTATAGAATGAAGTAGAACAAAATACTCACCCAGAAGGCTTTCCTGATCCAAGCAGTGCTTGGGGAGATATTTGGCTCCAAAATCATGCAGCAGACGTCCGTATAATGGGATCCATTGGGGCATAGACAGCACCACTCCTAGAACTGCATTAATTGTCCAAAAACGTGTGTTTTTCACCAATATTCCATCATGGTCCGCTCCGGGGTAGTCCTCTGCTGCAGTCTGTGTCACTCCAGACAGCGCTGTATGGCTGTGATGACCTCTGAACTGACGAAGACTTTGTTTACGTTTGCCTCTCCGCGCATGCGTAGCACTCTCTGGAGAGCTGACTCCACTTCCTCCTTTCTTTGAGGGGCAAATGTAAACAAAGTCTTTGTCAGTTCAGAGGTCAGTACAGCCATACAGCGCTGTCTGGAGTGACACAGACTGCAGCAGAGGACTAACCCGGAGCGGACCATGATGGAATTTTGGTGAAAAACACGAGTTTTTGAACGATTAATGCAGTTTTAGGAGCGGCGCTGTCTATGCCCCGATGGATCCCATTATACGGACGTCCGCTGCACGATTTTGGATCTAAATATCTCCTGAAGCACTGCTTGGATCAGGAAAGCCTTCTGGGTGAGTATTTTGTTCTACTTCATTCTATAAACAATGTAAAAGCTGTATAAACCAAACTTATCCTTTAAAAAAGGTGATAAATTGTGGGCATCTCAAACTCTTTGTTTTGGAATTAAGGAAATGCTGTTAAAGCAAGTTGTAAGAGGGCTCGTTAAACATAAATCAAAGGCTTTTAAACAAGGCTTAAAATCTGAATAGGTATTTGTGTAAAATGACAACAATGTGTACCAACACAACACACACGACTCTAATTGTTGAGGTTAAGCCTATGAACCCACAATGTAAACAACAAATGTTCCTCTTCTCCTTAAAGTTTGTAGTTTATACTTTACAAAGCCTAGATGAAATATTTTCATAAGGTCTGGCAGACACTGTACATATTTTATATGCAACGATGGACAGTCATCAACTGATCGGTTTACCCACATGACCAAAAAAAGCACACAATTGATGTGCACACATTGCATGGCTCAACATCAGTGTCTACACTGTACAAGTAAAAACACAATGACCCCTTCTTTATATGATGTTCCTGCTCGCTGTGTGGCCCAACACACTCTCAAATGTAATGATTTCAGCAGAGAAAAATACATCAACATTCTTCTAGTGTATCTCTAAAGCTTCACAAGTCCAAGCCACACTTATTATGTTGACTTTATAGTGTGCATAGGTGTGTTTCTGCCGTATACATCTGCAAACATGTTGTGTTGTGCTTTCTCTGGCGCAATCAGGATAAAAAGCTGTAAAGTTGGAGAATTGGCTTGTAGCCCTGCTTTTTTCAGTCAGAGGTTTCAGTCTACTGACAAAATTTCTGGCCATCCAGGAGCGGTTGATCAGGCTGTGATCTTTCAACCAGTCATGCTTAAATCAGGTCAGGATCAGGCTCAGTTTGCACATTGTCCACCTGGTTTAAAGAGCACAGTTAAAGGAGCACAGTTTAACCACTCTGGCTCTGGGTGTAAGTGTGTGTCTGAGGTAAATGGTACATATACTTGTTCTTACAAAGTGCTTTTCTACTCCATCCGAGCACTTAAGCACTTTTACATGGCTAGTCCCATTCACCCATTCACACGCAGATGGTAGAAGCTCATTGAGCAAGGAGGACCATCAGTATTAGCTGATCTCATTCATACACTTCACCACCATTACACCCAGCAACACTCAAAGTTCATCGGAGATAAACACCCTGGAGTACTTTAATAACTTCAGAAACTCAGCTCCTCCTGAACAGTTTGTGTTAAAGCTAGCAAGATTTGTATGCAACAACCTCAGAATCATCAACACATTTCTGTTTAAATGGTGCTTAACTGTGATTACTTCAGCTAAGCCACTTCACACAGTCCTAATGCACTGAGTACAGCAGGGACGAAAGCACAAGAGCAGACACCTCATACTGAAGTAACTGTTCTGACTTACATTTGGTTACGTGAGAAACTTTGAGGGGGATAAGGTTTTTAGGATGTTTTTACTTAAATTAAGCTCTTAAATGTGACAAGATAAGCCTTATTAATTTCCTGAGAGGTTAATTGTAGGAATTAAGAACAAAAACACTCCTGCATGCATCAAGTGCTGATGTGTACGATTTCTGAGCAAAAGACGTGGAGGGAACAGCTACTTTAGTTTTTCTAAAGTGTTAACAGAGCATTCAAAAAGCTCTGTTAACACTAACTATGGGGCTTTGTTACCCAGTAAGTAGTGTAAGTGAATCAATGAAAACACTTTGAAGATGTTTACTAATGAATTCCCTCTCACTGTAGTTAACATCCCATTAATATGAGGGCTGCATATTAGCTTTTAGGATGTGTGGTTTTAATCTTCCTTTTATTGAGCTGCAATTAAGACAACAGAGGGGATTCAGCACGCTCTGATGACATCACTGGAGGACACATTTAAACTCATTAACTCTCAATAGCTTTCGCCAAATGGAATTTCACAAGACCATTTATAGTTTGAGGACATGTTTTAGGTAATGTACATAATAAATGTGTTCAGCACTGAGGGCAATATTTGCAGAAACAGGCACTTACCCAGCCTAAGAAATGACTGCTTTATCTCTCATTTAGAGGATTCAAGAAAATGTGATCCCTGTAATTGGTTGTGTATTTGTTGTGGTTAAGTACTTGGCGCTCGAAGCTAGTGAAACGGGAGACCTGAATGTGTTAAATGATGTTTTTTAAAGGGGTAATTATGTGACTCTTCCATGTTTGTGCCTAAAACACTCCTCTGTTTTTGCTCTAGCTGCTGGTTATCCTTGGAGGGAGGGCTGCTTTACGCCTTTGTTGGGCCTGCCGCTGTCATTGTATTGGTGAGTCTACAGAAACACACTCTGCCTTGACAAAAATTCACCCCTTTTCAGAGAAACCAGCTTCCCTCACTCACCGGTCACATTGCATAATTCTGCAAACATTCTGCAAAGTTAGCCTCCAAGCCAAGAGTGTTACAGCAGCTGCAGCTGACCTCTGAGGATTTTCCTTTCCCCAACCACCCTGGGGTGTCAGCGACAAAATGATGATAAGAGCACTTTGATCGTTGAGTTTGAAATGTCAGGCCAGAAAAACTACAAAAAGACATTCCAGCAGACGGGAGCTCCCAGGCATGTGTTTCTTATTTTCAACAAAGCAGTCAAATATCTCACCCTTACCTGAACTTACTAGATAGTAGCTACTGTGGCTCATTAACCTGATGAAGCAAAACAGATATTTTCACAGTGTGATGATAAGTCACATATTTTTGGCCATTTGTGTTTTTGTGCCAGTTGCAAACAAACCCTCTTTTCTCATGCGTACAGATTAATGTCACGCTTTTGTTCTTCAGCAACATTGTGGGCATTGATTGCATCTCAGTAGCGTTTTAATCATCTGTTGTTGTGTGTGGCTGTTTCCAGGATCAGCTAATTTGCCCCCGATGAATTCCTGGGTGGATACTTCCACTGCTTAACCTATTAAGCTTGGATGTGGTACTGAACTGCAGTTTGATAATTGCTGCCACTGCTGTTGTCACTTTGTAGGTGTGTCTATTTATGAATCTCCATACACATGTAAAGAAGGACATGTGGCCTGGACGATATCATAGGTGTGCAGACTGATACAGTATTTGCCAGACTATATGTCACTCCGTATAATTCGCATCAGCCAAAAGGAACTAATTGCAAATAACTTCAATGACTAAGAATTTGTGTTTTGAGGTGTAAATATTCCTCCTCACCTCATATATGTGACCCTAGTTAAGTTTCACTTTCATTTCTCCACGTGAGCTGACTTACTTTGCCCATGTGAACTCCGCCTTCCCCTCCCCTGCTTTACTGTAAGTGCTGCCGGTTAGACCAGTGCAGTGCAAGCTTAAATAAGCTCTGTTGGATAAATGCCCTCACTTTTAGAAAGTTATGGAAGTTTTGACATTAGTTTGTAAGTTTGTCACTCAAATCCCCCAAAAAACTGTCTACAACAGAGAGTGAAGAAGACGAGTGAAATTTTATGTCACTAAATCACATTATCAGGCACTTGACACCAGAATCTGTCCAAGCTGGAGATGCAGAGCTTCTGTCAACGCTTAGTGCTGTCAGGGCCATGGGGTTATTTCCTCATTAATATGAGTTTTGTAATCCTGTTCCATAAAAGTACCAAATAACACAGCACCTCATTTATTTGATATATAAGTCACACCTGACTCTAAGTCACAGGACCAGCCAAACTGCGAAAAAAAAGTGAGTTATAGTCCGAGAAATACCGTGAATTCATGTTTAAAGGAATTTATGAGAAAGCAGTGGTTTGATCTTCTTTTAGTTTGTTGTGCAAGGTGACAGGGGATTACCGATCAATGAATATTCACAATTATGATAATATGTGGCTGAAGATTTTTAGAACCTGAGTTGTTGGAAAAAGGAGAGACTTCAACAGTCTGGTTTCTATGCTGTGTGAAGAGAGCAAGAATATGACTGCACATCAAATACAGTGGATCTTGGTGACTATAAGCACCAAGAATTACACATAATTTACCTCACTTTTTTGCTCTGTCTCAAGGTCTACTTCAGAAAGCACATTGCTGTATTGATATTCAAGTCTGAAAAACACAAGGTTCTGCAGCTCTGTGTGCTGTTTGCTTCAGCTGTGACTGAGATGAGCTGCTCCATCTCAACAGAGCTGCACAGTAGTCTGTCATTCAGTTGGCACTGAACTCTATCCATGTATGTGATGAGCTGGATGGAGAGGGAAAGTCCCCACCTTTCATGATGTTTATTCATGATGAATGTGACAAGATTTACAGCACAAGAAGTTTATGCTTTTCGAGGCAGGTTATCTATAGAAACTCTTTTCAATTTAAAATAAATAAAATAAAAAAGGAAGCACAGACCGCATAGCCCACATGTTATAATAGTAGTGCCAAAGCAATTTTAACACATGCACATTATACACATTATATTCACAGATACCTTATTTCTGAGTCATCCAGAAGAGGATTTTTTTTTTGTTTACTGAGTTTGACCCCAACAACATCTAAAAGCAAATAATGAGCACCAGTTATTTATCTCCAACTCAAGCTTTTTAGACTGGACAATGCAGTTTTTGGCTCATTGGTATGTATTTGGCAGCTGCAAAATCTGCACAACTCTTCAGTGATTCAGGCCCACAGGATCCCTCCACAAACAACCAGAGGGCCAACTGTCAAAACTGGAAATCTCACCAAATGGTCAAATGTGGCTTTTGTATAAACAAACCCAGTGGACAACAGGAAGGAAGAATTGATATCAATCCATAGTGCTTGGCTGTTATTGAGTCTCAACACATGACAGCCAATGGGATTGAACATTAGTAGTCCCTCAAAAGAAACGTCTAGCAGAGTAATATTTAGAGTCAGCAAAGAAAATTAGGAGTTTCCTCATTTTTTGTGAAATTGGGGGCCTTAATGCAGTCCTTAAGGGTCTCAGATTGAAAATAGTCTAAAAGTCATTTCAGTAACTTGGTCATACTAAATCCTTTGTTTATTTTCGCATTAAGACATCTGCAGCCAAATCCAAGGACGAGCCATGTAGCAGCTATAAGG
The DNA here is from genome assembly GCF_033239565.1 of Halichoeres trimaculatus. Classification (NCBI taxonomy): domain Eukaryota; kingdom Metazoa; phylum Chordata; class Actinopteri; order Labriformes; family Labridae; genus Halichoeres; species Halichoeres trimaculatus. The sequence goes on from NW_027437192.1 coordinate 23,415,442, forward strand.
TTATGGTAATTAGGGTTAGCTTTATGTGTTGACCAAATGCTAGTAGAAACAGGTGTAGGTGTTGACTGTAGTTTGCTGTTCTTCAGTTTTTCCTCCAGTGGATGTGGAGAGATCTGATTGGAGAGGTCTAGCTCAACACTGATAAAGCACTAGCTGATACAGAGCTGTAACACTAGGGAACAATTTGAAAAAAAAATCTGTTGAGTTAGATTTATATGCTTATTAACACCAGAATTGGCATACTGATTCCAAAGTTGCAGTCATTTTTTTTTTCCAGCACGTCAAGTCTTTTCTCCACAGCTTACCCTCCAGATAAGCTAAATTCCACTGATTAGCTGTAAAAAGACTTGCCACCTGATTACGATTGGACTCATCTACAGCTAGTCACAATTAAGACAGTGTGGTGAGAGTTGTGTGTGGCTCCTATTAGGTCAGTACTATCAATACCTGCAAACAGAAAGCTAGCATAGCAGGAATTAAAATGATTTGTAGTTGTCTCTTAACTTTGTAACCATGGGCATACCGTTGTAAGTTCTGTTTCTTTTTATGCATTTTTTTTTTTTCCGTCTGTTTGTGTTTGAAGCTTGTTACTATTCCATGTGTTGTATTTACATAGGTTTGTTCCAGATCATGTCTGCTCCTGTAGCTCCTCCAGGAGCCATATCCTTTGGAAAAACATAATAGTGTTAAATAAATATTGCAGTCATGTCTGTTTCTTTCATATTTCATTGTATGTCAATATTTGAAGATATTTATAAAACAAGCACATATCTGTTAAGTATTTTTCTTTCTTTCTTTTTTTTTAAGGAAACAGGGATCCTATAGTTCAAAAACTTGACATGATAGAGAAAAACTGAGATTTGTTCAATATTCTGCATCCTGAAATTAGTTAAAAACAGCTGTCAGACCTTACTCCACAAAGATTGTGTGCCCTGGTGTCATCTACTTTAATCACAGCTAACCCGTAAATATGAATGGTTATGGCATACTATGACACAGAAAGCCCAGCATCTGCAGCACAACCTTCAGTGACCTACTTAACTGAATATTTTAAAACCTAAGGCTCTGGCTCTCCTGTCTTTTTTGAATCAGCTGTCAGACAAGACAAGACAGGTAACAATTAAAAGGTGACGTGCAAGGACAACAGGCTGCTTAAAGAGGTCTAGACAGCAAGATTAGCTGATTTTGTCCTACCTTACTGAATATTTATTGTTATGCTGGTGTAAGTTGACTCTACTGAGCCTTTATACTTTGATATGGCTGCATTTCAAGCTAAATTCCCGTGGCTTTGAAAGAAAGTTTTGTCTCTGTCAGTCTTTCTGTGTAAGAGTTCAGAAGGTCAAAGCCATTATAGTCTAAATCAAAGCAGAGTTGCTCTCATTTCTTTGTTTGTTGGTGTCTCATGTGTCTTGGAATATTTCCAACCTCCCGTCATCACTACCTCCACAATGTCAATGTACAATCCACACCCCAGCTGCTGTAATAGTCCCCGGCCCCCTGGTGTTGTTGCTGGGGCCCGACTCTGACAAACAGCTGTAATGAGAGTGGGACATCGGGCAGAGAAACACAGACCTTCCCACAGGAATCTTCTCTAATTAATGAACCTGGCCTTGGGCAAATAGCAGAGCAGGATGATGCTGACTATCAGAGCTGAGGCCAGACATGACTGGCATGACAATAAGACTCTCACACTCGGGCAGATTGTAGGTAGTTTGCAGCAGCAGCAGCAGCAGCATACACATGAGAGGACAGGAGATGAGAGGGAAAGGGTTTTTAGCAATTTGTGAAAGCTGCCAGATGTACTCTAGGTGTAGCAAAGGAATAGGCTTCAAGTAAAAATCCAGCTTCTGCAGCTCTGGAAATTCAACTGACCACATGAAAGTCAGACTTTAAATTCTCTTTCCTTTAGGATTTCTGGCTGCCGTGTTCAGAATCCCCCAAAATTCTTCTGCCTGGCTTGGTGCTGCTTTTGGTGACAGATGAAGAGAGGAATCCAGGCAGATGTTCACTTTACACACTTGTTAAAATGGAAATACATTGAATATACAGTATATGTATATGCAGCTGACATTTTTTATTATTCACCTCACAGCTGAATGAATGAGCTCACAAAGATTTCTCAGAGAAACCCATACAGAGTGAAAGAAAGAGTATGAGTGAATATTGGAAGGATTAGAAGGAACATGTCGCCAGCGTGGAAAATCTCCAGAATGGGCAGGAATTCAAGGCAGAGGTTCGCATGTGGCAAACCTTGGCTCAGATGTGTGTGTGTGCGTCTGTGTATCTAATAGAATCTTGATCACTGGGTCACTATAGCCAGATGTTTGGCAGGCTTAACTACGGGGTCCTCATTAGTAAGGGAAGCCGGGATGAGATGCAATCCCCTTACCCCTTTCTCCTTTTTTTAAGAAAGTCAAAAATTTGAAATAAAAGCTCCTTCTGTTAGCTTTAAGACTAATCCCTTAAACAAAAACATGAACATTAATATAGGTTAAATCAAATAAAGACACAAATAGAACACGGCTATTGTGGTGAAACAAACTCTGGGGTTTAGTATAAACGTATATACTATGAGGTGAAAACAGGAACTCCCAGTGGTGGGAAATAAAAAATAAAAACAGATTTTCCTCAAAGCAGTGATTGAAGTCATCTTTAAATATACTAATGCACTGTGCCATATTGTACCATACTGTTTCATATTATATAAAACTGAATTGAATACAAGGGGCAACATCAAGCTTAGAAAAATGAAGCCTATGCTGAAATGCTAAAACCTGCTGTTCATCTAGAATCTGCATGAGGCTGGCTGCAGAAAGACTGCAGAAACCTCGTACAAACCAAGCCAAAAAAAAAAGTGGACTTTTACAGCGTTAAAAACTTGGATCTGAAACACTAATTTTGCTATTGTCACACACTGTGCAGGGGGTAAGTTTTTTTTCTAACCCTGCGGTTTAGAAGATATTGGGATCGTCTGATTGTCCAATCAGAGACACAGCTGTTAAAAAGGAAGCCCAAAGCCCATGTCATATCCTAATGGCTGCGTCTGTGGATTGGCCTCATTCTATTGTATTAGTAACAAACAGGTGATGTTGTGAAGACTACATCCATATTTCATACTGTTTATGATTGAATACCGTTTTGTGCCTTATGGTTTCAAACTATGTTAAGCTGGATAGCATTTTTTCAACTCCTTTCATCCCACCCTCACCCAACTTATTCTATCCTTCCCTACGTTCCCCTTATCTACCTTAACCTTCCTCCTCTCCTTCCTTATACCCTTTCTGTCCTTACCCTGGTGTAGCTTTTCCAACTTTTCGCTATTATTTCCTGTCTGCTACTTTCCTTTTCCACCCTACACTTCCATTTCCTACCCAACTCTACCCTAAGAAACCTGTCCTATTTTGTGTCATAAATGTCACTACTGAAGGATGGGATTGAGTTTAATCTGCCAGGAATCTAAGCCTATTTGAAACAGTTTAAGAGAAACAGAAGATTTATTTCATTAATACCATGGTGTAAATGTGATTTTTTTTTAACATGCTACCTCCAGAGCCTAAAATTTATATATACTCAAACACATGCAGACAGTACCCTGTGGGCATCTCAGGCCACGCACTTGATCCTTACCTGGATTTGAATTGGTGACCCCTATTAACAATGCCAAATCTCTATGCACCTAGCAACTTATGCCTGCCCACTATAACAGTAAAGTATCGCAGGACAGCTACTGAACAATAGCAGGTTTTTGCACAATTTTAAGAAAAAAAAGAAAGAAAGAAACGCTTCTCTGTGGACAGTTGATGGCAAAATAAGGTGTGCAATGTTGGAAGCTTTTTCTTTGTGCATTTATTGGCTTATGCAGAATATGGTTATCTGTAGTTTTCACAGACTACACTGCTGAAACCAGGAGAAAGAATTATGAGTTATTGGCCACGTATAGTGCTTCACGTACAGCAACTGTTGAACGTTCAAGATCTTAATCTGGAACTTTTTATGTTATTACAAAGACTAGATTTAGACAAGAAGATAGTATCAAACAAAGTAAAGTAAACTGTGCTTTAAAAGTAAGTTTTGTACTCTGGAATAAATCTTCAACCCTTGGTGTAAAAATGTGATTGAAATGATTTAAAAGCATCTGCGACTGTGCGAGTCAGCACAGGATCCTTTAGAGCCAAAGCACTGTCACTTTCAGTCTTCAGTCTGTGAGACAATTAAAAAGTCATCTCCTATCACCTCAAACATATTGAAAAGCTGTTGTAGAGTGTGTGAGTTAAATCCCTGTTGGCAACCAAGCTTTTTTCAGTAATCCTGATCAAACTTCTCCTTTTCATTCAGGTGAATATGCTCATTGGAATCGTGGTGTTTAACAAGCTCATGTCTCGCGACGGCATCTCAGACAAGTCTAAAAAGCAGCGAGCGGGGTAAGTTAACTTCCTAGACTCTCTGAAACTCATTCAGACACATTCTCACAACACACATTCATCCCTCTGCTCGATCTTTGGTTGGAAATGACGGCAAATTTGCTGCATTAGATACATTTCACCGTCTGTCGGACACAATCTCAGGGAGACAATTTCATGGCAACTTACTCGAAACATTTGCTGGTGTCTGTGAACACACACACCTTAGAGTACACCTGTGCCCCAATCAGCAAATACAATCCAAGTTTGGTGACAAAATGACAAGACATCTGCTATGTTTATTTCCTCTGTTGTAAAATCCATCAAAATTTCACTTCCAATTCCACATATATACACTCTACATTTTGTTCTCACTGACACAGGCGGATATTGGAAATGAAAATCAATGGCAGATGGAACTCTAATTGTGTAATATAAACACCAAGATTAGGTGGATGAAATCTAATGCAGTATTGAAATCCTATAAGATTATTTCCTTTATTCCCCTGGACCATCATGCACAGACACATAATGTATGCATACATATTATACATGCATGCACATGTGTCCACCTCCACCATTACTTGTATCAAACTATAGAGCTGGCAGAAGCTCTTCATCATCTTCGCTATTCGTTGGGGCGAGCAAATCCATGCTTTCATTTCCATACCTATTGATTTCATTGTTTCTTCCTCTTTGTTACACACTTTTCTCTCTCTTTCATATCATTCCTTCAAATGTCTGATTCTTGCGCAAATTGAAATTGATCATTTGTGTATTGCTGCAAGGGTTAACAGCTCAGACTGGCTCTCTGGGGGGTTAATTAGCTTTTGTTTCCCAGTGACTCAACTGAGATTAAACCACTCCATGTGTACACACACACACACACACACACACACACACACACACAGATGTACCTTCCTTTCTTCCAGGAACAGTCATCAGTGTTATCCGATTATTAAGCACATTTCATCTCAGATCCTCAGTGTGCTCCACACCCGTGCATGTCTCGTCGGTGCTGTAAAAGACGGTGATGTTGCTAACAGGACCGGCTGTCATTAGCATAATGTATTTTTATGTGAAGCCGTAGGGATGTGGCTGGCGCTAAGGCAATGAGCTGTGATGGGGTGCTAATGTAGCATAGCGCGTGCACTGTCCCATCATTCTGCATTGCTCAATACAGTACACACAAAAACACAAAAACTGTAAGTAAACAACCAAAAGAGTCTTTGTTCCCCTTCTTTTGCACCTCTCAGACGCTTCATTGTGCACAGTCACATGTACACAACAATGACGCACACACCTGGTGGGTGTACTTCCTTGTCTGTGTCACTGTAATCTGTTAATCCACATGACTCTGTTGTAACATTGAAATGTCCGTCTCTCACTTTCTACTTGCTCTGGATCTATCTGACAGTTATTCATTACTGCTACTTTTTAAGATCTGGTTTTAATTTGCCTTTCTTTCTTTTCTCCCTCCCCCTTCCCTCCTTTTTCTTTTCCCCTTCCTCTCTTTGTTGTCTCCACTTTTTATTTTTCCTTTTTTCTTTTTCTTTTGCAACTCCGACACCTGCACTCTCACCTGTTGCCATATCTGGAACCCGTCTTTCCACACATTCCCTAATCCCTACTCCCCCTCTTTCCCTTCCATGGTTGGATGTATTTTGATTGTTTGTGTGTCTATGTGTGTGTGTGTGCACATGCCCTAAAGTGTCCCAGCGGAGGCGCGTAGCCGACTGCTCCTGAAATGCTCCAAGTGTGGCGTGATCTCGAGCACCGCTATGTCCAGCTCTACTGCCAGCAGCGCCATGTTAGTCCATCTTCATCTTTCTCTCTGCATCTTTCTATCTTTCTATTTCTGTCCTCTACCTTACATCTACTCTCCCTCTTATACTCTCACTCTCTCTTCTCCATCCTTTTAATCTCTGACTGTGGGTAATGATGCAGGATGACATTCAGACTTGTCTGGCTACAAAAACAAACTAATGACAGGGAAAAAAAAGAAAGAAAACACCTGCACTGCAAGCCGCCACTGTTTAATGAGAGCATGTTTTGATCCAAAGCATATTTTCTTGGGTCGCACCATGCAAACCTGACCCATGTCAAACGCTATTTGTAAATCTTTTTTTTTTTGTTTGTAATAACTTGTTTGTAATCTGCTATTGCAGAGGCTTTAACACAACCTACCAGCACAATGTCATTAATGCAGTGCTGTAATTATCAAGTCTTGTCTCATTAAGTTATCACATGTGGGGAGTGGTTCCTTCTTTGAACTGCAAGTGACAGTGTACAAATCATGTGTCCTGAAAATATACAAGAAACCCAAAAATCTCATAACACTACAATAACACAGAGAATGAAGATATTAATGTTTCTATTAAGATTATTTTTTGGCGTTCTTTTTAGACGCAGAAGAAAGAAACCGCTGAAATTCATCTGCCAGATGTGCAGAGAACGACACAGCTTGTGAAAATAGATTTTTAATGTCTTTGGTAGCTCTGGAGGGAGCTTTGAAAAGTCTGAAGAATTATTACAACACTGAAACTCCTCTTCAGCTCAGAAAATATAAAGTCAATGAGCTGCATTTTGGGAAATATAACTGTCAGGGCTTTTTGGAACTTTTAGTTGCATCCAAAGAACTAAAGTTTAAATAAAGCCTCAATTTTGAATGATCTTTCAGTCTACCTTTCAGAAATAGCCAAACTTTTTGCCAGAGCAGTTTGAGATAACTTCAGTATTTGTTCTATTTGTATTCTTCCTTCTTCATTGAAATTCCTTTTGTTGCCTTTAGACCTGTGCTGAATAGATGAATGCTGAACTCACATTTCTACATTTCACTTTGTGATCTGTGCGTCTGAACATGAACGGTGTATTTAATTCTCCAAGCATGCTTCACCTCTAGGTTAGTGGTGGTAAGAATGAAGGAAGAATCAAAGGCTTTTTTTTGGTTATTGAAACAAGTTCCTTTTTGCTCTCAGAGTTATTGGTTCTCATGGTTTCATGTTCAGTGCAGTCAGCGTCATAATGAAAGACCCTTGCTCTGTTTTACTGTTGCAAACAATTTTGTCCATTTTAACTATGTCCTTGTACAAATCACTCATTACAGCTTTGTTTGTTTTGGAAGAGTGCTCCATTTAAAGCCACCGCTCTGTTCTTAGTTGTGTTGTTGCATCATTGGACACTGTGATTGGAGGGTAATGGGATGAGATTGCCTATTTGCAGTAACAGCTTTGAATCAGTCTTTTTTTGCCTCTTGTCTTTTAGTTGTCACTGAGAACAGGCAGTCATTACTGACTTCTCACATTGTTTAGTAAAACTCAGAGACAACTCCGCCAGATCTGATTTAGCTGTTCCATATAACCAACATGTTGTGATTCTGCGCTGCAATTATTTTTTTATATATATTTATCAGCTTAATCACTAATTTAAAAGCAAAGTATGTGACATTTGACAATACATGCTCACGCTATAACACCCTCCTTCATAACCTTTAGCAAACCACAAGTTAAAAATGCATTGTCTAGTATTTATTATAAGTTTTTATCATAATTTAGATACTGCTATATTTAGCTTCATAACAGATAATAGCTCAAAAGACAAGCTAACTGGCTAGAAATATTAAGCAAATTGTAACGTATCCTTACCCACACACTCCAAAACTCATTGGCATGCTGTTAGCTAATGTTCAAAAACTTAGTTTGGCTTAGTTAGCTAGTCTTGCTTGTAAACATAGAGCCAACAAACCAGTTTATTTGTTTTGAATCTTCTTAGCATATTGTGGTTTCGTAGTGCGTAACTAATCTAGGGTACAAGCTAGTCTTGTTGTTAAACATGCAGTAAAAAAATTCACTCCCTATTCTTTATTTGCTTGTTTTGCTTTTCTTTTTGTTTGTTTTTTACTTTTCCTCTTAGTAGCGTACTTATTATTCCAAGACTGAAAGCTGATAAAAGCACACTATCAGTGGTACAGCATTGTGAAAAAATCTTTAGGCAAGCTGTAGCGGCTGTTAGCTGGAGTATTGGGGACGTGATTTATTTCATTAGAACTTTTTGTTTTTCTTTCTCTTTTTCGGGGTATTGTTCAAACCCAAGGGTGTGACCTGAGAAACTGAGTTACAGCTTGTTGGAAAAAATTAATGTTTAGCTCCCTAAAGACAAGTACAGTTAAAGTATTTTTTATTTCGTCTTTAGCAAGAGCTGTCAGGATAATTCCCTTTGAGGTGGTGATTAAAGGTTTTTATGGACTATACTGGGACCTCAAAAGCTTCCATATAGAAAATAGATTGTAACTGTTTTTACCTTGTACTGAACCACAGCCAGTCTTAGAGTTAAAACATCATACATTTGGCTATGCTGCCTTTTGTTCTTTTATTATTTTACTTTGGACACTCGCCACCAAAGGGCTCGAATATTTCTCAGCATAGTTACACAAAGCTGTCTTTCTGTCAGACAGACAGATATTAAACCATAAGTATGTGCTCAAACAGCATGAACATTTTAAATTGGTGTCGGACTCCACACACTTACACACCAACTCCTCAGAAACCCCTATGTCAGTACTTGTCAATGGCCTGTCTTCCCACCTCCCTGTTGGCCCTGCTGCCTGTCGTCTCACAGTCCACCAGCATGACACTTAGAGTGCATCAACCATGTAATTGTGAGCAATTGTCAGTCTCATAACTATCTACATGATTACACATCATCTTCCACCTCTCAGTTAGAATATTAAGTCTGATACCAACCTCAGTGTGCCAATCAGACGCAAATTGCCCACCACTGAACCTGTTACTGATCCCTGTGAGTGAAGTGTGTATGTGTGTGTGTGTTTGTGTGTGAGGGAGTAAGGAGTGGAGTTATGTGACTTAACAGAGCCGACTGGTCTGCTTTTAGACTGAACCCCTTGTTCCCTCTCCTTCCCCTCCTCCTCCTCCTCCTCCTCTGGCTGTCTCTCTCCTTCTCTGACAGGGCGTCTCTGTGGAGCTCCTGTGTCGTTCTTCCTCTCCTAGCATTAACCTGGATGTCAGCTGTGCTGGCCATAACAGACCGGCGCTCCACTCTCTTCCAGGTGATGTATCTCACAACACCATCAGATGCTCAGAAAGTGTGACTTATGACGCACCATGAAAATCTGCTAAAAATAGGGTGTATGGCTTTAAAATGTGGATGTTGCATCGAGAGAGACATTAGCGACATTAGTATGGAAACAGTAAGGGTTCTTTATAATGACATTCTGTTATGTTTGATATTTGAAATCTTAACTACAGGAAATATATTTGCACCACATAGTGTCATGTATAAGTGTGACTACTGAATGAATAAAAACTTCAGTAAAATTAAAATGTAGTATATGATGATAGTGTTTGATAGCAGCATAATTTTACATTAAATTATAACACTAGTATTTTTTTTTTCTTTTAGATTCCAAAAGTAAAACAGAATTAGATTAACAAATGTCATAAACGAATTAAAGATAAAGGTTAAAAATGACGGTAAATGAAGTGACTAAATCAGGTAAAAATGCATCTCTGTTAAGCTTTGTGCAAGATGTCATCTTTAGTATATTAGGGAAAATATGTAAAGTAAATAATCAAAGATCAAGAGTCTTTTTTTATTCACAGAATTATTTAATGAACAACTGACAAAGTATGATGAATATACATGGCTCAGCGGACTCATTTATTCCCATAACAGTTCCTCTGATGATTATTTCTCTGCAGTAGTACACCAAACAGAAAAAACAATCTCAGAGCAGAGCTTTAAAGGCATTATAAGCTTGTCAATAGGTTCTTCTTTTTTTCTCCATTTACAGAGATTTTTAAAAGTTTTAGCTGTCAAAAATAAAACATATTTTAAATTCTTTACAATGGGTCCAAAGATCGATAACAAAACAAAGAAAAACACTCAACAAATAACTTCTAAATCTTCAGTCACAGAGATGGAGGGGCTGATGGCACTCTGTTGCTGGTTTTCATTCTGACATGACACACTCTCAGGCTCATGGAAAGTTCACATGCACAGAAGTCAGAAACTGGAGTTGTCAGAGCCGTGATGGAGGGATTTGTCATGCAAACAGAGCTCAAAGAGATGCTGATACGTCTCAGTCCTTGACACAGTTTTCGACAGCTGAACCTTCTGGCCCAAAAAAACACAAAAATCTTTCTGCACAATGTCAGCAGTTGTGTACGCTTAAGGCTTTTTTGTAGTGCGTGGAGGAAAAACACTGGTTATAAATGGATTGTAGCAAAAGTGTCAAAAAAAATTAACGAGCACACGTCTTTTGTTTCTTCCAGGTTCTCTTTGCCGTCTTTGACTCTGTTCAGGGTTTCGTCATCATCACCGTCCACTGTGCGATGCGCCGAGAGGTGAGTCCTTCAAGCAGCCGTGCGTATCACAGACATGTCGAGCTCTTGAGATTTGAATTCAGCACCACACTGTGACCTTAGCGACATCCACCCCCTGTGACAGGTGGGATTCATGTCGGCAAATGTCACTTAGATCCCGGGTCAGTTTTGAAGACATGGCAGCAGAACACAAGCGGATCAGACATGTGAAGGATTAGCGTGGTATTTATGTCCAGCACTAGTACTTCTTCATAATGTAGTGTGATAGTGAAGTATTGTCCGTCTGATCCGAGGCTGCTTTAAAGAGCTTATGAAGATGCTGTATGGAATAAGAAGATAAGTCCCCTACTAATATCCCCTGGTGTCTGTTTGCCAGGGGCTTTACTGTGCCCCCCCTGGGAGGTTGAATTTAAACTCATTGTGCACACACACATGTAGTTATGCCCTTGAGAGAGACATTAACACACACTCATTTAAACTCGTGCTCGTACCAGCAGCAATTAATGGACGCCATTTGTTTCCCTTAACTGTAAACAAGCCATCTGTTGCTGATGCATGCATGCTGCACATAGACTTGCTTTTATCTGTGAGAACATTACGATATTGAATGCACCAGTGTGTTGTGTATGTGAGGTTTTAAATGCTCTGAGTGCTGAGCTGCAACACAAAAGCAGCAGGGATCAAGGTAAAGTAAATCCAGGAATTATTTATGTTGAATGTTTGAGAATCCTGCAACAGAGAGGGAGGGAGAGGGCGCTTGAATCCTGTGTGGCTGCAGAACAATGGCAGTGGGGAGTGCCGCTCGGGAGGAGAGAAGGGAGGGGTTACAAAGAGGGGAAGACTGAGGTAGCATTACAGTGCAAAAACCAGAGAGAAGGCAGTACAAAGTGTGATATTATGTGAGAGGAACAACAGACGCAGAGTGTGCCGGGGAGCACAGCAGCATGTAGTGCTCCTAGATAGCACACGCTGCTTGAAAGGTGCGGCGGAGAATGAAAGGACCACGGCGAGCACAGGCAGCCTGCAGAGATCAGTCGAGGAAAAGGGGGGTAGGGAATGAATATGTGCAATGCAAGAGATGTTGCGATTATGAAGCAGCAAGCGAGGGGAAAAAAACAAGGGGAGGAGAGGATGTATTGTGAGGAAGGATGATGAAGGATGGGGTTAAATTAGGAAGGCAGAGAAAACTGCATGCAGAGATCTATGAGGAGGGAATCATGATTCAAGAGTGTAGCAGGGGATGATCGTAGGGGAGGAGGAAATGGAGAGGGAGGTACGGACTCTCCACTTTGAAGTTGGAATAAGCTGCATCAGGTGCCAATACACACTGACTGAAAAATAAATAGTGCTGAGGTATGAATGAGGACAAAAAGCAGAGATGGATTGAAGGAAACAATGGAGGCAATACCCCAATCTCATGCAGTATTAATCAGACATGGCTATGAACTCCAATTCACTCTGTTCATAGACCACACACAGACACATGAATGTAGATGAGACCACCAAGCAAGAGAGAAGACGCTAACGCTCAGTCTTACTTAAGCACTCTTGTTTCCAACCGCAAGAATCTTAAGGGATTTGACAGCAGTGGCATTGAAGAATGATGCTGCTCCTCAGGAAGTAACCAGGCTATCCATAATACAGCATCTGATGCGGAGAGAAAAATCTCAGAGTGGGCTGTGAAACACAATCCGCACTCATCCATTTGTTTTGAGCCGCTTCCCAAGAACCAGTTCTTTGACAGAGTGCTGGTGTGTGTTTGCTTAGACGCCATATGTGGGAAGATATAGAAAAAGATTATGACACCGGGAGGAAGGCCCAGAGGTTAGAGCATCGATGTACCATGCTGTTGATTTTAATTAGGACTGCGTACTCCTGATCTCACTAGACTCGAACAGGCCACTTTGAGGCTTTCTATACCGCTCTGCTGTCAGTTATGTAAGCCAAAAGCTGTGCAACTTTGAGGAGAATTTAGCAGCTTCGTTAACAATTTTCACATAATTTAATATTCACTAAACATCTGTCATTGCAGTGATGAGAAAGAGTTTTAAGTGTCTTGAGAATGAGTTCCCAATGCTCCAACACTTGCCCAGTTATCTTAAGTAAAGTTCCTCCACTAACTTCTTTCCTTTGCATCAACCCTGCATTATTTTTCCCCTCTCCTGTCCTTGGTCTATCTTCTCTCCCATCATCCCCTATTCCGAACCCTTCAGGTGCAGGATGCGGTACGCTGTCGGATGGGGGGATGTAAAGACGACAGCGAAAACTCACCCGACTCCTGCAAGAATGGACAGGTGCAGATCATGGTGAATAGCATTTCCATTTCATCCCACATTTCAGTCCATTAGACTAACATCGGAGCTCTTCAGAAGCTTCAGCTTCAACAACAGGAAGCATGGCTGCCATTATGAATGTGCTCAAACTTTCCTGAACCATTTTTACCTGCACAGGGATTCATTATTTGTCTTCTTATACTCCTTGCTTGACTTTTTTCACCTTCCACCTTTAGCACAGTTGTTATAAACCATCAAAGTGACTCAGTATGGGAAGCTCCCTGTTATGATGCTGTTGCACATGTTGCCTCAATGTTGTAAAGCTCCTGTGAGGAACTTTTGAGGAGTGTGGCGCCCCCGGGGACAGAGCAGTGGCTGATATGTCTTTTCTGAATTCATCCCATAAATGAGTAATGCAAACAAAAAAAAAAAATGACTGCTTTAGCATCCTGCAATTAATCACAACTGACACCTACCCCCTGCCAGCAGCTTTGTGACATTCAAAACCCCGCCCACAAAGTGTTCATTCTCTTCTCCCGTGGTCCTGTCTGCTCTGATAAGTCATAAGGAGACATCAGTTATTATTTTTTGTCTATTTCATTAGCAGCTAAAAACTCCTCACTGGAGCTTTAAACAAATAAAACATTTTTGTTTTGCTGTTTTTAGCGCAATAAGCTACCAATAGGCTACTGGTAGCATTTAACCACTCCATAGCTTAACACATTCCTAGCATACACATGCTGTTGCTAATATTAACAAGCTAGTAGCTGAATAGCAGCAACTTTTTTTTTTTTTTTTTTCCTGCAGAGGTATTTAGGAATTATTCTCCTAGCTAACATCACATTACCATGGTGTAGCCTGGTAAGTGCTAGTGTTAGCTGTTAGCCTAGCAAATGTGCCTGTTGTGTCCTAAAAATGAGGCTGCGACTCTCTAGACTGTATTTCAAAATGTATTTCGAGTTGCTTTTACCAATTGTTAGATTTTACCAATTGTATCACAATAGCATAACTTTATAACAGATTAGCAACTTCCCACATTGAGGAAAATGGCCGCCATGTTACTGAGATCGACTATAATACAATTTTTTTCCCCCTGCCTGAACCCAAACCCTTTCCTATGGTGTAAAGATAGACTAAAGATTATTGAGTTTCTGGAAATTAAGATGACTTGTAATATGCTTTCTGGTGTTAGCATTCCATGAATTAAGAAAATCAGACATTCAGCGCTTTATTCAGCTTAAAGCTTCTTTATTTTGATTTGAGGAGCACAGTGCACCAATGAGGTTATTGCATGTGTTCCAAATGTGACTTTCAGTGTGATAAATCATTCAGACCTGGTCTGCTGTGCCAATGTCAGAGCGGTCACACCACTACTATGAGAGCACGAATGTCTCCCAGCGCTGCTCACTCTATTTCTCCCTGAGACCCGTTTGCTGTAACGGTTATGGGTTCCTGAATGCCCACAGTGAGGTTATCAAGATTAAACTTCTGAGCCATTATTCTGCTCAGAGAACTCATTATGACACTTTCTCGGTCTGTGTTTTCATAACCAAGAGGAACATTTATAGTCCTATCTGAGCTTTTTTTTATTATTATTATTAATTTTGGTTAAATGCATTGCTATCTGACACACAGCTTGAAGAGAAAGTTAGTTGCTATGCCAACTGCTGCTCCATTAAGAAAGACAGCTGGTAAACCTTCAATTTTGTCTGAAATTTTGAGTTTTAATGTGCTCGACTTTGAGGGAATCTTCCCAGACAGCCCATACACATGGAGAGCCCATGAATGAAAGACACAGTACCCTTGAGGACAGTAATTGTGATGGATAATTTGGCATGGCTGCTGCTGCTTGTATCTCCATCATTATTACTGTGAACACCATCCCCAAAGGTGCTTTTGCAATATTCACACTGGAAAGTAAAATCCCTGCCATCGGAAAGATGTAGAACTGTAGCTACACCCTCTCCTCAAAATGAAGTCAAGGCTATTTTGAAGAAAAAAAAATGTAATAAGATACCCTCTGCTGTCTTCTTCTAACATTTCAATTTTATGTTTTTCATTGACTTTTTAAACCATCAGAAAGGTCCGATTGTGAGCCAGTGCGGGCAGCACTGTGGCTCTCTGCGATACGGCACATCAACCAGCCTGTCTAATTGCCACTTGCAGACGTTCTCCCCAGCATGCCAGCAGGCCTGTCACCACAGTCTGCCCCGCACCAACCACGGGCTCGAGCACAGCCACTCCCTCAACTACGCTCATGAGCACACTCCCATTCTCAACAATACCCATAACCATGTTCTCAACCATAACCACGTCCACAACCACATCGGCTGCCAACCAGTATGTCTTATGTAAAAATTAGCCACTCATTAGCAATGTTTGTGATTCGTCCTAGATGTAGAACTAGACCCTGGTAGATGTAAGCACAGATAGCACTAGGCTAGCTGTTTTCTCCTGTTTACTGGATAAGACAAGCTAATCCACTGATAGCTCAAAAAACACACTTAGCATGTAAACATTAAATAAAACAATAATTTTTCTTCCGCTCAAATTGAAAAACAGAAAAAAGATTTGAAAGATGGTAAGATGTATCACTTGGGTTGAATGCATAGCCATGGCTAGTAGGTGATAAGCTGAAGCTAACTTTTTAAATTAATAACTAATAAGAATCATTCTTTCAAATGAGTATTCAATCTTGACAAAACCAGCCAAGTCACAGGGTAAGAAATTCTGATTGGCAAAAGGGAGGATAGCACTAAGCTAGCTGTTTCCCCCTGTTTCCTTGATGGAAAAAAAAAAAAACACTGCTACCTCAAAATACATGTTTAGTTAGTTTAACTTTTCCCCAAATCTCCATAAGGTAAAAAGAAACCTACAAGAAAATCAATCCAGTTTGTCTCTTTTTTATTCATTTTGTTAACAAATTGTACCTTTTAGCGTAACAGAATAAGGAGTGAACTCGCATTTCCACTGCAGCAATATAAACCCAAAATATTTAGTTTTTCTCTGGGCATTTTATTGATTTAGGAGATGACTTTTTTTTTTATTTTTGCCGTACCTGTGGCCTCACACAGTCTACTGTACGCTGCAGGATAATTACCCGGTCAATACTACTCAACCAAAGACCGTGTTTCCTTTTGGAGCATTTGTTCCCTCGCCAGTTGACATTGATGACTCACTGTACTTAACCTGTGAGGCCGTTTCAGAGAGAGTATGTTCCGTAGTTAAAATTAAGATGATTTGTTTTTCTCATATTGGATAACAGAGCAACTGAGAGAACAAGAGAGTTTTTTTTTCTTTATAACTGCATTCGCCCATTTAGCAGAGACCCATTTATGGAGCTGCGGGTGATTTGCGTACTAAGAGCTTTTCCACTCCTCTGGGACCCTCACACATTCGCTCTGTCTCTCTCAGTTTTTCATTTCCCTCCCTTCCTCTTCTCTTCGCTTCTGTGGCGTGCCCAAACTGTCTAAAATCTGTAGTTTATTATCCAAACAAAGGCTTTTGTAAGTGAATCCCACCGAGGACAGGAGGAGGCTCTATCATGAGGGAAAGGACCACATCTGCATAGCAATGAGCTTCACTTTCACTAAAGTTTCAGAAACTTGAGGGTAGGCCATTTTTAAAGCAACACTTTTCTTCTTTCTTCTCATCACCCGCTGGGTTTGTTTCAAAACGCCATCCTGCTTGTCTCAAGTGAATTCCACATCCAAGCACATAAACAGCATATTTTTGTTGCTTTGAAACACCTTATCTACATGAAACCTGGGTAGTGACAGCATGTAAAAGCTCTGGCTGGTTCAATGGTTCGGTCACCAGTGTGAAGGTTTTCTCACATTGCATACTATTTTTTTGCCAGACTGAGTGAAGCTCTGCTAGAAGGCAGCAAAGTTTGTTTGGATTGGCACAGCAGATGATAGTTTTGATGCTGTGTAAGTTGTTGTCCCTGTTTTTCCTCCAAAATTATGATGATGCACGGTGAATACTGAGATATACAGTAGCACTAGGAAATTTCTGTTCTGCCTGTGTGTTTCTAACTCAATTTAGATTTTTAGCTGTAAAATGACAAAAGGTATGATCAAAAAGCATTATGTCATCAAACTATGTTTTCAAAAGTTACGGAACAAAAAGTGATAAGATAAGGAGAGAAAAGCAACAATGCTGTCCCGACAGCATTTGATCCAAAACTGATAGGGAAGAAATTTGGAAAGTAAATAGAAATGCCGTAATATAATATAGTTTCATGACCACACAGAGAATCTTAAGACTGTAAGCATGATAATGTCAAATTAGTGCTGAATGTGTCCAACACCAACAGAGCTAGCACCACTTATTTTTCATCCTCCTCACATCAACGTGCTTGTGTTTGTCTTTTACTCTAGTTGAGTGATCTTGTCTTCATTTTCTGGATCAAAATCCAGACAAATTGCAACATGCAGAGATACAAATCTGTCATCTGTGTTGATTGGCTGTTTAGCATTTTATCAGGAGACATTAAACAGAGTTACAGCCCTGGCTAGTGGTGGATGACTGCACCCCAGCTTAGACAAAACATGAGACTAGCATTGTATTAAAAGTGTTAATTATTCATTTAACCATCTACTAATTCCAGTGCTGATGAGTATTTGTTAAGTTAACTGAACACACACATTTGTTGCCAAAAGAGACAAATGTAGAATCTTTTGTGACAGATTACCACTTGTATAAAAGCAGAGCAAGGAGCTTCATCTTAGCCTAATATAAAGTCGCTGTCCCTTTGTATTCTTTCCCCGTCAGGAGAGGGCATAACAAATGAGCTGAGATGAAACAGGTCATCACTGAAAATGATCACGTACTTCACTAAATGCTAAAAGGAGTCCATCAGCGCCATCAAATCTTGCATCATCATTTAAGATCCAAGCTCTAATCAGGCCTGTTTCTCCATTAAGAAGTTAATTGTAGTTATCAGTGCACACTCATTGTCTCTCTTTTCTTCCTACCATGCCGCCTTCTCTCAGACGGATTTTGAGAAGGATGTGGACTTGGCATGTCAAACAGGTGAGCTCTCCTTTCCACATGATTTTCCTCTTTCCCTTTCTTTCTTTGTCTCCTCTTTTGTCAAACACTGGATTAGCATAGCAAAGAGTCTGTTTCATTCATAGCTCACTGCCGTGCATGCTGATACACTGACAGGAGATGATGAGCCACACTCTCACACAGTTGTTCACAAATTATTATGCTTTATCAATCACACTGATTCTGCCCTATGAGTGTTCAAAAAGCATGTTTGGATGAGAACTGGGTTTAATTGTGCATGATATGTTCAGACCTGTTTCACAATGGACCTGTGTACCGAAGTGGATGTGGATGTATTACAAATGTATCACAGGTTGTGTTGTGCTTTGAAATATTAACACAGTCACTTTCCCCCCCCCTCCACCACTGCAGAGAGAGGACACCCATGTAAGTTTCACACCAAACTGACCTCTTTTACACTGCCTGGTCCATCCCTAGACTTCCATAAAACCTGTAGACAAATCCGGGTTGAAGGTGAAGGTGCACAGGTTGCCTTTTACTCAAATGAAAAGAAATTGACTGTTGGAAATGCTTACAAAGGATGCAAGGCCACTGGGTAGCAGTAATGTGTTGTGAGTGCATCTTGCCAAATGCTCCATAGAACACTGTGCATTGCTGCTTAAGTGCCTGCAAAAGTCAACAGTGTTCCCTAACCCAGGACTTATCAGTGAGAGACTGCTGACCCCCTACTTTGGGAATACACTCCTAAGACAATCCAAAAACAGAAAAAGAACAAGAAGAGGCCTAAGATACTCACTTTAGAAAATAAGACAACTTAGAAAACTAGACTACTTATGTTTACATGTTGCTGTATTCCCTTAATGATTCTGCCATCGCTGATACCATCTTTGTCCTGGCTTCGTGGCAACACAGAAATGTGGAAAACAGATCAAACATTTTCTGTTTGCATGGTTTCATATCAAATACAATACCTATTTTTATTGTGCTTTATGCAATAATGGATGAAATCTAAAATAATTAATACTTTATGATTTTAGCAGGCAGTTTGCAGCTCCCCTATTCGTGTTTCATGACTTGCCAGTGGTTACAACCATAGACTGTTAAGAAAAAATGGAGGTCATCTTGCTAAGCTCGAAGTGAAGTCACCACAAAAACGGCTCCCCGGTAACTGGTTGCAGTATAGGTCAAAAATTCATCTCCCCAGTCATTACATTTGGGCTGTTGTCACACTTGAAATGAGCTAATACACCTCATAGAAATGTTTCTCACATCCAAATGTTGTGGTGATTTGGAGATATTTGGCTGCCTTGTCTTCAAGTCCTCTTTTGTCTAAGAAGTTTTGTTTACAACAGTTGAAAATAGTTAAAAAAGGAAGCTTTAAATCGCAGTTAACTATGAAAAAAAATATATGATTGACAGCTTCTTGTGTAGGTTTTTCAGGGATTGTAAAATGTGTCCAAATATAGCATATATATATATATATATATATATATATATATATATATATATATATATATATATATATATATATATATATATATATATATATTTATATATATTGAGTATATATACCCAAATATATATATATACTCAAATTTTCTCTGAGTCCCTCTTAGCCTCTACTGCACAGACTCTGGATGCACAATGGTGGCTGGATGGGGGATATTTTAGATTCAAAACAATGGTAAAAGGCAGAGCCAGGCTGTCAACTGTGCATACAGTCTATGGTCATGACCCTTACTATGGGAACCACTGCCTTGAGCCATTTACTGAATGGTGAATTAAAAACTTTTAAGTGCAATATTTTTAAAACCGTTTACTAGGGAATACTGATCAGGTAAAGCTAATTTTTTTAAGTGTGCATTTAAATGCAACCAAATTACCACATAGAGGTAAACTGGCAGCCTGCCATCTTGGGGCATGAACACTACAACAATGAGCACTTCTTTAAAACTTTCCAGCGTGAGGCATTGTAGGTAAACACTCTTTTCCCAGTGCCCCTGAATCAAAACTGTAAACCTATAATTCAGATAAAAATATCAGAGAGAAAAGGCCAAGCAGATGAGGCCAAACCAAACAAAAGAGAATACTTATCACACCTGTTCATGACACAATCAAAAAATAAAACTTTTCTCAAATGTCCACAGAAGTAGACAAAATCAATTTGAAGCAAAAACTCTTCAGGGTATAAAACTAAAAGCTATCCCTACTTGATAAGAACTAATCCACACTTGAGACTGAGGAGAAGCAGAACATGTATTCTCAATCTCAGTTTTCACCTAAAGATAAGTAACATAAGCTCTATAATGTAAAATTAGATGCATTAGTTTCAAACTTTTTGCTTTGACACCCACGAACTCCCAGTTACACAGACTATGGGAATGATTAAAGGACACATAAAACAACCACCGGATTCGTCTACAGGTCACTCTCTGTGTTCCCTCTGTTGGACACAGAAGTGAGTGAACCAGATCAGTTGGACCCATCAAAGCCTGTGCAGTCCTTTCACATCACTTTGTAGCAACAGAGCGTAAAACAGAGAAAAACATCTCATCGAGTGTTCTCTCTGATTAGCCAGAATCAGCAGGATCTGGTTTCAACTTCTGATAAAACGTGTAGCTTGACGTTTTGTCACATCAATGCAGTTGTCATGAAATGGTCTGCTCCACATGCTTTGCTCTAGAGCTGGCTTTTGAGGCCACAGAGTAAATATTTATCCTGTGTTGGTGACAGAATGAGCATGGAATCCAGCATGAATCTCCAGACAGAAGTGTTTGATTGTGTTGATAGATTGATGTAAGGATGTGATTAGACATTGTCTGTCAGCAGCATGTCATAGTTAATTTTAGCTACCCTCTTTCAGGAATGTGTAGTGTCTGTTTATAGCTGTGCCCCCAGAAAAATGCATGAGAAATAAACTCAATAACACCACAGGAAGATGTAGTCAGGTGTAGTTATGATATTTAGTAAGAAAAAAAGGAAACTCAATCAGTTTTTTACACAACTTAGAACAGATTAAAAAAAACAGTGGCTTTTTTATGGGAAAGAAAAGTGAAATTTAGAAGAGGGAACATGGCTCAGTTTCATTTCAAGCACAGCTTTTGCGCCGTGTTTCTCTCAAAGCTCATAAAAACCCAGGCACGCCAGCACATCTTGACACAGAGCAAAACTTTAGGTCAAAGTGTCAGGAAAAACAACTCATCTTAGTTACTGAGAAGCATGTAAGTCCAAAAAGAGAAACAAACTTCACCTTTTGGGTCTACAAGAATGCTCCAAACAAACTCCCATCAGTCCCCGAACCATTTCTGATGAAGCTGTTTTCACCACCTCTCTGAAATAAACGACATAATCCCCTCTCTGTTCAATTTCCATCCCTTCTCTCCCTCTGAACGTTCCTTTTGTTTTTCACTTCTCCTCCGACTGCCCTCTCCACGGCCCTCCTTTTCTACCTCTTTTTTTCCCTTCCAGTCATATTCAAGGAGGTGAACACCTGCAACCCAGCAACCATCACTGGGACGCTTTCACGCATCTCCTTGGATGATGAGGACGATCCCAAACTGGCAGCCCATCAGGAGGGGGGAGTGGGGGTGAACTTCAGCTCCCTGCCTGGCAACATCCCCCCTCCCAACCTCATTGTACAGGTAGAGGATGGACGGTTGTAGGAAGACTGTACAGCCCCCAAAAAATATTGCACATACTTTAGTGGAAAATGATGTCTGTGTAATTCTGCAAAGTTGTTGTGGTGGTAGTCATGGCTTTTCCTTTTTTAATCATTTTAGTGTTTCTTCTGTTACTTTAAACCACTAAAAACAACTCACTGGGCAGAAAGCACAATTTTCAGGCTGTTCAACTTTCTGTTTTAACTGCCTGAAAGCTTAAAACACTTTCTTTAACTTCATTTCTCATAATTATAGTAATAAGGCAGCTAAGTGTAATAAAAGGAATAACTGCTTCAAACTCCTCACAAAGTGCTTTAGAGTTATACTGCAGCTGAGTTATATAGGAAGGTGAAAGACAAAAGAACCATAATATTATAAAGCCAAGCAGGATTGCCCATGAATGAAAAATTAGATGAGGCCTGAAGACGGTAACTCACTTTAGATTATCTAAATAAGATTACCTTGTTTCAAGGAAACACTGGTTTAGCAGAAATACACTTTTCTATTCTCAAGGTTCCAGCCCTCAGCGGTCTGAATGAGCTGAGCGAGACGCCGCTGAAGAAGGAGGTGAATGTGGACCAGCAGAGACAGCAGGGGCAGCAGCGCAGCGGGGCTCCCATCTACCTGTGCACTGAGAGCGGCCTCGGCTGGGCTCGACCTCCCACTTCCTCCAACACCTCCCAGGATGGCAGCGCCGGCAGCGGGGGGAGTGGAGGAGGAGGAGGGGGAAGCGGAGGAGGCGGGGAGGGAGACTACATGGTCTTACCTCGTAGGACAGTCAGTCTCAAACCTCCAGGATCCTCTTCCCCAGGGGGAGGCCTGGGACTGGGTGGCGAGGACAAGCCGCTCAACATCGCAGTGGATGACCCCCCCTTCCCTCCCCCTCCCTCCCCTCTCACCCTGCACCCAGCTGAGAGCGAGGCCTACCCGGCGGATTTTGTGCCGTCCAGCGTGGGCGACATGAACATTGCCATGAACCTGAACCGCTCGTACGGGACGATAAAAACCATGCCCCACGGGCACGGCCACATGATGGCTCAGGGAGGTATTGTACACCCCCACGGAGGACACATGCACTCCCACGGGCACTCACTCCAGCTGAAGCCTGGCCAGAGGCCGTCGGTCAGGCAGATCCTGACAGGGGGAACGACAGTGGAGAGAACCAGGACTCTGCCACGCAACCTGGGCAGCACCAACGCCAACACCAGCCTCTCTGCAGGATCCCTGGAGGTGGGTGAGAGGGTGTGGGATGAGGGAAAGAGGGGCTTCCTGTGGCCATGAAGCTCTGGCTATCTGTTCTTTGACTTGAGCACACTCAGGTTTTAAGGTCGTGGATGTGGCGGTTGTGTTGCTTTATGAATGAGTAACGGCAAGAGCAGTCCTCTGTTGTTTAGTGAGATTTTTGTTGCATAAGAGGATAACAAACACATAATTTAACAAGAAAAATGCAAAAAGCAGCATTTGCATTAAACAAAGTGCCTCTTAGATAAAACTATCTAATCTAATTATTTCTTTTCACTTCAGGAAAATAAGATGCAGGATTCTATACCAGGCTCGATGAATCAGTAACAATATTTACAGAGGCAGCCTGTTCAGCTAATATTCATATAATCACACAAACATGGCCTTCAAACAATGCCTACTACACTTTGTCTGTGATATTCTGTGAGAATAATTTAAACAAGGTTTGCAATGTCATCGCCGCGTGCCTCAGGAAGAGTGTGTTCAAAACCACCGCCGTTAATTTCAACCGAGCAGTGTTTACTGCCTCTGACTGAGACAATGAGCGCTGAGATTAGTTATTCTCCTATTTACAGACAGATTTTTCCTACAACAGTGTGAAAGACAGAGAGTGTCTGTGTGTGTTGCTTGTGTGAAACCCCCTCCTCAAGGCACAAGGTGGCCGAGCAGATGGACTGAGACAGACAGGATCAGAAGAAACACCCCTGGCGAAAGTCTTTAAACCGACCACGTTTCAACACACACACATACACCACAATAACAAACCCACGGACACATCAACACACGTGTTCACACACACTTCCCTTTGGGGCATCTGGCCAACTCACAAGGATGATTAAAGAGATCGAAACGACACTTTCACCAAAAAGTGCAGATGCTCCACTCAGGGACGCTGAACAAATTATTAAAACTCGTAAGAAATCACTGTCAGGAAAGCTACGAGCGCACTCCCGTAAAAAAAAAACCTCTGCATGGGAACCTGCGGGACGTAATTTACTGCTGTAATTTCACCCTGTTTGAATATGCTTGATTTGGAGATGGATATCAGAGTGTGCCTCTCAAGATTAAATCACAGCTGTGTTTTATTCCCTAATTTAAACATGGTGACGCCTAATAGAGGGATCACGCAAATGTACTCACAGTGTTCATTTCACTGTTGATTTTGAGTTAGGCTTATAAATTTAAACTCTAAATAGTTTAGTCAAGGTGTAATAAAGCACCATGGAGCCTTTTATCCTTCAATTATTCAATAGAAGCAACTGGAGGGAGGTTGAAATCTAAATTGATAGTATCTCTTTGCAGAAAATTGTTAGCTAAGGGGCTCAAGGTTAGCTAAGACAACACATGAATTGATACGACTGTGGCTGGCAACAGAACCATCGTACCATACAAGCAGGAAATCTCAGGAGCAAAGGAGTCTTCATGAATACTGTATGAGTGAGTTGATGACTGCCATGTGTTTCCACCAAAACATGCATTATACAGTACCTGTATAATGCATGTAGCATATCTGCCATTTTAAAAAGCAAAGTCAATCACGGAATTTCTCTGTTCAAGGTAAGGACGTCTGCACGCTGGAGGGTTGGGACTTTTTTTTTTCTTTTTTTTGTAGGAGGCAAACTTCACCAAGTGAACAGGACATCTCCTGAGAGAAACTCTCTCTGTTTGCATCCCTTTACCTTTTCAAACCTTGGCCGCTGTAGCCTCAGATCAGCAACTCTGCCCTTTCAAGGAACGAATATAGCTTTTAACTAACTGTGGAGAGCAGCCGCTCTGCCTGCCAAATGCAAATCTGGCAACAGACAGCGAGAGCTAGATAGGAAGTCAGAGATGGAACGTAATGCAATGTCAGGGCCAGATGAGTTGGAAATGTCTGCAGCTGTTAAATTGGCGGATTGCGTGCCACTTGCTATAGCTGTGGAGGCACTTAAGAGGAAAGCGGAAGGGGTCCAAACAAGATTAGAAGATGAAAACCAATCTCTCATGAGTTTTTCTCAGCTTTTTAATCGGGATGTCTCCAGCAGATTTATACAAAAATAGCAACGGGGGATGATTTATGCTGGGGTTGTAATGATTGTATTTGAGGGTATGTGAGCCGAGAAATTATTTCATTCTGATTCTGCGTTATTCCACTTCACTAATCTCATTACGTTGAAAGAGGCTGAAACATTTGCATTTTGCTTTGACATTTGTAAGAATATCTGAATCATGTTTGGGACGCAGGGCATATTAGTCATCTACTTGTTACTGAACAATGGCACCGGGAGATCCACAGATCCATAGGAAGGTCTTTAAAGTTCAAGGGGCGGTCATTGATGCTTTCTTCTCTCCCCTTGCCCCCCTCCTCTTCCAGAGGAAAAGAGTACGGTACTCTGAGCTGGACTTTGAGGTAAGATCTCGGACCTCCCCCACCCCCTGTCATCAGCCTGTCTCTGCTTTTCTTGTGCTTCTGCCAGGACTTGAGTAACGCTAAGAGGAGCAAAAAGCATCGCTAAACCCCTCCCCAAGCACCTGCCCCTTCCTTGCATTTAGAACTATGAACTATCTTAGACCCTTCTTACATAGTATGCTGTTTCTCCAACAATGGCCTATAACATGTACCTTCTTGTCATCTGTCTCAGTTTATTATTTCTTACATTAAACTGCAGCATCCTGGAAACATTTCACTGATCTGCACAAGCAGTGCTGCCATGTCACTGTTAGGGTCCTGGTTGAAGAAACAGCAAAGTAGAGTGCTTTCTGTGTCTGAATGAACCCAAGTTATTCAGCTATCAGTCAGCCTGAATGTGGTGGTAGTCGATTGGCTGGTGATATATCTGTTGGAACAACATGGTTTGGCAGTGTGTCGGTATATTTGTGTTAGAGTGACCTGGGTGTCTTGTGAATCTCCAGTCTATAGCGAGTACTCCTTCACAATAAAAACCAGTGCCCCCATTTTTGGGGGGAATTTAGCTCCATTCAGACTGCTTTAAAGACTGGACATTCACCCTCCATCATGGAGATATAACCGTCATATAGAAGGTATGTGTGGTGACCAGCTACTAACAGTGATGATGGCTTATTGTTTTACATATCTGGCAAATTTAATGGAGAGTCCTCTGTGGCCGCTGCATGAATCTGTTCAAGGAGTTTGGCTTTTTTGGAAATCAACTCAAACGATGACTTTTGAGAAAGCAGTTGGCATAGGAGAGGCATTAAAATGGGGAAGAGTACACTTCCATTATTTAATGGAGGGTAAACCAATTTCATCCATGCTTTTTCTTTAATGAAGTTTACCTTCTCTGTTAGGCAGTCAAAATGAACTTTTAATACACACTAAATCTTTAGCATTCTAAGCAACTGTAAATCTAATTAAGAATGTGGCCATTTAAGGGGGAATAATACCTCTTTGAAAGTAAAAGAAGTACTTCCTTGATTTAGAACTGCACTAAAAGTTTGGCGACTTGCAAGAAATACTTTGGAAGGGCCATAAAACTAAGAAGCTTACTTTATTTCCTTGCAGCTCTAAAAAGCTGGATCCTTCCTTTTAAAAAATAAATGCCCACTTCTTTCAAACACGACAACTTTATCATCTATAAATCACAAGTTATTGACCCAAGTTTGGGTATTTAAATCCAGACTCAGCAAGACAATTGCAGAGTATTATTTGACTCAGTGATGAATGAACTGAGCTTTGAGTGTCAAACTTTTGGAAATCACCTGAAAGTTCCTGCAGCAGGACATCATAGCGCAAAGAAATGTCTGGAAAAATGTAAAATGCCATGACTCAGAAAAGGGCATGCCAAAATAAGAGAAAGAAGACAAAGCAGCAAAAAGACGTGTAGGAAAGAACTGGTTGCACCCTCTTGGCTGAGCAGAGATGAGAGTGCCCACTCTGAAGTAATTGGTGCCAGTGCTAAGCGCCAGTCCTGGCCAGTAAGTGTGCGGGTGTGAGTGCTGGCATCTTGCCCCTGTGTCACTTTCAACCCTGCAAGCTGCTTTGATGATTAGCTACTGCCGAGCAGCTCCCGCACTGCCCATTAGCACAGAGAGACAACAGCAGTGTCACTGACGGATGCAGTTTGCTGTCAGAGAATTAAAGATCGGGGTTCAGCTTTCCTTCCAGACAGGCGTTCTCGGAGAAGGAGAAGGCAGTTTTTGTCAATATTCTTTTGCTAGGGCAAAAGTTGTGTTCCGGCCCATCTGTTCACCGTTTAATGAGTTAGACAGAATCCTGAGTTAACAGGACCACCAGATAACAGGCAGAAGTCTGTAACAGTGGCATTTCTGTCAGTCATTTTCACCAAATTTTCACTTAAACAACTCCTCTGCAGCACTCCCAGTAGCTGAATTCTTAAAGACTGAGGAAGTGGATGATGTATGAGCATGAGCCAAGAATCGATCGATCTGTCGCGTACCTCTCTAACCTCTTTTCATGGCTGGCATCACTGCAGTCCTTCAGCCTTTTACCCATTACCCTCTCCACCTGCCTGCCCTTTTGTTGGCCCCTTTTCCATTTGCTCTTTTTTTTCTGTTTG
Source organism: Halichoeres trimaculatus (assembly GCF_033239565.1). Taxonomy (NCBI): domain Eukaryota; kingdom Metazoa; phylum Chordata; class Actinopteri; order Labriformes; family Labridae; genus Halichoeres; species Halichoeres trimaculatus. The sequence continues at coordinate 23,442,890 of NW_027437192.1, forward strand.
GTTCATTTTTGCTGTCCCTTCCTTTCTTTCCCTTCCAGAAAGTGATGCACACTCGCAAAAGACATTCTGAGCTGTACCATGAGCTCAACCACTCGTCCAAGTTCCACACCATAGACAGGTATAGCAGGGACCCAGCCATGTCCACAGTCAAGGTAAGACCATTGCCCTAAAGGCGGGAATGTGAAACCGCTGTACCCATGCACTTCCCAGCCTCCCGCAGCACTTTATCACAACTCTAAAAACTCCTAAAAGGCTGACCCTGACAAGCCGACACTGACGTCTCTGCAGATCAAAATTGCAGTTGTATGATTCAGAGAAACTGGCCAATATTGAGTAAATTTATTAGCTCTACAGTGACATTGCATTTTCTCGTAAAAGCAGCTTTCAGATGATTATTTTTCAAAATCTCTGCAATACAAAAAATGCACTTTCTGAAAAGGTTTTTGTCCATTTTGGGGCCTTTTTTCAGCTGAAGTGCTTCGGCAAGATGTCTAAAAATTCTTAGTTCAAATAAGGGAGCATCACATCAAATTTACCTGGACCATGATGGATTGTACTTAACACATTGGTAAAGAATCTCCCACATAATACCTCCAAATATAACTTAAGCTGTAAATTGTCATAAATAGTGAATAAAAACTGTGTTATACCTGTGTTAATTGGTCTTAGTATAGGAATATTTAAAAATTCTTGTCATCCATTTGATGACATAAACGAGTTAGCTGCAGGATGATCTTTAAAAGACGGTTAAAGAGGCCAAATTCTGCAATTTGAGACCTGTAAATCAATAAATGAAGCACATAAAAACACGTGCCTACACACAAAAGTGCTTTGTCCTTGCCCGTGTCAACTGGTTCATGTGTCTTTTCAATTGGATCTTTTTTTCGTCTATGTACTGCATGTAACAGTGTCTTTTCATGTGTGTGTGTCTGTGTGGGTGAGGTGAGTCTGTATGTCAGCAGGGTGCCTGGGTGGGCACCTCTGAGCACGACACTTCTTTGAATTATTAATTCACTATTAGTAGCAGAGGAAAGAGTCCCTGCAGCTCTGCACTGACCCTCAGAGGGCTAGTTTTATTAAGATTTAAACACACGAGCACTGGTTCACACCTCTCATCTGCCAAAGCTTTAGCGCTGGGAACACGATGAGCTAGTCAGCCCTGATAGGTGTACATTCCTCTGGCATGGGCAGCATGCTGGTTCACATCTCATTTACACCACCAGAGGAGGAACAGCGGCCAGGCTGACATCTCTCACACTGCCTGCGCCATGTAGCCACACATGGACTGTACACACACGCTGCCATATCCCCACACCAGACTGCCGGACTTTTCCCTCACTCCTCATTTACACGTCTTGATCAAGATTTCCAGAAACGCCGGGCAGCTCTCCATTCATTTTCTGCCAGGCAAATATTTTATGTAAGAGAAGAAAAATGGCAGGCTGCTTGCAGAGGCATGAGCCATTTATTAGAAGTCTTAGTTCTTAACAGTTGCACTGCAGCATGCTAATGCGGCTCAGAGGGAGCTCAGGTGTGCTTTGAGATAGTGGCCAAATGTTCAAGAGAGGAAAGTCCGGCCACAAGTAATAGATAGGCCGTATTAGGACTAATTAAGACAAATTGGAAGGCACATTTCCTCTGGGTTTGCAGTGTCATATAAGTTATGAAATGAGAGGCCGGCATAGATATGGCTTACTCATCCAAATCCATTATGTTAAAAGTAAGTAGGCAGTTCACTTAACTGTGAATAATTACACGGATAATGCTATCAGTGTCGGGCCTTGGACAGGACCCAGCTTGAGTTCAGCTCCGCTGTTGTCAACATCTCACTTTGAGAGTCACCCCCAGACACGAACATGCTGACTATACAGTAATTATGGAGATGAGAAGGGTGTGTGTGGGTGTGGGTGTACGTGTCCATACACTCGAGTGCCTACATATGGCTCCATGCCTTTGAGTATGAGCGAGTGTGTGCTTGTAGAGAGAAGTGTTTGTGTGCGTCTCTGTACTCTTCTTCCTTTTTTTAATGTGTTTCTCTGTTGTATGTTCAGGGATCAGGAATGTTGCACTGCTTGTGTTTGAGCACATAAACTGTGTCAGGAGACAAACTACTGCATGAGCACTGATTGAACCGTTTCGTAACAACTTTAATAACCTCCTGTATGCCATAAGACAGACACTGACAGTGAGTTTCACATCAGCTACATGATATCTGTGATTTAATAGCAAACATAATTGCTTTTCACTTTGAGAGCTCCTCAGCCATGGCCACAGAAAGTGCTCAGAAAGTTGATACGCAGCCTTAACTTTAAATGGCCAATTTACTTAATGACTTTGAGACAGGCAACTATTGAACATCTCACCTTTTAATGACAGGGGAGGCTAGTCAGTTCAGAATAAAAACCAGTAGAATAAAAACCCACAGATCCCTCAATCTGTTACACAAAGTCATTTACAAGCAATGATAATTAAAAGGCTCATGAACCCCTCTGACTTTTGCAAGTGCTTAAACAGCATTTTAACCAAGACACTTAACAACTTTTAACCTCTTCTAAACCCCCTGGCTGGTGTGCGCCTACTACAGGTCCCCCCTCCCCCACCTCCAAGGCACAACACCGAGCCATCACTAGTGCGCAGAACGTCGCTTGTTTACAAAGAGAGTCAACGTAAGACATGCTAAACTCCACGTAAAGCTCCTGCCGTAGAGCCCCTCTAATTCACTCTTAGGCTCATGAGTGGACCCACTTCATGTCACTGTGTTTATTTCATGGTTTGCTACATCTGTGTGTCTGTGCTGCAAAAACATATATTTCATGTCACTGACTGTTCGATAAACCTCTGGCCCAGTGAGTAACTGCCCAGCTGTAGCCTGGACTGTAGACCTGTCAGGCTTGGGACTTTACACCAAGGTTTGATTATTGTGCTACAAGCTTATTTTGCTAGCCAAGTTAAAAAACAAAACAAAACAAAACAAAAAAAACAGAAAATCAAAAATGCAAGAGATTGTTTTGATAATGAGCTGATTGGTTCCAACATACACTGCAGCCAGTAGCATGTCAAGCTAACAAGCCAAGCTTTACAAATTGTAATGAATGGTAACTTCTAATTGTTAAAAAGATGTTTTTGGTCAAGGTTAGCATAGCCGGTTCACTGTACAGCACATGAGCTAACCATTTGACACCACACATAACACATAACTGGGACTGCCAAGTAGCAGCTGCTTTAGCTTTCAAGTATGTAGCCATGAAATAAAACTGCAAGTTCATTTTAGTACAATTTATTTTCAAAATATGGCAGTTAAAACACCAAAATGTCATCCATTAAGAGCCTTCCTGGTTGAATCATGGATCCAGCATTTGCAGCCAACCCACCTTGCCAAGTAATGGTGTTAATTTTAGTGTTAGCTTATTAAGTTAGCTTGCTACTTCTACTAAAAAGCAAGTCAAAAGTTGTCACAAAGGAAACAAAAGTGGACAGTTCCCAGCTCCAACAAAAGGAAAACAGCTTCTATCTACCTCTTCAGAGACTTGGACATGTTTTAATTGATTAGCATGAACTTGGTAGCTAACTCTGCTAATCTGTAACTTCTAAGTTTTTATGGGAGGCTTGACAGACTGAATACTAAAACCAACAGGACAGAGGTTTAAAGAACTGTCAATTAAGAGCAAATTTGTACTTTTACCACCACTTATTATGGTCATGTGACACTTAAGCGCCTGCAGCACTGCAGTTATTTGCTGAAACAGTCACACAAATAGTCTCAAACTATGAACTCACTTTACCTAGCTGCTCATTCACTTCCTGTCAGCGCTGCCTCATAGTAAAGTGACTGTATTTGATGAGCCTAACTATTAGCAGCTCCCCTAGTGGTGTGATGATGTTACAGTTCAGTGCTTCACGGCTTCTACCTCATTCATTTAATAAATCTGTTTCCCCCTTCCACCATTCAAACCACAGGATGTTTTCTGCTGTTATTTTGCTGTTTTTGAGTAGTTTCCATCACTGTAGCAGCACTTTGTGTTGTGACCATTCATAGAGTCAATGCACCCATTTCAGTGCCTGAATTAAACCTCTAAACAACCATAACCAAGTGATAAATCAGTTCATAAAGACAATGACCCATTCAAACCGATTTATAATCACCTCATAAACCACGTTATTCTGCTCATAAACCAGCTCATTGGCACTAAAAAGGGCCAAACACGATGCACTTTTTATGGGTGCTGATGACAGACTCTAGGAAATATCACAAAGGCTTATGGGGTCAGATGGTATCTGATCTACTTTTACTTCCCTGGAAAGGTAGGATTTATGTGTTGGCTATGTTGAGGAGATGAGTGGATACCAGAAAATGTCCCATACACTCAGATTTTCTACTGTCATATCTTATGCAATTTAAGTGTAAGTGGGCTTAAAGTGGTCATGGACATTACATGTGCCTTCATAGACTGAATCATGACTCTTCTAGTCACGGTTTTCTACATTTATTCGCTTTCCTTTACCCTCCATTCCACCTACTCACAAGGTTTTTTTCATGTTTTTTTTTTCCTAAAAAGCTAGTAATCTTTTTACATAGCACTCTCAAAGCTAGGGGCTGTTAAGGTATGTGTCACTGTTAGTCTCAATAGATGGAAATGACTGGAAAAGACGTGACCAGAGAGAAGGGGTGAGGCAGACACTATGTCCCCATTAACCTCAATGTTAGAAACCACCTTGTCTGTCTTTTGTTATAGGCTGATGCTTGCAGAGCTATTCTTGTAGCAGTCTGAAAATAAAGGTGCATATTGCCCTCTGTTGCTTGTACCAGCAATATTTATGGCAGACACATACAAAATGGATCATTTAAAATCATGGGTCACTAGTAGGCCATAACACTGCTGAATTTCTGCTGGTGTATAACATCTTTGAATGCCTTAAGAATCAATCAGAGATAACTCTCACTTCATTTTATTGTGATTTAGATCAAAAGATATAAGTGTTTTGGTACAGATAGCGCTGTCTGCCTCCGCACAAGAACAATGTTCGCTGTTGAAGTGGGTAGGAGTTTGCTTTACATTAATGCTAATGCAAAACATTCAAACCTTATTCTGTTTTAAGTACAGTGGATGCTCTGGCAGGGGCCAAATTGCTAGCAGGAGGGATGGAGTCCATTTTCAATGTGTCTCATAATGGAGACAGGATACAAATGGAGTCAGCAGGGTTGCTGAGAAACAGAGTGGTTTTAGTGCGTGTGTGTATGCATCACAGTATTACTGTTTGCGCTAGTGTTCAGATTTCAAACAGCTCCTTGGCCTCCACGGCTATGGAGTTAGCCCGCCGCTTACTACCCTCTCCGCAGGGTTCAGGAGGTCATAACATAAATTCACATGCAGTGCCCAATGATGCAGTGTCTTGCCTCTGTGTGTGTGGGGAGAGGGGTGAGTGTGAGAGAGACAGAGAGAGGGGGGTGTTCGCACTGCGTAATGGTCTGGCTGATGCATTTTTTAGCTCTCAAATGGGATATATTTCCATCCCGTCGCCGGCTGTGTTCTTGATTAAATGAAGCGTGCTTGGCTTCCCTCTCAAGATAGACAGTGAGGAGTTGTGCAGAACGAAGTGGGTTGGAGAAAAAGACAAAGGAAACAAGTCCCCTACTTTGTTATGATTTCACTCATACTAGATCAGAGTGGGGACAGCGAGCAAATTTTTTGACGATGAATTTGCAATTCAGTCTTGGATTAAGGCATGTTTTTGGATTTCATGGTGAAATCCTCGTCTGTCAGGCTCCGTATGGAGAGATATGGTTGTGTTGTCTTGTAGAAGTGAGACGTGGAATTCTCTCTTTCTGATATCCACAGTTAACAACAGTGGCTGATATTAATATTCCAGCAAGTTACTTGAGCCACTAAAGGAACATTTTCAAAGGTAAAGTGTGTGCTTTGAGGACCCCTCATCTAAAAATGAAGATGTTTAATTTTAAATGACAAAGACTCCATATTTGTTGATTCAGCGAAGGTAATTTGCTGGCAATCGCAACCCCCCAAGGTCCTGATAGTCAATTTGCTGGCATTAAGCTAAGGGGCTTCAATTAAACATTCCAGCAATAAAGTCCTCCTGTACTCTTCCTCTTCATACCTCACTCTCCCTTCTATTCCTCCTCACGGCGTGACATTTTCTCTCTTTCTGTCTCCTTCATTTTCCCATTTCTGCCTCCAAGCTCAGCCCTCGGTGGCACGTTTGAGGCATTAATTGAATAATTAATTCCTCTCATTAGCTTGTTTTTAATTATTTCCTTGCCCCCTTCTCCCCGCCGAGTATAAACTCATCAACTGTTTTCACCCTTCTCCACAAATTGCCCATGAAAAGCGAGTGCTGGCGGAGTGTGGCTCTATAGCACACAGGCTCTATCAGTGGCTCCTAATGAGGGGACGGTTAGCCCATGCGGAACGAGCCTAACACTGGCTTCGTGCACCAAGAAGCACAATACTAATTTAGCTCATTTAGTGTCCTTGGGCCAATTAAAGGGAGGTGAAAGGGGCCGAAAACGCAAGCTGAAACTGTTTTCACTATAAGAGAAGTGGCCTTGCGTTGCACAGGCCCAGACAGCGGGAAACCAAGCCAGTGTGTCTGATTGCTCGTTTGTTTGCAATGTGTTGCACTAATGGAATTTATTTGCCCTACATTCTCCAGCTTCGGCTCCTTTGAAGGGCCTTATTACTTGTGACACAGATTCCTTCCCAGCTAAAGGGCTAAATGGTGCTAAAGACTGCAATGCCCAGTTAGTCTTTTTCTGTGTCCTAATAATGAATTATGCTGGTGCTGAGTAGGCAATCAGAGTTCTATTGTTATCATGATGATGTAACGAAACAAACACTAAGAAAGCTTCAAATAAATTCAAATGTGGCACAGCTGACTGACTTTACATGGCGTCCGTTTTCCTCTAACATCATGCTAACGGTGGGAAGCTTAAATGGTCTGATTCCTTTTTACAGATTGCAAGTTCTATGCACTAAGAGTTTTCCACTCTTGATCTTTCCACAGCTTACTTTTAGCAAACTTGTAATTCACTTTAAGCATAATGCTGGAGAAAACTGGTCGCCATCTGAATACAGCGAATCTAAGCCGACTGACGTCTCTAAGAAGTCATATTCTGGTATCCACTTATTCCTGGTGTTGTTTTCATTTTCTCATGTTTAAATGTGGTTTAAGTTTTTTTTTCTATGTAAGCCTCACACTTTTATTTTCATTTGCCTCACTGTCATTCAATTGATTTTTGTTTTGTTTTCTGTCCTTTGTTGGCTGGTTCGTTTGTGCATGCTTGTTGTCATGTCCCAGTTTGAATCTAGCCAGACAGTCAGCAGAATCATGGGCGTCCAAGTCGACAAAGGTAAAGTTAACCCACTTACCCACTACCACCTGTCCTCTCCCATCATCCACCATAATAAACAAGCTGACACATTGCTCACCCACAACCAGACACGATTTCCATTTCATGGTCCAAATGAGGGGGACTCTGAGTGGCAGAGAGTGGGCCTCATCCACCAACACTGTAGTGGAGGCTGCTTTAGATTGCTCTAGTCGCCTCTCTTTGTAGAACTGACTTTCCCTTCAAACATGTTTTCTTTACTTAGATTTGTTGCGGCTTGCCATATTTTCTCTCCAAAAGAAGTGTACTTACAACTTGCTGCATTTTCTCTCCAAAGCAGTGTTCTTTGCCGAGCACTTGAAGTGTGGGGCGTTAAGACGAAAATTCAAAGCGGAGCCTGCATGGCACCCTTATTTAACCAGTAAACAGTGGATTAGGTCTTATGTGGCCAGATTGTCAGTTCCAGTGCAGATTCTGATAGTGCTCCAAACGAACTTCAAGAAGCTGGAGACAAAACCACATCTGATGCTTCTGATGAAGTTCCTGCAGACATATAAAGGCACTAATTATGGGGACTAAAAACAGCAGGAAGGAGAAGAGTGGCAGCCACAATTCAGACTGACAATATTCATCCTATCGCCTAACTTTGATATCTCTTGACAGACTTTTTCAAGGTTTGACAAAAGCTTTTACCCAGGCTGCATATGTTTTGGCATTTGCTGGCGGCATATAAAAAGGAAGACAAGGACAGATAAAATTACATGGTAGTATAAGACAAGAAGAGCACATAAAAATAGCTTCATTTAGTCCAGTATCTACATCCGCCTTTCTTGTACCTCAAATATGGACGTTGGTACAGCACATGAGTGAAATAACTGCAAAGTTTAGTTTGTGAAACAACAGTAACTTTTTTTAAAATCTAAAATAGGTCCACACTGTGTTTCAGTGCAACCAAATCTCCAGTTAGTTCAAAGTGCTCTCATTAAGCTTCTTTACCCAAAAGATTGAGCTCTGAGAGGCAGCAGCTGCTCTTCTGCACAAAGAACGCAAACACATAACAAGGCTGGCAGCGACACTTTTAACTGCTTTTCTGCCTTATTGGGTTAAAACCAATAATTTAAAAAGGCTGTAGTTTAACATTAAGTAAGTGAACCCTGCAGAGCTGGTTGGACTTAAAAAGAGTTAGATGACACTACGCTGGGGTAACTAGTCTCAGAGAGCGGATTTAACTGCTATTCAATGAACAACAGAAAATAAGCTGCATGTTTTGGAATTTTCTAAACACAGTTGAAAAATGTAAGAAAACAGCGTCTCTTTCTGAGGAACCCCTACAAACTGCTACTTATACATTAGTGTAACTTATATTCTAGGTATTACAGTACTTAAAGCTTATGGTTCATCACATAGTACCTTTAAATGCAGCATAAGAATTCAAACTATAAACTTAGTCAGAACAAGATCAGACTATAAAAATGCATGTACACTGCTTATTCAGACCAAGAACAGATTATGCACAGCTCAGTCGACACAGGTAGATAATGTGATCGCTGTCGGACTGTGGTAAGACTTGGCAGGACTCAGCAGGTGTCGGTACACCTCGGCGTTCAGCGCAAGCAAATCTCACACAGAAAATGGAAGTAGATGACCATGATAAATATCACAACAAACAAACACCATCTAATGTAATGTAATTAACAAGCATAGTATGTTAGCAACATAAAGAGCTACAGATGCATCCATCTTGGCTTTCGTTGTTAGAATGTTGCTTCCTCTTCCAGTGAACCAAAACTAGTTTGATAGACACGTAGCTTCGCTTATCAAAAAAATACACAGAGCCACCTATCAAAACAGAATAAGACAGTCTTGGTAAGATGTTTACTCTTCGTTTCGGCATGTATACGCAGACAAAGCTAGATCCCTTGATCTAGCTATGGCCTTAGTCAGACCGCTGCGTGCATGTAAACATACTGACAGCTAAGGCAGGCCTCATGCACCAAATTAAAGCAAATTTATACTTTCTGTTTGAGAAGTTAATGAGCTACAGCATGGAAGTGTTTCAGTCTTAGATAATATGGTTTAATGGCTTAATTATTGGCTATGAAATAAAAATCACCAAAAAGTGAAAATGCACTGTACAACACATTTCCCCCTTTGAGAACTTAGCTGCGTATTCAAAACCAATGACAATATGCTAAGTCCAAAACAAAAACATCAACAGGAACAGCTGCACATGAACCAAATAAAAGCATTAACAGCAGGTGTACTGCTTACTAATTTTTGTCACGTAAGCTATTTAAGTTGTCGTCAGGCATTTAGACTGAAAGGCCTCCATTCAAAGTAAAGCTTTAAGTGTTTGCAACAAAAATTCAGACTCACTTTTAGGCACTCGCTCAAAATAAAGGAGTGATATAGGCTCTTTTGTCTGCTGCTTTTAACAGCGAGGACATGTCTGAACTTACAGCTCACTGTTGTAGAAACTTTTCTTTTAGAAAAATCTGAAATTTGAAAGCAAGTAAAACCAAAGGTCCAGTCAATGCAGTCAATATAAGCCAAGTTTTGGAGACACAGTGCAGAAATCAATAGTTGCCCAGACTTTTGATAACCTGGGATTTGGAAAGAGCCATTGACAACCTCTCAGTATCAGATACTTTATGAAACAGATCCTTTTTTTTTTTCAAAAATCTTTCTTCAATATTTCACTTTTTCCCAATCTGCACTGGGTTTCTGTGACTCATTAGCAGACCTGCACATTGGGAATACACCTGTGACTTCTGTCTGCTAGTACATTTGAGAAAACAGCAGACCACCCATACAAAAGGAAGCCTCTCTAAGCAGCTGTTTGCTTATAAAAATAGAAAAAAAAGACCATAAAAACAGGATAGATTACACTGCAGAGGTACAGCAGGGTAAAAGGGTTTATGTGTTCAAGCCAGAGGCGGAACATACAGAGTCAGCAAAGTCCGCTTTACAGCCTTGCTTTAACTATCTTATGTGTTGTGTTAACACATACTGTATCAAATCAATAATGCAGATTGTGTAGATAGCATTTCCATGCACTACTAACCTGATTAGTTATCCTTTTCAACATTATTTAGAAAACATGAGCTTCAAAGCCTCTGGCACTACACAGTAGATTCTACCGTTACAGCTTTTTGAATCAGATTACTCCACACCCACATGTGATCCTTCCTTTCATCCCCTTTAATAGTAGTTGTAGTTGGTATTAGTGGAGCATTTTGAATCTCACAGTCACTCTGTCTTTGGTTCCACTGTTTGTCTCTCAAGTCAGGATGTTAAAATACTGTCTGTTCCCACACAGCTCGATTATTTGTGTTTCAATCATTGTCTGCACGGTCTCTTTCATGTGTGCATATGTTGTTTTTTCTCGTGAGAGATGAAGGAGGTGAGGTGTAAGCACGAAGCAACAGCTGCCTGCTCACCTGCTGTAAGGTGTGGGAACAATGCTATTGTTTCAGGGCAGAGTTGTCAGTGACTGTGATCCCTCCTCCACCACCCCTCAACTCCTCACAACTCCCCTGTCCCTTCTTCTGTCTCTTTCTTTTCACTGTCTCTCTCACCCGCTCCCCCGTCACTCCCCTTCCTTGTCTTCTCCTTCCCATTTCATCACCACAGAGGGAAAAGCGATGGAGCATTTCGTCTGCCGGAGGTGAAAAGAACTCGTCGAGTGTAAGTAAAGGGGATCCTGTCAAAAAGATAGGAAGAGAGAGAAAGACAGAGAACAAGGGGGATGAGATGGGGCTCCCGGGCAAGGAGGGGACGTAGGCAGGCAGAAATGGCGGAGAGGGGAGACACAGACACACAGTGGCAGCACAAGCGCGTCAGCCAAGTCTCGCAGGGATAAAGTTGGGCTTAACTGCAGCATTACCCACACTCCTGCATTACAAAATGTTCCTTCGCCGGCATTTAGCATGCAAATTGGCTCTCAGATTATGCCTTTTGTATTCATTTTACAAACTGTCAGGCTGTGACGCAGGGAGAATGATAATCAGGCGGATATTGCCCCCTAGTGCTGCAGCGACAATCATCACACTGAAAGGGGGGGTGCTGCAGATCAATGAGTCGTATGTGTGTGTGATGAGGAGGAAGATGTGACTAAAAGTGAATGATGTATGAGTTCTTTATTAGAGGTGGAGCTTTACAGAGAAGCATGAAAGCGATGACATTTATGTGGGTTTAAACCACAAACATGGACAATGAGTATCCATCTCCTTTATTGCACAAAAGTGAAGCCAAAACCAGAAGCCATGTGATATTAAGTGCCAACACCTTATGCTTGCGGGGCCATTGGTATCTACAGGTGGAGCTAGGATATTAACTTGAGGCAGTTGGACTTGAGTTTGTAACCAGGGGGTTGCTGGTTCAAGTCCCAACATGTACCAAGATTGGGAATTGGGCTGGTAGTTGGAGAGGTGTCAGCATAATTTTCTGAGCACTGTCAAGGTACCCTTGAGCAAGTTACCATACCTGTTAGCTGCTCAATCTTGTATGCTGCTTTGGACAAAAGCATCTGCTAAGTAAAATTGAAAAAACAACAACAACAAAAAATAAATAAATGCAAATTTTGTGGTTCATTTCCAACTCAAAATTTGCTAAGGAATAGACAAAAAAAAAAAATGTCTGAGATCCTCCAGGTCACCACTAATGACATGTCTGACTGTTTTTGATCAAGCAAATGCATATGTTGATGATTAGTTCAGTATCTCTAGCTCCAGCTTCGAGATAGGACATACAACATTTTAAGCCTCCCCTAGGTAATTAAATGTCATGAGAACAAATCACTTTGATGACAGAGTCTCATTTTGAAATCCATTTATTTTCTGTGTATTTCAATCTCAAAGTTCAACTCATGTCCAATCTGTTTACATCTGTAGAGAGGGCTTCAAATGTTTGGCATCACTTTTGGGGATCTGTCCCGTTGTCCATCTTTTTGTTAAATCCACAGCACACACATTCACACAGCTGAAGCTAATATTTTTCCATTGGGCACTCCTTTTAGGATATTTCGTCCTGCAATTATTAGGTTATGAATATTCAGCTTCATGTCGTCCAGCAGCTGGGTCCATTATGTCTCTAAAAATGCACCTCCAAGTCGTCTGTCCTGTATCTGTGTACGTTTTCCTTCACCAAGAGTCGTCCGGGCCCGTGATCTCTTGTGTCTTCTCCTGCTCGTATCAGTGGAATCATTAACTCTGCAAGATAATGAGTCCTATTTGAATAATAGCCCTTATCTGATGCATAATTTTACCTCTAATTCGAGTTTGGGCTAATCCCTGAACATGCATTTTACATGCATGGTGGGCTCATCTGCAGACCACATGCTGAGACAACCAAGCTCAACCCCGTTAATCTAAGAAATTACTTATGTGCAACCTCCTGGGAGAAATGGTAGGTAAAGGTAGAGTGTTGTTACATATAGAGAGGCGAATGGTGCTTTGGACCTCAGGGATGTGCGGTCCTGCTGTTACTATTTGTGAGGTTCTGTAGCTTAGAGAAAATCCTTCTGCCACACGTCATACTGTCTTTATGTTAATATATGGAAAAGTAAAACAACTAGAATAATTTTCTGTGGATGTAGATTTCTGAGTATCCATCTCCAAATCTCAGTATTGGCATAAACTTCTTGGGGCAATGGTTTACCAGAGTGAAATTAAAAGAGCTTATGAAAACATGGCTCATATTTATTCATCATGTTACTGCTTAACTCTCAAACTTTGCCTGCAGAAATCTGGAAATATCAATTCTCCTTAGTTCAGAGTGGCAAGTAGCAGAGAATTTTGGAACAAGCAGGAGTTCAGCCAGATTATGTAACACATTTTGTTTCGAGTTAAAACAAAACAAACAGAATGGCTTTTTAACAAGTTATTAATTCACAGGAGCACTATGTGTATTTACACCTATGGTAAGTACAGCAGGTTAGAAGCAGGACGTCAGGACTGAGTGGCTCACTCAGGTTGCTTTGAGCATGCAAGGTTTTTGGGCCCAAACTTCAAGTTGATCTAGTTGTGGCTTGGTTTGAAGAGAGTTGTTGAAAGATATAATTCAAGCAGAATATAAACAGAAATTTACAAAAAGGAGCTCTACTAATGTAAGATGCAGAATGGTTGGTGCTTGAGTGCAAGAGTCCTGTATGGGTCCAATTTTCAAGCTCCGTCCCGCCCCGACCCGGGGACGTACAAACCCGCACCCGAACCGCAAACCCACGCATCAGCCCGATTAGTACCCCAACCCGATCCGACCTGTGAAACACAACCTGCAGCCTGACCCTTAACCTTATTTAAAGTAATAAATTTGGGTCATATTGTCTGAAAATTGAACGGTATATCACCATAGTTCAGATGCCAGTGAGTAAACAACGCACCTGAATGAAGCAACTCTTCCAATAAAAGCCTGACTTCAGCTCCATCATCAACCCTCTGTGATCTTCTCACATGCAACTATAAAATCACTCATTTTTTACATTTAATGCTTTAAAACTTTTAATCTCTTAAAGGACCTTTACATGTGTAATAGTAGACTTACTTTCTGTCCAGACTTAAGCGAAGCTCAGCAGGTACGAGCCGTGATCATGTCACAACCATGGATGTATTATAAGAACTGGACAGCATGGCCCAGCCTTCCACCATGTTACGGATTTACGGATGAGGTCCATGTTTTTTTACAGTCTATATGGTCACAGCCTTACAACCAGCTTACAACTTACATTTTTATTTTTTTGTATTTATTATCATTTTATATTAATTTTAATGTGTCAAACTAAAACCCGCGACCCGACCTGCATGTTATTTTTTCCACCCAGATCCGAACCTGTGGAAAAAAAAGTTTTTAAAAACCACCCGCAAATCAGCTGTTTTTGGGGTAAGGGTATCTGACCCAGTGCAGGACTCTGCTTGAGTGTAGCTCTTTATTTAATGGGCAGGTAATGAACCAAGAAGGACAACGCCAAATCAGGCAAATTGTCTTTTTTGGGACTATGGTGGACTATGGATGTAGACTAAAAACTTTACTGAACAAGTGTAAGTTAGGTTAAAAGACTACAACAGATTTCTGATTAAAGCTTGGACTTTGAGGATGCATTGACCATTATAAACATTTGAGGTCGAGTAACAATGTGAAAAACAGAGTAGAAGTCACATTGTAGGTAACAAAGATCCCTGGGTTAATAAAAAAACAACAAAACACTGTTTGGAGAGGGCTCTGGTTTGATAAATTACACTTTGCAGTTTTCATCATGTTGAGAGTTGAGGTACTGGGTACTTTAGGCTGTCTGGTTATCTGGATTTCCATGAGGTTGGTCTTTTTATTAAGACTGATGTTGGGAACAGCCTCAAACTAAGAGCAGACCTGAGCAGAACTGGTATTTTCTTTTGCAGGTTATCCCCGTGCCTTCATTGCAGTCAGTTTGTCCTTATATCCCCCCTTTCCTTGTCCTCCTTTCTCATCAGGACAAGTCCACCCCGGAGGACCAGAGCTCCTGGGACAGCTTCAAGACCATGACCCCCGAGCTGTCCATTGTGCCTGGGGAGCAGAAGGACCGGATGGAGCTGCACAATAAGAACTGGGACTCCTCCTCTGCTAACACACCCGACTCGTCTGAAGGAGACTTCCAGACTGAAGTGTGAACATACACAGACGAGGACACGCTCACTTGAATACACACACATGCTCATGCTGAGATCCAGATGCACACTGAGATACTGAACTTCTGAAAAGCTATACATACGTACATGATTTTCCCGCAAAGATCTCACACACAACGCTCCCTGTCTCCTGCAACGTGCTCTGTCGGATCCCATCCTCTATTTGTTTACTGCTGCAGTGGACAGACATGGAAAGAAGACTGTTCTACTCTATATTTTCGCAAAGACTATTGAAAAGAAAGAACAGGAGCTTGACACGTCTGTGAATGAGAATAATTTTTAAATGAACTAAAAAAAAGAAAAAACTATGAAAAACTTATTTCTGAAAGAAAATTGTCTTGATTTTATTCTGGAGAAAAAAAAAGAAAATCTCTTTCAATTGTTTGATGATTTCGAGGGCGGGGGAGAAAAAGAAGAATATTTCTGCACCGTTCAGTTCCTTTTATAGCAAAGGGAAAAAAATCTCACTGAGGTTTCTCACACTGGTAGCCCCCCTAGGTGCCCTGCTTTCATTTATATCCTTTTCCCCTTTTTAACAGGTGACGGAAACATCTTTTTTTTTTTTTCTTTTTTTTTTTTTGGTAACCTCCATCTGTTTCTTCCTGTTGTTGTGGATGGTTGGGGATGGAGGACTTGGAAGGAGCTGATCACTGATATGTGCCATCCTCTCTTCTTTTTTTATGATTTTTGTTCAACATCCCATCCTTCCATTCCTTTCACGTCCTCTCTGTCAACATTACATTCCTCTTTTTATGTATTTTTTTACAGTTTAGTTGAAAAATGTCCCCCCTTTGGTCGGAAACTTTGATTGAAAAAATAATACGATTGAGAGAAATAACAGAGTTGTGTTTTATGGTCTTACTGTTCAAAAGGAATCAATTTATTTTCAAACTGGTTTGGATTGTGCTTGTGCTGCTGCCTTGTTATTTTTATTTTTTTAATATTTCTCTTCTTTTCAATTTTTACGCGCGAATTAACCCATGCCGAACTTTTAAAAAGCATAATTTAGAGCTCACGTGGCACAAAAAGCAACACTGCTCTCCAAAGGGCCGTATGCTGTGCGTTATCTGCCCTTGAGGGAAAAACGGATATTGATTGTCATGCAGATTTCAACGTCCTCTTTCTTCCTACTGCTTGGAGATAAGCCTTTAAAGATTGCTCCATCTGAATCCATCTCAGCCATTGCCAATCATAGTAATACCATAAAACGGGAATATCTCAGTCATTTTCAGCACAGATGGAACCCGTGCTAGTTCTGCTTAGCATCTCTTATCCGACCAAAGCGCTAACTTATACAGCTTAGAGTGAAGACTTGATCAGTTAAGCTCATGACTTCCCCTTCAGCAGTTTCAGAAGAGATATTTTAACCTTCCCCTGACCTGTGGAGGCTTTCGCAGACAGTTATGTTAGAAAATTAACACCACATTAGCGATGGTCTTGCTTTTCTTCCAACTAAATTATCCATCTCTGTTGCCAACTGCACCATTCCAATATCATGAGAGATGCACAAAATCTTGCTGTTCCCGTTTAGTCAGAAGTAAAAAATTCTCACAGATTTCACACTGCAAAAATCTGAAATCTTATTAAGTGTTTTTTTTTTGTTTGTTTGTTTTTAATTTTCAGTATGAGCCACATTCACCTGACCAGTCCAGAAAAAAATGTCTCATTTCAAGTTATGTAAAGACAAAAGTGAGGTCTGAGTTGTTTGTAACAAGAAAAAAAAAACATCTACAAACAAGAGAAATTTACTCAAAAATTTGCTTAAAACCATAGACTGTAAAAAAAATAAATGGACGTCCGCTTGCTCGGCTCGAAGTGAGGTCTCCACAAAAACTGCTCCCCCTGGTGGTTGGCTGCAGTATAGGTTAAAAAATACAGCTTTCCAGCCATTCCAGATGGGCTGTGGTTTAAACTTTAAAAAATAATTACACCTCATAGAAATGTTTCTCACATCCGATTGTTGTGGTGGTTTGAAGATATTATTTGGCTGTCTTGTATCCAAGTCCTCTTTTTTTCTGAAAAGTTTTGTTTTCATTAGTTATACAAGGTTAAAAACAAGGCTTTATGTAACGTTTAACAATGATTGACAGCTGCCGTTCTTGTGTATTTTTTTCGGGGATTGTAAAACATGTCAGGAGGTAGAGTCAGGAAGTGGTTAGACTCTCAAAAGAAAAAAAAAAAAAAACTATTATTTTTGTCACCCAGCTCCACTCAGATTCTCCCAGAATCCCTCATTGTCTCATAGTGCGCAGACTCAGGCTCCAAACTGCTGTAATGGCTGCGCCTGTGACGGGGGAATTTTGTCTTCAAAACCGTACAATGAGAAATGGCGGAGCCACCCTGTCCACTCTATATACAGTCTATGCTTAAAACTAGAATGATATCTTAATACACTTTTGAAAAAAACAAACAAAAGAACGCTTGATAAGATTTCAGTTTAGCCCATAACATCTGAAATTTGGAGGTAAATCTAGAGATACAGAAGAAGCCTCAAAGGTTATGATGGTACAAGGTGGAAAAGTTGAAGAAAAAACTGAGAAAAGGACAAAAATGTTTTGCGCCTTAGATGACATTCAGCATCCCAGCTTCAGTCTCTGAAAGAGGATATCAACATTTCATGTGTTGCTATATTAGCCGCTCAGTCCTCCAAACAGTCAGAAAAGAGTGTCAGAGTGCAGGATGAATTCAATAGACATCTTGACGTGTTCGCCGACTTTCAGAGCAGCTCCCATTAATCTAACAGCCCTGAGATGGAGATGAGAGACAATTTAGAGGAAAAGAAGTACATGAGAAACTTGTAGCCAAGCAAAAAGATCCCAAAATATATATAATGAGAAAGCTAGAGGCAGGCAGAGATGCAGATTAAGGAGGCGAGTGCTCAAAACAGTAATTATCCGGGGATGGCGATTTGTCCTGACATTTTCAGATGCAGCCCTCAAACCATCTGTTTAAAGATCCCTAATGTGGTGCTAGTGCAGCACAGCGCAGATGGTTGAGACAAGAGTGCGGCCCTGCTAACCTTTCAAGCTAATCAGCTGATAGACAAACCCTACAGCTTGCTCCTTACTCAGAGGAGGAGGAGGAAGAGGAGTGAGGGAGGTGCAGGCCCCTGTGTCGCAAAGCGAAGGTCACATTTAACCAGACCTTATGTAAGAATCAGGATGGTATGGTATAGCGTGTGTGCACAGAGCAGGGCAGAGCTACACGGTTACAGTCCATGTGGTGTAGCAGACGGAAACATCAGTCTCAGGGGGAACAGATTTGACCTTTGCATCAACAAATTACATTTAAGTGACTGTTCCTGAGAGTAAACTGAATTCTTCAGAGACTTTTACCCATGCTAACGTAAAAATGAAGCCAACTGAAAGACAACAAAAAAGAAAATAATGAATTTTAGAATGAAAACAGCACAGCTTGACTTGTTTGTCTTATTTTTGACACCACACACAAACATTACAACGGGTTCCACTTCAGTGAGAGCTGATCTTTAAGTTTCCATCTGCAGCAACGGTAAGTGAGATGTGACTGATCTTCTGAATGTGCCACCAGAACTAAGGATCATCTTTCCATCCTTACAGTTTCCCTCCTTTTTTCTTTGAATTAACCTCTGTATGATGCAGAAGCTAACACATGATGGTCTGAATATGTTTTGTCGTCCTTTTTCCTGTGTGTGTGTGTGTGTGTGTGTATGTTGAAAGCCCACCAAGCTGCGAAGTTCGTGAAGAGATATGAAACAAAGACGGATGCTAAATTGAATGCCCTCTATGCGTACGTTCATGTCCCCTCTTTAGCTTTCGATGCTAACGTGTTAGCTTACTGCTACAACCATCCAACATTCCAGTTGATTTACTACTGAAGACCCCCTCCTTTTTCCTTTTGTCCCTCATTTTTGTTCTTTTTTATACATAAGATTGTACAAAGTAGTCCTCTAATGTTTTCATAGTGTCTTTTTTATATGAAAATAAATTTTCAAATTGATCTCACCGTCTCATCTGTGTGTTCAAGCTGCTTCAAGGGCGTCTGAGAACAACTGTGCTGGTTTTTTGATGTGCAGTGCTCTCACAATCCCATGTTTTCATAATATCAGTCTGGGTGCTGGGCATGACAAACTCTGTTACCCAGAAGCACTGAAGCTTAACTGTGACCAATCCGAGGCCCCGCTGGTCTGTCTGAAAATGTGAGAGAAGAAGCTCTGTGGGTTTGAAGTTATGTTGCACTGGAATAACCAAAGGGGGAAATGTCAATTCAAAGTGATTATTTCATTAAAAATGTATAAACTTTGAGCGATATTTATGCTAATAATAATCCTATTCAAAAATGGAATTTCCCAAAAATGGTTTTCTTACGCAACATGGTGGAAATATTCACAGTGGACTGTGGCTGAAATAGTCTGGATGTCTGTGCTGGAGTGAAGAAACATAAGGGGGTGACACTGTGCGCATGCCTCAGCCACTCTATATTTGCCCAAAGGGGCTTGTGGGTAATTAAGTGTGGGTGAGTCCTTCCATCGGAGCTGCCATCTCTCCCCCTGGAGAAACGCCACCGACTGTAAGTTTTCCGAGGGGGGTGAGGGGGACCAGCAAGAGGTCAGAGGGGGAGGAAAATACAAAAACAAGCCTGAATGTTTGGTGACAGAGTAAAAGCAGGGAAGGACTTCTCACATCACCTCTAGCAGTGGAGTCACAGTGATTGCACTGCCTCTTGGTTATTTTTCCCAGAGCTTTGTGGGTAATTAAGTTGTGCTGCTGGTGTGTCACAAGTAACTGCAGGCGAGACCATGCTGACAAATAAAACACGGGGACAGAGTGAGAAGTGGACAGACATGAGCTGGAAGTGGAGCTGAGAATTTTTATCTTGACTGAGGCTGTGTCCACCAGGAATGTTTTGTCAGCACCGCCTTCTGCTTGATCTTCATGATAAAGACAAGACACGCCATTGCGTGTTGCTGACAGTACGGGGAGATGAGAGTGTGTTAGCGCTCCAAACAGCGAGTCCTGAAAGTTTAATCAAGCTGAGTCACACAAAAGAGCAATTCATATAGTGCCATCACAGCCTTTAAACAGTGACTAGGCAAGAAAACAGGCCGTGAACTTTTTATTCATAGAAAAACTAATAACACCAGAATATCTTTCTTTTTGTTTGGTTCCTTCTGCAGCAAGCAATTATTGCTGTGGTATTTTGCTACACCGAGGGATCACTGCACAAAGGACTTGTCAGTACTAGCATATACAAACAAGCAGACAGAAAAAGAAATGGGCTCTATTATTAGTTTTATAAACTCACACATAAGACTGCAGAAGCAGTTGTTCTCTTTACAATGATACTTATAGTCTGTGCAACAAATGTGAAACTCAAATTATTACTAACTGCAGCAGCTTTACTTTATTTTTGTTCTTTTGATGTGATGAATGTTTTTTTTTTTTTTTTTTTAAAGTACTCACTGACTCACAGATTACCTGTCAGGAGGTGTAATCCTGTCAGATCTTTGGTAAGCACTCAACTTGAGGAAAACCTGAGGGTAAAAATGTTATAGCTCCTCTGCCACAGTAGGATATCAACTATAGTCATCTTTTTAACCTCCATCAATAAACCTTACCAGCTACAGGATCAAAAAGGAAACTGGCCCGTTAAACATTCCTCTCCAGTCAAGAGTTCAGGTGTCATATGACCAGGTTGAATAGGAGGATTCACAGCCTATGAGACAAAACGCTGGTTAAAAAAAATACTCCAGACAGCACAAAAGACTGGTGGGTTTTAAATATTTTGCCTTATTCTTTTGCAGTGGTTCTCCAACTTTTTTAGTGATGTATCCCCCAGGATTTGTATTTTTTTTTTTAGATTCAATTATCCCCCAACAAGCCCAAAGCAGTTTTGGTTGAAAAAAATACATAAAACACAACACTGTACAATTAGTGCCTATTGGATAAAGTACTCAGTTTAAGAACTTAGACTTAAATTGGATTCAAACACTGATTGAATAAATTTGTTTTAAAGGTATTTTGCTTGATTCCTATTTTTTGGAATAAACATTTTTGAATCTTGTGCCCTGGGAGTGCCCTCGCATACCCCCATTCAAGAACCACTGTTCTGTTCATTATAGTGTATTTAGATGAGATGTAGACCTTTGGCTTTTGACTTCTCTTTTGAAGCCCTGACTTTTGTGTCATCACTCTGGCAGCCGTAACTCTCCAAAACGTAGCCTGAGGGCACCGAAACTTCTAAGGTGCGTCCATGAGGTCCCTAGGAGCGTCCCCAGTGGGTTTTCTCAGTGGGTAAAAGCAGCATGCAACACTCTTGTTAGTGTTCACTTAAGGCTGGCTTGAAGGGCCAATAGTCCATTCACGCCTATGGTGATATTTCCATTATTAGAACAAAATGTAACATGCCTGATTCAAATAACAGATCTGATGCAAATACTACAGTCATGTGTCTGTGACTGAACCTTAGGTTGATTCAGCATTTCCAGGGTCTATCCATCACAACGCTTTACAGCACCTCTCACTAAGTCTATATCTGAGTTTTATACATTCTATGTGTAGTTTGGCCAAGCAGTAACATTGCATGCTCTATGTTCAGAGTCTATAGTTTCAAAACTTAAAACCAGTTTTGACTCAGTCCTATACTTCATGTCATCACCAAATCTTTCCTCCCAGTTCCCTGCTCTATTCACTGTCCGATTCCACAGATAAAAGCATAAAGGTGCACTTTACAAAATTAAAGATTAAAATCCAAGCTCTGATCGAATCTAGAAATAACAGCTGGTCTAAAAGTATGAGGCCAATGTGAAAGTTCTTCAAGATTCCACTCATGGCTGACTGCAGAAACACCAGACACCACATACATACCAAGCCAAAAAGCCACAGAAGAAACATGTTTATAGCCTGGTTCAAAACTGATTTAGGTCTGTGTAGCTCTTTCTTTCTTACCTCCCTCAAAGCTGGTTTGTGCCTGACTTAGTACCAGTTCTTTGTGTTTCCACAGACAAAGCAACAGCTCCAGGCGCTAAAAACTGGTGATTAGCAAGCACCAACTGTTTGCTACATCAGGGGCTGGGGGCGAGGTTACCTCCAGCAACGATTAGAGGTGGAAAACAGACATTTTTGAAAGAAAAGCTGTCGAGCCAGTCATCTCATGTTTTGTGGGTGTTTCCTCATTCAAAACCTAAAATATAGGCTAAATTAAAGCAACAATGCATTACCCTTCATATAGATCAGGTCTAAACCTTGTTCTTTTATTTAACAGACTAAATAGCTACATGTTAATTATCTGATTTACACAATGGGATGTCATTTCTCTCACTCTCTGTATCAGGCACAACAGAAGTCCAACCAAGCAGCAACCTCTGGTCTGAACTTATGAGATAATGTGTAAGTACTAAAATCTGCAGTTCCTGGAGTGTCCACCAAACGCTGGCCTCAAAAGTACCAGAAGTCACACACACACACCAAGCCAAAAGAAAGAAAAAAATTCACAGTAGAAATAGACATATTTAAAGCCTAGTACAAAAAAACGTCTCCCCTCTGAATTGCTTGTCTTACTATAGGCACACACCGTACAGGGGGGGATTTTATTTCTTACTCTGCAGTTTAGGAGATATTAAGATCACCAGCTCACCCAATCAGAGGCACAGCTCAGCTCATTTCCAATATGGTCACACCAGCAAATTTACCTTAGAAATCTGTCTCAGAAACAGATGGGGTAAAGGGTTCTGCCCAGATGCTTTCACACACACTTACTCAAAGATGAGCACACTCCACATAGCAGACGGAGAGTCAGGAAAAATATTGTCACAACCATCACAAGAAACCCAGGTCAAAAAACCTCTAGCTTTTTAAAACACTCAGTGCCAGCTCTGTGTTGCCGTCCCCAATGAGTTCTGCATTTCTTGTATGGCACCAGCTTGTCAGCTACAAAGCACTGTATTAGAAACAAACCAGTAAGATCATGGCTATTTCACTCATAAATTATATCGTCTTTGGTTGCAACTGAAAAAGACACTGACGAGCATGCAGGTTTACTTGTGTCTTTACTGATGAAACTGAAAGCTCCACACATTTAAAACTCAAGACATATGACAATAAAATGCATTATTTGTTAAAGTTTAACCCAAAATATTAGACTCTAAGATGTAACAGGTGCAGGTTTAGCTCAGTCTGTAGACCAGGCTCTTTGTTGCTGTCTCTGTTGGTAAAGCCCTCGTCACATGGGGCCTGGGTTCATTTCTGACCCTTTGTTCTTCTTCTTCTTTTTTTTTTTTTGAAACATGCCATCCCCTCTTCTCTTTCCAATTTTCTTGTCTCACTTCAGCCGTGCGACCCAATAATTGCAGGGGCCAAAAAGGTAATCTCTGAAATTAAAATTTAAAATTGTTCTGCGTCTAGAAATCACACATCACATTTTGAATCTGATCGTACCCTTTATTTCCAATTAAAACATACTGGACACTTTGGCAACAGACAGGCTAAAACATTTTCTGTGGAAGATGATGAGAAAATCTAAGTAGTTGTTTTACATAAAAGCTTTGAACAACAAGGCTGAACAGATATTCCAGCTGAGGGAATGAGAAGATGAAGAGTCAGAGTGACTGTTGCTGACAAACAAAGTCAAAAGAAAATCAAAACAAACACTAGAGGGAGCATAAACCAAACATCCATGTATTACTTGGGAATTTGGGAGAACTGACAGTGTGAAGCACCTTGAGAATGTGCAGCAACCCGTGAGTGGCATGACAAGTCTCACTTTGACACTCCATTAAAAAGTGAAGGTGTGCAGGGAATGCAAGGAGGAGTTTTTTTTTAATCCTGAGACAGCGAACAGTGGAAATCCATTGTGCTAATGGTCGCAGCATGTCTAGCTGTCCCTCCTCACTGGCTGACAGATGGTTTTGTCCCACAGGCTCCGGTGCCATGCTGCTCAGAGAGGACACTGAGAATGAGGCAGACTGACGGATCAGAAGGAAGGAAGGAGTTGAAGAGGCCACGGGAAGCGCTGATGAAAGTAAAAATTAGACTCTGAGAACGACTCTGTGAACTTTCCCGTTCAGATTTGATGAGAAAGAGGAGGATCAGCATGCAAACCGAGACTCCCAAAACTTCTTAACAAGCCTTTTGGACCACGCCACAGACATATTTTTCTGATGTTGACTGAACAGTTTATTCTCATCTGTGCTGTTATGGATCAGATCCCTGAATGCTTGGCAGTTCCAACATGGAGTTTTGGCCCAGATCTTTGGTGCTGATGGCGCTGCCAGACTACTCCTCTGAGACTGCCTTTCCACAGTATCGTTAGATGGCTGTCCATATGAAATGCCCTCCGTGTATCCCATCCAAATTCTGGCCCTGCTAATCCACTGAGTGTCTCAGTCCCCATCAGACAGACCGGGATAAAACACAAGTGGTCTTTGACACTTTGAGGGGGATTCATTCAGAGCTGAGGTAAAGGACTCATTGAAGCTTCGTTTGGCTGCTCACAGCTCTTTCCACAAAGCACTCTTCACATATCATGGCAACCTACATTTACTCAGGATGAATTGCCTCTCCATGTTGCCAAGGGCTTCTCAAAACAGTGGCATAATTTAGAGGTAGGCTTAGGCTAATGCAGTCTAGCGGAGCCTCTATTGCATGCGGAGGACTGCATCGCTTGGGACTGGCTCCATATTTAAAGGCTACTTACTTCTCATATCCTGCAGCAAGGCAAGGAAAGCAAGAAAAGAACATCACAGGACGCTTTAAACCTCTGGGCTACATGTCTGAAGATGTTGTGATACACTGACAGGGACCTGGAGGGTGAAGTGAGGAGCCGTGATGTGCCCTCGCACACATCTGGTTTCAGGGTAAGAAGCCAGCCGAGCTAGTCTTCCTCTCTCTCAAGCCCACACTGTCCTCCTCTGTGGCTCCCAGTGGGAAGTGCTGCCACCCCCATGCAACCTACAGCTGTCCTTTAAGGCTGTAGGTGCTTATATTTACATGCTGAAGGTCATCACTATGGATGAAAAGTGAAGATAGACAGAGATGTTAAAGGGAAAGTTCAACATTCTTTACCAAGGTTTGATGTAACAATTTGTATGTTAAAGGGGCTGTGAGGAGGTTTAAAGTGATCTAGACATATGCCTGATTGAAATCCACACTTTAAAATGAGATTATCAGCACCAAAATTGCTGGTTACGTGTTATTTTGAATTGCTGCTTCCTAGCTTCCAGTTCAGGTCAACCAGGACCGGATTGATTCACAGCACGTCTAGGTCTCTATGACAACACCACGCCAGCTGACAAAGTTTAGTAGTGAGAAGAGATAAAAAACAGAGATCTGTGTTTTTCCTCTCATGAAAACAATTTCTATGACTAATTTTGTAGTGATGGTGGACACAGGAAGCTAACTGTCAGACAGAAAAGGACAGAAGAGCAGAAGAAAGCTAAATGGGAGATACAGCCCGAGCTAAAGGCTAAAACACAAGCTAAAGGCCAACACAGGGGCCAAGCTCTTTGTGATAATGTTCACTCCAACCAACATGCAGCAGTTATTCCAGTGGTCTGGTCTGTTCAGACTTGAGAGTCTATCAATAAAATGAAGATTGAGGTTACGTTAGCTCTGCTTGGTAGATGACTGACAGGACATAACCCGGAGTCACGAATGTGACACATTACTGACATGTCTTAGAGCACCAAGCTGTCAGCTGTGCTAAATTTAAACAGCTACTAAACTACTTACAAACTGACAGTGTTTACTTGTTGTCACATTAGCCTACATGTTAGTCAGAGCACCGTGCTGCCAATGTCGCTAACATATAGCCAGCTGCTACAATGTTTGGTTGAAGTCACGTTTCAAACCATAGCACTACGTAACTGTGCAGATAAGTCCCTTACCTCACCATGTTGTATCCAGTGGAAAGTTGTCTTGAACAAAGAAAATTTGTTTCGACCTGATCTCCATTTAATTCCAGAACAAACACACGCCTCACTAAAGGTGATTTACGGCAGTGTGCGGACACTCCAGGCCACAAGGTGGCAAGGGAGTGCTATTAAAAGAGATCCTCCTCATAGCATCTTTAACAACAGTGCTGATGTCATTTAGCATAGCCCAGCACTATTAAGCCAGAGCCTGCACAGTAGAGGCTTTGAGGGAATCATGTAGAATCTGAGTGGAGCGAGGTGACAAAAATATATATATATTTTTTTCTTTCAGCAGTCTAATCTCTTCTTGGCTCTAACTGCCAACATATTTCACAATCCCTGAAAAAAAAAAAATACACAAGAACAGCAGCTGTCAATCATCATTATAAATGTGATGTAAAGCCTAGTTTTTAACCTCTTGTAACTAATTCAAATGAAACTTTTCAGAAAAAAAGAGGACCTGATTATGAGGCAGCCAAATGATATCTTCAAATCACCACAACAAACAGATGTGAGAAACATTTCTATGAGGTGAATCAATTTTCTAAAGTTTGACCACAGCCCATCTGGAATGACTGGGTAGATGGATTTTGTTTTACCTATACTGCAGCCAGCCACCAGGGGGAGCAGTTTTTGTGGCGACCTCAGTTCGAGCTGAGCAAGATGTCGACCTTTTTTTTTTTTCTTTACAGTCTATGATCTGCACATTTAGTATTCTTCAACCTGGGTAAAATCTTCAAGAAGCATTCAGGTGGGTTGTATTGTGGAGCTTGTTAAAAATGGATTGGCTTCATGCTCACGACTCAAATCTCCTGGCCTCATTTCCTTGAGTCATGAGAATGTGACAGATATAATTTATCTCTGATTGTGCATACCAGTCACGTCACTGGATGTTATTAAAGCTGTGTTCTCATATTCTGTCTCTGATATCACAAAATTGAGCTTTTTAATTCACTTTTTCCAAGGCATGCATGTGAGCTGTTTATTTTTTGGGGAAATGCTCATACCAGTTTTGCCCATTTCCTCACACATATTCATTGTACTCCTAAGGCAGAAGACAAAAATAAAACTGAATCCCATTCAGTGCCTTGCTCGGTGCTGTTTACATTTTATTTTGTTTTGGCAGCCCTCCTGCTGGATTCCAGAGGAAGTATTTTTAAGGTATTGTACTGGGTGTTAGTCAGCATTCCTTTTTATATGACAATGTGTGTATTTGGCAGGAGTGTGTATGCATGTAATTTTATTCCGTAATCATGCATGCTCAGCATATTTCCCCCTATTTTCTCTGCTATCTTTCTTTGCACATTCACAGTTAAACACATGGCCCTTTCCCGAACCTTCAAAATAAAAGCATTTGGAAGCACATGGGCTACAAAAATACCATCACCCAATGACAGAAAAACATGCACTGAATTCTGTGATCTCTCCTCACCCCCTCTCACTCCCTCCTCCCTTCTGTTATGTAATGTTTGAACCCTTGAGGGGTGGCTTGAGATAAAAGCAGGATGCGTTCAGGGACCTCTGTAGCTCCTCAGGGAGGGGAAGTATTATTTCATCCCACTCAAGGAGCCACACCGTGCCAAGCCAAGCAAACCAACAGCAATACAGGAATAGATGCCTACATCTTTGTCCCTGTCTCCTTATCTGCCAAGCCTCACAGGGATCCATTCCAATTGGTTTTGATTTGCACACTTATTTTTGCATGGTGAGGGTGTGATACTTGCCTTGGTTGAAAGTCACAAACCTGTGCGTATCACTGATAGTTAGACACTCATCTTTATTAAACAGTTTTTATTTGAAACAAATATTGCACCATTTAGAAAATGAGAATCAAACATCCTCAAGGAAACAATCATAATCTTAGGCTGTGGGTCAGCTAAGCTTGCTTCTGATGTAGCAGTATGGCCTCATAACCCATAACTTTTATTAAAATAAGAAGAAAAAAAAGAAAAAGTCAACATTTGTTTTGGCGTATAACATGACAGATAACTATCCATCTAGCTAGCTCTCTAGCTAGCTCTCTAGCGATAGATAGATAGATAGATAGATAGATAGATAGATAGATAGATAGATAGATAGATAGATAGATAGATAGATAGATAGATAGATAGATAGATAGATAGATAGATAGATAGATAGAGGGCTCTGAAGTGTCACACACTAAGTGTGACAGTCACTCTTGTAGGTCTTTGGTCTCGAACTCCCGCAACACATTGTATTTCTCACGCTGAAAAGAATGTACACAGAAAGACTTAAGATTTGACTTGGACTCTTGAACAATCATCATGATTTCTCTTTACCTGGTTTATAAACATTAGGGAAACTCTGAAAAGATGCTTTTTTTAGTCACTCACTGAAATTATAGGTTCAACCTGAGGTATCCTGCATCGCGTATTGGACACATGGAGAGGTGATTTAGTATCACTCTCGTCTGCAATCAAAACTTGAGAGCCCTGTAGGTAGGTAGGTAGATAGATAGATAGATAGATAGATAGATAGATAGATAGATAGATAGATAGATAGATAGATAGATAGATAGATAGATAGATAGATAGATAGCTCAATTATTGATTGATAGCAGATCGACAGTTGATCAACGATTACAGATATAGCATACTGACAGCTGTAGTTTGATATCTCATCTGTAAGTAGTTGGAGCTTGTGTGATCAGTATTCAGGTCTTGTTTTTGTTTAATTTGGGTCCAACAATGCTATCCAAGGGAATTTCAGCCCAGGAAAATGGAAAAAAAAAAAAAAACCTTGGACAGATAAGTTGTGTTTCAAAATAATTTTGTATTTTGCATTTGAAACAGAATTGTTTCATGATGAAATTTCAAGACACAAAAGTTATGACAGTCTCTAGATGCCTGCAATGTTGGGTATAAATCAAGTCACAAGAGCTGAGGGATACCAGTGGAAGACCTGAAGCTACAAAAAGAAAAGAAAAGAAAAACACCCAAGTGTACAACTGTACTGAAAAGTGAAAAGACTGCGAATGCACACGTTTTCTGCCACACACACACGCAGTCAGCCAATTGCTAGACACAATTAAGCGAAAGGAAAAAAGAAAAAAAGAAAAAACACAATGATAATAAAACAATTAAACACCTGAAATGGAATGAAATAGAAATAAATTGTTCACAGAAAGACACAGGAAATGTAGTAAAGTGAAAAGAAATTAACCTTTCCATTGAACAAAGAAACGTTAAGCTGCTCATAATGTTAAAAGTCCATTATGAGCAGCTTAAAAATGCACTCTGGAGTGGAGAGTGGAGACAAAACAGCAATAATGCTGGGGAGCGGAGGCAGGTGATTAGAAAGCCACCTGCCGTGGTGCGTAGCCTGGCCTGAAACTAGAGGTGCAGTTTTTCTGTCAAAAGGAGTTGGGAGAGCTTGATTGCTCAGAAAGGTCACGCTGCAAAATGCACACAGTTCAGGACGCGAGTGACCTCTCCACAGACCTCTAGTCAGCTTATGATTACAATCACCGTAAAAGCCTAATCAGAGGTATCATAGGAAGTCTACAGACATATCAGCAAAGCCAGACCACGCCTTCTTCAAATAGTTTGGGATATAGATATATAGATATATAGATATAGATATATAGATATATAGATATAGATGTATAGATATAAATAGAGATAGGGATAGAAACTTAAACAAAACAGCCATTTTTAGCAGCACCATACCTTCCTCACACTTTACCGTGTTCGAACACTTCATCAGAACTCTGAATGCATGCCCCTTCACCTCTTGTTCATAGCAGATGAATCACAGCTAATTGTCAGAGAAAAGCATGCATTAGCAGTGCTTGAATGATTACTCTTCTACTTCTTCATTTCAACGTGACCCTGCACATTTTCCCGGAGCTCTTAAACAACACTCGTTCTGTCTTCCTCACTATAGCACCGAATGGAAGATGAAATGGGAAACATCTACTTTTTGAATTAATATTCCAACTCCTGCGACTCTTTGGCGGCTTTACAGACTCAAACATAACACATGCATTAGCGTTCATTTGCACAGAAGTGATTAATGTTGTGATTAATGTGCAGGATCTTATAAGATTCTGCTCCTTTCACCAAAAGAAACCTGCTCCAAAGACCTCATTAATCTTTAAAGACTCACACAGTCTGTTGGAGCTCAAATAAGCCTGCTGAGAAAGAACAGAGAGGAAAGTTATTCTCAGTTTGTTCTCTGAACAAGCTTAATGAAATGCATCTTTTTCGCAACACTGTTTTTTTTATGATGCATTAGTCCAGCAGCTTTCTTTTAGTCTCTCAGGCTGGAGCATAATTGATCAATCTGACCACTTCAGTACAATCTAATAAAGACAGATTTAGCCGTTTCCTGTCCATTTCTAAATGTATCATATCTACATTTTAAACAAGCTGACCTTTGACTGTATATTATCATGCCATTTACTAAGATCCTCTTAATACCACTTAAACATAAAAGTACTTCTAAATACTATAAGCTGCTGGAAACAGTGTTGTCTAGGGATTTGGGCACAATAAAGCTGTTAATAGATTTTTGTCCCACGGAGGAGCATAAAAAAATCCTAAAAAGCAGACATAAAGTCTTTATGACAAAACATTTGGGAATGACTGAATGCACAAGCATGCACAAAGCAAAAGCTATGTTGCCATGGTGATGCATTTGATAGACAGCTGCAACACTTAAAGTGACTGACATTTGCAAATCATAATACCACATGAACAACAGGAGCTACATATTCCAATTTAAAGTCTCTTATTCTATACATGAACTCATGAAATGAGGCACAAGACATGTCAATTACCTGATACGCTCTAGATCAGCATTTCATGTGTCTTCTTCTTCGTAATTAGCTGATATGCATTTAAACAGCCCTTTAATTAGTTTCACAGCGCGTAATCTGTCAGCCTTTTTTTCTCTCCCCCTCGCTGACCTGCAGCCTCTCCTGAAGCTGCAAGCTGCTTTTACATCTTGCCCTAATTTGTTCTTGAGCATGGAGGTATTTTAAAAGGAAAACTTGGTTACTGGTTGAATGGGCAAGCTAAAAGAGGCATGGGCTACAAACTAGATATGATTCTGCATGAATGAATCTCTCTGACTGAAGTCCAGACCCTGGAAGGAATGTGGAAAAGCCCAAGAAATACAGTCAAGAGCAGTGCAGCAGAAATTCATTCAAAGATGTGTCATTTCCATTTATTTTTTCGGTTGAGAATCATTACTTCATGAAAAAATAGAGTTAAAAACAAAACAAACAAAATTAAAGATGCTAAAATGATGCTAGTTTTGGAAACATTACAGTTCTGACAGGCCAAACACCAAACTAATTGGGTCAGGCTAGTGAAAGATCACAGCCTGGTAAAATGATCACAAATAAGAATTTACACATCCATATTACTAATCTGAAGCGGTTTTACTGTTTTTAATGAACTGAAAATGAAAGATGCTTCTTGAAGAGTTAGATCAAGATTTATGAGATGTGCATATATATATCAAGTTTAAGTCAATGGTATTTATGCATTAAGTTACCCTAAAAAAACATTTACTACTATTATTAGTAGAAGTACTAGTAGTAGTGGTAGTGGTAGTAGTAGTAGTAGTAGTAGTAGTAGTAGTAGTAGTATGAGTAGTAGTAGTAGTTGTTGTAGCAGTCGTAATGAGACTAAACTCGTGAATTTCTTAGAAACAAGATCTGTCTAGTTCAAGGAGATGGTTTTGTGCTTACCCATAATTTAAACAAGGATATAAAGTAACAATGCTGTTTGGCCAAACTAAACATCTGCACGTTTTTACGTTGTTACAATTTCATGTTTGCTATAGTTCCTTAATTCTATATTTGAAGATGCTATGAGGAGGATCTATTTTAATTGCACTCCCTCGCCACCTTGTGGCCTAGAGTCTCCATACACTGACATAAATTACTTTCAGTGAGGCTGTGTTTGTTTTGGAGTCAAATGGAGACATTTTTTCCTTTTGTTTAAGATAACTTTTACTGGATATAATGCTCAAAGGTAAGGTAATTATCAGTACAGTTATGTAGCATTAAGGTTTGAAACGTGACATCAAGCAAACGTTGTAGGACCCAGCTTTATGTAGCACTATAGGCAGCCCGATGCTCCAATGTATCTGTAGGCTAATGTAACAACAAGTAAACACTGTCAGTTTCTAAGTAGTTTGGCAGCCGTTTATACTTAAGGCAGCTGTCAGCCCGGTGCTCTAAGACATGTCTGTAATGTGTAAGGTTAGTTAATCCTGGTTATGTCCTGCCAGTCATCTACCAAGCAGAGCTAACGTAACCTCACTCTTCATTTTATTAATAGACTTTCAAGTTTGAACAGACTGCTGCAGAACAACTGCTGCATTTGGGTTGGAATGAACATTACCTCTAACAGATTAGCCCCTGTGTTAAGGAGTGATACAGCTTGAATGAAAGGTTAATTAGCCTTTAGCTCAGGCTGTATCACTCTTACATTTAGCTTTATCTGTGCTTTTTCTGTCTGACAGTTAGGCTGTTGTGTCCACCACCACTACAAAATTAGTCATAGGCAGTTCTCCCAACCGCCTACGACATACTGCGTGTGAATGTAGTGTGTAGTAGGGGCTGCATACTGGCTACTGCTTTTGCATGTAGTGTGTAGTATGTTGGTTCTGTTGGGTCTCTTTGTAGTATACTACTCTGGTTTTAAGTTTCGGAAGTTGGAGCTTAAGCTGATGATTTTTTTTTTTTTTATTTATTTTTTTTTTTTAACCTTTATCAAAAATGTAAAATGCAATTGTAAAATTAAAAATGTATAAGAAATTACTGCAGATTTGGAAGTTTTCACAAACTGCCTACTACATGTTGAATTTCAGCCAAAATAGTAGGCACTGCTACTATAGTAGGCGGTTTGGAAAACAGCCACAGAAATCGTTTTCAGCGGAGAAAAACACAGATAACTACTTAACTTCGTCAGCCAACGTGGATTTGTCATAAGGACCTAAATTAATCTGGTCCTGGTCGACCTGATCAGGAAGCTAGGAAGTAGCTATTTAAAATAATCTGTAATTAGCAATATTGGCGCTGATAATCTCATTTTAAAATGTGGATTCCTATCAGGAATATATCTAGAAAGTAGAGTTTAAACTGTCCAAAGTGATGCATTCTAAAAAAAAAAAAAAGCATGAGCTCTTCATGAGACCTTTTTGGGACTTACTGAAATGATGGGGTCATCACATGAGGCTCTTTGAATTGATTCATGACACAGTGGAGAGGTGGGCCGCAAACTCCAAGGTCTGGCCATAGCTCTGCCCTAACAGGCCTCTGGAGGGCTGGTCAACCAGAGGTTAGGGGGGTTTGTCGGGCAAGAGCCTTGAAGAGACAGTAGCTGAAATGAGGTGTTTCAGGCAGAGAGGCTGAATTTAAAATTTGAACATCATTGTAAGAAACATGGGAACTTTAACACTAAATCACAGCACTTGAAAACTTGGACTGCATGTGAGAGCACTTCAAGAAACCAGAATGAAATGTGACTTTCACTTCTCATAGGGGTTTGAAATAAAGAGTCACTTACAAAATTAAAATACTAGACAAGATAAAGGTTAGCTGTTGGCTAAATTGAATTGCTTTATTCATTAGCTCTATATTCTCGGAGGTAAAACTCTGCAGTTTGCCTGCTTTAGTTGTTTGCAGTATTATTAGGACTTTAGATAATGCAAACCACCAATAATGCCTACTTTTCAAGTTGAATCAGACGTCCAACTAAATCGTTTTAATCATTTATAAATCCACAAAACCCGAGTCTTTTATTATTTCTCATTTATGTTAATAGTTAAGACCTCCCGCCTCCTGGAATCCTGCCCCCGTTCTTGGCTCTGCACTGTGAGTCTTGCAGCAGCTGGTACCAGTCCTGCTTCATCAGCAGCTCTGTTGGAGCAGAAACTGATGCTTGATATCAGTGTCAGTGAGTAAGAAAGAACGACAGACTCATGGAATGTACCAGTCTCAGAATGCTTCAAATAAGCTTGTCTGAGAGGGAAGGAGAACAAGAACACAAAACAACATTTGACTGCAGACCAACACCCCTACCTCCCCACATTTCCACAGCTGGTATCTGCAGTGGTATTTATGCATATTGCACAGATCTGAGAAGGAGACACCTTGTTGGATAAATTAGCAGGGCAACACCAAACCACCTTCTCCAGCATGGCTCCTGGTAGATAGAAACGTGGTGCATCGTGTAATGAAGCATACAACAGAGCACTCAGTGAAGTATTTAGCAGGGAAAATTATAGGTAAGAGTGAGGAAAAATTTCACTTGTAAAGCTCCAGAAAATGCTCTCCATGTTCTCCAACTAAAGCCAACATCTGTTATCAGCCTTGAACAGTTGCCAATAATGTGATCTCTGCTGCAAGACTAACGCTGCTGCTGTTGCCTCTCAGTTTACCCGAGCCTGCGGGTATCATGAGCATCGCAGCAGTCTAGTACCAGCTTGACTCGACTGAAGGGCTCCAGACACAGTTAACAGCATGCTGTCTAAAGTTCACTTGGTATGCTACCACGTCCATGCCTGTGAGTTTTTGCCTGTGGGTACTTAAAAATTCTTCCTGCTGACATAGCCCACTTACTGTGGATTTACACTCATCTCTCAGCTGCCTGCTAAATAAGCCAATAATGTGGACACAGGACCTAAGGTTCCAAATACGTATACTCACATTTGAAGGTCACTGATAGTGACTGTTAGCCCGTTTCAACATCACCAAGTCTACAAAGTAAGGGATAATTCTGCTTATTACTCTGCTACCAACTCATGACATTGATAAGTTGACAAAGAAAATCGCAGTAAATTTCTCATCCATACAGATATCAAATAAATATATAACACTATTGTGATATATTGTGTTATTTTACATAGTTAACTTAAAAAAAAGAGAGATGATGTATGTAAATCAAAGTACTCCTCAAAATCAAAGGACCAAGGAAAACATTGATACCTATAGCACGCTGACTTGCTCAGTTCAACAAAAACCCACATTAAAAAGTTTAGAAACTAAATGTTTTAAACATAATTTGAAAATATATTAATCATACAATCTATTAGGAACATACTGGGTAGTATCTCTTTGGTGCCATCAGTAGAAATGTGGAAGCTGTAATCTACTCCCTAC
The DNA here is from genome assembly GCF_033239565.1 of Halichoeres trimaculatus. Lineage (NCBI taxonomy): Eukaryota > Metazoa > Chordata > Actinopteri > Labriformes > Labridae > Halichoeres > Halichoeres trimaculatus. The sequence goes on from NW_027437192.1 coordinate 23,477,920, forward strand.
TTGGTGAAAATGTGAATTTGGGGTTTTACAGAAACATTAATATTAAGAGTTGAAATACAAATATTGTATCGGTGGTCAAAGTATCGCAATATATTGCTGTTTCAATATTTTTTCCACCTCTAATGGCAACTGATTGCTGACACCACCTGGCTCTTTTTGATGTTAAGGGGGCTTCTGTCCTCATTCATCTCTCCTTCTAAAATGGGTTTAGCATTTGAAATGAAACTTAAGCTCATAATTTGTTGCTACTGTGAGCAAATGCATCTGTGGGCTCGAACTCACCAGAGGTATTATCAGAGGAAGAAGCACCCAGAAACTTGACAAAGAAACAAATCTGTAGCAGCAAGCAGCATTGCACATTTTTTTATTTTTTATTTTTTGCCTTGAGAAGATCCGCTGTGACTCTTTGCAACTCAAGGTAGTATGTAGATTGTGCATTCAGGGGTGTGGGAATTACTGGAAATTGAGTTTTTCATAGTACTTAAAACAGCTGGGTCTACATTGGCTTACACATGAAGAATTTGAGTATGGTGGAGACAAAATGACCCCCAACAAAAAGTAGGAGGGAACCCCTGCCCTCTAACATGACACCTATGTGTCTACCACTTTGGGTTCCAGTAATTTTGTGGCAATCAGCATCTTGGAGATGCTCTCACCAGCTCTGCTGTCATTGCCCGGATTGCGGGACAGGGTGTTGCACCACCTTTTACCATCAGAGATGGTTTAGGTCGACCGCACTTCAGGCATCTCATATATCTGTGCCCAATAACTGTTGTTGTTTTCAAACTTCCAGACCATCCTGAGGAGTTTGTGACAAAAAACAGTTTAGACCACTAATGGATGATGAAATGAGTATTTTATTAATTTCTTTGATATGAAGTGTGCAATTAGGTTGCTTCTGGTGCCACTACTGCTGTCAGGAATCCCATTGTTATCAAGTTGTTGTGCTGAATCTGAATCTCATATTTAATCCCCCAAAAAAGTCGGGGCACAGGTGTGATATTGCTTCTTCTTAAAAAGACTATTTTTGATCATAATAAAGTCTCCTCTAATTTTGCCTACTTCTTTGTCAACAAGGATTTAAAATCTTTAACACCTAACTTGCCTTTTTTGCTTTTTTTTTTTTTTTTTTTTGAGGGGTCAAACAATTCGAATTTTAACAAAGACAAGAGTTGAACTTTGTTTTCTTCAAAGAAACGCGTTGACAAATGAGAAAGACATGTGCAAGCCTTTTTTTTTTCTTTTTTTGGACAAGACCCACTCCATACACATAGAGCTACTTCTGTCTTATAAAAACTGGATGCCATATGTTAGAAGGCCTGTATTCGATCTCTAGTTAGGTCAGTGAAAAAAAGCAACACAGTGTTCTGTTTATTTTTAGAGCACTCACTGGAGGAAACTCCGTCTTTACTTGACTCTTTTTTAGCCTTAACAAATTTCAGGTCATACAACCAGATGGTCGCCAAGTGGGTTTGCACGTGTAAAGTTACAGTTTTAACTTTTTATTCATGTTTAACTTTTACCTGCAGGTAGCATGTAATATTAAGTCATCATTAAGGAACATTTTTGAGGACTGGACTGTTTAAAGGAGGCTCTATATCTTGCCAGTTATAGAATACAGCTAGCTCTTCATGCTCTGTCTCGTAACATCAGCTTCTTTTGGCACACAAAACCAAAGAGGAGCATCCCACTTAGTTCGCAGAGATATGGCATGAGAGCAACCAATTAAACACTTCACTCTGAGAACAGGCGCAGTGTGTTGTTGTAACATTTGGACTCCCAGCAGGTTGGTAGAGTTTGCATGTACGATGGGCTGCTACAGGACTCCCTCAGATCACATTAGCTCACTTCACAAGCTACTTGAAACAACACAATAGGCCAAAAAAAGAGGGAAACTGAGTGCTACACACCAAATTTATCATACAAGAGAGGCCTGACTGCTCTCCTCTTCAACCTGTAAATTAAAGAAATCTACTTTATAACATATAAGTTGTGCAGAATGCTCCAACATATCAGTGCTGACTTTAGATTAAAAGTAGATTGGTCAGCATAAAGAGCGCTTCACAGACCTGTAAATTAGCAGCATGTAGACCTCAGGTGTATTAGATTTAAGTCCCAGACACGTTGCTTTATTCCAAAGTCAGAGAAGGTAGCCCATGTGCTTTTTCGTAACACTGAATCATACCATATTAAAAATGGCTGAATGTTCTCCCTCAAATTGCCTCTCCCACATTTGTTCAGCCGGCAAACACACATTCAAGTGCTGTGCTTTTCTTTTTTGCGACACACACCCTATCTGGAGAAGAATTGGATGCATTTCAAATAGCAGTCATTATGTAGTGCATTAAAGTTTAGTCAAATGGAAAGCACATTCGCAGAAATGCTTTTTTTCTTCCTCTGAAATTAACTCAGTGGGGTACGTGCATTTTCAGACACCAAATGCCATCGTGTTACCACATCTCAGATTCCAGAGCGCTAGGAGGAAAGTTCAATATTAGTTTTTCTTACATGATGCAGACAGTCACCTATTGTTCAGGAAGTAATCATATATATATTGCCTATTCAGAATGTTGTAAGACTTTTATTAAGTTGAACTTTTCAGCCTATCTTTAAACCTATCCATTATTACCTATGCTGCTTCACTGAATCATTTGCATTGATCAAAAACAGCACAGATCTAATGTTATTTTTAAAAAATGTGGTCTGCGTGACAGACAGATACAACCACCCAATATCCAAAATATTATCTTGCTAATCCACTTACGAAAAGCAATGTTCAAACGGCTATCACTGATTATTTTGTTTTTCATAGAAAGTCCATGAAGCCAATAAGAAACCTAAAACAAACAATTTCCTTTTCCCAGTAAGAAGCTTCTCCTGCCAGCTATTACACCTGCTGGAGGTTTACCCCATCTCCCAGATGTCATAGGTGCCCATTGTTTTCAAAATTACACTTCAAACAGCTTGCAGAGACAACTGCTAGCTTGGCATATCAAATCTATCATTTGAAACTACATGTGTGCCAGCTCATGTGGAGGGGGCACAATCATGTAATCATGGGAGAGGTGGGGGGTTTTAGAGCAGTGCTATATGGGAACCTCAAGCCTTTATAAGCACATCAACCACCTCAGTCGCCAAAGGTCTTTAAAACTTCAACCCTGAGTGGATGAATTACCAATTTAATGGTAATGAAGTGTTTCATTTTTATTAAAGAGTTTGTCTTTTGATGCTGGAGAGCCACAACTTCTCTTTGGAACACTCTTGTAGGTTCCTGAGTAATTTTTCAGTTTAATTCACTGGATTGAGAATAAAAACATTAAAAAATTCTTGTGGCATCTTGTGTAGACACATGATTTTTTTTTTTCTTTTTAGAAATGAAGAGCTCTTCAAAAATACTTTCACTGAAGTATGAAATGACCCTGGTCAGAAATCCAGTGTGAGCTCTACTGGTGAAAAATGTCACATATTCATCTCCAGAAAAAAAAGGTTATTTTATTTTAAAAGTCTGTCTACTGAAACTCAACAAGCTATTAGTAGATATTCAATGTAAATTTTTCAACAGACAAGTAACATACGTCCAACCAACTACTGGTAGAATATAAGGTGCATTTCAAGGTTTGACAACATTTTACAAAAATTGTCTCCCGACTCTTATTTTTTCTTTTTTTTTTTTTTTTAAACAAAGTGACAAGTCCTGCTTGCTTGCCAGCTAAACTCATCAGGGTGCTCAAAATTAATTAATTTACTTAGAAACAAAGCAGCAACAGCAAATATAACCCAACAAACATAGAGCAAATCAACCCTTTAATCAACCACACATCCCCGCGCAACGTGCCAAACATTTGAATCAAAGGACACATGGCATCGGTTTCTCACGCTTCTCGATAGTAAACGGTGACGTCAATTCATTCAAACCCTTCCGAGCTCATTGACGAAACTGAATGAATGAATGACTTACCCGCGCGTAAATGCGAAAATCGGACGGACGAGCCCCCATTTTGTCACGACCTGGCTCTAGGCCATGACAAAGACACGGAGACATGTGGTTTCAAATTAGTAAAAAGGATGAATTTATTAACAAAATATAAATTCAAAAGGATTCACAACTAAAGCAAAATCAACTAAACTAACAAAAGAGACCAATAAAGAAATTACGGTGCAACGCGAGGGAGGACTGCGCCCAGCCAGGCCACGCTCAGCCTGGCAGAGGGCGACCCAGGAAGCGTGTGATGGCCAGAACTTGTGCACCTGGGGGATCCACCCAGGTGCACAAACGCCTCCCACAGGGCCTGCAAGGACACACATTACACAGACAAGGGAGGACAAACAACTGCAGCAGCCCTAGTGGCAGGAGGCCGTCACAACAGGCTAATAATTGATATTCGACTATCTGTAGATCATCAACAACTTCTTGTAAAGTGATTAGTCTGAATTTATCTGTCAGTTGAGAGTCAACAGTAAAATGTCAACATATCTCCAACGTTTCTCACCCATCAAATGACTGACTGTTAATATACTGTTGGTTTTCAACTACTGATTAGATCAATTGACTATCAATAGATAATATTTTAATTAAATAGTAGTTGATTATTTGTTGATTGTCAACATGTAGACGACGATCAACAAACTATCACTTGGCATTCTTAACTAAGTTTCTGTGGACCTGGGTTAGGACTATCCAATTAAAGTGAAAAACAGTTTTGCCTGGTCTTGTCATATATAAACTGATTCTCAGTTGATATGCAACTACTTACCTGTTAATAGCTTGTTGAGTGTCAACAGCTGGACTATCAAAATAAAGTGTTGGAAAAAAAAAAAAACATCAGATGATCTGCACAGCCTGGTCACTTCTTCGTGAACATGTCATTATTGGGCTTTGGCGCTTATCATTGGGAGAACAAGGCAGGAGATTGCAAAGGAAATTGAGAGAAAAAGCGGAAAACTAAATCGAATCAGAATGGCCCACTTCAGGGACTTAAGCATCTGGGATGTGCTGTGCTGAAAAAATTGGACACCACATGCAGCCATTTCTACAACTTCTATTTTCTACTCATGAAAAATTACAAAGGAGCTGTTTAAAGTTTGGGTCAGGATTAAATGTAAGTGGTTACTTTTAAGTTACTCCATCAGTGAGTCAAAGTGAAGACCAAATTACAATCCCTCTAGACTTAAAACAAGACTTATAACACCCCTGTGAGATTTACTCTTAAAGCACTTACTGTTGGCATCCAGGTTTGCTAAACTTTTGTAAGCTAACTGGCATTTAGCAGAGAGCAAATTCTCAAAGAACTACAAGCATGTTGTAGACTTCCTACATTGAGGCTAGGCTACAAAGGTGTCGAGTTATGTTCATGCTGGTGGGTGCTCAAACTTTTCATCATCACCGCTTCAATAAAGCTGCCCGGCACCTGGCGTTCTGGTATTCTCCAGAACATCAAGATGACCAGTCATTAATTGACGTCATTAATTAGAAAAAAAACAAAAAACGCTCCATTCACGGCCAGTTAGGGTCTGGAAAAGGCCTGCCCTTTCGGTAAAAGTCCCGAATTTCTCAATGGCCAGCCTGCCCCTGCAGATTACACAATCTTCTAATCCTCCAACAACGCTGTCTGGCATTGTCCCCCGTTCGAGCAGCGTGATTTACAGACGACTCTGCCACAGCCTGATCCGCTCTCTTATGTTGCGGCCATAGCCCACCGGCCCATCAGACCAAAGGTATTCCCATGTGCCAGTCCACCCTTGCCTTCTTCTTGTACTATTTATCAGTGCAACAGGCTCTAGTGGGCTGTGGTGGAAAATTTCATCTCTTATTTGTTTGTGCTAATTATATGAGTAACGTCTCCCAATTTATTACAGGAAGTGTCTAAGTCAGTGTCTGTGCTGTTTTAAAATCACCCAGCATCTGGTTCCTTTATAAAAAACATTCAGAGTCTGTCCTTGTTTTTGTAGACACCTGTCTATGATAAGGGTGAAACAGCCTTCTGAAGTTCATAACTGTTGAATGATCCCTGATGTTGATTGAACCACTTTGCAAAGCTTGTCAAAATAACAGAAAGACAACCTGTTTCGAGAAATTTTTATTTCACGTCTACCTAAGATAAATAGTCAAATTTCCAGGACAGGACAGAGATAATATAGTTTAGGCTATAAGAAATCTAAAATCCAACTCCACAGAGACTAGAAAGCTGAACAATGTGCTTTACTTAAAGCCATCAAGAATGGAGCTGTCTGTGGTTCTGAAAGTTAATGCAGTAATTCAAGACGTGATAATCTTCCAGTTATCATCTGCAACGGTTTATATGATTAATCAGCTCTGCTCTTACTGCTCATCGTGGAGCTTCAAGGAGACAGATTACAGGACAAAGTCTACAGCCACACCTACCAAAGAAAAAAAATAATGAAGGCTGCATTTACATGATTGGCACACGTTGGTGCTCAGGATTCTCCAAAGGTTTTTGGGCTCCAAAGCACCCACAGAATCAGTGCCTATGCTAGGCTACATTATATGTATGTTTCTTGAGGCTTATTATTCTTGTTCTGGCTAAAACTTGCTAGGATAAAACAAAAAGGTTAATTTTTTATATGAAACAAAGCTGGCCCTGAATGCTAACACGTTAACATTGAAATTCACATTTCCTGTGGTGCTTGTGATGACAGTCATGTAGTCACACTCAGCCTGTTTGTCCCCCAGACTGTCATGATATTCTGTGTGATATATGGCATTCATGATGTCTGGTAAAGGTCAAAAGAAGGACTCACATGCTTTAAAGGCCAACATTGAATGATGCTTCCTTTTATAACATGTCCAGTATCACGTCAGAGTCTAATAAAACCCTGATCAGAAAACCAGTGGAGAACACTGTGGCATCACATTTATCTTCCTTTGAACAGCCAAAAACTACAAAGCTGTGAGGTGTTTCTGTTTTTTTTATCTCTTCAACTCAGCTACTTTGGTCTGATTACACAATCGTTACCTCGGCAACTCTTTCTCACCTTGGCTTTTTTTTTCATTAAGCTCCCCCATGAGTCCCACAGTGTTTGCCCTGTAGTTTAGCAGACTGTTAATGCGAGCAGAGTAGGGGATACGTTGAAAATGCATCTTATGCCTCCCCTGTGGCAGATTAATGCTTAAGTTGTCCCTGAGGTTGGAGAGCTGTAAACATTCATGAATGTCATGAGGCACTAAAGCCATGCACTTGGGCAAAGCAAGAAGGATTTAAGGGGATTCAAAGAGGGGGAAATACCAAACCAACATGTAAGACCTCTTTTTTTTCCCTCGTTATTCCACCATTTATTCATCTCTGCCTTTTTGCTCCTGTGTTTATTTCTGATAACCTTATCAGCACCCCCCTTTCTCTATTTCCCAATACGCCTTTCCTCATCATTTTGCCTCTGGAAAATGTTCCCCCCTCCCCTTCTTTGTGGTGTCTGCCAGTGCAGTGCAGTTAGAGGGCTGTTGTAGGGGAAGGGCACGTCTTGCAAATGGACATGTCATGTGGAGCAATGCCCGGCCAGTAGCAGTGGAGGAGGCCCTCGGGTCCAGAGCAGAGCAGCCTGGCAGACACTGTGAAAGAGGGAAACTATCTTTGGCTGTGGGAACCGGGATCCTCACAGGGCCAAGCTGGATTCATGGATGAGACAGAGAAAGAAGGAGAAAAAAAAGGATGGAAAGAGGAGTCAGGGTCGGCGGGGTTTTGGATGATGCTGGCAAACTAATGTACTCAAGTGCATTACAAAAAGAGAAGCTGTGCATATAATTCCTTGGAAGCTTCTTTAAGGGTTGGGCAGAAAAGTTTACCCAGAAAAATTACACTGCATGCTGTGAAGCAAGCAAAGACACTCAGATGTTTATTCCTTCTTCCTTATTCACCTATCAGCTGTTACTTTGTCACTACTAAAAGCTGAAGTTCATTTCACCCTTTTGTTTTTTTTCTTTTAACAATAACAAGAATGATCTTTGGGGCAGCATGTGAATATTTACTGACTTTTATGTTGATTTTCTGAGAGCAAAAATGTCAAATGAATGTGAACCTGACTAGGGCCAAATAATGAAGGCTGAGTCTCCAAAACTGCAGCTCTTGTTGGGTGATCCAAGTTTGAAATGGTCAGTACCTGTAGAGTGTGGTCCAATGAAGGAAATAATTGTAGAAGATGTTTGAAAGCCAAGGTTCATTGATGCATGAAAGGAACAAAGGCTGGTTCTTGTGGACTGGTCCAACTGAAGAGCTGCTAGGAGCTCAGACTGTTGGAAAAGTTAACGTTGGTTTCCATAGAGGGTAACACAGTGTCACAGTTTGTTGTGTATTGTGTTATAAATGGAGGGACACACCGCCTATTTAAACACATTTATGTTTTACTAAAGAGTAAAATGTAAATGTGTTTGCAAAAATCAGTGATGTGAACATGGACATGTGTGACAGACAGGTGTGTGGTGTTTGACAAGTGTTTAACTGTTTGAATGGTCTTGCCCTGCCCTACCTCCCTGAGCTCCTTCACACCTACTCACCCTCTCGGTCCCTCAGGTCAGCCGACCAGCTGCTCATGCAGGTGCCGAGGTCCAGGAAGAAGCTCAGAGGGGACAGGGCTTTCTCATAAGGCTGGCACACATAACAGGATTCTCCAAAACTTCACACATCTGGAGACTACACTCTTGATGATAACAAAAGACAGATCGCACAAGATTTCTCTCTCCTGATCTTAGAGTGTGTGGTGTGCACTCCGAGGACACACCACACTGATTCTTCAGCAGAGTTTCAGCTTCTCCACGCTCCATATTTCAAATATAGCGTAGTAAAACATGACTTTGTTGTAAACAAACATGACGGGTGTACAGGAAAATACAAAGGTGTTTGTTTTCAGACTCTAGGATTGGGCTGTATGAATAACAATGCGAGTTGGTGGTAAGTAAAGTCGTTTTAAGTATAACAGATAGATTTCTGTCTTCCTCTAATGTCAGTCAGCTGAGTCAGCTCGCTTCTTGATTGGCTTTGCTTCGGTACGCGAAACATTACATTCTGTGCCAGCTCAGCTCCTCTCAGATCGCCCCACACACTACAGGATTTGTAGTCACAAATATTAAACATGTTCATTATCTACGATCTCTGAATCAGAGGCCTTCCAAGCGGCTCCGACCAGAAGAAATCACCCTTAACACACCCCACACCACAGGAAAATCACACATGATGTCATCTAACAATCGGGCTTTTGCTGGCTTTGATTGTAAGGGGGAGATGGGCCCCTTCACTGTCCACTTTAAAAAGTATCTGAAAACTCATTTTTATTCTTTGTCTTTTAACCTCAGTGAGACTTAGTTTATCTGCCTGATCTTATTGCCTTTTATTTTCTTTTATTTTTAACTGTTTTTAGTATGTTTTCTTTTATGTGTCTGTTTTTCTTATCTCTTTTTCTCTTTGTATTTCATCGACCTGTACACTTAGTTTACAGCTGTGGTTGTTTTTAAAAGTGCTTTATAAACTAGAAAAAGCACTCAGAGAGCTCAGACCTCCACCAATCATATAGTTATTGTCACGCAACACTTTAGTCCTACTTTAATGTTATACTCCCTTTCAGCAGACTGTCTGCTACAGTTTGGTGTTAGTTGCAGGTTTGTACGATAATTCTTTACCTGACAGTGTTGAAAATTATGATGACCCAGTTTCACATTCTGGATCTTCTGTCCTTACTTATGGTGACCTTGTCTTGTATTGTTTTGCAAAGCAATCCGACCATTTATCGTGGAGTTATAAACACAAATGGAAAAAAATGGCTCTCTCACAATCATACAGAATCCTTTGAAAAAATATCTGGATCCAGACAGTGATCCAGATCACCTCCAAAATGTAATCACTTCTTCTTTATCCCATTTTGAGCATTTCCTGAAAATTTTAAGAAGATACGTTAGATACTTTTTGAGTTTTGTTGTTCACAGACAAACAGACAAACTCTCCAAAAAACCATAACCTCCTTGGCTTGGCATTGTGTGTTATGCATGTTATGTTAATGTGAAAGTATATATTGGAGCAAAATACCCACAAAAAACTTGAAAAAAAAATGCAGTTGAAATTGTTCTTAAAATTAGTCAAATAGGTATTTTGCATCATACCTAGTTTGACAATAGATTGACTGAAGTTTGTCTTTGGCAATTAGAGTTATTGATCCTGGTTAGCCATCTCATCAAATAGCTGTTTAAAATGTCAAAGGAAGTTTGTCCTTCTGTATTCAGTGCAGTTATGAAAAGGCTGCTGTGATTTTGATTAAATAAAATAAATTACAGAATGTTATTACAGTCAATAAAAGCAACTTAAGTTGCGTCACATTTTATTCCACCCATCCTCAGAGTACTGGTCACAGAGTTTTTGGCAGAGTAAATCCACTCTATTTTAACTTTTTATAGCTACAGACAAGTCGTAATTCTCTGTGCCACTAGAGGTCGTTTTCAGGTTAACGCAATCGTACTAGGGTTCATTTTGGACGCTTAAACAAGAGATTAATGCTGTCCTTTTCTCCGGATGACAGTCTCATTTTGCCATATTGTAAAGTGAGATGCTGAGTGGACAGGGTACAAGGGAGGGAGAAAAGGGGGAGCAAAGGGACAGAGAGAAATCAGCCAAGTATATCACTTTAATGAAGTATCATGACTCCCTGACAGTTCCCCGTCCTCCTTTCTCTCCCCAGACCCCCACAGTGTCATCCTGACAGGGACGGTGCTGCTGGGGCCTCTGCTGAGCCAGACCTGTCATGGAGGAATTTTTCAGCTAATTTGAAAACATGACCTGCGGTTTGAGGGGTTTCAAATGGATTATGGAGGGCGGGTAATTTGATTCTCAGGCTTTTCTGTTGAAATAATTGAGTGTCATTAGTGATGTCATTACTCATGAGATGGAATCAATATTCTGCATTTATACACTAAAAATGAATATAAGCCTACCACTGATGTTCAATGTTATTATCATTATTATTATTATCATTATTATTATTATTATTATTATTATTATTATTATTATTATTATTTAGGGTCCTCGATCAAAGGAAGAAGAGGGCACCCCCTAGCAATGTAACAAATATAAAGACACTTCACACATTGCTCGTTCTTCTTTTAGCAGCTGCCAGTAATTTTCAATCACATAAGCTTAAAAGCTATTGCCATATACTAATAATGATAAAAAAGATTATCACAAGTTTATAATAAAACACAATTGCATTCATAATCTAATCATAAGTGAAATAAAGAAGACTACAAAAACAAGCTCATGTCCATCTCAGGCAACTGTGCACTCACCACTTTTAATTTGACATACAATGAGTGGCTGCTTAAGAAAGCTGTGAGGAGTTTGAAAGTGATCTTGAAAAAGTCTCCCCTCTCTTTATATGCCTGATCATAATCCACACTTTAAAAATGAGATTATCAGCGCCAATATTGCTGGTTACAGGTTATTTTAAATTACTACTTTTTTCCATGATTGGGTCAAGCAAGATCAGATTGATTTACAGCACATCTAGGTCCCTATGACAACACCACACTCTCTGCTAAAAACAATTTCTGTAATTAATTTTGTAGTGATGGTGGACACAGGAGCCTAACTGTCAGACAGAAAAAGGACAGAACAGCAGATAAAAGCTACAGGAGAGTGATGCAGTCCAAGCTAAAGGCTAACACAGGGGCTAAACTGTTAGTGATAATGTTCATTCCAACCCACAGTCAGCAGTTATTCTGCAGTGGTCTGTTCAAACATGAGAGTCTATCAAAATGAAGAGTGAGGTTACGTTAGCTCTGATTGGTAGATGACTGGCAGGACATAACCAGGATTCACTAACGTTACACATTACAGACATGTCTTAGAGCAACGGGCTGCCGATTGGCGTTCCATATAGCCGGCTACTACAAGGTTTGCCTGATGACACGTTTCAGACCATAGCACTATGTAACTGTACTGATAAATACCTTACCCCGGCGCGCATTGCTGAAAGTAATTACAACAGTGTGTGGAGAACTGCTTTTGTAACATTATTATAACTACAGCCGTGCTTAAACTGGTCCAAACCAACCAACTCAATGCTCAGAACAAGCGGTGGAAAACTGGGAACTTTCAATAATTATTTTTCTGGCTTCTGTGTATATCTCCCCTCTGTCTGTTGATTCAAACTTTGAGCCCTCTGTCAAAAACTGTGAGGGGAAGTCAAAGATCCCACAAACTGATATTTTCAGCTGTTAATGACAAGTATTATTGAGGCAGTGATATGAGTGGGCTGAATGTTGTGTAAGAGAAACGGTGCTGACCAGTGCCTACACAAAAACAAACTTGGCGAGTCCTTCAGGAGAACCTTAATGATTTAAAGAGAAGTGAGAGAAAACCCTGCTAAACCCCTCCCTCCTGCTGCCTTCACCTTCTTCCATCCTAAACTCCATTTTCTTCTTATTCCTGAGCAGAAACCAACAGATGAATTCCCCAAAACTGCCTCCGTGATCATAGCAAATCCTCACCTTCTTCATTGCTGTGTGTGTGAGTGTGTGTGTGTGACTCAGCTGAGCGTGTCTGTGTGAGGCCATGATTTGGATGCTCACGAGGAAGTGAAGCGTAACGCTAGCGAACAAGTGTGAGACTAAGAATTAGGGGATTAAAAAAAAACCTGAACTGAAATGAATAAGACAAAAATGCAGAATGAGTAGGGGGAAGAGAGAAGGCCACTTTAAATCAAGCACCTCTTAATCAGCACTCTCACAATGGGGGACATAAAGATAACAAGGCAGAGAGAGGCTCCTGTTGGCTCCCAGGGCGACGAAAGTCACAGATTTATAGCGAGCTGGGGAGAGTCCTCTCAACCATGTTTAAACCACGGTGCCAAGCTCCTGGCGGTAGGGATTACACTGGCAAGGCCCTCTCTTGACATGTTATGAATATATTTGAGATCTAGACTCCCAACCTGCTATATGTGGTGGTGGCTGTGTGTCTCTGTCCATCGTTGCCTTGCATAAAAGATTTATCTGCAGATACCCAAAAAATACAAGGTCAATGTGTTTGAACCATCCAATCTGAAGCCCTTTTGATAAATATACCCTCTAACCCACTTTGAATCAAAGCTTCATATAGAAAAAAATACCTCTATCAAGCTCAATTCTACTTCATATGAAGGGAAAAGAAAATAACTTTTTACTTTCTGAAATGTTTTGTCCTCTGGTGGAATTGTGAATCCATACAGAGCAAAAGGTCACCCTTTTCTAGTTTCTACTCCACTCTTAGCAAAGATCATGTGTCTGTTACAACATGTTAAACTGGAGAGCAAGAGCCTGACCTTTATTGGAGGTTTTCTTTTTTTGGTTTTTGTTTTTGGAACAACCATAATACTCTTATCTTGGATGGAGAATGCTCATTGATCACAGATGATGGAGCCACGGGATTTTTTTTTTTCAGGCTGAATAACAAAATGCAGTTTGATAAAACTTGCAGAAGCACTTTTAAAGTTCACGTCTCACAGAAATACAGAATGAGTTACATTATTTAACATTTTCAATCTATTCTTGAACTGGGTGCAGTCTGCTCTGCTACATGTGCTGCAGACACTGTTGAAACTATTGCAAATACAGGACTTGGAGTGTGCCTTGCATGCTAGTTAAGCTAAGTGTTTTTGACATTATTTTTCAACATACCGAATAATTTTTCCTTTACATTTAGATATGAGCTCAGGTAAGGGTAATATGTAGTTCAGCCAGTTGCATTCCACCTAAGTACTTAAAAAAACACACTGTTCTGGAGAGTTGATGGAGGAACACAGTAAAAGAGAAAGTCTTTGTGTTTCACAGTCTAGGGAAAATTCAGCACTCTGAGTGGAGGGGGAAAACAAGCATGTAGGCTTTTGACTCTTCTTTTCTTTCCTTTTGCTACAAGCAAAAGCAGAAAATCAGAAACCCTGCTCTTGCAACATGGATATAAAGTGACAATGCTAGATGTCCATACTTTTACCATATAGTGCAGAACGTATCATATTATGAGTTTCAAAGACCTCGAGCTACTAAGCATGATAGTTTCCTTAAAGGTAGGGTTTGCTGGAATTTCCATTACTTGTTAGTAAACACAACATTCAAAATGGGATCCTCCTCCTTGGCTCAGTGCCAGCAGCAACGCACACCCACTGCCTCTGAATGAAGCCATGTGAACACACTTACTAGCCCAGCCACCACCTGTAGCAACACATTTCTACGTGGGAGAGACTCAAGAGTTGTGCACCAGCCTTGGCATGCTAGAACAAGTTCGGGTGTTTGACACAGATAAACTTGCATCGCTCTTCACCCCGTGCTGCTCGTCAAAGCGGAAGAAAGTCAAGCTAAGCTTCTCCCTTGTTTCTGAAAGAAGCTTTATCTTTTTGGCATTTCTTTTCACTTTGGTTGTGTTTTTCTGCCTCTGTGCTACGTCCAGTAGCATAGCTGCTCTGATCAGCTTCTACTCTTGATCATCGACACCCAAAATGACTTGCGCAATGGACTCTGCGATTGACTGATGAAACAACGCTTCTAGCTTTCCACCCAGAAACATCCTGATTCAACCAAAACATCAAAATACAGGCAGAGGAGGGGCTTTGGGGCTGACACTGGCACACCTATAGAAGACTGTAGAAGACAACTGAGCATGATTACTCCTGCAAAAGTTTTTTTTACAGTAAAACTTTTATTATTATTATTATTATTGTAGGAAAATCCTGCAGACTCCACCTTTAAAAGCCTGTTTTTGTTTGTTTGTTTGTTTGTTTGTGTTTTGTTTTGTTTAATGTAGCCACCCACTTAAGGATTATCATACTACAACAGGCAGCTTCAGTTGTATTTTGTCCTTTTCAAAATGGCTGCCCTCACAAAACCATCTACAGCCCCTTTTTTTCTCAAGAAAATCATTGCTAATTTTTAAGAAGTTGGATTAAGAATAACATCTTAATTTTTGCTAACTGATTAAACAAGTCTTTTATTTAACTAAATACATATTATGTACTAAAAACTTAAACTCAAAAATGTTGCCTAAACCTCCAAATATATCAATAGCAAAATGGTATAGCTTTTTTTTTTTCTTTCATTTTGCTAAAATGGTTACAAATCATATCAGTTGACAAAATTAAAGTTTTCTGGTCACTGTTTGATATGTTAGGCATCATAGGGTTAATATGTGCATACTTTTAACCCACTGAGAACCTTGCCAAAACTGTATTGGTTTAAAAATTTGTGATAGATTTATGCTTTGCGAACTTTGTTAGGAGCCAGTAGGTTTGGTTGTGACACGAGTTGTGTACATGTTGTAGGTAAAGGGATAATAAACTAAATGAACTCTTTCACAAACCAGGAAAGGACTGCAGGTGCGGCATTCTAATCATTTTGAGCGGTTACAGAGATCGTTGTCCTCTGTTTTGCCTTATATTGATATCCTTTTTCTGGAAAATAACCTGACTGAACCTTCATGATGGGGCCTTGTACCATCTTTATTTTTACCCATGATTTCAAAAGATAATTAAATTCACCATCAAACAAAATAATGAGCACTGCTCAACCGCCTTGATAATGGTTGCCTTCAGCTACACACTCAGGCAAATGGCCTACCCTTTGCAATATGGGGATTTTTTTTAATATTTGAACAAAACTTGATGTATTTCATCAGAGTACTGTCTTTTATCAAAGTGCACCATAGTTCTAGGGAGGCTTGAATGACCCATTCATTTCACAATATTTTTGCTGGAAATTTCTCTCGGGCCCAAGCTGAGACAAACAAAGGTCCTCTTTAAACCCTGAGGATTATTCTTC
This sequence comes from Halichoeres trimaculatus, assembly GCF_033239565.1. Classification (NCBI taxonomy): domain Eukaryota; kingdom Metazoa; phylum Chordata; class Actinopteri; order Labriformes; family Labridae; genus Halichoeres; species Halichoeres trimaculatus. The sequence continues at coordinate 23,493,695 of NW_027437192.1, forward strand.
TTTCTTTATTTCCACTGCTTTAACTCCAAATTGTGTGCCTTCAGCTCAAAGACAAGACCAAAATGCCACAAAATTCAGCCTCCTGAGAAATTTTATGAATGCAGTGTTTTTGTACCAATACATGCTCCACAGTGCCCCCTGTTGAAAAACCAGCCTGGCCTGCTGCTTTAAAGAGTGTTTTTTTTAACTTTTCTTTTTTTGCCCCCCCCCAAAAAATCATGCTGAGACAGAAAAAAAATCACCTTAAAATTTAATATGTGTACACTGGATACACTGACAATGAAAAGTTATTCACTGACTTTGTGTAACTGTGGGCTTGGGTACAAACAACAGCCAAAATTGACCCTTTCTTCCAGCGACATAGAAACCATGAAAGCTCTCATTTACAATGTTGGATCTAGACCAAAATGCACACTCATGCTCAGTGTCATGGCAATATGCCATTATTTTCAGCTGAAAGTTCTGCACCTACTGACGACAGGAAGTCATATGTTTTACTCTACAATGTAATTTGTTTTTAACTCCTCCCTTTTTTAACATATTTATAATTCAGCTCAAAAACCTCTCTCAGGCCTTCATAAAGCATCATGATCTGATCATGTTCTGTAGTTATAGGGTGTGTCCACGGTGCATCATCACACTCTGATGTTTTGCCATGAACCAGGAAATGATTTTAACTCCTCCATAATAAGGTCTGATCTGTTTCGAATTTCACATGCATCATCAATGTCCACCTCTTAGTCTCTGCTCTGCTACTGGAATAGCACCACCCTCTGGACATTCATTATAGTAATTCTCAAATACATTCTCCAGTCTGTTCTAAATTTAACACACATGATCACTGTCACACGCAAGACTCAGACCTTTCTGCTGTTTTGAGTTGGCAGTCTCCTTATTTATTGGGAGCATAATCTGGAATTTGCTTTTTTTCCCCTCTTCCTTCCTCTTATTTTTAATGTCATATCTAGTAAATGGGGGGCTCTGAAATGTAATTTCCCCTCCGGGTTCAGTAAGGTATAAAGATTTTCTTATTCTGACTTATAAAAACAAGCATTTGAGTGACAAGAATAGCACCACCAATTGCACAAAAGTAATATTTACTCCCATAAACACCTTCACACATGTTTCCAGTCATCCGGTAAGACTGTAACCTACCCTATGTTTAAAATTACCCATGAATACTTGCTACAGGGACCACACCTCATCAACATACATGCTTTTTTACTGAGGCAGATCTTGTCACAAATGCACCAGCTGCAAAATGCCCCAAAGGACACACAGAGACGCTGCTTTCAGCCTTGATGTTTTCTCTGTTATCTTGGTATGTTGTATACTGTAATTGAGTCTGAACGGTGAAAACCCCAAAACAACAGGGTCTGATTCTTTACAGTGTAATAACCTGATCACACACATCATGGCAATTCAAGGATAAGATAAGAACATTTTATCTTGCCTGCTGACCATGTTGGTTCCCACTGGCATTCCAAATGGGAAGAACATGTTGGGAATAAAAAACTCTGACATGAGCCAAAAGTAAAAGCAGAACAAGATCCTGTCCTGCAGTCCAGTTAGCATCCCTGAGCCGCTGAATGCTGCAAAGTACCATGTGCTTGTTTGGTAAAAAGCGTAGTGGAAGGGAGAGCTCAATAAGGAAAGAATGGGAAACACTTACAGTATATTTCTACAGATGTACAATTTACCTTGTCTAACATTACATCATGTGGAAATTTAAAGTAAACTAGAAAAGCAGTTTTTAAAGAAATTGTGCTGTGAGTGCAGAAGGCTGAAGCAGCTAATGCTAATGCAGAATGCTGAAGATGCTGAATGACTGAAGTAATGTCTGAAAGTGATTGAATACTTGGTGGAAAAGGTTGTGTTGAACTGCTTAGCTGTTGTGGAACAAACTAGTGAACAAACGAACAAAGTTTGAAGTCATTTTTTCAGCATTTATTTGCTGTATATGTTGGGGTTTCACCCCTTGTTCAGATTTATTGGGGGCTCCCTTTTTTTTTTTTCAAGGACTGCTTTTGTAAAGCGTTGTGTAAACAAAAATTTTTAAAGGCACTATAAACCGCTTGTTACACTTAAAAGCAGGAGTCGTATAAAGGTTGCTGATAAAATATCACTAAACTCAACTTCTTGGCTAATAACTGAATAACATCACAAAAAAATTAAAGTCCTAGAACTAGCGTTGGTCTTGGAGCATTTCTGGGTTGGGATCATTGAACATAAGATCAGATGCAGTTCAGCAGAAAGTCTAAGTTTGACTTCCTTTACAGGTACTGCATGCAGTGAGATACATACTCTAATCTAATCTAACAATGTTCTGTAGGAACTAAGCCATTAACAAACAAATTTAAGATGAACAAGAGGCTATACCCATTTGTTTCGTTTTTCACCAGACCTTAAAAGTTGCTAGGTTATAATTTGATTAATAATAATCAAACTGTCTCAAGGCATTCTGCTTCTTCTGACTCTGTCAGTGATAGAGAGGTGACACTGTTGAGTGTCAGTTTTCCAAAAGTGGAACTGTTATTTAGTGAGAACACTTTGGGCTACAAACACTAAAGTTCTGTGGTTTTGTACTGGAAAAAGATGCTGCCAGTGCAAAGCAAAAAAAGCTAATGGACACAGGCCTAAAAGCCATCTTAAAATCAGTATTTCATGACACCATTTTTCAGTTTTGAAGCTGGGTGAGGAGCAGGATGGTGTATAATGAAAGTGAGTGAGAATGTGGCTTTGTTTCCCAATTTCTTCCATCTCTCTTCCAAACTCTCCCTCATCTCTGCTATGAGCACTGCTCTGGATGGTGAGCTCTGCTGCAGACAAACATATCCACGCCTTTGGGCAAAGCAGCAGGCACAAGATTTCCTCTGCAAGGATTCTGCATTATGTCCAGGCAAGCACTTTTTATTTCTTCCAAATGGTAGCGCATGGCCTTTAAGCAACTAAACCCAGACATAATGATGGCTGAGAGGAGGAGTGGGGGGAGGCGGGGTATGGCTCAAGGTGGAGTGGTGGTTGTTAGAGGGGGTGCTCCAGTCCTGCAGCTCCAGTTTGTGATGACTGTTTGCTAGCCACGGGGGCACTGCTGTGCTTTGGATGCGGTGTCCTGTGGTGAAACATCTTGCAGGAAGGAGTCCCATGCTTCACACTCTATACTTCCATCCTAAGCCAGTGACTGACAGCGTGATGTTTCTTGACATTTCTATCAGCCCAAAGGGCAAATGTGTTTGTTCATGTGTGCATTTGACCACCATCTTGCCCCCACTGTTTTTCCATCTTTTTCTGCCGACAGCAATGGCTTTACAGAAGTATTTGTGACTCTTTTGATGCCTTAACTCTGGTTTTTATGTTCCACATTATTTGAACTCCATCAAAAATATATAGTTGGCAAAATGGCAGAGTGAAAGTGCATGCCAGAATTACCCACCTTTGTGAGCACTTTGTGAGAGTTTTATCTGTCCAAGTGTTCAAATTATCATCCATTCTTTTATATTCTGAGGCACTTTTATGTGTGAGTGGAAAAAGAGTGGGGGAATTCTTTCCTTAAAGAAAGCCAGAGGCAAAGGGTGATGTGATGCTGTAATAATTCTTTCACTGCTCTGTGTTAAGAAACTTCACCTGACTTTGATAGATGTCTCCAGCTGAGTTATATGACATTTGCACATTTCAGCCACAACTTCACTTGAAATGTCAAAGCAGCTAATCGCCCCTTCCTGCCCTCTCCTTCCACTCCTCATGCACTTTCTCTGACGTGGCAGGGGTGAGCGTGTGTGTGTGTCCACGTATCTGCGAGTCACCTCACTCCTGTACCTTGTCTCCACGGTAACAGCAAAGTGGAAAGTCAGGTAGCCCCATCGTAGACAACAGCATCTTCACTTTTATCTCTCTTCTGTAGTGTTTTTGTACCCCGTTTTCAACTCTCCAGTCAGCTTGTCAAAACCAGTTTTTGATTTCTCTTTTCTATCGCACGCTGGACCACTGAGATGTTTGCATCCATCAGCACAAGTTTGAAGAACCACAACACAAAGTTTTCATTTGATCCAGAGTGTTGCTGTAGATTGTGTTTTCTCTGTTAACTGTGTGGGTTAATAAAGGGGAAGTTGTTCAATTAATTTTGTTCTCTGAGGGCTTACCAAGAGCCATCTCCAGTCTCTGCAAAACAATTGCAGTGACAAATGTTTGTCCACTTTCGTTTAGTATTGATCCTGTATTTGCTGAGTAGTTGTCTGTCACTTTTACTGGAGTTATTTCTGTTGACTTGATTTTCCTTTCTTAGCTTCATTTTTTTTTCTTACTAGTTCTGATCTGACTTTTTAGCTGGGATGTTTTTGCTTCAAACTCATGGAAACAATTCTCTTTTTTTTCTAGTTTGGCTTAAGTTCTATCTACAAGTATTCACTTTATGAGACCTCTTTAAGTGCCTGTATTAAATATATTTTATATGCTGTTTTTATCTGTTATAAAGTGTCTTTGAGTGTCTAAAAAAGCACTTGATAAATAAAAAGTATTATTATTATCATTTACTTGTGTAAACAAGTAAAAGGAGATAGTGCAATCCTAGGCCTGGGTACCATAAAACTTCAATATTTCAGATAAATGAGTCCTATAACAGTCAAACCAGAAATCCCTATCAATCTGTCAGTCAAACCACCTGTTCTGAACATACATTAAAAATTTAACATCTATTTCCATAGACAAACTAAACTTTATACGAAGCACAGCTAAAATTGAAACCTTTCCCCCCATAAGTTATCTCCTTCCAGTTAGATTTCACATTACACTCAAAGTTCACTTTTTTTGTTGGTTAAGCAGCAAAAGTTTCTGATTTTTGTCATCTAAACTTAGTCAAACTTCTATGAAGAGGAAACAGTTTTAGTCAGAAAAGTTCCAAAAAGAAAAAAAATCCTTGAGGAGGGTTGACGTCAGTCAAAGCACAGCGGTTTATTCTCCTCTAACACTCTAAAACCACAGACAAAACTCTGAATGAACCCTGAATCTCCTCTGGAGCAGAATAAAAATTCAACCACAGGAAACTGTTTCTGTTGAACAACAGAGATATTATCTGAGGTTCATTTGGTCCGGTTATCTGTCCTCACTGATCTCCTAAGTCTAGGCAGAGCTCTGGGTACATCTGACAGGGAAATTTCTCCAATAATTACTTGTATTGTACAAAAACACAATTCACTGGTGAACTTGGGTCTTTCAAAATAGATTTGCAGTGGAAGGCCAAACATTTGCAGGTTTTAGTCAACCATCAGCTCTTGTTTGCAAATGAAAACACTGAGTTCCAAAGAGGCATCAAATGAACCTGAGGTTGACACTACAGCATAAATGTATGTTACCTGATGAATCAAATCTTCATTAAAGGGGAATCAATGTGATCATCCGGATTATATTCTGTTCTAAATTATACCTAAAAACTTTACATTGGAAAGGGCTAAAGAATTTGATCCCATCAATAAACAGAACAAGAGATTTGCTTCTAGAGTTTAAGAATCTTACCTCAAAAGTACATACTGCAATGTGCTGACAAGATAGGTCTCATTTATGAAAAGACCTCTCTTATGTTGACAGTAGCACACTTCCTCCATGTTGCATACAGAGACACCATTGATCTTACTAAAACAAGACAGGTCCCTGATTATCAGATCAGTGGTGACAGTTTCTCACAGTTGACAATTCCAGAATATCAAACAACAAAGTTTATTGGGCCAGAAACTTATGAAACATCTTTAGTTAAAAAAGATACAACGCCACTCACCGATGGTTACCATCCATAAGTCAAGAAAGTTGTCCCACAGCACTTCCACATCCCCTGATATTACCTTTGACTTGTTATGTTTGTATATACTTTGTTTTATTCTATGGAGTTTATGCACATTTAAAGTCAGCTTTAAAGTAGCATCAGCAGCAGATGAAATTGAAAAACACTGATGAATAATATGACTGAAAAACAGCTAAAATAAGTTTTATTTCAACACCTAATACCTAGGATGCTGGGCGCCACCCTGTTGGCTATGACTGCCTTTTGCAGTAGCTCTCTCTTCTTTGTCTGTTTCTTGTAATTTTTTTCGTCTCTTTTTCGTAGTCTTTGTAGTTGGAGTGGATCATTACTTTGTATGGCTCATTTGTTGGTCATGGACAGTAAGCTTTTTGCGGCTTCAGTGATATTTTTACTATTTTTGCTCTTTTGTTTGTCTGGAGATCCTACATGTAACCATGGCCACATTGTTTACTTGTGAGTCAATGCTAACTGGTGTAAGGCCTGATGTCTTCCCACAGGGTGAGGAGAAGGAGGTGAGGACGGCGTGCTGGTTCTCAGGTGCAAGCTAAGAAGTGACAACATCAATTCGTCTTTCCATCCATCATTATCGGGAACTTAAGATCTATCTCCAATAAGATGGACAAGCTACCTGTGCTAACCCAGCAACAGAGGGAATACCAGAGGGCAGAGTAGCATCATTCTATTCACAGACATGGCTAACAGAGCTTCTTGATTGCTGCTGTGACTTCAATGTCGTTTTACTTGTTACAATGACAATAAAGTTCTATTCTATTCTATTCTATTCTATTCTATTCTATTCTATTCTATTCCCATTTTGATTGATCAGTAAAGATAAAGTGAAAGGTGAAAGACATCCTTGGCTGTAGCCTATCAGAACTATGGGGGTTTGTGGAGTGAGGACTGTCTTAAAGCGACAGCTGCTAAAAGGAAATGTTTCTGATGGAGGCTGACGATGATATTTCTTTTCTTTTTTTTCTTTTTTTTTGGGGGGGGGGTTAGACATTGAATAGACAGTTTTTTTGTTACTGCGAGTATCAACACTAGAAAAAAGGAAGGTTTCAAGTAAAAAAATCAGTACTCACAAATACCCCTGGTAATGGACACAGGCCATAAGTCAAATGTCCTGTGCACTTATCAACAACAACAACAACAACAACAACAACAACAACAGTGATGCTACTGCCATTCTGAAAAGTTTGGGATGGAAAACTTATTTTCAATTTAGTTGCAGTTTGTCAAAGATCATTTTCACAAAATACAAACCCTCACAGTAACCGAAACACTGGGACTCCTGGAGTGGGTCAGTTTCCCTTCTAGGGAGAGTTGGCTTAAGACTAGTGTGTAGGAACAAAGTCCTTGAGTGCATGTCCACAGCCCACTCCACTTACTATATACACAGCCACTGGACATACATTCCAGAGGATAAGTGAACAGGAGAGAGACAGTGAATCTTGCAAACAATGACTATGACTGTCTCCATTGTTGAGCTGAATATTACACAATTACTTGATAGTGACTTATTTAATCATAGTTAGCACATTATTGATGACACTATAGACTATCTTCTTGTGAAGATGCTACCATATGCTTCGTATAAGAATGTTTTACACAAGCCTCTGAATGCAAGTTCAAAAAGGAAAGATGACGATATTTGTTTCCCATGGTCAGAATGAAGAAGTCTCCACCTCCAATGTGTCTGCCGTGTATCATTTGGGACTCCAGTTTAAGGCTGTGGCCAAGAGGTGGAGCTGGTTTTCTACTCATAGAAAGCTTGGTTGTTTGAGACTGTCTGGATCTTGCAGGCTGATTGAGTACAGGTACACTTGGGGACTTTAAAATGACTTCTGAAGAGTTTGAGTTTGTGAATGTATTTGATAATAACTAACCTCTGTATCGCATCATGACGACTGTATGAGTGTACGTTAATGGGCAGGTTTTGACATTAAGTGTTAAGTGCTTGAGTGGCTGGAAGACATGAAATGTTCTACTTAAGTGCAGTCCACTTACCCTGGACTCAGGAGGATAGAGACTGAGGAGGCAATCACAGGCAGACAGGCTCATGTGTGTGGTATATACTCAGAGATACTTGATTCACCAAGATGTGGGATCTTCAATGTAGAGTGGAGGCTAAGCAGAGAATGTACAGTACAGTGTGACTCATAAAGAAATGAACTTTCTTTAGGAAGGCGTGGATTCCATATATCAGCTTCTGTTAGTTGGTCTCTTTCAGCAATGCTTGGATCATATTTGACTCTTCTGATCTATTACTGGAATATAGGACTATCAAGTGTTTGCAGCTTGAGAAAAAAAAGTAACACATTGATTCACTCAGGACTTATTCAGGATGAGGCTTCAAATTCTTTGCAGAACTTTAAAATAGGTTGTATTGTGCTTTTCCTTGGTTTCATACTGTACCTCTGGTTCCCCTGGGCTAACACCCTTTCTTTTCTTTCTGTCTTCCTTTCTTTCTGTCTTTCTTTCTGGACCTACTATACCATTAATTTACACACAAACATGTTGACTACTGGTGGTGATATTGCTGTAGTGAGAGGATGGGCATAGAAAAGGCAAGTAGAAGCATGGAAACAGCCATTGAGTTGACTTATTGAAATTTTGTTTTAAAAAGTGGGTATTATGCTTCATTAAAGGCTTCATGCTGTCTCTGCGTTACCTCTGTTGTAGCTTTACATGAACTACAGCTCAGAACAGTCTCTATCATGATCACACTGGTGTTTCTGTCTGAAACTTTTTGTTTTGGCTGCTGTTTCTTTAAGCATCACCCCTTCGTAAACCCCCTTCCCTCCGATTGGCCAGTTCTCAGGAGGCCTGTCAGGAGCAGACCTTGTTGTTTGAGGCCCTTTCCGCCAATGTGTCATGAACCAGTTGGGAGATCCTCATGTGATGACCTCATCATTTCATTAGGTCTTGTGAAGATCTCATGAAAGTTTTGTACTATTTTTAGAACGTGCTGTTTTGAGCAGTTTACAGACAGATTCGGGAATTTCCCTACATATCAACAGGCAGAGGTTTGAAAATTTGCACATTTAGAATTAACATCCAGATTTGTTTCTTTATACACATGTTAAAAATACAAGAGAGCGCAATAATCCCCCTTTAAAGTAATTTACATGAAGTACTGTTATCCATCTGAGCTCATCATGCCCAGTCCAGTCCAGAAATTATGCAAAGTACCACAAAGGAGGAGTCCACTTGTAGGCATAAAGGATAAACCTTAACCTGAAGTCATATGACCCCATAAGAGCGTTCTCTGTGGTACCCCCTTTGCTATATGACAGTGCACAAAAGAAGCTCTCACAAAGTGGATTCATCAAAGAAGCAGGTTTCTGTCCAAGGTGGTCTACAGAAGAGATGTCAACTCAGTTTCAGGGGAACCAAGTGAGTTGTGATGCAGAATATGTTATATGTAAACACATATTTCCCTATTAAGGCGGTAGGTGACTATTGATTTTTACCCAAAAAGTCTTTGACAAGAAAGTCTTTAAATGGTACTGCACTTGTTCACCCTTCACAAAATTAGAAATCTGATTAATTCCCCAAAACAGCCTCCAACAGGCCATCAGCCAATCAGAGAGAAGGGGGTTTACCTTAAAGACACAGCGGCTAAAACAGGATATTTAAAGCAGGGGCTTTAACACCAAAATAAGATATACTTTTTTTTTACATTTCTATTATTTTTTTATTTTTTAAAGCTTTCAATTATGTTAAGCTCCTTCAATACCAGAGGGACAGTACAAAGCTTAATAAAAGCACAATACCCCGTCTTTATGTCTTTGCATAATACTGCTTATATGTCCCTCCTAAATAAAGCAAACAGGTGGTTATGAACATTAAAGTCTCAGTAAGAGCAAGAACATAACAAGCATCAAAGATAGTTTCAGTATTTAGACCCCACCACCACCAATCCTGAGGCCCCAATCTTACAAATATGATTGTACGATGTGGTCAACCTAAAATTGCAAAAAATGCCACAGAAAATTGTCTCAGTGGTTAAAGGGAGAGACAATACGTTCTAAGCATGCAAATTGATTTAAGTGGTGCCATAATGATAAAAGTAGGCAAAAGGAGGGAGCAAAAAGGCAATCAAAAAAGAAAAAGAAAAGGAGAAGCGTGCTTATTCAGTCATTTTATCCGGCACTTTAACATCACAAAATAATAATGAGTGAACCACCAGACAAGAAAATGTCAATACTTTAATCCAACGATGCCTCAAATGTGCAAGCAACAACGGAGAGAAATCAAAGCATGTTTTCGGCTGAAAATCTGTCCCTGCAGCTCCTGACATTTTGTAAAGTTTGTGCTTTAAAGTTTTTGCTGTTTGAGTCACACATGACTGCTTCAGGGGGAAGGATGCACAGTTTTCAACACTTTTGATAAAAAGTAGGAAGGGTGGAACGGATGGTAACCTGAATTGGGTTGTGTGTGTGTGCGTGTGTGAGTGTGCATGAGTGTTAGTGTGTGTGTGTGTTTTAATGTGCATTTGTAAACAATTCCAAGCTCAGTTCCCCGCCAATTTATTCAAAGTAATTTCAAATGAAAGTTAAAAAAAAGCAAAAAACAGGCGCTGCAGTCTGTCACAACAACATCATTTAGCGTGGACGTTTGTTGTTTTTGTTCACATGCAGGGATGATTGTGTGTCTTTCAAATTTAGAACCCCCTTAAATTGTTTACATCTCCCATGATTATTCTCATTCACTCCCCTACAGCAACAGGTGCAAAGCCTCGTCTTATTCACGGTAATGCTGGATGTGTCTTCTAGTAGCTTCTCTCACTCTTTGTATACCACCTACACTCTTCCTTTCTTGTGTCACCGGCAGAGAAGCCCTGTGAGGCATTGTGTGATACAGATCCAAGTTGGCAGCTTGAAATAACAGTTAACAGTTCTTCTGCCTGGTTCCCTCTGACAAATTCACAGTGTTGTAATGTTAAATGGAGTGTGCTGCCGTCCAGGGAGCAGCACAGGTGCTCTCTGACACCAGGCCAACTTCTCCTCCACGCCCCTGATCTGACAACCATCAATCCTACGTACCCCCAATGCTTTTTTTCCACTTTGTCATGGTCTGCCGTGTAAATTTCCACATGATGGCACCTGCTACCGTCTAAACTGTCATATCTCAACCATGTTTTTTCCCATGTTTCATGGTCAATTTGATTGGACTCTTTGAGGACCCAGTGGATTGTGGAATATGGGTGAAAAGGGGCTCCAGGATTAATTCTGCATGGTAATCAACGTTGATGAAAATTTGATTCTCACTGATATTAAATTGCTATGTGTTTCATTTCGTCTGCGGCATACTGATCAGCTTTGTGCACCAGTCAGGATGAGCTCTTTTCTCCTCTGTTTCTTGGTTGACACTAACATTAAAATCTTTTTTAAATAGACAATCTTACATTTTGTTTTTAAACGGATTAAACAGTTCACATCACTTTATACCTGCTAGTATCTTTTACTTGGTTTGAAACTATAAAAAATTCATAATGATAGAATGAACAGAGAATAAAATGTATTGTATTAGTCCCCGAAGGTAAATTCAATGTCACAGCAGCAATACAGGAAAGTATATAGTGCAAAACATTCAAGAATATATAAACAGAATAATATAGTAAGTGTCAACTAGAAAAAAACCAAAGTCTGTCAGGCTAGCCTCCACTTCCACAGGGTCCAGAGCCCTGTTCTACGAAGCAGGATTACTGCCTAGCGAGGTAGCTTTGAGGATAGGTTTCGGATTCCCTGTTCTACGACACGGGATCACTCCTCAGCGAGGCGAGTCTCCATGGCAACGTACGCTGAACGGCTAACCTGCTCTGGGGCAGGTTAGGTTCCAGATTGAACTCGCGGACTATTAAAACCCCGCCCACTGACCAATGAGCCCTCACGAAAAAATGGCTTGTGCGTTCTTAGAGGATCCAGTGGACATCGGAGCCCGACCCACTCTTTTTTTCTGATGACCACCTTTATGAAAATTACCGGTTTTCCAGGGAGGGGTTGGTAGTACATGACACTTTCTAAAGGTAGTTAAAGGGAAGGTTAGCATTGAAGAACTCTCATTGCCGTAATATCAATGCCAACACTTCTGTTCCATGACAATATTTTATTGCCCGTATTAAAATTGTGACAGGAATTCATGTAGGGCTCATGTGGGCTACATATCACACAAAAAATATAAACACGATAGGAATGAACAAATGAATAAATTCATGTAAGAACTAAATTAGATATGTTGCATGTTACAGTAAAAGTGCATGTTGAACAGTGCTATTTCTGGATGATAATGGCACAAAATATTTTATTTGCACTACACCACTACACTTACGCATTTAGACTGTCAGCACTCCTTCCGTGCTTTAGCAGCGGCGACGGTGCTGCTTTTAACGTTAATTACATGTTTCAGCTCTTCATACTTCCTCATGATCACCTCCTGCTCCTCCTGTATGAAGTATGCGGTCCTTCTCTCTCAGGCCTGCTCTGACGCTCCAGACTGCTCCATGTTTGCGATTGGTCAGATGCAGCCGGCTCCGCCTTATATGTGTGCACGCGCTCGTTGCCTAGCTGGATCCACTTATGAGGTTGATAACCAGCGGCGTAAAACCGTGTAGCGAGACCGCCGGCTACCGCGCTCAGTTCAGCGAGGTAGCTCCGAGGCTATCTCGCTAGGCTGAACTTGCTTCGCAGAACAGGGCCCAGGACTCCACTGGACTTCTTCAGTTTGTACAGTCTCCTGTATCCTTCCCACTCACAACAGGTGAAATCCTACCAATGTGGTGTTTGTGTCCAGTTTTAGCCCCATTAGCCACATCTGTGAACAGCATGATGCTACTCTACCCTCTGGTATTCCCTCTGTTGCTGGGTTAGCACAACTAGCTTGTCCATATTATTGGAGATAGATCTTACATTCCCTGTAACTATGGATGGAAGGACAGGTCAATCTCATCTCTTCCTTACTCACATTACAGCCCAATCACATTGTCCTTGCCCTCCTTTCCTCATTTATCAATTTTCAACAACTTAAGCGACACCAGGGACAACTGGATCAATAGCATCATATTGAATCAAAAAAGGATTTGGGCTGATTCCATGTTTTCTCCCTTACATGTTTCTCAAATTCAAAATGAGACAAAAACCTGTCCCCTCTGTAACAAAGTCCTGCTCACCCCGTCCAGATTCTAATGTGTAATGCAAACCTTCACTGGGTACGTAGCAGTAAATTACATTTCTGCACTGAAAGAACACAGATGATTTTTTTATCTAATAAAAAGTCAAGTTCCTGGACAATCTGGTCCAATTTTTAGTTTTTTTTTTTTTTTTTTTTTTTTTTTTTGTAGGAACTCTGAGCACTTAGGGGTTAGCACTTTAAGGCAGGGAATAATCTTAATCCAAAAAAAAAAAAATTGAAAACCACTTCTTGTGTTTGGTTTGACAGAACTAAAACACTGCATACCACATTTAAGCCATGGTATTTTGTCATAATCCACTTACAATAGGATCCATAATGCAAAAACTAGTCTCAGGTGGTCAAAGCCTGTTAAAGGTCCCATATTGTGCAAAAAACTGTGCATGTGTGTTAGTCACTTGGCCGACTGCTTTTCCAACTTTGGACAGTACAACAGAGGGCTAGTGAATAGACTGGTCCTGAATCCAGGCGTATTACCAACCATCTGACAACAAACCTCGGACCCTGGAAATGTGAATATTTTAAATGCTGTGTGCTGTGGAGCAGATGTAAGAGCTTTTCCTTAGTGCCCCCTGTCTCTGTGTTAGCTTCAGGATGCTAACTTTAGCTGCAGTTAGCCTGTTGTTTTAGCCTGTAATGTTACGGTAAATGAGCTTCACTATTTTCTAAACATTATGCACTTGGAGCTTGTGGCGCTGCTCTTAGTGACGCAGAAGAGCAGGGTGGTTTCAGCGGTGGCTCATTTACATATGAAGGTCACACCCACTAAATCAGAGCGTTCTGAACAGAGGGGCTATGAGAGCCTGGAAACAATGCTGCTGTGCTTGATTTATTGGCTTTTTGGACCAAAATATGTTACTACCATTTCATGAAGACATCAATGATTCATATTTAACTGTAGAAAAGGAGCATGATAGGGGACCTTTAAAACCAGACCAGTTGTTTGACATACCCTGTGATAATCAAATATGGTCCTGTCCTCTGAAACAAACATTGTATAGAACTTTAACCTGAACATAGAGCTGCACTTCACAGAAAAAGCTGAAATTGTGTTCTCTTGGTTTTGTTGCTTTATAAGGTAATATAGAAAAAGAAAAAGAATTTACACCAAACATGTTTTTTTTTTATTACCTGGGTCTCATAAATCAAAAGTTATCCTCCTTTTACCACCCTGTGCCCATCCTCAGGAGAAAGATGAAGAGGGAGCTGGTAGAGATAGCAAGCTAGAGAGACATAGGTTATAATAACCTCAACAAGTTGACTTATTCTGTAAGTCATCAGTTGTTTTGAGTAGTGATTCAAGTCACATTTAACCTTTGTGATCACTTTTTAATTTAAAAGCTCATCCTCTTGTTCTGACTGTGATTCATTCAACACCACATAAATAATGTGCTTCAACGTCTCTCCAAAAAGGAAACCCGCTGTGGCATATTGTCCCATTGCTGGTTGATGTGTGGCCACTAAAACAGAGTGGAAACTGAGCCAAAGTGCCACTAATAACGAGAATGCATTCACTCCAAAAGCTGCCTCACATACTTTAGCATTTTTCAGCAGTTTCTCTGACAGCAGCTTGACAGTGTGCTCGTTTACTGACTGGGGTTGCTGAGAGTCTGCAGACACAGTGGTCTCTCTGAGCAGGACTGCTCTAATGTGGTTTCAAACAGAGATTTTTGAGAAGTATTCATGGACATCAAGAAAGATTCACATTAACATTTTTAAAAAGTACTCAAAAGGTGCAATGCAACATGTTTTGGGTCACATGCATGCCAAAACTGAAAATGTAGTTTTCATGTGCATAAGGCCGCCTTGTATGAGGGTAGCAGGGCTGTATCCTACATTGGCTACACATGCTAGTTAGCAAACAAGCAGAAGCCTACAGTTACCACCTTTTGAACTGTATTGCTGCAGGTGTGTATCTTAAAGGTGGGGTCTGCAGATTTTTTTCTGTCAGTTATTAGTAAATATAAACTGGGCTCCTCCTCCTTGCATCAGCGCATTTCTACTGGAGACTAGAGAGCTGTGCACCTGACTTGGCATGCTAGCAGAAGCTAATCGTAGGGATCCGACACATACCTGGTCAGCAGAAAGCCAACTCGTGCCTCTCTCTAAGAAAGCGAGTGAAAATTGAGCCAAGCTTCACCCTCGTTTAGCAAAATGCTTCATCTATTTGGTGATTTGTTTCATTTGGTTGTGTTTTTCTTTTTCCGTGTAACTTCTGCTATCATTGGCACCTAGGATAGCTTCTCCCACTCAGTATTATCAAAGTCACTTAATCACTGGATACACTGTGATTGGCTGAGGTAACCACACTTACTCTCACCAAACAGACTAAGGAAGGGTTTGAGGCAGAAACAGACACTGACACATGTAGAGGCTTGTAGGAGACGATTGAGCCGGATGTTTTCTGTAAAAGCTGACGTTCAGCAGACTCTACCTTTAAAACAGCTCAATATTGTTCTTAAAATATAAAGATTATGTTTTTTAAATGAAAAATGACATCATTTTTCTTCAGAGCCAGTTTTTTTTTGTTTTGTTTTGTTTTTTTTTTTAAAAAAAAGGTGATTGAATGTGATTAAAAATAAATGTTACAAGAATAAGTTGGTTGTGATGTTTCACTGTCCAGAAAAATGTTCAACATCCATTACACATCCTGGAGGCTTTTATGCTGAAGAAGCACCCGTGGTGCAGGTTTACTTTTAAATACAGATCTTATTTTGTCTTGTTTACTATAAAAGAATTACCATGTTGACTTCATGGGTTAAGTGACTTGTGTAACAAAAGAAAATGTCCAGAGAAAATGAAAAACAAAAGCAGCCATTACATTCTTCAACAGCCTACACAATAATCCTACAACTAAACACACAGTTATAATTTATTCAAGAATGCAAATGTGCTGCAACTCAAACAAAGAAAGGACGCCTCCAACCTTTCGTGTCATGCCATGCATACATCTGTTAAAACCCAGTAATACATGACCCAGGACTACAGCACATTTCTCATCAACAGAGCCATTGTGGTGGAACCCACCTCTCTGATTGCTTCCCCTTTTTTCCCTGCACATTTCTTTCATTTTCTCCAAAGCTGTCCTCTTTTCATTCCTTTGTTTCAAGGCAGCTACTTTAATTACTTTAGCCCCACAATGTGAGCTTTGCATGACAGCTTTCGTTCATCCCTGGCACTGGGGAATATGGGCAGAGATGATTTTTATTAATGATGGGTGGCGAAGAATTGGAGATGACGAAAAGGAGGAAAATGATATGAGACAGAAGGAGGGGAGGAGCTGTCAGTAGCATAGGGGCTGATGAGGCTCAGATCATGGATCAAATGGAGCTCATCCAACCTTTTACCTTCCAGCCCATTATCAATTGTTTATCCGTCCATCGGCATAAATTTCACTTGTGTGAGACTGATTCTTTAAGCTGCACTATGGAAGCCTTTGTACGTTTTACTTGAAATATAAAATACATAAATGGGACAGTGACAAATGAGGGTTGGTATCAAAAACATGCTTTATACTTGTTAAAACACAGATTGAATGTTTTTTTGTTTTGTTTTTTTTAAACCTGTAGATTCTAAGTGGTGCATATCTGTTGGTATCAGTATTTTATACGAAATTTCTACCATTTTTAAACAACTGAAGAATTAGTCCCATTAAATTGTCAAAAGGTGTAACCACAAAAATATTATACAAATATTATATAATTCACCTTCTTACAAGTTATGCAAGCATACTGATGAAACAGGTCATTTGTGGTAAAATAACATCTCAAAGTATATTTAAAATATTTCATTTCTGAACTTTATGATACAGGTTTTGTTGTACCGAGCAAGTCAGTATGCCGTTGACATTTTTTTTTCTCTCCCTTGTGTTGAGTTGGATTAACACAATTTTCAGTTTAATTTCACAGTGTGGTAGATTGCTAGCATAATAGTAAACATTTTGCTCAGTATCAGATTTTTTTTATGACAGACATTGATTACACCAACTGACATTTATCAGTTTTACAAAGTGACCACGTCTTTTACCTGAATACATAAAGTAAACATCAAAACATATAAAAAACTAGGATAAAACTAAAACTGATTTCTAAATTCAGCTGGTGACAGTTTAAGTGGCTGTTGCCTGACTCCAAAGGCCTTGGTGAATATCAGCTAACTGTAGCCCTATAGTGGGTTTGGATCATTTCCCTGATTTCCAGGAAAATCTGATCCCCTGTTTTAGTTTCATGTTTTACATCAACTTGTAGATGATTATTGGGTTAGAAAATAAAAGCTAATTGTCGCTATGCTAAGCAGTTAGCTCTCATATGAAATTAGCTGATCCAACCTACTTTCTCACAAACTTTAAATGGTATGCTAACCTTAACTGGCTCACTGTTAGTTAGCTAGTTCTATGTTACAGAACTAAATTTCTAATGCTTGTGGGGTTTTTTTTTGTGTGTGCTCAAGCAGTTAAATCATTGGCCGTGATGTTCCCATTTGTTGTTAAAGCTACAAATACAACTCTGACTGTTCCCTCCCTCTTTGTTAGCAAGCACTGCTGTCAGTAATAAATCAAAGAATTGCCATGAACACCACCAGAAAGCTAAAACCAGTGGTCATGGCACGAGGTAAGGTGTTACGTTGTAAGATGTTCAGTTAGCTGTGTTTTACTATTTGGTGGTAGCTGTAATAAACACAAATTGTTAGTAGTGTGTTAGCTACTTGCATGTTTCTACAGGGTTACATGCCCTAAGCTATGTCATTAGCATACCCATGTAGCAATAGCCATGTTGCATTTAGCCACGTTTAGTAGTCAAATCTATGAATGTGCATCATGCTGCCAGTTTACAGTTTTGCTACATAGTAGCTTTTTTCACGTGTTTACCACAGCCAATAAATCTAAGGTCAGATAAAAGAGTTGGGTGTGATACACGTTAAGTTCAAAGAAGAAAAAAGAGGAGATATCAGAGATGATAAAATGTATGACTGTTGATTCATTAGAGGCAAAGGATGATTGGTCGTAAAAAAAATATTGTCAATGCAGAAAATATGATGCCTGCTATGGGGCTGGGTTTACAGTCTGTGTTGGTTCCGCAAGTTAGAATTTTTTGAAAGATACACAACATGTATGCATGTGGGCTTCTGCAGACTGTTTCACAAACTGACACTAATCTGAACTTGATGTAAAACTCTAAACATTAGAGCTGCACTCCTCATGCCAGTGCTCAATCCCAGCTTTGAGAAATGGGTTATCAATGGACTGCAGTAATTAGCACATTTAAGCTATGCCAGTGCTGTTAAAGCTATGAAATGCTAACAGATGCCTCAATGTTTGCTAGTGCTATATTGAGCGGGCAAGTGCTGTTCTGAACTCCCTCAGCCAGTGTTGCCAACTTAGCAACTTTGTTGCTATACTAAGTGACTGTTCAGACCCTTTTTTAAAAAAAAAAGCAACCAGTGACCATGATGATGAGTGCTAAGCCCCTCCACATCCAAAACACTCATGCAGACAAGTCCTTCTTGCTTGCAGATCCAGCCAGAGCAGGTGACTACATACATATGAATCACACTCATGTTTCTCTCTTTTACATCAATTTTGCCAGTCCCAAGCCTTGATAAAAGAGGAGGGTTGATATTTTGACATAAAAAAAAAAAGTAATTGACAGAAGAAAGTTTTTGTATTGCTGTAAAAATATGTACATTGTCTTTCTACATATTTTCTGTCTCTCCCACAATGCTATTCCTCTCTCCTACAGCATCCATGACAATTACATTCAAATGTCTTATTATGCAAAATAGGTGATGACATCATTTAGTGATGTTAAGCGACTTTTGGGACAGCCAATAGCGACTGTCTTTACAGTGGAGGTGGCAACACTGCCTGCTACTTGAGGCCTGACCTTCTACACTTTAATTAATTTATAGTCCACAGATGTTGCCTGTGCTGGGTCAAAAACAAGTAGCATCCTTTGCCATGATTGGACTCTGCTTACAGATGAATTTATCCAGAAAAGAAATACTGGCTATAACTTTTAAGTGAAGTTTGATTTAAATAGGACTTGGTAAATATAATTTATTTTTGTGGGCTCTTTTCTTTGAGGGCTTCGAGTATCTATGCCAAAGATAAATATGTTTGCTATTTGACTCAAAAAAAGTTGTCCAATAGCAGCACAAGTAACAGTTCCCATCTATTTGTTGCCGTCCCATCAAACTTTGAGCTCAAGACATCGATTGTTACTGAGGCGAATCCAGAGCATGTTAACAGACAGGAGGTGAGCTCACTTCTCGTCTCCGGCCTTGATACGGTGTGGGCCTCCACAGAGCGTTATCCAGCAGGAGCTAAGTGTTGATCAATGCTGCAAGCAAGGGAGGACTGAGGGTGGGGAGTACAAACAGAGGACAGAAAGGCCACTGCTATCGCTCTTCCATGACGCTGAGGATCTGGATCCGCTGGGCTCCCAGGCTAAATTAAAACAACCGGCATCCCATTGATTCCGGCGCTGACAGGGACCATACATCACCCTACCAGCCAGGGAGAGAGGACAGGAGAAAGAAGAAGCAAGAGGAGGGATAATAGAGAAGCAAAGAACACATTCGGGAAAGAAAATGATAACCAAAATGATAGGAGGAGAAAATAAATAAAAGGAGGGCGAAAGAGGGAGAAAGAGATATCTATAAAAAAGAAACCAGGAGGGAGAAGTAGCTGGTGGAGAGAGCAAAGGGAGCGGGGAAAGAGATGAGATGGCAAACCAGACGTAAGCAATTGTTCACTGACAAGTCAATTTATTTCCCATGCATGGCTGACGATTACTAAGAAGCAGCTAGAACTTTTCGGTGGAGAATTGGAGGTGGAGGAGCGGCAGAAAGACAGTGGTTGAGACTTTTCGTAAACATAAAACTCTTGAGATATGGACAAAGCCAGTTGGAAAAGCTGCAAGTGCAACAGCTAGAGACAACCTGGACTCAGAGAAGGAATTGAATTCTCTTCAGTCCATTCAGTTAAGACTTCTTACCGTATCCCTTTGAATTTAATGACCTCTTATCCCTCAACAGTATCTTCAAACTTCAATTTATCTTGCTGACTTTCTTATTTCAAATCACTTATGCCTCTGGACTCTATGAAAAGAGGTATTTGACATATTGTCTTGGAAATGATAGTGTTACTCAGCTATTGTTCTTCATCACCCAGCCATGATGAGGTATCAGCATTCAAATGAGGTCTTGCAGAAAGAATAAGAGTTTGACCTGCGAGAGGAGCTTGGCGGAGGCTTTGGTTGTGGTGAATTCAACAAGATCCCACAGGAGCCAGGAGTAGAAAAAAAAAAAAACATTGAGTGATGCATAATTGCCCTGCCATCTTGGGTTTGCTGTACAAACTACTGCTTTGAATGCCACACCAACAGCCTGTTTCCCTTTCTTGCTTTTACACAAAATGGCTTTATATAACTTAAAATGCCACAGAAATGCCTCGTAATACATTTAATATGACTCATAAGTTGCAAAATAAGCTTAAAAGCCTTAATTAAATATCCTCTTCTGCTCTCTGCTGATAGTTTGTAATATCATCATCGCTGCCTGAAACTAAAAACTGAACAGGTGTACCAAAAAGCATTGTCTTAGCAGAAACATACTGGCCACCCTCTTATTGGTGAAGTCATGTCATATAATAGAGCTATTTGAACTTTGGATGTGTGCTCTCATTTGCAGGGTTCAAGTCATTTAGGCGCCACAGCTTGCCTGAGCTACGGCATTAAACCTGGGACCAAAAAGCTCCATTAAGGGGTTCTGTGCTTGGCACAGCTCTAGATGAATTCATCTTTAAAGTAATCACAAACACACAATCCAGAGTCTTTTTCCCTTTTAGCAGAGTTACATGTTCTGCTGAGCCGGTCTCAATTACTGCCACTGCCTGAAGATGTTCAGATGAGGTCTGATTAGAAATCATGGTGTCACACAAGAGCAGCCTGTAACTGTGTTTAAATGTATCCCATTTGAGATGGACATAGCAACCTTGATACTTTCCCGTAGCTACTTAACAGGACAGTGAAACTTAAAGCTGTGGATCAAACTACAAGCCTGATCAACTGATACTTGTTTGCTAGCTCCCTGCAAGTGACGTGCAGATTGACACTGAAATATCAATACTTCCAATACCAGCTCTATGTGCTTTAACATTTATCCTAAATCCAGAATATCGATACTGTTGATACTTCAGTCATTTGTGGTCCTGTAAATCATTACTAGGAACACAGTGAAAAGTCACCAAACTGTTGAGAACGTATCTGATTAATACTCCGTTCTGTGGGGACTACTTTTTCTTCCGCCTGGCTCAGTGTGTAATGCCGAAGTGCAGCTGCACCCTGCTCAGTCTGTCACCCACTCTCACGCTGTCACAGGACAGAATGGCAAAGTGCAAAAGAAGTCGTGTGTGAGGCTATTTTAGCTCCACAACAGCCAAGACACTGTTTGTGATATTTTAAGAAAACATGTCTGGACTTGTGGCAACACAGCAAACCTCGTTAAACACTTTGGGTTGAGTCTCAACCAAGAACACGAGGCATTTATGATGAGGGGGACAGAGAAGGAGGAAAGCTCAGCATCAGGTGCTGCTGTGGTGAGACAAACATCTCTGGATGAGTCCTTTGGTTCTACAGGCAGACAACATCCAGGTACAGAGGGAGAAAATGTGGGGTTTTAAGAGTAGCTATTGTTGCTATTGTTTGAATTAATAGATATGGTTATGAAATAAGTAACAAAATAAATACATGCTTCAATAAACAATTGCATGAGTTCATTTAGAGAAATAAAACACATGTCAATGAGATAATCTGGTGAAAAGACTGGATTAATTCAGGTAAGGTTCCCTAAAGAATTAATCATTTAAAGTGGATTACAAACAACAGGTGTCACTAAATTAAAAACAACAATTGCAGTACAAACAGTCATGGTGAGTTAAGATATATATATTATAAAAAATAAAGAAAAAATAACTTTTTATCTACAAAATATATCCATTATTATTTACAACCTGTCTAATTTCTTTGGCGGTTGAATGAAGAATTCAAAATGTAGGTATTGACAAACTTGTGAAATTATTGTGGCATTTATTTATTTAATTAAATATTATACTGGCGATTTCAATTTGCATGATTTGAAATGAGCTCATTTTTTTTTTTATTTTTCCTGACACATTACATGTATTTATACTAAGTATTGGTATCGGAACGGTATCGCCGATACAAGCCTGAATTTTACTCAGGATTGGATCGGAAAGGAAATCAGTGGCATTGAACATCACTACTCCCTGCAGGGTTGAGGCCTTTACCAGGGTTATGACTTGAAAATTGCTTTTCATTGGTTTAATTCTCAGCTGGTTTTTGTTGCTTAATTTCTCAGTTCTTTGCACTTAAGTCCTAGCAACCTACCACTGGACAAGTTAAAAAAAAAAAAGCCAAATTGTTAAAAAAAGGAATTTTTAACATGGCCAAACACAGGATTTCATAATCTGTGTGTTAATTGTGCCAAATTGGTTTTCTGACTGTGGCTTTGTTGGCAACGCTAGCAGAGCAAGCCCTCATTAGACATCGAATCTTAAAACCTAGCTTGTCAAGCTTCTGAGTGGTTACATGCCTCTTGCTGTAAAAAAAAAAGGCCTAAGTACAACTTTTCCTCCTGGTGAGATGCCATCACTCACGTTCGGATCTCTGCTAGAAAAATGACATACCCAAAACAAGTGTGTCTCTGTATCTACAAGATCTATTTGAATCATTCTAGTATCGTAATAAAGGGAATGCTGTGGAGTTTGTTGAGAGGTATCATCATTGGTGTTTATGTCTCTGTCTCATAGAATAAGTGCTTTGTATCATGCAACCTCAAAGGCCCACATTATGGGGACCTAAGGTTTCAAAGGATTAAGCAAAAAGCCATGGCTTTAGCCACGAAATCGAGCTTATGGCAAATTGCTGTGCCTGGCCTGGATTTGATTGAGAAGTTGACTAAACATACCCATCCAAAATACAAGATTCATTAATGCTAATGGCTAATGTTGCTTAATGGCATGATTAGATGTAAGTCCCTTCAGCTTTAGAAGAGTATTTCCAGTGTTAAACTCATTTCATGCAGCTTACTGTATAAACATTAAACCAGCTTAAACACAGACATAAATGTATGCACACAGTCATTAACCCAAGCAGGAGACTTCAATAAGAAAGATTTCCAGGGTCCCCTCTCTTCAGCCCTTATTTAAAGGTCGACTCTGGTTATTTATAGCTGGGTTTTTTAACCTTCCCACCCAAGGTGTGTTGGATCCTGCATTTACCTTTTTTAATGAATATGTCTCATTTCACATGAAAAAAAAGGAGAATGAGATTATTTCTTATTCTCATATATTTGGCTTTTTAGAACATTTAATTGACATCTCCATAGCCACAGACATATATTAGCAGCAGTTAACATGAATATCCTGAGATTCAAGCTCTTTCAAGTAATGAGCAGTTACACAGATTTCAGATGAGGTTTGTACTTTGTGCAGCACTTTTGAAATGTGCAGAATAACCCTCAAATTAGAGCTCACAGATGGAACACACACATCACTTCAACTGCTTCCTGCTAAAAGAGATTTAACCAACCAGCTGGAAAGACCTCTAATTTCACTGATATAGTTGTAGAGGGCACAAGAAGCACTGATCTGACCCAGAGCAGATACTGTCATGACATTCTCTAAAGATAAGATATATAAGAAAAGTGCATATGTGCTAAAGAGTGAAGCTCATTAACTGCAGCAGCGAACAAGAGCTTAACAATCAGAAGAAAAACGGCACAGCACCAACTTGCTAATGGCTGTCAAGCATAAGCTACAAACATTTGTTGAAAATGTTTTTAGTGTGTTTGGTAGAAGCTTTTTGGAGAAGTAACAAAAAGTAAACCATTTAGGCAAAAACGTGTCTTTTTACCAGCAAACCTTGATTAAATGTTCACTGGGGGCCACTTGCTAACCATGTTTTTTCATGAACTTGAGCTTAAAAAGGTTTCTCATTTAAAGTTTGATACAAATTCACAACTGTTCTCACACTGTCAATTATTCCCATATTTCTCAAACTGACAATTTTACGTCTTCATAAGTTGGAGGATTTTGTCATTGGCTATGAAAAAAAATAGTGAATTCTACTCAAATGGTTTTACAAGGGTATGAGACTGCAGACAACACACACAATAATCAAACTGGATTAAAAGTTGCTTCATGCAAGAAGTAGTTCTGAGGCAGTGCTGCTGAAAGTGGACAAGAAGTATGATAACACTGCCATCAGAAAATAATCAGACCAAATATTGCATTACCAAATAATTATTAACCTTTGAATCATGCTTTTATTCTGTATTATTTGCAATATGTGCAGAATCGAGGAACTAACTAGTGATTTTGCAGTCCAATATGTGTAAGCATCAGTAGTAAACCATGACCCCTAGACCTTGGTCCTCTGACCCCTACTTTCTTGGATTTGATGATTATTATTCTGAATCAAAATGAAGAAGCCAAGTTAGCCTTGGGGAGCAAGAAAACAGCATGGGCAGAGTGATCTCTCACCTGTAAAGAACCTGCTCATCCAGCTCTCCCACAGTCTTCATATCCTGACCAGAGACTAAATCAGCAGCTCTGTGATACTTTGTTATGAAGTCAAGTCATATCATGTCAAATTTTACGTGCATGTTCTGAAAGAGGCTAGAAGGCCCTCTTCAACTGTGGTTTAGGAGCAAAAAGTTAAGATGCTGTAAACCCTCAGAACTGCTTGTTCGACTTAACTTCAACTCATCTGAACTTCAGATCAACTCAACTGTTGACATGTTTTACCACAGCAGCAGCTCTCAGACCGCTGGCTGCTGCTTCCCCTACATGACTGAGTGACTGACATGACTTCTCTGCCTAAGTGGTTCACCTCACTTCTGTAAGTATTTCCTTTATTTTAGCAACTGAAAGGGAAAAAGGGGGAGTTGCTTTTATTCCTTATTGTAGCATTGAAGCAGCTGTGAAAAGAGGCAAAATTACAAAGCTGAGTCTAAAAGGAAAGAATTTGGCATAATTGTAGGTAGAAGGGTTAAAAAAAGGACAAATATTTTGTTCATGTTGGTTGTTTTAAGTTTGATATTTTTTATTGTTTTGTTGCGCTTTGATTTTGTTTGTTAGGGGGGTAAAAACAACACTGTTAAGTTTTCAGTCATTACATTAATGATTTTTATTTGCTATCAATATGTATTGTGTCATACGTAATTGTCTTTACATATATATATATATATATATATATATATATATATATATATATATATATATATATATATATATATTTGAATTCTTTACAAAATTGAATTCTTTCTGAAGAATCACCACACCATCATGACGTACACAACACATGTACTTCATAAGCTGAAGACAGACTTATGCACAATACATGACAGCTCTCTTGTCTTACCTTCCACGCAAAACAAACAAAGCTTAATGCAAGCCTACACTCCATACCAGCAAACACACAGCACAGAGATCAACACACATGACAACTATGGCCTTGGCCAACCATGTTTATGGATAACATCGTTAGCACAACAGCCTATTGTGAAAGCAGCCATCACGTAAAACGACAACACATCACACACTGACTAACCAGCAGTTCTACTTTATGTCCACTTGCACAAATAAATCTTGTAAAAAAAAAGTGGCAGCAGCAACCAGAACAAAAAAAAATGTTGTGGCAGGCCTACCTTTAGTGGTTGAATCAGTCATCTCCGACCATGGGTTGGAATCACTGGAGTTGAAAGTTGATAAATTATGCACTTAGTTTGTCTCAGGTGTTGGTCTTCCACTGTTCATGCAGAAATCTGTGTGGAAAGCAGATTTGCAGACTGTCCTTCCTTTTACTTGCGGCTTCCAACTTAAAAAAGTAACAGACTTGAAGGAAAAGCAGAGGCCAGCTTGCGACTGAGGGAGGTCATTGGTGGAGTTTGGACTTGGACTGATTAAGGGCTCCATTTCCTCTCTGTGAGCTTGCTGAAACATCCAAGATTTCCTCAGGTTGATACTCTTTTCTTCAGCTCTGACCTCCTGCTACTCCTCCCAATGAGGCTGAGTTGGCTGCAGAACTTTTGGCTTAAGCCCATTGTTTTAGTCAGTTATCTTCCACAGAGTGACAATTGGTGTAATATCCATCTTCTTACTTCAATGTTCAGTTTTGAATTTTAATCCATGTTAATCAGCAGTTCTGTGGGACTTGGAGGGCAAACATAAATCCCCACAGTGCAGGGGCTTTTCTTGGAGGTCTTCTTTTACTTTATTCCAGCATTTCAAAAATGTCACCATTACAAACCAGACACCCATACAAAGTGTCCTTGAGCAACTGAAAACGTGCTTGTTTGCATTGAATACTCCCCAGTCAAACTACATGGCTACCAACAAGGGTAGAATCAAACAGTCTGTCCAAGCCGTTAAAACAACACAAACACCTAATTTTGCCAGTTTTCAATTTAAAATGCATTATAATTTAACACAATGTTCATTATGCTACAATGAATCTCAAGAGGCAGGTTGTAAACAAAACACAAAGAGAAAAAAAAAAGTTCCATCCTCCCCCACCCAGAGAGTTGGTACAGCCAGGATTGCCAACACCTGGTGGAACTTGAGGCATTCAGGTGCGCATGTAAATCAGAGGAAGTTGAGCTTGGAGAGAAAAATGATTAATATTAGTAAAAAAAAAAAAAAAAAAATATAAAAGAAAAACAGAGTCATGAAACACACGTACAACTCAGTTTGATTGGATCCAACGATTATATCCAAATATATATAGTCTCACAAATGGTAAAGTGAAAGTGATGGGTTTTTTTTTTTCTTGTTCCTCAGAAACTAGTTTTCAAAGTTTCAAAGATAAATAAAGCTAGAATGGATTGCTCTTCAGTTATTTTCTTAACTACAAAGATTGATCTTTTAAGTACACACGTGGGTGTTCAAAATAGATACAGGCTACCACCAGTGCAATACCAAAGTTTAAACCTTGTTGGCTTGGATTTGAAGTGGCTCAAAGAGGACACTGACTAAAGCAGAGCTGGATGAAGTTGGCCTTCAGTTAGCCTGGCGGTTAAAGTATCCACCATATAGAGGTCAGCACAGGTGAGGTCATAGGGGATGCTTGTTTGTCTCCCAGCCACGACCTTTTTGCTGCAAGTCTCTGCCAACTCTCTGCTCCCTACATTTCCTGTATGAATCTCTTCAGCTAGTGAATCAATAAAAGGAAAAAAAAAAAAAAAAAAAAAAAACATGATGTGAATTCATCACTGGAATCAAAGAAAAGTCTTTTTCTGTCTCTTGCAGCCACTGGCCACTCCCATCTGTGTCTGTCTGATGGGAGTCCTTCAGCAAAGGCCTGATGACATCTTTATGTCACACACCAGAGATGCTGCATGCAACCTGAAATTATATAAGTGCATGGTGACGTAGAAGATTTTTATGTGAGTGTTGTGACAATTAGCCTTATAGTTTGGTATTGTTGATTGGCTGGAGGAATTTCCATTGTATCGTGAATGGTTTACTGATACTGACCCCATGATGCGCTTGCTCAATAAGACTAATGTCATTTAAGTACAGACTGTCAAATTGTGAATTCCACAACTGATGAGGAAAGACAGAGAAGAACGCATACAAGATAAAACAAGAGGACAGAAATAAGGTATCCAGTTGATAAGTAGCAGCTGTAAAGTGGTCCTCTAAAGCAAATATATTCATATTCAGGCTGGTATCATCCCCTGGATAAGCACTACATCCAACATCCTATTGGTTTTCCCAGATTATGAAAAGTTTGTTTAACAAAAATGTAAAAGCAGAGCAGATATATCTTTGTATGCGTTTCACTGGCATTCAAAAGCAACTTGAGTGTGGGCACAAAGGCTTAATATGCACAGAAGATCTGGTCAAGTAACACTTACCTGAGTGTAAACATTCAATTTGAGTACAAGCAGGTCACATTTGAGTGGAACTGGCTATTTGGATGCAAGGGCAGTTATTGTCAAATCTGAGCACTGAATCAATGTCATGCTCCGCAGCTGAAATAAAAGGCTTTGCAATAAAAGATGAAACAAAACAAATGTGAGCCTTTGACAGGCTCCAATTACAACAAGTACTTTGTTTTTGTTTAGAACTGTGATCCTCAAAGATAACAAAGTAGATACACAAAAGATTGCACATCCCAGAACAATCAACTTTAGGCATGTATCCCAAGGAGATGAGGTCAAAGTCCTTATCCCATTGTTCAGAAAAGGCTGCGTTTACCAAACAAACCCCTATCTTTTTAGTCCACCATATAGGTACATTATAATCTGATCTCATGAATGGAGGCAAACTTTGCATCTTGTTTAGTTGGTGATCACTGTTGTAGTCACAATATATGGCATGTGAGCTCTGTGTTGAAGAAAATGGGCTGAAGTTGACAGAAACTCTGCAAAGTGAGTTTTAAAGTGCAAAGCTGTAAAAGTGAACTAATCCCTCTGTAAGAGCCTGTTTGACTGACACTTACTCTCTGGTTTAGAGTGTTTGTCAGAGATATGTGTGCATGAGATGCTACAGTGTGTGCATTTGTATATTTTAGTGTCTGAAACACAGGAACGTGCCAGACTGATTTAATTGTACAGCTCCTTTTTTAATGATTAAAACCACGTTTTAAACCCACCTCTCTTCCCTCCTCATCTCCATTCCTCACCTCACGGTCCTGATGCTGCAGTGCTTCCGAACTGCTTCATCTCTCTCATCTTTAACACTCTGCTATTATCTCAGTTGCTTAGTCATGGATATTCTCTGCACACGTTTCCACTTTTCATCAATCTTTTTCTCTCTCTTCAGCTTTTAGTATTTCTCACTTGAGTTCCATTCATGCAGCCTTTCTGTACTTTGGACATATTTTATTGTATTTGTTGGCTTTTACCAATTTCAAAAGCTGAATTTAACTGTTTTGTGCTTAAAGAAGGGGTATTGTGATTTTTATTTGGCTTTATACAGTCTTTTTTATCAATCCTGGTACTACCATTATGTGTTTTAAAGCTAAATAAAAGAAAAGAAAAGAAAAACCTTTTTTTTTTCCCACATGCAAGTGTTTCATTATTTCACCCTTCGTCTAAAACTCTTTGAAACTACTTTCTGACTTTCTGTGTCGCAAATTACAGAATTCTGCTTCGATGCATAGACACAAACACACACACACACACACACACACACATACACACACACACACACACACACACACACACACACACACACACACACACACACACACACACACACACACACACACACACACACAGACGAGCACACACATATATATGACACTGTATAGCAAACAGAGGGTTGGGAAAAATAATGTCACAACGACTGTAGTGGGAACCATTCTACACATATAATAAAGTTTAAAAAAGGCCATATTTGCCCTGCCAAAATGGCCTTGCTTAGACCCAAAACCCAGCTCTGAGAAAACCTGCTGGGGAGACTCCTAAGGACCTCACAGATGTCCCCAAGGTGTATCAGAGCCCTCGGGCGACGTATTGTAGAGTTTCTGCCAGGTAAAAGGTTAAAAAAAAACCTTTCCCCTGCAAAAATGGCCTAGCAAAAAGTCATTTTTTCCGAAAGTTGGACCCAAAAAACTGTTTTCGGAAAACCCACTTGGGACCCTCCTAAAGACTTCACAGATGGGCCCCAGGAATATCTAAGCCCTTTGGATACGACGTGTAGAGTTTCACCTTATATGGTGAAAGGTAAAAAAAAGCCCTTTTTCCCCATGCCAAAATGGCCTGGCAAAAAGGCCTTTTTTTCAGGAAGTTGGACCAGAAGCCAAGGTTTTGATAATACCTACTTTGGATGCTCCAAGGGACCTCGGAGATGGGCCCTAAGAGTATCGGAGCCCAAGGACTATGTCTTGTGGCGTTTTGGCCCATTAGGTGAAAGGTTGAAAAAAAAGGCCCTTTTAACCCATGCCAAAATGGCCTGGCAAAAAGGCCCTTATTCAAGAGGTTGGACCAGAAGCCAGGGTTTTGAGAAAACCTACTTTGGATGCTCCAAGGGACCTCAGAGATGCACCCTAGGAGTATCTGAGGCCTCTGGCTTTTGGCCCATTTGATGAAAGGTAAAGTTATCCCCTGATTTGTAAATGTATAGCACATGAAAAACACTCTGAAATCCTATCTGTGGCAGTAGTCCTCATCAGGCTAATATTTGCAAAAGATTGTCACTTCTCAGGACACATGACTTCCTTTGTATGTATTTACAAGCTCCCTCTGACAGTATGGCTTTGATGCTAACGTTAGCAATTGGTCCGCCAGCTGTATGTTTGACACACTGTTGTACACATAAGTGTAAACAAGGCTAACACTGAGATCTACCTGTGGCAGGTGAACCAGATTATAAAATGTTAACAAAGCCTGAGGTGTTGCCAGGTTTCATTCAGACATTTTCATTGAAGAAGGCACAAGCAGGGTACTAAGGTCCCTTCTGTTGTGTGTCGGACTGATCTGAGGTCAACAATCGCACAGCATTCAATGGATTTGTGAGCAGTAGATATTCTGATATGGTATGGGAATTTACTCAGCTAAAGACTGACAAGGACAACTCTCTAGTGGTACTTGAAGAGCAGTAGTGAGTCTGACATTCCATTTAAATGGGTTAGTATAAGACCAAACCTTCCTGTTAGTCTCCTAATGATATTATCTCTAATGTTATTTGTGACTCTGTTGTGCATGTGTGGGTTTTTTTCTTTTTCTTTTTTCTTTTTTTCTTTTTTCCTTTATGCAGTGGGCTCTACTAATTCTAAATGTGCCCCATGGTCCTTGCTTACACAAATTGCACAATTACATTAAATTAAGGAAATCAGATTATTGCATTGGATGATGTTAAATAAAATAAAAAGAGGTCTTAAAGGTAAGCTGTGTGTATTTGTTCTGCTAAGCTAGCAGAGCAGTGTGTGCGCTCGCTGTTTTGATGGTTTTTCACACTGAAATAATGTCAACCTGTAATCCCCTGTGTGAAATCTAGTCTGTTTTCAGAATAAGAGCCTCTCCTCTAAATGTGCCTCTGCCCTAAGAAAGGGGAGGCTTAACATCTGTCACTGGCTTTAGAATTACAGCTCAAATACATTTAAAAAGATGGTTTGGAAATATTGAAGTCGCAAAGAGATAAATGGTTGCAGACAGGGATGGGTACAAGTTGTCCAGACACACACACATGAAATGATCCTTAACAAATCCATGGCTGCTTTGATGTGGAACAAAGTCTATGTTCGTGCAGACACCAGTGCTTTAAAAACAAAGCATTTTACCCAACCTGAACCTGCTGCAAACCTTAAAACCCACATGCAAACCATACCTTAGTGTGAACAGGACACATGAATGCCCAACAAGTTGTGCATCAAATCAAAACAAATCACAGTCTTAGATACTGATTAATTGTGAAGCAGGTGTGTTGTTACCCTGCTGTTTTAGGCAATGATGTGAGAAGAAAACTGTCATGTTGGATTGTCACGCTTCGCGCAAACAGTGGACATGAATGCACATCCCCAGACAAGAGAGAAAGAGTTCAAAGAAAAGTTTACTTCAGAGGGGAAAAAAAGAAAACGAGAGAAAAACACTTCAAATGGGCAAAGACAGAGGTACAGAAATTGCAAATGCAAAACCCAAGAGCAGGGGGAAAATAATACATGAGGACATCTAACATGAGCCATGAAGGTCTGATTACAGGTAATTCATTCGGGTAAAGGTAAAGAGAAGCAAAGACATAAAAGAAAGAAACAAAGGGATTACACCCTCAAAAATGGATGAATAAATGTTTTTATAGAGTGTCCTCTTTTTTTTTTCATCCCTGGGACCTTGGATCAAACCCCCCGACCTTGTGATTGAGAGGCATGACTGTGGGCACAGATGAAACACATCAGAGAGAAGTAGGTAATCACAGGGCAACAGGAGGTGGAGAAAAAAACGTTAGCAAATGTAAAACAAGGGATCAAACACAAGGATGTTCAGACATGTTAGCCTACAAGAATGGCAAAATAAAAGTTAGTAAAAATGGAAACAACATTTTATCCGTAGGTCACTATTTTTGCAATCTGTGTGTTCCATACAGTCAAAGCTTTTGACACCACACTCCTCTTTAGCCTTGGACATATCGTGTGTATGGTCTCTTAGTACCATCTGCACCCTCTCCTTTTTACGATCCACTGCTTGAACTTGGTCTCACAAGGCCACACAGATCGTTGTTGCTGTATGTGAACTGGAGCACTCATGTGCATGTAGTAATGTCTTTTTCATGTTAAAATCTCCGTCCAGCCACTGGGAAGTCAAAGAAAGCATACTTGGGGCTTACTCTTGTTGTTCATATGTGCAAGGTCAGATTTATGTCACTCATGTTATTGTTCTAAGTGTGTTTAGAAACCATACCCAACGGGACAGGCACAGATTTGTCTAACTCCTCCATCTTTGACCATGAAGAAAGATCTTGAAGTGCAACTAATTAAGAGCATTTGTCTTGAGCAGAAACTTTTTAAGGATCTCCAAAGCCTCTTGTGAATGTACTTTTTTTGGTCATCATGCTCGCAGTTGCCCTGATACTCTGTATTCCTCATCAAGCTCCCATGTGACTGCTTACGTGATTTGTGCAAAAACTCAAGGACGTGTATAACTTTTTCAGATTTCAACAGTTTTGTCAACCTCAGACACTTTAAACCTTCCACACAGGTAATGTAACGTTGACTCAATCAGCCTGCTTGGCTGTGATCAACTCCTCTGTCATCAATAGCAGGCAGCGCCATGGGCTGTTTCTGTCTGATGGAGTTTAATATCATAATATGCAAAAGAAATAAGATAATCTCATTGTTGGTTGATAATTTATTGTATCCAGTGCCTCTGGAAAGAATTAACATTGCTTCAGTTTTTCCACATTTTATCTAACAGCTCCATTTTAAAATGTAATAAATTGATCAATTTAGATTTATTAAAAAATAATAAATAAATACATAAGAGCTCAGGTGCATCCTTTTTCCTCTAATCATCTCTGAGTTTAACTGGAGTCCACCTGTGGTAAATTCAGTTAATTGGATACGATTTGGAAAAGCACACACCTGTCTATATAAGGTCCCATTTGACAGTGCATGTCAGAGCACAAAACCAAGCAGGAAGTCAAAGGAACTGTCTGTAAACATCCAAGACAGGACTGTCTCCAGGCACGATCTGGGGAAGGGTACAGAAAAGTTTCTGCTGCTTTGAAGGTCCCAATGAGCCCAGTGGCCTCCATCATCTATGAATGGAAGAAGTTCAGAACCAACAGGATTCTTCTAAGAGCTGACTACCAGTCCAAAATGAGCAATGAGGGGAGAAGGGCCTTAGTCAGGGACGCGACCAAGAGCCCGATGGTCACTCTGTCAGAGCTCCAGTAGTCCTCTGTGGAGAGAAGAGAACCTTCCAGAAGGACAACCATCTCTGCAGTAATCTACCAATCAGGCCTGCATGGTAGAGTGGTCAGACAGAAGCCACTCCTTAGTAAAAGGCACATGGTAGCCTGCCTGGAATTTGCCAAAAGACACCTGAAGGACCCTCAGATCACGAGAAAGAAAAAGTCTCTGGTCTGTTGAGACAAAGATTGAACCCTCTGGTGTGAGTACCAGGCTTCATGTTTGGAAGAAACCAGGCACTTCTCATCATCTGGACAATACCATCTCTACAGTGAAGCATGGTGGTGTCAGTATCATGCTGTGGGGATGTTTTTCAGCAGCAGGAACTGGGTGAATAGTCAGGATTGAGGGAAAGATGAATTTAGCATTGTACAGAAACATCCTGGTTGAAAACCTGCTCCAGAGCACTTTGGACCTCAGACTGGGGCAATAGTTCATCTATCAGTAGGACAATGACCCTAAACACACAGCCAAGATATCAAAGGAGTGGCTTCAGGACAACTCTGTGAAGGTCCTCGACAGGCCCAGCAAGAGCCAAGGCTTGAATCTGGTCAAACATCTCTGGAGATGTCTGAAAATAGCTGTACAGATACTCCCTAACCTGATGGAGTTTGTGCCTTTATATTGAAAAAAATATATATAGTAAGCCATGTGAATACTTATGTACATCTGATGTTAAAGGGTTTCTTTTGTTTTTTGTTTGTTTTTGTTTTTGTTTTTGTTTTTTGTTTTTCTGATGGGTTTTGGCTCTCGGATCTGGATCTGAGAGCCATCTTTTTGATCTGCAAAAGATTGTTTTTCTTAACGTTCTCAAAGGCCCAACCAGGGACAAGAGTTGGAAACTAGCATTTGCCATAAACTCTGTGCAGTGCATCAGATTCATGGCTTGTTATGACAGTTTGTTATGCAGCATCATCCCAGTGAAATAAATCAAATTCAAATGGCAAAGGGCAAACCACTTGTACGTAAACCCCATACCTACAGATCCAGTATTCTTGATAAAACTGTTAAAAGGGACTAGAGAGGATGTTGAGTTTCTTTGATTGTTTTTGAATTACACACTCAACTTGTTGGCATCAAATAGTTTCTACCATGTGGCTATCAAAGTCTCAAACCCATCCACTGGGAGTCATGCTAACTAACTAAGATGGATTTGTTTACTGAGCCATTTTGATTGTGAAGGTTTTGTCAGGATTGCCAATTTAGGCTTTAATCCAGCTATTGTAAGTCCAGGCTTAAACCTTTAGTCCTGTGGCATTTAGTGGTTTGATGGAAATGGAAATGTGCCAGTGGTCATCACAGTGAAAGCTATTCCAAGGCGCTTGGATGCGACTCCAGGGTGAAACAACAGCACATACCCTCCACCTGGTCCTGTTCTCTCCGAGAGACAGGCGGTATGGTAATGAGAGGAATGAATGGTGAGTTTTCTCTGTGTGTATGTCTATGTGTCCGAGCATGTGTGTGCATATGTACGTGTCCAGCTGCTCTCCTGGCCACCACGGC
Organism: Halichoeres trimaculatus; assembly: GCF_033239565.1. NCBI lineage: Eukaryota > Metazoa > Chordata > Actinopteri > Labriformes > Labridae > Halichoeres > Halichoeres trimaculatus. Next base: position 23,528,615 of record NW_027437192.1, read on the forward strand.
CATTACTGAGCAGTACCGAGCAGCAGAGCATGACACACACCAGCTGGATGTGCACACACCTCCACTGAGAGCGGAGGCCTGTGCCAATGAGACAAGAAGGAAGAGAGGAAGCGAGGAGGGAGAGGAGAAGGAGACAGTGAGGGACAGAGGTGGCACAGCCAAGGGGATAGGAAAGATGAAACAGACTCAGCACTGACAAAGTGAACAATACCAGCACCACAACATGTAGTTGTGTTCACAAATAGATTTTCCAGGCCTCAATGTCAGATTCTGTGTCCGCCTACATGTGGAGCATGTTTGTGTGCAGGTGGACAGCAACACGGGGAACAGTCCCACTGCATGTCATTTTGTCATGGTGACCATCAGAGGAGCCATAAATACAACTGATCTGTTAGGAAACGTGTGCGTGCACGTGTGCCGTGTCACACTGACATATAGAAGCCGCCTTGCGTGTCTGCAGGGCATTTCTCCTCTCACCCTTTTCTTTTCATCTCACTATCATGCAGATTTTCACAGGTGCCCTTGCCAGTGATGAAGAAAAACATTATGCATGTGCACTTAGGGGATGGGGGATTGCAAAAAGATTATTCATACGGCAGAAGATAAATATATTTTCTCTTCTTGCCTCATTCCCTGCTCGAAGCCCCTCTTCCATCTCTCCCTCTCTACCCTCATTTCGTATTCCTGAGTCCAGTCGCATTATTCCTGCTCTCCTCTCCACCCCGCCGCTGTCTGGCCGGCTGACACCGAACGATAGAGCATTCTGTCACGCTGTTTGGAACACACAGAACATCACTTGTCAGCAGAGGGACGACAATGGCTGGCACAGAGCGGCGAGTACGCCGAAAAAGCAAAAACATTCTACCTCAGCCCACTTCTGTCTTTGTTTAAATCCCATTACAGACAGACTGGAGTCGTCTTTTCTTGGCTTAGAGTCAGCGAGTATCTCATTTTGTGTTTTTAAACTTTTTTATATCTTACCCCCAGCAAAAGTCTGAGATGCTAATTCACTCAAGCTGCAGTTATTAAAAGCATCAAATGAATCTAATGTTGTTTGGCCCTAAAAACTTCCAAGAGCCTCTTACCGAAGCCTCTTATATCGATTAACTCTGCAGGCGAGCAGAACATTCAGTGACGAGAAATTTTTCTTTTCAGAGCAATACATTATTGATGCAGTTCAAAAACTAATTTCACTCTGACTAATGCAGACGGCCTCCCTAATATGAACTTGTTTCTCACAGGCGTTAGATCATTTCTGTGCATGTTGTGAGATTGTTATCAGTTTTGAGCAGAATGCAGCCATTGCCACTTAAACTGTTTTGTCACAGTTTATTGATAGCTTTCCCTTACTTTATATCCATAACAAAGCACTTACACTGAACCGCTGAAGAACAGGGGAAGTTGTGCTTGGACACGTCCAACCACCTCTTACTGTCAGAAATGAATTGGCTGTTAAACTTTTTCCGGACTAATTCAATTGAAATCCAAAACTACAAGACAATTACCTTTTTAATTAGATTTTTTCAATAGTCATCCTAATGTGTTCATTGTATAACAGTACTTTAAGCTGTTTTCCAGACTTTAATTAGGAAAAGCACAGGTGTAACTAATTTTATTAATGATGGTTCTGTTCCTTTAAAGTGTCTAGAGTCGTATCAGTGAGCCAGCAGGCATAGACCTGGATCATTAAATCAAAACCTCTAAATGAAATTCAGACAACTTTCATCTCCCTTCAGTGTGAGCTGGGAAGCTAAAACACGGCCTTGATGGGTGCTGACTGGTGGAGCCAAAACATGCACAGAAGTGACCTGATTGGTAGAGAGGCAGGATAAATGTCACTTCTGCTAGTCAAAACAAGCATTTATAAACTATTAATCAGTTGTGAAAGACGTCTCAGGTCCAGCGTCTCAGGAAAGTTCAATGACTCTTGTGTCTGTATTTGTTATATTTCAAGTTGCTGGTCCTACTTGAGTCTGGTAATCTTTAAAAGAAGATGAAGACTGCAGGACAGCAGTCTATCAATTCCCTTTGAAAAAAAAAAAAGACCAAGTACTTTGTTTTCACACACCATGAGGCTAGCCTTTGAGCAGGTGGCCCGTGTTTGAATTCAACCTGTGTTCTCTTTCCTCTTTCCTACATGTCACTATCCATTCTCACTGTGTTTCCTGTTCGGTCCACTGTCCTGTCTTCTAATAAAAGTAAATAAATAAATTTTAAAAAAGTTTCAGACAGTACACTTGTATATGGAGTTAATTTATTGAACAGAGGGGTGTCTAAGACCAATACTGCACCCAGTCACCAGGGGGAGCTCTGGAAGATGTTACTCTGCATAGAATATCTGCTGGTCTGTCCATTTCTTTAATATAACCAACTGTTATGTTCCAATAAAGCTTCAGGTGTGTACTGAGCAAGGAGGCAAAGTCCATAGCAAAAATCAAGTATGATATAGCTGCTGTTTATATATATATATATGTATGTATATATATATATATATATATATATATATATGTATATATATATATATATATATATATATATATATATATATATATATATATATATGTAGGGCTGGTCTGAGTATTTCAGAAACTGCTGACCTACTGGGATTTTTCAAGCACAACCATCTCTAGGGTTTACAGAGAATGGTCCCAAAAAGAGAAAACATCCAGTGAGCGGCAGTTCTGTGGGTGAAAATGCCTTGTTGATGCAAGATGTCAGAGGAGAATAGACAGACTGGTTCCAGCTGATAGAAAGGCAAAAGTAACTCAAATAACCACTGGTTACAATCGAGGTCTGCAGAAGAGCATCTCTGAACACACAACACGTCCAACCTTGAGGCAGATGGGCTACAGCAGCAGAAGACCACACCGGGTGACCCTCCTGTCAGCAGAGAACAGGAAACTGAGGCTACAACTCACACAAGTTCTGAAGGCAAAAGGGGGTCCAACTTGGTACTTGTGTAAAAGCCCTGGAAAAGGGGAGTTTGAATGAATAAGAGAAACACGATGCGCTCCTCAGCTTGTATGTATTTTACTGACTGAGACACCGTCATAGACTTACAGTTACGGCTAACATGCTAAATGCTACGCACAACACGGTCATGAGGCAGTTACACTTCTAACTTTGAGGAAAACACAGGATACTAAATAACCCTCCTGACAACATTATAACCGCTCAAGACAAGACACACAACACTTATCACAAGTCTGTACCTGGAAAAGGGGAGTTTGAATGAATAAGAGAAACACGATGCGCTCCTCAGCTTGTATGTATTTTACTGACTGAGGATGCGCGGTGTCAGCCCCCATCATTCTTTTGCAAATGCGCCCCCTGCTGGTGTCCTCCGAAAGCCACTCTCACACCACTACATTCACAAGACCACAAACATAAAACAAAATACCGAACACAGCAATGAACAAATCTAATGTCTTACTGTTTTTCAACTATTACATACTCCCCCCCAAGGTAGATGTTGTCCCCAACATCAAGACCTTCAATCTGGAACTGAGGTGCATAAATGCAAGGCCACATTCATGAAACATATTTTCATTTACAGGCTGGAACTCTTTTGATACATTCAGTTTCGTCTTAGTCCCGTATTACTGAGTGCATAAACATCACAACGAAATACTTTTCACAGACTGGAACTCTTTTGATACATTCAGTTTCGTCTTGGTCCCGTATTACTGAGTGCATAAACATCACAACGAAATACTTTTCACAGACTGGAACTCTTTTGATACATTCAGTTTCGTCTTGGTCCCGTATTACTGAGTGCATAAACATCACAACGAAATACTTTTCACAGACTGGAACTCTTTTGATACATTCAGTTTGGTATTAGTCCTGTTTTACTGTGTATGTCCTGACCGTGAGTCCTTACTTATTCCATAGTTGTGACTGGCTGTCCACAGTCTATCCTGTGTGACACATCCTGTGTGGTGTTGCGAACATCAAACACTAACACACACAAGAGTTCTCAAAGCCACACATCGCACTTTTTAAACATAGTCTGTCAGTTCACATTCCATACACATAAAGGTGCTGGTCATAAAAAGGCTGCAAAGGTTGTGTCCATGTTTGAGGGCTGACAAAAAGGGACTGTGAAGCAAGACTGTAGCAGGATGGAGTTCCAATTTTGTCATACCTGAAAACCTTGGGCGGCCTGCGCTGTCTTTGAGGCCGTTCAGTCCATGTCTCCATCCTGTTTTCCTGTATGTCATCCACTGAGCAAAGTGTTGCTTCATCGTCATTATCAGGTAGCACAATTTTGTGAACATCCTCACTTTCTTGAAAGTCAGCATCACCCTCATCCATCTGTGGGGGTTCTGGTGCAGATCTGTTTTGTTCTGGTTCTGTCACATTGTCAGTTATTGCAGGAGGCTCCGGTTCTGGCGGCTCAGTAAAGGGCTGAGGTGGCAGGAGACGATAACCGTCCTCACCTTCATCGTCATCTTCGTCAGAGTCTGTCTGAACTTTGTCACTCACTACTGTTTTCCTTTTTGGTTTCACACATGGATTCAATTCAGCCTCAAGTGGCAGGTGATCGCATGGTAAGAGGAGGTTTCGATGCATGATCCTTGACTTTCCTTTACCGTGTTCAGGTCTCAGCTCATACACAGGGATATTTTCCCCCACTTGCCGGACTACAGTATGGATGATGTCTTCCCAATGATTCCTCAATTTTCCAGTTCCACCACGAGGGGTCAAGTTTCGGATCAACACACGATCGCCTGGGTACAATATAGAACTCCTCACTTTGTTATCACAGATCCTCTTGTTTCTCTGAGCAGATTTTTGTGCTCTGTCTCTTGCAATACCATAGGCCTCTTGCATCCCTTGTCTCCACTTTTCAACATATTCACTCTGACTGCAACTTCCTGCTTCAACTGGCAGATTGAATAACATGTCAACAGGTAGTCTTGGAGAACGGCCATACAGCAGGTAGAACGGAGAAAAGCCTGTCACTTCTGTGCGTGTGCAGTTATAAGCAAATATCAGCTTATTTAGGGAGTCTTTCCAGTTCATTTTGTCTTTGTCTGTGAGGGTTTTGAGCATCTGTATCAGTGTACGATTAAAACGTTCTGTCTGACCGTTTCCTTGGGGATGATAAGGAGTTGTTCTTGAGCCGGCCACACTGCTGTGTTTCCGCAGTTGTGTGAAGAGCTGATTCTCAAATTCACCTCCCTGATCGTGGTGAATACGTGTGGGAAATCCAAACTTCAAGGCAAAGTCATTAAATATCTTGTCGGCTACTGTTTTTCCTGACTTTGATGTTGTAGGATATGCCTGTGCGAAACGTGTAAAGTGGTCTACAATCACCAGAATATACTCGTAGCCGCCTTTGCACTTATCAAGGTGAAGGAAGTCAATTGACACAAGTTCGAATGGCTGGGTGGTGACAATGTTTGTGATCGGTGCCCTTGTCTCACGACTTGGTTTTTTCTGTTTCAAGCATGCACAGCCCAATACATACTGTTCTGTTTCACGCTGCATATAGGGCCAGAAAAAACGATCTCTTAATAGTGACAATGTTCTTTCAATGCCTTGGTGTCCCATGCAGTCATGCAGCTCTTTAAAAGCTGTGGTTTTGCATTTTTCTGGCAACACCAGTTGTTTTCTGTGTGCTGTCTTTCTCCAAAGAACTCCACTGTCATCCACCTCCAATTTATCCCATTCTCGTAGGAGACAACGACTCTTTGTACTGAGTTCTTTTAGTTCACGATGAAGGGGTCTTGCTCCTGACCGCCTGCACTGTAAGACTGGTCCAATATGTGAATCACTCATTTGATCTTCCTGTATTTGTGCTGGTGTCAGGGGGACAACTGACTTTTCTTTGGTAGTCAGCAAACTGTTAACAGATATTGCCATTGACCATGCAGCAGTCGACTGTGGCTGTGTTTCTACTGCCTGGGCAGTTGTTTCCACTGCATCATAAGACATTTCCTCTGTGCATTCACTTATCATTCTCTCGATTTCTACTGGCATCCTAGACAAGCTGTCAGCATCTACATTCTCTTTGCCAGGGCGGTATTTTATGGTAAAGTTAAAGTCCGCTAACTCTGCTACCCATCTACTCCCTGTTGCATTTAACTTAGCAGTGGATAACACATAAGTTAAAGGATTGTTGTCGCTGTACACTGTGAAGAAGGGGGCGTAGTACAAGTAGTCGCGGAACTTTTCAGTGATTGCCCACTTAAGAGCAAGAAACCCTAATTTACCTGAATGGAGGTGATAGTTTCTTTCTGCTGTTGACAATGTTCGAGATCCATATGCAATGACACGCAGTTTTCCACCTTGTTGCTGATATAATACAGCTCCTAGTCCTTTGTTGGACGCATCTGTATGAAGAACAAAAGGCTGGGAGAAATCTGGAAAAGCCAAGATAGGGGGTTGAACAAGACAGTCAATGAGTTGCTCTAAGATTTGTTGATGTGAGTCTGTCCACTCTATTGGTGTGTGAGAGGGGACCACTTTTGGGTGTCCTGTTTTGCATGATCTTTTTTCCTGCGTTTGTGTGTTGTGAGTGCCACATATTTCCTTCGTTAGCTGATAAAGGGGACTTGCGATGCGAGAAAAGTCTTTAATGTATTGGCGGTAGTAACTCAAAAGTCCCATGATCTGTCTCAACTCGCCCACTGTTTTTGGTTGCTTTTGCTTCACTGATCTGATGGCATCAGTGTCAGCAGGATCTATTTTGTTTCCTTCTGCCGAGACGATTCTTCCAAGGTAGCGGATTTCAGTTTTGAATAACTCACATTTCTTTGGCTTCAGTTTGACTCCATACTTTCTCAGTCTTTGCAGTACTTCCCTTACATCGTTCACATGGTCCTCAAATGTTTTACTGAACACAAGTGTGTCATCCAAATATGGGACACATATTTTGTCTCTCAGGCCCTCTAAACACTCTTCCATACAGCGTTGGAAGGCTGCTGGAGCATTCATTAGTCCAAATGGGATCCTGGCCCATTCATACAGGCCCCATGGTGTTACAAACGCTGTCAGGTGTTTGCTGTCTTTTTCCATGTACCCCTGGTGGTAAGCCTTCCCTTGATCCAACAGAGAGAACATGGTGTTTCCGCCAAGGCCATCCATGATGTCCTGGACTCTTGGGATTGGTTGTCTGTCAGGATGAGTTTTGAGATTCAGTTCTCGATAGTCTATGCACAAACGTAAAGACCCACATTTCTTTCTGACACAAACTATCGGTGAAGCATAGGATGACTTAGACTTCTCTATCCATCCCTGTGAAATCAAATCCTTCAAATAGTCCTTCATTTCTTCATACAATGGTTTGGGAACTGACATGTAGGTTCGTGCGACTGGCTTAGGATCTTTCAATGAAATTTTCAACTGAAGCCTGTCTATACTACCAATGTCACTGTCTGATCGGGAAAAGGAGCTGGACTCTTCCCTTAGCATCTGACGCACCACCTGTTTCTGACTTTCATCTAGATGGTCCAGATTGACAGGGGGGTCCCAGAGTTCTGTGTTTTCTTCTTGTTCTGAGGTTTGCTGGACTTGAATGTTATTTACATCAACAGGTGAGTGTTCTTTCTTAAATGTGCTAAATGGACACACAGATATGACTGGCTGAGCTGTGCCAATAATTACTCTGCCTGTCAAAGTGATGTTGTGGTCAGTAGGATTTTGTACACTGAGAATGATGTTTGGTTGTGCACCTTTCCTCACCTGAACCAGTGTGTCGCACAAGTCAAGTCCCTCTGGCCACTGCGGGTCATCATCAGGCTCAAAAACTAATGTTGTGTCCTCTTTAAAGGGTTTGGTCTGTATCCTACACTTGACTTGGACAGCAGTGTGGCTTTGGATACTCACTCTCTGACAGGCTGTCCTCACTAAATATTCACTGGTTCGTTCCACGCTCACAGCTTTAATGAATGCCTTGGCTGTTGTTTCCTTGAAGGTTGGAAAAGCTGCCTTCACTGTCTTCAGCAGTTCTTCTTCCTCTCCGTTTCCTGATTTAAGACTGTTAATAATGACTCGTTCAATGACATTGAAGCCGATGATGGGGCGGGGCTGTTGACTTCCTTTCATGACAAGGACAGGGACATGAAGCTGCTCAGAACTAGCTGTTAACCTGAATGTGATTTCAACCCACCCCACATATGGCATCTCTGTCCCATTAGCAGCCTCAATCTGCAGGGGATCATCAGGATCAATAATCTCTGATATGTCTCTCGTCCTGATGTCAGGGAGATTGTGAGCTTTCCATACCTCATCAATAGCTGATACCTGTGAGCCAGTATCCCAGAGCACTTGAGTTTTTCTCCCCTGCAAGAAACAATTGAGGACACATTTCTTTCCCACTAGTTCTGTCACTGTGCGATCCTTTTCTGTGATAATATTTTTTTTCTTGTTAGACGCTATTTTGCATGAATGTTTTTGTTCTTCTTTTGGTTGAGGCTGCGTGCATGGTGTACAGTGTTTCTTATGACTTGGCCAGTGACTGTGCTGACATTCTCTGGAGCAATAACATGCTGTTTTACACACTGAACATCTTTTAAATTTGTTGTCTTTATCCCCTAGTCCACAGCTGCTGCAATTTTGGGACACTTTGACCAATCGGGTTACTCCCTGTCCCTCGGGGGTACCCGATCTCCGTTTAAAGGGGTCTCTCGTGTAAATCTGGACGGTCTCCTAGTCCCTCTGCAACCTGCACGGAAGTGCTCGCTACTCCCACACCTGTAGCAATGCTCGCAAAACTCCTCTCCTCTCTGCTGACATCCAAAACACTTTGGTCGGGGGCGTGTCTGGGGATATCTCTGCGGTGCAAACCTCTGTTGAAACTGTGCTGTTCCTCTCATTAAACGTGGGCCACCAGTAGTGCAATACTCCTGCACTGGTCCAGCTGGCTGACAGAAAGCTGTGGCAGTTTCCTCATTCCAGGCTGGAAAACTTGGCTGGGTGTAGGTGGGAAAACTTGGCTGAGTGTAGGTTGGAGGGTTGGCTGGAGGATTAACTGTGCGATGGACTCCACCATAGCCTGGCTCTTTACCTACTGGATATGGCTGTGGTGTGGTGTCTGTCTTGTGAATGGCCTCCCGGATGTGTGATACCTCTGCCTTGAGGTCCTTTAACAGCATGATGTCTGCTTTGATTTCTTTTAAATCTGACAAGACATCTGAAGGTAACATATGATTGGTTTGTCTAGTTGTGCATTTCTTGTCTTCACTTGTGTTACTAGACTGAACAGCATTGACCCCAGTGTGTCTCTGTGGTGTAGTCTGTCTTTTCTTATCTTGTCTTTCCTTTTCATTAGCGCAGGCCATATTTAACCTCTCCAAAAGCAACTCATCTGTAGTGCTTGGATCAAGCAGGTAAGGTTGCAGGTCTGTTTTGATGTTGTCATTTAGTAAGCCCGTAAGCACTGTATGCATGAACATACTCTGCACAAGTGCAGGGTCATACTTTAAGCTAGACTCAGCTTCCTGTGATGCAAACAATATTTTTTGTCTCAAATCCATAGCTCTAATCAAGAAGTTCTGTGGAATTTCTTTACTATTCTGTACTTCTGTGGTGAGCTGTTTGTAGAGCTCAGTCGCACTTCTCTCTTGATAGTGTGAGCGGAGAATCCTTCTAAGAGTGGGCAGAGACAGATCACTTTTACCTTCAAGGTAGCTCCGCAGCTGCAGTCCTGGAACAATGGCTCTGATGACGGCATCCACAATTTCAGACTCAGGGTAACCTTTGTTCAGACCGTTTTCAATTTGCCGAGCCAAACTTGAGAAGGTTAGTCTGTCCTTTTGACCAGGTTCACCAATCTGGCCAGAAATCTTGTAATCTTTTCGCCATTGTGGGCTGTTGGCATGGTCATAGGTTGTGTGAACTGACACTGTTTCATTGTTGATGACTGCCCTTTTGTTTGTGTTAGCTTGTTCTTGCATTTCAGTTTCTTTTTGAAGTACCAGAAGTTTTAGCTGTTCTATCTCTCCCCTTAATTTCTCTTGTTTCTCATCGCCTTTTGCTTTTTCTGCTGTGTCATCTTTTCCTCTCTTTTGTAATGTTTTTACATAGTCCATTAGGCTCAACAATTCTGCCATACCTCTGTCTTCAAGCTCACTTTGTCCATCGCGTTCAACATGTCTGGTAATATGAGAGACTAGAGCACTACGGGTTTTACCTAGGATATTTTTGCTACTTTCTCCTGATATTCCAAGAAAGTCACATATTTGTATTAACTGGCATGGGGAAAGTTGAAAAAGAGATCCTTTAATTTCAAACTGCAAATCCTCCACCTCGTTACTCATTTTGGCAGGACAGAAAACTTCGAAGTAGTGTGATGCTTATACCAGTGATAATGCTGCTCCTTAGTGGACGATCTTCACCTCAGGAAACACGCTCCCGCTGGCTTGGCTAACACTTTGATCGAAGCTCCTCTTTCTGCCTCTTTGTTTGTGGGGGGACGATTGATATGTGCCGTCTTCCTCTGCTACGGGATATCAACCACACTTCAATCAATCCCAGCGGTGCCTCCAAATGTAAAAGCCCTGGAAAAGGGGAGTTTGAATGAATAAGAGAAACACGATGCGCTCCTCAGCTTGTATGTATTTTACTGACTGAGACACCGTCATAGACTTACAGTTACGGCTAACATGCTAAATGCTACGCACAACACGGTCATGAGGCAGTTACACTTCTAACTTTGAGGAAAACACAGGATACTAAATAACCCTCCTGACAACATTATAACCGCTCAAGACAAGACACACAACACTTATCACAAGTCTGTACCTGGAAAAGGGGAGTTTGAATGAATAAGAGAAACACGATGCGCTCCTCAGCTTGTATGTATTTTACTGACTGAGGATGCGCGGTGTCAGCCCCCATCATTCTTTTGCAAATGCGCCCCCTGCTGGTGTCCTCCGAAAGCCACTCTCACACCACTACATTCACAAGACCACAAACATAAAACAAAATACCGAACACAGCAATGAACAAATCTAATGTCTTACTGTTTTTCAACTATTACACTTGCAAGGTGCATCTGATAAAGTGGCCGGTAAGTGTATGTATAGTATAGTAGATGACTATTTAGCTTTAGTAGCTGAATGTTATCAAGTTAGCGGTTAGCTTTGTCGCCTGTTTCTTAAGACTATTACAGACTCAGCAATGTTGCTAAAGCTGTGTTCAGGGCTAAAGAAAACATAGAAGAAACACATTTCAGCCACTTCAAGAGTTAAAGTCGTTGCTTAAAGACAAAAGTTCCTAAAGTAAAAGAAGGGTGTTGCTTGGAGCTAGATTTAAGCAGCTAAAACTAAATAAACATCCATATTTAGAGTATTTTCTCATCTCCTTCTCTCTTATTTACCTGTTTCCATAACTGCTAGTCTGGAGGTGGGCGAGGCAAGTGCCACCTTCTGTGTCAGTCAGGAGTGTCCTATTTAGGGCAGCTAATTCATCATGGCCTGAGAGCGTACATACGGTACATATAATTACCCCCCAATGCAAACAAGACCCTCACAGTCCCAATGATTTATTGTCGTGTCAGGGGAGAGGAGACACAGAAAGAAGAAAGAGATAGTTATGTGCAGAAGGAGGATATGTGAGGAAGAGCAGGGGTGGAAGTGAAGATGAGGATTTTTGTTAGAGGACAGGTGAAGGTAGAGAGAGTTATGAGACATCTGAGCTGTGATGTAGCTCAACAAATCCTCAGGTTTGACAATATTAATACTGTTTCTGCATGTCAAAGTCAAGGATTTCTCCCTGCACCGCCCTCATCTTTATCCCTCTCAATATATTTAGCAATTTCCTCAAGGCTTCACACATTTCATTTTAGTCATATCCACTACAACTCTCAAAGACAGCAGCTTTGGCACTGCTGGCAGGACGACGTAGCCTCCGCCATTGTTTTCCCAGATGCCCTTTGTGGTGCCTTTTTTTGAAAACGTATCAGTGACTTTTTTTCTTTGGCGGTTTTATTGTACAGCTGAAGGCCGATGAGATAGCTGTACAAGTGAAAAAGACCAAAAAGAAAGAAAGAAAGCAGAGGGAGATGGAGGAGACGAGGGTAACAATGAAAGATTTATGACAGGCATTGAGAGCAGGCGGAGGTTTTATCAGCCTATTATCAACCAAATCGCCCCCACTGAGATGTAGCACATATCCACTCTGTTTTGCGCTCTCTCTGCTCTGTATCCCTGCTCACTTTCTTTCCAGATCAATGCTCACCTCTGCTGCCATCAACATACAAAACCAGACTCTCCTGATCTTACCTCAAACCGCTTACTCTTCTACTTTGTTCCTCTTCACTATTTACTTACCCCTCACCTTTCCTCCTTTCTTCCTCCCCGTCTCCTTGACTCCCCGTCTCCTGCCCACTCGACCCCTGTGCCTCTCTTTTTCCTCCCGCTTATTCTTATCTCTCTGCTCTGATGCCCTCTTCTCCCCCCTTTCTTCTACTTCTACCCACTGTGGAGTACGTTCTGTCTACTTTGCTTACACCGCCTGTTTTCCTCCCAACAGCATGCCTGTAAAGCTCCCCGCTCCGTAACTCGTGAGGGCCCTTAATAAATGGCACTTCTCCCTTACCCAGCCTCACTCTTCACTCCCTTCCAGCCCCCACCCTATTGTGCCTCCTCCTCCTTTGGAGGAAAGCTAGGCACCTAAGGGTGAACGGGTTAATGTTCTGGCAGTTTGAGATACACTTGTGACATTTCAATCCGGCATCTGTTTTTATCGCCGCTGATTTAAGCAGTGCGGGGGTGTTCGTGAAGGAGGGAGTGGAGGGATGAAAGGAGAGATGGAGGGAAGGAGAAACACACGGGATGTTGCAGCTACCCAGAGAGTGTGGACTGTGCATAAGGAGCAGCAGGGGCTGTGGGCCTGCAGTTGTGAGTCAGTTAATACATGGAAGAATATGGTAATGTCGCCCCCAAGTGGCAGGTGGAGGAACTCAAACTGCGGCAGTCCAACAGAGCAAATAATAGCATGAATTCTTCAGGTAGTGGAGACAGAGTGGAGCAAAATGCAAGCATGCTTGAAATAACTTGCTTTTATGTGCACAGTGTATTATAGAGTAATCTGTATGCAACTCAGTGTCCATTATGACCTTTGGAGGAAATAATAAAAGTATGCAAAGAATTGATTAGACTGAAGGAAGCTGCAGAGATGATTACAGAATGAAGCAGAGACTGTCATAGGAGGGAAATAGATAGTGGCTGAGTGAGAAAGGCCAGGTGAGGACAAATGTAGAGCCGAGAGAGAAACACAGCTGAGAGAAAGAACTCTGGACCAAGTGAGAAGAAAGGGAATAAAGGAGAATGGAGAGTCATAGGGGGATAGTTGACTTCCGATGAGCTGAAAGTGATAGAGACAGCAAAGGAAAAGGGGGACAATATGACAGAGTAAGTGAATTAGGTGAACCTGTGCTGCAGATAATGAGCTGTGGGGGGTGGGTTGGAAGGCAGCGAGGACAGATGTGAGATGGAGGGAGAGGTACCTGGATAGTAGGATATAACCACACCACACCGTCACCTGGCGCTTTCACTGAAGTTTTATTTGATATGAATTCAATAAGCGGCAGCAGATCTCCGTGCCCCGGGTGTAATTACCGTCAGAACAGCGGAGGCATTGTGAGCTTCGCCACCACCTAAACGCCTCCTCCCTGCTCGCTTCCAGGTCAGCACTGATCTTGTCTGAGAATGTCAATTATCATCTTAAACACCATCTGAGGAGCAAGGGTAAGAAAAGGGGAGGAGAAGAGTTGAGAACGATGAGGAAAGGGAAGTTAGGGGGGAAATATTTGCAGAGCACTGTAGCTTAAGAATAAGAGGAGGAAAAGTACCAAGGATAAGGCCAGGGGCTAGAATACTAATAGGATCCTCTTTGTTCTTTAACACAAGATAAAAGGAGTAAGAGAAAGACTGAACATACTCTCTGCACAACTTTACTGACTCTCCTGTCATCTCAGACCTTACGTGGCACTGCAAAGGTGAGCTGAGGTGACTGGAGGGGACAGCTCTCCTTTTTAAAGTATATGTGCAGTAATTTGACCACTGAGTCTGATTTGGCTAAGAGATTTGTTTATGTGAAAGAGAAGTAACATGACTCTCACTTTCTAGTTGCTTAAATGCTATTTTCATGAAGGGAGTTGATATTTTGTGTGGTTAAGTGAAAAGAAAAAGCTAGCAAGAGTAGCAGGTCAGGGTTGTCATAAGCCATATAGTGCAGCTATTTAACACACACTTGTCCCTCATTTGAGTCACAGTTAAAGCTTACAATGAATATAAAAGTACTGGTTAATAAGCTGGTTGAGTCAGTGAGTCTCCAAGAAATTTGAATTTCTGTAAAATTAATTTGAAGCTACTGCCAGTTAGCTTAGCTTATGCCAGAAAGCCACCACAGCCAACTTGGCTCTGACAGACACCAACAAAATACGCCTACAAGCTCCCATGAAGTTCATTAATTCACACCGTGTAAACCGTTTGTTTAATCCACACACATACTGAATAAACAAACAACATGTTGTAGTTTTGTCAAGGGTCAGACTGTTATTCCAATAACTTCTCAAGTCTTCTTGCTGAGCTAAGCTTCTAGCTTCATGTTTTCCCTTATAGACAAGGGAAGTTGCATCCATGCAGTTCTTGGCAAGAAAGAAAATCAGAGTGTTTTGCAAAAAAGTTTAAGAGATAGAAGAAAAAAAAAAAGAGTCAAAATGTTGACTTTAATATTTGGAATGAAAAAAAGGAAATGTGGTAAAATTTTGGTTGATTAGTTCTAAAGATTTCACTTCCTCATTGTTCATTGTGTATGCAGATGATATGCAACTGTATGTGTGTCCTTCATCACTCATTTCTTTTGCTGACTCATTGCCAGCTCTTTGGTTTTGTTTATTATCTTTTTTTAATTTTCCACCATATATATATATATATATATATATATATATATATATATATATATATATATATATATATATATATATATATATATATATACAAGTAAAGTCATAGCTCAACGGGGATAGCTAGCTAATGCCTGTGAGCTAACACTAGCTAGCTTGTCTCTGCAAATCCATAATAACATTGTTTCAAAACTTCCTTTCCAAACCATCCATTCCACTTCTTGATAAACAACAGCAGTGAGAAACAGACTAACTTGTGGTTTTGGAGCTCCAGGTGAACTTGTGGATGTCTTATGCTCAAGGATCTCATAAGTCGGTCAAGCCGAGTGCTGCATCATGTGCAAGTAATATGCAAGTGAAATAGAAAATTAAAATAGTCATTGAAACTAAAATGAATAACTTTTAAACACCATTGAAGCCATTACCTGTTTTGATGCCATCATTTGTTCTGTAATGAACGTTTTCCAATGCCAAATTTGTTTCTTTTCTCAGTTTCAGAGTGTGTTTTCAATGCAAAATTGTATCAATAATACCAAACAACAAAAGTCAGTGTTTTTGCTCCATAAAAATTGGAATTGGTTATTGGTATTTTAGCATAGGGTTTTTCTTTACTCTTATTTTAACTGGGAAGACAAACAAACCCATAGGTACTTCATTAAACCCAACCAAAAGAGAAGAATCAAATGTTTAGAGCAGATGTTGTCATCCGGCAGAGTGGCTGCTTCAGACTGTGTTCTCATTTGAGCTTCTTTAGTATGCCTCCAGACTCCTTGCTTGACCTCACCCTACACCTTCCTTTCACTGAATTTGGGGACACTGTGTCCCACGATTTCAGTATCTCTCAGAAAGTGACATTTCACGCCAGGCTCACACAAAAATCGCAGCCAAATGTGTGAAGGTGAGAGTCTGAACTTCTCTCTCTCATCTGTCTCTTTTCATTTCATCTCCCTCTTTTCAGTCTTTACAAAAGTGCTTCTGTATTCCTGGCTTTTTATTTTTAAATATAAGCGGCACTGTGAAGTCTTTCAGGAGATGCTGTCTGATCAGCTCTGTCTGAAGCTCTTTTTCTGGCATAAACAAGTCACGAGAAAAACTGTGGGTCTTTGTTAATATTTTGCTCTTCTGGTTTTGCTATAATGTATTTTTGTCTGCCGTGTTTTCACTGCATAACTTACATTTTGCTCTTTTTAGTGTCGAGGCATTAAAACTGTAGTTTAGTTCTGACGATTTCACTTCCTTTATGCATCTGTTCTTTGATAACAGGCTCATTGTGTATGCAGATGATATGCAACTGTATGTGTGTCCTTCACCACTCTGAATTTCTTTTGCTGACTCATTGCCAGCCCTTTTGTTTGGTTTATCATCATTCTGTCATTATTTTCCATCAATCTACCTTCATTCAAAGCATCAAGGTTGATTCTCTTTGTCTTTTGACAGAGTGCCTTCACACAGCAGGGCCTGTCAGCCTTGATAATGCCTTCAAACTGTGTGTGCGCGTGTGTGTTTACACTGATTGTGCAGAGTCTAGATTCACTGCTGCATGTGCTAATAATTCTTCTGAGCATATGTGCTGATAAAACATGCACATACTGAATATCCTTTTGCACCGTATGGCCAGCTCCCAGGAAGGGTTTCATTATGAAAACATGTGATTTCATCTTGTGCATGTTGTTTAATTTAAGCAACAGGATCTCTAAGACACTTCTTGCCCAATGGTAGAAACACGCATGCATTACAGATAAGTGTAGCCCAAGTGTAATGTATGTCTGTATCCATTTGGCCAAGCATCCGTCACTGGCTTGGTCCTCTCAACATTGCAACCACAAAGAGAAACCCACTCATCTCCCCTGTTTCTTTCCCCTCACTCCCTTTGCATCTCTTCCACAACCCAACTCCCACCTCTTTGGTGGGTGCCGGTGCCGGTGGGAGGGGTCCGCCCTTGATCTGCACTCAGAACAAACAGCCTGGTAAACATCATGAAACATTTAGAGGAGGCAGAGCAGCCTTCCCTCTAATTCACACTGGCAACCCCGGAGATGCACAGAAACAGCTGCTCCCCGAAGCTCGCCCCTGCAGAGGGGTTTGAGCTAATACACACACATGTGTACTTCATACGCTCCAACATGATGTGGGAATTCAGACACGAGCAAGACTGGGGAGTATTTGTGGTGTTAATATATGCTGATAAGGAAGAATTTAACATGTTGCACCGCGGCAAAGATTTGAAAAAGAAAAAAAATCTCTGCAGAAGAAGTCAAAGTGTTGGGATTAACATGTTTAGTAAATGCCTCGTCGGGAAGTGGAACAAATGAATGGATTACAATCACGACTTGCTCAGCATGAGGCCTGAGTTAATGCCTTGTACGACACAAAGCCTCTTCACTGATTCCCTTTAACTTTGCCACGCAAGACTATCTCATGTTCACCGTCTGAAGTCGTTTGTAAAACTGGATTACTCTGATCGGATAATTGTAGCACATGCTGCCTGGAGATCTCACCTGGAAAGATCTCAACTCAGATTTTCCACCTTCCTAAAGCCCAGCGGGCCGTAACGTGTTTCAAGAGCATCTTCTCCTTCTGCTTGTGGCATCCGGTGAAAATTCAAGTGTGCTGTTCCCCCCCAAAAAGCAGGCTCTGTTGCTGCATTTGCCCAAAATCAATAAGTTGATCACCTGCAAAATACATTTTTTCCTAAGGACACACATCTTGGGCCAGTGGACTCTTTGCTCTCCTTTCTGTCCTGTCTTTTCACTGTGAAATATCCATTAAAATCAATGAATAATGAATTAAGGCGTGCAGCCTCTTACTCCCTTTAATAAAATGTAGCAAGCGGAACAGCTTATTCAGTAATGTCACGCATAATTAGCCGTGCTGCCTAGACCACCTTCATGCAGTAATCTTTCGAGACCTGACCTGCATTCTGTTTCGAGTCCCCCCCTCTTCCCTTATCCTTTCACTCATCTCGCCTATCCTCCTCTGTTTCTCTCCCTGCATCTCTTTTCTCTTCTTTTTCGACTTGTTTTTCGTGCTAAGATCACAAACACTGGAAAATCTCTTCGAGTGAGCAGCAGCTCATACATTCACATGCATGCACATACTCTGTTCTCAGCTCTCAGATGAAAAACAACAAACAAGCGTGAGTGGGGGAGCACTTGCCATGATAATAGGCCCCCCGTGCTGTGCAGACTCCCATGTGGTGTGGCAAATTATTGGCTCAGTAAATGTGTGAAAGTGTACGTACCTGGGCTGGCGCGCCATATCAAGACTGCAAAATCTCTTTTCAAAGCAAAACATTTGAAAGATTTCAAAAATCTGAAATGAAACAGAGTAAATAACTTTTATTGTGCATCAGTCGACCATTGCAGCAGTCCTGTGTGGGCCCCAGTGTAAGCCACAGTGCGGCAGCTACTTACACTACGATCAATACTACTAGGCCCTGTTAGGAGGGAATCGATCAGCTTCAGACTTGATGTGGAACAGTCTCCTTCTCTCTTAATATCTCTCTTTCTCTGTCTTTCTCCATGTGCCCCTCCCAGTTCTTTGTCTCACACCATCATTGATCTCAGGCGATTATAGTGACCATATCAGCTCTGCAGGGGTGGAGAGGTCAACACTAAACCTCCTCAGAGACTCTTAATGACAATTGAGAGAAGAAGGTGGTCTTTGTGTCAGGCGTGCTAACCTGAATGAATCTGCCGGAGCATGTTACACACACAAAAAGACACACTTCCCCTTTGTACGGAAAAGCTACCGTTCACAGCTGACTCTGCAAAGCCTTCAAGTTGAAAATATCACCCTCCAACCTCCCAGCAGCAGAAGGGTTGGGCTGACGCTTTAGTTCCCCACGGCAGGGTCTAGTTAATCTAAACTAATTGCGAGGACCACCGATGCATGAGAAAGAGAGAGAAAGAGCGGATGTGAGGGAGAGTTCATGCAGATGGATTCCAAATTAAGAGGACTTCTGCTGCCAGGACTTTCCTGCACCTTCATGAAAGAAATGCAAAGAGATGGAGTCAACGTTTTCCAAAACTGAATGTGTTTCAGTCAGGTGAGGAAAGCTGCTGCGGAACCAAGAGAAGAGAGCAGGAACTGACTAAAAGTGAAACAGGATGGCAGCTGTTTTCTTCAAACCAAAGGAACTCTCCAAGAACTTTTACTTCTACTGTGTGTATAGATTAAAAATAATTACCCATCCAACCCCACCCATCCCATCTTCCACAGCTTACATGGGTCGCGGCTGCAGCAATGTCATCAGCCAAGACCAGTGGCCCCTGTCCCCAGACTCTTCCACCATCTCCTCTGGGGTGATACAATGGAGTTCCACAGCCTGAAAAGACATATAGGCCCCGTTTACACGACAACATTTCATCTGAAAACGCTAAAATGCAGTGAAAAAAAAAATGTGTTTGCATGAAAATGCAGAGGGACTAAAAACGATGTAGTAAGCATGCCAGGCCTTTAGTAGGCGCTACAACTGTCTTGTCCAGAAGCCACTTTTTGTGGATCTCCACCAAGGTAGAGTTGGATGCAATCTAGGGGTGCATCCGAATAGCCCTTTTTTGATAAGGAACCTTCCTAACTGAAAAAATGACCCAGAAGCATTTAAGCGTCGGCCATGATAAGTGCTGTTCGAATTCTCCAAAAGTTAAGGAAAGGAGGGTTGTTGCTTCCTTTAATATCTTCTTTACCTTAGGAAACACCGGACCACCCTTTTCAAAAGGAAAGATGAAGAAGCGCCCCATAATGCCTTGCAGCAAGTGACGCGTATAAATACGGCTCCTGTCAAAAGTTTACGGAAACTTACGATGAAGAAGAGACAGAAATTATTTGAGTACTTGTTGCTTTTCTAACATTTACCATCATGTGTCTGCCTGAATGTGTTTATTGTGTTCATGATGTATGAATGTCAAAAAGGTTTATAACCCGAAACGTTTGGTTGCAATTACGAACTGAAATGATGAATCACTAGTGATAGAAGTAATAACGTTTATTAAAATCAATAAAAGAAGGACAAATCAGGAATTTTACAATATTCATATATAATAAATTCAAACAATGTTCATAATGATATATGTGAATGAAACAGGGGGTATAGTGTTTCTGACAGTCTGCTGTATTATCCAAGACAGTCCTCTTGTGTTATCAGGCTTCAGATTGTCAACATTTATAGATGCTTTCACGAAGCTCAGAGCTGTGAGCAGGAAACACACACTGCATGACCAAAGACAAAACACCATCACAGGTAAATCCTCTGATCATGGATTGTTGATGTTAACCGGTCACGAAACGACCCTGTGAGATAAGGCAAGGGACAAATGCGCTTCTTGTAGTTCATTTTCAGAACATTGTAGTTCGTCGTGGCTTACCTACGTCACAAGTAGTTGTCGTCACATAAATGTGACATCAAAGTGAAAGTGCAGTCAAATTCCTCTTTGGCCGCAGTTCTCCTTTCCTCTCATCTTTTCCCCTCCTTCCCTTGACCCTGTGATGTTTTTTATCCGGGTTAAGGTAAAGTGGATAGGAAAGGACTTAGGAAGGACTTAGGAAGGACTTTTCGGATCCACCCTAGACCTTTTGGTCACTACCCACAGCTCGTGGCCATAGATGAGGGTAGGAACATAGATTGACCGATAAATTCCGAGCCTTGCCTTCTGGTACAACTGTCTCTTCACACAATGAACTGGTATAGCATCTGCATCACTGCCAGTGTTGCCTTGACCCATCTGTCAATCTCTTGCTCCATCTTGCCCTCACTCATGAACAAGACCCCGAGAAACTTGAACTCCTCCATTTGGGGCAAAGATTCTCTCTCAACCTTGAGTGGGCAACCCACCCTTTTCCTACTGAGAACCATGGCCTTAGACTTGGAGGTGCTGACCTTCCTCCCCGCTGCTTCACACTTGGCAGCAAACCACCCCAGTGCTATCTGGAGGTCAGAGTTCAGTGAGGCCAATAGGACTGCATCATCTGCAAAAAGCAGAGATGGGATCCTGAGACCCCCGATCCTGATCTCCCTCTGCCACTTTTCTGTGCCTGGAAATCCTGTCCATAAAAGTAATGCACAGAATCAGTGACAAAGGGCAGCCCTGGTGGAGTCCAACTCTGACTGGGAATAAGTTCGACTTACTGTTGGCACTGTCGATAGTTTCATGATATTCATTTGTGATATATAGATAGGCTTCATTGCTATTGCACACAATTTAAACCTCCCTTTCAAGTCTTTACTGCTCTTTGTTGACATCCATTCATACAAGGTAACAGTTGAACAACATGAAAAGTGGACTTGGGCTCATGTTGCCCACAAATGTGACTTCAGGAAATTGAACTCTGGGACTTGTGCACAGTCTTTTTTATTTTCTAATTTCGCACATTAACTTAACAAACTGAATGTCATTGGCTCCTGTGATGTTTAACCTCCTACATCTGGTGCTCTAGCTATCACACTCCACAGGTGACGCCACTGCAAGCATAGCATCTGCTGCTGCTACGGTACTGTTTACCACATACAGGGAACACCTGGGCAAGATACCTGAGAATTTTTACCTGATATTCAATGCTTATTTTTTTCAGCTGCAAATTATTTATGTCTGAGCACCTTAACCTACAGCATGTATTGGTGTTTGCACGTCTTAGTGTGGCTTTGCATGTCTGCATTTCTACCACTGGTCACTAGAAATGGGCACTTGTAGTGTTTGCAAAATGCAGCATTTTCCTTGCCTGTTACTTTATATAAGTAAGCCTACCTGATCTAGCACTGCAAGTCCTGTGAGAGTGATAAACTGGGCTGGCTAAGCAACAGACTTACTCTGAGATTAATGGGCACATATAGAGAAAATCAGTGCTTTGACTTGTGGTGAATTAGGGACTAAAGGTTGACATATAAACTTATACTTCAGTGTTGCAAAGATGATGCATTTTTTTTTGGTAATGAAGTTGGTTCAAACCCAGTCCTAGACTGCTGTAAATGAGAACATGACTGTTTCATAAACATTTGTTGCAGCTTGGGACATGGAGCTTGAGAACTTGAAATCTTAAAATGGTCCCAGTCAAACCAAGACATATGGCCCCACATTGATAAAGTGGGGTATGATAAAGATCAGATATAAAGATAGCATCTGAAGTAGGGTAAAACACAACTGCTGTTTTATAACAGGGGAAGTTGCAGGTGTCAGGGAAGGATTCAGGAAAAAGTTGTGTCAGTATGAGACCTGCCCATCTCTACAAGCCTCTTGACTTCTCAACATTCACAAGTTGTCATTTGTTGATGTGTTTGCAACTACCTCAAAGTCTTGATTCTATCCAATTCACTTTGTAATTGCAGCTCTGCACATTTCTGCTTCTCACACCTCCAGGAAGATACTTAACTTCATGTCATTGCCTCGTCATGTTTTCATCTGTCAGCGGCTTCATTGTTAGCAAACACATCATTCTGCACTGGTCTTGTTTGTGCTCAACTCATCCCTTTGGCTTCCAGTATGTTTTGCTCCTCCTTGCGGCTGTTGCTTACTTTTGTATTAAGCCTGTGAGCAAAGTCATGACACTGCAGTGGAGGAACATGCACTAATGCTGATGGAGCACAATGTTGTGTTGATGAAATGCTCATAATGTAATGTGATGTGTTTGACTGAAATACTTTTAGCGACATTTTTGTTAGCTCAAAGGTTCACGACATGTAGTGCTTACAGAAACAAATCACAAATTGTGTGTTTTTCTTTATACTGACACAATAGTAATATATTTGGAGTGTGGGTTGAAAATAATATGATCAGTACATTTTCCTTTTTTAGTGAACAGTTTTATAATGAACTAACTTACTATGAAGGTAGCAACAGTCCTGATAAAACTGTAAGGCAGCAGAATTGTCAGCTTTTGTCTGATTATTTAGCAAATAAATGGTCTGGAATAATTTGGTTCACAGGCACAGTGTTTACATTTCTTTGAACATTCAAAAGTGGGAGAGAACATCTGGATTGCTGCTGAGACTGCTCTCGATTGTAGACTAAAATATAAACATGGTTTTAGCCTGTACGACATAAGCAATTGGTTTCTACAGAGGTGCAAAAAAAGCTTGATGATGGATGTTGTTATATTAGACATGCTGTGTAAACCTAAACCCTGGTACCTCATGCTCACTACAGTGAAATCACCTAGACCCCTGATTATGCAAACTCAATGAATGTAATGGATTGAATAGAAGACCATGTTTAACATCTGAAGTACATCAGATGTGTCTGCAGTGTGTCTCTCATGCCTCAGCAAATGGATAAAATAGGCTTTCATACAAGTCAGTGTGTCAACTTACACTGGATCCATTCTGTTGCAGTATGTCTGCATGGCTGGTCTGTCATGTTCCAGGTAGCCGACCCGTTCCAACCAGCAGCGTTCAGTCATTAGCCAGTATAGGCACAGACTAACCGGAGTTATTCAACTGACATCTCCCACTGTGGTAAACAAAGTCATTACCTGTTCCACAGAAACTCAGCTGTCTCTGTCTTCAGTCCCAAATCCCTCTGCAGCTTTTTCCACCAGTCGTACATTTATCCAATATTCAGTCTCTGTTGGCACCTGTATCGCTCATAATTCTTCCTTGCTTCAGCCTTTTCCTTGAAATTTTTCTGTTTTCTTCCCTTCCCCGTGGAGGGTAACAGAAACAGCTTCCTGGTCTCTTTTGGTCTCCTCTGGCTCCATGACGCTTAGGTAGCTGAGCAGCTAGCTGACGTGAGAGGGGTAGTGGGGAAGGATGAGGTGGGACCATGGGCATGACAGTGCAAAGCAAGGGAGAAATGGGACTGGATGGACTCACGGACCAATCCGGATTGGTCAACTAGTATGCAGCTTTGCAGCGGATATACTGAGTGGATTTTTTTCGTTCTTTTTGGTCTTTATATTGTGTAGATTGGACCATAAGACCATAACAGCCCTATAAACGGTGTTATCAAGATGTACAAAGCTTCCAAATAGTACACCATAGCATTAAGGTACACATGAACAACCTTCAGATTTCTTGACTTGAAACACTTTATCGATTGCTATCACAACATGGCTGTTCTGTTTGACATCTTACAATGTTTGCAGACAATCAGGCTAGGTGTTTATGCACATCCACCAGATGTATCTGAGTAAAATAAGCATGCACACCAAAGCAACCTCACTGAAGTTCTTTTCTTGATTTTGCTCGCAGGGACCAAAACTTCAGCCATTATTTTGCATCAAACATGTTAATGCAATCAGTGAATCCACAATCTGATTAGAGACTTTAAAAAGAATCCATTTCCATCAAAAAGATTAAGAAATAATGGTAACTAAATCTGAGGATTTAAATTAGCTTTGCCCTGTGTTGATCCCAGAACAATACAACTTTCCTGAGACTAAGAGACGAGAAGACACAGATAAAAAGATCAGAAACAGATGCTGGCTTTCCAGATAAAAAGTAAAAGAGAGCATCCCTCCACACAGGGCTGATGTTTTAGGTTAGGGAAAGAGGCTAATCAGGGTTTTATTTGTTTTTTCTCCCAAGCATTCGACCACCTTAATGAACTCTAAACGCCTTCGGCAGAAGCAGCATGATACCTCAGTTTACCTGCCCTGCAGGCTGCTTTTGTCAGAACTGCGGCAGATTTATTCAACAACTTGTCAGCCACAAAAATAACAATTTCTGAACTTGCTTTGCTTCTTTTGTTTTCACTGTGGCCGTATTTGCTTGTAAAATGAAAGGAGAGAAAATATAGCGTGCTAGTCTGTCTAACCCACTTTCAAATCCTGTCTGTTACGCCCTGACACACAGCAGTCAGACTGAAATGGAAAGGCACGACAACACAAAGAACGGCAAAGGAAGCTTTGCTTTACTGACAACACAGAGCAAATAAATAAATGTTTGACGGGTTGCTTTCTTTGATGCAATTTCACGTACTTCAGATCTGATTTACTAGGATATAAACACAGGTCATGCAAGTAACCTCAGCATTTAATAATGTTTATGATGTTTTACAAATTTTTGGAGAGGGATTCATTCTTTCTCTTATTATGGGTATTACTGCAGAGGAAACAGAGGAGTGATTGTGATGTGCTGCATGGTGACAGAACAGGGACATGGAGTTTGTCTTTCTGAGGACTTGATGCATGGTGCTCAGTTTAAACCGGCCATGTGTTTATCATGTCCCTAAAGGAGGACAGCTGTGCTCTCATCCCTCTCAGCTAAAACCTCGCACAGGATGCATCATTAAGGTGAAGACTTGAAGTGAACCTGCTTTGTATCAGCAGACCTGCTGCTAACATGCTAGCCTGCTCCAAACAACAAAACCTATTCTAATGATCTCTCAGAACGTTGGAAGTTTTATTGCGTGTTGAAGCCAATTAGCAATGGATGTGGTGGATTACTGTTGAGATAACGAGCCTGGAAGGGACGGCGTGGGGCCGCCGTCTGAGGCCTATGTTAATGAGCCAGTGCTTTTATTAAACCTGCCACCATGGGCTGTCAGATGTTTCCTGAACTCCTGGTGTGCTTCATCTACCTGGCGGACAGTTCGATTAGCCTAAAAGCAGCAGACTCAGGGCTGATTTACTTTCTTCCACCTGTTATCCTAGAAATGTTAACCAGGGGCTTGTTGTACATCTATATGACTTCAAATTACATGCATAAAAGCTGCTTTACACATACACTCTTTGCCAACAAATATAACTTTTGCAGGCATTTAAAAAGCCTGTTGGATCTCTATTGGATTTATGGATCAGATATCCCAGACAAGCATATGGCAGACACAGCACTGGGGTTACAGCTGAGATACATAACTCTGATATTGCTCATATTGATTTGGTTATAAACACCTCGTGAGTGTGTGTGAGAGCATGCGCAGCATGAAGCATGCTGATATTGATTCACCTGGACACTTGCTGTGGTATGTGTTTCCTGTGTGCTTTATAGCCTGCTGTAATTAGCTGCAGAGCCACTGGAGGACATGCAGATGCCTCTCTTTCGTCTTTGTTTTGTCTAGTTAAATTCATTTTCATGGCAATATAGTTCTGCATCTGCAGTCAGTGCTTTTCCTTTGCCAAGATGTGTGACTACACACATTGTCAGTGTAGCTCTTATTGCGTGTGTTTCCTCTCTTCACCAGGGTTAACTATCAGAGCCGATAAACAGAGTGGAAAAAAGTCTGGGGCGATGCTAAATGGTAATATGTATTCCAGGTGTGTCTCCGTAATCTCTTAAAGTGCAGTTTTGCATCTGAAAGCAGATTGCATGCCCATGCAGCTCCCTGGCAATTAGGAGGCAAGTGTCAACAGTCAACCTTGGCCAAGTCTTAATGCTCCTTTGGCCGTCTCCAGCCCTTGAACTAACGACATCACTTCCTGAGTCCTCGGGGGGGAGGGAAGTGAAGAGGCATTTTTGGCCGAGCGGCTTGGCTCCATCGCACATCAGACAGAACAAATCGATTAACTTCGAGCGCTGATGGAAAGCAATACACCTCAGAGAGAAGTTGCTTTGCAGTCGTGACAAGGTACCAGCAGAAGTATTAATGATAATGATCCTGAAACAAAGTAGTCTGTTTCTGCTGGATCAAAGCTAGCTCTCAACAAACTGCCCAGCCAATACTGGACGAGGAAAGAGCTGCACAAGGAAAGAAAAGGTCCAAGAGAAATATTACATTTATAGACAAAAAGCTACTTCCTATGAGCTCCACTTCATAAAAGAGAGAAACTAAATTAAGTTAAACTAATTATGCGCTTTCCCTGAGTCAGTATCTTCAGCAGAAGTTAATATTCTCTCACAGTAGGCCAAATAAAAAAGAGGGTTTTAATTTCCGCAATGCTTTTGTTTATGTCTGCTGGAGTAATTAAATTCCCGTCAGCTTTTTACTTTGCCTTTAGTGCTAATTAGAAAATATTAGCATGCTAAAAAGCTAATCAAGAGGGCAAACATATCTGCTAATCATCAGCATTTTAGGACTGTCATTGTTAGCATAATGCCAAGCTAGCATTAGCATAATATTTCAGCCTCAAGGAGCAGCTCCTGAAGCATTCAAGGTATTGTTTAAGCTCAAGTGGTGACAAGGAAGGAAAAACTTTAGCACTGAGTGAGAGTAGCTGTACCTGTAACTGAATTTAAATAAACAATCACTCCCTGTTGAATTTAACTGTTTAATATTAGCCTAAATCACAGTCCTGTGGTATTAGAGGAGGATATTGGCGTGTATTTCCTCTGGTGTGGCAGTAATAAGGATATCTCTGGAATATAAATGAGCCAATAAGCCTTTCCTGGCTTCAGTGGTTGTGTGGTTTGGCCGGCACATTGTTGACACAGTCTTAGCAGAGACTCAGGTAGAGGCTTGTTAGCTTAGCGGCTGCACAGGTGGGATCAGGCTTGAATCTGGATGGAGAAGCAAAAAGTGAACATCAGGAATGAAACTACTGCATAAAGTACACATACACTGTTTCCAAACATGTACATGATGGAGCAGGTTTGTAGATACATGTGTGGGTTAGATACAGGAAGAAGAAGGGGGTCTTGCAGGGCAGCAGGATGAGTCAGCGTCATTTGAACATGAGTTGTGTGTTACATCAAATGTGGAAAATACATTAAGCTAGCTGTGAGATTCATGTTTGGAAAGCCTGGCGGGAAGAAAAAACCCTCCTTCCAAAGTAGTGAGCTCCCATTCACTTCTTCATAACGTGGCCTAGTGATCATGTGACCACACATGCTCCCCAGCTCCAAGTGCTCACCAACTCTTTCCAGACGTCAATGGAAAACTACAGCCACAGCTACTGTATTTCCTCCAACGCTCTCCTCAGACTTTTTAGTTCTCTCTCCTGCTTTGTGTGCGTCTCTTTGTCTCATTAGCTTGTGTCAGCATATTCCACAGACCCATCCCCCTCCCCTGCCTTCTGAACTTTTCTTCCTGGATGGAAAGACTGAGACGAGGGGGAGAGAAAAAGAGAAGAGCTGTTGTCTGGATATGTGTCAGTTGGCCAAATAGGCTCCACATGCTTGGCGTCATGGTGCAGGATGTGGCAGACTATCTACCCCCTTCTTCGTCTTGTCTTGTTTTCCCCCCTTCCAACAGATCTCCTTCTCTATCTCCCTTGGTAACTATCTTTCGCTCTCTTCTTTATGGATCCCATTCTCTGTCTTTATTGTGCCCTATTTTGTGCTTCCCCCCCTGCGATGTCACCACAGGCAAATTAGACTTTAGTAACGTATTGCGGCGTCCTGCTCCAGTCTTAAATCGGAGGCGTGCTCTGTGTGCAGCGGTGTTGTAACTTAAGATTTTTGCTGCAGCAGTGGGAGCGTTTCAGCTCAATGCTTGGCAGTTTGACTTTATTCCATGGCTTATTGCTGCAATAATGCAGACCAGCAAACTGAGGAGCCCTACACACACACACACACCCGCACACACACACAGAGAAAGCTGTTTTATTCATGCTGAGCTGAAGCCTCGGTTACATTACCAGTCAACAAAAGCCAGTGTTGGGTATTAAGCCAATTTAGTGGTACACACCAGTGTAGCAAGGCTTCTAATGACAATCAAAAAGTGGCTCACACTAATTCATGCCGCATGCTGAACTGTGTTTTCGCGCGACCACCCATCCATAAGAATGTGAGGCTATCTCTTTCCTCATTGATTGACTGATTTATATCCGCACTCATGCTTGAAATAGAATCCACTTCTCTGTCTGTGGTGAAAATGCAAGGACTCGAGTGCACTCACTGTATCCTCTCCAAGGGTTTGAGTGTATGTGGCAGATGTTCACCATGCATGTGTAGAGGTTCACCGCCTCTAACTCAGAGGTGAATATAAAAAAAAAAGCCCAAAACAAATAAAAAAGATAGAGTGTGCTGCTTTTTTAGTCTCATTTTCCATTTCTATCCCCCTCTACCTACCTACCCGTTCTGTCTACTCCCACCCCTCTTTCTCGCACCCCCATCCCTCATCCTCTTAGGGGAGCAGGGGAGCATGCAGTGGAAAAAACTGAGCCAATAAAGACACTGCCAGAATCCATCCACTCCCTGCGCCTCACATAGTTACTGAGGGAGAGAAGGAGTGGAGAGGCAGCTGGAAGGAGAAAGAAAAGTCCATCGTTACCATCTCAGATGGAGGAGGTTAGTGGAGGATGGGAAGAAGGGGGCGTGTGCTTCAGAGAAAATGATTAAAGGAGGATGGAAGAAAGGAGAAGAAAGGTGAGAATGAAGATGGATAGGCTTGGATTGTTGGAAGATGGTTCTAGGAGGGAACATGTGGACAAACATATGGAGATGCCTCTCTTGTACCCTGCGGTACTTGTGACAAAGAGTCTGGCTGGTCTTGGAGTCCCCCCTAGAGGGCTTTGCAACAGGTGCAATCCTTTACAGCCTCGCAGCTACAAGTTTTATGTTTGTTAGTGGCGGAATGCTCAGGAGTCCTCACGCTGTTATCACAACGGATTGCCTTCCTGCTCGGTTTTAATTGGAGAAACTTGAGAGAGCTTCAATTAAAAAGATCTATTTTAGTTTAAAAGTGTGGTGTCAAACCAATGTGGAACAAGTGCTTTGAAAAAGAAGGGCAAAAAGGAGTTAAAGTTGAACAAAAGGTGAGATAAAACTTGCAGCGCTGGTTCGAGTAAGGTCTCATGTCTCGTAAATCATTGAATGTATTTAGACCTCCATACGATGCCGCTTGATGAGCTCATTGATCGTCTTTTTCAGAGATGGCCCCCTGCCGATCGCTGGAACTGGGCCAAACCCACACACCCTGGGTAGTATGTGATAGTGTTACAGCTCGCTCCATTACATGTGTGCACACTGCTCGTCTTGGCGCAGTCTTCCCCGGCTGTATCCAGAAGCCTTCCAATCCCTGTCAATTTGTTTAACATCAGCACAGACTGAATCAAGAAGAGGACAATTTCGTGGCAACCTGCACCACCCTCAGGCTCTGCATTTTACGATATCTCCTTTGCCGATCCTTCATGGCATGCCATCGTTTTGTTTTCCCGTTTTTATTCTTTTTTTTTCTAAGATGAAGCATTTATGATCATGTCTCTCAGGGTTGTCATCACAATTTACTCCCACAAGGCCAGATTACGAATGGCTCATATGCATGTGAACTGGGGCATTTTAAGTGAATCTCATTGAAACCGTGGTTACATGCTGCTTGCATGGCCTGATTTTTCTTGTATGCAGACAAGAGCTTCGAGAAAATAGAGAAAAAGACAAATCTATTATCTGGACGTCACTCTCAGGAGGCCTCTGAAGCAGTATTCTTTCATGTATTATACAAAGACCTTCAAAATAATTGCATCCTTCAAGTCAGTTCCCTCTCAGTCTTCCCTCACAAGCAAAAATAAATAAATAAAAAAGGCAAGACAGTATTTGAGAAGAGGTCTCGCATTTGTTATCTCCATCCCTACCTCTCATTGGAAGATGTTTAACAGAGCATTATCAAGCTTTAAACTTTGACAGAGAAGTTTATCTCTACACCTGAATCAATGAAATGTATTGACAATGATAAAGGGATCAGGCACATAATCAAAGGAGCGTCAAAGAGCAAAGACGAAGTATACCTGCAACCATGAGATTGTGAAGATACATACAAGGAGCTGTTTGAAACAGGAAGGTAGTGCCTTTGATACTTTTATGCCACATGAAAAAAAAAGAAACAGTGGCTGAAAAGCGAGTTTTGTAACCATAGCAAGCAGAATACCAAAACAAGATGATTTCATTCACTGAAGAAAATAGACTATAAAAAATGCAAGACATGACAGCTCCCCAAAAAATGGAAATCAAAACATTTTGACCATCACAGAACATTACTACAGTCCACAGATGGATCATCAGTCAAACTTAAAAATAGGAATAGATAAATAAATAATCATAGCAATGTTTCTTGAATATGAATTATGTATGTCTGTCAGTTCTCAATGTGCTTATTTATTTAAAGTTAACATCCACACCGAACAAGCATACCGTATTCCTGCTGCTGACTTCCTGACTTCTTGTGATGTTACGCTCGAGGTGAGGAGGTTTTTAAAACTGGTGTTGAAAAATATTTATATGGCAATGGATTATTATCTGCCTGTTGGGTTGGAACTTTGAGCCCTGCAGCTATCATCACCACCTCTCATGGTTCAAGTTTCTCTGTAGTGGACAGTAACCTAAAAGTAGCCACAGAAATATTTCACTTGTCCATCATGGTAGCAGCTCTTTGGATTTGTTTTAAAAAAAATCAGCAGCTGGTGATTGGACGACCGGTTTGATTGACACACTCACCACAGACCAATCCACATCAAGCCACAGTATGACGTAGCTTATGTGTGCCACTGCTGAGAAACATTAGATGAATAACTATAGGAACACGAGAAACACCTGTGATAATGACGTTAAACGACTGCTGCTGACAAATACGAAAGTCTGATGATGTCACGTCTGCTCGTCACTTCCGCTGCTCCCACAACTCTTCCCTGATTGGGCCGGTTAGAATTTAGCCAAGTGAATTTGTTGATCAATGGATCCTGGCAAGATGGATCTGCAGGATTTCAGAAACTGAATCAGGCAGGTACATCTGCTCTGCAAGGTTAGGGTGTTTGACCAATCAGATGAATCAAGGATCTTACACAGATAGAAGATCAGTGAGATAGCCAGGAAATAAACCTCAACAATCTGATATACTGTGGTCATTTCACAGCTTTCAGATTGATTAACAGCCATGGAGACAATGAACAGTTGCAAACTGGAGAGAGATTGGACCATATATGAGGTGACAAACAAGAAATTACGTTTTTTCAGCCTGTTAACTAACATCAGAGCACAGCTAATTTGAGCATTTAATCTAAAACCAAACTGGAGGGGGGATCCCAACAAAGGGGGGCTTTGTGGTAGGGGGAGCACAGGATTCCAAATGTGTGGTTCGGATAGATCTCGTCATTCAAAGAAAAAAATGATGCTAGTCTATTGTCTCCTTCACCGTGCTATTTGACTCTGGCTCTGTGGACCAAGAATTTTTATGACTTGTTCATTAACACAATATTCAAAGTGGGCTCCTCCTTGAATCAGTGTCAGTGTCAACGCACACTCACAGCCTCCAACTGTGACTATATGACGACACTCATTAGCCTAGCAACCACCTGTAGCAATGGCTTTCTACGTGGGAGAGACTGGAGTACCGTGCACCCTACCTGGCATTTTGGCACAAGCTAAAATCTCATGGGTATTGTACACATACCAACTCACATTGCTCTTTGCCCTGTGTTGCTCTCCAAGTGCCTCAAAGGAAGTAAAAGTCAAGCCAGCCTCTTGGTTTGAGAAAAAGGCTTATCTTTTTGGGGTTTCAATTCACTTTGTTTTTCTTCATCTGAGCTAAGTCCACTATTATAGCTGCTCTGATTAGCTTCCACTCACGATCATCAACACGAAAAACCACTTGCACACTGGACTTGCTGTGATTGGCTGAGTAGCCACATCTACTCTTTGCCCAAAAACTTCCCAACACAACTAAAACATCAACATATAGGCTAAGGGGCGGGTTGAGGCAGACATTGATACTGACACACATTTATTAATGCTCAGAAGTGAAGGGTGAGCAGTGTTATTCTCGTTAAAGTTGACTTTTTTTTTTTTTTTTAATCCAGCAGTTGTTTAGCAAAAGCCACAATATAAACGCAAAAGCAGCTACACAAATTCCATCACCACAACACAACATGTATGACCACAACCGAAGTTAAAAAAAAGTATACTTTCCTGACGGATACAGAAAAGTTGTGAAAGTTAGTAAGTCATTGTTTTCTATTTTAACTTCAGCTTTGAGAAATGTAACCATGATGCTAACATTATGGTATTACTGATTCAGCTATAGACAAGATGACACATTACTGTTAAATATAGATATATTTTACGGCACCAACCAGCACAAACAAACCACAAACGAACAGTACCATTTGGAGCAAATGGGGGGCTGGGTGAACGCCGGATGACCTTTAAAATAATATGTAACAACTTAAAAACAGTAACAGCACAAACAACAGGTTTTTTTTCTGCACAAACCAGCACAAATGAAACAGACTATTTTCCCAAAATATTGCATGGGGTGGGGGGCCAGGTTCAGGCAGGTTGAGGCTTACATGCCACCTACCAAAAAGGGCACGTTTGGCTGTGGAAATGCAAAGGGATCAGGCTTTACTAATCCAACCTGGACCTTGAAAATCTAATATATATATTTTTTTTTTACTTGAAGAACCTGAGCTGACAATTTCTAAGCATTTTCAAGCCGCATGAATCAAAATGAGCACTTTTTTTGTTACAAAAATGATCAAAGCCATCAGTCACAGGATTTGAATTCCAAAACTAGGTTCAGTGTTTTTTTTTTTCCCTAGGCCTAAAACAAGAGGTTCAGCTTCTTATCAAATTGAAAGGATTCTTATTGAGCTGATTCTTTTGTGCTGCAAACTTCCATCAAAGAAAAAAAAATCTATATATATATATATACACACGTATATTCAGTCACGCACTATCGACGGTACAAGTTGTTCCAGAGTTTGCACCTAAATGGGTTTGCTGACAGTGAAGATGTTAGTTTCAAAGAGGTCACACCAGGGGTCCACATGTAAGTTCAAAGGTTGCAGCAGCTGTAGAAGCTGTTAATGGAGCGTCAACATCTTGTTTCTCCATTCGGAAGCCAAAAAGGCAAAGCTGGAGTTCACTGAGTTTTTTTCAAAGCTGCCTTATTCTCTGCCTCTGTTTACATGCTTTCATTCTCCTGAAGCTAGAGGTTAATGTTAATAACAAAGTCAAAGATAATGGTTTGGTAGTGGAGTTGACCTCTGAGTATAGAGGACAGAAATAAATACATTGAAGGTGGGAGCACTTCTCTGAACCTATTCAACCAGAGCAGCAGGGGAGGCAGACATAAATCAGATGCCAGAGTGATATTTATTCTCCTCCTGATCTATTTACTAACTGACAATAAAGGCCAAATTTATGTGGCAGTTACGAGTGTTTCCGGGCTGCAAACTGGGGGGCCACTTTATGGATGAGGTGCAATAAAAACCTAGTGATAAAACAATATGGAAGCTGTGGACCTGGCTGCCAATCAAGGGTAAGTATGATTAGGAAGTTCATTAATGTAAATGGAGTAAATTCCTCTTAAAGATGCTATAAGGAAGGTCTGTTTTAATTGCACTCCCTTGCCACCCTCTGGCCTGGAGTCCCATGCACACTGTCATAAATTATTTTAAGCGGATCAAAACCAAATTTTCTTTGTTCAAGGCAACTTATTACTGGATACTACGCGCCAAGGTAAGAACAGTACAGTTATGTAGCGACATCAAGCAAATGTTGCAGCCAGCTACATGTAGCGACATTAGCAGCCCGGTTCTTTGACGTACTGTAGGCTAACGTGACAACAGGTAAACACTGTCAATTTGCATGTAGTTTAGTAGCTGTCTATATTTCGCGCAGCTGCCAGCTCGGTGCTCTAAGACATGTCTGTAATGTGTAACGTTAGTGAACCCTGGTTATGTCCTGCCAGTCATTCACTAAGCAGAGCTAACGTACCCTCACTCTTCATTTTATTGATAGACTCTCATGTTTGAACTGGGATAACTGCTGCATGTGGGTTAGAATGAATATTAGCACAAACAGGCTAATTAGCCTTTAGCTTGGGATGTATCACTCTCCAGGACGCTAAGAAGTAGCAATTTAAAATAACCTGTAACCAGCAATATTGGCACTGTTAATCTCATTTTAAAGTGTGGATTACAATCAGGCATATATCTAGAAGGGAGACTTTTTTTTTTTACTTTCAAACTCTTCACAGCCCCTTTCATAACCCAACGACCATGCTGCCACTTTGAAGAGGAAGAGTGGGTACGGAGGTGAGGGTGAAAACACGCAAGAGCAGTGAAGCCCAGGAAGAGAGATTAGAAGGATGCCCAGGGCTCATCTCCAGGACTTTGGAGGAGGTGATGTCACAGAGGGATTTCCCTCAGAGGGAGGTAGGAAAAGACTGGGGGAGCTGTGTTGTAAAAGAGCAGGGAGAGCTCAACAGCTGAAGAAGAAAAGTGAGGAGACAGCGGAGGGAAAGGGGGAGATTTGGGAAGTGATTTTGAAGCAGCGCGCGCAGGGAACGAGAGAAGGAGAGAAGGGGAGGAAGAGGGGAGGGGAAAAGTTCCACACGGACAATTCCGCAGAAACTTTTTTTCCTTCTCCCCTTTCTCCGTGGAAGAAGCCTCAAGAAAAAAGTGGAGAGGAGGACGAAACCCCCCGCCATACCGGATTACGTTTGATTCCCATCTCCACACGGGATTTTCAAAGTGCTCTCTGGATACGTTCACGCATTTTCAAGGGATTAATGTGGACCCCAAGTTTGTGGATTTATCAATAGTTGAAGGTATGAAGCTTTTACGTTTTGTTGAGGATGCTTAAAACGTCAAAATGCTGTCATAAAAAGTTAAGTTGCCTGGTACTGCAAAGACAGAAATATGCTGGTGAAGTCTGGAAAGTTTGTGTTTGAGAAACTTTGTTGAGAAAGTTTTGCAGCTGGTCTCTGCCTCAACAGGCTTGAGAGTGCTCCTACTGCACATCACATGGGGTTATTGTAGGTAGCTTTTAGGAGGGTAGACACTGGGAACTCACCTTGAATTTACAATGTAAGATCTTAGACATTATTTTTCAATGACACTGTGGTAAAGCACAATAAAACTGCTGCAATACCCACACAGAAGGCACCAAATGAAAAAAAATAAAAATGTTTTCTTTTTGTGTTGGATTTCCCAACAGCTACAAACCACATCTTGTTGGTATTCAGCTGCTGGCAGAGATGAGTCTGATTTTCCCCTTATATGCAAGCCAGGCCTTAATACAACCCATTATTGGATGACTTAATACTGTAAATCTCCGTGGCCTTGATCCAACCCCTGTGGCATGGAAAAGCCTCCAAGCAGAGCAGCACTGTTTGGATCTGCTACATGCATATCATTCATGATAAGTAATGTCTGGGAAGGGTACAGTGCTGATCTGAGATCAGTGTTTGAAATCTAACTTTTTCACTCTCTCAGTAGAGATGAGAAATGCTGCAGGGGAAGCTTTAACGCCACTGCAGCCACATCTGTTTTTCTCATGACTAAGCCATCCCATGTTTGCAGGCTTTTGCATCCTGTTTCTGCACCCCACAAGAAAGCCCCTCGGGAATGATGGAAAGTTTTGTGCAAGTCCCCCCTCTCCCCTGAATGTGGAAAAACTCAGTGCGGCATCTGTTTAATTCACCAGAGAGCTGCTTCTCCAGAGATAGCAAGATTTATTTGTCTGATGTGGCTCATTCTCTCCAGTGTTGCCTCCTCACCTTCAGATATCTGTTCTTGAAGGGCCATTTAAAAGCAGCACATTTAAAGAAGCATGGACATTCAAAAGCCCTGAAGTCCTTGTAGTCTGCAGTTTCTCCAGGGACACCTTCCCCCTGCAGTAACAGGTTTTGCTCCCTCTCCAGCATGGGAATAAAACCCTGTAAACGTTACAAATGGCCGTCCTTGAATTTAACCACACATTTAATGTCGCTCAGTTAACCTGTTGCAGGTGGGGAAAGCAGTGCTAAGCTGTGAGCAGTGCATCTATTTTACTTTCTGCTTAACACTTGTAGCGTGTGTTATGGCCCTGCAGCTAATTGCATCATCCACTTGACTCTAATACTCATTCCGGTCAGTCAGCACCTTCATTAGAAATGTAAAGATGAAGAAGAGCAGAAGGTCAACAGCCTGCTGAAGGCTGACTACATCAAGCATGATGAAACTTTCTGGCAGCCTTGACTAAAGTGTTGTCATTCACAACAAACACTCCTTACTTTTATCTGCAACCTACAACTGTACCAGCCTGACTCTCATTTACAAATATTCATGTTTAGGCCCTGAAAGCTGCCCAGAATGTAAGACTAGTAAAAACTTGCCTTAGTCTGTCTTTGGTGTCTTTCAGTTTGCCTTGGCTAGCCTCTAAGTTTCCATTGCCTCTTATCGCTGTGTATCTGGAGTGTCCATCAAAGCCTCAGGACTTCTTTAATGACTTTAATACACTGCTGGTTTCCCGCTGCAACAGGCCTGCTTTGCATTCCAATCGTTGGCCTAAAGCATAAGTAAAGTTCAGGGGGCCAAGAGCATACGTGTACATTTCATAATCACATCTACCACTCAGAACAAATGATCTTGTACCTCCTGTCAGAGAAAAACATCTGTGAGAGTGAAAGATTATGTACTCAGTCAGTACCTGTCTACTTGTCATGTATGTAATGTATAAATACTGTAAAGCTCAATGAATGGCAAAGTCGCTCTGTCAGCCAGGTTTTGTTCTTGACTCAAGTATGACTAAAGCTTTCCCATGGAGTGCCTAGTCACTTGTGAGACATTCTAAATCCCAAGAAAATTAATCGTTTTTTTGTTTGTTTGTTTGTTTATTTTTTATTTATTTAGTTTTTTTAAATCTTGATGTAAGGACATAAGGCAAAACTGCTCTGTATGGCCATAAACTATAGGCCAGGAGTGGCCAACAGTTAGAGACTAAGAGCCACAAAAATGACTGTGGTACAACAAAGTGCCACATATTACACATAGTGGTACAAACACACTTCCTCTCACACATAAATGAAATGACATAAAATGAAAATTGATGCATTTCTAATTTTTAAAGTGAGATTTATTCATTATTTTATTTGTGTGTATAAATTCGTAGATGTAGCCCTGTCAAACACAAATTCCTGCTTTCACTACAGAACAAATCTATCTATCTATCTATCTATCTATCTATCTATCTATCTATCTATCTATCTATCTATCTATCTATTAGGGCTGGGCGATTATGGTAAAAATAAGAATCCCGATTATTTTAAGTGATATTGAAATCACGATTAATATACACAATTATTCATTTATTAAAAAACTTCAGTACTGATTTAAACACAACTTTAAAGAACCAGTAAGTGGCACATACAGTATTTTTGATACACATAAGTCACATATACTCGCTGTGGCTGCACATGGAACACAGAAGAGCTATGAAGCACAGGAACTTGCATACATCTACACTGTGTGGCATATTAATTGTTTTTTTTTCGATTATATTGTTTTTTTGATTGTCAGATGGCAAAATTGAAATCACAATTAAAATCTGATTAATTGTCCAGCCCTACTATCTATCTATCTATCTATCTATCTATCTATCTATCTATCTATCTATCTATCTATCTATCTATCTATCTATCTATCTATCTATCTATCTATCTGTCTAGGGGATAAAAAACAAGGTTTAAGATTGATTGGCACACCTCTCTTAACAATGAAATGATGTTTTTTTTCCTTTTTATGAATGGACCAAAGAGCCACACACTGAATGGCAAAGAGCCACATGCGGCTCACAAGCCACAGGTTGGCCACCCCTGCCATAGACCATTTGTCAACAGCTGAGCAAAGAGATTTCTGGTCCCTAGAGGATGACTCCTTGCCTGTTATTACCTCTAACTTTTTTTCTCACACCACCTTAAAATTCACACGTGGTTATGAATGACATTTAGACAGACATATTTTTGTTTTCAACAGACTTCTGTGGTCCCTATGAGGGTAACCACACACTTTTGAGACACCCTCACTTTAAATCTTGATTATTTTCTATCAAGATAGAAATAAATCAAAAGTTACAAACCAGAAGTTTGTCTCCTACTTAAATGTACAATACTTTCAAAACTTAACTTGCAGCCATCAGCACCATCCTCATACCCTTTTCAGCGTACAGCTGTAGCATTAAGTTCAAAGCATCACCTTTAAGCCCTGACCTCATTCCAGGAAGAACAGCTGTAGATGTTAGTCATTATACACAACGTCAGCTTTGTAGTGATAAAGTCCAGGTTGTATGTAGTGTAGAATACTCTCTAGTGTCCTGGAAAACATTTTCCTCTTAGTCTTCAAGGGCTGTTTTAGTCATATTGTTAATTTTGTTGCACAACCCTAAGACTTCATTCAAGTTGCAGGGTTTTACAACGGTTTAAGGGCGTTTGCACCTGGACGCATGAGCTGTCTTGTTAAGTCAGGACACCTAAAGAGATGTCACAAATATATGATCTTATTACTTTACAGCAGATCAAAGCAATATTAGTTAAACATGGTGAGTTGATATGTATCAAACTACTGCAAAGACGACAGGGACTACCACAACTTGTAACAAGATGCTCTCAGAAAAAGAGATGACATTACAGTTAGCAAGCTAATGGCAACATTAGCCTCTGAGGTGGTCTAGAGGTAACATTTTTTATCAACAGGTCTGGGCTAGGAAATTGGATCCAGAGAAAGACTTGGCTCCCAGTCTCAGACTTTAACACTACGAACTAAGACTAGACTGAGCCTTAAGGTTTGGTGACTACAACGACACTGCAAACTGCATAACTGCTTGCAGACTCATGCTCAATGTGCGCTCTGGGACATAAAAAGGAAGATGTCTGGCATCAAGAAGAGCCCCTTTGTTCATTTTATTTGTTTGACCAACAATGATTAGTAAAAATGCACCCAAGCATGCAGAGAACAAGACTTAAATAAGAGCAGAGTCTGATCATGTCTTGGCTGCACTCAGATGTTGGAACGTGGACACATGAACTTTGGCAAACCACAAATCTTACTTTGTACTGACCCGCATGAGTTCTAGTTGACAAGGAAACCATATGGAGACCATGAATATGTTTCTAGCACTGCCTCATAAATACGATTAGCTTTATCTTGATGGCATGTTATGTCACTGAATTGGAGCATACATGTGTGACTACTTACCACAGTCTGCAGGATGTCTGTTATTTGGCTGCTTTTCAGTCAACTTTCGGGGAACTATTCAACAAACTTTCTGCTAAGAGAAGTTTTCCTGTAGGAGACAGGAGTCACAACCTCCCAGACAGATCAGTAGATTGTTTTCACAGCATTGCACCCAAAGCAGTCCTCACTGTATGTGTTTGTATGAGGGAGACAGAGCCAGGAAGATTGGAAGCTGATACCCTGTGAGCGAGCTGTCCATCAATCTTTGTTTTAGGATGCTGGGAGAGACAGCTGGAAAAGCAGTGAACCTTCAAATATTACACGACTGGCACATTTATGCCGGGTTCACCCGTTTAAACAGATGCAGAGCAGTCTAAGCAGCGGGCTTCTGGTTCGCTGTTATTTAATCATCCATGGCTCGGTAACTAATAAGCAATTCTCTTGTCAAGCCATAGAGAGGACATGTTTCATTTAACTCTGTAAGAGTGTGTTCCTCTAAACAAGCTCGTGTTGAGGCTGTTATTCCATCTGTAAGCGGCGGCAATGATGATGAAATGTGTGACAACAGAAATTGCTAAGCATTGAGCACAAATTACCTACTTCATTGTTATACAGAACGGTCTCAGCGCATCTTTTGTCACTGTATCCAAGCCATGAAATTCTCGATTTAGAAAGCAGGCAACAGTTCATGACCCAGAACTGAAATGACTCCTAGAGCTATTGGGCAGCTCTATCTTCAAGGGAGACACATTTTTGTTGAGAAAAAAAATTTTAATGAGGGCTCTGTTGTGACTTCTCGTGTTGGTCACCACTACTATCTGGCGCTGGTGCTCAGGCCTGTAGTGCTGGAAGACTTTCAATATCTGTCACTGTTTTCCTTCCTGTATTGGCCTCGTACTCACTGACCCGATCACTCGCAGGTCTGCTCTCTGGGCTTATAGCCAGCCCAGCGGCCAAGCCCAGTGTCCTAACCCTGTGCTGGCTTTATCTGCCATGGCCAGATGGGTGGCCATGGAGCTGCAGATGGAGTTCAAAAAGAGAAGAGAAAAGAGGCGTCCATGGCAGAGCATATTAGGAAGCTTTCTAAACTGTTTTGGATTATAGCCAGACAATAATAGCAATGAGCTGTAACTTTTCTTCAGCCTGTGTTCTCTAGACTGTGATGCATTATGTATTATGTACTGTGTGAACTTTCTTATTATTGTGATCATGTGGCATGAAGCCTGTAATAACAGCAGCAGCTTTGGAGTGCTCAAACTCAGCTGTCTCCGCCTTTGATTAACCTTCCGCCCAACCAACTACAAGGGGAAACTGTTATTTTAAAAGCTATTTCTTGCTCTCTAGCTTACAGCTACATGAACACCAGTGTGACTCTGCTAACCCTGCTAACATGGCCTTTGAAAGTTGTAAGGAAACAAGCAAAGATGAATAATTCAGTGCGGGACATTTCAAGCTGTTCTTTTTCTTGTACAACATAATACACAACGTTGTCCTGCGGCACCTTGTCTGCTAGCAGCATGCTACTTAAGCAGGTCAAGCTAGATGCTATTCACACCCTGTCCTCGAAGCAGGCGGGACTCGCCACATTGTGTACCCCCAGGAGAGTGTGTGGGGGTCATACTTATGGGCAGACGGGACAGGTGTGCGCCGGCGACACAGTCTGCTGGGCTGCCTGCCTGGAGGGCCCCGCTGTACCTGTAAACACTGCTGAGTTATGGGGTCCTCACACATGCCGGGGGCAAGTCCAGGTCAGCTGGGATGTGTTTACGTGAGTCAGAGTGGGTGGGTTCAGTGTTATAGTGCACGTCCATTCCTGTGTGTGCATTCATGTCAAAGACGTTGTAGAGTGAGGGCCTCGGAGACTGTATAAAGTTGTTATTTAAACGTGGCACACATGCTAATGTAGCTTAAATGTGTGCATGTGTGTGTGTGTGCTTGTTATTGAGCCACGTGGAAGCATCTGGTGCAACACAACCCCAGCTCCAGTAGAATAGTCTCCAGATGTGTTTGTGTGTTTTGGCCCCACTGTCTGTTTGACTGTGGACCAAGCTGCCTGCATGTAAATCATTGCACTTTCATGTGTGTGTATCCCTCCGTTGCCTGACATGTGCAGTGTGTATCTGTTGTTTTCTTCCTTTGTGACTTTTTGACTCTTTCCTGCTTTGGTCACTTGTGCGTGTGTTCTTAAGTGTACTCTCTCAGACATATTTTCATGCATGCGAGTGTGCGTGCATAAAGCAGCTGCCCAGTCAAAGGCCAACCAGATGGACAGGATAATGACTATGATCAGACTTTATAGAGTTACACTCCTTAATGAGGGACATTCTGCCTAATTCATATGCCACTAACAAAGCCAGCATCATACCACATAATTAACACATCAACTGTGACTGACTCATAAATATACATCAACGTCTATTTAGGAGTCAAGCATAATGCGCAGCTGTCGGCACACTGAGCAGACTGGGTGGCATGGAAACTGAACGTAGGAAGGATTTGACTTTTTGACTTTTCCCTTTTTCTCTATGTTCATCCATCAGCTGGTGGCAGAGGCCAGGTGAGGTGAGGTGTTGTTTCAGTGGAGGGACATCATGTGGCTCCTTTGCTCCTGTCTGGCGCTGCTGGCTATCAGCTACGGATCATGTGACACGCTGACATCAGAGCAAGGTGAGTTTCCTTCTTCTTGCAATGAGTCATGGCTCATCAACGTCACATATCTCTAACCGACCAATCAAATTCACAAGGGATGAGAGTTTCATTCTTAACTTTGCCAACCATTAATGATGAAGGAGAATTAGTCAGTTATTTGGCAATATACTTTTCCAGGTAAAGACCTGCTGGTGCTTTTGTTGTGATTCTTTTTTGTTTAACATTCAAAATGTTTTTATATCAATGCAAATATTAATCACACAGAGCGATCAAAATCATATTTCACAGTCACCATTTAAAGTAAAACACTTTCTTGTGCCATTTTCACATCAGATCTGTGCTCATTTCATCTCAGTACCTTTGTGGTTTTTCTCTATCCTCCCTTGTCTGAGCACCCAGTGACTGAGCTGCTGGTAGATGTGTGAAAAAAATTTGACACTGCAATATATCGTAGTACATTGACCTGTGATAAAATATAAATATTTAGTTAGTAATATTGATAGTTTTCTTAAAATAAAAATTTGTATTTTAGGTGAGTTCTAAGTACATCTTTAGCACCTCCACTACGGTAGATGGCGCCGGAGAGCTTCTCCACTGTCTGTTGCCCATAAACTGTATCATAAATAAAATCTTAAAGTATATTCCAGTTATTTTTTTCCTAAACTTGATGATGTAGGTTTTGATGCCGTAAACATCAGTGTTTTTTTCTCTGTTCTTGTGTCAGTTAGTTTAAAAATCATGTGAAGTTTAATTTTTACAGTGTAGGAGACTGATAAAATAACAATCATAGTCATGTTTTGCCCAATAAAAGATTTTTTATGAGTAACATTGGTTACACCAAGTGACATTTATCATGTTTTTTTTTTGCCACATTAGTTTATAGTCACAGAAGTTGAAGCGACAAACTTGACACACTTTATTTTTTCAGGTTATGTGTATGTGTGAAACACTGCATATGACTTTTATTATTTCAAACAAAATAAGATAATATTTTTTTTTAATCAAATAGTTAACTGTGTTGAATACCGCAATATATCCCAATATTGTGATATAGTGATGTGTATCATGACATATCGTGACGCATACCGCATTGTGAGGATCTTGCCAATACTCACCCCTAGTAACTCTCCTGTATTTATTTCACTGACTTCTAATCAATTTCATTCTATGTGTTAAAAAGGGGGCTGTGTCTGTGAGAGGCAGTAAGCCTGAGAGTCTCATCAGATGTCTTTTTTTTTCTTTTTTTTTTTTTTAATATACATTTTTTATTCAAAAGTGTCAGTATACAGAAGTATACAACATGTAACAAGCAACAAATATATGCTAGGGGGTATGATAGTTCACTTGCATTCAAAAATCTTAAAAGTAGTACAGATAGAAATTGTTTTTATAGCCTTTTTGTTAAGAGAACCACTGATCATCTTTATATAGTATAGAGTATCATTATAAAAGTTTTTAAAAATTGGTTTTTGGTAATTGTTCTTGCATTTGTGGAGATAAAACTTAGCTAGGGTAATTAATACATTTATAATAGAATATATATCTTCTCTTCTATGCCTTCTAAAAAATATAGTACAACATTTTACCATTTTAAGGTGAAGTACTTGTAGAGCTGTCCAATAATAAAACTACTGAAGCCCTTCCAGAAAGTTGTAGAAAATGAACAGATCCAGAAGAGGTGCTGAACAGTCTCTGAGTGGCTTCCACAAAAAGAACTGTTCACATCAATGTCCCTTTTGAATTTTGTCATGTAATGCTTTGCAGGATAATATTTATGAAGAATCCTATATGAGGCTTCTTTTACCTTATTCGTTACAAAAAATCTGTTAGGGATTGTCCATACTTTTTTCTGATCTATATCGATGACAAAAGTCACATCAGGTGTCAATATGACGAGTGAACTTGTGATGACGTGCCTGTGGTTAGGTGAGGTGGCCTGTTCCAGGCCATACGTATGTTTACCGCTATGGCACACAGTAGTCTGTGTTTAGTTGGAGAAAGCCCATACACAGATGGTAAGCATTTTGTAGGTTTATTTCTGCAGAACACTCAACACATAATGGGGATCATACGGCAAGTATGGCAATATATAGATATTAAAGAAATACTTCATTTATTGCTTTGTGCACATTCACACAAGCTTTTCTCTTAGCTCTCCCCTGAGTTTAACACAGCTTTGGAGTCGGCTCACCGCCCTGTTTGACTTTTAGTTGATCCTCAAAAGGAAGTTTTGTAAAGTCGTTT
This sequence comes from Halichoeres trimaculatus, assembly GCF_033239565.1. Lineage (NCBI taxonomy): Eukaryota > Metazoa > Chordata > Actinopteri > Labriformes > Labridae > Halichoeres > Halichoeres trimaculatus. Next base: position 23,573,106 of record NW_027437192.1, read on the forward strand.
TTTATTAGACACTCAAGGCCCCCATCTCTCCATTCGCAGATTTGCAGATTTGCTAGCAATGTTGTTATGTGAATCAGCTTGTCACAGCGGGCCAGCTGCAAAAAGTGTGGTGGGTGTTTTTTTTTTTTTACTTGGTAACAGTTTGTGATTGGTTGGACCACAGGTCTGATCTTGCCTCCCTCAAGTTCTTTTAAATGATGCATTGACCAGTAAACGATGAGCCTTGCTCCAATCTGACTGGCTAATACAGACTGTTTTGGTGAAGCTGGCCTCTGAACTGACTGACAGGGCAGAAAGCACGAGATAGTGTGATACCCGCTTGAGAAGCGGGGCGCTGCTTTGCTCCTCTCGCTCTGACAAAGCACATTGATGTAGTGTTTTAAAAAGAAGGAAATGACAAAACGGAAAATGATTTATTGTGGTGAAGCTTATAATCATTTTTTTTTCCTTTTTTGTAATATTTTATTAGGAAAGCCAGTCTTCCTTTGGTATCCATAAAAAAACTGCCACTGGCTTTCAACCCCAGTGATGAGTTTCTCTTCACTTCTTTGTTTGTATTCTGCTCTGGAAAACTTCAATTTGTTGATTCCAGGCCTGGCTAACTCAGTATGAAGGTTTGTTGTTGTAGCGAAGTGAACTACAATCTGTCATCCACACAGAGTTTTATTTTGAAAGTCAACCACATGTAATAATATTGTGTCAGTTCCTAACTTCCTGTTTTCAATGTGCTATGAACAGATTGATGTATTGTTGCTCTGACATCTGGCAATAATAATATTGCATATCTGACCTGCTGATTTGACACGCAGCTGAAGTGCAACGGAGTGAAGCCAGTATGAGTTAACATGCTGACTTGAATCGAAACCTATCAGATTTGATGCCTGCGACTGATAGGAGGTGGATTGGACACAGATCTGGTGCAATTTCCCTGTTAACATAACAAAAGTTAGCATCTGCAAGAGGAGCTTCAGGTGCCAGCCATAAAAATGTCATGTGTGGACATAGGGCCCTAAATAAACTAACGACTCCACCTTTAAAGCAGAAGCCACTGTGAGGCTTTATCAAACTACTTTTTAATCCAGTATAATTACGTAGCCTGTGATTAATTGCTTTCAACCAACTTCTTATCTGAACAGTCCCCATTCACGGAAAAAAAAGACAATGGAGTTAAGAAGTTTACTAAGAGTTGTGTCCAACTTTTTTCACATTTTAATCTGCACTTGTGTGCTGACTAACTCGGCGCCAATCAGAGCTTGATGGACCTGCTTCTGCGTCTGCCGCAGTATGTGTGTGTGTGTGTGACTTGTGTATATGATGAAGCCTTAGGCTAAAATGAAAGTGGACTTTAAATTACAGCCTCTGTATGTTTGATGTTGGTTGCTGTGGGTGGCAGGCTGGTTAGGCTGTGGTGAGGAGGCGTGTGTGTTTACCGTTTGTGGTTTCGTTCCTTCTCGTGAGCTGTCAATCATCCTGAGTTTTTATGCATCTATATAGGAGAAACATGTTTGTTTTTTTCTGCAGGTTCATGTATGAAATTAAAGCTTTTTAAAATGCTGTCTCTGTCAATTTTGTGAGATGGAATTTCAGGGGTTTGCGTGTGTGACGGATAAAAACAATACAGAGAAATCAAGAGGTAGACAGGTGAAGAGAAATGTCTTTTATTTTCTCCTTTTATTTATTTCATTCTGAGCTGTCATACTTTCTCATCACACTGTCGGTGTGTTCTCAGGGGCCCGCTCTGTAATATCACTTGGGGGGTTGGGCGAGCAATCCTCTCTAGCTCCGGGAGCTCTGAAGGGAGCTTTGTGGTTGTGGTGGTCCCTCCTGGGAGACCCTTGTCAGAGATTTTCAGATGAGACTGAGTCAGCCTGCAGCTCCCTGGAGTCCTTCCCCAGTGGTTGGAGGAAAGTGCTTTCTCAAGTGCAGCTATAACATTTTGTCTCACACACACACACATACACACACACAGTATTCCTCTGACTCATCCAAATCTCCACTTGCTGGTAATTTGCTGACATTACAGCAGGGACGTAGGTTTAAGGAAACTAGTGTTGAGGAGTTGAGCAGGATGATTGCACTGCAGTTCTGTGGTGTATAACTAAGACACTGGTCCCCATAACTAAATTTAATTGCTGAGATTCCCTGCTTGTGGTGAAATGTTGCTGATCTGGCTCTTTCTGTGCACAATGTATCCTTTGCAGACTGAAGTAAAACTTTTATATACTGATGATGAGTTTGGACTCAGTTTCCTTCTATCTGCCTGTCTGTCTGTCTTTGTGCTTCAATGAATGTTACCCAGTGCTAATGCATTGCAGTAAAAGCCAATTTGCACTAAAACAGGAATCAGAGCAGACAAGCGACAGGCTGCAGAAACAGATGGAGTCTCAGTTTGCAGAAATAACAGTGGAGTTTTTGTATGTGCATTAAAAGCAAAAACTGCTCACTGTTGAATTAGATATATAGACTAGTGCTTCTCCACAGGATCACACTGTCCCTGCACCAAGGTGTCCACTGAAAACATTCTAATACAACCCTCTTTAAATTACATTTAGCATGGGTTGAATCTCCTATTTGGACAGTTTACATGAAATGTGGTCCCTATTACAACTTGTTTGAGTTCGCGTAAACAAATGACTTTAACTTGCTCAGCTTTTTCATCTGGTTCTGTCACCACCTCCCCCCAACAGGACATGAGAAATGTATTTAGAAACTTGATTCACAGACTTAGAAGATCTAGTGCAATGCCAAGTCAGGTGATTCTTGTCCACGTCAATAACTTTAAAGAGGGATGAGTACCAAATTAGATACTTTTATTGGTGCGACTGAGTTCCAGCCGTAGTACTGAGTGCTTATTCATATCTGCAGTGGAAGAGTAGGCGGTTTTTTATGCAGGACATGAACACAGCATTCCAAGTTTATGAAGTGAGAAATAAGAATGTCAAATTGAAAAACTTTAAGATATTATTATTAAACAAACTAATATTTATTTAAACACACATACTGATAGTTGGTACCGTTGAGTACCAAATTCCAATTGCCAGGTACCAGGTTCAGTGTTGTATTGTTTCAAATGTGAAAGGTACCCATTCCTAAAGAGTGGGTATCATGCGTTCCCATGTTTTTAACATGAGCAAACAGCTAAATTTTCATATTTTGTAGAAATCCCTGAATCTTTCTTAAAACTGCTCAGACAGTGGGGCTCAAACACAAAAGTTTGACAAAAGCTGGCCAATCAGAGAGAGGGGGGTTTGTGGAGCAAGGAGCCCTTAAAGAGACAGCAGCTTAAGTTTTTATAACACCTAGGGCTGCAGCTATCGAATATTTTAGTATTCCAGTATTCTACTGAAAATCCCATCGATTAATCGAGTAATCGGATAAAATACATTTTTGTTTAGTTAAAGAGCAGTTTTTTTTCAAATGAAAATTTTTCTCTCTAAGAAATAGAATTTTCTGATACAGCATGTCAATAAGAGCACTTGCTTTGGTAGCTCCAAAATTTGTAAACACACTTTGACACATTTTTTGTGCCTTGTACATCTCATCAAATGTTGCGGACCCAAATGGCACCCGTTTCGTAGAATGACCCATTGGTCTCCAAACTCCAGAAAGATTTGTTGCTAGTTGCTATTTTGTATAAAAGGTAGCTTGAGGGGTCTGAAAACTCTCTTAATATGGCCTCAGCTCTATTTGAAATACCACTCTTTGATCTTTTTCTAAAATTAAACGAGTCCTCGAGGCAGAGAAAATTACTCGAGTAATTTTTGTAATCGAGTACCTCGAATCATTCAAGGAATCGTTTCAGCTCTAAAAACACCAGTTTGAAAAATCTTGGATGTTTTTTCAGCTTGAAATCATGTTAAGCTACTGCAAGGGTACCAAAAGAACAGGATAAAAAAAAAGCACAACAGCCCCTCTTTAAAATTCTACATTCTATATAACTGTTTATGGCTGTTCAGTGGATACAACATCAGGAGAAAGGGCTTAATTGTTGCGTTATTATGCTCACACTGGGGGAACTAATTCATTAAAGGAGGTTTATTCTGCTTCTGAGGAAGCCTTTGAGCTGAAGCTAGGCCTCACTGTAAGACAACCTTAAAATATACACAGACTCAACAGATGTGTAACATACACATCTATGAACATACAACATTTCTGTCAAATCACTCGCTAATACCAAAACGTCATCTTTTCAAACTTTCCTTTCTCATAAGTGGTGTCATGCCCCACCTCCTACCACTTCTCTTTTCTGTATTATTTGATGGGTTTTTTTTGACATTTTTCATCAACAGTGTGTTTTATGAAGAAGTCCAACTAAAACAACTTGCATTTTGGAACATCACTTGATATTCCATTTTTACACAGACACACAGGTGCTCTGCATGTGGATGAGACTTGATAATGACAGCGTTTTGCAGCAATCTAAAATAGTGCAGACAGCAGCAACCAGCTGCACATTACTTTTGAGAGAGCAGCATGAGACTTCAAACTTCAATCAATGCATTAACAGGAGGGAAGCGCTGTAGGACCTCTTTCTCTCGCGCTCTGTCTCTGATCACCGGCAGCAGAGCATGTGTCAGAAGCTGCAGGTTATTGAACGAGAAGGTCTGCTGTGACAAGAGCTCATCTGAATCATTGATTGGAGAAAGCAATCTCACACAAATTTAGAAAAAAAAAGGTAAATGGTCAGCATAATACTTTTGCAGTGTATGTGAAACACTGGGCACTGGAGCATGATCAGCGTATCTTTAGGTTTTTATTTATTCATTTAGAAACAGAGCCTCTGAACACACTGTTGGAACAGACTGTCAGGAGAAATATGCATCTTGCATTATGTATGTTTTTTTTTTCTGGATTAAAAGGTGGCAGAGCAAACTACAGACTCAACATGAACTCAGCCTGTTATTGGATGTGTTATCTTGCTTTCCTGATATCCCTGACAGGAGTTCTGGCTTGATCCAGCCAGTGTACTCAAATGAGAAAAAAATAGATTTATTGAACTTTCTTAATGGTATAAACTTCATATTATATTTGCAGACAGGCTAACAGTCGGGCTTTACAAAAAAAAATGTCTGATTCTCACTTCTTATTTATCTCTGTTTTTATCACTGACACCGGGAAACTGGGGTGGGAGAAAAAAATTGAAATATCCTTGGATCTGGAATTTTGGTTTGATTTTCAATCAGGATTTATTTGTCCCAAATTAGTTTTTTTTCCCCTTTTTTTCAATTTGAATCCTTTATTTTAGTCTTTGTTTAAAAGTTGGGTTGGAAAAAAAAGTTGAGATGTCAGATCCCCTGAATAAATCCTACAAAACTGACTCATATGTGTGGTGTTTTTTTTGTTTTTTTGTTTTTTGGAAAAAATGTCTCTTAATAGAGTCAGTAGACATCATCATCATCATCATTGGACTTTTTCACTTTGTCTGATGTAAAAAAAAAAAGGAAAAGAAAGAAAATTTGTTAAACTTGGATATTTTAAATTGAACTTACACCACTAACATTGTAAAAGAATCAAAATTGGAGAAAGGCATATTATCCCAGCACTACCTAGAAACACATTTTATTGTCCCAAAGTTGGTCACATGCTCAGTTTTCTGCTATTTCACGAGTTAAATGCCAGGCACAGGTTATTGAGGCAGGTGAAAAAAACCCTGGACCTGGAATCTGACTCTCAAGTCAGAATAACTGCTGACTGTGGGTTGGAATGAACACTATCACAAACAGTTTATATCACATTTTGGCCTTTGGCTTGTGCTCTATCACTGTACCTTTTAGACTTCTTTTGCTTTGCAGTAGGACATGCAGGTTATTATTTAACACTGGTATTGGATCAGTATCAGATCGGTATCAGTTGATACCTAAAGCCCAGGCATCGGCATCAGTATCTGAACCAGAAGCTTGGATCAGTGCATTCGTAATTATAAGCAGTTAAATAAAATCAAGACTTTGTCAAGATCACTTATGAAGTTTTTAAAGTTGGGTGTATTTCTGCCCAATCACATCATTTGCAATGCAACGTATAGGGAGGGTACAAAACTGATCATGGCCCAGTCAGTTACCCCCAGCTGGCTGGTTGAATGTCTCACATGTTTGAAGCATTGATCCACAAACTGCATTTTGGAAGTGGAACAAAAAAGCTGATACCCCAACTTCAGGGCATGTATTTTCCTGATTCTCCGTGCAGACTAGCAGACAGGGCAGTGCGCGCCCTCTGCCGTGACACTCGGGCCATTGTTGTGCACATGAAGCAGCTGGTCAGTGCTGCGTCTGGGCTGACATTGGTCGTAAATGCCCTGGCAACAGTTCAGAGGTCATTCAGTGGCAGTCGTCCTTCAACTAAGCTGCTGGGGTAAGAAGAGGGAGGTTCGTCTCTTGCGCTTGTTCATTGCGCACAGGTGGAGACCAGCGCAGCCAACAAAAACACAAAGCCTGAGTTAAAAAATCAAAGCTTAGAAATGACACTCCACTCCACCATTTTTATTCTGACAGTCCAACTGTGTTGATAGGATTCTCTGTCTCTCATCTTTCATGGCACCTCCACAGCTGCTTGTGTGTAACACTGTGCGAGTTTGCACCTGCCTTTCATACGTTCTAAATATAGATGCAAAAACAGTGACCGCCAACAGTTTCAGGTTTGATAAATCACTCTGTGAGCGCTAAATGATTTGCGTCTCTTCCTCCCAGATATAATTGGCTGATAATATGTCTGTCAAAACATGAAGAAATTAATTCTCTTGAAATTCTATCAACCATACACCACCATACAGTTTAACCCGGCATCTTTACTTGTTCACCTCAGCTGTGCCTTAACTTCACTGGCAAGAAATAAAGTTGTGTAAAACAATTAAATGTGTAACTGCTTCAGGGTTAAAGTCAGTTCATGAATGAACCTGTCTTTTGAGGTCTTTTCTCTGTGCAGAGCTAACGTACAGGGCAAAAAAAAATAATTAAAAAATAGCCCGGCGCATCTAGTACACAACACACACAACACAGACAGCCACATTTGTGCAAGTGCTCCACCTTCAAAGATGTTCTGCCTGAGTTTATTGTTGTGAAAAGCTTGTAAATTTGTGTCACGAGTTCAGTTTATGTGTGTGTGAGCTTGTGAGATTGGACTGAATGTTGGCCAGAGGCCTACAAGAGCAAAATGAGTGAGCTCATCTCTCTGAAGTGCAATGTTTAAAGTCTTTCCACTGCTCTGTACTGCAATTTTATCTCTTAAAAACAACCAGGAATGTTCTCTCTCGTCTCTTTCATTTGGCCAAGAGGACAAGAGACTTTATCTTTTCTGTCTTATATCCTCCCTTTTATTTATCTTACTCTCAGTTTGTCATATTTCCCCTCGTTTTAGCCACAAATTGACTACAGTGACTCATGGCTCTGAGTCATCTGCTGTGTAACCTAGAGTCCCCCGCATCTCCCCCATATGTTCTGTGTTTAGCAGTTCTGGGGCCTGGACTACTCCTCTCTGAGTCTGACTTTCTGCTGATCAGCAACCCAGTCCAATTATCTTGGGATGCCACATTGTAAAGCACATTCAATAGCAACCATACCCTCTCCTCTAACAACCCACACACCACATACTCTCACTGTGAGCACACCTCTGACCTCTTCTTCTTAATGAAAGGACTTCACCAAGTTTATGCTGCTGAAAGAAAGAAAAAACTTCACAGACTGTGGGTTTCAGGATCCCAAAAGCTCACTGAGGCACTGAGACATTGTTTGCTTTGTGGGGATATTGAAGTGGTTGGGACAGATGTGATGTTTTAGTCATCAGTAACACCGGAGTGGAGGATCTTTGTCCTGTCATTGGGCTCCATACAGCTTTTCTAAAACTTTTCTTGCTTACAAGAGTAGGTCATGTTAGTTTGTCCCCATATAACACCCTTTATTGGTACACTGCCCATGTCTCTTTACCTTCAAAGAAGCGTTTCCTCCTTTAAAGACCTGAAATGTTCAGATATTTCATCTTGGCAAGTGGAGGCATGAGGGATCACTCACAGCAGTGTGCTGCGTGGCTGCCAGTGTAGTATCATTACCTGCTTTGGCAAGACTTAAACACAACCAATCAAAGAGGAAGTGAACCCAGCCAAGAGCGTCCAATCTCTTTAATGCTACACGCAGCTAATAGCAGGATCCCGGAGTTGCACGCATACTATGTGCTAATTAGCTTGTCAACAAGCAAATGCCTTTCTTTGATCACAGCTTGAGAGGGAAATAGGGTTCAAGTTGTGCAGTGTGTCCGCTGCCAAAGTGCCTGAGTACACAACTATCCACTAAAATATCCTCCATCCTCATGGTTTACTGTATCTTTTAAAGGACAAATCTGTAGTGGTATGGTAAAATGCTGCACCTGAGAACCTAGTTCAGAAGTGTAGTTGTAGATGTCTCACTAAGTATTTTTTCACATATAAACATGCAGATGATCATAGATCAAGGTGTTCAAAGAGATCACTGTAGGAAATCTCAGCCTTAGTTTTTAAGCGTTGAAGAGCTTTATACTTGTTCTCCATCAGTCGAAGCCAAGGCTTAGCTCAGCCTCTTCTGGTTTTGTCAAGCCTCGACTGGCATAACAAGCTATGATATCAATTTTTTACACATAACAAAATAAAGTTTAGAATTACTCAGAAGTGCATCTTACTGATAGCTCAATAAGAATGAGTAATTGAAACAAAAAGCAGATTTATTAAATTTTCTCAAGAGTCTTGTTTGTGACCCCTTGGAAATGATCTCAGCTCAGTGAGCCTCATTTGAGCCCTCTTTCTCTAACAACTCTCTCATTCTGAGATTTTACTAACAAGAGTACCAGTATTAGATGTCAGATTTTCAAGATTAGGATGGTCCAATCTCAAAGCCTGAGTATAAAATTCTCTTACAGAAGCTCATACCAACACTTTAACAACAGAAAGCACAAAACAAGTCTTTTGTTATAAAATTCCACCATGTTGCCAAAGTTAGACTTGGAATAATTCAATAAACAGTTCACTGAGCTTAACCAGTCAATTGGACTACTTTTACACAAAAGGTAAAATAAGTATTTTTGGACAGAAAGTTGAGTGAGTCATCTGGTTCAGCTGCCTAAGGCTTTGCTCAAGAAAGACTTTGAAGCTCTGAAGCCTTCACGGGTATCCCTCTTTTATGTCTACTGCAATATTTAGAGTAAGAGTCAGTTTTGGAGCCTGTAGTCAAGTGTTTGGCACTGCTGCCCCTGCCCCAAGAATAGAAGATCCCAGGTTCAATCCCAGTCAGAACAACAAGCACACCCACACCAGCCCAAACTTTTTTTTCCCCACAATGCACTGTTGAAGTTCTCTTGCTTAAGCTAGTGGACAAATATTCTCTGAAATAAAAGCTCCAGCAAACAAGAAAAAAGACAGACGGATGTGGTCTTGCTTGACCAAAAAGCAAAAATGAAAAGATGTATATCTTAAAAAAATAAAATATCTTTCCAAAAGATATCAAATTCAACAGATTAACCAGACATAGGCGTATTCTAGTTCTTGATTCCAGTTAGCTTGACAACCTAGTGTTGCTATATGCCATAATACCATTGGACCATGCCTTAAATCAAGATTTGATGAAGCTCAAAGTGTCTGACATCTTTATTTTGTCTTGAAAACACCTATTTTAGTTAGGGGCTATTCATATTGGCTATTAGCCTGTGATTATTTGTCAAAAAAGTCTCCCTTCTAGTAGTGCTGCACGATTTGGGGAAAAGGTGCGATTGGCGATTAGATGGACAATATTTTTATAACCATGATTCACTAATGTTACACATTACAGACACGTCTTAGAGCACCGGGCTGTCAGACACTCTAAATATAAATGGCTATTCAAGTTCAAAGTGACAAGGTTTACTTGTTGTCACATTAGCCTACAGATACATCAGAGAACCGGGCTGCTAATGTTGCTACATTACTGTAGCAGGTGCGGCATATCCAGTAAAAAGTTGTCTTGAACAAAAAAACTTTTTTTCAATCTGGTTCAATCAGTGTGAGGACACTCCGGGCTAGAAGGTGGCGAGGGAGTGCAATTAAAACAGATCCTCCACATAGCATCTTTCAAATTTTTTTAATGACCATTTCATAGTGTGAATTTTTCATAGTGTAAATTTTAAGCTATATGCTCAATGGTTTGCTATTGCTACTTTGCTTTAGCATGTTGAGGTAAAACATTTTTTTTCACCTCAGAACAGAAATCCTGTCGTCAACAAGGTGCTATTTTAGAAAAAGAAAAAAAGGTGCTAGCTTGTGTGGAAAGGGCAAGCTGCTTTTTGTCTAGAGATAACTTTCTCACCTCCCATTCCTTCCTCTTCACTTTCCCGCCTCATGTTCTCCCCTTTGTACCTCACGCTTCCTCGCTCCACCTTTTCATCTCATCTGTTTTCCAACCTCTCATTGTGCTACCCTGCCTGCCTGCAGCCAGGATTACTCCTGACAAAGCCTTCATCTTGATTCTGTCTGATGGAAATGGGGCACTGATGAACAACAGCAAAAGAGAAAGCATAAAGAAAGGAGAGGAAGAAAAAGTAAGCTCTGATAAAAGGTAGATCTTAGCAAATCATGATTTGAAAAAAAAAAAAAAAAAAAAAAGATAAGCTCCTGCTGTACAGTATTTGTGTGAATATGCAAGTGTCTTTTTTCAGAAAGGAGCACTCTCTTTGTGGAGAGTGCACTTTGTGCTGAGTTAGCAGATAAGCTTTCAGGATGGACCATTGGAGTTATAAATATATTTTGTATGACTATGTATGAGACAGAGAGAGGAGAGGAAGAGAAAGAAGAAATGTTGGATGGAAGTGTGCAATAATGCTCGGTAGACTTGTTCTTGATTTTCCCTGTATTCTCGCTGCAACTGTACAGATGTCACATTTAATTCACATTTTGCTTGACTTCTCATCACAAATTTTCCCAGCTTCCCACAGAAAAGCTGCTTGACATCTCTCCTCCACACCTTGATCTGTACATTGCAGACTGTAGTGAGGGAATGATTTAATATTCAGGCACACAGGCTGACATGTGCTGCTCTGAAATGGTCTTTGTGCTTTCAAACCAGGATGAGCCGAAGCTACAGGGTGTCAAGTGATGAACTTGATAATAGGTGCTGAAGCGCTTAATGTGATTTCATTCTTTCTTGAGCCAACTTGCGTGAAATTAAATTCCTTACTCTTGATTAAAGTCAGTTGGATTTTATTGTTTTTGTAATTATATTAGGCCGTTTCCACTCATTTTGATGTGATTTTCAGCCTTGATAGAGTGAAATGTGTGTAACTGCTGGATCTCTCAATGCAGTCCTTTAAGTGTTTGATGGAAAAAGAAGCTCTCATCAACTCTATTTCATTAAATCAAGAAAAAGTAGTTGACACTTGCAATTAAGTTGGTTTGAATTGCAAACTTAGTGGAGGAGAATAAAATATCAATCTCTGAAAGGAAAATAAGCTTCTTTATTTTGAACATGTGTTACACATTCAAGCCAAGGAAACACACACTTCCAAACAGGCTCCATATGGTCATGCCTTAAAGGAGGAGTGTCAGAGCGAGGGGGCTGCACGCAAATGTGCTTTGAGGCTTAGTGTCTCGCTCAAGGTCACGTCATCAATGTCTGGGAAGTAAAACTACACCTCACAAGCAGCTGTTCCCAGCTCCCATAGTTTAATCGATTTCATGACAGATGAAAGATTTCTACCACAAGCTAAAGGCTACATGCTAATGTTTTTCCTTCCCTGCTAGCATATTGCACTTTGAATCAACTTTTAATTTGAACTTCTGTCTCTAATTTGGAAAAGTTGTACACAACAGCACCTCTTGCACTGTTCAGATACACTAATGTTTTATTTTTTAAAGGGTTCATAGACGTGGGTGTTATTAGACAATGTGCTTGAAGAAGCATTAAGGAAGGTTAAAGTATTATGTGACCCAAAGCTTCAAGCACAGAATGATATAGAGAGCTACTGACAGGATTGCAGCTCAAAAAAATCATTATGTTTATTTTCGGTCAACGCGGGGCGCCACCTGCTTTCAAATTCTCTGCAGTCGTCTCAGAAAAGAAAAACTTTTTGAGAAATGTACCCGGTAGAACGTCCAGCTCTGGGCCTGTTGGTCCTTGGCCCCAAAGAGATCAATTAACTTTGGATCACAGTGATTCACAGGGTCCATGTCTACCTAGCCTGGTTTTTCAGTACATCTCACATCTCCCCCCTGTAGTCAGGCATGCTGCTCTGACAGGCAACACTTTTCTCTGTAACCTCCCTTGACAGGGTGAGAACATATCCATCAAACAGAGGCTACCGTGACTGACAAGCTTGGTGCTCGACAACCTGTCAGACTGGGGCTGTGTTCTTCTCTGCACAGCTTTAGCCTCATTTTTATCTCGCTCCCCGTGTTTTTTACACTCCCTTTTGATTGTCTTTCACCCCAGACAACTCCCCTTCTTTTGCTTTTGGATCAATATCTCTGTTGCTCTCAAACGTGTGTGTGTATAGTCCTCTCTATCAGACAGACTTTGTCGGTGCCACCTGAGGGAAATGTCGGATATACACTTTATTGTATGAATATCCTTTCTTGGGACTGATGTGATATTTGTGCAGTTTAATGAAGCTTGAACTCATTTTATTTTCCATCCACACAACTTTTGTTGCCTTTTCTCTCCCCTAACCTTCTGTGTCATATATTTGTCTCCACAGATGTACAATGCCCGGGCTTACAAGTGGAAGAGTGGAGGTTTCCTCAGACAGCTAGGCAGAATATAACAGGTGAACATAATGTGACAACAGACACATTTCTTTTTCTATTCTTTCCTGGAGTTTTGTGGGCGCTGATGATTGTCATTTCTTGTCAGGTTTTAATCTGGTGAGGCGATTCTCACTGCTCAAGAGTGCAGATGTCAAGAAGATCCGCAACCCTCGAGGACCAGTCATTCTCCGCCTGGGCAAAACTGCACTCCTACGCCCAACGGAGTAAGTCTACAGCTTATGTATCTCACTCTTTTTCCAGTAGCCTACACACAAAACACAATGTGTAGGAGGTACCTCTCTGTAGGCCTGTGTTGCTAGTATAGACTGTATAAAAGTAGTACAGCTATAGGGCAGCTGTCGGTCACGTGACCCTGAGCTGTGCCTCTGGTTGGGCTCGCAATCTTAATATCCTCTGGAATGCTGAGTTAGAAAAAAATTCACCCCTCGTATCGTGTGTGCTGATAGTAAAATTAGCGACTCAGACAGGAGACGTTTTTTTGAATGGCTTGAAACTGCTTTTTTTTGGCTTGGTGTGTATGTGACTTCTGGTACTCCTGGAGCCAGCCTCAAGCGGACACTCGTGAAACTATGGGTTTTGAGAGATTTTAGGACTTCCGCATTGTCTCATATTCTTAGACCAGATGTTGCTGCTTGGTTGATGCCATGTCAGCTAGGGATGGGAATTGATAAGATTTTGTCAATACCGATGCCCTTACCGATTCTGCTTATTGATCTGATTCTTTAGCGATGCCCTTATCAGTTCCTGTTGTGAATTTTCTTGGTACAAAAAGTAGCTTTACAGGTTTTCTGTGTCAACAACATTTAATTGAGTTTATCCTGTGAGTGAAAAAATCAAAATTGGTCCCTGAGTCTGTATATTTCTGGGCTTAATTATACAGAAACAGGTAAAAAATTGAACACAATGTGACGTTGATGTATTGTGTTGTAATGTATTAATAATTCAAGTAGGCCATCTAGTGTCTCAAAGTGGTTATAGCAATGGTTTAAGTTGTTTGGAAGCTTTCCGTAATAATGAAGTCAGCCATGAGCCTTTCAATTGCCTGTTAGTTTTTGACATTTGAAATTCAAAGTATTTTTTAGAGTTGATGTGATAAGTTGCTGTGATGAGAGTTGATATTCTATTCTAAAGCTGAAGTTTTACTGATGTATGCTAACTGCTTGCATATCAATACAGTTTTCCATATACGTTAGCATCAAGCTTGCGCTATTTTGTTATTTTGGTAAATAAGGTGATTTATACCATTTGGAATTTACTGAATATGAATCTCCTGAGAGAGAGTAATGTACATTTCTTTATGAAGTCAGTTCTTCAGTAAAACTTCAAGCTGAAAATCCTGACTGACAGAGTTTTCTTGGGAAATGTTATCTTCCTGCTAAGCTAAGATAGCTGCAGCAGCTCTGGCACAATATAAAAATAGAATTGATAAGGGAATTGTTAAGCACAAAGGCTAACGATATTGATGTATTGAAACATTTCTTATTGATTATCAACAAGGACCGGTTTTTGATTCCCATCCCTAATGTCAGCTCAAAGAGAAAAAACAGAGTCTGAACACCCCACTGTAAACCAGCCTCTGAACTCTCACTCTGCATGTCAGCGTAGTCGGATGGCTGCGAACACATGGCAAACATGGGGCAGAGTCTGATTGCATTTCCAGGACTACCACTTCATTTCCCTCCCCACTGAGACTGGCTTGTAAAAGCATGTAACTGCCTTTGGTTTTCCTGTTTTAACCACATAATACTTATGCAAGTAGTGTTCATATGAAATGCTGGAGCACTAACCTTTACAGTGATGCTTTAATGAGCTGCCATGATGCAGTAACTAGTAAAGAAGATAACTCATTTCTAATAGTATGTGTTTACAGCTTTATCTAAAAGCCGGGGCTTGATATGAACGTGTCTTTTAGAAAAGAGACCAGAAGCCCTAATATCAAACAGCGTGGTTTTGGAACTTGACATGGTCTAATTATGCTTTAATGTTGTTATTGAGGCTTGAGTTTGTGTTTAAAGTGCATAACAAGTACTTTTCAGAGGTTATGTGCTCTTCAGCAGTGGTGAGTTTCTGCTGTTTTTCACAAGTCTGAGCGCATCTCTCTGCCCACATCAAAGCAGTCTTCCCGAACTTGTCAATTGGGTCAGCTCAGAGTATTTTATCAGCAAGTCCAGCGCTGTGAGCCTCACTCGCCTGAAGGCCTGATAAATCTGTCCACAAAACACTCTTTAATGGCGGAGACATTTTGTTCTAAAAGCGTCAGATATATTGTTTGTCACTGGCTTAGAGAGAGGTTGTCCTTTAGAGAAAAAAGCGAGGAACACCAAAAAGCTGTCACTTCTCAGGAAATCAGCATCTTTGGAGCTAAGGAGGAAAATCCAAGATGTTTTTGTTTTGCCTCAAGCCATACAGAGAGAGGACAGGGAACACGGCTCTTTGTCTTGTGTCTGCTGCTGCTGGTTTGGGATTTCGTTACAGTGCGGCATTTATTGAAATGTAGATACCATTGAGAGCGTTGCTGTCAGTTTTATCTGTGACAACGTTACCTTGGTGACTTCTCTCGAACTGAGACAGACAATAATCAATGTTAGCACGTCAGCCTCACCTGTTGGCTGTCTTTTTATTCTACACTTCTCTGACTTAGACATGAGACAGAAATGCTTCCTTTAATTCATCTATTTCTCTTTACTCCTTTGCGTTTCTTTCTTCCCTTTGGAGTACACAGAAGCAGGAAGGACTGCCCGTCAGCATCAGTTAGTGGGGGTGGAATCTGTCGTCACCTATTTGCTATGATTCTTTGCACTTATGAGAGTTGTGCTAATGGTAGGGATTTAGGCACTAAAAAGGTGGAGTGGAGGCGTAGAAACAGAGAGACGATTAATGGATGTTGTGTCATGAGGAAAAAAGAAGGGTTACAGGTTGAAACCCAGGCAATAAGAGAATTCATCAGAACAAACCCTCAGGCTTGTTCTTTGGCTTTTCTTTTGGTCACAATGTGAGTGCGCTTTCATCTGTGTGCTAATTTGAGTGTTGGTGCTAGTCTGCTTTGATCCATCTGTTATGAACTATAGGGCTGCAGCATTTTGCTCTAGATTTCCTGTTTCAAAGCGTTTTGCATCTCTGGATCTGTATAAGAAATGGCTCCAATCCAGCACAAGCGCCCTGCCACTCAAGGACGGTTTTAATTCAGTGTCTAAAAGGTTGACTGAGGTGAGAGATGCGTGTACATTAATTGGAAATCAGCGGTTTGCTTTGTATCACAGGCTAATCCATTCAGCTAATCCGAGCTAACAGAGCTGAGTGACAGGCAGATGAAGCTACTTGTCTCTCGTTCCTTTCAGTTGTATGCTGATAGTCTCCAGCACAGCGGGGGTCGTGCATTTTAATTTCAGCAGAATGTGATTTGACTGCTTCAGGCCTGCTTCTTTTCTGCAGCTGTCGTATGAATGACAGGCAGGACGCCATCCTGTGATATAGTGGGATAAGGTGAAGTGTCTATTACAGGACTAAGACCTATATCACATACCAAAAGGGGGTAGAATTGAAGCATCAATTTCTGTTTAGGGTCAACAAAGTACTGGGAGAGCAAAAGTGAGAATATTTTAGTAACTTTGGCCAAAGATCATAAAAGATCAAAAATGTAGGAGGCTTGGAAAAGAAAAGATCAACCATTGAAATGTGGTTTTAGTTCAAGAGTGCACAGAGAGAAGGCAGACTGAGAACATGAGTCAATAAAAATTGGTTTGATGTTTTTTAAACCAAGATATTCCAGTATGCCTACGCGGGAGGAGATGATTGCTAGTCGGACTAATGCCTGGTACACCCTGTGCAGACTGAATGCTGAGGCTATACAAACTGGCCAATTGTGTCCCATTATGACTATCATGGTAATGTTGGAGTTTTTGCCCATTTTCATACCATTTCTAACTGTAACCACTGAGCAGATCTGAATATATAGATAAGCAGACTGACCACATTTTGAGGACTGAAGTGCAAGTGCTTTGTATTTTGTCACTGCTATTGTTCTAGTTTGAGGGATCACAGTGACACATGTTTAGTTGGAAGTTGGTTATGGGGCTGCACAATATGGCCAAAATCCAATATCTCGATATCTGTAGGCTATATCTCAACGCATGATATATATATTTGATATTCTGATATCTCCACTAAATCACTATATTAATGGTAAATCCAACCCTTTAATGCATAAAATGACATCAGAACAATGATTCAAGCTGACCTTTTAGTCAGATTTTTAAAATTTGAATGTAAAAAGGGGAAATCTCAATCAGGTAAAGTTGAGCAATTTATTTTATTTCAAAACAAACTTTATGTAGTTACATATTTTTAGTTCCAGTAAAATAATAAATTCAGATTTATTCAACTGGCTGATATTGTATTATATTATATAATATTATATTATATTATACTATATTATATTATATGATATATTTTTATTTTATTTTATTTTATTTTATTTTATTTTATTTTATTTTATTTTACTCTATTTCGGTTTGAAAATATCATGAACTAAAGCTGAAGATAATTTTGCTTTTATTTCCATAAAGCTGTTACCTGGATAATGTTAGTCATGCTGAAAGGACTCTAGTGACTTATGTTTTTGAGCATGGGGTCTGGTTGGGTCTGTATTGGATTTGGGTTTTCTTCTGATAACATCCCAGCTTGCAGTATTTTGATATTTAACTGTAAAATAGCATCAAACTTCTCTGCTGTCATGTTTCGAACAGTGCACAGCTGAGTGTGACTGAATGGCACTCAGAGAGGGGGGAGGGGCAGAGTGCGCAGAAAAACGAAAGTGAAAGTTAAAAACATTTGTCTTTTGTTTCTCGTTGTGGAGAGTTTGGAGAGAATCAGGGATAATACAGGCAGCAAAGCAAGCCCAAATATGCAAATACACTCTAGAAAACAAGCCCCTGGAACCCACAACCCGGGAATGACAAGACGTACAAGTGACCTTTGTCTCTTGTCTCCTAATATATCCCCCAGCCCTATTGGTGGTGGTGCTTTGTACAAGTATTCATGGTCCTCAGATGCTAGTGCTGCAAGAAGAAATACTTATTTAAGTCTCGACTGATTTGTCTAACAGCCGCCAGTGATCCGACGTTTTGATGTACCCATAGGATAAATCCCACAGACTTGCTTTAGCATCCAAACTATTTCATAGATTTGTAGCAAAAGAATTTATATCAGGGTGCCCACAGGTACTTCTGTCTGTGAAAGGAAACACAATTAACCAAGCAGTCGACTTAGAGAAGTTGGGGTGGAAAGAGCAGACCTGAAGGGTGATTTGACTTACAGGTAAATTTAGAGACAGAGGTAACATGAACTGATGAGCATATCCTTTTGAATTTGATCCTTCTTAAGTTTATAAAAGTGAGCGTTTCATTTGTAGTCTATCTTTGAATTTAACTTCCACATTGACTTCTGTGAACATCAGAAGAGATCTGTACCTTTAGAAGCTTTTTGATGAATATTGTTACAATAATGAGCCACACTTAACATGATACGCAAACACTTTTTCCACCAAACGTAATCATTTTAGCACTGTCATAAGGCATGTCAACATGCTAATATTTCTCTCAAAGCTCATAATGCCATTGTACTAAGCAGTAAAGCCTCACAGTGCTGTAAGGATGGCTGCAGATTGGCATAGTTCACAGATCAGCCAAATATCCAGAAAGCTTTGGGCAGTCCTGACACAGTGAGGCATCTTCAGCACTATACAAGTTTCCTTAACCAAAATACATTTGAATGCTTACAAGACATGCTTAGAAATAATTGTATACCTATACTGATTTTGTTGTTGAAAGTTGTCGAGAAGGAAATGAGGGGAAATATAATCAAATGGACGCAATGATTCCTTTGCTCTCAAGGCCAAATATATTGGAAGGTGGTTGAAGGCCCATGGTCAAGAGCACTGTGATCCTTGCTTAATAACATTTGTCCATTTCTTATTAAGAAAAAGGTTATTGTGCAAATTTCTTGTTTGAAATTTTCCTATCTAAAAGATTTGGCTGGTCAGTCCCATTCTTGTAATTTTAAACTTTAAGGATGTCCTTTAGTGTGTTTTTAAAGCTTGTCACAAATGTCTAATTTACCTGAGGAGGTATCCATCAGATTTTTGTGGTCAGAGGTTCATCAAACTCTTCGTTGAAAAGGTTGCTGGCTAATGTAGGAGTGCATGTTAGAGGGTTCCTCATCCGTCCATCCATTTTCCTCCGCTTATCCTGTTCAGGGTTGTGGGTGGCTGGAGCCTATCCCAGCTGTCTTACGGGGAGAGGTGGGGTACACCCTGGACTGGTCTTCAGTCAACCACAGAGCTGACACACAGAAACAGACTAACTTTCACTCACACTCATACCTAGGAGCAGTTTGGAATCACCAATTAACTTGATGAGCATGTTTTTGGACTGTAGGAGAAAGCCGGAGTACTCAGAGGGAACCCACGCATAAAAAAGGAAGAACAGGCAACAGCACAAACTGCTGCACCACCGTGTAGCCCAGGTCCTCTGTTCTCTGTTATCAATTTTGTCTCCAGGAAGACCCCACAGAAGGAGTCAGCGGTGCCCTACTCCTCTCTCTAAACAATGGAACAAACAAAAAAATAGCAAGCCAAAGAAATCAGAGACTCTCACGCAAGCAGGAAATACTTCACATTTTCTTTCATAGTGTATTATGAGAGAAAACAAGTGCAAATTGATTTTTCTAAGACACATCACACATCAGCCGCCTTCACAACCCCCCTAAGAATCACAAATATACTATTAGTGTTTATGCACATGTTTATTGGTTAGAGTGAGACCTCCTGTTCTCCAGCCTCTTTGTATCCCTTCAGTTGGACAGGCTGGTACCACATGATGTCCGACTTGGCTCCAGGGTGAAGAACAGCATGAAGCGTAAGGTTTTATCTAAAAGACACTATGTGGAAAATAAGGATGGACATAAACTGCAAATGGGCTGGTTTGTTGAGGCAAACAACTGTGATGCTGTAAATTTAAAGTACAGAAGTTGTCAGAATGTGCACTACTTCCTGTTCATGGTATGCTCATATACGTTCACAAAGTGGAAAATAGCCATGAAGGAAAAAGCAAAGTAAAATAACATTTGTCCACTGAAGTTTGTGAAACTGTATTTTTTACTTCTATGAGTCAGCTTCAAGCTGTTTAAGATTCCTTACAGCCAGGTATGTATAATTCATCCAGGGAAAGAAACCCTCTCCACTGAAGGCAATTGATTCGAGCACAGTCTGAACCCTGAGTTCCTATACACCTCTCCAGGTGATATTCCCATCTTGAACTAGAGATCTGCTTTTTCTACATTGGATTTCCCCTTCTTCCCCTGTGCCTCTTTGGCTCCCACAGACTTTGTGCCTCTTTTCTTTTTTATATAAGAGAAGAAGAAGTAACTTTTCTCTCTGAGTTGGAAAAGTCTGGATCTGGATGTGTCTGCTCTTGGTGATTTATCTCCCTGTTGCATGTTTGTGTGTTTGTAGGTGTGTGTCTGTGGAGGGGATTTTTTTTCAGACTCTGAATTGAATAGGTCAAGGTGAGGTACTTTCAGCTTAAAAGTCAATAGTTTGTGAGCAGTTTTGTACCCTGCAGCTCATGACACTAATCGGCAGCAAAACAACTCTATTCTCAACACCCGTTTCCATCTTCCTGTCTTTATTTCTTTCCCTTTCTATTTTACCCTCTATCTCTCTTGTACACAACTCACTTTGTAGCACCCTGGGTATCAATATACTTTCTGTTTTAGATAAAATACTTAGCCATTTCCATATCAAACACATAAATCCTCTGTCCATCACCTTTGTTTTCTCTTATTTTCTCTACCTCCTTTTGTCTTACTGTGTCTCTCCAAGTCTCCTATGTTTTTCTTCCTCACTTCTTCTACTCATCCTCTCTTTGTTTTGACGTCCTGTAGTTGGCCGTTTTCCCTTGGATCTTTCCTCAGTCATAAATCACTGTCACCCCACTTCTAGGAGTGGGAAACCAGCTGCCAGCATCAACAATTCTATGGGTCTGTTTGTGTGTGTGTGTGTGTTTGTGTGTTTGTTGGAGAGAGGGAGGGAAATGGAGCAAGAGAGAATATTTCAAAGTGTTCACCATCTCAGTGAGCCTGCATTTCACTGGGCTTGTTTGTGAACCCTTCATCTCTCAATACATCCGCACCCGCCATGCAGTGAGAAATACTACTGTGTGGGTGTGTGGATGTGGAGAGTGCATGCACTTTATGTGTGTAGATGCCCTTGACCAAAACTGAGGGATGAGGCTTGCCGGACTGTATCAGCTATGAAAATTAATGCCAGGGGGTTACACACAGCGAGCTTTGCATTGTGCTTCTGACTGCAGGCACACAATGTGAAGAGACAAGCCAAAGGGAATAAATATAGAAAAATATGCACTGAATACAAAGTAGCTCATACAGAAAACACTTGTGGGATTGCATTGTCAGTGAAGGCACATGAATGTCAGGACTGAAAAAGTTTGAAAGCAAAGTCTTTCTTAGTTTACTGTCACAAGTTTAACTCAACATAAGCTAGTTAGCTGTTCTGCTAAAACCTGTTGTTAGCATGAGATTTAGCTGTCCTAGACTGGAATCTGTTCCCCCAGCAAGACTTGAACTGCAGCTTTAAAATATAAAACCTGCAAGGAATTTAACATTCATTTACACACAGATGAACAGCTGTGCTCCCACATATTTCCTTTTTGCTTACGAAAGCTCAATGAGTTGTGACAACTTATTTGCTCTTGTTTAACTGAAGAGATGTCTTAAGTTTTGACAGTGCCACGAGCAGAGATTGATACTACTATAGCTTGACAGATAGATTTGTAAAAAAGTAAAAAACAAAAAAAAAAGGTAGCTTCAACCAAAAAAGTAGGGTCTGCAAGAATTTCTGTGACTTGTTAGTGTAAAAAACATTCTAACTGAGCTTCTCCTCCTTGGATGAGTGCTAGCCACAGCGCACATCCACAGGCTTCCCGCCAAAGCTATATGAACACACTCACCAGCCCAGCAACCACCTGTAGCATTGCGTTTCCATGTGAGAGAGACTTGAGAGCCGTGCACCTGACTTGGCATTTTAGTACAAGCTTATCACAGGTATTTGAGACATACCTGGTTAGCAGAAAGCCAACTCGCATCATTCCTTGTCCCAAACTGCTCTCCAAGTGCCCAAAAGTCCACTATTCATTGTCCACTATCATAGCCGCTCAGGCTAGCTTTTTCCACTCACTATTTTCATCACACAAAGTCACTTGCACACTGGGCGCTCTGTGATTGGCTGAGGTAACCATGCTTACTCTCTGCCCAGAAATGTCCCCGAACAACTAAAACATCAACATACAGGCTGAGGAGGGGGTTGAGGTAGACACAGACACTAACACACTTGTATAGAGGCCCATATGAGACCATCGAGCAGGATTATTCCTGTAAGAGTTAACATTTTATTTTTAAGGTAAATCCTGCAGCCCTTACCTTTAAGAGAAGTTTCTGCTAATTTGCTAGCAGAGGGCTACAATTGCTTAACTTTGTTTAAGTGGCTATTTGGTGTTTGTTGGCACCAAGGCTAACGAAAAGAAGGTACAAAGAGGTCAGCTAGCTTTTTGGGGGTTCTTTTGCACTTTTAGACTAAACCAGGGTCTTTTTAATTACAATTTTTATGTATGCAGACTTACCTGATTTCAATGCCAGGAAAACACATAATTCAAAGCCTAAAGGCTTCAAAAGCCGCTGTATGATTCAGTTTCAGTATACAGTGTATTGACCCAAGTGTATACATGTATTATCTGTTTGTACTATTGGTATTTAACATAGACTGTATTATAAATAGATGTAGCCTGCCCGACGGTATTTAAGTATAGTTGATATCAAATACTTTATACAACACGGCTACAACTGGTTCTGCTGGGGTTCCCCCTTATTTGAAAAACTGGGTTAGCCTCGGTTAAAGTTAGTTTACAAATCGTCTCGAGCACAATGTTTTTGATTGCTTTCCAAACATGTTCATTCAATCAATCGCGCAACAGCTCTTCCCCATTTTTTAATTTTGTTTTACAGTTGAGACAGTATTTAAGCCAATGCTGCCACTCATCTCCCTCTTTCTGCCACTCTGTGGGCGTAACCGAAATGACTTCTGCTTGCTGTGATATCATTTGCATACATTCTATTGTAAAATTTATTACATATATTTATATTCAAATGATCTTAGTTAAATTTATCCGCTGCAGTGCTCAGTAAGGTATCATATTTAAAGGTAGCATGGAAACAAAACAACAAATGAAGGCCACCAGTCTACCAGACGAAAGACATGAGGAGTTTTTAGGTTTGTGAAAATCTGAGTATTAAAACTAAATGTTTTGCCTTTTGTCACAGAGGATATAATTGGTAGCTTATGACTTTGCACTGACAAGAAAGGTAACCTGTTCTCTGTCTTGTTAAGTTTGCTGTTATTTTCGTGTACTAAGTTTCAGAGCTATTGCACATGAAGTCAAAAACTCATCCCTGTCCCATCTGAACACTTTGTGTTTCAGTCAGGTGTTTCCTTACGGCTTACCTGAGGAGTTCACTCTGATCTTTACCCTGGCTTTGAAGAAAGCTGCCCTGAGAGACACCATCTACCTATTCCAGATCTCTGATGAGCAGGGCTACCCACAGGTACTGCTCACAAGTTGTTTCCTCATTCATTCTCCTTTCACCACTTCTTCCTTCCTCCTCTAACTCTCTTTCTCAATCTTTCACCTTATATCCATCACATCTTTTGTCTCCTCACTCCTGCTGTCGCTCAGTTCTCTTCTGCACAGTCTTACACTTTCCCTTTCAATTTATTTCTTTTGGTGACACCTTTTCAGCTCTCTCCTCCTTTCATTCCAAGCCTCTTTTGTCCTTCTCTCACTCACTGCCTCTTTACCGGCTCCCCTCGATCATCTTCCCCTCACCTCTTTCATGCACCTTCATTGTTATTCATGTGTGTTCTGTGATGAAGCACTGGAGTCCCTCAGAGTGCCCATAATCACTGCGAGTCTGAGGCCAGATTTAAATACTCAATGTGTATGATAGATGGGGCCAAGTCGCCTCATTAGGAGTGATTGATTGGCTGTACGGCCCGGGCGTGTAATTAATATGTCTTTGCCTTTACTCATACTCTACCTCTGTGTTCTACAGCTCTGTTAGCTGTTAGCAGCATGAACATACACATATTACTCTTTGTTAGCGCTATAGACGGGCAGACAACCATAAATATTGTTTGGTTTTTCTATGCAATTCTCAATTTGGTGGTTAAACACTACTCCTCTTTCAACCCTCCCTCACTCCTCATTTACATCTCCCACATATCTCCATTCCAGTTTTCTGTAGACCTCAGCGGCCCTGATGGCACCCTGTCCCTGCGAGCCAGGGGAGTAGATCCCGCTGCTGAGCCTGTGAGTTGCTCTTTCTCAGGGGAGGGTGTGGAGGCCCTGATGGATCTGCGGTGGCATAAGGTGGCTCTAAGTGTGCAACAGGACTCTGTGACTCTCCATGTGGACTGCAGCTCCATTGAGACCAAACCTCTGGATCCCCGTGGACCTTTGCCTACTGATGGACACACACTGCTGGCAGTTAGGGCTTCAGATGCCGGGTCTGTGCAGGTAAGGATCAACAGAGAAATGTGAATGAAGAAGAAACAAAAGCTTAGTATTACTCTGAGGAATAAGACATTTTAGGTTAAAACTACGACACAAAACTAGGATTATCCTGACATCATTAAACAATAGAAAAAAAACAAAAAACACTTTGTAGCGAAATCCAGTATTCTCGTTTATGTCTAAGTTGTGGATATACCGTAAAACCTAAAACTATACCCTGCAGTGATAGCAATGAGGCAATCTCATTAATTTCTGAATTAAAAAAAGCAAGCTTTCCACCTGCTAGAATTGGCCTGTGGAGAGCCAGGACTATTAGCGCTGAGTAGATCCAGTAATCCAGGCACTTAGTTTGACGATCAATTAACTGGTGTACTTAAAAAGCAGGCAGGGTCTCCTACTGATGCTGGGGAAGTGTTTATCCATGCAAACACTTATATGTAAACAACATATGTAATCTTCCTTAGAAAATGCTTTCCTAATACTTTCTGTCAATGAAAACTTAATTAAATTCTGAACCATGATTAAAGCTTAATTCATTTTTTGTAAAGATTACAAGGTAAACAGTCAAGCAGACGCGCAGCCTAAAGCTACTTCCTTCCCTTGTCTTTCTCTTAGATGGATATTCAGCAGGTGATGCTGTACTGCGACCCTTCTCTTGCCATTCAGGAGGCCTGCTGTGAGATCCCTGGGGCACGGGTAAGAGAGTCTTTGATGGTCAAACAGTCTTAAATAAAAACTCTGTTTTACACATTGAAATGGTTGCAAAGGTTTATTTTGTGGCTATAAACTCCCTTTTTTTGCATTGTGATAAACTAAAAAACAGATATAACTTGTACACTTGACACCTGACTTCTGCTGTTTGCTGTTTAGCTGAGCATAGCAAGAACCCTTAGAGCATGGAAACGTTTAGAAATCTAACTACAAGCAGCTCAAAGCTTTAAATTACACATTTTTGTCTAGTTTAATTAACACCTTGAAATTACAGAAATAGAAAAAATATTCTCTTTAGGAAGAATAATTTGGGTTGATTTGTTTACTGGCTGGAAGTGGTCACTATCCAAGGTTTGTGAGGTTTGCCTGGGAACTGACCAAGAATGGCTCCTCATTAAAGGTATAATTGGTAGTTTGATTTAGATACACTTTTTGTTGTACTGGTTTAACTGATCTATATGTCCCAATGGCAAGCAATACATGATGTGTTCTTAAATGAGAGTGAAGAATATCCGCTATCTACAGCAGGAGAAAACCCAGGAAAACATCAGCCAATCACATTGATTAGGATCCAATCTATTAAACCAATCAAATCCTCCTCGTGATATTGTGTCACAGGTAAAAGTGGATAATGCTAGCATGACGGTTGCGAGTACTAACAAAAGTCACGTTTGTTTATTTGTTTTTAGCTTTAATTTTTGACGTTTTGGTGTTTCCTTACCTCTAAATGAGACATGACTTGACAAAGTGCAAAACATAAAATGATGTGCTGAGTCCGTCTTTCAGTCATTCACAATCATAGTCCCGAGTCAGTGGCGCTCGTGCATGTGAGCAGGGGGCATTGCTTTGGAGAAGCTCCAAGGGGAGGGGGAGGAGGGGCTAGGCGGAGTCCAGACGAGATGCTACATTCAAATTCATGCTGTTTTTTTAGGACACCCTGCCTTTAAGGCTTATTAAATAGGAGAGTAATTTTAAAATTAAACATGATAGCACCATTTTTTACTAAGCAAGCTAATTGATTGTAGCTCGTTATCGTCATACATTTCCTCACTGTAGCTATTTATTTTGCTCCATAGAGAGGAGAAAATATGAATGTTGCTCTTATACGTGCTGGCAAAAAACCAAGCTAGAGTATTCCCAGAAGTATCAAAATATGTTAATAACTAACCTGCTGTGGTTTCCTCAATCTGCTCTGATTCACAAAGTTTCATGATAAGTTTTCAGCACTGCTGAGGTTTCTCAACAAACAGCTTGAAACACAACTTAGCTTGAACACCAGCTGAAAGGCACCTGTCTGATCTTTGACCTCTTCAAACCCAAATGTTCTGTGTAACCAAAGTCTCCACTCTGGGTTATGATTGTGAAGGAAAGGGATTTGTTGTGTTTTTAGAAAACTGTGTCCTCAGGCCTGTAACTATTTCATCCAGTCAACTTTTTTTCTGCTCTTGTACTCTTCACCTGATCCAGTGAAATGTTTTCTTTTTTTCTCAACAATCTGGAACAACTTCAATCTCAGTTAAACCTTATTTGAACTCACTCTCTGCTGACTATGACTTAACACTTGTTGCTGCAGCTTTCCAATAAAAGTCACTGAATGTTACTCTATAACAGCTGCAAGCAAAGCTGAGGTTTCTGTTTCAAAATTAACCATCCTAAATTGTCTGTGCATTTGCTCTGGAGGCTCATACTCGCTAATTAGCAACACTCTGTCTCCATTTTTTGTTGTGCTCAAAACTTGATGTAGGATGCAGAGTTGTTAATAAGCCGGTCTTGTGTGAGTCAAAATTCTCCATAGAGGCATTGTTGAACATAGAGTATTATGTATACAAAGTGACTAGGGCTTAGAGTAATCCCATTGTGTGCAATTATGTCATATCAACTATGGTTTTCTATTATTGTTTGTACTCTGTGACTGTGACTAAAGCCTAATTGAAAATAAGGCTCACTCTCCCTCGCAGCTTAAGAAATATCACCATTTATGTGTCTCTGTAAGTCCCTCTCTTTATCATACCTCTCCTCTCAGACGGTGTTTTTGTTCAGGTATTGTTTATGAGCTCAAGACAAAGCCTTAAAAAATAGAAAACAGATATATTGGACCTAAATATGACAGCAGGTTTCTGTTCGACAGGATAAAACAGAGCGGATGATCATTCAGTTATGAGAAGAATTCCAAACAGCCAGTTCTTGGGTTTATTTTTAAGCTGCAGGTATTTTCTGTGTTCAGCCAACTATTTTTTGAGCAGAATTCTCCAGAGTTTCTGTGCTTATGTGTCTGTGTGTGCGAAGCAGATGTGTTTATTTTATCATCAAACAAATTTTAAAGAGGGATACAAACAGGCAGGGTAAGAAGTTCTCTTAGACAGGTAAAACTTTAGAGTCCTCTGGAGAAAGGAAAGAGTGTTACAAGATTGAAAAAGAGTTATGATGGAGCATTAGAGGAGCCCTGTATCAAAGGCTTTCAGCAGCATTTATGTTTGAAATATGAAGCTTGGGGCTCGAGTTCACATGTGTTGACACTGAGCAACATGTTTGCAACAATGAAAGATTGAGCTTCATGAAGAAGAAGGAATAGAGGTGGTTATCAGACATGGTTTTATTGCTGCAACAGAGCTATGTTGAATAGGTCAGGTTGACAACCTAATGATAGTGATAGAATTTTTGCGATGTCAAAGTTTGAAAAAGATCCTAAAAACCAGACATTATGTGGATACAAGGAAAGGGGAAAACAAGGCAAATTGCTCAGTGGTTACTAATTAAAGCAGTTAGCATATTAGTAGTTTGCAAGTTAGCAGCATTGCCCATAAAAATGGTGATGTGGTTCAACCAGTCTTTGGGTAATTTCTTTATTGTGTCTCCATCAGTCTGATGGGCTTTGTGCTTTGTTTGCAAACAGAAATTTTATACATTTAAACGTGTTTCCATGCTAAGCTAGGAAGAATAAGCCACTTACAAATGTGTGCCATGTGTACAACCAGTTTTGTAACATTGTTATTGTGAGCATATTAGCATGCATGCAGAAGCATGGAGCAAATGAGGATCAGGTCTACGGAGATTCTATCTTTTGTTTTTGTACTCATTTGATGATTTGAGAGTTTCTATCAGTGTCATCAAAGAAAGCTCTTTCATAACTCATCTTTTATTTGTGTTGAATTCACATTCAGTCATTCATTCATTTTCTACCACTTATTCTGTTCAGGTTTGCAAGTGGCTGGAGTCTACCCCAGCTTCTTAAGGCCCATTTATACTCCTTTTATTTACAAAAATTTATAAACCTCCTTTTCAAACGATGTTACTGTCACTGTACGTTGGCACTGCAGTTGACCAAAACATCCCCCGTGGGTTGGAGCCCGGAGTCAAAAGTTTATGGCAACGAAACTCAAAAACGAGCATTGCAACTGTGGAGGTATTGCTAATGTAACCACAAAAACGAGGGAGCATTGGTGGTTGGTGAAGCTGTTAAATACATCGTGAAAAGTTCTGTCAATATTATTTTGTCTTGGTGTCTCACTAAAGCTACGTATCGGGCAGTAACAGCAACACTGCCCCCACCACTGTTACAGGTGGCAGCTTTATGGAAACATGTAGAAATATGGATGAAATGACTGCTAAGCACGGGCAGAATGCTCCATCCATATACACATCAGTATGTAGCGTTGAGCATAAATGGGACCTTAGGGCAAGAGGCTAGATCCACCCTGGACTGGTCGTCAGTGGATCATAGGGCTAACACACAGAGGCAGACAACCTTTCACAAGTGCACACACACCTAGGGGCGATTTAGAAACACCACTTATCCTAACAATATGTTTTTGGACTGTGGGAGAAAGCACGAGTACCTGGAGAGAACCCATGTATGAACAGGAAGAACATGCAAACTCCACACAGAAAGGCCCACCTTGGCCAAACTGGGATTCAAAATGGTGATCTTCTCGCTGTGAGGCATCAGTGCCAACCTTGCAGTCCATATT
Organism: Halichoeres trimaculatus; assembly: GCF_033239565.1. Taxonomy (NCBI): domain Eukaryota; kingdom Metazoa; phylum Chordata; class Actinopteri; order Labriformes; family Labridae; genus Halichoeres; species Halichoeres trimaculatus. The sequence continues at coordinate 23,602,175 of NW_027437192.1, forward strand.
TAATTTACAGCTTTACATAATTAAACTGTCAGATTTTGAGGTCTTAAATGACTGACAGATGAAGCTTGTAGCTATTTATCATTGCCATAACCACTTTTCTGGTGTCTTGCCTAGCTGAAAGTCAAGTGGACTCCTCATTTCAAATGTCTAATTTCATTATATCAACCATTCAAAATTTCTGAAGTAAAATAAATAGAATAGAACTAATTAATTATTGATGTTGCGTAGACTCTGTTTTATTTCTGGACAGAACTTTGTCTCTTGCCATGCCCGCATGCAAAAGTTTCTCTTAAGAGTCAGAGCACAAAAGCAGAGCAGCTGCATGACAGAATTTAACATCTTGTCTAGAGTAAATTTATACGTGGTAAGACACCAACAAAGTCTTCTTTCTGTTCTGTTTTCAAATAAATGTCTATTATATTTTTGCAGTGCCCACCAGACACTCCTAAGAGCCGCCGTGCAGCAGAGAATGACCTGTCAGAGAACACCTTCAGCCAGGTAAATACAACTAATAACATGCACACACCAAAGACATTAAAGCAGTATTGTAGCACTGCAACACAAACACCAAATATCACACAATGAAAGTACAATCCTAATGCTTCAGGCAAGTTAATGAAAAGCACTTAGATCCAGGAACAAACTTGTGAAAAACAGGAAAGCATCATTCTTTGACTCCTCGTAGAATCATCCCAACATAAGGTTCCCATCAGGCTCAGACATAACATGCACAGACACAGACAAGCACTTGGCCTCAGACACTTTACTTCTCGAGGCAGTTTGAGACATCTCAAACTCCTGCTGGCAAGCAAACACTGGCCTGCAGGACTTCCACCAAATGGTGCAGTTGTTTTTCTTTGAAACTCTGGCTTGGAAACATGTTTTCTCCTCTTCTGCAGATTTGAGTACTTCCTGGTTTTATGTGACTTCAGTTAAATTACGTTCTTTGGTAGCAGTTGCTGTGAGTGTACTCACGCAGTGTCAGATATATGACAAATAGAGCCTAATGCAACACATGGGAGCTGTTACTCCACAAATTTCCATGGTGCTCTTTACAGCTGCTTCAGGGCTGCTTGATACATGAAGTTCATCCTGTATAACGCAAAGACAATTTATATTTGTTTCCACACCCGCATGTTTCATCATTCATATTAATGGCTTCTATATCCAATTATCTATTCATTAGGGCTGTGTGTTTGTCTTTTGGAGTACCGGTGTTAACTTAGAGCTCTGGCAGACTTCAAGACACAGTCATCAATCCTGATGATGGCTTCAACCAGACACAGTTGCAATAACTCAGGAATGCCACCTCTGTGTTTTTACATCTCTCTTTCACCTGTCATACTTTCCGTTCACTTCATTTTTTTGCTGTGGCTGGAAGACTGCAACAGTTAGTGCATTATAATGTTTAACCTTGCAGCAAAGCATGGTTAGCCTCCAGATGTTGACATCATCTTGCTTTCTTTTCTCTTAAAAACTGTGTACGAACATGCTAAAAGACACTCAGATAAAAGAGTTTCTACTTTTTATTTCTGTATCCAGACCAGCACCACAGCCCTGCTTTCATTAAACTAAGACTCGATGAGTGACAGCACATCACATTCTAAGCCTACGTGGAATGTGCTGTGTTGTATACGTGGAATGAGCTCCATGCATTATTTACAGTGAGTGAGCAGAGAGTAAGAGGGTCATGATGCGAAACATAATTATGTTTCTTTGATGATGGACTAACAAATAGCTGTTCTGACCTTTGATGGAAAGCTTTTGAACTATGATTTATGCGTGGGGCAGATTACACAGGTTCAAAATGAAAATAAATACGAATAGTAGGGTTGAGATAAAAGCCTGTTTTACATCCAAGATTTTTCTGCAAGATAGTGAAGAGACTGCAATATTACTTTTTTAATTGCACACTGAGCTCTGAAACGGCATGATAGTGGTACCAGTATGTGGTTTACATTGTGTAAACATAAAGTTAAAACCAACAGTAGCAACCTCATGCAAACAGTCAAACACACAACATGATTCTGTCCTGGTGGCGCTTTGCTCTTTTGTTTTTGTGACAAGCTCAACTGCAGAACAGATTTTGCACCATATATTAGGAAAAGCACCACATGCTACAACTGGAAGCACGTGATGCTTCTGCACCGGGGTGCCACTTTCCCCACAGCTTCTCCCTCTTGTGTCACAGTCATTCATTTTAACCAAACAGTGTGATGCTACCAGATAGCACACCCCTATGGCTAACTGTTTTGATTAAGAAGACTCCCTAAATTATCCTAACGAGGTGAGCTCTTGTACTGTGGCATCAACAGTATGTCTCCAAATGCAGCTTGATAGGTATGAGCATGTTGAACCTTTCAAGCAAACTTATCTATGCTCATTGATAGAAGCTCTGGTGCACATTGACTGCTACAAGCATAGCACATCTGACTCCCAACTCAGCTCTTACTGAAACTGTATTGTCTTTCATTAGATTGTACAAAAATTGATATTCAAATTACCCTTTAAAACAGGGGTGTCAAACATATAGTGATCTAATTGGGCCTCCAAATTCAGAGGTGAATGGGAAAGCCTGGGTCCTTAGTGTGTATGCAGAAAGTTTTGGTGCTGGAGGAATATAATAAATGACAATGGTACTCAGAATGGAAAAAAAAATGCAGCAGCTTTCAGGGACAACTAGGAAGACAGAGGATGTATAAACTGTTGGTGCATCTAAGGAAACAGCAGTCAGTGATGCAGTGGCGGAAGCCATTGAACACAAGCATCAAAGCCATACTATGGGCGGGAGTTCGTGGCTTTACTGGTCCTGCCAACCTGAGATCAAACTAGGCTGTATGTGGCCCTCAAATTGACATGGGTTTGACACCCCTGCTTTAAAACCAACATTCAAGGTTTAGGAGAGATCAGCACTGCTCAGAAACATTTTATATCATATGTAAAGCTCAGCTTAAAGTGATACTCCAGGATGGAACAAGTTGGGTCCTATCACAAGGTTTAGGGCAGAAATTACCCCTACAGCAGTGTTTTTGTGCAGCAAAAGCACAGGGTGCACACTCCAAAGACCCTCTGCCTGCTCCTCTGCCGGTTTCCTCTGCACTCAGACGGGGCCATTTTTTACCTGACCAAAAACACAGAAAAACGGACTCCCACTGAAAAAATCTGATATCGGTCTGCATTCACGCTTTATTTAGGGAATTTTCACACAAAAACACCGCTGAATAAGGCTCTAGTTCTCATCCTGTCGTAAAACGGCGCTACCTCCACTGCAGAGTCACAGCTGGCTACGAGGCGCTTGCCGCTTAGTGTATCAGTCCGCGTGCACGGTGTGCCAGATATAAACAGACACAGGTAGTCTGCCTGGACGAAGAGACACGATGAGACTTGAGAGCCGTGCATCAGACTTAGCATGTTAGCACAGGCTCATTTAGGAAAAGGTTCATCTGTGTGATGTTTTGTTTCACTTTGGCTGTGTCTTTCTTCGTTTGTGCTATGTCCACTATCGTAGCTGCTCTGAGTAGTTTTCACCTGCATTCGTCAAAACGCAAAGTCACTGGGTGCTCAGTGATTGGCTGATGTAACCACACCTACTCTCCACCCAGAAATGTCCTGATACAACATCAACATAAAGGCAGAAGAGGGGGTTGAGGCAGACACAGACACTGACACTGAATCATGTGTACAGTAGCCCGTACAAGATGATTGAGCAGGATTATTCCTGTAAAAGTTGACTTTTTTTTTTTTTTTTTTTTGGAAAGTCTTGCAGACTCTATCTTCAAAGCATCTTTATGATCAAACAGGGGCTAAGTGCCTTGTTTTTCTTTCACTTTTTTTAGCTTGTTAGAACTTCTTGTGTACATTAGCTGCTACCATCTGCTGCTGCTCTGAGTTTCCTAGTTGTTTCACTTTCACACATTCAGAAAGTGAGATTTGATTATCAAAATGTGTTGGTAATAACTTATTTTCTCCCTTTCCAAAGCATAAAAAAGCTAATTGACAATAGCTAAGTTTAGCAAAGCCCTGGGTGGAAAGTCTCACTCAGTCTCATCATTTAGCTTCAATGCAGAGTCAGGACTGGCAGCTGTCTGGAGGCTTATATTTAACTCACACATGAGTGTTGTATTGATCCTCTCATCTAACACTTGGCATGAAAGCAGACAGGCAATTCATGCTAAAGGCTAAAAGGCTGGGATAAACATCTTATTCCACACGAGGAAACAGCACTACATATCTTAAGGCTTGTTCCAGATCTTTATTCAAGCTAAATGATGCCTAAACAGAGTTCAATATGAAACTCAACTTGGCTTTTTTTTTAAAGTCTGTACCATCTGTCAGCTTGATTTATTCAAAATACATTTTACCCAGAATTCCCTATAATTCAGCATGGCATGGCTGGCATGTTTTAAAACATTTTGATTTTCACTTGAATTTAAATGAAGTTTGGTTGGCTTAAACAACATTTGGCTGACTAGCATTAGTTCAAATTTGTTTGGTTAAGTAAACAACATTGTAAAAAAAATAAAAAAAATAAAACACCCTTTGCTGGTGTTAAACATCATCTTTGCAGCTAGTTGACTGGTTTGGTGCAGAGGTGTTTGTTCCATTTCTGTCTGAGTTTGGGTCACAGCAGTTTCTGCCTTCCTCTGCTATGACAAATCTCACCCACACTGTTTCTTATCTTCCAACACAGAAAACGTATTTTGTCTTGCTTTCTACTCAGCACCCAGCTGAAAGGTCATCTCGTCCTCTGAAGACCCACAGGCGTCTTTGCCTCTTGTTTCCCTGGTCTCAGCGTGTTTCTACTTCAACTTTTTTTTTGCTCAAGTCCACAACCTGCTGTAAAATGTCTTCTATCTGCGTGTAAACTCTTCCTTACTCCTCTCCTTCAAACTTCCCAGCTTGAGAGATTGCTTCCTCAAAGCTTTTCCAGCCTTTTTTCCCTCTCCTTGTTGATTCTGTTGCTCTGTTTGTGACTCTCGGCACAGCAGGGTCCGTCTCTTCATTTGCCTCTGGGCTCATGAGGTATAGTATTTTCCTTTCTCTGTTTCCTCCCACTGTTTCATCTCACTTTTTACTCCGTAGAAAAAAGTAACTCCTAATGACCCGTGTGTGAAGCCAGTGTGGCTCCTTCCTCTGCTGTGTACCTGATGCAATAAATTGAAATGGCAACCAGGTTTGGAGAGAAGCATCGCACATGCAACAGGAAAACAACAGCTTGCTGATGCCAAAGATGTCATATCATGTTGATATTATGGAGGCTTTCAAATGCAATTGCTGCCATTCGTGGAAACATCTTCAGAGATTTACTCTCTATGAAGTGCCACAGAGCTGCTACCGACAGGGAATATAAAGTTTATCCTTGAAGGTTTGAGAAGAATTCAGAAAATATCTTCCTTGGGAAAAAAAGGAGCAGAAGGAAGGGATAAAACAAGAAGTAGGTTACAGTCATGCCAAGATGGAAAAATTCAGACTAAATGATATTTCTATGAAAGGCCTTCAGAGTTATCCGATTATTTGAGCCAGTTTTGGTCATGAAACTGCCAGCGTCCCCTTCTAAACATAGACAAAATCCAATTTTCAACCCATGTGGAGCCAAAAATGTTGGAAATATTTGGGTCATTGAGAGATATGATGTGAAAACAAGTACTAAAGTTTTATTTTCTTTCTTCCAACAGGACATTTTTGCATCCAAGGATCTGGCGGAGAAAGTAAGACTCAAAACATACACCCACACATTCAAACAAATAATGTTACTGCATTTAGTTCCTAACAAGATTCATAAGAAAGTACAGGAGCTTAGACCACAGTGGTGGCCTCAGTGCAAGCCTGAAGTTCAGGTGAAGAAGTGTCCAAGAACAGTTATGTGTAGAAAGGGCTTCATGTAGAATAAAGCAGACCTAAAACAAGAATAATGAACCTGTTTAGTGTTGCCTTTTGATTCTTCAATGGGGTTTCAAGACGTTATATGACTTTATGATGCATTAATGTCTGTCCTGAAGACTGATGCAAAGTTAACAGTAGTTGAGTTTGAATTTATACATCAATCATTATATGGATTGAGACAGTAGGTCTGCAACCCGAGCAGTGTCTACAAGAGGGGACCCTTTTCAAGGACACTGCTAAAATTAGTCTGTCAACAAGCTACTCATAGATTCCTTTGCATTTAAATGTGGTACAGCATCTCCCCTTGTGCAATTATCTATAAATACTGCTGTTACATGTAGTTCATTAAACAGCTGCACAGAAGAGGAGTCAGTTATATGAATTAGAGATATAGTGGTGGGAAAAGTTGACAATTGTATTTTGTACAGACAGTGTGATTTTAAAAGGCAAATCTGGACAAATATCTTCTCTGTATGATTTATTCATATGTATAAATGAATATAACATCAGTATTTAACTGTCATTAAATAATCAAACATTAATCTGCTAATAGAATAATGAACTGCATTAGAGGTGTGTCAATCAACCAGCAGGTGATTGGTTTCAGATGTAATTTGTGAACAGCCAGTCCTCTTAAATACAGCTGATCCTGTTTCCACACATCCTGCCTTTTTCATATCATACACACACAGACTTTAACAAAACAGTTATACACACAAAAGCTAACCTGTTGGCAGTGAGGACATGAGGTGTCAAAGAGGAGTGAGGTGAAAAAGCATTGACCACCTGGAAGCTTTATAATAAGTGTTTTCCAGCACTGTGATTTTTTTCCAGTTGTAAGTGTAACGTTTGGATCTACTGAAACACTCCGGATGTGCAGAGGGCTCCTTCATATAACACAGCAGCTACTATGTGTGTCACTGTGAACACAGACTCCAGACTACAGTGTAGTTTTTGCACCTCACTGACCACACACAGAGGTAGAAAGAGTGACGACAGGTTTCATGTGCATGTGTGCTCTCCCTCTGTCTCTCTGGCTTCTGTTGGCTGTGGGCTGGTAGTGACAATCAGACACATAAATGATAGACCCTCAGTGTGTAATTATTAACATGTATCACTTTGCAGGGAATGTTATAGATGACTGCATCTTGAAAAACCAGATTCCCAGCCACAAATACCAGCCGCTGAGCAAGCGTGTGAGAGACAAACTGTGAGCAACAGCCTCACGAAATGGTCACCTGCTGTAATTGTGTGTTGTGTAAATCATCAATTGGCCACATTAAACAGGTCAGGAACAAAGAGGGTATTGATAATGGCTGTTTAAATACAACTAGCATGCACTTAAAGCAGAAAACGTAATTACTAATGGAAGATTCAGTGGATCACAAATAAACACAACGATACAGGAAATGAAAGGTTGGGGTCTCAGTATTGTGGGGTGATCAGTCTGTGTTTTATTTGGAATTCAAAACGGGTACTTTTAATCGAAGGAAAGTTCAGGCAAAGTTTGTTTTATCTCAATTACAGTCATTTAAAGGAAGAAAACCCAAAAAGGAAAGCTAAACTTTAAAAAACAGGAAATCAGAACAGGACAAAGAAATAGTGAGGAAGAACAAAGTATGAGTGTGTGTGTGTGTGTGTGCACCTTCGGGGTCGTGGGTTTGTGTGTTGTGCATGGGGCTAGAAAAATATAAATATCTCTATTTTCCTCCCCCTCCCTCATACTCAGCTTGCTGACAGGCCGAGGACTGATTTACACCTCATTATGCTCGCAGTCTCAGTCGGGAGTTGCTGCTGCCTATTAATTTTGTCATTCACCTACAATAGGCAAAGTTCTGCTCACAAATAGAAAACAGAACTCCAGACGCTTCATTATGTCGCTCCTGTGTGTGCTTACCAAAGCAGCTGGTGGCCTCCCCTGACTTCTTCGATGTAGGTTATTACCTGGTTTGGAGCACACCGCCTGCCCTGCCACAGGGGGCACACACTTGTAAAGAAACAAAGTGACTTTTTCTCTGCACTGTGGATTTATTTTGGTCAAATTATGCAGCAGACAGGTTTATTTCTAGGTCAAAACGGCTCGGCTTTCCAGAGGGATCCATTGATAATACATCCCAGTATCATGCACTTCAACAGCAATGCCAACAAATCTTGCAGACAGGCCCATGCATTAATGGTATGGTAATAAATGGTGTGAATAAGAGGAAGATTCAACTCCTCTGCACAGTCAGAAACCAATTTTCATCACAGCTTTCATGTCATGCTGCTTCAGCTATTCCTCTATTGCTTGTTCCTGCTACATCAGTGAATTCTCTGTTGTGTGAGTCAAATGGGCCCAGCTCCACCAATCAGCAGGAATGCATTAACACCAATGGCTATTACTGACCTGAAATCCTCCCCTCTCCAAACTATCAGGCATTTGCAAAAGAGGCTCTTGCACAAAACACACCAGTATGTAACAGATTTGGAGTATTTTGGAGATTACAACTTCGGTAATTATTCATTTGCACTCTGATATTTCATTGGTGAGCGTTAGGTCTTGCCCTTGTTCTGCCAGTGTCTGTAAGTGAGAAAGATGATGCCAGAAAAAAAAAGCCCAGTGGGATGTTTAATCCCAAAGAACAAGGCGCACTGACAGGATGCTGGGGCCGTAAATTCAGCCTGTCTGTGGGGATGTTAAAGTTTATAAATGAGTGTAGGTGTTGGCACACACAAGTAGAAAAAGAGATTGTTTTTGGAGCTACTGAATGCGAAAAAGGGAGTGTACTTCATGGGAATTTTCATATTTCGTATCAAAGAAACACACAAGAATCAATCCGTTGTTTGAACAACCAATAGACTTAAAGTTCCACTGACGAGTTAGTAAATTAAATGATTAATCCATGAAAGTGGAACACTTAGCTGCCAAAGGACTTAAAGCAGATCAAGCTCAACACAGGTGAAGTGGGTCTACTGTGAATTTGAATCTGTCAGGCAATCTGAAATTTAAAGCGTCAGTTCAGCTGTCTCCTAGATGTGCTCAAGGCAACTCCTCTTTGATTAAAAGTTTTAAGTAAGCTATACAAATATTGTGTCTGCAAATTGTTTTGTTATGCCCATGTGACTCTAAAAAAGTCTGTGCAGCTATTAAGAACTAGTGCTAACACCATATGGTATGTACAGAACTAATAAAACCTGAGAGGAGACGTGTGAATTGGGCATGTTGCATTCCCCAAAGTCAATTAATTTTAATGCCAACAAGCAGGCCGGCGTGCTGGGGGGATTTAGTTAACATAAAGAGATTCCACTCATTTGAAACCTTATTTACTGTCCCAAGGTAAAGATACACATTCCATTGTTTACTGTGAAGTACGTACCATGGAGGTCCATCCACTCACCGCTTTTCCCACTCAGGGTTGCAAAGGAGCTGTAGAATCTCCCAACAGCACACACTCACATCTATGGGTCATTTAGAGTGACAACTCAACCTTATAAGCATGTTTTTGGACTCTGGAAAGAAGGAGGCACCTGCACAGCCAGGAATCTTCTTGCTGTGACACAACAGCACTAACCACTGCACCACCTTGCATTGCCCATAGCATGAAGATGCTTCTACCTAATGAGAAGTGAGGGTTGGTATGGATTTTTCTGACCACTGTTGGTGAGGAACAACAGCAGGAAGGGAATTGATAGCTTTCAACACTTCTCTTGTCCCTTTCTTATCTCAGCCTTTATAGACTCACAGACTTTGATATATGTGGCCTGTAAACCTGAGAACTGCCCTAGTACCACATCATCAGGAGTGTTATCTTTCTGATGAAGAGTGCCAAATTATGCGCTCAACACATTTCTGAGGGGATAAAAGTAGACCTTTTTATTGCGCTTGGGAAAAGGTGTAAAATTTCCACCTCTGTGACATTTCAACCTGCATGTCTCAGGTGGCATTATGGTTGGACCCATTGCACTGAATGCACCAGAGGTAACACAGGTGGACACTGTGACTTGGCAATGTTTCCACATTATAGGTTAGACCAACACCAACGTACTTCTGTACAAATCGTAACATGAGACTGGATTTTTTAAAAGAGAATGAAAAGGAAAATTTACTCAGTGAGGAAACAACACAAGTAGTTAAAGCTTGATATAACAAAATTTACAGATACTGATGAAAGTTCTGACATGAGTAAATATTTGTTTAAAAGTATGTTAGGTCAAATAATAAGCTTTTTATATTCTGTTAAACTAGATAACTTGGATTTTTTTTTTACTTCTCAATCTTAGAAACTGAACCTTAGAGTCAAATTATTTTCATTCATATCCCAGTATAAAATATTACACAATTGCCTCTAGGTGCCATCACAGCCTGTACAGCATATGAGAGCCTGACGCCTTTGATTGACAGCTGTAAATGACAAACTTTACCCCTGAACAACATGCAACTTGCAATAGTTTTCAGAAGAGTGCAAGCTCTTTCCTGATGTCAAAAGACCCAACTTTATTTTCAAATGTTCTAATCTTAATCTTGTTCTCTAGTCTTAATCACCAATAAGTATCGGGGTTAGCAAACTGAGCTGAAATCAAAAACACCAATTTAAGTTGGCGCTGGTGAGTGTTTAAAATTTACATGACTGCCACTTTAATAAAGTTGCACAAATTGGTGTAATAATCATAAAAATAGACTTTTTTTTTTTTTTACATGTTTTTGCATTCTTGCATATGTTAAATTGGGTGGAGATTGACTATAGTACAAACAGTAGTTATAACTAAGTTACATATATATAGACTTCATAAGAAGACTACTAAATTGTGACGGAGTGGATCTGATATGATCTTTGGTATGTGTAGAATATGAATCAATACGTAATAATGAGATACAAAGGTCATTTTAGGGGCATCAAGACCTGACAGTGTATGTCGCAACAACAGGCATCAAGGGGTTAAGCACATTGTGTTATTCAACATCATCGCAAGTTCACAGACTAGCACATGATACAGCAGCAACCGTTCTCCTGCAAACTTTACGCACACACCAACAAGTTTTTTTTTTTTTTCTTATACTATTTATCAATGCAACAGGCTCTAGCGGACAGAGATAATATAGTTTATGCTATATGAAATCTAAAATCCAACTCCCCAGAGACTAGATGGCTGAACAATGCGCTGTACTTCAAGCAATCAAGAACGGAGCTGTCTGCGGTTCTGAAAGTTAATGCTGTAAATCAAGACTTGACAGTCTGCCAGTTTTCAGTACCTGCAACTGTTTACATGATCAGTCAGTCCTGCTTTTACTACTAATCGTGGAGCTTTAAGGAGACAAATTACAGGACAAGTTTATAACAACTCATGTTAAAAAGTAATGATGGCTGCATTTACAGAAATTGCTCATGTTGGTGCTCTGCCTTCTATGTGGGTGCTCGGGCTCAGAAACATCCACAGAATCAGCGCCTATAGCTGAAAAGAAACATCGTTTAGTGCTGGGTCATAACACACACAGACGCTGAATGAAGCTCTTTCACAGTGTTTCAAGTTTTCCATTTCATGTTGAACGCAGAGAACAAAGTAAACTGAGGTTTTAACTGAACTATATGAGGACTTGACTAAGAACTTGGTCAGACAGAGAGCTTGGAAACACTGACTGGTCTCTACAGCTGTCGGGCCAGTCATTGATAAATTCATGGTGAGTGTGAAAGAGTGGGGTAAGATGGAGAAAAGACAGTTACTCATTGTCTGTGCTGTTTCTAGCTCTCCCTGGTTGTCTCAGCAGGCTCGTAGTAATTGCTTTTGAGAATGCTTCTGGTTTGTGAAAGGAAGATTTCATGAAGCAGCAAAAGTGTGAAGCCTACCAAGAAAAAAATGGCACTGTTATTTTTAACAGTGATCGTGTGTGTGAATGTGCCCTCCTGAGGAGCAGCTGGTCTTCTCACTCCTGTGCTGTGGGAATGTGCTGACACTCCTATTGATCTCCATCTCCCATGGGAGTTGTGTGTGTGTGTGTGTGTGTGTGTGTGTGTGTGTGTGTGTGTGTGTGTGTGTGTGTGTGTGTGTGTGTGTGTGTGTGTGTGTGTGCCCACTTGCCCTTCTCACATCTTTTTTCACTGCATACTGTGGCAGCTAGAGATTCATAATGTGTAGTTTAATGTAACAGTGCCACCATCTGGTCGCCACTGGAACTGTAACTCATTTTGCCTCAAATATATTGTTTTTCCCTCAAACACACAGCTTCTTCTGTGAATTTTAAGACAAGAGAAGTAATAAATCTCTCTTTCTGTGCCTTTTTGTTTGTAGTGTGGAGGTTGTTTACTTCCAAAAAGGGAAGAAAATGTAAGGATCACTGATCTTTACTTTCATTTCTTTCCACCGAAGCATGCCAAAGCAGGGTGTGTAATTGTGTGCATGTGTGTTGCAGGTCGCACATTTTGGAGGCTTGAAAGGAGAAAAAGGCGACAGGGTGAGTTTGAAAGACCTGCACAAAACATAACTAAGGAGAACTAATGTCAGGGGAATGTGTGATGTCATCACATGTGTCTGGACAGGCCTGGTACTGAACAATAACACCCAGCCGTGTCCAAAAGCTCACTCTTATCCACACACATTCATGCCACTGTTGTAAATGTGATGCTGGCTGTGGACCAGTCCATCATGTAGCTGATTTGCATTTTTCAGAGCTCACCTACAAGAACTCATTCTTCTTACTCCGTCTCTCCATCTTAGGGTGATGACTGTTCTGGCACCCGTTCAGGAGGCCCTGTAAGTAACAATCCCACTGCGTCTCTTTCAGCCATGCAGAGCTTCTCCTTCTTCTTCTGCAGAATTCTGTTGTCTTGCAATTTGGCACATGAGGAATATAAATGTGAGGTTTTGCCAATAAAGTCATCTGTGATGACTCATGCCAACCATGTGTCTCTAACCTCAGTGCACCGAGGGACCCAAGGGCCAGAAAGGAGAGCCGGTGGGTGCCAGTTTTCTGCTGCAGGTTACAGCAACACATCCCACTGCATCATGATCCCGCTAACCCCTTGAGCTGTTTGGTTTGATCGTTGTTCAAAACCTCATTTTAGAGCATTCCTGCAACGTTAATTATGTAGAGTGTGTGCTTTGTGTGTGTGTGTGTGTGTGTTTTACCAGTGAGTCATAATGTGTGCATGAATTTACATGCAGAAGTGTATGCAAGAGTTTTCAAACTTAATGCACCAGATTTATATAAAGATGGATGCAATATGAATGACAATGCTATAGATTACCTTATAAAAATCAAATTTTATCTAAATCTAAATTTATAAAAATCTAATTTGTCATTTTTCTTTTTTTTTACAGCCTTAAACATTGGTTACTTCTTTCTAAATGCTTTATTTTGAAATGCTATAGTTAGTGAAACACATCTAGAGTAAAATTATGAACAATGCATCTCTCCCTCTTTGTATGTGTTACTGGAAGAACACAGAGATTTTATTCAATTTTTTAGTTTAATGTTAGGAGATGAAAGTATTGTATAATTGAAAGAAAGAAAGTACCTTAACAGTTGTAAAACACAGATTGGAAGCTGGGCAGAAAATTTGGTAACACTTTATCTAGTTACAAGAATTCTATGACAGATAGCGCCCCGAGCTGTTTGGAAAAAAAAATAAATTCCAACAGCCCTGAAAGGCACCATTTCATCCCTACCGTGTATGAATCGAACATCTGTACATACCTGTTATTAGTAAATCCCCAGTATCGACTGGTTGTAAGCCTGTTAGTGTGTGTGTCATGCTGGTAGTTCTTATGTGCTGCTAACTGGTCATTGTGTTGTCTGCCATGCTCCACTGGTGTGAGTGTGTGTGTGTATGTGTGTGTGATGTCTCTTTAGAACCAGATCAATGATCCACTCCTTGTCTCTATTCCCTCTCTCCACAGGGATCGCCTGCCAACTGGGGCGGAGCAGCTGGGTACAAGGTGAAAGGTTTAAGCAACTTCCACTGACGCACAGTGAAGATAAAACCTTTAAATCATCACGCTGATTAATTTCTAAAGCCTTTTTTGTTTTCATATGTATGTGTCTTGCTGTTTAAATGTATTTTCTATCTGTTTTCAGGGTGATAAAGGTCAGAGGGGAGAAATGGGTCCTCAGGGTCTCACAGGCACTCCAGGAAAAGATGTAGGTGTTTTTGCATTTTATGTTTCCTTCTCTCTTTTTCACGGATTATTTTGCAGTTGTACATAAAAAAAAGTCTGTCAGGCATGAAATTTGATTTTAGGATTAGTTAAACACTTCTTCTCGAATAAAATTCTTACAGTCTCTCCTCTTACATGCTTAAGTGAGCATTCAACACCAAAACACTTGCACTTACACACATTAATATCCACTCACACTGCTGCTTTTTGTCAAGCAATGAGTGGATATTCGGTATACTTCTATGGCATTACTCCTTAAGCTCAGCATCCTATTGATATCTGCTCTCCCCCCCTCCTCCCTCCTGTGGTGTTAAGTCGGCCTGTTAATGCCTGTTAGATTAGGCTAGAGCAACAAAGCTTGCACAATCAATGCTGCCTCATTGACTGTTCTGTTAGTCTCACACACAGGCAGGCGCCTATTCATGACGACTTAAACCTCATAATCTCCCCTGTTCAGCGTGGTGATCCTGTAGACGCATGAAAAAGTTTTTCAGGAACAAATTACAACGTGTGTGTGCTCTGAGATATTCCCCCTTCCTTTTTCAGTATCACACACACTCAGGTTTAGCCGTTCACCGGGCTAAGTGCTTGTTGGGACAGATGGATTTGGTGGAGCATAGATTTTCTTAAGCCCCTCATCCATCTGACAGAGTGAATATGAATGTGCTTGTTGATGTGACTTGACTTAGGCAAGCAGAAAATATCCCATATGCACCACTGAAGATAATACATCTCACAGACTCTACAATCCTTTCTTTTTCTTCCGATTGTGAAATATGTGACAAATGAGGGCAATCTGAAGTGTAAGGATTTCCCCCTGAGCTGACACTGATGATGTCACTCCCCTCTCTCTGTCTCTCACCACTTCCCAGGGTCGATCGGGGTCCATCTGTGTGGTCGGCCCAAAAGGACAAAAGGTGCGTCTGCATTAGGAGTGGAAGTTTATGCCTTTTACCTGTCTGGCACTTCTAAAAGTTCACTATGAGTTGAATAAAACTGCAGTATTGTTTTTCCCTCCCAGGGTACTCCAGGTTCAGTGGGTCCTGAAGGGCTCGCTGGTGAGCCAGGGAAGCCAGGACTTCCCGGCCCACCAGGACTTGGATTGCCAGGCCTACCAGTAAGTGTTTTTCATAATTAAAGAACTTTGGATATAACAAAGGAGCCTATTAGCACTTATTGGGTGGTGTCATTTTGCTCATTATCTTAATGTCTTTACAGTCCCTTTATAGATGGTGTCAGATTGACCAAAAAGTATTATTATTAGCCTTGCTCTCACAAATGAGGGCAGGACTTGGCAGGACTCCTTCTATTACTGCAGTGTTCATTGTCCTTGACAAAAGCCCAAAAGCATCTTCAGAAAAGTTTTGTAATTGTTTTATTTCCAGGGTCTTCCCGGAGAGCCGGGTGGAGCTAAAGGAGACAAGGTGAGTTCATGCTTTGGCACATGGGTTTAAGGTTTTAGACAGTTATTAACAGCTAATAAGATAAATTGCTAAAGAAGTAAACTGTTGCCATGGTTTATAACTTGTATTGGTAGTCTAACCTTTAAGTGAGATTTGATGCATTGTCTGGAAAACAGTGAAAACAGTTAGCTAATGAAGAGTAAGTTATCTTAAAGCAAATAAAGGGAAAACAGAAATTGAATTCATTAGCTAAAAAAGTCATTCTTTACCTTTCAGAATGATAGCTTTTGATCCACAAAAGCTTGAGAAAGTAGAAGCTAAATGTAATTTTCAATTTTTTTTTGCTTTGGACATAAAGGATTTAGACAACTAGCTAGCTAGGTGTAGCTCAGTGTTTGAGATGAATGAAGAAAAGGTTTAAATGGGCAACAAAAAAGATATAAATAGTAACGTTTATTGTAGCTTACTGCTTTCACTTAAATCATAAAAAATGCAGAAAAAGATGAAAGTCTTAGCTAAAAGAAATAGAAGAAGTTAGCTTCAAGTAATATAGAAACGTTAGCTTCAGTTTTGGGCTTACTTGCTTTGAAAATGTTAGCAAGACATCAAATGGGTGAAATGTCAAGAAGCTAGCCTAAAGTACTGAGTTAACAGCTGGAATTATTCTTATTACTCATATCACTGTTGTAATTCTAACTACTTCAAGCGTGAATGAGGTTATCTGTTCAAAAATTTAGCTTTTGCGTCAACTTAAAAATGTTACTTAAGAAATACACAGCTTAGCTTAAAGTAGCTTAATGGATAAAGGACCAAACACTTGAAATGGTGACCTTAAAGAAATGTAGTAACTTTTAAAATGTTAACCATATTAAATAAGGAAACAGTTTGAGTGGTTATCTTAAAGTGAGCTGACATTATTTGCATCATTGTTAATTTTGTGATGCTAATGTTAGGTTATCAGCTAAAAATGTTAGCATGAATTAATAAATTAAAAGCTTAAAGTTGTTCAGCTGCCACCACAAAAGGTGGTTAAAATATTTGAACTCAGAAAATCAAGGTTTTGGAAATTAGATGTACATCCTGACTGTCACTTTTTTTTCTAACATGAAGTCAAAAGTGCTTGATATCCTCTATTTACTAAGTAAGAGGTGGATGACTTTAGGTTGTGTCACTCCTCTTGTTACTCCTTTGTGGAAACAAAAAGTCAAAAATTAACAGGTCCCAAAATGATTTGGGGATTATATGGGTGACTATTCCAGTAGTCTTTAAACAAAAGACGTCCTTTTTTTTTCCAGGGTGATTCTGGACCTAAAGGAGAGGACGGCTCCCCAGGAGATCCAGTAAGCCCACTGTTAAACATGGATTTATATTCAGATGTGTCAACCTAAGCTGAGAGTAATCCATCTTTGAGCTTTACTGTTCATCATTGTTTAAGTGGGATTCTTTTGTTTTCACAGGGCCCCAGAGGACCAGGAGGGTCTAAGGGAGAGAAGGTTCTGTAAACATTGTTCAAATCTTTTAATCTGCAGGCCTGTGTGCTCTTTAACACCTACTTTAATCCACATATTCCGTATTTCAATCTTCAGGGTGACCCATGTGAAGTGTGCCCCGTGCTGCCTACGGACTTGAGCAACACAGTGGCTGTGCAGGGAAAACCAGGCCCTAAAGGAGAGCCTGGATCACCAGGGGTGGGGGAGAGAGGACCAGCTGTAAGTACAACAGTTTGACTTTAATGTCATGCTGTAATGTATTCTGAACCTGCTCTGAACGTCCCGTTTAACATTTTTACAATCTTGCTACATGTTTTATTAGGGGGTTGTAGAGCTGCAGCTGACGATTAAACCTTGAGCGCTTGTTTGATAATGTATACATTTTATTTTTCTTATCATTCTGAGGGAAATATGCTGTCTACCTTCCCTCTACCTTGAGGTTGTATTCCCCCTTGTAATTCTCAGAGTGCTGCGATATTCAAGGCTGCTGTCAAAAGTTTATCCTTAGAGGCAAAGGTCATTTTATTAATGTAATCTTTGTGTGTATTTCTCTGTCTCCCATGAGTCAGGCTCAGAATACGGTGCATTGTGTTTCTCTGTCTGTTCACTCTGCATCTTTGCGCTTACCCCTGCAGTTGAAATGGGGAGTGATTTGTAGTGGAAAAAAAAGAATATAAATCTAAAGCCTTATGAGATTCTCTGCGCAACGATTTCCAATAATGTCAGCATCCATCTGTCATACCTGGTTAGAGCAGAAGGAGAAGGAAGGTAGAAGGCAGTAAGGAAAGAGGGAGAGGGAGAGATAGCTATGACCTCACTCTAACAAAGTTGAAGTATCAACTCTCCTGGTCCTTCCTAATCCCTGCTCTTTTATTCTCTTTTTCTCTCCTTATATATACCAGGGGCCCGAGGGTGCGGATGGAAAGCCAGGACAGAAGGTATAGAGTTCCACCTCATTCATTTACAGCTTATGGTTCATTCATATTCTGTGGAAGCGTGACCTATACACACTCATCTGCATTGCTACACATTCAGATATGCTAACATCAGCAGTGCAGAAGGCTCTCTCCTTAAGCAGATGCAAGCAAACTTAACTCCACAAAGAGAAGAAACACAAACGCACACACATCTAGCACTCCTACGCACTGTTACTTCAGTAGCTTTATACCCAAATGTGTCAGTGTGCCTGAGCCCATGCACTGGCACCTCTTACTGATAAACCTCCATGTCTGCTTCCAGTGCAATGTTGAGACACAGCATCACAAAGCAGACATCTTCATCAGACCAACCTGGGGCTAATTTGCTTTCCTGAATGTTTGTTTGTTATTGTTTGGCAGGGAAAGCCTGGATCAGATGGTACTAAAGGAGAAAAGGTAAGTGTGAGAGTCCTCATTTGGCTTGATGTTAGCAATTTCTAGTTAAGACCACTTAATAAAGTTGTCAGCAAGAAAAAGTACCCTATTAGCGAGTTAAACGTTACCTTTATGGCTAAACCTGTGCACATATTTACAAAGCAGGACCAGAACATCTCTAGCCACATCAATTTACTTTGTCTCATTGTGGATATTTACTTGGAGACCTCTGATAATCCAGATCTAATCTTTCCACAAACTGTAGGGGGAGCCATGCTCTGTGTGCCCCACCCTCGGAGAGTTGCCTCCTAACTTGGTCCCAGGTACAATGTCCCAAACCCTGCAGCAGAAGGGCGAAAAGGGAGAAGCTGGGATTGGGCAGAAGGGGGAGCAAGTAAGTCTGATCTCTTCAGATAAAGAGATAATGAGTGATTCAAAACTGTTGACTTTTTTTTGACTATTTCTAATACTCTGTGCAGTTTCCAACCCATGCCAGCTACAAGCACCTTAATTAAGATGATGTATTGTTCCATTTTCTGCTCCACAGGGGGAGCCAGGAAGTGTAGGACAACCTGGCCTTACAGGAGAGAAGGTAAGTTCCTGAAGAGAAGCAGACCTGAGCGAAGGTGCCCTCAATACCAGACAAGGCTAACATACGGGGAACTGACTCAGTAGGTTGCTGAATGGGGTCTTTAATAGACTTCATGAGGAAGATAATCACAGCGGTGCGCTAATATTAGGGCCCAAAACTGTCTGCCGTGGGGATTTTTACTCAGCAGGGAACTTATTAGCGAAAAGCTCAGGTAGTGAAAAAACCACAATCATTTGACATGGCTGCCTTTAGGGCACTTCTTACTATAAAAATATGAATAACCAATTTAAAAAGACCCATCCATTTGTATCAATTTGTGAAATTCAGACACTGCAGTAATTTTTTCTTGTCTTCAGGGTAGTGCAGGCAGCAAAGGAGCTGATGGGAAGCCGGTAAGTATGGATACTTTTTTTTTTTTGTTTAATCCGAATGTGACAGGTTACCCACAACCGTGATTCAAAGATGTTCAACAAATGTGTCTCATGTGGCAGGGGAAACCAGGGCAAAGGGGACCAATTGGCAAGGATGGACTAAAAGGCACTAAGGTAAAAAGCTTGACTGTCCAGTTTTCACTGGGTTCACAGATGTTTTTTTTTCAGATTTAAATAAAGAGCCTGTGTTGTATCTCCCCTGAGGTACAGCGTGACTTTTAAAGCTTGTATTAGATATCAAAAAGTCTCCCCGCAGCTTTAAAAGCACATGCAGTAGAACACTGATACATTAGTTTTGTTGAAAAGGAGGAGGGAGAAGGGGGAAATTGTACCTTCATCATACAACATGTCTAGCTAGCTTAGCCTAGCTAGCCAACAAGGAAATATAAATCCAGTAAGAGATGTCGGGTGCTAGCTGGTGGCTAGCCAAACCTACTACAAAGCATATCTAGTTCTTGATGTTGAGTTAGAGAAAAAAATGGATAAAGATGAAATTAAGTCATTTTCAATTTGTTAGAAGTACAACAGTGCTAGGCACAAAGGTATGTGCAGCATGGTGCTAACTTGTCAAAA
Organism: Halichoeres trimaculatus; assembly: GCF_033239565.1. Taxonomy (NCBI): domain Eukaryota; kingdom Metazoa; phylum Chordata; class Actinopteri; order Labriformes; family Labridae; genus Halichoeres; species Halichoeres trimaculatus. The sequence goes on from NW_027437192.1 coordinate 23,622,029, forward strand.
GCATAATTTGCATCCTGCTGTTTGCCATTGAAAGATCCTTTATAAATGTAAGCTGCCACATCAGAGTAAAACACGGTACATGTTACAGCAGTGGATCATAAAAAAAGACTTAAAACTCAATGTTTAAAAGCGAATCATAAAGCAAACACATACTATCAGTGTGCTTACATTTCTCTTGGCCTTGACCAAAGTGTAAAAGCTCATAATCTCTCTTAACTTAAAGAAGCGCTTTGATTTGGGGATACCTGCATCAACATATGTAATATATGTTGAGTTATCAAACAAAATGATCAGACTCTTCCACACCAGTTCCCCTGAGGACAAAAAGATCAAACTGATGAGACCTTAGCCCTCCAAACCCTTCACTGGTTACCTGTTGTTTTCAAAATATAATTTAAAATCCTCCTCCCGCTTCATCAAGCTCGTGCTGGTCTGGCTCCACAGCACATCACAGACATGCTGTCAGTTTATAACCCCAGCAGATCTCTGCGGTCACAAGGTGAATAGCCCCTCCATATATTTAGAGCACTTACAAAGTCTGGTGAAAAGGCATTCAGTATTTATGCACATAAAGAAAGGGGAACACTAGTCTTCCTGAGACACTGTGTTCTTTTATGTTTCACTTTTCATCCACTTTCATCATTCATTTATCCATCCACTTTCAGGGTTTCCTTGTAAAGTACCTTTTTTTTTTTTTTTGTATAAGACACTGCAACTTCTTTTGAAGTAAAATCTTTTGCATTATTCTGATAAAGCTTTTTTTTCTGTCCCATTCTTAAATTGTGTTTATCTTTTCACAGGGTGAACCAGGTCTTCCTGGTCTTGGTGTTCCAGGAGAAAAGGGTGAGAAGGTAAGTGTATGCAAATGTGTTACTCTCTGCATCTTTTGGATGGATCGAGACTTGCTAGCATTTTGTTTTTTTAGGGTGAGTGTGGTGTGTGTCAGCCGTCTGAGGTTGGAAGTGGACCTGCCGGCATCAAAGTGCACGAGGGAACTAGAGGCAAACCAGGGGAACCAGGACCTCAAGGTCCACCTGGACCTCCAGGGTACGGAGCTGACGGTAAACAGGTAAAAACAGTCTACGAAAATAACCCATTAATTCTGTTTAAGAGCAGAAAAAAAAAGATATTGATGCCTTTTTAACACTGCTTACTACAAAAACAGAAACACTGCGTGTCTTTATGATCTATGACTTTTATTATTGCTCATTAAGAGGGCTCTGTGATGTTGCTGTAAGAAGCAAGGACTAACCCCAGCTGCTTTAATTCTTAATTTTTGGACAAACACGCAGCCTTTGATGATGTTAAATTAATCAAAGTCCTCCTTGCAGAGTACAGAGCCATAATGAACCATCTTTCTTTGAGCTAAGAAACTGAATGAAGCCAAAGTAGCTTATCACAAAGTTGCCAAAGAAAAAGAGATCAAGCAGAAGAAGATGAAGTGAAATCTAGCTCATTTTTAACATTTAGCATAAACTAGAAACACAGGAGCTGATATATCTGGAGACAGATGTTTGAGAATGTACTCAGAATGACTGCATCTTTCCAGTATCTATATGAGCTTCTGTAATTTACCTTCTTTTTATTCCACAGGGTCCACCAGGTCCTGCTGGTGTGAAAGGGGACACGGTGAGTCTCCTGCTAAAGCTATCGGAAGCTCTGTTTACTCATTTTCATTCTACCAGTCATGATTGAGCAATACTTTGATATCTGCTGCATTAAAACCAGGAGAAAAAACCAACTGGTCAGTTTCTCTTGGAATATGTGTATGGCTTGAAAAAAATAACTCCTTTTACATAACAGTCTACCTTATATATGACCTATTGGGTAACCTGAAGGGACCAGGCTATTCAGAGTAACTGGTGGCCTTTAGAAGCAGTCAGCTTCTCTTAGCTAATTTGACATCTACTGGGACCAAGGATGTCTGCAGGAAAATAACCCCACACAGTAACTGGAGATATTTTAAGAGAGCTAGGGCACTCTGCTTTATTTCAGGTCACCAAGTCTATCTTTTGGAGCGTTCCCATCACTTTACCGAAATACCAGGGAAATAAATCTGCCATCAACCCAGCCAGGCTGCTTTAAATCACATCTGAGCTCCCCAACAGTCTCTTTGCCTGGACTGTGAAGTAGAGTCAGGGCTACACTTTTGAATTTTTGAAGCTGATTATGTTATCTATTTAAAAAAAGTTAGATGAATCACATAATAAAAAATCAAATCCCAAAGTGGAGACTACAGAAAGAACATCAAACTGTGTTTTCTTGGAAACATTTCAAAGCACAGTATGCCTCGACACAGCATACTAACGTTAAACAGATTAAGGCAGGTTTATGTTCTGTTTCTTTTCACATTCTCCTTTCCTTGCCATACTGGAAGACCAGTTCAATGTGCATGCAGAGCAGGTCACTATTTTGTACAATATAACTGAACAGAAACCTTCACAGATCCTCTTTAATGGAAGCATTGTGCATTTAGCTACATTGCATTAACCTGGGTCTATTCCCTGTAATTAGGGTGATCAAGGGGATCAAGGAGAGAAGGGTCTAGATGGAGCTCCAGGAGCCCCAGGACTGCCTGGAGAACCAGGTCGAGATGGACTTCAAGGCCTGAAGGGAGAGAAGGTAGGAGTTCACTGAAGTGTTGAGTCACATCAACTTTAGCATGTTGTTTGTATTTGCTGACTGATTTGATAGTTTGATAAGAATTGTAAACAACGAGAACATAAAAGCAGTAACCATGTCCTTCCTCACCACTTCTCTTCAAATACAGAGAGTTGGGGGTCTATGAAAGTGTTTGGATCTTGAATTTTTACTTTGGAAGTCTTAGTATTTGTTATGTGACATACATAGTACTTCACACATGGCACCTATGGACCAACAACGGTCTCATTGGTTTTGAAAAGATTCTGAGTGGACAGGTGCTTCCAGTTTGTAGCTTTATTCATCCTGTTTTCCCAGGGTGACGCCTGCACCAGCTGTCCCACTCAGGGATCTTCAGTGGGTGATGGTGTTGCTGTGCCAGGCCCCAAGGGCGAGAGAGGAGAGCCCGGTCCCCCTGGACAAGGAAAAACAGGCAGAAATGTAAGGGAATTGTGTTTTATTGATCGATTTTCTCTTTGTACTGTACAGTGAGAATAGCTGATGACCATCTTTCGTGTTTTCCTCCCTTCAGGGAAAAACTGGTTTACCAGGTGTGCAGGGGCCTGCAGGTCCCAAAGGAAGCAAGGTGTGAAAGTCCTCGCAATATATAATATATTTTATTATGTGTTACAGAAATACATGCAGAGAATCATGAGGATTCATTTGTAATTGATAGTTTTTCATCTGTATTTCTTGTGCCCCCTGTAGGGAGAAGTTGGAGCTGCAGGCGTTGGCCTCCCTGGACCCCAAGTAAGGCAGATGTGGTTTTAAAAAAACACACCCATAGAGAGTGTTTAGATGAGATCTTTAAATGAACAGCTGATGCAGCTCCTTCACACAAACATGCTTACAGCCCCTGAATGAACAGGATTCTGATGTAGCTTAGTAATGAACACCATATGCTAACAGGATGGTAGCTTTGCTGCCCCCAAAACCCAGAAACAAAGTAAGGCTGTAAATTTTGATTGAAAGCTAATCCCTCAGCAAATTCCTCAGTTCACTGTGAAACTTCACTGATGTTGAAACCCAGGTTTTCCCAACTTCTGCTCTGAACAAAAATCTCTTATAGTCAGAGCTCCCACTGAACATTTAGCATTCCTTTTCTGTCCCTTATTTACATCACAGGGAGAGGAAGGACAAAGAGGAGTCCCAGGGCCTGCGGTGAGTTTCTCAGCCCTTTTTAAATTCCTTTTTCTTCTACTTGTTGTATTGGATTATTGTCTGATTTGTGTGTTTTGTGCAGGGACTTCCTGGACCTAGAGGATTAGATGGCCCTGTCGGTCCTGCAGGAGAAAAGGTAGCATTAAAGAAAAGAAGCCTGGGCACCAATCTGTGTGATCAAATATGAATTTTAATCATCTGGAAGGATAACAACATGTGATTTTGCTCATGTTTGTGCTTCACAGGGATCCAAAGGAGACATTGGGCTTCCAGGACCACAGGGGCCTAGTGGCGTTGGAGTAGCAGGGCCGCCGGTGTGACATAAATCCATCTGTTTTGCATATTCAAATATGCATAAAAAGTCCTGCCTTTATAATGTCAAATGCTGTTTTTCACACACAGGGTAGAGATGGAGCCCCCGGCTCTAAAGGATTGCCAGGAGCTGATGGCAGACCTGTGAGTTGTCTTATTCCTTTATTGTCATAAAACATCATTTGCATGTTTTTTTTATATATTTGCATCAACAATTTGAGAAGCTGTTAAAGAAATTACAGTAGATTAGTTGAGTTGTTGCCTCTGTGTAAGCGCCTGTGAAGAGTTTTAATTTTCTTTGAGCCTCTTTGGGAATTGTCCTTGATTTAGGCATCATTTGTAACCAAGGATGTCTGCCTCAATCCATAACAGAGGCAACGTCTGCTCCCATCTCATCCCCTGTCCCCTGATCTGTGCTCAGCTCACTGCCCCCCTGAGCTTCTCTCTGAAACAACAAAGCAAGAGTAACTAAGTGTTTGTGTGTGTGTGTGTCTTCATCTTTGAGTGTGTGCGTGAATTTTTTGCTGTCTCCTTCTCTTGCAGGGACTTGATGGAGCTAAGGGGGACAAGGTAAGTCTACCGTTTTGTTTAGATGAAGGGATCTGGAGGGGTTTGAATAAAAAGTGGGTGGAACAGATGGTAATCGCAAGAGATGGTTCAGCACACACACACACACACACACACACACATGCACGCACACACAAACAGGCGCACACACCTGCCCCAGGGCCACGGATAAAGTAGCAGCGGAGGTGACGAGTGCGCTGTTCCTGGCAGACAAGAGGAGTTTCGGGGGCTTTGAGAGTGAGAGTGTGTGAGACTATTAATTACCGCATTATCAGCCACCGGTCCACACTGTCACTGAGAGGGTGAGGAGGATGAGGAAGCAGTGGAGGGTGCGCTTAAGGGTTGGGATGGGTGTGAGATGTGGGACAGGAGTGCCACAGTTGAGAGGAACACATGATAAGCAAAGAGAGAATAAACAAAAACAGTGAGAAATTGCAGAGTTATAGCCTAGATCTTTTTGTTCTTGTTATTTTTTATATTGACATTCAGCAAACATCTAAATAAAGTATATCTCACATCACTTTATCTATCACACCAAAAGTGCCTGTCAGAGGCGTTTTCACTCAGAACAGAAAATAAATAGCAGCAAACAAACAAGTATGAGTAGGTTGGGAATCATCTTCTATTTATAACACAAACACACATTTATGAACATAAAATGTGGTTTATGGTGAGTTATGAAGTAAATTGTTCCAGTTTGTGCTTATCAAAGGCTGTTATCCACTCTGATATGTAAACATCTTTTGTAATATGTTAAAAATGGGATCTCTATTTTCTACTTAAAACCTTAGGTGTCATTTCTTTATAAGTATACACTGATCAGCCACAGTATTATCACCATCTGCCTGTTATGTGGAGCCCCCATAGACTTTATTAAATGCAGATGTAGTCTGTACGATGTCACCTTCCCTGAATCCAGGCTTTGAAACCAGAGGATGGTAGTCACCATGAAGGAAATGCTGACTCATCCTAACTTTTGATCAACCTAATCACAGGCAAAAAGATGGAGTGTCGGCATGCTTATAACCTCCTGGTAAATGGCTACAACTAACCCACCCATCACACGACTCTCTGTGTCCCTAATAATGCATATTTGTACAAAGATTCTTGAACAATGAAAACGGTCGTGTTAGGAATCAATCTTTTTGCCCCAGGTTCATTTCAGCAACACAGTATCTTTTTTTTCTACTAGACCTCTGTAGGTGTGCTGTAGTTTCTGGCACCAAGATAATAGAAGAAAGTTTCAGGTCCCTGTTAGATACAAGGTCCAGCCCCTATGGATCAAAGCTGGTTGTCCAGCTCATCACAAAGATGCTCGATGAGATTCGAGATCTGGTAGATCAACATTGTTGACCACCTCCTTCTGCAGCCTATGGGCATGAGAAATGAAGCCCATGCAAAAGTGCTAAAAACTGCAGTTCCTTACCCCCTTACTGCCTAGTAATAGTATACACAATAGTTATAACTAGGTTGTATATTATATATAGACATGAGAAGTTCATCCCCTGACCAATAGATTGTGACATAATGGATCTGATATGATCTTTGAATCAATTGGTAATAATTAGGGATGGGTAGCGAATTAGGTACTTTTATAGGTACCGACCGAATTATGTCAAAAGTACCGGGTACCACCTCACATAAAATCAAAAGGTACCATGTTTAGGTAGCTGAATTCATCCTTGTGACTGTAAGGGACTGGAAGAGAAGGCGATTTTCCATGCTGAACATGAACACAGCATTGCAAGGCTATATTGAAGAATGCAGATGTTAAATTGAAAATATTTATGTATATATTTTATTACTAAACAAATTTATATTTTTTTTTACCAAATTAACTTAAAAAAGTACCGAAAATTAGTACTGTTGAGTACCGATACTGATTGCCAGGTACTGGGCATTGGTACCGTTTGTTTCAAATGTGAAAGGTACCCATCCCTAGTAATAATGGGATACAAAGGTGATTTCAGCTGCATCAAGACCTGACAGAGTACGTTGCAAATTTGCAACAACAGGCATCAAGGGGTTAAGATTCAGCTGGGTACTGGCTGCAGAAACACCAGGTGCCACAACACACAAAGCCAGTAAAGCAGATTTTTACAGCAGAAATAAACACATTTACAGCTTGAGTCTAAGTATTTCATTTTGTGTTTTCCTAACTCAGTTGTTCAAAGTTATAAAGTTTTTACGTTATATAGGCAAGGCTTACTTTGCTTACAAGCGGGCACCCTGTATTCATCTGCAAAGAGACCAGAGACCCACCTCTTTACCTCACCCAAACTTGAACAAAGTGAGGTTGTGTTCAACCCAGCTTGATCTTCTGTTGAATAATGTCATGTGAGCCAGGCTTCACTTTCAAACAGTCACTTCAGACAGCTTTAGCTACACGCCATCCAGTCAATCAGGTTTCACAGTTTTGTCCTTGTCAAGGTTGCTCTAACCCTTTATTTTCCTTCTATTGTGCCTCTAAATACATCCACTTTGAGGACAAAGTATTCACTTGATACCTCACATGAACTGTAGGTAACCACACTACTTGCTTTATCCCAGTATGGCTGATCAGTGAATATGCAAGGTACACAGGCTCTCTTTCTCAATTCACTTTTACCGAGGTATTATAAAACCTTTTCAGTAGCAGAACAATCCCCCCAAAATGTGGTAAACGTTTGCATTTTGGTTTCCATCCTTCTCTGGCAAACATGGAGGTTATAATCATAACAAGCCTCCTGAGAGGGTGCAGTAAAGTACCTTTCAGATTTTTTCCCCTCCATTTCTGTGAACTGGTGCATTTCCATTGATACCCCCCATATTATTGTTATTTCTCCCTCAGGTATACTCATCCCCTTACTCACCTTTTATATTTGAAGTCTTGTTTCTCTCATTCTTACTTCTCTTGAAGCATTTCAGATCTGAGCGGTGTTTCTTCTTCCATTATGCTGCATAGAGCTGTTGTGTCTGTAGTTGTTCATTCTCCCACACATCTAAAGTGAAATACACCTCTCTTTGCAATCCTCTTTTCTCCTTCACATTCAAGTTTGACACTTTGAGTGAACAAAAGTGATAAAGACGGACCTTCACACCATTTCATCCCTGAGTGTCTTTATGATGCACGGAAATTCAGGATTTAGCAAATCTGCACAAAAGAGTCCTGTAAGCTCAAAGATTGAAGACTGTTTTATAAAAGAAGGAGTTTTAATGTGAGATGAGGACTTCAGTTTTGCAGAATATGCTGAAATTTGTGCCGAACTCTCACTTTGTCTCTGTTTTAATGTGTCTTTTTTGATGTATATTTTAGGGTCTTCCCGGAGAGTGTAACTGCATTCCCCCAGCGCACGGCAACGTGGGAGGACCTGTGAGTCCACACACATACATAAGATAGGCACGCACACACACACTGAACTTAACATACGTTGACACGCAATTAGTTGAATCTAAAGAGAGATGCAGCTTCCCAGCAGGTGTCTGACTACACAGTGACGTGCTAAGTTATTTCCTTCCAACATCTTTCTCTGCCGTGACATTTTTTGTGTTATTCTTAGCTTAGCACATCATGAGTTCTGTGTATTCTGTTTTTGAAAGCACCGTCGCCGCTCTGATTTCTGACTCTTTTTGCCTTGCAGGGAGCTCCAGGAACTCCAGTAAACATTTGGCAGCCCGGGCCTCAGGTCTGATCTGTCAGCCAGCAGTCCTGTCTGATAACTTTGCCTTTGTTTGGTGCAAGCTTTGCTTCTCTTGCAAAGTTTGCTCTGAAAAATCACACAGTCCTTCCTTTCTGTTTGATCATGAAGGTGTCAAGGTGTGATGTCATTTCAGGACATGTCTGTGTTTTGCAGGGCCCTCCAGGACCTCCTGGCCCTCCTGGCCCCCCTGGGCCTCAGGGTGTAACTGGAATCCAAGGTCCACAGGTAAGAGGAAGGGGGCAGTAGGATGGTGAGGGCGTCTTTGTTTACAGTTCAGAAGCTGCGCCATCAGCCTGGATGGATGTAGGCTTGCAGCTTGGGCATATGGGATACCCTTTAAAAACATGCAATGCTTTGACATGCTTTGCAAAATGGTTGGTGAATGAAGCTCATAGCTGCATGTAGGGAAATGGAGCCACTTATACACTGACTGTGAGCTGTAGCTGTTGAAAAGGGGCTCAGGAAATCAAAAGGAAAATGCACTAACCTGACAACGGCTTCAAGCTTTAACGTATGAGGGAGGCGACCGAGGCAAGCAGGCTTTGGGTATGTCCGTCAAGACATGAAGATTTATTTGAAGGTCTTATCTAAATGATTAAATGAAAAAAAAAAAAGATTGCAGTGATTTTTGGAGATAAGATGAAATCTTTAATCATTACAGACCTTCAAATAAAGAGTCATCGTGATTTGTGCTGCAGGAGTCAAAGGTTCAAGAAAGATAATGGAGGCGGTGATGGTGAAAGGCTGGTGGTCATGTCTCTGACAGAAGATGCGAATGCAAATCAAAACAAAAAGGAAAAAAATAATTTATTTTCCTTCACATTCTTAAATTTGGTCAGATTGTTGGCAGAAGGAGGAACAGGTTTTACTCTGACCCTGACCTTTTGACTCCGCTTTGACCTTTGGTGGAGGTGGGAGTGGTTAGACATTTGATTGGCAACAAATCAGTTCAACCTCAGTTCCTTCTTTCAGGGTATCCCTGGAAACGACGGGATACCAGGGACACCGGGTTTACCTGGATACGGCGTAAGTAGTAAAGGACGGGTGGTGGCTCTTATTCTCTGACTTACATTTCAGTGACGCAGACACACTGGAAAAAATAGAAAGGAAAGAGCATTGTAAGCCTTTTTTAAGGCTCTGGTTGATACCTCCACCAAGGAGGTTATGTTTTTGGGAGAGTTTGTCTGTCTGTGAACAACATAACTCAAAAAGTAACAAATTGATCTTGATGAAATTTTCAGGAAATGTTCAATATAGGATAAGGAAGAAGTAATCAAATTTTGGAGGTGATCCGGATCACCGTCTGGATCCAGGACTGTTTTAAAGGATTCTTAATTGTTATGAGATAGGGCTGTTTTCACCATATGTGTATATAACTCCAGGATAAATGGTCGGATTGCTTTGAAAAACAAGACAAGGTCTCGATAATTTCTGACAGATGTAAAAGCACAATCCAGATCCCGGCAATATTCTGGATACTAAGATCCAAAATATTAAATAGGTGCTGTCAGGTAACAATTTATTGTAGAAACCTGCAACTAACACCATATTGTAGCAGACAGTCTGCTAAAAGGGAGTATAACATTAAAGTAAGACTAAAGTGTTGCGTGACAATAACAATATGCTTGGTGGAGTTGTTGTTGTTGTGTTGTAGTTTATTTTTGGGGTTGATAGGAGGTTTAGTTTTGTTGCATTGATTTGAGTTTTTTTTACTTTAAATTTAATTGGTTACATTTAAAAACTACAGATAAGTTATGTTAAAGTTCCTGTTTTATTCTGTAATTATTAGGAGCGTTAAACTCAGTCTTATAACAAGGCAATGAGAGTAAGATTCACTTCCTTTGTATCACACATTTTGAGGAAAGCTGCAGATGCCAGACCAAGGACACAGAAATGAAAATTTTTGATATGAGTTACAGATCTCTCTTGGTTTACATATAAAGTTTTTTTCTTATGCTTACATACCTCAGACCTCTTCAGGTGAGATTCCAGGGTTTGCACCCATTGTCCATCAAACCCATGGTCTGTTTTCAATCTTGAGGATGTCTGTCTTCTTTCAGACAGAGTCAGTTTCCTCACAGCAAGTGCAAGGACAGCATCAAAGTGAGAAACAAGTTGTTGTGTTGTGAAGTTATCTGTGGATTCTTTCTTCTTTTTTAATATGGTGCCAGTGTTGTTTTCTTTCAAGTGTGTGGCTGGCTTAATTTCATTAGGGGAACATCGATGCTGATCTGCAGCCAGCACCCAAGGGGAACCTCACCTTCAACAGAGGAATTAAAGTAGAAGTTTAATGGAGGTCCTGGGAAATCAGATTTGAGACTGATCTCGAGGAAACTATGCAGAAAGGTGTTGCTTGTTAGCAAATTTAGCAACTGTGCTGTGGTTGATATGACCACAGGATGAACTCTTTTCACTTAAAGATCTCTGCATGGAGTGGAAAGGTTAATGCTCGCAGATAAACCCCATCAAATGCGTCTTTTCTTTCATAGTTCTGCTGCTTTGTGCCGGTCAAATTGCCAGTGTAGTTCAGAATGACCCTTTGCCTTGTCTTTGAAAGTATCACCGTGGTGCTCAGAGAAGTCGGCAGCAGTGCACCGCGCTGCACAGAAATAAAGAGAAACTTCTTTTGAAAAAGGCTCAGTTCCCACCCATAAAACAGCCAATACTTTGCCGCATAAAATAGCCTTTCTAGCTAATGGCCCCAGTGTGAACAATGTCAAATGGGCTGGTAATGACTCTGAAACAAGGCCAGGTGCTATTGACAGACTCTCCCAGTGGAAAAGGTCCCGCTGCTTTGATATGGAGCAGACTGCCTTTCACAGTAAATGTGATTGGGCTTTTTGAGTGAACAGTTTTAGAATTCACTTGGAAACAGAAATCTTAACTCCATCCTCCATGTTTTGTTATTATTATTTGAATGCACTGAGTATGTGGACTCATAGTGCCTTATTTTCGACAATTTTCACATATTTCAGCATTGTGCTGCACGATTTAGCTCCAGAAAAACATTTCTTGGCCATTGGTGTTTGGGGTTCTCAGATTTTGCCCATGTTTGCCACAGACTTTTTATTCTTTGGCTCCCATGAGCTACTGCTTGACTCTCAATCCCACAGTAAAACCTGACCACATGAACAAAGTGTGATTTTTTTTTTTTTTTTTTTTGGGGGGGGGGGCAGATTTCCCTTAACGCATGGGGAAAATAAAATTAGTTCACTTCAGATATTCTGTAGGATTATCAAAAGAGCTTCTTTGTGTGGCTCCTCATGAGCTGATACGCAGTTGTTGAGTAAGGAAGCTTGTGCTCTGATTCGACAAAGAGGTTGTGTTCTGTTCTGAATCTAGAAAAATTTAACAGAAATGCTAAATAAGTACTTTTTTTAACTCAGTGGCAGTTTTTAAGCATGAAATAAAATCTGTTTACTGAACATGGCAGGTTAATGTACATGAGTGGGCTGAAAAGTTCAAGGAGTTTTGCCATAGTGATGAAACTTGGCACGCATTGAATCAACATTTCTTGACACTTAAAGCATGGTTTATTTTTCAACACAGTCAACATTTTCTAGGGTTGTTGGTGTGGCAGGACGTCCGGACCTTGGGTCATCTTCAAGGCTCTCCCTACTGCTCTTGAATTCAGCTGCCCACTTTTTCACAGCTGATAAAGCTGGTGCACCATCCCCTAATGTAGCAACCATGTTGGCGTGAATGTCCTTGGGGGTTTGACCCCTTTTTCTGCAGATATTTGATAACACCACAGTGCCAAATTTTGGTTCTACTTTTCAAAGTCCTCAAACTCTACATCACTGCAAGTTAATCTGAAAATAAACCATTCCATAAGTGTCAGAAAAAATTGAATTTAATGCATGCCAAGTTTTTTCACTATGGCATAAGTCTTTCCTAGTCAGGCTACAAACTTTTCAGCCCTATCTCGTAGATCACATGAAGTCACGGCAGACTTTTTTTTTTTTTTCTTAAAGTGACATGAAAACTTGATTAGACTTCAGTTTGTGTAGTGTTGTATTTCTCTTTTCTTTTCTTTGCTTTAAAATCTTTGAATGTACTTGTTATTTTTCTAAGTCTTTTATATAATTGTCCTGTCTCATCTAGAACATGACATCATAAGCAGATAACCCAGAGCTTTCTCATAAAGCTCTGGGTTATACATCTTAGGCCAGTGAAAGATGACGATGTCATGATTGACATGTCTTACTGGAAACTCTTGCTCTGTATTTGTTCTGACCTTGAGTTTTAACTTTAAAGCTACAATGAGAAGGTCTTATTATGTGTCTGTGTTAGCAAGTGATACCTCTTATCCCTGAGCTGATCTTGTCCTGCCAAAGTGGTTTTCAAAGTCAGCCTTGTTGCAGATAACTGTTAATTCCAGTTTGATTTGTAAATTGCTGCAAACACCTAAATGTCTGAGGTGTGAGCTCACTGAGCAACAGTAATCGCACTAAGGAAACCATTCTCCTTTGTGACACTGTCTTTGGATTTCAGTCTGCCAATGTAGAATGAATCAATAAATATGACATTGAATTCTTTGTTTACTTTCTATTGATGCTGCTTTGTCCATTTATAATTATTTTCTGTCATTATTTCCCAGAATACAGTTGGACCCATTGGACTGCCTCAAGACCCTCCAGCAGGACCTGATGATGTAAGTGCATTTTGGGAAGTAATGACTCCAGTGACTTCTTTTTTTTTTGGTGTTCTTTCAGTTTTGAGTTAAAGTGTTTATTTATGAGTCAGAGCATATGCACAGAAATGTTAGAAATACAGTTTCTGCTTGTGTTTCCGTGTGCTACAACAAAAGGACTGTGGTGAGGGCTGTTCCAAAGGCTTGCCAGGGGTGCCGGGCATGGCTGGTGCCAAGGGGGAGAAAGGAGACGAGGGCAAGCCTGGTGTCACCCAGTTGGACAGCTGTGACAGGGTGAGACTTGGAGAGAGGCAGACAGTTTTCTTGTTGAAACATTTTCAGCTTCACTACATAACTCTCCAACTCCAGAATCATACCAGCGTCACTTAACATGCGGTCACTGAGCCTGATGCTGTGCTCTGATAAATGCAAAATGGCAGGCTCTCATTGTGCATCGGATTCATGTTTGCATGGCTGGATGTGTGTTTCTATCAGTTTGACATAATATAGTGCCAGCAGTAAAGCCTCGCTGTGACAACTTCCTCTGCTGTCTGTTCCCAGTGTTTAGAGAGACTTCAGAGGGAGCAGGCAACACAAGCAGTGGTCAGTTGAGATTATCCTCATCTCCTATGCATCTACACATTCATTCAAAGAGACACATGTGAACATTTCCTCCTGTCTGATTTCTCTCCCTTGCAGGGCGACAGATCCTGCACTGGATCACCTGGTATTCCTGGAACGCCTGGATCTCCGGGAGTGAAAGGAGAGCCTGTGAGTCTGTCACTCTGTTTTTAAAGTATAAACCGATAATTTAAAGAGACTGTGTCTCAAACCACAACATCTTCCTCCTCTCCTATTCATTTCTCCACAGGGTACACCAGGAGATAGAGGCCAACCTGGAATACCCGGAAACTTGGTGAGAGTTTGTAAAAGCACAGAATTCATCATGTGGAATCATTTCAGACAGCTCAGCTTTAACTCTCTTGAAGCTGTGCTGTAAAGTTGAAACTATCATCTACTATTTGTATCTGTCGACAGTGACTGCATGACTGGAGAAGAGCTTGTTTTTGGCATTTTCCATGATATCACAGAGCCACCTACTGGTCTTAGTGAAAATGACACATAGTGTGACCGTGTGCATAAACACACTCCAGCCCTGTTTTAGTGCTTGTAACATCCAGGAATACATCCTAACATAATAAAAGCAAAGGTGGAGGTTGATATGTTATTTATCTTGTCTCAGATGTTTTGATTAAGTGTTTCTTGAACTCTTTTGTTCACAGGGACCTCCTGGTTTCCCAGGTCCCCAGGGCTCATCTGGTTTACCTGTAAGTTTAAATCACAGATGATCCCTTTGATCCTTTTCTTTATTGAATTTTTTTTCTGTTCTAATCATTTGAAATTTGGTGATCACGTAAAAAGGTGTAACTTACATGTTTTGACAAGTTGGTACATAATTTTAATTTAAAGATGATCATATTGATCATACATGAGCAGCGGTCAATGGTAATTTAAATAAAAGTCTGCTTTTTTTCTCTGATTCACATCAAACTGAATGTTTGTATGAAAGCTAACACTAGCCAAGATGAACAGGAATATTTACGACATGTCTGTCCTCATTTAGCTCCCCTTCTTGAGAATTTGCAGTTGGCACACGTTTCTTTCAGATGTTTTTATTGACTTTGCAATAGCAATAAATTAGAAACAACGGGGTTTGGCAGTCTCATCTTACATTGCCACAGAGAGTTCAACAGTGTGCAGGACAAATAAAGATAAGCCAAATCCCAGCACATTAGCCTGCAGTGTAACTCCATGGGGTGTTAGTTTTTTGTGTCGAGGGCCAGATCAGAGCGCATGTCGTGCTGATGTTGTTTGAGTGTTATGGAAATGAAATAGAAAAAAGGTTTATCATGTTGTCTCTCTGAGCCACTGACTCAAAAGAAACTCTAAATCTCCTCTTTGTGGGAAGGCTGTTGTTGAGGAAATTTCAGGAATCTTGACTGTTTGATCAAGAAGGCTCAGGAGACTCAGATGGCTTAAGTTAAAATAGTTTATAAAGCTTGATTGAGGAGAAATGACAGACTGGAAACACACTGTCTCTGTGTACAGATAACTTTGGGGACAAGTACAAGCATTATTGTGACACATATCGAGGCAATGTACAGAAGTAACAAAGAAGACGCATAAAGCAAAATGAAAATTCCACCACTACTATTACATCCTGAAGTCACCTGCAGTGAAGAATGACACTCTAGTTTAGGCAAGATGCATACCTTGCTAAGCAAAAAGCACAGAACATCATCCACTAATAACTCCTAACAGTAGATCCGAAGTCTAGATGATATAAATAATCTAGATTAAATAATTTAGGTATAGATTGGTAAACACTGTTCCAGATTTTCTGTGATTAAGGGCACAGTCAATGAATATGGATCAGGGTAGATGTTAGAGATCCTAACCTTGTACATTTTGGCCCCGTGGCCCACCTTAAGTTAAAGTTTGTAGTGTCTTGCTCTGAATAAGGAAGTGATATATGATAATGAAGAGAGTTAATTTAAAGCAACTGACAACTTAGACTCTGCTGCCTGTGGCACAGAGGATTGGAGCAAAATTCAGTAGTTTAGGCAGAGAGGACCCAGCAGCCCCTCAGGCTGCTCTCATATTCATGCCTTATATGTCATCATTCCCCAACTCTCAAGACCAGCCTGAGAAGCAGACAAACACTTTCTCTCACAGTGTCAACAGGCAGAGGCGAAATATGCTGAAGTCCTCTCCAAAGATTGATTTGATGTAACGTTTGTGATCAAGTTGGCTCTGGTGTTGTTTTTGCTGTTGATGTTTGACCACTGTTGATATGAAGTTCCGACCAATCAGAAAGGTTTTTACTGGAAGGGCCGTGTAACAGAATCCAGCTGATACAAGAGCATCCATGTCCAATAAGGAGTTTTATTTTCATTTTCACAACCTCCATTCCTAAGTGTTTCTCATCAACATTCACTTTTGCTGGGCTACCAAAGTTTTCCTTTAACACTTCTACTTCCCTTAGGAGTGACCTTTTTCTCTGTTTCCAAATGCTCTGTATGCTTCATATCTGCTTTTGTCCAACGTGATTTTAACAAGATACTGCAAAACTATTGAAAGAAATTAAGTGAAGCTCAAGACTTTGACACTGTTCCCCAAAAAAATATCTCTGCCATTGATTAATCTTTCTAAGATGGATACTAATACTAATACCTTGGCTTTGGCATTGGCTATTGATCTGATACCACTATTATTTCTACAGTCTCTTTTCTCGAATATGAGCATGAGACGGAGAATGATGATTTTCCAATTTCAGGCTGTTTCTAAGTTGAATCGATAAGCACCATGGATCATTCCAATGCCACTGATACTCAATTTAGCTTTTTGAGTCTGTATCAGACCAATATGTAACACTAAGATCAGATCAGTGCAGCCAAAGTAAATACTGAAATGTAATCAGTCATGGCTGGAAGTATCAAACTGAAAGCACTGGCTGTGCTCCCTTTAACACAATTTCACCTTATCTGACATTTAAATATACTTCAGTTTTACAGTTTCATTTAGCAGACACGTTTGTCCAAAGTGATGTACAACACAAGCAAGAATTTAGACAGAAGGAAAACCTGGTTAGTGCGACAACAGTGCTACAAGTTATTCGGCTGCAGGTGCTGCCATTAAGTGCAATTTATTTATTTATTTATTTATTTATGTATTTATTTATTTATTTATTTATTTATTTATATTTTATCTATTTTATCTATTTATTTATTTTTTATTTTATTTTTATTTATTTATTTATTTTATTTTATTTTATTTATTTATTTTTTTTTTTGGGGGGGGGGGGGGGGGGGGTGCAATAATCAACAAGCCAACAAACCACAATAAATTGCTGCAACAGTATACTTCAAACTCCAACAACATTCAGTAGTAGTGCTAAAAAATCAAAACAGCTGAGTCTCAGACCTACTGACTCATTCTGCCCCTGACGACAAGGAGGAGAAGGTTCAGCTAAAGTGCACAAGTTTTCCCTGAACAGATAAGTCTTCAGACATCTCTTTAAAGTAGAAAGAGACTCTGCGGATAATATAAAGTTAGGTAATTCATTCCACCATTTGGGCACAACAGAGGAGAAGAGTCTGGCGAGTGATTTGGAGCTGTGCTGGGCTGGGAGCACCAGGCGTTTTTCACAAGCAGAGCGTAGTGGGCCAGAAGGAGTGTAGACCTGGATGAGGGACCCCAGGTAGGCAGGAGCCATTCTTGTCAATGTTTTGTAAGCCAGAAGAAGAGCTTTGAATTTGATTTGAGCTGCTACTAGAAGCCAGTGAAGCGAGATTAACAGCTGGGTGACGTGTGCTGTTTTGGGCTGGTTAAAGACCAGGCGTGCTGCTGCATTCTGGATCATCTGCAGAGGTTTGAATGTTCACACAGGGAGGCCTGCTAGGAGGGAACTGCAGTAGTCGATGCGTGATATCACAAGGGCCTGTACCAGAAGCTGTGTGGCCTGTTGTATCAGGTAGGGTCTGATCCTCCTGATGTTATAGAGGGCATATCGACAAGACTGTGAAATTAAGGCCACATGAACCTTAAAGGTCAGCTGGTCATCAATCATGACACCGAGATTTCTGGCAGAGTATACTACATACTTATTCACAGATAGTTATTAGCATCTGGTTGATGTAGAGTGGAGTGGAGGGACTCCAAACCTGTGATTGGGGCTCCATCGTGGGGGCACAAAGATATGTCTCCAGTCTAGTCAGTTAAAAAAAGAAGCAGAAAAAAAGAAATAAATAAAACATGTGCTGCAACTCAAATTTGTATTAATGTAGCTCTACCCTGTACTTATCTTGAAACCTTGAATAATTCTAGCTTTTTGGGGCTTCAGACTGTCATTTGAATAAAATACAGCGGAGAGAGTTCTGTAGATATTTAACTTCTTTCTTTAAACAGCTCCCATAAAAAAAGTAGAGGTGTTTTAAATTTTGGTTCCTTTGTGTCGCAGAGGTTTTAAATGTTTCGTTTGTTATGTGAATTTTTATGTAAAGGTATTGTAACTGGAGCTGTCATACAGTGAATCAGAAGGTAACTTCCATTGACTTCAAATAGAAGTAGAGCAACTGAGATACTGCTGTTGTTCTGAAAAAACTTTATCAACTTGACCAATCTACTGTTCTATCTTTATGCCCTTTAAAGTATAAATCATGCATTTGGCAGATTATATTGTTGATTATTATATACTGCCCACCTTCTAATATCACTTTTTCAAGATAAGAAAGCATTTCTCTTGTTCCTCTCTCCAGTTGTTCAATTAGTCCCCCGTCTAAGTGATGGAGAGTGGAGATGTCGTTCAGTCTGATCCCTCCACCTCCCTCTCCTCCTCCTGCAGAGTTATTGTTTAAGAAGCAAAGAGATTCTAAATGGATGAGCCATGTGTGCGCTGTGTGGAATCCATTTGCAGTGTAGTAGCACTTTGCAGCAGGTGTTAACTTCTGCTGTGTGCAGCCGCGTGTCTGTTTGTTCTATTTTTCAAAAGGAGAAGACGAGAGAAGAGAGCAGCCCTGCAGCTGAATGTATTTTCCATACTCGGAAGTGAGGAAGTGACAATAATCAGCCTCTAATTAGTTTCTACTTAGTGTGATCAGTTTATAATTACAGTCTCTAAATTACAACCCTCAGTAATCACTAATAACCAATCATAATACTGAATCTTACACCTTACAGTTGTATCTTCACTTTAGAAGTTTTGCTATTTATTCTTAAGCAACAGTTTACATCAATTAACGGTTAACGGATAATTATGACTCATTTAAAATCATCTCTCCTCTTTTAAAGCAGCCAGCTCCAGCTGAGTCAAAACTTTGCTTTCATTTTCCAACTCTTGATTCCTATGCTTTCAAAAGCAGTCGCTAGGCAACAGATCACACGCTTGCACATACATATTAATATTTCAGTCAAAACAACCTTCAATGTTCAATTAAGTCTGAAATGTGATCACAATATATTGTTGCTAAATGATACTATATCCGATTTCATGCATTTTATTATGTCAAAATCTTGAAGAGATAAATTGCACCTTTAAATAAAAGGGTAGAAATGGATAAGCTAAGAACTGAGGATTGTAAAACACAGAAACTGGCTTCAACAACAGGCCATACATAGCCTCACATATTTAAATCACCATCAGAAGCCTCATATGTAGGTTGTCCCAAAGGGGGACGCTAGCAGCTCGCTGTTGCCCCTCCCCGATATTGACCCGCCTCGTCCTTGGCTCATTTCCACGAGGAGAGCCTCTCTTACTCGTGCCAAATCACATCCTCTCCTTCATTTTCTAATCGCACCTCATTGCTGTCATCCACAGGGTCAACAAGGGGAGCGTGGGCCGCCTGGCCTCGCAGGAATGAAGGGTGAGCAGGTGAGTGTCTGCCAATCAACTTCTCTGACATCATCACCATAAGTTGATTGCTTCCCTGTTTTTTGACTGATTCTCTGATCTTTACCTCAGGGCCCTTCTGGGACGCCTGGCTATCCAGGAGCCATGGGGCCACCTGGACTGCCGGTGAGTCACTCTCCCCTTCGTTATGAAAGAAGCAGTGGGATTCAAACAGTCTGACAGCTTGAATAGAAGGAGGCCCGAGTACAGTTATTTGTGAAGTAACACTGATTAACTGTTTATATGTGCTTGTCAGGGACTGATGAGCGAGCGTGGAAGTCCAGGACCGAGTGGTCAGAAAGGAGAATCAGTAAGCCATTACTGTTGTGTAACACAAAACACCAAGCTGGTGATATTTTGAATCAGCAACTAATGTCTCTTGACATTTTGCAGGGTCCTCCCGGAAACCCTGGGTACCAAGGACCGGCTGGCTCACCGGTTAGTTTTTATGACCATGTTTTTCTCGGATAAAATTTCCTGTTGAAATAATTCTATTTCTATTTTGTGACTAAGAATGCCCTTTTCATATTTTGTTCTGCAGGGCATTAAAGGAGACACAGGACCAGCAGGGCCCCCTGGTGAAAAAGGGGAACAGGTAGGTATCACAAATTAAATAAAATGTTCAAAATATCTATTATGAAGAAAAAATATATATATCTGTTTCTTCTTTTAAGGGCTTTCAAGGATCACCAGGTTTTCCAGGACCACCAGTATGTAGACTGTATTATCTCTGTCAATTTTCCATGTCTTCTGAATCGTGGCTTTTCATAAACCTCTAACTGTATCTTTAGGGCGCTCCTGGTCCTTCCGGCAAATCAGGAAGAGAAGGTCTCCCTGGACTCAAGGGTGAAAAAGTGAGTACAGATCACTCAGTCAGCTGGAGGTAGCTAGCATCTAAATTTATCATTCCTTGCACTGAAAATTCATTTTTCCAAAAGGGTAATGACGGCTCTCAAGGCTCTCAAGGACCAACTGGACCCCCAGGCTCTCCAGGCTCCCCAGGGCTCATGGTATATACATGTTCAAGTACCATGTCTACATGTACATGTGACCTTTATAATGCTGAGAACCCTCATGTGCCGTCTTGTTTTTTTTGTTTTTTTTCATTTTATTTTATTTCTTAAGGGCCCCCCTGGCATTGAAGGGTTGGATGGAAAAGACGGAAAACCGGGGCTGAGGGTTAGTATCAAACTCATGGTCAGAACACACACACACAGTATGTCCTAACACACTCTGAAACCAAGCTGTAGTTTGTTCAGTACGACATGCATGCAGGATTTGACCTCTAACACTGCTTATCTTTTGTCACCAGGGTGAAGCAGGCCCACCAGGACCAGCTGGACCACGAGGAATCCCAGTAAGTATCACCTCTGACATTAACATGACCTGATGAGAGTCCTTTTCTATTCAGATTAGAGCGCATAAATTAAACACTCTGTGCATAATAAATACCTAAAGAGCTCAACGTGATTTGCATCATGTATAGATTGCAGACCAATTATTTAGTTGTTTATTTTTTAAAGAACAATTGAAATACTCAGAAAGAGCAAAGTTTAGAAACAAAATCCATATGAATTACTGAATATGTTTCTTAAGTCATTTAGATTCTAACGAATAGGATCTTCAAGCTGGTAACAAAACACTAGCAAGATATATTCAACTAATTCTTTTCCCCCATTCAAGGTCCTCAGTGCTGCATCCTTCAAATCCAAGTAACCCCCTAACTTTCCTCTAGCACCCTTTTTTTCAGTGATATTGATTGAATATAATAAATATGCATGTCCCCCAGAGGATAAACCACATTTTTTTTTTAATTATTATTCATCAGCTTCTCCCCCGGTATAATTGTGGAGATGAAGATTTTGGTTCTGATAACAATATGTCAAAATATAAGATTAATTTGCTTTAAGAAATTAGTCAGGATATTCCAGGTTCTCAGAGGAAATACTGTAATGACCAGATTGCGACTTATTTTATTTAATGGAAAGTCAAATTTTGCGCAAACTATTATATGCACTCACAGATTAAGTTGACGTAACCTCTCATCATTTTTAGCAAAACTGTATTATAAACTTGTGTGTGCATGACCTCCAGAGGATAAACCCTGGTATCTATATTTCAACTACTTCTCATCTGGCTGAATTGTTAGGATGGGATTCATGGTCTAGGGACATACAGTAATTGCCCTCAGATGCATTTGTATGAAATCCGGTCCAGGTATTCATAGTCCTCTGAGAATGAACTGCCATGACTTTGATGTGATTGGCTTTCCTTACAGCATCAACAGCAGATCAGAGTTTCCATTTACTATTTAAACACCAATGAATGTATTGGATGAATGAATAGAGAACCTAATGTGGATTGAATCTTGAGTACATGACGACTTTTATGTTTTTCTCCTGGTTAAATAACTCCACAAATTATTCTTCTAGCGTTATAATCAGGTCAGCCTTCTTATAGATTCCAATTCTTTGGTAAATGACAAAAACTGTGTATCTATGTTTTATGTGTCCCTCCATGCATTCACTCTGGACATCTCTACACGACTTTTCACATTACCATGACTTGAAGAAAACAAGCTATAGGAATACTTTTTTATGTAGTACATTAGAATTTCATTGCCATAGCTCACCTTCAGTTTCACAAACAGGAAACCAGTATGCAAATCAGGCTGCATGACTAAACCGTTTTCATTGAAAGCCTTCCCAAAGCTCTTCATGGGAAGATGGATTTGCAATGCCGGGTGAATATTTTGTGCACCTGCGGCTGTGACATGCATTATGGATGTACAAAAAAAATGCATATGTTTAAAAGTTTGAGGATAGGTTGCAAAAGGTGTGATTATCTGAATTCATACAGGTGGAGCAACATCACACAAGTCAAATTGGCATGTGCTGTTCATGACAATTCTTAGATTCCAGCTCGTTCAGCTCTATGTGCAGTCATTATCAAGTCTTGTAAATGTTGTAGATGTCATTGGCGATGTGACCCCATTTAAACTTCTAAGCTTCCTCTCATCCTTGCAGATCTTTCTAACTTTGTCTCTCAAAATTGACACTGCAGAGAGTGATATTCACACCCTGTAGTCAGCTTCAGAAGAGAAATGAGTTGCTGCCTCCCTTTTATATCTCTGACTCGCTTTCTGTATCTCAGTTTGTGTTCAACCCAAGAGCAGGTGTTCAGGATTTCAAAGACACGTCTGCCCGTTCGTTGGCAGCCTCCACTTTGTGCATTTTGATACTGTACCAGTCTCATTCTCTTTGATGTCTCTCCTCAGGGATTCAAAGGGAAAACCGGCCATGTTGGCTTTCCAGGACAGAAGGTTAGCCAAGAACTCATTGCTGTACCCTCACACTATGTCGGTCTGTTTGTCGACTTGTTCACACTGTCTGTTTTTGTGCATCAGGCCAAGTTCTTTTATCGAACTGTTAATCACAAAACTGTGAATGACACATGACGGGGCTTTTCATTATCATTTTGTGTCTGAACTGACAGGAGAGTGATAAGTTCTTCTCATGCTTGCATGGTGCAATCCTTTAGGGGGAAGCTGGACCTTCTGGACCACCTGGACCTCCAGGCAGAATGGGCCATGACGTGAGTGTTTTTGGAAGTCATCAGCAGCTTAATTGGGTTTCGAGTTGTGCAGCACATTTTTAAGCTTTGTTTTCAAGCCCATTGCAGAAAGAAGAGTCAGTTTCAATCTGGAGTACTCTAAAGGTCAAACTCTGACTTTTCTAGGGTGATCCTGGCAGCCCAGGAACTCAGGGAAGGCCTGGACCCCCTGGCAACCTTGTACGTTCACTGCACTCCTCACCTCTAGAATGTCTGATATTTTGGAAATGCAGGTTTTAGTGTGAATGATGTGTGTTTTTAATCCTCCACCAGGGTGCTACAGGTCCAGCTGGTCCACCAGGACCCCCAGGTCCACCAGGAGTGGTAAGAACTATGCCCTTAAGTGAGAAGATTGTACCCTTGATCAAAAAGGAATCTATTTGGTAACAATCCTTATTTGAAAATAAATGTTTCAGTAACCGGATTTGGGATGAATAAAGCAAAAAGTTTCCCTATTCTGACCTGTTTGAAAAGTGCAAACAACGTATATGTTAATCTGAGTTCTGTGTGTATGTTGCAGGGTGTGAAAGGAGATAAGGGCCAATCTGGTGAGAGGGGCATTCCAGGAATGGCAGGGTCCCCAGGGCCACCAGGTCATCCAGGACTTATGGTGAAGACCTCTTAACTTCCGCTTACTTCATGAAGATTTTAATAAATCATCAGAGCTGCAACCCTGCTGAAAATATTTCACCTCACCTTCTCTGCTCCCCATGTGCCTTTGTCTTCCAGGGTGAGCCTGGCAATGACGGTGCCGCGGGTAAAGATGTGAGTAATGTCTGGGTGTGGCGTTCGTCCCCATTAAAGAATAATAGCCAGAGATGGATGTGGTGATGTGTATATTTCATTCTGTTGATGGATATTTCTCTCTTTGTTTTGACAGGGAGCGGCGGGCCTGCCAGGGGACAGTGGGCCGCCGGGTCAAAAGGTACCAAATCAGGGTGGTACGATGTAATGTGGGATAGTGTGTTGTCAAGGCAAGCATCAATCACGCATTACCTGTGCCAGCCATCACTATTCAGCGAGGTGCTCCTTTGTTCTTTTTCTGTTAGCTCAGGGAGGTCGGCACACTACGGAGCTGAACAGGTCTGCTCTCTTATTTCTGCCCGTTCAGCACCCACACTTAACACAGTCATCAGTCCACTAACCTTCCCCGACCCACCCACCTACCGACACCCTCCTTCCTCCTCACCTCACCTCATCCCTTAGCGAGCTGGCAGAAGGCCGCCTGCTAGACCTCTGCAGCTCTAGAGCCTGTTGGACCTCTCCTTCGACGCAGGCTTACAGCTCTGTAGGTGGATACAATGATAAAGTTATTCTCTGCCTCTGGGATAATGCTATTAAGCAAGAGGAGAGATGCTAGATGAGGCTATTTGTCATGCTGACAGGATAGCATTGTCAGGGTTTTAGCTGCACTGAAAAGAACAGAGGAGAAAGACAAGAACGGACTCCTCTATTCTTCTCCCTCCTCTCTGTTTCAAGAGCTACTTGTCTGACGGTGACATGCAAACATTAGACGTCTATTATAGGTTTCTTTGTCCTCGATAAATCACTGTCGCTAATGTAGCACGACTGTTAAGTGTATTTAAACCTCACCAGTGATGGGCCCATTGTGTGGATACTGAAGAAGATGTAGCCACGTTTTTTGTTTTGAAGGGTCTGCTTCTCATTCTCTGGAGCCAGTCAATAGAAGTCCTATTTATAACTCAAAATTAGCTAAAACAGGTGAACAGCCAACAGAGGTTTTTTTATTTCTTTGTGTCGGGTGAGAAACAAAATACAACCATGTGTTTTTTTACCACCTTTTTTTGCAAAATGAAGCTACTGTCATGAGTCGCTAATTTAAGCTAATCTCAGGAAAGTTTAGCAAATTGTTTATTTGTACTGGTTTTAACCTAAAGCTTCTCTCTGAGCTGCCCCTTGTTCATGGGACATAGCTTTAGAGTTTCTTATAATCTAATACCAATGAAATTTGTCTTACTCTGGCTTTCTAACTTATTATATTTCTTCCAAGCTAAAATTTACTTGCACAAGCTTCATGTGTTGCTATAATTGTATAGTGTCCATATGGAAGACTCATTTGCAGTACTTTTACTACTGATTCTTATTTTACAGGTTAAAGGCCAACATAATTAAACATTTTAAAGAGGTAATAGATAAGGATGTGTAAGTGTAATTTTTTTTATGTCTGTTCTGTAGCACAGCTTTACCAAGGCAAGGGTAAGGGAAAAGCACAGAGGCAAAAGAGTCCCAACCAAAAATTGTGTGCATGAATGAACAATGACGGTTTATACCAGCCCTCTTGTACCCCTATTGTAACTTTACGTGACTTACAGTCCCCAGTAATCTCCATTTTTATCACACTGGTCTTAAGAAAAAAACCTTATTTCAGCCTCCATATGAAACACATTGTTTTAGCTACCGTCGCTCTCAGGCTCCCTACTCCACAAACCTCCTTCCCTCTGATTGGCCAGCCCTCTGGAGTAGGGATTATTGGGGCTGATATTTGGCATTTTGGGGCATGTCGGCATTGGCCTTTTTTTAAATCTGACGGCCGATATGAAACCCATTCAAAACTATGTTGCTTTGACTCTGATGCTTCTCTGCTCAGAATTTCTCCCTGTCTACACTATGGAAGCCCTAGATGGTCATTTAAAATCAGTTACTCAGTTACGTATAATCAAACAGAAAATTAATTCAACTGCATTTCATGCCTGTAAAAGGCAGCACAAACTCAATTCTGTCCAGTTTTATTGCAGTTACATATACATTTTGGAAAACCTTATTTCTACATTACTACTGTAGAAAACTTTAGCTGTTTATTTTTTTAAGTTTTCATTTAACTCTATAAAACATGCTGCTGAGCCTGGGAGCTGTTTAATAAACATATGCTTGAAGGCATTTGAATGCTGTTAAGTGTTGGAGTTTGTATTGTTCAAATTTTTTTATGCCAATATTTTCACTTTGACTGTAAATTAATGTCGGCTTCATGTATGGGTTATCTCACCTCCTTGCCCACTAATAATCAGTATCGGTATCGGCCCCAAAAAATCCATATCAGTCTATCTCTGCTCTGGAGGCCTGTTGAACCACAGCTGTGAGAAGGCCTTAGTGCTGGCGGTCCATTCCTCCAAAGTGTCAAAAACCAGTCGGGCAGTCCTGATCTCATGACCTCATTTCAACAAGTCTTGAAGATCTTGTGCTTTTTTTTGCTTTTTTTTTAAGGAACAGACTGTCTCATGTCACATTGAACATCACCCTCCGCCCCTTTGAAACTACAAGCAGCATTATCTCATTCTCCTCATACTAAAATTTTGATACAAGTGTCTTTTTTCTGTTCCAGGGTGAAGCAGGAGCACAAGGCCTTAGAGGTCCACCAGGGGAGAGAGGTAGACCAGGTCTTCCAGGTGGTGGGGGTTACCACTCCAAGGATGCACAGCCCATCATTGGCCCCGTAGGACCCAGAGGAGAGAGGGGAAGCCCAGGATCAGACGGGCCTCCTGGGCCCCCTGGATCACCAGGCTCTCCAGGAAATGATGTGAGACACAATTTGACTACACTTACTGCAAAAAAGCCATGGCTCAAACTTTAAACCAGCTCTAAATTATTAACCACGCAGCTTAGATTCAAGAGGAGGCAATGACAAATAGAACAGCCAGAGGTGTTCACCAGCTACCATCTGCTCCTGTAAATAAGGATCTTTCTAATTATCTCCTCTGATTGATTGTTCTTTTGTTTTTCTCCTCATTTCTCTGCTCTTTAACAGGCTGTCATAAACTATGATGACATCAAGAACTTCATCCGACAGCAGGTCATCAAGGTCTTTGATGGTGAGGGCACACGAGGACCTCTGCACATCAGCACAGCATTGTTTACTTTGCATGACTCTGCAGTTTGTACCGTAAAGTAACATTTTCTCAGCAGAGGATTTTTTCTTTGGAGGAATTATTCTGTAACTCCTCAGGGACACTTCTGCTCCTGCTGCATTGTTTGTTATTGTGATTCTCCTCCTCAGAGAGAATGGCCTACTACATGTCTCGCATGCAGATGCCAGTAGAGATGGTGGCATCTCCAGGTCGGCCCGGACCCCCTGGAAAAGACGGAATACCTGGTAGTCCTGGAGCTCCAGGTTCACCAGGAATACCAGGACATCTCGGAAGACAGGGTCGACCAGGAGGCCCAGGAGCCCCAGGTTTGTTACGCCACTCTTCTTTCTAACACAATGACATCATTATTATATAATCATAAGACATTAACTCACTGTCAACTTTGAAAAAAAATACAAACTACAGTGTAACTTCTTTTGTAGGACCTCGAGGACCACAAGGAGAAAAAGGAGACAAGGGTGTAGGAGAGATGGGAGACATAGGACCTCCAGGAGCACCAGGTAATCCTATCAGCTGCTAGTTATTTAGTTTTAGAAAATTTCTAAAACATAGAAATAAATAAATTAAAAGATAGATTAAAGGGTGAATATAAAAAGATGAAATATTAAACTCAATATAAAACATTTAAAATATTAAAATCCTTCAAAAAAAGCAGGACTGAACAGACAGTTCTTTTGGTTTAGGTTTAAAAAACATTGATATTTGCAGCTCCTCTCAGTTCCTCCAGCAGGTTGTTCTGGTGTCTGTGCATCATGGCTAAAAGCAGCATCAGTGAATGTTTTTTTTTTTTTCTCTGCTCTATTGACCAACTAAAAGAGAGGAGCCGGAGGATCAAAGGAGCTTCATAAGTCATTAGTTAATAACTTAAATCAACTCTGCTATAGAGTCTGATACCAGGCTGTGCCGTTCCATATAAACTGAACAGAATTTTAATAACAGTATATAAAAAAAGGCACCAAGAGTAAATAATTTAAAGGAGGTGTAATGTGTTATTTCTTTCTTATCTGTACCACAACTCATGCTTCTGCATTTTTAATTATCTGCTGTTGGTTTATTGTATTTCTGTAGTAGATCAGAAAGAAGAGCATTATAGTAGTCTGGCCTGTGAGTTATAAAAGCGTGCTTTGGTCTCTTGGTCTCTCAGAAAGAGAAAAAAGTTTCACTTTGAAAATGATCTTTTGATGATAAAATTTTGTTTTAGCAATACAAACATGGTGTAGAGTTAAGTCAGAATCAGAGAAAACGGCAAGATTCTTTTTGGCTTCAGTTGAGTTGAAGTGCTTGTAGTTTGAAGGCCAGTTTCTCTCTCAGAGCTTCTTTTCAGGGCAAAGACTCTGGTTTAGCTGTGTAAATTTATGACATCTAAGTTTTAATCTAAAAAATTTTGTGAAAGTGAGTCAGTCAGTTCAGTGTCATCAGGAGTCACGGCTGCATTGAGCTGAATTCCATCAGCCGCGCTGTGAAAAGAGATGCAGTGCTTCCAGGTGACACTGTCCAGAGGTGTCATGTACAAACTGAAAGTCCTGGTCCCTGCAGTACTCCTTAGGTAACCGGAGGCCAAACAGTAAAGTAGTGTCTGAACTATTGGTTTATCGTTGGCTTCATTTTTAGCAGGGCAGTTTCTGTGCTGTGATGTGTCTAAATCAATACTTCACTAAATGAAAACTCATTTCTAATTTTTACATGTACATGAAAATGGCAGCGTTGGGGTCAGTCTGGAGTTGCTCGGGTGATACAAAATCCAGTTCCCTCTTTTAAAAAAAAGTTTAGCTCAAGCTATTTCACTAAGTGCATGGTATTTTGAAATGTCCTGGTCTCCCAAATAGGATAACATTTATTCACAGTCTTTAACTTGATTTGATCTAAAGCTGCAGCTAAAAGTTATGATTAATCAAGAGGAGTGCCAAAACTGCAGTTCCTGTAGTGTCCACTTGAGGCTGACTCCAAAAGCACTGGAAGTCATACGAACACCCATACAAAGAAGCCCATCTCTCAACTTGTTTAGAGTCTTATACAACAAATATATATATATATATATATATATATATATATATATATATATATTTTGATAGCTTTGGGTGGATGAACAAACAAGTATATATATATATATATATATATATATATATATATATATATATATATTGAAGATAATAAAAAGTGGAACATTTTGCAGATGTAAAAGTAATAATATATATATATATATATATATATATATACATACATATATATATATATATATATATATATATATATATATATATATATATATATATATATATATATATATATAAATATATATATATTTTGAAGATAATAAAAAGTGGAACATTTTGCAGATGTAAAAGTACGACTGACAAACAAACACACACAGTGGAGCTGTTTGCAAGAAAGCCTAAGACCTGTCCCAGCTTCAGCCCTTGACCTGTTGTTACGTAGATCGACTTAAGTGGGGCCCAGTCTTGGTGACCACACTCTCTGACTTTGAGTCATGTTGAAACAAGATCCTGAGAGAAAGCAGACAGGGTTTGATTTGAGTTCATACTTAACAACACAGTCAGGTTTCCTAAAAAGAGCCCAACACTTGTAACATCATGTCCCTGGAGAAATAAAATTGATTGGGTCTTACAACCGGAGCCACACTTTATGCCTAACCAACTGACAGAAAAGAGAAAAATAATTTTTTTTCTTGTTATTTCAAAAGTTTTAGTTTGTTGTCACATAGTACACTGCATGCACGATGAGAGTTTCATCGGTGTAGATAATTGAAATTACCCACCAACAGCCACTGAATTAATCAACATCTGAGAGTCTGTGAGATTTTTTTTATCATTGTGGAGTTTTGATAGCTTTGGGTGGATGAACAAACAAGTATCAGCATTTTTTTTTTTTACAGGGAGCAGTTTGCTAATTTTGTGTTTTCAAGTTTCTGTGGTTGAAAAAGCAACTGTTGGTACATCAAATGATCAAAATAGAGATGTAATGGTTTTTTAATGATTCTTCGTGTTCCTTTGGTAATAACATTGTCTGAGTAGAGACTCTATGTACTTACAAGACTCTCTCTCTTTGAACATTGTGTTGTGTAAAAAGGAAACTCTTTCCCTTGAAGTTACATTTCACAGGGATTAAAATATCCTTTTAAGAAAAAAACAGAGAAATAAAAGGAGACAGATTTTCTGCCGTGGTAGGAAGTAAGGAGGAATTCATGCAAAAAGGTCAAGTCTCATCATTCCTAGTTTCAGACCATAGGCTGACCAGGTTTATGTGTGGGGACAAGGTAACTTGCTGGAAAGGAATGTCCTCTGTCACCTGAATATGCTAAAGCTGGGCTTCAGCTGCCAGTTAAAATCCATTTGCTGTTCTTTGTGTTTAACAAAACACCAGTGTTTGAATCAACATGAATCCGTCTGAACTCAAAGGGCTGCAGATTTTACCACCAGTTGATCCCAGTGAAGCTGAGTGCTTAATTTGGCTGCAGTAACAATGGTGTGGATAATGGTTTTGTACTCAGTCATGGGTAAAATGGTTATATGAAAAGTGAAAAAACATTATTTTCTTATTCACTGTGATAAATGTAGGCGACTGATTTGTTAATGAGGCGTTAGGTATATAAACTAGAAAAGCACCAAACATATTGTGATTGTCACACAACACTCTAGTCCTACTTGATGTTATACTTCCTTTCAGCAGACTGTCTGCTTTAATTTGGTGTCAGGTTTGTATGGTCATTTGTTTCCTGACAGTGTTGAAAATTGTGATGACCCAGCACATTTTTCATACTCTGGATCTAAGTATCCAGAATATTGCCAGGATCTGGATCATACTTTTACATCTGTCAGAAATTATGGCGACCTTGTCTTGTGTTGTTTTGCAAAGCAATCCGACCATTTATCATGGAGTAATATATAGGGATGAGTACCGAATTAGGTACTTTTATAGGTACCGATCGAATTATGTCAAAAGTACCGGGTACCACTTCACATAAAATCAATAGGTACCATGTTTAGGTACCTGAATTCATCCTTGTGACTGTGAGAGACTGGAAGAGTAGGCAATT
This sequence comes from Halichoeres trimaculatus, assembly GCF_033239565.1. Taxonomy (NCBI): domain Eukaryota; kingdom Metazoa; phylum Chordata; class Actinopteri; order Labriformes; family Labridae; genus Halichoeres; species Halichoeres trimaculatus. The sequence continues at coordinate 23,653,020 of NW_027437192.1, forward strand.
TTCCATGCTGGACATGAACACAGCATTGCAAGGCTATATTGAAGAATGCAGATGTTAAATTGAAAAAAAATATATATATATTTTATTACCAAACAAATTGATATTTTTTACCAAATTAACACAAAAAAGTACCAAAAATTAGTACTGTTGAGTACTGATACCTATTGCCAGGTACCAGGCATCGGTACCGTATTGTTTCAAATGTGAAAGGTACCCATCCCTAGTTATATACACATATGGTGAAAACAGCCCTATCTCACAATGATAAAGAATCCTTTAAAAAAATCCTGTATCTAGACGGTGATCCAGATCACCTCCAAAATTTAATCACTTCTTTCTTATCCCATTTTGAATATTTCCTGAAAATTTCATCAAGATCTATTTGTTACTTTTTGAGTTATGTTGTTCACAGACAAACAAACAGTCAGATAGACAGACTCTCCCAAAAACATAATGTCCTTGGCAGAGGTAATTAAAATTGATCACACGGCCCAGGTTACAGCTTCATTAGCCACGTATACATGGACCCATACAATTCGCTTGCATTCAGTCTATTTGCTCAAACGGAAAGAATTTAACCTTTGTATTCACCTCATTCTGAAAGAAAAGTGCCAATCCTAATGGACATTTAATCGGTTTCACAGGGGTGGAATATTCCTTTCCTTAAACCGATTGAGGTATCATGTATCCACTCAAATGTAAAGTTGTCAGGGTACGTTCTTTCAGTGCATGCTCGGATATGCCATAAGACGCAACTAGAGACGTTCCTCAACTTTAAAAATGGCTGCGAGCCGTCAGCACTGGACTGCTGCGGAAAGTTTGTTTTTGATCCAAACTTTGAAAGAAATGAACATAATTTCAAGACTGGACGGACGAAAAACTCACAATACGGAGTATTGCAAAACCGTGATAAACACACTGTTGTCCTCCAGCTTTGATAAATCTTGTGATGTTTACTTTTTTCTGCGCATGCCCCATTGACTATTACAGCGGCGCATGTAGACCAGAGATTGGATTATTCCTTTCCATGGATACTATTGTTTTCGGAAAAGTCATTTGGAAAGATTCCATTCGGAAAGATGGAAAAATCCTCATGTAACCGTGGCTACTGTGGACTCTGATTACATTTCCTTTTTTTCATCCCACAGGTATTCCTGGCCCTCCAGGCTATGGGAAAATGGGACCTCCCGGTCCCGTTGGCCAGCAGGGTGTTCCTGGCATCCCAGGCCCTCCTGGGCAGTCTGGTTCTAAGGGTAAAGATGGCCGCTGTAACCCTGGTGACTGTATGAGCCACCAAGTAGAGTACAGCGCTAAGGGCCCACCTGTCAAGGGCCCCTGGTAGAGGGCTGCAGGAAAAAGGACTGAACCAAAGAGACTAGGAAAAAGACAGGAAGCCAAAGACCAAAGATATTTAACCTGACCATGAGATGTAACACAGGATCATTTCTTGTTGAATTGTAAAGATTTAGCCACACAGGTTTCTTCTGTAGATGTGAGGGAAAACTTGGTTTTTATCTGTAGGCCCCGCTGGAATGAGGCCTTCAAAGAGCACCAGCAGCATATTTTTATTTTACATCACTTTTACTGTATGAACACCAGCTCAGTGCTACATTACTGCCTCTTATTTCTCACTGTGTTTCATCCATTTAGCACATCAACAACCTAAGAGAGGCGATAAGATTCACAATCTGTATTTTCTTCACCTTGGTTAACGCTGGCTTCTTCTGTTTCTGCTTTTCATTTTCTCTGTAGGAAGAAAACATACACTATTATTGTCACACTTTGCCTCCACCTCTCATCTCTTTTCCTCCCTCGCAGGATCACACCTAAACTGCATGTCATGCATTTCTGTTATTCTGTGTCAGTGCCTGTGGTGTGATACATACGTGAATTTGACCCTGAGAATCTCCCTCACAACATAATCCAGTTCAGTCTGAACAGACGTCAAAATGTGCTTCCATACCCTCTTTGTTGAACTGACTGTCTTGTATATATTTATATTTATGTATAGTGGCTTTTTATACTTTTTCAACAGATTTGATAAAGGACTTATGCATGGCCAGCCACTTGTTTTTCTGTCTCAGTGGATATACAGCAACATAAAATGCCAAAAGGATATTTCCTAAGATCTATAAGCTTTCAAGTTGGTGTAATGTGTTCAGTAAAAGACAAATTATTTATAGAAAAAAATGTGTTTACACAAGGAGGCATATTGGCTGTGGTAATTACGTGGCTTAAATTAATTTCCTCTCATTTTAAATCCAGTCTTTTTGGGAATAACAGCCATTTTAAAGCTTCTCATCTCATTTTGTATTCAAAGTACCAGCAATAGCCATCTGTCTGCTTCACCAGCCACTGTTTAAGAAGATTAGAGCAATAATACAGCTCATTCTCCACATGTACTGTAACAATTCACTGAGCATGGCCACCAAGCCCTCGTATTTGCATAAAGTTGAAGAAAATATTCTAAAAAGCAACACAAAAGGCTTTTGTTGTGTGATATGACTGTATTTCAGGGCTGGCAGAGTTTGTTTTTATCATTTCTTTACGTGTAAGTGTGTGGAGCTTTAAATCACTACCGACGTTTGCAGCTCCGTTGTTTAACCAGCAGTTTAAACGATGAGCCAGACCTTTGTTTTTTACAAGCTTACCCGATGAACATGTTTGACCTTTTGCTGAATAAAATAGCTCTTTCAAAGATGCTGCATCATGTGTTGATTGACAGCCATTTGCCAGACAGCAAATCATAGACTCTTTCAAAGGGTTACATGTCTCTTTGTTGCTTTTTTGCACCATTTGTAGTTGTGTCCCTTACCTTAGGCCTTGTACTCATGAAGCCTAGCATTTTCAAAAACTAATATCTTCCCTTATTCGTTTTTAAAAATACTTTCGTCCACATGTACCGGGCAAATCTGCCAGTGAGTGTGGTTTGCAGCATGCCAAACCCATATTAGCAGTGTTTTTCAGATGTGAAACCTATGCCGTCGAATCAGAATTAACCCCCTGTTATTAAGCTGTGACATTTGAGAACAAAAAACTGTTTTCTGTTTTCTACGAAAAAAAAACTGAGAAACCTTCATTTTGGACAGAATTTTCCCAAAACATCTTTTTCTGTGACGTAAAGCTGCGCTTTCCTAAATACCTGGCTATGTGCGGACAAAACCTTAGTCAGTTCTTTGACAGTTATGTCTCTGTAGTTTTTGACATTGTTTGTGTCTTGGAAGTCATTCAGTTTCATTTTTAAAAAGGACCTCTTTCACAATACATGTAATTTTGCCCACAGCCCAATTTTTTGTTTATTTTGTTTTATTTGTAGTACACCCAGAGACTCCCAAGAATATACCTTTAGAAAATCCAAAAGTCATCCAGGGCCTGTACTATGACCTATTTTATGATCATTGCCATAGGTGTGAGCCAGGGTGCACACTTTACTCCAAAACTTACTCAAACACAAATAATAAATCATCAAATTGGGTCAAATCCTCTTCACTGAAGTCTGGTGCATCTTTTGAAATCAAATGTAAAGCTAAGTATTACAATTGAAAGAAGTTATTGAATTTTAATTGGAAAAAAAAGTTTTTTTTCCATGATTTTTTTCAACAAATTCAATTCTTTAGAGATGTGTATGACCAACTTACAGTTGCTGTACACCTAAAATACTTACAAATTATTTGGCCACATATATTCTCAAAGTGGGAAAAAAAATCATCAAATTCTGAGAGCGGTAAAGTTATTCAATTAACAGGTTGGGTTACTGTGGTAGAATCAATATACTGTTCCATGTCTTGTATATCAGGGAACCTTTAAAGATTTGTTCAGAATTCATCATTTAAGTATGTCCTTTAAGTCCAAGCCATTGCTATGCAAAAAGACACAAATGCCATAGAACAGATTACATGTATATACAAGTACTAGAAACAGAAATTGACATTAGTAATGTTTATGTATTGCTACCATTATAGATATATACAATCTGATTACAACAATCCAAAAATGCATTGGTTTTTACTTGAATCAATGGCTCATTATCATCTCATCACAAAGGCATAATAAACAGGCCCTTTGTGGCTGTTCAATGTTAAAATTAATAACATTTCACGTGAAATGTTTGTTTTGAATCTAGCATCCAAATTCTAAAAGAAATCCTACTTAAAGGATGAATTCTGAACAAATCTTTAAAGGTTCCCTGATATACAAGATATGTATACTGATTCTACCACAGTAACCCAACCTGTTAATTGAACAACTTTACCGCTCTCAGAATTTGATGATTTTTTTCCCACTTTGAGAATATATGTGGCCAAATAATTTGTAAGTATTTTAGGTGTACACCAACTGTAAGTTGGTCAGACACATCTCTAAAGAATTGAATTTGTTGAAAAAAATCATGGAAAAAAAACTTTTTTTTCCAGTTAAAATTCAATAACTTCTTTCAATTGTAATACTTAGCTTTACATTTGATTTCAAAAGATGCACCAGACTTCAGTGAAGGTGATTTGACCCAATTTGATGATTTATTATTTATGTTTGAGAAAGTTTTGGGGTAAAGTGTGCACCCTGGCTCACACCTATGGCAATGATCATAAAATAGGTCATAGTACAGGCCCTGGATGACTTTTGGATTTTCTAAAGGTATATTCTTGGGAGTCTTTGGGTGTACTACAAATAAAACAAAATAAACAAAAAATTGGGCTGTGGGCAAAATTACATGTATTATGAAAGAGGTCCTTTGCACCATTTTAGTTTGTTTCTTTTGTTTTACTTGTTTGTGTTCATATCTGTGGTCATCACTTCATCGATAGGGTGCGCTCCTTACAAACAGATCTGTGCCTGTAAGGCTTGCTCAGAGACAGTTTCATCATCATACCCAAGAACTGTCTGCTCAGTTTATAGTCTGTCATCCAAACATTTTGTATGATGGTAACTTTAGGGAAAAAAAAATCATGAGCAAGTTTTTTTTTTCTTTATCATTTCAGAAAACAGTTATTGTCAAGATGTGAGACATATTTATTGACAGGGACGCTCTTAATGGTGTATTAAAAGCGTTTGGATGGGAGAAGGTAGAAAAAAATGACAACCCGTCACGAAACAAAAGGAGTAGCAGCTGACCGCAAACTTAACTTTCAGGGAACCAAAGGAAACAAAAGCACAATGGCTGCCAAGGTTGCCTCTAAGAGAAACACTGAAGGCTGGAGCTGAAAGGACCAACCCAGCACCAACGAACTGCACTTTGACAGAAACTAATAACAGTAAGCAGCTTGCACCAAAATAGTCTTCTGTGGACTCACATCCCTTCACAATAAAAGCACCACTGAAAGAACAGCTCACTACCTCTGATGGTGAGATAATAAATCAGTACTGAGCGCTGAAACCAAAGGGCTTATATATAAGCTCCCCACACCTGTTCTCAATCAGAGCTAATTAGACAAACACACCTGACCCTGCACTGAGATGATTACCACACCAAACTCAATGAGGGAGAAGTGTGACGCTGTTCCATCTCTCCACAATGGGGCGTTGAACTTGGTTTCACACACACTTTGATGTCATTTTGTCATGTAAATAAACGTGCATCGTGTGTAAGGTGGTCAAGTGTGCAGGTCATCTGTGAAAGCAATTGTATCAGTCGAGATAGTCGAACATACAAGTGGTGAAACATACAGGGCCAGTTAATAGACAAAGACAGGATAAAACTACTTAAACTTACCAGTGTATCAGTTGCTGTATGTGGGTAGAAAAGCTATTCTCTTGCAATAAATTGAAACGCCTGCTCCCTTCACAAAATGTACGCAATGTTATATTGTGGTTCCATCATACTGTTGTGATATTCAGAAGATTTTCCTGCTAGGCGCAGCCCTGTTGGCTGCGGCTGCCTTGTGCAGCAGCTCTCTCTTCTTCGTCCGTTTCTTGCAAATTTTTTGGGGTTTTTTTTGTAATCTTTGTGTTTGGAGTGGATTATCACTTAGTATGGCTCATTTGTTGGTCATGGACACCAAACCTTTTGTGGCTCAGCAATTTTTTCTACTACTTTTTCTCCTGTTTTTCTCTGGAGATCCTACATATAACCATGGCTGCATTGTTTACATTTGAACTCAGCTGTTAGCAGCCCGTAGCATGTCAATGCTAACTGGTGTAAGGCCTGATGTCTTCCCACATGATGAGGAGAAGGAGGTGAGGATGACGTGCTGGTTCTCAGGTGTGAGCTAAGAAGTGACGACATGGACCTGTCCTTCCATCCATCGTTAATAGGAACGTAAGATCTATCTCCAATAAGATGGACGAGGTAGCTTTGCTAACCCAGCAACAGAGGGAATACCAGAAGGCAGAGTAGCATCATGCTATTCACAGACATGGCAAACAGAGCTAACATAAAACACCAACGCCATGTTGGAAGAACTTCACCTGCTGTGAGCAGACAGGATCCAGGAGACAGAGACTGAACAGACTGCTGAAGAAGCTCAGTCCTGGACCCTGTGGAGGTGGAGGCTGGCTGAACTGGACAATGATGGACAAGCTGTCATCATCTATTTTCTTATGGACCTTTTTGCACTTTCTATACATTTTTTTACTTCTTGTTTTCTTGATTGCTGCTGTGACTTCAATTTCATTATACTTGTTACAATGACAAAAGAGCTCTATTCTATTCTATTCTATTCTATTTGAAGTTACAACACTTGTTGCTGCAACCTTATCGCTCTTGATAATAAATCATTGACTGTTTAATGCATCTACATAGTCTCTAGGATGTCCCCCATTTGTTTCTGATTCAGAGGTTTGAAGTCTGTTGTTGAAAATAGCTTCATTCTGTTTATCAAAAACTGTACCCCTTGTACAGTGTGACAGAAAAATGAGGTACTCGGACCAAAACTGCTTTTTTAACCACATTTATTTTTGCTGTACAGATCGGCTTCACTGGCTTTGTGTGGATGTGGTTTCTGGTTCTTCTGCAGCCTGTCTCAGGTTGGTGCTCACTGAACAGCGGCTTTTAACACTTCCACAAAGGCTTCATATTCCAAGGCTGCTTGTAATAACTTAGAGGGAATAAACTACGTCAACGCAATGCATTGTTGGATTACTGTTTCAGCTAATACCACTCAGCTGCTTTCCTATGGAAAGTACAGATGAGGCTTTATCAACTACACTGCACTTTTAATTGCTGGAGAAATAGGACAAATGAGACACTAAATACATGAATGTGCTGTACCCACCAAGCACCTCAGCTGTGAGTGGGCTCAGGTGTATGTAATGTGACCTCTCAAAGTTAATCTATAGAGTCTGGTTTACTAACATACGGTGGGATTTTGAGGTTTGGATGGTGCGAGACTGTTGACACAAGCTGAGCATGTGTAGCTGTGGGAGCATGTTCATTTACATGCATAAATTGATACTTCGATAAGTGGAAAACTGAAAAATGCAAGAAAAGCAGCTCCACGGCATGTTTATAATATTCCCCACATGATACAAAGGAACATTAGATATTATAAAAGATTCCTCTTTATTGGTTTGGGTTAACCTGAACAGCCAGAAACAAAACCCTCTTTACAGATGATTATATAAAGAACAATAAATAGCTTCTGTTGATGAGGATAAATCAGTCTGAAAGTTGCTGACACTTTGTAAAAAACTGACAGTGGCATAGACGCACATTACGACTGATTCGTTTGGAGAAAAAGTCGTTATAACTGGAGGAACTTTTTATTACTCACTGAATTCATTAACACAGGATTTCTGTTGGTGCATATCGTAACCCATTCCTTTTTCTCTACATAATAATCAACACACATTTACAAAGATTTACAGCACTGCATTGTGGGAGATGGGAGTGCCCGTCGGGATATGCTGTTGCCAGGCAACAAGAAGAAGAGATAAAGCTAGTCGTTAGTTCTAAAATGAGATTTGGGTAGAAAGCAGAAAAAGGAAGGGGGGCAATGTACACATGAGGTAAATCAGAGATTTCACTCTAGCTTGCTCGTGAAAATACTCAATTTTAGCATACAGTACAGAACTGAGAGTACGTTTTAATCATTTATTGCTCCTTTTTGTACACTTAAAGTCATCAAGGGTGATTTAGCAAGAGAGGCAGGGCTTTGAAACTTCGAAACACATCTAAAACAAAATATGACATATGTTAAAGCATTTAAAGTGACCACTTTGGAAAAGAAAAGCACCTTCCCCACTCTTTGTTCTCCTCTCAGCTCATGCATGATGAGTTGGTGTCAGACACTGAATCTGTTCCCCTCTCACAGCTGGAACAGGCCGGATGTTTGGATGAAACTGACGTCAGCCAAAGACACAGGAGGATGCAGAAAGATAAGGATGGCTTTGAGCTGCTGCTGTCATTGTGTTGAGGGGGAATAAAATCAGAATATGTCCCACCAGTTAAACCTTCAGGTCTGAGGGGAGGGTCATTATTGCTGTCCTCGCCCCTTGTTCTTGATGTCGTCCCACTGAAAAGCATGTTTCTTCTTCTCCTTGTCTCTTTCTTTCTCCCAGGAGCTGTGAGCTGCAGATGGAGTGGCAGCTTCCTAAACACCGGGTCCTTTGATTGTTCCTGCCTCCTGTAGTCTTGGAGAGGTGTATGCTGATGCAGCCAGACACATCGCTGCCTCGCAGTAGCCTGGGAGACCTGGCGAACCTGCCTTACCGGGGCGACCTGCCTCTCCAGCTGCTCCCTGAGGTCCTCTCTCACCGTGGCGACCATCCCGAGCTACGCCATCAACACCAGGCGGGCCTGAGAGGTTGGCACAGGTAGAGTTATTTACTACACATTGAAAATTCTTACTGTACTTATGCACATATTCAAAATGTATGTGTGTGAAAGAGGAGTGTGTGTTTTAATGAATGTGTCCTGTTGTGATGAACAGCATCTGTTCATTGTCTGGAGTTAATGATGCTCTAAAAAGCCTCAGAGCAGCCTCTCCTGTAGAAGGAGCTGTAATGCTTCAGTTTCCGACTGGACTCTTTTTCTTTTAACCTGTGGTTAGTGTTTAATACTGCCGTACCTTCCATGCATGTGCATAAAGCTTGCAGAGTTTCAGTCTGAAGATGTGGATCAGCGTTTACCTTGTATTCCTGGGGGCCCTGGTGGTCCAGGATGGGGTTTACCAGGATCTCCCCTTTCTCCCTTTGCTCCTCTCTTTCCTGTGGATATCAAAACAGAGGAGATACTTTTATCAAATGGCCTGAGCAGAGTGCATGTCGGCTTCTGGTGGCTACAGTTTTTATAAGTCGTATTGGAGGCTTAGCCTTCATCGGGTTTCTCTGTTGTTGATTCATCTACCAATCTGTTTGGGTGCCACAGGCAGACAACCTCCCTGCTTTCAAACAAATGTCCAAACCTTCTGGCTTTCATTAAGGCTGATTCTGCTCAGGGTTTTGCCTTTAAAAGAAAGTTTTTCCCATCCAAAACTCTTAAGCGCTCAGTCAGAGTGGGTTAATTATGGGCCTGAATAATGCTATTTCGAAAAGCACAGATCTGCTCTGAATGAAAAGAAATACGAGATAACTTTAGTTGAAGTTTTCTCTTCATAAATTAAACTGAATTGAGTTGCTGATTGTTCAAACTCCTGAGAGCGATTTAACTTGATAAGAATACAGCACCCCATGTGGACTTAAGCTTGGTTTACATCTCTGCGAATTGACACAACATCCTATGGCGTGGGACAGCGTATCCCACAGTTACACAAACAGCCAACATGCACATCTTCCAAATTTAACTATGCGTCAAAATAATGTCAGTAAGCCCTGTGATTGGTCCACTGAGCTGGACTGTGTTTCATGTATTTATAACATTTGCAAAAGCAAACAGGAAACAAATCAAGACTGTAAACCTACAGTCATACAGACTTCACTGCCTTCAGGATGAGTGCTGCAGGGCAACAAGTACACATGCAGGAGTAAGTAATGCTGATGACTTCATAACTGTGTCGGCCATAGTGTCGTGTCAGCATTGAAGCATAAACCAGGCTTCAGCTTTATCCCGTTACTTTGCGAGTGTTAGTTATGTTTTCTGGCAAAAATCTCAGGCTGTCCCTTTTAAAAATAGACCGTCACTCACAGAGTGGATTTGCTGTGGAAAAAAACGTAAAAATAGCCTGTTCTAGCAATCTGCCGTTATCAACCTGTAGGGATGGGTACTGAGTTAGGTACTTTTATAGGTACTGACCAAATTCTGTCAAAAGTACCGGGTACCGATTTGTGTGAAATCAAATGGTACCATGTTTAGGTACCTAAACGCATCCTTGTAACTTTGAGGGAGTGAAGAGTAGGCGATTTTCCATGCTGGACATGAACACAGCATTTCAAGGTAATATACTGATAAATAAATATGTTAAATTGAAAAACATAAACATTTTATTTTTAAACAAACAAACAAAAAAAAACTATATTTCTTACCACACAAACACAAAAAAGTACTGAAAATTGGTACCGCTGAGTACCGGTACCAAATGCCAGGTACCAGGCGTCAGTACTGTATCGTTTCAAATGTAAAAGGTACCCATCCCTATTGACCTGTATGTCATATACCACCTGCTTTTTGTGCTTAAAAATAATCCCAAAAATATTCAAACTCCATTCTGATGGTTTTTGTAGGTCATAGATGGACTACTATCATTTTTATAACCAGCTGAAAAGTTTGAAAAATGTTGATCCAAGTTAAAACAAATAAAAAAAATAAAAAAATACACACCACTGAAGGAAAGTATAGACAAAGGTAGGTATATGTTGACACTGAATACGGGATAAGAGAATGACTAAACTAAAACAGTGAGATAAACTTAACTTACAAAACAGAATACAGCTAAACTGAATCCTGACAAATGTGTGATTTAACAAGATCTTAAATAAACCAACAGTAAAGTTTAACAAGTATATAAACTATTTCCATTCACATGCTTTGCCCCTACACCTAGCATACTCTAAACCCAACCCTGTACCAGAGACAACTCAGGGTTTTGTGTCTTGCCAAAGTTCTGCTTGGGCACTGCAAAAGGTGGGGGTTAAACCATCCCTAACCCTGCAGGATAGACCCTACTAGCCCTAACTTGAGCCCCTGATCCCTTGAATTTAGGTTTTACAAATTAGAATAAATAAAAACAGTGTCTTGCTCAAAGACACTTCCTCAGAAGAAGCTGGGAATCAAACCGCTCTTTGTATGTACCTTTCAACCCTGTGTTTCCAATCTGTCCTGGTCCTCCAATCATGCCAGGAATGCCCCTGGCACCAGGTAAACCATGTGGCCCCTGAGGTCCAGGTGCCCCTGGAGGTCCAGGAGGCCCGGGGGGTCCCATCACACCTGCTCCACCAAGCACAGCCCTCTTGGCGCTCACTGCCACAGCTGCTAGCCTCTCTGTAACAGGAGAAGCAGAAGCATCATGTTGATTGAGTTACCTTTGATGACGGGAAACTGATTGCTCAGAAGATGAAAGCAGCAGCCTGATCTAATCTCCCCTATGGACATCAAAGATGAGTATTCCAGTCTAGACGCTCACCCTGCAACATCTTCAACACCACTTCAATGATATGCTGGTCTGATGCATCGCGTCCCTAGAGAAGAAGAAGATTGAGCATCAGGAAGAGACGGCAGACATTCAAGTGCATCAGTGTCTCAGTCTGTGGAAGTTTCAGGTATCATGAACCGCATGCATCGTACAGGGAGATCAAATGTGATTTGGACTCACTGGAGATCCTTGAATGCCTGGCATGCCTGGCACTCCTCGCTCTCCATTCAGTCCCCTAGGTCCAGGAAGTCCTGATGGTCCCTGGTCTCCAGGTTTACCAGGGTCTCCAGTAGGTCCGTTGTGTCCAGTGTCACCCCTGATTCCTTGCTGTAAAGAGAGAAGCAAATGGAAACAGGCAGCTTAAAAAAGGAAAGTAGAAAATAAACCAAGTAGAAAGAAAAAGGAATAGCAGAAACTTGAAGATAAACAGTTTTAAAGATGTCTGGAAAACTAAAGCTCACCTGTCCTTTAGGCCCGGGTTCACCAGACAAACCCTGTCACAGCAGACACAGAGAGATCATCATTTTCATTTTCACCGCTTCCATCTATCATTTCTGCCTCACAGACGCTCATTGAGCAATAATTCAAGAATGAATTTTGTAAATGAATGCCCAAAAATGCTGCTTTGAAGGGCCAATGTGCATCATTGCTTCGCTGTCATGTAAATAGCTCATTTGCCATCTGGATTATTGTGAGAATTTGTATGCTAATTCAAAAACAGACTTCCTCTCCTTCTCAACTTTAGTATAGTTATGACAGTTTCAGCTGTATATCACTGCGCTTTGATGCCTCAGGAGCCAAATGTTTAAACCTCTTCATCTAAAGCCTGAGGTTTATTGTTTTGCACTCAAAGTTTAAAACAGCTTTAGGTGATGCGGTGATCATTTTTACCTTTTCACCTTTCTCACCGGCCAATCCCTCAACACCAGGGTCACCCTGAAAGGGACAGACAGAAAGAATATCAGGCAGAGCAGTGAGAGGGATGAATGAAGAAAGTATCTGTTGGCAGGGAGCTGAAAAACAGCACAGAACAATGAAGGATTTGTTTCTGTGAATTAAGTGTGAAAGTGTAAAACTTCTACTCACAACGTCTCCCTTTGCCCCAACTTTTCCTTGGAAACCCTTGGGAGAGAATTTAGTACATATTAATGCGGTCAAATTTAGATCCCAAAACTAAATATTGATTCAACCAATCAGCTCATATATCACAAAGTAAGAAAAATGTTGTGTCGTTCCTGAAACATAAAAGATTGTGAGGCTCAGATTATCATTTATAGTGCTTATTTACATTCCTTGCCTCAGTCAGTGATTTACTGCTTTACAAGACTTTTATTCATAGGTAAACACTGCCCCCTGTTGGTAACACTGTGCAACTAAATAGTCATGAACTGTGTTTGAATTATGGCCTCATGTTTGCTCATATTTTAGTAACACACATGTTTTTATAACACAAACACTGACCTTGTCTCCTTTGGTTCCACCGAGACCCTGAGCACCTGGAACACCGATGGGTCCTCTTTCTCCTTTGTTTCCCTTTAACAAGCGATAAAAGTTTTATAGGAACAAGAGGACAAGTTAATGATTTTGTGGGTATAAAAAAAGACAAAAACAAAGGAACAGCTTACAGGCTTGCCGACAACTCCCGGCGGCCCAACTTCTCCTCTCTGGCCTCTGTCGCCCTGTTGAAAGTCAGGAGATATAAGCATGTGTGTTTGCAAAGTTGCAGGGATTTCTTTATGCTTTTTTTTTTTTTTTACGATTATTCTGTTTTGTTTTGTTTTTTGTTTGTTTTTTTTTGTTTACCTTAGGTCCTGGGACTCCTTCCATTCCAGCTTCACCAGGGAGACCAGGCTCACCCTATCAAAATACAAAGTACAATCATTCATCCAACACTGCAGCATTAGAAGTGTAATGCTTGAGAAACGCATGTTTTTGAGTTACCAAAGGTCCAGGAGCACCCTGCATGCCAACATGACCCCTTGGTCCAGTTTCGCCCTGACAAAGGTAAGCAACATGAACATGTGTTAAAAATATAAGTGAGAAAAAATGCTTAATGTGATTTAAGAGTTAATACAAGGCTTACTTTGTCTCCAGCGGCACCTTTTGCACCTGGACTTCCAGGAAGTCCCTGTAGAGAGAATTAACAAGACTGCAATGAAACTGAAGACAAAAAGTAAAAACAGACATGTATTACTTTCTCCTTTCTCCTTTTATGTTTTTAAAGAGATAACTTTTGACAAAACTCTTCAAGAACACAGTCCTGTTTGTTCTGTCATGAAATTGTGTTGCGCTGTGTGAATGACCCTGCATAAACAGATGGGAAAAAATGTAAACACAAGTAACGATGAGCTACTTGTGCAAACCAATTACGCTGATTTCAGATCGAGTGGTGAAAGTAATGCAATGTTCAGAGCTGCAGTGTCGTATCAGGGCCTGTACCTTGTGGGAGACTTCCTTGCAGTGATTGTGTGCCTGTGTGTATGGCATATCACAGCAGGGCATAAAGCAAGCTAAGTTATGGTGCTTGAGTTTGCAGCAGTGTTAGTGTCACCGCAATGACCACACAGCAAAGTGTGCATCTCATGCTCCATTACCCTTTAGTCAGAATGACGCTCACACAAAGAGCACACCCATCCTACAGGCACACACACACAAATATACCCACTGGTCTGATTGTGATAAATCACCCGCGTTGGGAGGGAGAATGCTATTTCAAGGTGGTTTAAATTTTAAAACAGCGTGGGTCACAGGGTTGCTGTTAACCTGGATGAAAGCCCAGAAAACAAAACACACCAAGATTTAGTGGCGACTTCATGCTGGTTCCCTTTGTCTGCATTCTGGCTTTCCTCAAATTGGGAGGAGAACAGATTGACCCCCTACGTGGCCGGAGTGACAATGCAACCAGCATATTTGCGTGTGCCTCTTCAAGCAAACAGATTCCTCCCACTACAGTGAAGGATCACTCACCGCTGCTCCCTGAGGACCTGGAGGACCTGGCATCCCAGCTTGGCCAGGGCCGCCCTATGTGAAAGAAAATAGAAGAAAACAGAGGTAAAATAAATTGGCATCTTTTTTCTCTGATGGAAGTTTCTCATCATTTTCATGGCGGGAAACCCTCACCTTGATTCCAGGAATACCAGGTGTGCCATCCTTTCCATCAATGCCCGGCAGACCCTGGAAAAACAGGAAACCAAGTCAGTGGGTTTCATTTGGCACACTCTTTGAAATCTGGCTCAACTGTGTCGAGCACAAACAAAAGTGCATTTACTCACATTCTCTCCCTTTTTGCCAACCGCGCCCTGTGGGCCCTGGATGCCTCTGCTGCCCTGCAGGAGATAACCAACCCAGCATCAGTACATATGCACAACAGAGTCACTGCCCCCTCTGAAGTTCATAGTCATTTTTCATCAGTTTTTTTCTCTCTTTTTTTTCTGTTTTGATGATTAAAAAAATGCACCAAGAAGGTCACTTACTTTGTCTCCCTTGTCTCCTGCATCTCCAGGTGGTCCCTGGGGGCCTTCTTCACCCTGCCAACAAAACCGATGCTCACTGAGTACCTGTTTCTTGAGTTATAATGTCTTTTTTGACATGCAAGTGTATGTGTTCACTTACAGGAGGTCCAGGAATTCCTACAGGCCCGGTGATGCCCTTGTAACCACGGGGCCCCTGCAGAACAACAACAACAGAAAAAAGCCATCAATCACTTCTGATGTGAGTGGATGCTAAGTCATGGTGGCCGACCATTCATTGTGTTAAAGGGGTAATTAGCGCTTAACTCACTCCACTAATGGGAGCTACACAGAGAGCCAGCCACTCTTGTTTTGGCACTAAGCCGGGGCGCTAACTTGGCTAACGCGGCTAATGTTAACAGTAAGACGGATGGCTTCAGCGGATCATTAACTACAGATGGAGGCACCGCGGACCTAGACAACCCCAACTCATTAGAGGAGGGGAGAGATTTGTGTTAGCATCATTTCCATATGTCCCCATTGTAGGTAATGGATGGTGTTTGTATAGTGGGGGCAGGTCTGGTAGTGGCTCCTCTGTGCACATCTTAGAATGAGAACATCCTTACCCAAAGAAAAATAGGACATAAAAGTTGTACTCTGACTGAGAACAGAGAAAATGAAAGAAAGGATTATACTCACTGCCTCTCCCTTAGGTCCCATCATTCCAGGATAGCCCCTCAAACCCATCGGGCCCTTTGAAGAGAGCAGGAAAAAAAGGTTGACACAGAGACAAGACAAGGTGAAAATACTCTGACAAAATACATGATAAGGCTAAGTTTGAATTGTCAGCGTACCGGAGGTCCTGGGATTCCCTGTTCCCCAGAGATGCCTACTTCTCCCTTGGTACCCTGTTAAATGGAATGAAATACAACAAATTTACCAGAATTACCCCCTGGAATTAATAAAGTATTTATAATTTCTGATTGGTCATGCTTATTTCGTGTGGCTATCAGAGCTAAATGCTACAAGTCAAACTTTTTTTTTACAAGTTTCCATTTCCACAGTTCTGTTTCCACAGTTTGACCTGAGAAACACTAAGCTTGTAAAAATGTAGCTGAAAAGAGGTCAATTTGCTGCTTACTTGCTGTGGTTTAACTAGTTAAAATGCAGCTTATGCTACTTACAGCTGAAGCTAGCTTTTTGACAGAAGAAACTCTAGCAGGACTAGCACCAAATTTAGTTTTTGATAAACATACCGTTGAAGCCACAACTTGTTTTTGAAGGTTGTAGCATATGCCAGGCACTAAGTTAAAAAAAAGAGAACCTCAAGCTAGCCAGTTAGCAAAACTTGCTGGCCCAACAGAAGAACACGCTGACATTAGCTAGTCAAACAACTGTGGCTATGGATGCTAAACCAATTGAGCAGCTTATGCTTGTGTGTTCTCTTTGGGCTTATTTGCAGTTTTTGAATCAGCCTATTTATTGTAATAAGTGTTGTATGTGAAGATATATTGCACTAGCTTTAACATAAAATGATATTATTAGCCTGAATTAGCACAACAGAACAGAGGGAAACATCTAGTCAGTTTGGCTCCGACAATGCCACATTTGAACCTACAAAGCTCAGCAATGAACTCCTAATGTTGCATTTTTTGTCCATATCAAACACCCAAAAACAAATCACTGAGACACAGAGCAGCTGTGAGCCTACCTTTTAGTTTTGGACAGTTAGCCTGTTTCCTGTGTTTCTGGTCTTCATACTAAGATAACTGACTTCTTGCTCTGACAAAAATCTTAGCATACAGACAGTAGTGTCTCATTCTACTTCATCTCAGTCTCAACAAGAAAATGAATTGGAGCATTTCCCACAGAGTTTAACTTCTCCATTAAGAGGTGATTGAAAATAGATAATTCAGAGATTAACCTATTGGTCTTTCAGCATCAATTATCATTAAGAAACCTCAGAAGGATTTTGCAGTGTAAAAGCCTGGTATAATCTGTTCAGAAAAGTTCGACCTGCATTTGTTGGCCTAAATTTAATTCTCCTCGATCTAAAGATAAATGTGGTGCTTCTCTTGTGCATTAATTTTTTTAGGTTTTTTTTGGCATCACATTTTCATCAGTCATCAATCAAATGCGCAAGAAGCATATTTATCATTCTGCAGATGGTTTCTGTGTTTTACTTTAGAGCTGAGTTTCAGTGGGGATGTAAACAGATCTTACTGTGTGACTCTGAGCAGAATAAAAGAGAGCAATCCCACAGTGCAATCTTGAGTCAAGGCAAGTCTTCTAAAATAACCTGCTGATCTGCTCTGCCTGGGATGAATGATAACTTGTTGCAGAAGTGTTTTGAGCGTCTAAGGCTCCTTGTGTGGGGGAGATCAGAGGCTAATGCCCGAGGCCTTGCTGGCCGCTGTCTTGGAGCTCACTGTGTGCTCATTAGCTCTGCTTAATGCAGTGAGGTGAGAGGCTACGTGAACCCAGACTCTCTCATGTACCTGGCTCTTCAGCACTGCTTTCATCTGGCTCGCTGCATGCTGACTGCAGGGCCAAAGCCAGGCCTGACTAATCGCAGCCAGATTAGTGCCAGTCATGTGCCTCGGTGGGCTTCATTAGAGCTAATCCCTGCCTATGTTGGTCGTGAATGGTGGGTTGGTGTGCGAGACTGCACAGTATGTTTGTGCAGGTATTTGAGTCTGTGTTTGTATGCTCTAACAGAGACACAGCAGCTCACCGTTTTTCCTATGCTACCAGGGTCTCCAAGAACACCAGCACGTCCTTTGTGTCCCTGTAAGGCAAAAGAAAGTCAGTCAGCAGGGTAGTCAACAGTTTCATAGCTCAACAAAACCACTGACACTTATTCCCCCTTTGCAACTTGAAGAAAGCACAGACTTACCTTGACTCCCTGCAGTCCCTGTGGGCCTTTAGGTCCTGCTGGGCAGTTGAGGGGACACTGTTGTCGAGATAAGGAAGTACAAGGATTATGTGTCTGTGTCAGAATACATATGCAAAAACAAAGCTGTCATAAGATCTTACCTGAAACTCTGCACTGCCTTCTTCTCCACCGATAAACTTTCCTGGAGGACCCTAAAAAGAAACAAAGATGCACAAAGCAGATAAAAGAAAAAGAAAGTCACATGATCATAGTTGCCTCCAGTCCAAAGAGCTGATTGAGCTTTCTCTCACTTTGTCCATTTTCCTCTTTCTTCCTCCCTCTTTTTATAGATCGAGCGAGAAAGTAACCTATCTGTACAGGTTGTGATGTATTTCTGCTACAGTTAGATGTGACAGCCCACTGATCTAATGTGGGTTTATTCACCCTAGGACAGCACTAAAGCTAAACAAATACACTCCCCTGGGCTGGGAGCATCACTCTCAATGAGGACACAACCCTGTTCTTGGAACCACTCAGAGATGCACACAGGAGGAAACATGCACCAGTGGAATGAAGACTTGAAAGTATAAGCCTTAAAAGTGTGTGTATTTTTTGCACCGTTCACTATCAGTTGGGACCTTAAAAACAAAAAGCCCTGAGCTCCAGCTGTGCTAGGTGCTTTGTTTTTGTGTTATGCAGCTTGTTTTGCACACAAACTCATCTGAAACAGCATTAGTTTATGCAATGTTGTTATTTCTGCTGTTGTATTATGGCATACAGTGATTCCATTTAATCATGTAAGTAAACTGCATTTAGATTGATTTGACTCTGAGTTAGTTTAAGGCCAAGTTTCTGGTTGCTCATTAATCCCTGTTTGTTTCCAGCTGATCTTTATTTTTTCAACCTGGTTAATAAAAATGTTCCAAGATATGAGAGATAAAAATTAAAAGAACAACTTAAATTAAAAGAACAACTGTCAATTTGTTTGCTGGCATTGGCTGATCAAATATAGCAGTATATTGGTATATTAATAAATGGTAGTTGATACTACAAATATAACAGCACAAATATGCAGTGGATTTTAGTTTAAGTAAATCTGAAGTTGTTTTTTGTTTCATCACACAGACTTCACAAGTTTACTTTTAAGAGCTTTTATGCAGTAAAATAATTTTAAAAATGTTGTTTTTTTTTTTGTTTGTTTGTTTTGTTTTGTTTTAAAGAGAGATTAAAAAGACCCCTTGCTGCTTTTTAAAAAAATATTTTGAAAAATCATGGTTGGCAAATATACGTCTGTTAGAACTCTATACCACTAATTCCATTAGTTTTAACCTTGCTTGTGGTATTGCAGCTACCCATAAGCTCCAGAGAAGATTTATTTTTCTTACTGGTTATGAAACAATGCCTAAAAGCATTGCTGGATAATAGGTGTCAAAGTGAATAAAAGCTCCAGTGAAACAAATATTTCTATTTCCCTTCATGCCAAGGCTTCTAAACAAGAACCACTGTGATTGATAAATAAAATGATAAATTATTGAAATTAGGGGAAATGCTGTTTACTTTGGTTCTAATTTTCTAATTATATATTGATAACTGTCACTATGTAACAAAAATGTCTTGTATGTCTGACCCTTTTTTTTTCAATAACCCTGTTTGAGCATCTGTTTCTGATGGGGACTAACTGCTCTAACCTCCATTACTACAACACAGAAGGGACACTGAATACCACTGAAACCGTGTTATCTTAGTTTCTTGACCAATGAATTTAAGGCTCAAAATAACCTCTGTTCTCCTAATAACAAACAACAAAGACTGCAGATGGAATATTTCCTGAATTGAGACTCACAGGCTTGCCAGGGGGTCCAGGAAGTCCTGGAGCTCCAGGTGCACCGAGAACACCCTTTGTGAAAAATCAAAAACATTGATATCAAGGTATGTACACATTAGACAAGCTATGACAGCATTATAAATTAAGTACTCATGACAAATAATACCTAATTGGAGTATAAGCATGTTACAAAAAAAAGAGAATCCTTTTATAGTTAGTTAAGACTGCCATTACTCCTACCTTTGGACCAGTTGCACCAATTTCTCCTGGAAGACCAATTGGCCCTGGAGCCCCCTAAACATCCCAAACGAAAAAAAAAAGAGTAAGTCCACATCCCAACCCGACACAAAGTGATTTCCACACCTCAAAGCACAGCCGTTAATTGCATTTGTACACGTTACTTACAGCCAGTCCTGGAAGGCCGGGTCCCTGTGTGGACAGAAGGAACGAGGGGTTAAATTACTGTATGACAAGTGGAACCAATCTGTCAAAGTATCAATTAACCAAAGCCAATTAATAGCAGGAGCAGTAATGCAGTAATATGTGTGCACAGTGTCAGAGTAAACAGTGCTCAAGAGGAACAGAGACACAGAGCGCAATCAGTTTGTGTTTGCTGTGTCTTTTGCAGGGAGTTAATTATAAACAAAGTAATTAAGTAAGTAAGTAAGCCTTGTTGGAGGAAGAACAGCCCACGAGGCAAGATCTCCTGTCTGCGCACAGCCAGGCAACTGGGTGCACGGGCAGAGCCCTCTGACAGAAAGCCTGCTAATGCTAAACAAAGGATTTAACTAATAGTGCTGCATCCAAGCATGACATTGGATGACTCTGAACTTAATGTTAGAATACATTGAGAGCTGTTTCATAGATGGACACAGAGCTCCACCTAGGGGCTTTAGAGTGTAGTACAAATGATTTGCAGGTAAACGTTAGCCCAGATCTGCATCGCTCATATGCACAAAATAACTTCATTTTAAAACAATCTGCACGTGAAAATGAGATTAAAGGATCGACTTTTATAAAGGACTGTGTGTTCTGCAGCAATAAGGCTCATGTCAGCTGGAGCAGACAGATGCCACATCTGGGTAAAGTAGACCCAAAAGAGGGCACAGCTGGTCAGGCATTCAAGCATGAAGAGAAAGAGACTCTGGAGGTTGCCATATGAACGCAGCTGGGTTACAATATGTTTGTTAGGAAACTGACAAGGCTTCAAACGACGCTTAATTCAGCCCACCATAAGTCATCTTCATGTGTCATCACAGCCTTGTGAGATGGATTATTTCCTAATTAGTTTTACTGCACCCCAAGGGAATATATAATTATTATGAGCTTACCATAGTAGTGTATCAAAGAACAACCAAGAGCTAACTATTACTCCAGCATTTCAGTTTCTGATTGTATAGGATTTTATGTAAAGTGTAGTTAATTCTTGATGAAATAATTATTTTATTTTGCTTCTTTTAAATATGTCTGGTTTGTAAAAACAACAAATATAACATTGTAAGTTTATAAAATACAGTGCATCAAGTTTAACTAGTACTTCCCAACCTTTTTAGATTCAAAATACACTTTTTATATCCGATCACAAATCTCAGAGTTGAACCGGTTAAACACGATCACAGTTTCCTCTTAAAGTTTCTCATTTGGTGAAAAGCATAAAAATTTAACATTTAATACCAAGGTGATAGGTTATGGTTTAAGTGTACTTACAGGAGGTCCAGGCTCACCACCCGGTCCAGGTTGGCCCTGCAGACAATAGCAAACAATACATATAACCAAAACAAACAAAGATGATTTTACCTTGGGATTGAATTAAAAAAAAGTTTTAAAGCTTATATTAAAGGTGACTCTTGTACTTATTCAGTCAGTAACAGGGAATTGGTGTCAGAGGCTACAGATCTTGTTGAGATAGCAGGGACGTGAGTACTAAGAACTTTATCATTAATCTGACAGTTTTGAAATGCAAAAGATCTGTCCATCACAAAGGAGTGGATTGTAACATCTTGAAACGCACATTTGACAGAATAAAATGTTATCTGTGTTGTTATTATGGAGTGTTTTTATAGAATGTATATAGGAGACAATTGTGCCCATAGACATTGTCTCTGAGGACACCTATTGTTGTTGGCAACCGCCATCCTAGAGACGCTTAATTTTCAGTCAAATAAGACATCAATGAAGAGGCAGAGCTAAGTCTTTGGACCTCAGAGCAAACAACGACAATATGCCCACCCATCAGTCAGCTCAATTGTGTCTTTGATTGAATAAATGTAAGTTAAACTCTTAGCTTTTATGTTAGCTTTATGAGTACTTTACTTTTTTATCTAATAAAAAAGCAACAACAACCAAAGCCTTTTTGCAAATGTATTTAACATGTTAAAATCTGCTGAGAAGTTGGTCACTTTGCTACTGAACCTTGATCTGTGTTTCTTGGCTGTTTGAGCCAGCCTCAAGTGGACACTCAAGGAACTGCACTTCTGCGTTTGCTAATTTTTTCAACACCAGAAGATGCAGCTAAATTGGATGTTTCCAGATACAGATGTGGACACTTGCCTTTGGTCCAGGGCTCCCAACAGGACCTCGATCCCCCTTTGCGCCGATCAAACCCTGAAAACAGAAAGAATAAGGTTAAAATTAACTGAAATACTAAACATGTATGTAGGGCTCAAACATAGAAGATACAGGTTGGACAGCAATACAGCAGTAAAAACTGTGCCTTGAGTTCAGCTTAAAACAGAGCTAATCACACATTTGATCAAATCTGACACTGTTCTTCCGAGTAATTAGGAAACAAAACTGAGATTGAGATTCCAGGCCGGATTAGTGGCTAAATCTCTGAGGAATGCATGTGAGAGCGTTTTCTGGCTAGTTAGCATGTGACTAATTTCCCCTCAAATTGACACTGTAGGATTGACTTTTATCAGTGCTGCTGCAAACACAGGAGCTTCACCACAGCTAAGGTATAACATGTTACACTGCTGCAAAGCTTTACTTGAAAGCCCTGTTCTTTTTTCTTTTCCCTCAGCAACTCTTGGCTGCCTGTGATTACAAAAGACTTAAAGGTTAAATCAGCAAAGGATCAAGGATTTAGCAAAGTGTATTAAGCTAATCGTGTCGAGTTTTTCCCTGCAAAGCACAATATGTCTGTTGACAATAAACCAATACTTATGACTTCAAGGCTTATTGCTACACAGTTCTGTGAAAATTTCTGTCGTGAGAAAACAAGAACAAACCCTCAGAGGAACTTCCTGAATGTTTTAATGTGATAAAAATAAAAAATGAGTCTGCTTAGAGGAGCTTATTGACCTTGATTTTATTACAATCCTGAGTTTACGTGAAGCTTTCACACAGCACAAACAGATCTAAATGTGTAAACTTCAAATTCTTAACCCTTATGTTATGTTTAGGGTCAATTTACCTGCTTTTCTGTTTTTCTGTTGACCAAAGTAACACTTATCCTTTCTTTTTCTTCATGAAATTTTGTAACTTTTCCTCATTTAGGGTCATGAACTTAGGAGTAAAATCTGGACACTTCAGTGTGTAGTGAAATGTCTGTGCGCAGTTTGTGTACAAAGATGATGTAGCGGGTATCTTTCCAGCTGAAGAAGCTTTACCACAGATTTTGAACTGTTATGGTGTTGCAGTTCAAAAGGAAATATTTCAGAGACAGAGGACGACTTTATTGATAATCCAGACTGTCATTTTTCCTATAACAAAGAGGATTCAGAGGACAGTTCTGCCATTGTCTCTCTATCAGAAGGACATGGGCATTTGAAGATAAAAATATAAAACAGTCAACATCACCAGTGCAGTCCAGTGTGCACTGACTTTTTAATAGGAAGGGGCCATAATGAAAAACAAAAACAAAAAACAAAATAACAAAAAAGAACATTTAAGCACACTTTTTTCAAACCTAAAAGGGCAGTTTGTTTTGTTTTAGCTAGCCAAGTGTGTTTGCAAACCATGAGGGCCCTTTAGCACAGGTTTTGGCACCTTAGAGAACACCCAAATGTGTGTTTTGGCTCCGCATAGAGCACTTTAGTGCTTTTTTTTTTTTTTTTTTGCCTGATCTGTCATTTCCAAGAGAATAGTAAATCAAGTTTTTCTTGTTTCAAATGATTAAGTTACAGAAAGCACACAGGGACATTCTATCTAACGTGGAGAACACTGAAAATGTTGAACAAGGAAAATCTGATAAAATGGGGCAAGTTAAATGAAAAATAAAGTGTTTGTAAAGAGTGGAAGACTCAAATTAAATCATGATTAAAAACTATAAATATAGTTTGGAGATTGAAAATATTTTTTTTGCCTCTTTTCTAAATGTTTATACAATCTAAAACAAAGCTGTCATTGGTTTTACCTGTTTTTTGTCTGTTTCAAGTGGATGTACACAATGTGGGTCAAAATGACCCGCAACATAATCAACGTATTTTTTTTCTAACATAATACAAGGGTTAATAGCAAGTTATCTTGCATGTAAACATGAAGCTGACAAACAAGTTAATAAGGACAATGTCAAGATCTGAAGATCAGAAAAAGTAGGTGCCCATGATGGACTTTTAGACTTTTAGTCAGGGTTGTTTGATTAACAATCCAAACCAGCCCAGTTTACATCTCTAAACAAGCTACCTTCAGTCAGTTTATCACAAATAGAGCTGTTTATTTGTATCATCCTGCTGATGCATCGCATTATTAGTTTAACACATAATCTTACTAAACACTGATTGACAGCAGCACCAGTGGAAAATGGAAAAGTCATAGCAAAGTTGTAATTTGATTCAATTTGATTTGATTTGATTACCAGATGTGCTAAAGATAAAATCCATCACTACTTCTTCTTACACTGTGCCTATTGTCACTGTTGATTAAGCCCATGGGGATAAGTTGGCAGGTTAAAAATTCTTTGTGTTGAGCTACGACCTTTGAACTAAGCATATGGGTACAGCTCATCAAAGTAATGCCAACAAGCAACCGCAATATAAAAGCTGGTAGAGCACTGTTCTGTTTAACAGAAAATATGTTATATAGAAAACTGACTTTAAATCTGGGTCATTCTAACATGCACTGATCACTGTCACTGTCTTCATGTGTGTTTTTCACACCAACACTCGACCTTACCCTTGAACAGCAAATCCTCTTTTTAAGTTGTACTGGACATTCAACTGTTTGCACCTTCCACCATTTAGAGAAATAACACTGGGCTCAGGGACTGCTTTGTGTTTTATAATTGTATTGGTATTTTGTTTTATACCATGTGGTTTTACACAGCTACATACATGTTGTTGCACACATTGATCAGTAATATGAGACTATCCAGGAAATGCTTTCCCATGCTGTGTACAATAACTAAACTGCAAAATGACTCTTAAGAGTAAGCACAGACCTGTGGATGAAACTAAATGGAATGATTTAACTACAGTTCTAGCTAAATGGATTGTATCTGACTGCAGGTCAGTCAACACGGTGGGAGACTCAGCAGTTCTCATTATGGTACGCTGTGACCAGTCATGCCTCACCATAATGTGGATCAATACTGTTTCTCATTCTAGACCTGTACAGACCAAAGACAGGAACAAACTGGGATTCCTGAAAGTGTAAATACTGTCAGGGTAACAAGTGTTCATGGGACACCAGTGAGTAATCAGAATAATTCAGTTGTAATAACTGCTTTACATCATGAAAACTAGATGAAAAAGTTAAATATAACTACTTAAATAAAGCTAATAATGTCATATAGTCTTATTCAAAAAATAAATGACACCTTACGATCCATAACTGTCTGTTTGCCTTGTAATGTGTTGACTTTCCAATCCTACACACTTTTTTTAATCGGTTTTGCTTCTTCATATTTGCTTCCTGTTTATTTTTCCCCCTTTAACACCTAATTAAACAGATTCCATGTGAAGCCTGAAAAACTGCTGATTTCTGAAGCGGTTTCTGATGTCGTTTTATTTTGATTTTCAAAGCAGTGTCTCTTTCCCTCTTCCACCACAACCTGTCAGTAATCAATGATTTCACTTACATCAATGCCGTTCTCTCCTGGTGCTCCATCAGGACCTGGCTCTCCTGGCTCTCCCTTTTGTCCCTGAAATAATGATAAAAAAATAATGAAATCATTAAAAAGAAAAGTTTTTAAATGAGCAAAACTAAGTTTACATAAATCAGAACGACTGAAGTATAACAAAACAGAACAGAAGAAGAATGGCAGCACAAACTTACTGGTGCTCCTGGAGGCCCTGGAGGTCCTTTGTCTCCCTGCAGAGACACAAAGTGGCGAGTGTCACTCATTTAATTGGTGTTTGTTTATTGAACAAAGTATGGGAACATGGCCTTTTATTGAATCCTCCAAGGAGCTCATTAATTTGCTCACCTATCTGTGTCTTTCATTAGTGATCAACCTGTGAGTGCTAACAAGTTCTGTGGCGCCAGAAAATGAGGAACCTTTAACCACAATAAACCCAAACTATCCATGCTTGTTTTGTGTGTGTGTGTGTGTGTGTCTCTGGGGTTTTAATTGCATGTGATACATTTTGCTAATTTTTCATCAGGAAGCAACGAGGACATTCTTCTCTGGTTGGTGCATAGTGACCAGATAAGTACATGATGCAACAAAGCTAGCAAAAACACATAAAAGTTTCAGAGCACAGATCTAATGTCGGACTGGGTGAGGTCTTAAGTTTTTCTTTCTGTCACTGTGTTTGTTTATCTACCACTCTGACTCTTCCACTTTAAGTGTGGCAGGAACTCAAAAAAGGAGTCTAGAGAGAAGGATCCACCCCCACGTTTGGACCAAATAAACTGTGACTACGTTTGTTTGGCAGTGGGTGGCATTAATAAACCAAAATAATCCCAGCTGCGATCTACAGATGAGAATTAAAAATGACTCTGAAATTGATCAAAGTGAAATTCATGGGATCCAAAAACTTGTGATGAAGGTGGTAAATTTTTGAACATTTTAAATGCCTCATATATCACCTCATATTGATTTTGACTCATATGTTTCTCACTCTACTACCCCAGCAGCCTGCATTTTTAAGGCACCCCATACAGCCTGTGTGTAGTTAACCCCAAAAATATCTCAAATGTATCACATTACTGCGACACACACTCAGGACCAAGGCAAGGGTCCCTTCTCAAAGCCCCCTCTCTCTGCTGGGAACAGAGCTCTTTTGTGCAGGCCTGTTTTCATTTGCAGTGCCCTCTGATGGTAAGACTGAGCTACTGCAGTGTTGGTATTTCTCCAGCACAAAGATGCTCTTTGTGACAAATCTGTGCAGATACTCACATCAATTCCGTCTGATCCAGGGGTGCCGGAGGGGCCTGCTGGGCCGGGCTGGCCCTGAGGTCCGGGTGGACCCCTCTGAAACACAGAGGAAAGAATAGAATCAGGTAATGTGAAGCAACAGTGCTACCTGGATAGTTATGGTACCACAACATTTATACGGTTTTGTGATATTATTCAGCAACAGCTAGCATCAAAAAAATAAAATGCTTAATAATATAACTTTTTTAATACTTATACCTAAATTTTAATGTTATCATTGGACATTTAAATTCATCTATTTTTGGGAGAATCAACATCAGTTTACAGTTCTTGTGTTACTTGAAGGACCTGAGTGATGTCTGTCATTATGCAGGCTATAATAAGCATGAGCGGTGATATTAAACTGTATGAAGTTATTACAAAAAACAAGGACAAAACAAAAAAAGGTGATGAAAAATTGGATCAAAAGGGATAAAAAAAACTAATCCAGGGTAGAGGTAAAAACAAAGGATTGAGGAGGAATGTGGAAGGAGGGGTCATGAGACTGGCACTGTTTACCCTCACCACCCCCATCTCAGCCCCCCTTCTCCTCCTCCATCCCAATGCCTCCTTTTATTTTCCTCAATTTCATCTCAGCGGATCCGACAGCCTGTCACGATGAAAGGTGATTTAAATCCGACTTTGATTTGTGCTAAAAGAAAATCCAAAGAAAAATAATCCTCAAGAGTGAAGACTGTAAATCCATGTTGATAACATGTAGGTGTGTGTTTGAACAGCGGCTTTCACGCTCTGTGGGCAAAGTTTGTTCTTGTGTCTGTGTGTGTGTGAGTGTGTGTAGTTGTCTGTGTGTCAAAGCTGTGATTTTCAGATTCCATTTCTGTCATGGTTCTTGAGTTCTCAGGTATAAACTGAAAAAAAAAATGTTTCTTCATGTTTTCTTCCATTCAGAGCCCAGGTATTGAAAAACCTTTAACTTCTACAGTAACTCTTCGGTCCAATCTTGACAAAAGATAGGAGTCCAAACATGATAAAGATGATAATCCAAGGCAGGTAATCCAGTTTCATTTTCTGTCCACAGCAGAAAACTCATTTCAAGCTCATCTCTCTTCTACAAGCGTGCTATAAACCCAGATGGACACCACAGATAGAGTTTTTTTCATTCCACCTGCAGTGTTTGGATCACTTCAATCAGCATCACAAGATATTTCAACATCTCAAAACATCCAGCGGCCCTTTACTAAGGGCCCTTCTCCCCTACTGAACCCCCAGACTAAAGCAGCTAATCCTGCACAGAGCAGGTCTCAGGTCTCCACTCACCACTTGGGCCAGAGCCAGGCACAGGGTCTGCAGTATCACCCAGGTCTTCAGCAAGGCAGAGAGAGCAGCCATGGTCCCTCTCTCCTCCTGTCCGTCTCTCCTCGGTTCACCAAATCCTCTCTTCTGGCTCCTCTTTCCGCTCCCTTAGTCCTCTCCGGGGCCGGCACGGTGCGGAAAACTGGTGGAGCAGAGCTGTCTGAGAGGCAGGAGCGCGGGGGGGAGTGGAGAGTGGGGGGGATGTGTGCACTGCCCCGAAAAATCCACTCAGGAGGAAGGAAGGAGAGAGCTGGGGAGGGGAGGAGGTGGAAAGGGAGAGAGGTAGAGGTGTACTTCTCCTCCCATGGCCGGCCTCTGAAAGCAGAAGAATAAACACTTGTGAATAACACACACATACCTAAATATAGTTACACACACACAGTTCCTGGAGTTTTCATTGCTCTGAATTTGCAATCAACAGGTACACTCTGAAACTCTCGCTGGATGTTTTGATGAATGCTAAACAAATTTCTTATACATTCAGGAGCCAATTGGTCGAAGCAGCAATTTAGCTCCTCCCAAAACTACAGGAAGAGGATTAATGAATGACGCATGGGTGTAAATCTTAACCTTTGCATCAGCCCCTTTGCAATTTGTCTCCAGTTTGTTTTGTTGATTTCACTTTTTCTTCATCCTGAGGTTATCATTTGCTTACTTGTGTAAATATCTCTAAAATGTCCCTGGTGAGCAACACATATTTGAGAAAGCAGATAAATACCCCGAAGAATCTTGCTTGGAAGTTGAATGAATGTGATCACAGAGGGGAAGTGGAAGGAGGAGGAGGAAGAGGAGGAGGGACCGTCCTGAACATGTCATAAAAACTTCCACCTTCTAGGTAAAAGCAAAAGGAAGCCAAAGAGCAGCCTGACCACCTCTGTAAAAGGCCACACATCCTGAACCATCGCTGACATCTAGTGGTCATTTGACTAACTGCAGTTTCATCCCAACACTAATCCACAGTGCTCTTTCAGAGCTCAGTAAACAAAACTCAGTAAAACATGAAAAAACACCTCACAGTGACCCCTACAGCACAAACATTACAGTACACTTGAGGAAGCTGATAACCTCTTGTCCACTAGATGGCAGCAAATACCCATCATTGGACAGCAGGGTGCCATGGCAGAGCAGCTTGTTGCTATGGAGGCTTTCAACTGCACCTCCTGTGCTGTACATTAGTTTTCCTTCAGGCTGATTAAGACAAAACTGAGGAAGCAGAGAGGTTAAAAATATTAATAAATTGAGATGTATTACACTCTACAGGGAATCTCAACAGACCACATTATACAAATTAGGACAAACTCAGTTGTGGGTCCTCCGCTGCGTTTGTTTTGCACAATAATTTAGGAAGCACATTCATCTCACTTGAACACAGAACATTTCTGTAGTATGCACAAAAAGTTATGCATTTTGCAGATAGAGCTCTTTTATTTCATTTAAAGGATAAAGCCTTGGCATTAACATTAACTTCCATAATCAAAGCTATATGTACAGTCTGGTGATGCTGTTTTGTAAGAACAAAAGAAAAAGAAACAACAAGAAAAAAAGTATTCTTGAACTCATTTTCAACTTTGTACACCAAGGAGTTTGAAGTTGTGGGCTGCTTTTGTCTACAGGCGCAACAATGTGTCTGCACAGTGCTGCAGTCTTTGGATTTAAACTGACATTTCAACTCTCAGAAAATACTATGTATAGACAAGATGACAGCTTCTGCTCAGATAATTCACTGAAACATTCATATGAAAGCTCATTTGTAATGCTGCTGTTTGTAATCCAGGAGTTTTAGAACATACTTTCTGTTTGGTTCAATATCAACTTTTCTTTTAGTACTGCCCCCTCCTGGTCATTTTGCAGCGCTAGCAAAACAGAAAAAAGTGAATGTCCCTCGGCGCTAATTAGGTGTTGTGGAGTTAAACTGCTTATGTGTGCTCTCCTGTAAAATATTATCTTCCCATCGCTGCTTTCAACACTATTTGCTTGTAATTTAATTTATTTTTAATTATTTTATATCATAAGCAAAAGTAGAACAAAGCACATGAGTTTGTTTGAATCCTCCGAATTCAGTCCCTTGATAGCTAGCATAGCTGTAAGCTTTTGATTAGCAGCATACAGAATCATATTTTTGAAGTCCTGGTTTGTGCTTCATTTTTGTACTTGTTTGTTTTTTAATCATCTATTTTGTTTGTTGGAGTTTTGAAAAACCACAAATATGTCAGCACATGTCTCTAAAAGTTACACTTTCGTCTGTTTTGTAGGACTTTAAAGTGTTAACTGGCTGTTACGCTTCAAATGTAAGCAATGCAAGGTTATTTTGGCTGTAATATTGACTGTCTCCCTATGCTCATGCTGTTCATACAATCAAGATGATCACATACTAGACTTGTGCTTTGGGTTACTGTGTCTAAAAGAGCACATCTAATCGTATCTGGATCCACAAGCCAGCACTGTAAAGTCTGTAAATTCATAACGCTCTAGTGAGCTGTGAAACCTTCACCTTGATGCAACTTTTGCTGCGAGTGTTTTCAAATGTGGCACTGTCAGCAGCCTGTGCAAATCCAAGTGACGAAATAACGTCTTCTTGGAACCCTTATGAGTCACTTCCTGCAGGCAGTTTGAGATTGCAACATCAAGGAAGGGCTTGGTTAGGACCCCATTAGCCCTTAAAAGCAGTTTAATGTGAGATGTGAGCTGATGTAAGAGAGATAAAAAGCTCGAGTGGGTTTTAGAGCTTTATGTCAGAGGAGTCAGGCTAACTGTCTACCACTGTGTTCTGTCTTTTTGCTAAGCTAACTGGCTGCAACTTGGCTTTAGCTTCACATAAAACAGACAAATACACACATTTTAAATCCTTCCATTTTGCTCCTGGCTGAGAAACAAGTAATTTCCAAATTGTTGGGAACTGCCTTTAGACAGTTCTATCAGGTCACATTCAGTGAATAAACAGACCTTCAGGTAGCTGTCAGACACATGTCTGCTGAGCTGGGCTTACTAGTGCTGCTGCAAGGAACTGCCACACTGCCGTGATCTTGTTTGATTTCACATTTTCACATCAAATCCCTGACATAAAAACCGTATGATAAAATGTGAGTGCACAAGCTGACTGAATTCCAGAAAATTGAGAGATCAAATGCATGGAAATCCTTCTTTATACAAAACCCGCTGTGCTGATCTTCTCACGGGTGAAAACTGAAGGAAAGCGTCAGCCAGTTGTTGTCTTTCTCATTATAAACGATTCCCCAGCCTTCTCAAAGTCTGAAAAACAGACAAGGAAAACATTGGCCTCTCCCCATTCCCTCAGAATCCTTCTCTCGATGCCTCTTTCTCCCTGCTCATGTTTAAAATGTCAGGGGAATAAGACTTGCTTTTTTATTTTTTTCTAAACCAAAGCAATCATCTTGTTTCATGACTGCTCAGCATACTTATCATAGCCTCTTGATGGATAAATTGGGTAAAATGCCACCAAGAGTCAATCTATCTTTACCTCATATACACACTTGGTTATCATAAGGCCTCCAAACAAATGAACAAAGCAGAACACAGTGTTCACACACATGCATGCTTATGCATTTAAGCAGTGCCTAGCTGACATATTATGAGTGACCAGGGAGTTTTTCAGTTCTGTGCTGGTATTCAGTCTCTCTGCTCCCTGTTTTCATGAGAAAAATCTGTTTCACACAGACAGGCTGCATCCATTCTCCCACTGCAATAAGAGGCCTGAGAGTACAGAGAGAATGGAAGTTATCATTCAGTGAAAGACAGGAAGACTCATAAAAACACCCCCACCTCATGATGATGACAGACAAGGTAAATATTATTCTAGAGTGCAGGTGTGAGGAGTAGCGGCAAAGTGATAACAGAGGTCATTAACAGCTCAGCGGGGTCTGAGGCCGACCCAGAGGCTCCCACTGTGTCAGACCTCCCAGTCAAAGCTGAGGGAGAGGAGGCACACACGACAGGCTGATGATGTACAGACTGCGATTATTAGTCTGTCGGTCTGAGACGTATTCATAAGGGTGTTCGTGGTCAGGCTCAGGGTGTGAAAATCATACTCGTCAACCTGAGGCTTTAGCTGCTTTGACATGGAAGATGAATGGGAAATGGAGCAAATTTAGAGTCTATGTAGATTCTCATTCATCCAGGTCATGGCTATTCTGAGGACTCAAAAAAAAAAAAAAAAAAAAAAAAACAAGGCAACATGAGCAAATGTAAAGGTTCTGGTGCAACCTATGTATGTATGTATGTATGTATGTATGTATGTATGTATGTATGTATGTATGTATGTATGTATGTATGTATGGTGGCCAATGAGGGCCAAGAGGCTGCATTAATTTCACAAGGAGAAACAAACTGCGAACTCTAGGACAACACAACTTCAAAGCAAACACGCTGCATATAAATACACTGTACTAAGATCAAATAAATCCTGATGAAAACACAGCAGTGAAAGGATAAATGACCTGTTATGAGTGTACATCTGAGCTTATTCTCTGTTTCTGCAGCTCATTTCTCTGAATTGTGGTAGTTTGAGTTGTTGCAGTGCGAGTTCTTTATCAGGCCTACTGATTTGGCTTCTGATCATGAAACTCTTAGTGCAGTTTGCAGCCTGTACAAAAAGATGGCATCACGGCACCTCCCAAAAAAACTGAAGTCAAAAGACTTGGAGCTCCCCCTAATGGCTGGCATTGGTATATGTTGTTGAGCTAGCCAGCTTAACAGTTAGATAACAAGCTGATTTACAACTGAACATTTCATTTTTATCATCGCTGTTTTTTAGAGAAGCTAAGTTTCAATCAGTTATTACTGTACTGACACAAATATAGGACCTCAATTATGAGACAACCCCCTTCATTTTAAGACCAATCTTAAGAAAAAGACTCTGATAACTGAAATTAACCTTGTTTGAAGAAACTATCTTTTCAATGAAATTCAGAGAAAATCATTGAAATAATGGAGATTTCTGTCATTTTTGGCTCCTAAAACAATCACTAAGATCTATATATTTCAAATGCAACTCAAATGACAGCTCTCTTAATGGGCATACCCTTGTTACGTTTCTCAATAAACTCACACACCCTCCTGCAAATCTCTTGGAGACTGCCGCTTTAAAGTGGACATATCATGCTGATCCCCGATTTAATACTTACATATAATATAATGAATTTGAAAACAAGACCTTTCACCCCCTGAATTTTCAAAAAACGAGATATTTTATTTTTTCTGATATCCTAGAACGAGATTTGATGCCTCTGAAAATAGGTCATTGCCAGTTGGCCGCGAGATTTCGACCGTCGTGACGACACAAGGATCCTTTCTTTTTATTTGAGTAATCTGATAAAGCAGCTCCTCCTCGGTGAAGTCAGTTAGTCACACAACCGCCACCAAGGGCCGAGTATAAACGTATAAACGATACATGTTACAGTACTGGTTTGACTCACCACACTGAAGCGTCCTGAGATGATCTGTGTCGAGGTGGATTTTCTTCCTCCTGAGCTGCAGAACCGTCCTGGTCTGACTCGGGGTCCAATACAAAAGGACGTATCCTACACTCTGCCATTTTATTAGTGCTATCAATGCCTTATGGTGAAGTTTTGGCAAACAGCAAACTCACTCGGTCTGCCCCATCCAATATGGCGATTTTGTAAATACTGCCATGCTGCAAAAACTGCCCCCTGGCTCTACCTCCTCCGCCCCTCTGATAGAACTGACCAATCAGAGCACAAAGGGTTGATGTTGCGAGGTTACTGGAGGTCATTCTGGAAACGGAGCGTTTCAACGAGATCTTCAGAATGGCCTAAAATGAAGATATTGAGAACACTATTGTGGGGCAATGAAGGAACTAAATGACTTGTACTGAGGGCAGAAATGCTTTACAGGCATCCTAGTCTGGCATAGTGAAAAGGAGAAACAAGCAAGATATGTCCCCTTTAAGGACCACAATTAGCATTTCTTTTACAGTTCACATTTTTCAGACGCTCTTTTAGGACGCGGGATCTTCGGACATTACACTGTGTAACTCCATGTTTTTGTCTGCCTGACAGCTGTTTAACGTCTGTGCTGCATTGACTATTGTTATCTTAAAATTAACATAATGACTCAGCCTCAGTTGTCTGTTTACTCACCCAACTCTTGGTCCACTTTGCTCTGGACAATCACAGCGCCTCTTCATTTCTCATCCCCTGTCACTGCGTCCCTGCTGTGATTGACAGATCACCGCAGCCACTGTGAAGTCACTGGCTTCACAAAAAAGTTGCGGTCTTGTAGCAAACCCTAGACAGCAAGTGTAAATGGTTAGATCCTGATGAGACGACTTCCCCTTTTTTCACATTACATTCAACAAATAAATCTTTGACTTATATTTGGGTCAATACAGTATATTTAATTTAAAAAAAAAAGATTAAACTCCTTAAGCTCTTTTTCTAAACACTCTTTTGACACTATGTGTACTACTAAAATAATTTCAGTTAGCAGTTTGTGTTCTGTCATCTCATATAGCTGCACTTAATGCAGTGATAATTCAGTGTCCGCTGCAACATGTTTAGTTAGATCACAAACACTGGAGACCCACTGGTGAAGACATTCATCAGATGATATTTGCATCATTACGACTTTGACGCATCGGTTACATCACATCCTGGTTAGATGATAAAAACTGAAAATAAAACTAGACGATTTTACACTATGTTCATAGACATGACAGCTCTTTTTTAATTTTTGTGCTCATGTAACTGATTTTAATGACTAATTGCAGTTGGGTTTTTTTATTAGCTTGCTAGCTTTTGGTCAGCAGAGGTGAAGGGTCATGAATCAGAATCAAGCTTCACGACTGGAGCCATACCATCCAGCTTTAAGAACCAGTTGCAGGAGCTTCATTTTCAC
Source organism: Halichoeres trimaculatus (assembly GCF_033239565.1). NCBI lineage: Eukaryota > Metazoa > Chordata > Actinopteri > Labriformes > Labridae > Halichoeres > Halichoeres trimaculatus. The sequence continues at coordinate 23,688,157 of NW_027437192.1, forward strand.
TTTGCATCTCTTTAGCAGAATGAGGTTGTCTATCTTTGTCTACAGTGCAGTGGAGCAGCATAGGAGAGGATGTGTGCACATGTGAGTGGCATCAAGATAGACACACATTCACACTTGCCATCAGACTTCCTCACCTCCTTGTTGAGTGACTCCAATCTGAGACGACAGGTGAAATCTTCCAGCTTTTGCACTTCCCCTGGCAAAGCCACTTTTAAAGTACCTAACTTGAAGTGCATTCATGATGTCAGAGGGAGTCAGATTAGGCTTCTTGTGAGTCAGCTACCTGATTTGAACCCGGTGTAGCGGCGAGCCCCAGCTGTACAGTGAGAACTGGCCCAGAGTCACAGGCTGACAAAGCGATGGCTGCTTCGGAGATGAGAAAACACAGCGTTTAGCAGCTGCTGACCCCAGTCTGAGCTCGGTGAGGTGTTTCTAGGCAACAAAGCATGGCACACATCACATGTCCAACTAAAGCCTGGAGCTTCTCTACTCTACTATGTAGATAAGAGATGAGAAGTAAGAGGAAGCAGATTGTTACTACTGCTTCAATGTGTTTGGCTAATATACACTCATATTTCATCTCCTGACATTATTATGGTAGCTAGAGTAGATAGACTTTTGCAGTTATGTCCTCCTCAAAGTTTTCCCAGCCTCCCCTCAGTCTGATTTAACTTCTCAGGCGATGAAATGCTGTTTTCAGCAAACATAATTGTTGAAACATATTGGCCTGTGGAGGTGGTCTGGCATGAAGCTATATGGTCTTTAAATCCTATTTTAGGCTCTGAGATTGCCAAACTTCAAACATCGTAAATAACAAACAGGAAATCCAAGTTATCACAATGTGTTGCAGATGTAAACGGGAGGCAGGCAGATTATGTGAGCATGTTCTTAGGCAGATTTTAGGGATTACGCTGCCACATGTGATGCACATTTATAGCTGCAGCATGCTAATGTGTCTTAACAAAAATCTTTATCTTCAGGACTCTCACTTTTCTGCCAGGAATTAGATGAAAAGATGAATATCTCTGAAAAGTTTGTGCTAAATATGCTGCAAGAGCCAGCAGGGGGTTAGCTTAGCTTAAGCGCTGAATGCAGGATGAAGTAGCTAGCCTGGCTTGGCAAAAGTAGCAACCAGCTTTAAAAGCTCTTAAACCTTCTCATACACACACACACACACACACACACACACACACACACACACACACACACACACACACACACACACACACATTTTCTTTCATTTAATTAACACAAAAAGCTCCAAAGCTTAGCTAGCACTTTAGTCATCCTTCAACTAGTGTCTTTTCAAAGCAAACTGATTAGCTATAGCTCCACATATCTTAACTGATAATCTTTTTTTTTTTTCTTTCTTTCTTTCTTTCTTTCTTTCTTTCTTTCTTTCTTTCTTTCTTTCTTTCTTTCTTTAAGACCCTTTCAGAGATAATGTCAAATAATTTGCTATCATAACAACAGTTTGAAAAACGTCACCGTTAGCCAAGAATATGAGCTAATAGGCTTTACAGTTGCAACAAATGTGCATCAGCACAGAAAATAACCTTTATAACTGTTCTGGATTTAGAATCTGTGATAAAGTATGAGCCAGATTCTTTTCCATTCAGTACCAGTAAGCTTACCCTAGCTCCTCTCAGCCCTGCTCAAGCATGACAGAGCACTGACAACCCGCTGGTTCCCATCTACACTGTTCTCCACACCCAGCCAAGAACAAGTCAGGGGATATGAAATGTACCCTCCTCCTGAAAAGTTAGTGAGGAATGTTGTGTTACTCTTGTCAGCTATGCAGCATGGGAACTGTCAACGCACTGATGGAATGCAAAATAAATGACAATAAATACACAATGAAGTGAACCCGAAATGAGCCAGAAGAACTGAACAATGGTGAAAAACTGTGCCCTCTGGATGGTCCAAAAGAATCAATTATACAAAGATTCACAGAACTCAGCTAGATGTGCTCAGTTTCAGGTTACGGAGTGTAAAACAGCTGCTTTTGGTTTGTCTGTGCATATTGTTTCTGTCCCTAGCAAATAAACTATAGTTAAATAAATAAGACTGGGTATTATCCAACCAAATGTTCTACAACACCGTGTGTTCTCTTTAAAAACTGCGATGACATGAGCAATATTTAAAACTGGAGGCACTCTTTAAAGCATTACCTTATTAATAAGTCATTGTATGCAAAGATAAATGCAATATTTCTGTGTTGAAGTGGTACTGTGACATATAAGGAGGCAGGACGATTTCATGCAAAAATGCTGCAATCATCCTCATTTCCTGCATTTAAGCTTTGAGGGGGTCTTTGAACAGTCAGTTGGCATGTTTTTACAAGGGCATGTTATGATTCACTGTGTCCTTCTCATACTCAAAAGAATGCACACAGACACACTGAAGAAATACAATAAGTGCACAGATAACCTTCATGCTGTCCAAAAAGGAAAATAAAATGTACAGTCCCAATTCAAGAAAGTGAGGGCACAGTGTGAGATGTTAGTGAAAACAGATTTTAAGGTTTGCAAAATATTCAACCCTATATAGCCTACAAATAAAAACAGCGCAAACATGACATATGGAATGTTGAAACTGAAATAGTCAAAGTTGATGCCAGGAGCAAATTTTGAAAGAGTTCGACCTAGGACAACAAAACATTAAACAAGATGTGTAACATGAGAAATACTTAGAGGAACAGTATCAAATCTATTGGGTTAATGTGACACAGGCTAGAAACATGACTGGGTATAAAAGGGGCAAACCAGAAAAGGTAAATCTCTCAGAAGTATAAGAGGGAGGAGGGCAAATTGTTCAAAAACCTCAGAAAAAAATATCAATCAGTGTTAAATTAGAGATTAAAACTGTAGACTTCTGCGATGCCATCATTGAAAGTGAATAATATCAATCAAAAGACTTAAATAATCTGGAGATATATCTTGACAAAAAGTACACAGCTGTGCCAAAAACTGGATTGCTGCAATCATCAGGACCATTAAGCTGACGTAGCACTTAATCTGACCCTTCTCCTCTTTGTCCTCAGGGGCAGAATGAGTCAGAAAGCCTCAGCTCTTAGTGAATGTTCAGCACTGATCTTCAAATGTTGTTGAAGGTTGAATGATATTGTTGCAGCGATTGATTGTGATTGCTTATGGCAACATTATTCTACATTAAAAAAAAAAATCCTCTTAATGTCAGCACCTGCAGCCAAATAACTTGTAGCACTTTGTCGACTAAGGTTTTCCCTTCTGTCAAAATTCTTGCTTGTGTTGTGCGTCACTTTGGACAAAAATGTCTGCTAAACCCTCAGACAGTACTGCATTGAAGACAGACATGAAATCTCTACATGGGCTCAAAATCAACAGAAAAAAAAAACATACAGAAAGGAAATTGTATACATATGATCCATATTCTGGCGACTTTCTGAGTTTGAGCCCATTTGAGATGGACCGAGACAAAACGGTGGATTGTGCAGTGGTCTGACAAATCACTATTACATTAACTTTGGAAACTATGAATGAAGTGTGCGTTGCTCAGGAGAAGACAGGGACTGCTTGGCTTCTTGTCAGTGCACAGGTCAAAAGTCAGCATCTGTGGTTGTATGAGAATGCATTAGTGCCCATGGCATGAATACATTTCTAAAGTCACCATCAGTGCTGAACCAAAACTTGCAGCTGTAAGAATAAATACACCGAAACACAAGACAAAATGACTGTTCTAAAAACAGGCAAAAGTTTTTATGTGATACTAGATTTATATTACTCTTCTTACATTTGGTTTTATTTACTCTTTGTTTTAACAATGCACTCCTTTGATTTTTATTCAGTTTTACCACCATCTGCCTCATTTTCAGCTGTTTTCAGTAAGAAATGCTCTGACCAACCCACTCCTGAACCAAGAAGCAGACAGATACATTTAGTGACTGTGTGCTATTGATAGCAGACTGTAAAGCTCCAGGGAACTGAAGGTAGGTTGGTTAAGACCAAAACAGAGCCAGGGGTGGATGCAGCAATGATAGACTGAACTCATTACTTCATGCTAATGTTACTGACTTACTCTAAGACTTTTCTTCTGTTTTGCACTAATTTTATGCTGATGCTTGTTGTGGAGCCTTGCCCCCAAGTAGTGTTAAGTATCCCAGTGCATTGTTAATCACTACAGAAGACTGGGCAAACCAAATTTACTCAAAGACTGCACATCTTTTGCAGTGGTTTAATTTGGAAATGAAAATGGAAGAAATGCAAATGATCAAAGCATGTTCAAAGGGTAAAATGCATCCCAAAGTGCATTGCAGATTGCTCATGCCTGACTAATGAAGCCAAAAAAGGAAGTTAGATGCTGAGGAGAGACACAAAATTCACATGAACTTGAAAAAAAAACACATTTACAGTGTTTCCCACAGGATTTTAGGAGACTGTGGTGGGGGTGTCTCTGACCCTCGGCGGTTTTAATGTGTGTGTACGTTTTTAAGCGCGATGTATCGCCCTTACAGTAAGTGCAGTTTGGGACCATGGACATGAACATACGCTGATAAATAAGAACTTACAAAGGCATATCAGAAATATTTTAAATTTGATTCAGAAACAAAACCCAAAACTCACTCACTCACAATATTTTGAACAATTTACTGAACAACATTTCAACAACAGGTTATATACACTATTTCCCGTGATCTGTGATCCGTTACCAGGCTACTGAGACTGTAGCCTACCGTTATTCTCTCACCTGAGTTAACGAGGTGTGTGTTTGAAGCTGATGAGAGAAAAGAGAGCAGGAGGATGTGAGTAGGTGAAAGGGAAGTGGAAACCCTTTATATTGTTTTAACATCTTAAAAAAATATTTTTGGGGATAAAGGATCAGATTACGATTCTTCTTCTCTCTGCTCCCTTATCTGGATTTAGGAGTGTTGTGTTTTCATTCTGTTTTTTTTCTACAGTGACTGCAGAAAATAGTCTAAATAAATAAAGATGCCTAAATTTGCTGAGGCCCACTTCATCACAAAATGTAATCAATGCAAGATCATTTTCTGACTGATACTTCCTGATATTGCTGTGTATCTGACTTTGAGAGAAATTCAGCTTCTTCCATGCTCTCTCGGTCTGTTGTGTTCACCATCTTACGCTGACGTCACTACAAAAATCGCACAGCGCACATGGCTACTTAATATGCACGTACTGATTTGCATTGACCATATATGGTAAAGTTCGGGCGTGCTGAAGGAGGGAAAGGAGGCGTGCTCACCACATTCACGCTGTTCTCGGCGCGGTGTGATTTATCACGGAGAAGAGCGTGCAGCCGTGTGTACGCAGAGTCTGATAGATCTGAAAAGAGAATTGGTCCTATGCACGTTTTGCCTTTTCGTCGTAAGTGAAACTTAAGAGGACTTTTACACGCTGTAATAAATGTAGGCCCCAGGAGAGGAGAATATGAAATAATAAGCCGTGTCAGCTCGTTGGTATTGTACAGGTAATTGTACTGTGTGCCTGCTCTCACTCTGAATGTGCGGTGATAACGAAACTCTGGAACCGAGACGTGCGCGGTGCAGCCGCTCCTCTTCCAGTGAAGGGAGGCAGACAGCGCAGTGAGATACTGTGTCCACGGCCGCAGTTAGCATGAGCGCTAATGCCCAAAAAAGAAGTTAGCCTACACGTACCTCAGAGTCAGACGCTCCGCTCTAACGTCGCTGGAATCTGGTTCGCGCCAAACGTAACAGGTAAAGAGCGACGTCTATGAGTGTGACCAGTGCGCGCGCACTCTTGTTCTCGCTTGTTTACGTGCGGTAGGAAAGTACAGCTGTGTAATGGTCTGACAGAGTGACGGAGCGTATTTTTGTCTCCATATGAGACTGTGGCGGGGTCGAATGAGACTGTGGCGGGCCGCCACAGTCTCATTAATTAATGGGAAACACTGCATTTAGAAGCATTAGTATTGACAACTACTCATAGGAGTGCAAAAACGACTGCCTACACAAATTCGCTGCTGACAGCAGCTCTCTTTTTGGAGGGGTGGTATGCACAGACTGATCATGGAAACTGTTTGAACTCAGAGTGACTTTTGAAGCATGCCACACACTTCCTAAATTACATCCTTCAACTTGTTCTTTTTGCCTTCTTGTCTTTATTCTAACCATTACCAAAGGTTGAATCAATCAGTGGCTGCTGGAAGCTCAATCTGGCACATATGGATGCATTTTGGTGAATTTGTTGCACAGATGGGCCAAGACAGTTTGGTGCTAATACACAGAACGGTGACTTAAGTGTTATACATCATCTGGAAACCCTGCTTTCTCTCTGGTTCACTGCAGGGGGTGGTATGTTATCAGGTTTAAGAGTTGAAGCTTGAATGACATCATCTGTGTGAGTGTTAACAGTAACTAGAGAAAAAGGAACTGCCCCCTCTTCTCCAGGCATGTGAGGAAGTTTAACTTAAACTTTAAGTTTGCTCAAACTGATTTTTTTTGTTGTTGTTGTTGTTGTTTTTAAGCTTAAGCTTTAATAATTGTCAACACTTTCTGTTTGTCTTGTCCACTGTGGTCAAAAATAGATTTCCGCCACACAAGCATAAATGAGTCATTATTTTGATATGTGTTTCAAGTCTGTAAAAGTAGGCATTTATTTTTAGAGGTGCTAGCATGTATGATATGCCTTGGGTATAGTAATGAAAAACATAATAGAGCTCTATCTGCGTCAGATTTTGAAACATAGAGTTGTTAAAGAGTGAAAATGCACAATTATTACTGTGTGACATCTGGATAGCAAGCACTAATGGCTTGTTAACAACAGTACATTTAAAGTCTTGAAGAGAACTGTAATTAACTCGCCTGCTGCGACATTCCCACATCAGCTCTGATTAAACCAAACAGGCGAAGCATGATTCATTTTTACTAGAGGTAGGAGTCGAATCCTGTTCTCGTTCCTCCATTTATGCTCTCTTATCCTAAATATAAATGCACTGCAGATCAAACAAGTATTTCATGTTTTATTTCATCCAGCAAGCACTGGGCTACAAAACAAAAAGACCTCAAACATCCACGATGTAAGATCCAAAATTGCAGTGGGTATGAAAAATTACCACTTATCATGTAAAATACAACACAGACAATAAAAAAATGTTAAAAACTTGGCGTATCAGTATGACACCTTCAAACCAGAACTCTGTACTGTAAAAACTTCTGACATTTCCGCTTTTTAATATGTTGACTCTAGCAGTGGTTGATGGAGTGGACTCATGCATCTACTATATTAAAAGTAAACTTCAACTTTTAACATATGACATATATTGATGGTCTATCTTTTGTCTATCAGTTATCCCTTGTAGTAACACTTTCACAAAAATTTTAACATGAGTCCTGCCGCTTGGTAGCTTTTTAGTGCCTTCCATCACATTGTTTTAACTACAGCCTAATTTCGGGTCCAACTCACATTTGTTAACAATGCAATTTGCTGCCAGGGATTGTTTGAACTTTAGATTTTAAACTCTAATCGGAAGCTGTAAAGGTCCCATATTATGCTCCTTTTCTGCAGTTTAATATGGATCATTGATGTCTTCATGAAATGGTAGTAACATGTTTTGGTCCAAAAAGCCAATAAATCAAGCACAGCAGCATTGTTTCCAGGCTCTCATAGCCCCTCTGTTCAGAACGCTCTGATTTAGTGGGCGGGACCTTCATATGTAAATGGGCCACTGCTGATACCGCCCCGCTCTTCCACGTCACTGAGGATGGCGCAACGAGCTCCAAGTACACAATGTTTAGAAAACAGCGAAGCTCATTTACCCTAACATTCCAGGCTAAAACAAAAGGCTAACCGCAGCTAAAGTTAGCATCCTGAAGCTAACACAGAGACAGGGGGGACACTGAGTTAAAGCTCTTACATCTGCTCCACAGCACACAGCATTTAAAATACTCACATTTACAGGGTCTGAGGTTTGTTGGCGGATGGTTCGTTATGCGCTTGGATTCAGGACCAGTCTATTCGCTAGCCCTCTGTTGTACTGTCCAAAGTTGGGAAAAGCAGTTGGCCGTGAAGCGATTTCTCTCCAGCAGTGGGGAAGGGAGTGGGCAGGGAGGGGGTTCAGGGGTATCTGCTCTGGTGGACTAATCAGGTCAGACTTGCCCTGGTTGGTCAAAAAAGGGAATCAGTGATGCCAGCAAATCCCCAAAATCCAAACAGCTCATTTTAGGTCAGGATGGGGGGGAGAGCCAAAGACCCACAAATTTCACTAAAAGACTTAAAGTGGTTTTTGCATAATATGGGACCTTTAAAGTAGTGATACATTTTGCACCTTTTTTGACAAAATGGTATGATTGATCTCTTTGCTATTCATGTCCAATACTTCTGTTAGTAATCCTTTTTGATTAAAAAGGGACATTTTTCTTTTCAATATCTAAAACGTAATATATATTGATTATTTGGCATCGCAAACATAAAAACTGGCTTTTTTGCAGCATGCTGTTGATAGTATTGTCTGACACTTACCCTACAGCATAGGCTACAGCCATATAAAACAACCACACAGAAGTAATCAATCATTTCTCTGATGGTCGTCTTTGCTTTTTTAAGCTAAGGTATTAGTATTAATTCCAATCTGAGCAATTAATATCTAGAAATTCATCTAAGGGACTTTAAGAGTAAAGAATGAATGACAGGCCTGTATGAAACTCTCCACAACCTTACTGGATACTAGACTTTTCTCAATACTTGCACTGAGCTATATTTAGATCTTACAGCGCTGAACATGTCAGTTCTGTTTTTTAGTTCATCCTGATCAAATAAACTCCCCTCCTACATATTTGGAGACATGTAAGTCAGCTCTGCCAATGGCTTACAGTCTATTAGGCAACAATAAAGACAAATAGCTCTTATTTAGCCATCTGGAGCTCCTATGTCCACTCCAAAGCGCTCGGTCCAACTTATAAATGAGAAATTATTACTTTGTAGTGGTTGATATAAAGTACTACTGACAACACGGACCACGTTTGGAAGCCATCTCACCCAAATAAAAATATAATGTTTCAAACATAAAAGCAACTATGCGCACACATTTGATGACACACACGACACCTGATTAAACATATAAATTTACCTAATTCTGACTTCCCATGAGTTGCAACAGACCCCGTGCTGACATCGTCTGGCACTTCATTTCTAAGTAGAGAGCTTCAAATCCAGATAAAACCACCGTTCCCCAAGCAACACACACCAGTACACACAAACACACGAGGAAATTCAGACTCCTTGAGAAATACCAGATGCTACAAGGCCGGCTCAGTATCATACAGCATTTAGGTCTGGATTCTGACTTATCCCGGGGTGTATGCTAATGAAAGCTGAAAATGCTCTCGACAAATTGAGCAAGGGGTGAGTTGAGGCAAAGCACAACTGCATTTTCATATTTCACACTTTTTGCACAGTAGAATGATATTTTTCTGATATCAAAGAGGAGAAAAAAACAATGAGAATTACGTTTTTGATGCAAACGGGGTTGGATGTTTCCCTGGAGGCCCTTTGAGAGGAACTTTGTGAGCCAAGGATGAGCATATGGCTTACTGCATCTCCTGTTTTCTGTCTATACTCACAGGTTCCTGTGAGACAAACCAGCTGTGTCATTCTAATCATCCCTTCCTCTTTGACTTGTTCAGAGTCCACCCTTGAGATTGTCAGCCCATCCTGATCTGGTACGATAAGACTTGCCAGTTTAAAGTTTTAACCCCAGCTTTGTGTCCTCTTAAAACTAACTTCTTCTGTCTTTGGACTCCGTGAACTCTGTTCACTACTTGTCTTCATTTGTGTTATCTCTGACTGTTCTCTCTCTTCTGTCTCCTGTCTGGTATCATCCATCTCTTTATCTTCCACTCATTCACTCCTTGTCGGTCCTCCCTTTTCTCCCAATAACACACAACCTTCAGAGTTCTCGCACTGAGCATTTGTCACTGACATTTTGGTGAGAGTTGTCGTAGATTTTCCTCTCATACTGCATGGTTGATTGAAAACCTCTGTGGCCAGTGATCCATATTGCTGACAACATTTTACCTGAACACCTCTCCACTGGTATTAATACTTCCTCCACGTAAAGACCTGTTTGACCTGGCATGTAGCTCACTGAGTGGTTTCTGGGTCAGTGGACTACTGTCGTGTTTGGAATCAAATATTAAGCTTAGAGTTGAGCAAACTTTTGAGAAATGGCAAGATAAAGAAAAATGTTTGGGTGTCTTCCCATGGAGTGAGTTAGACTCGTTGGAAGGAGTTGCTTTGAAAAAAGGAGATGATGCAAACTACAATTAAAAAATGCAGTAGAATTTGAGGTTGTGAAGTGCCAACAACACACATCATCCTTGGCATTTAAATGAACTAGTTCAGTAAAAAATGGAGATGGGTCCTCTAAATTTCCAAATAGATTCAAATTGTCAACATCAACAAAACATCAGTTATTATTGGATAAGTTTTAAATTCCCCATGGACAAAACTTTGCTTGTTATGGGAGTTTCCACAAAGAAACATACAAAATAAGCATCTTGCTCTGATGCTTTTAAAATGCAAATTTAAAGGTTTCAGTCACAAATTTCTCCATGGAAAACTTTATCAGTCATTATTTCAAACTTTCTTGATACAGACACATGCCATCACTGACAGTCTCATTAACTTTTGCTGTTTGAACAAACACCTTCCTGTGCAAAACTTAATATGCATAACCTGAACTCCAATTAGGGCTGCTTCAGTATATCGGTATTAATGATAACTAAATAAATAATTTGTTAGTATTTTTTTTCAAGTCAGAAAATGATTGAAATATTAGTCAAATACTAAAAATTAACACTATGGCTGTTTTCCAAATCACCTACTACATACTACATGTGAATGTAGTATGTAGTAGGAGCTGTTGGTTCTGTTTTGTAGTATACTACTCAGGTTTTCTGTTTTGGAAAATTGAGCTAAAGATGTGTTTTGTTTTGTTTTCTTTTTTTTTTTTGCCTTAATTAGAAATGTACAACACAAACCTGGGGTAGGTTGTGGATTTTTGTTTTTTTTGTTAATTATATCACATCAGAATCATCACATTTGATTTTGAATCTTACACCAAAAGTTATATTGTTTACTGAAATAAATCTGGAAGAGATTATTATTTTTACAGCTAATAGAAAAAAAAAATCTTTTTAATTCACTCTTGGTTTAAAAAAGTGAATTAGTGGTGTATATGGAATTTAATGAAATGTAGAAATAAACACCTTTTTTACTTCTTGAAATGACAAAAGTTACCAGTGTTTCTTTCACATCACTTCACTTCAATCTCACTGGCCATCTAACATTATGGTTGTATTGTAGTTTTAATGCCCACTTATTCCAGTAGATGGCGATAATTCACAATAACCTGCCATAAGCATAGACAAACAGCGTTAGCGCTGTGCATTGTGGGAAACAGTATGCCAGGTAGACTGGTTCATTGCATACTGAGAAATTTTCCTGGATCAGTAGAACATCCTGGTGTTTTTGGCATACTCCAGATTTTGCAAATTTTCACATACTGCCTACTACATACTGAAATTCAGCAAAAATAGTAGACACTACTTGTGTAGAAAGTGGTTTGGAAAACAGCCTATAAGACTGTGACACTAATGCATTGTAGGGGGCAGTAGAGGTTTTATGAGCTGGTATACTACCATTACAAGACAGATTCAAGAAGAAGACTTACAACCTGGTAGCCAGATGGCCTTAACTGCAGTGTGTGGCTTGTGCTGAAGAGCAAATCTTGTTGGAAGAGATGACACATGGCAACACTAACACTAAAAAGGTGTCCTCACCATCTATCTATCTATCTATCTATCTATCTATCTATCTATCTATCTATCTATCTATCTATCTATCTATCTATCTATCTATCTATCTATCTATCTATCTATCTATTTGATTTATCCATCTGTTTGATTTGGATTATCAGTCAGATCATTTTTAACATTTTAGCACAGACTCACATGGAGAAGAAGACAGTTTTTGCTTGAATAATTGTTTCCATAGTGTGGCTGAAGAAAAAGACAAAACACTACTTTGAGCATCATCAAATGCTCAGTTAAGCATCAAGGGTATAATAAGTAAGATAATAATGTTTTGATTTTATGTTGGCCATGACCATGGCACACACACATACACACAAACACACACAAAAAAAAGTGGTGGTGGTGGGGGCAGTCACATCTGCGCCTGGAAACACTGATCAAAAAATTCTGAAACTCTAACTCTCACTACTTTTGTGCAGCTTTGTTCACCATGCCTGCCAATCTTTTATCCCCCTGACAAGGTAGTGGTGAGTTATGGCTGGCCTCGGGTACACTGACTTCACAGCTGGATGTTGTTGGAAAAATTTTAATATTTAAGTGATAAATCCTGGATGTGAGAAAGTCACATTTTTTGAAAAAATAATTCAAGGACAAAAAATGTATTCTATTTAATTCAATACAGACGAATTTGAAGGTACACAGCTTACCATAACATTAACTTGTTTGTTTATAATAATAATAAGCTTATTTTTTTCATCATGAAGAAGTTTTCCAACAGGTGACAGAAGCAGCTTGAAAAGAGGGAACATTAGGATGCAAAGGGCAGTTGCCTTGAAAACACTTTTTGTGAACTTGATAGCCGGTCATTGTATATCATTATGTGAGATGTAATTTTCTTTAAGGAAGAAAATTATAGTCTTTTATCAAAGCCTTTGGAAGAGAAAGCTGTTTTCAGGAGTGAAGAGTTGGACATGCCCTTGATCGTACAAAGGGAACTGGTTATGGAACCAAAATAGTTTCACATGCTGAAGGCATGAAGTTTGAGACTAAAGCCAATCAATTTACAATCAGTGATGATAAGCTACAAGAGGGTTAATTATATGTTTGAAAGAGGGGGCAATGATAATTTCATAGCACAAATTGACATAATGAGCATCCATCGTGAGACACATTCATGTGTGTGTGATTCAGTCTAGAATTACATGTTAGTCCAGGACATTTTGTATCTCTCGTTTCTTTACGAAACATCAAATGCAAATTGACTCAGTAACAACCTGGGACCTAGAAATTGAATCCCAAAGCAGAGCTGAAAACAGTGCTTTAGTTCATGAAAGTCTAAACAGAACAATGGTGTGTTTTAACATGGTTTGGAACTCACCTGATGTCGAAGCCACTTCTCCAGAGCTATCATTGTAGCAAGGACCATGCAATGAGCAAATGAGAAATCACACACACACACACACACACACGCACTCACACGGTCCATTTTCTGCGATGTAGCAATTGTGAGTAGTTATCAGTATAAGAAGGATCTCAAGCTCTCCCTCATCACCATCAATCTGTTTAAGTGAATTCTCTCTGCCCATCTCTCCACCACTTCCCTTTTCTCCACACATTTTATCTTCCACCAGGTCATATCAGCATCTCTCTCCGGAGCTCACTACTTTTAATTCTTTCGTTTACTACCACTTATCTGCATGCTTCTTCCCGGCGTTTTCTTCACCCTCATTTCCATTTCTTTCCACTCCTCTCTCAACTCTTTGCTCCTTCTCTTTCGTTCATGTGCATTCCCTCCCATCTCCTCTCACCTTTCTCCCCCTTGATGAAACTGCTTCGTGACTAAGTGAGCCTCACCAAGATGGATAGCCTAATGAGAATGGATGAAGCTTTGAAACTATAATTCACTGGGACATAATGTTCTAAAGACTTCAGCAAAATCCACTGCAGATAGTTCTGTTTGTGTCGGGTTGGAAGGTTAACAGTGTTTAAGGGCAAGAACGGATTGTGTTCTTTCTATTCAATTTAATAAGAACATTGTTTCAGCTCTGTTAAGTCTTTTAAAAAGTTTTATCTGCAAGTTTAAATCCACACCCTTTTTGTTTTAGTCTTTTGGGTTCTCCATCATGGATATGTCTTCAGAACTTCAATGTCTCTCTAGGAGGGAGCAGCATAAGGCTTATGACAGATTCTTGATCAAGATTAATAATACAGTCGTAGTTTTACTTTTAAGTAGCTTTTATATGAAACTGAATACATGGTCTTTAAGTAAATCTGTACCACAGTCTCATAAATGTCAAGATTCTGAATCAATCGTGCAAGAAACTGAGCCTGCTAAAAGGACAGGCAAGCAAACAGGAAACCTCACCTCTTAAACCACTGTTTGTCCTCAGCTTTGAGTTCATCTCCACAAGATGATCATCATTTAATGCAGGCGGCTGTCTGAGCTACCCTATATGTTATTTTAGCCTACATACAGAGTAACAGTAGCCTGTTATTGCAGCTCCCATCTCATTAAACCACTGCTTTATTCTTATAATGTTAACCTTTAGTCTTGTTTTCTGAAAGTTCTTTTCCCTAAATGTGGCTCTAATCCTCAGTCGTTACGGCTATAGCGAGCTGGAGTCAAGATTGTCTGAGATGAGGCTGGTTTTTCACCAGATTGATTGTGTCTGCTGTAGAAAACTGATCTATTCTTATCATTCAGCATCTTGGTTAGACAGTTTTTCCACTTTGCTGAATGAGTAAGTAGCTCAATCAAATTATAAAACATAGATAAATTGTGAAAACCACCAGATGGGGCGGCAGCAGCTCAGTTCATAGGGATGTGGATTGGTAACTGGAGGCTCGCTAGTTCAAGTCCCAGCTTGGACCAAGATTGGGAATTGGGCTAATAGCTGGAGAGGTGTTAGCAATTTCCTTAGCACTGCTAAGGTGCTTAGCAGTGGCCCCATTAAGCAAGGCACCATACCCCTTAACTGCTCAGTGTTGTACGTCACTTTGGACAGACACGCTTGCTAAGTAACATTGTAAAAAGTTGGTTCTTGTAAATGTTAGGCTAGCCAGCCTAACAGAGTAGCAATGAATATAGATGTTGTCATAACCACTGACTATTTGGGATTTCTAGCAGATTAAAAATATATTCTGTTTCAGTCAAATCATATTGTCATGAAAAATTGGTAGCAAGGTTTCTAACCAGTCCAAAAACATATTGACAATACTCTGTAATCTCTAAATGACACTAAAAGTAATTCCAGATCAGATCAGGCATGAGCCACGTTTCCACCAATCAGTCTGGTTCGGTTCAGTATGGTTTGTCACGGTTTGGTACACTTAAGCCTGATCCCGTTGGCATTTCCACAGCCAAACTGTGCCCTCTCATGGTAGGCTGGATGTAAGCCGAATGCCGAAAGCCGCAGCTGTTAAACAACAGCAAGACGTCGCAGCAGCGTGACACAGTTTACTCCGCTAATATATTTGACGAAAAAGAAAAACGTGACACCGTAAACAAAGAGCATAGATGGAAGACATGCAGCATTTCACCCTCTCTGTGATTAGCACGTAGCCCTCTGATACAAAGTGAAATGAAGCTTTGTTTCAGAGAAATCTGTGTGCCGCCAGAAGAAAAGCAGCCGCTGTCAGGGTAAGTGATGATTCTTTTGACCAATCAACTGCAGTGTTGTAGCTCCGCATTCCGAGAGTGGATCGGTTTAGTCTGGTACCCAGACAGAAGGGTCCCAAAAAGTGGGGCGGCTCGTCTCGGTTATTTGGGGATCTGTCCCAGGATAAGTCAGTGTAAGCGCCACAAAATGCGTGCCATACCAAGACGAACCGGTCTGCTTGGTAGAAAACGCGGCTATGGACAGTGGCCCATCGCGCCCATTATGCAACACCTGTCAACAAATCACAGCCTCTGTTTGACATATTAAATATACCAAAGATCATCAAATGAGCCTAAAACTGCTGGAGTAACTGTGGGTTATGGCTGGTTGTACAGCTGGTGTGTGGCACGCAAATGTGGATGAAATTAGATTAAATGAAAAGACCTAGAAACTAAAATAAGCAATTGGAAGCAAATAACTTGTGGGTTAAGAACTATATTTTAAAGATACATTTATTGACTATATACAGCAATTACTGTGGCTCTGAGCTCCTAATGAAGTATTTTGTTCTGTGATTGGTTTTGGAAAAATTGGTAACCATAGTTGCTAGTGTATGGACATTAACTGTGTATTGATACTTGAATAGCAATACAGGTAAAACAATTCATAACAACTTAACTGTAACAAACTACAGTGGCTTATTGCATTTACTTAAAAAAAAAAAAGAAAAAGAAAAAGGAAGAAAAAAATGAAAAAACAAAACATAAAAACTCCAGTTTTTATGATCTCATAAAAACAGGAAATTCTAAAATAAATTAATCCCTGTTTTTATAAGATAGTTTCTAGTAAAAATAGATTTTTTTTTTCAGGTGCATACACCACTTTGACAAACAAAAAAACAAAAAAACAAAAAAAGAAAACAAACAAATAAACTAAGAAATAACTATGCCAACTGTAGGCTTTACAAAGGTTCAGAGAGTCAGATACATGAGCCCGTTCTTCCAGCATAGGTAACATACCCCCTAATATAGGCAGAAGTCTCTCTTTTTTAACCCTATTGGCGGCTGTACTCCTGACTTGTGATTTTTCCCAATGATCCCCCTATTTCTGAGCCTGGTTCTGTGATCACTGCTTTTTTTCAAGTCAAATCAAGTCCTTTCCCTATGGGGCACCTCAACACATGCAAAGGTCCAACTTTTAACTTTCCACTGCCTCAGGTTTTTCCTATGGCAGAGTATTTCTTTATTACCTATCCTTAGGCACACGCCGACATATTTAAGAAGTGAATGATCAGGACCAAAAAATGTAAAATCAAAACATTAGACACCAGGCAAAGCACTGTATACAGGAAAACTTGCCAGTAACGAACATACGATGACATATTAATTTATCATGACACTTCACAAAGACACTTCCATGGCAATTTCCTCATTGATGAAAGTAAAACATCTGGAACAACATATAGCGATGAGGTTCAATCAGTGAACATGTGAGAATTAGGGGCCAGGGGCCTTAATAGTATCTGTATATGTCCGTACTGATCATACACAAGTTCCACGTGTGTACACCAAAACACACTCAAAGGATACCCCCTGGGCTGAAAAAGTGGAAAGCGGAAAACTGCACCCAGGTGCCGGTGTCAGGAAAAGGAAACTGACTACTGAGTGTGTGAGGGTCAGAGGTCATGTTGCATGTGTTCCATATGTAACCTAATGTAAGTACTAATGTGCAGAGCAACATGCAGCCAGCTCAAGAATGTTGATAAGCTTTCCTCAAACCCCACAGGCGTTAATAGCTGTATCCAGTTACAAAGCAGGGACGTGTGTGCGGAGACACTGTAGCAGCCTCAAAAACAAACCATTTCCATTGAGTCAAAGTAAACAGTGTGCTTGCACCCAAGTTTACATTTTTCATTAGCTTGGAAAGTAGCGACAGTTGGGTTATGGTGCACCAGGGCGGACTTCCTGATCCCAAACACACAACAAAGGCAATGTGAGAACAGCTGGGGGAAAGCAGCTGTTTTCAATATGTGCTTCATCCATAAAATGCTTTGTATTACCTAATCCCGCTGCAAAACAAGAGCAGTGCCTCCTAACCATGTGCAACCACTCGTTCCCTCACGTACCGCAAGTCAGAGAATCACATATGAAGCACATTACAGGTCTTTATGGATGAATCACATGTGGAGCCACTGAAAAGCTTTCAAACTGAGGGGGTGGTTGGAAACAGACATGTTGAAGGAGCAAAGGTGACATGAACAGTGATTGCATGAAGCAGATTATTTCCTAATAGTTTACAGCATAGCCTCTGTGTTACTTGTAGTTTATTTACAGCCCCACAAACATCACAACCATTTCTGCCAAAGTCTGCACTTTGTCCTGAGCGGGAAGCAACAGCAGTACTGGAAAAACACCGCGATACATTCCTTATCTGCCTATTTCTCCAGATAATTAATTAATCCCAGGCTTTGGATAGGTTCTTGTGGTGTTTAACAAGCACCAGCTTGCTATGAATAATGCTTTCAAGACTTTTCAACACGCAGCTCTCACACTGCAGACTCTTAGGTGTCAAAAACGGTACACGCAAAGAAATAACTTTTTTCAATGATTGTAATAAAATTATGGAAATAATTTCTACCAAATTAAATACCTTCCATTTAGCAAGAACTTACTTTGTTCAACCAACTAATTGTAAAAATGTTGCTTAAATGTGAAGTATCAGCATTACTATTACTTATTTGGGTCCATTTTAATTTGCAAAGGTTGTTTCAACCTATCCACTAAAGCACACGTGTCAAACTGAAGGGCCAAATGTGGCCCACCTCACCATTTTATGTGGCCCGTGAAAGCTTAAAAGGTCTGAACAGTCAAAAAGGTGCACTGACCATCAACTATGCTTCCCATATCTACTGATCATGTTACCCACAAAGTGACGGGCGGCATCCACTAGATTGCAGTGTTATAACATCAGTGCCATTTTCCAAACCAGTGGAAATGTAAAGTAAAACAATGATCCCAAAATGTCCAGGAAGAGAAACATTGATGCAGATGGAAGGCTGTAAAAATTTTGTTTATGCTACATGGAGAAAAACAGTATGTCTTATGTATTATGAGGTGGTGGTTGTCAAAGAGTACAATCTATGTAGGCGTTTTGACACTTAACACAGAGCTTAGTATCCCAAAGTGAGCCTTCAAGAAAAACAACAAATGATGCAAGATTTAAAACACAAACTGCGATCACAGCAGGATGTGTTCGAGAGAGCCCCAACCAAAAACAACGTTGCAATGGAAGCTAACTTTATTGCGGCTAAAGGAATTGCCTGTGCAGCAAAGTCTTTTCAGAGGGTATATTTTTAAAGCAGTAGTTGTGTTTGTTTACATTACATTTTGTTACATTTAGCTACATTTTATACTGTCTTAAAGTTACATCTAGTCCTTTGAGAGCAACCATTATGCTGACATGGCCCTCAGTGAAAATAAGTTTGACAACCTTGCACTGAGGTAAGACATTTGGATCATGAGTGAGGAGGGTACACAGTGGATATAAGACCTTGCCGTACATTGAGCTGCGTTGAACAAAAGCAACGTAGGCTGTCTGTGCACCATTGCAAAGACTGGCTGTCTATTCTTTAAAACACTTCAATTTAAAATGCACCATCATAGCATAGCCCATCAACACATTTTGTTTTATTAACACAAAACAAGATGTAAAAATCACTGATTACGTGGGCTAGGCCAGAGGTGGCCAACCAGTCAGAGACCAAGAACCACAAAAACTGCCGTGGTATTACAAAGAGCCACATCACACATGGGGTCTTAGAAAAACACTTCCTCTCACACATAAATGAAATGACATAAAATGAAAATCAATACATTTCCAATTTTTCAAAGAGAGATATATTGTAATTGTGTGTTTAAATTTGTACTCGAGAAAAGAAACTGAAACTTAAGTGTTAATCTGTACACCCAAATATTGATCATCACTGATCCCAACGTTGGCATCAGTATATCGATATTGTAGATTGATCAGCACACCGCTACTCATAGCTATAAATTTTTATGAATGGATCAAAGAGCCGTACACCAAAAGGCAAAGAGCCACAGGTTGGCCACCCCTGGGCTAGGCCATATGCAGCACAGACCGCTGTCAGCGCTTGTGGAGCACAGACAGCCAGTCCACACCCATTGAGTACAGACAGCTAGATCAGCTGGACTGTACATGTGGTATTCCTACCTAAACCCATTCAGTTTACAAAAAGGAAATCTTGTAGTTTTAACCATTTCCCACATCAGACTAAAACAACATCATTTAATCATGTTTAATCACTAAATTTGAAATAATACAGTAAAAGCTACATGTTTTACTTATGCTGATTGATTACCCATGTTGCTTTTTTGAGTGTAGAAATGGTAGTGTGGATGATTAAATTTTGAAAAGGAAAACTGTCAGCTTGTGAAGTTGTGATGTTTCCCATTCACAGGAAGAGGTCTGAATAGGTGTAAGGAGGGTCAATGAGAGACAGGCGTGTATCTGGACCTGCTTTGTTCAACACTTCTCTGTTTATGAGGGCTCTTAAGCTGTCTTGGGAGAGAAGCTGGCAAACCTGGACACACACTGAGCACCTCATTTTTACATCTCTGTACGTGTCTACTTTCTGGAGTCTGTTGAGTGCTCATTTGTCAACACCAATATATTTTCTGTCTGCATAAATCTCAACTGTTTTCTCACCGGTATATTTCATCTTTTAATTACAGCAAGGTTGGGTTTTATGGCCGGCAGTATTTGGCCTGCCAAAACAAGAATTTCCTCTTTGGATGAGCTTGGTTGCTTTGGTAAGCAGGTCAAGAGAGGTAAACGCTAACCTGGAAAGAAGAACACCAACTGTTTTATTTGGTGTCTCCATGGACATGAATACGTACCATTGAGCACACAATCAAAAAGGTTCTGCGGGTGAACAACTCTCCATCGAATTAAGGTTACGATTCAGTCTACACTTCTGAAAGCTCTTTGAACAACAGCTCTTAGTAAGTTCTGGACCTGTCAGCTTTTGATTATGTCATTTTCAAGCATCCTTGCCCAAGTGATTTGACCCACAAAGGGAGTAAACATGTAGGGGGTTTGACTTAGTCGCCCTGAAAGCTTATAATGAGTAGAGAATGTAGCAGGACTCGTCTCAGTCTTTGGTTTGTCAGATGTGGTTCATTCAAGTTCATTTTATTTTCAGTTCAAATTAGTGGAGCTAAACTTTGTTTTCTCTACAGAACAGCTCCCCTGGGTGTCTGTTGCCTGGATCCCTTGTTCTCCCAGAAACAGAGGGAGCGGAGGCAGTGGAGCTATGCTAACATCATCATCATTGTTATCATTAACATTAACTCAGTGCAAACAGCAACCGGCTAACCGGAGCTGGATAATTCTCACGTTTCGCTCATTTACCAGTCTGAGCGGACAGATCTTAAACAGATGGTCATTTGTGAGTGACAGCCTGGGTAGCTTGGAGCGGATGAGGGTGTTAAGTGTTTCGGATGGGCCTTTAAAGGAGGGACTTTTAGGGAGAATTTGGGGGCAGCCTGTTCTCTCTCCTTGCTCATTTCCTCGGGTCTAGGAGGAAGGTTTAGATTGCAGTGTGGAGTGATGAGTCCCTCTGCAGGGGTGAGGCTACACTTGGGTTCGGAATAGTGAACATTTTCATCCAGTTTGGCTTCTAATAGTAAAATAAAGTACTGATGTAATGTTTCCCCCTTAATGATTCTATTTATTAAAAACTGGCTCTTTGGATTTTCTTATCTTGGCACTTTCACTGCACTTTTCTCAAAGTAAAGGGTTGGCTGACAAGTGGTTCATGTGAGGAAGAAATCCAGTCGCTCAACCAAGACCTGAGGGAGGGGGCTGAATGTCACCTTCAAACCCAACAGACGGATTGATTCAGAGCCTTCAGGGAGCCGCGGGAAATACCTCGGCCTGACAGGAGACACTAAACCAAACAACGAGCATTCCCTCGGGAGAGAGTTTACTGCAACACACGATGAATTACGAGCCCCAGGCAATTTCTTTTTACATCATACTTTGTTTTATATGGCAGGAAATGTATTTATCTTTGAAATGTACATTTCAATAAACAAAGCACTTAACCTCGTATATGAGATGTTTCCTCTGAGTTTCTGGGATGGATATAAGGACAGCATGGCTCACTGACTTTAAAATTTATCAACACAGGTTTTTAGTGTAACACATAATTCTTCACTGGAGGGCTACTTTACGTGTGTGGTTATGTTTATATGATCATGATGAATTTTTGATGCAGTGTCACCTCTGTTTTCTATCCTGAGCTGTCTCGCTTCCTATGTTAGGGAACAACTCTAAATGTATGCAAACAGCTCTGTCAAGACATGTACTGAGTTACAGCAGCACTAACTGCTACAACTATGAAAACATGCCCGTGGAGTAGCTGAATGCTTATTTTATGATTCAATGAAAAGTTAAAGAATCACCAAAGTCAAGTTAATCCTGAGGAGGGTATACATGCCTGACATGTCCAAAACTTTTACCAGAGTGAAGGATCGCTGAAGTCTTCAGGATTTATCATCTTGATAACACTGCTTTTCTTTCCAAATGCTTGTGTTGATCCACCGAGAGGTCTCCAGGACTTATCACTGGAAAAAAGAGAGAACAACCTTTGTGAAGAACGTTTGAGGGATTGTTCGTGTCAGAGGGCTTCATCCTCTGGGGAAGCATGAGTGTCAACATAAAATTTCATGAAAATCTGTCAGGTAGCAGGTCAGGATATTCTTAGTTTTGGCCGGTGTTCTGGACCAGCATTTCCATCTCTACAGCCACACGGTTCACATGCTCATGATTTGCATGAATTTGTGAAATATGTGCAAAGGAGAAGAAAAACCTGTTTGAGAGTTTGTTCCACTCAAATCCCACAGCTTACATACATTCACTGATATATATTATGTGACACACTACAAGGAGTTTCCTGGACTGGAGACTAAGCCTAGTTTATGAGCAGATATTTGTTTCATGAAAGAATACTGGATTGCAGTCAAACTCCTCTCAGCATACAACGATGACTACTTTTCACTTTCACTCACACCAGTTGTGTAACTGAGAGCAGACTCTGTTTAGTATTAAATATTTACACTTGTGCTGTGATTTAAAGCAGGAAAAAGGCCAATGCTACAAAGTTTATTTCTGGAAACACAACAGACCTTAAGCTGTTTGATTGTTTAAGCCATCTCTATAAATAATCTGAAACACATCTCTCCAACATGACTCGCTTAGGTTGCCACTTAGTTTATTTCTGCTTGGTTCTGGCTTCTGCCAAAAAAACCTAATCCGATCTTCCTCCTCAGTCTGTCTTCATATGAAAAACTGGGTGCAATAAAATGTGAAAGCGCTCTTTCTATACTCCAGGAAGGGGCCACGAGGGGAACACTGTTCAGAGTTTTCCCTTTGGATATTGCAGTGTCAGGGAGTTTGCACGAGATCATTACTTAGTCATGTTCTATTACACAATGCACTTGCTACATTTGTCTTTTATGTCACCTCTTTCTTGTCTCATGTTGTAAATATATTTTAAACACTGAAACTGTGATAGTTTAGTTTTGGGTTTGTGTTGTGTATTTCAGGGATTTGGGATTGCCTAGTATATCTTGAGTTATTTGTTTTTTCTTTGTGATTCTGGTCTTGTGTCAATCGTGGTTATTCTTGTGTGTTTTGTGTTTCCTGTTTTTATCTAGTTTTTCCTTGAGGTTCTGGTTATTTTCATGTGAAGATCTTTCTGTTAGTGTTTCTGTGTTTTGGATTTATCTAGTCTGTCTTGAGTTTCCCCGTGTTGGCTTAGGCCATGTGCACACATTGCCAGATATTTTCAAAAACGAATACCCCCCCCTATTCGATTTTAAAAATGCTTTCGTCCACACACAGTGGGTAAATCCGCCAATGGGTGCGACTCAAAGCATGCCAAACACAGAATGGGCACAAAGCCTGTGACAGCCAATCAGAATGAGCCCCCGTTGAGTTTTCCAAAATTTTAACTTTGGCCAGAGATTTCAAAATTGTTTTTAGTGACGTTCATCTGTGGCTTCGCGTGAATGACAGGCGTAAACGTATAAAAAAATCTCTGGTTTCCAAATACCCGGCTACATGTGGACATGCCCTCAGTTCTCCTTGTGTTTCCTCCAGGTTGACTGCCTCTCTTGTGTTTCACCTGTCCCTTGTTTCTTTCCTGTGTTTGACTACTCCCTGGTCTTTATAAAGGGATTATCAGTCTACGTCATCATAAAGATGTGCATGTATCTTGCCCGCAGAAGCAGCGTTTAGCGCCATTTATTCAGATGAGTTGGCGCTTTTTAAACACTAAATTCAACCTGTTATCAGCATAAACATGTACAGTTGTTCTGTGGTCAGTTTTTAGAAACGGTACTATACAACAGAGGCAACGTCTATCAAGTTTTGACCATCACAAAGCAACTGGTGTTTTGGAGTTAATAGCGACCATGCTAACTGGTGACTCTCAGCCCACAGTATCAGTAATTAACAGCCAATAGTCACCAGTGAACAGGGTCACACTTTACACTGAAACACCAGCGACGTCTGCGGGTAAAAAATTAACTCTGGACATAGTTTTCTGGTTCTTTTATAATGACGCAGGTCTCAGACTCAGCAGTCTGTGTGCTCTTTTTTGGTTTGGGATTGTCTCTGATTTATTGACACACGCTAACGTCCCGGTGTGTCAGCCTGGTGAGTGTCCACGGATAATGCAGTCATGAGCATCGAGTGACAGTTGTGTGTTTGCCCTCTGGGTACAGGTAGGATTTCTCTGCTAAAAACGTCTGTCCACCTAATATCTGTCCACTTGCTGATCTCTTCTGTCCACTCACTGCTATTTCACAAACCTGGGAGCCATTTACCATCTGTATAAGTGATGTTTTCTAGCTTAAAAATGCATTTTTTGGTGGTTAACTCCCAGTGCTTCTGCACCCGAGTTGTGCGTGCATCCCGCGTTGTTGATAAACAAATAATCCCTCTATAGTCTCAGTGTTTCTTGTGTTGTTGGTGAGTTCATTGTCTGCTGTCACCCTGTGTGTTTCTCTTCATGTTCTGTGCTTCCCTTCCTTTCAGTGAGTTCTCCAGTGTTTTTTTTGGTTTTGAGTTTTTGATATTTTGGAGTTTGGTTTAAATAAAACATTTCTTTGTTAATCTGCATGTGGGTCCACCTCCTTTTGTTTCCTATGTTTCTGGAGTTCATGACAGGAACAGCAACCTACTTGTGTCTATGCATAACTTCTATCAGTGGGAAAGCATATTTTCTTTGGTTACCTTGCATTGCTTGTGTCCAAAACTTCTGCAGTTGTGGGTCTGACCTGTTCGTAAACAGTCTTCTGATTGTTATCCATGGCAAGAGCAGACACTGCAGGGAATTCTGTCTCCCTTGAACAGTAGTTGGAAGTCATTTAATTTAATCAGAATACAACCCAATTTGATGTCTGACCACTATCAGAAGAGAAACATACGCAAAATGAAAGACAACAACGCAGTCGTTCCAAGTTTCAGCAAAACACTCTTTATTTTTCTACTTTCCCCAAAGAGACAATCCCCACTGACAGCTCAGCTTGTGAAATCTGCACCATCATTTGTGCAGTGGAATTGATTCCCTATTAAGGACCAACCAGCTGAGTCGTGGTGTGGTAATGTGGGTGCTGCACTATTTACAGAGCATGACTGATCAGCATGGAAAGAAGCATATGCATATTGCCTATAGATCGCCATCATTGCTGTACTGAGTGATGGGGCCACACACTGGGGTTTAAAGCTGCTGGGTCATTAAGCGTCTACACAACAGTGGCAGTGTGGAATGCTCATCATGCTTTAGAGATAAGGGCTAAGGCTCTACAGTGCATGAAAAATATATCCAATGTTAACATGGGAAACAGCTAAAAGGAAAAATCTTTCAAAACTGAAGAAAAATGTTGAATTTGAAAGTCTAATACTGGTCTCCTCCTCTAAGGGAGTATTGATCTCAAGAAGCAAACAAACAGCCTTCATGTCGGACGTGCGACAAGGCAACTTCCTCCACTTGCTATCCTTGGAGGGTTTTTACTTGGCTCCGTTTGAGTCAGTGGTATTTGATCACTGTCACAAGAGAATGTTCAAAGAAACAGGATGTATTGGAAGCCTTGCTTCGACAACGTCCATTCAGAGTATGATTAAGTGGTCAATCCAGGCCGCAGAGTGTATTGAATCTTTTATAGCATGCAGGGAGATAAGGGCTGGAGGGCATTCATGATGCATTAGGAAATAGCAGTGATATCAATAAAACAAACAGTGTGTAGATGATATAAATGGGAAATGATGAAGAAGCAGGTTTGACGTCAAGGCATTTACAGAGTGGAAAAGAAAATCCTGATAAAACGAAGTGGAGTTGGTGCCAAGCTGAATCAGGGCAGTTTCTACTTTTAATCACCATTTTACAGCCAGCGCTTAAGTTCTCTCGAGGTTTATCTCCTTCAAGTCTGACCATACCAAACCAGAGAGATATGGGGAGGAAATAGGGAAAACACAAATCTATCTTGCTCCCAAAATGTGGAAAAACAGTAGTGGTGGGTCAAAATTTCGATGAATTGAGGCATTGCAATTTTTCCTCACCCAATTCATCATATGTTATTTTATTGCTCCAAACGTGGAGCATTTGTTCACATGGGCATTAAAATTGAAAATCAAAGCATTTGTGTCAACATCAAATCAAATCGATATTGATTCAAATTACAACCTAAAGTATCTAAATCGAATCGAATTGTGAGGTTCTTAGCAATACCCAGCCTTAGAAAACAACAATACCTTGATTAGCAGGAACTTGTCCAAACTTTCTTGTTTGGGGTGCCCAAACGGCACGTGCAGGGGTGCCCACTAGAGAAAGGTATTGATATTTTTTTATTGATACCAATGGTCTTATCAATATGTCTTATCGATCCAATTCTTTATCAGTTTTTGATCAATTTCTCCTGTGAATATTCGGTATACAAAGTAGACTGTACAGGTCTTCATTCATCAATATTTTATTGAGCTTAAAAGTGAATAAATATGAAGGTCAGCCTGCACCTAACCTTTCTTTTTTTTCTGGTTTGGAAAATATTTGCCTGCATTTATTATGACATTTGGAGTTTTCATTATTGTTTAAAAACAGTGATTGGGATATGTTTTCTGTTATAAAACCAAAGTTTTATTGATGTATGATAACTGCTATGAGGACATTAGGAGATGAATAACATGTTGAATGTACAGGAATCTCTTGTGAAAGAGTAATGCACACTTCTCTTTGTGTTCAGTTTTCAAGTAAAACTTCAAGCCGAAAATCCTGAATCAGTTTCAGAGCTAAGATAGCTGGGGCGGAATAGTCGACACAGGGTCCAGCTGCTCCAGCATAATGTAACGAGGGAATCATTACGGATAAAGACTAATGATGTCGATAGATTGAACCATTTCTAATCAATTCTTAACAGGAACTGGTTTTCAATGCCCATCCCTAATGGCCACACACCAAAGCATGAATTTACCCTTTACAAATGTATTAGGCAGCTTTAACTACTATCGTTTTAGTCACATACATAAGATATTCAAGTTTGGCTTTCCAAAACTATATAAGAAACATAACAATTCGAAGTACCAACAATAGGAGATGTGCAATATTTAAAGGCAAACAAGTCTATTCTGAGTCCAACATTAGTCCCACCTTTAATTAGGCATTTTTTGTAGCTCAGGATTTTGGGGTGAAGTTAAGGTGGCCAATCAGATTCAAAGGAGACACATGCCTCCCCTTTCTGTTCATAAGGACAAGCCAACTTGAAGTAGGAGCTTGCAGTCACTTAGGAGATACTAAAGCAAGAGCAAAAGTTAGCATGAAATGCTAAAGGCTAACACAGATCTAGATTATCCATGCGAATGCTTACCAATTCACTTTGCTAGCTTCAGCTTTTCAGCTGGAGTTCAGTCTCAGGCTTACCACACACTGTAACTGCTTCTGACAGTAGACGTGCAAAAACCATCAAGAGGAGCAGAAAGGGTTCCCTACTGGGTGTCGAGTATTTTTACAGCTTAAAAGTTGACAGCATGAACATAACGAAGTGAAACTATGACCGACTAGCAAGTGAAGTCTCATGCAGGACATACAACAAAGTAGACAGTGACACTGTACATTGTTCCCTTTAACTGTAAAAACTTACAAACAGAAAGTTTCTTGAAAAGAAGGAAAATTCCACTTGTGCATTTCCCAGCACATGAAAGAAATTCAAATGCATGTTGATGTAAACAGAATACCTATAAGACATGCAGATAGAATGATGACAGCTTAATCATTGATTGACAAACCTGGAAAGTCCGGTAAGCCAAAAATAAAAAGGTAGAGCAACACTGGAGTTAGACTGTGGAAGCAGTGAGTAAAAGACAAACAATCCAAGTTACTCACCAAAATAGATCTCCAAACCCAAGAATTTATCACAGCCTCAGACTGCAACAAAATCCAATACTGTATTTACCTCAGGACAAGCTGACATCGACGTGGAGGCAGCAAAATAAAACGCTACATGTAAGAACCTGGGGAAAACCAGCACAATGTGTATTTTTATCTGGAAAAAAAACGAAAACACTTTGACATCTGATGAACAATTTCCAGATCAGCGGGGTATTATAGCAGAAGGGGAACAATATCAAGTGGCTTTTATTGGCAGAGAAACCCAGCATGTACTACAGAAAGAAATTAAGAACATCAGTCAGTCTGTGCTACTGGCTTCAATATGTTTTGTTCCTTCCACTTGTGCAGATCATGCTGTTTGTTTTTCTTTTGCCCCTGCAATGGTTCTGTGTTGGTCTCTGTGCAAGCCCCTGGTGGGTGAGGCTTATGACGCGGTCACACTGGCAAACTGAACCGTGCTAAGCACACTTCAACCCTAAAGCCCAGTTCGTTGACCGCAAGTGTGTCGTGCTTAAGCCCTGTCCACTTCTCTGCTTTGGCATGCTTCGAAGAAGTGTGCCTCAGCACAGTTCACTTCATGCACAAACACAAGCACGCGGATAGCACGTATGATACATGACGATCATTGCGGCTGTTAAACAAAGCAGGGGTGTTAGAGGGGTGTGTCGGACCAAAATGACTAACATCAGTCAAAAAGTCTCTGAAGTTGTGGCCGTGTTCTCTGCGTCTCACTGTGCTGACTCATGGGATCGCACTCAGGCACGCCATGTGTGTGTGTGTGTGATACCTGTTAATGTCTGGTTTATATAACAGTGGTGTGACCGCTGGCTGTACTCTCCAGCAGGGGAACGGCGCTGCGGGGGCAATGGTGCTTGAGTGCGACATGGTTTGGATGGCCAGTGTGACCTTCCCCTTAGATGCACCCTAGATAATTTGACCAGTCTACATGGTGTACATGTACATGGTTTGTTTAGCAGCCACAGGATAAAATATAAATACTCAGAGTTTTGTGTCTTGAAATAAGAAATCGAGATGAGCCAAAAACAAGTGCACTGCAAAAACTGAAATCTTACCAATTTTTTTTTGTCTTATTTTCAGGAGAAAAGGTCTTTTTAGACTTCACATGAGCCACATCCACTTGACCAGTCCAGAAAAATGTCTTGTTTCAAGTTATTTACAGAAGAACAAGAGAAAAGTTACCAGTATTGTGACATTGCTCTTGTTTCAAGCTAATTTTGAGCAAAGTATCCCTGTTCCACTGGCAGATTTTTTTAACTTGTTACAAGCAATCCAGAGCTCATTTTTGTTTTTAAAGAACTTGAAACAAGACATTTTCTGAACTGTTTTGGTGAATGTGGCTCATATCCAGTGTAATAGAACAGAATACAATAGAATACAATAGAATACAATAAAATACAATAGAACTTTATTTTCATTGAAACAAGTACAACAAAATTGAAGTCACAGCAGCAATCAAGAAAACAAAAGTAGCAAGTGAAGCTCTTCCAACATGGCGTTGGTGTCTGATGTTTGCTCTGTTAGCCATGTCTGTAAATAGCATGATGTTACTTTGCCCTCTTGTATTTCCTCTGTTGCTGGGTTAGTATGGGTAGCTCATCCATCTCATTGAAGATATGACTTATGTTTCCAATAACGATGGATGGACGGGCAGGTCTGTGTCATTTCTTAGCTCACACCGAGAGCCAGCACGTCCTCCTCACCTCCTTCTCCTCACCTTGTGGGAAGACATCCGGCCTTACACTAGTTAGCATTGACATGCTACAGTACATAAGTTCACATGTAAACAATGCAGCTATGGTTACATGTAGAATCTCCAGACAAACACAGGAGAAAAAGTAGTAAAAATATTGCTGAAGCCACAAAAAGTTTGGTGTCCATGACCAACAAATGAGCCATACAAAGTAATGATCCACTCCAAATACAAAGATTATGAAAAAGAGATGAAAAAATTACAAGAAACGGACAAAGAAGAGAGAGCTGCTGCCAAAGGCAGCCATAGCCAACAGGGTGGCGCCTAGCAACTTAATAAGACAATTTTTACTTAAAATAAGACAAAAACACTTGGCTAGATCACCGTGCATGTGCAACAGGGTCAAAGTCTCACTTTTTGTTCTCTTTATAATTACAAAAATTATGCTTCTGTACATGTGTGTCTGCATTTTAGAGCCTCTGCAAGTTCTGTATTAAGTGTTTCTTTGTGCAGCCTCGTTTTCCTGTCAGTTTCTTCTTTGTTGGTGTCTTGCCTTTGATATTTAGTTTGACGTGCTTAGTGCTAGCTAATGTGTGGTGAAGCTAAGACGTACATTTATCTATGCAGGAACAGAGACAGGCTGCATTTGTTTCCTTGGATGACACTTAAAGTGACTCTTACTGTGTCATGCAGATAACAAATGTTAAGAGGAAGAGCAGAATCCTGAGTTGGTCATCTTTTGCCAAATAGAAACATGACGCAGAGTGAAATCAGTTACACATGAGACCTCTTTGTAATAGACACAAACCTCATTTTGTGCTTATAGCTTGCTAGCAAACAGAGTTACCTTTTCCATGGTAATGTTTCAATGCATGAATTTTCCTCTTTTTATTGCAATTACATAAATTACTTATTGTGAGCCTCTTTATGTTAAGTCCAAACAGTCTTTCCCCTGTAGCCTGGTGTTAACAAGGGCTTCAAGCAACTTCTTTAATACACACAGTGACAGATTAGGTTTAGAATTTCAACAGTTTATGGAAATCTGCAGTCAAGACCTGATTGAACTGCAGTCAGATACATGAATCAACATGAATGATAATGTTTAGGTGTGGGTGTTTCTGTTAAACAGCCAAATACATTGCATGCAAATGTGTTTATTTTTCATATATCCTGACATTTGATGGAAAAGTAAACAAGGATGCATTTGAAGTAGTCTGTGTTTCAACATGTCATAACCCACAATAACCACTGACACATTTGGCTTAAAGTCCCAAGTTAACCGGGTCACTTTTCACACCGAAGCACCGTTAGCTCTGAAACAGTCCTGATACTTTGAAATTCTGCAGAGTTTTAGAGCTTGGGTGGAATATTGATTCTGACAACCAACCATGCAACAGCCGGATATTTTGATGCTGAAACCGTTTCAGTTCAGTGTTTTTAACTTACTGCCTGTATCAATGGGACAAAACACTGCTTCTATAGCTGAAATCCAAGTGAATACGTTGATGATGTAAACTGCAAATCACAGTGATTTACTATCACTGACTAAAACCAGGCTGTGTGAGGGAATCTCCTCCTCCAAGTGAACTTGATACTCACACTCTAGACACAGGCTGAGGTGGTGGACTGGTTGTTATCTTTAATCCTATTTTTCAAGTTAACCCAAGACCCAGACTGAATTATAACTCTTTTGGAAACCTAATTCTAACTTTCCTAAGTTTATTTGTTATAGTTTACTGCATGGATAATGATAGCCTTGTCTCAGGACTTTTCAGACTTTTTCTTTAATAGAATTTCGAAGCCTATTGTCTAGATCAGGGGTGGGCAAACTTTTTGATTCGTGGGCCACAATGGGTCCTAACATTTGACAAAGGGGCCGGACCAGGAGCAGATGGATGGAGTGCTTTAGTAACTATCAGGGGATCATTCGTTCATTCCATATCCGTTTTAGAATCCAAAATCGGGAAACGGGTAATGACTTGTTATTCAATTTTTCGTTTTCAAATAATTTTCGTTATTCTGTTTCAAAACAAAACAAACAAACAAACAAAAAAAAATGGACTTGTTTTTTTGTTTTTCTATTATAAAACCAGAACGGAAACATGGAATTACAGAAAAACATGTTTTTTCTGTTCTGGTTTCAAAAATGAAATAACAAAAATAATAAAAGATTGTGTCAAAATTGTTTGTGTGATATTTTGATATTAAATGTGAACATCTCTATATAAAAATTAGACAAAGAACTCACATTGAAGGTTTATCCTGACATGTTCTTGAGCTTTTTTTTCCTTTCTTATAAGTAACAGATTGCTGACGATCCACTCCATCTTCTCCGTGCACATATGCGCACTTCCATGTGTTTCAATGAGTTTTGTTTTGTCCACTTTCCTTTTCTTAGGTCCGTTCATCTTTACAGAAGGGCTGATGGGTCAGAGGGTAAAGTGCAAACGGGGAGTGATAGGCCTACGCTTCACCTCAACAAAGCCAATGTATCTGCAGTGCGCCTTCTAGTGGGAAAACATTAGAATTGCAGGGACAATAAAACATTGACAAGGTTTATTCATTTAATTTTTTCCAGTTCAGCGGGCCGGATTAAAACGTTTAACGGGCCGCATGTGGCCCCCGGGCCGTAGTTTGCCCATGCCTGGTCTAGGTTCATACTGAATTTGCTAAACCTAACTTAACTGTTTAAGGTTATTTGAGGAAAGGACGAGGAGTTGAGATGAACCTGCCCCCAAATACTGCAGCATGCCCGCTTGTCAGGTTAGTGCCCCTGATTGTGCAAACTTGTAATATTAATACATTTTTAACCACTGAGTTGAAAGAAAATGCTGTATAATGCATAACAGAAATAAACAATTCTGATTGAAGTTATATTTTGTACCAAACTGTGAACATGTTTTATTTTGCTGTAAAATCAGATTTTTTGAAATGGTGTATATGTTAGTGAAGGGAAAAGCAGTTCTTTTCAGTGTTTTGAATCCATAGAATCAGTTCAGTCAAGTGATTCGTTTAAAAGATTTGTACACCGAATCATTTGGTACTTCTCAGCTTATTAAAATAGGACTTTTAATAAGATGAAACATGGCCAAAGGTTTCTCCTCACAATCGTACTAAGAACAGCTGTTGATGAATAATACCCCAATGAGCTGAGAATTTAGCAGGCTAAAGTTGCAGTTTGCAAACTGAAAGCAACTAAAGCAATCAAATATATGTTCTCCCTGATCATTTCATTTGTTCAGTACACAGATCACTCACTGACTGCCTGATTGGGAAGAAGAGAGTTACTTAGGACGCTGTCACACTGGCAAACCATGCAGTGCTTGGGCCACATTCACTCTTCTGCTTTGGCACGCTTTGGAGAGGTGGGCTTCAGCACGGTTTACTTCATGCACGAGCACAAGCACGTGGACAGCACGTGTGATCCATATCGTACGATCACCACAAGCTATTCTCTATGATCATTTTAAACAAGAAGGGGTGTCAGAGGGCTGTGTCAGACCAAAACGACTTGCCATAAGTCCAAAAGTCTCTGGTATCTCTCTCTATGTCTCATTGTGCAGACTCTGATGAGATCACACTTTGTGTAAATAGATGCTTCACGATGACATAGGCGGGCCATGGGCTTGTGTGATACCCGCTAAATCTGGTTGACACTGGAGTAGAGCAAGTTGCTAAATGTTGCATAGTGCTGTACTCATGGTGGGTCTAGGTGAGATCAAACTTCTCAACCTGTTTTGATGTTGGGTTTCTGCTAATAAAATGTTATTAAAGGGGCTGTGAGGAGTCCTAAGTGATCTTGAAAAAGTCCCCCCTCTAGATTTATGTCTGATCATAATTCACACAGTAAAATGGGACTATCGGCACCAATAAAGGTTATTTTGAAATGCTTGGCTTCCCGATCTGGTTGAGCAGGACCGAACTGATAAGTCTCTCAGACAACATCAAGCCAGCCGACAAAGTTTAGATGTGAGAGGAGAGATCTTTTTTTTTCTCTGCTGAAAACAATTCCTGTGATTAATTTTGTCGTAATGATGGACACAGGAGCCAAACTGTCAAACAGGGAAAAGACCGAAGAGCAGAAGAAAGCTAAACGGGAGAGTGATAGAGCACCAGCTTAAGGCTAAAACATGGGCTAAGCTGTTTGTGATAATGTGAATCCGAACCCACATGTAGCAGTTATTCTGTTGGAACAGGCAAAAGGGGATTTGTGATTGATTAATCACAAACCCTTTCTTTGGTCTTTTTTTATTGAAGACCAAAATTGTTGTACTTTGAATTTAACAGTGAGGAAGGTGGACAAAGAAACTTTCTACAGAGAGAGGGAATGAAATAAAAGTTGTCAGCAACAGTTCCCTGTTGTTGCTCTTGTGAGCAGTATGTGTGTGTGTGTGTGTGTGTGTGTGCGTGTGCGTGTGTGTTTCTTTCTTCCTCTGACCCCTATGAACAGCAGGACCAGAGGAGGGAGAGAAAGTGAAAGAGGGAAGGCTGGTTGAGTGATTCTGCTCTGAGGAGGTGCATGTGCGTATGTGTGGAGAGGTACGCTACTCTCTTTCTCTCTCCAGTTGGAGAGCGTAACTACTTCAGCCAACATCCTGAAGCGGGCCACTCTAAACTCCTCTCCACCCCTCCTCTTCCCTCTCCTCCTCCTCCTCAACAAACACATGGAGTCCAGCAGCTTGACAAGAAGGCAGTGAGGAAGACAACTTCTGAAAAGAGAGATAAATGGTGGGAGGGAAGTCGACTGTTGGCTTCCTGGACTGAGCTGCATGTGCTGACTGAGTGTTGGAGTTACAACAGGAGGCAATTCCCTTTTTCCTGCGTGTGTGTGTTTGCTGACTGCCCTAACGTTAAACAGCAGGAGCAGGAGTTGGGCTGAGGAAAACTTCTGGATGCAGCTGTGAGGAGAAGGAGAGCCAAAAAGGGAGAAAAGGAAAGTGATAAAGCAGAGACAGGAGCAGCAGGAGTTGGATTGAGAAGATAGGTGGAAAGCAAAGTCAGAGTTTTGATGGACGTCTGAACAAGAAGCAGGAAGAAACGGACTAAAGGGGACACTCACCTGACTCCCTAGGTGGAGCATCCTACTGCTCCCCCTCCCCTTTGTCCTCCCTATAATGGGCCGCCTGCTGGCCCTGACTCTCGCCTACCTGGCTTACCTGTTGGCCACCGCGATTGCTTCAGAGCGCCAGCAGCACCGCGTGCAGCACGGCCCCTGCAGCTACACCTTCATCCTTCCAGAGGTGGAGCACTGCAATCCGCAGCAGGACTTTCAGGTGACTAACACTCTTCAGAGGGACTCCCCACCTGAAGCTGACCAAAATACAAGCCAGTCTAAGCCGGTGAAGGCCCAGAAGGAGAGGCCTTCCTGGCAGGAGAGGAAGCTGGAAAATCTGGAGAATGCTATGGAGAATAACACCCAGTGGCTGCAGAAGGTAAGCTCCTCGGGCCTAACTATTTTTGACAACAAATCCCAATATTTCTACTCTTAGTCTTGTTTCAGAAAAGCTCACAATAAGGCCTTAAAAAAACTGAGAACTTGGCCCTAAAAAGAAAAAGATGTCCACAAAGTACAGTATCAGCTGACATCTGTTTACAGGCTGTCATTATTGATAAGTTCAGTGCTTAGCTGGGATTTCCTGGATACTCATTGTATGCATATCTGGCTCCACGACAACGCCTCTAGTATGACTTTATGTGTCTGTATTTAAGACCACTGGGATGCCAGAAACTCCCTGTTGCATGCAAGAAGAAGGAGACAAGATGAAATAAGTTTGCTAATATCAGACAGTGCCAAGTATGTCTCTCACAGTTACTCCTGCTAAATTAATACTTTCACCCCCGCAGGCATCAATGCACAGAAACTTCACTCCTGACTCATGTTTAAGCCCATTTAAAAGCACACGCTGGACCAAACTCAGCGTACAAATATATCATGTTTTGCTTAGTGAAAAAAAAAGTGTTTATCTACTGGAGACACATTTCAGCATATGCCGTCTCTGAGCT
The DNA here is from genome assembly GCF_033239565.1 of Halichoeres trimaculatus. Taxonomy (NCBI): domain Eukaryota; kingdom Metazoa; phylum Chordata; class Actinopteri; order Labriformes; family Labridae; genus Halichoeres; species Halichoeres trimaculatus. The sequence continues at coordinate 23,723,712 of NW_027437192.1, forward strand.
GATGGCCTTTGCGGTTCCATTTAAAGCAGGATTATGAGTCAAATGAAATGATGCGATTAAAAGTGGCTTTACAATAGTGTTTTCCTTGCTAAGGTCATCAGGGCACAGAATCAGTGTTGGGCCATTGTGCGGGACAGACTGACTGACATGCCAGCCCTCTCCGCCCGTCTCTCCATTCTTGTCTGCTTCACTGACAGAATATTTATGGTACGCACTAATCCTCAGGCCGATTATGAGGGCTTCTGTGGAGTGTTTAGCTTGGCCGACTGAGAGCAAACATGTTGATTTTCATTTCAGGATTTGAAAATAGGGCGTTCTGATTTGCTAAAGCTCTTCCTGTGCTCCTGTCACTTCCCACTTTCTCTCACTCACCACAAAATTGTCAGTGTTTCCTCTCCTTTCTGCAGGCTGCCTTTTCTTTTGACACCCTGTTCCTCCCGATCCATCTCCTTTACTTCTATCTGGACCGTTCCACTCCCCTGGGATGATGAATGTGTCTCATCTCACACCTTGACTTGTCGACCATCAGATCTCAAACTCTTTGCACACACTCTCTTAGAAACTCACATGCACGCACACACACACACAGAAATCCCCTGTGCACACTCTGTCTGATGCTCAGTCTATGAACTGGAGACCTCACTTCCATGGAAAACCTCCCATGAGGCCACACTGTATGTGAATGTGTGCTTGAGAGACAGAGCGTGGAAGAAGTAGTGAAAGCAGTACACGCACTTTGCCTCATACATGCGCGGTATCATGCATGCACACACAGTCTGCAGAGCATGTGCCAAACTGTGGAACACAGAAAGCACCACACGTTGCACAGATCTTACGTGTATTGTGTTCAGTAGTAGTCTCTTTGCGCTCCCCTTCCTCAAGAGCTGGATATGAGCGGTCATGAAGGAGATAAATCCCCCTCCATATACAGAAAAAAAGCTCCGCTGACACATCGCTTGCTCTGCTGCCAAACTTCCTCCACACAACGTCTGGAATGAACTCAACCTTTCAGCAAGTTACCCCCTCAGGCCACAGTGATGCATAAATGATCACACTGTAGGTGGGACTTCCACATAAACACAGCAAAACCCAGGAGAACTTTTTAAGAGGCCCAGGAGTGGATAGTGACCCTTGACTGCAGATGGCAAAGCCCTTTCACCACCTTTTGAAACTCACTGAGTCCATTTGCATACCTTTGGTGAGAAATTGGTGATACGCAATAGGGAGCGTTCACAGCAAGTGTTCGTGAGTGTGTGTGCGTGAAACATTACACGATCTCATTCTAAGTTCCCTTGGGACGGTATGACTCTTACCATGATCCTTCCATCCAAACCCCTTGAAAGAAAACACACACCCCCACACAAAAAGCATAGGAACACACACTAATCCAGCATGTTCCTCTGAGGAATCTTCAAGCAGGCGAAAGCAACAGGGCTGTATTAATGTTCCAGATTCCTTCTTTAGTGTTTCCAAGAAGGAACTTGTGTTTGTTTTCTTTTGTTCTCGCCCCCAATGCAACCCCCCATTTAGTTTCCTTTGCCTTCTGCTGCCCTGAGGGGTTGGCAGAAGGGATGTGAGCGTGCTTTAGTTAGGACTTTTAAGAGCCTCTGTGGATTATGCTAATGCAGAAATATTGCATAGAGATCAAGGTGGCTGTGCGACCCTGAGTGACCGGATTCTTGGCTCAGTTTTATTTCATTAAGACGATACTAAAGCATGTCACACACAGCATTCATGATATCCAGTTGGTCTCCATTTACTATGACTGCATGAAGAATACACCCCTTTGTAATAAAACAAATCTTTGGTCTATGGCCGCTTCATCTTATCAAGTCAAATGTATGTGGTGACATCTTGTCACCATAGCTCTGGTTTAACCTAATAAGACAACCTTGACAGTGGTACTTGTTCTGAAGCATAGTGCTTATCACAAAGATGTAAACCTTTATTTATATATTTATTTATTTGTTTGTTTATTTATTTATTTATTTTTTCAATTGACACAAACCCAACAATTTCAACCAGATACTGCTTTTACCCGAGCAGAAACTTTCAGTGTTGGATTTAACGATCCTTAAACTTAGACCTCAGCTGTTTGGTAAAGCAGTTTATGAGTTGCTATATTTCATTGATTTTTTTTTAACAGAGTAAAACCTGATTGGGTTGTCTCTACAGCTTATCAAAAAGAAGAGTTCACAGGATATACCTTAAAAAAATTAAAACTCAACTTTTACAGGAATTCTGCTGCTCAATCTTCACTTCTGGGCTTCTTTACATGTGTCAGTGTCTGTGTCTTCCTCAACCCCCTCCTCTACCTGTAGTTATTTTGATGTTTTGGTAAATGTGGTTACATCAACCATTAACAATGAAAAAATAATGGATGCAATGTCAAAGGGTTCATAATTAAATATCTTTTGTATCTCTTGTTACATTTAAAAAGTGAAAGTTAAAGAGTTTTCAAAGAGTCAGACTGAATATGTGTTCACTTTTTGTGCTGCATGAGTGAGCAACAACACTTTAAGCAAATATAAATGGTCGGGAATGCATCTTTATTAGCACAAATCAGGTACAGCTTTGTTGCATGTTGGTTTGGAACATTATAAGCCTGCCTCTGCTCCACCTCTTTGCCCATCTTCAGTTTGATTGGAATTGGAACTAAGACTGAGACAGCATTTCCAAAGGGGGGGTCAATTTAATAGTGGAAAATAAATACTGAAAGTAGAAAAATACAAAGGCAAAAAACAAACAGAAAATGACAGGGCAGTCATACCCAAAGTCTGGGTCCTGACCCATAGGTGGGTCGCCAGAGATTTTTTTTGGGTCACCAGATTTGTTTCCAGAATGTTTACATGAAATTAATGCTTTCCCTAACCAGAAGAAATCTCCCCCTCAACGATTTGTTTACTGATGATTGGCTCCTCCAACTGTCATATCTGTATGTATTTTGCTTCTTATCTCTTTCACAACCACATAAAAATAGAATAGAATAGAATAGAATAGAATAGAATAGAATAGAATAGAATAGAATAGAATAGAATAGAATAGAAGTTTCTTTCTTGTCTGTCATGACTGACAGAAACTTGACTCTAACAGGCTCATTAAAACAAATACAAATTGGAGTTCTCACAAAATTGAAGACAAAATACAGAAACAGACTGGATGCTGCGCTCAACACAAGTGTTTTTCTCTCATCTTGTACACGTGGCTGGGATACAATTCTGAAAAGCAAGCAGGCTAACACGTCATAGTAAAAATTTGTCTCTTAGGCCTTTTAGCTAGTACCAAAGAAGTATGATGACGCAGAAACATGATTAAAAAACCTTTGTTTATTTTTGCACATTTATCCTGTCAGTGGATTTACTGATTGGACATATTTTGGATTTTTTAGATTGGTTCGCCGTGGCTTATTCCTCCACAACAGTGGGTCACCTGAACAAAAGTTTTGGAAACACTGCTTTAGGGTGACCTCATTCAAACTATTTCCATATGGTTTTTTTTAACCAAGTTAGCAATCAGTGTCCGTTTAGAGCACACACACAAGTTGATTACTTTGAATATGACGCGAGACTGAGGACAATGTATTATCACAATGTTGGCCATAAATGAAAATCCTGGACACTTTGAAAACCTGACCCTGTGCTAGTGAGGCATTTAAAGAGATGATCACCATCATATCTTTTTGAAAGCAATCCATCTACCCATCATTCAAACCCCATAAATTTCTTTATCATGACAGCAGTGAAGCAGCCAACAGATTGCCAAACACAGTTGGATGAATCATCTTGGAACCATGAATACCTGTAAAAGTTTTAGTCCCAACCTATAAAGCTCTGCTCTGATATTTAACTTGAATAAGTGCGAGCTCTGACTTGTGAGTGGCCCTAAATGAAAGGTCAGGTTTCACAAAAGAGATGGGCTATCCTCAAAGGGTCATGAATGGACTTCTTAACAGTCCATTTCATCAAAAACAAAGCAGTGAATCTTCCTGTGCTGCCATCCCTCGAGAAGGAAACTCGAATGAAACCATTTCAAAAACAATATCTCATCCAAAAACAATGTCCTGGTTGCCTTGGATAACTTAAGGAACATGCTGTCGACAATTTTCATTGGAGCAATTTCTTCATCACAGAAGATGTAAATTGCACACAAAGGGGTCTGTAAATGACCCAGCTCAAGCTGCAGATTGTCTGAGATACAGTTGGGACCTCAAGTTTACTTTTATCTTGTATATGAAGTCATTTATAGATGAACATTTAAGAAACAGCAAAACTTCTCCATCGTAAAACATTACAGGGAGTAATTGGGGACATGTTTCTTTTTAATTTTAGGGAAATGACCCTTAAGTGTTCAAGAATGCATTTTCTCCCGTGATAAGTGGATTAACCTTCTGTTGCACCAACAAATGGATCAGGTCACCTTCTTCATGGGAACATAATTCCTTCCTTACAATTACAGCTATCCTGATTCGCCTCAGTCCATCATTATCACTCGCCAGAACGCCGAGCAGATACGTTCCCCCTCTCCTCTGTAATTGTAACCAGGAACAAATGTGTCTATTGGCTCGATAATTAAGATATCAAGTGATACGAGTCCGGTGATTTTCTCAGCACTCTTCCCTACTTTCATTTAGACACAAACAAAACAGAATTAAACTACATCCCCAATGTGCTTCAGTGCAGCGTGTGACAGGGCTGCTATCAATGAAATTGGCAGCATGAGATGGAGTGTATCAAGACCTCTGGATTGAGCTGTGTCGCAGAGAGCTGTAAGAAGAGCTCTGTGGACAGGCGGCTGATAGGGGCCTCTATACATGAGGCTGATTAGGATGCAAGGATCTTTGGTTCTTCCTCTGGAGTTGAAGGCTTTAATCCACTTGGTAATCTCTTTATAACCTCAAATTTGGATGGATTTTTTTGTTTTTCTGCTGTCTCAAAAGTCATAAAGTAGCTAAGTGTGAGAGATGGATTTACAGCACATGAGGGAGGAGAGCTCGAAAGAAAGAACATGATGGTACAAGAGAGTAAGACACAGAGAAAACAGAAAAACAATTAAATTGGAGATTTATCTTTTTTCAGCCACTTGGATCATGTTTTTTTCTGTGCTGCATAAGAACTATAAGTGCTTTCTCTTGTTGCAATGCATTATCATAATCCCATTCCTCATTGTAATCGACATTCAACAGGGAAAAAGACAAACAGTTCCCCTTATTTGAATTCTCCTCGATTTTTTAGAATAGCCACTCATTAGCTGGATCTTTTTTTTTTTTACTTTTACCTCAAGAGACCCTTTTTTCCAGTCTTGGTGTTTAACAAGCAAAGTCTGATCCCTGCCCAGAAAAGTCATAAATATTATTGTTCGATAATCCACTTTGCTTTATTGCAATGCACAGGCCATTGCCTCTTAAACGTCAAATAAAATCCCATCTCCACAGCAGGGGAAAGCTGAATTTGTCTTCCACATGCCGTTTGCTCAAACCGAGCACATTAATAAGAAAATCTATTTATTGGAACAAGATGGATGCCGTTCTATTTTTTACTCCTGCTGCAACATATGATGGGTTTTTTGTCAGTGGCCCTGTCTCTGAGCTTATGATTGATTACCAAGTATAGGCTACTATCCCTGAAGTCCTGCACAAAGATTTTATGATTTCAGTCTCATGGTTACAGCTCTCGATGAAATCCCATTGAAACTCTGATGCAGTGCATAATTTTATTAATGTAAGGGTTGCTCCTCGCCTGAGGTACATTTGCAGATTGATGGATGGACACATGAGTGGTGAGAAACTGCAAGAGCCCTGAGGTTACCAGATTTCATGACTCCATCACAATACCTGAAACATTAAGGTGAAAAGATAGATTCTCTGGAGTTACGGCTTTAACTCTGCCCAAAGTATTACATGATGCTTCATATCTTCCAGCCGTCTCTGAATGCAGGGGAATATTACCTTGAAAACAGGAGATTCACCAAAATAAAAAGGGGATTTTGACATTCTGAAAAGTGATAAAATCTCCATAATTCTTCCTACAGCTGGAGAACTTCATCCAGGAGAATGTGCGCTCGGGGATGGAAGAAATAAAGAGAACTGCGGTACACACCCAGACAGCTGCCATGCTAGAAATGGGAACCAACCTCCTCAGCCAATCGGCCGAGCAGACCCGCAAACTGACAGACGTTGAGACCCAGGTGAGCCAATCAGGAAACGTCTGAGCAAACCACAGAGAGATTGTTCGCAGCCAATCCAAATGAACAACTGCTGGGGTCAAATCCATGTTAAAAACAAACGATGTCACTCGCAATTCACTTGGCGTGTAGCTAATTAAATATGAATCAGATGTAACCTGCAGCGAAGCCGTGCCCAAAGGTGGTGGCGACTGCTTAAAAACAGCTGCTGTTTGGTTCTACAGGCTGTGATTGACACAAAGAGTTGAGCTGGGTGTCTGACAACACGCCAATTAAAACACAAAAACTCAGTAGCACAACACAGATGTGTCTTCAATCATGCCACAGCGGTGTTATCACAGACTGGGCTGTTTATGGTCCTCATGCTTTCTTTTTGTTTTATCAAAGCCAATATGAAACCACAACCTGTGCAAATATCAGAGCCGCTTTGTTCAGCTTTTTGTTACATTGGAAACTTCAAAAACATGTCACAGGTGCTTATGAGATAATTGCTGTTCTTGTTTTCCCTGTAAGATCAAAGAACAGGCATTTACAAGTCATGTGATGAGCTGTCTCACATTGTTAATCCACAGCAGATTGTTTAAAATGTTTAATCTTTACATCAAAACACAACACCACAACAAATTAACACTTTAACTTGTTTATACTCCAAAACAGTTCTTCTGTTGTTGTATTTTTCATGAATTTTTAGGTGTTGAATCAGACGAGCCGCCTGGAGATCCAACTGCTTGAGTACTCGCTCTTCACTAACCGCCTGGAGAAACATATTCTCCTCCAGACTCAGGAGATCTCACGGCTCAGTGACAAAAACAGGTGAGCAAATATTCTTGATAAGAGCATTCAGGCAACTTGATGTCATAAACTGTTAGATCCATAAGGACTGAGGCGTGTCTGGACCTGTGGCTGTGGTGGCCTGTATGGGGCTCTGACTGATGTTGTAATTGCGTACAAATAAATCAATACCAGTCAATTACCCTGTCTGTTCCCAATTATCATTTCTAGTTTAGCTACTATATGTTTGTAGCCTTCCAAGGTTAAGCGTCAATGTCCACTGATTGTGTTTTGTGCCAGTATGATTACAACTTAAGAAAGACAAATGTCCTAAACTGCGGCTGTTTTGTCGCTTCACTCACAACACTTTCGGTAGCTGCTGGTCCAGCTTTTGGAGCAGTGCTACACTTGAATTCCTCACCCTCACTACCAAATCGCTGACCTATAAAATTCGAGAAGAGATGTCTGTTATCAACACGATGGTGGAGGAGAAACTAACCACTCTTTTTTTCTGTCTCTTTTTCTTTTTTTCTGAAGGGTACTTTTTAAAAGTCTAGGGCTGCTACTTATGCTAACAAAGGGAAGCAGAACATTTTTTAAGTTGAGGAATACAAAATGTCAATGAGAATTGCAAAAAACTCAAAGGTAGAGTATGCAGGATTTTCCTAAACAATAAGATCATTCTGCTTAGTCATCACTTCTGGGCCTCTACACATGTGCGTCAGTGTTTGTGTCTGCCTTGAACCCTCTCCTCAGCCTCTATGCTTGGTTGTATCTGGACGTTTCTGTGCAGGCAGTAAGCGTGGTTACCTTTGCCTTTCACAGCACGCCCAGTGCGTGTTGATTAGCGAGTAGAAGATGCTATCCAGGGCAGCTATGACAGTGGACATAGCATGGAGCAAAAAAAAAAAAAAAAAACAACGTAAAATAAAACACCAAACAGATAAAGCTTTTTTTCCAAACAATATTGTAGCTTGTCTAAACTTTCCCTCTCGTCTTGGCACTTGGAGAGCAGCTTGGGGCGAGTGACACGAGTTGGTTCTTTGCTAACCAGGTATGCGTCAAATACTTGTGATTAGTTTGTGCTAACATGCCAAGTCAGGTGCACAGCTCTCAAGTCTCCCCCACGTAGAAATGTGATGCTTACAGGTGGTTACTCTACTAATAATATGTTCTTGTAGCTTTGGTCAGAGGCGGTGGGTGTGTGCTGCCGCTGGCACTGAGCCAAGAAGGAGGAGTCCAGTTTGAATGTTGTGTTTCCTAACAAGTAATGAAAATTCCTGCAGACCCTACCTTTAGGGGTGCTTTTAGGACTCAGTAGGACTTGTAGATGAGATAAGGCAATTAGGAGTTATGGCTGCACAGTGGTGCAGTGATTAGTGCTGTGGTCTCACAGCAAGAAGATCACATGTGTCAATCCCAATTTGGGCAAGGTGGACCTTTCTGTGTAGAGTTTGCATGTCCTCCCTGTGCATGTGGGTTCCCCACTGGTACCCTGGCTGCAGTAATAGGTAACCTATCTTTCATTTTAGTGTCTGGTTTCTTAACAAACAAAGCTGACAGGGTTCCCTATGAATATTACCAAACCGAGTGATGGCACTATTCAAGAAGCTGTTATTTTTTAATTACCAGGGTTAATGGGGTTAGGGACATTAATAGACCAGGTGCATGTGTGTACATGTGTGTAAAGGATTTCTCTTTTTTTTTTTTTTTGAGTCTTTTATTCTTTCTCTTCTCACTTATGCTAAATGAGCGAGTGTAAATGTCACAGGCAGCGTATGATGCATCTCTTCCTGTGCGCCGTAAGCTGTTTCCTCAGGAAAACACTTCTTGACTTTGTGTGGCAAAATATGAAGGACTCCAACAAGTGTAATCTAATGACATTGTACAGAACTGATCTCTGATCTGAAAAAATAAAACAGCCCACTTAGCAACAACATAATGTGTATTGTGTTAGTTTGAGCGTGTGTTTGCCTGTGAATGGGCTGTGCGTTTAAGGCGGGGTTTCCCTTTTCTCTCTCGAGGAACATGAGGTCAGATCAGGGCCAGCAGGGTTTAAAGACAAAGCGCTGGGTGGTGTGAAAGTCAACGGGTGTTTTCTCTCTAATTTTTTATCACTCCATTCATCTGTACAGAGTGTGACTGAGAGAGCAGGGTGCCCCAGCCCCAACACCTGTTGCACATCTGGCTCTGCTTGATCCTGCTCTGACCTTTGACCCTCGTCCTTCAAGCCTGTGACAGGGCTCTGACATGTAAATAAATGGATTCATCTTCACAGGGGTAAACACTGATGGGATGCGTGATATTAGAAAGGTCATAGTAGATTTGAAGCCAGGCAACTGTGGAATAAAGGGGAAAAAAGGGCTGCGGTGGATGTGGCGGGCTTCTGCTTCTGATGCTCAAGGGCATGAGGCCGGCGTTTTGAACTGCTGCCAAGTAAAAGGAGCAGAGGGACGCGTTTGTTTTCACAGGCATTACATGTAAAATAGTGTTGGCAGAAAGTGCAGCATTTCATGGGGGGAGAACTTGAACAGACCAGGAATAATATGTATTACAATAATAATAAATAGCACAAAATCATAACCATAACGGTATAATTGTCCAGTTTGCAATTTGATCCAAACAGACGTGTTTGTTTTGTCAAAACCCTTAACCGTTCAAATATTTCTGTGCTGGTTAACTGCTCTACACCACACTTTGTTCGCCATTTGTAATGTACAAAGAGAACAATTTGTTAGCTCTTTTCGCCACTTTATATTGAGTGTCCTCTCACAAATCAGATATGAAAATTTAAGTGATGCCATAATGGTTTGGACTGATTCAGCTTTCCCTCCAGGCCTCCTGCAGAGCTGCAGCCTGGAGTAGGAGATTGAGGAAACACGTTCAAATCAGGAGCCGCGTGTGCACGGCGCTGAAAAGTAGCTTGTTCAATCTGGGTGGCTTGATTGTTTCAATAAATAACTGCTGCAGAGTCGTTAGTCAAAGCCATAAAGATCAGGCTGCTGGGATTTATGATCTTCATTTGGAGGTGGGGGTGTGGCTCCAGTGCAGACACACACAAACACACGCACACAGATACACACACACACACTTATGTTGTCAGATTGCTGCCGCGTGGAGATGATGAAGGGGCTTAGCATGCAGGCCCATCTGCGAAGGCCGTTGCTGTACAGGTGTTTATAAAATGTTCGCCAAATGAGACAGACGCGCCGGTGTCTATTATTTAATGTCATGCAAATGTGTGAGTTTGTGCAACCTCTGCTGCGAGCAGTAAATCCTGGATGGATGAATTCACCAACTCCATGTTTCCCTTTTTTTTACCCTTCTCTGTTCAATTTTTCAATCCATGGCTAAATATTGTTAGCAGTTTCATAAATGGTACATGGACAAATACTTTAAAGTGTCTTTTCCTTCTTTCTAGTCGGTTGAAACTCTCACACTCTTTAATCCCATTCACCTATTGTCACCTCATCCATACACTCTGACATGTTAGGAGAAAGCTATAGCAGAGGGGGCATCAGTATTATCCAATTCCATTTTATACCCATTCACACTGGGAGTAATAAGGAGTTCAATGTCCAGCACAAGGACACTTTGACATGCAGACTACAGGAGATGGGCTCAAACTGCCAACCTTGCAATTAAGAGACAACAGCTGAGCCACAACTGCCGATAATAAATCATGGCACTACAACCACTAGAAGTCAAGGGAGTTTTTGATAAAAGTGTCAGAGAGCATCTTGTTTTATTTTTCTGGTCAAAATGTTAATAACCAAATATTTTATCAGTGTATAGATTCATGCTTTTTTAACCCCCCACACTCCTGTCTAAAACACTGTAGAAGTACAGCATAGTTGTAATTCCTCTTTTACTCCTTTAATCAGCAGCTTTCTTTAATCAAAAGAAGAAAATGATTAAAAAATGCTTTTGGAAAAAAAAAGGGGAAAAACAATATTTCTATTTTGATATCAAGATATTATGCTTTAATACACCGAAACCTTCTCCACCCACCACTCTGGACTATGGGGGACCAGGCAATTTTGTGCTGCTGCACCACGTCTGTGGAACTGCTCAGTCACCTCAGGACCCCACAGACTGTGGATGCTTTTAAGAAACACTAAAAACATTCCTCTTATAAGAGGCTTTTGACTTACAAAAGTGCATTTAAAAAAATTAAAAAATAAAATAATAATGATATATATATATATATTCTTTAACTTTTCCTGTAGTACTTGGAGATTTCTATGAAATGAAAAGTACGGTTTAATTAAAAAAATTTAAAAAAAACAAACAAAAACCAAATTAATTAATTAATTAATTAATTAATTAATTAATAAATAATAATAATAATAATAATAATAATAATAATAATAATAATAATAATAATAATAATAATAATAATATCTGCTACATGTAAAATATAGCTCAATGCGTATGGGAATTAAAACTATCCTAATTCTTCAGTTTTGAAGATCAAATCTAAATTAAAAACTTAAATTTTTCAACTGACCCACTCAAATCACTTTATATTCTTCCTGCAAACTCACTAAACATAAAAACATCAGTGCACATTTCAGCATGTGGGTCATGAGGAGGCAGCAGGTTAAGAGTACACATTTTCAAAATCAGAGACCCTTTAGAGCAGGGGTCACCAACTTGGTGCCCGGAATAACTACCTAAGGTGCCCACGAGGCATGTTCCACAAAACAGCACTGGTCATATTGGAGCTCCTTCCTACCATCATTGTTCTGTAAATCATTAATAATAATTGTAAAATAATTACGATTGACCTATTAGCAGTTTCTTCACATAGTTTTACCACTGCTACTATGATTTATGTTATTAAAAAGTGATCTGTGCAATTTTGTTGAGAACGTTCTTATCAGACAAGTAGCCCTTCGTGCCACTCACTTCCTGTGAGGTAGCCCTTAGTCTCAAAAAGGTTGGTGACCCCTGCTTTAGAGCCTTTACTTTACTTGCCTATCATTATGGGAAATACAGTATTTGCTGCCAGAATTGTTAGAAATGGATAAGAGCCATTGTAGGTATTGGAAAAAAGCTAACAACTAGTGATAAGACAAACACTTTCACAACCATCTTATATGAGTAACTCACTTTTTGTAATTGCAAATTGTCCAAATATTGGCATTGGAGTCATTACACTTTAAAGCATGCCAATAGGAAAGTATTGTATTCTTATTTCAAATCTTTGGCTAAACCTTTCATTCTTTTGGCATATTTCATCTTTTTTTCTTTCTAGATTTCTACACTGATTTCTGCACTGTGATGATGTTTTGGGTGAATAAGCCAGAAACAGTCTCTTTTTTTTTCTTGCTTTGTGTTTGTTGTAGTTTCCTGGAACAGAGGCTCATAGCACTAGAGGCTCGGTATGGGAGGGAGCTGCAGGGCTTACAGAGCGAAAAGCAGCAGCTTCAAGAGCTTCTGGAGAGGCAGAGTCGGCTGGTCAGTCAGCTGCAGGGTGAATTGGGCAGCTCCATGCTCAACAGCACCCTGCTGCAGAGACAGCAGGCTGCACTCACAGACACTGTTCAGCAGCTGCTGGCTATGGTCAACCACTGCAACGGTAGGACACTTACCACTCTCACAGTACTACTTTTTTTCAATGAAACCACCACTGACATTGAGTGCACTGTCATATTTTATGCACTGTTGCACACTGTAATAGATTATAACAGGTGATGAAAAAAACTCCTCAGAGAGGAAAAAAAGGATTTATAGTTTCAGTAACCATCAAAACTTCAGCATTACTGCAGAATTTTAAGTAATGAGTCTGAGAGTTGTGTTTTAGGCTGTACACGTATCATTTTTCATGACTCACCTAGAGCAGCTTGTAACTCAAATCTCAGAGTCACCAAATAGATGTGTCTCACAGACACTGCAAGCTTTGGAAAAAGCTTAACATTACAAGAGAACTTGCATATGGAGCAGAGATTAGTGTGCACAACCCATGAGGTTGCCATCTGTAAATAAATGTCTCCTTGTTTTTGCAGAAAACTCCAATTTACCAAAAGGGGAGCCGATAAATTTCAGAGACTGTGCTGACATCCTGCGATCTGGAGTGACAGAGAGTGGAATATACAGTATACGCCTTGCTAACTCCACACAGACTGTCAAGGTAGTAAAGTTTTTAAGGCCATTGACCTTTTCCTGCAAATATCACCAAACTGACTGGGACATGGACCCCTTAGTCATCCAAACCGTTTTTCCATCAGCATTTAACACTGCACTTATTTAACTTTTGACACACCTGAATAGCTTTAATCTCACCGGTTTATGAACTTTTTATTATGAGCTCAAGAGAATATAACCAACAAGTGACCTCAGAAGTGTCCCTGTTGGTTGATGTGCAATGAACTCTTGATCCTGTAATGATATGCATGTAAGTACAAACCATAGACTGAATATAGAATCAAAAGTGTGGCTTTGCCATTTCTAATTGTATGGTTTAAAGCCAAAATACCCCCATCAGAGTGGCCGCCATTGTGCAACCAGCGTCTGCACAGTACAGACTATGATGGATTTCTTGGCACCCCCTCCAGAAGTATTTTACCATCCCCCAAAAAACTACACAATAATGGCAGTTGTGAGTCATCGTTAAGCGTGACATAAAGCCTTGTTCACTCTAAATTGCCTGTAGGTGTGATGGTTGTCTTTCTGTGTGTCAGCCCTGTGATTGACTGGCGACCAGTCCAGGGTGTACCCGACTCTCACCCTAAGAGAGCTGGAATAGGCTCCAGCCACTTGTGACCCTGCGCAGCATAAGCAGAATGGAAAATGAATGAATGAATGTCAAAGCCTTGTTTTTAGCATCTTAAAACTAATAAAAAATAAATAATAAAATAAAATAAAATAAACTTTCCAGGAAAAGAGGACTTGAACGCAATGCAGCCAAATGGTTTCTTCAACCCCACCACAGCAATCGAATGTGAGAAACATTTTTACGAGGTGTATTTACCTTTTTAAAGTTTGACCACAGCCCATCTTGAATGACTGGGGGGTCAGATTTTTAAACCTATACTGCAGCCAGTCACCAGGGGGAGCAGTTTTTGTAGCAACCTTATTTCAAGCAGAGCAAGATAAGGTCCATATTTTCTACAGTCTACGCTAATCGCAGGCCATATGATGATGTACTAAGGAACTAGGAACTAGGAAAAGAGGTAAATACAAGACCTTAAAATGTCCTCTTTAGTGTTGCTGGTCTTCATTTGGTGAATAGATTAGGTAAACAAGTAAGGCCACACTTACACAGATACTCCCGCAAAGAATCTTCCTTTGTGTTTCAAAAAGCCACCCACAAATACATGAGGATGGCGTAAAAACCAGCCGCATTCATACGACTCCAAGAGGACAAGTCACAACGATGTAGTGGCCATGCCAGGCCAGTAGTTGGTGATGTGGATATGTTCATATATGCTAATCAGCCATCATTCTTGTGGTTGTTCTTTCTTTTTCTGCCACTTTATTCTATAAGATGGTTGGCAATCCAACCTTGACGCACATTACCGCCACCAACTGGACCAGGATGGCTTAACTGGAAGTTGTGGCTGCGTGCGCAACCTTCACTTAAAACTGCAAGTGCGCGTGCGGTGACATCAGCGTTTCACCCTGAAACACTCTGCTCTGTGTTTATAAGAGGCTGGATGGAGGAGCGTTTTGAAAACTCTCCACTCTGGGGAGCGTTTTCAAAAGTTTCCGTTTTCGGACAAAATGCAATGCAGTTTAATCAGATTTAACCGCTTTTGGCATTGTGTAAACGCAGCCTAAATGAACACACACTTTGGATAATGACACCAGGAAGCAAAAACCAACAAAAGACCTAAAGAAATCTTCACTTTTGGCCCGCTGGCCCAAGAAGTCCCCTGTTTGATATATCTAAATCTAACATACATACACGAAACAAAGAAGGAAAGGGACAATTAAAAGATCTCAAAAATGTTGCGTTTGATTTGCTGGTGCCCCTGATTGATGAATGTTCAGTCCTCTTTGTGATGTGTATTCAAGCACACACACACACACACACTCACACACACAACCTCACACACACGATGTTGACATAATGGCATCTATTTTATTTATACTTCAAAGCACTAGCGAGATAACTGTGATTAAATGATAATTTGCTGTATCTGTTTGAGTAAAGAGGTTGATAGAGGAAAAACATGCAAGGTTACTGAGAGCTGGAACAATAATGAGCACCAGGAGCATTTCAGCCCTGAGGCTTTATGCTGAGTGAGTGAGTGAGTGAGTGGGCACTGCTGATTGCAAAGTCAGAATAGCTCAGGAGGTACCTCTTGTGACCTGAAGCAGATAGCGCTTGCTAAGTGAACCATGAGATTCACCAACAGACTTCCTTTTCTTTGAATCACAGCTAGAAATCTTGGCTGGACTCTCCACTCTTAAAGCTTCCACAGAAAGGGAGACGGGAGTGAAATAGTTTTCATGTTACTCATTATTTTCAGTCTAGTTTGCTCATTGGCACCAGCTCTTGCTGCCTCTGTTTTCCCCCGCTCTTCCTCTCCATTTCCTGTGTGCAAGTCAGCCAGGTGTTGGGCACTGGTGCCATGTGTTTCCTGCCAACTGGGGCCGATGTACTATTGCACTGATGCAAGTTAGTATTCCCCAAATCATCGCTGCTTTCAATCTATGCCATCTAAATTCCAAGGTGGCTGGCATTCTGGGTGGCTGCAAGAAAGTGGGGCAGATACAAATTGCCCTACATTTTCCAAGCAGAGAGTGGGATTCCTCAGTTGGACAGGAGACAGAAAGTGTTACGTGTGGAATGCCGATTGGATAAATCCTCCTGTCTAACTTTTGATCTCGGAGGTTTTGAAAATTTATGATGTTTACCCATCAAATAATTTATACTCAGGATTAGACCTTTTTTCAAATTTTTATAAATTTATTGCTTACTTCTCCTACATGGCACATTAAATCAGAAACAGTAAGCCTTTTCCCAGAACAGATATTGAGTTAATAATTTTGTCCTTTGACAGCTTTTCATAAAAAGACAACATAATATTTTCATAAAAAACTGCACATCCTGCTGTCTAAATTTTCTGAATTTCTTCATTAGGCTGTCATGAATTTCCCTTTTATAATCATTGTTCTTCCAAACAATACTGATGCAAAAGAAATAAAAAGAAGAAAAAAGAAAGATTAAGTGAAATATGTATCTGGTTTGAATCAAAGCAACAACCACAAAATTACTTAAATTGAGAACTCTATTTCAAGACCCTTTTTCTATTATTTGGTTTCCCTTTAAAGCTAAAGCACAGGCTTAATGTGTTAAAGGATAACCACAGCATACTGCCAGCCAACCCTGCTCTTTGAGGAAAAAGACCTGAGTGCCTTTTGACCTTGATTCAGCTTTACTATTCTGGGAAATGTCTCTTTTTATTTCAAGCAGAAGAAAGCCATCTGGGCTGTCACGTAAGAGATATCTGTTGAGATGCTGGACCAAAGCTTTGCCACTCGGCTCTCAAACAGGTCAGGGCAGTTGTTATGTGGACAACATTCAAGGAACTGACCACAAAAATCAATTTTGGCTTATCAGTAATCATCCTGATTGTTGGTTTTAGAGAACGTCGTGAAGTCTGAAACACCTCAGACAATATCTATAATCTGAGGTGACAACATTGCATTGAAATATAGTGCCTCGGAAAAAAAATAACACCCTTTATACTTGAAGTATGCTGACTGAATAGATTGTTCGTTTGAGGATATAAAAAGCCCCCGATCTTAACATCAATGGAGGAAATTCACACACTGATTTCATCAGAGTTCCCAAGTGAAGCTGGAATAAGCCCCGTTAAACACCTTGAATATCCATAACAAATCCCTGAGCAAGTTTAAATTTCCAATTCTGTCACTAGACAAATGAGTGTACTTTGTTTCTGTTTGTTCATCCAAATACATCTACAGAGGCAAAATATGCCGCCAAGTAAAAAGTAAACAGTGTGTTACCAAAAACACGGATACTTCCCATGCAAACCCAAAGGGTCATGAGAACAAAGTGATGTGTTCGTTTTCCACCCCCTGGGTCATATCATTACATGATGGATGGAGTATCCGGCATTTACAAGAATTCCTTCAAAAAATGGCAAAACTAAAGTGCCTTAATTACTCATGTCATTTCAGGCCATGTTTTACTCACATGGAAATGTAACATCTTGGTTAAGTGTCAAAATGCAAAAAGGGATTAATGTTCAGCCTCAAAGGTCAAACCGGAACATAAGGAATAGCATGAGAATAATGAAAAAAAAAAAAAAGCTTGCACCTCTGTCTGACCTTAAAGGTCCCATATTATGCTCCTTTTCTGCAGTTTAATATGGATCATTGATGTCTTCATGAAATGGTAGTAAAATGTTTTGGTCCAAAAAGCCAATAAATCAAGCACAGCAGCATTGTTTCCAGGCTCTCATAGCCCCTCTGTTCAGAACGCTCTGATTTAGTGGGCGTGTCCTTCATATGTAAATGAGCCACTACTGATGCCGCCCCGCTCTTCCGCATCACTGAGAGCGGCGCCTTGTAACCATGACTACCGAGCTCCAAGTGCACAATGTTTAGAAAACAGTTTACGTAGGGGAGGGTAGTGGGCGGGGAGGAGGTTCAGTGGTATCCGCTTTGGTGGACCAATCAGGTCAGACTTGCTCCTGATTGGTCCAAAAAGGGAATCGCTTGGCAAATCCCCAAAATCAAAACACCTCGTTTTAGGTCATGATTTTACATTCACAAGCACTACTAAGTTCAGGTTTTGTCATTAAATATCACATTTTTGGGGCTGGGAGGAAAGCCAAAGACCCACAAACTTCACTTAAAGACTTAATAAAGTGATTTTTGCATCATATGGGTCCTTTAAGGTTATATATTATAAAGTTTCTACTAACCCACAAAATTTGGAATAAGCCTTCATCTGAAGAACCTTCTCTGGTGCTTGATTCATGGTATATTTTGTCCAAAGCACAACACAGATATTGTCCAGTATCAGGGTACAGTATCAGTCGATGGAAAAAGGGATATAGTATGACCAAAGAGTGCAGAAACAATGGCTAAAGTAATGACATTGAGCTAAGTACAGATGTAACAGCAACCAGAAGAGCAACTGGGCCCCATCCATTTCCAAGCAAGATCCTGTCCTGCAATCAGGACAACTCACTAACTATTCATTATTCCTTGTATAATATCGACATATTTGCATGGCTTAGTCAATCTAGCACTATGAATCCCAAATTAAAGCTGCACTAAACAATATTTCTAAACATAGATTTTTTTTTTTTTTTTTTTTTTTTTCATCCTGCCCGGACAAAATCTAAAACTGTTGTTGCCTGGTTGTTCATAGGATGACAGAAGGGCCTTAACATTTGATAACTGAAAACAAATTAATACACTATTTCTCATCAGAACTCTGTATCTAAAATGTTACGGCCAAACGCAAATGTGAAAATGTTATTATATGCCAATTCTGTCAACAGAACTTGGTTTTCTGCCACCAAGTGAGGAAAACAATGATGTATTACTGCTTAAAGGCTAAAACAGGAAGCATCTGATACACAGCTGAGTAAAGAATCAAAAGAAAATGACCAAATGATGTCAGTTTTGGATTCACAGAGCTATTGGCTGCTGACACGTTAGTCATTGTTTTGAAATTCACTAAGTTTGTCATAAAGCTTTTCCAACGCTGTCGTAATGTACCTGTATTTCCACAGGTGTTCTGTGACATGAAGACTCGAGGTGGAGGGTGGACAGTGCTGCAGCATCGAAGGAACGGCTCAGTTGACTTCCACCGTGGGTGGAGAGATTACAAAGTGGTGAGTATCTCAAAGGGTTGGGTGAGGGTGCGTCATGATCATTCATAGTGTTTCAGTCTCTGTGCTACAAATCAGTGCTGAGCAACTGAGCAGGAGGTTCCAATAACGATCCACGGGTGGTTTGGCACGGAGAGGCGTGGGATACTGGTCAGCCTTTGATCCCAGGTGACCTGTGGTTGTTGTATTTGGCCACCCTTGTGTTTTCTCCAACCCCCCATGTTATTGCACCTGCTCTTGTTCCCTCTCCCTGTACTCCCACACACTCACATACACACTCTCCACAAACACACACGTCCCGCACGCTATTGACTTATTGGAAACCTCTGCAAGACCTAGAAGCTTTCTTAGGTAGTGAAATGTGTGAGTAACAGCCGTTCAAAAACAAACAGGATGTTATAAAACAGAACACAAGAGACAACAATTTTTTTTCCACAAACCCAAATGTGTTTCAACACCTCTAGCTCTTGTTGTGTTTTGGACTAGCAAGAAGAGGCTTTTTCTACCCTCATTACAAAGTTTTTTAAATGGAACAAAAGTTGGTGCGCACAGTTAAAAAAAAACAAAAAACAGACAAGCATATGCCAACAGACCTTTTCAACTGTGTTAAATTGCACACAGAACAAATGAGTGAGGCTGGTTTGTGATTGAGCGGAGTAGCAATTTGTCTCACGCCCACGCCAACAAATCAATTGCCACGGCTTGGGTTGGAAACAAAATGCAGAGAGGGCCATGACTGCAAACAGAACGAGGGAGCAAAAGGCTTAAAAACCTCTTTTAAGGACAATAATTCTACAAGAGTGTGATGAATATTTGGTCACTGTTGGGTGTGGGAAGCCCTGTAGCTAGCAGATCATGTATACAGCATACTGGAGTGCGACGCTGCCCAAATGCACACTCAGTGTCATGTGTTGAGAGTTGATCAAGTGTTAAACTCAGATCTGGTGGTTCATGAAAAATGCTACAAGGCAAGTCTCTTTAAATTCACTTAAACTTTTGACCAATAACAGAGTCTTTCAGTTAGACAAAGTGACAGAGAACTCAGAAGTTAACAAGCAGAGATGGCTCTTTTTCAATGAGCACAGGCTGAAAACATTGGCAGGCGTGGAGCTTTGTTGTTCACAGCTCAGCCTGAAAATATAAACATACAGGTGGTATGTTTTCAATTTTCTTATTCTTTACCAGCTCTTAACATAATGCACTCATCTATTCATATGACCTTGTTACATTGTGAGATTATTCCATATGTTTTGGCTTTTGTCACGCTATTAACAGTTTGTATGCTAGCCATGTTTTGTCCCTGAGCTTGTGCGTTCCTTTGAATAGGGCTTAATTCCCTTTGCTGATATTTTCCACGTTTTTTATGCCAGTATGGCACACAATATCTATCTTGTTGAAACAATTATGCGTCCTTGGAAAGGTAAGGTGTAGAACTGTCATTTAGCATTGAATCCTGCCTCTGACCTTTTCTTTTACAAAACTGTTTCTTTTTTGTATTCTGATGGTTTATGCTACACAATTGGCTGAAACAAAAAACAGACATTTCTTGTCTTGAAGACCTCGAAGTCTCTGAAAATGTAAATCATAGGATTCCATAAGACTATGTTTTCTAAGTTATTGCAATTAACTGAATGAAGTTAATGCTAAAGCTAAAGGTTACTTTAGTTAGCCAAGTTAGCTAACATTATAAAAATAACAAACTGAGAGAACAAGGTTTTGGGGGGAAAAAGTTGATGTAAAACAAATCTAAATGACCCAGTCAAAGTCATGGCTATCTGTTAGCATTACTTGATGTTTATTAAGCTAATGCTAGGTCGTTCTTTTAAAGGTGATACTCATGTTTTAAAACAGAAACAAGCTGCAACCTCATTATGTAACACAGAGGATAACACTACACATTTTAAACTCTCTACTCCATGAAAACCAGATAGCTTAACAGCTAGCTAGCTTGGCTAACTCAAAGCTTAAAACTCTGATCTTGCTCTTGGTTTCTGAGAAGACAGACAGATTTTCCTGTCTTGTGAGGGACAGAAAATGTGAGGGGAATGAGAGGTGAAATGACTTTCACATGGGACCAGGCATTGAGCAGACTGGCCACTCTACCATGAGCCAAACCAGTCTTCCATTTAGTGTTTTTATAAAGGTTTTAAAGTCTCACTTTATATTCTCATATTGTAAGTTTTTAAGCACCTCTTGGCCCAGTTTCACCTCATCAAAGCATTTGCTTCATCCACCACCTAGTTGTGGGAGTACACTGTATATATATCCTCTCAGTTACGATCATTATAAAGTGTTTTTGCACTGCCATGATTTGAATTAAATTCTTTAGTAGCAAAAGTATCAAGAGTTTTTAAAGTTAATAAGCCCACAAGGCAAGTTGCAGGTATAATAGATCACTGGAGGAAAATTTGGTGAAAATGAAATTCTCAGTTGACTGACTGGTGCTTTGGGAGTGGATTACTTTGCTTCAGTTTCACTTAGTGGACTGTCTTAGGCCATCAGAATGATGAATGTGACTCCTCAAAATTGAGGTCCATTTCCATATTAACTTGGAAAAAAAGACAGAGAGCCACTTGGCAGCTCCCTGGTAAAATCAGCCTCTTTGTTAGACGATTTTCTTGCTCTATTGTTCCTCGGTCTTTGTGTCTAATCCAGGGCTTTGGAGATCCATCTGGGGAGCACTGGCTGGGAAATGATATCATCCACAAATTGACCAGCTCCCAAGAGTACAGTCTTCACGTCCAGCTAAAAGACAGAGAGGGGAACGAGGCTTTCTCACATTACGACCGCTTCTACATTGAGGGCGAAGAAAACAACTACAGGTAACATTTCAACACAATGTACTATTTCTGGGTATCTGAGCATGCTGGTGTTTTTTTCTTCTTCCTCTTCTTTTGGTAATCAATCTGGACTGCAATGGTCGCAACTAGCTATTAGAATCAGGAACTCCCTCAATTACCCAACATGGTTCATAATGAGTACATGATAGCTGAAGATATGACAGAGGCTATACTTAAACACTTTAAATACGCTCAGGTCCACAATTAAGTTCTCTTTAACTTAGTCAGAAGCCAGACATGAATAGCAGCATAATGAAGGTGTTTAATTTTGCTGAAGTGTTTTATTAAGAGCCTCTATTGTGAAAGACATAGTTGTAATTCAGTAACACCCTTCCACCCGTTGCCTTGCCTCTGGGTGTAAGACTCTTAATATCACGGCAGATTAGAAACCATTATCAACAGTTCAACTTCCTCACTCTTTTCTTGTCCTTTAAGCTTTTTCTACCCCCAAGCTCTCGCGCTGAGGAACTGCTTGGTCCATTTTTAAGAATGCCATTCATGAGCTTAGTAGGGGACACAAGCCACTTTTGTCTGCTTTCCTCGACATTACAGTGGCCACAGCAACCTCTGAAAATCCCTGCAGGAAAAGCAAATCCTCTAAAGCCTGAACAGGAGGAGTCGGCTCTACCTGCCCTTACTAGGAGCTGACAACTCCTGCTAAAACCTCCTTTCTAACCCTGCAGTCACCAACAAGATTTTGCTTTTCTTTTCTCCCAATAAGACAGAAGAAGGAAACAAAAATAGCTGAGGTAGGTTTCAAATAAACTCACAGGAATCTTCCCTTCTTATATGGAAGTCTGTGAAGATTGATGCTCCAGCAGATGACAAATCATCGTCATGTGTAGATGTGTGCTCTCCAAGATCCCTAATAGTGCAGCAAATTGCATTTGCCTGACTTTGTTCCACATAATTAGCACGATAAAACTGAATGTTTCACAATTTTGCTCTCGGCTACAGCGTGTGAGGTGAAGCACCTGAGCGAATATAATCGCCTCTGTAGCTTGCTACCTCTGAGCTCATGCTCTGTGTAACCAGTTCAATATGTACCAGCTTTACTAGCATGCTGGAGACGCTGGCCCCGTCTGTTCATAACTTCCAGCCAAAGCAATACCGCTCCTCAGCAGAGTGCACCCCAGAGCAACACAGAGGTTTCACCTCATATTCAGAAATTATTCAGACATTAATCATCGGCATGACAGACCACATTGTTCGTTAAGGTAGCCAACAAAAACCATTGTTATCATAAAGCCAATCCCTTTTATCATGATGTAACAGTGCATTTATCATTAAAGGATTAAAAAAACACCATCAAAAGACAGTTACCTTGGAAAAGAATGGCCTGTATGATGTGGTTTTGGAAGTCATCCCTAATGCAAATATGGCAAAGGCAAAAGAGTTGGCACAGTCCAATAGACTGCTCCTTCTAATAGGGTATTCTGTGGCCTGTGGTTGCCATTATGTCTAATATGATAGTTTTTAATTTCCTTAACACCCACAATCAATCACAAAGAGAACAGTTCCCTAACAAAACCTCCCCTCATCTATTATTCTGGCCTCTCTCTGATATGCCACCACCACTCCCAGCCAAAGCTCTGTCATTTTAGAAGCCTCTTTCCATGAGTTGCCCTGGCCTGTGAACTCACAAATTCAGGAGGACAATTCTTCATTAAGTCACCACGGACAGCATGCCCCGAGACACAGAGTTGGGGTCACATATCTCAGGGGGGAGGGGGAGAGTCCAGGACTAACTAGACAGAATGACAGGGCGGGGGAGAGGCCAGACAGCGGGGCTGACCTCCTCGCCCACTCAGTTTGGACCAGAACTGACACAATGCAAACAGACACAGAAACACTCAAAAGTGTTTTCACAGAATGCATTAATTGGCCACTTTTGAAAAAAATTATCTACAGCAATTTTATCTGCAAGGATATTTCTAAAAGTTAAAGCACAGTCCAATGGTACTGTTTTGTGTTATGTTCAAAAAAAGTCTCCATGCACCATCCCTTTCTGCTATTCGGTGCTGCCAAGGAGCAAAGTTGCTTAACACAGCTTTAAATAATGAATACAAGTGCCTGCTGCTTTGCTCTTTCTTCCTGCTGACACCCTGTCCCCACTCTCCAAAATCCAGCCTTCATGCCGAGGGTTTCAGTGGCACAGCTGGACGCACCAGCAGCCTCACCCACACTGGCACCCAATTCAGCACCAAGGACAGAGACAACGACCGCTGCACCTGCAAATGCGCTCAGCTCGCATCAGGAGGTACGCAGCTTCTGCTACACTCTCAATCTGTCTGTGCTCATAACATATCTTGTTAAACATTTCTATCCACCCGCTTGTAAATGTCCCAAAGTGCATTTCATTTTCCCTCTGTGCCAGTATAAAGTTACTGCTGACTTGCAGCTGTATATTTGGGTGTTCCATTTCATGAGCTTGAATTTAATTAATTCTGACTTCTTTCCTTACACTCTCCATCATTTTTCCACTTCAGGTTGGTGGTTTGAGGCGTGCGGTCCATCCAACCTGAATGGCATATATTACCCCAGTTCATCTACTGTGGTTCGCTACAATGGTATAAAGTGGTACTACTGGAAAGGTCCCAATCTAATGGCTACGATGACAACCATGATGGTGCGCCCTGAAAACTTCTAATGCAGTGGCTTGACCAAGATGTGATGTTAGAAGATGAATGTAATAGCTGAAAAATGAACATATCCAGTTCTTCATCAGACTGTTGGTGGTTACAGCTTTTGGACATCTAAAACTCAAGCCAGAGATGTGAAGACTGTCATTTCATAACAGGGTTTTGGTGTATACCTGAATATCTTTTCACAAAAGTACAAAGACTGTATTTTAAAGAGAATTGTGCAGCTAAGATATGAGTAATATGGAGGGTGAAAGCTTTGCTACAGATGACGAAAATCAAGTTAACATACCAAACAATAAATCACACGTTATTCATTACTCAACCCAAAATAAACTCTATTCATAAGCAGACAAATCTTTAGAGTCACCTAACCTATTTTTATACTAATGAGTGATAATGTATGTTATGTGTTATATCATGTGATGTGTATATTGTATTATTCACTACGAAGTCAAAATGCTAAATGCTTATTTACCAGTCCTGACAGGATGCCAGGATGTTGCCAATTAACTCAGATTCAGCCAGGCCTTGTGCATTCTGCACCAGCATGTCATTTTGCACCTTTAACCCATAACACTTGTTTGTTATGCATGGCAAACAGCGTCTTTCCTTCCACTCTGATAAAAATAACCTTTTCACAACACTGTGTTGTTTGCAATATTGTTAGCAACATGCATGGAGATATACTTAATTTAAACTGTGAAGCACAGCTACAACATGTTAACCATCTCCCTTCAAGATGCTTTATAGTCCTTCCCAGGCTGTTACCACAGCATTTTCTGCAGACTTTGCACCTTAAACCAGTCAAAAGAATTCAACTGCTTGAAGTTTTCTTGATTTTTTTTTTTCCCTAACTTAAAAAAAAACTAGAAGCTGCCTCAGCCATCTCACAGTGTCTTGAGTTCAGCCTGTTGACCAATCAGAGGGTTGTTGCTTATGTCCAGAGTGAGACTCTCATTGTAGGTCACTATAAGAGGCATCGTTAGATAATCCCTCTGTCTCTTGATTTTGCTCGCATGCTACTACATGCTAGTACATGCTAGCCAGCACAATAACAAGTAGACCAGCACAAAGGCTTGTGTCCATCGAGGTCTTTCTTCGCTCTGGCACCACCCATTTTTTTTATCCAAACCTAAAGGAGTTTAGCTGCTATCACACCAGGAAAAAGAGTTATATCTTTGGAATTTTATCACACTGAGCTGTGTCACCACCCAATTGTCAACTCAACAAAATCATGAAGGGGCGGGACTTCTGATATCAGCTTGGTTAACATCAGCGGTAGATCTAACCACGTTTTTTCCCAAGGTACACTTCGAAGTGCAGAGCTGCTATTTCCTCCCAATTGTGTTTGACATTTTCTTGTGAAATTCCACAGAATGTGTGAAGCTCTGAAATTGCGGTTCTGGGCCTAAATGACATAAACAATGTGTATCTGGCTTTTATAATTTGAACTCACAACTTAAATTAAGCATTAAACACCTAATGTCTGTTGTTTTATTATTAGTATTTTTTATACTTTTTTTGTAACAGCTTCATGCAGCTATATACAGAAAAATTCACATCAGAAGATAAACATCTTGATCAGCCAGTATATGGCTTGTAAAACGTCTGTACTCATCAGAAGCTGTAGGTCAATCCATACACCATATACCAAATGATAACCCACTATCACTTCAATGCTTTACCACCTTTCATAAAACAACACTGTAAACATCAGCAACAACAGTAAGAGGCTTTGCCCTCTGCTGTGTCTTCCAAAGGGCTTTACAGAGTAAAATATTAATGATTCTTTCCAGGCACACCTCTCATAAAACTTTATTTGTGAGAGAATTTGCTCATAAAAGAACATCATGCACTTTGGCTAGTATGATTTACCTTAAAAAAAAAAAAGAATCATTTGTAATAACATCTGGTAACAAAAGCTGTAAATCCAATTTTTGCTTTGTTAAAACAATAAAACCGCACGCATACAGTCTTTGGTGCCTATAACCCTCAGAGCCAGGTGCTTGTTTCTGCCACAGCCACATAAAGTCCAGCAGGCTACACATGCTGGACTCTGGAGAAGAAGTCGGATAAGACTGTGCACCATTGATCTGATGAATCATCCAATAACATCAGTCCCTGTGGTACCCATTAGATAGAGGATGGGTTTCTGCTTGACTAACAATGACCTGGATGTCCCTCTGTGTCAATGCACTGGGGACAGTGGCTAACCAAAGAGAACACACACACACACACACACACACACACACACACACACACACACACACACACACACACACACACACACACACACACACACACACACACACACACACGGCTGGACATGTCAGCAGCATCTGCTTATTGTTGTGGGCAGACACTTATGTATCTCATCTGAAGTTTGATTTATTTATGATCTATTCTAATTCAATACAACTATGGACAGAAAATGTGAAATGCAATACTCCCTTTGGACAGAGCAACATGCCCTATCTTCTATCGTTACATGTCTGTAGTATTCTCTGGCAAATAAAAAAAGAAAGAAATAATCATCCTGCTCATTCTGTTTTGTGTGTGTGATTTATTTAGTAGAAAACAAAAAAGGCACTATTATCCTGTAGGTCGACTTTTTTTCACCATATTAAACTGGCCTCGCAGCAGCCATAAAATGCATTAAAAATCAGCACCGTAGACTCATTAAGTCTGATTCTTGTTTTTTGTTTATTTATTTATTGGTAACACTTAACTCTGGAGGTCCACCTATTTCATTGCACTTACAAATAATTAGACAAAGTTTTTTTCTTATTTCTTTGAAATTACCCCCCAAATTTTATAAGAATTTGGTGAAAATTAGCGTATAACTTCTGGCCAGATTCTGTTTTGCAGTGCGCCTGTACTCGCAGTGTTTAACACAATCAGGTAAAGGCAATTTACAACCCCACTCTTGGTAAATATTATATCTGAAGCCTTCAGTTGTATCATGTAAAACATTATAGGCCTAATCATAAAGGTAGATCATTTTGCATGTGGTCTCAATTATGCATATCAACAAACTGGGTACTAAAGAACTTGATGAAATTAATAATAACAATAATAATAACAAATAGCTAACTATCAACTGCTTATTGGGAAATTAATTTATTCTCTGAACATTTCAAAGGTAATTATCAGAGGAAACAATGAAGCTGACTTCTGTATTTAAGAACTAAGCAGTTTTTCATCACCTGTTTCTCTGGAAATAGCAGAAACGTTGGGATACTTCTAAAAACTTTTGTGGTGGGTTGTGATTTAATTTCTAATAAATTATTTGCTAATCGTCACCTTCCTACCTTGCAATTTGGAAGAAATTTCAAAGAAACTGGAAAAAACAGGAACCTACCAATTGTGACTTGCGGCAATAAATTTAGACTTTGTTTTAAAGAAGTTATGTGCTGATTTCAAAGAAATAAGAAAAAAACATTGTCTAATTATTACCAAAGTGTGATGAAATTTGGGACCTCTAAAGTAAAGTGTTACCTATTAATTTATTTATATTTATCATTTATTTATTCATTCATTATTTTATTAAGTCATACAAAGGGTTGACTCAAACTGTTCTCACTGTAGGGCTATACAGTACTGACTCATTGTAGGTGGGAAGGTGGCATGAAATATGTATGCCAACATACAGGGAACAGACTTGATTCCCCTTCTCCATCTCTGCCAATCATAATTTTTGTAGTCCAACAGTAATGTCAAACTTAATCACAATTCATTCTTTAAGTAAATACTATGGGTGAAGCCACTTGGCTCTAAAATTTGAAGTTGCAGTTCTTGTCTTTGCATTTCATGTATCCTCCTCAGGTTTTGGCATGCCATGTACTCACAGGATATTAATTGCGTACCTTTTTTTTTTCTTTTCTTTTTTTTTTTTAATGGTTTAAGTGATGACTAAACTGGGTTTTCTGTTGGGACCAATGCAGTGAAATCTTCTATATAGCCTATAAAAGTGGTTGAAGACATTATATTCTTACAGAACAAGGCTGGTAAATGAGATAAGATCATCTAAACT
Organism: Halichoeres trimaculatus; assembly: GCF_033239565.1. Lineage (NCBI taxonomy): Eukaryota > Metazoa > Chordata > Actinopteri > Labriformes > Labridae > Halichoeres > Halichoeres trimaculatus. Next base: position 23,752,006 of record NW_027437192.1, read on the forward strand.
ACAGGAGAGCAGAGGGCACAGGAACAGAGAGTTCTTTACAAGAGCTTGAAAAGATCAGGGCTTACACTTCACATACAGCTGAAATAGCTTATGTTAACCTCAGCCCTACCTTAGACATGGTGAGCACACAATCATCCCTTGGGATTTTCAGGCAGCCAATCAGATTTCAAAGACGCTCCATGCCATCACTGACCACCTCCTGAGACCCACCCCTGGTCATTTTGCAGCATGTGTTGATTTCAGTGTGTTGCACAACTATCTAAAAAAAAAAGACCCACATTAGGTTGAAAAAAATGAAAATATATGCTTGCTGGAAAGCTTCACAAAAAATCCCCTTTTTTGCAGATAACAGTATTACTGTGTGAAGCTATGATAAATCCTGAAGGACATATCAAGGCTCAAATGCTTTGATTTACTATTCTATTAAGAAATATGCAGGAACTGCTCATGGTGGTGGAACTATTCATGGAGAAAACAGTGCTCATACCATGCATGACCATGGTAAGAATGTATAAATAAGTAAGTCTGTATTACATCAACAACAGCTACTGATATATACAGCATGTCTCTCAGCCACACAGCATTATGTCAAAGCAGAAAGCACCCACCCACACACACATACACACTCACATGCTCAGCATCCATGCAGTGACCCCCTTGCTAAACAAGTTTATTACGACCTCCAAGCCCCGGACAGGCGATAGATCACAGCAGGGGAGGCCAGGGGTGAATCCATCAAAGCGACTTTAATAAAGACCACTTGATTTGGCCTGCTGGCTCAACAGATGAAATGGTTGTGTTCAGGAGCAGTGAAGCAGACCAGAGTGTGAGCTTCACTGCTCCTCCACTCGTCCCAGTCTCTGTTTATTAGACGGGTTATTTGTAAGCACAGAGGCAGAGGGAGATAGTAACTTTAGAAGGGTGTTACAATTTCATCAATATTTGTGACAGTCTGTTATTTCGCTGTACTCACAGTGGTGAATTTAAGGGGGGGTTAGTTTATCGTGCTGGTTTTACAAATAAGGAATGTCCTAAATAGATAACTACAGAGCTTTTATCTCTTCTTAAACCTCTTGCACTGTGTAAATAGTCCCACAATCTAATGCTTAAGCTCTTCTTTGGCAGGTCCATTATTACAAATCCATGCTGTTTAGACAAGCATAACTCAATCCAGTGCGACTTAGTTCTGAATTCTAGTCAGATCTCAGGCTTCTGAAGAGTCTAACTGTGACTTTCAAACACAAAAGAGTGCCAAGAAAATGATGGAAATCATCTAGTTTTGCATATTTTGTGAGGCATTTGGATTTATTAAGGATTTTTTTTTTATTAACCTGAACTAAAACAAGCAAATACACAAAACACTGCCTGTGTTAAAAATTCAAACTTGTGAGAAAGTTTTTGTTATGAGTGATCACACATCTTTCTCTGTGGGAAAAATATACCCAAAATTGATGGTCTTGGCTTAGCTTAACTGGAGATGATCACCTGATTCTTTCTTTACATCACTACATTTTTATGCAAATCAAATCCCAATTTCTGCAAATCAAACTCACAACTTATCAAGTCAAAATGATAACATACTTGTCAGTTTTGTTCGATATTTGTTAATGTTTCTGTGTGGACTTGTCTCCTGTTGTTAGTCAATGCTACAATTTTGTATCATGTAAAGTCTGAAAACAAACAAATAAAAACAATACACAAATTGTTTTGTGATGAATGATCCCATCCAATCAGAACACTTCTTTAACCTCTGCTGAACTTTGTTTCTGTGATTCCCCACGAGACAGACACAGGAAGTGCTAAAGACTAGAGAAGATACTGTGCCAAGAACATCTTTTTTAACAGATTTAACAAACGACAATGTGTGGTCTTCGGTTATACATAAAGCATTGCTTCATGCTATTTGTAAGCTTAAACTTGTCAGCTGTTTCTCAATCTTTTAGGATTTCCGATTGATTCTGACTGATGGCTAGCTAGCTAGCTAGCTAGCTAGCAGTTAGCTGCAGCTTTAAATGTTCCCTTGAGTGTGTAGCTGTCATGTTATGTTGGATTCAAATTCCAGTATTGCTTCCCTGAGAATAGAATAGAATAGAATAGAATAGAATAGAATAGAATAGAATAGAATAGAATAGAAAATACTTTATTTATTCCCGAGGGGAAATTCAGGAGTCACCGCAGCATTTAAGAAAACAAAAGTAAGAAAGAGTATAGAAAGTGAAAAAAGGTCCATAAGAAATTAGATGACGACATCCCGTCCACCACTCGTCCACCACTCTCCAGTCCAGCCAGTCTCCACCTCCACAGGGTCCAGGACTGAGCCTCCCCAGCAGTCTGTTCAGTCTCTGTCTCCTGGATCCTGTCTGCTCACAGCAGGCGAAGCTCCTCCAATGTGGGGCCGGCGTCCGATGTCAGCTCCGTCAGCCATGTCCGTGAACAGCACGATGCCGCTGGGTTAGCACAGCTAGCTCGTCCATCCCCCGGGACTAGATCCCACGTTCCCAACAACGATGGATGGAAGGACAGGTCCACGTCGTCACCTCCCAGCTCACATCCGAGAACCAGCACGTCGTCCTCACCTCCTCCTCCTCAGCTCGAGGGAAATCATCAAGCCCTACACTAGTTAGCATTGACATGCTACAGGCTGCTAACAGCTAATTTCGCATGTAAACAATGCAGCCATGGTTACATGTAGGATCTCCAGACAAACACAGGAGAAAAGTAGTAAAAAATACCGCCGAAGCCACAAAAAGTTTGGTGTCCGTGACCGACAATGAACCATACAAAGTAATGATCCACTCAAAATACAAAGATTACGAAAAAGAGAGGAAAAAATTACAAGAAACGGACAAAGACGAGAGAGCTGCTGCAACAGGTAGCTACTTGGGCAGCGCCTGAGAGTGAGAAACTAGCATTTAGTACCTAAGGGTTTTGTTTTTATGATTAAAATTTTTGAATTCTTTATTTTTAAAAACAGTACAAGAACTGATTTAAGCACAGCATCAGGCTAAGAGTTATGAATATTGGAGGACTGGGCTTTTATGGCTGTCAAATGCAGCCAGCCTCAGGTGAATTCAGCCGGCCGAACTTCAACTTTTTGCCTGTGGGTCGAGATTTTTGATTTACTTCAAATCATTGTGAAATGTGGAGTTTCCAATGTGGCTAACGCCACTGTGCCTTCATAATGCCTTTCTAGGTACCAGTGGTTGCCAGCACTGAGGCCATAATAAGATGGTTCACATTCTCTGCCAAAGCTATTTTATCATTACTTGTTTTTCGCGCTGCGTCAGCTATAATCTGTAAAACTTTTACCAAACAGTTCTATCAATAAAGCAGCTCAACTAATCAGAGAGAGACAAAGACTGATCTGTTAATATCTGGTTTTAGTGGGTGGGAGGGGGATGTTTTCCACATTTATTCTTGCATATGTTGACTTTTTTTGTATATCAACTGATGAGAACAGAGTGTGACCGAAGAAAATTCTGCTCAGCTGGTGCTTTAAACCTCGCCTGAGAATTTATCAGCCAACCGAGCTGGATAGATAAATGCAGGAGAGCGGGAGAAAAATGTTCAGACTCCAGTAAAGAGGGGGAGAGAGAAAGAAGGGGAATGGGAGATAGAGCCAAGTGCTCATAAGTCCTTGTCTCTGCCTACTTGTGCCTCAGTGTCTTTGATTCATAAGGCTATGATGGCTGGCCAGGGCAGGGGCCAGGTATGGCATTTTGGCAAGAAGGAGGAAAAGAGGGAGGGTGAGGAGGACTGATTTGTAATAGTCGTCCTTGCTTTGTGGTGTACTGTGTCAGCATGCAACCCCATTTAACAGTGGTCATCGAAAAAGCAATACCATCCCTATATCAGCCTGCCACGCAAGATACATCAGCCCCTATGTCTCTGGAGTTTTTCTTTATAGAAGGAGAAAAGGCAAAGCAGCTGTTGTCATGTCATGTTTGAGAAGGTGGTGAAAGAAAAGGAGGAGAGTTCCACCTCTGACCACTTGGGGGCAGTGGTGGCACAAAGAAACTTCAATGCAAAGAGATGAGGATCTGGCTGCTGCTGCTGCTGCACACTGCCTCTCTGTCTTTCCCTCCACCGTCACAGGTCTAGGTTATATAACTCTGCGTTCATTAACACATCTTCTAACATGTGCTCCTGTTCCCAGCAGATGGTTAACTGAAGGCTACGGTATGGAGGAGAGGGGGGATCCTTCTAGAAAATCAGATTAGATTCTTCTATATTGAGCTACATTTTACATCAAACAGTAACTCATGTGAAGAAGGCTGAAAATACTCAATCAATTTAGCATTCACTGTGCTACAAAGAGAGAATTTTTGCTTTCAAGATAACAAACTAGAGTAAAATCAAAGCCTTAGCTGGCTCTCGGTTAATGAAGTATAATGTATCTTTGTTTGAGGTGGGATCAAACCATAAGACTAGATTTTATGTTGTTTGATGAGCTTGCAGGCTTTCCTTGCTGCCAGTCTCTCTACTCTTCATTTCTCTGTTTCTCACAAAAAAGAAGAAGAAGAAAAAAAAGGTTTCAGCTCCCCCTCCCCTTTTTATACAAACAGCACGCCTACCCAGACTGAGTAATGTGTAAATAAGACATAAGGCATGCGGACAGAGTCGAGAGGCTCAGTTTGCTGTTCAGCTAAATGCTGGAATGGGGCGAGACGTGCAATTTAATTCGCTTTGAATATGCTATGATCATTACAGACACGCCGGTTCCAGCATCTGACAAACAGCCGTCACACTGGGGTATTTGCAGAATGACAGAGTTGAGCCGGGAAAGCGGCGCAAACAATGCACAACAAAAAAGCATCCTGACAGCAACAACAATTCTGAGGACAAAAATGCATCATAAGAGAAAGAGGTCAGAGAAGAGTGGCAAGATGCGTTCATGGGAGCTGACAGGGAACAATTGTAAGCTCATTTTATGCAGTGATGTGCAGATGGGTTCTCAGAAAAGCATTTTTTTTAGGGGGGTAAGTCATGTGGGTGGATATCTGCAAGATCAAGCACTGTTGGTCATATGAGCTGAAATCACTGGAAATTGAGATAATATAAGAGTCACCTGATTCACACAGCACCAGCTGAGCAGCTTTTGAACTGAACTCACAGATTACTACTGACCTGATTTGGCTGTTTTTTTCTCTTCGGTCTGTGTATCTCATAACAATGCTTCCAGCTGGATAATGCACCATTAGATGTATCAGTATAACATCCAGTAGCCAGGGGCGTATTTAGAAGTTTGGGGGCCCAAGGCGAACCCAGTCAATGGGGCCCTCCATGTCCTTGTAACTCATCTTCCTCAGAGCTAGACTGGCCTTCCCTGGGTCCATTGTCTCTTTCCAGAATCAAGGCATGAGACAGTGCTAATCTTGTACATGGTAACTTAAGTTCTGTACTTTAGTTTGATTTTGAAAAAAATGAATACATAATTTAGTCCACTTTGTCCTGGATTTGAAATCTTTTATGGTTAATTGACAGCTTATTTGTCCCACAGTGGGGAATTAACAGAGTAACAGTAACAAACAAGAAAGAATGAAGTGAAAACATTATAATAGGTAAATATAAAAAAAAAAAAAATTAGTAATGAGAAAATATGTAAATATCAAGCACAACATAAAACTGGAAAAAAATCTACTGAAAGAGGTGATATTTACAGTTACCATACTTTTTGGTACTACTATTTTAAAGTTAATGTATTTTTATTTGATCCCCTGTCCAGTGAGTTATGTATCCAAAAAGGAGATTTTGTACAATAATGTTTATCACCAACTCAAAAAGTTTGATTTTGAGAAAATTATCCTATTTCCTGGGCAAGATAAAGTCCTTAAATGCCTAAAAGTCTTGTTTGTCTTGTCTATGTTTATCTCAGATCTCAGAGCAACATTGCTTTTATCTCCGACTTGGTTGAAAATAAGAAAAAAAGGGGGAAAAAAGTGTTTTTTACCACTTTCTTCCTGAATCAAATTTTCAGATGTGTTGTAACATGGAATAGCCCATTGAATAAGAAGGGAGGGGGAGTACCCAAAACCATCATTAAAGATTAAGCCTTTTGATGTATTTTGAAGCATGTGGAGTAAGATTTAGAAAAAAGATATGCTTTCAATTGAAGAGAACTTCATAAATCAGTTTCTAAGAAATGCTTTGGGGGCCCCTGGGAATCTTGGGGCCCCAGGCAGCTGCCTGTGTTTGCCTAATTGTAGCCACGCCCCTGCCAGTAGCACAGCAAGTGGTGGAGTTTTGTGTTATGTTCACAAGTTAACCAGTAACAGCCAAAAGCACACTCTTTTCACTGGTGAGGGTTTCAGGCTTCAACTAGTTAACCGGTGCTGTCCAAGACTTTACTAGTGCAGGTTACTGACACTTGAAATCAAGGGTGCAGCTACATCGCAGCAGAGATGTTCACACGTCTTTTTTTGCAAGTCAAAGTCAAGTCTCAAGTCTTTGATCAGGAGTCCAAGTCAAGTCAAGTCTTAAGTCTCTGAAAAATAGGTCTTCTGAGCTTTTATTATCTGAATGTAAGCTGTCTATTGAATTGAAGTTAGAGGTTTGTACTCTGCAACCGTACTTTTTGATTACACTAAGTCTAATGACACATTTCTCTACCCTCTAATACAAACTGCATACAAAGTGTGATGGTAATCTGATAGCATTAAATATGTAACATTAACGCTAAGTGGTCAACAATATGTGTAATCTGCCTGTAAGCTGACAGTGTAACTCTGTATTTTTCTACATTTAATGTTAGCCATGATTGATGGAGGCAGCAGAACATAGATGGTTAACATTACCCATCCGTCACTTCAATGTAAACAAGTGCAACAAGCTAACTTTCACTCATTTATTCAAATATTCTGTTACAAAGCTGGTAGAAAGCTAAGTGAACACTAGATAGCTAATGCTGAGCTAACCGTCCATATGCGCTAATGTGACTGACCTAGGTGAGTTTTTGGGTGCCTGATAAAATTTGATGTGATGGATCCAGCATCTTTGATTCAGATTCCTTTCATTGGTGCCATCCTGTTTATTTTTAATTTTTTAATAAACAAATGTGATGAAAAATGGTTCAGAAGCAGCTGCAGGTGAGCCACCAATTGCTATTGTCGTAATCTGATGTACAAGTGATTCTGCAAAATGCCACAAGGCACACACCTGTGTATAGAGTGGTTACCATGGTTACCACGGGAAAAAAAGGAAGGTATCACATTAAGCTTGTCTGTTTCCTCACTCTTAATATGCCAAAAAAGAAACATCATCATGTTCCCAAAACATGAGTCAGAGTTGAGTCTAAAGTCTTTGTGAGCTCCCATATCTCTATTGCAGCCCCTTGTTGGACAATTTAGACCCATGATGCTCAATTCTTAGCCTTCATAAATTCAAAAAAGATGAGTCAGAACAAATTTACTCAGGTACAGTTTTCACAAACAAAGAGATGAGCTAGAGAGACCAAAACCAGACTGTAAACATGATAAATGCAGCTGTGAAAGAAGCCATGGACCTGTAAACACATAGAGCCACAGCAGGCCTGCTCAAAAACACACACAGCTCCACACAGTCTACTTTCTAAGCCTGTTAATATAATATTAAATTTCAAATCTATTGCTTTTATATGGCACTCAAGTTCTCTTTCAGGCCTCTCACTTTCTTCTGACATATCACAAGAAAAGTCAGTACTCTCCCGACTCTAATTTATTAATCTAGATAGAGAGATGCAAACTTTATGCCTTTAGTTTAATTATTCATCTGGACTGTCTCTATCTTCATAATAAGTAAGCCCTTTTTCCAGCTTCATACTGAGGGCTGCAAATCTATTTAAAGGACATTTGGTCTTGTTAGTGTTAACCCAGTGTAGCCTTATTACTGTGTGTTTGCACCGGTATACAAGTTTGCAATGCACAGCTGTATATATATCCTTGCGAGCGCTCCTCGTGGGTGTGTTTGTGTGCTCAGGTTTGGTGGGAATGTCAGCTTGTCTCTCGGGTGTGTGCGCGTGTGCCTGGTGGGATCCTCTTGTATGTGGGCAGAAAACAGAGAAGCTGCTTTCTGGAGCCGTCACAGTGCTGACAGTGAGGAGAGTCGCTGTGGAAAACATGGCAGCACAGGAGAAATGTCAGTGATGAGCGAAAGTTCACAAGTAGAGCACACCGAAGGCTCCTTGAATGAGTGATACAAATGAGATTTAAGTCAGTTAATTGTTAAATCAGAAAAGTTTTTATGTTTTGTTTGTTTTTGAAGAGTACCGTAATGAAATAATGTTCTTGGTTAGAAAATTAACCAAGTTTGGCAGCTGATGTCCTCAAATACAAGTGTATAACAGCCAAATGACTTCTTTTGTGTCCCTCTGTGTTTACCTGGCCCGGCCAATCAGAGCAGGGTTTTTTTTCCCTCATCAAGCCAAATGCCAAAAGCTCTGCAATTACTGCTGTAATTGGCCTAAATTGGCCATTAGTACTCAGCTTGAGTCGGAGTCCAAAACACACATCCACTGACAGATGTGAAGTGGATCAAACAACCCTGGTACCTCACTAATGTAATGGAGAGACCTTTATTTAAAACTTCACAGAGGTTAAAAAGGAGATTTCTGAGCTTATTTCCCTTTGTTTTCAGCACACACCAGTAGAGGTTTCTTCTTCAGGTTTCTTTTTCAACCTTTGAGGCTGATATTTTAAATCAAATAGATTGTTTGACAAAGATTAATGATGTGATTATGTGATGCTAAAATGTTTGTCGCTGTTGTAGCATCACAAACTGCTTTTTAAAACTGCTCTGCGGAAAGGTGAATCGTTTTTGTTCATTCTCTCTACACAAGCTGCCAATTGTTATTATGAGTCTCTGACTCTCTTAATAACATCTAATACTTGTAATGAATGTTGCTCGCTGTGCTGGGTGCCATATTTTTTCATGGTGGTCACATATATCAGGTAAGTGAGTTTGCAACTGCCAATCATAATTTAACAAACGAGGAGCTGATAATAAGAAGCTGCTGGGACCAGAATGTTCTGATGTTATTATGTGCTGCAAACAGACCGTGCTGGAGATCCATTAAATCAGAAAGCAGCAACTTGCTTCACTGTCACAGGAATGTAGAGGCTGATTAGAATACTTCCATTAAAAGTGCTTTATAACAATATCATGGTAATGTCATTAAAAGTAATAGAACTTTCTATGATCATATCTCCAACTTTTCCTATTCTTTACTGTCCTACAGATTCTCACAGTATGCACATTTGGTGAAAAGTTGATAGGAAATCTAGTGCAGAATAATTGTGAGTCTGTGAAGCTAAGATTTAGTGAGTTGAGAAACAACAACAAAGTCGTAATGTTTGACACACAGAAGTCATATCAGTTGTTTTCATTCAAATACAAATCAGAACCAGCAGTTTGGGGCCTGGGAGTCGTATATGTCGGCATGCAAAGCATCAGTAAATAAATAAAACAGGCTACAGTCCAACACACAGTGTTTTATGACGGACAATATATCTAACCAAGTATTGTCCTGTCATTATTACAGAGGATTGGTTTGGTACTACTGTTCCTCTGCTGCATTAAAAAAAAGTTTATATAGTCGCACTATTTGACATAATATGACCTGTCTGTGCCTCTTTATTCATGTTTTTTTCAGTGAACACAAATGAAAAACGAATTCTTTACTTTCTCATAAGAGGATGTAAGGCTTTATAAGGCAAACATAAAAGAAGAAAGTAAATGAAACATTTAGACAGCTCCAAAAACCATTTGCAAAGTTAACCAGCCAAAGCAATTTGATTCCTTCAAATACTGAACAAGCACACAAATTTTTACTGCGATGGGATTTAATTAGTGGGTCATTCTTTAGGCACAAGCTTAAACTTGTGAAACATAAACAGAACCGATGACAATGTAACAACTTTTGGAGAGGAGCAAGGCTCTAACCAATGCTAGTTTACCCTCAGAGTAGGATGTGACTAAGGCTGTTGAAAAATCAGAATAAAGAAGCTTGAGGTGATTGTATAAGAGCTGAATTAGCTCGATTACCTGTGAGGAACAAGCAGATGGCTAACACAGACCACCTGACCAATAATAAACCAATAACATCTTGCCAATACCATCTGCTTGTATTTCTCTGAGTAAAACAAACAGTAGCCTTGACTCCTATACACTATCTGATGAAACAATAACTGGGCAACTAGCATGGAACAAGTTTATGAGTCAAGTATGGAAAGTGTAGTACTACAGAAATATCTGTTGAAAAGTATTAAAAATAAGCAACTAAATAGCTTGAGGAAAGAACCTTGGATGACCATCACTGAGGAAGTCAGTTGATTTGTATGATACAAAAATCCATACACCAGAACAAAATATTGATGTTTTAATTGAAGAAAAAAAACACATAATGAAAAATTCTCAGTCACTTTGATTTATAATGTCACCAAATGACCTTTAATGAAAGCAGAAAAGGAAACGTGGATAGAATGTAATCAAACAAAGAGAGAGTTGACAGCAGCATAGTAGCAGAAAAAGGAATGAAAGACTTGATAAAAGAAATCAGGAAGACAGATGGAAAGAAAGAAACATTAAAAATGAGGGGTATTGGGAAAAAGATAAAGGTTAGAAAGAGACAAGATGAAAAATAATATTTAAAAAATAAAATGAAAGACAGACAATAAAAAAGAGAAGTGTAATGATAAAAGAGAAAGAATAGAAAATAAAGAAAGAATAAAAGATATAAAAATAAAAGGTTAAGAAAGAAAGAAAGAAAGAAAGAAAGAAAGAAAGAAAGAAAGAAAGAAAGAAAATGCGACCAAAGGGCATGAAATAATCATATTAGTCCTGCACTTTGCCTTTTTACAAGCATTTTGTATCATCATTGTACTTTAATATTTTGATGTAAGATCAAAAGAGGTGTGTGTTGTGTCTTGTAGCATCCACTTGTCACTCAAATAAAATCACACCTGTTAACTCAAGGGTCAATAAAACTAAAGTTGGTATGAGTAAAAAAAAGTTTCAACTACACATAGTTTTCTAAAAAGAGATAAATTCAATTTATCATTTAATAGAGACTATCCTTTGTATCAGATCAGGCCCAACTTTGGCATTTTAAATGTATTGGTGAGCAGGAATGTTAGCTGATTATCTCAACCGATCATTCACGTTAGCCATCATTAAGCAAAAATTGCTGCCAAATGCTAATTTGCCAGAATAACTGAGCGCGATGATTGCGCCCAACCTCAAAAAGTTGGGTCCGCCCACTAAAGATGGTAGTTGGTTGGTTGATTTGAAGCGTGGAATAAGTGCTCATCATTAATAGGGTGAGAGAAAGTCATGGGAAATCAGACATAAACTGTGCCTGTGGCTTGCTTGACAGTGTGAGGGAAAAAAAATTCAAAGGACACAGTAAAATCTAGGGCCGAGTGCTTTCTGTGGTACACGGTGGCCTGTTGAGCATGTGGTAGCATGCAGCAAAAGCAATATTACCACAAAATCAGGACAAACAAATACCACATGGCAGATTCACTGTTCTCCATACCTAGAGCTTTTTAACTACAGTAATCCTATTCATAATCAATCAAACATGATCTATTTGGAAAAGTTAATCCTCCAAAAAAAATCAACAGAAAAAGATTTTGAAAGGGCATATGTTATTTTTAAGCTACCATGCTCAGTGTTTTACAATATATATATTCTTAAATTTGTTTATTTCTCATGAATCCATCAAGAATATAGAAATTAAATACAACATGAAAAAAGTTCAATCAATATTGTTAACAAGTACCATCCATAATTTTAGAGAAAACAACTAAAGGACAGACAGGATGGACTACATTTGGAAAAATGCTTCACTCTTGGAAGTTGAGCCACTAACCAGACAGTACGGTTTATAGATAACTGGTTAACAAACTTGAAATTAAAATACAATGGTAAACTATCCAAATAGTTTTGACTTTAGGTTTAAAGTTTAACACCACAGTAAATACTGTAGCACAGTAAAGATGTGCAGAAAAGTTATGAGTCATTTTTTCCTGGCTGCAAACCTTCTGTGCATTATAAACAACTGTAGACTATTTTACATAGTCTTGTTTTTGATTAGGAATATGGTTAGGCATGTGTGTCTCTGCTTTCCTTCACTTCTACTTTCATTTCAACATCATTTTTCTTTCACCACCTGCTTGCTCACAGGTTTTGCTTTCTCTTTCCATTCCAAACAAACAGAAACAGACTCCAATACACATGGACACCACAGCTCACTACACACTTGTGACGCTCTTCTCAGAGCTTTGTAATGGCTTTGATCAATAATTGATCAAGGGAATCTTCTGTCTCTTCAAAGACTGTAAGCATCATGTGGAGGCAACCATTTCACTTTCTCCAAAGATCCAAGAAACCAGGGGAGCCCCTGTTGAGCACAAGCATCCGACAAACAAACCCAGTCCACAGTCATAACACACAAACATCTCTGCATGGCTGACATCACCTGGAGCTCTGGGAGCTGCCATGTCATATACAATATGTCTCCTGAAATGTCTCAAGAGCTGGAATCTTAAATGTCATGGCCTCCAGGGTTCAACTACTCTCTGATCTGTCCGGGTTCAATGGCTCAGCTGTGCCATCGCCACTTGACAGCTTGATTTTGGAGCCCATGAAAAGGACATGTCAGGTTGTCTCGCAGCGTCATTCTTTCTCTGCTTTGTGTGCGTGGATGCAGAAGTGATGCATAAAGTGGTTGACAGAAGTGAAAACCTTTACTCTTTACTTTTTATTTATTCCCTCATCCGTCCATTCAATCTGTGTCACTGAGCTTAGATTGCATTTTAAATATTTGGGTTGTCTGGCTCGAAATTAACAAAGGTCCCAGGACAAACACTTACATCTTCTTCAGTAACTAGGCAGACGCCCAGGAAAAGGTTCAAAGAAGAAAACTACGTCTTGATAAATAAAGCAGAAAAAAAAGTAGTAACTGCATAAAGTCTTGCCTCTCTCAGGGTTCTTCAAAGCGTAACCTAAAGATCCGTCCCCATCCACCATGATGAAGGATCGTCCATGTTCTGCCTGAAAGAGAAGGATCAGAAATGGGGTTAAGTAAGTTTTTTTTTTTTTTTTTTTAATAAAGCAGCTTTTATAGAACAGAAACTCATGGTGCTTCACATTTAACATACAAAAAAAAAAGATCATGACAGCTCACAAAAAAAAAAAAAAAAAATCATTAAAAAATGCTGTCAAACAATAAGAAAAAGAAAAAATAATCATTTATTTGTACAGGGAGAGTCAGAGGCCAGCTTAAATAAATAAATAAAATGATTTTTTTTGTAAGTAAGGCAGCTGAACTAGTATATAAAAAGATTGTTCCACAATGTTGAAGCCACCACTTCAAAAGCACGACCTGAGTGACCAACCGGTGAGGTAGGGGTGGAGCAGGTCAGTAGTACTATCAGGGGCCTGATGGCTAAAATACACCAGATTCATCTGCAGTACGTCCCCGTTCCGTCACTGCAAATAGATCAAATAGGTTTCATTCAAATCAATCTGTCAATTTACACAGGATTCGTTCTGTAGTGCAGTTCATCTGCGTGGCTAGTCTGTCATGTTGCAGGTAATACGCAGCCATCCTATTTTTGACCGATGTGGAGCTGTGACGTTTAAATTCAGTGTAGGGACGATAAAGCGGGACAGGAAGTCATGACCAGAAACGATCTTAACAACTTTCAAAATAAAACAGATCATGTCAAAATCAGTTTGTTTTCAGCTTGACTACGATGAACGGATGGATGAAAGGGACATAAAACCAGGAGTCAACAGTTTGAGGTTTTACAGCCCAACATGAATGAAGAGAGACTTATCAGTGGAGAAGGAAGCGTGGGAACTCCTCGGTCTGTGACTCCAGCTGCTTGTCGGACTGAACCAAGGGGCAACATCCGGTTAGTAAAAATGAAGCCTATGCAGAAGTGCTAAAAGTTGCTGTTCATTGAGAATCCGTTTGAGGCTGTCACATGCACACCCAGCCAAAAAAATGACTTTTTTGGTATTAAAAAGCACATTTACAGCCTGGTTCAAAAACGGCGTGGGTCTAAAACCCTGCTTTCACTATCAGCACACACTGTATGGTGAGTGATTTTTTTTCTAACTCTGCAGTTTAGAAATTATTAGGATCATTTGATTGTCTAATCAGAGACACAGCTCAGGTTATCCGAAAGGAAACTCACAGCCGGATCATATTAGATGTGGCTGCAGATTGGCTTCATTTCACTGTTTCAGGACGGGTGATGTTGTGGAGGATTTGTTCCATGTTTTATACAGTCTATGGACTGAGCACGCAGCCGGTGTAAGCTGACAAACGCAGTCGATACGCAGGGCAACGTAGTTACGCTGCAGACGTAACTGCAGGTTTATTTCAGGCATGACCATGCAGAGCCTGTACGCAAAAACAAGAACCTTGAAATGAATTCTTGACCAGGAGCTAATGTAGGGGGCTAGAATTGGTGTGATGTAAGTTGTTCAGATGGACTTGGTCAGGAGCCTTACAGCAGCATTATAGCCCAACTGAAGATGGTGGAGAGGGAGGTCTTATTCTGTCCACTGGTTAATGTTAATGTAAATACAACATCCACGTACAGTTTATCTGTATGTCATAGATTTCATATTCAATTTCAAATTTGATTTTTTACTTTCATTTTATCTTAACTCAGAGCTGAAATCAAGAAAATTTCACAGCTGTGTTTTGTTATTTTGCAGAAAAGAAAAAAAAAACCTTCAGCAACAGATTTATTCACCCCCTGATGTTTCAAAGAAAGTAACAGGAGGTCTATCTCATCTGCTTCAATCAGACTTCATAACACAACCACATGTGCAAAAACAGGCAGCCACTCAACTGGCATCACCCTCTCCTGCATGAACCTACAGCTGCCTGCTACTGCTGAAAACTTACTGAACATTAAAAGAAGCTTCTGGCATCTTATCTATCTTTGATACATGAATGAACCAGTGAGTTTCATTTTTAAATAAATGTTTCTGTGTTAGTAAGTTTTTACACTTGAACCTTCAGGCTTTGACTCCTCACCTTACTGCTCCCTAAGTTCTGTTAGTGTGTCATGTTTCTCACTTATTATCTTGTAATGATACTGAACATTTCAAGCTGTTACTACAGTAAGATTCCCCCTAAAGGAGTAATAAGTGCTGTGTCACTTCATGAGGAATGGACTGTATGTACATACTGATTATTCTAAGAGCTTCACTTCACACCACACCACACCACATTCATACACTGAGGGTAGAAGCTGATATATATTATATACCCATCAGTGTCATCTAATCCCATTCACATGCACTCAAACACTGCTGGCTGTTCCACATAGGGTTATTTAAGGTACACATCCTACTCAAGGACACTTGGATGTGTAGGGATGGGATGGAACCAATAACCTTCCATAGTAGAGGAAATATCTTAACATATACCAATTCAATCCTTTCTCCATGGAGCTCAGATGCAAGGAAGGGATGTGAGAGGGCAATGGGAGACACCTGAGTGGAATGAAACAGACCCTCAGCCTGCCCTCACAGGTCTGTCTGCAGAGAAATTGTGTGCAGGTGCCTGTAATAACCTAACAAAGTGGATTTCTGCTTTATCCTTAAAACAAGGACATCAGGAGGCTTTGAGACAGGTTACAAATATGAGCACATGCTCGTCTTGCCTAACTGGAATGACCGCAGCATGTGCCCAGATCAGACAGAGGAAGCAAAAGGCAAACTATGGGCTTGTTTAAAAACTGGCATTAGTAACCATCCAGTGCAAGTGGAAAGCCTGAACTATGGGAAGGAAAGCCTCTTTAGGCATCCTGAGGATAGAATTAGGGATGATTTATCATGGATCTGTCTGTGTGTTTTTCATGCTCTGTCCTCCACATCAGAAAACTCGAAATCTGCTTAATGTTTTTACATCCAGCTGTCAATAATGATGTAAATCAGGAGACATGGCCTGCAAACAGTTTCCACTCATCCATTTTAATTTTAACACTTGATTCTGATTGGTCAAAACCCTTTGAAAAGGTACTTCAGGCAAAGTAGAAAAGGTGTCCCTTGGGAAAGTCTGATCACACTCTAGCTGCATTTTTTCGCAAAATAAAAGCAATATTTTTGAAGTTTCGATAAAGAACAAGTGCGCCTTGCCGGTGTTTCCCACCCAGAAGGTGGAATTGCGCCCAACTTGAGTAAAAAGTAACGTCCAGTCGCTGCACTGATGTTGATGCTGATTCATGAACATTAGTGTTATTATTCACTAGTCAAACTTTCGCCCGTGATCACGCTAACTCAAAACAGGCAGGAACAAAACACTGAATGAAAATCATCATCTCCAGCTCACATACTCTGACGTACACACACAGATTTCTGCCCCTCCCTCCTGCTGCTCTCTGACTCTGACCGGCTCACAGCCGTCCTGATGCCTTCACAAGTGTCAAACTAGCAAACAACCCTAACCCTGCATTGAACATATAAATAAGAGTAGAGCTGATAAAACATGAACGCTGGAGTCTGTTTGTGTGGCAGTGGACACGTATGAGGAAGTGAGGGAGGAGCGTTGTTTGTTGTTAGAAAAGGTGTTTCCATTGCACTTTTGTGACAAAGTTCGGTATCGAAATTTCTGAAAACCCACCTCATGAGAGCGTAAAAACTTTTTATCAAAATCTGAGAGGTTTCTGAAAATGTGGTGTTTCCATTACCGTTTCTTTGTTGTGATATTTAGGTTTTGCGCAATTCTAGGTGTAATGGAAACCCAGCTATAATGTCACACATATCATTGTTGGTAATAATTTCACAACTTCCTGTTGACAGGTGGACAAAAACACCACTTTTATGATATTGGTCGGTATCAGCAGAAAAATATAGCCACAGGGTGATAAACAAATAAATTAGAGGGATCATGAGGGAAAGAGACTGTTTAAAGCCCCATTTCCACCAAGAGGTACAATTTGGCTTGTCTCAGTACGGCACGCATTTTGTGGTGTTTCCTCTGACTAATTCCGAGATGGAACCCAAAATAACTGAACAGTACCAAATCGCTTTTTGGGACCCTTCCTATGAGGTGCCAGACATACAGATCCGACCCCAGAAGGTGGAACTACAACACTGCAGTCTGTTGATTGGTTGAAAGAATCATCACTTACCGCTCCTCTGTATTCAGCTGCACGTTCAGCCCAAGACTGATGAGTTCCCATGCTTCTCACTCCATTGATGATGCATATTGGGCTGTAAAACCTCGAACCTGTTGATTCCTGGTCTGGCTGAGTTTATCATCTCATTTTGTTTGTAACAGTCAATCTAAATATGGTGAGGTCTGGAAATTGTTTTACTTTGGATGTTTTCAGGTAGTTTCCATGCACATCTGCCTGTCCTGCTCAAGTATCTTTTTGTCAAATTGATGCATCACAGCTCTGGCATTCTGAAAAATTAGGATGCTTGCATATGTCCTGTGACCTGCAGGGGTATTTACGCAGCCAGACCACAACAGAGTGGATCCAGTGTGAGTTGACAGATCGGCTTGATTAGAAACCTATCTAATCCAGTGCCGTGACAGAGAGGAGCTGGACCGGAGCGGCATCTGGTGCATTTTGGCTGTTAGACCTGTCTACTTGTGCCAGAATCATGCAGGAGGGTGGATACCAGGGGGAAGTCGAGACCAGGTCTGAACAAGCCCGCGGCAAAATGAAGAAATGTGAAAATAATGTGGAACAAGTGTTGAAAAAAAGGAGACGTTTCCACCACTGTGTTGCAAACACTTTTCAGACCTTCCCTATTGAGTGACCACAAAATCCCCACCAGACGTGAACAAAGGGAGGAGGTTTGAGCGTATTGAGATAGGAGGAATGTTTGTTGACGCAGTGCTGCTGAGAGTTCCTCTTTACTCCACTCTGTGGTGTATGAATGTGTGTGTTTAGCTCCTGCTGAAAGTATCCCTCTGCATTCCTGTACCCTGCCCAGCCTCAGGGATCCGGAGAAGACGGAGAAGATGAAGTGAAAGAAGGAAAGAAGGAGAGAAAAAAGGAGTGGAGGGTAGAAAACCGAGCACTGTTGTCTAGGAGCTGTTTACTCTGTCTGCGGGCAGCATGCTGTGTTTGCGCAAGTGTGAGAGAGTGTGTGTCTTCCTCTGTGCACGCCTTTGTGTTGACTCCCCCTGCTTGTAGGGGTAGCAGGTGTGCTATCGCAAACACAAGTGAGAGACGATACTTGTCAATGAAAGAAAGAGGGAGAGGCAGAGTGATGGCAGAGGGAAGTGAATGAAAAATTCATACGGCTGCAGGTCCCAAAAGCCCTTCTGTCTTTGCCAGGAGTCCTCAGCTTGAAAATGCCAGGCAGGGATCACATACACACACATACACACACACACACACGAAGCGAAGCTGAGAACAAGACCAGAGGAGGTGTTATCTAGGAATCAGGAGTGGGCTGGGAAGAGTCAACAGCACAACAACAGGATACCTAAACATCAACAGCATGCTTGGGACAGCTTCCCCAAAGTCCCCTCGATCCCTTTCTAGTGGCTGCTTTTACACCACAACACTTCAGCTCCAGCATTGTGGATGTCTCCTAAACAACCTGTTTATGCATATAAAGTCTCCTATTAACCTTTAAAATGCCCACCTGACAAAAACAGACTTATGGTGATTCAAGCAAAAAAAAACGCTAAATGAGTCACACACTGCTGGAAGAACTCCCTGATGCCGACATGCTAAATAAATCACAGGATACAGATCTTTGTCATTACAAAGACAACATCTGAACGCAGCCCTGTGACACAGCCTTTGGCTAAAAATGTGGGAGAGAAATGGAGATAGGGAGGGAAAAAAGAAAAGAAAAAAAAAGCAGATGATGAAGCCTCATCTTTCTTACTCACTACTGCAGCGTTGCCATGGACACGGCAGCATCCTCAGGATGCTGGAGAGGAGAGTGAGAGGAGAAGGAACAGGGAAAACTTTTTCAGCTCCCCCTCTCTCACTGTGGGAAAGTGGGTCACAAACACACACTGCTTCTCACTCTCTTTCCCCCACACACTCATACATAGACAGAGCTAACGCCATTTTCCAAACTGCTCCCCTCTCGTTGTGGTGCGTGTACGTGTCAGTGTGTGTGGATCGAGCACTGCGTAAGGTGTGATCTGACAGAAATCAGTCGTTGTCTCTCCAAGGACACATGACACTGAGCAGAGGAGCAAAGACAAACACTGTGTGTTTGAAAGCTATTGCCTGATGATGTGTGATGCGCATCAGCAGTAAATCCAATCAGGCGTGTCAACACACTGCAAGAGAATATTTGATGAATGTGAAGCTGCTGCGCTGCGCTTAACATCCATTTTTTAAAGAAATCCTCAAACTCTGGTCCTCATAATATGTCTTTTACAGAATAAACATGGATAATCATATTTTTCTCTTTCCACAATGAAATTATCCTTCAAACACCTTAAAGAGGGGGTACTGTGCTTTTTTAAGGCCTTATATCTCCCAGTACATTCCTGCAGTAGCTTCTAAGGATTAAAGCTAAATAATATCCTTGTTTTTCTCACACTGGCGTGAAACCCTTATTACACCCTCTGTCTGAAAAATTATATCTGCTGTCTCTTTAAAGCTCTCTTCTCAACAAACCCCTTCCCTCTGATTGGCCAGTGCTCTGGAGACCGATGAGGGGCAGAGCGACTGGCAGACCTTGGTGTCTAAAGCCAGTTAGGAGATCCTTGTGCAATGACCTTATCATTTCAGCAAGTCTTGTCAAGATCTTGCCAAGATCTTGTGCTATTTTTAAACTGGACCATTATGACCATTTAATGAAAATTAAAACTGAATTAAGGACAGATTCAGGGTTTTCAGTACAAATATTGAGGTACATTTAGAATGCCCACCTGACACTGTTACTTTCTATCCATGTTTAAAACATGGAAATCATAACACTGTCTGAAAAGCACATGTAAATCAGCTTTCTCACATATCAAATTACATATTTTTAAGATACACCTGATATAGAAAGGTGTTTTTTGGGCTTAGGTTTCTTATTTTTCGAAGACATATGTGTATTTCACTTTGGATTATAGTAGGTAGGCCAAAGTGAAGAACCTTTGAAGAAAAAGACGCCTTGGAATCCCATGAGAGCTCATACTTTGATCTGCAGTAAAAGATCTTTCAATCTTCCCCCTTACTTCAAGAAACAGAAAACTCCTAGAAGGGTTATTCTAGCTATGCTGAAGGAAAAGGAATGATGGACGCAAATATGCACAGCTCACACCAAGGGACAAGTGTAAAACTAGGCAGAGTTGGTGTATTGAAGCCAAACAAGAGCAAGCAAAAAAGACCTAGTCAAAAAACAGGCAGGGGCCAAAACATGAGGAGTGATACTAGAATGAGTGGCTACCAAGAAACACACAACACACAATCTATGAATGGACAATCAAGGATAACAAGACACCGGTGGGTCTGATTAGGATAGGACTGACACACTTGGGCCTTTTCACTTATCAACCCCCATGAACACCAACAACTGAACAGAGCACCCATCACCAAGACGGCAGTCGACGGTTTGTCATTCATGTCCAAGCAGGTCCACCCAACCACTCCCAGTCGTTTTGGTATGCCACTCAATGGCTAGGTTTACATGCAGTCAGTATCACTTTCATGTTGGGAACACTGGCAATAACCCTATTGCAGCCATGTAAACACCAATAACCCTTTTGAAAAACAAGAATATGCTCTTATTGTGGTTTTTAAAACCTTAAAAACACCATAGGTTACTCCTTTCCTAACATGAATATTGGGTCATGTATACACCTATCAGGATATCCCCATTGAAAGGAACATTACTTTGTGTTCTGCGCATGTTCTGTTCACAAAGAATTTTGGCTTTTTGAGTACAGGGAGTCTGCTGTGCTACTGCTTTCTGCTGTTGCTGTGGATACGAGAAGATGATACAGAAATTACGCGCATTGCGCCTTGACATCCTCCGTGTGCCAAAATTTTGTCTGTGTTGCTGTTTCGATCGGTGTACCCTGTAAAAAGGATTAACCCTGTTTGCTCACGTATTATTCCAAATGCTTCAGAAACTGGAATATTGAGCTTAACACAAATATTGACTGCATGTAAACATAGTGAATGTTGTGGACTCTCATGTGAGCATATAAATACTGTGGAAGAGGGTGTATGGGACAGTTTAGAAAAGGCCTATAGCAGGACACAAAGCAATCCAAAGAGGACAGAGGCAGAAATGGTTTAAGTTCAAGTAGAAATGCCAACATATTAGGATTCAAAATATGACTTTGGTTGACTTGACAGTGTTTTTTGAAAACTTTTTCTTTCTTTCATTCATTCATTCATTCTTTCTTTCTTTCTTTCTTTCTTTCTTTCTTTCTTTCTTTCTTTCTTTCTTTCTTTCTTTCTTTCTTTCTTTCTTCTGAATTGTTGATTATTTAAAAGAGGAGGTGTTCACCATATCTTAAACAAAGATGTAAAGCTGGGTACTGATACTAAATGCACAGATTTCACTACAACTGCATATTCATTTTGGGGAAAATCCCCGAATCAATCTACACTGCTTAAAAAAGTCAACTTTGAAAATAGCATGAGATCTTCACAAGACTGAAACGTGATGAAAAGTCATCACATTATGATCTGCTAATTAGCTTGTGGCAAGTTGGAGGGAAACCAGATGGACCGTATAATATAACTGAAAACGAATGAGAAGAGTTGAAGGTGCACATTGCACTACCACAGCACATTTTCAGGGTGTAGCAGTGAACCAGGTCACACTGGCATAGAATCATAAACATGTTTATTATGGAAATCATCATGGCTGATCACATAACTGCATTAGCTAATTCATGACAGAGAATGTTCTTTATGCAAATGAGTAATCTAAAATTGAGCTGGATTAGTTGAGTACAGCAGCAAACATTTAGCACATGAAATTAATTTAATAAAATATTCTTCTTCCACGGAGCATTTTTTCCCACACAAGTTGATTTAAAACTGGTGACATTATTCTAATTTTGTACACCAAAGTCATTAAAAAAAAAGTTGTCTGTCATTGGAGGGAAATAATTAGCTTGTTCTAGAAATAAACTGTGCTTTGGCTTGAATCCACTGCACACAAGGTTAGAGACATTTGTGTTATACAGACTGCTGCAACAAGATTATTTTTGTGCTACACAATCATAAAGTCCACAGGTTCCCATGGCAGTTTTAAGACTTATTCTAGCTGGTCAGAAGAAAAACGCATGGGAAGAAAACTGCCATCCTGGAGTAGTAAGATGTTTAATGGTTGGATAATATTTCTGCAAAACTAACCCAAACTACCCATATAAACAGAAACTATGGTTTTATAGCTTTCTAATATAAATCAAAGACTTTTTAATGAGGCCTTGATAGGGAAACAAAAACTGTGCCAAGTAAGGAAGACTTCCAGACTTACAGCACATATGTTTTTGATTCTATTCATCCATTCCCGCTAGAACAAGTTGGACGTCATGTGTTTCTCTGTGCACAACCATTTATGCATGGCTCAGTGCATAGGAATAGATTTTGACAGAAATAATACACCAGAGGCAGCGTTTCAAAGTGTGGCTAATCATCAGGACAGGCTGTTGTGGTACAGCAAAATGTAACATGGAATCAGAACAAAGCGTTTGTGAAATGTTTGTAATGTCCCAGAACAGTTCATGCCAGTGTGCAAACTCAGAGACAAGTGTGGAGAAAGCACAAACAGAATCTGGACAAAGCCAGGCAAAACAATTCATATTTTAGCTTTACATTTTCAATTAACCAGAGAGATACAGCATGAATATTTACATCCTCATTCAGATCTGATCAACAGAATATGTTTTGGTTATATTTATTTATTTGTTTTTAATCTTTTCCAGAAATACATGCTCACATTTGTATTTTTGGAGCATCTTAAACTGCCTCATACCCCAGAATCATGTGGGCAGTTTGATGTGAATCATCACAGTTATTTCAGATGTCATAAATAAAAGCACATCAAAGCTAAAATTCAAATCCCCTGGTTTACCAAAGCTTCACCTCAGAAACCTCTTTCCTACTATCTGACAGTAAAACAGTCTTTGAGTAATGGCAGCTGACTTTTTTCAGAGATCCTGGTAATGCAAGTAAGTCAAGGTTAAGTAGAGACAACTAACCATTCATAAATACTCATTCAGAGGAAACCAATCAACTTGACAAAGCATGTTTTAGGACTGTGACACATCCTCAGAACCCCGGGGGAACATGCCAGCTCCACACAGAAATGCACCTGCCCAGCCTAAGGATATGAACTAGGCAACAGCACTAACCACTGCTCCACTGCACAGCTGCGGCTGTCAATCATCTGCTGTCAAAGCTGAGACAATGTGAGTAAGAGCTGCCAACAAACCAACACAGTCTAAACTAGTCCCAAGAGAAGATTGTTACCTGCACTTACAGGTTTAGAAACATGTACAGCTAAACGGCGGCACATTGGCTGCCAAAAGGATCTGGGTTTCTATTACAGATGTCTGTCTCTTTTGCACTCTGCACAGAATGTTTTCTCTGTTCAGGCAATGCTAAATGAAATGCTAAAGGACAACACTACAGATACCAAAAATCAGCCCTGTGCATAAGGATTCATCATTCTTATGCAGAGTTTGTGTGAGAAATCAATCATCCATAGGTAAACACTTCAAACTTCAGCTCACTGAACATTTTAATCCAAAATAATCCTTGACGCAAAAATTTGAAAGAAAATGTTTTCTAACATTTGGATATACACTCACCGGGCACTTTATGGGGTACACCTTGCTAGTAACAGGTTGGACCCCCTTTTTGCCCCTCCAGAACCGCTTTAATCCATCATAGCATAGATTCAACAAGGTACTGGAAACATTCCTCAGAGAGTTTGGTCCATATTGACATGATAGCATCACACAGTTGCTGCAGATTTGTCGGCTGAACATCCATGATGAGAATCTCCTGTTCCACCACATCCCAAAGCTGCTCTATTGGATTGAGATCTGGGGACTGTGGAGGACATTTGAGGACAGTGAACTCATTGTCATGTTGAAGAAACCAGTCTGAGATGATTCCAGCTTTATGAGCGTTATCCTGCTGGAAGTAGCCAACAGAAGATGGGTACACTGTGCTCATAAAGGGATGGACAAGGTCAGCAACAATACTCAGGTAGGCTGTGGACTTTAAACCATGCTCAGTTGGTACTAAGGGGTCCAAAGTGAGCCAAGAAAATATCCCCCACACCATTACACCACCAGCCTGAATCTTTAATATAAGGCAGGATGGATCCATGCTTTCATCCTTATGATCCGAATGTGGAGCAGAAATCCAGACTCATCAGAACAGGCAACATTTTTTCAATCTTCTATTGTCCAGTTTTGGTGTTGCTGTGTGAATTGTAGCCTCAGTTTCCTGTTCTTAGCTGACAGGAGGGTCACCCGGTGTGGTCTTCTGCTGTTGTAGCCCATCTGCCTCAAGGTTGTTCGGTTGTGTGTTCAGAGATGCTCTTCTGCAGACCTCGGTTGTAACCAGTAGTCATTTGAGTTACTGTTGCCTTTCTATCAGCTCCAACCAGTCTGTGACCTCTGGCATCAACAAGGCATTTTGGCCCACAGAGCTGCTGCTCTCTGGATATTTTCTCTTTTTGGACCATTCTCTGTAAACCCTAGAGATGGTTGTGCATGAAAATCCCAGTAGATCAGCAGTTTCTGAAATATTCAGACCAGCCCGTCTGGCACCAACAACCATGCCACTTTCAAAGTCACTTAAATCACCTTTCTTCCTCATTCTGATGCTCGGTTTGAACTGCAGCAGCTCGTCTTGATCATGTCTACATACCTGAATGTATTGCTGTCATGTGATTGGCTGATTAGAAATTTGTGTTAACGAGCAGTTGGACAGATGTGCCTAATGAAGTGGCCGGTGAGTGTACTGTGGCATTAAAGATGGCACTGACTTTTCTATCAAGTATCACTTTGGACAATGTATGCTGTCTTCATCTCTTCTCTTGGATGTTCTATCCACTCAGGGCAAACTGGCCCTAAAGAAATCAGTTAGACCAGGATTATGTAAAAGTACGAACCTTCACACGTGCGAGGGAAACAGCAGCGCCAAAGGGACACAACTTTCTGTTGACTCTACAGCCCTCATTTTACTGCTGGTTAAGACTCAGGTCATGAAGTCCTTTCATCACCCAGAGTGCAGACATCCATCTGTGGAACTATTGGTTTATCCTCACGGTCAGGATGCTCGTTTCTCTGTCAGAGTGGAACCAGGCCCTGGAGAGCTGTTGGGGCCATTTACCAACAGTGTAAGACATATGGCACATTAACACATAACTACTCATATGTGCACACACATACACAACCACACCGGGCCTTTTACCAACATGATGCAGACACAAGAGTGATGAGAACAGGCCAGGGTGTCAAGGAAAAATCACATACGAGCAGGGTGTGAGTTCTCGTGTGTGTGCTCTTTCCTTGGTGGTGACACGATGAGCTTGTGATGGGAGTGGGGGGGCACTGAACTGAGTCATGGTCCCCTGGGGGCAAGTGTGATGACCAAAAGGACCTTTGGGAGAGCAACTGAAGCTTTACCTAAACAGCCCTGCGCTCATTCCCAGAGTCATCTCCTTTACAACTCACTAACCTGGCCCCATAAATCCACAGGCGAGGTCCCAGTGGAGCCATAATGCTGACGGACCTTCAAAGAGTAAAAGTTATCATAGACTATTAGTCCGATGGGACATTTGGAAGATTTGTGTGATTCTGGAATGAGTTCCTTATACTTTTTCTGAATTTTGTTAATAAAAACATAATCTGTTTCTTTCTTTTACAGTTAAAATACAACTCATACAACAAAATACAATTACAAAGTGTGTTTTTCTTTTGAATGCCTTTTCATCTATTTATCTCTATTAGAAAAAAAAAAAAAAAAAAACAATCAGTGTTTAAATGTAGAGGCTTGTTTTAGATAAATTGTGTCCAATTTGTGATTCCTATATTAATAATATTGGGGAACATGGCTTTGCCCCAAGAGCTCCCTGCCCTTCCACCTGCACACATGGAATGCTAAATCCTAAGATGGGGGAAGCAAAACTCCCCTCAAGATTGTCATGAAAGAAAAAGCGGCAAAAATAAGAGTTAAAAAAAAAAAAAAAAAACTCCATCCAAAACAGATTGAGTGGCAACAGGGGACAGTGACAAATAAGGGGTAGTATTGAAAATATGCTTTAAACGTCTTAAAATAACATTTTAGATGATCAAGTGTTAAGTGTGCATGTCTGTTGGTGTCATATTATTTTATATGACATTTCTACCATTTTTTAAGCAATTAAAGAATCAGAACCATAAAATTGTCAAATGGTGTAACCACAAAAGCACAAGTATTAAAAAATTTACCCTCCTAGAAGCAATGCAAGTGTACTGATGAAATAAAGTTATTTCTTATGAAATATTTTCTCAAAGTATATTAAAAATATTCATTTCCTAAGCTTGTAAAAAAAAATATTTTGTTGTACTTAGAAAGTCAGTATGTTGTAAACATCAGTTGTCTCTATTCCTTTCATTTTAGTGTATTAGAATGCTAAAATAAAAACAAGTATACTTATTTTGGGCACTATCAGATTTTATCTGCGAAACATTAGTTACATACATAATTTACGCGCCTTTTACCCACATGTGACACCACCGAAATTAGATCCAGCATTAAAGGAGGAGCTGGGGTGGAGAGTGGTTTACAAGAGGAAGAGTAGGCAGGAAAAGCAGTTTGACATTTTCCTATTGCATGTATGAAGGTAAGTGACTGAGCTGCCAACCAACCAAGGGGTGGCAACAAGATCAACTGATGACAGTGGGTTGAATTTGACTTTGTGGCCTGTCTGAACTAAAGCATCACTCAGTTCTAAATACAGGGCTTGATGTCTGTCAGTGGTTGTTTTTGGATAGTAACTCACATCTTGTACTGTGCAAGTCAGTTCTGAAAACCAAGCAAGGTTTTCCAAGTAACTGGAGTCAAAAAATACTGTGGTTAAGCAGCGCTGGTAAAAAAAAAAATAAAAAATAAAAATAACAAGCAAGGTTTTCCAAGTAACTAGAGTCAAAAAAATACTGTGGTTAAGCAGTGCTGGTTAAAAAAAAAATCATACTTGGAGTAAATCTGCTGGAGTTAAACATTTAAAAAAAAATGGTGCTTTGAGAAGTACAGTGAGCTTACTTATATAGAAAAAGTGTATTTTGCAACTATCCTTGCAACCTGTTAGTTAAGGTTACCAATAAAACTCCCCAGAACAGCAGTTGTTTAAGAAAGATTTATTTACTCTAGCCACTCCTTTCCAAATGCATGGCTGTCCAGACGTTTCTCAAAAACACTGCTTGGAAATTGAGCACTTCAAGGCACAGTAATCCTAAGAAAAACTAAAAGACAGAAGACTCTTGGTTTGTGGCCTCATCTTGTTTTGACAATCATCATCAAAGATTCTCTGTCTTTTTGTTTTTCCTTCTCCCCCTCAAGACTATTGTGTCTGCAGCCCAAAAGCCTGAAGCAATACCAGCAGGCATCAGGACAGCAGCTGTGTCTGACACATGTCCACCAAAACTGCCTCCCCTTTGTTTGACTTCACTCTTTCTGACCCTTCATTTCACTTCTGCTTCACCATTTCCTCATTTCCTTCTTATGTAGCCCCATCACCCCATAAGCGCAGGTATCCACCCACGGGGTTGGATGTAAACTCTTCACTTACTCTTTTTTCTGCTTCTTCCTCCAGCTCTCAGACACCTGACTGAAACTCCCTCTGTGACTGACAATCAGAGACATCTGCCCCAGGAGCCAGCAGCAAGAAGTTAAGAAGATGACTCAAAGAAAAGTCCAAACTCTGTGGAAGACGGTAAAAAAGAAGCTGAGGGACGGCTGCTGAGGTGGACCTTGTAAATCTTCCTTCCCAAACAAGTTTGACAGGGTTGTAATCCATGGCAACAAGTGGAAAAAACTACATCACACCCTTCTGAACTCTGGAAATGCAGAGTTAAACTTAATGTATCTTTTAGACAAATTAGGCAACCCAGTACGTAAGCTCTTTGCCTTCTTCATGACTGTAAAGCGTGACTATTATTACAATCTCAAAACAGCTCAAATTTCATTGAAAGGAGAAAGACCTGAGTTATTATTTAAACTTCAGACTGATGCCTGTGTGCTTTTTCTACTTTATGCTGAAATTATGCAATGTTGTCGCTTGGCATTGGATATAGTAACTTATGATACCTGTTCCAGCACTGTTCATTTTTGGAAAAATAATTTTCTTGGTCACAAAATTGTTTTGGCACATTTCAAATTAAAAATGTGTTTTCATTTAAACATAATATGGTTTTGTGTGGACAGGCCTAAACATTCAAAAATATATGTGGTTTCCCAAAAACCCAGCTACATGTGGAC
Source organism: Halichoeres trimaculatus (assembly GCF_033239565.1). Classification (NCBI taxonomy): domain Eukaryota; kingdom Metazoa; phylum Chordata; class Actinopteri; order Labriformes; family Labridae; genus Halichoeres; species Halichoeres trimaculatus. Next base: position 23,780,424 of record NW_027437192.1, read on the forward strand.
ATGGCCTAAACCCAACACATGGAGCAACAAAGTGATTAGAAATCACAAGGAGTACACAAGAGGAATAACTAAGATTAACACTGAAAACACATAAACAACACACAAAAATCACAAAGAATAAACACAAATGAACTCAAGATACACACCAACACAGGTGAGAAAGATAACCCAAAACCCTGAAATACACAAACACAAACCAAAAAACCAGACCATGACATCCTCAGCTGATCTTTGTTACTTTTGAGAGTCTGATCTGCTGTTTAGCGGGAGATAGAATTTACCTGTTAATGGCTTGTTTATCTGAGCTGTTTTGAATTCAGATCAATATAAAGTATCATACTGTAATTGAGAAAGTCCTGACCATTGTGAAGCTGTGAACTCCTTTTTTGCCAACTTAAAAGAATTTGTCATACCATAGACAAAAAAGGCAGCATTATTTTTCCTACAGTAAATCAAAAGGCTTATCTACATTAAGGAAGAAGACACCCTGAGGAAAACAGGTTTGTAAAAGAGACAGGGACAGTGAGTTTAACTTGATCTGTCATTCATCATAAGTTTTCATAAAGCTTATTAACAATAAAAAATGATTTTGCGTACAGCTACAAATATGTTTGGCTTGATGAGGTAGAAAATTCTACTTCCAGTCTGTACTGATGATTGATACCCAACATCCTCACTGCTAAAGAGAACCAGGAAAGGTGGCTGTAAAGAGCATCCAAGGACTACATCAGCTGAAGGTGTGCAGAAATGAAATCCATCAGGTCTGAATCAAACATCGACACCTCCCAACACTCTGCTCTGACTCCAGCAGTTTGTTCCATTACCATTCCAGCGGGTTTATCTAGAATATGCCTTTTCCAGCTCATTATGCCCACTTTAGGCACCCATAAGGTCATTAATCCCAATCACTGTGTTCATTTTCACACATGCCAAGCCATTATTCCGCACTTGGCATATCTTTTTACCCTTCTGTAACATTCCCCCTGCTCACACGTGCACACGCATACACACACACACATATCACCACAGTCTCCCTCTACTTAGACATTCTGTTTGTGTCACACTGTCTCTGATTGCATAATAGCGTAAAATACTGTGAGGGGGGATCAGAAGATGATAACGATCAGAGAGAATCTCGCCAAATATAAGCTTATGGACTTGAAATTTATCTGTGATGACACATTTTAACACTCTTCAATACTGCGGGTTAGATTTGTGGAGCAGCTTGTTGGTGTAGGGATGATTTTCCCTCATGCAGAATATTTGTCATGCTGGAGAGCTTTCCAGCATCAGCCCTTGATGTCTAATGGAGATAAGTGCTGTTTTAAGAATATATTTAAAAATCTGCAGAGGAGGTAAACAGAATAAAGATAAATAACAGTGTTTATCCATTCTGTGGTATCAATTCGATAGTCCTGTTATTTCCCCTGCAAACTAAGAACTCGGCTGCTGTTGTCTCAAGAATGGAGAAGTGTCCTTCAGAGTGCTGGTGAACTTTTTGGGACATTGCAGTGTAGCCAGCAGTAGGGGAACAAAATTGACACGTCAAGGCCATTGACTGTATATAGTGGACAGTGTGGCCCCGCCATTTACCACTGTACAGTTTTGAAGCCAAAATACCCCTGTCACAAGCGCCGCCATTGGCAGCCGTTGCACAGCGCAGTATCAGCTATGAAGGATTCAGAGAGAATCTTAGTTGAGCTGGGTGACAAAAAATAGCATATATTTTTTTTCTTTTGAAAGGCTAAACTCTTCTTGGCTCTCTCTCCTATTTTATGGTAAATGGACTTGAGCTTATATAGCGCTTTTCTAGTCATGTACTACTCAAAGCTGCTTTACACCACAGGTCACACTTACCCATCCACACCTATTCGCTCTCACATTCACTTACTGATGGATCCAATTTTTTACTATGTTAGCTATCCATCAGTATGTCTAACACAGTCACGCCCTTTCATGCCCATTCACACACCACTGACGCAGCAGTGGGAGCTTGGGGTTAAGCGTCTTGCCCAAGGACACATCACCATGTGTCGCCCAGAGCTGGGCTTAAACCTGCAACCTTCCGATCACCGACCAAGCGCCAACTGCGCCACGGACGCCCGACCCCACCCCATTTTACAATCCCCCCCCCCCCCCCCCCCCCAAAAAAAACAAGAACAGCAGCTGTCAACTATTGATAAACGTGACATTGGCAGCCATTGTGCAGCCAGAGTCTGCGCAGGATAGACTCTGAGAGAATCCAAGTGGAGCCTGGGGACAAAAAAATATATTTTTTTTCTTTTTATATTTTTTTTCTTTTTTTGAGAGTCTAATGTCTATTTCACTCTCCCCTGAAAAGTATTTTACAATCCCTGAAAAAAATACACAAAAATGTCAGCTGTCATTCAGTGTAAAACGTGACGTAAAGCCTTGTTTTTAATGTCCAATAACTAATAAAAAAGAAACTTTCCAGAATAAAGAGAACTTGAATAATAAAAAAACAGCCTATTAATATCTTCAAATAACTACAATTATTGGATGTGAGAAACATTTCTACAAGGTGTATTTATTTTTCAAAGTTTGACCACAGCCCATCTGAAATGGCTGGGGAGATGGATTTTTTGACCTATACTGCAGCCAGTCACCAGGGGGTGCAGTTTTTGTGGCAACCTTTTTTAAAGTCTGTGACTTCTTCATCTTCTCCGTGGGCTGAATTCTGTTGTCCCATTGGCAGCTAAAAGGAATGTTTGGTTAAGTGTGTAATCATCAATATTGAATGTTTAACCCATAGGGGAACCAGCTTGCGCCCTTCTGCAGGCAGTGCCGGCACAAACTCAAAGCCATTCACTTCTCCAGATGGGGTCATTTTTATCAGGTAATCAAGCTTATTTTAAGTGATACTTTTTGTGTGGCTATATTTCTGTATTTTTTAAAGCCTGGGGACCAAATTACCCAGTAAGTGGGCTGCAAGCAGAGGACAACATGTGTTGCATCTGTGAATGGTGCTAAAACAAATGGACTCTCTGAGGCAAAACAAAACAGTAAAATAATTCCCAACAAAGATACTTACATCCAGATTAGTAAGTATAATTGCGTTTCTGCTGCATTAGGGAGTTAAAAATTCAGATGTCGTTATTTTAAAGACACAACTTTAAGCAATTCACTCAATCTGTTTTTTTTTTTTTTAATAGAGATTATTTCTGTCTGCACACTTTTGATCTCTGCCTAGTTGCATGATTTGTCAATACTACTCAGCTTATAAACGTACAGTGGAAACTGGAACACTTCAAAATTAAAGTGATGGCTCTCACCAACAGATTCAACATTTTTCTATGATAATCAATCAACATATATGGATTAGCACGAAACAATGACGTGATGACAGGAATATCCAACCAAGTTATCTAACATATAGTAAAGAAAATAAGGAGTGATTGTTTCCATATGGCACATGCATGTATGCTCCAAAGAGCAAGCTATGTGTTCATTTGCGCACTGCACCCAACTCTGTTTATGTCCTAATTTAAACCTATGATCAATGGCAATGTGCTTTAAATTGCAGCAGCTTTAGAAAGTCAGTTGCGTGACTTCAGAGATGCTAATGAGCGGCGCATCAGGATGTGGATCTGAACACACAATCTGAGAGAGAAGATAAAGAGGGGGGATGATCAATGAGTGTGATTTGTTCCAATGTGCTGTGCATGAGGGATTCATCTCTCTTGTTAAGGGGGCGTTTCAGACCTTGTGCTTAGTTCTAAGACAGAGAGTATTGGTAACAAGCACAGTGAGGGAGAGATAATGTAGTTCTGCAGGATGAGAGAACCTATTATGTTATTTGTTTTACAGTGACCGAGGCCTGAAGTCTCCACATACACTGGTGCTTCCACTCGCTCCCAGCAGGTTAGTATTCTCACATGACCGCGTAGCTGAGAGGGAATAACCCTGCAGAGGATGCAAAGGAGAAGCATAATAGAAAAACTCATTTGGAGGGAACTCAGGAACACATTAAGCTCAGCCGCCGGCCTGAATGAAAGATCATGTTGGACTCACTGCGTGGTGGCTATGGCTGTTCTTGTGTGTGGGGGACAGAGAAAGAGAGGGAGGAGCTGATAAAAGCAGTATAAATATCATAAAGAAAGATGGGAGAGATAGGGAAATTGGATAAGGAAGGCTGACGGTGCAAAAAGAGGTGCGTATTCACAGCATCCCCTGACTCCACAGGTTATGAAAGTCTCTAGATCTGATCCCATCCTTCTGTTGATAGTGACTGTAACAGACTATTTCCTTTCCTGCTGTTATCCTGACAGTGTAAACAGATGTTGATTATATACATTCTAACCTTTTTCTGATTATTTAATCTTTTACAGATTCTGCCTAAAATTGAAGTTCAATGAAAAAACTATAAGCACAGGACAACATATGGTATCCTTTAAGGTAGGGTCTGCAGGAATTCTCGTTACTTTTTAGTAAACATAACATTTAATCTGGGCGGCTCCTCCTTGGCTCAGTGCCAGCAGCAGCGCACACCCACCGCCTCTGACGGTGACTACGTGAATACACTCAGTAGCCCAGCAACCACCTGTAGCATTGTGTTTCTACGTGGGAGAAACTGACAGGGCGTGTTAGCACAGGCTAATCACGGTATTTGACACAGACCAACTCACGTTGCTCTTCATCCTGAGCTGCTCTCCAAGTGCTTGAAAGTAAGTTAAAGTCGAGCCAAGCTTCACCCACATTTAGCAAAAAGCTTTATCTATCTGGTGTTTTGTTTCACTTTGGTTATGTCTTTCTTCCTCCATGTTACATTCACTATTGTAGCTCCTCTGATTAGCTTCCACTTGCGTTCATCAACACACTCTGTGATTGGCTGATGTAACCATGCTTACTCTCCACCCAGAAATGTCCCAACACAGAAACACAGACACCGACACACACATATATATATAGAGGCCAGTAAGAGATTATTGTGTAGGATTATTCCTTTAAAAGTTAATTTGTATTTTTTAAGGAAAATCTTGCAGACCCTATCTTAACACTGGGTTACACGTTTTATCCTCCACTGCTTAAAAATGTTGCTTGTTTGAAAGCTTTTTTCTTTCCACTTCTGAAAAATGCTTTATCACGGCGGTTCATTTCAGGTTTCTCCTGAATAATGTCAGAAATATTTAGAATTCAAGACCTGATTCCTGTGTACATTGTTGCCAGTATGATTTAAAGTCAGGTATAGCAACACCTACGCAAGTATAGTTGACAACCACACAAGTCTCCATCTGTGATTTATTTGTTAGCAGACATTCTCTATAGCCCTCAGGCAACATTGTGGGGTCCCTGCAGGAAACACACTCATGCAGAGGAGGAGAACACTCCAACAGTATGGCCCGCCTGTAAATGCACCAACCCTGTGAGACCCAGATATAGAAAAATGGAAGAAAACTTTTCACCTCATACTTTTTATTGCAGGAGGCCTCTAACCACTGCAGCCGTAAGTCAGAGGTATGTGTCAGACAAAGTCGTGCTCTTGATAGAGCCTCCTTTTCATTCTCCAGAGCAGTGAGGGATATGTTTGACGCTTAAGAGACAGAGGGGTTGGATTTAAAGTGCGTTACACAACACCTAGACATGTACAGGACACGACCATCAAAAGAAATAAGATGTTCCACTTTTTTCTTAAAAGTCAACACACATCAAAAGCTCCTCTCAGGGACTTTGACTTAGAAAGGTAACTTGACGGACTGGCAAAATTAAATCTGCTCAACTTTAACTTTTGAGGATTCAAATAGTCATTTAAGTACAAACAGAGAAAATTTGACAGGAATGCAAAGAAGCTTTTAGAAGCTTATTGAGACATAACCTCGAAAAAATGTTAAATGTGACCATGAAAGGGCAATTAGCCAATCCTGGTTCAGGTTTAAGGTTGGCCAATCAGATTTCAAGGGTGGGCCAACCCTTCATGCTGTCATCACATTTCAACAAATTAAAATGTTAGTGATAGAGTGCTGTTATCAAGCAGAGAGGTAGGTGTGTGAAAAGAAGTGAAGAGACAGCAAGGTGACCAAATTGAGATATTTTGAGTAAACACAAATATGTAAAATAAAGATTAGTAAAATGCTAAGACATTAAGTTTTGAAAGCAGGTAGGTGCATGGACACTAGCGTGAAAACAACCCGGTAGCAGTGTAGCTACTTGAAGTTCACTATGGCAACAGCAAAACTTCTGTAACTGACACAACTTGTTTGGGCTGAAATGTAACAAAACAGCAGCAGATGAAATATTTTATGCATCATAGTCCCTGAGATCACGATCCTGCTTTTTGCCAGACAATCCCCTGTGTGAACGCCTGTGCCTCCTGAAGCCCCTCAGTCAGGAGAACACTGTCTTTAATTCCACTGAGGGCACTAACCTCCTTTCCCCCTTCTGCTTTCTGTCTCCGACTCAGATTTCCTAAAGGCACTGAGATGAGTTTAGCCCATTTTCTTTCATTTTGTGGAGGTCAGACAGGAGGAACACCTGTGGGATTCAGCCTTTATAGGGAAAAAAACATCCTCTTTTACTTTACAATTCTTCTTTATGTCTTTTGTCCCTTTATTCCACCTCTATTTAGCCAGGGTCAAGGAGACTTTTGACGACAGTCCTATTTCCCAGTCATCCGGTGGTGTGTGGTTTCATGCGTCAAACCAAATTGTCATCCAGAAATTGAAAGTGTGGACATCTTTGGAAGGTCTGTCGTTGCATTTATGCTGTTTCATACATCAGTTCTCTCCTCTGTTTCTAAGATGTCAGAGCTGAGGGTCACTGAATAAAACATCATAAGACTCAGATTTACTATCAATTTACCTCAGAGTTAACGCTTTAAAGCAGAATTCTCATTACACGTCAGCTTAAGAAGTGACTGACCCTTCCATTGACTTTAGAAATTCATGCAGGCACTTGGACTTCCAACAAAAGCACCAGAGAGATTTCAGATCACACACCCAATTTTCCCTTTTGTCTCCTCAAATGTTTGGTTTGGAAGTCGTGACAACTTTCAAGGATTAAGTCGTCTCATGCTTTATCCAGTCATATGCTGCACTTATTTAAACTACTTCAGTGAGTTCACTGCACATTTTATTAAAGTGGTGTGCCTCAGGGCAGTCTCCTTAATACCTGAGATTTTAGTCTTTTAAATTTATGACAAAACAGTATTTTTTAAGCTGTGCTCAACATTTTTCCCCTCAATTTCATTTGTAAACAACATGAAAAATGTGATTTCCGTGGAGTGTACAGCCTCTCAGTTTCTCATCTCTTGATTTGTGCAAAAAGCTGAGGGATTGTGTACTTCCTTTGGTCCTTAACAGTTGAGCTCTCAGAAACATTAATGTGATGCTGTCTTTTACAGAAGAAATCAAACCTTATAAAAGGGAGAATTACCATTTATGTATGATGAATTTTTGGATGGCAGGTTAAGTGGCAACATTGTATGTGCTCACCCAATCAGAAATGCTCTGCTTGCAGTCCTTGCCTCCCAAAGTCCAGATGGAAGAAATGCATGGGGTTGTGGGGAAAGCCAATCTAAAGGGTCAGTATCATGAGTTTGTGTTATCCCCTAGTCCAGTGGTTCTCAGACTTTTTACAGTGATGTACCCCCTATGATATATCTATATCTATATATATATATATATCTATATATATTTATCTATCTATATCTATCTATCTATCTTTATATATATATATATATCTTTATATCTTTATATATATATATATATATATATATATATAATATATATATATATATATATATATATATATATATATATATATATATATATATATATATATATATATATATACATATAAAGCAGTTGTGAATGGAAAAAAAAAAATAGAACATAGCACTGTACTCTTAGTGTCTTTTGGATATAGTATCACATTTATGAACTTAAACATACATTTGATTCAAACATTGATTATTTAAATGGAAATAAACGAATTTTGCTTAGTTGCTATTTTTTGAATCTACATCTTTGAACCTTGCGTACCCCCTGGAGTGCCCTTGCATACCCCCATTTGAGAACCACTGCTCTAGTCTAACAGAAAGAAGCAAGTTTGCAGCTGCCTTCTGCATAAAATAAGCAGGGTTAAAAAAAAAAAAAAAAAAAAGGAAAAACCTTGTCGTGAAATCTGTAAGGGTTAAGTTGTATTTAAGTCAGAAGGTTCCCTGCCTTTGGTTGTACAGTACTGACGGATCATGAAAAGCTAGATGTCCTAAATTTTGACCTTTTATCTGATTCTTACTCTCATAACAAAATGACAGTCTCCTATTTTGTGGTAGCAGGATCTTATGAAGTAAATTGCGTATAAATATTTAACAACATTTACAGGCGTTGACATCAGCCACTTCCCTCAGATCACAGAGCGCCTTGTTTTCTCCTGAGTGGGTCCATTAAAGGGTTCAATCTCTAGAGATTAAAATCAAATAGAATATATTTTCATGCTGTCTGCTAATGATATGCTCCTCTCTAGTGCTCTAATTTGGAAAATCGATTAGGCAGAGCTCACAGATGTAACACATGTTTTTTCCCGTCCTTGGCGCTCTCATTTTCTGCCTCTCAAACTACAATTATGTCTTCCAGTGCCCAACCAACATGACTTAGAATGAGCTTAAACGATCAATCGTAGCAGGGAGTTCCTATTGAGTTTTAATCAAGATTTCCACCCTGTTCAGTCTTCTCTCACGGTTGCCTGGCCAGCAGATTTCACAGGTCAAGGAACCATTCAGAAAGCTTTAATTAGCTTTCTCAAGCTAATGACTTTCCAAGCATCATACAAATTGTTCTGTCAAAGCCTGACTTTGAGCCAGTTCCTGCCAGCTTGGACTGTTTGGGTGTGAGATCGACTGAATAAAAGACTTTAATCATGTTCAAATTCATTACCCCCTAAATGAGTTTGGTTTCATTTTGCCCTTTATATTTGGTAAAAGCTGCTTCTTCTGTCCATGATAGACACTGACAGCCTGTTAGGTGTGACTCCCATCATCATTACTATGGATAGACCTATCCTCAGCTTATCCTGGGTGGAAATTGTAATAACGAGTCAAAGCTGATGGACGGGGAGCTGGAAAAGGCAGCAACACAGAAGAAGGGTAATTTGGACGGAGTAAATTCAAGCGTCAAATGCCCTCGCCAAAAATATGGGCTTTGGTTTCAAGAAGAAATATGGTGGCCTGACCTCATTTTCTGTTTTCCTCAGATCTAATTCAGCTAGCTCGAAATGGGGATGGGTATTGCCTTAACTGATAACTTCCCGGACCTGAAATATCCCTTTAGAACCACTTTCCATGGGAATTGAATTTCAAAAGTGTGAGAAGTAAATGAAGAAGAGATTTATAAGGCTATGCGTGGGAAAAGAGTCTAACAAGGCAGCGTCGGGGGGTCGCTTTACACTTTGTCACATCCACAAAGAAAGCATTAGGGCTTTGACCCACTTCAAGCAGAGCCAGAATATCACAGCTGGTCTCTCATGCTGCCATAATGGTCTAGTCATCATCCTGGTCGATGATACTCTCACTGTCACTGTCGTCATTCTCACAAAGGATATTAAGCTTGCATTAATTTGATGACTGTTTATGATTCCTGCGTCAGGCTGCATCATGCTCTTCGTAACAGGGTTAAAGAAAGAGTCTTACAGGAAAAGAACCAGTCATTTTTTCCCCCACTCCTCTCCATCTCTGTCTCCCTATTTCTTCATCTCTTGCTCTCCCTCTCTGGCTAGCTTGTGATGTGAAACTGATAGAGTTTTGGAGCACAGCCACTTGCTGTCAGGTCCCAGCTAATGGAATCAACATGGTTGACGGATAAACCCACCGAAAATAAGTTGTCAGAGAGCTGCAGGCCCTTCATCAGCCTCCCAGCCAAGTGTGGCACTGCCTTGACCCCTCCCAATGCCATATCAGAGGGGTGTTTCATCTTCAGAATGCTGAAATAAGGTTTCAAGTTTTTATTTATTAATGGATACTTTTTTGTACTGGGTGACATAAAGAATTGGGATGGGGCTGTTCTTGGGACCAGATAGATTCTCTAATTGATGGGTTTGCCCTCCAGAATTCTGAGTTAAGTTTTAATAGTTTGACGTTTTGGAAAATATTGCCACTACACCACATCACACTTGTGTCTGTACCAAAGAGAAACCCTTAGGGATAATGCAGTGGTGCCAAAAAAACATAGCCCCTCAAGTGGCTACTTGTGGCAAGAAACAAAATCATGAACATTTTCTTTGGGCACCACATTTAAATGTCCTACTTTGGAGCAGAAATAAGTATGATTACAGCCCTTAAAGTAGCAATCACTTATTCCTGACCCATGGGAAATATTCAGGAATAGGTTCTTGAAATCACCCACGCTAAGTATGGTTTTAGATTTCATTTGAGTCAAACTCTGGAGTGTTTTGGAAACAGTGAGATCATGATAAACCAAGTCACAAGAACGGATGGTTGCTAGACTTGTCACACCCCAGCAGCAGGTGAGATTTCAGCATGAAAATAGTGATAGGTCTTACCCACCAATTTCAACCAAGCCACCCACCAACAGCACAAGAGCTGGTGACACAGCTTTGCAGGACATAACATCTGCTGAAAACAGGTTTAGTTCAGAGGAATTTTCAAGCTTGTTGAACAAGCGCCATGTGTCCTTACCAGTGAAACAAAGCTGGTCTCATAGTCCAGCATTTGACAAATATGCTCATCAGTGGAGGACACATTTCATCTCTTTGCTGCAACAAGTCAACCTGAGACTCATTTTGTGGCTAACATTAGTTAGCAGCAATCATAAGAATGACCATGCCATGGTCAGGAGGAGTGACCTTAAGACAGCCTTGCCACTGTGTGGTTACTTGGTCTCAGCTGACTTCAGAAAATCTTCACAGTGGCAGGCAACATTCTTAAGTTTGAAAAATGGCTTGTAAAATGTTTAATTGTATTGATTTTTTTAATCAATTGGTGAAGACCATAATATACCGTATAAAGTGCTGTTTAATCATCATTCACACCTGGATCATTTGGGGCAGTTGTTCTGAAACAGTGAGCAGCCCCCCCCCCCCCCCCCCAAAAAAAAAAAAAAAAAAAAAAAAAGTCAGAGTAGTTTGGTTATATGTGAACACAGCAATCGCGCTAAGATGCTGGACAATAAAAGCGGGTTGAGATTGCCAAAAATAGGTGGTCACGGCTCGCTTTCATTAGAGCCCTGTAGTGGTTCCTGTGCAGTGAGAACACAAACGCCTCAGCAACCGGCACAACTGACTCATAACTGTGGCTCACAGTGTAGTGATGGGGGCAGTAATGAGCCTGGTTGACAACTAGGGATGGGTACCTTTCACATTTGAAACAATATCTTATCCATATCCGGTACTTTGCAATCGGTACCGGTACTCAAGGGTACCAATTTTAGGTACTTTTGTGTTTATGTGGTTAAAAAAAAAAAAAAAAAAAAAAAAAAAAAAAAAAAAAAGTTTATTAATAAAGATTTTTCTTTTTTATTTAACATGTTAATTCTTCAGTAAATAACCTTGCAATGCTGTGTTCATGTCCAGTTTGGAAAATTGCCTAGTCTTCTAGTCCCTCACAGTTACAAGGATGTATTTAGGTACCTAAACATGGTACCTTTTTGATTTTACATGAATTGGTACTCGATACTTCTAAATGAAGTCGTTAGGTACCTATAAAACTATCTAATTCGGTACCCATCCCTATTGACAAATGTATAGTCAAAACAGTATAAGAAGAATGAGTAGAAGACTCAACAACAGCAGAAGAAGAAATAGAGAAGCCTGAAGAACAGAAATAAATGAGTCGTAGGCTCACGTGGAACAGCGAGGAAATAAAATGCCTCATTGAAAAAACTTGCACATGTTGTTCATATAGCACACACTGGTACATGAGCCAGATAAATGCGACAATGCAAACTAGCCATACACTTTGTTGTTGCTCCATGGCAGGTAATAACATGAATGAATGAACGAAGATAAGGAAACTCCCCGCCTTCCAGGTATGATTTCTGACCAATGAGAGAAAAAAATTGATCACACGTGACATTTGTTTGCAACTTTGGACCACAAGAGACTTTTGCCTTGTGAACACAAACAAACCAAGTGGCAACCACTACAATTGTAACATTTTTGCCCCTGAACGCAAATGAGCCACAGGTGTGAATGCACCCTTAATGTTGCCCAGAAATGCTGGCAGTGAGTTTTGGATTTCATCTTAATAGAGATTTTTGCTTGTCACCTGACTACATTTGAAAGCAATACAAGTTTGAGAAAACTGTATCTTCTGTTCAAACTTGTGTGACTAAAAAGTTAGTGACTAAGAAAAAAAAAAAGGCAAAAATGTATTTCCTTACTGCAAATTCATGGTAAGTTCAGAGATAGGCATTTGTGTATCGGGAACAGGAAGTGAAGTAGCCAACATTGAAGATGTAAGTTTATTCACAAGAGGACAAACAGAAGCGCAGTGCAGCAGAAAAAAATAAAAGATAAGACCAGTAAAGCTTAAGAAAAGCAGAGTTCAAACACTGGGCCAAATACCAGGAGGAGCATAAATAACTTTATGTTTGTCTAGTCCTGTAATTCTCACACTGTCTGATGTGTACCTTCCACTGGGCAGTGCAAAATTCCCCAGACCCCCTCTGGCCAGCAGAGATAGACGGTGAAGCAAACCATGAGTGAGAATTGCTTCTCAGATGAAAACATGATGACTTGCTGAGCATTCTTTCACAGGACTTTACCAAAAGCTTTACTTACTTCATGCCTAACAGGACAAAATGTTCCACGCCTGAACTTTGCCTGTAGACAAACCTGATCAATACTGCACGTTAGTGGAGAGAAATCTCACCAGAAATACTTTTACTCTGGACTTATAACATGAGCAATACATCTCACACTTTTGTCCCCAAGAGACGTAACTCAATGCCAGAAAAAACATGTCTATGGTCTCTGTAACACATAGAACTGAGTGCAAGAAAATTCCTTCTGGATGGATTCAGAAAAAGAAAACTCTCTTCTACACATCTACTGAGTTTTGAATGACGTAACCCTCACCCTGTTGCTAGAACCCATGAAAGCAGTTGTGATCATTGCCAGGCTGCTTCTATTTCCCCTCACGCTGAATCAATGATCTGGGCTAACCTGTCAGACTGCGCCGGCTTCTCTCGTCTCCTTCATCGGCTGCTCATTTCAAGAAAGGTCTACTAGTTTTTCAAAAATCGATTTGATTAACAATAGACATGCAACGTTGACAAGTAGCAGAACTGGGTCAAGGATTTCACACATCCACAGCATGCCTGATCTGTCTTGCACAGTACCTTGGAGCTCCACCAGGAGCCACTGTAGATCCATGTCTGCTACAAAGACAGGCAGATTGAGGATAAAAAGAGTGGGGGGCATGCAGGGAGGTAAAAAGAGCTCAATGTATTAGATCAGCCACCCTACTGGTTTTGTATACCCACAGCTGTGCTCTATAACCCACTTGACAAGATTAAAAGTCCAAACATATAAACAAATAGACAATCTGCATCCTGGCTCGCACTGCCTCAGTCATTTCTCTGTCTTTTTTCTGCACCTTGTGAACCGCAAATGAGACGCAGTAGAGTGTTGGAGCATAATTTAGGGCTGCTTATTAAATCACAAAATGTGACCCACTTCAATGCTGTGCTGACTCAAAGACGCGACATGTCGCTAATATTTCAGGAGACTTTTTTCTTTTTTCATACCAGTCTTGAATTATATCCCAATGCATGTGGGTAGATTCAATCCCAGACCTTTCTGTGCCTGGCTTGAGAGCGCTGGTGCATGACTGTGCCATTGTTTGCAGGCAGTATGAGAGAAAAAGAAGGCGAGACAGAGAGAAATGACTGATGACAGATCCACAATGCTCAGCAGTACGTCTCTCACTACGCAGCCATGCAGCCAGGCTTCCTCCAAGCTAAAGCATCCATCCATCCATCCTCCTGCACGCCGGGGCTTTGTGTTGTTTTGTTTAGTTTGTTTGTTCTGACATGTTAATGGGACAGCTGATGGACTGGCAGTCGGTTCCAGCAACAGGGGGAAGGGGCGACTGGGTTTATTTTATTTTGACGGAGAGAAGGTCAGCTTGCTCATAGCTCACCTGCCTGCTCCTTTTTTTTCTCTCTTTCTCATTTCTGCTTGCTCTCATCCTTCCAGCCTTATTTCTGTCTTCGTCTCATTCACTTCAATCTCCCACCATGTGCTTTTTTGGGCCTATGCGTCTCAGCTCATTTCCCCTCTCATGTTTCGAACACTTCTGAACCATTTCCCTAATGATTGACCGACAGCTGCAAGGGAAACAGGGACAACAAATTAGATGAACTTTGATGCAACAGTGAAAGCAATACTCTGCAACAGGAGTAAGGAAAGCTAAAGCTACACCTTTTGCAAAGGAAAGAAAAAGGCTAAAGGCAACAAAAGCATTATGGAACTCACAGGACTAATCTCTAGAAGAGTTTCCACAGCCTGCAGACTGCCAGGAGGTAAAATGTTTGGAAAGTAAGTACACTGAAAGAAAATGCAAAGTAAACAAAGACAGAAGCAGTCAACCTGTACTGTGACTTGAAAGCAGACATCTGCTTCATGTATTCTTTTTCTACAAGATACACATAGCTCTGTGGAACTTTGATTGTGTTGCAGCATCAAAATGAATGCAAAAACAGACCTAAAAGAATCCTCCTTACTTACACGACAGAAAGCTTCCTGGAAATGCAAGTGCAAACCCAGGCTACATTAGGTTACAGAGGCAGGGTCAGACAAAGGTGGTTCACTGACTCTGAGCAGGGTAGAGCTGTAGTTTGTTGTATTGTGCTGAGGAGCACAGAAAGAAAGAAAGAAAAATCTGCACATCTGTAAAATCTCAATCTGAATCACTTCTCAGAGCAAACAGAAAGCAGGAATAATGACATTTAACCAAACTGCAACATCACATGCCGAATGAAGCCAATGCCAAAATGCAAAAAGACATGTTAGAAGTATATATAAATGCCCGATTTGACAGCAGAAATAAATACAATAGCTTGCTCAAAGGTAGGGTCCACAGGAAGTAAAATCTCAACTTTTACAGGAATGATCCGGCTCAATCATCACTTCTGGGCCTCAGTGTCAGTGTCTGCCTCAACCCCCTCCTCTGCCTGTGTGTTAATGTTTTGTTTGTATAGGGACATTTCTGGGCAGAGAGCAGACATGGTTACCTCAGCCAATCACAGCCTATCATGTTGATAGTGAGTTAAAGAAGTTATTCAATGCAGTTGGGATAGTTGACATAGCACCTAAGAAGAAAAGCACAATCAAAGTGAAACAAAATGTCAAGCAGAAAAAGCTTTTTACCAAATGATGGTGGGGCTTGGCTCAACTTTGACACAGGACAAAAAGCGACACAAGCTGGCTTTCTGCTAACCAAGAGTGAGTCAGATACCTACGATTAGCCTGTGCTAACATGCCAAGTCAAGTGCATGGCTCTGGAGTCTCTCGCACATAAAAATGCAATGTTACAGGTGGCTTCTGGGCTAGTGAGTGTGTTCATTTAGTCATGATCCGAGGTAGTGGGTGTGCGCTGCTGCTGGCACTGATCCAAGGGGGAGGAGCCCAGTTTGACTGTTGTGTTTACTAACAAGTAACAAAAATTCCTGCAGACCCTACCTTTAAAAACAGCTTTCACATTGAGCTTCTTTCTTTATCTGTAAATATAATGTCATCCAGGTGGCCTAAAGCTCACCTTGGTCCCTCCTTTGTGGATAAACTAACTGACAGATTAGTGGAGTAAGCATTTATGTTGAGGCAACAGTCGGTGCGAGACCTCATAAAACCTCTGCTGAAATGTCAGACACTGGTAATGTCCCAAGTGATGTCACCACGATGTGTGTGTGTGTGCGTGTGCGTGTGTGTATGATGGTATCTGTTGAGTCTGCCTTGAACTATCCACTGAAAAGTACCAGGTTTTAATGAAGAAGAGTAACTGATTTTATCTTTTGTGCTGATGTCAGCCATGCAGAAAGCTTCTTCAACTTGGACTAAGTTGTAAAGATCCAGAGGGTTAATTAAAATTAGATATCCACCGATTCTTCTTAAATGAGTGTCAGATGGAACTGTCCTGAATGATCCCCTATATCCTTCACAGAAACCTCTCTATGCTGTGGGTGGTGGGTTGTCTAAATTTGTGACCTGCTCGTGTTCTTCAAGTATGAAAGTCAAGCAATTACTTACTTAGAATGTCTGCATTTTGAATATTATTAATTTACTTATTATTATTATCATTTAAAATCATTTTGTTTTTTAATTCCTTCTATTCTGTACATTGCAAAACCTACTCATAGGCATATTGTAAGAATAGATGGCACAATTCAACAACTCTAGCAATGACAGGTTAATGTAGCCTGGCAACATTAGTTATTTCATCAGCCACAGATAATTACTTTTCTCACTTTTAAGTGATACTCTCAAGGGAAAGTAGAAGCCATAAAACTCATTTAAGGCTTCCACAACTCCAATTTGGAAATGTAGAGTTTTGTGTAAAATGTTGATGGATTTGAGTTTGAAATTATTTTACTGTGTATTCAACCTTCAAGTATTAAGTATTAACCACTCCCAGAAACTATCAGAATCTGACATTCTTCACAAAAATACAGGACAATGTCCTCTGATCCAAGGACGACAGGGACTTCCTGGCTAGTTACTGGTGCACAGTTCAAAAGCTGGCACAGCTGGTGATATGAAGAGGTGCCCATGGCGTAGGTAGCTTACCCATCTTGGATGGTGCCATTAATGGTACACGATATACACAGGTTTGGGGACAATCTTTTTCCAGAGAGACCATGCATTTTTCGAACCACCAGACAAAGCCAAACTACATTCTGCATATTACAACAGAATGGCTGCACAGAAGTAGAGTCAGGGCCTGCCTGCAGCCCGTTTGTCATCTATTGAAAACATTTCAACAGCTGAGTGTTTAACAGCTTCAGTCCTACACTGGGCAAAATTGAGACATCATTTCACTTTTAAAATTACAGAGACTGGTCTCAATGGGCCCCAAACATTTACATAGAGTTGTTAAAAAGAAAGGTAGTGCATCACTGGTAAACATTTTACATAATTCTTGAAACACTTTGAAACCAATTTTTTTATTTTAACAATTGGTATGTTGTTTTGCACTATTTCAATTCAATGCATCATTTTTAAACCTTAAAACTATTTTTTCCCAACCATTTTACCATTTTGTACAACACTACATTATTTTTGGAAATAAGGTTGTGCATCTTCAATTCTGCTGGTCGCTACATATTGGATACCCGTTAGATTGTTTTTTTGTTTGATCTTTTGTTGTTGTTGTTGTTTAACTTAAATGCTGTGACAAAGACAATTTTCCTGCCTAGACTGGAAAAAAACTGCAGTTGGCAAAGTCTGACTTGACTGAACATACATTTTTAAAACCATTCTTTAAGACTGCTTTGGGTTCATC
Organism: Halichoeres trimaculatus; assembly: GCF_033239565.1. Taxonomy (NCBI): domain Eukaryota; kingdom Metazoa; phylum Chordata; class Actinopteri; order Labriformes; family Labridae; genus Halichoeres; species Halichoeres trimaculatus. Next base: position 23,797,894 of record NW_027437192.1, read on the forward strand.
CTCAGATCAACTGCAAAGCAGGTAATCAGTTATGTGAAAGCAAAACAGACAGCAGGACTGCCTCAAAATTTTCTGTTAGGTCAAAAAATACATTTTTTGTTCTAACACCAACATAAGTTATCTTGATTATATAAAATATCTTGTATCAATCCTTGTCTTAGTTTTGCTGATTTAGACTTTTTAGTTAACTCAACTTCTTCAGGTAGTGGTTCAAAATAATCCTTTAATTTCAATTCAACTAAAGTTTTCTATTATGTTGACCTTTCATTTTTGTTTTTATAAAGTATGCTTTTTAGTTAAATTTACTTCTTCAGGTTGTTGTTTGACATTATAAATTCCTTCCCCAGAGGCTCTGTATTGTGGGTTTCAAAAGTCAGGTTTCAGCCGTGAGGCACAGACACCTGACCCTGAACATTGAAGGTAGACAACTCATCATTTGGCTCAAACAGTCAGAAATCACCTGTGAAGCTGCATTTTGTGTAGCAGGGTTTCATACCCTTCCTACTTATGGTGATGAAAAGTTTTGACTCACAAAGGCATTCTGGGTATTAACTTGAAAGTTGCAGCTTCACAAAACAGTTTGAGGCGCCCATATCCACTGTGCTCCCATCTCTCTCATGGTGAAAATAACTATTAGATCACAACTCACAAAAGCACCCTGGGTAATAACTTTTTGATCCCATGCCCACCTGAAGTCCTTCATTGTCGAATCGACATGCATTTCTGAATTATTTCAACATGGTTTTTCAGGTTGGAATGTCTCTTGTACTTGAAACGGTGCCAACCTATTATTTAGAGTTAATACAAAAGTTTCAGTCATCCTTTGTCATAGATTGACACAGATTGACATAGATTGACATAGATTGACATAGATTGACACAGAAGAATATGCTGGAACGACAAATATGCAAAATCACTTTTTGCAGTGTGGTGCATATGTGACTTTATGTTTATTCTTAACTATTCAGCCATGTTTATACAGACATGGTCACATAAAATGTAGTAACAGAAATAACATGAGAGTGCTTTTTGTTCAGTGAGACAGTCTAGGAGAAAAGTTTTGCGCAGTTTTGCTATAAAAAAGTTTTCAGGTGTTTTTTTTCTGATTCTATCATTTTTGCTCTTTCTCTCTAATGGACTGAGCTAACATGGTGTTTTCCTTTCCTTCCAAACACTATAAAAGCTTTTTATGTTGAACACTGTTTACACTTTTTACATAACATCTCCACATATTCACACACTCAAAGCAGTTACTGTTGTGAGTGTCACTCTGTACATTAGCAGTGATGAAATAATTCATACACATTCACATCCCACAGGCTGTGTGAGAGGTTTGATGTCTTGTTCAAAAGACACCTGTTTATGTAAAATGTAGTAGTTTGGGATTAAACTATGAACTTCTCAACTGAGTGACTTTCAAGTTTTATTATTGTTATTTTTATTAGAGCCCTTTCAGACCACAGCGGTTGTTCCATACTGAACTTTAGTTAATACTTATTAGGGCTGAACCATTTTGGAAAATAATCTAATTGGGATTCTTTTGGACCAACATTGCAATCAATTTTTGGCAGGAAGTTAATTTTTTGCATTATTCACTAAACACAAGCAATAAATCATTCTGTAGTTTGACCAACACAACAAAGGATACTGTAACATATAAACAATTCTTTTCTGTAAGCCAGGCTAACATTTAATGATGAAATAAGATGAATTTATGCATGAATTGATACGAATAACATATCTTTATTATATATTGCAATCACATAAGAATATTGACTGATTAATTTAACTTCAAGCCTTGCAGACATGTCATATAATTATTGTTAATTACCTTAAATCCAATCATAGAAAGATACAAAGCACTGCAGAACAGGTCAGGAAAAATAAATGAATCCCACACTAAATAAAGTGCAGAAATGTAAATTAGACGAAACCTCTGGCTCAACCACTGAAATAACACTTTTTTATTTAAAAAAAAAAAAAAAAAAAAAAAAAGGAAGTGAGTGGGTGAACTGAGTGAATATAAATATTGAATGTATAAAAATCTCACTCACCTCTCATCAGTAGCCAAACACAAACTAAAGTGCAGAACTATAAAAGTTCCGGCTCAACCACCGAAATGTGGAAACATGTGGATTACACTTTTTTAAATACAATTTAAAACTTTGTTCTTAATTGCAGCCTTTGCAATTTGAAAATTGCATACTATTACATTATGACGTTTGTTTAAATTCAATTAACTGTTCAGCCCTTATACTAACTATAGATAAGGTTGGGGTTGGGCAGAAAGAAGGTTAACTGGTGAGGTGGACATGTGGCAGTGAGCTGCTGTAAACAGCGCTTTCTAACAGAAGTATCTGTCAGTGTGTAAAATCAAAGTAATTAAGAGGCAGAAAGTTTCTGAGCATTTTATGGACTTAGAACAAAAATCCAAGACGATAAACTGTGCTCTAATGCAGCCATCAACAGACCATTAGTGATAGGCAGTAAACCCCAAACAGATGATGTTCAGCTCTCAATTAAGTGGTTTGAAAAGAAAATCTTACAGTCAAAAAGAACAGCATGGCGTCCCCAGATAATGACGGATCACCATCCGACTTCATTAATAAGAGAGGGGGGTAAAAATGAAACTAGTGGTCAATGTGAGAGATAGCAGGAAAGGTAGGAAGAAGGGAGAGGGAATAAAGCTTGTTTGTGCCCATCCCTAATTATCCCCCTCTCATTTATTTACTCTCTATCCACCCCTTTAAAGCTGCAGGGCCTTTAACACCCTTAATCAACCTCTCCCCCCAGCAGGGCCTGCAGCAGGCATCTTCACTCGCCTACGTAATTGACTCCTCGTGTTTGAGAGGCAATAAAAGTTTATGACTATTAAACATAGCATCAAGCGGGCTGTCTGTTTTTACCAAACTATTAGCGGTGGGAAGGCGCGTTGTGAACTGATAATTAATTGCCTACTCTGGGGATGCCTAATTACCAATTGTTGGCGTTATTAGCTGATTAGCGGGTGGATTTGACAGCCCTGAAAGGCTGTCAGTTGACAGAAGAAAGGATGGGGCGTCCACTGGTGCTTAGAGGTGCTAACATAATTGGTCCTTTTTGCTTTGTTTTGCTTTTGAAGCATGCATTAAGCAGTTTCTTGGCAAGTAGGAAGTGACAGAGCTGCTGTATGAATCCCAGGGCTCCTGGTTGATTTAATAGTGGTGGACTGGAAATAAAAAGGCTAAAGGATAATTGAGTGCTTGTTTAAGCTCAGATGACACGACTCGCGTGATAGATTTTGAAGTGATATGCAGCATGTTAGATATACGGTACAGCAGGTGACATTTAATCAAGTGTTTCCCCCTGTGTTCAAGCCTGGCAGGACACTCTGCATTCAACACATTTAGGTGACATCTGGGGGTCAGAACATATAGAAAGTGTCAGGAGCCTCTGTCTCGTTTGTATAATAGAAAGTATTTTTAGGGTTTGGTTTGAAAGTGATGAGGGAGACAAGGGTGCTGTTCAGTGATCCATCTTCGGTGCCAACCTTGGTGGCCGCGGTGACAAATTTAGACATAGAGTGTTCTCCTCCACCAAATTAGATCAGGCCAATGGGCCATGAAAAACTTGTCTCTGTGTCCCTGGGAACAAAAAGACACCAAACTGATAGAGAAATTAACCTCCAGGGTACAAAATTCTATCAATACTTTTATACCAAACAACACATTTCAGAGCTGCACCAAGCGCAGGTTCAAACCGCTCTCACAATGATCCTTCAAGTCACTGAGAAACACAAGGTTCATCAAGGGTTTTAAACACCCAAGGGACCATCTGCTGAAATATTTGTCAGAGATGATGTGCTGTCCTCACAACACGTAACTATGTTCTTTTCTTGCTTTTATGGAAGTCTCTTGTAGTTAATAAATTAATGTAACTGAAAGATACAGAAAAAACATACATTACACTGTGCACTATGCGCCATTGTACGAAATACAGGTAGCTAGCTTATTTATGCTAAACACTACATAGATAGCTGTAGCAACAATCGCCTGTTTACATTGAGCTTTCAAATAAAATATAATTGTGACCTCAGACTAATGTCTCTGAACACACAAATACTTACAAAGATGAAAGTTTCCCAAGGTTCAAACACTTAGAACACATTCAGCGTGCTTATGAGTCATTCTCAGACTTAACATTTACCGTGGGCTTAGCTTAACTTTTACCAGAGATACATCAAAGATCCTCTCTTTACGTACAGAGCACTCACTCTGCATGTAAACTGAACGATCCTCACAAGTGAAGATGTGTCACTCTGACGATTTTACTCAAAATATTTTAACACATTGCATCATGCAATAAACATATTTCTAACTTTTTCACTAACTTATTCATCTTGTGAAATATAAAGATCTTTTAACCCAAAGACATGCCAGATGAATACATGTAAAACTACTGCTTTGCAACTTGGACATCACAACATCTCTAGCTGACTACATTCAGTTTCAAGCCAATTCACAGATCTTTGGTTTTCATCAACTCATTGTAGAGTAGTTCAGTGTTTGGAAGTGAGGTTGTTTGAGGTTTTCATCAAGAGTGTAGGCCTGATTCAGAAGAAGTGGTGTGTGGCTTTTGTGCCCATTAAATCTGCTCAAAGAAGACAAAAGGCCAGTATCCACGAAGTGCATGCAAAGGGTCAATTACACTCAAAACTGTGCTGCAGAACAGAAAGCACCTCTGTGCTCCACTGCTTTTTGCATGTATTTAAATGACTCAGTATGCATTCACTTGACTCTGTCTATGCAAATGAGCCCTGTTTTAAAACTGGTCTTATTCACAAACACTGGCACTAACATCTGTGTGCAGACAGTCTGATTTTGCTGTATAAAGTTATTGGAGACTGTGCCAAAGTATTAACGAGTGATGTCATGCTCAAATTTTCAAGATCTGACAAGAATTCAACCTCTGTATGACTCAAAAATACTGGATCTGCACCAAAGCCGTTGCAACAAACCAATTTGGATCTTAAGTATGAAGAAGAAAGAAGAAAGAAACACTGATATGAACCTAAATATAAGCACACTGTAACTAATAAGGTCTCAGTAGTGGTTGTGGAGGGAAGAAGAAGAAGAAGATAATAACATCCCACAATAACAAGCTACTTAGCAAGTTTGTACTGTAATGTGTTACTAAAATAGATGACACATGATAGAGAACTACTCCAACATTACCGAAAAAAAAAAGGTTCTTCACCAGTTTGGGGGTTCAAGAAACTCTGTAGAAAGAAACAGTGTTTGCGGAAAAGAAAGTCATTTGCAGATGCTTTTGTCGTTAGACTGATAAGAAACAGGAAAGAAAAAAAAAAAATATTTTGCTTAAATTTGAGGAGTCACATTTGTTTGGACAAGCGCGTTAAACACAGAAATAGTCATCTAAAGACACACTACAAGAAGGACATGCATGTAAATCCAGTGCATTTATAAAGTTTATGAGGTAACATGTTCCACCCTCATCTTGTATCTTCATCTGATAGTGTTGCTTTGTTTTGTTCAGAGTTTCCAAATGTGGTGCTGATTCTATTTATTCATTCATTCATTCATTCATTATTCTTAGCCATTGCAATTATGAGGAAAGTCCGACAGTGCAGCAGTCCTAATTTATATACATTTTGTTTTTTTCCACTCAGTCTGTCATTTTAAATTGGGAAATTTCAAGAGAAGAGAAGAGAAGAGAAGAGAAGAGAAGAGAAGAGAAGAGAAGAGAAGAGAAGAGAAGAGAAGAGAAGAGAAGAGAAGAGAAGAGAATAGCCTTTACTGTTTGCACTTTGAAGGTACAAACAATTTCAGGCTGCTCCCCTTATGCTCCATGTAAATATCACTTTACATTATATAATATAAAACATAAAAGTATGTACGAAATGTATGAAAATATCCAACTGTACAAATAACAAAATATTAAACATTTTAAATGTAGCTTGCAGATATGCTTTAAGGTGAAAAAAAGATGATATTGCACCTATTAAAACAATATACTATTGAATTTGTGTATTGCTAGTACTCCTCCTAATAGAGCTCACATTTGAGTTTGTACCTGAGGCATTCCTGATACTGGTAAAGATGATGGACTGTAGCCCAACCTCAAACACTCTCTTAGAACCATTTCTACCCTCAGGTTGGCCAAAACTCAATATCAGTTGAACATCTGCATGGTTTGTGACTAAAAGCTTGAAGTGATTCTTCAGCTTAAAAAGTAGACTTTGAAATTCAGTTGGACCTGAAGCCATGACCATTTGTGACCACTTTTGTTTCCTGGCTGCTAACACAGAGAGGAGTTGTAAAGATATTTTTTCTCTTTTTCTTCTCTTTTCTTTCTCTTTTCTAAAGCCCTTAAGCACTTTTTTCGTGGTAGAGAATCTGAAACAAAATTTTAAATTAAGAAATAACTCCTCCTCTTATTCCTTGAATATTAGCAGTATGAGCAGGCATGAAGACATGGGTACAGTTAAAAAAGCCCAAGTGATACTGAAGGCCAGACAAGTTAGCAAAGCAATAACAGCAAAGGAGAATAGGAACAGAAAATAATAACAGGATAAAAGACATTAGTTTCTTTATTTCTTGGCACAGGGTGCAGTTTTAGAGTAGATTACTCCTCTAAGTGCCCCATAAGAAGCAGCGCAAGCGGCTTAAGATAACTTGTTGCTTTATTGGAAGGGAGAATGTGAATTCCTCTCCCTGTGACTCTGATCTGTCAGGGAAAGGTCCTCGGATAGAAACAGTCTCTCTGTGTGTAAGTGTACAGACGAGGACTGATTTTATTTGGCAGAGAGAAGGTGGTGAGTCATCCTATTTCTAAATTCATGGATGGACTGTGCTCAGGAATTACTTCTGACAGAGGGATTGGGATCCAAATGAAGCTGCCTTTTTATCAGTTAGTTAAAGGAGGCCAAATCCCATAATTTCACAGTTGCTAATTTGACAGGATGGCAGGCGTGTTTGATCAAAGTTCGGCACCATACAGAGTAGGTTTTGATAATCTACGTCAAGGAAGGAGCTACCCGATGTAAAGGTGTAGAGCAATACATTATACATAAGGCAACTAGGAGTTCAGTTTGCTAATATGGATGATACTAAAAGTCCAACTTGGCCTTTCTATTCCAGTGATGGAGACACGTGCAATAAAATATCACAAAAACATTTCTTAATAACCATTAAATCTTCATTCCTGACAAACCAAATTTAACAAATATGAGGTCCAGAAAGACCTGTTGCCCTCTGACCAGTGTGCCAAGACTCACACCACCTGCCTTCACTGTCACTTGCCTTAAATCCTGGAGTCTTGTCAACCAAAGATTTGTGTGCCACAAAATGCACCACAGTTTTCATTCATGCGCAGTTTTTATTACCCAAAAAAGGGAGGAAGCTGTTGAAAAATGGTGCTGTTCTCTTGGTATGTCTCACAATATATCCAGAATAAACATGCACTGCAAATTAAAAGCAGCTGGTTTCTTCACTGAATGAAATCTTCTGGATGAATCACGTGTGTGTTTTCGCCGCTGTGCAGAGGACACAGCAACCAAAAAACCAAAAGGTCATTGGAAGTTCATCTTTTACATATTTTTTTTCAGAAGGTGGCTCTGGGCTACAAGGGAAAATTTACTTTCTACCGACAGATATCCCAAACAGAAACTGACTCATGTCAGATAGAACCAGACTCATTGCAAGACAGCCGTGTGCTCATTGTGGATGAGTGGGTTAGAGGTGGGGAGACGTAGAGAAAGAGAGACAGAGAGGGAAAGATTTTTGGACAAACAGACTGACTTGCACATACTTCCCTAGTTTTGATACCCATGTTACAGGGTTGGGAGGTTTACTTTAGTAACCTGTGGCAACAAGTAGCAGTATTGACTTGTTCTTGACAGGTTAGCAACTAACAAACCTGAATTGAGGCTTACTGGATTTCGGTATATTTCAGCAAGTTAATTGGCAGTTTGTCTTCATACCTGTAGCTGTTTCTCCAAGTTGGACGTGGAGCCACTGGATGATAATTTGCTCTGTACTATAATGTGGTTTCCCTTCTCTGATTCAATCTCAAAATGATGCCACAGTTTCCACCCGGTGAAGCCATTTCTTTTTGCTTGACAGTGGCCATAGTGATGAACAACCTTAGCTCATGTTATGTTTACATATGACTTGAGGCTACGTCAGTGGTCGCTTCATGTGTTGGTTTGTTGTGGTGTTTGTTATGAAATATCTGCTGCATTGTATATCCTGTTTGATTTTACAATATAATCCTGCTAAAGTAACCCCTATTTTTATCAAATATTCCAATTATCTGATTGCATTTTTTTTTCTGCATTGTAACAAATTACAGTTGTGTTTTTTGGATCCTAGTTACATAACACCATTACACGTAGTCTGTTACTCCCCCAAGCCTGCCTAGTTACCACTCATCACAATAGACTGTATATAGTGGACAGTGTGGCTCCGCCATTTACCATTGTACGGTTTTGAATCCAAAATTCCCCTGTCACAGGCGCAGCCATTGTAGCAGTTTTGCAGCCAGAGTCTGCGCAGTAGAGACGATGAGGGATTCTCAGAGAATCTGAGTGGAGCTGGGTGACAAAAATGTATATATTTTTTTCTTTCGAGAGTCTAATCACTTGTTGACTCTACCTCCCGACATATTTTATAATCCTTGAAAAAAATACATGACAACGGCATCTGTCAATCATCATTAAACGTTACGTAAAGCCTCTTTTTTAACCTCGTATAACTAATGAAAACAAAACTTTCCAGAAAAAAAAAGGACTTGAATACAGGACAGCCAAATGACATTTTCCTGGAGCCATTTAATACTCCTGGTAGAAACATTTCTACCAGGAGTATTAATTTTTTAAAGTTTGACCACAGCCCATCTGGAATGGCTGGAAAGCAAGATTTTTTAACCTTTACTGCAGCCAGCCACCAGGGGGAGCAGTTTTTGTGGAGACCTCACTTCAAGCCGAGCAAGCGGACGTCCATTTTTTTATGGTTATGCTCATCATAACATGTACAATTTTTTTTTTTTTTTTTATCTCGCTTTCAGTCATTTTAGAGAGCAGACAATTTAGATTAGTGGCTATGGTTCATGCAAACCAGAGTCACTAGAAAAGAGAAGAAGAGAGTGTAGAGAAGTGAGGATAATGAAAGACATAAGGAAAGAGAAAGTTAGAGGGGAAAAAAAAAAACCTTAAACAGAAGAAGAACTGGAGAGATAATACACAAGTAATGTACCGTAAACAGGCTGTGGTTGTAGAGGATGAAACAAGAGCCTTTTTTCATCATCAGGGCCCTGCTCACCCTGTTGCAGTCCGCTGTACTGACCTCTTTCAGTGAATATCACTTGATCTGTAACCCCAAGTACTACACTTAAAATGTATGGCTTGTAACCAGGTTTGTAGTATAGAAAGAAGGATTCAGGTACATCAGCAGATGGGAGATTGTGAATTTCTTTGATGCATTCACTCGGTGTCTTTTGAAGGTTATGCTATCTTAGAGATGTAAAAGTATGGAAATTAGCAGAGATAAAAGATTTTAGTGGAAAGTTCAGGGACTGTCTGAATCCTTATAGATTTTTTTTCCCTCCCTTCCACACGTGGTTGGATAATTAGCGCATTTTAGCACTGCAGCTTGAAAGTGTTCTTGATGATCAAGGCTCATCTGACTGGAAAGCTAGTTTTTTATGATGGCAACACAACTTGCCCTCAGGCAGGGTTAAAGACTTCAAATAGGGGTTTGTGGTGATCCGTTAGCTAAATATTGTCTGACTCTGGGAAAAGAAAAAGGAGGACAGAGTGATGCATGAAAAATAGTGAAGAGAAAAGTTTTAAAAAGAGGCTGGCACTGGAAAGAAACAAGTTCTGATTTCTGTAGTCCTGATGGCTGTACACCAGCAGAGCAGGACTACCTCTGGGACGAGTGAGCCAAAGACCTAAGGGCCATGTCTCTTCTTAACAACAGAGCGCAGTCTCGTTCAATTACTGTTAACTCACAATCAATAAGATGACCTACAACACATGAGTGGAACTTGGCTGCCTTCACTGATGCCTCCATTTTGAAGAAAAAGAAAATCCTCCACTGCTATAGATTTTTCCCTTGTCCTTAGGCTGGTCAATTCCATCAATAACTTCCAACAACACCAACAGAGAAAATATAAGGTGAAGTGGCTCCTCTGTGAGTTCAGTCCCTTTTTTTCCTTGACGTTCTGCCAGTCAGGTTGTAATTTTTTTTCCGCTGTTCTCCATTTTCCTGTTCACAGCCTTCCTGCAATTTTGTAGCCGTCAAAGCCTGGCAATGTTGCAGCTTTACTGCACTCTCTCCCTGCGTCTCAAAATGAGATGGAATCACCGCCTAAAGGCTGGCAGTCGGTGAGACATGGCCTGTATGCTAATGACAGCTCAGGGGGGCCACAATACTCCGGCACGGCGCCCGGTGCCAAGCCTCCATGCCAGTGTGAGTTACAGAAGCAGCAGTTTGCAGAGAGCAGCAGGAGGTCTCCATGTAATCACTTCTCTTTGTATTCAGCAGACGGCAAAGTCACAAAAAATAACTTTTCTTGGAGCAGAGAGTTGATGCATCTGAAGGGATCTGGATTTTGGTTGGGTTGTGTTGGCGGTGAGAGATGGTGTACGTCTACACGTACCCATCAATCAAAGGAAGCAGCACTGCTGCAAAGCCCACATTCCTATTTTTATTGAAGCCCATGCTGTGAGAGTGTGATATATTTCTCCTTTAATACCTAGAAGCTATTCTGAAGGGCAGGATTTTTAAAAATCTAAGCGCTGTAGAGGTCAAATATAACAATGGTGGGGCTTCTCTAATGCACATCATTAGCTTCCCTTGTTACTAATCCCTCTATCCTTGCCTTAGTGAAATTTAAAAGAAATTCCTTTCATTCATCTTCAATAACATCCCCTCTGTGGCACTTATGAGATGATTTGTAATTGTTAAGCTTGCAAAGTAGAAGCGTGCAGAGAGCAGGATTGGACAAAAGTTTGTCAGAGCAGCTCAAGCAGACAAAAGACGGGGGATGTGCTGAGCATCAGCAGGGAGACAGAGGTTTGCAGCGAATGATTGAAATCTAGCAGATGTAAGGTCTAAAATGCAAAGAGAAGGGTCTATTTTGTTACCTCGCAACTTGAGCAAGTTCCCCTTGCAGGATGATCAGAGATGCAGGGAACTTTATACTTTAAGAGATTTCTGATGATGCAAGTCACATCGAGAAGCACCGGCAGCCTGTGTGCATCACTTAGTTGTGTGCACTGAAACTTGTTATTCCACCCTCCTTAGGTTTTTGCCTGCCAAGCAATGAAATAGCAGATAGCTATTGATCTGGCTGTCTGTATCTTAGCGGGTCCATCAAATAGCACAGGTTTGGGCTCTGTGTAATGGAAAAGGTTCAGCAGAGTCAGTTAATATTTGATTGCGGACTTCACAAAGAGTTAATTGATGAGATATTTAGTCTTACGGGGGTGGTAAAAGATGTGTTCTGTTAAGAACAGAACAGAACAGGGTGATCAAGTGATCAGGAAGCTAACATCAACTTCATCTGCGACTATATTACTTGTTGCAGATGATGTAGGGCAGGGCTATTCGACTAGAAATTTGGTTGGGCTGGATTGTCAGACCAAGGACACAAGCTGGGCCACACATTTATAGCAGCAAAGTTAAGCTGCTGTGGTCCTCTCTTGAGCGATGCAAGTCTGCTTTATTGTAGTACAGCTTTGGTTGTAAGATGCAGTCAAACTCTGAATTTTAGCGGCCCTGTCAAGAGATCCCTTGGGAAAGTTAGTCCAAAACACAATGAGTTTTTCAGTGTGGTGTCTTCAGGCATTATAAACTTTCAGGGCTGCATTGCACTTATTGCAGAGCAAACACATTGACTTGGTTTTTGGAGTGGGTGGCAAAACAAACAAAACCTGTCCCATCCACTCAGGATTGAACTGACGATTTTCCTTGCTGACTTTTGGTTTAAGGGTAGAAAGAGACATGCTATTTTCACCCCTGTAGGACTGGGAATGTTAACTTTTCAAACGCACCTGCTCAATAACGCAATGCATGGGGTTCGTTGTTAGGTTACGATAGATGCTGGAGTCAACATCTGTAATAATGTTGGAATTTCTGTAAGAATTTGTCATTCTAAGTAAAAGATGTTTTTCTCATCGGATCGAATCCCAATCACTTGACAGCTGCTCTGGGGCCACTTGTGTTGCATGTGGCTGATGTAGGGAATATTTATTCTAACCAGTCTGGAAATGGTTTGGGACCTTGCAGTTTGCAGAGAAGGACCTCAACTCAACCCAACTCAAACTTTTATAGAGCACATTTAAAACAACCAAAGTGCTTTATGGATTAAAAACAGCACAAATAGCAGGATACAGTACTAAGATACATAAAAAAAACATAAAACCAGATGAAATACAAAAAAAATGAAAGAAATATAATACAATAAATTAAAATTAATGAAAAAATATGCCTCATGTCCAGTCAACTTTGATTAAAAGCCACCTTTAGTTTTGTATCTGGTTTTGGGGGTGACCAGATGCAACTGACTGGTCTATCTCAGTGTCCTGGCAGGGATATAAGGACGAAAAAGTTCGATCGGGTACTCGGATGCAAGGCCATTAAGAGCTTTAAAAACAAACAATAGAAATTTAAAATCTATTCTAAAAGCAGCTGGAAGCCAGTGAAGTGAAGCTAAAGCAGGGGAAATGTGGTCCCGCTTGCGTTTACCAGTTAGAGGACAGGCAGCTGCATTTTGAACCAGTTGCAGGTGGTGGAGAAGGGAGTTTCCCAGTCCCAAACACAGGGAGTTAAAATTATCCAGTCTCAAGTTGTTAGAGGATAAGTTTGGTTTATACAGCTTTTACATTGTTTATAGAATGAAGTAGAACAAAATACTCACCCAGAAGGCTTTCCTGATCCAAGCAGTGCTTCGGGAGATATTTAGATCCAAAATCGTGCAGCGGACGCCCGTATAATGGGATCAATCGGGGCATAGACAGTGCTGCTCCTAAAACTGCATTAATCGTCCAAAAACTTGTGTTTATCACCCTCCGCGCCCCTCTGCGCGTCGTCATGTAGTCTGCCGTCTTCCCCTGAAACAATGAGCCACACTGCGCATGTGCGGAGGGGCAAGCGTACACAAAGTCTTTGTCAGTTCAGAGGTCATTACAGCCACACAGCGCTGTGTGGAGTGACACAGACTGCAGCAGAGGACTAACCTGGAGTGGACCATGATGAAATATTGGTGAGCGGCGCTGTCTTTGCCCCGATGGATCCCATTATACGGACGTCCGCTGCATGATTTTGGATCTAAATATCTCCTGAAGCACTGCTTAGATCAGGAAAGCCTTCTGGGTGAGTATTTAGTTCTACTTTGTTCTATAAACAATGTAAAAGCTGTATGAACCGAACTTATCCTTTAAAAGCATGGATCACAGTCTCGAAGTCCTGGTATGGCAGGTACCTCTGTACTTTCGCTAAGATCCTCTAATAATAAAAGCTGTTTTTGACAAAGACCAACACATGAGCTTCTTTTTTTGTCTACTTCTTCTGCAACCAGAACCAGATAACTGGAGGCGATGGACTGGTGACCGGTGCGTTCACGATCACAATGCAATGAACAATATAAAGGAACCAGTCTTGATTTGAATGCTCTCTCTTTAAGGCTCTGTACACATTAAATGGGCTTTGCACTGATGACATTGTGAATTCACTTTATCCACCCTCACTGGCAGCAAAAATGTATCTTAACTTGTTTTAGTGCCTCTGTCTTGTGATCGTTTGGGTATCTGCACGAGATGAAAATGTGTTTTTCAAGAGCGGGGACTTGTGCAAGGAAAGCGCCTTCTCCATCGAGCACGCCAGATGTGATGAAATGAAACAAGGGACATAAGCAGAGCAAATAGATGCAGGCAGAGTTCCATGTGACACCGCAGAATTATGTGGATGGCTGGCACTGGCAAGGAAATGGAGACAGATCTGCATGCCAAACGATTGATTGTTATCCCTGGCTCAGTTTGAACACGACCTTTCATTTATATGATAAACAGCTAAATTTAATCCGAGCACTTGTCTTTCCCTTCTGTGCCATCGTCTCTCATTTACCCAAGCCGTAGCATTATCAGTCATCTCCCAATCCCAGGGACTGTACTTTTCCCCATTCTGTCAGCGCACGTGTTGCAAAACCATCGCTCTGTTTGGAGTGGCGGTCAAATTGAGAGGATGGGGACCATATGTAGAGTGTGCTACATAATTGGCTTCTTGTAGGGAGACACTTCAGGTGTGTGTTGCTCAGGTTACACGTGGCATGGCCTGCAGAAGCAAGAAAAATTGTGTTGGGTTTGTGTTCATATCATTCACACTGGAGCGAGACTGTGTGTTTGTTGGGGGGGGACTGCAATCACAGAGTTGCAGGCACATCCTCTGGCTATGCAACATTAAGTGATGTGACATATATAGGCCCTGAACACACTTCTGAATAGGATTACATTAAGCAGCATGGTGTTAATTAGACACAATGACTAAGCTAGGCCTCTTCAAAGGTGCAAATACTGACCCCATGCTAGCTCTGTATAATTACTCAGCCGATGCACTGTTAAGTGTTTGTACATGTTTGTTATATAAAATAAATGACAACATTAGACTTCTTTCAAACTTTTCTCAAAGTATGAGTAAAAAATCCTGTTCTCTCGTTGCTACATTTCTTTGTCTCTTTTTTTTTGTCTGGGTTTCGATAGCCTTCTTTTTGTTCGGCAAATTACAGATCTTTTTCTTTCCGACGCTTTGGAGACAGAGAGAATGTGTCCCAAACCTTTCAGCGGGCACAGCTAATGAATCACGACACAGACAAACACAAAAGAACATGGAGAAAAAATAGAAAAAGTCATATGAAACGCAGCAGAAAGTTCAAGCGATGTTTCAAGCCAGAGCAAGATGTGGGAGAAAGAGGAAGAGAAGCATAGATACAAGTGAGAAAGGCCAAATTTGTAAAATGTAGACAAATCAAGGTCAGAGGAGATCTTTGACTGAAGTTATGAAGAGTCCACAAGCCTTATGGTAACAGTGAGAAGAAGTCTGGAAAAGTCATTCTTGTGTGTGTTTTGATGAAAAATGATCAGTCATGATTTTAGTCTTTTTTTTTTTTTTTTTTAAGAGTGTCGACTCAATACCGCCACCGCCAACACCCTTCACCGCTTGTGGTTAACAAATGCAGAGATGCTTGATGTTGGCCGCTGAAATAATGAGGAGCTTTCTTCCTGCACAGCACACCTTTGATATGTTAAAGCAGTCAGACTCACCAACTGGCAGCAGCATCTGAACCGCACAAGCTTTACCTTCAGGGGACTACAGGGAAACAGGAGAGAGTAAGATCAACATGGAGAGAAAAGGAGAGATGGATTGAGAGTGAGATAAAAGAGTGAAACAGGTAGCAGAGCACAAGCCCCCCCACAGAAGGAAACGGATGATGAAGGGACACGACAGGGGAGTACGACATGAGTTACACGCTCATTCTGATCCACTCATGGATGATTGACAGTGCCACTGGCAGATCCATGAAATACATTTGAGGGGCTACAAAACCTCAGTGGGCAGCATGACAGAAGAAGTCCCTGTGGGTAATCGGCTTACTGCCTTACCTAGTAAATTATATCTTCCGTTCATATTACAGCGGACCTCCGTCTCTCGTAAAGCAGAGACAAAAAGCTTGAAGCTGTCTTTTTTCTTTTTTTTTTTTTACCTTCATTCTGCAAGAAAAAAAGAAGCATGAAGTCACTGCAATATATGAATTTTCCACAGTCACACACACTTGCTGTATTCAACCCTGTGGGGCTGCTGCCAGGTGTATGTGTTGGTAATTCCAGCTCAATCAACATGTTGCCTGTGGATCAACAATTTACAAAGTTTGTCTGATGAGAGTTTCTGCAGTTTTAGAGGCGTGGCCAAACATGATTGCATGATAACAAACTATGTTCTGCAAATTGTCGGTGTCTACAAAGTAATTCCGAAAAGTGATTTCTCACAATTGGGCAGGATTTATGTTTGATTTCATGGTGTGTCCATGTTATCCTTTAGGAGATTTTTTTAACATCATATTATGAAACATTTTTTGGGCAGCTGTATTTTCTCCTATAAACTAGAGGAGAAAAAGAGTCTCACTTTCCACCCACGCATCAAAAAATGCCAGAGCTTTGAGCTAAATCAACACATATATATGGACAACATCTTTACAGATGCACCAACTTTCTCATATTTGGTCTGTTTGGAAATATTCAGACATTAAAAGAAATGTTGATTTCTAATTAGTGATGCACGTGCGAGGAGCTTATTCATGCAGCCCGTCTCGTATTTAACTCAAATGGCAGGGCTTTGCATGTTTAGCTTTGGTGCCAATCATACGTGATTACAGTTCTACAGATTGAGGAAAGGAAACTATTTATGTGCTTTAGCTGAGAGCTCAGTTTGATGTTTTAACACCCCAAATCAAATATAAATGACTTTAGTGAAGGCATCCATGTTTGACGACTGAAAGGAGCACTTCATTTTAAAGACACACACTTCATTACGCTAATTAGAGGGAGGCTGTGAAGATATTCACATGATTTATTTTGCGACTATGATGGAGTTTTCTCAAGTACAAGAGAATATAACTGAGGGAAATGCATAGTTGATTTGCACTTTGGGAAATGAAGAGTCAAACACTTTGAGAGTTTGACTGTTAAGCAGGGAATTTGGGTTACTCTTTACCAAGTGCGCTCATGTCTTAAAGCTGCCTCACCTCCTCCTTTGATGGTTTTGTTTGAACAGGAAGTAACCAGAGACTTAAGAGCAGGTGTGTGTCTCAGACGCCATCCTTTGTTTAATGCTGTACGGTTCACCAGCAGAGGAATAACATGTGCTTTCCTGACAAGTAGCTAATATTAGCTCGTACTGTGACTACTGTGAAGGATTTCGCAAGAAATCTGCTTTGAGTTGACTGCTAATGCGTCATGGTAAAGTATTTCACAGCTAGGGGTGGGCCATAAGAGCAAATAAATGTGTCTTGATTATTTTTTCAAATTTTCTGATTACTATATTATGACCATATTGAACAAAAAATAATGTAAGCCTACGTGCCTACCAAGAGGAAAACTATGGACACAGCATTTCAGAAAAAAAAAAAAAAGTTCTTGTGTATTTTAGAAGTGCTTCATTCACCTCTGTAAAACATCACCCGACAATATTCTATCGCAGCTTAACAATGACAGTGTTTCCCCTACCATTGTATACGGCAAGCTCAGGACGTATAGGGAACAGAGAGCTGGAAAAATCACCACATGAAATGTCTCCCAGTGTTTTTTCTGTGAAGATGCAACCCTTGCTACAAACCATTTCCAGGCGAGGGATGTGGACCCACATCTCACTATTAAATCATCCGCTGAGACGTGTGACTACTGCATGTTTCCTCCAAGCAATATAGATCACCCAACCACAGCTGTGTTGAATATTCAATTCTGACCTATAAATTACAGCAAGTTTGCCATTTTCCTGTAGCAGACCATTTTTAGAGACAGGGACCTGATGACTGTCAATCCATCAAAACCATTTCCGTTGACGTAGCTTTGTTTACTTAAGGGGTGAAAAAGTTATTGGCAGGAGAAGCAAACTAAAGACAAGAGAGGCCAAAGACACAAAAGCTGTCATCTATAAACAAAACTGAGTGTTATGGCTAAATTAGACTTGGTAAAATGGTGAATGGAAGTTGTGTCAAATGACCATCAATGACAAGGCAGGAAACCACTTTGCTTCATGATGAGTAAGAACCAACTTAAAAAGTTTCCACACTACAGTACAATACAACACAGTATGGACAGGGCACCTTCTGTTCTAACAAGTGAAACCAAACTACCTTCACATTGAATGCCAACATATTGCACAGGTGTCATAATCTGGAGCTAAGGCATGTGCAGGCACAATCCTCCTATGAATGTTTTCCCTCAGTATATGATTTAATTAGGACTAAAAGTTGTTTGAGCAGAGGTCGGATACAGTTGATGTGTTATGGCTTGCAACCACTGATAAGACCAGTGCTATACTATTTAATACAGACATTATTAACTCAACGACTTTCAGCTGACTGCATCTCTTGCAAAGGTCTTTAGTTTTCAATTTAAGATGTATCCAATGTGTACATTTGGCTTTTGATGAAAAAAACAACAAATGCAAATAAAAAAAAAAATACAAAATGAATAAATAAAATAAAATGTTATTAGACTTACAATGGGCCATATTCGCTATTCCAGGCAAATCTGTTATTAAAAGTTATAAATACAAATGGAACTTAAAAACGTTAAAAAGAAAAAAAAAATTGCAAGTTCAACTTTCTCAAAATGGAACTTATTTCTTAATTCAAAAATACTCAATACTTAGATACATAGGTACACTCTTCATACCGCAGGATATTTTTAAGCACATTTCAAGCTACAGGCTAGCAGACCCTATTTTGGTTTTTAATATCTTGTCAGGTTGACATGGAATGTATTTAGTCCAGTAAGACAATTTTTCACAAGAAATAAGCTATTACCACTTGCTTTGTTCTTGCATTGTAAGACGCAGCTGGGCTGTAGTAATCACATCATCCACCAACACACTGGGCTGGAAGTCACCAGTTAACAGGTTCAGAATCCACTCTTTAAATCCAGAGACTTGCTGCTCTGAAACAGATATCTTGTCATCCAGATATTTTGACACTGGTAATGGCTTGAATACACTACTTTGAACGATGGCCTTATTTGCAATAATCAAAAACTCTCCAAGGACTAATCCACCATCTATTGCCAACAGCGGACATGATTGGCTGTTGACTGAAAGTTAACTTCTCGACAACAAAAAAGACCAAGTAGGGATTCAAAGGTTTAAGTTTTGGCTGTGGCTGTGACTATTCTCCAACACACAACACACACTCTGATATTGCAGTGGGCTGCAAACACCACAGCTGGTATCTTGGATGTTTGAAGATGTACCATGATTTCCTGAGGGATGGCCAGTGGTTGACATCATAGATGGGTGGAAGTATGAAAACTATTGATGTTCAGTGTTGGCTCGAAACATTCTCAGGAGAGTACTGTTCTACACAGCAAAGCACTTTCCCACTCAGGGCCAAGTTGGATCTTCCTTAAAAATCTCCAAATTTATAGCTTTGTGAGTCCCCTCTTAACTTGTACTGCAAGTTTGAGCTGTCCTTGTAAAACTGTCATTTCATCTTTATACTTGTCATGAATTTCATTTGAACACTGCTTTTGTGCTAACATCACTCTCAGCACTACAGTTGAAGAAAAGCTGTGCAATCAAACAAAAAATGAGGAAGAAATAAGATCTTCAAATACATTTTTCACAACGTTTTAAGTGAGACTTTAAACTCTCCAACTACAATTACAGAAGCACCTTCATGTATTGAACCAAAAATGAAACATTTCATTTCTATTGAAGTATTTAAAGAGGTAGCCTTGAAGAATAAAAAAAAAGTGAAGTCATCTTCTGTCTCCCTCCCTACCTCTTTTATCCTCTCATTGTCTCTGCATTTCACCTTTGTTTCCTGATACCTTGGCTGGAGAACTGATAGGGAGAGGCAACAAATGATAGGAGGGATGGTCACCCATCTGTTGGCTGATGCATTATTGATCCCTGGCTGCCATCAGGGTGAAAAGTGAAGGTTTCTGCAGGTGGAGTCACACAGACCAAACACAATGATACAAAACCACTCTCTTACACACCCACATGAGTCTGCTTACGCACAAAAAAGCTGCTTCCTGTTCAGTTATTCCAGTCTACGTGAGACTTTTTCTTTTGGTTATTCTCGGCTACTTGTCCTCTACATAATCCTGCTTAATAAGCTTCTATTTTAGTCAATTCTGAACCAAACAGCATCTGACACCCCAGTGTCTAGGTGCTTGGAAAATCCTCACAGCAAAACCCCTCCTGAGAACTTCAAAGGAAACAAATGAAGCAGATGATGGCTGCAACTGCCTGACACTTTTGTAATATGTTATCAAATGGATGTACAAAGATGACAAGATGTGCGGGGAGTGCTGAGGGCAGATTAGACAGTAGATTAATTATATGAAATACATGGCCATACTGCAACATGCTATAAATGTCTTCATCTCCAGCCTGTCTGCAGAAAAACAGATGAGTTCATAAACAGACAGCAGAGTATAGTCTGTTTCCTGAGGCGAACAGGCGTATGTGTGAGTGTGAGAATGTGTCTGGGAGTGAGATGCACACACATACATGGGTTTGTGTGTGAAGTGTCTGACTATATCTGCAACAAGAACTGAAAAATGTGTGGTGATAAGTCATTTCTGCCCCATAAGTTCAGATGGTGTGTGTGTATTTGTGTGTTTGCATGATTTTGTGTTCAATCGTAGAAACTATAGTCTTTCATTCCCACATGATTCCATGGATTTGTCAGCATGCCGCGGTGCAACCAGCATGACGTGACCATCTAATTATGTGTAATCGTCCTTTCATTGCACTGACAGCATATGTCCTAAAACAACTCAGTTCTCTTTTTAAGAGGAAGGCAGTCATCTCAACTTTAAAGGGGCTGTGAGGAGTTTCTCAGTGATCTTGAAAAAGTCTCCCCTCTAGATATATGCCCGATCGTAAGCCACACTTGAGATTATCAGCACCAATATTGATTATTTCGAAATGCTACTTCATAGCTTCCCATTTAGGTCGAGCAGGACCACAGTGACTTACGACAGTCCAAGTCTCTATGGCCTGTTTCACCAAGCAGTACAGTTTGGTATGGGTTGGCTCGGTTACGCCTGGTCCTGTTTGCGTTTCCACAGCCAACTGTGCCCCCTTGTGGCAAGCGGCGTGTGTGCCGATTGTAACATCAGTTAAATAGCGTGACCCCATATCGGCGTGACATAGTGTACCTCGCTAATAACTTCAATGAAGAAGAAAAACACAACATAGTAAACAAAGAGCAAAGTGACTTTGAAGTGACACAATCCACAGCTATCCTAGCGTGTAGGTATGTGAGATCTGCCGGCAGCAGCACAGTGAGAGCCAACACGTCACACAAGTCAGGGGAAATAGATAAGGCAGAGGACAGATACATAAAATCATATTGTGGACATAATAGGTCATAATTATTTGTCATGTAGCAAAGCTGTTGCAGCTCTTGCCCCATAAGCTGACATTGTTGTTTGTTTTGTCAGCTGATAATTACACGGTTGCTGCCACTGTCTGACAGATTACACTCCATTCACTCCGACAGTTTTCCCGACCCCTGCCATTACTTATTAAGTGGAGCACAGGCACACTTAAATAAAGCAGACCCACTTCTGAATGTGAGCATCCCTGATTGAATTGGAGTTTTTACGTGCTCCTTTAACATAAACACCCAAGCTTTCCCTGCCTTCCAAAATAATCATTTTACTCTGGTAAATAACTTGTCTTATCCATCTTTTGAGAGTAAAAGAGCTGTGCCATTTAGAAACTACAGAGGTCTAATGATGTTATCTTAAAAAAGGGTACTCACATGAAGCAAAAGTCCATATTTGTTCTACTCCTCCTCTGCTCCTTGACCTGTCTGTTTCATGGTGTTCCCCATCTATAAACAAAGTGTTTGTGCCAATTATCAATCAATCAATCAATCAATCAATCAATCAATCAATCAATCAATCAATCAATCAAACTTTATCGATATAACACTTTTCATATAGGACTTTGTAATACTAAGTGATTTACATGTGAAAAAAATAAAGTGAAATAACAAGAAGAGGAATAAAAAGCAGAAAATTGCATAATTGCATAAAATGAAAACACAAGACTCCCGCAATCCCCCCTCCCCCAAACCACATTCAGTATACACACTCACTTACTCAAACACACAAAGAAAAGGAAATAATAAAAAGGAAATTCTGACAGAAAACAGCATTAGAGAACTGAGGGGTCTGGAACAGCTCATCACAGTTATTAAATCAGTTTCAATGTGAGCAATATTTATGTTGTCCATCTAAAGAGATTCATTTCATGTCATCGTGTTCTAAAAACCAAGATTCAACTTTTCTAGCTAAGCACAGGCCACGTGGTTTGAACAGTAGCTCTGAATACTTCCTGATCGAACCACATTGCTACAGGCAGGGGTGAAGAAAATTTTCTGTTAAACCTTTGATTTGGGCATTGAAATACACAAAAACTCAAGCACATGGAGTTTCAGCTTTAGTTATTACTATTACGAGTGACATAATGAGACAAAATGCAAGGACAGAAACTGGCGCAACCAACCCTCTACCCCCCAAACAGAAGCCTCACTTGGTACAGCTGATAATAGCAACACCTCGTGGCATTCCTACACATGATTCTTTAGATTATCATCCTCAGCCAGAAAGCAGACCTTTAATTGACCTTTGCTCTGGCACTGCTCCCACAAGCCCCTCCCACATATCTCACCAACTGAGCCAACACCACGCTACCACAGAGACTGAAACAAATCAAAACTTTGATTCCCAAGCAGACAGACACCTGTCGGTTCATAAACTAATAAGAGCGCAACGCATAAGGGTCTGAAGAATCACTATTTTTGCTCTCTCCTTTGCGCTTGATCTTGATGGTGTATGACTGACAGACAGCTGGAGTCGCAAGACCAAGGACTTTCTACACTTCCCATTCCATTGATAAGTCTCTCTTTATTCAGAGCTCAAACCTGTTTACTCCTGGCCTGGCTGCACTCATTATGTCCATTTGTCATTGAGTTCATGCTAAATATGAACTGATTTTGACACAGTTTGTTTTTATTTTGAAAGTCACTGGGTGTTTTAGGTAGTTTCTGGTCACTATTTTCTGCAGCCATGCAGATGTACTGCAACAGAGCAGATCCAGTGTAAGTTGACACATTCACTTAAATGGAAAACTTTTTGATATGTTTGTCATGACAGAACAGAAACGCACTGCAGAGGCATCTGGTGTATTTCAGCCGTTAGACCTCATTAAGCAATGTGTTCAAAATGTCCTGTGACATTATATAAATACTGTATATAGAAACATATTTTTTCTGTCAAAAAAAAAGAAGAAGAAGAAGAAGAAGAAACGATTCAAAATTAGCCCTGAAACTGATTATTTTATTTGCCTGTCCAACTGACAAAGTTGAGTGTACAACTGAGTAGTCCAATGATCCGAGTACATGCCAATGATTTACTTTATTTTCTTGAGTGCTGTCTGAGTCTCTGAGACACTTGTCTGAGGCGCCTATATGAACAAGGGTTAGAAGTCACTATTTTGAAGACAAGACATGGATGATGAACAACTTGGTGTCAGTGAAAGTTTGTTGACTGTGATGTAGAAGAGACAAACTCAAGAAAGCTTCAGTGCTCATACAGCTGGAGCACTTCGTTGTCTGGGTGATGAGGCCAACTCTGAAAACATGAACAGAAAAGGCCAGTCTCTTCCTGTCTGTTGTCTTCTTGTCTGTTTTTTTTCTTAACGGTGTTGCAGCTAAATCTGTGACACTGATATGTTTATGTTATTAATACAGTATAAATGTTCCTCACAGACTGTTTCTTTAGTTAGAAATTTTCTCTCTTCCTTTCAATCACAGGGTTTAGCTAACTGCCTGAGCTGTCAAACTTCAGATGAAAAGCTATTCTAAGCACAAAGGTTTGACTCTTTGGACACCATTAGTTACATGACTTTTCTCCTTTGAAACAAGCTCAAACCGGCTGTAACAAAACCCTTAGTGCAGAGTACATGTAGCCTACGCTGTAGAGCCACTCTGAACAACTGTACAAACCATGCAGTGATTTACTTTAAATTTTGGCACACAAATAAACATATTTAGGGTTTGAAGGATTGGTTACTTGTTAGTCTAGGTAAAACAGCTGGCAACTGTATTAAATAAATAACTTGGCAGGCAACGTTGCACAGTAATATCTGGAGAAAAAGAGTATCATGACCCCCATAACCCCACTAAACAGCCTCATGGCAGCTTTGTCCCAGTGTTTGCACACAATGGATCCAGTGCACAAAATACATCAAACAGGAAAAATTCAGTTCTTTCTGACTTCAAATACAGCTTTTGAGAAAGTCATAAAGAAGCAGAGTTAAACAGATCTAGTGTAGCAGATAGCTTGTCTACAGAAGAGTAAGGAGCTTCTTGACACAAGGGATGAGGGCTCAAGAGATAAAGGATCAACCAGGGTGCAGCCTCGGCAGCTGTTTCTATGAGCTGGCAACAGGTGGATTGTGGGAAAGTGTGAAAAGTTTGTTAAGGTGTGAGGATACGAAAGATATATTGTTCTGTTTATACAAAAGAAAAGAGCCCACTTATTTCTGGAAATGGACTGGGGAGAATTAACGTATGGCAACAGATCTATTCCTGATAAAAGGGGACTACAACAAGAGATCTACAGGAACAGTGACAGCTGAGCCACCAACAGGTCGTCTCTGCTGGTGGACCTAAACGGACTCCCTTGGGAACAATCCATCCAGTACCGTTGGTGAGATCTTGGATTTAAGTTGGAAAGTTACCTGGATGGTACAGAAAGCCAAGTCAAGGGGTCTATAGGTGGTTCTTCTTAACCCCTTGATGCCTACTGTCGCAAATTTGTGGCATACTCTGTCAGGTCGTGATGCAGCTGAAATGACCTCTGAATCCCACTACTGCCTATTGATTCATATTCTACACACACGCACCAAGGCCTTCACCAAATGCACTATGTCCCATTGTATTGGTCAGAGGGTGAACTTAGTAAATCTCTATATAGTATATATCTTGTTTCTAACTATTGTATGTGCTTTATTTAAATGTACAATCTCCACTGAATGTAGCATTTGTAAGAAAGCAAAAACACCCAACACCACTTTTAAATGTAACTGTAAATAATTTCAGGCAGTAAGGGGTCAAGGTAGAAGAAGATTTTTTATTTGACTGAACCGTGATTCACCTGCTGTGCATAAGGTAAAAGTGTTGCATACATGTGTGCTTAGTTATTATTTTTTTTTTTTTACAGCAGAGTCATTGGTAGACTTTTTAGTCAATTCAGTGTCCTTGGTAGCAACATTAGCCATGTTTTGTGTATATGGCATATTTTTTAAATGAAATTTTTATTACTTTCAGCTGATTCCTGATAGTCTTGTCATAATACTGGGATGCTCAAATTTTTCTCCTACCCTTCTTTTCCAATTCAACAAGAACTAATGTTTGGTATAGTTGTCGCAAAGCGGGTGGGAGAGAGTGGAAATCGGCTTCTCCTCCATGCTACAAATTATAGTTGAATGACATGGTTTCCTGTATATATTTGGAGGAAATCCGGTACACCCTGTTGGACACTCATCAAAGGTTCCTGGATATTTGGGGCCCCTTCATTGACTATATTCAGAAGGATAGGTGGAAACCTCAGGACCAACTACACTGAACTGTTTTCCCTTGGATTATATTTTATACATGGTGCTTTGAACAATCGTACTCTGATACTCTAATGGTGTGGCCCACCAAACGCGAATTTGCGGCGCGATTACATACAAAGTCTATGCAAAGACGCGTTTAGCCGCCGATTCGCCTCTCGCGGCGCGATTCGCGCGTTTGGCGCGATTCGCGCGTTTGGCGCGGCGAGTTTGGAGCGTTCACGCGTTTGGGCGGTAGACGCGAATTCGCTCGAGTTCAAAATATTCCCCCACGACGTCATTGTTTTGACAACGTTGGGGGGCAACTGCCGCCTGCTCCAGCTCCAACTCCGCCGGAGGATGGAGGAGAAAACAATCTGTGCGGTGTGTCATCATCCAGAGTTATACGATACGACGTGTGTACTCTACAGAGACCGGGAAAAAAGGATCAGGCTTGGTTGAAAGTCTCTGAGGAGACAGGTTTTGAATGTAAGTTCTGAAAACATTCGTTCCCAGCTGGATCTGCCTGTACGGGCTATCACTGAGTCCGACTGTGTTTTCCTCAGCGGAGTTTTAAGCCTGATAGAGAGGAGGAAAGTGTGGAGCAGGGGCAGAGCCAGGGAAAAGATGAAAGTTCTCTGTGCTCCTCTCTTTCCTCCACCCCTTCATTATCCCCAGGGAGACCTCCGGGAACATGGGTCAGGGGTTCGGGTGGTCGGGGGTACGGGGTGTCGGAGGTTCGGGGGATCGGGGATGAGATCGCAGGGAACAGCCAAGCAGGGCTGGTGGATTACCAGGGAGAGGCAGCAGGCATTGATTGTGATCTCCAAAGCTTTCACACACTCTCCTGTCATGCTTTTGAAACCACAGCTCATTGTTTTTCAGCTGCTCTTTTGGACTTTCGGTCTTTAAATGAATGAGCTCTCTACTCCGCATGCGCAGTACCGCGCATTCGCGTGTTCGCGCCTCAGGTTGTCAAAAAAGTCCAGCGGCGAGACTCGGGCGTTCACGCGGCGCGTGACAGGCCATTCGCGCGAGTAAATTCGCGTGTTCGCGTTTGGTGTGGCCGCGGCATTACTCTCCCTGACCTCTTTTAATCACAGTCTCATGGACTCAACCTATGACTGTATGGTTCTCTTTTGGACTCTGGTGTTAATGTATTTACTGACATGCCTATTTATATCTCTGATGTTGGCAGCTTTTTCTTGTTTGTTTGTCTGTTTCTCTCTCTTGTTTGTCTGTTGATTTGCTTTTTTTCAGTTGTTGTTGTTGTTGTTTTTTGTTGTGTTTTTGTTTATTCTGTGTGATTATATTTGGAAAACAATAAAAACAATAACAAAAAAATATTGCTTTGTATTTTTTTTTTGTTTGTTTTTTTCATAAAACAAAACAAACATAAGGTTGGACATTACAGACACAGCACAGAAAAACTACAAAAGTATAGTATAACTAAAAATAATAATTGATAACACTCATGACACCACTACAACAAAACAAAAAAAGACAAAAATAAAAACAAAATAATGATTAAAAAAAATAATATACACAGTTTCACATATCTCATATGTATATGGCATATTACATATATGGTAGACTTGAGCACAAAACTGAACTACTAGATAGAGGGGACTTCCCAATTATCCCGTGTGTTTCATACTCTGTGGTAAGGTATGTAATTGGAGACACTCCCATGTTGAGTCTGCTGCTCTCAGAGGACTCATTAACCAAGAGTGGTGAGAGAAGAGTCAGGGTACATTCTATATTAAGAGCGCTGAAGCAAAAAGTAGAAACATCGAAGCTGCTTCGATAACTTGAGTTAATTTAGTTACTTTTTAAAAGTAGTAACCAGTTGATGCTTTTGTACATATATTGTACTGTACTATGTATTCACTATGATCTCTATGAGAGTCTCTCAGTCTGCCCTTTAGTTCTGGTGGAGCAGTTGGAGTTCCCATCATTGGATTACATGCTCTGGACGTGATTCTTACATACAGCAAACACACACAGGGACACACTGTCGTCTTTGCTCCCTCAAAGTTCCTCTTTCTCTTTTTTTTCCCTCTTGTTCTTGTAATGGAACTCGGTAAATAAGGCCATTTCGAGTTGAACAAGCATCAGGATGAATTACACTATATATAGGCTTCATGAGTCAAGGCAGCAGTGTAATGGATTTTTACCTCTTTTCATTTTTTCTCCCCCCTGCTTCACCACGGCGTTATGTATTCTGCCAGCCAATGCATGTGTCGCATGAAGTGCCTGTGTGATGTGCAGCAACGCAGGATTAGATTAAAAAAAAGAAGGTCTATTGCTTGGAAGGCTAATAAACTCAGTGTTTCTGTTGGGCAGAGGAGAGATAACTTTGTCCTTGGCTCGCTCATAACCTCATCAGAATCGCTCAATGAATCACCGAGCGCCATAACTCACGGCAGGGCCAGCTGTGATACAGTTAAGAAGTACCCTTGGTGAGGAGAGGTGAGCTGCTTCCTGAGTGGAAATAAATAAAGAAACATGTTGGAAAGCACATATTAAAATATACTTTTGTTTCTTTTATAAATAGTTTTTCTATACCATTTTAAGACACAGAAACATGCTGAAACAAGTTCAGGATTTGTTCCATGTAAGAACAGGGAGAGAGCAGGTAGAAGTTAGTTACTTTTTTTTGTTGTGTTTTTGCTCCAACCTTGGTAATGCACTAAAAGCATGGCACACTTAAAGCTGGGACAAGGCCTCCTTGATTATTCTTTTACTAGGCACTCTTAACTCTTTGACGAGAATAACACCAAAGACGACTGGAAACTGACAGCTGAGTGTCTTTTGGTAATTTTAACTCAATCTTGCACATAAATGCTGCTTTAAAAAAGGAATAATCACTTTGTAAATATGTCTGCTAACTTTGTTGAGCGAGGCTTTAAAAGACACACAACACTGACAGTTCTCGCTTTGACCTTAGTCTCTGTGTCACTCAGCATCCCCATTAGAGAGCACACAAAACCACATCCAATAAGAGGTATGACTGTCCGAAAATAATCGCTCAGCCTCTATGTTTCCATGCACTCATTCTGACACACAAGAAATGTTCTTTGTAAAGACTTTCCAGCTTAACTTGTCTCAGACAAACTCAGCCGGGGCTCAGCTCCTGGTTGTGGATGAGAAGTGTGCAGCAAACAGACTTACATTGTGAATTAACAGGATTAAGTGTTTTAAGAGGCTTGTCAGGTAAACCTGAACCTGCTTGCCATAAAACTGAGGCTGACTCTGAGCTACTTTCAAACACTTTGAAGTCTCCAACTATCTCACCCATGACTGGCATATCGGCAGCAGGCCCATACTACACAGCTGCACTGCTGCAACACTGATTTAGCATGCAGCGGTGCGAGGCACATGAAAGTGTGCATGAGTGAAGGTGTCGACTTCACACAGATGAAAAACATGCAAAGCACAGCTTTAGACATTTAGAAGTATTTGAAGAAGCTTCTGCTTTTCTAAAGCCTCACCCAAACCTGTTTTCACATGATTCAGACACTTTTTTTAAACTTATAATTTAAGTGTACAAAATGTTGTAATGAGTTCAACTAGCTTGGATCTGAATAAACTCAGTGTGGGTTTGCTTTGTTAAAGATGCAGCGTGTGTTTGTTTTGGAAATGAATGGAGATCAGATTGAAACAAATTTTCTTTGTCCAAGACAATTTTTTACTGGATACAACGCACCGAGGTAAGGTATTTATCGGTACAGTCAGGTAGCGCTACGGTTTGAGGCGTGACATCAAGCAAACGTTCTAGTAGCTGGCTACATGTAGCGACATTGGCAGCCTGGTGCTCCGACGTATCTGTAGGCTAATGTGACAACAAGTAAACACTGTCAGTTTGTAAGGAGTTTAGTAGCTATTTATATTTAGCTTAGCTGGCAGTCCACAGCTCGAAGATATGTCTGTAATGTGTAATGTCTAACCTCACTCTTCATCTTATTGATAGACTCTCAAGTTTGAATAGACCACTGCAGAATAACTGCTGACTGTGGGTTGGATGAACATTATCACAGTTTAG
Source organism: Halichoeres trimaculatus (assembly GCF_033239565.1). NCBI lineage: Eukaryota > Metazoa > Chordata > Actinopteri > Labriformes > Labridae > Halichoeres > Halichoeres trimaculatus. Next base: position 23,827,333 of record NW_027437192.1, read on the forward strand.
CCCCTGTGTTAGCCTTTAGCTTGCGCTGTATCACTCTCCTGTGTAGCTTCCTTCTGCTCTTCTGCCCTCTTCCTGTCTAAAAGTTAGGCTCCAGTGTCCACCATCACAACAAAATGAATCACAGAAATTGTTTTCAACAGAGAAAAACACAGATATCTCTTCCCGCTACTAAACTTCATCAGCTTGGGTGGTGTTGTCATAGAGACATGCCGTAAATCAGTCCAGTCCTATTCGATACCCGATCTGGAAGCTAAGAAGCAGTTTTTTAAATAACCTGTAACCCTTAATATTGGTTCTGATTGTCATTTTAAAGTGTGAATTACAATCAGGCATATATCTTAACTTTTTCAAGATCACTGAGAAACTCCTCACAGCCCCTTTAAAGATCCAATAAATGTACAAATTTCATTAGCTTACTTTCAGCAGGTTAGCTGAATATCACCATTTAAAACTTGAGTAACTAAAACTGAACATGAAAACTAAGGACCCTTTTATTTTCTAAATCATGAGCTGTGGGATGTATCAGGCTGGTAGATGAGTTTCAGGGCCAAACAGGGACCACATGCTGCTAAATGAAAGCTAAATTTCAGGGTCCAGCAGTGTCACATATTTCAGAGAAGTGGCTCTTTTCATGACTGTAACTGAAGGCCATTTCAAACTCCCACTGTGGTAATGTGAGCACAAACCATTGTCCAACAGGGCAGCAGCCTAACAAGAAATATAGACTTTACCCACTTGTGTCTTTTTAAAAACACAGTTGGAGGCATGTTAACACAGCCAACACCAAATGGCTCAATTAAAAAAATAAAAGAAAAATCATTTGTCTTCTAATCTAACCATTTTTCGCATGTGCTCTATTTATCAATTCAAGTCAATGCTGCTCAGAACTAACGGCAATATTGTTTATTTGAAGCTGTTCTGAGTTGTCTTGGGAAAGAGTGCAAACAACTGAGAAAAAAAAAAAGATTAGAGCATCTCTCTCAAAAAGTTACAAAGCAAACTGTAATTTCCCAATGCACAAACTTAAAAGACTACACATTTTATAGCTTCCAGCTGCTCTGAGAGCACACAGAGACAGAGATGAAGGGCTGGACTGAGGCTGCTTATGGCGACAGGGGTGCAGTCAGAGAGGTTGCTGTGCGGTGGGTGGTATATCACCACACATCTCCTCAAAGCTTAAACAGTGACACATTTGCTCCCTCTCCACTTGGATCTTCCTCTGTATTATTAATGTGGCACCCAGGAGATGGAGTTGCCTTCAGCTAGTATCAAAGGCCTGTGCAGACACAGCACTTCCTCCTTTATTAACAAAACGACTCTCAGATCGGGACTGCACATCACGTACAGAGTGAAAAGAACATAGCCGGGATCAAACAATTTGAGAGGGAGGGAAAGTCTCAGTACCTTAAGTAAACCCCAGTGGATCCAAGTCCCTCTGTTTTTACCCCATGTCCTCCTTTTTGGAGCTTTATTTGTATTACAGAACCTTTCTTTCACTCTGATGTCCATATTTTATTCATAGAATAGTGACATATCAAAACATGTTTGAATTAAGAAGGAAAATGTATCTGAAACTTTCAAAGACGAAGTGTAACATTTTGATGTCTCAGACTTAGGATGTATGGAGAGCACGTTGTTTGGTGGAAAATATCTACTAGTTTTGTGAACTCCAATAACTACAAGAACACTTTCTTTCATTTAGAAATATAACTTCATTCCCCAAAAAATGGCTGCATTCAAGAAAGGGCACTCAGCAGGATGCTGTTTTCACACTGCAATGAACCATAATCCTAGGGTCACTCACACAGTAAAAATCGCTCTCCAAATTACAACAACAAAATATTCCAATTGGATGCTGCATCCAAAAATATCTCAAAAGCTGCCATCGCCCATAAAGCTTTGAAAGCAGCAGGATCAGTCTGCAGCAGACTGCGGTAGTTGCTATGGAAGCACAGTCCGCATGTCTCCACAGAACTTTACCCGGTTTGATTTTCATTGCATTTAACTTGTGTCACCTCCCTGTCATTACTGATCACCCTCACCATTCCACTTGTTAATAAATTGTATATTTATGTAGGTTCTGGTGACAAAAAAAATGCACAACATTGATTCAGAGCTGGATCCCAGTTTGAGCTGGTCCCTTATTTTGCTGATGAGTTTACACATCTCTTTTCTGCCAATGGGGCTGCAAGGTGAGAGCATTACTGTACATCTGGGAAAAAAAAATAACTATCAAATTTAATGCTGGTAAGAACTATTGAGTTTTGTAAGGGTAACATGACAGAATATAGAAAAAGTTAAAATATAAAAATATAGAAATATCAAAAAAAAAAAACATATAGGAAAAAATGGCATTAAATGAAAATAAGAAATAGGAATATTTACATAAAAAATAATAATTATAATGAGAAACAGAGGATACAAAGTGCAACTGGAGCTGTGCAATTTAAAGTTCAGTGGGCGTTAATGTAACGCATATGCAGACATAAGGACAGTCTCATAGGGAGAGTCTGGGTTATCTGTAGGAGGAAGGAGGGCATGGGCAATGTTCATCAGGCTGACGGCAGAGGGGAAGAAACTGTTCTTGTGGCAAGATGTTCTGGTCCTGATGGACCACAGTCTTTGACTAGTGGGGAGTCTCAAATAGTCCGTGTGCAGGGTGAGAGGGGTCAGCCACAATCTCAGAGTCCTGGAGGAGTACAGGTCAGAGAGATGGTAGGTTGCATTATCTTAATTATGAAAATTATTACCATAAAAGCACTGAGATCTGAATATGATGAGGCCAAAGTTATAGACATGAGATATTTTTCTCCATATTCATATCAAATAGCCTCTTTGATTCAGAACAAAAGTCCAACATGGTTTCACATAACTGTAGGAGTAAAGGAGCAATGAACACTTTGAGTTGACATGGACAGCATTAATAGTGGCACCTCTTTAAAACCCTGCCATGCTGAGTACATTAACTTTAGATGATGCAAACAGTTTAGTTGAGAACAGGAACTGTCACAGTTTAAAATATAAATGTGTTGCTAAAGCATGACATGCTGTGCTGATGAAAAACCACAGCCTGGCCCAAGATTCATCAGCTGCCTCAGGCTCTAAAGTCACGGCTTCCACTTCAAGTTAAACTCTTATTCTGTGGTGACATTACTGATGACCTTCTACAAATATCAGAACATTTAGATTTTATACTGAAGTCCTGTGATGACAGCTACAATTTAGATTTAATGGAAATGGGGCCATTAACTTAAATTTGGTGATTTAGCCTCAATCTGTGTAATGACTAAAACTGCTTAACCTTGATCTCAGAGTACCTGGCTCAAATGAACCTGAGGCTGTATCTGATTTAATTTTAAACTTTCAAATTAGTGTTTGGCACTGTAAAGTTCATCATATAGAGTGAAAGCGTTAGAATTTAGTGTATTAGCTTCTTACTTGCATCATCAAGCCCAGAGTAGTAGAGAGAAACTTGAACCGCCTTTTACCGGTTTTACTTCTGGTCGTACCGAGGTTCATGAGGTCATAGCAGATGTACTTTTGAGCATTATATGCCTGAAATGCTAACATTTCATTTGAGTTGCTCTGATTTATGTGCCAGAATTTGTATATTACAGATATTGGTTCCTGTAAGGGCCTCCGGTACTCACTAAAATACATTAAAGCCAGTTTATCAGCAAATAAACCAATCCTACATCACAACATATCCCAGCTCTTGCCAGCTGTGGAAAAAACAACCCAAAACAACCACTGCACAGAAATGCAACAACTTCCAAAAAGTTTCTCCTTTGACTTCAGACACTGAACCTGTCATTACAGTAACAGTGAAAAGGTGCAAGATAGCATCTTTAAGGTCTTCTTCAGTGGGGCATTCTTACAGGTTTCTTGAAATCAGAAAGCAATCCAATGCAGATTAGAAAAGAAAATCCTAATATGCTTTAACACCTAAGCCTTAAAATGTCTGCCTGGACTTTTTTATATTTGCTGATTATGACTATTAAAAGGTCAGGAAAGGTCAGGAAAACACACAAGCCACTCGAGGACAGCCGCTCCTTATCACCAGACAAACTGAAAGTAGTGGAGACAAATATTCAGCTAGTCACACTCACTGTATAATACAAACAAGGCATGGCACATTGTTCAGCAAACATTACCACACGATACAAGCCTGGGATCATGCACACATGGAAAAAAAAGTCTTGGTACAATATTCTAAAGTAGCACCAAAAATACAAATCCTGAAATTCAACCCTTCCAGAAGTATTTTTTCACATGACGTCAGACGCCCCTTCGATCCCAAAATCAACCAAGAAATCAAGAAATCTCAACACCAGAAGATCTTCTTTTTTGCACTTTTGGACAAACTCTGCTTTATTTTCTGTCCTTTCCTTTTATCCATTCTTCTGCACTCAGTGTGTTTGTAATGGGCTACCTTAAATGTCTGACTGAAATTACCGTAATAACCAGATATTGGCTGAAAGAGCAACACCTCAGCTTTCACAAACCATTGGTTTTTTTTCCTGATTTGTGCAAACTATTTAGGAATAACGGTCATTCAAAGTGCACTTGGGCAAATGCATTGGCATCGACACATCCAGTGTTCAAGGGTTCCTGGCACAGTCCAGCGAGGTAAACTTTGCAAACGTTTCAGAGGGGCCCTCATGTCAGCTTATAATAAAGTTTAGGTATCAGACAGCACAGAGTATGGTATAGACCTTCTCTTTTTGTGAAGTATGTTGAGATAAGTGGCTCTGTCAGGAACTAAATATATTGATTGGATCTGCATTAGTTAAGACAAAAGTATCTATATTTTAAAAGAAACTAACAGTCTGGAGAAAGAGCATTTTGAACAGAAAGCAGCACAGCAGCAGCGTTTTCTGCCCACTGTGACTCAGCGCTGATTTACCCTTTTAAGACATTATGAAATAAGAATATAAATATGAAAGCTCTCTAAAGGTGACATAAACAGTTTGAAGTGGGGGATAAACTCCACTCCGTGCTTGCATGACAGCCAGGAGGTGCTCAAGCCAGCACAGCTATTCACAACATAAGAGCTCATTAAGGCCCTATAGTTACCCAATTAAAATGAATGATTGCTCGAGGAAATAGGAAAGAACTATGTTCTGCACTCAGAGCTCAACAAATGAAGTTTATATTCTCAGTTTTCTTCACTCCTTTACTCTTCCTAAATTTAATTTAGATGTAATAAGTGAGTTAAAGCTAGAATATCATTAGCACAAGTTCTCACAGAGGGAGGGGATCCCAGGTGGCGTGAGAGTCGATGTACAGGGCGCAAAGTTTAACAAATGTGTGGAGATGTTGTGGCAGCTCTGCTCCTGAGGATGTTTAAGGGGTTTAATTCAAAATAAGACACATTAGGTACTAAATGTATCCCTCTGATTTCTTATTAGAAAGGCCCAAAACTGGGGTTTATCAAGCATATACAGCTGCTGACCTTTCAATTTTAAAAAATATTACCCGATGATAAGAAATCAGTTCAACTAAATCAGATTCATCCCTCTTGGCATTGGCAAGCTCTGTACCCATTTTCACAATCTGGTCACCTTACCTCTCACTGACCACTGGGAATAACTCATGAAACAATACCTGTGAACTACAAATGACCAGCCCTGTCAGTCTGATGGCAGAGCTTTGTTTCTCTGAGCTCTGGAAGAAGTTAAAAAGTTGGACCACTTTCAGGAGCAGTGTAATTGGTTGAGGTGTGGATTAATGCCTCAGGGATTTTCTGACTTTGACCTCAGGTTTCTCAACAATTCTCTAAAGCTCAGGAGTGACACAGAGAGTTGGTCAATGTCGATGATAGGCTGCATTAGTGCCATGGAAATAGTCACCTTGTCTAGTTTTAGACACACTTTTTCTTCTAGTGCTACCATCTGGCTGATCTATGTAATTTTTATTGCCCGAGGAGTTGGGAGATTTGAAACTAATCCACAGAATGTGATTTCCCTTGGTCCTGCACTCTTGGAGGTGTGGATAATTTTAGAGGAGGGGAAAAAAACTTCTTAGCAAAGACAAAAGGAAAACTCAGTTCCCAAAGGCCCAGCCCAAGGTATGACCCCCCAAAAGCAAGAAGTGCGCAGCTGAGACTCTTAAAAATAAAGGGGAATGTGAAATTTAACTTAAGGATAAGGAAAGAAGATTAATATCTATTAGATATTACTTACAACCAAGTTTATTCGCCCCCAAGGACTAATTATAGATGTGCTCATTTTCCCCTGAAGTGCAGCAGATGCTTGAAAGAAAAGCGTGGTAGGACGTAGTGACCTCAAATTCAGATCAAATCAAGTTTTTACTTTAAACAGTCAGGAGCCTGGCAATCACAAAGGTTTTAATTATTTTAAAAGTTACTTATCATCTTAGTCAGACTTTTCTGAAGCACAGTGTGAGCGTTAACAACTCTAAACACCTCAAAGCTGCGAATTCCCATTTCTATTTTAAGTCGCGTACCCGCACAGTGGCCTTAGAGTCTCACTCAAGCTGTGCATTGTTACTTAAAGGGAAAAAATACATGCTTCTGAGTCACTCCATCTCAGCTCAAGATGAGAAATTGCAACTACACTCCCCTTATGTTTCAGTCTCCTCTGTTGGCAGAGGCTTTACTACTGTCGCTGATACAAGCAGGTGTCCACAAGGTTAATATCGTGAGATAGAGATTTATGCATTAACCTGTAAAGGCTTCACTATTTGCAAGCCTCTCATATTCATATAATTTTCTTCAGGACTTTCTTTATCAGTTTTTCTGAAAGTAATTCACTGATTTTAAGTCTGGTGTTTATTAGGGATGTACCGATAAGCATTTTTTGCCCCAAATCCCAATTATTTAATTTTGAGTTTCGGGCCATACAGAGTCCCGATCCGATTTTTGGGTTTGGAGATATACTTTAAATATATTATTAATAAAAGTGAGACAGTGAAGAACCAAAGTGTTTTTTTTTTTTTTGTGTGTGTGTGTGTGTGTGTGTGTGTGTGTGTGTGTGTGTGTGTGTGTGTGTGTGTGTGTGTTAACAATACAGAATAGTAAAAAAAAAAAAAAAAAAAAAAAAAAAAAAACAATAGTTTAGGCTCATTACATCCATTTAACTTAATCCAGTGAATTTTTAAGTTGAAACCCTCTGGATCCCAAACCCGTCAGCGGGATCAAAGTACCACTTATTTTTAAATGTCTGGCATTTACAAGCTATTTGTCAAATCCAGAAACTGAAAACACTAGGGTAATCGTCAGATTCTCGAGTTTCCGAGGGTACCTGAATGCATCACACGCAAAGCTGGAAACATGTCTTAACGTGATGCAGAAAACGGCAGAATTTCATCAACATGACTTTGATTTCCATGTCTTCTCAGAACATTTGCAGAAAATGACCAATTTGCTTTCTAAATTGAGTTGTAAAACAAAATAATTTAAGCTTCACATGGCTTTCAGCAAACCACAAATGGTGTACAACTTGTATGCATGTAATACAGCGTGCTAAAGTCAGAGGCTACCCTGAAAGCAACTCTCTGGAGACGCAGAGAGACCTCGAACGTACATATTAGAAACAAACGCGACTATCTCACGTTTTTCCCCTTTCATGGAAATACTTATTTTGCTACAAACTGGATTATAACTTTAACTGACCTGGACCATCCATGGTAAGGGATCAATCCACTGTGCTGCGAGGCTTAACAGAAACACTGGACAAACTTCTGTTGTTAAACTGATCTCACCATCATCACATCCTCGCATGTTACTACAGACTGTGCTGTACAGCTTCAGTGAAGCAGGCTGTTAAACCCAAGTGTCTGAACGGAAGGACATACGTGGATAACTGAGTTGGCATAGAGCTGCGTCCCACCTTTTTCTCAGAGCTTTTTGGGCGCTGTTGTCCTCTCTCCATGGATATTTATCTATTCTTTTAAAGGCCAGAAACAGCGGAGCAGCCTTCCCTCTGTAAGTGAACTATGTTGCCTGTTGTTTTGGGAAGTTTTGGTTGAACTGAACGCCTCTTAAAAAGATCACAGAGCATAGATGTGGCTGTTGGACTGATCTCACTTTCTAGTTTCATGTATTTCCACACTGCTGACACTGAAGCCGTGGAGTTGTTAGCGCTAAGCTAACAGACTTGACTGTGTTTGTTTTCGCGCTTTGAGCTGTTTGTCCCCGCTGAGTTACTGTAGGGTGCTGTAAAGCAGATATAGTTGCTGTGACGTATCTGGTTGTGCACATGTGTTCTGTAACAAAGCTAAGTGTGGCTGTGTCCTACTTAACTGTACCATTCCTTATTTTATCATTCTCTCATCAACTTTATGAGGTTGGGCGCACTTATAGAGCTCGGTTTTACTAACTCATTGGCGTTTGGCAGCAATTTTGGCGTTATGATCAGTTGAGAGGATCGGCTAAAATTCCCAATTACCAATTCCATTAAAAATGTGAAAATCGTCCCGATCCGATACTAGGGATTGGGACATCCCTAGTGTTATTATTGAGGTCTCAGTGATTGTTTGTTTTTACATTTAGTATTATATGAATTAAACTGAGTTATTGTTTTCTGCTTCTTTCTGATGTAAGTGAAGAAAAAATATTAACACATCTGAATATAATTCAGCAGCTATAAACCACAACTTCAAAAGAACAAATAGTTATCCCTCTGTCAAAGTTTTATGCACACTTACAGGGCCTGATATTTCTAAAAGTCAAACCTGGTAGGAAAATGCACACAAACTCTAACCCATGCACAAACACATTTGTAGTTGAGGCTTAGTGGCAGCTCTGGGGGTGAGAGAAGGGACGAATAAATGAAATAGTTACAGATTTATAGACCCATGTCATGTTCTCTATTTGGACATGTGACCTGCGTGCCTTTCCCAAAGTCATTAAAAGATTAAAGCATGTCTTTTAATCCACTAAATATAATTCAGTTTGTCTTACAAACACAGAACAAAAAATTAATATGTGGGGTGATAAGAAGAAAAAAACAAAAAAGTCATCAGCGGCGCACAGTGACAGAAAACATTGAAACACTTGTTAATAATGTGCACTGTCACCAAATGTAATTATACTGTTAATAAAGACTGCTGTGTGAAGACACAATGAGGGCTGCTCCACAAACCCGTGTCACATCTTCATCACCTGTAGGGATTTGTTGAGCTAATGAGAAAAGTGGGGGAGTGAAGTGTCACCACATCCATGATGCTTGAGAACATACAGCAGCTATTGTGAAACGCAGGGTCAATTATTTGTAACAAGTGACAGCGACCTTTTCCAAGCGCGTGGCAATGCTTCACCCTTATCAGACGGTGAATCAATGTGAGGTATGCTCTGGTGCCCCTCACATCACGCAACCTGCTGAGAGACTGTGCAGTTGACAAACTGCAGGTTACTTTTTACCCCCAGAGAGTGCCACAAATTTTATAAAGATGGTAGTAAGATTTGAGGATAAAAACATGCACTATGTTCCTACCATAGACTGTATATAGAGTGGACAGCGTGGCCCCGCCATTTACCATTGTGCAGTTTTGAAGCCAAAATTCCCCTGTCACAGAGCAGCCATTGGTACCAGTTGTGCAGCCAGAGCCTGCGCAGTAGAGACTGTGAGGGATTCTGGGAGAATCTGAGAGAAGCTCCTGGAGGTGGAGGTGACAAAAATAACTTTTTTTGTTTTCCTTTCAGGAGCCTAATCCCTTCTCAGCTCTACCTCCCGATATATTTCAGAATCCCCCCCAAAAATACACAAGAACGGCAGCTGTCAATCATTGTTAAACGTGACGTAAAACCTCACTTCAAGTCAAGCAAGATGTCGTCCATTTTTTTTTTTTTTTTTAATTTTAACAGTCTATTGTCCCTACCATAGACTGTAAAAAAAATGGACGTCCGCTTGCTCGGCTCCAATTGAGGGCTCCACAAAAACTGCTCCCCCTGGTGGCTGGCTGCAGTATAGGTAAAAAAAAATCCGACCCTCCAGCCATTTCAGATGGTCTGTGGTCAAACTTTTAAAAATGAATAAACCTCATAGAAATGTTTCTCATGTCCGATTGTTGTGGTGATTTGAAGAAATTATTTGGATGTCTTGTATCCAAGTCCTCTTTTTTCTGAAAAGTTATGTTTTCATTAGTTATACAAGGTTAAAAACAAGGCTTTATGTAACGTTTAGCGATGATTGACAGCTGCCATTCCTGTGTATTTTTGGGGGGATTGTAAAATATGTTGGGAGGTAGAGTCAGGAAGTGATTAGACTCTGGAAAGAAAAAAATATTTATATTATTTTTGTGACCCAGCTCCACTCGGAGTCTCCCAGAATCCCCCATCTTCTGTACTGAGCCGTCTCTGGCTCCAAACTGCTACAATGGTTGCGCCTGAGAAGGCGGTATTTTGGCTTCAAAACTGTACAATGATAAATGGTGGAGCCACGATGTCCACTCTATATACTGTCTATGGGCCCTACACACACAAAAAAAAAAACAACAACTGTTTTTAACCTTGAATATATTTTCAACATCCATTTTTTTTCCTTTTTTCAAACTATAGGGAATGGAAGTTCAGAATTAATTAGAAAACAAATGAAAAACCACTAAAACACATTTCCCTTTACATGAAATAACTGTAAATTGACATTAAAAATAAATAAATAAATAAACAATAATAATTTACTCTACGTTTTTTTTCTGCTCTTTTCTATAAAAAAGTACATTTAAAAATGCATGGATTAGAACAATAATTATATTTAAGTATTAAGACATCATTTTGGTTAAAGAGCTTTTAAAACACATGTCATTTTGACAGAGTGGCATTAAAGTAACATAAAAGTGCATATATGTATGTGTTTGTAGACATATGTAATCCACCGTGTATCTTGTCTGACAGAGCTCCTCATATATCATTCACTTGTTTCTCCCATGTCTTCTGTATCACTGCAGCAGTTCTAGTTTACTTCTCTCGTATATTTTGTTGACAGTTGCTGACAGGACACCTACATATTGAGACATACGTTTGATATTCCGCTCTGTGGCTCCGGGGAGCGTCAATCAGAGGATCACCGCTGCTCGGTCAGCTATCAGAGTCGAGGATGACACTTCAGACACACAAACTGATTCTGTGGTTTACACACGCAGATGACATTATTGATTACTGCAGATTTTATAACGTGTTGTCAGAGCTGGAGCAGACTTTATGTGAGCCAGAGTTCAGTGCTGAGGAAATACAACATGGAAGATCAAAGGTTCAGAGCTGCTACAATATATATGGTTGTAACTTTCAGGCAGTTATTGATGGATGATTCTGGCATACGAGCCAGAAAAATAGTATTTCTTGTTACTTTGAATGTCACAGAAGCATGATTTACTGTTATTACTTGATTATTTCCCTCAGCTAATGTTGGATTAGATTTTCTTATTACACGGCTGTGTTCACTTCTTCATTCTGTTTGCTAAAAACCCTTTTTGTGACTGATTTGTTCTCATCTGCAAAAGCAGCACTAGGGACAATCTGATCCTAAAATCCAGGGGCCTTGTGCACAAAAACTTGCGTGGATTTCCTACCGAAACTTAGCTTACACTGAAATCCAGAAAAGCGTTGTATGCCCAAATACATTCAGATGTATGAATCTGTGCGCAAGCATGAATCCAAGCACATTTAAATCATCCCAATTAACATGGAATTAAGCACACATGTTAGAGTCCCTGACCCCTCCTTGTCTACGCTCCCATATTAACCCCAGGTCCTGACCCCTATTATGTTCCCCATATGCAAATCATATATAAATGAACCTGGAGTCTTGAGATTTTCCTCTGTGCATAATCAGAAAACTGAACAAAGAATGAGTTAGATGATTTTTTTTTTCATTCATGAAAGGCAAATTTGGTTGAGCTACTTGCTGAAGTTGAGGCAAATATGTGTTTTTGGCACACTGTCCTCCAGCATCAGTATCAAACACAATAGGAGTGAGTGGGAGAGAGTGTGTGTGTGTGCTGATGTGTGCAATGGAAAAGGTGAGGCTGATAAAGACATTTCAAACTTTATACACGGGCTTATTAACATGAATACTTTGCACACAGAGACGATCAGCGGCTTTTCTGAAAGTCTTGGGCAAAGAGGACTGAGGAGTGCAAACGGCCAAGTGGTCGAGGTCACGCTGTTTGATGTTCGCCCTGGAGCAGGCAGCCTGCATTCAAAACCAGCCTGTGGCTTCTTTTTCACATGTAATTTTCTGCTCTTTCCCTGTTTCCTGCTCTATCCACTATCCTCTTAAAGGAATAAAAGCTAAAAAAATGACTTAAAAAATAAATCTTAAGCTTTATTTTAACTGGGAAAAAACAGCAAGTCATGAACTTTAACCACTAACTAATGATGCTGTGAAAACTGAATAGAATTTGAGTGCGCACATGCTCAACGCACATAACAGGGATTCAGTTTAAAATAGTTACACCAATAGATTTACTCACCAAGAAGCCACCCATGGCGCACAGTGACAGCTTGTAGTCTGGGTTGCCCTCAGGAACTTAAAGTATCTGATGAGCCAGTTGTCATCATGGTCCAGTAAATCCTCTCTGCCTTTGAACACAACCTCTCTTCTTATTCCACCATTTACAGTGTCCTCTAGATCTGCTAGAGCAGTTATGTAACGCTATTTTGTTTTTTTTGCACCTATGTGGGCATGCCTTCATATCCACTAATGTGATTGCAGACTCGTGGATGTTAGTGTGTTAACTGTTCCCAGCATCATCTCTAACCCCCAATTCACACATAAAGCGTGAGCGCCACGCACTTTGCCCGCGCACGACGCCGTACTTAGAAACCACTCTAGTCAATCATTGCGTTCACACAGCACGCGTTTGTTGTTTATCCAAAATACATCACTGGCACATGGTCAGTAGTCATCAGCAGGTCAGATGCAAAACAAACCCAAGCTTTTGTATGAGAAAAAAATAATCTTTGAGGTGAAAAACTTCATATATCTATACGACACAACATATTCTTTCTATAAGGACACCAACAGAAAGGGGAAGGCATGGACTGAAGTTGCTTAAGTTTTGGGAGGGCCAGGTGAGCTTATCATGCTAGTTATTCACTATGCAAGTATGTTGTCATGGGTGGGATTCCTGCAGGAACATGTGGGTCTCCTGTGATATCACCCCAAAAACCGCAGCGTGGCACTTACGCTTTTCGTGTGAATTGGGGTTAAGTGTCGCCAAAAGTCACCAGCTGTTGAAACGTGCATAGGCCAGCCATGAAGTTGGCACGAGGCACCGCACATTTCCATGGTCATTTCACTCTTGATAAATCTAAACTTTGCGTCGAAGAAGGGCGTACGCACTCTCTGTACATTAGGGCCCCTAAACTTGAAAGAACTAGGGTCGCAACCATCTCAGAAAGCGGGGCAGGATCTTTTTTGTACAATCCAGGAAACAGCAGACAATATAGTGAGTTGTATATCTTAGTCACTGTTAGCTTTAATGTAATTGAAAAACATGTATATGTCATATCAGACATTGGTATTTGCGTCATACTGTTTAAAGGTCTGTGAAGTTCAAAGTCTTGAAGGGAGGAAGAGCTAAATGAGGACAGAAATCGACGTAAATATTCCTTCGGGAGTCCCATTCACCTTGTCTGACTCAACCGTCCCTGGAAATGTTCCCCTTTATGTGGGTGATATTACATAAAGAGTCTAAAGTTTGAACTTGACCTTGAGTTGAAATATTCACTTTGTTTAATTCATCCTGCAAGCACAAGGTTGAGTTGACATGGACGGGTTACTGGCAATATTTTTGGTTATATAAATTGTGTATTTTTATGTCTTTGGTTGGTACCCAGGGTGATAATAGTGATAAACACAACAGACAATCACTTAAATCAAATATTTCAGATAGACTCAGTTTTATGTTGGGTGATTATTTAAATCAACCCTAAGAAACTAATTACTTTTATTCATGCCCTAAGGACTCAAATGCAACACGACTGTCCTCTTAGAACAACACTTACTGCCCAGATACACGCTTTAATGCCAACTACAGAGCACAGACAGGCTGGATGTACCCTTGAGTCAAGAGGTAGAAAGGCAGGAAGACAAACTAAAGAAAGAACACCCCATGCTGTCTAAAGGACAACAGTATTAGTCACAGGAAGACTGGGGGAGTCATGCACTGGCGAATGTTATTTCTCTCAGCCCTATCAGCGGACTCATCTCTCTGTATCTCACTTCCACCCTGTCTCGTTCACACCTCGACAGGAACTCGTTATCTCCTCACAGAGAGGTCTTTGGTCCTGCTGAGGCCACGGGAAGGATCATTGGTTCTGGTTGTGTGTGTCATATGAGCTCTTGAAAAGGAATGGTGTGATTCCATAATAAAAGCGTTCGTGGAGAGGTGAGGGCCAAAGACCTGGAGTGGGATGAAAAATATTGTGGAGAAAGCCCGAGATAACCTGTGGGGAACTTTACGAGTGAGATTTTTTTCCCTTTCAACTTCTTCCTTGTCTTTTTTATTTATTTTTACACTTTTAGGGCGCTCTTGTGTGTTCTCTTTGATTTTATTCTTCCTTGTCCCTTCTTCACATTTCTCTTATCTATAAGCAGACCTTCACTTGATCAAATCCATCTTTCTTTTTATCCTTCACTTCTCCCCACACCGAATCACCGCAGGCAGGCTAAATATATTGAGTGCCAAAGAAAGAACAAATAGGCAGGAGATTATATTCCCATTAAAATCTTGGCTCCTTCCATTGTTATTGACATGGCAGAGATCCTTGCTGCTGTGAGGACAAACAAAGGAACTTGCCCATGAATATGCACACACAATTTTTTTAAGGATGCAGTGGCTGTCTGCTTTATTCAAACAACACGTCCACCTACCGAGAAGGTCTGGTGTGGGCTTTGTGCGGGTCTCCTGACTGCCTACCGTCCCCCTGTGCTGCTATGAAAGAATATCAAAGATCTGAAGCTGTGTGTAGATCACACACAGAGCAGGGCTGTGATACACAGGCAGCTGTGTGTACATATGCATACTGAGACTGTGTGATGTAAGTAAATAGGCCCAGCAGGTGCACACACAAACTTGCTGTAAGGACAGAAAACCCACAAAATTGCACATAAAGTACTTACAAGCATGAACACTTAGTGCCTTTCACAGCAAGAAGAATCCACCGTGAAATGAAATGGATGGGCTGCTGTTCCACTCGGCGGGCTCACAGCGTGCACATGTAGCATGTGTGTGTGTGGGAATAAATATGGAGAGTTCTCATACATGGATGCTTGTGTACCAGAAAAAAAAAAAAAAAACAGATATTATTGCAGAGGATGCTGTGAAAGGATATTCTTCAAAACTAATAAATAGGTATTTTCAAGTTTTGCTGCCAAAAAAACAGGAAATATGAAAGTTAAGCATTCAGTCATGTCAAACATTCAACTTCACAAAAATTTCCTCTGGGATACACACAACACTTTGCAAAGCTAATTTGACAGACACGCGCTTATAAAAAAAAGGAAGATGATGTTTTCCTCACAGTCTCCTAACCCATCTGTTACCAGCTGGGGTTTAAAAAGAAATTCAATCTGCTCCAAAATTATGCTAAGCTCGACAGTATCAGCTCCGGATCTTAACTGAGCCACACGAGGCTGAATTAATGCTGTTGTTTTTTTATTGTTAGCTTAATAAAAAGGGTCATCTGCTGCCTGTGTGCCACTGTTACTTTTGTAATCACAATAAACACTGAATCAACATCTGCTGGTGATTATGGATGTGTTAACATTGTGGGAAGGCGGGGACATTTGGAGGTTTGATGTCAGTATTTTTAGGAAACAGTATGCTCAAAGTTTTGTTCATTCTTCTCCACATTTGGAGGAAATAACTCCATTTATCGACTAATAGTGTTGACTCAATTCTATGGAAGACTCTAGGGTTTCAACATTCGGGACCAGCGACACAGAGCAACAAAACCCAGGGAAGTAGTAATGAAGTTAAAACTTTCTGACACATACAGAAACACACTGAAGCATCTGAAAGTTATGACAAAAGCACAATAAAACAATCTTTATGCTGATCCAGAAAATGCTGTTATGTTGTGTTATTAAAAAAAATCATTTACTGGTCATTTAATTCTATTGCGATCTCACGAGAACTGTTAAACTGATGAGGAATGCAAAATATGTTGTTTTTAGCTGATCACTTGTTATTATTCCAACGCACTTAAGCTGATTGCTGACGCTGATATGAATGAAATTGAAGAAAAGCACATCAAATGTACAATTATTAGCTGAGAACACTGCGTCTCTGTCGAGTTGGAGTTATTTCATTATGATGCTGAGTCTTATCGAGATGGCTCTTGAACAGATGCAGACTGGGGTTGGCCTCTTTAACGATGCCATCGTTCACTCTGATGACTGACAGTAACTGCAACTGAGTTCCCCTCAATCCATCCATTTCAAACAAAAGACCCATTGTTCTTCAGCATACTGACTGAAGAACAGTAAAAGTTGATGATAACCCGTTTTAGCACATTAGCATAGATTTGTGTTAGCCTTTTGCAGTTGCTTCAGACAACAGCTGTGTGCTGGGAACGAGTCATAGACAATATGAAACATGAACATAGCCTCAGTGCTGTCAGCAATTGGTTTCTCAAGAAGCATCATTAACCCTGTAAACCCTGACCCATCAAAAAGTTGCCAGTTTATTTTTCTTTTCTTGCCTTAATTTTTATTTATTTATTTATTTTGGAACTGGTCAGAAAAGCTCCAGCAACACTTGTAGTTTAAAAGGAAAGGGGCAGAACTAGATAAGCTTTTTTGCTTCTTTCTGCTCCTTCTCAAACTGGTTGCTGTGCATGTGTTTGCACTCACATGTTTATTTCTTTATTTCCTTTTGTTTTCTGTTTTTTAAAGTTTGAGATAAATAATAATAATAATAATAATAATAATAATAATAAAGTTTAGGAAACAACTTTATTTGACCAATGCGTTTCGGCTTGTGGCCTTCATCAGGGTCATCAGAAATGAATTAAAAACATTGCTGTTAACATTGCACAGTTCTGTTTTTAATTAATTTCTGATGACCCTGATGATGGCCACAAGCCAAAATGTGTTGGTCAAATAAAGTTGTTTCCTAAACTACAAGTGTTGCTGGAGCTTTTCTGACCTCTTCAAGACTCTTTCTCTCCAGGCACCTTGGAAGTTGGTGAAGTTGTGCCAGGATTTCTTGACCTTATTTTTTTTTGGAACTGAAATTTTCATTTACTGTTTGTAGCATAAAACACACAGTAAAATTGTACTATTAGTATTTTTTATGATGATTTTTATTTTTATCATATTTGACAAATTTGGCAGTTTTGGCAACTTTTTCAGTATTTTTTTTAGTAAATGTGTTCTTTCAATGCAGGAAACAATTTTAAAAAATGAATTTAAAAAATGGATTTTATTCATTACCAGAACTTCTTGAAAATATTAGCAACAATTTTCCTGAAAAAAAAAAGAAAGGAAAGAAAGAAAAAAAAAGAAGGTGTTGCTGATTTCATGATTTCATCTGATTTCATGAGCATAACCATTTTGAAGAGGACCAAAATACAACTTAAGCTATCTGTAGTGGTATGATTAACCTCAAGGCAGTACATTGATTAATTTATTTATTTATGATGTGTTCTGCGATATAAGAGAAAACCAAACAATGGCAGTTGCTATATCAAATAAGTTTCCTCAACATAGTCACAAGAGTATAGATAGAGTGTAGTCTCTGACCTCTTGGCATATAGTGACAACGTGCCCGCCTGATAGCCAAAATAAACACTTACGTCTGAGCCATCGACAGATAAAATGTGCTCTAAAGAATGAAAAACCTGTAAGGTGTAAAATGAAAAACTAAGAAATTAGGCTCGACAGACAATAACCATTTTTCTAACACACTCTTAACATGTTTTAAGGCTCTATACAAGAGTTTTAATAGCACTGACTTAGGACAGTGTTCACTACATTGAAGCCTTGCGTTCAACCCTAAAGAGGAAGTTTTCTATTTACTCATATTTTAACATTATGTCCATACTTTATGTGCAGATCTGTCTGTAAACTGCTCAAACAGCCTTTTCTAAAGATAGCAAGAGATCATCACAAGATCTTCATGAGACTTACTAAAATGACAAAGTCATGGCACAAGGGTCTCCTGACTGTTTTATGGTAATTTGGCACTTTTCTGATCCTGTTTCTTTTAAATGATACAGTAATGGAAGTTCTTAATGTTTGGTGCTTTATTTAAGTTGTAAATGACTGTGAAGAGTCAATTTCTGGAGTGAAAGACGAAACAGTGTCACCGCTTTCCAAAGGCATCAGCAGCAGCAAGAAAGGCATGTCAGGCTGTCAATACACAGGGAGATCCACACCTGTCACTCATTCACGTTTATAAAGAGTAAGCCTCTGCTTCCATTGAGAGGAAAGCAACGCCTCTGCCTCGACACAACTGATGACAACAGTGAGTCATCTTCTGGAAGAATACCTCTACACCCTGTGCGGGTGAACACAATCAGCTGCTGGAGTCTCCTGGTGGGACTAATTTGCCTACAGAGCTGACTGATGGCAAACACATTGATTTATGAAAAGCTGTGTGCGGAAGATGCTAGGAAACAGTGACATAAAAGGGAGGAAACACTTCAGTGGCAAACACACGGACATTTCCCGGTAGTCTAGAAGGCCGTAGGTTTAGCACGCAAGCTAGCTGGTCTAATAGTAGGAAGTTGAGCTTTTAACAGTCAAATATTAAATTAATGTAGTTTCACTCTCTTATTTTGGTAGAAAGTGTGAGGTACCAAAAGACAAAATTCTGGTTTATGAAACACAGGAGGACTAACAGGAAGCATGGATTGTCTGCCTTGCAAAATATATTCACAGTATATAAAGAAAAGCCCAATCACACTATTACCTTATTCCTGCTTGGCATATTTTTTTTTTTTTTTTTTTTTTTTTTAGGCTAATTCTGATTACATTTTAAATTTTAAATCATCCATTACTCAATGTTGTTGTTGTTTGATAATATACATCTCTGCAGTTGTAGATGGTACAAACTCTGGTTGGACATTTAAGTGGGGAGCTATTAAAAGACAATGCCAGTCATTAACCGTCCCAATCTTTGATTGCCTTTCTCTTTGATTCACTATCACTTGTTTATAGTTTTGCAGGTGGCCGTATGCTGTTTCTGTGAATGTCTGCTAATCAACAATTACTTATCCTGACAGCACTAAGTATCGATCAGAGATGTCCCACACTAAGGCACCGAGGGATTGTCCAGCCAGACAGTGAGGATCGACAGACAAGCTTTCAGGGTGAAACACACAGCCGTATCCTCGCCACGATTAGACGCTCCTGAAGGCCCCATCAGTATTCTTTTTTTCTTTTTTTAATCTCTCTGTTATCACACCAGAATGGCCTTAGAGTCCTTTGTTGTGAGGACACCATGCAGTTTTGCTTGCTCGCTCATTTGTCTGCACAGTTTTTGTGTCAGCAGGGAAAAGGTGCATGATGGTAGCCGTTTCATAGTAACAGATGGGAGCTTTTTTTATTAGTAAAGTAACAGGATGAAGCTTTTTTTTTTCTGTTCATCAAAAGCCTTGATGAATCAGTTAATGTCCCCATTCAGCTTACAGTTTCAGCTCACAGATTTTGTTTTATTATTTATATTTTATGATTATTATTATTATTATTATTATTATTATTATTATTATTATTATTATTATTATTATTCATAATAATAATAATGTCAAGGTATATCAGGGACTTAGTTGTAGGATGTTCTCTGCGGGTAACCTTAGAAGTTTGACCTGTTTAGGAGAACCTGAAATATATGAAGTGCAATTATAAGTAAAATTTTACACAGGGCAAAGTGTCCATCACATTTAAGGCTAAGATTTTATTATTATTTAAACTTAAGAAGTAGAAGAAACTTAAGAAATTAATTGCACTTGATCAGCAAAATCTGCTCAAAAGGTTTTCAAACACCAGCTGCACGTGTGCGATGTGACTGAAGGCTTCATATACATTTTATTGCACTTGTGAAGCTTTTAGACTAAGTGGGCTCAACTGCTATAACGGCAAGTTTTTTGATCTTGTATAATCAATAAGTATATCTGCTAATGAAAAAAAAAAAAAGAAAAAACTTCATTAGAGTTTCAAGCCCAAACCTGAAAATCACGTACCCTACCCTTACGAAAGAAAAATACATTGCAGCATATTGGAAAATATCATGTTGTATATTAGGTAATATATTCTCATATATGAGATTTAGTATTTATATTTTCCAATGTATTGCAATATATGGAAAGCAGCAATTATTTGTATATTTTGCAATATATTGCAATATATTTCATGAATATATAATGTTTTGTATATGTGCCCTCCATGTATATCATAATATATCAATAATATATTACAATACATTTCAAAAATTTTATTGGTACATATATTTTTCTTTCGTAAGGGTATGTTGTTGGTATTAGGTTGTGGGAAATGATTATCTCAGTGCCATTCTGTTTCCATCTCTATCACTCTCTGCACAATTTTTTTGGCAGTCCATGAATTTACTGACACTATGAATTATGTCCATGCAAAGTGCACACAAATGTTGTGTCAAAGTGAACACTCACTCCAAGATCAGTGCTTGTTTCAAGTCTTGTTCAGTGGTCTTTTTGTTTTAGCTTAATTACGTTGTAACATTGACGTGTCCCACAGTGGTTGGTAGCCAAGCTTCAATTTAACTTCTCTGCTCAGTCCCTATGTTGAGAAACCAGCCAGATAAACATTTCCTGTAGGTAATGCACTTAGCATCGATAGGTGTCTCCCACAACCACACTTTTGGGGAAAAAAGAAAAATAGATTTAAAAAAGTAGTAGTAGTAGCTTTTAGATAAATAAGATACTGCTCAGAGAGCTCAGTTCCTGAAATCTGTATAGCAACCAAAAGCACCCCTATAGATATGACAAAAAGCCTTTGATTGAAGAGATTTATACTGTATGTACATTCTGGTGCCATACATTTATTGTAATCATGGCATCAATAGAAAGCCACTAATCTCACTCTGGCTTTGTGAAGCTGGAAAATGTGTTACCTGCCGAACATTTCACACAGAGCACAGGTTCAAGTACCTGTTCAGCACAGCTTGCGATTTAAACTGACTTTTTATTCTTTGTGGTCAATGAGCTAAATGTATTGTGAAAGAAAAGCGCTAGAATGCATTAAACTGTCAGGAGCAATGTTACAGGGACTATGGTTTGATCAAATATGACACTGCAGACTACGTCTCAAATCTAAAAGCTCACTCTCTCAACTATTCTTTAACAGTTCCCGACTAGCCTGACTGGCACTTTAGACAAGAGTGTCTTATGAGCTGCCAAGTTGCAATCAGTCGACAGAGATCGCACATTTTCAGCATTAATGTGAACTTAAAAGTGCAAATCCATCACTGCTCATTTTCCTCTCTAAGATCTTTTAGATAAAATATTTAATGGAGAGTCATTCATATGGCCATATCTCCTGAGCTCGATGTCTTGTTATCCTCTGTAAAGAAGGGTTCTTTAGAACATCAAAAAATCTATTGATCTTAAACACACTTGAGTTATTTGAGTGTAGAAACGGGCCAGAGATCACACAGAAACTGAGAAAAGCCTGTAAAAGCCTTGTAAGCATGCATTGCCCTCCTATTCTCCTCCTATACTTCAACAGACTTCAAAGCAGAGTGCTGGTCCCAGCATCTGCCTGGGTGGAGCACCGGTCTCTGGGTTTGAGGTCCCCGCAGAGAGATAACCAGGCGTAGCTCTAAACACCCCCAGACAGACCCTTATCCCTCTGGCTTAATGTCCTTGTGGCTGTGGGTAATGCAGAAAGATGGATGGCCCCGACCTATCCCTCCACGCCAGGGTCCCCGGCTGTGAGATTGCACGCCTGATACTATCCTCCATCTCCCCGCCTGTGACAACCACACTCCAACTTTACCCTCCAACACCGCCCCCCACCGAACCTCCCAGATCGATACGGCTCACTGATGTGCCGTCCGTCAAATCCGTGGGCTAAGCAATACGCCACCTACCCATGAGGAGTGATGGGCGCGAGACAGTGCATGAAATGGAGGTGACACACACATGCACACACACACATTGGCCAGTTCCTGAAACGGATCACTCAATCTGGTGCCAAACGATGAGCATTTTTTCTGCCTGCTGTGCCATCTTTCTTGGTCCCTCATGCTCTCTCTACTCACATCCTTGACATGTCATGATCAAACGGGTGCTTTTAGAGTTCAACGTGTGACCCAGGACTCCAGGAGGCCCCGCCATTCCATCAAAAACCCCCTCTCCGTCCAACTTGCATTCTTTTATCACTTCATCCCTCCATCACACCTCCATCACCTTACATCCTTTCCTCCATCAGCAAATCCTACCATTTCTCTTCCACTCGGGATGGATAGTTTCCGTATCATTCACCTTTATGTGAACAACCCCCTTCTCCCCTCTCCATGACTCCATGTCTCCCCCCGTGCTTTCCACAACGTTTGATAACTGACTGGCTGAGCGGAAGCGTGGCCACAAGCATGAAATGAAAACATGGGTGATCCATGGAGAGAAATCTATCTTGAACAGATGCCAGGAGGAAGATGAGCACCTCGGTTTCATCCCCTAAAAAAATCCTCAATTTCACCACTTTTCCCTCTCCATACGATAAAAAAAACTTCAGTATCTGCCAGTCGAAGTATTAAGATTCTGAACACAAAGCAGGAATGACACAGAAAGCATGAGTGTTATTTATTCTCTGAGGTGCATCTATTCTTCACACACTCTGTGTGAATTCTAAATATAGAAGTAAGAGCAATATTTACATACACAGCCGCATACAAACAAGCCTTAATAACTTTTCACCTGCTTCACAGTCCTCTGTGTTACTTAACAAAGCCACGGCTGAGAGCAGGATTCCATTTATGTTTGCAAATTGTGGTTAAAGTTCACTTCTCCTCTGAATACAAATAACAGCATTTCAAAAGCACAACATTACTGTTGGAAGTGGATTAACGCAGACAAGAACTGTGCCGTGGTATTCCTCAAAAATAAATGTAAACAAAGTCATTTTCACCCTTTTTACCTTAAAGTTTGTTCACTGAGGACAAAAACTAATAAAGGCTGCTGTATTTACCACTGGGTGCATTTATGGTGAAATTTAAGAGTCATTGCGAGATCCTGCGATCAATGATATGACAAACATGCAGGATGCCTCGTTTAAAGCCACAGCCGCATATGGCAGAGAGGATACAAGCTGTGGTTACAAGCCCCGAGTCGACAGAGGGTGGTCAAAGGTATATAAGCGAGGTGGGACTGGTGCATCAGTGTAAATGCTGGGTCCTGTGTGAGCAATAAAGCAGATATTTACTGTAAATCTTCAACAGCTAGGGGAGCGGTAAACATCACAAACACAATCAGCTGCTGCTTTAGTGCCGCCAACGCATCTGTTCCCCTCCTGAGGAGACGAGAAAGGGATGAAGGAGAGGAAGGGGAGCGGGGTGGGGCCATCTATAGCTTTCTTTGCATCCTAGATACACTTTAGATGGTATGTGATGGGAGTGTTTGAACAGGAAGGTTCACTGGTGCACTCATGCTGTTTAGGGCAGGGGCAAACAGAAATTAAAAAGAGCACCTGCTGTATGCTATGGCACACCTGCACACAGGAAGCTATGGTTAATGTAGATCTGTCACCAGCAGCAATTAAAAGGCTATTTTGAAAGCTCTTAATTCTGTTTCTGCTTTTTGTCCTCATAGATGCAGAGGTTCATTTTCTTGCATTGTGAGTATTTATGGCACAGTTTATGGTGGAAATTTAGTTGCATAAATCCCCTTCCCTTGTACTTACCCCTCATCATATGTGCACCACTATTTTGTATTTTATTTATTTCTTTTGCTAACTGAATAAAGACTGCTGTCCATACTGTGATGGAGGCAAATTGTTTGGGGGCACATTAGAACATGCACTTAGTGCTCAAAACAGCCTGATGCATGCCACATAAAAGGTTTAAATGATTACTGGATAAAACATTTCATGAAATTTCAGAGCTTTAACAGCATCTGATGAACAGTGACAGCTCCAGTAGTTGATTTTTGGCCCTGTTCTGGATGGGCAGATAAATTAGCATTATATACAAGACATGCATTTATCAGTGGCACCTGCTGGTCAGTCAAGGAGGGGAAGCTCACTTTTTTTTCATAAATTTGGTTATTTATTTAAACGTAAATTCTACCCTCTGTTCCTTGTCTGTGACCCTGTCTTACCAACCAGGTGTTTTTTTCCAGGGATTTTACCAGTGTTCTCTCAACACTTGTCGTTTTTAACAAAGGTAAACTTTATCTTACTAAGGTAAGATAAAGCCTCCAGATCAGTCCAGAACAGCTGACTGTAAAACTGAGAAGATGCTCTGGTGGAGGGTTATACTGCAAGATCGCTGACTGGCTCATTTTACTGTCAATCAAAAAGGGATTCAGCCTCAGACAGATCATCCAATCATCATGCAGAAGCCCAGCGTCCAGGCCAGCCCACTGCCTCATAGACCCCCAGAGACGCTGAGCGTCCAATGGGTAGGACAAAGCCCAGCGTTTATCCAATGACTGTCCAGTTTCCACAGTGGAACAACCCACTCTACGCTTCTCCACTGAAGTCAGAAGACGCTGAGCGTCAGACTGTGTTAAAGCACTGAGACTCTGCGGGGATAAATGATAGGGAGGTCGAGCCAGTTACCTGTGATAGGAGCTGATTCTGAACAAAAGATGAAGGAATTCAAGAAACAAGAGCAAGACAGACAAGGTTCCCCTCGTTCAAAGTATTAACCTGTTTCCGAATGGAATGAAACTGTGCCTGATAATGCTGATACCTGATTCATAAAGGTCTCCAAAGTTTATCATAATTAAAGAATGTAATAGTTGATTTCTGGTACTGCTGTTATTAATGAAGAAAAAACTAGATAGAGACCAAACCATTGTTTGGTCTCTATCTCCAAACCATTGTTTTTTTTTTTTTTTTTTTCAATTAACTTTAAACATGTTTGTGACGTTAAAATTACATTATATCTTATATAGGCTCTTAAAGGATTACCTTGGAGCCAGTCTCGTGTCGGCAGTTTTTGGCAGTGCAGTGTTGGCTTTTGCTTTAACACTGGAGGTTGCATCATGCTGAATGTACAATACGAATTTAAGTCAAACTACAAATATTGGAAAAGCCAACCAGCATTTTGCTGACTCTGTCATGAGACTTTATCACGTGAGTCACTACAACTATTATGTAATGAATTGTCATATATTTTCACATAACTTGTCCATACTACTGAGTGTGTGAACATCATTACAAATGTTTAGCAACATTAGCGCAAGCAAAAGGGTTATACTTAACTCAGAAGAACCACTTGAACAGCAGCACAGTCTCTTAACATTGAAAGCATGAGTATGAGCGGGGAAAACAGAAGATGTTTTAAGTGTCTTAGCTTTACTTACCAGTGTATGAAGATGGATGGTTGCAACATGTTCTTTCACCATGCAGACAGATGTCCACCAGATCAGAGCTGTCAGTCTTTAAGCTTCCTTTAAAGTATTCAACTTCCCCTGCTGCTTGTGATTTTCAGGTTTGCAAAATGATGGAAAAACCAGATGCAGACTTTCAAAGCTAAACCCGACTCATAAAAAAGGCAAACGCTGACTTCTGAAGAGGCCAGAAAAGTCAACATCTAAAAGAAAATGATAGTCCAACAAAAAGGCCAACAAGCACTGATGCTGAAAGAGAATCCATGAGAACTTAGAAAAGCACTGAAAAGTCTGTTGAACTGAACTGACACAAAAAAGAAAAGAGCCCATGGGGTAATCAGGCACAGGTGATACTAACGAGGCACAGGTGAAAACAATGTGGGCGGGTCATACAATCAAAGAGGAGAGGAAGCACACCAGCAGAACATGACAGAAGAAAGAGGGATGTTACAAAATAAGACCGGTAAGAACTCATATCACAGACTTAAATAAATAAATAAAACTAGTCTAGAAAGGCCTACCGGGAGTTTTTAGGATTTGCATCATAGGTAATAATTTAACATTACTAAAAACGCACCATTCCTTCTGATTGCTAAATCTCAGTCTAATTTGTATGTATATACTTCAAATCTGATACTTCATGGCTATGTAGTTTGACTCATAAAAGTGCTCTGATTCTTCTCCCACTCTAAGTAGCACTTTTTTTTTCTTTCTTTGTGGAAATAAATAATGTAATATTTCACTGATGGGAAAAGACTCAAGAATTACAATTTCTTCAGGTTTTAGGGAGTCAGACTTCTACTTTATTTTCAATATTTAATCTTTTATTATTATTATTTTATTGAACTGCTTTTATACACTTACCTTCGTGCCAACCAGGCATCTTTTTTCCTTTTTTTTCTCCTTCTTTTTTCTTTTTTTTTTGAAAAAGAAAAGTATTAAATCAATATTCATTATCATTAATATTTTCAAATACAATCAGAATTTTAAACAATGAGCTTCAACTCTGGAGTTCTTTCTACTGAGATTTGACAGCCTCTACTTTTTTAAATCCACTGCCTGTGTTTCTCACACTACCTTTCTTCACAGCCTTCTTCCTCTGGATAAACCCAGCACATGCACACATCACGCTAAGGATGAACTGGACTGGATTCTCATGTGAAGGGTGCATTCAGAAGGTCATGTAATGTGACACTGGTGCCAAGGAGAAGAAGACTGATGGAGGAAGAGCTTGATGAAGGTGAGAGGACGCCATCTGTGCAGCTTCTGCAATTTCTCACCCCACTGGTGCACAACAAATCTACCCAACTCCTTCTCTCTGCGACTTCCCAGCTCCTCAGTTTTTCTCTCATTCTGGCCACCATCCATCTGTAACCCGTGCAACAATGTGCTTCACACACTCGTTTGTTGATCTGCAAATAAGTCTGTGTGTCATTTCCCCAAACACTCATTCCCAGTCAGTCAACGCTGGGTAAACAACACCTAACATCTGGAGAAACAAGAGTAATTGTTTGGTTGACAAATAATTAATGGGTCACTGACATCAGCAGGCAGTTCAGAACAATAAAAGAGCTTCATATGTCTCTTTTCACTTTACATTCTTTGAGAAAAAATGGGAAATAATTAGACAATGTTTTGAGAATGACCTCTTTATTGCCCCTCAATCACTGCTGAGCATCAATGTTTCTGCTACTGTTTCCAGATTATGTTGCAAAATATTCTCTAGAGGGGATTTCCATAACGGCTAAGTAATAGATGGTTCATCACCAACACCTCTGGGTTGTTTCTATAGTAGTAGCCTCCTGATACTCACAATGTTTATATAACCACACAACTGTTAGACAATGAGCTAAGCACCGGTGAGTACCAGCTGGTGAACAGACCACACTTTGGCAGAGCCACATCCCACATCACAAGGAGAGTTGGAGACCTTCAATGAATAAAATACACCATAAACCCTCAGTCTGTAGTTGCTTTTACTGCAAGAGATACCAGGCCTTTATCAGATTCACTCAGTCTGAGGAGAATCTTTGTACATATTTTGATCCAAAGTGGAGGCCAGATTCAAAAAGATTGTGTAGCCTTGCTCCTGCTAAACCTGTGTAAACAAGTCAACATCGTATGTGGAAAAGAAAAAAATGCACAAAGGGCAAAATCCTCCACAAACTGCACAGCAAAGTAAGTAGCATTCTTGCGCATGTTGTTTACTTACATTTAAACCACAGCTGATTTTTTTTTTTTTTTTTTTGCAGCATAGCATGCCCCTTTTAAGCCTTTTTGCACAAATAGGATTGCCTTGATAATCTTTGGTAACATATGTATGCATAAAGTCTCTTTCTATCACCTTGACTTGACAGTTTGGGGATGTGCATGCCTCAGCCACCTGCAGGCTACGTTGTCATGCACAAGAGGAGTTTCCCTGATTTTTTTTCCGTTTGTATTATCTAAACTTGCTGCTTTAAGAGTTTCAGGACATTTTACCATCAAACAAATTTTATACAGGAGAAGCTAAAGGAGTGGGTACTTCTTTGAGTCTGTCTGATTTTGTGGACAGTAAAAGCCTACTTTAATTATTTTACACTGCATATAATTACTATGTGATGATGTTATGTGATTTTCTTCTGAGAGCCACCAAGATCATTTGATTTCCTAATCAATTCACTAACAAGACTCACTGTATGTTGTTAATATGGACCTAAAAAAATAGTCTCATAAGATTTTCAACATGCAATTAAAAATGCAATTAATCATGATTACCTGAGGAAATTCTGCAGTTAATCATGATTACAGTAATGAGTTCGTTGACAGCCCTGATGTCTGTTTATATATTAACATGAAATTTCATGAAGTCTCTGTATTAAAATGCTCTTTTTGAGGTCACGTTTAGCTCACCAATCAAATCATGTGACAGATGCTGTGCTCCCTAGCACCGCTTCATTTCCTGGTCCCAGCCCCTGCTGCATGTTATTCCCACTCTGTGCTCCCTCACTGTTACTCACATGCCCACACTCGAACACAGGGAACAGCGAGGGGGCAAACTCTTTTATAACTTGAAAAATGAGCTATGTGTCTAAAGTGACTGACCGGCCAGGTGTTCCCAGCCTGTGGCACATGGTACTTGTGCCCCAGGCCTCCAATGACTCTCATTATAATTTATGCATGCACAGTTGCTCTTTTTCAATTCAAAAGACGAGGGCTACTGGGGGCACCTGTAAAGGTATATGAGCTGTGAAATATTGCACAGGAGTTCATATCAACAGCTGACACATTTCAGCAGGCAGACATTATGCCCCCCCACAGAAAAATGCTTCAGCTAAAACAGGCCCGAAATGCTTTTACATGTCACATCTGTACTTAACAAGGTTTAAGTGGACAACAGTCTCCAAATAACCCCACAACTACCCTGGGTGACTGATGATGCTGATGGGTTGTTTTATGTCTCTGAAGATATTATACATATACACAGGAATGGGTACTGAATAAGCTACTTTTATAGGTACCAAATTCCGTCCATAGTACGGAGTACCAATTCACGGATTCACTTTAAATCAAAAGGTACCATGTTAAGGTACCTGTGCGGATCCTTGTGACTGTGATAAAGTGGAAGAATAGGCGATTTTCCATGCTGGACATAAACACAGCGTTGCAAGGTTATACACTGCCTGGCTAAAAAAATTGAAAAATTGAAATTGAATTTATCTAAGCAAAAAGGCACGAGCCTCCAGTTGGATTGCTACTGCATGGGCTATTATCTTTCACCTGGCAAAAAGTTATTTAACTCCAACTGGTGCAATGAGTTGCTTCTCATTTTTTAAACAACCATGTGAAAAGACACACCCTGTGGTCATGGAAAAGATGTTAGTCTTTTTTAGAAGGGTCAAATCATTGGCATGCATCAAGCAGAGAAAACATCTAAGGACATTGCAGAAACTACTAAAATTGGGTTTAGAATGGTCCGACGGGTTATTTAAAACTGAAAGGATAGCGGGGACCCATCACCCAGGAAGAAATGTGGGCAGAAAAAAATTCTGAATGATCGTGATTGGCGATCACTTAACCGTTTGGTAAAATCAAATCAAAGAAAAACAATAGTAGAACTCAGGCCATGTTTAATAGTGAAAGTAAGAACATTTCCGCACGCACAATGTGAAGGGAACTCAAGGGACTGGGACTGAACAGATGTGTAGCCTTAAGAAAACCACTATTCAGTGAGGCTAACCAGAAAAACAAAGGCTTCAATTTGCTAGGGAGCATGAAGTTTGGACTCTGGAGCAATGGAAGAAGGTCATGTGGTCTGAAGAGTCCAGATTGACCCTGTTCCAGAGTGATGGGCCATCAGGGTAAGAAGAGAGGTAGATGAAGTGTTTACCCATCATGCCTAGTGCCTACTGTCCAACCTGTGGGGGCAGTGCTATGATCTGGGGTTGCTGCAGTTGGTCAGGTCTAGGTTCAGCAACAGTCTGTCCTCAAAGAATGAGGTCAGCTGACTACCTGAATATTGAATGAATGCCATCTTTCCTGATGGCACAGCCATATTCCAAGAAGGCAACACCAGGATTCATTGGGCTCAAATTGAGAAAAAGTGGTTCAGGGAGCATGAAACATCATTTCCACACATGGATTGACCACCAAAGAGTCCAGACCTTAACTCCATTGAGAATCTTTGGGATGTGCTGGAGAGGGCTTTGTGCAGTGGTCAGACTCTTCCATCATCAATGAAAGATCTTGGTGAAAAATAATGTAACACTGGATGGAAATAAATCTAGTGACATCGCAGAAGCTTAGCAAAACAATAGCACAGTGAATGCGTGCTGTAATCAAAGCTAAAGGTGGTCCAACCAAATATTAGCGAGTGTGACCTTTTTTTTTTGTTGCCAACCTTTTCTTTGGCCAGGTAGTGTATTTTGAAGAATAGTTATTAAATACACCTCTGGGTGCTACTCGGACACATCATCAGTGATGAACCCATCATAGGATGTTTCGGGTCTTTGATCATCAAACACCCTTGGTCAGGCGACCCAGCCGGGGGTGATCAGCCCCCGACTTGTGTCCAAGTGGCCCACTACTCCACGGATCCCCCCTCCAGATCCATAGCCAACTTGAGGCTTTCTCTGCAGCCTCTATGATGGTTTTGATGGCTATTCTAAACAGCTGGCCTTTTACTCCAAGGAGTTTAAGGGTGTGGGACAGTGAGTGGCCAGCAAAACCCCGGCACCCCACCTCGACTGGTTTCGCAGCGGTCTTTCCAGCCTTTGTTGGCACTCCATTACCAGTTCGGCGTATTTGGCCCTCTTGCGCTCATTCGACTCCTCCAATCTGTCTTCCCAGGGGACAGTCAGCTCAACCAGGACCACTTGCTTCGGTGACTCTGTTGTTAGCACCATATCAGTGAGTGAAGTGGCAAAAATGTGCTCTGGGAACTTGAGAGAATAAATATGTTAACCCTTGTGCACTGCTTAAGTAGACTATACGCTGGTACTGTTAAGGCTGTTTTCAGCCACTAATTTTTTGACTGCTGTAAAAAAATATATCAATATTTTGTTCTACTTTTTTCACATAAATCTCCTAATCCACTTCTGCCCTGCTCAAAACTACCAAGCATTGAAAAATAATTAACAAATTTTAATACCTTAAGAGCAATTAAACTGAAAGAACATCACTGTTTATGGGAGGGTTAAAGACGAAATGACCTATATTCTATATAAAAAGCCATCAGAAACCAGAGATTTTTTACGGGGTATCATGGTCTTGGATATTTCAAAGATTAGTGACATTGTTGACTTTAATGTCTTTTAAGTTCTTGTGTAGCATCAATATTTTTTTCAAAAAGTAACGCTCGGGCTGTTAAGGCTGTTTTCAGCCACTAACTTTTAACTACGGCAAAAACCCATCCAATCAGTATTTTTTTTCTACTTTTTTCACTAAAATCTCTTAATTCACTTCTGCCCTTGTCAAAATTACCAAGCATTGAAAAAAAAATAAAACATTTAACCTCTTAATGGCTATTTGAAGAAATATGGTATGGATTATTGGAAGGGTACAGCATCAAATGACCTATTTTTCGATATAAAACATCATCAGAGACAGAAGATTTTTTAGGTGGCATCATAGTCTTAGATATGTCAAAGATTTGCAGCATCATTGATTTTTAATCCTTTCTCATTTTTTGTAGCATCATTTTTTTTTTTCGAAAAGTAATGCTGGTGCTGTTATGGCTGTTTTCAGCCACTAACTTTTAACTACTTCAAAAACTCATCCCATCAGTATTTTTTTCTACTGTTTTTTTGCTAAAATCTCTTAATTCACTTCTGCCCTTGTCAAAATTACCAAGCATTAAAAATTAATACATTTGTTTTACCCCTATTCTATACGAGATTCTTTTCTGAGGCCACAAAAAATAAAAACAAAGACAAAAAAGACCATTTTGCGGCTCAGAGTCAGAAGAATCAGCTATGACCATCTCAAGAGCTACAGTGATGCCGAGTTTCCTCTCCATGTAGCTTTCAGCTGCTCTTCTCATCAGAAACTGATCATGAGGATGAGTGAAAGACCTGAGCGCGGGAATGGAGCAAGCAGGTGGCAGGTGCATAAGTACCCTCTACATTTTGTTTTTGTTTAGTCTGAGTGGACCCTTTGTAGTTCTAAGAGCTGGAGTGAATGTTTACATTATTTTCCAGGATCAATTCACAGAGGTCAGACCCATCATGTAATTTTTCTTTTTTCTCACCAACTCGACTCGACAAACAAAACACACAGCCTCAAGTTGAATTCTGACTCAGCATGTCACTACCATGTAATGGTACCGAAAGGGAATGAGAGAAAAACCACACACAGAAAAGAATCTAGTATAGAATAGGGGTATAACAAATTTATTAATTTTTTAATGCTTGGTAATTTTGAGAAGGACAGAAGTGAATTAAGAGATTTAGCCAAAAAAAAAAAAAGTCGAAAAAAATACTGATGGGATGGGTTTTTGGCGTAGTTAAAAGTTAGTGGCTGAAAACAGCCATAACAGCACCAGCATTACTTTTTTGTAAAAAAATTGATGTTATAAAAAAATGAGAAACTATTAAAAATCGATGATGCGACAAATCTTTGACATATCTAAGACTATGATGTCACGTAAAAAATCTCTGGTTTCTGATGGCTTTTTGTATAGAATATAGGTCATTTAGTTTTTAACCCTCCCATAATCTGATGTTCTATCAGTTTAATTGCCCTTAAGGTATTAAAATTTGTTAATCATTTTTCAATGCTTAGTAGTTTTGAGCAGGGCAGAAGTGGATTAAGAGATTTGTGTGAAAAAAGTAGAAGAAAATATTGATCTGATATGTTTTTACAGCAGTCAAAAGTTAGTGGCTGAAAACAGCCTTAACAGTACGAGTGTACAGTAAAGTTGTCCACAGTGACTTTTAGCCCTTTGAAATTTTTTTTAAACCGTATTTTCAAAATGCATGTAAAAATAAGCTTTCTGCCTAAAATTCATTCAATTTGCTGTAATATAAGAAAAGTTATGGTCAAATAACTGATAAAATTTTACCCCTATTGGCTGTTTTCAGCCATAGCAGTGCACAAGGGTTAAATAAAAAATTTCTGAGGTTTTATTATTAAACAATTTAATAATTATAACCACATAAACACACACAAAAGTACCAATAATTGGTACCATTGAGTACCGATATCAACTGCCAGGTACCGGGCATTGGTATTGTATCATTTCAAATGTGAAATGTACCCATCCCTACACATACATATGATCACTTAGACAACTATCCAAAAAGTTGATCTTATTTTGACCAAAAACATTGTATTATCACGTCTTATGTTTTGTTGTTTCAGAGTTAAGACAACCAAGACTTCTTTTTGAGGGAAAAAAATTGGACAACTTTTAATAAACAGGCAAGCTGACCTTTGTCTTAGTGACATTATGCCTCTAAAATCCCTGATGTCAGCATGACATTTCTCAAACTCTCAAGTAACTTAACTGTGTATAAACATGCAGCCTTCATAAAACACAGACCCAGAAGCAGGTGAGAAACTTGGCTCATCTCTGAACTGTCAGATTTATTTCACACAAGAAATAAAGCATGGTATCTTGCCAGACTTGTTGGCTTGTATTATGCTTTTTAGAGGCAAATGCACATTCTCTGTACCAGATGCTAGACCAGATTGTTATTTGGAATATATTCAGCGTTTTTATTCAAATGAGGCAAAATACCTTAGGGGTGTAGAGACTGCTCATGTGACCCATTATAAGAGGAAGGAAACAACAATCCTTATAAATGTTAGCAACTATCCGTTCCTCCATATTTAGCAAAAATCTCACTATAAACTTAAAAGTAACCATTTTGAAGTATTGCTCCTATTTATCAGTCAAAGACTTCTTGCTGCACCTCTCCCATTCAGAGTCCTCACAACATCAGGTTTGACTCTTTGCTTGTACATGTTTTCAGGGCTGTCTTCCCGACAGATTTCCAAATACAAAAGCTCAACAAGACACTCAAGATTGACACCCATTTCTTCTCTACACTGATCTCACTCCACGTCACCTCAGTGTGTGATTGTTGGAAGCCTGTCTCTCCTGTCTGTGCAGCCACTGAATGAACAAGCTTCCCCCTTTTTTAACAGAGGGAAAGATGAGGAGAGGAAGGAGCTTGTTGTGTTGGGGCTGCCAGAATGGAGCCAGAATACAGGGTGCAGGCTGTGGTGCAGAGGGCAGCAGGGCTGTCTGGTCAACACAGGAAGGTGTCACGAGTGATTAACTAGACAGGCATTTGGAGCCTGGAGGCTTGACTCGGCTTTATCGCAGGGGCAACCTATGCCACACAAACCTACCCTCACAACCTCGACAAGTGGTTGAGGACAAAGCAAACCTTTGACCTCAGTGGGACCACCAATACCTCGGGGTATTTCAAGTTGTGAAACTGCACTGACACAGGGTCAGTTTAGATGGTAGAGGTAATGGAGGCACAGAAAGCAAGAGGCAACTATTGAGACAGCAGAGGGCAAGTAGCAGATCCTCTTTCTCCGACTTGGGAAACCAGTGGTGCATACAAATAGGGGCCAGCAATCATGAAATTGTGACTTTTACATCAGGCTCAAATTTGGTGGGCGATGAGGACCAGGACAGGGTCAATTTTCCCCAGGAGATCTTCAACACCAGACTGTGTGAGATATAGTCCTGTGGGCTGAGGGCAAAACAAAAACAATCATCACTGAAACAGTAGCTGAGCCTACAGTGGCATGAGTAGAGTGGGCGGGTGGAGGCAGCTCTTGGAAGAAAATGATAAAAAATATGCTGAACTGGTTGCAGGGTGCAGTGAGAACAGATGTGACAGGAGGCTCAACCTGGAGGTGGATGTTGGTGCGAGAGGTTTCGTTGCCTCTGCGAAAAGACTTGAGGCTACAGCGAGCCAGACTGTACAGGGCCTCCGGGGAGATATCTGTGGGGAGTGAAGAAGACAAACTCTGGCTCCAGCTGAAAAGGTGAGACGAGGCATGAGGAGCAAGCAACTCTAAAGAAAAGTTACCTGTGGAGTCCATCCTCCATACATCCCTGTTCATCCTCCTGTCACCAGAACATGTTTGGGGTTGAGGGGTCAAAATGTATGTGCAGTTTAACTTGCTGATGAAACTGCCTCAGGTTTGTAGCAGATTTATTTTTTGGTACCATTTTAAAGGTAAGGTTTGCAGGATTTTTTGTTAGTAAACACAACATTCAAACTGGACTCCTCCTTCTTGGCTCAGTGCCAGCAGCAGCACACACCCATAGCCTCTGACTGAAGCTTCTTGAACACACTCCCTAGCCCAGCAACCACCTGTAGCATCGTTTTTCTTCATAGGAGAGACTCGAGAGCCGTGCACCTGACTTGGCATGTTAGCACAAGCTAACCACAGGTATTTGACATATACCTGGTTAGCAGAAAGCCAACTCGGATTGTTCTTCGTCCCATGCTGCTCTGAAAGTGTCCAAACGTGAGTGAAAGTTAAGCCAACCTTCTTTATTGTTTAGGAAAAAGCTTTCTGTTTTGCAGATAGTATTTTGCACTCACTATTATCAACACCAAAGTCACTTGGGAACTGGGCACTGGTCTCTGATTTGCTGAGGTAACCATGCTTACTCTCCACCCAGAAATGTCCCAAAACAACCAAAACATCAGCTTACAGGCAGAAGAGGGGGTTGAGACAGACACAGACACAGGCTACGATTACAAGCAGTCAGTAACACCTTCATATTCTAAATATTAGCAATAACCCGGTTGGTCAAGGGCCATGTAAACACCAATAACCCTTTTTCTAAAAACAGAATATGGTCATATTCTTAATTTTAAAAAGAAAAAATCACTCCGAAGTTACTCCTTTTCTAACTCGAGTACTTGGTCATGTTTATCTATATATCTATCAGGATATCCCCATAGAAAGGAGTCTGAGTCTTTTGAGTACAGGAAATCTGCCGTGCCGCTGCTGTTGCTATGGATACAGGAACACGAAGAGGAAATGACGCACATTACACCATGATGTTCTCCTTGCATCACTGTTTTGATCAGGATACCAAGTAAAAAGGAATAACCCTGTTTGCTCACACATGTAAACGGGTTGTTCTGAATGTTGCAGAAACCGGAATATTGACTTTAACCTAAATATTGACTACATGTAAACGTAGCCATTGACACACATGCATAAAGGCTTGTAGGAGAGGATTGAAAAGGATTATTCCAGTTAGGAGCTGACATTCTAAATGGTTCTGGAAAGTTCAATGACTGTTCTGTTATATTTTGATGCATTTTCTCTCTCCACCCTTTTTCTACTCAACTTCATTGTGACCTACAGCACTGCTGCTGGTTAGGAGGAGGAACTCTACATGGATACACTTTTAGGGAGTTGTCCTGTTTCTCTGCCACTGTCTACAACTTTGACTGCTGATGCTCTTTGGGTTCATTTTCCAGCAGCCAAAAGGAACCTCTGGTTTGAGCTGATTTTGGCGCCACCTGTTGAAACAATGGGACCTGGTGGTTTTGACCTGCTGGTTTTGACCTATTGCAATCTTTGCAAAGGAAAGTGCTGTTAATCACTACAACCCCCTCAACAGTTTGAAACATTAAAAATAACAACACAGATACAGTCAATCTTTATGCTGATGCTCTGGTTTGCTCTTGCAGCTCATAAAGAGGCATTAGTATTAAGTTCAGTCTGCTTTGTAACCAGTCAATTCTCCTCACAGGAACTGTAAGGGCACACAAATGTTCAAACAGAAAATGCTATATAACTAAAAATATCCTTGAATTGTTCATTAAAGGTTCCAATTCACATCTGCCCCCACTTTGGTTTCAGCCAATGATCATTAAGGTAATTTCAGCCCTAAATTACACGTTTTATTGATGCCATTGCTCTCCTCTTTAAATTAAAGTAGTTTTTGTTAAGCATAAGGGTGCATTTGAGAAATACCACATTGGTAAGAATTCACAAAATAGTGTTTTAATCTTGGACACAAGTCAAGTGCTGGAAGTGCACATTTCATTATTCATCCATTAAAAACTTAAAAATGCAGTCACTCTCCTCTGACCTCATTACCAAAAACAGACGGTGAAATGAAAAAAGTTAAAGAGAGAGCACCAGTATTCAGCTGCTTGAGGGAAAACCATAGAACTTCTTTTCTCAGTACTTTATACTGTCTTCTTTTTTGTCCCTGACCATTCCACTTTTAAGGGCAAGTCTACCTTATTTTTTGAAAATATGTAATGCAAAATCTCAACAAATGTTATCTCAAGATAGTTTTAATATCCTCTATCACAGTGCTTCCCAAACTTTTTTTAGTGATGTACCCCCTGTGAAATATTTATTTATGTATTTTTGCTGCCAAGTACCCCCTAACAAGCACAAAGCAATTTTGGTTGGAAAAAAAGATGTAATACACAGCCCTGTAATATTTCTGTCTGACTTGTGAAATACTCAACAGCCGCTGAAGTTGTGTTGGCTTCGTGCTACTGTTGGCTTACTTCTCCCAAAAGAAAAATCACAACGCCTTGGGTGGGCTGCAACTTGTGGTTGTGAATCCCATTAAGCACATTTTTCCAAATACTGATGGAATTTTGCCAGTTCTGTTGTTTTTTTTTTTTTTGTTTTTTTCAGCAGCACTGCTTCTATGCTTCAGGCACAAAGCTGTTAGTTGTGTTATTATCCTGGTATTAAGGAGACAGTTATACCTTGGGGGGTACAACAGAATTGAATAACCTACTAGATACAATATTCAGTCAGTTTGGGAACTTTAAGTATTTGCCCCCTCCCAGATTTCTGTGTTTTTTGCACATTTATCACACACAAAGGTTTCAGATCATCAAACCACTTTTAATACCACACAGAGACAACTCAAGGAAATACAAAATGCAGTTTCTAAATAATGATTCAATTTATTAAGGCCAAAAAAAATAATCCAAACCTATCTGGCCCTATGTGAGAAAGTAATTGCCCCCTTAACCTAGTAGCGAGTTGTGCTATCTTTGGCAGCAATAACTGAAATCAGTGTTCACGATAGATGGTGATGAGTCTTTCACACCACTATGGAGGAATTTTGGCCCACTCTTCTTTGGAGAATTGTTTCAACCCTGCCATATTGGAGGGTTTTCTACCATAAACTGTCTGTTTAAGGTCACACCAGAGCATCTCAATTGGATTTAAATCTGGACTTTGACTTGGCCACTCCAAAACCTTAATTTTTTTTTTTTTTTTTTTGAGCCATTCAGTGGTGGACTTGCTGGTGTGTTACTGATCATTGTCCTGCTGCATGATCCAGGAGCTTGAGTTCGAGGGCACAAACTGATGGGTGAATGTTCTCCTTCAGGATCTTCTGGTAAACAGCAGAATTCATTTTTCCGCCAATCACAGCAAGTTGTCCTGGTCCTGAAGCAGCAAAGCAGCCCCAGACCATCACACTGCCACCACCATGCTTTGCTGTCGGCATCATGTTCTTTTTATCAAATGCTGTGCCATTTTTGCGCCAATGTAATGGGCTGCACACCTTCCAGAAAGTTCAATTTTTGACTCATCAGTCCACAGAATGTTTCTCCAAAAGTCCTGAGGATCATCAAGATGCTTTTTGGCAAATGTGAGATGAGCTTGTGTGTTCTTTTGTGACAGCAGTGGTTTTCGCCTGGGAACACTGACCTTAACTGAGACCAGCGAGGCCAGCAGTTTTTTGGAGGTTTTTCTAGGTTCTCTTGTGACCTCCTGGATGAGTCGTTGTTGCACTCTTGGAGTAATCTTAGTTGGGTGACCACTCCTGGGAAGGTTTGCCACTGTTCCCAGTTTTCTCAGTTTGTGAATAATGGCTCTGACAGTGGTTTGCTGGAGCCCCACAGCCTTGGAAATGGCTTTGTAACCTTTTCCAGACTGAAAGATTTCAGTAACCTTTTTTCTCAAGTCTTCCGAAATGACTTTGGATCGTGGCATGATGCGTTTTTTCTAGAGATTTTGTACCCTACTTCACTTTGTCTGACAGATTCTATTTAAGTGATTTCTTGATTCAACACAGGCAGTGGCAAACAGGTTTGGGTGTGGCCTGTGAAATTGAGCTCAGCTGTCCCAAAACTGTGGTTAGTCACAGTTACTTTGTGATTTAACGAGGGGGGCATTTACTTTTTCTACATAGGGTCATATGGGTTTGTATTTTTTCCCCCATGGGTAAATAAAATCATCATTTACAAACTGTATTTTATGTTTCCTTGGGTTGTCTCTGTGTGGTATTAAATTTGTTTTGATGATCTGAAACCTCTGTGTGTGATAAATATGCAAAAACAAAGAAATCTGGAAGGGGGCAAATACTTTTTACAGCAATGTATATATATTTGAATCTTGCGTGCCCCATCCTGGAGTGCCCCTGGAGTGTCCTCCTGTGCTCAGGGGTACATGTACCCCCATTTGAAAACCACTGTTTCATCACATTTGTATGTAAATCAATTTTCAACAAGTAGTTTTAAAGGTGTTTTTCAAATAAATTTGCCCAGCATTGCTTTACAAAGAGGTCAGTCCCTTTGAATGGACTTCTAACCTTCACCTGGAGAGTAAACTGGTCTTGGAAAGATCCAGGAGGTAAAATGTGGAAAAAAGCATCAGGTGAAGAGAGTAAAGGAATGAATCTGTAAAGACAGATACTTTGGACCCTGGTGTGTCCAGGCAGCCCTCCCAACAACAGGGTGCAGGAGAGAAAAGTACGAGCTTGCTGAGATGATATTCTCTAAAATCTTCTGACCTGCAGTAGGCTTTGTTCTCAGATCTCACCAATCATCTCCCGACATTTCAGGAGTGAGCAAACCTTGTGTGCACTTACAATCTTGAAAGCCTTTCTTTAAAGTCAATAGCAGTAACTCTCTGATTTCAGCCGTGTTTAAAGTTGTCTCAGTTCAAACTTCTGGCATCTGGAAGATAAAGTATGATGAATGCTACGGTTTGCTTTCTTCCTGACATTTTTTTTTCAACTAAGTGTTTGCTTTTGTTCAAAGTCAGGCAGGTTACTGCTCTGCTTTGGTTTTCTTTATCCACTTTTTTGCTTAAGGCTAAGACTGAAACTGTTTAAAAAACTTTTGGTGGCAAACAGTTGTGCAAATTTGAAAACAATGTGAATATATTTAAATATGAGAGAGCTTTTCTCCTGCTGATCACTCCAGGCAACTGTTTAAAACAATCATGAGGAGGCAACTCTTGGTAACTATTGACTTTATATATATTTTTTTATTTATTTTTGCATCGAGGTTTGTTTCTCTAGGTCTCAGCTCTCTGTGAAGTTTCCCAACACAAGCACCCAATTATCGCCACTGTCTCTGGACTTCTTACATACAGTGCGAATGCAGCAGAGTTCAAATAAAATAAATGTGGTGCAGCGGAGCGAAGACAATCACTTTTCCTGTAACTTCTTTTATGTGTTTGCAATTATAAGAACCACCAAGGCAGACACATATACTCTTTGATATGACTTGTTTCTCCTCTAACAAGAGATGAGGCTGGTTTACATAAGGAAATGTGTTTGTATTTGAAGTACAGATCAGCAGCTATGTCCATGGGTGGCTTGTGATCAAAGTCTGCCTTTATGTAAGGTTAGCTGTTGCTGCACTAAGTTCACTTTGAGACATAAAACACCCTGCCATCATTACAGGAGCTTAGGGATTAAAAAAAACAACAAATACAACGATAAATTAACTCATCCAAACTGATATAAATTCACCAAAGCAAAGCTTTCCTTGATAAATTGCCAGACTTTGATATGCATGTCAAATACGAATTTATCTACATCTACTGATTTTAAACAGACCTTAAATAATGATGTGTTTCGTCCATTTCTTACAACATGGACAAGATTCAAACACCCCCTAAGCTGGCCGCCCTGCATGTATCCCCAATCTTCAAGGTTATTGCTGAGCCATTTGTTGCGCGTTAGATAATTGACTCTTAGATGAGGGATAACCATGATTTATGAGGAAAGAGGATACATATTCCTCCATATCTCAGTTGTGATTTATAGCGTGATAGAGCTCGAGTGATGGCCATTTTATCTGATTGTACGTCATGCAAAGTAGTCGATCAAGTCTGCACAATCAGTCACACCCCGTCCCAGCTGAGATGACAGGGATGAGAGACAGGAGCTGCTCTCGCTGGAATTCTTCAGTACACTTAAAGCTCTTTAAGTCAAGTTATTATATGCAGAGCTGGGTAAACCATGGCCAACTAAATCACAGCCACTCTAAACTCATGCTGGATTTATGATCTGCATGATGGATAAACCCAAGGCCTTGGCGTGGCATTCGTCATATGCAGGAGGCACCCCACTCAAAACATATTTGACCTTTTCATGTGCTTATTTTATTTTCTGCTCTCCAGAGTGGCTTGTTGGTTATTTCAAATGCTCCAATTGATTTTTGTATCTGGGTTATATTAGTCATCATGCAGAAGGGCTGTTACCAAGCAGTTACGTCATTTCTTTCCAGCCTGGCGGCAGTAAATGGAATATCCAGGCTTCTCCTCAAAAAACTCAACATTTAATTTGACCATAACTAACTGTCATGAAAGAAACTCTTGACCTTTCCAGTGTGGATTTTTAATACTAAGATGTGGTGTATGCAAGTGTGAGACTGTGTGCTTTTGGGCATCTGAATCTGTGCGCGACTGCGGTGCCATCAATTATTAAATCTCCATATCTAATTCAGGATCCTGTCCTCTCATACTCTGGAGCGCTCTCCTTGTGTTGGGGAAGAAATGGAACTCGTGGTACAATAGATGCCAGAGTCCTCGCTGGAATGATTTGGTCACAATACATACTGTTCCCCCAGGACTAAGACTTCTTGTAGTTCCTTTGAACTGACCGACATTCTTCACATCTAGCATGTCTTCTGACTGTACTTTTCTCCAGCTATTTGTTATGGAGTTAGATCAGTCTCATAATAAATAAAGCACACAGAAGGATTCACAAATGTATACTGGGATTAAAACATAAATGTCTCTCAACTCACAAATATTTTTTCAAAGTTCACAAATGTGTTTCTGATGCACACACAAATATTACTTGTTTAATGTATTTATAATGGAAATCCACAAATGTCTATATGTAAAATAATTTGCAATTTTCGTTTAAAACAAATAAGTATATTGTGATATTCATTCACAAACTTTTGAATCTGCATTCACAAACTGCTCGTCATTTGTGAACATCGCTGCATTTGTGTGTGAATCTTTTTGAAACTCCCTTGACGTGTCTCGATCCACAAATGCATTTTTTTTAACAGGCAAGTATCTGTAGCCAATCACAAGAACGCACCCCACATAGGGTGGGATGTACTTTTCAGCCAATTATATGAACGCGTCCGCACAGCTTAACCGACACATTGGACTGAGAGAGAAAACCATTCGAAGTCGGCATCTAAGTGGACATGGCGTCAGCACAGAAAAGTAAAAGCCCAATATCATCCGGGTTTTCTTTGCTTTCCCAAGTTGTGAGTGCTTATATTTCACATCGTGCATTCAGACTTGCTCATGTAATGTTAACAAATGTTATTGCATGTAATTATGACATTATTCGGCTTCATTCACTGAGTGGAGTCCATATGAGAACACAATGAATAACCACAGGTTGGTGGACACAGTGTTAGCCCTGATAGCACTGGTAGCCCTGCTAGCACTGGCGGTAGTTGCACATTTCACACATTTCTACAAGTCTGTGAGCAAAACTCACAACTAAGGAAAGCAAAGAAAAGCCGGATAATGTTGGACTTACACTTTGCTGTGCTAACGCCATGTCCACTTGGATGCCAGCTTGGAATGGTTCTCTTCTTCTTCTGTTTTTTTGGCGGTTGGCATCCAACGTTAGAGGTTAGATGGTTTTCTCTCTCAGTCCAATGTGTCGGTTAAGCTGTGCGGACGCGTTCATATGATTGGCTGAAAGGATGGAGAAATCTGATTGGCTACAGACACTTCCCTGTTGAAAAAAACACATTTGTGGATCGAGCCACTTCGAGGGAGTCTCAAAAAGATTCACACACAAATGCAGCGATGTTCACAAATGACGAGCAGTTTGTGAATGCAGATTCAACAGTTTGTGAATGAATATCACAATATTCTTATTTTTTTAAACAAAAATTGCAAATTATTTTAAACATAGACATTTGTGGATTTTCATTATAAATTCATTAAACAAGTAATATTTGTGTGTGCATCAGAAACACATTTGTGAACTTTGAAAAATATTTGTGAGTTGAGAGACATTTATGTATTAATCCCAATATACATTTGTGAATCCTTCTGTGTGCTTTATTTATTACGAGACTGATCTAACTTCATTA
Source organism: Halichoeres trimaculatus (assembly GCF_033239565.1). Classification (NCBI taxonomy): domain Eukaryota; kingdom Metazoa; phylum Chordata; class Actinopteri; order Labriformes; family Labridae; genus Halichoeres; species Halichoeres trimaculatus. Next base: position 23,870,659 of record NW_027437192.1, read on the forward strand.
TTTGTCATGTTAACCTTCTCTTTCACCAAGCTTTAGGAATGTCACAGTGTGAGAGTGTCCAGTCTCCTATCACATTGTTACCAGCTATATTTCTTCACAGGAAATTGTCTGATTTATGTATACACCCTACTTAGCCAAAAAGAAACTACATCAAATTTATATTTTTCAAAAAATCTCATGGCTCATTTTAATGTAAAACCCTGGCCTCTTTCCTGATTAAAACTGTAAGTGTAAATCATTTAAGTCGTCTTTGAAAAGCAGATATATCAGCTTTATCTAGGGGTGACTACATTTTGTAGTAAGAGATTAGAGGAGTCATGGGGAGGAGGAGGGCTTGAAGTGCTTACTAAGCATTCCCTTTATAATTTGTGAGTATAACTTGTGAATATATAAAAGAAGAAGGGTGTAATGAAAGTAGGCCAAGTCTTGTACACTGATTTTGTACTGCTTATGAGTTCAGACCAAACAGCCGCCTTGGGCACTTGTCAGATTTATCAAAGACAATCAGATGTGTTGCATTAGCCTGTCAAGCTAACATTCAACGATGGGTAAATAAGGTAAAAACCTTTCTAAGAAGTGACCTTTAAAGCCCCTTCTGTGTTTTTACTTCATTGTGCCAATAGACGTAGCAGTGGTGTTTAAACAGTTTAGTTTTGGTGGAAAGTAAGTTCTGAGGGTCATGTTGGGAAAGGCAAAGTAGTGCTTTAGACAGGAGAATAGCAGATGGTTTATTATCATGAGACACTGCAGATAATTGTGTTAGTAGTTTGCTGCTATTTGTGCTTTCTTTTTTTTTAACCACATAAACAAAATGGGCCATTAAAAGCACTGGTCTCCTGTGCTGGACCATTTCTATTCATTCTGTTAAGGAATTCAACACCATGAAATGTGTGAGGTTTCAGTTCGTAAGGTTTTTCACCAGCTATTTGTGCATCCAAACCAAATTTATAGTTCTCTGGTAATATACATATTATAAATGTCTGTATATTTTGATATAAAGGTATACACATCTTTACATGTGTGTACCCATTTATACACAACTCTGCCCAAGACTGAAAAACACCTCTATAAAAGCATGGCTGTGATGTTTTTTGAACCACATACTTGTCCTGTTTTCCAAGCTATCTGTCGTCTGTCCCATGAATCTCAGCAGCTGACTCTCACTCAGAGATCCCGGAGTGTCATGTAGAGGCTAATGTAGCCTTGAGGTGCTAACATTAGAAACAGAAATAACGAGAGGCCTTAAGACATCTGATGAGCTCTCTTCTTCCCAACTCCTGAGGCCGGATCATTTGCTGCAGAAAACTTTAGCCTTGAATAGTAAAAGAAAAATCTTACATCACTTGAAGCAATTTCACTTAACACTGGAGCCACAAAAAGACTTAATAACTTTTGCTCATGTTTAGAAATACTCCACAAGACCTGTAAACACACTTTGGTGTGTAACAAAGGAAGAGATCAAAGAACAGATTGCTATGTGGAGTATGGTGGAGAGTTAGGTCTGAACGCTTGTCTGCTTGAACAACTTCCTGATATGAATGCTGGTTGTAGAAGCTGCTTCCACCAAAGATAAAGTTCATCAGGCAACTTTTCACATCCAAACAGATCAGGATCTATACAGCCAGAAAGCTGAATAGAGGGCTAGGATACAGTTTTATGGATAAAATACACTGGATGCGTCTGCAGTGCGTCTCCTTTGGGTTACGGCAAACGGAGCAAACGGGTTTCATTCAAATCAATCTGTCAACTTACACAGGATCTGTTCTGTTGCACTATGTCAGGGGTGGCCAACCTGCAGCTCGCGAGCCACATGTGGCTCTTTGCATTTTGGTGTGTGGCTCTTTGATCTATTCATAAAAATATATATTATTGTTATGAGTAGTGGTGTGCCAATCAATCTAAAATATTGATATATTGATGCAAACTTTGGGATCAGTATTGATCATTACTTGGGTGATGGGACTGATACTTAAGTTTCAGTTTCTTTTCTCTACATCGCACAAGTGCTCATAGCTATCTATAAAGATAGATGGATGGAACTTTGTGTCTTCTGCAGTAATAACAGAAACTTGTCTTAGACACGGCTCCAAGTACGAATTTAAACACACTTACAAACACAGTAAATGTCGCTTTAAGAATTGGGAATCTATTGATTTTCACTTTATGTCATTCCATGACAGAGGAAGTGTGTGTGTGTGGTGTGGCTCTTTGCAATACCACGGTAATTTTTGTGGCTCTTGGTCTCTGACTGGTTGACCACCCCTGCACTACATCTGTGTGGCTGGTCTGTCGTGTTGCAGGTAATACACAGCCATCCTATTTTTGTTGGACGCAGAGCTGTGACGCATAAATTCAGGAAAGGGAAGCTTGAGTAGTACAGGAAGTTGTGACCGGAAACTACCTAGAAACACCCAGTGACTTTTGAAACAAAACAGACCGTGTCAAAATCAATTCATATTTAGCTTGACGATGACATAATGAGCAGAGCCAGACCAGGAGTCCACAGGTTTGATGTTTAAAGCCCAACATGATTGAAGCGAGACTTTCAAGGAGAGGGAAGCACAGGAACTAATCGATCTGTGAGTCCAGCTGTCTGTCAGTCATGCACCTTGTCGGACTAAATTGAGCTGGTGTGGGTTGACAAACGCAGTCAAGACGCAGCACAACAGCATCGCACTGCAGGCGTATCTGGTGGATTTCAGGTGTTACTGTACATTAAAGAAGGTCACTTTAAAAATATTTCTAATGAGAGCTTGTGTTTTTGAGTGTCTTCAAGGCCCCTTTTCTTCTCATCACTTCTTTTTTTACTTTGTCTTTTTTACTGGTTTACAACAAGACAACACAACAAGAGCAAACCTCTTATTATATTACAATAAAAAGGGATCTATAACACCAAGAAAAACTTTTAACAACACCAAAAATGTATGGTGTTTACAAACCAATGATAATGACAGTTTGTACAATGAAAGCATGTACCGATCAGGGCGTTGAATGCTTGCAATCACTGGTGGTATTCTGTAAAAGACAAAGCTTATGGGTGAGTTTAAAGCAGGTCACTCATTTTATTATGGACTGAGTGTACTGAAACAAACCTTTATATAAGCATGCTGTTGTTCCTCTGCTGCTTAGAGAAGGTTGTATTCTTTTAGAGCCACAGGGACTAATGGAGGCTCCAGTCAAAGACACTGAAGCTTCTGTCATGTAAGACCAGCCATTAACTTCACATTTAACCATGAAATGAAATCCCAACAGGAGGCAACAGATCATTTCAGGTCAGGATGCTGGAGCTATGCCTCTGTCCTTTACCTCTCAGGCACCTCAATTAGATGCTTCATATTTTAAATTCGACATATGTATACCCCCTTATGTATATTGCATATGTCAACATACACAAGTGCAGAGGAGGAGACATGGAGAGTATACACCCTATGCATAATATATTACAAGACACACACGCGCAGGCATCGAGATGTGTTCTGCACAAACACACAACACCCCATAGCTTCTCTCCTTCTCACTCACACTGATTGACAATATTCCAGTCCAAACCCCTGTAGGTATCATTTGCAGGTTCATTCGCCCACACTGTCAAGTTCCAATGCTTGCCTGAAACAAGAAATGAGATAGGAGTCAACAGGAAAAAAACAACACAGCAACAACTCAGTGTACTCAGGGCAGCACTCTATCTGCCAGCCCCAGCCTTGGCAACATACCCCGGCTCTAAGATGGCAGCACCATGCCTGTGGTGGTGCAGAGTTCCCTGTTTGAAAGCTGATCAAACCCTCTCTCCATGTTGTGCTCTGTGGCAAGACACCCACTACTTTGAGGTTAGCCCAGTTTTTCAGACTTCAGCCTGGAGGGAGATGGAGAGAGTGGGAGAGAAAGTGTCTCCTGTTGGACCAGCACAGCAGTGATAACAAGTCTAAATTTAATCTGAAGTACTTTAATGGCTGATTGGAAATACTCAAGATTTCATTTTGGGCTGCCGACCACACAATTTTCAATTGACAGACAACAGATAATGCTTCTTTTTATGGCCATGCTAGTTGCTCTAAAGGTGCCTTTTCGAGCACATGGGGCTTTGGACTATACGCAAATCCCAGAATGCAAACATCTTACTAATAAAATCAAGCAATCCAAGTATATAGCAAGGACATCATTAACCGTTCTCATCTTTTTAGTTCACAGAGTAAGATGGACCCATTGGCTTTCAATAATAACACAAAAACAAAACAAAACAAAACAAAAAATACTTCTCTTCATCAGGCCTGAAAATTGGAAGAACAAAGTACTTTAGTACTTATTTCAGCAAAGGCTTTGAGTCCATTATGGGGACAATATTTAAAATTATACAGATTATTTTTAAAAAGGCTTCAAATGGATTAACCATCTTATCTGGTTAATTCTAGTCAGTGTTTCTCCTCCATTAGTCCACTGCTCTTAGAAATCCTGAGATCAAAGCTTGAAAAAAAAAAAAACAGCCAGTGGATGTTCTCAAGCTGTAAACAGTTTTTCTGTCCAGAATAAAAACTGCTCAGTCACTGAACATTATCAGGTTGCTGGTGAAGACCCATCTTTTTTAAAGGCTTTTAGTGGAAGGTGACCCAGTCTCTTTCTATACCCCGAACAGTTACAATTTTTCCATGAACTCACAGATTTTTTATTTTTTTTTCCTTTTTTAATTTTGAGTGGACTGAATGTTGTAAAAGTTACAAAATATATAAAAGTAAATGGTTATATAAAAATTAGGTAAATGTGGGTAACATCTCAATGTCTTTTCTGAATGGATACGGTTGACTGGACCAATAATCCTGATATGAGTGATAATGAAACATCTAAGAAAAGAAAACACTTTCAAGTTTTTTTTACCTATTCGTTCTAATATTCCTGGGGAGGGCACAGATTTGAAGGGATATTCCATTCGAAAGACAAATGTAGACCTTGAAGTGTGGTGAGACAGAGGATATCAATTTCTGCGTTTTACTGTCTGCAACCTTAGTGACAGGGAGCAAAGCATCGGCTAACTAAGCGGGGTAAATGGTGAGGATATTTCTGTGGAAAAGCTAAAACCTTGGCCTGGTGGTCAGCACCTTGCATATCTATGCAAAATGTTATCCATTAGTTGATTTAAGTATTTTATAGCCAGACCAAGAGTCACTTTGGAATGGGGCACAATGAGAATGAATTATAAACGCAAACAGAAAGCTAACGCTGACACAAAGGGAAATATGACTGAAAACAGTCACAGACCAACTTATTGAGTTATATTTACCCATAAATCGCAAATTGGGAAGGAATCACAAAATATTTTTGGATTTCTCCGTAACATAGTTTTTGTAGCACATGGGCTGGAATTAGCTCTGTTAGCCAAAGAAACTTAAAACCACTTCTGTGTAAACAACCACAAATATGTGGACCTCTTAGGAGGCAAACCCAGTGGCGTGGAGTGGGAATTTTTTTTGAGGAAGCCAAGTGAGAAAAAGCCTCTGATCTGTATGTTTTTTAAGGGAGTGGGATACATAAAAGACTATGTTGCAGCCTGTATATCACTATTTCATGCGATGGAACGACCTGTTAAGAGCGCACAGAGAGCGCTCATTTTACTTACACACGCTTGTCATGTAACCCACATTTTGAACACCCACACATGCCCTTTCACTCTCCCACCCTTAGTCACTCATTCACATTTGTACGTTGTCCTCTTGACTCAGCTTAAATTTCTTATTAATTTATTCAACTGTCCACTCAAATGCACAACTAGCTGCTTCGTGCACACTGCTAATGTGCTAATCTCCCTGATTTCATTCAGTGACTTAATGATGACGATACTATGATTTGATTGGTTTGAGGCCAAAGACGGGTGGCTTCCCTTGACACACTCTTGGCCAATCACAGGTGAGCAGTGTCACGACCACAGCCTCACCTGATTGGTTAATCATTCTTGTTTTTTTTTCACCAAGGGACGCCAACTTGGCTTGGCCTCCTTGCAGACAACAGTGTGCAATATCGTGTTTTCACCACTCATTCGCCACATAGCATTTAGGATTTAGGGTTCTGTTTTACACATTGTAAAGTAAGTAGAGGAGAGAAATAAGGAAGAGATGACAGTGACGAAACACAGAAAAATGATCAAAACTGTTAAAAGGAGTATTTTCATCAAAACACAGCTACAGTCTGAAAAAAGAGAGAGAGCATGGCTTCCCTTGGCCTCCAGGAGGAAAAGCCACCGCGTAAACCCTAAGTTTATTGAAATGTTAGTCTGACTGTGGTTCAGACAGTCAGCTGTTAACTTATTCAAGTAACATTTGGTCCTGAATGCCAAGTGACCACATATGTTTAAAGAGAGCCATGGTCTCTTCTGCTATTTTATAAAACAAAGCTCAAAACAATTTGCTTCAGCCAAGCTCAACCACCAACAAAAGGTTGAAATCACAAAAACAGCACAATCGTCTATTTTCTGCAAGAGCAAAGCTTCTTTCATCCAGTTAATCCCCCAGTACAGTGTGTTTGTTTCCACCATCAGGTAAAAACACTGTGTACCTGTCAGGACACTTTTCCAAAGTTATGGGTCCTTATTTTATTTGTTAATCTTCCCCAGATCTGCTGAAAAATTTAGCTAGTTTCTGATTTTTGCCCAGTATTTTTATTTTTTTTATTTTTTTTGTGGCCAGTAAACACCTCTAGTAAGGTCATCTTTGGTGCTGCATCTGTAAAAAAAGAGTACAGCCAGTGCCTGAGTACTTTTATACAGTCCTTGTTGGGTTGTTTGTGTTGTTGGATACTTTTTATGTCACAGGTCATGAATTACTTTTCACTGTCACAAACACAGATGCAGGGCATCCAGTGTGCGTGTATTATGTACCGACTCCACTCCAATGCACGAACAAATCTCAGTTTCACTGGACTCAGAGGTTGACACACTCAACTCAGGCTGAGCTGCTATGCCTCAAGGCTCCCAAACAAAAGCAATCCATGTCCATTTGAAAGTTATCTTGTTGACTGCACTCCTGCTATACTGCTTGGTCACCTCTTTCATTCGGCCTTCCACGAGAGTTATGAGGGGAGACTTGACAATATCCATCTCTTCACGCACTAGTAGGCCTAGTGCTTCACAGCATGACACTGCTCCCCTTGAACAAGAGAAAAAAGCTTTCAGTACAACTTGCCTCTCAGAGTAAGTGCATTCATCTTTATTTCATTCTATTATAGTGTATATTTGACTTGATCATTAAAAATCTAATGCCCAGACAAAAAAAGTGGCTTCTCCTGGAAAAGTCCTGAGGCATCCACACATTCACAGTGGGCAGGATCACTTATTAGCATTCTTCAGAAGAGTCTTAAAGCTTAATGACTTATACCGAAAGAACGTGTTTTACAAAGGTTGCTGAAGTGCACATGTTTAATTCTTCATACTGCATCCACCTGTTGACCAGGCACACAGGAGTCTATGCCATTTGCTTTTAAAGCTTAAACATTGATTTTCAAGGAACTATCATTCCCCATTTCACTGAAGAATGATTTACGACACGTGGGCAACAAAGTGAAGTGCTTCCATGACATATTTATGTTTAAGAATCCAGCTGTGGTCATGGCACTGTAAGGTGTGTGACATTAAGCAGCTGACATGTGAGATCAAGATCAGAATGACATGACCTTATTTGTCCTTCATATCCCACACTTTGTGAATGACAGGAGGTGTAATGCAGCTGAAGTGAGCACGCAATAGTCAGTGTGCTACCCCAGATTCTTCAGGTACGGTGTCACATGAATGTAAAAGTTGTTTCCTTAAGTTATTTTTGGTGCTCCCAACCACAGCCTTCTTTCCAATAATGAATGCAGGGCTGACTCTGGATTTTTTGGTGCCCAAGGCGAGAGGGTTTTCTTTCCCTTCAGTAAATCACCCCACAACTACAGATAGGCCTTACTGCTTTACTTTTAGTAGTAGATATCATGAACTTGGGTTTATAAGATGCACATTTAACAACTTTTAATAACAAAATAAATAAATAAATGAAAACAAATGGGAGCAGCATCCTACAGACTTCAGCGAGCCCAGTATTCAAGTTTAAAAGTGAGAGGTATATGGTGTCGAAGTGTTTCACACAGATAACAGTACTGGCCACAGCTTTGTGTCAGACAGTGTTTTATCATATCAACCAACATTACCTACAGTAGACAACAGGGCAATTGCCCCTATTCATTGGAAACTGCAGCATCAGAATATGCAGAAGGTGCCACTGTCTACAGCTTTACCCCCTCAATAAACCATAATTACAAATTAATTCTTTACAAATTTTAAAAGAAAATGATGGCCTGATCACAAAGAAGTGAATCTTATGAAGTCCTGATTTGATTGATAAGACTTGTCACGACACAAGAAGTGACCAGCAGGGGTGAGTTGTGCAACACCAGGCAAACTGAACACAAGCTGTGGCTCTGTACTAAACTACTAAAGTTGCAAAAAGCTGACTTCAAACGCTAGTTAAAAAAAAATATAAAAAAATAAAAAAAAGGAGGGGGGTGTTAAAAAGATTTTACCAAAAAATAAAATGTTTCACTTTTACAGGAATAATCCTGCTTGATCGTCTCCTATGGGCCTCTGTACATGTGTGTCAGTGTCTTCCTCAACCCCCTCCTCAGCCTGGATGTTGATGTTTTGGCTGTGTCGGGATGTTTCTGAGCAGAGAGCAGGCATGGTTACCTTAGCCAATCATAGAGCGCCCAGTACGCAAGTGACTTTTTGTGTTTCATGGCAGAGAGTTGACCAAACTGTTCAGAGCACACCGTAGTAGACGTAGCATGGAGGAAGAAAAACACAACCAAAGTGAAAGGAAACAACAAACAGATAAAAGCTTTTTCCTAAATGAGGTGAAGTTTGGCTGGACTTTCACTCGCTTTGGGGCACTTGGAGAGCAACATGGGACAAATAGTGATGTGAGTTGACTTTCTTCTAACCTAGTTTGTGTCAAATACCCGTGACTAGCTCATGCTAATATGCCAAGGCCTGTGAATGGCTCTTGAGTCTCCCGCATAAAATCGTGATGCTACAGGTGATTGCTGGGCTAGTGAGTGTGTTCTCGCAGTCATGGTGAGAGCCAGGGGGTGTGGGCTGCTGCTGGCACTGAGCCAAGTAGGAGGAGCCCAATTAGAATGTCGCGTTTTCTAACAAGTAAATAAAAGTTAGTTACACAGCTGCATGGACAACGCACAGCGTAGGTTATGCTGAACCCCATGGAAATCTATTGAAATGTCTTCAACTCTTGGTGTTACTCAAATATAAAGAAGACTTTATCATAGGTCCTGGAGGACCTTAACCTGGAAAACTATGAACTACTTCTATTTTATTTCTGCTTTTCGTTTGTTTTCAGCCCCTTTAGGTCTCCTGTCCTCTCGCTTCAGTGTAGGTTTTGCTACCTAAAATGAGTGGATGGTTAAAAATGAGAGAAGCATGGGGAAAGGTGAACTGTAAAGTTCTGGGTTTATATTCAACATCTCTTTTGGGGCCACACAAAAACTTTAGAGCACCCTTGGGGAGGCGAGATGTAAGTTAGGAAAACAAAAGATTGGAAAAAACACATGTGCACAATATGTCTGTGTAGGTAAAACAGTCTGATTTCAAGAATTAGCCCAGACCCAGTGAACTGTTAAATGCTAACTGTGAATCGTAAATAACCTAATACATCTGTCTACTTCACCATGACACCAGTTTATCTTACATGTAGAGAAGCATCAACAAAACCCAGCCACTGTAGTCCTCAACTGAAATTGAACATGGTTCAACAAATGAAAAGTTATTCATAATTTGCATGATGCATGCTGATAAAGTGCAATGAAAGGATGTGGCTATAGGTTCATTTTTAGAGCTGATAAGACAGACAGGGCCAGAGGAGACTGTCTGAACAGTAATGAGTAAATATCTCATACAAAGCGTGATTTGATTTCTGAATGAAATCAGTTTCCTGAATTGTTTCAAAACTGTGTTTGGCAATAAAGCCAACAGCTTTTGTTCAGTGGGGAATAAATACACACAACAATCTAATTACAGTTTAATTTAAAGTGGAGCATAATAACAGCTGTTTTAGTGACAAGTGAAATAACTCAGTTTTATTATGTTACAGCTGTAACAAACTCCACATTTTGTAGTTTGGGGCTATTATCCAAGTTTATTAGAACATAATTGTTTTTAAAGGGCCGGGTATGTTTGAGGCATATCAACTTGTCTTGAATCAATAATGTTAATGTACATGTAACTATGAGATCTTGTTTTTCAGTGCACTGACCTCTTAACCTCCTGCACCATGGATCATAAACACTTTCCCAAAGACACTGCCACTGGGAAGTGAAACACTGCAACTCAACTGTGTTGGTTTTGTTCTTTTTCATTCTTTGCTGTATTTTCTGTAAATTCAATATCAGAAAGTGTTCTCCAACTTTTTTTTTTCTGGCTTCAGGTGGTAGGGTCTTTAAAAGTATTATGTTCAACAGGCATATAAGTGGTTTTCTAAGGTCAAGGCTAGGTCGTATTGTCAACCTAGTCAATAAATAAACAGAACTATTCAACATCAGGTTAAAAGTTTTGTGAAGCTCATAGATGCCCTGATTTGGAGTTTACTATTGTCCCTATATTTTCCATTCTTTGGTCTTAATCAAAGTCTGTGACAGACAATCTTTACACATTTCCCATGACCCACAGCAAAGGATTTGGAACATGAAGCAGGAGGAAAAAGCATCTTAAGGAGTGAAAGAAAGAGACTGTAACACCTAAAGGAAGTTATTCTATTGGGGTTAAAACTAAACCTCCAAAGCTCCACTAATTTGTTCTGTGAATGTCATTATTTATCTCCCAAACTCATATTGTCTCTTAAAAGACAATGTTCCTTAAGCAAAATCTTCCTCTCATCGCTCTTCATCTTGTTTTCTGACTGCTCCTCATTCATCTTGGCATCATAGTGCTACTGGAAGCCTATCCTCGGGCTCTGAGCAGAAACAAGCCTCCCTCAGAGTGATGAGACTTGTGTTTTTTATACTATGTTACCCAGTAAACCAAATAAAACATTTATGAGAGTTTTATGCAAGGCATTAGAGGGACCCCTGTCTGTGGCTGTACTGGGGATATGATTTGCCTCTCTTTACCAGATCCTGCTTCCCCCTGCTCTGAGCACAGGGATAAAAGCTAGGCTGTCTTGTTGGACTGCTGTGAGCAGGTCACCATGGCTCTCATCGTAACTCTTAGCTTCATCATCTCATCTCCCGAGGTAGATACGTTTGTGACTGCACTACATGTCCTGTTAAATTATACGTTTAAACATTAAACACATTGGAAACAACCTCCTACTAGCACTGAGAAATAAAAGTATAGTGCCACAATCTGTAGCTATTTAAGTTGCTATTTAAGCTAGCTTCAGAGGTAGGTCAACTCCCACTGTGCCCAAACCAATGGAAAAAACATTATCCAATTACAGTAGATCCTTGGGCTAATGGCTTATGTGCGTTTGCAGTGCCTGTCTTCTATACAAATCCAACACAGTTGTTTTGCACTTTTTGTTGTTGCCTTCTCAGAGCGCTCATTTGAAAATATCTAATGCCACGCTCACATTGGCTCCATAACGGTTGCAGCCCGGATTCTGAGCAGATTTTCTGCAAGCTGCCACTCACATCAGCTCCAGATAGAGAATGCAGCTGGCCCCGGTGCCGGGTGAGAAAAGGGCACTTGTGAGAGTAGAAGCTCACGTGGGTTTACGTTCTTGTCTGGACCTAGCGCGAGAACAAGCTAAACGCATTTGCCTGTAACACTACACGCTCATGTTGTCTCGTGCTTTTGGATTGTTATTTCCTTCTACAATGAGTAATTACACAAACCTTTATTTCTCTAATTTAAAATAACGTTACTTTTTTCTTTTCTTGTATTACCCTTGTAATAAGGATGGGATGTGTCATATAAAATGGAATGACTTTCCACTTCAAGGATGAGTCTCTCGTCGTCCATTGTTGTCGTCAAAATGAGTGAGGAGATGCTGTGCTGCTCACTTTTTGGGACCTCCTGTCACCGGGTGTGATGCAATGTTTACATTTACTACTAGGGCAACTGTGCTTTCAAAGAAGAGTGAAGTTTCATTTGTTTGTACACTGATTTAATTTTAAAAAACAACAGATCTTCATGCCACCCGGCAATTAACTTCCTGTATAGCTCGTCATATTTCATTCAGCTTGACGCAGATCCTCTCCGGCATCCGGGAAAAATAGACTTCTTGCGGAATCTTTCCATTATGCCATATGACTCCCGCAACAGGACTTGCACCGTGCATGGCTAATGTGAGCCTACTACAGTGATTTAAATGATAAGGATTACATGCGGAAGCCGCACCGGACCCACACAGGATTCAGTGTGAGCCTGGGGTCAGGGCTGTTCTGTAGATAATTACGTTTCATGGTCCTGCCCCAAGTGGAGGAGTTTAAGTATCTCGGGGTCTTGTTCGGGAGTGAGGGAAGGATGGAGCGAGAGATCGACAGGCGGATCGGTGCAGCGTCCGCAGTAATGCGGAACTCTGCACAGGTCTGTCGTGGTGAAGAGGGAGCTGAGCCGGGAGGCGAAGCTCTCTGTTTACCGGTCGATCTTCGTTCCCACCCTCACCTATGATCATGAGCTTTGGGTAGTGACCGAAAGAACAAGATCGCGGGTACAAGCGGCCGAAATGAGCCTCCTCCGTAGGGTGGCCGGGCTCATGCTTAGAGATAGGGTGAGAAGCTCGGCTATCCGGGAGGAGCTCGGAGTAGAGCCGCTGCTCCTCCGCGTTGAGAGGAGCCAGATGAGGTGGCTCGGGCATCTGGTACGGATGCCTCCCGGACGCCTCCCTGGTGAGGTGTTCAGGGCACGTCCCACCAGGAGGAGCCCCTGGGGCAGACCCAGGACACGCTGGGGAGACTACGTCTCTCGGCTGGCATGGGAACGCCTCGGGATCCCCCGGGAAGAGCTGGCTGAAGTGGCTAGGGAGAGGGAAGTCTGGGCTTCTCTGCTTAGGCTGCTGCCCCCGCGACCCGACCTCGGATAAGCGGAAGAAGATGGATGGATGGATGGATGGATGGTTGTCTTATTTTTATAGTGAAGCAAATCAGCACCATAAAGTTTCACTGTAGGGGTTCACATACAGTGTTGTTCTGATTGGCTGTGGGTCTGTCCAATCATTTTCAGAGGCAGTTCTGTATTCTGTGGAAATACAATGGCTAACATGTTCACTGCCCAGCCAGTAACATTGATCAGTGTTGATAACCAGAAGTGACCAATACCACACTCCTCAACAGTTCCCCCTCCACACTACAAAAAAAGAAAGAAACCTGAAATCTTATTAAGTGTTTTTGTCTTATTTCAAGTAAAAATTGTCTTATTATACTCAATATGACCACCATTCACCTGAACAGTCCAGAAAAAAAATGTCTTGTTTTAAGTTATTTTAAGGCAAAAATGAGTTCTGAATTGCTTGTTACAATTAAAAAAAAATGCCAATGAAAGAAGAAAACTTTGCTTTAAAATCTGCTTGAAAGTAGAATCATGTCTTAATAAGAGTAACTTTTCTCTTGTTCCACTGGCAGCAAACCAAAAGGTGTTATGTCACATTGGTTATCCATCATTTATATGGGTTACAGTTAAAGCTGTAGTAATACAGTGACACAATATGCCACCAAATGCATAATTTAGCCACTTCACTCCATAACTGACATCAGCCACCTTTATCATAATGGTTTAAGAGACTTGTGGTTATTTGGCACAGCTCCTCTGCGCCCATCCAGTTCCAATCCGCCCTCCTCTGCTGGGCCAAAGTTGATACAGAGCCATCAATTCCATTAAGCACTGGCCTGATACACAAAACTAAAGCTCCCCTTTAGAGAAGGTCCCTGAACCTGATAAGAGCTGGCAAGGAAATAGACTGAGTTGTAATTCATGATATGCCACCGTCTCAAAGTTTCCCTACCCACCTTGTCCCAATAGATAACTCCAGACAGTTCTACTTTGTGACTTAATTACAGACTGTGGTAAGTCTGAGATAAAGTCATCTTGTACAGAGGGATTTAGTTTGTCTTAGACTAAGAGAATCTAAATAGGTCAGGGCAAGTATTGAGTGAACCTATTGATTTTGTCAATTGTCATAATGAAAAATATACCGGCACCTCTGCAGCTATTTTCTTTATGATCGTCTGGGTTGCTTATTCACATTCCTGCATGGTTAAAAAAAAAAGAAGAAAAGAAAAAAGAAAAGGCTTGTTTTCCAACAATGTAACACTGTGCCAAGCTTAGGTCTTAATTGGTGTTTTGTTGAGAGTGCCAGTACACTGCCGTATAAGCATGCATGATATTTATGTTCCAGGCCAAAAGTGTTTTACATTGCATCAAACACAACACCTTGTAACCCCTAATTACCTGAATTGATCACTTAGTCCTAATCCACATGGTGCTGATTTGGTTAAATTTCTATTTTATTCAAATTTATTCAAATAGACAGAGGAGCTTGATGGATCTGTTCACTGACACATAATGCACAATAATAGCCCAAAATGTTTTAAATTAAAGTTCTACCTCCAACAAGGTACATAACCAATCATATGCTTCGGGGGTGACCAATCAGATTTTAAGCCACCCCTCACCATGTACTGCAAATGCTCCCTGATGGTACAGTCTCAACATCATCCAAGATAAAGGATAGGTTAGGGTCAGTGAATAGCAGGTTTGAAGAAATCCATTGTAGTGAATTTTGCTTAGAGATAGAAACATCATCAGGTATCATTACATGTAGTTGCTGTAACTTTTGGAGCCAGAAATCCCTTTTTCCCCCTTTGACTTTAGATCAGATGGTTTGAATGATTCAGGATCAGACCAAAGTAGATACAGGTGAAACTAAAAAATACAGTGATTCAACAGAAAATCCAGTGGCTGTGTTTGGAAGCATAACTTGCCTCTTGCCCTGCTCCAGTTTTTTTAAAAAGGCAGTTGAAGAAATCAATAAAATGAAGGTAGACTGTAGACTGAATTTCTTCTGTTAAATCTATAAAGTTCTTCTTTTGGAGCCCTGCAGAGAAAAATATAGGTCCCCGGCTCCCCAAATAGCGCTCTTTAAAACCAAAAGTGCTGCTTTCAAAAAGCATAAGTAGAGTATTTTGCCTTATCTCATATTTCCAGTCTTTTTTATCTTCTTGAGGGTTTCTTAGCAATCATGTAAGCACTGCCAAGAGAAAACATCAGATGTGTAAATACAGACTCAAACATTTTCAGCTGAGTTGTTGAACATGTTGAACGAAAAGAAGTGTTTTCTTTCAAAAGATGTAATTAACAAGATTCAATCCCACAGACACACATGCACACACACTCGGCAGGAGGTTGATTATAGTGGAACAAGAACTTGAGATTGAGTCATACTTAGACAGAACAAAATCTCTTTTTTTCTTACCCAGCAGATTAAAATATTCTGTTTTATTTTGAGTTGGGACAGCATTGGACATGATAATAGTCTGTATATACGCACAGTAGGTTGGACACTAAAGAGTGGAAGGGCTGGTTGTGTGTGTGCTGTTGTGTCCTAAGGTGACTGGATGTTTTTGGAAAACTAGTGGAAAAAAATGGAGCTGGATGTGGAACAGTATCCCCAGTACACACAGCAGAAGCATATTTGATATTCTGGTTGTTTTTGCTTGTGTACAGATTGGTTCATTGGACAGAAAAATGTGCTGCCGCAGACTTTAAATTTAGAATGATGTCAGGCTTTTAAGACTTAACTCTCAATGGAGAGCTGTCATTTTATTTTTTTTGTTACCATGAATCCATCTGTGAATGACAGGTTTAGGTGTTACCTCCTGTAATATTTACTTGTTTTTATTCACAATCTCCTAATTCTTGAATCTCATTCTTATGATCCGGGAAGTAACTGAATTAAAACATAATAAGCTGTCACAAATGTCTGCTACCAGTGGCTCATTACACCAGTAATTGTGTCAGTAAACAAATTCACATTTGGATGAGATAGGACAGCAAATGAACAGTGTCCAAAATCTCTGAAAGTTGTCCCTCAGCTGCATCATCTTGCATTTTGAGTTTTGGGTCGGACACACTTTCCCAGCCCCCTATTTTGCAGATGGTGATTAAATCTTTAATTGTCAAGGGGAGGCGGGACTGCAGAGCAGGGAGAGAAAAAAACTGGCAAACAGATTTTTAATTATGGCCCACTAAATTAAGATACCCACATTCAGTCCCATATCTCCAGCTGATCTATTCCTCTCCCTCTCCCTCTCTTCCCACTTCAATGCCCCACAGCTCTGATTGTATTACTCATTCAGAGAGATCATCCGTCATTTTCCAGTCACCGTACAACATGGCTGCATATCATTACGGTCTGAGAATGAGGGAGAGGGGGTGGGTTGAGGAGATAAAGAGTGACGAACATTGGCAATAGTTCAACGGGCCAAAAATGAACTCATATCTGAGGATTCCTTCAATGTGGCATCCTCCGAAAAATCCAAGTCATATGAGGGAGTTGTCCAAGACTGACATGAATCAGTGTCTTTGAGAGATGATTCAGAGCTGAGGCTGCTGATTTTCATAAATTTGGCAGTGGAAAATCATCTCACAATGTATTTTATAATGTTTGTGACATGCAACCAAAGGTGATTACACTGTAGAGCGCAATGTTTGTTCTCTGCTTATTCAGTTTGGTAATCAATGACAAAGATTGGCTGGTGAATTAATGCCAACTTAATGCTAGGGAGTGCTAAAAATTGTGAATTAAAATTAGACAGACTCATTTTTTCATTTTTTGAGAAATGGTACACAGCCAACTTCAGCTTCGTGAGAATAACGTGTTTGCATCAACATCCTTTGTGAGTCAGTCATCCCCACAGGATGGACTCAGGATCCCGTTCTGCTTCTGTCTGAAATCCAGCTGTCTCATCTGCCACGAGTACCGTGCTAAGAGAATATCATTCTCTGAGATCATTCATCTGTACCATATCTGTGTACCAAGTCTGGCAATGCACACATCGTATCAAAATGCACAGCGAGCTCCCATCAGGCATATACGCAATTGTGCGTCCGTAATTGCTTTTTTGACTGCGTGGAGCCGCATCCATCAAGAGATCAGAGGATTCTCTGTAATCCAGCAAGCACACTAAGGAGACAGCAAGCAGAAGGACATTGATGTCTCTGACATCGTGTCTGAAAGGGAGCAGTGGAAGTGACATGCAGTGTGGAGTTAAAAATGTCCGCCTGTGTGAAGATTGGACAGAAGAGCTTCCCAAGAAGGAAAACTGCAGCAGTCCAGACTCTCAGCAAACCTATTCTCGAGTTTAAGAAGGCATGAGTATACAACTTGTTTTTATGAAAGATGAAATAGTTTGTCTTAAAACTACTGTGGATCATGATTTAAGTCTCACCTCTGGACAAAGGTGAACAACTTCTATCAGCTCATGTCCTTTTCAGGCATGTTTACTATTCACCACCAACAAAAAAACTCCTCCATCCGCTGACTCCAACTACTCACACTGATCTGTTTCATTGAAAATCTCTCCTAAGGCACATCAAAACTTCCTTCAGAAAACAACTTTGCCTTGACACAGAACCAGAGGCTGTGGTATCAGGTGTTATAAATAACTACAAGGAAACAGTCAGTCTTTTTGCTCATGGTCTGGTTTGCTTTTTTCTGGGTCATGTAGAGGTTTCAAGCTTATTTTCAGTCAGTTTCACGAGCTGTGAAAAAACGTTTTACATTACATTTCACCAAAGTGGCAGCTTCCTTCTTGACTGACTCAAACAAGAACACGCAGTTCATTGTGTGTCCACTTGGGACAAGCTCAGTGAGCTAAGGAATCCTCATTAGGTGTGTTCACCCTTTTTCATCAGCAATAACCAAGTTTGAAGCTTGTTCAAACACTGTTTGAACAAACAAAAAATAGTTGTACCAGGGCTGCTTTGTTAAAATTAGATTTTAATCTTGGGCTGTCAACGCTCATGTGTTAAAAAATGCCAAGTATCTCTTTTAAACATAGGAGTAAGGCACAACAAATCCTTGGCCTTGCATGTGGGAAGACAAAAAGTGGTAGTTACATTAATAACGTGGTAGGCAGAAATTACGCTTTTTTCAGCAAATATCGATTGATAAATCTGTAATTTGAAAGGCAGGTTCAGCTTTAAAGCTCTGACAGGTCACCAAAGTTGTTAGCATGGGCTGCTAGTGTGAATTGACTTATCACATCTTCATTCATGTTGGGCTGTAAAACCTCAAACATTATGTCCGCTTGTCATTGTAGTCAAGTTTATTACGAACTGATTTTGACACAGTCTGTTTTATTTTGGTAGTCAGTGGGTGTTTTTAGGTAGTTTTCCATCACAGCTTCCTCTCCCACTCGATCTTCCCTACACTGAATTTATTGTGTCACAGCTCTCTCTCAAAAATAGGATGGCTGAGTATCACTTGCAACACGATGGAGCAGCCACGTAGATCCAGTGTAAGTTAACAGATTGGTTTGAATGGAAACCTATCTGATTCATTTGCTGCAATGGAACCCAGATGCACTGCAGATGCATCTGGTGTATTTCAGCCATTACAGTTCTCTTTACCAGTAAAATAATCAAGGACTTTGCAAGAATGACAGGTTGTATTGTGATTGTTTCTTAGGAAACTCATGGCCATCACTTCTTAACCAGTTTCTAATTGGGTTGAAAGTTTGAGTTATAATAGCGCAGGCATTTCCAATATGGTCTGCTATTTAAGCCTTTTCACAACCCATAGCCATGAAGGGAAAAACCCAACTTCAACAATATGTGTAATTAAAGCATAAACAAAAGGTTTTACCTGGACCAAACCAAACCAAGTGGTTTCTGTGCCTGGACTTAATTAACCACTTATGCCAGTCTGAGGAGAAGAGGACTGGGACTCTTTTTTTTTCTAATATGTGCTTCCTCTGGCTTCAGGCATCTTAAAAATGAGAATAATTTACAGGCTGGGATAGCAAGGTAATCAGATCCCAGCAATACTGACTTTATTTAACCTGCATTTGTGTTATATCAGCCAGTAAACTGCTTGTAGGAATTAAAGAATAGAATCGTATAGAATAACATAGAATTTAACTTTATTGTCATTGTAACAAGTACAACAAAATTGAAGTCACAGCAGCAATCAAGAAAACAAAAGTGAGACAGTATACAGAAACTGCACAAAGGTCCATAAGAAAATAGATGATGACAGCTTGTCCATCATTGTCCAGTTCAGCCAGCCTCCACCTCCACAGGGTCCAGGCCTGAGCTTCTTCAGTCATGCTCCATCTCTGTCTCCTAGATCCTGTCTGCTCACAGCAGGTGAAGCTCTTCCTATGTGGCGTTGGTGTCTGATGTTAGCTTTGTTAGCCATGTCTGTGAATAGCATGATGCTACTCTGCCTGCTGGTGTTACCTCTGTTGCTGGGTTAGCTTACTGGAGATAGATCTTATGTTCCCAATAATGATGGATGGAAGGACAGGTCCATGTCGTCACTTCTTAGCTCACACCTGAGAACCAGCACGTCGTCCTCACCTCTTTCTCCTCATCATGTGGGAAGACATCTGGCCTTGCACCACTTAGCACTGACATGCTACAGACTGCTAACAGCTGAGTTCACATATAAACAATGCAGCCATGGTTACATGTAGGATCTCCAGACAAACACAAGAGAAAAAGTAGTAAAAATATCACTGAAGCCACAAAAAGTTTGGTGTCCATGACCAACAAATGAGCCATACAAAGTAATGATCCACTCCAAATACAAAGATTACGAAAAAGAGACGAAAAAGAGATGAAAAAATTACAAGCAACTGACAAAAAAGAGAGAGCTGCTGCAAAAGGCAGCCATAGCCAACAGGGCGGCGCGTAGCAATGTTTAACTATGTACCACTGATGGCACTGTTCACTGATAATAGGCTAAATTTTCATTCTGTTCATACCTTTTTATCTTTTATGAAACTTTCCTGACATATATTCATGTTTTATTTTCATTCATCCACTCTATTTTTTTGTTAGGGTAAGTCTGAATGTTAGAGCAGAGATCTGTGTTTCATGGTACATGGCATTAACACAAAAAGCACACAAATACTCATTCAAAGTTCTGCACTCCTCACCAACTCTAATCAAATCTTGCCACCCAAGACACTCGACAAATGCAAGAAAAACCCAAACCACTTCCCCCACATTGATTTAACCTTGGTTTAACAAAGAGAGCCAGGTTATTCTGAGCATCCTCTGCTCACATTTGTCACAAAGACAGTAATATTCCTACCCCATATTTTAATCCGAATAACTTTAACGTGCATTTCTCCCCCTTTCTCTACCGGAATGGAAAATCAAATCCACCTTTTTGAGTCTGCCCCGAGAGTGAAATGTTGTTTTAGTCAGGCAGAGTGAGGACAGCCTGCTGCAGGGTTTGGGTCATCAGCGTGGTCATTAAGCAGACAGTAATGGGCCATGAGAGAGGCTGTTCTGCTCTGGCGCGGGGCTGGCCGACCTGTGGATCACTGCAACATTATCGGCCGACCGATCGCACTATTATGCCCCTGATGGAGGGGAACTCTGGATGAGGGCAAAAGGGTTCCCAGTGTGTCCCAAATCTGCAGATTAACGTCCAGCAGGTGTAAGAGGGCACACTTATGTAGATAAGGAGAAACTCTAATTCATTAATCATGAATGTTTTTTTAGCTGTCCATGTATTCATGAGTCTACAAATAGTAAGCTGCATCAGGTTTAACGACTGAACTTTTACCACAGGAGTTTTCAAACGGTCACATCTGGCCTCAGCTTGGTTTGAGCTGCACCTGCTCCCACCAGTGAGTTCCCCTCCCTTTTTTTCTAACATTTCCTCATACAGGAAAACGTAAAGGTCACAGACATCTGCATGCAGCTTGTAGAGTCGGATGTGAAGGATCAGGGTGGAGAAAGAAACAAAAATTGCGTGTGAAAGGATGACAGAAATGCATTCGGCACTACAAACTCTAATGACAGTAAATGTCAGCTCAGCCACTCACTGCTGCCACTCCTTGCATGTTTATTTCATTTCCTGCCACAGACTTGTCTGTCGGTTGACTCCCTGTGAAAAGGAAATGTGTTTCTTTTGCCTGGATGCCTAATGAGGCAGTTTTCTTATGAAAGCAGAAGAACAAAAAAAGAGAAAAGTCATGTCTCCACGATTGTTTCAGGGAAGGAAATAAACCAGCAACATCGATCGATGACAGCCCGGCAATCTCAGTCTGCTCATTATTTCTTTACCCCATCTGCCCTCTGTTAGGCTTTTGCTGAAATATAGTGTATAAGGACAAATCCTGTTTGTCACTGGTGTTCATGTATTACACAAATCAAATGACAAAAACACACAGACGTCAATGGGATCCAACTTTAAGAAATAAAGCACACATAGGTTAAGAAAAACCCTCCGAAAATCTTCAACAAACCCTTCGATGCCCCTTGAAGTTATCTCTTATCCAATGGTACAAGGTTTTGATGGCCAAGCATGTTGCCAGCAGACATCACAACACTCATTAATCTTAGAGTGACTCTCCTGGTGGGAGTTGGGGAATTGCTGCCTGTTATGTCTCTCTCATCATCTACTGAGTGCTCAGTCCTGCTGCCAGCAGTGGTCCGGAGAAGCAAAGAGGAGGCCGGTCTCCACGGAGGAGGATGTGGGCAGCTCAGGCCCACTGCATCAACACTCGCACAACACGACAGTTGGCCAAACAAACTATCCTGAGAGTCAAACACAAAAAGCAAGCTGCTGGAGTTTACTGATTTTTAGAAAAAACAGCATGGCCGACTTCACATTTGGTAGGGAGATATAGTGCACCAGGGCATCTCCTTTCAAAACTCTGATTATCAAAAGATGGTTGATTTCACAGTTGGGGATTATTTCCTCCTATTTCGCTGCCCCCTCATGCAATCTGCTTCATCTGTTGTCCTCTGTGTCTCTTATTAGGCTCTCAAAGTGCACACACAAAATGTTTTATTTGCCAGCCAACCAATCAGAGCAGGAGGTCTGGACATGCCACTAATTGTGGTCAGTTGGCCAGCTCTTTAGATACTTGCCAAAACAAATGGAGCTAAAAACCTCATCCCTCCAACAAGGACTCTCGGACACAAGACAGGAAAGGAAACAAATATGTAGAGCAGACATTACCTAAATCAAAACATGTCCTGCTGCACATAAAAGCCCATTTCAAAATTAAATGTCATGATTTTAAGCTTCCTTTTGATGTTAAGAGGCTTTAGATTTGTCATATATGGATGAACCATTTGAATGAGTACCAAAACCCTGCATTCCTCGTTAATATTGAATTTAAATGTCCTGTATTATGCAAAAATCAGTTTGAGTCTTTCAGTGAAATTTGTGGGTCTTTGGCTTTCCTCCCAGCCCACAAAATGTGATATTTAATGACAAAACCTGTACTTAGTAGTGCTTGAGAATATAAAATCCTGACCTAAAACAAGTTATTTGGATTTGGGGATTTGCCGATGTCGGCGATTCCATTTTTTGACCAATCAGGAGCAAGTCTGACCAGATCAATTCACCGGGGCAGATACCCCCAAACCTCCTCCCCGCCCACTCCCCTCCCTGCTGCTGGAGAGAAATCTCTCCAGCAGCAGGGAGGAGAATTCCAAAGTTGAAGAGCCATCACTGCTCTGTTTTGGGCTGTAAACAGCCACATAGTTGTGTTCACAAGCTTCCCATCTCAGAAGAAGACAAGACTAAGTGGCTATAGTTCATCTATCAAGGAAATGTGCCAGCTACACTCAGTAAAACTGTGCATGTACGTGCTTGTCACCTCACGGCCGACTGCTTTTCCAACTTTGGACAGTACAACAGAGGGCTAGAGAATAGACTGGTCCTGAATCCAGGTGCACTACCAACCATCCACCAACAAACCCCGGACCCCAGACCCTGGAAATGTGAGTGTTTTAAATGCTGTGTGCTGTGGAGCAGATGTAAGAGCTTTTCCTCAGTGCCCCCCCCCCCCCCCCCCCCCCCCTGTCTCTGTGTTAGCTTCAGGATGCTAACTTTAGCTGCGGTTAGCCTGTTGTTACAGCCTGTAATGTTACGGTAAACGAGCTTCGTTGTTTTCTAAACATTGTGCACTCAGAGCTCGTGGCACCACTCTCAGTGACGCTGAAGAGCTGGGCGGTATCAGCGGTGGCTCATTTACATATGAAGGTCACGCCCACTAAATCAGAGCGTTCTGAACAGAGGGGCTATGAGAGCCAGGAAACAATGCTGCTGTGCTTGATTTGTTGGCTTTTTGGAGCAAAACATGTTACTACCATTTCATGAAAACATCAATAATCCATATTAAACTGCAGAAAAGGAGCAGAATATGGGCCCTTTGAAAAATGAAATGAACGATTTACATCAGTGTTGTATAGAAGACTTAGTTGGGTCACTCATATCCTTTCAGTGTTCAGTCATATCGATCTGTGTGTCAACAGTAGAAACACGCAGAGGTGAAATGGTCTTCTTCCAGCACAGTCTCTGCGTGCCCTTGCATTTTGACCTTTTGTCCAATCCATCAATTCCCTTCCTGTTCTTACACTCATCTATAATGACTGCAGACAAAAAAAGGTGCGTGCGTGAAGTATACTCACATAAAAAAATGTGTAGTGTTGCACATGCCTGCACCTTTACATAGTCTTCCGCGCAGTGATTCATAATCATGTTTCACTTCTCTTAAGGTCGCTTTTCAAGCAAGGACAGATATCTCCCATCATGACATCATGCACATATGAAAGTGCACTCCCATGCTCATGAGAATATTTGTAAGAATGTCTGCCAAAACGGCCTTGTTGTAAAACGTTCTGCCAACTCTAGCGTGCAACATGGTAGAATAGTTCAAACTCTGATTTTAACGATATTTGACATCAAAGAGCAACAAGTTAGATTTAAAACAATAATCTGACAGACCAAATTTAGAACATAACCTTGTACTTCTATAAAATTTTAAGATAACATTTGAAATGATGCAGAACTACACAGAAAAACTGATTTGTCTCATGCATGGGTTAGCAAATGTTCAACGTGGAGCCCCAGCTACACAAACTTTTATACCCCAATAAGTGCATCTCTAAAAGAGACAAGCAAAGCATTAAATCACCCTCAGTTTGAATGGGATTCCTGCCAAGGGCGAAATGAGAAGATACCAAGGGATGTTGACTATGAAACCAAAAGGATAAATAATTCTCAACAGCAACACTGACAGTAGGGACAATAAACTCACACATGTCACATCAAATCTTTCTGTGGAAAATGAGTTGTTGTAAAATCCAGAGTTTGTGTCTCAAACTGATTAAATTTTGCATATTTCACAACTCAGGGTAGCACAATTTCTTATATAAGGAAAGGAATAAAGTCAATAAACTGGAGGAAAACATCTAACCAGACCATAGACTGTATAAAACATGGATTCGGTCTCTGTGACGTCACCCGACTGGGAGTTTCCTTTCGAACAGCTACAGGGTGCTCGGCAGTCACGTGATCTGAGCTGTGTCTTTGATTGGACAATTGACCGACCCTAATAACTTCTAAACCGCTAAGTTAGAAAAAAAATTACTCACCGTTAGTTTTGATTACTGAATTAGGTACTTTTACAGGTACCGACCAAATTCTGTCAAAGTACTGGGTACTGATTCACGTAAACCCAAAAGGTACCAAGTTTAGGTACTTAAATGGATCCTTGTGGCTGAGAGGGAGAGGAAGTGTAGGCAATTTTCCATGCTGGACATAAACACAGCATTGCAAGGTTATAAATTGAAGAATAAATATCTTAAATTGAAATTTTTTCATGTTTTATTACTAAACAAATTGATATTTTTTTGCCACATAAACAGAAAAAAGTACAGAAAATTAGTATGTTGAGTACCAGTACCGATTGCCAGGTACTGGGCATCGGTACCGTATTGCTTGGAATGTGCAAGGTGCCCATCCCTACTCACCGTTCAGTGTGTGCCAATAGAGAAATCAGCATTTTAGACCGAAGCCGTTTTTTAAACCAGGCTGTAAATATGCTTTTTAACACTGTAAAAGTCTGTTTTTATGGCTGGCTTCTGGTCTTTCTGCAGCCAGCCTTAAGCAGATTCTCGATGAACAGAGACTTTTAGCACTTTCACGTAGGCTTCATTTTTACTAACCGGATGATGCCTCTTGGACCTGACATGGCGTTACTGTGAAAAAGAGATTGAATAATGCGATGTAATTCTTTTGACTTGCTGATAGATACATTTAAACCACTGTTAATTAACCCTGACAGCTTGAACTGTTTTTTGTTTTTGTTTTTTTGTTTTATTTATTTATTTATTTTTTGTCTGCCTCTGGTCTTGCCTGTTTAAATGGGATTCTTGCCAAGGGCGAAATGAGAAGGTACCAAGGTATGTTGACTATAGCTGTGTTCCCATTACACCTAGAATTGCGCAAAACGTAAAAATCGCAATTAAAAAAATTGTAATGGAAACATGTTGAAGTTTCTTGCAAAAGTGCAATGGAAACACCCTTTTCACAAATATGTCGTGTTGTCATAACAACGCACCTCCCTCACCTCCTTGTCCACTGTCACACAAACGGACTCTGGCAGGACGGCTGTGAGCGGGTCAGAGAGCAGCAGGAGGGAGGGGCGGAGGTCTGTGTGTGAGTGAGAGTATGTGAGCTGGAGATGATGATTTTCATTCAGTGTTTTGTTCGTGCTTGTTTTGAGTTAGCCTGATCACGGCCGACAGTTTGAGCAGTGAATAAAAACACTAATGTTCATGAATCGGCATCGTCATGAGTGCAGCGTCCGGATGGACATTATGTTTTACTTTTTTCAAGTTGTGCGCAATCTGGTTATAATGGAAACACCAGCAAGGCAAAATTGTTCTTTATCGAAACTTCAGAAATATTGTTTTCATTTATTTTTTTTTTTTTTATTACACCACATCTATTTAATTAAAGTCACTGAATTTTTGATTAACCCTTTTTTCTTTTCTTTTTTCTTTTTAAGTCGACTCATTCATTCTGTCTGTATCCACACCAACTTGCAGTCAGCGATGGCTGTTGGGAACATGTTGTCCCTTATAGTCAAGAACACTTTAATGACTACTGGAACACAGATTTCACCTTGATTTATTCATGAATAGCAAATACATGTCAGATGCTTGAAAAATGTGTACAATATAACATGAAAAGATTAATAAAGCTTTATGCCATCACAGTAACTAATGCACAGGGTTACATGTCAGTTCTATGTGCAGCATGGACTGGAAAATACATGAAACCAAGGTCAGTTGTGTAGTGCTTAAGTGATATTTCACCACTGTCCTTCATAAAAAGCTTCCCTTTTGAATAATCACAGTCGTCAGGCCCATCATACACTCACTATTATTGAGTAAACTGTTTTCTCAGAGAGGACATTCAGCTATGAATGGTTGATGCATCACTTTGACCCTTGGAAATGAGGGCGAGTGTGATTTGTGTAGACAGTTTAAGCCATTGCTTATAAACAGCAAAACAAACGTGACAATAAATGGCGAAATTAGGACCACTTACTGTTCATGTAAATACAGGTATAGAAAAATCCATGGCAGCTTGCCTTGATGTATCGCCAGTTCATGAGTGAACCTTTGAAAAGTCTCGTGGAGAAAGCCATTAACTGAGCTATGATGCTTGTCACCTCGCATTTGATCAATGCTTGGATTTTAAAGCCTCTTTTAAAATGTCACATCTATTTAATATCACATTATTCACCAGATAGAGTTCAGGCCTTTAAAGGTTTTCAAACCAACCACGGTGGGGGGAAATTTCCCTCCCGTGAAAATCTGCAGAAAATGCCACCTGAATGGTAATTTGTATATTGAACATCAAGGACTTTATGCCATTTTAAGTGTCCTTCTCAGGATGCTGAATAAATGGAAGGAAATGTGTGTTTATGCCTTGAGGATTCCATTCACGAAAACCTCATCTCATCCTACATAATGAAATTTCAATTTGCAGATTATATGTGCAGCATTCAAAGGACTATAAAGAACCTTTACAGGGATTGTGTGGGACATGGTGCTTGATTTAAACACATGGATGTGCTTATATGAAAAGTCTTCAAATGAAGCATGAGCTCTTCTTTGCAGCTGTTATTTTTACCCTCCTTCCAGTATATGAAACCAGACAGCTTAACACTAGAGGGCTCACATGCATTGGCATTCAGTGGAGCTCCTCTTTGTTCCAGTATTTGGGGAGGTTGTTAGGAATCTCCTGCTATCACACAAATGACTGTTCAATGTATTATTGATTACACTTTATTGTGCCGAGACATCCCTTTTATATCCGCGGACAAAAACTGCTGAGGAAATAGAATATTACATCTGAATTCATAAGCAACACTGCATCAAGTCTCATGACACCCGAGTGCAAACTGAGGACAGCGTCAACTCAGACGGAGGATTTCCCTGAAATTTTGAAGAATTTTTGAGGGATGAAAGTAGGTTAAAAAGAACAAAGGGATGGATTGTTTTCAGGAAGGCATTTGGTGTGCATGAGCACGGATGAAAGAAAGACACAAACACTGATAAGTTGCAAACCCTCTATGCGTGTGTGCGCCTGTGTGTGTGTATCCTGATGTCCAAGTCTTGTAAAGTTAACAGTGTTTACGTGCACGCTCTATCACACAGAAAAGCAAGTCCTACTTGGTAGCCGTGCATGTGTAAGCCTTTGCAAACCGAGCAGCTGGTCTCCCCTGTGGGAGTCATTAGCAGTGAAGCTCATCCTTTTGTCACACACTCCAGTGTCTGTCCCTCACCTCTCAGCCCAACCTTGGGGCCCATCATGTTCCTCCATTGCACACCTGGCTTTACTTCCTCCTTTCCTTCGACTTCAAGGCTCCTCTGGCTGGCTGCTCCCATAGAAACTGAGCTAGATAAATAGAAAGAGGGCAAGAGAGGGTGAGTGAGCAAAAAAGAGACAGGGGGAAAAAAAAAGGCACACAGATAGGGAATGGGCGGGGGGAGAGAATACGGTCTGTCAGCTCCCCACAACCTATTATCAGAGTCCTGGAGGACGCTCTTACCCCATACATACCTTTCTTTGTACAGTCAGAGACAAAAAGAGAGCTTACTCTCACTTTCTTCCTCTGCACTGATTCCCAGGTTATTTCCTTAAACCCCTCGCCTCCACCATCCAAACACAATCCAGCCGGCCGGCCTGACTCCCTTCTTTCTTGCATTTGCGCTTTACTTTTTCGCAGTCATACCACAGGGAGAGTCAGTTATATGAAAGCCTCCTCTTCTCCCCTAATCTCAGCATGGCAGAGAGGCTGGAGCTGGCTTTGCTTCAGATTCACAGACCCCCTCTTGCTCGCCTCTGCCCAGGAAAATCTCTACTCATGGTTACCACTGACAGTGCGCCAACATACACTTCACACCAGCTCGCTGATCCCTGATGCTTGTTTATAGCTCATCTTTGACCCTTGCGTGTTCATATTAAGATGTGAAATCAAAATGTTTGCCTGGCGTCCCTTCAGGGTTTTTGAAAGAGATACCTGAGCATGCAGCAGGGTGCTACGAGTCGGATTGAAAAGGAGAAAGGGAGTTAGCAGGTGGTTGGATGCAGGGATGAGTGCTTTTCCAGGAACTCAAGAGTTCTCCAGTGGGCATTTCCCCCACCTCATTTATATCAGATAGAAAATTAAGTGCAACCGATCCCTGGGGTGGATAGTTTGAGCTAAATAATACATTTTCCTGTCAGGCAGCTGACTTGGAAATCCTATTATCATGGCTCTTAATTGCAGAAAATTAACTCAATTTTTAAGCTAGCCTTCCCGTCATTTCCACCACACTGGCTTGTTGTGGTTTAGGATCCGTCCCAAGAGGACTGAAGCCATTCTTCACTGGATCTGCACAGAGACAGTGCAGATTGGGAATGGAGTCCCTTTATGGATTTTTGCTCCAAATAAAGTGGTTCATTCCCCCCGAATGGCCATGACCCCAACACAATTAACCTGGCAATCTGTCACTTTCAAGGGCATCCACTGGGAGTTTGGGGAAATTGTCCAACTTGTCACCATCCTTCAAATACTGGTCAGTGATGTAAGAGAGGAGAGATGATAGATGATGATGTCTCCTTTCCTTCTTACTCCTTCAGCACATTCTACATTTTTTTTTTAATATGTTCGCTCGACACTCCATGAGTCCTACATCCCACAGTCAAAGCTTTTAGTTAAGAATCACTGCAGACGCTCCTTTACCAGCCCGTTAATCACTATCGCTGGAACTGCGAGTGGAAGGCAGAGAGACGTGGACCCTCCCAACTGGATGAATGAAAATACCATTGATTTCCTATGAAGGCACAGTGCCAGGCCTGATGCACAGGCGCACAGGGTAGATCAGGTGTTAATGAATATCAATGTTAATCTAATGAAGGAGATGAAAAAAAAAGAAAGCAAACCAAAGCAGACTGAGCAGAAAGAAGAGCTCACAAAGTTACTTGAAACAAATACAGTTATTATATCAAAGTCAATTGAAAAACAGCATTGCGACCAAAGAAATCAGTTGTTTAAAATCAAAAGTAGTATCCTATAGCTTTCTTGAGCTACTTGAGACACTCAGGAGCTTAAACTTTATCATTGCCTTTCTTGTTCGGCCTTATCCTTCCACAGAGGAGCGATAATCAGGGTGTCAGGGTGGACTTGTCTCAACACACACCAGGTCAAAGCAGACTGTCCTCCCCTCACTCTGAAACCATTGTTAATTCTCCCCTTTTTTACACCATTGATCTCCTGCCTCCTAGCCCAAACAGCCAAGTCTTTGTGGAGCTGTTAAGCTGCTCCTTCTGCTGGACTTTCTGCCCGTCTCTTGCAAGCAGAATGCTGATCCCAATTTCCCATGAAATGCCAAACGGAGGGGAAAAATGAAGCCAAGTCTGCTTTTGAATGACTGCTGGCTTGGGGGTTATAATCAGACCAGACACAAATATGACATTGCTAGTGAAATGATGTTTTACAGAGAGAGTTTTCCTAAGTGCTTGGAGGAAACATCGGCAATGACATTCAACAAAGGGCTCCTTGCTAGCGCTCTTTTAAATGCATCTCCCAAGAACTACAGAGTGAATAACAAAACAAGCCATTTGTCACTGCCTTGCTAGACAATATGAGGGTATTTTGAGCTGACACCTCTATCACAGGATGACATTGTGTGTCCGTGTTTAAAAAAAAAAAAAAAAAACATTGAAAAAATATAGCATCTAAAAGTGTATCATAGATGTGAGTAAACGCTTAAACTTGGAAAAAGGAAATGGTATGCCATATAATACGCTTCTTGATGTGACTTCTATAGTTTATTTTGACAAGTATTTCAGTTATTGATGTCTGTACAAAGATTTTATCTCCTTAACCTAATTTATTCAGTCCATCGTATGTTGTTCTGAGTCTTTAAATCTGACATTTCACTCCCCTTGCAGTTATTCTTGTGTAATACTAATTTAGCCTTGATTCTCCCACCGGTGCAGTGCTGCTGTTTGCTTCCTGCTCATCTAAGGTAGAAAAGTGCATTGCACAAAATCAAAAGCTGTATCATATATTGAGGAGTGTTCCCACTCCAAGTCAAGAAAAATGAACTCACTCTCTGTGTGGTTACTTTGGATAAATTTGAAGGGTTGTATTTCACCTTTACAATGGTTCCTAAATGCATGTGTCATGACAGGGACAGACCTCACTTCATTTAAACTTCATCGTCATCTTTGAAGAATTATTGAAAACAAGAAGACATCTAATTAAACATACTCTCAGCTGTTTTTGCCAAACTACGGTAATATAAAAGAATCAAAAAAGAGCTATTGACAGTATTATTTGCCAGAAAGGGCAAAAGGCAAAAATCTGACTCCCACCCTGGTAGGTGTTTGTGGTTTTGCCACAGATAAGGGGAAATCAGATGAAAATGTATCAAAGATAACACAGTGAGAAACTGTAACAACAGCACACTTGTTGCAAGTAGGTCACAAAGCTAATAGTTGCTACGCGCCGCCCTGTTGGCTATGGCTGCCTTTGCAGCAGCTCTCTCTTCTTTGTCTGTTTCTTGTAATTTTTTCCGTCTCTTTTTCCTTATCTTTGTATTTGGAGTGGATCATTACTTTGTATGGCTCATTCGTTGGTCATGGACACCAAACTTTTTGTGTCTTCAGTGATATTTTTACCACTTTTTCTCCTGTGTTTGTCTGGAGATCCTAAATGTAACCATGGCTGCATTGTTTACATGTGAACTCAGCTGTTAGCAGCCTGTAGCATGTCAATGCTAACTGGTGTAAGGCCAGATGTCTTCCCACAAGGTGAGGAAAAGGAGGTGAGGACGACGTGCTGGTTCTCAGGTGAGAGCTAAGAAGTGACGACATGGACCTGTCCTTCCATTCTTTGTTATTGGGAATGTAAGATCTATCTCCAATAAGATGGATGAGCTAGCTATGCTAACCCAGCAACAGAGTGAATACCAGAGGGCAAAGTAGCATCATGCTATTCACAGACATAGCTAACGGAGCTAACATCAGACACCAACGCCATGTTGGAAGAGCTTCACCTGCTGTGAGCAGACAGGATAAAAAAAAAAAAACAGAGACTGAACAGACTGCTGAAGAAGCTCAGTCCTGGACCCTGTGGAGGTGGAGGCTGGCTGAACTGGACAATGATGGACAAGCTGTCATCATCTATTTTCTTATGGACCTTTTTGCACTTTCTATACACTTTCTAACTTTTGTTTTCTTGATTGCTGCTGTGACTTCAATTTCGTTGTACTTGTTACAATGACAATAAAGTTCAATTCTCCTGTATTCTATTCTATTCTATTCTATTCTATTCTATTCTATTCTAATGCTAAGTTAACTTAGCCTCTCACAGGGGTAAATTGCTTTTATTAGATTCGCTGAGATGCAAGATTAGACGCACAGTCCAGACAAATGTCATTAATTTGGAATAAGTGATGGTCCATTTCTATCATTCTAGTCCACTTGTTTTCAGAAAAAAAAAACAGTAAATGAGAGAAAAGAAAGGTGAGATGTTCTTTGCTTTTTATTTTGTCTTCTTTGTTATACTAAACTCAAATCAGTATTTTGACTGACAGGTCTTGTTATAGCATCTTGGTTGCTTTAAGGCTGAAAGTTCAAATACATCGGATCCATCTATGGTCCAGCTCCGTTTCGTGTTGAGTTCTTCCACTTCCCACTCTATTGATGAGCCTCTCCTTGTTCATATTAGGCTATAAAACCTCAAACCTGTTGACCCCTGATCTGGCTTTACTCATTATGCCTTTTGTTGTCACAGTCAAGCTAAATACGATTTGGTCTTGACACGGTTTATTTTATTTTGAAAGTCACTGGGTGTTTTTGAGTAGTTTTTGTGCACAACTTCCTGTGCTACTCAATAATCTCTGCTGAATTGATTTGTCACAGCCCCAGCATCACCTGACCTGCAGCCCAGACTGCAACGGAGCAGAATCAGTGTAAGTCGACACACTGACTTGAACAGAAACCTGTCTGATCTGACGTGGTGACAGAGCAGAGCCGGACCGGAGACACATCTGGTGTATTTTGGCTGTTGTAGTTGTAGTTTTAGCTCCACCTCTTTGCATGTTTGGGCCAATAAAATGCTAGGTTGAGTCAACATTTCTACATATCCAATATGGCAGTTATCATCATCATCAGGCCTAAACCAAAACCAATGAGTGACATCACTGACACTGATTTCATGTGGATTTTCTTAAGAGTTTCTTTCCCTACAAACTTTAAGAGTCACACCCACCTTGAATGAAGTATCCTACATTTATGTATGGGGCTTATACACAGGCACACAAAGTGACAAACTAGAAACTTTTTGCAACCATGGTTTTATGTCACATAAATAATAAAAGCTATATAAAAATCTCTGTGAGGCAGACACATTAAAGTCACTGCACATTATGAGAACAGATCCTTAACTCGTTTGCTTCTCTGTCTGTTTTTTTTCATTCGTAACATATTTTTTGCCTCTAATGTGAAAAGGCTGTTTAGGTTTTATAACTGTCCCTATAAATCTAATACACTCCACCAGAGCATGAGCACGACATTTCTGTCTAGACTAGAACAAGATGAGGTCCTAAATATATTGTAAACTTTCTGATGCTAGATTTATTTTGACACTTTTAATGCATGTCTTATCTATATTAGTAATCTATGTTTGTAATCAATTTATGGCTTTCGGTCTTCCCCTTCAACAACACCACTTCAAATTCAGATGTTTTTGTTTATTTATTGTGCAGAAAAGCAGCTCCTCATTATATTGGCTAGAGGTTTGTTTTCTCCCACAGTGCAAACCAGGTGTGATGTTTTTTGGGATGCCAACTGAATCTATTTTGGACCATCAAATACAAAATTGAGGGCACATACTGTCCCTATGTACAAAATCCTAAGAGCACATATTCAGCCAACTCTGTTTCAAATAAAGGTTCCCTTCATCAGATCATAAAGGAAAGAATAAATGAGGTTTTATGGAAGTTTTCTCCCCCCTGAGAGTCATTCCCTCTGCTGCCACCAGCTTATTTAGCAATGAGCAGCAGTGCTAACAGGGTTAGCAGAGAAACACATGCACCCATCTGCACAGTGGCCTCCTCCTGGGGGAGAGCCAAGCTCTTCCAGGTCAGCTGCAAGATGTTCTCTCTCCAGTGTGTCCTAGTCTGCCCTAGGGCCCTCTTCTACTCAGCTGCATCACAGCACTGCCAAAGGGAGAAAGCCCTGCTCACTGCCTCATTTGGCTTCCTGCGGCGTAGATGTGCATGCTGAGTAGAGGAAGGCAGATCACATCTGAGATGAGACTGTGAAATCAGCTCAACTGTAGTGGAACACTTGACCAAAAGTGTTGTAACTTTCAAGGTTGCTGAAAGAGTTTGCTGCTGGCAGGCATTAGTGCTGTGACATGTACTTAAACATGCTGTGAGGAGGATCCGTTGGAATTAGACTGCAGTGCCACCTTTTGTCCCAGAGTCTCATGCACACTGTCATGAAGACTTAAAATATGTTGTTGTTTTTTTTTCGTTGGTTGGTTTGTTTTGGAAACAAATGAAGTTGAGCTAACAAATTTTCTCTTTTCAACACGCCTTTTAACTTGGTACAATGCTACAAGGTAAGGTATTTAACAACAGCTCTGTTCAATCAATCAATCAATCAATCAATCACTCAATTAATCAAACCATGTTTATGGCACTTTTCATACATGACTTTACTGCTTTACAAGAAAAATAAAATGAAATAACAAAAACTAGAATTAAAAAACAGAAATTGCATAACTGAAAAAAATAAAAATAAAACACAAGACCCTGCAACCCCCCCATACCACATTCAGTATAAACACACAAAGATATGATAACAAGCAAACATTGTACCATAGTTCATTAGCTGGCTATATGTAGCGCTACTGGCAGACCGGTGCTCCAACGTATTTATAGGCTAACATAACAAAAAGCTCACTGTTTTATTTTGTACCATAGTTAAGTAGCTGTCTATATTTAGCGCAGATGGCAGTACCGGGCTCTAAGACATGTCTGTATCGTGTAACGTTAGTGAATCCTGGTTAGCTATGTCCTGCCATTTATCTACCAAGCAGAGCTAACGAAACCTCACTCTTCATTTTATTGAGAGACTCTCAAGTTTGAACAGACCACTGCAGAATAACTGCTGACTGTGGGTTGAAATGGACATTAGCACAAACAGCTTAACTCCTGTGTTATAGAGTGATACAGCCAGAGCTAAAGGCTAATTAGCTCGCGCTGTATCACTCTCTCTTTCTTCTGCTCAGCTGTCCTTTTTCTGTCTGACAGTTAGGCTTCAGTGTCCACCATCACTAAAGAATTAGTTGTCACTATGAAACTTCATCAGCTGGTGTGGTGTTGTCATAGAGACTCAAATGTGCCATAAATCTGGTCTTGCTTGACCCAACAGGAAAGGTAAGAAGTAGCATTCACTTAGTTGCTCCTCTCAGCCCCTTTAATGTTTATCAAGCGTCAAAGGTGACTCTTTTGAAATTGTTATAACTCTGTTGACCCCTGTTTATCAAACTAAAACAGAAGAAGGAGGGCTGCTTTCCCCCTGGCCAAAAGCTAAAGTAAATAACAGCTCTGAAAACTTAGAAACACATATTACTGTTATTTATTGACTGAATATTTTGGCTCCAACATCCAGACACAACCAAACTGAAAATAAAAAGATGGAAACACAAAACAATTCTCCACTCTCATAGCTGCACCTCTGTAAAACCATGGATTTATATCTGTATGTGTAAATAAGAGATTCTCTTGTTGGAAGTTGTACTGATTTGTTCATAAAACTCCTTCAATGTTCACACCAGCTGACATTAACTCTGCCGGTAGCTGTGTTATCTGAATTGCTGGCAGCATTAGCCATGCCAAATGCATGTCAGAGACCATAAATCTGACTCTGGCTGCCATAAAACACTGTCCTGGGTAACCCTTAGAAACTCCTGGTACCTCTGGGGAAGTGAGCAGTTGTTCTGTGTTTCTCAGAAGTATGAACATGTTTTGATGGCAACTGTATCAATACCCAACAGCGGTGTGCACAGGGGGAAAATGGGCTAAAGTCCCCATTTGGAAGCTAAAACACATGCAACAGTACCCTCCTGGATAGCAAAAGAGGTAACACTTTACTTTAGAGGTCCACAAATTTCATCACACTAAGGTGATAACCAGACAATTTTTTTTCTTATTTCTTTGAAATCACTCTCGAAATTTTATGAGAATTTGATGAAAATTAGCACATAACTTCTGGCCAGATTCTGTTTTGCAGTGCGCCTGTACTCGCAGTGTCTATCACGATCAGGTAAGGCCAATTTACAACCCCACTGTTGGTGAATATCACATCTGAAGCCTTCAGTTGTATCATGTAAAACGTTATAGGCCTAATCATAAAGGTAAATCATTTTTCATGTGATCTCAATTATGCATATCAACAAACTGGGTACTAAAGAACTTGGTGAAATTAAATAACAAATACCTAACTATCAACTGATAACTTTCAACTAATTGTCATTGGGATACTAACAAAAACATTCAGTTGGGACATGTGATTTCATTTCAAATTAATTATTTGCTAATCGTCGACTTCTTACCTTGCAGTTTGAAGGAAATTTAAAGAAACTGGGAAAAAAAGCAGTAACTTACCAATTGTGACTTGCAACAATAAATTCGGACATTATTTATAAGAAGTTACGTGCTAATTTCAAAGAAATAAGAAAAAAACTTTGTATAATTATTAACCAAGTGTGATGACATTTGCGGCCCTCTAGAGTTAGGTGCTACTGCAAAATATACCAAACTGCATCCTGGGATGGCAAAATGATGTGCATTAGTGCTCTTAAAAAGAAACAAAACTTGATGCCCTCTCTTCAGTGGTGAGAACACGCTTTATGTGCCTTCTTTTGCTTTCTTTTCACCCCCGCCATTCAAAAGTCTGTGCACGCCATTGGTACCCATCAAAGACCAAATCTGAGTGCATGGGCAACTATTTCCCAGTTATTCAGAGGCCTCATTGGGTAGATAAATAGGCAACGTAGATCGGGTTCACAGCACTGTTTTTTTCCTCTGTTATGGGGACACAAAGTTCCTTTGCACTTCAAAAAGGGAAAAAAAAGCATCTGATATAGAGTCAAGTTGGGACACGTGATATTACAGAGGACTGCAGCAGAACTTTCTATTTTCTCTGTGTCCTAACATCATTCTACCTCTGTTGGCACTTTGCATCCGTTTCAGTGATGCCAAAAGACAAGGGCACATTTGTCGCTACCTCCTGCTAACAGCATCACCTCAGGGAGATCTCTGTTCATGCCTTTTAAAGGACACAAGCTGCAGTCAGACAGAGACACCAAGCCCTGACCATTCAAGAATACTTGATGTTCTTTAAAAAGCAGCAGATTTAAACTACTTCTAGTTTTGAACCATTTTAATTCCCAACCATTGTTTGATAAACCTTCAACAGGTATTGAACAAATAACTCAAAACCAGCAATCATTTTCAGATTAATCTACTCAGCTCATATTTAAAGGTCCCATATTGTGCAAAAATCACTTTGAGTCTTTCAGTGAAATTTGTGGGTCTTTGGCTTTCCTCCCAGCCCACAAAATGTGATATTTAATGACAAAACCTGTACTTAGTAGTGCTTGTGAATGTAAAATCCTGACCTAAAACGAGCTGTTAGGATTTTGGGGTTTTGCTGTTGCTGAAGAGCCATCACTGCTCTGTTTTTGGCTCCAAACGGCCACGTAGTTCCATGCACAAGCTTCCCATCTCGGAAGAAGACAAGACTAAGTGGCTAGAGTTTATTGATTAGGGAAATGTAGCAGCTACACTCAGTAAAACTGTGCATGTGTGTGCTTTTCCAACTTTGGACAGTACAACAGAGGGCTAGCGAATAGACTGGTCCTGAATCCAAGCGCATTATCAATCATCTGCCAACAAAACTGGGACCCTGGAAATGTGAGTATTTTATATGCTGTGTGCTGTGGAGCAGATGTAAGAGCTTTTCTTCAGTGTCCCCCCTGTCTCTGTGTTAGCTTCAGGATGCTAACTGTAGCTGTGGTTAGCCTGTTGTTACAGCCTTTAATGTTACAGTAAACGAGCGTCGCTGTTTTCTAAACATTGTGCACTCGGAGCTCGGTAGTCATGGTTACATGGCTCTGCTCTCAGTGACACGGAAGAGTGGAACAGTATCAGTGGTGGTTTATTTACTGGTTCTGAACAGGGACTATGAGAGTCTGGAAACAATGCTGCTGTGCTTGATTTATTGGCTTTTTGGACCAAAATAT
This sequence comes from Halichoeres trimaculatus, assembly GCF_033239565.1. NCBI lineage: Eukaryota > Metazoa > Chordata > Actinopteri > Labriformes > Labridae > Halichoeres > Halichoeres trimaculatus. The sequence goes on from NW_027437192.1 coordinate 23,908,486, forward strand.
GTTACTACCATTTCATGAAAACATCAATGATCCATATTAAACTGCAGAAAAGAAGCATGATATGGGACCTTCAAAACAATTTGGTAAAGCTATGGTAGAAAATGCTCTGTCAGAAAACACTGCAGTTCATTCATTTGGCCACTCTAGCACATCTAGCTGCACTGAGATCTAACAAAATCAAAATGCAGCACCGCACATCTGCTGCTAAAAGAAGGTTGTTGGTCACTCTGTGGAGGGCAGACTCAGTGCAAGTTCTTTAAAACAGATTAGAATTCCTTAAAGACAGTGCTTTGACTCACAACAGACTATAATTAGGCTGATACATCTTCTAAAGTCTTTGGTAAAGAATGTCAGTTTGGAGATCAGTCCACACTGAGCAAGGAGCAAGAGGTCAGGCTTTCCATGCTGATTATCAGACAGAGTTAGCCAGTGAATCTTCTATTCTGAAAGGCTCCGCAAGACCTTTGGATCTCAAATATGAGAGTAAAAAAGCTGCTCTTGCATCCTTCCATGCTGCTTTCTGATATCAAACCATATTGAACTGTTGGATATTTGGCCACAGCTGGGATATTTCCTGCTTAAAGTGCTATAAAAAGCCTGCAATAAGAACATGGATAAAATATATGTAATATTTATGGAAGTAAGAGTCTGTGTAGAAACTTTAGATTTGCTGTGAAGTTCACCTGAAAGCTGAAAAACTTTGTTGTGATGAAGTAAAGCTATGAGCTCCAGTTTGGCAGACGACAGGTGACAGTTGAGTCCACCCTGGGTGCTTTCTTTAGCAAAGAGCCAACCCCTCCGTCCATCTGTCCATCCGTCCTTCTCTTTCAACTGCTCTCCTCTTCCCACCATTACCCCTGCCACACTGCCGATCCACTCTTCGCCCATCTTCTACAGCCTGTGGAACTAGTGAGTGACAAAAAAGAGAAAATACAGGATTTGACACAGCCAAAATCTCTCCACCTGAGAGGCAATAATTCTATTTCTCTCTTCTAAGTTCACCCAGACGCCCCCCACACTCACACCTCCATCCCCTCCCTCCACACGCCTGCATTATCCTAAGCCAAAGCATCCGAGGTGTGTAACGTAAGCCTCTGCAGTGCGCCTCATGTTTCATAAAAAGATAAGGGCCACTAAAAATACCCTTAGTGTGTGGAGAGATAGGCGAGCATTAGGAGAGGTATCTACGGCGAACAGCCAGGAAGGCACTGGCTGCTTTAATTCCAACCACAGACATCTAAGAAAAGGAAAGAGAGATCCCACACAGTCAGGCAAAGATACTATTTTATACAGAGACAGATTGAAAAATATTCACAGTTAAAGAGCTCTGTGTGTATGCTGTTTTAATATTAATCTGCTTCTAAAGCAAGTAATAGAAACATAATGCAACCAAAGAATAAGGCCCTATTAGTTCATCAAGACATGACAAGAGTGTCTCTATCCATCTTCCTAAAAAAAACTAAAATAGTAATCTACAATTGTTTTTTCTTCAGTCCCAAGAATGAATTCCATCAAAGACAAATACAGGATATTTGTTTCATATTGGCTTTGTCTGTGAAAGGTTGGCTTGCTTTCGATACATCAAACCACACTGGGCAGTAAGAAACCTATTAATTAGTTGTCTAAATTAAAAATGTGTTACCACTGGGCTCCGACCATAACGACTTGTTGCAAATGGAGCCTACAACCCTTCAAACCAGTGAAACATGCTGCCTAGCTCGCTACATTGCTAGCATCCAAGCACAATTTTCCAATAAGATAAAAAGTTTACAAACTTGTGTCATTTCATCCTTTGAAAGTCAGCACAGTGTACTAAATATGAACCTCAGCCCAGTTTGTGTTAAATCAAGTCAATAGTCAACGTAGGATCAGCTGCGTACAGAAAGTTGTTCTGTCCTGATCATCTCGCTGTTGTTTAACAACCACTGACTGTAAAGATTTGTCTTTAAACAAAATTAAAAAAGGCTGTTTCTTCTGTGTGCTGTTCCATTATGTGGCATCACAACTCTCTGGAGAAAGCCTTTCAAATTTGCCAGAAAGAAATAGTTGCTCTTCTTTCAAATGGTCTGACTTACTTTAGTAGATGATGAAGAGACATCACAGTTAATTCTGGTCTTCTCTATAACTAGTCAAAAACTCATCCCAAGCTCAGTAATCACCATGTGCAAACTTGACTTTCTCTGTTTAATCATCATTTAACTTATCTCATAAGGTAAATGATTGTGTTTGGCCCAGCCTGCTCAGCTTAAGTTCTGTATAGGTGGGAATCAGACACATCTTGATAAGCCCAAGCATTCAGGCTGGGGTTGAACCATTTCTTTTTTTGTTAGAAGAATTGATTGAATTGATGCAATATGAAGCTGTTCAGTGACTGAATTTACGAAGAATGTGAGAAAATATTTGCAATTTGATTTGATCGGGCAAAAAAAGGTCTCCCTCGATACTTCATTTAAATATCCCCTCAGGCTATCTCTTTAGATCCAAAATATAAAAAAAAATATTAATAAATAAAAAGAATAGATTAAGGTGATGATATGTTACCATCCACAGGAACAGCAGTGCATGATTTGTTAAAGATTTGGGCCCGTTTACACGACATCCTTTCATTTAAAAATGCTAAAAAGCAGTGAAAAAAATCTGCATTTACACAGAAACACTGAGGGACTGAAAATGCTGTAGTAAGCATGCCAGGCCCAAAGGGGGTGCTATAACTGTCTTGTCCAGAAGTGGCTTTTGGGAGATTCCCGCCGAAGTAGAGTTGAGCCGATCATCTGGTGTATTTGGGAATTCTAAGTGCAAAAGTGGAGCAACAGATGCACATTTTGTTGAAAGCCAGTTAGAAGATTCAGCAGATTGAGCAGCACAAGCACAACAAGGTAGACCACGAAGATTGTAACAATGGTACTGTTGTACTGTCGTATGCGCTTGCACAAAGTGGAGTGTGACGTCAGCTTTTCCACTAAAAACGCTGGCTTACTGTTTACGGTGTTGGCAGTGTTTCAGAAAAATCCCACTCTAGAGGCTGTTTTTCAAAAGTTTGCATTCACGTTAATGAGTGATGACAACTTAAAATTTCAAGAATTTATTTTAGCCCAGGTAAGTTAAGAGACTAGCTGGTAAGTTTTGTCTTGCAGCTCCTCAAAGCCTTAATGTGGAAAGATTCAGCCCAATGCAGTGAAGCTTCCTCAAAGTTCCTGACAGTGGCTTGACCCTCGTAATTTACAGCAGCTCTCAATAGTTAAGAGAAGCTGAAGTATATCTTCAAAAGTTTCCTTTTCATAGCAAAAGCCCCGAATTTATAGGTTGACTGATGTCTAACATGCAGGAAACTTCTTGATCTTGTTCTGATTCTGTTTTATCTTTGACCCTCCCTTTTCGCCCTTTCCTCTCTTAAATTTGCTCCTCGTTGTTTTTTAGCCCCTTCACTTCCTCTCTTCATCTCTACATCATATCTTCAAGTCGCTTCCTTTGTCAGACAATTACAACTCCTTTTGTACCTTTCATCTTCCCTCCTAACTTATTCTGTTTCAACCTTAATTTCATATTCTACTTGTGCTTCTTATTCTACTCTCCCTGTTGCTACCTTTTTCCAATTTTTCTCCATAACTGATCTCTACCTGAGTTATCTCAGTTTTATTTTTCCACTTCTCATTGATCTTTCAGTTTCAGTTTCCAGCAAATTGTGTTACTGCCAATCAGCTTTTACATTCACTTCTTCCTCAGGCTAACCCCTCTTACTACCTGTTTTTTCCTCTTGGGTCATCATTACTATCTTTGCTCACGTTTGTCTCATGTTTTCTATGCTGTCTGTCTGTTGGAGGTCTACTCCGTCATTATATGTTGTGATGTATCTGACAATGTAAGTAAAAGAAAGATGCGTCTGATTTGTGCCCTTGTGCCCTTCCATGCCCACTTGGTCTTTTGTTTCCACTCATTACTTCTCATTCCATTCACTCTCTTTTGTGTATTTTTCTGTTGTTACTAACTGATTGTCCAGTGTTTCCACAGATACAGATATTTTTTTTTTCCTCCAGGTCACACCAGGTCAAAGCTTGAAAGCAAACAGATGCCTGCGTTTCTCAACTGAATCCCATTAAATAATACACAACACCATGAAGCTGTTGCATTCTTGTGATGTTAAACATTTTCTTTCACATCTGTTTGTGCTGTTTTCACAGATAAAAGTAACGACTGATAAAATGTTTTTTTTTTTTTTTTCATTTTCTAAGAAATTAAAAAAAAAAAAAAATCAAGAGCGAGGAATTACGCTTGGATGTTTTGCCATTCAATCTGATTCTCCACCGTTTGCATTTCCATCAAGCTAAAGTAAGTGTTGAGTCATCGCTTCCTCTTCATCTCAGTTGGTTACGGATGGAAAAAGATTAGTGTGGATACACTCAACCAGCCTGCCTCACCAGTCCAGCACTTCATCTCTCAGTGTGATTAAACGGAAGACATTCACACACGATTTGTTAATTCATCAAAGGGGTACCTTGTGGGATACGGAGGTTGTATTAATCACATTTTGGGCAAAATTGTGTTGGCTTGCATAACGCTGAAACAGCCCTGTATTACAGATTAGCCTTCTGGTGAAGGTGCCTCACCAGAAGCTCATTGCATTAATATATTGCCCACATGTGGAAATCATTTTTACTGGGATGAGGTTGAGGGGGCTAGTTTGGCTGGACCAAAAAAATGAGGGGACAGAACTTAAATTGTTGCTCTAATTGAAAACAGCACAACAAAGCTGTCTATAATACTGAACCATTAGCCTACTATAAAAAGCTGTTTAAGCTGAACTTGTGATTCATAGTTTACGCTTATAAGTTTTCCACACTTATCAGTGTTATGTGTCATCATGTGTGCATCAATGCATAGTATAGAGCAGGGGTGCCCAAATTCTTTCAGTGAAGGGCCAATAATGAACCAGGGTGGTAGGTCGCAGGCTAAAACTAAGCATTCATATTGCAGTGCATGATATTAAGTGAAAACACTTGTCTTAACTGTGTTTCACAGCATGAAATTACTGAACATCCATATGGTACAAATACTAGGCCTGTGTCTTAAAAACATTTAGTGGAATATAACCTGAACAACATGGGTCACAACCTGTTCCTGTGCACCAAAATAGTGTATGTTCCATCCTTTTAAAGTAAGGAATAGTAATAAAACTGGACACCTGCTTTGATTTTTTTTTTGTCCCTATAAATGACTACTGTATTTACATTTATTTACAGACTATTCTCTTTTCAAACAGTGAGTTTCTGCCTACATTTAGGCAAACTGCTGTAGAATCAATTTCTGTAAAAAAGTACTCATGTTCAAGTATTTGTAAACTTTCTCTTGTCAGAGTGCCACTGTCTCATGTGGTCCATCCCAGCCTTGACCTTGCATCAGGAGAGGAAGTTGATACAGCCCGGGAGCCCCAAACTGGACAGCCCCGGTATGCACATGACTGTGGCTGAGTGGTAAAAAAAGAGGGAGATGAATGGCAGCATACTGTCTAAACTAACAGTATCAAAAATGGGGAAGAGCTGTTGTGCGATTGATTGAAAGAAACAGGTTTGAAACAGAGCTATCTTTTGACAGGCTACAGCAAGACAAAGAAAAGAGAGACAAATTGATCGCTGTTCCTCAGGTAGCATAGCTATATTTGGGGTTCCCATTTCGTGTTAGTTAACATTAGTTTATAATGTATGTTAAGGTAAAATCATACAGTAGATTATAAAAGCTCAGCTATTTTATAGCTGAAACATTTTTGTCTTCATTTGTGTGATTATGAACCTTGTGCTCAACATTATTTATACAGTAAGTTAAACTTAGGCTAACCCAGTTTTCCAAATAATGGGGAACTCCAGCACGAGCAGTTGTACCTGTGTTGTATAAAGTATTTGATATTAACTACATTTAAATACCAAAAGTAAAAATTGATAATATGGATATTCACTTGGTCAATACACTGTATACTGTAAATTGAATCATACAGAGGCTTTTGTAGCGTATAGGCTTTGCATTGCATGTTTTTCCGGTGTTGAAATTAGGTACATATAAATGTCAGGATACAATTTCTGGCCGCATGTTGATGTTAGTGGACCACTTGTTCTTTGATAGCTTTTGCGGATCGTCACGTCCAACTGTCCTTAATTTCATATCATATTCCACATTTTCCCTTGTCTCGCTGTGTTTACTGCCACACTCCGCAATGTTAAGGCTTGTTTTGCCACTCCATCTAACTGAGAGGGGGCGTAACCTGGAGGGGAAGTGACATAAATACATACTAAGGGTGACTGTTAAGGGACCACTGCCTTACCTTTCAGTAGAATGGGTCTGCATTACTGGGGTTTTGGTGAGGAGACCAGGACCAGGTCTTCTCCTTGTCTTTCAAGGACTTAAGCTGTGCTCCAAGTCCCAAGGGCCAGCACAGGGAACATTCGTGGTGGGCAGGGGTTTGAAGTGTAACTACATTTCCCATCCTACTCGATTTTACTTACTTGATTTCCCTCGAGCTAAGGAGGAGGAGGTGAGGACGACGTGCTGGTTCTCGGATGTGAGCTGGGAGGTGACGACGTGGACCTGTCCTTCCATCCATCGTTGGTGGGAACGTGGGATCTAGCCCCGGGGGATGGACGAGCTTGCCGTGCTAACCCAGCGGCATCGTGCTGTTCACAGACGTGGTCCGACGGAGCTGACATTGGACGCCGGTGCCACATTGGAGGAGCTTCGCCTGCTGTGAGCAGACAGGATCCAGGAGACAGAGACTGAACAGACTGCTGGGGAGGCTCAGTCCTGGACCCTGTGGAGGTGGAGACTGGCTGGGCTGGAGAGTGGTGGACGGGATGTCGTCATCTAATTTCTTATGGACATTTTTGCACTTTCTATACTCTTTCTTACTTTTGTTTTCTTAAATGCTGCGGTGACTCCTGAATTTCCCCTCGGGGATAAATTAAGTATTTTCTATTCTATTCTATTCTATTCTATTCTATTCTATTCTATTCTACTCCTCATCTGGCCCTGCTCATTAGCATCCACAATTGAACAGCACAAAAATAGAAATATGAAATAAAATTATATAGTAATACTAATTATCAAATCTATCTGCAAATTGCACAGAAATTCAACTTTGTCTGACACAAAATCCTCAGAAGGAATTTAATCCATAGAGCATTTTACAATTATGACCATTTCACATTCTATTTCCTCCAACCATAGACTACAGATTCAGTCTCTTATAAGTTGACCCAACAGCTTAAATGTTGTTTTCATGCCAAAGGCATATACAGTCATTTTTTTTTTGCACATATTTAAACTCCAGAATTTTTTATGTTTACTCTGTTAATTTGTGCAAAACAACTTTTTTCATTTTAATTAATTTTAATTAATTCAAAGTCCACAAAGATGCAAATCTAGCATGAGGATTGCCACGGTGTAGGGTGAAGCCACTGCTAACTAGGGTTGAACTAACTTCACATACAACAAAAAATACTACTGCCCTGTTTGTTCGAACATTGATGGGGGATGTGATAATTGTGGTAATCAGAACAATTGTCTTTGCATTGACCTGAAAATAATCTGACACATTGGATCCAGGGTTTATTGTCCACAGAACACACTAAAGAAATCATCCAAGAGGGCTAAATGCATTCTCATCTGTCAAAATCATGAACTTCTTCCCTCATATCCACCCCTGATATTACTCAAGTTATGAGTTCTGAAAGGAGAAAGAATCAAAGAGAGAGTATCTGTCTGTGGAGATGAAACCTACCTGGAGAATATGGATGATGAAATTAGAGAATCAACCAAAGATCTATGTGTATGAGTGGGAAAATAAATCCAAATAACATTACACAAAGTCAGAGATTGAAAAAAATGCTGATATGTGAACTTCTGTTTTAACAAACTATCTGACAGGAGTTCGCTCTTTTCGTTGCAATCAAGTGCAGAAAGCAGGCTTGCCTAAAAATACTGTTTAAGGCTTTTTTTTAATTCCCACAGAGGAGTTGGAGGTGGATTTTTTTGTTGGCTATCTTGTTATCCTCTCCTTTGTCATCTAATTTGTCTCATAACTACAGGGTTTTAGAACTGTCATTAGAAGGTAAATCCCTCTGGCTCAACTTACGATGTAAGTAGTAAAGCTCCAGCATCCAGGGCTTGATAAATGGACACTCAGCACTGGTTATTATGATTAATGGGAATTTCACAGTGGTAACAGTGCCAGGTGAGGGAAGAAAAAAACAGAAAGAAACTCCTCCAAAAAGTGCTGCCAATGGCAAATTGGAAACGGATGCCTGTAGGGCTGGTTGACATTCACGGTATTGGCTTTTATTGGATTGCAAGACTTGCTTGAACTTAGGCCAGTGTGTATGGGAGGCAGTTTGACAAAACATGAGCCTCTTCCAAAATAAAAGTTAGAGAGAGTTCCAATATTCTCAAAGCCTGCTGGGAAGAGAGGGTCAATAAACAGATCAGGCGTTACCATGGTAAGCAGAGAGGAGTTAAGGTCCTTGGCCATGTAGTCAGCAGAGAGGCTGCTGGGCCTTGTGCTGTGGACACACAGCCAGCAAATACATTACAGGGCCCAAATTATCATTACTGGAATATATGAGAGTGATATGTAGTGAGCTACTCTGGGTGTCTGATCAATGGGTGACATCAAGCAGGGCAGGGAGAGGGTGAAGGGATGAGCTTCAGAGAGAGGAGAGATGCCAGGGCGAGGAAGGTACTGTATAGGGCAATTTAATCTTAACCATCTCAGCTGGATAATAAGAGAGGAGCCAGGGAATATAAATAGTGAGCCAGAGACTAATGGAACTCATTTTAGGGGAGTATTTAACCTATTTCAGGGAGAATCCAAGGTAATCAATTAGAAGTGCTTTTAGCCCAGGCCTCAACTTTAATTACTCTCCAAATGTGATTATTCTCTGACATGCCACCTCAGTCCTAGAAATAGATATTATATTAGCTACATGGAAATGTTGGCTCTGGTAGGTCAGAACCAGGGAGACGACCCAAAGCAGAGGAAAGCTGTGGTGTCTACATTTCATCAATGTTGGTACAACTTTGCAAATATACAACATGCACTCGAAAAAAAAAAATGTTGTCTTATCAAGTGTTTTTGTCTTATTTTCAGTAGAAAATGCCTTTTAAGACTTAATATGAGCCACATTCACCTGAACAGTCCAGAAAAATGTCTTATTTCAAGTTGTTTATAGAAAAAAATTAGGCCTGAATTGCTTGTAACAAGTAAAACAAAATCTGCCAATTGAGCAAGAGAAAAGTTACTTTTACTGAGACTTTATTCAGGTTTTAAGCAGATTTTTTTCCCTCTTTTTTTCTTTTTTAACTTGTCACAAGCAATTCAGTCTTGATTTTTATCTTTGGGTCACTTGAAACAAGGCTTTTTTCTGGACTGACCAATTGAATGTGGCTCATATCAAGTATAGTAAGACATTTTTTTTGAAAAGACAAAAACTTTTGATAAGATTATCGTTTTTATTCAGTGTACATATGTGTAACGTCTTGAATTCATATTTTCCCCACCTTTACAAGATATGTTTTCTATGTCCAGCTTCTAAGTTCTTAACTCCAGTACTTGAGTCTAAGTACTCATGATACTCATGGTCAAATCTTGCTCTACAAGTTAAATTTGCTTGGTCAAAATTTTACTCAAGTTAAAATACTTAAGTACATACTTCTGAAAATTCTTCCTACAATTTTGAGTGGGAACAAAAGTAACATCAAATAATGTTGACATTTGAAGCATGTAGATTTATTACTGTTACTTGAGGATTCTACAGGCACAGTTCATATCACCTCTGCTTTATGTTTAACTGTTGGTGACTCACAGCAGAGAAGTGAGTCACCAACAGGGTCAGTGTGCACGCACAGCACTTACACACAAACTGAGTCCGCTGTGCATGAAACCAAGAGTCACACGCCACAGTGGGGAAAAATTATGGACATACATCAAAACCCCCTTTTTTGGATAAATCATGACATGTGACCTACCCAAACTACCTTTCCCCCACCTCAAACATCAAGCCTGGATGTGGCCATGGCTGCTCTGGTTTCTCAGCTTGAGTTTCTCATGCAATCGCCAAGTTTTGTTCGAATAAAGGCGGGAGTGCATGCTACACAGATCAAGGATGATATATTTCCAAATCCATCCCAGGTGCGAGCAACTGTGATTGGATCCCTTCTACGACAAACACAGCGTTTGGCCAAATGTGTTTAGAAAAATAAATAAATAAAATAAAACACTAACAGCTGACTATAAAGATATGGTGAGCCTAAAAGGAGCAGGACATGATAAGCTTCCTAGAATTATAGTGGAGTCGATGGTACAATGTTTGTCTTCAAAATTTAGTGGAGCGAAAATTGTGAGTTTCCAAACAAGAAATCCTCAAGTGAAGTACAGATGGTCAAAAACTGTTCTTAAACTCATTATGAAAGTATATGTACTCCATTACAGTCCACCACTGGCGACAGCCAATTCTATTTTGTAATAAGAGATGTTATATTGTATGGTGTATGTTGTAGGTCTGCTTGTAAAACGTCCACAGTCCAGCAAGTATGTTTTAAATACTGTAGTGGCAGATCCTTCCAGTGTTTAAAAAGCTACATGAATGAGAGGAGCCTTAGCTGCTGTCCTGATGTGTCCACTTAAAAAAAAAAAGATACTCACAAATGTGGTCCATGTGTAGCCAAGTGAATATTTATTTTATTTTGAAATACTTTGTAATTTTATTTTGTGAACTTCTTCAAAACTTTAATTTAAACTCTGCACATTTTTTTAGTGAAGAGAGTATTTTTATGCACCACGACCTTATATATGTATTCTAATGTAATGTAAATATGTTTTTTGTGTTCCTTTTGTTGTTGCATTGGGGGTCTGTTTTTAGTGTAACACCCACTCACACAAACGTGACGTAGCTGCACTTTCGCGGCAAAAGTTGTGCAGCTACTGATCTGGTAAGACGTCTATTAACATCCTCCTCCCTTTTGTTAAGCTAACTCGGTCAAAAAACGTTTTAATCTGCCCAAAACCGTTTCTAATGAGTGTTGTAGCTTTCCTCATCTCATCAGTGTGTTTGGTGAATAAAACTTGTCGCTAAAAACAGTCGTTAAACGTCGCAATCACGTCGGAGATTGACAACGGGTCTGTGTGTCCTTTGATCTGCAGCAGGAGAGGGAGGGAGACTCCGCCATTGTGTGCGTGTGTGCGACTTTCCCCTGTGCTCCTTTCAGGTATGTTTAAACTGTGGTTTGTTGCTCTATGTATTGAAAACGAAAAGTTGAAGTGTTATTGATGGATAAAAAAGACAGATATGTTTTTATGTTGTTATGTTTTTGTAAAGATGCACTGTTACACTAAAAAAAAAAGTTGTGCAGCTACTGATCTGCAGGAGAGGGAGGGAGACTCTGCCATTGTGTGCGTGTGTGTGACTTTCCCCTGTGCTCCTTTCAGGAATAAATGATAAAGAAATCCTGTCAACTGTGTGAGTGACTTCTGTGCTGCTAAACAATCATCTTAAGTCTGCTACACATGGTCCATTTTTTGACAGCTTTTTCATAGTCTGTTTCTTTAGAAATCTCATTAAGTCCAACTCAACAAAAACTCAAAAAACCCAACTATTTTTTCATTAGTAAATTTGCTGTGTAGAAATCAATTTGAAATGGGCTCTACAAATGCCTTGGGCGTCTTTGACTTGTTGGACACATTGACAATCCATCCCATGAAACTCATCCTGTGATTAAACCAGATATCAGTTGATACCGTCTGTCGAGGACACCAATGTCTTCACCCAGCTTCTCCAAAACAGTTTCCTTAACTTTCTTTACCAACACTGGTATGTACTTCTCTATTGTTTCTCAGATTGTTCTTCTTGTGACTTGTTTGTTCTTGTTCCAAACAATCTCAAGAAAATGTTGAAAGTGGCAATTTTCCAAAAGTGACAGTGGCAGACAGCACCCAATTATTAAATCTTTGACAGTGGCATCAAGGATGGCTTGCTGCCTTGAAAAATGGAGACTATGGATCTGCACTTTTTGGGAAAACAATGCTATAGTCAGCTGTGAGTCTGTCTGCTGTCCTGCCTTGTACTTCAAGAACCTCAAACAAATGGGAAAGAAAATGTTTCAAGCACATAATCATCCAGAGAAGAGCTCAAAATTATGTTTTTAGTTACGTAAAGAGATTAGAGATGTCGCTTGATGTGCAGTTTCGAGGTTGATGTCATTATTTGGAGGGAAAAGGCAAATGCAGCAAGCCTATTTATGTTTTAACCTTTTTAATGTCCAGAAAGCTGTGTGGAAGCAGGATTTCTTTTGCAGAGTATTTGCCTGTAAGGTAATGAAGTAAACATGAGCAAAGCACCCAGAGAGGGAAATGCTGTGACTTCCCTTCAGCTAATAAAAGTTTTGCCTTCAGGTGAATAGTGTCATCAGCACACATTCACAATCCCTGAACTCACAGCAATAGTGTTAAACAGACCTCTCCCTCTGGTTAACTGACTTCTTTATGCTGTATTGTGAAGTGCTTAAGAACAGGACTACAATAAATAAATAAAAACATGTATTATCATTAATTATTTTTCATATGTACTGGCAGGCTTGACATGGCAGCTGATGTGTGGGTGCTGCAAATACCTCTAATCCTCTCCCCGAGTGTCAGAAGCCTGCTGAAATCTCAGCCTACAGGTGTTTAGTCAATAAGTGCTCACAGTCCCCAAGACACCGAGGAGGTCTGCTGCAGCCACAGTGCCAGTCTAGTGGAAGGCCTGTTTGTTTGACAGTCAACCCAACACTAATCCACTGCTCTGAATCCCTCTCAGAAGGGGAGAGGGATTGGAAAGGCTGGAGGGCGTACTTCGAAAAATATACAAGTCTACACTTAAATCTAGTCCCAGTGAGACCGTGTGTGATGTTATTGTTCACAGAAACACATGTACTGAAGTAGAAATTCCCCCACCTAAGTATATGGACCTGCACACATCAATTATGCAACAACATGTAGTGCACATATTAAAATAAGTTATAATATCTTGACGCTCACTGAATGAATGAGAACAGGAGAGCAGAGCTGGAGCTTTCATTCTGAGCCCATAGCTTTGTAAAGCTCCATGTCATCTGTCACATCTGATAATTGCAACCGCAGAATCTGTACTCCTGGCCAGCTTTTCATGCAATTTAAATCTTTCATACGAGCCCAGCAGGGGAATATGCAATTGTGATGATTGGCGGACATGAGTGTCCACCATACTACAAGCAATGATTATGCCATTCAGAAGAAGAAATCAAACTAAAAGGCACAGTTCTTAAGATCCAATTAAGAAAATGAAAATCACTGAGGAAGTAGAGATGAGAGTGGAAAGAAAGCCTGTTTTAACACGACACACTATTAAAGAAATGTTCTCGTCAAACAGCTCTTCAAGCATGTTTCAGTCAAATGAGTCTACATGTCGTCAATGAAACACCAACATTAGCTCTGCACAGCACATGTCAAAATGAGCCAAGACACTCAGCCAGCATACACAACATGTTCACGTACAGAAGAGGTTTTCATTTAATTCAGTGCTCCAAATTTGTACATGGTTAAAAATACACTGAAGTATACTTCAAGAAATGAGATGTGGAAGACAAACACGTTTTTTTTTTCTTTGGCATTGTTGGTCACTAGTGCTTTGAACCATGAGCAAGAATTTATGAAACTATGGCATGACCTTAATGGTAATTTGGGTTTCAAACCTTTGTGCCTACACAGCTTGACCATCAGCTTGCCTGAATTTCCTAAAATACAGGCACAAACCACTGTTTTTGTTTTTTGTTTTTAATTCAGCTGCTAAGCTCTTACAGTAGCTATATTAATGTGAATCCCTTGTAAATGGGATGATTGCCTGGTCAGAAAAAAAAAGATGCTTCACTTAAACACTTCACTCAGAACAAACTAGTTGGACATGGCTCATTACGAAGGACGTTTCATTGTGCACTGCAAAAATGTGAAACCTTATCAAGTGTTTTTGTCTAATTTCAGTAGAAAATGTCTTTTTAGACTTAATATGAGCCTCATTCACCTGACTAGTCAAGAAAAAAATGTCTTTTTCAAGTTATTTAAAGACAGAAATTAGGTCTGAATTGCCTGTAACGAGTACAAAAAAATCTGCCAATTGAACAAGAGAAAAGTTACTTGTATTATGACTTTATTCCAATTTCAAGCAAATTTTCCAAGCACATTTTCTCTATTCCATTGGCTGATTTTTTTTCACTTGTTACAAGCAACCAGACCTCAATTTTATATTCAAATAATTTGAAACAAGACACCTTTTCTGGACTGATGAGTTGAATGTGGCTCATATTGAGTATAAAAAGACATTTATTTTTAATTTTTTTTTTACATAAAATAAGACAAAAACACTTGATAAGATTTCAGTTTTTTGCAGGGTAATAAAGAGGGGGTGTTTCATGTTGGTTGGTGTTCACATCACTAGCCATTTGATCCCGCTGTTTTTTCCTGGCTGGAGTGGAACCATTTTAATGATGCATTTGGCCAAAATGAACTATGACTATGTGGAAGGTCCAGATTGACATCAGTAGTACCAGGATCCACATACACACCAAGCCAAAAAAACACGAGTAAGTAAACATGTTAGCACCAAGCAGCAACCTCCAGTCTAAAGATATGAGACAATGTGGAAATACTAATCTGCTGTTTCTCCAGTGTCCGCTTGAAGCTGGCTCTGAAGGAAGTATCAGAAGTTACATATCAAAAACAAAAATGTTTTCACAGGAGATATAAAGAAATTTACTGCCTGGTACAAAAAAAACGTCCCCCTTCTGAATCCAATCTATTTTATGATTTCACTATCCCCACACACTGCATAGGGAGTTAATTTTTTTCTAACTTTTCTAACTGATCATGAGTTCGCCAAATCAGAGGCACAGCTCAGCTCTTGTGACTAACAGGTGCCCTATAGCTTTTGGTGTGGAGACTCAAAGCCCGCATCACTTCCAATATGGCCGTGCCAACTTATTTGCTTCAAAATTTGTGTCAGAAACAGAAGGGTGACATCGGGGAGACCACGTCCATTGTGGTTTACATCCTGGAACACAAACTTATTTTGGTCTGAAAACCTTATTTGCTTCGGCACATGATTGGCACATAATTCAGGGGGTGACGATATCAAGATCAGGAGGCACAGCCAAAGACTGCATAAAACATGGACGAGTTCCGCAACGTCACCTGTCTGTTCCTGAAACCATGAAATGAAACCAATCCATGGACTTAGCCACATTTGATATGATGCTGGCTGTGAGTTTTTCTTTAAGCAGCTACAGGGCGCCCGGCAGTCACATGACCTGAGCTGTGCCTCTGATTGAAAAATCAAACTATCCTAGTAACTTCTAAACCGCAGAGATAGAAAAAAATGTAGTCACCTTACAGTGCGAGCCAGTAGTGAAATTAGCGTTTTACACCCAAGACGTTTTTGGAACCAGGCTGTAAATATGCTTGTTGCCCCTTGGGCTTAGCTGGGTGTGTACCTGACAGGCGCGGGCACTCTGTAACTTGTAGTTAGGAAGCTCAAAGCCTGTCTCTGGACCCAAAATTTCTAATACATCTCCTGTCAGTGGTAGGCTTCAGAAAAATGGGCAACCTCACTTTGTGATATGGCCACATTTGGAAGTTTAGATAGGGCGCAGACTGTTCACAGGTCTAAAGACTTAGCTTGATGTTTTGTTTGAAGACATCAAAACTCTATTAACATAAGACAATTTTAGTTTTTTTTTGCATCTGGATGAGAAAATCAAAACTGTTCATTTGATTTTAAGGGTTTGAGTAGATATATTTAAAACTTCCCCAATTTGTACAGTCTTTCAAAATTAAGTTTAAATCTTACACAATAGCCCCAGGCAAGAAAGCAGTGACAGGGACCTCAGTGTTACGCTCTCCTTAAAAAACATCGACCACAAAAATAAACCCCCTCAGGGACAATTGAGTTTTGAAGATAAAGGGGTGTTAAAAGACGTTGGCTCGCACTATGTGAGTAAAACAGGATTAGTGCCTCATAAATATGCTGGGTCTTTTCAAGGGGTTCAAGGGTTGTTAAGTAAGAGTTTTAGACCTGATTTGTCTCCCAGGATAATAGTGAATCAAAAAAATCAATCTGTGATCAATGTTGCCAGATTTGGTTGAGCTATTTCCGCCCAATCACGTTCCAAAACCCGCCCACTTCCGCAAAAAAAAAAAACGCCCAATAGTGTTTTACACACGAAAACATTTGATATTTTAATAAACGTGGATTTAAATACATTTACAGTATTACACATTTAAGCCCAAATGGCAAGTTGTATTGTTACAGACAGTGCATGTCACAGAAAATGTGGAAAAAATGCACCTCCTGTATCCCAGTGCCAGGCCCAAGTTGAGCGTGCGGGCTTCTGCCTCAGGCTTCTGTGTCGGCGCACTATGCTAGTTTGTTGATGTGACGTCACGTTGTTATGGCAACATTGATAGCGACTGAATAACTCACTGCAAATAAATGTTTTTTTCAACTGAATATAATACAAGTGAATGCAGTATTCTAAATTTTGTATTTGTACTGTTTTTAAACCATAAAATAACAGTTTGTTGTGCTGTTTCCACAATATAAAAAAACGCCAGATGTTGGCAAAAGCAGCCCAAATATTATATGCCCGCCCAATGCATTTTTTCCCCGCTAGATGTAATCAAAAGTAGTCCAATTGGGCGGAAAACCGCCCAATCTGGCAACATTGTCTGTGATTGTTACATCAGTCTACACAGGTTTAATAGTCTCCTCCACTTTTAGGGATGCTGTTTGCCCCTTATTTAACCCCTCTGTCTCAACTGCCAAAGCCTCCAGCTTTGGGTCAACTCACTCCTCACCAACACGGCTCTTAAGACTGATTCAAGTGAACAACCATGGCGGCAGAGTCACAGCTCTACATCCCCCTCCCCATGGATGAGCATTGTGTGACTCAGAGATCACTCAGATGAATTATGTCCCTGTTGTCAGGGCCGTGCTGCCGGCCACGGGGCAGAAGCCTTTCATAAAGGCATGTCAAAATAGTTACAGAGTTCTCGCAATAAGACGTTAACAGTGAGAGGGGAGGGCCAAGATCATGTCAGCCTTGATATTGTGTCATGCATGGAAAAGGATTGTGCACTCACTCCAGGCGCTGAGAGGAGAGAGGCGAGAAGAATCACATTTTTGCATGCAATTGATACTGCATTTTGATTCTTAGAGAGCAAAATCTTGCTAGTTTGTCTGGATCTGGAGTAAAACATGCTGACTAGCTGTTCCCTGGCGACCTTGTATCTAGTTTCAACGTGTTTGTGCGACTGTGTGTGTGCGTACAGAGGGGGTGGTAATAAAGAAAGGGACGGGGGCTTCTATGGATGCTGCAGCTTAAGTTTAATTGCTTGTGGTGGCAGTCAAAGTCAATATGCTGGTCAATGGCCCGTGCATCCCGCAGGTTCATTTCCCCATAATTACTCTACATGTGCCAGGGCAATGCATAAGTCTGTCATCATTAAAATAATAAGAACGGGTTGGCCAAGAAGGAAGCCAAGGATGAATGGAGGAAGAAATGCAAAAGAAGTGAATGAATCAATAGTGCAGACGAGAAGGGGATAGCTTGGCTGAATAACGTGTTGGGCAGGCCCGTGGCTTCTAATGATATGCTGACAATCAAACACAACCACATGAATATACATAATATTCAACTGAATGTTGCTCATACAGCAAACTTTTTGAGTGAGCTTCGGATATGTGTTGAATTAAATGTTAAATAGCAGCAGGAAATGCAGTATGATGGTTTGACTGAAAGATGTTTTCAACAAGAACTGATGGCCAATTTCAACGCCTGCCAATGTCAGCTGTCAAAGGCTGTCTTAATTTAAAAAATACACATGGCAGAATCCAAAAGCACAGACTAACGGCCAACATAATTATGATGACTGGAACCTCAGTGCATCTGACAGCACATGCTGAACGACAAGGCCATGATGAGCGCTGCAGTATGAATAACAATTCGGCAAATGTATTTTTAATGCCACTGCCAAATGCATTTCTGCTTCGAGCAAGCTGAAAAACTTTCACTGGTGGGATAATGAAGAAGTTTGATCAGATTTGTCTTTTCAATTCAGACCTTCTAATTCAATTCATATTTTGGACCAAAATACTCAGATGGAAAGTCAGTTATTGACAGAATCGTAATAAGCCTTCCCAAAGCAACAGCCCAGCTCATTACAGTCCCCCTGAACTCGCTGGATTGCAGCGTAATGCCGGAACAATTACTCGACGTGTGTGTCTGCACTTGTGCACATCTGTGCGCATGAGGAGCTGTGCGTCCTCCGTGGCGTAGCCATGTGTTCTACAGTTGCTGAGTGTAATCCTCGGCCTTTACCAGCTGCCCGCGGGTCTTTCAAAATCGTCTCGCTGGAATTAAAAACAGGTGGACACAGTTTGATTAGCTTGTTAAAACACACCTGCTACTGAAGGGCGAGGCGTCATGCACACATACACACATTTACACACACTACACACTCTTTCACACAGGCAACAGAAACTTATTGGGGTCTGTGGAGCTGAGATAATTATTACGGGGAGAAATATTGGTGGTGTTATAGTTTTTCAAAGAATAAGACCGCAATGCTGAGCTCACTAATACTCGTGGGTGACAATTATATCAAAACAAAGACAATGAGCAGGGGAATTTTCAACACTCATTTCTGCTGGATTTGGCTGTAAAATTGTCAAAGCTCATTTTCTTCTTTTTTTTAAAATATGTATTTCTTTTTATCGTCACCTCCTATGATCTGTTGCGGCTCGTTTAAATCTCTGCAAAATAAATGGCAGGTTGCACTGACATTCATAGCAAATGTTGTGTTTAGCAGCGTATAAAGTGAGGAAGCCAGAGTGAAAACTGTTTCATATTGGAGCAAAGCAGCATCAGTGTTGTATCACTGACAGTGAATGTCAGGCTTTTAATGTTTGGTGATGTTTAACACCTTTGTTGCGCCTCTATCATAAATTCTGTAAGGCGTATTTATAATAGAGATCTACCCTCCAGCTTTGTGTTTGTTGTCGTTAATATTCTTATCATGGCTTGAGGCCGTTCTGTACGTACGCTTAGTTTGTGACGTTAAACTCACATGAGCTGACATTCCTCATATAACCCAGGGGAGGAGTTGAAAACTTTGGATGTAAATTGTGCAGACTTCTCACCTAATGCAGACACCACTTTGCACAACTGTGGCACTCCAATTCATTAATTAAACTAATAGATGGTCTAATGATTCAGCGAGTATCTTTAAGTTTTATGGCATGCTGTGATTTTCCCTCTGGCTGCTTTTAAAAGGCACGAGAAACATTCTCTGCAAAAGTCTTTTATGGTATGCCAGCAGGTTAACAGCGATTTGAAAGCCCATTGAGTCACTGTTATGTTTAAAGGCTCTCAAACATGAAGCGTTTTATTCCTGTGTCAGCCTTTACCTCACTGACCAGCATGTAAATGTCTTCTTGTGTGTGTGTATGTGGCTGTGAATGGGCACAGCATAGCTTATACAGTATTCACAGTAATTTCGCGCCATCACCAATGAGACAAGGGCAATTGAACACCGGTACTTCATGTTTTAAACGCTCATTTATGCAACAAATGTACCTCCAGAAGATAATAAGACACCATAATAGATTTTTATGAAAATGCATTACATGGGAGTGAAGCTAGACCATGGATACACTTTTGCCTCCTCATCATCTCACCCTTCAACAAATCTCTTACAAGCAGCTATGCTCTGGGTCCATAAAGCTTCTCTGAATGAATATTTAATGTGCAAGTCATGTAATGCAAATTCTACTTTGTTTTATTTTCCCTGTATCCCGTCGATCACTGCGTGAGGATAGACCTCAGTTAGAGCTGTGTCGGCATTGAAATGCTTCACAGACACAAACTTGACTTCAGCAGCAAAGAGCAGATACGGGTTTTATGCATGGTTTAGCATTGAGTGGAAGGGTTGGATGTAAATGCAGACTACATCTATTAATCATTATAGAAATGCTATCTAAATCCAGATGAGATGTTTTCTTTTAATGTGAGGATTGTCAGTCTTCTAGATCAGGGGAAAATCAACGGGAAAAGGAAAAAGCCACGTAAACACTTTACCCTTCACCTAGAATCTATGCATAGCATGTTGGCAAACCCCACGCCTAAACAGAAGCCTATTTTTGAAGCCTATTTTTGAAGCCTGTCTTGAATTTTACCAAAACATAAGAACTTGTCAAAAGCAAACTGGAGCTGACTAATCCCTGTGATAAGCAGCAAGTCTTTCAGTTGTCTTATCTTGCAGATACTTTAGTGTCATCAACTGCTGCTCAACTCATTTATTAGGAACAGCTCCAGAATTTTTTTTTTTTCTGTGCACTACAAAGAATGAAATGAAGTGGGAACTGGCAATAAGTTTGTTATAAAAAACACTCCAGTGCTCTCATTTTACAAGTGCTCTTTAAATTATTGTTACTCTACAGCCATTTGGGGTAGCGAGAAAATTCAAACAGCTCATTATAAAAGAAAATGTGAGCTTTCAGGCTTGGTTTTAGACTCTTTTGAAGAAGCTGTGAGGCGTTTCTGAGTGGTCTTGAAAAAGTCTCCCTTATAGATATATGCCTGATTGTAATCCACAATTTAAAATTAGATTATCAGCATCAATATATACATAGAGGGATTTTTCGTTATCAACAATTTACTATTATATCAGTCCAGCCATGAATAAATAAAACATTCTTGCTAGCCTATCTTTGTATTTTGAGAGAAGTGGGTTTATGAGGAATGATATGGAATGACATGATTTGGGTCACTGTCACAAAGGCTGAAATGTATCTGTGTAGGCACATTCTAGTCATTAAGATAACCAAATTTGATTATGAAAATATTGATATGTTACTTTAAGCAGTATTATACCTGACAGATTAAGTCAGACCATTTAATTTTATCCATGTTTAAAAAGTGACAGGTATACTGCGATAAATCACTGTGTCGATATTTTTTGTTTCTCTTAAATTTTCAGGTTGATTTTTTTCCTGTATTTGGGTCTCATGGAGCTAGATTCTATCCAAGCCAGAAAAAAAAAAAAAAAAAAAAAGAAGCAAAATAAACATTTGCAAGGCCAGGCAGCAGTAAAATTCAGCCAACCCTAATCTCAGTGAAGGTAGCGAAAGTGGCGAAGATGTGTGCAGCTCAGGGTGATGTAATGAACACAGACACAGAGGCTTTTAGTTCACCAAAATATCTGGAGGGGCAAATATTCACAGGCTGTGTTGAAACAACACAAATAAACACAGGTGTTCCTGTGGTCAAACATGCATGAGTAATTAGAGGCTAAAAGTTGCTTTACTCCAGACTGATGACAGATAAATGTATGATGTTATACTGCTTATGTGTAAGCGTTGAAAGGAGAATACATGATATGTTTCAGGCACATTTTTTTTAAATCAAAATGTCATTAATAAGAAACAGTCCATAAACTGCATTCTGTTCAGAAAATAATTTGTGTATTTCAGTCACAACTGCCACTGACTCTCATTATCTGCTTTCAGTAAAGGAATGTATTGCTTCAACATAACACGACGGCCATGGGTGTGTTTGTTTTCGGAGCTGGTCCACTTTAATTCCATATTTCAGTACGATCATTTCAGAATTTAAAAAACTGCAGGCAGGTGAGTGCAAACCACAGAGGATAAACATTTATATGCTGGTCTGCTATTATGGACTTTGAAACAGCAGATGGGCAGAATGGTGGACCCAGGTCTGTCCAGGCCGCCAACCCTCCCCTTTCCTTTTGTGCCAGCGCTGCCTTGCCAGGATGAGAGTGCTCCAGAGCCAGAGAGCTAGCCCCTCTCTCCTCTAGAGGGGGGTGTCTCTGCGTGGGGTGGAAAGGGCTTGGCACAGCAGTGTGTGGAGCAGGGATAGCAGAGGTCAGCGTGTGCGGTAACTGCCCTGCGGCAAGTCAGTGCTACATCCAAACCTCTGCATGCTTTGGCAGGAGAAAAGAAAACGTGCGAGGAAAGGGGAATCAGTGATATGAATGGGTAGAGACTGCATCGGAGGAAATTGAATTTACTCTCCATCAGATCAAAAAAAAAAAAAAAAAAGATGGAGGTAAGTTTTGGGGATGTTTTTTTATAAGGAGAAGTGTCTCCAGCCATTTAAACTGCCATGCAGAGAGGGCTGCTGTTCTTTTGCACAGCAGTGCTCTGAGCTAAACCCTGAAGCTAGCAGGGCAGACAACGTCAACAATGCCAACACATGTGTTTATCCAAGTCCAGTGTTTTCTCTGTTCATCATCTCAGCAAGGCAGTACTCTTTTGGAATCAGACTTTGCTTTTATTCCTACATTCAACAACATGTTGTTCTCCACATCAAACTCTTACACCAGTGAACATAACTGTTTTTTTAACCTGGGAGATAGGGTTGTCAAAAGTATTGATACTTAAAAAAGTATCGATACTAAAATGTTGTATCCGGATACAATACTCACTTTCAAAAGTATCGATACTACACCCCCACCCCCCACCCCGGATGCCGAGCCGCTGTGTCCCCCTCTCTCTGCCTCCTCACACACACACACGAGAGCAGGCTCCCTCCCCCTCCCCGTTACGCACTCAATAACAAAACAGCATGGCAAGCGCTGCTGCAGGCGGGCTAAATCAAGCAGTTTTGGTCGAAAATAAAAAAAAGTAAAAGTGTTGTTTGGAGGTATTTTGCCTTCGAGGCTAACGAGCTTGGAAAACCGAAGGACACAAATAAGCCAGTATGCACTGGCTACTGGCGGTGCAAGGCGGTGTTGGCCATGTTATTGTTAGCCATTAGCCGCAACGAGCGATTAAAGGCTGACGTAACGTTAATGATTATAAACAGGGCTGCCAA
Source organism: Halichoeres trimaculatus (assembly GCF_033239565.1). Lineage (NCBI taxonomy): Eukaryota > Metazoa > Chordata > Actinopteri > Labriformes > Labridae > Halichoeres > Halichoeres trimaculatus. The sequence continues at coordinate 23,931,424 of NW_027437192.1, forward strand.
CTGTCACGCATTCGCAGTGAGACTCACACATTTGGATGGTTTCACCCGTACTCATGCCACACCTCCGATTTCTCACGCTCAAGTCAGAGGCACAGGAGCACAGAGGACGCAGAGGTCGTGTTGTGTAATATACAAGACACGCAGGTATGCACCCTATACCCACTAGAAACCCCCAAGAAATACCATATAACCACTATAAAACATAATTATAGGATAGTTGTGTAACTTAAACTCTCACTTTCCGTGTACGTACGCTCCTCTTGTGCCGGCGTGCGTAAAGGCGCAGTTAGATACGCATCCCAGCAGACAGTGAGAGATCGTCAGTCACTATGTGTGATTTTATATTTCAAACTGTGTCTTGATAGCTCATGAGCACATTTTAAATGAACACAGAGACTTAAAAAAGACGAGTCAACCTTTTGATGAATCAAAATGTAGCATTGTTCATCAGTCCATCTGAGCTGCTGTTTTCACTCACTCACTCTAAATGATAAATTCATCCTGAGGTTCCCTGGGTCACATATTGTTCATGATGTGAGCAATCTTTTAAGGATTAAGCTTCAAATACAATCTACTAGTGCAGTGGTTCTCAACCTGTGGCTGGAGGCCCATAAGTGGGTCTCAGGGCTATTTTTAGTGGACAGTGTATAAATCAGGCAAAATGTGGTAAAAATGTCTGTAGTGTGTGCTCAGGCCCGAAACTTTCTTTTCACACAACTGTTTGTTGTGTGTGTGGTACTGTTAATTGTTACATGTTGCAACAGAGGTTATTTGCATTTTTTGTCATTAAAAATGTTTCTTTTAAATATTGGGTTCTTTTTTTTTTTATCCTTGTGGTATCGAAAATAGTATCGAGTATCGAATATTTTCCTGAGTATCGGTATCGAATTGAAAATTTTAGTATCGTGCCAACCCTACTGGGAGATACATATTTGACAAATAAAAAACTTCAGCAAACATCTTAACTGACTAAACAACAGGTAACATAAGAGGCAAACGAAAGATATTATCAAACTGTGAGAGTCTGTCTTCTTAGAGCTGTGTTTATATCCGTGCAACATTTCATTTTAACTAATAAAATACACTGACTGACAAAAACATGGATACACTCACTCCACATCTACCAACAACTCATATTCCATCAAATCAAACCAAAGCTTAAACAGGCGGAAACAACTAAAATATTAATAAAAGGCATTCCAAAACTATTCGAACATGTAGATGCTGGAAATGCAAAATATGAAAACATGTCAATGAATAGCAAACATGTTGTAAATACTGAAATCATAAATTTAACAGATCCAGCTGTCACGGTGGAGTGGATTTAGACCTGTACCCAGTTAAAAAGCTTTAACAGCAGGAGAAAGCGGGACGAGATGGTGAATTTATGATCAGATCCAATGACAGACAATGCCACATGGCCACCTCTACCAAGACCTCAACCTAGTGATGAAGAATGAGCAATTTTCATGAAAAACAAACCTATGTGTATATTTCAGATGGACTGATAGTTCTGCAAAAGTAACCACTGCAAAGTGTAGCATCAGTTAGCCCTCACTGTTAGGCCCTTGGAACTGGGAGGTGACTATCTCTCAATCAGGAAACTCTCAGCTTATGCACATGTCAGTAGGTTCAAATAAAATTTCCTCTGGCTACATTTACGTTTTCAAGTCCCTAATATAAACAAAGCAAAGTACTTCTTACCAGCTAACTAAAAGATGAGCCTCTTGTTTGTTACATCAGATTCAGAAGATCATATTACTGTATTTGGTAAGAGGCTCGAAGGGGCTGTTTACACGACCATGGCTTTTAGAGTGAAGCGCAAAAGTTTTGCTGCGATTCGGCCTCACGTTTTGAAACAGCGTTTCAGCCGACCTAAAATGCAAACTTTTGAAAACAGCCTCCAGAGTGGGATTTTTCTGAAACGCTGCCAACGTGTAAACGTGAAACACTGTGGAAACGCTGAAGTCACGCTTCGCAAGCACATACAGCAGCACAACAGTACAGTTGTTATGATCTTCATGGACCACTGTGTTAAGCTTGTGCTGCCCAATCTGCTGAATCTGCTGACTTTCTTTCAACAAAATGTTCATCCGTTGCTCCACTTTGCTCTCACTATTTACCAATACACCAGATAACCAGCTCAACTCTACTTCAGTGGAAATCCAAGACAGTTATAGCACCACCTACAGGTCTGGCATGCTTACTACACCATTTTCAGTTCTCCATATAAAACACTGTTTTTTTACTACATTTTAGCGTTTTCGGGTGAAACGTGCAAATGGGGTCTGAGTCAAGTCAAATTTTATTTATATAACACATTTTAAAACAATTACTAAAATGCTGTACAGGCTTAAAATTAAGATCAATAAAAACATAATCAATAAAAACAAATGTTATTAAAAAAATAATAATAAATGGCAGATAGGGAAAAAATAAATAGTAGAATGATTTTTTTTTTTTAAAAGCGACAATAAATTGAAGCAAATAAAGCCTAACCTGTATTAAAAGAAAATGCAAAAAGGTGTGTCTTAATTTAAAGGTCTTGATAGTCTTTGCGGTCCTGATGTTTAGAGGCAAACTGTTCCAAAGTGTGGGAGCAGCCACCATGAAAGCTCTGTCCTCTCTGGTTTTGAGCCTTGCTCTGGGAACGTCACGACCTGATGAGTTGACTTGGTCAGGGTAGCGCTCTGACTGGAGCAGGCAGGTTCAGACACTCACTCAGAGATAGAGATCATATATTGCCTTGAGTGCATCTCTGTTTCTCGTAGAGATCCATCTGCTGATAAGTTTTCCAATTGAGGCTTGTGATGTCGCCCATCCTTCACTTGTAGCTGTTGCACTTCTGCTGCATTTGTTGGATGATGCTTGAAGTTTCCAACCAGTATGTAGCATAATGTAGACACTTCCTTGAGACCACCATAGACCTCTTTTAGCTTTGTGGAGTATTGCATGTGTTCACATGACAAGACTTTTGCTTCTGCTGTCATATATTGTGCACTGCCTGTGCTAACTGTAGTCGCTTAATTGCAACTTTGGTGAAGTGCTGGATATGTTACTGCACAGTGCTGCTCCTCTGTCTGTTGAACCATTAAAGCCAAGAATGTTCATTTAGTATCAACAAGGTGTGAAGTCATTCTGAGATCATTTTGATTACTCACTCATACCCAACATTTTCCTGTTAATGTGACTACCTTTGTACTTTTCAGCAGCTGTATTTTGATAATCTTTTTCATACAGCTCCTGTAGGTGTGAAACTGTCTTGCATAGCTCTTACAAATGCTGAGCTATGTCTGAACATGCTAACGTCAACGTGGTTCCTCACTGATATCTGTCTGATAAACTAACACTGTATGCTCAGCTAATAGATGGAAGCAGAAGGATGAAGTACTTCAACTATTTGACTCCATTTGACAAGAAGTGCATTTGTTTCAGCAGTATGTTTGTTCCATAGACTGTGTAATTAATGGGCGTAGTCTCCTCGACGTCACACGTATGTTTCTAAAACAGATTTTCGAAGCAAAGTGGCTGTGGCAGCCATATTAGAAGTGGCACGAGCTTGGGCACAGCTATAGGGCACCCATCAGTCATGTGACCCAAGCTGTGCCTCTGATTGGGTGAGCTCAGGTTCTTAATAAACTCTTAAATACCAAGTTAGAGAAAAATTCAGTGACAAACTAAAATTAGCGGTTCAGACAGGATATGTTTTTTGAGCCAGGCTGCAAATAGGTTGATTTCTGCTGTGAAAACTGCTTTTTTTGGCTTGGCATGTATGTGACTTCTGGTACTTCTGGAGCCAGCCTCAAGCAGACACTCGAGAAACAGCAGATTTTATCGCTTCCACATTGTCTTAAATTTTTAGACCAGAGGTTGCTGCTTGGTTTGTTCTGTGTATTCCTGTCCCCTTTTCTCTGTGTCACTCTTTGACCACCAGGAGGCTCTTATTATTGATACAACAAAGTTTACCTGGTCCTGGGTCTTCAGAGGCCAAATGCTGCCTGCAGCAGTGGAGAGGTATTAGGTTTGACAACTGTTGTCTAGCTGTTTCTCCTTCAGATGATTTATGCAGCTTTTGTTATGTTTATTAATTCCATCTCTAGTTGACCTTTTTAGTTGTGGTTTAATAAGAAACCTTAAGGTGAAGTCATAATGGTGTATTGATGGTTTCCTGTGGGTCATTTTGTGGACCATTGTTTGCCTCAGGGTAGGGCATAATAACATACAGTATTGTCTTAAGGTTTTAAAACTGAATGAACCATTCAAAAGCACAGCAGTCTTATTTTCCATTATGGCAGCAGCAGCAGAGGATGCTGAACTTGGGTACACAAAAGAGGGACTCTTTCTTCTTGTTTTCGGGGCCATGAGCATTCGGTGTCAATGTGCATTACTGCCCTCTATTAAACTGGACTGTGGGCTGTGGACTGTGGATGAGGTTAAAAATAGTAATTCAATTAAGAAATTAGTACTCTATTAAAAAAATCAACTCTTTAATTTTGAATAATAAAGTTCTCGTTAAAACTGACAGCCTCAATAAATTTATAAAGTCTTCCCCTCCCTCCTGTCAATGACAGAGCTTTCCACTGACTGCTTCTTAAGGCCTGGAGCAACAACCGATCACAATATCTTCTACATGTGTTCCCTTAGTGTAATTTGTGGGTTTTAGGGGACTTTGGAGCATTTTTCTTTTTTATTTGCCCCACTTTGTTGCATTTGTTTTGAACTTCTCAATATGTTTTTTAGCCTGTTCCTCTGAGAATAAATCCCTACATTTGTGTTTCCAGTATTCATCAGCTGACCCAAAAGGCCGTCCTTCTGCTATTGCTGTTTAAGAAGGAATGTGAATCTCTTTTTGAGGCCAAAGTGTGGGCCATGTCTTTGCAAAAACATTTTTCTGAATATTAGTATGCATGTTTCTGCACCCCTATTCCAGCCGTCTGTGGGCACAGAGGAGCAAATCAGCAGGTCACTTGGTTTGCTGTATAATATCTGTATGAGTGTGTATGTGTGTGCCTTTCTGGTGAGGGCTGGGAGAGGGTTGATGTGGGAAGTAGCAGCGCTATGTCTGAAATTGGATCTGTGCTAGTTAGCTATTCATATCACAGCACTTTGCAGAGCAGGAATAAATGACATTTGAAAAGCACGTTGCAAAGTCATATTGTTTCTTGGCTCTCGGCCCATAATAATGAGCAACTTGTGAAGTTTTAACAGGTCTGTTTTGATGTTCGTGGAGATTCAGCAACACTACACTTGAAGTTCCCTTCAGCTACCCTGAATTCTGACTTTAATGAAAAGAAAAATAATAAATAAGTAAAAAAAAAAAACATTTGTGCTCCATTTCAATTATTCGTAAAGCGAGAACAAAAAAGATGAATGCTATTTGAAGTATTTGAAGTCATTAGTGTAATGATTTAATTATTTATGAGTGCCTAGGCATAACTTAGTATGGGAAAAGCTTTCAAGATATTATTGAAATGAAATGCAAATGGTTTTTCTCCTCCTAGCATGGAGTGCTTGGAAAATAGATTTTGAGTCAGCTCTTTTGCTCTTTGAGGGAAAGAGAATCTTAGCTTTGTGTACATCTTCCACATTGTCCTATTTTTGTCCGTTCAATTTTCAGTTCTCCTCCCTCTTCTCTTCTTATCGTACCCGAACCTGTCAGCGCTTTCTCCTGCCACTTTACTTGCCCCCTACCGCTGTGTGTGTGTATTTCTGTTCGTGCTGGGTCTGTGCATTCAAGATTAAACAAACACAATAAACAAGACAGGTTGGACTGACGTGAACCTCAGCACAGTGTCACATTTGGGAAGATTACATACATTTGAATGCAAAGAGAAGGAGCGACTCTATTATGTCGTCTTGATTCCCACTGTCTCCACAGAGAGCCTTATCGTATAGACGGACACACTCTACCAAGCATTTTTTTGGTCATATCATTCATTTTTGTGCTGTTGCCAGGTACTTTTTATTCCCAAGATGAGGGCCAACTTGCCAGTCAGCCGGTCCACATGCTGATTCTTTGGTTTTGTGCCCGTTCACGATCGAACACAGGGGCATAATCCTGTGTGTTTTGCTTTCAGCTCAATCATCTGGAATGACAGAATTAGAGGGGAACATGGCGAACCGCGGTGCCTGCAGGGCAGAGCAGCAGCCTGTAACTCTGCAAGCATGTGAGCCTTTACATAATGTGTGTGTGTGTGTGTGTGTGTGTGTGTGTGTGTGTGTGTGTGTGTGTGTGTGTGTGTGTGTGTGTGTGTGTGTGTGTGTGTGTGTGTGTGTGCTGAAACCCACTTTTATCCAAAAGCTATGTTTCACCTATTTCACCCTCTTTTGCATGGTAACTCATCTCCATCTCTGTACTGACAGCATAACTTACACTTTAATATGCATTGATTGGCTCAACCATCAGAGTAAGTCATGCATAGCTGCCAAATCGATATAATCTCACAGGTCAGTGACGGAGCAATGGAGAGGTGACACATGATTTGTGTGGCAGTCGCAGCCTGGCTGTAGATATGACAAACAGCTTAATTTCCACAATTTTCCTTCTTGCTTTCTGCTTCTAATATGAAAATTGGTCTTCTTGGGGATAATTTTGCACTCACTCCTAAGACAAAAACATGGCTTTCTTAAACAGTCATCTCTCTGCTGTGTAAGGACACAGTACAAAGGTATTTTGCACTTTTTAGAGGCTTGTCTTGAAGTTAAAATAAATACTGAGTGAAAACCAATTGTTAAGGTTTTTTCTGTGAATGCATTACCATAAAAGCACTTACTGTCAGAGGTGGATGAAGTACTCAGAACAAAAGCACACCTTAATATACTTTAAGCACTTACTGTTTCTCTCAACTCAAAATAACCACATAAAATAAGTTCTACACTCTAAGACTTATCTAACAGTAATATTTTCTAGTAGAGACTTACTGCATGTGTTGTCTTTCAATATTTTTCAACTTCTCATTCAATGCCTTATGTACAAATATTTTAGCTGCACACTGTAACCTAGCTGTGTTAAATATCTGATTATAATTTATCAAAAACACTCTAGTAAAAGTAATGTTAGAATATCTTGATCACATCAAAATCATTTAGGGAAAGGAGTCCAGCCTGATTTCTTTTTGCTTGTTAATACTGTTGAGAACAGTGAAGTTACTGCTAGCTTTAAGAATCAGCACAGAGGAGGTTTAGTTATAGAATTTTGATGCTCTCGGAGAGCACAGAACTTAAGTTTTATGGCCTTTAGCTCACAGAACAACTGTGCCATGATGGAAATGATCAGATGACCTGTTAAGAAAATAACATCATATCTTTAGATCAACGAAACTATCTGTAAATATTCAGAGTCAGTCTTTATTCATACTGCTGACAAACAGCAAACAGCCAATCACATGGCAGCAACTCAATGCATTCAGGCATGTAGACATGGTCAAGATAATCTGCTGCAGTTCAAGCTGAGCATCAGAATGGTGAAGAAAGGTGATTTAAGTGACTTTGAACGTGGCATGGTTGTTGGTGCCAAACGGGCTGGTCTGAGTATTTCAGAAACTGATGATCTACTGGGATTTTAACCCACAACCAGGTGGGGGTTTACAGAGAATGGTCCCAAAAAGAGAAAATATCCAGTTAGCTGCAGTTCTATGGGCTAAAATGCCTCGTTGATGCCAGAGGTCAGAGGAGAATGGACAGACTGGTTGGAGCTGATAGAAAGACAACAGTTACTCAAATAACCACTGGATATAACCGAGGTCTACAGAAGATCTCTGAACGCACAACACGTCCAACCTTGAGGCAGATGGGCTACAGCAGCAGAAGACCACACCGTGTGACCCTCCTGTCAGCTAAGAACAGGAAACTGAGGCTACAATTCACACAGCAACACCAAAACTGGACAATAGAAGATTGGAGAAATGTTGTCTGGTCTGATGAGTCTGGATTTCTGCTCCACATTCAGATGGTAGGGGCAGAATTTGGTGTCATCAACATGAAAGTATGGATCCATCCCGTCTTGTATCAACGGTTCAGGCTGCTGCTGGTGGTGTAATGGCGTGGGGGATATTTTCTTGGCTCACTTTGGACCCCTTTGTACCAACTGAGCATGGTTTAAAGTCCACAGCCTACCTGAGTATAGTTGCTGACCATGTCCATCCCTTTATGAGCACAGTGTACCCATCTTCTGATGGCTACTTCCAGCAGGATAACGCTCCATGTCATAAAGCTGGAATCATCTCAGACTGGTTTCTTCAACATGACAATGAGTTCACTGAACTCAAATGACCTCCACAGTCCCCAGATCTCAATCCAATAGATCACCTTTGGGGTGTGGTGGAACGGGAGATTCTCATCATGGATGTTCAGCCGACAAATCTGCAGCAACTGTGTGATGCTATCATGTCAATATGGACCAAACTCTCAAAGGAATGTTTCCAGTACCTTTTTGAATCTATGCCACAAAGGATTAAGGCAGTTCTGAAGGCAAAAGGGGGTCCAACCTGGTACTAGCAAGGTGTACCCAATAAAGTGGTGTATTCTGGCATTTAATGGTTGTGGCATGACATCACATGCATACTCTATACTTTGTTTCCTCAAAAAGCGTTGTTTCTGTGAAATATGAAACACTGAAGCTGAAAAATACCAGCATATACTGAATTGCAGATGCTGAATTAAATGAATCAATTTAAGTAGAAACTGGGGTGTCCAGTTTTACAGTACACAAGCTTTGAGAAGCTTCTTCATTCCTCTTTGTTACCATGTTTCTATTCATGAAAACACAAACATGTCAGATATTTCATTAGTGACTGAAATATGACAGTTAACTGGATCTACTCATCCAAATTGTGTTTCTTTACACTTAGCACTGCTTCTTGGACTATGTGAGCATCCCAGACATCCACAATTAGGCACGGGAACCCACCAGGAGCACTTGATTATAAAGAGGAGGAAAAGGTCAGGCCATTCATCAGCCACATACCTGGTCATTACTGCATCACCAATGGAAACTGTGACAAATGAACCCTTCTCACTTTAATGGACTTGGCATTCTGGTATTCTGAATGCACACTCCGGCGCAACTTGGAGTCAACAAGCCGCATATATTCACAGAAGAGAGCTGGAGCACTCGTAACCTCTCCAGCCAAGACCAGAGGCAATTAACAAGCACCTACTTAGGAGAGGGAAGAGGTAATGGATGAGGACGTGGGAGGAAATGGATGAATGAGGGGACAAGCATTGTATCATTATGCAACCCTAGAAAAGAGGCTTTGTGGAAGAGGAGCATGGGAAGAATTGGTACTATGTCCCTGTGCCTCTGTGCTCTAATCCTCTGCTGCTTTGTTTCATTTTTGTCTTCCTCGATTTCCATCTTTGTACAATTCTCTGCACAGAAGCACGTGTACTGTGTTGACTCGGATGTACGTAGGCATTTTAGCATAAGCATGGCTAATGCATTTTAAATTGGACCGATTCAGATTTTAGCAGAATACATGCTAAAAAAAATGCTGTAATTTTGGCAACTGCTCAAGCTTTTTACACAATGAGAGAGTAATCAAAGCCATTCCCCCAGGGACCCTGCTTTTCTCTGAAATCTACCACTAAAGTTTTTCTGTTGACAGAGCTCTTTGCTCTCCGGCCGAGCCCCAAACACGAGAGCGAGACCCTGGTGGCAGTAATTACTGCACCACTCAAGCGAAATGACAAATGAACAAGCGTCACAAATCCACGGCCTGCTCGCTCCTTCTTTTCTCAACCATCCTTCACACACATACACACACATTTGGGTCCAGAGAGTCTCTTTTTTTCAATCATAACACAGAGGTTTTGTTAAAGGAAGGCTATCAAACAGAATATATGAAGGCTATGATAGGTCCACACGCCACCTTTTGGGCTTTAAAGTAAAGCTGGAAAAGGAGGGGGGAGGATAAGAGACTGGTGGAATAGCCTGTCAGGGAGCAGGCAGCCATGTCCGTAGCAGCAGGGTCGTATGCCCAACGCTAATTACATTGATGAATGGCGTTGGCTGCGTGTCCCACTACCAGCGATTTACAGCCTCAGTGACCCTACTATCACCATACGTGAAGGGCAAAGCATGCGGGCTGCAGAGAAAGAGAGTAAAGGGAGGAAAGAGCACTCACTCTGATAAAAAAAAGGAGGATTTGATGCTTGTTGACATTACCCGCCTGTATTATCACCATTTCATGGCGCCCACAAAGCTAATTGAATCTGCTCCTCCTCCATGCACTGAATCCTCTTTACTGCCGGCAGGGCCACCTTCATTACTTCTTTCTCTTCTCCGTGGCAGAACACTTCACATTTGACACATGACTCACTCGAATGCACACAAAGGATGGGATACCACAGCTTCATTTCGGTTTAAACAGAGAAAAGACACATGGTACATGTTTACTGGTATGTGTGTTGGAGAAATGAGAGGAAGGGGGATAAATGAAATCTTCTTAGTCACATGATGCCAGGGATGAGAGGAGAACAGCTGTAAATTAGTGTGAGATTACATATGTGAAGCTGAGGCAGGGTAAGAAGAGAGGGAATACGATACAAGAAACAAAGATTAGAAAAAAGGGATTATATTCATGTATGTATGTGTGTTTGAGTGTGTGTACTCACGTTTTTTGTAGCGCTGAGTGTGAGCAGGTTTCCCTGTGATTGATTCTCCCTCTGTTTCTCACATTGGCATCATCAAAGGGTGACATGGTGATCTTGAATACAATTAAGGAGCCTCAGCCTTGACACTACTGTAATCAAACAGACCCGGGGAGAAGGAATGAGGACGTCAACCATGGCTGCTGCATCTGCACTTTCATCTGTTGCCCTTTTTCAATCCTGTCAGTTTTCACTCGATGTGTGGGCTGTGTGCACAAAACAGGGCAGACGATGGGTCTGGCTTATCAGGCCTGAGTCATCTGGCATCTTTTCTGTGCAATACTTGGAGGAGAGGCAAGGTTAGGGGAAAATATTTGAGACCTTTTGCTGTTTTTTTTTCCACCCTGGATTTAGTATAGGGCAGCTGCTGTGGTCCAAAAAGAGATATTTACATGTAATCAAATATCAAACTACACTTTTAGTAGTCTTCATTTGATCGCATAAACAATTGCAATCTGAGGAGTCAGAGTTTTCAACATGTGAAGCATTCTGTTTTCTGTTGGTTGCATGTAGTTGAGCAGTAGTAACCAAGCACATGCCAGCAGACGTTGGAGTGTGCAGGAAATAACTGCATGGTCAGCAAAAACAGAATGACCTCACACCTGGCTAGCATCAGTGATAATCAGACCATGATTTATTTATCTCCCCACTCGACATGGCAGGTGGACTGTTTCATATGTCCATGGCATGGGATAGACCTGTAATATCCATCTGGAAAACAACCCGTTGAAGGTGTTTGAGAAAGGCAAAGCCTTTTAATATCCTGTCTGTCCTATTCATTATGAGCCAATCGAAGCAACACAACAAATGACAAAGTAGATGTGGAGGTACTCAACAGAGCACAGACTCAAGAGGCAACAGTTTTAGGGATTAAAAAAAAAATGTGTTTGCTCTTCTTTTGGTCCAGTTCTGATTCAAGCTGCATCCACCCTCATCTCTTCATCTCTTCCTCACAGACCGGCTTTGTGTTTCTGCCTCCTTCTATGCTGACTCTCATTGGTCCGCTTATTTTTGAACAAAAGTTTCAGCTTGAAGCTTTGACAGTTTGATCCACCTGATGACTGACATGAAATCTGGCTGATCCATCTGCTTTGCAAGGTTATTCAGCTTGAAAAACAGATTGAGCAAAAGCAACTTACAAACCATTCTAAATCAAAAACTGCAACTGAAGGAACAAATGAGCTCAATACTCAGCCACATAAGCCAATCAGTAGATTTCGGACTACCTGGATTTCATCAGACATGAATGGTCTGACCTCCATCAAACACAGAATCAATCTGAAGGTTTTTTTTTTTTCTTGTTTTCTTGAGGACAGACCCATTAAAGCTTCCATTTTTACTTTGTATAAGTTGGCATCATGATTGTTATTTGAGTAAGGGGGCTGCAAAGAGAAGCCTCTGTGTAATTTATTGTCTACAGCTAAAGAGCAATGCAGAGCGGTTAAATTTAGTGAAAATTTTAAAGAAAGGTCAAAAAAAAAAAAAAAAACACCAGTGTGTCCCGCTATTGCCTATATATTCTTATTCAAAACATACCAAGGATTTTGTCAAATATACTATGTCACAGTATATTGGTCATAGGGTGAACTTTTCATATCTATATAATATATACTTGTGAAAAGTTCACCCTCACCCAGAAAAGAGCACCCTTATATTACATAATTATGTAATATAACTTAGTTATAACAATTGTGTGAGTGCTTTATTCAAATTCACTATCTCCACTCAATTTAGTATCTGTAAGAATGTAATAACAAACAGAAGCATTTTTGATATATATTACCGCTAATTTACTCAGGCAGTAGGGAGTTAAAAATAACATGTTCAGTTAAAAACACTTTAATTTTTTATTTTTTTTTTCATCTAAAATGTGTCACATGTCATAAATGTTTCTGTTATGTTAAAATATAAATTCACATCAGTAATTGACTGCTTCTGTCAAAGTTTTGTTGTTGTTTAGGCTTCCAGTTTTAGCCAGTAGGGGGAGCTTGTTGTTGTTTGTGACTACTCGTTACACTTTTGGATGAAACCCAGAAACATTTTTTTTCTTCTTTGGTTCATATTTATCCCCTTTACAGCTTGTTGTGCAGGGGCATAACCAAGGGGCATCTGGTTTTAAAAAAAATGAAGCCTGTGCGAAAGTGCTGAGAGATGCAGTTCACTGACACTCCACTTGAGGCTGGCTGCAGGCAAACCAGAAACCAGATTTACACCAAGCCAATACTTTCTGGGCATTGAATAACATATTTACAGCCTGGATCAAAAAATGTCCTGGGTATGAATCTGTAGTTTTTATAGTGATTAATGTAAAAAAACGATTGATTTCTTTTTTCTTATACAGCGATTTAGAAGACATTGAGGTGTTGAGTTTGCCCAATTAGAGGCAGAGGTCATGTGAGTGACTGGTCTGGCATCCTGTAGCTGTCAGAGAGGAGACTCGAAGCCTGGTTCTTGGGTCAGAAATTCCAGTAATTCCAACAGGCTTCATATATAAATACTTCAGGTATAAAAAGGACTAAGAAATACCGGACAGTATTTGTATTGCAGAGTTAAATGCGGCATGGGAAAGAATAAAGAAGAAAATGATGCTACATAATTCTAGCTGGTTAAACTGAGATAACTAAAAAATTGGTATCCTTTGCCAGAAGTGCTCCTTGCTAAGGATTGCAGTTGAAGATTACTCTAAGAAAGGGTAATACAAACATTTGTTATTGTCAACGTAGTTCAAAGATCCATCTCCTCTTGCAGCTCACTCCCTGATGCAAACTACTTGAAGAACTGCTTTTTTCACATGAAGTAGATGTGTTTCAAGTTCACTTTTTGTAGCCCAGACAGAAATTCCACAGATGACTCATACTGAGTCCATTTCAAAGGCAATAAGCACTTTGTATGAACTCTTACTGTAATTTCGGGGGTTATTTGGAATGCGGCAGAGATACTGTGATCCACTGTTATTCAGAGCTGCTCAAGTGTTCACTGCAGGTGCCGACTCTACATTTGAGCCATTCTGACATCCATCTGTGTCCATACATGCCCATTTAAAGAGAACATTACAGGCTTAAACATCATGCTGCTCAGCCTCAGCTTTCCCTCTTCTGCCAAATGGCTGCATGCTTGACTTTTACTGCAAGTAAAGAGTGAATTATTAAAGAAAGAGCGAGCTACCAAAGACACAGGGATTTGAATAAAGTATTGTTGGCAAAGAAACATCTCACAAAAGTATCTATCCAGCAAATGTTCATACTGCTGGATGCACAACAACATTTGCTTCTGCAAATTTTTTCCAAGCTGCGAAATTAAGATTTTGTTAAAAAAAAAAAAATAAAGGTGCAGACCACCAAATTTGATTTTAGCTGGATTTTAAAACCAGTTTCTAAAAGAGCTTTGAAATTTAAGAGTTGTCGCTTCAGCTGCACTATAATGTACAAGTCAACTCAGATTTCGCCTAATGCACCAATAGTAATACCCACAGTGCATTTTCTGAGGTAAACATATCATGTGGACCATGAGTTGTGCCATTATGCAACAGAATAAAAGAGTGGTAATGTGAAAAACATATTCTGATGACAGTTCCTTGAGTTTTCCTTTTTAACTTCTAAAATTTAATGAAAATCCTGAAAACTGTTGCGTCAGCAATGAAAGAGATTTTTGAGCTGCTGGTGTCCTGTGATTCAGAAAGGTCCAGAAGTGAAGTGTTTTTATCAAGCCCCATTCATGACAGTAATCACTCTCTGAGTTCATGTCCAAAGGCACTGAGTTCACACACCTTAGACTCTCTCAGCTCCCTTGTGAGCACAAAAGTTTCTCCTCTCTCTTCTGGTCTGTTGAATCTCTTTCTTTTTCTCAAGACTCAGGGTCATACGGTATGTCTTCATAGCTATCAAAATCATTCACTGTATAGTTTGGTTGTCATGATCTGACTCTGTTAAAGACTACATGACCTAACAGCTGACCCGTGTGCTGCAGGTGGGAGAACACATTCATGTTTGTGTTGCAGCATACACAAACATCCAGTGAAGCCAATGCAGACGATAGATTTCAAAACTCAGAAGCAAGATACAACATGTGTATTTTACATCATTGTTTTCAATATAAAGGATACGCTAACATGAATGAGAGTCCCTTTAAATCAGCTGAGGTAATTGAAAAAAATTTCTTGTCAACTAGAAAGTAGCTCAGCTTTTAAACCAGCAATACAGCCTTGGGTTATATCCTTAGCATTGGTGGGAACGTCATACAACTCTTTTTCAAAAGAGCACATCTTTTCCTCTGAAAACCCATTCAGAGTGAGATGAAAAACAAAGTCTAGACCAAACTTAAGTGTTCAGGACACAAGTTATCTAAAAGTCTGTTCACAGTCAGTTTATGAAAGCAATTTTGGGCTGCCAGACATTAAAATAAACAACTTCTGTGACCATATGAAGCCTTTTGAATCTCATTTCAGTGATGCAATGCCATCATGACCCAGACACAATCAGCCTAATTACATAATACAGAAATGAAAAATATTATTTCCACACAAAGTCCTGGGAAAAAAAAAACAAACAGAAAAAACAAAACAACTCTGTTAAGCTCTAAATTCAGAATTTAAGGGTTTCGAGAAAACTTTTAATTAGTTCTTTGAGACAAAAAATAAACAAATAAAAAAATAATAAATAAAAAAAAATATATAAAAAACTTATATTTAAATCAAGCTTTGGTGCATTATGGGTATATAGGTGCTGTCTTCTACGTCACTGTGGACCACTGTGATACGACTGACAAAAAGTAACAGCATCAAAAGTCAAACAAGGTAATGTAAGTGATTTTCAGCTGAAGGAAAAGCATTTTCTGATTTTCTTTCATATTTAAAAATGCACCAGTTCTTTCCTAAACTTAATCAAACAGCTTAACTACATTCCCCTCAGGCTTGTTGTTGCAGGAACAATCTTGCAAGACACGTTGGCAGCAGTATTTTTTTGTCATTGAATGAAATTCAAGGATTCGATTCACAGGCTGTTGCACTTGGTAAGTGGGTTGGTATTGCTTATGATACAACAGATTAAAAAATGTTTCTGTATCATAGAATCAACAGCTATAGGTCCTAAAACACAGCCCACAATCAAAGATTAAAAACATCCACAAAATATTTCACCAGTGCTGAAAAAGTTACAAAGACATCCTTTTAAGAGCATACATGTAGATAGTAGGAGGGTGACGGCTGCAAGGTTCAGTACAACAAACTCAATGAAAGAGCTGTATGGAGAAATTTAATTTGACCTGATATATATATATATATATATATATATATATATATATATATATATATATATATATATATATATATATATATATATATATATATAGTTCAAATAAGACAAAAACACTTAATGAAATTTCCTTATTTTTGTTATTCATTTATTTATTTATTTATTTTTGGCAGTGTAATGAGTTTACACAGTCAAACATTTCTCCTCTGGGAGGCCCTTAAAAGCAGATAGTATCTTGAACTCCAGTGTGGGTTGTATTCTGGATTTTGTAAATAGCGCGGTCTGGAGTGTCAGGTTGACATAGCAGCACAAGAAAGAAAGAAAGAAAGAAAAAAGTCTTAGAAGGTCATATCTCTGTTGTGTAGATTAATGGTGCTTGTGGTCAGCTTGATTGTAACAAAGCAGTGTAAAAAAAAAAAAAAAAGCACATTGTTACTGGAGGCAACTTTAAAAAGAAGGTAAAGAGCTGAATGTTTTGCTGGAGATACTTTTTTTTCACTAGTCAAGCCTATCATGGGTGTTTAATTTTTTCTAAAACATCCAAATGGATCATCTGCTTATTCTGTGACCAGTTTTGCACTCCCATGTTGCTTCAAAACATGATGGCATGATCTTAAGTCATGAGAGGGCTCACATCTGCCAACAGAACACAATCAGAGTGAGTGCATACATGGCAGCAAGGGGTGTACCAGCCATTTTTTTTATTACAATTCCAATAATAAATGTGGTTTAACTCTTATCAGAGTGTTTAAATCATTCATTTTTGCTCAAAGTGGCTTATTTTTTTAGTTCTGCTTGTCAGAAGTGGTAACGTCATCCCTATATCCTTATTTACTGATTAAGGGAAAAAAGACAGTTAATAGAATAACTAGTGTCTGACCCTATGATGTGTTCCTGCTGACTGCTCTTCCAGTTAGTGCTCAAGTTATGAGGATTAATGATAAACTGACAGCTGGGCCTCTTTGGCAAAGGGTTCGACACATAAAAGAACAACTGATGCATTTAATTAAAACTGCAAATCACGTTAAATGATTATGCACTGCTCATGTCAACATATCAAATTCAAGAGAGAACCTTGGTTTTCTCCATTGGTGTTTGAAAGGTTAACAGATGCTTTGCTTACTTGTGCTTTCACCACACAGATGGAAGGTGAACAGTGTGCACAGCTCGCTGCTAAGTTTATTAGTTTAACAGACGGAAACGTGCGCAGAAATATGTTGGCAGCATTATGTATATTAATGTGGGATTCACCTTTTTATGGCTTGTATAGCTGCTTTCGATTTCTGAGATGCTGTTTAAAGCAGAGTCCATTGTTAACAGAGGTAATGCTTTTTAGCTGCTCTCCTTTAAAAGGAAAAAATGATGACTCTTAATGTACTCTTTCTTTGAAAATAGGAAGAAGATGAAAGCAGTGCTGAGGTTTTCTGGAGGTTTAGGCATTCTCATATATAAAAACTGATCAGAACAGCATATTTAATTCACTTCACTGCTTCTGTTGTTAATGAAGAACTGCATATTAAAGTGTTCTATCCTTTAATATGTCACCGCCGCCCCTCCAGTTGCACATGTCAAACAGTGCCTCACCATCTTCCCCTCATCTTTGCTTTTCTTCAGCCGACAGAAAAGTTCAGCAAGGGGAGGCCCTGTTGCCAGGCAACAGCCCAGAGTGTATGATTAAAACTTTGATTTCCAATCTATCACCTGAGAGACTGATGTGACTCCTTCCCTCTGATGCTCTGCAGAGCAGCTGAGATGGACTCATACGCAGCAGCGTCACACATGCCAAATGAATCTTTACTGTGAAATGACAGATTAGGTTCACATGGAGCTGGTCTGCCTCATCCTCAACCAGCACTCACACTGTCATTTTGGACTTAAACCCAAACATGTACCAACATATTCTGGCTCATTTTGTGAGTTATGGTGAATCATACCATTGCTAACATTTGCTGTCATTCTAATGCTTTGGTCTTTTGTCCACGATTGCCATGACTCCAGATAAAAGTAAGAGCACTTAATGAACAAGACAGATGAAAAGGACGTACAAAAACCTATTCATGTCTGCTTTGTTGAATGACAACAGCCACACAGATCGAGGTGTTACAACCAGGTTTCATCATTGTGAGTGATTCCAATTTGGCTGAGATGCTTTTAAGTTCTGGGCGACTAGACGTGTGTGTGAATTTGAACACGTGTGAGGGTGAGAGTCTTTTGAAAGAATGTGTCAGATTCAGTTGAAGAGCTAAACATTTGGCCTGAGTGAAACGTGAAAAACAAATTTATACCTGGAATAGGTGTGGAATACACAAAAATTAAGTTGTGTGAGTGTTACGATACCGCATGTGTTCATCCTGTGCTCTCCAAGAGTCATCTAAATGCTCCCCTCTGGCATCCATGGTAGGGAATCTAATCTTGAGGCCGAAGATGATAGGATGGTGGAAGGGGTGAGACGGAACCCAGATGAGATGTTGGGCTAAGAGGAGGAAAAGGGGAGACAAGTGGAGAGGTGAAATGGAAGGCAGGGATGTGACAGGCATTTTGTGGCTTCAGGGGATGGGCTGAAAACATATAGGAGGTCTGAGATTGAAGGGTGGAGCTGACAATGGCGACCATATTAAAAGAGAAAGTGGTAAGAGAAGTGGAGGGGATGTGAAGAGTGTTGACAAAAAAGAAGCATCTGTCAGTGTGATGCTTGAACCACAGTGGGGAGAGGAATACAAGAGTTCAGCCTTGAAGAACAGGTGGCAGCTCCGACACCAGAAACAGCCAAGAAAACAGCTGCTGTCAGTGTAACAACAGGATGACATTTAGCTAGGTAATATATGCCAGTGAATACTGAACAAAAACAAATCTGTTCAAAAGAAACACTTAAAAGAAATACAAACTCAAAAGAAGTTAAGAGTTTAGCATCTTTAGCCAGCCCAGGGAATCTGAAGCAGGGAATCATAACCATCAGGTACAACTTCACAGCTTCATGGTTACATATTAGTATGACTCTGGGTAAAAGTGAATAAAATTTTGTTGTACAGTCACATACAACTTAACTAATGACTTGACCTCTCTGATGTTTGATGTTTATATTGTCTTACCAGACAAGTTCTGCCAGTTCCATGCAACTTGATGTATTTACCAAGTGGCAACCTCTAGTCTAAGAATATGAGACAATGCTGAAGTGCTAAAACCTGCTGTTTCTCAAGTGTCTGCTTGAGGCTGGCTCCAGAAGTACCAGAGGTCACATACACACCAAGCCAAAAAAAGCTTCTTCTCAAAGCAGAAAAAAACCTATTTACAGGCTGGTTCAAAAAACATCTCCTGTCTGAGGTGCTAACTTTACTATCGGCACTAGTGTTGTGCGAATCATGAACGAATCGTTCAATACCCGAGAATCACTTTACTGACTCAAGAATCACGATTATTCGCCCCAAATGACTCATTTACTGACTCAGTACAAAGCTCACGGTAGCCCAGCCCCTCCCTCACATCACAGGAGAATGGCTGGTACTTAGAATGGCTCAACTCACAGTGTATACGGGTCATTAACTCACCCACAGTACATACGGATCACTAACTCACTCACAGTATGACTCAAAGCACATACGAGTCACTCGCCAGCTCGAACGTACGTAGCATGGCTCGACTCTTAACACATACAGGTCGCACTTACTTGCTCACAGAATGACTCAAAGCACATACAGGTCACTCACGCACCCCCTTCCTCCCTGTGAGTTACAAATCACTCAATAGCTTCATTTTAAAGGAGGGGTGACTTTTTGATGACTGCTGACACTTTATTTTTATTTCACTATTGTTTAAGTTTCTTCTGTTTATTTTCGAATTTGTCAAGAGGCTTTTTTACTCTAGATTTATTGTACATTGTTATTTTTTCTAATGTTGCACTGTTTGTAATTTTTCTCAGTTATATTTATCTAATTTAATGTTATTTTATTTGTGAGTTAGAAAAATAAAAGATTCATTAATATATGTTGGTATTTCACTCTTTTTTTCACATTGGAGTGTATTAATTGTCTTTTTCAGTCATGTCGCTGGTATGAATCTCTCTGAAATATAGATTTCTATGCACTTTCTGGGTAACTGACTTGAGTGACTCAAAAACCCGATTCACTTTGGTGAGTGACTCATTTAAACTCGATTCAGTAAAAATAATTGAGTTTCCCATCACTAATCGGCACACACTGTACGGGGGTGTATATTTTCTAACTCGGCAGTTCAGTGGATATTAAGATGGCAAGCTTGCCCAGTCAGATGCACAGCTCAGGGTCACGTGACCAACAGGCACCCTATAGCTGTACGCGAAGCCCTTGCCACTACCAATATGGCTGCTTTAGCCAATGTGCTTTATTTACCGTTTAAGAAACAGACAAGTGACGCCGGGGGGGCTATGTCCATGTTTTATACAGTCTATGGTACTTACTCGATTGTCACCAGGGTGAGCTTTATTGAGCTATATGTACATATCAGATTAGACTTTATTTGTCATTGCGCAATCACAACGAAATTGGACGCAGTCCCAGGTGCAAAAGGGTTAAAAAACGAGTTAAAAAGCAGCAGCAATAAATAACACATTTTTATAAAACACCAACACACACATCACACCTATATATCATACATATTGCACATTTAACTAGGCATTCATGGCAGCAATGGCTCTTGAGTAGAAACTGTTATTATTATTTTAGAGTATTATTATTAATTAGATTATTTTCCAAAATATATAGTGATAAACAGTAAAAAGACAAAAAGCCATCAGAGTTAGGGCTGAACAATTAATCGAATTGAAACAGACATCAAAATGTAATAGAATGCATTTTTCAAATTGCAAAGGCTGCACTTAAAATGAATAAATTAACTTAAAATAAATAAATAAATAAATACATTAAATAAAATAGATTAGTTTCATGTACATAGACCTGGAGGGAATATAGTAACTTGAACTTGTTCTTCCTTAAAATCAGCAGAAGTCAAAATGCTGGTTTTCATTCATTCATTATCTGAACCACTTATCCTGTTCAGTGTCGCGGGTGGCTGGAGCCTATCCCAGCTGTCATTGGGGGGGGGGGGGGGGGGGGGGGGGGGGGGGGAATTTGCTGTTTTTTTGTAGCTAAAGTATTACATGTCTACAAGGTTTGAAGTTAAATCAGTCTGTATTCTATATGTTATTCATACCCATTAATGCACAAATTTATCTCATTTCATCATAACATGTAGGCCTGGTCTACAGGGAAGAATTGTTGATATGTTGTCAGTATCCTTTGTTGTGTTGGTCACAGTGTACAATAATTTATCGCTTGTGTTTTTAATTAATAATGCAGAAATCGAAGGGAAAAAAAGACACGCTTACTCACATTCATAATGTTGGTCCAAAGAATTGCAATTAGATTATTTTCCAAAATTGTTAAGCCCTAACAAGAGTCAAGAAGTTTTCAGTTAATACTTGAGCACAATTTCTCCAACAGCCAGCAGATCAACAGAAATGGAGTCACACAGATGCAGTGATTACAATCCAAATGGATTGGTAGGTCAGATTTTTTTTTCTTAAATTTTGCTGTTTACAATGTTTGAGCTTATAATACATTAATATTTAAAGGCAGAGTTGCATTTTTGTAATAGGTCACATTGTTTATGCTTCTGATGTAATTTTTCTGGTAGAATCATTATGTACATCAGCAAGTTAAAAACATGGTATTAGATTTTGAAAAGTAAAAATGCAAATTTCTTAGTTTTGTCACCAAAAGAAAAAGAAAAAAAAAATATTAATAAAGGGAGAAGGCTGAAACAGATCATTCATTTCAACCTCTATGGGGTCAAGAAAACTAAGCTCTGATTGGCTGTTACACTGCAGTGGCTGGCAGATGTTTCTCAAGGTTAAACCTTTAATCTTGAATTTTTTTCTGAAAAGAGATCAATAAACTATCATTAGATTCTCATAGATATATCAGGATGTCATTAGGGATGTGTGCATTCCAGCTGCTTTTGCTTTCAACACAAAATTTTCCACCTTCATACAACAAAGCTAGTTAATGGTTGAACATGATTGGTCAATACTATTCAGACTACAAATGCTATTCAAGAATCCAGATCCTCGTGTACAGATTCTACATCGTTACAGACAATCTGTAAATACAGAGCAAACTTTCATCAAACTGACAAAATGAACCAGAGGAATAGACAAGAGGTCACAAGGTCACTGCATCAACCTTCAAATTAACCAAGAGACAGTTCTATACACCTCATTCTGGAGACAATAATTTCAAAACATAAACACATTAACTTTAACTTTCATGGGTTTGTAAGGAACAAGCTGTGGCCCTCCAAAGACTCACTGGGAGGTGAATTTAGGTGTGCTACAAAATGCAGGATACCTTTAGAGAAAGAGCTCCTCATCTCTGTTTAACTCCTCGGGATAGTTTGTATGTGAAGTGGTGAATGGCATGTACTTATATAACACCTTTATAGTCTCCCACTCAAAGTACTGCTTGCTATGTGCCATGCTCAGACATTCGTACAATGACTGCAGTGGCTGCCACACAAGATGCCAGCCTTGGATCTAATCCCAACTTCAGATCTAAGCTGAGTCATTCACACACTTTCAACTCTTAACAGTGGCTCTCAGAGTGATTTGGGGTTCACTGCTAGTTCAAAATGGAGACGGGGAGCTGGTGTTCAGAACTTCTGATATTTAAAAAGTATGCACTAACTTCATTTTGCTCCTTACTACATTATATTTAATCTTAAACTGAAGTTATTTAGCCTGTTTCATTTTGTTTTTAACATGTTCCTTTATTTGTATCTGTTGCATGTTTTACATGGTTGAGTGTTTTTCAGCTGCTCTCTCATGAGGTCTGTTGGGTTAACCTGTCATGCGGCTCAATTCTTTAATCTTCTTGATGAAGGCTGTCAGACAGCTTAATATCAAAAGCCTCCCTCCTCATCAGACTTTAGTCATTTCATGCTTTATAGACTGATGCTCAGCTGATGCTCTGACTTCCTGTTGTTGTGTACAGTCCACTTATATTTAGTAAAACAGATTTGTGTAATGTGGGTATAAATAGTAAGTTGTGCTTCTTAAAGGGGCTGTGAGGAGTTTGAAAGTGATCTTGAAAAAGTCTCCCTTCTAGATATATTTCTGATCGTAGTCCACACTTTAAAATGAGATTATCACCGCCAATAGTACAGGTTACAGGTTATTTTAAATTGCTACTTCTTAGCTTCCAGTTTGGGTCGTCATTGGATTGACCAACAGCACGTCTAGGTCTAAAGGCTAATTAGCCTCTAGCTGGGACTCACTTTATAACACAGGGGCTAAGATGTTTGTGCTAATGTCCATTTCAACCCACAGTCAGCAGTTATTCTGCAGTGGTCTGTTCAAACTTGAGAGTCTATCAATAAAATGAAGAGTGAGGTTACATTAGCTCTGCTTGGTAGATGACTGGCAGGACATAACCAGGTTTCACTAATGTTACACATTACAGACATGTCTTAGAGCACCGGGCTGCCAGCTGCGCTAAATATAAACAGCTGCTAAACTACATACAAACTGACAGTGTTAACTTGTTGTCACGTTAGTCTACAGACACATCGAAGCACCGGGCTATCATATAGCCAGCTACTAAATGTTTGCTTGATATCACGTTTCAAACTGTAGAGCTATGTAACCCTACTGATAAATGCCTTACCTTGGGCGTTGTATCCAGTTTAACATTGTCTTGAACAGAGAAAGTTTGTTTTGATACGATCTCCATTCAATCCTAAAACAAACACACATCTCACTAAAAGTAATGTACGACAGTGCGCTGAGACTCCAGGCCACAAGGTGGCGAGGGAGTGCAACCAAAACATTAGCTATAGCTTTAATGAGATGCTTTGAACTGGAACTAAAGATGGCCTTTTTTTCAGTGTGAGCTGTGGTACAACCTGGAGCTGGGATTAAACTCTTCCATCGGGCTGATTTGGTTGACTGGTCCAGTGCAGTCTCTCCATTGCTTTCACCCAGTATTTACTTAACATCTCTCTGCTGGTTGCCTTTGTCATCTGTGGAGGAGGAGACACACACAACAGTTGGAGACAAGAGACGACACAGGCCTCAGGCATGTCTGTGGTTCCACTCAGTGAGAGCTCTACAGAGAGCAGGACAGAAGAACCCTGCGCTCCACAGGAAGCAGGAAGCCTGGAGGAGAGGAGCGGAGAGAAGAGGAGGAATAGCTGCAATTACTTTTTTTATTGTGTGCTTTGGCTGCTGGGATCTACCCGGGCTCTGCTCATGGGGATAGACACATACCTGCTCTCATAAAGAGCCACATGCAGAGGATGAAAGCAAAGCCTTTCCCATATGTTCAAAAATGCATTTAAACACAGGTGTGAAAGGCAGGATGATCCTATGGTTCTAACTCAATAAGAAAGTTAATTTAAAGGTTTCTGGGGTTGGCATTACATCACGTATAAGTCAGTGAACTTCACCTACAGGCTGATACTGTGTGGGCTGGGAACACCTTGTCTTGTAACACTCTGTGTGTTGCTACAAGAGAAACCAGGCACCTTTTCTCTGAGCATGAAGACTTTTTAATCCTTGTAACTTTGCTGGTTAAAATTTAAAACCTCTCCAGTTTTCAGCTACAGCCGTCTGTTTTGTTTTTTTGTTTTGTTTTTTTCTATTTTCTTGGTATGATATCCACATAGCTCACCAGCACTTCTTTCAAAAGACAAACCCCAGAGGCAAAATAAGGCTCTCTTTGTTTGCAGTCTGACAGAAAAGCTGGGAAATGACGAAAACAGACGAGAAGAACACTGCCGTACGTTCAAGCTTGTTGCACAATCAGCCTACGTGTTCTCTCTGCAGGTGGCTGTTCTCAGAACATAACAGCAGCTTTTAATCTCTGACCATTTGACAGTCAATGTTATGTTTCATGTGTTTGTAATAACCAGGGTTAAGCTTGATCTAAAGAATGAAACCTGGTGCAGGAATCATGGTTTTTACAAACGTTGCAACCTTAAGGGGGTTAAACATTGCTCTGAGGCAGTTTTAGCACTTTATTGTTGCTTCTATTTCATCCGACTGTAATAAATTCATCATTTTCTCCACAAAACAAGCTGCAGGTGCCCACACTGCAGGATCAGAAGAGTCAAAGGTAAACAGAGTGGGCGTTGAGAAATATAGTTATTGATCATTTTATAAAATGTTTGCCTCGGTTTTGCATCTGCAGTCTTTAAAAGTGGTAGAAAATATGTGACCCACTTGTGGGGTTGAAAAGGTTGCTTTATAATATTCCCTTTTCACTCTCCGTTAATACATTATTTAAACTCCTACTGTGGTTGTTAAATAACCACATTACCGTCCTTCAGGTGATAACATTTAATTGTATTTCCAGAAATTCTGTTTCCCTTTTAAGACAGGGATACTGCTGCAGCTGAGACTTTCCCTCCTAAAGCCTGGTTGTGGTTTTTGAAGCAGATTACTGTGCAGTCATTGGCCACTAGCTTTAATTACAATATCGCAGGAGGGTGTCATGTAGTCTGACAATTATACAGTACAATGAAAAGCCTTGGAAAGCAAAGCTGTTGGCTCATCAGGTTTAAGTGTTTTGTGAGGTGCCGTGAAGTATATAGACTGGAAGAGTGATGGTTTGCAGTAATTCCTGGAGGATAATGAAATACAGGTGGATTAATTTTATGCTACCTTTAAACTGTGGCTTAAGCCATTATTTGAGACTATTTATTACAGTTTAGTGCAAGAAATAATTGCAATAAGCTTGATGGGAATGACTGAGACAAAAAGCAGTGATCTCGAATACAGAAAGCTTTTGTTTGCTGCTGCTGGAGCGCAGAGAGCCAGGCGCAAAAAGAGACGAATTTAACAAATAATTTTCAACCTTCGTTTTCTGGTCTTCGAGTGTCATGTACAGAAGAAAAATGTGCTTTTCTGTTACAGGAAATGCTCTCCCTGCTTTGTAACTGTAGCCCAATAATCCCATTTAGCAAAAATAATGATGAAATGTCAAGTCTTGTCAAGTCAGTTTTATTTATAAAGCACCAAATCATAGCAGAAGTCATCCCAAGGCATTTTTCATATGGCTCAGGATTGGGTTGTACTCTTTGAACATGCCTTCGGCATCAATGGGGTGGATTGAAGGGGTGTCCGCTCATACTTGTGCTGAGTTTGAGTGGGTGTGCTGCTGCTGCTGCTTCATCCACTCTGAGTCTGCCTGGTGTGATTGAAGTGGAATGACGGATAGTTTGATTTTACAAATGTCTGAGAAGCCGAACAACGCGCCGGATCCAGCAGGCGTCACGCCCTCTGGGATTGGTGTTGCGTGTTTATTCGACCAGGGCCCACAAAAAAAGCAGCTGGCTGGAAGCTTTTTTCATTACAGAGAGTGTAGTTGATTGCATCTTTCTCAGTTCTCTCTGAAGTGCCCAAAGGGAGCCGTCGTCAACGCCTTACAGCAAACGCTAGATGCTGCTGCAAGTCTTCATTCAGCGTGTCAATTTAGGGACATAAAAACTTCTAAATCTAGTTCAAATCATCAACCTTTTAGAGCTCACTTCTTCTATAAAAACATGTTAACTTTAAACATCTCCTGCTAAATGTCACACAACCACAAGAGGAACTAACATCTCTCAGTAGTCTCTGGACTGGACTCAATCTGTCATCAACCATCAGACACTTGTGCCAGAACGACAAAGAGAGACACGAGTAATCACAGTTTAAAGACAGCTGAGAAATCAAACATCTGGCTTCAGCGATGTGGCTTTGGCCATGTGAGAGGAGCGTGAAAACATTAAGCTGTCACTTTTTAAGTTACTGCACTTGATAGGAGATCAGCTAATCAGATGTAATATGCATAAGGACACAAATACAGATGAAAACGAGAGGAGAGAAGACAGTCTGGCCTCTAAGCTGGTCATAAAAGTTTAGTTCTTTAGTACTGTGTGCAGCGACAGTAGCTTCAAGGCATGTTCTGTCAGGTTGTCAGTGTAGGTTGTAGCAAGGTTAGTTTGAGGTAATGTTGAAAGTTTAGCAGCAGGAATTAAAACAGGAGACGTGATTCAGGATGTAGACACGAAAAGAGCCTTCCAGTTTGTCTCCACAAGAGAGGGAACTGTGAAGAGGGTGCGTTTTAAGCAGGCAGGAGCCAGGCCACCTTTTGAGGTCTCATGACCCAGTCAGTGGTGTAGATTTGATTTTGTCTTGGCAGTGTTAGGAAAGTTACTTTTAAAAAGTAGTGTTTGCTTGTTATACGTTACTTCTGGAAAAAGTACTCCCATACTTTAGTTATCCTCTGTTGAAAGAAACTTTTTACATTAATCTTAACTTTTAAGCTACTTTTTTGGAGCTTGACTTTGGGCAGAGCCCCATCTTATTTTCTAAATGTGTATAGGCCTACATAAAGTTCTACTATGGAGCACATAGCAGGTTATTCTTTCATGCTCATTTTTTTGAAAAGTACCACAGAGCACTTGACAAGAAAAAAAAAAAAATTGCCATAATGACTGACTGCTGTCTGCATGCTATTACAAGTACCAGTCTCAGGCCTGAACCACACGTATATGGATATATTCCTAAACGCACATTTTTCTGTCCGATTGGGCCTCTCAACCACACGTACACAGCGATTTCACCCACATAAACAGAGATTTTTAAAAACGGATAAAAAAGTGAAGAAATAAAAAAATATCCGGTTGAGTGGATCCATGTAGCGGTGTTAAACAGAGCTGGTGTTAAGCGCCTAGCAACAAGTCACTGTGTTTCACTTTGCATGCTCATAACGTTCTTCTTCTATGGCTTTCACATTTTGCTAACCTGCCACTTATCGGCCAGGCATGGCATTGCAGGCTTCAGAGGCGATCGTTTTCAGTTTGGCCTCTTCGTATGGACAGAGATATTTCTGTGGTGTGGACGGAGATTTTTTTTTTAAACGAGGACAAAGATATCCGATCAAAACAATATCCATATATATGTGTGGTTCAGGCCTCAGTGAGAGCCCACAACTATTGCCCATATGCCCAGCTGTGGCAGTGTTGCTGTCAAATCAGTCCCTGGAAAACGTAACATTGTGCCCAACTGAAAAAGGAACTACGTTTGGTAACCATATTTTCAGTAGAAACATGTTATACTACTTTTTACCCCAAAATTAGTTACGTTACTGTAACACGTTACTTTGTAAAATGACATAATAAGCGATTAAGCGGCTGTTTTATGCTGATGTCTGAACTTAACTTCAAATAACTGCAATAGACTTGGTATTATAACAGAGTAAAATAGAATAGAATAGAACTTTATTGTCATTGTAACAAGTACAGCGAAATTTTGGGATTGTGTTCAGTATGTTTTGCTCATCACTCCTCAATGGCGCCATGTAAACTTATTGTGAGGGGTGATGAGGCCGGAGCCTGGACGCCAAACATAAAATATATTTGCTGCTAAATACACAATTCAAACGTGAGTTGTCTGACTAAACTTATTTGCTTAAGACAAAACCTCTAAATCAGGATCAATGAATCAGAACTACAACCGAAAATCCCAGTTTATAAAAAGAAGTTTGCCTGCTTCATATACTTATATAAAAGTTCACAGTTCAGTCACACAGTGCCTCGGTATCCTTTTTTTGTTTTTCATTTTTAAATTAACCACCATGTCCTGATTCAAGATCACCCATTGCTGTAACCTTGATACTCCAATGCTGTCAGACAAACAGGACAGATCTGTTGCTTCTTCTGTCACCAGAGACAAGTGAACATTACAAGTCGATCATTATTAAGAGTGAGAAAACGGTTGGAAATGATGTGTTGCATTCATTAGCGATTGCCCATGAGGAGGGATCGTTTTCCTCAGGTGCCTTTCGCTTTGTTGGGTGAAAAAAAGCCTTTTACCTTTTCTTTTCTTGCCTGACATCCAGACCGGTCTCAAAGACGTATTTGGTAAGCAGTGACAAAGTGGAAAAGGATGAAACCCTTTGTGTGCCACATAGGGCACACTATTCCCCCCCTTCAATGTTAACATTGGTGGAGATTCTTCAACCATTGTTTGGGATTGGTGTGGACATGTCCATGTAGTCCATGCAGTCCACATGGTCCATACGCATTTCTATGCCCTTGGATCTAACTTGTGGCCTGAAATACTTTGATGTTCTAAGTCAGCCCATGCAGAAAGCATCAGAACAGAGAAAGCTCAGATGTGCAGATTTGGAGGCAGAAACTAAGCAGAAAGTGTTGAAAGGTAAGCTTTGTTCAGTAGAAAGAGAATGTAGAGGGTTTGTAGCACAATCAACGATCTCATTATTGGAGGATTTTCAGTGTGAGGACCAAGTGTGTGAAAGGCAACAAAGAGGATGACAAACAAAGCAGTGAAAACAAGTCAGTGGGTTTAAAGGAGCAGAAACAACCCCAGAAAGAAGCCCACAACAAAAGAGCAAGGGAATCTGTCTGCCTTTCTGAGAAGATGAGGGAGCAGGTGGAGGTAGAGGGTACTGGGGTACTGTCCAAACAGACTCTTACCCCACCTCTGCTTTCCCTCTCCTCCTCCTCTCACCCCTTCACAGACCTCTTTCTGTTTTTCCATCTTTTTTTTCCTTAGTGGTGATAACTGGGGTTGAGAGCTAGCATGAAGAGTGTTTGTCCCAGGACACTGGATTGAACTGCTGAATGCCTCCACCTCCACATGGTGGTGTCGGCCAAACCTGATGTAACCCTGGTAAAGGGAGAAGCCCCAGTGGTTTTCTAGCTCTTGGTGATAAAAATAAGAAGAGTGAAATGAAGAATAAGAAACTGGTGTTTATCATTTAGTTATAGAGATAAATGCTCAAACTGTACAACAAAAACCTGCAGAAATACTGGGAAAACAAATCAATACATGCCTGGAAGCATTTTGAAACATGCTAAAATCTGAACCATAAATGCATTATTTTATTATTTATTTAAAAAAATCACATTGATGGACACAAACCTAAAGAAATGTTTTTTTGTCAATAATGTCCATGAATTATTCAAGGCAAAGCAGTGAACGCTATTAAATATGCAGTGTGGGGTTAAAGGGACTACGAGCCAATATGTTCCTGTACATACAAAATGATTTTTGTGCTATCTTTGTATTGCTCCCTGCTGCTCTCATTTCATTACAATAACTGAAATAAGCCTTAGCTACAGGGATTTCTGGCAAAATACCTTGGATCAGCTGAATTTAATTAGAGACGTCTTAAATATCCCCTAATCTCCATAAATAAGTGCATGTTTTATGGATGCCTTATTCATAATTCATCTGCTCCCTAACTCCTGGAGGGAAAGGAGTACAAGTGCTAAGAAATCCTCATCAAGAATTAACAATGGGCTCATCTGTCATGTTATTGACCCCTACACAAAGCTGATTACTTCCCTCTGATGCTGTCTCACTTCCACTAAGTCGTGTACTGTGTGGAACAACATGAGAACTGAATTGGAGCTGAAACGATGGGGTCAGAAGATCAAACACTGAGCAGGGAACAATAGCGGGTGTCGTTCTGTTGTTCAGTTCAAGGTGTGTGTTGTAAAGCTCTGCATTATCATCGCAGAGGAGAAAAAAAGCATGATGGTCAAATTAATATTTGCAAGGAAATTTTACCACAGCACTGCAAAGACGTCATAATGCACCTAACCAGGGATGCAAACAGTTAATCCATTGTTTAATTGTCTGGCAGCACGGTGGCGCAATGGTTAGCGCTGCAGCTTCACAGCAGGTCATCGGTTCGATTCACAGCTTGGCGGGTGTGCCTTTCTGTGTGGAGTTTGCATGTTCTCCCCGTGCATGCCTGGGTTCTCTCCGAGTCCTCTGGCTTCCTCCCACAGTCCAAAAACAGGTTGATTGAGCACTCTAAATTTTGAGCGTGTGAATGAATGGTTGTCTGTGTCTTTGTCAGCCCTGTGATTGACTGGCGACCAGTCCAGGGTGTACCCTGCCTCTCATCCAATGACAGCTGGGATAGGGTTCAGTAACCCACAACCCTGAACAGGATAAGCGGTTCAGAAAATGAATGAATAAATTAATGATAAATTGTTGATAAAAAATTACTTGATTAAAATTAATTGCAAGTAAATTGCATTTTTTAACCCGTAATTCCCTGCCACCCCACATTAGGGCGCACTTTGTGCCAGACGTCCTTGACACACACAGGAACACAAGAGAAGCAGACCTCTGACAACAACAACAACAAGAAGACAAACAAACAGAAGTGGACAACTTTCTTAAAGATCCACCATCGTGGAAGGTAAATGAAGGCAGGTTTTCAAGAGTAGCAAATCTTGCATGGAAATTCCTAGCTATACCTGGCACATCTTTGTTGAGTTAATTTAACTTTCCATATAGCAGATCACAGATCACAGCAGAAGTGATTCAGAGTTACCTTTCTCATAAATCAGGTCTGCACATTGTTTATTTTAAATTAGACCGACTAAATAGCCATATCCATCTAATCTACATAACGTGATGTCATTTGTAAATTTTCGCGTTCACATTTCTCCTCGTGCTGTTTTGTGCCCGGCAAAGTTCTGCCCCAACGTGTTCACAGACACACAAACATGTGCTCACATTTACACACACAGATGTTGCACACTTGGACAAATAAACGATGTTCCAGGTGTGCATGGGTTTTTAGAATTAACTTTTACTTTAAACTCTCTGTAAATACAGAAACACAAGCACGGGGATTCAACGTGGCTGCATACTGCCTTTCACCCTGGTCAACTAAATGACACACATGCACGACATATGTGCTCTCACACGTCAGTTTAGCATCAGTTCCCACGAATATTCACATTCACACACAACATTCAACACACTCACACAGTAAACAAAGTGAACTTCAGATGGTAAGGCTTAGCATCTTTTAGCAAGTAAACACAGGTGCGGCACCTCAAAGACAACCAATCAACCCACAAAACTTCAAGTCTGGTTTCTCTCTCACACATTTCTCGTTCGCGTCGCTACATTTACTCACTGTTTCACCACTTATGCTCACCTGTAAACACAGAAACACAAGCACAGGGATTCAACATGGCTGCATACTGCCCTTCACCTGGTCTACTAAATGACACGCTTGTACCCGTGCATTCTTAAGACCCCAAAGCTGACCCCAAAATGCCTGTGCGAGCTTGCTCATTTTAACCACCAAAATTTACCAGAACGATTACTTTAATATTACATCAGCGCCTGAATGTTCATCTCTTAACAGCTGAACTAGATATAGCTGACAATGCATTTATCTATTTTCATGTTTCAGGTCGCATTAAAGAAGCCTTGCCATTGCTTTGTTCCATTTGTGAATGTGTTGTTCCCTGCTGTTAAGAATAATTGTTTCATTAAGGAATATGATTTGCATTTTCTCTTTCATAAGAAAAATAGCATTTTTGTAGAAAGGAACCTGTTGATTCAGAGGAAAATTCAGCTTCTCAGAAAAAAATGCTGCTTATCAAATAATTGCTCATGGATCGACAAGATCAAACGATTATCAATTAATTAATTAATTACACAATAACTTGCATCCATACACCTAACATTCAGCATTGTTACTTCATTTACAATATAGGAAAGCATAATACCCCTCTCTGCTTGTATGGCTCCCTCCCAAGTAAAAAAGATGTGATTCTTAAAGAGATATCTTAATCAGATTGCTCTTTTCTTACCTTGCAAAATCATGCTATATGGCTCTTCACGCAAATGACCTCTTCTTGCAGTTGTTGCCAAGTGTGCACCACATTTTAAGAGATTGAAATTTCCCCTCTTTATTCAGACACCCTCATTATGATCCTTCACAGCAGCAGTGACTGTCTGGGTCTCAGGTGTTTTTGAGGACCCTCTTCTATGCAGCATGTCAGCTCTGAGTGCTAAGTAAAGAGTTGTATGTTTTTTATAAATAAAGAACATTTATTTTTATTCCCCTGATGCCACACAGACTTGAGTTTTAATGAGGGGAAAGATATCATATCAATCAGAGGATCTATAGGGGGAAGAAGTGGATCAGCCTTCTGATGTAAGCCTGACAATGCTAGCGCTGTAAAGTTCACTCACTTGAGATAGGCACTATTAAAATGAGGGGGCAGAGTGCTCCTGTTGCTGTGGCAACTCAGCTTTGGAAATGGGCTTGTTTGCAGAGCTATTTTCCAATCTGGCAGTGAAGTGGGGCGTAGCAGTTTGTAGTGGTGCCTCCCCTGTCGAGTGCTTATTACCTGACTGAATGAACAGGCGCTCGCGATGTCAAAAAAGTCACAAAGAGCGCAGCAGCTGGGTCAGAGTGTGGTATCATGAAGATGGTGAAGTTGATAAGAAGTTGAAATTGATAGTAGGCATCACACTGTCAGCAGGGATTTTAACCCTGTTTTAATGGTTTAGTTTTGTTTTCTAATGTGTGAGGAAAACAATCCAGCTCTGTGTATCAGTTTGAGAAACAGCAACCTGTTGTGTAGCAGATGTACTTGTTTCTTCTTGGACATTTCAGAAGATGAATAACACTGATCTGTATTTTGATACAGATTGAAAAAAGAGTCACGGCTAGTGTTCCTGCACACCGGCTGTTACAAAGGATATTCGGCTCCAACCAATAAGATTACAAGTTGCAGCTTCTTCCATTCAGATGTAGGTATAAAGTACCAGTCTGTTCAACCACGCAGTATAAATAAAGCTTTGTCTCCACAGCCATCAGTATGATCGACATGTCACTGTTGAGCTTGTTTTTACCAATGGCACATTTTCACTTGCTTTTCTCGACCTTGTTTTTATTGATTACTTATTTTTCTTAACACTGGGATAAAGCCTTTTACTATTGAGCACTAGTTCACGTTTTTCCGAGCTGATCATGGGTTTTTTTGATTATTTCACTGCAAACCAAAGCTTCCAAAGAGAACAAATAAAAGAATCTTGAACCTTGAGCTATACAATGTTGGATTTCAAACTAGATTTCAGTAAGGGTTTAAAGAATGAGGTAAAAGAATGTCTAGTTTCCTCACATGTTTTTTCCAGGCTTCTGCAAACAGCCAGTTTTTATAACCTTACCAAAACCTAATGTCATGCAACCTTACATGACTTATCCTCAACTTAAAGGTCCCATATTGTGCAAAAAATCACTTTATTAAGTATTTTAGTGAAATTTGTGGGTCTTTGGCTTTCCTCCCAGCCCACAAAATGTGATATTTAATGACAAAACCTGTACTTTGTAGTGCTTGCAAATGTAAAATCCTGACCTAACACGAGCTGTTTGGATTATGGGGATTAGCTGACATCAGCGATTCCCTTTTTTGACCAATCAGGAGCAAATCTGACCTGATTGGTAGTAGATACCCCCCTCCCCGCCCACTCCCCTCCCCACTGCTGGAGAGAAATCTCTCTAGCAGCAGGGAAGAGAATACCGAAGTTGAAGAGCCATCACTGCTCTGTTTTTGGCTGTAAACAACCACATAGTTCCATGCACAAGCTTCCCATCTCGGAAGAAGACTAGACTAAGTGGCTAGAGTTCATTTATCAAGGAAATGTGCCAGCTACACTCAGTAAAACTGTGCATGTGTGTGCTAGTCACTGTACGGCCGACTGCTTTTCCAACTTTGGACAGTACAACAGAGGGCTAGCAAATAGACTGTTCCTGAATCTAGGAGCATTACCAACCATCTGCCAACAAACCTGGGACCCTGGAAATGTGAGTGTTTTAAATGCTGTGTGCTGTGGAGCAGATGTAAGAGCTTTTCCTCAGTGTCCCCCCTGTCTCCGTGTTAGCTTCAGAATGCTAACTTTAGCTGCAGTTAGCCTGTTGTTTTAGCCAGTAATGTTACGGTGAACGAGCGTCGCTGTTTTCTAAACATTGTGCACTCAGAGCTCAGTAGTCATGGTTACATGGCGCCGCTTTCAGTGACGTGGAAGAGCGTGGCTCGTATACACATGAAGGTGATGCCCACTAAATCAGAGCGTTCTGAACAGAGGGGCTATGAGAGCCTGGAAACAATGCTGCTGTGCTGGATTTATTGGCTTTTTGGACCAAAACAAGTTACTACCATTTTATGAAAACATCAATGATCCATATTAAACTGCAGAAAAGGAGCAGAATATGGGACCATTAAGTCAGGCTCTGCAACCCTGTGTGCACCAACCCACCAGCTTTTTGTGAGGAAAGTCCATTTCAGCACTCAGTTTTCCCTCCACTCTGTGGCTCTGAAGTTTTATTTTGGTTGTGAACAAAAGTCACAGCTATTCATCTTTCCCAATGAAAAGCAAACAGTGGGACATTTTTATGTGTTCAGGAAAATAACAGTCATGATGCAGCTATTTGTGCTCATCACTTCCTCAATGACTCATTTGTAAACAAAGGTAAGAGCTTGTTGTGAGTCTCAGCTGTTGCTGAAACCTGGAGCTATTTCATCTTTAAAGGCCCGACATAAAGGATCAGACCTATAAGCGGTTAGTAACATCATAACAGGGGGAAATGTAACAATCGCTGATGTCTATTGGAATTTAGCATGGATGCTAACAGCTAGCCTTGTTTGTTTGTCTGCAGAGGCCTGAATTTTGGGTCATTTCAAGACTAAGCTGTGACAATGAAACACACTCAAATCGTGTCTAACTATCACTGGAAAAGCAGCGGAAACACAATC
Source organism: Halichoeres trimaculatus (assembly GCF_033239565.1). Lineage (NCBI taxonomy): Eukaryota > Metazoa > Chordata > Actinopteri > Labriformes > Labridae > Halichoeres > Halichoeres trimaculatus. Next base: position 23,966,940 of record NW_027437192.1, read on the forward strand.
AGGTTGATTTTAAATAGTAAATGAGATTTTCATCAATTTTATAAAAATTCTTAAAATATTAAGGATTTATTTTATTTTGGTGCTGCGAATCTGTCTCCAAACAGAATGACACAACAAGAGGTATAAACTAGTTTAATACATTTATTTTGAGCTTTGAATGCTATTGTGGAATTGATTTCATTACTAAAAGGTATGGGCATTTATTTTCTAATCAGTTTTTTCCTCCATCAAACATTACACAAGATAAAAATTTGACCATCATTTTCTTCCCCAGGGCTCATAGTTAATACCACACATCCACCGCTTGATTTCAAAAATTTAACTTCAGAAATATTCATTTTTGAAAACTTAAACTGTCAGATAAAGCAGATATTTAAAGATGCTCTTAAGAGGATCTATTTTGATTGCACTCCCTCGCCACCTTGTGGCCTGGAGTATCCACACACTGTCCTAAATTACTCTTGGTGAGGCGTGTGTTTGTTTTAAAATTAAATGGAGATCGTAACGAAACAAATTTTCTTTGTTCAAGACAACTTTTTACTGGATACAACATGCCGAGGTAAGGCATTTATCAGTACAGTTATGTAGCGCTACAGTTTGAAACGTGACATCAAGGAAACGTAGTAACTGGTCACGTTAGTGACATCAGCAGTCCAGTGCTCTGACGTATCTATAGGCTAACATGACAGCAAGTGAACAGTTAGTAAGTAGTTTAGTAGCTATCTACATTTAGCGCAGCTCTAACACATGTCTGTAATGTGTAACGTTACTGAATCCTGGTTAGCTGTGTCCTGCCAGTCATCTACCAAGCAGAGCTAACGTAACCTCACTCTTTATTTTATTGATAGACTCTCAAGTTTAAACAGACCACTGCAGAATAACTGCTGACTGTGGGATGAAATGGACAATAGCACAAACAGCTTAACCTGTGTTAAAGAGTGATACAGCCCGAGCTAAAGGCTAAAATTTTGAAAAAAATAAAATAAAAATAATAATAAAATAAATGCATAAAATAAAATAAAATAAAAAATCTGGAATTTCAAAATTGGCACAAATTTTATTTTTTTAATTTAAAAAAATGCAATAACTCCACAAATTTTGGAATTGATTAAATTTGAAAAAAATGGGAAATACAATTTATTTTACAAAAACTTTGATAAAATTACAAATCTTAAGAAGTAATAAATAAAACAAAATTTTCCAAAGAAAACAAAAATTTGCAAAAATTCAATTTTTTTGAGCTTTCAAAAAATTTGCAAAAGCATTGTTAGGATGTATATTAAAAAAGTAGCTAAATGAATCTAACCACACAGAATCAAAATCTATATTTTCTTACAGATTCGTCTGTTTTTGTAGAACTTGTTATCTTACCAGGGCTGTAAAACTTGAGGTCAGCCATGGACACATGGAAGGTTGGTGGGCTGTTGATGTTGTAGGAGATGAAGTGGAGAGGTGTCAAACTTTACTGCAATATGTGATGCATATTTAATTTAACAAAATGTTAAAGCATGATTTCATTTAGTGTTAGTGTCTTTAATAATCAATACCCGCAGTAGGAAAACAAGTAATCTTTATTTCAAAGAGCTGCAGGGTGCAGACCCTTGCTAATTAAAAAAGATATTACTTACCACTCACTCACCAAGAATATTTTTTTATGGAATATGTCGCAGAGCCATTAATCTGACCTTAACAACAATCATAACAAAAGTTATTCCACCCCACCAAACCATTTTTAAGGAGGAAAATAAAGTCCTCAGAGACCAACACTTCAAAAAACTTGTATCAGGTTGTAAGCAGATTTGGTTCAGTAGTTTTTCAACAGGGTTTCAAGAGGGTTCCTTCACCTTTGCATCTTGGCATTGGTGAAGTTCATTTTTTTAACATTACAAGATGCTAGTTGAAAACGAAATGTCAAAATAACTTCAGTAATTAATTACATGAAGAACCAAACTACTGAAGTGGGTTTAACACAAACATATTTCATTATGGAGTGATCAAAAAAAATCAAAATAATAAAATTCTCACTCAGCCGCCGCATCAGTAGCTCTTTATCTGACTGATTTGTCACTAAATACTCTGATAATTACACCAATGTGCTAATGTATCAATTTGGCAGTCACACATCAGAAGCCTGGTTCCATCATTCAAGTGAGCTGAAAAGGAATAAAAGGAACCAGAGACGAGAGGGAGAGTTGACTCTGAGTCAGTTTCCACGCGTGTTCATCTCTTCCAGATGAGCTTTTGTTGTTATCATCCCATCATGCCACAGAGGCCTGACAGTTCCCTATTAGTTATTGTCCTATTGTTGTGAGCCAAGGAAGGCGGTAATTGGAGATTCACAGTCGATTGTTATCACAAAGCTGGATTTTTTTTCCTTTTTTTCTATTTATTCATTATTCTACATAATGAGAAAATTTCTCTCATTCTTTGACTCAGAAGCACATTATCACTGTGTTATTTCCTCTGCTTTCTTTATTTATTAAAGTGCTGCATCATTCCGCGCAAAGGAAAAGAGAGTAATAAGAGTTTCCTTTTTTTCTTTTTTTTTTTTTTTCTTAGAGGCAGTTTCCAACTTATGACGTGTAATGATTTGTTATGTGGAATACGTCTCAATTTGTGTCGATATTCAATCAAACTAATTATCTTAACAAGAAAGTAATACAATCCAAGCAATCTCCAGCTGATCTCCAGTTCCTTATGGATCAAACTACAGAAGTTTTAAAGGGGCAATCCTGAATTAAATGAATAAGTAAACAGCCTGTGACATTTCCTCATAATTACAGTGAGCTGGCCTTCCTGTGGTGCTTTCACTGCAGAAAGTAAGCCAGCCCCCTGCTGACAAATTCAACTGACAGAGCAAATATATACTTCCCCTCATCAGTCAATCCCTTCATCCTTGGTTCAATGTCTTCTGGGACAGCAGAGGGTGGATTTCGTCTGATATTAGCCAAGGCCCGGGCCGGCACACTGGGGGGATTTGTGAGGGTAAACCTCTTGCTTTGATGTCTCCTCAAATATCCCAGCTTGACACAGTAAAACAAGGAAAAGCAAGCAATCGAGGGGACTGATCCAAAAGAGTTACCCTTCTGACCTCGCTATCAACAAACACAGAGACAGTAATTACCCAAGGGTAAAAATAGAAGAACAGAAATGATTCATTTATTCTTTTCAGGGGTATGGTCGTTGCATAAGAGAATGTGTTGAATGCAGGGAATGATCCTTTTCACAAACAGGAAAATCAGAACAAGACATATGTGATCATATTTAAACTGTATCAGCCTCCTAAACATGTAATGCTCCATCTTTAATTTCCCACACACAGCACACCTTCTCTGACAGAAATACCTGCAAAGAGCTGACTTAAAAACTGAATTGAGACAGGGATGTTGTTAGTTCTGAATGATATTTACAATGAGTTGTACTCCATTGTTTTCCACTGCAGCATAATAAGGTTCTTTATTAAAAGACGGAACATTGCTGCCGGACGCCCGGTAATTGGAGGAAACTGTCATTCCAGGTAAGACGGCTGAACACTGGGCTGTCAGTGTGATGTGTCAGACTCTGCATTGTGATAAAAGTGACAAACCTAATAGTCGTCTCGCATCCTCCAGCTCAAAGGAACCCCAGGGAGCTCTAAAAAGCTTCTCTCTTTCATTCCCCTTCCCTCAGAACTTCTCTTCTCTAGATCAAATGCTGGAGGGGGACATTTGGAGAGCAGAGTAAGAGAAATTAAGAAAAAAACAAAAAAAGGTGATGCTGGCTTCTGAATCAAAGCTGTAATACAATACGTAAATCACAAGTTGGTGAAATAACATTAGCACAACATCATGTTGGGATCAGTTATTGAGTATCTGTAAATTGATTGCAGAATCTGCGAGTGGCAACGATGCAAGCAGAGATTTCTCAGTGAGAGCAAGCAACATGCAGCCTAAAGGCAGTTTCATTTCCAACACAGAAACAAATCCTCTGCAGCACTCCTTTTACAAATGACCTCCTAATGAGGATAAACCATTATTCACCACCAATTGGGCAGAAACAGATTTTAATCTGATGAGGAAGCCATCATGGAGAGTGCCTCGAGTTCAAAAGATGGCAGCATGTATGATTTATCTGCCTGGAAATGAAATCAATAGCATCTTTTTGATCTGCATCGTCAGTCTGTGATAAAGTGGAGCAGCCGTTGAGTTAATCCTTCGCATTGACTCACGACAGAAACACAGGCCACGGCCATTTTTTTAAGTCCAGTCCTGAGGACGGAGGGCTAACTGGCTGCTGAGAAGGAACACTCTCACGGGTCAGCAACTTGACAAGGTTTGATTAATCACCGTGGGAAACCTGGTCGAGAACAGGAGTGACTAATGACCCGTGTATGGCTGTTGATTTAATCAATCAAGAAAAGGCTGTAACCTTGCCGATGCTTGGGCAAAACACAACCACACATAAAGAAAGATACACACACACAGGCATTTGAACTGGCAGGAGTTGTTATCAAATACTGTGTGGTATGAAGTTCTCTGTTCGGTCCCCAGAGTACTAACTTGGCTTTTTTTCTTTCTTTTTAATTATTTGTTTTTTTTACTTAACTTTTTCAGCAGTTCAGAAAAAATACTGGAAATGTCAAATAAATGGATGAAGAAAGATGGATAAGAAAACAAAAACATTCATCCTTCGTGTTTTTTATGCACTGATTTACAAGAGAGTATAAGGTGTTCACTCCTTGTCTGCGTAAAAGATAACGTGATTTTTTTTATCAACAGGCTACATGGACTCATACAGGAAAAGTAGTAAGAGGAACCTTGGGCTTCTAACATTTATGTAAATTTGAAAAGTTTAAAAAAAGAGGTGGATGCTGTATGTTTAAAGGAACACAACACTTGAATTTATAATTCATGAATATGCCTGAGTAGAAGAGTATTTCAAAGTTTTCATAACAATTAATTACATTATAGGTCTGCATCTCAGGACAGTGCTAAAACCTCTCTTGACTGTCCCTGCTTGTTGTCCTTACTCTCTGAGGGATGTGGAGGTTGTGAGACGTTAGGGATGGAGGACTTAGTGGCTACTTGATGCTCTCATACTACCATCTGAAACACTCGTGTGTTGTGTTTACAAGCCATGCCTCTCACACTTCTGCAAAGCCATACAACAATGTGAAATCATCATGGGGTACTTATATTATGTTGTTCAAGGGTGGGATGTGGATGTACAAGGCATTGTGATGGTAGAACTTTATTGTAAAGTAGTTGCAGCATTGCAGTGTGTAAGAGGCAACTGTAGGTTTGATGTTGTGACATGATATTTAGGAATATGAATCTGGGCCTATGATTGGATCACAGGAGACAGCCTAGAGGCCAAACTCAGAGAAAAGCAAAAAATCTCCTCATCTTGGCCATCATTTATCAATCTTGTGTGGGAATTGGCACAGATCTGGGTGTAAAAACAAGCTTACGGCAACGTTAGCGTGTGATTTATGAAACATGCGTACCAGGGCCAATCACAGCGTACGCCCGATCAGGTGTTGATAAATGTGGCAGCTAAAAATACAATCATAATTTACACAACACGCCCCTAAATATTCAAGGTTCAGCTGGTCGAATCAAGGGAATTTACGACATGGAGGGACGCAAAAAGGGAACCTCTAATCGACAACACCACAGCAACAGAGGTAGAGAGGAAATGACACCGCGTTGTTTGGCAGCCAGAAAAAAGTGGCATTAAAGCGAGTCAGAAAAACTTGTCTGCAAGGAAATCACTACAGTGATTCAGCAGCGTGGATGTGACAAACTAAACTACAACAGAGTTTTAAACATTTGATTTACACAGCCTTCATCTATACCTTGATTAATTCATCTATACCCATTTTGTGGGTGTACGCACGTTTGATAAATTAGGGCTCTTGGGAGGAAATAAATCCTCACTGCCCTGGCACTAGGACCCCAGGCCTAGCCTGGCCAACAAACCCTACCCCCATAGCCACTCTCTGGGTTTGGCCCCAGGGGTAGTCACACGTTCTACCTGTCAGGGATGGATTTGTCTTTCCATTTTGTTAATTCATAGGGGTATGCTGACATACATTTCATTCCTCGCCTATGATCATGAGCTGTGGGTATTGACCCAGTAAATTGGAAGAACCATCCAGTTGAGATGAGTGCCCTCTGTAGGATAGCTGAGATGGGGTCAACAATTCAGTGCAGAATCTAGGGCTGCAACGATTGGTCGTCATAATTGACTCGTCTACCATAAAAAATTCATTGACGCATTTTTTATGGTAGACGCGTCGTATTGTTTTTATTGTTGTTGTCATATGGTGAAATCAAATACCAGGGGGTAATGCTCATCTGTAACTTCAGTTCACAGCATGAGGAACTACGTTAACAGATACTTTTATAGGGTAAGATCACTAAGTTCATACATGAGGAATATTAATGAGGAAAAATCTCTGCGCCCTGACGGCGATGCCGTTGACGGAGACTCTCCAGTTTAGGCAGACTGACAGCTCCCGGTGTTTAGCGCCTAATAAAGTGATTTAGAGAGTCTCCTTCTCTTTCCGTCAGTTTTTCAGGATCTGAGTCGCAAACTAGTGTAAAGGAGAGGACATTTATCTGATGGAACTATCTCACTCTCAAGCTCACACTGCACCGGTAACACTCAGCAGGGAGGAGGAGGAGCGGAGTGTGGATGAGTGAGGTGGAAGTAGCCCATGTAGAGAAACGAAATGTAACAGGTTGTTACCAAGAGCTGGGAGGGCACAGCAAACCCCAATGAGCAAATAAACATTAGAAAATAAGCCCAAAGTCACTATTAAGCAGTCTTGCCAACACTGAGAACAACAACTTAGTTTTCTTGTTACCTGCTTCACACATTTTGAGCTTTATTTTGTTTTTGTATGGTACTTATATTTTTATGTCATCATGAATGCAATAAAAACAAACAAACATAACACAGGGCTGACCAATCAGAGGTGAGAACCTAACTCTGAGTAAATGCAGTGAAAATGCAACACAGTGGTTGAATTATTAAGGTCTGAACATTTTAAAGGCCAAATTAGGTTGAAACACAAAATAATCGTGATTAGTCGACTAATCAAAAAAATAACCAATAGATTAGTTGACAGGAGACTGTTTGGCGTGTGATCAAGATATGCTCCTTTTAAAGAGTTATCTAGACTTTCCCTTTCCAGGATAGGATAGCAGAATTAGTGGAAACAAGGTGGCAGGACCGGACAAAAGAATGTTGGCTCCTGGTACCAATTGTTCAAAACCTGTGTAAAAATAGGAGGTACAAGGATAAGAAGTGCACGGCAAAGAAGAAAGTAAAATAAACTCTCCAATAGTTACTTTGGGCGAGAGTTAGAAATAGGAGCTTATTATAACTACGCAGACAAATGCTCTCTCAATGCTAACACAGTACCTACTTTACTATTCAGGGGTGACAGGATACGTGTCATGTATCATTAAAAATCATGAACTTACCATCTGGAGCAGTGTTTTTTTATTGGACTAGCACACTGTGATACACAGTAACGCCTCCTCAGAATATAACTCCTTGGTGTATCAGGGCTTTCTCCAGCATACTGCGATCTTATACCTGTTTCCAGTGCCGCTTTCCTTATTTTCCTTTTTTTTTTTTTTTTTAATTTGAGATACACAAAAACCTTAAGATACATTACCCATAGTGCTCAGTGTGACGCCTGTATCCTTTTGCAGTTGTTACATGACCTTTGCTTGTCTGTCTAGATAAATTTACCTTATGCACCTTTCTCACTGAATTTATCGCAACAATCATCCCCGACTCTGGCTTTATTTTTCCTACCCTTACTGCCACCGATCTCTCCAATCCATGCCTGTCTGTTATATGGTGGAAGTGGGGTCAACTTCTTTTCTTCGCTTGCCTGGTGACTGCAACACCTCACAAAAGATACTGTTTGAAGTTTATATCGACTTGTAGAAATTGATACTGGAGCTTTGTGACGCACGGGTCTTTGCTTGTGTGAAGCTCTGGGGTACTTTTTTACAGAAATGTTGTGAAAATCAGTGCTTTCAAATTGGTGAAATTCAAAACTTAATACTGATTTACTGATACATCAAAACACAAATGCCACCAGCAATGGGGTTTAAGTGACACAGCATCTTGGACCATTGAGAAACTGTATGAATGTAAACTATTAACCCTTGAAAGTTGTTAGCCTCATCAAAATACTTAGTTTGCGTCCTCTTTTCCCCTCGTCAGCGGTCTCATACTGAACTAATAGCAGGGGTAAAACACAGAAGGCAAAGCTTGTACGGGGACAGACTTAAACCAAACCAGCAGGTAGATGAAGGCATCCTGGCCCAGCTATCAGAAGCAGCACCAGGAAGCCTGCTGTGGGTAATGCCTCTGCTTCCAACCTCAAAAGCTAACAAAGCATGATTAAGCGATGGATCCTGAGCCTGAGGCAACAAATGCACTCAATCAATAAATACCCAACAAAAAGTAGGTTTTATATTTTATTCCAAAACCTTCAAAATAAGTTTCAAGTTCAAGAAAGTAGAATAAGCTTAGACACAATGCAAAGCATCATATACAGACGGATAAAATACATTTTATATATTGCAGACAAGCCATGGTGGGTCTTACATATTTACAGTATGTATGTAAACTTTTATGTACAATCTTTTTTACATATACAAAAGCCTTGTTTCTATTTTTCTTTGTATATATTTATATATATATTTATATATTTATATATAGAGATTTTTCATATACTCCCCACTAGCATTTGTACTACAATAATGAAAAAGAAAAACATTTACATATATGTCAATCCATTTTTTCTTTTTATATTACAAATTTATTTTCATAAAAATATATCTCTGTACAAAAAAGTTTTTATTCGTTAACATATTCTCTTTTCTTAGAGACGTTTTCCCTCTAAAGTTGCTCTCTGTTGTTACACACAGTCTGCTGAAGTCCATGTTTGTCCATTTCTTTACAGGAAACCCTTTTGGTGTACAGCAAGACATCGACACTGAATCTTTGTCTTTTACTGTGTTGTTGTTTTGTTGAGGCGTTCAAGAGCCGTGTTGATCTGGCTTAGGCGCTATGGGTTGTCATGAGTCCTAGTCTCACTTAGAGGCTAGCTGAGAGATCTACAGGGCATGAAACAACTGTCATGGAAAAGGAAACAAAACACGATAATCATCCTAGTATGACAAACGGAGAAATACAGTAACAGGAAGTCTGTGGTAATAAAACGCAGCTCTCTATAAATATTCTGCTATATTTTTACTACGGATAAATTGGACATTCTGCTTTTAATTTCAGGGTGACACATGGTATTAACGCAAATTATTTTTTACCCCTGCTGGGCATAAACAGAGGAGCGGTTGTGGGGTTACAAATATTGAACAGTACAGATAGATGAGTTCTGATGCACTCAGTGAAATGAAATACATTCAGTAGTTTTCAGTAATAACTCCAACTCATCTGATGAAAAATGTTGGTACGAGTCCACTGTTATCTCCATTTAAAATATAAAGTTATCCTCGCTCTAAACCTGTTTTTAAAAATACATCTTTTCCCCTCTCCCCTCATGCAATGAGCTGAATAGTGAAAGCAAATTGGATGGAATGGGGCTGAAAAACACAGCAGTAAGAGTGGCTTTGTCACAGCCGCCGGTTTGCAGTGACAATGGAAGATAGAAGATTACGAATGATAGTTGATGTAGAATATGTCACACAGCATGTCTGATGGGTTGTGTGGTTTTTTCAGTACATGTTCACTGCGGCCTGTGTGGAAATGTGAGAGCTCTAAGTGCATGAAGAATTGGGACGCTTTCGGCCTAACCCTGACTGTGAGGAAATTCAGTGAACTCGATGGGAAGTCAAAGAACATAGCTGTGGTGTGTTTCATAATGGAAGAGATGGTGAGCGCGGGGGGGACTCAGAGCTGTGTCTGCCTGATAACGAAATGAGCCTAAGATGAACTGGGGTGTCTGTCTTAAAATATGCAAAGAGAACCAGGAAGTAGCCAGCTTCTATCAAGAAAGACTCTCCTCAAACTCTTCCAGCACAGCTCGCACCAGAACTTAATGATCTTCATATAACTGAACTTCACTTTCTTTGAGAACTTTCTGAACTAATTTCCATTAAATAAAAAGGGGAATCTTTCTATTTATGTCCATTTTAGCTAAACTTATATTTCTCAAAAATAGAAGCATTATTTTGAAAGAAATACTTGATAGTTTGGCTTAAATTTGGCTAACTTTCTTTGGTAAAAAGGGAACACTCTAAGAATCACATGACACAAACACTCAAGCAACCACAAAAATCCATGCTGTTACTCTCTGTGCACTGAAATACAGCACAAATGGGCTCAATGCTCTTTCAAGAGAGATGGAAATTTATATTTTCCCAACGTGTTCTTAATGAGATGATGTTTTTATTTCCCTAAAACATCACAAACACAGACACAAAGACTACTGTCTTCATTTGGTGCATCTCTGGGTCTTTCTGGGTTTTGCATGCAGAGATTATTACAAGGATTTCACTGAGCCAAATAAAAATATCCATACTTTTTATCTGACACAAAAACCTTTCAATCACCCCGTGCTTTGTGAAGAAATGACGAGGCTTGGAATTTGGAAAAACATAAATATACCCACTACAGTCGTCTCATCATATCACAGGGTTATACCAAGGCACTATAATGAATGTAAAGTGCTTGTTTGAGACTGGAGGAGGTAAATAAAAAGAATGAAAACCAAAACAAACAAAAAAGCAACAACAATAAAAGCTCAGAGTCTGGTCCTTTCAAATCATGTCTGTATTTCTCAAGGGTGAGCCCTTGTAGGTAAAAAAAAATAGAACAAAACCAAAAAAAACAATCACATTTGTGTTAGCTTATGCTCTTGTGTAATGTTTGTCCTGATCTGAAGTCTTAACCCAGTCCGACAGAATCTGGTTTTTGTGTGAGTGAGAGCTGGGGCGTCTTGTCTCATCTCTATCTGAAACTCTCAATGCAGCTTCATGACGTGCCATGCATGTGTGTTGAATGTGTTTATGGGACAAACGCATGGAGGATACAGATGGTATCAAAGTGACCTTCAGAATCCAACAAAGCAAAATAAACATTTGAAGCAAGTTCAAATCAAAAATAAATGATATGTTCAATGCAACAGCCGCACAAAAATGGGAGAACTGAGTAACAATGTCTTCAAGATAATGCGAGTGCAACTGCTCCTCTCCCGTGAAATCTCCAGGGTAATTCAATCGTTTCCTTTTCCATCAATTCACGACCAGAGAAGGCAAGGGGCAATATTCTATCTGTACTGTCGAGATAAGCGAGAGCTTTAAAAGTAATAAAATTGTAAAAGCAATTACCGACCCACAGCGAAACTGATTGAAGGAACAATACAGTGATTGGTTTCAAAGGCCTGGATTTCTGAGGGAAATTATGTACTGTAGGTGACTTTAAAGACTTCATTAAAATAAAAGAAATAAATAGATTGTTGTGGAGGTTGACTTTGACTGTGAAAGCAAGAAAGCTGCAATAATATATCCAACATACAAAACAGAGGATCAACAAAGACCAATCTCCTTCCTCAGTTTTCACACTCAAAGACGCCGAAGAAAACAGGATGTCTAAAAAGTCTGAAAGGGCTGTTTTTTGGGGGTCAAATGGACATAATTGAGGATCTCTCCTGTCAGTGGTAATGGTACGCTGAATTCAAGATTCAACATGGATTCCACAGTGAAGCAGGGCCAAATTAAAGCAAACTGCATGTAATGGCTCAATTTGCTGAAGTGAAAATTGAGCACTATTTACCCCACTCAGCATCCACAGGATACACAGGTATGGGGACAGAAAGCGGTAAATAGCTGGGAGCAGAGTGAGATCCAGTCAGTTTCCTTTCTTTGACTCTGCTACTCCTTTAACACACATTCACACATCATCATATTCACAAAGCTTTCATGTTTTCAAATCCTCCTCGTCATTCACTGGCCAAGGTAGCGTCCTGCTGTTAAACCTGACAGTAGATCCTTCCTGCGATGCACTTCCAAAACAACATTTTCTACATCTCTCTCCCTTGTTGTGACAGATTCGAGAAGTGCCAGCATTAGAGGCAAAACACATTTTTACCATATCATATTCATCATTTCCAATTTAATGCATGGGAGTAATCAGTATGCCAGCAGCTCCCCTGCTGTCACGGCTCTGAGGAAGCCTTCTGCAACGTTCTCATGAGCAGCGAAAAACAAAACAAAGCAACACAACTCTTTTTCAACAGAATGGAACTGTCAGAAGTTAACTTGGAGGAAAAGACCTGAATGTAATCCAGGGGGGGAGCAGATCACTGACTCATCCACTCTTCAGACTCCAGCGCCTTCAGTTGAACACTTTGTGGGAGTTTAAACATGACCACACTTTGATCTTTGTTTTCCTAAGGCCAGGTTGGGGGAGCCCATGCTGCATCTCGATCTTCAGAGAGAACACAGTACACACCATCTTCAAGCCGCGGAAGGATGTGGAGGAGGCTCGGGGGATTAAAAGAAAGTCAAAAATTGAGGGTTTGACATCAGACTTGTGGCTGTTCCAAAGAGAGTTTCCCTCTCTCTGCTCCTTTACTTGGTGCTACAGCTTGTTCTGGTTTTGGTAATGAGGAAAAAAAAAGGCAGAAATATGGTCCAAAGGTGTGTATTCTCCAGGGAAATGTGGTGTGTCGATGTACCGTCCAGAACCAGCCAATTACTGTCCTCTGGTGCCGTGGTGTGACAGTGGCAGGCAGTTAAAGACGTAGATCCACAAGATTTCATTTATTTTTTTATCAGTTTGTCTATGTCACAAAAAGTGGGAGGTGAATGACTCACAAACGACAAAAAAAAAAGACCAAAGCTGGAACAAGAAACTGCCTTTGATAAAGTTTCTGAATGGATCTTTACATTGTCTGCCTCTTACACGTAGCATTTTGTTTGTGTCCAGAGCTTCTAGGTAGTAGTCCTAAAACTAATCCTCAAAATGCTTCAAAAATAAAAAAAGAAGGAAAAAAATGATAAATTTGTTTGTGTAATCTTTGGGGCCAGAACAGAGAGCAGATATTTTGGGCAGATTGCAGATGCCGCCATCACCAACGTGTGCATAAATCCACGCACTCTCACTCACTCATATATTCACAAATCCTCTTGGTACTTTTACTGAGTGCTTTTTTTTTCAGCAGGCCAGCCACAGCTACCTTTTAACCCCTGCTCTGGACACAGCTGCCTCAGCAAGCAGAGATTCATCCCTGCTTCAAAAAGAAAAAAAAGAAAGCTCCAAAAAGTTAAAAAAAAAAAAAAGTCTCCAACATGGCCTTCAAAAAGTGACTGAATTTTTAATCCATCCTCAGCCAGAGGCTCAGAGCCTTGGCTGAAACCTTTTAACACCCTTAGGAGCAGATGATTTGGGGTAAAAAATGTATTCCCAATTGCTCATCACAGAAAGCAAGCATTGTGTAGAGGAAAAAGGCAAAAAGCATAAAAAGCAAATGAAAAACAGTCCAGACTGTCTCTCTTTGATTCATACAGGCCAACACTCAGCTGTTTGCCGAACAGTTCACTAGCACAGAGATCTCTGTTAGCTACTGGTCAAATTCTTCACTAAAGTTGACCATTTAATTCCCTTTGGGTTTAGGCGGAGCAGGGTGAAAAAGTCTTCACAGCTCTGCTCCGAGCATCGCTCCTGCCAGCTGGCTGCAGTGTCCGGTGAAAGATTTTCCTTTAACACGGAAAATGATCAAGAAACCATGTAAAGATACAACAGCTTCTGTTGTTGTTGTTGGAATTAGGTACAGCTATTGTATTCACATGGTTTCTCTTTTTGTCTCGTCTCCTGCAGGTAAGAGCCTCTTTTCCGTTGGAGATGTTTCTTGAATGTATTTCAGTGGATAAAATAATCTTTGTCTTGGCCTCTGCTCGAGGAACCACGGATGTCCTCTGTTGGCAGGCGAAGATGTGGTGTACTCCTCCTCTCCTAACTGAATGGAGGATGAATGCATGCAGGAAGGATTTGTGTGTGGAATAAGGTAAAAAAAAATTGGAATTGTAAGGAAAATTCAGACAGAGATGAAAAGAAGTGTACAGAAATTTAAAGGTAAAAAAAATGAAGAAATGATCCATCACCAAAGAAAAAGAAATCATGATGAAGGGATCAATGAGGAGGGAGAAGACACAATCATTAATGTAAATTCCTCATCAGCTCATCTTTCAAATTAATGACACACAACCTAATTTAATTCATGTAATTAAGTTCATGTACATAGCAAGAAAATTCCACACTCAGATTTTTCTCTTCTCTCGAGATTCCAGAGAGAGGATGTAAAAAGTTTAGTTTGAAACATGAAGCTGAATCTGTGTCTCATTGCCTCTGCAGGTTTGATGCTGTGTATGCGTGATTGGCTTAGCCTTGTCGTGAGCTGATAACTACTTGCAGAAAAACGTGCATCCATGTACGCCTCCTTCTCCATGTGCTTGATTACGAAGAACTGGTTGTGTGTGAAACTTACCTTAGGAGGAAGTGGTTGCTATACAGCTGTGCACACTGTGCTGACTGTGAACTCTGTCTCATTGGCCATGATGTCAGTGGGTTGGATGTTGCGGTCATACATCGGGTTCTCAAATGTCGCTCGTCCATTAGTGTTTTCATGGCCTACGTAACCATTGAAGGGGACTTTGGGTCTTCTTCTAAAATGAAAAACATTGCAGGAGATGTTAAATGAGTTAGATGTTTCTCTGATGTCCCACTGTTTAAGATGCTATGAGGAGGATCTGTTTTAACTGGACTGCCTCGCCACCTTCTGGCCCAGAGTCCTCACACACTGTCATAAATTACTTTTAGCGAGGCGTGTGTTGGTTTTGGTATTAAATGGAGATTGAATTGAAACAAATTTCCTATATTCAAGGCAACTTTTTACTGGATGCAACACGCCACGGTAAGGAATGGGTACCTTTCACAATTGAAACGATACGGTACCCCGATGCCCAGTGCCTAGAAGTGGGTACCGGTACTCAATGCTACCAACTTTTCCTTTCTGTGTTTATGTGGTAAAAAATATCTATTTGTTTAATAGTAAAGTTTTTTTTTTTTTTTTCAATTTAACATATTCATTCCTCAGTATATAACCTTGCAATGCTATGTTCATGTCTAGCATGGAAAATCACCTACTCTCCCACTCCCTCACAGTCACAAGGATGCATTTAGGTACTTAAACATGGTACATTGTGATTCTACATGAATTTGTACTCGGTACTTTTGACAGAATTCGGTCAGTAGGCTACCTATAAAAGTACCTAATTCAGTACCCATCCCTAAGTACAGTTATTTAGCTCTACAGTTTGGAACTTGACATCAAGCAAACATTGTAGTAGATAGCTATATGTAGTGGCAAAGGTAGTCCGGTGCACAGATGTATCTGTATACTAATGTGACAAGTCAACACTGTCAGTTTTTGAGTAGTTAAGTAGCCGTTTATATTTAGCGCAGCTGGCAGCTCGGTGCTCAGACAGGTCCATAATGTGTAAAATTAATGAATCCTGGTTAGCTGTGTCCAGTCATCTACCAAGCAAAGCTAACGTAACCTCACTCTTCATTTTATTGATAGACTCTCAAGTTTGAACAGACCACTGCAGAATAACTGCTGACTGTGGGTTGGAATAAACATTAGAACAAACAGTTTAGCTCCTGTGTTAGCCTTTAGCTCAGGCTGTATCACTCTCCCCTTTAGCTTTCCTCTGCTTTTTTGTCCTTTTCCTGTCTGACAGTTAGGCTCCAGTGTCCACCATCACTACAAAATTAATCACAGAAATCGTTTTCAGCAGAGAAAAACTCAGATCTCTCTTTGCACTACTAAACCTTGTTTAGCGTGGTGTTGTCATAGAGACCTAGATGCGCTGTAAAAATGGTCCTGCTCGACCTGATCAGTAGCTAAGAAGTAGCAATTTGAAATAACCTGTAACCAGTAATATCAGCGTTGATAATCTCATTTTAAAGTGTAGGTCACGATCAGGGATATATCTAGAAGGGAGACTTTTTCAAGATCACTTTCAAACTCCGTACAGCCCTTTTAAGGAAGTATTAAAAAGTGTAGGTAGGAAAAAGGCTTTTTCTCTAAATATTACAGATTCCTTTTCCTAAATCTCAAAATGGGTTAAAAGCTGTCGAATCATAGAAACATCTCCATCAGGTGGTTGAGAATCTATTCAGACGTATCCTTTGAGACAGAATCAAGCAAGAGTCTAGAGATAACTTTGAGAGGTAAATTAAACCTTGACATAAATTCTTCAAACCGAGGAGATAAATGTATTAGCACAAATTAATGTTTGAATATCTATTACCAATAAGTGCAGTTAGATACAGAGTATAATCTCTGTGAGACTTACCTGTGTTTGTAGAGGTACAGAGCAAAGCCTGCAATGATCATTGCTATAAAAGGCACTAGGATGGCTGCTGCCACTGAACTGCTGTTGGATGGAAAGTTGTAGCCTGGGTTTTCTTTGCTGGGATCTAAACTCTCTGTAGAATAACAAAAAGAGAAGGCATTGAGATTTTGTTTCTGCGTATATTCTCAGCAGCAAACATCAAAATCAAATCACATAATAGAAAGAAAAGAAAAAAAAGGTGGAAAAAGTTGTGTGCTGTAAAAAGCCAAATCAAATATAAAATTTTTGACTTTTAAATTCTTTGCAATTTTTTCATCTATTTATTTTTTGCATAATTTACCTCCAGGGGACGTCACATAACATTATCCTAACAATGACTCTTAATTAGAGACATCAAACGCCGACAGTTATTAAGTCATTTCAGATTCATGGTATAATTTATGGAGGTGTGTGTCTGCAGCGGCACCGTTGGAGGAGTGACAGCCCACCTGTTTGCCACAGAGTGCCAGAAAATCTCTGATAAAGGGCGACTGACAAACAAGAAGGAATTCAATTAATTGGTTCTGTGGCGTTTGCCAATCACCCCCCTGCTGCACGAGTGCAAGAACACAAAAAAAGTGCAAACACACTCACACAGGCAATATGCAGCCCCTCTTACTCCACCAGTGAGCTCAAACAAAACACTGAAACCACAACAAATTGAGTAGGATGGATTCCAAGATGTCCAACCCACCTCCCAGGCTCACATCCCTTTTTTTCTCGTACAGACTTAAACACAAATACACATGAACACCCTGGCACCAGCCCCAGTCCTCTCTATTAATAAAGAGCTGTTTGCTCAATCAGTGTGTGCTGAGACAGGGTGGTGGGGGGGAGAACTCTGCACCTGCTGTTCAAGCATCACTCTCATTATCGCAGATTTTCATATCCACTTTCACCATATCCACAGAGCCAATCCCGTGCATACACATTCTTAATCTGTGTTAACACCTTTTTTAAATTGGTCAATTCGAGATCCTTCCCCATATCAGATCTTTTCCCCCTATAACAACATCCCTGCTCATCTGAGGGTCTTAACATCAATCCAATCAGGGTTTTTTTGTGTAAAACCTGCCGAGTTCCAGCAAAAATCTTTCTGAATCTACAGCATTTATTAAAGCATTGAAGGACAAAGTAGTGTCTTTAGTGTTATCTGCCTGAAATCAATTTTATTGAGACTGTGCAAAAAACTTGATAAGGAATAAATAAATCTGATTGGAGACTTGATTCCATCTGAGCTGAATTTTACAGTTTTTTAGAGGTTGTTTTTGCTTTTAACCTGTTTTGCCCCACCGGCAACAATTTTTGCTGAACTGAATCACTGTTATTTTCTACTCACAATAAAAAAAAATGTTACTAATACAACTTTTTCCACTTATATGCTAGTTAGACAAATATTTTGGTTTATAAAAAATAGTTTCCAAGTGATTCCTGTCACATGACATCATCTGCCTCCTGCTCCTTACGGTGGAAGACATGGTGGATACATCTGGAAAGAGTCGATTTTCATTCATTTCTTATGATTTTCCTCCCAAACATATTCATAATTATTCAATCACTCAAGTCTCCAGAGTAACCCTCCTCCAAAAAATTGTACCTGCCTGAAGGATTGCTCATGATTTACTTATTAAGAGCAATTTTCTTGACACACAAGTACTTACAATAGCTATTCCCCACACCTACCACTCCCACTCCCACACATAACCTTTTATTTTTTCTTATGACTTTTTATATAATTTTTTATAACTTTATTAGTATCATAATTATTGAAATTTCTATAAAATTTTTAGGTGACCCAGTGTCAAGCTGTGTGACCACCAACAATTGTCACCAGTCATAAAAACCCTATTTACTTCAAAACAAAGTACAAAATGGAAAAAAAAGAACACATAACATGATTCAGTAGGAATAAACTAATTAAACTATAAGGCTTACAACTCTGAAGAATATTTGAGCATAAATGGGTTAATCAAAAACTGTTCTGTGGATCCAGTGAGAGGCTAAGACTTCTCAGACGAAACACTTTACTGATTAAATACTGTCTGTATGTGATAACTGCTATATCTTATAGGACTGATCAAGACTAAGACTGCATCCAACTGAATGACATTTTCCTGATTCGCATCAAAGGTTTAGATAGATTTTATATGTCTTTATCTTTTTTAGCTGGGTTGTAACAGTTGATGGCAGCAGTAAACCAGTGTTGTTTACAGCCTGAACAGTTCCAGCAGCATTTTAAAATGCACTAATCAAAATGCACATCTGCAGACAGACTCCTCCCACATATCCTACTTTTCTTTTGCATATACACCTTATTCAGCCTACACAGAGGAGAGGGGAGAGTTTCACTTGTAGTTGTGTGAAACCATGGGGAGAAAGAGGGAAAAACATATCTACAACACAAACATCTGCTTGACTGCTGCAGCAATCAGCTCCATGGAGTCTGGACCGAAGGGTTTGCTGTATACAAAATGAAACAACAATCCCAGCGAGGAGGATCACATGGTTTAGATTTCTGGGTCACAAACATGAAGCAGAATATATGGATAACTGCAGCCTTTCTAAAAAAAAAAAAATAAGGAAAGCACGTCTACCAGTGGCAGCAGTGCTGAAGGAAACAAAGACTGACAGAGAGCTGAGCATGAAGGATATTTATTGTATCAATACTCAGAGATGAGATGTTACTTTATACGGCAACAACTCCACAGGCATCAACACACTACCCACAAATTACCAGAGGAAAGATTTTGAGAAGCTGTGTTGCATGTGTGCATGCACAGGATTAATCATGTTTGTGGACTGTTTCCCTCTTTATGTTAGATCTGAAGCCACATTTTTTTGTGTTTTCACATTTATAAAAGTAAATAAGTGATAAATCCTGTCTTGCTGTGAAAGCTCTAACTGTGAAGCTTAAGGACACACTCAAAGTGATGGATTTTATCATCGAAAAAAAAAAAAATGATAAAGCATAGACTAATACTGTCATCCCCAAAGGGAACATTTGGTCACTGGTTCCTTTAACCAGGCGGTCAGCTCACTCACCGAGTCTCTGGAGACCAAATTGGCCAAAGCCTTTTCCTCTGACAAATCCCTGGTACACAAAGGAGTTGGATGAGGAGATGTAGGACACCTAGAGAAAGGGAGAGAGGGGAATGGAAGACAGACACTTTATGTGTCACATCCAAGCTTTACAAAGGAGCGTATCATCAAAGTGTCAGCAGCTGGAGCAGAAAATGAAATATCATGTCAAAGGAGCCGAGAGGTGCTCTTATAGCTGACATTTAATATGGCATTTTTCTGCTCAAGAGGACAAACATAAACACACACAGATGCACCACACACACGCTAGCATGTTACACAACAAGAAGACTCACTGCATGTGTATTAACACCCGTGTGCTACGGGGAGGATGAACACGCACATACACCACACACAGTGTAACACACGTGTACTATGACCTGCTTTTTTAATTATATCTAAAGTGGGTATATATTAAGGGTGCCTAGGGTTGGGGGAGAATGTAGTAGAGAGGGGTGGAGGGGGTCTGTCGAGTCCTGATTACCAGGCAATGATTTAACTGACATTTTAATTAAAGAGAAAACTCTGGGTGGGCCCTCCATCTCCCCAGAGTGACAAGGTTAGTGTGTATGTGTGCCTGGGCATATTTCACAGTAACGGCTGTGTGTTTGTGGTGTAACACCGTTGTAGTCACACAAAGGGGAGCAGGGGCTAAATTTGACCCTGACTTGTACTTACATGTCCATCCAAGGCCCAGTTGTCTATTTTGAATTTGTTAACAAAGATCTCCACAGGGCCTCTGATCTGATGGACCTGAAGCAGCAGCTGTGCTTCTTCTCTTTTATAGGTGCCTGTAGGGAGAAACAGTCTGCAGTTATTTTCAGAGCAAGAAGCACATCATCTAAAAAGGTTAACGAGACACATTCTTAAATACATGTGTTACTAATTCATGAACTAAAAAATCATCCAGTCATGTGGTTGACATGTCTATCTTTTTGGTTAATAAAACAAAGGGGATGCATTACACTTTGTGCTGGTGTAGTAAATAAAAAAAGACTTGAGATCTCTACATTTAAACAAGGATATGAAAACTAAAAATACTTATCTGATAATTGCACTAAAACCAAAAGTAAGCTAATCCTTAAAAAAACAAAAGCTTTCACTTCAATAAAAACACTGACAAATGCCTATGGATGGAGCAGGTATATCATATATTTAAAGGTAATACTGAAGTTAATATTTACACTGGGGTCAGATTTTTCAGCAAAGTTAAAAATGTACCATTTTTTTACAGAGTCCATTTCGGTTATTTTTTCCTAAAATTTTATTTTAAAAAAAAAGAAAACATATGCAAAAACTAAGACTTATTCTGAGATTATTAATATAATAATAATGGTCAGAAAAGTCAACTTCCTTATTTTTGGTCAAAAAAGCAACATGACTGACTACATTCTGTCCCAACTATAGACGGTATAAAATATGAACATAGTCTCCACAACCTCAGAGCGCTCATCAGTAATGTGAGCTGAACCTTGCCTCTTGCTGAACTAACTGGTGATTCCTTTACATGCTTAATCGATGAGTTAGGAAAGAATTCACCCCCTGTAGAGTGTGCACCAGTAGCCAAATTAGCGTTTGAGACCCAACTGTTCTTTGAACCAGGCAAAAAGGATCTTTACCAACAGTTCCTCATCAACAACAGCAAACATGCTATAGCTAAGTAGCTCCACTTTGCCATGTTATTAACAGTTCATTACATAAAACATAAAGGTGTAGGTGCATCATCTCAGTATGTGAACTTGTGCTCTGCTGCTATGTGAGCAACAAGCATGTCGATGTAATTTATGGGAATAATCCATGGAGCTTTGAATCTAAATCAGTTGACTTCTGCGAAGAGGGAATGGTAGTTTATTGTGTTTAAATAAAGCTCACCATGTTTTTGTTTTTCTTCACCTGAAATCCTCTGAACTAGTCCTGCTACAGAAAGCTATTTGGCACAGCAGCTAATTATCATAGCATCCATACCCACAAGTCACTGCATGGATACTACTATAAGAAAAAAGATAAATATGTATTGGTACTTTAGGATACTCTTTGGTATGTGTTGAGGATTTGTACAGCATGGCTTCACAATGATGGGAGGTAATAACTTGGTGGGAACACAACATTAATCTTCTCCTCTAAATAGGCCAGGTTACCTCCAGTGGAGACTGTGGCAATTTGTGGCTCCAGAAATTAATTTTTCCAACACTGTGACAAAGACTGATAGCACACAGGTACAGCGAAGCAAACTGTCCAAGCCATTACTAATGCAAATTTTTGTCTTAACGACTGCTGCTGTAAAGTAATCATGCCACAGGGAAAAAAGATAATTGTTTGCAATTAAGGACCAGGAGCAGTAGTGTAGAGACCACACAGCCTGCTCTGCACCAGGCCCTCGCACAAATTTCCCTGAATATTTGTATATTTGTGCAAATATGAGTTTCAATTAATATTAAAGTGAACCAACCAGCTAGTTTAAGCTCCACTCCGCTGTGGTCAATGAGTGTTCCATTAACACGGTTGCTGAAGGGTTCAAAGGCAGTGATGCTCAGCATAGCCGGCTGCTTCTTCCCCAGGTACTCATAGGATCCCCTCCAAAGAGAGTTCTTAGCAAAGACACCAGGTGGGACTGAAAGAGGCAAAGAGTGTAAATGAATAACAGAAAAAAACACAGGAGGAAAAAGGTTGCCAAGTTTTGTCACAACAAAATGCCAGAGAATTTGAAGCTGGGTTGTTAGGTGTGATATGAGGAAGCAGTTGGGTGAGTGGAATTTGTAGAAACAGGATTAATCAACCCAAAAAATATTTTAGGGCGGACACTGACGAGCAACTAAGTCCACACTCAGATTTCCACTAAAAAAAACATACTTGTGTTTGGATAAAGAGATCAGCCATTTATTTTACATTTCAGTTGAAGCATCGCTGAATAAAACGTGGACACTTCTTTACCTGGCAGCTTTGAAGGTGGCTCTTGCACTGTCCCAACTGGGCTCTTTCCACTTGGTCTGTTGTCAGCTAATGAAAAAGAAAAAAACAGAAACAAATATTTTACAATTTTATCCTTGAAAAAGACAAAGTGCAAGCCCTGGAAAGTGATAATAAGTTACAATTTCCTCCTTTAACACCACAGTGTGAAGGTGACTGTAGTGGGAAGATATCACCATCAGCACTTCATGTCTACCTCCACAACTCATAACCCCTGCAGTGGACTGAGTGAGGGCTGCCAGCGACAGGACTTGACTCATATGTCAAAGAGCAGCTCAGTTGTCCCCATGGGGCGACGGCTCAGTCAGAGACACAGTTTCCCTGCTTCAGGGGGAAGCACTTTAATAATGCCTTACTGCTCACATGGGGCCTCAGGACTACAGCACAGTAGTAAACATTCACCCACACAAGCAAACACAGTGAGGAGGGCTTTACACGGAAATACAAACAAAGACAGGTATACTGATGGTAGTTTATGGCCACTGACAACACATCGGATAAAAATAAACAAACACAAGCAAACACATGCACACACACACAATCCCACAGCGTTGCACTTTATTAGCTGCCAGTCTTTTGAGCCGCCCTTCCATCACTGCACCCACAGGCGCTGTTAATATCCTGTATGTGCTAAGGCCACTTCTCTTTCTTTCCTTCCCTCCTAATGGCGCGGCCTTAAAAATACCCATCACCCTCGATATTTCAGCAGCAGCCCTACGTGGAATTCATCAAACGGAAATCCCTCCTCAGTACTTCTTTCTCGTTAACCCATTAGCATTTGTCTATCCTAGATAATTGTGTGTCGATGACTCTATTTTTTTTCCTGTATGTATTTAGGCCAGAGCTTGGGGGTGTCTTAATGGAAGTCTATTTGTCTGCAAGACCTTGTTAACACTGCCTCACCATTTATAAGAGGTACTTCTGCTAACCTAATCAATGGGAAGCATTGGCCTAATCAGGTTTTGCACCCTTGTTAATGTTCCCAAAGCCTGTGTGTATGCATATGTGTGTGTGCGCGCGTGTGTGATTCCATGCAGTGTAACTGTGTGATGGATGAGCTGTCCAGACCTGGCATGTATCTGAGAATAAGCAAGTGATAACGGAGCTATTCATCAGCATTAGCTGATTCCCAGTTTCCCAACCTGAGTCCCCACTACATCCTCCACCAGTACAGAGCCCAGTGGTCTCATCAGAGACTAGAAATTGAAACAGATTGTAAATTTGAAAGTCAAGTCTTTCACGTGTTGGATACCATATGTGCTTTTCTTGGAAAGTGGTAGAACATGTGCAGACACTGTGGTTGATTATTTTCAATCGATTTATCCCCGTGTATGTATTTTTCACCCCGTGTATTTCTCAATGTTCCCTCGTGGATGCAATGTATCCATATTTATACCTGCACAAAGAGGAGGCTTCCCAGTCCAGCTCCCATCGGACCTGCATGTCCTGTGCTCTGATCCTCCAGCCAAGTAGTAGCCAGGCTGACATGTATAGATCAGTGTGTAGCCAAGGGATGGCAGTTCAATGGCTCTCACATCAGACTGGGCAGGCAGCTCTGGTTGGCTGCAGTGGTGGGCTGGAAAAAAGGAAGGGAGAGAAAATTAAATACACATAAGAAATGGAGGTTTGGATTTCAGACAAACAGGTGGATGTGAGAAGAATGAGGAGGGGAGTCTGAACAGGTATGAGAGAGCTACATGAAAGATAAATTACAGAACTGACTGGCTGGATATTATGCAGTTTTAAGATCGAGCATATAAGAACAACGATGAATGCAGGAGTTGGATTGTGAGTACTGACATTTTTTAATTCACTTCTGCACTGCAGGTTAGCTTTTCCATTTAAGTATGCAACACAGCAGACATTGCTCACCAATGCACTCAGGCTGAAAACCACTCCAAGTAAGGTTGGGCAGACAAGTGCGAGAAATGGAGCCCTGGAGTAAGTAACCCTTTCTGCAGCTAAAGAACACAGTGCTGCCAATCTGTAAGAGGACATACAAGAGCATGTGAGGATATGGACTCAAAAATGAGCACACAAATGTGATATTAAAGCAAAAAAGTGATACTCCAAACTTATTCAATTTGTACATTAAACTGCTTTGATTGAAACCTGATAGCCTTGGCTGTTGTTCTGGTTTCCAAAGAGAGGGATGCCGGGGTCTCCACAGGTAGTGTGAGTGGGATCTGAAACACATCAACACATCCTCATTGTGATGTAAACTCACATTTAAGTGCAATTTACAAGTCTCCTACATTAAATAGAAATAACATCATGGAGACACTGTGTGGGAAATATAAAGTGTTGACTGTGGAGTGAAGGCTGTGAATTAACTGTTTACAGACAGCCACACAAACAAACAACACACACATGAGTCAGGATGTATAAACACACACACACACACCACACACATGCAAACAAATCCCACAAAGCCTTTTGTTGTTAATCTGAACCCACTCATAGAGGCTTACTGTGCCACACAATGATGGACTCTCCAGTGTTCACAGCCCACTAACCATGTTAATCAGATGACAATTTATTATTTTTCTTACACAAACACAAGCAATGGAGCTGCTTATTTTAACTTCCTGAGTTATTTTGTCTTTGGGTTCAGATGCCAAAAAACACATCTTTCAGAGAAACCTAATGTGGCGATGCTGCAAAGCACAGTTTGCATGTAGTAGCTCTGGTAAAAACAGCCTCTGTTTCTTGACGTCATGTTTACACTGTTATGAATAAATGGGCTGAAACTAGGGCTGTTCCCCAATAGGTGAAACAAATGTTCTTGGCTGCTTTAATTAATTAAACAGAGCAAAATTGAAAACCAGAATCAATACTGATTGTTAGCTGGGTCAAATGTTTTCTGCATGCATTATTTGTTGATTGTTGAAGGCAATCAGGGCTTACGCTGGGAACAATAATGGAGCAGAATACAAGCCAAGCAATTTAAAGCCTTAATGATTCCAAAGCTGTGCTTTGGTTTAAGATCAACGCCCCCTTATCAAACCCGTGAGTCACTGCATTGACTAGAATATCAAGCACTGGATTTCCACATATTTCATTAGACGATCACTTTAAACTGAGGAATGATCAAATACTTTACCAATGCAAGAGGGTTGTGTGCCACTCCATGTGCCATCATACTGACAGTATCTCCTGGTAGAGCCCACCAGGACAAGAGGAGGGTCACATGAGAAGGAGACAGATGAGAGATAGGTGAATCCTCTGTCTTCCCTCCTCCCCTGGGCTGGCATCCCGGGATCTCCACAGAAAACAGCTGGATAGATAAAGACAGGTGGATAAAGGCAGACCCAAGAGAGGAATGTGAGGTGACATACTAATCAAGTTGTGTTTTGATTCAACATCTCTGAAGGGGGTTGAAATGTCACACATCAAAGGAGACATGTGTCCTGCACATATGTGGAAAAAATGTCAGAGGGATACCAAAGACATGTAATGTAATTAAGCTCTCCAGTGTGGGGCCACTTACGGAAGCACTGGGGTTTCTCTCCGCTCCAGTTGCCGTTGCCCTGGCATGTTAACACAGTGGGAAGGGACAGCTGGTAACCTTGGTTACAAGAGTAGCTGATGCTAGATCCCCAGGTGAAGTCTGTACCAACAACCTGTCCTTGAGGGATGTTAGGTGGAGGACCACACACAATTGCTGCAGGAAAACAAAGAAGCAGGAATTCATGAGCAGGAAGTAATGCAAAATAACAATAACAGCAACATTTAGAGCTCTTCCTCCTTTGTCACTCCTTTCTCTACTGTAGTCTGTGCCTCCATTAACAACTCTACCTTTACAGAGAGGTTTGGTGCCATTCCAGGTTCGGTCCTTTGTGCAGATGAGAGTCGAGGCCCTGTCAGCATCCATGGTGAAACCAGGCGAACACTGAAAACTGACTGTGCGATTATAGGTGAAATCACTGCCAAGCCTCAGCCCATTGGCTGGAACTCCAGGGTCACCGCAGTAGATCACTGAAGGATCACAAACAGGTTAAATGATTAAGCTCAAAGCTAATGAGTCATTTTATTAAAGAGATAACGCAAAACGAAGAGGCGCAAAGAAAGAAAAGCAAAGAGAAGAGAAGGTTCACAAAGTCTATGGCAGCTTCATGTGTGGGTTATAAAAGCTGATAGTTCTATTTGTTTTTTATTTTCAGCTGTAAACTGGGAAATCAATATCACACGCTTAGGATGGAATACAAGCAAGTAAAATAAACATTTTCAAATTGTCCGATCAGTGGTGCCTCAAAGTTAATGAACCGTTATATGCAACTGACCCAAGCTGCATGAGAAGCATCATTTGTTTGTCTTACTCATATAAAGCACTTGGTTTACAAAAAACTTCCACTGGATGACAAATCCGGACAGTATTACACAACAAGGAAATAGATAATAGCACACACTCATTTTTTTTCTTTATAGGAACTGTTATTGTACTTTAAATGCCTCATGTTTGGGGCTGAATCTCATGATGAATGCAGTACAGTAGCTCCCCAAAGCTCCACAATGAACGACATTTCTCTTTTATTTTACTTGTGGGGGGAGGGGTGGGGGGGTGATTGAGTTGTGAGAGAGAATCCCGCTGTGTGACTCAGCAGCATCACAACTCAACTCTGCTGTAAATGTGTGAGACAGATAACCCAGGGCGCAGAAGGACATATTTGGCTGTTCCAGTTACCTTGGGACAGAAAAGGCATTATTAAATGTATATGACCAGCATTCTGGTGAAATTCCCTCTAGGGCGAGAAAACTGTGCCTCTTGGAGGTGTAGTGTCTCCCCTTGACTGAGCAAGCACTCACATTTCCCACCGGGGGGGTAAGAGTGAGCTGCCTGTAGCTACAATGTCTATCTAGGATTTTGTGCCCTGAATAGCCATCTTCAGAGCTGAGGTATGGTGAGATTCCTTCTCCTGTATAACAGTATCCTTTGAGTGTCGAAGGTTAACTGTCCACTGCTTTGCACATGATATTGTATGTAAATAAGATAGTTCAGCTCATCTGCACTGGAACTACAATAAAACTTCCAATTTACCTGGCATACGTAGGCCAATTACACCCTTACACACACCATCTTCAACTGACTGAAGAGATGAAAACAACAACCCACTGACTCCTGTTCACACATCCATCACTCTGTCAAGGTCTTCAGCTGCTGCAGTTTGTTGACAACATGCACCTTTTTACGCCTATGGATTACTAAGTCCTAAAACCCATGATGGAGCTGCTGAGGGTTTATCCTCTCTATTCAGAGGGAACTGGTTCTCGGAGTGACCTCTATTTGCTAGGGTCTGTCAGCTCTGTACAGCATCTGTGCGTCTTTTGTGAGGCATGATGATAAAGGGATGTCTTTTGAGTGCAACATGTACTAAACCAATTTCCTCACCTGAGCCAGGGATCAGTCATTCATCAGAAAGGAATAAAGTGAAAGCAGTATCTAGGACTAAAATGTACTCCCATTTCTCTGTATTTTTTGGTGGGATTACCTGAAATAAACATGCAAATATCACCCACTTAACCCATATCTGGCCACTGTACTGGGTCAAGTTATTTATCCTGCTGGTGTTTGACTTAACTGGCGGTACACTTTACACTTTTTAATTTTAATTACCTGAGCATTCAGGCATGTTGCCAGTCCATGTCCCGTTAACAGTGCAGTGCCTGGTGAGCAGACCAGTAGAGTAGTAACCCTCCCTGCAAGCGTACGTGATGGATCTGGAAAACGAGAGGCCATCGTGGACCAAGATCTGGGCATTCCTTGGAGTTCCTGGGTTTCCACAAGAGATCACTGAGAAAGAGAAGACAGCAGGAGAGGATTGGGGATTACTCATTTGCACATTGAGTCCAGTGGAGAAGAGAAGTCAGTTAGGGGTGTATGTCTATGTAGTGAAAGGATGGGAAGGTTAAGATGAAGGGAAGAATCTCAAAAGAACAAGAGCAGATGATGCTAAGTCTTAATACAAGACCACAACCTAAGTTTTATTTATACACTCTCCTTTAGAGAATAGATTTTCTTTCCTGCCACATTGCTCCAAGATTCCTTTCCAGTCATGTTTGTTCTTTATTAGGTTTGTTTTTCCTTTACTTCTTGTTTTCACCCAACCATCTCTCTCATCATCTTTCGCTCCGCCTGGCTTCACAAGTTACTTTGATGGACATATCCTTTGCTCAGAAAATCCCTTGGTGTCAGCCCGGCCGGCAGCGATGCTTCTGTTCATTACAGTCTCCAGCTTGCCCCAGGCCCTCAGAGCCCCGTGGGCTTCACCCTCCCCTAATGACCAGATGTGGCCTGCCCCTTGAAGTCTGTGCCAACTGAGAACAGGTGGGCAACCTCTGCTAGTGGGCATACCACACACCAGAAAGGGGATAAGACAGCGGGAGGCAAGGTAGAAAGGTGGAGTGAAGTGTAGGCGGTGTTAAGCTTAGCGCAGCCGAGTTGAAAACAGCTGGAGAAACAAGATGGAAATCCTGCAAAATATCACACTGTAAGAGCAAAGGAAGAAAAGAGCTGTGTGTTCATGGAGAGTAGAGACAGGCATGAGAGGATACAGTCTAAAGCACAGACAGAACTTGCAAACTTTAAGGTGGAAAGTGTGTCTGCAGATTTGTGCACGAACAGTCCCTCTAACAAAACTACTGACTGTTCAGCACTCATCAAATGTTCCTTTAAACACACAATCATAAATTAATGCTATTAGTAGTTATATGAAACCTAATAACAGGAAGCTACATGTTCTGTGAGAGTATGCTTCAAAATGAATACACAAAGCTTCCAGTAGAAACAGCCAGAAAGGGTATAATCTATGTCAAGTGTAAACTCTTCCAGCTTAAAGTGTTTTGAAAATATCACCACTCAATCTTATCTTCAACAGTTCTTTTATTCTACTTTTGCTGTGGCGTGCAAGATTCTCTGCATTTCACTTTTTCATTGTTTGTAATCTGTAAATCCTGTCTCAGCAATAATAATGGGCAGTGTACGGCCTTAAGACCTGTATTGATTGGATGCACAGACTACTACACATCAGTAGAATCTGCTTTTTCAGGTGCTGACAGCAGAATGGATGAATGCTGCAGGAGGGCAAAAACTGAAAAGCCTTTTGGAGTTAAATCAATAGAGACTGTCACTCATTCTTTCACACACTCAATCACCGCTAGACGTTTTTGCAAACATATGCAAATTTGTGATGCGTCTTTCATTCAGTTGAAAAAGCAGCTGCTAATTACGAAATCAGTAAGTGTTATCACAGTATCAGCCACAATCTCCTGAGCAAAAGAAAGCTTAATACGGCAGTTCTATGGTGGGATTTGTTGAGCTCAGTTTGCTTTGACAAGACATCAAAACCAATGGATGATTAAAGATAAACACTCATTAGTAAGAAAAAAAGTTGTTAGACTATCTGGAACACTAATCCAAGCTACAATCAGTCAAACTAATAATAAGAATACAAATTATGCGGTTGTGTAATCCACCTGAAATTATAATAAAAACTCAAGCAAAGAAAGTTTCAAAAAAATAAGATTGAAAAAAAAAGAACATGGGTAGAAAAAGCATCTCAAACCCACAAGGTTGCTTTCAGTGTATGTTCCTAGAAAAGAGTCTGGATGCTGTTAAAGAGTTCAGTGAACAGATACCATCATTGCACAATCAAGATTCCCCAGCTGCCCCATTCTGCATGTGAAAAGATGCACATATACATTGTGTTAAATCATCCATGCATGAGCAAAAGCCCATCGAAGCATCCCTCCATTCATTTCTCCACCAGCTATCCAGGAACATGTTGCAGTGGTCACAATGTAATCAGCAGCCCACACATGATTTTCTCCAGCCCCGTCCAACAGCTTCTTCTTAAGGAATCCCAGTGTTTCCAGCACAGATGGGATGTGTTATCACTCCCTGATCTTCAAGCTCAGCTCCAGGGGTCTCCAGTTGGACATGTCCAGAATACCTCCACAGCACATATAGGAGTGCATGCTCGTATGATTCCTGAATTACCTCAAATGACTGCTTTCAATGCAAGAGAGCAGCTGTCCAACTCCAAGCTCTTTCTTAATGTCCAAGCTGTTCACTGTGTCCCTAAAGGATTTCACTCTTTAGGTCATCACCCAGAGCTTCGAGCTACAGATGAGCGGAAAAACCAAAATGAACTGTGAGACGGCGTATTTCCTGAAGTCAACTCTCTTCAACACAAAATGCTGGGTGCCATACTATTTCAGACATTGATCTTATCTACCCCTCACCTAACCACATATTAAACACCCTGTGATCCTGTCTTCTAAAAAATCAGAAACAAAACTGCTGATTCTGAAAATCACTGAGGGAGTAAAACACCACCAGTGAGATTGCTCAAATTCATACACTGCCTCTTATCAAGGACCTCCTAATCATTAGTGATGGTATATCTATGTACTTATTTTTCCAAGTTTGTTTTGAACATATTTTGATGGGAGGGAGAAACCAATGGCCAAAGCATCATCATTGAGAAGATAAGGAGATGAGGGTACTTTACGCCTTGTATATGCTTCCTCTCAGCACTAAAATAAGGAAACACTCCATAAACTTTCACTGCTATGCAGATGATACTCAGCTTTACTTGTCGATGAAGCCAGAAGAAACCAGCAGCTTATCTAAACTTAAGATGTAAGGACTTGGATGAACAGATCTTTCTTAGTGCTGAACTCAGAGAAGACTGAAGTCATTGTTCTTGGACCTAAACATCTCAGAGAGGCTTTCTTAAATGAGATCACCACCTTGGACGACACCAGCTTGGCTTCCAGCACCACTGTAACACCTTCTTAACATCAGGAAAATCAGACACATCTTGTCTCAACGTGATGCTGAGAAACTAGTCAATGCTTTTGTTTCTTCCAGGTTGGGCTACTCTTGTTTATCCTACTGTCCTGATAAGTCTATTAGGACTCCTCAGCTGGATCAAAACCCTGCAGCTCAGGCACTAACTAGGACCAGGAGGAGAGAGCACATCTCTCCAGTGTATGTGTCTCTACTCTGACTACTTGATTGATTGATTTTATCTGCCTGACACAAAGATCTGGTAATTTCCTGGAGTCATCATTGTATCACTGTTTCTGAGTAATGTAACCCAACTGTGAAACAACATGTGTAGGTCCCCTTTAACCACCCTGAAAATATCATCTTATAAATCCTTACCAAAGAAAAGTATATGTACCAATATATATTTTTAAATGTATTGTAATATATTGTAATATATCATTTTCCCAATACATTTTCCAATATACTATATATTTGATATACATGGAATAACATATTGAAGGCACATATACAATATATTATATATTCATGAAATATATTGCAAAATACATAAATGATTTCCGCTTTCAATATATTGCAATATATTAGAAAATATAAATACTAAATCTCCTATATCGGAATACATTACCTAATATATGACATGATATTTTCCAATATGCTGCAATATATTTTTCTTTTGTAAGGGAATGCACACTCTTCTTACCATGACACTCAGGTTGGGTGCCGATCCAGGTCCCATTGGGAAGGCAAGTTCTTTCTGGTGAGCCCTTTAGCGTGTAGCCAGGCTCACAGCTAAAGCGCACAACACTGTTGACTGTAAACTCTTCTCCCAGACGAATACCATGCACAGGAACACCTGGATCTCCACACAGCCCCGCAGAATCACCTAGAGGGGGGAGATGATTAAAAACAGACACTTAATACATGCACGTGACAAATTATCGTTCAAATATTTTATCTATCGAATGTGAAAGCACACAATTGGGTATAGTCCACATGGCTGATGTTTCCATTATACAGTAAATTAAGATCCTCCTCCTCCAGCTTTTTTAATTTGACTGAACAGATATTGTGTGGCTTTCCTCCTTCAAACAATTACTATCTGTTCAGCACAGGTGCCTACTTATTCTCCTTATACGCCTCAGAACAATCATAACTCTCAGCCTTTTCTGTTGCTCATATGAGTACATGCTTACATGCTGTGTTCATTAATCATTACTGCTGCAGAGGCCGTTTCAACTGTCCTTCCATTCATCCCTCCATCCTCTATCCAGGAACATGTAGCAGGGCTAACAATGTAATCAGCAGTCCACACAGGATTTTCTCCAGCCTCGTCCTTCAGTTCCCTCTTAAGGAATCCTGAGGTGCTCCCAGGATAGATGGGATGTGTTAACACTCTGTGGTCTTCTACTTCAGCTCTAGGGCTCTCCTGGTGCGTACAACCAGAAAACCTCAACGGTCATAAGATAACGTGACATTATATACGATTCTGATTTACCTCGAATGACTGCTTTCAACGCAAAAGAGCAGCTGTCCAACCTTGAGGTCTTTCTTGATACCCAAGCTGTTCACTGTGTCCCTAAAGGGTTTCACCCAGAGTCATTACTCTTGAGCTCAATTCTTAAAGCTTGTGGGGTTTTAGACATAAAAATAACTGAAACTTAGAGATTTACTGTAGCTTGGAAATCTCTTCAACACAAAATGCGGTTGTCATACTAACCCACTTTTGCTTTAACCAAAACATTAATATCATATAATAATCACAGAATCATTAAGTCAGTCAAATCTTTAATACCATGTTGTTTACGGCCCTACAGAGAACTACATTCCTAATTTTGCTGTATATATGAAGTTCATGTATGTGGCATAAAAAAATGTCAAAATGCTAATTATGCTAGTTTCTATGTGTTTTTACACATTTTTGTACAATTTTTCAGGTTGTTTTGTGCATTTTTGTCACCCTTTATGCGTTTCAATATGTAATGTGCTCCGAAGAAAATCACAGTCAGGAGACAGAGAGAGTATGGAGGCTGCTGTCTTTAAAGAGCTTTATAAGCCAGCTGAGGTGCAAGCATCCCTGTTCCTTAGCCTGATATGAGCAGATTAAAACAGTTTTATGGAGGACACTCTTTTTGCCCTTGAGGCCTGTAGAGATGGCAGGCGGCTCAACCTCTGTTCAATCTACTTTGTTCATTACCTGCTAACAGCTGCCATCCAAACTTTATTTGTTGGCCTTGCATTATGAGGATGACTGGGTGCCCATATAACATAAGAAGGTGTTACAAGCAGAGACCTAGAGAGAGGACAGGGGAGGAGACTTCACCAAACCCTGTTGATCTGAGTGCAGGTTTCCGTACCGGAGCAGTGTGGTGGCGAGCCGCTCCACTGTCCGTCCAGCTGACACATTCGTGTTGTGTTGCCGATGATGCTACGCTGGCCAATGCAGGTGTATCGGATGACTGAGCCAACGGTTCGACGGTCGCCTGAGATCTGCGTGTAGGGAGGCACGCTGGGGCGGTCACACAGCACCACTGTCCAATCAGGGCAAAGGAAGAGATAAAGAGACAGAGTCAAGTTTCCTATAAGGTACTATTAAAAATCACAGTTTGTTAACACTTCCCTGTTTCAGCAGAGCTACTCAGTGGAATAATGTTTGGTGACAGTGGATGAGAGCTTATTAGTGTTACATTTTTACTGGATCAAACCACTTTTCATTTTCCTTTAAACTATTCAACCATTAAGTAGATTTATTTCATTATAGTGCTTTATCACTTTAATGGACAACGTTGAGCCTGTTTGGATTTTAAAGTGCATAACAAGATTTTCTACTCTGAGCAATAAAACCACTGGAGCTGTTGAGGCGGTTGGTTGGTTAAAAGGTTATTTAATCAAAAAAGTCAGTTTCTGTTTTAAGCCACTGCATAAGATAAATGCTTTGCATCTGCAGTTTTTGCAGCAGTGAATATCTCCTTTTCTTTGTCATGTATTTGTTTTTGTCATGTGAAATCTGAAAGTCAAAGGAAGACAGCTGAACAAATGTAAATGGTTTATTGGCTGTAACATTAATCCACTGATTTTGCATTTGGCATCAATAATTTGGAGCAAAAAAAATAAACTAAAAGCTAAAAAAGGCAACAAAAAAAAAGATAAACCCTTTAAGTGTGCATCATGCTACAGCAATAACAACTGAGCACTGAGGTACTTACACAGGCACTTGGGCAGGGAGCGATCCCAGGTACCGTCCCCCTGACAGGAGATGGAGCTGGTGCCCAGCAGGTAGTAGCCTGGGTTACAGCGGTAAGACACAGTGGTCTGGAAGCTGTAGCGGTGCGGCCCGCTGGGCAGTATCTGCCTGATGCTGTTGTCTACGTGGCCTGGCTCTGTGCAGTTCACGACTGGAGAAAGAGGTAGAAGCAAAGTGGTCAACAAAGAAACACAGTCATCTTTTGTAAGCATAGGATTTGAACAACTTCAGATATAAATAATGAACCATTTCAAGATGCTCATTTGTTTGAAGATCAGAAAAAAATGAGAATTCTTCTTTTTTGACCCCTTACAGCCTGAATTAGTCTCCAAATATATAGCTGCATCTTGAATTTGATACGATTCTTGGTATGTGTAGAACAGGGGTGTCAAATTCATTTTCACTGAGGGCCACGTCAGCATAATGGTTGCCCTCAAAGGACCAGATGTAACTGTAAGACAGTATAAAATGTAGCTAAATGTAACAAAATATAATGTAAAATAAATGCAACTACTGCTTCAAAAATCCACCCTCTGAAAAAGGCAATTTCTTCAGCCACAATAAATGTAGCTTTCTCTGCCCTGTTGTTTTTGGCTGTGGCTTTCTTGAACACATCTTGCTGTGACTTCAGTTTGTATTTTAAATCCTGAACTATTTGTTGTTTTTCTTGAAGGCTCACTTTGGCATACTTAGCTCCATGTTTGGTGTCAAAATACCAACATAGATTGTACTCTTTTACAACCACTACAGCCTAATGACACAAAAGATATACCATACTTTCCGTACTATAAAGCACTTCGGAGTATAAGGCTTACCTTCAATGAATGGCCTATTTAAAAACTGTTTTCATATGTAGGGCGCACTGCATTATAAGGCGCATAGAGTAGAAGCTACAGAAGTAGCTGGGGTTGCGTTATGCATCCGCTAGATGGAGCTGCGCTAAAGGGAATGTCAACAAAACAGTCAATAAGTCAGTCAAACTCAGGCTACATCCAAAGGGAGCTGCACATCTTCCTATCCAACTATTTTCTGTGCCGTTTTAAAAACAAGTGCGCTGTAAAGACGAAGCCATTTCTGCTGTCCGCAAAAGCAGTTTCCAGAGATCAGTTCACATGCCAGACCTTTGGGGGGCGCTGTATTGCTCAAACATTAAACAAGAGAAGAAGCCTGGGCCAGTCTGTGAGCTAACATTAGCAATTAGCAGAATTCCTCTTTACAGGTTCTTACTGCTTACCGCTGTTATTTCGGCGACGCCCCCTGACTACGGTAGCCATGATTAATCAATATTAATCCATATATAAAGTGCATCAGATTAAAAGCACTGTCGGCTTTTGAGAAAATTTAAGGCTCTTAGTGCCCCTTTAGTGCGCCTTTTAGTGCACCTTATAGTACGCCTTATAGTGCGGAAAATACGGTACTGGTTTTTCTCACTGAAGCACAAACTATATTGGCCTTCCCATCTTTCCTGAAACAGCCTTCCATCTGCATCAACTTTTCTCTTCCTGGACATTTTGGGATTATTGTTTAACTTTTTTATACCACTTCTTCAGGAAACGGTACTGATATAAAAACACTGCAAACTAGTGGCGGGATGCCGTCACTTCCCCGATAACATAATTGGTAGGTATTACGGGCTCTATTATAAGACAATTAGACCTTTTGAGCTCTTACGGGCCATGCAAAATGGCCACATTTGGCCCACTGGCCTTGAGTTTGACACATTTGGTGTAGAATACGATTCAACAGGAGTTAGTGGGATACAAAGGTCATTTCAGCTGCATGGAGACCTGACAGGGTATGTTGCAAATAGGTTACAGCTGTCATCAAGGGGTTAGAGTAGAGTTGGGATTTTCTCTTTCTCACTGGAAACAATACTGTTTTTTTGCCCATTTCTCTTGTCTCTGTTGATTTTGTTCCAAATCTACAACTTTTCATCCATCCATCCATCCATCCATCCATCCATCCATCCATCCATCCATCCATCCATCCATCCATTTCTCTTGTCTCTGTTGATTTTGTTCCAAATCTACAACTTTTCATCCGTTGATCGATCCATTGATCCATTGATCCATCGATCCATCCATCCACCCATCCATCCATCCATCCATCCATCCATCCATCCATCCATCCATCCATCCATCCATCCATCCATCCATCCATCCATCCATCCATCCATCTCTAAATGAAGTAGGAGGGGCTACGGAAATAAACATTTGTTTCATTAGAGCCAGTCTCCTGCTGGCCACTGCTGTGTGTGATGGTGATGGATGGGGGGCTCTCGGGAGAACAGGCACCATGTCAGTTTAGCGCCAGATGGAGAGCGTTAGGGAAGGGGAGAAGCGGGTATGAGTGAAAAACGAGGGACAGCATGCAGGTTACAGTACAGAGTTAGATAGGAAGAGTCCCCAATGGCGCAGAATATATTAAAATTCATGACAGGATGTCAGGGTATGACTGCCACCAGCAGAGATCCATCATATGTCCCTCAGATACAAGACACAGTAAAACCTTACAATGCCTCAACAGAGTCAAAACACAGTGTGAAACACTTTCCGTCTATTCTAAACTCCAACTAAATATGTACTATGATGCCAAAACTGTAATAGCTTCTAAAACACTGTGTGGGAGTGCCCATGCAGCCATTATGCCCCAGTTTGCCTTGCCAGTCTTGCTCGATGAGCGTGCCTTCGCCACAGCCAAAATGAACCCATTGTATGCTAATGTACCTAAAAGCTTGCTCATTTCCATGCTCCCAAGCTGGCCAGCACAGCTAAATCACCCCCAAAATACCTATTATAATGTATTCCTTCCAGTAGAGCGCTGACCCGTGGTGACATCATTTACAACTCACCGCATAATAACACTACAAAGCGTATTTGAGGCAGTGGAGCCGCTTCAGCACAAGACTTTCCAAGCTTGGAATTCAGCTTTGAAAAGAATGTGCTCAGGCAACGTGGGCTCAAAAAGCGATCCAACAGTCATCTAAAATGTCTGACCTCCTGGTAAATTTTATGTGTGTGGCCCAGTAGGCAGAGAGGGAGAGGAAGCGAGAGGATGAAAGGAAAAGAAGAATAAACGTGAAAAGGGAAGAAGAGCCAAGGTAATTCATCTCTGTTCCACTCAGAAGTGTGGACCCTGGTCGCCCTCTCCTCCTACTGGACTACTGCCAAGTTACAGCACCGTAAGTGGTGTGTCAGAGTGGCCTTTTTTTTCTATCCTGTGTCTCTCGCCTTTTATCGCAGAGTGACGAATAAACACACGAGTCATCCAAAGAAGGCGGTGTTTGTGGCTCAATCGCTGGGACTGAAATTGGTGTTGATTAGAGGGGGATAGGAGACCAGGCAGGCCAGGAGTGCATTCCTGTTCCCTGCATTATTGATGGAGCCTACAGACTCTTGAAGTTAAAACCGTAGAGTGGAAATCACTACCTTAGTCCTCAGACACACCCTCCCTCTGTTTTCCCAGCCATCTACATCTACCAAGTTCTCCCTCGCCCTCTAAAAAAAGGCATATGGTTCGGCTTAGCTAAGGCTGAGGTGAGATGGATGAAGCAAATGTCATCACAGCTCCTCTAGCTTTCCACTCAGGGGAGGAAGTACATGGCAGACAGGAGAGCGTGGCTCACCAAAGATGTCTCGAATGCTGTAATTAAGGTGATAAATCTGATTGACAAAAAGACCTCTAAGCTACTTATGTCTCCACATCATCAGTGAGGATAATGCAGGATCCAAATAGACGCCCACATTCACACACGCACACACACACACACAAAATGCATCTCACAGTCAGCATCTGCATGGAAACAAGGCCAATGCTAATATGATGTCACCACCAGAGCGGAGAGATTTAAGGCGTATGTCTGGGAGAAAATCTTGCCTGCTTATGCATGCAGCAGTCAAATACTCTCCTCTCTTATTTTAACAACTGAAGAAGGATTCCTGTGAGACTTGTAGCCTCCTTATCCCTTCATAAATGTCTAAAAAAAAAGGCCAAATCCTTTCTCTGCTCATTTAAAACAAACTCATAAGTCAAGCTGTCACTGGTCCTGTCACTGCCTTGTCATATTCAAGGCTTGACCTTGCGGATGCCCTTTCACAGCCTGTCACAGAGCCCTCCTTTAGTCAACGTGGGTGCTGAGATACATCGCAAAACACAGGCAAATTAAAGTCCCTGCCTCGCTCATTCGTAACAGTGCAGGGTACTTCTTATTCAAGGCAAAACAAAGAGTGAAGGTCTCCTAAGGCTACTGTCTTTCATATGAGCTCGAGGATCTGTGATTGTTTTTGGCTCTTCTGCATGGTTATTAACTAAGTTTGTTTTTCTGACAGACAGGTGAGCCTTAGGGTGTAACCAAGGAAGCCATGCTAAGAGGAAATAACATCAAATGTAAATATTATCTGGAACCTCCAAGGGCTACGTGTTTGAGACCGTGGTAATTAAATAATCCAGGCTTCTCTTTGGTTTTTCATTTCAATTTCCCCTAATACTCGTCATTTAAACCCGTTCTCCCTCCGGGTGTCTCTGCGCTTCACCTCTGCTCTCTCTGTGATTGGGGTCATCTGTGGTCATAGAAGATATGAACCTGCACATTACGATAGGTAATTTAATACCTACCCAAACAAATGGCTGCGAATACAAAAAGAAAAGAGCCATTTCCTCACGGGCAAAAATGAGGGATAGGGCAGAGTTCTGACAATGTCCTCATTCCAGGCATTAGGTATGCACAAAGCTGACGTGAGTGGCTTATGAGAGTTTAAAAAGAGTCACAGAGCATAGGTTGCATGTTGCATATGCTGCTGTGCTTGTGTCATAAATGTATTGGAACATTTGTGGTATAGACAAGAGCATAGGGGCAATTTCTTAACAAAATACAAGTTTAATATTTCCATAGCAATAAAAACAAATACCACCACTTTGTTCAACAAGTTGCTCTAAAAAAACAACTACACACTTAATTCAGTGGCAAACATGAGGTGAAGTGTAACTACCATCTTTGCTGGGTCTCTGGATTTATCATCAGACATAATGTTCCCCCCCAAAAAAGGAAAACATTCACTTACTTTTACACCTGGGGAGGGCATTGCTCCACTGCCCATTGGCCTGGCAAGTTGATTTTACAGCCCCCTGTAGGACATATCCAGTGTTGCAGACGAAGCGCACAACATCATTTAGGTTGAAATGGGTTCCTTGGGTCAGGCCAAAGGTGGGGTTTCCAGGATGACCACATGTGATGGCTGGAAAAGCCAAAGGAAACAGGCAGGAAACATATGGAGAGCAATCAGCCAAAATGAAAAAGTTCAATCAAACAACTTTAAAAACAAGTAGGAAGATGGAAATATCTGAAATATAAAGCACACTGTGCCTCTGAAGCTGCACTGGTTTTAGGTCAAGCAAATAAAACACCATTTCAAAAAGATGTGTATCATGTGGGAACACAGAGTATCAGGGCAGGGTGTAGGACATTAACCTGTTTTGCCCCACTGGCAACAACCGTTGCTGAAGTGTATCACTTAGACAAAGATTTTGGTTTAAAACAAATAATTTGTTAGTAATTCTTGTCACATGACATCATCTGCTTCGTGCTCTTTCTGGTGGAAGACATGATGGATACATCTGGAAAGAGCCTATTTTCATAAATTTCTTGTGATTTTCCCCCAAATATATCTATAATCATTTAATCATTCAAGTCTCCAGAGTAACCCTCCCCCCAAAAATTGTACCTTTTTTGTTCTTGGGATTATTTCTGTGAGTGGCAACAAAAGTTGCCAGTGGACACATAGCTAGTCAAAAACTAAAGGAAAACACAGCCTGAAGGATTGTTCGTAGTTGACTTATTTGGTGTTCTTGACACACAAGTACTTACCATAGCCAATGCCTACACCTACCATCCACCACCCCCTCTCCCACACACACTACCTTTATTTCAAATTTATTATGACAATATCATTATTTTGTGATAACTTTATCATTATTATCATCATCATCATCATTATCATCATCATCATCATCATCATCATCATCATCATCATCATCATCATCATCATTATTATTATTATTATTATTATTATTATTATTATTATTATTATTATTATTATTATTATTATTTCCATACAACTATTAGGTGACCTAGTGACAAGATCAAGATGTGTGACCACCGGCAACAATTGTTGCCAGTCATAAAAATGCTATTTTCCTCAAAACAAAGTACAAAATGGAAAAAAATAAATAAACACATAACAAGATTCAGAGGGACTCAACTGATAAAACTGCACGCCTTACAACTCTGAAAAAAATTGGGGCATAAATGTGTTACGTGGTGATCGCTTACACATTATTCTTTGGCCTGAAATGCCATGGTATTCGCCCCCCTGGTAATGTTAAACACTTACAAGTAATAAATCTGTGTAAAGTTGGAAAGAGTCAAGTTTTAAAATTTACAATTTTGAGGATTTTTTTCTTTTTAAGTGAGGTTGTATGAAACATTTGTTAAGAGTAAATGTATTATTCCCTGGAGATCTAACTTCTCAGATGCATTCTTTAGAAACCTGCTTGAGAAATGGCATAAAAGCTTAACTATCAACTACTGGAAACATAGTGTTATTCTAATGTTTTTTTTTTTTTCATCATTGTGAATGTGACATGTGTTCCTCTATTTGACCCCACTTCAACATAACAGCATGTGGCTTCTGACCAAGTTCACTTTGTGGACACTTACGGACACAGACAGGAGTGCGTCCTGACCAGCGATGATCCTGTTCACAGATGCGCACAGAAACCCCAATGAGACGAAATCCTGGGTTACACTGATACACAACACTGCCTCTGTAGTTATAATTCTCTCCGATGATCTGTCCATTCACTATTGGCTCCGGGGTGCCGCAGTGTCCAGCTACAAATGAAAAACAAACAAGCTCATGTCAGACAATTTATTTTTGCATTACTTAAGCATTTCTTAAAAACTCTTGAACATGGAGAGCTAAAGATCTTACCTAAACACTGAACTTGTGTCC
Source organism: Halichoeres trimaculatus (assembly GCF_033239565.1). Classification (NCBI taxonomy): domain Eukaryota; kingdom Metazoa; phylum Chordata; class Actinopteri; order Labriformes; family Labridae; genus Halichoeres; species Halichoeres trimaculatus. The sequence goes on from NW_027437192.1 coordinate 24,008,460, forward strand.
CACTCCACAGCCCATTGGACATGCACTCTCGTACTCGAGAGCCCACCAAGGTGTATCCTGTGTTGCAGGAAAAAATGGCAGTGGCTCCATACACAGTCAGAGTTCCAATCTTGTTGCCATTAGGTGGAGTACCAAGGTCCCCACAGGAGATGACTGAATTTAAAATACAATATCATATTTTACTTTCTAGCATAGTGGAAATACAAGCATTGTTTGTTCTGTTTGGAAAGTGTTTCATTTGTTTCTTTAGATTTCATGGTGTTTTGGTGAGCTTGTGCACATTTTGTTTGGTTCTTTCATAGTATCACTGTGGAAAAAGATTTATTGCACTGTGATTAGGTTTAAAGCCTGGTAAATTACTTTTTCCTCTTGGATGTTTTTCTACTTGCCAGTGCTAATGAGCAAGTCAGCCTGAGAAACTTTGGTATAATTAGAGACATGCAGGTCAGACTTACTCTCGCAGACTGGACGTGGATCTGGGTAGTTCCAGGTGCTGTTGGCTTGACAGCGAATAACTCTTTGACCCCTGTAGTAATAACCTGGGTCACATATGAGCATCATGATCGCATCATATTGGTTTTGAGTTCCATAGATTAGCCTCCATCTCCCATGCTCCACAGCAGAGTGGCCGATGTCAGGGCAGGTCACGGCTGCAGAGTTAGAGGATGAACACGTTATTAGTTTAAACACGGACATAAGACCTCTGATGATTAATGGTGCTGAAAGCCTGATGGACAAATGTAAAAAATTTTAACTCTAAATATGTAGAAGAGTTATGCTATTCCCATGATACCATGTCAGCTAATAGTAAAATAAATACTTACGAATACATCTGGGCGGGGCTTCAATGGGACTCCACCTCCCAGATTCCTGGCAGACCACTGAGGTGGTGACAGGCCCAGAAAGACGAAACCCAGGATTGCACCTGTATGTTGTCCTGGCTCCCAAAGAGAAGTCCTGGCCCACAATACTTCCATTGACTGGAGGCACTGGCATCCCACAGGACATGACTGTGAGAGATTAGATGGGAAGGTAAGAGGAAAAAAGTGTGCTTTGCAAAATGAAAGCTAAGCTCACAGCGTACATTTTAATAATCATCCCTTGTATGCAGAGTGCTAAGCTAACAACAGGCTTCCTGTACAAACACACTCCCAGAGCAGGCACTGATGTGCAGCAAACATTAGCTTGGGCCGCCATCTGCTCTATAGTAAACAATCCAGTCCAGAGAGAGCACGTGTTATTCATGGGAAGATTACACCTGGTGCAGAGTTGACCAGAAACTGAATGACTGCACTGCAACTCTCTGTTTGTATTTTTCTGCTGTTACTATTCTATAACCATGTTTAGTTACCAAAGTCTGCCGGGAGAGGCGTTATTTTTTTTTAGCTTTAGCCTCATATTGGCAGCCAATGAAGATGGCGCAGAGTTTCGCAAAATATAAATGATATCTGGGTCAATTTTACCTGTTTTGCTTCAGCTTTTACATGCCACATAAATTTAAAAAAAACCCAATACATTAGAATTTAAAAGAAAAAAGGATCAATCTCTGGGGAACAGAATAATTCCTATTTTGGCTCCAGCAGTGAAAATGTGAGCATAGTGAAAGCAGATATAACCATGACTATAACCCAAAAGACTGACATATCAAACAATTGAGCTCATTTGAACCAAATGATAATCTGATGCGGTATTAACTTCAAAGTTGTTCTGAGGCAAGGTAAAGTGAGTCTCCTTGAAGCATGCCTAAGGCTGAGGGGCTGCTGGAGATGTGACACTGTCAGTTAAAATCTTCCTTTGATCGAGTCAACTGGATTCAATGGTTTGTCTTTTCAAAATCAGCTTGTATCAGAATGGGTACACTTTGCAAAGACGTTTGCAACAAAACAATGCTGTCTTTGACTCAGTGTGCTAGCTGTTGAATAGTTCTGTAAATGATGTATTAGATACAATATTTCTGCCTTTGCACAGTTTGAGGTTCCTTTCATCCATTTCAAGAGCAGTACTGCATGAGAATAACAAAAAATCCTGTTTAATGCTATGAAAGAATCAAGCTTGCTTTAGAAATCTAAAATGATCCTTCTCTGGCTGTTTTGAAAAGATAATTTTTCCCTTTACATGAAGGATCCATATTTTTTTTTTCCTTTTTTTATTCAACTGTATCTTTCCTTGTTACTTGATATTGTTTTTGGACCTTCACCTTGGCAAAGCGGCACCGGTGCATTCCACTGGTAGGTCCCCTGTGCAGTCCTGGTGCAGGTGGCGCTGCTCTGGCCAATGAGCCTGAAGCCTTGGTCGCAGTTGAAGCGGAGGGTGCTGCCCAGTTTAGTGCCTGTCAAGCTGTGCACTGTACCATTTATAGGGTTGTTGGGTGGGCTGCAGTAGGCCGCTATGAGAGGAATACACAAAAATAGGTAAATATTTGAATAAGCTTTCTGATAAAATGGAGTGCAACAACCATGAAAACCCAATAATGATGCAAGATGATGCAAGTTGTTGTGGAGGTGGTGAAGGATTAATATGCCTTCAATATCACAGAGCCCGGGATCTCTTTTGCATCTGTCTTCTATGCCTGGCCTGGTAAAGGAGGATATTTATTAATACAAGCACTGCTCTGCAATCTCTTTAAGGCAAAGGCTGCAGACCAGAGACAAGGGAAATTGATTAGATGAAACTTATGTTTGCTACAAAGCATGGCAAGAGTTTGTCAGCTGCAGCAGAGGAGGATCATAAAAGTGATGGATACATAATAACAGACACAAAGTGTCTGTTTTTGTTTGTTGGCTAAATTGAGTGCTGTAATCATCATTTGTCATCCCAAATGGCAGCAGCAACAGGTCTATGGATGCCAACAAATGAGTGCTCCTGGGCCAAAACTGCATTTTGTAGACCTCCTGACAACTCCACACCTGTTGTTGGAGTATAGAAGAATACACAAGAAAATATGCAGCAGACGAACACTGCGATGACCCAGAACATGTTGCAGTTGTAGAGAGAATAGGATGGAAGAGGACCATGGGCACCAAAAAGGCACATTATCCATTTCACTTAATCACTGTGACCACTTTACAGTTCAATAAAAATGCTAATTCTGACTCAAACCACTCACACGTGGCAGTTTAAACGGCCTCCTTTTCAAGTCTGTGGTAATTTTTAGCATGTAAAAATCAGATACAACCCTCCTAAACTATAAAAACCTTTAAGCTGTGTCAGCAGTGTCATCTTTTATCGGCAGTTGTTAGATGTTGCTATCGCTCAGTGTTCCAGTGAGACGGAGATTGTGAGACTCTAAGAGATGTGAGGAGGCTGAAGTTCTGGAAAAAAAAGAAGCACTTGATGTAAAATTTGACATTGGGTCAAATGAGAAAGGTGTTAAAATTCTTGGCTGGCGATCAGCAGAAGGTTTTGCTACATAGTTCAATAAATTTAGAAGGAGCAGCTTCTTTTCTCCCTTTTCTTAAGCTATCAAAAGATGAGCACTCATCAATATCTCCCTTCATAGCTTCATAAGTAGGGATTTGAAGAAGAAAATAACTATTTCATGCGGTGAGATCTAATTTGCACATTCAGACCCTGTTTTACCTCTGCAAGCCTCTTTCTGTCAGTTCTAGTGACTGGCAGCTTCTCAGGCAGTTTCGAGTTCAATTGTTCATATCTGAGTCAAACTAATTCCCCACTATTCCTATTCTCTTCCTCACCCTCTCCGTCTCTGTGGCTGTTATAGTATTTGTTGTTCTTCTGCAATCAGCCCTGCAGCTCAGAGGAATCAGATCTACTTTGGCATTTGACTGGATTAGACTGGGTACTATAGCAGAGAGAAAGCTGGAAAGAGAACGATTATAACACAGACAAAGAGGTGCTCACAGAGGATATCAGGGGAATGTAATAGGTTATGTCAAAGTTGACTTATAGATGCTGTAAGGAGGATCTGTTTTAATTGCACTCCCTCGCCACCTTGTGGCCTGGAGTCTTTGCACACGGCTTGCAAATTTCTTTTAGCGAGGCGTGCGTTTGTTTTAGAATTAAATGGAAATCGAAACAATTTTTCTTTGTCCAAGACAACTTTTTACTGGATGCAATTCGCTGAGGTAAGGTATTTATCAGTACAGTTATGTTTGAAACGTGACATTAAGCAAACGTTGTAGCAGCCGGCTACATATTAGCAACATCGACAGCTCAGTGCTCTGACATATCTGTAGGCTAATGTGACAACAAGTAAACACTGTCAGTTTGTATGTTGTTTAGTACTCTAAGATATGTCTGTAATGTGTAATCTTAGTGAATCCTGGTTAGCTGTGTCCTGTTAGTCCTCTACCAAGCAGAGCTAATGTAACCTCACTCTTCATTTTATTGATAGACTCTCAAGTTTGAACAGACCACTGCAGAATAACTGCTGACTGTGGGTTGGAATGAACATTATCACAAACAGCTTAGCCCCTGTGTTATAAAGTGATATAGTCTGAGCTAAAGGCTAATTCTTTAGCTAGGGCTGTATCACTCTCCTGTTTATCTTTCTTCTGCTCTTCTGTCCTTTTTCTGTCTGACAGTTAGGCTCCTGTGTCCACCATCACTACAAAATTAACCACAGAAATCATTTTTATCAGAGAAAAACACAGATCTCTGTGTTTTATCTCTTCTCACTTCTAAACCTCGTTAGTCAGCGTGGTGTTGTCATAGAGACCAAAACTTGACATAATTAATCTGAAGTAGCAATTTAAAGTAGCCTGTAACCAGCAATATTGGCACTAGTAATCTCAAGTGTGGATTATAATCAGGCATATATCTAGAAGGGAGACTTTTTTAAGATCGCTTTCAAATTCCTCACAGCCCCTTTGAGTGATACAAAATGTTATCCAAATTAATTGGTCAATAAAAAGTAAACTTCAGAAAACTAAAATGAATAAGTGCTGGAGATGATTTTAAGTTGACAATGAAAGATCCATGAACAAATAAAATGGATTGATGAAGAGCACAGCTGAAAACAGTGAATCTTCCTCTGCCATCTGTTTCTTCCTTCCCACCAAGGTAACACAGAAGGCGACTCCATATTGACCACGGCAGCTAAGCTAGTGAGTTCTCAGCCATCACTCGGTCCTTCTGTCACTTTGCTCACTTAAGCAACATCAATCACAGGGAAGAAAAAATATCAAAGCAGCAATGGCAAAAAAAAGGAGCAAAAACACAACATCCGGTTAGGGAGACAGAGAGCTCCACAGAGAGGAGAAAGAGATGATTAGTCAATCTGGCTGAGTGCTGCTGATACAGAACGGAGGGAGTCTTTTAAATATTTGAACAGTAATAATTCACAGCCAGTTACACAGGTGTCGTATACCAACAGATCTTTCATGGGAGCTGAATACAAGTGAGGTTTAATAAGCAATACAGGAAACAGCATTTACTAATTCCCAGGCCTGTAGAGCGCAACAAGGAGGGCTGCAGATGCTTGCCACCCCCGCTATGTTGTCATGGAGATGGGTTATATTGCAAGCTTTTTCAGCTGCAGTTGGCAACAAAAATCTTGGTCTCATGACTCAGTAAACTAAAGACACTTTGTATGAGATATGGATTAGTACAGTAAAAAAAAAAAGAATTGTGTCTGGTAAATGGGTTTTAAATAGATCCCTGACATTGCATCAATAAAAAACAAAGCTGGCGTTCACTTTGTCCTAACCCACCTGCATAGCGAATTCGAAAGCCTTTGTGACTGGTGGTGTGATCGAAGGACCAGTGCAGGTAGACTTTGTTACTGGAGCTGGTGATGCTCAGTGGGCTGGAGTAGTTACCACTCAGTGTGATAAGGAGGGGGCTCTGTCTGGACGGACCTGGGATGAGAGTGAAAAGAAGGTCATGAGTGTTTTTCCTTTTTTTTAAAAGCATTGTTATCATACTGAGAGTACTCCCTCGGAATGAAAGCAACAGTTATTTTATTCCAAGACTCTACAAGTTTCAGTCAAATGATGCATCATGTTTAAAAATGTTGCCCCTTAAACCTAAGAATTAATTAGAATGCCATTCCATTTACAGATGTAAAGTGATGAACAGAAAAATTGATCAATAAAAACCCACAGCCTGCACAGATTTAATCTTGTAGAGTTTGCATTTTGAAAAAAATCCCTAAACATAGTTTAAGAGAGGCTGGAATGCTACACTTGAGGTGAAATTAAAATTTATTCAGCACATCATGAAAATCCCCCTTCCATGCTAAACTTGCTAAACACAAGCGGCTGGGCCCTAAAGACAATAAAAAGACTCCTTCAGGAACACTAGTCCATACAACACCCAGTCCACCACAAAGAGCTGCTGACTCTGCCTTGAATCACATGCTGATATAATGGGCAGTTGTGGATATTCTGTCACCTTAAGAGGCAACATGTGCCAAATTTTCAGCCCACCACCTCTAGCTACCACATTCAGCTTTTTGTTCCATTTAGTTTGTAACCGCCACATTTGTAAGGTTGAATCTTTGAGCAAGAAAGTGTGGGTGAAGTGTAAATGTTAGGTCATGGGAAGACTGAAAAGCTCATTTGTTGAGCCTGATCCAAGCATTCTGCTCAATTCTTTTCAATAAAAAGGTCATTTATTCATTCTATTCATGGTTCATTTAATTGGGATGGATGCACTATACAAAGACGAACTGGGAACAGCCATCCAGTGCAAATAACATTGTGTTTGTGGTGAATGCTAATATGCAACACCTGTCCCTAGGAGAGCTTTAAGGACAGGAAGTTAGGTTAAAAAGAAAGGATCTTATTCGTTTTACTAAAAGAAAAGCTTTCAGAGCAAAAGATGTTTAGCAGAATAAAACTTTACAATCCCTGCTTGAAGCTGCACTGATGGATCTGCTGCAGCTCTGATGTCTAATTATTTACTTGCAGAAATGGGAATCAATATAACTACTTAAACTGAAAACTCGTATTTTCTCACGACACAGAATTTGTTGTGTCTTATTTGTTTTTGTTCTATCCAGAATTTTAAGGTCTAATTGTAAAGGCACTTTAAGTAACTGATTAGTGAATGGTTTGCCTAAGAAAAATGATAGCAAAGATGCTCAAATAAATTACATGACACTTAACACAAGAGTGGTATTGCTATGAGCCTCCAGGCAGAAACAGACACTCACCATCAAAAATCTCAAGTTCGTCAAACTGTCGGCTAGTCTGGAAGTGTTCGATAGTGAAGGTGATGTTGTATCCAGGCTCCACTTTGACCACCCAGGAGCAGGATTCAAAATGTGGGAAACCGCTGCCCGGTGACTGGCTCATGATAACACCCGTCGAAGCTGTCAAGACCTCGTTCATGGGACAGGTCACTGTGGAGGGAAACAGAGAAGAGATGGAAATTTCAATCCATTTTAAACCTTTCCATGTGGTTTCATTATTGCTACTAACTTGTAATGGTTTTGCTTTCGAGAAAATTAAATTTACTTTGAGGCACAAATTGGATTGGTTAAATCCACACTGTTGTTGGAGGGCAAGTCAATGTGACTAAAAGCATTAGCTAAGTTGATTGTCATTCCCGTGCTGATGCTGTTGAAGGGAACAAAGCTCAGTGGCTGAATGAGCTTATGTAATAATGCTGACTTGCTATGAGCACACTCTCAGCTCTGTGCATGTTTTTGGCATGTAACACATGGGATGCTAACTTGGCAGTGGCTAACGCCCACATCTGCCTTGAAGCTCTTTTGCTGTAACATGTCTGGATGGACCACTTCCATTCACTCATATCCCTCCTACTCTGCTGTGAGAACTCTTGTGGGACATCATTCTGACATCTCTGACATTTTCAAGTGGTTTCTGTCTTTATTGCTACTCGCTGCACAGCTCTCCAGTCAGTTTATACTTTTATTCATTTCCCCAAATCTATGAAGCCAAACTCTTAATCTGCCAGAGCAGTCTGCATACACAGTGGAACCCCCCAGAAAACAAGCTCGTACATAAAAGAGCGTCAATGCTGAGCTGAATACACACACTGCAACTGCTACACAGTTTCCCCCCTTTCTATTGTTTTTGCTGCTCACCTAATGGGGCTGAGTGCAGAGCAGGTAGAGTGTGAAATAACTTTCCACTGCAGAGAAAGACAGACACTTGTTTATTTATTTTTTTATATATCTTCTTTTTTATTTATTTACTTTTTTTCTCCTGTTTGCTTGTGATTGCTTTTAGGGCTTAGTCACAAGCCATAAACCCACATTCTCTTTGTGAAATCAACTGCTCTCTGCAGTATATTGTTTCCTATATGTCACAAACAAATCCCGAGGGCCTACTTTGGCTCACATAAAATTGAAAACTTCGTTAATAGAGAACTTTTGCATGGACTCATCGAAAGAGCAACAAACAAGAGACTCACAATTTACATATTTTTATTTCAAACTAGCAGATATGCTATATGTTCACCTGGGTAAATACATGTGAAGGGCAAGCTCACAATCGAATCAAAGTCAAGTACAATCAAAAAACATGAGATGGATCAAAAGTATTCTGAAACCCTTCCAAAGGGAAGGTTACCAGACACTTTTTCTGCGCATATTTCTCTTTGTGACAATGTTTGTCAACCAAGTGTGGAAGAAAATTTAGCCGTGGGTGTAAAAGCCCATGTTGTTCGCTGCAATTTGAAAAGCCAAGTCTTTTCTGCCTCAGGGGAGGCAGCAGCACTTGGCACCAGCAGGTCCTTCATTTCAGCAGTGAAATACTGAACCCTCTGAAACACATTCTAGCACTTCCTTTGTGAGACAAATATGTATTCAGATATACATTTCTTTATTTGTATGTAGCCGAGCCATATGTTTGTGTCAAAACATTGTTGTCTGTGTTCACTCTTGGCTTGTTAAACACTCTCTCAGTGTGTTTGTAAGATGAGGAATTATTCGATTGGCATGAAATAAAATATGGCAGACAGCCTACATTGAATACTATTGGCAAATATTTATTTGCTTTTAATTTTTGGCTTTGTTTTTTCCTTCAATAAACCTCAATATGTCAGGTAAGCAATCAATTGCTAAGAGGCAGTGTTTATTAATGTTGTTGTTAAACAGTTTGCCATAGCCTTTAATTGTTTTCATTGAACAAGACCCAGAACACATTAAATACCAGCTTGAGTAAAGGACTTAAAGTTTATAAATTTTTCTTGTTTATTTTTGGTTTGTTTGTTTGTTTTGAGGTGGGTTATGCTTTTAACTGAATAAATGGTGGACTGCTAATAATGAGTAAAGACAGCAGATTAAAATAATACATCTAACAAAGGTCCCTATTTTGAAAGCACCAAACAAGAGTTTTAATCCAATGTTTTTTTTTTGTTTTTTTTTGCTTGTGCACCATAAACTACAGGGGGGGAAAACACAGATGAGATTTTATCTTAACTATTAGAAGACATTTGGAGAAATGTGAAATTCCTGCAACAGCAGACTCACAACAATAGAACATTTATGGTTCTTTTACGAAACATGAAATCGAATACTTCTTTCGTCGTCTACCTTTGGCAGCTAAAGCGACACTAATCTAGTTTCAATCCTGATTCAAAGACCAAGTCTGCAAAATCACCTTGTGGATGCGAGTAGGGAGGCTTAAAACCATCACTGATAGTGAAACTGATTGTGCCTTGAAGTGGTACATACAATCTCTGAGTGAAGTTCGTTACGTGATCAATTCTCTGAGGGTAAAATGTGAGTTTCATTGACCTCTCAGAAATATCTGACATATCTCCAAAGCTCCTTCCAGCTTGTTTTGTAACTGGTGGAAAGAGACAGGCAGGTGTTCTTATCTACAAGGTTGCTACTTATTTAACTAATCCACTTTAAAATGAACCATCATTCTGTTCGGCTGTAAACAAAAAGGTATTAGGGTGCAAATCCGACAGATGGAAAAAAGGCGGCTTCAACGCAGAAGGTGAGATGAACACTGATAGGACGCAAAATGAAATTTCCTTTTACAAGACATAGAATAGAATAAACTGGTAGCACGACTGACAACCTGCGAGACAGCCCTTCTGTTTGTTTATAAATTGCTCAAGGTATACAACATCTTCCTCATTAAAAAATGCGGTAGCAGACAAGCACAGATGCACGTGCATCTGCATCTATTCATATACATTTGTTTCCTACAGAATGAAAGGAGGAACTCACTTGTGCAGGGATGTAAAATGTTTCAAGCTTATATAGTGGTGCGGTGCATTTGAGATGCCTTAATTCATGTTGGTATTTAATTAGCATACACTGAGGAGACATAACAAGCTGCTGGAAGGGGACAGGCCACAACATAAGCATCAGACAGCTCTAAGAAGTTAGGGATGGCAACAAAGAAGTGAAATGAGGGCTGTTATCCATCATACCAAATGAAGGCTGGGGCAAAAACAAAATGAGAATTTAAAAAAAATAGTCTAAAGTTCAAATAAAGGGGAAAGGCAGAGAGGGATAGAGGAGGCTAGAAAGCTGGGATACAAGTGTGATGGGTGATTATGCAGGTTCAGCCAGAACTCTTTCTGGGGGATGAACACAGGGATTTTGGATCATCAGAGCTCATTGTTTTTCATTAATGAATTAAAGTAACACTTTGTACTGATGCTGCGGCTTTGTGAGTGCGTGTGTGATGCTGGGACTCCCTGTGGTCTCAGCAGACAGCAGATGAAGTTAGGGGCCAATAGAACCCAGTTTAATCAAATAGGAGGCAAATTGAATACTCTACAAACCAACTGGCTCTTCCTATGGCAGGAAAAACAAGAGAGGCTAAACCCAATTGCCAGTGTGACTGGCAACAACACTTCATATTAAATAAAGAAAAACAAGAGTGAGTGCGTCTGTGTGTTTGTGTGTGTGTACGGAGGTGGCTTTTATTAGTTGGCCAGGATGTCAGTGTTTGGAGAAAATAGAAGACAAAGAAAAGACAGATTTATGTGGAGATAGACACCTGTGAGTGAGTGTGTGACAAAACATTGCAGTGTGTTGTTGTTTTTTGAGTCAGTCAAAGAGAAGGACAAAAAAAAGGAAAGAACAGGGAATAAAAGGGTACATATGTTATGTAACAACACAAGTCTGACGCTAGAGAGTCGGGGGAGGGAAGTGGCTGGTGAGGGAGGAGGGAGTGCAGACGGGGGGAATGCAGAGGATGAGAGAGGATATTGGTGCCGAGGGGCAAGCAACACTGCAGAACCAGCTGGAGGCTCCAGCGCCGCTCTCTGAGAGAATATCACAATAAGAACATTCGCTGCCGAGCATCCCAGACACTTTCTGGACCAGTGTGTATGTTTATACAGTATAGGTGCTTAGATTGGAGTGTATCTTTGCGGGGGGTGGGGGCAGCCTGAAGTGCGGGGAGGGTTGTACTTGTCAGAGCTAGAAGTGGTGATTTGATAGGTGCAGCTGCAGCCGGCATGTCCCCTGCATTTCAATGAGCTGTGCACTTCGTCTCCTTGCTGCCCTCCAACTACTTCTCCGCCATCCTCATTTTATTTCCCTCCCACTTTAACTCATGTGCTCCTCTTACTTACTTGCCATCTCTCTACTCATTTAACAGTCTCTCCTCCATATTTTCCAGAAAGGACTTCCCCTTCTTTCCATTTTTTTTTCCTCTTGCATGAATTTTCTCTGTGGGTGTCCTTTCTACTTTGATCCAAGTCTTCATTATTACCCTATACATAGCTCTTCTTCCTTTATCATTGCCCTCATTTTCTGCCTGAGTCTTTCATCTCCTTTTGATTTCAACTCATGCTGTGGGCATTTGTATTTTTGATCTATTTACCGCATAAATAGCAAATTTTGATTTGATTCACCTCCTTTTCCACACCTACAACAAACTTGTGACATAATAAAAAAAGTAAAAATAAGGAAAAACGACACAAAAAGCTAAAGTTAAGATAAGATAAATGCTTTTAAGATATCTAAAAGCACGAAGAAATAAAGGAACCTCTCCGTGAACCCAGTCTCACAGCCTGAGGAGACGTATTGCACACATCGTACAGTGTAATGGTAATGTGATGTGCTGGAAACAGTGCAGTCAGTTATTCCTTAGGGAGGACAATATCTCAGCATGTAGAGAGCGCTACAGCACGCCACCCACAGTCTCGTGGGACCAAAGTATTCTCCTTAGAGAAAGAAAGTGCTACCAAACTGATATGTGGCTACGGCTCCATGACTACGGGCAGATAAGAGTACCCGCATGATGCTGAAGTAAAGCATAGCTCTAACTGCAGCATGAGTCTAAGATAACAGCAAAATAAAATCTGCTGCCTATAAACGTGCTAAAAATAAACTCACACAGGACACATTTTGGCTGGGGAGGCAGCTTTTCTCTGGTGCTTTTAAGTGACGTGTTGTGACTCTCTTAAAACTGATGTGATGCATCTCAAGGGGATGATTTAAAAAACGTATTCACCGAAAACTTTCATTGTGCTGTAGGACAAAAGTAGGTACACTTTTTTTGTGTAGAGCTGTATTGGAGTGTACGTGTAAATGTAAGAAGAGCCTTCCTAACAAATACAACATGCCTTGCACAAGCAGTCACTTACCATCACATGAGGGCGGAGGACCCTCAAACTCCAGGTGTGTTCCCAGACGGCAGGTCAGGATGCTGTTTCCACTTATCTGGTAGCCTGGAAGACATCTGTAGCGGACTATGTCACCTAGAAAGAACAATTTGACAAAGTAAGATGCACAGTTCATGAGATGGTGGCTAAAATTCTCTAAGATCTCTTTAAGCAGCTAAGTCATTAAAACAGAAATAATGCAGAGACACTGCATATCTGTCAAAGGAAAGCAAAAGCAAAGATAAGTACGGTTACTGAATTCCATCTGGGGATATGAAGTCAATCCTTGATGCTAGTGTTTGTGAGTAAATATTAACAATCATGTAGGCTTGCACACAAACAGAAAAAGAGAAATCATCTCAATTGTCTCCTGTGTGGTGAAATGAGGGCACCTGTCTAAATCCCCTCTGGCACTCTGATTATTTTGTCACAATCATTTATTTATATTGCTGGCTCAACACTGCTGTGCTGCAGTTTGGGGTGAGCACTACATCCCTCTGGGATTTGTAGTCAGTGCACCCGGGACTGTGTAAACTGTCAAAGCCAGAAGGTGAACCAAGAGCGGAATTGAAATACTTCACGTCCTCCAGTCAGGATGAGACCAACATGATATACAACAACGGCGGCTGCACTGAGATAGCAGTGATTTTGTGTGACTATGTGTGTGAGAACACTCCTTTTTGTGACAGTGATCCCCACCTACCAATTTTAAACTCTTTGCTTGCCATCAGGATCTCTGCATTTGGAATAATGGGGGGCGGTAGGCAAAACTGCAGTCTGTAAGCTGTGTTGAGAGATACACAAGGAGTCAAACACAAGGTATTGGTAAAATATTTTGAAGAGAAAGGAAAGAAAAGAAAACAATCAAGAAGAGAATGAATATACGGACCTTGAAAGTTGATACGAAACAGTCCCCCCTTTTCTGTGTTACTACGGAAACGTATCAGCACCTGATTGGAGGTGCTGCTGGGTGGCTCATTTGGCTCCCCATCTGTGAAAACTCCCAGTTTCCTCGCTGTCTCCTGTGGACCATCCCTAAAGACGAAAAAAGGTTCAAATGTAACAACACACTGGAGTGAAATAACTTCAGCAAAAGATGTGGATTTTCTGTGAACATCCTTGGCTCAAACCTTCAGGTGTTGTAACACTTCTCTCTAAGAGAAAATAAAATGAAGCCACATGCCAGATTATTTTAAATCAGCTTCCAGTAGCTCTAGTCTTCTGTGGGTGGCTGTGCTGCAGTAAGGTAAAAATTACAGATACGCATGGAATGACAGGTCTGGATTGCGCTGTTCCCACTAACCACCATCCAATGGGAACGTCTCTGAAGCTGCGTCCCAGCCTTGGCAGTCCCCTGGTGTGGGCATGGCTGATTAAGCCAGCTCCCAGATTCCTGCCACAACCATTCAGCTTAAAAACCATCTGTCTTTGGCTGTCAGACTGGGCATGGGAGATTACAAGCAGCTCTGGAAACGGCTGGCTGGGGACTGCTGCCTGACAGCACTCTGGCCAAGCCGCCATTACGGGGCCCATTTCCTTGGCTCAGTAGTTCAGTGGATAGATACACAGCGGTGGTAACCGGAAACTGGGGAACATGATAGCCCCCATCTTGGCTCTGCATGAGCTTGTTGGGAAAGATCAACACAGCAGGGGGCTGTTTACAGAAGAGTGACAATATGATAGAAAGTGGACGTTTTGGCTCGTTCAAGTTGCAGTAAATAAACTCGCCACAGAAAAAAAAAAATGCTTAGCTTAAAGTTTTATAGTAGATCAAACATAAATGTTTCTGCTTGCCATGTGGACTTTTTATGTCATCTTTATGTTGCCAAGCTGGCTGATGGTCGGATCTGTGGTCGCACGGAGAGCTGGGACCTTTGGAACTTGTCTCATGGAGAAGGGCTCAACTTGGATTGACGACCATCATGCATGAAAAATCCTGTCTTTGGTGTCACATATGGACAGAGCAGCTATGCATTATGGGGATGATGGAAGGCAGCTTCATCGCTTGATACTCAAACACACAGACTACATATCAGGGGCAGGAGAAAAAAATGAAAATTGATATATTTGGATTTTTGGTTTGACAATATTAAATTGTAACTCTTTGTCAAAAAATTTTTGAAAAAAAAATTCAAATTCAAACCCTTCATTTCAGTCTTTGTATATAAACTGGATTGGAAAGAAATACCACTTTTCTCCAGCAGAGGGTGAAATGTTTCTCTCTGACTCATGTGATATGCATTTTATGGGAAAATATGGCTCCTGATATAGTCTATTGACATTATCATCAACTTTTTTTCACATGGTCTAGTGTTAAAAAAAGCAAACTTAAAATCGCAAGAATTGATTAATTGCAATTTCAAATCGAATCAGCACCCCAAAAATCATAATACAATCAAATCGCGAGACTAGCATATCGTCCCAGCCCTACTAAATACATTGGCAGACATTAATAAAAATATGCACAAAAGCACACTTTTCAACAACCTAAACTACACTTTCTTAGACAAAAACTGAAAGAAATGTTTGTCAGAAGAGCCACTCTTGCCATGTCAAGTATGAGGACAGAGAATTTTAGAAACAAGCTTCAGGGTACTTAAGAAAGCATAGCTAATAAAAGCAGAGGGATGCAACAAAGAGGCCAAAAAATGGAGGTGTAACAAGTTGGAATAGAAAAAAAGACTATTTTGTTGAGATGGCCTTGAGAGACCTGAATAAATCTTGTAACTTTAGCCTGAAACGCAAAAGTAAAAGAAGAAATTTCTTACCAGACGGTGATGAAGTCGTGTGGTCCGTGAACCTGTAGCAGGGTGAAGTTAAGTTTGATGCCGAAGCCAGGAGCCACGGTGATCAGCCAGGAGCAGTCAGCAGAGCTGGGGTACTCCTCTGGGTAACCAGGGGAGAAAATGGTCCCATTGTCTGATGTGATGTTCCCACCACATGGCACTGAGGGAGGGAAGAGGAAGGAAGGAAGAGAGGCAGAGTATATATATGTATCAGGGGGGCCAGGAATACAACAGCACAGTTCCATAATTCTGCTTCAAATGGTGGAAAAAGAGGATTTTTCATCCCTCGTTTCTTCTGCCTCCCTTCTCAGTGTCTCTCTCCCCCTCTCCTTTGCTCTTCCTCTAGTGCCCAGGCGCTTGTCTGAGCTAAAGATTAGCCAGTAAAGCCTGTTAGCAAGTGGGGACTTGGTTTGAGTGTTTTGCTAAGATAAGGCCTCAACCCTTTCCCACTGGGGTTCAAGAGAGAGTGTGGAGATGAGGCGAGGGCTTGGTGTGAACTGGGCTTTCGAGTTGTGTGTATGTACAGTATGTGTATGAGGAGGGGAAAAAAAGCATGTATTAAAGCTTTTGTGTGTGTTTGTGTGACAAGAAAGGTTGAACCAGCATGCCCATGTCTGAACTGTAAACAGCATGAACTCACAAATCCACACAGGCTTGATAACCTCGGGTCAAAAAGTGCACTCATTCATACACACAGGAGGAAGTCTATGCAGCCAAGCAGAAATATGCACACAAATACATTCAAACTATTTTCAAACATCGCTCAGGATCTCATAAGGATCCAACTAATGATTTAAAAACACTTGTGATAATTGTAGAGGAGCAGGGGAGCTGAAGGTGGAGTGGTAATCACAGTCTGAGACATGGCACTCAGCTTCACCGCACTCTTGGTTGAAGAGGGGTCTATGAACATTCCCAAAGCCGAAGTGCCTTGTTTTATCTCCTGTTTCTCTCTCAGGTCATGTTAGTTTCTGTGTCATACAGCTGGCTGCTTTGTCCCTGTAAAGGAAGAGGCCGCTCTGCTGCTGGCCCACCAGGTAAATGAGCTATTGATCAGACTGATTGACTAAACCCTTGGCACTCTGCAAAGTTGCACCTCTGGCTCACAGCACCCACAACACAACACAGCCTACTTTGAACCTTATCTATAATAAGGTGTATGTTTCTTGAAGGGATTTGCAAGAAACGACAACAACAAAAAAAAAAACTTAGGGCAGTGTTGCAACTGGTTATTAAATACAAACAAGAGGAGGACAATATCCTGAATAAAAATGTAGCGAGCAGAAAAAAGGATGATGAAGGAGAAAGAGATAAGGCAGCCAAGGTGAGGAGAAGAGAAGAGCAAACACAAACAAAAAAGGTAAAGCATTTTATAGACACAAAGTGACATGATGATAATGCCAAGACAAGTGCAAGCAAGGTAATAAAAATCAATGTGCTTGTGTGTTTGTTCACTTTAGAGGACGACTCGGCATCAACAAACATTACAAAACGTAGATTGAGGAACAGGTTGGACTGAGCTAAATGGGTCAAATGTAGTTATGGCCCCTCGAGGATAAAAACATTTAATTCACTAACAAAAACAGCAGTGTATCTCTATAAATAATCTGAAACAGCATCTGGAGGTAATTTGCTGATATACTGTCCTACATGTTTTTTCACCGTGCACAGAAACTTTTCTACTGATCCGTTCAAATCAAATCTCTTTATAAGTTAGGGAAGCAAAGCTTTAATTGCATGTGTGTGCATTCATGTACACCTATACCAATCCATGGTCATGTATTCTCATCTCATTAAGACCAAAGTAATCACTCAGCTGCCTACCCTATAGCTTCCTGACAGCAGGTTTGTACATGCATGCACACAAACACAATTAACGGAGGAGAACATTTCGTGTTTGTACAGCCAGCATCTGAAAGTGGAAAAAAACAAGCGACTGTGTACAGAGTGCATTTGTAGAACCTAATAAATAACGTTCTGAAAACTTTAAAACAGCAGTTTGATTGATATTCCCATGAGCGGAGGTTTAAAATAAAATAAAAAAAAAACATTTAGGAAAATTGAAGAAATATTGGGATATGTTTTCAAAACAAGCCAATATCAGTCTGACGGATATCCTCTGGAGTGCACAAAGAAATATGATTTAGGAAAACAACTTCAAAACACAAAAATCTGTCTTTGAAAAAAACAACTTATATATTTCCCTGCATTTAAGCTTGAGTGATGTAAAGGTCAGGAAAATGAGGGGAAAGTGTTCCTCTTCCTCCTTAACCATAGTACTAGGATAAACATACCATTACATATGCATACACTTTTTAAGCACATACCCACAGGTTAAATTTTTCAGATAACTTTCATCTTCATACTTCTCTCTGATATTGAAAAGGCCAGGAGAGGATAAACTCTTCTTTTTTGCTCTGCTTTTCACTCTGTTGCTCCCTTTTTTTACTTTCATTTATCTCCTTGCTAGCCAACTCAAAGCTCCAGTGTCAGGGCCGTCACCTCTTTCTGTAATTTAGCCTGCCTCATTGAATAATTGGCAGCCAGAGCGTGAGAATGTGGGTCAAGGACAAGAAAAAAATAGAAAGAGCACCCATTACTTTTTCTTTTCAATTTGGCCACTCTTTATTCGATTTTTATTTGTCTCCATTCCTCTTCAGGAGAGCATCGATTTTCATTGAAGAATACTTTGCTTCTTTAATGAGGGATGATAATTCAGTTTAATTGCATTATTCATAATAGATAATCATTATCTCCAAAGCCACACTTCATACTAATGATGTAATGGCTCAATACATTCAAAACAGTGAGTTATTGTGTTATTATTTTGCCTCTGCGTTCATTAGGAACAGAACAGGCCACTAGTTTGGAGGCCTATTTATTGTTCAGACTGCTGAGTGGTTCTAATTTGTTTGGGTATTGACAGGACAAATATTAAATTACTTACCTTCACAGCGAGGGAAAGGGTGATCCCAGTTGCGGGTGGTGCCATGCTCACAGGTGAGGATGGAATATCCCATTAGCTGGTACCCAGGCAGGCACTCAAAGGAGATAGACTGGCCAACATTGAATCCAGCACCCACCACCACACCAAAACGGAAAGGCTCTGGATCAGGGCACTCTTGTAGCTCATAAGCTGAGGGAGAGAACAGCATGTTCATCACTCTGTTTGAATATCATTTTCCAGCAGATTTTCCCTGAAGCTAGCGAAATTAAGAACACAACTGCGAAGATGACTCCATATATGCCAACACAGAGGATGTTATATTGGAGCAACCTCTATTTTTACTTCCATCATTAATTCCCTTTCCTCATCTTTCTGCTGTTCTTCCTCTTGTGCCTCAACCTCCCACACATATCCTCCCCCTCCTCTTTTTTCAGACAGTCATTGTCACAGGGAAAGAAAAAGCCAGGGGCAGGTTGGGCTTTTGCCGGAGGAGTATGATGCAGTCGTCAGTGTTAGTGTGGGTAAATAACTCTTACTTTTTTTCCACTCTGTGATACAATAGCAAAGTAGGCAGTGAGCCTCGAACAGCCAGGATATAAATATAACTAAAGGAATTGATTTCTATGGATCAGAGCCTCTCTTTGTAAGAGATAACTCATGCAAATACGGGAATAGGGGGAGTATTTGCAAATATAATGCTTGATTTAAATGCTAATACACACATAATTATGGAAATGCTCAATGCTACCTTTCGATTTGCCGGCTCGTTTGTTGAATCACAAAACACAAACTTTGTGTGCCTGTTGCAGTTACAGACAAGGACAATTTGTTTTTTTCCAGTCGTGCAGATATGCAGAGGAGCTTTTTATTGGCACATGGTGCGGAAAGCTTTAAAGTAATATAAGGTTTTGAATGCAGGGGTTCTTAGATCTGAAGAATTGACCACATCTGAGGGGTGATGGCTGTCAGTTTGACGGACAATCAGTTTTTACCAACCATACCATACCAACTTTATTTATGAAGCACTTTTTAAAAACAACCACAACTGTAAACAAAGTGCTGTACAGGTAGTTTAATCAAAAAGATAAAAACAGATAAGAAAAAACAGATGCAAAGTAAACATGCTAAAAACAAATAAAAGCAAATAAAATAAAATAAAAAGGGATTTAGACCGGGAAGAAACTACGTCTTGCCGAGGTTAGAAGCCAGAGCTTTTTGAAGTGGACAGTGAAGTGGCTTCTTTAATGTGTAGGGGAAGGTAGTTCCACAATCGAGGACCAACATTAGAGAAAGCCCTGTCCCCTCTGAGGGACAGAGAGGGTGAGTAGGGGTGAAGAAGCTCAGAGAGGCAAGACCATTTAAACATTTAAAAACAAACATAAGAATTTTATAATCAACTCTAAGAGTCACAGGCAGCCAGTGAAGTGAAGCCAGTACTGTGCTGATGTGCTCTCTTTTGCATGTTCAGGATAAAAGTTATGCAGCGACGTTCTGGACCAGCTGCAGATGCGAGAGCAGTGACTGACTTACTCCAACATCAAGTGTGTTACAATCCAAATGTGATGACATAATAGCATGGATCACTGTTTAAAGTGCTGCCTGGGCATAAAAGATTTGACCTTTGCCAGCACTTTGAGTGATAAAAATAAGACTTAACAGTTTTAATTTGGCTGTCTAGTTTAAAATCACTGTCCAGCTCAAAACCCATATTTGTAACAGTTGATTTAGAGTGTATTCACACCTGTGGCTTGTTTCCTTTGTTCCAATTCATGGGCCAAAATGATAAAATTGTAGTAGTTGTCACTTGGTTCATTTGTGTTCACAAGGCAAAAGTTTGTTGTGGTCCAAAGTTGCAAACAAATGCCACGTGCGATCATTCCTTTTTTTCTCTTATTGGTCAGAAATCATATCAGAAAGGTGGGGAGTTTCCCTTATCTTTATGAAGCATCAACAACGTGTGTGGCTAATTAGCGTAATAGCATTTATGGCTCATGTAACAGTGTGTACTATATGATCTATGTAGTTTTTAGTGTCCCGACTGCAGAAGGAACTGTATTTCTTTACCACTCCACATGAGCCCACGACTCATTTTCTTCAGTTTATCAGTCTTCTCTTCTTCTACTCCTTCTTCTTCTACTGTTTTGACTACCACTGCCCCTATCACTACAGTGTGAGCCACAGTTATGAGTCAGTTGTGCCGGTTGTTGGGGTGTTTGTGTTCTCACTGTAAAGGAACCGCTACAGGACTTGAATGGAAAGGGGCCGAGACCACTTTTTTTTTTGGCAGTCGTGACCCGCTTGTTTTGTACCGCATCTGAGAGTGATTGCTGTGTTCACATATGCCCAATCAAACAGGGGTTTTGGGGGGACTGTCCACTATTTCGGGACAACTGCCCCAAACAATCCAGGTGTGAATACACCCTTAAAATATACTGTCAGAGGTCCAAGATCAACAGGGGTGGATTCACAGGGGCCACTTGGTCCAAACCCCATAACCTCTGTTTTCTTTTCATGAAAGTTTTAAAAGTTCAGGGCCAACCAAGATTTAATGTCTTCCAGACAAGCAAGGAAGGGTTTGACTGAAAAAAACATCTTTTGCGTTTAAGGGCACATATATCTGACAGTCATCAGCATAGCAATGGAAGGTTAGGGTTATTTTAGGGATGCTATGGCTTTACACGCAAACATCTCTCAGTTAAGTGACATTAAAAGTAAGTAAATGAACCTGAAGATTAAAAAAATGAAAGCACTCAACAGATAATTATGCATCTCTCCATTACAAGACATAAATAACTTCTGTGGCTTTCCCTCTCATACAGAAAGCATCACAGATCACTCAAGCCAGACCTCTGCCTGATCCTGTTCAGGGGGCAGCAAAGGTGGATTGAAGCAGCTGAGTATCTCCAGCCAAACTGCAGTAACTTCATCAAGCTTTGCAGAATAAAGTAACTTATAATGATACCGGCTTGGCTCTGCAATTAGCAAAATTTAGTCTTGGTGATTATGCTCATCATTATAAATATATATTAACCAAGTCTATTTTTGTCTGAGACAGTCCTGGGGCTGATCATTATTTCATGCTCCAATCTTCTGCATCTTTTACAAGGAGCTGAAAGTGCTCCAACTTTCTCACACATTATCCTTACCCTGGTACTCGAATCTGAACCCTGGTTTGTTCTGCGAGTGGTCGCTGTGGAAATACACCGTGGTCTCATGGGAAGTGGTGAGGAGAGAGGAGGGTATATCCTGGCCGCTGAATCGGCCAATCACGGCACTCGTGTCAAGGGGCCCGTTGCGGATCTCAAGGAAATCATGGTTGGCCTCGGTGGAGAAGTTAAGGAACTGCATGTGGGCTCCTGGGAAATCCAGAAGGAGACATGTAGAGGAAAGAGTTGAATGAAAGTGGAAAGACTCAGAAATCAGAAATATTATGGCTCTAAAATCTAGGAGATAATAAAAAAAATCAGCTCTACTCGATATGTACTTAAAGCTCTTTAAAAACGCCAAAGTCAGGAATGCTATAAGAGACTCTCCAAATGCTCACCGTAACCAACTGGCAGGTAGATTCTCCAGGTGCAGTCACTGTTGCTAGGGTAGTTGCCAGGGAAACCAGGACTGAGAATCATGCCCTCCATCTCCTCTCGGATTCCTCCACATTGAGCTGGCAGAGGGCAGAGGGAGCATTTTGTTTATAAGCATGTGCAAAACAGTGATTACCGAATTAAAACAGCTGTACAAACACTGCTCAACGAAAGAGCTCTGTTTTCAGGGGAATTAAAGAAGTTAAGGAGCTAAAAGAAAAACACATTTAGTGCTTTCATGTGACAAACTAGTACATGAGTTTATCTGAGTATATAATTTAGACAAATCTAAAAGTTTGTTTGTAAATATTAACAAATAGACACTAACACAAAACTGATCTCCAACAGACACTGAGGTTGGTTTTGACTGCTTGAAGGCAAGATGTTTTTTTTTTTTTTTCAATTACTACGTCATGTCCTTGAATGGAGTCATTTAAAAAATATCAATGTAAGCACAAAAGCAAAGTCTTTTTACACCTAACAACCGTTTTAATCAATTTCATATGATAAAATAATAAAATGCTCTTACTGAATAACCTGAACTTGGTGTAAAAACCACCAGCCTTGTAAAAATGATTAAATAGTTTAAACTGGCATTCAGAGCGCCACCGCCTCATCAAATGGGAGGATTTATCTCACTTTTAGAGAACTCTGGTGCTCTCCTCTTTCTACTTGAGATGTCGAGGGGCCATATACTTTATCTTTCGCTGCTCTTCATCCCCCTCCTTTCATCCTAAACGTTTGATGGGTAAACGTTTTTGTGACTGAAATCCAGGATGAAGACTCAAAAAGACTAGATAAAAGGTGAAGGAGTAAAGGAAAAAAGGGGGGGAGGAGGTTGGAAATACTAAGTAAAAGTGATGATCGGATCACAAAAGATGAAAAGAGCGAGAGATCCCGACATCAAAATTAAAAGGATGAAAGGATGCTGAGACTAATGGTAGAGGAATTAGCTGACTCAAGGGGGATAAAAAACACAGAGGTACTGCCGGGGAGAAAGCAAACAGTGCGGAAAAAGATTAAGAATAAATGGGACAAACAGAAGACAGGAGAGGGGAGAACTTTGGTTTGAGTACTAATATGATTCTGAAAGGAATACATAAGGAACTCAATGTTAACCTTTAGGTCATCAGGAAACTGCTGATACCTGTGGCCTCAGTAGTTCCACCTTCAACTTTAGCCAATCAAGATCTAAGGTGGATTTAATCATACAAGAGTAGATAAACCAGTTTTTCAAGGAAACTTTCAGGGTCTGGGAGAGTAAAGCAAAGAGCTTATGTAGTTTAATGAAGCATGTGCCTTCAAAGTTACCTTTCAAAGTGTAAAGACAACAACACAAACAAAAACAAGAGTAAAATAACATTTATTCTACCTGACAATTCAAGAGAATATCTTCACAAGTGTGAGCTGTAAGTTTTGTGACTGGAAAGACGAAGGATCTCCAAAAATAAGTTATAAAAAAAGAGAGATTCTGGAGAGTCACAGAAATGAAAATAAGGCAGGAGATGGCAGCAAGTGATAAGAAAAAGCTATTTTTACCGATGCAGAGAGGAGGTGGGTAGTTCCATCGTCTGACTGTCCCAGGCATACAGGTGATGTGTGAGTTCCCCTGTGTGGTGAATCCATGTGAGCACACACAAAGACAAAAGTGCAACAAAGGACAGAAGATGAATTAATTCGTCCTCCCAACTGTCACTCATCACTTCCTCCAATTATTTGAACCTGCTGCCTGTCTCCACATGACTTCCTGTGGCGACTAAATGACTGAATCCATTTGAAGTGACAGAGAACAACAGAGAGGGAGCATCGTTTTGTTTGTCCTGTCAAAATAAACGATAAAACATCTTTCTAAAACGTGCACAGTCGAGCTCCAAAGCCAACTTGCTGGAGAAATAAAACATTTGGTAATAACATGCAAATGTAAGAACAAAATGGGCTCTTTGGCTGGCTGTTTCCAAAAAAATGTGATCATCATTTTATTCAGAGACAGTCTGGCACCCAGTCTAGAAAAAAAGTGGCAGAGTTTTTAAGTCAGCATCAAGACAACATCCTGGTTTGGACTGTTTGTGGTTGTAATATATTCTCAAACATGTTCCACTGATTAAGAACTGCTATGACTGTGGCACAGAAAGCCTTCAGATATTTCCAAGCTTGCTCAACATCATAAATTCCCTCTATCATTCATCCATTCCTGATGATAAAAAAAGTCAGGGAAGGGATTCAGTTTTCTGGAAGAACTTGTTGGAAATGACAAATGAGCCACTCCACAGATGTTCAACTGGGCTGAGATCAGAGGAATGTGTTAAAGTCAAAATCTTGAATCTACTGCCTCATTCAAACAGTCCAGTTTTGTCCATTGCTCCAGGTCTACACCCATACAACCCCATATACAACAAACTGATGCATTTTGGGTTCTGATTCTTTTCTATCAGAACTCAAAATGACTTTTTTAGCAGTTTCAGCTGCAGTAACTCTTCTGTCACACTGAACCACATGAGCCAGCCTTCTCTCCCCATGCTCATCAAGCCGTGGCTGCCCATCACCCTGCTGTCAGTTCACTGGCCACATTGGTAGGAGCTGGCCTCTGCAGACCGGGAACGCCTACAAGAGCTGAAACTTTGGAGATGCTCTGATGTGGTTGTCTAGCCAGAACAATTTTGGGCCCTCGTCAAAGTCGCTCGCGTCCTCTCACTTGCCCCTTTTTTCCTGCTTTCAAAACATCAACTTTGAGGACAAAATGTTCACTCACTGCTAAAAATGTCCCACCAACTGACAAGTGCCATTGTCTAGAGATACCAATGTTTTTCACTTCACCTGTCAGTTGTTATAATGACGTGTCTGGCTGTCGTAAAAGGAAGTATACTGACAGTTTATTCTATTGATAAGACATTAGAAGTATTTGACCTTTATTGCTAAAATGTGCTTATTTTCTGCAAGCTTTATTCTGACATCATTCAGTATTTAAAAATGTGAAACTAAACCGCACTTAAAGAAAGGGGGTGGCATTTTCATTGACACCAGCACATGGGGAGACAGTGGGAACATTTAGTCCTCAAGGACTTTTGTGGAACAGGCACAACTTGTTTGAATAAGTGTACAGTGCTGCATCTGTCTTCAGAGCAGGCCAGGTGATTGAAATGGACGCTCTGAAGGACGTGCATTTACAATCAAAATGAGAGTATTCAAAGATAATTTTACATTTATTGGATAACAGAAAACAGCCACCCTGATACAGACTGTGCATTTTGCTATATGATTGAAGAACTCGGCAGTAAAATGTACATGCACTTATGTAGAGTCATGGTTTCCTCTTTAAATGAATCACATCAGAAGGTAGAGTATGTTACCTGTAGAGTATATCCAGGTTCACATTGGAAAGACACCACATTGTTCATCTGAAGACGCTCCCCAACCTTAATGCCGTTCATGGGAACTACAGGCTCTGGACAGTTGGTCAGAGACACAGCTGGAGACATAAATAACAGGAAATCATCAGTAAAGAAAAGAGAAAAAGACACTGTGCTAATTTTACATGGACATAAACTGGACAGGAGTGAAAACCTCAAATGCACAGTTTGACAAAACCTTGCAGGAGACATTGCCTCTGGAGTAAAAGCTTAGATAAGAAACATGCTCCTACTACTTAGCTTGGAGAGCTGTTAATTCTTTCACTTACTTTTGTATTCCAGCCTGAATCCAGCGGCAGACACACTAATATCAGAGAAAAAGTGGAGGTAGAGCTGGTTGGAGGTGCTGTTGAGGAGCGCAGGGACCGTGGTGCCTTTGGGAGGAGATTAAAAGTAAAGGTTAGAGGAGCTTTCTCCAGCATAGGCCGACTATAACTAACTGTACAAATCAAGGGAAAAGTCGCCATTTTTTGAGTCTGTGCATGTGTCTGCCTGTGTGTTTGAGCGTGAATGCACCATGACTGTACGCTTGAACTATTGTTTATATGTGTATTTGGATACTGAAGGTTAGCAGATGTATGTCTGACCCACTAACTAATAAGACACACAAAGGAAGTTTTTTTTCCCCCCAATGAATGGGGACCTAATCAGCTAAAATTAAACAAAAACAAAAATCCTTCAAAAAAAAAAAGAAGGGGGAGAGTATCAGAGAGTAAAATCAGGCACTGTGTGACCTAAAATTGGCTGTTTAATGGCTCAGATTTGTAAGCCTGGCATTTCTCTTTCATCTCTTCACTTCAGGGTACATCTAACATTTACTCTTGGTCTGGTTCCAAGCACAAACAAAAGCAGAATTCCCTGTTGCTGTATTGAGGGGAGTAACACAGCTACTGTAAACAAATGTTCATTTTAACTCCACTCAGAAAAGGCTAACCTTTGTAGAGCTGCACCAAGATTTTGCCAGGGGGAGCTCAAACAGCTTGGAATTATGAAAACATCCCATGACTACACCAGCGGCTTGTATTCACTCTGAATTCAATTAAGCAACCTATAAATTTCAACCCTGCCAAATAAATGCCCTGTTTCTTTTGTAAGACCTGTTGGGTTAAATTAAAAAGCACTTCTTAAAGTCATACAGTGGGGAAAATAAGTATTGAATGCATCAACTTTTTTCTCATCACATTTATTTCCAAAGATGCAATTCAAAAAAATTTCTACCAGACATTGGTATTAACTCAAATAATCAACACATGAAAAGAAATCACAACATTCTGGTCAATAAATAATGATTATGTGGAATTAAGTGCAATAACTCAAGAAAAAAGTATTGAACACACTAACTGAGACTCATCTAATACTTAGTGGAGAAGTCTTTGTTTGCAATGACAGCTTCCAGACGCCTCTTGTATGTTTGAACTACTGGCCCACACTGCTCAGGTGTGATTTTGGCCCATTCCTCTGCACAGATTGTCTTTAAATCTTGAATATTCTTTGGTGCCCTCTGGTGAACCCTTTTCTTTAGTTCTTTCCACAAATGTTCAATTGGATTTAAGTCAGGTGTTGGACTAGACCATTCCAACAGATTGATTTTCTTTTTTTGAAACCATTTGAGAGTCAACTTTGCCGTGTGCTTTGGATCGTTGTCCTGCTGGAAGATCCAGCCACGTCTCATCTTCATCATCCTGGTGGATGGCAGCAGATTCATATCAAGAATTTCTCCATACATGGCTCCATTCATTGCTCCTTCAGTTATATGAAGTTTGCCAATACCATGAGATGAGAAACAACCCCATGCCATGATGCTTCCACCTCCAAACTTCACTGTTGGTGTAGTGTTTTTGGGTGATATGCAGTGACATTTCTCCTCCAAACTTGGTATGTAGTATGACAGCCTAAAAGTTCAATTTCAGTCTCACCTGACCAGACAACATTCTCCAGGTATTCTACAGGCTTGCCAAGATGCTGTTTAGCAAACTTTAAACCAGCTTCCACATGCCTTTTCTTGAGGAATGGAGTCTTGCAGGCTGAGCGTCTATAGAGGCCATGGCGGTGGAGTGCATTGCCTATTGTTTTCTCTGTAACAATTGTACCTGCTGCCTCCAAGTCTTTTTGGTGCACTTTCAGGGTGGTCCTTGGCTCGTTGAGTACTCTTCTGACTATCTTTCTGACTCCCTGGTCAAACATTTTGCAAGGAGCTCCTGTGCGTGGCCTGTTGATGGTAAGGTGGTGCTTCCTCCACTTGCGAATAATGGCCCCAATGGTGCTGACTGGAATATTCAGGTGCTTTGATATAAGTCTGTAACCAGTTCCATTCTGATGCTGAGCAACAATCAGGTTGTGAATGTCTTCAGAGAGCTCTTTGCCTATACCCATCATGAAGTGTGTCGTGTTTAACTGCTTGGTGAAAAAAACATCCTTTTTTTAGGACCATCAATTTGCTCTAGCCCAGCTGATGTTGGTTTGCACTAATTGGAAGTTCAAGTAATAATTACTGACAGATTTCAGGTGGTATGGTGCATTTTCTTGCCAAAGTATACAGCCTTTCCATGGTGTGTTCAATACTTTTTTCCTGTGTTATTGCTAATGCCATATAATCATCATTTATGGACCTGAACATTGTTATTTCTTGTTATGTGTGAATTATTAGAGTTAATAACAATGTCTGGTAGAAATTTTGTTTAAATTGCATCTTTGGAAATAAATGTAATGAGAAAAAGTTGACGCATTCAATACTTATTTTCCCTGCTATATATTGCTATGTAAAAAAAAACTGACTGGATGACTCTTTTACATCAACTCTGAATTTGGCAGGTACGGATGAGAGGCTTAAGTCTGTCTAATAACCCGGGCTATGGAGGGAATAATAATTTAAGGAAAAGAAAAACTAAAATAAAACATAATGAAAATGAATCATACACACACTGTAAACACACACACACACACACACACACACACACACACACACACACACACACACACACACACACACACACACACACACACACACACACACACACACACACACACACACACACACAACATTTACCTGAGAAGCTGCCAAGCATGGTGTCAGTGTTGTCCCCTCCGTCAAACACCTCGAGCGAGTCCCAGTTCTGCTCTGTGACAAAGCTGATTACCTGGATCTGAGGACGGAGGGAGTATTTATGTCAGTAAAGGAGGGATAGGATTTATGCAGTGTATCCACAGACGGGTCAAAGGTGTAAACGTGAAGAGAAATCAAGAATGAGGTTGAAGGGTTGAGGATGAATAAGTGATGGAAGGCGTCATGAAAGGTTTATGAAAAAGGGACAGAATGAAGAAGTAAAAAGCATGTCCATCGTTACAACTTGTACAGCGGGTGGGTCGGTGCTGACACAGTGAGCTGCTTCTCAAAATACCAGAGAAAGGCTATCCACAGCATGACAAAGCTATTTTTGTGTGCAAAACACAAACCTCTTTTCTGTAGAGTGCCTTGAAACCCACTTAAAGTGTAAAAACTCCCTTTTTACTGTTTCAATACATATAACAGAGTCGATAAAGACTTCACAAAAATCAGAAGCTCAGGATTGTGAGTAGAACAGAGCAATAGTCATTGTGCATATATGTCTATTTTCTTTTTATTTCTTTGCTTTCTTTTTCTTCTGGTGAAAGGCTGTGTTCATGTGGTATGCTTTGGATTTGAAATTAAGAAAACTGTGTGACAGCTGCAGAGGATGTTGGAAATTCTTCAAAGTAAAGCAGATTCAGAGTTGTGCTTGTTAGAATTCTTCTGACAGCAGCTGCCCACTTAAAAAAAAGTAAGAAAGATACTGCTTCATGTGAGAAAAGCATTTCTGATGCCTAAGTGACAAGTTAAAAAAAAAATTGTACTGGTGAATGCTAACCAGGGGGAGTAAAAAGCTCACTTCTAATATTTAAATCTCCAGTTCCATTTTAAATTGATGTGAATGAGTTAAAAAAGCGAATCTGAGCAAGATTTTGTCTTTGTGTCTTACTTAAGCTCAAAACATTTCAGGATGCCACCTTTACACATTTATTTATTCAGTCTCTGAAAGCCGCCCTTTCTTCTCTTTTCCCTGTTACTCCTGTTTCTAGGCCTTCTCCTCTGCCTCTGATGGTTATAGATCGGATACAAGCCAATTAAAGGGCCAGTAGGGGCCCAGGCGCATCCCAGGAAGACAACGCAGATCACAGATTGATCTTTCATTAGTGGGCCACAGCAAATGTGCAGGCAAGGCACCTTGCTCCTTTAAGTTCTCTCCTGGATCGTGACACTCCAATCTAATGCGTCTCTGCAAGCTGGTAGAGGGAGCAACAGTGATAATGATGGATAGAGAGGAGGGGGGGGGACTGTGTGAAAGTCAAAAGGTGGAACAGGGAAAGCGAGTGAGGATTTAGTTTAGCTGTGATTGTTGCCATAAGAAAATAAACCAACACACTGTGACCTTACTGCGCTGTTCCCACTCTGATACATATATCAGCACCGGCATCCTGTTGTTTGCCTTTCAGGGTGTGCATACTGTCAGCTCTCTGATACTATTCACTGTCTATCTCACCTCCAAGCCCTTGCTGCCCGTGTGTAGAGCAGCATGCTAAGTCCACCTGAGGGCCACCGTGTGCATTTGACCTGCAAGGACAGTCAGCTGAGGTGGAGGAGCTAATAGCTGAGGGGCGGCTCTAAGGTCATTAGCCGCGGAGGCTGGAGCATAAGCCTAAAAACTTTCTGTCAGGGAAAGCCGCGGGGGATCACGCCGTGGCTCCTGGTGGAATTCCATCATGCATGCATCAGAGAATACAAATTTGCCACCAGAAGTAACTCCCTGAAAGAAAAGTTAAGTAATTGAGGAGGCAATCACATAAAAATGTATTTCGGTTTGTGCAATCTGAACTTTCTAGTAAAGTGATCCGTCAAATTAAATCCCAACCCTCTACAGGATCTATAATTCATTTAACAGCTCTGTACTCTGAGAAATGTAAATGCTGTATGCATGCAGTGGGTAGAGTACAGCAGTTAATTAGCTCTTAGTAAGCTGCAAACATGTCACCGCACAGGAGCCTGTTGTCAAGACCAAACACTTCTGTGAAGGCTGGAGGGTTAGAGGTAAATGTAATCTTTGAATGCCTCTGTTTACAGTCTGCTTAGTGACCACACAAAAGGCAGTTACTCAGTATGTTTTGCACAAATAGAAAGGTCACTGCAGCTCTGCATTGGGAATTTTTTTATTACTATTATTATTATAAAAGAAAAAGAAACATTCAAAAGTCTGAATAAGTACTATTATGGCAATGGAGAGATTGAACTCAAAAGAGCAAATCAAATAGTAAAACCATTCCTATTTTAACATAGAAACAGCATCTTTATCATGATGAAAAACACATGTTATATTAAGGGACAATATACAACACTTATGTTATCTGGATGGCATGAAGAGAAAGAATAGTACGAACATCTGCAGTACTGCAAAAACTGAAATCTAAGCAAGTGTTTTTTTCTGATTTTTAGTTAAAAAAAAAATGTCTCATTATACTTGATATTGGCCACATTAAACTGATCAGAAACATGTTTTATTTTGAGATATGGATACAGAAATGTGAATATAAAAGAGACAATAACCAGGTCTCAATTACTTGTAACAAGTATATATCTGTCAGCCAGTGAAGTAAGAAAACATACTGTGAAGTTCCTTGAAATGAAAATAACATATTAAGAATAAGAATATGAGACAATGCTGAAGTGCTAAAATCTGCTGTCTCTCGAGTGTCTGCTTGAGGCTGGTTCTGGAAGTAGCAGAAGTCACATACACACCAAGCCAAAGAAAGCTGTTTTCAAAGCAGAAGTTAACCTATTTACTGCCTGGTTCAAAAAACGTCTCCAGTCTGAGTCGCTAATTTTACTATCAACACACACTGCACGGGGGGGTGGTGAATTTTTTTCTAACTCTGCAGTTCAGAGGATATTAGGATTACAAGCTTGCCCAATCAGAGGCACAGCTCAAGGTCACATGACACGAGACCCTTGCCACTACCAATATGGCCGCTTTAGCCGATTTGCTTAATTTTCTGTTTCATAAACATATGCGAGATGTTGTGGAGACTACATCCATGTGTTATACGGTCTATGCTTGTTACAAACAACTCAGACCTCATTTGTGTCTTTGATTACTTGAAATAAGACATTTTTTTCCGGAATGGTCAGGTGAATGTGGCTCATGTAAAGTCTACAAAAACAATTTTTACTGAAAATACGACAAAAAATCTTGATAAGATTTCAGTTTTTTTCAGTGGCTAACCTGTCAAAACTTGAATTTTCTCTCCTCGTTTAGGTCTGAATGTATTACGGCATCTATGGTCTTTGATCTCAACAGCTTTCACATTTGTTCACAGTATGCCACTGACGTATCACAGCAGCAGGCTGTGATGAATGCATCACTTGGGGATTCTGGATGCAAAGGGCAGGATTCTGGCCCTGTTTTTATCAAAGCTGACTCTGTCTTGAATTTAGCTGGTTTGTATGTAAGCAGATCATTAAAATCCTACCAGTGCTTGATGCAAAGCAGAAACTCTGTCACACAAACCTGGATTCCTGATCCTTCGGGAACAGTGATCTTCCAGACGCAGTTGAGGCTGTTGAGGTACGGCTCAGGGAAGCCAGGGGATAAGATGGTGCCAGTTCGATGAGTCAGATTACCTCCACATGGTACTGCAGCGAGAAAGAAAAACCGAGGGGTAAAACCACATGTGTCATATTAGCAGTTCATCAAATGTTTCATGGACTCAGACTGTGGGGAAAAATAAAATAAATACAGACACGTTAGTACCAAAATGAGTAAAGGTGGAGGTGAATGGTAATCCTCTTTCCTTCCCTGTTATTTTTAATCATGGCTTCTTCCTTGCTTGTTGGATTAATTATTCAAAAATAGTTTCAGCGTTGCAATCAGGATGAAGATAAGATGCTATGAGTATTCCAAAAGATTAAAATAAATCATGACAAAACAATTTGTCAGAAAAGAGAAGATTAATTATCTTCACCGTTAATTTTCTGCTCCTTATTAAAAAAAAGTTTTTGACTTGTTTTATTAAAATTGTCTTATCATAGCTAAAATTAAAACTTAACTCTAAGACCACACAAAATGTCTGTTCCACCTGATCAACACACACAAACACGAGCTCTGTATACTAAACACACACTGTACACTGTCTCATCGGCCTCTGCTACACATAAGGTGACAGATGTAATCTCTAACAGCTGTGATGAGTGTGGTGGAATGTCCTTGTTTATACATGTCCATATGAGCGTGTGTGTGTGTGTGTGTGTGAGTGGATTTGTGACCAACTAGCGTGCCTGCCACCTGTGTGCCTTGTGGCTAAATCTTGCAGCATTGCTACAGGCAATTTCTGGCTGGCAGCCCACATCTGTGTCAGAGTGACCACAGTTTGACCCTCATGGGATTAAGTGCAAGAGACACAAGAACAGGAAGAAGATATCAGGCTGACAGAGAAGACAAAAACAATGAATAGAAGAAAAGAATGAAAGAGAAAAAACAAACTCTTGTGTTTGTGTTCATGTCTGTCATATGCATGTTGCGTGTCCCACCTATACAGCTGGGTATGGAGCTGTTCCACTGAGCGAGGGCGTTGGGGACGGTCAAACACTCAATGGCACTGGAGCCCTCCAGCATGTAACCCGGACTGCACTCAAAGCGAATCACAGCGCCAACAGCAAAGTTGTTACCCATACGGCGGCCATTGCGGGGCTCTGGGACCGAGCTGCACTGGGTTGCACTGGTCCGTGGTACAGCTTTGGAAGGAGAAACAGGGTGATTACTGCCTGGTTTTAACTCCAGGATGTTTCTATACTCTCTGTTTCTGATGACAGTCAGCTCATGATGAATTCTCTAACAGTTCCCCACAATGTCTTTATCCCCCAAAGAACCTCCCTTCTTAATCAGTGGAGTGGGAAAAAAGTTATTACAGTAGTAATTGTCACAATGATCGCACTGTGTGTCAAATAGATCATTTAAAATGCAGTCTTCGCTTTCCCTTAACTCTGTCTTCCTCCAGCTAACTTACAATAAAAAAACACATACAATGCATTATTTATTAATTAACTTTCTTCAGAGTTTGCATTGCCTTCGGTAGCAAAAGTCATGTCTGGTAGAGTGCATTATTCAAGGAAAATAGGAAAAAGACTTCAAGAGAAAAGTCTTTCTCCTCAGGGAATGGACATACAGGGAACTAACAGCCCCAACCTTTTCAACTGACTGCTATTCTTCTGCTGTTTTAATGCTTCAGAGCACACACTTGTGCCCACACACACAAACAGACAAATCACAGCTGAAACAGTTGCTGAAGGTGAATCCTTTCCAAATCACTCGGCGGTTCATCTATTATAGAGGGGAACTGTGGCTGAGTCGGAACAGAGGGAATCCAAAAAAAGCAGTAGGATTTATTTGTGTGCATTTATGCGTGCACGCTTACCCTGGTAGACGAGGTGGAATCCTCTAGAGCTGGATTGGCCTTTGGAGGTAAAGCGGATCAGGATTTGATTGGAGGTTGCTAATGGCAATGACTCACCTGAGATGAGGAAAAGTGAAAAGAAACAGTTTCTAAAGTTATTAGGAAATACTTACCTTCGCTTTATGTTTGTGTGGGTGCATACCTTTCTTTTGGCTCCCAGGCTGCCAATTGACCACCTCCGCAGTTAGACAAAACTATTTCCTCACTTCACTTAGTACAGGAAAGTTGAAGTTATTATGTGTTAGTGTGCTTTAGAAAGTTAATTTGTATGTGCAGCAATAAAAGATCAAAGCGGTAGTCAACCTGCCTACGACTGTGTGAAAGAGGACACTCTGCCAGTCTCTAAATATAGCTTTGGTGATGCTATGGTCATGTGCTGCGTTGAAGGAAGATGGGAAAACTTCTGAATAGAGGTTTCATTTCAGCTCAAAAAAATTACAGTCTAGTGCAGTTTGATGTGCGGCTTTCACAAAATACCAGCGGATAAGGCTTAGAAGGCACAACACAATTTGATGCTGATCATGAAGAATGACTCAGTGCTTCCCCATCAAACAGGATCAGGCTCATCTGCTTGTTGTGTCAGCTATTTACTACATCTATACCATGACTACATGGAAGTTGCTTTGACTGGTGTTGATAACAATAAGTCAGACAACAATCTAATTAAAGTTTAATGAATTGATATTCAGGGTGCTAAGTGGCTTATTTAGCTTAGTAGATGAGCCTTAAACAATGTGTCAGCTCAAATGTCAAGCTCTTGTTTTCTTGAGCTAAAAAGCACTTCTAATTGATGGTTATTTTCTTTGTCTTGTCCCAGCTGGACGATTGTAACTCTCTGTTCACATCTCCAAATTATCATAACATAAGTGGAGTTTCTGCAGCTGCTGTAGAATGGTGCAATAACACTTGTGAGTGCTGTAGAACCAGCTCTTATGATCACAGCTTGCCTTGTTTTACTTCTTAGGCAGCCTGTGAATTACAGACTCAAATTCAAGGTTAGTTTTATCACCCGCAGAGTAAAGCTCTCCACAACCAGGCTCCTGCTTATATTCAGGAGTGTTAACAGCACACTGTCCAGGCAGGACACCTAGGTCACCTGACCAGGGCTTAGCGGCTGTCCATCTGTTGAAATTCAAGGCCAAGGGTGATGGGGCTTTAGTTTTGTAGGTCACAGGTAATGTAAATACCACACTTTTTAATGCTTTAGTTTGCCTTACATAGCATACAGTGTGAGATTAGGTGTCGCATTCATAAGTGTGACTTTATGTGAAATGTGCTTCCAGTTATGTTGCACTGGCTTCCTGAGTTTTGCTTCAAAAGATGTCAGTCAGGGATGCACCAAGCCAATCTAAGGGCTGGCTGTTACTAAACCTGATCTGATCTGATACCAGTTTTAAATCGTCAAACTGAATGTGAGACAACATCAGGCTTGTTTAAGTTGTAAAACAATATAAAATAAATACATATTGATGCATTATTCAGCAGACACAAATCAAATATGAGCCTCTAGTTTAAAAAAATCACCAGGATTTGGTGATCATCTGACAAGCCATGGAGCAACTCCAAGCTGCTTGAATTTTGCATCATGGCTAGCGCACTTCACCAGATGATGAACTTTTCCGAACATTAGTATTTTGCTGTTAAAAAATGAATGTGCACTTGTTTTTCTTTGCATAATTCAAAACATGAAAAATGAAATGTATTTTGTTTACTTGAGCAGCTTTCAATTTTACAAGACCTAACTGAGAGAGTTTGAGAGATATTTTAAAAGGGAAGACAAACTCAAACTCAACCATGGAAGAGGAAGAAGTAGAGAAAGAAAACATAGTTCGCTGTAGCCTCCTAATTATTCAGAGCTGCCACAAAACGATTCCCTGAATGACACGTGTCTGTGCAAAATTAAAATCTTGGTCTATAACAGGCTGCCCCCCTTAGAAAGGGGATATTATGTCAGAGCAATTACTGGTCTGATTGTTTGCTCCCCTCGTCAACTCAAAGTGTAATTAAACACAAGAAAACCCCCATGACACATCTACTGTGGTGGAAAACTATTTGTTGACTGACACAGAACATGATACAAAGTGTGAGCATCTCTGTCTCTGACTCTGTGTGTCTCTCTCAGTAGGCTGCTGACTGGCTCTCTGCAGTGGATCTCATTACTCTGTGTCTGCTTGCTGTCACACTGTAGAGGGAGGCAGACGTGCTTAACCCCAGAGGCAACATCTGTGCGTCTGAGAGAGAGATAGAGAGTGTGTGTCAGGGAGTCTACCCTGTGCATGTGTGTTTTGCTTACGTTTTAGGGTGTGAATATTTCTGCACTTTCAAACACCGAGCCCTGATAGCTGCAATGGCAGAGTTTCTTAGCGCATCATCACTATGATTGTTCGGGTTTTACCGTGGGATCCCTAAGGCATGCTGGGTAGTTTATTAGAAGAAGCCCTTGCTGCGCGCTATCATGGTGTCGGTGTTTCATAATTTGCTGTGCTGGGCAGGTATTCATCCAGACGGATCAAACATGTGTCAGCATGTAACTTATCAACCCTCTGGCCACTCTCCAGCTGCAAACCGCTTTGCCCTTAAAATGATCCTCAACGCCGGCCTACAGAAGACTTACAAGGACAGAAATGACTTTGGCTGGAAGTCAATCGTCAAAATTCGTTGGCAGGAGTTGGCGTGTAATGGTTTGGATTCAGGAGTGGTGGGGAGCTGCCAGAGATTAACTGAAGCTCCAGCTGTTAAACAATAACTCAAACAGGTTTGGAGGTAAGAGCAGAGGCACCCTGTCCCCAGCTGTGAGGATGGAGTGAAGTGATTTTAATGTTATATGAAAGAAAGTCAAGCATTTATTAAGCAGTTTAACAGAAAGAGAGCAAATTAGTCATTGACTAGCCGTACTCAGATAAAGTTGTATTAAAATTGACACGCTGGTCCTTTAAAATGCTGAAGAAGGAAATGTGCCTATGTTCCCATAGCCCCATTTTACCAGATCTATAAGAATTAATTCCAAAATCTAGTTTTGTTGTCTGACTTAAGGAAATGAAAACAAGCATGCGGCATCTATAAGCTGTGCTTCAATTGAACTATTTTTGATCAGACTCTTTTATTTTTGTTGAAATGATCATGATTGAGATGATTTCTGGGCTGTGGAGACACAAGGCCCCAGTTGTTCGTGGAGAGAAGAAAAAAAAAAGTCTTAGCGATGTGGGAAAAGAGAGCGGACCCCACACGAGTCCCCTCATTTCCTGATTTATCCTTCAGTTTTCTCTGCAATCATTAATTTTACCTTCTTTATCATTCAGGTATTTCATTAACTACTACTAGTCTCTTCCCTCATATCTAGTTAAAAGTTACTTCAACCTGCAATTCATCTTGAGTTTTCATCAGAAATGAGTGACATGCTTCACCACACATAATAACAATAAGCATCCTGTTAATCCCTTGAACTGGTTCAACGAGCACAGTTTCTAAGGTCACTGCATTCACAGTGTTATTACTCTGTGTTTTGACAACAGTGATTTACTATGCTCGACAAATAATATCCTGCCATCCACTGGAATACTCATTTCCTGACTCTTTATTCGAAGTCCATAATGACAGACTGCATGCACTCATTTCCCACTTTATAGGCTAGCAGCTAGCACTTGTGTATGTTAATAGAACGGAAAGCTTCAGAGTATCCTTATGATTGGATCATGTCTAATTCATGCTAGTTACGCCTGTGTGCTCTAGTTCTTGAGTTCTGCTGCCTGTGCGGGCTAAAAGTCTCTCTTCTCTTGCCAAAGTGTGTCTGCTCAGCTGTGCCATGCCTGGTTAGAGAGCCCTGTGAACCTGCCGCCAGGAGTCTGCAGTTAATATAGCGTCCTGTTTATTGAGCTGTAAACTGGATTTTCTGAGGCTGCCCTGGACACAAACCAAAGTAATCATTTTGCTTTTGTCGAGCCACAGGGCTCGAGCTGGCTGAGATGGAGAGCTGCCTTGCTCCTGCACACCTTTTCACCCCAACCCCTCGAAAGGTTGAGCCCCCTCCACCCTCACCCCTGAGAAGCTGTATCTGTAGTAGCCACACAGCTGTGGTATATCCCTCCTTTGCACCAACACACTTTGCTTTTCATCTCTCCTTATTAATGCTTCTATCTTTGTGTACGGCTGCTAAACTTTTGTTGTAGGTTGAATGAGACGCCTTTGTAAAAGAAGGCCTTGCAACATTTTGATCCCAGCAATTGTTCATGTTAAAATATGTTTGGCTTTATTTCACATTTCTGGTAGAATAAGGCATAAATGAAGGTTATAGAGGGATAAGACCAACCCTTTTGCCCTCTTGAGGTAATTGAAGCTTGAATGGATTTAATGCAGTAGTTTTGGCAAGAATTTTGACTGACACTGTAGCATGAAAACGTAGCTGCAAGCTCAACAGTTCAGCCAAAATTATTAGCATAATACCACTGCTCTGAGGTTGTACTTTACTATTCATTATATTTATATTTATGTCAATGCAGCCATGAGTTCTCCCCCTTCCTACTTTTCTTTTTTTCTAGACAAGAGAACAAAGAAATCCCTGACACATCCTTGCCTTACATCAGGCATTCATGTGTTAGCATGTTGCTGTCAGTTTGTTTTCATACGTAACTGCAGAAGGTTATGAAGTCGACATTTTGTATAAATAATTCAGGTGTACATGCTAGCAGTGTTTTTTTTTTTTTGTGCTTGCAGACTGATATGTCATCCCTGCAGCTCCTTCAGGTGCCGTTGTCATTATTGAACTGTTTTACAGCTCACTGGAGCCCACCTGCAGACCCAGCAGCTCTGCCTGGGTCAGCAATTTGTCTCTGAGTTTAACTGGATTCTTATGAAGGGGATTGGGCTTAGACAACATTTTATTTAGTTCCCTCTTGTGTCAAAAAGTGGCTGTTAAATAAAAAAAGTCAAATCCCACGAGGCATGTCTTACCTTTCTGCAGTTCAAAGTAATTAGCCTCTGTTTTTTCTTCTCCTATAAGCTCAGATGTGAATTTTCCTCTCATGGAAGCTACCAAAATAGTCTAAGCAAGCCTGTATCTGAGTGTGTTGAAGTTTAGGTACCTGTGTGTGCTCCAGAAAGGGAGCTGAGGACTCGGGAGTGCTGTGTCGCCCCATCATAAACCTCCACAATGTCATTCAGAGCAGTCTGGAAGAATGCAAATTGACTGAAGACGACTGAAAAGACAGAAGAGAGAAAACTCACATCAGAGGGAAGTAAAATTACCTAAAAATAGTGAGTACATCACAGAGTCCCTGAAGACTTTAATATCCGTTTGAAATGACACCGAAAATCCATACAAAAAGAGCACCCGGTTGAATCCACATTCAAAAAGAATATTTTCAACAGCAATTTCAATCAAAGTGTCTTCTTTCAAGTGAGGTGCATAATACACCAGTTAGGGCAACAAAACCCCAAACTGATATAATACGACTAGATCTGCAATCCTGTCTGAGCTTGATGGCTTGTCGGCAGATGAAAGACTTCAGAAGTGACAGCCAATCTGTTGCACAATGTGCCGCTAAAACTCTACTACAATGCTTTCATCCTTTCAAACCCTCCTATTCTTCTATTTTAAAGCTATGGCATATAACATATTCAGCCCATTCATATCCAATTTTTGTCTGTTCTACTTGTGCTGAATATTGCTTTCTAAAGAAGGGTACAGGGGATGGGGTGAAGGGACACAGATGACTGGGACTCCGGCAGGGATAATCTTACTTATGCTGGCTTAATATGGCCTAATTCCAATAGTTTCTTCACTCCTACATCATCTTTACCCTGAACATCTAGGCCAAAGGAGGTAATGACATTGAACCTGTCTTCTACATTCGAAGGAAATGGTCCATCATAAAGCCTGGAGCCCAGAGGGGAACAGCAAGAATGGAGGTAAGAGCAATTTTGGCTTTTCATGACAAAGTGCACAGCCTTCACTGTTATTTTCAAAGAATATGCAAATGTGGACTCTAATTATTCCACTTTCCTCTTTCCCTTCGACTTCATTGAGAGAAAAAAATTGCCGATAGGGTTCGAGGCATGATGGTTGCCCTCTTCATTTCAGACCTCCAAATGAGCATCATGACCTCCCCCCATTCATAAAACTGGACTTGAAGCGCCCCAAAGCCAAACACATGCCAGCCACTTCTGTTTGAGGAAATTTAACAATGATGGGACTTAAGCTGTCCCTCTGAGAGGCACAAGACCGATAAGCCATTACAGAGCCAGAGGAAAGGGAAATTTTAAAAAGAGGAAAAACAGACAGAGAGTGAAAAGGACGGACATTGTGGGTGACTAAGTGTAAAATGTTTGCTCTTTTTGGGGGTGTGTGTTTGAGCTGTGTCTCTCTTCTACATTGTTTTGATTTGTGAATAATTTGCTGCTCCTACAGCATCAGATCACATATTGGGAGCAAGCTGTGACCTTTAAAATGGAAATGCCAAAAAAGCAGTGAAATTGCAGGAACTCTGGATGTTCCAGGCACCAATTATTTTTTGGTGTGTGTGTGTGTGTGTTTGTGTGTGTGTCCAAGATAGACATATTGTGCAGCTGATGTGTAAGATAGTGATTCAATTTCTCTGCTGGAGCAACACAAAAATCTGCTGTGGAAATGAGACAGATGGATAGGGGAAGTGTAGATCACTGATTGATTTAGCATGTAGAAGAGTGAAAAACTGTTTTCAGTAGACCTCTGACTAAAGCCATCTAATTGCAAGCAGAGATCACACCGTCTGGGGGAGCGCCTATAAGTTCTCCACAAACTTGTTTTCTCCTACGCATCTGTTACCAACAATATCAGATGCGGAAAAAGAGCTGAGCTGTGTTTTTTCATGCTTTCATTAGTTTGGTACTTCAGTAGTTTTTAGGCTGAGCATAGAAAATTTGCAGCTTCACTACACACACTGAGAAGCTGACAAACTGTACTTCAGAATGAGTGTTTTTATTTTTTATTTGCTTACCATAATCTTTAGGCACCACCACAGAGTACAGACAGGTGCGTGCACTGCTGTAGTTGCCAGGGTAACCAGGAGATAAGACAACTCCCTCCAAACCCGAGTACTGTCCTCCGCACGGAGCTAAGGAGAGACACAGAGATGAGACATGAACAGACAAGTCAGACAGAAAAGGTATGTCCAAAGCCAATAGTGTAAGATTCAATTTCTCCTCCACCTCCTGCTTTTCCATCCACACTATTCCATTACTCCTAAATTACTTTTCTTGTCTGATTGGACTTTGGGTGGGAGATGTCCCAGGTGTTTGCCGCACTGAAATTGCAATGTTTTTCAAGTGTCCCTCTGGGTTAGCTTGGGTAAGATGAGACCTGAATCCCTCTCTGCAGATTAAAGCTCCTAAAAATACTATGTGTGCGCTTGTACTTTGTGTCTTTTACTTGTGAGAGCACAAAATCCACCTGACATAAAACTAAGGCTTCATGCTGTGAGAGGCACGCTCAGTTTTGCAGCTTTTCAAGGGAACATGCACAGCATGTGTTCGTCATGTTGTGGAAATGTCAGAAAACAGGCAGAGTTTGTTATGAGTCTGTG
This sequence comes from Halichoeres trimaculatus, assembly GCF_033239565.1. Taxonomy (NCBI): domain Eukaryota; kingdom Metazoa; phylum Chordata; class Actinopteri; order Labriformes; family Labridae; genus Halichoeres; species Halichoeres trimaculatus. The sequence continues at coordinate 24,049,764 of NW_027437192.1, forward strand.
AAGCAGATATGCCAAATAAGGAGCTTTCATTAAATTGCAGATTACATGAAAGCTGCAACCTAACATCTGTTAGCATTAGCAAAAAGAACACGGCTCTACATGCATACCTGCAGGACATAGCTTGGTGAAAAAATAATGCAAAATGGGGAATGCATGTTTACATGAGATAAATCTATAAGCACTGATATGGTTTGTGCTGCTAACAACCGTCTCCAGATGTCAGTGTTTACCAATGCAGATGGGTTTGGGTTTGTTCCAACTTGGCTTGCCGTCTCCCCCCATGATGCAAGTGAGGGTTTGCTCTCCCTCTAGTGTGTAGCCGCTGTCGCAGTGGTAGGTGACAGTTGAGCCCAGCTTGAGTTCGGCGCCCACCCGTGTCCCATTGCGCACCACACCCGGCTCGAAGCAGGACTCCCTGGGGTTCTCTGTGGAGAGAGGTAACACAGTGGAAAATCAGTGACAGAAGGGAATGCATGTTGGAACTAAAAAAAGAGCGAAGCATCAAGATGCAGCAGAGACGCAGGAATAGAGGGTCTTTTCTGTCCAAGGCTGCTGATATTCTGTGTGTTCTCCTTCCTTCACCCATTCCCTTTTTCCCCGACTCTGTGCTTCCCTCTTTCAGTAAATATATCTCACTGACTGCCACTTTTCTCTCCAGCCCTTGACTGTGCCCTTTCATCTGTGGCTGCTGGAGGTATGTATGGCTGTGGAGACAGACAGGCAGCTGATTGAGAGTGGCATTGCTCTGGCCCAAGGTCTGCTGACTGCACACAACCGCCTCTCACACAACACTTCACTGTGCACTCAACTAGAGAAGACAATGCACATACGCAAGCTCTCTCTGTTGAACGCTCACACACACATACACTCAACCCCAACACACGCGCACACATACACACACACACTCTGTATCTAACCGCATATCAATCACCAGTCCTGAGGTCGTAAGAAAGATGTCTCGCTCAATCTAGCATCACATTGTTCTTAGGTGGAAAATGTGCATGTGTGAGGAGGCCTGTCAATTTGGCACACTTCACGCCCTCACAGCTAAAACAAACAGAGCAAAAATGCCCAAAGCAATTTGGTTCAATCTTAGACACTCTGCACTCAAGTCTCGAAGAAAACTTCAATATTTGATGACTTAACACACATACACAAAACGAGAGAGGAAGGTGGGTCAAACGCTGTCTTTTGTAAGGAAAAATTCAACCAACAATTTGGTGCCTGACTAAAAATAAGTGCCAGAGCCTGAATGTTCAACAGGTTGAAAACAAGCTCTCAGTATAAAGATATAAAAACACCCACGGCTATTACTTTCTTTTTAGACATCTTTCTAAAATGCTAAATTAATTAGAAAAAGCTTTATATTGTGTGATTCTTTCTTTTCTTTGGACAGCTTTACTGTTTAATTCCCAACTTTCATTAAAGGAGGATGGTTTTCAAAATGATTTCATTTCAGATTTCTTTATTTTTTAATCTGCTATTTTACTTTAATAAACATGTAGTTACTAGTCAAGCTTCTCCCCTTTGTGGTACAAAACAGGCATATTCATGGCATATTTTTAATTAACGGATTAGTTATCACAAAATGTTGTCCAACTAAAGTTTTAGTGATTTTTTAATGTGCAAGTAGTGTCTTGGACAAATGCCCAGTTTCCAACCTGAAATCTGGGGATCTGCTGACCAGACGGGAGGCTGCCCTTCATGGCTGAGCAGAGTGCTGAGGCCAGGCATGTGGCCTGCCTGTCTGTCACCCAGGGCACCTGTTCTAGACAGGTTGAGCCCTTTCATGGGCTGATTTGGACCTAAAACTTCCCTTGCTGCTGCCTTCATTAAACCAGCACACCTGGCTAGAGACAGCAGAGGCGTGATGGATGTAGCGGGCATTGGGTGAGGACCGGCCCTGGACACAAGCTTGTGTTGAGAAGGTCGGTCGGTGCAGTGAGGACAGCTGATTTAAAATCTCTTGAGCTGGGACTTTTGGAGTCGCAGGGAAAAGTGGAGAAGAAAAATCACCTGCTCCGAAAAAACACTCGGTGAAGTTTAAGTGATGCGATGAAAAAATGAACCTGTGGGATTTAGTGGTTGTCTGATCAGGTAGATGTGGTGTAAGGAATCCTTCATGTGTGTGTCTGTTGATGCCTGTGTCCATTTGTTTTATTTAAAACGAGTCCCAGGCATGGAAAGTTTCAGCCCACATATTACCCTGGAGACACTAATCAGACAAAGCCAGAGACATGGAAACAAAACAGAGAGACACAACGATTGCTTGGTAAAGAGGCTGACAGCACCTCAGGCGAATTTTGTAATGCAATTTTAAGCAGCCGGCTGACCAAACCCAGACCGGGCCAACTTGTCAACTTGCTGCTTTTTCACCAAACAGACCTAAACCAACAGCCAGTTTTGCCTTCCTGTGATGTTGTTTGTCTGAAACTGAGGAGCTAATTTATGTATTATTTGGTTATGGTTCATTAGTGTGGAGAATTGGAAGTGTGGAGAGGGAGTTTTTCTGAGCCCCACACTGGGTCCATCTGCTCTACCAGATTGGCCATACAATATCACACACTGTATCACACACTGCAGTAAATTTCCCTGTGAGTGACTTAATGGGTAGACTCTGTAACACTGTCTCAACAAAACGCTGTGTTTAACTCCATTTATGCATAATTCGTTAATGAAACCACCGAGCTGCATCACATAAATAGGCAGCATTGTGAAATCAGTTGAATTGCTAGCATAGATCAAATCCCCTCTGAGCACCAGCCAAGAAGCAGAGCGCTCAGGGTCGATCTGGGATTGGTTAAACGTCTGATACCTTAAACAGCTCTAATTGAGGCAGGGAGGGTTAGGAAGATTTAAAACCATTCTCCAAGCAAAGCCCTCAGCGAAGACGCCTCGAGTACTAAAGCCTGTTCGGTGTCGGTTTATTCGTGAGGAGCAGGGTTGAACATACAGACGATGAGGCGTCAACTTGAGAGATTCAAACACAGATGTGTTGTGTTACCTGTAAACCAACTTCTACCCTCCTTCAATGGTGTTTGGGATCCTTATACAGCATGAGTGCCACACACAGTAGCTTGTGTGAGAATAAATTGGGTCCCCCAAACAACATGCTGTGGTCAGCTAAGCTCAGCATGAGACAACAAAGTGTTGTTTGCTCTAATTTATGAGGAGGCTTTTGTGCAGCTGCGAAGCGGTGATCAAACAGAGCTTAAGCACACATGCTGCTGGCTTTTCATTTTCATAATTCTTTGTTAGTCGACTAGTTGAGGGGGGACAGATCAATAACGCCCAAGCAGACTTTGGCACAAATGGGAGGATGGGGATCGCGAAGCGGCAGCACAGACACCCCCTTCTTTCTCTGAAGCAATTTTCTCGCCACTAATCTCACTTGCTTTGGACCAGACACAAGAGAGAGTTAAAAAGAAACAATCTGCAAGGTCGATAAGCAGCAGAGGGTAAATCCATTTGCACTCTGCCAAAAGGAAGAATTTTAAAACATGAATTGTTTGGGGGATAAAGCCTCTCATTCCATTTAAAATTCACTGGTTTGTTCAGAATCTTAAGGAGCTGCAGATGAAAAAACTGATGATGAGAACTATTTACATATTCAAATGAAAAGATAAATAACCCAAGAGCCAACAAGCTGAATATTTCTGAATAATTAGCCAAATACTGTATATTCTCCGGGTCCTTCCTCTGACCTAAGGAGCACTCACCTGTGTACTGGAGCACAAATCCATTGCTGCTGAGGGAAGCATCGCTGCGAAAGGCCAAGAAGAGAGTGTTGGAGCTGCTCTCGATGCGGTCAGGGACGTCTGTGCCATAGAAGCTGCCCAGCAGGGGGCTGAGAGAGTCTGGCCCGTCATAGATGTGTAAGAAGTCATAACTGGGCTCTAAGCTGAACCTGGTGGATAAAATGAAAATTTCATTAATATTGTCAGTTAAAACTAAAAATAAGACACTCCTTCTACAAGATGTTAGATAATAATATTTATGTTCGTTAGGGCTGTCAATGGATTAAAATATTTAATTGCGATTTATCGTATGATCCTTCATAGTTAACTGGCTACTGATTGCACATTTTTTTATATTTTTCAAATGAACCTTGAAAAGATAATTTTGAAGTTTTCTGCCCGTTTTTCAGGCAGCTCAACACAAACTGATAGAGCTCATGGATCACAACAACAACAAGTGTTCAACAAGTACTTTTGGTTGTAAAAAAAAAAAAAAAAAAAAAAAAAAAAAAAGATAATTCCCTGGACACTTCACACTTGAAAATAATATCTCACACACTGTATCTCTCTGCAGCCCCTGTATGCTTGGCCAGCAAGTGGCGCCTGAGGACGTGGTCACAGTGGCAAACTGTACCGTGCACAGTAGTGTGGAGTAGTGTGACCACTGGTCGTACTCTCCAGCGGGGGAACAGCGCAGCGGGGGGCAGTTGGCTTGAGCACGACACAGTTTGGATAGCCAATGTGCCATCTGGCAGAGGTTTGAAGCTGAATTTCCTATTCAAAACACCTCTTAACTCATTTCTGTTCGTCAACCACAATGTCATGTGGTTGATGAACCATACGGGGCGGCCCGAGGGTCATACGCAGAACATGTGGGCGTTAATCCTACATCAAATAAATTAATGGCGTAAAAAGAAATTTGAATTAACCCGTCAATTTTGACAGCCCGAATGTCTGTTCTGTATACCAAATAGATTGACATCTTGAAAGTGCTCTAGCGTAACATTTAATGTTGATTGTGTATTAATGAAGCTTACTGGTTAAAGCTTAGGGCAATGACATAGTCCTGTGTGACAGTCACTCTCCAGTCACACTCTCTGCCATGGGGGTACGGTTCAGGGTAGTCTGGAGACAGGATCAGCCCATTGGGTCCTGTCAGGTTCCCACCACATGGAGCTATAAACAGAGAGATAAAAGAAAGTGAGTGCAATAGATGACACAAGAACACCTCTGCATTCTCTACTACTACTAATCTGTTCCTCTTCATTTAATGCATTTCAGTCCAATCCATGTATTTATATTTGCTTATCAAGTCTGTAGGAATATTATATATGCAATACTTTTGACTGAACTGATTGCTGAGAGAAAGAAAAAGGGTAGTAAAGAAAAAAAATGAGCATCAAAGTCATTATATTAACAGTCATCCTTCCTCTCTATGTGAAATACAGCCTGGCTACAAGAAGACACTGTGACAGATGCTTAATTAAGATGTAGCTAATGCCAGATGACACCACTTTTCATGTCCTCACCTGTAACTCTCCCCCTCATCAAAAACATCACACTAATTACACTGAGTGCTAATTAAGGCGGCTACTTTTAATCTTTTTATTGTCGAGTTAAAGTATTTTGTTGGACATTAAAGTCTTTCTGTACAAAAAAGGGTACACGTAAAGGATCTGACTGAGAGCTCTGTGTCGTTCAAGAGAAACGAGATAATCAGATCTTTCTGTCTGCTGCAGTGACTTCAGCAGACGTCTGGAGAAGACAGCAATCGGGTTTGCCTCTTAAGGTTCACTGAAGACTCTGTTAAGTAATTGTGTTAGGAATCTGTATTGTCTGCCTGTTTCTCAAAAGTCAAAGCAGCAGCAAAGGCGATGCAGTCGGCTGTATTATGCAGAATGCAGTCGTGAAGTACTTTTAAGTTAACTTCCAGTTTTAGTCGATACTCTGACTTCTTCGACAACCGGATGATTTGAAATCTCAACACAGAAATCGTAGGAGTACAGTTAGTACCCTGGAGGTGGGTGGCACAGACACAGTAAGTGTTTCTATAATATATATTATATTCACTCTAATTCAAGTTTCTGTGCATTTCTCAAACTTTTTAAACTCCTGCTTGAACATCGAACTGAGAAGATGTCTGATAGGAAATAAATACTTCATGCACCAGGTGTTATTATAACCACCAGCAGCACCAGGCATGTGATGGCATTCAGGATGTTGGAGTACCTGTGCATGTTGGGGGGTCTGGCTGCCAGAAGAAGCGGCCATTGATCTCAGTGCAGGTGATCCTGTTGGCTCCCTGCAGGATGTATCCAGGATCACACTGGAACACCACATGGTCCCCAGGCTCTCTGCTGTCCCCACCGCGTGTCCCATTAGTAGGCATGCCTGGGTCATTGCAGGAGGTTGCTGTAGAGACTGGAGGAAAAGGATGAAGCACAATGACGAACAATGAGAAAATAATCCTCAGTGAAAAAGATGAATAATTTAATTTTCTCCTGTAAAAGTTCACAGATCAACCTGTGAGTGTTGAGTTTTTATCTCTCAAACACTAAACCCTATGTTCACTCCACCACATTAGGACTCCTCCTCCCCTCCTCTTCCTCACCAGAGAACTGCAGAGCAAAGCCCTGTTTGCTGGTGAAGAAGTCTGTGGTGAACTGCAGGCTGATGGTGTTAAAGGTGCTGTGGGCATCCGGAGGCAGCACTGAGCCGCTCAGCTCCCTCAGCAGGACTCCTCCATCCTGGGGCCCATCCCAGATCCGAAGCACATCGTGGACCTCTTCAGTGTGAAACACCAGGAAATGCAGGCTGTTGAAGAAAAAATGATTGAGAGGACGTTGCAAGAAAGAAAGCTGTAGTTCACTTGATATACTCAGGCTGTGTATGTATGTCAATCCAGCCTTACAGAGGGCAACTCAATGCAAACAAGTTTCTGTTTGTATTCCAGTTATTAGTTCCTTAAAGTAATGGTTATAAAGAAAAATGTATGGCACATAAGGTTGCTGTTATGTAGCCTGTATGGCTTTGACGACCTTCTGCATCCTCCACCTTTTGAAAAGCTTGCTCTCAGATTGGTTTGTTTTTGTCTGTATTGAATGGAGGCTTGAATTAAAGAATATTACAATACAAAAGAAGATTCATAAGAGGAAAAATCTAGGCTTTTAGCAATCCTATTCACCAATTCAATACAAAATGGATGAGTCAAAGCAGAGGAGGAGGAAAATGAAAGGGTTTAATCAAAATACTCAGTATTTAAAAGAATCAATGTACCCAAGGTAATAATGTGATTAAAGGAGTCAATTAGAACAGAGGAAAGGAAGACAAAATCATGGTTAAGGGCAAGCATGAAAGAAGGAAACAAATAAAGTGAATCACAGACACCAGATCCAGGGCGCTCAATGAATGTTCCACAATGTCAGTCAAGCAGATACATCTGCCACGGCATTTAATAGTTGCAGTCTAGACATCTGAAGGATGATGCTGTCAAAATATCTACCCTTCACACGGGCGCAGACAGCTGTCAGCCAGCTGGTGGTCCTCTAGACGTGAAATCCACTGCAGTTGTGTGTAAGTGCAGGAGTCTCAAAGCATAGGATTCATAATGATATTTCACTCAGAGTCAAGTGTGTAAGCATCTTTAAGTATGTGTTGTGGACAGATTCAGCAGGACTAAAAGGATAGAAGGCTCTATTTCAGGACAAATGAGAGACTGGCAGTAATGTTGACAAGCACAACTCAATATAAAAGAGTTATTATAAGACAAACAGTATTCTGAGCAGCTTTATCCTGCAGCAAAGTCTCAAAGACTTGAGAAAATTGTAACAAACATGGCCCGTTTATGTCAGCTCACTTAATTTAGTGCCTTTGATTCTCTTCCTCTCAAACACAGTGCTGTCTAACATGCCTTCACAATAAAAGACACAATAGGAAGCAATGAGATAAAGGTGTTCTCTCAATAAAGGGAACATTTGTTTAAATGTGTTGAATTGAGCTTAATTCAAATTTTCCCAAACAAACTGTTTATCCAACATCACTCGTTTCCTTCTCATTTATCACAGGTATAAAAAAACACCAGGTCTCTCACTTTAAATGCTCTACTTAGGTGCTTTGTGTCATCTTAGCAAGGTGTCAAGGAGATACTGAGCTCACGGGGGAATATCAGGCGAGTTCTGTTTCTGTGGTTAAAACCATAGACTGTGCGTGGCTCCACCATTTACCATTGGTTTTGAAGCCAAATTTCCCCCGTCACAGGCGCAGCCACTGAAGCGGTTCTGCAGCCAGAGTCTGCGCAGTAGAGACTGTGAGGGACTCAGAGAGAATCTGAGTGGAGCTGGGTGACTCTACCTCCTGACATATTTTACCATGCCCGAAAAAAATACATGAGAACGTCAGCCAACAATCACCGTTAAGCGTAAAGCTAAACCTTTTTATAAACTTCTTGTATCTACCAAAAACGAAACTCTTCAGAAAAAAAGGACTTGAATACAAGGCATCCAAATAATATCTTCAAATCACCACAAAAATTAGATGTGCAAAACATTTTTACAAGGTGTATTCAGTTTTTAAAGTTTGACCATAGCCCATCTGGAATGACTGGAGAGTCAGATTTTTTTTAACCTATACTGCAGCCAGCCACCAGGGGGGGGCAGTTTTTGTGGCAACCTCAATTCAAACTGAGCAACATGACATCATTTTTTTTTTTACTGTCAATGGTTGAAACTTAACGTATCAAATGATCTTACACAATATTAGGCTTTAAAGAAATGTTTTGTTTGTTTGCTCAATCTTTAAAAATGTTCAAGGTTAATTTTATAATTTGCATTAATTTATGCAAACATATTATGAAAATGATTGGATGAGGAAAAGTCACAGGAAAAAAAAAAATCCAAAAAAGTTTCTGACTGTCAGTTTTCACTAGTTTTAATTTTAAGAAAATTTAAGTCATTGAAACATTCTCTCCATAAGACTAACCTTTCAGTATTATTGTAATATTATTATTATTATTATTATTATTATTATTATTATTATTATCATTATTATTATTATTATTATTATTATTATCATTGTTGTTGTTGATGTTGTTATTGTTATTGTTATTATTATTATTATCATTATTTTTATTATTATCATTATTATTATTATTATTATTATTATTATTATTATTATTATTATTATTATTATTATTATTATTATTATTATTATTATTATTTAACTAGCATAAAGTCATATTCTTATATCCCTTTTTAGACTCAATGAGTTGAATGGTAACATTTGTCCTTCTCAGTCCTTCTCCAGTCTTCTTGGATAAAAATTGTGGTACATTTTGCTCTTTTACTTTCTTCATCCCTTAACACAAGTGCACACACTTGCACACATGCGCGCACACACACACACACACAAAACACAATGCCTTGAGCTACGGATGATACGGAGGAGAAACAGCAACCAACTGATACGTCGGGTTTAGCAACAAGTTCCCACCGTTTCTGCATAATTGGTGTCAGACTCTGATTCCCATATTGTCTGATGTGTGAGCAGCAGCCAGGGGCTACTCAACAATGTGCTTGTTGTGTAGATACTGTACATAACCTACTTGACAAGCCCCGTCGCACTGTCAGTGAAAAAAAGCGCACATAAAACAAACAGATGCAGACAGGTGCACAGGTACTTTATCACGCAGATGTACACGGGAAGTATTATTTGAAAAGTGTTTTGCATTACATGCCTGTACATGAGCATCAACGCCATGGAGAGATGTGGAATAAAGACACATGATGCACAGCATGAACATTAAACATGTTATCTCCACAGAGCAGCACATTACATGCTGTGAATGTTGATTTTTCCAAGAAATAGCAAAACTACTAATCCTTTTCTTTGTTGTCATTCCTATGCTTATAGGTCTTTTGCTAATATCCACTGGAGCACAGATAATACCCTGTGATGTACAGTAATCCTTGAAGCTCATTGAAGACGAGTAATGTAAATAAAAGAAGAGCAAGATGCATTTAAACGTGATGCAGAGAAATAATCAAAAGCTGCCTTGTTTCTTCTCACTCTGAAAATAAGCTGTGATTTTTTGCCAAACCCCATCGTGTTTTCTCTTGTGGCATCAGAGAATCAAACCCCGAAGTCTTTTAGGAAATAGAGAAGACACCTTTTTGTTTGTTGTTGTTTCTGGAGTGGCCGCCGCCTTGAGCTTGGTGCAATGGGTGTCAAACAACTCAATGCTTTAGATCTAAAAGTGTTAGTTTACAGCTGACTCACTCCTCTAACAAAACTCCTGCTGAGGAGCACTTTAGAGGGGCATTACACACAGACATGCTCCGGTGGAACTCAATGATCGCACTTGCTGCATTGGCCAGATGTAATGGTCTTAATCTATTTTGGTAATCTCCAGAATTAAATCTTGAGAAGACATGGCAACAAAATAAACTGCTTGCTTTTGGATGAAATCAACTAAAACTTTTTTTTATTTTAATTTAACCAGACTTCCATGAGCTGTTGGTGTAAATGCGGCGCTGAATATCTCGTCAAAGTTTATGAGCAGAAAACCATCGGCAAAGCAATAACCAAGTGCTCAATATTTCTATAATGAAGTCAAACTTTATACAAGTTGTTTGTGACTCTGCAGTGTTTATTTCACATAACCCCAGTATAATTCCATCTTTCGATAAAACCATAACAATTTTATTTTTGCTGATTGTAAAAGTAGTTACACTCTAATTCAAATCTTTCCAAGTTAGCCCTTTAGACCCAACAACCAAAGGTTTAGCTCACAGACCTCAGATCTCTGTCTCTGGAGCGCCTCAGGCAGTTTCATGCTTGTTATGCAAATGCTGTCATGATTTACCTACACTCCACCTCCCTAAACCCTCGACTGGAGACACTCAGGTGTTTCACAGGATTGGTAGCATGAATAAAACAAAGAAAGCATGTTTTATAATATGTACATCTTCCTGCACAGACTATAAATGAGTTTATGTATGGTATGGGAGCACATGCGTGAATCCAAACAAAGCTGATGTGAAAAAGGCTACAGGAAGGTCTGAGGGATTAGCATGAGCAATGCTGGAATCTAGCAGCTGTCACGTGTTGGATCTCATGTGCTGGCAGGTCTTATGTTCTAATGCAACCTTCAGAACTGACAGACACCAAATGGCTTTGTCTTCTTCTTCTTTATTTATGTGTTTAAAGGAAAATGGAAAGACAGGTGGAAGACGAGAGCGATGAAGGAAAGTTGAAGGTGTGGAAGGGAACAAAAACAAGAGTGGTGTTAATCATTCCTGGGTTGGTGGAAGAAGAGGTTGATAGCAGGAGGATAAGAGGTTGATGGAGAGCAGAGGAAGCTGGGGGATGGAAGGATTTGTGCTGTGCGGTCGGATGGATTGGATAGACGTGGGCTGCATGTTACGATAATTGGTTCCTTTTATACAAGATCTAAATAGCCTATCTCTCCTTGTCACTTTCTGAGAGTGAGGGCTGGGGGGAGTGGGATAAGGAGATAGTGAGAAAGAGGAGATGGTGTGGGGATAAGAGTGATACGGGAAGGTAGCAAGACTACATATTGAGCTTGGCACCAAAGTATCTCTTCATCTTTTTCTGTGTTTTGTTCAGAGAACTTGGTGGAACACAGGCGGGGCATGTAGACAACACTTTTTATTATCCAACTGGTTGCCTTTCTTTCAAAACCACTCTGATGAAATTCTTGTTTTTCATGCAAAGCAAAATCTACAACAAAAACTACATCTAAGACTCACAAGTTCAGGCTAGAAACTGGAAAAACTAACCATGCAAAGTTTCTTGCTGCAAAAAAAAGTAATAACGAAAGAAGTGTTGGCTTCCAGAGGGAGAAGTCCATTTAAAGTCAACTTCTCCACTTAACACAAATGCTTGGGAGGTGATGTGGAGTGGGAGGTTAGGGTACTTAAGGGATGAATAAAACAACAAGCTGACAGAATGACTGTATCACTCACCAAGGAAAAGGGAGATTTTGGTCCCCTCGTGCACTTAACGTTTTGCAAGATCATAGAAAGCCATGTTTTGAAGTTTACAGCTAAGGGCTCTCCTTTACACTCGTCCCCTTCTTAACGAGATAAAAAAAAGCTCAATCAAGTGTCAGAGGAATCGCCGTGAGGAGGAGACATGAGGGAAGAGAGGGATGGAAAAGATTTCGCAGGTCTTTTTTGATTCTGCCTTAATTATTTTGTATTCATACGAGAGGAATGCAGAGAGGAACAGAGAGGGAGCAGAGACTCTCTCACATGAATACAAAACAGTCTAGCTGCAATCATGAGTCCTGTGGGGAGTCTTCAGAGAACGTGGATGTGTGCATGAAGATGATAAATAAGTGAGTATATGCGAGTGTGTAATGTGTGTGTGTGGTGTGAAGGAAAGAAGAACAGAGATGTAGAGCACACATAATCTCGCAACGGTCTGCTTCCTTGCAACTAATTGAGGTTGCACAGAAAAGCAATGTCACACTGAGAGCCACCCTCATCAATATGTGTTGAAGTGGCCTCTGTGGGACCGTCCCTGTGGGACAATCCATCAAGGTTGAGACTGAGCCTCACTGTGGGCTTGAAAAGACACCAAGCACATCAGACAGTGCAAGCGTCACATGGAGGTTGTCTTAAGTCCTGATCCAAGCCGTGGTCACAGAAATCTTCATCCAGCTCATGCGCTGCGAGGCACATGATGTAACCACATGTAAGCACAGTTATTGTGCAGATAAAGAACACAATTTGATTTAAACTAGAAAAGGTAAGAAACTGGGAAATGAATCTGTGAGATTAAAAGAAGTGTTTCAGAACACAGACTCATTGTGTTTGTACCATCAGTTCCTCAAGCTTATTCCGTGTCCTAAACCTTTTCCAGTCACAAAGATTTCACAAAAGTCAACCTCACACTGAAGAAAAACTGTGAGTACCCGACTCTATATTCTTGAAATACATATACATATACAGACAAGCTCAGACAGCTTTTCAGTGTGAAAGGTATTGGTCCCAAACTTAAATTGGTGTTATTTTTGTGGGTGCAAACCTGGAGGAATATGTGCATATTCATTTGAGACCAAGGGCAATATTTCTGTGACAGAGCATGACAAATAGGAGATGCATTGCAATGGAAAATTGGAATATGTGGCTCTCTAAAAGAAAAAAAAAATCTACTCTAAAAATAATTCTGTAAAGTGATTTTTAGGTAATTCAGAACTCACATTTCATCAAATGTGAACAAGTCTCTTTCTCTAAGCTGAACAGCACAGACCATACTGCTGATCGCATCTCAAGACAAATCCTGGAGCTGCTTTATAAACAGTGAAAAACGCAACAACTAACAAGACATTATGACAGCAGCACTCATGCTTTGCTTTGGATTTAAAGGCTTGTTGTCACTCACTTCTCAAGATAGAGCTGTCAGAATAAGAAGTTGACGAAAGATCCTCTTGAACCACTATGAGTACCTGCTAAAAGCCCTGTGGCTGTGTTAGCTTGTAAGAAAAGCAAGTTATCTGTGAAACAAGGCAGAATCAGAAAGCCATTATTCAAACCGTGTCATAAATACCATCTCTTTTTTCATGTTGACTAAAATACCACTTATCCTTTCTTTTTCTTCGACATTTTGTGACTTTTTCTCATCTAGGGTCATAAACGTGTGTAAAATCTAGACACTTTGATGTGTAAAGAAATGTCTGTGCACAGTTTGTAAACAAAGATGATGTTGCAGGTCATTTTGACCCAGACCCTCTAATATGGGTAAGTTAGCTGTTCAGATCCCAAATAAAGATGTTTCTGTGATGTAATTTATTTTCATTGCCCAGATATTTTTGTTTGAATGCCTCAGAATAGAAACTCAGACCCAGAGACCCAGGTGTGTGTAAAGGAGGAACTTTCTCTTCCTTGTCCTTGTCAGTGTTCCCACATCATCTCTTTGACGTATACACCAGAAATAAGTTCAGGTATATTTACAGTTGAAGAAGCTTCATCGCAGATTTTGAACTGTGTGTGTTGCAGAGGAAAGAGTTCAGAGACAGAGACCAATGTTATTGATCCAGATTGTCAGTTTTCCTACAGTAAAGAGGAATTCAGAGGACAAGGCTGCCGTTGTCTCTCCATCAGAAGGACACAGGCATCTGAAGATGAAAATATAAAGCGGTCAACATCACCAGTGGTGTGCACTGACTTTTTGTTTGGAAGGGGCCAAAATGAAAAGCAACAAGAAAAAAAAGAGCACACACTTTTTTTTGTCACCTAAAAGGGCAGCTTATTGTGTGTGAGAGCACTTTAGTGTGTGTTTTGCCAGGTCTATCCTTTCCAAAAGGACAGTAAGACAAGTTTCCTTTGTGTGAAATGAAAGAATTAAATCTACAGAAAGCACACAGGGACATTCTATCTAACAAGTGGAGAACAATGAACATGTTGAACACAACATTGAACACAAACAATGTGTTTGTGAAGAGGGGAAAACTTGAGCTACACAGTCTGTCTAACGTGTCTGGTTCTGTCTAAGGTTTCTGCCCGTTAAAGTTGCCATTGTAACTTTCTAAATGGTGCAAAATCCTGTTCTCATGGTGGATTAAGATAAAATAAGACTCCTTGTCTTGTCTTGATGTTGGGTTTCTGCTAATAAAATTTTATTAACATTAACGGATCTAGACCTGTGAATGTTCTTTAAAGTGTCTTGAGATAACGTTTGATTTGGCGCTATTCAAGTAAATACTGATTGATTGATAGCTATATGGTTGAATACTTTATCTCTTTTCTAAATTCTTATGTAATCTTAAACAAAGCTGTTATTAGTTTTACCTGTTTTTGACTGTTTTTAGTGGATTTACACAGAGCGGGTCAAAATGACCTGCAACATGATCTTGATTTTTTTCTAACATAATACACACAATGTATTTGAAGAGTCTAAAAAGACACATACAGCATTAAATTTCACAGAAACAATACTCCAAGCTTATAAAAGCTTATAAAAAAGTTTTGACTGGACACTAAGTCTAGATGAATGACTTCATTGTCCAGTGCACAATGTGGCCTAGATCTGTCCTTTGATCCCTTTAGCAGTATCCACTGAATGCTTATCAGTGACATGGCTCATTGCCTCCCTTATCTCTTTCCCCTTTTTCATTGTTATTATCTCTGTATGTATATATTCCACACACTGCTTCCCTCCTATACTCTCCCTTCATCAACATCTCTTTGCAAACAAGTCCATGGGCGGCTTCTCTGATGTCTGCTGTCACTCGGAACAACTAGCAGTCTCTCTCTTAAACTCAGCGTGGTTTGATTAGTGTGCAACCTCCAGCTACACCATTTGAAATACAAGGAATCCCTGGGCTAATGCATTGCAAATTCTGCTCAATAATGAATTGCGTGGGTAAGATCAAAGGCATGGATATAGTGCATACCTTGCAGAGGAATGCTGGGGACCCAGAAGTAGCAAAGGCACTAATGAACCTAAACTAGTAATCATGGAGGGACCCAGGAATGTTAGATATGCTAGCTATAGGACAGTATGTACTCACAGACAGAACCATGCAGACATCAACTTTAACCATCCTATGCAAAACAATGCAAAACACTGATGCAAACACACAACAGCTGAGCATTTCCCAACACATTTTAACTATTTTATGGATCTGCTTCAGTTGATTAACAAAAATCAGAGTGAAGGCTTCAGATGTATGGATTTATCAGTTAAACATATTAGTCTTTTCATATATAATTTTAATACCCTAGAGAGCAGTGCAACACAACAAAAGGGTGTACAGTGTGCAGCTGTAACACCTATACATAAATGTTCTTCTGTGAAGAGTGTGTGATCTTCTGGGGTAAGTTAATCCAATTTATAAAAAGGGAGAGATTATAGCCCTCCTCCTTAAACCTTCTATTGTGTTTTCTGCCTCTCCCACATGTTTCCTCATATACACATGCGCTTATGGATTTAACAGTTTTCTCCTTGAAGAGCGTTGTTCCTTGAAGTAGCCAGGCTTACAAGATTATTATATTAGTTTACATTACTGATTCATGACAGTGCATAAACACAGTTCATATTCTCAGTACATGTAACACTCTTGAGATTTTGACTCTATGGAGGGCTCAGGGTCGGTCCTTTCAGTAATGCTTTGACTGACATAGGTCTTTACAAGCAAGTGGTGGTAGGAAGCTTAAATATCAAAAAAGACTCAGTTTTGTTATAAAAAAAAAAAGATACACTTTGGAAGAAACCAGCATTGTATGGGATTTTTGAATAAAGAAAACAATAACAACTTAAAGGTCCCATATTATGCAAAAATCCCATCACTAAGTATTTTAGTGAAATTTTTGGGTCTTTGGCTTTCCTCCCAGCCCACAAAATTTGATATTTAATGACAAAACCTGTACTTAGCAGTGCTTGTGAATGTAAAATCCTGACCTAAAACGAGCTGTTTGGATTTTGGGGATTTGCCGACATCAGTGATTCCCTTTTTTGACCAATCAGGAGCAAGTCTGACCTGATTGGTCCACCGGAGCAGGTTCCCCCGAACCGAGGAGAATGCCAAAGTTAGAGAGCCATCACTTCTTTGTTTTTGGCTGTAAACAGCCACGTAGTTCCCTGAACAAGCTTCCCATCTCGGAAGAAGACGTAAGGGCTCATTTACATTTGGAGGTCACGCCCACTAAATCAGAGCGTTCTGAACAGAGGGGCTATGAGAGCCTGGAAACAATGCTGCTGTGCTTGATTTATTGGCTTTTTGGACCAAAACATGTAACTACCATTTCATGAAGACATTAATGATCCATATTAAACTGCAGAAAAGGAGCAGAATATGGGACCTATAAATCTATCAGGCTGGTTTCTAAGAGTACAGGGGCATTGAAGTCGCATTGACAACACAATAATAGCATCAGCAATATTTGCTGTGAAAAAGCCCACAAGGCAAAGCTCATCCTTGAACAAAAAGTTTGCATTAGCAAACTCCTGCACTGTTTTTATTTATTAAGCGAATAAACAAAAAAGTATGCAAGCATTATGGCAAAAGCAATAAAAGGCTGGTGGTTTGGGGGTAGCTGAAGCAAGTAGCCAATTATTCCCAAAGTTTCTTAACTTAAAATTTTACTGCCAAAGTTATGTGTCTCTTTTTATGGTTGGACTTTACCAGAGGATAAAAGAAATGATAGTGTAAGAGTCTGTTGTATCTCTTTGTGAGGTGTCCAACACATAAAGCATGACTCTCTGGTAACCAGTCCCTTGACACAGCCCAAAAACTTATTGAACAAACATCTTGAAACAACATTAGGGGGACATAGAACATCTGGACTGCTCGGACCTGCTGCCACTTCATCCCCACATATGAAAAACCAACTTGAAAATAAAATGCCATTAAGATGGATGAAATAAATTAGCAACAGAAGCCAGAAAACTACAAACCAAGCCGGCTGCTGGCTTGCAGTTCATTAAAGTAAAGAACAGAAACCCCAAAAAACAAAGGCTAAGATTAAGTTGAAGTTCCTGACTTTTTTCCTTGTAGTGTGAAACCTCCGGGCCCTGAGTTGGCATTTCACTTACCCAGTAGTAACCCAACTACTGGCCAATAGCAACTCACTGAAGATTGATTACACAGCAGCCTCTGAAAGTGATGAATACCACTGCAAAAAAAAGGGTGGCTAAATTGGAAGTATATTGAAAGGTGGCGGATTGAAAGAGAGCCGGAAAAAGAACAGTGTAATCAGAAAACTAGGGGGTACAAAAAAAGGACGTAAGAGTGTTGTTCAGACCTAACAGTGCTTCCAGGGGCGGCCTCAATGGTCCACACACAGTGAAGGTTGTGCTCGTACGGAGCAGGATAGCCCGGAGACAGGATACGACCAGAGGGCTCATCCTTGATGATGCCACCACACTCGGCTAGAGGGAGAGGAAGGAAAACACAAAAAAGAAAGGATTAAAGGGATAGACAATGAGTCAGAGCAGAAGGAAGAAAGGAAACTGAGGCAGAATGATAAGCTCACTGATGTTTTGAAAGTCACAATAATGAAAGGATACAGGGACGTTAGCAAACTTAACATGCAAGTAACTGAATCATCCAGTTAAGTGCATCACATGAGATTCCTCTCATCATTATTAATTATTGACAGGGCAGGCTCAAATGTTATGTGCTTCATCATCTTGTTTGCAATTTGAATGATAGAGGAGGGAGAGCAGCCAACTCAATACACTCTGTGTGGATCTCCTTGGCTCAGTGAAGGCAATCCACCTTCCCAACTGATGACCTCATTCTGTTGCCTTGTGCAGCCGTTCGCTGGACTTGCTGACTGAATAACACAACATTCAATACATTAGACTTGGCTTTATTGTAACTTTAAAAGATGACCATACTACTGATAAGGAAGAATAATCACTGGTGAGTATAATTTCATGTTCACTCAGAGAAGTTACAAACTCAGTTCTGACAGTTGCCATTATGAAAGCACTGCTGGCATCACTTTCTACTGAGCAGCATGGCAGGCCATGCATCACAAAAAGTAAATCCAGGACCTCTCCTGTTCATCCTTCACTGTACTGGCAGCCGTATTAGTAGACAATAAGTTGCCTTTGGTATCATATCACAGTTCAGGAAGCCTCCAGGATACAGAAAAGAAGTTCAGTCTCTTAAAAAGAGTGACAACGACACAAATTCCAAAGAAAAATCAGAGGACAAAACATTTTATCAACAACAATGGGGCAGATGGAGTTTCTTTTCAGCCTCGAGTAATGAATTGCCGTCAGTAACGCTCTGTGACTGAAAAGCAATTTTCAGCCCCCCTTCAATTACCACCTCCTACCCTTATCCAAAAAAAATAAATGAAAAAAAAGGAAAGTGTTCCTCAACAACAGCAGAGGACTTGGAGTGTTTTTGTTCTCATTCTGGAGGCCATCTTTTCTTACAGGAGGAGGGTATAAGTGTTCTTGTTTCATTTCTCTCCCCAGAGAAGAAAATAGATCCTTCAAACAGGAGAAAAGTGGAGGAATCATACTGATGATGATGGTTATGACGATAGTTCTGAAATCCATCTGTGGGAAGTATTCCCTGCACCAAAATACCGCCATGGCAGACAGATACAAACACAGACCAACTGGCAGGAGGGAAGTAACCAACAGAGGAACTTAATGCCGTGTATTCATATGAAGGAGCCAGACTATCAGGCTGGATTGAGCAGTAGTTTCTCACATCAGACATAAATATTCTGTCACCTTCTGTCTGAAACACCTGTCCCTATGTTTTCCAGAATAAATCTTCCCTCGGTTTCTCCCTTTGATTTCCTCCTTCACTCTCTCCCTCATGCATTAAACATTTAAACAGCAATAATCACCGGGCCTCTGATCATTTCTGCTGTCAAAGCATTACAGCACTAAACAATACACAAACACACATAATGTCAACAGAGAATATCCTTGGATCAGAATGTACATCAAAGAATGGTTGTAGTATTTTTGGTTTTACTGACTTGGCAGAAGAAGAGAAAAGTATCCTAATCGTCACACTTGTGCAGACTTCTTCCTAGCTTTTCCCTCTAATGCTCTTTCTCTGTAAAGAAAACTTGCTGTTTCTTGGAGTGAAAACAGAACGTGGTGATCTATCAAAGTGAGACAAAGCCATCTCTTTCGTCTAGCCTTATGACCTGCAAAACTACTGCTCAGTGCTGCCATGGCAGTATAACTCCCTCAGCTACTCTACCCTTTCAATCTCTGTCTCCACCAACATTTCTCCAAGATCGACTGAGGTCCTTCCTCTCTATTTGTCTCATCGCCCTTTCAAAGTTATTTTAACTTCCACAAGAAAACAAGCATGTGGGTGATCACTGTGTGGATTATAGAAGATATGTTTCGAAATACATGATAAACCCTACGCTCAAACACATACGCACACAAAAACTGTTTTTGTTAATTATACATTAATATGTGTTGATGTGATTAGTGAGAAAAGAAACGATGCCTAATGAAAAATCTTGGAACTGCACAGTCATTGTAAATATAACTCAAAGCTGCTCAGGGATTCAACCTTCAAACTCTCCTCTTCTCTGACTTTCAAAGTATTAACTCAACTCAATTTCACTCTCCTTCTCCCCTGCTCACTATACCATTCTCATCTGTGTTTACTGTGTCCTCGCTGCAAAGAAATAATCCCACTATTCCAAACAGAAGCAGTCCCTCATCTGCTCCCAAATTCACTCGGCGGTTAGGCTATCATCTGCAGTGAAAGGGGCGTGGGGAGGACAAACGTGCTCACAGATATACAGTATGCTCACTGCTGTTTGTACACTGACATGAAATTACCTGTCAGTTTGGGTTGAAATGGGGAGCTGAGCAATATTATTTTAATCACGCTGGCTGATGTCAAAGAACACCTTCCTGCCTGTTTTCTTACCGGGCTTCTGGCTGGTTTGTGAGAGACTCTGTCAAAACGTCGCCCAGGAGAAGATCGAAAATATTGCTTTGGGTTTGTTATCATGACACAGCACAGGAGGTATATATGTGTGTGTATGTCAGTTTTTAGTTTTGAAAATAATAAGGCATAGGGTGTTTATGTCAGCTGGCAACAATAACAAGTGAACTATGGCTGAACCCTATAAATAAAAACATCAGATCAGGTACACCATCTGCTGAACTTTTAGAGAGGAATTACATCTCCAGAGTTAATCTGAAAGTCTTTGATCCTCTAAGAGCTGAAGCTAAATATCTACTTATGTTGTGCCTGAACACACTGTTGGTGATAGGAAACTCTTGTTTTATTTTTATTTATCATTAATGGATAGAGGGAATTTGCAGCCATGATGCAATGTGTAAACGAGGAGCCAAATAGGGCATCGTTTTCTATGAGATAATGCCCTGAATCAGGTCTCTGGAAATACACCAAATGGGGCCCCCAAAATAGACGAGTAAAAACAAGCTCCAGAGATTTTCTAAACCTACAGTGACATCTTCATGTTGTTAGGAGAAGGAAAGCATGGCTCAGCTAAAAAACTGAAAGTGGTTTGCAACAATATTGTTCATAATATTAAAGTTACTACTTCTTGTGCTACTAATGTTATTCGGTTATTTAAATGCAATCTATCCGACTTTTCAATTTAGTGGGACTCTGTGCTACAGTAACATGAAACAATAAAGGGGAAACTACCATTACTTTGATAACAACACAAAAGTGGATAACATTACATCAGGTGGTGTTCCGTTTTGGTGAAAGGATCGCTAATAAGTCTAATTACCTCCACCAAGGAGGTTATGTTTTTGGGAGAGTCTGTCTGTCTGTGAGCAACATAACTCAAAAAGTAACAAACGGATCTTCATGAAATTTTCAGGACATGTTCAAAATGAGATAAGGAAGAAGTGATTAAATTTTGGAGGTGATCCGGTTCACCGTCTGGATCCACAACTTTTTTGAATAGTCAGATTGCTTTGCAGAACAACACAAGACAAGTTCACCATAATTTCTGACAGATTTAAAAGTATGATCCAGATCCTGGCAATATCCTGGATACTAAGATCCAGAATATGAAATAAGTACTAGGTCATTATAATAATCAAACACTGTCATGTAACAAATTATCATGCAAACCTACAACTAACACCAGATTGTAGCAGACAGACTGCAGAAAGGGGGTATAACATTAAAGTAGGACCTTAGTGTCTGCATTTTCTGAGTGCTTTTCTAGTTTATACTAAAACAAAATTTTAAATGCATGTAAAATGCTGTTTAATACTTCTAGTAAATTAAAATACAGTTAAAGTTTATTTTAAGGACTTGGACAGCATATTTATGAACACAACATAATGTATTCAACACCTATACCAAGGCGTAACATCTGCCAAGTTAGCACATATGGCTGCCAAAAGTCATCACACATAATCTTCAGCCCCTTTAAGAAGCATCTGCACTCACCAACACAGAGTGGGAGAGGACTGTCCCATGCCCTCCTCTCCCCCCTCAGGCATGTGAGGATCTCAGGGCCTTTCAGGGTGTAGCCTGGGTCACAGCTGTATGACACAGTGCTCCCTGCAAAATGACCCTTGTCTTCCCGCTTGTAGCCAAACTGGGGGACACCTGGGTCCTCACATTTCACCAGCTCAAAACCTGGAGGAGAGGAAGAGAATAGCAAAGAGAGCAATCCAAAGATGAGACGCAGAGGGAAAAAATAAAGTATAAGTGTTGTTATGTAGCAGAGACAGCAGGGTGGGCTGCAGACTGAGATACGAGCAAACAAACGGCACTGGAAGATAAACACCGAGCGTAGAAAGCGGTGGGTTTATGACTCACTGGTGAAGTGCAATTCGAAGCCTTTGCTGGTGTTCTCTGCATTGCTGATGAACTCCAGCCACATGGAGCTGGAGGTGGAGTTCAAGGTTGTTTCTAGCATCTCACTGCCTGTGAACACCCCCAGTAGACGCGCCTTATTACTGCTGCCATCAAAGACCTGAAAGGGACAGAGGGAAAGTGGGAGGAAGCATCTAAACCAAGAGGATCAGGTCTGCACACACAGATATGTTAGAAACTGAGCATTCACCCACACACACAGGAGGAAGCAACACCCCCCCACCCCCTCACTTTAAGCATGTCATCTTCCTCCAGTCTGAAGTCCCGTGCTCGTAGCTGGATGCCTTTGCCAGGCTGCGTCTGGATGGAGTAGATGCACTCGTGGTTGTTGTCGTAGTAACCAGGGTAGTTGGGCGAAAGAAGCACCCCTTGCATGCCAGTCACGGATGAGCCGCATTCAGCTAGAGAAAAAGAGTGTGAGCAGAAAGAAAAGAGAAAGAGAGAGGAAGAGTGGGAGGAAGAGAGAGGAGAGGAGACGGTGATGGCGTTGGAGAGAGCAGAGGACATGTCAATCGCTATATGCTTGAAACTCAGAGTGTATTCGTTCATGCTGTCATGCACAGGGATATAGGGGAGGTGATGGGGAAAGGCACTTGGGTGGTGACGACACCTGAATCCTGAGAGGCACATCATCATAATCACAATGCAATCTGAATATGATTAACAGTAATTCCAGCTCCATTTGACGATTGCCATTTCTGAATCACAGAAAGGCTGAAAAAAAATGGAGACAAAGTTTTCGATAGAAAATAGCTGCCAGAATTTAAATGACCAGAAATGTACCCAGAACTTTAACCTAATGGATGCAGTGAGTAAAATGAGGTGGGATGATGGTACTGCCTGAGAGCTGAACGGAAAAGTTAGTTTTAAGATAGGTGTAGGAGATGTTGAAAAAGTAACCTCAGTAAGAGTTTTGTGGAGGCAAAGTAAGAAAAAAAAGGACTAAATCTCTGCTGATAGACTCAGAATTTGTGAATGTAAATCTTTTTGACATAAATACATTTGTAATCTCAAAATATTGAGATAAGAATGACTCAATGCTGGTATGAGCTTGGAAAGTCAATCTAACATCATTATTTCCATCTAGTTCTACTTATTTTTCAATGAGCATCAAAATTCTAACAGGAAAAGAAAAATAACCTCTAAATGATTTAATGTGAATATCATATTAAAATATTAGTACATATTTCCTGCCTTGTTGCTTTATGGGCTCTCATATACCTCAATCTTTGTGGTGTAGCTCTTCATATTTCTGATGTCATGAGCAACAGGCAGAAAAAGAGAGAGAGAAAAAAAAAGCCTCTATCGGTCTTTAATGTAATTATCATTGGAGCTGCTGCTCTTCATTGTTTGAGCAAAGTCAAAAAGGCTGCTTCTGGGAAGCTATCCAAATGAAGAGACAAAAGGTGGGAGGATGGAGGGATGATAATGAGAATAGCTGAAAGAGAAATACCTCATCTGTCTTCATGACTGACAGTTCTGTTCATTTCTTAATCTGTGGGTCAATGTGAAAGGGCTGATGGGAGTTCTGAGGGAAGGGAGGAGGGGTGATAAAAGCCAAAATAAAACATGTGACCACCTACCAACACACCTTGGCAGAGGGGAACTCCACACCCGCCTCCTGCCTCCTAAGCAAATCACCCTCGCAGGACCCTCCAGGCGGTAACCCGGGAAACAGGAGAAGATGAGAGCATCACCCACTCCATACTTCAGTCCTTTTCTAGTACTGTAGAGAGGGATCCCAGGGTCCTCACAGGGCTCTAAATCATACTCTGAAAAGGAAAAACAAGAAATGATTCTGAGTTACTGGGTTTAGAGTTGTACTGAGACAAAAAAAAAATGCTGGATTTTGCAGTGTGTGTGTGTTTGTGTGTGTGCTTTTGCTATAGTCTCCATTTTTCAACAGAAGCTATCACTGCATGTTGTTACCAAATGTATGCTACAACACCCACACAAAGTCCCACTCCATTTCTTATTTTGAGATTCAACATTTTTTAATACATTGTTTAAGTAACAAAGAATTTGATCTATTCAATCTAATTCTGTCATCCAAAAAGCCATCCTACACACTGGTGCCACAATTATACCAGTGTGAAGTGCAGAGAAGTTTTCTATTGTGTTATGGTATTTTACCCAGATGATGGTACTCAAAAAAAGCAGCTGTAATGCACGGAGCATACTTAATATAAAGGGAGATGGAGAGTTTTAGAGGCACTACTTTTTAACAGCTCTTCTTTGTCACTGCATCATTATTGAGTATTTACTAGAAATAGTAACAAACAATCAGTTCGGCCTCTCTTGCCCCCCGTTGATTCTTTTAAATCTCACTTTTATGTGTCAACATTTAAGTTTCCTTGACTTGAATAACCAGCCTGTTTATAATTTTGTGTCTTCTACAAATTGTACAGTGCTTTGGACAGTTTCTGTTGGTTTTAACAGTACTGCTTTAATTGAAAGGACGACATGATGTAACATAACAAGTGACCAGTGGAGAAGGCTTCTATAGGTCTCAGTAAATAAAGCCCCATTTATACCAAGTGGTTCAGTTCAGTTCATCTCGACACAGCACTCATTTTATGGCGTTTCCACTGACTAAACTTGGGACAGATCCCCAAATACTTGAGACGTGCCGTCCCAAAATTTGGGACCCTTCCGTAGGGGTGCCAGAGTAAACTGATCTGATCCCGGAAGGTGGAGCTACAACGCTGCAGTCCGTTGATTGGTCAAAAGAATCATCACTTCCTGTGTGACAGCTGCTACATTTCTCCTCACAGTCCTCTCTGAAACAAAGCTTAATTGTGATTCATAATAAAGAGCCACATGCCAATCCCAAGGAAGACAAATTGCTGGATGTCACCCATCGTTGCTCTTTGTCTACTGTGTCAAGTTTTTCTTCTTTATTAGATTTATTAGCGGGGTACACTGTGTCACACTGCTATGGTGTCACACTGCTATTTAACTGATGCTGCTATCGGCATCAGGCTTCCATGTGGCCTACCATGAGGGGGTACGGTTGGCTGTGGAAACGCAGACAAGACCAGGCTCAACCGAGCCAACTTGTACCAAACTGTACTGATCTAAACTGGACTGCTTGGTGGAAACAGGGCTTTGGTCACCATGGACTGAGCTCAATTATAGAACAGGTAGCTAGCAGTACGGCAATAACAGATGGTATGACAGAGAGCTACACATCTGGTAGGAAATGCACATTGCTGCAATAAAGAAAAACATTTCCACCTCCTCTCAAATAAAAACGGACTGTTCTGATACTAATGTAACGTGTATTCCACTGTAATTTCCCAAAACACAATGCCCAAAACAGTTTTTAAAAGAAACTTTCCTTGCTCAGAACTGATAATATATATAAAAAAAGAAGAAAAAGAAGTTCTCAAATGCTTAGAATCACAGACCATGAATAGCATTCTAAGGCACTAAATGGGGAGCTAAGCAGGTGCTAACAGTTAGCTTTCAACATTTTTGTAAAGTCATAACTTTGTGGTTGTTTCCTAACTACAAAGCTATGAGAAAAGTTACGCCTACAAGCCTTGTCTAACTTTATCTCTGGAAAAGCAGCCAAAATAAAGTCTTTCAAGCAAAAAAACTGCCAAAACTGCTGAAATTAGGATTTAGTATTGAGTATGGAGTTGTTGCAAATCATGCAGCGTTAGTTTGACAAGTGAAATAGAGTAAAATAGACGTCCTTCAAAATCATTAAATAGACTTGCATCAATCATAGCAAAATCACATTTTCTTCTCTGAACATGTTTATGGGTTAAATTCAAGGGAGGTTTCCAGGAAGAGTTGAAACAATGAAGAGTAGGCAAAGAACCAATGTTATTGTTTAAGTTAAACAACTAATTTAAAACAAGTTATGCCTTTGATGTAACAAATTTAATTTTCCCTCTGCATCAGTTCTAAATGCAGATTTCCTTGACATTAAAGATATTTCATTTCTCCACCTGCAACACATCATTGTACAAGTCCATAGCCTATTCAGATACACCCTTGTTATTAAAAGGTCACACCAAGCCTGTGACCAATAATCAGATGTCCAAGACCTCAACTCTCAACATGCTCCAAAAGAATAAATTCTGACATTTCTGTTCTTTTCTTTTCCCAAGGACTGAGTTCCCAGTCTTTTCCCCGATGACTGGCAGCTCAGCGAGCAGGAACTTAAGCTCTTCCTCTATCTTTAGCTAAGAGTGTTGGATTCCTAAATCAATCAAACCATCAATCAATCAATCTCTTACCTGAGAAAGTGATGTTGAATCCCTCATAGGAAACAGAGAAGTCAGAGAGAAAGCGTATTTGAGCCGTGTAGTTTCCAAACAGGCCTGCGCTGAGAGGGGGCGGCAGTGTGGAGCCCGTCAGTCTCCACAAAGGCTGGGAGAAACTGCTGTTTTCTGTCACCAACAAATGGTCATGGGGACTCTCAAGATGGAAAGTGTGGAAGGTAAACTGAACACCTGGATGACAAAGCAAAAAAATCTTCATTACTTTTTCAAACTGTTTACATATGCATACATATTTCTAACCTGAATAAGTGACACAAAAGTTTTTTTTCAGATAATTTTGAATTTGTAATAAATAAATATGTTGATCTATATGTTTGAATTCACAGATATATATAGGATATATTTAAGACCCACATTATTTAGTTTAATAATGTAGATAGCATCAATTCCCCATCATCCTCCCTGACTACTTATCAAAGACAAACTCTCGCACAGGTTTTCACAAATAAAGCCTTGTCAATTTGATAGGCGCATTCAACCAAAGGTGACACGACTGTAGAGTCGTCCCATGGTGCCGTAGCCTTAGGCCAGCCTCTCAGCTCTCCGGTTTTTACAGAGGCAGCTTGTTCGGCAAAATAAAAAGGCCACTCAGTAGGGGGAAGTGACATTGTAAGGGGAAATTGAATTTGACTGCCGCATGTGTTGACACTGAAATTCTCGGCTAACCTTTGCCATGGGAGGTCTCAATTATCCATGTGCAGTTCAGGTTGTGCGGGTAGAAGTCTGGGAAGCCTGGTGACAGTATGGTGCCAAAGTTGCCCTGGATATAACCTCCGCACAACGCTGGTGACACAGAGCCAGTGGAAACAGCAGCAGATGGATGAAGGAGAAAGACCAGAAGAGAGCAGGGAAGCAAAATCAGAGAAGGTACAACTAAGTGAACGAAGACATGAAATGTCCCCAAAAAATGGCAAAACTTGTCTGTGCATTTACAATGTGGTAAAATGTGTTTTACAAGAGGTGCCCTTCAAGGCAGCATAAAAAGGAGAGTGGTATCATCAATACCATTACAGAGTGGGCAGAAATCAATACTGTCCTAAAATATAAAAAGCATTTACAGATGAGGGAAAGAGGAAAACATCAAAGGGCTATTTCACCACGTACATATAAAACATTTATGATGAAATGAGGCCGAAACTTGAAAGAAAAAAATAAGGAGAGTTGAAAGAAATGCTATCATTTTATATGGATTTTATAATAACTCAGAATTGTAAAGCAATTTAAATGTGATGCAATATGAAGCAAAGTGCTCGGAACAATTTCTCATGTTTTGTCTGGAACAACATAGAACAATAAATTAGGCTTTAGTCTCATTTTGGAACAAGAGAAAATCTGGCGGAAGACCATTCATTTCTAGGTCAATATTATGAAACGTACCATCACAGCTAGGCAGGGGGCGGCTCCACTGGAAATTGGGTTCACATTCTAATGGCTCTGTGTCACTAAGTGTGTACCCCGCCTCGCAGCTAAATGTCACCAAGGCACCCACATAGAAGTCGTTGCCGTGGCGCTGTCCATTGACAGGTATGCCAGGGTCCACACAATGGTCCGACTGCAGCTGCAGGGCTGTAGAGGAAAAACAGGAAAAAAGAGTCACAAAAGAAAGACAACATGAGACAAATACAATCAAAGTTTGCTTTCTTGAGCTGTCATTAAGATTTTCCCCGGCTTTCAGGAGGTCAAGTACCGGTCGAAAAATGTTGAAAAGCATTTTGCTTTCCCAAAGTAATCCTGATGAATTATTTATTGGAACATCCCTTTCCAACAGGAATAAACCAATGAAAAGTTCCAGCACTCTTTCTCCCTCCACCTTGCATAGTTTCAGCCTAAGTAGCACTCACAGTAAATTATTGAAGCTCTGCAGAGATTTACCGCAGAGAAAGAGCAAGAGGTTACTGGTGTGACCCGCACAGGTAGAAGTGAGAATAGTCGTCTTAAGGTTTGAATTTACAGCATGGGTGAAGCCCAGTGAATGGAAAAAAGGGTGTTTATGTGTATGTGAGGCTGTGGCGCTTGGCCAAGAGTGGCATGCAAGGGATCTCTGACAGCATAATCCCCTCCCCTCACTTTCTAATAATAGGTGTTTGATTAAAGCCTGATGGTGAAACAGACTGTGAGGAAGTGTATTTATTTTTCTTGTCTTCATCAGGACTATAATTAAGTTATTCTTTTCAGGATCTGTAGAGTATGTGTAAATGAGCCCTTCTGTTACTGCACATCTATATAGTAACACCTGGTGAAGAAGTGACTGTGTGCACAGCTCCATGCCCTTACTCTCATAACGTATGCGGAAGCCGATATCCGAGTGGCTCTTGTCGGTCGAGAAGAGGAGAAAGAGGAAGTTGGAGGTACTAATGAGGAACTGGGGAACCTGGGTGCCCTGGTAACTACCAATTAGAGGTGAAGAGGGAAAACGTCCATCTCGCACCTCAAGAACATCATAGTTGACCTCGGTGCGGAATCTGAGGATAGAGAAAGAAGACATTACTCTTGCTATTCATACATTACATGTTAAAGAGGAACAGAATCTGAAACATCCTACAAATGTGGAATGTATTTGTAATGCTGACTGAGTTTTAGAATACCACAAGACATGTGGCACATGTATGTGAGTGCACCTGTGACCTGTGTGTGAAAGAGTGCCTTCTGCTTTTTGTGTCATCTTTGTTGCTGGAGCTACTCCAGCTTCAAAGCCATGACTAAATTGCTTAGTTTCAGAAGCGTGTCATTGGGATGAAGCAGTTTGTGATATTTTATTGATGTTACATAAAAATTAAAGAGCAACAGACATTTATGTTGTTTTCATTTTGCATGGCATGCAATTGTGGCAGGGATGAGGACGAGATGGGCTCGCAAGGATAAGCCTACTGAAACGCTAATGTAGCGTTTGATCCTACGCCTGTATTTCTCTCTTGCACACATCAGGACAAATTACCTCCTCTCTCATTGCCCCGGCTCCATTTGACAAACTATCTCTAGAAGCATATGCTTTACATCCAAATACACCGTTAGATTACTTTTGCAGTTCCTTTGACTGAATGAGTATTTGTTTATATCGATTTATGAAGACAGATGTGGATCTCCACATATTGAATGCGTACTTTGTAGCACCTATCAAGCAAACAGAGTTATCATAGTTGGAGGTGCACATTGGTATTTATTGGATCTGCTGCATGACTGTTGAAAAGGAAACTACGGTGAAAGAGAAAAGTATAGTATATGAATACAAAAGGATACATAAATAGAGGCAACAGCACTTGCTATGCAGGTGACTCACTTGTCAAAGATGATCTTGATGGGGTAGCCCGGAGGAGCCTCAATGATCCATTCACAGTTAAGGGCCTCTTTATAGAGCTCTGGCCAGCCAGGGGAGAGGATGATCCCACTGGGAGCCTTCAGTTCTCCCCCACATGGGGCTAGAGAGACAGAAAGGAGAGAAAGAGGGAGAATAAAAGGAGAGAACACGCAGATCGTGATTGAATTATGCATGTCTTTCCCAGCTGATGTATGACAAAGTCCATGGATGATCTCATGCATCAGCCAGGGCTCATCTCATTTCTTTTACTGCCAGTGTCTGTCTAATGCAAATTGGTGATGGCTCACTTCAAGGTTAACCATTTCTCCTCAGAACATGCCTGTTATTGTGCTTGTCTCATGTGCATGCAAGAGCAAGGGCGAGCTGTAGTGGATCCATGTGTGTGCATATGTCTCCTCCCTGAAGCTGTTGTCTTTAAATCTGTCATCAAACCCCTCCTTCAGAGATGCCGCTGTCAGTCCCATCAAACAGGGGGAAAGGCTGTATCTTTGATCGCCAGCACAAAAGACAGTTGGGCACATCAAGCCCTCTGCAGCACCGTCTTCTCTGTGACTGCTCACTTTGCCATGCATCTCTTTAACTGCCTATCCTTAACCAGAACACAGGGGCACAGTGGAGGGCTTAGTTACAGTGGCAGCTCCTTGCTGCCTTTGAAGTGGAATGATTTAATCAGCCAACTCAGCATACTGAAGGACATCTATAAAACGCATTACGCTACAAACGCAGTGGTATGATAGATGGTCCCACAGGAATACAAAGCTGCTGTGGCACACAGGGAGAAGTGACATGTTTTAGTAATGCTTTCTCCTTTGCGTATCATGAATAGAGGACCTGATTTGGCCCCTCAGAGTCCTATCTGTGTCTGTGCTTGATGTGCTACACTGGAACTGAATAAGAACCTCGGGGTTAACATTCAGTTTATCAGAGCTTTAACGCCTATTTATGAGCTCTTCTGATTGGATAGAACTGAGTCAGGGGACAACAGATTGTTCAGTAATAACAAGTTTCAAACACTCAAAAGAAACCTGTCACCAACGACCCTGTTATATCTAAACAGTGATCATCAACATAATTTTATCAGTCATACTTCTTATTAAAACCTCATGTGAGTATCTGGATTGAATGTTGAAGAACTGTCGAAGCAAGTTGTATTATACATCAAATTAAAATCTGTTCATAAATTTTGTTTCTCTCTACCGAAAGTGGAACTTGAATCCTAGTAAGAATGGCTAATTAAAAAACATCTAGAAGTCACAACAGATTAAGCACCATGCTAATCAAAAATGAAACTTTCCAGACCACGGGGCAGTCCTTGAACCAGACAAGCTTAGGCAAACCTTCCCTCAGTGACCAAAGTCCCTCCAAAACTATTTAGACCCAAATAATTGCTGTGTTTTTCTGAGCTATCCAGTTTACTAATACCTACAATATAATTATTAAAGATGTTACTTTATCTTAATGGAGTTCATTCAGGACACTGAAGTCACATGCCCAGCTGTTATCATCTGACATGGTGTACTCAAACATTTACACTCTCACTAATCCCTGCTACTACCTATGCTAACCACCACTCTGATGCTATTGTGAAAGCATCACCTGCTCCACTCCAAGTCTCTACGTATATATCCTATTGAGTCTGTATGTTTGTATGCATTTACCCATGTAGGGGATTTTGAAATGCACTCCCTGGAAAGCCTGAGCAGGCTCCTTGGCTAACTCAAGGAGTACTATGAAAAGCAGAGCTATAACACCAACAAAAATGCCAATATCATTTGGTTATAAATTGTTCAAATCTATGACAAAGAGTGTTCCTGACTGAAGTATTTCAAAATAAATCCCACTGATTTATTTTCTTATTTGAAAGCAGTGTAACTAGAACTAAGGCTATCAAAGGCTATCACTAAAGACCCAGGACTGTGTGACCTTTTGTCTCATAACCCCCTGTTAAAAATCATGTTTTATATTCATTATCACATGTTTCTGGGAGTTATCTAACTAAGTTATAGGTATCAAATTGTGTT
This sequence comes from Halichoeres trimaculatus, assembly GCF_033239565.1. Taxonomy (NCBI): domain Eukaryota; kingdom Metazoa; phylum Chordata; class Actinopteri; order Labriformes; family Labridae; genus Halichoeres; species Halichoeres trimaculatus. Next base: position 24,081,470 of record NW_027437192.1, read on the forward strand.
TCTTTTTTTTTCCATTTATTTATTTATGTCTGGCTTCTGGTGCCTTAAATCAGCTAGAGGAGGAAACAGAGCGAGAGTGGGGAGTGACATACGGAAAAGAGGACACAGGCTTGATTCTAACCCAGGTCACCCACGCAATGGTGAACCTCAAGGAGCAAAACTTTGACTACCAGACCATCCACGCTCCATTGTGTTGCTTTATACTTGTATTGCCTGTGTTGTATATGTGATGCTTGAAGGGCCTTTGGTGCAATCCAAATTAGCCATGGGAAAAACATTTCCAATCCAAATATATGTTGTTTTTCGACACTTCTAAATGTGTCAGTAAAAGAAACAGGGGCTCCATCCTTAAAAAGCAAATGCAGTGTCTACACACCTTCACAGCGAGGAACTGCGTTATCCCACACCACATTGCCATCTTTGAGGATGCAGGAGATGGTTTGCGAGCCATGGGTCTTGACAAAGCCCTCTTCACAGAGAAAAGAGATGGAACTGCCCAGCTGAAGGCTTTCACCAAAGCGCTTCCCATTTACAGGCACACCTGGGTCTGGACACTCGTTGTGGCGGAAGGCTTTTGAAAACACACAGAGAAAGAAAAGACATGTCAGTATAAAGGAAGGAATGTTTTAATAGGTCAAGGTTATTTTTTTGGAGGTTAGCAAGGTGGTCAAAAGTACTAAAAGTGCATGACTGTGCAAAAACAGAAAGTAAAAAAATACTTCAAATTTGGAAGAAAAAAGGTTTGAGCACACAAGAAAGAAAAAAAATCACTTAATTCATCTGACACAAACCCATATAGTATTTGCATTTCCAATAGAGTTATGCTAATTTCTATAGAGGCTCCGAAATAATGTCTAAAGTTCCTTAACAAAACTTTGTTTTTCTACTGTCAGCATTTAGCAAAGCCAGCATTTAACAAGAGGAATTTGTTTCACTTAGTGAGTCATATTGATTCTCTCTGCTGCAGTGACTCCACAGTGTGGGAAACCACAGTATGCAGATCATCAGCACCAGATGACACTGCTGAATGATAGGTGCAGGAAACTAACAGGGAAAAATGTTTTCATATGCTCTCAAACCTTTATCTATCAGGGCTCTGAATGAAACTTCAAGAAGGAATCAGGAAGAGAAGACACTAAGAAATACAGTCACACAAGAAGAGGCATGACCCTGGAACAAGGCGTGTAAACAAATACATCACCTGTGCCACTATCTCCCTCTCTCATTCTTCCTGCTCTCGCTCTTGTACACACACATGCACACAGAGGTGACACGTGTAGGTGTTGATGAATCCTTTTTCTGTACCCATTGGACCCAAACAGAGTGCCAGCCACACCTCATCCATCACGATCATCTTATTTATTAACGTGCCAAAAATCCCCTCAATGCATTTTGGGCATGTCTTTAATAAACATGAATGATGGAAGTTGTCCGCTAAGACCCACAACCCCCTGAAAAAAAAAACAGTCAAGCAGTGAGATGACACTGTTCTCAGGAACTAACCGTCATCTCCAATTAACTGCTTCTGACATTAATTCTCCACGCTTCGATGGTTATTTATTTATTCATCTAACTTGTTAATTAATGCATTAGACACCATGTGTTTCCCACATTGTGGCTTCACAGAAGCACCTGGGTTGTGATGATGATACGCTTGCAAATCATCTAGAGCCATGGCCAAATAACATTTTGGTTGGCTGAGCACTAAAATTTATTTCAGCACCAGCAAAGTATACAATTATACTCCATATCACCACTACCACGCTATGGTTATTTTACCCATTACCTCCAGCTGTAAATTAGCTGAAGTACACAATCTCAAAAATGTTCAGTTTGGTAACCTAGAGGCTCACACTATGGTACACTTTTATGTTCCCCACTGTTCATGTGCTTTTATTGTGCAGAAAAGCACTGGACAGTATTATGCTCCCTGTCCTAAACGTTCAGACAGAAATTGGGAAAAGGGTCTTTGGGATGACTTGAAGCTCAATATGCTGGTGTCCTTAAATTTTTTGAATCTAAAATGAAAGACATGGAGGCAGGTTCTAAAAGATGTCAGTGTTTTAGCGTGGCTGTTTGAAAAGTTGTTTCCTAGAACATGATTTTTATCCATTATCTTGTGTTATAATTGACTGTGCTTTGTCTCTTTTGTGCTGCCTGTCTGTAACTTTGTGTTTTGCTGCTGACTGTCTTGGCCAGGTCTCCCTTGAAAAAGAGGTTTTAGTCTCAATGGGACTAACCTGGTTAAATTAAGGTTAAATAAATACATTTTAAAAAACGGTCTTAAGTAGTTCAGTTTGGTTCTTCTCCGTATGGCACACTTTTTGTGGTGTATCCTTTGACAACAGGTCCCCGAAAATACCAACCTCTACTGTCCCACTTTTTGCTGCCTTTCTGTTGGGGAGCCAGACTTACCAAACCCACCCTAGAAGGTGGAGCTGGAAACACTACAGTCCGTTGCTAGTTGAAAGAATCGTCAATTCCTGTGTGACCGCTTGGGGTGGGTACCGAACTAGGTACCGATTCTCATGAAATCAAAAGGTACTATGTTTAGGTACCTAAATGCATCCTTGTGACTGGACTTGAACACAGCATTGCAAGGTTATATACTGAAGAAGAAATATGTTAAACTGAAAAATATGTATTTCATTATTAAACAAATTGATTTATGTTACCGCATACAGCCAAAAAAAGTACCAAAAATTGGTACCATTGAGTACCCCTACCGATTACCAGGTACCTGGCATTGGTACCGTATTGTTTCAAATGTGAAAGGTACCCATCCCTGATGACCGCAGCAATAAAGAACAAAATATAATCCTGCCATGTTTAAAGCTTTATTCCGCTTTGTAACAAAGAGCCACATGCCAATCACAAAGAAGAAAAATTGTTGGATGTCTTCCATCGTTGCTCTTTGTTTACCGTTTTAATTTTTTTTTTTTTTGTTGGATTTATTAGTGCAGGGCACACTGTGATGGCTATGCCGTCACGCTATTATGTAACTAGTGGGGCTATCAGCATCCGGCTTACACACCGCCTACCAAGCAGGGCGCAGCTAAACAGGATCAGGTTTTACTGATCTAACCCACACCAGGGCAGATACCTTTGCGAAGAGTCAGTCAAAAGAGAAAAAAAAAAGTCCAAGAAAATGTTAGGGTTTCTGTTTGATAAATTTCTGACTTAAACAATGTATGGCCTAATGTCAAGTCCAAATATTGGTTCCCTAAAAAAATAGCACATGTAATAATTTAGAAAGAAGATATATTCTTGGTGCACTCAAGGGTAGAGAGATCCAAAACATTGTGGTAAGCTTAGCGAGAGCTCCACACTGGTCCAGCTGAAAGCTGCAAACTGTAAAAGTAAAAATAACATTTTATTGCTTTAATAAAGTGAGTCACTGCAGCTAATTTTAGAGACATGACTTACTGAGTCAAACCTCCCAACGGCACCCTTACTATCTGTGAAATAGCTCTGTGGCTTGAAAGGGTTATGGTGAGACACTCTGTACGATGATGTTTATTCTGGGATGTGAAAGAATGTAAAGACCCAGCTCATAGCAGAATTGTGTAAACGTAATAAATGCAAACAGCCTGCTGCCAAACTCACGGTACAGTATAAGCATGAAATAGGTTTACCAACAAGCAGCCAACATGTACTGCGTCAGACTATAAAAGCCATCTGGAATTTCCTCAGAAGTCAGCAGCGACCTAGAATAGAATATAATGAGCGCTGCTGCAATGCCTCTGTCAGGTACGATGCTGCATTACTGTTTTAGGCTCTATTTAGATGTCAAGCTTCTATTTAGACAATACAGACAGGGCTTTTGTCATTTCTCTATGAGGTTGTGCGTGTAAGCAATGTGCTGGTGATGGGTGGAAGAGTTTAAAGAGTCTGTGAGAAGACAGGTGCACAGATACAGCAGGTGATTCATGACTCCCTTTGCATGCACAGAGTATTACAGAACATCCAGCGAAAAGCACACTTTCATGATAAGCTTTAAAGACCTCCCCTTATCTCTTTTAAAAGAAACATTCAATACTCACTCGTAAAGGTGATGTTAAAGCCTCTGTCTGTGTAGGTGTGGTCAGTCAGGAACTCCAGGCGGGCCACATGACCACTGGTTGTTAAAGAAGGAGGCAGAGCATCACCGGAAAAGGTTCCCAGGATGGGTGACTCAGCCTGGTGAGAGCAGATACAGGTTTTTTTAGATAAGACCAACGCTTTTATGAACAAAAAGGAGATGAATAAAAGTGTAAACAACCCCTACAGGTAAGTAGATGAAATTGTATAAAGTCCAATGTTGCTGACAGGCAGGGTTTTAGAGCTTGTGCACCTAATTGTACAGGGCTATTTTTCAACTCGTACACACAATGACTCATTAAATGTGCTGCTCAGAAAGTCTTTCAACATATCTGACGGTATCAGCCCAAAATTTCATTTTACCTTTCCCCCATCTTTGATGGAGAGGAAGTCAAACTGTTTCTCCATGCTGAGGTCGTTGAAAGCTAGATTGATACGGCTCTCAGGATTGGTGATGATCAGCCACACACAGTGCATGTTGTTGCCGTACTCTTGAGGGTAGTTTGGAGACAGCAGCACCCCGGAAGGTGTGGTAAAGTTGAAGAAACAGGAGACTGCAGAAGTGATAAAGAAAGTTAGAATGGGAGAGAATACAAAATAAAGCAGGAGAAAAAAAAAAGAGAGAAAACATGAGAATGGTATATAGAGACTGAAAATATCAGAAATATTCAATTTACTTTTGTTGGCTCTAAGACTGCCTGGCCTGATAAACCACAGAATCCAAAATAAAAGTGCTCCAGTATGTAAAACAAATTCCTCTTTTTTCCTTTTGTTTCCATCTTTAAATATAGATAGGGTTGGATCGTAAATGCAGTTACGAAGCATAAAAACTTCTTTTTATCTATGTCTTAACCCCTTGATGCCTGTTGTCCCAAATTTGCAACATACCCAGTCAGGTCTAGATGCAGCTGAAATGACCTTTGTATCTCATTATTACCAATTTATTCATATTCTACACAAACCAAAGAGCTTATGAGATCCACTATGCCACAATTTATTGGTCAGGAGATTAACTTCTCATGTCTATATGTCTATAATATGACTTAGTTATACATATTGTGTGTACTATACTCAAATTTACAATCTCCACTTAATTCAACATCTGTAAGAATGCAATAACACATAGAACAATCTATTTTCATAATTATTAATAATTTAGGCAGTAAGGGGTTAATAACACCAAATGAAAATGTGTTTATTTCATAAAAAGTGAACCATTTGTCCTTCATAAAATTAGAAGAGATAAATAAATGGAGTAACATTTTGTTTGAAAAGCAACCTGATAGTGAAGAAGATCAGGCCCCAGCCTTGAAGAAAGAGATCATTCTTCTAATCAATCAATCCTTGGCTAAATGTGCTGAGCTTTTTATGAGAAGGCATCAATCCCTGAAAACCCTCAAGGCCGTCACTTGATTCCAATCTCTTCAACGGATGTCTTTGAAAGGAAATTGTACAATAGCATGATCTCAGTAGCTAGAGGTAGCCGTCTCCAGGTACAAAGCCAGCCCACAGTTCCGCTCTGTTCAAGGTGATCTGGCATCACTCAAGAGCCATGAGCTTTTGTTGGGAGCCATTTTCAAAATAGCATCTGTGATAGAGCCATTCTTCACTTAGAGATCTGCTTCCAAAATGACGAGCAGGCCACTGCTGAGAAGTGCTGTGCTTCAGTTTCTAGGGTTCCTGTGACGTAACCCAGCAGTCCTTCAAATCCTGAAAAAATCTCACGACTTCGCTTGATAATCAGATTCTAAACATATTTGAGATATGGGAAAAAGCCTTGAACAAGGCAAAGCTATGTTTCTCATTGCTAATTAGTTTAGCTTCCAAGCATGGGAATCTATTGACTTGTTTCCCAAAATGGTCCATTAAACCCAGGCGAGGTCTGGTTTGAAGACAAGAACTCCATGAGAAACAAGGTTGTTCTATTTCAGCTTTGCATGTACGTTACAGCTCAGCACAAGAATATAAGTCCATGGTTCAAAATGATTTTAAACAATTTTGATAAACAACAAAAAAAAGTTCATTAAGAAGAGAGTAAGACTCAACTTTGCTTCAAACAAAACACATTAACATGTAAACATTATTGTCATGTCTCGTCAGTTATGTTAAGTTGGCACTTTTTATATCAGTCTTTTTTTCATCTTGTTTCTTCTCATTTCAGGCTACTTTACTTCCTGTCCTCATGTTTTCCCGCCGTTGTGATTGTGAGCCCCGCCCTTCATTGTTTCCACTTGTGCCCCATTACCTCTTCTATAAAAGTCTGTGTCTCCCTTTGCTAGGCGCCACCCTGTTGGCTATGGCTGCCTTTTGCAGCAGCTCTCTCTTCTTTGTCCGTTTCTTGTAATTTTTTTGTCTCTTTTTCGTAATCTTTGTATTTGAAGTGGATCATTACTTTGTATGGCTCATTTGTTGGTCATGGACACCAAACTTTTTGTGGCTTCAGTGATACTTTTACTACTTTTTCTCCTGTGTTTGTCTGGAGATCCTACATGTAACCATGGCTGCATTGTTTAAATGTGAACTCAGCTGTTAGCAGCCTGTAGCATGTCAGTGCTAACTGGTGTAAGGCCTGATGTCTTCCCACAAGGCGAGGAGAAGGAGGTGAGGATGATGTGCTGGTTCTTAGGTGTGAGCTAAGAAGTGACGACATGGACCTGTCCTTCCATCCATTGTAGTTGGGAACGTAAGATCTATCTCCAATAAGATGGACGAGCTAGCTGTGCTAACTCAGCAACAGAGGGAATACCAGAGGGCAGACTAGCATCATGCTATTCACAGACATGGCTAACGGAGCTAATATCAGACACCAACGCCATATTGGAAGAGCTTCACCTGCTGTGAGCAGACAGGATCCAGGAGACAGAGACTGAACAGACTGCTGAAGAAGCTCAGTCCTTGACCCTGTGGAGGTGGAGGCTGGCTGAACTGGAGTATGATGGACAAGCTGTCATCATCTATTTTCTTATGGACCTTTTTGCACTTTCTAAACACTTTCTTACTTTTGTTTTCTTAATTGCTGCTGTGACTTCCATTTCGATGTACTTGTTACAATGACAATAAAGTTCTATTCTATTCTATTCTATTTTACTCTGTTCTACTCTATTCTTGTCCTGTGCCAGATCGTCAAGTCATGTGTTTCCAGAAAACTCCTTGTCTGTGTGTTCTGTTCGAGCTAGTTCTTTCCAGCACTGCTGTGATTTTTGTTTCCTTTTCCCTCAAGTTGCCCCAAAGTTGCTGTGATTCTGTGTTTTTAGTTTGAGACCGTATCTTCATTAAAGGACTTTGTTTTTTCCTTGAGTTGTGCGTTTGGGTCTTTTGTGCAGATCTGTCAGTTATCAGCTTTAATGACAAACACATTCACCGTGCATTGTGTCTACACTGATAAAACAGTTTGTTTAATGTTAATTAAATAAACAATGTTTGCCAGGGTTGTGTGGCCAAACAGCATTTAGTGCCAGCGTCCTCTCTTCATTCAGCTCAGTGACTTTGTTTATATTTGTCTCCTTTTTCTGTCAATAACAGCGCACTTTATCTGCATAGTCAGCCTTCTATTCATTCCCCCCTCATCTTGCACCTCTCCCGCTCTATGTATTTGTCTTTTATGGCATTAATTAACTAATAAGTGCCCCCATTGTTTCCAAATCCAGAGCCTCCACAGGCAAACTGTTGGGATAATCTGACCGTTTATTATGCAGCCTTCTCCGACTCATCTGCACAAACACGCATATTAATGCACCCACTGGAGTAGTGTTGTGCTCCTGCAAGAACTCACAAACACAGCTGGGTTTCTTCGCTGACCACTGGTTGTTCTTCTGGCAGGTGATGTTTTTCTTCCCCACCAGCTCGAAGGCAGGGAGACACTCAAAGTAGAGTCTGTCTCCGTGGCGGAAGCCTGTCCCTTCACGCTTGCCATAGGCTGGGATTCCGGGATCTCCACAACTTCCTTGGTCAATTTCTGTGAGAGTTGAAGACACAATAAAGCATTTATTTTGCAAAAATGATTATATCATCAGATTTTGTTCATCTGGCAGAGAATCATGAATGCTGGTTATACAGAGAGAAAAAGCTGCTCCTGGTATCCAAATAACACTTTTTGCAAGTTTAATTAGCTCTGTGAACTCTTGTTGACCTCTTTATTACCTTGAATAAAAATATTTATTTGTCAGCGTCATGAATCAGCACATTAAAACTAGTTGAGATATATCTTTATTAAGAAAAGAAACCCCAATGAAAGCTTGCTACTGGCTGTAGCCTCCAGCAGATATTGACCTGATTCAACTGCATAAAAAGAAGCTGCATGAAGATTTAAAATCTCAAATGTAATCAAAACAAACAGAGAGATACAGTACTTTGATGCCACTTTCCCAAAGGTCTTTATTTTTTTAACAAACTTGGTGGTTATACTTTGCCGAAGTAATGAAACAACCTCTTGTCCTGTGAGTTGGCAAGAGGACAGTGGGGTACATTGTTTGTTCTTGCTTCAATCTGCTGATTATGATTACATGCGCCAGCTCAGGGTGATGCATAATCAATTGTTTACGGTTCAGATTTCTGTCTTAAGCATTATAATCTGGTGATATTAAAAGAGAAACTTGTGCAATGTAGCAGAAAAAAATGTTCATTTGTTGGGCTTTGTTTGGATCAACCAGATCATTAGAGTAAGTCTTCTACTCAGCTGAGGAGGCTGCATGAGGTCACAATCAATGCAAACACCATCATGTTAAGAGCTCGTCCTCAATCTAACATGTTTACATCCAAGAGATTCCTACATCTGGTCAGTCCACCCTGGTTTTTGCATCAAAGTTGTTTTTACTGTCTACCTGAGCTAAAACAAATACTTATGATGATATAACAACCTGTCAAGCTCTACTGTCTTGACATTAAATTTGTCATCATGCTTTTCTTTTGATTTTGATTAAATTTTGTTCAAAGTAGTCTTCTTCTACTGTCCCCTTAAGCTTCCCAAATGTTGCTCAGTAATGCAACAAACTCTCATCTCTGCTCTCTTTCTCTCCTAAACTGAACTCTCCTCCTCCTCTTGCTGTGTGACAAACGCTCACACTTGCATTTGGTAGCTGACGTTAGCCCTTTTAGTTCACACACAAGTGCACACACACCTTCATGACCAACCTCCTTTCTTAAAACACACACACTCCAATTTCATTATCGCAAGATTTATACATGCCCCTTTCTCTTACTCACTCCTCTCCCTACTTTTCCGAGGTTGCAGATTGCAGATGGGAATGCTGAGGCATCCTATCGAGGCATCCGGATGGGAGAACACAGAGAGCGAATAAGCTCATCCATCCAGGAAATGATGGCAGGGCCTAATACGATTTTAAACCGCACCAGGGGTGATGCTGGGTATAAATCCATATTCAGCCCTAATGATGATCATCATTTAGAACACATATTTAGAGCTTACTGCTGTTTGGATGTATGGCTGTCCTGAGGCAGCCTCGTTCACAAGACAACTCATTGATCTTACATGAAAGTCACCTTAAAACAGGGAAAGCTAAAAGCAAGGTTTGAGCTGAGGTAGTGAGGGATATAAAGGAACATGTAGGAACAAAGTGTCTAAAACTCAACATATTTAAGAACAAGCCATAAGAGACACAAACCTTCTAACATAAATATACAAAGGCATAAAGTACACACACAATCACATAATCAATTGTGTGTCAATGTATTAGAATGACTGAGAAACACAGTCCCTCTGGGGTATCTGCAATAAGACCTTTACTGATAACAAAAACAATGGCTGAGAGCCCATTGATATGTGTGTGGGGGGTTGTGAACATGTGTTTTTGTGTATCTCAGCTGTAAAACATGTTTGTGAATGTATGTCTGAAAAAGCTGGCAGCAGTGAATGAAACTGCATTTGCTTCTCATGAATAAAGGAGGAGATGTAATGGCACATTTGTTGTCCCTCTCCGTTTGACATTCCTTCGTAATCCAAGCATTGAAACGGAGCTCAGATACATGTTACCACGATCATCTACTCAGCGTTCTCCCAGAGCCTCAAGTGACAGGAGGACTTAATTAAGAAAGTTCAGCATAGCAGCAGTGACCGTATCCACAAGGGGCACTCAACAAAAGGTAAATTGTTTCAAATGGTAGATTATTTACGCCATTGCCCAGATGAACAATATGATGCAAACTACAGGCATATTTTTTTATAAAATAATAAAGTGAGTGCTCAATAAGAAATTATTGATCAGGGCAAATAATGTGATGATACGTAACAGTGAACAAACAGAAAAGTTTCCTTCCTCCTGTCTAGGACCACAAGATGTTGTAATACCATTACCTTTTAAAGCTTCTTTCTACCTGCATGTTCATGCAAGCTTTTTTCTGAGTTGATGTTAATTTATTAACCAGCATTGTGATGTGAAATGTAACTTTCTTTCTTTCTTTCTTTCTTTCTTTCTTTCTTTGTTTGTTTGTTTGTTTGTTTGTTTCTTTCTTTCTTTCTTCCTTTCTTAATGAATTAATTAATTATTTTGTAATGTGTTATCAAAGTAAACATAATGTTGGACTCTTGCTTTTTTTTTTTAATATTCCTGGTTGTTTAATAGGCAAGATCAAATGAGCAAGATAGAGCTACCAATTATTTTTCTATATTTTCTATTTAAATATATTTTTTGTCTTTTTAAATAAGTAATTAATTAAAAATTTTACACACTTCTTTTTGCCACAATAAAGCTGATATTTGGATTTTTATTTATTCATGTATTTATTTATTTATTCACTTATTTATTTGTGAATAGATAAGCACAGCAAATATTTCTCTAAAATATACTTGTACTCTAGACTCTCCAGACTGAATGGGCTTAAAAAACAACAACAACAAAACAGTGACCTTTATTATTTCCTGTTATTGTTACTCACAGTTCAGCAGATGCATGCATTTGCATTTAGGTATGTAGAAATCCTTTATTATGAACATATTAAGGCATATTTCCAGTTCAGTGTTTTCACAGCTTATTGATTCAGGCCAGCTCATATTTATCACAGCTTACTTTGCCTGCCAGCATTACAATGAATGTTGAACCATTAAGAGCACAGCTATGTGTAACCCACACTCAAACATACGAGTGAGGTGGTAAAATGTGTATTGGTCTGGTTGTGTTTGCAATTGCACGATGATCGAGCTTAAAATACAAGTAATTGAGAATGCAAATGAGATTTTGGGGTGCTCCAATCTGGGAGGTGAAGTGGTTCAAAGCGTTTCTTCCCCTTCATTAAGTAGAACTCATTGTTTTAATTACACTTTGCTTCAGCATGCTGCTCCACTTTCGCTGTTATTTTTACTGATGAAAAATAAGTATCTGTGGGCAGGGGAGAAGACTCACTGTGCTTCTGAGAGGAAAAAAGGCAGGCTTCCTTAGAAACAGAACTCCCTGTGCATGCAGCCACACACACACACACACACACACACACACACACATACACATACACACAGGCACAAAAATGCAAAACAGACGCACACTGCAGCTCAGTCTATAGGATAAATAGATGCATTGATATTCTGAGCTAATCAAATTATGTTGGTTGAATATGTAGTTAGGATAAACTTGAAGGGACAGTTGTAAACCAGTAGATTTTTCAGGTAAGTGCCTGAATTGTTTTTGTCCTGCCTTGTTTGGCATTAGATACGACACAAATGGTTGGTTTGAAAACATTAAAAGAAGCAGTTCAGGGCTTCTCTTGGTACTGTGTGTTTTCTGGTTAGATCCCTGAAGCAATGTTCTGAAGTGACACATAGCTTAAGTTAGCAGAGCTAGCACCGCTTCACTTGATTCTCCTGTAACTAACATCCACATGATTGTTTCGGTTACACATTGCTTGGATCATGCTTTTATATGCAAGTTTTACCAAAACAATCATGTCGTATATACAACTTTCTCCATTTATTAAATCAAGATGTGGTGCTGACTCACTCTGATGATGACATATTTTCAATTTAACCAGCTGCCAGTGCACATACCTGTCTTTTTTATTTATTTTTATTTTTGCTGTGAATGTGGGATGTGTGCAACACCACAAAAGAGGATAATAATAATATAGCAACAAGTAATATGAGAGGCCATTATCTGGTCTTTATCAAGCTTTGGTACAAAAGCATCAGATGAGACTGATTCAGCATCTTTGACCCCCTTTTTTTTCTAAGACAGGTCGATTATTTCAGGGTGAGCAAAGCTGGAGTCAGCTCAAATGAAATGTGTTTATCAGAGCCCTGAGCAAGTGAGTAAAAGTATACAAGGGTCACAACCAAAAAATGTCATTTACTCCATGGAGGCAAAAGGAATTAAAAAAAAAACAAACAAAAAAACTTACTTTAAAGGGCAGTCAAAAAGTCAGCACATAACATCATCCTTACCTTCATATGACACCTTGAAGCCAAGGGAGCCACTGGTGTCATCTGTTTTGAAATTCAGCCACATCTGGTGGCTTGTGCTGACCACCAGGTCTGGAGTGGTTGTACCAGACAAGCTGCAAAATAAAGATATACATCAGTGTTTTGAAAGATACATGGTCATTAATGCATCTTTTTTGTGCTACATATATAATATCAGCAAGTTGCATTAATTGTGGAACAAAGATCAGTTCCTTCATTTATTATAAACAGTGTTTGTACATCCTGCAGTGAATTTGGTGTCACTTTGACAGCCTGAGGCCCCGTTTCCAGAGCATCATTAAAAACTTTAATACAAGCAGCAAAACAACACCTAAAGTTATATATTAAACTATCTCACTTTCCTCATCAGAGAAATGTGCTAAGAAACAGTTGCAGGCAATTTGAGTCTATGAAACCTTTTTTTTTTTATTCTAACCCTTTAATTCAAAACAGTTGGAGACAAGAAAGTGGGAAATGAAGGCGAAATCAGTCAATGCCACAGAAGTAATTTAATCCATTTGAGTAGTAATTCCACCCAGCTCTAATTAAGAAGTGTGTAGCTGCAGAGTAAATGATTAAGGGGTGTAATTTTAGTGATGGCGGTTGGAGGATGGTGGGTGTAGCAGGAAAGCAGTGTCTGGAAATGTGGAATCCTCTCTGCTGTCTTGGTTACCATATGCTCCTGCAAGTGTGTGCACGTTGGGAGGGAACGTTACATATTCAACATTTCCAAGAAGAAACCCTTCTTCTCTCATTACTGACTAAATGGAAATTTATTTATTTTTATTTAATTTTTTGTGACATGTTTGATGTATGACTAGTGTTGTCACAATACCAAAATTATGGTTCGATATGATACCTGCCTAAATATCTCCATACCAATACTTAAACAATACCATGGCAAAACCTAAAGCATTAGGAAATGAATAGAATGAGCAGCTTAAAGGGAAGGCTGCCTCAAGTGAGTCAGTGCTGATTTTTCTGACATCTGTTTGTGTGTCTAGGCCTAAGGGAGGTTTTTTAAATTGTGCTTTGACAATTTATTCAGTTGTATACACTTATGTACAATATAACTAAATAGAAAACAAGAAAAAAAAATCATTGTTGTACAGTAATGAGCAGGTAAAATAATCAGTGTTTCCTATAGGTGTCTATCATTGTTAGCGTTAGAAAGCACCACACAGCTTATGACTCAGGGCTGCGTATGCTCCATGCAGCTCATGTGTTCATGGCGCTGATTATTTGTCGTGTCATCTTCAAGTCATGATGAACTACTTTGCTTGTCACAAAGTAATTGACACTTCTTTGACTTTTGTGTTTTGGCGCCTTGTTTGAATCTGTCAAACAAACTGTTGGTTTCGTAAGTAAAGTAATGACAAATATCGCTCCATGCACCAGCTTTTTCAACAAGCTGTGGCCGGTTCACAGGAGCGCTGGAATTTGAAACTGATGTATGTAACTCTATCAGTATGTTTACATGCATCTTAAGAAATCAAACTGTGAGGTAGTCAGCACGAGATTGGATGATTAAGATTAACGTTAACAACTTTGTTGGACTGAAAACAGCCATGCATCAACGCACGGAGATAATACAGGCTCACTGTCTAACTTCATAACAACACACACACTTTGGAAAGCGAGCAAGTCTCCGCCCACTCCTCAGCTCGGTGGCTGCAGACTCACAAGTTGCCTGATTCAAAATGTCTCTGATTCAGACGAATAAAATGCCTTGGAGTATCTTAAAACACGTGGTATTTTTTTACTAAATGATAACAGGGGGTATCAAAACTTTCTCACTGATCAACTCGATCAGTGGCAATTGCTCTACTTTGTGTACATTTGTGTACATTTCATTGCCAAAATCTTTTGTTCAGAATCAGCTACCTATCACAGGTAACTGGCTCCACCTCCTTCTCATTCATCCCCCGCAGCGTCTCAGCTCTTTAACACAGTGGGATGCTCAGCATCTTCTGACTTTAGCGGGGAAGCGTAGAGTGGGTTGTTCCACTGTGAAAACTGGACAGTCATTGGATAAATGCTGGGCTTTGTCCCGCCCATCAGACGTTCAGCGTCTCTGGGGGTCTATGAGGCAGTGGGCTGGCCTGGACGCTGGGCTTCTGCATAATGATTGGATGATCTGTCTGAGGCCGAATTCCTTATTGATTGACAGTGAAATGAGCCAGTCAGCGATCTTGAGCATCCTCTGAGTTGTACACTAAGTTGTTCTGGACTGATTCAGAGGCTTTATCAATCCCCAGTGAGTTTACCTTTCTTAAAAACGACGAGCAATGTGTTTAAAGATGCTCTCTCTTTTCACCAATAAGCAGCTACAGCTGTGGAGCTTCTCCCCCTGTCACTCACACTTACAGCCTGTCGTAGTCTCATGTAGCAGCTCCAGCTAATAACAAGCTGACACGGAGGGTAGAATTTACGTTTAAATAAAAAAACAAATTCATGATGTAGGCGGAAAAAAAAATGAGCTTCCCCTCCTTGACTGACCAGCAGCCGCCACTGGTATCGATAAATCATGCAACCTTACGTATTGCATATGGATATAATTAACAGAAAATATCCATTTGTGTTGAATTAAACCTACACTCTCCTTTAGGATCATTTTCTATCTTTAAGTTTATGGACACAGGTTTTAGATATGGAGAAATGTTGGGGCACTGTGTTGTTGTAGCCTAATGAAAGTTGACTCATAAAAATCATTTCTGTCGACACAAGGCCATCATTGGGTTTATTCATGGTTTTTGTAAATACGAGACGGTGTCCTGACAGAAATTCCCTCCAGTTGAAGGAGATGAAAATAATGTACAATCCATTTACCACATTTATGGCTGTGCTGCAGTAGGGTTACATCCATCTGACCTTTAAGTAAGGCAAAAAATAATTCCCTCCTCCCTGCTCACGCTTGCCTGCACCACTGAGTCACAAAAATACGGTGCAAAGTTAAACTGTGCTGATCGCTGCAGTAAATCCTCTGGTCCTAAATTGTTTCTAGTTTGTTTGTGTGCAATGACAGAATTACTCACTCTACTTTCAAACCATAAAGACGTCCGTAAGGATGAAAGGAGTTCTTAATTGAAAAGCTTAGTCTCTAGTCAGGATGTGAAAAAGAGTGGGGTGTGAGTACACAAAAATATTAAAGCAAGATTTTCCTCATCAACCAACCCCTCCTTCACAAACCTCTCCCTCATTTATCTCCAACCTCCCCCCTGTTCTCACCCAGCCGAGGCAGCCTAGCGTAAAAATTGATCTATAAAAACTTTATTAAGGTGGTAAATTTCAGCACAATTAATAACAACATCCTGTGAATTGTTATGGAGCATCTGCTAGCGCAAACTCCATTAGGGGGCATCAATATGCAGTTCGCAATGCGGCGCCACATTGCTCTGATCTTGTTTTTAACACTGAAAAGAGCAATGATTGACAATGCGGTGCAGCATCTATTTTTCATGCACTGCTGCATCAGGTGGTGATGAAATGAAAGAGAAACAGCACAAGAGAGAGGCTGGAGCTGGAGGGTAAAGGGAAGAGAGAGGAGAGCTGCTGGCTGAAAGGAAGTGGAGGAGGAGAAGAGGCGCGTGTGCCAAAAAGAAGAAAGTTGAAAAGGAAGGAGAGGGCAAAACACGGAATATGATTAAAAAGAACACGAGAAGCAAAAGAGAAAATAACTGCGAGAGACGTCGGTGTGGAACAAAAGCCAGGGAAGTTAGACAGCTGTGGGGAGATTAAAGGAAAGAAGATGGAGGTCAAAGGAGTCACTCACACATGGAAGATGGTCTTCTGGTCTCCCACCACCTCGCCATCTCCCACCGTCAGGGTGTCATAACCTCGCTCCAGGTCAAAATCCTCAAATGTCAGCTTGATCACCTGGACAAGAGCAGGGACATTGCCAAGACAACCATGAGCAACAGATGCTAGAATGCTCCAGATACCAGGTGCGGAGGAGAGAGCTCTTTCCATCTGTGACTTTTGGTCCCTCTGTCCATCCGTCTATCATCAATCAATCAATCAGCATGAATGTTTCTCCAGCACCATTTCATTCACAGCTGACATGCTTCCTGTAAAACACCTGTCAATGTGTCTGTAAATGTTTCTAAAAGTACACTTACCATCAGGAGCCTCAGGCACTGAGCTTTTGTAAATATTAGCTTAGCATGTCCAAAAAGTCTCCTCAATCTCCCAAAATCAATAAGTCTAAGCCTAAATCTGACTCCTTGTCAAATAATCTACCAGCTGTCACTCTTAGCCCATTAAATCATATGCCAATGCCTCATAAATCATCATAACCAGACTGACAATGACTTCAAGTAGTAAATCTTCCTATTAGAGTCCTCTCCAATTCAATCGAGGGAAGAGAGGAAACAAAGTTGATTTTTTTTTTTTTTTGTTAAGTAAAAACAGCAGACTGCAAAGTGAAAAAAGAAGGGTCAACAATCAGTTTAAAAATCCACACGAGCAAATCAGACAAATCAAAGATCAACTTGAATTTCCTATAAGTTGAAGATGGCTGAAATGTTGAGTAACCCAAAAATTAACAAGGGAGATTATTCTACTTGTGAAGGCTTCAAATAAAGAAAATCAGCTGAATTAACAACAAAAACAAAAACAGCAACAACAACAAAATAAGATCTTTTTCAAAATAAATGACTACTCTCCCATATTGTCCCCTGTTTCCAATAAAGACAGGGCAAGATACATTTAAAAAGGAAATTGATTAATTAATTTATTAATAAATGTCAATGGCAATAGCATTGCCAACTTTATTAATACAGCCCATCCACAACTTAAAAAGTTTAAAGCACTTCACAAATAAAAAGTTTAAAAAAGTTTAAAAGTTTAAAAAGTTTTTTTTTAAATAAATAAATAAATACATAAATAATATTTTGAATTTATTAATTCTTTTTTGTCCCCAATAGATGTGGCTGGGGATTCCAGGTTGTCTGAGTATATCTTACAAAAGTAACACAAAGTTTGAAAAAAAAAAAAAATGTGTTGAATTTAACCCTGAGATTGAAAACTTCATGTCATCACTTCTGTCTGAGAAACAGCTGGGGGTTAGAAAACAAGAAGAAAAACCCGGATGACAAAAGCAAGGGTCAACTCTAACAAATAACAAATAAACAAGTTTTGATTATTAATATTTAAAATTAATCATGAATAAAGACAAAATAGCGTAGTAATTTGGTGGACTAAGGTATAAATAAATAATAACCAAAGAGGGGGACTATCTTTGTCTGCCGTTTTAAATTGGCTGCCAATGATTTGTTCCAAATTCTTAATGTTTTCAGAGGGCCGAGAGAACCGGGCCTAATGAAAAAGCTTATATAAATGCAAATTGCATTCTGTCCTATGTTAAACTCAGTGCCTAATGAAAATTGCCAAGGTGAAGAGAAGAGATGGATGGCGTGTGGGCAAAATGGGTCAGATCACTCGATAAATAGAGTTTTATAATGCAAACTCATCTCCCATCTGCCAGGCAACAGGTGGGGCAGAGAGATGGAGAAGGAAAACACACCAACAGAGAACAGCACACTGATATATAGATGCTTCAGATTGTTCGCAAACTCTGACACCATGTCTGGCATCCAAGAAACAGACACCCCTGTTGCACGGATGAACCCTGAAACAAATGTCAACTAAAAACAGCTGCAGCGGTACCTTCAGGACGTAATGAGGGAGCAACACCTGACAAGAACCCACATTAGTCATAATGTCAAGGGGTTGCATCAAGGGTTGTGAAGAGCGATGTGTCACCTCTCTTTTGCAGTTCTGCGTCAGTCACCCGCCTGACCTTACGTCTCCTCTGGCTGGTTGGAAGCATACAGGCAGGAATAGAAGCCATTACACCTCTAAACAGACAGAACAGCCTCACTCAATCTTCATCTGGACCAGACAGCAAGAGGCAGTCCAAAGTAGCACTGTCTGTTTCAGCAAGCTGCCCGCCGGGTATACCCGGGGGTGTCTATGTGTGTGTATGTGCTCGTACGAATACGAGCAAAGGGTGTGGTTTGGTCACCGTGCATTGTATCAGACTAACTCTCTGCCTCCCTCTCACCTCACACGGCCTCCTCCTTGCTGGGTGCAGGAAAGCATTCGAGCAGATTTGTAAAACTGTTTAGCTTGGGTTCAGAGAGGGCTACTTGGCAGGGAGGCAGCTGGGTGGCCTTGAACAGAACTCCAAAGTCAATGGTCTGAGCAGCTATGACACTTTCATGATATCCTCTGAGCGGGTGCTGAAAACCTCCCCATTACTCTTCCTCTCTGTTTTTACTCGTCTCTCCTCTTGCTCACCACAGGTGTTCCTAACCACTCTCTTTGTCTTCCGATGGCTCAGTTCCAGGCTTCTTTTCTTCCTGTTTCATCTTCCTTATCGCTCACATTTTTCTGTGAGAGAGTGCCTGTGGCATGGTGTGTTCAACAGCCTTCTAAAAATGTAGCAATTATAAACAGAAAAATGGTGTCATATGTATGGCAGCAGAGCTCCATCCCCAATGTTCCCCTCTCCAACAGGTGCACACAGACCATTCGGCTGCTTAACACTTCACTGGCAGCTCAGCTCACCAGTTAGCACACAACTGGAAAGTGGTGATTAGAGAGGCAAAGCTGCTCCGCACTGTTTTTTCATCCAATTTTACATTTATCTTACCTTGGATGTGTCTGTAGCTGAGATCACCCATGTGCAGTTTGCATTGTTGTCATACTGGACTGGATAGTTTGGAGAAGTGATGACACCACTAGGTCCTCTCAACTGACCTCCACACATTGGTGCTGCAAGGGAAGACAAAGAGACACAAACTGTGTAAACACTGTCGTTTAAATGATGTAACATGTTTCAAACTCTCTCCTGAAATGCTTTTTAAAGCTACATGTTATGTTGCCAGTTGGATGCAAGCTGTGCAGATTCATCCTTCAACCACCCCAGCCTCCACCTGCTCAGGCTTCTTATTACTTTTACTCGCAGTTGTAATTCTTCCTTGTACATTAGGGATGATCAATATTTTATTTGTTTCTCTGCTTACTGTTCAGAGCAACCCTGCAGGGAGGTTCAAACCTTCAACTCAATCTTAACCAAGCAACATGTTTAGCATCCTAATGAGCAGCACTGTCGAATGTAACAGTGAGACATTTTAAAATCTACTTGTTTTCCCCACTGAGCTGTAAGCAAACATTACTTTTAAAAGTTTAATCTTCTTGGCAAGTACTCAGCAATAATTACAATTATTTAAAACCATGATATGATTGAAAAATAAATCACATCCAAACAAAATGCTGAACACTTGGCAGCATAAAAATACACTGATGAAAGATTTAATCAAAGTTTTCCCACAGGTTTAGATAGAGAATTATTTATCTATTTCTTTTGTTTATTGTTTTTCAAAATGTTATTAAGCTTTTATTTTACCATCAGAAAAGTCAGACTTTTATTATGAAAATATACAATGACAAACATAAATCCTGAGAACTAAATGGCAAGCTCATGTATGAGTTATCACAATAAAAAAAAGAGATAAAAAGCATTTTAACATTTGATTAGCTCTGGCAATGTGTTGTTTATTTGGATCCTAATTAGCTTAAAGGTAGGGTTTTTAAGGATTTCCTTAAAAAATAGACTGTCAACTTTTAAAAGAATAATCCTGCTCAATCATCTCCTACAGGGCCTCTATACATGTGTGTCAGTGTCTGTGTTTGCCTCAAACCCCTCCTCTTCTTGTATGTTGATGTTTTGGTTGTTTCAGGACGATTCTTAGTGTAGAGTAAGCATGGTTACCTCAGCCAATCACAGCAAGGCCAGTGCACACATGACTTTTCTGGCTGATAAATCAGAGTGGACGAAGCTATCCTGAGCAGCTACATTAGAGGATGTAGCACGGAGGAAGTAAAACCCAACCAAAGTGAAACAAAACGCCAAACAGATAAAGCTTTTTTCCAAACAAGGGTGGAGCTTGGCTTGTCTTTCAATGGCTTTCGGGCACTTGGAGAGAAGCTCGTATTGAAACGCAATGCTAGTTGGCTTTTTGCTAACCAGGTATGTGTCAAATACCCATGATTAGCTCGTGCTAGCATGCAAAGTCAGGTGGATGGCTTTGGAATCTCTCTCCACATAGAAACATGATGCTAAAGGTGGTCATTAGGCTAGTGAGCGTGTTTATATGATCACTGTTGGAGGCTATGGGTGTGCGCTGCTGCTGGCACTGAGCCAATGAGGAGGAGCCTAGTTTGAAAGTTGTGTTTACCAACAAGCAACGGAAGTTCCTGCAGATCCTGCCTTTAAGTATAGCAGACCCCATCCTGTAGTTAAGAGCTTAAATTTGACAATGGACTGCACACTTCTAAATAAAAATTCCTCCCACTCTATCAGGTAAGAGTATCAGTAAACTAAGCTTAAAGGACAGTGTGACTTTGGTGTTGAGGCCTGAGGGTGTCCACGTGGCAAAACTGTTAAACACCCATTCAAGGTAAAGTGGAGTCTCTAATTAGTACTTTTAGAGAAGTGAGTATATACCTGTCCAAATATGTGCAGTATAACCTGAAAGTATTTAAAAGGGGCTGAACAAGCTACCCAGATTTTAATGAGTTACGTCTCGGAGATGTCCTTTGGGTGTTCAAGCTCCACTCCATGCTCCACCCCACTACCTACAAATCCCCTCTATTAAAATGTAAAAAGAACTTTGGCAAAGTTGAGGGGAAATTAATTTGAGTTGGTCTGACAGTGAGGGTGACCTCAATGAAAATAACATTAGTAAGAAAGTCCAGTAAAGCCATCACATCCCTCCTACTTCTTCTAATCACAGGGATCATCGTCCTTATCGATATGAAAGTGCAGCAGGCCACGAAGCAATAAAAGTCCATGACGGAGAACTGCAGCAGACGGATTATCAAGGAAAGTAAACCTTGAAGTTTATGTCAGATGAAAGAATCTGGAGCCAGAAAGTCTTTTTTTAATTCCCAGTGCTAATGATGGCGCTGTTTTATGATGACTGATGCTAATTTGGGATCCAGATCTTCTATTACTCCTGGATGATGTTTTATCTTTATTGATGAAGATAAAGGCACAGTACAAAAGGTTAAATGAGGATAATAGAATGTGATGTTCTCAAAGGATGATTTCACTGACATTTCTCGATGGTGTTTCAGTCTTGTACGTCTCTGTACATAAGACAGAAATCCAACTAAATGTGGCCTGAACTGAAAAAAAACCCTAGATTACTTTGGCTTTTCTTTTTACTTCAAAGAACAATCAAAGCCAAATGTGTCACAACAAGACCTCCATCACTGTGTTGTGTGATTTCAAACACCAGCATAATTCTCTGAAATACTGGAATCTGACGGTAGCTTGGAAGAGACAGAGCACTATCATTGCCCCCACCCTTATAATCCCTCTGAGATCAACCCCCCTTCACCGGTGCACTGTAATTTAATTTAGGTAAAATTGGATCAGTCCAAGACAAAGAAAGAACGGGGGTGTCCATGGTAAGCTGGATTTCTGAGAACACATTAACTGAAGTGGAGTAACCGAGATGGCCTATAGGTGAATGTAAAGGGGATAAAATGCTGCAGGCGATTACATTTGAATAATCTGTCAGAGATTTACAGCTTTGAGGGGACACTGGGAAAAAAAAGGCTGACATGGAAGTTCCTGCTGGGGATGAAGGTAAGTGTAAAAGAAAAATGAAAAAAAAAAAGAATGCCTGATCCAAAGTTAGTACAGTTGTTTTATATATCTCACTGACAAACTTTCCTCCAAAATAACTGGGCTGCTCCATAACTGCCCTTTTTAATTGTGACTGTTTTCAAAATCCAACATTCAGAATCATCAAGCCTAATTGGTTCAAGCTCAGAGTTTTGTAATTAGAGACGACCTTTACAAGCAACAACACGACATGTTGTGATGTTCAGTCAATAAAACAAGTTATTAACCAGCAGACCTGTCAATTTGAACCAACAATAAAAATATTCTGCTCACCAGGGGGGCTAGAGAACATTTAACAGTTAACATTGCAAGCATTGTTTATTAATTATTTTATTAAAATTTTTGACATTAACAAAGAAGGAACTGTTTTGATACTGTTTCAGATGCCAAACAATGATGGATCTTTGTTTGGAAATGCCGAGTCAACCTAACTTTTAACCAACAAATACAAAACGAGATGGTTTTGTTTCAGAGGGGATAATATAAGAAAGTCCCCCCATACAGTGTGTTTGAATAAACAATGAGCTGCATGCCAAGAAAAAGATCTATTTTGAATCAATGTGATTGTGTATTTTCATTTGGGACTTAAGGTGAATCCCTCACCTCACAGTCAGTTGTGAGTAAACAGTCCAGGAACTTAAGTTTCTGCCTTTGCACTGACTTTACATTTCTCACCTTGAGTTGCAGCTTGAAGAAATACAACGTGAGGTGCCACCAGTGACACAGCTCTCTTGTTATTTTTCCTTTAGCTTCCTGACTCCATTTCACTCCCAACCATAAACAAAGAAAAATCATTTGTCTCTTTAGCTGTTATGTGCCCTGCTGTGTTTACTGTGTTTCAGTATTATCTGTAACTGTATCTGTTTGATGCTGAGCAGGAAGAATCTGCAGTTCACTGTATAACTTAATCATAGCCAAGCATTTGCCTGCAGTGGTTAAAAACGGTCAACATAAACAGATGAGGGAACTGGACTATTGGCTGTAGACCTTTCAAAGATTTTTACTCCGTTTACGTGATAGTTTTACACATTATTCAAAACTAATCAAAGCTTTCACTGGTAAATTAGTTTTTTGTTTTTTTCTAATGTTTATTTTGATTCTTTCTTCATATTAAAATGCTGATTGTGGTAGAACATATCATACAGTAAAAATACAACAGTTTGAGTTAAGGATGCAAAAAAGAGGATCTGTTTTAATTGGACTGCCCTGCCACCTTCTGGCCCGGAGTCTCACACACTCTGTTGTAAATTACTTTTAGCAAAGCATGTGTTTGTTTTGGAATTATATGGAGATCAGAGTGAAACAAATTTTCTTTGTTCAAGACAACTTTTTACTGGATACAACGCACCGAGATAGGGTTTTTATCAGTGCAGTTACATTGGCTACATTTTATAATGTGACATCGAGCAAACGTTGTAGTAGCCAGCTATATGTAGTGCTATCGGCAGCCCAGTGCTCCGACGTAACTGTAGGCTAACGTGACAACAAGTAAACACTGTCAGTTTGTAAGTAGCTTAGTAGCTGTTTATATTTAGTGCAGCTGGCAGCGCGGTGCTCTAAGACATGTCTCTAATGTGTAACATTGGTGAATCCTGGTTAGCTATGTCCTGCCAGTCATCTACCAATCAGAGCTAACGTAACCTCACTCTTCATTTTATTGATAGACTCTCAAGTTTGAACAGACCACTGCAGAATAACTGCTGACTGTGGGCTGGAATGAACATTATCACAAACAGTTTAGCCCCTGTGTGTTAGCCTTTAGCCCATGAGCTATCTGCTCTCCTGTTTAGCTTTCTTCTGCTCTTCTGTCCTTTTTCTGTCTAACAGGTAGGCTCCTGTGTCCACCATCACTACAAAATTAATCACAGCAATCGTTTTCAGCAGTGAAAATTTTTTTGAATATTTTTTATATCCTTGTATCTTTGTAGAAAGGATAAAAGATTCTTTTGAATTCAGAAAATTGAATTCTTTCAGTGATTTATGCCCTTTAACAGTTTGCGTTATGTGCATTTAGAGGTTTTTGCGTATTCAACTAAATTATTTACAAGTAGCAGCATGTTGTTTACAGTTGAACTTCTAAAAATGCATCTAACAATGTCCAGGCAAATTAAATCACTTCTGATGAGTTTGTTTTACTGAGGGGAAAAAAAATGAAAGTAAGGTCACATGAACATCAGGAACAGCCTGGGCACTTTTCCTGCCTGTACAAAAGCGGTCAAATGTGAGGAAGACATGACTGATGGGCATCACTACACCAGCATGGCTAAACAGCAGGAAGCAACGCAGAGCTGGCTGGAGGTCAAAGTCAGGGCGGTCACAATAAAACGCTGAACATCGAATCAATAATATAGAGAGTAGGGGATAAAAAACAGAGCAAGAGCACAAACGCAAGAAAAGACATCAACATCAGGCCATCTGAGGGTGAGAAATATAAACTGAGCTCATGCTGAGTCTACTACTACAGCATTGGCAACCCACGAGTCCTTACCTCTGCAGATTGGCCGATCGTCACTCCAGCCCACATAGCTGTCAGTCACTCTGAGGCACGTAATGCTCTTTGAGCCCTGCAGTTCGTATCCCTCGTCGCAGGAGAAATGCACCGTGGCTCCTCGCCTACAGATGATTTACACATAGAGAAAAAAACATCAGCGTTTACTGCATTTACAGCTGAAATCACCGCGTGGCAGCGGGAGGGCACATGAGGTCAAGAGAAGTGTGATTAAAATTTATCAACGTGGGTGTTTTTTAAGACTTCCAGACTTTGATTTCCAAAAGTTCTGCAGTGTGGATGACAAATGTAACCTATTTGTCTGAGTTACATAAAAGCGACCGATAAAGACAACAGCCCTGACAGGAATGAAACTCTATAATCCCGCCGGTAATATCAGTGTTCCACAGAGACAGCCTATCATTGTGCAGTGGCTTAAGTGCAAGATATTTGTTTTCTCTATCTTGTTTAGGAGCAGCAGCTTTATAGGGCATGACATTGGGTAATATGCTGTACGCAACAGCAGATCTCCAGATGCAGTCAGTGATTTTGTCACAGGTTGCAAACTTAGAAATGCTGTCTGAGCTCACTGTTGATTTAAAACACAGCTGTGATCAAGTTTTATGTTATCAGTAGTGAATGGTGAGGTCGTTTCTGTCACTGCTCTTCACTCCTGGTTATTGACTGCACCTTACAGTTTTTCAACATATTGCTTTATCTGTTGGTACATATTTTTGTATTTAACTAGTCTGTTCTGTTTCTGAACAATTATTTATTCATTGGCCCTTTTTTTTTACGGTGGCCCGAAGGTGTCAGCTGATTTGCAAAAGCAACAACACGAATGCAAAAGCTACAACACAATGGAAGTACAGCCACAACAGAAGTTAAGAGGGTCGTTATCCTAATGGACACAGAAAAGTTGTGAAAGTAATTTTTTCATTTATTTTTTTATTTTTTTTTACCTTTAGCTATGATAAACGTAGCTGGAATGCTAAAGATTTTGATTCACAAAGCGAAATATAATATGACATATTTTTTCAGTAAACAAAGACATATAAGTACCATGAAGGATATCACAACACACCTACGAAGCTATATTTATCATAAATGAATTCAAAAAACATCATTTACTTACTTTTATGACTTTTCTGTGTCTGTTGGATAACTAAATTCTTTTAACTTAAATTGTGGCAGTTGTGGCTTTTGTAAATTGTCTGACACCCACCAGCCACAGTACCTTTTTTTTATTATTTTAACATGTATGTTTTTTTTTTCCCCCTTTGTATCACATCTTGAGGAAGATGCAACAGAGTTACTTTCTGCTGTGTATCCGTTTGATGAAAAGTTTGACGTAGTATACAATTGTTCAAAACTTGAATCTGGAATACACCTTTTTGAATGAAGTTGAATTTAATATAAGACAGCAATGTTAAAATATGGCACTTTGGCACTGTGGCATCAAATTATGAGTGATCTGACTGTTCTCTACACTGCAGCAGCTTTTATGAGTTAAAAAACAAATTTCCATGAATTCCTCCAATAATTCATCCTTAATTTAAATCAGAAAATCAGGAGGAAAAAAAAAACTTGACAGCTGGCAGTTAAAAGCCAGGGTCCTCTATTGCCACTTGTACACATAAATCCTGTCAGGGCAGTTGGATCCAAAAACTGGTTTGTGTCAGAGCAGAGGTAACACAAAAACATGAAGCTGATTAATGCAATTACCTCAAAGAGGTGCAGAAAATAAACAATCATAACATTATTTGACTGATAAAACACTGCAACCATGAAAATCAAAGAATTCAAGTCAGAACACCCTGGTGATGTAGCCTAATGGGATCATCTCCTGTCTCCATTGAAAAGGAAGATTGGAGAACTCTTAGCGCAATATTTTCAAACTAAACTCAGACTTTTTCAATTTATGTCAATCTTCATGTTCCTTTTCAGGAAACTTTCATCTTTCCAGGCACAGTAGAAGCTTCATTAAGTGTCCCCGGAGAAATTATTTTTCAGCTCTCACCTGAATTCTGAGCCTTTTCTTTTCCCTCTATCCGGGATTCCCGGATCTGGACACATGTCACGTCCCTGTGCGACACCCATCTGAGACACTGAAGGAAAAGAAAAACAGAAAGGGGAGACAGAAAACATAGTTGAACAAAAGGCTGCCCAAACAAAAGGGTTTGATCTGAAAATATCAAACAGGTTGAATGAACCGGAACTTACCCGAAAAATAACCTGTGTTGCCAGTTTTGCCCAACACTAACTATTTTTGTGAATGAGCCCATTTAAAAAGGCTATTTTTGGTTTTATTTATGACCAGTTTGAAAACTTGATTAGCTGATTACAAGGTTTCAAAACTCAATACTGTGTTCGTCTGGCATTCACCTTGACAGTTAGCCTGCTTAGCTTTTTCTGCCATGTTCATCTCATTTTAAGTGTTGCTGTCTTCACTCATGTCAAGAGGTGCAAAACTGTCAAAGGTGCAGAGCCAGAAAGGGTCAAAACATTTGGCTAGAGGAGACTGTTTGACCGAGGGGGAGGGTCAAAGGTCTGCAGGGGCAAAGTAACACCTGCTCATTGGCCAGGTTCCCGGTTTAAAGCTAATCTGTAAAAATGAATGAATGTCTATGAAAGAAGGTTACCTGGTATGGAGGAAATAAAAAGAGAGACACATGCCACAACATAAGAGATATAAGTGATCAAGTCAAATATTTGAACATGTGTTCCTCTCTTTACATCAGGGGTCACTGGTCGTTAAATTACTGGAATACTTAAGTGCAAATTGGAAGAAGGTTGAGTGGAATTACATGTATTAGAGCAATGCAAATGACAGAAAGAGGAGAGACAGATGGAGTGAAGGTAGGAGGTAAAGTGTGAGGCAGAAGTGGATAAAATGAAAAGAGGATGGCCTCGAGGCAGGATTATCGTTAATGCACTTCTTTTCTTTTGTTCGACACGTTCTTAAACCCCTTCACAGCCATCTCTTTATGTCACTTCAGTCAGGTGACTAAGAGGTGTCCAGCTGTTACTGTTACAGATGTTTGCATTAAACTAAAAAGCATCACTTATGGAGAATTTCAGCCAGAAGGTGAAAGAGAACAAGAGCAAGAAAGACAGGCCAATAAGAAAGAAGAGCAATTACTGCCCTTCATTTGCAACTAGAACTGTAGCTCCCGTCCAGACTGTTTGTCCTCTCAGCCTGAGTCTCTAACAGTTGAACTTGTTGTCTGGCCAAAAAGTGGAGAGCAGTAATTCTGAATGACTTTGAACAGGAAATGTGAGTAGAAGGAGACATCTTCTAGAGATAGAAGTACAAGATGAGAGAAGTATTTCAGACTCCGCTCTTACTTCATCAGAGCTCTTTCTTTCTTTTATACTTTCAGGCACTTGTTGAGTCATTTTGTGTAATTAAACTGAAAGTTCATTCCTGGCTGCAGCTATACATGCCACTTGTCTTTAACCAGAATACTTAACACTACTGTGGACTTGTGCACCGTGAGCCCAAGTACTGGTGGTGCCAAACAGAGATGTGAGTTTCAAACTGCGTGATTAGACACGACCATCGACTGTATATAGAGTGGACACCGTGGCTCCGCCATTTATAATTGTACGGTTTTGAAGCCAGTTTGGAGCCAGAGTCTGAGCAGTAGAGACGATGAGGGATTATGGGAGGATCTAAGTGATGCTGGGTGACATAAATGATAATGATTTTTTTTTTCTTTCGAGAGTCTAATCACTTCTTGACTCTACCTCCGTACATATTTTACAGTCCACGAAAAAAATACACAAGAACAGCAGCTATCAATCATCATTTAACATCATGTAAAGCCTCGTTTTTAACCTTGTAGAACTAATGAAAACAAAACTTTCCTGAAAAAAGAGGACTCGAATACAAGGCAACCAAATAATTTCTTCAAATCACCACAACAATTGGGCATAAGAAACATTTCTATGAGGAGTATCAATTTTTTAAAGTTTGACCACACCTCATCTGGAATGACTGGAGAGCTGGATTTTTAACCTATACTGCAGCCAGCCACCAGAGGGAGCAGTTTTTGAGCCGAGCATGCGGACGTCCATTTGTTTTTACAGTCTATGGACATGACCCACCTTTGTGATAACACATATCCTTATTTGGCACTGTAAGTATCATGTACTCATTAAATAAGACCTTTTCTTTGTGAAAATGATGTGAAGCTTTGTCACTTACACACTGATATCTTGTGGTGGTTGTCTTTGCTGGGCAACATCTTCACACCCCGTGACTTCAGTTCTGTCATCTTCTTCACTGTAGAGGAAAATGAAGCAAAAGAACCTGTAAGATGAGGGCAAGTGCAATAATGACACCCACACAATACAGTATGCAGCATACACTGTGCCATACACCATTACCCACTCCCACTCCAGCAGTTATGACAAAGCAATTAAATCATAATAAGACTTAAAGCTGTTAACACAGAAAAGTTAGGAATTGACTAAACTTCTGCTGACAATAAAACCATTTCAAAGAAACTAAAACATTGAGACTTTTACTTTTAGCCCATAAAAGTGATTTATTTGGCTTCTATAGAAGTCGAGAGCAGTACAATTTATAACTTTTTTTTGTAATCCTTTGGATAGAAGGTGTCAGGAAATAACATTAGTATTAGATAATTGGGATTTGAAGGCAGAGTATATAAAGAGCTAAATCACTTATTTATATACAAGGAGGAAAAAAGAGGATTAAATTATTGAGTTTTGTGATAATTGCAGAGAAAACAAAAAACAAAGTAATCATGGGAAAGTAAGAGGCTCATCTAAATGCATATTTATTCACCAAATTCAAAAAACACCATCAGCATTGTTGGTGCACCCCTTCACACTCATTCGATTTAATTACTTTGACGCTTTCCAACAATGGAGTCTTATTTGTTGCTGCATAAAGGTTTATTTTTATACTTTGCTCAGTTTTCACTGCATCAAACCTCAATCTGAGTCAGGAGTCAGAAAGTCTGCTTTTAATGTTTCAGAAAGAGAAGTCAGGATAAAGAGCACCGTAAATGTGACCTGATTAAAACAAGGGGAGAAAGACCTTATCGTGTTTCCAAAAGAAGGACCATTTAGCATATAAAGGTGCTACTTCCTGTGTCATGTCAAACTAACCAAACTAAGGGAGAACTTTAACCAGTTAAACAGTTAAACATCACTTTATTGCTTCTCTTTGGACTTAGTCTGGGACTCAGTTTCTAGATGACCAGTTTCTCTCTCTCATGTTTCACTGCACAGCCTTTCTCAGAGCTGATCCCAGGGCTCAAAGACTCATGGGATGAGAAATAACTGAGCTTGTGAGACAGCACTTTTGAGCGTGTCTGTACAAACCTGTGTTCGTGCAAAATAATGTGGGTTCTTTTTTTTCCCCTTCTGAAAAAATCTGATGTCAAAAACAGACACAGTTTCACGTTTTGTCTGTACAGTCTGTAAACTTACACTGGCTAAATATTGAAATAAGGTGTTACGTGCATTTCTCACTGTCTCTCGTGTCTCCCTCAATCTGCCTGCTGCACACCTGAGTGTGGATAAAAGCAGGGGATTCAGAGAGAGACAGAGAGGGCTCCAGCTTCCTCTCTGTCTCACAAACACAGCAGCAAATGATGAGGAGTGCAGGTTTGCTATTTCCCAGCAGACTTTAGATTCTGAAGTTTGATTTTGGTTTGGTTTAAAGTTAGCTCAGGGAGTCATTTCTGTTTCTTTGGGCCAAGGGGGTGGGGGCTGGGGTCATTCCTTTAAATGAAGCTCATGTTTCAACTTTTTATTTTGTATGGTGTCCTTTCTTATATGTTGCTGTCTCTGCTTAGGAATATTGGTTTTATTTGGTATAGGCAGTAAAATAAGGCAAAATGTCATTTTAATACAAAATATTTCTTAAAATGAAGAGGTTTTTCCAACCAAACCAGCATTCTATGGGGTTTGTTTACTTTTGTAAACCTCTTTCTGCCCCCCAGGACTTAACTTTGTATGATTTATGATCGGGCCTTAGCTTAGCCACTCCTCACTTGTGGAATACCCTCCCTGAGCACCTAAGGGCTCCACAAGCAACAAAATATTTCAAGAAAGGCTTGAAAGCATTTAACCTGTTTGAAATCTTGTTTTGTTTTTAATCTAGCTTTACTGTCCACTTTGTGATCATTTTGATGCAAAGTGCTTTACAAATGAAATGTATTATTATCATTATTTTTATTATTATTATTATTATTATTATTATTATTATTATTATTATTATTATTATTATTATTATTATTATTATTATTATTATAAGGAGTAGTAGTAGTAGTAGTAGTAGTAGTAGTAGTAGTAGTAGTAGTAGTATTTTTATTATATACCACCATTTTCCCTAAACTCATGATTAGGACCTAATGGGAGAGGAAAATGGTCAAACAGTTGCTTGCTTGTCACGCTGCCACAGTACTAGAATACCTCTCTGGTATGTTGGTTGCATCAGTGAAAACTAAAGAAGTCCACACATCCTGATTTTAAATGATGACTATATTCAAAAAGCATCATCAAATATTGTAGTAATCCACGAATGCACAAATGCAAATGATGTCCAATGGTGTTAGTTCACCAGGCTGTTCCTTCTCTTTCATGGAGTTGACACCATATTGTTTATTCCCCTGGTCAGATTTGGCTTGTAGGTTAAATGGTATAGATAAATTAGAGTCTCATAGAGATCCCTCAGACGCCATTCCCTCAGAGCGAGAACAGACTTCTCAAAAGTCATGCAAAGTGCCTCTCAGATTGACATGTGTGACATGATTCTCAGAAAATCCATGAAGAAAGCACATTTACTCCCCCAAGAGGGTGGCAGTTCATCCTTTCGGTAGAGAGAATGTGTTTTATTTCAAATCTGTCAGATTTATTTTATTTCTTCTACTCAAGTTGGAATTACTTTCTGATTTTAGCACTTGGCAACAGTTCAGTGGGTCACAAAAAAATGGAGATTTGTCTCTGGAGGCAACACAACACTGAAATGAAATATTCTTGGGATCTGGCTGTTAAGCGCTGATCCTTTTATGCAGACTAAAAACTGACAGACAGCAATTTGACCTGATGGTAAAACCTCAGTAAAGGTTCTTTTAAATATCAAATATTGTATCTTTAATACCTTGGTACTGAGCGCTGAAACCTCTCAACTTGTGGTTACCATCTGAGGTGAAGTGCAGCCGCAGCCAGTTCTTGCTGCTGATGATGGGTGAGGGGAGGTTTGGACCAGTGAACCTGCAGACAGAGACAGAGAAGAGTGCAAACCTCAGTGATATTAATACATCTTTTAATAAAATTCAAAGTTAGAGACTCAGTATGTACCAATTTCAACAGAAGCTTCAGTCTAAGGTTTGTGGGGCTTCTTTAGTGAATGAGCTTAGTAAAAGTTTAGTCTACACAGCATCATTGAATGTAACAGGGTGAGCTCTATATGATGCCCCAAGGACTGAATCTCCAGAATTGATGCACACATCATCAGCACATCAGTTATATACATCTGATAAAGTATTGGTGTTCTCAGTCATCTTTCGTTCACTGTATCAATTTCCAGCAGGAGAGGTTTGAGCTTCATTGTGCTTGAGCCTCACACCATAAAGCAATTATCCAATCCATCAGATTTCCAATAAAGTCAGGGCCAATAGCTGATAATATATCACGAAGGCTGGCTGAACCTGCCAGTCTCCCAGCTGATTGTCTTGTTTGTTTATGGTAATTGCTCTAGGTTTCAAAATTAATGTAGCCAGGACTGTGAGATGTTAAAATGTTTCACCTTTAAGATCTATTAAAGGTAAGGTCTGGTGCTCAAGGGGAACTTTAATGTTAATGATTCTTAACCAAACTGTGACCTAATAAAAAATGAGAGTCGGAAAGAGCAGCAATGGCATTTGGAAAAAAGGACACACCATTTATTGCTTTGAAAAAGCAAAGGTGAATTATACTTCACAAACACTTATAGCACCTCCTGATCTGTATGCTAATGAGGACTGTTGCTTACTTCGCACTTCTGCAGTTGTTAAAGCCAAAGTCATTTGGGGACGCATTAAGTTTTATCTTGAGACACAATAAAACAAGTGCACACCTGCCACCATTCACACACACGTTAAGCTAATATTTGCATGAATTTCAATTCCCCACCTGCAAATTAATTCTTTCACCTATGCCCACCTCATCTCTTATACCCACATATCTGCTGCACTCTATAGAATACATATATACTGAGTTATATACTCACCTATCTGTTAACAAAACGTAATAAATGGGAAAAACAAGTAGAACTTAAGTCATTGAGTATAATTGAAAGAATCTGGAAAAAAAACAATGTACGCTGCACACTTATAACTAGTCCCTGACAGGAAAAACCTTCATGTGTTCATGTCGGTGAGAGGAGAATACAGCTCCATTCCTAGCAGGCAGGAGTGTTGAGAGTCTTGGGGGTGAGAGATACATGACTGACCAAACTGCTGAGATCTCTCAGGATCATTTGAAACATGTAGTTGTCTAAATGTATCATTGTGCTATTGTTTTCTTTGAAATGGTGTTCTGTCCATAGTGCAGAAGCAATTGCACCATGTGGCAAAAAATGTATGGCAAAGAGCAGACATCCCCAATGAGACAAACAAACAATAGTAATAATAAATATGTATACAAATGAATGGGATTTATTTCAGTCACACTGCAAACAAACAGCAGAAAAAGTGAGCAGAGAGGAGAAAAGGGCATGCCCCTGTTAAAACGTATTGTTTCCTCTCCCTCTTAAGGCTGCTTTAACTTGGTAGCTGCTGTGGCTGCCATCCTCCCACTTTTAAGTCAGTAGTGCTTTGACCTTCACTCCTGGTCAACAGATTTCCACTAAATACAGCCTTTCTAATCAAAACAAATGTGTTCAAGCCCTAAAAGGTCAGAGGTTAAGCATATTTCTAAACCAAGCGGAGGAGCTTCTTTAAGACGCTGTCAGAGGCCATAATGAAAGGGTCAGTATTTCAAGAGTGTGAAGGCGAGTGACTGGAAAGGTCAAGGCTGTGGGAGTTTTGCTACTTCTGTTAATTGAAAATCATCTTCCTTTTTCAAGCACTAAGCGATTCTGACCTCAGGGAACCGTACCTAAATTTAGCTATTTCTGATTGTAAACAAACAAAACAAACAAACAAAAATCACAAGTTCTTATGTTTACTTAGGGATACTATTTATTTTTTAACAATGGGAAAAATTGTTGTTCTTTATCCACTTTAACCCAACAACCCCTGACCTATAGGTTTTAGTATCTTATACCGCAAATAAATAGATAAATGAATAAATAAATAGATCTGATTCTAAATTGACAAAAATTGTGACATGTCTGTTTTTTGTGTGTCAGCCTGTGATTGACTGGCAATCAGCTGGGTGTACCCAACCTCAAGTGGGATAGGCTCCAGCCACCCAAAACCCCACAGAATAAGTGGAAGAAAATGAATGAATAAAGAATGAATGAATCCATCAATCAATCAATAAATAAATAAATAAATAAATGAAGGCTAAGCAAAAAAGTGGTGTTTTTGTTTAATTTTGTGTCACTAAAAAAGGAAAAAAAAATAATAATAAAAAAAATAAAACTCACCCAACATTTATATTCTTGTTTTGATTTTTAGAGTTATGAAAGGAATTATGGGTACTCTTAAGAAAAAAAAAATCAACTGAAACTGAAGCTTTTAAAATCTTGCACTTTACTTGGATTAAAAATCTAATTGTTTCTCTGCTCTCATCAATCCATCCTTTGTTTCCTTTCCCTCAAACTAACATTAACATGGATCTTATCTTTTCAAAACATGTGATACCAAGACAGGATCCAAAATATCAATACTTTTTGGCAGCCTTTGGCCCTTTTCAACTAAATGAGGGGCACTTTAATCAGTATTCTACATCAGTGTATGGACATTGGCATGAATGAGCTGTGTGTAGCTGATTTAATAAAAGATTGTATGCTTCATCTGTTGTCCTCAAGGAGGCTACACCGGATAATGAAAATATGGCAGAAAAGTGAAGCCATGTGAAAGAGTTGTGTGTCTATGGTTCACAGCAGTGAGGGCAGGATCTTTAAACTGGCTCTAGGTAAGCTACATAACAAAAGGAGTCTGAAAACCTTTCCAATACACTACAGTGTTGTGATCCTCTGTCGTGGAGTCTGCACACACCAAACAGTGTTGAGATTTCAATGCTAACCACTCTGTTTGGGTCTCTTGAGTTCCTCTTCTTTCACCACAGGGACAAATTAAAACTCCCCTTTGGATTAGAGGGCAATTTGAGCTGGAATCAACTTCCACGAGCACACGACAAACAAACTACACACTGACTTAAGATTCTGATGAACGGCAGCAAAGGCAGAGGATAAGGAACTGATGAGTATGCCACTAAGGATTAGGCGGTTTTCAAACACTGGACGACATGTGTATTTCAGACCAGCTGAGATACCAAGTTGACCTGAAGTCGCCTCTTCCTTCCTCCTTGTCTGTGTACACCTCCATTCTTGCTGAGAAACATTAAAGTTTCAGGATGAAAGTGACCGTGGGGAGCAACAGAAAAAGTCCTGAGCTGGCTGCTGGAGGTCTCCTGAAGGGTGTTGAGGCTGGTTCCTTTTTCACCTCACCCTTTCTCGTTGTCCCTTCTCTCCCCCTCGTGCTCTCTGTCAGGCCGACCATATTAGATTTTATGCGGAATTGTCTTGAGAGTGCAGTGTTAAATCAGTTTCCATTTCCAGGCCCCAAAGCTCCCCTCAGTCTGAGTCAGACTTTTGATGATTGTCCAAGAAATGTATTTTGGGTGAGCCAAGGTGATAGAGGCAGCCAGTGGTGATCTTGACTGAGGGGGGACTGAGCTGTGAACTGCACAGACACACAGAGAGTTTTTGCAAAGCGCTAATGCAGATTTTTTTCTCTTCCCATTTTCAATGAATGTTATCAACTTTGAAAAAAGGGAAAAAGATCTGAAGCAGTTTTCCATTACACAACGGCTATGTGGGTATCAGAAGTTGGATTTGCAAATCCCTGTTGCTTAGGCTCATCTTTTCACTGTCAGATTATGATTGAGGGTTTTAGGAATACACAACCAGTCAAAAATCCATTTACGTAACACCAGCACTAAGACATTTTCCATAACGATGTGCTGTGACTCATTAAATCGTAAATGCCGTTCAGGATTTTGAACAAAGGTCTTCATCCTCAGGTAATTCAGCAACCCTTCCTACCAGAGTGTTTCTTCTCCTTTTTATTCATCGTTTCATGTCATCTCCTTTTGTTCGAGGGGCAAGGTGCCAAATTACTGAGCGCATAATCAGTAATGGGCGTGGTTAAGGTGTCAGAGGTGTCTAGCTCCGAATAGGATCAAAGACTTTAAATCACAGCTTAGCGCATGAATTTATTGAGGAAAGCATCTGATGTCCGTATGTGTGTTCATGTGGGGGTGTTTGTGTGCATGCAGTGGAGAAAGAGGGCCAATTCCTGATGGTGAACGTTCCAGTTAATTGCAGTCACTCTGGCAGATCAATCAGAGGTCTACTCAGTATGCAGGTCCCGGTTCGTACAGCAGACCAGAGGTCACAGTGACTTTAAAGCCAAAACTTTCAGCATGTTAATGAGGCTCAGTGAGTTATAGCCCAGGCCGCTTCATCCAGATGTACATCCAGACACCCACACATCATCAGCAAACGCTCACAAGTACAAACACACACGTTTTTCAGACCTCTCTCTGTTTCAAACACACACACATAAATCCACACACACATACATGCCACATCCTTTTAAGGGAAACTAATCAGTGTAGAAGACCTGTAAGCCCAGGGAGGTGGTATTAAAGAGCTGGCTGTGGAGCTGTGACCTTCAGATGTAACTGAGACCAGACACACACCAGGGGTTTAAATAAACCACCAGAGCCCACTGCTCCAAACAAAAACAAAGAAATCACAACACTGTACTCTTATTTCTTCAAACGACCACTGACACAGTAAAAAGTCACCACTCTATCAGTTAAGACCAGAGTACTAAGGAAGGTCCTTGGGTAGTTGAGCCTCCTGGACAAAAGCTCTGAGTGCAAAAAAACAAGGAGCAGCCGAGGAGGTTAAAACCCGTAGACCCATCAGAACCAACATGCACACTTTCCCCTTCAGACTCCCATGTCGAACAGAACCAAAATGTCTGTTCTTTTTCCTCTCTCAAGCCACATGTATTATTCATGGACAGACCTCTGGCCCCATCAGAAAGCCTTGTTAAGTCTTCAGAGATTCTTTTCTTACTCTTCCCACAACTCATTTTCTGTCTTCACAGAACACACAAAATGGACACTCATTGAAAGGAATTTCCTTGTGGAAGGAACAATGTCAGGCCTGTGTCTTGACTCATTTTCCTTCATTAATTACAACTATTTGAATATAAATAATTGTTTTTAAATTATCTGATCATCTTGTGAAGCTTTCTGCATTTTCAATTTTGTGACTTTTTATGAACAGTGCAAGTTTGTCAGATTTAAAACAAAAACTTTGATCTCCATAGGCACAACTTTCAAATAACCTTGATATGACCTGGCTACTTATGATCAATAGTGAAACATATTTCCTCACCAACTATTTTTCAAAGACGAGGACATCTAAGAGTGGCTTTGCTATGATTGAGAATATCCTGCTCAAATTCTAATACTGATGCAAATTAAAACTAAGCATATTGGCTTCTCTACCATGCTGTTTCATTTCCTTCACCAAAGAGAAATTTATAGTAGTCCCACATGCACACGTCTCTGGCTGGAAATTTGTGAGTGGGTTTCTTTCACAAGGACAAAATATTCACTTCCACCGATGTGTCATGTCTGTCAGAGACGTCAGTACAGTTTAGGTCATGGCAAAAATCTGTCAAATTAACTGTTGGAGCAGCGTGAAGAGAGGGACTGTCAGGGGAGAACAGGGTGAAGTTAGGTCACCGACAGTGCTGGACTGGAGTGATGAGTATAACTGTCAATTTTTAAAACTGACTTAGATTACAGTTATAAAACTCTTATGAAAGTTCTAACACTAAATTAAAAGTCCTTAGGCGTGATCAGTACAGACCTAAACCAGAGAAATGATGTTCTTTAGTCATAACGTAGACGGACTCTGCATTAACCAACAGCATGATATGTTGCCTGTGACTCTGTTATAGGGGTGGGCGGTAAACCCGTTTCATCACTGTCACCGGTATTATATGTTGTCACGAAATGAATTTCGGTAAGGCTTACACATAATTTAGTCCAAGTAGTGGTTAATTTATGTGGGAGATTTATATCTCCTGAAATGAGAGGACACTTTTCTGCCACAGCCATTCTGAAAATACACCTTTAAGGCCAGTAGCACTGCGCCAGTGACATGACGAAGTAAACATTTACTGGCATACAGACAGTATAACAGCTGGTGTGCATGACAACTGCTACCCTGTTTTGGACACAGGCTGTACATCACTTTAGGTAGTGTCTATGGTCAAACCTCAAAACCCGATACAAACCATTTTTAACAAAAGTAGTGATATAGAAATAAACATTTTGAAGCAAACTCAAACCGTAGTTTGCAGACTATGAGCCACTACATTTTACACACGCTTTGAACCCTGCGGCTTAAACAACAGTGTGGCTAAATCACAGATTTTTATGGTCTAAGTAGTTTCATAGCCTTGTAGCATTAAAAACAATCAATTTCATGAATATTTTTGTTATCAATAAAATACGTGCCAACGAAAAATATGAGTTTTGGCGAGCATTGATGGAGTTGAGGTATGAATAGCCAGCCTGCTCCGGTGCAACTGGACGAAGTGTCCGCTGTCACATCAGCAGCAGGTGTTTCTGCTGATAGGAAATATACAAGAAGTGTTGTGCTAGTTTTCTATAAGTTTGTTTTCACTTTTTTTGACCAATAAACATGTCGCTACAACATGCCTTCGATAGACTCTTGTTCTGAGGATGAAGCCTGAGGGCTGTCCAGCGCCACATCATGTTGTTCTGCTGGGACAGGTTGTTGCTTTTACTCAATGTGAGTGTTGATAATAAATATCTTAAAACAGCATTAAATGATTCCGGAATCCAACCTTGGATTGATAAAGCTGTAGACCGAGCAACAACCTCAAAAGTCTCTGAGTCCAAACTGTCGCCTTCTGTTTTTCAGTCAAAATCACTGCCATTGATCTGTCAGTATTTCTGTGTCTATCTGTTTGTTGTCCGAAAAAACACGATAGCGGCGGAAAAAACACGTCAGGATATTTTGTGTCTTTTTTTCTGGAAGTATTCTTTATTCTTCAGACCCAGTTTGCTCACCAGTGTAGTGCACTCCAAGCTTGAAATGGGACAAGTTTCTCTTCCAAACACACATTGTGGTCAAAAACCTTTTTCCTATCACAGAAGTGGACATTTTTCCACCTGCTAGGTAGGTGTGTTGAAAAGACTTCACTTTTTTACATGTTGGAAAACCGTAATATAATACAGTTATCGCAATATGAAGGAAAAACACTGTGATATAAATTTTGGGCCATATTGCCCACCCCTACTCTGTTACACTACCTGGTTGAAACACAGTATAACAAAAGTCATTCACCAAACTGAATTTTCAGTGAACACATAAAACAACCTTATATGCTTCTTGCACCATGCTCTTTCCACTTCTTAAACAGTGACAAGGACTTTAAAAGACATTTTCCAATGCCAGCAAGAAGGCAAACAGACAAGGAGACACAATGAGCCAGAAGCATAAACTCAAGCAGCTCAATTCATGGAAGTAAAGAATTTAGCGCCACTTGTTCCGCAATTGATTCCAGCCTCAGTGTGATTTATTACTTCTGTTCAAAAAGTCAAGGTGGATGTAGGCAAAGTCACACAGACTGAATTGCTCCCGAAAAGACTGAGGGACAATGCTGATGAGGAAACTATACAGAGCCTAATGGCAGAGATTACTGAATGTTTGCCTTCAACAAAATGACCCACACAGGCACAAATTACTTGTTTGACTAAGATGAAGCAAACGACAAATACAGACATTACCAGACTGGTGCTATTTTCTCCATTTCTTCCCTTCTGTTTAATTCCTGTCAAATCATCCTGATAAGACGCTTCAACATCTTCACCAAGGACAGCTGCTAAAGACACACTCATACACACACTTAGCCCAAACAACACAAAAATACACACCATCAATCACGTCACACCTTAAAACTATGCGTGCACTTCTCAATGGGTGTAATCGTCTGCAGGCAGTATTGGATCTGCAGTTAACGGGAGAAAAACAAATGAGTTTCCAAGGTCACTCTTAAAAGCGGCAGTGATAATTGAGGCCTCTCTGTAGATCCATTAACACAACAGTAAACAAGTGCCAATAATATCCTAAGGCCGATTACGGGACAACAACCTCCTCTTCCACAGGCAGCTAGAGGAGATATGGACGGACGGTAAGGGTTGAGACACGGGGACCATTACGGTGTGATGGAGAAGGACAGTCAGACAAGAAAAGCATTAATAAATATAATTATTTAAGTTTTGTAGGAGGGTTGTGGCTATATGCCCATGAAATCATCCCTTTTAATGTCAAGTATGGTGCTTTTAAGAGCAGGGACTTTACCCAGCTAGAAATCTTATAGTACTCTGTGTGTTCTGACAACAGAAACCAGGGTTTTAAATGTTCTTCAAGTTTTGCATGACCTACCTCTTAAAAAGTCCCTACTCAAGGGAGAAGTCCTTACAAAAGTTCCTGGAACTTTGGAGGGCAGACCTTGTAATGCCAAAACCCTCTGACTAGAAAACTTGTCACTTTTTTTCTGACACTGTCTACTCTAACAATTCACGCAACTGTGACTCCCCAGATTTCAAAACTCCTTACCAATCATCTTCCATTAGCAACAGCCCAAAAGTGTCTGTCAGCTCCTGATGTTTCAGTGTAAAGAGCGACTCTCTAAACTGGTGACTTTCAGCTAACCATGGTTACAACAATTGTTAAAACACACAATGAAACACACAATGCGTCCTTTTCAGTGGCGGCTGCTGGTCAGTCAATAAGAGGAAGCTTATTTTTTACCGACCTACATCATAAATTTGTTTATTTATTTAAACGTAAATTCTACCCTCCGTGCCAGCTTGCTAGCAGCTGGTGCTGCTACGATAGACTACAACAGGCTGTAAGTGTGAGTGACAGGGGGAGACGCTCCGCAGCTGTAGCTGTAGCTGCTTATTGGTGAAAAGAGAGAGAATCTTCAAACACAAAACTCGTCGTTTTTCAGAAAGGTAAACTCGCTAGGGATCGATAAAGCCTCTGGATCAGTCCAGAACAACTGACTGTAAAACTCAGAAGATGCTCTGGTGGAGGGTTATACTTCAAGATCACTGACTGGCTCATTTCACTGTCAATCAAAAAGGGATTCGACCTCAGACAGATCATCCAATAATCATGCAGAAGCCCAGTGTCCAGGCCAGCCCACTGCCTCATAGACCCCCAGAGACGCTGAGCGTCCGAGGGCGGGACAAAGCCCAGCGTTTATCCAATGACAGCCCAGCTTCCATAGTGGAACAACCCACTCTACGCTTCCCTGCTGAAGTCTAAGACGCCCAGCGTCCGACTGTGTTAAAGCACTGAGACACTGTGGGGATGAATGAGAAGGAGGTGGAGCCAGTTACCTGTGATAGGTAGCTGATTCTGAACAAAAGATGAAGGAATTCTAGCGCATATTTTGTCAATGAAATGTACACACAGCAGAACATATCACCACTTTTTTGGGGAGGTTTTAGGGGAAGCTGAGCTTCTCTTGCAGTCTTAGAGCAATCGCTACCGGTCCTTTTTGTTTTTCTCTATTATTATGAATGAAAAATACAACATGTTCTAAGTACTTACTGATAGTCTGAAGCCATTTGTGAGAGATCCAGCTGAAAGCTGCTAATTAGTAGGGTTGCTCTTTCAACTGAAAGATCAGTGGATCCCTGCCATATCTCCCTCCAAGTGTAAATCAAAAAATCCATGAGCAATACAACAATTCACAGAAATTCAATCTATTCCATGCTATCAAGCCAACGAAAGACAAAAGTCTACAAGAACTATTTGGTAGTCCCTGTAACTAAAAGTTCCTGGAACCCCTGATCAAACAGAACCTGAGCTTTTCCCTCTCTTTAGTGAGCCATGCTGTGTCATTGTTTCGAAACAAATGGCTTTTGTAAAACATCAAAGAACTGGCAACAAGGACCACAAGGACAGATGCCAGTGATTGCAATACAAGCATCGCACTAAAGCTTCTGTTGAACTGCCCTGATGCCTCCATCAAAATGATCATTGATCTCACCACAAATTACTTTCAAATTCTGCCAATGCACAACAACAACCTGCGCTGTGAAAGAGTTTTCTTGTCTGACATTAAGTGCTTCTTCTCTCTTTTATTCCAATATGAAATCCATGACAATGGCACCTAAAAGACATAAACAGTTACTTAACCTAATCAAAAAGGGTGTAAGCTGCCATTATTGTTAGATAAAGCTTGTTGGTCAGCTCTTTCTGTTTTTTTTCTGTTTTTTTTCTTTTTATACATAAAGGTAAACCAATGCAACCCATACTCTCAGTCTGATGGATTCAGTTTAATCAGACAGGAGATGTGGTGGAATTCTCTTTATTAACCTGAGTTGATGCATTACCAAACATCTCAAATGTCCCTGAGAAACAACAGTGAACGTCTTTATATGTTAAATATTAGTAGGTATAAATAATCGCAGCTCTTTCCAGGAACATGAGTGAGATATGAACCATCAATAATATCAGAACTGTCAGCTCTGATAGAAGATGGACAACTATGCTTTCCAGCACATTCTCACTTTGCTTTCTTTCTCTCTCCCCCCGTGTGGTTTGTTTGCATGAGCTGTTGGTTTTCAGAGCGAGTCTGAGATGATGTAGTATGCGAGGAGACAGGTGAAACCATGCTAATGATATTGAACCTGGCAACGCTGTCAAATCCCCCAAACACAGCAGGCACAATGTGATCCCTTGATAGCACAGCATGCTGAAATAACTTCATTGTTATGTTAGGAGAGAGGCATCTGTTGGGTTTTTGCAAACACAAGTGGTGGTATTGAGTGGTGTTTGTGTGTAATTGTTAATACATGCACAGTATCCACATGGGTGAACATTTATTGACAGACTGGATATCAAAAGTCAGATGCTGGTTCATCTAATATACGAAGAATGCACACTACAATCACAGAAAATAGCCATGTGTTGTCTTCTTGATGGACACTTTTCACTGGGTTCAGCTATTTTAATGAATTGTTTGAGCCACAAAGTTATATTTTAAATTGTAGAATATTGCATAATTGTGATACTGTAGCTTTTATCATATGGGATCTTTGATTGACTCGACATGGTTTTAGGATATGCAATGCTCATGCATAAGTTTGATATTTTTGAGGTTTATGAGGCCCTTTAATGCATGCATGACTTAGGAGCCCATTAGTAACAGCAGCTTAATGGAATGCATAAAACTAAATGGCATAAACCTATGTTGCTATAGAACCTGCTCCTATGCACTTTTATGATGAAGGCACCAAATAGTGCTGCGTCAGTTTTCTTTTTAAAACAATAAGCCCCCAGGCTCCCACATTCATAGGAGTTGTGCGTGGTATAAAGATCGTCATAAATCGTTGAGCAGGATAATCAACTACAGATGAGAGAGCATACATTGAGTTGTCTTTGAAAGAGCCATACTGAAGGAATTTCAAGTGTTTCTTTTAATAAACCACTCTTTACTCAATCTGAGCGTTGCAGAGCTGTCAATTCTAATCTGCAGAGAATGGGTGTGAAAAAAATGACTGGCAGAGAGTTCATGATGGCAGACACTTTTGCCACCCCAAAGTGCCTTTGAAAAACAGGAAAGATAGAAAAAAAAGGAAAAACAAAAAACACCATGTCTATACTTGTGCATCACTTCTGTAATCAATGGCTGCCATCCACGCACTTTCTATTTCTCTAAATCACCCACTCCAATATTCAACCACTATTTTAGCCCTACCATCTCCTGCAATGCTTTGTCTTCCACTTTTGTTAGCTATCAACAATTTCTCACTCAATTCTAAAGGCACTATACTTTGACATCTTTTTAGATGGACTCTGAAGAGGCTGTTTGAACAGAAATAAATAAAAGTAAAAGTCTATTTTGTGCCAGCCTTAAAATATAGATAGCATAAAGCCGTCCTGCAGGTCTATTTTTTGTGCCGACGCCTATTCCAGGATCCCAGTGCTCCCTGTGCTCTATAGAGGTGGGTGGGGCTGAGCACATACAGCCTTGCAGATCAGGAGACGGGTTGCTTTGGGCTAGATAGAGAAAATTTATAGATAAGGTGTAACTGAATGGCAACAGCAATGATCGTGCCACATTTAAGACAACCAATTAGTTCCCCATTTCAAAAATTCAAAGGTCCCATATTCTGCTCCTTTTCTGCAGTTTAATATGGATCATTGATGTCTTCATGAAATGGTAGTAACATGTTTTGGTCCAAAAAGCCAATAAATCAAGCACAGCAGCATTGTTTCCAGGCTCTCATAGCCCCTCTGTTCAGAACGCTCTGATTTAGTGGGTGTGACCTTCATATGTAAATGAGCCATCGCTGATACCGCCCCGCTCTTCCACGTCACTGAGAGCGGCACCACGAGCTCCGAGTGCACAATGTTTAGAAAACAGCCAAGCTCGTTTACTGTAACATTACAGGCTAAAACAACAGGCTAACCACAGCTAAAGTTAGCATCCAGAAGCTAACACAGAGACAGAGGGGACACTGAGGAAAAGCTCTTACATCTGCTCCACAGCACACAGCATTTAAAATACTCACATTTCCAGGGTCCAAGGATTGTTGGTAATGCGCCTGGATTCAGGACCAGTCTATTCACTAGCCCTCTGTTGTACTGTCCAAAGTTGGAAAAGCAGTTGGCCATGAATTGACTAGCACACACATGCACAGTTTTACTGTGTGTAGCTGGCACATTTCCTTGATAAATGAACTCTGGCCACTTAGTCTTGTCTTCTTCCGAGATGGGAAGCTTGTGCATGGAACTATGTGGCTGTTTACAGCCAAAAACAAAGTAGTGATGGCAGTGATGGCTGCTGGAGCAGCGGCAGGGAGGAGAGTGGGCAGAGGGGGGGTTTAGGGGTATCTACCCTGTTGGAACAATCAGGTCAGACTTGCTCCTGATTGGTCAAAAAAGGGAATCGCTGACGTCGGCAAATCCCCAAAATCCAAACAGCTCGTTTTAGGTCAGGATT
This sequence comes from Halichoeres trimaculatus, assembly GCF_033239565.1. NCBI lineage: Eukaryota > Metazoa > Chordata > Actinopteri > Labriformes > Labridae > Halichoeres > Halichoeres trimaculatus. The sequence goes on from NW_027437192.1 coordinate 24,126,415, forward strand.
TTACATTAACAAGCACTACTAAGTACAGGTTTTGTAATTAAATATCACATTTTGTGGGCTGGGAGGAAAGCCAAAGACCCACAAATTTCACTAAAAGACTTAATAAAGTGATTTTTGCATAATATGGGACCTTTAAAGAGCAGGTCTATGATGCTGTCTTTGACATATCATTTACATGGCCAACATGACTCTACCATGAACGCACTTCACAAAATGGGTAAGAAAAACTTTCCACTGTCTTTGTATGAATTATGTACCAAAGTAAAAATCCCTCACAAATATTTGAGCTCACCTCCAGCTGTGCATTATGTAGTTTGCTGAGCTCAAAAGTCAACTATAATTATTAATCACTTTGGCTTTCATGTCAGCAGTATGTCCACAGCTTCTGAAGCCTAAGTTGCATCCAAGTACACATATTTTGTTTGTGAAAAACAAAACTACGAGGCTGACTGTGTGAACTTTCTGATTCGTTGTTTCCTGCATGAGAAAAAGAGACAATAGGCCACGCTGTGTGTGGACAGTGGATGAACCCTCATGGACATCTGGCCTTCCAGTTGCTCCTCTCTTTCATCTCATTCCCACTCCTCTCTCCAAGTCAGAAACCTCACTCCAAGCCTGACCACATATACTGTTTGGGAACATATGTAATAAGTTTTCTTTGTGATTATGAACCCTCTAAGAGAGCCTCCATAGACGTACAAAGTCTCGAAGAATTCTAAGTATGGAAATGTTGGGGGAAGATGGCTTCCTGGTGGGAGGAGAAGGAAGAGGGAAACAGGCAGGAGATGAGTGGTTTCCACAGTACAGAGAATGAGTCATCCAAGCACCAAGAGCTGCCAAAACTCTGCCACAACCTCGACTTTCAGCGCCTCTTTCTCATCGTCCTTCCTGCTGTCCACCCACAGTATTTTTTCCCAAGAGCCCCTTGTATTTGTTTTCTTTTAATTAGCTTGAGGGTCGCTGACAAAGCCTCTCTTTTGTGCATCCATTCAAAGATACTTCCAAAAGCATGAACTAAAAAGTACTGGATGCAGAAAGAATAGAGGAGGCCTTTATTCCACTGTTGTGCTCTCTGGTCCTTTGTCTGTTTTTTTTTTTCTTTTTTAGATTAGTGTTTGTTCTCTCTCTTTTGCCATCACTCTCTGTAATCCCTCCCTCTGTCTTACTCCACTGTGCTATGACTGCTTTTGGGACAATATACAATGCAAATGGATGCACCGTTCTGTATTAGCTGCTGTTTTCTTCTCATTCAAACACAAAAAGCAGAAGAGAAGAAAAACTGAAATTAGAAATGACAACGTAGGAAAAAGTGTGTCTGTGATGTTCCCAATTGCAAACAAAAGATTTTGGTAGAGAAGAAGACTTGTTTGAAGACAATTAGGTGATGGATGGAGATTGGGCAGACATGAGGACCAGCAGATAACGCCAGTTTGAAATCAAGAGGTCCGACTCTGATAGGATTAGTTACACTCTGGAAACTACAGAGGTGTACACACTGAACCATACGTCACCTGAGCAGATGTTTGTGCACATTTCATCAAATTTACCAACATAAACATGCTTACACTGATGCATGAAGAGGGTTATAAGCATGTCCAGATGGTCAGTTAAATGAAGCAATCAATATCTTGAACAATTTCAAACGCACAGTTTACACCTGCTCCCACAACACATCAGAGCTCGTGGATGTGTTCTCCATGCCAGTAGTTGGCGCTACTTGTTATGGTTTAATACCACGGCAAATGTGCATCAGGTCCTGTTCAGACTAGAGGTGGGATCAATCCAAATGTTGTTCATATCGATACCAATGTTGATATTGATATGAAATGATACCAGTGTAAAAAGATCGATACTCTAGTTTATTATTTCTCCTGCATGGACTGACTGCTGCAGTTTAATAAAAGTGGCGTCCTGACCAGTGTTGCCAACTTAGCGACTTTGTCGTTATTTTTAGCGACTTTCTGGACCCCCCAGCGAGAAAATTAGAGAAAAGCGACTAGCGACAAATCTAGCGACTTCTTTGGGTGGTCGGAGCCTCCAGCACCCCCCCTACCCCTCCTTTTCTGCCCTTGGTTTTATAATATAATCAAAGGAAAATATCACAGAAGCACTTTAAGGTCAGCAGTTTGGTGATACATCAAGCCTTAAATATTAAAAAAAGTATTGCTATCGTATCGTATCATATCAGTATAATAATGGTAACTTATCGGTATCGTATCCGTTTCGTATCCATATTATATCAGTATCAGCGATACTGGCCCTGTATTTACTTGTTATCTGATTGATACCAAAGTTCCCAGTACTGCCCACCTCGAGTTCAGACAACATGACTGAACCAGGGAGAGTTAACAGTTAACTTTTTTATTTTGCACTTCAGTTTATTTAAAAAAATACTGAAATCGGACAGCTGTTAGTTTTGTTTTGTTTTTAATATTCATTAAAAAATGGTAAACTCAGAGAGACTTGTTTGTGTTTTATTTTGGACTTAATGGCAGGATGACTGTACTGTCTTTGATCAAAATAATGTGTCACTGTGACTTTAAATTTAATATTTCAATGGACTAGTAGTATCCATACTTGGTATCGGTGAGTACTTAAGTGGGACTGCTCATACTGGTATTGGCCTGAAAAAAACTGGTATCAAACATTTCTTAACGGAATAGCAAACACGCCAGGAAGACAAAAGCCACAAGAGTGAACAAAGAAAAGGGTTATTGGGCTAAGTTTTCTTCGGTCACACTCCACAGAAGCAGGTATGGTCAGCAGAGCTGATAGAGCCTGATCTCTTTTTTCCATTAGCGTTTATTGGTTCTCCAGTCTGAAAGCATCCGAGGGAGATAACATGCTCACACTGTGTTTTATGGTCATATACTCATCCAGCTTTAAAGATGCTAATCTAATTCACGTGTTTCTGCTTTATTGTCTTTAACAGCCCTCGTGATGTTGGGAGCAGGAGATCATAGGTAAATATTGAAGTCATTAATCAAGTTAAGTGGGGAAATAGGGAGAACTGAAAACACCTTGAGATAGAAGAGACGGGAAAAGAAGGGGAAGAGCTATCTTTGATACGTCAACCATGACCGTGACCGATTTGTCGTAAAACCACCATCCAATTAAAAGAGGGCTCTCCATCTGCCTCTTCCTGAGTCAGCGGTGACCCTTCACCTCCGGCCCATCCCCCACACCTTCCCCATGACAGATCTATTACTTTTGCTTGCTGCAGGTGTGTGTTATAACACATTTAATGGGAAACAGCCACTGGGGGGCTGATTTTACATGGACAAAACAGAATACAGGGAAACTTAACAGCTCGTCTAACACAGTATAAATATTCAAGGAGAATCTATTTACACCTGGATACCATTACTTCTACAGGAAGCCATCAGATGGGATATAAGTATGTCATTTTTTCTGTATAACCAAATGAAAGATGACAAAGTTTTTCCTTCTTGTGTGAAACAATCATTAAATGTTGTAGTTCATTAAGATAACAAAGTGAGGCATTGCTGCTATCATTTCATGTGTTTACTGCCCTTGACTGGTAAGTATTGCTTCCAATGAGTTAACAGAAATTGCCTGCAAAGCATTCAGATACCAAACTTCTACAGTAGGTCACTTTGCTTCTCAGCAGTATTTTCTGGGACATGTTATTTGCTTGTTTACATTATCCATCTTTACCAGTCAAAAAAATGCCTTTGGCAACAAAATGAAAAATAAAAAAAAAATAGCAACTTCAGTTCAACTGAGGACAGTTTTGTCATTTCCAGCCTTGCAGTGATTTACAACTAAGAAATGGAGCAAAGTCAGCCTTAAATTTTGCTTTCTGCTGTCACTCCTTTTTCGGAGATAAATTGCCCACACTGAGATTAACACAGAACGCTTGACCACACATAAGATGCTTCACATTTAGGAGGGAAAGCTGAGAGAGAGATGAGTCAGGAATGCAAGGAGAAAAGAAAACTAAGTAACCAGTAATTGTAACAAATGTTTTTAAAGCGCACAAGAAAGAGATAATCCCCAAATTGAGCTTTTTCAATCAACCTGTGCTACAGGGAAATAAATCCTCCCTTGTGAGCAAAAGGATAATTTGGAAATCAATTCTTGATGCCCCTGACTGTAATTGATTCTGCTTAAAATAATTGCTTCCAGGTGACAAACAATGCACAAAAAAATAAACAGCTAGCTTTAGCTATCTTTAACCCTGGTTTCTCCTGTTTTAAACTTAAAAAAAAAAGAAAAAAAAAACTTTTTTTTCTAAATTTGGAACCCTGATGATAGTGTTGTACTAATGTTAATGATTTAATGAGTTCTGTGTGTATTTAATGCATTTTTCATGCTAAGTCCTTCATCTAAACTGAGCCAAGTTAAAAACCTAAAAGCTAGAAACCTAATGTGCTTTCTCCCCAATGTGAAGTTTGATCCTTTCATTGGATTTGTATACAGTCTGGGTCTAAGAAGGACACGACAGTCACAGCCTTATTCCCTTGTGAACAACTGTTAGATGAATGTCCCACGTCATCAGGCTGGGTGGCCAAAGACTAATACATAATAAATAAATAATGATTGAAAGCAGCCCCAGAGGTTGACAACACGAGGGCTTTTCTGTTCTGTCCCAATGAGTCTGTCATTGCAGAGGAGATTTCTGTCAATCCAAGTGGAAATTTCAGGAAACTATCAAATCAAGCGTTGCCCGTTCAACCTTGAATTCCATCTGCATCCACAGGCTGTAAGCCGAGGGTACAAAAAAGTGTAAACATGCTTTCATTTCACAACAATTACCATCGAGTCATTAGAGTGGAAATACATTAATCATCCCTCTGACATGTACAGTTCTCTGCATCACACACGCAAACACACACACACACACACACACACACACACACACACACACACACACACACAATCACACACTGAGTCAATCATGGACCAAAGCTGCATTAATACACAGTCAGAGACACACACTCAGACAAACACTCTCCATGGAGTTGCTAACAGTTAAATTGTTAAATGACTAGTATTAATCACCGTCCTCTCCATGGTGATTATGAACACATTAATCAGCAGCATGTCTGCCAGTTGGAAATGAGCAAGCCATGCGAAATGGGGGATGGAGGAGAATAAAAGGGGACAGGTGGGATAGTGGGGGAAATAAAGTTGTCTTTCATTTCTATAAAACTGAAGCAAAGTTCACACCAGTGGGTAAAAAAAAAGCACTAAAACAAAGATCAGCTGTTCAAATGCAGACGTGAGTTGCTTGATTATTACAGCACCAACTTTCTGTGGCCCTCAGCAGCAACACTTGTGTTTGAACGCTCATGCATCATGATGCCTTCTACTTTTTTCTGAAATAACTTAATATGACGTAAACTCCTCCTGAGGAGATAGAAAGGCTTTTGTTATAGAAACAACATTTCCAACTCTGCTCAATCAAGAAAGAAAGAAAGAAAACAACAGAGGGCTCTTCAGGCGTAACTATATCAATGTTGACAAAAACAGTTTCCCTGAAAAATAGTTCACACATTCCGTGTTTCTTTCTTGGTTAATATAATCTATGATAAATGGTAGCTATCTATTAAGTAAAAAAAAATATTTCCACCATTAAAATTTCAGACACAGCAGCTTTTCACATGACAGTCTAGATGCCAGATGATTTTTTTTTTTTTTTAATCTGGAAAAACATGATCTAGAATCTCTGGGTAGCCATCAAGTCTTTCCAAGGTCTGCATAGAAAAGAATCTAGGTATTGCAATCTGTGTTTTACTCCAAAATTGATTATCCATGCAGATAATCCTTCAACTGTTGTTAGTTACAGAAATTCCAGCAGTTTTACAATGTAACATACAAAAAGTGCTTTAATGAATGATCTCTATTTTGTCACAAATGCAAATAGCAAAAAATGATATCAAAGCATATTGATCAATATTAAAAGAATATCAAAATGGACCCAGAGATTGGAAATCAAATTTAATTTTGGGGTTCTTGAACATATCCAACCTTAGTTTCATCAACAGTTGGTGGCGAATGGTTCAGCACAACATAATTTTACTATGCAAGGTAACACATGAATGTATGAATCCACACAGTGTTAATGGGAAGATGTTAACAGGACAAATAGACAACCTCAGTGTGATCCTGGAGGTGTATGATACGATACGAAATGATACGATGCGATGCGATACGATACGATACGATACGATACGATACGATACGATACGATACGATACGATACGATACGATACGATGATATGATACGATACGATACGATACGATACGATACGGTGATACGATACGATACGATATGATACGATACGATACGATACGATACGATACGATACGATACGATACTATATACTTTATAGTATATAATTTGTTTTGGACTCGCCTGCTGCTTACAAGTAACTACAATCTGATAAAATAAACATCAAAAAATTGCACATTGCCAGTATTGCCAGTATTGCACATACAGACACGTATTGCACATTACAGAAATTGCACGTTATACACATATTGCACATACCCAGCTATAAAAGAAAGAAAACCACGTAAATATTTCACAATCCCTGCAGCCTTACAAAACACTATTTAAAAGCTTAATGGAAGTAGCAAAAAATGAGTTTTTAAATCTGTTTAGTTTACAGTGGGGGTCTCTTTATCATCTACCAGAGAGCAAAAGCTTGTACTCCATATGCATGTAGCATGCTTCAGTTGCACAGGTCTCTGCTCGTCTTAAAATAATCACTCTAAGTTAGGTTGGATAAGTTCTAAGAGATAAATCTGACCTTACTCATCCAACCAGACCTGCTACCAAGACCTTAACCTTACCCATCATCCACATAACCTCATCATAATTTCACTGACTCATGTCTGTGTACAAGCATAGTGCCAGACTGTATAGTGTATGCATGGACACGCTCCACCTCTCCAAACATGCATACATTTACATTCACACAGAGGTACAGCTGCGGTTGTTTGCACTGCTGTTTGCTGACAGATGTCTGCACTACATCACTCAACTTCAGTTCTCATCACTTCTCATTTTGTAGTAAGCTTTTAAGTCATCACAGCAGTCATCTGCCAAACAACAAACTTTATTTCCCTCTCTTAAAATAGCTCTACAGGAAGTGCACAATAATTGATATTCATTTCAACTCCAACAGTCAAAACGGTCAGGTCGTAGAACGAGAATGACAGCAGTAACATGAGTTAATTAGGACAGGAATAACCTGATGGCAGCAGCACAATTGCTACTCTGTTGTTAATTTCTCCCTCATTAATATTGAAGCTCTAAGCAGGATGCACTTAAGAGGAATTGAATAGACTGCGTGGGTGGATGCATGGATGGAGATGCTTTGATGGGAACCAAATCAGCATTCAGTAAATTATTCAGTTAATTTATAATATATATATCAAAAACACAACTTTTTTTTTTTTTTAGAATGGAGAGGATATGGCGACTTGATTATGTAGCCCCATAGTGTTTCTATTAGCATATAACACATGAGTCATGCAAAGGGAACTCTGAGCTCTTTGTATATTCCAAATACCTTTATCAGCGTTTAAAACTCATTAGTATGAGGCGAGGGAGCCGGTTTAAATCTACAAAGCCTGCACTTGTCTGCACATCGGCACATCACTACTGACAGCTGAGAGTCAAGAAAACAGCAAAGGCAAAATGAGGTCAAGAACAAGTCATGTTATTGTTCCTCTAAGCTTTTTTATCCTCTGACTTTTAAGAGAGGAGTTAGGACTAGAAAGCAGTGTGCAGAAGAACGGCAGCATGGTGAAGAAATTAATTACTGCTTGGTATTTAAAGCCATGTTATGATGTGTGTTCAGTGGACCGTACAACAAGGTCTGCCAAAGGGTAGTCACAATAAGACAAATCCAGAAATGAGACCAGAAAACTATATTTAATATAAGAAAATAAACCGTACCACTGTGGACAAGTTTTCTTTTTGTTTGTTCTGTTTTGTTTTATGTTACAGGGTGTGTGATGTTTTTTTTAAATTTCAACGATCCAAAGTCTGATTTCAAAACTGCAACATTTTAGAGAATATCTCTGAAGTGTTACCTCTAGGCCATCAGGGCATCAAAGAGTGAGTATGCCTCAGCCTTTCCGTGGTGAATGTGATTATAGTTGCTGTGACAGAGACCTTGTGTAAGCTGTCAATCAGCATCAGTCTTTCCCTGACAGAGAGAGCCTGCGGTTTACAGTCACACGGGGTAAAGTAGTGCAGTGTGCTACCCTGAGTGAGAGGGACAAGGCCCTTGGGTAGATCGTTTGCCTGGGACTGCTGCCCCGTGGTGAAACAGGTCAATGTCAGCAGACAGTAATTAACAAAGACAAGGACATTTACAGTGTCCCTTTGACAAGTCCCACTTCTCTCCCCTGGGAAACGTGAAACACCCAAGTCTGAGAAACAAATTATCACGCAATCTCCACTATAGAAAGAATTGTGAATCTTCACAATACACATACACATAAAATATGTAAAAAAAATATCCAAATCTATTTCAATCCTTTACAGAACAAGAGATTTACTAACTAAGAAATGCCTTCACTATCTGTACTTTTCATTTGTGATGCCTTATTTGACATACTGTACAGAAATTTGGGGAAATGCATACAAAATGAACTCGTTCCAATAATTATACTACAGAAAAGAGCTGTTAGGGTTAAAAAAGGAAGTTGGTTATCCTGATCCTACAAATCAGCTTTTTATAAGATCACAAATTTATGGGCATTGAATATTCGAAAACATTAGCGATTATGTTTAGAGTAGTAAATAAGACAATTCCTGTTTCAATTCAAAAAAATGTCTAAGCTAAGGACGAGGTCACACAGGCAAACCATGCCGTGCTTAAGTACGCTTCAGCCCTAAAGCACATTTGGAAAGGCCAGTGTGACTGCAACCGTGCCGTGCTTGAGCACTGTTCACTTCTCTGCTTTGGCACGCTTCAGAGAGGTGGGCTTCGGCACGTCTTACTTCATGCACGAGCTCGAGCACAAGCACGCATATCTCGATATCATTTTAAACTAAGCAGGGGTGTTAGATGGCTGTGTCAGGTGAAAACAACTTACTATAAGTCCAAAATTTTCTAAAGTTGTAGCAGAGTTGTCTGCCTGTCTGTTGTCTGTCTCGTGCTGACTCTGGTGAGATCGCGCTTCATGTAAACAGATGCTTCACAATGACCTAGGCGGGCCGTGCACGTGTGTATACCCGCTTAAGTCTGGTTCATATAGGGGTAGTGTGACTGCTGTGCTTATGCATGGCACGGTTTGGATGGCCAGCGTGACCGCACCCTAAGGCAGGGCATTCATAACTTAAAGGGGTTGCTAATGTTTGAAACACACAAAGTCAGGACTAATCTCAAATACAGATGTGTGTCAGTTTTGGGTGCAAAGTTATGAAATGAACAATAAAATAGATATGTGTAATTCCATGTTAGTTTTTAAGAATAGAACTTTGTTATAACAGGTACAAAATTGCAAATTAAGAAGACTTAAGAAGACTTTAAAATCTAAAATTATCAAAGGTTGACAATGAAATGTCATTGTATTCGATTTTTCATTTTAGGCAATCACGTGTTTTGAAATAATGTTAAAGTACTGATGTTTACTGTGAATTAATTAGTTATTCCTATGGTGGTACAAGGTAGGCTAAAATAAATCTTGGGGCTTCAGCCTATCCCTTTTTTGGTTGCTGTCTGTTTTCCTTTTCCTTTTTTTTTCTTCTTTTTTTTTCTGTATAATCATGATTTTATAATTTTTTTTTTGTTTGTTTTTGAAACGAAATCATTCATTCATTCATTCATTCATTCATTCATACATCTGTTCATTCTGTTGTAATGGCTTGTTGACCTGAAATCTGAAATGTACAATTTGTTTTCAATCACTTGAACGGATATTTTGGGACTTTAAAAATCTCCCTTGGTTAATTTAAAGTTCTTTTATAGTCTTGTAGCTGTTTACAGAACTTACAAGTTTAACCAGAACAACGCCGCCAGCAACTTATAAGTAAAAGCCTCTCTAAGAGTCAATGAATGCTTTAACAGTCAGTGCAGGGCCATACATTACTTATTAGTCATTTAAAAGGTTGGGCTCATAAGATTTCCTTCTATTTTGTTTGTTTGTTTGTTTGTTTGTTTGTTTGTTTGTTTGTTTGTTTTGTTTTGTTTTGTTTTGTTTGAATAATAAGATTGTCAGTTCCAAAACAAGCCCTAAGATCTATTTTTGGACTTTTAGTAAAGATAAATACTACAACAATGTAGACATTTGTTTAAAGGTATTTAACCACTCTGAGCAAAACATCAGCCTTCGCACTGTCAAGATAATGACTAATGTTACATCTCGTACTGATGCGACATCCCAGAAGTAATACCCAATGGAGATCATTAACCACGTCTGACAGATTCTGTTCTGTTTAATTGTGAGAGTTTAGTTTGTGCTCTCAGGTTAAAAATAAAATCAGTGAGACATGTTTCACGATGTCAAGCTGCGTTAGAGCTACAGCTTTAAATTCAAAATTGAAGATGTATAATTTTGCGCCTGCTACGAAGAAATAAGACGTCAAGCGATGAGACGCGATACATACGTATTTCTATGAAGTGGGATGGAAGGATGAAATGGAGATGGACTCTTGCATGTAGAGTAAGGTTCTGTCTTCCTTTCTCCACCCTTTATTTGCTCATATAGAAAGCTCAGTAACAACAAACAATCCCACCGGACTCAATTAGCTTTAGTTAAATAAATCGTGTGACTTTAATGCCCTACCCGTGAGCACACAAATATCTTCCCACAAAAAAAAAAAAAATGTATTTTGTGTGCAAGTGTGTGAAGAAGTGAGAGTATCTGTGTATGATTTTATGTTCACACTCCCTCTGTCTGGGGATCTGCCACTGAGCTCCCCGAGCAGCAGTGTGTGCTTGATAATTAGCCTCAAATTCCCCACTTCTGTGAACACACGCCAGAGGGAGGGCTGCCTCAGGGAAAGGTGAATGCTGAGAGCGACTGTCATCCATTACCCGAATCAAGTGACAGATGCAGGAGCTAGATTTAAAAAATATATATATATAAATAAAAAAATATGCAAGATTTTTCTTCAGAGTCAACTCTGGAAAACCTCCTTCCTGCAGGATCAGAATGAAAACTTGTACAAACTATGGGCAGTGATGAGGGTCAAGAGGGTTCTAGCATTAACATCATTATTAACAGGCAAAACCTGAATTTACCAATCAGAGGCTGTCAAAGAGCTCTTCAAAAACCAACAATGAACAAGGTTTGGTGAATTTCAAGACACACAAATGCATAAAAGAGTCGGATTGAGTCTTTCATGAATGCAGCTGTCACCATCACATCTTTTGTTGAGTCACTGCATCAAAACCAGTGCCAGTTCTCTTTATTTGAAAAGTAAATGAATTTTATGGGTTATTCCTTTTTTATTGCAGTTTCTGTTTAAAATTTTTAATGAAAGAACATTTACATTCCCTTTTTCTGGCTCTCAGTAAAATTGATCAAAGTGTTTAATCTAAAAATTAAGCTAAGCGCTCGAGTTGCTGTACAGGCAGCTGGGAGCAGGGAGCACAGAAAGGTAAACAGTGTATTACCCACGAGAGAAAGGAACTTCCTCACACCGCATTACTTATTTCATCTTTGTCCTTTCATTTAGTTTAAGGCTGAGTCAAAGACGGAAACAAAATACTGGAAGGTATAATCCCAGGACATACTGTGCATCCTGTACTTTAACATGATGGGAGATAAATTGATGCCAATATAGTGGAATTATTTGTTTATCAACAACGGCGGATGCGCACGCAACTTGGGTGTAGAAGCACTGCGGAGTATAATGGTTTGTCAACTGATATGGAGGAGCTAACCACCAGAAAACACATTTTTTAACTTAATGTCATCACTTTTATGGACGGCAAAATGCTCTCAGGTTTGTGAAATAGCAATAAGTGGACAGAAGAGATCAGCAGGTGGACAGATGTTTTTTAGCAGAGAAACCTAGCGTGTACCCAGAGAGGAAACACAACTCTGACTGGATGCTCATGACTGCATTATCTGTGGACACTTGTCAGACTGTCACAGACCAGGATGTAAACATTATTTCATAATATTCCCTAATTTTACTTTGGTCAAAAAATTGGTTTCAGTTAATCATAATTAATAGGTTCACTCATTATTTACTGTCCATATTGAGTCCATGTTTGTTCAGAACCTCAGCCCCAAACCAACTTAATCATTAAAAACAAAGTCAAATTTGGATTTTTAATATCAGCAGTTATTATTGCTTGTTTGCAGTCAAACCTGATTAACTGAGGTTGAATAAAGACGGCACATTTTATTACACACACGCAGACGTCGCTGGTGTATCAGTGTAAAGTGTGACCCTGTTAACTGGTGACTCTTCGCCGTTAATCAGGGCTGCTGTCGGCTGAAAGTCACCAGTTAGCATGGTTGCTATTAACACGGAAACACCAGTTGCGCTGTAACGGCCAAAACTTGACAGAAGTTGCCTCTATTGTGTAGTATTGTTTTTGACAGATGTCCACAGAACAACCGTACATTTTGATGCTTCTAACAGGTTGAATTTTGTGTTTAAAAAACGCTGACTCGTCTGAATGAATGGAGCTAAATGCTGCTTCTGTGGTCGAGATGCGTGCGCATCTTTATGATGACGCAGACTGATAATCCCTCTATACTGAAAACCAAATTTGATGACAGGTTGTTTACTATGTAAGGTTCCCTCGTTGAAGACAACAGTATTTTTTACACTAATTATTTCCTCACATTGTAAAAATCTACCAAAGCTTCTGAAAGGCAGTCAAAACCTTTGGCTGAAGTAAGATGAAAATTCTGGGCCTGTCAACCTCTAATTATGTTCAGGTAAAATAAACGTCTCAGACTTTGATGATCAGTTTTCCCTGCAGGATCATTAATTTTGCATCGCACCTAATCCAGTTTGGTTCGGACAAGGAAACTCGATTGCTCGGCTTTGGGGAGTAATGTACATTTTTTATTCATATTCTACGATGTACAGCCCACAAGCCCTGACTTAAATTGTTTAATGTCAATAATTAATGAGGCTAAACATGCTTGTAGAACACTTAGCGTTCACCACTTGACAGGGCTAAAATTTAGACAGTGCAATAAAAACTGAATGTGTGGAGGACTAAAATGTGGATCCAAAACCTTAACAGGGTCAAATCCTCTCTGTCCTGTGTTTCATTTCCTTCCCGTTAACTTTCTTCTCTTTTTTCTTTTACTGAGGTCTTCTTTCTGAACTAGTCTCACTGCCCTGATGTTTCTGTAGCCCTTCATCCCCAACAAGTCTTGCTCAGCTTTGTTCCATGTCCTCCTATCACCTCTGCCACATCAGTGCCAGTGTTTGCTGTCCTGTGTCCCTGCTCCTCTGCTGTCCCCCTCTTCTCTCATTGCACCTTTGATGTCAGGACCACAGCTAAAGCCTCAGCTAATCTGCTGTGAGGCTTCCTGAGCCCTAACCAGGCCAAGAAATGGAGGCAAGAACTTGGCATGGGGAAAGGTGGTATGAAATATGAAAGAAAACAACAGCAACATAATCACTCAAGATCCCCTTAAGATGTAATGTATTAAGGATTTAAACCCTTTTTCCCTCCACCCTATGTGGTAGATTTGGAGAATGGCAACTTAACAATCTGACAGCACTGTATGGCAATTCACATAATGGAAGCCACTTTAAATACCTTTAAGATGTACTAATGAGGGGATAAATACAATGAAATGTCTTATGGCAGGCCAATTAAGGATGCTGAAGGAAGGGTGTGCTGCCAGGAACAGCATTGTTATGAAGAATGAAACGAAGATGAATAACCAAGAGGTGGATGGTGGATTCTGTAATGAACTAATAAAGAAGAGAAGCAGGCGAGGAAAAAAGTCCACAGTCTGCACTGTGTAAGAAGAAAAAGGATGCTACAGAGGAACTAAATGTATTAGCTTTGGTGTAGCCAATAGCCAGCCCTCCCATTCCCTCCCCACGGCCCCCACGCCAAGAGAAGAAAAGGCAGAATAATCCCTCAGCAACACTATTTATCTGCCCCGCTCTGATAGTACTATTTATAGCACAGTTATGGGGTAAAATGCTTTTTCTTCACCTCTGATACAAAACATAGAGATATCCTTTAAAGTAAGAGCTCTACTAACAGGATCAAGTGTGTAAGCAAAGTCAACTGAACAAAAAAAAAGGGCCATAAAAGAGAAAGAAGAAATACAGCTTATCAAGTCAGGGGTTATCCCGAAACAAACTGCATTGTAAATGAAAATGAGGTCTGAACTTGAATGTGCATTCTCTGATAAAGCAGAACAAGCAAAGTGGATTTATAACCACATAAAAAAAAAACTTCAAAGAGCACTGACACTGCTTTATGCTGACCCAGTAATTTCATGGAAGCACTCTTCCATCCACATAAAGCAGCCAGTAACAATTCAGAAATACCCTTGTCCTACATACATTTCATTACTTATGCTGTGGCTAATCATTTCATCATCAAAGTTGGCTTACAGCAGAGTGAATTCTTTGCATTTTAATGCACTGAGCTGCAGATTCAATGCAAACATCAAGATAGCAAGGTAAAAATTGTACCATGACCATGAATCTGGAATTCAAGTGGATCAGCGTAAAGTCTTTGCAGATTTATCACAATGCTTGCAATAAAAACTAGAAAACACTCAGAGAGCACAGACCTCCACCAAGCATACTGTGATTGTCATGCAATACTTGAGTCCTACTTTAATGCTATACTCCCGTTCAGCAGACTGGCTGCCTCAATTTGGTGTTAGTTGCAGGTTTGTACAGTGTTGAATATTATGATGACCCAGTACATATTTCATACTCCGAATCTTAGTATCCAGAATATTGAAAGGATCTGGATCGTACTTTTACATCTGTCAGAAATTATGGTGACCTTGTCTTGTATTGTTGTGCAAAGCAATCCGACCACTTGTCCTGGAGTTATATACACATATGGTGAAAACGGCCCTATCTCACAATGATAAAGAATCCTTTAAAAAAATCCTTGATCCAGACGGTGACCCAAATCACCTCCAAAATGCAATCACTTCTTTCTTTTCCCATTTTGAATATTTCCTGAAAATTTCATCGAGATCTGTTCGTAACATTTTGAGTTATGTTGCTGACAGACAGACAAACTCTCCCAAAAACGTCACATCCTTGGCGGAGGCAAAACATGTAAGTTATTTTAGAACACAGGGTTTCAAGGTTTGTTGTTCAGCTTCAACATCAGAATCTAAACAACAAAATAAACATGCAATACATGTAAGTAACCTGCAAGCAAACAAACCAACAGATCAAAGAAAAACATCTATTATGCAGCATTCTCGACCCAAAGCACGCCAGCAGCAGTAATGATCATGACAGAGCAGTGTGAACAAACAGAGGAAACATCTCCACAGGGTTTTAGTGACCAAAGTGCCCCGGCCTGCAGAGATCATCCAACCTTACCACCAGACTACCCACATTTGCACTCTGACTGAACGACTACTTCTGTTTGCTCATGCATATGCACCAAAAAGCAACAACTCTGCACATTCACACATGCATTCTTGGCCCTTTTGTTAGAAGATCAGCTGATGCACATTACCCATGCAAATAGTGAACTAATTATCCATGCTAAGACAAATCACACTATTTTCTCCTGGTTCACTGGCCACAGCACCTTGGGTAATCCTTTGTTATCTCACAGTTGGGCAGGCTAGTGAAGCTAACAACACGGTGGTATTAGTAACACTGATCTGCATGCGATAGAGCCAAGCAGCACAAGATGTAAATTCTGTCTGCATGAGACCTGACTAATCCCTGTTTTTAATTACTTTCCATTTTGCAACCCCACCCTTCAGTCATAATAAACCTTTATAATCAGAGAATCTCATTAAAAAAACACAAGGCAATGGCGGAAAGGCAGCAGCAAATGTATCATATTTAATACACATTAAAAGACCTTTATATCATCAATATAATAAATAGGTTTCTTAAAAAAGCTGTTAAGAAATGTAAAAGAATGTGTTCTACCCCCATGAGGATTAAGATTCTACTACAGGCAGCTGAAGTTGTATTTTGACCCTTTTCAAAATGTGTCCTCTCATAAAATCATCGGCAAATTTTTTAAAATTATTTTTTTATTTTTATCTTTTTTTATTATTTATTTTCAAGAGTCGCAGTAAGAAAAACATCTTAATTGTTTCTCATTTTTTCAAAGAGTATTTTCTGCATTGAAAAAAAATGCATATTTACTATACTAACATAACAAAAAAATAGTTGCCAAAATAGCCTAATTTATCAAATGTGATATATAAAAATATATCACAAACGTAATGAAATAGCATTTTTCATCAATTATGTTTAAAGGAATAATACACATCTTGGTTCCAAAAAACAAGAATTTTCTGGCTATTTTTCTGATTAAGGCTTTACAGGGTTAAAATTTTGCAACTTATGCAAAGGTGGAGTGTTGAAGGGTACAAGGTGCACATTTTTGCAGGGTACTGAAATCTCTGCTTGAATGCTGATATTAATTGTTTGTTAGAGGTTTGCTGGGTGTGCTCCAATGAGATGTTTTAATAACACTCCACCAAGTCACCATATAATTTAGGTAACACTTTGGCATTTTAGATTAGTTCACTAACATGAATCTTACAATTTGTTAAAAGTGCTTCTGTCCTGTCCTGTCACTACAGACAAGTCAGAGGTCTATGCTGCTTGTCTCTTCCTGTCCACCAGGAAAGTGGGATTAAGAAAGATTGCAGTGCTGCGGGATCAATATGATGCTGACACCTCGCTGGCACTCTCCAAAAATCTCTACCAAGCAAAAACCCACTTACAGAGAGGGTCTAATGGAACATATAACCACTCTATCACTTTAGCTCTGACTTTGACTCAGACCCCCGGAGAGCACTAGCCTTGGTTGCAATGAGTATGAGCAGTTAAAAAAAAGAAGAAGAAGAAGAAGTTTGGCTCAACCTTCAAGAGAAGAAAAAAACCAAGATAAAGTATAACAAAATGAAATAATTCATTTAAAGCCTTAAAAAAGAACGATGAGCACAGTGTAGAAAGAAATATGATCACATTTGGGGTGGTCCACAGAAAGTACTAACAGTTTTAGAGTGTCTGCAACAGAGCCGGCGCAGAAACCATACCTAAAAAAGTTATAAATCAACACAACGACTGTTACTTTATCCTGTGGTTTGACGGCACAGCTCAGGCTTTATACGGTGAGGGCCACCATCCGCTGTCACCCTTTGCTTCCCGGTGTTTATTGATGTAGTTGGAGAGAGTTTTTATGATGGCACACCGCTGTTCCCCCTGTTATTGCCGGTCAAGGCACGTTCACCAGAGTTCATAAAGGTTCCTCTGTAGATATATTCAGGTTGGCCTAATGTCACCTCACACAAAAAAAGGCAGTCTCTGTTTGATGAATGGGAAGAGGAGGAGGGGGTTTACTGCCACTCTTCACACACATCAACGCATTCCTGTTAGCAGCAGGTGAGGAGTGAATGCAAGCTGTACAACACGCACACACACCCAAACACACACAACCTATCCCACTGTCCAAACGAAGATCAAGATATATTACACTCTCGAAGCAGAGAGCACGTCCTTGCCTTATTTCACCTTACAGGTTTCCTCTCTTATCCTCACATTTCTTTTCTTTCATAACAGGCTTAAATGTGAGCTTTCTGACTCATACATCCATTGAAAGAACGTGAATGATCATGGGTTTCAAACTATGTAAAGAAAAAGGGTGAAGCAGGGTGTCTTTTAATGTAAGAATGACTCAGTCCATTGTGTGTGCTGCGTCTGTACATGTTCCCAGTAGTCTGAAATGAGACAGCCGCTGAGACTGAATGAACTACGTTCAAACCTGAAAGTGTTTTTGAACATTTTAAAACTCACACTAAGAATCTTTTGTTCTGCTTGTTGTTTTTGTTGTTGAGGCCAATCTGCCTGTTTCTGGAGCAGTTTTGCAATCAGTAAAAACAATCAGCATCGTCAGCAAACAGTCCATTAGCATCAGCACAGTAGACTTTGTTTTCAAATAAAAATCAAGCTGACTCTGATTGTTAAGAACAATAATTATTCAACGTGTATCCAAGTTGGCATGTTGATTTACTTGTCAAGATCATTGTTTTTTTGTTTTGTTTTGTTTTTCTTGGCGACAGCACGGAAGTGTGGTGTGCTTGTGGCTGTGTTTGTGCCTTTTGTTGGTGTATGCAAGTTGCTCTATAAAAGAGGAGGTTATAGACAGAGAATAGGGATGGGATGTGGTTGAGCAGTGACCCAGATCAGACAATGAAATCTCTGTCCACTCAGGGATATGCTCAGGGACAGATGTTCTGCGGTTACTGCAGCATGGATACACTCCAAACAAAAAGCACCTGAAAAGTCACTTTTTCCAGTGTTTCTCAGTACATTTCTTTAGACCTGGGCAAAGCTAAGTCAGGTGCAAACCTCATATCACTGAAGAGCTTTGATACAGTTTTTCTGAAATTTTAATCAAAGGCTTTCATTACCCAACACGTCTGACCTTGAAATGTTTTTAGATAAACCTTGCTTTCTTTCCATGGTGTCTTAGAAGGTTTACATTTCTGGGTTAAATTGTCTTAGCAGTCTTTAAAAATAAACAAAAGACAGAAAGTGAGCTTGAAGACACACGTATGTATGCCTGCATTAGTGGTTGGTGCTGACCCATAAAGACTCACTGTGGTATTCTTAACTCATTGACTGCCATTAAATTCCATAGGTGTCAACTAGTTTTCCAACTGGACGTGTTAGGGGCAGTCTGGTGGAGTTTGTCCATCTATATCAGGCTTGTCAACTAGTGCACTGACAATCTGACCCCTGTAGGTTGCAGTGTTGCTCTCTTTGGATTAGAGATCAGCATAGATTATGAGAAGAAGAAGCGAGATGACGGAGTGACACTGGCAAAATGTTGCAAGCTTGTTTTCTCAATTTTTTGGTCAAAAACTGGTGTTTTTGTTGAAAGCAGCCTATGTTCTTCTGCCAATTACTACAGAATGGAAAAAGGTAGAAACTATTTTTTTTCCTAAAGAAAGAAGTTCTACTCTTTCTTTTTGTAGTTTTTTTGTTTACAAAGTCAAAGAAAATAATATTCTGTGGATCTTGAAAGATCCGTCATAATGCTCTAAAACTGCTGGCTATAGGGCTTTCTGCTCTGAAAACATCCAGGAGCCAATGAGTTATGTTACAGTTTATCAGGTCAGTGGAGTTTGAATTCTTAAAATACTGACAAATCAACTATGAGATTAAATGAATAAAGAATGTTTTTAAAAGCATTATTCCTCAAAGTTATTTCATTAACTGTCTTATGTTTTAATCTATTTCTTAGTCCTGAACTCTAACTGTCACATAAATTATATAATTAAGAGTCATGAAAGGGGACTTTTTTAGGAAATGTTGGGAATGGTTGGGTGTTTGTTATTTAAATTTGTTGTGAGGGTAAAAACAGTCCCGTTTACAGGGATTCTTCTGAGTGATGACTGCCTTTTATGATAAGCCTACAAAGTAAAATACCAATATTTTCATCCATAAAACTTTATCCTCCATCCTGTCTACTCAAATGGTAAGTAGACTGTATTTGTGCATGTCTATGCAGTGATTCTCTGTTCTTCTGTCTGGTCTAAGCACTTTTACATTTCTCACTCCTTGCTTCCACATCCATACACTGAATCTGCCAGAAGAGGTGAAACCTTTTCCCAAAACATCTCCCAATTACTTAGGGTACTTTCAGATTAAAGCTTAGTTTTTTTTTCTTAAGCAATTACAAAACAGAGAAGGTATAAGTACAGGGTATAAGGTGTTTCACATTTGCGTGAATGCAACATCAACAAGGCGATCTCTCTGAAGGGGCAGCTGATTAACAAGACAAAGAGAGGGAACTGCAGCTTAAGAACAAAGTAACAATGAAGTGGGCTAATGCAGCCATAAATATAATGTAATAGATGGTCTATACCACCAGTACAGTACAGCAGATGATGGAGAGTTAAATGGTCCAACACAATAGCAGATTTGCAGGATTATTCACTTCCTGAGTTGAGATCATTTTTTGATCTATGTGTGTGTGAATGCACCCAGCATTAGATAATCAGATTTAATGCAATGACGTAGCATTAAATGGCTGTGTGTACTTATCCTTACTGCCCTGCTTTAACAACCTAATTGGAGAACAGAACGTCCTCTACAACAGACCACTGAGTGCACTCTGCTTTTGGCCGATTGATTTCACATGGTTCTTTATTTCCAAGCCCCACACTCGCCTTATTTTGGTTTATTCTTCGTTAATTACTGTGATTGATTCATCGACTGGTTTGTCATCATTCACAGTTCTGTAAAGCTAAAGGTTGTTGCCCCAGTCACACTCTCATAGAAAGATCGAGGGTAACGTCCTCTCTTTTGATCACACCAAAACAAAAACATCCAAGCAGGCATCTCTAAGATAGCAGCACTCGACCTGGGAGATACAACTAATGAATCAAGAGAAGCAGCATGATGAAACAGAGTCTGTAGAACAAAGTTTAACTGTTGTTTTAGAAGTCTCTGGATAACGAAAGGCACATTAAACAGACAGATGATCTGGGTATTGCCACGACAGGTCTTTGGCCTAACACTACCAAGAGATTCACCCAACAGTCAGCTGACTTTGAGAAAGACATGTTTTAGGAAAAGCGTAAAATGATCCTATGGTTTCCATCTTGACGTTCTGAGAAGCTAAAGCAGTAGTTCCCTACTGCAATCAAAGAAACAAAGTGGAAAACGGTTTGTTTAAAGGGTGTTTCAAACATATGTTTTCTAACTGTATTTTAAGAACAGCTCTAAAGTCATGACCAAAGTGTCAAAGTTCTCCTATATGGAGTTAAAGAAAAACTAAAGTCACTTTTTACTTACTGATATCAAGTACCCCAAAAACAAACTCCAATCTGCAGGCCCAAGGCGCCCCAGTACAGAACTTTAAATATGTCTCTGTGTACAGATCATAAGCCATTAGTGCATCTGTGGGGCTGTTTGAGGCGACAGATTGCATCCCACTGGTGCAGTGCTTCGTAAACACAGCTAAAGAGACACCCAGCCAGGACACCATGATGTGGGCCATTACCCCTAACCTCTGCATGTTCTCAGCTCTCACTGAGGTGGGGAGGGGGAGTTGGGATAACACATGGCTAGACTTGCTTACACAGACACACTGCCATCCAGGCTGCTCATCTCAGGGGAGCTCCTCCATAGCTGGGTCTAAAGAATACCCAGCATACAGCTGCACCTGCTGTTTTTAACATAAGACAGAGGATCAATGATGGTTAATGACACACAATTATTAAGTTAAGGAAAATACACTAGTGGGTTTGCAAGGTTAGTTGAACACATCAGTGAGCTCGAGCCTGTTTTTTTCTTCTACTCCTCCCCCTGCACTTCATACTCCCCCTCCTCTCTAGCTCTTAGCTTGAGCAATGTGACAGAGAGAGTAACAAAGTGTGCAGTGCTGGGGTGAGCCAATCTGCAGCAGGCACCAGGTGTTGGAGATAATGTTCAGCTGGAGCATTTCTTGGCAGGTGGCGCAAAGTTCATCATAACTGAAGTTTTGATCGATGGCACATTGCAGAGTGAGCCCTCAACCAAGTGCTGTTGTTAATAAATCGTGACTCAAACAAACACATTTCAAAAGGCCATAGTAAAAAGACTGGTGAAGACAGCTATTGATCCTCTGGTCAGGCCCAAACCGATAAGCCAAACTATGGTTTTAGAAATATACAGCTGACACTGCAGAAACAAGGAGTGAGAAATGGGAAAACAAACCTTAAGGACAGCAGAGTACACTGTTCAGATGACTTTTGGACAAAGTCAAACTTGAATTGGTAGACTCAGTTTTGACAGACAAGCGTTTCTTCTTCTTTCTTTTTTTTTCTTTTTTTTTTTCTTTTTTTAAAATCAAATATTCCAACATCATGTTCCCATGAGGCTGACACATTGTTTATTCCATCCATATATGTATGACATAACATATAAGATGTACATATATTATCTCAAGCAGGGCGCCCAACAGGTCTGAAAGTCATCTGTAGTGAGGAAGAAATGTGGAGGAATACTCTTGAAATACCGTTTTCTAGGCACACTAAGATAGGATGTGAATGGGAACGGACTGGGATCCAGATCCTGCAAGATAAGAGGATGTGAAAGATCCAGTAGGGTATATAACCCCCTCACAGGACAAAGTGGGAATCATTTTTCTTTTGTTAGCGTCTTTGAAATGATGGTCTTTGACATGCATCAGGCCTTCATTACCCTCTTACCATCAATGAAACATCTCCAACGACTCCAGGGTGAATCACTGTATGAGCTTCCTTTATTGTTGAGCCTGGAGAGGCATAATGTGAGCCTTGGGATATGCATATCTTTCCCATTTGAATAAATGCAAAAGTTGGGTCAATGTTTAACTTTCCAGAAGTTGTTCTGTTTGTTTTGCTTAAGGTAAAGAAGACATAATATTTATATAGAAAAAATCTTAGGTAGCGGGTATGTTTATGTTTAAAATGTATAATCTATTAAGCCAGATTATTGATAATGATGCATGCTGTGTTAGTTCTTATTTTACTTTTATTTTTGTTTAATTAGGATTTTCTGATCATGCACTGTGTGAATGGAGAGGGCAGGGTTTATTTCAGAGTCGAGTTAATCTTAAGTTTCATTTTCATTAATAGTCAACTGTTGGTGAGTCAACCTTGTCGGTGAGTGACTCTGCTAGATTTATTGGGAGTTTCAAGAAAGGATTTATATTGCATAGACTAATGTAAACTTAATGTAGGTTAAGTTGAGTTTTTTGTGTTTATGTTGCAGGTTTATAACCTAACTAACTAAGAAGTTTAACTAATGGACGGTCTGCAATCTTTAATTCCATGAGAGCCATTTTGCCTCAGCTCACCTGGATTTAAGTCATCCAGAAGTATCTAATCTAGTAAGCCAGTCAGTGACTTGAATTTTTCTTTTTAATTTATGAAGCCCTACATGTGATGTCTTGGTGTGTTATTTTAAATAAATTCCCAAAATTACAAAAGAAAAAAATCAAAACATCTCAAATAAAGAAAGAAAAAAAATTCTTTACATTTAAAAAAATGAAAAAAAAAAAAAATCAATGGAATTGCAGGGTTTGAATTTGCATTTTTTTTTTTTAAATAATAAAGCATATATTGTTGATGATATTGTTATATTGACAACAGTGTTAAACTCATCACTTTTTTTTTTTTTGCTAATGTCTTGCCACCCATTAAGCATGCATATATCAAGCTGGCACTTTGGCAGTTAAATGAATCCATCCACACCAAATTAAAATCCATATTTTCTGTCAGATTTGTCTTTTAGTAAATGTAGTTATCTTACCAGGGGTGTACAACTTAAAACTGTTAACCCATGATTTTATTTACTGTCTATATGTTTAATTATTAATACCGTCTGTAAAAAAAAAAAAAAAAAAAAAAAAAAAAATCTTTATTGTATTAGTATTTTTTTTCAAGCTACAAGGAGCCACTGCAAAGGAGTCAAAGAGCCGTATGAGGCTCCTGAGCCACAGGTTGCAGAACCCTGGTCTAGTTTAAACTTTTGTTGTACATGTGGGTGTGCAATAAATTAATTCATTCATTTGTTTTCTTAACTGCTTATCCTGTTCAGGGTCACGGGTGGCTGGAGCCTATCCCAGCTGTCATTGGGCGAAAGGTGGGGTACACCCTTGACTGGTCGCCAGTCAAACACAGAGCTGACATAGAGACAGACAACCTTTCACACACACACACACACACACACACACACACACGGGGAGAACATGCAAACTCCACACATAAAGGCCCACCGGCCAAAGACCTGCAGCCCAAGTGCAATAAATGTGGAGAGAAAAAGATTATTTGAGTTATGTCCATTGTACTTGTTCAGAAAACCCTTCCAAAAGAAGTTTATTAAATTACAGAAGGTAGTTTAGCAAAATCTGGACAGTCAACTGTGGGTTATCTGTAACTGGTGTAAATTTGTCATTGCCTGGGTAATATTGGTTGTCTCAAACATTCTGAGAATGTGACCAAACTCATTTTTTTATGCCAAGTTTTCCTTTTGCCCTGGATGGTCTGTTTGTGGGTTTCATGATGAAAGCATCGATTTCATTATAGAATGCATAAGAAAAGATTTCAGACCAAAACATCCGTTCAGCAGCTTTACAACACACATATTGTAGAAAGAAAGAGCAAGGGAGGGGGAGACTCATTGAAAATAACAAAGAGAGACAGTAAAAGGAAGAGAAACTCAACAGTCAGACCATTGTGGACGTGACCAGGGTTCTGATGTGGTGAATTACTAGAAAAGCTGCAAAGTGAAACGCTTCCTCTACTCCATTAGTCTGACTCGCCAGAACCAGGCTGCAACATGAGGCACAGATAAAAGTATGTATTTAACTGTCAAAGAGTTGGTGCGCCCACGCTAATGTTACACAGTTTCTATTTTAGAACACAGCTAATGAAAAGAGCACCTGTACAAACTGTCAACACTCTGGATTCAGCATCTGATCATAACTACCTTACAGCTCTACATACAGTAAACTACAGGGATCACAGGTGGGCAGGCATCTATTCATCTGCTGTCAGGCAAACAATAGTCAGGGGACGGTTCTTACGTTCTCTCTCATCTTGACTTCTACATTATGGTAATTACTCTGAAGATGTGCATGATCGACACCGGTGTGTGTCCTGCTGAGGTAGAGTGTATGTTTTCCCTGCGTTGGCTGACAGCTGGCATGCTCACAAACACATGTAGACTTGTGTAAAAATGAACACAACCCCCAATATAATTCTGTCTAAAAGAGATAAATAAGAAGTACGAACACAGGGGGAAAAATCCTACCAATCTCTTTGAAAACACACAATTCAAAGTTGATAAATTCATCTTATCAAAAAAGAAATGCACTTGCATTGTTGTATCTCCCATTGGAAAACAGACAAAAGAGCCCCTGGACTCCAAAAGCTGTTAAGAAGACCACTCACTCACTCTCAGGTGAGTCAACATAACAGCCAATCAATAAATAACTTGTTTTCTGCTCTTTCCTCCAACATTTCTTCACCTTTTTTCCACCTTACAGACATGCTCCCTCCTCGAGTCGGTGAAAGATTACACACATGAAGACTAAGGAGATAATCCAGGTGCTTGCCTAATGTCAAAGCCTCAGGTCCATGGGGGTAAAGGGCTGAAAGAAAAGTACGAGAGAAAATCTACAGGGATCACAACTCAACATGAGCTCAGATCTCTTAACAGACAGAAATAAGTTGCATTTGCCAAGGGAGCTTTGTGTTGTCAGCCAGGTATGAATGAAAGGAGAAGAGAAAGATAGTCCTCATGGGAAATGGAGTTTGCAAAAGTTACACGAATATCAAATGAAGATATAAGTTTTGTTTTGGAACATTTTCTGTAAAAAATGGTGCAATCACTGAACTGTAATGCAGCTCAGCAGAATGACATTTTTTGTACAACCAAGTGAATACTGCCAAAAATCAGAGTGCTTTTGACTTAAGATTCAGGTACCTTATACTATTACTTTACTTACAGTCCTCTAAGTGCTGTGAATGTTGCCTTTAAATCCCAAGAGAGAACAAGTGGGGGGCGAAAATGCATCAAGATGCTGTACAAAACAATTGAACCCTGGAGAAAATTGTAAGTCAAACAGCTGTGACTTCCACTTAGAAGCAAGCGGGCAAATGAGCATCTTGCAATTTGCGAGCGTCAGGCCTTATTTACATTGCCTCAAAGTGGATGGTGATGGAGAAGAAAATCAATATGGATGCTTACAGTGTAATGGTCTGATAGTAATGTATTCCCTTGTGCAAAGAAACACCAAAGAAGTCCTGTAAGGGTAATACAGGACAGAGGGTGACTTCAGGATGCCTTTTCACCCACTCTTCCTGCTGTGACATTCAAGCCACAAGCACTTCCCTGCTCCACAAGCAGGCCGTCTTCTCCCGCTGCTTCTTCAGAATGCAAGGTCTGCAGGGATGCCGACCAAACTGCTGCATGATGAAGTAAACAAGCCTGTGTGTGAGCACGGCTGGATTCATAAATGTGATGTCGATGGTTACTGATGATCTGTATTTTGGTACAGTGTCATCAACGTAAAGTGCACACACACACACAGACACCACAGGAGAGCAGGGAGCATGCAAGGATGACCTGCTCCTGTTCTCGCTGTTGGGGATCGATTCTGGAAGCGTGGGTTTGACCCTGGTTCCTGGCCTGTCTTTCCTTATTGGACCACTCATTCTGTCCATCAGGCACTGATCAATATCACTCCTCAATCTACTCACAGTTAGAGCTAAAGTTTCCTCTGGGCTGGTTAGATGCTGGGGCTATTCTCACCCAGTTCCTATAGAATCACAAAAGAAGTGAAGCTTCTATTTCTGACATTTGAAGAGGGCACATTTTTCAGCATTTGGCAAGGTTAGATCAGTATGTGCCCTCTGACTTTATGTAAGTTATTAGACCCTGAGAATCAATAAATAAAGACTTAGGGCAAGGGCGAAGAGAGGCTGGTAAAATCATAAATTCACATTTAGAAACAAGTCTTATCCTTACTTAACCGGCTTAAAGAGACAATACTTTGGCAATCATAAACACTATCTCACAGCTGAGTTCAGCTGAGTAGTGAACCATTACTTTACTTTGCCAAAACTCATCTCTTCAAAGAAAAAAAAGCAATTGTATCATATTCCAGTCCAATTATCCAATATTGTGAAAGAGAAAGAGACAGCACAGTCTTCTTGCCTTTCTAAGCAGAGGGCTCACTGAGCCATGCACTGAGAGGATGTGTGCTTCAGGTCAGCACCATGATAGCGCTTCGCCTGACCTCTCTAATTATCCACCAGCTGGGAGGTCAGATTCCCTCCAGCCATCCATCTAGTCCCTCACTTCCTCTGCATCCTCTCCTCCAAAGGTCCTGCCCTGCTCTCCATCGCTCTCCTCTGGTGTCGGCTGATTCTTACTGTTTGACCCTGTCACTCCCCTTGTCTTTCCTTCCCCATCCCTGCTAACACTGAAATTATAGATACCCAACTACTTAGGGACTTCAGAGATAAAGTTGTTGTGTTGGTGAAAGAGTTGGTCCGCATTTGTGTTGTGGATGAAACTGTTGGCGCCTTTGAAGTCAACATTTAGTGAGTAAAATTAAGGCCAGCTTGGGAAGAAAAAACTAAAACAGGAGAAGCAAGCCAGCATGTCTGCAATGCGTCCTCTGTCCCCTGTTCTGCATTTTCGTGCAATGTGCATGATCAACTGTGACTTGCACTCTGCATCACTGCCAATAGCCCTTCTCCTTTTCTTTCTAGGCACTTTCTTTACACCGTTCTCACTTTCTCTCTAAGACAGTGCAGCCATGCCGCAGGTGCACCGACGTCGGCGCCCCGGGCAACAATCGCTACAAAGACGACAGACTCAGTAGAGATTTAAGCGCCCCACATGACAACAAAGCGCAAATCAAAGTCTGGTACAAGGAGCTGATGACAAATTGTAAAATGTGCAAGAGGAGCGCAGTCGGGCTGCCGTCTGTGGGAGCCTGGGAAGCCATCAACTCTCGGTTGGCAAAGCAGGGATTCAAAGAGGCTTTTATATCAGACTCCATGATACAATCCTCAGTTTAAGTCTGGTCAGAGTCAATCACAGTCTTCTTGATGTTTTTAGTTAACTACTGCATGAATGAGTAGCCGACAAAAGTTTCTGGGGGGTAATCTCACTCTGACAACATTTCATACGCTCTCCATGAGCCTGTTTCCTCAGTCCTCTGCCCTCTCTGTATCTGTCTCAGTGTTTTAAGCATCTCATATCTCAGCCGGCTCTGCCTCCTTGTACCTCCCTTCCAGCCAACTGCCTGTGGCTGTAACTTCAAAGTCCTCTCTGTCTTGTTTATCAGGGCTGCTTGTCTCCTACATAATCCTGAAACTAAATCTACTGTGGCCTCCCCAGTGCGTACCTATTCACCTGTATTTGATACCTAAAAATATTACTGAGCTACTATAGGGATTGTGAGGAACAAAGAGGCACAGAGGATGTTACACAGTACATCCACTCTAACAAGTTCTTAGAGTGCTGGGACAAATATGTGAAGGTAAGGCAGCACAAATATGTGCACGTCTGTTTTTTCCCCCTATAGGCTTGATAGTGCGTGTGTGTTTGAGTGCTTGTGAGTGTGGGTGAAACACCATTCTACGGCTGGCGATGGTAATCGAGCCCACTAATTACATCCTGAGCTGAGTGAGTTGTCAGAGAGAGGAGGAGCTGCCACAGATGGTGAGAGACCTGCACTGACACCAGGATACCCTACCTCTTCATCATTAGAGCTGAGCATGTGTGTTTGTGTGAGACTCAGTTATTGATAGACCAGATGAGAAAGTGTGACAAAGATTAAGGGATCAAATTACTCTTTGAGTAGTTTGAAATTAAACACATCAAGAGGGACGAGGCAAATAAATTACTATAAATTAACCAAATATTCTAACTGCTTATATTCTAACTTCAAAAATGTTCCTATTATCTCTCAACATTTGACAAAAATATGTTTTTTTATCTATTCCTTTCCCTCTGAAGCATCTGGCTCCACTGGACCTACCCAACAAACATCCACCCCCAACCTCTCTCCATCCAGCTCTTTCCTTCATGTGTTAAAGTGCCTGTGGGCAGGTGGTGCACCAGTGGACTCCTCTTCCCTTCCCTCCCCTTCCCTCTCCCTAGCTGAGCTTGCTGTCCAGACACAGCACTGCAGGCTGAGTACTCACCACTGTGAAGAGCCCTCGGTGCCGCTGACCTCCAGCAGGTCATAGTCGTCCTCCAGCTGAAAGTCAGAGAAAACCAGGGCAATGGTGTCTCCTGGTTCGGCCAGCACAGTCCAGGTGCAGTCGGCGTTGTTGTTGTACTCAGCTGGGTAATTGGGAGTGGTGATGACCCCACTCTGGCCCCGCAGTGTCCCGCCACAGCCATCATCTGCTGCAGTGAGCAGAGAAAAAGAAGAGGTTTTGAAAAGCAGAGAAAAAGAGGTCAGTTAAAACAAATGTAACCACAAAACAAAGGTTAAGAGATTTTTAGATTTGTATGGGAAAAATAAGGTGACAACCAGTTTATAGGCAAACCTCAGAAGTGGTTTTTGTTTAGAAACTTAAGGGGTCACAAGGCCTAACACATAACACATAAACAATATTATTGACATTTTATATATATATATATATATATATATATATATATATATATATATATATATATATATATATATATATATATATATATATATATGTCAATAACAATGCACTCTCTCAAATGCAATAAATATTTATTTCTCTGGAGTAATTTTTACTAATGTTATTTGATTATCGATAACTTTTAGACTTTTTCAAAATAAAATGGGCTCAGTCAATTATTGCACTTGAATAAAAACTGTCTTAAAATGCAGAATTTCTTTTGTGATAAAGCAAACTACACCCCCAGTGTCCATGTAAATTCTCACTCATCCAGCTATGAGGCAACTGGACTGTTCAGTATTTATGAGGACACTTCATTAGCCTCACCAGCTTCATCCCAAACACAAAAAACAAAAACGCCTGCACATGGCAATATATTGAGGCTGGCAAAATTATTGACTTCATTTTATTCATTGAATGATTAATAGATTTATTGACTATTGTCCAGGACCTAGGTGCCACATCTCAAAAAAGATAATACCTGATTAAAATTGCTGGTTAAACAAAATAATATCAAGCAGCTTATCTGCCTGTAAATACATTATAATGACAGAGACACTCAAGCCTGATAACCATCAGCAAGGAAAATCATCCAAAGTTTGTCACATTGGCCTGACTGAATGGTAACTCTCTGGGGAAAGAATTGCCAGAAACTTCATGAGCTTTTGAGCATTCATATAAATAACAAGTATATTTGTTTTGTTTTGTTTAGTTTTTTTCTCTGGTCACAAATTATCTGAGACCCAAAGGGCATATTTTCAAATTAAAATAAGAATGTGTTATGAGTTACAGCGTATTGTTCCTTTGTCTGCTATTTTCGCCATCGGCCAGAGAGAGACCCCAGTCACAGCTCTGCAAAAATCCCCCAAAGTGTTTCTACACTCAGCGGAGACGAGGGTGGGGTGTGTGATGCAATCCAGTGCAACATATGAAGGAGGAGCGAGGTGATTAAATTCTGATTAATTCAGATTTGTGTTAATCAAAGCATCTCTTCCCTCCTCAACACTGCTTTAAGGAGACAATTAAATAACAAAGCATGCATTTAATGTGTTGCCAGGATAATTCCCCTGCTCAGATTCTGATATGTTCATTAGAGCCGTGAAAAATCCAGCATTGTGTGTATACTCCTGTGAGGAAATGCAGCCTGTAAATTACTGTGTGTGCATCACTATAATACATACTTGTAAACAGAGGGAATTGATCAAATTATGTTTTAATGACACACACTGTTATTCACCACGGTATTACCCGTGTGTTTGTGTGTGTGTGTGTGTGCTTCTGTGTTGAGGTGTGGAAGTAATTATTGGCCAGTGGTGTGCTGTCTATGGGGTTTTCTAGAAAAGAGTGAAGGGGCTCTGTCTGTCATCCATCCCAACTGTCACCACAGCTACTCCCCCCTTGAGGGAGGGCAAGGGAGTGTACTGACGGACAAAAAACTTGTGAGGTGTGAACTTCAATAGGAGGGAAACCACAACAGAAAGGCCAGAAGAAGGAGATGAGGAGGATGACAGGTGACAAGTGAGGAGGGGAAGGAGGAGTGCGGAGCAGGGAGGGGGTTGGACAATAAAGGAAGAGAGAGATGGCAACAGGGGTGACAGGTGATTGTTGCAGTGGGAGTGACAGGAAGTAGATGGCAGAGAGAAGAAAAGATGAGGAAGTGCATTGATATTCTACACAAGGCGGTTTCTTCACACTTGAAGGGAAGTCTCCGACTCCAAACTCTACCCTTCACCTTGACTCTCTCTGCCGCTCTCTATATTTTGTGGCAGAAGCGAGCGCTCTACGACAGCGCAAAACTGAAAATGATATACCCAATACTGGATGAAACCAAATAGCTGTTGAACACTTCAATATGTGAGGTGCAGAAGCTTATTACATTTTTTTCCCCTTGACTCAATTGTAGATGTCAAGATGGTTCCCATGGTTGAGCCGCACATGTTTTCAGGCTGTCACTTAGACTGTCATGGTGTTCACTGAAGAGGAGAGTGTCATGGTAAGCACGATGTGGGAAATGCATGCAAGGTTTGAATACATCATGTTTAATATGACTCGAAAATACATTCACATGTACACCAAAAAGCAAATTTCTATTTGGAACAATACGTCTACAGCTGATGTGCACACACCAAAAATGAGTAAATCTGTAGGATGCTTTAGGTTTAAGCAGTGACATTTGGACCTTGTCAGAAGTAAACCTGTCTCCAGGAAGAAATGTGGCAGCAAAAAGGGGATACTTGTGAAAGAGCAGACAAAAAAAAAAAAAAATGGTGTAGACAGAGAGTGTCAGAAAGTGAATGGGAGAGTGTTGTTAAATCACTTATAAGTATCCTATGGAGACTGTGGCTGAAGAAAAAAAAAGATGAGCATAAGACAGGGAATGTAAAACATTATCTGTGCCATCAGTGGCTGGCTATCATCTATGGCTGACAGTGCTGGCAAGTTTGCCCTCTCCAGAGTCCAGAACAGGGGCTGTGCCAAAATTTTCTCCCCCCACCCTCACAGTACAGATACAGCTCTGCTTTTACACATATGGGCAGCCTCAATAATTGGAGTGACTAACAATTCTTATGAAAGAGCACTCAGGTGTACACACTGACTTTTATGTGGCACTGGGAGACCTCAATTAACTCGCAGGGGAAATTGCCAGTTTCTAAAACTTGTTGGCGTGTAATTTCTGCTGAAAAGGTAGCATAATCACATCCTTTAGTGCTTGAGCAATTTTTTCAGGAGCCTGGGCGGGCATAGGGGAGGAGAATAAAAAAGAGAGTTATGGAGCAAAGGAGGAGGAAAGCTGGATGATACTTGCGTGCATAAACAGTGAGAAACTGCAAAGGAGAGGTTTTGAAATGCACAAACAATATTTTCTCTATGAGATGTAAAGTGAAGGCTGTGACTGGGTGGGTATGGAGAGTGCTGGCGCATGGTGCCCAGCCATGTGTGCTCCTATGTGGGCATCCTGACTCCCGGCCTGGCTGCAGATGGCTCAGGGTCTCAGCGTCCTGCTCAGCAGGCACACTGACACAAACCATCGGCTCCATGGACACACAGGCACAGCAAACAGAGCAAATAGACCAAAAAATGGACATGAAAACTGACTATGGCTCTCCTTTGTTTTAGCTGAGTAAGAACTCACTTTCACACAAAGTTAAAATTATGTACAAAAGCATCACATTTGCCTACAGACATATTTTCCAGTACTGTCAGGATGGGTCAGAAAACACACTCTGGCAGGTGTCGTTGCCGCGGGGTGCTTGCAAACTGTGAGGGAAGGACAACTGGCACAAGCACCTGACTGGGAGCTAACACATGAGGTCCTGTCATGGTAAATAAGATATCAGTATAACCACAGAAATGCTTGTCAGGTCATGTGGGGGCATGAGTAATTCATGCCAGCGTGTGTGTGGGCTGGAGGATGGGTTTTATTGTTTGGTGAATAGAAACATCTACATCAGTCACACTGAGAAAAGGTCAAGACTGTCATAAACTGCATGATGATTTAAAGGGGTTTCAGAGGAAGGAAATGAATATATTATACAGAATTAAATGTTAATTCATAAATATTAGTTAAATGTAATAATAATTCATCATGTTATTTCTCCGTATTTCATCTAGAAAAGCATTCAGAGATCACAGATCTCCGCCAAGCATATTGCGATTGTCACGCAACACTTCAGTCTTACTTTAATGTTATACTCCCTTTCAGCAGACTGTCTGCTACAATTTGGTGTTAGTTGCAGGTTTGTATGATAATTTGTTACCTGACAGTGTTGAAAATGATGATGACCCAGTACATATTTCATATTCCAGATCTTGGTATCCAGAATATTTCCAGGATCTGGATCGTACTTTTAGATCAGTCAGAAATTATGGTGACCTTGACTTGAATTTTTTTCCAAAGCAATCTGACCATTTATTGTGGAGTATTATACACATATGGTGAAAACAGCTCTATCTCACAATGATAAAGAATCCTTTAAAATGTCCTGGATCCAGACAGTGATACGGATCACCTCCAAAATTCAGTCACTTCTTTCTTACACCATTTTGAACGTTTCCTGACAATGTCATCCGGATCCATTTGTTAATTTTTTAGCTGAGTTCTTCACAGACAAACAGACAGATGGACAAACTCTCAGTATTCAAGCAATCATTTCTCAGTATTTCTCTTATCTTGAGAAAAGCTGACAGTCCCCAGTTTAATACAATTTCCTATGAAGGTTGGAGGCAGAAAAATGCAGGAAGAAAACAGTGATATGATATATTTTCACTGAACATTCTTCATACCTCTACAGTAGGGAAGAGGGAAATCCCATGCAGCAGTTCCCGCTGAAGTTGCGAGGCAGGACAGGGTGGTGTGACCCTCCAGCACATAGCCCTGGCTGCAGCTGTAGCGAATTTTGTCCCCGATGTTGAACGTGGACCCCTGCTGGTGGCCGTTGAGCAGCTGTCCAGGATTACCACAAGTGTAGCTGGGCAGAGCTGGAGAGAGGCAGAGGGGACAGAGAGAGGACATCACGCATCATGTTTGTACTTTCAAGAGGAGGAAAATGAGAGAAGAGCACTTGAAGTGTCTGGTGACGGTGATTACTCACACTCAGCCATCTGCTTATGACAACATATCTGACCTTGGGAATGACTTGCTTTATTGATATTCCAAAATAAGCCTTTCTAACTTCTACCGAAATGCTGATTTCTGAGCAGGATTAAGTGATTCTAACCCACACTGCCAACCAGAGAATTTCAAGATACACAAAACATTTATATGAATATCAATTTTAGTACATTTACATTTTCTGTCTCTCCCTGAAGCACTCGGTGTTACCATTTCACTCAGTCAGTCATTCATGGATGCTGTGTTTATAATCGCAGCTTGTCTGGTCGTGTTCGTGCATGCAAATAAGCGAGCCCAGTATTGACAGAACCTTGTCTAATTGTGTGTTATTATGCAAATTAAGTTCAAAGGAAGTTCAGCCAATCTTTTGCTCCTGAACCTCTCACTGTAGTCATGCAGTAGAGGACATACAATTTTAGCCTCTGTTTTCCTTGATGACATACAGTGAACAGCTCAGCTTAGCATACAGTACTCCAGCTTCTTTACAGGCTTGAGATGATGGTTTAAACTAATTGCATATTAAACAATAAACCCTGCAATATGAAGAAAGCTGGCATGACCAAATGTGAATTATAAATGGACACACACATGCACATGAAGCTTCGGTCACACACTCCCATACAGAGGGGGAGCTGGCCAGAGCATGTGCTGGACTTTGGATGAGACCCTGTTTCTACACAGGAAGCAGGCTGAACTGGTCCTGAGGGGACAGAATGATCCCAACAAAGCATTGCAGCTTCCTGTCACCTCAACATCACACTTCAAGCACATGTTTGCTCTCTGAAGCTTCATCAAAACCTACAAAAGGTACTTTGATATAAGCGGCACAACATGTAAATTAAAAAAAAAAAAAAAAAAAAAAACTTTTTTTCATGTGTTAAACACAGAACTGCTGAAAATATGTTTCTGTATGTTTGGTTTCACATTTGTTTCCTCTCTAATCCAGCTTATAGTTTCAGGGTGTCACAAGGATAGATCAATAATTCCACCCAACAGTCACCTCCTCACATCATGAGCTGTACCATCAAATGGCTAGTCAATAAAAAATACTGTAAACAGTTTATCTTCTGTGGACCCATCACACAAAACAACATGCTTGATTTTATATCTGTGATTTGTGGGCCCAAACCCATCTCAAGAGTAACCAGAGCTGTAAAGGTCAGGCAACATGAGCCGTCTAACTGTTGTCTTTCGGACTGTTTTGGATCACTTTATGAGTGTCTGTCTATAGAAAGGTGTCAAGGGATTTTTATAAGAAAGGACATTAAAAACAAAGGTCATCCACTGAGGCCTCCTCAACAAAGCCAGCCCCCGTGAGAGACAGTGTTTGTACAAGAGCTGCACAATATTGGAAAGATGTCATTACAAAGTTTCATCCTTTCAGAAATGGAGTCTGTTTCCTATAAAGAAAACTTTAATCCTCTCCCACTTGTTTCACATGGTTCATCATGGGGCTCAAAGCAGTCACAGGTGTATGAAACAAAAGATCACTGTTTGGCAAGAGTGATTTACACATCATAACAATATATACATGCACTGCAGGTTTAGTCCTTGAAACAAACAAAACACCCCAGCCCATTTTTTTTTAATTTTTTATTTTTTTTTAACACCAAGACAATAAAAATGGCTAGTTATTTTGAGATAATTATTTCCCTAGGGGATCTTTTTTATATTTTTCATTGAGGAAGAAAATTTTTACGAAATATCCTGATTTTAAACCACAAAAGCAAACATACACATAGCTTTAATCTAGAAATGTCAATCCAGCAGAGTTTAGAAGGATGCAAGGACTATCATTTTGAAGTGGATTGCAACATCACCTTTAGGCAAAATCACACACACATTGTTGTGATGATGTGACTATTAAAGATGCTATGAGGAAGATCTGTTTTAATTGGGCTCCCTTGCCACCTTCTGGCCCAGAGTCTCTGCACACTGTCGTGAATTACTTTTAGTGAGGCGTGTGTTTGTTTTGGAATAAAATGGAGATCTTTATAAAACAAATTTTCTATGTTCTTTTGACCACTTATTGCTGGATACAATGTGCAGAGGTAAGTTATGTATCAGTACTGTTGTGTAGTGCTACAGTTTGATATGAGACATCAAAAAAACAATGTTGTAGTAGCTGGCTATCTAGGCAGCCCAGAGCTTTGATATATCTGTAGGCTAGCATGACAACAAGTAAACACTAGCTGCGTTTCCATTACACCTAGAATTGTGCAAAACGTAACTGTCAAAATAAAGAAATGGTAATGGAAACATCACATTTTCGTAAAACCTCCTAAATTTCGATAAAAAGTTTTTAAGTTGAGGTGGTTTTTCAGAAGTTTCGTTTTTGAAGTTTCTCGTAAAGGTGCAATGCATACACCTTTTTCGCAGAAACATGTCACAATGTCATAACAACGCACCTGCCTGACCTCCTCGTAAGTGTCCACTGCCACACATACGGACTCTGGAGTTCAAGAAATGTGTTCACTGCAGATATTTGTGTTTTTGACGGTCAATATTGAAGGCATCAGGACGGCTGCCGGTGTTCTGTCGAGTTGTCCTACCCATCGAGACGTCCTACTTTGCGTCACTGCGCATGCCCATGAGTCAACAGCATCGCCTGAATGACAACAGCACAGAATCGTCCTACCGATCAGCTGTTTATTAAGGAAAACGGTGAAAATTAGTGTTTTCTACAACCTAATCCCAATTTCTTGAATTTTTCATGTTTGCATGCGTGTCAGCTAGCCTTTGCATGACTTTTGTTTGCGTGTCAGCTAGCTTTGACAGGGTATTTTTAACTGTCAAATCATCCTACCTGCTAATATATATGTGGAAGTGTGATTTGACAGGCTTTTTTCTTGCGCCGAAACGTCGTACACATAGATCTATGTGGAAGCACATTCTGACTTCCCGCTGTTAAGTGGTCTGTTTACATGAAAAGGCCTTTGAAAAGAATAGAAACCAAGACAAAAGAAACGGGAATCGCACTGTAGCATTTTCTGAGGAGGTAGGACAGCTCGGCAGATAACTCTGTCATTTCATCCTACGGGTAGGACGATTCGCGGGGGTAGGACAACTCGGCAGAACACGGGTTAGAGAGCAGCAGGAGGGAGGGGCAGAGGTAGGTGTGTGTGAGTGAGAGTATGTGAGCTGAAGCTGATTCAGTGTTTTGTTCGTGCCTGTTTTGAGTTAGTGTGATCATAGCCGACAGTTTGACCATTGAATAAAAACACTAATGTTTAAGAATCCGCATCATCATGAGTGCAGCATCCAGACGTTATGTTATGTTTTACTTTGCTCAAGATGTGCGCAGTTCTAGCTGTAATGGAAACACTGGCAATGCAAAATTGTTCTTTATCAAAACTTAAGAAATATCACTTTTATTTCATGAAAAAGTGTAATGAAAACGCAGCTACTGTCAGTTTGTTTGTAGTTTAGGAGCCATTTATATTTAGCGCAGCTGGAAGTGCTCCAAGACATGTCAGCAATGTGGAACGTAAGTGAATCATGGTTAGCTAAGACCTGCCAGACATTTACCACGCAGAGCTAACGTAACCTTACTCTTCATTTTATTGATAGACTCTCAAGTTTGAACAGACCACTGCAGAATAACTGCTGACTGTGAGTTAGAATGGACATTATCACTTAGCCTTTAGCTCGGGCTGTATCACTGTCCTGTTTATCTTTCATCTGCTCTTCTGTTCATTTTATATTTGACAGTCCAGCTCCAGTGTCCACCATCACTACAAAACAGTTCAAGAAATTGTTTACAGTAGAGAAAACACAGATCTCTCTTAGGGACTTAAATGTGCCGTAAATGAATCTGGTCCAGCCCAACCTGATCGACAAGCTACGAAATAGCATTTCGAAATAACTTGTATTGGTGCTGATAATCTCATTTTGAAGAGTGGATTATGATCAGGCATATATCTAGATGTGAGACTTTTTCAAGATCACTTTAAAACTCTGTGCAGATATTTCAGAAGATTTTTTTGCATTTTAATCTTGCAACATTTACATACCTTCTAAAGAAGCTCTTAGGAGACAAAATCAGCAGTGCCTCACTCATGAACAGCAGTTGCTTGTTGCACTTGTAACCACCTCCCAATTGGTGATTTGACAGCAGGTGTTTTCCATCATCTGCTGTAGATTGAACACCTGCTCACATTTCAAAGATGCCACCCTAAATGACTCATTGCTGATTTATTTTGCAAAGAACTTTGTTAGTTTTTGGGATGTTTTTCCTCCGGCTAAATCATGTTATCTGTTTGCAGAATGACTTGTTACTTTCAGGCTCCACTGTGCCATAGCCTTTGTTTTTACCAGCAAGCCAAGGTCTCTATATAACAGCTTCCCCTCCATCACGTCTTGATTAGCATACTTGCAAGGACTCTGTCTGATTAGCATATTAGCTGCTGTGACGGAGGATTCACAGCTGTGCCACGGCCATGTGGGAAACTGTTTTACACCTCTGGCTGTGACATAGTGTGACTGGATCAACAGACCCCCTCTGCTCATGCAGTTTAAGGCATTAAGAGGGTGGTCAGCTTTAAAAAGAAGGTGTAACAATCAACAGTAACACTGGCTGCTTTTAATTTTCCAATGTGCCAAAGCCAGGTCCGTGATGCTTGCTAAATGGATAACTGGCACATCCAAATGGAATGAAGCCACTGATAATGTTATTACTTTCACCTTCGCTTTCCCTGCTATTACAAGTCTGCACGCCTGCTGCGAGAACAGCAAATTCTTTGTAGGAAAAAAAATGAGAGCAGATATGTGAGAGGAGGAAATTCATGGAGCTATGAGGATTAAAGAGGAAAAGTATGTGAATGTGTGACGGAGAGAAAGAGATGAACAGGATGACTGATTTCATTGCATTAAAACTGATTGAGGGCACAGCTCTGTCAGAGTGTAGATGTGCAAGCCTGAGCAGGCATGTGTGTATGAGTGTGTGTGTGGGAGTGTGTGGGTGTGTGCATGTGAGCGATTTTCTCATCACACTCTCCATTTCAGGTTATTAGTTTGGGCAGTAAATTAAGTCTAAAAGTGCCATTACTGGTGCAATCCCAAGAACAGAGCTATGCTGAGAGCACCGAAGTAGCAAATACTTTCTCCTAACCAGCTTCAAAATCCATATAGTCTTTATTCCCACAATGTGAATTTATCTTTCACCAATAAACATCACAGGATAAAGAAATGACTGTGCACTGAGGCAGCAGCACTTATGGTGGTCACTACACCTGAAAATGGACCTCTTATTTACCCATCAGAAACAGATTCATATGTGAGTGCACAGGAAAAAAGTGAAATCTTATCAAGTGTTTTTGTCTTAGTTACAGTAGAAAATGCATTTTTAGTCTCAATATGAGCCACATTAACCTGAACAGTCCTTAAAAATGTCTTATTTCAAGTTATTTAAAGAAGAAAATGAGGTCTGAATTACTTGTAACAAGTAAAAAAAAAAATCTGCCAATGGAACAAGAAAAACTTTACTTGTATCAAGAGATTATTCTATTCGTTAGTTAATTTTCAAGCAAAATTTTCTTGTTCCATTGGCAGATTTTTTTTTCCTTGTTACAAGCAATTCAGACCTTATTTTGTCTTTAAATAATCTAAAACAATACATTTAACTGGACTGACAAGTCAAATTTGGATCATTAGAAATATAACAAGACAGTTTTTTTACTTAAAATAAGACAAAAAAAACATGCAGTTTTTGGAGCACACGACACAACATAAAACTGAAATCTTATCAACTGTTTTGTCTTATTTTCAGTTGGAAAATGTTTTTTAGACTCACTTTGAGCCACATTAACTTGAACAGTCCATAAGAAATGTCTAATTTCAAGTTATTCAGAGACAAAAACGAGGTTGAATTGCTTTTAACAAGTAAAAAAAAATCTGCCAATGGAACAAGAGAAATGTTACTTGTATTTAGACATTATTCAAGTTTCAACCAAATTTTTCAGGATTTTTTTTTAATCCACTGGTATTTTTATTTTTTATTTTTTTTCTTTACTTGTTACAAGCAATTCAGACCTGATTTTGTCTTTAGAAAAAACTTGAAACAAGACATTTTTCTGGACTGACCAGTTGAATTAATGTGGCTCATATTGAGCATAATTAGATATTTTTTTTACTTAAAATAAGACAAAAACACTTGATAAGATTTCAGTTTTTGCAGGGTCAATTTTAAAGCACACAACACTACAAAAAAACTGAAATTTTATCAAGTGTTTTTGTCTTATTTTAAGTAAGAAAATGTCTAATTATGCTCAATATGAGCCACATTAAATTTATCAGTTCAGAAAAATGTCTTGTTTCAAGTTATTTAATGACAAAAAAGAGGTCTGAATTGCTTGCAGCAATTACAAACAAAAATCCAAAGGTTCAAGAAAAAATTACTGAAAAATTTGCCTGAAACTAGAAAAATGTCTTAATACTAGTAACTTTTCACTTTTACTGTAACATTTTATCTTACTTGTTACAAGCAATTCAGACCTTATTTTTGTCTTTAAATAACATGAAAGAAGACATTTTTCTGGACTGTTCAGGTTAATGTGGCTCTAAAAAGACATTTTCTAATGAAAATAAGACCAAAAAAAACACTTAATCAGTTTTTGCAGTGAAAATATGAATTTCTGCAAATCTTACATCTCTTTTCATGTATAATTCAGCAGAAGAATCTTATGCACCAACAAAGTCAAAACCAGGAAACAAAGGCAGCAGTGTATGAAAAAATAAGCAGCCTCTTTTACACTGTGCACTTTCAAGTCGTTTATCACAATCTCTTTTCATTTATACCTGCCGGCTGAAAAAGGTGATGGAGAAGAAGAAAGACAAAGAACAAACACACACAACACAGAGCTTGAGAGGAATAATGAGGAAACTATTTTAAATATTTGCAAGGTGACTTCACATTATTCTTCATTAATTTCCTCTCCTGCGGAGC
Source organism: Halichoeres trimaculatus (assembly GCF_033239565.1). Classification (NCBI taxonomy): domain Eukaryota; kingdom Metazoa; phylum Chordata; class Actinopteri; order Labriformes; family Labridae; genus Halichoeres; species Halichoeres trimaculatus. The sequence continues at coordinate 24,167,280 of NW_027437192.1, forward strand.
CGTTCATACATCAGAAGTGTTTCACTAATTCTTCTGCAAGCTCCACAGCCTTCATTTAAAACCGTAGCAGCACTGAGCAGCTTCTTTCTTTCAGTACAGAGAGATCCTTTCCTTCCAGGGGTCTGGCCTCATCACGTGCTCCGTTACATCCAAACCCCCTTCCCCAGCCAAAACCTGCAACAAGAGCCCTTGGGTGTTTGTCATGGCAGCTCCATAAGTCACCAGGATGGGAGACGGTGACACGCCGTGTCCCTGGGGCCCAGATGCTTTAAGCACTTCCACTGCTGAAACGGCAAAGGATGCTCCTCGTCCATCAATGCATCCCTCTCTGGAGCGCGCACTGGCCAGCAGCCGAAGCATCCGAACGCATCCTTGCATGCACGTACACACAGCGAGGAAAGAGTCCTGCCATCCATCACACCGTTCACCCCTTACATCATCTGCTTACGACCCTGTATTCCTCTCCTTTTCTCTTCATAAGCTCTCCTTCCCTGTGACTCAGACGGAAGACAGTGCAGAAGAAGACGGTAAGAAGTGTGTCCCCTGTGGGGTGACCTTTGACCACATTAAGACTGATACGCTTTCTTCCTGGGTGTCTTCAATCCTGTTCCTCAATTTGTCACCCTCTCTCAGGAAGATGGAGTAGTTATAATGTGTTGCATACTGTATAACCTATTTCTCACAAACTTGCTCATAAAAAAGCTTGTGCTGTCAAGTAACAAGACCATGAAGTTCTCAAACCTAGTGGGGGAAAAAAAGCTTCTTTTGAGGAAATGTTTTCATTTTTAATAAAAAGATGGATGCTGAAGAAGAAGACATTAAAAGGATTTTAAGTGTCTCTTAAGTAAGAAGAGTAAAGTTAAAAGAAAGAATGAGCCCCTGAAGTAAGTCTTGAGGAATAGAGTGAGGTTAGGAAAAGGGCAAGGCAAAGAAGAGCTGGAGACAAAGGCTCAGGAACAAAACAACTTCTCCCTCATCAGGTGATTTAACAGAGGATTGTCAGTGCAATAGGAAAAATATTCTCATCAAGTGTTGTTCAAACAAAAAGGTGAAGGTCTTTTGTGGTATAAGAGAAAGAAAGGAAAGTGGGGAGGAGAAACAAGATGGATGGATGAGAGGAAAGAGGACAAACAGGAGGAGTAATGAGCAGTCATTGATGTTCAGGGAGGTTACAACTTCACCATCACGAAGGACCTCCACTTTCTGCAGCACCTGGCTCTAAATTAGATTTCAGTAAAATACTCAAAGAAATCAAACTGATTAAAAAGTGACTTTTGTTTTTATTTTGACCTGCTTCAATGTGAAATAGTCAAGAAATCTAACCATTCACCTCTGAACATCTAAAACTCTTCTTCCTATCTTAACTTCTGTCCTCTTTTCATTCCTTTATCTGTGCATCTAGCCTTCCTCTCCGACTTCCTGCTATGCATTTAGAAGTGACATTGCGAGATCGATCCCAACACGTAGATGCATTAGCTCAATAAGCAGTTTCTGCTTTGTCAAGCAGCAATTCAATCAATGCCTCCTGTTCTCTACACATGGGCCGGACAAAAGCTGGCAACTCCCATCACTTCTGCTTAGGGAGGCTGAAGAATGCAGAAATGAACTCCCCCAAGAAATACAAAGCAGCCTGACTGTGTGCACATGTGAACATCAGTGTATGGGTGTTTCACTAACATTAAGGATGAAGAGTTTTAAGAATTGTGACGTTTGAAGATTCACTGTTTGGATTTCAAGTTAGTAAACCAGCTAAAGAAACTGTCATTAAACCTTTGACTTCATTTTACTAAATGAATTTTGCAATACCGCGGTAAACCCTTGTTATACATAATTTAGTCCAAGTAGTGGTTAATCTATGTGGGAGATTTATTTCTCCCGACATGAGAAGACACGTTTCTGCCACAGCCATTCTGAAAACAGACCTTTAAGGCCAGTAGCACCGAGTCAGTGACGTGACCAAGTAAACAGTTACCGAGTGCAGAAAGTAAAACAGCTGGTGTGCATGATGATGGCTACCCTGTTTTTGACACAGGCTGTACATCACTATAGGTAAGAGTCTATGGTCCAACCTCAAAACTTAAAATGTGATACAAACATTTTTTTTTACAAAAGTAGTGACATCAAAATAAACATTTTGAAGCAAACTGAAACCGTAGTTTGCAGACTATGAGCCGCTACATTTTTCACATGCTTTGAACCCTGCGGCCTAAACAATGGTGCGGCTAAAATACAGATTTTTATGGTCTAACGAGCTTAATAGCCTCGTAGTATTAAAACCAATAAACTTCTGTATTATTTTCGTTATCAATAAAATATATGCCAACAAAAAATATAAGTTTTTAAAGAGCTTTGACAGAGCTTTGACGGAGTTGAGTCATAAATAGCCAGCCTGCTCTGGTGCGACCTGCTGTCATGTCAGCAGGTGTTTCTGCTGATGGGAAAGATACAAGCATTGTGCTAGTTCGCTGTAAGTTTGTTTTCACTTTCCTTGACCACTAAACATGTAGCTATAAAATACTTTTGTTAGACTCTTGTTCTGAGGATGAAGCCTGAGCGCTGTCCAGTGACACATCATGTTGGTCCGCTGGGACAAGTTGTTTTTACTCCTTGTGCGTGATGCTGATAAATATCCTAAAACAGCATTAAATGATTCATGAATCCTATCTTGGATTGATAACGCTGTAGTACGAGAAACTGCCCCAAAAGTTTTTAGTTTTTTGAGTCGTGGTTCAGGCTCTGAGTTCGAACTGTCACCCTGTATTCAGTTAAAATCACTGCCAATGATCTGTTAGTGTTCCGTGTTTGTCTGTTTGTTGTCCGAAAAAAACACGATAGTGGCAGAGACAATATGTCAGCGAAATGTTATGTCTCATGCCACAGCCGTCTGTATCACACCAGCAGCGTTTGGAGGAGTAAAAGCTCAGAAACCTTTAGTGTTTCATTAGACAACCTTACAGGCTTCAGAAAAAAAAACATATAGGGCAAAAATCTGGAAAAACTCACAGGATGAAAAAACTAGTAAATTATGTTAATTGTAACAAAGTTATTGGCATCTAAAATGTTATTAGTTAATTGCTTACCCTTTTTGAATAAAATGCAAAAAGTTTTTTTTTTTTTTTTTTTTTTTTTTTTTCTGTAAATATTCTTCATTCCTCAGACCTAGTTTGCTCACCAGTTTAGTGCACTTCAAGCTTGAAATTGGACAATCTTCATTTCCAAAAGCACACTGTGGACAAAAGTCCTTTTCAAAACAGTGGCATATATTTTCTACCTGCTAGGTAGGATGTGTACACTTATAACACAGAACAGAGTCAGAATCATGTTTTAAAAAGACTTCACTTATCTCTTGTTGGAAAACTGTGATCTAACACCTGTATCAAAATATGAAGGAAAAATGCTGTGATATAAACGTTAGGCCATATCGCCCACCTCTAATTTCAACAATATACGAGACATGAGAACACACATTAACACACTGACTGAACAAACAACTCTCTATATTTCTGAATCTTTCCTGTCGTCACTAATCTATCTGCTTTTGTTGATGTACTGCATCCTTAGTGTGCCTGGGATGTATTCTGTCATTTGTTTACTCATGCAAATGCATTTGTCCTTTTCCCTCATGAAAGAGACAAACAAAATAGAGACCCATAAAAAGCAAAAGGTTCAAAAATGCTCCTAGAGGTCAAACCTCCCCACAGGTTACCTTTAAATGCCAGGAGTACAAAGTCCACAGTGTTCATAGGCACCAAAAAGCCATTCCCGTTTCATTCTTTCATTATTCCCAGAGGACAGCGATTGAACATTTTGTTGAAAAAAAACTGCTGGGTCTTGGGCGGGTTTATTTACCATTTTACAAACAATATCAAGTGTCCATGAAAATCTATGACTGATCGAAGTTGGCTAAATAGAAAAGTGAAATATGAGCCCTGGCTTGAGTGGTATGGTGGATGATCTTTGCTGCACTAATGTGGTATCCTCTCTGGGTATAAACAGAAACATTAGTTACAAGTCTGTAACTGGAGCAGTGAAACATTGCCTCTGTACATCTGTATGTGCTAGTCTGTTTATTCCACAGTGTGTGGTTGAAAGAGAAAAAGTAGGCTGTGTGTGCATGGGGGAATTGTGGTCTTCCTGTGCCTCATTGCTCTCACAGTGTGTCTGTCCCTATTTAACCTCTACGTGACGTAAAAAAGTTTACTGCTTTTAGGAAGTCTGTTGGTAAACACACCAGCCAAAACCACACTTTAGATAGAGGAGGTAGGATAAGCGCTCTATGGCATGTTTTGAGCCGATAAAGCTGGAAGTATTGTAATCCTATCACCCTCAGAATAAAATGTACCAAATGTACTGTGATGTGTTCGCTACATAACGTTTCATACTTATTACATTTATTCAGAATTCAAGGCACTGGAAAGAAACACTCAAACACCATCAAATAAAACTCTTATGAAAGTGCAAATATATGATCATACCTGTGTAAAAGTGTTCATGTACCTGTGTGTTTGTGTCATTGTAGATGCTGCACAGTTCAGTGCTGCATGAAAAGTTCAGGGTTAGAGATCCTGCTTTGAAAATCCCCTCAGATTTTTGAGCTTAGCTGTGAATAAAGCTTGTCTAACTTGACAACAAGAGAAACTCTCGAGTGAGAATGTGGGTTTGAACCTCTGGAGGCACACAATCAAGCATGCACACACCAAAATGCACACAAATACAGACAGGGATGAACTCTGCAGCTCCTCATTTCCTGCAAATATAACAGCAGGTGCAGCAAAGGAGCCAGTTGCTGTGTGGGAGGCGCTGGTGTGTGAAAGTGAGCTCATACACAATTGATGGCTGCTGACAATGTCTTCAAAATGGAATAATGTACCATTCAGTAGCCATTCACTATATATGAAACTAAACTGAGAGGGATCTGGGAGCATGGCAGACCTCAAGGAAAGCCAGAAGACAGATGAGAGGCAGGGCTGTGGGAGCTGGGAAGAGAGATCAACACATCTGAGTACAGCCTTGACTCTGTCTGACTCGCAGCATCTAAATCCCCCTGGCTTTCCAGGTTTATCTCTCCACTGACATTACTCTTTCAAACAAAAATCACTGAAAGCCTTTGGTCACACCTGCTAGCTCTGGTATTCAGGTGCACACAGTCACATTTATCCAAAATGTAGAAGACTGCATGTGTGCACTAACTGCACAGCTTTGTTAGAGAGCTTTCAACTTGGCGTTTAATGTCTTATACCAGTCCTTTATTTCAGTGTGCCTCAGTAGATTTTGCCTTGCATGGTTATTTCAGTGGATGAGGACACAACGAAAGGGATGAATATAAAGAGGCACTAGTTTGGCTTAAATTCCTGGTCCCTATGTTCAGAGTACAGATGAACATGGTAGGGTTGGGCAATTAATAAAAATGATCAAGCACATGTTGAATTTTTTTTTATGTCTTTTTCCCCATTTCTCGGTGATATTGCGAGGTAAATGTTCTGATTCTCTGACACATCAAATCTAATTTGGTAAACTCTCTGCCCTAGTTTCTGGGGACCAAGGAGCAACATTGGGTTAAGAAAAATGGAGCCTTTGTGGACGTGCTAAAAGTTGCTATTCATTGAGGATTCACTTGAGGTTGGCTGCAGAAAGACCGGAAATCACGTCCATAGTCCATAAAAAGATACCTTTTTGGCATTAAAAACTAGGGATGGGTACTCAATAAGGTACTTTTAAAGGTACCGACCGAATTCTATGAAAAGTACCGGGTACAGATACACGTGAAATCAAAAGGTACCATGTATAGGTACCTAAATGCATTCTTGTGACTGTGAGTGGAATAGTAGGCGATTTTCCATGCTGGACATGAACACAGCATTGCTCGTTTATATATTGAAGAAGAAATGTGTAAAACTGAAAAATTACACACAAAAAAACATATTTTATTATTAAACTTTTTTTTTTCTTTTTTTACCACATAAAGCCAATAAAGTACCGGAAATTGGTACGGTTGAGTACAGGTACTGATTGCCAGGTACTGGGGATCTGTACGGTCTTGTTTCAAATGTGAAAGGTACCCATCCCTATTGAAAACACATTTACAGCTTGGTTGAAAAAAAAAAAATAGGCAAGGCAAGGCAAGGCAAGGCAAGTTTATTTGTAGAGCACAATTCATACACAAGGCAATTCAAAGTGCTTTACAGCTAACATAAAATAAAATCACAATAGGCAAAATAAAATCATTGCATAAAATCACATCATAAAACATAAAAAATGATTAATTAAATTAAAAGAGGAGAGTGCAGATAAAATACTTCAGTTGTTGTATGCTAAGCTGAACAGAACTGTTTTCAGCCGGGCTTTGAACATTGTCAGAGTTGAGGCCTGTCTCACATCTTCTGGCAGACTGTTCCAGATTTTGGGGGCATAAAACTGGAATGAAGCCTCACCGTGTTTAGTCCTGACTCTGGGCACCAGCAGGAGACCCCTCCCTGAGGTTCTCAGAGACCGAGTTGGTTCATATGGTTCTAGCATGTCCAAGATGTACTTTGGTGCTAGACCATGAAGGGACTTGTAAACAAGCAGAGCTGTTTTAAAGTCTATTCTCTGAGCCACAGGAAGCCAGTGCAGAGACCTGAGAACTGGACTTATATGGTCGTATTTCCTGGTTCTGGTCAGGACCCGAGCAGCAGCGTTCTGGATGTACTGCAGCTGTCTTACAGCTCGTTTTGAGAGACCAGTGTGCAGGCCGTTACAGTAATCTAACCTTCTGAAGACAAACGCGTGGATCAGTCTCTCTAAGACAGGTTTTGGCACTATTCCTTTAATCCTGGCAATGTTTTTGAGATGGTAAAAAGCCGCTGATGTTATTGATTTAATGTGGCTGTTAAAGTTCAGGTCTGAGTCCAATATCACCCCTAGATTTCTAACCTGGTTACTCACATTTAGAGAGAGAGTCTGAAGGTGACTGATAACCCTTTCTCTTTGTTTCTGTGGGCCACAGACAAGGGTTTCAGTTTTGTCTGAGTTCAGCTGGAGGAAATTGTTCTGCATCCACATACTGATCTGTTCAACGCAGCGACAGAGTGAATCTACAGGCCCATGTTCGCCTGCCGTCATTGACACGTAGATCTGAGTGTCATCAGCATAGCTGTGGTAGGACACATTACAGCTGCGTATTAGCTGACCCAATGGGAGCATGTACAAATTAAACAATAGGGGTCCCAGGATTGAACCCTGGGGAACACCACAGGTCAGGGCCATTTGGTCTGAGACACAGTTACCAATTTCAACAAAGAAAGTCCTGCCCTCGAGATAAGACTTGAACCAGTTTAAAGCAGTAGATAATAACCTAAATAATGGTTAGGTCCGAAATGCCCTATCGGCACACACTGTTCAGTGGGTTAATTTCTGTCTAACTCAGCTTCTTAAGAAGAAGATCACAAGTTTGTCCAATCAGAGGCACAGCTCAGCTCATGTGACTGATGGGCACCCTATAGCTGTTAGAATATCACATCTACATCCAATAAGGCCCCCGCCAATGACCCGCTTCATTAGTCAGCATCAGGAACAGTTTGGTGGCATAGTGGGGACTACGTCCATGTTTTAAACAGTCTATGCTCGACATCCAGTAAATGTGTCCCATGTAGAGCCATAGACCTGCTTTGTGAACCATCAGTGGAGCAAGAGTTCAGCTCCATGGGATCAAGTTAAGCTGAAAAGTTTTCAGGTTATCCATTTAAGTTCGTTCACCATCAGTCATGTAGTCATGTTAATAAATGCACCCAAAGAAGCGAGACCATGAGGAGGTCTTATGGTTTGACGTTAGCCTGCTAGCTGAGGTAAGCTCATGTCATATGTAACTGTTCAAAAGAAGACAAATATCAGCATGTGAGTACAGGCAGAGAACAACAAAGCACCCAGAGCTTTTATTTGAGCACTGAGTGTTGGTTAGCATTTCATTAACAGCTCTGGTTACTACTTCCGCAGTAATAATAACAACAAAAACTCTGTTGTTCTTTGTTTCATGTATTGCTGTGGACAATTGTGTGGACACATAAAGCTGCCTGACAGCTGACTGACAGCTGATCCAGCAGTGATCAGTCATAAAACTCCTATCTCTTTTTTTAGATGTGAAACATTGACAAGCTGATATGACCAAGCACATTAAGCTCAAGGAGCTATACTTGTATAACAATTATGAAAGATTGGATTATAGGAGAAGAGTCCTGGACATGGCTAACAATTAGATTGTTTTTCCCCATGAAATTCAAAATGGCTTGCTTGCATATCGGACATCTAGCCATGATGCACAAGTATGCACCCAAGGGCCACAAAGGAAACAACTTTTCATGCTCATGTCCTTAACTGTTACTTTTTTTTTTTTTTTTTTTTTTTTGCTTACTTTTTACTTTTATATATATATATATTGCACTTTGGATGGACATTGAGGAAAAGTGGAAGGTACAAATAACAGTGTTTCTCATTTTCTTAAATTAGCATTTAAAAAAATATCAATTTATATATTGATTTATTTCTTTCTACATTTGTTTTTATATTGTTACAAAATAAAACATTCATGGGTGACCCTAAACATTGGCCTTGTTGGGAGAACATTGTTGTCATTTAGTCCTGCTGCTCAAGAAGAAAACTGTAAATATTCAACAATTCAATCTTGTTATTCTGAATTTTGTCTTTCATGCCCTCCCCTTAGCCAATCCTTACTTCCCCTTTCCACAGGTTGCCTTGGAAACAGTCAAGGCCCACCAGAGAAGACTGGTGGGAAGGGAAGTGTTGATGCTTAAACCAGCTGGTTTGTGGGGAATATGAGAAAACTAAAACCACTTTTTTTTTTTCTCTCAGAATGCAGTAAACATAGACATCCTCCAAAATGTGCAGTGTTCTTTTCTGTTCTTACAATGATACTTTGTTTTCCAACATATGTTGGCATGTTCATCTTGTCATTTCATTCATGTTTTTTTGAAGACTTCTTTACAAACGCAGGACAAGTAAAATCTATGCAGAGCCATGTCTCACCTTGTTTAGAAGTCCAATGCCAATTTAGACAGACATCCAATTACCACTGTCTCCTCTAATTCTCTTCAGTTTCTGTCAGTTTAGTGACCAGACTTGTGTAGAGAATGGAAAAGACGATGGCTTGATGGAGCACAGGTGCATTGAAATGATTAATCAATAGCTTTATTTAACCTTGGCTTTTAGCCTCATCTCTCACAGTCTTTCAGCTGTCTGCTTCTGCCAAAGGTGAAGAAAAGCTTTTCAGTAGCTCAGATACAGAATCTTTTTCAAACATGACATGCATAATTATTTCAAAGAGCAAGGTTGATTTATGTCGCATATTTCACAGACTGTCAAAGTCGGAGAAGACTTCACAGAAATGACCAACTGAACTACTGATCACTGGAAGTTAAAGCAACAATTTAGTTTTTGGAACTATTCATATATATTTTGCTTTAGTTTTGTTTTCAAGGTCCCTATATAAGGCTTGAAGTTCATATTTTCCTTCAAGATGTTGTGATATATATCAAATAGGGATGGAGAAGGATTTTTGTATATTCAAATGGTCATTAACATGAAAAAATCTGATAGTTCATGTGATGATCGCTTTGTCCTGTCTGCAGCAGATTGCAGTTCTATGCAGGATGCCAGAGCTGTTGTGTCAATTTCACAGAAAGCAGGTCGAGCAGGAAATGACTTGTCCAATGACTTTCAAAATAAAACAAACCGTGCCCAAACCAGCTTATATTTTACTTGTCCACGGCAAGTATGACATAATGAATGGAGCCGGACCAGAAATCAACAGGCTGATGGATTTACAGCCAAAATGAGAACAAGGACACATTCAAATATGGATTGGGAAGTGTGGGAACTCATTCTAAAAAATCTATGAGAATGAGGGGTGACGATTTACGAATAATCTTCAAATAGTTATGAGTGAATATCAAATAGCTCTTATTTCTCGAAATTCCCATCCCAATATTTTCTTTATTTTATCCTTTGGTAGCTAAAAGTGATCAATAAGACAAACTATGAACATCAGTTTCATGTTCTTTCATTTTTTTTTTTTTTAATCTTTTTTTTAAACAGCTTAAATAAAATAAACAGGTTTTAATTGCCTAATTATTCAGGGCCTGACAGAATTATTGGAGGAAAAAATAAACAAAAAACCCTAAAAGTCCAATTAATATCAAGAACCTTAATTAGTAGTTTACTCCTCCCAAAAGAAACACTTTATGAGAGCAATTTGAAATTTATATTCTTAAAATTAATAAAGCCCTGATCTAACATGTTCAAATTGAACTGAATTAATGTTTCTCTCTTGTCTGTTCATCTGTTGAGCATCTTTTGATACAACCAATCAACCTTGTTATTTCAGCTCTTAACTGTGGCAGAGCAGACACTCTACACAGACAACAGACTTTGGATGTTGAGGAGTGTTATACATTGATTTTACTGTTCAGAATTGATAAGTGTTGCCAAAGAGTTTTAACCAATCAGAAAAAAATGGTATTTCACACAATCAAGTGACTAGCAAGTCAGGTTATAACCAGCGTAAGCTTCTGGCAGCAGTCTTTCCCTTACTGACCTCACAAACATGAACACAAGACTTCCCAGGTATCATTGATTTTTAAAATAATGACAAAACATTCACTTTACTCAAGGTGTCAGGTTACATAGCTAGCTATTTAACTGCACAGCCAAAAAAAAGCGTAGTGATGTCTTATTTAATTCTCTGGTCCAGTTTGATGTTAATGTGCTCTATACTCTTAAAAATAGCTGAAATTACCCTGTTTGTATATAGTTTAAAGGCCACACTAATTTTTACATTCATTTCCTGTGGTGCAACACGCATATTGCTGCCGCAGCCAGCTATATTTAACCAAGACAGACCCCTTTAACTGACTGAGCTGATGACAAACATTTAACAAGACTTTTCTTTACCCTGTTAATTAAATGGCTTTAATGTAAGTGCATGGCTCACATTCTGATAGAGGTCTTAAGTGACCAGGGTCAAATGTTTCAGCAGAGTGTCCCATGCACCAGTGAAGCCTTCTTACTCCGTGCAGTTCTGTTTTTGGCACGGCTCTGACTCCCGGCACTGCCTTTAGTCTGTACGCTCTGCTTCACCACTTAAATCATCCTGTCAACTTTATTTCTTTTGCTCACATTTTTTTAGAAGCACTGCCTGATCTGCCTGTATGACAGCTGGCAATGTATTACAGTTTATTTTTAATAGGGTGGGAGCTTCAGCGGCCTTAGCGAGCAAACGAGAAAATAAACTTGACACTTAAACTAAATTAGCAACAATAAAGAACCATAGAAGACCTATACTACTTCTCTCATTCTGACAGCGTTCCTGTCTGCAACATTAACCCACTCAAGATGTGAATCACCCAGTATCAAATCCCAATTTAGTTTTGTTGTGTTTTTAAAACATATTAAAAATGATTTCATGACTTAAGTTCAAAGTACTTCATCCCAGAACGGTTGGAGGTTGGTGCAAAATGACGGCTCTCCAGCAGGAGCCAAGTAAGCTGTCATTACTCACACTAAGTAAAATAAGGTGAACCGGTCGCATGAATCAGTGCTGAGTCATTACTCTTACTGTTTGTGACATTTTCTTTTCCAGTTATCTGTCCTTACATTCTGTACTGTGCTCCCTTATGATTTCTGTATCATAGTCTTCAGCTTTATCTTTATGTCTCTGCATACCCCTGGTAAACAAACTGATGTCAAATTAATTAATTAATTTTTTGTCTCTTTTTTTGTCATTTTTGTATTTGGAGTGGTTCATTACTTTGAATGGCTCATTTGTTGGTCATGGACACCAAACTGGTTTTGTCTTCAGTGATATTTTTTACTATTTTTACTGTTTTATCTCCTGTGTTTGTCTGGAGATCCTACATGTAACCATGGCTGCACTGTTTACATGTGAACTCAGCTGTTTGCAGCCTGTAGCATGTCAATGCTAACTGGTGTAAGGCCTGATGTCTTCCCATAAGGTGAGAAGAAGGAGGTGAGGACGACGCGCTGGTTCTCAGGTGTGAGCTGAGAAGTGATGACATGGACCTGTCCTTCCATCCATCGTTGTTGGGAACGTAAGATCTATCTCCAATAAGATGGAGGAGCTAGCTGTGCTAACCCAGCAACAGAGGGAATACCAGAGGGCAGAGTAGCTTCATGCTATTCACAGATATGGCTAACGGAGCTAACATCAGACACCAACGCCACATTGGAAGAGCTTCACCTTCTGTGAGCAGACAGGATCCAGGAGACAGAGATGGAGCATGACTGAAGAAGCTCAGTCCTGGACCCTGTGGAGGTGGAGGCTGGCTGAACTGGACAATGATGGACAAGCTGTCATCATCTATTTTCTTATGGAGCTTTTTGCACTTTCTATACACTTTCTTACTTTTGTTTTCTTGATTGCTGCTGTGACTTCAATTTTGTTGTACTTGTTACAATGACAATAAAGTTCTATTTTTCCGTTCTATTCTATTCTATTCTATTTACGCATATTCACCAGGAAGCTCTTGAGCAGCAAATAGACAAAATTTGAAAAAAAATATATTTTTTCTTTTTCCTTTGTTTTTTTCTTTGTTGGGATGTGGGGGGTTTAGATTTTGGAAACACCTAATTCAATAGCCACTATCTTAGATGTTTCACATTTTGAATCAACAGTTTTGATACACATAGACAGACAGCTATCTGGTAACAGACACCAACATTAAGTCAAAATTATGACCAAATACACCTTGATTCGTCAATTACTTGTGATGCCATGGACAGGGATGAAAATCCATACATGTAACACTCTGGGAGTGTGTGAAGGAAGCTCACAGCTCAGTGCGGGGGCTAAATCAAGAAGAATCTGGAGCTGATCCAAGTAAAACCCATAAATAAACTATGTCACCACGTCATTGTCACTCAAAACACATTGTTCAAGAGCTACACACCCATGCATACTGAGTATGAAGGAAATGAAGCATAAATCCTCTGTGAACTCACACAAAAGATGCCAATTTTACCTCCCACCCACTCTTAGGAGGTTCGCTTGCCCTGAGAAATCTTCCCTTTGACACAACACCTCTGCTTGTTCCCAGTTTTTGCCTCATTACTCTGATTTGTGAATGTGAATTACAGCCTCAAATAGAGCACGTAGGGATGCCAAATGATGGGTGAGAGACAAACACAAAACAAACAGGTGTGCCTTCTCTTTACGCTTCACTGATGGCATGTTTGCATTGAGAGCTTGAGTCAGGAACGCAGAGGCAGACATTGAGACACACTCAGAGATCAACAAAAGGGTAAACTAAATTCAGCTAAAAGCCCAGTTTCTGAGTGAAGCTGTTGATTCCTGAGCTCTTTGTAGAGATGAGTTTATTTCCCTATAACACCTCTCTGTTGACTCTTTCTGCGCAGTGAAGCAACCTTTAATGGTCTGAGCAGTTTCTCCTCCACTGGCATTACAACGCTGGAAATGTGACTCAAGGAGACACATATCGATTCTCCTTAAGTGACAAAGCAGTGAAACAAAAGTTGACTTTTGAGATTCAGCAGTGGGAACAACATCATGCTGTGTGTGTTTGCAGATTTATGCACATATATATGTCTGCATGTGCAATAGTTAATGATTCTGCAGTGATTTATCTCAGAGCAGGGAAAATTATTCACAGTCCAATACAGAACAATCAGCAGTCCTTCCTTTAGTCAGTAAACATGAGTTGTAACAGTCACCCAAAGTCCACTTAGGCTGTTGTTTTAATAAAATTTGCTTAGTGAGGATTTTTTGAAAGCATTGTTACTGAAAGCAGCTGTTTCGCTATTTCCTACTAAGAACAAACACACCAGACTTTGAATGTGACATTTGACACTAAGGTGGCTAACAAGTAAATACCCCACAGTCAATAAAGTCTGAAAGGGATGAGTTGGTTGAATTGATGGTGGCTGGTCAATAAATCAAGCCTGATGAATTGCTGTGTATTGGAGGAGCTGAGTAAACGGGGAGATGATTAAACACCAAGCAGGAGCCGCTTGGTTGGTATCAATTAAAGCAATGAGAGTGAATGCACTGGTTACTGTTCATAACCATCACTGGGTATTTCATCATGGATGGTCATGTATACGCAAGGCAATCTATATGATGTATTAGATCACACAGCAGATTAATAACAAATGTGGGATCACTGAAGTGTCCTATAGAAGAGTCTGCGGCATAAACGACTGATTCTATTTAAAGTTTATAATTAGTCTGAATTGAATTCAGACTAATTAGAAAGAAGCAAATTAGGGGAACCAAAAGAGGGCTGCACAGAATTCCTGCCACAATAGATAGGATAATTATATACTGTCTCTCTAGATAACTTCTTAATTCAACAGCCGAACATTTTCTGGATCAATACACTGTCATACCAATTTACCTGCGAGAGAAGAGAGTGAATAAGCTCCTAAATACTAAGCTGTCGCAAACAATAGAAGAGAGGTCCAATTTGGTACTGCCTAGAATTGCTCATGCATATTGAAAGTCATAACATCTGCAGACCTCCTCTGCCTCCCACCTGCTGCGTATCTCTGCCACACAGAGCACAATGCAGAATCTCTGCGATGTAATCAATGCAGATGCCTCCTAAAGATTTTTTGTCTCTCCTCCCCCCTGCTCATGTCATAAAAACAACAACCCTAACCACCTCTTTCACCCTCATAATCTCAGGAGGTCCCTTTCCTTGCCAGTTTAGACTTTAATTACCCAAGCATTAGCCGACACTTATTTGCCCTGCAAGGTTTTCTGTCACTGCTTACACCCAACACCTACTCTAAGCATTGGCGTTTGGCAGGGTAGAAGACAAATGCCAATTAAATAAACAAGAAAAGAGCAAAGAAGTCACAGAGCTTTCTTGTCAGGCACAACACAGGTTTTTCTTTCCTTTTTACTCTGTGCTACTTGCGTCTTAAGAAAAAAAAGAAAAGAAAAGAGCTCCAAGAACTAAAGGAGGTGCATCACCTCAGTCCCCAAAGCAGATTCACTTCTGAACATACTGTACAAGCACTCACACGCATACTCTGAAGCACGTTTCATCTCATCTGGGCCCAGAAACAATGACTCCCTAATCCAAGGACAATACAGGCACTAATCCACACAAAACATGGATTGTAGTGAGCGACAAACGTGGGAACAGGGGAGAAAAAAGAGCTAGCACGCTAACAAGCAAAGACGGCTAATCCTGATGAGAGATAGAGGCGTGGAGAGGGGATACACATTACTGCTAGAAAGGGCAACACGGATGGAACCAAAGATAAAACAGATGAGCAAAAGTACAAAAGTAGGGTTATGATTATTTGATATTAAAAAAACACAGAAACACTAAACTGCCCTACAAAGGCAAAGAGCAGTAACTACACAGACAGTGAAACTGAGAAAAATGCCTTTAAAGTTTTTGAGTCAGCCAGAAAAATCTGTTGTTGGTAGATCAGTGTAAATGTATACATTTGATGCCTTTTCCTAAAGATAATTCTTATGTACAAGAACTGTCCCTATAATGTGACTCATGACCCCCAAAATGCAGATGCTGCTTTCTACCGTTGGAACACCTGTAGCAACTCTATAGCTTCTACAAAGCCAAAGTGCAGTATCTTCCATGAAAATATGTTAATGTTTTACTAATATTTGGCTAATGGAGAGATGTCACAATACATAAATTGTAAACAGACTAAAGGAATTAACGGGACTAAATGGGCTGGATATTGACTTCAAGGAAGCAGGTAGGCTGAAATCATGAATGAATGTCTGTCTGACTGACTGTGATTTACGTATGTTAGCGTCTTTGAAGCTAAACAGAGGCTAATTGTTTACAAAGTTACGGCGCTGCTCAGTTTGGCTTGCCCTCTTTCTTACCGATTTCAAGATATTTGCATTTCAACGCGAGCTCAACCATCCGCTTCCCCCGAGATTGTGACATGAGTGATGGTTGATCTTTATACTGTCCTCAAAATATTTCAATAACAAATTACCAAGCCAGAAGTGGCATAAATGAACGAACCGGAAAAAAAAAGTCACAGCGCGGCAAGTGGAGTTACTGCAGTTTGGCTTCATACAGTAGTGTGTTACGGTGTTGCTGTTCAAAGCCAGAGCGCAGTAAGTGAAGTTACTGCACTCTGGCTTTGTAATACAGTGTTGTAGCTTACTTGTCATACAAAGACAGAGCGCAGTATGTGAAGTTACTGCTCTCTGGCTTTGTTTTTGTCTGAATTTTGTAGTTGCTGCAATTTTTACATCCATTTATTTCTGAAACGGTATATAGTTAAATCAGGAAAGATTGTCAGAAGATAAAGGGAATGTTACAGAGTACATTTTACATCTTAACTCAATTTTGACCAAATATGTAGTTACTGCTCTTTGCCTTTGTAGGGCAGTAAAGGTGGATCTAACAGTCAAGCATCAGGACCAAATTGTATATAAAGACAAGAGCAAGTATATGATACAATAAAGTGGCTTAAATTAAGAAGAGCTGCAGCTACTTTAAGAAATAAGTTTACAAGCAACAGTTGTTGTTGATTATTTGTCAAAAAAAAAAAAAACAGGGCCACGGATTTACAAAACTGGTTTGAAAATGCGACTTAAAAGTAAAATAAGGTTACGAACTACACATAAAAAATTAAAGGCATCTGCATTTGCACTCTTCTACATTTTTGGACTGTATTTATCTATTTATTTATTTTTCTCAAATGTTATATTATACCCAATAAATTTCATCTCATTCTTTTAAAGTAAGGATTCACCAATCTAATCATTTGACGCCCAATACAAATAATTACAGCAGGGATTTGCCATCAGCCATTACTAATACCAATCCAATATAACACGGGTATCAAATTAACAATCTGTATTCATCAATGTTTTGGTAGTAACTGTCTTTTTTCAACTGTTTAATCCAAAATAAAGTGAGGAAATAATAAACATGTAATTTGGAAACTAAGTCTTCTAAAACAAGAATTATTCAACAGGAAACCTCTAAAATCTTCTGTGGATTAGCCGGATATTAAAATCCCGAGGAAAAAAACCCAAAACAAATGAACTAATCAGGAGAATAGGGCAGAAAATATAACAAATTAAATCCAAATGACATCACAAAGTAGTATGAACAAACTAATATGTACTTAATCTTACAAATCATGTCACTGGTCAAGTTTATTGATGGCAGGTGACATCAAGTGTCTGGTGTCTGACCTGTGGACATTTTCTGCTTGTGTCCAATCAGTGTGCTCTTCAACTGTGATGAGAAAATATCGCCACAAACTTCAGTGAAGCCCATCACTGAAACATCTTTTCACTCTTTTGTGAAGCGTTTACGCACTTTTTCAGAGTTAAGGCTGAGTGGTGTCAGGAAAACTATTACCATGATGGTAAAGGGTAACTTGTTTACCTTGCAGCGAAATGACTCATTTCCTACCACTTACAGGGGTTGCACATCCATAATAATAACCCTGAAAACTTCTCTTTCTCAAACTGGCAGCTTCATTTGATAACTGCTTCAATTTTGCATTTTGTTTGGTAGAACTTGTATCCTTTTCCATGAGGACTCTCAAGATGCTTGGTTAAAGTAGATGAATTACATTTGGCTATGCTAACGCCGCCCTTCAATGCATAAGCTCTGCAATGACTTCAAGTCAGATTTGATGCACTAACAGGCTGAGCCTATATAACCTCTTCATTCTCTCTCTATGCAAATAAATGTGTCCCCTGGATCTGGCCTTTATCACAGATACCTGATCTTATTTTTTGTTTGGTATCTGACTGGTAGTGGGATCAAATTAGTGTGTCCTTTACACAGGAAGCATCTCAGTGGCTGAGAACATGAAAGGATGATTGAATTTGTATGAGAAGAAAAAGAAAAAAGGAGATCAACTATTTCTGAAACTACTCCAAACCTAGAAATAAGTAAATTACTCAAATGTACATAGCTACATCAACAAACACAAGGGGAACCTATTCTTACTGGAGTTGCAAAACATAACTGCTTCTTACTTAGGAGTTGATTAATTCTTATATGTTTCACAGAAAAGAGAGCCACTATTTGAAAACGTGAACTACGGCCAAACTTATAGCAAGTTGGCCGCTGAGGGTTATCTCAGGCTGGAATTAATCACATCAAAGTCTACGATCCAGAGAGCTGAGCAAATGACATTTACAAGAGGCCAACTGAGGCACTTAATTACAAATTTTCATGAAGTGGCAGAATTAGTGAGCCAGACTGGTGCCACGCATTAACAGTGGAGGAACAACAACACAGGGAACCTTTTGGAGAGGGTCAGCCCAAACAAGTAAACGGAGAGAAATGTTTGGGTTGGCATTTAATGCGGTCAGAGTCCTCATAACCAGGTCACGTGATGTCGCAAAAAAAAAATGAGAGCAATTTGAGTGCATGCTGCTTTTCGGGACGATGAGCTCACAGACTTAAAAAATGCATGGCTGTGGAGAAGGGTGAGCACAGAGCATGAGTAACAGTGCAGCAAATGTGCTGTGTGGTGTTCCTTGTGTTCATCTGACCTGCTTTTTTGCAGTGATGAATCTCCAACAGGGTGGAGCCAGATGATTCTCCCATAGTTTCACTCTTTACCTCACAGCTGAGTCACTCATCTCTTATCTGTCATTTCTTTGTTTGTTTATACATCTTATCCTATTTTTACACCTCTCCTTTTCACAGGGTCTACTTTTCAATCTTCCTCTCACTTCTTTGTAAAGCTTACCCCTCTCAACTAGCTGATGTCTATTTCCCTCAGATGTCTCCTCCTCATCTTCCTCTCGATCTCCTCCCTTCATTGTTGAGATGCAGTGAGTGTGGGCCCTGTCAGTGTGGGAACAGCAGCCAGCAATGAGAGCCTTTCACAGAAGCCAAAACAACGACAGGCATGCAGCTTGATGTTCACTCTTTCTTACTGCACAGCTGACATCCTAGCATGTTCGACGTGTGTGGTGTATAGAAACATACACAATCACATCCATTTACTCACTCGCACACGCAACACTACTGACACATCCTGCCTTCTGCCTTAGTAATCACCTCAGACTGTCAGTCACTCTGTGCCATTCTCACACGCCTCACACCACAGCTGCCTTCCACAGTGGGGCAGAGGGATTCACCAACATGTGTTCAGCACATTGTGAAGTCACACACTCTCACACAGGCACAACAAACACGCATACACAGTTAGCCCCAGGCAGTCAGTCAAAAACTGACATCCATGGGTGTACCCTGTATTTCCAGGAGGACTGAAAGTTTTCTCTATAGTTGAAATTACTGAGAAAAACAAAAGTGGAAATTTTCAGTCACTTTAATGTTGGAATCCCATGAGTAAAATACATCCAATGTCCACCAAAAGTACATAAATAAATGAATACATAATTAAACAGTTAAATTAGTTCCTGGCACACACTTTTAAATACCACCTGAGTGACTCTATAAATAAGAGTACATTTCCTGTCCATGGATATACTTGTCAGTTTTACTAGCATTAATTTCAAACAATGACCAATTTTACAGTGGGTCATTTTGGTGATACTAAAAATGAAAAATCATGAATCATCAGGAATTTGCAGTTTTTTTGCTGTCTGATGTCTCAAATGTCAAGTTTGCACTTCAAAATTAACACTATAACACATTTTTGTGGATATTATTTTCAGTATTATTTGTTTAAAATTATCTTAGAAATATGACACAGGTGTTTTAAAAACTATTTTAACAATTTATATGGATAAAATAATTAATTTCATGTGTGTCCGAGAAATCAGCATCAACCATGTTACCCATTTTAAAAAAGACCTAAAAATCAGCAATGGTTTGCTCCAAAGTCACATGACTTTGATCGTTAAAAGTCTTATCCTTTTTGGTGGGTACCATGAAGAAAGTGTTGCATATTTAACTCCTCCTCATCAATATTTCATCAAAATGTTTGTCTGTACATGGTGTGGTTTAATTGTTCTTAAGTGTTGAGTGTTCTTACTATAGATGTTCAGAAAATGCACAGAAATATGATGTGATTGAGGTCAGGTGGTGCCATGTTTAAGGTTTGCAATTGGCACAAGAGTCAAAAAATGAAGAAAATGTCAACCGTGCTACCTATCAAATGTGTTACCCATCACAAAATTTTAATGTTGTAGAGACAGGTTTGTCCGGTCAACCGTGGACAAACCGTGTAACCATGTGTTGTCAACTGTGTTGCATATAACTTTGTGCAATAATTCTTTTAAATTTTGGCTTAACTGTGAAATAAATGATGAGGGACATTTGTAGGGAGAGTAGTCTTAGAAAAAACTAGAAATATTAAATATCTCCGTATTCAGTAAAATAAGAATTTATGTTGAAAAAATAGACACATCTTTTGTCCATAACACAGTTGACAAAATTATGCTCCAAATTTTTTTTGTTACTTAAATATTTAAAAAATCATTAGAGATTAAGCTTGCTAACTAATACATTGTGTACATTTCATTTTGCCGCCCTGTTGGCTATGGCTGCCTTTTGCAGCAGCTCTCTCTTCTTTGTCCATTTCTTGTAATTTTTTTTTTTTGTCTCTTTTTCGTAATCTTTGTATTTGGAGTGGATCATTACTTTGTATGGTTCATTTGTTGATCATGGACACCAAACTTTTTGTGGCTTCAGCGATATTTTTACTACTTTTCCTCCTGTGTTTGTCTGCAGGTTCTACATGTAACCATGGCTGCATTGTTTACATGTGAACTTAGCTTTTAGCAGCCTGTAGCATGTCAATGCTAACTGGTGTAAGGCCTGATGTCTTCCCACAAGGTGAGGAGAAGCAGGTGAGGACGACGTGCTGGTTCTCAGGTGTTAGCTAAGAAGTGACGACATGGACCTGTCCTTCCAGCCATCATTACTGGGAACATAAGATCTAACTCCATAAGATGGACGAGCTAGCCATGCTAACCCAGCAACAGAGGGAATACCAGAAGGCAGAGTAGCATCATGCTAGTCACAGACATGGCTAACAGAGCTAACATCAGACACCAACGCCACACTGGAAGAGCTTCACCTGCTGTGAGCAGACAGGATCCAGGAGACAGAGATGGAGTATGGCTGAAGAAGCTCAGTCCTGCACCCTGTGGAGGTGGAGACTGGCTGACTGGACGCTGATGGACAAGCTGTCATCTAGTTCTAATTCTAGTTCTATTCTATTCTATTCTATCATTTGCAATCAAATACAACATGAAACAAAAACACACTTTTTTTCTTCCCTTTTTTGTAAACCTGAAATGTACCCCTAATTGTAGAACCACTCACCTGCTGTTTGAAGAACAGCTCATGGGTGACTTTATAAAAACCTGGGCCGAACGTTTTACTAACCAGGATATGAAAAATAAAAAAAGGAATAACCCAAAAAGCTCCAAAATGAAGTGAGAATTTTCTCAATTAAGTGTTTCTAAGTGTGTGAATTTTCAATTTTCCATACTCATGTTTATGCTCCTCTGCATTGCAGGTGCATCATGCAGTGTTTGAGACTCACTTGTGTGAATGGGTGCTGAAGTCTTGGTGTGTTTGTATGAAACTATGGTGCCGTTTTTTTTTTTTTTTCTACCCATATTTGGAGAGCAAAACAACTTTTCCAGACCAAAGACTAGACCCTGTCTTGCAGGCCACTCACCCAGAAAACAGATAAAGGGCAAGAGAGGAGACCCCAAAAATTGAGTGTATCTTGCAAGTGCAGAAACCAACGGCAGCGACTTACAGGGCAATGGGACCTGTCAAGAGCTCTCTTGGCTCATGTCAGGTCTAAGAAGAGGAAATAAAGGAAAATACGAAAATGTTTGTGCCAAAAAGGCGCAGATGTGGGGTTCAGTATCAAGTATTAACACATCTGAAGCAAGGGAGAGGCGGCTGAATAGATTTCATTAACATCATGTCTTAATTGAACCATGCTAGTCATTCAAGGTCAAGAATAATGTAATGCATGATGCAGGGACTGTCTCTACGGAGGATACACAATCCAGAGAACAAGAGCCAGAGATGAGTGTTTGGTCTACAGCTTCCGTAAATAATTAAAAACAACATTGAATGATTCAGTTGTATGGACAAACACTCAAGAAAATACTGATGCACCATGGTCAAAACAAAATCCACATCTCTTCAGAGTGGCCTGAATGCTTCTGCTGCACAGGAAAAATTGATTTTAAGTGTAAGTTTGTGAAAGTCAATGAGCACACCAGGCAAATGTGTGTGTTTACGATAAAGTGTGTGTGACTGTCTGTGAAAGAGAGCTGAAACAGTCTTCATTAGGCTGAAGGAGACCTGCCACGCAACAATCAGCCATTAATTAAGTGTCAGGAGCGTTTAATGGTCAGACACGCTGCCGGCCCATTCCCATGCCAGACACTTAAACAGCTACAATCTGCCAGATCAGGAGCCCTGGCGAGCCAGACAGCCCACACTTAACAAGAAAATTAGTCAATACATTCACATGATTACATCTATAATAGCTGGGTTTCCTTCCAACAGTAACTAAGGTTAGACTCAAGAACCTGCTTCCAAAAGGAAACATGTTATTGTCTTTTCTGTGGCCAATCCAGCTGTGGAGTGCAGTGACTGCTGTACAAAGTATACAACATGTCTCAAGATATCAGTGACATGGAGCTGTGTTTTGTTAGAAAGTTAGAATGACACTGCTATCTGGAAGGCAGGTGTGTGATTAACCAAATAAATAAACAATGTTTTCACCACAGTTCCCAAGAGGGCACAAAGTATACAGTTTACCATTGGAAAATGGAAACTGTATTTGCATAAAGTCATAAATAAGTTGATACTCTTTAATGACCATAATGTCATTCAGCAAACCACTAAAAAATGTGGTCGGATTTCAAAATGCTGGTTAATGTAAACATAAGGCAAATAGTATTAACTTTGAGGATGCAATGTTTCTACAAGGAATCAAAATTAAAGCTGAAGGAATAAACATCTAAAGGTCCAGGATTTTTCTTTAATGCAGCAGAAAATAAAGGATCAACTTATTTTAGTGCAAATAGGAAAACATATTTTTCAGTTATTTTTGCTGGATGTCCAGATGAGCATTAAAACCATATGTTTTCATATAAACAACAACGATGAGTTACATCCAGGTCTAAACTCCTGTTAAGACCTGGCTATCTTTTGCAGTTCTTTTTGCAAGGTGCTGTGTAAGACAAACAATGTTAATATTTACCAGCTAGTATTTTTTTCTTTTTTTCTAATACCTAACTATTAGTCTTACAGGCACATTAAATCCTTTTCCTGATATTTTCTGCTAGTTTAGAAGTTTAGCAGCCTCAGTTGAGTAAGAATATTTTCTGAATATCACATACTTCTGAATATACAGACGAGAGAAAGTAAATTCAGTAGCTACCAACCAGGTAAGCACTAGTTGCTCATGACAGAGCCCTTCTTTCTTTCTAAAAAACTTTCATACAAAGCACCAAAAATTTACTTCATTTGGTACCATTCTAATAAAAGAGGTGTCTTAGTTTGCACATGAATCCTATGTTGACATCTAAATGAAATGCAGCGCTTCCAGCCCAAGGCACCTTTCCTGAACTTAATTTCCCTGCTCTTTTTTCTTGTTTACTACTCCATCTATTGTCCTATCCTCTTCAATTAAAAAGTTTTGTGTCAGCCCCAAAATACAACTCAAAAAATAAAAAATAAAATAAAATCGTTACAAAACAGGCTTGATCACATTTCTCTTTGTGTCTGCTGACTTAATCTTCACTCTTAACGCCTTTCATTTATTAATTTATTTTTATCTATCTATTTTTCAATGTTCAAATAAATATAATACTGTGATACATTATCCAGCACAGACACAACAGACTTTCTGACATGGTTCCCAAAAAATAAAATAAAATAAAATAGGATACAACAAAAGAATAACAATAAAATGAAAAAATAAAATAAAATAAATTAAAATAAATAAATAAATAAAAATAGAAGAAAATAAAACACAGACACAAAAAGGACATATCTAGAACAATCAAAGAGCAATCTTCGCTAGCCTGATAACTTCTGAGCTTTTATAATAATTTTAATCTTAATTTTAATTCAATATTTAGTAAACGTATACTTTATCTTTGTTTCTGTTACTTTTCAGCTTTAAACATAAAAAAACAATTCATTGTTGAGGGCCAGCAGTAAAACTACATCAAAAAGCAGACCACACTGTTTGTAGCCTGTAAAACTCAATGCAACACAATGCAAAGAAAAGTGTTTTACATCACTGGAGAAAACACCAGAGGAATAAAATATTGTTGATTGACGATAAATATGTAATCAAAATCATTCAAACAATCAGTGTAAATTGCTCTTCAGCACACAATTACTTTTTTTTTTTTGCACCTTTCCTAATCAAAGCTAATTTTACCCGAATGAGCAGCTGTAACATTAAAAGAAAGTGACTCTGAAGGGCCCAGCAGGTTATAAAACCCCTCAGCCCCCTCCCTCTTAAATTACATACACCAACCCACAAACAAACCATAATGTACCCATGAGTGAATGTGAATTAGTTCCTGTGGAGGGAAAATAGAACATTAGGACGGCGTGATTTGATTCAGGTTTGTGCTCTTCTTAGGATTCTGTCATCACACTTTTATTTGGCCAACTCCCAGACCTAAAGAGATGAGTCTAATTTTTCATTTAGGCACTAGACCCACTCACGCTTCACCACTTTCTCATCACCCTCTTCTCCTCGGCCCCCTCCTCCCTCTCTTATGCTAATAGGATGACGGGGGAAAGGAGGGGTTAGATAGAGACGCTATTGTAGATAGCAAGAAGACTGCGTTACTGGAGGACTCCCTCTACTGCTGCTGCTTCACTCACTTATACAGACACGTGAGTTATCATTTCATCTGGATCTCAATATTTCAAGTCATTCCTCGATGTTTAGGTTGGCCTTTCTGAAGCTTTATCACTGTAATCCAGTACCACCTGTTTGCATCTACCATATTAAAAAGGATTTAGTGTATCTAAATGAAAAAGGAGCTATTTTTTTCTAAAGAAAGTAAACCACTGAACAAAATTATATGAGCAGGTCTTTTTTCATGTTTCAGACACCTGCGGTGACTTAATGCTGAGGAGGCAGACTGCTCGAGTCATGTGGCGGGGCTGGCTGCGCTTTTTTCTTCAGATGACCCAGTTGGGAGGCACATTGAATATGCAACTAAGACACAGACGGAAGAGAAACTTGGCGACACATGACTGAATAATCATCATGGCACTTTAATATGCAGGAGAATGGAGGAGAGAAGGAGAGATAACATAAGGGAGGAGGCACCAAAATTCAGGGACACGGGAAGTTGAGATTTGAGACCAGATAGCAGAGTCAGGGAAGAGTTGAAGTCAGGAAGAAGAGGGAAAAGAAGTTGAGAATACAAGCAGTGGTGGAGGACAAGGGATGTAGTGAGACATGAGGAGATAAGAGTCCACTTCTATTCCCAGGAGATTCTTTCAGAAGGTCCAAAAATGTTCCCAAGTCTCTTTCACATCCGGTAGCCTCCTTCTCTATTTCCACAGATTAAACAGGAGGAGAGTTTGCAAAGAGAAGGAGAAAAAGAAAGAGCAGACTAAGATGAGAGTAAAGTCACTGGTGGTTGCCATGGTGACGAGAGGGGAGAGATTCCAGAGTGGTCTCAGCCATTACGCAGCGTGTTGAGGAGATGGACTGTGCAGCACTTAGGCTTATTGCAGTGTGGGCTGAAACAGAACAGATATCTTCTAGACAAGATGGGCTTGCACCAAAATGGAGGATGGTGAGATCAGTCGCAACAACAAGAGGTTGTTGGACACAGAGGTTGAAAATAGAGCAATACAGGTTGGAAAAATAAGACATGGATCCTATTTGTAGAGGTGGAGGGACATTTAGAGCTCAGAAGGCAAGCACACACCCAGTGACATCTGAGCAGACCTAACAGCAAACAAGGACACATGCATATAGACATACAGGAAGTGCATCTGTGACTTCTTTTAGTGATCTCCCACAGTTATTTACACTAACAGAATAATAGATTTAATAATAGAATAATGTTGAAATACAATTAACTTTTCTCTTGTTGTATCAGCAGATTTTTTTAAACTTATTTCAAGAAATTCAGACCTGATTTTTATCCTTAAATAGCCTAAAACAAGACATTTCCCCAGACTTAGCAGTTAAATTTGGATCATATTAAGTCTAAAAAGACATTTTCTACTGAAAATAAGACGAAAAAAAACTTGATTTTTTTTTTTTTTTCAGTGCAACAATGCCATTAATCACACTCATCATATGTGTGTAATAGGCCCAGCCAAAGACATGAAATATCCCTATGATCACACAGTTTGCTTTGCATCAAGGTGCAAAGAAATGTTGCAAAAAACATATATCACCAGTATTATTCAAAATGTTTGTATTCTCGCAATGTAACTGTGTAACAAGAAATGAGAAAGGCAAAAATGTCAAAGCTAAAGGTCATGTTTGCCAAAAACATTTCAGATGACTTAGTAATCAGTGTATGGGTGAGCTCCTGTGAGGAACTTTGTATCAATGTTAGTGCCCCTTCTTGACAAATTTCTTTGGAAATATTTGCTGAACTGGCCCTTCACTTGGGTAGAAAGTCGATTTTCTGACAATAGAAATGTAGTATCCTGCTGCTATTTAGTGAGGAAATGCACCACTCACTGTGAAAATTTGACTTGGACAAATTCCTAAAAGGCTGTTTCTTCAGAGCACCGTAAATTGTCTCCTCTGACACCTCTTCACAGCAGTTACCCGTATTAAAAAAAAAAAAAAAAACTCAGGGAGAGTCAATTTTGTCTTTGATAATCTTGTTTGCTCTTTTAGATCATAAAGAGGCGTTAACATCCAATTCAGTCTGTTTTATGAACAGTTAAAAATTGCTTGACTCAAGTCACAAAAGAGAAAAATGTCTGGTCATGAGCTTGGATATTTGTTTATAAGTTGCCTTGGGCTCAAATAGAGAAAACAAGCTGTCTTAATTAAAAACAACTTATGAAAAGAGAAAGCTGAATGAGAAAATCTAACAAGAAGACTCAGCTTCATGGATTACCATCTATGAAAAATTACTGAGTAGGATCTGTTTTTCTGAGGGGATACACAATGAGATGTCCATCTGTGGTCACTCCTCCTTAATCCATATCTTTCCTTATGCACTATTACTAACTGAGCTTATGAAGTCAGAAGATATTTTTTACCTCTTCATCACCGATCAAGGTGACCTCCAAAGCAGTACAAAGCAACGTGTCATTAACATCTACAGTGTTGTTTGGCTAGTAGTTTCACACAGAAAAGTCATTAACACACACCCTGAGGGATTGGATTGGTAATGACTAGGGCTGTCAATCGATTAAAATATTTAGTTGCAATTAATCGTATGATTGTTTATAGTTGACTCGCAATTAATCTCAAATTGATCGCACTTTTTTTTTTTTTTTCAATTTTTCCCAATGTACCTTAAAGGGATAATTTTCAAGTTTTTAAACCAAACAGCCTGTTTTTTCAGGCAGCTCGACAAAAACTGATAGAGCTCATGCATCACAACAATAGACATTATCAAACCAGTAATTTTGGTCAGAAAAAAAAGCGAATTCCTTAGACCCTTCACACTTTAAAAAAATTATCTCACACAATGTATCTCTCTGCAGCCTCTGTGTGCTTGTGCTGTGTGCGGTTCACTTCATGCACAAGCACAAGCACAAGCACAAGCACAAGCACAAGCACAAGCACGCAGACAGTACGTATGATCCACGACCTATGATCGCTGCAAGCGCACCTCTCAACGATCATTTTGAACAATAGCTGGGTGTTAGAGGGCTGTGTCTGACCAAAACAACGTAACATAAGTCAAAAAAGTCTTCAAAATAGTAGAGGTGTTCTCTGTGTCTTATTGTGATGACTGATGAGATCGCGCTTCGTGTAAACAGACGCTCCACGGTGACATAGGCAAGCCATGTGTGTGTGAGATACCAGTTAAAGGTTCATACTGGAGTGGTGTGACCACTGGTCGTACTCTCCAGCAGGGGGAATGGCGCTACAGGGGACAATCATGCTTGAGCACAGCATGGTTTGGATGGCCAGTGTACCAACGGGCAGTGCTTTGGGGATGAATTTCCCATTCAAAACACCTCTTTACTCATTTCTGCTTGTCAACCACAATATTGTGTAAGTGTTGTATGGCTTCCTGATTTCCCAACCTACGGAGCAGGCTGAGGGTCAAACACATAACATGTGGCTGTTAAACCCATGTTAAAAAAATTAGTGGCTTTAAGAGAAATCAGAGCTAACGTGTTATTATTGCGTCAAATTTGACAGCCCTAGTAATGACTAGGGGTGTAACGGTACGGTTATGCATTTTAATATTCATGAGGAAAGTGGTCTGGGATTTGTGCTTTGTGATCATTTGCATATCATGTGGACGTGACGTCTCACGGTGAGCCAATCAGAAGATGGATATCAAAGAGCTTGCGTAGCCACAGGAGCTTGTGACTGAATTGTGAATAATGGCTGCTGCTAACGACCAACGGGAGCTTGAAGAGCCTCCCCTTCGCTGTATAATGGAAAGTTTTTGGTTTAATAAACATGCTAAACAAGCAAATGGTTTTGCGTTGTTCCACACTGTACCGAAAATGTACCGAACCGTGACCCTAAAACCAAGGTACGTACCAAACCGTGATTTTTGTGTACCATTACACCCCTAGTAATGACACAATGAAAAAGAAGGTAGAAATTTATAGTTTGAGCTTGAGTTCCCTTTTATGGTTTCTACTATATGTTAAAGGCAAAACAAAGAGGCAACTTTAGCTTAAATACAAAATATTATGGAAGTATTTTCAAAATGTGTTTTTCCTTGTTTTTCAGGGCTGGTGGAACCAACTAACCCTCGTTAATTATGATCATCGCCAGATAATTCATGCCTAGCCACAGGGTAGAGGTTCATTATCTCTGGTCTTTGTGCCAGGAAGCTGTGTGAAATTTCAGACAAGTCAAGAGCACATGTGTGCCATGAGGAAATTGCCACCAAGGTTCAAAGGAAGAGCAGAAAAGAACATAAGAGAACAGAATGAAAGGAAACAGAGAAAGGATGTCATTTCACTTCTCTGAGAAAAAAGGAATAGCACGCTAGATTCAAACGTGGGCACACTCTGTGTAAAAAGGCCAGCTGTGGGTGGTCTTCCATTCATGCAGTGACAGTGAACTGATGCTGGGATTTGCATACCCACCGTATTCCTCACTCTCTAATTAACATTCACTCTAACCCACAGGGCAGCACCACGTGTCAGCACAGCAGGGCCGCTCTCCCTCCCCTGTGACACGGGTCAGCGCAGTTGGTCTCGCCGGTGTCATGTGAGGTGGGTGACAGGTAATTACGGCTTTGCACTCATTTCCCCTGGTGAGGGACAGGGTTGATACTCCTCAAGGCCTCTCTGGTACAACAGTCATCAGGAGACTTAAGATTTACATTATTTACATTATTCACTTGGCTGCTGCTTGCCAAGTGTGTAAATTTTACTGTCTAACTGAGTAAAATAGAAATGAAAGACAGAGTAGAAGTGCTCAACTTGTCATTTACAACACGTATCACTATGGTTACCTAAGCTTCTGCAAACACGTTTGCAGGAACACACAACCAAATCATCCAAAGCCAGAAATCTGATGGTTATGTTTCCACTGAATGACAGGCACAAAGCCCTGATTGCCTCTCACAGGAGCTAACAAACAATCTTTTACACTTTTGTCTTTGGTTTTATCCGAGTCACGCAATGTGGTCATAGGCCTCCCGAGTCACTTGATGTTGCTCCACATTCAGACATTCACAAAACCACAAAAAGGCTGACAAACTCAAGCCAGGTAATTAGCCTAATTAGTCATTCATGTGTTCCTCCTCTTAGCTCACTCTTCCCCCAGCGTGGGTTTGAAGAACGCCATCACTACTGTCATCCCAACATGGGTCAAAAAGCTTTCCATGACATCATGATCAAGGTCCCAGTCCTGACCAGGGACCAAGAACATGATAACAGAGCAAGAAAGGATTCTTCTTTTAAATAAAACCACCGGTGCATGAGGACAATTTTCTACCTAATACCAATTTGAATATTCAAGACAATTGTTCAGTGGGACCAAAGCCTTTTCCCGTACTCATGAAACAGAAATTACTCATAACATACAACCATACACAAATCCATTGTCCCAGCTCACAGATAAAAACAAGAGCATAGAGTTCTGGTTACCTTCATAGACAGCTTTAAATCCCTGCCCGCTGACCGCGTAGTCCGACAGTAGCCATAGTGTGAGCCTGGAGCCTGTACTCACTATGGGTGAAGGCAGCTGGAACCCTGTTAACCTGGAAACAAATGAACAGAAGGACAGTAACAGTCAGACAGTAAAAAGGACCCAATCAACAGCACAGTTGGTTGCAAGGTCAGGTATGGAGCTCACCCCAATCAAACCTGCTGTTACCACAAGCATTCAAGGATAACTTTTGGTTCAACGAGGCTCTGACTCATTCAAAAATACTGAAATGCTGAGACCTCAACAGGAAATCTCAGCAGATTCATCTCCATCATCAGCCAAGACATAGTAACTGCAGTTTTATTTTCCCTGATAAATGACAAACCCATCATCCAGTTCAGATAGAGGAAAATTCAACTTGAGCATGTAATCCTTCTGCCACAGCATCCCCAAAGTCAACCAACCCAAGTGTCAGGGAAAAGTAATACAAGTATTTATTGAACACATAAAGGCTGGTTTTAGTTCCCCCAGATTAATTTAAAACACACCATCATTATGGATCCTACTCTTGCATTAATCAGACATTTAAGGGTACTAAATTGGTTCTTAACTGTAAAAGAAGATCTGCATGATATATATTCTGCTCTATAATTAAGCGTAAAAATAAAAAAGTGTCTAAACCTTGTCTTAGCTTCACTTATCTCTTCTAAGATATAAGAAAATCAAAGGGCAGCTATCTATAATAACATGATTTCTGGTCAACAATGGTCAACAACAAAAGAAAAAAAAAAACATCCTTTGGGTGTGGATTCTTAAAAATCATGTTGCAATATAATTTTGATGTCTTCTAAAGACGCTATTTGAATTTAGCATCCTTGTACTGCCCTTGATGGAAATTGTCCAGAAAATGCCCAACACACATCTTAACAGTTTCACAATTTCAAAGACAGCAGGTTGCATTAATAAGCAAATGACTGAAATCTGAAACTGCCAAACCTTTCAAACAAGCTCTTATTAATCATGATTGAAAAAAAATGTTGGACAGCCCCTGGGGTATACTGAGAAGTAGCATTAGTTGTAGTGATGCTTGATGATATAAATTGTACAAAGGACTCAAGTAATAAAAGGATTAGCATTTTTCCCCAAAAAAAATATGTTGGTAAAAAAAACAAAAACAATATATAGATATAGAACAGATGCTTAGTCCTATTTGCCACATTTTGAAAGTTGATGTTATTATCCGCACATGGCTGCCACTATAAAACACCAGAACATGCTTAAGATTAAACATGAGTACAAGTGGAGATCATACATTTTTGTCTCTGTGATATTTTTATAACATGCATTTAGGTATATTTAGAAATTCTGACAAAAGTTATTAGTCCTTACAGGATGCAAGTATCAGACTATACTGCACTGCATTACATAGCAACACACACTTGTTATTCATAGACCAGTGGTTCCCTCACGTTTCATAGACCTCTACCCCTTTTAGACATTTGACCTCCAGTCATTTACCCCCTACTCACACACACTTAAAGCAGAAAAAAATAAAAATAACAATGAAAATAAAAAATAAATAACATTTAAAAATGTGTCAGTTGGCCAGTTGCTACTCTCTCCTCCCACATTCAGCATAACATACAAATAAAACATCTTAAACTCTCCAAAATAGATTAGAAATTAATTGATTTATTCACCAGCATGTTTGGCAAGCAACACCAGTTCACTTTTCAAAAAGTTATTTATTTTTCAAGAAAATACTCAGTTTCCCCTGAGTTCCACAGTTTGGGAATCACCGTCCTTTACAAACCATATCATTACCAGTGTACAGGGGAAGTGTCAGTGATGGAAGAGTGTTTGTTTGCACAATAAACAGAAAACAAGACAGCCCCCAGCATCAAGCAAAACATCTAAATAATGGGTTCTGATATTATTAATGCCCCCTTATCTCCTCTTTGTTCACACAACATGGTATAAAACACACAAACATTTCTCAGCTATCTTCCATTCATTCCTTTTAAAATTTCATTTATTTATTTATTTATTTATTTATTTATTTATTTATTTATTTATCTATCTATTTATTTATCTATCTATTTATTCTTATATTTTATTTTATTTCATTTATTATTTTTTTAATATTTTAAATTATTCTTATATTTATTTATTTTTTAACATTTTTATATTTTTAAATATTTTTTAAATTGTATTTATTTATTTATTTTTATTTTACTTTATTTATTTTTTTGGGTGGGGGGTAAAATATAATCAAATATAGGTAACATCTTGTCTGAACTTTAAAAGATATAAAGTATCAAACAAACATGAATTCAATGTTTTCCTTTGGCTTCACTTGGCCGAATAACTGCATCTGTTTCCAGAGGTAAGAGATGGTGGAAAGCATGTTCAATACAGTAAAGTTATGAGTACTGCAGCAAATAACTTGTGTTGGAAACAAGTAATATAGATTTGAGTAATGAGCCTTGTCTCATTAGGAGCAGCTTTTAGGAGCAATTTAAACAGGCTCAGATATTAAATCCATTTAACTTGTTTCCCATCTGCATTGCTTAATGCCAAAACTCATACACACAAAAAAGTCAATTAATTTAAGAAAAAAAAATAAAAAAAAATCTCTTCATTTGTTGTCACAACAGGCTGATTCATCAGTGCATGAACAAGGATGTGTTTGTGTTTCACCTAACATTTATTTCCCTAGTCAAGTGTTGCCTTCATTTTCGCGTTACGTTTCAACATGCACTCTAACTGCATGTGTCTCACTTACTACTATCTATTACATCCCTCTGTTTTATCTCTCATCGCAAACAGGCCTCAGTGTTTCACTAAATCCTTAACTACCTCATTGGGGAAGGAGGAAAAATTGCACATCAGGCAAAGGATGAATTGCACCAAAAGGAGAAACAGAGCCTAAAAAATGCATGATTTCACTCCTATCTGTGAGAGATTGTCACAGTGGGATATCAGTGAAACGATGGGACACATGTTCATGCAAATAGCCTCCGCGCTGACCGCAAATTGATTTGGAAGGCAGCCATCTTGGATCAGTAGTGCACTGCGGGAAGTGGTGGTGTTATGGGGGATTGAATCTGTGATGGAGAGGCTGACAGGGTCTGATGGGGAGAGGGGGGTCCTACAAACTGGGAGGGATATTTGGCACATCCAAATTGGGATCATCTGGCATAAACGTGACACAGCCCTGAATCATTTTCCTGGGCTAAGAGAAAACAAAATGGATATCGTGAGGAACACACCAAAACTGGCTTCGCATGCAAAGGAAGATTAAATATTGCAATGTGATATGGGCTGTAGCAATCTACAGAGTGCAGCCGGTATTGAGAAAACGCCAGCTGGGGGATTGCCTGTTATCGAGGAAAAGATGTGAGATATGATTGATACTGAGTGATACAAAAGAACGGATTTGCAGCACAGGTGTCTCAAGTGAGCGGCAAACTGATGGAGAGAGGATGAAAGTAAGTGAGGGACAAAAAGAGGGAGAAGACGGGAGATAGACGAGGTGAGAAAACAGCACGGGTTTTGAGGGAAACATTTCTGTGCTCCCAGGGATGAAGGCCTCTGAAGAGAAGTTGATGTGTATGCGCCCATGTGCTGAGAAGTACACGCCATATGTGTGTGAAAGTGTTTGCATAAGTGTGTGTGTGTGTGTGTGCAGAGAGACAGAGCAGAGGTCTATTAAGAGGGCTTTACACCTGACTGGCCTCAGCATCTTCTCAATGAGGAACCTCTGCTTCCAATTATCCCACCAACACCCATGGGAAAGGAGCAGGGAGAGGCAGACGGAGAAGGAGACGGAGAATAAGTGCAGAAAGATGGCTGTATAGCACAAGACTGGAGATATTATAATGAGATGGCGGCGTTGAGGAGCAGGTGTGGACAGTGAAAAGCGGTGAGGTGGGAGAAACAAATCAGTGCGTGAGAATTTAAAAACTGCAGACATCAATTTGAGCGCGGATGAGTCACGGAAAGGAACTCTGTCATTAGGCTACACGACTACTCAGCTATGCAGTTTTATTCATTTGAACATTTTTATCCCTGCGTGCATGAGTGTGTGTGTGTCTGTGTGTTTGTGATCGCCTCCAAAATATATGCATGTTTACAGCTGTAAACAGACAGAGACTAAATCAGGTCATTGGTCCTTTAATCTCATCGACTGCGAATGTGTGTGTGCAAGCAGGAGTGTGTTCTCAGTATGGAAGGTAAGCACAGTGCTGATACAGCTGATTCTCACCCAGAAGGAGGGGAGAGGAAAGAAGGGGGAAAATAGATACACCAGCAAGATTTTGATGGCTGAGTTGAGGGGAGACATTATCCAATAAATGATGGGAGAGAGGGAAAGAGGGGAGAGGAAGCTGAAGTGTAGAAGCATGTGTGTATTTTTACGTGCGAGTGTGTGCTCTTTCTATCTATTCAAGAGCCTGTGTAGCTATAACTTGTCAGTGGTCAAGGCTAAGGGATGATGTTCTGTTGTGCACAGTAAGCTCTTGGCTGAATGGCTGTCACAATAACAGAGCTCACACACTAACACACACACGCACTAAATTTACCGACTAAAAGAAGATTTTCCTCCACTGCTAATTAAATTCCTTCCCTTGTTGTTATTTTTTCAAACAGGATGAATGTGCTCTCACATCCTAACTGATGCCTCCCTGTGTGTGTGTGTGCGTGTGTGTGTGTGTGTGAGCGTGTGTGTATGACTCATCCCTGGTTCTACTTACAGAGCAAGAAGCTGACCGTGCAGCCCAGTGGAGGTTAAAATGGCACTCCATTCCCACACACATGATTTGATTCCTCCATCTAATAGGAAGACTTTCACAAGCAATTAGACGGCGGTCCTACCATCCTTCTTACCATTTCTCTTTGGTTAAGCTGTAATGTACCGCATCACTTTGCCCAAGGGCGTGATCTAGCCTTGATAGAGTTTCATAGTCAGCTTTTAACACTCTCTATCTCTTTCAATTCTTGCTTGTTAATCTGACAGCCTGCAAAAGTGTTACGAGTATTGATTGTAGTCAGAAATTTGATAGTAGCAGAAGACCTTGCCGGTTTTGGTATGGTTAAAACTGTGGGTGTTAAAATTGGAGCATTTCTCACATTTTTCTGTTATTTCTAGTTGTTTATAAGAGCACCATGTTGTCCAGAAACTGTGCACAACTCCACAACAAAGGTGAACCACTCCAGAGCTGACAACAACTTGTAAATCACATCCACAGCTCCCCACTGATCCCACATCCCATCCATAATTCAGACAAGACTGACATGTGTTTGAATGAACCAGATAATTCCCCCCGTCTGTCTGCTCGTCTCACGGAGAAAGGTAGCTGCTCGCGTAGCTGCTCGTTAGCATTCATACGTGCATGACATCACAAGGTATTTGCGGATCTGCGGCCAAACAGAGATAGATGGAAGAGCCTCTCAGATGTCGTCGAAGCGGAATGCTGATGGCGAGATAATCAACCGCAGTCGGCGCCGAGTGAGAGACAAACCGCGGCAAAGTCATTAACAAACCAGTGTCTCTGGGGGGGTGGAAGGGAGAGGAGGTGACAGAAGTGAATAAGAAGAGTGGCAGGCAAGGTGAGAGGAAGACGATAGGATAGAAGTGGGAGAAGTAAATAAAAGCTGTGGCTACATTTGAGCTGAAGTACTCTGGAGAAAAACAAGAGCAGCTAAATAAAAGTGTGGCTGTGAAGACAGAAAAAAAAACCTAAATGTGAAACTTAAATAACAAAATAATGGGACACCAACTTCTGAGCAGAGTTTCAAACAATGGTGGGAGAGAAAGCTAGTGCAATGATGAAAACAAATGAATAATTTACAGTGTCAGAACACTGATAGAAGGCCTTACTCATCAGCTGTGTTCCTTTTTTTTTTTTTGGCCATAAAAAGACACGGGTGGTGACGCAGGACTGATTAGTTGCCATTTGCTGCACAGAAGTGCTAAAGTCATCAGCAGCTAAATTAAAGAATGTGCATGAGAATGAGTGGAGGAGTTTTTTGGAACACTGTACCGATAGCTTTACTAGAGATAAGTGCTTCCATAGTCTTAAATTATATCCATTTCTTTCATCTAATTTCACCAAAGGGTTGGAGTTATGGCACACACACACACACACACACTCCAGCACACAACTTTACTTCCCCTGGAGTGTCTGCCCATCAGTGTGTGAGTGAATGATGTGGCTGCTTTATCTTTAGGCTATCTGCACTCCATTAACAGTGTATTACATTGTCTTGATGCTATCGACATCTGCTCAGTGCCCTATACACCTGCGAGGCAGCACTGAGGGCAGAATAACCCCTTTGTTTAAGTCTTCATAGGATATTTAGCAAGTCGTAGATAAACAATTGTGTTGATGAAGCGTTTAGTTTTTCAACTCTCCACAGCATCGCTTGCTAAAGTTTTTCTTAAAAGTTATGATGTGATTTAAAAAAAGAAAAAGGTACAAAGACGAAGGTTTAATATAGAACCGCTAATGTCCAACACCAAGGATTTGACTGGGGTAGAAAGGATATAAGGGGGGAAAAGAAACCTGTTGCTTTCGTCTTTCATTTGTTCCCCTCTTGCAAAGACATAAGTCAATTACATTTACAGCAAACAAATCAAGGCAGACAAATGAAACAAGGTGACGTTCAGGCGTCCACCGTGTTCCTCCTCGCTCGGCACAAATCGCTCTGCAATAATCCTCGGGCAGAAAACAATTAGGGATAAAATAAAACTAATTCAATGTCGTGCCACTCACGCCCTGAGCAAAGTGACAGAGCTAAGTAGTGGCCATGAGAAATGCTGTTGTTTACTCACTTGTAGCGGTGTGCAAGTTTGGTTTTATGTGTTGGTGTGTGCGTGTGTGTGCATCTGTGCACAGAGCAATTATGGCTTACAAGGATGTTGATCAAGGGGAGAAGAGGATAGTGATGAGAGAAAAAACTGAAAGAAAACAAGGTGAATGGAGAACTCCAAGAATGACCACAAACACTCAGCTACCCAGAGACAGATTTCCTTGTGATACCTCATTGGATAAGTTGATCTGCATAGGTTTAGAGCCTGGTTGTTATTTCTGCTCTTACATTTGTGGTTGTAACAATCATAGTGTGCAGGTCTGTTCACGCCTAAAGAAACAGCTTGTATAACACAACGTATATTGAGTGGATGAGTCAGCCTCACAAGCATAGAGATTTTGATGCATAACAGATAGCTTAGAGGAGAAGGCTGTTGTGGAACATGCTGGAAGTGTAGGTGCAATAAATAAACAAACAGTACACACTTGGGTAATGGCTAATGCAATGTTGCCTTTCCCAGAATCTTGAGGATTAAAAGGATATGTTATTAAATCAAATGCAGCCATTTGCCACTTAGTATAGCAAGCACACAATCCTTCTCCACCAGCTGAGCCTTCCCTACACGCTGCATCTGCTTCTGTCTGTGTCTGTCTCATTCTCTCCTCTACCTCTCCAACTTCTGTTAATGACCAACATGTGTCGGTTCTCCTTTTTAAAATATTTACTCATGATAGATTTACAAATCCAGCACCAGGTAATCAACTAGTTATGCAGGAAGGGGTTGAGATTAAGATCCAAATCTTTCCAACAAAGCTCCGATCAATTCAACTGGAATACCAACCAAACTAGTTTTTGATATGACCTAACAAATCTATAATGGAATAACGTCAAGGACCAGCCACTAGACTTTCATGGTGGTTCAACTGAGCTAAAAAAAAAAAATATTAGTGCTGTAACAGTATCAGCTATTGGACCCAAATACTGGGAAGTTCAAAAAGTCCTGTCTTCATGAGCAAAGAAAAAGTCATTTACACATGAGGTCAGTCTGAAATAGAGAAGAAATCAAATCAAATAAAATAAAATAAAATAAAATAAACGTCTTTGGTTTTTAAGCTTTTTAAGAACTATAAACCAGTAAATCAAAAGACTGAAATAGAAAATCTGAAAAAAGAGGAGGGGTTATTTATGAGTGAGACTTATCTGAAGTGGCTAATAGAATAACAGAGGGATAAACGACACATGAGGGTAGGAGCTGAAACAACTGGAGACCTCACTACATCCCTGAAATAGCAAGGTTCATATGATATAACATGGAATGCATTTGTCTAACTACAGTGTAGGTCTTAAAGTCCAATTCCCCCATGATACCAGATAAACACTTATAGGTCTCAAATATCAAAACTGATCTCAGTTATCCGTAAGCAGATGCCATTTTTTTGCATACGAACCCTGAAGTGTTTATTTTATTTACAAAAGTTTAGTTTTAATTTGTTATTTGTTGTTGTTAAAAGAGTATAATTCACCATGATTGACAGCACTGAAGGCCAGTGTAAGTGATAAATTGTAAATGGACTAGTACTTATAGAGCACTTTTACAGTCTCTCTGAAAGCATATTGCACTGCTAGTCTCATTCACTCATCCACACCACATAAGCACACTGATGGCAGAGGGCTCTGTTATAGGAACTATCAGTTTATCTAACTCAGTCACACCCATTCACACACCCCTGACCAACAGTGGGAGCAATTTGGTGTTCAGTGTTTTGCACAGGGACACTTCAGCATGCGACCTCAGGAGCTAGAATCAACCCCAACCTTCCGATTGGTCGACAACTCGGCCACTGAGCCACTGGCACTTGCCGTGCTGTGTGCACTGTATTAGCAGCACTGAGAGGGTTAAAAAGTAACAAACACTAACACAAGAGTCATTAAATAACTTTAAGTGTCCCCAAACAACAGCACACTGCAGACTGAGCAAACCTGATGATTCTTTGTTGTGTTTTCAGCAGTGTACTTTGGCTAGAGGAAACAGCATCTTTTCAGGCTGATACCTGGTGAGGACAGACCAGCTCCAGAATATGTCACCATCATGGTACCTTAGCAGCAGTTAAAGTGGAAGATTTTGGGCATTTTGGCTTATCTTTTGTGCAACGGGAGAAGGTGGAAAACAGTATTGATATCGCATATCCCTTTCACCTAAAATTTGTATTACATTTTTTTTTAATATGCGAAAAGTCAAATGAAGTCAAAGACAAACAACAGCTTCCATCTTTAATTTGAGTCCTGTGTAGAGGGGGATCTTGAATGGGCTGTGTTACTTCTTACTTGGTTGGATCACCTTGTAAACCTAGGCTTATCACCTGTTTTGCTGGTTAATCTGACCAGTCTGACTCATGCATCCTGAGCTTAAACATGTACTAAACAAGAGCAGGACAGAGGACATCTTCTCCTACTTATGATTTTCCAAAAATGATGAATATTCATGATACATCTTTGTTAAGCTTCCATTCAATATAGACTCAACAAAGCACTTAACTGTCATAATTGTATTGTAAGATAGACAATTAAGCCTATTTCAAGCTTTGAAATAAGTTTTTATAGTCATTTTATTAGCCCCATTCTTTAATATTGCAGCTCAGACAAATATCTCAAACTATCACACATCCCACAATGCTACAATGGAGCATTAAATCAATGTAATGTTATAAACATTTTTATAGTCAGGTTAGTTTAGAATTGACGACTGAAATGAGATATGATAAGCCATAATTCAAACATTAACAGTCAGTGATTGTGTTTCTGCCAGTTTTTCTGTCTGACATTTGGAAAATGCAGCTGTGCTTTTGGTACAAATCATATGTGTGACTTCTAATTCTCTAATTTCATAGATTAATCTGAGTTTGTAAAACATGATGCTTTACTGATGGCAGGCTGGTCAGTTATTGCAGTTTTCAATGTCATCTTTTGTGTGAGCATTCATCTCAAAACAAGCCTTCACTTATTCGTATTGGTCTATCGGTCTTATTGGCTCAGTAAAACCAGGTAGCCAAAGGATTAATAACATCTGCATGTAAAATTTACTTTGATGTACAGGCAAAAAATTGTAACACCTTGTGTAAAGTGTTTAGAAATTAGATGTCCCACAGTCTCATGTGTGTGTAAATTGCAGGTGTCCACTTGCTTGGACTCTTATGTCAAAGGTCGAGTGCACAGATTTATCGTAAACCTGTTCAAAGTATCATCTGACATAATACTACCCTCTCTTTTCCTCTCTCTGTGATCTAGAGGTCCTCAATTGCTCCACAGAGGGATGCCACTAATAAACTCCAAAACAAGGTTGGGCAGAAGATCTGATTAGTACACAGAGCTAACAGGGACACAGTGACCGATGGAGCGTCCAACAATGCTATTTACTCCCCACCCGTCGCTACGCTTTCATTCCTGTGGCAACGATGATCAAAGAGCAACAGAAGGAGGGAGACGGGAGACAGAGATGAGAAGGAGGGTGTGGATCAGAGCGAGGCTTTTAGTGTATGTTTTACTGAAGTACAGCTCAGGCTCTGATCGCGAATTAGCTGCAGGCATTCTGCTTTTGCACATGTATCATTCATCATGTTTGTGTGCACTGTTGTGGTCATTTTTTAGCTCCTTGATACTAAATATCTTATCATTTACACCCAATTCCTATTAAGCATGTCTTTTTTAAGCAGTCTGTATTCAGCTTTTTTCCTTTTTAAGTCCTGAAAATCTCAGCACATCTTTTGCACAAATTAATAAACTGACTCTTATTTGATGACGTCCAACAGTCTGTTTACAGGTGAATGTGAAGTATTAACCTTTAATCCTCCACCACAAAAATAAGCAAATGTGCAACTGGTCACATGCAACAAGTGTCTCATTACATGCCTGCAAATTTTCTATTGGCATGGCACAGCTAGTGTGTACCTATGTGCACCATTTGTGCCTCACCCATTATCACGTTTCACAAGGTGTTTGTACAACTAATTAGGCCGTTATGCTCTGTGTCTGCAGGGATGAACCAGAGAAAACAAAGGGAAAGGGTGAAATCAAGGAAGAAAAACGTGACTGCAGCAAAACACAAGGAGAAAAAAAAAATTAACTGAGAATGAAAAAAAGTATGCCACGGATTTACCCCAGCCAGAGAACAAATGGTGCACGAGGAGAACATCTTGGACACACAGATTGCAGCTAAATGAAGGCTAATTCCTCTGGTTTTGGGCGTTTGGTGATGGAGGAAATTACCCAATGTTCCATATCATCATACTCTTTCAAATGTTTTGGTCCTGTTTTGCGGGCACAAACAACACCATGTTTCAGAGCAGTGATATTTTGTGCACGTGCAATGAGAGGAATGACAGAAATATGGAAAAAAAGGAAGAGGCCCGTTATTAATCATTATTCAGCACTGTTGAGGATGCAAGCACATTTTTCTTTATCCAAACTGTGGCTTAAATGACGATCAGATCATTTTTTAAAAAGTTAGCAGATTGCCAGTTGAAGTCCAAAGGTCATTCAGTTATTTATTGCTAATGGATCCCAGACTGCTCAGTATATTGATCTGTTTCTCAGAGGTGAACAAACGGCTTTTATTCTCCTGAAGAGGAAGATTGTTTTTATACCAGATTATAGCCTTGTATTTCACCTCATTTGGACGAGAAGAATTCGGCAGCTGAGACTCAAACAGAAGGTGGGCTGCGAGTCAGCGTTACTTCTTCCAATCATGGCTGAAATTGTTCAGCAGGAACATTCGTCTTTTTTTGTAACTTCAAGTTTGGTGCTCTACTTGACATACCTGTGCTTTACTCCTAAAATCAATGTGTATGATAGGAGATTTAAAGGAAAACACATAAGTATTGAGATTTGCACCAGGCGCTACTGTGTGTATAGCCACACACTGTCTGCATCTTTTTCTGTGTTGAACAAAGAGAAAAATTAAGTTACTTTAAGGAGCAAAAAAAGGCAAAAAAAATGTTATCAAAGTTTAATATAGGGCTAAAAAAAAAACTAACAGGAAATATTATGTGCTTTTATGCTGGAGGAACTTTATGCTGAAAAACTCTTATCACTGTCATCTTTCATGTTTAAGACTGCAGACATGTTTATGAGTTTTTGGAAAAGGCTTCAGAGCTTGCATAAGAGATATGTTTATCACTACTTGTGTATGCATGAGAGACAGCATTATGTATAAACAGAAGAAGCATATTGCCTCTGACTTTAGTTTAAAGCTTTGAATATCCAACCCTAGAACTATAAATCACTACGAAAAACAGCAAACACGTTGCCTCTATATCAGCTGAAGTGATCTCACTGATAAACTGCAGATTATGGGTGCTTCAGCAAAGAGCAATGGTTAAACGACTTTTTGGCATCATTATCTACGGGAGAGAGCAGGCACACATCTACAAGAAAGTGACAAAGAGAGTCTAACTCTGAGAACTTAAAGCTTAATGGGTTTTTTTATGTACTGTTTTGCTGAACAGTCCCTAGCTTTTGAGAAATAGGGATTGCTGCCTTGGTGCAAAAGATTTTATATCACAATTTCTGTCTTTTACAATCTGTCATTGCATGTTTTTCATTGTCATTGAATCCTACGTCCCTCCTTATTGCAGTTTGATTGTTTGAAAATGACTACAAACAAAAAGAAGTCATACAAGCAGAGAAAAATTCCCATCGACTCTGCAATACAGCCTGCCCCTCTCTTGGTGCAGTGTTAGATTTAGACATTTGGTACATGTTAAAGCTGCAGCACACGCATGCAGATGATGTGTGTTGAGCCTTGGGTAATGTCAAAATTGTAAAAAAAAAATCAAAACATGGTTGCATAAGTTTTAAGGCAAACAAACAGGATGAATTACTCATGCTTTAAATACACCAGATCCGTCTGCAGTCGGACTGCATGTCAGTCCGACATGAACATGTCATGACTGACCCCTAAATTCCACTGTTCAGTGCCGCCCAGTGCCGCCCAGTGCCGCCCAGCGCCACTCAGCCCAGCGCCACTCAGCTCAGCACCACTCAGCTCAGTGCCGTTGAAACATACTGCGGAGCACTTAGCTTCCATTGTAATCTATCAGACAAATTCCACTGCACGCGCTGCGCCCAGGTGCGAGAAATAGGCTTCAGGTCTATTTTCTGCGCGGCCGCATACAAACCTCATAAAATCACTAGCGATAAGAAAGCACTAGACAGGAAGTCACCGTGTGAGGTACCCGGAAGATTCAAACTAAACATAATGCACTAACTCTCAAACATAAATTTCCCCAATATGTTATAAAGACGTCACGTCTGGAGGCCCATGCATCAGGTAAACAGTCAGTCAGAGGGTCCCAGACGCAACACAACGCCATGGATGAAGAGAAGCTGATCTTGGAAGTGGAGAAGTTCAACATTCTGTATGATCCCAAACATCCTTTTTATAAGGATACAGGCAAAAAGGGCAAGGTGTGGACTGGCATATCAAAAGTTATGGGAGTGGATGGTGATCATGTGATATTGCTATTCACACAAGAGCCTGTGACTCTCCGAGGACCAGCCCTCCCCCTCCGAATTGAGTGGCGCAGCGTGCTGCTTCCATTGGGTTTGACAATCGGAGCAAGACTGCGGCGCTCCGCTGCACTATGTGGCGCGTGCAGTGGAATTTAGGGGTGACAGACAGCTGGAGTTGCTAGAACGAGCAGTTCCTGCACTTCCCACTCTATTGGTAAGCCTCTCTTCAATCATGTTGCGC
Source organism: Halichoeres trimaculatus (assembly GCF_033239565.1). Classification (NCBI taxonomy): domain Eukaryota; kingdom Metazoa; phylum Chordata; class Actinopteri; order Labriformes; family Labridae; genus Halichoeres; species Halichoeres trimaculatus. The sequence continues at coordinate 24,211,093 of NW_027437192.1, forward strand.
TGTAAAACCTCAAACCTGTTGACTCCTGGTCTGGCTCTGCTCATTATGTCCTTTTGTCATCGTATTCAAGCTAAATACAAACTGATTTTGACACGGTCTGTTTTATTTTGAAAGTCGCTGGGTGTTTTTAGGTAGTTACTGGTCATGACTTCCTGTATTTACCTGTAGCATGACAGACCACCCTTGCAGACATACTGCAATTAAACAGTTCCAGTGTAAGTTGACATATTCACTTGAATGACTTGAACCTATCTGATCCATCGCTCTGGTAGGGCAGAGATGGACTGCAGACGTATCTGGTGTATGTCAGCCGTCAGAGTGGGGAAAACATGATGCTGGTCTTCAGCAGCAGTCCCTTTGTTTGTGAACCTCAATCAAATTTTATCATGCAAATCTTGGCTTTATCTCGCTTCCTGTCATATAACATGCTAATGGTGTAATGAATACTCCACAGACAAGTCAATGCAAAAAAAAGTACTTCAAAATAATCTTTAGCTGTATTCTGCAGGGAAACAGCAAAACAGCGTTCTCTCCATTTTCAGACACAATGGCAAATTGAAGTGCACACTGAGTGGTTGTGGCTCAGACTGAGTCTGCTTGGAAAATGGAGGGTCTGGAAATTAAGTTATTAGATGAAGAGGTACTTGTTTACTTCCTGAAAACTATCCAGGTACCCTTAAGCAAGACACGAAATCCCTTTGAGCAGCCCTCGATAGGATCATGTTTGTTGGTGAGTGTATTTTTACCAATATGAAGCATGTTTCAACAACTCAATGTTGCATCAACATATGCAATAAGGTAAAACTCAGTCACATGAAGATCCTAATGAAGACATAAATTGTTGGGGAAAAAAAAGTGAAAGGTTTTTATAAAGAGGGTTGAGCAGCAGGATTGATCCAGCTTGATTGATACAATATTTATCCAACCAATAAAATCTTAAGTACAAAGTTGCCAAGATCTATAATATTTAAGGCCTTCACATCAATAAAACTCTCAAATAGGATGTTATATTAACATCATTAATCTGATCTTACCCAGTCAAAAAATGTCTCCCATGAGCTTCTTTATCTTTGAGCTCGAGCTCTTTTCTCTGCTGCTGTCAAAGTCAAGGCAAATCAATCCCTGACATTATCAGTGGCATGTGGTCCATAGCATACATAGCACACATAGCAGATATAGATGTTTTATCAAATTACTTTCTCGTTTCCATGTCTAAACGCTGTTTTATTTATTTAAATATTTATTTTATTTTATGATTATCTTAATATTAACGCTAATCATGTGATTCAAACAGAACTTGGTAGCCTCTCCTTTTTTTTTTTTTTGTTTACTTTTACTTAACTTGACAAAGGCTACTGTGTAAGAAATTGTCACACATCTGATCAAAACTTTAAAACCAGTGAAAAATTGCAAGAATTAACATTTTTTTCTGACTGTTGGATCTTAAAAGATTCAAAGTAGAGTTTAAAAATGTGAAAAGAAGAAATGGGAAGTGAGACAAAGACAAATTGAGCAAGGAATTCATGTAAACAACAGTTAAACAGAGAATGAACGGGGAATGTTGCATCAAACGGTGAAGATGGCTTCACAGAGAGCTTCCACTGTCTGGAGCTGAAGTCCATTTTTGTAAAGTTCCCTCGCCATTCATCATCAAATGTTGTCAATGTGGTTTAGACCATAGGAACATGCAGGACACTCCCAAAGAGTGAGGTTGTTCCTCTGGAAGAAGTCCTTTGTCAGGGGGGCATTATTAACTGCAGTGTTGTCCTGTTGGAAAAACCCAGTCATTACTGCACAGTCCAGGGCCCTCAGTCATGAAGGAGGTCCCCTGCAACATCTCAGCATCGCCAACCGTCATTTGACGACCCTGTACAACCTGAAGCTCCATTGTTCCATTGAAGGAAAAAGCCTCCCAGGTCATGATGGCGCCCTCCACTGTGCCATGTAGAAAAAATCTCCAGTGGGATCTCCTTGTCATGCCAGTAACATTGGAAGCCATCAGGACCATCAAAGTTCAGCTTTTTCTCATCAAAGAATATAACTTTCTTCCGCCCTTCGCTGTTCAATTTTTGGTGTTTTCTTGCAACGTCTAAATGGCCAATTTTGGCATTCGAGAAGACAAGGCCTTTGAAGACATTTTTTTGTTGTTGTTCTTGAAATAGTTGCCGTCTGATTGTAATTGGGCTGCATTCAGCACCAGCATTGGCCATAATTTGGGTCGAGGACTGTCCCATGTCTTGAAGGACAGCCAATCAGATCCTTTGGCTCAGTGCCGATGAATTTGTTTGGTGTCTACCACTTTACTTTTTAATTTCATAACCCTCAGGATCTTTGAAGAAAATCAAAATGTCTGTCTTACCGTGTCCAGCCTCAGCAGTGATGATGCATTGTGGGCCTTGTTAATGTAGCTTGACAAAAAAAAGCTGTTTTGTCTCTGTTATCATGAGGTCATGAAAGTGTGAATACCTGACAGAAAGTGATACTGAATCAGCATTTTTGCACAGATTTTGGCTTTTAAAGGCTGTGGTCTTGAAGTTTTGATCTGCTGATAAACTGCCTATTTTGGTTTAATTGATGTTTTTAATCATTTGCTTAACCTTTTTTTTGTTTCTTTTTTCTATTTTTGGTTTGTTTTTTTTTTGTATTATCATAATTCCTCTATTTCTTCTTTTTGCATTTTGAAGCCCTACTCAGAACCTATTTAAGATCCATTGGAGCAAAATTTAATCTCTTGCAACTTTCAACTGGTCTTAACCAAGCGGCAACCTCCAGTCTGAGAATATGAGACAATGCGGAAGTGCTCAAATCTGCTGTTTCTCAAGTGTTCACTTGAGGCTGGCTCCAGAAGCAGAAGTCACATAAACACCAAGCCAAAAAAAGCCATTTTCAAAGCAGAAATTAACCTATTTACAGCCTGGTTCAAAAAACGTCTCCTGTCTGAGTCGCTAGTTTTAATACAATAAGAGGCACAGCTGAGGGTCACGTGATGGCCAGCAGCCTATGGCTGTAGGCGAAGCCCTTGCCACTACCAATATGGCCACTATAGCCGATGTGCTTCATTTTCGGTTTCAGAAACATCGTGGACCATCGACGTTGGCGAGACTACGTCCATGTTTTATACAGTCTATGGTCGTAACATTTTCCTCATGGAGAGCTGGGTGAGGACAGAAACGTAAACATTAATTATTCTGAAAAAGATTTGTTCACCTTGACGTTTTGGCAAAATGAAATGCTTGGTTTTATTTATACAAAAGCAAAAAAAGATAAAAACTTGCCATATTAGCAGGGTGAGCAGTACACTTCTTGTTCACCCTAAAATTCTGAGCTACATAATTTCCAACTTTTCTCACCATTATGCCTCATACGTTGCTCTTTACATAGATATAATTGCATAACTTTGTGTGTCATTTTTTCTTAACTGCCCACATTGATTAAAATGTGAGCATGAAGTTTTAGGTGGTGCCTGTTTAGACCTCTATTTTTGGTGGTGTTTTTGTCCCTGGAGGTTGAAATGACTCAACAGGCTGCCCTCCCCCTGAGTGGTGCATTCATTTAACTCAAACAAGTGTAAGCACAGAGGAGCAGAGGATGACACATCTTTTTTGAAGAGCGCACAGAGAGTTTAGTGTTTTGTCTCGGCTGGAAAACATTTCATTTCATACCTCTGCTGAAGTGTATCCTGTTAAGACCACTGATAAACTCTGGAAAGGGAAGAATTTCAATAGCTTTTACCAGCAACGAGTGATAAACAGAACGTGGGGTATAAATCCACAGCCATCTAGTTGATTATTTCTCTAATCTGGGGTTGCAGGGCCCAATAATTCTGCCTCACAGGTGAGCAGGTGTCATAAATCTCAACATCGTTTCACTTTTTCCCAACGTGAGATGATGAAAAACAAACTATCACTCTTCCTCCTGTTTTTAGCCGACTGTCGTTAAGGCTGGCGTTGATAAGTGGCAGTCTCTCCATTAACAGGCCAGACTCGCAGGAATCATAAATCCCCCAGTGTGTTTGTGTGTTTGTCGTGTGTGCGTGTGTTGTGTCAGTGTGTATGCTTGCACATGAGGGCGCATGTGAGACGAATCTGACATATCTGCAGAGTGCATGGGTGTGTGTGTCTGCGTGTGTGATGGTGGAATAAGATGAGGAATCATAACAAACAGATGAAAGCATGATGCTTCGCAGCCTCGAAGCCATTTTCTCATTATTTACACACACACATACACACACACACACACACACCTTCCATGTATGGCGCAACAATGTGTTAACATATCTGCACGTGTCACTCCAGATGAACAAAGAGGAAAAGTGTGGATGCAAACACACATTGAACACGTGCACACACTGGGGTCATTTCCCAAAGTGTGTGTTGTGAGAGATTGATTGTGGAGGCCTTCACTGGAGAAGAGTTATGGTCATGGCAAGCGTTCATGCAAGGAAGTGCCATTGTACGTCACCCGCTCTCACCCTGACCCACAGATACCGTCTCTACAAGCCTGACTCATTGACTAACCCTGCAGTTGTTCTCACACACACAGTATAAGGCACGAACACACACTAACACACCATCACACCAGAAGCTGGGAGACACAGGGGATTAAATTAACGCAAGCTTTATTGATCCATGCTAGCAGTGACTTCTCTGCTGTAAAGTAATCCCGGGTAAGTGATTCACACCAACTTAATATGGAGGTGATAAAATAAAAGATTACAGCAGCTCCAAAGCTAAACACAAGTGTTACAGTGCATCATGTAATGTAAAATGTAAATGTAAAATGTAAATGTAAAATGTAAATGTAAAATGTAAACGTAAAAAAACAAGTTTTCCCTGACCAATGTAACTTCTTGAGTGCTAAAAACTGATCTGCACACACACTGTAAAAACTAAAAATTTAAATTCTTGGCCTGTAAATATTGTTTTGGTTATGCAAACAAAAAAAGAAAAAAATGTATTGCAAACTGTATGATGCTTGTTGTTGAAAGTTGATCTCAATTCATAATTTAGGTTGGCACTTCCAGTTACATTTTTGAGGCTTAAACTCTTAAACAAAGAACATCTATGAGTGCAGCCTAAATGACCAGAAAGAGTAGAAAAACACTTGGTACTATTCCGTTTACCATTACAAGTTAATTTAGCTTTGATTTATTGGTTTGTTTAATAAGGCATAGTCATTGTCAATAGACTAGCAGCAAGAACTTTTGAAACTGAAAATAACTTTTTCTGAGCAAAGAATAATAGGTTGGCACAGCTGTTACATTACAGAATTCTTAGTATATAGAATTCAAAACTGTATGTCATATTACATATAAATAATGAGTAATCTTGAAACAAACATATAAGTTGATTTAAATGTAAAATTTTTGGTGGCCCTCAAAACTCAAAAAATCCAGTGCAGACGGTTGCAATTTGGGGTTTAGAGCATTTTCAATTTACAGTGCAATGCTGATCAGATTTCATCTTTCCAAAACAAAACAACAAAAAACAGTATAGACATGCATGGTTTAGTTTCTGGATCTATTTGCATAGTGTCTTGAGGTATAAGTCACTGTACATGTACATGTAACCATGGCTACATTTTTTACATGTGAACTCAGCTGTTAGCAGCCTGTAGTATGTCAATGCTAACTGGTGTAAGGCCAGATGTCTTCCCACTAAGTGAGGAGAAGGAGGTGAGGATGACGTGCTGGTTCTCAGGTGTGAGCTAAGAAGTGATGACATGGACCTGTTCTTCCATCCATCGTTATTGGAAGCATGAGATCGATCTCCAATAAGATGGACGAGCTAGCGGTGCTAATCCAGCAACAGAGGGAATACCAGAGGGCAGAGTAGCATCATGCTACTCACAGACATGGCTAACGGAGCTAACATCAGACACCAACACCACATTGGAAGAGCTTCACCCGCTATGAGCAGGCATGACCTAAGAGACAGAGATGTAGCATGACTGAAGAAGCTCAGTCCTGGACCCTGTGGAGGTGGAGGCTGGCTGAACTGGACAATGATGGACAAGCTGTCATCATCTTTTTTCTTATGGACCTTTTTGCACTTTCTATACACTTTCTTACTTTTGTTTTCTTGATTGCTGCTGTGACTTCAATTTTGTTTTACTTGTTACAATGACAATAAAGTTCTATTCTATTCTATTTATGATTACAGACCATAGACTGTATAAAGAGTGGACAGCGTGGTTTGGCCATTTACCATTGTACGGTTTTGAAGCCAAAATACCCCCGTCACAGGCGCAGCCATTGAAGCAGTTGTGCAGCCAGAGTCTGTGCAGTAGAGACTCTGAGGGATTCTGGGAGAATCTGAGTGAAGCCGGGTGACATAAAATAATAATTATGTTTTTTTCTATTGAGAGTCTAATCACTTCTTGGCTCTACCTCCCAACATATTTTATAATCCCCGAAAAAAATACATAAGAACAGCATCTGTCAATCATCATCATCGTTAGTCATGACGAAAACCTTGTTTTTAACCTCTTAAAACTTCTGAAAACGAAACTCTTAAGAAAAAAGAGGACTTGAATACAAGGCAGCCAAATAATACCTTCAAATCACCACCTCTACGAGGTGTATTAATTTTTTAAAGTTTGACCACTGCCCATCTGGAATGACTGGTGAGCTGGATTTTTTACCTTTACTGCAGCCAGCCACAGGGAGCAGATTTCATGGTGACCTCACTTCGAGCCGAGCAATATGACGTCCTTTTTTTTTTTACAGTCTATGTTTCACACTGATTGATTTGATTCGTCTCAAAACCGTATCTGTCTATTCTTTTCACAATGTCTGCAAATGGATAGTGACTTCTTCTCCTGATTTTGTTAAGGTGAAATCCTCAAAATGCTTACCTCTCCAATAACCAGCAGTGCAAAAACCCATAGAAAATCAATTCTGATTATCCAAAACAGCACATTCAGCAAATCTTCACATTTAAGAAGCTGTGACCAGATCATGTCTGGCATTTTCACAGGAAAAGTCATCTTGTTTTCACTCGAGTGTCTCAGAACCCATCAGTCACTTCTCATTTCATCCTTATTTGAGCGTCTTATGTGCCGAGGAACCATTTCAACAATATTTCGGGCATTTGGAAGTAGTCCTTTACAGCCAGGATTCATGAGCTGCTTTTCAATACAAGATTTGTTACTGAAATGAAAACTTGGAATGATAAGTAGCAACACGATGAAAGCATGTACATTACTTTCTCCCCCTCATGCTCGTACTGTAAAAGCACTTGTGTTTTCAAGTGCTCGCCAAATAGCAGAAATGTCTCTGAAATGTTGTGTCTGCAAAATTACAGTGCTCACAGTTTTCCAGCCTGCTGCCATTTACTCTGTGCTTAAGTGTGTGTGTGTGTGTGTGTGTGTGTGTGTGTGTGTGTGTGTGTGTGTGTGTGTGTGTGTGTGTGTGTGTGTGTGTGTGTGTGTGTGTGTGTGTGTGTGTGTGTGTGTGTGTGCACTTTATCTGTATTCCAATAAACCCTGATTTTGTTGACACTGAATTAGCTTGCTGGGACGAGCTGCACACTTGCCTCCATCTCTGCAAACACACACAAACGCACACGCGCACGCACACATCCATGCACACACTCATATTGTGGCGACGCCCCAACCTTACGGCACTGAGGGCTGACTGTAGTGTTAGTGCCACTCCCAGTGCCATGCACTAGTGCTCCTTATTTAGGTCCAATCCTGCCCCCCGGCTGAAAATCTGTCCCTTTCACGCCTCCTCCTCCTCCTCTCTCCTTCTTCCCCTCCCCACCAGACTGCCAGGCCTTAAGTCCCTCCGTTCCGTCACTCCATCACACAGAGAGAGAGGCATGTGGAGGGAGAGATGCCTTCAGAAACCCTGATAGCTTTTTTCCTCGGCTGAAATGAACTCAGTGTAGCTGGATTGGCAGCGACAAGGTAAAATGTGACATGAAGCAGGAAAAAAAACGCTTTTCACAACTAAGAACTATAAACTGTCAGAAGTGAGTGACAGAAAGTGAGCTGGTGAAAGCTGAAAGTCAAGCCGGTTGTTGCTTTGGTCATCTGAAGGTCACTTTTTGCTTAAGGATTACAGGCTCTGGTTGATCCTGGATCATTTTCATTGGTATCGAAGTGGAAAAGCTGAGCAACTATTTGACTGCAAGTCAATGATCATAAAAGCATGTGACTGGCCAGTTTTGATAGATTATGAAAATGGAATAAACTATTGGACAGGAGCAAACAAAATTTGACAACTGCAAAGTGAAATCATTGATTTTGCACACATTGCAAAGTCAACTCGTGCATATTTTATAGCCTCACCGTCCATGAGAGATGTCATCCCTGGTGGAACACAATGCTGATAAGGCAATATACTGTCGTCTTGACCAATTTGATACAATTATTGAAATGCAGAAGCAAAATATCAGTACCTTCATAGAAAAAAAAAAACATGAAGCATTTTTAAAAGCTTCCCCTGCCAACTTCTCTCACCATGTCCCTACTTAATGACGCCATGAGGTGGCACTAATGACATGAATGAGGGGAATGTGAATGGCAGTTAATTGGCTGGAGAAGAAGTTGGCAGCTGCAGAATACAAGAAGAAAGTGGGATGTCAGGCATTGGTGAAGAGAAGCTAAGAGATGTGCTATCCACAATTAAAAGAAGACAGAATGAGTTCCTTCAGCTCTTACTGCTGAGGGGAGAAGAAAGATTGAGGATGCACTAAAGTCTGCAGTTGGTGGACACCAAATGTCACAGAGTGCATCATTGCCTGTTCGACTGGAAATTAAAGGAAAATGTAGCACTGAATGCTAATAACTAGCATAAATCATAAAAACTGTATCTTACAAACCTATGACTGAATTTTGCACATTCAAAGGACCTTTTGTACTCTCCAGTGAAGAAGGTATTATGATCAAGGGTTATTTTGATTTTGTTTTACAAAATGTTTGAATTTAACAGAGTCCCTGTGTCATGATTTAGTTGTTACCATTTTCTAGGTTATGTGTAATAAGTTATATAGTATGATATAGTTTTGAAGTAAGTCAAATGTAGTTTGATAATAATGATCATATCCTATTGAATTTAATTGGGAGAGACTAAAGAGCCGTCAGCTGACTAATCATGGGTTTATGACACATCTGCTCAGTAGGAGCTGCTCCCCAAGTGTCCGAAAGTGAGTAAACCTTTATTCTCGTTTAGGGAAAAAAGTTTTATGAGTTTGGTGTTTTGTTTCACTTTGGTTATGCTTTTCTACCTCTGTGCTATGTCCACTATCCAAGCTGCTCAGGATAGCTTCTTCCACTCAATGATAAACACGCAAAGTCGCTTGCACACTGGGTGCGCTATGATTGGCTGATGTAACCAAGCTTACTTTCTGTCCAAAAACATCCCGCTCCTACCGAAACATCAAGACACTGGCACACCTGTATAAGGACCCAGAAGTGATGATTGAGCAGGATTATTCCTGTAAAAGTTGACATTTCAGTTTTCAGGAAAATTCTGCAGACCCTACTATATATATATATATATATATATTTATATATATATATATATATATATATATATATATATATATATATATATATATATATATATATATATATTTTTATATATATATATATATATATATATATATATATATATATATATATATATATATATATATATATATATATATATATATATATATATATATTTTAATTATAAATTATAATATTTGGCCAAGTTTTTTTAATTTATTTATTTTTTTAACCAATAAAATTAATCAAGACAAGTCTAAGAGACTGTGAGGACCTGACATTTTGTCTTGACAGCTTTTGCCAGAACTGTCCGTGTTTTCCTGGGATTAAGCTGGCATTTCCCATGGGCACCATAACCCACTATCATTGTAGAAATGTGGACAATGCAATGTCTCATCTTAAATATCATTTCTCTTTGTTCATCTATAAGGAAGTAAATTGATTTTAAAAGTATGTTAAATTATCAGCGTCCAAAGGTGAACAAATATATTATTCGTGTGTCACCCTACACACTCCTGATCTCATGATGTGCACTCTCAAGTCCAAAAAAAGGAAGCAAGGCATTGGTTGTTAAGTTTCTCACTGTAAAACAAAACTTCAACAGAAAATGTACATTTTTAGCCAGTGCTAAATACTTACTCAGCTTATTCATGGATCACAAATCAAACACAGGCACCAACAATCAATACAAAAAATAACTCACAACTCATCACATAGTGGATGACCTCAGTTTAGCATGAAGATCATGTGGAGGCATCAGTATAAGTATAAGGATGACTTCATAACCAGTGTCTTTAAAATATCTGTAGCCTAGCTTGGCAAAAAGAGGGTTAGTGCAGTGGGAAACAGCTTGCTTGGCTCCTTCAAAGACAAAAACTGGTGTCAAACTGCCACCTCTGATGGTTTTTACCCAAAAGAATACACAGTAATCTGCTTCTAAAAGATTAGTCAGACAAAAAATGTAGAAAAAAAAATGAAATTAATGGCTCTAGTTAAACTTAATTTGGGAATTTGGAATATGGTCTGATACGGGTCAGCCTTTCAAGATTTTTTTTTTTATAATGAAGATGAAAAAAATGAAATACAAAGAAAAGAGAACAAACAATTCAGAGCACTTGTTGCTTTTTTAATTACTTTTTCATTTTCTTTTGGGATAGACCTGAAATAGGGGAAAAATCTGCTCAGACACAAGTAATTTAGACAGATTTCACCTTTCAGCTCCACCTCTGCCCATGTGCAGTAATTGATAGCTTCCACCACACATAGGGTGCAAGATGCACTTAACCACTTAATCATTACGCCCTCTCTGGAAATTAAAGTTCGGCTTAATTACCACCAATCAAACATCCTCAGCAGCTCCCTTTTCTAATTTAGCATATATACTGCTTTTCTCCTTTATTTCGAGCAATTGAAACTCCCTTTACAGATTATTCTTTTTTTTTTTTTTCCAGTCCCAGGTGTCAGTTGGGATCAGCAGTTTAATGAAGTGCTGTGGCAACAGACTGACTCATGACAGTGACTCATAAAGTAACATGCAGCAGGAGCACACAAACACAAACCAGGTGCATATATGCTACACACACACAAACACACACACAAACACACACACGTGTATTTCTGAACCAATCTGTAAGCCAGCATTCTCCCTCTAACTATTTCCTCTGCCTTGCTCTTGACGGCAGGGAATACATTGGCAGATAAATAAACAAAGCTAAAGTAAAGTGACTGCTTTGAAAAAGAAATCAAAGGTTATCATTTGAACACCAAGTGAAGCAAAGTATTCATTTTTGATGATAACTTAAGATCAAAGGAATTATTCCCAGCTCTACACCCTATAGGGTGATATACATAAAACTCTGATCAAATGCAGCAAATACGGCATGCAGGACACAAAATACAGAACAGGTAGAGCAGATAAAACATTTTAAAAAATGGGTGAGGAAGTAAAAAAGGGGAGTTGGGGAGGGGGAGTGAAGGAATAGGAGCAAGAGAGATGGGAGGAAAATTATTTCTGACACAAGCAGGAGATGAGAGCAAAAGGAGGGGTGAACTATCACACATGTATCTCTGTGTGTGTTTATGGAAATGTGTGCCTGAGAGTGTGAGTGTGGTGTAAATATACATGCATGTCCTGGCTGACTGGTGAGATGCTTCCTGCTTTTCCTCAGCCTTTTAAAGTCTCACTTCCACAAAATGCCTGCTTTGAAATGAGAAAAGCTGCGGTCAAAGGCTGCACATCAAGAAATCTAAGGGAGATCTGAACCTTTTTCAGACTCTTCAACACTTCTGCTCTTTCCAATATCTCTCATTTGTTCTTCATTTTTCTCTCCTTCCCAACTTCTTTTCATTTTCTTTCCTGTTATTTTCAAAGTGCTTAAACAGGGTGAGTGGAACGCTTCCCCGTCATCCTGCCGGAGCATCAATATACAACAGAGCCCAGAGGTCCAAACAGGAGAAAAAGACTGAGGAGAAACGCACAACACCAATCCATAATGGATTTTCTTCTCTCTTTCATTCGCTTACAGCGAGGGAGATGCAGCGAAGGCAATGCTGGCACAGAATAAGAGACAGGGGGAGGAAGAGGAGGGGGCAGGGGGAGAGGTGAGGGAGAGATTTTGACGGGGAGGAACAGAGAGGCCGACAGAGACTCAAAACAGCATCAATAACAAAAGCCCTCAAGAATATTCCTCTCATGTGCCTCTGGAGAGCTTACGTAACATATGCTTTAATCTGTTTGCAGGGCCAAGCTCAGAGCAGAAGGTGACAGGAATTAAAAAGCAGTGTTTGTCGTAGCTTCGACTGATCAGATGCTGCAATTGTTGCTAATTAAGTTAGCCTGTAAGAGAGGGAGTGCAGAGAGGTCTGACAGATATCAGGCTGCAAGCAATAATATCCCAAAATACATAAATGCATGAGTGGAAATCTGCTCTGTATCTGATAATTGGAGCTAATACAAATAGAATTCTGGCTGTTTAGATGGCAATTTCATCCTGACAATATTTATCTCCCAAATCCAGACTGGTTCAGTTGAACTGTGTAAACTGAATGAGCATGAAACTCTGCAAACCAGAGAGCCAATATTTCAGTGAGAGTTTCTGCGGTGTTAGCACAAGGCAGCACTTTCTGCGGCTGTTAAATTGACACTTTTTATGAGGGTTTGAGACTGTTGATTCAGAAATTGTTTGTTTGAGTCCTCACACCTCAGCGAGCTTTATTTCATTTTCGCTCGAAGCTCTGAGCACAAAACGGGCTCAGAATCCCCAAGAATAACCTTGGATGCTGTCACAGTGTCCACAGAGTCTGTCTTGTTTTAGTCACCAAAGGATCTTTGTAAACTGCCTCTGAATGCATCAGTGGTTACAGTCTTGATTAAACCAAAGTTCTGACTCTTTTCCAGGTTCCACTCCACTACCTTCATCAATACCTAATGACTCTCTGAAGGACATTTTCAAGTCTAATATATCTCTGGGCCACATTTGAAGGCTTTTGACATATTTTTTTATTGGTTACACTAATTTAAATTACAGTAAATACTGAGATTTGGAGGAAAAGAACAGCTTGTGCACTAGAGTTTTCAATAAATAGCTACAGCAATACATGTAGATAAATCAGAAGTAAATGAATATAATCTATGTCCAATTAATTCTACATTTTGTGTGAACTCAGGGGTGGTATTCATTGTTAAATATTGAGCAAGCAGATAAGTCTATAAAGTGTGATGGGTGGTTAAAACAGGCAGTTTGAGAAACAGGGAAAATGTAAGCCTTTATCTTTCCCCATGTACGAACAAATTTGCTAAACTTTATTTTTTTCCTATAATAATCATTTCTAACTTTTTCCAAGAACAGACTCATAGAATTGATTGTCTTGCAAGAAATTATAGGATTAAGTTAACAGATTGGGCCAAGTCAGAGTCATCAAAGCAGAATCTCTAATATGAAGTCAGAGTCAAGTTCAGGCACAGATTTGCGAGAGCTCTGTGAAATCTATTCCGACAAGAATAAGCCATCAATGGCTATGTTTACATGCTGTGAATATTCAGGTTAAGGTCTATATTCTGGTTTCTGAAACATTCAGAATAACCCGTTTACATGTGTGAGCAAGCAGGGTAATTTCTGTTTACATGGTATCCTGATGAAAACAGCAACGCACAGACAACATCTCTCATCTCTTGCAGCAGCTTTCTCTTCTTTGTCCGTTTCTTGGACATTTTTGTCTCTTTTCTGTAATCTTTGTATTTGGAGTGGATCATTACTTTGTATGGGTCATTTGTTGGTCACACCAAACTTTTTGCGGCTTCAGTGATATTTTTACTACTTTTTCTCCTGTGTTTGTCTGGAGATCCTACATGTAACCATGGCTGCATTGTTTTCATGTGAACTCAGCTGTTAGCAGTCTGTAGCATATCAATGCTAACTGGTGTAAGGCCAGATGTCTTCCCACAAGGTGAGGAGAAGGAGGTGAGGACGACCTGCTGGTTCTCAGGTGTGAGCTAAGAGGTAACAACATGGACCTGTCCTTGCACCCATCATTTTTGGGAACGTGAGATCTATCTCCAATAAGATGGACGAGCTAGCTGTGCTAACCCAGCATCAGAGGGAATACCAGAGGGCAGAGTAGCATCATGCTATTCACAGACATGGCTAACAGAGCTAACATCAGACACCAACGCCACATTGGAAGAGCTTCACCTGCTGTGAGCAGGCATGACCTAAGAGACAGAGATGGAGTATGACTGAAGAAGCTCAGTCCTGGACCCTGTGGAGGTGGAGGCTGGCTGAACTGGAGAATGATGGACAAGCTGTCATCATCTATTTTCTTATGGACCTATTTGCACTTCCTATACACTTTCTTACTTTTGTTTTCTTGATTGCTGCTGTGACTTCAATTTTGTTGTACTTGTTACAATGACAATAAAGTTCTATTCTATTCTATTCTATTCTATTCTATTCTATTCTATTCTATTCTATTCTATGTGCTTAATTACTGCTTCTTCCTACTCCATCCATAGCAACAGCAGTGACAACAACAGCAGCAGCACGGCAGACTTCCTGTACTCAAAAGTCCAAGATTCCTTGCCAACAGAACATGCTCAGAATACAAATCAATATTCCTTTCAATGGAGATATCCTGGTAGGCATAAACATGACCAAATATTCAGGTTAGAAAGGGAGTAACCTAGGGGTGATTTTCGTGTCTTTAAAAACTGGAATATGAGCATATTCTGTTTTTTAAAAAGGACTATTGGTGTTTACATGGCCCTTGCGCAACCGTGTCATTGCTAGTTTTCTGAATATGAAAGGATTACTGACTGCATGTAAACGCAGATAGTGTAAACAGCAAGAATAAGCAAACAACCTCTGAATGCATGCATCATATGTCAGTGCATCCTTCAATGTCAAATAAGACAGCATCATTACACCAAAGTAAAGTTGAAAGAGGGAAAAGAAAGGAAGAGCAGAGAGGGATGTAGAAAAATGGAGGCCCTTGCGGCAGTGTTCGTTCTTCTGAGAAGTTAAATTTTAACCTGTAATTCTTAAGTCGAAAATTGATTGATTGACAGCTTTACTGTTTAACCTGGGCTCATTCAGTGTTCTTTTTTTTTACTTGATTAGTGGAACAGAGGAGGAACAGCAAAGAGACAAAAAGAAACAAACCCTAACATAAGAATCAGTGAATTTAACACAGCCATGCGTGTCTGCTTCAAAATCAATGCGATTATCCATCCTGCTGTGTACTGTTCCCACCTGAGAGATATTCAATGTTTCATCAGTGTGTTGAGTGTGTGATATAAGTCGGCAAGATCACTTCTGTGCATGCTTTGGTTGCACCAGTGTACGTCTGCATTCAGCAGGGAGGTGTTTCAACTCCACGCTTACAATTGGAGGAGCATGGAGGCAGAGTGTCCATATGAATACAAGATCAATGCTGCTGAATAAGACAGCACGTGAACGTGCATGCAGATTAACACACAAGTCAGCTCTTACAATACATATCTATATCTTCTGAGTCTGAGTCAATAAGGCTGGAGGCAAAGTGTTGCAAACAAAGGCATGACTTGCACTCAGATATCAGTACGGGACTAGGAAACTACTGCAGTTGTTTATCTTATCCTTTATTTATTTATTTATTTAGTTATCTATTTATTTATCTATCTCCATGGATGTCACAAAAAAGCACATTTCACTGCTTCTCAAACCTTTCAAGATGTCTCTCAGGCCAAAAATGTTTTCAGTAAGTTGTGCACTTCATTGAAAATGTTTAATTATCAATTAAACAATTAGCTTTCAGACTTTTGGACATATTCTTATGAGAAAAAAGATGGTATTTTGGTGGTTTTCTTTTTTTTTTTTTAATCTTTTTTATCCATGTGATATCATGCAACAAGTATTCTCTGACTGCTCCTTAAACTATCCTTCAAATGCCAGCGTGTCAAACTAAATGTCAGGGTGTCAACTCAAATTTTGCAACAACAATAAAGAATAAATCATGACATTCAAAACATTTTTACAAGTGTTTACCTCGCCTAAAAACACATCACAAAACCCTTCAAACACACAGTCTGAAAAACTAGGACATCCTTACCGTGTCCGCAGGTTCCCCGGGCTGGGCGGCCCATCGTATACAGACAAGATGTCAAAGTCCTCTTCCAGGGCGAAGCCTTGAAATACCAGCTGTATCCGGTTGTGCTCTGCTGCCACAATCACCCACGTACAGTTGGCATAGTTAGGATAACCGTATGGGTAGCCGGGGCTCTCTATCGTCCCATTGGGACTGTGTAGTGTGTAACTGCAGTTCTGAGCTGTAGGAAGAAACAGAAAAAAAACAGTTTTAAAGGTTGTAAGGTATATTTCTAAAGCAAAAACAAAGTTGCCAGTTTGAAAAGTATCAAACCACATAATGATTCAGCTCCACAGATAGAAATGATGTTCACACATACACACTTCAACAGTTTGCATCAAGTGCTGCGGCATCCATTATCACCTAAAGCATGCAGCATAAGCCATTAATACAGCAGCGCTAAATGGCTGGCCCTCCCCCAGCTTTCCCCACCTCAAGCACCTCCATCATCACACTTGATGACTCGCCGGCCCCTTCACCACATTAGTAAAACATTCCCATGTTTCTACGTGGCTGACATGGGTGGAGGAAAGTAGAAAACACATAAAGAGACACACTTGAGTTTTACAGTAATTGCGTTCATCTTACATTTTCCTCCACAGCTATCCTCGCTGCCTCCAGCTATACATTTTAATCATGTGTGTTGCCATCTATCGGAGCAGAGCCTGGGTTGGTTGTGTGAAGTGTGAAGATGTGTGTGTGTGTATGTGTGTAAAATCCTTCAGCTAAATGACTTGTCTTTGACTGAGCACAGATGAGACTTTTAATCAATGTTGAGGATTTAGCTGTAATTAAACACTAATGTGATCTGATGTGTGAGTGCTCTTATATTTTGTGTTGCTCAGCCTGTGTCATCAGTACATGTAAAGAAGCACAATGGATGCAAAGACACACGTCTCTAATCCTTTACATGGGTGGTGCTGCTTCTGTCCTCTGTTAGAAAAAGACGGAGGAAGTCATTCCATTTTATAGACGGGGAGATATGCACAGACAGTGCATGTCAATGAAACAGAACGCAACAATATTTCAGTAGACTTAGGGGTGGGCGATAAAGCCCAAAATTTATATCACAGTATTTTTCCTTTATATTGCGATAATGGTATTATATCAAGGTTTCCCAGCATGTAAAAAAGTGAAGAACAACAAAACATGATTCTGATTCTGTTCTGTGGAAATGTCTGATACTGTGATAGAAAAAGGCCTTTGCTCACAGTGTGCTTTTGGAAGAGAAGCTTGTCCCATTTCAAGCTTGAGGTGCTCGACACTGGTGAGCAAACTGGGTCTGAGGAATGAAGAATGCTCACAAAAAAAAAAAAAAAGACTTAACGTAACCTGACGAGTTTTTTCCGCTGCTATTACGTTTTTCGGACAACAAACAGACAAACACAGAGATACTGACGGATCAATGGCAGTGATTTTGACTGAAGAACGAAGGGCGACAGTTCGGACTCAGAGCCTGAACCACGACCAGAAAAGCAAAAACTTTTGAGGCATTTTCTCGGTCTACAGCTTTATCAATCCAAGAGAGGCTTCCTAAATCATTTAAAGCTGTTTTAAGATATTTATCATCGTCACCCACATTGAGTAAAAGCAATAACCTGTCCCAGCAGAACAACATGATATGGCACTGGACAGCGCTCAGGCTTCATCCTCAGAACCAGAGTCTATTAAAGGCAATTTATAGTTACATGTTTATTGGTCAAAAAAAGTGAAAGCAAACTTATAGCAAACCAGCACAACACTTGTTGTATCTTTCCCATCAGCAGAAACACCTGCTGACATGACAGTGGCCACTCCGTCCGGACACACCAGAGCAGGCTGGCTATTTATGCCTAAACTCCGTCAAAACTTGGCAAAACTCATATTTTTCGTTGGCATGTATTTTATAGATAACGAAACACAATCAAGGAATTTTCTGTTTTTAATGCCACGAGGCTATGAAGCTCCTCAGAACATAAAAATCTGTTATCTAGCCGCACTGCTGCAGGGTTCAAAGCGTGTGAAAAATTTAGCGGCTCATAGTCTGCAAACTGCGGTTTCAGTTTGCTTCAAAATGTTTATTTTTATGTCACTACTTTTGTTAAAAAATGGTTGACTTACATTTTAGGTTTTGAGGTTTGACCACAGACACTGACCTATAGTGATGTACAGCCTGTGTCCAAAGCAGGGTAGCCATCATCATGCACACCAGCTGTTTCGTTTTCTGCACTCGGTAAATGTTTACTTCGTCACCTCACTGACTCGGTGCTACTGGCCTTGAAGGTGTATTGTCAGAATGGCTGTGGCAGAAACATGTCTTCCCACGCCGGGAGAAATAAATCTCCCGCATAGATTAACCACTACTTGGACTAAATTATGTGTAATAGTGCTTTAATTACAGTATGGCAAAATTCATTTTGTGGCAACATGTGATACCAGTGACAGTGATGAAACCGGTATACCGCCCACCCCCAAGTAGACTGTTTTTGTAGAATGAACATAAGTGTAGTTATGTACAAAAAGACAATATAGAAATACTGTAACCTCATGAAGGCTATGGATTAGAGTGTCATGCGACAATACATGCTATTTATACAAATGATCTGCATTTCCCTTTGTTTGCTTCAGCCACAGACCTGAATCATAATGCAGCCTGATTAAAATGTAATTATGAGAGCATAATTGGAGGACATCTGTTATCAGCACAACACACATTATTCAGAAACACCAACAATTCAACACCCTCAGCAGATATGACTTTTGCGCTTACATTCTCACAGTCCTGTAGTTGTGTTGGATAAACGGATGCACTGAAATGAGCTGTTAAACCCAAGCGTAATATAACAGGGCGTTTTTAAAATACGAATCCTGTTTAAACACGCAGCACTTTCATAACATGTCAAAGTGAAGGCTGCTTTGGTAAATCCCTCCAGGGGTTCGTGTGTTTCCCTTAGTCAATGCTTGAGAAACATACAGATTCTACGTCAATCTCTATGCTGATGATAGCACAATCCCAAAGCTAGCAGGAAAAACCTGTCTAAATTTTGTTCTGAAAGAGCTTCATGCCTGAAAAACCAGCTGGGATTTGGAGGTAATAAGACACAAAGCATGAAGAGCAGACACAGGAGAGGAAAAACTAGGGCATTTCATTCCTCTGCACACAACTGAGATTTAAAAGAAATATTTTGAAAGGAAGCGCAGGGAGGGAGAGAAAATGTATTCTGAAAATTAAGCATAGATTTGGATAATCCCTTGGTTAGTCAGACAGCAATCATTTGTTTTAGCAATTATGGGGACGATTTTTAAGATTCTAAAAGCTATGTACCACATCAGGATTCTACGATGCTGCCAGATGAAGCACACAGTGACTCACACATAAACCAATAATAACGTTTTCTTTCTAGGTGCACTCATTTTCCCTCGCTGAGAGGAAGGGTAAAAGAGAGCAAAGTGTCAAAGTGGGAAAAATCCAGACTGTCTGGATGGCATCAGCAGCAGCAGAAGGATAATAGCATCTCCAGTCACAGTATATCCATCATGCAACTGTTTGACCCCAAGGCCTCTCTTTTGGAGAGAAAAAAAAAGAAGAAAAAAAGGAGAAAAACACGGGCCAGGCCCTCTTTCTGCTGTCACTTTTCAGCACTTCATTTGAACTTGACCTCCTTTGAAAGATGCTAATATGTGTACTTGAACTCTGGTCACTTGAACACAGTTTAGCTGGATTTATTATGTTTTTAGGGCTCTTTGGAGATGCAGTCATAAACTGTATGGATACAGTGATTGGTTTGATATATAAAAATAATTAAGATGGAGGAAAACCCTAGAAAACTTATCCTAACCCTAATAAAACTGTTTAGGACACCATGATAATAAAACTATGACAAAGACTTTATTAAGGGGTGATGCATGGATCAAATTTTGGATTAAGGGGCCAGTTGTTCAAAGGTAATCTGATTGGATTTGGGTGGGAGAGAAGGGTTTTGGAATCAGATTAGATCAAGTAACCCATTTTAACTCTGGATCACAGCTTCTGCTTGTGTTGTTCAAAACTTCTCTGTTGACAGGATTATCCAGATCCCAGGAGGGGACAGGATTTCACTTCAGTAAGAAAATGTAGTAAAACTTTAAAATTGGTCAAATAATACAACATTGGTATTATTCATTGTATATGCTTCTGTTTATATATTGCACTTGACTGGTTTTACCGTTATGGTACTTAAGTAGATAAAGTAGACATAGGCTACCAATGAAGACTTTTAGTGTATTTACAACAAAAAATGTTTAATTTGTAATTCATCACTTTATATTAATTTCAAAGAAACAATCATCAGAGATGAACCTGTTAAAAATAATTTCTGTCAATGTCATTTGTTACCACATATCCCGTCAGTCCCTCATTCTGACAGAATGCCACAGGTTGATCCGGCTCTTCAACAGGTTCAGGTGCATCATAAACAACACCACAGAGAGGAACAGTGCATCTGGTAGAGATGTTGAACAGAACAATACATGTAAGTATTATGTGTGTAATGTTTTTCCCTGAAAATTCTTTATTTTGTTAACTATTGGACATTGAGAATCTTTTTATTTAAAATATTTTCAGAATATCCACACTTTATATATTGATGTATATTTGTTGTTTATTTGTTGTGGCTCAGGTGAGGGCTCATAAAAAAAAACTATGAATGATGGTGGATGTTCATGTTTATGTTATTTTTGTGTTTTGTCTCTACTTGTTGTTCTTTAGCTGGTAGCCCACATTGTGATATGATGTCCCATTAAGAGCACAGGTAATCTGGATATGGTAACTTTAAAAATTGTGTATCCATATCAGGGTGATCTA
The DNA here is from genome assembly GCF_033239565.1 of Halichoeres trimaculatus. Taxonomy (NCBI): domain Eukaryota; kingdom Metazoa; phylum Chordata; class Actinopteri; order Labriformes; family Labridae; genus Halichoeres; species Halichoeres trimaculatus. The sequence goes on from NW_027437192.1 coordinate 24,232,034, forward strand.
ATCCAAAGTTGCTTTGATAAACCGTCATAAAACCATGTTGGTACTTTGTGTACTTTTGTACAACAAAAGTACATTTTTATCTAAAAACAAATGTGTTTAATGTTATACTAAAATTTTGAAATATTGTCTATATGTATTTTGTTTGAATTATTTATGTTTTTACCAAGAATTTAAATGGTGTCCCAACCTTTTTTTGGAATTAGGTTTGTACTGAAATGTGTTGTGTAGTGTGTTGACAACAACCAAGCATCCTGATGTGTAGCCCGATGCCTCTTCCTTCTCTTTCCTCAGGTCTCATCTTAACCAGCAACACAAGACAAGGACAAATGATGAAGCCATCTCCCTCCAACTCTTCATTAAAGCTTTTAAATGAGTGCAGCAAGTGAGCATCCACCTTTCTTATTACCATCAGGTCAATACTAATATCCAGGTAAAACCTCCAAATCCACCTCTCCCCCCTGGTTTTCATACACACAGGCTGGTCAATAATCTCTCTATCATCTCCTTCATTAGCAGGCCTCCATCAGACAAATGCCAATCAATGGCTCGTACTGCGGCCTGATGGAGGAGCCTGATAGGGGTCAGAGTGGATGGCGAACCTCTTGCATGAAGACAGCCAGTGAGGATGTGCAGGACGAGCTGAATTACAAAACAGGTCGAGGGAGGTTAAGAGAACTGAATTGTTATTAACTTGTTTAAAGATTGAATTCTTCAAGACAGAAATTATCCTGGAAGGTTGACAGACACTTCTTCCAAGCTATCACTCCACGCTAGTTTCTGATTAGTCCATCATGGCCTTGTAAGGTCTGCTATTTCTCTTTGGCTGACCACTGTTTGAGGATGAGATAGTTGAGACACATCTCTGATTGAAAACAGAGACTGGTTGTATTTATATCAACAATAACAGTAAAAAATCAGATTCATTTGACTTTGATCTGCTTTCCGTGGGAGATAATGAAACAAGATGAAAACAGGGGAATGAAAAAGCACGAGTGGTTATGATACATAAATCTGAAGGCTATGACAGAGAAGTCAAAAAACTGAAGCCAACTCAAGAAGTAAACACTAAGCTGTACACTACATTAAAACAATGTGACTGTGACTGGAAAATAAAACGTTGATGGGCTGTGACTCAGGCTGCCTTGAAAAGTCTTTTAAGACGCTAAAGCTGATCCACAATGCTTCTGCACATGCACTGACTAGAACTAGGGAGAGAGATCACATCTCGTCTGTATTAACTTCTGCACAGCTTCCTTATAAAATCCATAAAAGACTTTAATTCCTTCAGGCCTACAAAGCTCTGAATGGTTGGGCGACATTGTACGTTTAAGAGCTCATTGTGCCCTATCACCCTGCTGGAAACTAAGCTCCCAGAATGCAGGTTTCTCGTGGAACCTTATAATAGTATGGGAGGCTGAGCATACAATTTTCTGGCCTCCGTCATTGGGGATCAGCTATCAGTTACATTCTGAGAGGCAGACTCTCTTATCCACCCTTTCATAAGTAGTTTGATAAAGCTGTAAGCTGGTTGGGGTTGGCTCAAGCTATGGGCTGAGACCCTGTGTGGATGCTGTGTCATAATACTGCCAATCAGCATGGCTTCGTCATCCATTCTTTTGGTTTCCTTTCACCATTAATTGACTTGTAACAGTCTTAGAATCAATCAACTTGGGGTTGAAACTTTTTTTTTTTCTGCGACTCTAACTCGAGTTGCACTTATGTCGCGCGCGCAGCGACTTTAGACTTGACTTTGACTCATGCTCAAAAGACTTCAGACTCCAATCTGACTCATGTTTTGGGAGTTGTGAACAATCAGTTTGTTTTCTTTTTTGGCATATTATAACTGAGGAAATACTGGTGAGCTTAATGTCATTCCTTCCTTTCCTCCACATCGTGGCCATGAAGACCATGACGATGAGGGGTCAGGCCTTCGTGGTCTTTAAGGAGCTCGCCACCGCCACCAACGCTCTGAGGCAGCTGCAGGGTTTCCCGTCCTACAACAAGCCCATGAGGATACAGTACGCAAAGACAGACTCTGAGGTCATCGCTAAGATAAAGGGCACGTACGGCAATAAGCAGAAGAAGAAGGACAAGAAGAGGAAAGCTCAAGAGCCGGCAGCCAGCCAGGCCAAGAAACCAGCAGCCGGATCAGCAGCGCCCGTCCTCTCTCCTGCTGTTCAGGTCCCTGATTAATCCTCCAAACTACATCCTGTTCCTGAACAACCTTCCTGAGGAGACCAACGAGATGATGCTGTCCATGCTCTTCAACCAGTTCCCGGGGTTCAAAGAGGTCCGCCTGGTCCCAGGGAAACACGACATCTCCTTCGTGGAGTTTGAGAGCGAGATGCAGGCGGGCCTGGCCAAAGACGCGCTGCAGGGCTTTAGGATCACAGCCACATGCGCCATGAAGATCACCTACGCCAAGAAGTAGATCCTGACCCCATCCTGGTCCTGATCAGGGGACTCAAAGAGACTCTGGATTTCCGTTTGTTGCTTCAGATGGTTTTTGTAAATCCTGCAGATTTTGTTTTTTACTTTCTGTTCTGTAGATTTTCTGACGGCGCCGAGCGGGAAGCGTTTGGTGTCAGTTTTGATTTGTAAAATCAAATGTTTTTACACTAAAAAAAATAAAAATAAAATAAAATATCAGGCACCCCAAAACTTACCCGGATAGGATCCTGTAGCAAACAGCTAATCAGTAGTGATACTGTACGCTAACAGATAGGAGTGATAATAATACAGTAAATACTTTGAATGGTTTTCGAAGATATAGCTGTGCATTCTTACACAACCAGGTAGCAGCAGATGACAAAAGCTCATAAGACTTATTTTAGAGACTTGACCTAAGACTTAAGACTTGACCAAGTCTCTCCCCACCAAGATTTGGGACTTGACTTGGACTTTCAAAATTACTAATGAACATCTCTGGTGTGTGCTTACTGTTAGAGATGCCATTACATCATCCCTTATTGAGACATCATTATATGTTGGATGCATATATCTCCCCTTGGCATTTAATGAAAAGACACATCAGGAAAATGCATAGTATAAAAGCATTTCACCTCTGTTTGCATGTGTCACAAAGGGTCTGAACATGCTGTAAATATTGATTCATGACAGATGATCAACCACGCATAAAAGCAGGCTCAGTGTTTCACAGGCTCAATTAAGCAGAGCCAAGAAAAAAACATGACAGAGAATAAGTCTACTGAGAGTGCCAGAGCTCCAGCTAAGGCTATTTTGAAGTCTGAGCACCTGTGCCAAGTGACCGGCTCTTAAATCGATAATGACGCACACAATCATGGATAAAAGACTCAGGCTGTGCTTTTGGAGAGGTTACTCTTTGGCTGCAGCAATAAAACATTGTGTACTTTCTGAAAGATACTCAGGTAGAATTAAAACAGGTGCATCTAAGATTTACAAAGAATGAAATGTTGCCAAACATAAGGTAAGATAGGTTTTTCACACTTTGATGCTCATTACAGTACTGCATCATCTTACCAATTAGTGTTTCTGTGTGATCTTGAAAAACTACACACAAAATGTAGTTTTTCACTATGAGATGTGTCTGCTGTGGATGCAAACTGAGCCACAGTAAGTCTGCTGTCTCTTCTTCTTTGAAAACCTAGAGCCTTGATTAAGTAGATCCAGCACTCCGGGCTGGAGCTGCATTATTTAAGCCTCGCCCAGGGTGCATTATGAAATTAGCTGGTGGGAGCTGGTGACCCACAGTGGAACCCCCCTGTGTAAATCTACAGGGAAGAGCCTATCCTGCAGCTGACCCCACTGACACACCATAAAGACCATATAAACAGACTGCTGGCTGCGCTGTTTTTGCACGTCGAGACCTGCAGCAAAAGGTCATATTTTCTTAAGTTGCGCAAGTTCAGGTGAACCATTATGAATATAGAAAGGTGGCGTATTTGCTGGTTCAGCAATTAGGGAAATTGCTAACTTGTGCTGATGGTGTGTGTATTTTATCCCTCAGCATGGCAACTATTTGTGTTGGCTTGTACTGCGTTGTTAACTTTGCTTGTGTCTGTGCATGTTCAACAGATATGTTGTCCACTGCTTAGTACACTGGCAGCATCTGCTTGGCATTAACCATCTACAGAGTGCACACCGCCAAATGCTTGTACAGGTAGAGTGTGACCTTGCTGGAGCTGTACTTGAGTTCTAAATGTGTGTGTGTGTGCGTGTGTGAGAGGGTGTGTGTGTGCAGGAGCTATTGTTTGCTTTGCCAGGGCAGTTGTTTAGTAGCAGGCACACAGAGCTGTGGAGCTGCACTGTGACACTTTGATGAATCGATGGTCACTGTGCTGTACTCCGACAGGACAGAGACCTCTCAGAGTGGAGGGAAGGAGAGCAGAGAAGAGCCTGAAAGAGAAAGGAAGGTGGGGCACACAGATGAGGAACTGCTCGACCGAATGTATGAACGTTTGAAAAAACAGAATTGAAGACACAACAGGCGGGACAGAGGGGGTGTGAGGACTAACTGTGGGGGGATAAAAAATTACAGCAGAAATGAAAAGGGGGAAAAGGTCAAAGACAGAAAGAGTAGAAGCCAATGTGAGCTAATCATTCTGAAACAAGAGGAAGTCTATGTATGGGAAGAGATTTTCTGTATCCCGTTGCCCGTCTGTGGTGAGGTCACAGACAAACAGTGTGACATTCCCAGCACGACAGAGCTTAATCAGCACTGTTGGCGTATTCTAGAGGTTTCCATGGCGGGATGATTCACCGGTGTGTGAGTGTGTGTGTACCTCTGTGTCTATGCACGTCTGTATAGAGAGGTATCAGCTGTCAGCTATCAGCACATGTATGTCTGTAATCTCTATACCCTGGGAGAGTTTAGTGTCACATATCTACATGTAACTCCTCCGCTCAGATGCAATTACACTGGCATCAGTGACCCTCAGAGAAAGGACATTTCATCCTGGTGAATATAAGTCCAAGACAAAAAAGCACAATGACACAAGAAATATTACATTACAAGAATAAAAATCAGCTCTCTAGCAAACTCTCCTTATCCCTCCCTGCTTTTGTCTAGCTTCTTCATCTAGATTTGGGTTTATCTTTCAGGTGGAACACGATTACAAAGACAACCCTGGTTTTGCAGTCTGTGATAAATATGTTTCATGTCTTTTGTCTTGAATCAAACCTATTAAGGGTGTGAGCATGCTTGGGAGTGGCTGCCTATCATGGCTTTGTGTTATCCTGGTTATGATCTTCCATTTGGGTGTTGTGCTTGTTTGAAACATGAGAAGCCTGGTCTTCCAAATTACTTTTAATGACAACAGCATGTCCGTTTCTGGTCATCTGTGTGCAGCAGGGGGGCCCTATGGACAAAAATATCGAGAAAGGTTTTTTTTCTGCATTTTACTGAGACAGTACAATACCCTTATATTACAAAACCAAAGGACGCCAATCACTCCTTCCCACAAGTCTTTAAAGAGAAATTCAACTCATGTCAGTGAAGAGAAAAAACATTATAAGCAAATAATGTTCAGCGCTCAGTAAGTTGTATCTTCTCACTGAATCTGTGTGATCTGAGTTTTGCTCTCTCTTGATTCCTCGTTTGTACTTTTAGATTTTTACTTTATCTTGGGTTTGACTTGCATAAAGGAATGTCAACTTCAGAATTAAGACATTTTTAAAGTGCTGACTTTTATTGATTTCCTGAAACAAATTGTGGTAATCAACAATTACCTAAACTTGTGCAGAGCAACAGTCTGCAGGGATTTAATCATTCTGGACATGAGACAACGGAGTGGTCAGCTGAAACTCACTTTCATGCAGATAAATGTAACGCAAATGCTTACTAATTTCAAACTTGGAGATAAAAGAGCACACATCAACATGAACACTTTGCCATAGCTCCCTGACAACAATGGCATCTGAGCAGACACATTTATGTGGGGATTGTGGCTCTGCTTTGATGACACCACACAGAGCCGAGATGGCTAAAGATGCCTACCAACTTCTTCTGCTGCTTCTCATGTTGTCTTTAACAAAAACAAGGCACCACAACCTTAACTTTCATAAAAGTGTGGCACCGTTTACTTTTAATGTATGAATTGAACATTAAGAGGGAGAAAAGTGGAGCAACCGAACCCAGCCACACTGCTTGCCCTCTGCAAAGCTACACTCTGTCACCAACTTTTCACTTTAGAAATGCCAGGGTAGTGGCTGCCAACATGAAGTGTTTTACTGATGGATACACTAACTGAAGATGCCTTTAGATAAAACTATCACTACATAAGTTATTCTTCACTAGACATGTACTGATCGATTGGTGCCAATTTCCTTAATTCTGGGGGATCGGTGATCAGTGATTTCAATAACATAAGATTGGAACATTGAAGGTATGCTGTCAGTTATAAAAAATAAAAAGTACAAATCTGTGTCGGCACAAACTGGTATCGGCAGGTCGGACTTTTTTAACATCGGTAATCGGAGATAGGCCAGAAAATTGTGATCGGTGCACCCCTATTGTTCACCAAATAGTCCACCACTGTTTGCTTTTTTTGCCATTTGGCCCAAGTGGAAGAGTTCAAGTGTCTCTGCATCTCATTCATGACTGGGGGAAAATGAAGAGAGAGATCAACAGACGGATCAGGGTGGCGTCGGCAGTGATGCGGACAATATACAAAGAGGGAGTTGAGACACATACGGCCACAAGCTGTGGGTAGTGACCAAAAGGTCAAGATCACAAATACAAGTGGCTGAAATGAGCTTTCTCCACAGGGTGTCTGGGCTTAGCCTAAGAGATAGGGTCTGGAACTCTGAGAGGCCTGAAGTAATGCTGCTGCTCTGCATCGAGAGGAGCCAGGTGAGGTGGTTAGGGGACCTGGTGAGGATGCCTCTTGAATACCTCCCTGGGGAGATGTTTTTGGCATGTCCAGCTAGGAGGAGACAGGACACAGTGGAGAGATCACATCTCTCAGCTGGTCTTGGAACACCTGGGTATCCCTCTAGAAGAGCTGGTGGAAGCGGCTGGGGACAATGGCCACAACCCGGACACGGTGGTGGAAGACAGAATGAAATGTTTGCTTTGAGTGTTTTATTTTGAGGGAAAAGTTGTTGAAAAGTGGTGCCAGCCAAACAAAAGAGCAGGTCTTAATTGGCTCTGTATTATTTTTTTCCAGAGACTAAACATGATGAGTGGGCTTTTAGCAACTCAGAGACAAAAAGAGGTGAGGAAAAACTTCACTCTAACAGGAAGAAACCCCGTGCAGATCCATGGTCTTCAGCTTCTTTGGGTGGTTTCAGAATTCCAACATGTCTTAACATGATGCAGAGCATCTGTTAATGGCTTTGAATGATCATAAAGCTTCTGCTGTGAAACACTTAAGTGAAATGTTACAATATTGCAAAATAAAACGTTCCATAATATCTACAAGTGGAAGGAAAATTCTCTCAAAAGAACCATGTTTCAACCCATTAAATTAAGATGCAACTATAAACTATCCACATCAAACAGCAAAAATACAGAGTTCAGCTCTTTGGTTATTCTCAAGAGAAACCATAAAGCCTTCATACATGCAGTCTGTTAGGGGCTATATCTATGCAAAATGAGCCTCCCTGTGGAGCAAACATGGAATAATTTCCAACCAAATAAGCGCCTCGCTTGGGGTTTATCAAGAAACAAAGCCGTCAACTATCACACATAACCCTTCCCATGAGTAAACTTCAAACAACAAAATGTTTTGTGTGTGTGCATCTGCCAGTAACTGCCTCCCTGGTGGGAAGATAAACCCTTCCGCCCCATAGATCCTCTCAGCATTACTATTTGTCTCTTGACGTGTCAGCGCATATGCGCGCCTTGACCGCATCATATCCAAATTAACCTCTGGATGGCCGCCATTAAAATGGAAATGGGTGAGCTCAGCGATCCTTCTCGCCTCCATACATTAGGCTAATGTTGGGACTAGGACGACATCGTCTGCCATTACAGACAAGCCAAATGCAGTGGAAGGCACTTCGGATGAGGTTGCTCTTACTTCGCCCTCCCCCCGCAGGTTGTTTCCACTGGGCTGAATGGTAAATGTGTTTCTTTTAAAAGGGCAGAAAAATGGAGCTCGCCTTTACATAACAGTGCACATTTAAAGGCTGGAATGATTTTCTGCAAGAGAGTGTGAAGAAAAACAATGATCTGTGTAAAATCCTGCAGAGGCAGAGAAAGCATTCACGGCGGCACTTTATGATAAATGCTTTCAACTGTATGTCAGGAGCCACATGCATCTTTACTTTAGCAAAACTGCCAGTTGTGACACCCTCATCATAAGCTCTGGCATTCATTTTAATGATGTGTTGACGCCAGTGGCCACACGTAGTCATTACACACATGTGCTTACACATACAAAAAAACACATTGTCAAAGCAGCGTAGCTGGGGGGCAAAATATGCATGGAGGGTGAATAAACAACACCCACATACACAAAAAAGAAGCCAGAGATTAAAGCATCAAAGAAAACAACTGCATGCTGAGACATATCAGGCTCACATGTGAAAACACACTCCTTCATGATGATAAGTGTGTCTGGGGCTGTGGGGTAGTATTGGTCTACAAATGTGTGGACAATTGGCACCATAAGAGAAATCCAAAGACACATAATATATATGAAACAAAAGAAGACAAGGTTGCAACAATGTCGACATTTACATGCAGACAATATTTGGTTTAAGGTCAATATTCCAGCTTCTGAAACATTCAGAATAACACGTTTACATGCTTTAGCATACAGGGTCAGTCTTGTTTACATAGTATCCTGATCAAAACAGCGACGCACAGGCAATCTCGACGCATGGAGAACGTTATGACGCCATTTCCACTTCTTCTTACTGTATCCACAGCAACAGCAGCAGCACAACTTTTTTTTTTTTTTTTTTTGAATGGGGCCTTTCAAGACACTCAAGGACACCTTACAATATGAAAGAAGTACAAAAGTTAAAATACATCGGTACAGCAGACTTCCTGTACTCAAAAAACCAAGATTTCTTGTGAACAGAACATGTGTAGCAGATAAATTAATGTTCTTTTCGATCAGGATATCCCAATAGGTGTATACATGACCAAATATTCAGGTTAGAAAAAGAGTAACCCAGGAGTGATATTCAGGTGTTAAAAATACGGAATATGAGCTTATTCCAGTTTTTAAAAAGGGTTATTGGTGTTTACATTGGGTAATATGAAAGGGTTACTTACTGCATGTAAGCATAGCCAGTGTTTAAGGAGTGTTGAACGGTGAGTGAAAGAAAATTTCTTCACACCAGTCCTTTGAGTGCAGGAGTGCATTTCTGCTGGCAAATGAAGCACAATGGAGCATGTGTCCTCTCAGACAGAGAGGAAGAGAAGAGGGGGTAGTCAGGCAGTTCCCTCCAGCTGGGTCATATTTAACCAGCAGTGCTATCAGACCGGCCAAAAAGGACCTACAACCCACAAAAAAAAAAAACACCCACACACTTATCCCTGAAACCCCCCAAATTAAACACTGATTCAACACAGAAACTCTTGGTCATCATGTTGCTTACTTCACCCCATCCTCTTCTTACCAAAGTATTTTAAAGCTCCATTGGTATGTTTTTCTTGATGTTAAAAACACAGCTACCCAGTCAGCCTAACACAGAGGTTTTCAAGCTAATCAATAGAAGAAGGAAAAAAACCTTTCAGAGTCAAAGACATGTTACGGTTGATGTTCTCTCCTTTCAGAAAGACCCCTGTCTTTGTGGGGGAGTTTATTCAGCACTGATACAAATGAGCTTCCCACACACAACACAGCAAGCTGAGATGCTGGGAGGAAAGTGTGTTTGTTTATGTGTTTGAATGTGTGTATGTGTATGCATATTTAGCCTCTTTTTTTTATCCTTGCTCTGGTTTTCCTGCTACATGGAAATAATGCTCACAAGCCATTTGCCTGTTATGTCACTATGTTGGAATATAATGTGGTGGAAAGCTACTGCTCAGAGAGTATTTTTCAGTTGTTCTATTACTTCGAGGAAAATTTGAACTAGCCCGCTTTAATGCATCCATATTTCTAGGACAAGCAATGACCCACACTGATTTGGAAGTTAGGTCACAAGATGCTGGTCTCAAAGGTCAAAATATAAAGCCTTCCAGAAATGCCAGCAAATTGCAGTTCTCTCTCCCTAGCAGCAACCGCATGTGTTGATAAAAATGAAACCAATGCAGCAGTCTAGAAGAGAAAAAAAAAAAAAAAAAAAGGAAAAGAAAAACTGCCATTTCATACGTGGCCACTTGAGGCTGACTTCAAACAAGTGGGTGTGAAACAGCTGATGGGGAGGAGGCTAGATGCCCGTATGAACTTGACTTGTATCTTGTGTCCAGGCTCTCCAAAAGCTAGGCTGACTCAGCATTTCTGATGTGGTGCATGTCAATGTTGGAATTCAAATGTCCTGATGTCAATAGAGAATGCCACAAAAAGTTTTTTTCAGTTCTTCACTTAGTCTCCGAGTAAATTTTTAAACTCATAATTAAATATGAAACCAGAGAAAAAATAAGTTTGGTTTGTTTAGGATACTGCTCTTTCACAAATTGAAGTTTTTAAAGCATACCCGTTTAAACAAAGTACAGGTTTCAGTTATTCATATCTGGGGCTTTGGTTTCTTTGAATGACCCCAAGAAGCTGACAGGTGTCATCTCTAGAGCTCGTCCAATTAATCATTCGGGCCGATTTATCGGGCCGATTACGCCTGTCACCGATTAATCAACATCGGCCAAATTTGCAGCCGATTATAAAAAACTTTGCCCCGTGGAGAATGACGTTTTAATGTCACGAAAGTTACTTTTTTGTGAGATAAAAAGAGATAAATGCTACTGTTAATTCACACGTCCACCATTACCCAATGTAAGACTATAATACAGTGTTTAAACGTTGTGTAGGTTGCTCATTGTGAGTTTACGGTTTGACTTTTTTTCTACTTACTGTGTTTAAAGTTTGACTTATTTATTTAAGGTGTTTACAGTTTGACTTCTTTATTTATTATTGTGTTTACAACTTGTTCTTATTTATCATTGGTTAACACAACAGTTCTTATGTTGACAGTTTTATAATTTAAGTTCCTTGTTTTAATTCAATAGTGTTCTGTCTCTGTCTTGAATCATATGGGTATTATAATGATTTGTGTTCATATACAGTATATATCCTGTATATCAATGAATTTATTATATATATCAGCCAATAGATTGAATATCGGTCGATATATCCATAGTGGCCGATGTCTGCTTTTTTTTGCCCCTAGTATCGGCATCAGCCCCAAAAATCCCATAGCGGTCAGGCTCTAGTCACCTCTGCTGCCATTCACTGAACTGAACCTCTGTTGTGCTTTCATGTGGACTTTGTTGACTGAGGGACTCTATTTTAAACAATGAAAGAGCTAACATTCAAACCAAACATATGTTCACGCTGTTTAGCCGGTATCAGTGTCTGCCCACACCACAGCTGGGCTGTTAGCTTGATCATTGTCTGTCATACAGTGATACGCTGTAACTGTGCCAGGCTGTGCATGGGACTTGGTTTTGTTCTCAGTTGTTTTCTTTTTTCTTTTTTTTTTTCCACAAAGAGATGACAGCTGGCCATGGTGAGCAAATCTTCTGATTTGAGTCACCTGATTCGTTTCTCTGGCTAAGGTGAAGGAGAAGCAGAAGAGAAGCAAAACTTGAGTTCCAGCAGCTAACTTAGTTTTTTCTTTGGCTTGTGATGTTCAGCTACCACTACAAATAGAATTGTACTCTTCAGGATACATGATGGCTTACTGGCTGTACAGTTCTCACATCATCCCCTAACACTATGTGCTTTGCAACACCATCTACAGCTTCTGCTCACTCATGGCTTCAACACAATAGCAACACAGATAAGGCAACGAGTGTTGAGCTCAAGGCTTCCAAAAAGACTTATGAAAACCAATGAATGACACATGGTCTCATTATTTCAGCAGTCAACAGCAGATCTCAATGAATAGCCTGCCTTTGGTTTGCTGTGTGTAGTTTCAAGGTTGTGCAGACATTTCAAAAATGCTTTCAGCCTCAATTCTGCTGGAAAAATGCCATTAGGTCCATCTGTGACCTAGAAACTTTGTCTTTTTAGAGGGTTTAAAAGGAGATAATTGGTGTCAGGTTTTTGCAACCTTCTGTGGGTTTTTCTCATCAGTGTCAGTCTTTTTCAAATATCCCAGTTCAACACAAGTGCCCATAAATCTGACAATTACAAACTAAAACCATCCATCATTGTTTACAAGCTCACCTGGCATCACTCACTTCTCACTCAGCCTTGAAACTAAGAAATTAAAAAAAAATGTTGGAAGGGAATGACGTTCAAAAAGCCTCATCACAACTCCTGCTTTGGATGCTTTATGTTGTTACCATGACAACAAGAAACAGGCGAACACATGAAGACGAATCCCTTTCTTAAATCATTTATTGTTGTTTGATCGGCTTTAATCTTACACTTGAACACACCACTAACACCACCCAGGCATTCACATTCTGTACATCCAACTGTGCCTAAACTCATTTGCACATACAAGCCTGAACAAGCGCCAGTTTTCTTCTCAAGCCTCTCTTGTGCTCACTGTATGGAGCAGCAAAAAGCACAACCATGTGTGACTTTAATGTGCGAAGGAGCGAGACTCAATTATCACCTCATTTTCATTCTTCTCACATGTGATAGCTGGCTTTTTGAGTTATGTTGGACTGAGATAATGCAGAAAAGATCTTTGTAGTTACCTCCTGCTGTGCACGACAGAAACCTGGAAAAATAGCACTTTCTTGACTCTCACAGATTAATGTGGTCAAAAGGAGGTGGAATAATGCATTAATTGATGTGATAAATCTGTGAGATGATCATCCATGATAAGCATGTTGATCCGTGTGTGTGTGTTAGTAAGTGGTCAACCATGAACATCTGATCCCATCTGAGCGATGGAAATTAAAGCAGAGAGCCGACACTGATCCAAAGGTCAGGTCATGGACGTCCCAGCTGGACTATTCCGGCCATCACAGAGAGATGGACGAGCATCACACAATCAATCCTCACTTCAACTCACTGCAGTACACTTTCACCTTTCAACTCAGAGCCTAAGTGCCCCCCAGGAAGGATCAATGTCAGCGAAGGATCACAGGCTAAATTGATTGACTGCATGCTTCTCTCCCAAATGAGTGAGAATGTGTCTCAAATGAAGGATGATGTTGCATCTGCATGTTGTATTCCCACCTTGCTGACATGATTAGATACCCAGATACCAACGTTATCTGCAGGATTACACACTGACGCCTGAGCGGAAGTATTTTGAGATATCTCACAAACCTGGACCCCGGAAAAAAGATATAAATAAATAAAATGAAATGAAATGAAATAAAATAAAATAAAACAAAATGAATAAATAAATAATACACCTTAAAGTCTAAGCTTGTTAGATCGTTCTTCTTCAATTTTTATAGTAAAGTCTATTTTTGACATGCCTCTAAAGTAATATTCAGGTAAAGGTTTGCAGGTCTGTGATATAAGCATATACCAATCCTGCATTCTGTCATGTTTGATGATGATTTACAAACCTTAAATACTGAAACCCACCACTAAGCACTGCCTGGCAATGTCTGACAACTACTTTCTAGGCGTCTATACTAAGGTTATTTGGTTTGTGAAGAGTAAAACTCCCCCACACAGAGCCCTTTAAACAGTCTGAAGATATCACAGGTTAGCATCAAACCTCTGTATTGGCAGTGCATATTTTTTATTAAAGCCAATGGTGTTTTCATAAGCTATAAAGATGGTGAGAAAACAGTGTTAGAGATTGGCAATCACTTCTGTGATATTAAAACTCATAATAACATTAAATCAGTTTTCTTATTTATTTCAGGGACAGGACCACATCAAATCTTCCTGAAGAAAAAAAAAATAGAAAAGCTGCTGAATAAATATTTTCCTCTGTGTTCCTTCCTGAATATCATTAGTGGAGATCATAGCTTAATAAATTTAGCCCACATACAAGATGAAACATTGCTCAAATATTGAATATAACTTCTGACATTTCCGAGGAAAGTATTCTTTCACTGCTTGCCAGGTATCATTGTCTGGTCCATTTAGGAGATGAAGACATCAGGAGACTCTTACAGCTCATTTCCTCTTTTCTCATCAGGAATTTATTTGCTCTGTTGAAGCTGGACACGTAACGTGAGTCAGCAGACAGTGGCTGTGATGTCAGCCTAAACTGGTTTGGACACTGGACACTTTGAGGGTGATTAACTCAAGCAGATGCACTTTGGAATGACTATAGATAGAGGCTTGCTAACCTTTAGACATTTTGGTTGCAGACGTTAAAAAACACCCACACCACAGAACATTTCTGCCTTTCCAGGTCATCGTTTTCCTTCACACAAGGAGAAAGTTAAGGCTCCTCTTTTAAAGTGGAAACTGTACGAATTCACTTTAAAGTTTCAGCTTTTTGAACTGGAACATATTCAAAATGACAATTTCAAACACCACAGGTGGGTCTGGTTTCTACTGGACTAAGCCAGTTTCCCTTCATCTCCAGTGTTTTTGCTCAAGTGGGAATGCTGGAAATTCACCAGATCCACTTCCAAGCCATCACCTCTCTGTTAAGGTTCAGTCCTCCCAACACCCACCCAGCGCATTGTCAGGAGCACAGAGCCTCAAGACAGCCAGACTCAAGAGACCAAGGATTTCCCATGCTTCTCTCCCTGATAAGCCTCTTTTTGTTTGCCCTCTTAAAACCTCTTAATATGTTGGCCTGGCTTGCTTGTTATGATAGTTTTTTTGTTCATTCGTTAATTTTCTGAACCACTTATCCTGTGCAGGGTCGTGGGTGGGTGGAGTCTATCCCAGCTGTCATTGGGCAAGAGGTGGGGTACACCCTGGACTGGTCGCCAGTCAATCACAGGGCTGACACAGAGACAGACAACCATTCACACAAACACTGACACCTAGGGGCAATTTAGAGTGATCAATCAACCTGATGAGCATGTTTTTGGACTGTGGGAGGAAGTCGGAGTACCCGGAGAGAACCCACGCATGCACAGGGAGAATATGCAAACCCCACACAGAAAGGCCCACCGGCCAAGCTGGGAATAGAACCATCGTTCTTTTATATCTAAGTCATATTTTTTTAATGAGTCAACACTGTTGCTCTTCTTCTGAAAATCAAACGGATGCTTTAAAGTTATCTGGTCGCCTGACTTCCTGCTCTGCTCACACTGGTCTGGAGAGGATGGTGGGTTTTTGCTTTAGCATTTGGCAAAAATAGAAGTCTTCGACCTACCAAATCTGAAACACAGCTAGAAGGTGTGGAGCTAATGTGAGTAACTGTTAAACTGTGACAGAGTAGAGACAGATGGGACATGGATCTGTTGGATTTTAGCTATAAGCTAATAAGCAGCTAGCTATTGCCTTATTTTCAATGCACACATTTGAGAACTGTGTAAGTAAACAGGAACACTACTACAGCACACTTCCCTTAACTTATGATTAGTGTTTGTAAACTTCTGGGCGATCACTTCTCACATGTATAATTGTCAATTGGATGCAAATGTTTCAAAAGTTGCCATAAGATGCTAAACTTCAATGATTATTGATCAGTTTAGGTTGAAAGACAACCGCAAGCACACACACCTTCACACACTCACAGGCCCTCCCCACATGATGACTCGGCCTCTTCCCAGAAATAGCTCACTGACAGATTGCCTATACGTTGAACAGAGAGACAGGCTGTACAGCAAAGGAGAAAAAAGACAAGGACAAGATAGCTTCAGCCTGGAATCTAATCTTCAATCTGTTGGATCACTGATATCTGATAAGAACGGTGTAAATCAGGAAGCTAAAGAAACCCCAGCCTGAGCTTTGTGTCTGTACAAGACAGACAGGGCATCTACATCCGTCTCTCACTTTGTGGGGATTTACAGTAGCCAGAGCAAATTCTGTCTGATAATAACAAGACGGAAAACTAAATCAAGACTGAAACCTGTCTGTCAGAGCTTCACTTGCACATGGATTGAAAGATATCTTATTTATGTCTTTCTTTGACCTATAGTTATCCGTTGAAGATTGACAGAATATAGAGTAGTATGTTGCTCTCCTGGTACATCTCACATGCAGCTGTTGTTCTGGCAACCATCTATCTTCTGTGCTGGGGGAATCACCGAATGAGGCTCTTTGCCATAACCCATCGATCCACCATTCAACGCCTGTAGTGTCTCTATACTGCAAAAGCAAACAGTAGAAGCCTGTGCAGAAACAGAAGAGTATGCTGTGAATATGATACCAAGCACTGCCAGAATTAAGCAAAAAAAAGTGCTAGATTTATATTCCCTTGGCAAGCGAAGCAGCCAAAATGTGCATTTATTAATTTCCCACCATGCTCAGGGACTTGCTCAGAGTTATGTGTAAAGGATTCAAGTATTACTCATTTAAATTCCACTAAGTTTTCTCTGCTTGTGTAAGAGTTGAACTATTGACTCCATATCTAAAGCACCAGACATCTCAACCACTTGGTTTAAATTTGTGTCATTCATGGCAGCAAACTTTTGAAAACCATTGTACCAGATGAAAATTGGCCTCCAGTGTCAGGCTTTACTCTGATTTGCAGCCATTAGTTCATTTCACCAGTCCACCAATCGTTCCTCACATGTCAAATCTACTTTGTTGGGTCAATTTTTTTAAGCCTTACTCATTTTGACCTTATTCCAAAATTTTAAAAAAAAAACTAATTCTGTCCCACCTCTGTTGTCAAAGACAGGTCTTTTGAGATTCATTGTTTATTCCGAGTTACTCTACACCAAGCTTTAGCCTGACTTTGGCTCTAACATGTTGTTAAGGAGTTGCTTTGTGTGATTTTGAGTTTATCATGTCAAATGTTTGAGGCGTCTGGATTACTGAATATAATTTTTATTGTGCACAAACCCTTCTTCTGCATCTCTACATGCCAACTAATTGACGACTGTTCTGAGAACTTAGGAGTGAGTACAAATTTGTAGTCGGGAAACCTTTCTGAATTTATTTTTAAGAAGCTAACTGCTCAAGTCAATAGATAAAGTCTATTGAAAAACCAGTTTGAGCTTACTGATTTAGTTCCAAAGACAGACTGTCATAAACTTTAGAGCTCTCCGGCTAGTTGACCACATTGGGTAATACTTTCAGTCTGTTGAAGATCTAACTTTTACTATGTAGTTTAACTTTGTTTTAACTCTTAACTTTAGCAAGTTGAATGATCTTGTTAAGCTGGCTTTAGCTTGATTTTGATTTTACCTTTAGTTGCTCTTACAGCTCTACAGTTTCATTGATCGGGCGGTTTTGTCCAAAGCAACGCACAACACAAGCAAAAATTTAAACAGAAGGAAAACCTCAGTGTGACAAAGTGCTATAAGTTAATGGCTGCAGGTGCTGCCACTAAGTGCAATGAGATTTTTTTATGTAGAATAATTTAGCTGACTAACCATAATTAACTGCTGCAACAATATACTTCAACCGTCAACAACATTCAGTAATTAGTGCTGAAAATTCACTAAGAGCTGTGTCTTAGACCGTCTGACTCATTCTACCCCTGAGGACAAAGAGGAGAGGGGTCAGATTAAGTGCTGAAGTGTTCCCTGAACAGATGAGTTTTCAGACATCTCTAAGAAGTAGAAAGGGAACCTGTGGATAGTATAGTGTTAGGTAATTCATTGCAATTTTTGGGCACAACAGAGGAGAAGACTCTGGCTAGAGATTCAGAGCCACGCTGGCCTGGGAGCACCAGGCATCTTTCCCAAGCAAAGCGTAGTGGATGAAAAGGAGTGTAGACCTGGATGAGGGACCCTAGGTAGGCAGGAGCCATTCTTGTTAATGTTTTGTAATCCAGTTTGTAGCCTTATCCTGCTGTAAATCTGTGTCTTAGTTTTATAGCTTTGATCTGTTGTTAACTCAAGTTTTAAGCTAGTAAACTTCTTTGGTTTAACTTTGGTTTGATTGTGTTGTGAATTTTACCTTTGGCTAGGTTGTTTTATTGGTTGAGGATGGTCATGTGACATTGTGGTAACAAATCAAACTGATGCTCAGAGTAGTGACCCCGCTGCACTCAACCCCAAACCTATGAGGTACTTGAGTTGTCAGAAAACTTCAATTGACTGTTAGGGAGGAGAACTTCAGTGTAATCTTTTAATGGCAACACATAGATCTAATTGTAGAAGAAGCATTTGAATTCCACCAACATGAATTGGATGTTTCTCAACATCTCAGTCTAAGTCATATCAACCAGGCTTTCCTGCTAAAGTGCATCTGGATGAGAGTTCATGAGGTTCAACAGTCAAGTCTGTGTGTTTACACTGGTGAGTATCTGCATGGATGCATTCATGGATAGTTTTTCTAGACTGGGTGAATGTGTCTGTGAGTGTGCATGAATTAGTAAGTGTGTGTGTCTGTATGTGTGCATGAATTAGTGAGTGTGTGCGTCTGTGTGTGTGAGTCACTATGTGGCTGTGATCAGTGTGACGAAGCACAGTGACAGAGCTCCGGCCATCTGGAGACAGATGACAGTGTGAATCACCAGAGAGGAGGATAGATGAAGAGAGAAAGAGGGGGGTAGGGTGGATGGGAGGAAAGATGGATGGAAGGAATGATGGATGAAAGGAAGGAAGGGGGATAAGAAGAGGGTAGAGGGGGAAGACAGGGAAGAGCAGAGCAGGGTGTCACATTTGACGGTGGGAAGGGGATGAGGGGTGCTTGCAAGGACTAGGAGTTTTTGCTTGATCTGAACGCACTCCGTCACACTCTCACACTCTTTCACACACACACACACTAACACACGCAGAGCCTCTTTTTGGAGCTAGCTAATGACCTGCTTGTCAACACTTAAGTCTAATCATCCTGGAGTGTATGGGGGCGGCACCTTGTACACTCATCCAAACACATACACACTCACACGTGCCCACGAGCTTACTTTACATGCTGTTAGTTGCTGAAATAGGAGTCTGCTTGATGCCTGATAAGAAAATGAGTCTTCCAAATAGATCATTTACTAAAGAGAGGAAAATCACCCAGCACTCAAAAGTGCACAGAAACATAGGGCCCAGATTATCTCTCAGCTGGTGGAAGCTTATCGCCCCTCTGCTCCTACACTCGTCTCCCCTCTCTGCCTCTTATTTCTCCTGCACAGTAGATTCTGTCCTGCTGTTTTCCCGTTTTTCTCCCTGCCTCTGCCACCACTCCTCGATCTCTATCTGTCTTTTGACGGCCACACTCTCTCTTCTTCTTCCTCTTCTCAAGTCGGAAAACAGATTTGAGCATCTACTTGGCATTCCACACATTACTCTGTTTTGGGTAAATAGATAATGTCTGTTTCTCAGCTCTCTTTCCATCCTTTATTGCTCAACAGTGAGTGCAGGGAGCAGATGGGAGATAGGGGAGCAGCAGAGCGTGCAGGTAGATGAGGGTTTGAGATTGGAAGTAGCAGGGAAACAGGTGGGAGGGAGAGAAGAGATATGCACACAGCCATCATAAAAATACATATGGCAACATAGGGGATGTGGAGACCTATGTTTGATAAGTGGATTAGTATGGAGAACATCAAGTGCATATCTTTTTGCATATGATCAAGGAGGGACTCAACAAACAACGAGTATGCAGCAGGGACAGCTACCTCAGAGAGCATTATTCAAATAGAAAAAAAAAACAGAGCCTTGAGATCAACGCTCACAGTGCTCCCTCAGGAAGACATGTACAATACCACAATTGTTTATTTTTTATGAATCATGATAATTTTCTTATGATTCACACAAAACTTTGTCAGAAATTTGCCAAAATTCCACCCAGAAATCTAAAAGCACAAGCCAAAACCTTGCTTATTCCAAATATCCTTTGATGTATCTGTCAAAATCACTCTGACACAATTAAAGGATGCAACTCATCATGTGAGAGGCGTTAGATTACAGAGATGCTTGATGGTTTGGAACATTTAAGGTCATGTCGGTCAACTCATCATCAAATTTGTTAATACCGCTAAGAGGTCTTACAGATTGACTTTTAAGTGCTGAATTTACTTTTGTAATGCCTGTCACGAAGTTCTGTTTCTAAATTTAGTGTAAAACCATCAGCAGAGAGCTTATGTTGTGATCTTGTCAAACCAGCCTGTGAAGTCTGTGTCTAATTGAGGGTTCAAAGCCATGAAAACATTGGAGGAGACCCAACTCATAGAGCCAGCGAGCCCTCCACCGAGGAGCAGCTGCTGCTGAGGCTGCTGGCTGGGGGAACTGTCCGTGGTGCTGGATTGAAGCTCTGCTGCGTCCTGCTCTGTCCAGGGTGCTGGACATGTCAACATACATAGAGATCATCAGATCCCTGTGATTGACTGGAAGCCCGCGGTAAATTATAGATAATCTTACAGGTTTCGAACAATGAACGGCCATTCCTGTGATGAAAGTTGATTGACATTAAAATGGCGTCAATTAAAGACTCGCGTCCTGCGCGGACACCCTTCGAGGGTCCAACTATTCAGTTTTTTGCTCTCTATTTTTTGAAGTATTTCTGTAACTTTAAAAAAAATAATAAAATAAGAAATGAATTCCCACCAAGAAGATCTGTCTCTATGTTATCTGAAGGAAATGCACTCACACGCCCACACTCCTGCACGCCTGAGCACACACACATTCGCCCTTGCTCTTTCTTCAGGAGCCTCATGACGGTGCGAATACAGGCAAATGTCATCAAGCAGGAAAGATAAAAAGGAAAAGGGGGCATCAAGCCCCCCAGCCCTCATAACATTACTGCCAGTTGCATCATGAGCGCAACACGGCGCCTTTATAGAAAGGAGCGCGTGGATGAGAGGAGAGGACGGCGGAGCGTGATCTTGCGTGTAAATGGACATGCTGAGCGACTGTCTCATGCGCCGCTGACGAGTGATCTAATACCGGCCGAGTCGGAGTGGAGAGCTGAAACACGTCATCCTCGTCCTGCCTCCTCTATCCTCCTCATCTCCTGTCCTCGCGGCCCTGCATCCTCTTCCTCTGCGCGTTTCAATGAATAGAGGTTGATAACCGTTTATTGAGCTACGAGTCCGCTGGGACAGCTGGTTTTGATCCCATGGAGAGCGTGCGCTGCTCTCTTCAATAGCTCTTTGTCAGAAGCCTCGCACACATCTCTATCTATGTCTACGTGGCCCTTTGGGAACGTTAATGTGACTACAAGAGAGACTGCACGGTGTTTATAGTGAGACTGGTTGACAAACAAGCAGCATTAAAGCCGGATCGTGCACGTGAGGCATCATTGCGGCTCATCAAACGTGATTTGGAAAAACAGCAGTTTCATTCAGTTCACATGTTGCATGTGAACATAACACATGTTGCATGCAGGCTCTGTTTGGAGAAACAGGCAAGCCTTGCTCCTTCTGGTTTCATGAAAAAATGTTGGGAGAGGAACGCCACGAGCCCCAGGTCTTCTCTTCCCTCCTCGCGCCGCCTCTCAGCATAGTGTGAGGCTCTGGTGCCGCTCAATGGGAGGATGGGGCAATTGCTGGTGGCTGCAGCACCGAGGGACGCGCCAGACCACCTCAACGTGTGATATTCAACCATATTTATGGACAACGATTAAAGTAAACGTTGTTACAGGGGGCCTGGATAGATAGTCTAGCCTCTGCTGCTGCTCTTCGTAAATATGTGCAATAAGTTAGAGTCGCTTTACTGGCTCCAAAAGTAGACTCAAACGGCAAGAGGTAGGGCAATAAAGAAGCTCCCAGGACGCAGATAAAACCCAAAGCGTCAAATATAGCCGCAACGAGATTTATCCAGCGGAAGAGAAGAGGGAGATTTGTCTGAATGTGGTACTGAACTAAGAGTGGAATAAACCGACAGCCCACCCAAACCATCTGGGTGACTGATGACAAAAGCTTGATCAAAAAGTGGGTGACAAGTGGGAGTTAATGGGTGGGAGACGCGTTTCAATACTCAAGCTGAAACCACACTTAAACAGAATGAGACCACACGGCCTAATGTGCTGAAAATGTGCCCAGTTTCCACTCACTCGTGGATTATGTGCTGTCCAACCAAAAGGTATGAGTGGGCGAACACAGAGCCATGACTCACTGTCAAATTCATATTGTGGCCGTGGCAGTATTCTTGGCTTTTGCTAAAAATAGTGCCCATTCTGTGGTGCGGAGCCAAGACAGTGATTAAAACGGTTGGCTTTCTTTGCCAAAGAAGCCGCTCTGGATGGCAAAAAAAAAAAAAAAAAAAATCATTGCGGCTCTTCCCCTCCTCAAAAAGCCTGGTCTCTTAAATAACGCCACAAGCTTTTCGTGATGAATGTCCACGTAGAAGAACAAGACCAGAAAACACGCACCAGTAACTGAGTTTCTCCTCCCAAAAACACAAAAGTGAAAGTAAATTAATAGTAATGATAATCTGTTGAATGCCCAGCTCCCGTTGCGAGATTTCCATTTGCAATTAATCAAGGACAGAAAACCCAGAGTCAGTTAATTAGGCCTGCACCCCCAACCCCCAGACACGCGCGCGCGCACTGTGCTCAGCTAATACCCACACGCACACAAACACACAGAGAAAAGACTCACAAAACCTTGTTCATTGAAGTTTACTTGGGCAAGTGGATAATTTCATCAGCTGGGAACTGAAGAGGAACAGTTAGTAAAGTACAGCCCCTCCACACGCACACACATTCACGCACGATTCCTCTTTCTGGACTCTGAACAGCATAATAATCAGTCGCCTGTTAGACCACCTCAACTGATTCCCTTACGCGAGCGGCACAGCTGCTCGTTACCCTCTGTGCTAAGCATCCCACTCACAAAATGTTTGTTTAAACACTAAGACACCTCATTTAATCCACCCAGCTTCTCGAAAAACCACCTCACGCAGTCCTTAAATGAAACGCATCAACAGAGTCAAGGATAGACACGAGCTCAATTGCAATTCCAGAGGATCTGCTGGCACCAAAATAGCCACCCAGCCAGCCACCTCTCCTCTATTAATAACTTGGGGTGCTGGAACAGCGACATCGCAGCAAGGTTGATCCCAAAAAACTGCGCCTTTAGGATGAGTGTGAGTGTGTGTGTTGCTGATGCTGATTTGCATTCAGTCAGGGATCGGGGAGGGTGGGCGGTGGAGTGGGGGTTAAGCCTGCTGCATTTTGCACGTCTTCAGCTGTACAGAGGGGGGACTTACCCTTTACTGAGGCGGCCAGTAGCCCCATGTATAAGAACAGCACCCGGCTCCAATGGTGCGCGTGCACTCCCGCCTTCATTAGAGCAAAAATCCGTATTCCGTCCCCTTTCCTGCATGCGCATTCCGGTCTCCTAGCGAGTCCCGTTGCACCGTCCCGGTTTGAAGCGGCGGTCATGGCAGGAGCTTTTTTCTCTGGTCTGGCAGGCACGATAGTTCTCAGATGGTCAAAAAAGGGAGATTCACTCGGTGTCGGCGCTGAGAAAAATCCCAATGCATGGAGGAGGCTCGGATCTCGCAGCTGGACTGAACCATGTCATGCGGGCACCGAGGGGTTCGGAGTCTCTGTCTGAGAAGATAGATTTCACACCTAAAGGGGGGAGAAAAAGGAGGGAAAGCAAAGCAAAAAGGGGGAGACGTGATTCAAGTGGTCACTGATAAACCCCACACGCGTAAAAATCACGAAAATCCCTAGTCCGCGCCACATATGCAATATCACCAGACACACGTCAAAAAGCCAGGAGATCCCTCCTTCAGTTTGTCCAGCAGCACTTATTTGTCCTTCTCTTCAATTTATCTCCCTTTAACAACAACATCTGCGGTGCCGATAATCCACGTTTTCAACTCGTCCTCGGATGCGAAGGAATCGAAGAAGAATGATGGAGAGCCACAGAGGTTATCCGGATCCAATGAAAATTCGCCTCGTTACGAGAAGTTCTCGACCAGCGTTACAGTGCAGTCGCAGATGTGAGTGTATAGAGAGAAATGTGCAGTATGGATGTATTCCCAGTATCGCAGCGCTGAGCCACAGCGTCGTCTCGGGTCTGTGCGACGCCAAGATTCAGACTGCAGACCTGCTCCTTCTCTGCGCGTCTCTCCCTCCCTCCCTCCTTTTCTCTCCCTCTCTTCCTCTCTCTCCCACTCTCAGCAACATCTCCAGTCATCTCGTATGCCTACGGATATCTAACTTGCTCCATTCACCTGTGACTAAGATCAACTCATTAATTGCATAAAAAGGTCAATAACCGACTTTTACGCAATAAATGATCATTTCTTGATCCATCAACACTCCCCTCTTGTATCATTTCTAATGGTCTTGATGATATTAATGATAACACTTATAATGAAAATCATATTTGAAACATTAAACCCACCTTGTTCCAATTTGTTATGGTAAGATTTAGGGCCTCACAATGAGGCCATTGTCTCCATCCATTAAGACCAATCATCGGTTTGGCCCGGCAGTTTAACATAGATGTCCACTTCCTGCTCACTAAACGTGAAATTGATGCTTAACAGGCTGGAACCCTCGCCAGTAAATTTGAATGTCATTTCCACTTTTGCATATGACCGTCGTAATTAGTTTTTCCGCAATGCGCCGTGCGTGGCAACAGTCGGGATAATGAAATGCGCGTTGGCCTTCAACCTGGCATATATGATGGAGATCATAAAACTCTTCCCGCAACATTAAATTAAACTTCTCCGACACTTGAGTGCCCCTGTCCTCTTTTCTGGTTCATGGGACGCGCAGATGCATCTTTTCTTTTTTTTTTCCACTTCAGATTTTCAAAAACACACCGTGAGTTTCTACATGATTTAAACATGATGAGAAAAAACAACAAGGCCCTAACTGGGTTGAAAAACAGGGACAAATGCAGTTGCAAGACAAAAACACAACACAATTCATTACCGCAAGCAAGCTGGCCTAAGTTTCACCATCAGACAGCGTGTTGACTTTAGCATCATTACAAATGTATCGAATATGAACCGGTTACCATGGCTGCTTGGCAAAATAAAACTAGTTATTGTTTCACTTCAAAAAGCTCCTTTAAAGCAAACCTGCCATTGACCTGACAATAATGAGCTTGATGAGCACGTGTGTGTCAAAAAAAGGAGAAAGAAAGAAAATGATGCTACCACCGGGTCTTTGGATGCACACAACTCCGCGACAGTTCCTGGGCGCGTACTCACCATTTCCGCGGTCCATCTGGATCAATTCACTCGAGCCCTTCGACGACTTTGACCGTGTTTGCCAGATAATCTGGGAGCGATCAAAGGAGGTCGAGGAGACCCTCAACAGAGGTCAAATTCCACCTGGTAGAGCGATTAAGGACTGCAAGACTGAAGACATCAAACCAAGTCCCAGGTAGGGATGAAAAAATCTTGTTGGCTACTGCTTCAATGAGCAAAACATTTTTCACTCTTTAGGTTAAAGACATTCATAAGAAGTTGCCTAAACATTGTGTCACATAGATAGTCTAACACTGAGCATTTGTGGGGAAGGCTAACAGCAGGAGACCACTGACTGTACAAGGGTGGACAGCGTGGCTCCGCCATTTACCATTGTACGGTTTTGAAGCCAAAATACCCCGTCACAGGCGCTGCCATTGGCAGCCCTTGTGCAGCCAGAGTGCGCAGTAGAGACTGTGAGGGATTCTGGGAGAGTCTGAGTGGAGCTGAAAAAAATTATAACAATATTTGTAGGGATGCACGATATTGGATTTTTGCCGATATACGATATGCTGATATATCGAAACCCCTTTTGGCCGATACCGATAATCACAAGTTTGTTTGTTTTTTTCACTGTTAAGAAAGCTAAGTCTATCCTGTACTGGAATTTATATGTTACTCTTATTGTGACGGTCTTATTTGTTTAAGAAACACACATAAAACAAGACATAAAACATTTGATTTTACCATAAAAAAGAAATGTATTACTTTTTCAAACTCAAGACATTCAGTATTGAAATACAGAAAAATAATTTCTTTAGATCACATGAACTTTAAATGTACAATGCATTTTTAAACATAACCAAGTTGCATTTGATTATTTTAGAGCTACTGTAACAACCTGGTGACAGACACAGAGCTCTGCAGTGCAAATAAATGAAGTGCTACATTTTATTTAAGGAGCTTATTTTTCAGATGGAAAATAATAATAATCCTAACTGAATAGCACCTTAACGGCTGTGCATATCGGCAGAAATTTTCATATCTGCTGATACCGATAAACGTGTTTTTAAGCTTTTATCAGCCGATACCGATATTGTGCCGATAATATTGTGCATCCCTAAATATTTGTATTATTATTTTCTTTTTCTTTCGAGACCGTAATCACCTCTTGGCTCTACCTCTTGGCTCTACAATCCATGGAAAAAAATATATAAGGCAGCTGTCAATCATCATTAAACAAGACCCCATTTTTTTCCCTCTTACAACTAATGAAAATGAAAGTTTAAAAAAGAGGACTTGAATACAAGGCAGCCAAATAAAATCTTCAAATCACCCCAACAACCAAATGTGAGAAACATTTCTACGAGGTGTAATTTTTCAAAGTTTGACTGCAGCCCATCTGGAATGACTGAAGGGCCTGATAGTTTGACCAATACTGCAGCCAGTCACCAGGGGGAGCAGTTTTTGTGGCAACTTCACTTCGAGCTGAGCAAGATGAAGTCCATTTTTTTTACAGTCTATGTAGGAGACCATGTTGTTTTTCTGAAGTGTAATCTGGGTCATTTAACTTAAAAGTAATGTGGTCAAGTCAAGACGTTGAATGGGGTGAATTGAGGATAGAGATATCAGGGTGTCTGGAAATATATGGTGTTTATAAGTAAATAAGGTCAAAATATGCATGTTTATACAAATTTGCATCTTCTGATTATATATATATATATATATATATATATATATATATATATATATATATATATATATATATATATATATATATTATGAGGTATAAAAAGAAAGACAAAGTCTGTGGTTGGCACTGCAATCTTAAGTTGTGAAGGATCCCTTTCCTGCCAGTGTTTGTCATCTGCATTATGTAAGAGATCTACCAGCCCCCCATAAATCTTGTTCCTTATAAACTTTCAACAGAAACATGTGACCAAACCGATTAAATAGCATTTGTTGTCAAAATACATATTTTTTTAAAGTTCCAAATCACCTCTCACCTCCTACAACAGCTTTGTTGTGATTTAACTGTCTGTCATAGAAAGGAAAAAAAAAATAAGAACTGATTAAAGATGCTACGAGGAGGATCTGTTTTAATTCAACTGCAGCGCCACCTTTTGGCCTGGAGTCTTATTAACACTGTTGTGAAGACGTCATGTGTGTTTGTTTTGGAATTGGATCAGATCAAAACAAATTTTCTAGGTAGTTATCAAGTTATTTAGTGCTGTTGTTTGAAATGTGACAACAAGCAAATATTCTAAGTTTTCTTCATGGTTTAGTAACAGTCTATGGCCCGAACCACATGTAGATGGATATATTCCTAAACACACATTTTTCTGTCCGATTGGGCCTCTCAACCACACAAACACAGAGATTTCCCCCACATAAACGGAGATTTTTAAAAACGGATAAAAAAGTGAAGAAATAAAAAAATATCCGGTTGAGTGGATCCGTGTAGCGGTGTTAAGCGGAAGTGGTGTTGACGCGATGACGTCAAGCGCCTAGCAACAAGTCACTGTGTTTGACTGCGCATGCTCATAACATTCTTCTTCTATGGCTTTCACATTTTGCTAACCTGCCACTTATCGGCCAGGCATGGCATTGCAGGCTTCAGAGGCGATCGTTTTCAGTTTGGCCTCTTCATATGAACAGAAATATTTCTGTGGTGTGGACGGAGATTTTTTTTTTTTTTAAACGAGGACAAAGATATCCGATCAAAAAAATATCCATATACGTGTGGTTCAGGCCTATATTTCACTCTCCTGGCAGCCCGGTGCTCTCAGACATGTCCGTAATGTGTAATGTTAGCTATGTCCTGTCAGTCATCTACTAAGCAGAGCTAATGTAACCTCACTCTTCATTTTATTGATAGAGTTTGAACAGACCACTGCAGAATAACTGCTGACTGTGGGTTGGAAGGAACATTATCATGAACAGCTTAATCCATGTGTTAGCCTTTAGCCCTTGCACTCTCACTCTCCTGTTCAGCTTTCCCCTGCTCTTCTGTCCCTTTTCTGTCTGATAGTTAGGCTCCAGTGTCCACCATCACTACAAAATTAATCACAGAAATCATTTTCAGCAGAGAAAAACACAGATCTCTTTTCTCACTACTAAACTTTGTCAGCTGGCGTGGTGTTGTCATAGAGACTTAGACGAGCCGTATATCAATCTGGTCCTACTCGACTGGATGGGAAGCCAAGAAGTATTATGTTGAAATAACCTATAATGGTGCTGACAATCTCATTTTAAAGTGTGGATTACGATCAGGCATATAGTTTCTAGAAGAAAGACTTTTTCAAGATCACTTAAAAACTCCTTTCAGCCCCTTTAATAGAAATTTTAAATGAGTTGGAAATAGTTTCCTCATCAGGCATTTTGACAATTTCATCTTACATCCATGACATCCGAGCCAATGGGAAATACTTGGATCTGTAGATAGAAGCATGAGTAAGAACTTAAGGCCCATCTCTAACCCAGTTCTTAACATTTCAGTGAAGATCAGGTGGGCTGCTGTGCGGTCACAGGCCCACTGTATAATGTTAATGTACACCATCTGTTCACCGGCCGCCCAGAGCTTCCGTGACGTCCCCGTTATCACAAGCGTCCCCTGTCTCACTGGACCGTCTGTTCTGCATCATGGCTCGACAGGCGACAGGCTGGTGACTAAAGAGTAGCCTCATTAAAAAGTCATGGCTTGAAGAAGGCCATGCCATGCCACAGACCCTGTGATTCTCTTTACTGAGGCCAAAGGTTGGACTCAGTTTAGAGTCCTGAGTCATAAATGGCTATGAAAATACAATGAGGGGTTTTAACTGTCTTGTTGGCCTTTTTTATAATGAGGGAAAACAGTTGATTGAGATGTGCTCAACCCAAATAAGTCAACTAACAAAGAGGTGTGCCGCACCATCATTTAACATGGTATTTAAAGCAGAATAATAAATCTCCTGGTGCCTCAGATTAAACCTTTACTAGGCTTGTTCCTGATGCAGGTGACCTTTTCTTTAAACTAAAACATGAAAAAAGTGATCAGCTCCTAACAGAAATGTCACCTGCTTCTAAAATTCATCAGAAAAAAAATAGCTGAATTCATCAAACGTGAAAAAATTCCAACCCTCTTTCCAGGCTTTCTCACTCAACGAAATAAAAAAAGGTTGCTTACAAGACAGCAGGAGCAAGCTAACCTTGTAATAGCATTTTTGTTTGATGGACTGTCACGTTTAAAAGATGTGTTAACCGGGCCTCACTCCCACACATGACTGTGTCTCTCTCCCCTCCCCTCCCCTGTTTAGGACTGAGGAGCAACAGAAAAAGACGGATGATTTGGGTCCGTGCACACAGTCTGAGAAGGACAAGCGGCAGAACGCCACTGACTTCACCCTCCCTAACCCTTATCTCTCAGACCACAGACATGTTGCAAAGCCTTCAAGGACACTGAGCCTTGTGATGGAGGAACAGATGAAACACCGTGAGGAGGAGGCAGAGGGGCAGACAAAATTGGTAAGGATCATGAATTTAGAGGCTAAAAATGTCTCCTACTACTGTCTAATGTGGTACTGCCAATCGTTTTCATACCAAAAACATTGAAGCGTGTTAATATTTTGTTGTTCTATTACTGTCTTTCTTCATCTTATCAAGACTGGCCATCAACCATGTCCCACGGAGCCTTCAGCCTCAGGGAAGTTGCAGGGCCAGTTGGAGATTCCCCCTTCATTCTGTCCAAATGACATCCCCACTGCCACCCTGGCAAATGGCATGACCGCCCATGCACAGGCTGGTGTCCAAAGCAAAGCAGAAGCACCTCAGGCAAACACAAAAACCAACGTACCAGCAGCAATCCCCGCGCAGCAGGAGGCCTACGACCTACTGGCTGACTTCCCACCTCTGGGGCCTCCGTTGAGGCCTTTGGCGATGGGTGAAGCTCATAACAGGCATCCTAAGGCTGAAAAAGCAAAGGGGAAAAGAGGGATTACTCACTTACCAAATCACCACCAGGAGAGTGGAGCTTCCCATCAGAGGAAGACGAAAAATGTACCCCGTGAGGAATCTCCCATCTGTGCAGGAGATCAGAAATCTGTGCTGGACCTTCAGACATTTGGCGCAGCCGACCAGCGCAACTCTCCCACCATCAGCTGCAAAGCAAAGAAGTCCAACAACCAGGCTATTCCTAAAGGTAATAAATCTGCCATGTGAGTGCCCAGCTTCTCGCTGTATAAGCTTCTACCTCTTTATGTTTGTATGAACAATCCGGCTATCATTAATACAATTTTATGCCATTCAGAATACCCGCTGGGGATACCAATGCACAAACCCACACAAACATTTCTGTCCGAGAGTCTGTTATTGATATTAATGACACCGTCAGACTGGGCTAATTAAAGCCAGGAGAGAGGCAGCAGCACCTGGCTCTCAGAAGTTGCTGAGTGCAAATTTTGCAAAAGTCATGCTCACAAAGTTTCCCTCTTTTCTTTTAAGCCATTTAAAGCTCTGTCAATGAATGACTTGTTTTTTTCTTTCTTGCACTGAGCAGATGACTTGGCTTTAGACTTTTAGACTTTCTGGACACATAAGTCTGTCTAAAAAAAAAAAAAAAAAGAAAGAAACACCATCTGAACAACTTTATCAATCAGAGGGCAGTGCTCTGTATGTCATCCCTGATTTGTCCACCCACACGCAGACGCACGTGCCAGCATCATGTCCCTCTGTGTAGGAGTTCAAACAGCGTGATTTTTTACGGTGATGCAGAGAAGTACTTTGTCAGTGAGATGACTCAGTGCGAAAGGTTTTCATAATGAGGGGATTACTGTGCAGAAGAAAACTGATTTACACTCTTACATCCTGGCTGCTTGTGCAGAACAGAAACAGCAGATGCAGATAGAGGAAAAAGTCAATGACTCAAGTACGCTGTGTTAATTTGAAGGGCTGATCCAGCCTGGATGGCTTCAACCTATTGCAGGGCTGATATTTTTTCTGCTTCTCTGAGCATAAAAAAAAAGTAATCTCAGAGAAGTGTAATTAAATACACAAAAGAATATGTATTCTAGGTATTTGTGGCCCAGTTTGAATCCCACACCATGTGCATTGTATTTAACAGCAGCCCTGCTTCGCTCAATATTTGTGCGTTTAGTGATACATAGCAATGGCAGTTCTCCAGCAGTTGCAGTCAGTGCTGAAATGATAGAATTTTCTCATATCTTTCCTGTTGATTCAATAGCACTTTGTTGATTCCCTGAGGTAGAGACTGTAGATAATTCCCTTGCAGAAAAAAGGAACAGCGCTATTAAGCTTTACCCTCTGCTTCTCACTTAACATGACATGGGCCAGACGAGACGCCGTGCATGTGGAATGGGTTTAGTGCTAATCCTTGCCCTCTTGCTGTGCATATTGCAGTTGCAGGTACAGATGGCGTGGGCGGTAATGCCAGGTCCTGGGCAAGCACTGCCAAGGTGGGCATGAAGCAAGCAGCTGCCCCTCAGGAGAAAGCCAGACCTTGTGCCTTCCAGCAGATAGTTACCATTAACAGAGCCAAAGGTAAGCTAAAACCTTGGCATCTTTATCCTCTGTGTGGAAGTGTGTGTGTGTTGGGAGTTGAGTGTGTGTATACAGGTGGAAGGATGGGTGTTATGTTTCACGGTGGGCCACATGAAGAATTCATCACAATCATCACCAGTTGAGCACATTTATTTTGCAACACTGCGCTGGCGGTTACAGTGTGTCCTCTTACCCTTTGTGCGTGGCGCTGTAAACGATTCAGTGTGCACCACATTTAAAGATAATGTATAACTGTCAAATTAATTACAACTTCTGGATTATTTAGCAGATGCAAATGAGGCTGCAGTTGAGATTATTATTATGAATTTTTGTCTCTATCACACAGCGATGGCATTGTTCCTGTTTGTGACATTAATTAATTAAACTGTCTCTTTGATCAAGCCTCGCACTGAGCAGTAATGCAAGTTGTACAGCTGTGGCACATTCTGGGATGGTCTGTAACAGATATGATTAATCAAGAGACATTCAGAACCACAAAGGAGTAATCAAGTGTATTTCAGAGATTCAACAGAAATGTACAGACAACTTGTGCTGTGCATGCAGCCAAATAATGTCTCTGCAGCTCTGAAAAATGTAGTTTTGATCACAACAAAAACAAACAAGACTCCAGCACTCAAAGATGAAAACGTCCTCTGTCATGTAATGTGTGTGGGCAAATCAACTATTGTGAGGATGAGTGAAGAAATAACTCCTTCTTATTACAATAACAGTTGTCAGAGCGAAAGAAATAACCCATTTGTTTAAACTTAATTGAAATTGAGGGTTAATCCAAGAACAATCCAAGAGCATCTTTTTTTTTTTCTCTTTTGTTTTGCGTTCTCACTTTTTTATCTCATTTTCAATACATTATGTTACAAAAAAAAAAAAAACAGTTGCCATGAGTGTTTTTCTTTCCAACATTATTTGTGACTGGTAAATTTTTCGTCCCAATCATCAAATTTGCCCTGACATCACAGATACAGCAAATTAGTTTAGAAATACATTACATCTGTCAGTTACATGTTTTAGATTTACAGTATCTGAATTGCAAATCTGAGAAAGCCATCTCTTAAATTCAATGATGCTGCCCACTTCCTCTCTGGATGAGTTGCTGCTCTGGTTCTGTATGTTCTAAAGCCATAGTTATAATTGACAGGGGATGATGGTGATTGTTTAGATTCTGAAGTGGGACGCGCCTTCATTAGTATGCTGCTGTAGAGGATATGTTTTTTTTTTTTTAAAGTTTTTATTTCATTTTATTTTATTTATTTATTAATTTATTTGATTATTATTATTATTATTATTATTATCATTTTATTTTATTTATTTATTTATTTATTTATTTATTTTGGGGGGGGTGTCATGCCTTTAGATGGAGAGGATAGGGCAGTGGGTAGAGTAGGAAACAAGATGAGAATGATATGAGGAAAACAGGCCACAGACTGGACTTGAACCAGGCCACCCACTCGAGGGCAGATCTCATGGGGTGCGACCTAGACCGCTAGGCCATCTGTGCTCCAAGTGCAGGAAAAGTTAACCAGGTATTAAGCAGCAGAGGTGATGAACCAACTACGCTCAGTGATAGAGAAAAATGTAAAGCTCCTGACCCTCAAAGACAAAGTGTGCTTCATTATGTCCTTGCACATTTTTAGACTACGCATTTGAAAATAAAAATAATTGAAACATTAATTTAATATTTTATTCAACATATTTTATTCTATTAGACCATTTTCTCGGAGGTCACATTCAGTTGGTAAGTGTTGAAGAATTGGCTGAAAGCTCCTTTGATGAATTTTAAGGTCATTAAGTGGACTAAAACAAATTGTGATACCTCTTTTTGACTCAGAGAAAACAAGACCAATTCAACAAAACTGGAAAATATCTTTATGATCATATTTAATGTTTGACTCCAGTCTTAAGGGTTAATGTCAGCTGAGGTTACTTACAGCACTGCTTTAACAAGTCAGGGATCACAAAGAACATGCGCTTAAGAATCTTGACAGGGGGGACATAAGACCACAAAGCAGAGTGGATGGTTTTTTTCATCTGATTTTAAATGATGATGATAAGGAGATCAATCTAAATACTGATCTTAAGATGATTTAATTGAAGGAAAAAAAATTGCGAAACTTCATTCATTGACCCAGTGCTGTGCAGGTTTACACTAAATTTAACCCCATGCTCAGCCCACACAGACTAAAATGAACCAGTCAGTGCTCGTATTTCCTTATTTAGAATTTTGAACTCTGTTCAGGACCCAGATAATCAGGCAGTTCACTTTGCTATTTTTAACCTGCATACATTTTTAACCTTTGCCCCCATTCCATGGCATTTTCTAAACTACATGAACTAGCGCTGGAAGGAAAAATCCAAAGCTTTGAAAACTTGGGAACACACATATACTTTATTTTGAAGGCTATCTATTCAGTTAAAAATTCTGACTATAACCAAATCTGCCTGAGAGGAAATCTGCCACAAAAAAAGATGATATTGTTGAGATTGTTTCCAGATATACACTTTTAAAAAGGCTAAGGCCAAAGACACACAGAAAGTGAAATGCACTCCATGCCTTATACAATACACATCCAAAAAAGGTGTAAGTTTTAAATTATTGGAGAATGTGTTGCTTTGTCCATCAAACTCCTTTAAATGTTCACTATCAGCAATGCCTACTGTAACCCAACTGTGAGCAGTACAAGCCAAATTGATAAAAACTGCTAAAACACACAGCCCAAGAGTTTCTCACAGGAGTTTTTAGGACTTCACCACAAAGACCAGCCCCATAGGGGGGCTGTAATTCTCTTCTTATGTATTTCTCTTCTTATGTTCTTTTACAGCCAACAATGCAACACCTTCCCATCATGCAGCTCACCCCTTAAAGACAGCAAACGCGCATGCCCGACAACCGAGGAACCCAAACCAGAGAGTGAGCCCTGGTCAGCCATACGTGAGTCAGGTAAATACATGATCAAGACTTTATGTGAGCAGTTATTCAACAAGATAATTCCACATCCTTTCAATCCCCCATGGTAACCCACTTTAATGGCTTCAGTATTTCTTGTATTTTGAACAGTACTCAGAGGTTAGATTTTGAAACAGGAGTCAGTGGGAAGATTTTCCTTTAAGTGGATGTAACTTCATTGTGACCCACATCGTCTCAGCTCTCCTGATCCAGACTAAAACCCAGATCTCAGTCCAACAAAGCTGCTTCTGCTTCCACACAGATTTCCTTTCCTTTTGTACCGTCTGTGAACCACAGAAACACCAGGATAAAGACTTATCACACATTTGAAGTGCTAAAGTAAATGTAGGTTGCCACTGTCTGGCACTTACAGTATATTCACAGTATTTAGTCGTTTCTTTGTCTGTATGCTTCCTTTATATTGAAATAGGGCTACTCTCAGTATTTTTTTCTTTATTTTTGACTAGAAAAACTAACCTATGGGGGGATTGGTCTGAGATCAGGTGTTTTCACACTCCCACACACTGATGGAGGTGTATGACCTGTCATCTTTTATTCATCTAAATTGTGTGTTTGGATGAAAAATCAGTAGATCATGTACCTCGCCTCTAAAACCTTATTCTACAGTGCCCCAAAATTAACAAAATACTCTGATGAAAAGACTTCCGGTGATGTGAGCAACCGAGTAGCCGCTTCGCTAGAGCCCCGGCTAAACCTTAATCTCATTACTTAACACGACTACTGCTACAGCCAAACTAAAGTGGTGCAGGGAAACTTCTCAGGGTAATGTCTCTGGAGCACTTCTGGGGCAGTTCTACAGATAAAATGCCTCCGAAATCACTTAAAAAGAATACTACCGCCAAAAAGTCTCAGTCAGGCAAGACGACAACCCACCTGAATTAGACCCATCCATCGCCAGGGCAATGAAGGTTTTGTCGGCTAATATCACTACTGTGGTTGACAACAAGCTTGAACGTATGCTGGACAGTATTAACTCTAATATATCCAAGCATCTGAAAGAAATCAATGACCGGGTCGGAGAAGCGGAGGATAGAATATTAGTGGTGGGGAACACATCTTCTGAGGTAGAGAAGCATATCGCGGACCTGACTAAATCAGTCAACAAGCTGACTGGGCGCCTGCAGGATTACGAAAACCGTGGCTGCTGAAAAAATCCACGGATCCTGGAAATAAAGGAGAAAATGGAAGGAAAAGACGTGGTGACATTTATGGAGAAGTGGATACCCGGGATCCTTGACATGGAAACCAAAGCCGAGCGGGTCAAGTTAGAGCGGGCCCACCGTGTACCTGGCCCTGCTACATCGAGGTTGCCGGGGCCATGATCGTCAGATTCCACAACTTCACTGACCGTCAGAAAGTTATGAAAGCTGCCCGATGCTAAAAAGAGGTTCTCTGCGAAGGATCTAAAATATTCTTTTTCCAGGACTTTGCAGCAGAGACACTTAAACGGAGACGGGAATTTGTGGATGTCAAGAAGAAGCTGCAGAGTATACCAGGAGCCTGCTATGCTATGCTGTATCCAGCTTTACTCAGGGTCACGATTAACAACACCACCAAAACTTTTCACACTCGGGATGAAGCTTCCGCGTATATTGACTCTCTGGACTGTCCATAGAGGTGCTCCGATGCAGTGAGCGTTGCTGGTATTATTACTATTAATAGCCTACTGAACTGTTTGTGTGGTCAGGCTCGTGTTTATGCAGTCCCTGGTGTTATGGTATTGCCTGCTCTCCTTATTGTTTCATGAGAGAAGGTACATTTATTTAATATGGAAACAGGCATCCTGTATTTTCTGTATTCTCTCCAGGTTCAGTCAAGGCGATTAATATACGCCATCCGACTAATCAAGCCACGTGGGTTCCATTCGTATACTTTGTTTATGTTGATACTTTTCCTTCTTTCTCAATTTACTGCGTGGCTAATCTTTATTTGATAGGAGTTGTACTATTCTTATGTATGATTGACAATGACCCTGCATTCGCTAGTCCCTTTGTAGCATATTTGTATGGGTCTATCATCCTCTACAGCTGTTTTCTTTTTCTTTCTACTTTATTAAGATTGAATAGTTTTTAATTCATATTATTAAAGGTATTGCCGGATCTTAATCGGTATGCTTGCTTCTTTAGGAAAGTCAAGGGTCCTTTGGCCGCAGAACTATTCTGTAGATTTACTGGCTAATGTTTTTTTGTCTTGGTTTTATGTCTTCAGGACCTTGTAAAGTTAGTTGTACATAGCCCATACTGGGGTATGGCCATGGTTTCACTCACAAAAATTACACTTTATGTCACCAAATATTGTTTATGGAAAAGCGGTAAGCAGTACTCAAAATGATTATTCTGTCTAAGTTTTTGTATTTGTTTCAAATGCTGCCAATCCCCCTTTCCAAAAAAAGTTATTAATGACATAAATGGCAAGTTTAGTAGTTTTGTTTGGAGCGGGAAGAAACCCCGTATGTGCCTAGCTAGACTCATGAAGCCTCAGGAAAGAGGGTGTCTATCGGTGCTGGATGTCAGGCTCTACCAATTGGCCTCACAGTTGGGCTATATCGCTGAATGGATTAGAAATGACAGTAACTGTGTATGGATTGATTTAGAATCATCTCAGGTTAATCAACACCTGAGGGGTCTCTTGTTTGCCCTTGAACCGAAAAGGATGAAACCTCTTATTGGTGACAAAATAATAATACAAACAATTTTTAAAGCCTGGCAGGATATAAGAAAAATAGAGGGACAACTTTCCTCTCTCTCGCGCCTATGGGGCAATGCAGATTTCTTTCCTGGTATTGCTGATGCAGGATTCAAAATGTGGGATAGTAAAGGGATTGTTACTATAGGGCATTTATATGAAAAGAAAATACTTCTCTCATTTAACCATTTATGTAAGAGATACAACATACTGCGAACAGATTTTTTCCGGTATCTTCAGATACGGAGCTTTCTAAATAGCAGGAAAGATGGAGGTATCTCTCATCAACCTTCTGCACTAGAGAAATTAGTCTGGGTTGGAAGGAAAAAAGAGTATACTCGGGCTTGTGTACAAAGCCCTTTCTAACTCTGAAAAAGGAAAACCAGCATTTATGGCCAGTAATTGGAATGGGGACCTGAACATGGACATTGATGATGCTACTTGGCAAGAGATATGGAAATTGGCAAACAATATTTCAGTCTGCAACAGGTTAAAATAAAATAAATTCAGGTTACTACACCGCCTACAGCTAACCCCCCAACTTACATAGAATGGATCCTAACAAATCTGAGCTGTGCATGAAGTGTAATGTTGAGGTTGGTACCTACGTTCATTGTGTTTGGACCTGTATTTATACAGATGATTACTGGAAAAATATAGTAGATAGACTACACCTAATTCTTAATATTAAATTGAATAAGGATCCTCTGGCCTTACTGTTTGGGTTGCCAGATGAACAACTCAAAAGTACACATTCCAAAAGACTTCTAGGTATCCTCACCTTTTGTGCGAGGAAAAATGTATTACTTAAATGGATAGATTCTAAACCTCCAACAGTAGCTGGATGGCACAAAGTTATTTTTGATATCTTACCCATGGAATATCTGACTTACAGATCTAAGTGTATGATAAATGTTTTCTATGACATCTGGTCCCCATTTCTAAAATATGTTGGTTTTAGACTTACAAGTATTGTAATGAAAGGTCTGACAGACCATATGAGTTAGTGACTAACTCTTTATGAAATTTTAACGCATTATGATACTAGTGGGTGTGTTATAACGCTGAGCTCACATTGGCTCCGGTACGGTGCCTCTAATGTTTATTACTTTTAATAACGTTACTATTTTCTTTTCTTGTATTATCTGTATAATAGTATGGGATGTGTCATATAAAATGGGATGACTTTCCACTTCAAGGATGAGTCTCTCGTCGTCCCTTGTTGTCAAAATGTGACCTCCTGTCACGGGGTGTGATGTAATGTTTACATTTACTACTAGTGCGAGTGTGCTGTCGAAGAAGAGTCAAGTTACGTTTGTTTGTACACTGATTTTATTTTTAAAAAAACATCGGATCTTCATACCACCTGGCAATTCATTTCCTGTATAGCTCGTCATATTTCGTTCAGCTTGACGCAGACCCTCTCCGGCGTCCGAAAAAGATGGACTTCTTGCGGATTGTTTTCGTTGTGCCGTACGGCTCCCGCAACCGGACTTGAACCACGCGGGGCTAATGTGAGCCTACAACAATGATTTTAATGATACTGATTACATGCGGAAGCCGCACCGGACCCGCACCGGATACAGTGTGAGCCTGGGGTAAGGCTACCACATGCAGGGTGGTGAAGCCTGGATGCTCTCTCTGACTATGTTGTATTGTGGTCTGTAATTTTCCATTTTTTGAAGTGTAACCCCCCCCCGTTGTTTGTTTTATTTTTTTGGCCTTTTTTTGTTTGTTTTGTGTTATATCTGTGTCCATAGGTATGCATGTATGTGGATATATGTGTGTCAATATACACCTGTTATATACTATATATATATATATGTATATATATATATATATATATATATATATATATATATATATATATATATATATATATATATATATAAACTCTTATGAAAAACTTTCTTTCTTTCTTTCTCTCTTTCTTTCTTAATAAATTTTAAAACTGGGTTTGGCTAAGTGCTGACTCAGTGTCTGTTTCAAGTCACTCAAATTCAAATATTGAATTTAAACAAATTACCTCAAAGCTAACATATTTAAGAAAGTCTTCACTCTGAATCAGCACAATGATAAATTGGATTACTTTGAAGATTCAAGGATACTACACTTGTACTCTTTATACTGGAGGGAGTCTGATGCATTAGAGTAGCTCTCAGCATATCATAGTGAGCAGTCAGAATAGAGAAAAAACATATTGAATCAAGCCTGGAGAACATTTAGAACCAATCCCAATTCTACCCCTTAGTCCATGTCTTACCCGTCAGCTGTTGTTTTTGTACGTGTAATGAAGAGGTGTCCCAATTCTCCATAGGATCAAGGGGAAGGACCACACAGCCCTTGAAACCATGGCCTTACTTGAAACCAAGGGGTATGAAAAAATTCCCATGAAATCAATAATTTTTTAATTAAATATCCAATCCTTTGCTACTTCACGTTAATATTAGCCATGGTTAGAACTGTTGGTTTTATTTTTGAATTGCTCGTTTTGACAATCTACCTAATGTTTCTATGGGAACAGCTACAGCTATAGCTGATAATAGCAACACCGATGTCAGACCAGGGTGACAGGTTCTCAGCAGACGGACTTCACTGCAGTGGGCTTTATTTCATGAGTGATTGGACAGTTAAGCTGCATTCAGGAGCTGCATCAGCAACACAAGCTATGAAAAGCGAACATTACTGTATTCAGAAGCTACATAATATAGCCTTTAAATTAGGGATGCATCAATCCAACTTTTCCGGTTCCGATACCAATACCTGGGCTTTGGGTATTAACCTATACCGATCCAATACCCGTGTTTAATAACCTGCATGCCCTACTGTGGGATGAGGCTATTAATGTTTTATGTAAAAGGCAAAAAATGGAGTTACTGAAGTTAATATTTATTTAAATTATTAAATATTTAAATGTTTACCGTCAGTTTGGTAAAAAAAAAAAAAAACATGCTTCAGAAAGTGCAGAAATTAATATTCAGTTGTAATATTTTTACTCGGTACACTGGTAATTCAGCAAAAAAACAAAGAAAGTGGAGAGAGGTAACATTACAAATCAAGCATCCAAGAGCGCCAGTAAAAAAAAAAAAAAGAGAGAGCGAAAGCTGGTAGCACAGATTAGCACCATGTATTGGCTCC
This sequence comes from Halichoeres trimaculatus, assembly GCF_033239565.1. Taxonomy (NCBI): domain Eukaryota; kingdom Metazoa; phylum Chordata; class Actinopteri; order Labriformes; family Labridae; genus Halichoeres; species Halichoeres trimaculatus. The sequence continues at coordinate 24,272,500 of NW_027437192.1, forward strand.
CTCCCACCGATCCAGCTTTGGGGTCACCTGATACCCAATACCGGGATCGGTATCGGTGCATCCCTACTTTGAATACCCGAATGTTCGCCTAACCTTCCCATTTCATGATTTAGCTGTCTTGTTACTCATGTGATGCGTTGCATCGTGGTGGTGTCTGTTTGTTGCGAGTATGTCACTCTAATCTGACATCAATTTATCATCAGTTTGTAAAAATTTGTTTTGTCTGGCCCTTAAAACAGAGCCAAGGGCGAGGGGTAAGAATGACAATTGGGATTGGCCCTTTAACTCTTGGTATTTTATCTCAGATGCTTGGGAAGAATCTCATAGTCTTGCCCATTAAACCAGTCTGTAACACTGCACTGAGTCACCTTGTCATTATAAACAGCAGCCAGTTTGGCATTGGGCTCATCTGCTGTATAATGACTGAGCACAGCAAAGGACTGTTTGAGTAATGCAAATTTGTGATAATGCATGCAATTGCAATTAGACTTTCTCTGTTTGGTGTAATTAAATAACGATGGATCTCACAGAGTAAAAAGTGGATCCAGCTTTTCGCTTGAGGATTTAAACGTCCATGGCTGCGGCATTTCAACTGTCTCTGACTGCAGCTTGTACCACAGAGGACTGGGGTTGGTGTGTCTTAATTAAATCAGGTGTAACTGTAATTAACAAGCTTCAAAAGTACAGGTTGTCAAATTTCTCACTGGTAGGACGGCCAGATAGTTTATTCCCCTCTGTTTCAGATCTTTATGCCAAGCTAAACCAGCAGCCTGTTGCCTCTTTATGAACATGAAGCGATTTTATCCTCCTCGTCCATTTTACAGCATGGCAGTGTGAAACTGGTGAGAAATACTCTATAGGCTCTTGAAATTGCCACGTGAAAAACACACGTGTGGTTGATGAATAAGGAAAAATATGCATCAGCCAAATGAAAGGAAAGAATTTTAAAAACCTTATTACCATCACCAGGCTTTGTCTGTGGTTTTCTAGCATTATAATAATCTGAGCCAAGCTGTGCTGAAAGCCTGAGCAGCATGTGCAGATGTTAGAACACTTAACTTTACATTTTGATGCTTATTTAAAAAGGCAAGGTGAGTGACATAGCTCAGGAGGAACAGGCTACATCAACACTACATGAAGGTTTTTTTTTTGTTTTTTTTTGTGCCCATTTTGTTTGCCTGCTGTGCACTGTTCTTTTTATAAATCATGTCCGAATGCGTAGACTCAATGGAAGTCGAGGAAGTAGTTGTGCAAATTATATATGCCAAGGGGTTCAGCAGGATCCAGACGCAAACTGAAAGGTTATTGTTCAGCTGGAAGTGACTATGATTCTCATAATCACCTGCTCACCATACGCCATTCCCAGGTTTTTTTTTCCTTTCTTGGCTGCCAAACCATTTGAAAAAAATAAAAAATAAAATAAAAATATATATATATATATATATATATATATATATATATATATATATATATATATATATATATATATATATATATATATATATATATATATATATATACACACATATATATATATATATATACACATATATATATATATATACACATATATATATATATATGGATAAAAAGTTTAATTTATGTATTTCAGGGCCACCACTCCTCATCAGCCTCCTTGTGGAATGACCCAACATTAATCTGACTGTTTTAATTCATGGTTAAGTTGAAATATAAACTGTCACAATTCACACTAAACAGAACATTTCCACTGACGGTGAGGTCAGAGAAGGTGAAGAGGATTTCAGCAGGAATATTAATTAAAACGTCCGTCCTTGTTCAGCCTTCTTTCTCAGAGCTTGGCTGTTCATTACTGATGGAAATCAGTCAATCAATTAAGTTTATCAATTAGAGGGCAGGCCTGCAGATGGCAGGGATTTAAATGCTGATGTTGTCCTTGTTGTTGTTGTTGATTAATTGTTAAATTATGTATTTAAGACATGTAAACCCACAAATCTGTCTCTGCAAAATTTTGCCACAGGAGTTTTTTTGTTCAGCCCTTTGAAATATTTACTTTATTGATTGATTAATAAATTTATTTATTTATTTTTTAGTTGCCTAGGTTTCTTTTTCCATGTTTATCTATATGTACCTTCTCTATTTTTAGTCTTCTTATTCCTACTTTAGTCTTAACATGTTTCTATCCTTTTAGTATTTTGAGCTACCCCCAGTGTTTCCGCTGGGGAGCCCTCTCCACTGGGAGCAGTGGCCAGCTGTGGTTGCAGGGGCCTGTCATACTGGTGCCTGGTGGCAGGTAGTGTCCACTACACCCTGTGGCTGGCTCTCTGCTCCTCATGCAAACGGCTCCTCCAATGGTGCTTCCTCCATTGGTTCATCTGTACTCGACTCAATTTTATCAGTTTCATCTATATATGTGTGTGTGTGTTTGTTGCTCTGGGTGAGTGTGTGTGCCGTGGGTTTCAGGGTTGGGTGGGCATATTATTGATTGTTTTTAACTGCACTATAAAGCACTTTACGTCACATGAAAAGCGCTTTATAAATAAAGTTTTGATTGATTAAAATAGAGCACATATTCATGACGAAAAATTAATTGAAAAATTCATGTATAATTTTACTATTTCATGCACACTAATATCTATTATACCATGGTCTGGGTGAATACTTGATTCTGATTGGCTGCAGGGTGTCAGTTAAAAGGTGATAATGGACACTTAGAACAGAAGTTCCGGTCAAATAGCCTGATGGTTCTAAATTACTTCATGGATCAAACAGTAGTTGGTAACTGGTAACGGAAACTTAACATCGCCTAGCTCATAGACGGTAGACAAAATGAACGATGATCAGAGTGAATGGTGGATATTTATAAAAATGTGGCACTATAATGGTGACAAAGGTACTAAAATAGTTGCCCCCATTTCATTTTTTTTAAGGTCACACAAGACTACTGTAAACGTCTGTATTCTTAGATTATAATGTTTCACCAGCAGAGGGCGCTCGGTGCTCTAGGTGCCGCATCAGTAGCTGACGTGAAGAAGCAGAAGTCAGTATTACTGAGACCGAACGAATGCACAGAGCAGTTATCAGTCCTCCTGTTAATGTGTTTTGTTTTGCTTTACAGGTAAGGTTGGGATACAGACAAAATCTAAATGACAGAGAATAGTAGTTCAGGTTACAGGTTAGGTGCCTTAAAATGTGTGACTGAGGCGGCGATTTGGAGTGAGTTTGTTTGGTTTTGTGTATGACTCTGTGCCGCGACTGCTAAGCTAGGCTGTAAAATGGCGGATTTGCCGTCCGCTGCGATTGCAGTAATGAACCGGAGAGAGAAACAGGCCCATTTACTGTTTAGAATAGTAATTATCCAGGTTTATACATGTTCAAGATGTTAAGGGTCTACTTGTGTATATGTGTCTGCGGCCGAGGGGCATGTGTGGTAGTGTGGATGTGTCTGTGTGTTTGTATGCCTGGTAGAGCTGAGCCGTAAAGCAGAAGTGTGGTCCTGTAAGAGCGCGAATCTGTGAGTCGCGCTAGAATCAGTTTGGTTTTTCATGCAGTGTTGAATTAAAGAAACAGTATGTAATTTTGTTAGTCAGAGCAAAGAGACCTGCTTCAAGTTAAATTCAGGTACATGATATTGATGAATAAATACAGTTCATTCAGGTACATGACATTAATGAATAAATACAGTTCATTCAGGTACATGACATTAATGAATAAATACAGTTCATTCAGGTACATGATATTGAAAATATGTCATTATCTTTATCTTTCATGAATGTAAGTTAAAAAGATGTTCAGTTGCAGAGAGTGAGAGACTGGAACAATGTATTTCTGTAGCTGACGTGAAGAAGCAGAAGAAGTATTACTGAGACCGAACGAATGCACAGAGCAGTTATCAGTCCTCCTGTTAATGTGTTTTGTTTTGCTTTACAGCATAATTAAATGTGTTGCATCAGAGATGACCTGGCCCATCATTTCATAAGTGTAACAAAAACAATGTAGGCTGAACTTACTTTCTTGATAGCACATTTAATGATCAGAGTGAATGGTGGACAATATTTGTTGCAATAAAAACGGTTTAGTAAACTATCTGTTGACTTTGATCCTTTGAAAAAAAAATCACATCATTCTCTGGATCCACAAACAATAAGAGGTGCACTTGCTCTCTGAAATCACACTTGAACTGCGGCCGAACAAGCTGCAGGTTCTGTGGCCAGATGACGTTACCTTAGCAATGTGTCTCAACGAGCGACATTAAATAGTCCGCTCACCCGCTTCTTATTTAAAAAGAATGATTTTAACAGTATAAAAACAACATTAACGTGTTAATTATTGATTAAATATGTTTTTCTTTCATAAGTGAAAAAACACATACCTCCGAGGTATCCATTATCAGAAATTAATGGACTTTGCGGAAGCAACCGTCCTCCGCTTTGCGTTGTACGGTTCACACCTCCGCGTCGCCCATTAATTTCTGATAATGGACACCTCGTCGGCAATATCCCTTACATATGACATCAGAGAACTGTTTGTTTTTTCAAATATTGTAACTTATCCTATACATCATAATATAGTTTTCACATATCACGAACCAGTGTCTGTTGTCGTGGTTTTGACCACCCAAAATCAAGAAATAAACACAGCTGGATGTTAAGTTCAGATATTTTCGATAATGGGATTAAAGCTGGCTTGATATTAAGGAAAAACTCAGTGCAGACAGCAAAAGCCAGCACTAGCAGTGCTGAAGCACAAACACAATGTGTGTTGGACCTCACTTGAGCAGTTAAGGGAGGTAACATCACGCAAGGTAGAGGTAGGCAGTGTGGCCCTCTTGATAAATCTGTGAACACACAGCAAACCCATTTATTATAGAGAGCTTTGGAAGTTTACCTACCCAAGACGATGTTTTCTGAAAAAAGAAAAAGAAATCTGTTTTTTTCAGTGTACTTTCTTGTTGTTCTTTGTGATTTTTATGGGCTTTTGTGTTGATTCAGAGGGGAGTTTGCTGTGTGGGAAAAAAAAAAAAGTGAAACAGAACACTGTATTTTTAACATCTCCATCCTTTCTTTTTTTTCCCACAATCTCTCCTCGCTCTGCCCTTTCCTTCTCTGACCTATTTAAATTCGGGTTGCACCTTCTTTTAGCATATGCGACTGTGACACTGACGACGAGGCATAGTGCACTCTGAGGTTTGCCCCCTTTGGCCTCGGCACTTCCCATCCAGCAGGATAATTACTGAAGCTGCAATGCACATTCCCCATGGGTGGAGGTGGCAATGTGGGGGTCTCTTGGTGTCAGGGAAGAAATGAGATGCAAGAAGGCAGCCTTAAGTAAGACAGCGGTGAAGAGAGTGGGAGGGGGACTGTAAAAGGCATGACGGTGATGGAGAGAGACATTATAAAAGTTTTATTTTTGGCAGCAAAACAGCTGATGCAGAGATGAAAGTAAATGTTTATAGAGAGTGTGAAAAAGTTATGAGAACTATCTCAGACTCTGACACATTTTAAAATCTTTCTTTGGTACCTCTTTACTCACACATACCTGTTCTAGTTCTGGCGTTTGACGTAACTTGGATACTCTGTGATTAAAGTTCCACAGCAAGGGAGAAAAAAGTATGAAATCAATCAGATACGAATACTTTAAAGAGCTTTTTATCAAAGGTTGGAGGATGGAAGAGAATGCTCTGTGAAAGAAGGATTGCAATCTTTTGAATTTTCTTTAAAAACACCAAGGCCACTCAGCCAGAACCAAGGAACTGTAAATGCTCATGCTTTGAATTCAGAGGGGCTCTATCCTCCTGGTCCATCACTCTGCCTCACGTTCCATTTTTTAACATTGATTCAAGCCCCCTCGGTCTCAGTAATCAAATTCAAGACATTAGATACTGCCACTAAGAGAAGCAATTAAGTGAAGCTGCTTTTATTGTGTCAGGGAGTTGGCATACCTAGCCCTGCAGTTGCAACTGCATCCAACGTTAGAAAACAGAGCAACAAAATGACAATTAAAAATGTTCCACTCTTGGCAGATGGAGAAAGAGAAAGAATGCAGCCCAAATGGTTTTGGTTTAGTAGCCTAATGGATGGTCTGTAGCAAAATGTAGGATTGTCAGAAACAGAGCACGTTTGAAGGGATCTGAGCAGAGGAAGCTTGGCGGGGATGGGGCTTGTGCATCTGAGCCTGTGCGCCCCTCAGCTCGTGTGAGTGTGTGAGAGAGGCAGAGACGGGGGCCAAAGTTTTCCCTCTTGCATTCTTCTCTCTCCTTGCAGCTAATAAGCCTGTCTCTGAGCTGTTGCTAGGCTACAGCGGTCTGTTGTTATCCTCTGGCAGGTGGTCTTTTCCTGCTTTATTTCTTTGTGTGTACATGTGTGTAAAGTTGATATTTGACAGGGCAAAAAAAGCAGGAGAAATACAAACAATGACAACTAAATATGATCCAAGCCTCAGTCTTTACGACACTGTCATGCATATTTTACCAAATTTGTTGTGTGTGTTTGCATAATCAACCACTTTGTACGGGAAAGAGTGAGTAAAAACAGTAGACGGTTTCTTAGTCACGCAATACATAATGCTTCCATGGACTCAGTGAGTTTGGGCAATCTTTAAATTATAAAAGCTAAAAACTCTTGTAACCAGGCAACAAAATAAAGTATTACACTGGCTTCTCAAGGAAAAAGCTCAGGGCCCTTAAAGAGTACCGGACTTCTCTCCTTACACAACTCTTTACATGGGGGCGGTGAGCAACGAAGAATCTTAGAGAAATCCATAGATTGGTTTTCAGGTGGGAACTAGAGACTTGGTCAATCTTTGTGAAATCAATATGTTTGTTCATAATCAGGATATCTGCACCCAGCCCTCCTCATTTGCAGCCCTGTCAATACACCTTCAATACCTGGGAGAGGATACACTTCTCTCCACTGAAGGTTTATAGGAAGAAGAGACAAAAAAAAAAAATAGAAGTGAAAGAGTTAAGGATAAAAAGTAATGTTTTCTCTGCACCAAAGCACAAAATGGCCATAATAAACCTTGAGGGGTTTTTAAAGTTTTCCTAATAATTCACAGATATCTTGCCAAGTGTTGAGGTTTTTGGCTTTCAGAGCTCATTCTCCAGTCCGCACTCTGTTTTGGATCAGCCCCCCCGCCTACGCTCTGGCATTTTCAGACGCTCAAAGATGGAGGATGGTGCTATGAGTGAGCGCCTGGCATCACAAGGCATTTTACTCTCCAGCCCAAAATGCAAATGACAAAGCAGCCTTTTTGTTATTATTATTATTATCCCTCACTGCTTTGCATTGTGACAAATTACCTCTGGGTGTAATTATCAGTTGGATCTCTGCTCTAATTAGCTAATTTGCTCTTCACTTCACTGCATTGGAATTCTGACCTTATGATCATATAATTAACAGCACATTTAAAGATGTAAAAATGTTGATTGATGCTATCTATTATACAGGACTTCTTAATGTTTCACTTGAAGTTTTTACAGTGCTGAGTTCATGCAGGTCTGTGAAAGCAGAGAGCCATTCAGTACTGTGCTGCTGGGCTTAAGGTTTACAGAACATGGCATCACACACTCCTGTTTTTTGGCAGTACCAAAGACACGCAGCTTGAAGCAGGGTAATGAGCTTTAAGGAAATTATGTTTACAGCCACTCAAACCAGTTTCTTTTTAATTCTTCAATTAGTTCTGACAGTGCTGGAACAGAAATATGGACATGACTAACACCTGATATTTGTGGAACTAAACAACAAACACATTACATTAAGCCTCCTTTGAAACCCAAATCCAAATCCCTGATAGCCTTGAAACAATGATATTTGTTTGCTCCAAAAAAGATTCCAAACAAGTTTCAGTCCAACTCTGAGATATTATCATCTAGGTCTCAGCTAACTTTTCTGACAAAGTGTTGAATTAGACTTCTTCTTCTTCTTTTGTTCAGAGATGTATTACAAAAACAGTGTGGTTAAATCAGTTAAGTATCACAGGAGAAAAACTCTGACAGCAGCTCTCTGGCTTTTACAATTGACATTATCACCTTTATAAAAATGAAGGCTGAGATGGACAAACTGCACCTTGTTTCAGCACAAGCAATTGTGAAAGGGCACGGCGGGGGATTTGCTCATAAATTAGCAGCAGTTCATGCTAATTATCTTTAGCATGTAATTAACTTGCAGTTCATTAGGCTCCACCTGAAACCATGATTCCAAAGCAATTTTAACCGGACCTGACTAAATAGAAGTATATAATAAAGTTAAAAAAAAACATAAGGCTAGTTTTGAACCCAGGCCACTCACTTAGCAGTAACCTCATGGAGCGCAACTTAGACTGCTATGCCATCTGCACCCCAATGAAATATAGTTTTATTGAATTTTTTTTTTCACGAAACACTTTGTTTGCTGCTGTAGCTGTAAATGCATCCACTGCAGGCTGCATAAAGGAGCATCTTATTTTATCTTATCGTATTGTTTTGTATCGTATGGCATCGTATCGTATTGTATCATATCATGTCGCATCCTATCCCATGGTATGGTATCATGTCGTATCTTACCTTATCGTTTGTATTGCACCGTACCGTACCGTACCATATTGTACCGTATCGCATTGTATTGTATCACATCCTATCCCATCCCATCCCATCCCATCATATCGTATCCTGTCTAATCTTATTGTTTGTATCGTACTGTATTGTATTGTATCGTACCGTACCGTATCTTTTCTTATCTTATTGTTTGTATTGTATCATATCATAGTGTATCTTTTCTTATCTTATTGTTTGTATTGTATCATATCATAGTGTATCTTTTCTTATCTTATTGTTTGTATTGTATCATATCATAGTGTATCTTTTCTTATCGTTTGTATCAGGGATGTGCGATACCACTTTTTCAGACCGATACCAGTACAAGTATTCCCTCTTGAGTACCCACCAATACTCAGTACCAATACCACTAGTACTTTTGAAACATAAAATTTCAATTAACAGTGACAGATCATTTTGATCCAAGACAGCATAGTCACTCTGCCGATAAGTCCAAATAAAACACAAACAGCTCTCTCTGAGTTACACATTTTTTTGATAAATATTGAATAAATAATAATGTTAAAAGTGCACAATAGAAATAACATCTGTCAGACTTTATTTTTTTTTAAGTAAACTGAAGTGCAAAATAAAACAATTTAATTATAAACTCTGTGATCCGTTCATGTTGTCTGAACAGGACCTGGCGCACATTTGCCGTGGTGTTAAACCGCAGCAATTAGCAGCAAATAGTGGGGAGGAGGACCTGCCTGATGTAAGATTTTTTTTGCCTCGACTATCTGCTGCTGGTATCTGCAGCCTTCACGAGTACCAATACCTTGAAAAAGGCTGGTATCGGCACTCGCCCATCCCTAGTTTGTATCATATCATATTATATTGTATTGTGTCGTATCTCAATATAATGGAATAGAACAAAGTGAAATAGAACATAATAGAATATAATAAAATATAACATAATGCAATAGCACAGACTATAACTACACTGGCTAGAAAAAATGACTATGAGAAGAGAAGAGAAGAGAAGAGAAGAGAAGAGAAGAGAAGAGAAGAGAAGAGAAGAGAAGAGAAGAGAAGAGAAGAGAGATGCTGATATTCCAGTGGTATTTTACAAATCAAACTTTAAGATTTAAAAAAGCAAAACAAAACAAAAACAATGCCATTGTGATAGAGACAGCTCTTGGTTTTGACAACTGGTTCTCGGTGTTGACATCACAAATCTGCTGTTTTCGGGGGTCTTCCATTTGTCACTCATCCTACCTGTGTTCATCTGCTGAGTTGAAAACACTCAGCTCAGTCTGTCTTTATGCACAGGTGTTAAAATGTGGTGGTGACAGATGATAGGACTTTGAAAAAACTTGCTAAGTGTGACTCTGTTACTCAGAGATTCAAATTATAGCACAAAGTAATGCACACAACATATGCTTCAATCACACATGATGCAGAGGAAAGACTAAACAACATCTGTGCTCCAGATAGTTAATGGCCTGTGTTGCTGCCAGAATCGAAGTGATGTAGTAATCCATTTTGGTACCCACCCACGCAGGGTTTAGGTCACTCAAATATTATATGACTATCTGCAAAAACTAGATAATATGGAATATAATATATGTATATGTGTATGAATGGAAACTGTATTTATTCTCATGTTTACTCCTCCAGGGATCAATGCTTTTTAAAGGTCCCACATTATGCAAAAATCACTTTATTTACTCTTTTAGTGAAATTTGTGGGTCTTTGGCTTTCCTCCCAGCCCACAAAATGTGATATTTAATGACAAAACCTGTACTTAGTAGTGCTTGTGAATGTAAAATCCTGACCTAAAACGAGCTGTTTGGATTTTGGGGATTTGCTGACGTCAGTGTTTCCCTTTTTTGACCAATCAGGAGCAAGTCTGACCTGATTGGTCCACCAGAGCAGATATCCCGGAACCCCCTCCCTGCTGCTGGGAAATCTCTCCAGCAGCGGGGAGGAGAATTCCGAAGTCAAAGAGCCATCACTGCTCTGATTTTGGCTGTAAACAGCGACATAGTTCCATGCACAAGCTTCCCATCTCAAAAGAAGACAAGACTAAGTGGCTAGAGTTCATTTATCAAGGAAATGTGCCAGCTACACTCAGTAAAACTGTGCATGTGTGCTAGTCACTTCACGGCCGACTGCTTTTCCAGCTTAGGACAGTACAACAGAGGGCTAGCGAATAGACTGGTCCTGAATCCAGGCGCATTACCAACGAGCCACCAACAAACCTCTGACCCTGGAAATGTGAGTATTTTAAATGCTGTGTGCTGTGGAGCAGATGTAAGAGCTTTTCCTCAGTGTCCCTCCTGTCTCTGTGTTAGCTTCAGGATGCTAACTTTAGCTGCAGTCAGCCCGTTGTTTTAGCCTGTAATGTTATGGTAAACGAGCTTTGCTGTTATCTAAACATTGTGCACTCGGAGCTTGTGGCGCCGCTCTCAGTGACGCTGAAGCGGGGCGGTATCAGCGGTGGCTCATTTACATATGAAGGTCATGCCCACTAAATCAGGCTGTTCTGAACAGAGGGGCTATGAGAGCCTGGAAACAATGCTGCTGTGCTTGATTTATTGGCTTTTTGGACTAAAACAAGTTACTACCATTTCATGAAGACATCAATGATCCATATTAAACTGCAGAAAAGGAGCAGAATATGGGACCTTTAAGGTAAATAGTTTTGCTAAAGAGTGGATATTGTTCTCTTTGTATTGCTTTATAAACAACCATACACTCCAGCATGTCCTTTGTTGAATTATTGGTTTTACTGCTCAACACTGCCTCCAAAATTTGTGGTGGTATTACAACATTTGGTCCATATCTATAACCTTTCAGAAAAGCTGCAGAAATATGAGCAATGTGATTTCAGAGCGTGGGCAGAAGGCCATGGTCTCAGAGCATTAACGTTCCTCACCAGTGACAGGATGAACAAAGACATCCAAGGTTGAAACCTGAGAATCTTTTACAAGAGGATCACGGTGAAGATTCCTGCACATCCACATCTTTACACATCATCAGAGTAAATGTAAAAACTGTCATCATAGCGTAGGTCTTTGTTGCTTTGTCCACCATTAGGTTGTAAACATCAGGCTGTGACTTTTACAGCCTGCTTATGTTATGTCCTGCCTCACATCTCATCTGAAATGTCGAGAAAAGTTCAGAAAGGCATCTATAAAAGAGGCTTCAGCCATCAGCTCAGCTTGGATATGGTTCAACGAAAGAGTTGGCAGCTCTTTAAAACAGCAAGAGACTTAGGCAGTACCTTGTTCTATCCGGACAAGACAATTTTATAGGACTTTTCAGCAGCATTGGCAGCTTTGTGATATTGCAGTATAGCCGTTCCGTTACCTTTGTCTGTGGAAACTTTCCAAAGCAATTTGTCTAAAGAGTTTACCTGAAAATATTGCTGCATTTTTACTCCACTTCTATTGTATTTCTAAAATATTGCACACAGACAGTTCACTGATCTCATCTCTTATTCATTCACTTTGCCAAGGCAAAGCTGCCCAACCTGTTGAGACTGTTTATCTGCATAGGAATACCTCAGACCTGCTCCTCATTGACACTTTCTTGGCTTTCATTCTAGCTGAACATTGATTCTTTCTTTTTCATCCTTCAGGCATATTCTTTATCTTTCTTTTTCTCTGCCCTTCTCTCTTTCTCGCTCCAACCCTCAATCATGTCTTTATGCTCTTCTAATCACTTGTTTAATCTCCTCTCTTCCTGTAGCACTTTGGAGCCCAGGTGCATGGAGCCAACTGTCCTCCAGGATCCAGACGGCATTTCCCTCTCTTACAGGTTAGGCCTCTTACCGTCTCATTCCTTCCTGTCCCTGAAGTTGGGTGCCAGCTTTAATCTGTGTTTCTGAATTTTACGTCCGACTGTAATTTACGTGGGAGTCTTTGCGTGCCCGCTGCAGCTGCGACTCAGTTTCCTGTTGATTCTTATTTTATTTCATGAAAGTGTCAGCTTGTATTACATACAAAAGCGCTGCCATGGTGTGATAAATCTTCCTCAGTAGAGATTAAACAATCTTTGTGAGAGTGATGCTGAATGTAAGTCACATTAGATTGGACTGCACGGCACACATGGGAATCAAAGTGAGTGTTTGTGCGTGTTTTGCTGTGTGAGAATGTGCATGTATGCTTGGGATTTTTGTTTCTGTGTGTGTTTGTGAGTGCACTTGTGTGTAAAAAAACTTGCCTCACGCTTTATAATTGAATATGGGGGAAAGGGGCTTTTATTTGTGCGGGTGTCACTCCTGATGGATGCCCCTCATAAGACAAGCACAATCAGGGATCATTCCTCATCTTTCCTCCCACTCCTTACCCTTCCTCTCTATCATATTTGATTCCCACAACCCAACACCTACTTTTATTTCCCCTCTTTCTTTGTTGGCATTGGTATCTGGTGGTGTCACAGTGGATTTCATGCTGCCACGTATTGTGTCTGTTCTGTTCTAGTTGAGAATGATTCAGTCTGTCTTTAATGATATGTCCTGTGACCATCACAAGGCGATGCAAAAGCTTCAGAACAGAGTGCTTTTCCAGAGTGCTTTATATACATAATTTTCCACTTTTAAGACTATAACTTCTGCATGGAGAGGATCAGTAGAGAGGTTCTTTAAGGCCACATTATTCTTGTATTATTTATCAGCGGGTTTTAGTAACAGCTGGTGCACATTTCCCCCATCCTTTGAGTGTCTGGGATTGGATGTAAGCCATTTTTGGGAGCTGCCATGAGCTCTAAGAGTGGAACAAGTCATGTGTCGTGTGCTAGTTGTCACACACTTTAAGACTCAGGGAACTGACGTCATTGCAGTGAAAGGTAGAGAAGAGAGAGTAGTTCCCTCTTGAAATGGAAAATGGATCATGCATTTGCTGGATTTCACCAGACCTGGTTTTCAGCTCATAGATCATCCGACCAAACAACAAACAGACAGGGACAGAGCAAAATAAAGTTCTTGATTTACTGTTATTTTACAAATGTTCAGGGCAGAAGTAGAACCAAAGCATCTCACAGGACTGCAAAAACCATTTTATCCATTCTGTCTTTCTTTCATCAAAGTCTGTCAAGCAAAGAGCTGTGTTGCTTCCTCTCAGGGCCCAACTGCACCAAAACAGTTTGCCAAAATAGCTCAGCACAGTGTAGACCTGAGGTCATCTCTCTGTGTTCACAAGAAGAGCAACTGGTGAGCTGGAGTGTAAAATCCTGCTTTAAATAACCTGAATTCATGTTCTAAAGAGCACCAGTCATAATGAAGCCATACATGTAGAGCGGTAGATAAACATTAAAGTTCTTATAGTTTCTCTGAGTCAGGAACTGTTGAACTATCACAGTCTATATTCAGCTTTGAACTGCTTGTTGCATCCTTTCACCAGTGGATGCTGGACGTCAGTATGAGTTGTGTACGCTTTGCATTAATTCTAAATGAAGACATTTATATGTATTACAAAGATGGCCAGGATGTTTAATAGGTCTGTACACGATGACAGGCAGCAAACTTAAGAACCAATGTGTCTCTCAAAGCAGCTCCGCCTCAGATCTTAATCATCTATTACTGTCTGGTGATAAGAGGGAATATATGTGAGTATGGTAATATAAAAAGATTTCTTTCTTGAGAATAGGGTTGGAGTTCTATGGATACAAGTAGTAGAAAAGATTTAATGCAGCTTCCACTGCTTAAGCCAGTAAACTTGACTTTCAGCAGCTGTATGCCGATGCACATTGATGCGTTTTGGAGGCGTTGCTTTGGATGGAGGCCAGAGAGGAGAGGGGGTATGCGTTTTTCAGTCATACCCTTCTAAAATCTAGCACAGTTGTGCTGCATTATAATCTTCCTCCAGCTTTAAAAAGAAGGGTGTCAGTCTAACAGCCTTAGCTCACTAACTCCATTAATATCAGATGCGTTTTTGGATCCGTAATCTGAAAAAAAATAAAAGGCCACGCAGACACCCTGCGTACTAAATCCAATACATTTATTCTTCTATAAGTTGAAAGAATTCCCAGTACACGAAAAAATAGAGTCATCGAACAGTGATCAAACAATTGATCCTGAGCAGTGGCTGTCAGTATGTTCGAGGTATGTGTGCGCGCTCACACACTCACAGACATGGACACACATACATAATCCAAACATTTCCCAAAATTCCATTAACTGTGTCTGAAAATGTGATGTTGCAAACACCATACGGTGTCCCTGGATAGTCAAACTACCCTGGGAAACAAGCTAGTGGATGTGAAAAAACGCCAAAGAAACTTGAACCTGCTTCCAAAAAAAAAAAAAAAAAACTTAACCTATACCTGCTCCATCCTGACTGCAGAAGTTACATCCATGTGCACCACTAATGGTACGCAGGTCATGACATTTGGTTGATTATACTTTTCAGCTGGTGCACTCCAACCTTTCAGAGCAGATAGACCTGCCTGATTTAGTTTCTGAAATCCTGCAGATCCATCTCGCCAGGCTTCATTGACCAACAAATTCACTCAGCTAAATTCTCAACCGCCCAATCAGGGATGAGAGGCGGGAGCTGCGGGAGCAGTGGAAGTGACGAGAGTATGTGACGTCAGCAGACATTTGTACTTGTCATTGTTCCTCATAGACTGTATAAAACATAGACGCAGTCTTGCTGACGTCACCCGTCTGTTTGTGAAACGAAAAATGAAGCACATTTGCTATAGCGGCCATATTGGTAGTGGCAAGGGGTTCACATACAGCCATAGGGCGCCTGTCTGTCACGTGACCCTCAGCTCTGCCTCTTATTGTGGGAGCTAGTGATCTTAATATCCTCAAAACTGCCGAGTTAGAAAAAAATTTGCCCCCGTACAGTGTGTGCCGGTCGTAAAATTAGCGACTCAGACAGAAGACGTTTTTTGAACCAGGCTGTAAATAGGTTAATTTCTGCTTTGAAAATTTGAAACAGCAGATTTTAGCACTTCCGCATTGTCTCATATTCCCAGACCGGAGGTTGAAGCTCGGTGTTCCTTTGATTCTTAAGTTAACTTTACAAAAACAGCAGCAGTCATCTAACGCCATTATCACAGCTGTTTCTCGTGTTCCTGTAGTTGTTTGTGTATTGTTTCTCAGCAGCGGCGCACATAAGCTATGTCATACCATGGCTTGATGTGGTTTGGTCTGTGGTGAGCGTGTCAATCAGAACAGTGGTCCAATCACCAGCTGCTGATTTTTTTGAAGGTCCCGCCTCTGAAAACAAATCCGAAGAGCTGCTACCCAGATAGACTTGTAAAATATTTCCGTGGCGGATCTATGAAACTGTCAGCCCGGTGAATCAGGTTAGGTGCACTCACCCCCAGAGTCAAATTGTGAGTTAAGACTTGTTGGTGTGATTGTAGAAGCCCCACTTCATATAAACTTACTTCAGCAACAAGTTTACCATAATGAGCAACCGTAGATCTTACAATTGATGAAGTGATAACTGCCAATGTGTCTGAAATTCGAACAACAGTTTTGTGCAGTCATAATGTGTACTGTTTCAGAGGCACAGTATTAAAAATGCAAATGAAAAATCTGAAAAGTTAATTAATCTCAGTCTGCATTGGCCTTGAAGCAAACAGCATATCAGCAGTAACACAAACAACAGTGCTTTCACACCTCTGATACTTTGAGTTCAGCTACAGTTCTGGTGTGCAATTAAAACCTTATTGGCAGTTGCTCATAGGTGTACTAAAACTTAATTATGCATGCAATCCAAAGACAATAGACAATGAAATATGCTGTTGAATGGAGTACAACCTTGTGAAGTTGAATCCATAACATAAATATAAACTGAGAGCTATCATGCTGTCACTCATGTGGAAGGCATTCTTTTCTTAATTTGCTTATTTTCTATCAATTTCGTCTGCTGCAGCTAAAATATCATGCTTCTTCAAAGTGCTTTCACAAAATGAAAGACAGAGAATCTCATCAGACATGTCTTTATAAGTTGGATACGAGCAGATTCTTTGTTCTTATTCAGTAGTTTTTGTGTGCCTAAAACTTCTTGTGGGTACAGACTATGAAAGTCAAGGACAAGGTTAAAAAAATTTGCTGTTTGTGTGAGAAAAGGAACGCCAAATGCAGAAAAACTAGCTCTGAATGCCCAAATTACAACAACATACAATTTAATTTGAACCTCTTGTGGCATGTAGCCATTTAATTAATCTGACCCAAGATTTTAGAGATTCACCTGTGGATTGTTGCTTAATTAAATTTTCTGAATTTGTAATTTCATATTGTCGAAATTACACTGACCTCAGTTGAATTGAGACAGAATCACATCTTGGCAACAAAACAGAAGAAGTAACTGAATATCTAATTACTACACCCCATCAGGGGTAATAAAGTGTTTTGTTTCGTTTTTTCTTTTTCTTAATTATATTATTTTATATGGAAGAAAAACTTTGATTGTAGCTCTGAGCTTTTTTATTCTCTCAGCAAAAGAAAAAAATACAAAAAATGTCCTTGGTGAGAAGCATCACCAGGCCCGAAGCTCTGCAAAGAGACAGCTGCAATCACTGACTAAGTGCTTGTCATCCACCCTTACCGTGTTGCATCTATAGATATAACACTTCTTTTTGTTGTGTTAGCTGTGACAGAAAGGTGGAAAAAATACATCCTTTGTAATCACATCCGTAACCGTTCATATTCTGCGATGTCACTTAATTACCTCAAGCAGGTTCAAAGAAAGTAACAAAGGAGTCAATCTCTATGTTAACACAAGTCTGAAAGGTCCCTTATTTTGCTCCTTTTCTGCAGTTTAATATGGATCAGTGATGTCTTCATGAAATGGTGGTAACATGTTTTGGTCCAAAAAGCCAATAAATCAAGCACAGCAGCATTGTTTCCAGGCTCTCATAGCCCCTCTGTTCAGAACGCTCTGATTTAGTGGGCGTGACCTTCATATGTAAATGAGTCACCGCTGATACCGCCTCGCTCTTCAGCGTCATTGAGAGCGGCGCCATGCTACCATGACTTCTGAGCTTCGATTGCACAATGTTTAGAAAACAGCGAAGCTCATTTACCATAACATTACAGGCTAAAACAATAGGCTAACTGCAGCTAAAGTTAGCATCCTGAAGCTGACACAGAGACAGGGAGGACACTGCGGAAAAGCTCTTACATCTGCTCCAGGACACACAGCTCCAGTGAACAAATCAGGTCAGACATGCTCTTGATTGGTCAGAAAAAGGAATCGCTGATGTCAGCAAATCCCCAAAATCCAAACGGCTCATTTTAGGTCAGGATTTTACATTCATAAGCACTACTAAATACAGGTTTTACCATTAAATATCACATTTTTGGGGTTTGGAGGAAAGCTTAAGACCCACAAATTTTACTTAAGGACTTAATAAAGTGATTTTTGCATAAAATGGGACCTTTAATACTGCAAAAAATCTACACAACATCCATTCAATGAACTACAGTTATATAATGTAGCACCCTTATTATGTAGGTAATAAAAGACATAATAAAAGACAGCTGTCTCTCTTCTCTTTAAAGTAAAGTCTTCAGTGCAGCTCTTAAAGCTAGCTGATGAACTGAGTTATATCAGACTGAGTAATCATTTTATGTTTTTGAGCATTGTGTCTGCTTTTTTCTCTGTTATCACATACTTCCACAGCTGCTCTTCTATACAAACTCCCCCATTTTCTCTTTCAGTGTTTTTTTTTTTTTTTTCCCTTTCTCGTTCTCTCTGGGAAATTGGTTAGATTACGTTTTAAATTAATCAAAGAATTATTTTAAAAAAAGAAGTCTAAATTGGAGAGAAACCTTGAGTTACTGCACCAGACCTATTTTACTTTTCAATAGCTCTAACCAAATTACACATCCTTTGTGCAGGGTCTCTGCAGAGCGGCAGCTGGCATAATTGTCCCTTCATTATTGAATTCTCTCTGATGATGTGTCTGAATCAAGTCTCAGGGTCCAGATGTCTCTAGTTACTGTGATTCATTTGGAAATTATTTACCCTCTAAAAGGACCTCAAGGTGTTTGGAGTGAGTGAAGTGACAGTATTTAAATGAGGTCTGGGGTGGTAAGATCTTTCCAGAGTTGGGCAGTAACAGCACTACGGATAGCAGTGTGAGTCTGGGTACAGGTATGGAGGCTTTGCTGTTGTCTGGATAAAACAGCATCTGATAGCCGAGCTATTCTGATGATCAAGTCTTGTGTCCATATGAATTACAACAAAGTTAAAATACAGCAAAACTCTCTGCTGTGGTCTGAAATCAAACTGCTGAGGTTCAGTGGATGAAACCAGACAATACACCAATACAGTTTCTACTTCCTTGTGACTGTTGCATCAGTTTTTAATCCTTGAGCTGATCCTGACAACATCCCCACTGCTGGTTTAAGTCCTGAACATGGACTAAACAAACAAGGAGGCATACATGTCAGCTAACATCACTAGTCTCCGTCAAATAAACCATCAGAAGTGCAGCCTGCATTGAAGACTGTTGACTATAGGACATACAGAATAGAGGAAAGGAAGAAGAAAAGAGCTCTTAGGTAAGACAGGATTTTGTTTGTTCATGCCTGTGGGTAAGTCAACCCACCTGCTGTTCAGTCAGCTGTATACATTTTCAGACAGTGGATCTTACATTAAAGAAGCACAAATCACTTCTATCTGGCTGTGATGAAGAATGACAGATGGGAGCAAGTCTTTGTATGGTTATCACACAAATTGTTTTGGCTGCCATGGAAACACATCAGCATGGAAGAAAAGTATGTTTAAGGTAATGTCAGTGAAGCTAAAGCTTTTCAACCATCTTTTTTTGTATATATTTCCTGGGCCAAAGTTACGTGCTCAAAAGGTACAGCTTATAGGAGTACAGATCACTATACTGACACACTTAAACAGCATTTACTCTGACTTTAAAGAGGGGGTATTGTGTTTTTTTTTTTTTTAGATAGTGTCCCTTCGGCACTCCTGTAGTAGCGAAATCATCTAATCATCGTCAAATAGACAATCCTTATTTTCCTCACACAGGTAACTTTCTATTTAAAATGCTTCATTTTAGTTTCCACTCTATGAAGCCCCTTCTCTCTGATTGGCCAGCCCTCTGGTATAGGCCCATTGGGCAGTGCTATAGGCAGACCTTGGTGTTTGAGGCCCACCCTCCAACATGTCCCAAACCACTTAGGCAATCCTCGTGCTATGACCTTATCAAGTCAACAAGTCTCATGAAGAGCTCATGAAGCCATTTTCGGATCAGACTGTTTTGATTAGTTAACAGATGGATTTAGGGATTCCGACAACATATGGACATGCAAATGTACATATTGAGTGTGAAACTCCAGCGTTTTTACTTTAAACATGGACAAGTGAAGTACTGTATGGTATAATATTGTTCCACATATTTCTGTCTTGCATAATATGTCTATATTTAAAGAAGAAGAAGAAGAAAAACTTCCCCTTGCGTGGTAAGCTTGGTTCTTTTATGCTTTTTTTTTTTTTTTTTTTTTTTTTTTTTGTTAAATGTAGTAAAAGGTTAATCCCTGGAGGGCTGTATCTGTTTCTTGATTTCTGTCTGAAATGTCTGCTTGTGGAGTATCACACATTTAAAAGGCAAATACAAAACTTGAAGTAGCTCAAACAATGATCTCCTTCACCTTGTGTGGTGAACAGCAGCAGCCTGAACTTCAAACACTCTGTCTCACAGTTGCTTGAAGGACACATGTGCTTCCTTCCCTTTTAGCCATGCAGCAGTATGTCACATTGTGATGAAATTAGTTAAGAATTGATGTAGTCGATAAATCCATTTTTAATGCCTAACTTCTCTTTCAAGTAACATAGCACAGTTAGCTGATTCAGAGGGGGAGGCACAGCAGAGAGGTAAATGAGTGGTTTTTTTGACCAGATAACAGTTGGAGTCCTAAAAGTGACTCTTTGATTTTGGTTTACATGATTCTATCCAAAAAAAAAAAAAACTTTGTGACTGATGGCCACACTCACATCTCTTGATGTCTTCACTTAGCCGGAGAGAGCGTGACAGTTTGGTTCCTCATGTCTTGACATATCGAATGAGTAAACATGCACCCCGTTGTGCGTGGTGATGCGTCTAGCTCACAGTCATGTGGAACGCCTCCACCCACCTCCTCACACAGAAGACACGGGGGAGGAGATGAAGGCACAGGAAGAGAGTGGTGAAGTAGATGACAAAATAAGGCGTAGGAGAGGAGGAAGAGGAGGGGTTGGATGCTCGTGATTGTTCTGAAACTTCCTCTGTTCGTCTGATGCTCGCAAGTGGATTATCTTCAGCTCAGTGCTACGAGTCAGCGTTACACAAAGATAGCCTCCAGTCACCACAAGTTGCTTGTGTTGATCAATTCATCACTTTTTCTCCATTCTTTTTCTCCTTTTCTACAAAATGTTTGGTCCCAGAGTCTTGAATCCTAACTAAGGTATTACTGATGGTGGAGTAACAGCCAGTATAGCCCATGTTAGAGGAAGCTGGCAGGAGCATCTACAGTGAAAGCAACGCTAAATACCACAGCTGATAAGTTTCTTCAGTGTCACAGGGTCACAAGTAAATAAGCCACTTATATTTCAGAATATGTGTATGACTTTTTTTTGTTTTTGTTTTTTGAAGAGGGAGAGATTTTTTTTTTTTTTGTCAAAAAAAGCGAGGGTGAAAAAGATGCGTGTCCAGGCGGCAATTGTAATGATGCACAATAAAAACAGCTGATGATTCCTGTAAATGCAGGAAAGTTAAAACTACTATGCAGAAAAAAATTAAAACTGCTATGAGGAGTTTAAGCTGCTTTAATTAAAAAAATGGAAAGAAAACTGATTCTTTTATACCCCACAAAAGCAATAGAGAATAATAACAAACATTTTTGTTTATTTCTTTCTTTATTATTTTCTTCTTTTTTTTTCTTCTTTTTGTTCTATCTGCCAGGGAAAAGTTAAACGTTTTTCAAAGTAATTGGGACATTTAACTTGTCACTATAAGTGAATCTTAGTAGAATAGGGAAATACCAACTTATTAAAGCTAACCAGTGCTTACACTCAGGGTTCCCTTTAATTAAAGGAGATTTCACTCCCCAAAATCACTGCTTTTTATCTACTGGTCCAACTCATGTTATATTTTTTTACAGTAACTATTGTAATTTTTTCATGTCTATCATAACATCCAACGAGGGATGGGTTACGGTATCGATACATAATGGTACCATTTTCTGGTACTTTTTTGTTTTCATGTGGTAAAAATGTTCAATTAAAAAAAATTAATGATAATTAAATCTAAATTTTCTTTAATTTAACATATTTTTTCTTCAATATATATTCATCTTGCAATGCTAGGTTCATGTCCAGTGGGGAAAATTGCCTACTCTTCCAGTCTCTCAAAGTTACAAGCAGGGCTTGACATTAACAGCGACCAACCGGCCAAATGCAGGTGGATTTTGGCAGTGGCTGGTAACACCGCCGCTCCCACTGGCCACCTTGGTGGGTTGAATTTTATCTCAAACATGGAGCAGAGAGACAAGCAAAAACATGACTCTGATGATGAAAGCTCTGAGGAAATTTAATTTACCTCTCCTTCATTGTCATTCTCATAAAAAAGAAATGATTTTCTGATTACAATCGTTAATAAATATTTAAGCAGACAGTGTCTCTTGCCGAGTTTTTAATCAATTCAATCCCCTTTACCATTTTATTATTAGCAATAACAAACTACTATTTTAATTACTATGTCTTAATAGACTGCATATTTTCATATGAAAGGAGCACAATGTTACACACAACTTTATCAGAGCTGAATACCTGATCAAGGACCTGTGGATTTTAACATTGATGTAGTCTTGTTTTGAGTGTGCATAGGGGTCATTTACATTTAAAGAGGTTGTAAATCTTTTTTAAGTAAACTTTAGCATGTCGTCATCGGCTTTAATCATATTGAACATAATTATCCAACAACAAATTGTGGCCAGGGAAAATACTGAGTGGCTAGTAACTAGGGGATACCACTAGCCACAGTGGCTGGTGAGCAAAAAAGTTCATGTAAAGCCCTGGTTACAAGGATGAGTTTAGGTACCTAAACATGGTACATTTAGATTGTACGTGAATTGGAACCTGGTACTTTTGACAGAATTCAGTCGGTACCTACAAAAGTACCAAACTCGAAACCCATCCCTACCCCCAACAAGTGGATGGATATTGGCAGACTGGCACAACTTTACCAGAGACACAACATAGACAGTAACCCTACGTTCTGTCATCTTTTTCTGGGGTCTCATATACATCCACCCCCAACCTTCCCAAGGCATTCACCCGTCCAATCACTGTAACCTTTATTAGCAACGAGTTGGTACTACTACTAAATTTCCCTTTGCAACTGTCACCAAGTGTTTTTTTGACTTTGTCAATCATGGTTCGATGTTTGATTTCTGTTTATGACAGAGTGAACAGTGTAACAGCTCTGTCAAAGATGCCCTTGGATTTGTTGCACTTTTGTGATTTTTTACTTTAGAGAGCCAAATTCATAGACCGTTTGAGATAGGATTTTTGTCTTAAGTCCAGCTGGTTCAAGTTGGAGTCAGATATATAAACGATGTCCACAGGTTTAAAGATGAGCATGCATGTTACTATCTTAAATACACCATCCATTATCTGTGCTTATTTTCTGCTCTAAACTCTCCTCTGTGGGCTACAAGAGAAGAATCAGGAATACAGCACTTCTTCTGAGCTTCTGGCTTATTTATAATCAACATGAAAAGGTTATTATGAACTTTCATGGAGTGAGTGGGAGTCGAATCAGTTCAAGTACACAGATTTATCAGTGAAAAGAAAGCAAAAGTATTTCTTTGTAACATGACAGATAAGTCTTCAGCTTAAAGATGAAAAGGCAAATATCAAATTGATTGTGATTTTTTAAGGTTAGTTGTGCTGCTGCATCTACAACAGCTGAGCATTTCATGAAAAGAGTACCTTAGGAATCAATTCTGTTTTCTATGGCCAAGCGAGCTGCTTCTTAGCTGCATCAAAGGCTGAGAACAAAAAGTCTCTTTGAAATGAAATAGTTCAACCTTCTTTTTTTTTCAAACCTTCTTAAATTCCTCAATGCTTTTCATGAACACTCTCTTTTGTGCCTTTATTTTCCCTGGAGTTCAAATGCTGTTTTTTCTCTGCCTCCCTTTGTGCCTGCAGTGAGCATGTGGGATTGAGGCAGGAGGCAGCAGGAGGAGTTGATAACCGGAACCCAGCGACAAACGGTTAGGGTGACTATCAGTGTCAGACTGTCGCCACCCGATCTGTGTCAGACACAAGCAGGGGTGAGGGGTGAGCGCTGCAGCATTTTGTGGTTCAGTGCTGCTATTTTTGTAACATGAGAAGAAGAAAGAAACAGAAGGAGACATGAAACTCTTCATTTAAACAGTTTGAATCTTTCTTTTGGGTCCAACCATCTTGGTGCTCTCATCCTTTCAGCCATGTTTTTGAACCTCTCGTGACCCCCATTCACACATCCTTCACCTCATTCCTAAACTTTCTGTACTCCTTTTGCTTCCTAATGTTGCCTTTGCAAAACCTTGTCTCTGGGTGAATTTGTGTAGTTTTTAGCCTCGGATAACCCCAACATAAATCATCTATCTAGAAATCAAATCCTATTCCTTCATTGCAGAGTTTGCCGATAGCCATCTGCATTGGGGATGTCTGGTTCAGATTAGCAGTTCCTCCTCTTCTGCCACCACACGCGAACACGCCTGGGGTTCCCTATCTCATGTTTGAAAACTGATAAATCAGATAAACTACGTATATATTCAACATACGTGCAGAAAACAGTTGCTACTTTGTCAGTTATTATTCCTAATCTCTGAAGTAGCCATATCTGTGGCTAGAGGCAATATGTGTTGTTCTGCACATTTATTAGGACCCCAGTCCTGTTCATAATCACTTTATGTCACTGCTTGTTGGAAATAATTTCTTCAAAATTGGCAAAAATGTCCACTTTGACCAAGTATCAGACAAAAAATCTGACTCTGTATCAATTTTCAAGTGATGTACATAGATGTCCTTTAAGGGGCTGTGAGGAGTTTGAAAGCAATTTTGAAAAAGTTTCTCTGCTGGATATATGCCAGATCCTGATTCACACTTTAAAATGAGAGTATTAGCACCAATATTGCTGGTTACAGGTTATTTAAAATAGCTACTTCTTAGCTTCCAGTTTGGGTCAAGCAGGACTGGATTGATTCACGTCACGTCAAGGTCTCTATGACAAGACCACACTGGCTGACGAAGTTTGGCAGTGAGAAGAGTTAAAACACAGAGATTTGTGTTTTTTTCTGCTTAAAAAAATATTTCTGTGATTAATTTTGTAGTGATGGTGGACACAGGAGCCTAACTGTCAGACAGAAAAAGGACAGAAGAGCAGAAGAAAGAGAAACGGGAGAGTGATACACTCTTTCACTCTATAACACAGACGCTAAACTGTTTGTGATAATGTTCATTCCAACCCACAGTCAGCAGTTATTCTGCAGTGGTCTGTTCAAACTTGAGTCTATCAATAAAATGAAGAGTGAGGTTACGTTGGCTCTGCTTGGTAGATGACTGACAGGACATAGCTAACCAGAATTTACTAATGTTACACATTACAGACATGTCATAGAGCACCGAGCTGCTAGCTGCACAGCATCGGGCTGTGGATGTCGCTGTATATGGCCGGCTACAATGTCTGCTTGATTTCACGTTTCAAACCGTAGCACTACATGTTACTGTTAAGTCTCTCATCTAAACACATTGTATCCAGTAAAAAGTTGTTGTTGACAAAGAAAATTTGTTTTGATCTGATCTCCATTCGATTCCAAAACAAACACACGCATCACTAAAAGTAATTTACGACAGTGCGCAGGGACTCCAGGCCAGAAGGTGGCAAGGGAATACAATTAAAACAGATCCTCGTCATAGCATCTTTAGAGAAGTATGTATGGATTTGTGATACTGTAGATTGGATTATTGAACAAAGTAATGACATTAGGTTTCAATGATCAAAAGTAAAATCTAATACATTTTACTCATAGAGTATTATTTTGAGTACTCAAAGACACTGTACAAATGATAGAAACATTGTATTAAACAACAGATTAACACAAACATTAATAAAAAACATAAAATACAATTAAAAGCAGTTAGGTATTAAACACATTTCTAAAAAGGTGGATTTTAGTGAGGGTTTGAAAGTGGACAGGTTCAGGCAGTTTCCGATTTTAGGGGTAGGACAGAGAAAGCTCTGTCCCCCCAGGTTTGGTGCTTTGTGTCAGGTGGCAGGGAAAGGAGGTGGGCTGTAGAAGATCGAGGGTTTATAGGAGGGGGTGAAGGGGTGGCGCAAGGCAGTGAGGTAGGACGGGGCAGGTCTGGTTATGGAGGGTTTTGTGGACAAAGAGGTCTGTGTTTGATGTGGAGGTTAGGGAGGACCGGGATCATGTGGTCTTGGTAGTTTGTTGAGTTGTCTGGAAGAAAGGCCGTAGATGCTGTTGCAGTAATCAAATCTGAAAGTGATAAAGGCACAAGATCAGCATCTGGCTTTGGAGATGAAGAGAGATGGGCAGACCAGGATAATTTTTGAGTGGAAGAAAGTAGTTTTGGTGATGTGATGGATATGATTTTCCAGAGTGAGAGTGGAGTCAATAATAATACTGAGGTTGTGGACATGTGGAAAGGGTGAGGGAAGCTTTGTTGATGGAGAGGTTGAAGTTGTTGGTGGTTGTGGTGAGATATTTGGGACCAATAATGAAGAGGTCAGATTGTACACAGCTGAGTTGGAGGCAATTTATTTGCATCCAGGATTTGATTTCAGCCAGGCAATTGGTCAGGGTGGAGAGAGTTGGAGCAGAATGAATTGGTGGAAATGTAAACCTGGGTGTCGTCAGCGTAGCACTGGAGGCAGTGGCTTTAAGTCTTAAGCCTTTAGCTTGTTTGAATGAGTATGTTTTTATTTTGCTTTTGTTGAAAAAGGTTAACAAACACATCCATGCTCAGCAGAGCCAACACAAAAACTAAATAGCCACTACATCGCTGTGACTTATTCTCTTGGAGTTGTATGAACGTGGATCGTTTTCACGCCTCATGCAAACATGTGGCGGGTCCATTGTGCTGCAGGTAATACGCAGCCACCCTATTTTTGATGGACGCAGAGCTGTGACACTTAAATTCAGTGAAGGGAAGATCAAGTGGGACAGGAAGTTGGGACCGGAAACTACCTAAAAACACCCAGTGACTTTCAAAATATGACAATCCGTGTCAAATCAGTTCGTTTTTAGCTTGACTGCAATGACAAACGGACATAATGAGCAGAGCCAGACTAGGAGTCAAAAGGTTTGAGGTTTTACAGCCAAACATGAATGAAGAGAGAGTCTTCAATGGAGTGGGGAGCACGGGAACTTCTCGGTCTTGTGACTCCAGCTGTCTGTCAGTCATGCTGCTTGTCGGGCTGAACACGCAGCCGGTGCAGCGCAACGGTTTCGCACTGCAGACATATCTGATGTATTTCAGGTGTTAGACACCAGTGGCTATTTAAAATACTTTTGAAGGCACAGGTGATAAGAAGAGGAGCAAAATAACTCCTTTAGGATAAGTATTTCAGCTTTTTATCTCAAAATCTTCAATCAACACAAGAGTTTCTAAAAAGTAAAGACAGAAGGGTTGAAAACAGGTGTGTAATGGAATTACTTGATATTATAAGTTAGCATAACTCAGCTAGCTGTTGTTTCTTTATATACTTTGCATGATTTGGAAACCTACCTTATGCAGCTCCCTCTCTTTTTTATATATGTGGTTATTTACCCTTATGTATTATAATTATTTTATTTTATTTCTCTTTCTCTCTCTCTCTGTCTCTCTCTTCTTCTCTCTCAGATCCTAGTACTGTTTAACTTTAGGGTGTGATTTATTTATATTTTTTTTTTTTAAATAACTAACTCTGCATTCTTTTATTCTGCTCTGTTTTATTTCATCTTTTGCTTTTTAGGTTGTCCATTTTAACATCTGGCCGGGGACTACAAATGAAAATTAGCCTTTTGGCTAACTCTGGCATATTTACTGTAAATGTCTATTAATATGCATTGTCCCTGTAAATCAAATAAATTAAATTAAAATTAAATTAAATTAAATTAAATTAAATTAAAGCATAAGTGTTTAATTATATTTTTTCATTATATTTGAGCAGCTGTGTGCTCTTCAA
The DNA here is from genome assembly GCF_033239565.1 of Halichoeres trimaculatus. Lineage (NCBI taxonomy): Eukaryota > Metazoa > Chordata > Actinopteri > Labriformes > Labridae > Halichoeres > Halichoeres trimaculatus. Next base: position 24,300,194 of record NW_027437192.1, read on the forward strand.
TAAGTGACTCAGTCTGACGTTCCAACTGGTGATGCTGATGCAGTTTTGCATGTGTGAAGTGCTGTTTCTCTGACCATTTTTATATCTAAATAACAAAAAACAAATCATGACATTTCAAGCAAATCTCTTTGTGAAGTTCAGTAAATGAGACGAGTTCTCCTCTTTCATAAATATATCTCAGTTGGGAATGACTGATTTTAGATTAACAAAGCATATTAAGATAGCAGGCTAGCTTAAGATTTCGTCTGACACCCACATTTGTTGGACAGAGTTGAGTTTTGGCGTCAAAGCTTGTGAAAAACAGTGAGGGAATTTTCTGTGTGTGAGTGTGTCTGTGAGGAAGTGAGAACAAAAAAAGAGAAGGATTTTTTTTTTGTTGACCATCAAAGTGAGCATAAAAGGCATATCACTGCCAGCCCAACATTTCCCTGTCATCCAAGCAGCATCCAACTCTCATCCTCGCCTTGATTTTTATTATTTGAATTTCATCGCACGGACGCGAGGGACGGCACAAAAACGCACAAGGCAGCGCTTAGTGACGTGGGCGATAACACACAGTGACGTGAGCACACTCCAACACACACCTTAAATCACACATGCACCCACGGATGTACATATTTATGAGATATCTGTCTCTTTATGCCCCAAAAAAGACGCACCAGCTCTTTAACACATGTGCAGCACTGTTCACTACAGCAGGATAAGTGAGCACAATCAATCAGTTATCCAGCTTCCTGTGGCTGCTCCCAGATTTCTTCCCTTTTGCCCTCTAGTGTCTTAAATATTTAGACTGTTTGACATCAAATGCATACATGAATGCCAATGAGGCCGATCTTTGTCCCCTGATCTCACACGCACTCACACACATGCACATAAAGGAGACGGGGTATAAAGAAGCAGCAGGGTGTAGTCAGACAGAACTTATCTCTGAAAGCGAAGATGAATGCAGAGCTCTTTGTAGTTTATAGCTTGATAATTGTACAGTAAAGCTTTATTTTGGGGCATTTTCTGAAGTTTTATGTGGGATTTGGTTATTGACAAAGTGCAGTGAGTGTCTGATCCTCTTGTCGCTCCAAGAAAAAAGACACTATCATCTTTGACACACACAAGGGAGTAAAAGAAGCCAGTCTGAAGCATCCTTTTGTGCTGTAGCCTTGTTCCTCTTGAAAGTGAAACTAGTAATAAGGCAGACCCCCTGAAGAGCCTGTCTATCACAGATCCCATTTAAGATCAGTCACATCTACATTCATCTTTTGCCTCTCAGCCATATCCCAACACTGACCCTCATCTTCTCCCTGTATTGTTTATTCCTTGTTCCCTTTTTGTTTACACATACTCACAAATAAGAATTTTCAATAAAGCACAAAATCCTTAGAGTTTGACACCCATTCCACCTGAGACCAGACTTCCAAACCATGGATGCAAAGAAGTATTTCCGGCAACACAGACATGATAAATGAGGAAATATAAACTAGACTAAACTGGGAAATAAGAAATGGAAATGTAGGCACTCTTGAGAGCTGAGATCAAGCTTGGAAGAATCTCCCTCTGAATGATATTTAGGGAGTCGGCTGTGTGCCAGACGCTGTTATGTTGTGTTTAAGTTTCTGGAGGAAAATCAATTTGCCATTTGCTGAAGCATTTATTTACCCAGTACTTTCGATATTTTCATGGAGCTCTTGTTGCCACTGAATGCGTCTGTTATTTTCAGCGAAATATTTAAATCTCTAGTTAGTTAGAATATACACATTGTGCAAATCATGAATACACTGACTCCCCTAAAGAGGCTGTGTGAATACTTCTGGGAAGTGCTGCTTTCCTTATCCGCTCTTTTCTTCTCACATAAATACAGGGTTTGAATGCGGGTCTGAATGCAGCTCAGAAATCACTTATTCTATCTGAAGTGTGCTTGTATTGGGCCTCTAACTGTGAATTTACAGTCTGACACAGCATGTAATCAAACCTGCAGAAAATAGAAGCTGTAACAGTAATGATTTTAAAGAGTCATATTGAAAATACCACCTTGCCAGTTCTCTTGGTTTTGACATGAATCAACTTGATACTTCAAGGAACTGCAGACAGTCAGCTCTTTTATCTGCTTTGTAGAGGATTGAGTGGTTGAGAGAAGAGTTTAGTAACTGTTCCTTGAAAGAGACGTTCCCAGGAAAGATCTGCAACTTCAGATTACTCAACTACATTTACAGGCCAGTGATAAAACTGTTTGTCAGGCCTCGAGCCGTTTGTTGTTGGTGCCACTCAGAGTTAAGCACCGAGCTGGTTTACTGAAGTCTCACATGGTGTGTCCAGACTTTTTTTAACTGGGGTATGGGCTGTGAAAGTTTAAATACAACTGCTGTAACCATCTTGGAGCAAATGAAGTTTATATAAAGGCTGTTTTCTTTATGCACAAACACGCTTCTCTTTCTCTTTAAATTCTAGCCAGAGCATCTTGCACAGCCTCTCTGTAAAAACATGATGTATATGCCAACAGGTCATGCAACCTGTGCCATGTACGCAAGTATGGCAGTGCAAATGGCGTAGTCTCTGGGAAAGGGTACCCGCTGTTATATTGGTGTATACGTTTAATTTTGAGGCCAAAAAAAAAAAAAAAAAAAAAACTATTTGTGGCATTAAGGCAACAATACACTTGTTTAAACATCTCACGTGCTATTTTCAGCAAGCCAGTTCTTTTAAATGTTTGCGAATCAGACACACAGCACTGTCCTGCATTCACAGTTATGCACATGCAGATAACTATCTCTCTTATGCCGTGGCCACACCAAACGCGAACACACGAATTTACTCGCGCGAATGGCCTGTCACGCGCCACGTGAACGCCCGAGTCTCGCCGCTGGACATTTTTTAACAAGCTGAGGGGCGTACGCGCGTTAGCGCGGTCCTGCGCATGCGGAGTAGAGAGCTCGTTCATTTGAAGACCAAAAGTCCAAAAGAGCAGCTGAAAAACAATGAGCTGTGGTTCCCAAAGCATGACAGGAGAGTGTGTGAAAGCTTTGGAGATCACAATCAATGCCTGCTGCCTCTCCCTGGTGATCCACCAGCCCTGCTTGGCTGTTCCCTGCGATCTCATCCTCGATCCCCCGAACCTCTGACCCCCCAGTACCCCCGACCACCCGAGCCCCCGACCCATGTTCCCGGAGGTCTCCCTGGGGATAATGAAGGGGTGGAGGAAAGAGAGGAGCACAGAGAACTTCCATCTTTTCCCTGGCTCTGCCCCTGCCCCACTCTTTCCTCCTCTCTATCAGGCTCAAAACTCCGCTGAGGAAAACACAGTAGGACTCAGTGATAGCCCGTGCAGGCAAATCCAGCTGGGAACGAATGTTTACAGAACTTACATTCAAAACCTGTCTCCTCAGAGACTTTCACCAAAGCCTGCTCCTGTTTTTCTGGTCTCTGTAGAGTTCACACGTCGTATCGTATAACTCTGGATGATGACACACCACACAGATTGTTTTCTCCTCCATCCTCCGGCGGAGTTGGAGCCGGAGCAGGCGGCAGTTGCCCCCCAACGTCGTCAAAACAATGACGTCGTGGGGGAATATTTTGAACTCGAGCGTATTCGCGTCTACCGGCCAAACGCGTGAACGCTCCAAACGCACCGCGCCAAACGCGCCCGAGGCGAATCGGTGGCTAAACGCATCTTTCCATTGACTTTGTATGTAATCGCGCTGCAAATTCGCGTTTGGTGTGGTCGTACCATTAGATACTGACACTGACAAAATAAAGGAGGACAAGGTCTTGGCAGTGCCCCCCAACCCCACCCCCTCAAAAATCAAGTTTTTTTTTTTTTTTTTCATATAGCACCAGATCACAGTAGAAGTGATTAAAAGTTACCTCTCTCATTAATCAGGTCTATACTTTGTTTGTTTGTTTTTTTTTTGTTTGTTTTTCTAAACAGACTTAATAGCCTCAATCGCACTTGGCAAAATTCCACACCAACTCTTTCACATGCACAGTTTCGAAGCCAAAATTCCCCCGTCACAGGCACAGCCATTGGCGGCCGTTGTGCAGCCAGAGTCTGCACAGTATAGACTTTGAGGGATTCTGGGAGAATCTGAGTGGAGCTGGGTGAACTTTTTTTTTTTCTATTTTATTTTATTTTATTTTATTTTATTTTATTTTTTTGAGAGTTTAATCTCTTCTTGGCTCTACCTCCTAACACATTTTACTATCCCTGAAAAAAATACACAAGATGGCAGCTGTTAATCATCGTTAAACTTAAAGTAACACCACATCACATTTTAATCCAATCATGACCTCTTATAACTAATGAAAACAAAACTTTTCAGATAAAGAGAACTTGAATACAAGGCAGTCAGTAAATATATTTAAATCACCACAACAATCGGGTTTGAGAAACATTTCTTTGAGGTGTATTCATTTTTTAAAGTTTAAACCACAGCCCATCTGGAATGACTAGAGAGTCAGATTTTTTTACCTATACTGCAGCCAACCACCAGGAGGAGCAGTTTTTGTGGCGACCTCACTTTGAGCCGAGCAAGATGACATTCATTTTTTTTTACGGTCTATGATTTACACATTCAGGCAAGCACATTCCATATAGCGGACAGAGAGCTGGGAAAACCACCACAAGAAACATTTTCCAGCGCCTTCTCTGTAAAGATGCCACACTTGCTCTCCTATGCTAGGGCCCCTGATGCTGATTGGGTGGCCCGGGTTTCAGGTCTGGAAAACACTACCAAAAGTGTGTTTTCCATGCCTCGAGTCATACTTAACAGCAGGTTTGCCCACTATGAGAGTTTCGTATAAAAACGAATGAGGTGTGTACAAGGCCTCAGACTCCATTGGTGTTTTCTTTACTCTTATCCTAAAACATCACCATTATCCATGTTTCTTGGACGTGATTTTCCTTCTTCAAGTCTGTGAACTCCTTTGCCCCATCCACACACTTTGTGCTATCCTTTTGCTTTTTACCAGCTAGATTAAAAATTGACCTGACTGTCTCCGAGGCTTGCTGTAATAACAGTGAGGAAGCAGTGGGCTTGAGATAGATCACAGAATGCAGTGATCAAGTTTTTTTAACACATCAGTGTAATTAAATTAATTAACTAACCAGCATGCAAAACAGGTCAGGGACATTGATCTTACTGGTTTTAAATCTTCAAAGCAAAGACTCTTGCACAAGCCCTGGCTATGAATGAAATTAGTCAGGATTAATAAGCTTTACTTAATGAATGTTAGATGTCCACAGATTCTAAAAACCTTGGATTAGTGTTGGAAATCAAACTGTACCCACTGTAGACTGTAGCGTTTGATGCAGAGAGTTGTAAAGCTTTTATTCCCATAGTTATTTATCCTCCCTCTTTTATTGTGATGTGAGTGCAAGTGTTTAAAGCAGTCAGCTCAGGAGTCTTCTGGCTCCCAGTCCAGTTATACATGAAGGCTGAACTTTGCTCCCTTTGAACAGAAGCAAGGGCCCAATAAACAAGAGCACAATTTATTGCTCTTGTGCTTTTAAATCATCTTTAGGGATGTTTTTTCATCCACAACAACACCAGAAAAGCTGAAAGTATCAGATTAGGAGGAAGGAGATCACGTTTAATGAAATCATGAGGCATTTTAGTGATACGCCAGTTTGCTGATGAGACTGAAGCCCTGTTTCTCAATAACTATTGATTTCAGAAGTTATGAGTGCTTCTGAGAAATGCACTTTTATTTTTAGTTGTTGTTATTGAGATAACATCTCTGAGGAACTGCTTGTACATGCTGTAAAATCTTCAGAGTGCTTGTATTCTGTCTAGCTGCAGGGGATACCGAGTGCACTTTGAAGCAATGTGGTGCATTAAACTATCTGTAGGCTGCGCTTTGCCTCACTCATACACAAACCAGTTGATGTAAAGAGCTCATTTTTATGACACATAGTCATCATAAAGTCTTGTCACCAGACCAGAGAACATATCTGTTCAAATCAGACTTTGACTTCTCGGAAATAATGGCAGAAACTATCAAACATGAGTGGGCGATTATGATTTTGGCCTCTCTTGCCGGGCTTCAAGCAATGCTTTTGTGGATAGATGACGCACTCTTATCCAGTGGTTTTACATAATTCTGCAGGCCCCTTTTTGGTGGGGAAAAAAAAGCCCTTCTTCTCCTCACCATTACATCAACACATACATCTATGAAACTCAAAGGTCCCATATTATGCTCCTTTTCTGCAGTTTACTACGGATCATTGATGTCTTCATGAAATGGTAGTTACATGTTTTGGTTCAAAAAGCCAATAAATCAAGCACAGCAGCATTGTTTCCTGGCTCTCATAGCCCCTCTGTTCAGAACGCTCTGATTTAGTGGGCGTGGCCTTCATATGTAAATGAGCCACCGCTGATACCGCCCCGCTCTCTTGCATCACTGAGAGCGGCGCCACGAGCTCCGAGTGCACAATGTTCCGCAAACAGCGAAGCTTGTTTACCGTAATATTACATGCTAAAACAACAGGCTAACTGCAGCTACAGTTAGCATCCTGAAGCTAACACAGAGACAGGGGGGACACTGAGGTAAAGCTCTTTTATCTGCTCCACAGCACACAGCATTTAAAATACTCACATTTCCAGAGTCCAAGGTTTGTTGGCGGATGGTTGGTAATGTGCCTGGGTTCAGGACCAGTCTATTCACTAGCCTCCTGCTCTACTGTCTAAAGTTGGAAAAGCAGTCAGCTGTGAAGTGACTAACACAAACATGCACAGTTTTACTGAGTGTAGCTGGCACATTTTCTTGATAAATGAACTCTAGCCACTTAGTCTTGTCTTCTTCCAAGATGTGCATGGAACCATATGGCTGTTTACAGCCAAAAACAAAGCAGTGATGGCTCTTTAACTTTGGCATTCTCCTCAAATCTCTCCAGCAATGGGGAGAGGAGTGGGCGGGAAGGGGGTTTGGGGGTATCTGCTCAGGTGGACCAATCAGGTCAGACTCCTGATTGGTCAAATTAGTGAATCGCTGACGTCGGCATATCCCCAAAATCCAAACAGCTCGTTTTAGGTCAGGATTTTAACTTCACAAGAACTACTAAGTACAGGTTTTGTCATTAAATACCACATTTTGTGGGCTGGGAGGAAAGCCAAAGACCCACAAATTTCACTAAAAGACTTAATAAAGTGATTTTTGCATTTTATGGGACCTTTAAAAACACCACTAGACGTCATATTTTGCAATCACATTCTGTAAAATAGTTCAGAACATTTTCTGCAAAAAACAGAATTGCAACCTCAGGGTATGACATGGACTTAAAAACAAGCTTCCTTAAAAGGCTGAAAGCTGGAAGTGACACTGAAGCATATGGCTTCCAAATGTTCATGTGTGGGCAGCGCACTGTAGGTAGTGGTCAAGCCAGGGCAGAGTCTGACTTGTTAATGTTGCAGCAGTTGTGGTGTTCAGACAAAACCAGTTTGTATTTACATATTAGAACTTCAAACCAACTCCAGCACGTGATGAGCAGTGCAGAATTGTGTGTATTGTTGTTATGCATTGCTGCGCTCCTCCTGATGTGTAGAATGGATTTTGCAATAATGTATGCTTTAGTTCAGGATGACGTTAAAAAATAGGGATAGACCGATTATCGGCCGGGGCAGATAATTGGCATTTTGAGGCATATCAGCATATTTAATCTGACGGCCAATGAGAAACAAATTTGAAACTGTGTTGCAGCTCTGATGCAGCCGCTCGACTGTCTGCTGTCACTATTCAATCCCCAGCACTGTTCCACCCACAGTCCCATCTGATTGGTTACAAGCAGAGCCATGGCTTGGGTAACAGCCAATCAACAGAGGAGTTATTACAGTTATTGAAATTTTTGGAAAACTTTATTTACTGTAGAAAACTTTAGCTATTTGTTTTTTTAAAGTTTTCATTTAACTTTATAAATCATGCTGCTGAGCCTGGGAGCCGTTTAACAAACATATGCTTGAAAACATTTGAATGCAGTTAAGTGTTGGAGTTTGTATTATTCAAAATTTTGACACCAATATTTTCACTTTGACTGTAAATTAATATCGGCTTCAAATATTGGTTATGAGCCTCCTTGACTTCAAATAATCGGTATTGGTCCAGAAAAATCCATATCGGTCTACCTCTATTAAAAAAGATGCAAGCTATGACTGTCTTATGTGAATAATATTATGCATCCACCTGGTTTGGGCAGAATGCAAGAATACAAAGATCACACACTTTATTTTGAGTAAGTGAAAAAGAAATTAATTGAATGCAAACTAATTTTTTTTGTTTTTTGTTTTGTTTTCCAGGCAGGAGGTAACCTGTCCAAACCCAGCCATGTTTGCTCGGCAGCCACTGTGACAAAGTAATTGCCTCCCTGCTAAGGATGTTGCTGCACATCATTAAAATCACTGGCCTCTGTTATCGTTCCCTTTTAGCGGACTAATAAATATATTTGCCTCATACAACTAAACTTAACTTTCATGGGTAATTACTTCTTTTCTTTTTGCGACTAATCCGCAGTGAGACTCATCAAATGAAGCAGAGGCACGTCCCAGTCTGAGCTTCAGTTCATTAGTGAGCATCCGTGTGCCGTGCACACACAAGTCAGGCTTTAATACAAAATGCAAACTGTATGCGTTTTCCAAATGAATTGAGTGATGCGTAGTAATAACAAAATCTCATTGTGCTGTGGTGATAGTGAAATGGCGATTATTCAACAGTGCAGTCATTTTTGCCAGCGGACCTTCTCATACATAATGCATCCAAATCATTGCATTTTTCCTCCATTCTGGGCTACAATGCATATTTCATCAAGTCAGTGAAATATTAAGCACTCTTATGATTTGATATTCTCTTCCAAAGGGGAATTCAGTTCATATATTTCCTTCACATCACTCGCTTCTCCTCGGGGACCAAACTTCAGGGGGATGTCTTTGTTTGGCTTGTTTGTTTACTTCTAAGATGTTTGATTGGTTGATGCTGAGGTAATGATCAATGAGGCAACCAATCAATTTGAGAGATTATCAAGGCTCACAGGCCATTGATCCATAAGAAGGCCTCGGAGCTGATCAGGAGGCTGGGCTCACTCCAACTCATTTGACTGAAACTGGAGAAGCTCAAACTGCGGCTGCTGCTTCTCTCTGCTGTCAAATTTCTCAAGTCAACTGTTATTCAGGTGGAGAGATTGATGTGAAATTATATGAAGAGGAGATGGAGAGGTGTGTGTGAGGGACGGTAAGTATAAAATATAGACACAGAGGTCTACTTCTTACCGCTCAATCTTCTGTTGGAATAAAAAGACATGACACTTTATACTTCTGAAGCCTTATATAATTTCTCTGCACTGTCACATTTGGGCTGTACTGTATTTTTAAGTGCCGTCTCGTCAGAAAATAATCTTCAGATAATGAAAAATGATCACTTTTCACCCACATGTCAAAAGTTATTCTTTGCTCAGTATGAAAAGGTTGCTGGGTATAAAAGTTTCAGAAGATGTGATCCAAGTCTGACGTGTCTTGAACATTTTTGTCATTTAAAAAGAACTCACCCTGTGGCGGATGAGCAAGCAGTGCTACTTTTAGCACCTTTAAGACATGCTGCTGTGAGAGATACAGTTAGCGCTGTCTGATTTCCATCACAGTCAAAAAAAAAAAAAAGATTCACTTAGGTTGTTATTTCTGGTATAAGGTGTTTGACATTTGGTATTTAAGTGTCTATGTTCTTTATAAGAGGTAAATCCTGACACATTCTGCTGTTTTCAGTATTTTTGCTAAGCTAACCTTCTTCTGACCAAAGATTCATCCTTCAGTAGTCCTAATTTCTGTCTAAAAAATCACACCATGCCTCTTTAAAGGATACATTTACTCATTTAACTAACCTCACTTTATCGCCAATGTCTCACTGTTTACTCTTTGCTCAGCCAACACTCCCCTTTTACTGCTAATTTACTTAACCAGTCAACTTAAAAGAAATCTATTCCTGTTCCCCGTACTGTCCTTGATCTGGTTTAAAACCTACAAACTTTAATGCTGCTCTTTGCAGCCAGGACACAAAGTAAAAGTGCTGACACAAAGTGACAAGACGTAACTAAAATGTATGAGCATGTTAGCGCTGGTGGCAGCCCCGAGGAGTAAGAACTAAGCACATCTTTTACATTCATTCAGACCACTGTGCATAATGGACCAAGGACAGGGTGTCTTTAAATCCTTTCAAACACCAGCACTTTTCTGAATAATCCCATGAATGTGTTGAATATTTTCTTTTGCTGGTGGATCATTGTGAGGTGGTGAAAAAGCCTTGACGAGTACTCAGCCTCCCTTACATCATCAGCTTGGTTGCTAAAAACACACGTTGCTTTGAGTACTTTACGCTTACAAACAATCTCATTCAGCTGTATGAAGTTTACAAGTCAGGTTTTGAGATGTTATTCAACCTTTTTGGTATTTTCAACATATTTTATCATGCATCATATGCCTTCAATTGATCATAAAGTGTCATTTTTGTATATTAAAGTCCTCTCAAAGGCGTCCATTGCGAAGCATTTATCATAATCAGACCAGTGGTGTCTGATATATTGGCTCATATTTTGACCTTTACTTTCAGCATCCTCATCAGCTGTTTTAAAACTCTGCAACAAAGTCCCAAAAAGAAGCGTCCTCCCTCATTCATCAAAAGCACATCAGATATGTGGTTGAGTTAAAAATGTTTCTCTTTAATTAGAGTGCCCCCCTCAGGGCCATTACTATAATGTGTTAGAACGCCAGAACTCTTTGAGTGCTGATACATCATCCCTCCAAGCTTCATTAAATTTAGGCCTGTGATGTCTGTGATGTCACCTGAGATATAATGTACTGATGGTCGATTAACACAGCCGTTGACTTCATTCTGCGGCTGACAGTGATCTATTGTGATGTTCAATCTGTTCTTAAGCATATCTTTAGTCTCATACGCATCATTACCACTTGTCATGGGAAGGTTATGTAATCTCAGCAGGATCTGCTTTAAATATAACTTCAAATGATAGTAAAATTAAGAGTGTAGGCATAACTAGTTTTCCTCACCAGGTTACAACCTGTTTTTTTAATTGTAATCCCTGTTTAAAAGTAAGTCGAGTAAAACATTTATCCTGTAGCTTTTTGTCTCCTGTCTTGAAATATTTAAATCTAAACAAGCTAATTTATGATACACATCAGATAAATTATCAGCTAACTCTAGGTTTTTTGTTTTGTTTTGGAGTGGGTTTTTGTAAGTTTAAATGCTGAGCACAGCATTTCAATCAAATCACAAATCATGTGGCTCAATAATATAAAGGGACTTTGAGGACTATCCAGGGAAGCAAGTGTTTCAAAAGATCTGCTTCCCATGAGCAGTTGCTGTCATGAGAACATGGCTGTATCCTAAATCACTCCCTATTCACTATATATTGAATACACCATTTTGTTGTGCTGTCTGAAATCTGAGTGAGCATGGTCATTCACTATATAGTCCACTCAATGTATCCCACAATGCATTTTAAAGAGAAGTGTATTGGCGATGCTCACTATATGAGCAATATATACCATCATGCATTGCAGTTCAAACAGAAGAAATGGTTGATATCATAATTACTGATAACATGAAACAACATTAGAAACCGTCAGAGAATAACACTTATCTAGCTGTTTCATCTCGGTCGAGCGCGTCTCACAACTTCCAGCAGAGAATCAAACAACACAGAAGTTAGTAGCTGAACCTGCAATTGCTGGTGATGCATTCATCGGACCTTGTAATTTTCAGACACAGCATAAGTTGCTGCACGAATATATATAGTTTATTTACTTAAAAATGAAGTGTAAAAAAATATTTAATTATAATAGAAATAGAAATAGAAATAGAAAATACTTTATTTATCCCCGAGGGGAAATTCAGGAGTCACCGCAGCATTTAAGAAAACAAAAGTAAGAAAGAGTATGGAAAGTGCAAAAAGGTCCAGAAGAAATTAGATGACGACCTCCCGTCCACCACTCGTCCACCACTCTCCAGCCCAGCCAGTCTCCACCTCCACAGGGTCCAGGACTGAGCCTCCCCAGCAGTCTGTTCAGTCTCTGTTTCCTGGATCCTGTCTGCTCACAGCAGGTGAAGCTCCTCTAATGTGTCGCTGGCGTCCGATGTACAGCACGATGCCGCTGGGTTAGCACGGCTAGCTCGTCCATCCCCCGGAGCTGGATCCCACGTTCCCAACAACGATGGATGGAAGGACAGGTCCACATCGTCACCTCCCAGCTCACACCCGAGAACCGGCACGTCGTCCTCACCTCCTCCTCCTCAGCTCGAGGGAAATCATCAAGCCCTACACTAGTTAGCATTGACATGCTACAGGCTGCTAACAGCTGAGTTTACATGTAAACAATGCAGCCATGGTTACATGTAGGATCTCCAGACAAACACAGGAGAAAAGTAGTCAAAAATATCGCCGGAGCCACAAAAAGTTTGGTGTCCATGACCGACAATGAACCATACAAAGTGATGATCCACTCCAAATACAAAGATGACGAAAAAGAGACGAAAAAATTACAAGAGACGGACAAAGACGAGAGAGCTGCTGCAACAGGCAGCTACTTGGGTAGCCCCTAGCTATATATATATATATATATATATATATATATATATATATATATATATATATATATATATATATATATATATATATATATATATATATATAAAGAGAGGTAAGACTTTTCATGTTCACAAAGAAAGTCCTCACAGAGACTTTAACCAAATAGAATAATTAAAAGTTTCTTTCTTTACTCATTGACCTTGTAAGAAAAGTAATAAAAAGATCATTAAATGAAATGTTAAGACAATATAAATTAATTAGGCTTATTAGGGGTAGCTGCATGGCATGAGCTATTTTAAATAGGTATATCTCTAATCTATTAAATGTCAAAGACAAACACTATTATGATCTGAGTTACACTATTCTGTAGGAAACGGGTATATTTCTGTCTCTGATTGTCTTTGTTGTGCCAATTATCTTGTTGAACAATCTCCAAATTAAAATTAAACTTTCTGAGTTTGCACCTGACAAATTTTCTCCTGTGTTGGAAATATCAATTTCATAACAAAGACATTAGAATAGCAACAAGCCTGCTGTTATCTCATAATTTGGGTTGCCAGCATGGCAGGTGTTCACACTGATAACTCTGGCCCAGGTGCAGATGATTTGGTAATAACAAGAATTGGTGTGACTGTGGTTTCATATCCTTTACATGAGTCTGAAGGGGTTCATCAACACTGGTTAAAAATGGAGGGGTGCAAAAGACTGGCCAATTTGGCTATTGCACACTCTTTGAGAACTCAGTTTGATTTAAACTTATCCGGAACAAGAAGATTTTCGGTGCAACCTTGAAAATAACCCTGGGGAACATTTCCTAAGAGGGATTTCCCCCCAGGATGGTCATTTAATGTTTCTTGCGCTGAGAGTCGTCTCACATGTGACCTAAAAATTGTGCTTGATTAATGGAGCTTTTGAAAGAGTAAGAGTTACCTAATCTGACCTCAATTTACTCTAAACCTCACCAATGTACAGTGGGGAAAATAAGTATTGAACTTTTTTCTCATCACATTTATTTCCAAAGATGCAATTCAAACAAAATTTCTACCAGACATTGGTATTAACTCAAATAATCCACACATGAAAAGAAATCACAACGTTCAGGTCCATAAATCATGATTATGTGGAATTAAGTTAGACAACACAGGAAAAAAGTATTGAACACGCTAACTGAGACTCATCCAATACTTAGTGGAGAAGCCTTTGTTTGCAATGACAGCTTCCAGATGCTTCTTGTATGTTTGAACTAATCGCCCACACTGCTCAGGTGTGATTTTGGCCCATTCCTCTGCACAGATTTTCTTTGAATCTGGAATATTCTTTGGTGCCCTCTGGTGAACCCTTTTCCTTAGTTCTTTCCACAAATGTTTAATTGGATTTAAGTCAGGTGATTGACTAGACCATTCTAACAGATTGATTTTCTTTTTTTGAAACCATTTGAGAGTCAACTTTGCCGTGTGTTTTGGATCGTTGTCCTGCTGGAAGGTCCAGCCACGTCTCATCTTCATCATCCTGGTGGATGGCAGCAGATTCATATCAAGAATTTCCCCATACATGGCTCCATTCATTGCTCCATCAATTATATGAAGTTTGTCACTACCATGAGATGAGAAACAACCCCATGCCATGATGCTTCCACCTCCAAACTTCACTGTTGGTGTAGTGTTTTTTGGCTGATGTGCAGTGTTAATTCTCCCTTTAAACATGGTATGTAGTATGACAGCCGAAAAGTTTAATTTTGGTCTCATCTGACCAGACAACATTCTCCCAGTATTCTACAGGCTTGTCCAGATGCTGTTTAGCAAACTTTAAACCAGCTTCAACATGCCTTTTCTTGAGGAATGGAGTCTTGCAGGCTGAGCGTCCATAGAGGCCATGGCGGTGGAGTGCATTCTCTATTGTTTTCTCTGTAATAATTGTACCTGCTGCCCCCAAGTCTTTCTGGAGCACTTTAAGGGTGGTCCTTGGCTTGTTGAGTACTCTTCTGACAATCTTTCTGACTCCCTGGTCAGAAATCTTGCAAGGAGCTCCTGCGCGTGGCCTGTTGATGGCCCCAACGGAGCTGACTGGCATCAATTTGCTCTAGCTGACTGGCATCAATTTGATGTTGGTTTGCACTAATATAATTAGTGCAAACCATATAATACCAACTGACAGATTTCAGGTGGTATGGTGCATTTCCTTGCCAAAGTGTACAGCCTTTCCATGGTGTGTTCAATATTTTTTTCCTGTTATCCCACTTAATTCCACATAATCAGTATTTATGGACATCATTTTAGAAGACTAAAGATCTTTTATTATGAACTCACACTGCACTCACAGGGTACCTCTTATTTTCTCTACACTGCACTCTCCAATTAAGTGGCATAATTAATAATTAGAGTAACTGAGTGATGCACAGGTATGCTAAAAATTTAACTTTTTACAAACAAAAAAATACAAATAAAGGTTTATGTGATTAGTTGCTTTCCACATTCTTGGCCTGTATCTTCAGTATGGTACATCATATACCATGGATCAGCATTCACATGCAGCACACATGCATGCAAAAAATTCAAAGTTCAGCATATTTCCCTCTAAACAAATGTGCTGCAAATTAAATAATAGTTTGCTGTGATAATTGCTGAACAGCTTCAAGCAATTCTGGTGGGACTGATTAACCAAAATAGATTCTAAAGCCACCTTTCTCACATTTATGCTAGCCTGCAGGATCCTCTGCATCTTCTGCTGATATAACAAAACAGCCTCCTCATGCACACACAACCAGAAAGTCCTTCAAGAGGAGTATCCAGCTATTAAACAAGCATACTTTATAACAACACTTTTAGTTGTTGTGACATGTTGGACAACAACACGGTTAAGTGAACAATGTTTTTTTTTTTTTTTTTTGAGCCCCCTTATCTTTGCATTGTGTCTTAAAAGTAAAGGTAGACTTCATTCTCACTACAAGCAGCACAGTAAAGTTGTTAAAATTTTGCCTTTAGGATTTCCTTAAGCATTCTCAGAAACAAAGGAGATGGTGGTTTGTCTATAGAAGGGTTAAAAAACATTGCATGAATAGCTTGCCAAGGGCACAAGCCAAGAATACTGCATTTTTAGCATCACTAACATCACTTTGACACGTGTTTGTCTGAGGAGGCTGTAAGAATCTGTGTTTGTGTCCACTGGCTTGTCCAAAATAACACATTTTTTTCCAGGAAAGCAGCAGGACTGTGTTTTTTTTTGGCTCCCACTGTGGCAATTTTTCCCTCCTGTCTCTTTGGATGATTGCTTTTGTTGTCCATTTAATTCTAACTTGAAATTAATGTGTTAACAAGTTAAAACATTAGTTTGAGGTTGGTTTCCTTGTGAGTTATTTGGCTGAATAAAAAGTGAAATAAAAAGTTTCTCAGGCTTCCCTGGCTCCTTCAGTGTGACCGGTTTTGCGATCCTAAGATGTGACAAAAAGTCCTGATGAAGGCTTTGTGCAGAAATGTTCTGGCCGAGTACTCTGGCAGAATCATCCATTGCCTCTCTACCTCTGTCACTCAAGCACCTAGTTGACTTGTGATATAATAAGACTTCTCTCGAGAGAATGTAATTTGCAGTGGCACTCACAGTTGGATGTCATGTGATATGCTCTTAGCTAAATTTCATTTCTTTTTCTGAATACATGTTACACAATAATCTCTTTAGACACAAGTTAATGATGGTTAAATAATAAAAATTAATCAAATACAAGGTTAAACTTTTAAACTTTTTTTTTTTTTAAAGTCATGCTTTTGTTCATTGGTGTGATTGACTGGTAATAAACTGAGTGAAAGCTGGACTAGTTGCTTATGAGATGCTGGGAGCTGGCAGGGGGGAATTACAGCCTCAGAGGCATGTCAGCGATGAACAGTGTTTTAGAGACCTAGGATATTTCATCTGAGACATGGACACTGACAAGGCTTGGAACAGTTTTAGAGCTGTGCTGTTAAGCAGCTATGATTATCATGAGTGTCCTGAAATATTCTTGCTTTTAGCAGAACTAGGCAAGGCAAGTTTATTTATAAAGCACATTTCGGCATTGCAATTCAAAGTGCTTTAGGTACGGAACAAATTAAAAGAAAACAGTTAAAATTCAATTAAAATCAGATCAAAATTAATAAGATACAGTAAAACAATAAGATTAAAAACAATTAAAACAGATTTTAAGATAATAGTGGCAGTGCAGAGTTAAAGAGAAGATATTAAAATGAATAGTTAAAACGCTCTAATAAAAGGCAGTTGTAAAAAGGTGAGTCTTCAACCTGGATTTAAATGAGCTCAGGGTTTCAGCAGACCTGATATTTTCTGGCAGCTTGTTCCAAATGTTTGGAGCATAGAAGCTGAATGCTGCCTCTCCATGTTTGGTTCTGACTCTGGGGACTAAAAGCAGACCTGATCCAGATGACAAGTGGTCTTGATGGTTCATATGGGAACAAAAGATCGTTGATGTATTTTGGCCCTAGTCCATTCAGAACTAGCGAGTAGGGACTGGCAAACCATACCGTGCCCAAGCATGCTTCAGCCCTAAAGCCCAGATTGTTCGGCCAGTGTGACCACAAGCATTTCGAAGAGGTGTGTTTCAACACGTTTCTCTTCATGCGTGAGCACAAGCATGGGGACATGAGGTATGATGTATGACGTATGATCGCTGACAACTCCTTTCTACAATCATTTTAAACATTAGCTGGATATGAGAAGGCTGTGTCGGACCAAAACAACTTAACATAAGCCAAAAAAGTCTCTGAAATCGTAGCAGTGCTCTCTGTGTCTCATTGTGCTGACCTTGATGAGATCATGCTTTGTGTAATCAGACTGTTCACGATGACATAGGTGGGCCAAGCATGTGCCTAAAGTCTGGTTCATATTGGAGTATTGTGATTGCTGGTCGTACTCTCCAGCTGAGGAATGGGGGCCATCGTGCTTGAGTACAGCACAGTTAAAATGGCCAGTGTGACTGTGCTTTAACTGGCTTCTTCTTTTCAGTGCTACAGTCTTTTTCTATTACCACCAAGCTTCAAAAAGGAAGTCATTTCCTCCTTTCATCATTTTCAGACTGGGTAGCTGTTTGAGGTTCAAATGATGAACTGCTGTGTTCCTGGTTTACAAATTTAAAATTGAACTGTATCCAACAAAGTGCCATTGTTTTACCCTGGTGCTTGGTTGGCACTCAAGAAAGATTACAGACTCTTCATCACTTTTGACTTGGCCATGGTAGGTACATGCACCTCCTTTAAAATACACTTTACAAGCCCTGTGATAGGTCAGCTTGGCAGTGTTGTGTATCCTGCTTTTTTGTAGTTAAACAGTTGAGAAGGTGCAAAGTGACATTTTATGATATTTTGTGCTGTTACAATTTTCAAACTGGTTTTGGTTCAGCCCGAAGAGACAGCAACATTTTAACGATGGAGGCCAAGATGTATGGAGCTGTGGCTCGTTATGTTTCTTACAAATTATGTGAGTTAATTACATTAGATAGTTTGTTGTTGTTGTTGTTGTTGTTGTTGTTGTGTTGTGTTGTGTTGGAGTACAGCAACCACATCTCTCATGGGCATCTACTTCCTCTTATAGGGAAGTGGAACACCACATTATGTAATAATGGCCCCATCTGTAATAATGTAATACATTTCCACTTCATTATAACGCAGCATTTTGCAGTAATGTGCCTCATGTTGTAATAAAATTCTAGAATGCAACATGTAATAAACTTTGCTGCATTATGTAACAATTTCTTACACATTGCATCACTTTTTACAAAATGTGGGTTCCCACTTATTTTTTAATAAGTAATTACCTACTATATAATGCAGCAAAGTTTATTACATATTGCATTCAAGAATTTTATTACAACATGAGGCACATTATTACAAAATGCAGTGTTATTACATAATGAATTGAAGTTTATTACATGTTGGGGTGTTATTAAATAAAGTAGCGTTAAGGGGGGGGGAATTTGCTTGCGCTAAACACCCAGCAATCAAACTATCTACGTGTGTCAAGCTATGCTCAGTCCGGTCTTGGTCTGTCTAAGCCGTTAACTTGCATTTTAATAGCGTGATCCCATGCTGCCGAAGCTAACAGACTGATTTTTTTTAGCTGCCTGTAAACAAACTGCCAGTATGAGAGACTGCAACCTAGTCTGAAGTCTGAAAAAAAACAGCTATACTGATTTGCACTGAAAGCTTTTAGCAACAAAACAGGAGGTCATGAAAAAAACACAAATAATAATTTTTGCATTAAGATGTTGGATGTCCATGTTTTTATTGTACAGAGCGAGAGGATGATTTAGAGAGCCCTGCTTGACCTGCTGCAGTACAGATGAGTCACAGAGTGGCAAGGAAAAAGCAGAGTACAGCAGAAAAATAAAAAGAACGATTCCCCCAAAAAATTAAAGAGCAAGCAAAACAGAGCAAAGAAAACAAAGCAGTGGAGCAATAGCAGTCCAGTGAAGAGTTCAGATTCTGCTGCAAGCTTTTGAGCATTATCCGTGTGTGTGTGTTGAAATCAAGCAGCTGTAGATGACCTAATAAGAACCGGGCCTTAAAAAGCTTGGCATTTCCAGAACCAGCTCCCTCCTATGTGCGCAAACTTGCTGATAGTTTTCAAGCAAACTAACAGCAAGTATGCAACCAGAAAGATGAAAGAAAAGTCAGCGTTTTTGTGTTGCAAAAGTTTCCCTGCTGCCCTTATCTCTCCCATCTCCTCTCTGCATTGTGTGTTAGCAGGTAAGTAGTTGTGTGTTTCTGTGTGCACCACTGCTTGTTTGTGTGCCCCTGAGGCCTAATAAGAAGTGTTAGGCGTGAGTGAGAGCCTTTATTCATTAGCTTTCACCGTGGTACCTCGTGAACGAGAGGAGGGAAGGAGGGGCCGGGGGGGAAGAAAGGAATGATGGGACACGGGGGGACAAAGGAGGAGAGTGAACATGAGAGCATAAAAAGCATTCAATTAAGACACGAACTGCAGGGTTCATTAAGCATGAGCAAGCCGATGAAAATGACCATCCATCAAGAGAGAGTGCCGTGGTTGCTTGTGCAGGCATGCACACATACTAAACACTTGATTACTATGGAAGAAACGCTCAGCACTGCATGTTCAACTAGTATGTAAACTAGCAGCACTGCTCTGAACTTATTCACTGCATGGACACTGGTGGTTCTTCTCCACCACTCTGTCTCCATTCCTTAACTTTTCCTGGTTGCTTTTGAAGGCTACATGTTCATTTCAGAGAGTTCAACTGTGACAAGGGAGCAGATATAAAAGTGTTTCTGCTAATAAGACTGAAACTGCTTTTTAACACCAGCTTGAATAACTTTAATATCATACAAAAAAGATGTAAAACTGACTTTAAAGGAGCAGAAAAAAGGGTGAAATATGAAATGTCAATACACTCACTGGCAGTTTTATTAGGCACACCTGTCCGACTTTCTAATCAGCCAATCACATGGCAGCAACTCAATGCATGTAGGCATGTAGACATGGTCAAGACGATCTGCTGCAGTTCAAACCGAGCATCAGAATGAGGAAGAAAGGTGATTTAAGGGACTTTGAATGTGGCATGGTTGTTGGTGCCAGACGGGCTGGTCTGAGTATTTCAGAAACTGCTGATCTACTGGGATTTTAACCCACAACCATCTCTAGGGTTTAAAGAGAATGGTCCCAAAAAGAGAAAATATCCAGTGAGCAGCAGTTCTGTGGGCCGAAATGCCTCGTTGATGCCAGAGGTCAGAGGAGAATGGACAGACTGGTTCAAGCTTATAGAGAGGCAACAGTCATTCACATAACCACTCACTACAACTGAGGTCTGCAGAAGAGCATCTCTGAACACACAATACGTCCAACCTTGAGGTAGATGGGCTACAGCAGCAGAAGACCACACCAGGTGACCCTCCTGTCAGCTAAGAACAGGAAACTGAGGCTACAATTCACACAGCAACACCAAAACTGGACAATAGAAGATTGGAAAAACGTTGCCTGGTCTGATGAGTCTGGATTTCTGCTCCACATTCGGATGGTAGGGTCAGAATTTGGCATCAACAACATGAAAGCATGGATCCATCCTGCCTTGTATCAATGGTTCAGGCTGGTGGTTTAGTAATGGTGTGGGGGATATTTTCTTGGCTCACTTTGGGCCCCTTAGTACCAACTGAGCATGGTTTAAAGTCCACAGCCTACCTGAGTATTGTTGCTGACCATGTCCATCCCTTTATGAGCACAGTGTACCCATCTTCTGGTGGCTACTTCCAGCAGGATAACGCTCCATGTCATAAAGCTGGAATCATCTCAGACTGGTTTCTTCAACATGACAATGAGTTCACTGTACTCAAATGACCTCCACAGTCCCTAGATCTCAATCCAATAGAGCACCTTTGGGGTGTGGTGGAACGGGAGATTCTCATCATGGATGTTCAGCCGACAAATCTTCAGCAACTGCGTGATGCTATCATGTCAATATGGACCAAACTCTCTGAGGAATGTTTCCAGTACCTTTTTGAATCTATGCCACCAAGGATTAAAGCAGTTCTGAAGGCAAAAGGGGGTCCAACCAGGTACTTGCAAGGTGTACCCAATAAAGTGCCCGGTGAGTGCATGTACTTTATGTTTCCAATCATGTTTATTGTGTGTATCACATGGCATGTGAGCCTTAGGACAAGCAATACAGAATATCAACCATGTAGTGAAATGAAACATGTAATACATTGCCAAAGCTGTAATATCCTGTCGGATTAAAAATGACATGCCCGCAGGTGTAATTCTGACAAAGTGTTATATGAAAACATAAATTCATGTCGGAAGATTTACTGCTTCAGAGCTACACTTACATCTCATTCACACAGCATCCAAGCACACACACAAACATCTTTTTAAAAAAAATCCATAGAATTTATTCACATCTTCATGTAGTTTCTTGGCTAATGCAGGTATGTTCAGCAGAGATGAAAATCTCAGAGGATAGTGAGAATTAATGGCTGAATGCTTGTTTAGCTCCTTTAGGAATGAGTCTTTCACACTATGTATCTTCAGTGCTGTGAAAAGGCTGCAGGCACTTTCCTCTTTGTAAGCAACCAAAGCTGCTCTTTGAGAATGGCCTGTCCCTGAAAAAGCTTCAGAGCTCTCACTCTTTTCAGCACACTCCTGTGTGTTTCTGTGTACTACATGTTCTTAATCCTGACACAGTTTTTTTTTTTTTTTTAGGTGAGACTGGAAACTGTGGCTAAATGATGCTGCACTTACATTTCCTTGCATATGCTTTTGAGAAGGAGACAGGCTCCTGGGTTTTGGAGTGTTTTGCTTCTTTCAAAAGAGAGCGTTAGTTTTCTCCAGAATCGTTAAAACACGACAGATGTACCAGAGACTCTGGATATTACTCAAGTGTATCAGGTTCTGAAGTGTGTCTTCATGCATCCAAAGGTACTCTACAGTGCATCCAGGAAGTATTCACAGGGATCCACTCCCACCACATTTTGTGATGCTGCAGCCTCGTTACATAATTAAATTAAGTCAATTTTTTCTTCAAAATTCTACACATAACACCCTATAATTACGGCATGAAAAGATGTTTATCCATCAATATTCATAATGATAGTAATAATAATAACTAAGAAATTACATGTGCACACGTCTCCACAGCCTTTGCTCAATAGGCTGTTGTTGATGACTTGCCAGATACACTGTACTTTTCCCCTGTACATATTTTCAAAGTGTGCCTGTGTCTAACGGCTGTGTACTTACTGAGAGGAATAATGCCTGTTGTTTAAAAGCTCATCCACTGAGTGCTCTGCAAATAATTGAAATACATTTCTCGAGAAGGAGCTTTTATTTTCCATTACTTCCCAGGTCTAGGACGAGCATCATGTGGCTTTTAACAAATACATAAATTCTGCACTCAGGCTTTGTAAAAATCCTCCTTCATGCATTACCATGCAAGGAATAACATCTGAAACTAAACAAGTTTGAACCTGTTTCAGGGCAAATCAAAAGAGATAAGAATTAAAAAGGAGTCGTAGGAAATTTTTTAAACACATATGCAACAATCCTTACAACTTTAGAGATGTGGTGTTTTGGCCTCATTGGGTTTTATAGAATATAAATGTTTTAATATTTCATAATAATACAATAAAAAAGCCCAGACTGACTAAAAGACAGAAAACACTTTTGGACCGTTCTCACTGGTGTTTTGCTTCCAAACAGCTCTCTGTTCATAGCCAATGCCTGTCATTCACAGTAGACTGATGAAAACCAGGCTTAACACTGTTTCATTTTTAACCCTGATACTTTTATTTACCCTGAAAGCAGCTCAAACATCCTCTCTTTCAATAATCAGCAAAACACTCCAAACTACTGAGTTATCCAGGTAGATAAGATCTAAGTGTTTGTCTGATATTGTTGAGTGTTTTCACATTACTCCCTCGTCATGTTTGTTAGTTTATTCTAAGTAAAAAATGTAGATATCTGCTTCCACTTTGCTGATCTGTGTGTGTAATAACTCAGATTATTGACATGTATATTTTAAATTGAAAAATATAAAAAGCATATCAGCTGCTACCCAGTGTTTTGCATGAAGACTGTGGTATTTGCATTTTAATTGGCTGGCAGAGCTAATGATAAAAGACTGTAATTTAACTGCTAAATATGACTGGGAACCCAAGCAAAGCAATTAGTTCTTTTTTTTTTTTTTTTTTCCCTAA
The DNA here is from genome assembly GCF_033239565.1 of Halichoeres trimaculatus. Classification (NCBI taxonomy): domain Eukaryota; kingdom Metazoa; phylum Chordata; class Actinopteri; order Labriformes; family Labridae; genus Halichoeres; species Halichoeres trimaculatus. The sequence continues at coordinate 24,323,450 of NW_027437192.1, forward strand.
ATGTCACGTCTCTGTAACTGGATGCATGATATAAAAAAAATAAAAGTCACTCTGTGGTCTCGTAGAAGGGCTGCTACACAGTCTAAGCACACCTTTGGGTACCTGTGCTCAACCAAAGATCCCTCAACTGGAGAGATACATCACTCAAATTAAAAATCCCAAATGTTTAATTTCCACACAGAAAGATGAAGAGGGTACTAGACCTTTCTTTTTTCATCTTGAAAAGGTTTAAGGTAAATTTGTCTCCCAGAATGTTGGTAGATCTATATACAAAAAGAGGAGAGAACATTAATGTTTACCGGTAAGTTGAAAATTATTTGCACAAACATCATTATGTACAGAGAAGTAAATCAGTTTAAAGGTCCCATATTAAGCTCCTTTTCTGCAGTTTAATATGGATCATTGATGTCTTTATGAAATGGTAGTAACATGCTTTGGTCCAAAAAGCCAATAAATCAAGCACAGCAGCATTGTTTCCAGGCTCTCATAGCCCCTCTGTTCAGAACGCTCTGATTTAGTGGGCGTGGCCTTCATATGTAAATGAGCCACCGCTGATACCGCCTCGCTCTTCCACGTCACTGAGAGCGGCACCACGAGCTTTGAGTGCACAGTGTTTAGAAAACAGCGTAGCTCGTTACCGTAACATTACAGGCTAAAACAACAGGCTAACTGCAGCTAGAGTTAGCATCGTGAAGCTAACACGCAGACAGGGGGGCACAGAGGAAAAGCTCTTACATCTGCTCCACAGCACACAGCATTTAAAATACTCGCATTTACAGGGTCCAAGGTTTGTTGGCGGATGGTTGGTAATGCACCTGGATTCAGGATCAGTCAATTTGCTAGCCCTCTGTTGTACTGTCCAAAGTTGGAAAAGCAGTCAGCTGTGAAGTGACTAACACACACATGCACAGTTTTACTGAGTGTAGCTGGCACTTTTCCTTGATAAATGAACTCTAGCCACTTAGTCTTGTCTTCTTCCGAGATGGGAAGCTTGTGCATGGAATTATGAGGCTGTTTACAGCCAAAAACAGAGCAGTGATGGCTCTTCAACTTAAGCATTCTCCTCCCCTGGAGAGATTTCTCTCCAGCAGCGGGAGGGGAGTGGGCGAGGAGGGGGTGCGGGAGTATCTGCTCCGGTGGACCAATCAGGTCCGACTTGCTAGTGATTGGTCAAAAAAGGAAATCGCTGATGTCGGCAAATCCCCAAGCACTACTAAGTACAGGTTTTGTCATTAAATATCACATTTTGTGGGCTGGGAGGAAAGCCAAAGACCCACAAACTTCGCTAAAAGACTCAATAAAGCGATTTTTGCATAATATGGGACTTTTAAAACCTTCCCTTGCACTGATCCATGATTTTAGTCATTTTAGGGCTGATAGTGATCACTTTTGATTGCACAATTTTAAAACTAGAGGAGATGGAATTAATGGAATTAATACTTTACTGCTAACCATCATAATAACAACCATTGTTGAAACAATCTGCTTAATGCTTCTTTTTGATAAGCTTAGGTTTCAGCAGTGTATCTTAATAAATAACCTGCTAATAAACACTAACTTATGCACAAAAGTGGGCACAGGAGGATAAAAAGTGATACAAAATGTCTCTAAAGGATCACAAAACACTGTACAGGTGGCTGCAGTTCATTAGACAATGACATATTGAGAAAAAATCTTCAATGTGTTACCTTCTAATGGTGCTCAGAGTCTATTATTAGCTCATTTATTGCGTTTCTAGCGCTTGGTGGGGAGGTAAACAAGATCAGGGTGTCATGAGTTTAAATAACACTCCCAGTCATCCCAGAGGTAATTACACAGAGGTCAATGAGCGCAGGATGACCCAAAAAAATAAATGGGCATCAGCAATCAATATGTCACGCTTACTCACGCACAAGACACACATTAACATACACACGCATCCGCACTCGCACGCGTCATCCCTGCCAGGGAACGAGTGGCTCATCTGTACACCACTCCACACTGCTCAAACAGAACACCAGGCCCAAATTGCATTTTAATGGCCTTTCTCTCTTATTAGCACCGCGGCGTCTGTGAGTGCACAAAATGAAGCTTTCAACCTTCCCCGTTCCTCTGTCGTTTTGCCTGATGTGAGCAAGGGTTACTGTTGAGGCACGCAAAGCCTTTTCTCTCATGCAATGTTGATTTTTATAGTGTGCTGTTGACTGACTTAAACATGCAGTAAACAAGTGAACTAGTTATTTTATCCTCAAACACACTTTTACTGCATTAAGTGATGGCTGTTAATACTTTCTGTTTGCAGAGGCTTCAGTTTTTAAATGTTTTGCTCTGAGAGTTTTTATCAACCCAATTAAATCCACATGAAGAAAAGAGGGACAAGCTTTCTTTCAATTATCATTTTCAAGAGGAAATTTAAGAATACAGGACACTTACACTGTTTTTAAGAAGATAGTGATATTCATCTGTGATTTATTCCCCATGAATAAAAAAAATCAAAGAGCGCTCAAAAGAAATATTAAGCATGCTTTTAACAAGCATCTGTGGGATTTCAGTAGAGCTGCGAACAAAATTGATTGGCAATATATCGCAATATTTGACCTGTGATAAAATATTGATATTTCAACAATGAATACGGATATTTTTGTTGGAATTAAAATTCACATTTTAGGTGAATTGGAAGTACAACATGTCTTATGGACCCCCCACTGTGTTAGATGGCGCCAAAGAGCTACTCCGCTGTATGTTGCCTATAAACTGTATAATAGATATAATCTCAAAGTATATTTAATTATTTTATTATCAAACTTGGTGATGTGGGTTTTGATGCCGTAAACATCAATGTTTTCTCTCTTTTCTTGTCTGTGTCTGTATGAAACACTGCATCTGACTTTTATTATATCAAACACTATAAAGTTGTTTTCAATCAAATAGTTAACTGTGTAGAATTCCACAATGTATCACCATGTTGTGGTGTTGTGGTATTATTGTATTATGACCCTTGTGTTGTGATGTGTATTGTATCGTGAGGTTCTTGCCAAAACTCAACCCTAGCTTTCAGTTTAAAATTATTATTAACTATCCATCCTATTTAAACCTTGAGCTCATTTTTATTTATTTATTTATTCATTTTTTTATTTTAAAAATATCAGAACTGGTCAGGTACACAGGACTTCACCTGTTAAGCTAACACCAAACACAGTAGGCCACAAATAAAATAACCAAATCAGCTAGAAAGAAATGGTTTTATAGCTGTTGTTGTTGATGATGTTGTTGATGTTGATCATGGTGGTGTTTCAACTACAACAACCTGCCTTTACTAACTGCTGTTAAATGACTCTAATAAATCAAGTTGTGTTGGTTTGGCCTGATGGTTAAACAGGTGCCCCATGTACAGAGCCTCAAGTCCCCTGGTAGCTTGGGTTCATCTCCAGCCTGTGGCCTGAAGGAAATGTCATTCCTCTCAATTCCTCCTTTTACTTCCCTTTAATCACTCTTCTTTCCTCTCATCAAAGGCATTACACACATAACACAAGGCACACACACACCCCAACTCACACACAAATTTTTCGCTGCAAAATCTTTTACATAAATCATTTACTCTCTACTTTTCCTCCAACTGATCTTAGCAAACTTATGATCATTATACTGCGTTTCCAGCAATACTTTTCAGCTAAATGCCTCTAATCACTACACACTGCTCTTGTAATTGTTTCATTTCCAGAAAAAGTTTTGTGACAAAACATTCTTTTAGCTGTGGATGAAAACATATCATTTCTACCGCAGAAAAGCGTTAATGGAGCAGTTTCAATAATTTCACATGTATTTTCAATCAACATTCTGTCGACATTTGTTCAATATTTTGGTTTAATGCTAACATGTTAAGACTAAAAGTTGGTGGAGTTTTGAACCATTTTCTACCACATTAGTTTTATAGTACATGCAATCAATGTTGAAAAGCATCAGTGTCCAGTTGTAAAGCTAATAGGCTAAGACTTTGCTCCAGGGTGAAAGTGTTTAAGAGCAGTGAAATGAATGAATATTTTAAGAGCAAGTCAGCCTTCAAGTCGTACATATGTGTTTTTTTCTAATACACATTCAGTAAATAAATAAAATCTGTGTTCACTTAGGAATGTCAGTACTAATTTCTGTTTTATAACATGATTTCTGACTAATGGTTGTATTGACCTTCCTCTGAAAAGAGATGCATTCACTTACTGATGTACTTACAACCGTGAATATAAATGTGAATTAAGAAACCAAGGGTGCAGTCACTCTGCTCATCCATGCCATGCCATACTCAAGACAAAAAAAAAGACAGAAATGAACAAATCTTTTCAGTAAGTGATTTAGTTCAGTTTGTTCACCTAGACAATTTGTTCATTTTGAATGAATGGTCTGAAACAACACATCACAAGGTCACACTACTCCAATATGAACCACACTTAAGACAACATGCATGGCCTGCCTACATCGTCATAAAGTGTCTGTTTACATGAACCACAGTCTCATCAGAGCCAACACAGTAAGAACACAGAGATCATGATTACGACTTGATTTAACTTTTGGCTTATGTTAAGTCGTTTTGTGACAGCACAGCCCTGTAACACCTCCGCCATTGTTTAAAACTATTGTCAAGAGGAGCGGTGGAAGGGATTATTCGTCATGGATTCTGCATAATGTCCTTGTTGCATTTATCGGCTTGTGCACATGTATGAAGTATCGAAGCGTGCCAAAGCCAGGGAAGAGGGAAGTGTACCAAACTCAGGCACAACTACTTCCTGTGGAAGCTGAGACAGACTCTCATATCTGTACTTCAACCACCACTGAAAGTCTCGCCTGCTGAAGCACTGTGGTAAAGAGGAACCAACAGATGGTTCTTAAGGTTTCAGAGCAGGAGACTGGGACTACATTACCACCTTCCCATCATACATACTGTACACTGGCATGTACTACATGCATTACCTCTACCTAAGAGATACTGGATCCTTCCACTTCACCCATCGGGGTTAGACTCACTCCACTGTAAGGCTGGGATGATATGCTATTCTCACAATTTGATTCTGTTGTGATTTTTTGGGGTGCCAATTTGATTTGGATTGCCATTCTTCAATATTCACAATTTTTGTGATTTTTAGTTTGCTTATTCATAACCAGCCATGTGAAAAAGTTAAATGATGATGATAATGTCTACAGACTATATCAGGAGCCATATATTCCCATAAAATGCACATCACATGAGTCAGAGAGAAAAATTTCACCCTCTTCTGGAAAAGTGGTAACTTAATTCCAATCCAGTTTATAAGCAAAGACTGAAATGAAGAGTTTGAATTTAGATGAGAAAAAAAAAAAACTTTTTTTTTTTTTTTTTGACAAAGAGTCCCAATTTTGATGTCAAACAAAAAAATCCTGATATATCGTATTTAGATTTTTCCTCCCACCCCTACCCTATCGAGATTCTAATCTACATAACAACCTGTTTACAATGCATCATCCCTCACATACCTCATCAGTAAGCTGAAGTTTCCAGTAGTGGCTCTTTACACTGGTTGCCAAGAAACAGAGAGGGGATAAGGAAGAAGCAGCAGGATAAGAAGAAGAAGTTACTAGTTATTCTTAGCTTGATTAAGCTAGTTTAGTGTGGCATGATTGCTCCAGTGAGGATCCCACCTTCGTTCTCTTGGCTGTTCTGTTTGTTCAACCTAACCATTACCTCTGACTGCCACCTTCTGTAGACTTCGGCTTTTATCTGAAAAAACATAGGCTTGAGAGACAGCTCCGACAGCAGCCAGGGTGCTACATTATTACACCCTCCCTCCAGTTTGCACATTGTCCTGTTTCATTTTCTCTCCATGTTTGATGCCCCTCCTTTCTGGATGAATGTGGTGCTTGCCTCACCTGTGTGTAAATGTAAATAGCTGAAGCTCTTTGGGATGTTTCTGTCAGCTTTTATAGCTCCTGATCTTTGTCTGATCATTTTTTCTTCTTTTTTTCATGAATGGTATCTGCTGCTACTCAGTCCTGGTCCAATACTTGTATTTAAAAAGATAATTGGGCTGCACATTTTGTTAGCAAAACCATCATAGGTAAAAAAAAAAAAACGAACTAACATTGAGCTTAATCGCATTAATTGTAAAAACAAAGTCCTACTCAGATTAGAGGAGCTGAACTCAAAGAAAGGAGTATTGTGCTTTTTTTTTTAATACTGTACCTGTAATACCTCCATAGTAGCTTAACATAATTTGCAGTTCTGAATAATCTTTATTTTTTTCTCACTGTAGTTTTCAGAAGGCCCTTATTTCAGTCACGAAACACTTTGTTTTAGCTGCTGCGTCCTCAAGACTACACGTTCCTGTCCTCCTAAAGCCGGTCGGGGGGCAGAGCTATGCTTAATACTTAGTGTTTGAGGCCCACCCCTCTAACATGTCATAAACTAGTCGGGAGAACCTTATGTGACAACCTCATTATTTTAGCAAGTCTCGTGAGGATCTTGTGAATGCATTCTGTTGCATCCCTTTAGCTGTTGCAGTAAATTAGCAGCAATAAATGCAAGTATACTACTCTTGCCTCACAAAATAACTGTACTGCAGGTGGCTGTTGGCCTTTTTCATTCATCAGGTTTGAAATCTTTCCACACTGCTGACATTTGAGATAGAGTTGCTAATGCCAAGTTTCTCATAAATTTGGGGGTTGCATGAATTGGGCTCGGTTTACAACAGCTGACGTGAAAGATAGGGATGAGATGATTAGCTCAGATTGATAATTTTTGATCAGGGAAAAAAAAACTGAGCAGCTTTGATGAGACAGTTGCGATAAGGATTTTGAAATCCTAAAGCCATGATTTTAGCCCTGGGCCTGTTTGCCTGCCCAGTCATTCGTGAGGAAAACAGACTATATTGATTAGTGGTATGTGTGAACCAGGTTAATGTCTGAAAAAGAGCAGTAAATTTGATGGACATATACCCAACCATTACAGGTGATAACAACAGGATTACTTCACCTGCTCAGCTGTTTGAAGGTGGACATTGTGATACGCGTTAGTGTTAAAAAAAAAAATTGAAAACACTGGATATTTCTGGATAAACCAAATCCTGTGGAAAGTGTGACAATGTGGAGCCATGTGGCAAATTTAGATTTACAGGACACAACGTTTCTCATTTATAATAGATGAGGGATGCAATCGAAATCTCAAACTGGTGAAGTTTGCTGCTGTCAGTTTTGCTCAGCTCTTTGCTCTTAAATATCTACGTCCTTTCAAGGTGTGTGTGTTTAGAAATGATGGAGTTCATCAAACAGCTGCTTGTAGAGTTATTCATCAAGTTACTGGGGCATTGCTGTGGTGCCTGTTCCACAAAAACAGCTTTTATATTGCTTATTTTATTTTTGAAATGGTCACATTAGTTAACTGCCCAATTAGTCATGCATTTGCCTAATGTCACAGCCAATGGGCTGTTCCATACGATAAGACTAGCGGCCCAATTTGTGTGATGATTGAATGTGCATATAGGCCCTTATTCTTAAATCCATATGTAACCTTTATCTATTTTCTAATCTGTCTGTTTGTCCATGAAGACTGATATTTTCCTGTCTGCTTTTTCTGGGGTTACTTTAGTTTTCCCTCTCGTTCGGGATGTCTATTGTGGAGTTTTACTCTAATCTAAGGGCCTGAGGACTGAGGGTATTGTGCTGTTCAGTCTGCAAAGCCTGCTGAGGCAAACTATGATTTGTGTTGGGGCTTACAAAGGGAACTCACTTGATTGACTCTGGGTAAACACACCTTGAAGAGAAACTGAATAAATACATCAGAATAGGTTTTTGCGGTGCCATAATTCAGATACTATTTGGCAGGCTTTTGCCTCTCCAAGTGTGTATCACCCTCCGTGGATTTATTTTAGGGATTTCAGAAAAATACAAAACACAGAGATATTAAAATACTCACCAAAACCACCCAGTTTCACATTCTACAGGCAGTAGCTTGACTGGAGATGCTCTCAGATGGAAGTAAGTTTGCCTTGGAGGCTTTGGCTCTCTCTCATGCTATGATACCAAACAGCTCTGCATGGCTGACCGCTTTTGATACTCAGTGACTCTGTTGCTGTTAAAAAAGACAAGCAAAACATGCAATGTGTTTTTTCTTTATTTTTTGACAAAAGCCTCACTTCGTTGAATATTCTTATCGTTCTTTTTATTTCGGTTTTTCAAAATCACCCGCAGTCCTCATCTCATCCCTGGGTCAGAACACTCTGTGAAATTAAGAGGGCCTTAAAACTCACACATGCAAAAAAATCACCCTCTCCACTTGTTGTTCACATGCCCTTCTGAGCCTCTTGGCCCCTACTGTGCTCCATATTAAGTCAGTGAGAGATTTTCTGATAAACAGCCACGGTTCAAGTCACAGATGTAAAACTAATCTAGTTTTTTTATGACTTAAAAGTTGATAACTGCACTTTTTATGTCCTGCCTCCAACAGGGCCCTAAATTTTTAGATCTTGGGATAAAAATCTTTGATGGAAACCAGCTTCGGATCAGCTTTGTTTAGTCGTGAGTTTCAAACTTTCAGAACTTTTCCTGAGGACAGCAGTTGTCATTGACAATGAGCAGAGTTGTTTCAGCCCTGCAGTTGAGGGTGAGTGCCAAACAAGATAATAAATGAGTAGCATCTCAAGTGTAAATGATGAATGATCCGCCCTTACTCTGGTGCTTAATTAGATCCAGTGAACCAATAGCATTGATTAGTGAAACCTCTGACCTCTGACCTCAGCGTGGGCTGCAGGTTAAATAATTCTTTAAGCTGAATTCACTGAAACTCCATTTGTTCTCATAGAAAGGGAAATGTAATGATAGATATTCTTCTAGAACATTCAGATGCTATCACAGTGTTAAAGCATTGGTTTAAAGACCATATTTATCTCTTTGACAGCCATCACATCTGTAGCTTAAGAGATCAGAATCCTGAGGAAGCTGTGCTAAAAGGGGCCGTTCTGAGGATAAAAACTCTGTCTCCTTGTGTTCCTTTCACTCAGCGCTCACATGTGCTGGTATAAAGGACAGGGAATGATGCCTATTATGACAGGAGGAATATGTTCACCCACTCTGTCACTAGTAATCAGTGCAGAGATGAGGGCCCTAATCAGAGAGCTGCTTGACAGCAGAGAAGCCTCTTCTCTAATGATTCAAACTGCTCCTGATGCTCAGATGAGTAGATAGACTTGGCATTTCAGAGAAGTTTACCTCACCGAGCAGGAGTGAGTGCTATAGACTCTGAGTGTTTTAAAGTTTTATTTCTTACAATTTGCTGCAGAGATTGGCCACAGGGAAAGTTAAATAGCTTTAAAAGAAAGGGAAAGTTGCTTTGACTGAGCTACGTAGAACGTGATTCATTGGATACATTTCTTGTTGAATGAGGTTGATAGAAAGTGAAACTTAAATCATGCTGGCACCATAATCCAAACTCCCAGCAACATACTGCATCGAGGAACAGAAGTGATTGTCCCAGGCTAAGCTGTCTTCACTTAGACTTTTCTGCAGACTAATCACACTTCAACACCGAACTACTCTGGAAACATTTTTAAATCAGTTATCTTCAAAAATCAATCAGCTACCTGTGAGGAAACATTTTGTGTGAAAATTTTATTGTTATCTAAGGATTTCACTTTGTGTTGATTTTAGCGCCCCCTGTGGACAATGTGATACCTCTCAGTGTGCTGATATCAATCTGTAGAAGTGTATGAATTTTTTTTCTGACAAAATTTTAAAATCTCATCCTGCTTTTTTTTACAGTCCGTCCCTGTCACTTAATCTGGAATATTGTTAAGAATGTGAAATAATGATCTGGTTTGAACTCAACAGCTTGAACGATTAGCTTTTAAAACCACAATTATCTCCGATTTCAATGGTAAATTGAACCAATCCATAACCATTTTATTGACTTGTTTTTGCTGCTCTAAAAAGTTGTAAAGTCTGTGTTGCTATTGTAAAACAACTCAAATGTGTGTCCTTGATTTGGGATTTAATAATTCTGTCTACTAAGATTCATTATTCAAACAAATTCTTCACACCACTTTGGTTTAAAATGCAGACAGAGAGGCAGGACACAACATCAGTGTGCTTCTGCTGTGAAATACAGAGTTGACTTTCAGATTGTGAAAGATAAAACTGTTTCAAATGAAGACACATGCGGGAAAATGTGAAGATTTCAATAAAGCTCAAAACAAATAGAAAAAGACCTCACAGCTGTATTACTGTTGCCTGCTGACAATAATCTGATGAGCTGCACCTGTATGCTTGGCTCATAGGTTGTCACTGAAACTTTGAGTGATTTGAGGATATTCAATTTTTATTTATTTATTTATTTATTTTTAACAAAGTGTGTATAATGTCTGATCATCAACTTTGCCTTTGGGAAGTTTTTATTTAAAAAAATGTACCATGTAAATGTGCAGTGGAGTCGTTTTTATCAAACGTGGTCATGTAGCTTTTCCCTCCTTTTTTATTTCCTCTTACAGGTGTTACTGTCACCTCAGCCATAGTTTTGGCCAGCACTTGCTTTAACGGTGATAATGTTTTGTGCTAGCAATAACAATATTAACAGATGTGAATTGTTGATCATGTTCCCAGTTATTTTGAAATTTAGGTATGATTCCATTTTCTAATCAGCATTATTACTATAAAGCATAACTGGCAAAATGTCATCTAATTTAAAGCCAAGGGGCCAGTTGTTCAAAGAATTTAATCCAGATCAAAATGATCCGGACTTGGAAATCCCATTTCTTGCTATCCAGGATCAGGTAATCTGTCTCAGTTTTATGCCGGTTTTTCAAAGCAACATTGGATTGGATTACTCTGATCCAGATACACAGTTTTTGAGATTACCAAATCCGGAGTACCAGTGGTCTAAATGGGACAATGTATCACAATGTGGGCTACCAGTTCTGTAAAGAACAACAGGTAGAAGAGCCAACATGGGGTCATTGGAGGTGTTTTTTTTTTTTTTTTTTTTTTTTCAAACAAACAAAACAACATAAACATCCACTGCTATTTTTAATTTCTGTTATGATCCATCATCCAAGCCACAACAAATGAATAATAAATATACAAAAAAAGGGGATATTTTGAAAATGTCTGAAATGTTAAAAAATAGGCTAAATGTCCAACAGTTGGTAAAATAGAAAAATAAATAAATAAAAGAAAAAGTTCAGGGTTCTTTCTCAGCAAGTTGAAGATTTGAACCAGATTAACGCTAGGATTGGATTAAGAGATCTAATCCGATTTCTAAATCCTTCTTTCCCCTTTGAGCAACCCATTTTCAGGATTTAATTCAATCCGATGACCAAAACCCTATTGGATTACCTTTGAAAAACTGGCCCGAGGTGATCAGTTCATCTCTCTTTGTGTGAAATGTTAACACATTTAACCACCACAGCACATAGAAATGGGATAAATTCAATAACTGATGACAGTGAAGGAAAGTCAAAGTCTAGACCAGATTCATCATCTTCTAAGGACAATGAATGCCTGTGCAAAACTATATGGAAATGCATCCAACAATGACACTGAGCTACAGCCAATCAACCAACCAACCAAAACAACTGACATATGAACAATAGATATTTTTGGATTATTCTTTGGTGTTACCCTTTTTAAAAATGAAGAACAATTTTCCTGATGTTTCTGTGTTATTAGTGTCAAGATCATAGAACATCAAGCCACTAATTCACCATCGGTCTTTAGAATTTGATTTTGCCACTTTGGTTCTTTCAGGTCCGTCAATAAATGTCCAATTTACAAGGCTGAGACAGTTGATTATGGTGTCTACTCAAATTATCCAGACTTTAGCAACATCTGCTTTATTGAGATATTTTTAAGGCTTTAAAAGTGTGACAGCAGGAACCACCACATAAACAATTGTTCAAATATCAAAGGAACAAACAGGGAATGTTGCATAATCTGGACATTTTTTATTTATTTATTTATTTATTTATTTATTTATTTTTGCATTAAAAATGGTTAAAAAGTCTTTAACAATCTGAAGTGTAAAATGTTTGAACAACTTAATGTTTTCTTTGTGTGTGTGTGTGTGTGCGTGCGTGTGTGTGTGTGTGTGTTCTGCTTATGAATATGTAAGTTGTGTGTCTCTGCAGTTTCAGAATACTGATTGTTGCAGATGAGGTTACACTGATATTAGATTTTGACTTTAACATCATTAGCTCCTCAGCTAATCTGTTTAAATGATAACAAACTGACAAAGAGTCATTCTTCTTTTCGCCTGTTATAGTCTGCATGCTGCGTGGTATAGATTTAGATTATATTTATCATCATGCTAATAGAGATCCATATGTGAGGCTGAGTTTTTATAAGATTGTATGATTATCATTAGCTCAAAATCTTAAGTGCAACTGCCACCTCACCACTGTGAGCTTGATGATAATCTGTTGCTCTCCAGTCATGTGTTTCTTTTCCATAATCAATTCTAAATGACCAATAAAAATAGGCTCTATTTTCATCAATAAACCATTGAAAAAGAATGACTGGGCAGAGTTACATCACATTATGCAGAGGCACAAACTAAGCAATTTGTGTGGCGTCATGTTCCTCACTTAGTCAATGCTGCACCAACAGTAATAAAACAGCTCCATTTCTTTTATTACAGGGATAACCAGGCAAGCATGAGAGAGCTGATCCCACTACCAGGATCTTCCATTTCACTGATTACACATATGTATTCTGTAGGCCACACTCTGACCCTGAAGCACTCCCCCATACCTCTGCCTCTTCCAGCTAATCGATGAGGGACGTTTCTGCAGTTGTTTAACCTGCCTGCTTCTCCCTCCTGACTGTGCAGCAGGTGACACATCACATTAATAAATAAATAAGCAGGATGGGGGGGAGTGGAGCCCTCATCACAGCACCAATGATGGGACAATTATCTCATGGCAAACAACACCCGCCATCACCTGCCACAATCGAAGAAATCAATAGGGCTGGGAGGGGAGGTGGTGGAGGGAGGGGTTTGAGTGCTGGACATATGGAGGAAGACAGAGGTGAAGCAGGAGAAGACAGAGAGGAAGACAGCAACAGGGGAACATTCAGAAACATGTAGAGCAATTTTTGATTTCACAGATATATTAACTACAAAAATCCGAGCAAAAGAGTAAAAAAAGAAATAAAGCCTGGAAAGACAAGAAAGAAAGCCTGATGCACATCGCCTTACTAGCACAAGCAGACGGACGTCTTCCAGCGTACTACTGCAGACTATAAAGAGTGTTGGATAAAACAAAGGGAATATAAAAAAATGAACACCATATTTGATTAATCATAAAAAGCAGTGACAAACAACCGTTATCTGCAACCTTTTTCTTTCCTTTTTTGCTTGTTGATGAGTCCATGACAACCAGAAAACATGGAAACACACCAAACTATCCACTGCAGAGATAGTTGTTGCTTTTTTCAGCCAAAGCTACTTCAGATGCTTCATAGTGCATCATGGTCGACTGGGGGTAAAGGTCCTTACTCCTGGTGCAGAGCTTGCTCAAAAGTAGGGGGGGGCAACCAGTCAGAGACCAAGAGCCACAAAAACTACCGTGGTACTACAGAGAGCCACATCATGCACAGGGTCTTACACATACACAAAATGACATAAAATGAAAATAAATACATGTCCAACTTTCAAAGCAAGATTTATTGTGTTTCTAAGTGTCTTTAAATTTGTACTAGAGAAGAGAAACTGAAACTTAAGTATCAATCTGTACACCCACACATTGATCAACACTGATCCCAACGTTGGCATCAGTATTTCAACATTTTAGATTGATCAGCACATCACTGCTCTTAACTATATATATATATATATATATATATATATATATATATATATATATATATATATATATATATATATATATATATATATTTTTTTTTTTTTTTTCTTATCAATGGGCTGAAGAGCCACACGCTGAAAGTCAAAGAGCCACATGCAGCTCCTGAGCAGCAGGTTGGCCACCCCTGCTCTAAAGTGTAGAGCAGGTGTAGAAGTGTAGAAAAAGTAGAGCAACATCCTGTCCTGCAATCCAGGCACCAGCAGCATAGCAGGTTAGCAAATCAATTTCGATCAAAATGTTTGGTGTCTTGTACTTGAACCAATGTATTTCAGTGAACTAATGCATTATGTTATGCTTAATGGTTGTGGCAGCCCTTTAGAGTCAGAGAAACAAGACCCGTGAAATAAGACCCCTTAGATTTGCTTTGGGGTTCTGGTCACTGCCAAAGTTCCATTTTTCACAACCAGTTTATGATATCCCTGAGTCCTAACTATTTTACTTTCACATCCACTGATGTGTACACTGGTCCTTTATAGAAAACCAGCTTGGCACTGTATGTTTTTCTAACTGCTATAGTCCTACAGCCATGATGAGTCATGCTGTGTTTTGGTTTAATTTCATCAACTTTCATCTTTCTGTCTCTGGTAATTTCCATAGCTGTTAAGCAGACACATCTCAGTGGTTTGGGCTTTTGCAAACAGTGTACCCTACTTTAGAGGCCATTTAAGACAGAAAACCTGCTACACTGTTAAAAAATACCACTCTGTCCTGACAACAAAATAAATCATGCTGTATCCCTCTGAGCAGTTTTGTTGCTTGGTTGATTTTTTCTGAAATATCTTTATGATAAATATTTGTTATTTTGAGTGACTTTTGCTTCTTGCCGGAGCAGTGCCTTAACAAATTCCCTTTCAGCTTCATGGGCGGTGCCATTTAAGAAAGTATTTTTACACACCTGTGTCCATGAAGAGAACATCATCTTTTTTTAACATGTTCAACATCTTACATTACAGATAGCAATAGCATTCAAGTGTACCACGTGAAGAGTATAAATATCCTCTGCTTTATTTTGAAAAGACCTTCAGACTGCTTCTTTTTACTTGTAGCATTATTCAGCTGACCTACACCCACACTGCAGCAGCGCTTTATTAGCTTTCTGTTTTTCTGTCTTCTTGGAAATACAGCCCTTATTTTCACACAGCAAGTGAAACTGCAGGATAACGCCCACTGTGGTTGCTATGTGACACAACAATGAAGCCTCCATGCCCATGCAGACTGCAGAACTGAGCACTGGACAACAGAAAGAAGATTTACAAAGAGCAGAAGTGTGAAAGTCAAAATGGATCAGACAGGAGTAAAAAAGGGGGAAAAAAGGAAGGATGAAAGATTGAGGTACAGAGATAAAGGCAAGCAATGTTGGAGGTTCACTAACAAAGTAGAAAAGAGAATATCTTCTTAAGGCCGGGTGAGCCACAAACCATAATCTTCTCTGTAGGTATCCAGCGCCTATAGCCACCGACAGGCGTTAAATCCTGTTTTGATGAAGGTGGAGGGGCAGTTTAACAGGTTTTAGTTTGTTAGAAACTGCTTCCAGTGAGTCACAGCACTCTGCATCGGGTGAGTGGCTGAATTTTTGTCTTTTATTTCACAGCATGGGAACTTTGTTTTGATGAGGGGAAAGCACTAAGTTGGTTGCACTGTTCTCTTTCTCTGTTGCTTGAAATGTATATTTCTGAAAAGCCACAATGCGGTATGTCCTGCCTCAGATGGAAGTTCGAAGAGGAATTAATGCAAAAAAATATGGAGCAAAATGAAGTGGATATTTTAGTACAGCCAACACTAAGTCCATGATTGTCAACATCATCCACTTAACAACATATTTATTGTTGTTTTGTTTTTGTTTGTTTTTTTTTTCAAAATTGATACGCATAATAAAAAATAAGAAACATACAGAAATACAAGGTAAACAATTGCCACATGAACTCTTCCCCTCGAAAACATATTACTATTAGAACATACAGCAAAAGAATAAGAAAGAAAAAAACCTTACTAAATGAACATTGAGAGGAACAGAGAGAAAAGAATAATATAATATAAGTAATGAAAATAAAAATAACAAAGGACTACAACGTAATAACAATGACTATTTGTGAACTAGAGAACTGGAAGCAGAGGACAGCTCCTTTCTTTCCTCTCTGCAGGACTGAGAGACACAAACATTAGTCCCCAAGGCCATTAGGCTTCGTAACTGTCTAGCCAAAAGGAGATGAGCCGCTAGACATCTGAATTTTATTTAATTTTTTAAAATTTATTTATGTATTTATTTGTCTTTTTATTTTTTGCTTAATGTGAATTGATATGTTTTATTTATGAATTTAGTTTTCATCTTATTCTGATTTAATTTTCAGGATTTCTTTCTGTCTGTCTTTCTTTCTTTCTTTCTTTCTTTCTTTCTTTCTTTCTTTCTATATGTATGTACATAAATATATATGTACAAATATAAATGTACAAATATATATATATATATATATATATATATATATATATATATATATATATATATATATATATATATATATATATATATATATATATATATATATATATATATATATATACTTCATATACCGGACACCTGCCTTTTCCTTTCCAGGATTTCATTATTTTCTTTTCTTGTCTTTTCTTATATTATTATATTATATTATATTATATTATATTATATTATATTATATTATATTATATTATATTATATTATATTGGTTTATTTTGTCATTTTATATTATATTATATTAAATTATAATCTTCCTTTGGTAATTTAGTTGGATTTTCCTCCGTTTATTTCCTGCAGACCTGGACCACTTTTTATCCCACTTCAAACTAAATCAAAACTATGGAAAAGTGCAAAAAATAAATAAATGAATAAATCAATCAATAAATAAAACAAAAAAGTACAAAAATAAAATAAAAAAGGTGAGCTGTCTAATGGTAAGTAAAGTGTTGACATATTTTGAAATACCTGGGAAATATGACTTCTTACGAGCACCTCAAACAGCTTTTTAATGAACTACACCTTCAAGGACCAAAAGCTGCCCCCTGCTGGTCATCAGAAAACCCAGGTTTTTCATCAATTTATCTGACAGTTGAGGCTCTGTCAGCTACATTTAGTCTCTAGAATGAATATAAGTAGTGGACATCTTCTTAATCAAAACGGACACAGATTGAAAAACTGACAATGGCAGAATACTAATACTCGACACCTCTTACATGGAGGTTAAACTTCTCCGACCTCATAGTTGTCAGTTTGCCTTTATTGTTAATTTGATATTGATAAAAGCTTAAATTAGAGCTGCAGACGCTGCACTTGAGTTTGTCTTCTCAAAGTCAGGCTGATGAGCTGTGAGGACTTGTCATTGTAATGAGCGAGCCTCATTATGAACCAAATCACCCTGTTCTCTTAGGAATTCAGCATGAAGAGCACTCTTTTAGGTAATTAATCCAGCACAGTGGTTTATAAATGCTGTTACTGCTATCAGTACATGCACATTACTAAAACGGCCTTCATTTACTCATTACCTCAGTGAGGGGTCAAGATTACGCTCAGTGAGACTGATGCAGCATTTAACCACTTGATGACTCTTTTTAAATCATGTGTAATAAATCAGGCAGCCTAAAATGGGCTGAGAATGGACATAAATGCATGAAAAGACAGACTGCATAAAGTTTTTTATGAGCAAGGAGACACCCTTGACAAAATCAGACAAACTGAGCATCAGTCATTGTTTAAAAAAACATATGTACTCTGAGAAGAATGCACACTATTTGAGTGTCTTGTAGGAGAGCTGTCACTTTCCAAACATCCATTTAAACTCCTCCCATGCGGCACCAATTCAGGGTATCATTCAAGCTGTCGTGTTTTGTTTACTCCACCATGCTTGCCAGTTCAAATGACAAACAAGTGATATGTTGAAAAAAAAAAAAAAAAAACTCAGTTCTGGGAAAGCTGTCATCCAGGCAGCTGATGTGAAAGTAAAGCAGAACAGTGAGGATTGTTACATGTTACAATAAAAGATGCATTCACCCACAAAATCAATGTTTCATGTGTCAGAACCCCGACTCCAGTTCACATTTAATTATTAACCGAACATCACTGCTGACAGCCAACTCTCTGTCAGATGTTAAGAGGAGCAGATTGACACACAAGAATTTTTAAGTCATGGCTTGTCATTCATATAGTCTGATGCTAAATGTGTGCGAGTTGCTGTAAGAATGGACGAACACCACAGTGTGTTTAGATGAGGTTGATGACTGTGCTTGATGTGGTGGTGTCTTCACACCTGCGCTGCCATCTGTGCCTCGGCACCCCCTGTGACTGCTGTGCCTCCTGGCACACAACAAGTGTCGCACAAAAAACCTTAATGAACGTATTTCACTCTCCTGTCCTCTGGAAGGAAGAGGCAAAGACTTCGTGTTTTGTCTTCTCTGGGTTAATCCCTTTAAATTACGCTGAAGTTGGAAAACAGTTTGACATTCTCAGGTTAGAAACTTATTTCCTTTGTTTACGTAAGTATGATGAGAAGCTGCATGTTGCCGTTAGAATAGAATACTGTGCTCTCATTTCTCTCTGTTATGAGATATGAAGTCAAAATACTGCCTCAGTGTGCGCTGACCAAGAGGCAAAATCCGGTTTAGAAAAAATGAAACCTTTGTGGAGTGCTAAAAGTTACTGTCCACCAAGAATCCCCTTGAGGCTGGCTGCAGAAAGATCATCAACCATGTCAACACCAAGCCAAAAAAAACAGACTTTTGGAGCTTTAAAAAGCACATTTACTGCCTGGTTCAGAAAACATCTTGGGTCTGAAATGTTGTTTTCACTATCAGTACACACTGTACAGTGAGTGATTTTGAGTTTAACTCAGCAGTTTAGAAGTTATTAGGATCATTTGATTGTCCAATCAGAGACACAGCTCAGGTCACATGACTGACGGGTGCCCTGTAGCTGTTGGAAAGGAAACTCAAAGCTGGTGTCATATCCAATGTGGCTGCGTCTATGAATTGGCTTCATTTCACGGTATCTGGAACAGACAGGTGATGTCGTGGAGGCTACGTCCATGTTTTATACAGTCTATGAGTAATGCATAAGACTGAGGAGCCGGGAACTACCTCGCTTGGCTGCAGGGGCCAGAGGTCAGAGGTTAACTTACACTCACACTAAAGCTCACTCAATATGTTCTCTTACCTTGTTATGGTCAATAAAAACAAACAAACTTCCAGCCTGTCAGTGAGTGCTGATTAAATGAGAGGTAGTGTCAAACTTTGTTTCTTCCATTGTCTGAAAATGTAAGCTTGGAAGTCTCGATTACATTTGCTGGTACTGGTGGGTGTATTTTTTTTGAAAGTAGCTTGGCTAGTACTTTATGCCTGTTTCAAGTCGTCATGCTAAGACTTGCAAATCAGATTACTTTCTTATCCACAAAAATAGAAAATTTGGAGCCAGAAAACACACAAAAAAACAACAGCACACACATACATATGGAAAAAAACACTCTTTCACTCTGATGTATCTGAGAAATACATAGTTAAACAGAGACCCAAAAAAGTTGGCACAACAGCATCAAAGAGGAATAAAAAAAAAAAGAGTGACGGGTAGTACACCAGGAGATTCAGTTAAGAACAGAAATAATAAAAGGAAATGATTCTGCTTGTGTGGTTCGTTTAAGGTTTTTTTTTCTTTTTTTTCGTATAGAAACGGTAAAAAACCACCTCAGGCTACAGAAAAGGAGACATAATTAATCTGACAAACGTAGCTGCTGTATACATGTACACACACACACACACACACAAGCACAAACACACACATGCACGCACTCACGACTGCACACAAACATGATGACAAAGCAAGCAGCTCCAACAGAGCCACCTTTACTCTGTCTTTACTTACTGCAGCGTTCCCATCAGTGCAGCACGGTGTCCTCCATGTGTGCTATAAGCAACATGGAGGGACATAGCCGGAGTATTCAGGGCACTGCTCGCATCTATAGCAAAGAGAGCCACCAGAGCTGGCTGCCCCTAAGGGGCACTATGCACCTCCTAAGTGGATCACTCTGCGTTGTCACAACATTTCCATAAAGCTCGTGGGACTGGGGCTGAATACTCCTTTCACCACCAGCAGACCTAAATGAGCTTTGTCAGGCTCACTAATGCATGCTGGTGGCCCTGCAACTTTTCTAGAGCGTATGCGCATGTCTACACGTGTGCTTTTATGTGTGTACTCAGTGTGTAAAGGGGACAAAAAAAAGGCTTCAAAAAATTCACCTTGATCCACAGCACTAACATACATGGCTTATATCATTACCACCCAGTCTCCACCCTGCTGTTTGTTTGCAGTGCTGTTCACAGCAGGATCCTAGCCGGTCAAGGGCAGAGTTGGACGCTAACTCAGCAGGTCAGCGGCTCTAATTGCTGCCGGTCAATGGTTAAATGTTCCCCCCCTGTTACCCTCTCACGCTGAGCAGGGATATCATAATGATGAGGGTGAAAGGCAGAGAGGGATAAGATGATGGAGTCAGGGAGGGTGGAGGAAGAGATGAGGCTCCTGTGAGGTTACAGAGAGGGGGAGTAAGAGGGGGGTTAATCACAGATGTAGTGAGCGCTTGAACATCATGTTCGAGCGAAAAACAAGGTCGTGATGAGTTAATCATGAGAAGGTTGAAGATGAATTGCCAAGTGAAGAGGTGGGAAGTAACAAGTACAAGTTCATCATTTGGATGCTCGAGTAGAGTCTTCAGGTGTCTCTTTTTACCTGAGTGTTTCTCTATTTGACACATTCTTTTTCTGTGTGTGTTATCTCTATAGATTCAAACACAAATATTTAAACATTGCTCCTCTTCTATCTTTGAACAGGTTCTTAACTGAAACAGATTTTGAAGAAAAAAACAACAAAAGTCATTTACCTTCTGTGCCGTTGTGTGTCTCAACATTATGATCCATACGGCCAAATGCATCAGTCGAAAAAAGCATTAAAGAAACAACTTTATGCTCAAAGTTTTAAGCATATTGAATAAGAGACATAATGTTCTGGACCCTTTAAAAACACCAGCTGGACAACAGAGAGAAAAATTCCCTTTGAAAGGAGGTGTTAAGCTTTTAAGAGGACTTTGGCCATCAGAGAGTATTTACCAAAAGCTCCAGAGGAACAAGATTCAAAACACATCTGCACAGTGAGCTAATTTTTTGTCGATTTCTAGATTTATGTCTTACATAATGTTGGAATGATTAAGGCTTAACCGTCTCTGCAACATAAGGTAAAGGTTTAGTCAGCTTTGTATAGACAGCTGTGAGAATTATCCTTGAGACTCCATTTTTTTCCCCTTCAGAGGTATGTTTTGTGCAAATTTGCTTTAACTTAATAACAGGAAAAGCTAAAACAGAGGAAAAATGTCAGTTAGCAGTAAGGATGTACTGTAGCAACTACTTTAGTCTTTGAAAGCAAAACTTGAATTCTGATTCACTGTCAGTGTGAAGGTAAGAAAATACTTAGTATAAAGCCAGAACAAGTACAATAGGGTCAAGACATCTGAACTCAGAATCACAGTGTTTTCAGGTCAACAATGTCAAAGCTATTTGCAGAGTGAGTTGAAAATTAGCATTGTTAGCATCTTTGCTGGTTAATGTCCTCAGGCCTGTGCTGGTTATGCATCAATCTGGCTACAAGGTTGTATGCCAGTTGAATTAAACACAGTATTCATACAACTTTATCTCAGTTTCTGAGAAAAGAAAAAGAAAAACACACTGCAAAGCAATACGAGAAGCCATCTGTCATTTGTACTTGTTTACGTCTGGTTAGCAGAGCATTACAGCACTGAGGCAGTAGCCAACTGGAGCTTCAGCTTTAGTGGCTGTTTGATTGTGATGAAAACATTTACTTGACTCAAAGAACATATCCCCAGGGAGTAAATGAGGATGGGGGTGTCAACTGATAATGTGGAGGGAGAAGTGAGAATCAAGGCCAGAATAACTACGGCGAGCTGAGAGGGACACAGGACTGGAGGTTGGTGGCAGATCTGAACCAAAGGCTCTGCTTCCCTGCACTATGAGCCTCAGTTCAGTCCACATCACTTCACACAGTCTACATCATTGAACTCATTGTGCCTTGGAGGATGCAATAGAGGAGGCCTACGAATGCAGGAGCCTCAGGTACGCCCAGCTGGTAGTTGATGCTGAGCAGCGCAGCTGCAAAGCTGAAGTTTGCCTAGTGGAAGTCAGCTACAGAGACTTTGTGAACAGGTCAATTACCAGACCAGTACCATGCAATCAAAGGTACAGCTGAGCAGTCTATGAAGTCATTGTGGGTAAAGAGGAGAGACACTTCCTGGGCCTGAAATAACCTCCAGGACAGAATACATAGCAGGGAGGTGAGCCCTCACCTCCAAAACCCCAGACCCCACCCCTCACCCACTACCCTGATCAAGATAGTGATACCCCTCACTTACATGTAAGGTAAATGATCAAACCAAGAACTGGTCTCACCCATGGACTGTAAAAAAAAAAATGGACGTCTGCTCGCTCGGCTCGAAGTGAGGTCTCCACAAAAAGTATAGGTAAAAAAAATCTGTCTCTCCAGTCATTCCAGATGGGCTGTCGTAAGACTTTTAAAAATTAATACTCCTCATAGAAATGTTTCTCACGTCTGATTGTTGTGGTGATTTAAAGATATCATTTGGCTGTCTTGTATCCAAGTCCTCTTTTTTAATTTTCATTAGCTATATGAGGTTAAAAACGAGGTTTTATGTAACGTTTAACGATGATTGACAGCTGCCGTACTCGTGTATTATTTTCAGGGATTGTAAAATATGTCGGGAGGTAGAGTCAAGAAGTCATTAGACTCTCTAAAGAAAAAAAATATATATATTATTTTTGTCACCCAGCTCTTCTCAGATTCTCCCACAATCCCTCATTGTCTCTACTGCGCAGACTCTGGCTGCCCTACTGCTTCAATGGCTTTGCCTGTGACGGGGGTATTTTGGCTTCAAAACCGTGCAATGATAAATAGCGGAGCCACACTGTCCACTCTATATACAGTCTATGGTCTCACCTAGTCCTAAACATAATTGATAATAAGCTTCCCTGGCAATTTGAGTCCTTACTGAATCAACTATCAATCATTTATGAGAATACAGTGGAAAGACAAGACATAAGACTTATACACTTTTAACAAAGCAGCTTTGCTTTCTTTTCTTGTAGGTAAAAGTTAGGGGCTTTAATCAACACAGCTGTTAGACAGGAACCCCCTTCAACAAAATACATCTCTAAGAATAGTTAAAGTGATAACATCCTACAAGCACTTTGACCAGAATCTAACCTTAAAGTCCTCATAATGGATCCTTGAGGTGTCATGTGAGGCTTGTAGGTGTACCTGCCTTTTATCATGGACTTTTTCATGGAATCTCTGACTCAGTAGCTGTACTGACGAGCTTAAATAATGTTGATTTTCAGGTTGTAAAGCGACAAGCCAACCCTGGTTATGATCCCTGTTCACGAAGAAGAGTGGGAGATGACATTCAGCAAAGGGCTCTGGGTGGGTGTCGAACCAGAAGCAGCTGTATTGAGGAACTCTCTGTTCACAGGGCATCGTGAACCAAACCATTGCCCCAGAGACCTTTTCTGTATAGTGTGAGTACATCTCAAAGCCCTCACATTTTCTCTTAAATACAGAAAAGCAGATAGATCAGAGCTGTACATTGTCTCTTTTACCTTCAGTAAGTCTCTGCATTTAAAGGTGTGTACAGACTCTGTGTACTTTTGCAAAGCATGTTTCAAGGCTTCAACCCACATGCCACAGAATCATCTTATAACAAGCCATTACCACCTCTCCCATAGAGGCATCACTGCATTGCATTAAGTTACAAAGGGGACAAAGGTGAAAGGGTGGACCATATATAGATATATAAAGCTGTGAGCTAGCTAATAGAAGCCCATAAATAGACAAGTTGAGTTGCAGGTTGACTGAAATGTTGGGATAATCATAACTAGCTATGATGCATTCACTTTTAACCACTCAGTATTTCCTTCTCACTGGTGTTTGAGGTTTCCCGAGGTTAGCACAAATCCCTCTTATTGAGAGAATTAGTCTCCGACGGGCTTCATATTTAACCGCCTATTTTTTTTTCTTTTTTAAATCATTTTATTTTCTTTTTTTCCCCCAAAGAACTCATTATAATATGAATGTCACATAAGAAGCCAGTTTAGGATCTTTGCTGGGGTGTCAGATTTTTCAATAGAGGCTGAAGCAGCAGAGGGAGCGAAGGAGGGGAGATGCTGCTACAACAACACTGGGGATAATAAGGGATAACGTTAAAGCTTTGATGTCTGGTACCTGTACCTGAGATGGCCTATTTAAAATCTCAACATAACATATGCATGCATACAGTCATTTTGTAATGTGTAACTATACATTCAGCAATACAAAAGGTATTACTTTTAAACCTGGACTCCAAGTGTATAACCTTTTCTTCCAACCAGTTTTTCTTTGCCAAGGCTTCCACTTCTTTTTGTCACATCTCTTTCCCTTATTGACCCCCAACACACACACGCACACACGCACACACACACACACACACACACACACACACACACACACACACACACACACACACACACACACACACACACACACACACACACACACACACCTTCTCATAAATCTTTTCATTTCTACTCGATTATTTTTTGTCTCTCATCCGTCCATTTATCTTTTCCACTCTTTATATCTCTTCAAGTTTTCAGTCTCTGTTTTCTGGTATCTGACCTAAAAATCATATTTGAAATCATAATAAATCCTCATCATGCATTTAAATGCCTCAAATGTATTATGAGAGATCTTATTCAAGCAGTCCCAGTGACAGGATTATTTGTGCTGCATTCCCACACTTGGATTATACTGAGAAGGGTTAGCCCTGTAGCACAATGAGGATTTTATCTGCTTTATTAGTATCATAATTCATTGTGTGTTTTTATCCACTGTAGTAAAACACAATTAGACTCAACAATTAGTTTCCTGTGGTCATTTACAAATTGTTAAATATCCATTGCATTAAAACTATCAAGCATGATTTTGTGTCTCAGAGTGTGTCATTATTCTTTATTACTGGAGCTCTATATTACGGTTGTGGGAGATTAAAATCATATCTCGTCCTGACCTCTTCAATTAAAGAAGCTCAGCATCATGAAAATAATTACTACCAACCCAGCCAGACTTTCTTATATTGCAAGGAAATCAAAAGAACTTTGGGAATTCAATGTGAAGCCCTCCTTACCTTCCTGTAACTTCATCTCCATCAATAAATATTGCGCACTCAGTGGGCCTTTGAATTACACATAAAAGGCTTGCAAATTGCTGTCTGATTCAGCATGTGTACATGCTTCCAGTAAAACAAAAAACAAGAGAGATTTTTTTGCAGATTTTTCTTGGGAATAATAGACAGAAATGTAACTTAAAGTTAATGTGAGGATTCTCTTTTGAACTTCTGTTTGAATTTACAACCCTTGAGAACAAATGGGTAGGTCTTATTTCTTGTCTTAACTTGTTCAGACTTCAACAAGGACAATTTTAAACAAAAAAATATCCTCTTTTTTTTTGAAACATGTGAAGTGAAATCAAAGAGCTCCAGACTTACACAATAAAGAATAAAAGAATCAAAGAAAAACACACATATCTGTGTCGTGACTGGTACCTGAGGACAACCACAAGGGCGAAAATAAAAGAAGCCATCTGTCATTTGTACTTGTTTACAAAAAAAATGTAACCAGCTGACACAGAAGTGAGGACACATGGAGACTAAATACACACCAAGTAACACGTATTGAGACAAAGGTAGGGCAAAAAGGACCAAGTAAGGACAAAAGCAAGGAACACCATCACAAAGGAAGGAGAACACAAGAAGAAAAACTAGGCCAGAGAGTACACACCAAAATAAAACAGGAAACACTGGAGATCAACACCACAGGTTTACTCATAGAGAGTACAGAGACACACAACGGTATAGGCAAAATGGAGTTTAAAAAAAGATTACTAAAAATAAACCTGGACACTTTATTTAATAAACAAGGCAAAACCACCAGATAAAATATAATAAACATAAGATGTAGTTAACACAACAATCAAAGCAAAAGGTGGACTCATAAGTAATACAGACAGGAAGTAGAGGAAAGCACAAGCTAAGATCTACAAAGTGAAACAGGAAATCAGAGCCAAATATTATAAATGTATTGTAGTGCGTCTGTTCATCACTCCCCCTTATATTCAATAAAGCAGAACTGTTGTGAGATTGGCTGCGATGGCCATAAATGTGACGAAATGCCAGTACCAGAGCGCGCCACTTTCAATTGCAGAGAAAAGTTGTCGGCATAGCACTGCGGACTCGAAAAAGTCAGGGTAGTTTAAGCCCTCTGATATTCGGTACATCTCTAAAGGATAAGACCACCAGCGAGGGTACAACAAAATATCTGTGAGGACTAGTGCTGTCAGGTGATTAAAAAAATTAATCTAATTAATTACAGGATTTGTAATTAATTAATCGAATTAATCACATTTTAATCTCATATCTGCTTAAGGTCCCAAAATAAAGAATTTGAATTCAAGGACATTAAAATTACATTAAAAGACATTAAAAAACATTTAAAAATAAGGTGGGAATATATACAACACAATTTTAGGTATCCTGAGGCATAAGGAACACATGAAAAAAGTTTTATGGTTCTATCTTTACAAAATCTACACAGTCCTGCACCTAAGATAAGCTGTTTTGATTTTTTAGGACTGTTTTTGCTTTTGTCACATTTTTATTCAATGTTGACTCGATTTTCACTGCAATATGAACTTCTATACATCTATGAGGTCAGGAGAACCAGGGCTAAAGGCTAAAAACTGTGAGGAACTATGTACAACACTCTTAATTCAAGTCTTGGATCAAAGAAGAGTGAAGTATTCTCAGTTTAACAAGCTCTGAACACACAAACTGTTGCTGATTGATGCAGAGCAGCCCCAAGCTGAAAACACCAGGAAGATGGAAGGAAATTTTCAAAGAATTCTTTAGGTTTAAGTACTGGACATATATCAATCATTCAGAGGTTGTTTAATGCAGTAAAGAGTGTTGAATTATCTGTTTTTTACAGAATTGAGCTAGAGCAAACGGTTGATTTTCTGCAGATTTTCAAAAAGGACGTGTGAATAAACGCGATGTGGATGGCAGTCACAATCACTCTCGCTTCCCTCCCTCAGGTTTAAAGCATTTTGCTGACGTCACGTGTGATACATTCAGGGACCGTCGGAAATTTGAAAATCTGACGAGAACTCCTCCTTTTCCAAGTAGGACACACTATTTGTAAATGCCAGACATTTAAAAATAAGTGCGTCTTTGAACGCCCCGCGGATTTGGGATCCAGATTAATCTGCGTTAATTTTTATAATGCGTTAATTTGCGGCGTAATTAATTTATCTAATTAACGCGTTAAAATGACAGCCCTAGTGAGGACACAAAACCGCTCTGTTGCTGCTGCTGCTACTGCTGCTACTGATGATGATCAACAGTTTAAGCTGATTGACTGTCAGTGACAGACTACTTGACCGGCTCTCTGCTCTGACCTCTCTCTATCCCTTGGTTCTGTGAGTCACAGACATTGAATGAAACAAAGTTAAATTGTGGAAAGTGTTTCCTTTTTTCTTTTTGAGAAAAACTACTGATTTCTGTTTTTTTTTCTGTTATTGAAAGGAAACTACTGAACTGTTTTTGTTGTTGAAGAAAAAGCTGAACTGAGAAAAGCTCTTGAACTTTGGTTGTTTGTCTGTTTGTTTTGATAACGGAGGAAAAATCTAAGGAACTGAGAAGAAAGAACTGCTGAACTTTGTGTTTGTTCATGGACTGAAAAGAAAAACTGACAAACTTAACCCTTTTTTTCTTCTTGCTTTGGAAAAATATAAATGAAGTAAAACTGAAGAGATTGTGCAGATTGTTTGTTGCTTGAGTTGTTGGGCAATGCTTAATTTATTATTTCTCTTCCTTAATAAGTTGGGTGAAAGTGCTTTAAATTATGATTGCATGATTTTTATTTTAGTCTTTAACTGGTGCATCCTTTGTATTGTGTTGGTTCAAAAAGGTGACAACAAATTTATTGTATTTATTTATTTTTTCTCAATTATCAGGAGGTCTGCATGGTGATGCAACAATTAGCTAATCGGCTCCAGCCACCCATGACCCAGAACAGGATAAGTGGTATAAAAATGAGGAATGAATTTGTCAGGCATTATATAACAATGAGTGAGTTACATCCTGAAAGTGGCACAGTGTGTCTGGTCAATGTGACCCATCACCAAATAGATGGGACAACATTGCATGAAAGAGAAGACTTTATATTCAGAGTTCATTCCCAACACATTATTCTTTAAATTACTTTATTACTGTTAGGTAATGCAGTTGTTTGACAACAGACTGAGTTTGACCTCTTAGTCAGTGTTGGTCGATTGGAGTTAGATTGAATAAGCATCAAAATGAAAAGCTGTCCTTTCCTTTTACTTTTTTCCAGAGGTAATCAAAAGCTTCAAAATAAAACATTGAGACAAAGCGGCTGTGATGACCTAACTATTTGTGGTGAGGTCGGGGCATAAATACTCCACAAAGTGTTTCTGTGGATGTTAAATTTGAAAACAACACCTGAGTGTGTGTGATCAGTCAGCAATTTTTATTATGTTCTTTTGTGGAAATAAAATCTCCAAAATGCCATCAGGAATACACCCAAAACATTTTTTTAAATGTCATTTCTTTGTGTAATGCTAGCTCATGGGTAACATGTGTGAAGTAAAAACTTCAACATCCACTGGCAACTACTGTCACCATTATAATCCTCATTATCACCATGTATGTCTCAAACCCTTAAACCATACTCCTGAACACCACCTCCTCCACCTCCTCAAACTCTCCTTCTACAGTTCTCAGCTAATTACAGTCAACCTTGGGGAGAAAGCAACAGCAGAAGGCTGAGTGGAGGAACAAAACAGTAACAGCCAATCCTGCGTCAGTCCTGGTGCAGATCTAAATATAGAACAAAATCTGTTTAACAGAGGGATTAACATAAAGGACATCTGTTATTTCAGTCATTGCATGTTTGTATAGCATCATAGACAAGGAAAAATCTGACCAAGAGATGACTTCTACATGCTTTCTACAGCATCTTTGTGTGAGTCTGTGTGTCCTTGCTTTGGCATGATAATATGCATGTGCAGCAGGTGAGTGGATTGTACGTCTGTTGTGTTTCTTTTTGGTTAGTTTGAGCTGAAAGTCAAAGGAGATAAAAGTAACAAGATTGCAAATTTAGCTGCAATGTCATTCAAAGTGTACCACAGCGCACTACAGATGATTTATGATGCTTCATGCAGTATACATATGTAATAGAGGAAAAATTACGTGCAACAGCATACAATCATGATGGTAATTTCATATGCCCTGTGTAAGAATTGACTTACAATATACATAAATCCCTTATCAACGATGTCCTCCACACGAGCATCAACTAAAAGAGATGTATTCTCAGAGGAAGAACTACAACATATATGGAAGTCAAGGTCCTGCATTGAAAAATTGTTGCTTTTTTTTTTTCAAATGTATGGGAATATACAGTCATGTGTTCACATTAATGCATGAAGCTGCCAAAGAACAAAAGCAGCAGGAAGAAAACAAGAGCAGGCAGCTGCCGAGCCCCACTGTCCCAAAGTTTGTCCAGAACAAGGCCGCACTGAGCACAACCAAATGCATACACAAACACACACACACACACACACACACACACACACACACACACACACACACACACACACACACACACACACACACACACACACACACACACACACACACACACACACGCATCCAGTGGGTAATTTTTTCAGACAAAGGAGGCAAGCTGTGCGCCTACTACCATCCTAATGCACTCTGACACAAACTAACATTTTTGACACAATACAATCAATCACAATTCGATCACTATCTTTGTGGTTACGTTGGCGCTGCCACTTCAATCAAAGCCTCTTTGTCTGTCCCCTGCCACTCTGTCAGCTCTCAGGCACGCTACACATTATAACAATCCCAGGGATATTCAGTGTAACAACTTAAGACCATTTCAGAAATGGGTTTGGCATCTTGTTTGTGACTTTTCTATAGCTGGCATTTTAATGATACACAGTTAGTATGGCAGTGTAAGATCAGACAAGAGAAGAACAGAAAAATCAAGTTAAAGCATTTTAAGTTGTAGCTTTGGTACAGCCATGCTTTTTATCCCTTGTTGTAGAGGGATTATCAGTCTATGTCTTCATAAAGATGTGCACACATCTTGACCATAGAAGCAGCGTTTAGCTCCATTCATTCAGATGAGTTAGCGTTTTTTAAAAACTAAATTCAACCTGTTATCAGCATCAAAATATATGGTTGTTCTGTGGTCAGTTGTCAGAAACATTACTATACAACACAGGCAACGTCTATCAAGTTTTGACCGTCACAGAGAAACCAGTGATTTTGAGATTCTAAGTGGTGACTCTGAGCTGACAGTATCAGTAATTAACAGCTGAGACTCACCAGTTAACAGGGTCACACTTTACACTGCACTACACCAGTGACGTCTGCGGGTGAATAATTAAATGTGCTGTCTTTGTCAGATTTGGTGCAGTTCTCTGGACGTAGCTTTCTGGGTCTTTTATTATGAACTAGGTCTCAGACTCAGCGGTCTTTGTCCTTTTTTTTTATCTGGGAGGGATTCTGGTTTATTGACACACGTTTATGTCCTGGTCTGTCACAGTCTGAAAAGTGTCCACGGATAATGCAGTCATGAGCATCGAGTGACAGTTGTGTGTTTGAATTGCTCTCTGGGTACATGCTGGATTTCTCCACTAAAAATGTTTGACCACCTTAGGGATGGGTACCTTTCACATTTGAAATGATACGGTACCAATGCCTGGTACTTGGCAATCAGTACTGGTACTCAATTGGTACCAATTTTTGGTACTTTTTTGTGTTAATGTGGTAAAAAACAATAATTTGTTTAATAATAAAGTATATAACCTTGCAATGCTGTGTTCATGTCCAGCATGGAAAATCTTCTACTCTTCCACTCCCTCACAGTCACAAAGATGCATTTAGATACCTAAACATGGTACCTTTTAGCCGTGTTTCCACCAAGCAGTCCGGGTCGGTTCAGTACGGTTTGGGACAGTTTGGTACAGTTAAGCCTGACCCTGTTTGCGTTTCCATGGCAAACTGTGCCTTCTCGTGGTGGGGGGCGTGTAAGCCGGATGCTGAAAGCCGCAGCTGTAAACAATAGCATGACGCCGTAGCAGCTTACCCTGCTAATAAATCCAACAAAGAAGAAAAATGCGACACAGTAAACAAAGAGCACAGATGGAAGACATGCAGCATTTCATCCTCACTGTGATTGGCATGTAGCTCTTTGATACAAAGAACAATCAAGCTTTGTTTCAGAGAAGTCTGTGTGCCGCCAGGAGAAATGTAGCCGCTGTTGGGGTAAGTGAGGATTCTTTTGACCAATCAACCGTCTGCAGTGTGTTGCTCCACCTTTCGAGAGCGGATCAGTTCAGTCTGGCACCCATACGGGTCCCAAAAGTGGCCGGCTCGTCTCGGCTTTTGGGGATCTGTCCTAGGATAAGTCAGTGGAAACGCCGCAAAATGTGCGGCATACCGAGACGAACTGAACCGGTCTGCTTGGTGGAAACGCAGTTTTGGATTTTACCTGAATCGGTACTTGGTACTTTTGACAAAATTCAGTCAGTACCTATAAAAGTCCCTGATTCTGTACCCATCCCTAGTCCACCCAACATCTGTCCCCTTTCTGATCTCTTCTGTCCACTCACTGCTATTTCACAGACCTGGAAGCTGTTTACCATCCATATAAGTGACAATATTTAGTTTAAAAATCTGTTTTTTATTTGGTGGTTACCCCCTCCACATCAGATGACAAACTGTTATACGTCACAGTGCTTCTGGACCCAAGTTGCGTGCGCATCCGGTGTTGTTGATAAAGAAATAATCCCTCTATACAGACATGCATCAGTCAAGCCATTCATTTATTCATTTGCAAGCGCACACACACACACACACACACACACACACACACACACACACACACACACACACACACACACACACACACACACACACACACACAGAAAAGCATTGCAGATACTTGGCTTCTGACAAACTGCTTACACACCTCTCTGGGTGCCAATGCCTTAAGTCAAATTATCCAACACTTTGCACACAGGGAGCACTTACACAACTCTCTCTCCCCGCGGGGGCTACATTGAAGGTGTCCTTTTTGCTAACAACACTATCATGGACACACACCGACATGATCACTCACACCCTCTCACACACTCTTGCATGCGCACATGAGACATTGTACACACCGGTAGAGTAATTACAGACATTTTAATCACTGAACTCTCCCCCTGTGGGGCACAGCAGACATAGCGGGGAGTGGGCAGCCGAAGAGGTCCTTGACCGATTTCAACCTTGGCTTAATGATCGTCGTTTGAGCATGAATGCTTTGCTGCAGCTTTTCTGGCAGATGCCACTTCTTTTCAGGGAGCCGTGAAAGAATCAAGGATGCTCTGCGATGTGTAAAACACATTTTCAAAGATGGAATGCAACATTCTTCTTTCTCTGAGATAAAATGAAGACATTCAGGTTTTGGCCTTGGTGTATTTGTTCAGGATGGTTTTAATTCTTAAAGGAGGTTGGAGACCTCAGTGACCCAATGTGTGGCAAAACCATTTTTTAAAAGCTTTTATGTATTCCATTTATAATTTAATACACATATATAATTTAATATGCACTACATTGGCTTCTGTCATTTCTGAAATGTCTATCTTATTTTGTGTTCAGAAAAACAGTTGGATTCAGTGTGTTACAAGGTAAAGATGCTGATTAAGCTCATGTTCAACATGATTAACATGCACAAAGGGGAAGAAAATGTTGACTTGTCTGCGTACATCAGCCCTAAAGCTTTAACTAAGGGCCAGTTAGAGAGAAAAGAGAGCAGAAAAATGACAGGATTCTGAAAAATAATGACCCTGGGAGAGTTGAGGGGCAGTGAGACCCAGCAGAGGAAAGTTATGAGTGACCAGATTATGTTCATATCAAAGGTGGTGAGTTTAAAAATGCAGAGATGATACAGATCCAGGTTTAAAGAGGAGATGAGCAGATATCACATAGATCTGTCTGTGTAACTGTTTCTGTCAGGCTTTGTATCTTCCACAGGGGCTTAGTTTCTCGACCAGGCAGTTGTATGATTTAATACCTGACTTCCACATCTGAAGTAAGACTGTTGAAAGTGGAGTGGGAGAGAAAGACAGGTAAAGGCAGATACAGATGAGGAAAGAGAATGTCGGGTTCATGATGTGAGGTAAAATGACCTACTTATAAATAAATAGATAAATGAATAAGTGAGTAAATAAATGGCTTAATTATAGACAAACACATTTTCCTCTAAATCTGCCATTATGTCTTATCAAAAATTTGAAAACAATTTATAACAATTATTATTTATCTTAGTATCTATTTAAAGTTGTGCATTCATGTTGCCAAAATCAACCTGTAAGTTGTGCATTAAACTACAGGACACTTTAACTAGAACAGCCATAAAAGTTCATCTAATATTTGATATATTATTTTGAATATTTGACCTGACTTGTGTGCTCTCCCAACCACCATAGGTACAAGGGCACAGAGCTCCCAGAATAGAGCCATAAAGTCATATTAAAGCTACTGCACTGAAATAAACACATGTGAAGACGTAAAGTTATGAAGAAAAAAAATATTTAGACTAGTTAGCGTTTTTTAGACACTAAATTTAACCTGTTATCAGCATAAAAATGTGTGTTTTTTTCTGTGGACATCTGTCAAAAACAATACTACACAATAGAGGTAACTTCTGTCAAGTTTCAACCGTTACAGCGCAACCTGTGTTTCGGTGTTAATAGCGATCATGCTAACTGGTGACTTTCAGCCGACAGCAGCTTTGATTAATGGCTGAGAGTCACCAGTTAACAGCGTCACACTTTACACTGATACACCAGCGACGTCTGCATGTGTGTAATAAAATGTGCTGTCTTTATTCAACCTCAGTTAATCAGGTTTGACTGCAAACGAGCAACATTAACTGCTGATATTCAAAATACAGATTTGACTTATTTAATGATAAAGTTGGTTTGAAGCTGAGGTTCTGACCAAACATGGACTCAATATAGACAGTAAATAATGAGTGAACCTATAAATTATGATTAACAGAAACAGATTTTTTGACCAAAGTAAAATTAGGGAATATTAAGAAACAATGTTTACATTCTGGTCTTTCACAGTCTAATAAGTGTCCACGGATAATGCAGTCATAAGCATTGAGTGACAGTTGCGTTTCCTCTCTGGGTACACCCTAGGCTTCTCTGCTAAATAGTCTGTCCACTTGCTGAAAGTGATGACATTAAGTTAAAAAATGTGTTTTTTGGTAGTTAACTCCTCCACATCGGTTGACAACTCATTATACTCAGCAGTGCTTCTGCACCCAAGTTGCGGAGTATAATGGTTTGTTGATAAACAAAATAATCCCTCTTTAGTGTGAAACCTAAGATTTTAATTTTCAAAGAAGAAATGATTCAATTGATTTGACTTGATAGATGCAGGTATGTTACATGTCCACTATTGCAGGATTTACCAGTATGATAGTTTAAACTTGCCAAAACCATGGATGGTAGTCCGCAAACATGGAACAAACCCCATTGTAAAAGAAAAGCCCAAATCACTCCAGCGTCAGCATTAAAAATGTATAACAGAGGGAGTTACTGCACCACTCCGGTCAGCCTGCATACAGCTCTAACTTTGCCTGACTTCCTTATCTGAGTTGGCACACAGCAAAAACAACAGGACTGCCTTCCTGGGGTCATATCACCTGAGTTTTGTTCTACATTGGTGAAGGAAGAGGAGAAGGTGCACACAGTCAGGGAGTGTGTTTAAGTTTGCCTGGCCGAGCTCTCAGAGAGGACAGGGCCTCTCCTTGACCCCCCTTACCCCCACCCCACCCCGCCCAGCCATGCCTTGCAGTTCAGTAGATTAGCAAGAGCACAACAGAGGCCAGTGCTATCGCCTGCTTGCAGCCTCCTCAGCCCCACTGGCCACACAAGATATTACACACGCACACACACACAAACACAGGCGTGCACACACATTGAAAAGACACATAAACACATGCACACATAAATCTGTGCTGGTTGCCTCCATGCATAAACCACACACACACACACACACACACACACACACACACACACACATGCACGCACGCATGCACGCACAATCTCTGGCCCTCATTCCTGTCAGTGTGCCTGAAGGTTCATTAGTGACACCGAGGCCACTTCAATGGAAGCAGTGCTTTCAGGGAAACACACACACACACACACGCACACACACACACACACGCACACACGCGCACACACACACACACACATATACAGAATTGCTTTGCTGATCCTATATAAGTACCCATATGCTAAAGTCCATCCTGTATGTACATGCCTTTGAGTTAACATGTGTACAGAGATAAAAGCCTTCTTGTCTGACTGACCCTTTAATGACAGAGTCCATGTGACTGCAGCTCTGAACTCACTCTAACCAGGAGGAATTCTTACTGTAAAAACTGATGTCGGGATCAACAATTCTCTACCTAATTACCTCAAGGTCAATTACAGCAGCAGTCTGCTTTGAAGTTCTGCAATGGAACATCAAAGGTGTTTTTTTTCCACCTTTGAATTTCAAAGCAGCAAGATGCCAGGGAGCAATGTAACAAAAAAGGAGGATGTGAAAATGAGGGATGACATTCTGGGTACATGATTTCAATGGAAAGATATATGAGGAGAACATGGGAGTTAAAGGGCAAAGCAAGTTGAGTTCCTTTTTCATGAAATATTGCATGAGCATGAACACGGTGCTTAAAGTAAATGCTATGTTAGCACACGGACTGTGATATAATCCCCCTGGGAACATATGAAGTCAGGTAAATGCCATGATCCCGGCTAAATTTTAATACAAACAGAAATTAAGGTTAAAATCACAGCTGTGGGGGATTAGTAAATAATCCTGCTGTGATCAAGTACAACATTTGTTCTGTAATTACCATTTGCATTTAGTCTTATGACTTATTTGTCATTTTGCAGAGAGAGCTTGCAGTTAACTTTGAAAAGTACACGCTGAACCTCACAATTTGGAATAATTTTGAATAAAACCTCATTACTGAACCGTGTCAATAGCTATAATTTGGAATAAGAAATCATTACCAAAGAGCTATTAGGAGTCTGGATTTGTTCAAGTGTTTGACTTTGGACGTTTCTTCTATTATTTAGATGGTAATTTAATTTATCAAATTATTCGTTGAAGTGGCCACGGTGTTGTTGCTTCAGCTCTTGCAGTCTCAAATACAGTGAGAGTCTCTGGATCAAACTTGTGCTGGGAGCACTTACAGTATCATCCACAGTAGAAACTTCACGGAGCAGTGCGTGTTGATAAAATCTGGGGAATTAGAAAAATTACATCACATCTGATGACAGCAGTACCTCTCGAAGCTGAATTTCAATGTGTCGTACTCAACTCTCCTGTGTGTGCCTGAAAGTAATTGCACATCCCTGACATCTGTGTGCTTGTGACATTTCACATCTTGTTTCCAAGAGGCTCATCTGACAAGCATCATGAAAAATGCTCTCTTACTGTGTGCTACATTTCTAGTGGTGCTCTACTCTGGACTCACTGTCGAGTACTTGTTGTGTTGCATCTTGTTGAGTCCCCAAAATTGAACCCTACAAAGTTTTCAACTGTAAAAGACGTGTCCGTTTCCTGAGTTTAGAATTGCCGGAAGTTACATGACTAATGCTTGCATCAGGAAGCATGCTGTTTTTTTCTCAAGTGCAACCAGTAACTGAACAGCAGGCCGATGTTCTGACTGAACTGATTTCAACATGAATGAAAATGTGAAGTTCAATATCAATTACATTACCAAGTAAGCTTCAAAGAGGATCCTGTTGTTGAAGAGTGTTAGTCACCAAGTCAGCGAATCTGGAGTCTGAGTCAAGCTTGAGTCACACCAGAAGTCTCAGAGTCGTGATCTCACTGTCGTGATATCATTGCCCTAATTTTAGGGATGCCTGCTTTTCACACAAATCTTATCACTGAATGAAACCAAAGTGACATTTTAGATGTGTGAAGCACACATTTTACTCACTTACATTAGATTATACGTGACGTTACATCTTCATGTGGCAGAGCACTCCACTGCAACGATCATATTACAGTATCTAGGGGTGCACCAATCACAATTTTCTGGCCGATCACCGATCACTGATCACCAATCTTTAAAAAGCCTGACCTGCCAATAACTATTTGGGCCGATACCAATTTTTATTTTTTATTTTTCATAACTGATAGCATATCTCTTCAATGTACCAATCCTATTTTATTGAAAATCATTGAACAATACCTGTGAACAATAAAATCTTTACGTTTTAACTTAAACAACCAATAAAGTGTCCTGAGTTTAATTTTCAGAGCAAAAAGCAACAATGGCTGGCTGTCAGACCTTCCCAAAGGTATATAAGATCAGTTTCATATGTAAGGATCAACCCAAAATCAAGGAAATTGGCACCGATCGGTCGGTGCATGTCTAACAGTAACATACTCACAGTGAATTTGGAGTGCTGCATGTACTGATGTAAATGATCTCAGTTATTTTTCACGATTTTACCTTCAATTCTGTTTATTTAAAGATCCCCCAAAAGAAACCCTACACTCAGTATCCATATTTTGCTTATCTAAGGAGAAAGTTTCCTCTGAATCCTGACATGTCTATTAAACTATAGCCAACCACAACCTTTCATAGTTTGGTCATAAGAGTTGTCCGCCCACCAAGCGGTCCAGCCCAGTGTCGGCAGGGCATGCATTTTATGACGTTTCCACAGACTAATCCAAGAACAGATCCCCAAATAACTAAGACGAGCCGTCCCACTTTTTGGGACCCTTCCGTAAGGGTGCCATACTAAACTGATTCGATCCAGGAAGGTTGAACTTCACCACTGCAGATCATTGATTGATCGAACAAAGAGCCACATGTCAGTCACAAAGAAGACAAATGGATGTTTCTCATTGTTTCTCTTTGTTTATCGTGTCGCATTTTTCTTCTTTGTTGGATTTGTTAGCAGGGTACACTATGTCGCACTGCTACGGCGTCACACATTACATAACCGACTCAGCTATCTGTATCCAGCTTACATGCCACCTGCCGAGAGGGGGCATGGTTGGTTATGGAAAAACAAACACAACCAGGCTTAACCAAGCCAACCTGTACCAGACCGTACTGATCTAAACTGGACTGCTTGGTGGCAACAGGGCCTTAGTGACTGTTGTAAGATTTACATCACTTGGAGCACCACTTATCAATATTGAACAGGATGCTTGTCATTATTATTGTTTGTTAGCAGAGCAGAAGACTAAAGCCCTTGGATTAAGAAAGGTCAATATTTCCAGTTGACGGATTAGGATGTGTAACTTCTGTGAGTCCATATTTACAGATTTGGATGGACTGATACATTACATAACACAAAATCAATTCGTGTGTTTCTCACTTGAAGTTTCAGAGTCATTGGGTCCACTTCCAAACTTTCAGACTTCACCGATCACGTGGTTGTTTACCTGATCCCCGACTTTAATGCATGTATATGTGCCACTGCATGTGGAAGAAGAGCCTGAAGGGGGGTCAGTAGTGTATGTGATGAATCCATCGCTCTTCACCTCCCAGCATTAGCATTGCTAATGTGAGTAAGTGGTTTAGGAGTGATGCCATGAGGAATACCAAGTCAATCTGGCCACCAGTGGATGTGTAAGGGATGTCTGTAGTTAGATGGCTTCACGCTCACCCACACATTCGCACGCACACTCTTTCCTGAATGTCAATGAAGAAGTGCCAACAACTCTGGTACTCCTCCATCAGGGGTCACACAGAGAGGAGGAAGGAGCTAACTGCAGGCTGTTAGTGTGTGTATGTGTTTGTGTGATTGTCTTTGTTTCTATGCAGGGATGCAAGGGTTTGTCCATGCAGGTGTTTTTCTATTTGCTTGTGTGTGTGTATGCAGAGAAGCACTGAGTTCTGTGCTGTTTTTGGAATACATCCGTTAAGTAGACCTGTGGGGGTGTTGTATCCTTTATGGGGAAGGGTACAGAGGGGACACGAGTGAAGCCAGCAGTGCTGTGCTGACGTCTCCCTCTCGCCCTTGAGCAGGAAGACTTCTTGTTCCCTCACACCACGTTCCCTCTGCTCCTGCCATCATACCTGGGGGGACACGATGACACTGTCCCAGGAAGACCAGATTGTCGCCTCTCTTTTCTGACAGCCTACGAGAATTTCAACATCCATCACCCCTAACCCCCCCACAGGGGCCAGAGAACATCTTCCCACAATGCAGTTGGGCAAGATGAATGAGAGTGTGTTATAACCGTGCTGCAAACCTCCTGTGCAGAAAAATTGAGCTTCTATGGATGTGAAAAACACTGCATTTCTCTGAGTGTCCATTTGGGGCAGGCTCCAAAACCCCAAAACAAGCCTTGTGCTGAAAAGCCAAGCTAAAACTATTGATTGACTAAATCTGTATGGATTTTTGAGTCTACAGAGGTGGAATTTCATTTCACTTATACCAGGCCAATCATTATGTATAATCAAGGGCATGGGGAGCTCCAAAAAAAAAAAAAAAAAAAAAAAAAAAATAGATACAACTGTTTTTGGGTCTGTGGGCCATAAACAAAGCTAAATCAGGCAGGGGTAGGCCCTTTGTCAAGGTTTGATTGTTGCACACTGGAGTTTGATAATTCAAATTTATAAGAAATAAAATGACACTGACTGGAAATCCAACAAATCTGGATTTATTTATTTATTTATTTTTGATGAGTGAAATTCTAGTTAATTAATTGATGTTTTGCTCTTTTTGAAGATGCTCTGGACTTTTCAAACTCGCCTTTTTGGCCTCTTTAGCACTTTTATGAAAGTGAGGATCATGTATTTTTAGAGATAACATAAGTAGATTGGTTGATCAATGTCATTTACAAACCCATCTTTCACCAGTGTCAAAGGCAAGTTTGCAAAATTCTGCTACCAAGACAAAAAAAATCTCATTTTGTGGGAAATGCAATGGGTCTGCTCTAATCCAAATATTGTGACTTTTGGCCTCAGGAAATGAGCATAGAAGCTTCTTTTTGCAGAGCTCAAGTCCTGTCATATAGGAAACCAAAGGGTGATGTGGTGTTGACACTACTTCTTTTATACAATTTGTGGTTGTAACAATATGTACAGTGGCTCATGATGCCTTAAACAGTCACAAAACTAGTATTACATACAGACCTGATCAAAATCTTGAGACCAGTTGAAAAATTGCTAGAATTTACCTTTTGCACATTTGGATCTTAATGAGGTTTTAAGTAGAGCTACAATATGCAAAAGCAAGAAGGGGGAGTGTGACAAAAAGCACTTTGAAAAAGTAATTCATCGAAAACAAGTAAACTGAAATAGGCTGTTTATCAGCTGACCAAAAGTTTAAGACCATCGCTCAAAAAATTATAAAAACTCTCCAAACCAGAACAAAACTTTTTCTCAGTAGGACTCAGTAATTAGTAGCTCCACCAGTCTCGTTCATCACTTCAAAAATTGGTTAGGGCATGCTTGATGCGAGTGTTTCCAGGAAGCTTTTGGGAACATTGCTCCAAGTGGTGAAAATGGCTTCATGAAGGGCATCGACTGTCTGGAACTGACGGCCATTTTTATAAACTTCCATGCCATCCATCCCCAAATGTTCTCTATTGGATGTGATCAACTGAGTGATGAGTGAGTGATGTTATTCTCCCTTCATCAAGCCAGCATTGTGACCTGCAGTGTTGAAAAACCAGCTGTTGCCACACAGACCAGGGCCCTCAGTCATGAAGGATGCCTGCTGCAACATAACCAGCCGCTGTTTGACCCTGCACCACCTGAAGCTCCAGTGTCCACTGAATGAAAAAGCCCCAGATCATGATGGACCCCCCTCCACTGTGCCAGGTATATTGCGGTTGCAAGTTATTGCGCTGCAGTCAGCACCAGTAAGGGCCTTAATTTTAGTCGAGGACTGCCCTGTGTCTTGACAGACAGCCAATCGGATCCTCTGGCTCAGTGCAGGTGTAATTTTTTGGGGTCTACCACTTGACGTTTTTTGTTCCATAATGCTCAGGATCTTTCAAACAATTTAAAATGTCAGACTAACTGCATCCAAACTCACCAGCAATGGCACGCTGTGAGAGGCCTTGCTTATGCAGCTCGACGATCTGACCACATTCAAGAAGAGACAGCTTCTTAGCTTTAGCCATCAGGGGGGCATGGCCGTGTGTATGCCTGACAGAAAATGGAAATTTTGAGCAGATTTTGGCTTTAATAGCCTGTGGTCTTAAACTTTTGATCAGCTGATAAAAAACCTATTTCAGTTTACTTGCTGTTTTCAACAAATTACTTTTTCAAAGTGCTTTTTGTCATACTCCCCCTTCTTGCTTTTGCATATCGTAGCTCTACTCAAAACCTCATAAAGATCCAAATGTGCAAAAGGTTAGTTCTAGCAATTTTCCAACTGGTCTTAAAATTTTGATCAGGTCTGTACTCGATTTAACAATGAAAAC
This sequence comes from Halichoeres trimaculatus, assembly GCF_033239565.1. Taxonomy (NCBI): domain Eukaryota; kingdom Metazoa; phylum Chordata; class Actinopteri; order Labriformes; family Labridae; genus Halichoeres; species Halichoeres trimaculatus. The sequence goes on from NW_027437192.1 coordinate 24,365,019, forward strand.
ACATTTTGTATTCAGAATAAAGAAACTTTGGTAAAATAAGATTAATTTGTATCCTCCTCTTAAGTGAAGAAATTGAACACAATCTATAAACTTTTAGTGTTTCAAGAATACCCAAAGGCAATCAAGTGCTACATATTCTTTAATTGGTACCTTCATAGCATACATTAGAAGTGCAGGGCAGGTATGTTCTGATCTCCTTTTATTCTCAGATTGAGGTATGGGCCATGTTCAGCTGTGTGATTATGATATGTAGAGGATAAACCATGTTGAAGCAGTGTTGTCATGTTCTGACAGCTCCTTTGAGCAGAGCTATCAATGTTGTAATCACTTCAATTCAAACTGCTCCTGAAGGAAAGAGGCAGTGGTGGAAGAGGGAGGTGGGGAATATAGAGAGAAGGTATAGGATACAGATAGAGTCTGGCTGAGCTATATATGCGATTCCCTTTCTTTTCCCCGCTGCCAGGGATATTCCTCAGTCCAGGATCTGCTCATCTCACATAGCTTATGTCTTCAGCTACACTGTACTTCTCCATATTTACATGTCTGCTGCCATACACACTGACCCCCTCTCAGCAGGAGGAGTGTTAGTACAAGTGATTGCCGGATAAAGCTACATCGCTGTCAGGAGGGGTCAGGGGGGTCACAAGTCTACATGAATTATTTAACAGTGAGGCGGACAGCAGGTCAAGACCTAAGTGGAGGGAGACTTGGAGCTCTGTAAGGCTCCGCTCGGGAACAGCAGTCGCCCTCCTCTGGACACAATCAGAAACATGGAAGGTTACGCTCAGTTCAGACCATGCAACTGTGTTGAAAACTGAAACCAGTGAATTATTCAGGTGTCAAGTTGAGCTCCTAAAGCCCTGAATTTCTATCATGTGTCATGCTAAAAAACTCAAGTGGGAAGACGGGCTGGGCAAGAACTTAGTGTCTTGATACATATCCTGAGTACAGGGCTGATGATAACAGGACACTATAAGCAAGATGATGTACTGCAATGTTAAGTTTTTTTCCAATTAAACTTTGTCTGTGGTACAAAAAAAATACTGGCCTTTACACTGCAAAAAATGAATTCTTATCAAGCGTTTTTCTCTTGTTTTAAGTAAAAAATTCCTCTTTAGACACGGTATGAGCCCTTTCATTTGACCAGTGAAAATGTCTCATTTCAAGTTATCTAAAGACAAAAATGAAGTCTATATTGCCGGCAACAAGTTAAAAAAAAAAAAATCTGCAGTGGAGAAATGTGCCTGTCAAGATTAGAATAATGTCTCAATACAATGTTTTTTAGCTTAAAATAACTTGGGATGGGAGATTTTTCTGGACTGGTCTGGTGAATGTGGCTCATGTTAAGTCTTAAAAGACATATGTTTCATCGTACAGAGGTCACGATAAAAACCGTGTGACTAACAATTCCTGGTGTGAAATTGTGGCCACACTTAACAGAGAGGGGGAATAGGCAAAAAAAAAAATGTTGTTAACCATGTAAACCAGTGGTACTCAAACTTTTTTCAGTGACCTACCCCCTATGACATGTATTATTTTCCACCAAGTACCCCCTAACAAGCGCAAATTAGTTTTGGTTGGAAAAAATGTAAAACAGCTCTGTACTATTAGTGATTATTGGATAAAGTACTCAATTTAAGAACTTACAAACTCAAACATTGATTGAAAAAAATTGTGTTAAAGAGATTTTTCTTGGTTGATTTATTTTTTTTGAAAAAACATTTTTGAATCTTGTGTACCCCCTGGAGTGCCCTTGTGTACCCCCATTTGAGAACCACTGGTGTGAACAACTTATTTTACTCAAGGTAGGACTGTAGGGCAGATGGGTTTGTGATACACCACCAACTATAGGGATGGATGCCACACAGAGTTTTAAAAAGTATAAAAAGCTGATTCCGGGCATCTTGGTTCCATGTGTCACATTTGTAACCCAGCCTGAACACAGGGCTAACATGTAGAGACAGATATCCATTCTCAGACATTTACAGCTTTTGGTCACTAAAAGTCACATTAATGCACTGAGCAGCCTTAGAAAATCCACACAGACAGAAAATGCTTGCTCAGACAGGGAATCAAACCAGGAACTTTCTTTCTGTGAAGAAACAGAGGCCAACCTCTAAATCACTCTGCAGCCTGTGCAACTACATTTTAAAGAAAGTTTACTTTGTCCCATAATGCTAACAATGCTTCTCTCCTTTAGTTTTCTCAGGACAAATTCTCGGAAGCTTTAATAACTTTGCCTACTTCAACCGAATATTTATTTTATTTATTTTAGGCAGGAAAGTTCTAATGCTTAAGGCTTATGCTATTCTAAAATTAGATTAGATCCCTATCCATTAGTGGGCTGTGGATAATATGAAGTCTGACAGGATGATTTTCTAGAAGCAAGGGAAAAACCCTTCTTTTGTTTCAAGTTTTTAGTGAGGAACACAAGACTCATCAAATGGTTTATAATAAGTGCCAACTTAAACTCTGAAGTTAAACTAAACACAACTGGAAGATGTAGGGTAACTATAATGTTAAGTGTAATAACTTTCATTTTCTTTCAATTATTGTCAACACATTATGATGAGTATAGAGGGGTACCTCAGATGAAGTGTTTAGTTATTCATTAATAGATAGCTCTATTGAATTATTAGTGCATGTGCTGTCTGTGTGTATGTAATATCCTGTTTGTTCTGACACTCTCCATGACAGAGATGATGGAAGATGATCAACAGGGGAAGCAGGGGGCTAAAATCACACTCACAGAAGCTGATTAATTAGATCCATAAGTCATCACAATGAATGTGCGGAGGGACTCTACGGCATCTGTGCTTCTTGAAATTACAGAATGTGCTTTAAAAGGAATAAATGAGTTCTGGAGATTGCCTCCACATGTATCAAGTGAGGAAATGAGCAATATGGTGAAATTAGAGTTCTGAGGTTTGCAGCACCACTATAACCCAAATGGGAGCGAAAACAAAATCTGTGTGCCAGTAAATGATAGTTTACCACGTGAGGATGGGCAGAGAGGAACAGGGTGTACGAGAAGGAGAGGAATCTTGTTTCAGGGGTTGGCTGAAACTAAGAAAGAGAGCAGGAAGAACTTAAGTTAGAAGAAAAGAGAAGAGCAGAGGTGTGCCGCAGTAAAAGGGTGAGGGGGCACCAGTTGAGAGGTGGTCCGTAAGAAGGGAAAAGTAATGGATAAAAGAAGAGGAGGTGGAAGAGACAATGGGTGGGAAAGAAGGTGGGAGGGCCACGGGGTTGTTAGTTTTAATTGGGCCACAGGCTCCGGGACACGCAGCGACAACATCAAAGGTCAGATATACATCAAGCACTGCCGGGAAATGTCGACCTACGTGGGGAAGGGCCGCAAGGCAGCAAGAGGAAACACATGAAGGCTATAGAAACATACACTTTAGTGGAAAGAAAGGAACCTTACTTGACTGTATAGCACAAACAGTATATCACACATGGAGAGGGGCATTATTGGTAAGAAACTGCAGAGAGACCACCAATTAATCTTATTATCCATCTTCAGGGCAAGTTGGGGTCACATTTTTTAAAAATTACATTCTCCTTTTTTTTCTCTGGATTATTTGAAGTAGCATTTGATGTTTTTGTTTAATTGGCAGCAGAATATCAGAGTCCATGTGTCGCTGAGTAGCTAAGGAAATATCTAGAAGGTAATCAAGACTTTGTAAATTAATGTCATGAGCAAGTTGTTAGCTGTATCAAGGGGTAAGGTGCACACTAGTTTCACTGACATGCTAATGTGCTGCCGAGATAATTAGCTGCTTTTCTTGCAAAAATTAAAGCAAAAAGTGGGGGACCGCAAAAAAAAAAAAAGCCATTACACTCCATTGTGTGTCAGTACAGTACACACAATATATCTATGCTGCCTGACTGTTGTTCAGTGATTCTTCTTTATTGGTACATCTAATGTCTCAAAATCATTATCATTCCTCAGACATAGTTGTCAAGTATTCTATTTTAGCTTGTTCCCAATGACCCCTGTGTTTCTTCATCTTTCACCTCTCCTGTGCTATAGTTGTGAGCAACAGCTGGTCTCAGTCATGAGAGGTTAACTTGCTCTACAGATAAACGGCAATTGACTTAAAGGTCCCATATTCTGCTCCTTTTCTGCAGTTTAATATGGATCATTGATGTCTTCATGAAATGGTAATAGAAACATGTTTTGGTCCAAAAAGCCAATAAATCAAGCACAGCAGCATTGTTTCCAGGCTCTCATAGCCCCTCTGTTCAGAACGCTCTGATTTAGTGGGCGCGGCCTTCATATGTAAATGAGCCACCGCTGATACCGCCCCGCTCTTCCATGTCACTGAGCTCCGAGTGCACAATGTTTAGAAAACAGCGAAGCTCGTTTTTCGTAACATTACAGGCTAAAACAACAGGCTAACCGCAGCTCCAGTTAGCATCCTGAAGCTAACACAGAGACAGGGGGGACACTGAGGAAAAGCTCTTTTAAAATATTTAAAATGCTCACATTTCCAGGGTTCGAGGTTTGTTGGTGGATGGTTGGTAATGAGTCTGGATTCAGGACCAGTCTATTTGCTAGTCCTCTGTTGTACTGTCCAAAGTTGGAAAAGTAGTCGGCAGTGAAGTGACTAGCACACACATGCACAGTTTTACTGAGTGTAGCTGGAACATTTCCTTGATAAATGAACTCTAGCCACTTAGGCCTGTCTTCTTCCAAGATGGGAAGCTTGTACATGGAACTATGTGGCTGTTTACAGCCAAAAACAAAGCAGTGATGGCTCTTCAACTTTGGCATTCCCTTCCCCGTTGCCGGAGAGATTTCTCTCCAGCAGCAAGGAGAGGAGTGGGCAGGGAGGGGGTTCTGGGGTATCTGCTGCGGTGGAACAAACAGGTCACACTTGCTCCCTATTGGTCAAAAAAGGGAATCACTGAGGTCGGCAAATCCCCAAATTCCAAACAGCTCATTTTGGGTCAGGATTTAAATTCACATTCACTTCTAAGAACAGGTTTTGTCATTAGATATCAAATTTTGTGGGCTGGGAGGAAAGTCAAAGACCCACAAAATTTCACTGAGACTTACACAAGTGATTTTTGGATAATATGGGACCTTTTACATTAATAACTTTCAAAATTTTAGACCCTTGTTAAAAGATGAGCTTTCTTTTTTCTGGTTTCCTGGTGTTCATTTGTCGTTTGTTGTCTGCTTTTGTAATATTTCTATCACATGAGAACAACAGACAAATCCATTTTTCCTGCCACTTTGGTGAAAATCTCATCACACGTCTCTTTTGCATTTCTCTGTATATCAATGTCAAAGCATCTGATGGTAAACTTAATGATTTTTAAGTCTTGAACTGGTGAATAAATGAAAAGAATCACAGTTTTATGTTGCCTGGTTTATACCATCATTTGGGACCAAATCTGTGCTGTTTTTGTTACGCTTTGCTGGAGTGATTTTTGAGTACAGATGTGTTGCACTCATTATGGCAGCGCTGTGTCACTTTAACTATGAATGAAAACAGGCAAAACGATGAAAAGGCTGCTTGTATTAGTTCACGGTGACATGATGGTGCAGGAGATGTAGAGCCGAGCGACATTTTCCTTGATACTTTGGAGTTTTGATGGGTGCAGCTTTGGAAAAGATGTGCAGTACCTCGGGCTACTGATGAAGAATTTATTTTTGTGCAACTTTGTGGATCAGTTCATTTAAAATCAGAACTGGAGCATGAATGTTATGAGGCTTACTCATAAGACAGGAACTTTAAAAGAATGGTACTGCTCTTATTGCCCTGTTAGCTCTGTTCCCAAGAGGTATGCCAGATGAGGAAAGAAGAACAAATCTTCTGCCTTGGATTGATGGTAATGTCAGTTGTAGTAGTGTTTTCTTTTCTTTTTTTGTTTTGTTTTTTTTTATTTATGCATCTGAGTTTTTGTTTTAAGAAAATTTGAGGAAGGAATTAGATTCACATTTATATATATATATATATATATATATATATATATATATATATATATATATATATATATATATATATATATATATATATATATAAATATTCTTGTACTCTTAGTTTTAGGATACTACATTTTTTTTTTTTTTCGAGTTCTTTTCAATTGAGGAAACTTTTAAAATAATATTTAAAACTTGGATATTACATCTCTAGAGTTCCACAAACTGAACATAGTAGTCGGGTGGAACACATTTTTTCCTCCGGTGACGTAAAAGACATGAAAGACAAGGCTGTGGTAGTGTTGTGTGTATCCAGCTGTGTTGGGATGAACACAATGGAAGGATGATTGATTGTGAGTTATTTTGCTTTGCAGATGAAAATAATTTGTTTGAAAACTTTTTAAAGAGTAGGTCTTGTTGTCTACAAAACAGAAACTCAATTAACCGCTTCCATGTGAAGAATATCTGGGTTAGACTGATAAACAAAACCTATTCCTAACCAAGTAAGACTGCAGCCTGTGAATCTGTCCATCAGAGAGGCCAGACGAAGTGCAGAGTTTTCCTGAGCACTCAGAGCAGATTGCTCTATAATCAATAATTGCCCAAATAGAGGCTATCTTCATGTTTTTTGTTCTTTTATGTCATAGTTTTCTTAATGTCACTCTTCTTTTTTTCTTTTTGATCTTATAGTTTTGAAAGATCGCATTAAATGAAAGAAACAATTTTCCTTTTGACAAGTTCCAGCAATCCTGTGAGTATGGGAGGTAAAAAGTCTCTGCATTGTCTCTGTGTTGTCTCTGCTGCCCTCCTATTGGCCCTTCCATCAGCATCATTTGATGTTTACTTGTTTTCGCCTGAAAATAACATCAACTTAATTGAAACTTGAAGGTTTCAACAGTGTTGGATAAAACCTAAAAGTTTTTAGTCTAGAAAACCAGAGTAAAAACAAAAAAAAGAAAAGATGAGAGGCCAGAAGCCAATTTTCAACCTTCCTTTTCTCTCATAGTCTTCAACTACAGACAATAGTTACCAAAGCTGAATGAAACATGACATAAGGACAAGGCTGCTTCTGATGGCAAACTAAAACTAAAAAACACAAGAGAAGCTACTGCCAAACCTTTCTGAATTGCAAAAGGATCGAATAATGCACTCAACCATGTAGCAATTCATGTATCTTCAACAAGTGTCACTGATTTGTGAGAATGTTTTCTCTCCTTCAGGGTTTGGTGACTGCCAGTCGTAAAGAAAAGTAGCCCATGTATCAGATCATATAGTTTAAACAAAACACCTTTTTTTGTCTTTTCGAGGAGGGGGTTCCAAGCAGATTTTTCAAGTTCTCTTTTGAACAATTTATTTTTCAAATAACTCAGACACCTGTTACCTCCATGCATGTAGAACTTAAAGCTATGGTCTACGATGTGGAAGCTTGTTAATTATTAATAACAACATTCATGAGGCCAGTAAGGTATGATTGTTCGATCTACGCAATATAAAAAGCAAAAAAAGCAAAAAAAATCCATTCAGTATATCAACTGTAAAACGTCAAAATAATTGACCAATCCAAACTGCCGTTCCCCTCATTTCAGGTTTGTGCGTAAGTCCATTCAATCCCCTGTCTCCCCTGCTCCACACCGTCCCGCCCATGGTCCCACCTCGTCCTTCCCCACTACCCCTCTCACGTCAGCTAGCTACTCAGCCACTGAAGCGCCATGGCACTGGAGAAGACCAAAACCAGGAAGCTGTTACTATTACCCTCCTCAGGTAAGGGAAGAAAACGAAAAAGTTTCAAGGAAAAGGCTGAAGCAAGGAAGAATTATGAGCGATACAGGTGCCAACAGAGACTGAATATTGAAGAAATGTACAACCGGTGAAAAAAGCTGCAGAGGGATTTGGGACTGAAGACTGACGCAGAGACAGCTGAGTTTCTGTGGAACAGGTAATGACTTTGTTTACCACAGTGGGAGATGTCAGCTGAATAACTCTGGTTAGTCTGTGCCTGTACTGGCTAATGACTGAACGCTGCTGGTCGGAACGGGTTGGAACTGTCAATAGATTTTAGCATAAGCTAGCCACACATCTTTAGCATTGTAAACTGAGCTGGTGAAGACACGCCGAGAAAGGTAAAGCCTCGCCCACAGTCAGCTCTGCTCTGATCAGCTGACATTGGCAATGCCAGACCTGCTTTGCCCCACTAATTCATTGTTTTGATCGCGCCAGTCCAGTTCAAAAAGCTACCACCATCTGCTACAAGGGGGATGACTGTCGTGTTTGTTACATTTTCTGCTGGCCCGCTTCTTGGTTTCAGATTGTAGACCATAGCTTTAATGTAACACTATCAGTATCATAGCTTTGTTTCCATGGATAATTCACTTTACCTATCAACAGTTTCAGGCTTTTTACTGCTACATCCCCAAGTTCTCTAGATATTAGTTTTTGCTGTAGCGGGTGATTAGAGACATTATGCTTCTGATACCCACTTAACCCCGTTAAAGAGAGTTAAATCAAATGTGCTTTTATTGTTAGGATGTGAAAGGTCACTGATCAGCAGACCTGAACAAACCTTCCCCTTGGAGGACACAATAAACTTAGCACTGAGACCTGATTAACTGTGTCGTCATGAAGCAGTGACAGGTGAGCTGCTCTCAGGGAAAGACTGAAACTGTGTTAATTGACAATGGCCTCCTCAATTACTTTCATGTCAAACTTATGAGACTGTTGGAAGGATAGGTGTGTGTGTGTGTGTGTGTGTGTGTGTGTGTGTGTGTGTGTGTGTGTGTGTGTGTGTGTGTGTGTGTGTGTGTGTGTGTGTGTGTGTGTGCGTGTGTGTGTGTGGTGTGTGTGTGTGTGTGTGTGTGTGTGTGGGTGTGTGTGTGTAAGAGAGAGAGAGAGAGAGAGTGGTGCATAGTGTACACAGACAGGATAACATCAGGATTAACCCAAACTGACACCTTCTGATAGACTTCATGTCAGCCTCATCCTCTGCTTCATTACTCCTCCTGACATATACACACAAATACACATACGCACACACACACTCCCCCTGCTGTCTACTACGTAGCATCATAGCATTGTCAGAGCGAGCACAGCAGGAAAAAGTGCGCGGATCCTGACGGAAAGGGAGGCGAGGCTGATTCTGCCTTTTATTCACTGTGATGAACTCAATCATTGCTCCCAGATGGGCTTATGATTTATGATTAGTGGGGGTTATGACTGTGTGTGCACCAAGAGCACCGTCTACGCAAACCAGTGGTGCATTTGTGACAGTGACATACAGTGTGGTGCATCCTGACATTGATGGGCTCTGGTACTAAGTTTCAACACATCAACTAAACAGACACAAAATGTTTTAACTTATCCGAAGAACAAAATGTTCAATTACCCAGAGTACGTCTCAAAAACACAAAGTAAACACTTAAAGTTTCAGAAAGAATTACCTAAAGGGGCTAACATTGACATAAATGATAGTTAAAACAGATTGCTTGAATGTCACACTAAGAAAAGAAGGTTTAGAATTACCGGTTGATAACTCGGCAAAAATAAGGGTTTGAAAAATCTGGCTAGAGTTCATACATGTAAGCCAAGCTTTTAAATGCTGTGCACTGAGTCGTAGCGAAATGGTTTTTAGGATGGTGAAAACTGAAGCTGATTTTCAAGTGCACTGAAGTTTGACAGGCTCATTAAAATAAATACAAGTATGTATAGTAGTTCTCACTAAAATGAAGACAAAATACAGAAACAGGACACTGCGCTCAATACATTTGTTTTGGAAAGCTGGAAAGCAAGCAGGCTAGGCAAGAGCTTTAAGTGTATAAGCCCAAAAAAGTGTAATGCATTCGTCAAATTTGTCTTTTAGGCCTCTTAGCTGGTTCAAAAGATGTAAGATGATGCACAAACATCATTAGGGAACTTTTTTTTTTTTTTTTTTATCTTTGCACATTTATCCTGTCAGTCGATTTACAGGTTGGACATATTTTGGATTGGGTAGCTGTGGCATGTTCCTCCAAAAAAGTGGGTCACCTGAAAAAAAGTTTGGGAAACACTGCTTTAACTTTCACTCCTTTCAACTCTTCAACATTCACTTTATAATGCAAGGGATATGAGGACTATTTGGTTTTTAACGCTTAAACATCCAATCCAAGAAAAAAAAAAACATCATTATTTATTTATTCTAACTGTGTGAGTAATTTTTTGAATAAAAAAAATACTGGATGCAGCTTAAATTAACTGACTAAAAGGAGGGTTTGTTGTAGCTGTTGGAGGCAGGGCTACTTTTCTGTTTCAAGCTCAGCCACCATGTGGTTGGAGTCCATGTGGTGAACACAATTTTCAGACTTCACAGTGTCTCCTCAGAAACCAAACGTGGACATCACTGATACAACAACCATGTTTCACAAAGTCTATTATGTTTTAGCTCTGTAAAATGTCTAAGCAGTCTAGAGAAACATACCAATACGAATATTTTGACAGGTTTGAGTTATTTTTCTGATTAGCCTGACTACACTTGTTTTATCAAAACTTCACGTTCTGGGTTCCTTTTCAGAGTGTTGGCCGGATGTAACTGAAATTACACTGGATTTTTCTGATAATTTCTTTGACAGAGGATTAGGGCCACGTTAGAGGAAAATAAAAGTAAATTCACAAGAATAAAGTCATACATTTACAAGAAATTTCTTTCATTTTTTTGGTCTTTACCTACGCTAGTAGAAGAGCAGCAACTGCCTGTATGTAAATAAGGAACATGAGCATCTTGTAAAGTAATGCAAGAATTCACAAATGAGGAATTATTTCATCTTTTGGAATATCAGCATGTCATAACAAAGATAGCCACAGATTTGGCTTTTCCCGATCAATGCCTTATCAGTTGAATGTTACTTTTACAACTCTCATAAATTTATGACTTTATTCTTGTAAGTTTATGAATTTTATCTCTTAGATGAACTTCTTTTTTTTATTTTACATGGCCCTTAATCCCCACCATGAAGATTTTAAAAACATGTTGTTGTTGTTTTTGTAGTATGAAACCAAAACATTCCTGTCATTGCACTGACTTTAACATACACCTCTGAAAGATAATGGACTAAGTCAGCCATAGTAAGTAGCACTTACAATAAACCGTGTACTAAACTTTCTTAGGAAGTTTATCTTAATATACTGTTGATAATAAGTTATTAACAAAAAATGGGACGATAAATAAATAAATGGAAAACTTGCACACAAACCTACAGTTTGTGGCTCTACACTTAACAAAGGTATTTTCTGCTAGAGAAGATGGGATTAAAATTTGGTACTCCCCTTTAGTCCCTTTTAGTTCAATCACAAACAAATTTACTGATAAAATGTCACATTGATTTATTCTATAAATACAAAGAAAGTTGTTAATTTAGCTACACAATGTTTGTTTTTTGTTAATTAAGTTAAGTATTGCTCAATAAAGAGCATGCAACTTTTTCTTAAGTTATATAAACTCTGGCTAAGTTATACACCCCTAAGGTGATAAAGGAGCAACTTGTCTCACCCAGAGTGACTGACCTATTTTTTCTACTTTAAACTTCCCCTGCACCAAGATGATACATGTAGCACCAGGGGGAAAAACAACCTGTTTATGTACGAGCAAAATAGCAAAGAGAACTTTATGCATATAGCACATTTCATTCCAGATAGAAGCAAAGTGTGCTGCACTGAGATTAAGCCACCACAGACTAAGCAGCTACAGGAAATTTATGGGTGATGTAAGATGAGACGTAAGACATGAATGATTAAAAACAGGTATATAAATTAAAGATATGAATTACAGTTTATCAGAAGAAAACAGTTACAGAAAACAACCAACAAGGGAGAATAATACGAGTTGAAACCATTAAAACCAGCATGAATGGAAAAATTAAAACCAATCTAAATGCATTTCAATATTTATCATGTGTATAGAAAAAAACAGTTAAATGATCATTATGTATTATATATATTAGAAATTAAAATTAAAAATTAATCACAAGTTAAATTATTAAAGCGTTGACTTGGACACTGTGAAATCACACAGCTACCAACAAATGTGCTTAATTTCTGACTTTAGTCTGTGCAATAGATTGTGTGCCTCTCAATGCATTTTTCATGCCGCAATCCTTCACTTTTACAACCATATTGTTTAATAGCTCTCAAGTGCTGCATTTCCCATGCAGATGAGACCCCTAACACAGCTCACTCTGACAATCTGAGGAGCTAAAGAGACTGTCATTATGACTGTGCGTGGGAACGCTCAGAGAAACAGATGTGGGAAGTGACAAATGAGTTAACAGAATCTGACCGTGTTAACTCCTGAGCAGCCGATACATCACTTCCTAAGAGATAAGCACTCTGTGTGGGACATGTGTGTGAATGTGAAGAGAAATCATGTGTGTGTATAACTCGCCTGAGGTTGCTTTCCTCACAATGCCATTTCTTAATGAGGTGCTAAATGCATGTCATTATGCACACATGACTGAAACATAAACAAACATGCTATTGATATACATTAAGAAGGGAATACTTTCCCCTTTCAGCATCGATATCATAGATAATTACACTCTGCTGTTACCAGGAGGGTGAAAATAATTGACATTAATGTTGTCTCACCACAGTGCTGTGTATTGTTCTCATCATGGTAATACAGACAAGTATCATTGTAGTTCTAGTTTCATAAAAAAAAAAAAAATTAAAAATTTACTTGATACCCACTAGCGCCATTGGCTTTTCTGTCTTTACCTGGGCACTGGTGGGAAATATGGTTTTATTTCAAGTCAGTGTCTCATCGTGCAGCCTTCTGTTGTAGAAACACAACACAAAACACACCACTCAGCACAGGGCTAACTAAGAGGGACAGAAAGTCAGGCCCCTAAACGAACACCCAGTCATTCATTCATTCACTTTCTGAACCGCCTATCCTGTGCAGGATGGACTGGTCGCCAGTCAATCACAGGGCTGACACTGAGACAGACAACCATTCACACACACACTCACACCTAAGGACAATTTAGAGTGTTCAATTAACCTGGTGAGCATGTTTTTGGACGGTGGAGGAAGCTGGAGGACCCGGAGAGAACCCACGCATGCACGGGGAGAACATGCAAACTCCACACAGAAAGGCCCACTGGCCAAGCTGGGAATCAGACCGGTGACCTTCTTGCTGTAAGGCTGCAGCACTAACTGTTGTGCCACCGTGCGACCCTGAGCGTCCAGTCAATTTTCACCATTAGTCCTGTGTTGTCACAGGATCAATCACACAAAAACAAGACAAAAAGACATGACTCTACAGTGGAAATCACTGCATGGGCTCAAAATCACATCATGCAAGGAGGACATCATGTATCAAGATAATCCACACATGCTGTTGATTACTTTTAGACCCAAGTCCTTTAACCCCTTACCGCCTGAATTAATTTACCATCATGAAAACAAAAAGGTTTTGTGTATTTTTTTTTGCTCATATATATATATATATATATATATATATATATATATATATATATATATATATATATATATATATATATATATATATTAACCTTGGTGTGTGGCATTAGTTGGATTCTAAGGTTATCTCAGCTGGCTGTAAGACAGGCATCAAGGGGTTAAAGATGGACTGATAGGAAGTAAAAAAATCTTCCCTGCAGTCTGACAATTAATAATTCTGGGAAATCCTGGTTGCCACATCCTCAGCTTTTAAGAGGGGAGGGACCATTTGTTCCCAGATAAAACATTTCAAGGGGAAACCGCCTATGTATCTTTTATTGTTTTGACTCAAATCCATCTACTGCACCCAGGAACCTTTCTTTGAACCCGTTCCATCAGCTAATGCTACACTTTACTGTCAGGCACAATAAAAGCAGCAAATGATGGCATCTGTTCTTCACACATAAGACCACAAAATACATGGCAGCGCTGCAACATGATCCCACAGCATTACTCTTCAGCTGGATGGTGAACAGTGATGCAGATATTAAGATGTAAGGTTTGGCTGTACAGTGAATGTAAGCAGTGTGTGTTGGAGTGCGTATTTATGGATTCCATGGATTGATTGGAGTACACTATATGAAATCAACACTACTTAGTCCATCATAAAACTGAGAGCTTTAGATGGAGGGCAGTCTAAAAGCATCCACTGATGGACTTAAGCGGCCAATAAAATCTGGACAGGCTGCTTCAGAAGAGTTGGACACACACCAATAAGATATTATATCTGAGTGCTGATGTATGAATGTAACAGAAGGCTTCTGTCCTGGTAACAAATTGTGAGCCAGACTAGTAAGCACATGATAGTATAATGAAAGCAGTGATTATTAATATGCCTGTTAATTGTAGAAGTGTACTGGAGCAAAGCTACTGGAATAATGGGAAATATTTTACTCTCACTGTGAATTGAGACATTTGTAAACAGGTTAATTTCCATATTTGAATCAGTATCCCTCTTAATTTTACAACAGAATCAGTAAACCACAGGCATTTTATAGACTCTGGAGCAAAGTCTTTTATTGCTTTCCTTCTCACAGGTCACTCATAAAATCATCACACCACCTATTGCCCAATGACCTCAATCCCCAGGCCTGTCATAAAAGCCAGATGATCTAAGAAGAGATATTGGATTTATCATACCAGGGACTGGATGTATTAATAAAAAAGAAAGAAAAAGAAAAAAGGTTTAATTTACCTTCTTTTTTACTCAGTGAAACAAAAATGAGATTTGTGGATACTAGTATTTCCAGCAGACAGCAGTGCTGATGCATCAGGTCTGGGAGTCTGCAGGTCTTCCTGTTTCTAAGCATGTCCTTCCTAAAACCCCGCTGGGTGTGAACAGCCACTTCACAGCTGGAGACTCGAGTCAAAGTCTTGAGTACCAGCTGGTTTGTGAAACTCATACTTTCCAGAGGTACCTGTTGGTGGCCCCCCTGTTGAGTGGAGAGTAAACAGCGCTGAGTGGTAAGAGCGGAGTATACGAACCGAGGCGTCATGAGGCTGCTGAGTCAACACAGATGATTGGCTGTTTTCAAGTTATAGTCAGGAGAGAGGGAGAGAGAATGTGCTTTTTACTCTCGGGAAAAATACAGACTGTACTTAAAGCAAAAACACAAAAACAACAGTAGAAAGGAGAAGAGGTTGTGATATGTATAAGCTATAAGTGATGATAGAGAAACTAACAGAATTGAAAAAGACACATGAAGCAAACACAAAGCAGAAGACAGGATGATGAATGAAAACATTCAAAGCTCAACTCAACCACAGGAGGCCTCTGGTCAGGGAGTGCTGCAGAGATTCTTCTGGAAGGTTCTCACATCTTCAGAGAGGAATCCTGAAGCTCTGTGACCATTTAGTTCCTGGTCACCTCCCTGACCAAGGCACTTCTCTATTCTCAAATTTGGCCAGGCAGACTGACTTTATGGGTCAGTTTCTGCTCAGTCATACAGTGTAAGGATGTCCCGATCTGATACACTGAGTGGTATCGGTGCCCAATATGGCGGTTTTTGGAGGATTGGATAGCATCGGAATTTGTTTCATGATTGGGACTGATCCAGTTTTCATGTGTTTTCAGCACCATCACGCTTGACAGCAGCTGTAAATCAAACCATGTTGCAAACATGTCCGCTGTGTGGGACTACTTCTCTTTGGAAAGCACTCATGGTAAAACAGCATCTTGCAACATTTGTAAAGTAAGTGTTCCTCAAGGAGGTACCAACAGGGCTCACTTTTCATTGTGTCTTAAAACAGCGCTACCTCTGCTGCAGAGCCACAGCTGGCTACAAAACGCTCGCTGCTTAGTGTATCAGTCCGCACGTGCGTCGTGTGCCAGATATAAACAAACGCAGGTAGTCTGCCAGGACGAAGAGACACGATGAGAACTAGAGCCTTATTTAGTGGTGTTTTTGTGTGAAAGTAACGCGCTGAAAATTCTCTAAATAAAGCGTGAATGCAGACCGATATCAGACTTTTTCGGTGGGAGTCCGTTTATTTGTGTTTTTGGTCGAGTAAAAAATGGCCCCGTCTGAGTGCAGAGACCGGCAGAGGAGCAGGGAGGGGGTGTTTGCATGCACTCTGGGCTTCTGCAGCACAAAAACACTGCTGTAGGGGTAATTTCTGCCCTAAACCTTGTGATAGGACTCAACTTGTTCCATCCCGGAGTATCACTTTAATACAACAAACATGAGTCATCATTTACAACAAAATCTCCCAGCGGAGTAGGGGATTTTCAAATCCTGTCCAGGATATGATTTCATTGCAAGTGAGGAATTAACTTCTAGAAATGTCACCAAGATGATGGGTTGACACAAAATGTGGCTAAAACGGTGAGGGTAGTGTACTTAACGCATGAAATGTAAAGTCAATCTCTATTCAAATGGACAAAGTAAAGGGGTGTAGAATTTTCTCTCAAAATGACTTTAGCCAACAGATTAAATTGATGTAAACTCATTTCCCTTGATGGCCAGCTTAGCCACTGTCTCATTCAAACCATTGAAGTTTGTAGCACTGTGTGGCTTTCAGATTGTGTCCAACCAGTGTATTGTAAAAAGTGACAACAGGGAAACATCAGAGCTCCAGACTTCTATGTAAAAGCCTATGGCTTTTACATCTTGTAATTCTGCTCGTCATTGTTTGCACAGAGTTCAGGCAGAGCAGTCACAGAAAAAAATATAAATTCTGCTCTGGTCCAAATGGTCCCATTGTTTTTCATTTACACATTTTCAACAGCATGCAGGAGTTTCTCACTCAGAACCATGACTCTGAAAACGTTCTTTCAATGCTTTCAAACATCGCCGGGAAGCATCTCACGTTTCTGTCTCTAACAGAGCAACTTGCTTGGTTGGTTATCACACAGCATCTTTAGTGAAAGTTATTTTTTTCCCCAGCATGATGCTTGATTAAATAATATGTGTTATACTTTCTGGGCTACTACCATCCACCTTAACTTGACTTTGTATATAATATAAGAAGCTGCAAGAGTTGTGGGTGAATTTGGATAGAAATTAATTAAAGCACTGAGAGTGTGTGTGGTCAGCTCCCTTCTGCTATGATGGGGAATCAGCTTGTTGATGACAAATGATGCCACTTACACACGTTTTTGCTGCTAATAAGAATGGAGCTGAACTGAAAAGCTCAGTATGGATTAGCTTTACGGTATCTGAAATTGAGTTGGTATTGAGCTCAATACCCAATGTTTGGACAAGATCGAAAGAGAAACTGAATCTACAAACTGAAATCAATTGCTCTTGCTAATTTCGTCAGGGCTTCTGTTCTTTGGTCTGTGAAATAAAATAATAATTAAAAAAATAACTTTTCTTTTGTTACTCTGACATTGTTGAAGAATTTTTAAAACTCAGGTAATATCTGTTTGACTTGTTCCTCACTTGTCAAAGCAGAAATTAATGAGGTGCTTCATTTATACCCTAAGAACTTTAAATATGTCAAAGCATCACTGTGTAGCCTGGAGGACCTTTGAGAATAAGTCTCAAATTGAGAAGAAATAAAGAAAGAAAGAACACACAGTTATCTTCATGTGCTTTATCAAACGCTTGATGGTGTGTAATTGTTCTTTGGAGTTTTATTTTGGGTTATTTTACTTTAGCTCTGAAAGAAATAAGGGCTGCGGGTTTTTTACCGATGACAGATTTTTTATGCATACATAATGAGCTCACATAATACAATGCACTGTTAAAATTTAAACTACCCAACAGCATTTAGGGTTGTGAAATCACTACTAGCATTACAATGCATTTTTAAGCCTATTGCATCATTAATCCTCTGAAAGCTACAATTCTTTAAAATAAACTTGTTCATTTTCAAACAATTTATCATAGTTTCTGCTAAATTAGTCAGCAACAGTGTAAAGTTTAAATTTCCACAAGCACCTCTGCACCTCAGGGACTCGAGCAGAAACTTCATCATGCAGAGGTAGAGGAAAGCAGGGCTTCTTCTCTATTATTTTTGAAATAGGATCCAGATATTTGAGTTTGAGTAAAAGGTACGGAGCAAAAAAGAAACAAGACCCTGGGACCTATAGGACAGAGAACAAACAAACACACTGAGCCTGAACTCATCTGACTCAAGTGGCGTGCAAGCACAGAGACTTTGACAGGAAAATGATATGAAAGAAGAAAAGGAATCTGTATATGAGAGACTGTCCCTTGTGCTTGTAATGCAGTTTGACAGCCAGAGACACCTGGGTCAGCCATCTTTCAATGTTTCGGTGTCTGAAAACCTTTATTATTCAACACATAAGTCAGTCTCTGAATGTGTCAGACAGAAGGAGACATTTTCCTTTAACTTTTTTTGAAAAAACTGATAATGCTTTGAGGAGATACTTAAATTCATGAAATATTTCTTTATGCAATGAAAATGATCTTAATAATAAAACTGCTTGAGGAAGAAGACCTTTTAAAATGTTTGACTTATCAAATTAGTTTGTAAAAAAGGTATGATATATTGTACTCCGATACATGACCCTGCCCACAACCCTAAAGAGAGGCTTTTACCAAACAAACCACAGTAACTCAGCATCCAACCTTAGCTACATGTCCAGTCACTTTTGTGCTGCCTAAACTGATTCATTTGCCCCCCCCCAAGCAGTTAAGTATATCAAGAAAAAAGAACTGCAAAGAAACCCCATGGTTAGAGTGAGAATCTCACTATTCTTGCTGTATTACCTTAAACCTCTACATATTCATATGTTGTAAAAATACCTGAATCCATCTCAAACTGCTCAGAGCTGTCTGTTCTAAAAATAGCACAAGTCATAGCATAACAGTAATAAGAGTATTGAGCACACACATCATTCAGTAGTGTTTAGTTTGTGTGCAACCAATGCCTCCCTATGTCCAATCTGATTCCATGTATTTAAGCACTTCCTGTTAAAACAGAAAGCATTGTCATGGTTTTGCCAGCGATACTACCCAGCATACTTCAACGCCAATAGCACCCAAGTGTTTAACATCCTTCCTTCTACTGCTGTGAAAGTTCAGACCAAAACACAGCTTTGAGATACACATCATCAGGGAGTTAGAAACACCACAACACACCAGGCTTCTGCTTGCAGGTGAATCACTGAGAAACATGTTGGTCAGCTAACAGTTGTTTGATGTCTGTGTGCTTGGCTGCTTGCCTCTCCTGCTTCCTTTGAAGACAGACTGATTTATAAGTTGGGTGAGAATGTTGAATTTAATTTGAGGAACACCACTGAAAACAGTTATTTAGAACAACCAGTGTGGACGGGCAGATTTTTAGCTTTTGTTATTGGTAAGTAGACCTGGGGAGACATCAGACTCTAAGAAATCTGCAGGGGACTGAGCACGCAGATCAAGAGTTAGGATGCTTGTTAGCTGATATATTGACATGATTGTAAATCCTGGATTAAATGGTAAATTACAGATTTTCCTTCCCAATAATGAGACCGAAAATCTGAGGAAAAGGTCTCATTGCATGATAAATTATCAATCATCTCAGAGGGGGAGCAGGATCAGTGATCAAAATCTTTATATGCTTTCCAGTAAATGACGAACTGAAATATTAGGACACTGAAAAACCCTATTTCTTTTCATTGTTTGGCCAAATGGTGGTAATAGATGCAAACTTTACTGTCTTTATGGGATTAATTATAACTTTTCAGATCAAGTGTTTCCAAGTTAGGGCTACAACAACTTCCTGAGATACATTTGTACGGATGTTTCTGCAGAATATATTTAACTTTTAAACCGGCTATAAATAACATATTTTATATGATGACTCATAAGTGTTAAGCCGAGCTCTCGGTGCAGACTTCAACCCAGCAGCTCAGCCTGCTTATCACATTTAGACAGCCTCACCTGTCATCTTTCCCACTCCATGATCCCTCTCCCCTGCCTCGAAGTTCTGCATATTACCTCACTCTGCGATCTCCTCCTGTTGTTTCTTCCCCGGTTCCACAGTGCTGATCCTCTTTCCCATTTCGTCCATCACTCTTCATTGTTCACATGTCTGTGGAAGGTCAATTGATCTGGTTTGGGACTGTGGGAAATGTTTCAACTGATTGTTCATGACACGCACGCACACAACTGGTCCTCACACACACATACAATGTTCCCTTCACTTTATCAAGGGCGGAAGATAAACAACTCTGGATCGGGTGAGAGACAAGGTGGGGATGTTAAATGTGCTGCTCTAAATGTCTTCACACATCGCCTGTTAACTGATGCTGAATAAGGGCATCTGTCCTTCTCGCAGAGATCCTGTGGTGTTCTGCGTGTGTGTGAGAGAGAGAAGAAGAAGAAGTGTATGTGTGCTCGTGCGGGTGCATGTGTGACCTTTGAAGACTTGCTGTGTTTGCAGTCCTTTTCTTTGCTACACAATCGACCAATTAATCAGGAGGTCAATGACACGATTTATTACAGTAATAGAGCGTGTTTGATCTGAGTTGGAACAACAGAGAAGAAACAGAGGAAGAAAAAAAGGGACAAAGAATTAAACATGACAATGTGCATGCTAATAATGACCAAATACCAAATACTGCTCTGTAGAAGCTTTAATGAGAGCATTTACTTTTACAGCTGAAAAAAAATACCACTAATGATAAAAAAGGAACATTTCCACTAAAATGACTACAAAATACTGCCTCCCACAACACTAGCGGTAGTAGAAATAACTCAGCATGGCTGACTGTAGTCCAGCCTCTGATCTTCACTCCTTGAAGTCAGTAATGCCAGCAGGATTCTGCTCTGCACATGGATGTACAGCACTGGATTAACCAACGGATTTGATGCACTCGTTTGTCTCCAGGGGCTGCCAAAATCAACACAGAAGTTCCTCTCATAGGCGTTTGTGTATCAACTAAACCAAGTGTTTCTATCAGCATTATCCCACAGATTCTTACTTCACTGCATCCAAGGCACTTTTTAACATAAGAGCTGTTTCTCCAGCTGCTGTAAAGGTCCCATATAATGCAAAAAAAATCACTTTATTAAGTCTTTTAGTGAAATTTGTTGGTCTCTGGCTTTCCTCCCAGCCCACAAAATGTGATATTTAATGACAAAACCTGCACTTAGCAGTGCTTGTGAATGTAAAATCCTGACCTAAAACGAGCTGTTTGGATTTTGGGGTCTTGCCGACGTCAGCGATTCACTTTTTTGACCAATCAGGAGCAAGTATGACCTGATTGGTCCACCAGAGCAGATACCCCCGAACCCTCTACCGGCCCACTCCCCTACCATCACTGCTTTGTTTTTTGGTTGTAAACAGCCACATAGTTCCATGCACAAGCTTCCCATCTCGAAAGAAGACAAGACTAAGTGGCTAGAGTTCATTTATGAGGGAAATGTGCCAGCTACACTCAGTAAAACTGTGCATGTGTGTGCTTGTCACTTCACGGCTAACTGCTTTTTCAACTTTGGACAGTACAACAGAGGGCTAGCGAATAGATTGGTCCTGAATCCAGGCACATTACCAACCATCCGCCAACAAACCTCAGACCCTGGAAATGTGAGTATTTTAAATGCTGTGTGCTGTGGAGCAGATGTAAGAGCTTTTCTTCAGTGTCCCCCTGTCTTCTTGTTAGCTTCAGGATGCTAACTTTAGCTGTGGTTAGCCTGTTGTTTCAGTCTGTAATGTTACGGTAAAGGAGCTTCGCCGTTTTCTAAAAGTTGTGCACTCAGAGCCGGTGGAGCTGCTCTCAGTGACCCGCAAGAGTGAGGCGGTATCAGCGGTGGCTTGTTTACCTATGAAGGCCACGCCCACTAAACCAGAGCGTTCTGAACAGAGGGGCTATGAGAGCCTGGAAACAATGCTGCTGTGCTTGATTTATTGGCTTTTTGGACCAAGACGTGTTACTACCATTTCATGAAGACATCAATGATCCATATTAAACTGCAGAAAAGGAGCAGAATATGGGCCCTTTAACTGTCTGAAGAGGCTTTTATTCATCAGCATCATAAAATCTTCAGTGCAGCAAATGCAAAGAAACTGCAAAATTCAAACTACACACAAAATATAAAAATAAACACAATATTGATTAAAAAAAAAATCTGTGACAGAAAGCCAAACTGATTTCACCTTACAGGAAAGTCTGAGTTAGTCTCTGACATGGTGAGGATTGGAGGGGTATAACGGCGATATCATGCATATTCTCCTGACCTCACCCTGGGCAGATGATCTGTGAGGCTACTCCAGGATGCCTGGGGCTGGTGCTACACCTGCATGGTTAACGAGTGCTCTGTAGCCAACATGTATGTGTGTTTCCTGAGCCTGACACCAGGCAGAGTCAGAGCTCATTTTATTGCTAGCTGAGTTGCTAACTGAGTATGTTAGCTGCACTCAGCAGTTTAGTGGAAATCTTGCTGGGTTTGGCTCTAAGCCTGCCGTGGTGCTCTGCTCAGGTCTCAGGAGATGGGGAGATAATTGTGTCTGACATCCCTTCACTTCATCTTTTCCCGTGGTGCATTCTTCATCAAAATGTCAGTCAAGACAGGATTCACTGTAGTTTTTTTTTTTTCTTGGCTGCAGAAAGAACAAATGAATTAGGTATTTTCTTTCTTTCTTTTAATCATTCAGTAACTAAACTAACTTCAGCCTTTCTCCCAACTAACTTCCAGAAACTTCAGTATCTCCTTAATATTTCTCCCTGCTGCTAAACTACATCACTTTCCCTAATTGCATACTGGCCCAGGCCTCATCACTTGGGTGTCACTGCAGTCTGAAGCCCCTGTGATTGTTAAAGAAGCACACACCAACAAATCCTCCCTCTCAGAGCCTGGCAGGTAGAGCTAACAGCACCACTAGCTCCAAATAAGATACTTGGCTGACCAAAGCTACTCTTTCCTTCCGCTAAGTAATTTCTGCATAAATTCACTTACATTAATAACTGTTCCTCTCTTAGGTTGTGTTGGTGTTTTTTTTTACGCATGTATAAAGTTGTGTTTTAGCGTGATTGACATGAGGAAGGGACTGTCAGTCACACTCTGCAGTGAACTGGTTTTGGAACTGTATTGGTGACCCTCTAATTGGCTCGATGCCTTTCCCTTGATGTAACTACAGTTTGCTCTGCTGAGCCTTAGATCAGAGCTCTGCTCCTGGCTTTGGTCTGTGCTCTCTAACAGAGGTCTGCTTTACTGTCACAACAGACCAAAGACTTTCAGAAATGACAGATCAGAACTGAATACTACAGACACTTTACTACAGAGCCCTCATTGTAGCGCCTTGTTAGAAATGCTTATTTAAGCCAACTTGAACAGGCAACAAGGTCACACCGAGTCTAGACCAACTTATTACGCTGCGTATTATACCAATGTTACAGAACTCTAAAGGCTAATTTTTGCTTGACCCAGCCGCGGGGTCCACGTGGCTTCGTGCGGACAAGTGATGTCATTTTCGCACCCACACCCCATGGCACAGTCCTTTTCATATAGAAAATTTCTGCGCTGCGCACAATCAAAAATTTCTAACCTACTGGATGGAGACACACGGACAAGATGGCGAAAGAACAGGATCTCCTAGTGGTCAAAGTGCAGAAACACAAGCATCCTCACGCAGAGATCACTGCGATAACCTAGTGGTAAATAATTAATTGCATGAAATTTGTGGCCACTCTTGTCAGAGAAGACGAATTGGTTAAAAGAGCCTGGAAAAATCGCTAAGACAGATATTTCATGTTGTAAACAAAAGCAAACTTCTTTGTTGCATTTTGGCCTTGCATTTAAACAGAAATAGTGTTTCAGCCAACCTTAAACGTAAACTTGTGAAAACATCCCCCAGAGTGGGATTTTTCTGAAACGCTGTTGACACCGCTGCCATGTAAACAGTGAGCTGGCGTTTTCAGTAGAAATGCTGATGTCGCGCGAGCGCATACGACAGTTCAACAGTACTATTGTAATGATCATCATGGACTACCATGTTGTGCTTGTGTTTCTCAAAATACTGAATCTGCTGAGTGTCTTTATACAAAATGTGCATCTGTTGCTCCACTTTTGCACTTAGTATTTGCCCACACACCAGATGATCGGCTCAACTCTACTTCCGTGATCTCCCAAAACAGCTTCCGGACAAGCGCCTACTACAGTCCTGGCATGTTTACTACAGCGGTTTCAGTCCCTCTGCTTTTCCGTGTAAACACACATTTTTTTCACCGAGTTTTAGCGTTTTCAGATGAAAAGTTGTTGTGTAAACGTGGCCTTAGACTCTCGTTTAGTACTCTGGTAGATGTACGTTTGTGATACACTGCCCCCTGTGGTTTGGGAATGGACACTAATGTACGCCACATGGGGTGTTAAAAAACGCTTTCTCTCACATGGAGCTTGTACATCTCGTTTCTGCGTGTCATGTTTTCACAGAAAGCATAGCCTTATGCCTTACATTATCAAAAAAGATGTATTGAAAAATTAGAGAAGTCAGCCACTAAAATTTATTCTGTTTTATTGGACTAGTTTGTAAACTTATTTGTCTCTGCTGCTAAACTGGACATTCATATCTAAGGTTTAAAATGATGTTTTGCTTTCTGTATCAGTCTCAAGTGGACACTTCTGATCTGCAGCTTTTGCATTTCTGCACTGACTTCATTTATCAACACTGGAGGTTGCCACATTTAACAGAAAATGGTCAACCCAGGAAAATATTTACTACTGAGTTGGGTTTAGATGAGGGAACATTAAATGATTAAAGAACAATTAGCTGAAGTCAGCAGGTTCAATGCCAGTATGTTTCAATGATAGTTTAACAACACTGTTTTTTAATTTTTCTTTTTGATGGTTATTCCCAGTGTTATCGCTATGACATTGTCAGATTGGCCCCAGAGATGCAGGGAGAAGAGAGATGATCCAAGAAAGAGATGGAGGTAAAAGTAAAAAAGTGACAGACCAGGTCAGAGGCAGGAAGAGAGGAAAAGATATCTGAGTATCTGAGAGGAAGGGTTACAGATGGACAAGGACAGGACGAGGGCTGATTGCTTCGGTGTATGTGTCTGTTTCTCCTGCTGCACATCTAAAAAAGAGTCTGCTGGCTTTAAGGTGACCTCTGTCACACATTTAGGGAGGGAGATAGGGAATGGATATAGATGGATGGTTTCATGGCCTTCACTGTGCACTTGCCGAGGAGGTCGGGCCAAGATTTTTCCTGGTGCAACGTAAAAGTGGAAGAAAGGACAGAACAATATCCTGCTTTGGGAGAAAAGGGGGTTCATAAAAGAAAATATCAAATGTTTTTCTTTTGGTGGTTCAAGCTGAAAACTTGATACCATGACTGCACACATATTTTTCAACACTGCAATCCAACAAGGGCTGTGCATAAAACATTGATTCATTATTTTGTTGTGCACTCATTGATGTGCTAGTCACAGACTTGAAACGGCTGCAAACACTATGATGGCATTTTTGAAAGACTTGTGGAGCATGGTGCAATGCAAAATTAGGTAAATAGATGGCTGTAAATGAATGACCAGATGATGTTAAATATGTCTCAAAGCCAAAGGCATAGAGGAATTGTACCTCCAACCATAAAAGCAAAGATATGGCAGAGTTATTGAGTTTAGAGAATACCAGAAATTTGGGAGCTGCAGCAAACCTCCATCAACACATGAGGAAACAGCGTCCTGGTCAGTAGCTAGCCACAAAAGGTGCATTATATGTGCTGCACAGGGCCAGAGTGTGCCGTCCCAGCAGAGGCTGAATAAAGCTTTCAGGATGAAAGCTCCCTTAAATTTTCAGCAGGCTGAAAAAATAATAAAATTCCTGTTTTTGCCTTTTTTGCAGCCTTGCACACTTACAGTGTTGTGTGAAACTGTGTATTCTGGCAGCTTCTTTTACATTAAGTGTATGCTATGCAAAGCAATTTACACATGTCCATTACTGAGACTGTTCAGTGCATTAGTTGTGTACAGATATATATTTGAGTCCATCTCTTAAAACAGCCTTTTATGTCTGGTTAAGTATGTCTCTGATCAATACTTTCCCCGTTCACTCTCTGGGAAGGTCTGCTCACATGTTCCAAGATGAAATAATCTTTGAAATAAAAGAATCTCAATCAATAAAATAATGACACAGCCATATAGAGAGACATTCACTGAACATGATGGAGCTTTTGATGGAGCAGGGTGGCTGGATAAGCTGTTTTTGTGTTTGTTTCTTTTTTGTCATCTATCAGTTAATGTATATCAGCTCAGTATTTTTGATAACTTTTAAAAGCTCTATAAATATAAAACTTGTCATCCTCTGAGATGTTGATCAGTTGCGGGTTGATTTCTTCTGCCTACTAGAAAAACCCTGCATCTGTTTATGCACACTGCTGAGTGTTACAAACAAGAATCTCGCGCTCCATATGGCAGTATTTAATAATCACACACTGCATCTAATGGCAGCCAGTAATGTGAAAGGCTCGCTAAAACAGTTGAGCCTAGTGGAAATCTTCCTCACGGCCTGCAGGTCTCTGCATTTTTCAGTCACTTTCGGGTCATTGGTCCATTTGTTATTGTAAGTTATTCATTGTTTCTATGAGTTTGTTTTGTCTGCCTGTACTTTTTGCGTGTAAAACAAAAAAATACCAGCTTGCATTGCTCAGGAGTTGCCAAGGCCAAGCATTCCCCCGAGAGCTGACATTTCTCACATTCTGCATTTTTACCCGCCCTCCCTCTCTCTTTATCTCTCTGGCTTGTCCTTATATCACTCCTTTACTCACCACACCACCAATGGGTGTTTCAAAGCTTCATCACGCAATAAGTCTGGGCTCCTGTCTGGCCTGCATCCTTTGACAGTCTGAAGATAACAGTCCGGAGGTTCAGTGTTCTCCTGATTTCATCTCAGCACCCTTCTCCTTTCCTCTATTATTACTTCTTTTTATGCCTCAACATTTTATTCCTCATCATATTTGTGTCTCATCTCTGTCTCAGTTCCAGGTGACACATAGGCAGTATTTAGTCCATTATTACCATGAAAATGGTCTCGGTTATGATATGGCTCAGAAAGGGCTAACACCCTTCACATTCCTCCCTGTCTTTCTGGCAGCTCAGTGTTTCCTCAGCTTACATTATTCATTTGATTCCATAACTTTCTCAAAAGACCAAAGAAGGAGAACAGCGAAACACGAGAAAAGGATCGGAGGGTTCAAGGAAATAACACAAAGCTTACATTTCAAGTCCCTTTACACGGTCAAAGAAAGGATAGAATAGATGTTTTAGTGGAGGTAGGAAGAATTACTTAGAGGTACGTCTCACAGGAGTCAGATACTCAATGTAGACGAGACAGGTGGACAGAGAGTAGCTGGATTACTGATTAGCTTATACGGTATATTACTTGGTAGATTAAAAATTCCCAAAAAGAAAGCTTAATAAGTTATTACATTTTTAGGAAGTATGTCACATGCATTTAAACTGTTTAATTCAACCATAAAAAACCATAAAGCATATCAAATAAATCCTAAACTTACACATTAGCTTTAAGTTTCTGCCTGTCTTTATATACTGTTAAACACATTTCAAACATCTTTTGTTCATGTGCGTCCGATGTGTCCCTCTAAACCTAAGCAGATCCAAATGGTTGGTTTGTTTAAACTGCATAATTTGCAACATTTAACCTGCAACTAGCTTGACTGTATCAAAATGTGTTAAAGGCCATTACACCAGGAGTGGCCAACCTGCGGCTCGGCAGCTGCATGTGGCTCTTTGCCATTCGGTGTGCAGCTCTTCTATCCATTCATAAAAGAATATTTAGATGTATATTGTTATGAGTAGTAGTGTGCCGATTAACCTTATATATTGATGTAGATAGATAGATAGATAGATAGATAGATAGATAGATAGATAGATAGATAGATAGATAGAAAGATGGAACTTCTGCAATAAAACAGAAATGTGTCTTTTACATGGCTCCAAGTACAAATTTAAACACAGTCTAGTCTTTTGTTCACTCAAAGAATTACATAAAATAAATTCAAACATGCGTCAAAGTGCAACAGGAAGCTAAGATTGTCACAAAGTATTCAGAAGCTGTTTATACCAAGAGAAAATCAATATAGTCTGAGGGGTGCATTCATTTTTCAAAAACTAAAGATACGAACAAATACCAAATTGCATTGCCTGTTGTCTAAAGGAGTTAATTTATGGAATTCCTCATCCACAGAAATAAAAACCTGTACTACATTAAAAATTCTGAAAGGACTTTACAAAAACCATATCATTCAAAAATACACATTGGAAAATACTTATTAATAGGTTTGACACATTACACACTTAGTTCAAATTCTGCTAGCAATTATATGCACTACTATTGTTCTTCTCCAAAATAACTTTGTGATTTTTTTTGCTGTTTACTTAATGAGATGAG
Source organism: Halichoeres trimaculatus (assembly GCF_033239565.1). Lineage (NCBI taxonomy): Eukaryota > Metazoa > Chordata > Actinopteri > Labriformes > Labridae > Halichoeres > Halichoeres trimaculatus. The sequence continues at coordinate 24,393,240 of NW_027437192.1, forward strand.
AGGGGTAGGTCTCAAAAAGCTTAAGCTTCAACCTACACCCTTTCGGATTCTCTTGGAAATTCTGAAATTTTGAAACTATATTTTGATCTCTGTAAATTGCTTCATGTTTTGCAAGGGAACCAAAATAAATTTCTTTCATTCATTCACCCATAAGAGCATGTGAAACCGATATTAAACTACAAAAGTATACAACCAAAGTTATAACCCTTATTGCTCATCAGGAGTGAACAAGAATCTATCTAATGTACATGTCTTTTATCAAATTTAGTAAGTGACTATCAGTACTGACCCATTCATATCCATTCACAGACCACTAGAGACACCACTGAGAGATACATGCAGACCGATAGGAGTTAGGTTTACCTCACTGACCTTCTAATCAAGGACAGATCACTCCACTGTTGAATATAACAAAATATGAAATAACGATTTTTGTTCCAGGCTAAGTTCATAGATAGATAGATAGATAGATAGATAGATAGATAGATAGATAGATAGATAGATAGATAGATAGATAGATAGATAGATAGATAGATAGATAGATAGAACTTCATTTGTCATTGCAACAAGAACAACTAAACTGCAGTTACATCCCCTCCAAGACATATAAGAAAACAAACTTAGACAAGGGAAGACCGGAATGGGATATACCGAGGAGCCAGCTGCTCAGTGCTGACTAGATAAGTAATAGCAAGATTGGCAGAGGAGAGGGAAAAAAAGCGTAAATTCCAGACTATTCCCCAGTAGGGGGCGTAGTCCGAGATCAAGAAAAAACGAACACCTCAGCATATAAGCACATGATAATAGCATACAAAAAACTTGAAGATTAGCACAAGTGTCATTGCTCAGCCTGGGGTGTGTGTGTGTGTGTGTGTGTGTGTGTGTGTGTGTGTGTGTGTGTGTGTGTGTGTGTGTGTGTGTGTGTGTGTGTGTGTGTGTGTGTGTGTGTGTGTGTGTGTGTGTGTCACGCAGCCTTCCTTGGGCGCCCACACACCCTCTGCAGCTGAACTGTAACAGAGCCAAAATAGGCGTTGAGACCAAGGTTGTGTGTGTTCCATGTGAGTACATGTGAGTGTATGTGTAAGCCCATGGACTTCATCCCCTCCAGACTCAACAATGTCCGTCGTCTGATGGTGTCTGTGGAGATGACCTCAAAGAGTTCTGATCCAGAGACAAGTTCACAGGAGGAAGGTGGGGGGCAGGGCATCTATCTGCATTCCATCCAGGAGAGTAGAGCGCTAATCAGTCTACCAAGGCCGACTAATTTGGTGGCCCATTACAGCCGAGCCAAGCTGACATCTTCTCGAAGCTGTTATCCATGTTATCCTGCCTGCGATTAAGTTAGCATGTCACTTGAGTCTGAGTGTTGACAGCCCTGCCCAATGCCCCAAAGACGGGCTGCTTGTGGATGGCAAAAGTAGAAGCCTACAGCTTCTAAATTTTTCGATAAATCAGGAAACGGCCAACTCCAAACAGCAGAAAGCCTGTTATTATAAATCCAAATATGTAGCTGTCTTCAACATCCTTGACAGTAAGAATTGACAGGCATACAGTCCGCCGGGTATCCCAGGAGTCTATCATATGTCCGGCTGCAAACATTCCACCGGGGCAGGTGAGCTCCTCTTTACCCAGTTTCCTCATTGAAAAAAAAAATTGTTGTGATGCATCTAAATTATCAAACAACAACTCCAGGTGGATTTTTGATTTCTCATTGTTTCGGTCCAATTCATGCCAAAATCCCTCAAAATGAACCTGAGTTGCGCCCCGGTCAAGTCCTCGTTGTCCTGACGACTTCCTCTGTAGAAAACATGTTTTTTAAATGCTATCCATATGGACAAATCCTGTGGGCCTGTCTTAAGACCCACATTATCATTGCATTCACAGAGTGAGTGATGTGCACAGTTGTATACCATTCCTCCTAATGAGGAGATGCACTTTATCTGTTTGGGTCACTGCAGGTGTCAAATTAACTCAATTATCCATGCAATCTACTTGCTCTTAAAAAAGGGTACAGATTCATGGTGTCCCTTTGGGCATCCTGTAGTTAGTGTTGCTGAGCAAGAAGGATGATGAGTAAGCATGAAGGTGCACACGTGCACAATGTTTGTCAGAAAACAATTTGGAGGCATAGCTGTCAAGTCTCCTGCTTTGGTTGGGAAAGTACTGTATTTTACTCCTTTATACCCAGGTGGGATGGCAAAATTTTCTTTATTTTTAAATGGTAGATAGATAGATAGATAGATAGATAGATAGATAGATAGATAGATAGATAGATAGATAGATAGATAGATAGATAGATAGATAGATGAGTGAAAAAATAACTGTTGATCAATAAAGGTAGACCGTGGCACAGGAAGAGTGTAAAGCAGCTGTGTGTTGTGTGTGTTCTCACTATCCGTCAGCTTATGGTTTACACAGGCTTTTCTAATGCATCAGTGCCCTCAGCCTGTCATAGCTTAGCAACGAGCCTCCCCTTAAATATATGAAAATCTGCTCCCTCCAAGCGTGCAAATCAGCATTTTTGGAACACACACAGGCACAGGCACACACACACAAACACACTCCAGCGCTTAAGCTTAAAGGCACATTGACACACTCACCAGCTTTACACACACACAAAAACACACACACTGAAAGTCACTTTGCGATGGCTCGAAATGCCTTTTATGCAGATTGAGTACGAGCCCTCAGCTGATCAGAATCTCGCCTTGAATTTGATATGCAATTGAAAGGAGCAATGTCACTCCAGCTGGGCTTGAGCGCTTTTTAGCCTACACAGCTGCCACTGCTGCCAGGGCCGTCCCTGTCAATGGTCTAACAATATGATTCATTCAACATGAGTATGTATTCTTCATGTATCTATAGGCTTTTTGTTAAATGGGCTCTGAAATACTAAAAGATGGAGACAACCTTGCAAAGTAGAGCCTTGATGGTTTGGTCTCTGTTCAGGTGTTTGAAGTTTGCTCCAGTCAAAGATTTATAGGTGCAGGGGCTGAAAGATGCATATTCAGTGGTTCAGGGCAGAAACATCTGCATGGCCACAGGTGAGTGTATTGACACAGAGGCAGACCCGACATAAACACACTACTCCTCTAAATCCTATCCAATGGCAACAGATGTTAGACACATACATGATCACCACGGCCTCACACACTTGCACACACGCCTTCAGCTGTGTGATGACACAGCCTACGCAGCAATATGCACCTCCCTCGCGTGTAAGACCCTCTTTGATATTCTGTGCATGACTGCTGGCTGAGGTTAGCAAGCGGATCACATCTATTACCTTGCTAATTCTACAGCTTGGCCTTTGCATAATAAGATGCATTTCTCTAAGTGAGTGTGAATGAGAGAGAGGGAAAAGGCAGAAGAGAGGGAGAGATAAGGAGAGAAAAGAGACAGGGTAAGTAATCAAAACATGTTGGCAATGACTTAATGAGTGAACCTCGCCTTTGTAAAATTGGCCTCAGATGGTAATTGAGTTAATGAAAGTGTTTTTCTCTCTTTTGACTCCTGTGGATGACAACAGCAATGTTTCTGCCTATTTGCACCCCCTCCCTCTGTCACATTAACCTACTGCAAAAGTGTCACACTTCACTTTGGACCAAATCTCCTCTAGTAAGGTTAATAACAGGGAACTTTTAATCCTGTTTTCCTTTTAGTGTTTTCAGTTCTGTAATTGTTCATAGAGTGTCGAATCAGGGAACAAAAATGAAAGAGATTCATCAAAATGTTCTCAGCCGCTGCTGAGTACGTCTAATATCAAAGGAAAAACAGGACAGCCTGTTCCTGGAATCTTCAAAAGTTGCTTATTTACACATTATTCTCTCAGCGGGAAGTTTAAGCTACTGGAAAGGAGGTGGACAGGATGTACTGGAATAAGGATGGTGCAGTAGTTACTGTGTAACAGTTACTGATATTTAAGATAACAAGCTTTGCAGAGTCTGATGGTATAACAACAGTTTTGTTGTGAATCGATGGACACATGGTGTCAAAGATGACCATATGGGTTGAAATTTAGGATGACCTTAATTCAAAGACAAACTCCACTCTTCTTCTTAGTTCTCAGAGAAAGACCAAATCTTGTTCTTATACAGAGAGAATTTTTGATTGGTTGGGTGACAGTCCTGTTAATGCTGATACCTCTGATCCAGTTGTCAGTGACACACCTGTGCATTTAATGATGACCTCAAACCTTTGTGACTCTATATTACTTGCCTGTTTGCCAATAATGTAATTTTTTTTGCAAAACAAAAAAACGTCCAGACTTTGCAATACTGGTACTACTTGTTTTATCTTTAGAAGCTTAGTTATCATTCTAAGGTAGAATCTATGAGTACCACAAATGACAACCTGTTGCCCCAGTCTCCAGTATAGTTCATCAAGTGGCAGCTTATTTTTTTTTTCTTATATACAAGTCAGGAATGAAGCAACCCCCCTCCAAATAAATAAATAAATAAATTAAACATAAAAAGAAAAACACAAAACTAAACTAAAAAAAATAACAAAAAACAAAAAAAGGGTGATGATATTTAGAGGTAACTCAGAGAAAACAATGCATGTCAGTAATGTTTGGCACTCAAGTTATCAAACACAGCCCACCTGTGTGTTCACCAACAAGTTCCACCAGGTCCCTCTAAAGGACACCAAGCAGACAGAGGTTGTAACAGTACCTTTCCTAATTCACAATGAAAGTCATCAGCACCTGCTTTCAGCACACATTGGGCTCTGTTTTGAATAAATATTGTTCACATGTACTGGATTTTCTTCCCCTGTTTCAATATTTTTCTATTTTTTTCTTCTTAAGATTTTCAGTCACCTCCAGATGTTGTTACCTCTACTGTTTTTTACTCTGCTTGATGTCTTGAATCATGGATCCTTGCCTGTTTGTTGTTAGTATTATCTAGATGTTAAGTATTTATCTAGAAACATAACACAGGCCAACTATAAGAAGTGTCTTCTTTAGCATTAAGAAAAACCCTTTACCCGCTGAGTTTTACAAGTAACAATCATAAAGAAATTTCCTGTGAAGCATCATCTCAAAGTACAAACAATATGAACTGACACCAGCTGTAGGTGGATACTTCCTTAGCTTAGCTGAAGCAAGAACTCCTCAGCATCTTCTTCATTTTTGTCTCCAACCAAACCTGTATACTGATACTTGTCTTTCTTTTTACAATCATGGTGCGGCGTGTTTCTCGTCCATCTTACCATCATTAGCCAAAACACCAGATCTTTACTACTTGGATCACAGTGACAGCAGTTACAGCTTTGCCACCAATGAGACTAGACCACAGTCACTTGATATGCAGTATGCTTACAGGAAAGCTGACGGTCTAAGACGACAGCAGTTGTAACATAACCTCAGATTATTTTTTGATACCTGGTGCCTATAACCCTCACAATCAAAGGCACTGTGCCTTGCCATTGTAAAGTGACGCATCAAGCATGGTGGCTCAACAATTTTTGAACCTGTAACTGTCCAGGAAAATATGGTCACTTGGCTTTATTTCAAATCACTTGTGCATAAAACATGAGCAACGTATAGGTTTTCAATTAGCAGTGGTGCTTCCAGGTGGGCTGCAATACGAGAAGCTTCTCTCATCTTATTACATCTATTATGTTACTGCTGCTTTAAAGCATGTGCTCATACCAATAGTGTTGTGGAGCCTCATTACTGTTCTGTCGCGTCCTTCAGTGGAGTGTTTACCTCAGAAAAGTCTGTTTCAGATTACAGCAGATAAGAGTGTAATTATCTCTTGGTTACCACAGATAATGTAGCCTATTTATTTTGCTGGTAGTCAGCCTCGCCAAGGCCAGCTCATCCTCTGTGTACCATCACAAGATCAAAGACGACCAAAGAAAGAGAAAGTATGAATGAGAGCACACTTTCTGGAGCAGCATGCATTTTTTTTCTTTTCAAGGTGAGCGCGATGCCTCAGTGGCTGAGGTTTCACAAAACAAGAGTCGGATACTTTGTTTGGGAAAAATGGTAGAGAGGGTTGAGACTTAAAGGAGGTGAACAACACTACTGTAAAGCAGCCATACTTAATTTGATAATGAAACAAAGATGTTACCAAACAGCTGAGGCTGCCAATGTGAGAAACTTGAAAAGTGAATGTGTTCATTCACAGGACATCAGGGAGGTGGGTGGAGAAGAATGAATGCAAGAGAGTTCAATCAGAAATGTGGCTTTTTTTTTTTTTTTCCAAAATGGCTTTTTATTGTGTATTCTTTGTTTTTTGTTTTTTTTCATACAGCTTTTGACCCATTTGTTTGAAAGTATCTAGTGGAGAGAAAGCCGCACTTAGGAACATTTCAAATCTCAATAGCTCTTCATTTTTTTTCTTAATCTCGACAATAAAAAAAATCACTCTGTTCTTTGGAAGAAAAGATTTGCTGATTTTTTTCCCCCTCAACTCTCCTCTCCAAGCCTTTAAAATGATCTTTTACAAATTAAGTGCTCTTCATTCAGCACAGACACCCTCAATCACACTTTGTTCTTTTTTTTCTTTTCTTTTCACTTCTTTGTACAGTGACCAAATAGCTTAGTGTTGGTACAATTTTATACCACTTCATGTTCCAAACAAGAATGTTGTTCCACGTCTTAGTTTCCAACCAAATTAAGTGTCTTTGTGAAGAGTTGGGCTCACACGCACTACAAGAAACTGCTCAAATGTGTTCAAGCACTGATTAAACAAAGCTTAAATTCTACTTGTTGAATAAAAGAAAAAACTCCTGAAAGATCTCCCCTTGGTGGTGGTTGAGAACACCTCAGACCAGTTTACACCTCAGGCTTAACTGGGCTGAGATGTGCCGACAATCAAAGCCATGGTTTCACTGATTTATTTGCACCATTTTGAAGCTGATAATACTTTTTCAATGAGTCAACACTTCTGTATGTTTGTGTGCCATGCCACTTTTAAAAACTGAGAAAATGATTTTTTTTTTAAGGATGACATAAAAAATCTAACAATGACAGATTTTAATAGTTTGCATCACTTCAACCCTGTATCTACTTTTTTAACTGACAAATGAAGTGTTTCATTTTAAATTTGATGCAACACTACAGCACTGACCATTTTTTGGGCAAAAGCTTCAGTGTGCATTGTTTCTGAAAAAGGAGCATCAGTTTTTAAATTGTCAGACAATACTATAGTTTTTTCACTCTGCCTCATCTGATCCAACATAGGTCAGAGGATCATGTTTACACAGCTTTAATGCTTATCAATGTCAATCTGCTTTTGTAGACGCTGCAAAGAGCTATGTTCACAGACTGGTTTTTGGAAGTTTCTGTTCTTGATGCAGTGATGCCTATGGCCAGAAGATCACAGCCACCCAGTATTGGTTTTTGGCCTTTTCCCTTCCATCCAGAGATTCTATGAGTCCTTTAATGGCATTGTGTATTTTATCCAATGTCTCTAACTTTTTTTTGTGGGAGTTAAAGTAGTAAACATTAAAGAAACTTCAATTTTTATGCTGATACATTTAAGTCTACTTGTCCATCAAATCTTGCCTGATCACAGTTTCATTCACTGTGTTGTTTTCGCTCAAATCCCTCCAACATACGGTTGGTTGATCTGTGGTCTTTTCAGAAGGATGAACCTTTTGTTTCTTTGTTTCAAAAAGCTTGTTTCAAATAAATTCTGTATCTTTCTGTCCTTTTTAGATATGGTATCAATTAGAAGTTAATTTCCTCTAAACAAGCTAAGCCCATGTAAAGGTTTTTGCCTGTGAAACAACCCCTAATTAACAACAAACCCCACAATTTAATCTGGAATACAGATAAAACCAGTTTTGGAAAATAGAGATTCAGAAATGCTGATAGATACAATTTGAGCTTCATATTACATTTCATAAAACAATGGTAATGATATTTTAGGGATGAAGTAATAATTTATTTTTTTGTTAATTTATTTTAGATGCAAGTGTGTTTAAATGTCAAAATTTGTGCATGTTACATCATGCTTGTGGTTAGTATTCTTTGGGTCATGGTTTATGTGTAAGGATATGGCAGACAACACACAGACTGTCAGTAGTCAAAAGTCTAAATGCAGCCAAATGGAAGGCTTAGCCATCCACCGGGTCTGAAATGAGCTTTGCTAGCAGTGGTCAAGGACAAAAAAGGCTGAGAGAGCGTAGAAAACAGGACTAAAAAAGGACAAAAGAGACGTGTCAAATATGTGAACCAAAGCAAACAGGCTACTGCTTAATCCCATCAAGCCCTTACAAATGAATGAGGACAAAAATCCACTCAAGCTGCTGCCTTGAACGTATGATTTAAATATCTTTATTTCCTATTAAAGCATATTTAAGTCACTAAACACCTTAAGTTATTGCTCTCTGCAGAGGAATCAGGTGGGTTTCCGTCAAGTCAAGCATTTGCCCTTGACTAAGCACATAAGGCTGACTGATTCCAGGCAATCATTGGCTCCTATTGATCATATTGATCCAGCGCTCACCCCAGTTCCGTCTCTGACCTCTTAAGAGTTTTAGTCTGAGCGTCCTGTCTGGTTCTATAACTGAATCTCTGCTAGACACACTGCGAGCTAGCTGCATGCCATGCAAGGCTCGCAGGAATTGTGACTACAGCAGTAGGCCCCAGGCAGTCCACACAATTATGTCATCCCTCAACCCTACTGTTTTTATTCTTTTGGTGAAAAAGGGGGGGAAAAAGCCTACACATAGAAGAAGAAAGACTTTTAACTACACCAAATATGACAAAGAAAGAGATGAGAGGAGAAGAGAAACTGAGAGACAACAGTCTGCAGAACCAGTAACTTTGGATCCCATCATCGTCCTCTTTAAGGTGGCAAAAGTATCTATCAGCCAATAACCAGTAAAATTAAAAGCTTGCATTCTACATCTGTGATAGTGAGGCTGGTGTGTAGATCAGCTTAATAACAAATGTGTAAATGAGACAACTTTCTGATGAAACACCAGCCACCTGTCTTCACCTTTGACCCTTTTTATGTTAAGGTAACACAGAACATGTTGAAGCTAAATATGCAGAGTAAATGCTTAATATGCATAATGTGAAGCAAGCAGCCTCCTCACTGTGATAAGAAACTGCAGTGTTCAGCAACAAGCTGAACCAGGCTCTCTGTTTGCTTTACTGGTCAAAATTTGCACAAGCATGCAGTTTTCATGGTTTATCATATCGGGTAGATCCAATGTCATAGTTGCGGTGGTAACTTACAACACTAAAACCACTGGCATCAGATAATCTTTCAGTCATACATCTCCTCAAACAACAGGTCCCACCATTGCAACACTGAACATCTGACACCTTCTGTGTCTACAGAGTATCCCCCTTTCCTTCTTGGATTATTGCTTTGAGATTGTGAGCTTCCTGGCTCTTAATACATTTTGATAACATATTCTGATCTAAATAATAATAAACAGGGGGTTTAGCATAGCCTGTAACTGTGTCACATTTTAACAGGAAAGAATAGCTTCACAAATTTGGACATATAGAAGGAGCTGTATGAGGTTATATTTGTGCCACCAGAAATTGAATCTGGATTAAAATATTGATGTGATGTGTAATGGAATTCAATGTTTTGAAATTGAATTATATTTTTTAAATCAAATTTGAAACAGTATTTTACCTATGAAAATTAAACTCTTTTTAGACTTTAAATTCAAAAACACAGAATTCATAGGGCATGCTAACAACGGCTAACACAATGGCATGGTATGTCTGCATGTTTTTTTTCCGACTTATCGCTGAAGACGTCACTCCCAGTTCTTTCTACCCAGGTTAATGGAATGCATCATCACAGGAGAGTCCGCTGATGTGTAGAGGGTGTCAGTGAATCTGCTCGATTAGTCTCCCTTACAGGCACAAGATGACATAATGGTCGTGCCGCTCTGAATTGAAATGGAATTGTAAAGCTGAATCTGCCTTTTGTGAATTGAAATTGAACTCTGTGTTTTTAAATTTACAGTGTAAAGAGAGTTGAATTTCCGTAGGTAAAACAGTTTCAAATTCAATTGAAAAATATAATTCAATGAAAAAAATATATAAATATACATTTTATATAATGTAAATTTCTTAATATAAATAAAAAAAAATTAAATTCCATTACACATCATGCTTTTCAAATTCAATATATTAATTCAAATTCAGTTTCTGGTAGCACAAATATAACCTCATAGGGCTGGGCATTTAAAGCAACCAACTAAATGATCATTAAAACATGAAAGCAAGACTCTTAGTAAAGGTTGCTGTAATCAGAATGCAAATAAAAAGATGAATAATGTACTGAGACTTGTTTGATGGTGGCCAAAGCAGACAATGGGGTGGAAATTAAATGATTCCAAGAAATAAAGTGGAGGTTTAAAAATGTCACAAACTGTAAAGGGCTAAAAGTGGACGCATGGCTCTGTGTGCACGCTATATAATCATCATCATCACTTTCCCTGCGCTGTAATAATGAGAGATTAAAGCAAGAGTAGCAGATATGGACAGTGAAAGGATATAATCGAAGAGAAAGAGGATGAAGGAAAATCATAAAGAGTGTGAGAGGCCGACATGAAAGAAAGGAGGCAAATCTGAACATCACTCATGGTAACAGGCAATAAAATCAACAGCGGTCCATCAGTCGTAAAATATAGCCCACGGGAAGGTTATGCTAATTTCCTCTTTGCCTGTATGTCTGCAGTCATGTCCAAGGTTGGCGAGTGTGTCGTAGCACACTTGCAAATCGTGTTGTTTTCCCCTTCCTGAAAATGAATGCTCTGTAATAAGTCTAAAGATGTTTGGTTTGAGAAGAGGGAGGCCAGAAAGAAGACATGAGGAGCGTTGATGGATAGACAGGAAGCTAAAACTGATAGTCTAAGACCTTTTATGGACTCTTTGGTGGGGGAATATGGGCTGCGCGTTGTGAGAAGAGTGACACCTGTGAAATCCGAGTGGCGACAGGGTAAACACTGAGTCAGGGCTCAGGCAAGGTTCATAGAGGAACAACTGCAAACAAATCGCTGAAGCAGAGTGCATTGTGCCTCGAGGTTACCTTCACCTTCATGAAATTTTAAGGAGGCATCAATGTTTAAAATATGAGTTTTATGGCAAGCGATTACTCCTAAGTAAATGCAAAGCTTTGTCAGCCAAATGTTGCACCAATCAAAGCTAATGTCGTCAAGTTGCTACGTTGTTTTCCCCTCCTAACCCTCTTGTCTGATTGACGCTTCCCCCAAGATTGATGTGTGTGTTGCAAGGTAATATCTTTTAATCGTGGGTCAGATATATAACCAAGCCAATCCTTTTTTTTATTTGATATCCTTGTCATGATTGATAGATATCATCAAAATTAAAGGCTCAACTTTGAGGTCAGGAAGAGTGATTTGCTGTCAGCGCTTCTTTAATAGTGAGAGGAGAGCAGGCGAGTCGTTTCTCTTTGGGGACGGTGAAAGAAAGAAGAAGAAAAGAGGAGGAGGAGGAGGGAGGAGGAAGAGGGGGGAGATGGTGGAGAATGAGAAAGGTGGTGGAGAGCATCTTATGAGGTTATTAGGTTTTAATCAATATGGTATATGGCCAGAAGATGATTGGAAAACAAACTTAATCTGGGAAGCAATATGTCTCTCATTCATCTCCCTGGCTGTCTCTCTAGTGGATCTGCCTGGCTCCAATTGCCACCTTTTTCCATTCAATTCACATCACAGAGAAATATCGGCTTCCTGTATAGACCAACCACTTAAACACTGCAAAAAACAACCCACTGTGACATGTCAGAAGCTTGCAGTTTCTCAAAAGTTTTGGCTTTTCTTTTTGTTTGCTGTATTTACTTTAATCACACACTGTACAATCAACAACACCAAAAAAGAATACTACACTAAAGTCAAGACGTAACTGAAAATATCTCTGTATAATTAATTAATACAATGACTGAAAAAATGAAAAAAAAAAAAAATGTAGTTCTGTGGTTTTGATATTATCATGCCTATGAACAGTTATTTCTAAAGATCTGTAAATTGAAGAATGGCACACTGTTCTGCTATGGTCAAGATTGTTAGTCAGTTAAATATTTTTAAATCAAACTCTTGTCATTTTACTGTAACTTTGTTAATCAGCACCTGAAAACACAATATAAATTTGAAATTGCAAGGTAAGAAGGTGACGATTAGTGAATAATTTATTTGAAATTAAATCACAACCCACCACAAAATGTTTTTAGAAGTATCCCAATTTTTCTGCTATTTCCAGAGAAGCAGGTGATAAATAGCTGCTTAGGTTTTGAATACAGAAGTTGGGTTCAATGTGTCCTCTGATAGCTACCTTTGAAATGTTAAGTGAATAATTCAATTTCCCAATAAGCAGTTGATAGTTAGCTATTTGTTATTTAATTTCACCAAGTTCTTTAGTACCGACCTTGTTGATATGCATAATTGAGATCACATGCAAAATAATAAACCTTTATGATTAGGCCTATAACGTTTTACATGATACAACTGAAGGCTTCAGATGTGATATTCACCAAGAGTGGGGTTGTAAGTTGGCCTTACCTGATTGTGATAGACACTATGAGTACAGGCGCACTGCAAAACATCTGGCCACAAGTTATACGCTAATTTTCACCAAATTCTCATGAAATTTCAGGCGTAATTTGAAAGAAATAAGAAAAAAAAACTTTGTCTCATTGTTACCTAAGTGCGACGAAAGTTGCAGACCTCTAAAGTAAAGTGTTACCAATAAAATACACAGATATTTAGTGCACTACATGTTTTTGGTGGGAAACTAAGGATGTGCACCAGAGAGAAATGAAGCCATGTCCCTTGTTGTTTATGTTTTCATCATCAATGAACGTGTACAGATCAAAAACTAAAATAGAATAGAATAGAATAGAAATAGAATAGAAAATACTTTATTTATCCCCGAGGGGAAATTCAGGAGTCACCGCAGCATTTAAGAAAACAAAAGTAAGAAAGAGTATAGAAAGTACAAAAAAGTCCATAAGAAATTAGATGACGACATCCCGTCCACCACTCGTCCACCACTCTCCAGCCCAGCCAGTCTCCACCTCCACAGGGTCCAGGACTGAGCCTCCCCAGCAGTCTGTTCAGTCTCTGTCTCCTGGATCCTGTCTGCTCACAGCAGTCGAAGCTCCTCCAATGTGGCGCCGGCGTCCGATGTCAGCTCCGTCAGCCACGTGCGTGAACAGCACAATGCCGCTGGGTTAGCACAGCTAGCTCGTCCATCCCCCGGGGCTGGATCCCACGTTCCCAACAACGATGGATGGAAGGACAGGTCCACGTCGTCACCTCCCAGCTCACATCCAAGAACCAGCACGTCGTCCTCACCTCCTCCTCCTCAGCTCGAGGGAAATCATCAAGCCCTACACTAGTTAGCATTGACATGCTACAGGCTGCTAACTGCTAATTTTGCATGTAAACAATGCAGCCATGGTTACATGTAGGATCTCCAGACAAACACAGGAGAAAAGTAGTAAAAAATATTGCCAAAGCCACAAAAAAACGCAGACTCTGAGTCTTCTGTGTTAGAATAAGAGATCCTCCTAGGCCAAAATAGGTGGTAAATGGTAGATAGACCGGTGCCTATGTAGCACTTCTCTCGTCTTTCCAACCACTCAAAGTGCATCACCCTCCCAGTGTCTTTTGCCCATTTACACCACATTCACACAATGATGGCAGAGACTGATAGTGTAGGGAATTATTACCTTTTTTTCCCAACACATTTATACCTATACACACACCACTGACTAACAGTAGCAGCAATTTTGAGTTCAGTGTCTTGCTAAAGGACACTTAGGAATGTGGCTGCAGGAATGGGATCAAACCCCGACGACTCTACCACTAAGAGTATGTGTTTTTTTTTTTTTTATTTATGTATTTATTTTCAAAACACAGAGGCAAATTGCTTTAAATATAATACACACTTAATAATTCACAACAGCATGTTATGTAGCCCATTAAATATTGTAAGACAGCCAATGTTGTCCCCCAGCATTTGAGCAAACATTTTACTCCTTCTCTGCTTCACCGTGGTCCTCTATAAGTTGGTGGTGTCAGCATTCAGCCACTTCCCAGTTCACTTAAGCCTGGCTAAGATGGATGGCGATATTAGCTTTAACCTGATGGAAGCTAATGGGTTAGCTAAAAGTTTATATTTAGATATTGTACAATATCTTTTTGGTTGCCGGTTCATCTTCAGTTGTTAAATTTAAAGTTTACCTGAACAACCCTAACAATATCAGTTTGTCACTAGTACAATCTGCGCTGCCCACCATTGCCTGCAACCTCTGAGGGAAATTGCTGCTATTTGAATACTGTGAACTGGCAGTTATAAATCTTCCCTTTTTTTCACCATCAGTTCAATTACCACTTCACCCAAGTGATGGATACTTTACCACAAGCACAGAAAAAAGTTTGCTATGTGGTAGTTGGACTGATGATGTAGACTACCGTACTAAGAGAAGTTAGGTGAAAAGCAGGGGAGTCTGCCATTTGGGTGGTCACTGGTTTGACTAAATGACTCACCTGGCCTAGGGCCACTTGATGTCCACTCTTACAGGCAGAAACTGTGGTTCTTGGTGAATATCCAGATTTTAAAAGAAGTGGTTGTACTAGAGTTGCCAGCTACATCTTACAGTATTCATAATTAAACATTTAGGCGATTAAGTTCTTAAGTGGGTTGTGAGGTAGTTTTTAATACAATACTTGTCCAGCTTTTGAAACTGCTGCCTGATACTATAGTGGAAAAATGTTCAGTTGTGTATTCCTGAGCTCAAGCTGTTATTACTGAGGTTTGACAGCATGGGATGATTGGGTTTTCTTTCCTATATGTTTGATGAAAATAAATATGAGTTCAAGTGTCACCAGTGGGTTGGATCTCACATTCATTTTGTTGACATACACACACATACACGTACACATACATGTATGTCTGAGTGGATAGAGTCAGTCATGCATAAACACAGCGGGCACTGCAGCATGTACATTAAATCAGTTTTGCTCCTGCCATCTTCTCATCAACAGACCTGTAGATCACACAGGATGCATCTGTACATGGCATGAAATGGTATCATGTCTGACTTGACACAGGGGGAGATTTGCTGAATGCATAATGCACAGCTGGCTGCGACAACATTGAGTCTGTTGTGTGGGTGAAAGTATATGACTAAGAGGTCTTTGTCCCACCTCAAGTCAGGTGGCCGTCATCACCCTCATTTTTTCGGCTTTCAGTGAAACCCACTGGGCACAATTCAACAATTTGAGCTGTGAGGGCTCAATGCTTTGCCCAGGGGGACCTCGTGGCAATTACTCAGTAAAGGCAAGAGAGGGGTTCATTGAGTTCTTTTGTTACTTGAGTTACTTTACAGTGTTATTGTGCTCAGATTCAGAATTGCAGATGCACTTTTTCTAAACACTGCTACCACTTTTCCCTCTGTCTCTTTACATGGCAATGTTGCCCAGGAGAGGGTTTCTACAACGGAGCAAGTCTAAATATTTCAGGAGAGCAGATGGCCAGGACTTTGTCGGTATTTATGACAAAACTGGAGAAAATCCAGACACTGAATTCTGTGCTCGCAGCAGGTTTGTTGCTACATTTTGACTGACATGGAGCTGCTGAGTAGCCTGGCAGAATTCACAGTCAGTACTTGACTTCTTTTGGATCTTTGAGCCCAAAAGGGCAGTTGAAAGAGAAGAAAACAAAACATATGATTATTAGAGTAAACCGAGAGATGGTTTGAAATATGACTGTTTCATTTTATGATCCAGGAGAAAGACAAAAACACAAAGGAAACTTATTTTCTGACACTGCAGTGTGGAGCTACCCAAAAGGCCTTGTAATGGAGCAGACATGCTGGCAGATACTCCACCACTATGATAGTGCTTCTAAGAATAAAATTACACAAGTTCAAAAAGATTACAACTTCACAAAGCCAGACTGAGTATCCCAAAATCTAAAAAGACCAGGAAGACAAAACCATGCAGGAGAACAATGTTCAGCCTCTGACTCTGTCTGATGAACCGCTGTCTGGAAACTTCTACAGTCTTCTAAATGTGATGCTGTCTTGTCTTGTAATTACTCTAATCTCCCACAGCTCTGGAGTTAACTCTGAGGGGCTCAGTGACAGTAAAGGAAGGAAGCAGGGAGTGAACAGCAAGTGATCAGGGTAAGCACAGGATGGGAGGAAGAAAAGTAGAATTGTATTCAACCTGCTCATTGCCAGGGTGACCAGGTGTCCTGCTTTGTGCCGGACTGAACAGCATTTTAACTACTTTTCCCACGCCTCGCAAATTGAGATGATGTCCCGCATTTGATTGGCTCTTGCTCGAGTCTCCAAAGTGCGGCAGTCGTTACTGAAATCATGATTTTTATCCAATAGCTGTAAGAGGACTGTTGCCATTACATCTGTCAACTGTCAGTCAAACGTGCATTTGATGTCAGGAATTTATCGACCTGACACCTGCGTCCTTCTTAACTCCACTCACTGACACGGAAAACAACGATAAAAGCCACCAAACTTCAGATTTTGGCCGAGAAACATGAAATTCCTGGGGGAAAAGGAGCTGCTAACATGTTTGTTTAAGTTATTTAAGTTTGAATCCAGTGCAGAGTGATTCACAGCGAGTGTTTAAGGATCTTGATCAGTTATTTCTCCACTCCACATGGAGGTGAGTATGATGCGAAGTGACACACGTCATGATGTAAAACCTACAGAAACGGCCTGCACAGAGAGTTAAAATGTCATCACCCGGGCCTTTTTGTTTTATCGTACACAGACTAGTTGACCTTTGAGGGCTGTAAAAGGTGGATTTATTAAAAGTTTTTATGAGTATCATTTTCCTGTGACAAATGCATTTCCTTGTCTTTTGAATAGGTAACATTTCATTGAAGGGAGGAAAAAAACAAAAATAAAACACAAATGTGCATACTGTGTGCAATCACACAGTATGCAGAATCAAAAGCTTGGTGTCATTAGAAATTGTAATGTTTCAGGGTTAGATGGACATTAATTAAAATTTTAGTCTATGGTTTGGAGTTGTAGTAACATGTCCCACATTGTCCCGCACAAACACACTCCTTGTCCCACATGTGGCTTGTAAGCACCTGGTCCCTCTACTTATTGCATAGTTGGACAAGCAACACACAGTTTAGATAAACATATCAGTGATCATCATTTTGAACCTTGTTTAAAAGTCTTTCTTTAATCAGAATAGTTCTGTAAAAATATATTCACAAGTGTTAACAGGTGGTAGGGAAGAGAGAAAGCACAAAACTTTGCATTTAACAAAATGAAGCAAAGGGAAAAGGCTGGTGGTGCTGCTCTCAAGACAAAAAGATAAAGATAACTAAAGACAGCATAAAGAGGACTCAAAACTACAGTTAGACTATCTTCCCAATCTAAAAAAAAATAACTAAATGATTAAAAATAACTTTACAACCAAACAAAACAACACATGTTACAGAAACCCTATCCTATTGTGACAAAAATAGCAAAACCTATGTACCGTCATGAGAATCACATGCAGAGAAAAATGGTGAGTCTTAATTAAATGACAAGTTTGTGTCGCTAGCACAGTGACATAGATGAAACAATGTCAGAAATCATGACTGACAGCTGAGACACATCAACTTTTGTTATGTTCATGTAGTAGCGTTATCACAAAGGTTTGCTCTCATCTTATTCATGAGGGTGTCAGTGGCTCAACATAGTGAGTTAAAAAAAAAAGGAAAGGGGGGCAGATTGTTTGCCAGGCGTCACCCTGTTGGCTATGGTTGCCTTTTGCAGCAGCTCTCTCTTGTAATTTTTTCGTCTCTTTTTCGTAATCTTTGTATTTGGAGTGGATCATTATTTTGTGTGGCTCCTTTGTTGGTGATAGCTCCTTTGTTGGCTTCAGTAATTTTTTACTACTTTTTCTCCTGTGTTTGTCTGGAGATCCTACATGTAACCATGGCTGCATTGTTTACATGTGAACTCAGCTGTTAGCAGCCTGTAGCATGTCAGTGCTAACTGGTGTAAGGCCTGATGTCTTCCCACAAGGTGAGGAGAAGGAGGTGAGGACGACGTGCTGGTTCTCAGGTGTGAGCTAAGAAGTGACGACATGGACCTGTCCTTCCATCCATCATTATTGGGAACGTGAAATCTATCTCCAATAAGATGGACGAGCTAGCAGTGCTAACCCAGCAACAGAGGGAATACCAGAAGGCAGAGGGGCATTGTGCTATTTACAGACATGGCTGATGGAGATAACATCAGACACCAACACCATGTTGGAAGAGCTTCACCTGCTGTAAGCTGACAGGATCCAGGAGACAGAGATGGAGCATGACTGAAGAAGCTCAGTCCTGGACCCTGTGGAGGTGGAGACTGGCTGAACTGGAGAATGATGGACAAGCTGTCAGCATCTTCTTATGGACCTTTTTGCACTTTCTATACACTTTCTTACTTTTGTTCTCTCGATTGCTGCTGTGACTTCAATTTCGTTGTACTTGTTACAATGACAATAAATTTATATTCTATTCTATACTATTTTTAAATTTAAGAGCAGAAAACAGCCTCATTGTGTGTTGTGAAATATAGGGAAAATTAGTCCCCTCTGTAATATCGTTTTCTATATTGAGTGGTCTTAATGCGTAGCATGCAGTATTGTACAGAGTGGTTGATGAGCCTGTTACTGAGCACAATAATGTAGAATAGAAGTGAGTTTGTTATCCTTTGGTTGATTTAAATAAAGAGGCCTCTAAGCAAGCAATAAAAAGCTTTTCATTTATAACGTTTTCACAGTCTTTGTGCCAGACTCTAAATAGCTGACACATACATCTGCATACGATTTACAGCACTTTGTTCATGTCTTCTTAATGGTTTCTTTATTTCAATGAAACATGAAACATGCATTTTCAAAACATGTCATCTTAACTACAGGCTATTCATCTTAAAGCCTGGTACGTGTGTGGAACGCAGGAGCTAGAGCAGTGATTTAGCATACATTAGATATCTGTTTTTCATTCCTCAGAAAAACAGTCAACCAAAAGAAAAAAAAACTGTTGCTCTCAGTTGAAGAGGAGATGACCCTGAATTATTTAATGATGTCTTGCTGCCTTCTCTTTCTAATTCAATAACACCAGAACAGAATGTTCAATTATGCTGGAGCCGAGTCTGAGTCTTCCTCTTTTTATGCCAAATCCTAGAAGGATAACACTATGATCACATTATTTACCAAGGCTGCATTTTTTCTGAAACCTCATTGTAACTCATAAATATGATGGATGAAGAGTTAAAAATCATTTAGTGTCAAAACCAGAATCCTTTTTAATATGATGGATGTCATCTGTGGTACATTTAAGCTTTATATAGGCACCTGTTAGCATCAAAATGTGTCTGCTTGGCTGAAGCAACATTTTCCCTCTTTATTATTCTTTGTTTGTTTGGGACTCACACTTACACACACTCACACACACCCAAAGTGGACATACCCAAATGATGGAGTTTTCTGTATTTGGAGGAGGCCCAACTCATTAGGGTGATTGTCTGAGAAGCGCCTCTGACCACAGATCATGAAGTGCATAATTGGCCCAGCATTCACAGTGAAGAGGGAGGAAGAGTGTGTGTGTGAATGCCCGTCTGTAAGTGTGTTTGTTTGTCTCACTGTCCGTCAGAGTGAATATTTTGCTTGAATGCAGGGCTGAGGTGTAAGTTAATGTAATTTTTATGCCTTGGTGCAAAAACTTTGCTCCAATATTTCAGCTGGCAGATCTGAGCTCATCATTTTCAGGTCACCACAAAATTAAAAAGTAGGCTGGTTTAGTGATATTTAATCTGCATTTTAAGTCTGAGAAGTTTCATACTAAAGTTGTCCACATTTGCACTCGCAGAATATATTATTGAGTATTTTTAGAGTAAGTTACTTATTGAATGCCAAAGTCCTTGTGAAGGGAGATGATATTTTAATGACATGCCATAAAATGCTGCGTTAGCTTTAGTGGAAAAAAATGACTGATGATTCTGTGTGATATGGGAAAAGTAAAATATGCAGTAAATTGTTAACACTTTAGTGTATGATTCCAACATTAATAACACAGTCCTCTCATTGGGGAGATAGATATATTATGCATAAGCACTAGGCGTGGGTGAGGGGGAAGGGGGATCAGTGAATGACAAGTCTTTGAATTTTGGCATCAGGCTGTTTGCTAAAGTCTATTTCCTTCTTTCACTCAAACTCCTTTAAGACCCCACATTTGAAAGAAAACTGAGAGTCGATGGGAGAAGAGGAAGATGCAGCAAGTATGTAAGCACTGAAAATAGAGAGGAGGAAAGAGCGTTACAGATGACAAGTTAATAAAAGTGCATTACCACTATCACATTACTGCTTTACACCTGAACGAGTTTCTCTGCACCTTGATACATTTATGTTCTAATTATCTGCATCATTGAGGTTGATTGATTGGCCTAATATGATACGCATGGCACCAATTTAGCAAGAAACCAAATCTATGACAGCTTTTGCTGGCAGTCTCATCCTCTCTCTCTGTATTATATCCTCTTTTTACATCTCCTGTTTGAAGAAAGTTCTGCGAAAAACAACTTGAGCTGTTTACCAGTGAGCATCATCCGCCACATAAATATCTGGGAAGCAGCTGTAGTCCATTTTTGGAGGATCACAACAATAAGGTTCGTAACAGTGATTAATGGGGCAGTGAATACTACATATAGAGAGTTGTGTTCTTTATGTATGAAGGGATCTCCAGTTTTCTGGGTTCATTGTGAGGTGGACAACTTAGGGACTTTGACACCATCGCTAATGACTTTTTCAGACCTCTCTGGCTACTCTTTTTTTTTTTTTTAAGTCCCTAGTGACAAATTTAGAGACTTTTTCTGGAGTTTGGAGACTGATGCAAAAGCATGCATTGCAACGAGTCCCTACCCTCTCCAAAACACTCACAGGTGGACAAGCCCTCCTCTTTTGTGGAGCAGTCCCTCCCAGCTGCAGCCAGAGCAAGCAACTGCAAGCAAATGAAGAGCACATACATGTGTCTCTTTTTGGGTCACTTTAGCTCATCCCAAGCCCAGATGAAGGAGGAGGGTTGATATTTTGACATTTAAAAAAAAAAAATCAAGAATCAGCAGAAGAGAGTTCATTTTTACTTCTGAACATATTTATGGAGTTTTTTTAACTCACTTTTTGTCTCTCCCACAATGTTATTCCGCTGTCATCAAACATCGCCACTAACGTTATTTTTATTTTTTGGGAAAAAAAATTCTAATACACTTCTATCATTAGATTATCATCTTTATACCAGCTGACAATGGTGGGTAATACCACTCCAGGCATGTGCAGAGAGAGGAACTATAGAAAAGGGAAACTAAAAAAAAACAGAAGCTTTGTGAACTTCAGACTGAGGTCACTGAAGCCTGTGGTTTACTTGGAAATAAAAACACTTCAGTTGTAGATATCTTATCTGATTTAGTAGCTTTGCTTTCTGACAGGTGATTTGGTGAATGGCACAATGGCCATAAAGAGGGTGACCACACCAAAATAAAGTCACAAGATTGAATCCCATCTTTACTGGGCCAATGTTTTGTAAAGGAGTAAAACCTTTGGCTGTTGATTGAATCTTTACCTACAGCCATTGTCAGTTTTGGAACTACAGCTGGCACCTGTGGTGTACAAACAGGTTTTTGAGAGGGGCATACCACCCCTGGCAACTCATCTGGACACAACCATCTGGACACAACCCTGCAGGTCTGAATCAATGTAGTGGCAAAAATACCAACATATAATGTTATGCAAATGGGCTGTTACACTCCATGTAAGAAAAATCCCAAGAGATAGTTGAGACCATATATCAGCCAAATCTGATTTCACCTCATATTCATTCTAAACCTGCAGCGCATTAATGGATGCATTCAGTGACACCCATATAAATGGATGTAACGTCCAACTATAGGGGGCAGGAGAATATGCATTTTCACCACATCCAATCGCCCTCTAAAAACTCTCACGAAAACTCATCACACTGCAGCACATTACAGGAAGGTTGCTCCCAGCATACAGCAAGCTTTAACCGCAAATCATTAGCATTCCATGTATCATACACCTGGGTTCATGCCAAAGTAACCTTGGTGAAAAATTATGCTATGTGTGCTAAAGTGCATGGAAGTAAACACACAGTGTTGCAGGTACACTCATGTAATACCACAGCATGAACACACATACTTGCTTACACTGTGTACAACACTAAGGTGGCATCTCTATTTGACCGAGCACCAGTCACCTGTAGCGAATGAACCACTTTGTGGGCATTTAACTCCATCATAAAACATGATGATTACATATACTCAAACATGGAATCTCCACTGCGATTGCAGCAGAGTAAGAGCATTCAGGATGATGGTGAGAAGGGCAAATGGGTCACAGATTACATGTAGTGACCAATGAAATGTGTTACAGTAAAGGCAGCCCATAGAGGCTCCTTGTTGGACGCATTCAAGACTCCAATCCCCTTGCTCAGCCAAGATTGACGAGGAACATGAAAATATACTCACAGTGATTTTGTAGGCAGTAAAAAGCGCTTTGAGAAAGTAAAACGAAGCGCTTGTACAGCAGTTCTTTAGTGTTCACTTATAGAGACGTGGTGAATTGAGTGGACATGTGGTCATGCATGGAGTGGGGCCAATCTTTAGAGACCCCGCCACTGGAGAGTAAATCAGTTAACTGGTGCAGACACACGCGTCCAGGCACGGTCATGAAGAAGGATAAATACGGCAACAGAAGGCCTGTTGGGACTTGGATGGTGTGAGAAAAGGCTTCAAAGGGTGAGAATACCTGGAGAGCTTCAAGTGCTTACAAAAAAAAAAACAGGCTGAAACATAAAAACTTACAACCACTATGTTGTAGAGAAAGCTTTGTTATCCATACATATTGTTTTTGAGGTGTCTTTCACACATGTGCTGTGATTTTGAGATTTTTGGTCTCATTTATTAAAAACATTGCTATAAGACAATAAACATGGTTAGATTCCCATTAAACAGATTTGTATTTAAAAAGATAAAACGTTATAGAGGAACAGATGGGAATAAAGAGCTGGTATGGAAAATGATCTCTTGGATGATTCTTACCATGCAATTCATAACAATAACAAAAAGCTTGGCAGCAAAACAAGATTTTTTCTTATAAGAGCTATTCAAGATGTATTCTTTCTCTTAGGAGGACAGCTGATGTTTAACATTGGTGTTGTTATTTGATGTAATTTGGTAGAAAGAAACACAAGAGCATGCTGTTTTGGTTGAGGAAATTAATGACTATGGCTAGCATCGGACACATGATTTTAACGACCAAATCTGACCTCATCCAGGATAGACATGGCAATGCAAGAAGGGAGATTTAAAAAAAAAAGTGGTTCAATAAGGAAGTTTAATGATATGGTACTTAGAAAAAAACTGACAATCAAAGTCAGTTGAACTATTGTGTGGGGGTTCCTGAAAGTCTCAATAAAATGAACGTGAAAGCCTGCTTAACATGTCGACTTTAACTACCCAACTTGTTAAGCTCGACCACACTCATACATATATTTTTTGATCGGATATCTTTGTCCTCATTTAAAAAGAATCTCTGTCCACACCACAGAAATATCTCTGTTCATACGAGGAGGCAAAACTGAAAACAATCGCCTCTGAAGCCTGCAATGCCATGCCTGGTGGATACGTTTTAGGTTAGCAAAATGTGAAAACCATAGAAGAAGAACATTATGGGCACGAGCAGTCAAATTCAAGAAGAAGAAGAGGCAGTCAATGGAGTAAGGAGATGGCCAAAAAACAAATAAAATTGAGTGATTTGTGTGGACAGACGATGAGATGGACTTCATGAACATAAACAACAACATCATCATCATCAACATTACATTCATTAGTAGAGCTGTTTTGAGGGCAAAAAGTGCAAAGAACACAGAAATAACGCAGTAAATGTCAGCCTTCGTTCTTGTTGTTGGCAACCGTTGCTACAGTGACTTGTTGCTAGGCGCTTGACGTCATTGTGCCAACACCATCTCCGTTTAACACCGCTACACAGATCCACTCAACCTTTTTTTTTTAATTT
The DNA here is from genome assembly GCF_033239565.1 of Halichoeres trimaculatus. Lineage (NCBI taxonomy): Eukaryota > Metazoa > Chordata > Actinopteri > Labriformes > Labridae > Halichoeres > Halichoeres trimaculatus. The sequence continues at coordinate 24,417,303 of NW_027437192.1, forward strand.
CTTCACTTTTTTATCCGTTTAAAAAAATCTCTGTTTATGTGGGTGAAATCACCGTGTTCGTGTGGTTAAGAGGCCCAGAACAGAAAATGTCTTTTTACAAGTATATCCTTATTTGTGTGGTCCAGGCTCCAAACACTTTCTCAACGAATGCTGAAGACCCTGATATTCGTACACAGCAAACCTGCCTTCAGTTTGTTGTGCAGGTCCTCAGTAATCCTTGTTCTAACCTGTGCTCCATCCATGCCCATACCCCAGTTCACTTTCTGTTCTTCAGACTACTCGGCCCCGTGTTCTCATCCTCTTTCCCTCCAGAGGTTGGATTAGTTTCCCGACCTCAGGACCTTTAACTTAACTTTATTTGAGTGGTCACAAAAATATATGACGTCCACCTTACCCTCGAACATCGAGTTCTTCACACTGCCTTAACTCCTTCACCTGCAGCTCACAAAGACAGGTACTCAACCTGACTACTCCACAAAAACCCTATCTGTCATCAAAAACAATCCATTAAACTCTATGTTGCAGCCTCTTTGTGCATTTTTAGGTGTATTTGTTTCTGTAGCTGATGCTTGAAAGAAATTTACTTTTTGCACTCATTGAAAAATGTCATTGTTAAGAAATATGAGGCAATAACAATTCGAATGAGGACAAATAGTCAGCCATTGAAAGGTTGAGTGGTCTGCAAAATCATCAATGATCCAAGACAAGTGATTAATCTAAATCTAACTGAAAGGGCTAGATGGAGTTACTTGGGGATAATTGCTAAACATAGTGCTACTTCTATTCATAAAGCACCCTAAATGTGCGTCATAAGCTTCATTCAGATGACATTTATGACATGGCTGCCATTCACCAAGAGTATGCAACTCAAACAAGTCATGGTGAAGAAAAATGTCCTCAAGACACCTGAGGAAAAGATATACTCAGATGTTTTTTATGTCCCTGTTTTATGTCTTTATACTTAAAGGAAGCTGAGGTACAGAAACATTACAGTCACATGAATGAATTTGAGCATTGTCTGATACGATGGTGGATCCGTGATGAAGGCTCTAGGGTTTGTGACTCTTCTGTGTGACTTTATTAAAACCCTTGGATTCAGGGAGATATCTCATAAAACAAGCCTCAAAACAATTGGAGAGCTTATAAACGCATGTACCAAGAAGAAAATAAATCCGTTTTCTAATCTTCCACAATCTCCAATTTAATGATGGCTTATTAGGCACATGAGCAAACATTGGCAGTACATGAGGTGTTATCTATTGATAGGTAGAGAGATTATCTTCATTTAATGAGGAACAAAATGACACAAAAGAAATAATAGCGTTACAAAAGCAGGGGAAAAAATCTCCCAGATGTAAAAGCTTTTCCAATGGGTTCCCCTATTACAATCTCCATGATCATAAACTGCAAACAGAAATTCATTTGTAGCAAATCACTCATTCCCTTCATCTTCCTCTTGATTGGAAGGTGATGCAGCTACTGTCTGCCTGCAGATGATAAGATATTGATCAACGTCACACCTCTGTCACTGGGACTATTGGACCTGTGATGAAGGCCCCAATAGATAACAGGAAGGGATTACTATGACAGGTGATAACGTTTGATTAACAATTAATCTTTGCCTGTGTCGCTACTTTGATGAAAAACTTTATGACGTGCAGTTTTAATAGTAAAACAGAAGGATAGATTGTGTGTGGTGGAATATACACATCAGCACCAGTGTTTAATATCCATGACAGCAACAGGGACATGAGCACTGGGAGTGTTTCCTCTCCTCACCAGTGGCCTCCCTCCATTCAGCTTGTTAAAGGCAAGCCCATGTAAGCACCCTGCCAGCCTGTTAGGGGAGGGATAATGAAGTAATCCATAGTCATTACTCAACCATCACCCTTGGTGTGCACAGGCCGCTATGGACCACTTAGTTGGAGGTGTGTCAGTGTGGAGGAAGGCAGCCAGTAAAGGCATTAGGGAGGGTTAGAGGAGGTTGGTATGGGACACGGGGATGGCTTCTGCAGGGGGTGCTGAGGAAAGGCTTAGGAATACACATGGCTGTTGTGGCATACTTTAATTACAGCTGAAGTATAATATGAGCAGTTATTGATTCTTATTTCTTCCTATAGCTGGTAAGGAGGATTGCTCTCTGCTATTTTGACCTGCTGGCCTAAGTAGCGAGAAACATGGGTGATGCAGGTGGAAGAAAAAGGGAGGAAAGTTCAAAAGGACAATAAGAAGATGTGTTGGCAGGCAGGCGAGGAAGCTTTATGTTGCCATAAAGTTCAATATTATCACCTGGGCCACCCGAGAGGGGACTAAACCTGTAAATTAGCAAGGTGGCGCATGCTACACTCCTAAGGATGCTGATTTAAGACTATTTGCTTTCACGCCTATTTGTTTTGCATGATGGCGCAATTTACAAGAGGCAAGCAGGGTGAGGCATGCAGGCCTGATACAACATCAAACACAACAGCATGAGTCACGGCGAGATCCAAAGCCAATTCCCAGGTATTAGAGTGCTTTAAGTTTTATGATCCCCTATCACCAAACCTAATATAATTACCCAGCAAGGGCACTCTGTCTTTCAGCTGCAGGGGCTGAAATGGAAAACTTGAGGAAAAAGGGTGGAAGCAGCTGTAGCAGTGGTGGGCAGATGAGTGGCTACTTTGGAATGAGAGAGGGGATAGATGTCATTTGAAGAGGGATTTCTTTTTTAGGGCCCCTCGCCAGCACACACTCTGAGCCTTTCAGACGGTGTAAAGCAGTGGCCCAACATTGTATGGGCAGTGACCTCAGCCGTGTTGTTATTAATTGCCTTATTATTTTAATTAAGGAGTAACACCACGTGTGAAGTTGAATCGACAAGAGCTGCCAGAGAGTCTGAGTAATTAATAGAGTCTATTCTGAAGGTCGATCCTAAGTGTGTCTGTAAGGTCGGAGGTTTTGTGTACATGTGTGTGTGTGTGTGTGTGTGTGTGTGTGTGTGTGTGTGTGTGTGTGTGTGTGTGGCTGCTCCTGTCCTCTACTTTATCATCCTGCATGTTGTTGTATGAGACTAGTATGATTAGCTCCTGTCACACGGACCCATAAGTCATCCCCTCCCTGACGCCTCAATCTCCTCTCCCTCCACTGAAATGTGAAATGTGTCACTGTGGTCACAAGTGATATACACTGCCATTATGAATAAAATAACCATCGTTAGGATGTCCAATACTGCATTATCTCGCTGCTGGTCTTCCATGCTTGTAGTGAGACTCTGGCTCCTTCCTCACAAGGTCAAATTGGAAGTTCAGACTTAATGTTTTGTCCTGTGTTGCTCCTCGAGAGCACATGTGTCAAGCTCAAGGTCTTCAGCCCTCATGCGGCTCCTGGTACAATTATGTCTAGCCCACACAACGACATCATATGTCAGTCATAACTGGCTTGCATTTGGCTATACGGCACATGACTGAGACTACACATTGCAAAATGCACTGCAACAGCAGGTGCACTATACAAGACCCTCTCCACTGCCTGTATCTCTTAATGGTCTTATTTTCAATCTGGTGCTTATATGCCCTTGCTTTTGAGAGACTGAACAGAAGATAGGGCTAGATAATGGGGGAGAGAGTGGGGATGGCATGTGGTAATGTGTAAAGGACTGGAATTGACCTAAAAAAGCCAAGGCAGGCATTTCTGTGCAACATATAAAATAATTTATAGAATATAAAAGCCTCTCACTTCTGTAAATCCCAGCTTCAGATACAAGACTGTGTAATCCCAAACATGTTTGATGCCGCAGTGGGAGCGTTACAAGCTTTGGGAGACTTACATGAAGCAGGGGAATGATGTTTCCTGTTTGTGTTGCAAGCAATGACTGGGTCAAACCAGCACATTTGGCAGTAAACTGAACACACTTGGTGTTTTTGTTTTTTTTTCTATTTTGATTTTTATTTCTAGACCAGGCTGCAGTGAGAGCTGTTGTTGAGAGCTTTTGATTACCAGAGCTGGGATGGAGCAGAAACAGGAAGCAGTAGAGCTGATAGAAGCACACATGGTGTCCAGAGTCAAAACCTGTTTGCTCCAGCAAAGCAGACGAACCAAACACAGATCTGACGGAAATTTCCTGTAGAAATCCATTTTAGCTCTGCTTCTTTGCATCATGCTAGACAGACTGAGGGTAAGGTTAAGTCTGGATTTTGGATAAACAGACTGACACCAGTTTGCTTTAAAACTGCTGTGGAAGTAACATCATAGACTACAGCTATTTTCCAAACCACTTACTACATACTGCATGTGAATGTAGAATGTAGTAGGCACTAGACTACCTACTGCTTTTGCTTGCACTATGGAGTATGACTGTTCTGTTGGGTCTGTTTTGTAGTTTACTTCTCTGGTTTCCAGCCTCAGAAGGTGGAGCTACAGGTTGTTGTTTTTTTTTACCTTGAATACAAATATACAAAACAAGCAATTGGTGGATCTTGGCATTTGGTTATTTTGTTAATCATATCAAACAGAATCATCATTCTTGATTCCAAAAGTTATATTGTTTACTGAAAATAAATCTAAAATGGATTTATAATTTTTATGGCTGATGTAAAAACCAGGATCAGAAACACATGGGTGACATCATCATTTCTATGTTTATATATTATGCAACCTGAGGTCAAAACTAACAACAAACAATTAAAGAGGATCTGTTTTCATTTTTTTGTATAATCCACGTATGGTTTAAGAAGTGAATCAGTGATTTATACTGGCTGATGAATATGTAGAGGTAGACACCTCTTTTACGACTGGAAGTGACACGTTTTAGGGGTGTTTCGTTGCATCACTTCACTTCTATCTCATGGATGGTCTAACGTTAGTGTTGTATTGTAATTATAATGCTGATTAATTCCAGTAGATGGCGGTAATTCACCAAAACTTGCTACAGCATAGACAAACAGCGTTAGCGCCGTGCATTGTGGGAAACAGTATGCCAGGTAGACTGGTCCGTTGCATACTGAGAAATTTTCTTGGATCAGTAGGATTTTTAGTATACTGCAGATTTTGCAAGTTTTTGCATACTGAGTACTACATACTGAATTTCAGCCAAAATAGTAGGCACCGCTAGTGTAGTAGGCGGTTTGGATAGCAGCCTGCATCCACGTTCATTACAGACAGTCGCAGTTTAAGTCGGCCATCCAGTAAGTAATGACCCCGTTTGGCCCTCAACTCAGACCCAGTTTTGAATTTTGGCCTCCTTTGTGATTGAGTTTGACACCCCAGCTCTGGAGGTCAGACAGTAGTTTCAGCAATTACTCCCCTGCCCCCTTTTGGCACACTTATCCTCTGACTGGAAATTGGAGTGTCCCTCGTCACTCCATCATCCAGTGTTCTTGGTGGTTTCTGAGCTTGTTTCAGCCACATTTGTCTACCTTGCGGCTTAAGGTTGACATGAGGGGGGACTCATCAAAAATTCATGCAGAGATAGGGGCACTGAGATAGACAGGAAGCATGAGGGCGATGTCTGGGAGAGGAGTGATGCAGGGAAGTTTGAAGTGGCAGCTAACAGAGTAAATGTGTGCTTCACATTACGGACTCAGAGTCAGGCTACACAGGAGAAGTGAACACTGTGGTGTAAACAGGTAATGGGTGGTCGGCATTCTACCTTTTAAAGGTTAATTACGTCTAATCTGTGCTCAAGAAGCTTTGTCAGAGAAAGAGACATTAATAAGGCATGACAAGAAAGAGGTACAAGCAGGGCAGCAGTCTGGGGATTCGAGGAATGGGCAGACAGTGCCATCCACTCTGGCTGCACCAGCCAACAGACAGGACAAGATAAAAAGACTAATCAGTCATCAGAAGTAAGTGGAGGAGAGATGGAAAGAGGTAGGTTGAATAGACCTTTGAAAATAATGTTTATCTGTTACACAACTGCTGATTCTTTTGGCTTCATACAAATACAGTTTTTTATTCACAGTTTATTTAAATACTGATCTCAGAGATATTTTCTGAAAACCAAGGTGTTGTTTTATTTGAAACATCCAACAGTTCCTTCCATCTCCCCTGAAAAGACAGCCATCTGATTATTTGGCATCCTTATGGGGGTAGTATTTCGTTAAGAAGTGAAATCCAAGAAAAGAATGCTGAAAATCACACAGTAGACATAGACATAGCAGTTAGAAAAGGAGGCCTGTGCTTCCCTCCACCAACACAGAAAATAGCTTGTGTGCATTTCGTACGTGTAAGAGATGTTCTTTTAACCCAAATGACAAAACCCCTTACAGTATTCGCAAATGTACACCTTCAGATAAAACCAGGGAGTACAGCAAGACCTGGTTCTGTCAGTGTCACTGAGTCAAGTCTTATTTCAAAGAATAAGAGATCTGAGTCATCAGTTTCACAGTAAGACTTTGTTTTAACTTCAGACGGAGAGTGGAAGTGATGGCTGTGAGACAACAGAAGCTATACTGCTCTCTGCAGAGACACTAATCCTCGTGATGGCATTATCATCCACACATCAGCCAGCTATACAGTAGGCAGGCGCGGGTGTGGGACGTGCCGCTCACTCTGACAGCTGGGCTCTTTATGCTCTGAGGGAGGAACAGCTCATTACTGTCGATGTTTTCAGTGTTTTGATGGGTAAATAGAAAAACTGCCATCAAAAGCCTGCACTGACAGCTATCGCGTTGCCTCCCTCCTAATCTGGGTATGCATGAACGAGAGAAAGGATAATATCATCAGCATACCGTTGTATCTTTTTATAAAAGGAAGTGAAAATATCATCCACCCCTTTTACAATCACTGATTTGTATATCAATGGGCAGCAGTCAATGGGGGCACTTTGAGGTGGCAGAGGAAAGATAAGGATTATAATTAGCCCCTTGCTGTGAGTGGATGAATGGTGCAGCAGGTAAGGAGAGGCTTATTATATCTCCACCTCCCACTCCTTCACCATCCATTTGGAGAATTGAGTTGAGAAATCAGTGAGTGTAAAAGTCAATTGACTCCGACCAAACTTGTGGTGAATGGGTGCAGTCTGACTGTGGCTCGTTGATTGCGTTTTATTGTCCAAGTGCTGCAGTCTTAATGTGACGCTGTGTCATCGGCTGGCAAATCACCATTGTACCCCTCGCAGATGCTCCTGGCAAATTCATTGCTCATCAATCCATCAGGTGGGGTTTTATTTGCCTTTTTATTAGGCAGGGGATTCAGGAGAGGGGAATGTGATGTGTTGTTTTTCTTCCTCCCACCAAGGAGTGAGAAAGAAAGGCTGCATCCCGTCCTAATCAGACATCAGGAGACGAGCTCTGTTACAGCTGGGTGAATATTTACTGAGTGTATTTCAGCACAGTCTTATCAATGTGTGTTACTTCAAACACAACAACATGTTGAGCTTCACAATGCTGAGTCCTTCTTGAAGGAAGGAATTGATTTAAACCAACAAGCTTTTAGAGATTTGACTATTTCATTCTGTCACTGACTTCAGGAAGAAATTAATTTCAAACTAAATAAACAGACAAGGCTAAGCAGCTTTATTTGTTTGACACATGAGGGGATTCAAGATATTGTAAAGAGTTATATAAGAATTATATAAGAAAACCATGAGTGAAGACCCTCAAATTACTGGGAGTATATTAATGACATTTTATGTTGTTTGGATTCCAGTGACCCTTTTAGACACAATCAGTTGTGTTATTATTATAGGATTATGAGTGCCCTTCCCTGCACCGTCACCCACCGACACCATGACGTGGCTCTAGCAGAAGGGTTTTTGTTTTTTGGGGTAAAAAAAATGAAAACAGATCCTCTTTAATTGTTTGTTGTTAGTTTTGACCTCAGGTTGCATAATATATAAACATAGAAATGATGATGTCACCCATGTGTTTCTGATACTGAGTTTTGAAGCCTTTTTGCTGATGGGGGCTATATAAGAAATCCTAAACTCAACCTAGCTTTTTTGATTTTGTTTTTCTTTTTTTATTTGGATGAGGCAAGGAGGTGGCGTTTGAGCCTCTTAGCAGACAGCTACAGGATGACTGCCCGTAAGTCAAGTCAGCCATGCCCTTAGAGGTGCAAAACTTGAAAGTGTAATAACTTGAGCAACAAAACAGTCAAGAAAACTTTACTCTACCTAACAGAGCCCCGGATGGAGAGATTCTTTATCTTATTTTAAATGTCATTTACATTTTTAACCAACTTGCTGTAGAGGGTTGTATGTTGAACATCTCTGTATTTTGGCTTCCCTCACATGTTTCCATGTTTCAGTCACACCTGGTTCATATGACATAAGAGTCACAGCACATACAACACAGGCTGGCAATCTAATAATAATCAGCTGATGAGACCATGACTTGTAGAGGTCATTTACATAAATATGTCAGACTTCTTTCACATTTTTAATGATTAGGCTAGAGGGAGGCCTGAGCGAGGCCAAAAGAACATAGGATGCAGAATGTGCCACTTATCATCCCCATTTGCCCATCCACAATAGTACCAATACAACACTCCATGTTATAGAGACATGCTTTGAGGCAGAAGAGTCTAAGCAATTCTGGCTATTTTTTAATCACTCTGTTTACAGTAGCACTCAGGTTCAATAAAACTCACACAGACTTTTCTTAAGTCAGTGTGTAAGCGATACAGTTTCAGCGCATTGATTGAGCTTACATCCTCAGTGTGATGGTAACTATGTTATACTTTTCTAGCTTTGTGATGACAAAGTGTTTTTACAGTATCAAAACAAAAAACTAATTTTATTGTACAATGAAACTGATGAAAATGCGTTTTCCCAAGTTTTGAAACACCAGTAATTTACATGGTTAGTTGCTTAGTACAACAGCATCACGCTTGTTCCTTTTAGGGAAGACTTGTTGACAGGTGATTTCAAACCCTTTGCTTGGTGGTAGATTGAATAAAGTGTTGATTTTCGAAATAAACTATTTTACTGAGTGCAGTGTTGGGCAGTAATGTCAGTACAAATAGCGTTGTTAGTAGTTTAACTACATTTTCATTAACAATGTGGTAGCGTTGTTTACAAAAATCAAAGAACATTTCAACAATAGCTTTGCTGATCTTTTGGTCATGAAGTGTGATTCATGTTGATGTGCTTGAAGCGGAGCTTTTTCCTGAAGTCTCATCTCACATTTGTAAGGATCAGACTGTGATGCCATCTTTAAACGCTGCTATGTCTGTGTCGACCAATAGAAGCGGAGGAACCGACAATCCCTGTCTGCGACTTCACTGCATGCACACACACACCTGCTTCATTTCACTGAGAGATGGCAGAAGAGGAAGGACAATAGGAGCAACCGAAGGAGTCACCTACCTCAATAGATATGTGTTTTTGTAAAAAAAAACAGAGAAAAGTTTTGTGTTCAGATGCCTAATACCAACCCAAGGCAAAGTCATCTTCAATGACTTCAAACATAAATCTGAGAACCCATATAAAGGTGACTACCAAATATGGACAACCAGCAATTAAGCTAGCCACCACATGTCAACCACAAAATAAGACGTCAACACAAACAAGCTACTTTTCAACAGCCAACAATTTGTGTGGCAGTAAATTAATCAAATTAAGTGTGAGGATGTAGTGGCTGTGCGTGAGTGTGTGTGAGGTTAACTATTTCAATTGATACATATAGGAGGGAAGATATGGAATAAAATGAACAAACAGTAAAACAAAAATCTGTATTCAATGTAACTGTCAACACTTCAGAAAATGGCTGAAAAAAAAAAATACAAAGGGTAACAAAAGTGATGGCATAAACAATTAAAAGTCTTAATCATACGCTGATGACCAAAACAGAGTTAAGTAGTAGAGGATAAAGCAATTTCAGAGAGAATCAAATGATTTTACTGAGGTGTTATACTTCATAAATAAAACTTGATTTAAGGAATCACTGATAGTAAAATAAACAATTTACCAAATTTTATATTACTTTATGTCTATATGGAGTTGGGTGTGGAGCACTGAGAGCAAAAATGATGGTTTAATAAACAACAAGTCACCATTTTTTGTCTCCATTTAACTGCGAGTTTTATTCATCCCTGAAATTTATTTGTAATTGAGTCGGTTCAGAGTGTAGAAAAAAAGTAACTTGAATGTATTAAGCTATTTTGGGCATATTGCTGTAGCTTAGCTTGCTGTGGATCCTAGCTTCAGTGTAGTGAAGCTTGATTTAACACAGAGTAGCTGGTAACTCTGCTCATTACATTTTCCAAGTACCTCTCCCAACACTGACTGAGAGGCTGAAAATGATTTAAAAGAAGCTTCTGGGGGGAAAAAAAATCAAGGCAGCAGGTTGATTAGGAGAGGCTTCAGATGAGACACAAACAAGACCATGCATGAAAACAAAAGATGTGGGTGAATTAGGATTTCAGTGAGTCAGCTGTATGACGGAAACTCTCAGAATCAGATGGATAGTCACTTTACCCATCATAGCAGACATGGCTACATTCATGTCTTTGTTTTATTCGCACCTTATTGTTTTAATGTTTGCTTTCTCGTTTTACGGATCTGCATAAGGTTTAGGATGTCACAGCTAAAGCCTTCACCAAAACCTTACAGTATGAACAAGAAACATCCATCCTTGCTGCTTTGTCTGGGTCAGACACAAGTTTGTAAATGGACTCGTCCCTCAAAGCCTGTCTCTTCTTTTAGAATACAGGGCTCCCTGTATTTAGGTTAAGAAAAGCCTTAACCTGTCGTGCTTTCTTCTTGTATAATCACTCTGCAGAATATGTGGTCCAGAGGAAGCCTTTGATTCAAAGCTAAGACTAATGTAGTTGGCCAGCCATAACCTCGGTGTATCTCTTATCCGAAAGACTTGATGCCAATAAGTTTCCTGTTGAAAAGTACAGAGCTGTAAATATTTTAATAACCACACAACTAAGCTTAACTTTAGGTGATTTAACAAAAAATTGACTTGATTGTCGGTAACACACTCTGTGGGGGGTTGACTGCCTCATTCTGATTGGCCAAAAAGAAAGATGCTAATTTCATTCTGCAGACACCAGTACCAAAAAGCAAGACATCCTTGTTTAAGATTAAAGCCAGAGTAGAGTAGAAGTAGTTTAAACCTTGCTGAAATATTCTCTTACACTTATCCCAAACTCTGTGTGTTAGGGCTAACTTACAACAGCTATTAAATCTGACAAGACAGAAGAGGTAATAAGTGGATCTGGTTTTTAATTCATTTGTCCAAACTCTGACTGAATCACGACCTTAGTGACTTGGTATGAAATATTTAATATGCATGTTTGTGAGTGTGTGTGCTTTGCAAGCAGATTTGTGTTTCTTTTTTTTTTTTTTTAACTTGGCAACCAGACTTTCGGTCGGATCAGGCTCTACTCTATGCACTTTTCCTTGGCTGAATGACAGGGACCCCATTTGCGGGATGCAAATTAGGAGCATTGTCAGCGCTCCTAATTCAACCCATCTCCTGTGTCTTTAAAAAGTGTGACTTTTTGCAGAAGTGTTAATAGATGGGCAGTTTTCTAAAACAGAAGTGATCCTTTTGTGGGAAAGAATGAGTGATGTTTTAAAGAGTGGGTCCCATTCAGCGAGAGCCTATGAACTTCAACTCACACACTGCAGTGTCAACTCATTGAGTGGTAACTCATTTGAAAAAAGCTTGTTGCCAGCAAAAGTGAATGGCCTCATGCTGATTCATAAAATGTATTTGCATTTTGGCAAAGAGGACATATACAACAAAGAGAAAAAACAGCAAATTAAACAAAACAGCCAGGCTCCAGCATCTTTCTGTTGAGTAATCAAATAACCGGTTCAATGTAGGAATAATGTACAGTGTAATATGTCTTTTTCACAGGCCTAACAGATCGAAAGAATGCACAGGAGGGAGGTAAAATCCTAACTTTGAAAAGAGTTCACCACAGCAAAATTTAACAGATCTCAAGTGAGATTTGTGGCAAAAATAAATCTCAGAGACAGCACATCAGCAGTAAGAAATAACCCATATACATTTGCAAGGCAAATGTCTCCTCTGGAGAAACAGCCAAATGTACAGTACAGAAGCTGAATTCCTTTTGTTCAAAGTGAAACGACACAGCTTCAAAGAGTGTTGAATGGAGATTGATTAGTGGAAGTATCAGGGTCTGTAAGGTAATAAAACTGCATTTCCTCCTGATTCTCTCTAATTTATTTTGTTATCTTCTGTTTGAGGACTGCACAAGTGATGCATACAATGACAGTTAGCAGGAAATTAGCTGGTGGTTTAAACACTCTAGCATGCATTATTTAGAAAAAAAGGTCACTAAAAAGCTTTTTTTTCTGATCTCAATATCGCTCATATCTGGTCATCAAGAGTGTGAAAACGCTCATGGAAGAAGAACAGCGTCATGGCAACAGGCCCTGTCATTTGTTTTTTCCTCTCACACCAATCTAAGGAAAAATGACTTGTCAGGAAACAGAATGAACAGGTTCACTTTTTTTTCCTCAGGTCTGTCACTGCATTGGTTATAAAGTTTTGGAAGAAAGCTGTGCAGTTACATTAACACACACTTGATGCAACACATCACCGTTGGATTCAGTTGGAGATGGAACCTACGTCTGTGTTTCTCATCTGATTTAACCTTCAGGTAACACCAACTCTTTAAATTTTAGCATACTATCTGTAAAAAAAGAACAATTACAGCATCCAAAGAATTACATTAACTTTTAAAGCTGGGTACTAACTAAAAGGTATTTTTCATACAATAAATTGTATCAATTTTGAATGAGGTTTCGATGACATATTACTGTTGAATTGTGTGATTTTAATGAGTTGAGCATTCATAATGTGTTCTGCTTGTTAATCTTAAGAGTATTATTTTAAGTAACTTTTTGTTATACTGGTTAAAATGATTTATATGTCCTGATGGCAAGCAAGACATGATGTGTTCTTAAATCAGAGCAAAGAATATCCACTATCTACAGCAGGAGAAAACCCAGGAAAACATCAGCCAACCACATCGATTGGGATCCAATCTGTTGAACCAATCAAATCCCATCCTGCTGTTTTGCCCTCCTGCTGCGCGTGCATTTCACCGGCATGCTCTGGTACTTGTCTCTGGGCTGTAAGTCCTAGAGAAAATGTACATGTACTATTTGTATTATAGCTTTACTCCTGATATCAGGTAAAAGTGGATAATGCTAGCTGCGAGTACTAAGAAAAGTCACGTCTGTTTATTTGTTTTTTAGCTTTATGTTGTAATGATTTGGTGTTTCCTTACCTCTAAATGAGACATGACTCGACGTAGTGAAAAACATACAATGATGTGTCAAGTCCGTCTTTCAGTCATTCACAATCATAGTCATGAATCAGCAGCGCCCGTGCATGTGAGCGAGGGCATCGGTTTGGAGGAGCTCCAAGGGGAGGGGGAGGGGGGGCTAGGAGGAGTCCTGACGAGACGCTACATTCAAATTCATGCAAGGTTTTCAGCACTGCCAACCCTGCCTTTAGCACCACAACCACCATTATGGTCACTTTGACTGTTATAATTTTCAATCCACCACCACCACCACCACTAACTTTTCAATGTAAAAAAATTACAACCTTGAGGGTCAGTGACTTTTCCTAAAAATGTCTGTATTTGAATATGCAATTGATTTTATACAGATCACACTTAAGTTGCATTTAATATCACTCAATCCACCTATTTTTAACACAAGTGATAATATTGTCAGCACTGTTTCCCCGCAGTTTTAGTTTTAAGAAATGTATCTTTTAGTGATTTACCTCGAGAACTGTCAGAGTTGGTAGCATTCTAATCTATTTTGCACAGAAGTCTGTAATGTCTGTAAAGAATCTGATGAGAGAGATGATGTTTGGTCAGGCCTTGGAGGTGCTGCAAGCTTAGACGGTGGAAAGTTGGCTGAGGAAGGAGAGTCAGAGATAAATTTGTTATTAAATGTGCTTTAACAAAATGACAAAATGCCTGTGTTATTTCGAGTGGTATACTCAGGTAGGAGTGTGATTTACTTAATTAAGAGCTCAGAAAGACTGATTTAAAGGATTTGGATGAGAGATCAGTATGACCACCCAGGGTGATTCTTGTGTGTCACTGTTAATGCTCAAGACTTGTACTGTATGTAGCAGTTTTATTTCATGGTATAAACAATATATTAATGTCTTCAAAAGCCAACTTTTAGTGGCTTTCTAATTTTTCTACCTTGCTTATAAATCTGGTCCATACTCTGTAAATGTCAGCACACTTGATCTCTGATAATACATTATTTTTTCCACTTCTCATTACTGAGGGGGTATTTTGGAAATGTAAAAAAATAGCTGTGCAAACCTATACTTTTGAGCAATAAATGGACCATGTGTGCTCTACATAGAATATTTTGGCAGAAAGCATTGACCAAAAATCACGAGCTATTGCCTGTGCTCATAATTAACAGTTAAAATTTTTTTAAAAACAATCTTGATTGCTGAATACTTTGTGGATTATTAGATTGTTTATTACTCAGCCCAGCTCTCTTCTAGTGCAAGCTTTCTTGGCAAAAAGCATTTTCATAAGAGCTAATTGTTCCCCATGTCGCTATTCCAGATGTGTTTTGTAGAATCTATTTCCACTGGGTAAAATTTAGCTCGGTGAAACATCAATTTTCTGCAGATGTTTGAAGGGTACATTTCTTTGTCTTTGTTCCAACAGTATCTGAATGCCTGCACAAGAGTTTTCAGATGAATCATTACATATTCATAATCATGCTATAGATGTCGGATCATTTCACAATTGTTCACAATTGCTGGTGACATGGGGTGGTTTTTTTACCATGCACACAAGGGCGAGTTTCACAAAGCAACAGCCAGCCAGCTTCTCACCGTTGTTCCTCACTTGTGAGAGACAGAGAAAGAAGGAGAAAGAGCGATAGGGTGACATGTCTAAAACCCCGCTGTGCTCCCTAAAGGCGGCACATGTCAACCATCTACTGGGGCCTTGTCAGCAGCCAAAAGGTTTTAATGGAACTGTGTTTTGGGATTTGCACACGTCGTCCATGTTGTTCGAGAGACGGAGAGTGTCAGGGGGGACGGCGAGAGGAGAGACCTCTTTGAGTGTCATGTCATTGAAAGGAGACATGGCGTCCGCCGAGAGGAAAGCTGCTTCAGTCCTTTTATCCTTTACAGCGTGTGTCGCCCCTCTGACACACACACACACACACACACACACACACACACACACACACACACACACACAGATGCGAAACTCACATCGTCAGCTTCTCTCACTGAGATCTCTCTGAGATAGGCCTGGGTGTTGGGTGATTGAACTGCCGGGTGCCTTTTCTACACTTCACATCTTCATTTAGCCAAACTGAACACCTGCTGCTACTGGGATTCTGTGTTTTCATTGCTCTGTGCTTCTACTGCTTTTTAGAAAAGAAGTGTAATCTGTTTGATGAGTTATTTATTTGTTTATTTAGGATTTCATCTTCAAATCCAGCTTTCATCAAAACACTTCAGTATGTTTACATCATGCTCTAAACTGCTCTCATTTACTCTTAAGTATCATTAAATTAACAGCTAGATTAAATAGTTAAGTTTTAAATGAAAATGCAGTCTGTTTTCCATCTGTTTGTATTGTCTTAATAGCATTTGCTAATGTGTGTCCCTCCCGCCCCGCTGACAGTTGTGTCATTACATCTGAGTGATCAAACTCCCCACTGACAAACAGCTGTCTGGTTATGAAGTCTGACTTTAACTTACTTTTTATTGTACAAGCAGAGAACACACAGAGACTGTTCACCAAGCTATGAGCAGTTAACAAATTATAATACATTTTAAAGGCAATCAGAGTTTTTAACTCATTTTTAAAAAGTGTCACCATATTACTTATGAGTCTTTATGACCTTCACAATGAATTGTAAGTAAAATATTGGTTATTTCTTGATGCTCAATCTTAGTGCCTGTGTCTGGGTAAATATCATAGAGTGTATATAGAGTAGACATTATGGCTCCACCATTTATCATTGTACGGTTTTGCCAAAATACCCCATCACAGGCGCCACCATTGTAGCAGTTGGCAGCCAGAGTCTGCGCAGTAGAGACGACGAGAGATTCTTGGAGAATCTGAGTGGAGCTGGGTGACAAAAATAATAACTATTTTTTTCTTTCAAGAGTCCAATCACTTCTTGACTCTACCTCCCAACATATTTTACAATCCCCCCAAAAATTACACGACAACGGCATCTGTCAAACATTACGTAAAACCTCATTTTTAGCTTCTTATAACTAATGAAAATGAAACTTTTCCTAAAAAAGAGGACTTGAATACAAGGCAGCCAAATACTATCTTCAAATCACCACAACAATCAAACGTGAGAAACATTTCTACAAGGTGTATTAGTTTTTTTAAAGTTTGACCACAGACCATCTGGAATGACTGGAAAGCCCTTTTTATTAACCTATACTGTAGCCAGCCACCAGGGGGAGCAGTTTTTGTGGAGACCTCACTTAGAGCTGAGCAAGCGTCCATTTTATTTTACAGTCTATGGTAAAAATCAATTGTTTATTTGATATTTGTGACTCAACTTCAGCAGTGACTCAGCTAGCAGGATGGACAGTTGTTTCTTTGTTTGTTTTGTTTTTTTTGTTTTTTCTACACAATTTTTTTATAATCACTGTTGTTGATGGAGCAGGTGAGCAAAATAATGTGCATTTTTAATTTAAGTGTTGTTTTGGTGAGGGAATATACAACCTGCTAGGCAAAAGAACACAACAGCTATGTGCATGATTTTATGTTTACAAAGTGTTTTGAATCAAACCATATGCATATCCACATTATGGGCACACCAGGGCTTATAATGTGACACCAAGGCTGTGATGGTTCCGCGTCAACGTGGTGTGCCTTATCACTTCACTCAGTGAAATGGGAGAAGGGAAAGTTTTCTAGTTTTATTGTCACAATTATTTTATGTAGCTACAAATTAACACTTGACGTCATCAGTAGCCATGTTTACATAGACCCAAATATTCCGCTTGCATTCGGTTTATTTGCTCAAACAGAAAGAATTTAACCTTTGTATACACCTCATTCTGAAAGAAAAGTGCCAATCTGAATGGATATTTAATCGGTTTCACAGGGGTGGAATATTCCTTTCCCCAAACCAATTGAGGTATCATGTATCCACTCAAATGGAAAGTTGTCAGGGTGCGTTCTTTCAGTACATGCTCAGATATGATGTAAGACGCAAGACGCAACTGGAGAAAATGGCGGCGAGCAGTCAGCACTGGACTGCTGCCGTAAGTTTGTTTTTGATCCAAACTTGGGCATGGGTTTCAAGTTGCTGCTTTAAAAAACGCGTAGCAACTGTCCCAACACCGTGATAAACAAACTGTCGTCCTCCATCTTTGATAAATCATGTGACGTTTACATTTTTCTACGCATGCCCCATTGACTGTTCTGTTTGATTATAGCGACGCATGTAGACCAGAGATTGGAATATTCCTTTCCATATATACTATAGTTTTTGGAAAAGTCATTCAGAAAGATTCCATTCGGAAGGACAAAAACCTCCTCATGTAACCGTGGCTACTGTTCTGAATAAAGAAAAGTACTATTTGAAATAAGACCTGTGTTCTATTCATTTGACTCCACAGCAAAAACACTTTGACAACAGCCTGCTTTTTGACAACAATGGGTGATGGTCCTGAAATTTAGTTTTCAGCCCTGAAAAAGATCACCGATTTTGTTCAAATGGATTTTCAGGATCAACATTACATAAAAAAAACTCCTCACAGTACCGACAAGTAAATCAAAAGACAAAGCACTTAAAAAAGGGTGTACAAAGTTTAAAATACAATGAGGTATATTGTTTCATCCATACCATGTCATTTTGACCGTTTTAGCATGAAGCCCTTTTCCTTCATAAGCAACTTTAATGATAGCTGAAAGAAGGACACTCCTTAAAGTTTGTAGTCATAAATTAACCACAAACATATTTCTTGTGTGTAAAACACATTTTACTTATACTTAGTCTATCCTTTGTAATTTTGGTTACATCAGAGTTATTCTGTACATCGCTATTATTTAATTGATTAGTTCTTTGTATCATAAACTGATTTTTTTTTCTAAATAAATAGTATTAGAGCTGGATGAGTGGCACCAAGATGATAAACATGAAACCAACAGAGCCAAGCAGAAAGTGCCATTATATATTTTTCCCCTCCTTGACTTAATGACTTCCATGATTACTGAGTTATATAAATAGTTGCTGATTAATTTTCTTCTCATTTCTTAATTAATTGATGGAGTAATTGTTTCTGCACTAATTGTATGATTGTAACATGTGGGAAGTCAGGCTGAACAGTACATTTCTTGGCTGACTGGACTCCCTGATATTTGGTGCTAATGTATGAATCTGATTATTGTCATAACAAGGAATCAGTGTGTTGACACATAATTGTGTCATCACAACATGATTAAGGCATGAATAAAATTAATTCTGTCCTGGGAATGTAAGAGGCCCAATCGGCTTTGAGACAGACTGGTGCTGGTGAACCCACGAGATTCAAAGGATGTAATCCCATTAAACAAGAAACATAAAGTCAGACTGTGTCAAGTGTCATGATCATACATCATGTAAGACATGTTGTCTCTGCAATGTCACTCCTTGGCTTCGGACTCATTTTTCTATTTTTCTTCTTGAAGCATTAATAAACAAAGTTATCCTTTTCCCTATATGAAAAATTCACACTCAACCTGATGAGCTGAGAAACAGACTAAGAAGTGCATTAACAGCAACAACATTTCAGTCTCACCATCACTTTCAAGCAAATGAATGTATAACTCATATCCTTTTAAGAGCAAAAGTATGTGGAATTGGGGGGGGGGGGGGGGTTCTCAGGGTACTCCAGCCTCCTCCCACAATCCAAAAATATGCTCCTCTTTTCTGAAGACAGCTGGGATTGGCTTCCCCCACTTGCAACCCTGAACAGGATAAGTGGTAAAAGATGAATGAAAAAAGGATAGGTGCCCATTGAACCAACTTATCCCACTTAGTTTTCTTTATTGATGACTTAAAGACCCTACCATGCAGCCCCTTAAGCCAGCTACATCTTGGGAATAACAATTAGCTTTCACATTCCTAAAAGTCGCATCTCCTGACATGTAAGCTAAGAAAGAAAGAAAGAAAGAAAGAAAGAAAGAAAGAAAGAAAGAAGAGATGAGTCTAGGAAGAGATTTTATAAAGAGGCAGAACCAGGGTGAAAAGCCTGTTCAGGCTAGAGCTTACTGCGCCTCCCCCTATAAACCCATTTGCAGGTTGGGAGAGCAGAAACAAAACGACAGTGGGGAAGACAAGAGACAAGTGTTTGATCGACAATGAGGAATGGCTGAGCAAGGTTGAGAAGTAAAGATAATAAAGAAAAGATTAAAGAAGTAACATATTGTTAAGAGGTGTTGGAAAGAGGACTATGAAGGCAGAGCCAGAGCAAAAAGGCCACTCCAACATGTTAGGCTGTGTGCTCTACTCTCTACTGTTTTACTCCTCTCAGGTTGTAATAATAATAACAATAATAATAATAATAATAATAATAATAAAACATTTTGAAAAAGGTTTTAGGAGGTAACTTCAGTTTCTTTCTGTCATAGATTGCTTTATTTTTCCATAGATAGTGCCACAGATTGGATTTACGCAAAACACAGACCAGAGCCAATGTTGCCAAGAAGGACTTCTTTTAATCATATTCCTGTTGTTTGGATTCGGAGCTGGATTACTTCCAGTGCAAATGTTATGTATTTAACAGCCAAGTCACAAGTTTTCATAAGTCAAAACATTTTCAACTTGTTTCGCAAAACAACCAAAAAGCCAAAGTGGTATAAATGGTATTCGTACAAATATTGCTTCATGACAGTCCAGAGACTCATTACAGCAATTCAATTAAAGTAACCCAGAAACATTAGCAAAAGAAGTTTGTTGTCATGATGAAGACATTGGCAGGAATTGTCATGTCTTATTTTTAAAACCTAAATAACTTTGTTGAACTCCAGATCCTCAATCATACAATGAGTCAGAATTCCTCCTTAAGGTCATATTAAGTTGACTTTTCACAAATTCGACAGTATTCTGCTTTGGCATGTTGAGGAGGAATCAGAGATTGCAGGTGAAGTCCTGTTAAACCCGAGTACAGGATGTGTATGAAACAGAAAAAGCATCCAAACTTGAACCACCGAGAAGTGCAAGGGCTGTTGCAGTAACCAGGGATCACTGGACATCAGTGAGTGATCACATCTATCTCAGAATCACTGCACAACATAAAGACAGTGATTGGGCATGGTCTGACTGTATATTTCATAATGTTTAACAGTGTCATCCTTAAAGAAGAAGTAAAAATGACACAACATCCCACACAGTAAGCTATTCAGAGTCATCTCCTACCTCAAAATCACAGTGTAGACACAACTTGTGTAACAGTTGTAGCAAATGAAACTGTATCTGAGTATTTATCGAACTCTGAGAAGAAGACAATCTCTACCAAAACCCTCACTGCCTGGTGTTCACTGCTCCTCCCCCTCCTTTTGATCTTATCCATCCCCAAAACCCCGTAGTGTACTTATAACCCTGTCCACCTCCGGTCATGGGACAACCTTAGCCCTCTTTCTGTCCTGGTCAGAAAAACCACTTTTATTCCTCTCCCTTTTCTAAGTCTTACTGGTTTACTTTGCACATTTTCAGAGTTTCAGAAGATGTCTGTTCAAAACATTTTTTTCCTCCTTTGTGACTGTCATAACTTCAAAGGAAAAGACACCTCAGCCTTTTTTCTGATCCTTACATAAACCAAAAACCACTGAGTTCCCCACAGTGTAAGACGATGAGATGCTGAATACAGGTGCTCCAGTCACATGTGACCCCTCCCTCGTAGTTTAAGTCTCTGTTGACTCTTGATCTCTTTCTTTTCAAGTCTTTATTTTCTTTTTCTATTAGTCTGCTCTTGCTGTCATTTCACTTTTGATGTCTGTGTAGAATGTTTATATTCTTTGTATTTTGCGTCTTGTTTTCATATTTACTATCTTATTGATGACTGCTGAGTTTTCCCTTAGTGAAAACTCATTTACCTTCAATCAATGAGATTACATTTTACATCTAAGATGATTGATCAATGCTGAAGGTTGTCTTGACAAGTTCCGGATTATTGGTGTTGTGTGTTTATTTACTTTCATCATGTTGTTGTTGTTGTTGTTGTTATTATTGTTATTGGTGACCAATTAAAGTGCGAGAATCATAGGTTCTTTCTTCCATGAGCACACCACAGCAAGTCGGCTATATGTCCTGCTTTACAATACAATATAATACTTTTCAGACAACTTGACCCCTGGTGCCGTCTTGGACCCTAATCACTGCCTCCTGCTCCAGCTCATCCCAATTATTTGAAACAACCTGTTGACAGTATCTTGCAGGACTGTAAGGAGGAATGTTCTGCACCAACATTTGCAAAATGAGGATGCTCCACGTAAAACCTGTTGCTGCAAAAGTGATGTCAAAGAAACTGCTTCTGCAGTTTCTGATGGTATTCCCTCCCTGTAAAAATGTATCATTTATCAATGTTATTACTGTCACTATTATCACTTATATCATTGTTGTTTCATGATTTGTTTTTATAAACATTTATATAAAATTAATGTACTCCTTTTTTCTTTTTTACTTCTGTCTATAACTGAACAGATCCCTTATGAAGGACTTACTGGCTGTTGTAATGAGATTATGGAAATAAAATTGAATTGTTCTATCCTCTCTTTGTATCAGGGTTATCCCCCAGACTTATACAAAGTCAGGTGATGATATGATAATTTTATATCTCAACTTTGCCCATTCTTTTAAATAATAAATCTAAAACTTAAAGTTAGGGTCTGCAGGAATTTCCATGACTTGTTAATAAACACAACTTTCAAACTGGGCTCCCTCTCTTTGGGTCAGTGCCAGCAGCAGCACACACCCACAGCCTCCTACCAGTGCACTTGACTTGAAATGTTGGCACAAGCTAACCACAGGTATATGACACATACCTGCTCAGCAGAAAGCCTCACCCTTGTTTAGAAAAAAGCTTTGTCTGTTTCGAGTTTTGTTTCACTTTGGTTGTGTTCTTCTTTCTCAGTGATACGTTCACTATCACAGCCACTCAGGACATCTGCTTTCATTCACTGACATCAATAAGCAAAATCACTTGCACACTTGGCACTTTGTGATTGGCTGAGGTAACCATGCTTACTCTCCAACCAGAAACAACCTAGAATTTAACCGAAGCATCAACATCTAGGCAGAAGAGAGGGTTTGAGGCTAACACATACACCGACACACTTGAACAGAGACCCAGAAGTGATGATTAAGCAGGATTATTCCTGTAAAAATCCTGCAGACCCTACCTTTAAGATTATGAAGTTCATTTTAGTGTAGTTGTATTCACCCCTTTATTTTAACCCACACCCTTTAAAAAATGTAAATAAAAAATAAGAATTTGCTTTTAATGGCTCATATGGACTTTGAAGTAATCTGAAATGACTGACCTTTAGAAATAGGGTTAAAAAAATCTATTTGCTGGCATTAACTGTTAAGATCCAGCAACAGTCGTATAGTTCAGACCTGGTATAACTTTGTTCAGTAATGGCAGGTTTGCAGCACAGTTTACTATTAAATACATGCTAGTTTAAAGTGTTCAAGAGCCTGGTCACTAAACTTATCTGAATATGTCAGTTGTAATGTGTCATTTTCCCTCGGGGATCGATAACGTATTTCTGATTCTGAATCATCTTACTAAGGTCTTGACCTTCTCTGTGACTCAGCAGTCATGGCAAAAAATCCCATATCCACCCAACACTTTGAGTGCCAAGTCAAAATACTGTAATGTGGCCTCTGAGGGGAACTAAAAGGGCTTTTGACTGTGCAGCCATGGCTGATCTGAGCCTCTACCACTGGGCTTTCAAAACTGACCAGCCATTAGTTTAATATAAAAGGTCACTAAGAGAGCAGTAAATATTGTCCTGCCCCTGCTGTGAATCAGAAGGAGCACACAGACTCAATGTAGCGACTCCAAACCTCCCTCAAAATTTGAGACGCTTCCTCAACTTGATGTCATAATCGCTTCCACTTCATCAGAGCTGCAGAAGTACCACCATGACGGCTCAGCCCGCTTTCCCCCTCGGAGAGAACACTCAACCATCCAGCCTCATCAGGTCTATTTATCAGAATGATCTCTTTAAAGTCAGCTCTCCCCATCTCGTCGTCCTACTTACAGCCATGTCGTGTTAGCGTACATAGATGGTCTCCGCTCATTCACATAGCCACATCACTGTGCTTGTTCTCTTATTATAGAGCGTGGGGCATCAACTCTGTCTTCACAAAGATTAATATAACCGGATACTTTGTCAACATGTATGATCATCTCCTCTGGAAAAACTTCATCGCCATTACATAAAAGTCTCATTAATCGGGCAGCAGTACTTTTCTGTTACACAAAAATAAGGTTGGAACAATTCTTTTCTCAGGCCGCGTCTGATAGAACTGTCAAAACACATTTTTAAAGGGTTTCTTTTGTATAATTTGGCCTCATTTAATGATATTCGATTGCCACTCTGCCAGTTTGACAAAATCGCTCTCTATTCTAGGTTGGATTACTGTGTGCCTTTCCATTCATTTGCAGCCCATGTGAGTGGCTCTGTTGTCCCCTTAACAATAGCGGCCCTCCTTTCCTTATTAGTCCCAGACATTCCTCAGTGTATTCCCACAATCCTGTTCTACCCAATCTGTCTAATCACTCTCCCTAAGGATCACCGTCCTCAGACGAACCATGGTTTTCTCCTCACGCTTGTTGAACATGCTTTTTTCACATGGATTAAAAAAAAAGTACTTTCGCAGAATCAGTGATCCTGCAAAATCCAGGGTTGAAACGAGGCACAGCCCCACATAAATATGTCCTGTTACTGCTCTACCGTGTTGAGTTTCTACCTTCTTTACAGTAGAACATTGAATCAGAGTCTAATGTTTCTCAGGCCATTTGTTTTCTATCAAAAAAACAATCAGTAAAGACCAAAGAACACTGTACTACTAACATAAAAAGCTGCTTATTAATCTTTAGCAAGCCTTGGAGAAATGCATGAAATATGGCACGAGTGATATTTTTTCTTCACTCAAGCCCAGGACCTGAGGGGAGGTTTCATTTCATTTCCATTTTAATGTACACATAGTAAACAGCTCTTGTTAGGCCAAACACTGATTTTAAAAAGGTCATTGAATCGTTAGGTAGAAACATGTTTGGATAATGTTAATGCTGAGTGGGTGTGAGTAACTCCAGGCATAATTTCATGGAACTGTGTGCAATTATTTGAAAATGTAAATAACAAGGTAATTTGGAAAGGGATTAAAGACTCCTCTCTGTTTATGTAAGATGATAAAAATACATGTAATGTATTTAAGACGCTGTTTAACCCTGAAACATTATGATTTTTTTTTCTTCATTAATCTTCTATCATTCCCTCTCCTGGTTTTGGACTGGATTTACACTGAAATGAAATAATTAAATTGAAATTGTACTGACACAGGCAGTAAGCAGAACCTCCCTCCACATGGTTTTCCTCTTTTCAGCTTAAGCTGTGGTTCTTCAGTCCAGTACCAGTATAATGCTACACACATCCGTCTTTCTGATTCTGCTAATAATAACATATGGTAATATCAATGTATGAGTCTATGATGGATTTTTTTTTTTTTTTTTTGCAAAGTTACAAAAGGGAGGTAATCTAGTTTTTTTTAACCCTGACATGGATCATGTTTTATCTTTCTGGATCCTTTGTTTCCTGAAACTCCCCTAATTAATTAATTAATTAATTTTTTATCAAAAATTTGAGATTAAAAGCTTCATGGGTCTAGCTGTCATACCAGCAGTTTACTGAATCTCTGTATAAAGGGTGCAGGACAGGATTTTGTTTTTTGAATTGTTCTGGTGTCTGTCCATAGTCCAAGTGGTATCATTAATGAGCCTCTCAGCAAACTGTGACTGCACAAAAAATGGACAAAGTACAGTTTAAGTGTTGAATACAATTCTTTTTCATGTAATCCCACAACTCATTAGCGGTCATCCAACAGGAATAAAACTTTCTTGAATGTCTATGAGTGTTCACTTTTCATCTGTATTCTTGGTTGCTCAGCCTCTAACCAGTCTGGACACTAACGCCTTGCTCACATTGGCTACGGTACGGTTGCAGTCCGGATACTGTGTGGATTTTCCGCAAGCTGCCACTCACATCAGCTCCAGATGGCGGCTGTGGCTGGCTCCTGTGTCGGGTACGGAAAGGGCACTCGCGAGAGGAGGAGCTCACGTGGGTTCACGTTCTTGTCTGGATTTTCGCGAGAGCTTTATTCCTCTAATGTTTATTATTTTTAATAACGTTACTTTTTTATTTTCTTGAATGATTCTTACAATAGTATGGGATTTGTCAAATAAAATGACTTTCCACTTCAAGGATGAGTCTCGTTGTCCCTTGTTGTCAAAATGAGACTTAGTGTCGCCGGGTGTGATGTAATGTTTACATTTACTACTAGCGCGACTGTGCTGTCGAAGAAGAGTCAAGTTAAATTTGTTTGTACACTGATTTTATTTTAAAAAACAACGGATCTTCATGCCACCTGGCAATTTACTTCCTGTATAGCTCGTCATATTTCGTTCAGCTTGACGCACACCCTCTCTGGCGGCAGGAAAAGATGGACTTCTTGCGGATTCTTTCCGTAGTGCCGTAGGGCTCCCTCAACCGGACTCGCACCGCGCGGGGCTAATGTGAGCCTACAACAGTGATTTCAATGATACGGATTACATGCGGAAGCCGCACCGGACCCGCACCGGATTCAGTGTGAGCCTGGGGTAAAGCAACACACCCAAAGTGAATTCCTAACTTAAAGTAGTTTATGGCCTGTGTTTCAGATTAAGTATGTGCTGGTTGCATGACATGTGTAGCTTTTGCCTTTCTTTCACAGCTTTCAAACAAAGTGTGTTCTCTGCCTGTCGCCTGAGCATGATGCTGAAATGAGCCAAGTGTGTCTTTTATTAGTTATAAATAATGCCATAAAGCAGGCATTAACTTCTATACAGGAAAAGGAGTAGTAGCGTATGATCTATATTTCTACTAGGGTTTGAACGTTTTATGAAAAAATCCGGACCGTTCGGTTTACCTTACTCGGTTCGGGGCACGTGTGCGTCGTTCGGTTCCCGTTTTTCTTTGTCTTTTCTCATGCGCATGCGCAGCTCGAGGCGAACAAGTACAGCGGGACAGTTGTGGGAAAGTGTGTGTGTTGTGTACATGACGAGCAGAGAAGACAGTCAGAGTTAGAGGGTGTACCTGTGGCGTTGTGTTGTCCTGCTGTCCGGGAGCACTTAGATTCAGTGTGAGCTCTGATGACGGCGGTCAGAAAGTGGAAAATAAACCCGCAACTGAGTGTTGCCAATTTAGAGACTTTGTTGCTACATTTTATGACTCTAAGTGTTGTTAAAGCTTGTTTTGATCTCCTCAATGGGCAGCCTGTGCTATCGTGGGCCCCTCCCCTATCCAAAACACAGTGACCATCCTCCTTACTCGCAGCAGATGAAATCATGCACGTGCGTGTCTCATAGTCACTTATTCCCAGCCCAGATAAAGGAGGTGGGTTGATATATTATATAAAAAATACATGCAACACATTGTACCTGCTCTCTGTCTCTCCCACGTTATTTCTTCTTCCAGAGTCCATGACAATTACATACAAATGGGATATTATGCAAATGACATAATTGATTAAAAATAATCTGTTTATGGTGGATTATTAGGGTAAATGGTAATCCAGGGTTTTTGAAACAACAACCATGTACACCGAAATTAAAAACTCTGACCACAAAACCGTGATAAGAACAGAACCGCGGATTTTGTGAACCATTCCATCCTTCATTTCTATTAATACTCATTATATACGCAGTAATCATACATAGTGGTTAGTGTTGATGAGCTACTTAATGTACATTTAAAATGGGTTGTAATTTACATTCAAATAAAACCAGAAGAGTAGGAGCAATTGAATAAGTATCCCTGTAACCTGATATTATTTGAGTATATGAGTGATGTAGGCCTCTCAAACCCTGCAGGGGCTATGACCAAGTTCTCCACACTTCTTTTTTGTTCATATCTGGAAATAAAACTGTATAACTGAAGCACTGGTTGTAAGTTGAAAGTATATCTTTGCATAAATACTTGGACAAATTAATTTGCCTCCATACTTGAAGGCCTTCAAGTTAAATTCAATTAATGTCACAGATATTGTGAAAAAGAAACTCCTGGACTGGAGGAAAGTCCAGGAAATTATATTGTCACTGCTCCAGAGGGAAATTTAAGTATTACTCAAATAACTTCACTAATGCTCTCTAAACTGAGGCTCAGCACAATCACAAAACGAGTCTGACCTTAAGAAAAAGGGCACTGCCCAGAGAAATAAAAGCATGCATTTAATAAGGGACTTTTATAACAGTCTGCTTTAGAGTCCTGAGAGTTTCTGAAACCTAAAAACACTTTTCCCACAAAGGAAAAAAGCAATTTCCTCAGCACACATCTGAGCAGCTTCTTCATTAAACGCTGCTTCCTAAATAACGTGATGTCTCCTCACCGTGCCTGTAACTACTGGAAATATACTGTTAGGGAGGGGTCACATCCCCTGCACCTGCTCAGTCTAATCACCCACTCTGAGACTGAGAGGGCAAAGAGCGCACACACCACACATACACACACCCACAGAGAGACACAGACTCACACATGTACCAACCTTAACCTCTGCTTCACCTTTCCTGCCCCTGTCTGCCTCCACCCCCGCTTATTCTAACCCCTCATTCTCGCCCAGAACACCCAGTGCTCTCTCATGCCACCTCCCACCTCTCCCTGCTGCAGTTTTCTGCAAGATGACGATGAGCTTTGCTGCTGCAGCTTCCCCCGAGTGCCAAAACCATCATCAGAAATTCAGATGACTCTGCCTGACGATGCACCACGCTGAGGTGCTCTGTCTCTGTGTCTAAGCTTTGAAAACTACCAAGTCTAAGTTTTAATTTTGATTTACGTAACATTTATTAACTTTAATTTTACTGACAGTCTCTACTTTACATGTGCGCCTTGCTGCAGTAGTTTGGAACATACAGCACATTGACATGCATATGATGGTGGTACTACCTGTGGTGGAAGCAGATACATCACTTTAAGTAACTTTTGAAAACTAAGAATTCACATAATCTGTGAATATCTGCCATTCAAAATATAAACAGCCTCTTGTGATCTGTGTGTGCCTTCACAATGCCAACTCTGTGGTTGTCATAGGCATTAAAAACTTAATTTAAAATAACATTTAAAGATTTGTACAACTGATGTGTGTTTTTTGACCCCTTAACTTCCACTCCTTCTGTTAACTTTCACTTTTCAAATCCAAGGGATATGAAGTCTTTAATTTTAAGCCTTATTTTTTTCTGCATCAGCAACTTGCAGTTAGTGCTAGATGAGCTGTGCCAAGGTAGAGTGAAATCCTGTTGTACAAAGTCAAAGAGGGGAAGCCCTCCATAAAGGATGAATGTATACATCTGATGAGGCAATAAATAAGAGATAACAACGAGTAAAACAGAGCTCTGAAATGAAAATGTGAATATAAATCAGGTCTTTTCATAAACTTGCCATTCAGATGAAACCATCTCCAAGTTTCAAAGGGAAAAACAAAAACAGGGGTTTTCATATCTGGATCATCTGGGGTAGGTTTTTTTTTTTTTTTAATTAATAAGCCAATCACACATATCGTTTGGACACGTGAACACAGCCAAGTCACCTAGGGGAGGTGGTCTCAGCTAGTTTCCAATCAAACCCTGGAGCGGTATGTTTGCAGGGATGAAGCAATCGAAACAACAACTGGAACCAACAGCTGCTTACTCAGTAGTAGTAGAGAGCTGGTAGCAACAGATGCTGTCATACAGTTACTAGGGCTATTGCACATGTAACTGATAGTTAGCATAATAACGCCTCCAGAGCTTGTTGTTATTATTTGCAAGAGAGCTAGTGCTCAGCAGTAGAATGGTCTATGACAGGCTTCTACAACTTCTAATAAATTAAAAGATTGCTGAGCTCTAGGAATTTAAAATTTTGCAAAGCTGTTCTCATAACTGTATAAACTCCTGGTGCATTTTTTGTCAATTAATGTAGCCCTTCTTTCATGGGTGGACTCACAACTCTGTAACGTATATATTTTTATGAATGGCATCGACCAAATAGTTCCACTTTATGAGACAGCCATGTTCCAAGTTGACCTAAATGTCATTCTGTCAGTTTACTTGTGAGTATGATTATTGTAACTTCTGACCTTAAGCTGAATGCAAATGCAGCTGGCTTCCCACAATAGAAATGAAGCAAATGAGCCACAGGTGTGAAAACAGCCTTTGTTGTACATAGAACAGCTAATGTCAAAGAAAAGAATAAAATAAAAAAAAGAAAAAAAGAACACTGTATCTATTTTAGTATCTATGAACTGCCTTCTTTTGTTTTGTTTTTTGTTTTTTTTTTCCAATGTTTAATTATCACTCCTCCATTATCCAGGCTTGGGACTCGTAGTCTGCTCTAGCTGCCTGTGAGTGTTTTTGGGACTGGGAGGGGTTAACGGCTGCCCCCTATGAAGCAGCTGAAATTCCTTTTTAGAAAAAGAGTTGCTACAGGGGCCTTAAAACTTTCTAAATACAGCAACAATATCACTAAGTTAGCGACACTGGTTGATCATGCCTCTTGGTTATCTCTTTTTCTGCTTCTGTGAGCTGCACTGCTTCAACCCGGCTCAAGTTACATCAGTGTGACTTGGTGTGTGGGTGGAGACAACAGTGATTGAACAAGGAGGGCTTTTCACAGGTAGTATAATGAAATTACATAGCTGTGCTTAGAATGGACCCAATGAGAGGAGGATATCTCTGGTCTCAAGGTTTACCTGCCACATCAGCATGTACTATGTAAGAAGGGGGTCTCTTATATCAAGGTTCACCTTTAACATGACTCATCAATATGTAACTCCACACCACCATATACTCTGCACTACTTACAGCTGATGGTCTCAGTGGCTATCTTTAGGGTCACAATTATGCAATCTTGTTTGTCACACTGAATACATACCGTGCACAGCTGAATAAAGTTGAGAGAGTCAGAGGACTGAATCAAGCACTCGTTTGCTGTCTCCTTTCCTTCGCTCTTTGATAAAAGATTTGGGCTTGGCCCAACTGAGAAGCTTCTGTTTTATTTATTTTTTAACTTGGGCTAGGCCCAACCAAGAGATCTCTACTGTTTAACATTTTTACTTGGGCTAGGGTTTAGGGATATATCGAATACACTCGATGTATCGCAGGCTTTAGCATGTGGGATGTTTAAAATGACTATATCGCAATCATCAAATACAAACAGCAACCTAAATGTTTTGAGACATTGGAACGTAAATCTCTTCGGTGATTCGCTCGTTTCACTCTCTGCTGCTCAGCTGGTGCTCACAGCGAGCACCACACTCCCCCGCCCACCCAAAAAGATTCTCCTGTGCATGCGAGTTATGATACTAGGAGACAACAGAAGAAAGTCGCTTGCACGTCTTATCAGTCGCGGGTTGTGGGTTCCCAGGGCTTGTTTTCTAGAGTGTGGTTGCTCATTTGGGTTTGCTTTGTTGCCTGTATGATCCTTGATTCTCTCCCAACTCTCCAGAACGAGAAACAAACACGACACAAACCATTATACTGATGTCATTTTATGCATCAAAGGGTTGGATTTAACATTAATATAGTGATTTAGAGGAGAAATCAGAATATTGAGATATATATCGTGTTTCAAGATACAGCCTACAAATATTGAGATAATAGATTTTGGCCATATTGTTCAGCCATAGGCTAGGCCCAACCTAGAGATCTCTTCTGCAAGGGCCCAACCGAGTAATTTCTGGTATAGCAACAGGCACAGGCATGCACACATGAGCACACACACACACACACACACACACACACACACACACACACACACACACACACACACACACACACACACACACACACACACACACACACACACACACACACACACACACACAAACAAACAAACAGAAGCTTGTACAGGCTCCAGGGAAGATCAAGCTTGACAGGAAGTTGTGCACATAAACTACACAAAAAAACCCAGAGGCTTTTCCAAATGATAATAATAATTTAAAAAAACCCTTTGAAAACCACATCGTATCTAGCTTGACATCAACATTTAACAGATGTTTTGAGAGGAGCCAGACCAGGAGTCAGACCAGGAGTCAACAGGTTTGAGGTCTTACAGCCCAACATGAATGAAGAGAGGCTTATCAATAAAGCAGGAAGCGTGGGAACTCCTCGGTCTGTGACTCCAGCTGTCTATCAGTCATGCAGCTTGCAGGACTGAATACGAAGCTGGTGTGAGTTGATGAATGCAGTCAACACATAACAGAGTAGAGCTGATTTATTTTTATTTGAGGCGTAAAGCATCAGTGCAAAATGAACCGCAGAACCAAAAACCCACAGTCATTACTGTGACCCTTATTCATAAGTCCATTTATTTATGTTTTTTGCAAGACCTGCAGTTTTTGTCATCAGTTTAGTTTAACACAAGCATTGAATGATTAGGTGGTGATTTTTTTTTTTTTTTTTCAGGAAAAATGTGTTGTGAAACATTCCTATAACACATAAAGTGTGAAGAAGATCAATAGGGTGTCTAACACTTGGTAGATAAAAAGGTTAAAGTGGCATAAACTAGTTGTAGAGATTAAGTGTTTCAAATTTTTAACTTGGACATAAGCTCAGTAAATGTAAAACAAATTAACCATTCTGTCTTTAACAGACTCCTTAACAACAATTTAACAGAGCTCTAGGAAGCATGAAACTTTGGGAGCGCTGCCTCGCCGCTAGATTAACAGGGTTGAAGATATTGGAAAGCTGTCATGGGAACCTGCCCTCTTTCCCCAGCCTTCACTTCCTCTCCTCAATACTGAAGCACTGACATGAATTATGTAGATAAGCAGAAGAGAGATAATAGAAGAAAAATCTACTCAGTGCATGTGGGTGTGCCTTGTAGAGACTTAAAGATTATTCCTTACAACAGTCTGTCTGGTCAGGGCACTTTGGTGTTTTCCACTTAACAAAATAGTCTGCTTTTACTCCTCCGTGGTAGACAAAGACTTTGGCTTTGTAACAGACTACAACTTATGTGTGTGTGTCTATGACATCAGTTTATTGCAGTTTATTGTCTAAGTAATTCTCAGATGAAACAAAGTTTCTCTGTGCTGTATTGCTTCATTTATTATTATTATTTTTTTTAATGAAAATATCAAGTTAAGTATAAAGTTAAGCCTGAAATGCTGTCAGTATTTCATCAATTTTGATTCATGATTCATAAAATGTAGACAGCACAGAGCCCAATGCGATCAATCAGTCGAGTGGGAGGTCGGATATAAAGATTCTGAATACAGAGAATTGTGCTATTGAACGCCTCCCTCTGTATCCCCTCCAGTAATTGTCTGGATATTTCTAAAGGTTGTAATTATTGATGGGTTACATTTTGACTTCACATTGAGAATGGAAAAATGGCTACACAGCCTGGTGTTCACTTTGATATCGATCTTTATTCATAAACAAGCGTTGTGAAAACTAAGCGACCGTTTGTTCCATTAATACAAGCTTTAATCTTTGCATTTTGTAGACTTTGAGTGAACAGTGGTCGGTGGCACAGCTGATGGATCCTGACAGCACTACAAAACATCAAACGGGCGACATCAGGACAGTGAGACACGCTGTTCTTTTGATGGACTTTACTGATTCTGACAAGAACAAGACACACGCCAACAAAATCTGAAATGAAAGTATCTCATTATTTCCCCTGTGCTGAAAATATCCAAATATTTGTTTGGTTTCACTCACTGTTTCCATTCAGCAAAAAGACATTTATCAAGAAAGTGGTACAGGCTTCTTCTCCTTCTTTTTTTTTTCTTTCATACCTGCTTTTGCTCTTCTTCTTATCACAGAGTTAGCTCAGGGGCAGCTCATGGATCATGAATGTGAATCGTCTTAATGCACACTATAGCAGCCATGGTTCAGGCTCTGAGAGGCTGCCTCGGAGCGATTCATGGCTGGTTGGAGCATGTTCCTGAGAACAGGCCCATGACTACAATACAGTAAACCCATCACACACACACACACACACACTTGAGATGTTCTGAAGATGCAGTCGCTGGAAGCTGATGGAAGGTATCTCGACACCACAAATAGAGTGCCGGTGAATTATTGAAAGGGAAACAGTCATTTGTGAATGAAGAGTGTGATAAAAAGCACACCTTTCTGTACCTTTCACAACAAAGGCTGAGTGTGGAGAATGGGCAAAATACTCTTACGGGCTTTAAAAGCTAATATCCTTAAGGGATGGACAGATTCACAGTGAAATAAAAAAAAAGTTGTTAAACTAGCCTGCAAATTCCTGCCCACAGGCAACAAAGGAGTTATATCCCATGGAAAAAGAAATGAGTCTCAAAAGCTCAGCCGTCAGAGATAGAACAGGGTGAAGAGGATGTGCAAAAGACAATTAAAATAAAAAGGAAGAGTTAATCTAATGAGCACACTAGCATATAAACTGGATTTCAAAGGGCCATCTGGTCTCACAGCAGTTCAACCATTAATCATAAATGTCATGTGTAGGATCATGTATGACCACATCTCTGTAAAATGATAGAGAGATTTTAATGGCTTGCAGACGTAAATCGTATTTCATTGGCAAATTGAGCAAAGATAAAATGTTGAATGTTGATTTTTTTCTTCTTCTGAAAAACAAAAGAAAAAGAAAATATAAGCCTATGTTAACAATGTGTTTTTAAAAAAGTGGGGGCAGGGACAGGTTTGCCAGCCACAGCTAACAGTAGCTCCAGTTAATGGCTAGAGTTAGCATAACATCTGGAGCAGTGTATACAGCTAGTGATGCTAGCTCTGCTAACAGTAGCAACAGACTCTGTGATTCCTGTTCTGTTGTACGTAAGAGTGAAAAGTGTCAGAGTGATTTCCTACCTTTAGACCAGTTGCATAGTTGGGATAGAAAATTCTCCCCCAATTCACACATGAAGCGTAAGCGCTGCGCCACACAGCGCCACGCACTACACCGTACACCAGCTAATCATTGCATTAGGTCTGCCAGCACATTAGGTCTGCTGTGAGTCTATTTTGGCCGGAGTGCGCTGCAGAAACGAGTCAATCTCTGCAGCGCAGATCGTACCAAAATGGAAATCAGACACAAAAGCGATCAGAGCATCCAGTCATTTCAAAATAAAGCACCGTGTTCTGGCCCCTGATCGTAAATCTTGTTCTTGTTTATCAAAACTACATCACTGGCACATGGCCAGAAGTCATCAGCAGGTCAGATACAGAGGAAATCTGACATTTAGGAGGAGGAAAAGTTAATCTTGGGGGTGAAAAACTTCATAATTCTACATACACAACACATCTTTTCTATAATGACACCAACCGAAAGGAGAAACCATGGACTGAAGCTGCTGAAGTTTTGGGAGGGCTAGGTGAGTTCAACATGCTAGCTGATCACCATGGAAGTACATTATAATGGGTGGGATTCCTGAAGGAACTTGTGGCTCTCCTATGATCTTGTGATCTCAGGTATCCAGCTGCTTTGGGTGCTGTGCTGCCCGGTGCTCCAGAGACGCATCCAGTGTGAATTGGCCCCAAAACTGGCCAGCAGCACGGCACACACACTTTAATTGTGAATTAGGAGTTATTTGAAATGACCAGAAATTAAGTCGCCTCAGAAAATCACTAGAATGTTGTTAATATTCTTCATGACACAAAACCTCAGGCTGTAAATCCGTAAAAGGTCTTTGTGTCTAAGTTACAAATTTGTAGCCATAGCAGCTAATACCAATAGAGGCTCTTACTATGGGCTCACGTTTCTAAAACTAATATGAACTTATAATACAATATTGAAGGGAGAAAAAATGAAAATAATTTAAAGAGAGTCCTCTAAAAATGATCAACTGGGTGAACTCTTAGTTTTGTGGTTGATAAGTACTGTCTAGCCAACCTTGTAGAGCATTCCTCTTTTTTTCTTCTTCTGATTTTTAACAGTCAAACTCTGGCCATCATCTGTGCCCAACTCTCTAAAAGGACAAGGTTGTGACCTTGTATCACAGCTGCTACATAACTCACTTTGATTTAACTTTTTGAAGTTTTAGTCATCAGACACAACCAAAAACTCCAAAATGCTAAATCCAGACGCCATTAAGAGCTGGCATTCTTAACGGTCTAACAAAGACCCTCATAAAAGTCTGTGAATCAGGAAGCTGGCATCATTCATGATGCGTGACATTTTTTACTTGGGTTGAGTAAAAGCAGCATGAAGAAATTAGGGAGGGAAAGGAAGACAGAATGATTGACTGATCAGTGTTTGAGTGAAGATTTAAAAAACTAATGAATTAAACAAGATTGATGTTTTTGCACATCTAACAACGATAAAACAACTCAACAGCAGAGGCTG
This sequence comes from Halichoeres trimaculatus, assembly GCF_033239565.1. NCBI lineage: Eukaryota > Metazoa > Chordata > Actinopteri > Labriformes > Labridae > Halichoeres > Halichoeres trimaculatus. Next base: position 24,452,799 of record NW_027437192.1, read on the forward strand.
AATAAGAGTGGTTATTGACCACTTACGGAAATAAAATATTCTGTTTACAGATATAACGTGCAGTGTTTTGAATTGACTTCCAATTAAGAACAGAAGTTCAACATTTATCCATTTTTTTCTCCATAACAAATATTGGCTTTCTGAATGTCATGGCAAAATGCCACGCAGTCGATGAAAGTGCATGCTTGTCTGGTAGTGGTCCATGGATAACTATTAAGTCACTTCATATGACCTGAATGTAACATAGGCAATATTTCCATTTGATTTCTTTAAATGATTTTCTGATTTGGTGGAAAGTATAGACCCAGGGAAAATGTCAGACCCTCCCGATATCTGACTGAGGAACTGAGCCAGGAGTGTTGTAACAGTATATCCTCGAATGACTGGGGGGGTTCTGTGGATTATTACAAGGGTCTGGAGGCTGAAATTGAGTCATGATGAGAATTACTGCTGTAATATTACACAATATAGGCGGAAACCCTGAACTCAGAGATGGGCTGTGAGGGGTTGACATTTAAAAACCGTCTCCAGGGAGGACCCATTGCATCTGGCAGTGGGGAGCCTTGGAGACATCCTTGGCTGTTTTAATGGTCCTTATTTATCTTTACCTACTCAGCTACCATGTCACACAAACACATATAAAACACACCCCCGCTCCTGCACAGACACACAGGCTGCACAGATCACTACAGCAGGCCTGATAAAAGTCCTACGTTGTAATAATTCTTCTCTCTTTACAGAAGATCACATACTGCACTGCACATACACCAACATGGAGAAAATGACAGCTTTGATCGCTGTGTGAAGAGAGTAAAACTAAAGAGACAAAGAAGAAACTTTTTTTATTTAAAACACAGAGTGTAGTTGTTCGGTGCCTATTTCTTGGAGCAGAATAAGACGGTGACAAAAATACAAAATAATCTCAGAACACATTTAGTATTCATTTCACTACTCAAGGCTGCAGCCAACACTAAGCATGACCTATATTTGTTTACAAAAATACGGATGTTAATTTGGAACAATGACACCCATAGTTGACTTGTTTCTGCTGTTGTACAACAAACAAACTGCTTTAACAGAATTTTAAAGGGACAGGCTGTAATTTTGGAGTGGGGTTGTGTGAGGTTCTTCTCAGTGTTAAGTACTTGACCCACACAGGCTCAGCAAGGGAATGAGAAGTGAAGCTTGTACGACAACATCAACTCTGTCATGTGATTTATATCATTTTAACAAACTCAGGCCATAACATTCATGTTAACCAAAGTGGATACATTTAGCTCAGTAGGAGACTCTGGATGGAGAGTGATGCAGACTGCACGTGAGCTGCTGGAGTACTCTTCATACATAAAGAAATTCTTGTTACCTAGTTTCACTTGACAGCAGTATCTCTTTTGGTTTGTGGGCATGTACTCGCAGTTCACCCACCTTGTCAAGAAAAGTTAAGATCTCTGAGCAGAAATCTGAAAGTCATGTGAATGACTATGGAGATAAAGTGAAAGAGAAGAGAAAGGCTGAAGCTCGCCTCAATAAAGCCAGCTGCAACAGCAAACATCATCCCAAGTGTGGAAGGGTCTGCCTTACCAAGCTCTCCAAGTCTGACGTGGGTGAGAAGAAATAGACTGGTTTAAGGAATTAAGTCCTTAAATCTAGTCCTGCATATGAAATGCAAAGACTAATGATTGATGCGACTGATTTACAGGTATTGTGTGTTGATGTGATATCTACAATGAAAATCACACCTGGGCGAAGGGGACAGTGACAACGAGTCACATGTCTAATACATCAACAGGAACAAAATTGAAAGACCCACGAATCAGGCCGTACGTGAAAAACAGGATTGGACATTAAAAATCAACTATGGACACTAAAAGACAATGCCTTACGTAAAAACAGAATTGGACATTAAAGATCATCTATGGACACTAAAAAATGATAAATAATTACGCCAAACTTCTGTAAATGCAATCAAAATTCTATTACTCTGACAATATGTGAAAAAGAGGAGACTAAATATTGAGTAAACGGGGACTGGACTAGATAAGCTCTGCTTCTCCCGTCTTCCCTTTCGGACATGTACAATGTGATCATCCATTTGACAATGTGTGATGTTATATATGTGTGCTGACATGACCGAAATAAAAATCAATTCAATTCAATTCAATTCAAAATATTGCAAATAAAAATGTAATCCCAGTAAACCAAGAATAATCAATGAGAAATCAATAAATCAACAAACTGCAGCACATGTTGGAATGTAAAGGCTGGGTTTTAGTTTATTCACAAACATGACACATCGAAATGAGACACATGGAATCAGCACAAGAGAGTGCTATTAGATTTCCACCACTCTGCATGGCATCTGTTATCTACGGTGGCCCTGAAGTGCAAACCACAACCGCAACTAACTAAACACGACCACAAATGTTGTGTCTTTTGATTTGTGGTTGTGTTTGGTTATTTGTGGTTGTGTTCTTTTTTTTTGCTGTTGTGTTTTTTAATTTGAATTTATGTTTTTTATTTTGTGGTTGTGTTTTTTAATTTGCAGTTGTGTTTAGCTTTTTGCAGTGTTTTTTGATTTGCGGTTGTGTTTAGCTTTTTGCTGTTATGTTTTTTTAATTTGAATTTATGTTTAATCATTTGCGGTTGTGGTTTGCACTTCAAGGCCACCGTAGTTAGCGCCCATTACCAAACTGCAGGGGGCGGTGTATCACAAACACAACACAACTATGATGTCGGTTTTCTTCTAATAAAATCTTATTAACATTAACGGGTCTAGACCTGTTAATGTCTTTTGGAAGTGTCTTAAGATAACGCAGTCAGTCACAATTTCACATGAGGAACTGTTGATCACAGTGATCTCTGTGTGATGAATCAAATAAATGCCAGTATTGTTGCATGCTGAAGTTAGAACTTTTTCAGATGTGAGCCATACATAAATTTTCTGCTTGAAAAGGACAGCACAAGGGGACGAGGTTGCTGAAATGACGTCATTTGTCTACAGGGAGCTTTGTAGATCCATTTAAGATCTGATCCACTCATGAAGAGTTATTCCCTATGCATAAGCTAAAGTCCATGGGATGATGATTTTCCATTGTTGTAGAAGGTCAGGAACTTTTTGGTATTGTTACATCTAGTAGGTTTTTGGAAGGTTTACTCAGTTTAGCAAAATGTACAGACTCTTGGGAAAGTTGTATGCTCCCACCTTCAACTTATCAAGTGCCACAGTCTTCGACAGGAGATCTCTTATTACCATGAGTGTCGGGTATAAAACATTCAAACAAGGGCTACTCTTGTGATTGCTAATTCAGAGAAAGATGTGTGGGTGTGGGGACATATCTCCTCACCAGCTGCTTACCATCATAGTTACTACAGTGTATTCTCTTTAGGCTTGGCTAATCTAACCTTGTTATAGAGAGTGCTTGAGCCTCAGGATCTAACAACCAGCAGGACTTGTTGAGCCATATCTAACATCCATTCCACTTACTGGAACTCGACAGAATGGTAAGATTTTCAGGATCCAGCCAGCCTTGGGTATTAAATGTAAAAAGCATTTAAATAGTTAATGCTTGTCAAATAGTTCAAATGTTGGCGTCTTAAACTCCAGGTAACAAAAATGAACATTCATAGGTTGTGTTTTCTTCTGCAGGTGACCATGAAACAAGCAGGATGATGCCCTTCAAGTTGTCCATGATCAGAAATTTATGAACTCCTTACCCATCAGAGTTCTCTATAAATTCTTGATAATGGACACCGTGAAGGGCATTGTCTCTTGAAAGTTTTATGCAAGCTGCAAATGTTGATAATTGTATTTTGTTCTGCTTCCCATGCTATCTGCATGCACAGTGTTTCCAAACAGCCTCCCCTTCACATGAGTGGAATACAAGTTTTACTTCACAGCCTCCCAGAGTGGGAAGATAAGTAGAGACGTGCAGCACTTTATTTCAGTGTCAGGATCCTTTTTCTCCACTTGATTGGCCTTTCATCACACAGCATGTGGTGCAGACAATGAAGGAACAGGAAGTGGAAGTGAAGAATGCATTAGTAAGGAGGAGTGACATGGGATGAGGGGAGGAATGCAGCTCGAGTGCTGATCATCTTTGATGAAGCTCCGCACGAGACACAAAAGGATGAGTCAAACCGAAAGCCTGCTCCATATTCAGCCGTAAACCGTGCCTACTCACAGCGTGCTCGACACATTCCGACATTGTGTTCATTCATGCACATTATGACAATAAAACTGAGCGTCTCAGAAGTCTGAGGCACCAACAGCCTACACGTGCAGAAGCAGCGAAGAGAGGAGCTGAAAAACAACTCATCACCGCCTGCCTGTCATCTATTTCCCTTCATTTGTTTCCCAGAATGAGCCAAATCCCAAAAACCTTCATGTGTAAAAAATCTCATTTTCTGTCTTCTCTTTCATTCTGTCTTGTGCTTTATTGTATCTTGTCTCTACGCAGAGATGGTGTGCAAAATTTGTTTTAGCAATTCTAAATCTTTACATCATGCTCTGTGCTCTGATGCCAAAATATTGCAGAAAATGGCAGCATAACAAGCTGTTCTGTGTCCAACTTTCAGCGTAAACAGTGTGAGGATAAAAAATCCAAATGCAGAAAGTTGCTTGAGAGGGAGTGGAGACTTATTGCAATTCCCACTGGAGGATGTTCAAAAGAGCAGCGCTCTGACACCCCATGTGCTGGGTTTGTTGCTTTCTGTTTTAATCTCGCCTAAAGATATATGTTTATCAAAGTGAATTTTCAGTGTCTGTTTTCAAGGCTCTGCTGAGGCTTTCAAATCACCCAGGACTCAAAGGAGCAGGCCAGAACATGAAATGATGAGCCCATCGCTGGCTCACACTTACGGAGATGTAGCAACACAGAGCAAGAGCAAACCGGCACAGAAATGTGATGACTTTGTGGTTGTTGATATGAAAGCTTATATTGTGTGAGAGAACAAATGTAACTAAGCTCAGACAACAAAATACACAGGGTCCCCTTCAGCATCTGCATGAGGCAGAGAAAAGTCTAAAGTAAACCTCATGAGGAGCAATATTTAACATTCACAGCAATGACTCTTTATGACTCATCAATTAACGAGCATGAAGATATGACAGAAACGTTGTGACAAGGCAAAACTGTTTTGCATCTCAGATGAAAGTGTTACCTCAAAGGTTATCAACTTAAAACAAACAAAAACAGCTAGGACTAACCAGGGAACTTAATGCACTTGCAAAATCCACAAAGTCACAAAAGTGTCTAGTTCATGCTGTGTCATGTTGTCATGGTTTGACCAGTTGCTGTCGTGCCAGTTAGGTTAACACTGAAATCTGCTGTTCGCTAATTAGTCAACTTATTTTCAAGGCACCAACCTTATAAATTCTAAAGTATTGCAACAAATTAAAGCAACATAAACACTCTACAATCAAGAACAGTCAAGAAAAGCTAATGGAGGAATTACAAAACAGAACAGAATAAAATCAATCTGTGGTGGGAAGTTAGCATTCTGTGAGGTTATTTACAGATACAGTATACATTTGTTTTTTCATGTCTTGACTTTTTGTTGCCACTTTTGCTTTATTTTTAATTTAGTTTTTGATGCTGATGTATTTTATTTTTCATTTTCTTTTGTTTTAGTTATGTTGTTATTTACTTTTGGGTAAGATATTATTAGTTTAAGTTCATACTTCTTGTTACTTTTAATTAAGCTCGTATCAGTTTAAGTGTTTTTTGTTTGTTTGTTTGTTTGTTTGTTTGTTTTGTTTTACACAAGATTTCACTGAGTACCAGGTAGAACTATGCAGAGTGGAGAGTCCTATTGATGTATTGGTAAGAGTCACAGTGAAAGCCATAAATCAAAGGTTCAGCTAGGTAAATGTCAAATAACCCAGTGTGCCAATCCCTCTACATAGAAAAGTCAGTGTGGACCACCCATCAATGACCTAGGTCAACACAGGGGTCTGCAACCTTTACTTCCATAGGAGGCATTTTGCCTCAGGTCACAGTTTCAAAATCTACTTCATCTTCAAAATAAAGATAACAAAGTGAATCAAATTCTATTCCTATTTTTAAAAACTTTTAAATTTCAAAAATTTGAGAAAAAAAAACAACTCAGTCTTTGAATTTTGAAAAATTTTCACAACTCTATTTTTTTTATTTCTAAAAAATTGCAACAATTCCCATATTATTCCTGAAAACTTTGTACAAAACAAACAAACAAACAAAATTACAGGGAAATACAAAAAAATGTATTAATATAAAAAAATGAAACCTCAAAAATGTGCAAATTTGCTGAAAGAAAAACAAATGAAAAGTTAACAAATGAATAAATTAATTAAGAAAATATGCAAAAATTCTTAAAAATTGAAATTTCAAAAATTTGCAAAAATTTCTAATTTGAAAGAATATTTGAATTTGGTCAATTATTGTGGTAATATTTCTCATCTTATTATGTTTTCTTGTTTACAAATTTCTTGCCTTACATTAAGCATGTACATTAAGCAGGCACATTTGCAGTTTAACAAATATGTTCACACAGAATCAAAATCTCCATTTTCTTTAATATTTGTCTTTTTGTAAGTATCTCATCTTACTAGGGATGTAAAACTTGAGGTCAACCAGTCAGGTGGCTGGGTGCAGTGAAAGTTGGTGGGCTGTAGATGTTGTAGGCGGCAAGGGGAGAGTTATCAAGCTTTATTGCAGGATGTGATGCATATTTAGTTCAACAAAATTTTAAAGCATCATTTTATTTAGTGTCAGTGCCTTTAATCATCAATTAACTCTGTAAGAAAAATAAAAATTCTTGAAACAAAAAAAAATCTTTTTTTATTTTGACGCATTTTAAAGCTAGAGCCACCGCAGAGGAGTCAAAGAGCTGTAGGTTACAGACCCTTGCTATAACAAAAGCTTGGTTGGAGATAATCCAGTCAAAATTATCCAAACCATCAAAAAGAGATTTTCTCCAACCAAAGTGGGCAGAAAGTTTGACAATCAAAAAGATGTGCATTGATTCACCATCTGTGTCAGCAAAATAAACAGGATATTCATTCTGAAAAGCAGCATGCTTCACCAGCATGCATCAATTAGAATTTTAATGTGAACAAAAAGCTGTATTGGCATCGAAAATGTTTCAGGGAAAGAAAGCTCTGTGAAAGAGTCCCCTTGAATCAAAATAAGTAAGAGTTGTAACTACTGTTGTTAAGAGGTTGAGTCAAAACCAAGTATCATTATTTCAGTATTTTTTGCTGATGATGACGGGAGTTCTTGTGTTTTTGAGTGTTTTGGAGGAGCTCTCAGTATCTCGTCTGAAGTAGAGGACAGCCTATAGGGACAATTACACCTGAGCTGCTTTACTTTGCCACCAGTGTGACCCCAACTGCCTGTGTAACTCAGCGTCGAACAAGACCAACTGCACACTTGAATGGAGTTATGACCTTTTAGCACCCTGGACAGCGACTTTAAGAGGCTTACACTCGCAGGTACCTTGGACAGCTCCTGAGCGTAAGAAACTGACACTTGTGGGAGGTGACAGCTTACAGAGATCCTCAACCTCTGTTTCTTTTGTTAGGAAGTGTGAAACTCAGCCTTTCCTTTGTGCATCTACATACTGTCATCATGTCACAGACTTCCATGTCAGATCCTCAGAACTTTCAGACTCCCTTAATCTCATTTATAATGTCAAAACTTTTTTCTTTTTCCGCCTCCCCACTGTGTCATCTGCACCACAGCTCTGCTCATTGTGTTCATATCTTTGTGAAGTATTTTAAGTCTTTTAATTACCTTTATCCCTTGGTGTCAAAACCCTGTTCTGTAGCTGTCTATCACAGTTAACATGATATGCCAGCAAGACTTCTTGTGCTATATTTAGTCACACCGTGACAAAAAATGCTAGTTGACATTTCGTTTGACACAGCAACATGTACATTATTTCCTTTATTATAAAGATTTCTGAAGAAAAAAATATGTATTCTCAAAAAGTTACTTTGTGGCTTGGCAAAGAAAATTAGCCTTATCATTTCACCAGCTGTTGATATTACTGCAGCAAAGTCCACACGATGTGCAGAGCTCCCAGGTGGTTTTCTGCTGTGTTTGATTCAATCTCATCTTCTGGTTTTCCTGTAATCAGTAATAAGATTTGAGTCTCCAGTGAAAGCTGGAGCTCAAAAGAGTCGAGACAAAACACTGGGGTGAAAATGTGAAAGCAGTATGAGGGGGAATAATACAGCTCTGTCCTTAAAGGGGCTGTGAGGAGTTTCTAAGTGATCTTGAAAAAGTTTCCCTTCTAGATATATGCCTGATTAAAATCCAGCTCCAATACTTTAGGTTACAGGTTATTTCAAAATGCTGCTTCACACAGGACCGGATTAATTTACAGCACGTCTGGGTCTCTATGACAACACCACAGCAGCTGACAGAGAAGAGATATCTGTGTTTTTCTCTGCTTGAAACAATTCTGTGATTAATTTTGTAGTGATGGTGGACACAGGAGCCTACCTGTTAGACAGAAAAAGAACAGAAGAGCAGAAGAAAGCTAAACAGGAGAGTGATACAGCCCGAGCTTAAGGCTAACACAGGGGGCTAAGGTGTTTGTGATAATGTTCATTCCAACCCACATGCAGCAGTTATTCTGCAGTGGTCTGTTCAAACGTGAGAGTCTGTCATTAAAATGAAGATTGAGATACGTTAGCTCTGATTGGTGATGACTGACAGGACATAACCAGGATTCATTAACGCTACACATTATCCACACATCTCACAGGATTGAACTGTCAGAGCTCTGTATGGATGGCTACTAAACTACTGTATGAACTGACAGTTTGCTTGTTATCACGTTAGCCTATGGATAAGTTGTAGCACCGGGCTGCTAATAGCACTACATTTAGCCGGCTACAGATGTACCGAAAGAACAAATAACAGTGCTACGTAACTGTACTGATGAATTCCTTACCTTGCGTTGTATGCGGTAAATAGTTGTCTCGAACAAGGAAAATTTGTTCCAAAACAAACACACGCCTGGTTAAACGTCACATATTTACAACAGTGCGTGTAAGACTCCAGGCCAGAAGGTGGCGAGGCAGTCCAATTAGAACAGTTCTTCCTCTGGCATTTTTAAAACAACCTGTTTTTGGTGCACACTAAACACAAAATGAAAACCTTACTGTTGCGTTTTTCTGACATTGCATGCAACTATACACGCACACACACACACACAAACACACACACACACACACAGATATATATAAAAATATATATATATATATATATATATATATATATATATATATATATATATATATATATATATATATATATATATATATATATGTTTGTTTTTTAACAGACCCTATGATGACAGGTTTTTGGCACCACGGTGACTGAAACATCAAAGCTATTGCAAAAACTATGTTACAAATTATCTGAATGCTGTGATCATGCATTAATACATTTGTCAAATTTGACTTTTGCTTTCACTATTTATGTGTGTAACAAATTTCACTGTTTCATTACCAATCAGTAATATTTAAAAAAGCAAATCAAGATTTTGTGGATAGATTATGTTTAAATGGTCATAACAGAAGAGCCAGAATAGCCAAATAGCTCCATAATCCACTTTTTGTTGAATTATTAAGTACTCTGTGTTTAAGTTCACATCACATACCATCGAAACATTCACTTTAGCATGTATTTTTTTATTCATGAATGTCATTTTTGCACCTCATTTGACATGCAGTTGAAAGGCTTGTTGGGTGTTTCTCCCTGTTTTTCCTTGCAGCATGACATTTCACAGAAAATGTTTGCCTCAACACATCAATAATGTTGTTAATAATTCAGTGTTCACTGCAGAAAGACACTAGACGATAAAGTCACTGGGGGGTGTAGCTTAATTTTTTCAGTCTTTACAATGACCAAGTCACTTTTCTGATTGTTTAAATGAGGTGTGTTGAGAGATACAATCAAACTTGGAACAATTGTTATGTACTTGTCTGTAAGTAAGTAAGTCAGTCAGTAAACAAGTCAATAAGGAGCTCACACACATTCATTCTTCCACTTGCAGTTTACCGATAGGCTAGGTTTGCAGGTTTGCAGGCTTCATCAGAGAGCTGTCATTAGTAAAAGTTGCCAGCAAATCATATGGAGACATCCACTCACACACACATTCAGACAGGCAGTTCAGAGTGACCACTTAACCCAAGTATGTACAGAGCAGAAGAGAGTTCAAGTTGCCTTGCAAGGTAACCTGAGATCTCAAAATTGTAAGAGCTCATGGCTATGAACCCCAGAGTTTTCTAAACAAAATATTTGCCAAACCTGACATTCAGTATGTTTACATGGACGCAGCAGCCAGACTAAGGTCATAGCTGGATCATGAAGTCACAGAGGGGGATCTAGTTTTGTCTGGGTACACAATCAGAAAAGAGAATAGGATGCAACCTCGCCCATTGAAACTGACTTCTGTTCGAGAACGTCTCAGCCTGCTTAACAGGCGGTGCTTTGTCCTTGTGTCCTTTTTTGATAAGCGAAGCCAGGTGAATATAGAACTAGTTTTGGTTCATCCAAAGACAAAGCAACAATCTAAAAGTGATGGCTGAGATGGATGCAGCTGTTGCTTCTTATGTTTCTTACATCAGAATCAGAATACTTTATTGATCCCCGAGGGGAAATTTCATTTCAGTTACATCCCTTACAAGACATATTAGAAAACAAACATGGGGAAACACAGAAATGGGATGAACCCAGGAGCAGCCAGCTACCCTGCGCCCCTTGCAATAGATATGACAAAACAACACTGGGAGAAGAGAGGGGGAAAAAGGTCAATTCCAGACTATTCCCAACAGGGGGCGTAGTTTGAGATCAAGAAAAAAAAAACACCTCAGCATATAAGTACATAACAACAGATAAGAACTCGAAGACTAGCACAATGCATGTTTGATGTGTTGGAGCACAGCTACCCTATTTGTCAAGGTCACCTACTTCCTCTTCCAGGTGAAATTTTCTTGCACTGTATCAAGACCTGCTTAGTCCTGCCGAATCCAACAGCAGTGTGGAAGCAATAGCATTACCTAGGTGTGCCAATCAAGCTATGCTTTGTCCATTCTCGGTCTGACTAAGCTGTTTACATGCATCTTAATAGTTTGCTCTTGTGCTGACTAAGCTCATAGTCCTAATGTCTTAAACTGCATGTAAACGTACTGGTTGATGTTTGGCTTTGACTGTCTTTAAATTAGCTTATTTTAAAAGTTGTGAAAGTAAATCAGTTTACATCAGGTGATGGCCCAGCTTCTGTAACTCTGGCCTGGTCTAATACTGGTTTCTCCACAAAGGGGACGAGCTGACCAGGACCTCCCTATTCACAAAGTACCTCAGACGAAACGAAACAACACTTCAAAACAAAACAAAAAAACAACAACCTTTTATTAATTTTCATATTTAAAAGACAACATCCACACACTCAAAATGATGTTTCTTTTTTGATTGCTTAGTATCTTAAACTATCTTATAACATTAAAAACTTTATGAACTTTCAGGCACATACAAAATAAAGACATAAAATATCGTTAAAGATTAAATCAGGCATTAGCTCAGTCCAAAATCAAAGCAGTGTCTAAAATGATTCACTCCTGCATGGCTGGTATACAGTAAGAGGCACTGTTTAACCTTCTCTTTTCTCAAAGTTGCTACATTTCAATGAATTGAGTTTTCTTTTTTCAGGAAATGTATCTGTCTGCGTGCAACTTTTCAAGCATAACTCCTTTATGTGAAGAACAAAATGTTTAGAAATGTAAGTCCAAAAGTTAAAGCTTCATGCCCACAGAAAAGCATCACAATAAAAAGCTTTTGAGAGCACCACAAACTCCACTGAAGTACCACAGACTAGAGATCCTTGAAGAGTATACACTCAATATGTGGTTTTAGTCTGAGTCCTGCCTATGACTCAACACTAAGTCAATCATAGTTCACGGACTGGCACCATTCAGATGTCGAAAGGTTGGAGTAGGGTGAGGAGGAGTATTGTTCAAGACCAGGCCACCACTGAGAAAGCTCTCGTCTAAAAACATATGACTAATACAACCAACAGCGGAGTAGTGAATTTTGCAAAGTTGTGGCCAGACGTTTGAGGAACTTTGTCTTATTTCTTTTTTTTTTTTTTATCAACAACATCAATACATTTCTTTCAAGTTTAACAGGTTCTGCTAAGAGAAAAAAAAAACCTCCAAGACATCGCCGTCTGCTGAACTCCTATTCTTCAAACAGAGCAGACATGAATCCCACTGACGCAGAGCAGGACTCTCAGGAGTCTTTATGTGCAGGTTTCTCCCGCTGTGTTGCTCTGGCCACTTGACCTGCAGCAGCACAGACTAAACAGGTCAGTGAGAAGCTGCCATAGCAACAGCACCTCATTCTTGTGAAGTCCTCAGGGAGAGAGACAGATACAGATGAGGAAGAGCTTTGAAAGAGAATAAAAAGCAAAGCTGGGAAATTTTAATAAGAAAGTTTTAATTACCATATTTGTTCAGAGGAAGGAAGAGAAATAGAAGAATAATCCAGACGAAGTGGTAAACTCAGGGGTAGAGGAGCAGTGGTGGGGAAAAGGAGGTATGGGGGGGGGGTGGATGTCCAGGAGAAGAAAGGAGAGGGGGCAGGAGTCGACAGGGCAGACAGCAAGAATCAGAAGGAGGAATGGCTGTCATGTGCAGGAGCTGCTCCTCATGGGAAATGATAACGAAGCGAGATGCTATCTAATTATATCTCGCTTACTGAATCGATTGGAGCCAAAAACAACTGCAAGTGCAACAGGCGGGAAATCTATTCCCAGCACTGCGCTCAGCGTAAAAGGCATCACGCTGCAAAATTGAAATCATCAATGACCGTCAGCGAGGTCGGATGCCTGGTGTGGATACTGGCAGCCCAGCGGTGATCAGGGTCTTATCCACACATCTGCTAGACACCAATCTTGTGCAAAAAAAAAAAAAACCTGGAAGCGCTCCCAGTCCCTCAGACACAGAGAGAGTGTAGAAGCAAAACAAAACCACAGCTAATCCATTATCTCACAGCAAGTTTCTCAGCTGTCCACTGTGTCTGGAAATCTGCAGAACAAAAAAATAAGTGACTAGATTTGTCTTGAGTGGCTGTGGAGTGTGTTTAAAGTCAAGGGGAAAAAAAGAATACATCTCTGACAGCTGACAAAAACAACACCCATACATTCTCCTGCACAACTACAGCGTTAATTAGCAGCAGTGAGGCCTGTCTGACATCATTCAATTATGCAACGCCAGGCTGAGGACACATCTGCTGCAGAAAATCCTCAACATGTCCTGTTTAGGTTAATAGAGTCAGCTCCGTGTGCCAAACATGTATCAAACATGAAGTGGCATCTTTTCCCTGGGCTTCATCAAAAAGCCACAGTGAGCCACGAGCAGCTGCCTGTCTCACAACTTTGATGTTTAATTCATTTTCTTGGTAGCTTGTAAATGTGTCTTTTAGAGCTATGGAACATGAAGCCTGTGTCTCTTGGTGCGGAAACATATGAAGTGGAAAGGTAGAGGCTGTCAGGGGCTATAGGTGTATAGGTGTGTGTGTAGGGGAGGGGGTTGTATGTTTTTTCATGCCTGTTTTAGACACTCCTTGGATTTCTCCACTCTCTGCAAAAGCTTATACTCTACTCTGAGCTGCATGGCACAGATTCATTGCTGTATAGCTTGAAACAGGCGCTCTGACTGACAGATACCTCTTTGCAGTTAAACACACTTCTTTGTGGATGAACGACCTGGCAAAATTTACACACTCGCCAATAAAACTACCAACTACTGGAGAGGACAAGACACAAAAAAAATTAAGATCTTGACTGTCCAATAAACATACATCTTAAAACACCATCACTGTAGACATTATGCTATGTCAAACTAGAAAAGTACTCAGAGAGCGCAGACCTCTGCCAAGCATATAGTCCTACTTTAATGTTATACTCCCTTTCACCAGACTGTCTGCGACAATTTGGTGTTAGTTGGAGGTTTGTACGATAATTTGTTACCTGACAGTGTTGAAAATTATGATGACCAAGTACATATTTCATATTTGGATCTTAGTATCCAGAATATTGTCAGGATCTGGATCGTACTTTTACATCTGTCAAAAATTGGTGGAAATATGGTGACCTTGTCTTGTATTGTTTTGCAAAGCAATTCAACCATTTATCATGGAGTTGTATTCACATATGGTGAAAACATTCCTATCTCACAATGATAAAGAATCCTTTTAAAAAGTCCTGGGTCCAGACAATGATCCGGATCACCTCCGAAATTTAATCACTTCCTCCTCAACCCATTTTGAACATTTCCTGAAAATGTCATCAAGATCAGACAGACAAACTGACCTACAGACAGACAAACTCTCCCAACAACACAACCTCCTTGGCGGAGGTAATAATGGTGCAAGTAAGGGATGATGCATAATGAACAGGGCCTGTTAGCATCTCTACACATTAGGGATAAAAATGCACAGTTTTACTGATTGTGAAAAAAGAAATCAATCGGCAGTATGCACAAGTCAAGTTTACACCCCAGCAGAGCATTACATGTAAAGGCAGTTGACCCCTACATAGAGGCGCTAACAGCAGGACTACTGCAACTGTTAGGCTGTTTTAAAGACTTTTTCCCCATTTTAGTCCTGACACAAGGAACAAGTAGCTGAATGTTTTCTTCAGATAAACATTAAGGGACACTAAATGAAGACTTCAATCTTAATTTTACTTTTGCTGTCACTTGCAAAAGTAAAAGTACTTCTTAGCATAAATGTTGCAGCCATTATCTGAGGCAATGGTTGTTCTTTTGAAATTTGTAGCCTGTTTATAATTCTTCCTTTAAAATGCCTCTAAAATGTGATGGTTTTGAAAGTTGTAACATTGAAGGCCACTTCAATTTACTTCAGGATTAATGAAGTCATGCTTTATCTTTTTTAAAAGGCTAGTAAAGAGTTAGCGGGGTCAAAGGAACTTGTGTTGCATGCTACCATTTTTACAACAGAATATTTATTGAGTGTGTTACCTCCCCTCATTGCAGTGAAGCAAAGAAATAATGTTTCCAGTTCTAAAAACATTGTTAAAACAGATGGGTTGGTGTACAAATTTAAGAAACACTTGAGGAAACCTATCCTTCAAAAAAGTTTGTGCAATTCAGCAGTTTGTCAAGTCAATCTGCAGCCTCAGACCTCGAAAAGATTAACAGATTTCTTGTTCTGGTCTTATAAAACCCATTTTTATTTCCATATTTATTCTTTGGCTTTTAACCCAGCTTGAGACCCTGCTCATGTTTTAGTGTCTTATAGTTTGTTATTAAATTATTTTAGTAACAACTATTTTACCACGTGCACCTTTGTTTTATTGATTTATTTGTTTTATTTACTTGTTTATTCCTGCTTTTCTTTTGTGTACAGCACTCTGTTTCAGCTGTGGTTGTTTTAAAGTGCTTTATATGTAAAGTTAAGTTGAGTTGAGCTGAGTTGAGTTATAGACACATTGTAAACCTCAATAGGAGCAGGTATGAACACTGAAAAACATGTCTGATGGAGCCTGAGAGTTCACTTTATATTGACATGCATCAAAGGATTTGTTAAAGTTGCTCTCAGGGGCCTTATAGTAACTGCTGATAGAGTTTCACAACACACCCTCCGT
Organism: Halichoeres trimaculatus; assembly: GCF_033239565.1. Classification (NCBI taxonomy): domain Eukaryota; kingdom Metazoa; phylum Chordata; class Actinopteri; order Labriformes; family Labridae; genus Halichoeres; species Halichoeres trimaculatus. The sequence continues at coordinate 24,468,459 of NW_027437192.1, forward strand.
CTACCCACTGGAATAGCACCGAGCAGTAATTAGGCTCATATTAACGTGTTAGTACTCACAGAGAAGGGGTGGTGGTGAAAGAAAGAGCAGGGCTAGATGGAGAGGATATGTATAAAGGAAAAAAATAGGGAAAGGCCACTCTGTTTGAGCGATGGAAGAGGTGAAAGCTGAGAGACGGAGCGAGGAGGTGATAGATGAAGGGAAAAGAAGAGCCCGCCGCTGATGGAAGACCGCTGATGATGAAAAGCTGCGTTCAGTGGGCGAGTACGGACCTGTTAATGAAAGGGAAACAGGAGCATGCATTCCCATCGTTAGCCCTCATTAGCCCCCTCTCTGGGGGGTCTGCTGTGAATGCAACAAGGAGGCGGCCGGATGGAAAGAGACGCAGAACAGACGGAAAGAAGAAAGACAAACAAAAGAGTGTGAGGCAGTAGGGTATGTAGCCTTTGTTGTCAATTTTTGCATGTAAAGATTAATCACAATCGTCTCACATGCATCTGTTGCATGTATGCATGGCTGATTTGCTCCTAAAGGAAACCTAAATACATGGAAACAGCATACATATATTAAACTACTTTTATATATGTGTGTCTATATGAATCCCAGAATAGTAGTGTGACTAATTATCTGCTGAAACACTGTATTAGTTGCATGATTACCGAGCTCTTCTGTAGTTAATTACATAGTCTGCTCTTGCTTGACCTCTGCCAGCATGATACATTACTCTGCTTCTCCATCTCACACCCACTCACCCCCACATCACCCCATCCTCTCCCCCTTTCTTTTCTCCATCTTTTTAAAAAGTTCACTTCAGCTTCCTTTGAAAAGTCTGACCTTTTTATACCTTATTCAAACTATCTATAAAACATGGCTTTAAAACATCAAAAAAGAGAAGTCCCTGACGATAAAATAAGCATGACCCACTGCCCCAGTTTATTCAACGGTTTTCAAATGGTGCAATGCCATTGGCATTCTGGGTTCACCAGATTATTTTACACTGTTTTTAGGGGTCAGTGGTTCAGTTTCCTCAGCCGAGGGTAAAAAAAAAAAGGTTACAGTGTCTTTCTGTGGTTGGAGTCCTGCTCATTTGGGTAGTATTTCATGATTTTTCTGCTTCTACCACTACCTTCAGACAAAGTTAACAATTTGAAACCCCATTGTGGTTGACACGGGCCACGTGCTATTACCAATCCCATCCATTGATTAGAAGTATTTTTTTTATCTACACAGTCTGATAAATGGTCACAAGTCCATAATATGTTTTATCTTAAACCCCAGCTCATGGTATGAGCTGATCTTGTGTCCGACTTTCTGTTCAGGTCGATTTTTGTTCAGCTTGTCATGTGCTGAGAAAATGTACTCATGGTTTATCTGTGGCAATGCAGAGCAGAGAATGGCTCCAGAGAGGGAGCTGAGACCGCCCGCAGTGTTACCTGAAGAAACATGAAGAACTGACTGGAAATGGTAAAGCTCCACAGTGGGCAGAAATGACATGGTGTGTACACTTCCTGAGTAGATAAGCAGTTGCACTTTGCTAAATCCCAGGTCCAAATGTGTTTTCTTTACATGCTTTTATTTGGACGTAGACAAAAGGTACATTTGCTTGATCCTGAAGTTACAGGCATTTTCTCTAATGCTGCTGTGTTGCTGTGCTGCTTTCTGCTATTTGCAGAGAAGGTCGACAAATACTTTGGCAGCCTGCCTGGGTACTGTCTAAGTGAAGGAAACAGTGGACGGTAAGGAGCCTTCACCAAGTGCTCAGGTCAGCTTACCTGTTACCACCAACATGCAGTTAATCACATTTACACATAATAATATGACTACCAAAACATTTGTCACATGTAATGTTGAAGAGCATTTTATCTGCCATGCATTCCTCTAATTTCCTACTGTGTAGCATGTTGACATCATCACAGAAGGATCAAATAGCCATACCACACTTCAAATACTTAATATCAACGGCAGATACTAGACTTAAAAAAACTCCACATAAACACAGGTGACAGCAGAGATGTTTCCTTCATGTCTTATTTAGCCTTTGAGTACTATCAGCATATAAGGGATGGCAAACCATTGGATACTTCTGGATTTTGCTTTTGCTCACACTGGCTGCTCATCTTCAACTACAGGAACTCTTTTTGATGTACATTCCAAAAAGGGACATTCATAACATTAATGCACGTGTATATGACATATACATACATACCTGATCAGAATTTCAAGATCAGTCGAAAAACTGTGAGAGTTTAAATTTTGCACTGTTGGATCTTAAAAGTTTCTAAGTAGAGTTTCAAAATGCAAAAAGAGGAAATGGGGTGATTAGACTATTCAATGAAAAACAAAACTTTAACTAAAACAGGCTGTTAGTCAGCTGATCAAGTTTAAGGCCATAGCTCAGATTTTTTTTTGTTTGTTTAATTAATTTTTTTAAAGCACCCAGTGATCAGGAGCTCCACCGTTCTTGCTGATCACTTCAAGAAGTTGTTTCAGCGTGCTTGATGCAAGTGTGCCCAGGAGGCCAGTGGGAATGTTGCACCAAGTGGTGAAGACGTTTTTTGTTCTCAAAGCCCTTCTCTCTCAAATTCCCTCTAATGGTTATTGGGTTGGAATTATTCTGCACCAGTAGAAAACTTAATTTGCCGAGGATTATCCTGTGACTTGTCAGACAACCAATCAGATCCTTTGACCTAGCCTAGTGTAAAAAATTCACTAGCCTAGTGAATTTTTTTAGAGGGGTGGCTACCACTTGACTTTTCAGTTCTATAACCCTCAGGATCTTTTAAGAAAATCATGACTGTCTTACTGCGACCAACCTCAGCAGTGATGGTGCAATGTGGCAGGCCTTGCTTATGCAGCTCAATAATCTGACCATGTTCGAAGGGAGAAAGCTTTTTTTTTGCCTTTGCCTTTAGGAGGTCATGGTAGCGTGATTACCTGACAGGGAAATGACACTGAATGACACAATTTTGTGCAGGTTATGGCTTTCAAAATCTGTGGTTTTTAACTTTGAATCTGTTGAACAGCCTATTTCAGCTTAATTGTTTGCAAAAAATAAAAAAATAAAATAAAAAAAAATGCTTACTCAAACTTTTTCTCATCTCATTTTTTCTTTTTTCTTTTTTTCTTGCATTTTGCATTTTGAAACTTTACTCAGAACCTTCTTTAGTTCCAACAGTGCAAAACATAAATTCCTGCAATTTTTCAACTGGCCTTAAAAATTTGATCAGGTGTGTATTTATGACCCTCTTCTGTTTAAAAACTGCATCATAATACTTCTTTTTTAATCACAATGGTTTGAATTTTTCCTTGCATAGACTGATTGTTGTTGGTTTTATTTCAGAATTTTAACCACTGATTAGATATTAAAGTTAAAGTTGTTAAAGTCAGCTGAACCATTTTGCTTGAGTGACAGAATTTTTTCATTATTCTTTTGAAGCAGTCTCTACACCTGTACAAGATTTTAAACTAGGCAATGATTTTATGATTTTTTCTCTTTTTTTCCACCAAAGTATCAGAGGATTTTCTAAATAAGCAGACCTGGCTGTCTTATTCTATGACTCAAAATGAAATGCTAGCAATAGATGCAAATTCAGGTTTTCATTTATTAGAAAAGTTTGGAAGTTTAAGCTGAGTCACTTTGAGATCCCTTGACAATCAGTCTAAAGTAATTTTCTTCTATAACTTCTACAAGCTTGTGAAAGTTTAATATTTTTTACATGGTGTTTTTCCTCAGCTCCAAATTCAGCAAGCAAGCAGAACCTGCCAAGGCTGTGTCCTGAACAGGCTTCCTCTTGTGTTCACCCATCCTTCAAACTGATTTGGTATGTTTCACAAGGTTCAACAGCTCATACTCTATCCCAGTGAAAGGGGTATCGGTGTCACCTATCAAACTTATTTTGGATCAAACTGGAAAAGAGAAAGAAGAGAAACTTTCAGAAACTAAAAGCCAGACTGATGTGTTTGCAGAAAGCTTTGCTGTGAAGATGATTCTGATACACTCTGGTCCATATACTCGCTGAGCTAATGGTTGCCTAATGTTATTTAGTTCAGATCAAAGTGCCACGTAAGCTGAACATGGAGTGAATTGCTCTAAGGTATTGGTAATGGCTGTTTGACCTGAACCTTTCAGAGAGAAGAAAAGCGTGTCCATGATAAGTAGGCACTTCTGGAGCTGGCACTTTTCCAGTTAAGTGTCTCTCAAAGCACTGGCAAAGTTCATTGTACAAGCATAATGTCACTCTGAATACAAGACAAGTACCACTCTATAGCAATATATAGCGATAAACCAACATAATGTACGGCACAGGCAGGTTAAACCATCAGGAAGCCTGTATGATAAAGGTGCAGACCAGGGCATTGTGTCGTACTGATAATGATACCACGCTGTGCTTATGTGATGAAACATGCATGCAGAGTATTCATGTCACCTGCCTATGGTGTGAAAGTCATGGGTGATACTGATGATTTCAGCAACTTTATGTGACCTCAAACTTGTGCCCCACAGTCAATTAAGTACATACAGTACATGCAGTACTTTAAAATGTTTGATGATATAAAAGTAAAACAACTGCATCCATGAGTCCATATGGATATTTTATAAGGTGTGTGCTGCCCAACCTGTTGGCTGTCGACCTGTTCATGCAAATGTTAAAGATGCTTGTAAAGTAAAGCAGAGGAGGGTTTTTGTTCTGTATGAAGAAAATAGTTTGGAAATGTTCCCAAATAACAAAACTGTTGTCTCATTGGGTTGATCCTGAGATGTATTTTTTATCATTAATAGTCACTGATTGATTATTTGCTTAGTTTTGATAGTTAATCTTTATTTATCACATTTTTAAAAGTGGCTGCCGCTTATCGAAAAGGTTTGTAGGCTCTGCAGCGATTTGTGTTGTTTGTTCGTAAACACAACATTCAAACTGGGCTCCTCCTCTTTGGCTCAGTGCCAGCAGCAGCGCACACCCACAGCTTCCAACCGAAGCTATGTGAACACACTAGCCCAGCAACCACCTGTAGCATTGCGTTTCTACATGGGAGAGACTTGAGAGCCTTGCACCCGACTTGGCATGTTAGCACAAGCTAATCACAGGCATTTGACACAAACCTGGTTAGCAGAAAGCCAACTCATGTTGCTCTTTGTCCCATGATGCTGAAAGCAAGTGACAGTTGAGCCAAACTTCACCCTAGTTTAGGAAACCTTAATCTGTTTGGTCTTTTGTTTCACTTTGGTTGTGTTTTTCTTCCTCCATGCTACGTCCACTAATGTAGCCACTCAGGATAGCTTGTTCAACTTGCAACATGCAAAGCACACTGGGTGCTCTGTGATTGTCTGATGTATCCAACACTTAATTTCTACCCAAAACAGCCCTGAAATAACCAAAATATCAACATATAAGCAGAGGAAGGGGTTGAGGCAGACGCAGACAGTGACACACATGTATAGAGGACCATAGGAGATGATCAAGCAGGATTATTCCTATAAAAGTTGGGATTTCATTTTCCAGAAAAATCCTGCAGATTCTACCTTAAAATTCTTCAATTGGGTTGTATCCATAGGTCAGCTGGTGGTTCACACACTCCAAAAAAGCTCTTATTGCTTTTATGATGCCTTGAAGCTTTAAGCTGGCAGCTTGGGTCATATTTGAAATCAGTCTGACAAGGTTTATTTCAATTTTGAGCAGTACACTGTGCCCCAAGTGAGGGCATTTTATCTCTGTTTCAGTCAGTATTTGATTTTTGCATTGAATTCACCATGGCTAATTATGTTGACAGTTCACACAATACCCCAGCAGCAAGCAGTGCATGTGAGACCAGTGGTGGCTCTAAACATTTGATGGACTTTTATGAATTGGATTTAATAATCACAGAGACTAACAGGTTTTGAACACCTTTTTTTTTAAACTGTGGAGTTATAATAGCAACAGGGATTCATTTCTTTTGAGAACTGACTAGATGGCTCTATTGAAAAAGAGAACTTGTATCAAAAAATGTGCATGAATACATTTTTTGGACCTTGAACTAAGTTCAAAACTTTCAAAAATGAGCTATGAACATGAATTAGTTTATTTTCATTGGTGTGAACTGAACTTTGAGATAGCTCTTTTTTTGTGTGAGCTGACACAATACAGCTTTCCATACAGTCAGTTAATGCCAATGTGAAAACAAACAGTAAGTTATCTAAATCTGAGAGTCCAATATTTCTCCTTCTACATCCAGCCTGGACCACAGACTATAGAGTGGCCATTTACCATTGTACGGTTTTGAAGCCAAAATACCCCCATCACAGGCGCAGCCATTGTAGCAGTTGCACAGCCAGAGTCTGCCTAGTAGAGACTGTGAGGGATTCTGGGGTAATCTGAGTGCAGCTGGGTGACAAAAATAATATATATATTTTTTCTTTTGAGTCTAATCACTTTTTTACACTACCTCCCGACATATTTTGCAATCCCCTAAAAAAATACACAAGGAGAACGGCAGCTGTCAATCATCCTTAAATGTTACGTAAAGCCTTGTTTTTAACCTCCTACAACTAATGAAAACGAAAATTTTCAGAAAAAAAAAGGACTTGGATACAAGACAGCCAAGTGATATCTTCAAATCACCACAACAATTGTGAGAAACATTTCTACGAGGAGTATTAATTTTGACCACAGCCCATCTGGAATGACTGGAGAGACAGATTTTTAACCTATACTGCAGTCAGCCACCAGGGGTAGACCCTCACTTCGAGCCGAGCAAGAGGACATCCATTTTTATTACAGTCTGTGGTCTGGACAGTTGAATATGCCACACCCATTACAATACCAAGGCATGTACAAATGCCCCAATGTTTTTCTTTCACATACCAAGACTGAACCTTCACATCTAAAGTTCATCCAGTGTAAATCATCAAAGTGTCGTCCATGAAATGAACCCTGTCAGGATAGTCTGAACCCATCAATCCTCCAAATCCCTGAACATAAAAAGCCTCAATGTTTGAGAAAAAGTTAAGAACTGTGCAGGTTCCCCCAAAGTAAGCTGTTGCAAAGTAGGTGGTTGTCAGCATTTAACAGTAGGAAGATGTTTATGAGGGTGTGACATATTTCAGGGGGCGGGGATCAAATTATAACGAGCCAAATATGCAAGACCCACTTTCACAAGCAGCAGGCTCACTGTGTTAGTAGCTCAGTCTTAGCATGAATATTTGAGCCTCTGCTTTCGATTCCTCTCTCTGTTATGAATGTTTCAGCATACTGTGGTGGTGATTGCTCTAATTCTAAAAGGAGGTGAGCTGATTTCATTGGCCTTTACTGATGCCAGACCTTCACATGCACTTAGTTGCAGACACTTAAGTGAAAATCTTTTAAATTGAGGAGCCCCTTTGACACATCTGGACACTTTATTACCAAAATTCTGCCTGAGCGTGCGCCTTCACTCACAAAAAAAGAGGCCAAACCAAGTTTAATAAGATCACTCCTTCCAGCCATTGAATCACAGCAGCTTTCTCTTTGGAGCTAATGAAATTGGGAGCCATTTAGAGGCCAGTTTCTGTAGTCTACTTCCTCAGGTGCAAACATATAAATAAAAGACAAGCCCCTTCTTTTCCACCTCTCCATCGACTCACTCTGCCAATCTCTCTTTCTCAAAGCTCTTTTCCTCCACAAGCTTAGTGGCTTTGGCTAGAGCCACAGCTCTGTGCGATTTTATCAGGTAAAAAAGAGGAGAGATTTTCATCTTCTAGTTTTCACAGGTCTAAGGTGTAACGAGGAAGGAAGTGAAGTATGGGAGTATAGAAGGCCACAGACGGGCAGGTAGGGACAGGAAAAAGAGGCCAAAGCAAATGAGATGTGGATTGTGAGAAGAGTCGGGTGGAAAGAAGTCAGGGGGAAAAAAAGAATATAGTTTCCAAAGGATGGGTCAGAAATTGGCTGGACGTGTGGGTTACATTGACTTGAAGAATGCAATTAGCATGTGGGGTGGTTTGTGTGAACAAGGTTGTGTGGGAGAGATGAGACAAAAGGGAGTGATAGAGGGGGAGAAATGGAAAATCCCTGCAGGTACATAAAGCCACCAGGGAGCATTGCTGAGAAGAAAGAGGATAAAAACCAAGGTGATTGACATTCACTTTAATCCACACCTCACCACATGTCATCCAATTTTTACACCTGAAACACGGAAAAGAGCTATAGAGTAGCATGCAGACAATGAAAGTGGACAGCAGGGAGAAGAGAGGGAAATCAAGAAGCAGAGACGGAGAAAGAGGGAAGATATCAGAGACAGAGAGGCTTAATGCATCACACTGGTTGACATACTGAAAGAAATTGCTCGGGCTGAGAAAAACTTCAGACTACTTGGGATTTGAGGCAGAAGGATGTATGGAAAATAGCCTGAAGTGAGGAAAAAATACACACAATTACAAACCAGGGGTGGAAAATACGTCACATGGGAGCAGGGAAAACAAAAAAAGAGCAGTAAACTAGTGGTTACAGTGCTGCCAAAGAGCAGAGCAGCTCATTGTGCACGGTAATTATTCCACTGCTAATGATGCTAACCCTATCTGAGGAGCTCCATTGTGTTTAATTTAGGACATCAGAGAGCAAATGAGAGGCGGCGTGCTGATGCTGTAGATAAGCCACCCAGGAAAACAAAGGAGTGAGACTACAGCGCATAAACGGTTCACCTCAAAGTGAGAAATGAGGCACGAGAACATGTAGGGCAGTACTGGACCAGCAGTGTAAGTACAATCAAAAATTTGATTCATATTTAATCTGAAAACAGAAGTTAATCAAAGTTTAACAGTAAAACAACCCTAACTTGATAAAATACGTCTTTTATCCGTTACATCATGACCGGTTGAAGAATTTTCATCTGTTAGCTAGGTCATGTTAGCAACCTCTCTAACTCTCCTAACATCCTTCATTTACACGGAAGAGACTCAGGGAAAGACTGATTTTTAAAATAAAAGGGCCGAGTTGAGTGTGGCCAAAAAAAACAAAAAAAACAAGAGCAATGGTTGTGAGCAGCAAAACTTGCAACACCCCAGCTGAAGGCAGACATCCAGGCAGGGCTGTTACACACAAGCCCTCTTCCTCTTTGTTGCAGTCCTGGACCATGACCATGACCTCAGGCAGGCCATCAGCAGGCAGGTCAGGACTTAACTTCATTCAAACAAAGAGGAAGTTCAGGTGATTCCTCAAATTATTTCAATTTTTATCTCTCTTTTGGCTACTCCACGTCAGCCTTGGTAGGCTGATAACGCTCTACTCTCCTGGATGGTATGCAGACAGATGCTCTACCCCCTCCTATCCCGCACCTTCTTCCTGTGAACTTGTCTCTGGATCAGAACTCTTCGAGGTCATCTCCTTGTCATCATCAGACGGCACAGACACTGTTGAGTCTTGGTGGGATGAAGTCCATGGGCTTACACATACACACCCATGAGGCCATACGGCACACTCACTAGCTTGGACTCAACGCCTTCTTTGGCTCCATTACAATTCAGCTGCAGAGGGTTGATGCGCCCCCGGCTGAGCATATTTGTGCAAGTTTTCAAGTTTTTGTCTGTCGTTTTCATGTTGCTTATATGCTGAGGTGTTTTTTTTTTTGTTTTTTTTTTAATCTCAAACTGCGCCCCTTGCTGGGGAATAGTCTGGAATTTACATTTTTTTCCCTCTCTTCTCCCAATGTTGTTATTTTATTCCTATTGCAAAGGCAGCTCCTAGGTTAATCCCATTTCTGTTTGTTTTCCCATGTCTGAGTTTGTTTTCTTTTATGTCTTAGAAAGGATGTAACTGAGATGAAATGTCCCCTCTGGGATCAATAAAGTATTCTGATTCTGGTTCTGAATTGGAAATTATTTCTAAAAAGTATTTTAGTAGTTACTCAACATGTGATATATTTTCACATTGACTTGATACGTTTCATAATCAAATACAAAAGATCTTTTCTTAGTTACTTAACCACAGAAGAAATTAACAAGTTAAATTTGTGAGCGAACTACCATTGAATTGAATGCACTTTGAGGCATTGATCTGCCTGATGCATGCTGCTAATGGATTATGTTTTCACCATCAGAAACGGCATACAAATGGACCATTTTCATCGCTGATGGCTGAATGTATGTCCCTGGTCAGAAGGTGCAGAACCATTGCTAGATGGTTAACCAACCAACTTCTTCTCCGCACTCAAAGACTTTGAACAACACTGGCTGTTGCAGAGCCTTCATATATAAACAGAGTGGAAGTGTGCTTTAGAGGGTGTAGAGCAATTTGAGGAAGGCTCCTAGTTTCAGGCACACACTGAGTTTACCATATTCATTCCTCACAGGTGTATACCAGTGATTGATAGCGTCAGTGCTGCAAAATGCAGTTTTCCGGGGCTCTGAGCTTACTTAATGTTTATCCAAACAACATGCTCATAAATATCCCAGCATTTAACTTTGTGAGGGCACTATAACTAATGGCAGCCTAGTTTTGCCCATTAATGTTTTACCTTAACCTTTACCTGTACAGTCCTACATATGGCCTGGGTATCAATTTTTCATACAGCTTGATGTTTTCTATCTGATGCTCTTTGCTTTATATATAGAAAGAAAAACTCCATTAAAAGCCATGAAAGAGGTGTAAAGTGAAACAGAGTTTCAGCTGGAGAAGAAAGAGGAGAAAGGTAAACACAGTAAGTAAGATGTTGTTCTTTGATTCCTCTGATATCTCTTCTTATAAAGGCTTTAAGCCAACTCTGAACCAGCTAAAAACTTATCTTGAGGGATCCTTGCCTCAATCCCTCCCTCTTGGCTGAGTGGGCAGGGTTTGTTTCTAACACAAACACCTTTTTCTCACTTTCTCTGTTTTCTCTCCTTCTCACTCCTTCTGGTGTGACCCTTGTTGCAGAGGCTTTTTCTCTAATTAAAAGAGGAGAGAAGCTGCCAAGCAAATGTGGTGAAACTGCAGACTGCTGAGCTTCCCAAGCATGTGTGCATGCAAACACACACACACGCGCACACACACACACACACACACACACACACACACACACACACACACACACACACACACACACACACACACACACCAGATTGCACATTGATGCTCTCCACCAAATCTGTTTCGAGAAGATGTTGCCCCTGACAAATCACTTAACCCGACCTGTCTGCATACCCTATACGAACTGTATCCCCTATAGAGAAGACTGATAAGATTTGAATTCCATCACTGCTTCCTCCTCGCCTCAGGCAGTGTAGCCATGGTGAATCCTGGGCTGTTTTATCTCGTTAGCAAGTTGGCTGTGTCTGCTACCAGTGCTTGAAAAGCTTGAAAATATAAATGTACAGTGCAGTAGCTAAAATAGACGTTAACACACTTAAAAGGAGACTCAACTGATACGTTAAAAATTAACGGATTTATCAGAAAGCAGAAAACAACATATCTGTGTTACTACATCAATGCAAGTTTCTCTGAAGTTGAGAACTCGAAGAATGATTCATTGGGGGTTGAAGATGAAGGTCTTTCTTAGCTGTGGAGCCTTTGATCAATTCATGAGTTGATGGATTTTGCTCTCCAGTTATGTGTTTATATTCCCGCCTTACCACTGTGAAGACTTGTTTGATTAGTGTGAGTGCGCCATGCTGTGGTACAGAACACTTCCTTGGCCATGAAATGGTTGGGTGAGGTGAGCTACAGCACAATGTGGTTGCTCATGCAAACGCAAAGGCATGCTACCTTGACATGATGCATAATTTATTCAACATTTCTTATACAGTTGTTTGAACAATGTTGGAAAAGGGTTGGAAACTACATGTGCTACATGATGATCTATGTATACAGGCCCAGTTAGGTCTAGAGCAAGTCATCAGGAGGTTAAGGAGGGGGGGCTACGATGCTTCATCATGGTACTGTGCAACTGAGCAACTTGGCCAAGTGTGGTGTGCAACTGTGAAAGTAACATCTGAATGCTCTACTTGTTAACCTTTTCTTTTAGAGCGTGGTTACACTGGCCTTCCATTCCCTCGCTGGCCAGTACAGGCTGAGGCCACACTACTCCCGTATGAACCAGACTTTGGGCACATGCATGGCCCGCCTACGTTGTCGTGAAGCAACTGTTTTCAAGAAGCCTGGTCCCATCAGAGTTTGCACAATGAAGAATACAGAGAACATGGCAATGACATGACTTACGTTTTGACTTGTGTTATAGGTCATACCCTTGTTGTGAACACGTACTTGTGCTTGAGCATGAAGAGTAATGTGCTGAAGCACACCGCTCTGAAAAGTGCAAAAGCAGTCACACTGGCTAGACAAACTGGACTTTAGGGTTGAAGCATGCTCGTGGCCAGTGTGACCACACACTGAGGGACTTCTGGAAAAATATCAGTCAATAAGGGGCCGTTTACACAACAACTGTTTCAGGGTGAAACGCGAAAGTTTTGTTGCATTTCAACCTCACGTTTACAGAAGCTGCGTTTCAGCCGACCTAAAACTCAAACTTTTGAAAACGAGTGGAAATTTTCTGAAACGCTGCTAACACCGTTGCCGTGCAAACAGTAAGCAGACATTTTTAGTGGAAACAGTGACGTCACTCAGCTTCGAGTGCATACAACAGGACAACAGCACCGTTGTTATGATTGTCGCGAACTACCTTGTTGTGCTTGTGCTGCTCAATCTGCTGAATCTGCTGTCTTTCAACAAAGTGTGCATCTGTTACTCCACTTTTGAACTGAGTATTTCCCGATACACCAGATGATCGGCTCAACTCTACTTCCGTGGAGATCTCCCTGAAACTGCATCTAGACAAGACAGTTATAGCACCACCTACAGGCCTGGCATGCTTACTACAGCGTTTTCAGTCTATCTGCGTTTCTGTGTAAACGAAGATATTTTTTTCCACTGTGTTTTTGCTGCGTTTTAATTTTCAGGTGAAACGTGTCGTCAAACATACTTGTACCATCATTTTAGACTTACAAACTCAAACCTCACTATCCTTCTCTATCCTTCAATCATATATTGATACCAGATGATAAGTGGTCAGTTCTCTGCTGTGTTATGTGCTGCTTAAACTCTGCTTCTTCTTGGGGAAATGTTACCCATTAGGGGCCGATGTGGGAAAATATGTTAGGACTTTTTATGCCAGGATCAGGATCTGGGTTTTATCAGGATTGATATCAAGACTATTTTGTAAAAAAAAAATATTTTAACCCTGAATATTCAGTGTTTCTGCAGAGTGTACAGAGCTTTAGCTTCTACAAGTAGCCCATGCAATGTCAAAATATAGTTTTTTGAGATCTTACTGGGGCTGCATGGTGGCGCAACGGTTAGCGCTGCAGCCTCACAGCAAGAAGGTCACTGGTTCAAATCCCCACCTTGAATTTGCATGTTCTCCCTGTGCATGAGTACCCCGGCTTCCTCCCAAAAACATGCTCACCAGGGGTTAATTGGTCACTCTGTGTGTGTGAATGGTTGTCTGTCTCTGTCAGCACTGTGATTGACTGGCGACCAGTCCAGGGTGTGCCCCGCCTCCTGCCCATTGACAGCTGGGATAGACTCCTGCCACCCGCGACCCTGAACAGGATCAATGGCACAGAAAATGGATGAATGGAGATGTTACTAGATACACTTTGTTGCACTTGACAAAAAAATAAATGTATATGTAACTTTGAACATATTTTATTTTGGTTCCATTATTAATATATTGTAAAATTCAAGCTGGGGGTCATATGGAAATGGACCTGAGGCCACAGTTTGCCCTGGCCCTGGCTTTGCACCTGCATGCTGTAGCATTTTATTCTGAAAACTCAACTGGATTTCTTTTATATTGTTTTGTTATTGCATTATTGCTCTACAAGACTCCAACCTGCCAGATCTTAAAAGGAGCGTGAAAACAACAGAGCTGAACTTTTAAAAATGTTGACTCTTTCCTCTGCTAATGAGTAAGATGTTGTTTTGAACATGGAATCTGAAGTGGTTGATTTGTTATCTACTGAGCTGTTTCCAGAGTTGGTAGTTGTTAAATATAAAGTAAAAGAATACCAGTCATTTGAAGGTCAGTTTAGACAACAGTTCAGAGACAGACTTTTTTAAAGTGTCAAAATCAGTTTAGTTCATTAAATGTACAGAGCATGTGAAGCATCACGTGAGTTCAAAGTGTGGATGTTAGAGTGTGGCGTGACTGAAGATTTGGGTAATTATGTTAATGATGGAGCGTCCATCAGTGAAAAGTCATACTGACACCTGATTAAAGACTGGCCTGGATATGGGTTTAATTATTTAGATGAACACAGCAACAGAGAGAGCGCATGATGGAGTAAAAGGGGAAAGATAGTTCAGCAGGCTGGGGCACCAAGGGGACAACTAGCACTTAACTACCCCATGTAAATGTACCCATATAAACTGCCTCATCATGCCTTTCTTTAGCACACCTTTAATACCATGCAGCCACAGCTCCTAAACACTGATGTCCCTGAATCAAACCAAGTAACAGTCTCACTCCCTCACTATCGGCCTGTGGTGTCAGCACAGCCGATGGCTGAGAGATTAAAGGACCCTCCAGACAGCCATTTTTCCACACTCTGACTATTTTGGGGGACAAACTAATCCCTATAAATCTTATCAAGGATATGTGAGAAACCCAACCATATGTGGAGGAGATTAGTGTGGAGTTTTCTCGATTTTCTCACTTGGGATAAGAGCGGTGTCGGACATGCACATGCCTTCACGCACGCTCAAACACACTATCTATGTCTGGGGTTGTGTTCTTCAAACTTTGAAAGGTGATAACAAGCTTTATCAATTCTTAGCATTGAATTGGATCGTTACCCACAATATGTTTTACAGAATCAAGGCAAACAAACAATGCTACTTCAGTTAGCTTTCTATTTATCCAGCTTTGCATGCACTGCGTTAGCGTGATTCGGTCAACCTTCATCTGCACACCAGACTCAGCTGTCTCTTATTAGCGACTAATGCCAATAAAAAGGAATCCAATCTACTGACGCCTTTTGAAGTATAGAAATGGGAAACTGAGCCAAGATACAAAGAGACAAAAGACAAGCAAGACAATAAGAAGTGAGGGGAGAAGCAGCAGAAAGCCAATGAGTGGAGAGAAAGAAAGGATGTTAAGAAAACATGTATAGACGGAGTGTTGGGCGGCTTTAAAATGAGACAAAAAGGACGGAGCTGAGAAGTAGATTATGACTTCTCTGATTTGATTTCCATGGCTGATATAATGATGGTTAGTTTTCCATTCATCTTCCTGGATCAGTGAGAGCACAGTAGGCAAATCGTGTTTTAGGATGTGGCCAGTGGGCAATGAGGAGGGCTATTAAAGGATCATTACCATCTCCTGCCATTACGAGGCTGTTGCTCAGGAGGAATTACCGCGGTAATGAGACCAACCTGAAACCGACTGCTCGAGGCGAGCCTGACGAACATTACGTGGAAGCAGAGACAAACACAGACACCACAGTTTGGGTTAATAACGCTATCTGTTAGGTTCCCACCTGCTGACGTTCACATACACCTACATATAATAACTCTGACAACAGAAACACGTCTCACTTTGCACAGGAGCCAAACTGATCCTGTTAAGGGTTTGGTGTTCTTCTGTGTGACATTACCAAGATGCCACTTGTTGACTTTTCATTCTCTGCTGGCCTCTTCTCGCTGGGGGTGTGTTCCCTGTATTCGTTCACTTTCACACATTGAGATGCTCTCTGACACTGGGACTCCTCTCAGCGCTCTGGAGCTGGTGAGCTACGAGCAGTCATTAACCTGAGAGCCATCTAAGAGGCACATACACGCTGTGACAGCAGAGACACACTTTCACTTTTGCGCTGTCGTGTAATTGAGCCTGAGGTCGAAACAATTTAAGTTGTTGACACCAAGTTACCTCATGGGGATAAAACTTGATGCTTAGTAACTCTGACTTATGGATTTCATTTAGAAAGTGTTGATAACTTAAAACAAACACCCTTTTTTGCAAAGCTGTTATGGTTGCTGTGATAATCGATGATATTTTACCCCAAACTGCCTTTTGAGAATTAAAAGAAAACGATACGGAGTTACTTATTGCTAGAAATAGCTGTGTTGGTGGATGAAATCAATACCCATAATTGTTCACAGTGGTAAACTGGGATCAAAATATCCACAGAAACCAAAACACACTGTGCTTCAAACAATTAAACCCATCAGGACACCACAGACATAATTTCATGAATTCAGTCACAAAAAACGGTGAAAAACGTAGGAGTTGGCCAAGTTTGACTCAATATATTATGAATCTTGATATTTTTGCATCAGTCTGCCACCTTTTTTTTTGCTTGAAAGTCTGAGCATTTAAACAGCTGACATAAAAATGACTGGAGAGTTTGTTATTTAGGCCTAATCTTCCCTGTAGCTTACACAATGTGTTTTGATAAGGTGAGTATGTATTATCGGCACTATAAGTTGTGCCGTTATGATAAATAAAGAAAAAAACCTGAGCTGAAAACGTGTAGTAACTTTTTCTGGTGCTCCTGGCCTCCTGCAGGCCTAGTTGGGATGGGTCTCATATTCCTCTGCCTAAATACTTCATCACTGAACTTTCTAATACCTTGATATTAGACTACTGAGGAAGAAGACGCAGAGTCCAATCAGCCAAGGAGTTCAACCACCCTGAATCCAAAAACTTTATTCAAAACAAGCCGTCTTGAACAAAGTGAGCTCCCTAGGTCTGCAGTGAATCAGCTAACTTAGGCCTCTAACAGCATAAAAGCCTCCCCAAAACCCAAAGACCTCAGAAAAACCTGCAGTAAACCTTGGCTGTTCTTTTCTGAGCAACAGAAGCTATTCTTCTTGGGTCCACATTTGGAAGGTGTGTATCAGGAGTCAGTTTTGAGTTCATAATGGAAACTCCTGTTGCACCCTGAATTGGAGCAGGCTCAGGTTCAGTGTCCTCAGATGTTTCCGTGTTATTTCTGTCATAGCTGGCCTTGGACCTGCATGTCAGCCAATACTTAAGGAGGAGACTGGCGGGACGTGATCATGTCTTCATTTGTCAGTCACAAAGGGGGGAATCTTTAAGGTCTTATTGATGTAAAAAAGTAACATTACAACATTCAGCAAGCTCATCCATTGGGCAGTCTCCAGCTTTATCCCCTGTACTCTTGAAGACATTGAAAGTAATGTCTGCCACCTGTCATTTCCTTATTTACGATTCTGTTTACTCCTACCCCAAAGCTGAGGGGGCAAGAGGGACAACTGGCAGGTAAGTTTAAACGGCTAGACATTCATTAGTTTTAGCCTGCTGACTGCTTTAAGAAAGATGCTGCTCAATTCTTGAGTTTTTTGGATTGTCCCTTAAAAAATGATACAACACGTTCGTATGGAACATCTAGCCTTTCTGTTTTTCTTACTGAGTTTCTGAAAAGTGATGAAAGTCATTCAAAAAGTGATCACAAAGACAGGGAGCTTTGGTTGGCGAATGTAGCAGACTACATCTGTATGTTTTTTGCTGGTGTCCTTTGATTCAAAAAAGTCTTTCGGCTAAAATACACCGGATGCATCTATACTGCATCTGCGTTCCGTTACAGCAAACGGATCAGATAGGTTTAATTCAAGTCAATGTGCCAACTCACATTGGATCCAATCTGTTGTAGTCCATCTGTGTGGCTGGTCTGTTGTGTTGCAGCCATCCTATTTTTGATGGACGTTGAGCTGTGACCCATAAATTCAGGGTAGGGAAGATCGAGCGGAACAGGAAGTTGTGACAAGAAACTACCTAAAACACAGAAACTTTCAAAATAAAACAGACTGTGTCGAAATCAGTTCATATTTAGCTTGACTGTGATAATAAACGAACATAATGAGCAGAGCCAGACCAGGAGTCAACAGGATTGTGGTTTTACAGCCTAACATGAATGAAGAGAGACTTGTCAATGGAGAGGGAAGCATGGAAACTCCTTGGTCTGTGACTTCGGCTGTCTGTCAGTCACGCTGCTTGTCGGACTGAACACGAAGTCGGTGTAAGTTGACAAAGGCAGTCAAGTCGCACTGCAGACTTATCTGGTGTATTTCAGGTGTTAAAGTTATGTTGTAATCTAGTCCTGCTCCAGACAGTGAGTGGTTTAGTCATTTTGTGGGCGTGGTCTCACAGTTTAGACACGTCCACCATATAACAAACTTGGTAATTCTATTGCTTTCCTGTAAGTTTCTCCCCTCAGTTCTTCTTTTGTGAACACCATGTCCTCTTATGTGTTATTGGTATCATTCCAATAACACATGTAATTTAGGTGTCATTCGATCTGTTTTGAAGCTCTCAGACACAAACTGGTCAGTGCTGAGGGTGGAAGAGCACACATGGCCTCGTATGTGTAACGCAAAAAGCAAGGGGCAATGAAAAATATAAAAATTCAGCTTGCACATGCACTTTCTTTTACGAAACGACACTGCATGGTAGAGCCTACAAAATCTGCAACCAGCCATTGATAGCCTCGTCTTCACTTTGGTTCCCAGGCCGGGCTCACTGAGACGCCCTATTGATCAAACGCAAACTGCTGAACGACCCTAAATGTTACGATAGCCACTGCACTGTCATCAAAGAAGTTATAAGACAGGATAGAATAAAATATTTCTTTAGCAGTCCCACAATGAGGGAATTTACTGTTACAGCAGCAAACAAGAAAGTGTATACTGCACCCATTACAACAAGAATATATACTGTATGTATCCGATCCTAAGCCACAACTGAAAATGAGATTATCAATATCAATTTAAGTTATTTTGAAATGATACTTCTTAGCTTCCCAATAGGGTCAAGCTGGACTGGATTGATATGACACGTCAAAGTCTCTGGGACAACACCACGCAGGCTGACGGAGATTAGGAGTGAGAGGACAGATCCGTGTTTTTGTTTTTTTGCCTGCTGAAAACAATTTTTTTGATTAATATTGTAGCGATGGTGGACACAGGAGCCTAACTGTCTGGCAGAAAAGGAAAGAAGAGCAGAAAGATAAACGGGAGAATGATAGTGCACGCACCAAAGGCTTAAACACAGGGGCTAATCTGTTTGTGCTAATGTTCATTTCAACCCACAGTCAGCAGTTATTCTGCAGTGGTCTGTTCAAACTTGAGGGTCTATCAATAAAATGAAGAGTGAGGTTACGTTAGCTCTGCTTGGTAGATGACTGGCAGGACATGACCAAGATTCACTAACGTTACACATTGTGGACATGTCTTCAAGCACCAGGCTGCCAGTAGTGCTACATAAAGCTGGCTATTAAATTACGTAACAAACTTACGTTTGCTTGTTGTTATTTTGCAAACAACAGCGCTACAGTAACTGCTTCTAAATACATTGTCTTTTCGCGTAGTACCTGGTAAAAATGTCCTGAAAAAGAGAAATTGTTTTAATCTAATCTTCATTTAAATCCAAACAAACACACACCTTGTGACACCTTCACGTCTTCACGGTAGTGTGCGTGAGACTCTGAACCAAAAGGTGGCGCTGCAGTCCAATTTAAATAGATCTTCCTCACAGCATGTTAAAGGGGTGCACATGTTGTCCATCAGAGACGGTAACTTGGCCAGTCTCTTATTTTACTGACACAAAGTTGCTGTTTTAGCATCAAAAGCATCCACTGATAAAATATGAGAATAGATATTCACCTTAAAGCCAATGTTTTTGAAATGCAAGCAGCTCTGAAAGTCAAATGATGCAGTGTTTCTGAGCATAAAGATATCTGCTGGAACCAGAGCTACACCAGCAATCAACTTAACATATACGAGAAGGTGCACACTTGCTCACACACATACACACACTCTCACTTACACACTCACAGTGTCTTCCCAAGGGCAGAGCCCATTCCAGCTTTACGATGGACCTAAAGACACAGCGTGGGCAGCAGGGGCTTTGGCCAAAAAAGACTTTATAGCATCATAAACACGGTTATACCCCATCTCACCAACATAAATACATGCTGGAGTGTTACCAAGAGGGCAGCTCGAGGTAAAAGAGGGAGATGGCATTCCCGTGAGGAAGGCGCTTAATGACACTATACTGATTTGGGTGAAAGGGAAAGAAATGAGTCACGAAATGTTTCCATGGTCGTTAAAAATGTGCCTGTGTTTCATATGTTAAACTATATTTTAAAGTTTAATCACAGTGCTAACTAAAATCTGTGTCTGTGTGAAGAATCTGTGGGCGTCTCACTTACTTAGTGAAGACTTACTTCTTTTCTAATTAAAGATCAGGTCCTTGAAAGAACAAGGGTGTAAGACAGAAGTGTGAGAGTGAGGAGTGAAGTAGTGAAAGGTGAAGTAAAGGGCACTGTGTTAGCCTGAGGAAGACATCGGTCTGAAGTAAAAAGAGCCAATCTGAATTTGAAAGAGTAGCAGTTTCAAAGGGAAACTGCTGAACACAACAAAACACTTTCAGAATCACATGCAAGGTATGGACAGGTTTCCTCAAAGTGCACAGGGCGAAGGCGGCAACCATGGCTTACTCTGATCAGGATTAGTTTCTGGGTTTGGTTATTAAAACTGTAACGTGTTGCAATTTCAAGGTTTTGGGGGAACTTCACTCTCATGCATTCCTCAGGCTTGTGAGTGGAAACAGAGAAAAAAGCAGAAACATACTCCTCACCCTCCCTCCACACTTACTCCTCTAACACATACACAAACTGATATTTTATTTTCCAATATAGATGTTCATCTTAGTTGACTATATCCTAAAAATGAATGGTAAAGTCTGCAGGATTACTAAAAAAATACACCAACTTCTGTAGGAATAATCCTGATCAATCGTCTGTAATGGGCCTTTATATGTGTGTCAGTGTCTCTGTCTGCCCCAACCCCCTCCTCACACTGCGCTCAGTGTGCAAGTGGTTTTACGTGTTAATGACCACAAGTTGAAGAAGCTAGCCTGAGTGGCTACAGTAATGGACATGGCACAGACGACGAAAAACACAACCAAAGTGAAATGAAACACTGAACAGATCAAACTTTTTCATAAACAAGGGTGAAGCTTGGCTTGTCTTACTAGCTACTAACTACTTATTAACCACTAAAAAGAACAACACAAGTTGGCTTTCTGCTAACCAAGTACATATGTCAAATACCTGTGATTAGCTTGCGCTAACATGCCAGGTGTCAGGTGTACAGCTCTCAAGTCTCTCCCACAAAGAAATGCGATGCTGCAGGTGGTTGCTGGGCTAGTGAGTGTGTTGTCATAGTCGTTATTGGAGGCAGTGGGTGTGCGCTGCTGCTGGCACGGAGCCCAGGACCCCAGTGTGAATGTTGTGTTTACAACAAGTTACAAGTAAATGATGGCTTCCAAAAAACATAGCGCATTATTTCAATAAACTCACAGACCTCTGTTTCAGCAATATCTTAAACTATGTAATGTTTATTCTTTTTTCATGAAGGCTTTTACAATTACACTGTGTGTTATTGGAGTTATTGGAGTTAATATGACGAAATGCCAATTAAAACCCGAAACATTCGTTCACCTGCATTTCTACAGGATTTACATCACAGGAGAAAGAGCAAAATACAAACAAAAATAACCCGTATCTCAACAACACAAGAACACAGGCCAGGCACCTCCAGTATACTCTATCAAACGTCTGCACTAACAAACTATCGCGAGACCTCAAGGCGGGTGCGGTATTACAACCTGCAAAGGCAGAGAAGCGCTGTGCCTCATCGATGCCCATGTCAATCAGTGTGAGACCTTAGTATGCATGCGCGAACCTGCAAAATGTTGTGATTTCAAGTAAAAGGTCTCTCTCTCTCTCGGAGTCTCTGCCTCCGACGCACATTACAAGCATGAAGCCAGCGCAAAACGCTGTCCGTCCCCTCTGTTAGCCTCCCTCTTATTGACAAATCAGCAATTTCCTTTTTTATTTTTTAATTATGACAAATTGTAGACTAACAACTGGAAAAAAACATATTTTTATGAAAAAAAAATATATTTCTTTTTTTCTTGTTAGCTGCCTCCCCTGACCCACACCACTGCCGCTGAGGACTTGAAAACACTTGTCATGACAAGCGCTGACATTTCATATGCCGCATGTAAACTGTAATTACTGTAAAACTCTATACAGCTTTGACTGTATATGTTTCTATATGTCCTGTTAACAAAGTAAAGCCATCAAACCTCTACTGTATCTTTGAAAGATCCTTATTGTGCTATGTCTGTATATAAAGTCAGCTGACACCTGAAGATAAACCTGTAAGTTAAGTACATAACTCGTGACATTATCAGTTAACTCAAACCAAAGCCACATCCTTTGTTCTCTCTCATCTCCAGTTTTTACCCCTGAACAGAAGTCTCTATCATGTTATGTCCTGCTGCACATTCTCATCCCAGTAGCTAAACACCACAAAGGCCTGCCTGAAACTATACTTAAACCTAAATTTGCATGTTATTTATAGCCAGCGGCTACAACACAGTCTGCCAGCTTGTATTACAAGCAAACAGGAGCAGCAGAGTAAGTTAGTGCCAAGCTTCTTAACATTAGGCCAACAAAGCAGCAGCTTGTTTGAGCATTTTGAACTTAAAATAATCAGAGAAATATGCTCACAATCTGAGCGCCCCCAGCACAAAACACATTTGCCTGATAAATGATTATTGGTTAATCAGTTATCAAAGCTGTTGAATGTGTCCTGTTGAGTGATGGATGAGTGATTTATTACCAAAAATCAGATGAAGATTAAAGTGTTATCTGCTTTGACTTGCACATCTGAAGAGGAGGTCTTTGGTACACAAGAAAACTGCAATTAGACTCATTTGAATCCACATGCAAAAAAAAAAAGGATGCAGCAGCTAATGAGTCTACAGTTTGACCTGGATTTGGCTCCTTTTACATAAGCAATACTCATTTTCTCTCCCTCTCTCAGCGCCTCTGTCTGTCTGCCTCTTTCCCTCTCTTCCTCAGGCAGAGATTTACATACACACAATGGAGGAAAGAGATTGGAGTGTGAGCGCCGGGTGGAGGGAGGCTGCATTGCTTCTCAGAAGCAGACTGAGACAGAGATCACCGGTCTGTCAGTGTTAAACCAGCCATTCAGTCTGAGAGGCGTCAAGCATGATAATCCCAAAGGAGGGCAGAGGTGTAAGTGTGTGTGTGGATGGGTAAAATGTTTGTGTGTGCGAGCCCCAGACGGGTTTATACGATGATGTGAGAATATGCACATGCAGAATGTGGGGGGAAATTACATCCACATCTGAGACATACAGGTCAAAGCCTGAGAATAATTTACTTTGTGTGTGAGTGTGTGTACGTGTGTGTATATCCTGATTTGCATGCATGAATCTGGCAGGAAGTGGTGTGTAAGCAGTGTGTGAAAGTCTGCAAATAGGGTGATTGGGTTGCACAGGTAGAATATCTACTATGCCAAAACACAATGTGATTTGTGTGGGAGTTGCGCTGCACTGAACCCTGCGGCTGGAAGGAAAAATGAACTCAAAACATCAGCCTAATCTAGCAACACTTTTCCCCCAACTTTTCAGGAAATAATATTTTAAGTTTCTAAGCCTCTCACTCTGCAGTGCAGTCGTGGGATGGATCCAGAGAGGGAAATTGGATTTCTGCACTGCTTATGAATTCAACTGAACATGACCAGCTTATACATCTCAAAAAGTCCCTCCAGAATATGGCCTGGGGATGCTCTCTATGGGAAGAAAACAGTCACAAGGCAACTTTGCTGAAGGATATGTCCTTGTGCATATCTCCTCACTTGTTCTTTATCGCTCCATAAGAGTAGAGCAGGTGCATCATGTTGTTAAAACATGTGAAAGCATACATGGAAAATCTGGGTGTGTGTGTTTGTACTGTCACCCTGAACACCTTCCAGCCATGCAGATAGTGAGACTCAATGATAGCAGGGAAAGCCAGAGGTGGTCTGTGGCGTATGCACTGATCCAAACCAGCAGCAGCCCTCTTGTTTCTTTACCTCTCCATCTCTTTATTTCACCTTGTGCCTGACTGAGCTTTTGTTTGAATTCAGATGTTTGCTTTGCATCTGATAACCAAAAGATTACTCACATAGTGCTCTCTGCTAAATGGAAGGCCGTTTGCCAATCACAGATTTTATATTGAAGCCTCCCTGCTTTAAATAAGTCAAAGATTTGTGTCCTCTCAATGTCGCTGTTGCCTTTATTTTTATGGAAATTCAAGCACTATTATGCTAAATCCTCTAATCCTGCAGGCCCTTCACCTTGATCAGATAAAACTGAATCAAACGTTTTCAAGCACACTGACTAGCGAACATTAGATCTAACCCTTTTTTGGTTTTCACATGAGATTTGCTTGGATGAGAAATGCAGTACAAGATAAGGAAGCCTTTGCAGACTACAGAGATGCTCCCCACTCGCCAGGCTGACTGCTTGGGGAAAGTGGGAACAGTGCCATCTAGTGAGGTGTATGTAAATACAAGGTGTTTGGATGGCTCATACCTTTTGAGATGACTACACTCAGGCACCAGTGTATGCTCATAAAAGTATTTTTTCATTCATAGATGCTGTTCATACAGACATAGAGAAGAAAAGCACTCTTAGTCATTGGAAAATAGAAAGATTGAGCTATTAGCAGTTAAGCAATAGCTGCCCTGAAGCTGAACACCCTGCTGTGACTTGACACAGGCATAATGTGGACTATGTGTGTGTTCTGGTAATCTAATTGCTCTGCTGACCAAGTCCCCCCTCTGCAACCCACCAGGGCAGTTAATCCTTAAGGGTCACATTGCTAATCTAATACGCTGGAGATAACTTCGTCTTGACCGTTGGCCTCTGATTGATCTCTTTAAGTATCAGACACCCTTTTGGAAGAGGTGTTCTCATCAATAACCCTGACTGGAGGGCAATCAGCTGGAAGAGAGGGGGTCTGAAACTTGACACTAGCCGATACATGTTTTTCAGCAATTGAAATAACAATTTCTACATGGTTTGGAATTGGATTAGAGGAAAACAAACAGTCTATTTAAAGGGAAAAGATGTGATTCTTAGTGGCAGGGTGTTGATGGGTGTAAGACGGGATGAGAGGGAAGAGTAATGAGGGTGTGAAACAGGGTCAAGAATGACTATTTGTGTCAGTAATGGGTGCTGAGAGGTCAAGAACCATTTAACTTGCTCTCCCACTTGCCCAATTTAAGACGTCCATTTCGATCCTGTCCTCTGAGACCACTTAGAATAATTCCTTCATAATTGAAATGGACCATGTATAATTGAAATCCCATTACCACCTGTAAAAATTATATCTCTATGTAAAAACGCAGCACCTATAGAGAGATGTACTTTCCAGTTAAGCAAAAAGATAATGTACTGGTGAAAAAGCAGAAAAGAAAAGCCTGTGGTTATTCCCAGTTTTCAAGTGATTACATTTTAAGTGGAGATAAGATTTGAGGGTACAAAAACTATTTTTGGAAAAAGTCTATCCGAAGTGATCTCCAAAAGATTAAGACATCATCAAACAGAGATAACTATCAGTGGAAAGAGCAGTATCACATGACATCTCTGTATCTGTCATGACACTTGCATGAGACAGATAAAGCAAAAGCTTCACATGTGACTGCCAGATAAGATGCCTATCAAGAAATAACACAGAAATGGATTCACTCATCCACAGACTCTCTGCCTTTTAAATTGTTTGCATTTCTCAAAAATCGACTTAACGTTTTATTCACTCTAAATCACTCTGCGCTGAGTGGGACTCATCATATCAAGGTTTAAAGGCTACAGCACTTTCCCTGCGTGTTACACTGCATATCTCTCACTCACACAGAGAGAGCAATAGGAGCTTCACAGTGTCAGCGCACTTGAGCACTCAAAGAAAGACCCAAGGCCTTGGTCTTACATAAAGTGCACTGTGGAAACGACCATTGCTGAGGAACACTGACAGGCAGTGATAAAAGCAGTGTATTATTCAATCCATGTGTGTGTTATTGTGTTAGTGGACGAGCGGGATGCAACCAAACTGGCCCTTTACTCAACAGTCTCACGTCCAAGTCAAGCTGGCAGTGATATGAGTAATGCCCACTATCAGCGGTAGACAGGGAGCGAAACAACTGGCTTTTCAAAATAAGAGCCACTTGACAAGTTCTCAAAAAAGATCAATTATGGACAGTGTGTGGATCAAAGCACTGACACAAGAGGAGAGTGGCTGTGAGTCACAGGAAAGCTCAAGTCATGCCTTTGTTAACGTATCCTGACGGAGAGGCAATTAAAGGGGGAGACCTGGGCCAGTATGCACGTACAGTCATTAAACAAACGGGACCATTAGTCCTAACATATGATATGGAACGGCTCGTTTGGCTGCAGCGTTAGCCACATGCACGACTGCAAATAATCATCCAGTTAACTAATAACACCCTGAAAGAGACGCAGGTGCAAATTACGTCATAATTAAGGGGAACCTCCTGGACAACCCCATCAAACAAACTCAAACCGCGCATGTCTACTACTCATAAACAGTGATAAACCTGGTGAGCAGTAACAGTGTGACTGAGAGAAGATCAAGAAAACATTTTTTAGCCAGAGAAATAGAGATTTGATAACAAGAATACACAAACAGCTGTGATCAGTGAGTCAGTCAGGTAAACAAAGAGAAAGGGAAAATTTGGTGATCTTGAACAGAGTGAATGCGTGTAGTGTTTCTGAGCTCACAGTAAAAAACATCAATAATAAAATCAGTAATTTGAAAAAGCGCTGCAGTAATGCCCCAGTACTTCAATGAATAACTCTTGAATCGGTTTATGAACTCCAACATTTCCCCACACACACCTTAAAGGACCCGGACGTATGAAGCAAAGAGCGAATCAAACTTGTAAAACTGACAGCAGTGAGTCTAGCTGGTTTGAGACTTCAATTGTCTCCCTTATCTCACCTGTTCACCAAAACAATGTTGCGTCTCCTAAATCTAAATGTGCTGTATGGCTACACATCGCCACCTTTCCAAAGGATTGTCCGCTGTCTTTTCATATTTTGTCTTAAATGATGACACATCACGCGATGTCTGCCTTTAAACAGCCGAACGGGCGCTGTAATCCTGCCATTAGCACCTGTAATGGTGGGGTATACCTCCATTAAATCTAACTCTCTTTTGGCTTGTTAACCTGGCTCATGCATACCTTTAATAGGAATGGGTAACAAATTAGGTACTTTTATAGGTACCGACCGAATTCTGTCAAAAGTACAGAGTACTGATTCATTTAAAATCAAAAGGTACCATGTTTAGGTACCTAAAATGCATCCTTGTGACTGGGAGGGAGTGGAAGAGTAGACAATTTTCCATGCTGGACGTAAACACAGCTTTGCAAGATTAAATGTTGACAAATAATTGTAAGGTTGAAAAAAAATCTATATTTTGTCATCAAAACAAATTCATGTTTTTTTTACCACAGAAACACAATAAAGTACCGAAAATTGGTACCGTTGAGTACCGATATTGATTGCCAAGTACCGGTACGGGTACCATATCGTTTCACATGTGAAAGGTACCCATCCCTAACCTCTAATCAACTTTTTGTTTTTCGCAGTTAGTACAAACCGTCCGTTTTCCCCGCTAATGGCTGGTCATGCTTATGGGCCCTGGATTAGTATGGGAACCCCTGAATCTGAATGGTATCTCAGCTTCTAGTTGAAAGGTCTAATTGACTAAAAAAAGTTCTGAGGTGTGACTATGTAGTAACTCCGCGTTGTAGGTTTCTTTTTTGTTGGTCTGTTTTTTTTTATTTTAAAATGTGTACAAATAAATAGCAACATCTGGATGGCACCACAATGTTACTGTACTGTGTTTAAGCCTTAAGCCTGTGCTCTATTACTCTCCCATTTAGCTTTCTTCTGCTCTTCTGTTCCTTTCCTGTCCGACAGTTAAGCTCCTGTGTCCACCATCACTACAAAATTAATCACAGAAATTGTTTTTAGCAGATAAAATCTCAGATCTCTCTTCTCTCTACTAAACTTTGTCAGCTGGTGTGATGTTATCATAGAGACTTGAGCCACATTTCCACCAAGCAGTCTGGTTCGGTTCAGTACGGTTTGGCACGGTTTGGTACAGTTGAGCCTGATCCCGTTTGCGTTTCTACAGCAAACTGTGCCCTCTCATGGTAGGCGGCGTGTAAGCCGCAGCTGTTAAACAATAGCGTGATGCCGTGGCAGCGCGACACAGTGTAACCTGCTAATAAATCCAACAAAGAAGAAAAACGCAACACAGTTAACAAAGAGCATAGATGGAAGACATGCAGCATTTCGTCCTCTCTGTGATTGGCATGTAGCTCTTTGTTACAAAGTGCAATCAAGCTTTTGTTTTACAGAAGTCTGTGTGCTGCCAGGAGAAATGCAGCCGCTGTCGCGGTAGGTACACCACAAAATGTACGCCGCACCGAGACGAACCGGTCTGCTTGGTGGAAAGGTGGTTTTAGACGTGACGCAAATCAATCTGGTCCTGCTCAACCCGATAGAGAAGCTAAGGAGAAGCTTTTAGAAACAACTTATACTGTCGTTGGTAATCTCATTTTAAAGTGTAGATTATGATCAGGCATATATTTAGAAGGGAGACTTGTCAAGGTCATTTAGACACTCCTCACAGTCCTTTTGAGTTAACAGTTAAGTTAAAGGCTCCAAAATTCTGCTTTAGAAGCTAATAGAACAGGATAAAGGATACTACATTTATGTGTTATCAAAAAGGTGAGCCAGCAAAATTCGGAATGAAAGACTTCATGTGTTGTTCCATGATAAATTTAAATATAAATGTAAATTTCTTTACCCTCAGGTTTAAATTACATGTGTGTACATTAAGTGTTGGTCCACATAGAGGTGTTTATTTATGACATCAGTACTTCTTTTGTTAATCTGAAATTAATTCTTACTATAAGAAGAATCTGAAGCGTCATATCCAAGTTAAACTTGAAAAGAAGCCACACATTTTATCTGACGATCACTGCACTGTTTCTTCTGGATGGCAGACAGGAGTATGACCTCTCTCAAACTAATGTCAAGACTCGGTGAAACTTCACTGACTTCAAAAGAAAAAAGTTTGTAAACACTGGACGTTTGGATCACAAGAAGGGCTCAGGAGGGACAAACAAAATCTCAGAACTGAAAACCAAAAGGATCAAGAGATCAATGTTGAAAAATAAACTGAGACGTGTCATGTACACACACATCTATTTTGAACCTGCATCAAGAAAATGTATATTTATCATGTAATAAATCATGAAATGTGTCATCTTAGACTTTGCTGGGTCACCCTTTAGCTAATTTATGCAGTCGGCATGTGACAGACATGTACCACATGCAATAATAATGGCTCCAGCTCAGGTTGTATTAAATAGGCTCTGTTGCAGCCTAAATGCAGCTTTTGTGGCAGTAACATGCGACATGTTTAATTTTGCTGGTACTTTTGATTGTTGTTTTTAAACATATTATAAAGATTAAAACTTTGACAATAAATATGGTGCCAATATGGGGTGCTCCTCTTAAAACAATAAAAAAAGAACAAGTAAAACCAGGATTTTTAACAACTGTGTGATACCTTAGTGTTGGTAAAATTAAACTTGTGGAAAATGGAATGGTAGATAAACACTCTTGAAGAGTTTGTGTAGTCATACTAAATGCTATCCATATATAAAAAGGCACTAGTCAAAACTTCTTAGCCCTGATTATATAATCCAGCGTCCACTAATGATTGCATGACAAATTATTTAATGACATTCAATGTATTTTCAAGTGGCCTGTGACGGCACGGGCAGATGTGCCACATTTGAACAAGACAATTACACCTTCAGCTCAGGTTGATGTGGCAGGAAATGAAGGGGCCCACAAAAACATGCTGCAGGTAAATTAAGACGAAAGGTGAAGTGCTTCGTGGCTCAACGGGACCGAGTTATATCCTCCACCTCCCCGTGCCCACAAGCTATCCTCTTGCCTGAGGAAGATGAGCCCGCCACCACAGTGTGACAATATTACAGGCAGGGGATGTGATTACCAGATCTTAATCGCCTGTAATTCACCCATCATCCTCGTCCTTAATATGCGGCTGCTGTGCTCCGCTGAACCCAGACACCGGATGACACAGGCACGTCCGCTGACAATGTTTGAATCAGCTCATGGACGTTGATGTTTCTTAATTATCCAGACAATAGAGTGGGGAACGAAATGAGCTAATGGGGGAAAATAGTAGCCGGCCAGGTTAATTTGCAGTTTATTGAATTAGCATGTGAATTAGTGTGATGTTGGAAATTAAAAGAGGCAAGAGAGGAAAACATTGAAACTTTGAGAAATTCAGCAGCAACTGCAGGATAAACCAGCTCTCTGATGATTAAAAAAAGCATGGAGCATAGACTTACAATTATTTTTGTTGAGCTGAGAGGAGAGGGAGGGAGGAGGGGAGAAAAGGGTCACAGATAACAACAGAGAAAGGAGGACAAAGTAGGTGAAATTTTACCTGAGGACATTTTAAACAACAGGTAATTCCGGCACAGGAGAGGAGCAGCGATTAAGATAAGCTAAAGAATGCAGAGAAATGTGAGTGTGTGTGTGTTTTGAGGGAAGGGGGATGAGCCGGGGTGAGACAAATTTCACTGCACCCCATTTCTCTCTGACATCCCTGAGCCCATCTCCTGAGCCCATCCATCTTGGATGACAATAGCGCCCTGATTTGCATACCAAAAACGCTTTCCGATATGCGCCTTCAGAGTCTTTGCGAGAGATTAGAAAATATTGACAATTATTGACAAAACCCAAAGGCGCGGGCACCGCTCCACCTGGAATATTGCATCTACCATTTTATTCTCCTATTTGCTCCTTTCTTGCGTCTTATGAGGCCACGTTATTGACTTGTATATCTGATTGCTGCTGCCGAGGCTCATATGAGCAGAGTTGGGGATATATACAGTGTTGATTTGGATGGCGTGGTGTGTTGTTGTTGTCTGTTTGTGCGCATTTCCCAATGACAGACTTTAATTAAGATAATCATCAGTGTGGCACCCTGCGTGGCTCTACAGTGAACCTATGCAGATTAAGGCCGGCTCCATGCGAATCCCCGTGTGATCGGTTATTGTGCTTACAGGCAAACCTTGTGATTACGGTGATAAATACATGACATAAAAGAGAGGGTAGCGGGAGAATAGAGCGTGCCTGAATTAAAGGGGGGGCGGTACAATTGCTGAGATATTAGGAGCATCATCAGTCCAGAAGTCATGCGGGAAATGAATGTCATTAATTGAATGAGACAGACACCGTAAGGGACGTCAGATATTAAAACTCCAAAAATATTTCATGCAAGCTGAACTAAGGCATCACCAAACAGAAATAATGAGGAAAAGCCCTGTCTTTTTCTGTGAAGAGTGGATTCACAGTGTGCTAAACGCTTTGCGAGGTCATTCCTGCAGGTGAGGTTAAAGCTATGAATGGAAACGACACAGTGCATCATAAATTGCCTTGCATCTTGGATTTAAAGTCATTGTGGGGGTTTCTCCAAGAGGGCAAAGATCGTGTTTAGAGGTAGAGAATCTCCTCTGCGCTCCAGTGAAACAATCTCCGGTCCACAGGTAATTAAGTTCCTCATGCCCCGGCTATTTGTTGTTGCTTAATGAGCGCACTCTGCACCCCTCTCGTGTCCTGTACTGTAATTAATGGACAATGGAAGGATGAGGAGGTGGAGGAGGAGGAGGAGCAGGAAGAAGGCAAAGTGGAAAGTGTCTGGTGACCTAATAGGTGACCTCAGATGCTCTCCCCTCTCCCTCCTTCTCTCCTCTCTCCTCCCTGTCTTTGTATTCCTCCCTTAACTCGCTGCTCCTTTTTTTTTTCCAGTGGGCTGTTTGACAAGCTGCCAGTTCTAATGCCCTCAGTGCAATGTCCCTTGTCAACTCTCATAAACTCTTATATCTATCAGAACCTCCTCCCAACAAAAAAGAAGCTTCCATTATCAAAGTGATTAAAAATGATCTTTAATTTTGGGGACAGCCAAGGGTACGGTGAGTTTAGACAATGGGCCAAAGGCAATAAAGTTCCTATCTGAATATCCTTCTTTTATTCTTGTCTTGTAACCTGCAACCCTGCTTCTTGTCTTGTCTCTTTTTTCTGTCAGTACTTCCTGTACATCCTTGAGTCCCTGCAAGAAGTTGCAATGTTTTAGTCAGCTATCCCTGCACACATTTTTATCTTTCAAGTCTGGCTATTTGCTGCAACTCGTTTCTCACATTTAAGCACCGTTAATATTTAACTAATTTATTTTGTCCTCAAAATGTTAATGCCTTTAAGTCTTAAAAGTTGTGAGAATAATTAAAAGGGAATTATTCCTTGTGTCCTTATTGTTTTATTGATCTGCATGCTAGGTAATTTTTCTGCAAAATACAAATACTTGACGTCTCATAACAGTTATTCATCCATGTCATCATGTTAGTCATCCTAGTTGTTAGTCATCCTGATGCCTTGAGCTGCAATCAAAGGTTGTGTTCTTTCCACCAGTCAGAGGCTCTGGTACAGATGTGAGTCAGAGCTTGATTAAGACTGTTTTCACTGTCGGATCATAAATTCTCTGAAAACCGCACATGATATCAACAGCATGAAATGTCCATGCACAATAAGAAATATGCATTTGAAAGCAGTCAAATATCGTTTGACCCATTCATCTTTGACAGCCTATGTTCCACTAAATGCACAGGTTTTGAAGGTATAATGTGACAATAGCTTTCCCTGTACATATAGGTCATACCATACCATCCACTTCTTTAACATGTGACTTTTTTTTTCCTATGCTTTTCCGTTGCTAGGTGCTGCCCAAGTAGCTGCCTGTTGCAGCAGCTCTCTCTTTTTTGTCCGTTTCTTTGTATTTTTTTTTCATCTCTTTTTCGTAATCTTTGTATTTGGAGTGGATCATTACTTTGTGTGGCTCATTTGTTGGTCATGGACACCAAACTTTTTGTGGCTTCAGCCATATTTTTACTACTTTTCTCCCGTGTTTGTCTGGAGATCCTTCATGTAACCATGGCTGCATTGTTTACATGTGAAATTAGCTGTTTAGTTTAGCATGTCAATGCTAACTAGTGTAAGGCTTGATGATTTCCCTCGAGGTGAGGAGAAGGAGGTGAGGACGACGTGCTGGTTCTCGGGTGTGAGCTGGGAGGTGACGTGGACCTGTCCTTCCATCCATTGTTGTTGGGAATGTGGGATCTATCTACGGTGGAATGGACAAGTGCTGTTCATGGACGTGGCTGACGGAGCTGACATAGGACGACGGCGCCACATTGGAGGATCTTCACCTGCTGTGGGCAGACAGGATCCAGGAGACAGAGACTGAACAGACTGCTGGGAAAGCTCAGTCCTGGACCCCGTGGAGGTGGAGACTGGCTGGGCTGGAGAGTGGTGGACGGGATGTCGTCATCTATTTTCTTGTGGACCTTTTTGCACTTTCTATACACTTTCTTACTTTTGTTTGCTTGATTGCTGCTGTGACTCCTGAATTTCCCCTCGGGGATAAATAAAGTATTTTCTATTCCTATTTCTATTTCTATGTTTATAGAGTGGACAGCATGGTCGCCTTTTACCATTGTACAGTTTTGAAGCCAAAATAGCCCCATCAGAGGCACCGCCATTGTGCAGCCAGAGTCTGTGCAGTGGAGAGACTATGAGTGACTCTGGGAGAATATGAGTAAAGCAGAGTGGATTTTTTTTTTTTTTTTTTTTTTTTCAAAAATCTAAATTCTTCTTGGCTCTTCTTCTTGTATTTAATTTTCAAAATTTGACTACAGCTCATCTGGAATGGCTGAGGACACAGACTTATTGACCTATACTGCAGCCAGACACCAGGGGGAGCAGTTTTTGTGGGGACCTCACTTTAAGGCAAGCAAGATGACTTCTTTTTTTTACGGCCATGTGCGACCATCCACAGTCCGGGTCTTGTGATATTGATAATCTCTCAAAATCAAGGGTCAACCAACCTCAAAGATAGAGAATTTTTTTCAGGGTCAAATCTAGGGGGGGTCTATTAATCAAATTCTTGAGTACAGGTCTTATGTTTAGAGAAAGTTTAGGTTAAATGCTCATCTGCAGAATCAGATTGTGCACAGTGCGAATCTAATATACTTATATTTCCATACATAAAGATAGAGACTTTGCTATTCTTTTGGACATTTTATTTCTCTTCAGTCATTTGATGCTGTTAAACTATCACTTGCATTTTTTCTTTGTTGTTCTTATTTTTGACAAAACCCTTTGTTTTGCAAGTTATTTCATCAGTTTTATGCACTGTTTTTATTGGTAGAGCACAAGTCCTAAAACAAATTCAATTTCCTGAAATACTTGCTGTCTCATAAAATGTCTGCTGTTCTTGCAGCTCCCTGACAAAAAACTGCTGAGATAGTTCGATCAACCTTAAACACATATATTTTTCTCAGAGTAGGACAAGAAAACTTCAAAGCTCAGAGACAGAGAACTTGTAAAAGTCAAGTTTGCGATCTCAAATCATGCTCTCCTCCCTGGTGGACGTGTGTCAAACTGAAAGTGTGTGTTTTGCTCTGTTGCTCAATAATTCATGCATGGAAGGGTTCGATATTTTTTTTAAACCTCTCTTTTGGTATCCCAGCACATAAATCTACAGTTATGTTGAAAGACAAACTGTTCCCCAAGCCAGTAGATGGCTTCATAGGAGTGTTTGTCTCAGTCACCTCAGGTTGACGTGTGATATGTCAAACAGTTTCAAAACAGCGCAACTTGCTCTCGCAAAATGAGGCAAGTTGGCCTGCAAAATCCTGCAGGGACTGAAGTTTGTCTCTCTTATCCTCCCCTTGTCTCTTCCTCTGTATTGATGAGAAGTGTTAAGTGTTGCTCGAGTAGTGTACACGGATCAATTGATCACTCTGACCTTGACACGGAAATGTAAATGCTGTTGTTAGATAACGGCTTATACAGAAATCCACTCCATCACTTGAGACTGGAAACTGACGTAAAAATGTTCTAAAATCTAATCTGAGGAGAAAGTTTTACATCTTCACCTGTAATTCAACAAAGAACAGACTCATAAATCAGCTCTGAGTCATTAAAAGTTGGTAGACTAGTTAAGGTAATAATTTAAATAATTGAAATTTGTTTTTCCTTCATTGTTTTTCAATTATTACATTTAAATGAACACAGATAAAAGATGCAATGCAGGCATTTTATAACTTTCAACCAAGGTGAGATAAAAGAGCAGGAGGAATAAATGTGATTTAGTGCAGCGAATAAAAGTTGTGGTGGTGGCGAAATACCTTAAGAGCATAACTCAGCCATGTATCAAACGTACACATCGTAGAACTTGCTAATTTAATCACCTAAGTTGTGTTGAGGATGTTGAATCACTCAGGAGGAAGTTGGTCGGTGCCAGAGGAGGCCACCTCGGTGTCACCTGGCTTCAATCTCTTACCTTCTTTCTATCTGCAAAGATACACGGCCAGGCTTTCAAAAGCAATGATGCAATGACATTTAAAATACTGTGAGGACATGGTAATAAACAAGAAAAAGAAGAGGGAGAGGTAAAAAGATAAAATCAGGATTTTTATAGGAGAAGGTGCCAGAAAGAGCCAGAGAAAGGAGACAGCAGTAGAAAAACTAAATATGTTTAAACCAAGTTTAAGCAAAAAAAGGCAAAACTCCACTTTAGGTGAAAGCAAGCGATAAATAATGTCCAAATGGGGAATTGATGAGCCAGATAAATGCACACCATAGACCACATCCAGGGTAAGAAATTAAGGTATGTTGGAGGGGAGGGGAGGGGATGGAGTGTTGCTGTTGACTTTCAGGGTGCGTCGGAGAAATGAGAGTCCTGGGCAGGATGGGGACGTGATGAATTCTCCCAAAGAGCAGAGCTGGACATCAGACAGAAAATGTGATGAGGCACAAAAGCCTCCCAGCGCATATCAAGCAGATGATTTCAGGCTGAGTGATGTCGTCTTGGCATTATCGACTACAGTGGGACTGAATTATAATGCCAGCAGCCGAAGAGGAGGACAGGTTGTGGAGAAATACTCGGACAATGTGTATCTAATGCATACCAAATCCTCTGTTCTGCATTGTGTTGGGTTTTTACCTTTCACTGGCTCGGCTTGCATCAGTCTGTCTCGCTGTCGGTGTTTCTCTGACCTGTCTGACTGAGTGCCAGCCTCAGGTGGTGCACTGAATACGTTTCGCACTGGAACTTTGTGGTGCTCTGTAATAAACGTGCTTCATTACTTCCTTTGCCAAATTTAATCCTTGACTTGTTTTCCTGATGGACTGAACAGATTAGCTTAAAGCTCAGGGTCAACACAAAAAGGAAAACTTTATAGATCTCGGTTCAAACTGTGTCCTTTGGTCTTTGCCAGTTTTGAAGCAAAGTAAACACCCAACAAGAAAAGAATAAATACAACTGAAACTGCACTGTTTCACCTTTTTCTGTCACTCTTTAATACACTAAACAACACTGACAGTACTGGTTAAACCTTCTTTGTAGTAGAGGTGGCCATTAACTCTCAGCTCATTACATTATTACTGCATTTGCATGTCAATAGGGAAAAGATAACTGCCTATTGAAAATAAGTTAGAGTCATTCATCAAGACAGAAAGCTAATGGCTGCATCTAACTTCCTAAGAGCTGATTAGCTTTATTCTCTCTCAGTGGTCATGAAATCTAATGTTACCAGGTGTTTGATTGTTGGCCAGCACATAGTGACAGAGCCCTGGATAAAAAAGACTGAAAAGTCTTGTTTAATTAATTGGATCATACATTGAGGTTTTCTTGCATTTCAATGCTGGTAAATGTAGTTTATATAGTTTTTATGGCTATACAGATATGTCTGATGATGGTTCTTTATGGCCAGAGTTCTGGTCAAACTGAGCAGAAAAAACTACTGTAAATTCTGGTGTGTGATTGACATTTTTATTATTCCAGCATGTTGATTTTTATTAGCAGTACAACACCTGCCTCTTCCTTTCTTGAGAAGGATAAATCCTGATGACATTTATACAGCCGAGACATTTAATATGATATATTTTATGGCTGTATTTGGGGTGAAACTTCTGAAAAAAGGCAATGCTGATGGCAGCAGCTCACACTGCCAACATGAAGCCTGTGCAAACATAGCAGCATTCAGGATGTAAGTAAACTAAGCATCATAACTTTAAAAGTTCTAACTACTTAACGGTAGGATCTTCAGGGTTTTTCTATATTAAAAAAAAAGTCAAATTTTACAGGAATAATCCTGCTCAATTGTCACTTCTGGGCCTCTATACATGTGTGTCAGTGTCTGTGTCTGTCTGCCTCAACCCCTTTCTTTGCCTGTGTGTTGATGTTTTGGTTGTTTCTGGGTTAAGAGTAGGCATGGCTACCTCAGCCAATCATAGCGTGCTTAGTGTGCAAGTGACTTTGCATGTTGTTGACAGCGATTGGAGATGCTATCCTGAGCAGCTATGATAGTGGACGTAGAACAGAGGAAGGAAAACACAACCAAATTGGAACGAAAGCCAAACAGTAAAAGATTTTTCCTAAAATGGGGTGAAGCTTGGGTCAACTTTCACTCCCTTTCAGGTACTAGGAGAGGAGGACGGGACAAAGAGCGACACAAGTTGGTTTTCTGCAAACCAGGCGTGTGTGAATTACATGTGATGGGCTTGTGCTAACATGCCAAGTCAGGGGCATGACTTTCAAGTCTCTCCCATGTGGAAATGCGATGCTACAGGTGGTTACTGAGCTAGTGAGTATGTTCTTGTAGTCACGTTCGGAAGCAGTGGGTGCTGCCGCTGGCACTGAGCCAAGGAAGAGAAGTCCAGTTTGAATGTTGTGTTTACTAAGAAGTAACTTTTAAACCTACCTTTAAAGCTAACTAGTGCCACGAGTGATGATCTGTTTGTTAGGTAAGGCAAGTTGGACTGATTTGGTTTAAAAAAAAAAGTCTTTTGTGACTTCACAGAAATCAGTGAGCCTAAAGGAGGCTGGGACATGCAAAGAAGTATACTTAGAGACCTTGGAATGCTGTAAAACATCAAGTTCTTTTTCTTGTTTGTTTTCTTGGTTTAGTCACAGGGCAAAGAGGAAATGCATGAACGTGGGGGTTGGGATGGTTGTATTTTTTGCTGGCCTACTTTGTGATTTAGGCTGTCCAAAAAAGTTTATTTTTACATAAAAATCTGACCAAGTGCGGCTTAAATCTTTAAAGATGACTGACTACAAACTGATGAGGCCTGACTCTAAACAGCCCCGCACTAGTGAACCATGTAGCGGTGTTTATAGAAAAAGATAATCCCTCTTTGCTGTGGTTTTAAACCCCACCCGGGGGACATGGGCGTATTATGAGGCTGATGGTTTCTGTTTGTGCCTGCAGGCTGCTCTTGTCTGGTTAAGTGAACTTCCTTGTCTCCTGTCAATGTTCCTGCTCCCTGAAACATAAAAAGAGCAAAATGATTTGGCACACAAAATAAACAGCCGACTGACAAGACTGCAAACAGAACAGGAAGAGATAGAGAGTGGAGAGCAGGTGGCTGCAAGAAAGCGACATAAAAACCATCAGGAGTGGAGGACACCGAGTGATAGGAGACAGCGCTAAGGGAGGGAAGTAGAGGAAATTAGGAATTGAAGGACGGCTGAGGTAGACAGAGAGGGTCTCCACGTTAGAAACAGAAAAATAGAGTAGAAGAAGGATTGAATAGCCACGTAACAGCGCATCCTGTCACAAAGCTGCTGTAGCATTCTCAGCCTAACAATGGTGGCAGATTGAGTTGGACAGA
Organism: Halichoeres trimaculatus; assembly: GCF_033239565.1. Lineage (NCBI taxonomy): Eukaryota > Metazoa > Chordata > Actinopteri > Labriformes > Labridae > Halichoeres > Halichoeres trimaculatus. The sequence continues at coordinate 24,507,135 of NW_027437192.1, forward strand.
GTTCACAGGCCTGAATACTAGCCAGCCAGACAAAGCTATTGAGTGGCTCGCCTGTGTTATCTGGCGTGCTGCTGAATACTCCCCCTTCTGCAGAGGTGAGCCGGCTCAGGTTACAGCGAACACTGATGGGCTTTAGTCCATCACACTTCCCTTCTGTCGAGCGGCGTAGCTCTGCAATGATGCAGCAAAGCTCACAATGAGACCCAAGGACTTTGGCGAAGAAGAAAAACTCTTTAAGGAGAGTGGGGATTCAAATTAAAGTGATAAGGCATACTTGTAGGAATTTGCTTCAAAAATTCAGCTGCTTGCTCCTGTTGTCATTAACCATCACCCACTGCTCAAGAGCACAATAATAGCAGCAGTTTAATCTATTGTTGCTTGTTTTGTTTTGTCTGATATACAGATTTGTCCTCAGCTGCATCGTCATTGACCCGTGCTTTTTCTAATTATCCGATTCACAAAGGACATCACAGCAGCTAACTGCAGTACATGATCCCTATTATTTCTCCATGAGATGTCATGTTTATAATTGGAAGTATTATCTCATTGATCACAGCTGCTATTGTTATCGTCATAATTACCACCACAGTGTCATTGAGATGGTAATTTGGGCATTTCTTAGCAAACGTCAAGCTATTAATCATATTCATAGTGTCCTATGGGATTGGCCATTGTTCTTAGAGATAAACAAAACTTGATGAGATTTCTTGATAAGGGACTTACTGTTCTTGCAGTGTGATCTTGCCTGTCACTGCTGTAATGGAGTGTATTGGAATAAGGGATTTACACCAGGCTGACCTTTCGTTCAAGCCTCCCCTTGTTTCTCTGGCCCTGGTCTACCTTTCCCAGTGACTCTTGTCATGAGGAAGGTCTTATAAATATGGATACAGTCTCCTCGAGGCCGTGATGCAATTTCAGAAAAGGAGGGAATATTTTGGGGGGGTAGGAATGCTCAGTTAGGTTGCAAAAATTGGTCTGAGAGCCTTTGCCAAGGTTGCCTCTTGATATTTTTTATCTCGTATGGTGACACTGTTATTTATTTATTTCTGCCACAGCTTGTGTCCCTGCACTGCAGAGGAATATGATCTGAGTGGATAAAAACTGAATGAGAGAACTTTACTTTTACACTGCAGAGCATTTTATAAGAACTCTTGAATAAAGGAAGCATGAGCACACATTTTGAAAATGTTGTGCTGTGAAATGTGGAGCAATTTCTACTCACTTAAAAACACACTGACCCTTTGCGACAGATACAAAAGCCACTGAATGCCACTTGGTTTGGAAGTGTCCTGATTGGAAAATCAAATTAGTTTTACAGATTTTATTTGACCTTTTTAATAACTGAATTGTAAAGGTAAATGTTTGGGGGGGGGGGGGGGGGGGGGGGTCAAGGAGACGATGTGGAAACTGAAGTGTTTAAAAGGTCTCTGGTTTCAAAGAAAGCAATGTGCTACATTCACTTGCAAATTTGTGCCTAAATCGTCTGACTTACATGTCAGTGATTCATCAAGATTTTCTTGAGTTTGTTCTTACTTCCAAAAGATGTAGGGCCTCCTTGGACCATGTGTACACACAAATGATGACAAACAGTTCTCTCAGAAAATGTACCGTAAATGCATGACATATATTTAGACTACTTTTTGTAAAAGAAAAAAGACTTTGATAGAGTTCAATAAAAAAAAGTAAATTCAGTGAATGTATGAAATGACCATGAAATTGTCGCACCTTATCATTAATTAAATACATACTATGTATACTATACTACATATACTACATAATAATAATAATAATTCTTAGCCCCCCCCCCCCACACACACACACACATATCTCTCTCTCTCTCTCTCTCTCTCTCTCTCTCTATATATATATATATATATATATATATATATATATATATATATATATATATATATATATATATATATATGTGTGTGTGTGTGTGTGTGTGTGTGTGTGTGTGTGTGTGTGTGTGTGTGTGTTTAAAAATGAGAAATGAACAGGGTTGAATGTTTTCAATGCACAGCAGTCTGTGCTGATCAGAATGCTTTTGAGTGATTTGATTGTTAGTATTGAGGTTGGGGGATAGGAAATCAAGGTCAGGATTCCATATAATACTTAACAAGATTGAAGTTTGGACTTGTAGTTTTCATATCTAGAATTGCCTCTAAACAGTCTAAGCTCACAAATGAGCAATTCCTGCTCCTACTGGGCTGTCTTGGTTAGTTTTAAGATGTGAAAGTAGGTTTTTGCCCCAATTGTAAAACCAATAGTGGTCAATGGGGAAATGGATGAAATAGCATACCCTAGCTTTATTGCCATTTAACATATATAATTTTTTTTTTTTTTTTTACAATTAATTCATTTTTTTAAGAACTTTTTCTTAACTTTATTAATATCCCCAAGCTAGATAAGCCCCATTCAGTGCTAGCATGCTAAATTAGCTAATGCTAGTCAAGTCAAATTTTTTAAAAATACATAGAAATCAAAATATAAAAGCACTAAAAATTCTTAAAGAATATTGTGACAAAACAATACAACAATAAAACAATAAAAGTGTAAAAAAAAAAAAAAAAAAAAAAAAAAAAAAAAAAACTAAAATGCCTGTGAATTGCGTGAGCTAATTTATGAAACATCAGGGAGAAGGGAGAAGAAGTGGCCCTTTAAGGAAGATTTAAGTTTCTATAGTCGGGGAGGCTCTAATATGGATGGGCAGACTGTTCTACAGTCTAGGGGCAGCCGTTGCTAAAGCCCTGACACCTCTAGACTTAAGTCAGGTTTTGGGGACCTCCAGTAGCAGCTGGTCAGATGACCTTAGAGTTCTGGTTGGGGAGTGGCAATGCAGGATTTCGGAAAGGTAAGGAGGGGCAAGATCATTAAGGGCTTGAAAAGCCAGCAAAAGTGATAATCAGTGCTTTTTCATGCTTTTGAGCATCCCCCAAGCTAGTTATGCCCCTCCCACACTAGCGTGCTAATTAAGCTAATGCTAGCAAAAATGCTATTTGATTTAGAATAGAATGTGTTCACACGTTCTATGTTTTTGGTTGCTCACACAGAAAATGGACCAGTGCCCTTCAGATGCAGATATTCCACCGCTGAATGGTGGCCTCAGCAATACAGACACTGAAACAGGCATTGGAGATTGTGGGTTTGTACCGATGTAATTTTTGAGGGGTTCAATGCAGTTGATGAAGGAAATTATAACTGACCAGTTTCAATCTGGCATTCATAGTGGCAGATAAACTGTTCTGACATAAATCAGACCATACGTCTTCATGTATCGTAACACCCAGGTTAGCTCTCTCTTGATCTGTGCATGCTTTTGTTTTTTTTTCAATCTTTCCATGTCTGCTGTATCATAGCCTCATCAATGGCAGCAATAGCATCAGTGAGCTTTGTGTATGTGCCATATCTTTGTTCCATATGTGATATCGCCAATATAACTCTCTAGTTTTAATGAGTCTGTGTATCCAATTTTCAATAAACCATGACACACATTGAGTCCTTTCTTTAGGAGTAACCATTTTCAGGAGTTCATTAAACACAACCTCTTTATCAACAGGAAAACTGTAAACATAAATTCAATGTGATTCAAAATTTGACAATTACTGAGTACACAGAACAAATCTGATTAAGATATATCATTAACTGCCTTTGTTTTATTTTATTTTTTTAATTGTAAAGAGACTGCTTAGTCACTTTATTTTCAAGCATAATAACAATTATGCTTATAATAAGAGTATAATTTTTACATGTAGTTTGTGAAATAAAGACATTCATGAAGGTACATAATTAGTTTGCCAAGAATAGATGCTGGGTTTGCATCTCAACTGTTGCTTAAATTTGTAGCCATCTATAATGCAAAGAAACATTATCACAGCAAGGTAATGAAACAACAGCAACCTGCTAATAGCCATAACAAGGCACCAACAACTCGCTTCAGATGTGGTCTTTCAAGGCATTATTCTACTGGGTTGTTTAATGACTACAAAATGTAACACTCACAAGCTGTGTCAAAGTTTATATCACTGGAAAAGCCGACAAAACAAAGCCTTTCAGGCAGCAGCTTAATAGTGCTGAAAAGGGAGTTTTAAAGGCAGATAAAAAATTATAGAGTAACAAGCTTTTTGGGCAGCAAATCATAAAAAAGACATTTTGAAGGTGTCTGAGACTGAAAAAAGGGGATGGAAATGAGTTATAGTTTCTCTTTAATACTTCCCGTTCACTGTCGTTGCTGTGGCTGTCTGTGCTTGGCAAGTTTTCAGTCAGTTTGCGTGCTCAGCTTTTCTTCTCCCAAACAAAAGTTGTCTGATCAAATATTGAATATCGACAAACACAGCCACTGACAATTTCAGTAATATCACTGTTGAAATTCGTCACAGTACAGAAAATCTGTTAACTTTTATCAAAATGGGGAACCAGATAATTTTCCCCTTTTGTTTTCATATGTACATACATGACGTGACACGTGGCAAAAATACATCCTAGGGCATAAAAAGTGATGTTGGGGCAGCGTTGCAGTACTGAGGCAGAATTGCTTTGAGAAAAGGTCTCAAAAGAAAACTATATCCCTTCTTTCAGTTTGGATGTAGACAAAGTTCTCCATTTCGGTTCTGTTGACATGACAAATGTCTAACAAATGTCTTTTACACCACGCTGGAGTCATTACCATGCTTACCTTCCCCCCTTCAGTCTCATCCCCTCTCTGATTCATCCTTCACAAACACCAGTCTTTCACACACACACTTCTGACGCTGTGTGTACATCTCATTCGGGGCATTTTGCACAGAACTCGTCAAGAGGAACAGATGTCATTATCAACAGAGATAAAGAATCATTACTCTGACAGCTTTACAAACAGCGATGTCATCTCGACTGTGGAAGACAAATGATGGGGTGCTGTCTCGCCATGATCTGAACAGTAATCTTTGTGCATGTGCAAGCACATATAGACGGCTTTTATAGAGCAGTCGTTATTTTCAGAAAGTTGCCTGTAACTGGTGCAGAGATACCCTTCATGCTGTTGGAGGCGCGTCCTTGGCGGAGAAACCCACAGGGGGGTAGAAGGGAGGGAGAGTTGGGACGCTGCACAAACGTAAAAAGAGAAGGAGAGACGGAGCAGCGTGAACAGTAAAAGAGACGGTGGCTGCTTTATTATCTGACGCTTGCTAAAGCATATAAACCACGGGACACGTTCAGCAGCACGGTGAGGCTGAAATGTGTCAAATACCTAGACATAAACCACACACACACACACACACACACACAATCTGATATAACAAGCTGCAATGAGAAATTACACATTAAGTCATTTATCTCCCCGCAACACATTTTACACATTAATGAACCATAATGAGGTTAGATTTAAAATGAGGATTAGCTGCCTGAGTTTACTGTTTGTTTGCAGTATGAAATATGTTAAAGTATCTTCATCACTTACAATCGTATCGTTCCAGTAATGAGAGAGGAAATGAAAGTCAGACTTGATAGATACTTCTGTGCTATGAAGGTCAGAGAAATAGGCCTCCGGAGCTGGAATCATCTCATTAACTAATATGATGTTGGCGAAATGTGTAGAGCAGGAATCATGGTAAACAGATTACTGCATATAATTCGCTTGTACTGCCAGGTGTGGTTTGGGTTTCCAATCACTTCAAAGAGATATTTCTACAATTAAAATATTTAACATGTAATAAGTTGTGCTCACACAATCATTCGACGAGGCTGAGTTCATTTTCTTAATATGAGACAAGCCGACAGTAGTGCTAGCATACTGAATGTAAGCAGGCATGAAATATAAAATGTCCATTCCTTACAAAGATGTATTGCATATTAGCCTGCTAATTTAAAGAGGGTGTATTTTAAACCTGGATATAATGTAGCAATGCTGGATGTCCATACCAAACTTGTACAGATTTCTGTACTGCTGCATATTCATATGACGTAGAAATCCCTGAATCTGTCTGTGCACTGGTCTGTGCTTTAGCACAAGATCTCCTCAAGACTTGCGAAATGATCAGAGTTCTGAACTGTTTCATGGCACATTGGAGGGATGGGCCTCAAACACCAAGGTCTGCCCATGTACAGTGGGGAAAATAAGTATTGAATGCATCAATAATTTTCCTTATCACATTTATTTCCAAAGATGCAATTCAAACAAAAATTTCTACCAGACATTGGTATTAACTCAAATAATCCACACATGAAAATAAATCATGACATTCAAGTCCATAAATAAAGATTATGTGGATTTAAGTACGATAACACAGGAAAAAAGTATTGAACACACAATGGAAAGGCTGTATACTTTGGCAAGGGATGCACCATACCACCTGCAATCTGTCAGTAATTATTACTTGAACTTCCAATTAGTGCAAACCAACATCAGCTGGGCTAGAGCAAATTGATGGTCTTGTAAAAAAAAGTCGTTTTTTTCACCAAGCAGTTAAATACGACACACCTTATGATGGGTAAAGGCAAAGAGCTCTCTGAAGACATTCACAACCTGATTGTTGCTCAGCATCAGAATGGAACTGGTTACAGACCTGAATATTCCAGTCAGCACCGTTGGGGCCATTATTCACAAGTGGAAGAAGCTCCACCTTACCATCAACAGGCCACGCACAGGAGCTCCTTGCAAGATTTCTGACCAGGGAGTCAGAAAGATAGTCAGAAGAGTACTCAACAAGCCAAGGATCACCCTGAAAGTGCTCCAGAAAGACTTGGAGGCAGCAGGTACAACTGTTACAGAGAAAACAATAGGCAATGCACTCCACTGCCATGGCCTCTATGGACGCTCAGCCCGCAAGACTCCATTCCTCAAGAAAAGGCATGTTGAAGCTGGTTTTAAGTTTGATGAACAGCATCTTGACAAGCCTGTAGAATACTGGGAGAATGTTGTCTGGTTAGATGAGACCAAAACTGAACTTTTCAGCTGTCATACTACAGACCATGTTTGGAGGAGAAATGAAACTGCACATCACCCAAAAAACACTAAACCAACAGTGAAGTTTGGAGGTGGAAGCATCATGGCATGGGGTTGTTTCTCATCTCATGGTGTTGGCAAACTTCATATAATTGACAGAGCAATGAATGGAGCCATGTATGGGGAAATTCTTGATATGAATCTGCTGCCATCCACCAGGATGATGAAGATGAGACGTGGCTGGACCTTCCAGCAGGACAACGATCCAAAGCACACGGCAAAGTTGACTCTCAAATGGTTTCAAAAACAGAAAATCAATCTGTTAGAATGGTCTAGTCAATCACCTGACTTAAATCCGCTTAAACATTTGTGGAAAGGACTAAGAAAAGGGTTCACCAGAGGGCACCAAAGAATATTCAAGATTTAAAGACAATCTGTGCAGAGGAATGGGCTGAAATCACACCTGAGCAGTGTGGGCCATTAGTTAAAACATACAAGAAGCGTCTGGAAGCTGTCATTGCAAACAAAGGCTTCTCCACTAAGTATTAGATGAGTCTCAGTTTGTGTGTTCAATACTTTTTTCCTGTGTTATCGTACTTAATTCCACATCATTATTTATGGACCTGAACGTTGTGAGTTAATATCAGTGTCTGGTAGAAATTTGTTTGAATTGCAGCTTTGGAAATAAATGTGATGGGAAAAAAGTTTATGTGTTCAATACTTATTTTCCCCACTGTATATAGCTCTGCTACTAACAGGCCTCCAGAGAGCTGACCAATCAGCCAGATGGGCGTTTGTGGAACAGGAAGCCTTAAAGAGACAGAGACTGAAACAGAATCCCTTTTTTTTCCTTTCTATTTTTTTTCCTAATTGGTAATCATGTAAAGCTAGTGTAGGGGAACTGTCGGGACAGGGCAGAGACAGGAAGCTAAAATAAGCACAGTACCACCCCCATCCCCCCTTTAACCATTCAAGACACAGATGAAGCTTAGAGAGTTACTCATATTTCTTTGTCCCTCTCTTTGTTTTTTCTCTGTCAGGATCAAAGGTACCTTTTTTTGGCTTATTTTGAAGTTAAGCAATTTACATTTTTATTAAAATGGGCATGCAGATACACCATGCAGTGTGCTGGTAATATCATAAGAAAATGTGTTTTTAACTCAAAAAATGGTAATTATGCTCAACGCCAACATGTCATAACAGAGCCTGAGCAAAGCAAAGTCCCTTTTTTAATTAATCATAATTAGTGTGGATGTTTGTCAAAGTTGATCAAATATTGATGATGCAAAAGTGATCAAATTACTCCCACTTGATAACTGTTCATGTTAAGCTAATAATTTAAAGGTACCCAAACTGTAACAGTAAAAGAAACCCTGCAAAGTCATTAGGATTTGTCATCTAGTAATTTATCTAGTTTATAATTCCAATCTGGACTAAAATGATAAACCGACTGAAGCTGCCATAATTATCATGGTACCAGAGGAATCACACAAAGATGTGCAGCCAATAAAATCCTTGTTGGGGTGTAACAGAATATTTTATCTAATGAGTAATAGAAAGTCATTACACATGAAATCCCATTATTTACGGTGTGATAGTGCGGATGGAATATTTATTGCCAGCATTGTTGAGTCAACCAGCCAACTCTCTCATCTTTTTCCCTGTCTCACATATTAATGTGCTTTCAAACCATTTGCATGCTTGGCCCACATATTTGTATTGTGTTGGCGTGTATTTGTATGCGTGTAAGGAATCATATTAAGAACTGGGTGATTGGTTATGTATTTGAAAATTGCTTTTCTGACACCACATGAAAATTCACCCAAATCACTTTAGAAGAGGTTCTCAAACCAGACTGGTGTGATGGATACCAAGGCAAAGTAAACATCTGAAAAAAAAAAAAAGAATAACTTGTTGAGTCTTCATCGAGCAGACAGGAAAAAAGGAAGCGTATCAGTCTCTTAAGAAATTCAAACTCGATTATCAGAGTGGTTTTTCTTTTTGTGATTTTAGGATTGCTGGCTAGTTTCTAAAACATAGAGAGGGATCAAGATAATCCCCAAAATGTATTCAAAGACTGTCTGAGTTATTGATACACAATTAAAATTATCCATGAAATGTTATTTGTTCTCATATGCCAGCTTTCACTTCTGGCAAACAGTCTAATTAAAAGTCTGACAAATTGATCTTCTTTCCAGCATATTTAACTTTTTTTTCCATTGCTTTTTAGAATCTATGAAGATGAAGTATTAACTGGAAGTCCACATTTTTTACTTTATATCGAAATAACTTTTGGGGGGAAGGTATTCAAGGGCCATATAAACTATGGGCCTTGATTTGTAAATAGCACTATTTAACCTTTACATAATACCTTCTATATTTCTTGAACTATTTCACATTTATGAAGTCAGACCTAATAACTCCCAGTGGATCTGAAGCAAGGTTGAAGGAGCAGGCAGAGAAACTTGTATATGATTGAAAATGTCCAAATGTAGCCACTCACTTTCACCAAGATTAGTGTTTGGGGTCAGACTTTCCTAGAACTGGTGAAGGTGACAGGGGAACTTTACCCTGTTTGCAGCAGCTGTTAGCATTGGCTCCATGCTAGTCCTCCAGCTGATATCTCAAAGGAGCTAACTGAGCTTCCCAGGGTCCCCTGTGGATTCCACTCTGCCCATTGAAAAGTATGTCAAAAATCCAACTTATTCCTGTTAATATTCAACCTCATCTTTGCCCTCAATTTAAGGATTGTTTTGTGATGCCTCCACAAAATGGGAATACAGTATCTACTTTATTATAAAGCCTGTCCTGCTCATGAGCTGCTATCACTTATTAGTCCCAGCAGTTTTTGGTCTGCTAATGCTTTATTAACATTCAGAGACCAAAAAAAAAAAATCTAAAAACACATTCAAAAGACTTATGTCTCTCACATCTACAGAGACTGTAGTCACAGATAAAAGATTTTCTAAAGGTTGGGATCTCACAGGCTAAATTCAAAGTTCCATTCAGAACAGTGGCGAGCCAGCTATCTGCTTTTGTATAGAACTGAAGTTTTTGAGGATGTAGCAATGTCTGTCACATTTTCCCTTCCCATGGTGGTGCATTTCATGACGCCAAATGATCAAGATGCACTCTCATTTCAGCAAAACTTTTATGATTTTATTACAATAAAATTGGGAAATTAAAACATCCTTTTTGTATTAGCTTCATCTTGAGAAACATTTTGGGAAATGTAATGTATTGGTACACTAGTAAATTGCTGTAATTGAAATGCTACTTTAGGCTTTGTTATGAGGGAAAAAAAGACTTTTTCAGTTTGCAGCAATTTAATTATACTGATAATTCTGCTACTGTGCTGATACCCCTTCACACAAGTTGATTGGGAAACACAATAACTTCCCTGAGTTAATTGTCAAGGAATGGAGGATTTAATTCACCACCAATCTAATGACCACAAATATTAATGGTAAAAATTAGCATTTGAACCTCTTTGAACTGTGTGTATTCAGTAGATTAAATAATGGTTTCCATAGAAATGTTTTAAAGCTTCTTGACTGCTTTCACCAAGGCCCCAGAGTAACAGTCAGACTGTACAGTACAACATGTTCCCATTCTGCTTCTGTGATATATGGAAAACTGTGGTTTATATCATACCAAATCCCATCCCCTACTCTGGTCCTCTCACAGCCTCTCATTCAACTCTGACATGGTGTAATGAAGTTCATAATGGAGAGCATGTTATGCTTCTATTACAGGGAAATTCATGCAAGCCAAGGGAAAAATGGAGGTTAGAGGTTTGTACAAACGCACTCTCTGGTAATCTCATTACAGTGTTCCCACCCCTGTATGGCTGGAATTGGGTTCATATGTTTTCACAGCTCCAAGAAATGTTTGAACTCCTTTTTTTTTTCATTTGATTGTTGATCTATAAATGCTGGTTAATGCTTCATATGGGAAAACTGGACAGGGCACAAAATGGCAAAATTGTGGCCATAATGCTCTCATCCAGGCGTCTATTAGAAAGAATGGACTGGATCTACAGGCTGATTCTGCCGGGGCTTAGAGGCAGTGGAAGCCAAGTGATATTTTAGAAAGGCCAATTAAATTAGCCCTGCATTTTAACCCTGGCCAGGCTTGGGGAGAATTTGTTGGAGCCAAGTGAGACATGTCCTCTGAAATGAGCACACAGTTGGATATTCTGGCAAGTAGAGTTACAGCCATTATGTTCAAATCTAGAAGAAACACTAAATTTACCAGTTATTTTATGTAGCTTACAGCTAAACACAAAAATAAAAATGTAAAGAGAAAACTGTAAAGATCAAATCAATGATTAAAACAAGTGCCAAACAAAGACTACAGCAGGGAACGAACAACACTGATTGAGATGAATGTATCACTACACACACATTAGCGCATAAGCACATGAGCACGCACACAGCAGTGTTTATTTTTGCTTTCTTGTTGGTCTTGTCTTAATTCATCTTTTACAAAAAGGGAGGTTGGCTAGTAGTGATGATAACCAAAACCAGTTTTGTGATGGCTGTGGCACTGTTTTAGCAGTTCTTTGAAGAAACATAATCCATTTGGAATCCTTTGAAATGTAAAAATGTGTAGATAGATAGATAGATAGATAGATAGATAGATAGATAGATAGATAGATAGATAGATAGATAGATAGATAGATAGATAGATAGATAGAAAGTGGGATTTTTTTTCTTTTTCAAATTTCCTCTGTCTAATTTTTTCAAGTTATCGGTTCTCGAGAAGGTTGCAGATACCAGCAGCAAATACTGTAGGCAAAAAAAAAAAAAAATCCTGCATCGAGCAGTATTTGCTGCAACTTGCTGTGGTTTAACACCACGGCAAATATGTTTTATTATGCACTTTGGATATAATTTTTTTAAAATATTTATGAAAAAATTCTAAACTCATAGAGTTGTTTGTGTTTTATTTGGACTTAATGACAGAGTGACTGTGCTGTCTTTGATCAAATTGATCCGTCACTGTTAATTGAAATTTTATGTAAAAAAAAAAAAAAAAAAATACTAGTAATATTGGTACCCGGTATTGGTGAGTACTCAAGAGGGAGTACTCAAACTGGTATCCGTCTGCATTAAAAGGTGGTATCGAACATCCCTACTTTTACCATAAATGATCTTTTAAAAATAATAATTGGAGCCTTTAACTTCTTCCAAATTCATTTATTTTTAATTTGTCCTTGTCACGTTGCCTGACTCCACTACAGGAACTCTGCACTGAGCTGTGAGCCTAATGATGTGGCAGGTTCAAAAAGCTCCTCCCTCAAACAAATACACACAAAAAGAGAATAAAAAAGAAAAAAGGGGGCGCGGGGTGCAGTATACTATTTTTTTATTAAAAAAAAAAAAAAAAGATGCTCCGTCAGAAGTGTTAAAAGTTGGCGTTAGTAAGAAGGCTCAAAGACCACCTCTTGAGTCAGGTTTTCCAATATGGCCCCCATCAACAATTGGCTTCATTACTCTGAATCAAGAACAGACGGGTGACTTCGCAGTGAATATGTCCATATATCATACTGCCTATGGGAAATTCCCAACACGTAGCACATGTTTGAACATCATGGATTCACTAATATCAAAGTCAACCACTTATTTAAGCATGGGTGGTTTACATGGTTAAATAAAGAAGCTAAAGTCAGGAACGCTATGGCTTTTGACTAATTGTGAGAGTAACCAGAAAGCCCTCAGGAGAGCACAGTATGAGTATGGTACTGAAATGTTTTGAGACTGACCGTACCAAGGCAAAAAACACAATTCAGGAATATTGCCTATTAAAGTAGTTTTTACTTCTCCATCAATGGAAAGAAGGAAGCGCATTTTGGCTGCAGACTTACTCATCACCATGGATGGAGCTAAACCTGTGAGTGTTTTGATGTGTTTTCTAAATCGATATGTTGTCTAATTTTTTTCTCTATCAAAAAGCCATTGAATAAGCAGAAACATGTTCAGGAGCCAATTTGGTGATGGACAAGACCCTTCTGTTTCACCTCTTACGAGCCTTTTTTTACACATCATTGTCCGCCCACAGGACAGAATGTATCCTAAGACTAATCCAAACATAAAACCTTTTAATAGGCTGACAATATGCACATGCTTCACTGAAGAGTCTATGTGTTTCTTGTCTAGCATTGTTTCTGGACTAAATGAGGATTCAGGGTTGGTATCACAGAGTTACTGGCCCCTGTTTGACCCACAACAGGAATCACGACTACTTACTTAATCATTCTGTTGTAGCGAGCAGAATTTCCTCACAGGACAAATGGAGTGAAAATTGCAGCTTCAAGGCTCATAGACAACCTGAAATGCATTTGCAGCATAAACACTTGGGTTAAGCAGCAGACACGTCTGCTTCTGTTGTGCGTCTGTCCTTGATAAAACTTTAAATGGTCTTAAATGTACGAAACGTTTGCATACTTTCTGCTATGAATAAAAATGATAAGCGGAATTAAAGAGTAACAAAACAACTCCTCTTAAAGCTTTGCATTTTTTAAAGATATGTTAAATATGTGACATTTAAACTGCAGTGGGAAAAATGTAAAGGCTTTACTTATTGTGTTTTGTCTTACATTTAACTGTTGTCAGGTTTGTATTTACGTCAGATGGATCACCTTTAACCTATAATTGTGTTTAATAAATGTTTATGAAAAGCGGTTGGGTGAAGCCGTATGGAGGTGGACGGATGCATGCAGTTATGTATGCAGTAACTACAAAAGGTCATGTTTTTTCTTGTGATATGTAATTGTTCTCACTGCTATTTAAAGTTGAGACCTCAACAGTGATGGAGGTTGTTTTCCTCCTTTTTTTTTATTCCCATTACGGCATGAAAGTTTTCTAAAGTCTTAACCTTTTATATCTTTGGTTAAAGATGAATAAATACAGAAGTATTTGGAGTATCTTGCTACCCAAACTACTCGATGCATTCGTGTACCAACATGTTATTGATTTGCCTTTTTTGTCTGGCGTTACATGTTTTTTGTTGAGTGGTACTGAAAGTACTGAAGTTTTCTGAGTGCCATTAGCAAGATCAATGTGTACCTTTTTACTCAACATTAATTTCATTTTGTCGGCTAATAATGTTGTTGACAACTCTGCCTCATGTTGAGTCTAATAAGCAGTCTCTGGTGAAGAAAGGCTCAAACATAATGTATTTCTAATGTGTTTGTCCGCCAGCAAGACAGCTGCGAGGAGCAATGTGCTCCCCTTGTTTGTCTTTTCTCTCCTGCTCCACGCTGAAAAAAATTACCCGAGTGGCCTCACCTTTCTCAGTAAATAAGACACATAATAAAGCATGAAGACCTCACTGCTGTAAGGCACTGCTCCTGCTTTATTTGAAAAGTGGGGAACTTTGAATCAAATTTTCCACTTGTAAGCAGCGAGTAATTGATTCACACCCAGGCTCAGCAGTGTAGACAAATGACTTTGCAGAAAGCCATCCCTTAACAAACTCCTGAGATATTAGTGCAAAGCAGGGTCACACAGCACACTTTTATTTGACAATGTTTTGGTTCAGAATATAAACTGCTGCCGCACGGCAAACGCTACTTGTCTATGCATTTTTAAAGACACTAAGTTGAACTTATTTTCAGGGAGCCAATCTCAGAATCCATCAGCTATTGTCTGATGACACCACGCAGAGACAGCCAACTTTTCTGGGCTTCTGCTGAAGCCAGCGGATAGCAGGGGGGACTTTTGGCCAGCGCTCACTTTGCATTCTTTACTTTGCTTATGCATAGCTATTGTTTACAGACCCATTACAACTCTAGGAGAAACTTAGAGTTGAAGTTAAGGGATGATGTCCAAGGGCAGATTTTAAGCAGCACTGATATGCAGATGTTTCATAGCTTACTAGCAGCCGATACCCCTCCTCCTTAATGTCCTACCTTTTGAATGAATGGCTGGGTGTTATCCTCTGTTAGAGGGGGACAAATGATGAACTTCCCTGACATATATTTTAACTGCTGGTGTATTTAAACCTGAAAAGGGATTATACATTACAGGAATAGTAAACCTAAGAACTAGAAGTGTGATCCCAGGTGGTTTTGGCACAATCAAAGCCCACTGAAATGCTTCTATACCAGAAAAGCACAACAACAAAAAAAACTAGAACTCTTCTGAGGCCTGAAACCTTGTCATGTATGTGAAGAGTCTACATCTTTAGAATATGGGAGCATATCGGTGCCTTGATTTTTCTAGTGCTTCAGGGTCTGTGTCAACTACCAGGGTTTTTCCATGACCTCAATTTAAGAGCGCTTACATTTACTTTCTGTTTCTAGGTTACAAAAGTCATTTCAAAGCACTTCACCCTTCTTTCTTAGCCATTACTGAGTCTTAATAATTGCTTCTCAAAGAAAATGTAAAGAAAAAATGACTTAAAGGAATTCAGTCTTGGCTTTGGCTGCAATTTAAAATGTTTACCTGAAACATAAAAGTATAAGTTTCCTCTCTAGCTTTGTTGATCACAGAGTTGAAATAAGAAGTCATGGCTTTTCTTTATTTTAAGTGGTTATTGAAGAAAAAGTGTCAACTGCAAGCGTGGCATTGTTCAGCAACTACATTTACTTTCAGTTGAGAGCACTAAGTGCTGAACCCACTAACCTTCATGTATTTTTTTGATCTATCCATTGAAAAGGACTGTATGCTAATAAAACACATGCCTAAAAAATATAGAAAAATATATAGAGTGGGGAAAATAAGTATTGAACACATCAACTTTTTTCTCATTACATTTATTTCCAAAGATGCAATTCAAACAAAAATTTCTACCAGACATTGGTATCAAACCAAATAATCCACACATGAAAATAAATCATGACATTCAAGTCCATAAATAATGATTATGTGGATTTAAGTACGATAACACAGGAAAAAAGTATTGAACACACAATGGAAAGGCTGTATACTTTGGCAAGGGATGCACCATACCACCTGAAATCTGTCAGTAATTATTACTTGAACTTCCAATTAGTGCAAACCAACATCAGCTGGGCTAGAGCAACTTGATGGTCTTATAAAAAAAAGTCGTTTTTTCACCAAGCAGTTAAATACCACACACCTCATGATGGGTAAAGGCAAAGAGCTCTCTGAAGACATTTACAACCTGATTGTTGCTCAGCATCAGAATGGAGCTGGTTACAGACTTATATCAAAGCACCTGAATATTCCAGTCAGCACCGTTGGGGCCATTATTCACAAGTGGAAGAAGCACCACCTTACCATCAACAGGCCACGCACAGGAGCTCCTTGCAAGATTTCTGACCAGGGAGTCAGAAAGATAGTCAGAAGAGTACTCAACGAGCCAAGGACCACCCTGAAAGTGCTCCAGAAAGACTTGGAGGCAGCAGGTACAATTGCTACAGAGAAAACAATAGGCAATGCACTCCACCGCCATGGCCTCTGTGGACGCTCAGCCTGCAAGACTTCATTCCTCAAGAAAAGGCATGTTGAAGCTAGTTTAAAGTTTGCTAAATTGGGAGCTGTCATTGCAAACAAAGGCTTCTCCACTAACTATTAGATGAGTCTCAGTAAGCGTGTTAAATACGTTTTTTCCTGTGTTATCGAACTTAATTCCACATAATCATTATTCATGGACCTGAACGTTGTGATTTCTTTTCATGTGTTGATTATTTGAGTTAATACTCATGTCTGGTAGAAATTTTGTTTGAATTGCATCTTTGGAAATAAATGTGATGAGAAAAAAGTCGATGTGTTCAGTACTTATCTTCCCCACTGAATATATATATATATATATATATATATATATATATATATATATATATATATATATATATAATTTAAAAAAAAAAGATGGCAGACCTGTAGACAAGTTCTTTTCAATAAACTACAGCTCATCTGAATGACAAATACTGAAATGGTCAGATGGTTCTTATTTGTATCCAAGATTTTAACCTGTTGCAAACTGGAGCCAATGAAAGAAGCCAAAATACCTCAGACTTAAGAAAATCAAGAAAAAACACTGACATCTACACTTGCATCACACTCAACATTTGACTGAAAGAATCTCCACAGACTCCTGCTACTCTTTTCATGAGGCTTAAATCTGAACTGGCAAACCTCCAGCACAAGTAAACCATTTTAACAACCAAACATCTCTCCATGGTTGAATTCTGGCCTTCTGCATGGAGGTTTCTGACCTCTCTGTCTCCATATACTGTTGCTATTCTATGCATTACATCACCTGCTTTAAATTCCATATGACCAAATGAGCAAAACAAACACACTTCCTTCCTCATGTCTCTCATTAGATGAACTGTTAGCCTTGTAGCACAGGGGGGCTGATTGCCTGTGCAATACTGTTTGTTAATCTGATCATGTTTGTGTTCGCAGCCGAGCAAACAAGCCGCCATAAACAAGCTGAAACAGAGCGCCAGACAACGCTCCGCTCTCTGCATCGTCAAACTGCACACTACACACACGCACACACACATAGACACACACACAGACGTCAGCCTCTTCTCCGGGGCTAAATAATGAAGAACGGAGGCACATCGCTTAGGTGATTAATTATCCATGCCACCAGATGGGACGATGAGCAAAAAAAGTCTGAATTTCGTCTTTTTTTCCCCTAAATGCATTTCAGAGTGAGGATTCGATTGGGGTAATGACAGCCATATGTTGATGGATGACCAGGGGCTAGTATTAATCAGAAATACAGATACGGGATGTTACCAAGACAGAGGGCTGTACGTGTGTGAGAGTGTTTGTTTGTGCAGTACTGTGGAGACTCTGAGTGTTTTAAAGTATAAGACAGGCTGAAACTCCTCAAATCTAAGAGAGTTAAAGTAAAGAGGGAAAACCCAGATGAGTTAACATAACGCAACCCAGTAACAGGGTTATGTTTAGTGTCTGTCAGAACATATGTTGAAATATTTATCAAGCCTTTTCGAAATTTATCGATCATTTTCCCCAATTGTTTATCACATGCAGTGAGGCAATATCAATTTATCAAAAGAGTATGCTTTTATTGTCTATGAACCAACCCTCTCCAACTTACTACCCATAATTATATCTTGTTTAAAGCCAATTTACAAAACGCCTAAACGACTCAAATATTATGAAAAACTATTAAAATTTCTGAAAAACTGCCATTCATAGCTGTTTAGATCAGTCATTTGCCTTAATTGCCGTCTGTTTCATCCATCAGAAGAGAAATCTAGAGCAGGCATTGAGCTAAGAATGTGTGTCAGATGTTATTAATAGGTCGGCCATTCCTGTCTCTGACAGGCCCGTTGAAGAGAATGAAACCAAAGGGAAAGGGTCTAGCCTCAGGGATACTGGCTACTCACTGGGGTCCACTTATGTAGCCTGGTCAGGCAGAAAGAGAGCAGTTCAGGTCATTTTATCCCTCATTACATGGGTACACATGTCAAATATCTACACCCTGGAGCCCCATCATTTTTCCTTTAAAGCCAGTTCACAAAGTTCTGCCAGAATGTGAAGCTCCATTGGTACAGTCATACTGTGGGAGTAACACCAGAGAGCAAAGAGGAGCCATTAGCATAAGAGCTCATGTTGTAAGTTCAGAGAGTGTTGAACTCATCATTTGCTGATTTCATGGAGGAAACCCAGTATTTGCATTTACTCATGTTTCTATAATTGGCTGGTTTTATTCATTTGTGTTCTTGTGAAACCCCAACTAAAAAGGATTGGGATGGTAAAAAAAAAAAAATATTACTACAAAATTGTGGTTTGAAAAGCATTTTGGGCCTATAATAACATTAATACTGTAACTTTTGTATTTTGTTTTGGTTTTCCGAAAGCATACGCTAATCTAATGCCAAATTATAAAAATATAAAAATTTAATAACCATTGCTGTTCAAATTTAGGACAAAAAAAAAAAAAAAACAGACAAACATATTTAAATCATCTGAAGAAATGCCTCTTAACATTAGTTTGTAACAGGTTAGTAACATATGTATAAGGGCCATGGTGAGAAAAATGTTCAGTAGTTCTAATGAAATGTTCCTAAATGTTATACTGCTCAGAATCTGGTGATTAAATCATCTACGGTACATAAAAGATTCAGAGGCTCTGGAGATAAATCTCTGTATAAAGGTGCACGGCCCAAAATCAATACTGAGTCTTAGGACCCTCAGGCGGCACTGCATTTAAAAATAGACACTCCACATTGGAAGTCAACAGCGGATTAAAATCACAATTTAATAAACATTTTCTGTGACCACAGATTGTTGCAGCATAGAGTGTAGGTTGAAACTGTACCATGCAAGAGGAATAACATTATTCAGAAACACACATCTGGGCTTATTCAAGATGGATAAAGGTGAACACTGTCCTGTGGTTAGTCAGATCAGACTTTGACATTTTTTTTTTTTTTTTTTTGGAAATCCTGGACATCAGAAAACTCTTGAGAGGAAAGGAAATTGCTTTTAAAAAGATTTAGAATATGCAAGCCCCTGCTCAAATCACAACAATAAAGAATTAGTGATAAATTTAGCCTACCAGGGTTGAGAATCTATCGGTAAAACAGGATTTTCAAAATTGCACACTTATTTTCCAACTATCTTTTGCAAAAAGTGTGAGTGATAACTTGTCTTTAATCAATAACAATTACTTCATGAACATCAACATTACATTCATCTGTAGAGCTATAATGAGGGCAAAAAGTGCAAAAACAAAAAAAAAAAAAAATAGCAAGGTAAATGTCGGCCATAGTTTTTGCTGTTGGCAACCGATGCTGCATTGACTTGTTGCTGAGCGCTTGACGTCATCGCGTCAACACCAACTCTGTGTAACACCACTACACGGATCCATTCAACCGGATATTTATTATTTCTTAACTTCTTTTATCCGTTTTAAAAAATCTCTGTTTATGTGGTTGGAATCGCCATGTTTGTGTGGTTGAGAGGCCCAATTGGACCAAAAAATGTGCATTTAGGAATATATCATAGACTGTATATAGAGTGGACAGCGTGGCTCCCCTATTTATCATTGTACGGTTTTGAAGTCAAAATTCCCCTGTCACAGACGCAGCCATTGAAGCAGTTGTGCAGCCAGAGTCTGTGCAGTAGAGACTGTGAGGGATTCTGGGAGAAACTGAGTGGATCTGGGTGACAAAAATAATCGAGAGTCTAATCACTTCTTGACTTATATTTTACAATCCCCGAAAAAATACACCGTCAATCATCGTTAAAAGTTACGTAAAGCCTCGTTTTTAACCTCATATAACTAATGAAAACGAAACTTTTCGGAAAATAAAGACTTGAATACAAGTCAGCCAAATAATATCTTCAAATGACCACAACAATCGCACCTGAGAAACATTTCTACGAGGTGTACTAATTTTTTGAAGTTTGACCACAGCCCATCCGGAATGACTGGAAAGACAGATTTTTCAACCTTTACTGCAGCCAGCCACCAGGGGGGAGCAGTTTTTGTGGAGACCTCACTTCGAGCCGAGCAAGCGGACATCCATTTTTTTTCTTTTTTTTACAGTCTATGGAATCTACCCATATCCGTGTGGTCCAGGCCTTAGAGACAGAGGGACAAGAAAGTGCAACACAGAAAAACAAGCGACAAGAAGATTGAACCAAGTCAACCCAAAATAATGTAGGGCACTCAAAATCACTGATCACGTTTTGATTTTACAACAGTGATTTAAAAAAGTTTGCTTCCATATGATTTGCAGGTCAAATCACCTTTTCGACTCTTCTAAAAACCCAAAGATAAAAGTACATAATTATTTTTGTTTGACTGCAATGGCATTGGAACCACAGTCTCAGAAGGTCACCAAGACTTCATTACAATAAGTACAAACAAAAATGTTGTCATCAACAAACAGTGCCATACAACAGTGCAGTAAGTACTTAAGTTGATAACCATAAGACAGTTTCCCTTTGGTGTATCTTTCCCTTATTTGAAGGCATGAGCTGAGCGGTTTATGTTCGCTGAAGGCCACAACATGTCATCAAGTTGGACGCAGCCAGCCTTCCTGGTCTGAATATGAATTAACAATGCTAGGTCAGAAAGATACTTGTTATTCAGGCCTTACCCCTCACATCCTTTGTTCTCTTTACAGTTAGAGCCATGCGTCCATGAAGATCTTAATTCACTGTGTTTTGAAAGAAGCTTGTGTCAATACAGTTGTCTCGCTGATGACAGCAAACTAGCTTTCTTACTTTCCAAACTTGAAAACAGAGCCGGGATCAGAGTGAAAGTTCCATCTTGTTGATGCCACTGGCTGGCTGATATGTGATATTTAAAACTGGAGCATTAACGCTCCACTTTATGCTAATGGCTGCACCAATTCCCCACTTTAAATGAGAGTTTAATGTTTGTGGCTGAAAATCAGTTGTGGTCGGATGATGAAAAAAAGAGGAAGTTTTATGTATATGAGGTAGAAAATGAAATTCAGTCGGGTGGCTGAAAAAGTGACCTCTTCACCTATTGATTCATTTCTGTTTGAATGGCAGATCATCAGGATGTGAGATGCACATTAATTTTGAAAAGTGTGAAGGCAGCTCTCCCTGACAAACTTTTGACATCCCCCACACTTACTCAGACTTTCAGAATAAACAAAGCTTTATAAATCTGTGCTTTAAACATATTGCAGCATAGTTTCAATGCACTGGTAGAAAACAATCTAAACAATCCACAATCTAAGCTGAAGGTAGATCAGAGCTTAAAGAAGGGGTATTGTCCCCGTGGTACCCCCGTAAAAGCTTCAAATGATTTACAGCTAAACAAAAACAAACAGAAAAAAATCCATATCTTTCTCACACTTAGGTTTAAAGACCCTTTCATCATCTGCTTTCTGCATTCGTTTTTAGCAGTTTTAAACCCTACTTTCTAGATGCTGTCTCTTTAAGGCCCGCTCCACTACCCCCCTTCTCTCTGACTGGCTAATCCTCTGAAAGTCTGTCTTGAGTTATTGGCAGATCTTGGTGTTTGAAGTCTGCCTCTTCAACGTGTCATGAACCAGTTAGGTGATCCTAATGTGATGACTCCATCATTTCAGTGAGTCTTGTGAGGATATCGTGCCAGTTTTTGGTGTCTGGGGCGAACATTTTTGAGAAATTTACAGGAAAATTCAGGGATTTCTGCAACACTACGTAGGGGTTTAAAAAACAGCTGTACAGACACCCAACATTGCTACTTCATGTCCATGTTTAAAGGTCCCATATTTTGCTCCTTTTCTGCAGGTTAATAAGGATCATTGATGTCTTTATGAAATGGCAGTAACATGTTTTGGTCCAAAAAGCCAATAAATCAAGCACAGCAGCATTGTTTCCAGGCTCTCATAGCCCCTCTGTTCAGAACGCTCTGATTTAGTGGGCGTGACCTTCATATGTAAATGAGCCACCGCTGATACCGCCCCGCTCTTCCGTGTCACTGAGAGCAGCGCCCCAAGCTCTGAGTGCACAATGTTTAGAAAACAGCGAAGCTTGTTTACCGTAACATTATACGCTAAAGCAGCAGCTAAAGTTAGCATCCTGAAGCTAACGCAGAGACAGGGGGGACACTGAGGAAAAGCTCTTACATCTGCTCCACAGCACACAGCATTTAAAATACTCACATTTCCAGGGTCCCAGGTTTGTTGGCAGATGGTTGGTAATGCCCCTGGATTCAGGACCAGTCTATTTGCTAGCCCTCTGTTGTACTGTCCAAAGTTGGAAAAGCGGTAGGCCACGAAGTGACTAGCATACACATGCACAGTTTTACTGAGTGTAGCTGGCACATTTTCCTCATAAATGAACTCTAGCCACTTAGTCTTGTCTTCTTCCGAGATGGGAAGCTTGATCATGGAACTATGTGGCTGTTTACAGCCAAAAACAGAGCAGTGATGGCTCTTCAACTTTGGTATTCTCCTCTCCCCGCTGCTGGAGAGATTTCTCTCCAGCAGCGGGGAGAGGAGTGGGTGGGGAGGGGGTTCGGGGGTATTTGCTCTGGTGGACCAATCAGGTCAGACTTGCTCCTGATTGGTCAAAAAAGGGAATCACTGACGTCAGCAAATCCCCGAAATTCAAACAGCTCATTGTAGGTCAGGATTGGCTGGAAGGAAAGCCAAAGACCCACAAATTTCACTAAAAGACTTAAAGTGATTTTTGCATAATATGGGACCTTTAAAAAATGGGAAAGCATAAAACCTTTTCTCGCACTAAGGCCCATAGATCACATGGTCACCAGACATGGATGATGAGTCTATGTGATTCTTCGTTGTTATCGTGTGTAGTGAATCACCCTACAGGGTGGTGCAGCGAGGATTCTGCCTGTTTGGTAAAAATCGCCACTGAGCAAAACTGGCATTCTGATAAAAATGTATTGTTGGTTTGTGTTTTGTCAAGCAATGGGAAGATTGCTCCCTCCACTATATTTGTCTGACTTACACGAGGCTACAGGCAGCAGCTGTTTAAGCTCACTTAGCATACAGGCCTCTTTTAGGGCAGGAGTGGCTACCCTGTATCTATTGAAAGGTCACATATCCACCCACAGTTCTCAGACTCACTAAAAGAGATTTTAGCAACATTTTATAAGCATTTCTTGTCTGCTGACTTTACTGGAATATCAGACATTGTAAAATTTAACCTTCTGCTCCTGGGTAATAAAGTGTCTCATTAGAGGGCTCTAAAGGCAGCTTAAGACAGGTTATTTTGCTTTGAAAGCAGACATCGCATATTTTCAGGCTTGGGGCTTGACGTACAAAGCGCTGACAGCCCAATGCTGAGACATGTCAGTAATGTGTAACATTAGTGAATCCTGGTTATGTCTTGCCAGTCATCTACCAAGCAGAGCTGATGTAACCTCACTCTTCATTTTATTGATAGACTCTCAAGTTTGAACAGACCACTGCAGAATAACTGCTGACTGTGGGTTGGAAAAGACATTATCACTAAAAGTTTGGCCCTTGTTTAGCCTTTAGCTCGGGTTGTATCACTCTCCTGTTTATAATAGTAATACATTTATTTAAAAGCGCTTTTCTAGACACTAAAGGTCACTTCACAGTTAGTTAAAAGAAACACATTTAAAAGGTGACAGTCATAAATACACCTAGCATACACACAAGTTAAAATAAATAAGAGGGAGTGAGTTTTGATTTAAATACAGCAAGAGAGTCTGTGTTCCTGATGAGAGGTGGGAGAGAGCTCCAGAGTTGGGAGCAGAGTGACTGAAAGCTCCATGGTGCTGAGGCGGGTGGAGGGCACAGAGAGATGGAGAGAGGAGGATGGGGTGGCAATATGGAGGAGATCAGACAGGTACAGTGGGGCAAGGTTGTGGATGGCCTTAAAAGTATACAGAAGGATTTTGAAGGTGATTCTGAGTTTAACTGGGAGCCAGAGAAGCAGCTGGAGGACAGGGGTGATGTGGTGAAAGGAGGGGGTTCTGGTGATGATATGGGCTGCAGAGTTCTGGACCAGTTGGAGCTTATGGAGGAATTTATAGGGGACACTAAAAAGGAGGGAAGGTCTTGTTTAGCTTTCTTCTGCTTGTCTGACATTTTTCTGTCGGACAGTTAGGCTGCTGTGTCCACCATCACTACAGAACTGATTGAAGAAATGGTTTTCAGCAGAGAGAAACACAGATCTTCTCACTGCTTGACTATGTCAGCCAGCATGATGTTGGCCATGGAGACTTAGAGACGTGCTATAAAATAATCTGGGAAGCTTAGAAGTAGCATTTTGAAATAACCTGTATTGGTGCTGATCAGGGATGCAAACAATTAATCGATTATTGATTAATTGTCGGTAAGAAATTACTCCATTTAAATAAATTAATTGCATTTAATCATGTTTTTTTACCCATAATTCCCCATCAGCCCGCATGAGGGCGCACTTTACGCCAGACATCCTTGACACACAAGCGGGAACACAAAAGAAGCAGACCTCTGACAACAACAACAAGACAAACGAACAGAAGTGGACCACTTTTTTTAAGATCCACCACCACTCCTTGACTCAAGTCTTGAAGCATGGTGGAAGGTAAATAAAGCCAGGTTTCCAAGAGTAGCAAACTTTGCATGGAAATACCTGGCCATACCTGGCATGTCTGTCCCTGTTGAGTAAGTGTTTTCAGCAGCTGGCCTAACTGTGAACAGGCTACACACAAGGCTCACTCCTGACCAGTGTTTGCCCTACCATTGTATGTAGAGTTAAGTTAATTTCACTTTCCATACAGCTCCAGATCACAGGAGAAGTGATTCAGAGTTACCTTCAGGTCTATACCTTGTTGTTGTTGTTTTTTTATTTGACACACTACACAGCCATATCCATCTAATTTACGTGAGGTGATGTCATTTGTACATTGTCGCGTTCACGGCAAAGTTCCGCCCCCAGCGCGTTGACAGACACACAAACATGTACGCACATTTACTAACACAGACAGGATCATTCCATACAGAAAAACCACCACATGAAACATCTGTCAGCGCCTTCTCTGCGAAGATGCAACACTCCTGCCCCCAGCTGTCAACAATGACACCCCCCCCCCCCTTTTTTAAGGAATATGATTTGCATTTTCTCTCATGAGAAAGATAGCATTTTTGTAGAAAGGAACCTATTGATTCTGAGGAAAATTCAGCTTCTCAGAAAAACTGTCGCTTATCAATTAATGGATCATCGATCGATAAGATGAAACAATTATCAATTGATGAATTACTTGATAAATTGCATCCCTACTGCTGATAATCTCATTTTAAAGTGTGGACTACAATCAGGCATGTGTCTAGAAAGGAGACTTTTTCATGATCACTTTGAAACTCCTCACAGCTTCTTTAACTACTAATATTTAACTTTAACCAGCTGTTAACTTTGTGTAAACTCATTCATTGTTCAGAAAAAGAGAACGAGAATTATTTTTATGAGGTGAGCTTTTTAAGTATGATGCAAAACAGCAAGATATGATGACCTTTCCAGTACAGTACAATACACCAAACTGTGATATATACTCAGTTTACTTTCCATAAACAAATTCCATCTTTTTCAATTCCTGTGCTGCATCAACAACAGATGAAAATTCTGTTATGGCAGCTTACATAGCGCAATCATCAGCTACCTCCTTTGTACCCTCGTATGTGCCCGCTGGCTATTTTTACCATTGTTAAGCAGTTGGTCTTTTTCTCTGCTTGTGATAAACTTATCCTGACAGCCTCTTCACACACTCCTGAGATTTATGCCTTCTAACTGAGCAACTCTCCAGTGTAGGGTTCAGGTTAGGGTCACACCTCAGAATTACAAAACCGTTGGGAACATGTAAGGTGAAGCTGAAAATGTGACAAAGTCATGCTTTTCTTACTGTGTTTATACTTAAACATGCTAAGAACAACAGAAAGAGACAGCAGGTGTATGGGAGAGAGATGTTTTTTTCATTTGAAACACCTTTCTTATGAGGCTGTCACCTTCCTTTATTTCTAAACTGAGAGGGTTCAGGTCGTGCTTATCCTTGAAGAGTGTCACGTTTGCCAGCTTTTAGTTCCCTCAGCATGAACATAGTCACTGGCTTCGATCAATAGCCTTATAAAAGCTCAGCAGCAATGTTGCTTTTTGTACAATGACACAGAAGGTCTTACAAATCTTAACAGTGACATTGCTCGAAGAGGTAAGGCATGAAAGGAGGGGAAAATGCGGTTCATTGTGACTCAAAATGACTTATCTTTCAAGTACCTCTGCAACACTTAGATACATGTGAGACGTTTGTTTGACTTCAACAGACAAAACAGCTAAAAAAAAGAGTAATCAGCAGATTTAAAAAAAATATATTCCTCAAATGATATGTTAGTAGACTCGTGGAAGTGTATCATCAGCATACCCTAAAAAAAAAAAAAAAAAAAAAAAGATAAATAAAAATTGGTTGCCGTTCCCAGCCACAGGCATGTTTCCTAATTAATTCTTCATGAAAAATATGTAAAATTGGGAGTGAAACACCGTCACAGCGTTTGTTTGGGTTGAAGTCAGGCAGCTGTGAGAATAGATAAATGTCTGGGAGAGGGATGGGTGTGCTGTCCTGAATTTCTATCTGACAGCCACAACAATAACAGCTTTTGCTTGTTCCCCTGTCACTTACTGTAGCTGACAAGTTGTTCTCCAATCCAACACTAACAGCAAGAGACGGACGCTCGCATTCAGCTCTGTTCGCTTCAAGGCTTTTTCACATTCCTGTCATCAACATTACACCAATATACAGTTACAAGCCCATTTATCCACTTACAACGACGCTTAACCACTTAAAATTTTATAATTGAATTCTAAATATGTATTACTACTTAAGAGTATTATCTCTTGTAGTTAAGTAGTTGTGTTTAGCTGCACTTGGGTATAAAAGTATAATTAGTAAATGCTAATGCCACTGCATGTGAAATGTTTCTTAAATGCATCTTTGTTTATTGGAAGAAGTTTATTACCGCAGAGCTTTATAACGTAAATATTGTTTACTGAGACATTTCACTTAAAGTCCAACAGCAGCGAGCTACAACTCAGGGTGGTGGTTACCATAAGGGTGGACAGTCCATGGACACATGCGCACAACATCACACACACACACACACACACAAACAAAAAACAAAGTGGGGACATTTTATACTTTAAAAACTATGTTGTTCTGTCTTGCTATGATTTACGTGTTCTGCATTATAATGACCAAAACCAGAGCTATATTCATCAGCCTCCTCCTTTTTCTTTTCCACTTTACATAACCAGTTTGATTTTGTGTGGGGAATTTGACACAAGAGTGACCGTAAAAACTGTGTCATAAGACTGAAGATGATGCTGCAGCTCTTCCTGCTTTATAGAACTTATACTACAGGTTTGGGCATGTTTAGAATAAATGCTTCCCACAGTATTTTGTGTGAGCACACCAAAACAAATGTGGTCATTGAATGCGCGCTCATATAGCCGTGAACGAGGAAACAAGCAGCTCAATTTATAACTGGTGAACAGCAACGTGAGCTCAGCTCTCTGTGGGGACTGTTAATGACCTCTAACACCAGCAGATTCAAAGGGTATGAAGAGCAACTGAGAGGTACTGAGCTCTTTCCATTTTATTTATATGTTTATTTATTTATTTTTGTTTCAACCAAAATGTTTTTTAATTGATTTCCAATTCTGTTTCTTTTTGTAAGAAAATGATCTGTAACCCTGTCGTACCAACCAGGTGTTTTTTCCAGATCATCCGATCATCATGCCGAAGCCCAGCGTCCAGGCCAGCCCACTGCCTCATAGACCCCAAGAGACGCTGAGCGTCCAATGGGCGGGACAAAGCCCAGCGTTTATCCAATGACCGTCAAGTGGAACAACCCACTCTACCCTTCCCAGCTGAAGTCAGAAGATGCCCAGCGTCTGACTGTGTTAAAGCGCTGAGACGCTGCGGGGATGAATGAGAAGGAGGTGGAGCCAGTTACCTGTGATAGGAGCTGATTCTGAACAAAAGATGAAGGAATTCTAGTGCATATTTTGTCAATCAAATGTACACACAGCGGTACGTATCACCACTTTTTGGGGGACATTTTAGGGGAAGCTGAGTTTCCCTTGCAGTCTCGGAACAATCGCCACTGCAACCAACACTGTTTGTCACAAAGCAGGTTATCCCTGTAATTATACATGTGCTTCTACATTTCAAAATGTGGATTTTCCCCTGTGTTTTTTGGAGGGTTTGTAGTTTAAACTTCATATCTGTCCCTGATTCTACTCTAAAATACAGTAATTCATTTAGGAAATGAAGCACAAGAGGCTCTAATAGAAAGAAAGTCAGGTGCACCAAAAAAGAAAATGAATGTGGTGAACTTTGTCTGAATGTAAAATAATGAACCTATGTGAGCTTAGTTCAGTCTTTATGAAATGAAAACTTGACAGAGCAGATTTAGGCTGTACTATTTGTACACTATTCACTGCAAGCCAACATTAATTCACCATTTGGCAACATGAATTCACCATTTGGCAATATCTAGCAAGTAACAGAGGTAGAACCAACCTCATTTACAGACAGACAGAAACCCTGAGCAGATCCAGACTGAACAGGGCTCCTGCTGGGCTTCAATGGTGGGACAGAAGAGGATGCAGACAGAGAGGCATGGATCAAAACAAACCAAAAAAACACAAACAGTCTAACTGGGACAAAATGATAGACCATTTACACAACTGTTACCAAAATTGCTGTCCCTACAGCCTTTTCCACAGCTTTCTTTGAAATGTGTGTACAATATACCCTCAATTTGGGAGCTGGTACCACATCTAACATCCAAGATATGATGCCAAAACTAAAAGTGTCTTCAAATGGTGTTGTTGTCTTTGACTTTATGGAAAATTAAGTATACACAGAGGCAGGTTTAAAAAACAGAACAGAAAGCTATGTGAATACAGACCGAGTTTTGGATGAAGGGAGCAGCAACTGGTGGACGGGGAACAGGAACATATGGGTAATATAAAGAGAGAGCAGAGAAAAATAATTACTAAGTCTTTGGGATGGCTGGAGGAGCATGAAAGCACACTTTGTTCTATTTATAGTGTTTGTTTTCTTCATTTGGATTCTTAGCAGATGTAAGCTGCCTTCAGCTTGAACTGCAGCTCAATTCCCTCACTAGCCTCATAAAACATCTTCTATTTCTATTTGTTTACATAATTTACTTTTATTTACACAAGCAAGTTAGTAAGCAGCCTCTCTTTTATGCTGCTCAGTGCTGGTGTTGATATTGCACTGTTTCTGAGGATACACATGGTGAATCATGCTTTATAAACGTCCTTATTTCTGAGTGCATCCTCCGTGCTGAGTAAGATTTGAGCGAGACAAAAACAGGCTGGATTTATTAGGGCCTGCAGCATTAAAAATAAATGAGGGGGTAAAATAATAGTAATATAGCTCTGGGAAGCATGCACGCTTTGTGGAGTGGATCCACGGTGTAATCTATATTCACACAGGAGGGGTTCAAAGGCTGGAAGAAAAAAAAAAAGCATTGCAGATCAAACAACTATGAGGAAAATACACAGTCTGAGGTTTCATACTAACAATCACTACTTGTTTCTGCATATGACAAATCTTGAGAGAAGAATCCAAGTCTAGCAATCCCGCTGAAGCCTTTTTTTTTGGCAGTGACATAAAGAAGAGTCATGATTTACTGTTAGTCTGCAGTCTTTCCTCCAAACCCAACACTTTGCTCCCGCTGATTCAACTAATTAGTTCCTCCTTTGGTTTAATATGAGCTAATCAGTGAAATCAGCAGCAATTAAAGTAACTTTTAACAAAGAGAAAGATTTTCAACAACCACTGTGGAAGTTTTAGGGCTCCTGGTGCTCAGTAACATGGAAACCACTCTCAGTTATGTAATGTTATTAAGTGCAGGCAGAGTAAATTGTGTGAAATAAAGACTTTTTTAAATTTACTCAAATATTAAAACTTATGGAAGAAGAATTTTCCCCAGGATTATCTTTTATTGTGGTAATTAATCAGGTAAAGGTGGTGGAATGCAAGAAAATAGAATTCATGATGGGTTTCTTTTTAAATTTTATTTTATTTTTTGGCAAATACCAGAGGCACAAAAGAAAAAGTAAAATAGTTGAGTGAAATTCTCTCTCTCTCTCTCTCTCTCTCTCTCTCTCTCTCTCTCTCTCTCTCTCTCACACACACACACACATACACACACACACACACACACACACACACACATATTTAAAGGTTTATAGTTAGAACTATTTAAATACTTCGACAAAGCAGAACTTTGGTGAGAAAAGTTTTTTTGCATATCTGTCACATTTGTTGTCATTGGATAATCGATGATGACCCAAAACTAGGGATGCACTAATACCGATCAGTGGTATCGGTCATTGGTGTATCAGTGCCCCTCAAGGCTCGATCAGTATTGGTGGGAAAAGATACATGGTGCCGATCCAGGCCAACAGCTCTATGCTTTTTTTTTTTGCTTTTTTTTTTACCAGCAGTAGCTCTTCGCTACTTGATTTGAAATGTTGCCTCTGATGCACTTGCTTTGTTTTTTGCTGCATTACCAGTCAACAGGGTATAAACATTTACATTTGAAAAGAACTTGTGTATATTCTGAAGAATTGTTTTGATGGTAAACATTTAAATATTTCATAGTTTAAATAAATATTCACTTCAGTAATTCAATATACTATTTTTTTTATTTTTTTGCCTTTTACCCAAAACATTACCAGTCTTATACTACAGTAGAGCATGCAGATTTGTATCTAAACTTGTTATCAGATCGGTATCAGTATCTATATTGGTCGATATCAAAGCCCAGGTATGGGCATCAGTACCTGTATCAAAACCAGAAAAGTTGGATCAGTGCATCCTTACCCAAAGCATAAGTATCACCACTAGTCATCTTTTTTTAAATTATTTCCTTTCCTTAAAGTGCTGTGATGTGTTGTGGAGATGTGAGCATTCTAGGGCAAGCATTAAAAAAGATCAGTGCAGCACAAGCCATCTTGAGACACAGCCAACGTTCCTCTGTACCGGTTTGCTACAACCCCTGGCAAAAATGATGGAATCACCAGTCTTGTAGGATGTTCATTCAGTAGTTTGATTTTGTAGAAAAAAAAAGAGATCATAGACATGACATGAAACTAAAGTAATTTCAGAAAGTAACTTTTTGGCTTTAAGAAACACTAAAAGAAATCAAGAAAACCATTGCAGTACTAAATAACAGTTTCTTTTTTTGATACACAACAGATGTTGCAAAGCCTGAAGGCTGAAGAAGAAGAAGTGGCCACATGACACCATCCCACACAGTATGTTGACATGCAGCTGAAGAAATCAGACTATGACCTTAGTCGGCTCAAGATCAGACTATTAAAATGCATGTAAATAGCTTAGTCAGACTAAGAACATTTCTATTTTTGTTTATGTGTTTTCAATTCCATTGTTTCAATAGATAGCCCTTAATCGTTCATCTGTGTATGTTCCTTTCAGTAACTTTTTTCAAAGTTGTATAAATATTCACAGAATAAACCAAGTTGAGCGTGGAATAATTGTCCATTGACCACTGAGGCTTTCCGTAGAGAACATAACCCTCTTATTTCTGGATAGATGAAAGATGCTGATAGTTAAATGTTAGAGGATCTGTGTGGCTTTTTTTTCTCAAAGAAAGAAAAGAAAGAAAGAAAAAAAAATCCTTCAAATATTGTGACCATCCATCCAACAGTCCGCTGTTATGACAAATGCCTGAGAGGCAGGATTTGTCTCACTGGCACCACAGATACATGCAACAATGAATGGCTAACTGTTCCTTCAATTTCATGAAAATCCACCTAAATTATAAGAATTTAACTTCAGTTTGACTCAAGAGACAAAAAATGAGGTTTTACTTCATGAAATGGGATTTATCTTCTGGGTCAATTAAAAACATGCATGAACTATTTTACAGAGCAAGTAACACTTTTTAACCTGCTGATGACTCAGAAAGAAAGGTTCAGGCATCAACAAAGATGCCTTAAATGTCTCTACAAAACCTTGTATTTAATGCAGAATTTACTGGGATGTTTCAGACTGAGCCAGTGTGGTCATCTAACCAACCTCCAGAGAAAACAGGTATTGCCATTTCTTGAGCTATTCTATTTGTCCTGTGAAAGTAATATTGTGGAAGCTACCCAGCGCTTTAGAGTTAATCTCTTAAAACGAGTCAAAAATAACACCTATGTGTTCTTTGAACCTGAAAACTTGTGAGAATGAACCGAGTACTTAAATACTAGTTTTGGTTTCAGCGACACCAGTGCTATCCACATCAGTAATGTCCACTCTCCCATCGCCCTGTCATTTCCTAAACTTGATTTATGAGCACCATAGAGGAGAGCAGGCCTGTTACATCATGACTCACAGACAAAAAAAACAAAACAGGACACACCCACATGGGGATTCTGGGAGCACTTGTGTAGAGGTGGTATGAGTAATGGGGGTGCTGGAAAGGGGTCAATGTGGCATTTTCAAGCTAAACGTACCCACCATTAGCTGATGCCTCCAAGCCCCGCGCACACTATTAACCCACTCGCAGAGCCACTGGGCTGAAGAAATGGGTAATATGGAGGGATGGACCCAGAGGAATACTTCTGTGTGTCTGGGAAAGTGCATACATGTGTGTACAGTAAAGCACAAAACATGCAGCCAAATATTTAAGACTTTGCCAGTTTGTGGCATGTGCTGTGTGGATAAGCATGCATGTGTGTGTGAGAGAGTGTGTGTGTGGTTTCCATGTCAGCAGATGCAAACTCCTGCCTGAAATATGTTCCAACATGCAGTCAGATGAATGAAGCCGAGAGGTCGGAGTTGAGCTGCGACAGTGGCAGCTGTCAGCACTGTGGTGTGTGTGATGTATGAGCTCATCCGTCACCAGCAGCCCCTTCCTGCACAGGGGAGGGAATAGTAATCCAACATCATTTCCAATTTTCCCCTTGGTCAATTCTTAGCTTGAATTACAGCAGAGTTCTAGTGTTACTTGTTCATTTAAATAAGCATCTCCACTCTCCTTTTCCCTGCTGTTTGTATGTTTGCATGAGGAGTTGGTGTAAATATTGGATGTTCTTTCTTCGGGTTTCTCCATATTTGTAAGAATTACGATGCAAATGTCAGCCTGCACACAGGCTAGACAAGCGAGAAAACATGGGCATGCAATCACAAGATTAAATCTGAAAACTGCATTACTTCGAATCCATTTGGAAGGCATATGAATCATGAAAACATAAAAAGCTTTGGCTGTGTTGTTAATAAATATAGGGTTTAATACATACAGGCTCACTCATCTGGATAAGCTAATTTTGAGGCACACATATGCACACAAACACAGTGAGTGTGGCCTGAGTGTCGCGGAGTGAATACCATGAGACACACTGGTGCTACTAGACCAAGATGCTGCCAGTTGGCCAAATCTGAGTCAAGAAGCACACAGGATGAGTCACAGCTGCAGAGCTGAGACACTTTGACACACAAACAGTACATTTTGTGTATGTGTGTGTGTGAGCGTGTGTATTTATGTTTGTGTAAAACACTGAGATAAAACCCAGGGGATACAATAAAAGAAAAGAATGCTGACGAGGAGAACTCAAAGAACTCAAACGACTCAAAATAACGAAACAAATTCCTTGTGGGGCAGAGTTGCTGATGCTCCGTGTGCTTTACTCCTTTCTGATCTATACCCTTATGTGTGCATTATGAGGCGGTTAAAATAGATCAGCAAAACAGATGCAGAAGCAGAAAGTTTCTCACATAAGTGCAGCTTAACAAGGGCAGAGTTAAATGACAAGACATTCCTCAGCCCTCCAGATACCCGCCGTGTCCGAGTCTCTGCGCAGGGAATATTAAAGGCGCCTCGTAACGTATGTCTTTGAGATGGAGTGCAACAGTACGAGACATGTTACCTCATGTCCCTTTACTTACTCTCCCTAAGGCCCGCAGTCATCACCAGGATCCCTTTATGGCGGTCCATTCTGTCCTCATGAATTACATCCCACATAATTTCCACCTTTGTTCATGCACGGTGGTGCCAAGAGCCCCGTGTCTGACACTCGTATAAATCAAAGAGCAGTTCACCGTTTGGATTAAGGTTGCCGGATACAGGCCGTCGTCAGAGTCATGCTGTAAAGTATGGACATGAGCGTTTGCTGCGTGCTGTGCCAAGAGCACATGCGGAGCCAATCCAGGAGCATGACAAGAGCACATAAGCATGTTTTATATAGCTAGTTTTATGCCTCACCCTGTTTACATCAATCACACGAGACGGGAACATGCCCTTCAACAGCTCTACTTTGTGTGTATTCATACAGCCGGCTCAGATAAAGACAGGGCACAAGCTTTTTATTTCCTAAGGTTAATTATATCTCCAATAGTGCTACATTTGCCAGCCAGAAAGTCCAGAAGTAACAAATGACAAACAAATGGACGCATAAATCACCCGTACTGAATCTCTTCCTCCTGTTGTGATTATTTGCTTGTATCATTTTCTGTGTCCTCTGAGCAAGGTTTTGTATCATCCTATGGGGTTTCATCGCGCCAAGTGATAGAGCACTTTGTTTTGGGGTGCATTCGCAGCACTAAGGAAAAAATTACCTCCCACACTGGCACTGAGTCACCCGGCAAACACATGTTTGCATAACTCAAAATAATTGCAAAACATCTATCAGGAAATCTAGTTATTCCCTTCTCCTCTTTCTCTCTTTACTCTACTTGTTTCTCCCCACAGTGAAAGAAAAGTAGAAAACCAATAAAGAGAAGGCCTCTGAGACGGCAACAGCAGAGCTACACATCATGAAATTATATTAACGGCATCACAGTTCTGTTTGAGGCAAGCAAGCTCACTATGCATGACAACCAACCTGCCACTTACTCAGAAGACAGGGATATCTCCAGCCCACTGTCTGGGGCCAGTTTCCACAGATGTCTGTGGATTTTGCCCTCTAATTAACTGTATTCTTCAGGGACAGATGTTTGTTTGTGAAATGCAGCTTGTTTCTTCCTGCATGTTCAACTCTCTGCTTCCAGCTGGCTAAATGATGATCAGAAGTGTGGTCATCCTGACACTAAACCATCTCATTATCCCTGTCGGTTAATGGGACGTTGCTCTTGGCAACACAAGCAAAGAGTTTCTACTAAAGAGGAAGGAGAAATAAGTAAGCCAAGGCCAGCAGGTCAAAATGAGACATACTAAGAGTGTTGATCTGGCTCTGTGTCCCTGCTGTCAAACGTAGCTGTGCAGTTCCTTCCTTTTCAATCAAAGTATATCAGCACAGGCCAAGTTATGGAGTAAACTTCAATACTAAAGGCCATAAAATGCATTTTACTGTCGCTCTAGGCGGGATGAATCCATTCCTTTTTTTATCCTTCAAGCTTTCCTGTGTCTCTATCAGTCTTTCTTGTGTGCAGATGATGGTCTCCGAGGCTGCAAAATTCAGTGTTAATGCATCACTACCACTTGTCAGGCCTGTTGGAATGGATTTTGAAGAGGATACGAGAGGACACAATGCTGGAGGAAATGAAGAACCCAGGGCCGACACTATGGCCTTATTGACAGAGAGTGCAAACCCTTCACTGAATCTCTCACGGCCATGTAGTCTCTATTTTAACACACATGCTAAAAGTGCTTCAGCGGAAATTAAACTGAAGTGAAGAGGAGAGAGGAAATCCACATTTTGTTCTTTTCTGTGCCAAAGTGATTTTCAAACTTACTTGTGAGTAAAACAGACTTCAGTGCAGCTTCCACCTTCCCTTTTGACCCAGCAGAAAGCAGAAAAAGTATTTTCTTTTACATGCATCCTTTCTTTGTTGCGTTCCTTTTAATTTTCCTTCCGTCCTGCATTTATACTTTCTTTCTCTTGTTTTCTTTCTTTTTTTCCTCCTCCCACTAACTTGTTTTCTAGCTTTCTCTCTTTCAGGTTCAAAGTGACAAGTGCATCCCTTCAATGTGTCTCACCACTTTAACAGAGCAGTGCCACAGACAGTAAACTGAGGATTCTAGCACAACTTAACCTACCTCCAAGGGCGGTGAGTACAATTGACAGCTAAATCTGTTGTCTGCTGTATTTTTCAATTAAAACATCGATGTTTGGCACTGCCTAATCAATAAGTGTATCACATCCGCCAAACAGCGATATATTGCCATATTGATGTTTGGTCCTACTGCTAATTAAGAGTCAAAGGACGGATTGAGCAACTGCACAGAGTCCAGTTTATGGCCCTAGAAAGAAAGACAGTCTAAAAAGCTGCTGAGGCATAAACTTCAGGCACCACTTTAAAATCCAAACGTTCCACGAACTCACCTTAAACTCCTTAATTTGGTAAACACAGAGTATTTCTAATTGAAACACAAACACTGTTATTTGAGATGACAAAGATACAACAAAGTGCGTCCTTCTTATGAAGGTGGAAATAGTTTGTGAGTAGCTCATGGATAAACAGAGCTGTTGTCACTGAGGGAAGAGTATGAGGAGCTGTGTGTGGGTACCAAGAGAGGAAACACTTCAACCCCTTCTTCATTTCTCTGAGATTTGTGAGTTTTTGGTTTGCTCCTGCAGCGCTTTAACAGTAACAATTAGCCCGTACTGTTCAGAGAGGTGCTGGCGTCACCGCTCCAGGCAACCAATCATATACTACATGGGGCAGGACTTGTTACCCAGGTAACAAAGAAATCAGATTGTCAGAGGATGACAGCACAGAGACTGAAACTTGTGGGAGATATTACCTGCATGTTACTGCTGTGGTGCAGTAAATGGTAAAAAGTAAAAGTCAGAAAACTGACTGAAGTCATGTGTTTAATATTTTTAGAAAAGGAATAAAGCTTGTGATATTTTCATGTCTCTACTTTTATAGAAATATCTACTAATATTACAAGGAGCAGCATCTGTTGATAAGTGTTAATAAAACTGGCACCAAAGTATCGTGGTAAAAGAAACACATTCTCTTAGCATAAACAATAAGCTTCAAATCTGCTCATTTAACAAATTATTTCCAAAGTAAAGCTCCTTACACTCCTGGAAGTTGTTTAAAACTTTAGTATCATCGTCTCTGAGTCTGAGCACACTATGCTAAAAGGTGGTTGACTCAATCTTGAGGAAATCCTGTTGCAGCTATTTGAGCAGCTATGAATGTTTAATTTAAACAAGCGTCATCTGAGTGATGAAGACGTTTCATTTCTGTTTGCTGATTTTCTCTGGTAATTTCCACTCGTTCAGCAGCAGAGATGGTTATGAACGGGGACTTTTGATTGAAAAGGTAAATCCTCGCAGTTGTCTGGAGATGTTCTTCATCTTCCCCTCCTTGGCCTCTTCAAGATCCCTCATTTTCTGTAATTCTGTGTATTTGCTCTGGTCTTTCTTGTTCCAGCTGGTCTTGTCATTCTTTGAACAGGCTCTTTTGTCTCACCCTGTTCTGCTTTCATTTTCTCTCCATTTCCTTGGGTTTCCAATCATTCTGTGGCTTTGTTCCTTTCATACAAACCATCTTACTCCTCAATTTGTCTCAATTCATTTCTTTCCTTCCACTCTGTTTCCACTTCTTCCAGTTCTCTACATATTCATGTCTCCGCCTCTATCCTCCCTTTGCAGTCAGTCCAATGTATGTCTTCAAAGGCTCCATTTCCAACCCCGATCTATTGTTCTGTTTTTCCCCCCTGTCTTGTTATGCTTTTGTTTTATTCAGTCGGTACTTGTTGTACTTTAGCTGGCCTAGCTCATTTCTCCAGTGTAGCTGCATGGGGTCTTGTTGAATTTCTGGACTTAGACAACATTTCGTGTTATCTCTGCTTTCAAATACTGTTTAAAACACCAAGTAGAGTGAAATACATACTTGTGTTCAATGGGCTTCAAAGTGATTTTTTTATTCCTGTGTTGACCTTAAAATATTTACTTTTAAAACAGCTAAAAAAAAAAAAGCTGCTGCACTAGCAACTCTTCAGTGAAGGTTGGATGGAGAGACACGGCTAACAATGTGTGGATTTAAAAGCTCGAGTGCCTTTTGTACTAACTTTCTCAAGTGTTACTGTAGTGCATTTGATTTTTATGAAATTGAACAATAAATTCTACAGAGATAACTTTGCTTTGCTTTCTGCAATGAATACAAATAATTTTAAAGCTAAATCAGACAGTACACACACACACACACACACACACACAAACACACACATATATAAAAGGGGTGTAATAGTACAAGCACTCAGACCGGACCGTTTCAGTACAGGGCCTTCGGTCCGGTCTGCATGCGAATGGAGAGCAGGAACTGAGATTGGAGAACACGCAGAACAAAAGTTTTGTTACAGATGTTCTGGTGTTCCCTTGCAGTCTGCAAAGAAGAAGCACACAACAGACCGCAAGCGGCATAACAACCACAACTACTCAGCTTGCGCTGGAAGATCCCCCAATATCTTTGAGGTCTCCTGTTTTGGAACATTTTGGTTTCCCAGTGAAACACATCAGTGGGCAGAGCCAAGTCGACAAGACATGCATAGAGTGCCGACGTTGTTCGGCAGTTATCGGCTACAGTGCTGGCAACACATCTAATTTGTGAAAAGCATCTCAAGAGGCACCACACAAACATTAACTTGACTGGTAC
Organism: Halichoeres trimaculatus; assembly: GCF_033239565.1. NCBI lineage: Eukaryota > Metazoa > Chordata > Actinopteri > Labriformes > Labridae > Halichoeres > Halichoeres trimaculatus. The sequence continues at coordinate 24,546,100 of NW_027437192.1, forward strand.
TAGGAGAGAGGAGATCTTGGAGCAAACATGATTTTTCTGGCAAAAAACATGAAAGTTAAACAAAGCTAATCAAACATTGAACTTTTAATGCTGCCCTTTAGACTATGTGGAAAAGTTCCTTCCCCTATAAACAAAAAGACAATATCTTAGTTTGTAAGCCTATAACATGAACTGTATATTTTGTACTTGAGACTTTGTGTATTTGTTTACAACAAGATACAGAGAAAATAACCTCACTATTTTTCTTCAGTATAAACCTATCTTTTTTTTTTTTCTTGAATACTTTAATTACCTTTTCTTTATTGAAGGTTGCAGCAATATTCTTTTTTTCTTTTATTATTTGTTTTAAATTTTTTAAATTAAAATGTTATCTATTGAGGTACCTATTGGTGCTGCAATTAAGAGAAAAAGACAGAAGACAGAAATTCAAAAAGTTAATAATAACAAAAAAAAAATGTTTGTCCCTTGTTGTACTTGGTCATTGATTGCACTTTATATATATATATATATATATATATATATATATATATATATATATATATATATATATAAAATTAGAGAGAGAGAGACAGAGAGAGAGAGAGAGCTTTTCCAAATGTACCTTGAAGGGATAATTTTCAACGCCCCGTTTTCTTAGGCAGATAAAGCTCATGCATCACAACAACAGACGCATTGTTAAGTACTTTTGGTCTGGAAAATATATATATATATATATATATATATATATATGTGTGTGTGTGTGTGCGTGTGTGTGTGTGTGTGTGTGTGTGTGTGTGTGTGTGTGTGTGTGTGAACTGCGATGCATTCACCCAGACACCGTCAATTTCAACACACAACACGTTACTACAGTGGCTACTACAAAACCAACAACACAAATGAAAAAGGCACAATACAGTAGAAGTACAGTCACAACTGAAGTTAAGAGGTCAGTTATCATAACAGACACAGAAGGGATGTCGAAGTTAGTAAATAATTGTTTTTGTTTTTAACTTCAGCTGTGATTAATGCTAAAGTAATGACATGATTGACGCAGAAAGCCAAATGTAAGATGACACATTATCCAAAAAAAAGGAAATTTAAGTACTATGAAGGATATCACAAAAAATCACTTTTGTTTGCTGAAATTAAAAAATATAATCATGTTCTTACTTTCCCATTTCTGTGTCTTTTGGAATGACCTCTTTTAACTTCTGTTGTGGCTTTTGCAAATTGTCAGACACCTTCCTGCCACCGTATTTTACTCATTTGAACTAAGCACTTAAATAGAGTCAAACATAAATACAGTCACCCAGTCTGTTACAACATTATACGAATAAAACTGCTGTTTTTATTATTTTGTATTTAATGAAGTTTAACAATTAAATAAGAATAAAAAATGAGAGTAAAATAAGCTGGACTGGAACAAAGACTCATTCTGTTAATTCAAACATAAAAATATTCACTTCGGGAAAAATTGACCCAATAGACTTCTGGGTTTCTGAGCGGTCATCTGTAGCTAATTAAAATAAGATCTGAAAAAGCAACGGTGCATTTGTTTCTTCATTTGTTAATCTGACCTCAGTGCCAACTACTCAAATAGACGACTCATCTCATGTGAGGAACTTGTGAACTTTTCATCCTGCAGCACTGTAATGATATTATCTCAAATATTCTTCAATAAAAGGGTCATGTTTGGTATTAGTTATACTTGAGACAGTTGTTAGTCAGCTTAGTAGGTAGGTTAAGGTAAAAATAAAGAAGATATTTTCGGTGTTGTTATAGTTACTCTTTGCCAGGAATATATCTGTAGCAGAGTTGATGCTTCAATGTCATCATGTTTTCTTTAACTCTAAATAAAACTATGAAATATTCAAAGTTAACAGTCTTCGTAAACTGAACAAAACTTCTAAAATTGTGTCAGGTAAATTGAAAAGGAATACAGATGGCTTTAATAAAAGGCTATTTCTCACAGACAAAAAGAAAACATTTTCTAAAAAAATGACCTCAACCTCTGGCCACATTCTTTCCTTAAAACTTTGTTTGGCAGTGCTTTGCAAAGACACTTGATATGATTTTTTGCCAGAGGATCTGCTGCAGGAGGTCCTGCGAGTCCTGCTTGTTCTCTTCTGAAGAGCTTCTCAGTCTGGATCCTGAGATCATTTCAACTGCACTGAATCAACATGACAACTGGTACAGCTCTTCCCTCGGGGAGCTGATGGAAGAAGGAGAGGAGATTTACCCAAACTGTGCTGGACCAGGCAGAACCACGGGACCCAGCACAGAGAGCAAAGTTAGGCCAACAAATTTCCCCGACTTGTGTGAATCAGTGGATGAATCCCTCCTCTCTAACATAGGTGTGGTGTTCGATTGACTGTAAAAAGAAAAGATGATATCACCTGATCATAAGGTTGATTTATCAACCCCATCAGTTGTCGCTGACTGTCTATCTCTCAGTTCATGATCTGCTGAGGGTTTCTTCCTGTGAATGCAAGGGTTCACTAACCTTGCAAAGCAGATGGACCTGCCTGATTCAGTTTCTGAAATCCTGCAGATACATCTTGCCAGGCTCCATTGATCAACAAATTCACTCTGCTAAATTCTTAACGGCCCAATCAGTGACGAGCTGCGGGAGTGACGAGCGGCGGGAGTGACAAGCGGCGGGAGTGACGAGCGGGTGTGACGTCAGCAGACTTTCGTATTTGTCAGCGTTGCTTTGATTCTTCAGTGAACTTTACAAAAACAGCAGCAGTGGTCTAACGCCATTATCACAGCTGTTTTCTCGTGTTCCTGAAGTTGTTTGTCTATTGTTTCTCCGCAGCAGCGCGCATAGGCGACGTCTTACTGTGGCTTGATGTGGATTGGTCTGTGGTGAGTGTGTCAATCAGAACGGTCGTCCATTTACCAGCTGCTGACTTTTTTTTTTTTTTTCAAGGTCCCGCCTCTGAAAACAAATCCAAAGAGCTGCTACCCAGATGGACCAGTGAAATATTTCCGTGGTGGATATATGAAACTGTCCATCTGGCGTGTCAGGTTAACGGTTCACCACTTCCCACTGACTCTTTCTGTGTGTTCACACCAAAAGAGGCAAAAGCGGCAAGCATGCCCAAGAAAGCGGACAGCGGCCAAAATGGCAAAATATTTCAGCCACTTTGGCTGCTCATCACATATCTGATGTCAAAGTAAAATCATGCTTGTCATTTCAAGGAGCGGCACGACACACGTCTTCACAGCAGCAGCTGCTTTCTGTTGTACAACTTCAGTTTAAAGCATAGCAAGGACATAATGTAAAATCACCATCTAATCAGCCACAAGTGGAGCAAGTGAAAACCAGATCACCGGCATTCATTCAGATCATGGCGCACAGTCGAAGCCATCCATAGAAGGATCCAGAAGGATCCAGACTCCAGACTGTTTGAAAATAAAACTAACCTGTTCTCCTTGGCATAAACCTCAGTTCGTTGCTGAAAAAGTTAGTCTGGAGCCCTGGTGTTATCTCATTCAGATGAAGCAAGAAATGTTTGCATGCTAGGCCAGGCTACGTCTTTGCCACAGACTACACTTCACTTCGCTATTTTCTGCTACTACTGCACATTTTTTTTAACTCACCAAAACAATCCACCACCTCCGCGACACAATCCCAGGCTACATTTTTTCGTTGTTGGTTGCGGTAGCCAAAAAGACGGACATTAAAAAGAATAGGATGAGCTCGAACACAATTTATGAGCTTTTCGGTTTCCATGTCGGACTAGGAACTGAAGTTACATGCATTGTTCCTTAGGGCCCGCTCAGGCGAAAGTCATCACTACTCTGATTGGTTGCCACCATTTGCCACTGATCTGCATCATAGCTAATAACCATAAAGTTGACCGAGGCTCAACTTCTTATCTAGTGCCGCTTTTGACACTTTAGCCGCTTTAGCCGCTCAGGATGCTTTGGCCGCTCAGGACACCGGGCTCTCATCGAAAATGGATCAACTTCCAGCATTCTTGCCGCCTTTGCCTCTTTGCCTCACACCAAACGAGTCTTCAGTCTGGCTCCATTACACCACCAGACCAGATAGGTTTCCATTCAAGCCAATGTGTCGACTTACACTGGATCTGCTCAGTTGTGAACCCGCTGCGGCAGGTTGCAGCATATATACAACAATCCTATTTTCGCCGGATGCCAGGGCTGATGCGTTGGTTTAACATTGCACAACCAAGCGGAGCTGGAAACTCTGGTGAATGAAGCCGTCTGATGATCTATTCTTCTGAGTCTTGTGGGGCCCATAATGTTATGTTCAGCAGCTGAGTCATGATATTTGAATTGAGCCACCACTTCATGGAATAAAGCAGTAACTCAAGATGTGCCACTTGATGTGTTTTTGTCTGTGAAAACAGACTGATTTAAAGGCAAGGATGTTTTCAGGTCAAGTGGTTGCTATTCACTTACATATTTACAACTGCACTCATGTAGTGATTTACTACTCTAGCCATGGTATTTCCTGAATCTCAACAACATAATTAATCCTTCCAAAAATGTCAGAGGGTAGATCTGTGTAGAGGAAAATATGTTGTATAATCAAACAGTAAAATGATAAAGTTAAAGAGCAACTTCACTATTGAAAATCTGCTTGAAATGAGTTCATGATACATATGATGCATAACATTGTCAGAAACTGACGTTCTTAATGAAAACTGAGGGGGCGTTTTTGTTGTGTTGCTTTTAAACTGATCTTTGACAGCAGTGTCAAAGCATTAGAAACATTAAGGGAAGTTAAACAGCTTTGAAGACTTCTTTTGACTTCACTTTTTAAAGCAGCTGAAAGACTAATCAGTGAATGGAGAAAAAAAAAAGAAAGAAAAGAAAAGAAAAACTGGATTTTCTTTGATGGCTTTGTCGCTCCCCTATTCTGAAGCTACTTCAGCACAAGTTCCAAGGTTACCCAATCTGACTCACCCACTCAGGTTTGCTTAGAAGGCTTCTTTTTCTTTTTCTTTTTTTTTTCTTTTTTTCTGCCAAAATTCACCTGAAAAATAACAGACAGCAGCTGTGTTTGCTTTAACAAGCTCATGATAAAAGCTGAAAAGCACTTCTTTGTTTTCTTTGTTGCAAGTGTTACAATGCGTGCACTGGAAGCATGTGTGCTTCTAAAGATTCAATCCTCTGACCATCAGTCTCTCTTGGCCTGTGCTGTGTTTGTGTGTGTGTGAGTGTGTTGTGAGTGCGTATGTGTTTATGTGTGGTGGCACAGAGCATCGCTAAGGTGCTAATTAGATGCTGCAGTGGAGCATGGGACAGAGCAAGCGGACAATCACCACTGTGAGAGATAATTTCACACTCTCTGACCTGATAACAGTGCAACTGCTGCTGGAAGCACGGCTGGAGGAGAAGCCTTGCTTGGAAATCTCACAGCAAGCATGAACAAGATCAACAAAACACACACTGTACTCGTGGTAAAGAAAGCACGTGTCAGGAAGTTCAGAAAACATTCACTCTATCAGTGGTTCAATATCAGCAGCTCCTGAAACTCAAGGTACTCTAACTCTTTTCACTTGTGCAGTTTTCACAGCATGTTTTGGGTGGAGATACTAATCAAAGCTAAGGTAGGGTCTGCAGGATTTTGCAGCAATATGAAATGTCAACTTTTATGGGAATAATCCTGCTTAATCATCTCCTGTGAACCTCTGTTCATGTGTGTCAGTGTCTGCCTCAACCCCCTCCTCTGCCTGTATGTTGATGTTTGGGTTGTTTCGGGATGGGCAGAGAGTAGCCGTGGTTACCCTAGCCAATCAAAGGATGTCCAGTGTGCTTGGTTCAACTCTCACTTGCTTCGAGCACTTACAGCAGCTTGTGAAAAAGAGCAACATGGGTTGGCTTTCTGCTAACCAGGTATGTGTTAAATACCCAAAACCCTCGTGATTAGTTTGTGCTAACATGCCAAGTCAGGAGCATAGCTTTTGAGTCTCTCCCACATAGAAATGCGATAATAGGTGGTTGCGTTGCTAGCGAGTGTGTTTATATAATCACGGTTGAAGGCTAAGAGTGTGCGCTGCCCAGTTTAAATATTGTGTTTCCAAACAAGACGTGAAAATTTCGGCAGACCTTCAGCGTATATGAATGCAACATATTTTGTGCAATCTTGTTTATTCAAAGTTTTTAATTGAGATCTTTCATCCCTTAAAAGTTCTGAAATGTTTCCCTCTGAAATCACAAAAAAAACTTTATATTCTTGTCTCTCTTCAAAATGTCACTGAGGTAAAAGTTCACATGCAAACAAAGAGAAATGTATTTCTGCCAACAGGTAATTGATTTCTCTGTCTTGTGAGATTTGTTAACAAACAGTCTTAATTAGACCAATTACAAATTGAACGCACAAAGGCAGAAATATAAGGCCACTCAGAGACAAGCAGCACTTCAGATACCAGTTTGCTGTTGCTGCATCTGCTGCCTTTGTGTTATAATGTTCATTTATGGTTACACTGGTGTGATAAATACATGTTGCGTTTAAAAGATAGAGATGGTTTACAGTGAGTTAGATTCAAGGTCCAGACAAGCTTGAAAAGAATATGATGACGTGAGGACTTGTTCAAAGCTGCAAGAAGCTCGAGTATTTCACCTCACTGTGGGGCTAAGTGGTATGTTGTGTGAAGCTTAAGACCTAGAAGTAGTTGTGTAGCATATTAGACACAAGGTCTCATCTGAATGTCTGCCCTCCACATACCTTGTGGTTCATGTCATGAAATGATAATGAATATCAGATTGTTTGTTTTAAAGAGTTGAAGAGCTCGACCTTTTTGTCTCTGCTGGTGATCGACCAATGTTTTTTTTTTTTTTTCCATGGCTATGCTAATTAAATAGGGCTCAAGCTGGTCAACTTGCTGACATTAAATGAAAATATAATACTGAGGATAAGTAAAGCAATTTAATATCGTTTTCAGATGAGCTTATCTTGAACTGGGTTTTAAATAAATGTTGAAAAACAAAGTTGTTGGCTCAGCCACACAGGACTTCTGAATTTCCGTCAAGCCATCTGTTGTTTTGAAATTGGACAAAATAAAAGGTTTGCATTTGGAATAGTGTACTTTCCTATGCATATTACAATCAAGGTTAGAAATAACCCAATAAAATGTTTGAGATGAGTTTTTAATTTGTAGGGGGGTTGATACAAGTTCTCAGAGGATGAGAAAACCTGTAATCCTTTAGAAAACACATGCTGAAATAAGCCTTGGCTGGTGCAGGCAATTTCAAAATGCTTTTAAATTGCATCGTCCGCACTACACTACCAGCTCTTATAGACTTTATGAAAAAAGGTTGTTTTTTTTTTAAGTCCAGTCCAGCAGAGTTAAGGCCATTTATTGGAGCTATGAAATATGAAACAAGAATTCATAAGGTTCTCTGACTCAGAGGTCAGTTTTTATAGACAGAGTGTCTCTTGCAAAGTGAGTCCTAATTACAAATACTTCTATATCAAAAGCTGGCCTTACACCACATGGCATTTGAATTATTTTAAAGTCACTAAATTTCAAAGCCAAAACAAAATTATTTGACTTTTGCTAAAGTTGTGGCACATTCCCTTTTGTTCCTTTTGTTGATTACAGTATTTGAATAACTGGACCACAGGGTTTAATTTCCCAGTCCACCCACAAACATAACTTTAGATTTTTTTTTTTACTTCAAAATCATTTGAAACATTGATGTTGTTGCTTTTTTGTTCTGTTTTGTTTTGGGTTTTTGTTGTTGTTTTTGTTGTTTGTTGTTTTTTAAGGTTATTTTGGGGGGCTTTTACATGCCTTTAATGATAGAGGAGGAGATAGTGGACAGAGTAGGCTGGACTCGAACCTAGGCCACCTGCCTGAGAGTGAACTTCATGGGGACCATCTGCGCCTCCCTTGATGTTTTTTAAGGTCAGCTTAACTGGATAATAACTGGTGTTATATGGATCATGGAACTTGTCATAGTGTGGCAGTTGGTGATCCTGCAAGATCCCAAAATTTTGCAGTCTTTGGTTTCTGAATAAAATCCCTGACTTGTTAACTCAGCGAGTGCCAGACATCGGACTCAAAAAAGGCTTTTCTGTATTATTTTCAAAGCCTTTAGAGTAAATGCACACGATTTATTTTCAGTTCTTATGTGGGTCTCTTTCAGTATTTATCAGTGTAAAATCAACTCAAGACAAGAGAGAAGCAGAGAGTAGAACCCACAGACTGCTCAGACTTGGACAACATGGCAGCACCCCAAAAAACGAGGTCTCGGCCACTGACTGGTCTCAGATCCAAAACTTTTCCTTGCCCATGTAACAGATGGGTCAAACTCCAAAACCAAAGTTCATGTCAAGGAAAATTGTAGTCAAACTTGGTTTCTGTCAGTATAGATCAGGCTCGTTGTGCTCACTTATGTCCAAAGATCCACTTTGCCGAAATGTTAACATTTTATCAGCTGTTGCTAAAATTGGAGGCTAACAGCTCTAAAAACATCAGACAGTTCTGTGCATAAGAGTAGCTCCTGTGGCACTAAAACAGAAAAGGAGAAGTGTCATCCAGAGGAAACGAGCAACTGCTAAAAAGGAGTCAATGATCTCTCCATAACAGTCACAAGAGCTGCACACCAGCTTTAAACCAGCTCAAGATGCTGTTATGGTGTAAAGTGTGTTGACCTGAGGGATCGCTGATATTTTATTAGTGGTAGGTGTTGAGGATGTCAGAGCCTGTGGGGCATATTTTGGATTCATTTTTGAACAGGAGGTAGTGGTATGTCATCCATCTTTACATTAAGTTAATTATAAGCTAATCAAGGAAGTTTAAGTGAGAAACCCAAAGATACTATTATTTTTGGCTCCATTTGGGAAATGATTTTAAAAGGTGAACTCATTTAAGTGACGAGTTGTGGTTGGTTGCTCGTTTGGCTGTTTCCCAAATCACATCCACAACTCTTTCACCTGGATTTAGCTCCCAGTGGTCAGTCCAAAAATAACAGTTTTAGCTTCAACATGACCCTTCTCACTCTACACACCCACACACACACACATTCACACACGGCACTAAGTGAATGGTCCTCCTCCTTTGGTGCTCTGCAGATGTCAGTGATTAGCCTTATAATGATGATAACCTAAATCCCTCTGTGCTCCCCGTCTCCCTCTTCCTCTCTTTTTGCCTCACTCCCCCATCACTCACTCACACACACTAACACATTAGGCAGGTACCACTTTTCTGTTATGCTGTTGCTAGGTCGTGTTATGTGTTAAGAGTCCCTCCGGCCACAGGGTTCAGCTCGAATTAGTCTTGTTCCCGTCCACAGGATGGGCTATTTACACATGTTGCCAGGCAATTAAGCGCTTGTCTGACATTGGGCTTTCTGGTGAGGGCTGGCAGCATTATCACATCAGACGTCAGACGAGGGGATGGGAAAGAATGGGAGGTTGCTGTAGGATGGAGGCCAAAATGGGGTTTATACTGTCTTCCCATCCATTTGCTACTTTCTTCGGCTTTTATCATGTGTACCCACTGGCTTCTGGTGATTACGAACAACAGGGTAGAAAACAGAGATGTTTGGGAAAGTTGTGTTCTCAGACCGGCTTCATGCTTTGGCGCAGACAAATTGCTCTTCCAAACAAACTTCTTCTGCATGTTGATATCTCTGCTTGCCGGCTAAGGCTGTCAGACACATTCTAGCTTGCATACTGTGTGGATGCTCGCTGCAGCCCTGTGAACCAGGGGCCCTTGTGGGTTGATTGCACACATTAGAGGGCTGGCAGTGATGCTGGTCCAGCCACAAATCGTAGTCCTGGAGGCTCATTCAGGGTGTTGTTTATGGAGAGCAACACAGTAGAAAGGGGGCACAATGGAAGCCTCAGCCCTGAACCAAAAGTCCTCAAACACACTAAAATAACATTAGATGGTCAGACCAGCTGAGTGTATGCTCTGTAATGTATGAAACTCTAGATATAGAGGTATCTACAGTGGATTATGAACGAATGCAGGTTGATATTTTAAGACATGCCACAAGTGTTTCAAACGCGCATGAAAAGGAGCTTACGTGGGCCACTGTTTAGCCCAGTAGTTATGAACGTGCGCCCCCATGTATGGAGGCGACGGCACTTTATGACCCTTTGGTGCCTGTCAGGGATGGGTACCTGTCACAGTTGAAACGATATAGTATCAATGTCCAGTAACTGGCAGTCGGTATCGGTAATCAACGGTACCAATTATTGGAACTTTTGTGTGTGTTAATGTGGTAATACACCTGAATTTATTAAATAAAAATATCTCAAAGTTTATCAATTTAACATATTCATTGCTCAACATATAAACTTGCAATGCTCTGTCCATGTCCTGTATGGAAAATCACCTACTCTTCCACTCCCTCACAGTCACAAGGATGTATTTACATATCGTAACATGGTACCGTTTGATTTTATGTAAATTGGTACTTGGTACTTCAAATGAAATTTGGTTGGTGCCAATGAAGTACCTAATTTGGTATCCATCCCTACTTCCAGTATTTGCTGTCCCACCTTAAAAAGTCCATAAATTTGGGGATCTTTTGGTGCCAGGAGCCCAACTCAAGACGCCAGCTGTGATAGATAACATTGAACTTGTACATTTTGTTACTTCTTGTGGGCAATGGGTGAATCAATCAGTGGTTCGTCAAAAAATTGTTTCAAATCAAATAAATTTAAAATAAAAGTCTGTATCCAATTCACTTAATTACAGGAGAAATGCATGTGTCAGCCATAGCTATACTCCATCAGGTCATGAAGGTGCTCATGGGAAATGTATAATTAAACTGACACAAGCAATTGAGATTTTGCCCATTAGGGTCACCAGAATTAACACAAGAAGAAACTTCATGTGCAGCCTACACACACACACACACACACACACACACACACACACACACGCACACACACACACACACACACACACATACATACATACATACATACATACATACATACATAAATACATACATACATACATACATATATATACATATATATATATATATATATATATATATATATATATATATATATATATATACACATACATATATATATATATATATATATATATATATATATATATATGTATGTATGTATGTATCAACTGCAAAAAGGACTCACACCAAACATCTTGTTGTTTCAGGCAGTTACTTTATGCCCTCTGACAATTTCATCACCAGCTCATTTTCAATGATAACCAGATGATAGAACAGTAACAAAGCAGAGATTTTAAGTCTACTATGGGATAAACAAGCCTAAATATTTCCATTCCTGGGACCAAATACAGAACCACCTCACCAACCCACCTCAGAAAAATCTGTAGCTTTTTGTTTGTTGCCAAGTATACGTTAGATTTTTTTTTTTTTTTGTCCTTAGTGTTTCCTAAATCCTTCATTAGCCAATGAAAGCAAGAATATCTGGTATCATCTGGTGTCCCTCATTTAAAAAATGATGGAGCTCAGCAAGAAATGTCTGGGACCATAGACTGTGTATAGAGTGGACAGCATGGTTTCGCTATTTACCATTGTACGGTTTTGAAGCCAAAATACCTCCCTCACAGGCGCAGCCATTGAAGCAGTTGCAGCCAGAGTCTGTGCAGTAGACGATGAGGGATTCTGGGAGAATCTGAGTGGAGCTGGGTGACAAAAATGATAATTGCTTCTCTTTTTTTTTTTCGAGAGTCTAATCACTTCCTGACTCTACCTCCTGACATATTTTACAGTCCCCGGAAAAAATACACGAGAACGGCAGCTGTCAATCGTACAGCCTCGTTTTTAGCCTCGTATACTGAAGACAGAACTTTTCAGAAAAAAAGGACTTGAATACAAGACAGCCAAATGATATGTTCAAATCACCACAACAATTGCACGTGAGAAACATTTCTACCAGGAGTATTAATTTTTTCAAGTTTGACCACAGCCTTTCTGGAATGACTGGAAAGCCGGATTTTGTAACCTATACTGCAGCCAGTCACCAGGGGGAGCAGTTTTTGTGGAGACCTTTCTTCGAGCCGAGCAAGCGGACGTCCATTTTTTTTTACAGTCCATGTCTGGGACCTGTTTTGAGGGTTTAAAGCATGTACAGTTATTATGAATCGTTCACAGACAAATTGGACATAGAATGAGATGACTAGATATGCATTCATCACCACTGTCCCAAACTACCTCAAGGCCAGAAGGTGCTTTTCAGCAATCAAGGCTTCTGGTGACACAGTTTTCCTGCGGCCTTATAGTGATCTATTGTATGTGTCCTTTTCTCCAGGGATACTGAACAATGGTCAGCACAAATACCATTTATAAGTAGAAATGAGCATCTCTGAGACTGGCAGCATTTGATTATGCTCAACATGAACTGTCACAGGGTCATCTGAGTAGGAAATGTGTTAAAAGCAACAGTATGTAAGCCTGAGACTGCTTTACTGCACCTCGTTCATGCAAAACAATCACTTCCTCTGTACGAACATGAGAATTTGTGTCTTTGGAAGAAACAAGCATGATTGTCTTAGCTCCACAACACTGGTTAGTACCACAGCACAAAGAGTGCATGTGTACGTGGGTGAGAATGTCACAGTGCAAATCTGACATGTTCCTTTTTGTTTCCATGTCATTTTGATTACACCGTTGCACAGTTCTTTCTCCAAACCCGCTTTTCTTCACCCACACAAAAATGTACACTCAAACAACACCTCGCATGACTGGCAGACCCCATGCCTGCTCCCCGGGGCACTGCAGCCTCTTTTATTAGAAATGTATTCTATCAGTTCTTTTAATGTAAAAGTGCAATAAAGTCATTTCACGCCATGTTGAGCAACTTTGCCACATTATTGTTAGGTCTCTGTAGCTTTCCAGGGTGGGAAAAGACCAGAGTCTACACACACACACTCTCACACACACACACACACACACACACACACACACACACACACACACACACACACACACACACACACAACCAAGCAGAAACACTGATCTTGGCAACCTCATGGAGCTACTCAGTAGCAGGTAAAAATAAATTAATTAATCATGTCGAAAATCTTGATGTATGCCTATGATTTTGTCAAAGCAAAAATATATGACTATTTAGGAATATAGCAAATTCTTACTGTGACTGAATTGGGTTCTTTTTTGGTCACTATGTATTCTAATACAACATTTGTGCACATCAGAGCTTATTCTAACATGCTGTGACTAAAAAATTAGGTTGCTATGTCTATTACATTGAACATAAAACGTATCACAATGACTTCCGGGGGTGATGGAGAAAGAATTTAACAAATGGACTAAATCTAAAATCAGTTCGTATATTTAGTGGTTTAAGGGCTCAGGGCAAACCCAGTCATTGGGGCCCTCCACATCCTTGTACTTCATCATCCTCAGAGCTAGAATAGCTTTCCGCTGGGTCCATAACTGTGTTTCATTCTGAGAATCAAGGCGTAAGACAGTGTTAATCTTGTACCTGGTAACTAATTGTAACAAAGTGCACTTTCTCAACTTCTGTACTTAAGTTCAATTTTTACAAAAATGGAGTCTGTAATTTAGGCCACTTTGCCCATCTTTTAAAATCTTTCATCTAACAGTGTGAGTTACTAGCTTCACAACCATGTCTAATAAATTATTCTTTTATAAAATCATTAATCAAAATTTAATATAGTTTACCATTTCGGCTGCTTTAGTACTCACAGCTTTATGATAAAAAATGTCAATTGTGTCCTGTCCTGGAGCACCCACATTCAGTGTCACTGTATAAAAGGCTGACACCTTTGGTAGTTTTAATAAGAACTGTTAACTTTGTCTCTTACCTGCTCCACTGGTGTAACTCTGTTTCATTTTTCTCAAAACCACACCAGCATATTTGTGTTGCTACTGTCTTAATCGACATGGAATGGAATGATCCATTGAAGAAGAAAGGGGGGCAAAACGATCATGAAGGGTTCGGCATTTTGGTGTATTTTCAAGCGTGTGAAGCAAGACTGAAACAATAATAATTTCTTTAATTCAAAGAAATATCTTTTATTTGGTTTTTATGAGACATTTGAAGGGCCCCTGGCAATTGCCTGTGTTTGCCTAATGGTGAGCATGGTTAGCATGACAAATATGTGCACTTGGCATCTTTCACCTGGGACTGCTGCAGGCTACCTGACTGATAAAACGTATTCTGAAAATCAAAATGATCTCTGTTTCTTATTTTTTGGTTTTTAAATACAGAGGCATCAGAACAGTTTGATGGGTGGATTTTAACAGGGTATATGTCAGAACATTGTCAGCATAAGGGTAGAGCTTTGAATTAGGTTAATTATAAAAACCTTAAACATAAAGGGAACATGATGGTGCATGTTTTCTTCTCTGTACAATAAAACTACATGATCTAACTGCCGGAAAAATTAACTGTTTGAAAATTAATCTTGACTGTATTTCTCAAACAGACCCTAAGCCCACGCAGCTTTAATCAATAATTAACTTAAAACTTCACCCTTTGATAAACCTGCTGGGTCGCTCCTGTCAGGACACTGAAACATGAAGGATCTATTTTTTCTCCATCAAACCTCCAGTTTTGAGAAGTCAGCCCACAGAACAACCAAACTTCTGTTTGCAAACTTCGCACAGCAGGTACTCCTGGGAGGACACGAAAAAGATAGTGCTGTGGTGAAAACCGATGAAGTTATGCAATCAGATCAGCCAGGGGAATGCTCATTATTGTGCGTTTTTTGGTTTGTTTGTTTATCTTTTTCCCATTATTTCTTTTCTGTTTATCTCTCAATGGCAAACTGTGTTCCCTCATTTGAGGACTCCTCATCTCTCAGTTAGAATGCACTCCATTTCATTCGATATGCATACCCTTCTAGCTGATTCAAAATGCTCTTTTCACTGCCAAAGAATGACATGGCAACTTATCAGAGAGGGTTCAAATCACTGAGGATCCATCATTTCTCCCATTCACTAGACTGCTTTGTCAAAAGCTACTTTCTTCTGAGAGAGTCTCAATGGCAAGTGAAGGAAAGGCATTTTGGAAAGTGGTTCAGAAGGGAAAAAAAACAAGCATAAATAGAGAAGTGATCCTTATAATGTAATTTGTTCAGAGAATGTATAATTAGCGTCTCAAGAACTGATGGTTAATTTGTGCCTGGCACTGTCTATTAGGCTGACGAGCCAGTTTCTATTAATCAGGAGGAGCTCTTTGACTACTTTGCTCCCTAATTTGGGATATTGGCAGCCTGCTGCTCCTCCAAACAAACCTCGCTGCTTCTTTAAAATAAGGTTCTCTTCAGATTGCTCCCTCAATCTTAATGCATCCACACATCCTTTAGAAAGTGGCTCTGGACTGTCAGGATGAATCCTGTTTTATGGCTCATTTTACACACTCAGAGTGCTTTGCATAACGAGATCGAAAAAGACACAGGTAAGTGGGGTAAAGGTTTATGTGACACTAAGAGGACTGGGCCTTGAAAACATGCTGTGATGATGGCTTTAGTGTTTTAATGTCCGGCGTGGGGCAGTCAGTGTTAGCTCGAGCAGCTGTTTTAGGTTTAGTCTTCATCTGTGAGATAAAAATGCCAATCCATTTCACTCACAGTTTAGTTATTTGGCGTCCTTTATGATTGTAGTTTAGTTTTAAAGGAAAGAATATTCTAGAAATGTTTTGAAGAAGCATCTTAAAGCCTCTATGGTTGAATATATTTCATTATATTTCAAACAACAGTGTGAGAAAAACAGCTGTTTAAATAGCAAAGGGCTGTCACAGTGGTCAATATAGCTTCATAGGGATGTCACTCTGTGATAACTGTGATACTGGTAATATGTCATCTTTTATTAAGCGTTTTGAATTAGTCATGTCATATCTTTAGCATTAGAGCTATATTTATCATAGCTGAAGTTAAAAAAGAAAACAATCAATGACTAAATTTCAAAACTTCTCTGTGTCTGTTGGGATAACTGTCCTCTTAGCCTCTGTTGTGGCTGTATCAGTTGTGTTGTGGCTTTGCATTTGTGTTGTGGTGTTTGTATTTGTGTTTTTACATTTGTATTTGTGTTGATACTACTTTACACCTACTGACCACTGTATAAAACCTTTGTGAACAAGTCCTCAGTCATTAGATAGCACTCCAAAACAGTAATCTGTCCTGTAGAGGTCAGTAAGAAGCTTGAGGGGCAAAATAGTTTCCATATTATGTTTTTCTTTTCACTGTTGTTCGTGAGTACTAGAGCCCGACCAATATGGGATTTTTGGGGCCGATGCCGATACCGATACTAGGGGCAAAAAAAAGCAGATATCCAATATAATGGCCGATATCCGATATATCGACCCATAGCCAATATATCGGCTGATATATATAATAAATTCATTGATATACACAGGATAAATACTGTATATGAACACAAATTATTATAATACCCATATGATTCAAGACAGAGACAGAACACTATTAAATTAAAACAAGGAACTAATTATCAAACTGTCAACATAAGAACTGTAGTGTTAACCAATGATAAATAAGAACAAGCTATAAACACAATAATAAATAAATAAGTCAAACTGTAAACACCTTAAATAAATAAGTCAAACTTTAAACACACAATGAGCAACTTACACGACGTTGAAATGCCGTATTATAGTCTTACATTAGATAATGGTGGACGTGTGAATTAACAGTAGCGTTTATCTCTGTTTATCTCATAAAAAAAGCAACTTTCACGATGGTAAAACGTCATTTTATAGGTAATGGTGGACGGAGGGGGCGGGCACTCGGGCAGTGTGCAGCCCAACACACAGACACACAGGAACAGGAGTGACAGAATCTCCGTGGAGCAAACATTTTTATAATCGGCTACAATTTTGGCCGATGTTGATTAACCGGTCGGGCTCTAGTGAGTACGCTTGAAAAACCATCCCTTTCCTTTAAAATCTGAGAAATATATCACAAATGGTTATTTTATTTTAGATATTTGCACTGAATTTACTGGGAATATTGCCCATATCAATAAAAACATGTTTTTTCTGAATGCATTAACCCCTTTCTTTTAAGTTAATTCGTACTATCAGTCTACATTTTCTCTTGTTGTACATCAGTGCTCATCCTCCAAATCTAGCAGAGATCTTCACTTCCACTGAGCCCAAAATGCAAACTGAACACTGCTTAACATCAAGTACAAACTATCCTTCCTTCATTTTCTCAACTGAAAACCAACCTTCACTTTTCTTGCTACTTTCACTCCTTCCTGTATCTCCTTGAACACTTTATGCTACAACTCCTGAGACCTCTCCAAGCATGAAGCTGACAGGATTATTATAAACCTCTTAACCTGCTTATAGTCTAACATGAAATGATCAGACCGCTTGATGTAAATGCTGCTAAGCTTCTTTCAGAGCCGCTAATGGTTGTTTGACAGAACTTAGAGATGATACTTTGTGAGCTAACTGTCCACTTTCACCACCACTAAAACCCTCCTGATCATGTTTGCCACAAGCTATCACAATTATGATGGGTGTTCTCTATCTGTGTTTACACACATACAGATATCCATCATCCACAGGTGATGGACGAGTGAAGTCTCCAGTGATTCTCGGGCTACTACACTGGGTTTATACAGGTGTACTAATGGAAGTTTCGTGATAGTAATGAACTGTGTTATGTTCACTGGCCTGTGTAATGACGCTGCAGCAGCCACACCATGCAGTGATGCAGCCAGTCAGGGTGCGCTCTGTTCTGCTTTTACACACAAAAGTTGAAGAGTGTCTGGAATACAGTGTTTGGTATTCTCAGTATACACACACAGAGACCTGTCATGTTGCTGTCCTGCAGTGGTGTTAATATGAGGAGTCTGGTCCAGGCCCTTAAAATGCTGACCCTCCAAACTGCAGCCTCTTTGACTGTTCTTAAATTAATATGGTTATGTGCTGACCTCTTTAAGGGTTGTCCCCCTAAGAAAGTTGGTGACATCATTAGATCCTCAGGTGATCAAGTAATCCTGCACCATGGAGAGGCCAGGTAAGGCTGATCATGCAGCCATAAAGAACATTAGTATCCGCTGTCAGGCTGGTATATATGGCATACTGATCAGGTAGTGTATGACAACATAAGTAACATTAAAGGGGCTGTGAGGAGTTTGAAAGTGATCTTGAAAAAGTCTCTCTTCTAGATATATGCCTGATCATAATCTACACTTTAAAATGAGATTATCAGCACCAATTTTAGTGGTTACAGGTTATTTTAAATTGCTACTTTTTAGCTTCCAGGTCCGGTCAAACAGGACCAGATTGATTTACGGCACGTCTTGGTCTCTATGACAACACCACACCGGCTGATGTTGTTTGGTAGTGAGAAGAGATAAAACACAGAGATCTGTGTTTGTCTCTGCTAAAAATGATTTCTGTAAGTAATTTTGTCGTGATGGTGGACACTGGAGCCTAACTGTCTGACAGAAAAAGGACAGGAGAGCAGAAGAAAGCCTTTAGCTCAGGCTGTATCACTCTCCAACACGAGGGCTAAGCTGTTTTGCTAATGTTCACTCCAACCCACAGTCAGCAGTTATTCTGCAGTGGTCTGTTCAAACTTGAGTCTATCAATAAAATGAAGAGTGAGGTTACATTAGTTCTGCTTGGTAGATGACTGACAGGACACAGCTAACCAGGATTTACTAATGTTACATATTACAGACATGTCTTAGAGCACCAGGCTGCTAGCTGCACTAAATAGACAGATACTAAACTACATACAAACTGACAGTGTTTACTTGTTGTCACGTTAGCCTACAGATACGACAGAGCAACTGGCTGCCAATAGCGCTACATATAGCTGGCTGCTACAATGTTTGCTTGATGTCATGTTTCAAACTGTATCACTACGTAACTGTACTGATAAATACCTTACCTTGGCGCATTGTATCCTGTAAAAAGTTGTCTTGAACAAAGAAAATTTGTTTCGATCCGATCTCCATTTAATTCCAGAACAAACACACGCCTCACTAAAAGTAATTTATGACAGTGTGTGTGAGACTCCAGGCCACAAGGTGGCGAAGGAGTGCAATTAAAACAGATCCTCCTCATAGCATCTTTACATAGCAAATATTCAGCATAGAACATGGTATACTTAAAGGCTCTGTGAGGATTATTTGATGTTGAATGCAATGACACTTTTGGTTGGAATCAGTGTTTGTCCAGGATAAAGAACATTTCCCATGAGCCCCATCACCTGCTGTTGTATGGATGTGACTCTTGCCAAGGTGTGCGTTAGGTTTGGAAGCAAGTGGATGGAGATTGGATCTTTTTTCTAACTCTAACTTTCTTTGTTCAACCTTTTGAAGAATGCAAAGCGACGAGGTAATGTATTTATTTGTAGTTACATAGAGTTGTTTTTTGAAATGTGACAAAAAGCAAACTTTATAAACTCATTTTGAAACATAGTTTTTTGTACAGAACAGGTTTCAGCAACAAGTAACGTAAATTAATCCTTGTGATGATTAAACTAAGAAGTAGCATTCAGAACTGACCAGAATGGGCAATGATAATCTCATATTCAACCCTGGATTATGAAAAGGCAAATATGTAAAAGTGAGACTGTTCCGAGATGACTCATTAATTCCTCACAGTGCCTTTACCAAAAATGACATGGCCAACCTTTTAACATTTACAAAGATGTTAATTGAATAATAAAAAGTCACACAATCTTTCTCTCGGCAAATGTTATCAGATAACATTTGCAAGGCCGCATGTCAATATTCAGATCCTTAACGGACATTGAAAGAGCGACAGAGGACAACTATTAATCAAAATGTCCAAACATTAAACCTTTTCAGAAGCACTCAAGTGGGACCTTGTTGACCTTATGCAAGTAACAGAGATCTGGATTCTGGTGTTTAAAGCCTTTTAATAGAGCTGTATCTGTTAAAACTCATTCCACATTCCAAGCAGGATTTGAAAATCAGACGCATGGCTGTGTTTGTCTCTGCAGACTCTAACTGCATGATAAAATATCTGTGTGCATTTGTTTATTTATGCATGAAAGTGTGCATTACTTTAACATTCTCACTTTGCTGTGTGATCATACTGTACGCAGTGTCTGTGTCACACTGTCTGCATGCATTCGTGTGTGTGTGTGTGTGTGTGTGTGTGTGTGTGTGTGTGTGTGTGTGTTTGTGTGTGTGTGTGTGTGTGTGTGTGTGTGTGTGTGTGTGTGTGTGTGTGTGTGTGTGTGCTGCAGTGCTGTGATCGTCCTGACCTAGAAAAGCACTGAAACAGAGAGCTGAGACTCTCTGCTCAGTGACAGAAGGAGGGGGAATCCAAGCGCTGGCGCTTAGCTTCACTGAGCCGGGCGGCAGTCTCACTCTGTCAGTGGCACCGTCTACCCCCCGCTAACCAGAGTGGTGCTTTGGAACGCTGCTCTGCTGCTCCGGGATGGGGATACACACCAATCAAAAGTTAACCCAACCCCTCTGAGACACCATTTTTGAATATGAAGGCTGCTTGTGTCTGCTGCATCAAAGGTGCCAGCTGTAACTCAGCAGCACATCAAGAATAATCATGCAAGTTGCAACAACCTGAAACCCATTTGATCAGGCTTTATAAATCTTACCCTCCCTGAACACTCTGTTCAAACAGGCTGCCAATGTGGCGCTGTGTTTCAGGGACATAATGCCCCCCCGTGTGTCTTCATTGGACAAAAGTCACCAGCTGAAAACGCGTAACACTTTCACAACCCTCCAGCAGAAAGCAGTCGGTATTTTTAGACTCATAATTGAGCCTGCCCCTTGCTGAGAAATACAGTAAAAAGATAAGGGAGGTGAGGTAACAGGGGAGCACATCTGTGATGTATCGCGGCAACTGAGGCAGACGAGGGAGAGGAGTGTCATAGAAAGGCCATTCAAAGCTGCACAATAGATTAGTCATACACCCTCACAAAACACACTTCGACACACATTATCCTCCAACATCAATCAGACAGGAAGCGGGCGCATTGTCTTTGCAGTGAAAAGATCCTTTACACCACTTGAAGAGCCAAATTAACTTTCTTTAATTACAGCCCCAGCTTCCAACTGTGCACAACAAAGACAAGTGTTTAGTCCTCTTAGCACCCAGCGCGTGCATTATTCACTGTCTGATAATGACCCCTGACTTGTTTTAGGAGAAATAATGTGACACACAGAGCTCAGGAGGGTTTTGTGTATAAGGAAACATCCAAACAGACAAGGCAATCAGAGCTAACAACATCCAACAGCAAAAACATCTCACCAACTCATCCACTCCTGATAATGTCAAGTAATTCCTGTGAGAGGACCTTATTTATGAGATGTAAGTCGCTGATGCTTTGTAAAACATCCGTAAATAAGGAGGCAGGTCAACGGCCTTCAAAAGCAGCTCACAACACTTCGTCTGAGTTTGTGCGCAAGAAAGAAAAGACATGAGTATGTTTTCATCAAGATGATGTAAGATGTAAAAAGTATCCTACTTAAAGTTCCCAGCTCCCTCTGGGCATTGAAGACTTTTTGTTATTCTGGAAATCAAACAGTCGGGCTAAACTGCAGATCTGTCCGACCAATTACCGTCCTCTCTTTCCACATTGGGATGAAAGTTGGCGTTCTGGTTATGTTTGGTTTGTGGCGAGTGTGTTGATGTATTGCACCACCCTGCTCACTTATGCACCCTTTGGCCAGGCTGCCAGTGATGTCCCCGAGCACAAAGTCTGCTTTGAACACAGCAGAAGAAGCTGAGATAACAGCCTTTGACAAGTCTCATAGATAACATCCCTCACTCTTTGCACGGAAACTTCATCTGTGTGCTGCAATGTGCTACATTTCTGGAGAAAGAAAGCAGTGACTCATTCACTTTCCCCAACCTAAAAACTTTCACTTTTATATTTAATGAAGTAGGCTGTTTAATAAAAACAGGTGAATATGATTTATGTACTTCGTGAGGGGCTGTGACACTAATGAAATGCAGGGTCATTGTCTCCTTTGGCTCCAGACATTAATGCATTATAGTCCTAAAACAGAGGCTGAAGATGAGGTCAAGAAGGTGGACTGGTGTCTGAGTCAGAAATGTGACAAATTTAATATCAACACCAAATTATAACATCTGCACTGTATCTGCATTGAGTGGCAGTATATCAGATTTCACACGCTATAAAAAAGATGACTTTGGTTTATGGGTTTTTGTTTTTCTTCATGGCACAGAGCAGAAAGAGAGCCATGCTCCTCCAACACAAAGTGCAGCAAAAGCTCACACAGACTCTGTCAATATCAGATGGTGACATGAATGAAATCTGATCTTGAGAAGCTTTTACCATGATTGTTTCTTTCCATGAGGCAAACGATGAAGCAAAGGCACATAAGAGAAGGAGATACAAGAAACAAGTTTAATTTGTGAAGTGCTCTATTTTAGAAAGTCTGTGTATTCAGCCAATTGTAGAATAAATAAGAGGCATGGCTGATTCCCTCAGCTAAGACTGGAAACAGGGAAAAATATGACTCTGGCTCTAACGAGAATCAATATTAAAGTACTTCTTAAGACAATAACTGACACGTTTTAAATTATTTCTTCAATTTGTGCAAAATGACCAAGTGTAAACGTTGAGTTATTTCGGGGTGATTTTTGTCTCAGTCTCCCCCTCATATCCAAAGCCAGTAAAGGCCTTATTATCTGATATCTATGAATAACATGGCATTTAATTTTCTTGTAGTGTGGGGATCATTAAGAGTGATTTTGTCCAGTCCAATCCGAATGGAAGGCCTCAGAGGGAGAGATTGGTAACACTTTTCTTTAGAGGTCTGCACTCGGGTAATAATTAGACAAAATTTTTTTCTTATTTCTTTGAAATTAGCACATAACTTCTGTAAAATAATGCCCAAATTTATTGACTCAGGTCACAATTGGTAGGTTACTGGGTTTTTGTTCCCAGTTCTTTTAAATTTACTACAAATTGCAAGGTAAGAAGGTAACAATTAGCAAATAATTTATTTGAAATTAAATCACAATCCACCACAAAAAATTTGTAGAGGTATCTCAACGTTTCTTCTATTTTCAGAGAAGCAGGTGATAAATAGCTGCTTAGTTCTCTAATACAGAAGTTAGCTTCATTGTTTTCTCTGATAATTACCTTTGAAATGTTCAGTGAATAATTCAATTTCCCAATGAGCAGTTGATAGTTAGCTATTTGTTATTTAATTTCACCAAGTTCTTTGGTACTGACTTTGTTGATATGCATAATTGAGATCACATGCAAAATGATAAACCTTTACTATTAGGCCTATAATGTTTTACATGATACAACTGAAGGCTTCAGATGTAATATTCACCAAGAGTTGGGTTGTACATTGGCCTCACCTAGCTGTGATAGACACTGCAAGTAGAGGCGCACTGTAAAACATGAAATTCCCCATGAAATTTCAGGGGTAATTTCAAAGAAATAAGACAAAACTTTGTCTAATTATCACCTAAGTGTGATGAAATTTGCAGATCTCTAAAGTAAAGTGTTACCGAGAGATCGTAAGTAATGAACATGTTTAAAAATCTTGACTGGGAATCCTGTAGTGTGTGGGGTGCTCCAAAGAGAGCCGAGCACACACAGCGTGTAATGTCACATGCATCAGAACAAAAGCCGACCCAGCTGACTGACAGAAGAGGAAGTAAGAAAGGAAGGACACCCTGCTCTCCAAACTATCTGTATAACTTGTGACAACTTTCGCTCTCCTCCAACTTGGGCTGTGATGCCTAAACACACCGGAGTGCACACCACACACTATGAGATCAGAAGAGAGAAATCTGATCTGTCTTTTGTTATCTTCGAGTGTGGGGCATCCAAATCTGTGGAGGTTTGAAGAAACCTGTAATGTGTGGACTGTTCAAACAGAGTCTGGTTGTGTCATGGAAATATTTTTGAATAGTGATACTGCAGACATTTATTCAGTATTTAGGGCTTAAACTTATACATTGCAACAAAGCACATAAAGTCAACATCAGATGAATGTAAGAAATAATTTTATACTCATTGAGTAGTCCACCAAATCACATCGAATCAACCATGAGATATTTGAGCTGGATGTGTACTAGAGAGGCTCTTTATATTCCAATTACAAGAAAAGTGTGTTGACTGCTGAATTGACTTCTTGAAATAAATCATCTTTCAAAAAAAAATAAAAAAACGAAAAAAAGGCCTCTCTGGTGCCTTTTCAGTGAACAAACAAATGAAAAATGCCCTTGTAGGTGCCCTGCTGGTTTAAACATGGTAAAGTGCCCTTAGAGATGAACCTCTACGTGGTAAAACTTGATTTAGAGCCCTGTTGGTCATTTTGTGTCATAATATGTGTTAATTTGTTGTGCATTTTTACGCTCAGAGTCATGTTCAACAAGATCTGCTTCTTAAATTTTCAATAGTACACAATAGTCTATAGTATTAACAGTAATTAAAAGTAAAGTTCTAGAATTTGCAGATGTGTGGATTAAAATACTCTGGACTCACACAGAGAAAAATACTTTGTTTTTTTCTGTGTGCAATGCTAAGCTGTTGCAAATAAACTTTTTCAAGCAGCTCTTTTGCTGCTCTCTAATCCAAAGAATAGAAAATGGGTGGCAATAGAGAGAGCCCGGTTAAATTTATTCTATTTATCCCAACCTTAAAAAGACCAAGGCTGTGTGATGTTAGTTCGAACACAAAGAAGCTTTTATCTGTGAAGTCAATAACAAGAAGCGTCACTACCCTCTCCAACCACCTGCTTTGATAAAGGACAAAGTGAAGGGTTTAACAGCGAAGGTTCACTTTTTTCAATGTGGCCCCACAACTGCAAACTCTCAAGGGGAGATAAAATATCCCAGCAAACATGACTAATACTAAATACACATGAGGGCATTAACAGTGGCCATGTATGAAGGTGTTGTTTATCAAGCAGCACTGGAGGCAGTAACCCAAATGAAACCTGTGGAGGAGGCTGAACAGGCCAGAGCTGAGTAAGAGCTTCCCAAACAAATACTTCTTAGAGAAGTCCTTCAGCTTTTTTCAAAGCACCTCGCTGCCATTGATGACAATCAATCAGTTACTCCAGAGCTGCTCTTTGGTGTCAAACCACAGAGTTAGGGAAACTGGAATTAAGCTTGACATTCCGTCATTTCCAAATTTTGAGTCATCTTTTGGGATTTTTTTTTCATGTATTTCATAAACGTGTACATACATAATTTAAAAAAAAAAAGTATTCAAACACTAAGCATTTGGTAGATAGAAGTCAATTAACAAAATATAAGTGCAAAGAAGACAATCTAGAGAGTATAGGAAGTGGCAGCTGGTCAGTATAGGGCTCTTGAGCGCCACAAACCACTCTTTCAGGGAGACTTGCAAAACAATGCGAAACGAGATTTTAAAACTGAGTTTGGAATCTATACATAATTTCAAAAGATCAAGTCAAATATTTTAAAGCTAGGGTGTAGAATGAATGTCAATAGATATACTGGTGAACAAGTGCATTCTCTCTTCTTCAGTAAAAGCTACTGTGGTGCACGTCATTGCCCTCAAAATGCAGTACATACCACGAGCCAGTAGGGAGCAGCAAACATGCAATATGTCACCACAGTTCAGGCTTTAACATGGCTTTAATTCTGTCATTTTAAACTTTTTGAACTTTTGAACTTATGGATAATTCATGTGTCTTTGTTGACATTCCAGTGTGATGCCAGTTGAGTTTGACCAAGACAAACTGAGTGTGTCCAAGCATTTTATCTTAGTCCAGGGACAAAAAACGTCTCAAATCACTTACTTCTGTACTTGGTGCTATTTTTAATGCATAAGTGTGTTCACATGGATGGTGTGGGAAAATGTACTGCACATTGATTACTCAGCTGGCATACTCAAAGAGGTCATACAGATCAGTGTGAAACACTGGACACTTATCACCCTCAATGGTCGCCATCTTGGCTACTTAGAGAAAGGGGTGGGAACAAACAGACAGTTGCAATTAAGAAGGAGAAGACCACCTGTCAAGAGCTGTTAAAAGCAGCCATCATTTCTGGTAAAAGCAAAGCAGCAGTGTTTGGTTTGAGACAACATTACCCTGTTAGATTCAGTGCACCTTCTGAGTAAGTACATAGTGTGCACAGTGCACTTCATTCAACAGAAGTATCTGGATTGAGAGAAAGCAAAAGTGTCTCAAAGAGGCCGTTTTGGGTCTGAGTCCCACAAACCTAATCTCTACAATTTTTTTTTCCTTTCAGAAGTAAATAAATAAATAAATAACAGTTAAAGGGTCAAACTTTTTTTTTTTTTTTTTTTTGCATACAGCATGTTGGTGGAAATGCAAGTCTGAATTGGTAAGCATAGACAATATGACTTCTACACTACCACTTAGCCTTTCTTTTCACTAGATTTTATAAGCTACACACTATTACCGTACACTCACACCAGAAGCATCAAATTCGCTTGTCGACGCTCTGGCCGCGCTCATCGCGCTGCTTGACAGTTGAGAACACACAAAAGCATGCAGGCAGGGGAAGCGCTGCGAGCTGCCGAAGGGGCGGGGCTTACAAGCTGCGGTACAGCTGCGTCACCCTGGGAGGATCAGCTGTGCTCTGCATGACAACATTCAGACCCGCTCCTAGACCTCTATTTCCCCCTTTTTTTCCTTTCTGTAGGTGTCCCTCAGGCTTTTCCACCTCTTCCTACAATACTCAACTACAAACAACATACAAAATCAGGGGTAAACACATTTTTCCTCACAGGTCTGTCAATCACATCACACACATATACATCAGTCTGCAGGAGAGCGGGATCCACCATGTCTCTTTCTGCATATGTAGAATCATTCTTTTTTTTTTTTTTTTATGTCCCTGTAGATAAACAGAGACACATCATACAGCTCCGGGAAGCCGGACACAGCAATAATAAGTTTGTCCTCCATGGTTTATCCTCATTCTCCCTCTCAAAATCTTCAGCCCCTCGACGCCGGCGATCATAGAAAATGAATGGCAGCTGGACGCCGCTGACGCTCAGACAGCTACTGGTGTGAGTGTACGGTTAGACTGTTTTGATACAAAATCTGGAAGCGTGTTGATGGTGTGCTTGGTATCAGCCGTTGGGAGCAGGTGCATCCTCATCTGTATGGCTTTAAAAGCAACAAGATCCCCAAAAATCGTGCATTTCCTGTATTTCTCACTGGCATGTATTCAAGTGGTAATTTTGATTCAAAACCCAAGTTTAAAGGCACAAATGTAGTTATCACCCTAGATTACAGTACATGGATTTATTCTAACACAATGTGACAAATAACTCCCTCAGAAAAGACAGTGTCACAATATCAAAGACACAAAAGCTGAAATACTTGTTAATGCTACACTCATTAAAGCTTATACACCTGACTCATGTTTTGCTATTCCACCTATGAAAGCTATTTACGGTTCGTGTCCTCATACAGGCATTCACTGAGCTCAACAACACACAGGCAGGGGCTGTTTAAATCATCATACAGAGGGAAGTACAAACTGTTGTTAAAATCTGCTATGTCTTCACAATACTAGATAGAAAACACCACCATTAACCTCAGTAAGGAACATAAAAAACCTATATTAAAGTAAATAGAGATGAAGAAGTCCCAAATCCAGCAGTCCTCATTATACTGTGTGCAGCTGCAGGCTAAGGTGCATCAGTTATGCAGCATAAAATAATTAGCTTAAGCATATTAAACAGCATTTTATGGCTCAGAGCGAGCAGACAGTCTCTTTTTACAGTGCTCTTTTGCAATGATAAGTATCAGTTCACGGATATAAGCTTAAAGTTGGCAAGGGGTGCAGCTGAGTGTAGCTGCAACAAAAACGGAAGAAAAAAGGCTCATCAGTTCAGATGTAATTATGATGTGAAAAATAGCAAAGTGTGCTTTCATATGCCCTATGCTTTGAATAGAAAAAGAGTTTTAATTGTCCTTTGTGGCACAAAGTGTGAGGCTCACAGATAACTCATATCACAAGGAAATGCTCCCTCCCTAGCCCAACTCTTTAAGTCACAACAACCCAACTCAATTTGAAAATGTATGCTGATCAGACTCAATGAATATTTATTCAGCACTTCTACATAAAATAACAACTTGAAAGTTCAAGCCAAACACCCTCAACCAAGTCTAAAGAAGCAGAGCCAGAGCAGGAATTACAAAAGCAGATAGCAGCCGGTAGCATCACTGCAAAAGTCAGCAGCAAACAGATACAATTACATGGCCCTGGAAAGGACCTGAGAGAGCAAACAAACAGCCAGCAGTTCCAGCAAGCTTCCAGCATATCACCAAGCACACAAACAAACACACTCTCACACACACACCAAGTGAGCAGAGCCAAAACATTTACACAGACAACAGCAAACACTTACCTTGGTGAAGTAACTCAGTGTTCCCCAGCAGAGAGATATCCTTTTAATAAAAGAGCCGCCAGGGTCTCGAGGTGTAGAAGCAACAGGACAGAGAAACTCCATTTCCAGGTTAAAGTGCTGGGTCAAGGCTGCCAGCTAATATGAGTAATGGCAGGCAAAGTTAGCTGCTATTAGACTAGCCGCTTTGCAAGCTAGTTAGCAAGCTAGCTTGTTTTAGAAATGCCATGTTAGAGCAGACAGCATAGGCATGTTTTCAGAAAAATGGCAAGCTAAGGTGTTTTTTTTTTTTTTTTTTTTGTCCAGAACTGTTTGTTTACCTAAACCAAAGATGGTTCCTTAACTTAACTAAGCTAATCTGTTCTCTAAATGTGACAAAATACTGCTCAGTGAAAACCTTAATGGTCACTTCACACAGGTGCACTTTTTTTTATCTTCTTCTTTATTGATTGTAGGTTAACCATCTTAGATAGAGATGTGTTACTGCCCCTGCAGGAAAGAAAAGGAAGAACACTTTTTGCAGCTGAGTGAACTATGCTTGAAGTCACACTTAAACCTGTTTGCAGCTCAAGGTTATCAAGGTAGAGGGATCAGATTCAGATACAAGACTTGGGCCAGCCTCCCCTCACTCTCATGGGAGTCGAAACTTTATACAAACCTTCTAAAAATAAATTAATAGAAATTATTTGTGTAGTGTTTCTCTTGTAGACATCTTATTATCTTAAATTTGAGATTTGTCTACTTAAAGCATGTTATTTTAAAGACTGAAAAGGGGTGATTCAGTTCTTAAAACACTGTAATATGTTCCATATTTGTGTAACTTTATTGTTATCTTGATAAAAGCACTTCATATCTATGCAGGTTACAACAACAGCATTTCCCTGGACTAATAATAACTAGCAGGTTGTCACTTACAGACAGTGCTCTCCTGACATTGTACTTCAGCAGAGTAAATTAGGTCAGTTGGATGAAGTGTTGTTGTTGATCTGTATGTACAGTAAAACTGTGCATGCTTATCACTTTAAATCATGTTTTCATTTGATTTGGCCAATCTCCATGCCACTTTTTATGATAGCATCAGGGTTGAGGCTGAAATATTTGGTCTAATATTAACACAAGATTCAATCGAAGTGTCACACCACATTCAGGGAATAAACAGGAGTTATAGTCACATCTATGGTAAACTAATGATGAGAAACAGACACAATAAGAAGTAATTTGCACAATCATTCTCAGCATTTTGTTTTATCTGCAAGTTCAAACACAACTGTGTTAATTTTAGTCTGGTTTATGAGTTTAACTTCTCCTTCTCTGAGTTTAGAACGATGGGTTGAAGGGGTAGGTTTGGAAAAGGCCCGACTTGTGGTGGTGGTGATGTGTTAGTGTCTTTAAACACAGGAGCAGGCCAGCCTCCTCCCATTCCTTTTTCACAGCCAGATTATTTTAATCATCCAATGGCTTTTCTTCACACTACTGGTCCTGTGTTCTGTCTTTTTAGGGGAAGACAGTTGTTTGTGTAACAGGCATGCTATTTACATGATCTCTGACCCAGTCACAGTCACATATTTTTTTTATTCACTGGACTCTTAGTTCTCCCTCACTTTAATCTGAATAATTCAGCAAGCATGCTGCTCTGCAAACCAATTTATGGGGTCCAGTGTATTTCCATGTAGGACAAAGAAACCCAAGTATGCTCTTAGTATGCAACACGGTGAGCCATGTTAAGCCCTGTTTCTCTTCATGAGACGTCCTCCTGCTGCTTCTTAGACTGCTGCTTTCTTTATTGTTCAGCTTGGCCACAGCCTGTTTTGCTGGTGTTTTAACTAATTACCTTTTATTGTTAAAATATTTGTTTTGTTTGTTTTTCTTTTGTATTAAAACTCTCCTCTTGGTGATTCTGAGTACTTTATTGTTTTGAGGCTGCACATCTCTCACCTCTTTTTCATTACTTTTGCGTCCAAGGTGATTAAGCTGTAGCACCCCATGGGCACACTTCAGTGTACTCTGACTCTGCAAGAGGCCTGTGTTCAGAAACCCCAGTTTTACCTAAAACTCACTGTGTTTCCACTGAAGGAACGCTCCCAGGGGACTCAGGACTTTTACGGGAACTCATTGCCTTTTCATTGTGAGTACCTCGGTTGAAACAAAGTCCTGCAGACATTTTTTCCACAACCCGAAAAAAACCTTCACAAGGAATGTTACCTTCCACTGGTTTAGAGCTTCACTGTTGAAATCTGAAGCACTCTGCTCTGGTGAAGTACTCAGTGTATTAGAGTACATTAGAAGAATGGCAGAGTGATCATTGATTTGACTATGTGGATGTGCTGCATGGTCACAGACTAAACTTATCAGGTGCTGCAGGCTTTACTTTTGGCTTGTTAGAGGGTATAATGACACAAGGGGAATTCCAGGCACAATAGGTGATGTGTATTGTTCACCAACTGGTGTTAAGTTTCCACTAATGCCAAAAAAATAAAGGATAACAAAACCAGCCACTAAATCAGTCACATGTAATTATTGAGGCGTGCGTGCCTCAAGGAAAGTGTAAGGAAGCGTGGCCGAGTAGTGGCATTTGTGCAAATCTTTGTGTTTATGTTTGTTGTTATCATGTGCCTATATGCCGAGGTGTTTTTTTCTTGATCCCAAACTACGCCCCCTGTTTGGAATAGTGTGGAATTGACCTCTTTTTTTCTCTCTCTTCTCCTAATGTTGTTTTTTTTTCATATCTATTGAAAAAGGGCGCTGGGAAGCTGGCGAGCTCCTAGGTTCATCTCATTTCTGTGTTTCCCCATGTTTGTTTTCTTATATGTCTTGAAAGGGATGTAACTGAAATGAAATTTCCCCTATTCTGATTCTGATAAAAGAGGAGACTGAAGCTTTATTCTTTACTTAACCACTGTATTTACAAGAACATTAAACAATGTTTTTTATGTTATTTAGTTGACCATCACTTAGGTCAATTGATACGCTGCAGAAATCATTTTATGCTGTAAAGTTCAACAGTATTACAAACTGCCAACTCCAAAGAGTTGTGAGGGCTTTTCAGGGAATGTAAAACAAAGTTAAACAATCATTTATTTTCCCAGGAAAAGATAAAAAAGCAACAGGTTTTACAATTTTAAAACTGTTATTCTTAATTTAAACAGTTAATTTTGTTTATTTATTTCTTTATTATTTATATCTTTATTATTTTTTATTTTTTATTTTATTTATTTATTTATTTTTATTTTATTTATTTATTTATTTATTTATTTATTTATTTATTTATTTATTTATTTATTTGGGGGGGGGGCAGAAAATGTTACATTATGTGCAGTGTACAAACAAAAGATATCACAACTATCCACAGGGGGCCGCCATTATCAACACAAACAGGAAGTTTCTTGAAGCCGCTTTCAATTTTGAAATCTTACATAAATACTTTAATTTTATCTTTACATGATTGAGAAGACTCACTCTATATTATATAGTAATTTCTACAAATTACAAGAACCATGTTGATATTTGGTACATAAAAAACAACACTGAGCGCAATACTAAACTGCTGCCCATATAGTTGGAATAAATGTTTTCTATATCTTCTCGACAAATGATTGTTATTTGTAAAGGTTAACTGTGGCTTAGTTTTTCACTGTGACACATTTGGAAGAGACTGATCAACATAGCTTTGAGAATATGCAAACTTTACCTATAAAGACAAAAATCACATTATTTCAATCATTCAATGAGAAGAGACAGAAAACATTGTAATCCAATTTTATGGGCAGCAGTTGTACAAAGAAGAGAAACAAAGAGTTGTAACAAGATGATTCAATGTTGTTCCTCTAATTTATCTGTTTGCTTTTACCAGTAGCAGGACTGTTCTGTTTTTTTTTTCCTGAAAGTTTTTGGTGACCATGAGCATGAAGCCTGCACTGTTCAACATGTCCTGGGTTTCTTTTGGTGATCTTTCTTTCCTAATCCTTACAGAGTAGACTGCTCTAAGCAGTCTCACAAAGCTGGTTATCAACTTTCAGAATCAACCCAGAGTCACGGTGAGCCTGTTAGTATGACTGCTGTGGTGTAAGCAGCCTACTGTATGATCCATCACAGACAGAAACCAGTTTGCTGACATCAGATCGTCAGATTTTTCAAACACAAAGCATAATAGAGAAACATGAGGACATTAAAGACATAATTCAGACTAAATGAAGGCATTTAGCAGCATTTGTCAAATGAAAGAAGTGGCAGATAAAGGAAAATGCAGAATGAATGTGTAAAGGCTTATTACAAGTATATCATTTCCCCACCATTAGACAAAAGATCCAACTGTTATTCTTGCTGCAGCCCTGACAGTACCAAATGGATCTGAATGGAGAAGATAAAAAGGAATAGGAAAATAATTCAAAGAGAAGAAGTGACTTTAATCAATGTCTTTAATGTGTGAGTTTACATGGGTAAGGTTTCTTGCTGATCGCCTTTTCACAAAAAAACTCACAAAGCTCCATTGTCAAGAAAAGTGACCAGTTGGTGAGTAGATTTTTTTTACAATTTATCCTGACCTCTTGTTCTCCCAGTTTGATAAAAGTCTGATCACTGGAAACAACTGTACGCAATATTTAAGTATTTTTAACAGCTGAAGCTGATAGAAACTTGTGGTGCAATTTTTATATCGAAATGCATTTTGTTTTGTTCATTTATGTCAGCAACTGTTGATGCGGTTCAAAGCTACTCTGTTTTTTGTTTCCAATCAATTGATACGTCTCCTTAAGGACAAAACTCGCAAACCCACACCCTTTTGTTTAATAGAAGAGACAATTTACCTTCAACAGGCATCACGAAGCCCCCTGCCTCTCCACCTTGGACAATTTATGACCAGCAACCCTGGACAGGAGGGGGCACTCAGAGGTAAAGTGTCAGCACGAGCTAACAGCTGCACACATATTTACCCAGAGGCTGCAATTTATGTGAAGGGGGCCGTCACCACGTGTGACCTAAGGAACATGGCCTCAGCTGGGGAAGAAAGCAAGGGCACAGCGCAGGGATGATAGCTGTAACAGAGAAAGTAGTGGTCTGAGTTATACTGCGCATTAAAAAAGAGTAGATGGCATATTCCTTGAATGTGAGAAATATGCACATTCTTACTTTCTATCCTAATCTTTCTCGCCTTACTCTCACCCACACAAGCACTCACACTTGGACACACACACACACACACTCACTGTACAATGCAATCTCAATGCACTGGGGCCATCTCACTGCAGGGTCACACTGAGAAAGAGACTGAAAGTGGAGAAGAGAAAGCATTAAAACATCTCTGTAATGGATCCATGCACTGGAATGATAAAGGATTGCACTGAAATCAGAAGTGGTTTAATGACGGCATAATGAAGACGGGTGAAATCGAGGGTGCGAGGGAAGAGTTAGAGAACATGAAAGTCAAAGCAGAGAAGAAAGCGCCAGATGTAATGAAAGTGGCAGTAAGGGAAAAATCTATACAAGACAGAGCAAGGGAGAGATGGAATGTTAGTCCTCTCTTCTGCAATAAGCCTCCAGCGGTGAGGCTGAGAGGCAGGGAGGCCAGGATTCCTGACAGAGCCTTATCTCATCTTCAGCCTGGAATAAAACCCATTTTCCAGCCCCGGGACAATAAAGCACAAGGTTACCCAACCTCGCACCCGTGACACCCCTATTTAGAGAGGGGCCTCGGCCCAACATAAAAATGCATAACACCATCACCCTGCTGAGAGGCAGAGTATGACACCAGGGCTGGGATTGCTCCGTGTGTGTGTGTGTGTGTGTGTGTGTGTGTGTGTGTGTGTGTGTGTGTGTGTGTGTGTGTGTGTGTGTGTGTGTGTGTGTGTGCTTTATCATAATGCAACAGAAGCGTGTTAAACTCCAATGCGCAGCTAAGCAGATAAAGTCTATTGGGGCATGTAAAGAGGCTGCACTTCAGGAATGTCATGCTTGCTGCTGCATTTTGTTTTGCGTTTACACACTGAGGGTTAATTTGATTGCGTTGTTCATGACCTTGAAGAGCGTGAGCGTAGATGTGTGCATGCATTCGAACACCCGCAGCATCCCTGTTTGTTTCTCCTGGGATTCCTCTCCTTGCACGTTGACACGGATGTGACAAGTGGACCCTCATCATCACTAAGTGGATCGAGCTGTGTGATGGGCATATCAGGTTCCCTCAGGAAACAAATTTGCCATGCGAATCATGTAATGTGGTTCTCCTCTGTAGTAATGGGTGACAAGTGTTTCCTGTCGGTCCAGCCAGCCAGCCAGCCAGCCAGCCTCGCCTCATGCATCCAGCTTAGCGTCGCCCTGAGGAGACGTGGAAGCAGAGATGATAAGATGGAGAGATTAACCAGAGAGGGCATGAAGAAGAGAGAAAAAGGGGAAAAAGGCAAGACGCCTCAGCTTCATGCCAAGAGATGCCCACAAGTCATCAAGTTTCTTGTCTTGTTTGCTCACAGAGAAGAGGCGGAAAAGTGAAAAGTCTGCTGTGACAGAGAAACACGCTCCACGAAGGGAGATGCAAACACAGGGTGGCTAAGGCTAACATCCGCCTAGAGCTAACGCCTGCTTGACTGAACTTTTTATATATCTCATCCATCTTTCTCTGTGTGACCGTCTCCCACAATCGCACACACACAAAAAAAGTGTTACCTTAAAGTGATGTGAATAAAAAGTAGCAGACCACCATGAAAAAAACAAGCCTGCCCCAGTTTTCCTCATGGCTATGCTAATTAGGTCAATTAATTTAACGCATGTTTGTTATCATGCAGCGGTTGATGTAGTTCATAGAGCATTAACAGCCATGCGTTGCTGTTTGAGAGTCTGTAGCCATTCTGGCTCAGCTTCATTTTCTGCATGGCCCTACCTTTTTTTCATCACAAGGAGACACGCAAAACTGGCCCCAGACCAGCCGAGAGCTGTTCCAGAGACAGGCTTCTTTGGCTCACACATTTAAAAAGAAATAGCCAAAGCGAGCCAGGCTCTGGCATTCACACACTCTTTTAATTGCCTGAAACACTATAAAGCGGGAAAAAGAGCTATTTGTCTGGAAAGCACACTTATCTAATCTCTCTCGAACTATTTAGCTTGGAAATGGAGCTCTGGGAAAGCTGAGACAATTAGCACCTTTTAGAACATTTTGAGATAGATCTTGGGCAAATTTCAAAAGGCGTTCGGGGATGATGTGATCATTTGAGGATTTTCACTCAGAACTTGGCACTGCTGTTAAAGATACTGAAATTCTTCCCCAACATCTGAAGGAGGAGATTACAATGGGGGCAGCCTTTCATTAAGGGACTGGAGATTTTACTCCAGCCTGAATCTTATTATGTAGCGATTCCAGAGGCCATATAGGGGCTCTTAAAGCTAAATTATTCAAAGCAATGAACAAGCATGGGCACACACAGTACATCTACACTCGATGTATGTGACAAGTAGCTCTCATATGAGCCACAAAAGCTGCGGTTATCTACTGATGCTTGTCTTTGAATTAATTTTAAAAGGTATCTTAGCAATCTCTTATTCTTTATCATTTTGTATGAAGGCAAGACTTCACAGAGAGCTGTTGGAAGTGCAGTCTTTATCCTCAGAAGTACAAATGTGAATCCAAATTAACTCATACGTTGGTGCAAATGGGAAAAAAAGTACTAAAGCTGCTGTGGACTTAAGACACCGACAGTATTATAGGCATGTATGTAACCTCTGGTGTCAAGGTGAAGCCAATAAAGAGGTGCAGCAAACCTGCTGTTTTGTAATAGCCAGCAGTTCACAAGCTTAATAAATGAGTTAGTATGGAACCAGATGGGACAGTGACCCCACCACTCGGATGATTTGTTACTGAAGTATAAATTTCTCCCATTAATTAATGAACTAATCATTCATTTCAAGTCTTGGTAGAATTAGCATACTGTTCATTTTGTAAAAAAAAAAAAAATCCTGAAATCTAGGCAATGTATGTTTCAGACAGAGCTAACTGCAGTGTCTACCAAAGCTGCCTGACACCTTAGGGGGCCAACCCACCAATGGCTTTCCCGTACATTGTTCTTTACTTTACATTCTTTACAGCCCATTTAGTTCATTTCAATGTAGGGGCAGCTGTTCAGTTTTTCAGCTTCAGTCTCTGTAAACTATGTTCCTGAATATAAATAAGTAATAAGCTTGATTACAGCCAAATTAAATAAATCCTGACCCTTCCAAAAAAAAAAAAAAAAAGAAAGAAAAAATTATACTTTTTTGGAATTGAGATGTTTACTGACCCTTTCAACAAAATCTAAATGTTGCAAAATCATTTTGTTTTTTATATATTTTTGTATCCTATTTGACCTGTTGGGCAGTTTGGGAAACTGTTTCAAAAAAGTAAATATACATTCTTTTAATGCAGAATAAGCTTATTCCAAAAAGTAAGTAACAATTTTGATGTTATTCTTATGGCAACTCCTTGGAAATTAGTGGTAATTTTCCTTTAAAAAAAAAAAAAAAAAAAAAAAAAAAGGGGGTGCATTTTTGACTTCATTAGAGCAGTCAACTTGAAAAGGGCCGAAATACAACTTCAGCTGCATGTTGTAGAGTGATAATCCTGAAGGAGGTGGAGGATTTTTTTTTTTTTTCACAGGTTTTAAAGGAAATTTTATCACGTTGATGAGTTGGAGATATTTGAAACTGATGTATCAAACGAGACACATTCGTCAACATAGAGTTAAGTTTCCACTTTTAAAAGAAACGATGCGATCTCCTAGTTGATCTTATCAATAGTCAACAAATGTCAATTTTAAGCCCCTGTGAGGACTTTATAAGGGATCTTTGAACAGTCTTACTTTTATATACTTGTCTGGTCATGGTCCTCTGGTATTCTTCATGGAGCCTTTACAGATGAATGACAGCTGTTCTTTTATGCAGGCATTTGTTTATGAACATGAGCTGAGGCTGAGATGCTTGATGGATTACTCCAGGGTTTTGAGTAAAGTGGGAGCCAGGGGGAGCTGAGCTAACATGAGGAGGAGTCTGAGCTTGGTAAGGATATTGAATGTGTGTGATTTTTGCCCCCTCTGGTGAAACATGATGTGATTATGGAAGGTAGGAAACCTTAATTATTGGTGGGAGAACAGCTGCTTCAGAACTATGGACAGTGTTATTTGACACATTTGGAGTGCATGTGCTAAACACGTCACGATCACTGGTGTCAGATGATTTACAAAGCATGAACACAAATGCAAACTCCACAACACAATGGAAGTTGAAAGAGGTTATCCCATCAGACACAGAAAAGTTGTTTAAGTGAATGTTTTTCTTTTTTAATTTAGCTATGAAAAAGCTTCATGGGGTGCCACCTTGTGATATCCTTCATTGTACTTATATTTCTTTATTTGCCGGTAACGTAGCCTGATGAATCAGTCATGTCAAAGCATTAGCATTACAGCTATGTTTATTCTAACTGAAGTTAAAAAACGAAAACAGTCATTTACTTACTTGTACAACTTTTCTGTGTCTGTTGGGATAAGTGACCTCTTAACTTTCGTTGTGGCTGTACTTCAATTGTGTTGTGGTTTGTGGCATTTGTGTTGTGGCTTTTCCAAATCGTCTGACACGTACCGGCCACCAGCGGGTAATAATGGTGTTGTTGATGCCTTTAGTCAGTTTGAGAGGCAGAGGAAAAAGAGAAAGAAAGGTAGTGTTGGACCATATAACGAGCATTTTACTTCCTGATTGGAATCCAAATCACATTATTTTCTGGTATGGAGTTCCTCACCTTGGGACCCCTTTTTTTCCACAAGCAGGGAATAAAGATTATAGCACCAAAACTGCACCTTAGTTGGAAGCACAGTGTCTAAATATTTATATACTTTATATACTTTATATTTACACCCTTCAGTTCAGCATAAAACCTTAATTGTGTATGCTGGCATCCTTCAGCATGCTTTTACAAGAAAGAGTCCTGCAGGCGCCACTGATCTCTGAAGTCATCCAACACGATTAAAAAGTGACTGCTATTATTGCAGGATTCCCTCTCTCATTATTGCTGACAGAAACAGCACTTGAATGCATGATATTCTCCTATCTTCATTGTCTGCATTCTGAAGTAGGAGCAAAGAAAAGTGTACTTGAAAGCAGCACCACCACAAGGCAATTTGCAGTGTGAAAAATAGCTCCACTCAGCCAGCATTATTTGACAATGATGAAATGTGAGCTCTACATTTTCCTTCAGGTGTTTGAGACAGTGCAGAAAACTGTAAAAGGGTGATGGAGGCTTAACTCCTTCCCCAGCATTAGGGACTCAGCCCGGCAACTTGGTGTGTGTCTTTGGTAGTGCACATGAGTGAGTCTTTGTGAGAGAGTGTGCATTTCTGCTGTGTGTGTGTGTGTGAGTAGAGAAGCCCTTTATCAGATGCTGGCAGAGTGGAGCACAGGGGGGATCGATAGAGCTTTGGCCTGAAACAGGGAGACAGTACCTGGATCTGAGCCGGCCTCCACCGTTCCTCTCATTGATCTTCATTACCTCCACAGACTGGAGCTCCAGCAAGAAGGAGCTGAACGCAGCTGCCCCAACACGCAGGAACATACACACTCCCACAAAGGCATACACACACGTACAGACTGTATCCCAACGGCCACTGTAATCTGTCTGACTTTAGAGGGACCTGAAGTGAACTGAGGCGCAACAACTCAGCCTTGCATACCAATGATGCACATATTAAATACAGGCAACATAAGAAAAACACCAGCTCTCTTCAAAAAGAAAAAAAAACAGTTTGTGTGGAAATTAAAGTTTCACCAACAGCTTGTTATATTTAAAGGTAGAGTCCGCAGGATTTTCCTACAAAATAAA
Organism: Halichoeres trimaculatus; assembly: GCF_033239565.1. Taxonomy (NCBI): domain Eukaryota; kingdom Metazoa; phylum Chordata; class Actinopteri; order Labriformes; family Labridae; genus Halichoeres; species Halichoeres trimaculatus. The sequence continues at coordinate 24,585,205 of NW_027437192.1, forward strand.
ATGTCAACTTTTACAGGAATTATGCTGCTCAATCATCACTTCTGGGCCTTTTTATATGTGTGTCAGTGTCTCCATTGGCCTCAACTTCTCCTCAGCCTGTATCTTGATGTTTTGGTTGTACATTTTTGGGTGGAGAGTAAGCATGTTTACATCAGCCTATCATAGAGCACCCTGTGCGCATGTGACTTTGCATGTTGATGAGCAAGTGGAAGGAGCTAGCCCGAGCAGCTAGGATAGCGGATGTACCACAGAGAAAGAAAAATAGAACCAAAGTGAAACAAAAAGCCAAACAGGTAAAGCTTTTTCATAAAGAGGGTGAGACTTGGCACTTGGAGAGCAGCTTGTGACAATGAGCAGTTTGAGTTATCTTTCTGCTAACTAAGTATGTCCCAAATAATCGTAATTAGCTTGTGCTAACATGCCAAGTCAGGTGCACAGCACTCGAGTCTCCCCCATGTAGAAAGTGGAAGCTGAAGGTGGCTGTTGGGCTAATGATTGTGATCACCTAGTCACGGTTAGAGGCTTTTGGTGTGGGCTGCCGCTGGCACTGAGCCAAGGAGAAAGAGAAGCCCAGTTTGGATGGTGTGTTTACTAACAAGTAACAAAAAAATTCTGCAGACCCTACCTTTAAGTAATGCTGATCTCATGAATTGAAGAGTCCATGAACTATGAGCTTTTGACTTTTGAGTAGGTAAAAAAAAATTGAGTAACAAAAGTAAAACTCAGAAGTCAGACTACACACTCTTTTTGTCTTTATCAACAGTCTCTGTGTTAGATTAAGCAACCATGGTGGCATAAATTTGTGCCATGACTTGACCAACAGAAGACATGGTGGTACCTGACCATTCCTCACAACCAGCATGATGATGTTTACAGGAAGAGTGCATGAGCCAGATGACACCTGGAAATGCTCACGGCAGTTTCTCAGCAAGAGGAGAAGTACTGATACATGTAGATGTGCCTTCAGCTCCACTCACTAGAAGGAGAAATCGCAGGTGTGAGAGGTGTGCCAAGTACACAGCAGGGAAGTAGTAGACCTGCAGGGGTAAAAGACGACAAATTAAGTTGTTTCAATCACACAGGTGTGACAGGGGTGCAATGGTGACAACCACAGTGGTACACCAAAAATCAGATGCAGAATTTATGTATTTATTTATTTGTCTTTTCAAAACATTGCATTTTGCTGATAACTAGTCATGTTACGAGATGTGCCGAGGCTTCGAAGCATGTACCGAGTAATGGAGGGGGCGTTTCCGTATTAAGGCTTCCTTCATTACGGGGAAAGAGCCGGAAATTATGACGTCTGAAGCCTCGCTGCCCGACTACACTACATGACTGCTTCGAAAAGTGATTCAGAGCTTACTGCAAGGTTTGACAGCAACACAACCCCTTTAATCTCCAGTCAAAATGCAGGCTTTTGATAGAGAGTTGCAGTCACTGATAGTCTGGATACTAGAGTTTGGATAGTGTTTATAGTTTGAAAATAGTTTGAAACAGTTGAGAAACTGTTATTTCTGAATGAAAATGAGTAAAATCTCCCCTGTACTGTATATTGCCCATATAAGCGTACTCAGTGCCGCCTAGTTTCACAAGCACTTTCACTGTGCTCTGCCTGTTTATGCTCATGGAATTATACCAAAGCAACAGAAAAACACTATTATACAACCTGCCATATCATTAACACTACCATTTTGGGGAAATTCAAACACACAGAATATTCAAAAATGTTGTATTGAGTAAATATGTGATCATTTATGTAGAGAAATTGTTTTTAAATCATTTAAAAGAATATCATTAAACTTTTTTTTATTCTCATTTTGTAATTAACAGTCGTTCCCAAGAGCCAAAACAGACACCAAAGTTAAATGAACCACATTATGTGGTTAAGATATAACTGCCTGTGATTATGCAACTGACCAGCAGGTGGTTTCGTGTGCAAACGAAGCCTCAAGAGATGAACCCTTTTTTGAACCACTTGGTTCAAATAGTTTGATGCCTCATGAGGCTTCATCTCACCATCACTACTTCTAACCATCCCACAATTAGGTGCTGATGTGACCATCACCCCACATCTCTGTTAGCAACATTGGCAAAATTCCTAATGCAAGGCTTGTTGGTTTACAGTATTAAACAGAGCTACCTTTGTAATTTACTCAAGGAACCTCCACTTGATGGTGAGCTGGGCGCAAGGTCTAAACCTGAGAAAATTGTGTTCCCATCCCATCAGCAAACAGGGCTTCAGCTGGCTGCTAGCATGCTGCAGAACCTGGTTCAGAGGACACCAGAACAGCAACCTTATTCATTCTTCTTTCAAACCAGCTGTAAATGAGCCTACATCACGTTCCCCTCACACCCAAATAATCCCACAAACAGTCAGATTTTACAACACAAGAAAAACTGCCAAGAGTTGAAAAGTGGGATGGCATGGTGCTGTCCAGGGGTGCTGATCCTGTGGGTGGAGCAGAAAATCTCCTCCTCTCCCTCAGTGTACAGCAGTGTGAAGATCTGCCGGATAGTATTTTCTATTATGTTTGGGTATGAACTTCATCCAGTGTACCGGAGTGAAGATTTATGAATATTTTAACAGATTTGTAGCAGTGCATAAATCTGACCACATTTAAAGGACACAGTCCTGATCTCAGCTGCTGCAGCTTTGACTCCTGGTTATGGCCACGTCCTGCATGTTACCCACCACTCTCTACTTTTCATTTCTTCAGAGGCCCTATGTAATAAACATGCAAGAAAAAAAAAGAACTGAAAAGAACAACAATTAAGAATGCTAAATAGGTAAGCTGTCATGTTTACTCAGAAAATACTGGGAAAATTATTCAGTGGAACTAATTAAAATAGTCAATTACTGAAGCAAACAGGCTTTACTAGTTGTTTTAGTGGGAGAAGCAAAGTGATTATAGTTTTGGACACAGTTAATTAGGCTGTTTAGTGTTGGCAAAAAGCTCCATATTTTGTTTTAGGGACCACATGGCTTCAAGTTTGCAGGAAATCTCTCGGGAGTCTCAGGACTCTCTTAAAAATGAGATATTTTTGGAGCATAATTTGTTCATATCCAAGTAATGTGTGTATCTGTATCCATTTACAGAGCATCCCAAGTGAGCACGCTTTGTACTTTATTATTTACGCAAAGAGCTACAACACAATTGGATGAAAACAAATTTCAGGCCTTATTTCAAGCTCCAACTTTCAATTAAACTGCTGAAGGTTTTGCCTGTTTGAAAGGAGTAGTGTAATTACTTTATTCAATTCAATTATTGAACTGAATGCCCTTCACAATGGCAGAAAGAAAAAGCAAGGAGAAGCTGTTTTAAGTCGAGGAAATTGCTTGAAATACCCGTGTAATCCTTTAAAGATTTTTAAACACTAACAATCCGAGACAATTTACTGTCAACAAAAGCTAACAAGTCCAAACAGCTGCTGAAGACACCGTGGATTAAGGACTTTGTTTATGCTTTGCTTGTTTTTCTCGCTTCACCTTGTCTCCAAGAAGCCAGGCGTTTGATGCACGCATGGGGGAGCCGGTTAAAAAAGAAAAGAGGAAAAGTGAGGGGAGAGAGCAAGTGAATGAAAGGTGGTTTATTGAATAACCAAAGCTCTCAGGTGCCATTCTCCCCCTGTGACTTCACTTAATTCAATCCTCCACCCTGTCCCATCAAGCTTTGTCTGGAAAGAGATGGCATCAAAGCAGAGCCGGAAAAGACTAAATGATTGTAACTCAATTGTTGCTAGGCCATCATTGATTGTTTGCCCGGAAAGAAGTTGGAAGAGAGACAAGAGACACTTATTTCCTCCACCTCTCCCACCCTCTGTAATCACTTTTGGGATAGAAGTGTGTGTTTGTGTTTGTGAGTGTGTGTGTGCAGTGTATTTGCGCATTTGCACCTTTGAGGATGAAGAGGCTTCCATCTGTTCCTGTGAGGTATATGCACACAAAGCACTTATGAAGTGCTCTCATTACAGAGAAGGAGATACAAATCATGTCTACAAAGCAGCGCTCTCTGTTCACACTTCTAAACATATAGCTTAATGAGGTGTCAATGGCAGGTTTCACACACTTAAGACTGACTCTCTGCTGACAGCATGATATCAAACTGTAGTGCAGATTAAGGTGGAATCATCTTCATTTCCAATATATTCTTGTCACTTTCTCACTGGGAGTGAGTTCCTGTTTTCGAGCCTCAGCTGTGCTTTGTCATCAAAATTATTTTGACCTGATTAAGAAAGTGAAAAAGCATTTCATTACTGTCTCCAAAAACATTCGGTTCCAATAAACAAAAACACAATCAGTGAGTGGGGACTTGGTGTTTGCACAAAAAGAAAGCTAGTAATTAAAGGTCGGGTCTGCAGGATTTTCCTAAAACAACTTTTTCAACTGTTGCAAGAATTTTCCTGCTTAATCTTTTCCTACAGACCGCTATACATGTGTGTCAGTGCCTGCGCCTGCCTCAACCCCCTCCTCTGCCTGTATAAGCACTACCCTTGGGTGAGTGAAGTTTGGCTCAACTTTTACTTACTTTTGAGAACTTGGGGAGCAGCACGGGACAAAGAGTGACATGAGCTGGCTTTCTGCTAACCTGGTATATGTTAAATACTATTGACTGTATATAGAGTGGACAACGTGGCTCCGCGGTTTACCATTGTACAGTTTTGAAGCCAAAATACCCCCGTCACAGGCGCAGCCATTGGCAGGCGTTGTGCAGCTAAAGTCTGCGCAGTAGAGACTGTGAGGGATTCTGAGAGAATCTGAGCCGGCTGACAAAAATAATCTTTATTTTTTCTTTCAAAGGTCTAATCTCTTCCTGGCTCTACCTCACGGCATGTTTTGCAACGGCAGCTGTCAATCATCGTCAAATGTGAAAACGTCTTTTTTAACCTTTTATAAGTAATAAAAACAAAACTTTTCAGAGAAAAGGAGACCTAAATACATGGCAGCCCAATAATATCTTCAAATCACCACAACGATCAGATGTGAGAAACATTTCTATGAGGTATATGAGATTAATAATGTTATGTTTATTTACAAGCAGGGCTTGACATTAACACCGGCCAACCAGCCAAATGCAGGTGGATTTCGGCAGTGGCTGGTAACACCGCCGCTCCCACTGGCCACTTTGGCGGGTTGAATTTTATCTCAAACATGGAGCAGAGAGACAAGCAAAAAGATGACTGATGGTGAAAACTGAGGAAATTTAGTTTACCTCTCCTTAATTGTCATTCTCATAAAAAAGAAATGATTTTCTGATTACAATCGTTAATAAATATTTAAGCAGACAGTGTCTCTTGCTGAGTTTTTATCCGTTAAATTAATCCCCTTTACCACTTTATTGTAAGCAATAAGAAACTACTATTTTAATTACTGTGTCTTAATAGACTGCATATTTTCATATGAAAGGAGCACAATGTTACACACAACTTTATCAGAGCTGAATACCTGATTAAGGACCTGTGGATTTTAACATTGATGTAGTTTTGTTTTGAGTGTGCATAGGGGTCATTTACATTTAAAGAGGTTGTAAATCTTTTAAAAGTAAATTTTAGCATGTCATCATCGGCTTTAATCATATTGAACATAATTATCCAACAACAAATTGTGGCCAGTGAAAATACTGAGTGGCCAGTAACTCAGGGATACCACTAGCCACAGTGGCTGCTGAGCAAAAAAGTTAATGTCAAGCCCTGGTTACAAGAAACAAAAAAATTTGCAGACCTGACCAATGGGTGAAAATAATAATTTACAGATCATCATCAGTGAGCCTGTCCTTTTAAATCAAACATACAACAGTTTTATCACATCTATATAGCTCCTTTTCATTATCATCAGTTATTAATCTAGGGATTTATTTGACCCAGGATACGCTGGGGAGACTACGTCTCTCAGCTGGTCTGGGAACATCTCGGGATCCCCCGGGAAGAGCTGGATGAAGTAGCTTGGGGGAGGAAAGTCTGGACTTCCCTGCTTTGGCTGCTGCCCCCATTACCCGATTCCGGTTAAGCGGTAGAAGATGGGTGGATGGATTTATTTGTTGTAAAATTATTTCTTATATGTAAATAGTCTTATTCTTTTCTGAGATTTTAATTTCTTTGTGTTCATTCAGAATATCCATTGTTTACATGTTGACAATCATTCCAGTGTGAGCTTTTAGCTCATCCCCCTTTCAGATTGAGGACAATGATAATTAGTGAATTAGGAAGGATGACGCTGTCCACCCTTAACCATAATACTAATATCAGGAGATGCCTTACTAAACGACAAACTTCTGCTAATCTTGCTGCCAGAGAGCCACACCTCAGTGAGACAAGCAAATCTCATCTCAGCTCATAAGACCAAAAAAACAGCGAAGGCCTCAGAAGCATGATCGGAAAAATCCTTTAAGGCAAGAGACAGAGTTCATGAAGAGGAGCATCAACCTTAAGACCCAGTGTCCACATATGTGGACATAACATTTCTGCATCTCGGACCCATGATACTTTATCATTTTTAACTTTGACCTATGAGCCACATTAAGGGACACTGCCCACATCATCTTTTGGTGATATCACAACATTACACTCATTTTAGTGGAAAAAAAACAACATATTTAAGTACAATAAGACTAACAACAAAAACTAATAGAGAACTCATAACACAAATAATCAAACTTCCTGTAGAATGACCAAGTTTAGTTATCATACTTATTAGGTCTTACTTATCCCAAAAAGCAAAGTTCATTAAAAAATGCACACCAGACATAAGCTCGGGTCTTAAGAGATCAAAGCAGGGGGAAAAAAAGGTTATGCTTAAGTTACTGTCATTAAGAAGTTATTCAGCTAGTAATGCAGTTACTTTTTAAGAGCAAATAAATCACTAACAGGTATGACTGCCCAATGATGGAGAAAATTAATTAGTTGAACTGAACTATTTCAACAAGTTTCTTGAAGGAACAGAGCACCTCATGTTGACTCCTACTTAAAAGAAATCCTGTGCTTAATGATGCAAAACACAAATGATTGGGATGAGAGGTTAGAGATTGATCAAAAATCAAATGAAGAGGAAAAAACTATTAACAGAAAAAGAGAAAATGATGGAAAGTGGAAAATGTCTGTCTTCGAGAAGGCAAAGGAAGAAATGTAAAGGGAGTGTTGGAACAGACAGACTATGGGTGGTGTGGGTCAGGGAGCTGCTGCAGATAGTAAACAGCTTTATTACAGAGGTTGTGAGGACACAGCTGATGACGGAGGTCAGGGTCAGGGTCTGTTGTGCAACCTAGTATCACATCACACCAGAGGTTTTCTTCTCAAACATGATTTCTGTCATCATTCTGATCCATTTCCAAATGTTCATTTCGTTGTGACAGTTTTTTCCAATTATTGGCGCAATTAAAGGAGAATAAAAAGATTGTCGGTGTGTTGGCAAATTTGGCCTGATCTGTTCATCTGGTTGAGAACACAGAAGAAACAGAGCTGAAGAAAATGTTTCAAAACACTCACTCAAGAGCTTCACAACTAGGAGCTTCTGGCTACGTCTCTATAACAAAAAGCAACAAAAGGTTGAATCATATGATGAAACACTTCTTACTATGGCTCTATAGAAGACAAAGAAGGTTTTCTGCAGCAAAACTGTGTCTGTCACTTTCACAAGCCTCCTGTCTGATAGAGAGAGGCTTCAAAAAGTCTGGCACAGGTGAAGAAGAAATGGGCTGACATGAAGGTGATACAAAAATCAGACTCCCAGAACACAGAAAAAGATGTCATTGCCCCAGGAGGGGGACAGAGTACCACTTCAGAGTCATCCATAGACGACAGAAGAGCAGCAATTATTGATGCCATGTCTCAGAGAGCCATCAGACCTGATGGAGACCGTGACAGCCCGGGTCCAAGACCATCAGCTCACAGAGAATAAAACACAAGTTTTATCACCATCATAAAGGCAAAGAAAGTTCAGTGTCATCCAGAAGTGTAAAATGATGAAACTGAGTATCTTAAACATGTCATTCTATTTTAGGCAGCGCTCAACTCACCACGTAGGTTCAGCCGACTGCTGTGTGCTGCTGGTCCTCAGTGATTAATCACAAAAAAACAAGACACAAAAATCCACATCTTGGCTGTAATTAAGGCAGGACTGCATGAGGTTGATTGATGAAATTATAAGAAATTTATTATGATATTATTTCAATGTTGTATTGTTAACAAGGCTCGCTTGTGAGGCTTATCCCATGCTGCTAAAAAGATATACATCTTACATTAGTTAATGTTCACATGGTTTGAAAACAAAGGTATTCATACATGTAATTATCTGTTCAATTAGACACCTTGTTTTCTATTATTTTTTTTTATTTTTTATTTTTTTAACCAAGCTCTTAGAAATAAAATCAGTAAATGAAGACACAGGTGCTCATGTTGGTCTCTATCTTAAAATTCGTGTCATCTCTTTTGTGACTATCTAAGAGTCTGGACGTGTTACATCAACTCTAACATTCTGGTCGACCTGATTTTACCTTGATGTAGGTGTAAGATTTGTTATTCCCAGATTACCTCACAGCTGATGCTTGAATCTGTGAACATAATCACTGAATGGAGGAAAATTGAGCATCGGAGGCTGCCATTAGTGGCAATTTATACTTGTTACTGGAGCCTAAAATATCCCAAATTGGGTAATGGGCTGAGACTCAGTAGGGATAAAATGCTATTGCTCAAACATGGCAATGGTAGCTGTATTTTGGAAAATTCTGTGGGTGCAGGAAACCCAAAACTGAAGTATTGCATCTTCAAGTGGCAGTTTTTTTCCCATCACATATAGGCCTGGAAATTTGTCAGAGACTGTGAAAAACATAAAACTTTCCTGTTGTGATATTAACTTCATTAAACAGGGACTTAAAAAGTGTAATGTACCTGACACCAGCTACAGACTACATGTAGGAGCAGAGGCTGGAGCGAAGAGGTAGTGGAGATTTCCAATTTCGAGGCAAGAGGGTATCATGATGAAAAAAAAATATCAATACTGTAGTTGAAATAGAAGTTTCTGATTAAAATTTTATAGCTTACTATAAAAATTCATAATTTAGTGATGGACTTTTTTTCTTCAGAGGCAAAAATACACTGAAACCTTTCATTTCACAAGGAATCCATGTTTGATAAGCTCAACTAGAGTATGAATGCAACACTTTTTTTCCCTCCTATTTTTAATGAGCTGAAATCAAAGATCTACAACTCTTTCTATGTACACAAAGAGTTTATTTCTCTCAAATGTTGCTCACAAATATGTTTTAATTTGTGTGAGTGAGCACTTCTCCTCTGCCAAAATAATTCCTCCACCTCACAGGTGTGGTGTATCAGGGGGTATTGATTGTTGAATGTGTCCCGTGGAGTGTTGGTTTACTTTTTCCAATGGCAACAAGAAACTAACAACAAACTCAAGGTTTTGAGAATGGCTGCCACTTCTTTCAAACAGTCTGCAGTCAAACAGTGTAACAGTGACAAGATGACAGTCCTGTTATTAGCCTCATAATTGCCCCGTTTTGTTCATCTGTTCTGTACAAAAGCAGACATTCTTAGTTTTGTTCAAATTTTAATCCAACTTTGCAAACAAATGAACAAAAGATCCTGATCCAGATGCAGCTTTGTTCCCAAGTGTCACCCATAAATATGGGCAGCAGTCCATGAAGAGTGCAGTCTTCGTAGCCTGCGTCGACCACAAAGGCCAAACTGAATTGAGACGGTCTGGTCTAAGGAGCATTTCCTGTTTGTCACCCTCAACGTCATGCAGCGCCGCCCTCACCTGTCAGACTTACATTACAAACATCATAAATTCAGTATGGCAAGCTTTTCAAACACAAGTAGAAGACCAAACTTACAATTAACACAGGATGGGTTCATTGCACTATTACTATATATGCAATTCTACTTTTCAATTTTTTTAAATAAATATTTATGTTGATAGAGTACAGAACCGCAATGAACATTCATGTCATAAAAAAAGTTAGCAATACTGTATATTTTCAATATTCCAACGAGTGCAAGGGGTTGTTAGAGCAAATAAAAAAATTGTGTAAAGTGCAAGCTGTTGTAATTTTAACTAGTTTTCTTTTTCAGAGAACTGAATTGTTTGAATGTATTGTTTGAATTCCCTAAAAAAACAATCAAAGAAGTTTCCAGTGAGCGGCAGTTCTGTGGGCCAAAATGCCTTGTTGATGCCAGAGGTCAGAGGAGAATGGACAGACTGGTTGGAGCTGATAGAAAGACAACAGTAACTCAAATAACCACTGGTTACAACCGAGGTCTGCAGGAGAGCATCTCTGAACACACAACACGTCCAACCTTGAGGCAGATGGGCTACAGCAGCAGAAGACCACACTTTGGGCCCCTTAGTACCAACTGAGCCTGGTTTAAAGTCCACAGCCTACCTGAGTATTGTTGCTGAATCTGTTGGTATGGTCTAGTCAATCACCTGACTTAAATCCAATTGAACATTCGTGGAAAGAACTAAAGAAAAGGGTTCACCAGAGGGCACCAAAGAATATTCAAGATTTAAAGACAATCTGTGCAGAGGAATGGGCTGAAATCACACCTGAGCAGTGTGGGCTATTAGTTCAAACATACAAGAAGCTTCTGGAAACTGTCATTGCAAACAAAGGCTTCTCCACTAAGTATTAGATGAGTCTCAGTTTGTGTGTTCAATACTTTTTTCCTGTGTTATCGTACTTAACTCCACATAATCATTATTTATGGACCTGAACGTTGTGATTTCTTGTTGATTTGAGTTGATACCAATGTCTGGTAGATACCAATGTCTGGTAGATACCAATGTCTGGTAGAAATTTTGTTTAAATTGCATCTTTGGAAATAAATGTGATGAGTAAAAAGTTAACGCATTCAATACTTATCTTCCCCACTGTAAATGTGTTGTTCTCATATTAATAAGCCTGAGCTAAAGGCTAATTAGCCTTTCGCTTGGGCTGTATGTCTCTCCCGTTAAGCTTTCTTCTTCTTTTCTGGCCTTTTTTTGTATGACAGTTCGGCTCCAGTGTCCACCATCACCACAAAATGAATCCCAGAAATCGTTCCCAGCAGAGAAAAACACAGATCTCTGTGTTTTATCTCTTCTCACCGCTAAACTTTGTCAGCTTGCGTGGTTGTCATAGAGAATTAGACATGTAGATCAATCCCATCCTGCTCGACCTGATCTTGAATTAAGAAGTAGCATTTTGAAATAACCTGTAACCACTAATACTAGTGCTGATAATCTCATTTTAAAGTGTGGATTACAATCAGGCATATATCTAGAAAGGAGACTTTGGCAAGATCACTTTCAAACTCCTCACAGGACCTTCTAGGAAACTGTCACATGGCTTATTGGGAAGTTAGAATTTTCTAAATGTTCTAATGCCCAGTAACTCAGTATACATTAAAAAACTATTGCAATACCTTACATATGCTGTAAAATTATGAAAATGAATAATTGATTGTATAATTATTATCGTTCTCTGTGTATTACACCTGAACATGATAATAATAGTCAGTGAGTGCAGACTGTGCCAGCTCCAAGGAAAAACAACTAAAGAGGGAAATCATATTCAATATAAAAACATGATAAAATGAACCAGAAAGTAGGAAACTGAATCTACTTCTTTCAAACTTTGGTGGGGAAGGAAACCCACAGCTCCATCTAAATATGTCAATTATTTTTACACCTCACTCCACAACATGGAAACACTCTTTACATGGAAATCAAAATTAACCGCTTAATATATTTTTTTTGTTTTTATTGTTTTTTGTTTGTTTGTTTTGTTGATTGTTTTGATTTTTAAGCATGTTCAGGAACCCTGACATGCCCAGTAAAAGAGCTTTGAGAGAGGGGGAGGGTTTTGGGAGGGTTTTGGGAGGAGAGGAGAGGAGAGGAGAGGAGAGGAGAGGTCACTCGCTGGAAGCCCCAGGGTTTCCTCCAGATTGTTGTGAGGTCTGGAAGAGCAGCATTTGCCTCTCTGTGAGCCTCTGGTGAGCAGATTTGAAGATCTCCATCTCTCGTCTGATGGCAGCGTTGTTCCTCCTCTCCTCCAGGATGGCAGCTTTGAACTCGTCCTCCCTGGTGCTGATCTTGGCTTGAAGCTCCTCGTGGTCTTTTTGGAGCTTGTTCTTCACCTGGAGCTGAGTTTTGAGCTTCTCCATCTCCTGTAGGAGCATCTGCTCTCTGTGGGCTGTGAACTGCCTCAGGGTGGTCATCTCCTGCACCATCTTCTGGCAGGTGGCTTGGTGTTCAGCCTTTAAGGATGTGATGGATGACTGGTCCTTGGAGGCGGTGTTAGCTTCCTTCTGCTGCTGAAGCTCATGCTGCAGCGACTGAAGCACCTGCTGAGCGTGCTGCATATGAGCCTGGTACATCTGGCTCTGCTCTGCCATCTTCTGATGTAAGGCGTTCTGCTCTTTTGTCATCGCCTCCATAGCAGCCCTGTCCTGAGACACCTTGTCAGCATGAGCCTGGGTTTGTTTCTGAAGCTCCTGCTGAAGGGTGTTGGCTGTCTGCCTGGCAGTGAGCAGATCAGCTTGGTGCCTCTTGTTTTCCTCCGTGGTCTTCTGGAGGAGAGCTTGGTGTTCAGCTCTGAGGGATGTGTAGGCTCCCTGATCCTGAAGAGCTTTGTTGTTGTTGCTCTTCTGCTCCTGGAGATCACGCTGCAGTGACTGCAGCACCTGTTCAGCGTGCCTGAGATGAGCCTCGTAGGTTTGCCTCTCCTCTACCATCTTTTGACGCAGGGCGTTGTTTTCCCTGGTCATGGCTTCCATGGTAGCCTTGTCCCCTGTGGTCTTCTGCAGCAGGGCGCTGTGATCGGCTCGCAGAGATGTAAAGGCAGCCTGATCTTGAGTGGCTTTGTCGGCAGCCTTCTTCTGCTGCTGCAGCTCTTGGTGCAGAGCCTCAATCCTCTGCCCTGCACTTTTGAGGTTGTTTAAGCCAGTCTGCCTCTCTTCTGCCATCTTCTGAAGCAGGGCGTGGTGTTCTCTGGTCATAGCCGCCATAGTGGCCTGATCTTGGGCCACCTTGTTGGCATAGGCCTGGACTTGGTTTCTAAGCTCGTCCACCGTCTTCCTGGCCTCAGTTGTTTGGCTTTGGTGCAGGGCTTGCAGCTGGCTGTGAGCACCTTTGAGTTTCTCCAGCTCCTGGCGCAGGAGTCTGTTCCTCCCCCTCTCTAGGTCGCGCTCAGCGTTGTCCACCTCCATTCTGTCCGTCCTGCCACCAGTTTCCTTCCTGGTCTTCAGCAGCTGCAGAGGAGGAACTGGTACTGAGGCATTTTTAAGCAGTGCTTCCAGCTCTTTGCACCTGTTCTCATAGACCTCTCTCAGGTTTTTCTCTTTGACCAGATTTCTCTTGGCCATGTCCAGTTTGTGACTGAGTGCAGCCTTCTCCTTCTTTTCAAACTGGCAGGTGCTCCTCTCTTTGTTCAACATGATGTTGAGCCTGCCTGCGTCTTGTCGGAGTTTATTGACCTCCAACGTGCTGGTGTCCACAGCTCGTCCCTGGACCTTGTGTTTAAAAGTCTTCAGGTTGAGCTTGCTTCTCACCTTGTTGCCATTACTGGCATTTTTATGGGCAGTTCTCTTTCTGCAGACCTTTCTGTCGGCCTGAGTGTTTCCTGCCTCCATTTTAGGATACATTTTGCTCGGTTTGTTGGCTCTTTTTCAGACACGTGTGTCTCCAGTGAATGCTTGGTTTGTAATGATCTCTTGGAAAGCTGCTCTCTCATAGACCCTGGTTCATGTAAAGGTTCCACTGTGACTTCATAGTGAACAGGTTCTAGAGTTCTGTTTGTTCTCAGGTTTAAACTCAAATTCAAATGTAAACACACAGAGGCCAAACTTCTCCTTTCTAAAATGTCACCAGACACATGTTGTTTGCACAAATATTTCACATGTTAGTTATTTATTTTAATCTACTGTTTTTCAGCAAGCTTTCACACTGAGCTGAGCGAAATTGCGGCTTTTATTTTTTTGGACTGATGTTGATTTTTCCAAAGTTTCCCTTGCAAAGAGTACACATCCAACCAATCAAATCATTTGTTGACACGTCACGTACCAAAACATTTAACATTGATTGTGTTCATGTCCCAGCACCTGGTTCTCTACCACAAAAGACAGAGAAACTACAAAGAAAACAACTAAAAAGACATCGTTTGGAGGAGAATAGCTGAGGAGATCGAATATGACGCCTCAACATTTTTCACAATTTCATGCTGTTGGTGTGCAAAGGCCTTAATTTGGTAAAAAATAAATAAATAAATAAATAAAATGACACTGAATACACTACTATGGTGATGGATTTTATATAATCAATCAATCAATCAAACTTTATTTGTATAGAACTTTTTGTACAGGACTTTGTAATACAATGTGCTTTACATGGGAAAAAAATAAAATGAAACAACAGGAAGTGAAATTAAAAGCAGAAAATTGCAAAATTTAAAAAAATAAAAACATGAGACCCCGCAATCCCCCCTCTGCTGAATTAAGCCGCGTTTCCACCAAGCAGTCCGGGTCGGTTCGTCTCGGTACGGTGCGCTTTTAGCGGCGTTTCCACATATTCATCCCGGGACGGATCCCTAAAAACCGAGACGAGCCGTCCCACTTTTTTGGGACCCTTTCGTATGGGTGCCAGACTGAACCGATCCGCTCTCGGGAGGTGGAGCAACACACTGCAGACGGTTGATTGGTCAAAAGAATCGTCACTCACCCCGACAGCGGCTGCATTTCTCCTGGCGGCTCACAGACTTCTCTGAAACAAAGCTTGATTGCACTTTGTAACAGAGAGTTACATGAAAATCACAGAGAGGACGAAATGCTGCATGTCTTCCATTCAAGCTCTTTGTTTACTGTGTCCCGTTTTCTTCTTTTTTGGATTTAATCGCGGGGTAAGCTGCTACGGCGTCGCGCTATTGTTTACCAGCTGCGGCTTCCGGCATGCGGCTTACACGCCGCCCACCACGAGAGGGCACAGTTCGCTGTGGAAACGCACACGGGATCAGACTTAACTGTCCCAAACCGTCCCAAACCGTACTGAACCGACCCGTACCGCTTGGTGGAAACGCAGCTTAAGAGGACTGAGGAAACGCCATCTTGAATTAAAATGAGGAAACACAGGAGCTAAAACTAAAATAATAACAAATTTTAAAAATTACTCAAAAATACTAGAGGGTAAGAAAAGTAAATGTTTGAATACATAAATAAATAAATTTGACAATATAAAATAAAAGTTGGATAAATAATATGGTAAAATGAGAAAGTGTAACATGAGGTGCAAATAATATCAGCTAAAATAGGAAAATAAAAGGAAAAGCATTGAACAAAAAATAAATTTCCAATTAAAAAATCTGAACTGAAATGTAGACATAAAACAAAATATAAGGTTTAAAATAAGTTTAAATATAACATAAAATAATAACAAATACAATTTTTCAGGCAATGGTCTGTAATTTTTAACAGATTTTTCCCGTTTTCTCATTAAACAACAAAATGCTAGTAGATTTGCAGATATTTTCAGTGATTTTACACAGTCCAAAAAAAAAAATCTGAGTTTCACAGTTATTAAACACAATTTAAAAATTATTTTTTCTGTTTTTCTAAAACATTTTATTAAACTGTAAAATTACAGAAAATATCTGTAAAATGACATCCTTGATGTTTTTTTAGGTACTATGCCAGCTGAACCCTGTATCCTCCTCACTCATGGTTGCAATTCACTGAGAAAAAAAAAAAAAAAAAAAAGTAAAAACAACGGTACAAGCACTTGCAGCAAAGCACTTTCCAGACAAAAAGATTAAAATTACAGTCAAACACTGTAAAAAACAATGCAGAACAATGTAAAATAACTTTAAAATAACGGACTTAACTGTAAAACATAAAAATCTGTTAAAAAAAAACAAAAAAACAATCGAAAAGCACTGGCAGCAAAGTTTCCAGACAGATACCATAAAATTACAGTCAAACGCTGTAACACAGAACTACATAAAAAAAAAAATGGTAAAAAAAATATGGTAATAAATTGTTTTTTGATCAGAGACACAATTAAAAAAAAAAAAAAATGTAAAAACAACGGTACAAGCACTTGCAGCAAAGCACTTTCCAGACAAAAAGATTAAAATTACAGTCAAACACTGTAAAAAACAATGCAGAACAATGTAAAATAACTTTATTTATTATTTATTATTTATTATTTTATAACTTAATTACACTTTTTTTCCTTTCATTTCACAGCAAAGTCATTTTTGTTGTGACAGTGTTTGTAACCATGAGTGAGAAGGTCACACTGTGGATACAAGACCCTGCTATACAGGGGGCACCCTGAAAGTGCTCCAGAAAGACTTGGAGGCAGCAGGCACAATTGTTACAGAGAAAGCAATAGGCAATGCACTCCACCACCATGGCCTCTGTGGACGCTCAGCCCATAAGACTCCATTCCTCAAGAAAAGGCATGTTGAAGCTGGTTTAAAGTTTGATGAACAGCATCTTGACAAACCTGTAGAATACAGGGAGAATGTTGTCTGGTCAGATGAGACCAAAATTGAACTTTCTGGCTGTCATACTACAGTATGTGTACTTGTTACATGGTGAGTGTATAAAATAAGTGCACTACACACTGTACATGTTTGTACTTCTCCTACAATGTATGAACAAAACAGAGCACACTGAAAGCCGCCAGGTTTAAAAATCACTCTCTTTTATTGTGTCATGCAAGTGTCTGATGGTGTTTGGGATCCAAACCAAGCCTGGAGTGCCACTTTCCTTGGCTCTACTGTTTTCCCTTATAATGTCATAATCATTGCCTTTCAGGAAATGCTGGTATACCATTGAGTAAAATCTCTTGACGAAAGCTATTTTGATTGAAAAGATTTCTTGATTCAAGTCAAGAGGTGACCAATAGAGCAGGGTGGATGTGAGTCCAAGCTTTTCTTTCTACACAGTGGTTTCATACAAGGAGACTGCAGGAGGACCATGGAGAAGAAAGCAGTACATTTTGACACAGGTCTGACCAGTAAAGCCTGATCTTGCTTGCTATCCACAGCCAACCATGTCTTTCTTGGTGAACAGCATGTAAGCAAGATGTAAGACAGCTGCGTCAGCTACATAGTAGTGTGACCTTGTTGAAGCACGACAGTGTACCCCGCTTAAAAATAAAACAAAGAGCTGTTTTGTGGAACCATTTTCCAAACAAAAACAAAGTTGTCTTCGGGAGATGGACTGGAGACTAAGGCCTGAACCACACGTAATGGATATATACCTAAACGCGCATTTTTCTGTCCGATTGGGCCTCTCAACCACACGAACACGGAGGTTTCACCCACGTAAACTGAGATTTTTTTAAACGGATAAAAAAGTGAAGAAATAAAAAAATATCTGGTTGAGTGGATCCGTGTAGCGGTGCTAAACGGAGCTTTTGTTGACATGATGACGTCAAGCGCCCAGCAACCATAGACAGCAACAAGTCACTGTTTGACTGCGCATGCTCATAGCGTTCTTCTTCTATGGCTTTCACATTTTGCTAACCTGCCATTTATCGGCCAGGCATGGCATTGCAGGCTTCAGAGGCGATCGTTTTCAGTTTGGCCTCTTCGTATGGACGGAGTTATTTCTGTGGTGTGGACGGAGATTTTTTTTTTAAACGAGGGAAAAGATATCCGATCAAAAAAACATCCATATACGTGTGGTTCAGGCCTAAACATGGCAGGGCTATTTGTTGTTCATTATTACCACTGGTGCACAGAAAGTGATTCTTTTGAGCAGTGAGGATGACTATACCCAAATCAGGAAGATGCTTGCATGTTTGCTCACCCCTGTTGTTCTAAAGGAAATTTGTATTTTAACAGGCTGAGTGGGATCAGTTTCTTTCAGTTTACATGGCACATTTACATTCTGATCACATTATTATTCCAATTATTGGTTGTCTTTGTCTTTGTCTGTGTAAACAAAGCAATTGTCAAACTTTGGGGCCTTTGTGGCAGGTGCTTGTAAATGTTCATTACTGGGAATAAGCCTGTGCCACGGCACTTATCCTTTATTGAGTTTTGTAGCTTGTTGCTTTCAAACTGCGTTGAAAGTTTTATCCTCGCTTCTTATTTGCATGAATGGCATCTTGCTGAGTCATTTGGAGCCAAATCACAGCTGAAAAGTCATTAAAAGAGAATGGAAACAAGAGAGTCTGACAAGAGATATGAAGAGAGTGGCAGTGTTCATTAGCAGCAGAGTTTTAAAAGTCACTGCAAAGTTTTTGAAAAGAAAGTAAAACGTCTTCCTCAGTTCGTTCCTTCGGCCTCCAACGTGGCCACATTTCACTCAAATTAAAGAGTTTTCATAATGGTAGCTTACATCAGCACTTTTTGCAGTATTGTGTGAAGCCAAGACTGTCAAAAATGTGTCGCTATTCAAGAGCTGCAACACATTGACTATCAGTACAGGATTTATATCCATGTGAGGAGAAAAGTCGAGCTTTTTGAATCCATGCAAGATTCATGGAGGCTTCAAATGTTCTCTTTTTGGAGGTCACATCCATCTCTCAGACTCATCAGAAAGGTCAGTCTCATGATTCAAACCTCTGACATGTTTAATAGTCCTCTGAATATTCTGCGTCATTTGCACTGCTGTCGTTTTTTTTTCTTTTTGCACTCTGACACCAACCCTACATGGCCTTAGATGTACTTTTCTGTCACATGTGGGCTGGGAGGAGAACGATGTGAAGTAGGGACCAAGTTTCTTTTGAATCTGAATCATAATAACCATAATTAATTCAGCGCAGCTTTTTGACCCTTTAGCATTCGATATGACCTTCAAGACATAGTCTCAATAACACACATCATTAGTACAACAGCCTGCTTTGTTGTCAACATCCAAATCCATTGAATATGTCTTAGCAAATGTCATGGTAATTAGAGGAAATTGCAGTGTGCATGCAATGAGTCCTGTGCAACTGATGGTGGGTAGCTCAGCTCTCTGTTTTTTGTCTAAGTTGTTACCGTTTTTTCCTCTTTCAAAGAGATTGGCTGCGGAGTAGTAGCAGAGATTTTTAACACTGATCAGGGCTCTACTGAGATACAAACTTGGCTCAAGCAAATATGCAAACAAATAAATAAAAAAAATAGCCATCCTCAGAGATCATACCCACAGAGGAGTTAAATAAATATTACTCACAAAAGCCCTCACTTATTTAAATTACATTCATCAAGAGATTTGTTTTGTGAGGAAGAAAAATCTGGCCAGTGACCACTAAATATGTTCCACACGAGCAAAAATAGCATTTTGTTTCAAGCAGGAGTGAATCCAGCCAAAATGTTGGTCACTCCTGATTGTATTGGATTTTTTTTTTTTTCAATGCAGCACAAAAAAAGAAGTGATGGAATAAAAATTGCCCTTTTATTCAGAGAAAAAAGGCAAAAATGTACATACAGTACCACACACTTATTCTCAGCTGGCAGCATATGTCATGTCTTTGACTTCCTGTTTAACTCCCACAGCTTAAGTGCTGAAAATGTCAGGCTGTTGGTTAGTAAGTCAGTCATTTTGGGCTATTATTGATTATTTCAGACTTTGTTTAATGAATGTTTTTGAGAGATTTCCTAAAAATCTCATTTTTAAACCCTCTGTGATGCCCTTTTGCTTTCTCTCAGTGTTGATGTGAGGCTTTTCAGAGGAACACTCTGCATGAAACCCTGGAGGGGGGCTGATGTGGTAAGTAATGCTGATTCGGCATTTTGGCATACATGAATGTAAATTTTAACTCCCATGCCAGTGCTTATTACAGTCACATACACTGAGTGTTCTTCTGTGGATTCACTTATCCTCCTGGTGCTTGGGTCGTTGAGTTTAGAGTCAGTAACTGAGCTTCCTCTCTCTCAAACAGAGACGATTTGTCTCTTTTTGGCACAGTGTGAGTTATAACTCTTGTGTTTGGGAATTCAGGAATGAATTTCCTACTGGAAGCATACTGGCATCAACATAAAAGTGTGTTTGACAAACCCTGTGAAAGCTCATCTAATGTGCTGCTGAAATGATAACAGGTAGGATCCAGTCTCGTCTCACAAGCTCTGTTTTAACTCAAACCTCAACGGATGGCTATTTTTATGAACTTTTACGTTTGCTTTTAGAAAGCATTCAGATCAGACATCACCAAAGAGAAGTTTGTTCTTCAGTAGATCCTGTTTAAACCCAAACCATCTTAGGCTTTTTGTATTCCCACACCAAAGTTATTGCGGTGATTCTGCTGAATCAGTCTGCAGGTTTTACAAATTTAAAAATAGGGTCTCTTTATATTTGAGTTTTGAAGCATGCTACCGACTGAAAAAGTGTAAAACAAAATTGGAGATTTCTCTCTCTGTACACCAGAGTGATAATCTGTGCACACTACAGCAGTAAGACCTTTAAAGGGGACATATCATGCTTGTTTCTCCTTTTCACTATGCCAGACTAGGATGCCTGTAAAGCATTTCTGCCCTCAGTACAAGTCATTTAGTTCCTTCATTGCCCCAAAATAGCGTTCTCAATATCCTCAGTTTAGGCCATTCTGAAGATCTTGTTGAAACGCTCTGTTTGAGGAATGACCTCCAGTAACCTCGCAACGTCACAGCCCTTTGTGCTCTGATTGGTCAGTTCTATCAGAGGGACGGAGGGGGTAGAGCCAGGGGGCGGTTTTTGCAGCATGGCAGTTTTTACAAAATCGCCACATTGAATGCAGCAGACCGAGCGAGTTTGCTGTTTGCCAAAACTTCATTGTAAGGCATTGACAGCACTAATAAAATGGCAGAGTGTAGGATACGTCCTTTTGTATTAGACCCTGAGTCAGACCCAGACGGTTCTGCAGCTCAGGAGGAAGAAAATCCACCTCGACACAGATCATCTCAGGACGCTTCAGTGTGGTGAGTCAAACCGGTACTGTAACCTGTATAGTTTATACGTGGAAATATAGGCAGACTTCACCAATAAACTATTTCTATAACAGGGCTCCATCCTGCTCCTTCACTTTTCTCTGTCTGTTTTATCCATCATGCTGAAAGTGTAGTCTAAAGATCGCCTGTACCGTCAGTTCGTCACTATGTTATTACCGCAGCATTATTGTGGTCCAGGGTCACAGTGCATGTCAGAACAAGCATGCATATATCACAGTCTCACAAGTATTATGACGTCTGCTAAAACTACAGTGTTTTAACTGCTAATTTACCATGTAAAGCCGAGCTGCTCAGCAGAGCAGAATCCCTGCATCCAGCACTCAGTCAGTCGGCTCTTGGTGGGTGTATCCCTCAGTGGCAGTTGTGTGACTAACTGACTTCACAGAGGAGGAGCTGCTGTATCAGATTACTCCAATAAAAAGAAAGGATCTCCGTGTCGTCACGAAGGCCGAAATCTCGCGGCCAAATGGCAATGACCTATTTTCAGAGGCATCAAATCTTGTTCTAGGATATCAGAAAAAATACAATATCTCATTTTATGAAAATTCAGGGGGTGAAAGGTCTTGTTTTCAAATTTATTATACTATACGTAAGTATTAAATTAGGGATCAGCATGATATGTCCTCTTTAAAGGTTTATATTATCAGCTACAAAGGAGTCCTTCTTCCCCTATCGTGAGCCCTGTTTTCTCTCTGCACGCAGCTCTTTAGGCTTGCATTCAGTGTTAAGTCATATTTGAATGTATAAGTCTGATTTGTTTTTGTCTGTTTTTAACCCTGACACATATTCACAAACTGTCTTCAGCCAATGAAAGAAACAAGCACATTGAGCTGTGATTTTTTTTTTCTCATTCTTTGTGTGAGAACACGAGTGTTAAGACATGCTGAACAAACGGGGTGAGAGTCAGGGTAGAGGGAGGCTTAAGAAAGGCTTGACCACCTGCTGACAAGTACACTCTTGCAGCCACACCAGGGGCCTCATTTATAAAAGTAGCTCTGAACAAAGAGCTGAGAGCGTGCTTAGGGATCTTTCACCATAAATGAAGGGCTTGATGGAAAAGCTCCCTCCTGAATTTCAGGGGGGAGTTTTGTGAGGTGTACACTGGTCTTGATTCAGCCTTTGGTTTGTTCAAAGTAAAACTAAAGAATAAAATTAGATAAAATGTTTGATTATTTTTGCAGAAAAGGGGAAGTATTTCCTATTATCCTTGCATTAATGTCAAGAGCTCATAGGAAGTCTTTGTGACAGGCTGACAAAAAAGTACGATGCCAACGGTCGATTTCATTGGACACCGTGGTCCATCTGTTCACACTCTGAATGGGGCCTGGGGCTCAGTTTCTGGTGACCCCAACACTTGAGTGAGCCACTGCAAATAGTATTGTTGAACAGTGGAAATAAATATGAATATGTGGAATAATATGTTTGACCTGAGTTATTCAAATACACAAGGTTGGAGGTAATTTTTCTCACAACTGTAAGCATCTGAACCTGGACTACCCGTGCTGGGAGATTCACAATGTTTTTAGAAAACAGGTTTTATTCTAGCACACTTGTCTGCATTTTTAAATGATCACAGAAGCTACAGCACTGAGTGTCATGCTTGAATGCACCGCACCCTCCAGTTGATGATGTTGATCTCAGTGGCCCTCATTCATCAAACGCACGCTCAAATCCCACGCCAGTTCTGAGTTTACATTTCCAGACCTGATCAGAAAAAAATAAATACTATTGGGGCTCTAATAGTTCGATGTCATAGACTATTCAATTAATACATTTATCAAATTTTTAAACAAAGGATGTTTAAATTAAATGTTTTAACTTTGTAGTTTAGTTTGTCAAACCCAGGCTGCTGACCACTGAAGCGATTTCCTTGCGAACATTTTTTTTTTTCTGACTCTCCTTAACGCCACTTGTCTGGTTTCCGAACAACACGGCATCATTTCTCTTTACCTCTGTTGCTGAAGTATCCTTTCTTCCCTGTAGTGTGTCCCTCTGTGTCATAAATTCTGTGTGTTCAGCCAGTTGAACCTATAGAATATTTAAGGGTGTGTTATTTAAATTACGATTGTTTTCAGCTGCCAGATTAATCAATACCAATCCAGGCCCACACTATAATTTGCCCTGGTATGCACATTGCATAAGTCATACTTGAACATTACTGTAAGCTTGTTTTTACCATAGACTGTGAGAAAAAAAAAATAAATAAATTAAAAAAATGGACGTAATCTCAAAATGAGGTTGCCACAAAAACTGCTCCCCCTTGTGGCTGGCTGCAGTATAGGTAAAAAAAAATGTCTGGCTCTCCAGTCATTCCAGATGGGCTGTGGTCACACTTTAAAAAATGAATGCATCTCGTAGAAATGTTTCTCACATCTGATTGTTGTGGTGGTTTGAAGATTTTATTTGGCTACCTTGTATTCAAGTCCTCTTTTTTCTGTATTGTTTTGTTTTGTTTTGGGTTTTTTTTTGTTTTGTTTTGTTTTTTTTTGTTTTTTTTTTTTTTGGGGGGGGGGTTGCTATACGTCTCGACTGCGCAGACTCTGGCTGCACAACAAGTGCCAATGGCTGCGCCTGTGATGGGAGTATTTTGGCTTTCAAACTGTACAATGGTTAATGGTTGAGCCACACCGTCCACTCTATCTACAGTCAGTGGTTTCTACACCCAAAGCTGCAACATTTCCCATGCAAGATTGATGAATAAGGGGCCCTTATAGTGCTGCAACAAGTGTCATATTTACTCAAAAATACCTGCAGCCTGGCTGCCATTAATCAGAAGTTTGTCTCACACCTTAGACCCACTGGTTGAGTCACTCTAGATGCTAACCATACAGTCAGTATGCTAAAACACCAGCATAATCAACTGTTCTATCTCATACAGCTGGAGTTGTATGGGTAACATGTCACCTACAAGTGTACTAGCATCAAGAGATGTTGGTCAGCTCAGCCCCTTTATTGAGAAACGACTGGAGGACAGTACACAAGCTAGGCTGCAGTTCTTTGCAGATGAGCTTAGGTCTGAAATGTAACTTAGCCAATTTTGAGAAGCTCTAACAAATTTAAGAGTAGATTCTGTAAATTCTGAGACGCATTTCCTTGCCTTACATTGTCATTAGAAACCTCTAATGACTTCCAGCGCTGAAGCTTCATTGATCATTTAAATATCTAGAGAAGCCGACAAGACTATAGATGCAGACATGCTCCTACGCTTGCCCTTTGACAGAAACTTTAGCTGGAGTTTTCAGAAAAAAAATGCTTTTAGTGATGTAAAATTGCAGTTTTGTGTAGATGACAGAGCTTAAAGTATAAAAATATATATGTGGTTTCCCAGATAAACCGACCAGTAGTAGACACGGCCATAGGAACACATAACCTTTTGCTCTATTAAATTGATTGAACTGGAAAAATCTGACTGACAGTACCTATATGACCTATATGTCCTGATGCAGTCAATGCTTGGTCGAGAAAGAGTCAAGAATCCTACAAATCGGGATGCAAGTTGGACTCAAGTCAGAGTCTGGGGCTATAAAACTTATGCAGACATCACTTGTCTCATTTTCTTTCTGAGTCTCTGTTCAATATTTGTCCAGGAAGCTATTAGGTCAAGATTTACCTACAGTGCCTTTTTTTTATTCATGCTCTCATCTCTTGACATCATCCCAAGCTGCTCTGTCATGCAGGTACAGGCTGACAGCATCCTGCTATCTCCAAATAATTGATTATTCTAAAAATGATTGAGCATTTTATAAACAAGAGATTACATTATAATTGTTTTTCAAAGGAAAAGTGTTCTTCGTGCAAGTTTTCATAGATCTGAAATATTCATCACAAAAACAATTAAAACTTGAACAAACCCTATTAACAGGGTCAGCAATTATGTTGTGAACATCAAATTGATAGTCCCCCAATTATTTACAGACAAAAGGCATCAGACTATTTGCTGCTTAATCACAAAAAGCCAAATTTCCTGCTCTAGCAGACAACAAAACAATGGAGTTTTACATGCAGCTCACTGCTCCCTCAAACACCACCATCACTGCCAGACCCACATACAAAAGGGAGCGCCTGCTCTCCGGAATAACAAACCCTGACCTACTCAAAGTGGCAGGAAAGACAATAGGGTATGTGTGCTTCAATAGCAGCTTGGAACTTTCTGGAAAGTCTCTCATACGCACTGAAGTGTGGTTGTTTTAGCAGAGGCTAATTTAGCAGCATATAAAATCATTCACCTTGCTAACTCTGCCAGATCTACCACTCAGGATTTGTGAAGATTCTTGTTACTTTATGATGAAGGTTGCAAAGAGATGCAACAGATAGAGTTGCAATGTGAAGTCCAATTGCATCCTTTGTTGCAGAGAACATACTGCGGGGAAAATAAGTATTGAACGCGTCAACTTTTTTCTCATTACATTCATTTCCAAAGCTGCAAACAAAATTTCTTCCAGACATTGGTATTAACTCAAATAATCCACACATGAAAAGAAATCACAACATTCAGGTCCATAAATAATGATTATGTGGAATTAAGTACAATAACACAGGAAAAAAGTATTGAGCACACCATGGAAAGGCTGTATACTTCGGCAAGGAATGCACCATATCACCTGAAATCTGTCAGTAATTATTACTTGAACTTCCAATTAGTGCAAACCAACATCAGCTGAACTGGAGCAAATTGATGGTCCTATAAATCAAGGAAGTTTTTTCACCAAGCAGTTAAATATGACACACCTCATGATGGGTAAAGGCAAAGAGCTCTCTGAAGACATTCACAACCTGGTTGTTGCTCAGCATCAGAATGGAACCGGTTACAGACTTATATCAAAGCACCTGAATATTCCAGTCAGCACCGTTGGGGCCATTATTCACAAGTGGAAGAAGCACCACCTTACCATCAACAGGCCATGCACAGGAGCTCCTTGCAAGATTTCTGACCAGGGAGTCAGAAAGATAGTCAGAAGAGTACTCAACAAGCCAAGGATCACCCTGAAAGTGCTCCAGAAAGACTTGGAGGCAGCAGGCACAATTGTTACAGAGAAAACAATAGGCAATGCACTCCACTGCCATGGCCTCTGTGGACGCTCAGCCCATAAGCCTCTATTCTTCAAGAAAAGGCATGTTGAAGCTGGTTTAAAGTTTGCTAAACAGCATCTTGACAAGCCTGTAGAATACTGGGAGAATGTTGTCTGGTCAGATGAGACCAAAATTGAACTTTTGGGCTGTCATACTACATACCATGTTTGGAGGAGAAATGGCACTGCACATCAGCCAAAAAACACTACACCAACAGTGAAGTTTGGAGGTGGAAGCATCATGGCATGGGGTTGTTTCTCATGTCATGGTATTGGCAAACTTCATATAATTGACAGAGCAATGAATGGAGCCATGTATGGGGAAATTCTTGATATGAATCTGCTGCCATCCACCAGGATGATGAAGATGAGACGTGGCTGGACCTTCCAGCAGGACAACCAAAATACACAGCAAAGTTGACTCTCAGATGGTTTCAAAAAAAGAAAATCAATCTGTTAGGATGGCCTAGTCAATCACCTGACTTAAATCCAATTGAACATTTGTGGAAAGAAATAAAGAAAAGGGTTCACCAGAGGGCACCAAAGAATATTCCAGATTTAAAGAAAATCTGTGCAGAGGAATGGGCCAAAATCACACCTGAGCAGTGTGGGCCATTAGTTAAAACATACAAAAAGCGTCTGGAAGCTGTCATTGCAAACAAAGGCTTCTCCACTAAGTATAAGATGAGTCTCAGTTAGCGTGTTCAGTACTTTTTTCCTGTGTTATCGTACTTGATTCCATATAATCATTATGCATGGACCTGAACATTATGATTTCTTTATTACTTCATATGTTTTAGGAATAAACATTAAGTCAAGGTAAATACATTTTTCTTGACAAATGTTATGGCACTCAAGTTTCAATCAACTTTTTAAGCTTTACTAAAGTTAGCAGCTGACATTGGAGCAGATGAAAATACACTTTGATCCTCTCCTTTCACTTGTGCCCTTGTGTTTTTTTTATTTTTAGTGGCAAAAAAAAAGGCACCAACTCTTCAACTTTTGAGATGCAGAGTTTTACTCATGAGCCCCCAGCAAACTCCCACACAAAGAAATTAAAAGCTTAACCAGCTTGCTGTGCTTAGTTACAGTTGCTAAGCTGTAACTGGACTGCTGCTGTTGGAGTGTGGGGCTTACACATGTGTCAATTCAAATAAACCACAAGGCAGATGCAGCTTAGTCACCAATTAGCACCTTGCATGGCCCAAGTACTCAGTAGACGCCATGACCTCATTCTGAGGGATCAGGTTGAGCAAGCTTTTAGGATGAGACGTCTTCCTTTTTTTTTAAATTCATGAATACTAAGTTCAGGGTTGGGAACACGTCGAGACTCGTTTCCTCTGAAAACTGTGCCAAACGTTATGAAACAGAAATACAAACAAGGCTCAACGAGATTTTTATTCCTTTTTTAGGTGTGTGAGCAACACAGTAAATCCTCAAACTAAGTCTACGTTTTAAGAGTGCAACATCAGGTCAGGATGTTTTACCCTCACCTTCACCTTCAACATGTTTGCTAACATTTCTCAGGGAAATCATGAAGCTAATTTGGCACATTTATCTTTGTGATTGCTAATCCAACACTATGAAAAAACAACCCTATAGTATCGTTAAACATGACTACAGCCAGGTTCACTGCTCTAATTCAGTGCTAGTGTCTGTAGCTGCCTGCTAGCTTAGCCTGTTCTGTCACAGAACTTTTTCTCTGATCTGGTAGTGCTTTATGGGGATTTGTTGATTGTTTTTTTGTAAATTTTACAGACAAACAAAAAAAAATCTCCTCAGGTTTTCAGGTGGGTGAAATCCAAGTAAAAAATCAAAAATAGCAGAATTTAGCTAAAGTTAGCTTGCCCAGTGTTTGACATTCATGCCAACCTCATTCAGAGTAATGTGTGGCTACAGAATGTTACATCTTTAAAAATTAGGGTAAAAAGAAATGAAAGAATAAGACTGTGACCAAATAGCAGAGTTTAAGTGGACAATTTAAACATCAATTCATGAGGCTCAAACTGAGCAAATTACATGTTAATCAAAGTGACAAGCACAAGTGCTCATTATCCCATGAGTTAGTCCGCTTCACATGGAGTCAAACAACAGTATGTTGCATTCAGTGTATATAAAAAAAAAAACATAACCTGCTGGTTGAGTGGGTTTAATCAGGGGCTCTAAACTGACAGTTTTGTGTTTTTCTGGAAAATTCCTGACTTTTCCAAAAACCTTTCCTCCCACTGACCAGGATCCTGCAGAGTCAGGGTAACAGGCAGAGAAAGGCAGGAGGAGTAAGCAAGAAGATGGTGACCTCCTTGAGGGGGCACCCTGACATCATCCTCAGTGGCGGTCCAGACACAGTGCTGTCACAACACGAGGAGAGGGGGGGGCTGACTCGGTGTCACCAGCCCCGACACGCTGGGGACTGACCTAAGCTGGAGCAATGACTGTGACAGTAATGGGACAGGTCTCTGGACAGGGAAGGGTGGTAGAGGGGCGGGGAGGGGGAGGGAGGAAAGGAGGGAGAAGGTGGAGGGGTGAGTTGTCGAGGGGAGGTTTGTTGAGGATGATCAGAGAGACAAGGCATAAGACCAGACAGGATGACTGTGTCAGCACAGATGGATACAACGGTTTGGATGTTTGATGTTAAACAGTTCAGACCTGACAAGTGAAAAGCTGTGTATAGCATTTTTTAAACACCAGGACGTCACTATCAAATGAACACTGATAGCTCTGTATTGTTTCAAACAATATGTTGTACTTTACACTGTTTTAAAAAGGCGGTGATGACACTCATGAATGCTTTAGCTTGACCAAGCTGTGACCTGTGGTGTTGAAAACTAAAACCAATGTGAAAGTGCAAAAAAACTGCAGTTTCACAAGTATCCACATGGGGGGAGCCCCAAAAGCCAGTAAATCCCATTGACACCAGTGTTTAACTTCCCATTTTAACATCAACATTACACATTTACAGCCTTTTTTACATTTACAGTTTTGGAACATCAGATTTCTGTATTAGTGAGTCCTGAAGGGGGATGAAACTTTTATAACTCATCCATTTTAAAACGCTAAGATTTTAAGGTTTGCATAAGTTTGCATAATGAAGGACACAGCCAAGTTGACTGACAGGTTGGCACAATATAGGCTTGTCCCAACTCCACTTCATTGTGGGTGGACAGTTAGTTGTGTTGAGTCTGCATTGCCGATAAGGCATCTGCCTTTATTTGGCTTAAGACCTTACAAACTCAACAAATGTGATACAAACTTCAACTGGTATGTGCAACTTTGATATCAAATTACTTTTTCCAATAATTAAATAGACAAAACAACATCCTGCCTGAAGCCTCTATAAGTGCTTATACAGCCAAAGACAGCATTAGGTCCAGTTTGTGCTTTTCCAAGAGGACTATAGCCCAGTTCCTATGCAGAAACATTGGCTCATAGCCTGATGTGCAATTCTGCCAAAGTTTTATGCCAAAACAACATAGACAACAAGTCCTGTGATTGGACTTCAGGGCAACTTATATTTTCTGAATTTATTTACTCATTTCCAGGATCTGTAACCAGCATTTTATCTCCTCCAACATCACCTCTCTTCTTTTATTTTGGATAATTGTAGTAAGATCAACAGTAGGGATGGGTACCTAATTAGGTACTTTTATAGGTACCAACCAAAATCCATCTGTAGTACCAAGTACCGATTCACATAAATGCACCATGTTTCAGTACCTAAACACATCCTTGTGTGACTGTGAGGGAGTGGAAGCGTCTGCGATTTTCTATGCTGGACATGAACACAGCACTGCAGGTTTATGTATTGAGAAATAAATGTTAAATCCAAAGACTTTGAGATTTTATCATGAAACAAATTAATGTTTATTTTAACATGAACACACACACAAAAGTACCAAAAGTTGGTACCGTTGAGTACCGATATTGACTGCCAGGTACCAGGCATTGATACTGTATCGTTTTAAAAGTGAAAGGTACCCATCCCTTGTCAACAGCAACGTTATCAGGCACTGTTATTCAACATTATAAACACAGAGTTGTCATTGGTGCCTGTACACGAACAAGCAGAATACATGAAACAAACGATCTGAGTTGCAAAGCAATCACATTGCCATCATTTGCACAGCGGGTCAAGGCAGGAGTTTTAGACTGATCCAAACCCTGGTGATTATAAAACTCATTATTTCAAAGACTGAATGATATCCTGCTTTTGAAATATCACCCTGATTACTGAAAAGTTTGACCATGACAATGCTTGGCACCTGTTAAAATGAGTATTGGTGAATGAGGTTTGTTATACAAGTCGTCGTTTCTTTTATTGTTGTTGTTTTAATAAAAAGGGGCCTGTCTCACATTTAAAATAATGCACATGAACTAATTCAAATGTAACAACACAGATGCATAGCAACCCGTGTCCCTTTGTTTAATTTGTTTTTCTAATTTGTAAGTTAGATTATGTTTTTGGCTCAAAGGCCATAAAAACCTTTTGTGAATCAGACCCTGAGACTTTGGTAATGTTATATTTACATATTGTTCATTTCCATTTTCCTTTTTGGGAACAGAAGTGAACATATATGAGCGAGAAGATTACTGTAAATGTTAAAGTTTGGACTAAATTCTTCTTACCTGAATTCTTCTTATTTTCTGAAAAAAATATGTTCTTAAAAACTTAGAAAATGAGAGCTAGAATCCTTTTTATTATTATTACTTTTAAATGGCAGGCTTTTTGGGGAGCAAATCTTTGAGTCTCCCTCTGCTGGCCTTCAGAGAAGTTTGAGCATCAGGGACCTTTTGCATTCCCTTTAGCCTTACCGTGGAGCAAGATGCTACAACTTTTCTTTTTAATCAGCAAATGAGTTTACAACTTATTGAGTTGCATTAGAATAATATGCTACATAGTACAGCTGCAATACAATTCTCTCTGCATCAAGGGCTGTGAGTATTGTTGTGCTAATGTGCTATTCTGAGGCCAGAGATGTTATCTACTGTTTCATCTTTGATTGTACACATTTGAAACAATAGGCAGATTAGGAGATGGGGTCAGACTCACTCATTTGGTTAAGATCTCTTTCTGTCAGAGCTTTAGTTCAGGGTTTGAAATGGTCTGCCTTTGAGAGTAGTTACTGAGTTGAACTGAGGAAGAAATCATCCTCTTCTTCCCCTCAGTGAAAGGCTGCTTTTTATTCCTTCTGGCTTTAGAAACCCCTGTGAACCAGAACTTCAGCCACGGCTTGTCATGAATTGTTTCTCACTTTGCCCCGGAGACTCACAAGAGTGAGTGACTTATATACCTGTCAGCCCAGTCTCCCTAATAAAAAGAGCTGTGAATCATACATCATTCAAGCACGACTTGCACACCCTCAATACGTTTTCTTATTCCAGAATTCAGATAAAGGGATCTAGATGTCTACACATTTGCAGACGTGGTGCATTAGAAAATAAGTGATGCCTCTAAGAAAGTTGGTTAACTGAACTGTAGCCATTCAAAATTCAGACTCAATGCTGACTGTGAGTGGGCGTGGGTTACTCAGACGATCCAGGTCAAGAATGAATCAGCCAGATGTTTTCCGGCTTCCTCCACATACTGAGAAGGAGCAGAGAGAGGTCACACTGTACATCTCCTACTTCAGTCACAGCAGCTCCCTGATTGGCTTGTGTCCTCTGCTGAAGTGGACGACAAACCCTGGAGATGGTTTTCCAAATGATCGCAGCTGTTGTTGTGATATGTTGCCATCTTCAGTATCATTATAATGCTTCTGGTGTTTAAATATGAAATCTGTTGGTCAGTTCGTTGCAGTCAGCTTGTTTTCAGACGGTGATATCACTACTGACAAGCCTCTCTGGAGCTTTGCGTGAATGCTGCCTCTTTCTTTATCACAGATGATGCGGCTGGTTTGCTTTAATAGGAGAGATGAGATCCTCCGTCTCTCTGTCTATTTAACATTTCTCCTCCTCCTCTCCCTCCATCTTTCCCCTCTTGCTCAGACTAAAAAAAGTGTAATGAAACGATGGAGCATCAGCATTCTCTAGAGGCCAGTTCAGGGCATAACATACTCTCTTTTCTCCCTCTGTCTTCTTCCTTTTCTTCTTAAGTCTGCTTCCTCTAAATGCACGGCACTGCTGTGGTGATACCAGAACTGGGCTTTTTGTAAGGATAAGGAGGGAACAATGTGATTTCTTCTTTTTTTTCTGATGTGATGTAAAAACAGGAACCTGCTCTGTGGCTTGTCGGGGAGTTACAGGCTGGTTGCCTGTCATTACTTCACCACTCCCTAACCGCTCTCAGCAATTATCCTGAGGAGCCATTCTTTGCCTTTGACTCACTCTTCCCCTCAATGATATAAAACAGGGCATTATATGTATTGATGATCTTGAAATTATACATTTCCTCTCCTGGAATTATGTTGATGTGTCTTCTTTATGCATTTGTTGCATTCCCAGCAACACAAAGGCAGCAGAGAGGTGTGTCAGCAGGTAGCTTGGGAAAAAATAAAAAAAACATCAAAACAAACAAGCAATGAAAACAACAACCCAACAGGTCTGGGACTTTCACAGGTAATCCCTCCCTCCTGAGGAATGTATGGGATTGTTCGCCTTGAAGACACATCTATTACTCTGTTTCCTGCAGGGATCAGCCATCATGTGATGAGCATGTTGCTATGGCTCTTATGTGGTCAGACAAAGGAAATCTGATACAGAAGTGAGACTAGAATTTGAATACAATGCCAAAGGGAACAAGGGACTGTGTTATAGTGAATCATATGTGTGTGGCAGCTGGCATCAGTAAGAGTATGGTATGTTTCTCTTAATTTCCCGTTTAATTTCCCATGTGTTTTCTTTCTCTTTTTACTCCCAGTGTTGGATTTTTGCTTGACTTTCATTCTGAGTGGAAAGGTATGTCTAAAAAAAAGTACATTTTCATATTTTATGTGTGAAAAGCAGAATAGAAATGCTTGATGAGGCAGCTACAGGTGGGATTTGAAGGTCAGACACCTGAAACTAGAGCGGACCCATGAGCTGCTGCTGGATTTGCATTCAGATGATCTGATTTGCATCAGTTTAGTTTACAAAACTACACACAGGCCTTTTATTATTTTACGTCTTTTGGTCTAACGCTCTCTTTTTTTCATGGTTGCTAGACGCCGCCCTGTTGGCTATGGCTGCCTTTTGCAGCAGCTCTCTCTTCTTTGTCCTTTTCTTGTAATTTTTTCGTCTCTTTTTCGTAATCTTTGTATTTAAAGCAGATCATTACTTTGTATGGCTCATTGTTGGTCATGGACAGCAAACTTTATGTGTCTTCAGTGATATTTTTACTACTTTTTCTCCTGTGTTTGTCTGGAGATCCTACATGTAACCATGGCTGCATTGTTTACATGTGAACTCAGCTGTTAGCAGCCTGTAGCATGTCAATGCTAAGTGGTGCAAGGCCTGATGTCTTCCCACAAGGTGAGGAGAAGGAGGTGAGGACGACGTGCTGGTTCTCAGGTGTGAGCGAAGAAGTGACGACATGGATCTGTCCTTCCATTCTTTGTTATTGGTAACGAAAGATCTATCTCCAATAAGATGGACGAGCTAGCTGTGCTAACCCAGCAACAGAGGGAATACCAGAGGGCAGAGTAGCATCATGCTATTCACAGACATTGCTAATGGAGATAACATCAGACACCAACGCCACATTGGAAGAGCTTCACCTGCTGTGAGCAGACAGGATCCAGGAGACAGAGACTGAACAGACTGCTGAAGAAGCTCAGTCCTGGACCCTGTGGAGGTGGAGGCTGGCTGAACTGGACAATAATGGACAAGCTGTCATCATCTACTTTCTTATAGACCTTTTTGCACTCCCTGTATACTTTCTTACTTTTGTTTTCTTGATTGCTGCTGTGATTCTAATTTTGTTGTACTTGTTACAATGACAAAATAATTCTAATGTATTCTGTTCTATTCTATTCTATTCTATTCTATTCTATTCTATTCTATTCTATTCTATTCTATAATGACACCATGTTCCCCTCCTGTTTCTGTGAAACTGTTTCCCTTTCCTTTCTCTGATGATATCTCTCACTTTGTCGTTTCCCAAAAACAGCCTGAGGCAGGGCCTCTCACGCAAAACAAGCCCTGATTGAAACTGCTGCTGCAGCTGTGTGAACGTCTGTGACTGATGCTCCACCCTTTCCTGAACCTTTTCAGTAAGTCCACACCTCACAGCCAACCCTCTCAGAGTATCCAGGTGAGCTCAAAGGCACTTAGCATCAGCGCAAGGACAGCTGGGACACGCTTCCTCTGCAGTCAGGAAACACCTCTGTTATTAAGCATCTGAGCACAAGGTAAGGTGTTTTTGAGTCTATGTGTGTTGTAAACAGTTTCAAATCAAGGGTATGGTTAAAATGTGGGTGAATTCTGCTATCACAGTCTGATTTTAGGAAGAGAATTGAATGGATTTTAGGACAGAAGACAGAGACAGTAAAAGGGCAAGAGTATTTGTCATCTGTTCCTTTTTTATCACACACCGAGGATAGATCTTGTGTGTCGAGGTAGGAGCTCAACCTCTGTGCGTACAAAAGAATGAGATTTGTAAAGACAGATAACTTGAAGCGCTGTGAATAAAACTATACAAGGATTGCCAGAGTTTCATTCCTCCGGCTGATTCGTGTTCCCTTGAAAAATGGAATAAAGTCAGGTTGAAGGCAGAGAGGCGAGCTGTGCAAATGACAGAAAAAGAATGAAAAGCAGAGCTGGGAGTGAGAAAAAGAAGAAGGAAAAAAGCCAGAGGAGAAGTTCAACCCCACCTTGTTAGCCAGGAGCATTGACTCATACTGACAATGAAGTCGGTTGGTGGATAGAGAAGTATTTGTGACTAGCTCAACCTGTAGAGCAAGTCAGAGAGGAGTTGAGGATTTGTCGCTGTTGGAAATGTACACAAGGTGAAAACAGAGTGCACTAAGGGACAGGGGGAGGTCATCTGACTTTTAAAAACTTATTAGAATGATGCTGAGGCAGTTTATGATTATTAAAGAAACCCTGTGCAGGAAACCACAGACATTAGGATCAAATCATCACATAACCCAAGGTTTCTCATTCGTTATGTTTCCCATCTGTCAGAACAAAGAGGAAGACAAACAGAGCAAAGAGATAGACGAGGCCGGCTGCTGTCGGCGGGGAAGGCAACATTGCAATCTAGAGCAAATAGGAAAACAAATTGTGGTCCAGCTTTGCCATCTCACAGAGACAAGATATAGTGTTGTCTCGGAGGTTTTCCTTTTCCTGTGTGCGAGGCTGATTGTCACTTCAAACTTTGTGTCACCTCGGTGTGCTTTTTGCATAAACTGAGAGTGAAATCACTCTGATGAAGCACTCACTCTATGTGCTTGTGAAAAAGCAATGAACTTTGCAGTACATTGATTTCTGTGAGAGTGTTTGTGTCTAAACATTTGTGGATTCGTGAGGCCTCAGCGGCAAAATTGAGGATTCAAAACAGCCTGATCTTCAGCTGAGGATTGTCGTACTCCAAAAAATGAACAAGCCGGGCAGCATTTTTAGATTAGTAGAAGTAGCTTTATCATCCACTTGGACCCAAAAGGTAGAGTGGTGACACCCTCGGTGATCGAACCTGTCTGAATCCAGTCCCTCATACTGTGCATCTGAAGCTGTTCATTGAGTCAAGTCTGTTTGATGCCGTGTAATTTAATACTCAGGGATGCTGGATGAGAGAGAAAAATAGCAGCTGATTTGACAGCTCAATTTGTCTACCGTGATGCTGAAACGCTGAAGGAAAGTGTTTCTGAATTCAAAATGCTCAGGATTAGTCAAGACAGAGCTGAAATGGAACAGTGAGCAGCGCGTCTGTTATCCAGCTCGCTCTGTGTCAGGCTGGGAGCGTTCGCCAGAATGAGATGTAAATGTATAAGAGGAGAGTTTTTACTGCTGCTGAAAAGAAGAAGAAACCCTGTGGAAGTCTTTTCCTTTAAGTAGCACCATGGACTCTTATTGAGTTTACCCTTACATAACAACATCAAATATGCATGTCAATGAAATGTTACACCCGCCCTTTGCTTGACAACCACACCTGTGACACCAGACATTCCAACTCAAACTGAACTTGTGAAACCAAAAATCGCCACAGAGAAGATAGAAAAGGCTGAAGGATGCAAATGCAGCCAAACACACAAAAATAAAAGCAGCTGCGACTAACTGTGCAGGTGATCCATGAGAGCACCATCTTCAAAGTCTGCACACGATCGGGCCATTAAATCCAAAAGGTAATATCTCAACTAAAGCCCCTTTTCTCTCAGAGACCAGGATGCCACAGAACGATCATGGCATGCTTAACACTCACAACTGAAACCTCCAACGGTCCTTTGAAGATAAAAGACCGCAACAGACATTTGGGATTACAGAGAGCACCCACACTGTGCAAATAGCTGACTAATAGAGTGCAGAGTGTTGGTTTGTCCTTTCAGCACAGGGAGGCTCCATTGATGACTCCCTCATTGATGCATAATGAGTCTGCACAGAGCAGGTAGCCCTGTGACTTAACACAGATCAGGTATGACAGAGACCAGGATTGTGAAAACATCGTCTGGTTTGTTTGTTGCTTCAGATCAGTTTCAAAATTGTTTTGCTTTTGGGGACAGGTTTTTTTCTGCTTCTTGTGTCATTAAAAAGCATCACAGCACCGCAAATATAGAATCTGTAGTGTAGGACATAAATGGTAAAACACATTTGTAAACAAAGCAGAATCTAAAGGATTTCTCTCTGTATCAGTGATGTTATTTTTAACGGTGTCACGGATTATCCATGTCACACATAGTTCACATAGAAATGTACAAAATCACTAACTGTGGTGATGCCTTTTAAAGGTCCCATATTCTGCTCATTTTCTGCAGTGTAATTAGGTCATTGATGTCTTCATGAAATGGTAGTAACACGTCTTGGTCCAAAAAGCCAATAAATCAAGCACAGCAGCATTGTTTCCTGGCTCTCATAGCCCCTCTGTTCAGAACGCTCTGATTCAGTGGGCGTGACCTTCATATGTAAATGAGCCACTGCTGAAACTGCCCCACTCTTCAGCGTCACTGAGAGCGGCGCCATGAGCTCCGAGTGCACAATGTTTAGAAAACAGCGAAGCTCGTTTACCGTAACATTACAGGCTAAAACAACAGGCTTACCGCAGCTAAAGTTAGCATCCTGAAGCTAACACAGAGACAGGGGGGACACTGAGAAAAAGCTCTTACATCTGCTCCACAGCACACAGCATTTAAAATACTCACATTTCCAGGGTCCAAGGTTTGTTGGTGGATGGTTGGTAATGCGCCTGGATTCAGGACCAGTCTATTCGCTAGCCCTCTGTTGTACTGTCCAAAGTTGGAAAAGCAGTTGGCCGTGAAGTGACTAGCACACACATGCACGGTTTAACTGAATGTAGCTGGCACATTTTCTTGATAAATGAACTCTTGCCACTTAGTCTTGTCTTATTCTGAGATAGGAAGCTTGTGCATGGAACTATGTGGCTGTTTACAGCCAAAAACAAAGCAGTGATGGCTCTTCAACTTCTCCTCCCCGCTGCTGGGGAGATTTCCATTCAGCAGCGGGGAGAGTAGTGGGTGGTGAGGAGGTTCATTGGTATCTGCTCTGGTGGACCAATCGGGTCAGACTTGCTCCTAATTGGTCAAAAAAGAGAATCGCTGACTTCGGCAAGTCCCCAAAATCCAAACAGCCTGTTTTAGGTCAGGATTTTACATTCTGAAGAACTACTAAGTACAGGTTTTGTCATTAAATATCACATTTTGTGGTCTGGGAGGAAAGCCAAAGACCCACAAATTTCACTAAAAGACTTGATAAAGAGATTTTTGCATAATATGGGACCTTTAAATCTAGAGACTGAGCAGGAAGGATCAGCTGGTTGGGCCATGTTATCAGGGCCTATACTCAACAATGAAGGAGCAAAGATTCATTAGACTGGTACCGCCCACAGCAGAGCAGCCTGTTGAGTGTGCTTGAAGTGGACACCCATGAAGTGTCTCACATGTTCAGTTGTTTCTTACTGTGTCTTCTCTTCCCTGTAGATCAGGAAGCACCACATGAGAAGCATGTCTGCACAGCTGTCAATCACAGCTTTATATAAATAAATTAAAAACCTCTTCAAAATAGACTCTTGCATGATGAGAGCTCACTGTAACTGAAGCCAAAATGTTTGCTAAAAAAATCTGCTGCATCTCAATTCTTTAAAGTTTGATCCATGTCACATCTGATGAAATAGAGAAGGCATGATTTATGCCTAGTCATTGGAGACGTCAACAAGGTGATTCGACTTTTTTGTAGGATTGTATCATTCATCTTTTATACACTTATGAGTAAGGCATGAATTTGTGAAAATAGTTTTCTGATCTCTTGCTGGGTTTAGGAAAAACTCCAGAGAGTCTGAATAAACAGCTCTGATAATGTCACGGTGGTGACATCGGGGTTATGCTGACTTAGACTTGAAGCAAACAGAGTTATTACGGGAAGTGTGCAGAATAAATATGCAGTGTGGAGTGAACATTCACTACATAAAACAATAAACACACATGTTTTTCAGTGAACAGAATATGGCTGTTGCCTCTTTGATTCATCGAGAACCAGGATTGGCATCCTATCTTTTTATTTTTGTTAAAGCTTTTCTTGGGGTTTTTCATGTCTTTGATGAGATAGGAGAGGACAGTGGAAAGAGCAGGAAAGGGGGTGAAAGTGAGGAGTGACATGCAGGGAACAGGCCACAGGCTAGATTTGAACCTGGGCCACCCACTTGAGGGCAGACCTCATGGGGCACGACCTGGACAACCTGGCCATTGGGGCCAGCATCCTGTCTTGAAATCACAGCTGCTGCCACTCCTTTCAGCTTTATCATGCATTTTCCTCTGACTCATGGTGAACTGACCAAGAAACTAAAGTTTAAGAAGATTTTCTTTCTGAGGAAATAAAGTAAAGACTTAATTTATTGTGGTTTGTTTGTGCAGCATGAGGAGTCTCCCCCTGCTGGTCATCCAGTGTCACTGAAGACATTTTTCCATTGGCTCTTTAAAACTAGTCTGTTACTTTTACCTGTTTATGACAAAATTTTCAAAGAAGGACTTATTTGTATTGTGTCCCTTCCCCCCCCCCCCCCCCCCACGGTTTCAGGAACTGGGCAGAATTTGACAAAACAAATCTGAAGCTCCTTGAGTGTCTAATACCCAAATCAAAGTGCAAAAAATAAAAATAAAAAAAAAATCAGTCCCCCCAAAAAATAGGGTTTGGTGACAATAGCCTATTTCAATGATACACACAGAGCTACAAGTTTTGCATGGTAACAAATATTAAGGATGCAAGCAGACAGTTAGCATCAGTTAGCCAGGAGGTTATAAGCTCTTCCTAGCTCCACCTCTTTCCCTCTTGCTGAGTCCACTGAAAGTTAGGCTGAGGTTGCGTTGATATCATGGAGATAGCTTTAGCTGGGTTTCAAACCAATCAAACATGCAAAAACATGTGCAGTGAACTCTGTGCCCTCATATGGATACAAACAGAATTTTTCGAATGATAAACTTTTTATTTTTCTAATCAGTTTTGTCGACCTCTCCTCACCAGGTCTCTTCAAGAGTTTCCTCACATTGATCTTCCTCCACCCCCTGCACCCCAAAGGCAGCAGCCATGAACTGGTCTGCTCTGGAGGCGCTCCTCAGCGGGGTCAACAAGTACTCCACTGTCTTCGGCCGCGTCTGGCTCTCCATGGTCTTTGTTTTCAGAGTGATGGTCTTTGTGGTGGCGGCCCAGCGAGTTTGGGGTGACGAGAGCAAAGACTTTGTCTGTAACACAGCCCAGCCCGGGTGCCTCAATGTGTGCTACGACCACATCTTCCCCATCTCCCACATTCGCCTGTGGGCCCTGCAGCTCATCTTTGTCACCTGCCCGTCACTCATGGTAGTGGGACATGTGAAGTATCGTGAAAAGAAAGATTTGCAGTACACTGCCTCACACAAAGGGGCTCATCTGTATGCAAACCCTGGGAAGAAACGTGGCGGGTTGTGGTGGACGTATCTGGTAAGCAAACTGGGGAGAACATTTATTCTATTAAAGTTTGTGTGTAGCATGTTTTTTTTGTCTTTTCTTTTTATTCTTTCTTTTTTTCTTTCTTCTTTTCCTTTTTTTCTCTTTTTTTCTTTTTCTTTCTTTTTTTCTCTTTTTTTTCCTTTTTCTTTTTTTTTTTCCTTTTTTCTCTTTTTTTCTTTTTACTTTCTTTTGTTTTCTCTTTTTTTTCTTTCTTTCTTTTTTGTCTCTTTTTTTCTTTTTTCTTTCTTCTTTTTCTTTTTTTCCTTTCTTCTTTCTTATTTTCATTTATTCTCTTTTTCTCTTTGTACTTTCTTTTGTTTTCCCTTTTCTTTCTTTTTTCTTTCATGTCTTTGCATGTGTTTTTAAAACCTCCTCAATAGCAATGAGGAGAGCCACTCAGGTTTCAAAAAATGTATGGGAGATGGGAAATGACACTAATTCTTACATCATTTATCATTATTATTATTATTATTAGTAGTAGTAGTAGTAGTAGTAGTAGTCGTATACAGTAGTCGTATACAGTAGTTGTCAATACCGCTGACTCTGATTTAATTGATTATGCTTTTGTAAGTAGCACCATGTTGACCAGGATTGCAGCAGAGCAATACATCCCTACCCCGTCATCCAAATACGGCCACATCTGGTTTCAATACTGGATGTTGAATGCCAAAATCTGGCCTCAAAAAAATAAAATTACTCAAGGCCTTCAGGCCCAGGCTGATTGATAATGTCACAATGTGGTGTCATCCCCTCCTTCCTCACAGCCCACAGCCATAGACAAATGACAGACACAGCACTGTGTCTGATTTGACAAACTGAATTTTGCCAAAATGCCACAAATAATAGCCGTGGATGAGTGGCTATGTACAAATGACTGGGTTTGACATTTCTGTAAGTGTTAATGATTTGTTTTCAGAGAATTACTGAAACAACTGTTTTGACAGCAGCTTTAGCACCTCTTAATCCAATCAAAAACAAGTCAAACCATTCTTCACACTGGGCAAAAGCTGGAGGAGTAACAAGTGGCTCCTTTTTTAGTTATAGCTCCCATATCAGAGTAGTATTCCTTAAGCGTGTCCTTCCTCCAGTCTTTATTTATTACATTCTTTTATTGTGACTTAAAAAATCCCCTGCACGTTGTTTGATGGATAGAGAGTCAAATTAACTTTTGCCTGTGAAGCCTGGTTTAACCCTCATTTGTCTTTCTTAACAGTTGAGTCTGATTTTCAAAGCTGGTTTCGACGCTGGTTTCCTCTACATCTTATACCACGTCTATGAAGGCTACGATATGCCCCGCCTGTCCAAGTGCACCCTGGAGCCATGTCCCAACACAGTGGACTGCTACATTTCCCGCCCAACAGAGAAGAAGATCTTCACCATCTTCATGGTGGTCTCTTCTTTCTTGTGCATCTTTATGTGTATCTGTGAGATGATTTACCTGATCTGCAAACGCATCCAGAAACTCATTAAAAGAAAGACGGAAGCAGAGAGGAGGCTGTTCGCTGAGAATCACGAGATGACACCGCTAGCAGCGCCAAGGTCGTCAATCAGAATTGATCCTACTGCGTCCATTCAAAACCTCAGTAACATTAAGGCAGAGGAGAAGCCTGCAAAGAAAAAATAACACAATATGGCAGCAGCTGTGTTAAAAAACTGTGGAGGAAAACAAGGGACCACTGCATCAGATGCATTCATCAGACTCAGAGTGGCTGCTGAACAGCAAAAAATATCCATCAATCAAAGGATTTCTCATACAGCTCTTTGTAAATATTATCATGTTTTATTACTTTCTACACAAATGCAAATAAAGCCCATCAAACAAAAGATTATAGCGGGATTGTAAGGCTGTACAGTATTTTTGACAGTGGATTTGTGTTCATGAAAGGTTAACTGTCTGTCTCTGTGTCGTTATTTGTTTTTTCTTTACTTTTACATGCCAGTATGTTTAAGCAATCAGGTACATTGTAAATATAACTTCAGGGATAAAATGTAAATACTTCTAATGTCACATTTGTACAGTTGAGTTGAAGTCGTTTCCCTGAACACACACACACTGACCCCGAATGAATAAAACGGAAACAGCACACAGGCACTTTGTATAAGTGGGGACAAAGAAATCAGCAGGAAGCACTTCAAGGGTTATGCGTAATATAAAGAAAGTGCTGAAATTACTGCGGACTCTGATGATATTTTGAGTTCTCACACTGGAATAGTACTAGTGCTTTATAAAGTTACAGATGTATCACAAAATGTAAACCCCTAAAATAATTGGCAACAAACTTTCAACAGTTTTTTTTTACATGATGAAGTAAAATTGAGTTTTTATGTGTTGTTTCATATTTGTTGATCTATTTATTGTGATGTAGGCTATAAAGTTTTTTTTTCACAACTCATACAATGTTTAAAGTGTCTCTGTTCTTTCATAA
This sequence comes from Halichoeres trimaculatus, assembly GCF_033239565.1. Lineage (NCBI taxonomy): Eukaryota > Metazoa > Chordata > Actinopteri > Labriformes > Labridae > Halichoeres > Halichoeres trimaculatus. Next base: position 24,627,661 of record NW_027437192.1, read on the forward strand.
TGCTTTAGCTCTGTCAAGGGCTTGTGTTGTCTGGAAGGTTTGACTACGTAATGAAACCAATGCCACGATTATATAACTGATCAATTAGTCAACCTTGGGATGAAACTAATAACTAATCAATAATTTAATCATCTCAAATCTCACGACTGCACTGAGGACGCACGCATCCCAGAAACACAATGAGGTCAAAACACAGACTCCCGTAATCCCTGTATTTATTCAGGAATAACTCGATGAGTGATTTATTCACAAAGTATTCTTTTGTTTTTTATGGGAGTGTCGGGAAAGTCGGGCAAAGTGATTCACACTCATTTGCTCTGACGTCATTCGTTTCCACCCTACCGTCCAATCAGGAGCAAGGAACGCGGGTGCGGTTTTGACAGACTCTGAAATGAACCAATAGCTGTCTTCAGACTGATGTTACTGCATCCGTCTTTACTGCTTCCTTGTTGAAGGAAGTAAAATCTGTCAAACATGAGTTTCCACTACGGGCAGGTAACAAAAAACTGAGTTTTGTGACATATGTTTCTTTGTATCTGTTATAACATGATGTGTGTGCCGTTAAGTAACCATACTAACTGTTCCCTGGTCATTACCGGACGTGAACGATGCTAACGACTGTACGTCTGTGGCTGTGTCACTGTAGCAAAAGTAACGTTAGCTGGTAACTTATTTTGCTATGGTAGCGTTAGCCGGTAACAGCCGAACAGTGTTAACTGTACAAACGCATCATGCAACCTTTTTAGCAGTATTTTTGACTACGTATTTTACTTAAATTCGTATTTTTGACTGTAAAATGAATTTATTTCGTTGTTTCCGGACAATCAGCGATTCCTCATAGCCTGTACATAGTCAGAGTAGTTGATACTGTATGTCTTGCTACGTTACGCTTTAATTTGTTGTTTAAAATAGTTGGATTTGTTCAAAATATTGTGAAAAAATCTGATTGTGTTTTAAAGTTTGACTGACCTGTGTGTGATTACGTTTGAGTATCTCTCAACACTCAGATGTCTATGTGAAACTATAGGTTATAGCCTATTATCACTGATACCTGAGCTATTAAATAGCTTTAAAGCACAGCTGAGCAAAACTGAGCAGGTTGACTGCTTTAAAAACTCCGTAAAGTGAAATTCAAGGAACACATTTTATGTTATTGATACCTAATAAAGTGATAGTTTATAACTTTGTCCATCTCGCCACATACCCCTTGTATTCTTGGTGTGTATCACAATCAGAGATCCTTGTCTGTCTCTAATTCAGGGCTATCCAGGAGGGTGTCACCGACCACCAGGTGCTCCCTACAGCGGCGGGAGTGCTCCCTATGGACATCAACCCTCCGCACCATATGGAGGCGCACCAGGAGCTTATGGAGCCCCATGTCATGGAGGGCAGTATGGGCAGGGACCAGGCGCTGCCCCCTCTGCACCATACGGGGGTTATGGAGCACAGCCTCATGGAGGGCATTATGGACACCATGCTCCTGCAGGTAATAGTGGGCTGAGACTGGAGTTGACTGAAGTTGTGTAAGCCCCTGCTGCACCTTTTCTTGTGGAATGAAATTATTCTGAACACGAAGAGACTGCAGGTAGGCTGTCAGTCCACTTCTTCATTGCTTTCTTTCCCTCTTTTCTCCCTCGCTCCCTCTCTCTGTCTCTCCGGTGAGATGATGGATAGAAAATGACTTGCGTTCCCAGACAGTCATGTAGAGACAGGGTTCAGTTTGCGCCCCTCAGCAGGATTACACGGTTGGAGTGATGACTCTGGTAATACTGAGCGAGGGCTAAACAGAGTGAGAGACGGATGGGTAAAGCATGTGTATGTGTGTGTGCATGGCTGTGTGTATACTTGTGTGTGTGTGATTGCATCGTTTCCTGTAGCAGCTCTCCCTAAGCCACAGCATCATGGCGTATGTAGCAATCACTCCACGCAGGGATGGAATCCATCAGGGTCTGGCCTAAAGAGTCACCTGTCCCTCTCTTACCATTCATTTTCTGACAGTCAGCCCTCCTTCCACTCCTCCCATCTTCCTAAACTATATTTTCTAACTCTTTCCCTCCATACATTTAGGTAATGGATTCTTGCTCTGACACTATCTCCTCCTCTCTGAGGTGACTTCCCAAAACCTCTGGCCCTGAAGCTAACTGTATTTACACCATTATGTGCCTTTGGACACTCTGGACTTGTGTAGAATAGAATAGAATAGAATAGAATAGATTAGAATAGAATAGAATAGAAAATAGTAAATACTTTATTTATCCCGAGGGGAAATTCAGGATTTACAGCAGCATGTAAGAAAACAAAAGTAAGAAAGTGTATAGAAAGTGCAAAAAGATTCACAAGAAAATAGATGACGACAGCCCGTCCACCACTCTCCAGCCCAGCCAGTCTCCACCTCCACAGGGTCCAGGACTGAGCCTCCCCAGCAGTCTGTTCAGTCTCTGTCTCCTGGATCCTGTCTGCCCACAGTAGGCAAAGCTCCTCCAATGTGGCGCCGGCGTCCGATGTCAGCTCCGTCAGCCACGTCCGTGAACAGCACGATGCCACTCTGCCCTCCGGCAGCCCCTCTGCCGCTGGGCTAGCACGGCTAGCTCGTCCATCCCACCAGAGACAGATCCCACGTTCCCAACAACGATGGATGGAAGGGCAGGTCCACGTCGTCACCTCCCAGCTCACACATGAGAACCAGCACGTCGACCTCACCTCCTTCTCCTCACCTTGTGGGAAGACATCAGGCCTTACACCAGTTAGCACTGATATGCTACAGGCTGCTAACAGCTAATTTCATGTGTAAACAATGCAGCCATGGTTACATGTTGGATCTCCAGACAAACACAGGAGAAAAGTGGTAAAAATATCACTGAAGCCACAAAAAGTTTGGTGTCCATCACCAACAATGAATCATACTAAGTGATGATCCACTCCAAATACAAAGATGACGAAAAAGAGACGAAAAAAATTTACAAGAAACGGACAAAGAAGAGAGAGCTGCTGCAACAGGCAGCTACTTGGGCAGCACCTAGCAACGAAGTTAAGGTGTAGCTAAGGTTGGGGAAACATTGTTAAGCAAACACACTTGTTTTGTAACTTTAGGGAGATTATATTCTTCTTAAAAAACACTTTTGTTCTTATGGCTATGCTGCAGAATTTTAATTGAAGTAGACACAAGTTTGTAGAATTATTAAAGCTATTTACTGCTACCACATGTGTAACATTGTGTTTACACACTGACCTTAAGTATCATGAGTAACATGCATGAGTTATCTTTGGCATGTCTGCACTCTGCAGTTTTGGCTGTGGTGAGTGTCCATGTGCTGCTTTCATTTTCAGGAATCGTACCTACCTCCCAGTTTCTCCTCAAAGCATAAAAGCGTCACTGGAATAATACTTTTTTTGAAATGTGAGGACAGAAAATTTCAGACAGAACAAGTCAAGGTAGCCGCCTCAGACAGATTGAAGTTAGGGGAGAGGAAAACAGTGAAATGAAGAGCAGTCTAGCAGTGATGGGCATCTCCAAAGTGAGTCTGAAGCAGCTCTTTTTTCTTACTGCAGTATCCCGTTATGACTCCTATTTCTCCTCTCTGCAGGTAACGTCCCTCCAGGTGTTAATGCTGAGGCGTACCAGTGGTTCTATACTGTGGACACAGACCGCAGCGGATTCATCAACGTCAAGGAGCTGAAGCAGGCACTTGTCAACTCAAACTGGTCTGCCTTCAACGACGAGACCTGCCTCATGATGATCAGTGAGTCTTTGTACAGAGTGTGAGGGAGCTCTGTTAAATAAAGCTTTGGCTGCCTTCAGGCCAGAAAAGACCAAAATATTCTCTGAGACGTTAACAGCTGCAGCAAAGAGGAAGAATGATTGAATAAGTAAACTTAGAACTCTGTTTGTATAAGATCCCAGGTTTTAGAATTTCAGAACAATAATTCACGTGTAAAGTCAGCCCAAAGGTGAGTCATTGTTGGTCATTTAAGTCTCTGCATTCAGACTCTGTTTTCCAGGCAGTGACTAATGTCTCCTATTTACCATAATGAAAACTGAGTGACTTCTGTTTGCTACAAGGACAAGTTTAAGATAACAGCGATGTGCTTACGAGAAGCATGGACACTGCCTTTGGTTAAACTGGTCATGTTCTGTGCTTCTTGCTAGACATGTTTGACAAGACTCGGTCAGGTCGAATAGACCTGTTTGGCTTCTCAGCTCTGTGGGACTTCATGCAGCGCTGGAAAGCTCTCTTTCAGCAGTTCGACAGAGACCGCTCAGGTTGCATCAGCAGCGCTGAGCTACACCAAGGTAAAATGGTCACTGGAGATGAGACGGGTCATGGAGGCATGAGAAAAACGACTGAAATGAATATTTTTCTGTCTTCTTTTTTCCTCCTCAGCCCTCGCTCAGATGGGCTATAACCTGAGCTCCCAGTTTTCTGACACTTTGGTACGACGCTTCTCTGTGCGAGGCGGACGACCTGGCATCCAGCTGGACCGCTTCATCCAGGTTTGCACTCAGCTCCAGACTATGACTCAGGTCTTCAGGGAGAGAGACACCAACATGTCGGGCAACATCCGCATCAGCTATGAAGACTTCCTCTCTGGGACCGTCACCCGGCTCATGTGAGCCTCATCTTCAGGTCTTTCCGGCTCAGACTCATCTAATCTTCTATAAGTGCCCATCTTGCTGCTATGTGTACAGTGAATGAGCCATCCATCCATTCATTCCACGGCTTGTTGCTGTTAAGAGATAAAGTTTTGCTCCATGCACCTGGGACCAGGGGATCAGACTGAGCTTTAGGTACTCCTTTGTTAGCCTGTACCAGTTCCTGTTTGAATTATGGAGCTTAATTCTGATACAAGTGAGCACTTGTTTACATTTTATTGATTTACAGAGAATTGTCCTGACAACCACACTGACAGCAATCAGTACTGACTGAATGAATTCAAAGACTTGGCTTGAGAAGACAACATAGGAAATGTGACAAAATAACAAAATCCACCAGACATGGACCTTGCTGTGCTGTATTCCACTTCAGGACATTAATTATGCAAACCCAAAAGTCAGACGTTCTACATTCATCTGAATGTTATAGATCGAGATCATGTTTCATTAATTCATAATGGTTTGATTCAGTTGTAATGGGAGTGTTCATCATTTCCACAGTATATTGTGTATTCAAATATTTACTAAGTTTTGATATTAAACATTATATCCATCTTTCTGCTAAGTTGCACTATTTAAGCCAGTATATCATTGAGACCATTATCCTGTGGCCAAATGACAAGGGGACCCAAAAGCACTCTTGGTTTCCCTTTATTTTTATTTTTTTCCCTTGGTCTCAAAGGGGCTCATAGGGCTGCAATACACTCTGCACGTGTTACCAAGTAACATGTCAAAACTGTTCCTGATGCCAAAACAAATGCAAGCTTTTGTATCTCTTTTACGTGTATAAATAATCCTGTTGGGATGCATTTGCAATGCTTGAAAACTGCAGTTGCCTTCATTTTAAAAAGTTTTCTTACATTATATTGAGCTGAGTAATGTGATTGATGAGAATTCTGTATCTTAAAGAAAAAGAATATTACATAAATACCACTTAATTAACCAATAAAAGAGTAAAACATTTCTAAGAGCTTGGACTGAGTTATTGTTTGTTGGGTAAAGAAACTGAGTGCTTAAATACAGAGGGTGTCTCAGCTGAAGTGCAGGTGTTGCCGCAGCAGTGATGGTCAAACTCTTCTTATTTCTTTCAAATGGTCTGAATCAGCGACTCATTTCTCTCTTTGTTAAACAGATTGGCCGAACAAAGAGAGCCACTGTTTTCCTCCCTCACATCTGGCACTCCTTTCCCTCACCATCTGCCTCTCTGTTTGATCACAGAGTGTGTCAAGAGTCTCGCTTCTCTCCATCGCTCCTCAAATCAGAGAAAATCCATCAAACTCTCTCGTGCATCATTTTTTGCTCATATTCCACCTGCATCTCCTCCTGATTCTTCCTCAATCCTAACACAGACTAGGCTTAACTGTCAGAGGGTCCTTCAGTGCACTGCGTGTCTCAATCTCCTCACTGGTGCCCTGATCTGCTCACACATCGACTTGCTCATGGATTTGGTTTCAAAACAGTGAGTTTAGGGACTTGAGTGGACTATTCCTTGAGGTTTTTCACCCAAAGAAAGCCTACTGTTGTGATTTAACCTGAAGCCTGACTGTGGTTTTCTATATAATGAGGAAATGTTCTACCACTGACCATGCCTGACATGTGTAATTAACTGGGGTAAACAGAGCGAGTCTGTCTAGTTTCAGCTGCTGGGGATGTGATGCTGCACTCTCAGACACAGTTTGTGATTTGGATTGATCGGATGGTTTTTATTTTTAAACACAAATCTTGGCAAGTGCTGCTCTAAATCTCATTTACTAATAAACTGATGAAATAATCCTGGCACTGCTGGGGGTAGCTGGTTAAACAGAACTGGCACTAGTAATTTTGTTTTTCCTGCAGGGGATGAGCGCATTTCAGTTTATCTGACCGGACTGATTAAATGCCAGCTCTGGCAACTACAGGATGGACAGCACAGAGTGGGGACCTGCTTAAAAGAATAAATCTGAAGCATGACTCATAATCACCCACACAGTATCCTGCTAATCACAATGATTTCAGCCGTCATTTGAACTCATGACAAAATGTGTTTACAGAGCTGTATGTCTTTTTTTAACTTTCTGTTTCTATATGAGAACCAGTGAGTCAAAACTGGCCATCCCTCCACGAAGTGCTTTGTTTCAGATCAGTTCCATAAAATATGAACTACATTGCTGTGGTTTTATGCTGTACTTTGTTTACAAACACAACCTACTGATTTATTTCTGCAACTGCAGCGTCATTGAATCCTCCAGTAGTCTCCCTGACGTCAACTATCAAATATTTGTTTTCCTTCTGCATCAACTCAACTTCTCTGCATCTCTAAGCAGTTCAACTAAACAATATAAAACTTTGTCATGCAGTGTGCCAACCCTCCGACAGTATCTAAGAATATAAATATTCTCCCAGCATTGTATGGGTCTGTCATCAGAGATGGGTGGCTGATGCCTTGTCAGCAAGTGACACAACATTGGTGACAAATCTGACAGGTTTTCATGAGTATTCCTGAAGGGGCGTGTTTTGTGCAACAATGCAATTAATGTTCATAGACAGAGAGATGGGAGGTTTCTGCTGGCTGCCAATCAAAGAACAACAGGAAGGACAAACTTCTGTGTTATTATCAGAGATCTCTTCCTTATTTTTGTTCAGTATTATGCTATGAATTTGATTTGGTGTGCAGTAATTCATAGTTTTATACTCACATAAGACCTGTTTTATTCTGGTAATAGTTGTTAGACCCACAGTATACTGTAATAGTAATGGCATTATTTGTATATAAAAAGATAAACTACACTAGTTTAATTTTCTGTTTCTGTGAGTCTACTTGTAATGATTTGCATGAAAGATGTAAATATTTAGTGCTTTAAGTAGTGCACCTTTTTCACCGCTAGGCGTCAGTAGCTCACCGAGAATGACGGCGGGTGACGCTTTCTTCGTAACAGCAGAGTGAGGCTCCTCAGCCAATGAGCTTTAACCAGGAAGGAGCCGGTGACACGGATGTTACGTAGCTTCACTGCAGCACCAACGTGCTAACGGTAAAGGTGAGTGAAGACTTCATGAAAAACTAATGTAACCTTCAATGGTTTAGGAAGAATAGCAACAAGCTGAGTTTCATTCACATTGAACTTAACACCGACAGGTTTTGTTGTCTTGGAGAGGCGTCGCTGACGCTGTAACGTATCAATAAAGTGGCCGGTATGAAGCAGTGTCATAGTCAAAGTGGATGACTTAAGGGCAGTTGAGTTGAGTTACATAATTTAACACCTGATGAGAGTCACCAAGAATTGTTCAAAGTCACAACGTATTGCCTCAAGCTCTTTATACATGCTGCTATATTTTGTAATGTTTGGTTAACAGGTCACCAAAGTCTAGCCAAACTTCATTCAAAGATTGGAAGAGTCTTTTTCTTAACTGTGAATTGAAATGACCCACAGGACGTTAGACACAAACGATACATCTGCTGAACCGAGGAGACCTGCTCTGTAATTCGGCTTATGGTGATAAGATTCCTATGGTTAAGATTTTATGAAGAGAGTAGGTGCATTGAAAAGTGTGGGCAGGTGTTATGGATAGCGTCCCAGGACATTTTGTGATTTCACAAAAAATATTAATGATAGACATCTATTTTGCTTTACTGATGTCATTTAACAGAAATTGTTGAAAACATCAAAACCCCGTAGCCTCCTTGTACATTAAAGACTTGAAAGCATCTTTATTGAGTGAATTTTAATTAATAGTTTCATGTTAATTTTCATTACTTTCAAACGCTCCTAGACCCACCAGGGCTGCAGCTGAAGCTATAGATACCTATATAGCCTCTATTAGAGCTGATAAAGAGCTCCAAACCAATTAAACTGGATTAAATTGAGTTGTTTTTGTCATATCTATGTGCACTTATGTCAGGGATGGATGTCCCAATGTTTGATTTTGTTCATCCACCATCAGAAGTGTTTCTCTACCACAGGGTTCCCGCGGATCCTTGAAAAGTCTTAAAAGGCATTGAATTCATAATTCTAAAAAATAAGGCCGGAATTGGCATTAAAAAGTCTTAAATCCAAATTTCAAAAGTCTTACAAATTTGAACACATTGGTAAGATTTATGTTGGATTGAAGTAAAAAAAAAAAAAAAAAATTAGTAACATTTATCTAATTATCTAAATAATTTCCTGATTTACTGTCGTGGCAACATCGTGTGATCACAATAGCAGAACTAACAAAGTGGTGATGTGGTTGCACCAGGAACTTTTAAAGCAGACACATGTCTCTGTTCTACCTAGGGTGCCTGGAGAGAGAAAAAAAATTGGAAAAAAAAATCCAAAAGTGGCCTAGGAAAATTGATTATGGCAGCAAAATTGAGAATTAAATTTGAAATTAATTAAAAAAAAAACACATAAAAATTCAAAAAATGGTTGTGACATTGGCCAAAAAAAAGATGATTGGGGGCAAAATAGGCATAAAGTTGTAAAAATGGGGTTAAAAAATGTAAAAATAGTTGTTTTATGTAAAATAAACATTGGGTTAAAATTGCTTCTAATCCAAGGAATTCATGTGGTGTTTTTGTTTGTTAGTTTTGTTTGTTTCAATTGTGGTTCGTGGTCGTCTTGCTTTTAAATTTGATTTCCAACGTCATTAAAAAAGTCTTAAAAAGTCCTAAATTTAACTTGCCTTGAGCTGTAGGAACCCTGTACCAGGTGTTGAGGCAGTGTGCTGATATTAGTCTGTTACTTGTGTGGCATTTTCCTCACAGTTTTCTTAAGTTTGTGTAACATGAAAATACACACACAACATACTTGTTTATATTTGTAGGGATGGGTACCTGTCACATTTTAAACGATGCGGTACGGATTCCAGGTACTTGGCAATCGGTATCTGTACTCGACGGTACCAGTTTTCGGTACTTTTGTGTGTTGATGTGGTAAAAAATATCAGTATGTTTAATAATAAAATGTTAATTCCATATATATATTTGTGATCAGTCATGTGATGGAATCACCACAAAGTCTTGGGGTTTATTATTTGAGCTGATAACCAGCAGCTGCTTTGCTTTTTTTCAGTGTTGAAGATATAGATATCATAGGTATGTTGAACTTGCCCAACAGTAAAGGCCCTTATGTTCTTGGTGCAATGTAAACACTCTTTAAAGATACACACCTCTGCAGGCACAGTCAAAATTTTCTTTTGTATTATCACAGATCTTAGGAAACGCTATCAAATCCTAATTTATATCTCTTGTATTCAGTAACTAATATAGCTGTATAGATATTGATGTAATAATGTAAGAAAACACCACTTAGCAGAGTATCCTTTGAATTTTGAAGGCTGATGAAATGGAAAATACATTGTTTTCTTTTACCTAAGTTCTGCTATGTTTAAAAACGTGTTAGCATCTAGCACCATACTGTGCATTTGCTGCCAAAAACATAAGATTCAGCCTAAAACCACAAGGGGGAACTCTTTGAGAAGAAATGCTGCTCACAGTCTGAGCAAGTTAAGTAATGTGTTTATCAAATTAAACAATCCTTTGTGCTGTTTTACTGCCTTGTATCTGTTAATTTTGTCCTGCACTTGTAGTGTTTTAAGCTGAAATGTGTATCAATTCTGTTTCTTTCCCCATTCAGCATCTGGGAGCCAAAGCAGTGTGCAGTCATGTGGCCTGTGTTTTGGACGGCGATGCGCACCTATGCCCCTTATGTCACATTCCCCGTGGCCTTTGTGGTGGGAGCAGTGGGCTATCACCTGGAGTGGTTTGTCAGAGGGACTCCCAAGCCTCGAGAGGAGAAAGGGATCCTGGAGCTGAGGGAGGAGAGGAAGCTGCAGGAACAAATCGGTACAGACAGTACCCAGGTTCTCAGCCTGAAAGACAAACTGGAGTTTGCGCCTAAAGCGGCTCTGAACAGAAACAGACCTGAAAAGAGCTAACCCGTGTGGGTGTGGGAGAGACTTGGGTTTGTACACACCCAGCGAGAAGGTGGAACACTGGAAGCAGAGTGGATGAAGCAGAGGGGGAGGAACACACACTCTTACCATCACATTAACCATACAATGTCACTCCTTGGCACCAAGAAGCGTTAGCATACCTGTGTAATTATCAGACACCTTTACAACAAAGACTTCAATGTACAAGCTGGACATGTTTATTGACTGTAATGTAAGTCCTGTGTGTTTCAAATTTCTCTGTGCATGGACCTAAAACAAAAGCTAGGCACTATGATAGCAACACCTCGAACATCTCACCTCTAGGTGCCCACTTGACCTACAGACTGGGTTTAGCCAGAAAAAGTCATTTCCTGGCATTATTTAAATTAAATGTGATACAAATGTCATATTTTGTCGCTTGTTGAAGTCTGTCGCAGTTATGTTTTCTCTTTCAGGCTTCTGTGAACGTTAAGAGCGGACCTTTTATTGTCACCATCAAAGCAGAGAAAGCAAGTCACGTCCGCGTTGTAGCTCTTTTATCTCATGTATCCTTTGATGGTATGTGACAATAAGCCGACAGTGTGGGAGGTCTCAGGAAGTTTAAGCTGCTTAGTCCTACCGTCAGAAATATCTACACATTGTTTTAATTTTTTAAAGTCTGGACTTAATGTTTAGATAATGTTTGTCTTGAAATCTGTGATGAATAAAGAAACTTTGAGCGTTTTCCTGCTCTTGTAAACTGATCAATCGAAGCTAGCATGTTGATGTCACTGTAGCCAACTGTTTATTTTGTAGTTTCAGTTTTATTTTAACATCCAAGCTTGTGTCAGATCCCAACCTTTATGAAACGAAACTGCAGCCAAGGATAGAAAGTAACATCAAAGTCAAAGGAAGGAAGCAATGAGTCTGCTGATTCTGTCCAAGAAGGAAATTGTTTTCCAGGGAACACAGAAGACAAAGCAGTGATGAATGGGGGAAACTGTTAACTCATTCACCTTTTGGAATCTGACCTGTAGAGAAATCGTGTTCTGGGAAGAGATGAAAAAACACATTAGTGGACTCAATGTCTTTGTTTTTGCGTTCTTCAGAGTTCGCCGAGTTGAGCACAGTCTCCTCAGGCTTCAACTAAAAAGGTAAAGCCTGTTAACAGATAGTTAATTCATGAGTGAGTGTATTCTGGGTGAGCAATATAGCCACTGGGGATTTGAATTTTACAGCTGAAAGACTAATTTCTAATGGCGTGATAGTTTTATGAACCATCACCTTCATTTTGGGGCATTTGTCAAAGCGGAGTTCACAGTATTTCTTTCATGGCGTGATGGATGCACAGCGAACATGACGAATGAATAAGCTCTGCTCAAGAACAGAAACAACCCCGAACAGGGATTAAATCATCACTCTGACTGGTGAAGAATGGCAGACGTTGTTGGTCCTCAGAAAGCAGATTTTATGATGGTTTATCCAGATATCATCATGTGATCTGCTGTGAGGAAAATTGTTTTCATCATTGAGTTTGCCATTTGTTAAGAAGAGCATCACACTGGCAGCAAAGTGCAAGAGGCAGGCTGGAGAGCTAAGGATTACTCAATGGAGGTCCAGTTCTGAATTGTGATGGCAAGTTGTGAAGAAGTCATAGGTTTAAGTCCTGTTTCCACCAATCAGTTCAGTTTGGCGACAGTGGTTGATGTATTTCTCCTCGTTGTTCACGGTCTTCTCTGAAACAGAGCCTGTTTCAAAGGCCTATGCTGTCACGCTATCACGTAGCTGACGTGGCTATCAGCATCTGGCTTACAGTGCATGAGTCCTATTTGGAACCGCAAATCGGATCAGGCTTTACCAATCCAACCTGTATCAGACTGTACTGATCCATACCAGACCACTTAGTGGAAACAAGGCTTAAGAGAGGAAATACAGAAAAACTGTTTCTGATTTTAGCTTCAGCATTAGGACATCAGTTGGGGGCACAGCCTGTATAATTAATGGATGTAGTCTCCCAGACGTCACCTGTTTCTGAAACGGACTTTTGAAGCATATCGGCTATCGCAGCCATATTGGAAGTGATATGGGCTTCAAGTACAGCTATTGGGCACACATCAGTCATGTGACCTGAGCTGTGCCTCTGATTGGGCGAGCTCCGGATCTCAATATCTTCTACACTGCCGAGTTAGAATCCCTCCCACAGTGTGTGCTGATAGTAAAATTAGCAATTCAGACATGAGACATTTTTTGAGCCATGCTGTAAATAGCTTAATTTCTGATTTGAAAACAAACTTTTTTGTCTTGATGTGTATGTGACTTCTGGTACTTCCAGAGCAGTCCCAAGCAGACACTCGAGAAACAGCAGACGTAAGCATTTTCGCATTGTCTCATTTTCTCATACCGAAGGTTGCTGCTTGGTTGGGGGCTTACAACTCTGTAAGGCTAGAAAGATGAAAGACACCTCAAATGTCCTCCCCTGCTGGGCGATGTACAGATGTGGGAGTGAAACATCAGCTAAAAGTGACTTCTGACTGACAACCTTGTCCAAATAATAAATATGTCAGGATGCTGAGCCTGGCGGCTAGGCTGTGTTCCCCTACAGCCCTTTCCAGTGTGTCACTCTCAACTCTCCCCCAGTTTCCTGCCCCCTCCACTGTCCTGTCCGCTCTAAATAAAGGAATAAAAGCCTGAAAATAGAACTAAAAAATCTAATATTTTATCACGTAATTTCTAAATACCTGATTCTCTACACTGTACTTCACTGTTCAGAGAACTGAAACCACTGATTTACTCCACGGTGAACCAGTTGATAAAGTACATTATAAAACTGTAATCAGCTGCAATAACACTGTACTTAATTACTCCACTACACAACGAAATTCACTCATAATATCTAATTTAACAAGCACAGCGACAGCACTAACAGTCTCATTCATTCGCCTGCTTATGGTGGTTTTAATTCTCTGCTCATGTTGGCTTTGCTTCAAAATAAGCACACTCTTTTCTTAGATTAAGCAGTCAAACCTATAATCATCCAAGTGAGGGAAATAAGAAGGATCATAACAGCTTGATCATAGAATTACATCCAAGAGTGGTTAACCGTGTTTGAAATTTAAGGCCTGTTAAAGTTCAATCTACATCTGTGTTTTCAGATTGGATTAAGCTTTTACTGGACAAGAATAACAGTGTGTAAGCTAGCAGTGATGTGGTGATTGATGCAGTGTGTAAAGACCCTGCTCAAGTGTTTGGAAACAGATTACAGCTCATTTTGAAACGCATTTCATCACTAATGTTGTATGAACAACAATATAGATAATTATGTGAAAACATTCCTACTGATGCATGCACGAGCAGAACAACACAAGGCTAAAATTAGCTTTATCCTTATAAGGGCCGCGCTCTGAAAGCAGTCCTCCCTCAGTGATTTATATACTGATTAAAACCACAGTGTTATTATATACTACTATAAGGATAAAGAGGAAGATGTTGCTGTTAGCCTACATTTGTGGGCAGAAAGAAGGGAAAAGTTTCCACATATTCAATCAATAAATTTTTTATTGTCCTCATTATTAAAAGAAGAGCAGTGATGTGGTTAGAGAGGAAAAACTCCATCTGTGAGAGGCTGCTGGTGTCATAAAACGCTACAGAACAAGAAAACTTTATGAAGCTCTTTTAAACCAAGTCATGTGATTTCACAGACTTCAGAGGGGATTCTCCACTCTTCAGCTGACTCTTTTCCTACAATCTCGCAGCCTTTCCTGTGTCAAATAATGAAACCAAAAGGTCCATCTCTGACTTAGTGAATTATAACTTTACTTGTGTGCCAGGAGAAGTTCTGCTACGTTACCCGCCTGTTAGTGAAATGGGGGAGATTATGAGGCGTACATTTACACTGGCAGTGGAGTGGAGAGTTATGTGTTATCAGCAGTCATCAGCTTGAAATCCACTCTTTAGTTTGCGGTGTGTGGAATGACCCTCTCTACTCTGGCGTTGTGTGTGTTGCAATAACTGCAAGCTGCTGGAAGTTTCCATCTGTAACTAGTGACGATGGAGAGGTGGATGTGAGGCTACAGCTAAATCAAACTGTAAGAGAGACTTAACAAGAGGTGTAGTGTGTGTTTAGGTGTGTGAAAGGTGTGTGTGTCCTCCTGGGAACAATCAGAGGACAGGTCGGACGTCTAACAATGGCTCTGCTCTGCAGAACTGGACAGTACTGTGGGAACCAAGTACAGAGGCTCCTGGGAAGGGATGTTTGGAGGTGCTCTATTGTTTCCACTGGATGATAGGGATAATGGGTGCGAGTGATGCTGGCAGTTCCTCTTCTCTTTTTCTTTTTTTAAGGAGGTTCAATCCGACATCCTGAGTGGACAGGCTGGAGACGGTGTTCCCTCTGTTGCAGGAACAATAGAGCCGTCTGCCTGCTGGAAGGGCACCACATCCCCTGTTAAACAACCGCACACAAACACACAGAATCCAGGGACAGTAGATAGTTGCTGTAAATTAAACCTAAACGCAGTCAGGAAGACAAATCATAAACACTCAGAAATCTTGTGTTTGTAGGGAAATGAAAGATAAACATGAGATTTTCACAGGGACGATCAAAGATGAGAAATGTTCATCCAGCACCTTTGAAAACATACAGCTGTGGTAGACACAACATTAAGAAAAAAATGTCTTTCCAAAAATGTTGAATGGGTTAAAACTCAGTTTCCCAACCACGCCTCAAATGCAATCAATTCTATCCCTCCTATTCTCACACTCCACATCCCTGCCTCCTATCCTGTGTTTTATTTCCTCCTGCCCATGGGGCTCTCAGGGGAGTTGGTCATGCCTGCAAGGTATCGCAGATCTGCTAATGAGCTTCCACTAATTGATGAAGTTCACCATCAAATTCATCATCACTATTCCACCATGACTAATGTTGTTAAACGGCATCCTGTTGATGGTGGGGTCCTTGGAAGCAGCAGCCTTTCACAAACAGAGCAGCAACAGGATTCCCGAGGAAGGAAAACTGTATTTCTAGCTGCTTGATGAAAGTCAGTTGACTGTCTGCTCTATTTTTAGTTTTCACCAAATTCTGACAGAAATACTTGGATATACACCGACTACCTGTTTCAATTTGTTTGTCATTTGTTTATAAAATTTGCTGAGCTTGCTCAGACCTGAACAAGCTCTCAGTCACATTACCACAGAGAATGATGGATGGTTTCTCTGTACTTCTATTACAGCCAGACACTGTAATAGAAGTACAGTCTCTAGAAGAACAATCTCTAACTTTCTTTTTTTTTCTCTCTGTTGCTGAATGTCCAATGATTAACTTGAGATCTGGCCATGTATCTGGATCAAATGCTCTTATAGATCCCTTCAAACCCATCACCATCAACTGTTAGTGCATGGTACCTCCAGGTCTTAGTTTCCTTGTGAATATTGAGTCAAACAGTGGCCAGTTTTCTCGCTGCAGATTTGTTAGAGTAATATTCTGAAATTGAATTTTTTAAATGTTTGTTTGCAGCACAGAGGTTGGCTCATTAATATTATAATATTATAATGGACAAACAGTCATCAGATTATAACCAAGGTGAGGCAGGATGGCAATAAGGTCTTTCCTTTTTTTTAAAAAAAATCTCCATACAGACTGATTTCTCTACACCTGCTGTGAAGTTACTGATCGCTTACCACTACAACAAATAGAAACCAAAATACTTCCCATACCAAAGTCTGTCAGTAATACTATTGTTTGGTGTAATCTGTTAATAGAATTTGGGGTATTTAAAGGTAGCACACACGTTCTTTGCAGAGCATTTTCATTGAAAATAAGAAATAGGTTTAATAAGAGTAGAGAGCTGTTACAGCGAAACATGTAGGGCTGGCATTGTTAATTAAGTCCTGCAGGTCAAGCTAATTAGAAAAAAAAATCACTGTAATATAATTCTATGAATCTGATGCAACAAACGGGAGAATGGTCTTTTTTTGGCTGGTAGGTATTGCTTTACATTTTTAACCATGGACTGAAAAACTCTTGAAATGCAAAATGGTGCAACTTTAAAAAATTGATTTAAAGTGTGATTAGTTGAAGCTATTTAAATAATGTTATCAATCAGGGTCTAAAAAGTTAACAATTTGTCAGACCTACAAGTGAGCAAAGCTGACACACAATCAAAACAAATAACTTAAAGAGGGGGAATGTGCTTTTCTATATTTAAAACATTGACATAATAACAATGTGTGCAAATTTTCAAACCATTTTCATCTTTAGGAATCCTTGAATGTGTTGGTAAACTGCTTAAAACACTCTGATCAAAACAGCAGGATCTCTATGAGATGTTCATGAGAGTTGCTGAAATGACTGTCACAGTAGGATCTTCTAACTGGTTCATGACTATAGACTGTAATAAAAAAGGACTTCCTCTTGCTAGGCTCCAAGTGAGGTCGCCACAAAAACTGCTCCCCCTGGTGGCTGGCTGCAGTATAGGTTAAAAAATCCGGCTATCTAGTCATTCCAGATTAACTGTGGTCAGCAGCCAAATTGAAGCCAATCAGAGGCTGGAATAAGGGTTTTCTAAAAACCTGTGTGATAAAAATAGGGATTCTGTTTTATCTATAAGTCATGTAACACTACCACAGGGGCACCACAGGGACAGTATAAAGCCTTTAAAAAAAAGCACAGTACCCCCTCTTTAAAGACACTCAATGATCCACATGGGAAAGGTTTGCCTGCAGAGTTGGATGATGTTTTACTGTGGGTTTGTTACTATGTATGCAGAATCTTCTGATCTCAGCCCATGGGGGACAACAGATTAATCAAGTCATTAGTGAAACTTGTGATGAAAAGGTCTGAACAGAAACCTTGAAGTTTGTCTTCAATCACACCGTAGAAAGTTTTTCATCAAGAACTAAAACCTACCTGTGATTCCTGTCCACAATGAGCCCAAATAATTATGTATACACACACACACACTCAAACGGCGAGCTATAAGTGGTACCAGTCCTCCTAATTGACTCCAGCCACACAGCCGGCACTCTGCCCATTTCCCTCATCCTTCACTGGGCTTTGATGGGGCGGCCGTGACACGAGGTCAGTTAAACACAGGGGAACCAAATCGAAACAATGCAACAATACCCACCGCAGCCCCATTGTCAGGGTGAACAATCCCAAACGACCGATCCCTGGGGAGAAACAATACTGCAACAGGAAACAGACACAGACCCACTTCCTGTCCAGAGTTTAAATTTAGGAACAGCTCTGAGCATTTACAAACGCTCAAATTAAGGACATGGCGCTTGAACGTGACATTGTTATGGATACAGAGAAAGTTGTATGATGGCATTGTGCATACACATAGAAGGAAACAAAGGGAGCTGGCACACAAGACGCTGTGTGTCCACACGTACACACGCTACAACATAAACACTGCACCCAGACTAAACCCTGAGGGTAGTCATTGCTCCCGGAGGCGAATAACATTAATAACATCTAAAATAAATAGATGTTGCATAACTGGTGACCTCAGTGACCCTGTAGCTTCCGTCTATGAGCGCTGCTGATCCCATGTTTATCACATTTGAGGTCAATGCTGTAACTTTGTGTGTATGAGCGTGAGATTGCCTCCCTTTTGGTGTCAAAGTGCTTCCTAATGACATACAGGGCTTTAGAGGCACAGCTGGCAGGAAGTATGACAGCAGCAGAGCCTGTTGTGGCTAGTTTGGCGCAAAAGTGGACCCTTTGAGACCCTCGAACTCAACACAGGGAACAGCTATAAGATCCAAATGAGGAATGCTTACACCTTCCATATAAGCCTCTCAGCATGAGCACCCTTCAGAAGGGATTCAACAACACTGTAGAAACATTATCTCTGAGCGAAAAAAAGGGAGAGAAGTTTGTGTCTTAGTGAGAAGCCCTGGCTGACCTTGTTACCAAGTATGACACTCTCAAAGCTGTTAACCCATCCTTATTTTGGGGTTGTTCATTGTGATGACTGTCTCAGTTGAATTAATTTAAAGCCAAACTTTAGAAGCATGAAGGCTACAAAATGTCTGAATGTACTAATGCTCTTGTTTTCTAAATCGTTTGGTGCTTAAAATCTGTTGTTGCCAATGTGAACCTTTGCTCTCTTAGTTCTACTTAATCTTTAACAGTTGTTCTCTTTAGTTCAGTCAGTATATTTCCATTTTACTTTCTAAGATAATGCTCCAGTACCCTTCCTAAGTGAAGCCCTGACCTCAACTCTACTGAACACTTGTGAGATTAGCTTGGGTGTGCTGCTCGAGCTGAACTGACCAACACAACCACACTGGCTGACTTAAGCCCCCTTCACACCGCCACGTGGGAACCACCCCGAAAACCGCTTCTCTGCCGATGGAGGCCCCTGACATGCAGAACGTTTTTAAAAGTGGCTCCTGCCGCCGCGGCATGAGCATGGGGTAAGAGGCGGCAGTGACGTAGAGGTGATTCAGTGAACGTCACAGCAGAGCTCGACCAAAAGTCCTTCACAACACTCCCTCCTCAAAAACACGTACCTTGAGTAGTACCTTATAGTTTCTGTTTACTGTATAATGTGCAAGACACGATTCTGTCCTCAAGAGAATCCCCCCAAGGAATAAATTTTAATGGCCGATTATTGAATTTAACATTACGACAGACAAAAAAACGGAGGGTAAAATAAGGCTCCGTCATCAAAGGAATTCCCTCGAGAAATACGTTTCAATGGTTGGTTCCACAATATTACATCATTACTGACTATAAAACTGAGGGGAAAATACAGTTTGATCCCCTTTACGGTGAATAAATCAAATCAAAATTAATGTAGACGATAAACGTAGAACAACGGTAGAGCAGTATTGTACAGCTCTGGATATTCAGATACCAGCAGTATTAGCTCCTCCAATGCTCGTTTTGCCCCACAAAGCCTGCTATTTCCGGGTTTTCTTCTTCCTTCAATGTGATTGGCTGTTCCCAGGTGGCTGCCGCCAGAAAGTTCATACATTTAATACTGAGGCTTCTGTTTGTGAAATAAATGAATGCATTATTTTTAATCGCCAAAATGTCTTTTTTCCTCAGACTTCAATCACCCAATCTATAAAACACCGAACAGGAGAACGAGCCAGTTGGCATTGGTCGATCTGATAAATGCATGTTCCTTACAAATGTGGCTCCTTTTAAAAGTGAAATAAACACACTTTCAAACAGTATGCATTGCTAAGAGGCACTGTTACCTTAAAGAGATCATCTACCAAACACAAATTTAACAACTTTTTATGCTAAGTTTTGTTAGTGCTAGCTCTTGTTTGGCCCAACCTCTATGCTATGAGCTTAGACTGCCAGAGGATTGAATACACTGTAACTCCTGTCTATTTACCCATCCCTCTCCATCAACACACATCATGTCCCATAACCCCTTGATGTCTGTTGTCACAAATTTGCGACATACCCCAACAGGTCTTGTTGCAGCTGAAATGACCTTTGTATCTCATTAGTTCCTATTGATTCATATTCTACACAAACCACAGATCGTATCAGATCCACTATGTCACAATGTATTGGTCAGGGGATGAACTACTCATGTCTACATATGTAATATAACTGAGACTTAAAGGTCCCATATTCTGCTCCTTTTCTGCAGTTTAATATGGATCATTAATGTCTTCATGAAATGGTAGTAACATGTTTTGGTCCAAACAGCCAATAAATCAAGCGCAGCAGCATTGTTTCCAGGCTCTCATAGCCCCTCTGTTCAGAACGCTCTGATTTAGTGGGCGTGACCTTCATATGTAAATGAGCCACCGCTGATACCGCCCCACTCTTCTACGTCACTGAGAGCGGCGCCACCAGCTCTGAGTGCACAATGTTTAGAAAACAGCAAAGCTCATTTACTGTAACATTACAGGCAAAAACAACAGGCTAACTGCAGCTAAAGTTAGCATCCTGAAGCATTTAAAATACTCACATTTCCAGGGTCTGAGGTTTGTTGGCGAATGGTTGGTAATGTGCCTGGATTGAGAACCAGTCTATTCACTAGCCCTCTGTTGTACTGTCCTAAGCTGGAAAAGCAGTCGGCTGTGAAGTGACTGGCACACACATGCACAGTTTTACTGAGTGTAGCTGGTACATTTCCTTGATAAATGAACTCTAGCCACTTAGTCTTGTCTTCTTCTGAGATGGGAAGCTTGTGCATGGAACTATGTGGCTGTTTACAGCCCAAAACAAAGCAGTGATGGCTGCTGGAGCAGCAGTGGGGAAGGGAATGGGCGAGGAGGGGGTTCGGGGGTATCTGCTCTGGTGGACCAATCAGGTCAGACTTGCTGCTGATTGGTCAAAAAAGGGAATCGCTGACGCCGGCATATCCCCAAAATCCAAACAGCTCACTTTAGGTCAGGATTTTACAATCACAAGCACTACTAAGTACAGGTTTTGTCATTAAATATCACATTTTGTGGGCTGGGAGGAAAGCCAAAGACCCACAAATTAAACTAAAAGGCTTATTAAAGTGATTTTTGCATAATATGGGACCTTAAACTATTGTGTGCACTATACTCAAATTTACAATCTCCATTTAATTTAACATCTGTAAGGATACAAAAACACATAAACGTTATCTATTTTTATGAAAGTTAATTAATTCAGGCAGTAAGGGGTTAATGCCTGTTTTGTGCTCTTTTGACCCGTTCCAGTAAGGACTGCTTACTGCAGTGGGTCTGCCTGACTCCAACTGGTAACCCCTATCAGTGGCAATCAAAATAGCTTAACTGTACTGTTTTTTTATTACCAAATTTAACTAGAGCTGTCATTGTAGACATAAATGATGTCTGTTATCGTTCTTTTTTTGTAATAGCTTGTGTCCCTTTCTTCATCTCACGACATCCCCTCTCGTCTCATCCAATCATAGCACACTGCTGTTGAACAGGACTCTGTTTCTTATCATGGTTCCTGTTAAAACAAAGTTTTTCCTTCCCACTTGTCTGTTGTGTACATAAAACATCATTTATGACAGAAGCCTTCAGCTTCAACAGGAGCCCAAAGAGGCCACCTGAAGACTCTTTGATTTCCTCCATGGTTTGAAAGCTTGCATAATGTTGTTGAAATCCCAAGCTGTGTGTGTATAACTTCATTCACCAGCCTACGAGATCTTTCTTTGTGTGTGGCCAGCCGCGTGCAGCTTCACCAACAGCGAGAGGAAATGCATCAGCAGTGACTTCAACAATGTCAGGAAGCGCGGTCAGAATGGCAGCTGATCCCAGAGGTATCGTGTAAGACTGTTAAGGATGACCTGTCACACGGTTTGAGTCTTCCCGGCTAATGACTCCCACTGATTTTATTTGCTCAGCTTTAAACAAACAAAAACATAGATTGTCAGGCTTTTATAGCTATATCCTCTTAAAGCAGTGTACAAGTCTTGTTTGAGCGCGTAGGGGAATAGTCTAGACGTGAATCATGAGCAGCATGAATGAGGAAAGAAAAACTCAAGTCTTTTTACCCTGACAGAGGAATATGTAATCATAACATCACTTTCATCCGCTCTGCTCGGGGACTTGACTTAGAGGGTGGGTACTTTTCCAGCAGGCAGAGGTTGACTCAAGAAAAAATGTGTGTTGAAGCAGCAAATAACCTGCACTGTTGTTTTTCATCCCAAAGGTTTATATTTGCTTCAGTGAACAGGAGGTGAGAGTTTACTCTGAGGAAAGAATGGAGCTGGTCGTCGGGCTGCTCCAGCTTGATCGGATATGAGAGAGATAGAAGCAAAGAGGAGCGCCGCTGTTCCGCTGCTGGCTTTGGTTGGCAGCGGCAGGCCGATACGAGCCGCCCTGTGCAATCTGTTCCCTGACCCTCTGGCTTTTTGTGAGAACACACACACATGAACAATCACACTGACACATGCTTGCAAGTGCACAAACATGCACCCACCCACCTGTGCTGAGATAACAGGGCTGCGTAGGAATGCCAGCCAAGTTTTTGTGAACAGACATTGAACTGGGCAGCGTCAGTGGACTCTATTTGAATTGTTTTCTGTACAGTTTGTGCCAATTCATCCTCGACACAGGGAGGAGCTGCCCACAATAAGGACACATTCCACTCTGGAGACTGACGACCATCCTTTCATTATCCGACCATAAAACCTTTGGAAGAAGCTACAGTGACAGAAAAAGTCAGATTTTTCAATCTTTAGTTCCTCTTCAGCCTAAAGTGGTTCAAACTGTTTGTTCTAAGACAACCTTTCTCCTTTAAAACTCCCATAAACCACCTTTCCTGCTCCAGATAAGTGCTTATCATCATGGAGACAGTTCAGTAAATTGCTGGAAATGAGTGCCGTACTGCAGAGCGCTGCAGCTGCCACCCTGAAAAGACGTATGGCTACATTCTTTCAGAGCCTGGGCGAGCACCTTTGTGGAAGGTGCTGAGTTCTGGGTTTTATCAATTACTTTCCCAGAAAACCGCGTTAACAGTCAGTGCTCTCCAGGGGATGTTAAATAGAGCCAGCTCAAAGTGCTGTTCCACCTTGTATGAACTTTTACTGCCGAATAATTGATGCATTTTCTCTCCTTGTACAGCAAGAGCTATGGATTTGAAAACAGGCATTAAATCAAAGTTATCCCCCTAGTTTTTCTTCCCCCCAGAGGTTGTGCTCATGATATCCTGTAAGGCTCATCCACTCCCCACCCCCTGTCGTTTTATTATTCCCAGAGTGCTTTCTCTTGAGTGATTCAGTGCCTTCGTATTGTGACAGTATTTGGATAGAGGAAAGCGTGTGGTTGGACACAGAGGGAATACACACTTCAGAGACATTTTCCACACACAAACCTGCTCCCTGAATTCAGACAGGAAGGGAATGAAACCATTGTTTTGACTAGAGACCAACTTGTATGGGGTTGTATTCTCTGTGCAGCCTGTATGGTGTATTTTCTATGAGCAGTACATAGTAAAGGTCTTTAAACTAATGGCCCTAGATGTTCTTGTGCTTGTTTGTTTTTTTAAAGTGGTTGTTGTATGATGTATAGTTATCAGCATTAATTGGCCACAAGAGAGGTCAGTCTGCTTAAGAAACTAGCTAAACGTTTATAAACTGCCGCAAATGTGTCTCCTTCTGTGTAATTTGGCTAATTTTGTAAAATAATGGCCCAGAAACGTATTCCGGCAGAAGTGCACTGTTTTAAGACATTTTCAGTGTTTCACTTCAAACATTCGAGAGCCTCATCATTCATAGCACTATATTCATACACAACTTGTTCTACCTGCAGTGCACTTATACTGCTCAGGTTTCCAGACTCAACAGAATGAAAAGGAGAGGAAATAAGGAGCTTTTAAAAGATCCCAAATGAGTGGTGCAGGTTTGTAAGCTCACAAACTTAGAGTTAGCTCTGTCACAAACAGGACTTGATAACAACAGTCCTTCAGGTCTGAATGCCCAGCAGCTCACATCTGCAGTCTCCTTCATACCGACTGATTTTGGACTTTGAAAAACAGGAAAAACCAGGCAGCAGTTAATCTTCAAGTCTTCAGCTTCTGTTGCTTTTATGCTGACATAATGACACAACCAGTGGTCTGCAAGATGAGTTTAACGTATCGTAGCACACCGTTAAAGGGACTGTGAGGAGTTTCTAAGTGATTTTGAAAAAGTCTCACTTCAAGACATATGCCCTATCCTAATCCACAAATTAAAATAACTGCAATTCCTTATGTTCCCGATCGGTTCAGACGGGACTAGATTGATTTACAACCATAGACTGTGATAATAATGGACGTAGCCTCCCCGACATCATCCATCTGTTTCTGAAACAGACTTTTGAAGCAGATCGGCTATAGGGTCCATATTGGATGGCTTCAAGTACAGCAACAGTATAGCGCGCACGTCAGTTACATGAGCTGAGCTGTGCCTCTGATTGGGCGAGCTCGCGATCTTAATATCCTCTGAACTGCTGAGTTAGCAGCAGTTCAGATAGTTCCATACAGTGTATGCGATAGTGAAATTAGAAATTCAGATAGGAGACATTTTTTGAACCAGGCTGTAAATAGGTCAATTTCTGCTGTGAAAACATCTTGTTGTTGACTTAATGTATATGTAACTTCTGGTACTTCCGGACCCAGCCTCAAGCGGACACTCAAGAAACAGCAGATTTTAGCACTTCTGCATTGTCTCATGTCCCTAGACCAGAGGTTGCTGCTTGTTTATGACACATTACAGTCTCTGTGACAACACCATGCCAGCAGATGAAGTAGTAGTAGTGAGAAAAGAGATCTGAGTTTTTCTCTGCTGTAAACAATTTCTCGGATTGATTTTGTAGTAATGGACACTGGAGCTGGACTGTCAAAAAGAAAAATGACAGAAGAGCAGAAGAAAGTTGAACAGGAGAGTGACAGAGGGTGGGCTAAAAGCTAAAACACCAGCTAAAGATTAAAGCACAGGCTCTACAATAATTAATATTATAGATTACAGGTATGTTTCAAAGCATCGGGCTCTTAGCGAGCACCACTAAACACAGTCTGTGTGTCACTGTGGTACAAAGAGACAAGGTTTGCTTGTTGTTGCGTTTCAATCTGTAGCACTAAACAACAGCTGATGACTATATTACCTTGTGGCATTGTATCAGGGAAAAAGTTGTCTTGAACAAAGAAAAGTTGTGTTAAAAATAAGATTTGATCTCGATTAATTTCCAAAACAAACACTCCTTGTTAAGAGTCAGTGTGCGCGTGATTCCAGCCAGAGGTGTTGCTGGAATCCACTTCAAATGAATAGCCTTCACAGTCCCTTCAATAAAATTAACTATTTGCAGACAATACTTTGAACACTACTTCAAAATTATTTCAATCCAATGTGAAAATTATATGATGTACCTATCAGGGTGCAAAGGGAAAACTCAGGTTGACAGATGTTTGACAGAACTGTGAATCCATGAGCAGGAGCATTGTATCATATGAAGAATATACAGAGATACAGACAGAACTATCCCTTTAAATCTGATAACTGTACCAGAAATCAGAAGTTTTTAGGATCACTTTGGTAGTTAAATCTTTATTTTCAATGTAATAATAAATACAAAATATGATATTTCTTCACAATACATTAACATTAAATACATTTTTCACATCTGCGTTTCCTTTCTTTGAGTCTGCACATTTCTGTACCGCTTTCAGTCCATTCAGTCCGCTCTATTATTAAGCTGTGGCCCGCTCTCTTCCTCTTTCTTCATAGCTCAGATGCTATGGTCATAAGTAATAATAAGTCATTTGCAATCCCAGAATTCCCATGGTTTGGCTTCCCTTCTCCATCTCCGTCCATGACCCAACTCAAGTGACCAAAACATTCTGTGCGAAAGGGGCAAAAGTACTTTGTGAGTGTGCATGCATGCATGCAAGCAGCCACGCAGCCATTATCCTCATGGGAGCAGAGCGGGATCCAGAGACCAGAACATTCCTCTGTGTGAACACAAATGACCACAGCCGTGGGGAGAAAGAGAGGGAGGAGGGGGGCTTCAAAGAACACCAGGGGTTACAGTGCAAACCTCAGAGGAATATACTGAAATGCACCAGATCTCCAGCCCCGCTTCTCTGGAAATGTCAGCGTGTTTTTCCACTCTTACATTCAACACCAACAGGCAGAAAAATGTCGCACAGAGACATCTTATGACTGTAACCCTCCCTCATCGGGGCGTTTTGGTTGCCTCAAGGAGCCTTTTAAAACATGATTCTTTTTTTTTTAAAGCTTCATTTATCTGCTAAATCTGCTTGAATTTCAGTCTGCCTCTGAGGCATCAAGTTCACAGTGCAACAGTTGTTTTCTTTATTTTTTCCTTTAAACGGTCTCACGACTGCACTCCTGATATTCAAGTTTCGTGTGCAGAATAGTTCTCATAACAACCTCAAAGAATCAGAAACCAACAGAGCTTTTCATACTCATGGATGCATCACCAGATTCACTTTGTCATACATATTGCTTCTGCTTTGTGTGTCCCTTATGGGTACCCTTAGTGTCTTTCATAGTCTGATGTGCATGTTTCTTATAATGGACTCTTGGGGAGTGTGTTGTCCTCATTGCCCCCATGCAGTTCATGTAACTGGGCAGCAGGTCGCTCCCCGTCGCCCCAGGTCCCCAGTTCACCTCTATAGCCAGATCTCCATAGCTTTCACAGGGGTTGGGGTAACACATCACCTCACCCTGGTTAGGCAGGTCCACGTGGCTGCCCATTGTGTAAGACTGAGGTGTCTCTGACTGGATTTGCAGTCTCTCCTCTCGTGCTGTTACCCGCTCCGACCACGGGAGGTAGTCCTGTTGCTCAGCATTGTATCGTTTCTCCAGATGATGAGAGATGGCGAGCTGGAGGAGGTGGAGGAGCTCTACAAGGTTGAGGAGCAGGGAGACAACAGCGATCGCCTGAGTGTAGATAGTGAAGATGGTCTTCTCCGTAGGTCGTGAGACAAAGCAGTCCACCGTGTGAGGACAAGGAAACACTGTGCACTCAAACTTTGCTGCGATGAAGAAGCCATCATAGAGGAACCACAGTCCTATGATGAAACCAACTTCCAGGAGGACTTTTAACAGGATGCTGAATGCATAAGCACACAGCAATCTGCCTTTCAGTTTCGGAGCCTCAGGAGGGGACTTGTCAGCTTTTCCTCCTCTCCCTCTCTCCTCTTTTTTCTCCTTCTCTTCTCTGCTGCCTCTCGTGTCATTGTTCCTCTCATTCTCTACCACAATAACTCCTCTGCTCCTTTCTCCTGCCTGCTTTTCATCCTTCTCCTCCTCTCTTCTCTTGTCATTTCCTGCCCTCAAAGCCACGTATCCAAAGTAGAATATCGTTGGCGTGGAGACAAAGATGACTTGGAGGACAAAGTAGCGGAAGTGCGAGATGGGGAAAGCTTTGTCGTAGCACACAGCTGTGCAGCCAGGTTGTCTTGTGTTGCAGACAAAGTCGGCTTGCTCGTCGTCCCAGGCAGACTCAGCAGCAGTCCCGAGGACCAGCATGCGAAACAGGAAGAGTACGGTAAGCCAGACACGGCCTATGCCTGTTGAATACTCCTGGCCCTCCTCCAGCAGGTGCTCCAGAAAGGACCAGTCAGCTCTTGACATCCTCTGCTCCTAGAGGAGACAGCAGGAGAAACATAACTTATTTTACCAAAAAAAAATAATAATAACCCCACTCTCTTTCTCCTGACTCCTGCTTTAAAGCTGATTTTAAGATTCAACTTCGACTTTGAAAGTGCTCCATGGCTTTCTCTCACCTTTACCTCAGGCCTGTTAAAACCCATGAGCCTACATGTACAATGAAGTGGTCTTTGTTGTACATATACCAGGCTTAAACCTTTCATTCAAAACTATCACAACTAAGCTGCATCTCAAAGTCAGAATTTGTTCCCACACCCAAGACTTGAATACACTTCACCCATATGAAAACCTACCTCTTCATTTCAGTTAACAAGATCCATGTGATCATTAGATCTTAGCATATTAACCCTCATCATAGAGTTGCACGTTTTGTCCCTGAGCCTGTGCAGTGTTTTTTATCTACTGTGGAAAATGATTCAAAGTGCTCCCTTTAGCGAGTCTCTGGATGGTCATTTAAATTTTGAAGCCCTGATTTGTGCTCACTGGGTCTTGTGAGGAGCTTTTACATGGTTATGAATCAGACTGAAATTAAGACTGGAGCCTCTTAACGACTGACAAGAGCTAACAAGACCATCAGCATGAAGATTAACTTTGATATTGAGTTATATCTGATTTCTAACACTGTTTCCAGGAGGTGGATGTGAGACAAAGGGATTAGCTGCTTGCTGCAGTGATACTTATTTTTTTTGTTTTGTTTGTTAATGTTGTTGTTGTTTTCTCTTTTTTTTTTTCAATTTTTTTATTTTTCATTTTTCATTTATTTATTTATCTATTTATTTATTTATTTATTTATTTTTATTTTATTTTATTTATTTATTTATTTATTTATTTATTTATTTATTTATTTATTTATTTATTTATTTATTTATTTATTTTATTTTATTTTATTTTATTTTATTTTTATTTTTATTTTTATTTTTTTGGGGGGGGTGTTTTAAATCAAATTGGAAAACATTTTTGTGTGATAAGCATAGATTGTATGCTACATGAACATAGTCTCTGTGACTCAGTCAATGCAAGGAGGCAGATCTTTAACCTACTTACTGTGTTCCTGCCTGTCAGTCATGTCAGCGATGACATTTAAAATGCAAAACTTAAAAAGTTGTAACTTAAAATGAAGAGTTGTGAAAAAATATCACCCTGTACAGTGTTTGGCAATAGTACGATGCCCCTTAGGGGACATAGAAGAAAAAACAAAAAAAGATTTTTCTTATATTGAGATATCGCAAAACTATGCTGAGATATCGCAAACGTTATCTCAGTTTTGATTGGTCAGTGCATCTACATCCAGGTCAACTCAAACAAAACAATGGAAGGTGCGCACCGCTGGGAGAGTTTTAATGAATTTTATTTTGACATTGGCTTCAATTATAAAGATATCAAATCAATTCTCAGACGTAGGCATGGTCGTCATATAGGCAAGAGAGATTTGGAAAGAATGCTTAAAGCTGGGGGACTATCCAGTCGCAGATCTTACTCCAACCTGGCGGTTATGGTTGAATTCATCAGCAACCTCCCATTCCATTTTTTAGGGTGTATTAAAACAGAAGTAGTACACTGACCTATGACACCTTGACAACATTTGCTGAATGTCACATAAGTTTTGCAAGATGCTGAGATACTTTCGTGAGATCTCAAGGAAAGCTTTGGGGGCTTCAGATAATAGAGAACTTAGGCACTTTAAGCTGTCAAGCAAATAATACCACAATTGTCTTTTTTTTTCTTTTTAACCAGTCTGTTAATATATTTTAAGCCTGGTGTTCGGGCTGGGTGTGTTTGTGGTTTCCCGTGCTTCAGCAGCCAGCCTCAAGCCAAGCAGATGTTCAACAAACTGCAGTGTTCATTGTTCCACACAGGCTTCATATTTTAAGATCCGACGTCATGGCTTGGTGATAAGTGATACATTTAACTGTTTTAATAAAGCAAACATGAAAAGGTGGATTTCAAAATATGCAAAAAAGATTAGGGGTAAGGCTTTGCTTGACTAACATGAGCCAAAGGTTCCCGCAGGAGCTTTCAGTACAATCAATGTCATTTCACATGTTTGTTATTTTTTAATCTTTGATTATCTAAGGATTTTATGATCCATATGTTTCATTTACTTCTTTTGTGAAGCTTGAGAGTAACTTGGGTCTTAAAGTGCTCTGTAACTGAACATTTCCTTTGAATCAAAATAGGAAACTTAAGAAAAAATTCACCATGTATGAGTATAAGATTGTGTAAAACAACATTATTTAAGATATAAAGAATAGTATTCCAAAGACAAAACTAATTACTTAAATAAAACCTTTTTTCAGCATGGAAAATATGTAAGTGTATACAGACATAAAACCTGAGCTGTGGCATCAGGTAAACAAGCCGGTAAACACCTCTCTTACCTTTTATTGCATAGCGCCTTAATGCAGTTCTTGCACAGGTCGCACAGTTTACTTACCATTTACTGCTACATTGCTGAGCATATTGGCTTGAATGTTCCACTTAACACCTTATTGCTATGTTTTATTTCCACCACTGCATTCTCATGGGGCTTCATAAACACACAGCTAATGCATAAGTATTTAATGATTTCTATAAGCAACAAATGAGCTAACTTTCTCCAACCTTCCCTGCACAATGCTGCCCTTTTAGACTGGGGAGAACGTTTATCTGGCTGTAGCCCCCCTATTAGTTCTTCCATGAGCTCACACTGTTGTTAGTGAGCACTCCAGCTCCTCATCATCAAGATGTAAAAGAGAGGGCCCCCATCCACTAAAACCAGCTAAAGCAAAAACACATGCTACTGGAGCTTTCATTTAATAAGAATGGAAATTGTGTACGTGTTCACTGTTCACAGTAAAACTGAAGTAAATGAGTCCAAAAGAGGCCCCTCAAACTTTACACAGCTTTGTTATTTGCGCTCATTTTCACGGTTGGGTTTATGAATCAGTTGAAGCTGAGTCAAATCAAACTGTGACTGAATTCATAAAAAAATCAAAAAGGGGGATGATGGAAGCTGATAATGACGCATGGCACAGCCAGTGGCTAATCGGGAAGCTCATACATACACACGCACACACACATCTGAATAAACATCCTGTGAGGGGGAGTAGAGACACTGCTGTGACACTTGTCTCTCTGTTTAGACTTTTTGTTTTTCTGTTATTTCTTCCCCTCTGAGAATCAAAAACAAACTGTTGTGGTGAAAAGACAAACTCTTCTGACAGGATGAGAGAAGACAATGGACTGTCAGGGACTCTGGGAGTCTGAATAGGCACAAAATTGAAAACTGGATTGATCCACTTCTGGAGCTATTGTCCTGAGGATTACTGTTATCTCTAGAAAACACAACACAGATGGACCACCAGTTTATTTCACCGAAAACTCCCACAGAATAAGAATGTGGATATACAATAAAACTTAAAAACCACCATATTTAGGCTACTTCGAGTTACAGTGAGCATTTCACAGGATAGGACTAACTTCTGACTTCACTCTTACTGGTATTATTCAAATTTGTATTAAAGAGGAACATATGGAAAACGTAAATAAAACATTATAAAGTGATTTATAAGAATGAAAAAGTCAGCATCAATGACCAATAATTTTATTTAGCTCATATTAAAAGGAAATACGATGGCTTTATGAAGCTCTAGTCCCCCTAAATTTAACAAAATTATATCACAGTTGTTAGAAAACTTCTTGAAAACGTGTCAATGATGAATCAAGACGACCCGAAACTACACGTAGTTTTTTTTTTATTATTATTATTATTACTTTTCCCGCTCTTCCCACAAAAAGTGACGTTTTTCAATTTACTGAATTAAATTCTTACCTTTCTCTCTCGTGAGCTTTCTCCGTCCCCTTACAGGTATACCGGCCTCAGCACTCCGTGTAATGTTAGTGTCACTCCGCTCCTCACGCTGGCTCTAAATTCAGCCTCTCCACTCGGTCTGTTTGCCTTCTTTAAAAAGAGTCGATGTAATCGGAAAAAGTGGGGAGAACTTTCCCATGGCTGCTCGTAGTGTCCCTCCCTCAGGAACTTGGTCCAGGAAATGGGATGGATGAACTCGAAGTAGCAATGCCCGGGTCTAACTTTGTTGAAGGACCAGTAATTTACATCAATCACACGGGAATATCGCCTGACTTGAGTTATTTAAAGGTTAGAGGTGAAGAGGCTTAAGAAACGGAGGAAAGAATGGACAATGGGCTTCTCTTGGAGAGAGGTCTTTGAGTTATGTTCTCTGAGGGGAAAAAAAAACACACCTTCATGCTCAGTCAGTGCAGCTCACTGACACAAATAATGTCAAATCATCAGTCCATTTCAGGAAATAAAAGGCTTTAAACACTTTGGTAAGACGAAGGAGATCCTGTGTATCGTCTTATCTATTGATATACTTTCTACTTCAGTATGTATCACCTTCTTTCAAACAGTTACTCTATCCTAGAAGAGGCACAAATTCTTTCTTCCACCAAATGAGATGACGGGCTCTTCGACTGTCAACCTGACGGCTGTAATTTTCCATTACGCCACGCAATGGCGCCAGTCACCAAGAAGCTCATGATGAATGATGAGTGATGCCTCAGAAACGACTGAAAAGTTAGACTGTTTAAGCTGTGAATCATCGTCCTAGACTTCATCAAACATTTTTAAATTATTGTTATACATAAGTAACAGAATATTCATCCTCTCACAGAAGCTGTGCTATGCGTTTTTTTTTTGTTGTTTTTTGCTGCTCTTCTAAATCGACAGGACAAAACAACATTAAAATCTATCACTCCATTACTTCATTTATTTTCAGGCCTGTTTAAGCATGTTCATTTTCTGTTACTTCACACTTTATTTCAACCGCTTTCTATCCCCTCCATGCTAACAGTTGTAGCCTATTTAGCTTCTTCTCTGATCTATACATGAAAAGTCATCATATCATACTTTTTAAATCATGAAACAGTTTGGATGATTTCACCTAAACTATAACGCCTTTTTAGTAGCTCCACCGTGTGTTAGTGCACAGTACTCACCATGCTACAGGAATAAAAAGCCAGGGATGTAGTTATAATTATAGGGTTGCAAAGTGGTGGAAAATTTCCAGTAAATTCCCAGAAACTTTCCATACTAAGTTAAGCTTGAGAAATTTGCATACATTCTGAATCGTTTCATCAAAACTTACTTAGTCTCCGTAGTCCTCAGATGGTGTCTTTAATGAGCTTGTGCTGTGGGCCTTGTTCACAGTGCATGAAGGGAGTGAGGCCTTAAAAGCTCTGCAGTCAGCAAAGTGCTGCTATGTGGCTAAGAAGTAGCATAGATCAAGTGAACTTGAATTAAGTCTGTTTTTTTTCTGTTTTTTTTTTTTTTTTTTTTTAGCCAAATAATCATACATACCCAAGCTATATTTAAGTTCCTCGTTAAATTCCTGTGGATAGTTTCCAACTTTGAAAAATTTTGCAACCCTAGTTCATATACGGTGGTTACTTGGGAATCGCACAGGATAATCTTGAGGGTGTGTCCTCAAGTACATTTTTGACGTAATTTAGGGTTGTGTAAGTTTACCTTAGTGGGTAATCTTAGGAGGGAGTCATTTTCAAAAAGTTAGCACTTACTGTGACCAAAGTATTGTTTTGGTCTTTAAGGCACAATGTCCTGATCACATAATATGTTATTAGTGAGATTTATGTTGGAGGAATAAAAATAAATGAGCTCTGCTCTGTGTTTTTGTGCTTTGGGCCTAAGAGGTTTAAATTTTAGTCTATTACTGGCTCCACAAAAGGCTTTAAAACAAAATAGTATTGATTCTGCACATTCAAATAATTGAATAACACAATATGTAGTTTCTCATCTTTCTTCCCACATAATAATTTGCTCTCAGGAGAAGCTTATTTTACTGATGCAAACCATGAAGAAAGATCTCATTTTTTCGCTTCATTAGTCAGTTCTGTTGCTTCTTTCCATGCAAGGCCAAGACATACTGATTTCTCTGCACAGGATTTGCCTGTTTGAGGGTTTTGCTAACCCAAGCAAGATCCTGATGCTGCTCTGTTTTAGATGCAGATCAGTGGAAGCCCATTGGGAAAAGGCAAAACCTTGAGGCACATCTCAGTGATATACTAGGCTGACATTTAGTTCAGTATGTCATAAAAGGCGTACTGGAAGGCTAGATTTTGCTCTCCAAACTGTTGTTGCATACACATGACTCCACCCTGCATGAAACACATATGAAACTATCATCTCTTTATGTTCATATATGTTTGCTGAATGATAACACAAACACCAAAATGGCCACATTTGTCATAATTTTGTTCAGTGTCTCATCACCTGGCATAGCACGTCTGAGATCCCAGTGTTAATGTCCATCCCAGATATCACCCCCTGACAGCATACTCAGTCAAATTAAAGTCACCACTGAGAAGTCATCTCCTCACAGTCATTCCCAATCAGAGCGGCACCATCATACGTGTCAATATGTAGATTATAAGAGCGAGTAGGAGGCTGAATCCATCCACCCGGGTGCTGCACAGAGCGGACCTTGGTAAAAAGCCAGCTAAATTGACAGTGAATCATCCTGACAGATCAGCGTCTTGCTCTTTCTTTGGTCATTATATCAGCAGATGAATGGCGAGGAGGGAAGTGAGGACGGCAGGCAGAGAGTAATGGGACTGTTTCCATTCAGTAGATGTGTTATGTCTTCCTGTGCTCCGTGTTCTCCTCTTTGCCGGTACGGTTATCAATGGAAATAATTGCCAGTTTCAACTTCAATCAATGACTTAGTGTGGGACACGTTTAAACATGCACCGTTGTATTATTTGGCTTATCCAGCCCAGTGCACATCAGTGAACCCAATAATTCAGATACAGATGTGGAATGGGAACATTTATTCAGACACTGGCACCAAATTATAAGTTTGAGGATGAAAGATGTGTAAGTTTTTGTCTGTTTAAACCTTGATATTATGAACATTCAGGTGGCGTAGCCTCCTGGATTCCTTTAGAAAAAAAGAAAACACTGAGAGCCAACCAATCATGCTCATGTTTGTGATTTATTTACATGACTAACTAAGAGAAGATGTTTAATGATCAGCTTGCTTGGCTAAATTATTAACTGCAAACAAAACAAAAAAAAAATGGATGGACAGGGTTTACTGCTCATCTTTCTTTTGACACTTGCATCATTTTATGCTTGACACATATGTTACTTAGCATGACGTGTTCACTCCTGTATTATGGGTTACCATGTGGTTGACTTCAGAAATTTGTGGTTCCCTCAGGATTAATCCTCATGACATGTGATGTAACTTGTCCTGTAGTCTAATATTGAGATTGGCATGTGTGTTTCAGTAAGAGGTGTCGTGTCATGTAATTTATTGCCAGAGGTGTCAAGTAACTAAGAAAAAATACTTTGTTACCTGACTTAAGTAAAAATTTTGGGTGTCTATACTTTACTTGAGTAATTTTTTTTTAGCTGACATTTTTACTTCTACTCACATTTTCAGGCAAATTTCTGTACTTTATACTCCACACATTTTAAAAATAGCCTCACTACTCTAGTTTCTTTCCAGCTTGTCATCGTTCAAAAAGACACACACCAAAAAAGTAAAAACATATCCTAAAATCGCTGAAATTGCGCCAACTGAAAAGAGTGAATTTGATTGTGGATGGAAGAGATGTATTTTACCATACCATCACCCTGTTGGTTTGTAGGTGATCCATCACACCTGCACATAGGGGATGGGGTACCTTTAACATTTGAAACCATTTGGTACCGATGCCCGGTACATGGCAATCGGTACAGGTACTCAATGGTACCAATTTTTTGGTACTTTTTTGTGTTTATGTGGTAAAAGTATCCATTTGTTTAATAATAAAATCTCAAAGTTTTTCATTTAAACATATTTATATTTCAATATAATCTTGCAATGCTGTGTTTATGTCTAGCATGGAAAATCACCTACTCTTCCACTCCCACACAGTCACAAGGATGCATTTAGGTACCTAAACATGGTACCTTTAGGTCTTATGTGAATCGGTACCTGGTACTTTAAATAGTTTTGAAACCAGTACTTTTACACTTTTACACTTTTACTTCAGTAAAAAGCTTGGGTTGATACTTCAACTTCTACAAAAGTCTTTTTTTAACCCTAGTATCTATACTTCTACTTGATTGGTGAATGAAAATACATTTGACACCTCTGTTTATCGCCTGGCATTCCAACTCCTCAGGGGATGAGTCCTAATAACTTCTGTGATTATTTGACTCTTCCACCAGTATATTCAGAAGGTCAGAGGGTAAAAATAGGTTTTCAGTAACTTTATTTATCCCTCTTGTAGCAATTTGTGTAGCGCACCTCGCACACATGAGACAGAAACATGAACAATGACAAGCAACAAATTACCTACACAAGGAGTTAGATCATAAATAAGACCAAAGGGAGACAATGGTATTTGACAAACAGATTAAAAGTGAGCCAGACTGATACAAAAAAATACACTAGAGAGATCAAACATATCAGTGATGTGATGGAAGCAAACAGAATTCACTTACGAGTGTGTGACCAGAGGAGACTGTAATACTCTGAGCCTTCCCGAGGATCTGCTGGTTTGAAAAAAAGCTTAAATCTCTCTGTGTTCTCTGATCTTATATCCCCGCATTGAGTATTTGCGCTCCACTCAGTGTAAATATTCATAGTTTCAAGATGATGAGCCCCACCTACTCTTTCCAATCCAAAGATCTTACAACAAAATGAGATTTGGTAAAAACATTCTCTTTGGATGAACTGTTGTCACTGTTTGGTCCTAGCTTGCAGCAAATGTTAGCATGTTAGCAGACTAGCCTTAAAAAAGCTAACCAGCTGTACAT
This sequence comes from Halichoeres trimaculatus, assembly GCF_033239565.1. Taxonomy (NCBI): domain Eukaryota; kingdom Metazoa; phylum Chordata; class Actinopteri; order Labriformes; family Labridae; genus Halichoeres; species Halichoeres trimaculatus. The sequence continues at coordinate 24,664,100 of NW_027437192.1, forward strand.
CATCATGTGAGCACATTAGCATGCTAATGAAAGTTTATTGCTCAAGGCATCACGGTGCCAGAGTCCAGCCCCACAGAGATGCTAACCTTGGTTTCAAGGCTTGTTTATCATCAATGCTTCACATCTCTAGGCGATCGCCGGCCTTTCTCCAATCTATGGAGAATACCAAAAGATACAAGAACGTATTGAAATCATGCACTCCCTTCCTTTATTCAATATGTCTTTTATTTAATATGGTTTGTCTGTGTATCTTTAAACACCACTGTGTTGCAGACTGTGTGCACAAAGAAGTCTTTGAGGAACACTAGAGTTCTTGTGACATGTTATATCATGCAAAATTAATCTGCAAGACTAAGAATAAATATCCCAAGTTATTCTGGGGATGCATCATGTGATCTCGAACTGCGAGTCTACTTTGCTGTGTTTTGTGTGTTTGTGAGGGGCAGCTGAAGAATGGCTCTTTGTATCAGTCTGTCACATTAACAGAACATTTCTGGCACGGAAAGCCCTGTGTGTCTATCAGTGCTGCCTGGTTAGTAAAGATGTCAAAGCTGCATGAGCTATGAGCTCCATAGCCTTGCATGTTGTTTGATGAAATATGCATGACACTGGCAGAGCTGTAGATCTTCTGAAGTGATGGATTTATATATATACAGTATGTGTTGAAGCCTATAGGCCGGTGGGAGAAGGGTGATATCACACTACAGTAGCAGGGTTTGGGACATCACTAAGGTGCCAGCAGAAACTAAATACAGCTATCGCTGCATCTCATACATGCTGTATCAGGTTTCTCCCCTTCACCAGACAATCGCATGTTATCATAGACTCTCAACATCTTTTCTCTACACACGAGTCCACTTTTCCTCACCCCATCCCTTGTGTACACAGAGTCAAGTCCCCCTGTTGAAATCAGGGTCCATAACCAGTCACAGCGTTGCTATGATCCCCCCGTGGTCTACTTACCATGTGTCTCCCCGCCAAGGGAGCGCCCCCTGACAGGCACTATTGATCTGAGCCAGCTTGGAGCATTGCCATGAAAGTGCACATTGGCAGCTGATGACAGCTTTATTAGAAAAAGGAGGACACAGCGGATCAGCAAGTTTCCCCACATCAAAAGGCCCAAAGGGGATGAACTAGGGATTGAGCTCATCACATTTGTTTGGGGATCAATTGAGCGACCGGTTTTTCAAAGGTGATCAATCTGTGGAGATTATGTCCAGCAGTCACAGGTAGTCATGAGTCATCAGTGAAGGAAAACCCTCCTACGGGCATCAGGGTTGTTGTGTTATAGCAGGGAACTATGAAATGACTTTGGAAACTTAGTTTTTAGATACAATACTCTAAAGCTGCACAGGAATGTGAACAGATTTTCACATTGCTGTGTCAGGTTTATATCAATGATCTAAAACCAGGTATTGCATTTCACTTTTTTGTGGTATTTATTCACGGTTATGAAATGCAATGCTCATGCAAAGTCACAGTTACCAGTTTTTGGAGGATACAAAGTTTCCTTTATGTCTATTTACAATTTAAAAATGTAATGCAATGCAACTGATGAGATATCTTTATCAGATTTGTTCCATGTTATCAAAGATTTTAATCACATTGGATTTGTGTGTTTTGGGTATCCTGTTAATGAAAGAGATACTGTTAAATGAACCCCTAGAAATGGCTACTCCTTAAGAAAAGGCACAAAACAAAATCAGATCAGCAGACTACATAAAAGTACGTCATAGATATGTAAACAAAGACACAAGCTGTCATATCCCTATTTATTTGACTAGCTTAGGTTTCTTATTTTATAGTCTGTATCTCATTTATACTTCAGGTTTAACCTTTTTTTTAATTCTGCTAGATCTCTCATCTGGGCCCTGTGTCAGTGTCCTGTGACTGAGGCGGCCTCTCTGCTCCTGGTGAAGACGGCTCTTCTGATGGTGCTTCACAACTGGTTCATCTGTACTCAGCCTCATGTACATTAGTATGTGTTTGTGTGTGTGTGTGTGTGTGTGTGTGTGTGGCTTTGGGTGAGACTGTGTATGTGACTGTTGACTGTGGGTTGTATGGTCGTGCGGGCTAAGGGTGGTTGGGTTGAAGGACATGTGGGATTGTCCTTAATGGACTGTAAAGCACTTTGTGTTACATCACTTTGTATGAAAAGTGCTTTATAAATAAAGTTTGATTTGATTTGATTTGATTTGATCTGATCACTGATCCAAAGCCAAAGATCACTCATGCCATTGCCATCATTGATGGAGTACTGTCTTTGTGTGCTTCCTGTAACTAATGTGGCCCCTACAAAAGTGTATCTACTCCTCATTTTGAAACAATTTCCACACATCTTTTTTTTCTTTTTGTGATATTTTTTCTTTTAATTGTAAAGAGACTTTGTGTGTTTTACAAGAGAACTAACCTTATGCAAACACCATGCTGCTAATCACACAAAGGGGTAATGGTTTCTTGAACAAGAACTTTGGCTCTCAGACACTGTTTTAAAAAAAAAACCCAAAGAAAAAAAAATCTTAAATCAGGATTTTAATTCTAAGATTAAAAGAAAAACAGCCACTTTGAGAGGGAAACCCCTTCTGCTGCATAAATGGCTACATAAGGCTTACTTCATTCAAAGATAGGTGTGTCAGGTCCTCCTGATCTGTTTTTAACACAGCTCAGACGAGTGCTAATGAAGACATGAAGAGATCTGCTGGCAGGCTGTGAAGCAGGTGTTGCAAGGCCAAGCTGTAAATGACTGGAGCTGGGTGATGAATGCCCTGCCACATACATGAGAGGTGAGGGCGCGTTTTGTGTCGGGGTGAAGACGCAGATATTACACCTTGACCCAGTGAACCCATAAATGTTCATTAGGATGCTATCCACTGAGACAGAGAGGGTGCGCAGTTACATCTCAGTGGCCTTGTTACGCAGGAAGATGGCATGCCACGGCTGAGCTACAGAGCAAAAGGCTCAAAGAGAAAGAGATGCCATAAAATTAATGAGGCGAAAATGGTAAAGTGGGATTTTCTCTTCCATAGTTTGAATCAGCACTCTGATTGAGTAATACACACTGCCTATGGCTCTGCTTGGAGCCCAGGGTTACATGTTGATGTTCTAAATGTCATTGTCAGTATTTGAATGTTTAATATGCATGTTTAATTCATATCTCAAAGCACTTCTTACTGTTGGGCTTGGTTTGTGTGTGGAAGCGTGCATATATAACGACACGCAGATCCCCATTTCCATGTGTAAGCGATTCCCAGCAGCTCTCATGATGTGAGAGAAATCAACTTCATGCAGACCTTAAAGGGTAAAAATGATAGCTTGAATTTACGGCAGATGACTTTTCATTAATGAGACAAGCTCTGCTCGAGGCTTCTGCTGCTGAAGGGAAGATTTTCTCACTAATACTGGCAAAGGTTTGCTTATTGTTGATTAATGTTAGTTCAGATCTAGACCTGCTCTGAGTGTAAAGTCTCTGTAGACTGACTTTCCTATAAACAGTCATAAATAAAATGTATACGCTGATTTAATCAACTGAAGGATTCAATTTGGCTGACAGTGACATGAAACTGGAACACATCGAGATGGACCCCAACAAGGGGATATTCTTACAGATCCAGTCTAAGAAAGCATTTCACCTTGACAGGCATCACCTTCATTTCTAATGTGGGTATAAAAAAGTAAGTAAGTGTATACACACTGCATTCATTCACACGCTGCACACACACTGGTCTTTCTCAGTGTCTCTGACCATGGTGCTGAAGCCGGAGACTGCAATGCCAGTCTACTCCACACCAAAGACACAGCTGTAAATAAAGAAATGTTACCGCTCATTTGAAGATGTGATACATTAACCAACAGCACATAAACATAATCCTTTTTAGTTGCATTCCCCATCCTAGACAGCAAGTAAAAAACCTCAGAAGAGCTGAAGAAGTAAACTGTAATACTGATGATGATAGCAAGATTCAGAATGAGAACTGGTCATGTAATTAAAGGTAGTAGTAGTTCACATCCATCACTAACCTGTAATGATCTTTAAGCTTTTTGCACTTTGAATATTCAACTGATTCATTTGAAACGTCAACAGAATACTTGTCACATGGGAGCTCACACAGGGTGTGTCCTGCTGCTCTGACTCCTGATGCTCCAGTGTTTGTCCCTGTGGACGCAGCAGCATCAGAAGCTGAATCTCTTCACGCAGCATAAGAAAGAGTTCACACTGAAGGCACTGCTGAGCGCGTGCGAAAGTGACGGAGAAGGTGTGGCGGGAAAAACAATAACAACCCACCACAGACTCCGAGACACCGACGCCCCTATGGTTCCACGTGGGCATGTACGCATGCTCATCACTTGGGTGCTGCTTTGATAAAAAGTTAAGGGGAAAAATAAACAGAAGTCGTTATTTGCTATTATTTCGTTAACTCGCGCAATGACCTACAGACCAATTAAAAAAACCTCTCTATCTCTCTGCATCTTGCTCACTCTGCTCTGACCCATTTACACTAGCTGAGATCTAAGTTAAGTGGTTGACGCAATGCCATATTCAGAATGGGAGCTGCTATAAAGCTATGGCTGAAAAATCTTTACCTCAGAGCAGTTTGAAACAGTCTGCCATGCAACAAACAGCTCAAAAAGGTAGTTAAATCGCATAAAATCACACTGCTTTCATAAACAAAATTTTAAAACTGAAGCAAACAAAATAACATAAACTACATCACTGTATTTTTTTTCTTAATTTTACATTAAACAGTTATATTGGAAACACGTGACACGTCGTTTTATTTCAAAGTAGCTATGTAATGAAACATATACCGCTATGTTTTAATTACAAATAATAAACCGTTCACTGCTGATTGGCCTGTGAGATTGGTTCATCTGCGGTGATGGTCGCCTCGGTCCCTCTGCTTTTAATTGGCCCCTCCTCACAGCGAGAGGGCCCGCCGAGGATCGCGTGGACCAATCGGTTGCCGGTGATATTTCAGTGGGAAGCCCTGCCTGTGAACCAGAGAAGAGCGAGAGCAAGAGAGGGAGTGAAATAGAGAGAGGCACCGCTGGATCTAACTGCTGTTCCTCCAGCCTCCGTTCTCCTGCACACTGCGATCGCAGAGCTGCGGAATAGGCGTGCGTTCCTGTTTCTATCACTCCAGATACAATAACGTCCCGAGACAACGACGCAGAGAAACCACGTCTTTAAGGTAAGCACTAATTCAGCGATGGGATGTTAAAAAAAAACTGAGGATGCAGGTGCTACAGCGCATATCCTCTTCTCTCAGTCCGTGCATGCCGCGGAGACAGGCTGTCATGTGGCTTTTTATCTGTATGTGGTGAAGAGAACGACTGAATCCGGGGTTGTCTTGGTGCATAGTGACATTTAGCACCAGACTGGCCGGTCTGGTGTCAGAGGGGCTTCCAGCTGTGTCAACTTGACGGGAAAAACACGAGAAGTTGCGCCATTTGCGAACGCAGGACGACCCCCCTTGCACACATACACGCTCAGTCACACAGGCAAACACAGAAGAGCTAATTTGTCTCAGGCTTGCAAACCGTAAACACACATGAAAAAAAATTAAGAGATGTTCACGAGTGCTGAGTTCCATCCGTGCGTAAATGTTCGCTGACCGTGAAAGCGCGCTTCTGCGTCTGCGTGTGTGTGGTGAATGTGTGTGTTGTATGTGCAAGTGTGTATGTCCCGGAGAGGAACTCACGCTGGCTGCAGAAGTATCGCGTTTATACTGTGAGGCAGAGGTGCACACAGCAGCCTGATTAATCACGAGAGCAGCGCACAACGACCATGGCGCTTGGGACAGGGGGAACGATTCCTCAACCAGGACCACCCCGGTCCAGGAATTCTCCAAGGGGAACTGCTGATAGCGCTGTGGGGGTCGTTTAGGATGCTGAACATTTATTACTGTTGCCATGTTTGTTTTAAGGAGGCGAGCTTTCTCTGCGCTTAGAAAAATGCTGACCGTTCTCTCCCTCCTAACATCTGGTTTCATGTGAATTACCTCAGTTAGTCACCGCCCCTTTCCCCGCATGATACAGCCATGCCGCTGCAATCCAGTCCTTCTTCTGGCACCGCCTTACTTTATCCCCTGGCTTTGGTTGGATTACTTGGATAATGTGTGAAAGATAAGGGAGATCAGGCACAGAACATGGCTCATCCTCACCAGCCAGGTGTGGGTTGATGCACTTTTTGTGATATGGAAAGCAGATTAAATAGATGATTGGATGAAATTATGTGTTACACACGGATTGTATACACTTGAGTTGTGTTTACCTAATGCATATCAAGTTAATTATGAGCCTGATTTGCTTGATTACAGGGAATTCAGCGTGTGTAGGGGTTTCCCTGTGGAGCTCTGATGTTGTGTGTGTGTTGCACATTAACCTAATGCTCTTACACCCTGTATGTTCCTCAAAAAATCCACTTATGTGAAACCTAATATCCAAAGATAAAGAGTGGTGTGTTCACTGACCGAACAGATCCTGTAGATTTTAGTGTCAGGGTGATGAATTATTAATGCAGGGGTATCAAAAATCTAAACTTTGCATGGAGCACAGTGGCTCTCAATGCTCAAACCCAGATTTACTCAAAATGATCCCAGCCACAAGATAAATATAAAAATGTGTCATTTCCATCTGGCTGACTTTCTCTTGCCTCTGTTTGAGTATGTCCCACTGGTTCACAATGGAGACACCATCCTAATGGAATCTGTCAAAATCTCAGATGCTGGTAAAATGGCAGAAAAACTCCTGATCATGTTCATAAAATGACCAAAGACTCAATCTGACAGTCTGATATCTTAGTAAGACTCTACATTGAAAGCTTGCACCTGTTATCATAATACACATCTGCAGAATGCATTAAGTACTGAAGGAAAAAACAAAACAAAACAGAATTTATATCATATTTCCATCAACTTTTGCTGCAGGCTTGCAAATCTCAAAACAACAAATTAAATACCTGCAAAGTTTTTAAGGCAGATTTGGGAAAAACTCCATTCTTCCTACGGCTAATCAAACCATCTCTCTTTCATTTAGTGGAAAATACAAAAACATTAAGAAAAGCAAGATGATATCAAAGCACAGGTTCACCATGACTTATCGAGTTTCATTCATCCTCAAAATTGATTTTGCTACACATTTCTGGAAGTGTGTGTGTGTGTGTGTATGTGTGTGTGTGTGTGTGTGTGTGTGTGTGTGTGTGTGTGTGTGTGTGTGTGTGTGTGTGTGTGGGTGTGTGTTTAGGGTTGCATTTGCTGGGGTTGGTTTTGGTGCATCGACACACACTGCTCAAATCCCATTATTTCTTTTCACCATCACATCAGAGGCTTGTTAGTGATGCTGTGTCTTTGATGAGTGCATGGAGATGAGGTTATTATTCAAGGTTGTGCTACAGTCTGAAACCTGGAGGAGAAAAGATGTAAGGCTAAAGGGGAAAGACAGGATGGTAGGCTTTTGTAAGTTCCAGTTTAGTTTTTTCTATGATGAGTAAAAACGTGATTTTTTTGAGACCTGAATGGAGTATTTGGTTGATTTTCTTCCACAGTTTCATTTGAAAGCTGAGTCAAAGCTGTTTGCATGGATGTAGCATTGAAATTCTCCATGTATTTGTATCCATATCTTTGATGGGTGGTACCAGACTGTGAGTGTCAATTTGCACATCAGTATATCCCGTAAACGTTGTCTGTTGTCTGTCAGGATCATTCCTCTATGCTGGAACCCTCCACATTACAGTGTTTAATAAATGGCATGAATCTGAGAAGTTAATGATTTGCACTGTGTGAGCATGATTAAAGCTTCATCTCATTGGTTAGTCTCATCGATGGAAACGCTCAGCAGAGAATAGTGCTCGATGCCACATTTTAATGACATAATTGACTGAATACGATGGAATATTATTGTGTCACTATTGCCTAGCTCTCCCACTAATCACCGAGCTCTGTTGTACAGGATTCTAATTGGTCAGAACCACACAATGGGGATTCCAGAGACAACGTGATCACACTGTTTTAATTCAATCTGTCTAAGGAAGTCAGGCTCTTTTCACCTCTGATGTCACTTTTCCATCATTTATGTTTAAAGGCGCATCAATCAGCCACGGAAGGAGGACAGAGATGTCCTCTTTATCCTTTCTTTTGAACTGTTGTGTGATTGTTCTTGGCTCTGCTTGCCAGGGATGAGAATTTACAGTGACCCTTGCACTCGATTACTGAAATTACCCGAAGAACAAGTACTTGAGTATCTGTATGTATATTTTCTTTTTCTTTCTTTTTTATCATAAACAAAAAAGGGCCCATCATGCACAGACCTTTCTTTATACATCTTTTTCTCTCTCTGAGCTGTTGTTCTACGTGTTGGTGACTTGTACGCCATCAGTTCTTTGAAGCCTTCTCCTTCCACAAAACCTCATGGGAGCATATCTCCAGTTACCATTTTGGCTATAAGCAGGATAATCTTCACTGCTCTGGCTTCATCAAAACAATGTGTGCTAGCAGGGCTAGCATATGACATGATGCAAGAGTGCTGTTTTCTGTCTCTGCTGTTCTCTCCTTGTGCGTTAAGCACATGGTTAAGCATCAAACAAGAATCTCCATGGTATGCAGGTCTAACACCTCTTACTTTCAGACCTCACTTTTCTTGACTGAAATGTCACAAGTGTAGCAAATGGTTGCGCTTTTGCTTTCAGCGAAATATGTTCCTAGAGAGTTGCCATAGCTGCTGTAAAAACAGTTGTTTTTGCTGTGATCTGGATCTGTGGGCTGAAGCTGTGGCCAGAGAAGCAACAATTTGTATCCCTTAATTAGGTGATAATAAAAAGCTGTATCCAAAAGCAGCGCTTGCACAGGTTCACGAGTAAAGAAATGTAACTTGAATACTGGGGTCAACAGCGAGTACTTGTACCAATCCTGGCTGCACCATTCTGAAAACAAGTCTGATATGACAAGCTCTTTAAATGTCAAGTGATGGCAAACAAAAAGTAGAGTGCCAAGACATAACAACCCCACTTCTTATCTACGAAATGGTCTCAGACCTAAAAGGAAAACTTAATTTGGACTTGATTCAAGATTTAGCTCTCCTTTAATGTAATAAACGGTGCATTATTGTGATAAATAATGGCTTGTGAGCCATCTTTAAAATATTAAATATCAGATTTCCCAGCCATGATCATTTTTCAGATTCCCCATTACTTCATTTCCACCATACAAGCTGGCACTGATCGGGTATCCCTGTGCAACAGAGCACTTTGTCTTCATGTGCACTGTAAAGCAAAGCTCTGAGCTGAAATACTGCAGTAGTGGGAACGAGTCGTTGAGTGTAAGACAAGGTGAAGGGCTTTGTTTTCATAATGTTTTTCCGATTGCTTTGGAGTTGCCTCTGAAGCTTTGCTGCATGAAAATGCAGAGCACAGGAGATGGGGTTATTTGGAAGGGGATATTTCTGTGTTTCTAAAGTGAATTCATTTAAAATCTACTTCCACAGTTTGTGTGAAAGTGGCTGCACAAAATAGTTTCTTGTCTCTAAATGTACATGTGCATTTAGAGACCAAATCTTTCTTTCCCTGCTTCCCACCACTACATGTCTCTCTGCCCCTCAGCTCTGACTCTTGTAAACCACGTTGAGTGTTATGCCACAAAGAGGCCATTTTGCATATTGCATATCAATAAAAAGCATTCAGCTCTTGAGCTGGAGGTTTTATTGGGCTGGTGCAAAAACAACCAGCAGATTGGTAGCTATTCATGCAGCACGCCATGGTTTGTAATGCTTGCGCTTTATGGGGGTGAGGTTTACAGATGTCATCTGGATGATCAAGCCATCAGCCAGTCAACTTTTATGAAGAGGGAGCATCTCCACGTATCTCTGGTGTGAAATAAAAAAGAAAGTAAATAGAAATCGAGCACAGATGAGGTAAAACACATTCTTTGTAGATAAAAGTCAGCTTGCAGGAATGCAAAGTGATCTTAGTTTGTACAATAAGGATGCATACGTTTGTCTCGCTGTAATTTTCCATCCAGCTTCTGCAGAGGCTAAACTGGCTGATTTATGCTCTAATTTGACTTTTTTTTTTCTTTTTGGTTAATATCCCTGCAGTAATTAACAGCACAACATCTTTCTTTCAGATAGTCATTGGGTGTAAAAACAGCCATTTAAAATGTTTCCTGTCCTGCAGCTGTGTGTTCCTCACACAACCACACAGGAGGAAGGTAGATTGCTGCAGTTATGAAACGCAGGCCTGGAGAGATGAGGTGATTGGATGCAGCAGACATTACTGAAGCTGAAATAATCAGGTCCATTCATTATCAATGTCGAGCGGATCAGTTTTTAATGAAGTGGTGAATGAGTTGTGCTTTTCACAAGCAGACTATGATAGCAATGTACACACAGTGACCCAGGTGCTTTACTCATATCCCTCGTACACAAGTGGGATGAATCATGCAGTGGCTGCAGGTTGTGTAACATCGATGAAGTTGATCATTTTCCAGCTCTTAAGATGATGACTATTATTTACAGGCTTTAAAAACATCTAACACTTTTACACACATAACACTTTTATACATGTCACTACACTCACCTGCCACTTTATTAGGCACACCTATCCAACTGCTCGTTAACGCAAATTCTGAATCAGCCAATCACATGGCAGCAACTCAATGCATTTAGGCATATAGACATGGTCAGACTGAGCATCAGAAAAGAGAAGAAAGGTGATTTAAGTGACTTGGAATGTGGCATGGTTGTTGGTGCCAGACGGGCTGGTCTGAGTGTTTCAGAAACTGCTGATCTACTGGGATTTTCACACACAACCATCTCTAGGGTTTACAGAGAATGGTCCCAAAAACAGAAAATATCCGGTGAGCAGCAGTTCTGTGGGACAAAATCCCTTGTTGATGCCAGAGGTCAGAGGAGAATGGACAGACTGGTTGGAGCTGATAGAAAGACAACAGTTACTCAAATAACCACTGGTTACAACCGAGGTCTGCAGAAGAGCATCTCTGAACACACAACACGTCCAACCTTGAGGCAGATGGGCTACAGCAGCAGAAGACCACACCGGGTGACCCTCCTGTCAGCTAAGAACAGGAAACTGAGGCTACAATTCACACAGCAACACCAAAACTGGACAATAGAAGATTGGAAAAACGTTGCCTGGTCTGATGAGTCTGGATTTCTGCTCCACATTCAGATGGTAGGGTCAGAATTTGGCCTCAACAACATGAAAGCATGGATCCATCCTGCCTTGTATCAACAGTTCAGGCTGCTGGTGGTGTAATGGTGTGGGGGATATTTTCTTGGCTCACTTTGGGCCCCTTAGTACCAACTGAGCATGGTTTAAAGTCCACAGCCTACCTGAGTATTGTTGCTGACCATGTCCATCCCTTTATGAGCACAGTGTACCCATCTTCTGATGGCTACTTCCAGCAGGATAACGCTCCATGTCATAAAGCTGGAATCATCTCAGACTGGTTTCTTCAACATGAAAATGAGTTCACTGTACTCAAATGTCCTCCACAGTCCCCAGATGTCAATCCAATAGAGCACCTTTGGGATGTGGTGGAACAGGAGATTCTCATCATGGATGTTCAGCCAACAAATCTGCAGCAACTTAGTGATGCTATCATGTCAATATGGATCAAACTCTATGAGGAATGTTTCCAGTACCTTTCTGAATCAATGCCACGAAGGATTAAGGTAGTTCTGAAGGCAAAAGAGGGTCCAACCCGGTACTAGCAAGGTGTACCTAATAAAATGGCTGGTGAGTGTATATGTTTAGTTCTGTTCTTTGTTGGCCGGTATTAGGGACATGGCACACACAGATAAAAAAATAATTCTGGTTTGTACATGCTGATCCAGGTTTGTTGGCGTGATAAGAGCACATCACACACACACACACACACACACACACACACACACACACACACACACACACACACACACACACACACACACACACACACACACACACACACACACACACACACTCATATGGTCTCTGTCATGTCATTTGCACTTCTCTTGTAATTATCAACAGCACTCGCTGTCATATTCATGCAAACCCTCATTGTTGTTGTAATTGAGCTACTCTTACTGGCACCTTGTTTTGACACATTTCCTGACAAATGATGAGTATTTAATCACAGCTGTTACTGCAGGGTCAACCAAAACTGGCAGCCTGTACTGTACACTCATAATACATCTCAAAACACTCATCGTGCGCAAAAAAAGTGATACAGTTGACAGAAAGACACCAATCAAACTCTGAGCTCTCCTATACAAGACTGAATTTGAAATCTTCTCGTAGAAAGGACCTGAAACAGAGCTTGCAGGCGTGCGGCGAGGTTAAAGAGGCGAGGGTAATTGCTGTAACCTATCTGGGTGGAAAAATGTTTACTCGTGTTCCCAGTGTACTCGTGTACTCTGTACTCTGATGCACTTGGGCATGAAATTGTTCCCCTTTCCACCCTAGCAAGCCCCCGAGCCCAAGTCCATTGCCTATCCCCTGCCAGGCGAGTTGGCCTTTCCGCATGTGTGTCTTTGTGCGGCGCGTGGTCTGTTTGCCTTGCCTGTGTGAGTGTTTATTTGAGTGCTTGTTGTTAGTTGTGTGTTTGCAGGGGAAGAGGAGGATGGGGATTGGTGTTGGGTGTCAGCTGGCCCTCTCTATTCCTCTCTGACTGACAGAATGAGTGAGCAAGCGCTGCAATGATTATGGGCTGCATGGAGAACTGAAGCAGAGTGATCACAGAGCATTTCACGCTAAAATCAGAGAGAGGGACAAAACAGAATGAGAGAAGCTGATTTGTGGAGTGAGGCTCAAGTGCTTCTGGAAAGGAAACACAGATGCACATGTTCATTCATATACTGATAGAGCAATGTGTGCATGTTTGGACCTGGGTATGTTCCCAGTTTTTCCTTCTTCTATGTTTGATGAATTGACAAATTTCCTGATTGATGACTTGAATCCTAGCCATGTGTTACATTAGAGTTCAACAGCGATGTATGATATATGTCTCCGTTCAGGCTTGCAAAGTAAACCACTAAAGCATATCCAACATGCTTCCCGCTGTGTTGTGTGCTTCATGAACTGTGCCCAAGGGATGTGTGATTGTACTACTTAAACTCACTGTACGTTCTATAGAAATTGTCAAGGGGAATACACCCTCCACACAGCACATCCCATGACAATATGTGCCACAGAAATCATTTAAACGGTTGGGTAAAGCACTTTTACTTTCCTGCATGGTTGCATTGATGGGACCTACTGCAGCCATGAGAATGCCGGGAAATGAGCGTGGTCGCATAAAGAGACGTCTGTTTTGAGTTTGTTTGTTTCTCACATACATGATTAACATTGTGTGAATGCATCTGCAGTAAACCTGTTTATAAAATGTTATTCTTGAACAACCACCACATTATTAAACCTGAAGGGTGTGTCTTTCTCGCACAACACACACACACAGCTCATTTTTTACTGTGTTTTTGGAAGGAATAGTCTTCGATCACACCATGACAGCCACACGCACAGGCTAACTTTTGAACCCAGACAAACTCACAAGATAGGTAAATTTAAAAAGTTGCATTACTGTAAAATTCTACTCCATTGAAATTTGAAAATATTTGTTTTGTCAAAGGTTTTAAACTGAGTGGAAACCTTAGAAAAGCTCTGATTTCAGATGCACAAGACACAGTTCCTCAATTGTTTTCTGTCCCATTTGTTGGATTTCTGTAGATTTCTGTATTAAGCATCCATTTTGGTAAGAATTAGGCATTTATCCATCTCCTACCACTTATCCTGTTCAGGGTTGTGGGTGACTGGAGCCTATCCCAGCTGTCTCAGGGTGAGAGGCAGAGTACACTCTGGACTGGTCGCCAGTCAATCACAGAGCTGACACACACAGACGAACAATCTTTCACGTTTAGCTCACACCTGCAGGCAATTTAAACCCACCAATTAACCCGATGAGCATGTTTTTAGACTGGGAGGGAGACAGAGAGAACCCACTTATGCCAGGGGAGCATAAGAGGTTGCCTCAGCTTCACCTTTTGGCCTGCGCCTTAAAGGTATAATTGGTAGTTTGATTTAGATACACTTTTTGTTATACTGATCTATATGTCCTGATGACATGATGTGTTCTTAAATGAGAGTGAATAATATCTGCTATCTACAGCAGCAGGAAACCCAGGAAAACGTCAGCCAATCACATCGATTAGGATCCAATCTGTTAAACCAATCAAATCCCATCCTGCCGTTTTGCCCTTGACTCAATGCGTATTCCAGTTTAGCGGTGTACAGGTTGGCACTCAGCAGAAGAATGGCAAAGAAACTACCCATACCCCAATTTCTGGTAACCGCTCCTCCAGCTAAACAGAGCAAGAAAAGAAAGACGGAGGCTTTCTTTTCTTGCTCTGTTCTCCTGTCTCTAACTACTGCCCCTCTCCCCTCTGACCCAATGAGGTATTAACCCTTTGTTTTGGTGTTTCCTTACCTCTAAATGAGACATGACTTGGGTAGTGCAAAATATAAAATGATGTGCTGAGTCCGTCTTTCAGTCATTCACAATCATGTGGTGCTCGTGCCTGTGAGTGGGGGCATTGCTTTGGAGAAGCTCCAAGAGGAGGGGGAGGAGGGGCTAGGTGGAGTCCTGACGTGATGCTACATTCAAATTCATGCTAGTTTTTCAGGACTGCCAACCCTGCCTTTAACAAACCAAACGTTTGGTTGGGATTAGGAATGTGTCGGTTTTCTAAGCCAACTAATCAGTTAGATTGGTCCATACAATTTATCTGTTTATATAACACCAACTCACAACAAATATCAAGAATCTTAAGACTTATTACTGTAGACCCACAAAGCCTCGCGTTTGTAGCGTCTGACTTCTAGCGCAGCCACTGGGCTTGAACCTCCAGGTAATAGTGACCACCACAATGCCACAATCCACAGCAACCTGTATAAGATGACTAATGGCATCTTGTTGCATGGTACACTGTTCAGTATTCAGATCTAGAAAATGAAGATTGCACAATACGACCCAACCAAAGAAGTGTGCATCCAGCACAGGTATGTGGAAAGTGACCTGCTGAGAGGGTTTGTGATGCTCACTCTGCTATCTTAAGCCATATTCAGTGAGTTGTGTAGGGATATGAATTTTAGTTATGACATTTGTGACTTTGTCACGCTCCAAGGGTGTCAGCATTTCCTACTTAGCAGCTTTAGTTGTTGGGGTTCGCAGCACCACCTCAGAAACCAGTTACCCCATCAGGCACACTGTCTTTGTTTTGCTTTCTGTAGGCTTAGAAGTACCACTGGGCTTAAAGTTAGTTGGCTCCAGACGTAAGCCTAACTGTCTAAAGTTAAAATCTTTTCCTTTTCAGAATCAGTCTCTTTCCCCTATTTTTCAATCCTAAATATAAAAAGAGAAAACCCTCAGTGTCTGCAGTAAAACGGTGAAGAGAGATCACTCACTCAGGAGCTTGTAGCCTGATTCATGGAAAATCATTAGGACAAGAAGACTGATTGGATATGAAATGATCTTTCCCCAGTGGCAATAAATGGGAATGACATTAGGAGACTTGATGCTAGATTAAATGACTTGTTAAAGTGGATGTTTTTATGTTCAAAGCATGGATCTCCCCCCGTTGCCGACGCTGTAAGAAGGATGTTTTCCACCTGAAGATGATCACAGGATGGAGAGGAAGAAGGGGGAGAGCAGGAATAAAAGAGGGCCGGATGATGGCCTAATGGAGTGGATGAGCAATTGCGTCGATGAGTCAGGATGAAGGGATGGCACTCATTTGATGAATGGATGATGGAGGGGAGCGAGGTAGGCGGGAGATGGATGCGATATGATGGAGAGTAGTAGTCTTTAAATGCTACATCATGTGGGAGCAATTCATTTCATTTACCTCGTTTTTCTCCTCAAGGTGCACCATTTTTTTTGTCTTTCTTCACTTTCTTACCCTTACTTCATCTTCTATTCTGCCTTCTTTCCTGGCTTTTCTTTTCCCTTTCTTTTGGCTTTTATTTCTTACTTTGCACTCCTCTTATTTTATATTTCCTCCTTCCTTCCCCTTCATTTTCTTTCTACTCTCCATTCATCACGTCATTCTCTCTACTCCACCCCCATCTCATCCTCTTCCTATTTCCCTAATGCCTTCTTAATATCTGCCTCCATTGCTGTCTTACCCTGCCTCCAGTTTTTTCAGCATGCCTCCCATCTTTATTTCCCTACATTTGTCTAACCTCTCTGCCTCACTCTAATAGCTGTCATCCGTAATCCCTCCCCCTTCCTCTGTCCTCATCTTGTTGTGACCTCTCTCTCTACCTCTTTGTCACCCCCTCTCCTCAACAATAACATTTCAGCCTTCTAGTTTGTGTCTCTCTGCGAACGTTTCTCTTCCTCTTCTACATCAAACAGTCCCTTGCCCCCTCCCTCTTCAGCCCTCTCTGTCTCTTGTAAGCGGGGCAGGTGGTGGTGCAAGTACATGCTTTCAGTGGGACATGCCTGCACTCAGATTTAAATAGATAATGGCAGAGCCCGAGTGCTTGTTGGGCCCGCTGAATAATGCATAGGATCCTGAAGGCATTGTTGCCAGGCCTCACTGATGGTGACATGCATATGCCAGCTCCCCAGCCTGCAATATTGATATCAAGAGAGAGGAAGGGACTTAGTAATAGTTATTTTTACCCCCACCCCACCCCACATATATACACCAGCTTTGCTTGTGGGGGGATGTTTAAGTTTTTTGAAGTTGTATGAGTGTACCAGAAGTATTAGCAACAACAGATCAGCCCCTATATGAGATATAAGAAAATAATGAAAAAAAAAAAAACAGACAAGCTTCTAGGCTAGAGTTCTTTGCAGGCAGGCTCGGTGCAGCTCAAGCAGCAAGCTCTGTTCTAAAAATCTGCTGTTTCTCCAATGTCCGCTTGAGGCTGGCTCCAGAAGTATCGGAGGTCACATACATTAAGCCAAAAAAAACTTTTCACAGCAGAAATAAACACATTAAACATCTCCTGTCTTAATCGCCTGTTTCACTATCTGATCACTTTGTAGGGGGATGGATTTAATGACATGACTGACAGGCGCCCTATACCTGTTCCTATAGCTGTGGTATAGTGACTCAAAGCCATAGACTGTATAAAACATGGACTAAGCATCCGCAAGGTCACCTGTCTGTTCCTGAAACCATTAAATGAAGCCAAGTACGTAGCCAGGTTTGCTATGACGCCGACGATTGGAAAATCAAATGATCCTAATAACTTCTAAACTGCAGAAATAGAAAAAATTCACTCACTGTACAGTGTGCGCTGATAGTGAAATCAGTAGTTTAAACCCCAAGCTGTTTTTTGAACCAGGCTTTTAATATGTTTTTTAATTCTGTTAAAGTCTGTTTTTATGGCTGGGTGCATACGTGACTTCCAGTCGTTCTACAGCCAGCCTGAAGCGGACCGGATGTTGCCCCTTGCTCAAAGCCCATGTAACTTTCAATATGGCCACGCCAGTTGATTGGCTTCAAAAATCTGTTTGACAAGTGACTAGTGGAGACGGTGTCCATTAGTTATACAGTCTATTATTTTGCTTATCTTGAGAGAATCAGACCCAATGGTCAAATAATTTATCAGGCAGGGAGCAGTACTTGATCTCACACTACAAAATAATGAAACCCCAAAATGTCACAAACGTAAAAGTTTTTTTTAATCTTCTAATAACACTTTAGGATTGAAATTTTTAATTTTCAAGCATTTCAATGAGTGTCATATAAAGGGATTCCTTGTAGGCTCCACTGAGGTATCGTCCAACACTTTACCATCAGAAGCTTTGTGTGTAAGCAGCGTGCGCGTGCTTTTCAGTCTCCCGCGCTTTGATCTACCGTACGGGTCCTCGGGCTTCAAAGAGAGAAAAATACAACCAAACTAAGTAACGAGGGACTCTGACAACGCGAGGGACATGCCGTTTACAGTGGACACGGTTTTACTCTTTTATGAGCCTATGTTTTTGAGTAAAAGCCACCAAAGGCGACGAAGACGTCGAAGAAGAAGCAGCGTCCATGTTAACGGACAGACCCCAGACGGTAACCTTTAGGTGCAGGTGTGTGAACCGCTAGCTAACACCAACGAACCGAGAAGACTACTTGTCGTCAGGAGTGTCGATAAATAACGTCAGTTACTCTGGAAACTTCGCCAGCAGGTGACATTCAGCTCCTGTCTGTGATGCTCAACAGCCAGAGCCCACTGCAGGAATGAAACCAACGTTTGAGACAGACTTTCTCCAATTCCCAGGAGTTAAAGTGGAAAACCAGAACAGCCGAAGAAAAGTTCGTCTTCAAAGTAAGTGTTCGGCTGTTGTTGTTTTTAGTTTTTTTCTCTGTTTAATATTCATTCAAATCAGTTACACGAACACTCCAGGTGGAATAGCTCGTCTAAATTGCGTCTGCAAATACTGCGATAAAAAACAGGCTTTCTGACGGCAAAGTAAAAAATAATTCTAGTGGTGCGGACACCTAAACCGTGATGAGTGCTTGAGTCGAGGTCTCACAAAATTAGCTAAATTATGTGGCTATATGACTCTCTGTTAAACTTTCTGCTGTTTCTAAAAGCAGTTTAAAGGGGTTGAGCTGACAGCATCTTTATTGCTCATACTAAGGATATGTAACTCATACTACCCCACTTAAAAAACAGAAATATCCCTTTAAACTCAAAAAGAGTATCCACTTTAAAGGGAAACAGATAAATCCTCTATAGCTGTCAGACTTCTCACTGATATATCCACTGGGTGTAAAGGGACTTTAGCAGCTTCTTTGTGTTTGCAAGTTGTTGAACATGAACCCACTTTCACAGTCCTCAGTGTCTCACAGACGCACATGGTAGGCTGTCTTTCAGCTCTCCACTGCACTTTGTAAAATAGGAGAGGCCAACAGACTCAGCATGGAGTGGCAGTTGTTGGAGAAGTACAGGCCGCACAATACCAAGCCTGTTTGCTGTTGAAATAAGAGCTGTGAAAGATAACATTCTTTTAGTATGCTCTGTGGCATTTTTCCTCCTCTTACCACGCAGCTTTTATTTTTCTGATCCTAACCAAACAGACTGTTTGACGTTAACAGCGTGTTAAGAATAAAGATGTCACCTTGAATGTCTGAATGAAGAGGGGTGTGGGAAATGTAGATATTAAAGGTGTCTCAGATGAGAGCCTTGGTGACTGAGCTGTAAAGCCTGTCATCTTCTTATCAGCTGATTGGTGGGTTGTTCTGCTGCTCTACAGTCCACATGTCAAACAGTGAGGCAAGGCACTAAACCCCACTTCAGCCCCTATGGCATCCATAGGTCTGCATGCACGTTTGAATCGGATTTAATTGAGATCCTGACGGACAGTTTGGGACTTACTGTCATGACAGCCTTCTCCAGCACTTGCACAGTGTGTGTGAAAGGATTGTGGATGGTTGAAAGACTAGAAAAGTGCAGACTATTTCCTCTTTCACTGGCTGCACCGGTAGGTGGTTAGGATGATTGAGTTGGTCATCTCTCTCAAACTATGGGTGCTACCACAAGCACCATTCAGCCATCACTGGTTTCTTGAAACTGTCAGATCTTCCAGACCAAGTAGATTTTACCTTAACAGGAACCTAATAATAAGTGTTTATCCTGAGCCTTATCCAACTATGTCCACTTCACCCACATATTCCCAAGCAGACAGAATAAAGGAAGAAACATAACGACTAAGGTACATATGATAAATCCCTGGTCACTAATAGTTCAGAGATCCAGCTGTTTCTCTTGGATTTAAAGTTATAACACCCCAAACGTACTTAAAACTACTGCTTTATTGACCCCTGAATCACTCTAGGCTCTGTGTTGAACCCACAGATGTCTTTTTAATATGAGTGACCATGAGGCAGGAGATTTTTCTGGCACTTTAAGTGGTGCTGTGCTGCCACTATTAAAGTAGATAATTAATGGAAACATCACTTATGTAGTATTTTGAAGAGCATCAGTTAGGTCATAGAGAAGTGTCCGGTGTGGTTGCATTGTGAGGAGCTACTTTGATAAATTTTCCTGATAAGTAAAAACTTAAGCAGGTGTCCGGAGCTCATTTTGCACAATAAGACCATATAGATTCTCTAGATTTTATAGTTTTCCTTCAGATTCACTTAAACTCTTGTTGGATATTTAGATTTGTTAAGATTTAGGGATGTCCCAATCTGATACACATATTTGTATCGGCAGCCGACATGACTGTTTTTGGAGGATCAGATAGTATGGCGTCATATTTGTGTCATATGTCGAGCGAGCGAGCGATAAAACACACATACGAGCAAATTATCTCATACCACACGCGCAGAGTAAACAGCCGCAAAACATGTTTTTTCTGTTTTTCTGTTATTCCGTTTTGGTTTTAAAACAGAAAAACAAAAAAAAAAAACAAGTCAGTTTTTTAGTTTTTTATTTTGTTTTGAGACAGAATGACAAAAGAACGAACCATACATGGATTCTTCCTGTCTGTGGCATAAAATCCTGAAAAGGGCACCCATGTGGGGGTGTGTTTCTGTTTGGTGTTGACCAATCACAAGAGGGCAGGGCTGGCCCCTTGATTACGCCCCCAAACTGTCAAAAGTCTGTGACTCCAACACCCCAGCCCGCACAAAGCAACTCCTTGTGCGCGTGCTGCAGACTTTAATATACCTATCACTATGCATTTTTTTAGCTCTTGCTGTGTATTTTTACTCACTCGCATCTCCCTGTATGCTCTCGGTTGTTGAATTTGTGCGGGCAAGGAATAAAAAAGTGTGTGCGGCAGTTTGCCCTGCGCGTGTGGTATGAGATAATTTGCGCGTATGTGTGTTTTATCGCTCGCTCGACATATGACACAAATATGACGCCATAAGATAGTTTCAGATTTCATTATGTGATCGGGGCCGATCCAGTTTTTTCATGTGTTTTCAGCACCGTCACACTTTACCGTTGCTGCAAATCAAACCACGTAGCAAACATGTCCACTGTGTGAGACTACTTCTCTTTGGAAAGCAATGATAGTAAAACAGCGTCTTGCAACATTTGTAAAGTGAGTGTTCCTCGAGGAGGTA
Source organism: Halichoeres trimaculatus (assembly GCF_033239565.1). Taxonomy (NCBI): domain Eukaryota; kingdom Metazoa; phylum Chordata; class Actinopteri; order Labriformes; family Labridae; genus Halichoeres; species Halichoeres trimaculatus. The sequence goes on from NW_027437192.1 coordinate 24,685,169, forward strand.
CCAACAGGGCTCATTTTAATACAACAAATATGATTCATCATTTACAACAGAATCACCCAACGGAGGATTTATCAGAAAAAGGTATCAGTATCTACGACGGCGTATTAGGGCCACTAAAGAAATAAAATAAATAAATAAATTTTCGAGGAAAAAACTCAAAATTATCGAGTTTCTAAAGTCGCAAATTTACTACTTTAGAAATTCAAAAATTTGCAAGTTCATTAAGTGGAAAATGTGCGACTGAATAAACTAGTAAATTTGTGAGTTAATAAAGTCACAAATTTCTGCAAGATGGACCAAATTGTAAGCCTCATAAGATTGTACTTTGGAGTTGATCTCAGCAATAAGGAGATACAACTGGTTTTAGCCCAGAGTCGTTGCATTCTTACGGATGTTGTCGTGCCATGGGGCTGTTCCGAAGAAAGCAGCTCCTCAGGAGCAGTTATTAAAGGAATGAAAAAAAGTAAACAGCTGATCTCGCGCTTCTGCAGCAGAGACCAGAGCAATCGTTTACAGTTTACAGTCCACTCTGACTTCTCAGTAGATCACAGATACACAAATAAATCGTACAAAGACACATGAAAACATCTGACATCTCCCATATCTGTCACAAAACAACCTTCAATTTTACAATTTTTTCAACTTGGCTTTTTTCAGCTTATCTCAAGCGTGGCATCCCCTGTGCCTGTGCATCAACTAAAACTGGGACTTGTCATAAACCAGTAAATTTACGACTTTACAAGGTCGTAAATTTGTGACTTTTTTAACTCGCAAATAGTAGTTATTAGTAGTTTATTAAGTCATAAATTTTCCAACTAATGAACCTGCAAATTTTTGAGTTTCTAAAGTCGTAAATTTGCGACTTTAGAAACTCGAAAATTTTGAGTTTTTTTTCTGGAAAATTTATTTATTTTATTTCTTTAGTGGCCCTAATAGGCCGTCGTAAGTATCTGATTGGTATCGGCAAAACGTGAAAAAATCAGGTCAGAAGTCAAAAATCATCCCTAGTCAAATTGCCAGGTGTGTTAGTCAAATCCCTCATTAAGAATGAAGTGAACCTACCTTCTACCAAGAATACAAACAGCTCATTCATAATGTGTGAAGAGTGGCTTGAAATGGTACTCCAGCATAACAACTTGTTGAGCACCAATTGATTGCTGCTGCACCCAAATTAATTTCTAGGTCAGTGAAAATGAGCAAAACACAGCTCAGTTATTATCCCAGTGTCTTTCCTTTTTGATTATAGACCTTCCAGCTGTAGGTAAGAGGAGAAAATAAGACTGTGGGATCTTGAAGAAAAATGTTTGTTGTGTGAAGATCAGACTTTCAGATCAGGAGACCAGTAACCAGTGTGTCAGGAGTCTTAAGCACCCTGAAGATAGTACAGATTTAGTCCTTCACCACTTTGACCTGATCTTAAAGATTAACTCAACACAACCCTCTTTAATTTCTCATTCTGTCATCCAAACTCGTGTCACGCTCTTATGAGACATAATCAGAGGGCTGATTGTTTTCATTCTCCTACAGTCCAACACACTAACAACCATTAGTGTTGTCCCTTTAGTCTGATTATTAATCTTCTGTACCATCAGGCTGCTAACATGGGATTCACTGGTTTACAAGAATAGCCAGCTGAGATTTCTGACTCAACATTTACAAAAGGAAAAGAGGGTGAAAATAAAGGAGGAGACCAGTTCTTTTTGAAATGCAATTCAGTATCCTGGATGTGAAACACGTCAGACAGAGTTTTCCTGCTTGTCTAAAGTTTTCGGGACAGTTAGGCGGAAAAACTTGCAGGAAAATATTATAAAAGGAGGAATCAGTGGAGCTGTAAGGAGTAAAAATATGGCCCATCGTCTCTTGGTATCCAGGCTGCGAGCTGTGCACTGGTGCTTGAGGAGAAGAGGAAAGAGAAGATGGAGAGAATTGTTACTGTGATCTTATCTTGTTATTTTCTCTCTCGCTGGTTATTCACTACTTTTTTCTTTAAAGCCTTCTCCTGGAGGGCGCTTCTCACTTTTCAAGAATACAGGGCTGCTCCCTCAGGGGGGCATTTTAGGGAGCCGTTTGCGTGTGGCTGCCTCCGACTGTCTGTCAGAGAGAAAAGGGAAAGAAAAGGAAGCAGGGTGGTGGAGGAGATGGAGGAGAGGAAGGACAAGACGTTGTTTGATCAGCGGGGATGCTGAGTCACACTGGGATGCGATGGAGAGATTGGTGCTCTGCAAAAGAGGAGAGGGAACAGAAGAGGACTATAAAGACGGACTAAATGAGAGTTTTTCCTTCCTCCTTCAGATGTCTTTGACAGAAGAAAATCATGTAGACACTATATACAAAATCTTGTCTTTTGCTCCTTTCCTTCGTCTCTGTCTCTATGGGTGTCTTTCTTTGAGTCGGGGAGTAATCGGTGTGCTGGATGAAGTAAAAATCCTGTCATACATTGCCATTTATTTGAGATGTGGTACAGAGTGTGTTCTGACTGGAGCTCTGACAAATGTGGACCCTTAAAAGCCGCCATTTCATACCGACAATGCTGTGAATCTTTAAGGATAATGTTGAGTAGGTGTTGAAGTAGGATCTATAACTGTGTCACACCTAGTCACAGAAACAGACGGATATTTAGTTAAAGGATAAGTTCGGTTTATACAGCTTTTACATTGTTTATAGAATGAAGTAGAACAAAATACTCTCCCAGAAGGCTTTCCTGATCCAAGCAGTGCTTCCAAAGATATTTAGATCCAAAATCGTGCAGTGGACGTCCGTATAATGGGATCCATCGGGGCATAAACAGCGCGCTCCTAAAACTGCATTAATCATCCAAAAACTCGTGTTTTTCACCAATATTCCATCATGGTCCGCTCCGGGTTAGTCCTCTGCTGCAGTCTGTGTCACTCCAGACAGCGCTGTGTGGCTGTAATGAACTTTGAACTGACAAAGACTTTGTTTACACAACACCATCGTCCACATCTGCAGATAAGTCTGGCTCGAAGAATGTCACACTCATATTTGGCAGTGTTTTTCAGACGTGAAACCTATGCCATCCAATTAGGATGAACCTCCGTTATTCAGGTGTGACACTGAAAACCAAAAACTCAGTTTCCCAGCGTCTACACGAAACCACAAATCAGGGAAATTCTTCTGAAATCTTCACTTTGGCCGAATTTTTCAGAAAACGTTTTCAGTGAAGTAAAACTGCAGTTTCATGTGGACAACAGGCCTAAACATGTAAAAACGTATGTGGTTTCCTGGATACCCGACTACATGTGGACGTGGCCATAGTGAGGAAATCACACACCACCCTACCCAACGCCACAGCTCACTACTGGTGAGATAATGATTCACCCACTAGAGCTGTGGAACTAAAGGGTTAAAATAAGTCTCCTACACCTGGTCTTAATCAAAGCTAATCAGAAACACACACAAACACACACAAACACACCTGACCTGCCAGTGGTAATTGGAGCCCCGTTCACACTGAAGACACACTTCTTCAAGAAACTACTTTTCTTTTTTACCTGAGTCTAATCACTGTGTCATTTGTTTTGAAGAGGAATAGCCCCCTGCAGATAATCCAGCTCTCTTCAAACACAGAGTGAACATTAAACACTGAAAGAATCTTAACCTTGGAACAAACCATAGCTCTGAAAATGACGCTAGTAGCACAGTTAGCTCCTCTTGTCTCATGTAACAACATTAGTCTGTTGAATAGACACTGATTTTTGTTTAAACTGCTTCAAATTTAGTGTTTTAATTGAATTCAATCACTGGTTCATTTGCTTTGGAGATGAGGAGACCTCTGTGGATAATTCAGTTTGTGAACAATGAGCACTCATTAAAAGTAGCTGCTATGCTAACGTAGCTCCTATAAATACAGCTGCTCTAAAGGGAGCAGAGATTGAGACAAAACAGGAGTTGAGTTCTTCTTGAATTGTTTACTTCTGATTTCAGCCCTCAATTTGAACATTATCTGAGCTTTTTCACAGCAAGGCTGCACAAAATATCATGTTAGCTCAGACCACAACACTGTCACACCATCCCATGCTAATTAATCATGACAGACATCATCCATTACTCTGTCCCTTTCTGATTAGTCTAAACAACTCTGCTCCTTAAGCCTGTTTAGACAAACCAAAGCTGATGTCATTCTTTATTTTGATACAGTCATTTGGCAGCTAATAGGAAACAGAGTTGTGCAGATTGCAGATGAAACTGTAGATTTGTCATTGGAACAGGGATGCTAATTCCCAGTTGGGGGCCAGTTTGGGTAAAATGTGGCTCATCTGGAGGAAGGCCAGTGGTGGCAGTGGCTGCCAGGAGGAGGAAGGAGGAGCCCACAGCTGTCACAGCCCTGACCAGACTGCATACAGAGGAGCAGAGGTCCATTGTATGACATAATACTGCATGACTGACCCCTGTCTGCTATTTGACAGCTACAGCTAACAAGGAAACACTTGAATATTAACGAATTATTTCATGGGAAGAGACCAGATCTGAACACAGGAAGAAGATTAATGATGGTATTAGCAGCAGAAGTAACAGAATTACTGTTTATCGAAGTGCTTTCACTTTTATCAAGGTTTTGATTCTTTCTCTGACCCTTCACCCTGTGAAAACTGGTGGCTGTGAAACCAGCAAACACATAAACAAGCAGGAAAACACACTTTAAGACAGCATCAAGATTTAAACACACACTCGCACTCACCTGTGTGACACTTGGTTGCATTGGTTGAATCACCTAAGGGCTGCAGGACTAAGACCATTAGAGAAGGAGCACAGCCAGAGTTCATGTAGCTACAGCAGCCACTAATGGAATAAATCAGCATGAGTGTATGTGTGTGTCTGTGTGTGTGAAATCGTCATTGTGCGCATGGCAATACTTTCAGTGTAAATGTGTGTGTCGTTGATGATAAATCCATGGCTGTAAATGCATGAATGCGTGTGCTCCCTCAATCACATCCTTCCACTGCTTTCCAGCTCATACTCTGTGTTGGCTGAACCCTGCATCCATTTACTCTGCTCAAGGAAACCCTGCACACACACACACACTGCTTCCAAATGATCACTGCAGGAATGAGCATACAGTGGTGAGGATGATTGCCTGTAGGCATTTTGTTAAGAGGATTGGTGCCAAAACCAATGGCCGGGCCGTTAATTGATTTTGATAAGCAATGGATCATTAAAATGATTTACCAGGAACAAATTGCCAGGAATTGGCTTTTTACTGCTCCTCCAATGACACGATTTGCTGCGTTTTTTGAGTTTGGGATGATGCCTTCATACACAACTGCGTGAGGGCGGCATTATCATTCTCATATTGAAAATTCTGGATTCTAACCCAGTCCATTAAGAAGTAATTAATATGATTTTTGGAGTTTCTAACTCATTTTTTTCCCCATCAGTGTGGATGTGAAAGACATAAATATGAGATGATTTGGCTTTGCAGAGGACTTGAAAATCTGCCAGAACAGCTGTTAACTCATTAGCAACATTTGTTATTGAGATATTTTGCATAGAAGTCCTTAAATTAGAGAGATTAAATCATTATTTTGTATGATTGATTTATTTTTCTTTCTGAAACTGCACTTTTTTATAACAAGCACAACTTGTTCCTAGAAGATGGGATGATATTTAGTACAAACTGAAATGATACAAATAATGCCTGTGCAAAGAGACTTTACTTTTTAAGTTAAAGTTTAGAGGTAGGGTCTGCAGGAATTTGTTGTTACTTGTCAGTAAACACAACATTCAAACTAGCTTCCTCCTGCTTGGCTCAGTGCCAGCGGCATCGCACACCCACTGGCTCTGACCATGACTTCATGAACACATTTACAAGCCCAGCATCCACCTGGAGCATCATGTTTCTATGTTAGAGAGACTCAAGAGCCGTGCACCTGACTTAGCATGTTAGCACAAGCTAATCACAGGTATTTGACACGTACCTGGTTAGCAGAAAGCTAACTTGCATCGCTCTCTGTACAATGTTGCTCCCCAAGTACCTGAAAGTCGGGATGTTCGATAGCACTTTTTTTCAGACCGATACTAGTATGAGTACACAGTGACAGATCATTTTGATCAAAGACAGCGCAGTAATTCTGACATTAAGTCCATTATAAAACACAAACGACTCTCTCTGTGTTTATGATTTTTTGAAAATTTACTCAAACAATTAAAAGTGAAAAATAAAACTGACAAATGTTAAAGTTTAAGTATTTTTTTAGAATAAACTGAAGTGCAAAATCAAACAGTTTAACTGTTAAGTCTCCTTGGTTCATTCATGTTGTCTGAACAGGACCTGGCGCATATTTGCTGTAGTGTTAAACCGCAGCAAGTAGCAGCAACTACTGGCGAGAAGGACTTAACTGACATAAGATCTTTTTGCCTTGAGTATCAACTGCTGGTATCACTAGCCTTCGTGAGTACTGATACCTTGAAAAAAAGCTGGTATTGACCCGATACCCGATACTGGTACTCGCCCATCCCTACTCAAAAGCAAGTGAAAGTTGAGCCAAGCTTCATCCTCATTTAGGAAAAAGCTTTATCATTTTGTTTTACTTCCTTTTTGCTACATCCATATCATAGCTGCTCTTAATAGCTTCTTCCTCTCGCTACCATAAACACACAAAACCACTTGCACACTGGGCGCTGTGATTGGCTGATGTAACCATGCCTTCTCTCCACACTGAAACACCCCAAAACATCAACATACAGGCTGAGGAAGGGGTTAAGGCAGACACTGACACACATGATAGAGCAGGATTATACTGTAAAAGTTGACATTTTATTTTTTAAGGATAATCCTGCAGACCCTACCTTTATACATATATATGTGCACAGGTATATAAAAATGCACATAGAATAAGTCTCCCCCCTAACACGACCTTGAATTTTTTAAGAGGTCTTTCTGTTGTTGAAAAGTATTGACATGTGTACGGCAGACTTTGTTTTAAAGCATTGTGCAGAGAAGAACAAAAGTTGTTCTTTCAAATGCAGTGTTGTATGTATAACTTGTAGAGAGAGACCGATATGGATTTTTTGAGGCCGATACTGATACTGATTATTTGTAGGCAACGAGGCCGATAACTGATATTTGAAGCTGATATTCATTTGCAGTCAAAGTGAAAATATTGGTGTAAAAACTTTTGAACAATACAAACTCCAACACTTAACTGCATTTAATGCCTTCAAGCATATGTTTATCAAACAGCTCCCAGGCTAAGCAGCATGCTTTAGAAAGTTAAATGAAAAAATAAACAGCAAAAGTTTTCAACAGTAAATAGTTTTCCAAAATTTCTATGTAACTGCAATAAAACTGGACAGAATGTAATATAACAGGTATGTAATGCAGTTGAACTGCAATTGCATGACACACTCAGTGTATAATATAACTCAAGATGTCTGGTATGGTTTTCAGACTGTTGGACAAAGCAGGCTATTTGAAGACATCATCAAACGCACTTCATCTAATGTAAAGGGGATGTTGTGTTGCCAAAAAAAAAAGTGGGAAAAGCAGCAGTCTACCTGAGCCAATAACACCCACTGAGCTGGATAACACCCATCATGCTCTTTGTCACGACTCAATAACAGAAGGCAGGTGTTGATTATGCACAGAATACATTTGCAGGTTTTGAGCCATGACTTCACATTTAATCATTCAGGTTTTTAAAGCCAAATTGTAAAACAGTGTCTAATCGTGACTGATTCAGAGTTTGACGTGTTTGCTGGTTTGTGTGAAAGCATTCTGGTCTCAGGAGAGGGATGTGATCCTGTTGTGTGTGCGTGTACACCTCTGCGTCCTTTGAACTCGTTCTTGCCGACATTGAGTGACCACTTCTTTCAACAGCTTTAGCAGAGTGGTGTGTATGCCTGTAAAGGCACAAGAGTGTGTGTGATTTCAAATATAAATCCCACGACTCTCATCATTACACAGCCGCCCTTCCAACCTACATGATTCCCCCTGTCACTCTCTCCTGACATTTTCTGACTTATCTTTTCCTGATTCACCCTCTACTCGTTTTTCTCTCCCTGTCCTGTTTTCAGCCTCTCTTTTCAGGGTCTCAGTCTCACCTCATCAGCTTTGGGGGGAGGTTGAGGTATGTAAGGAAGGTGAGGGTCAAGGTGAAGTCATCTGGGAGTTTATGAGAGGAGGTTGAGAGAAGATGTGAGGGTGACGGAGAGCCTGGGAGATGAGGTCAGCGGGGAGAGGCTGGTGGTGGAAAGGAATGAATCAAGGCAAGTGGAGGATGGTAGGGGTCAGGATTATGTGAAACAGGGGGTGAAGATGGAGAAGGGATATGATTTGAGGATAAAATAGAAGAGAGGGAAGGACAAATGTCTCAAAGTTGTGGCTGCTGGGGTTAATAATTATGTTCTATTCAGCAAATTAACTTTCACTGAGAATGTCTTTTTTTTAAAAAGCAAGCATTTCTGAAAAGATTAATCCTGTAAGTGTTGATGAACTGGTTTGAAAAGGCATCACTGATTTCAGTGGCATTAGTCTGATGACAAATGGTTAGCCACTATTCTAATTTTGGATACAAAAAATGTTGATGCCTTATGGGAATGCAAACAATCTAAAACTTTGGTTTGAGGTTGACATGATACTAAAAGAAGAGTTAATCAACTGATAGTGTTAGTCATTTTGCCCTTTGATTTATAAAATGATGAAAAAACAAACTCCACATCAACCCCACATTAACTAAGTTAGGGATGTCCCAATCGGCGACTTTCCCCCGATACAATCCATTTTTTTAGCATTTAATACCTGCCAGTCCATATAACTTTGTCCAGCTAGTTTTGATGTTGAAGTCATGTAATCTATTTTACATGCCCTTCTGTATGAGGCCCTGTACTGTGTGCTTGTAATACAGCATGTGTCTGTTGGACTGTTTTCACCATCTAGTTTGATATACTGTTTTTGTATAGCTGAAATTAGAGCTTTGGGATTGCTAATGCTAAGCTAACAGACTAGTTTGTGTTTGTTTTTGCCTTGTTAAACCCATAGACAGTAAGAAAAAATGGACATCCGCTTGCTTGGCTTGAAGTGAGGTCTCCACAAAAACTGCTCCCCCCGGTGGCTGGCTGCAGTATAGGTTAAAAAATCTGGCTTTCCAGCCATTCCAGATGGGCTGTGGTCAAACTTAAAAAAATTCCTCACGTCTGATTGTTGTGGTGATTTGAAGATATCATTTGGCTACCTTGTGTTCAAGTTCTTTTTTTTCTGAAAAGTTTCATTTTCATTCGTTATATGAGGCTAAAAAGGAGGCTTTACGTAAGGTTTAACGATGATTAACAGCTGCCGTTCTAGTGTATTTTTTTCTGGGATTGTAAAATATGTCAAGAGGTAGTATCAAGAAGTGATAAGACTCTGGAAAGAAAAAATATATTGTTTTTGTAACCCAGCTCCACTCAGATTCTCCCAGAATCCCTCACAGTCTCTACTGCACAGACTCTGACTGCAATTGCTGCCAATGGCTGCATCTGTGACGGGGGAATTTTGGCTTCAAAACCGTACAACTGTAAATAGCGTAGCCACGGTGTCCACTCTATATACAGTCTATGGTTAAACCATACGTCCCTGAAGTTTTACTGTAGGGTGCTGTAAAGCAGATATTAATGCTGTCATGTGTCTGGTGTTATTGCATGTGTTCTGTTATAAAGCTAAGTGAGGCTACTGTTCCACGTCAATGTACCTCATGTACCTTATTTTTCTATCCTCTCATCAGCCATGAGGTTGGGAAACTCAGAGTGCTTGGTTATTAGCATTAGTGTTCGGCAGCAATTTTTGTTTAGTGATGGCTAACATGAATGATTGGCGGAAAAAACAGTTACAATGCCGATCATGGCTCAGTTAGAAAATACCAAAATCAGCCCCGATCCAATAGTTGTCATTGGGATGGGGACATTCTCAGTCTCATTGTTTCAAGCTGTAAACATACCTGATCCACTAAAAAGAAATCAAAGTTGCATTACATTGAGGAGCTGCAGTGTTTTGCACTTCCACCGTGGCCTCATTTTTGGACAGAAGAGGTTGTCGCTTGGTTGTAACCTCTGTTATGCTTCCTAAAAGCACCACCCCCTCCTTACTTTTATCTAGAGCTGAAACGATTCCTCGAATGATTCGAGGTACTCAATTACAAAAAATACTCGAGTAATTTTCTCTGCCTCGAGAAATCGTTTAATTTTAAAAAAAATCAAAGAGTGGTATTTCAAATAGAGCTGAGGCCATATTAAGAGACTTTTCAGACCCCTCAAGCTACCTCTTATACAAAATAGCAACTAGCAACAAATCTAGCTTCTTTTCTGGGGTTTGGAGACTAATGGGTCATTCTGTGTCAAAGTGTGTTTACAAATTTTGGAGCTACCGAAGCAAGTGCTCTTACTGACATGCTGTATCAGAAAATTCTATTTCTTAAAGAGAAGAAATTTCATTTGAAAAAGAACTGCTCTTCAACAAAAAAAAAAAAATTTTTTATCCGATTACTCGATTAATCGATGGGATTTTCAGTAGAATACTCGAATACTAAAATATTCGATAGCTGCAGCCCTACTTTCATCTTTAGTCAGCTAGTGATGGAATCACTGCACAAATGTTCTGTCATCGAGCTGTAATGAGTTGTTGCATGGCCTGCTACTCCTGCCAGAAAAATAAAAGAGAAGAAAAACAAAACAGATGATGAAGAAAACAGACAAGCAAACTTTTAGTGGAGCATTTACTTAAAAGCTCAGCAGATGACTATATGCCGGTAGCTTTCAGATTAAGGTGTTCCAGCCGGCATGCAGTGAACAACTTAGAGAGGCACTGGTGGCTTATGTTCAGCACCTTGATCAAAAAGGACTTGCTGATTTTCTGTTACAGTAGTTGGGTTTTTAAGACCAGTGGTTTAAGCAAATCCATCCAAACTTGTTTAGTAACAGTTTTTAAGATTCTGCTCTCCAAATGTGTGCAGCTCTCAGAAGTTTTACCAGTGGCCCTGGCTGGTTGTAGCCACTGTAATGCTACGATCTGGATGGCTAAGCTGTAGTTGACACTGCACAAAAGTACCACATTGATTTTATTCATCATTTTAAATTGTGTTGCGTGAAACTACATGTCATCGATGTAACACTTACAAGAATGCTAACTTAAAAAAAAAAAATTAACTTAAAATAAGTAACAGCTTATTTTCAGCAGCTGCCATTTAGATTTTAAACTATCAAACCAGGATAATCTGTTGGTCTGCTTCACTTCACATTTACAGGATAGATAAGTCTAATTTTCAAAAAGCAGGCAATAATTTGAATAAAGATATAGCTTGATTAATTATACCTTTAAATTGTATTTTAATTTATTCTTTTACCTGACAAATACACAACAAAAGAAGATAAACCAAGCTTTAAAGTGTTCCTCCTTGAAGACAGAGCCAGGTTAGCTATTTCCTGCTGTCTGTTGTGTTTATGCTAAACAGGATTAGCATAAGGTAATTGCTTTTTCTCATTCACGGGTGGATTGATATGGATTGTTTCATGCCCTATGTAAAATATTTTTTCCCCCTTAAATTTTCTGCTCCCCCTTTCAGATTGGTGTTAGCCTTGTAAGCAGTGAGACTGTCAAACATAATCATGAGGTCATTATGGTGACAGTTAGCCTCCGCAGGGTTCAGTCATACCAGCGATTGCAACAATACTTTTCAGGGAGTGGGTCATTTGTCCTTGTTTCCACTTTGCCCTTCTCTCTCTGTCTCTCCCTTTCACATTCCATATTCAGTGCAGCCATTCAGGTCACTTCTAATTACTGGGGTCCAATTGGAATTGGCTTTTCAATTTTTGACGCCGCAGTGGTGGAAATCACAAGGAGCCGGTGCCAGCTTTTCTCCCACCCCCACTGGCCTCTCAGCGCCCGCCTAGTATGACTTAATATGCCTGATACATTCACCTCACTGCGCCAACTCTTTGCAATGCAGTGTGACTGTGTGTGTGTGTGTGTGTGTTTGTGTGAGCCAGAAAGAGAAAGATGAGGCTATTACTGTAAGTCACGGAGAGTCCAGCCTGGGAGAGCTGTGTGTTTAGACAGCGAGGATGGGAGTCCGTGTATGCAGGTGAGGGAGAGGCTGACTTTGTGTGTGTGTGTGTGTGTGTGCTCTCTTCAGTGAGGCAGAGAGAAGAATTGAGGGAGAAGAGAGAAGGAGGCATCTTTAGGAAGCGATGGAGGGATGGGAGTGGCAGAAAGCGCCCGGGTCTCTCTCTTCTGTCTTACTGTGGGTCCGCAGTGCAGGAGAAGAGAAGATTAAAGTGGAGACGCTGCTTTTGAAGTTGGGCAATGTAAAAGAAGCAGCAGCTACACACACACACACACACACACACACACACCAGCAAACACACATCAGCAGCTCCTTCCTTATAGCCTAGTAAAGTGAGGGAATATCAATGCTGCTCAGACTGCCGTTATGTGATCCCTCACTAGGTTTCAACATTCCCTCGCCTTCAGCACAAAAATTACACCCCTAAAAATGACTCCCATCCCTCATTTAAATGAAAGCAAGGTGATAAAGAAATAAAGTCGATTAAGGCCTGTCTGAGTCGTGTTTGTGGCCGTTGTGGGGATTTGGAGCCTGAGTCCACGCAGATACACCGGCAGCCCTCTCTTTATCAAAGACGGGGAGGGAAATTACAGCAGCAAATGTTTGCAGTGGCGGTAAATAAGAGGATTAATTGTCCACTTTGGCCACACACACAAACACACACACACACATAGAGACTCACAGAGAAAAGGCCTCAATATGATTCTGATGCAGAAATGTCAAGAGGTAATTGAAGGAGTAATACTTGGACAGGGGAAATGTCAGACTCACCCTTCCATTAGTGTGGAGTCTCCATCATGAACCCTAATACCATTCATTACAGGCGTAAGGCTCGCTAAGCCAGTGGTAAACATTGGCCATTGACTATTTTATGGTAATGATTGTGCTGGTGTCACAGAGCTCATGATACCACAGCACACTCCTTACTGTGTTGGTGTGTGTGTGTGAAGTCTGATCCATTCCCAGCCATCAGGATGGTCTGTGTTTGGAGACATCCACATGTGCTGAGTGATCCTGGAGAGTGATCGGGTGTACAGTGTCACTTAGATCACAGTCAAGTACCTAAAGTGACAAATCATGAATAAAATTACTCATGACGCCCAGAAGAGCTGTCTTCGGCCTGTCAAGTGATGTGTGTGTGTATGTGTGTGTGAGAGTGCTGCATGGAGAAGAGCTGTCCAAAATAACCCAGAAATACTCAGGCCTCATAATGTGAATATATTGGATTTTAATGTCCTTGTCAAGTCGAATGGTTTCCTATTTGAATTATCTGGAGGCTGGTACAAGCACACTCTATCGCTGCTTTCCTACTTGACCCAAAATTCCCTTTCTAAATGAAAAGAAAATTATGCTAGCCTTTCTTGTTCTTTGGCTTCATCTTTTTGCATCATTCTGCTTGAATGCTCCTTTATCTCGTCAGCTCAAAAGCTTTAGGACTTGGGAGTTTTACTGGATGCACCTGCTTTATTCACACACAGAATGACTGAATTGACTATATCTATCCAGCTATCCTTCCGTCTTTCCATCTATAAAAGTTAGCTTACTGACTACTCCTAAAAACCTTACTTCCTTGATAAAAATACTCAATTATTCTTCTAACTGTGTTCCTCCTAGTGTTAGCATCTTTGTAAACTGGCTACCTGGTAAACTTATTAAAGCTTAAAAGCCAATAATCTTCTTTCAATACTTTATTAACCTTGAAACCAAACTGATGCAGGCCCGTTGCTAATTAGCAACAACCTTGCATTTTTAATAAGCTACCAGCGCTTCATTAACTAAAGCCATAAACAGTGTATCTTCTTCATCTTCTTTGGCTAGCCAGCTAGTAAATTAATTATCTAGGTTCAGTGTTCCCCTAGGTTTACAGCCTTGGTGGAGATGGCTGCTCGCGGGAGAGTGAGTGTTGCCATCTTCAAATGAATGGCCTTTGATTGAGACATTATTTTTCCCAACTGTCTGTCCACTATACAAAGTGCGCTTATCTGTGTTTGTGTGTCTGTGTATGCATTGAGGTGGAACTCTGAAGTGTGCAGAGGAGAACTGTGAACACCAACCATGTGTAGACAGAATTTCTGCTGTGAAAACAATTTTTTTTTTTTTTGCTTGGTGTTCATGTGACTCTCAGTACTTCCAGAGCCAGCCTCAAGCAGAGACATGAGAAACAGCAGGTTTTAGCACTTATATATTGTCTCATATTCTTAAACTGGAGGTTGCAGCTTGGTGCCGCTGCTAAGGGGTCGGATGCCCCCTATTGGTGGGGGAAACTCTGAGTTGCACATTAGCTAGCGAACAACCTATATATAGCTAAAATGACTGCTATATCATTGTTAATACAAACCTTGTTGATCTGTCAGTCTATCTAATTAGCGATCCATGTATTTTTCCAAAGTTAGCAACTACTGCAATCCAAATCAGCTAGCAAGCTAATGATCTAATTTGCTGGTTAGCTAAATAATTTACAGGCATATTTAATAAATTTCCTTAACAATAATGTTGAATTACTTGCTAGCTGAGTGGGTATGCACTGAACTGTCAAACATCATAGCGTTAATGTTTTGCAGAGAATACTACTATTACAAATAGGGCTGCAGCTATCGAATATTTTAGTATTCGAGTATTCTACTGAAAATCCCATCGATTAATCGAGTAATCGGATAAAATACATTTGTTTAGTTAAAGAGCAATTATTTTTCAAATGAAAATTTTTCTCTTTAAGAAATAGAATTTTCTGATACAGCATGTCAATAAGAGCACTTGCTTTGGTCGCTCCAAAATTTGTAAACACACTTTGACACATTTTTTGTGCCTTGTACATCTCATCAAATGTTGTGGACCCAAACAGCACCTGTTTTGTAGAATGACCTGTTAGTCTCTAAACTCCAGAAAAGAAGCTAGATTTGTTGCTAGTTGCTATTTTGTATAAGAGGTAGCTTGAGGGGTCTGAAAACTCTCTTAATATGGCCTCAGCTCTGTTTAAAATACCACTCTTTGATCTTTTTTAAAATTAAACGATTCCTCGAGGCGGAGAAAATTACTTGAGTATATTTTGTAATGGAGTACCTCGAATCATTCAAGGAATCGTTTCAGCCGTAATTACAAAGTTATTCAAGGGTCCACAGCGATGTCTTAGTAAGTAACAAACCCCACCAGTGCTTTATTAATACACACACACACACACACACACACACACACACACACACACGCACATACAGATGCGTACACCGTCATCAAATATGCCGCGGGAACAACCTGGGGTATCTGCACACTGACCATACGTACCTTTGAATATGCGCGTCTCTGGTCCTACAATCCATTTCTTCATCTTTAAACATGCAGAATGAACTCTTTGAACCCCCCCCCCCCCCCCCCCTCCACAAACACACACACACACACACACACACACACACAAAGACGTGCGCTCTGGTCCAGGGATGTTGAATCTCTCAAGTTGGCTGCCCGTATGTCTCTGAAGGGACTGCAACCTTCCGTACTACTGTACACTGGGAGAAAAGTCACCTGAATTATTGAAGGCAGGAGACAGTGAACAGGGAACTTGTGCATGATGGGATGAGAAGGTAGAGTGACAGAAATGGAGGGAGGAGGATAAGGGGAGGATAGGGGAGGATGAAAGGCAGACAGATGAGGATGGGGAGGTAGAGGTGTGCAGTCTTGTTGATGGCTTGTTTGTCTGCTGTTGTGTCAGGGAGTTGTTAGGAATAGCAGAGCTTTTACCTACACTGAGTTCAGCTTGTGGTATACATGCATGTCTTAAACACACATACACACATGAAGTCTTCACCCATGGGGCTGTAGGTGATGTAGTGAGAGAAACAGTGCAGACATGTCCTCTTCATGCTCAGGTTACACTACTCCACAGAGCTGCAGAGGATGTCGGGCATTTTTGCGGTTTATTGCCCATGTCACTGTTTCTGTGTGCAAACTTTTCTGTGAAAGTGTGTGTGTGTTTTTGTGTTTGTGTTTCTGTGTGTCAGTGTGTTGTGCATGTCCGTGTGTGTGTTATGCTGTAAAGTGGCACATTTGAAGGGGGTTTTTTACTTTCCCCAGCGCTGGCTTTGTATCAGCACCCAGCTGAATGTGGCTGCAGATCAATGTCATCTCTAACACACACACACACACACACACACACACACACACACACACACACACACACACACACACACACACACACACACTGACACACACACACTTGGACTTGTTTACAGTTTAGACAGCAGGTGGCACAGATAACAGCCACTAAATCCGCAGCCATTTGGACAACTGAATATGAAACCCGGAAAGTTTCTTTTCATCTATTTTTCAGTTTTCTTCCTCTCTTCTTTCTTTTCTTTCTCATCTACCTTCTTATCTGCCCATAGTTATCTATCACTCTGTCATCTCTTGTGAAAATCATCTTTTTTTAGGTTTGCTTCAGTGGCTAACAACAGCTAAAAATATGGTCATTTGCGCTCCAACTCTTAGTGATGTTATTTTTCTTTCCTTGATCCTCCTTCAAATAACTGCAGTGACATTCAGCTGCTTTTTATGTATGGCTCCACTGCAGGGTGTGGTTGCACGTCCAATGGGGGAGAGCTTTTATGATTAACTTAATACTGTTTGGCTTTAAACTTCTTCCTTTGGTGGGAATTTGTTCTTGAATAATAGGAACATCACTCCACCTTGCAGCTGATTTTGGGCTTTCCTGGTGTGAGACAAAGGGATTTGGGCTTGTCCTTGTTTGTCAAACAACACACTGAAAAAGTTACTTCAAGGGGTCATATACAAGGATCAGGTGATTATACTTTGCATGAAGGTCCTGCTCACCCTGTTAAAATTCTAATTCGCATAACTATCAGCTCTCTTTACGATCTTGCTTATCCAGCAACCAGCTGAAGCTATGAGCAGGTTGACAAGAAAAAATAATTTGGAGTAATTTTTTTTGGTTTGTTTAAAAAAATGGTCACAGCTTGAAAAGTAGTTTCTTTGGTTCCATGCTAGAAACACTTTGAAAGCAGGGCAGCAGACTTTCTTCAACCTACGTGTGGGACTGATAAACAGTCACAATTCAATTCACTTTAAGTCCATGTTGGAACACGAGCCTGCTTATTCCTATTGATCCCTTATCGATCCTTTACATTATGCTGGAGATGCCAGACCTTACATTGACTAGTCTGCTGCAGCTATTTTAGCTTAGCAGAGAGATAAAAGTTTCCCAAGAAAACTCTGATTCAGGATTTTGAGCTTGGAGTTTTACTGAGGAACTAAACAAGAAATGAACATTACTCCTTTACAAGAGATTCCTATTCAATACGTTCAGCATGTTATAAATCTCCTTATCTACCAAAAACGATACTAATACGAATACCGCTAGCTTGTTGCAAGCATATATGAAATTGCATTGATATGCCGGCCGTCAGCATACATTAGTATAATTTAGGCTTAGGCTAGAATTTCATCACAGAGCATTTCAGTTACTTTTTGTAAATAGTACTGAGTCAAAATACTTGCAGGCAGATGAAGGAAAAGTGTCATGCTGGCTCATTGCCGGCATCATAACTACAGCAAGGTTCCAAACTACTTAAACAACTGCTGGAACCACTTCAACACACTACATCCAGATCCAGTGACAAATTTCATATTTGTTCACTTATAAGCTTTATCAAATGTTGTTGGCATAGTTAACCTGTAAAGCCTACTTTTTGTAGAGAGAAAATTTACAGGTGGAATTAATATGGGAACTGATAAAAAAATGTGATTGATAAGCAGAATGGATAAGGGCATTGATAGCAGTAAAATCCTATCAACACCCATCCCTAACAAAGCAAAAGTCACGACTGTTGAAGGTTGGTCAGTTTATGTGACCTAATTACCATAACCAGTTAGAAATACACTCATCAGCTCTGCTGCTGTTGCCATGGGGTTTTATGCATAGCTTACATAATAAATGGACGTAGTCTCTGTGATGTCACCCATCTGTTTCTGAAACAGAGTTTTGACACAAATCCTCGGCAGGGGCCATGTTGCAAAAGGGGCAGGCTATGAGCTTCCATAGAAACAGCCATAGGGTGCCTGCTTGCCCTGTTAGAGAAAGTATTACCCCTGGGGGATATTTTTTGTACCAGGCTGTAAAAATGTTTATTTGTGCCGGGAAAATGTCTTTTTTTTTGTTTTGCTTGGTGTGTATGTGGTTTCCGGTCGGCTGACTACCCTCTGGGGCCAGCCTCAAGCAGCCCCCTGATGAACTGCAGATTTTAGCATTTCTGTACTGCCTCATATTTTTAGACTGGAGGTTGTTTTCATGTTGTTTAGCTATTGGATCTGAAGCCGGACATGGTGCTCTTCCTTTAGTGTCAAAGGGCTAGGGTGGTTCAAGAAGTTTCTCTTTAATACGGAACTACTTGACACGACAAGACTCCAGTCATGGTTACATGAGGAGTTTTTTTTGTCTTTCTGAATGACTTTTCAGTAAACAATAGTACACATGGGAAGGAATATTCCAATCTCTGGTCTACATATGCCACTGTAATCAAACAGAATAGTCAATGGGGCATGTGCAGAAAAACGTGAATATCATGACATTTATCAAAGATGGACAACAGTTTGTTTATCACGGTGTTGCAATACTTCATATTGCTAGTTTTTCGTCCGTCCAGTCTTGAAATTATGTTAATTTCTTTCAAAGTTTGGATCAAAAACAAACTTTCAGCAGCAGTCAAGTGCTGACGGTTTGCGGCCATTTTTAAAGTTGAGGAACGTCTGTAGTTGCGTCTTACGTATCATCTGAGCATGCGCTGAAAGAACGTCCCCTGACAACTTTCCGTTTTGGTGGATACATGATACCTCAATCGCTTTGGGGAAAGGAATATTCCACCCCTGTGAAACCGATTAAATGTCCATTCAGATTGGCTCTTTTCTTTCAGAATGAGGTGTATACAAATTTTAAATTTATTTCCGTTTGAGCAAATAAACCGAATGCAAGAAAAATATTTGGGTCCATGTAAACGTGCCTGATGATGTGGTTGCCCCTGATGTTGGCTCTTACTGTTCAGAATTTATCAGCATTGTTTAGGGGGTTTTGACCAATCAAGAGTTAATATTTAACAGAACTGGTTGATTAGTAAGAAAGACAGAGAATCATTTAGAGCAAATTCCAGTTACAGACTTTGGAGTGTTTTTGTCCCACACCACCAAATTAGAGCAACTTTGATATTTATAAGACCTCTTTTTTTAATCGTTATCTCCCTTTTGATATATTATCCTTACCTGAACTACCAGTGGGCACAGATACAGATGTAGAGCATGTATCCATATATTGTCGGGCTGAGATTGAATGCCTCAGTGATCAAAATAATGTCATCCCTATCTCAATTTCTAAACACCACCTACAGGGCGCTACGCTACGCTCTAGTGGATTTTTTTACCATCAGAGGAAACTCATTTAAAAGAGCTTATTGCTTCCTTACAATTGTTTGACTTCCTAATGAAGGCTTGGTGCCAAAAAGGTCATCATGACCATGCCATTAAGTCTTAAGATAAAGGTATTTTGACTGTTCAGAAGAAAGTGCCTGGAGGTGCCATGTATTCATTTCCAAAGGGCACCTGAAACTTAGACTCTTTTGAGTCGAGGAAATGCTCCTGTTTCCACTTTCCTACCTTTTCTGAACAATGGTCTTTCAACACTAGGGATGGGTACTGAATTAGGTACTTTTATAGCTACCGACTGGTGCTGCACGATTTGGGGAAAAGGTGCGATTTGCGATTAGGTGGACAATATTGCGATTGTGCTTGCGATTTAATAAAAAAAGTTGTGTCATGATGAGTCTACAGACTTGCTTGGTTATCATGGAGATAAATCTGAATTGCATGTGCTGACATTGCGATTGCGATAATCGTGCAGCCCTACTACCGACCAAAATCTGTCAAAAGTACCGGGTACCGATTTATGAAAGATCAAAAGGTACCATGTTTAGGTACCTAAACACATCCTTGTGACTATGAGGGAATGAATGAGTAGGCGATTTTCCACGCTGGACATGAATACAGCATTACAAGGTCATATATTACTGAATAAATATGTTAAATTGAAAAACATTAAAAAAATATAATTAAACAAATTGATATTTTTTACCAAATAAGCACAAAAAAGTACCGAAAACTGGTACCATTGAGTACCGGTACTGATTTCCAGGTACCGGGCATCAGTACCGTATCGTTTCATATGTGAAAAGTACCCATCCCTATTCAACACATTTTATATGAATGAAATTAAATACACAAGTAGATACAGTTAAATAAAAGATCTTGAGATTATCCTGATATATTTTTTTTAAACTGTCAAATGTTACACTTTGAGATGTAAATGAATTATTTGATTAATCCATGTAAAAAAAAAGAAGTAACAGCACCAGATGCATCCTGTGACAAACAAGCCAAAAAGCTTCTCATCAAGCAGCTGATTTCTGCAAACATCAGCATGAGGTCCTTGTTTTCTACCTTTTATTTCTCGCTGCAATTCTTTGGTCTGTTATTCCACCTCAGTGATTAAAGTTGAAGTGAGGGTAACTTTCTGACAGGGTATTTCTCCTTGAGTGACAATGTTGCCTCTTTCTTGTGAAAGCTGTCAGCCGGCATGTATTTACTGCTGGCCAGCTGTGGTGACACTCACACACTCCACACCCGGGCTGTCGTTCAATGGCTCCTGCTGCTGCTGCTTCATCCTTGGATAACACACCAGTATAGCTTTCCAGGCCATGTGTGTTTGGGGGTTGGGTCTGCGGGTGGGTGTGTGTGGATGCGTGTGCCTGCATCCATGTTCGTAAACAGTTTCTTGGCGAGGCGTCTTCCTTTCACTTCTGCAGATCCGTCTTCTTCAGGAGGCTTCCCTTGCTTTCATGGAGAGCGTGCAAAAGTGGGAATAATTAAAGGGTGAAAGGAGGAAAGTGGGGAAGAAGGGATGAGGTAGGAAGTACAGTGACACATGAAAGAGGGAAGAGAGCAGAAAGCGAGCTAAAGTAATGACAGCGAGCAAGGCATGTGCCATGGTGGAGGCTCTACCAGTCACCATAGCAACCCTTTAAAGGCCGATCCCCAATGCAATTAGAGCAGCTTTGAGGCAGCAGGTCTCAGGGCAGAGTATGAAAAATAATGGCAAGAAAGGAGAACCAGACTTAAAGAAACAACTCTGAAAAGCTCAATGCATGAAAACCTGCTATTATGTGACCGAGTGTGTCAGTAATTGTATGGGATAATTGTGAGGAGGCGGCCATTCTTCTTCACCAGTTGTGGGAATTTTCATAATAAGGGCGCCTCAGGCAAGGCATCTTTATGGGTTTGCATTGCAAGCTTGTGTGTGCACAGGTTTGCACAGGTGTGTGTGTGTGAATGAGAGAGTTAAAGTATACAGTGTGAAGAAAAAAAAAACACACCTGGGTTATTTATTGATACCTTTGGCTGCAGAATCTTAGGGCAAAGCAAACTTACACACGTTAGCAATACTTCAACCAGACAAGCCACAGGGAGAAAGGGAAAGATGAGGCAGAGCTTTGATTCATAGCAGCACCAGGGGATAAAGGCTTAAGCTCAGGCCACTAAGGTGATATTATCAATGAAATTAAACCTCGGTACCTGGTAGTATTATTGCTCACAATCCTCTCCAGTCCTAACTAAGCCCATTAGGCACAAAGGAGCACAACATCCAGAGTCAATGAGGATCATTTTCTCAGGCATAGACCTCGACTTAGTGCTTTGAACAGCAAATATATGCTCAATCAAACCCTTTCTGGATGACTTTTTAATCTCAAAAGCACTAAACTGAATATTAAGGCTTGTGTCAATAATACTTTGGCTGTGCGTCCCATGGGAATCAGATTGATTAGTTGATCTTCACACTGCAGATCAAATGTTATTAAGCACAAACACTGAGGATTCCTACACTCACCAGAGCAAGCCTGTTGTGTTTAAATGAATCACCACCATTTCACATCTAAAATGATTTTTAAAGAAATCATATCGAAGGCTGTCAGTGTGTTTGCAACCAGAAGATCAGGCTTTCATCCTTTGCATCATGCTGTGTGTTCATTGTTAACATTACAACATCCTGTGAGGTGAAGTGCAGATGAGGTGGGAAAGTGTGGGCAGCAAATGTTGTCTGCAATCTGTCTGTGGAGATTGTTCTTATAATTATTCACTTTAATTAGAAAATAAAAAAGAAATGCATTAACAAACATAATAAAGCATTTGATGAAATGATAAGAAATGATTTCAAAGGCAGCAAACAATAGACCAAAGCATAAACCTTCAGAGAAAACTGGAGCCAGAGGGAAGGCGCAACAAACTGCATTTCCTGAGTGTTCTCCTATGGTCGTTCTTGAACGCCAGTGATTGCTCATAAAAACCATTTCAAACTGTGGATTTTTATAACAAAAATAAACCTGTTTACAGCATTGCATAAAAACAGTTGGTCTAAATTGGTCATTTTTTCATCAGCACACGCTGGACCAGGGGTGTTTTTTTTAAATAACTTCTCTAGATTGGAGGGATGAAGACCATTAGTTATCCAAAGATTTGTTGGGTGTCACTTGGTTGACAGAAAGGTGCCGTCACTCCTTCACTGCCCAACACCAGCTCCACCTCTTTGTCTGTTTCAGTGTCTAATGAAAATTTGGTTGAGTTAGAAATTCCAATATGTCTTCCATCATTTGGCTTTGAGGGAGCAGTGTGTATTATTTGGTGACATTTAGCATAATGGATTTGGTAGTATTTTTAAATGAGTATAAGGCTACCTGAATATAACAAAAAGGGTTTAATTCGGGGAAACTGTGTGACCATTTGAAGCATCTGCTTTCCAATTGAGGCCATAGACTGTAAAAAAAAATGGACGTCTGCTTGCTTGGCTCGAAGTGAGGTCTCCACAAAAACTGCTCCCCCTGGTGGCTGGCTGCAGTATAGGTTAAAAAATCTGTCTCTCCAGTCATTCCAAATGGGCTGTGGTCAAACTTTATAAAATTAATACACCTCGTGGAAATGTTTCTCATGTCCAATTTTTGTGGTGATTTGAAGATATCATTTGGCTGCCTTGTATTCAAGTCCTTTTTTTTTCTGAAAAGTTTTGTTTTCATTAGTTATACTAGGTTAAAAATGAGGCTTTACGTAAGGTTTAACGATGATTGACAGCTGCCGTTCTCGTGTTTTTTTTTCTGGGATTGTGAAATATGTCAGGAGGTAGAGTCAAGAAGTGATTAGACTCTCAAAAGAAAAAGAATACTGCACAGACTCTGGCTGCAACTGCTGCCAATGGCTGCGTCTGTAGCGGAGCCACGCTGTCCACTCTATATGCAGTCTATGATTGAGGTCGACATCTGGAACCGTCTTTCTACTACAGTATTCCAGATTGAGCAAACTAGTGACATTGGCATTTTCATGATCAGAGAAGCATATTGGAGCAATTGTTGTGCTCAGAATAATCTTTTATGATTTAGTCTACATGGAATAAAAGATCACAATTGAACAACAGTTTGTGTAAGGTCTGAAGCACTGTTTTTACCAAACTGCTGGTGAACATTTCAAGACTTCATAGTTTAAAAAAATATCAACATCAGTAATTCCTCAAGTAATCA
Source organism: Halichoeres trimaculatus (assembly GCF_033239565.1). Classification (NCBI taxonomy): domain Eukaryota; kingdom Metazoa; phylum Chordata; class Actinopteri; order Labriformes; family Labridae; genus Halichoeres; species Halichoeres trimaculatus. The sequence goes on from NW_027437192.1 coordinate 24,708,834, forward strand.
TTTTTTGTCTTTTCAAAACATTACAATCTTATCCCACAGTTGGGCACACGGGTTATTATTTTGCCACTGGTATCACATCAGGATCAGTATCAGTATCAGTTGGTACCCAGAGCCCGGGTATCGTTATTGGTAGTGGGACCAGAAAAGTTGGATAGGTGCATCCCTACCTTAAGACATGTCCATGACTTCTGGAGGGCATGTGTCCCACACTATTCTAAAGCTATGTCAGTCTGCTTCCTTTTACTGCAAATCTGTCAAGATTCACTTGTGCAAATTTAATAACTACCAGTAATCACCTGCATACATATGTTTTACTTGATATCATTTTGAAAGAGCTACTTCCATAGCTCTCATTTGACATAAAGTCTCAGCTGTTCTCAGAGTTCAGCCGAAGACATGAATGTTGGCCCTCACAGCATGTCGACACCCACAAACTGTCAACCCTGTCGGCCAGAAATAACTCTACAGTGACATCTTAATCATTGTCTGGCTTGCGTCCAACAATGATGCTCTTTACCATGAATGAAATACTAAGTTTAGGCACTAGGTTGCAAGGAGACTGTAGTATAAAGTACAAAACAAAAAATCTAACTTCTCAAATTAAGGTGTGAACAGCATGGTTTGGAGGGAGGAAAATACTGCCTAATTTGGCTAAAATAAAACTGCAGTTCATTATTTTACGTTCAAAATATAAATTGTACATCTTGTTTGCTATTTTAATCAATGCATTTTCAGTTATGTGGTTATGAATTCATAAACAGTGAAGCTTCAGCATGACCTGCAAAAGCAAGAATGAAAATTAGAAAAAGACAGACAATATGTCTGTCACCAGGGTAGGTATAGAAAGAAAACATTCTGTTCTGTTTTCTACAGTAAATACTTATGAGTGATACATTTGGCTGTGAAAAAAAGAGTAGGATGTAAAGCATGTCATTCACAGTGTGTCCACAGGGGGCTCAAATTGACACAAACAGAAAGTTCCTTAGGGTGTACCAAATCTTCATCATGTGTGTGTACCAATTCACATAAAATCAAACAATACCCTCTTTAAATTTTTATTAATAAACAAATACTAATACACACAAAAGTACAGATACTTATTGCCAGGCACCAGGCATCTGTTCCGTATCGTTTCGAATGAGAAAGATACCCGTCCCTAGTCATAAGAAGCTGTACATGAATCTGATTTCTACTAGAGTAGAAATATTAGAAAATGTATACAGTGCATAAACACGTGTGAAGAATGTTTTTTCCACAGCACCAGTTCTTCTTGATGTTTTGCCACCATGAAAAGTGGGGAAATACTTGAAACAACAACCTCATGAGATGTTCACTCTGCTTCCTGTACACTCTGTGAGTCATCACTCACTTCACTTGTGTGGGAAAACGCTCGAAAGGGAGGCAATCAGGATACTTTTCATTACACATTCAGGGCAAATTGACGGCTCCTGTTTTGCGGCCATAGCCCACTCAGTGTTTATGATGTAGCATTTGCACTCCACTGCCCTGATCCTGCGACCCCCAAAGGGAATTGATTTCTGCCGCTCTGCTGCCCTTTCACGTCTCTATCTTCTTTCCTTGTTTCTCGTCCTATCCCTGTTTTCTTCTCATCTTTTCTTCACTTCTGCTCTTTCCTCTCCTTATACATGCACACACACATGCACGCTCACACACACCAATGTCTTCATCTTTCTTCGTCCTTCATTCTGCTCGCTCTTTTGCCCCCCTCACTCCCTGTGGCTCTCTTGTCATGCCTGCTTGTTTTATTGCTTTATACAGTATCTCCAAGCCCCCAGCAAGTCTCCTCTCTTCCTCGCTTCTTCCGCACACGATCTGCTCCCAGCTTCATCCTTCCTCCTCTGTCACTCCTTCCTCCTCTCCCTTTCTTCTTGTTCCCTCTCTTCTGTTTACACCCTCCATCTGTTTAATCACTTGATCGTCTCCTTTCAGTTTCTCTTCTCTGTTTGTCTTTCCCTCTCGTCTTCTATTTCTTATTACCTACCCCTCCTCTGTGTTTGTGCCTCGGCTGCCAAGTGTTATCCCTTCCTCCTCTTCTCCGTCTGTCTCTGTGTATCGGGTCCTGTCCTCAGCCCACAGATTGGTTGACAAATGGATTATCTCTCTAAAGACACCGTAAAAAAACATCTCCAGACCTCTTTATGTAAGCAGCTACAGCTATTTTAAAGCTGTCATTTCAGCAGCTACTGGCGTGGCGACACCCCCTGATAATCACACATATGGATGGGTTTCACTGTGATTTTTAAAGACTTATCATGTATCACCATTCACAACATTTCTAAGCTGTGGCTAATTGTGCTTACTCTTAATTTAAGCTGAGTCTGAATTTGAAACCTAACAGTTGCCTTATTTTGTTGTATTTAGCTTTATAAGGGAAGAATAAAAAAAATATCAAATTGGTCTAAAGATATTTTCTTAATGGTCTCATTTTGAGCGTGTCAAGACAGCTGTTTTGTTTGACGTTTCAGTGGCTGTTCATTACTGAAATTACCTGCAGTGACCTCCATTTCAATCCTTCTCTCTGCTCCCCGCTCAGACTATATTATTGTGTATTAATATGGAGCCGGTTCCTGGGTGGGCCCTCTGGTATTAGAGACATATTAGCTCTGAAGTGGGCCGGAGTGAAAGCATATTATTCAATGTGGTGTGACTTCCCTCCTTTATAATATTGGATAGGTCAGCTCAGGTGGTTAGGGCTTTCAAAATTGCTCTTTTGCGTGAATTATTTAACATTTTCACGGAGGAAAACTTGGCTTGGGCACATCACACACAGTCCACACTGCTGTCAGAAAAAAAGAAAAAAACAATCAGGCCTATCAGCTGTGGGACTGTGAACTTTAACCCTGACACCAATTGACCTGACATTTCTCAAACGGCAGAGCAAAGTATACGAAGGACAAGTTTAAGAAGTGATGAAATTAGAGATTTGACCTGTGTCCCCATAATGACTTATTCATTTTGATAATGTCAGGTTAGTTCCACATTAATGTGTGTGTGTGTGAATGTGTGTGAGAATGTGTAAAGTATTAAAATGAATTCCCAGACCCATTTGAAATAGCGTCGTGACATTCGTACACTTAAACACGTTTCTGAGCATTCCTATGATAAGAAATGATGAAAGTAAATATTTTAGCTGTGCTCATGCTTGTGGGCTAAATTCGAGATTTTACTGCACTGACCTCTCTGCGATGTCATCTGTCTGTTCCTGATACCGGGAAATGAAACCAATCGGCGGACACAGCCACATTGGTTATGACGCTGGCTGTAAGCCCATCAGTCATGTGACCTGAGCTGTGTCTCTGATTGGACAGTCAAATGAAAAAAAAAAAAAAATCACTCACCGTTCATTGTGTGCTGATAGTGAAATTTGTGTTTCAGACCCAAGCCGTTTTCTGAACTAGGCTGTAAATGTGTTTTTAAATTCCATAAAAGTCTGTAATTTTGGCTGGGTGTGACTGTGACTTCTTGTCTTTCTGTAGCCAGCCTCAAACAAATCCTTGATGAACAGCAACTTTTAGCACTTCCGTATAGGCTTCATTTTTCTCACCCGAATGTTGCTCCTTGGATTTAACATTGAAACAAGTCTATTTTCAGTCAGTCACTACTAACAGTGTAGAGCTTGTTCGTTAGATGGTTGGTACAGAGCTATAACATTTTCTCAGTGTGCTTCGTACATATCCTAATCACATGCCTGTTTCAAGTCACTCACAACATTCCTGTTGCACTATGCATTAGCTACGAAAGAAAATTATACGAAAGTGCTGTTTCAAATAAAATGAGTAAAGGTTCATTTTAAACATCAGCTGACGAAACATTATTCATTTATTTGCATGATGGTATGTCACCTTGTATAGCGGACACAGAGCTGGGAAAACCACCACAAGAAACATCTCCCAACACCTACAAAATTGATGCCTAACAGCTCCGGCATCCTGCATAAAATTGCAATCTGCCACAGACAGGACAAAGAGATCACCACATGAACAATTCAGTTTTTTATGTTAATGACTGTACAAATATTTGTAAATCATTGCCCATCTCTAATATTTAGCCTTGTGACAGCAACAAAGTGACATTATAATTAGAGCCAGGCCAGTAGTCAACAGGGTTGAGGTTTTATGGCCCAACATGAACAATGAAAAACACCAATGATTAGGGATGGATACCCTTCACATTTGAAACAATACCGATGCCTGGTACCTGGCAATCATTATCAGTGCTCAACAGTACCAAATTTTGGAACTTTTTTGTGTTGATGTGATGAAAAAAATCAATTTGTTAAATAATAATATATATACATTTTCAATTTAACATATTCATTCTTCAATACATAACCTTGTAATGCTGTGTTCATCGCTTACTCTTTCACTCGCTCATGGTCACAAAGAGCATTTAGGTACCTAAACATGGTACCTTTTGATATTACTTGAATCAGTACCTGGTACTTTTGAAAGAATCCGGTCTGTACCTACAAAAGTACCTAATTTGGTACCCAACCCTACAAATGGGGTAGGAAGTCTTTTGACTCCGGCTGTTTTGCAGCCCTGGACGCAGTCAAAATGCGATGGGGTAGAGACAGAACACACACAAATCAAGTGTATTCCTGTGTTTTAGCGTTCATTCATTTTCGGGTAATGGCTTTTATGGCTGTTGCTATGTTTGGTCTTCACCAACAACTTGCCAATTGCACTTAATACTTTAGAGGATTTAACACAAGGATAAGAGTTATTTTTCTCCAGTTTGTCTCGCGGCGTGTCTAAAAGTACACCACTGTCCGTGTTTACTCCTTTGTGTCAAAAAAGATCAACAGCTTGATTCTTGGCCGTCAAGCTTTTAAAGTATTTTAGTTTACTTTTGAAATGTGGACAAGAGCATGCAGGTGTGTGTGTGTGTGTGTGTGTGTGTGTGTGTGTGTGTGTGTGTGTGTGTGTGTGTGTGTGTGTGTGTGTGTGTGTGTGTGTGTGTGTGTGTGTGTGTGTGTGTGTGTGTGTAAAAATATCTTCTAAAGAGCATCTTCAGTTGTTCTCTGCTTTCCTTCGACCATTTAATCTCCATGTCATTATCGTGCTTCCTTCTGGCAGGTGTGCGTCTGCCTCAGTGTGTGTACAGGAGTTGGTGGGTGTTTCTCCGCCTCTGTGATTATTGCAGACGGCATATATTAAGGTGTGTATGGTGTGTTTCCATGACAGATTTGATGGAGCAGGGATTGTTAAAAAAAGAGGAAGATGAATGGAGGAGCTGACTGAAGGGACCTGAGCTGAGCAGAGAGTGGTGAGGATGTGAGGAACAGGCGGGGCAGTGCATGATGGGACGTATAGAGAAGGGTATGACATATGTGGCCCAGACAGGTGCTATGATCACAGCCACAGACTGAGTGAGAGACACAGGCAGTGTGAAAAATTGATGTGCCCTACTTACAGCAGCTGAGCAGAGAGGAGCGGGAGGGTGGGAGGCTGGGGTGATGTTAGATTTTGGAAGTGAGCAAAGCATGTTGTGTTTTTTTTCCTCTTGTCTTTGTGCATTACATCACACCAATTTGTTTCTGGATGTGGGCGCACGGCTGTAACTTGTTTAGCTTCCCATTGAGGCAACATGCCGGGCAGCTTTGTTGCTCTGTTTTTTAATGTGTGTGTGTGTGTGTGATGTGTTTTCAAACTAGATGTTCCTCGCTGCTGTTGCCCTTTTAGTTTCACAGACTAAGCTATAAACTAGCAAAAACATCCAGACTTTCTCTCTTTCCCACCAACCACTCTGAATGCTGCCCCATGCAGCCCTCATTAGCCCATCTCACGCTCTACGCCACTGTTTGACCAAGTGGAGCCCTTTATCTGCTCCAGCTATTTAAATAAGGTGGGGAGAAGAAGTGGTCCCTGAATGAGTCAGCAGAAAGGAAACCAGTACGCGTTAATCAACACTACCCAACTCAGCACAGGAACAACTAAGGAGCTGTGTCGCTTTAGCTGTGCTACTCAAAGGAATAACTTAATGACCAAAAAGGATTTATGGAGGTTAAGTAGCAGGCTATACCGGGTGTTGAGTCTTTAAATTTATGCTGCTCTCAGCAGCCGGCTTAATGCTATGTAGCATCCGTGCCTCACCTGAGAGCTGAGGTAACTATAACAGGAAGACAGCAGACAGTGTTTGACTCTCCTTCACATGCTTGTTAGGTAGGTATGAATTGATGTTTGATGCAGGAGGAATTTAAGGTTTTGCCTCAGGCAGGCAAGTCAGTAGCATGTGAATCAGACGCGACTGTTTAGATCTACTTTTCATCATCCTCTCCTTCTGTCTGCTTTCCTCGTATTGTGTTCCCACCCAGTGCTCCTCAAATGAGAGCATTCCCATTTGATTGACAAGTCTGCCTTGTCAATCTGGGGCTGCTTCCACAGAGGTGCACACACGTTACACATTATTCCTGCTAATTAGGGGTGAGTTTTGGCAAGAACCTCTCTAATGATACCCATCACAGTACTTTGGTACAATAGTACAATAACAATAACTGTTGGCTATGGCTGCCTTTTGCAGCAGCTCTCTTCTTTGTCCATTTCTTGTAATTTTTTTTCATCTCTTTTTCATCATCTTTGTATTTGGAGTGGATCATTACTTTGTATGGATCATTGTTGGTCATGGGCACCAAACTTTTTGTGGCTTCAGTGATATTTTTATGACTTTTTTTTTCCTGTGTTTATCTGGAGATCCTACATGTAACCATGGCTGCATTGTTTACATGTGAACTCAGCTGTTAGCAGCCTGTAGCATGTCAATGCTAGCTGGTGTAAGGCCTGATGTTTTCCACAAGGTGAGGAGAAGGAGGTGAGGACGATGTGCTGGCTCTCAGGTGTGAGCTAAGAAGTGATGTCATGGACCTGTCCTTCCATCCATCGTTATTGGTAGTGCTGCACGATTTGGGGAAAAGGTGTGATTTGTGATTAGGTGGACAATATTGCGATTGCGATTGTGCTTGCGATTTAATAAAAAAAGTTGTGTCATGATGAGTCTACAGACTTGCTTGGTTATCATGGAGAAAAATCGGAATTGCATGTGCTGACATTGCGATTGCGATATCCTCTGTTGCGATTACGTAATTGCATGTGCTGACATTGCGATTGCGATTGCGATTGCGATAATCGTGCAGCCCTAGTTATTGGGAACGTAAGATCTATCTCCAATAAGATGGACGAGCTAGCTGTGCTAACCCAGCAGCAGAAGAAATACCAGAGGGCAGATTAGCATCATGCTATTCACAGACATGGCTAACAGAGCTAACATCAGACACCAACACCAACACCACATTGGATTTCCACATTGGTAATCCATGCTACCGCAGTTGGCCTTCAGACAAATTGGCTCAATCCATACAAAAGTATCCAAACAGAATATTTGGATGTATTTTTCATCAAACCTCATGGGGACATGTCATTTAGATGGATACATGGCAGCACACGATGCCTGGAGCTCTGAGAAATGCTTTTCATGCTGTGACCCCCCCCAGTAGTGGTACCAGAGACTGGTGACCCCCGGCCGTAAGAATTCACTAATACAGCAAACAAAAAATGTGAAAAAAAAGGCTAAGGTATTTAATTTAGCTAGGATAGAAAATTAGTCTACTTATGTAAACATATTGCTGTGTTTCCTAAATACTGTTGTGGTCACATCAGGGGGGCTTGTAGAATCAAAAGAAAGTGGAAACATTTTCTGTTTGCATGGGTTCCTATGAAATTGAATCCCTATTGTGTTTAAAATGATATAATAATGGACAGAATATGGAATTTAAAATACTTCTCTGTTTTGGAAGGTATTTACAGACCCTAAACCATCAGTGTTGTGTAACCCCCCCCCCCTCATTTTGGGAAGCTTGACTGATGACTGTTTGTAGCCTGATGTAGTAAATATGTTTGCTAGTTTCTTGAACATTTTTAAAAATTTGGGTCAAAAAGTTAGTCAATTAATTTCATTAACAGCTGCAAAATAACACTTCTCAGTTGATTTCAGGTTAATCCATGCTGATTTGTCTCTTGGGATAAGAGGTAGGCACTATATTTTACCCAGACAACAATGTGACCAGGCTAACAAAGCTAGCAAAAAGCTCTTGTGACTGACTAGCATTGGCATATCCTGAGCTGCACATTGGTATGAAGCTAACATGGCTCAACAGCAGTTGACAACTGTAACTTCATCTAATCAGCTGAAGCTGTTTGGCTTTGTATGTTTTTTTTGGGTTGGCTCAATTTGTAGCAGTAAAATGCCTGATTGAGTTAAACTTTGTTTGTGCTTTGGAACCAAAATTCAATACCCTGCCCTTCAGTCAGGATGACGAATTGATCAATTTTTACTCTGTACTGTTGCATAACTTATTAGGGCAGTAGGTTAGCATACCACCTCCCAAATTTTAACATTTGCCTGGGACTCCTGACCCAGGCAGATACAATATGTTCCCATAAGTCAATAAAAAAAATGAGGAACGTCCCACTTTGGAAAGAATATCATAGCATGAAAGCATCTTTCAGTCGTGGAGCACATTCAAGACACCATTACTGGTCTATTTTCAGACACTCTCATGACCGGCTTGTAAGAGGCTCCTAAAAACCTCCACCAAACAGGTTGAATCCTGACAGCAGTAACATGCTAGTTAGGTAAGGCATGAAACTCAGGTGACTAAGAGGATAATTTTAGCCCCCGTCGTCTTTTCCCAAACTCTTTATCTTGTTTTATGTTTGTCCATCTGTCTCTCTTTCACAGCACTCCCTGAATAGACTCGTTCCACTCCTCTGAAAGACTGAAGCATGCTGGGTAATTGAAAGGGGGCAACTGGCACAAGTCAAACAGATGGAGATGTAGTGCACATGGAGCGTGTGTGTGTATATATGTGTGTGTGTGTTTGCGTGCAGGGCGGCGTCTGGCAGGAGTCAAACGGCTGTGGATTTATCAGCTCCCCAATGGAGGCCAAAAAGTAACGCCTGCCAGATCCCACACTTTCACTTTCAGGCACTTACACACACACTCACACACACTCACACGCATGTATGCCAATATATCCTCCTCCTTTCTTACATTGATCTTGATCTAAGTATCTTCTTTTTGGCAGCTTGTTGCATTATTGTTTGTATCTATCCATTTATCCTCCATCTTTTTGTAGTGTTTTGGAAAACCTGTTGCCTCTTTTGCAAATATCCTTCCTCCTTTTCCTTCCCCTCATCTCCTTCCAATTTTTTGGCTGACTTGTTTTTGAAGTTGGCATTCGCAGTAAGTGACACATGCTGGGTAGACAGTGTAGAGGAAGAAAGAGAAAAAGAGACATTCAGAAAAAAAAAACAGAAAAAAGGGCATGATGTTTTGTTTTTCTTGTGTTTTAAATGAAGGTCTCTCCTTTATCAACACTCTAACAGGCTGCTGGGCTCAGCGACCCCCTTTTCTTTATTTTTCTTCACTGTTTACTACTTGGTGTCAGGGCCCACACAGTTTGTGCCATGCACTCACACAAATACACACATTTTCTATCATACTTCATTTTGCAAATAGACTCACAAAAACAGCACAACTGACACTTTATCCAACAAAACATCACTTTCAACCAAAACAAATAAAACCCAAAACCCAGTACTTATAACAAGCACTCAGCAGATCTGTGAATTCTCGAGGTCACTTCAGCGGTAACACTTCAGATGAATCTGAAGAAAATATTTGACTTCCAAGCTGCTGCCCTCTCCTTCACTGCTAATTTAAGGATTTATTGAAGCTACTTTGAGGCACAGAAGAAATAATCCAGTGTTTCCATAATCCTGTGTGGACAGCCGGTCACTTTCACACACAAACACTCTCACACACTTTCATATTCAAATCAGTACACACAGGCAGAAACTCACGCAGAGAGACATACACCTGCTGCAGGTGTTCACCGTGCTCCTGATAACCTGCAGAAACGCTCCACAAGAGTGTGACAATCATTTACTGTCTTTACTGCAATCCTAATGGCTCTGCACTGAGCAGGATTTGCCACATGTGAACCCAGTCTTTGATGGTCTCCAGGCTTTTGAAATTCTCCGAGATCTTCTGGCCTTTTCATCTTCTTCAGTTTTTTCTCATCTGAAAAGAAAATGAATAGGCTTGTCAATCAGCCTTAGTTGGCCACCTGGAAATCATATGATTATGCCTGAAATACGTTGTGTGCTGTCACTTTGTAGTGTGAAATGAGTGATTGGAATCATAATGGAGTGTGAGGCTGGTGTGCAGAGACTTCTTTTTATTGTCACAATATGACAGAGTGTTGGAGTTCAGAGGTTAATTTTCATGACCGTCTGATCAAGATTGAATGTGGATACTAGCACCAGGCTGACATTGTGACAAATTAAGATAACTTTGAATCTCAGGAGCAACAAGACCTTTCCATGTCTACAGTGTGTGAGCACTGCGCAGGTGAGGAGAGATTATGTGAATTCAGAGTTATTCAAAAGGCTGCTTCTTGAAATGAATAACAATATCTAAGTGAAGGATGATGGAAAGTGAACGGAAGAGCAGGACTCTTATCTTCACAACCACCCATTCATTATAACACACCTATAGGATCAGACTCTTATTAGCCTCTGTGCAGGATGATCTGACGTAAAACAAACCCGTTGTGATTTTGTGTCATTTTCAAACATTCGCCAGTTTCTTTTTCATCAACTGCATTAAACTGAAGGGGCAAAATCTGGTTAAAAAAATGAAGCCTTGGAGGAAGTACAAAAAGCCACAGTTTCGACTTTTATGACATTTATTGATTATAACTAGGGATGCACGATATTATCGGCACAATATCGGTATCAGCTGATAAAAGCTTAAAAACACGTTTATCGGTATCTGCAGATATGAAAATTTCTGCCGATATGCACAGCCGATAAGGTGCTATTCAGTTAGGATTATTATTATTTTCCATCTGAAAAATAAGCTCCTGAAATAAAATGTAGCACTTCATTTATTTGCACTGCAGAGCTCTGTGTCTGTCACCAGGTTGTTACAGTAGCTCTAAAATAATCAAATGCAACTTGGTTCTGTTTAAAAATGCATTGTACATTTAAAGTTCAAGAAATTATTTTTCTGTATTTCAATACTGAATGTCTTGAGTTTGAAAAATAATACATTTCTTATTTATGGTAAAATCAAATGTTTTTTGTCTTGTTTTATGTGTGTTTCTTAAACAAATAAAACCATCACAATTAGAGTAACATATAAATTCCAGTACAGGATAGACTTAGCTTTCTTTGCAGAGAAAAAAACAAACAAACTTGTGATTATCGGTATCGGTATCGGTATCGGTCAAAAGTGGTTTCGATATATCGGCATATCGGATATCGGCAAAAATCCAATATCGTACATCCCTAATTATAACAAAAGACAGATCGTACAAGATCTCTCTATTCTGAATGATTCTGGAAAGAGTTGTGGAGATGGCGGGGATATGGGCTGTATGAATAATGTGAGTTGGGAGGAGTTCAGTCAACACAAGTGTTACAGATAGATTTCTTACTTCCTCTTGTGTCAATCAGCTGAGTCAGCTCGAGTCTTGATTGACTTTGCTCCTGTACACGTGACATTACACACTGTGCGTGTTCCTTTCCTCTCAGAGCGCTCCACATACTACAGGATTTTTAGTAGCAAATATTCATCATGTTCATTATGTACGATCTCTCAATCAGAGGCCTTCCAAGCACCTCTGACTAGGAAAAATCACTCTGAACACACCCCACACCACAGGAAAATCACACACGATGTCATTCACAGACATCAAACAATCTTGCCTTTGCTGGCTTTGATCATAAGAGGGAGATCAGGACAAATATCAGCCAGATTACCCGCCTTTACCAGTTTAGAAGACTTTTAGAACATGAGTTTGACTGATCAGAGGCACAGCTCACCAGCTGTTGCTTAGGAGGCTCAAACTTCATCTCTTGGGTCAGCATTTCCAATACAACACCCGCTGACAATCAGCTTAATTTCTCTGCATCAGGAACAGATGGGTGAACTAGCAGCGACAACGTACATACTGTATGTTATACATGGTTTATGGTTAAACTGGTAGTTTGAAGTTATGTTCGGTGTGCAGGAATTCTGTAGCAATAGTCAGAATGACACCTACGTTCTTATTCAGTTCTCCTTTTTGTCGGAGCTTTGCAGTTAACAGTTCTGTAATGGAAGAGACTAAAAAAACACCTTTAACATTTTTGCTACTTTAGCCAAGAGGTTCAGTACGGTTCGTCCTGGAACAGCATGTATATTACGGCGTTTCCACTAAAAATGTCCCATGTGGCTATGGCTATTTTTGGAGGATCAGATAGCATCAGATTTCGTTATGTGATTGGTACCAATCCAGTTTTCACCATAGACTGTATAAAACATGGATGTAGTCTCGCCGACGTCAGGCGTCTGTTTCTGAAATGGAAAATGAAACACATCGGCTATAGCAGCCATATTGGTGGTGGCAAGGGCTTCACGTACAGCCATAGGGCACCTGTCGGTCACGTGACCCTCAGCTGAGCCTCCTATTGGGGGAGCTCGCAATCTTAATATCTTAATATATATAGAAAAAAATTCACCCCCTGTACAGTGGTAGCCGGTCGTAAAATTAGTGACTCAGACAGGAGACGTTTTTTGAACCAGGCTGTAAATAGGTTAATTTCTGCTTTGAAAATCTTTTTTTTTGGCTTGATGTGTATGTGACCTCAAGCGAACACTCGGGAAACAGCAGATTTTACCACTTCCGCATTGTCTCATAGTCTTAGACTGGAGTTTGCCGCTTGGTTTTTACGTGTTTTAAGCAGCGCCAAAAACAGCGTCAACATTTGTAAAGTAAGTGTTCCTTGAGGAGGTACCAACAGGGCTGACTTTAATATAACAAATATGATTTGTCATTTACAACAGTCTCACACAACTAAGTTCAGGATTTATTGGAGAAAGGTAGGCTAGGACATCCCTACTTTCCACTGACTTATCTCGGGACAGATCCCCAAATAACTGAACCATACTGTCCTACTTTTTGGTACCCTTATGTTGGGATGCGAGACTTACAGATTCGACCCTAGTAGGTGGAGCTACAACAATGCAGTCCATTGATTGGGCAAAAGAATCGTCACTTACTGTGTGACACCGTCTCTGAAACAAAGAGCTACATGCCAATCACAAAGAAGGCGGATCTCTGAATGTCTTTCGTTGTTGCTCTGTGTGAAATGTGTTGCGTTTTTCTTCTTTGTTGGCTGCATAAAATTATATATTGTATAATAAAGACGCAAATCTGAAAACACACACCCTGATAATAAAAACGTGATTTATATAGGGCTTTTAAAGATACTCAAATGCTTAAATCTCTTTGACAGTCGCCACATAAGCCCAGTTTACCAGGTATACTGGTCAAGCTCATATTCTCATTATATAAAGGGGGAAACTTGCTGTCCCCCAAAATGTCCTCAAACTCTTCCTCTCTCATGTAAATCAGCTAGCTGACCTCTCTGAAGAGACATTTTTTCGTGGCTTTGTTGAAGGAGACTCTCCTCTCCCCAGCATAATTGTGGTTCAGGACGAGCCATTTGGCTTCACAAGAATCGTTTTATTTTTGATCTGTCGTCTGGCTGAGCTTCATGGATAACTCTGAGGTTTTGGACAACAAACAGCTTAATATGTTTTTAAGTGACTCAATAGAGAATTGAAGACTGAGACAAAGGATATGAAAAGTCCTCTTTCAGCTCTCTAAGCTGCCACACTGCACAGGGACGGACAGACGGAGGGGAAAGGACGTGTGGTGATTTCTATTTTTTCGCTGTCTCATACCTTTTAAATGTGTTCCAGCCCAGCCGAAACCCCTCCACTGCATGACAGAAATGTCAGGATGGTATATCCCAAGTGTGCACCCTCACTCACACACACTCTCAGAAAATACCCCAGATGCTCCAAAAAGCAGGAAGCCAGAGTGTCAAGCTGGAAGTTTAATTGGCCATTGTGTCAGTGGAGAAACAGGGTGTGTTAGAGAAGTGAGAACAACTGCAGAGAGAACGCAACACCCTCCAAAATCTCTGATTTACTGAAGAAGATATGTTCTCATCTGATTGTCAGTTTCCCTTGTGTGTCTACTGCTCTCTGATTCATGCTGCATGTGAGAAAGCTGTTACTGTGTGTGTGTGTGTGTGTGTGTGTGATGTGGTCCCTGTGTTAGATATAAAGCTCCAAGGTGTGAGAACTTTGGGTATCTTTTGTCTAAAATGGTGAAGGTTTTTGTTCCCTTAAAAACAACCTTGGACCAAAGTTTCAGGCTAGAAGATGTTTTATGTCAAAGTTAATCTCTATTTACATATTCTGTATATTGAAATCGGTATCAAAATCTCGTTCTTGTGTTGTTGTTTTTTTTGTCTTTTTCTGTCTAGCACTGTTTATGTTGATCAATCATAAGCAGTTTTTGAATGATCACAAGAGTAAGTTAACCTGCAAAATTGGTGAAAAGTAGGGATGTAATGATGCATCGTTGCTGTCCTCGAGCTGCAGTAAATCACTCGCGTATATTGTGCACTGGTTGATTGTTAATCCTCCTCTTGCTTCTTCAGGAGTCACCTCTCTGTTGTCTCTTTGAGACAGGAGTTGTGGTTTGGCTGCCTTTGCTTTCATTCTTTAAAAATCAAAAGAGGAATTCTCCTTCGCAACACTGTTATGTGGCTCTGTGCAGGGACGTGTCTCGACTTTCAGACTGGGGTGGCACAGTGAGGGCAGTGACATAGGTTGGGGTGGCCAGGGTGTACACATGTACAACTTATTACCATTTAACCTCTTCTAATTAACTCAACTTTCACAAATATGAGTAACTATGACTGTATAGACATTATATTTCAATGTATGATTTTATCAGAAAAAGTGTAGAAAAGTATTTTACGAAAATGTGCATCAGCAAGTGTAATAAATTTAAACTAATTTTATGGTTCAGATTAAGATTGGCATTAGATAAGGCTAAATTATGTTTGAATTTAATTAATATTTTATTTATTTTTATTTTTAAAGGTTTGAAGCTGTGATTTTTCTTTTTTCCAGCATTTGCAGAATTTTTTTAAAATAAAAGAAAAATAATTTGTAGTTCTTATTAGGGCTGCACGGTTATCGCAATTGCAATGTCAGCACATGCAATTCAGATTTTTCTCCATGATAACCAAGCAAGTCTGTAGACTCATCATGACACAACTTTTTTTATTAAATCCCAAGCACAATCGCAATCGCAATATTGTCCACCTAATCGCAAATCGCACCTTTTCCCCAAATTGTGCAGCTCTAGTTCTTATACATTTAGATATTTGTGTGTGTGTGTGTGTGTGTGTGTGTGTGTGTGTGTGTTTTAAATTTTGCATTCACTGCATGTTATGTGCTTGCAGTTGCAAAAATAATAATAATAAAAAAAAAATTTTGGGGACATATTTTGTCAGCCAGCTCATTCTGTTAAAAAATAAAAATAAAAAAAAATCGTGAGAAAATCGCATCGTTAACCCAGAATTACAAAATCGCGTCGAATCACGATTTGAGTGTATTGTTACATCCCAAATGAAAACTAAGCTTTTAGACCAAAGTTGGTTTTTGCCTGTAAACATCTTTATCACATGTCTGTTTGGTGTTCCTGGAACCAGCCTCTAGTGGATAATTGAGGAACTGCAGTTCCCAGCACTTCCACATCGACTTCAGTCGCCATTGTCAGAGGTTTCTGCTCCATATGGATACATAAATATAATCTTCAATGCCTTCAGTGACCAAATATTAAGGGTACGGATGTGGTGGGTGTCAAATGGAATAGTCACCATTCCCTATGATCTTTACACGCGCCCACAGGCCCCGCCCCCTTAAATACCTTAACTCAACCCTGTGTATTGGTTGGTTTAGGCTATATGTCCTCAGTGTGTTCATCCAAACCTAGTTCCTGTTTGTGTGGATATGTTTGTGTCTTTCTTTGTGTGAGCATTTTTGTGCATGCATGAAAGGGTGGGAGGACTCCCTGAAGGAAAGACCTCATTCCGAGGCCCTTCCTGTCGATATTACTGCTACAAATCAGACCTCCCACACCGCTGAGAACAGCAAATAGTACACAGCACACAGTACACACACACATACACACTCACACACTCCATTGACTAAGGGAAAGTTTTATTACCAATCTCTGGCTCGTAAAGCTCCCCTGCTACAGTTTGGACTGTGTGAGAGGAGTTTGAATGCGTTGTGTCTTGTTTATCTAATACGTGCATGATGTGCTTATGCATGCACATGTGTATTTATGCCTCTGTTTAATCTATCTGTGTGTGGTGGTTGAACACATTTGTGCACACAGAGGTGTTATATTAGAATGAATCTGTGTATGTGTGCTCTGGATCGGCCTGTTTGCTCAGTTGGGAAAACAGATTGCACTCTATCTGGATAGAGATGTGCAGCAAGGCAACAGGGAGAACAAAATTAGTCTGTCTCAAATGCATCAGCCTTTGACACGGCTGCCATTTACAGAGCCTTTAAACATAACACAAATCCATGATGCATTTCTAATGCTGGCTGCAACCTTTCGAGTATTTGGGTCTGGACTTGGCAGACAAGTCACTTCTATCTGCCTAATAACAAGAAAAATGATCAAATCTGGTCATTTGTGATGTTCTTTGCACACCCAACGTCTCAAAGGTATTTTTAAAGTAATGATTAAGGCTGGTTAAACTGTTTATGTTCTCTGGGATTTTTAGCAGTCTGAATACAAGAAAATCTTTTTTTGATAAAGCCTTTTCCATCACACAGGTGTTGATGGTAATAATAGAGCTGTGATTACTTTGCACATCTAGTTCTCAATTATTATAGCTCTACTTATCCCACCACAGATCACATTAGTTCCTCAAGAGACTCATCTCTAAACCTTGGTGGTACAGCAAAGTCCCTCAGTCATCATCATCCATCTGTTGTAGAATCACCAGACTTCAAGTTTGTCTCTCGTCCGACTACATATTTGCTTTTTGTCTGGTGAAAGGGGCAAAACGAGGACAGTTTAAAGGAAGAAACTAGGAGAAAAGCAGTGAGAGATAGAGGCAGACCCCCTTAAAACAGCAAGTCTTGTCCCACCCGCAGTGTTGATGTGACTGGACAGGGAGGGTGTCAGACAGACTGATGTTTCAGTGAAGTCCACTGCTCCCTCGAGGTTGTTTCACCAGACACCCCACTCAGAGTACATGAAGAATCTGCTTTTGCTTTTCCCTCATACAAGCATGTCCAGCCATGGCTCCATGTTGACAGTGTTAGCTTAATCTTAGCTAGCGGGAATGCTCTAGCTCTCATAATATCCTGTTAACTGTCAAAGCTGTTTTCCTCGTTGCATCAGGGACACATACACATGCAAATCTAATAGCTAAGTGGGTTTGGGCGTATTTATGACACCCTTCAGTTTGAAATCAGTCTCTTCTTGTTATTACCAAGTTGTGCTGGGACATTGCCAACGCTTTATTAATGTAACATCACATTCTTGATCTCTTCAGACTTCAAGGCAAATAAATCTTTCCTGCTATGAGTTTCTTATTAGTTTCAAAGGGGGAAAAAGGTTGAACATAAAACAATAACAAGTGACTTTTTCATAGTTCTGAGAACTGACAAGTATTTAACTCCAGTACTGAAGGAATCTGACACTTTAATATACTTGTTCAACATGTTTAATGGTAAAAATGATAGACATTTACATAACAGATATCAACTTTTAGCTTGAACATAATATTTGATATTTTATAATCATTAGTTATTGTCTGCATGAAGTGACCTAGATTTGATGTAAAGTTAGATATTTATTAATGTTTGTATGGAATCAGAATAAGAAACGGGTTTTAAGCGAAATACATTTACTCATATAAAGAATTTGCCTTGGTGTTTTAGTGCTAACAATTAACAAGGGAATAATGTGAGACTAGTAACTACTCAAATAATACAGAATCAGAAGCTTCAAACTCTATAAAATGTAAAGTTATTCAAGATGAAGACCGTAAAAGAAAATAGAAAATTAAACCCCTAATCCCAAATCAGATGCATTTACTGAAGCAATACATTAGCAAGTAGAAAAGCACTCAGAGAGCACAGACCTCCACCAAGCATAGTGTGATTGTCACCAACACTTTAGTCTTACTTTAATGTTATACTTCCTATAAGCAGACTGTCTGCTACAATTTGGTGTTAGTTGCAGGTTTCTACGATAATTTGTTACCTGGCAGAGTTGAAAATGATGATGACCCAGAACATATTTCATATTCTGGATCTTAGTATCCAGAATATTGACAGGATCTGTTTCGCACTTTTACATCAGTCAGAAATTATGGTGACCTTGTCTTGTATTGTTTTGCAAAACAACCCGACCATTTATTATGGAGTTATATACACATATTGTGAAAACAGCCCTATCTCACAATGATAAAGAATCCTTTGAAAAAGTCCTGGATCAAGATGGTGATACAGATCACCTTCAAAATTTAATCACTTCTTCCTTATCCTATTTTGAACATTTCCTTTTCAAGATCTGTTTGTTACTTTTTGAGTTATGTTGTTCACAGACAAACAGACAAACTCTCCCAAAAACACAACCTCCTTGGTGGAGGTAATTATTTGTATCACACCTCCATCATACAGCTTTTTAAATCAAAAGTTACAGAATGAACTGCACTGACTTCTCAACTTGACCAGCTGTGGAGCACAATGCACCACTCAGCACCCAAGTAACGCAATCTGTGGCTGAAGCTGCACCAAGGACATACTCACAAGTTATGCAGATGATGTTGTTCAAGATGAGATGTTTTTTTTTCTATTTTGTAGATAGATTATGGAAAATGAAAACCTTGAGAACTTTTTCTTGAAGGAAATGATCCATAAAGATGAGTCACAATATGTTTGAGGTAAGTTGCATCATTTGACATTGTGTTGTGTTTTGCATTACCACCAGAATGTTATAGTATTAATGCAGTAAGGATATGTAACACAGACCCACTGGGCACTGCCTCCGCACACATGGACACACTTATTTCTTCAATGACTGAACCGCCAAAATACCTCCTCCTCACTGTCTAAAACTTTTCATGTTCTTAATTTGAATGAATGATGAATGACCAGTGATTTTGTATTGACTCAGTTCTGGTTTTAACTGGTTGAAAAACACATTTTTTTCTGCCCCCTGCTTTCTTCTGGAAGCTTCTGACAGCGAAATAGAAAATGTAATTCACACAGAATAATTCATCAGTCCAAGTGCGATCAAATCACTGCCTGACTGTTGACTAAACCGGTGATGCTGCTCATTGTCCAGCTTTCACTTCTTAATGAATGTACGAGTCATGCTTTAGTCTGAGACCTGCACTGGCTTCTTAAAACTTAAGATCCATCACAGAATAAAAAACACAAGGAAAACCAACGGTATCTTAAAAAACTAAAACCTCGGCTGAGATTTGTTTCTTGAATGCAATCAGCCCTCTGTCAGCCTCACAGCTTCACCAGGCCCCGATCTGTGGGCAGGGAGCTGGACTCTGGTGGTGCAGCAGTTGTCTCGGAATTGATTTTACTAAGTGGCCATTTATTTTAATCAGTTAATGGATAGACTGGTTGAATAGGATGGACGCAGGGTCTTTTCAAAAGATCAAGTTTAGAGAGCAGCAGAAGAAGCAAGAGCTTTGGAGAGCCGTTCCTGAGAATGGAGTGCAATGAATCAATGGTCTACCCAGCTGGTTTTGCATTAAGATTTACCAAGTAAATGTTTTTTGATGGAGAGATGAAATGCAAAAGATCAAAATGTGAAAGATGCAAGGCAAATAGTATCATGTTTTGCTATAAACCATACCCCTTTTATGCAAGGTTGTCTGTCTAGTCCATTTTTATTGACCAAGTCATGAATCTTTTTCTGCATCCATGTGTCCAAAACGTAGGACTTGAAACAGTAATAGGAGCAGTCAGTTCATTTAACTAGCCAGGACTGTATATTGTATAAAAATGGAAATAGAATCTATGATGTCACCCATATGTTTCTGATGCAGTGTTTTGAAGCAAAACGTCAGCACAAGCTGTATTGAAAATACTGACATGAAGGGAAAGCTGTGAGCCATCTCACTAACAGCTCCAGGGTGCTGGGCCTGTTTGTCCAAAACTTAGGACTTTGGCAAACTTGTGAACTTAATTCTAAGTCATGAAAAAATCACCTGTACATTGTGTGCAGTCAGAGAAATGAGGTAAGCTTCTTTTTTTTTAAATCAGGCTGTAAACATGTTTATTGATGCAGCTTTGTTGGCTTGATATATGTGGTTTCTGGTCTCTCAGCAGTCAAACCGGGATCTAGAAGAACTGCAGTTTTTAGCAGGTTTATAGTTTTGTGAAGTGTAACAGGGCAGTTACTACAGTTTATTTGAAGTTGAAATGCATGTACAGTTTATCACACTATAAAAAAAAACAGGTATTGCGTTGTATGTGGTGCTCTTTGGGGAATTTTGGAATTTGTTTTGTAATGCATGAAGGAAAGACTCAAACATATGTTTAAAATTTAATCCAAACAGAACAGCATACATGATCTAAGTAGCCAAGTTACAAGTAGCTGCAGGATTGGGTTCAAATGAAGTCTCAGGGTGAAAGACTTGTGACTGATAAATACCAAATGGTGTGACCAGTGTTTCACTTAAAAATCTGACATTGTGCAAAAATGTAACTATGAATTTAGCTGTCAGCTACACAGTAAAAATGAAAATGATTTTAAACCAACTGACTTAAAAAAGAAAGAGAAAACATTGATGTGTACAGTGTACTGACTTACCCATTAAAACAAAACCCATATTATCTAGCTTAGAATGAAGTATTTTAAATATACTGTGAGATGACATTTCATAACAAATAACTTATTTCATCAGGATGCTTGCATGAATTCTAGCAAGGAGAATTATTTAATAATCGTCATGCTTTTGTGGTAACACCATTTGATAGGTTAATGGGACTCATGCTTCAGCTGGTTAAAAATGATAGATATTTCATGAAATACTGTGACACCAACAGAAATGCAAACTACACATTCAAACAAGCATCTAACATGCTGTTTAAGCCAACCCTTATTTCTCCCTGTCCCTGCCTAGTTAGTTTACCTTATCCTTTAAGTTCAGGTTTCACTGCCTGATCAAATAATTTAGACTGTTTGAAAAAAATGAAAAAATGGACATTGTCAATAACGCCACTTTTCTAAATCATAATGTTGGTGCTAATTGATTGGAAATGCGAACATGTTGCCATGTTGGAAATGTGAACCTCACTTTCCTCTTCTCTGTGCAGCACAAATCAAAAAGGCCCAGTCAAGGTGAAATTACTCTACTTCAAACCTCATGTTCAGTAGCTGTTGTTAGAAAAATGAATGTAGACTTGTAAATTCTTTAGTTTTATTGATATCTAAAACAGCTAGTCTGCTTGTAACATCAATAGCTGTCGTAGTACTTTCTGCATGTCAATTCCTGCCAACTAAAGCTGCGTGCTCTGCTTTGAGTGTGACAGGAAGTTGTCATAGGCCATGGAATATTTGAAAAATGTTCAAAACAATACATAACACAACAAACCTCTCTGTAGTACTAGCCTGTTAGCATTGACATGTAACCAGCTGTCATCAAATGATTTGTCTGTTATTTTTTGCTCACAGTTTAACAAACAAGACCAAGTTGACTCCTTTTAATGTGGGCATATAATTGATCATAAAGGGCTAAAATTAAATTTCTTGATTGAGAAAGTCTCAACATTGCACTACAACCACACATTATCTCAGAAACTGCTGTTACACTCCACAGCTCAAGCCAGTTGTTACTTCAGATAATAAGATAAATTTCAGGCACACATTTTAATTGCAGGCTGCTGAGATAACCTAATTTTGCAACTCAGCATAAAAATTCATGAGTCATTTCTAAATTCAGGGTTAAGCTGCCCCGGACGAGCAAGCCAAAGCACAAATAACAATCAGTGGAGCAGTGGTGGAAATCACACGGCTCTCTCTAAAGGGAGAAGAAAAAAGGGAGTGAGAAGTAGAGAGAAAGCCGGAGAAACTCGAGGCAAAAGTGGGATGGAGGGGCCGGCTTAGCAGAGCAGATGGTTTCAGAGTTTTTGCCCGAGGCACTCTATACTCACAGAAATCACTACAAGGAGTGGGGGAGAGAGCGATGGAGAGTGATGATGAGTTGAAACGCTAACTACACATCTGCACTTCCTCTCCTCCAGTGCTTCAGAAGGAGGGAGAGGGAGGGAGAAGAGGGAACATTTGGGGATGTTTGACAGGCATCACTAACACTGTGCCACATTCAGTAGCCTCAGTGTTCAGGGCAGTCACAGCTGACACATGGCATCCATCAAGTCATCATATGTCTGACCAATGCACTTTCTTTTTTCCTGCTCAGATTAGAAAGGAATCTTTTTTTCCTGTCAAGTAGATGCGTGACAACTTGGACAGGTTCTTATTATTAAAATGTATTTCACTGTTTGCAGGGGCTACAACAGCTGACCTGAAATCCTGCAGCTGAGCTTTTGCATGCAGGCTGGCCTGACAGCCCGTCTCCTCAGAATCACTTCACTTGAAGGTACATTTTGGACAAACCCACTCTCACAGGCCTACACAGACACCTATGTGCTGCCTCTCTGAATGAATGCTGGGTGATGGATGGGTGTGGGGTTCAGCAGTGTTACCATCTGTTCTGACATGAGACAGACAGAGTGGAGGCCTCGTGGTTCATTGAGCTTTGAGCCCATCACAGCGTTCAGCTCACCTAGCGTGCACGCTCCACTGACACCTGGATGGATTTGTGTGTTTCAAAGAGTCTACTTTATAAGATGGACCTCTCGACCTGTACTACTCGCACTACTTAAGCAGAAATGATCGTCTTTTCAAATATGGTAATATCTGACTGCATAGCTGCACCAGGCCCAGAGGTTCATTTAAAATCAATTTACTGTTTTTTTATTTCTCATTGAAAATCCTTCAGCATCACACTGCCACACAGTCAATTTTCTCTGATTCGGCTGTCTGCGCCTTCTGCAGCACATGTGCCCCCTGACTGCCTCTCTCCATCTCTATTACCTGCCCAGTCATTCTTTGTTTACACCACCATGGCCACTCAGAACACAATTGCCATCGATTTCTTCATTTTTCAGTTTTTGTCTCTCTCTGAGAGGCTCAGCTCGAGGAGTGGGATCAAGTTGTGGTCAAGTTTCAGCATACGCAAAATGAGAGGGAAAGAAGAGAGGACGGAGAGGGGGACTTGGACTTCTTTGATGTTAAAGACCTTTTTTATTGTTTTTGTAAGTTTTTCAGTAAAAGGCCCCAATTATGTGTTTATTTTGGGGCAAGGGCTGCTTAAAGTGTGCACTTCCCATTCACCTTCCCTCTCATGTACTTTGTATCTACTCCCTAAATGCTTTAGGGGGTATGACTGTGCAAACATTCTGAGTTTCAAGTGTTTTTAACAGTAAGTTCAAGCAAAAATGGTAAAAAGTGTTTCAAGTTAACAAACTTAAAGTGGACATATCATGCTGATCCCTGATTTAATACTTACATATAATATAATAAATTTGAAAACAAGACCTTTCACCCCCTGAATTTTCAAAAAATTAGATATTGTATTTTTTCTGATATCCTAGAACAAGATTTGATGCCTCTGAAAATAGGTCATTGCCATTTGGCCGCGAGATTTCAACCTTTGTGACGACACGAGGATCCTTTCTTTTTATTGGAGTAATCTGATAAAGCAGCTCCTCCTCTGTGATGTCAGTTAGTCACACAACCGCCACCAAGGGATACACCCACCAAGAGCCGACTGACTGAGTGCTGGATGCAGGGACTCTGCTCTGCTGAGCAGCTCGGCTTTACATGGTGAATTAGCAGTAGGGTTGTCAAAAGTATCGATACTTAAAAAAGTATCTATACTAAAATGTTGTATCCGGATACAATACTCACTTTCAAAAGTATCGATACTATCCCCCCCCCCCCGATGCCGAGCCGCTGACGCTGCGTCCCTCTCTCTCTGCCTCCTCACACACACACGCACGAGAGCAGGCTCCCTCCCCCTTCCCGTTACGCACTGAATAACAAAACAGCATGGCTAGTGCTGCTGCAGGCGGGCCAAATCAAGCAGTTTTGGTCAAAAATTAAAAAGGTTAAAGTGTTGTTTGGAGGTATTTTACCTTTGAGGCTAACGAGCTTGGAAAACCGAAGGACACAAATAAGCCAGTATGCAAACACTGCTACAAGGCGGTGTTGGCCGTGTTATTGTTAGCCATTGGACGCAACAAGCAATTAAAGGCTGACGTAACGTTAATGATTATAAACAGGGCTGCCAACTGTCACGCATTCGCTGTGAGACTCACACATTTGGATGGTTTCACCCGTACTCATGCCACACCTCCGATTTCTCACGCTCAAGTCAGAGGCACAGGAGCACAGAGGACGCAGAGGTCGTGTTGTGTAATATACAAGATACGCAGGTATGCACCCTATACCCACTAGAAACCCCCAAGAAATACCATATAACCACTATAAAACATAATTATAGGATAGTTGTGTAACTTAAACTCTCACTTTCCGTGTACGTACGCTCCTCTTGTGCCGGCGTGCGTAAAGGCACAGATAGACACGAATCCCAGCAGACAGTGAGAGATCGTCAGTCACTATGTGTGATTTTATATTTCAAACTGTGTCTTGATAGCTCATGAGCACATTTTAAATGCACGCAGAGACTTAAAAAAAGACGAGTCAACCTTTTGATGAATCAAAATGCAGCATTGTTCATCAGTCCATCTGAGCTGCTGTTTTCACTCACTCACTCTAAATGATAAATTCATCCTGAGGTTCCCTGGGTCACATATTGTTCATGATGTGAGCAATCTTTTAAGGATCAAGCTTCAAATACAATCTACTAGTGCAGTGGTTCTCAACCTGTGGCTGGAGGCCCATAAGTGGGTCTCAGGGCTGTTTTTAGTGGACAGTGTATAAATCAGGCAAAAATTTGAAAAATGTCTTCAGTGTGTGCTCAGGCCTGAAACTTTCTTTTTACACAACTGTTTGTTGTGTGTGTGGTACTGTTAATTATTACATGTAGCAACAGAGGTTATTTGCATTTTTTGTCATTAAAAATGTTTCTTTTAAATATTGGGTTCTTTTTTTTTTTTTATCCTTGTGGTATCGAAAATAGTATCGAGTATCGAATATTTTCCTGAGTATCGGTATCGAGTTGAAAATTTTAGTATCGTGACAACCCTAATTAGCAGTTAAAACACTGTAGTTTTAGCAGACGTCATAAAACTTGTGAGACTGTGATATTTGCATGCTTGTTCTGACATGCACTGTGACCCTGGACCACAATTATGCTGTGGTAATAACATAGTGGCAAACTGACGGTAGAGGCGATCTTTAGACGACACTTTCAGCATGATGGATAAAACAGACAGAGAAAAGTGAAGGAGCAGGATGGAGCCCTGTTATAGAAATAGTTTACTGGTGAAGTCTGCCTATATTTCCACGTATTAACTATACATGTTACAGTACCGGTTTGACTCACCACACTGAAGCGTCCTGAGATGATCTGTGTCTAGGTGGATTTTCTTCCTCCTGAGCTGCAGAACTGTCCGGGTCTGACTCAGGGTCTAATACAAAAGGACGTATCCTACACTCTGCCATTTTATTAGTGCTATCAATGCCTTATGGTGAAGTTTTGGCAAACAGCAAACTCGCTCAGTCTGCTCCATTCAATGTGGCGATTTTGTAAATTCTGCCATGCTGCAAAAACCGCCCCCTGGCTCTACCCTTCCGCCCCTCTGATAGAACTGACCAATCAGAGCACAAAGGGCTGTGACGTTGCGAGGTTACTGGAGGTCATTCTTGACACGGAGCGTTTCAACGAGATCTTCAGAATGGCCTAAAATGAGGATATTGAGAACGCTATTGTGGGGCAATGAAGGAACTAAATGACTTGTACTGAGGGCAGAAATGCTTTACAGGCATCCTAGTCTGGCATAGTGAAAAGGAGAAACAAGCATGCTATGTCCCCTTAATGGGAAGCTGGAAAACTGCCCTTCTGTAGGGATGTTCAGATACACATTTTTGGACTTCCGATCTGATTTTTTCATTATATGTTTTGCCAATACCGATCAGATACCTTTCTCTGATATATACCATACTCTGTTGTGAATGATGACTCATATTTGTTGTATTAAAGTGAGCCCTGTTGGTACCTTCATGAGGAACACTCACTTTACAAATGTTGCAAGACACTGTTTTACTATCATTGCTTTCCAAAGAGAAGTAGTCCCACACAGCGGATATGTTTGCAATGTGGTTTGATTTACAGCAGCTGTAAAGCGTGACAGTGCTGAAAACACATGAGAACTGTATCGGTCCTGATCACGGAACATAATCTGATACTATCCGATCTTCCAGAAATAGCCATTTCGGGCGCCAATACCGATCAGTGTAATGGATTGGGACATCCCTACTTTGTTTTAAATTTACTGTGATTTTGTTAAGGATTTCCCAGATGCAAATACACATATATCAATGATGAGACGACAGAATCAACTTGGCAGCCTTTGCGGGTTTTATTGAAGTCACACAGCTCGAAACACAGCAATCATGGTAGATGGACGGACCGACTCCCCTCAGCTTCAAACATGTATCTTTATGGAAGGTTTCAGTGACGTCATCATGTGTCTGTTTTTGCCAACTCGTCACTATGGGGATAGTTTGGCTCCAGCCAAACTACCACTGGTCACGGCATGAGATTTCCTGTACTCTCTTATCAGGGTGGAACGTTTTGGCAAAGGTTTCGAGTATTGTTTTTCGCTGCTGAGAAACTCACCTCTGACCTCTCTCACAAGCACCTTTTCCGAGAACAAGTCTGCTGCAGGTCTGGCTGAAATTACCTCAACTAGAATCTCACAAACATCACATGAAACGAATAGCTGTATGTTTAGCCTTTAAATTCGCCCTAACATAATCCCCCCTATAATTCCAATTTTGGGATTATATTAGCATAAAGCCGAATTTAAATAAAATGCAATCCCACAATGACATCACCGAAAGTCCACGTTCTTCCTTTAGCTAAAAACAACAAAAATACATATATGAAATGTAATATTGTTACCATGGATTACGATATGATGTTAGCTTTGATAATATCAGTCTAACTACTTTGGAGTACACGTATAGATGTCTGTATATAACCAGAACATTGACTTCATCATAATCAGAATGCAGAATACATCATTCACCTTAAGAAGTTCACATCTTGCAAGGGCGAAAACCTGCCGGCTGCTTTTAGCAGGAAATTCCCTTACGGCCCCACCCGCTGGCGACCTTCATCGTGAACTTCAAGTCACTACACTTTTCACTTTAACACAACAATTACCATAGAAGCCATTTGAGATGATTAACAAAATATCTTAACTGTAAGCATTTCTCCCAAGGATAAATGTGATTAATTACCCATCTTTTAAAACTGTTGAAGCTGATGTAGCTAAACCTCTAAGTATACCTTCTGTATTGATTACATGAACTTAAATGAACGTATTATCCCGATTATAACTGATAACATGATTAGACATACTAAAACATAACATACTCATGAACTGAAATATGCATTCACCTGTGAGAATATGAGAAAGTAGTATAAAGGTTAATTGCAATATAATGTCCACTTAATGGCCACTTCTTAGTTATTCCCATTACTCCATCGTCCCTTGTGATATCCTCTTGCTCCTGACAACATTCAGTTTTTACGAGTTACCTCAGACGGGACTCTGTTCATCTCCATCAGAGTCGTCACAGTAGTCAAGATTGGGGTACAAGTCCGGATATCTCCCATTCTCTGCGTCCTTTTCGTCCAGGCAGAGTTGTGCTTTTTGGGACGGAGTCATCATGTTCAACATTTGTGCTCGCTGGAGACCAGCCACCATCATCAGCTGTCTGTCCAGAGCCTGCTCACACCGTCTCCTCAGGATGGGAACGATGCAACATGCCAAAAAGGAAACCAGTATTAGGACTATTAATGCACTAATGCCAACTTTAGCCCAAACGGCTCCCCATTTCCCTAAAATTTGGTCTAACCAATCACCAGACATCCCCCCCTTGCCAGCACTCTCCCTGAGTTCCCCTTTCAGCTTAGTCAATTTCTCCATAGCCACAGAGAATATACCATCAGGTGCTGTGTTATTTGGAATAAATGTACAACAGTGTCTCCCAAACATGCGGCACACTCCTCCTTTATCTGCGGTTAGCCAATTTAAAACCTGTCTGTTCTGTTGTGTCATTATGCTTGTTGCATGTAGTTGGCTGCCAAATGCTCGCAGAATTTCAGATGTAGCATTAACAAACCTCTGTTGGTTGTAGTATATGTAATTTATCCACTGAACATTTTTGTTAATAGTGATCCACGGAAGAATAGACTCTAATCCCGCTCTGACTTCGTCCTGGGCTTTAAACTCATCTGGGATTCCGGTGGGCACACCCATACTGTTAATGTACACATTCTCACTGATTTGTCTTTTATTTCTGTTTAATTCGGCTGTTTTTCCATTTATTTTGAGAATTTCATCTATACCATCATACAGCACGACGACAGGTAACTTCATTCGTACTAATGTACAAAGTCCGATCCACCTGGGTGGTATTGTATTTCGTAGAATGTTATCACCACACATCCAGTAACTGTCTGCAACTGCAAAAGTCTGGCTGCCGAAAAAATATATACTAGGTCTGGTCATAGTTATATTTACACATGTCTGATCTATCGGCTGAGGGTTCTCAAACCAAATTGGTCTGGTTACAAACGGCTCAGTCATATTAGCTTCTGGAAACCATGACAACACCCATGTGATTTTACAATTAACAGTTGTGTTCCCTACATGAACCCCTCCCCCTGGAGAATTAATAAATCCTCCGCTGGCGAAACACTCGTATTCAGCCAATTCATCTACTTTGTAGTTTGTCGGTGGCTCATCTTGAGATGTTGAAATGGAGAACTCTTTGCATGTCTGTTTAAAAGTACAATCTACACACGTATCTAGGTAACCGTGTACTGCTCTGGAGCCATAAAGGAGTCTACATTGAATACCACACATAGGAAGTCCGAACAAGGCTGGAATTTCTGGTCTGGGGGTAAACTCACCACTTCTACACTTTTGTTGCTGTACTTTTGCACATTCCTCATGACTGTACTTTTCCGGTATTACTGTGGGAAGTGCTGTAGGGGCCTCAGCGCATATTATGCACTCACTAGGTGTCATCTGTTTCACTGTATACATAGCCCATTGATACCATTCATTATGACTAGCGGCTTCCCAAAGTGTATCTGTATAAGTTTTCACACTCCTCTGCAAGGGTTTAACTGTTGCACCTACATTAACCTGTTGATTATCCCCTGTCAATGGCCATTCAGAATCACTATAGACATCATATTCACCATAAGGACTTTCCTCTGTCGTTTTACTTGGCTTTGTGGAGGTGGTCGGGACATCTGCTAAAGTTATGGCTTCATTTTGTGTAACATCTACAGGCGTTATTGTAGACAGACGCTTCCCCTTATATAACACTTTATCCGATGTTGGCCTGACGGTTTGAATTGTACTAGTGGTCGTCGTATCTACTTTGTTAGTTCTGTCTAATTCGGGAGTTGGTGTTAGAGTCACATGATGGCTAACAGGTTGTGTAGTTACTGTTGTAGGTAGATGTTTGGATGTGGTAACTGACGTTCTTTCACCTGGCTGGGGGTATGGATAAGTACTTGGTTGTGTGACAAAATTTTCAATAATCCCATTACCTTTTGTCCCAGTGTACCCACTCTCGCTTTCTTTAATTGGAACCGACCACGGATGTGTTCGCTTAACTGCTTTTCCCCCCTGGGAGGTACTGGTAAACTCTAAGGCGTAAGACATGTTTGGTTCATACATTGTCTGGTTGAGTTCAGCAAACCACTCACCTGCTTCTTCAAACACTACCAATCCACATCGGTGTAATCCCCAAGTTGTCACATTTTCGTTATACCGATTAGCCCATCCACATAACACATTTGTTGTTACCTCTGTTTCAACCACTTCAAACTCTATCACCCTAACATCGCGTCTATACAGATTGTTTGACACTCCTTGGGACGGAATGTGTAACCTTATTTTCCCCTCCACCATCTCACTTTTGAGTGGTGCAGTAATTAAAAGTTCAGGATCAGGAGTGTCTTTCCTTTTTAACCTCATTGATGATCGGATTTCGGCCCCGGTTTTATCATTCCAAATATGAACAGCAACATAATAAGAATTACTTGGGCTGTGATGTGTTGCTAATTTAACTATGATCTCTAATTGCTTCCCCAATTTTAACATTACCTGGCAGACACCTTTTCCTGTGGTTTGTTCTTCTTTCCCTCTTTTGACCCCACACATTTCTTCTCCCATAGAATCCTGAGCCATGACTCGCACTTCATATATTGTATCCCCACTATGCATTGAGGTGGGTACATCTACACTAGCATACCAATGCCACATAGTGTGTACTGCTCTTTTACCACGCTTCTTGGCGTTTACTAATTGCTGTAGAATGTGTGCATGTTTGAGCTCAGCTGAGAGTGTCAGCAAAGGGTCTAGACTGTCATGGGATGGTGTCTGTGTTGCATCGTACTCAACTGACTCATAGGCTCTGTCTCCTCCGAGGTGCTGATTCGTCTCGGTCGTGGGTCTGGTCTCCAGGGCATTCAGCTTTACTCTTTGAGTCTCCACTTCCCATGTTCCCTTTGTTTTCCCTGGAACTGCCGTGCAGTGAGACAGGTGATACCACGTTCCACTTCCTTCAACCTGAACTGCTGTTGGGGTAGCTCGCACCACTGTGTACGGCCCCTCTCGTCGCGGCTCGTTCCACTTTCTTCGGAAGACCTTGACGTACACCTGATCACCCGGCACCACCAGTCTCTTGGTCCCCTGGTCAGGGATTGGCTCTCTCCTCTTTTCCTGTAGGTAGATAGTCTTATGTATTGCAGTTAGTTGGTTCATATAGTCTTTAAGCTCAACTTGTAACTGCTCAAGGGGAGGTCCCTTATACGGACCTCGCAACTGCGGAGCTGGCATAGGCCGGCCTGTTAGCATTTCATGCGGGGTTAAATGCGTGCTTCGGTGAGTTTGCATACGATAACTCATTAGTGCAAGCGGCAGAGCATCTACCCAGTTCAGCTTTGTGCTGGCACAGATCTTATTGATCTTTGCCTTAAGAGTTCCATTTATTCGTTCAACCATCCCGTTGCTCTGGGGATGATATACGGCGGATAATCTCTGTTTTATTCGCAGCTGTTGGAGGACACCCTTGGCAACTTTATGTATAAAAGCAGACCCATTATCTGAACTTATTTCTGACGGTATGCCAAATCTTGGAATAACCTCTCTTGTCAGAAATTTAACCACAGTCTCTGAACCCAAGGTTTTTGATGGAACCGCCTCTACCCAGCGTGAAAATCGATCTATGATGACTAACATATAGCGCTTCCCTTGCACTGGTTTTATCATGTCAACATAGTCTATGGCTAGGTGTTTGAACGGACCTTCAGGGACTGGGATGTGTCCAACTGGTGTTTTTATTGGTTTTCGTACATTATTTTGAGCACAGATTTCACATTGGCTTAACACTTCATCGACCATAGCTTGCATGTATGGTGACCAATATCCCTGTTGTCTTACCTTTTTTAATACCTCCCCCCTTCCACAGTGGTCTGCACTGTGTACTTCGGAGATTAAAATGGTCAACAGGGGCACCGGTGCAACCAACAGTCCTTCATGGGATCTCCATAAGCCTTTTTCATCTGTTGATGCCCCTCTTTGTCGCCACAAGTTTTGTTCTGTTTCACTTGCCTCTTTTTGTATTAAGACAATGTCTTCAGGAGTGACTGTTGGTTCAAGTGAGATCTCAGGAGCCAAGAAGGCTGCTTCGCACTTGGATGCTGCTTTGGCAGCCTCATCGGCTGCATTATTTCCTTTTATCACTACATCGTTACCTTTACGATGAGCTTGACACTTAATGATAGCAAGTTTGGATGGCAACATCATTGCCGACATCAATTCACTTATCTGGTTACCATGCTGTATTGGACTGCCATCTGTTCTTCTGAATCCTCTTTGTCTCCACAATGAACCAAAAAGATGGCAAACTCCGTGCGCATACGCTGAGTCAGTGTATATATTAGCTACTTTCCCCTGTGCTAATTTACACGCTTCAGTCAATGCTTTTAATTCGGCCAGCTGTGCTGAACATGGTTGAGCACAACTTTCAGCTTTTTCTGTAACAAACTTGTTAGCTTCTTGTTTCACTACCGCAAACCCTGCATGATTTCCTAGGTGGTCTCGGTAGCAGGAACCATCAACAAAGTATGTCACATCTTCACAGATTACTGGTGTGGACTCAAGGTCAGGTCTGAGTTTCGTGTATCTCATTGTTTCGGCGATGCACTCATGAGGGTCACCCTCAGTTTCTAGAGGAATTACGTTTGCAGGATAAGTGGCGTCATCGAATTTCGGTCTGATTGGGAGCCGGAGCGTTGGTCTCTCCAGGCAGGTGAAATCTTTGCCGGCACAAAAGGTAGGAGAAATTTTATTCTCAATTTTAAGAGTGATTTCACTGTGTGGTGAGACTAACTTTTGCTTTGGCTCTCTCTCACATAAAAGAACCTGTGGACACAGAATCAGCTTCAGCCTGTAATTCATGTGCACATGAAGGCTGCTTGAAAACGTGTCAGTAGGACACCTAAATTGTGAGACGGACAAATTAATCATTGGGATTGAAGCAGCAGAAAGCTTGGCCAAGCATTTTGAGTAAGGTTGTTAAAGATATGCTGGGCCTCAGTGGTATGGCTGTCGAGCATACACTGGAGGCCAGCTCGTGAGACAAGATACAGAAAAGTGGTATTGGAGAGCCATTGACCACTGTGTGTGTGTGTGTGGTTTTTGAAGTCGACTGCCTGGCCCGGGCCTGTTTAAACACGATGAGGTTTGACTGAAATCAGAGATACAGCTCAAGAGGAGCGAGTGAGAGTCTGAACGGTGTTGACCCATTAGGACCTTGCTCATGTTAAGTGCCGTGATCGGGGGCCGACCTTTTAGGGCTCGAAAGGCGCTCACCTTACCGGTTGCGGACTTTTCTAATATAATTTATACGTGGAGAAATTCACTATTTCAGGAGCAGTGAGATGCTGCTGGGCTGCACTGCGAATGCAGAAAAGTTGCAGTAGCACTGGCTGTTAAAGTCCTAGGAAATTCATTTCAGTCCTTAGGAGGGGCTCTTATAGTACATAACAAACCTAGACAAAAAGCTAGCTACAAGGGGGGTGCGGCAAACCTTGAATGAATAAAATACTATTTGGCAAAGGATAATTGGATACTGGAGAGAACAAATCTATAAGGAAGGAGTTGTCAGATCTGCAACTCCTCTCCCAATTGCCACCGACTAAAACACGTCTGATCAACGTGTTAAGTACACAGACATCTGCCTTTATATAAAATATCTCCAGTCAAAAAAAAAAAAAAAAAAAAAAAAAAAAAGAGAGAGAAAAACATACAAAACAATATTGCATGACCAAGACGACCGACTCTTGACTGCTGACGGACTAGACGGAGTGAATGAGCGTCTCTTTTCCTTTGTCTCCCACGTCTCACTTCCTTGTGTGTGTGGGTTAACCCTCAGTGTAGTGTGGAAGTAAAGCAGCTGCCGTTTGTGTGTGTTTATGTGTGCGAGTGATGTGTGTTGGATGTGGAAGCTGAGTGCAATAATACATGTTGAGATCTGATATTACATGTGCTATGTAAACTAAAAGCTGGCTGATTTATGCTGCATGGGGTATAATTTCGTGGAATCTGCTAAATGAGTCTAATGTGCTGCTCTGAGTTACGTTCACCTTAACACTAACTTCATGTGCTATGCTGATGTGCTCCGTATTGTGCAAAGATTAGGGGCTTGTGTATGCCAAACTGAACATAAATCTCATGTACTGTGGAAAAACTGGGAATTGTGGGCCTAGGGCCTTAGATAAAACCAAAAAGTATATAATAGCATGTGTTAAGCTTTTCTGAGCAAGAAAAGGTGGATGTGTGAAGTGTAAGAGCAAATAGAGAGAATGTGAGTAAGTGTGGATGTGACAAAGTTGAAATCAAGACAGCTGGGAATGGCACACGGAGAGAATTGAGGAAGTTGCCTGTTTGACGGTCAAAACTAGACTGAGGATTCAGGAAGTAGAGTTGGGAGGAGTGTGTTACACAAATAGAAAGCTACACTTAGACACCAGGCTTCTCCCGCCTTATACGCTGAAGGCTTTTCCTGCGGCCTGCTCTCTTTACTCGCCCCCTCCCTTCGTGAGAAGCCCTCCCTTTCTCTCCTCAACAACTTTCGGAGCTGGGACAGCGTTTTTGTTTTTTCAAAGTGCTGAACATTAAAGCAAGGGTACTTAGGGTTGGAGCACACGTTTTTTGTACGTTAACGTTTACTATTATTGAGTTTTTTAATTGCATTTAATCATAATATAATCAATATGTCTAAGAATATCACACCAGTAGCTATTATTAGCTGCAAACACCCAGAGTTAATGAAAGACATTCAGAAGTTTTCGGACAAGTGGCACAAACAGTACAAAGGATTAGATCCTGCGTGGCCAGAAGAGGGCACATTTGATGTGGGAGTGTGTGGGGATATGGAATGTCGCATAAAAGATCGCAAACCAACATTTAAGACAAAAAGCAATCTGAAGCAGAAGGAGTTGGAGATCAAGATCATCAACCTGTTCAAAGAAGAAGGCCAATCTCACAGGAAGACGATAAGGGAAGGTCTTGCTGAGCTGCAGAGAAGCAAACAAAACAATGCAAGGAAGATGAAATTTCAGATGAGCGAGTCAGCAAGTGAAGAGAAAAAGAGTGAACAAACAAATGCAACAACCATCAGTGGATTATACCCAGTGATCACAGGATCATTCCACATTAATGGAGGCTGTGATATAGTGAACAGTGAGTCATTGGGCAGCAGTTTTGGAGGACAAGGGCAGAGTTCTACTACACAGATTGCAAATAAACCTCCAGAGTATACGGCCAGTGTGGGTATTCCCCCTAACACCCAACCATCCACACCGCAGCCATCCACATCCCAGCCACAGCAGCAGCCCCCACCGCAAACGCCAACTCAAAAACAGCAGCCTCAAGTTCAGACCCAGACTTCTGGACACAGAGTTAACCCACAGCCAACTCAGACGTCCCCACAGGGCGAGCAGATACACGACTTAGTTCCAAAACACTGCAGCACCACACTGAAGGCAAGTCCACAGGGAAAACAAGCTGTTCTAGACTGCTACGCAGACTACGACAGCAGACAGTCAGCATCAACGACATGGTGGTTAGATTTAGAGAGTGTGGGAACAGATTATGAGAGAGAAACAAACAGAACAGAGATCCAACAATTAGAGGGAGCTATAGACGAACAGTATGATCATACAGTTAAGGGACCAGCAACAGGGGAGCAACCAAAAGAAGGGAAAAAAGGGACACCGACTCAGACTGCAGGTGTACACCCCGAAGCTAAAATGCAGAGACAGTATGATCTTAGATACAGACCAAACATACACCCACCAGATAGGTACACAGACGGGCAGTATCCAATTCTGATTAAGGGCACCCAGGGTCATTACATCCCATGGCAGACACTTGACCTTGCTGGGCTGGTTTCACGGCTGCCAGACGTTCATGAGGGCGCTAGCAAGTGGATCAGGGCATTTGAAGAAGAAACAGTGGGAAAACTACTAGCTTTGGGAGACATTAAGTCTGTGTGGGCTCAATCATTTGGAGCTCCTGCAATGAATAACATTTTGGGACAAAGTGGCAATGGCTGGATGATTGATCCAAGAGCGGATGGAACAGAGTTTAATGCGTATCGCACAACACTCTGGCAAGCGTTACGCACAGAGTATCCAACTAGAACGGATCCTAAGGCTCTAAAAGGTGACCCCCTGCAAGAAAGTGAAAACCCGACAACCTATATCAACAAGCTGTTAAAAAGATGGAATCAGGAAACAGAGGAGGAAGTGGACAAAAGCCCAACTTTGGTGATTTTGTTCAGAAATGCAGTCGTGGAGGCTCTGCCAACCCCATGCCGAAGCAAACTGGAGGATGTGGTTGGACTGACATCTATGCCTCACAGACAATTTTGCGATCACGTGACCCACGTTGTGGAAAAGTATCGCAAGGAGGAGCAAAATAACAAAGAACAGGAGAAAAATGTACAGAGGAAACTGGCACAGCTGCAGCTTGGTGAATTACAGAGTAAAAATAAAGTAAAAGCCCAAGCTACTGTCGTGGCTGACACTGCAAGACAAGCAGCACAGGTCACACCAAAACCAATTGAGAATGCTCCATCGGCGCCCCCTCCACAAGCAACACCAGTGGTTAACATATATCCGCAGCAGCAGTACTCACAACCTCCAAGAAACCCTCCATATTATGGCCCACAAAGACAGCCAATGCAGCGTAGAGGGGAGGGTCAGAGGGGGAGGGGAGGAAGACAGTCGATACCAGGACGCTGCTGGAACTGCGGTGAACCCAACCACAAAGCGATGTATTGTCCAAATTCACGAGCGAATCCCGAGTGGGCAGAAAGTGGTCGTGGAGTGCAGCCCACGCAACAGAGAGGTGGAGGACCA
Organism: Halichoeres trimaculatus; assembly: GCF_033239565.1. Taxonomy (NCBI): domain Eukaryota; kingdom Metazoa; phylum Chordata; class Actinopteri; order Labriformes; family Labridae; genus Halichoeres; species Halichoeres trimaculatus. The sequence continues at coordinate 24,745,535 of NW_027437192.1, forward strand.
ACCAATCCATGGGCAGGTCCAAACCATGGGTATTAGGGGTGCCCAGAGAATCCCACAGGGGAGGGTCAGCTTCCTCTAATCACCAAAGGAGCTGATGCAGAACCAATGTTGCAAGTAAAAATTGAAAATAAGCAAACATCAATGTTGGTAGACACTGGAGCAACACACACTTGTGTGTGTCCTGAATGTGGCTCTCACCTTCCCCTCTCAGGCAAATGTGTGAAAACAGTGGGGTTCTCGGGTATAAAACAGTTAATTCCTATGACAGCTCCAGTGCGAATAGCAACAGACGAAAATGAAATCAGAATTCCTATCTTGGTATCGAACCAAACACCAGTTAACCTATTGGGGAGAGATGCATTATGTAAACTGAAAATTAAAATTTGGTGTTCACCACTGGGTGTGTACATCGACAGCGCTGGGTTGGTATCTCAGATGTACATGCAAACAGAGGGCGCCAAGGTGTATTGGTTGGGCGACATCACAGGGCCTGTGACAGAGACATTCCAGAAATGGGAAAAGTACATTCGAGTGCAGCTACCAAACGCAAAAAAGCCATTTTCTGAGTATCATTGTACAATGTACTACGACGCATCGGGCAGCGAAACATTTGAAGAAAAGTGGGATGAGGCAACCACAGGTGTAAAAATCAATTTGAGCTCACAGTATATTATAGTAGGTGAACAGGGGGCAGCTCTAAATGTACAAGAGAACTCATTTATTTCTGAATGGTACAACGTCCCTGAGTCTTTGCCACACATCACGCTGCTGGTAAATGAAAACTTTAGATCAAAAGATTTGGGACCAATGATGCGGGCCGCTGCCCAAACTAAATGGGAAGAAACTGACAACCCTTTAATCTTGATTTCACAAAAAGGGGACATGTTGAAAATTTTGTGTGACACAACAATGATTTCTAAGCCACAGGAAGTGGTAATTCCCGAACCTAGCACACAGCAGGTACTCACTGAAAGTAGCAAAGACAAAAACGGGCTATTTGAAGACATGACATCACGGGTTCCTGACCAGCTGTGGTCAAAGCATGACACTGATGTGGGTTTAGTAAAATCTGCCAATCCGGTCAGAATCGAACTCAAACCAAACGTACATCTGCCAAATCGCATGCAGTATCCATTAAAATCGGACGCTGAGGCAGGTGTGAGCAAAACAATAGAGGGGTTAATCAAAGCAGGTGTGTTAATCGAGACAAACAGTGCATGTAACACACCTATTTTTCCAGTCTTAAAAAGTGACAAATCAAAGTACCGATTGGTGCATGACTTGAGAGCAGTTAATGAAATCATACAGGACCTACCAGCGGATGTGCCAAATCCACACACACTCCTCACAAATGTTCCACCGGATGCAAAGTTCTTCACAGTGGTAGACTTGTGCTCTGCGTTCTTTAGCATCCCTTTAGCCGAGGAATCGCAACACCTGTTTGCATTTACCTACAGAGGAAAAAAGTTAACATATACAAGAATCCCACAAGGAATGAAGCACAGTCCACATGTGTTCAACCAAGTCCTCAAGCAAGATTTGGAGGATATTGGAATTGACAGCACACTAATTCAATACGTGGACGATTTGCTGATCTGCTCATCCTCCTTGGATGAGTGTCATCGAGATTCAGTGAAGGTGCTCCAAAGGCTGGCAGAGGGGGGACACAAGGTCTCCAAAACAAAACTGCAGTACTGTCAGCCTCAAGTGGAGTACCTGGGAAGAACAATCTCTCATGGGACAATAGCAATATCTCCGTCCCAGGTGGAGGGCGTGAGTAGAGTCCCGCGACCAAGGAATGTACAGCAGATGATGACATTCTTGGGAATGACGGGTTACAGTTCTGACTGGATTGAGGACTATGCCGAAAAAACTTCTCCATTGAGAGAAATGATCAAAGCAGCAGGTAATGTATCTTTGAAAGCTCAGTTGAAATGGACGAGCGAAGCAATGACAGCGTTCGAAACACTGAAACAAGAAATGCAAACCGCTCCTTGTCTTGCAACACCAAACTACGACAAACCATTCTTGTTGTATGTATCAAACAGAGCAGACATGTATGCAACAGCTGTGTTAATGCAGGAAACATGCAGTGGTCGTCAAAAACAGCCCATAGCATACTACAGTACAAAACTTGACAATGTGGTTCAGGGGTGGCCGCCATGTTATCAGGGCCTAGCTGCAGTGCATTTTGCATATGAAAAAGCATCCACAATAACAATGGGGTATCCCGTTACTATTCTCACTCATCACAAAATCAGTGAGTTGATAAACCAAGGGAAGTTCGTTGTAACTCAGTCACGCTGTTTGCAGTATACACCGTTGTTGTCGTATCCAGATATAACAATAAAGAGATGTCAGACAACAAATCCTGTTCGTGACGCCACTTCTGTTAAGGATTTCCCAGATGCAAATACACATATATCAATGATGAGACGACAGAATCAACTTGGCAGCCTTTGCGGGTTTTATTGAAGTCACACAGCTCGAAACACAGCAATCATGGTAGATGGACGGACCGACTCCCCTCAGCTTCAAACATGTATCTTTATGGAAGGTTTCAGTGACGTCATCATGTGTCTGTTTTTGCCAACTCGTCACTATGGGGATAGTTTGGCTCCAGCCAAACTACCACTGGTCACGGCATGAGATTTCCTGTACTCTCTTATCAGGGTGGAACGTTTTGGCAAAGGTTTCGAGTATTGTTTTTCGCTGCTGAGAAACTCACCTCTGACCTCTCTCACAAGCACCTTTTCCGAGAACAAGTCTGCTGCAGGTCTGGCTGAAATTACCTCAACTAGAATCTCACAAACATCACATGAAACGAATAGCTGTATGTTTAGCCTTTAAATTCGCCCTAACAATTTTTAATTTGGACACATATGTCTTGCCAATGATCATAGAGAGGATTGACTCCATGACCTCTACATAATCCAGTCAGGGGAGCTTTAAATGTTTTAACTTCTCTTTTGGAGAGTGGCTATATTGTCCATCTTAAAATTCAGGCTATGTTTCTGACAGCCAAACCAGCAACCATTGCAACAAGGACTTCAGCCTCTGAACAAACTAAACTGCCAGGCCTGGCTCAAATGTAATTTGGCTGCATGACCATGTCTCACTTGCATCACTATATCTAATGCTAACATTAGCACAGTACTGTAGCCTAAGGCTGTGTGTTTACGGCTCTCCTTCTACGTAGAGTGACACTATGAAATGATTGGCCAGCACACGGTTGAAGGCTGATGTTATCCAACCTTTGCTAATGAATACCCAGATGTTTTTACTCCTATAACAACATTTATATGTTGGTATCTTTATGCCTATACAACAAGAAAGCTCTTCACACAGTGGTGCATCATTATAGCAGCATTACACCCCCCACCATGAGCATGACGTCAGTGAGAAGTGGCTGCCATGTGAAGTAAGAGGGCTGTCCACCGTAATTGAACACCCTCGAAGAGATGACTCACACGCCATGACACAAAGCGCGAAAAGACAGAATATTACCAAACCAATCTGAACACACATAAAAGCAGCTTCAGGAATCCATAACCTCATAAAACAGTAGTGGGATGAGTCCTCTTTGTGTTGTTACGGTGTGCATGTGATGTAATCTCTCTCAGTCTCTCTGTTTCTTCTCCGTCCACTCCCCCTTCCTGTCACTGATGACTGAAAGGTTATTGCAGGGGTGTCGTGCCCGGAAGCAGGCAGACAGCATTGCCCTTTACAACAAAGTATTGGTGCTAATTAGAGACTATGAGTATGTCACTGGACTTAATTGTGTTTATGTGTGTCACTGTGTGTGTGTGTGTGTGTGTGTGCGCCCGTGTGGGTTGCTGTGACTGTTCATGCACGACTGTACCAGCCTCTTCATTTCAAACAGGGTCGTCTGTTAGCTCCACTCATCATTTGAATGGGACTTTGGAGATGTGCTCCTCGGGGTTATGAGGCCACATCTCTGGGCAGACACACGTGGCCTGAAAATGTCACTTATTCATCTTGCAGAGAGGTTTCTGTTGAAATATTTATACTGAATACCTTGTCCTGCTCCATCACTTTGTCTTTGTACAAGCCTGAAATGACCGTTTACTGCAGTTCAGAGTTAACCTCAATACAAATGCCAAGTTTTAGAAAAAAATGTTTGTTGCAATGCCAGCAGTGATTGAAAGACTCATTCTGTACAGTTTGGGGGAAAATCAATCAATGTTTGCAACTTAAACTTGAAACAGTCAGCAGGCTAGGCTAACATGAAAGGATGTTTTAAGATGATGACTCATTTCGCCCTGAGCTGTAATGAGTTTTGGTGGAATCTGGTCCAAAACCTAAGATCAAGACAAAAAAGGACAAACTAAAGTGTACCACTTATAATGTCCCATAATGAAATGCTCATGACAAAAAATTAGACATTGTATTTATAGTCTGCTTGAAGTGCTGGTAAAGCTTTCAAAAGTTGCAGAGATATTTCACAAAACTACAGGCAGCAACTCGGGTAAACATCACTTCTAGAATTCATATTTCAGATACACACAAAAAAATTCAACCCCTTGTTCCCGATAAAAGAAGGTCATGCTTTTTCAGAAAGTCATGAAAGCTGTTGTGATGCTTCAGTTTGTACAGAAGCTGTGAACTGACTGAATTTGTACCCTCAGGGGTCTGGGTTTTCTGCATGGGAAGGTTCTGGTTTCTGCTCAGAGCACATTTGTAGTCAGAGCAATCACATCACAAACGTTCTGTACGGAGAGCAAAAGCAGGCAGCACTGCAGCTGTGATATCTCACCTCACATCGGCAGTATTTCATTGTCTCCACAAGAAAACTACAATAAGGCAGAGGATGAAATAAAAAACTTTAACGTTTAACAAGAAACTGAGCACACTTTAAATGTTCTTATGTGACAATTAAACAAATTACGTAAAAAAAAAAAAAAAAAAAAAATTAAAATCATGACGTTACAAGTGTGCAAATGCATCTTGCAAGAGTGATATCATAAACCTTTTGCGATGTAAGCAAGCTAGCTCACACTCATTTAGGGGTGTTATAAAGGGCAAACTAACCAAGCTTCAGTTGTTCTTTCCAGCATAGTTGGACAAGGGAGTATAACTTTATTTCCAGAGATGGCCGGAGATTGAGCAATATGCACCCTTTGCTGTGAAAGTGTGGTATGTAGGTCATCAAGTGGGCAGCGTCTTTTTGAGACCAAACAGGAAAACACTGTTAGCAAAGTATGCGAAACAAAGCAACACATTCAAAACTTCCTGTGCTGTTTAAAACCAGGCAACAGAGGGAAGTTATACCATTTCACTGAATAGCTAAGCATGGAAAACCATTCAAGGAGACTTTCCTGTCAACTGTCAATGATTTTATGAAAGGAGTGAGTCACTTTGAGCTAGGGATGGGAATTGAAAACCGATTCCTGTTGAGAATCAATAAGAAATATTTCAATCCATTGATATCGTTAGCCTTTGTGCTTAATGATTCCCTTATCAATTCTTTACATTGTGCCGGAGCCGCAGGGCCTTACATCGACTTATCTGCTGCTGCTATCTTAGCTTAGCAGTTAGAGAACGTTTCCGATGAAAAAAAAATTCAGGATTTTCAGCTTGAAGTTTTACTGAGGAAATGACTTCGTAAATAAATGTACATTACTCTCTCTCAGGAGATTCATATTCAGTACATTCCAAATGGTATAAATCACCTTATTTACCAAAATAACAAAATAGCGCAAGCCTGATGCTAATGTATATGGGAAACTGCATTGATATGCTAGCAGTTAGCATACATCAGTAAAACTTTAGCTTCAGAATAAAATTTCAACTTTGATTACAAAAACATATCATATTAACTCTTTGTAAAAAATACTGAGAATATCAAATGTCAAAAGCTAACAGGCAATTGAAAGGCTCATGGCTGACTTCATAACTACGGAAAGCTTCCAAACAACTTAAACCATTGCTATAACCACTTTGAGACACCAGATGGCCTACTTTGATTATTAATATATTACAACACAGTATATCAATGTCACATTGTGTGCAATTTTTTACCTGTTTCTGTATAATTATGCTCAGAAATATCCAGACTCAGGGACCAATTACATTTTACTCACTTACAGTATGAACTCAATTAAATGTTGTTGATACAGAAAATCAGTAAAGCTACTTTTTGTACCAAGAAAATTCACAACAGGAATTGATAAGGGAATTGATAAAGAATCAGATGGATAAGCAGAATCGATAAGGGCATCGGTATTGACAAAACCTTATCAATTCCCATCCCTACTTTTGGGCACGAGTGTGTTTTAAAGTGACTTAATGCTGTGTTGAATTACAAGATTGGATTTCCTAGCTATTCAAAATGTGCCACGAATAATTGTCCCAACAACAAAAAATGATTTTATTAATTGTGATTTTATCCTGTGAGCTCTGTTAAACTGAGACATGCTAGTGTTTCCACCTGATGATTGGGTACTATCACTGGATGTAACAGACCAACAGTTGACAGTGTTTATGTTGCAGATGTAAATGCAGCTCAGAAAAAGAAGTCTTGACTGGAAGTCATGAAGACCTCTGGCTTACAGCAAGATGATGATCAGTATTATACTTGTGGCCAACTCATGTGTTACATCCAGGAGGCCAGGTAAAAGCAAAATAAAAGCCTGATTTATATCTGATAATTTTTTGTATACCCTCTCTCATATAATGATGGACCATGATTGCAGATATACTACAAGTTAATGGTCTGACAGACGCTCTGGCGTTGAATCAGTTAACTTTTTACTGCTGTTGCATAATTTAAAGGCTTAAAGCTTGAGCTAAAAAATAATCAAGCTGCAGTGGACTTCTCTTATTAATATATTCATCACTTAAAATTTCAAACTTTTTATAACAGGCTGGGCTGTATCCATTACCAAACTTAAGTCAAGAGCCGACGAATGAAAGCACTAATGCACGGCACTTTAAAGCGAAAAGGACAGCCAAGCAAAGCACTCTTACTGACTTGTGTTTAACACATTCCAAGTGTTGTGGTTAACTTTTATCTGGTGCTAACAGTTTCCCTTAAATGCCTGGTCTGTTTCAACTTAAGCCTTAAAGAGTGATACGAAAACTTATTAGAATTAAGTGTGAGAGTCTTTGAACTGAGAAAACCACAGCATTTCTTTGGGCCACAACAATTCAGCTGTCAGATTGAGGCTGCAACCATATTCCTCGGTCTTTTGATGCCGCAGCTGTAACCTCTGGAAACTATTTGGAGCTATGGAGGAAAACCCACAACAAAAGGCCCGGCAGTGAAAAGTCAATTATTGGCTGGGTTGAATTCTTAAGAATAGACTCAATTGAGTCCATTATTACAGGATTGTGTCCAGGCTTATTTCAAAATAGCTTCAAATGGCAGCGAGGCCACCTCAAAATGAAATCTGGCTGGATTGGATTACAGTTCACAGTGTTTGACAGCATCCCAAGCTGCCAAAAAGACATCCTGGCTGAATGATAACAATCCCTTTTGAAACGGCGTGAAGCTGCACCCTGAGAGAGGACTTTGGATGGCATTTCAGGATTCTGACTCCCTCCCATTGTCTCATACTTTTCCAGGTGAACAGACCGGAACTGTGGCATGTCACAGAAAATGCCCGGCAGATTCCAGTTTCATTACTCCTCTGCTCTTTTAGAGGGCTGCTGTGAACTTTCTCTGTGAACTCATCTCGTCAGGAACAACCTTTTCACATCTTGAAACTTGTGCTGGTGAAATAAAGGAAATTGCTGATGCTACACTAAAAAAAGAAGAGGGCAGGGAGGTGAGAGAAGAGGAGGGGTGACAATCTGGCGAGTCTACAACAAGGTTATAATAGTTTCGGATTTGTCATTATAGTTTAGTTTTAGTTAGTTTTGACATTTTATTTTCCATTACAGTTTGGTTTTAATTAGTTTCAGAGCGGGCATTCTAGTTTTTATTTAAGTTTGGATTTTTGCAACAAGGCTTAGTTTTAGTTTAGTTTTAGTTTTTCATCCCTTATTAACCAGGTGCAGGATTCAAAAAGGTCAGAATAAATATTTTGTCATACCGTTTATTTTCAAGTCCAACATAGTGCTCACTGCTCAGTCAATGCTGGTACTGAAATGTTGGCTGCTGCCTCAAACACATGAAAATAATATAAACTTAGTATAAAAAAAAATAAACCTAAATTATAGAAAATAATGTTGACATGAATGACATAAAAATAATATTGACATAAAATATAAAAAAACAATATAATATGAGCTTCAATAAATAAAAACTTGGACTCTGTAACAATGAAACTATTACAGATGCTCTGATTCATTGCTCCACTACGTTTTGTGGCAGCACAGCGCACAGTCAGTCAGTGCAGTGAACAAGCTTGTCCCTATACGTTGCTGTGATGGTGCCGTACGGTGCTGACAACTGCCGAAAACTGTCATAAAATTGGTTGGGAAAATGTGTCGGATTAATTTAAATCCTAAAGGCTATTAATATTGTCAGAAACGATAACTAAGGGAATTTTGTCTATAATTTTAGTTAGTTTCAGGTAGTTTTGTGGACACAAGATACAGTTTTAGTTTACTTATCCTTTTTGTTTTCTTTTCTAGTTTTTATTAGTTTGAGTTAACCGCAATGTATTTTAAATTTTAGTTTTCCTTTTTATTTTCGTTTTAGTTAACTATTATAACCTTGGTCTACAACAAGATGGAGGGAGTTGATTAGAAATATAAATCTTAGCAGTAATTGAAAAAATTGTGCTCCCAATTCTTTAAATCTTTACATAAATTGAAGGGTTTGATTGAGAGTCTAGTGTTTCTCAAGAACTATATATCTGCCCTGGATGTTATATGCATATTTGATGGTCTGGATCTCTCCAGGGTGGGTTAGAGGTCGAGTTTACACACTCTCTATGGGGAACCGCAAACGCACACAGTCTCTCTGCTGGCACTCTGCCTACAACCTGAGGGCAGGAGAGGAGAGAAAATCAGCGAAGAGGAGCTGCAGGAGTAGAGAAGGTTAACTCAAAGTCTGGCAGATGGAAAATGGAAAAGTTACACATTCGAATACAATAAAAAAAAGTGTTATATTGAAATTCTGTGTTTTAGTGTTCTTCTGCCTTCCAGCTTGGAATTATTCTCTCCTGCTTTGTTTAAGCAGTATGTTTTCTACTTGCTTACAAACATCAGGCATGGTGGGCTCTTTCAGAGGCATCTTTTTATTTTGCTATCCATTAAATCAAAAATAACTCAGCTGATGGATTTTTTCCATCTACAGAGGAAATGTAGGCTCAATTCAAGCTACTCTTCAGTTGTCTGCGCTGTGCATTCTAAACCGTGGTTTACTCGGCGAGATGTGCACAGCTCCCATTCGATGAATTAATAAAACTACAAGAAGAGGAGGCGTGATCAGTGCTGCAGGCTTAAAAACCTGAACTCATGAACTCCAGTGCCTTATAATGAGAGTTGAGGGTGCCGTGTATGTGCATGCATTCTTCATATACATTGGATATATGCATATTTCTTTGTGTGTTTTTCTACGGAGTGTGCACGCTCCTCTTGTACGTTTGTGTGGCTGCTACACAGGAATACTCTCATGTAATATGGATGTCGCTGAGTGCTCTGAGTTGACTAAAAGGGAGTTTGTGTGCAGCAAAGCAAAACGGCAGTAATGTTATGCAAGGCTGCATCTCGTGTGAAATGATTTTACAGTTTGCTCTGTAATTTTTGAAGTGGACTGTTCTGAGGGAGATAGCCGATGATGAAATGCAGGAATTCAAAATAAGCAGCAACACGCACAGATGCTCACAGCAGGCCCGGACAGAGATCAGCTCTGACAGCTTTCTTTTGCCAAACATACATATTGTATTTGTTTTCAGGGGGAAGGATGAAACTCCTATCCTAAACAGATCCCAACCAACACACAAATACAACTCATCCAAGCCTGGACACTCATATCCAGCTTTATACACTCACTGACTTTTCAGGCTGATGTGATTAGCTGATCCCAGCCTTCAGTGTGTACATTCAGACTGTCATACATGAAAAATTGATTAAGAAAATGTCATCAGAGCAGAAATCCAAAGCAGCTCAGCGTGTGATTGATGCATAACTGACTCCATAAGACACATGGAGAGGTGGAGAGATTTATGGTGCGAGGTCTGTATGTGTGCATCTGTGTGTGAGCACGTCCCTGTGTGTTGGCACTTTGTTCCTGTGGAGATGCTGACAGTGTGTGGATGTTCTTGCTCTGTTTAATGAGTAGATCTCAGGATTAACACAAGAGGATAATGAGAAAGAGCATCACGGGAAGAGACGGAGAATGCCAAAACAGTTGCTCAACATTTTCCGCACCCTGCTATTTTCACATCAAGCTGGCTCGTGTTGGTAACATGCATGTGGTTCAAATGAGGGCTGATTCTAAAAAATAAAACTGACTGAAACTCGCCCATGAAACATTGTGCTAAAAATTACATCTTCACTGTCAGCTTTAAAAACTGATGAAGACACTTCACAGCAACATGTTTCCATGGTTTCAATCTTGAGAAGATAACCTTGATTGTATCATGTTACTGTTTGCACTCTACATCATTTACTTTCCTTTTAAAAGATAGGATTACTCAATTGTGTGTAAAGTGAGTCCAGCTCTCTACTCAGCTCTTACAACAAATCTAATTTAGGACAGTGGTTTGGCAACTGAATATCTGATTTTCATCCTCTTAAACATCAACACACCCATTGTTTACCCTTTAATGTGAGTTTAAGTCAAATGATATATTTCAAACGTGTTTGTTGCTGGTTTCAAATTCAGCAAAAAAGCTGACAGTCAGCTATGAAGAGTTATAGTTTGCCCTTTAAGGAAGCACTTGATTTCTTGTCTTTTTAGATACATTAAGTATTCAGCTAGATGAGGTTAGCTTAGCTCAGCTTACCTTAGCTCACAGACTGCAACAAGGGAGCCTGCACTAAATCCCTTCAATTCAGGTATTGTAGCAGCTGAAATCCAGACTCATCAGACCACGCCACATTTTTCAGTCTTCTATGGTTGAGTTTTGATGAGCCCATGTGAATTGTAGCCTCAGTTTCCTGTTCTTAGCTCACAGGAGTATCACCCGGTGTGGTCTTCTGCTGCTGTAGCCCATCTGCCTCAAGGTTGGACGTGTTGTTAGTTCAGAGATGCTCTTCTGCAGACCTCGGTTGTAACCAGTGGTTATTTGAGTCTCTGATGTCTTTCTATCAGCTCCAACCAGTCTGTCCATTCTCCTTTGACCTCTGGCATCAACAAGGCATTTAGTACCACAGAACTGCCGCTCACTGGATATTTTCTCTTTTTTTGACCGCTCTCTGTAAACCCTAGAGACGGTTGCTGGTGAAATTCCCAGTAGATCAGCAGCTAAAATACACTGAATGCGTCTGCAGTGCGTCTCCATTCCTTTACGGCAAACCGATCCAATAGGTTTCATCCAAATCAATGTGTCAGCTTACACTGGATCCATTCTGTTGCAGTACGTCTGCGTGGCTGGTCCGTCGTGTTGCGGGTAATAATCAGCCATCTTATTTTTGACGGATGCAGAGCTGTGATGCATAAATTTGTAGTCGTGACCGGAAACTACCTACAAACACCAGTGACTTTCAAAATGAAACAGACTGTGTCAAAATCTGTTTGTATTTAGCTTGACTACGATGATAAATGAACATAATAAGTAGAGCCTGATCAGTAGTCAACAGATTTGAGGTTTTACAGCCCAACATGAACGAAGAGAGACTTGTCAATGGAGTGGGAAGTAGGGATGGGTACCAAATTAGGTACTTTTATAGATACCGACCAAATTCTGTCAAAAGTACTGGGTACCGATTCACGTAAAACCAAAAGGTACCATGTTTAGGTACCTAAATGCATCTTTGTGACTTTGAGGGAGTGGAAGAGTAGGTGATTTTCCATGCTGGACATGAACACAGCATTGCAAGCTTATATATTGAAGAATGAATATGTTAAATTGAAAAACTAATATTTTATTATTAAGCAAATTAATATTTTTTACCACATAAACACAAAAAAGTACCAAAAAGTGGTACCGTTGAGTACCGGTACCGATTGCCAGGTATTGGGCATCGGTACCTTATTGTTTCAAATGTGAAAGGTACCCATCCCTAGTGGGAAGTGCGGGAACTCCTTGATCTCATGACTCCAGCTATCTGAACACGCAGCCGGTGTGAGTTGACAGAGACAGTTGAGATGCAGCGTAACAGAGTCATAGTAATGATTGAGGAAAGGACATTGGATAGAGGGAAGGGGGCCAGAGTGGGGACATGCGGGAGACAGGCCATGGGCTATACTCAAGCCAGGGCCACCCGCAGAGCTCGGGTGGCAAGGGGTGCGAGCTAAACTGCTTGTCCATCTGAACCCCGAGGCCAGTGTACTTTCATAAGTAGAACCCCCCCCCATTAATTTTTTTGTTTTGTTAATTGTGTGATGTGCTTCCCCTCATGACAGCAGTCTGCTTCAATAGCACGTTTTCATACCAGTGTGCTTATTGACACTAAATTAGCAGTACATACAGTCCCCACCAACACATTTGGATGCTGTGTGTGAAAATGGCCGCATGGTTGGAAACTGTGGTAATGATAGCTGCTCTGTATTTCACACTGGTTCGCTGCACCACTATCCTGTTTGAGTTATTATGCTAAGCTATGCTAATCTCCTGCTGGATCCTTTTTTCTTTATACAACACTCACAAAAGAAGGAAATCATTTTTCCAGGAAGAGTGAAACTTTTTTTTAAAAAAAGTTGTGTGGTAGAAAAGTAAGACAAGTCAGTTCTTTCGTCTTATATATGCTTTAGTTTTGATGGCAGAATTGAATAGAGTCATTAACCCTCATATCCTCTTATGTCTGATATTGAGGCGCAGGGAAAAGGAAACAAGACAAAACAATAACCAAATTTAAAAAAACACACTCACATTGTAGCTTGGCTTTGTACAAGAAATTGCTGCTCCATTTGTTTAAGATGAAAGTGGTTATTTGAAAAGTGGAGCGCTTTAATTTTCATGTTGTCATCTGTGTGATCTATTATTCCAAATGAATCATTCAATCAAAAGCATGAACAACAGAAAATGAAATACAGGAAATGAGTTGAAAATTACTTATTAAAGGTATTATGACAAAGCAACAGGAAATTGCCCATGTAACTGAGGAACAAGGTTAGTACTGGATCCAGCCCCATCACAGCATGTCCTCAGTGAGCCTCCAGATAAAAGCACAGCAGGTTAATCAAATCCCAACAGCTCAGGTGAGATATATTTCTTTCCAACGTCTACATGTGGATAACATGAACCATTTATCATCTTCTTGTTCTTAAACATTCTGCACATAAAGCACCTTTCACTTTAGCCTGACAGAAGAAATCCTCCTTTATTAAAATCTCTTCTCTTTGTTCTTGCTCATTCTCAGCCGAGCTCTTCTTCAGGTCTTAATGCACTGAGATGGATTCATTTAGAACCTGGCCACATTGTGCAGCCGGAGTTTCACTGAACAAATTTTACGCTAATCCTGTATTGCTTTAGGGCTACAAGCCAAGCAGTGAAGATGGCATTGCATATTTCTTCAGCCTGAAATAAGTCGATGGATCTGGGCAGGAGAAAAAAAGAATGATCTCTTTTTTAAGTTCTTTGTTGTCAACTTTATTTAAGCAATCCAATGAGCTGATATGTATATGCACACACACTGGTGTTTCTGTCTTCTTCATCACTTGGACATCATTTTCAACACATTGCCATTTTGCTTGGCTCCCCAGTGACTGAGAGTAGGGAGGATGCATTAGAAGGACCTCTGTGTAAAAAGGTGGAGAAATTACAAGACGGGTGAAGCAGAAGGGAAGAAACGCTACATGAAAATGAAGAAAACAAGAGATCCTGCCTGTGTGTAGGTCACTGGTGTACCCAGCATCGTCTCACCGAATGAGATAATCACCTCCCTCTAATGATGTGGCCGCTCATCGCCAGGGGAAACTGCAGCCCACAGTGATCTGATGTTGACAGTCAGCACACACATTCACACACACATATGCACAGACATATGCACACACATATATCAAGGCTCACAAGCGAGACTGACAACTGACAGAGCGGAAGAGGTGTTAGAAAGAAAGATCCAGATGACATTCCTCGTTGTTCAAACTCCATTTTGCTCCCGTTCACTAATTAGCTCCTGGTTTGTCTAGTTCTCCTTCTCTTTTTCCTCTTTCTCTCTCTGCTGGAAACACATGCAGGTATGTGTGACATATACAGTGTGATATGAGTCTTCACCGCTTTTTTTTCCCAGCTAATTGGAATGGGGTGTGTTGATGCATCAAATAAATTGGAGCTCCAAATGGTTTCTGTATTTTTTCTACACAAAAGAACAAACACGTAAAGCTTTTAAGTGCAGTTTGTTGCTCTGGATGTGCATTTGTCCCTGAAATGCGCTTAAAAAAAACAGTAAATATAATGCCTAAAGTTTGGCATTTAGCTTTTGCTTTGCAGGTTTTCAAGAGTTGGAGAGTACACACACGCAATACACATACGAAAGTTTTAAAAACACTTTACTTCCTGTTTTCAAAGATAATCTAATTCAAACGAGAGAATGTGAGTCTTTTGCCTGAACAGTGGGTGGAGATGATGTGTAATCAGCCCATCACATCAATTACACCATAGGAGAACATGTGCACACAAAATGAAGCCTTTCTTGGATAAACTGAAATTGTGAACAGATTTGAACTCTGTTCAGAGTCGATAATTAAAAAGTATTTTGGTGTGGAATATTAATTTGGCCCAAACCCATGGTATGCTCAGAACAGTTAGATTTTTTTCTCACGATATTGGACACACTTAAGGATATAAATGCACAATATTCAGCATGTACACAAACACTGTGTGGGATCCTGCAAGAAAAGGACTTAAGTGTAATTGGAAAGGTCTTCCTTAAAAGGTGTTTCCCAAGCACCCAGACCCCTTTTATGCAGTCACATTAACCCTAAAGACAAATTCTGTTTGAAAAAAAAACAAAAACAAAGCTATGTGTAAACAGGGCCTAATCTAGTGAAGGGGCTGTGAGGAGTTTGAAAGTGATCTTGAAAAAGTCTCCATTCTAGATATGTGCACAATCAAAATTCACAGTTTAAAATGAGATTATCATTGCCAATATGGGTTATTTTGAAATGCTACTTCGTAGCTTCCCGATTGGGTAGAGCAGGACCGGATTGATTTACAGCACGTCTAGGTCTCTAAGACAACA
Organism: Halichoeres trimaculatus; assembly: GCF_033239565.1. NCBI lineage: Eukaryota > Metazoa > Chordata > Actinopteri > Labriformes > Labridae > Halichoeres > Halichoeres trimaculatus. The sequence continues at coordinate 24,760,796 of NW_027437192.1, forward strand.
GCACTGGCTGACGAGCTTTAGTAGAGAGAAGAGATACAACACAAAGATCTGGGATATCTCTGCATAAAAATGATTTCTGTGATTTATTTTGTAGTGATGGTGGACACAGGAGCCAAACTGTTGGACAGAAAAAGGGCAGAAAAGCAGAAGAAAGCTAAACAGGCTACAGGTTAAAGGGCTAGGTTGTTAGTGATAATGTTGACTCCAACCCACAGTCAGCAGTTATTCTACAGTGGTCTGTTCAAACTTGAGAGTCTATCAATAAAATGAAGAGTGAGGTTACCTTAGCTCTGCTTGGTAGATAACTGGCAGGACACAACCAGGATTCATTAATGTTACACATTACAGACACGTCTGACAGCATTGGGCAGTCAGGGCTACGCATAGACTAGGGATGGGCATTCACTGCTGCCGCCCACAGACATACCTGCCAACATGACACTTTGACACAGAGAGGGCTGTTATGTTCTGCATGTCGATCATCAAACTAAGTTCTTGGGTGACAAAGCTACCGCTGACTGTTGATCTGCGGGGAGTGCCGCACTTTCCGCTGTACGCCTTATTCTCACATGGCTGTGCAGTTGTTGACGAAATGTGATATGCGAGACTGACCTTGCAGAGTTTGCACTGTACCTCATTTTCGTTCATTTTTTCGAGGGAATTCTTGCACTTCCCAATCCAAATTTGAACATGTCCTTGTTCTTGTTTTGGCTGTAAATCCACCAGCCCGTTGACTTCTAGTCTGGCTCCATTCATTGTGTCTAGGGATGGGTACCTTTCACATTTGAAACGATACAATACCAATACCCGGTACCCGGCAATCGGTACCGATACTCTACGGTACCAGTTTTCAGTACTTTTCTGTGTTTAAATAAAAAATATTAATTTGTTTAATAATAAAGTGTAAAAAAAATTCTATTTAACATATCTATTCTTCAATGTTTTTAATTTAATAATATAACCTTGCATCGCTGTGTTCATGTCCAGCATGGAAAATTGCCAACTCTTCCACTCCCTCACAGTCACAAGGATGCATTTAGGTACCTCAACATGGTACCTTTTGATTTTACATGAATCGATACCCGGTATTTTTTGCCACAATTCGGTTGGTACCTTTAAAAGTACCTAATTCGGTACCCATCCCTAATTGTGTCAGTTTGTTGTAGTGATCAAGTTAAATACAATCTTGTTTGGACACAGTTTGTTTTATTTTGAAAGTCATTGGGCATTTTACATGATTTCCGTGCAAAACGTCCTATCCCTCTCGACCTGCTTTTTGTGAAATTGTCATGTAACAGCTCCGGCATTCTGCATAAAACTGCAATCCCCCACAGACAGGACAAAGCGGTTATCACATGAACTATTCGTTTTTTTATGTTAAAGACTATTTAATTATTTGAAAATCATTGCTCATCCCCAGTATGGATGGCTACTGTACAAACTGACAGTTTGCTTGTTGTCACGTGAGCCTACGGATATATCGTAGCTACATTTAGCTGGCTACCAACCTACGATATAAACTTACAACGCCTGGTTAAAAGTAATATTTTTACAACAGTTTTTACGTGACTCTGGGCCAGAAGACAGCAAGGCAGTCCAATTAAAAACAGATCCTCCTCAAAGCATCTCTGAAGTCACCACCTGTGGCTGATTAATTAGCTGGTTAAGTGTTTGGCACCAAGTGAAACTGACCTGCCGCCAAACGACAGGTAGAGAGCAGCAGGTGAATAATAGGAACCACTGGCTCTTGACTGGTGTTCTTCTACTAACATACGCAGAAATATCTTCAGACAAGATGATTTTCAGTTAAACTCGCCTGAACTAACAAACCCTGTTATTGGGAGTTCTGGAAATCAATTCAATACTTCCACACTTGAAGGCATCAAAAAATCGGAGCCCAGACTCACAGAAAGATGGTGTAATTCGAATCCAGCTCCCTCCAGACACACCCTGCTACCTTCATCCTCAGTGTCAGTGCGGGTTACGTGGGCGTGTTCGTACGTGGCAAATATGTTCAACAGTTACCTGGAGACTCACGAAGCAGCTGTGACAGAGCTGGCCTTTAGCAAAGCTCCCTGTGATGGAGTGTCTTACATGCTCCCCTGATAAGGTGAATCTTCAATCAGCAAAAGCGATACACTAACCTGAGATGACATTCAGTGTTGGCTTCTTCTGTTTGTGTGTGTGTGTGTTTGTGTGTGTGTGCCTGTGTATCCTTGATTTTTTCTGCCACCATCTCACAGAAAGGTTACAGGGTCACTTGTTTTAACTCTCTCTGTCTCTCACACTAGCACACACACTAACACACACACTAACACACACAAATGGCTGTTTAGATCAAGGCTGACTCCCTAAACTGGAAAGATACGCAAGCAATCAATTTTGATGCTCGTTATTTTGTAATTAGACACACAAACCTGTGTGCATTATGCAAACAGGGATATGCAAATTGCAGAAGAGGTAGCCAGTCCGTGACAAATGTCACGCCCGTGGTTCTGCTGCAAGCAGAAAGACAGGTTGATGACGATTTGAAAATAAATAGACTCTGTACTTTGTTTATCAGCAATTTTTCTCCTTCTGTCTCCCTCTTAAATAAAAAAGATAAATCAAGAGGACACGCAATATTTCCTTCTTTGTTTTTTATCTCTTTATGCCTCCTCCTTCACACTTGTCATCCTAATTTGGCTGTTTGATGATGCACCTTTTGATGATGTGTCTTTTGCCATGAGCAGGATACGACCTCGAGTGTTGTGTGTTTCTTTGAAGGTCTGAATCTTAAACACAATTGCCACCTGTGTGCAGGAAAAACACACATACAGCACATACATCCATTATCATGCACACCGAAACCAATTCAGTTCGCCCCCATGATGCACTGTGGCAGAAATTAGCCTGTAAATGACATGCACAAATTCACACACAACCACCTGATTGGCGGGGCTAATTTTCCCACGGAGGCCTGAGTGAAAGGATAAATGAGGTTTTGATGACTTCACTCGAGGAAGCTTCTTCTCTAACATCTTCATGACCTTGACAGGACCCTTTCACTATGATAAGGACCTCGCTTTGTTTCTGCTCTTCTTATTGGCTTGGGTTGATTCAGGAAAACTTGACATACACATTGTCATTTGTCAAACATTAAATTGAGATGTTGTGGATTCTAGGCCGGTCAGGCCGATTAATCGGGCCAATTATGCCTGTCACCGATTAATCAACATCGGCAAAAATGTAGCCGATTACGTAATTGCATGTGCTGACATTGCGACTGCGATTGCGATAATCGTGCAGCCCTTATATATATATATATATATATATAAATAAATAAATATATATATATATATATATATATATATTTATATATATATATAAATATATATATATATATATATATATATATATATATATATATATATATATATAAGGGCTGCACGATTATCGCAATCTCAATCGCAATGTCAGCACATGCAATTCAGATTTTTCTCCATGATAACCAAGCAAGTCTGTAGACTCATCATGACACAACTTTTTTTATTAAATCGCAAGCACAATCGCAATCGCAATATTGTCCACCTAATCACAAATCGCACCTTTTCCCCAAATTGTGCAGCTCTAATATATATATATATATATATATATATATATATATATATATATATATATATATATATATACATATACATATATATATATATATATATATATATATATATATATATATATATATAAATATATATATATATATATATATATATATATATATATATATATATATGATATAAATATATATATATCAGCCGATATATTGGATATCAGCTTTTTTGGCCCCCAGTATCGGCATCGGCCCCAAAAATCCCATAGTGGTCGGGCTTTATTAAAAACCAGACTCAAAACATTGCCAGCAACTCATGTGGTAAATGGGAGGTTTGGACAAAAATCAAAGACTTAAACTTAAAAAAAACACTCATAAAAACATTTATTGCTTCAACCTTAACAGCTTAAAGTGCAAATCGTAAAAGCACTCCAAGCTCTGAGCACTGAAGGCAATGTGATTGTCAGATAAGTTCTAAAATTAAGTGTCTTCTCTGTTACAAGAGAAATGGAAAAAGCTTATAAACTTAGAGTGGGAATCAGTGTGGTTACAAAAAGACAACCCTACAGTATTTGGTTTTTAAAAATTTGACCAAGTACAACTTGGGATCAAGCTTTTGGATTTTGGCTAAAGAAACAGTGAAGATTAAACAGGGTAGTACTGCCCATGTAAAACCATGACTGATTTGACAGACAGGTGGACACCCTGTGAGCAGGGGTCGCCAAGCTTTTTGGGTCAGAGGACTACCTCAAGAAGAATAAGTGAAAAAAAGGGCTATAACAATTATAACAGTAGTAGTAGTTATACTATGTAAAGAGACTGCTCAGTTGTCAATGTTAGTTATTCCACGATTATTATTGTTATCAATGATTTCTACAACAATGTTGGTAGGAAGCATAGAAATTTCTGGAAGGAGCTCTGTTGTGACCAGCGCTGTTTTTTTGAACATGCCTTGAGGGCACTATGTTGTTGACCCCTGGGCTAGAGGATCACTTCTTTGCCTCATTCCAACTCAAAGTCACACCGAGTCAAGCTTTTCCAATATGGCATCTGTCAACCATCGTCTTCGTACCTCTGCATCAGAAACAAATAGATGACATCACGGACACTACGGTCATTGACAATAGAGTCTGTGGGTATTACCATCGACTGTAAAATAAATGAACCTAGTCTCTGTGATGTCACCTGTCTGTTTTAGAAACAGAGTTTTGAAGCAGATCGGCTGGTGCAGCCATGTTCAAATGGGGGCAGGTTTGGAGTCTCCACCTTACAGCTACAAGGCGACGTCAGTCAAGTGAGCTGAGCTGTGCCTGATTGGGCGAACTCGCAATCTTAATATCTTCTAAACTGCTGAGTCAGAAAAAAAACTCGCTGTCAGTACAGTGTATGCTGATAGTGAAAGTAGAGATTCAGACAGGAGATAATTTATGTACCTGTAAGTAAGTATGTTTATTTCTGCTGTGAAAACTGCCATTTTTGGCTTAATGTCTTGGTGTCTTCTGAGTAGATTTGATTAATTGCGTTTATTTGCATCTGCCCAGCTTGTTTCCTGGCTAGTTTGACTATTCAGAGACACTGTAGACTACTTGCAAAGTCACATTCTCACATTTTCTGACATATTTTCTACACACATTTTGGGCGATGTTTAGATGATGAAGACTTGTGAATGTGTGTGTGACGGTGTGTCTGTGTGCCTGTGAGTGTGCTTGTGCAAGCATGCCTTAAACATACTGACAGCCGCTTCTCAGGATCAATTCCTTGGTGATTCCATTTTTCTTATAATGCGGATACAAAAACAAATCTGGATTATGGATCCAGAAAATACATCTGAAAAAAAAACAGACTTGGTGTGCAAAGACTTTTAGCCATGTGGGTTATGGGCCATGATTACAACAACTATTGACAATTACCTAAAAAAAAATAAATAAATAAATAAATCAAGTATAAACACAGACTATACCTTTAAAATAAAGGAAGAAATGTAAGGTTTGTTAAATATGGGATTGTAACAATGCATGACTGATCATGTATGACTCTTTCCATTTAAGTCTCATTATATCAGTAACTTCATTGGGTTTGATAGCAACCATGTCTCACATCATTCATGTGCAAATAAAGACCCTGGCTCTAAAGTACGGGTGACCTCAGTGTAACCTGATGGCGTGGTCGAGCAAAGTGGTATGAACCTCAGCTGTAACCTCTGTGTCATATTACCAATAGTCCCCCACTAATGGACATCATATTCATTACCGTGAGACTTTCTCTGTTAAATGACCTCTCTGTGTGCAACTCAACACACAAAACTGCAAGCACACACATTTACGCACACACAATGGGACAAAACGGCATGCATCATTCATTTCTGTAATCAGTGTGCCGCCTGTATATTTGTCTAATGATCCATAATGCATTAGCAGGCTTGGAATTGGGTTTCGGGTGAAGAAACACAGACGAAAGATTACATTTGGAGGTTCTCACATGCATGTGCATACATTTCCAATGTTCTAACGCCCACACGTACACAGACTCCTGTGCAGGTCTGACTGAGAATAAGAAGAAGTCTGATTATTTGGATGCTCTGGGGCATCATTGCCACTGCGATATTCACCAGTCGCATTGAAATGAATTAATCATAACTTTAGTCATTCCCTAAATTGTCAGCCTGTGACTGGCGAATTACAGAGGCAACGTGAGGACATGCCAAGCTTAGCAAATTTGTTCCGAGGTCGTTTTTGTCTCTGTTTTTTGCTCTTTTTTGCACCATTGCTCCTCACTGTCTTATTCTTGAGTCCACAGAGAGCATTAATTTGAAGAAAATAAAGAAAAGATAGAAGGATTGAGGAGAATAAAAACGGCTGTGCACAGATTATTGGTGGAGGAAGAGAAAAGGAAGTGATTTAAGGTGTTGAAGTGGAAGGTAGTGAGGGGGTAAAAGGAGTGAAAAGGAGAGGGTGAGAGGTTGATTGAAGGAAGAAGACACGCTCTCTTACTGTACCCAGCTGCTGCCAAGGAATCGCCTAATGAGAACTGAGGGATCCTGAAGAGTTGTGGGAGAGATGCGGGAGAAAGGAAGAGGGAGGGAGACAGAAGGAGCGGAGAAAGCTTTGAAAAATGGCAAGCTGTCAGGTGAGGACTGGAGGAAAAGCTGGACTTTTAAGTGTTTTGCTCCGACCACAGGGACTATATATGTGTGTGTGTGTGTGTGTGCAGTCATAAAAATACATGACCGTGAAGCAAAGAACAGCTGCATCTGTGTGCTCATACAGATATAGTCTTAAAAGCACATGCTCAGACATTAAAGAGCATGAATTACAACATCCAAGCAGAGAAAAAGACTCATCACCTTTTCGTTTCATCCTCCCATCCGTCTCGTGGCCTTCCAACACTTTCACCTTCCTTTCAACCATTCCCTGCCCTCCTTTCCCTTAACCTCTTCTGTTCATCTCAGCGGTGCTCTGTCTGATTTATGCATGCCTCTTTGTGCCAGCTTAAAAGCCCAACACTACCAACACATTGGGATGTGCAGTGTCTACAGTCTTATCATGGTAAACACACTTGATTTGTGTAGTCTAAAACCCATTAAGACAAGATGAGGTTGCTATGCATCAATTGACTGTGTGTGTGTGTGTGTGTGTGTGTGTGTGTGTGAGTGTGTGTGAGCGTCAACTTACAAGGTCTTTGTACGGCTGCTCATTTGGAGAGGCTTTGACAAGGTGACAGTCCTGACACTGAAAGGTTACTCAGAGGCCAACGGAGCGAGATATCTCTTCCCCCCTTTGGTGCTGATGTCATATTTAATTCAACCTTTGATTCATGCAGACAAAAAATCAAAGCATCACAAACAGCTGAATTTGGGAGAACCTGAGCAGCATGCAGAAACAAAAACCTCAACCTTACAACCCAAAAGAAATATTTTCGGTGGTGCTTGTCACATTCGCACATCCTCTTTCTGTTGGTGTCAGACATGCGTTAGACGGGGAATTTGGATTTTAGTCATTTGGATGCTGAAAATAAATGTCATTACAGTAAATTAGTGATGCGGTTATACACAGTGAGGCTAAGCAGAAAAACACAAGAAGCCACTGTGGCCTCGTATTAACAGTGTGACATGACCTTTCTCTGACTTCAGTGTACATTTTTTGTAGAGCTTAGTCATTATGACGTGCTGACTGGTCCCTCTGTCAATAGGCGTTGATGGCTGTATAAAGTTTTCTTGTTCCCCAGTTGAAACAGGTAACATGTCTTTCCCAATTTGTTCTTCACCCTTTTATAAGTCTTTCCATTTTTAACCTTCTTTTTCAAAAGGAACAGTACAGGTGGATGCTGTTTGTAGCATGAATTGCTTTGACAGTGCTGAAGACTGGCATTTTTAAAAGTCCTGCTTGGAGATAAAGCTGAAGCCCTGCTGACTTGAAATCAGCTACAACAATACCACCAACGTCCTGAATTATATGTGACTATTCTTGACCTCTCACCTTCATAGTAGGGATGCATGATATTGGATGTTTTGCCGATATCTGATATGCCGATACTTAACAACTCATTTAGCCAATATCGATATCCATATTTTTTCTGTGCACATAATTGTAGAGATTATAAACTCTCTTCTGTATTGGAAGTATCATATTGTATTATAGTCCATACTTTTATTACATTTGTATGGTGGCCTATAGGTGTCAGCAGATTTGCAAAAGCAACAACACAAACGCAAATATGACAACACAGATGCAAAAGCCTCAGCACAACAAAAGTTAAGAGAAAAGTTTTCCTAACAGACACAGGAAAGTTCTGAAAGTAAGTTAATGATTGTTTTCTTTTATAACTTAAGCTATGATAAATGTAGCTCCAGTGCTAACGTAAATAAAGAAATGTAAGTACTATGAAGGATATCACAAGGTGACGCACCGAAGTCAATCATTTAGATACTTTTACAATATTTCTATCTGTTTGTATTAGTAACGTCCTTTAACTTCCGTTGTGTTGTGGCTTTTGCATTCGTGTTGTAGCTTTTACAAATCATCTGACATCTACCGGCCACTGTAAATTTATTATGTATTATTCATTTAACTATATATTTATTTATGACAGTTTCTTTCAAACAAAAATTCCACAAGAGAAATCCTACTTGAAAGCTGGATGATACTCTTCCTGAGACAATCGCGACATTACCCACAACTAGAGATAGACCGATATAGATCTTTTGGGGCCGATACTGAATATTAGTAGGCAAGGAGGCTGATAACTGATATTTGAAGCCGATTTTCATTTGCAGTCAAAGTGAAAATATTGGCATAAAAAAATTTGATTTATACAAACTCCAACACTTAACTGCAATCAAATGCCTTCAATCATATGTTTATTAAACAGCCCCCAGGCTTAGCAGCATGTTTTATAAAGGTAAATGAAAACTTAAAAAAATATATATTGCTAAAGTTTTTTACAGTAAGTAAAGTTTTCCAAAATTTCTATGTAACTGCATATGAGAAGTGCAAAGCATACAAACACAAGTTGAATAAAATGGTAAACTTTGGTAAATGGTAAAAGTGCCTGAAGTACTCAGATACATAAGCAGAACAGACCGCTGCTTCAATTCACTTTTAACTTAAAACAGGAGCAAAATATGGGACTACTCAATCTGCAATGTGCAAACAAAACCACATAAAGTTCAAAAAATATCTGCAGCTTCAGCCCATTATGTTATTGGTTTATTACATCAGCGGAATTTGGTGTGTTGGCTGATATCTGATGATACTGACCGATACTGATAACGTGCTGATAATATTGTGCATCCCTACTTCATGCCATGATTGTGCATCAAAATTCAGCTGTGAGCGATGAAGCAAATGTGGTTAGTCGAGTGTTTGCTTAAGGCTAGTCGGAAGCGTGGGAAACCACACACACACAACAAGCAAAAAAAAGCAGAAATGATCCCAGTCAGCAGCTTAGAAGATATTCAGATCTCCAGTTTGTCAAATCAGAGGCACAGCACACCTGACAGGCAGCCTGTAGCTGTTAGTGAAGAGGCTCAAAGCCCGTCTCTTGAGTTCAGCATTTCCAAGATGGCTCTTGTTGATGGCTTTAAAACAGCGCACCAGAAACAGATGTGACATCAGATGCTACATCCCTTTCATACAGTCTATGGTCACAAAGTGGTTAATACATTAGCTTCTGTTATTTTGTCCTCTGGTTCACTCAAAGGTCAGTCTTGTCAAAATGATTTTGGTTCAGATAAAAGCACAAATACAGATCTCAAACTCTCCATCAGCCAAATCCATTAAAAATCTTTGCACACGTTTACTTAGTTTCTATGACTTTATGCAGGAAAATTGTTGCAAAAGCTCAATGGAAATGCAGTGGTTTTGATGCATTTGTAGTTTACTTTACAGTTCAGCCCTTAGACTGAACTCTGTGAAGAAAACACTCTTCTTTAAATAAATCCTGCTTTGTTCTGTTCACCTTTCTCTCAGGCGTCCTTTTTGTTGCTTTGCATCATCCATCTGCTATATCTGACCTTGCTCTCATAGATCACAAGAGGAAAAATCATTTCCTCGCTTTTTCTCTTTATCTTGCTTAATTCCTCTTTCTGTGCAAAGCCTGACCTGCACACTACCCATGCTATCCAACAAAGAGCTTGTCTGATAAACATGCGGCCTTTGCTGTAAACATGATCAACTAGAGATGTTATGAGCATTATCCCTGCAGTGTATGTGCATATAGTGTGCACAAAACTTAACTGCAGGTCTCACTTAAAGATATGTGTGAGTGTGATCCAGGGTTATCACATGGCGTCATGGTGCACAGGCATAAAGGGAATTAGAATATTCAACATGAGCTGTATGGAAGGAATACACACGGCTGTTATCAAACTTTCCTCCTCTTTTAAGCTGACAGAAATCCCTATAGGCTGTTTGCAGAGCTGAAGTCAGTGTTCTGTTAATAGGATCTAATTGGAAATGGCTGGTGTTGAGGAAGTTGCTTGAGTTGTCTGAGCTTAATCCTGTAGAAATCCCTGAGAAGTTAATAAGAATCTATGTGCTACGTCCTAAATGTAGGACAGTGGTTTGCAAATGGAACTAAGCTGTTGGACTCTTTGGATTTAACACTTGCTTCAAAGAGGAGAATACAGACACACAATGCTCTTTATAGAGGTCTGTTAATGGAAACGTTGAGTGTTTTGTTCAGTGTTGAGCCACCTCTGCCCTCAATTGCTACTTTGCCTTGGAAGAAATGTTTACAGATTATGTGCTTCCTTTGGCCTTTAAACACCGGACAACAAAACTCAAGCGTTGGAATGATGATTATAGACCTTGTCCCATTGAAACTGTTATTTTCTTATCAGGGATTTCCTGATTAGTATTTTTTTGCTCCCAATTCTGATTTTTTTTTTGTATTAGGTATCAGCCAATACCAAGACTTGATCCCGTTCTTGTGTTTACAGAGATACACTTTGCCTAAGAGGTAAGAAAATGAAGCTGCACCTTTTTTTTGTTTTGCGTTTGAGCAAAAATGAATAGTAAAAATGAAAGAAAAAAAAAAGATAAATTGTGTCTTGAGCTTATTGATTCCATTTAACTTGGTCCAGCTTGTTTTGATGTTACAGTCATCTCATGTATTTTACATGCTCTCCTCTATAAGACCCCCTGAATTTGTGTGCAAACAATACAGCACACTTAAATCCAAGGCTGCCCTGAACACAACTCTCCCGAGACAGTGTGAGACTACAAGTATAAATATTAGGCACTACCGTGACTACCTCATGTTTTTGTCTCCTTTCCATGAAAAGTTTATTTTGCCATAAACCAAGTTACAACTTGAACTGACCTCAGTTGTAGTCCATAAATGCTTTCACATATGGCTGTTGGACTGTTTTGACATTCTATTTTGACATATTTTCATGCTTCTGGTTATGAAGCCACAGAGTTGCTAATGCTAGAGTAGCAGACTGTTAAACATTTGTTTGTTTTTGCCCTTTTGAACCGTATGTCCCTGAAGAGTAACTGTAGGATGCTGTAAAGCAGATGATATTGCTGTAATGTGTCTAGTTGTGCTCTCGTGTGTTTAAGTGTGGCTACTGTTTCACATCAATTTACTTTAAATTATCTTATTATTTTATCTTTAACTTTACGAGGTTGGGTGCACTTAGAGTGCTGGGTTACACTGATGCAACAGGGTTTGGCAGCAAATTGTGCTCAGTGATGTCTCACAATAATGATTGAATGAGTAAATCAGCAATGCCGCACATTGATACATTAAAAATGCCAAAGTCCTGTATCTGATACTAGGGATCAGGAACTCCCTATTTCACTTTTATCCTAACTCAGGGTAGAAACCACTTTAGTAACATCAGCAGTCAGAAGATACCCAGATTGCACTTGTTTCCTCCAAGCACATTTTAAGTCTGCCAGTGCTTTTGGGCAACCTGGCCAGGAGTCGAACCAGCAACAAGCACTGCTGCCTCTCTTGCCTCTTTACATGGGGAGCATGCTCAAACTTCCAGGACAAACAAACAGCCTAAAGTGTAAAGTTTTATCATCTTGGCTGTGCTCTAATGTGAAATCAGATGGCAAAGAATCGCTTTCCAAGATGGCAGCCATGTAGACCCATCTGATGAGCCTGCCTGTGGTTCATTTTATCTCTTGGCCGATCTTGTCTCAGAAATGCATAATTAAAGTTTTCAGATGATGGATTTTATTCATGGGAGTCAGTCATGTACTTTGAATGTACATGAACAACAAAGCTGTCAGTGTACCATTCTGACATCGACATCCCAGCAGCATATCAGGGAATTAAAGATTGTCATTTGGAAACAAACAATCCTCTTAATTAATAGTGTTCAGATATCGTTTAGTTTGCTTCATAGGGGAAAACTCTGTGCAGTATATGTAAACACATGTGCTGCCTGCATTGCTGTAGCTCATAGGAGTAATGAGTCAACCTTGCTGCCACGTAGAAGAGGGGTAGCATCTCCTGATGCGTGTCCGTAATTAAAATTAAAGTATTCATAGCTCAGTGCATTGTCGATCAATTTTCAAGCAGTGAATTACTCATATCCAAATCATTTATTTACATTTTCAGGCACACAATGTACAAATATTGATTAAAGTTGAAGCTAGAGTTGGAGTTTTTAGGCTTACAAGACACTCTGAGTTTATAATGATGCACAAACTTACAGTGTCTTGTAAGCCTATGGGGCCTAGGCCATCATATATATATATATATATATATATATATTTTGTTGGCCATGATGCTACTCTGCCTTCCAGCCTTCCGGTATTCCCTCTGTTGCTGGTTAGAACAGCTAGCTTGTCCATCTGAGTGGAGAGATAGATCTTACATTCCCAATAACAATGGACGTATAGGTCAATGTTGTCACTCCTAAGCTTACACCTAAGAACCAGCACGCCACCCTCACCTCCTTCTCCTCACCTTGTGGGAAAACATCAGGACTTGCACCAGTTAGCATTGGCATGCTACAGGCTGCTAACAGCTGATTTCACATGTAAACAATGCAGTCGTGGTAACATTTAGGATCTGTAGACAAACACAGGAGAAGAAGTAGTAAAAATATTGCTAAAGCCACAAAAAGTTTGGTGTCCATGACAAACAAATGAGCCATACAAAGTAATGATCCACTCCAAATACAAAAATGACAAAAAAAAGAGATGAAAATAATGACATGACATGACAACAAATAAGACCGTCACAATAAGAGTAACATATAAATTCCAGTACAGGATAGCTTTCTTTACAGACAAAAAAAACAAGCAAACTTGTGATTACCGGTATCGGCCTAAAGGGGTGTCGATAAATCAGCATATCAGATATCAGCAAAAATTCAATATCGTGCATCCCTAATATATATATATATATATATATATATATATATATATATATATATATATATATATATATATATATATATATATATATATACACACACTGTATATTGACCACAGGTCAATATCAGGTATTCAGATTCAAAACAGGTGAGTGTAAGGTTGTTCTTCTTTTATATGAAAATATGCAGTTTATTTAGACAAAGTAATAAAAGGAAGAGTTTATTATTGAATTTATGAAAGGAGAAGATTAATTGAAAAGATAAAAACTAAATGAAAAAAACACCAAGCAAGAAATACTGTCTACTTAAGTATTTATTTACAACAGTATTCTTTTAGTAATAAAGTAACTATCATAGTTTCTGAACTTTAAGTCACTCTGTAAGATAATTTTACATCTTTTGAAGTCGTACCATTCAAAAGAGTCACACTAAACCATACAGTAAGTCAAATTTATTTAAAAGGATTTGGTTTGTTTTCCAGTGGGAACACTCCAGCTATGTCAGATAAAAAAAGAAAAGAGAGAAATACTTAAAGTGATATTAAGACCTTGTTGTTTTGTTGTTGAAATAATTACTTTGGATACATTTGTGTCTCTTGTTATTTTGCATGGTGTTCAATACAGCCATTAGCCAACCTGCTGTGGATGACTTTGAGTCAATGCTGCCTCCAAACTCCCTCATCATTTCCGGATTGCAGTGGTCAGTCCAAACCTGTCCTCTTCTGGCCCTGGTGTGAACTGGGTGTACAGCTCAGCCCTGTGGGGAATCCTTGGCGCATGTCTGGCCCTAATTAATGCCCCTACCGCAGCCTCTTGTTAGAGAGAGATGGAGGGAGGAAGTGAAAAACAGGAGAGGAAGAGGGAGAGTTAGTGGAGAAGGGAACTATCAAATATTGATTGTATTTGCATAAATAGCTGCAGTTGTTAAAAGCCCTGCACGATCCCACTTGCTAGCTTTGCATTCTTGGGGCATACACAGGGAGAAAAAATCAAGAGAGGCTGAATGAGGGAGAAAAGTGGTGATTAGAGTCAAGAGAATGCATGGATGGCCCGCAATGCGACATTGCGTAGGCCTCTCAATCAAGCCATCCCAAAGGCTACGACACTACTTGGTCGCTTTCTAATTTGCACCAATTATTGTCCCATTAACAAACCCACTGTAGTAAAGCAGAAAGAAGACTATACTGCTTTTTTCCTGTTGAGCTGGTCATCAATACTCTGGGTTTAACAAAGCCCCTGAGGTGGAGGTGAAGCAGTCAGCCTGAAACAACACTTTGCATTCCAGTGTCACTTCATAAATGTGAAATAAAGTCAGGTTTGCAGAGAAAAAGGGAGGGAAAGGAATCTTTTTTTACTTCCCTATGTGCTCTTTAGTTTACATTCTGGCATGCACACCTCATAAGGGCAACACCTGATGACCAATAATCCTGTCAGCACAAGTAACAGGTTTACTGTCTATAATACAAAAGGTGGTGTGACAGAGCAGATGATGAAACCCCAAAAATCATTTGTATTTAGTCTGCTATTCAAGAAGTGTCCACAAAATATTTGGATATCCTGTAAAGCTGGAGCTTTCTCTGCATCTTTAGAGGTTATGCAGATGAGTCTCACAGATGTTTCCAAGAAATCAGAGCTCAAACAGATTTGTTCTTTTAGTCATGTTGAGAAAGGAAAAAAAGAGAAAGAATAAACAGAAAAGTCACATGAAGGCATCACAGACTGAGATTTCAAAAGGCTCCATGGTGTTATGATGCTGTGTGACATTTCAGCCCTAGGACCCAAACAGGATGAGCAGGACCTCGACAAAAATGTGTGACGGTCCAAGCATGATCACCTATTTCTATTAATAGCCATTTACCAGCTCAAGTAATAAAAAGAAACTGAACCAAAACTCAATTTGAAGTTTAGAAATGATTACTCAGTTGGAATTGAAAAAAAAAAAAAAAGTGTGCCATGAAAGAACAACATCCAAACTCATTGTCGACTCAAAGCATTAGGAGGCATATCAGTCAGTGTTTACACAAAAGTTACGGTTTCCTCCAGGGATTTTCTGAAGAAGCTACTTTGCTAGCTGTTTAAACCATAGACTGAATGAAATATGGACGTAGTCCATGCGAAATGGAGCCAATCATCGGCTGCGACCATACTGAATGACCATATTGTGACCTTAGCTGTTTCTCTGATTAGATAATCAGATGATCCTAATACCTTCTAAACTGCAAAGTCGAAAAAATTCACCCCCTATACAGTGTGCTAATAGCAATATTAGGGTTTTTTCAAAATTTAGCCCTTTTTCTGAAGCAGGCTGTAAATAGGCATTTTACTCCCACAGATGTCAGTATTTTGGCTTGGTGTGCAGGATTCCCAGTCTTTCTGCAGCCAGCCTCATGAAGGTTCTTAATGAACAGCAACTTTCATAGGTTTAATTTTTCTAAACTGGATGTTGCTCCTTGGTTTAAACCCAAATTTAAATTGGGACTAGCCCTGTGGTCTTAGGGTTTGAAAAAACTTGGGAAAAAGGTGAAATTTAGCACAACTCTTTTCTAAATGCAGTCAAGGTCACAGGGTTGCAGATTTTGGGGGCAAACAGTATCACATTAGAAGCCCTAGCTGCACCAGCCTCTGGTCTTTTGATATGACTGTTTGTCAGCTATTTACGATTGATCAAATGGTTTTGACCAATCAGAATCAACTATTTATCACTTTACATTTTATTGACACACTTTTTTTTCAGACATTTATATACATGCATTTTTTTTACATGTACATATATTTACATTTTTTACTAATTTACACAAAACAAAAATGACAGTACACTCATTACACACACACACACACACACACACACACACACACACACACACACACACACACACACACACACACACACACACACACACACACACACACACACAAAGGGGGTTAGGACAACACAAAACAAAACAACCATCTCCATGTGCTATGTAGCATGGATGGCTGTACAAAGGGGGTGGGGGGGGGTTGGCTGCGGGGCAGGAGTCATCACTGTTACAATTTATAGTTATAATTTAAATACAGCCGTGAACAAAAGATCATATACAGTTCATATTGTTTACAATTCATCATATCATTTTAAACATTCCCCTGATGAATGTCCATGGGTCGTCCCAATTGTTATAACTCAGGGTTGAAGCTGCACTCTCTGTTGAAATCAAATCCAGAAAGTCTATTAGCCAATTGTCTATGTTGTAGCAGTCCGGTTTACGAGTTTTCCAGTTCATATACCTGCAAAATAAATTGAAAGCTTACAAATGCAGACCCTGTCTCATGTCCCTGTGATTAAAGTTTCTCTATATTAGAAAACTTCCTGTTAGTCTGATGGGTGCTGGACAGTTGGTACACTAAGTTAACTCAGTTAATGCTACCTTGTAGCATCCAGTTCATATTTGTGTTGCAGCTGTATCTATTACATCACTGCTCCACAAATGAAGTTAAACTATTGTAATTCTTCGTCTACAACACTATTATACAAGCTTACTCACTGTCACATAAAAAGATTATTTGCAGTCTGGTATTAATTTGTGAGCAAGCAAATGAATTTGCAGCAGCTGTGTCTGGCAATAATTTCTTTTGCTGTGAAAAGCAAGGAGTGTGTTTGTAAAATGGGCAGTTTGTTTGTCAGAAGTTGCTGGAAACTGGTGGTTAAATAAAGCTGTAACATGGTGAGCCTATCTGAACGTGAACACCCGTTGTGACCGCCAACAGGGATGTTGTGTTTCTTACCTACATCTGCGTGTCTGTGTGTGTGCCTGTGTGAACTCTAAGTATATGCAGTATTAACATTCACGCACGGGTGCATGTCTCCATGTGTGTTTGTGTATGAGTTGACTTGCATATTTAGTGTGAGAGGGAGCTTGCAGAGCTGATCAGTGTCCATGCTGAGGGCTTTGTCACAGCTGACCTATATTAGATGAAAGCAGCTGGATCAGTGGCCTGCAGGGACAGCAAAAGAGTTGTGTTCTAATTATCTCTGCAGCTAGCTAGCGACACATCACACCCATGCACACACAGACACTCTCACATGGACACACACATACTTTTGGGCAAATCAATGGGCCCGTAAGAGCATCTGCCATGCTCTGCTTGACAGGCGACAGTGGCAGGTTCTCTGTGTAGGATTTGCAAGGGTAGTGCGCCTCGTGTTGCACAATGCGCATTAGCAGCTTCTGAGATCACAGGATGTACTGTCATAAGGCAAAACTTGGTTTAGCTTAGCAAGACATAATTAGCAGGTGATACAGTGCTAAAATTGAAATGGACTCATACTGGGGCTTTTGGGAATTGTAGGCATGTATCCAGTCATCTTAAAGATGAATTTACTCTGATGTAGGGTTGCCACCAGTCTCCTAAAATATAAAATTTCACACTTAAACATCGTGTTTTGAATCAATACGGGATGTGAATTTTCCCCTATTATCAGTTTGCCTTGAACGCAGCATCATTCTGCTTGTTTCAACATGGGCTCCCTTCTGCCCACTAATAGCAGCAGTTTATTGGTTGATTTTAAGGATGGAATAAGAGCTCATCATTAATTGGGTTACAGGAAATCAGAGGTAAACAGGTCTGTGCCTGTATTAATGGTAGTGTATTTCAGGGTTAACAGACTGGTTAAAATTTACAAAATAATTAGTAATGTAAATTTAATAATAAAATCTGTTTCTGTCATTATTTACTCTCTATATTGAGTCCATGTTTGCTCACAATCTCGACCCGAAAAACAAACTTTTTCAGTAAATAAACAAAGTCAAATCTGTATTTTTAAAACCAACAGTTAATATTTCTTGTTTATGGTCAAACCTGAGGTTGAATAATGATTGCACATTGAGTTACACAGCCGCAGACGTCACTGGTGTTTCAGTGTAAAGTGAAACCCTGTTAACTGGTGACTCTCGCCTGTTAATTACTGATACTGTGGCTGAGAGTCAGCAGTTAGCATGGTCGCTATTAACTCCAAAACACCAGTTGCTCTTTGATTGTCAAAACTTGATAGACGTTGCCTCTGTTGTATAGTATCGTTTCTAAAAACTGACCACAGAACAACTGTACATTTTAATGCTGATAACAGGTTGAATTTAGTGTTTAAAAAACGCTAACTTGTTTGAATGAATGAAAGCTTAATGCTGCTTCTGTGGTCAAGATGCGTGTGCATCTTTATGATGATGTAGGCTGATAATCCCTCTATTAATCAGCAGAATGAGATTTTGAAAAGGCACTAACTATTTTTAAGCATTTTCTATGCATAATTCATTTTCTTTCTAACGTTGTAATCAATATGTTTTCTTTGATAGGTTATTTCTCATCAATACATCAAGAATTCAGACATTAAATACAACATGAAAAAGTTCAATACAATATTGATAACTAGTACCATCCATGATTTTAGAGAAAACAAGAAAAAGACAGATGGATGGAATCAAAAAAAAAAAACACCTTAAGAATTCTTATTAGAGCCCAACCGATATGGGATTTTTCGGGACGATACCGATACCGAGGGCAAAAAAAGCAGATATCCAATATATCGGCCAATATCCGATATGTCGACCGGTATCCGATATATATCGGCTGATATATATGATAAATTCATTGATATACACGGGATATATACTGTATATGAACACAAATTGTTATAATACCCATATGATTCAAGACAGAGACAGAACACTATTAAATTAAACTTTAATTATAAAACTGTCAACATAAGAACTGTTGTGTAAACACAATGATAAATAAATAAATCAAACTTTAAACACAGTAAGTATTAAAAAGAAATAAAAATGTAAACACAATGAGCAACTTACAGGAAGTTAAAACACTGTATTATAGTCTTACACTAGATAATGGTGGACAGAGGGGGAGGGCACTTGGGCAGCGTGCAGCCCAGCACACAGACACACAGGGGCAGGAGCGACAGAATCTCTGTGGAGCAAAAATTTTTATAATCGGCTACATTTTGGCCGATACTGATTAATCGGTGACAGGCATAAGCGGCCCGCCCGATTAATCGGCCCGCCCGGTTAATCGGTCAGGCTCAAATTCTTATATATTGAAATAAAAAGTCATGTTAGCACAATTTGCAACACAAAACTTGGAGTAATGAACTACCACAGCTGGTGCCCCTTTCTACCATTAGGCCATTGGTGGTAGGGCCATCACCCCCCCTTACTGCTGGGGGTGTTGTATTTTTCTGCCTTGAAGGTGGAAACCCTACTCTGATGTATATTGGCTGCTGCTGTCACTGAGCCTTGAAGTAACACATGCTGAGCGTGAGCGTTTGCTATAATGAGGCATAAAATGAAAGGAAAGCCCAGGGAGCTAAAGCTAAGAGCTAAATGCAGACACTGGCATAATGTGAATGTTAATGTACGGGTAATAAAGTGTGTGGAACGCCCTCCAACACAAATCACAGTTAGCTCAGAAGCATTTGACATTCAACTAATTCAGACACAGCAAGGACGAATGCACAACGCTGAGTTCTTTGCTTTGTCTAATTATCTTCATTTTTAAGAACACAGGTAGGCCACATACGCACATTCTCCCACAACACATGACACACGATAATTTTTGTGCAAGACACAGTGTGTGCTTCTTTCCTCCTCTGAAGTCTGAGGATTACCTTTGAGAGGTAATTGGACGCAGCATACACTCAATTAAGCTGTTAGCTTCCCTGTCATCGCCTCTTCTTTTTCTCTCCTTGCTGTATCTTCTGCAAAACTCTTCTTTCCATAGCTTACCCTGCGTTCTCTTTGGATCTTCATGATGTCTCTGTTTTTATGAACCAAGACTCTAAAAATGCAGGAGGGCTGTAGTGTTAGTGTAGTTGAAGGAGAAAGTCTTGTTTCAGTCGGTCACAGCTGCACATTTTTACACAACGTTGCATTTTCAGGCAGATTATTTTACAGCTTAAAGCTTTTTCCTATGACAGAGGGAGGGAAGCAGTGTAGAGAAATGACAGCGGGAGACTGAGCTAAACGTTCCCTGCCAGGTACGACTGTGTTCCCATGAATTAGTTTATGGGTTGTCTGTTGCAGTTTGAGCCTCCCTGATCTTTTCTTGCTTCCTTTGCTCTGCAGAGTGCTCCAGAGTGACTCATTCAGCCGGACGTTTCTATCTGAAGACATGGAGCACCATTTCCTGATGAGACTGTGGTAAGTCTGCTCACTTGTGACTCCTGCAGCTACTTGTCACATATATCCAAACCTATAAATCCATTGTCTGTCATGTGCGTCCTTGAAATCCATCCCCCTTGAGGAGTATGTAAGAGTTCCCAGTGGAACCTCTCAAGGATTAACCCTTGCCAGTAAAGCAGCTCTGAGGAAGACAGGATCAGAAGAACAGCACTCACTCTGTTCTCTGCGGTGTTTGATCCAGGGTGTGAAGCAGCATTGATTCGTTTGCTCTCAGAGGATGTTTGGCTTTTGAAGCAGGAGCACATGGTGGTGCTGTAACTAACATGCACAGGATAGGAATGCACTGTTTTACAGGATTGCACTGATTTGTTTGCAGGGGAGGTAAAGAATAGTCTTGGATTTGAATAATGAGTATTCAATAAGAGAAGGTTAAAGAAAAATGGGAGACATGGGCTGGCTCAGTAGTAAAGTAAAAAATAGCAGGCAGAGCCGACTGATTGTGCTGGCCCGAGGTTGTACTACTATTCTTAGCCTCAGTCTCCTCCTTTCCTCCCTCTCCCCTCCTTCCTTTCTCCTGAGTCTTTTTGTTACCGCTGTGACGCCAGCACTCTTCAGTCCATCTGGTGTCTGGAAGCGCTCTGGATCTCTCCACTTTCCCTCTCTAATTGGCTCAAACCACTTAACTGTCTTCCATCCGTCTACACACTGTCCATTTGGCATTTTATTTATTTATCCTCCCTTTTCACCTATTTATCCTTCACTACCTCAGATAAGACACTCAAGAAATCTTTTTTTATCCAGAGATGCCTCAGATGGTTGGATTAACCTCTGAGGCGTTACTTTTTTTTTGAGAGAGAGAGAGAGATGAACAGATTGAAACAGAGTAACCGTGTCAGTGTGTATTTTTGCGTTTGCATTTTCTCTGATTTGATTAAAGAGTGAAATGGTCTTGTTTTGCATCAAAGCAAGTACTAGAGACCCTCCAACCCTATCATGGCTCTGCTATGTTGCTATAGTGACATACTAGACTCATGATGAGCCTTAACGGCATGTGCGAAATTTCACTTCCTTTGTTGTGGTAGTCATGACACATGAGTGGGAATGAGAAAATAATTGACCAGGAAAGGTCAACTCATGAGACATCTCCTCTGACGTGTTTGAGGATCTGTAAATAGAGAATAGCTCAGGTCTCACGCTTAATAAATGTATTATAGTTTAATTTATGGATGTTTCAGTAGAACACTGTTGCTGTGTGACTTATCCAGGGTTGGGTCTTAGTGGCAGCAGGTGAAGCAGGCTAAGTTGCCCCTGCTGCAAGATTTCTTGTAATTTACGCTTTGTGTAATAAACTCTGACTAATCATATTTTTTCTTCTTAGAAAGAAGAAAGAAAAGTTCTTCCTCAATAGTTTATTTCCAATTTTCTAAAACTTTTTTATCCCTAATTCAATCTCTTGCTTTTTCAACCACTCCTTTTGGAAATTATCCCAAGCTCCTGGAACAGACACATTAGAAAATACTGGACACAACTAATTTTTAAATAAATTCACATTTTTTCTTTTCAGTTAATAGTCTGCATTTTAGTTTTTATGCAACTTCTCATACCACTCTACAGCTAACCACTGAAATAATGTACTTTTGTTGGAATTGTTGTGGAGTTCAAGCATAAAGTTGAAGAGTAATAAGAAAACATAGGAAGAAAAAGCAGGTATCTTGGAACAGTAGTGAAAAGTAGTCTTGATCAGGGCTGTTTTGACCATTATTTACAGAACCTGTCAGTAAATTACACCATTACTGGTACCCAGAGTGTTCCTGTTTCTGGATTTAGTCCGAGTAGTGGGCTATTTTCCATTATTACTGGGCTTTGTCACTGATTTTGCATCCGTGTAAGATGCTTGATTCTGATTAGTCAAAAACCTTTGACGACAACTTGAAGACGGTGATTAAGTTTCACTAACACAAGCAACGCAAGAGGCCAAAGGTTCTGCTTGTTCACACCGTAGAGTTGTCAACAAGGTGAGACAAACCCATTCTCTGTTTTTGTTTTTCATTGCCCTTACTGTAACGTTAGCTATGTATTATTATGAGGAAGAAAATAATCTTTTGTTATGGGCTATATTTGAAAAACTGGAATAATTTTAAATCAGTAAAACAATCTGTTAATAGTTGGGTTTTTTTTGCCAAAATGCTGAAATCAGTAGCTGGGTAAAAAGCAGGATAATGTACAGATAGTGGGGGATGGATAAAGTATTTCATTGCATCTTTGGTCATCTGGGACAACTAGGCATCTCCATGCAATTGCAGCGAACAAAACCTGACTAGTGGCGGCTGCTGGTCAGTCAAGGAGGGGAGGCTCATTTCTTTTTCCGGCCTACGTCATACATTTGTTTATTTATTTAAACGTAAATTCTACCCTCAGCTTGCTAGCAGCTAGAGCTGCTACGATAGACAACGACAGGCTGTAAGTGTGAGTGACAGGGGGAGACGCTCCGCAGCTGTAGCTGTTGCTGCTCATTGGTGAAAAGAGAGAAAATATTCAAACACAGCACTCGTCGTTTTTAAGAAAGGTAACTCGCTGGGGATCGATAGAGCCTACAGATCAGTCCAGAACAACTGACTGTAAAACTCAGAAGATGCTCTGGTGGAGGGTTATACTTCAAGATCGCTGACTGGCTCATTTTACTGTCAATCAAAAAGGGATTCAGCCTCAGACAGATCATCCAATCATCATGCAGAAGCCCAGCGTCCAGGCCAGCCCACTGCCTCATAGACCCCCAGAGACGCTGAGCGTCCGATGGGTGGGACAAAGCCCAGTGTTTATCCAATGACCGTCCAGTTTCCACAGTGGAACAACCCACTCTACGCTTCCCCGCTGAAGTCAGAAGACGCCAGGAATTGTAGCGTATATTTTGTCAATGAAATGTACACACAGCAGTACATATCACCACTTTTTTGTGGAACATTTTAGGGGAAGCTGAGCTTCCCTTGCAGTCTTAGAGCAATCGCCACAGTTCTAGACATCACCTAAGGAACAACAACAACTCAGGCTGTAAACAAAGAAAAAAGCATGGTTGGGAGTCCTTCAGTGCTAATCAAAATGAGCTACACCAGAAGCCCCCCCTAAACTGACTATCACTCTGAGAGTCTGTACTGTGAGATAATTACCAGAAATCCCTGGGTCAGGACTCTTGTCATTGCCATCCTTGTTTCTCCACAGATGGTTTTACTGATCCTGCTGATCAGACCTGAGTGAGTGTTGGCTCATATCAATCATGTTTTAGTGTTATGTTGACACCTGCCCCTGAGGTTTTACCACCTCAGAGAGACAGTAACACCTTCTCTGTTCATAACAAGTCAAACTGAAATGCTGGGAACTCTAAGGGGTTAGTTTTCATAGCTCTAACACAGATAACACATCAATGGATGTTTTATTTTGGGTTCATGTTGATTTACCATAGAAGCAGGAGGAACAGCTGTCAAATATGAAATTAAAAACGGAAGGGTAACTGATTTAGCTGTTTTTGTCTCAGGCCCCTCTGTGCGACACTGCCAGGATGTAAACACAGCCATCATTAATGTTATGATAACACCTGTGCTTGTGCCACTACCATGAGTCAAACTGCCTGTAGTGAGAAAGACTGTTTCTGGCAAAGCTGTGACAAACTGTTAACAGTCCAAGGAGCCATGCTGTCGGGTTTTATTGCTGGATTATTTAATATTGCTCTTAACACTGTGATAACACATGTCATAATGGCCAGTAAGTGCATGTTTGGGATGTGTAAGTGAAGATGCCTCCAGGTTTTCAGGTGACCTTTATAATTCTCAGTGTAGCTGCAGGTAGCTTCAACCTAATCAGTGGTCTGGTATCACACATGCACAGCTGATAACCAGCTTAATCCAAGACACTATCTCTTCTCCATCCATCTGCTCTCTGTATATTTTACCAAATTACATATTTGATTTTATTTATCCATGTTGAGACAGTCTTAAAGCTCTCTGTTTTAGCCAGAGTTGGACTTGTTGCAAAAGTAGAGCCTTGGGGCTTCCTGTCACAGATGGAAGAACAGGAAAAATGATATAAGCACAAATGTGCAGGGTCTTTTATTTACACCCACCATCCACTCAAAAGAGTGTATTCTTTGTACATGATATGAATCTTATATCAGACACAGCTTGAGTCAGATGTTAAGTGCTCTTACTGAAATGGCAGAGCACTTAACTCAGCAAAGAATCAAGTACACCTCAAACGGGCAGGTGGCAAATAAAACTCAAAATGAAATTTGAGCCTTAGGATTGCAGAGTTAGCGAGGAGCGATGGTTAAGTTTGTTTAGATGATCTGTCGGTGGAACCCTGGACTAATGAAAACCATTTTTCTACAATAAACTACCTCAACTGGTGATGGGTGCTGTCTGGAGCCTGATTAATACTCTTATAGTGGCTTTGTAGCCATTTGTAAAGCATTAGGCTTCATACAAGCAGCTAAGAAACCATTAGATTAGATCAGGTTGGTTATGTTTGTTACCTCAGCATTAGTTACACACAACAGACTCACAACCAGATACTTCACTGGTCTTCTTTTTACCACAGTTGGTGTTAATCTTGTTGTAAAATCCTTACAACACTCCTCTGATGTATTTACAATCAAACAAATGAACACACGTGACAAACATTTACAATGAGTTAATAAGCCAGGTGTGCCTTGAAAGGTTAACCTGCCACAAAGTGTAATTCAGATCCTGTTGTATTGATATTTTTGCTCTTCCTGAGAAACCTTGGACTTTTGACTTCTTGGATGACATGTTTTGTTTGGAACCACAGAGAAATCAATAGTCTTTGTCCATTCTTGGATGAAAAATATCCAACCAACCAGGCAAACACTGCAGAGAGGTTAAGTTGGGTGACTGGATCAGCTGTGTTGATACCTTGTAGGCAGCCAGTACAGTCCACCAACCAAACCGTGCAACTTTAAGGGGAGGTTGTGTAAAAAGAAAAAAAACAGGCCCCAGTTGTCATGAATAGAGAATGAGCACAAGACTTTAACCATTATTTTTGTATCAGGATTTGAACATGAAATGGGGCCCAGGGGCTTTTTGAGTCAGCCTCGACAGTTTTTTGCACTTAAACTCTGGCTTCATTTCTCAACATCTAATGTTGCTCCTCGGGTTCAGCCTGAGCCTCCACTGCAGCCTGACGTGAACCTCTGCAGAGATGAAACTACAGAGTACAACAGATGTAACTGGTAGTGTTGTACCAAAAAATATGAAGGAACCTGTTTTTGACACTGGGATGTAGCTCTTAGAGCTCTTTGGCTGTTGCATCCAGCTTGACCATGATTGGGGATTTTTAGTCTAAAAATCTCATGATGCACTCTGCACAGGTTTCTCATGTTTTAATAACCACTGGCAAAAAAAGCTGCTTTTAGTTTATGAGCATTTATTGGTTTCAACATCAGTAACTCAGTTTTTGTCGCCATT
Source organism: Halichoeres trimaculatus (assembly GCF_033239565.1). NCBI lineage: Eukaryota > Metazoa > Chordata > Actinopteri > Labriformes > Labridae > Halichoeres > Halichoeres trimaculatus. The sequence goes on from NW_027437192.1 coordinate 24,786,862, forward strand.
GTGTAAAGTATATCTTAGACCGTGCTTAATGAGTTAATCCCAAGGTCCCAGAGCACATAAAGAGTGCTGTCCCTGTGGGTCAGGCAGAGGCAAAAAGTCAAGGAACGCATCAAAGATTCACAGCGCCCTGGGCTCATTGGATTCTTCACAATAATCAATGAAAATCAACTTGAGAGAGGCCTGTACACCGGCTTACACTGTGCCTCTCATTATGTCTCTTTGTTTGTCTGAGTGACACACTGTCAGTCTGCTCTGTTCAGCACTACAGCCAGCATCACATTTCCCCTTTTGGTCATTTTCAGCACGAACAGTTTCAACCAGAAATTCACAGCACAAACGCCTGCTTATATACAACATTTGCAGTAGGTGCAAAAAAAAAGGTACACACCAAATTAATTTACACTAGAGAGTGAAACAAGTGAGAATTCACTCTTGTCCCATCCCACTCCTGGTAAAATGACTCCCGCTACCATTCAGAAAGATTCCTGCTCCTTTGAATTTGATTTGATTTTCTCCCCATTCCTTTTTAGATTACTGATGGCTTCTGGGAAGTGTAGTTTTTTTCCCCACAAGTATTACAGTGTAGGCTTATTGGAAACAAACTACAAAATCTCAGTGCATGTAACATATTATATTTTATCTTCCTGATTGGTTCCCACTCCTGTCTGCTCCTATTGACTTTTTATCCTATTCAATCACATGATTAAAAGTAAAGTTGACTCCCATCCCATGTGAAATCTGCAGGATTTCTGAGAAAATGTCAGCCTCTAAAACACACCTTTATACAACATTTCCACCTATACATAAAGAGCATGCACAGCTCAGTTTGCTGACCTGGTGCATCATCTTCATGCACTCATCACCCTCCTCTTAAAAAATTATATTTACTCTACACAGAAGCTCAGCAGTGGTCCCATGACCCCCCAAATCCTCATACTCATGTTTGCCGTTGTTGCTGGTGCAATTGTGTTAAAGGTCCCATATTATGCAAAAATCACTTTATGAAATCTTTTAGTGAAATTTGTGGGTCTTTGGCTTTCCTCCCAGTGTGACATTTAATGACAAAACCTGTATGTAGTAGTGCTTGTGAATGTAAAATCTGACCTAAAACGAGCTGTTTGGAATTTCCGGGGTTTGCCGACGTTAGCGATTCCCTTTTTTTCAGGAGCAAGTCTGACCTGATTGGTCCACCGGAGCAGATATCCCGAACCCCCTCCCTGCATCTGGAGAGTGGAGGACAGGAGAGTGGCTGTTTTTGGCTGTAAACAGCCACATAGTTCCATGCACAAGCTTCCCATCTTGGAAGAAGACAAGACTAAGTGGCTAGAGTTCATTTATCAAGGAAATGTGCCAGCTGCACTCAAACTGTGCATGTGTCTGCTAGTCACTTCACGGCCGACTGCTTTTCCAACTCTAGTGAATAGACTGGTCCTGAATCCAGGCGCATTACCAACCATCCGCCAACAAACCTTGGACCCTGGAAATGTGAGTATTTTAAAAGCTGTGTGCTATGGAGCAGATGTAAGAGCTTTTCCTCAGTGCCCCCCTGTCTCTGTGTTAGCTTCAGGATGCTAACTTGAGCTGCGGTTAGCCTGTTGTTTTAGCCTGTAATGTTATAATAATAATAATAATAATAATAAATTTTATTTGTATTGCCCTTTACATCAAAAGATCTCAAAGGGCTACCAGTTAAAAAAAAGGGCAGTTAAAAAGATCTAAAACAGCGACAGCTAAGAAGAATCAAAAGCCTTGTTAAAAAGGAAAGTCTTAAGGTTCCTTTTAAAACAGTCTGTGGGCTGTGGAGCCCTCAGGGTATCAGGGAGGGCATTCCACAGACGGGGTGCAGCAACACTGAAGGCCCTGTCACCCATGGTCCTCAGTCTAGACCTGGGTGTCTGGAGGAGGTGGTTTGAGTCAGTAGAGCGGAGGGAGCGTGATGAGTGTTGTGGAGTGAGAAGCTCATTGAGGTAGGGGGGGGCATGTCCATGGATGCATTGGTGAGTGAGGAGGGAAACCTTGTATTCAATTCTGCTGGGGATGGGAAGCCAGTGTAGTGAACGGAGGATGGGGGTGATATGATCATGTTTGTGCACTCTCATCAGGATCCTGTTATGGTAAAGGAGCTTCGCTGTTTACAAAACATTGTGCACTCTGAGCTCGTGGCGCCGCTCTCAGTGACGCAGAAGAGTGGGGCGGTATCAGCGGTGGCTCATTTACATTTGGAGGTCACACCCACTAAATCAGAGCGTTCTGCTGTGCTTGATTTATTGGCTTCTTGGACCAAAACATGTTACTACCATTTCATGAAGACATCGATGATCCATATTAAACTGCAGAAAAGGAGCAGAATATGGGACCTTTAATGTAGCTGCCTGCTGCTGAGCTCCTTGTGTTTTTTCATCACCTTCTTTCCAAATGGACTTTAACTTCCTGTGGGACCAACTGACTCACCTGTTAAAATAATATTCATCAAAGTTGATTGTCTTTTTGACATTTTTGATTTTCTCTCTTACTGTGCAGAATCAAAAGCTAGACAGTAAAATCAACTTAGCCATAGTTACATGCACAAATCCCTAACGCTGCAGACGCCCCTTTCCTTACTATGTGAGCTCTCTGTTAATGAAAACATTCAAAGTAAAATGTAGTTGATTAAGATTTTGATCCTGATGAACCAACTTAAATCACTTGTCTCAGTCTGAAAGGATCTGGATCCTGTAGGATTCCAGCGCTAATGAAGTCTCAACAGTAGAGCCTGAAAAAGCTGCACAAAGTAGCATACTAACCCCTTTAGCCACCTAGCATATTGGTTATGCAGCTGCAGAAAACAAAAATAAAAACAATTCATTTGAAATAAACCTTTTTGAACAGGTGGGGAAATACAATCCTTCAAGTCAGCTCTTTAAAAATAGAGTGAGGCATTGTGTTTGATGAATGTTATCATTTGTAGCTGACTTATTGCAGATTAATGCAGTGTGTGTGGCTTAGCATCATTTAACAGCAGTGGAGCTCCATAAAAAGGCTTTTAACCGGAGTCATGTGAGGTGGATTTTGCAGGGATGAGTCACTCACCTCTATTTCCCTTTTGCTCAGGCTCCACCTCTGAATGAGTGTCTATGTGTGGGTGTGCATACATTATTTAATGCATGTGCGTATGTGTGCTTACATATTTGCATGTGCTTATGGCTTTATGGCTTCAGGCCCAGTCTGCTTGCTGTCAGCGTATGCTTTTCCTGGAGAGTAAAACTTCAAACGGCAGCTTTTAGTCGCACTGAAGGATGGCATCTCATTAGGAGGCACATTAGAGTTTGTGTAGTTTGCTTTGTGTAGCTGTGAGGACGCAGGCAGAACCCAGCCTGCAGGAGAAACAGGTTATCAATTGTGTTTCTTGATTATCTGCAGTGCAGCTTATCAGCAGCAGATAAGAGAATTAGGCTGAGAATCATTTTCTCTGTAGCACTCCTGCAGGCCAGCCCCTCTCTCCACAAGTCAGGGTGATATCTGCTGATGATCAATTTATTCTGTAGTCATCAGTGTGAAATAAACTTTACTTTTTGTTTGCTTGCAGGATTCAGATCAAGAGACAGGTTTTACTCTTTCTTTTTTTTCTCCCAGCTGCACATAAAGAGAGCCATCTGTCTCTGTCAGAGGCTGCTTTGTGCGATTGACAGGAAAATAGACACAATAGAGAGGAGATAACCAAAAAGCATGTAATAAATGTGTCTACTTTTTTTGCCCGAGGGGTTTGTGAGCTCTTTTAGAACCCGACTTTCTTGAAGTTCAAACAAACTGAAAGTTAAACCCAGATGGCAAAACAAGACTTGATTTAAATCAAAATGATTTAGAATATGAATGTTATTCTAGGTATTGCTGTGCAATATTATGATATATTTCCTGGTGGGATGGAGAAATGTCTACCGTACGATATAACCCTCTTTTGGTTTTATTGTTATTTTGATGTGTGGGGTATTGATCTAGCTCTATTGCTCTACTAACTGCTCAAGTACACTAGATCTTCCGCCAGGCTCCATTGCGTGTTGACTGAGGACGTCAGACAGACCGCATGTTCAGTCCAGCAAGCCGCATGACTGACAGACAGCTTGAGTCGAGAGCCCATGGAGTTCTTGCTCTGCCCACTCCACTGATAAGCCTTTCTTCATTTCTGTTAAGCTGTAAAACCTCAAACCTGTTGAATTCTGGTCTGGCTCTGCTCATTATGTCCATTTGTTGGTAAAGTCAAGTCAAAAACCATCTGGTTTTGACATGGGTTATTATGTTTTGGTAGGCGCTGCCCTGTTGGTGTGGCTGCCTGTTGCAGCCTTTCATCTCTTTTTCGTCATTTTTGCATTTGGAGCGGGTCATTACTTTGTATGGTTCATTTGTTGGTCATGGACACCAAACTGGTTGTGTCTTCAGGAATATTTTTCCTATTTTTTCTCCTGTGTTTGTCTGGAGGTCCTACATGTAACCATGGCTGAATTATTTACGTGTGAACACGGCTGTTAGCAGCCTGTAGCATGTCAATGCTAACTGGTGTAAGGCCTGATGTCTTCCCATAAGGTGAGGGGAAGGAGGTGAGGATGATGTGCTGGTTCTCAGGTGTGAGCTAAGAAGTGATGACATCAATCAATCCTCCATTTATTGTTATTGTAATTGCAAGATCTATCTCCAATAAGATGGACAAGCTAGCCGTGCTAACCCAGCAACAGAGGGAATACCAGAGGGCAGAATAGCATCATGCTATTCACAGACATGGCTAACAGAGCTAACACTTGACACCAACACCACATTGGACGAACTTCACCTGCTGTAAGCAGACAGGATCCAGGAGACAGAGACTGAACAGACTGCTGAAGAAGCTCAGTCCTGGACCCTGTGGAGGTGGAGGCTGGCTGAACTGGACAATGATGGACAAGCTGTCATCATCTATTTTCTTATGGAGCTTTTTGCACTTTCTATACACTTTCTTACTTTTGTTTTCTTGATTACTGCCGTGACTCCTCCTGAATTTACCCTCAGGGATAAAGAAAGTATTTTGATATTTCATATTTTCTTATCATATATTCTATTCTGTTTCATTTTGAAAGTCACTTAGTGCTTTTAGGTGGTTTCCATAAAGTGTTTAACAAAGATTCTGTGCAGAACTTCCTGTCCCGTGCTCGATCTGCCCCTCTGATCTGTATTGACGAGTCACAGCTCCATCATCCGGCTAAAAACTGACGCAGACTGATGGATGCACATATGCTGAGACCTTCCACAGCCAGACCACTGTATTTCTGCTGTTACATCAAATGAACAGTGAATGATGGTGAATATAATTGCAGCAATGCTATCAATTTGCAATACCGTTCTCCCTCACAAACACTAGTTTACCATATGGTTGAGCATGGATGTAAACAACATCACAGACGTGGAGAGAAAAGATGAGAGAAAATTCATTGTATTTTTGTAATTCTAAAGAAAAATATTGGTATGTAGATTGTTATATGATGATATAAAAGTTTGTATTACACAGCACTAATTTCAGGATATGTTTGCCTTTCTTTAGAAGCTGGACAGCGGGGAGAGGTAGAAGGGGGAGGACATGAGGTAAAAGGTTGCTGGTTGCAATTGAACCCTGGTCACTTGCTTCAAGGAGCTGTGCACTTTGTGCATGGAGTATACAATTTAATCAGACTTTGCTGATCGCACAAATTAAGAATTGTCAAAAGAAGGTCCGTCTAAATAGAGACTGATTTTTGTTATTTTATTTTTTATATATAATGTCTCTTTCATATACCAATCCCACACAGTCTGCAGACAAATCTGGATTTTCAGATCCTGTTATTGATTCTCCACAAAGAAAACAAGATGATGAAAACATTATACCATTGGCTCCATCTTCTTTATAGTCAGAAATGAATCCACTTTACCTCCTGGTAGCAAGCTGTTGGAGCAGACTGACATCACACCCTTTCTGCTAAACGAAACACACATTTACTTTTACAGATAAAACAGCAGCGATCCCTCAGGTCGGTACAATCCACATCAGAACAAGTTCTCCTGGTTATTTGAAGCAGACGCTCATGGCTATGAAAAGTTCAATGACTCTGGCATCTGTGTGCCTTATGTTTTCTTCTCTGTGTTTCTCCTCAATTGCGCTAATTTCGTAAAGATGGCTGCAGGTGCCAGCATTTGTCTGAAATGTCTTTGCAAGACAAAAAAGAAAACCTTCCTCTGGAAAAATGACCTGCTATGAAAGACCAGCTAAGGAAATCAGCTTGTGACATGTGGTTGTTGTTCTTTGACTCATGTTCCATCTGTTGTAATCCAGGACTCAGGGTTTAGGAGCTATACTGCAGCCAGTCTCTACAAGTCTACCTGCTCTAAATGCAGGTAAAAGGGGAAGCTCTAAAAGTCTTGGCTTCAACCAAGGGGACCGTTGTGTGGTCCGTTGTTAGGGCTGTCTATTTGTATTCGAGTTTTGAACATTGGTTTGATCTTGGGGTGAAAAGTTCTTCTGTAACAACGTACTTAAAACGCTGGCTGCAGTCTCTACAGATGAATCAGACAGTTTGCCTTTTTATCCAACAGATGGCGCTCTAAGAATTCATTTTTTTGAACCAGGCTATAAATTTGTTTTTTTGATGCCGTAAAAGTCTGTTTTTATGGGTGGGTGTGTATGTGACTTTTGGTCTTTCTGCAGTCAGCCTCAAGTGGATTCTCAAAGAACAATGACTTTTAAATCTTCCGCAAAGGCTTTATTTTTACTAACTGGATGTTGCCCCTTGGTGCTGACCTATCATTAAACAAAGCTACATGAGTGTACGGGTGGGACTTTGGTAAAGGCAGCCATGATGGCAACCCACTTCTTTGTAGGAGGTAGGTAGCAACAGGTGCCTGCAACTCTCAAAGATTGGCCCGTAAATACCTGTGTGTGCCAGGAACGTCTATGTGCTCTGAGCGCATCTAACTAAATATTGTAAACAAAAAAAAAGAGCTTGTGTTTCTGGCCAGGGGCGTATTTAGTCGTTTGGGGGCCCAAGGCAAACCCAGTCAATGGGGCCCCCCATGTTCTTGTAACTCATCTCCCTCAGAGCTAGACTGGCCTTCCCTGGGTCCACTGTCTCTTTCCAGAATCAAGGCATGAGATAGTGCTAATCTTGTACATGGTAACTTAATGCAACTAAATGCATTTCCTCAAGTTCTGTACTTTAGTTTGATTTTGAAAAAAATGAATATATAATTTAGTCCACTTTGTCCTGGATTTAAAATCTTTTATGGTCAATTGACAGCTTATTTGTCCCACAGTGGGGAATTAACAGAGTAACAGTAACAAACAAGAAAGAATGAAGTGAAAACATTATAATAGGTAAATATAAAAAAAAAAAAAATTAGTAATGAGAAAATATGTAAATATCAAGCACAACATAAAACTGGAAAAAAATCTACTGAAAGAGGTGATATTTACAGTTACCATACTTTTTGGTACTATTATTTTAAAGTTAATGTATTTTTATTTGATCCCCTGTCCAGTGAGTTAGGTATCCAAAAGAGAGGTTTTGTACAATAATGTTTATCACCAACTCAAAAAGTTTGATTTTGAGAAAATTATCCTATTTCCTGGGCTAGATAAAGTCCTTAAAATCCTAAAAGTCTTATATGTTTATCTCAGATCTCAGAGCAACACTGTTTTTTATCTCCGACTTGGTTGAAAATAAGAGAAAAATGGGAAAAAAAGTGTTTTTTACCACTTGCTTCCTGAATCAAATTTTCAGATGTGTTGTAACATGGAATAGCCCATTGAAAAAGAATGAAGGGGGAGCACCCAAAACGATCATTAAAGATTAAGCCTTTTGAAGCATGTGAAGTAAGATTTAGAAAAAAGAAATGCTTTCAATTGAAGAGAACTTCATAAATCAGTTTTTAAGAGATGCTTTGGGGGCCCCTGGGAATCTTGGGGCCCCAGGCAACTGCCTGTGTTTGCCTAATTGTAGCTACGCCCCTGTTTCTGGCAAATAATCTAAGAAATTAAGACAGCCCTTTCTTGTTGACTTTTGGTTTCACCTTGTTTTAATTTTTGAGCTGTTGGAGTTCCCTCTGTTAGACAGGTACTTAAGAAATGAAGGAAACGAAAACAATGAGGTTGTGCTGTGGTGTTCAGAGGGAGCAGGTGGATTTTTTGAAGGGGATGGGGGGAGTTTGAATTTATTCGAATAAATTACAGGTCATTCAAAATTTGTTCAAACTTGATTTTTTGAAAAAGTGACAGCCCTATCTGTTGTTTCAGACTGTAGAATTGAGAGGAGCAGTTTAATTCACTTCCAACTCAACATGATCCCTCTGCCTTCTGCGGCATTCACACGTTGACTTCACTTAGGTTTTCATAGAAAGTCCAAAGACATGTCAATGTGAATACATTGAACAGATTAACCCCACCACAAAATGTTGGGAATTTTTAGGAGTGTATAAGATATCTCTCTCCCTCTCTGCATCTCTATCTCTTCATACCATCGTCCCTTTGTCTCCAGTTCTCGTGGTTTAACTCCCCTCCTCTCCCCCCGCCTCCCTTCCTCTCTCCACATGATTTATGGACATCTTTTATCAAAGTTGAAAGCAGGACTCATCTGTTCTGAACTACTGAAGTCCCAAATCATAGTGAAGGAAAAAAGGAGAGTTTGAAGTATAGGGCTTCTAACAATGTGTGTGTTGGCTTGTGTGTGTGAAAGACAGAGGACGAGGGGTGTGTGTGCAGAGGGAGCCTGCAACTGTGTCAGCCTTCATATGATTTAATCAAAGCCATCCATCAAATCAGGATAATTAGACAGCAGCATGGATCGCATGACCGGCACCCATCGGCAGGAACACACTCACACACTTGCACACACACCTCACAGTGTCATCACAAATATTCCAACACCAGGAAGAAGCTTTAGACCGTCTCAACACACACTGAGGCTGAACAGTAACAGTGTGTGTGTAAGTGTGGGGGTGTGTGCGCTCAGGATCAAGGCGGTGGAACATGTTGGCACAACATTGAGATGTAATCAGTCAGTGATGGAGTCGGGTGCAGTTGAAGCCAGTCAGCCTGAGCTGCTCTCCGTCTGTGGGGTTTCCAGAGCTTGATGGACAATTAAATGTGTAGAATTAGTGCTGGCAGTCAGAGAGCTCGACATAAAGACAGCTAATGACCAGAACAGAAGGGTCTCACTGCGGAGAATGTCAAGAAAAAGTCGTTCACTGGTCTAAGAAGGAGTGCTAGCTCACCAGTTTTTTTAACCTCATTAGCGGTGTGGCTCCGGGCGATGACAGCTTCAGTCCACGGGTCAGTCTGACACTTTGATCCGGATTACAAGGTTTTAAAACCTGTTTAGTTGCATCAATTTTTCACAAGATTTTCTTTTTTTTTTATGCAAGAGCAGTTTTATGCTTCCAGTCAAATATCTGATCACCTAAGAGATGGAAGGATACTCTCAGAGGTCATATCAGAGACTCATCTGGCCTCTTACCTTTTATCTACATGAAGGCTTGTAATGGACACAACCCAATATGTCATTCCAAAAAAAGGTAAAAAAAACAAAACAAAACAAACTAAATAATAACTGACCTAAAATGTAACAAAAATGTTGAGCCAGAAATGTCATAAGCCCAAAATGTAGCAACTTTTTGCCAAAATGCATCAACTTGATCAATTTTGGGTCAGATGTTACATTTTGGGTTTTATCACCCTTTTTTTTCTAAATTACATTTTGGTGGAAGTGTCTTTTTCAGTGGATCAATGCATTCTTTGAATCAAGGTCAAATAATTAAAGGGATAGTTCAGTTTTTTTGAAGTGGGGTTGTATGAGCTCTATATGACCACTAAGGACATTAGATACAGTAGAAAGGTGTCTCCTCTCCCTCAGTAAGACACAATACTTGATCAAACTTACACGAGGCTACAACCGGCGCCCGAAGCATAGCTTGTTTACATTCCCTACAGCTGAAAGGAGGAGGGGGGACGGAGCGCACTAGCGCTGCGCGGAAGGACACATGACCAGTTAGTTAGGTCCGGATAAATGTTTATAATTCCGAAGACTTAAAGGGATAGTTCAGTTCTTTTGAAGTGGGGTTGTATGAGCTCTATGTGACCACTAAGGACATTAGATACAGTAGAAAGGTGTCTCCTCTCCCTCAGTAAGACATAAACTTTAATCGATGGTGACGAGGAAATAGGCGCTAACAGGGAGAGACGGTACCAGATTCAAAGGCTATTTTCTCTGCCTACAAGAACTAAAATCAAAAAGTAATACCACAGTTTAAGAGTACGATACATAAAATATTTTTTAAGTGCATTAAGTCTCCGGAAATATAAACGTTTATCTGGACCTAACTAACTCATGTATCCTTCCGCGCAGCGCTAGTGCGCTCCGTCCCCCCTCCTCCTTCCAGCTGTAGGGAATGTAAACAAGCTATGCTTCGAGCGCCGGTTTTGGCCTCGTGTAAGTTTGATCAAGTATCGTGATTCTTTTGTTTGTACTCTCAGGATTGTGAGGCAGCGTAGGAAATTCAAAATGAGTGACTATGACAGCGACGATGAAGTTTCATTCACTTTGGAACCAAAAGGATACCTGTATGAACCGAAGTAGCTACACAGAAGAAGAGCTGCTACAGATGGCGACTGAAAGAAATACAGAGGAAACATCCGCGTGAAGACTATGTAGTTTATACTTTAAATAACTATAAGAGCAGTTACCCAGCAGGTATTCAGTGCATGTAAATATGCAGCACAAACTGTACAGTGCATTACAAACACTGCACTGCTCCATCACCGTGGCCTGCTGGCATCAGTCTTGTTTGATGTGGCTCAAATTTAAAGTATTTCAGAGATATTTCTGTTCAAACTGCTATAAAATGTATTCAAATTTGACCTGTTAACCTTTTTACTAATATAAAAGCACAGTCATGCAGTTATTTCCTGTCATGGCAGCATAACACTTCACTGTGGTGTGCCAACAGGGACAAAATTACATGAAATAAAACACAACTAATGGGTGAGGTTTGGACCTTAATCACTCCCTGCAGCTGACGACAGTGAGAAGGGTTTGAACTACAAGCCTTTTGTACTATAGTTTCTGACAGTCGTGTGCCTTTATGTGGATGCTTAATGAGTCTGTAGACTGAGACACTTAATGAGACTGTAGACTTACATTGTATAAACTTTTTTTTTTTCCGAGGCAGATTATAAGAGACTTTAAAGTGATGTCTCACTTTATCTTCACAGAGCCGCCAGCAGTCAGCTTCTTTTTTTCTTGCTTTACCACGGCTTGTTTCTTTTTTATGAAAAGTTTAGTATGAAACTCTTTCTGTATAATTGCTTCAGTTCATAAAGTGCAGCTTTGCCATTTATGGAAGCTTCAAGGTGATCAGTCATTCACAGTTTAGCCTGGAATAATAGAGATATCAGATCTTAAATACTTGGATTGCCATCTTAAACTAAACAGTAGTAGTACAGTAGTGAGAATGTTGCTGCTTATGTGAAGTTGAGTGTCAGTTACATTTAAGTTTTAACTGAGCTGCTCTCTGTCACACATAAATAACACTGGGGAATGCAATTGATAGCTGTTTATACCTCATTTTTGGGTGCGGGATCCAAAACTGATCTCAGTTTTTCTCTATTACGTCAAGTTTTTGATTTATAGGATCTCCATTTTCCTAAAAAATATGAAAAATACTTTACTTAACAGATATGTGCTTGTTTTATAAAAATCTTCAAATATTGACAATTTTATTATTTCAATTTTTATATTTCACAACAATGAAATATGAAAGAAACAGGCATGACTGCAATGTTTATTTAACACTATTATGTTTTTACAAAGGATATGGCTACTGGAGGAGCTACAGGAGAAGACATGATCTGGAAGTAGTGATGGGTACTAAATTAGGTCCTTTTATAGGTACTGACCAAATACCATCTGTAATACTGAGTACCTATTCACCTAAAAATCAAACTGTGCCATGTTTAGGCACTTAAATGCATCCTTGTGACTGTGAGGGAGTGGAAGAGTGGGTGATTTTCCATAGGGCATGAACTCAGTAGAGCCCGACCGATATGGGATTTTTGGGGCCGATGCCGATACCGATACTGGGGGCAAAAAAACACAGATATCCAATATATCGACCGATATCTGATATATCAGCTGATATATATAATTAATTCATTGATATACACAGGATATATACCGTATATGAACAAAAATTATTATAATACCCATATGATTCAAGCCAGAGACAGAACACTATTAAATTAAAACAAGGAATTTTAACTATAAAACTGTCAACATAAGAATAAATAAGTCAAACTTTAAACACAGTAAGTAGAAAAAAAAAAATATGTAAACACATGATGAGCAACTTACACGACTTTGAAACGCAGTATTATAGTCTTACATTAGACAATGGTTGACGTGTGAAATAAGAGTACCATTTATCTCTTTTCATCTCTCAAAAAAGCAACTTTTGCGACGTTAAAACGCCAGCTCTCGGGCAGCGTGCAGCCCAACACACAGACACACAGGAACAGGAGCGACAGAATCTTTACGAAGCAAAATTTTTATAATCGGCTACATTTTGGCCGATGTTGATTAATCGGTGACAGACATAATCGGCCCGAACTTAGCATTGCAAGTTTCAATAATGAGAAGTAAATATGTTAAACTGAAAATGTTAAGATTTTGCTATCAAACAAATAAATATTTAGTACCACAAAAAACACCGTACCAAAGATTGGTATTGGTAACAGTGAGTACCAGTACTGATTGCTAGGTACCGTGCATCGGTACCGTGGTATTTCAAATGTGAAAGGTACCCATCCCTATCTGGAACAAAGGAAATATATACCTCTGTGAATAAAACACTAATATGGAATAGTTACAAACTTTGAAAACGAAAAAACAGCATAAAAAGAAACAGAATTTACAATGGTATGCCCATGGTTACAAGGTTAAGATAAAGGCACACAACCTCCTAATTCCTGCTATGCTAGCTTTCTGTTTGCAGATATTGATAGTACTGACCTACTGGGAGCTGCATACACCTCTCACCACACTGTCTCATTTGTGACTGCACAAACAAGTTGTCACGTAGCTGTAGATGAGTCCAATCATAATCAGCTGGTAAGTCTTCCTACAGCTAAACAGTGGAATTTTGCTTATTTGGAGGGTGAGCTGCGGAGGAAAAACTTGACGTCCTAGTGAAAAAAAAGACAATTTTGGAATCAGCATGCCAGGTTTAGTTTATATCTGCATAAAAATCTAACTCAACTGTTTTTTTTTTCAAATTGTTCCTCAGTGTAATCCAATGATGAAAAGCTGCAAAAGGGTCAAGGCCACACCACTCATTGTTTGATGAGGTTAGAAATGTATTGCTGTTTCTTGGCAAATAGACATAAGTACAGCAACTGCACTAATCGTCTGTTTCTTATTGTTAAAACCCTCCCCTCCTCTCCCATCTGTCCATATAAGGCATATTCAATTTGATCCCCTTGAGTGAAAGCTACATATATAAGACAGACAATAACAATCTGTCCAATTACATACACATAAGAGGATGATATGTGTTACAATTACAGATTATCAGTAATCCTTCCATGATGTATTTTTTTAATTGCGTTAGCTCATTTTCAAGCAACAATGCTGCCCATACGCTTCAAGTGATCCTGTTTTAATGGTGCCTGGTGTTTGCACTGATTTGATGAGGGGGAGTACAGTGGATCTATGGGCTCAGAGGATTTTGAAACAATACAGACTAATGAATGTGTTCATTTTCTAATGAATCATGTAAGTGCTGCAACATGAGATTGAACTTTACCAGAATGGCAGTCTTTCTCTCTCCTGGACTAAGAGCAAGAATATATCCTCCCTTCTCTTCTCTTCCTCGCCCAGCCTCTCATTGATCATGTGAACAAGTGACAAGAGTGCAGCGTCAAGATGTTCCAGGGAAGGTGAAAACTTCCCACATTTTCCTCGTCTTTCTACTTAACAGCCGCTGTGACATCTCTCCAGTTTCACCTTCATACCATTTTGCACACTCTAATAAACACATTCACACACAGAAAGGCAGCAGAAATCACAGCCTCGTTTGTCGTTATCACCCCTATCTGTTCTTCAGCTGCAGACTTTCTCACTGCATTTCATTTTCAGCTGTGTGACTGACTTGTCGGTGCAGGTAATGAGGGGGTTCAAGACGAAAACAGATCAGATTTATCACAGAAAGCAGCTGGTAAAGCGGGGTGGGTGCAGTTCTAAAATTGTAGAAATTCAACAGATTCAAGCTTTGCAAACAGCATGTGTGAGTGTGTGTGTGTGTGTGTGTGTGTGTGTGTGTGTGTGTGTGTGTGTGTGTGTGTGTGTGTGTGTGTGTGTGTGTGTGTGTGTGTGTGTGTGTGTGAATGTGTGTGTTCTTCACACGTGAGTGACTGTGAGTGCAGTGTGTCTGTGGGGAGGCAAGTTGCAAATTCTAGTCACTCGCAGCATTTATGCTCCCACAGTGACCTGCCTTGCCAGTCACAGCTGAAACAACATGTGCTTGAAAGAAGACAACACACACACACACACACACACACACACACACACACACACACACACACACACACACACACACCATGTGCACGCTGACTAATGTGAGCAATAAGTGACTTCACTAAGGGTGTTTATTCATTGATACAAGATGAATAAGACTGTACACCATCTCTCTGAATTATGCATTGACATAAGTGTAGCTGCTGTTGCTGTAGCTGCACAGAAAGAACAGAGAACACCTACATCTCCATCCACAGCAGCTGTATTATACAAAGATGTCTCACCACCAAACATTATTAAGAAAAAAAACAAAAAAACAAAAGAATGACTACATGTTTACCCAACCTGTTCTCTGACCTTTACTGCACGTCATCCCCCATCTGTCTCTCATCATTTCCTGTCAACCTTTGAGCTGGATTCCTTCATCATCAAGGATTATAATTGGCATCTAAGGAGCATTTAACTCTAAATCTAGAAAAAAAAAAAATATTATTTTAATGATAAATGGCACTGTTAAAACACAGGAGTGAATTCAGAGGAGACGCATGCCCACCTTTGGAAGTAAATAGGTCCCCTCAGGTGCTTTCACAAAGTCTCATCTGATATTGGAAGATTATCTCATCAGTGGAAAAACTCATATCAACATGCATTTGTGTTGGGTTTTTTTTTTTTAGTTCAAAAATAAATCCATGTGTTAAACCTTTCAGTTATGGAATGTAAATACCAAGAGCTGGATAGAAATGGTAAATTAACACTTGTCTTCATGTATCATGACCACACACTCATTCTGCCCCCAGATAAACAATTATGCCACTCCAAGAGGTGCATTTATTTTTCCTAGTGGGTCAGCTGGGTTATTGCAATATGTAAAGATGACCAGCCTATGTCGGCACCAGGGTTGAGACAATACGCCTTTCTTCTAATTCGACTCTTTTATGGAGCCCGACCAATATGGGATTTTTGAGGCTGATGCAGATACCGATACTGGGGGCAAAAAAAGCTGATATCAAATATATCGGCTGATATATATGATAAATTTGTTGATATACACAGGATATATACCGTATATGAACACAAATTATTACAATACCCACATAATTCAAGACAGAGACAGAACACTATTAAATTAAAACAAGGACTTTAATTTTAAACTTTAAACTTTAACTATAAAACTGTCAACAGAAGAAATGTAGTGTAAACCAATGATAAATAAGAACAAGCTGTAAACACATTAATAAATTAAGAAGTCAAACTGTAAACACCTTAAATAAAGAAGTCAAACTTTACACACAGTACGTAGAAAAATAAGTCAAACTGTAACCACACAATGAGCAACTTACACAATGTTAAAACGCTGTATTATAGTCTTACATTAGATAATGGTGGCATGTGAATTAACAGTAGCATTTATCTCTGTTTATCTCACAAAAAGCAACTAATACGACATTATTTTTTTTTACAATTGGCTACATTTAGCCCCAATTAATCAGCCCAACTCTTTTATGATTTCTGGGGTGTTGATTCAATTTAAATTGTTATTCGTGGATGTTCCCAATTTTTGGTTCTCTTTTTTTAACACAAGACTCAGTGAAAAAGTTAAATGATGATGAGGTCTATAGACTATACCTGGAGACATATTTTATCAAAAAATGAACATCACATGTTAATTATTTTTTAGGATTTATTCAGGGGAACTGACATCGTATCTGACAAAGACTACAATGAAGGATTTAGGTTTGAAAAATAAAAAACAAAAAGCAACAACTTTTTAGCAAAAAAATTCACGATTCAAAATCGTTAAACAAACAAACAAAAAAATACAATATTGAAATACATCATTTTTATTCTCCCACCCCTACGGAGCACCAAGCAGCAACTTCTAGTCTAGAAATATGAGGCAATGTGGAAGTGCTAAAACCTGCAGTTCCTCGAGTATCTTCTTGGAGCTGGCTCTGGAAGTACCAGAAACCACATATGCACACCAAGCAGAAATATACATATTTACAGTACAAAAAAAAACGTCTTCCATCTGAATAGCTTATTTCTCTAACGGTACACACTGTACTGGGGGTGGGGGGGGATCTAACATGGCTGTTTACACGATATTAAGATCCCAAGTTCGCTCAATCAGAGGCAAAGCTCAGCTGATTGACAGACGAGCGTCTTACTGTCCTACAGCTAAGGTAGGCATGAAAAAAAAAATATATATATATATATATATATTCTTTTATAACTTCCATTCATTCTTGGTTTTGTCTGCCACATTGTAGCTTTAATTCAGTCTTTTCCGTAACCCTCTAAAACTCCTCACAGGAGCTTTAACTTGGAATGTTCAAAAAAGGATTAGATTTAAGTGTTAGTTGCAGTATCTGCCTGAACACTGGATAATATAAATACACATAATAGTGGCTGAAAATGAAAAACATCCATTATAATCTATGTGAGACCAAATGTTGCTCATCTTCACACTTTGCCTCTCAGAGAGACAAAAAATTATACTCCCATATGTTTACTCTGACCCAGTGTCTCTTTTGTCAGTGATATATTTAAGATGTATTCACAGATAAGAGCGTGGCATTACTGACAAGATGAGTGGGAGAGGTGTTCAGTGGAAAATGATGTGCAGACTGTGTAAATAAATGGGCTGGGGTTAAAAACGGTGCAGGTATGGTTACCATGGTGAAAGCAGCCTGCAGCAGGTGACCAATGAAGGGCCTTGAGCACGATGTCGGTGAAAACACCAAACAAAGACAGATTGCATTGAAACATGAAATATACATACTGGACACTTGGGGGGTAATGTAAATAGATGGAGGCATGATTGCAGAACACATACATATTTATCAGTGTACTGACTGACTGATGAAGGTGTCTCTCAGCACACTGTGCGTGACTTTCCTGACAGAGAGCTCCATGTAAACAGTATTTATCCAAATAAACATCTTCTGATCGATGATACCGCATGAGCACCAATGTTCTTTCAGAAAGTCTTTGAGGAATAAAAACTGAACTCAAGAGCCACTTCAACATAAACAACAGGAACAAACAATCTGTGCTTTGTAGCCTTGTATTGATATTCACAGGAGACACATTCTTCTTCTGTGGTGTTTTTAGGAGTTGCTGTTGATGGAGCCAAGCCCAGGAAATAACGGCTGTTTAAATGAAGAAATATTGTCCAGCAAGTGGCAGCTACCCTGATTTATGACCTAACTAAACAAACAACCACAAAAATGTTGCCATAAAGCTGTCTT
The DNA here is from genome assembly GCF_033239565.1 of Halichoeres trimaculatus. Classification (NCBI taxonomy): domain Eukaryota; kingdom Metazoa; phylum Chordata; class Actinopteri; order Labriformes; family Labridae; genus Halichoeres; species Halichoeres trimaculatus. The sequence continues at coordinate 24,804,650 of NW_027437192.1, forward strand.
TTCCTAATCTAATGTGGTTGAGTAATGTAAACACCAAGTTCCAGCTAATTCTTACAACTAATCTGACATCTGTGGGCTTTGATGAGTGTCAAGCAGTGAGTGGACATAGGTCTGTGTTGCTGACCGTTTCCTACAGGAATCAAACATGTAATTTAAAAAAATCAATAAGTTGGGAAAAAATCACTTTTGTTTACTTTCCCTTTATCGTTTTGAGGATTTATTTTTCCTTCTTGTTGTAAATTCTACTTTTACACCTTGGCAAATATTTTCCATCACTACCTGGTTGGGCTTTCAATGTGAACACAAATGGGTGAACGTCCTTGTACAGGCCATAGTGACTCAACACAGATGCAGTTACCCTTACTCAGCTCTAGCTGCACACTTTCACCCTGATGCACTTCAAAACTGTTCGCAAATAAATAATGAGCTACACATGGAGGGATCACTTTTACCGTCTTACCAACTAGGGGTGAGCATTGGCAAGGACCTCACGATACGTTACTTATCACAATACAAGTGTCATGATATGATAATATCACAATATTGTGATATAAAGAAAGTTAGATTCAGTGTTTCATAAAGACGCTTAGCATGAAAACATGAAGTGCATCAGGCTTGTCACTTTAACTACTGTGACATTAAACTAATATTGCAAAAAAAACTATAATGTGAAAGACATGGTCAGTTGGTGAAACCGATAAATGTCACTTGGTGTAACTGATGTTACTCATAGAAAATCTACTATTGCACAAAACATGACTATGATTATTATTTTATCAGTCTACTACACTGTAAAAATTAAACTTCCCATGATTTTAAACTAACTGACCCAATAACTGAGAAGAAACATTGATATTTACTGCATCAAAACTGACATCATCAAGTTTTGGAATAAAATATTTTAAATAGACTTTGAGATTATATTTATACAGTTTATGGCCAACATACAGTGGAGTAGCTCCTCGGCGCCATCTACTGCGGTGGAGGTGCAGGAGACGGATTGTACTTCCAGCTCACCTAAAAATATGAATTTTTATTTTTTCAAAATATCAATATTATGGGTTGAAATATCAATATTTTGTCACAGGTCAGAGTATCTCTATTACCAACAAATAAATAGTTTTCAGCTTTTTTCATGACATAAACCTCCCAAAGCAGCTTCAAATACAACAAAAAACTCTTGTCTCAACAGATCATGACCATCTCCATATAAATAAGAAAGTGTGCCTCGGGATGAGTTTTGCACCACAATAGTCTGATCAATTTAACTCCTAAACAAGTTCATTCAAAACCAGTAATGTGCAAAGCTTTAAAGTGATACTCCGGGATGGAACAAGTTGGGTCCTATCACAAGGTTTAGGGCAGAAATTACCCCTACAGCAGTGTTTTTGTGCAGCAGAAGCCCTGAGCACACGCACCAAACACCCCCTCCCTACTCCTCTGCCAGTTTCCTCTGCACTCAGACTGGGCCAATTTTTACTTGACCAAAAACACACAAGGCTCTAGTTCTCATCGTGTCGTAAAACGGCGCTACCTCCGCTGCAGAGCCACAGCTGGCTACGAGGCACTCGCCGCTTAGTGAATCAGTCCATGCACACAGCGTGCCAGATATAAACAAACGCAGGTAGTCTGCTAGGACGAAGAGACATGATGAGAGCTAGAGCCTTATTTAGCGGTGTTTTTGTGTGAAAGTAACACGCTGAAAATTCTCTAAATAAAGGGTGAATGCAGACCGATATCAGATTTTTTCGGTGGGAGTCCGTTTATTTGTGTTTTTGGTCAAGTAAAAATTGGCCCCGTCTGAGTGCAGAGGAAACCTGCAGAGGAGCAGGGAGGGGGATTTTGGTGTGTGCGCTCTGGGCTTCTGATGCACAAAATCACTGCTGTAGGGGTAATTTCTGCCCTAAACCTTGTGATAGGACCCAACTTGTTCCATCCCGGAGTATCACTTTAAAGCTCGGCCAAGAGTAAAAAGCATAGTTGTGTTTTTAAGGGATAATTAAGAGCACAATGTTAAAAAGTATTGTACCATAAAGAAATGTTGATAAGGCATTAGCCTGAGGAGCTCACACTGGCTTGTCTCTTTTCCATCAAGAAAAAAATGTGATATGAATAAAACAAAATATGAAATTTGTTTTTCTGCCCCTTTGCCGATCTAGTTTTTTTTCTTTTGATTACATTCAGCAAAATTACCACAGGTTTGGTTTCACTTTGTAAGAGAAGGTATGTTTTTAATAGAACTAAGTTAAAGCTGGTGATTTGTTTTGACTCTGCTCTAGGCAAGAAAGAGAAAAGAAAAACAAAAGAGGTGAGAAGGAGGTGCAAGATTTTTCCAAGGCAGGACGTGACCAAGCAGAGAAAGTGTTAGGCATACAAAATGCATCACCGAGCCGCCTGCTACACTGACACTTGACTTTTTCTTTTCTCCCTCTCTTATTTAACATTCTATCCCTTTGTATCAACACCACATCTCTCCGTTCCCCTCCTCGTATCCCCTCATTCTCTCCATCCTGGGTTTTTATCTCTGTTCCCCTGACTGTGCCCTGACACTCTGAAGCTCCGCTCCTCTCATTAACTCTCTTTCATGAGGCTGCAGATGACAATAGTTGGTTTGAAAACAAGAGACAATAGGACACTCAGATTATCCCGGCTCACACCCACCTCCACCACCGGTATCCCACGCTCAGCTCGGAGGGTTATACCCCTCCACTCTCTGTCCCCCTGTCTCCTCTCTGCTTCTTCTTCTCCTTTGTTTCATAATTACTCATTGGCCTCTTCTCCTTTGCCCCTATCCCTTCTTAACCCCTTTTAAAACTTTTTCATCCCTTTCTTTTGATCTCTGCAAAACACACACACTCACACACACATACATCTTCCTCTCTAACCCCTTCTCATTGCCTTTTTATTCATTTTTTCAGAGAGCTGTGAGATGAGTTCCCACAGGGATAAATCTTCTGTTCCTGCCAAGAGTGGAAGTGACATTACTGACACAGTTGTGCATGCATACACACACACACTCACACACACACGTAAACACAAAAGTGAAATACTGTGAAATGATAATGACTTTTGATTAAACACTGTGACGAATTTGATGTCATTTTTCCAAGGAAAGTAGGAACCTGTGACAAAGTGAAGGGGGAAAATGGAACAGGCACAGGGCAAAATCAGGAAAAGAGGAGGTGGGGGGGAGTGCAGGATGGGCGAGGAGTGACATAATAAACACCCGAAAGGTACACCATCACCCAAATTCCCCTCATGCAGGCTGGCAGAGAAATGTCAGGAGTGTTGGTTCCACTCTCTCCTCCTGCTCTCTCCATCGCCATGTTTTTTGGCTCTCACTCTGTTTCTCTGTCACCTTCTCCCTGAGCTGCTTTCTCCTCGTTATCATTTGTCCTAAAGTCCCTCTCACTCTGGCTTTCTGCTGCCCCACCCGGCCCCCTCTCTGTGCTCTCTCCTCTTCCCTCCAGTGAGGGCTCTCAGGTTTCGGCTGTAACTGCTTTAGCGCAGGCGATGATGGTTTGTAATTCACTCCCTGCTCCTCTACTCTGGTCGGGAGGCCCACTCATGTACAAGCAGAGAGAGGTAATCACTGTGTGTAAGACGAGGGTCCTGTAGATTTCCCTTTTTCCCTCACACTGCCTGTGACTGTGTGCATCTATGCTAATAGATGTCAAAATCATTCATGTGACAAATGCTTACAAAGATCTTCAACCATACTTCCTGCTTCATGTGTGTGTCCACTTGTATCGCTTTGTGATGCACAATCTGACCCTGTGTGTGGAACATCTGATACGTTATGTAACCCCATGACAAAACTTAAAGCCCCTTCCATCCAGAAATAATGAGCGCACGCTGCTGTGATGCAGAAACAATGAAGCATCATCTCCTCCCCGCCCTCCTCCCACTGTGGCACCATGGTGCAAGACTCCAATACCCGGCCTCCCTGGAGTATGAATAATACAATGATCCCATATGTGTCAGCTTGTAAAACTAGATCACCAACTGTGGGCCTGAGGATGCGTGGTAGGCCCAAGGGTGGCCCAAGGCCTGGAGGTTTGGGGAAGCAGGGATGGTTTGGTATGGGTTGAGGCTAATCAGGACCAGGCAGACTTCTGCTGGGTGATGCCTCACCCCAGGGTGACACACACACACACACACACACACACTGTCCTGTGACTGATCATCATTCTTGTTCACATGATTTCATAATGTTTTATGAACATACTGAACAGGAAATGACAAAATCAGTTCTTTTCGAACAATTTTTAGCAAATCCCCTTTGAATGAGGATGTATGTGTGAATGAGGGTTCATGGTAAAAAAAAAAAAAAAAAAAAACAGTACATGTGTGGCACCCCTTGACATAAATACCGTATTGACCAGACATGCGCCGTCCATCAGTGCTGATTTCCTTCATTTTGGGGAATCAGTGATCAGTCCATCCTTACATATGAATCTGATCTTATATTCCTCTGGGAAGGTTTGACAACCAGCCATTGTTGCTTTTTGCTCTGAGACCTAAAACTTAGGAGACTTTATTGGCTGTTTAAGTTAAAACATAAAGATGTTATTGTTTCACATGTATTGTTTAATGATTTTTAATTGAATAAGATTGGAACATTAAAGGTATATGCTGTCACTTCTAAAAAATAAAAATAGCTGATACTGACCCGAATACAAGACCAGTTTTTTCACATTGAAAACAATCTGTAAAGTAGGGGGTCGTCTTATAATCAGGGTCAAACCATTGGCACATGCTGATAATTGTCGCTACACGACCGCAGAGAGCGTCAGCTTTCTGTAAAGCCAGTGACCTCACTGTGGCTGTAGTGATCTGTAGCAGAGAAGCAGTGACTGGAGATGGCGCGGTGATTGTCCAGAGAAAAGAGGACCAAAAGTTGGGCAAGTTAACAGACAAATGAGGCAGAGTTATGATGCTGATTTTAAGATAATGAGGGTCAATGCAGCAGAGTGGTTAAACAACTGTTGGTCCAAAAATGTGGAGTTACGGAGTGTAATGTTGAAGATCACATGTCCAAAAAGACTTTCTGGAAAATGCAAACTGTAAAAGAAAAGCTTATTGTAGTCCACACAAGGTGGTTATCAAGAGATAGATGGGAGTGTGTATAAGTTTGTTACTGAGAAACGTAGTGAAGGTATGCTCATTACCAGAGCTGTCACCAGAATTACATTAAAACACAGATCTTACTGATTGTAGCCAAAAATGAAAGCAGACTCTATTTCAATGACTGTCTCACAATTTCAATGAAAATTTGGTAAAAATTCATTTTGGTAATCAGTCTTTTTCTAAAGATAGGTCTTGAAAAGAGGGGCGTTGTCCTACATTCGGGTCAAAACTGTAACAAAGACATTTAGAAAAAAATGTGGCAAAGCATTTAACAGTTGCATACAGTCAATGGATATTTCCCTTTGAGGTTGGTGGAGACCAAAACAAAGCCAAAGAGCAAAAAGTGTTAAGACAGACACAGGATTACCAATTATATTTGCTAAATGCCAAAAAAAACAACAACAAAAAAGATATGTAATGTTAGACTCACATTTCATAATAGAACAAGAAGAGTGTTTTGTCATTTAATCAGATCATTTTTAATATTCAGTAACTTCTGTTATAAGATGCTATTTAACAAAAACGTCCTGATACCATGTAAGTATACCCATCACTACAGGATCCAATTTTTGCTGCAAGTTGTATTTTCCTTCTTAAGTCATCAGATTTCAGATTAAAAATGTCAGAGGCAGCTACGAGCTAAAGTTTAGTGTCACTGTGATTCCTCTGAATGATTTTTTTTTTTCATCTACTCAGAAGTCAAAAAATCTGTTTTTTAAATGCAGTAGTCTCCTCTTCACTCTGAATGCATAATGCTTCTCCGTCTGCATGCCTCTCTTAAGTTTAATTTCAACAAATCGCTAGCATTGGAAACTTGGCTGCTGCTCTATTATTTATGGCTTCAAGGTCAAAAAGTTTGAGTTCAGCACAGAAAGACAATTTATTTTACAAGTGGCTCTGTGCTTTAGTTGGGTGAAATTCTTTGGTCAGAGCTTCAATAAAGACAGAAACAAAATGCAGAATGTAGTAATAGAATAGAAGATAGTAATTAAAATCAGAGAATTTACAATATGTACAGATTTACTACGAATTAAATACAAGAATAAGAGAAATAGCAACAATGAGTGTGGAGACATTAAGTACAAACGTGTTAAGGTTGGTATAATGGTGTGAGTCCAGTGATGTTGACATCAGGCGGTGGTGCTGATGTTGTAAAGTCTCATTGCAGACGAGAGGAATGACCTGTGGTAGCACCCCTCCCTGCAGGGTGAGAGGTCTGTCTGCTGCTGAATGAGCTGCTTGAGGTCCCCAAAGTCTCAAGCAGGGATTGTCCATAACGGATGCTTTCCCAGCATCCTCTTCTCACTCACCTCCTTGAGAGAGTCCAAGTGGCAGTCCGGGACAAAACTGGCCCTCCTGACTAGTCTGTTAAGGCTAGTCTGTTGTGCTCCCTGCTCCCCAGCAGACCACCGGCAGAAACTACTGCAGTGTCATAGAATATCCAGAACACAGTCCTCAGCTGGAGGAGAAGACTTTGGCTCCTCTTGTATATATAGCCGCACTTCCACTGAGCAGTCCGGTTCAGTTCAGCACGATTTGGCACGGTTTAGTACAGTTAAACCTGATCCTGTTTGCATTTCCACAGCAAACTGTGCCCTCTCATGGTAGGAGACGTGTAAGCCTGATGCCAAAAGCCTAAGCTGTTAAACATTAGCATGATGCCATAGCAGTGCGACACAGTGTACCCTGCTAATAAATCCAACAAAGAGGAAAAACGCGACACAGTAAACAAAGAGCATAGATGGAAAACTTGCAGCATTTCGTCCTCTCTGTGATTGGCATGTAACTCTTTGATACAAAGAACAATCAAGCTTCGTTTCAGAGAAGGCTGTGTGCCGCCAGGAGAAATACAGCCGCTGTCGCACAGTAACTGATGATTCTTCCAACCAATCAACAGTCTGCAGTGTTGTAGCTCCACCTTCCGAGAGTGGATCGGTTCAGTCTTGCACCCATATGAAAGGGTCCCAAAAAGTGGGACAGTTCGTCTTGGTTATTTGGGGATCTGTCCCGGGATAAGTCAGTGGAAACACCACAAAATGCTTGTTGTACCAAGACGAACCAAAGCAGTCTGCTTGGGGGAAACGCGGCTTATATGACAAATTGAATATGTGTTATTTTAAACATATCCATGAAAAAAACAGTACAATACCATACTTACATAAATAAAAACCTGGACCAAATGAACATCTTTAGTTACGCCTTAAGTACACCAGAAAAGTCTGCAGTCTGACTCTGTTCTGTTGCATCTTGACTGCGTTTGTCAACTCACACCGGCTGCTTGTTCAGTCCGACAAGCTGCAGTTATGAAACCGAGGAGTTCCTGCACTTCCCACTCCATTGATAAGTCTCTCTTCATTCATTCATGTTGGGCTGTAAAACCTCAAACCTGTTGACTCCTGGTCTGGCTCCCCTCATTGTGCCTGTTTGTTATCGTAGTCTAGCTAAACACAAACTCATTTTGACATAGTTTGACTTATTTTGAAAGTCACTGGGTGCTTTTAGGTAGTTTCCGGTCACTACTTCCTGTCCCGCTTAATCTTCCCTGTGTTGAATTAATGCAACTGAACGTATCTAGTGTAAGTTGACACATTGACTTGAATGTAAACCTATGTGATCTGTTTGCTGTGATTGAGTGGGGAGGCACTGCAGATGTATCTGGTGTATTTTAGACATTGAACTAACGAGCTGCTCAATGAATGTTGGTAATTACCTACAGAAATGAAAATAAAACAGATTCTCTCATCCAGCTCGAGGGGCTCTGGTTAGAACCGTTTCCTCTGAGATGTTGAAGTACGGCTGCAAACAGAAGAGCATCTCAGTTGGTTTTATCCTGCAATCAGACATTTTCATCAAATGCTGTGAATAGATTCACATTTTCAACAAGCACCATTTGTTGGGAGATGATTTTAGGAAGTGCCTGGTAGCCCAGAGCCAGGACCAATCATATGGTGCATTATACCTCCCACCTCATTGGTCTATTCAGTTGCCTCATTGCACTAGTGGTTTAAGCCGCCGGTTTGCTTTCCAACAGTCACTGAAGTTATCAGGAGCTGGCATGGGTGTGTTGTCGCAGTCACGGAGCTGGTCTTTCCCTCTGTTGGCAGCAGCAAGGAGGAGAGTTGCTTTGTTTGTAGAGATGTGCTCAGCAATTCAATTTCACAGCTCCGTCTCAGTCAAGAGCTGGAAGAGCATAAGGAGAGAGGGGACAGTAATTGAAAAGCAGTAGAGCTCATCCAGTGTCCTTTTCTTCTATGTCTATTTCTTTCATGAACGTTCCTCTTATTTTTGTTCTGCATTAATGTTTGCCGTTTTTAAGCCACAAAGCCACAACAGCTGTGGAAAAAGTCCATTTTGAATACTCCATGTAGTTATCTACAGAATGTTTTATGCAGGTGATGATGTTTAAAAAAAAAATGGAAAAAATGTGACCCACAGTTAAAAATATACATCTGACAATGGTAGTCTCCCTCCCCTTGTTTCTGCTTTGTAAACTAGAAAAATCTGTCCCAGATTCATCAAAAAAATGTGTTTTGATCTCTTATTTGCTTTGAGTCCCAGCCCTTTTTTTTAATCAATAATTGAATTACCTGTACAGCAGCAGAAATAATCATTTTGGGCACACAAAGGCATAAAAATATGCAGGAACAGCTCCACTGTGATCGTACTGAGCTTTCAATCTTTAATTTACATGTGTGGTTGTCTGGGCTTAAAACAGGTGAGTTGAAGCAGGAATTGTTGGATAAATATTGAATCACCTATTTACTTTCAGAATCCTGACTGACATTTTCAGCAGACTGATTTTAACATTTTAAATCTTAAATTTTAAACTATATGTGTTTTAGCTTTAGGGTTGGTGAAAGTGACACATTATTTTTCTTATTTGAGACGGAAGCACATTTCCTGTGGTCTGGAAGTTATTGACTAATTTGCACTGTAACTCAACAAGGCTTTGGGTCAACATTACTTGGTCAGGGTGACTATTTTGGCTTCAGTTTTGATTACCGGAGAGATAGGGAATCACACTGCATAATTCAGAAGGGATGGAAGATTAGGCACCATCTGTGTCCATATCCCAGCAGCCCTGTCAGAATTGATCCACAACCCTTGACCTTTTCAGATAGTCCCAGAGTTTTGCACTCGGTCTGCTGCGCCTGGTGTATTAGTGTGCCAGTGTGTGGGTGTTTGTATTTCCGTGTAGTTGTGGTATGAGTCAGCCTGCTGCCTGCTAACCTTTCCACTGGATTACAAAGTGCAGGTCAGGTACACAAGGGGAGTTTTTCTGTCTTTTATTCTGTTGCTCAAATTCAAAGGTCAAGAATTTCTGCTTGAATTTAGGATGTTACTAACACCTAGAAGGTGACAGAAATGGGTCACATGAGTGGACCTAGAAGAAGAGAGTATAACTCTTTGGGAAAACACTTTTTGGCTGTCAAATAAAAAGATTGTCACACTCTCAGTAGAGAAAAAAATGAAAATTAACAAGAAGCAAGAGAATGTGTACTTTTCCCAACCTGACTTTTAAATCCTGTACACTTATTTTTGTGTTACAAATGCATCCAAATATTGAGTAGAATGGGTGAAGTAGCCTGGATTTGAGGTCAGACTATAAGAAGGTTGTACAAAACAGACTGGGAGTGAAAAAAAAAGACGAGACCTGAAATTGATTTTTGTAAAACTGTCTTATGTCAGTCTTCATGTGTTCCTACTTTCTTGAAGCTTTTTCTCTTTCATCCACAATTCTTCAGCTCCATAAAAGCGTTACGCAATGTCTTTGTGTCAGCTGTGAATCCCTGACCAGTTTGACAAAGCAACACAGAAAAAGTGACCCAGCGCGTGTGTTGTTGTCATGAAAGGCCTCCTCTCTACTTGAGTTATTCTCATAGAAAATGTTTCAGGACAGTGCAAACCCCTAAAGCAGTGAAGAGAGAGATGGCCTCTGTGAGTTTCTGACTTTAAGCTGAACCTGGAGAAGCCCAAAAGATTATAAATGCACACCTCTGCCTGCACATACAGACACATAGTTGATGCACTGATACCAGGAATGCATAACATTGGATTTTTAGCTGATATCTGACATGAATTTCAAACTCATTTTGGCTCATACTGATACAGACGGGTAAACAGTTTTTTTATGTATCTAAAAAAGAGCCCAGAGCCTCTCATCTGCTGGAACATCTGTTAATGCGACAGTCTATTTGTGTTAGAAACAGACATAAAACAACATACACAACATTTGAGTCTACCAAAAATAATAATTGTATGAATAAACAAAGACACTACAGGTTAAAAAAAAAGTATTTCTGTGGTTCAAATGTTGACAGCCCAATGTGCTGTGAGACTCAACATTCTGACTGAACTTTACCATGATGTCTCAGTGTTTTTGCTAAAGCTAACATGAGTTGCATTAGCAAGTAGCTTCTCTACAGGACTGGAGACAAAACTCTGCTGTTCAGATGAGATGAAGCTAGGTAAGCATGGCATAGCTAGTTTGCTCCAAGTGTATCAGGAACTCATGGTGCTGCTAAGTGTTATTAGTGTAATGCATTCTGACATGCTAAGAATAACTTGATAATGTTGGAGGTGTGTTCTCTCCACATCACCAGTGCATTAGCAACATTGCACACGAGACACATTATTACGGGCTTAAGTTGCCATTTTATAGGCATCCAAACTTTGTTCTGCTGATACTTATAATTTTTGTGCATCCCTTACATAGAATAACAAATGGACTACATCTTTCTCAACTCAAAGTGAGGTCGCCACAAAAACTGCTCCCCCTGATGGCTGGCTGCAGTATAGGTAGAAAACTCTGTCTCCCCAGTCATTCTAGATGGGCTTTGGTCAAACTTTAAAAAAATAGATACACCTCTTAGAAATGTTTCTCACATCAGATTGCTGTGATGATATGTAGATTTTGTTGGGCTGCCTTATGTAAAAATCCTCTTTTTTTTGGAAAGATTGGTTTTCATTAGTTACTAGCATAAACTGTATAAAACATGGACGAAGCATCGGCGACGTCACCTGTTGGTTCCTGAAACCGTGAAATGAAGCCAATCCACGGATGCAGCCACATTCGCTATGACTCTGGGTGTTAGTTTTTCTTCAAGCAGCTACAGGGTGCCCGGCGGTCACGTGACCTGAGCTGTGCCTCTGATTAGAAAATCAAATGATCCTAATAACTTCTAAATCGCAGAGATAGAAAAAATTCACTCACCGTACAGTGTGTGCTGATAGTGAAATCAGCGTTTAAGACCCAAGCTGTTTTTTGAACCAGGCTGTAAATATGCTTTGTAATGCCAGAAAAGTCTGTTTTTATGGCTGGGTATATGTGTGACTTCCGGTCTTTCTGTAGCCAGCCTCAAACGGATTCTCGCAGATCAGTGACTTTAAGCACTTTCGTATAGGCTTCATTCTTACTAAACGGATGTTGCCCCTTGGTTAATAGACATCAAAAACAGGGTTTTACATCATATCTAACAATGATAGTCAGCTGACGTTCTCCTGTAGTTTTCATCTGGATTAGTAAAATCAGTCAGGGAGAAGAGCCAAGAAGAGATTAGACCCTTAAATAAAAAAATGTATATATTTTTTTGTCACCCTGCTTCACTCAGAATCTCTCAGAATCCCATAGTCTCTACTGCGCAGACTCTGGCTGGACAATGGCAGGGCCTCTGACGTGGGTATTTTGGCGTCAAATCCTTATAAATGTGATTGGCAAAGCCATGCTGTCCATTCTGTATACAGCATTTTATTCCCAATTGACAAAATAATTTATTTATATTTTTTTAAAAGCTGGTTTCTTTGAGGGAAAGGTCACCCTGAGGTGGCTTTATGATATCTTCTACACCTGCAATGTAGTTCCTTACATGCAGATGTTACAAAAGTGAAATTGCGCGATAAGTCATGCCACTAACAGAGATGAGCCGGTGTAACACAGGATTACTGTAAAAGGCAGAGCTACAGTAACAGAAAATCAAGACTGGCTGTCATAATGGAGGAATCTCTGCTCTTATGACCACATTAAATTGACTATCTTTTATTACAACATTAAATGTATTTAAAGTCTCATTCAAAAACAGGTTTGGGGTTAGTATCTCCTTTCAGATTGAGAAACTGTATTGAACATGAACGTATTGTAATGCATACATTTGGATTTTATTCAGTCTCAGGGTTGTGCATAACTTTGCATAACTAGGAGTTTAATTAGGAGCTGATTTAGCAGATGGCTGTGTTCTTTGTGGTTGCTTGCCAGGAGACTAAAAGCCCAACGTTACCTCTCTACTCTCAGCTAGGTTGATAAAAAGTAACGCTGATTCGGCATTTCCAATATGTCATCCACCATGGCTGGGCTTCACACCGTCTCCGTGGAAACCAAGGGATGACATCAAAAAGATTGCATCCATTCTTTCTACAGTCTGATCTGTCTTTGTGTGCACGTGAGCTCCCCTTTTGTTTACATGTTGTGCCCCTCGTGCTTCACAGCAGTGCTGTAAACACAATGTGAAATCACACAATGGCTCCCCATGATAAATTACATCAAGAAGTTTCATATGTATGGGTAGTGTGCTTTGTTTAAATATATACCATGTGGAACAGCAGAGCTTGCAATAATGGGTCCCTGATGGTGTGCTAAGCCTGATGTAAAGTTGATACATCTGCATACTGCATGCCTGTGAGGCTTTGCAAGGGTCTGTGGGATGTGATTTTAACATGGCTATAACTACAAGTGTCGTTCTGATGCAGAAATATTTTATATGTGCAGCGCAAAAGCCAACAGTAAATTTATATAACAGGCCATGCTCTGTTCACTTATTAAGCCTCTGGTAGGAACAAGTCCTGCATTCTGCTATGAAGATAAAATATCACCTTATGTGTTTCTGTGATGTTCCTCGAACAGACTGGGACCAGCCAGTCAGAGGCAACTGTCTCTTTCAGAGCTTGGAGTACCTTTATAATCTCACGTCAGGATTATATACTCCTGTCTATCTGTGGAGGGCTGCGCAATGAACAGAGCAGTGACCTTTAGAATGTACTTTGCTTTATATTAAATCTATTAGCTCAGGGAAACATGAACTCTTGGCTCAGAGAATCACTACGTTGCCTTTTACCTCCGTCCGAGTCTGCAGATTGATGTGACATTGTGAGTTGAATGGAAAAACAAACTGCTTTTGTGTACTGATGGTGTTGTTCTCAAAAACCAGCTAAACAAAAAGCAAGAGCAGGGACAGGGCCAAGATTGGGAAGGATTGAGGCAGAATTTAGACCAAGACTAATGTAGGGCCAGGGTGAGTTAATACCAAATAAAATCCAGGGGAGTGGTGTCATGAGCTTCTGGGAACCATGAATGTATAAAATGCTTTTTAAGCAATGAAGAACACAATTGGTCAACTGCTAGGTCTTGGTTGAACAATCCAGAGAAATTATAAATTCTTTTGTCAAAGCTTAAGTAGATGTAACCAAATAGTAGCATAGACTATCGTCAAACCAAAGAGGTCAATCAAAGATGACATCGAAGGGACTGAGTTTCACTTGAACCAATACAGTGATATTCACTAGTCCTTTGATGGCAGCTGGCAGCTGTCAGTGGATGAGATAGGTCAGACAGCAAATGAAGTAGAGTATAACTTTAATGTCCCTGAGGGGCAGTTTATTTTGCACACAGTAGTCAACACAATACAAAACAAAACTTAGACATAAATACACCAGACACAACTAGGGATGGGTACCGAATAAGGCACTTTTATAGATAGCGACCAAATTCTGTCAAAAGTACTGAGTACCGATTCAGGTAAAATCAAAAGGTACCATGTTTAGGTACCTAAATGCATCCTTGTGACTGTGAGGGAGTGAAAGAGTAGGTGATTTTCCATGCTGGACATTAACACAGCATTACTGGGTTATATGTTAAAGAATAAATATGTAAAATAAAAAAGAATTTAGGTTTTATTGTTGAACAAATTGATATTTCTTACCTCATATGCACACAAAAGTACCGAAAATTGGTACTGTTGAGTACCGATACCGATTGCCAGGTACCAGGAATTGGTACTGTATCGTTTCATATGTGAAATGCACTTGTCCTTTGACACAACACTGCACAACATCCACGTATTGTCCACACACAGATCACAGTGGTTATAGATTATGCAAGAAACCAAGAGTGGACGTAATAAAAGACAGTCTGTATCTGTTTGTCCTGCACCTGAACGGCTTATCCACAAAGTTCATGAAAGAAATGGAGACAAGGGACTCTAACAAAGGCCATATCACCAGATCATCTCCAAAACTGCAGTGTTTGTGGACTGTCTCTTGCTCACAGTGGTCAGTACCTCCCAAATTTATCCACGGAAGAAAAAGACAGTAAACTAGCAACAGGGTCATGGAGTGTCAATGCCTTAAGTTTGTGGTCCAGTTACCCAGAAGAGCTACTAGAGCTCGAATTGTTGAACAATTCAGTGTTTTTGCAATGATGTCAGAGGTCAGTGTGCATGGGCACCAACCCCTGTCCCCCATAGACCACTGTACTCTTAATGGGAGAAGATGGCCAATAGAAACACAGCAACAAGTTTGAGTTGTTGACTGGGCCTCCAATTCCCCAAATCCCAGTCCAGTTGAGCATCTGTTGGATGTACAGTGGGAAGTCACCCCTGCTCTCTATTTTAACATGACCTGAAGGATCCTTCAAATGTCTTGAGGCCAGATAGCACAGTAAAACACTCCAAAGCTGTTGCAACTGGTTCTTTTGATTTGCTTTGTTCATATTATGTAATTTCATCAAGTTTTTCAGATTCTTCCAATGACCTCATGATCACCATCACACAACTTAAATGTTCTTCACTAATCTTCAGTCAGTTGTGGAAGTGATGGGAGATTGCTGAAAGGTTGCTGGTCATTTCAAGTCAAATCAATCAGAAAATGCACTTGCACGGTGTACTGGTCAGTCTCGGCCTGTCTTAGATTGATATACAAGTAAAAATAGGGACCAGACCAGTCTGACCACATCTTGAAGCACCCTTATGATTCAAGTATCTGGAGAACTGGCTGTGTTGTGAGTTTTGAGGCCCTGCAGGGGAATTGATAGACTCTCTTATCATATCTTCCATCTCTGTCTTTGCCTTTTTCTATACTGTGTAACACGTTTTGATGTCCTCAGTTGAAATGGGCACAGCCTGAACACGGGCACAGTTAAATGCCTCTGAGGAAGTAAATCGACTGTGAGATGAACTTGAACTAAATGACTATCTTACTGTAATTCTCACCAGGGTCGGGGATGCTTGAATACAAAGTACGACATGAAAGGCCGAGAGCTTCATCTCTCACACTGCGCACATCAAAGAGCAGACAGGCGAATGACACCGAGCTTCCCTCTGATCCTCAAGGAGTCAAGAATGGGAACGAGAGGTTGACAGTGCTCCTTAAATCGCTACGTCTCTCCACCCCAGTGATTTTCTCGCCCTATCTGTCCCACTCTCCCACTCTCATTTTCAGCATTTGTGATTTAATCTCTCCTTTGATTGACTGTTTTTTCCTTCAGCGTCACAGCTGGCTGAGAAGTTGAGGCCGTTCAGGGTTAGTATCGATGTGACAAGACCAAATCTGCCGCCTCTTGGTATCCTTGAAACTTGGAGAGGTCACAGCGCAGAGGCCTGTTCACATTCACATATTAAGGGAATAAAGACTCATAGCTTTTTTTTTTCGACACTGTGTGTGTGTGTGTGTGTGTGTGTGTGTGTGTGTGTGTGTGTGTGTGTGTGTGTGTGTGTGTGTGTGTGTGTGTGTGTGTGTGTGTGTGTGTGTGTGTGTGTGTGAACATTTGGGTCCCTCTGTAGCACTGATGTTTTGCAGATTTCAGCCTGATTGTGATTAATTAGATGATGGAAAGTGTGCTCTGACAAGCTGCTTATTCTGATTAGAGAGATCACCTTCCTGTGAGAGGCAGAACTAACAAGGCTCATGAACCTCCACACCGAGCTTTCATAACTCATCTGCACCTTGTCGACACTCTCCTGCCTGCTTTTGTTTTCTGTCACAATCCACCAGCTTCATTATTCAGAGCCCCCCTGCTTCTAAGCACAGAGAATTCTTTGTTTTATACTCATCCTAAAGAGTACACTGTTTTTTGTATTTTTATTTTTATTTGGAAGACGTTTGTAGCTCATGGGCAACAAACAAGCCCTTGCCAAGCTGACATGTCATGCTAATGGTGATCACAGGAGAATAATGTTAGCATTAGCAAAGATTTGCTTCTTTGTTTTATACTTTTCCTTTTACACTAAAATACAAAGAATCACAAAAAGACGCCGTTAGTGTCACCCCCCAAAACATGGTTTGTCATTCTTAGATCCACTTGCTGTGAGTAATGTTGGCTAATGACAATACTTTGTGTAAATTGTGCCATATGTATTTGTCTGCTAACTAAAAACTGTTATGTTGGAAATAACCAAATTTGGGCTGTTTTATAACGCAACCACCCAGCAGTAGTAGACTTGACCCAACTATAGGGGTTGGTCCATTTTAGTCCAATATATGAGTTGAATATTCTACCCAAATTATGGGTTAAATTAGTTACAATTCTGGGTTGTTTCAACTACATACATGTTTCAGTAATCTATCCAAATGATAGGTTAAAATAACCAATACATGCATCAAAACAGTTAAAAGAAACATTTGGTCTAATTTAACTTTATCTTACACATGACTTATCAAGCTGTTTAGCACAGACTTAGGTCTGTACCACTTGGAGTATAGATACACAGGCCATGCTAGGGCTGCATGATATTGGAAAAAACTGATGTTGCGATTTTTGGGGGGTTTGCGATATATATTGCATTATTAAAGATAGAAGAATTTTCATCAGATGACTTGAATATCTCTGTTTGGGAAGAATTTGGTTGACTCACAGTATTCCCCACTGTATTCCGTTAAATCGAGGCTAAGGGGGTTTATCTGTGAATGATAAAGATTGCTGTATATGAAAGGGATCCAGGAGGCCGTGTCTCTGTACAAAATAGATAAGGTTTCAATTTCAGTTGCTTTTTTTTCCATTTCTCCAATAAATGGGGGAAATGCAAGTGTCGCATCACATGCGGGATGTGACCATTGCGCATGCGCATATTGCAATGGCGATGTTCAAACGATATATTGTGCAGGCCTAGTCCATGCTGTGGAACACAGACAACAGGTACATGCCATGAGCAACACAGAGAGCCCATTGTCCCTGCGTAGTGTTGCTAACTACAGCAGGGTGTCATATTCAATGCCTTCCATCCGTTCCCCTTGCTAAAACCATTGTCTCAAAATGTAAAAGAGAAGTTGTTTTGAGTTTGGTTGCAGAGAATATTGTAATGAATATAGTGTTGAAAAGGTGCTGATATGCGTGAGTGTTAGGTGCACAGAGCCTGGCTGGTGGTGCACGTCTGTCGACATGATAACATTCAAATCACAAACAACCCAGGTGCTGAGTCAACAGATGTATGTTTGGTTGAGGGATTTTAACTCAGTGCTTGAGTAGCACAAAAATAACCAAAATGTAACATGAATAACCCATTATAGATTAAACATTTCATTACCCAGCAGTTGAGTAAACGAAATAACCCAGCTGTTTTAATGAGTACCTAAAAACAATTTTTTGACCACATTATTCAACACCTAGCCTGGATCATCACACTCACAAAAAAAAAAAACAAATTTAAAAAAACAGTCTTACCAAGACTGACCAATTCCAGTTTGTGCACAAAACAGGAGAGCACCATTTACCTGTAATGATACTTATCTCCCATGACTGAGGCCAGCCATCACTCACAACTGCTGTTCAGATAGATGAAAGATGGGGAGTCATGGTGATGGTCCAAAAAGTTGGTTTAAAAGTTAACCAAGTTATTTATCAACTGAGGCAGAGTAATTGATGCTGCAGAGTCATTAAACATCTGTCCAACAGCCAATAAGTACAGCATCAGAGTGAAATGTCCTCAAACAGCAAGCCCATAAAGATGATCTAAAAAACGCTAACAAGCGGCAAAAATCTTACATTTGTCCTTGAAGTGGCCGCTTTGAAGAGATTGGCAGGAGTGTGTGGGAGTGTGTTATTGAAAAAACACATCAAAGCTTGTTAGATGCTTGTATAGGATCATAGCTGCTCTTTTATTTATTTTATTTATTTATCTATTTTTTATTTTGGTCTTTTGTGTGATGCTGTGCAGGAAGTGTTTTTTGTTTTTGTCTGAACTCTTCTGGAAAAAGCTTTTGCTGGTAATTGGTCGAACGTCTGAAGATCGTAGCCTGAAAAACAAACAGTAATTTGGAAGAAACAAAAGTTCTAGAGATGTGTCAAAAATCCTGCAGAGTTCAACAGTAAATTTTATAATCTACCCTGAGCAGGTAAAAACATAACAATCCACTGTGTATGTAAAAAGCCCTGATATAGCAGCATAAAAGACACAGATCATATCTTAGTTTTATGGAATAGATGCTGGTGATTCCACTGTTTCATAAAACCCTCATGAGGCAGAGCTTTTACAGTTCAGCACATCACTCTGTGCCAAGCAGCACCTCTTAGCTGCTCTAGAATCTCTGCAAAGCACTGTCAGTGGTTTGTTGGTAAAAAGAGAAGGTCGGGAGCATGCGACTGGTTCAAGTGAGGCAAATATTACCTCTACGTTTAAAAAGCTCTGACATCTCTCAGCAATACTCTACAATGTGACTCTGTAGACTAAACAGTGCTCTGCAGTATCACTTCTATTAAAAAAGTGGGACCACCTGGACCTCTCAATGAGTCATCACTGTTTGAACACTTGGTCTATGAACTACTGTATTAGAATTAAATTGCTTTGTGGCTCTGGGGTTTAACGAGATTACATCACTTACAAATGGATAAATATAGTGACAGAATCATACATTTGAAAACTGAAAATGGAACATTTTTTAAAGGTAGGTTCTGCAGGAATTTTCGTTACTTGCTGGTAAACACAAAATTCAAACTGGGCTCCTCCTCTTTGGCTCAGTGCCAGCGGCAGCACACACCTACACCCTGCGACCAAAACTATATGAACACGTTCACTACTCTAGCAATCCCCTGCAGCATTGTGTTCCTACGTGGAGAGACTCATCTCAAGAGCTGTGCACCTGACTAAGCATGTTAACACAAGATAACCATGGGCATTTGAAGCACACCTGGTTAGCAGGACGCCAACTCCCATCCTGAGCTGCTGTCCAAGCACCCGAAAGAATGAAAGTCGAGCCAAACTTCGCCCTGGTTTAGGGAAAAACTTTGTTTCGTTTCACTTTGGTTGTGTTTTTCTTCCTCAGTACTATGTCTACCATTGTAGCCGCTCTGATTAGCTTCCTCTTAGGATCACCAACACGCAAAGTCTCTTGCTCACTGGGCACTCTGTGATTTGCTAATGTAACCATGCTTACTCTCCGCCCAGAAACGTCCCAATACAACCAAAACATCAACACACAGGCAGAAGAGGGGGTTGAGGAAGACACAGACACTGACACGCATGTATAGAGGCCCTTGGGGACAATTGAGCAGGATTATTGCTGTAAAAGTTAACATTATACGTTTTTTTTACCTTATCTTAAAGAGCAGCTGATTGGCTGTGTGCTTCTTGAGTGGTATAGTGGAGGTGCGGTGTTTCCTGATGGTTTGTCAGGCAGAACTTTGGGTGTCAGGAAAGGGGGAAAGGAGGTTCGGTTGAGCCATGGTCAAAAATAAGTTGAACTGGCTCATGGCCCTGCTTTGCAGTCAGCCACATTAGGATGATATCAGACATGGCAGAAACAAACCCAACCAGCTTGATCTTCCCTCATGATTCCTGTACACTGCATGAAAAATGCAGACAAGACTT
This sequence comes from Halichoeres trimaculatus, assembly GCF_033239565.1. Classification (NCBI taxonomy): domain Eukaryota; kingdom Metazoa; phylum Chordata; class Actinopteri; order Labriformes; family Labridae; genus Halichoeres; species Halichoeres trimaculatus. Next base: position 24,824,629 of record NW_027437192.1, read on the forward strand.
TAACATCAACTATGCAACTCAAAAACTCACACTGTGTATGTTTGGCCGTAGGTTTCAGCTATCGATGCACCACTTGAGAAGAAATACTTTCTCTGACACCAGCCGAGACAACAAAGTAAATAAATAAATATACAAAGGCTGTCCCAAAGAAGAGAAATTCTTGGTGTCATCCCACAGATATCTGCTGCAGATGGGTGGTTTCCTCTACAAACTTGAACATTTGAGTCGAGGTGGATTTACGCTCTCTGTTTGCTGAATATAGCTCCCCTCTCTGTGTAGGAAGGCTTTCTCCACTAAAGCTGCATTCGAGCTCATCTGTTTCCCACAGATGGCTTGTCAGTCATTGAGTCTCCAACTCAGCAGAGATCCAAAAACCCTCAGAAACTTTTCCTGAGCGCGTCCTTCTGAGTCATCCAAACTGTGTGTTTCTCTCTGATTATGGATATTCCTCTGAGGGCTCTTCGCTGTCTTTATTGTCTCCATCCATGGATGATGGACAGGCCGTACTTGGTGGTTCAATGACACATGCAAACACACAGATTCACAAGCCTATGGAGCTATGTGACATTAAAGGATTAGTGCCCAACGCCGACAACGAGGCAGAGCTATTGGAATGCAAAACACATACACACCACAATTTTACTGTTGGAAACACACTAATGATGGGTACATTATCTTCCATGACTGAGAGTCAGACAGGTAATCAAGTAGCTGTTTCCATGAGTTCTCTCCTCATTAGCTCTCATTAGTGTTTCCTCTACACTCCACTACTTCCACGATCCTGATTATCAGTGGATCTGAAGTCTGCTCGACGAGAGCTGAGACTTCTTAGAAAAGCAGCAACAGACCTCATTTATCAAATGAGCATGCAGCCAAAACGCAGCATTACACTCAGCCCATTTTACTTGGATATAATAAGAACTTTTCACTTACAATCTCCTCTGAGGGAAGAATCTGCTGATTAAAATATGTGACTCCTTGACCCTGTGATTTGGTTTCACTGAGGGGGTGAAGACCTGAGGAATTACATTTAAAAATGGTGTATTATGCCTTCAATATTACACGGATTAACACAGATAAAAAGTAAGAATGCTGGGTGTTCATACTAAATGTGTGTGGACTTTCAAACTGCTACCTATTCAGATGTAGAAATCACTGAATCAGTCTGAAAACTGCTTCATACACTTTATTTTCAAAAAAGAGACCGTCTGGAGATTTTCACCAAACTTGCTGAAATGTCAACATCAGATTTCCCAACTGGTTCATGACACATTAGAGGGGCAGGCCTCAAACACCAAGCTCTGCCCCTGGCAGGCCTCCAGATGGCTGACCAATCAGAGGGGAGGGGGTCTGTGGAGCGGGGAGCCTTAAAGAGACAGCAGCTAAAATGAACCAATTCAGATTCTGGAACAAAGGTGCGTCAAATGTTGTTGGAAAAAATTTGTCCCAAAAATTATAGCTGATAAACTGTAATATTGTGAATTTTTTGAGACCAAATGAACCACTAATATGATAATACTATATGAACGAAAAACTCAGTTTACCAGCATCTACACAAAACCATGAAATTGCAGTTTTCTAAAATCGTCACTTTGGCAGGAGTTTTCAGAAAACATTGTTGTCAGTGACTTAAACTGCGGTTTCTTGTGGACAACAGGCCTAAACTTATAGATAATATTTGCGGTTTACCAAATACCCGCCTACGTGTGGACATGGCACTACTCTGTGTAAACAAAAATTTCACTTAAATATATAAAAAAGTATTAAAAGGCAACACTCTTTTGTGATTTAGCAAACTTTCTGTGAGAAACAGAATTTCCTGCAGTTGAATTTGTTTTTCCTTTGTCGACCAATGGCCTCAGTGAGTGTTGATTGTCGGAACAATCGCTCTGCATCTCAAGGTGCCCAGCTAGGAAAACTGGGTCAGGTGGTTTGGTTTTAGGTGCAAGTAAGTTTGTTGTGTTGCCATTTTTTTGTTGCCACCACTGTCGAACAAATTTGGCATCCGTGTTGATGGGTTCACCTCGCTCATTTGGTTTGACGCTGAAATATTCCATCACCGGGGCTGTGGTGTTTGGCTTTGCAATCATTTCTCTTCATACTGATTTCTGCTACCTTACCTTGCTCTTAACGAGGCTCACTTGCTGCACTCTGTGCGGCCTCGCCTCCCCCAACAGAGACAAAGAGACTGGATGACTGACAAGAGTGTTCAATCTGTTCATTCTGCTGTGGAACAAACACCCAGGTACTGAGAACAATCCCCTTGTCATCCAGCCCAACAAACACACGTGCACATGGCGATATACCGCAACTGGTCAAAATATAGAGTTCATTTTCATTTGTCATATGAGTAATTTATTTATCATCCTAGGTCTACCTGCTTTGGCTAGATGTTTCCACCATCAGCACAGCTTCAGCTGATACAAACAGATTTCTACAGGATACACAAGCCTGTCGATGTTACTGTCACTGGAGACACATGATAAAACCGTATGAACAGAATATTTCAAAGCAGTTGAAGCAGTGAAGGAATGTTTTTGTCAACAGCACACACTCTTTCAGATTCTGTTCAGTGTTTCTTTGTGCACACAACCAGAGCTGCAGAGTACAGTGTATCATCTTTAAGTGTTAGCATAGTGTCAGTTTAATGCAGTAGCAAAATAATAATAAAAGGTATTGCAGGTAACATAAAAAGCCTGCTGTGATGCTTCTTTAGTTTAGTGTGCATGTGTCTGTATTTCTTGGTTTAACTGCAAAATAACATCTCCTCATCGCTCTTATTCACTCCACCTGAAAACAAAATGAGCTTTCCTGCATTATTCATTTCAAAGAAAAACCTTCCTCTTTGCTTGATCTTTTCTTTGACGATTTTATTACACCTGAAGACTCATTTTCATTGTGTCTGGCAATTTTATCTCAATAACATTTTTATTGAGCTGGTGGTTTTCATTGCTATAAAAATCAAAAGCACAGCCAGCCACAAACAGCAGGGAGACCATGTTGTTCCTCTCACTCCTGCATCCAAATCTCCCTGTTCTACTCCATTGAATTGATTGGAAACCTCACCGACACCACCTGTAAATCTCAGCGGAGGCCGCCGTGTGAGTGTGTTAAAGATTTTTAGATTTCAACATGCAGTTGTCGAGATTGTGTCAGTGTGGCAGCAAGTGGGAAAGTTGCTGCAGTCAGTCGTTTTTTAAGGACATCTCAGCTGTGGAGCTTGATTTTTTGTTCTTTTTTCAAACAGCAGTGTGATAAATGAGAGCCGGTATCAGCGCTGATTAATGAAGTCTTCATTATCTCCTGTTTTGCCTCTGCTTTTCATCCTCTCACTCTCATGCACGCTCATTGTTTTGCCTGTTAGCTCGCACGAGTTCTGTGCTTCATAATGAGTCGGGGAACAATGGCGTGGCACTTTTTCACTTCTCCTTATGCTCTCTGTCTTTTGTCTGCAGCCTTGATGAATGTCACTCTCTTTTTTTCATCTCCCTCAGCATTGCTCAGTGGTTCTTAACTGTGAATGGTGACTGGAATGAATGAGGAGACCTCTCTATTTTCAACACAGCTGACTTTTCTCTGTTTTGAGTTTGTAGGCGTCTTTAAAAGCAAAACACCAATTTAAAGAGCTCAAACGCAGGTGGAATGAAGTGACATGACTGAGCCGGCGTTGGGTGTCTGTCTCTTTTGAGGAATGGCAGTTGTAATTCCAGCAGTGTGCTCATCCTATTAGATTGTATCTATTACAGAAATGAAATAACCCTCAGTTAATTTGATTTGGATAATATTAGGCTAATAGAAGGGTGCAGCGCACCGTGCTGAATATAAATTGAGCGAACAGATTTTTATACATTCACAGACTCAACCTCTAGATTGGAAAAGGTCTAGATTTCAAGCTTCTCTTTTTATTTCTTTGCCCTCCCTTTTCTCCTCTCTCTGACACACACTTGACACAAAATAGTACAGTAATTACAGGAGCCAGTGACAGTGCAGTGCAGGAATTTAACTCTAAGTGAAACAGATTACTTTCTTCTGGTGCTCTCAACGCAATAATGGAACAGCATACGTCACTCATCTCGGGGAAAGGAGAGAAAAAAAAAGTCAAAGCAATGTTTGAGTGTTTCTGAGACTTGTAAATGAGAAGCAGAGCTTTTCCAGCAGCAGTCATCAACAATTTCCTCAAGGTTTTATTCTGCCTGTGGAGTCAAACACCTGAGAGAGAAAGAAAAGTCCTCAAATCAAGAGCTGTTTCTGAATACTTAGAGACAAGAAAATGTCGATACGTAAGTCAGGAGTGAGGAGCTGAAGGGCAGGCCTCGGTCAAGTAAATCTATTTGAAGCTGCCTTTAAAGCCTTCTGGTCTTTAAAAGCTCACCATGAAGACCAACTAACACAGGGCTTTGAAATATGTGAGTACAGAAGGGCTCAATTTGACATAATGTAGGCAGAGCAGGAGGCTTCATCAGTTTTTAATGCACATAGTTCCTGACTGAAATCTATTAATAACTACCTTTCAAGGTTACCATGAAGAAGCCTTAAAACTGTAGTGATTTTCTTACTTTTCTGCTTGTGCTAGCTTGATGATGCCTCATATAGTTTCTGGTTCATACAGTTAGCAGAATATTTAGGGATGAACCGATTCTCAGCCGGGCCGATTATCGGGGCCGCTATTTGGCATTTTGAGGCAAATTAGCATCAGCCTTTTTTTTTACTCTGACGGCCGATAAGAAACAAATTTAAAACTGCGTTGTTGCAGCTCTAATGCAGCCGCTCCACTGTCTACAGTCACTACTCAGTCCCCAGCACTGTCCCACCCACAGTACCATCTGATTGGTTACAAGCAGAGCCATGGCTTAGGAAACAGCCAATCAGCAGTGCATTTATTACAGTTATTGCAGTTACATTGAAATATTGGTTAACTTTATTTACTGCAGAAAACTTTAGCTATTTATTTTTTTAAGTTTTCATTGAACTTTATAAAGCATGTGTCTAAGCCTGGGAGCTGTTTAATAGACATATTCTTAAATGTATTTGAATGCAGTTAAGTGTTGGAGTTTTTATTATTCAAAATTTTGACACCAATATTTTCACTTAGACTGCAAATTAATATCGGCTTCAAATATGAAATACTGGCCTCCTTGACTACCAATAATCGGTATCGGCCCTGAAAAATCTATATCCGTCTATCTCTAATAATATTAGCCTAACAGCATAATTGTCTAGGTTGTATATAATAAACATTTATTATTGCGTTGTGAGCCTCATAGCAGGATTTCCAGAGTCTAAGCAATGAAAATAAAATAAGTTAATTAAGGACAGTGATATAAAATAAACATAAAATGTGTTTTTTCTTCTATTCTGAAAACTTTTTTAATATGACCTATGCGAATTATAATGTTCATGGTATTATCAGATTTTGTTAGCATGCTAATTTAGTATACGAGTGATTAACCAACCCTGCTTAGCTGGATCTGCCATCGCCATTTTGGAAATTCTGTGTCAACCCAAGCTTTGGCCACCCAAAAAAAAGAGGAAAAGAAAAAGAGGTGGGGTTAAAGCTGACTTTTGGCCCTCTTGTTAACAGCTGTGTGCTCTCGTGTCAGTCAGGCCAGCTGTGCCCCCTTATTAAGCAAAACTCAATGCTAACAATTTTAAAACTAATGAGCCAGAAAAGACCTCATGCCTGTTGAAAAAACATAGAGCTAGTTTTTTGTACCAGACTGTAAACATTTTTACTCTTGCTGTAAAAATCATCTTTTTCGAAGCGTTGTGTATGTGGTGTCTGGTGTCTGCAGCAGGCCTCAAGTGGCTGATCGAGGAACTGCAGTTTCAAGCATCAGCTTCATTTTTTAAGAAGATGTTGCCTCTTTTTGACTTTTGTTCCTGGGTATATACTGATATATATACTGATCATAGGTCTGTGTTTCTGTCCTCTGAGTCTGTCATTCATTAACAAGCTGAACAGAACCCTCAATTTAGCATCGCACTGTGTGTCTGTGTATGATGCATCATTTGATGAAAGGAAATCAGCAGAATTATAGGTGTTTGCAGAGGGAGATGAGGAAGGTGTCTTTCGATGGGATGTTCATGTTCCTTTCTTTCATCATCACATAATTCCAGTATCAGTTTTGTCTTCTGAGGTTAACATATTTACCCTTATTAACATATTCTTTGATCAGACATGTTTGTCTCTTAAAAGCTATGGTACTGAATCAGATGCAGCCTTAGAGTGACAGACATGTACCTGACAGTTAAAAGTCTGAATAAAAGAAGACAGGTTTGGTCTCCTGCTCTCTTGGAGAATGTGGTTGTACACAGGTCAGAGTAAAGTGAAATCACTGGATACAGAAAGAGACTTAGAAAGAAGATGAATCTCTGTGAAGTGCCCCCAGGATCAAGAGATTCACCATGATGATGGTAGTTTCAAGACTCAATTTAGGATGAGTTGGGCACAGCTGGAGTCTGTCTGTCAGTCACCGGGCTCATAGTATAAAAAATTTACCCATCAACAACAGGTCATCTGTTGGAAACGCTGTGTCAAAGGGGAGCATGTCTATTTTCCCACAGCTCTGTGTTCCCACTCTTCGATTTTTTTTTTGTCTTTTCTTTTTTCAAAATCAGGGGCTATGATCCCACAGCTCCAACATTTCTAAGATTGTTTTTCCAAAATCTGGTTTCGTTTTTCTGGCTTGAGGAAATGAAATCAAGAGTTTGGCTTCTAAAAGTAGGGGTGGGTATTAATAAGATTTTATTGGTGCCAATGCCATTATCCACTCCACTCATCGATCTGATTCTTTATCGATTTCCTTATCAAACCTTCCTGTGAATTTTCTACAAAAAGTCAGCTTTACGTTTTTTTTGTCAACAACATTTTATCCAGTGTATAAGTAACTAAATATGATGTCCCGCACTTGGTATCTAATGCCATGCATCAACATATGTTTTAAAGGTCCCGTGTTATGCTCCTTTTCTGCAGTTTAATATGGATCATTGATGTCTTCATTAAATGGTTGTAACATGTTTTGGTCCTAAAAGCCAATAAATCAAGCACAGCAGCATTGTTTCCAGGCTCTCATAGCCCCTCTGTTCAGAACGCTCTGATTTAGTGGGCGTGGCCTTCATATGTAAATGAGCCACCGCTGATACCGCTCCCGCTCTTCAGCGTCACTGAGAGTGGCGCCACGAGCTCTGAGTGCACAATGTTTAGAAAACAGTGAAGCTCGTTTACTGTAACATTACAGGCTAAAACAAAAGGCTAACTGCAGTTAAAGTTAGCATCCTGAAGCTAACACAGAGACAGGGGGGACACTGGGGGAATCTGCTCTGGTGGACCAATCCGGTCAGACTTGCTCCTGATTGGTCAAAAAAGGGAGTCACTGGCGTTGGCAAATCCAAACAGCTCGTTTAGGTCAGGATTTTACATTCACAAGCACTGCTAAGTACAGGTTTTGTCATTAAATATCACATTTTGTGGGCTGGGAGGAAAGCCAAAAACCCACAAATTTCCCCAAAAGACTTAATAAAGTGATTTTTGCATAATATGGGACCTTTAATATGTTGGTGGTGTTGCCATTTTCGCATAATATTGCAGGGTTGCACAAACTGTACTCGGTATTGTTAGCGTCTGTTCTGGTAAAGTTAAGCTAAGCTTTCCATCGCTTCTCTGCCATTGTCTTGGAAATTCTGCTGCTGACGAGTGTAATTGACAAGTGACACATCATGTTATGTTGATGTAGGGTCTGGCAGCTCCAACATGATGTAAAGACTTGACAAGGGAATGGTTTAGCATAAAGGCTAATGATGTCAATGGATCGATTTGTTTCTAATTGATTCTTAGCAGAAACTGGTTCTCAGTTCTCATCCCTAACTATAAGCTCTGCTTCAGCTGAAACCCCTTTCATTTAGCCTGTTTTTCCTGTAATGATTGTGGTTGTGACCATTTCTGCTGCTGCTGATTGAAACATTAATGCTCATTCACTGAGTAATTGTTTTGGTCCAACACAGGCCTCTAACCCCCCTGCTATTGTTTAAAATGATTGACGAGAGGAGCAATACGGCACACTTGCAGCCAAACGAACTGGGCTTTTGGGTTGAATCACTTAAGCACGGTACAGTTTGTTGGTGTGACCGCCTCCTAAAGTAAAGGGAAATGTAGAAGCACAAGAACTAATTTTGAAAATGTTGTGGAATTGTGGGAACATAGGGTCGACCCCGTGTCAAAGCATTTCAGGCCAAGATTCACAAGCTGCTCCACAAAGATGCTTTTTGTCTGATTTTGTCTTATTCTTCATTACAGTCAAATTTAAACAATATCTCAATTATTTGCTCTTAATTGAACATTTCACATAATTCTGATTTGAGATTTTTCTGTATCAAGGAAAAATCTTAATAATAGATTTCTTTGGATCACCTAAAAAAAAAAGTCATCCTGTGAAAGCTGCTGTCTCATCCCTGTGGAGCTCTGTGCTCACTTCTGAGCCTCGCTGTGCCTAAGTGCGTCTGTGCATGTCTGTGTTTGATGTGTGACGTTGGTGCGGGTAGAAGCACAGCCTGCAGGAGGAGGCAGCACACATCCAAACACATTCTCTAAAGTGTTTTCAATGCCTGTCACTTCTTACCTATTGCGCAGGTGTGTCCCTTTTGCTAGGAGTGACGGGACAGCTCTCTGCTCAACACAGTATCCACCTCTCTCTCTGTATCTCTCTGTGTGTTTTATCTGTATGGTAAAATCTCTCTGGGTATTAATTCATGCTGCATGAGGCCCAGTGGATTCTGAGCCCAGCTTTTAGCTGAACGATGTAAACACTTACTGTTTCGCCAGGTTGACTGCAACTACTTCTTTTACACCTTAATGAGATAAAGTGTTATTAAGCCTCCACCATCTGTTCAATATGAGACTTCTTCAGACTGTATGCTGGACTGAGGGCAATGCTATTAAGTGGATCTAATAAGGAGCTGCAGGGAGGAGCGGAGAGGAAGACTGGAAGAGGGTGATGGGCATATTAAAACTACAGAGGGATGAGTAAGGAAAAAGGAAGGAAAGGAGAGTAAGGATGGAAGGACAAGGAGCACAGGACAGACAAAAAAAAAAGTGAGGGGATAAGACATATGAGGTGAGAGGATAGGTAACAAGGACAAAAAACATGGAAGGAGGAATGAGAATAAAGAAAGTGGAGGACAGGAGATGGGGAAACTGAAGTGGGGAGTAAAGGTGAATCAGAAAGGAAACAAACAGAAAGGTGGAAGGAAAGGAAAAGGAAGAAAAAAACAAATGAAGGAGGGAAGTACAATACAGAAAGTAAAGAAAGGAAGTGAAAAGATGAATAACTTGAAATCAGAAAAGAAAAAAAATGAAGACAGAAGGAATATTGGAGGAGGTGAAAAGGCCATAAAGGAAGGAAGGAAAGGAAATAAAGGTAAAGTGAAGATGAGAGCAGGATAGGATGGGAAAGAAATAAAAAAGAAGGAGTCGACCCGCCTCAGTATTGGCTTCTCCCTCAAAGCTGTACATGGCAATCCTACATCAAAGCACCATGGGAGGCCACACACACACACACACACACACACACACACTTACACTCACACAGGCAGTATGCAAATGAGTGTATACATTTTGCATGTATACTTCATTTGCATTTCAAACCTGCTTACACTTGTTTTTAAACAAATTCAACAAAATACACACAAGTGAGTCCTGATCTCCTTGCTCTGCTGACACGCTGCACCCTCAGAGGATGAACCGAAGCCGATCACAATTCAAGTTCCCAGAAGACACCTCTCTCTGTCTCTATCTCTTGTGTATGAACACCCATGTGAGATTTATGCAAAGATGCTCTACATGTTGTAACCTAGTTCACCAAGTAACCTAGCAACACTCCAGTCAGCTGGTTAGCAGTGTGTATTTGTGTGTATGTGTGTGTGTGTCCACCCCCTGTCTGTCCTCTTCCTGCCTGTCTGTGATTTGCATATGTGGACTCAGCTGCAGCCAGCATCCATGTGCGTGCAGTTCTTGGAGGAGTTTGAGCTGAGCGCTGAGAATCCACCAGAAGACTGATAAAGTTATGAGGTACAGCTCAGAGATCTCGTGGCATGCCGGTGTGTGAGTGGCTTTTATTCAGATTCTGTCTTGGCTGTAGTATTTTGGTCTATGCTGTCACCTCCAGTCTGCACTGCAAAAACTGAAATCTCAGCAAGTGTGTATGTCTTTGAAAAAAAAATGTCTTATTAGACTTAAAATGAGCCACATTCACCTGAAAAGATGTCCTTTTCCAAGACATTGGACAAAAATGACGCCTAAATTGCTTGTGAATAATCAACCAGTGGGGTAAGAAAGAATTGCTTGTCAAGTTTCTTGAAATAGAAAAATATGTCTTGATACACAAGACTTGACAACTTCATGTTTTTTACCCATTTGTCATAGTTTTTCATATGCTTAACAAGAGACTCGGGCCTCATTTTTGACTCCTTATCTTTAAAAAATGAAAAATAGACTTGTAAGGTGAATGCGACTCAAATTGAGTCTAACAGGATTTTTGTTTTTTTTTTAGTAAAAATAAGATGCTAAAAAATGTGATGTAAACACTTCTGCTTAGAATTCAGTTGTGCATCAGCAGTGTAACATGCTGGATGTTGTTTAGATTGTCCTAGACTGCTGAAGATTCAGTAATGACCCTGAAAAAAATGAGTTATCACAAAAAAAAACTTTGAATTGAAGTTTTCATGCTGGTGTATATTGATGATCATGGATGGGAAGATTTTCATGTTCTTGTTGGCAAAACTATTGCCCAACAGAAACGTTTGGGTAATGAGCATGTATGTGTACGCGTGTGTTTGTGTGTGAATGTGTGTGTTGAAACTGAGAAAGTTTGTCAGGCCTGGATATAAGCATGTTGGCAGAGTCGAGATGTAAATACTTGACTTTAAAAACTTATTTTCCTGTTCTGTAATGATGTTTCTTTTTCGCTCATTCTTTAACATTCAAATGATTCAGAGGAAGTCATACCCTGATAAAACATGCACTAATATTTCAAAGTTTTAAGTCATTATCTCAAATAATTAAGAATAAAGGTGAAGGTGTATAACCCGACTCAGGTTCTCGATGCCAATGTAACTTCACATGTAATGAATGCAACAATGAATGCTCTCTGTATGGTTTTAGTTGAGGGGCTCCATAGCTATGGGATACACACCACACGCAAAATAAAAATAAAAAAAAAAAAACATCTGATTAAATTAAAGAGGCCACAGATCACAAAGCACTAAAACCTTTAGTTTCAGGAGCTTTGAATGTTCAAAATATAAGCTATAAAAAATTGAACAATTGAGCATCAAAAACAAAAAAAAATAAATAATAATCTGCCAATAAGCAAACAATAGCTTCAAAGGGTTAGCAAAATTGACTTCTTTCAAGTAATGTCTCACTGATATTTTAACCAGTGCTTTCCATCTAAAACTTGAAAATAAGGTTGTTGGTAGTTAGCATGTAACAACCTTATTTGGTGCCACTTTAATGAAATCACTCTATACCTAGTTTTGGCATCTTTTTATGGCTGGTTTGGTTTTATGTTGATTGGCTAGTTGCTAATTGTAAATATTAGCAACCCCCTTGTCATTTTTAAGTTAATGCTTCTTTATTGTTAAAACGTATATGTCACGCCTCTAACTGATTCTGATGGGCTGTACTTAGCAGCCTTTGCCACCAGTGTGAGTGTGTGTCATGAGTGAAAGTGACATGAGGTGTGTGCTTTGAGTAGTCTAAAGTTAGTTATTGGGCTGTTAGCCAGTTGCCGAATAGCTAGCAAGCATTTGTCCTGTTATTTGGAGTCAATATTATGACATAAAGTTGATCTCAATTAGGGGTGATACCATCTACGATGGTACCCGTATTTACAGTGCAGAGACGCAATGACGCCTCCTGCTGTGTACAAAACAACAATGGTGGAGAGTGAAAGTAGCATGGCAGTATCAACTTCGTCCTCACACAAGGATTTAGTGCCTAAAAGAAGAGCTACCTCAGTGATGTGGAGGTGGTTTAGCCGACTAAAGATCAGACACGCAGCAAAACACATCAAATGCAAAATGTGCCGGAAAACTATTACCACAAAGGATGGCAACACCTCAAACATGTTACACCACCTAAAGCTGAAACACACGACCAAATACATCCAGACTATGAAGACATGTGAGGAGGACGTGAAAGCTACGTTATTATTGGTGAAATTTTTTGCCTCTATGACTGCAGTTCCACAGATTTGGGCTCGTGCCAATTTATACAGGATGCGTCCTAGGTGAGCCACATGTTCCTGCAGGACTCCCACCCATGACAACGTACTTTCATGCAAGTTAATCAGTATGTAAAGCTCATCTGGCCCTCCCCAAACTTCAGCAGCTTCAGTCCATGCCTTCCCTTTTCTGTTGGTGTCCTTATAGAAAGAATGTGTTGTGTCATAGAGAATTCTGAAGTTTTTCACCTGCAAGATTAACTTTACCTCCTCTAAAACGTCAGATTTCCTCTGCATCTGACCTAATTACTACTTTAAGCTTGTGTAGTAGAAGTAAATGATTGGAAAAGTGTCTTCCATACTGTATGTGCAATAAAAATGTTATTCAGAAGCAGCAACCACTAATAATAAGTTGTTATGTTTTTTTCCCCATAAACATCACAAATTTCCCAAAAATATTGTGATATAGTTTTGAGGCTTTATCACCCACCCCTTGTCTCAATAATGCCGCTAATTAATTAAAGTAAAACGGCAGTGGTTGTCAAGTAAGAAAACAAAAGTGTTGGCATTTCGAGGCAACCAAACTTTATGACAGCAGGGAGACAGTTTAAGCCGTACAGTGTGTGTGCCTGCCTTGCGTGTGTGTGTCTGTCTCAATTCTCCTCTGAATTGCGGTTTCTGCATCTCCCTTTGATTTTCTGTCAGGTGAGTTTGTACTACAACTGAACATGAGCGAGACTCGAGAGAGACGGGAAAGGGAAAAGGAGAAGCTGAGCGTTAAGGACAGGGAGAGGGAGGGGGGTGAGGAGTGAAGGGAGAGTTAAAAAACAAAAAGGATGAGTGTGTAAAGGAATGCAGAGAAATGGAGAGGAAGATGAAAAGAGGGGAAAAGCATTCACACTGATAAAGAGAGGGAAACATAGTGATGGACACAGAGCTCCTGTGTGTTACATCAAAGCAGAGTAAAAGCATAAACATTACAGATTTCCAGTGGGAGGTTATCTAATGACTGACCCTCTGAATGAGCCTGTTACGCTTCCCCCTCATCGGCTTTGCTTTCTGTTTACCCATGTCTAATATCCCGATAATGTCCTCTCATGTTATTTGAGGTAGAGAGAAAAAATTTAGGCCAATTACAAATGAGCAGCAATCTACTAAGTGGTGTTGGTATTTTCTTTCTCATTAAGTCACAGTCAGAGGCCCTCTGAGGCTGTTCTCAGTGGGATAAACATACAGCTTTATGCTCCATGCCTTTCTTCATCATGTTCACTGAATCAAACGACTGAATTCTGGCTGAGGATGAGCTGTTTTAAGAAAAGAGAAACAATATTGATTTCAGTAAAAGCTCCAAGGCGGGTGAGATGAGAAAACAGGAAGGAAAGTCATCATATCTCCTTGGAAGAGGAGGAAATTTACCCAAACTATAGCGAACAATTTGTGGTAATTGAGTTTCCTTTTTATGTGATAGCTTTGGTCAAATAGGATTTGCTTACTCTGCAGCCTGTGTGTATTCTCTGTGAAAATAAGAGTTTGTTGCAGCAGAAAGTACAGAGGAGAGCCTTGTAAACATTAAGATGTGTTTCTGACTTGCTCCAGCACTAAAGACCCACATTTTCAAGATGACACACTTACTGTAAAATGACCTATATCTGGTAAATGAGATGCTTTCAATCTCACAAGGAAAGACCGTTTCTCCTTTTAGGGAGTGACGTGGTCTGTAATTTGGTGCAGGAACCATTCAAATCTGGCTTTGGAGAGCATAGTTTCAGCTTCCTATCAACAGTCAACTTTGATTTATTATAACAGGGTTTATGCATGATTTTTAAGTCTTTAAAGAATTGAATTAAATTTCTTCAAAAGAAGGCATCACTGAGATTGGCTCAGCCTGTAATATAATACAGAAAAGTAGCTTCTCTTGCCAATTCAGGGCTGTCAAGTGATGTTATACACATTCAAAGAGAATTAGATTGCTAAATAAGAGGCTGTTTTGTTCCTTTTTGGGTTTCACCAAAGACTATAAATGATCATCACTCATTGGTTTCTAAAGCTGTGTTCTGAAGCTTTTCGATGGAAATCACAACACTGAAAATGTGGACTCAACCTAACTTTTGCAGTGAAGTACAGGCATGCCTTCAGCTTTCTTTGTAGAAAAGAAAGAAAGCACAAAACACCAGGAGCCCGAACTTTATACAGGAAACACTTCACAGACAAAAAAAGCATGAACACATAATATGATTGTGATACACAAACTCACTGTTAAACAACCCAGGTGTATGGTGGCCCTGAAGGGCAATGGTAATATATATTTCAAAAGCACCAAAAAAAATTCAGAAGCACTAATACATCTCACAAACCACAAATATATATGTATATATATATGTATATATATGTATATATATATATATATATATATATATATATATATATATATATATATATATATATATATATATATATATATATATATATATAAACACACAAAAAAACAATTCAATGCATGCAAATAAAAATCATGGATCACAAATTTAAGTAACTGATCACAAAATAAATTTCACGAATCACAAAAATAAATAAATGTTACCCATCAAAAAATAAATTTCACCCATCCTAAATAAAATTTCACTGCTCAAGAAATAAATTTATTTTGTGAACGGTAAAATTTATTTTGTGATCAGTAAAATTTATTTTGTGATCGGTGAAATTTATTTGGCAATTGGTGAAATTTATTTTGTGATGGTAAAATTGATCTTGTGATCTGTGAAATTAATTTTTGATCAGTGAAATTTAATTGATGGATTCAACTTTTTTGAGATCGGTAAGATTGTAGAGATGTTTTTGCATTTTTGAAATATATTTTTTGTATTGTCAATTGTATTTGTCTATTTTGAAATATATTTGTGGTTTGTGAAATGTAGTAGTGCTTCTGAAATTTATTTTGCTCTTTTCAAATATTTTTTTTCCATTGCCCTTCAGGGCCACCGTACAGGAGGGCCAAATATAGACAACTCCTGACCAATACAAGCAGGTGTATCACAAGCACTTGAAGTCACAGCAAACCCTATCACTACTGCTAGATACAGCAGCTAGGATGCTATCTATAGTTCATTTCCAACACTTGTCTGAGTCTATGTTGTGTATTTTTATCCATAAGACATCACTCAGTACATTTACATACAGCCTGAAAAATCAGACGATGAGTTTAGTCAGTACAAGATCAGACTATTAGGATGCATTTAAACAGCTTAGTCAGGCTGAGAACAAACTAAGCGTAGCTCCATTGAGACATGTAGATTATGCAATTGCTATCAGGCCCACTGGATTCGACTGGACTAGGCAGGTCTCAGAAGGGTCTGCTGTTCAGTGTGAGCAAATTTCACCCTGAACAGAAAGTAGATGACCATGAGAAATAGGGTCACTGTGCTCCAACACAACAAACGCCATGCAATTTAATTAACAGGCATTGCATGTAAGACACATAAAGAGCAAATCTTTGGAGCTAGATCCCCAGCTGTGACCTTAGTCTGCATGCATGTAAAACTACCAACTGTTGTATTCTTTTGTGGAGTACCAGCAAAAATATTAAGTAAGGAATATGTAGTAAATGGGTGGTTATTCAAACTAGAAACCATACAAGGTGAGGAGGGCTCCCCTTTGTCTATGGTCAGAAACACTTCTATAGGAACCGTTTCTTGGCAACGAAGAGATGCACTCACTAGCTCTATTGCCTTTGTCTGGATTGCAGGACAGGATGTCGCTCCACTTTTTTCCACAAGTGTTGGTTTGTGCCCATCAGATCCTCTGGGTAATCACACATCTTTGCTAGTAACTGTCATGTCATGATGTCAAGACCAGCCTGAAGCAATATTTATACCAATTTCACAGATTGATTGTTATGACGTGTGTTCAGGTTATCCCTGAGTGTTGGTTTGGTGTCAACTGATAATTTTTTTGATTTACAGGTTCAGTGAAAAGAGGTCAAACATGTTCCCAAATACCTAGAAAAGAACAAGCTGAACAGTGAGGTGTCTGTAAGGTGTTTCAGTAGAAGAGTAAAAATGGGGAACAGGGGAGTGGAGAAAGGAGAGGGTAATAAGAAATGGCAGTTTGTGCAAAAGAATATGGGAAGAATGAGAGATGAGAAAACAGGGCAAGAGGAGGAGGAGACTCACGGAGCAAGATAGAGGAATTGCCCCCCAGGCACTCTTCAATTTTTGCCCCTATGATGGGAGCATATTTCCCCTGTGCTGTGGCCATCATCTCCCTCTCACCCACATTCAATCTTGCACTCTCTCAGGCTCTCACACCAGCATTTCCTCTCAGAGTTTTGTGCTGCATGTCTGCTATGTTTTCCTCCTCTATCGCTCTTCTCTCTTCCTCTTAGGGGATTGTCAGCCATTTTCACCAACGCCTAATCTCGTTTCCACAGCGTGCAAGTTTGTGCACTTGCATATCTTCAGTCCAAACAGATGAAAACATGGTGAAGGCCTCGAGGTGCCTCGCATTCTTTAGACTTTATGCAGTTATCTGTTATTTTTCACATTTCCTAGCTTTAATTTTATTTGGCCTCACTTGTTGTCTGCTGTGGGTCACCTTTGAAATGGCCCATCTTTTCCATCACCCTCGATTCTTTCTGGACCACAATGGGTTAGCCACGGTAGCCTGACTGTTGGAGCAGTGTGTGTGTGTGTCTGTGTGAGTGTGAGGACAGGCAGTGGAAATATTAAAATAGACCATTCATGGCTAAAAGCTGAGAAAAGCAAATCAGCCCTTCTGCCAGTTTCCCAGCATGCACGTCTCTCTGGCTTGCAAAGAAGTGAGTGCTCGCCAACAAACAGCTGAGCCAATGCTCTATTATTTCCTTACCCATATTTATACATTGTGCCATTGTCAGTCTCATTCTTCATTATGGGAGTGCAGAGCTCCAGTAGTTAATCACGTCTTTGAAGTCTACTGTACTGGCACATATGGACAGATTCCAGACTAATGAAAAGTTCTTCATTGTTTAACTACAAGTCTGTAAAGACTGTGCAGTTCATCCTCTGGTTATTTTAAATGAGTCGGCATATCTGCCCCTGACCGAGCTGTTTCCACATTCATTGTGTCTGCAGTCAAACAAAGCCAGTATTCAGGCACACAACCATCTGCCTTCCAGCGTTCCCCTATTTCAAGAGCTGCCAAGAATTTTGTCTCCTCCCCCGACAATTGTGTGTTGCTGTTTCCAGTTCTTGTGGCAAAGTACAACTCCATTTAAAGTAATAACAACAGTTTTTATTTTTCCAAATGAAAAGTTTGTTAACTTGGTAAATACTCTTTGCTGATGATCTATGCCACTGTCACGTTACATTAACAATGAAGCTACCAAAGAGCTAGTTAGCTTAGCCAAGCACTAGCGTGAAAACCAAAAGTAAAAACATGGCACTTAACTTGGATTGACATATTTCAGTAAGTTTGCACATTAAACTCCAACGTCATAACACACTTAAAGGGTCCGCAGGAATTTTAATTACATGTTTGTAATCACAACTTTAAAACTGGGCTCCTCTTCCTTGGCTCAGTGCCAGCGGCAGCACACACCAAATGCTTCTGACCGAGACTGCGTGATCACACTCACTAGACTAGCAACCCCCTGTAGCATTGTGTTTCTAGGTCGAAGAGACTTAAGAGCAGTGCACCTGACTTGGCATGTTAGCACAACATACCTACTAACAGGATAGAGTCAAGCTAGCTGTTGTTAGCATTTGAGCATAGATGGTGTAAAACTTTACATAACCTCTGTGACACTTTTTTGATCTGTTAAGCTCAATGTGGTAGGCTTCATATCAGCTGACTTAACCTTATTTTATTTAATCTAGAAACAGGCAGAGGTCTGCTTTAAGAAATATGTATGCCAGATACATAAATTAGTTGAAAAAAATTAACTTATGGTAAAACTGAATAAAATGATTTGTCAAAACTATTTTTTTTCTGGCATTCCTGTATCGGGATCATTTTTAACACCAAAGGTTACAGCTAAAGTCTAACAAGCATTGCAAAACCATGTGAACTGAATCCATATGCTCATCATGTCTTTCAGAAGAGACAGTGATTGTTAACTCACACAGTGGAGGAAATATCATACACACAAACTCAGACATGCATTTGAACACAGCACTATTAAGTTGGCATCACAAGCCTCCCACTCCCCACCTCACCTCATCATTTGCCTCAGAAAGCACCACCAAGTGAGGATTGGAGGCTGAATGACTTTGTGCGAAAGTTGCCTCTGTGTGCATTGCAGACAAGGCCCATCAGGGGTGTAAATAACCACCTTGAAATGGCAGTATGTCAGGGCCTTTGGACCAAAGCTAGCCGACTGCAAAACACAGCTTCATACAGCCACATTTTTTATTTTCCTCCTTTTCTCCCCAAAATCTAAAACTTAGATCTTTAGATCTTACAATATTGACTTAAAAGGAATTCGCCTTCTCGATTGCACCCTAAAGCTAACCAAATACTTCTAGTCTTCTATTCTGTTTCAATTTAAACTGACATTTTTTTGGCCATCCTGTCTCCAGACAGTCGAGAACACTGCTTTATAAAAGTATGTCTAAGTACTTTTAACTCAGCTGCTGAATTTCCAGTATTCCAGAGCAGTGAAACACACTTTGACCCACTGCTCACTGAGACGTCAGAGAGCAGGCAGACTCAGCTGTTAGCAAAGTGGGTCAGAGCAGCTGGCATGATCACATGAATATTTAAAATGAAAGAGCTCCAGACTGAAGCCTCTGTAACATCACGTTGATGCCAGGCAGTGTTTAAACAATGACAGCGTGTTGTACTGCTCCAACTCCCGACTGAGCGGCTTCTGAACATTTCTGCCTGCGCAGAGAGGCGAGGAAGGTTTTGTTTTTTTAAATGATTGAAAATATAGTCAAAAACAAAAAGATGTAGAGTATAGAAGGAGGGGTTGTAGAAAAGTCTGGAATTTTGAGGGGTAAAGAAGTGATTTACTCTAGTGCCTCAAATATCTAAAATATATTAAGAAGGAGAACACTGTCGAGTGACAGATCTGTAGAGACCCAATGATGAAGAATAGAAACACAATTTTCAATTAACTCAACACAGAAGTGCTGAGAGAGAGCCAGACGGACCGACAGCTCAGAAAAGAAACAACAGAAAACAAAGAAAAGAGGAAAGCAAAGGGAAGGAAAGACATGACTGCAGGATGGATCGAAGTAGGTCAGGAGGAGAGACTGAGAGGGAGACATGGAGAGACCTCTCTATCTCTTCAGCTGTGTCTGCGCAGAGATGGCTTTGAAGCATGCGCGCGCGCTCGGGAACGTGTGTGCACGTGTGACGCTGGGATTGACAGCTACTTGCCGGCAGCCTGCTCCAAAGCCATGAGTTCATAATAAACAGAACATGTTTTAATTCACTCCTGCAGGCGGAGAGGCTCTGCTCACTTTGCTGTGTATTTACAAACAGGACCACACACACGCACGGACACACTGCTGAGGATATTCATCTTCACTAATCATTTCATATCTATTCAGTTGAAGCAATAAGATGTTTTAATTAAAGTCTGAATCGTCTTTTTGAGCAAAGGAAATCTTTTGTGTTCTGTTTTTTGTTGCATTGATGGAAATAGGCCCTCACCTCGTGGCCTTGGGGTCGGCTATTCCCACGACAGAGGCTGATTGACATTTCTGAGCCACAGTTGCTAGGAGACACGCTGTCAACTGATGTGATTCGACTGAGTGTAGCCCTGTACAGCCGTCTGCTGCGGTGCCACGGCTGTCCAAAATCTGTCCACAGTGGGACGTTGACTTGGGAAGGCCCGTCGTCACGGCCACACCAATGACACAGCCGGCTGTGGGTGAGCTTCCTGGGTGGCGGCGCTCATTCAGCCAATCAAGCCAAACAGGCCACGCTCTATTTAATGATTATCCCAGCATCTGTCCCCTTTTCTCTCGTCCCTGTGTGGAAGCTGACGAACGTGAGCGAAAACACACTTCCAGGAGTTGAGAGCGTGCCACCCAGCAGAGCCGCTCGATTCCTACTCTCATCCTGTAATTTCATCTCAGTATAATCAAATCGAGAAATGAAGGGAAATACTCGAGTGCTTCATAAACAGGCTTTGTGTGTGTGATTCATTACATAGTTTGCAGAGAGCGATGTTATTAGAGTATGTGATTATTGCTGCAGCAATTAATGCCAGTACAATAAAATACATGATTACCTCATTTGAAACCTAATCTCTGCTTTCATCTTGTGCCGTTGGAAAGAAAAGCACTTAAAGCAACAGTTTATCCTGTTTCAGTTCTGTTTACTTTGACTCACCGCACACAGAGATAAGGTTTACACCGTTCCACATCCTTGCTTCAGCTTGGAAAGGTGTATTGATTTTTATTCCTGCATTTGTTTTCTTGGGATGATCCACTCCTTTCTTGCACTTTTATTCCTCGGAGGCTGCAGCAGTCAGTTGGCTCCTGCTCGGTCACCTGGATATTATGAATCATGTTGTGTAAAGCTGATATTCAAAAAGCGAATTATCTCTGTAATTGATCGCAAAGAGGTTCGTGAAAATGCTCGGGTGCATGCGGCCACTCTGTCTTCCCCACATTAGGATGCAGGTGATCAATAAAAACACTGTTTTCCTCCGCTGTAAATCATGTGAATGCTCAGAGGCTCCCTGCGGGGATTGAGAAGAAAGAAACAGACAACGAGGAGTGCTGGGCTGATGGATATGATGATAAAGGAGAGAGTGGAGGTGTGAAACAGGAAAGCAGGACAGAAACTGAGAAAACAGAGATAGAGAGAAGGAGAAGGCTAATATTCTTGATTTATCAGCACAACAGTTTTCGAGATGAATGAGAAAAGGAAGCCGTCTGTGGCTGCTTATTGCCACTTGCAGAATGAATGCTCACTATTACGTTGTTTGTCTGTGGTTAGGGTAAAAAATGAAGAGCAGAATCAATAAAAATGTTAATCAGAGTAAGAGAAAAACATTACTTTCACTTTTGTTTAGCTGGCCACTTGACAGAAGTGAGACAACAATCTGGACATGAGTCTTGAAATTCGATTAATTTTGCTGTGATTCATCTGAAAGCTGTACCGTGAATTTCCCTCCACTGCACCGCCCACCTTCAAGTCTCACATGTGGGAATAACAGAGCAGAGCCGTCACACTGGTTATTTACAGTGGAGCCTTATTCAGAATCAGAAAACATCTGCTTTGAGCAGTTTAAAACCACGAGTATAACTCAAGTGTCTTCTTGTGTATATCATTAAGCTTGAAGCCTCAGCTGCTATTGAGGAAACAGTGATGTGAGGAGTTCAGCATAACATAAGCATCAACACACATATCTGTGTGATGAGGGAAAAACGATGATTGCAAGAGTGCAATCAGTTATGTTTTCTTGGTTACAGCTACATGTCGACACATACTTATTTTCTTGAATGCTCTTGAGGGGTGATATTACACTTGGTAATTTTAAACAAAAATCGTCTCTTTCTCTTCTGCAAAACATGACTTTTTCAGACTTCCTTTTTTTAAAAACAGGTTAATTTGCATTCATCATTTCGTATACCTTTAACAGCTTATCCTGTTCAGGGTCCTGTTCAGGGTGGCTGGAGACCATCCCCACTGTC
Organism: Halichoeres trimaculatus; assembly: GCF_033239565.1. NCBI lineage: Eukaryota > Metazoa > Chordata > Actinopteri > Labriformes > Labridae > Halichoeres > Halichoeres trimaculatus. Next base: position 24,846,476 of record NW_027437192.1, read on the forward strand.
TTCAGGCAAGAGGCGGGGTTCACCCTGGACTGGTCGCTAGTCAATCACCAAGCTGACACACAGAGACAGACAACAGACAAGCACACTCATGCCTACGGGCAAATTAGAATCACAAATGAACCTGTTTGCATGTTTTTAGACTGGGAGGAAGCTGTTATTTCAGTGTATAAAATGTTTTCAAGTAAACGCAAGTGGCTAATCTTCTATCTCTACCAAATGAGGAGCTCAGATGTGAATTTTTCTTTGGCTCCTACAAAATCTTTTTAAAGGTAGGGTCTGCAGGAATTTCCATGATTTTTTTAGTAAACACAACATTCAAACTGGGCTCCTTCTCCTTGGCTCAGTGCCAGAGGCAGCGCACACCCACTGCCTCCAACCATGACTATGTGAACATACTCGCTAGCCCAGCAACCACCTGTAGCATCACGTTTCCACGTGGGGGAGACTCAATGGCCGTGCACCTGACTTGACATGTTAGCACAAGCTAACCATGGATATTTGGTTATTTGGCAAGTGCCCAAAAGCTTGTGAAAGCCGAGCCAAGCTTCACTATTGTTTAGGAAAAAGCTCTATTTGTCTGGCATTTTGTTTCACTTCGGTTGTTATTTTCTTCCTCTAATCCACGTCCATTATTGTAGATGCTCTGAGTAGTTCTGTCAACTCGCTATCAACATGCAAAATCACTTGCACACTGGGTTCGTTGGCTGATGTAACCATGTTTACTCTGCGCCCACAAACATCCTGATACAACCAAAACATCAACATACAGGTGGAAGAGGGGTTGAGGCAGACACAGACACCGACACACATGTATAGAGGCCCATAGGAGATGACTAAGCTGGATTATTCCTGTAAAAGTTGTAATTTTGTTTTTAGGAAAATCCTACCTTTAACAGAGAACAGATATTTTAAAAATATGTGTCTGTCTTAGTTTGTGAAGTCATTTCATTCAAATAAAGCAAAAAAAGCTGACATTGTTTAAAAGAAATAAAAAAATACAGATGTATGTCCTAAAACACTATTTTGTGCTTACAGGTGAGACCGGTGCAGCCCTGTCACGCCCACAGCGCCCCCTTTCGGCCCGGACGGCCCACCACGCCCCGGCGCCTATGAAAGGGTACCATGTCAGCCGTAGCATGTCCCAGCATTCCTCCGGTGGTGGCGGAGGAGGCCCCTGCCACTGCTCCCCTGAGGACTGTGACGGCCCAGGGAGGGACTACTACCAAGGTCATGATGGCCACTTCTACCCTCCAGGAGGTCCAGCTGAGGCGCTTGCACTGGAAAGGCATCATTCCCACTCCCACTCCCACAGCCACTCTGGAGGGGGAACCTTCCCCCGCTCCCATCCCAGCCAGCACCCACCTCTCCAGTCGTTTGATTCCTGTGAAGAGTGCCTGTCCACAGGCCACGGAGGGAAGATGCACCGCATTCCCCCAAACCTGATGGACCAGTTTGAGAAACAGGTGCCCTTTCATCCCGATGGCTTCCACACACTGCAGTACCAGCGCACCACCAGCGGGGGTGCTGAGCCTCGAAGTGAGAGCCCCTCACGTATCCGCCACCTGGTCAACTCAGTACAGCGCCTATTTGCTAAGTCCCATTCCTTGGAGGCTCCATCTAAACGGGAGTACAACGGCACAAGAGGGGGTGGGGACTACCGAGGAGAGAGGGGGGGAGGCCACAGGAGTGGAGGGGAGGACGGAGGAGGCCACTACTCAGGCCACCAGTCCCGCTCTACTAGGAGGAACAAGTCTCGAGAACGTAGCAAGAGCGGAGACTCTCGACACGAATCAGGGAGACGCCACCGCAGCAGGACAGCGGGCTGGTGGAGCTCTGACGACAACTTGGACAGTGACAGCAGCTTTCTTGTCAGTGGCGGCAGACGAGGGTACCCCAGTGGACATGAGAGCTTGGATGCGGCCATCCAGGAGCTCACCATGAAGAGGCCCAAGGATCGTGGTGGTGGGCCTTTGCCTGGGGAGTGCATGGCCTGTAACACGATGGCTCTGGCTGGGAGTGAGGGAGGAGGACACCATGGGCATCATGGCCACTCCATGAAAAGGAGCACCTGGTCAGCCATGACTGTGAGTCAGGCCAGGGAGGTGTACCCTTCAAGGGGAGGAAACTATGAGAAAGCCCTAGTGCCTGTGGAGAGTAAGATGAAGGAGAGGACCTTCCACTACCTACAGGTATGTGTTCACCTGCTTGTTACTAACACTGAGTGTTTGCTTGTGATCATTGGTTAATCAGGCTCTTTATGAACTGATGAGTTGTCAGCTTTGGCAAAAAGAGAAATCCTGCAAAGTGGCAGAGTATAAGGACATAAGAATGAGCACATGTTGTGTGATTGAGGTTATCCTTTCACCTTTCCTATCATGTTCGGATTTAGATTATTATTCCTTTAGAGTTTGATTCAATTTCAGTAGATGTAGTTTCTCAATGTGTGCGAGTACAAATATCAACCTCTCCCAATCATTCATTCATTCATTCATGACTTTTTTCTTCGTCATAGAATAAATTATTTGTAGTCAGCACAAAGGTTGTTGATTAACTAAAGACGATGGCTACATCTGTGGTGAGGCTGTCCTGTGCCATACTTAGTTTTTAACAACCATCGCACTACATTTTGACATACACTGCAGGATACCAGTGCTCCTTGTTAATTAAGTCTTCTTATTAATTCCAAACACCAAAAAAGAAAAGACAACAGAATACTACCTTTATAACTTTCATAATCTGCCATTGTGTTACACAGATTTTACTTTGGTGATAGTTGAATTAATATTCCGCGATCAAATGCTGAGTGCATGGGGTGGACAGGTTCATCATGATGTGGAATTTAAGTTTCATTTTCGTTTGATTCGTCATCAAGACCCGAACGATGTGTTGTTTACAACCTAGTCTACTAATCTCCTTATCACCGTAATTGTCTGCCTAATGGAGAGTCAGATGTAAACGATTGTGAGTGTGAGAAAAAAAAGGGAGAAGAAGGAGAAGGCTGTCCGCCGTACGTGTTTTGAGAACCCTTCCAGAGGGAGTTTATTGAAGCGTAGGAAGTATAGTTTGTTAAACTCTTGACACTGCCATTTACATATAAGACATAAAGTTGTTCATATGCTGTGTCTGGTTGCACTGCCATGTTCCAACTTGATCAAAGCAACATGTAACCAGCACACACACAGAGGAGTGTGATGTTCACTCTGCAAACATTAGCCACGTTGGTCACACTCATTTGACAGGGTTTAGCCATACTGAATAAATTTTGCTCAGTTTTGACTGTTTCCAGGATGTTTTTCTCCCTCTAGACTTTGCTACTCAGCTGGTATTTAAATCTAATTTCAATAACTAGAATATGTCTTTCTTCCACCCCTAATCTGCATATCAATGTGCTAGCATCAGACCCTAGGGGCAGCAATGCTTCAGAGTACATGTTTGAATGTACCAATGATGAAAAAGAGCTCCAGTGTGTGTGGTTAACATCTGTGGTTAAACCCTTAATGTTTGCATGATGGAAAATGTTTACCCACAAAAACGAAAAGGTAAGATGATAAATTAAATAGAAAATGTGTGAGATTGTACAGACAGCTGCATCTATCAGTCCATGTGCAGGTGTTTGGTACCTTGTTGAGTCACTAAGAACTCTTCATAGCAGAAAAATAATGATGTGAAACGTAAAATCAAACACAATCAGCCCAGGTTTAGAAATTAAACATCCACCCGAGAGAGCTCATTGACTGAACGATGAAATGTCCATGCTGCTTTGATTTTTGAAAAAATGTTTTTTTGGTAACTTTCACACCTCTATAGCCTTTGAAAGATTTAAAAGTTGAAAACTATAAATCCCCCTCACAGAGATTTTTACCCACTGTCCTCAGCAGACTGCATCCTTCTTCTTCTCACCATTGTGTGCCTAAAAATCCAACAGCTGGATTTTCTGGTCTTCCCTCCTCTTATTTAGACATAGATTCTTTAATAGGAAGAGCCAGAGGCTGTTTTTGTGTACCAACAAAATCAGCTGAAAGAGCACACACATAGAAACACACCCGCACGAACCTCCAGCTGTGCAGAGGTGGAGCTGTCACGCAGGCTGTGTTTCTACGGAAACAGCAGGTAGCCACAGGAGTCCCTGGTGTTTTTCCAACTCTCATCCTTTAGACACAGCTGAGGTCTGCTGATAGAAGAGACTGAGGGAGCACGGTTGTGTGAGAGTGTGTGAGAGTGTATGTGTTTTTTTAAACGACAACGCCCGCACAATTTGCCTCAGTGCCTGAGGCTACCATCACTTTCACACCTCAGGACACGAAAATAAACTTGCCCAGTGCAGCTTTTGTTATGTTCCCCGGTGTCACTTGCAGTTTTTGTATGAAGGGGGGGAGATAGCATGTCGAGTGAATTTTGTGCTGAGGTTCGATGTGCTGCAGTCAGCCGGATTGATCTCAGTTCAGAGCAAAGAGCTTCCTGTGGCTGCAGATACAGAGCTGCTCAGGTCAACACCACAGCTCTGAACCTTTGGACTCACAGAGGCACAGCCACCGATCCGAATCAACAGCTGCAAACTAAAGCTCTGTTCTCTGCTGGAATAACTGGACAAATACAGGCTGAGTCTTTAATAACTAGACAAAGCAGTCCTACTGGGAAACTGGGACGTTTTCAGCAAATTCCAACATATTCAGTCCCTCATCTGTTATCATCCCATGTAATTTGGGTAAATCTCTACAACTTCTATAAATTTGTCCCATGAGCATGAGCAGAAAGTTGCATAAACATCGGAGGATGTGGATGAATGTGTGTAATAACTCTGACACAGAGAAAAGTGGAACTTTGATGGATAGTTAGTAATCTATATCAAACCCTGCTGGCTGCTCACAAAGCCACTTCCTGTTGCCTTAAAGTGAGTCTGCTGACCAATCAGAGGCTCCGTAACAAATATGAGTCAGCGATGATCTCAAAGAGTGTTTGCACAGTGATATAGCTATCGTTTCTTTTTCTTACGAGTAGTTCAGACTAAACCAGGTGAATGTAATGGGTAACCAGCAGATTCTGATTTGCACATCTGTGCAGCATTGATTAAGCTAGTTTTTCAATCACTGTCAGTTCTTTTAGATTTTTACACTTTTTTGTGTAGACAGGAACATTGAAAGTGATGCCAGAAGTCAAACAGCTTGTTCAATAGATCGCTTCATTGGAGCGTTTTCTCAGTGGCTCACAGTTGATGACTAACATGTTGCATTAAAGGAAAAAAAACACAGCTTTGAAAGCATGAAACTGTTTTGAAAAGTTGCCCTGAAATCACACATCTTGAGCTGGACTGATGTGGTACTTTTAACAGTTGGTTTTAAAGCAGCTTCAAATAATTCCCCACCAACAAACCACCTCTGTGAGAAGGTGGTCCCTGAAGAGAAAGGAAATATGACACAGCTTTGCATTTCTGTTCAGCTCTTTTTCACTTTTGTCATTTTAATACTTAGTCTAATGACAATCTGATTAGTTAATCTGGACTACCTGTTGACATTGATGTTAGAGGTGTCCCAGTCCGATGTTGATATAGGACATTGGTCCGATATCAGCAAAAAAAAAAACAAGTATCGGATTATATCGTAATGTATCTAAAATCTCCGATATAAGTACTCCAATATAAGCAGTCCATTCCAGACTCCGCTCCTGCTGTTTTTATTTGATTTATTAAGGTTATTTTCTGGGTCTTCTAATTTATTCTTTATTTTATTTAATTACTAGTATATTCTTATGTTTAATGTTAAAATTTCTGTTAACCATTGGTTAATAATAAATGGGTCAGTTTTTCCTCATACCTACTGTTGCTGACTACTGTTCTTTGTTTGAATAATATCACTGAATCAAGCCTTTTCTAACATGACAGACATACTACAAAATAATTAATAAAAGTATGCATGTTTAATGCTGATATCGTATCGGATTAATATCGCTGTTGGCCAATACTCAATGCTGCAGTATCGGTATCGTATCGGAAGTGAAAATGTAATATCGGGACATCCCTAATTGATGTACCATGTTAGCTGCTAGCCTGTGGATAAAAAGGGAGGATTCAATGACGAAGAGACAGATACTTCAATGAGCCTTGGAAACAAGGACTTTAAAAGGAGGGTTAACATCAGTAATAAATCCAGCAGGCGACAAACTGAAACAAATTGTACCAAATGTCTTAAGTTAGGATGCAAGAACCTCTTTAGACTCCATATTACTACTTTTTTTGTTTGGTGACTCGGGTTTTATGTTTGGTTGTACCATGTAGACTTAAGGGTCATTTCAATAAGTATTCAATCTACAGTATGAAATACCAACAGCGGCACTGAGTGGTAAGTTAGCCAAGTACAACAAAAGTTAATTTGGCAGTACTCTGTTATTGTGCACATGAAATCTCTCCTCTAGTGTTAAAAAACAGCAGGAGTACAGATCAAAGTCTTCATATGTGACTAATGAACGTAATTTCAGAGAACAAGTTGCTGACATTAAATAGCCTGTAAAACTCTCTGATTCATCCTCCAAATTTTTCCATCATTCAATAAGATGCGCTGTGAAAACCAGTCTAAAAATATGAGGCAATGTGGAAGTGCTAAAATTTGTTGTTTCGTGAGTGTGTGCTTGAGGCTGGCTCTGGAAGAACTGAAAGTCACATACACACCAAACCAAAAACACTGGTTTCATACCAGAAATAAACATATTTATAGCCTGGTACGAAAAATGTCTACTATCTGAATCATTCATCTCACTATCGGTGCACACTGTGCGGTGGAGAATTTGTTCTTACTCAGCAGTTTAGGGGATATTATGATCACATGTTCGTCCAATCAGAGGCATAGCTCAGCTCACGACGTACACCTTATAGCTGTTATTGTGGAGACCCAAAGCCCACCCAAATTCCAATATGCGCCATCCAATTTGCTTCATAACCCTCTTTCTGAAATGGCTGGCGTCAGAGAGACTATGTCCATTTATCTAAATCTATGTTATACACCCACTTGAGAGCTGGGTCTGAGATTTCAGTGGAGCTTATGCTTACATTAACCTGACACGACTGACGAACAGTTTCATATAACCGCGACGGAAACATTTCACTAGTCCATCTGGGTAGCAGCTCTTCCGATTTGTTTTCAGAGGCGGGACTTTAAAAAAAATCAGCAGCTGGTGATTGGATGACTGTTCTGATTAACACACTCACCACGGACCAGTCCACATCAAGCCACTGTATGACGTAGCTTATGTGAGCCGATGCTTCTAAGAAACAATAGATGAACAACTACTGAATCACGAGCTGTGAAAAAGGCATTAGACGACAGCTTCCCTTTTTATAAATTTGTTTTAAGAATCAAAGGAACGCTGACAAGTACGAAAGTCTGCTGACGTCACTTCTGCTCCTGCAGCTCCCGCCTCTCTTCCCTGATTGGGCCTGTCAGAATTTAGCTGAATGAAATCGTTGGCCATTGGAGCCTGGCAAGATGGACCTGCAGGAGTTCAGAAACTGAATCAGGCAGGTCTGTCTGCTCTGCAAGGTTATGCTTACATTGAGACTATGATGCAGCCCGAAAACCTTAGTTGACATCATCCTGAGTTACAAATTATTCTCAAACAACAACTAAAGGTAAAACTGGTGGAATTCATAAGTCCTGTAGGAACACTAAAGCTTGGCACCAAAGCTGATAGTTCACTTCATAAAACATGTCACATTTAGGTTTGAATTTATTTCAGGTGCTCAAACAACTTTTTACCCACTCTCATATTAGAATGTGAAAACGTTTTCAAGTTGTCTAAAATGGTCGTCTTGCAGAAAATATGAGCAGGCAGAGTTCTCACATCCCAAATATCTGAAGTCTAATCAGGACTACAGGATAGCACACACAAAAAATGGAGGAGATCCATTTTTTCCTTGACTGACTTCAAATTTTATCTTTATAAACAGCTTACAGCTTAAGCCTGCTCAGATTTGTTTTCAGTTCAGTCAAGGACACAAACAAAGTTTTCAAAGTTTGGGGCGCCCTGAAAGTCACAGACACAATGACTTTCATCACAGTGTCTGAAAGACGCTGTGATTCCCTGAAAGAGGAGCACATTGGAAATGTGGTGAATTTTTAAACGGGTTTACATATGACAAAGCTGTGCCTTTAAACAGGTTCAACCAGAGGCTAGCAGGCTACTGGTGGGTCAACGCTGTGTCATCATCGTGCACGTTTGCTGCACTACAGGGTGAAAAAAAGAGAAGCTGCTCAAAGCAAAAACAAACACAAGAAGAAGAAAGGGGCAAATCTTCACAGGTCTGAAGTGTTGTGGTCAGAGGCAGAGAAACATGCAAGGTTTCTTCCCCTGGTGTCAACCGCAATCACGATGTGCTGCATCAGAACCAAGCACTCTCTATTCCCTCAGCCTTTCCCTTCCCTCGGCCTGAGCCCGTTAGATAAGAACAGATAAAAAAGAGGAATATGAAGCCAGAGAGAAATGAAGACAGAAGCAGCGAGGGAGCCAGAGACAAAGATCGAGAGGGGAAAAGAGCAAGGTAGAGGGATGCAGAGATAGCAGAGCTAGCTCTGGGAGAGAACAGAGATAAAGGAAGTGATGGTAGCCGAGGGGCAAAGTGAGACGGGGAGAGAAAGAGCAGGAGGAGAAAATGAGCGAGATAGTAGAGGGCCATGGGGATCAGCAGATTAGGCTGAATCATCTTTTAAGTGATGACCTTAAAAACACACACTCAACTGGATGCTAAACCCCGGGGCTTTGACTGTGTTTGTGTGTGTGTGTGTGTCGGTGTGTGTAGGTGTTTTCATTTGGTTGCACGCTTGTGTGAGACTACACACTGCTCAGCATTTGCAAAAACGCTGTAAAGCTTTCATCATTACAGGAAAAGAAGTGGGATCAAATGGTGCACACACAAAGTGGAATAAACAAATATTTACATTTTGTACAGAATGCCAAACCACAAGGTTTCAGTGCTGCATCCAACTTTGAACTGTTTCCTCATCTGGCTTCATATTTCAAGCTGTACTTTTTCATAACAACACTGAATCCAGAGTCTGTGGAAGGACGTTGAATCCATAAGTCATTATCACTGAATTTAAAGGTTATTTGAGCCAAGGAATCATTACATAAAGCTCAATTAGACTGTCAGTGACCTGTTAAGGACTGCTGGACTAATTTAGCAATTAGCCCCCACACAGGTAGCAAAATATTAGCAACGAGTACACTGTTCAGCCATAACATTTTGACCGCTGGCTGGAAGCGAATAACATTAATTATCTCTGCACAATAGCATCTGTCAGTGGATGAGGTGTGTGAGGTAGGAAATGAGCAGTTTGTCCTCTGAGTCGATGGGTTGGGAGCAGGGAAATGGACCAGTGATAAAATGAGAGGAAATTTGACAAACTGTGAGAGGTTCAGGTTCAGGGGATCTCGAAAACTGTTCCTCTTAGTGGGTGCTCATCTCTCCGCTGCATATCTGTAGACGACTCAAGCTGCCCATGCTAACCGCTGTCCGCCAACGAAATCCTCATAACAAATCTGAACCAGGAAGAAAATGGCCTGAGGAAACAAGACATTTTCAAAGTATTGACTTTACCTTCAAATACCCCAGATCTCAGTCAGATAATGCATCTATGAGATACGCAGGACAACTAAACCCAACCCACAGAGGCCTCACCTTGTTTCCTACAGGATTCAAGGAACCTGTTCACATCTTGATGCCAGATACGACAGCATGTCTTGGAGGACTCATGGAGTCTGTGTCTTGTCAGGGTCAAAACAACCCCAGAATTGAAATTTTAAAAGGACACAAAAGTTGTTGATGTTCATAAACCTAAAATAAATGCATAAATGCATAAAGATAGTGGAAGTCAAAGACAGAAGAGAGAGGAAGAATATAATCTGTGATACAAGGGCAAGAGGAGGAGCAATGCAAATTTTCTTAGACTCTTTTTTTGAGACATAATATACAGTTTTATATTTATTTATTTAAAGGGGCAGCACAACATTACAGTCCATCAAATTGTAACACAGTGCACCACAATAATGTCATCTGAACAAAAAGTGCTAAAAATTAAATAAAGTGTTGCTCAGCAATTCAAAATGTGATACCTGATGCAGCATCAGCTCTGGAGTACCAGTTTCCCCTGCTGTTATCATCACCTTAGACCAGTGGATCAACCCTACATACATGGTTTTATTCAGATTGCTTGATGTATGTTTCTACATGCACACTGTTAGCGATCTTTTTGTGCAGTATTTGTTGGAAGACGTGGAGCTGGAATCTCGTAACAGAATAAATTTCATTTTGTTAGAGGAAGAATGTGCTTTATAAGTGTACAGTAAGGCAGATGGTCATAGTGTTATAAGTGATCAGTGTATAATGATGTTCATTTATCAGGTTGTCAGAAAGAAATGCTTCAAACATTCATGTCATTTTCCTGACTGTTGATAACTCATTTGATTGTTTTTTTAATTGTTTTTTTTTTGCAAAGCTTTGTTTTTGTTTATGTTCAGGTTCAACACAAATGAGTTTTTTATGAATTTGTGAATTTCAAAAGATGTAATGAACTAGGGATGTCCGATACAGATCTTTTGACTACGGATCTGATTTTTTCATGATATGTTTTGCTGAAATCAATCCGATACCGATACAGTATGGTACTATACCTTTCTCTGTTAAATCCTGTACTCTGTTGGGTGATTCTGTTGTAAATGGCAATTCTTATTTGTTGTATTAAAGAGAGCCCCTGTTGGTTCCTCCTCGAGGAACACTCACTCACAAATGTTGAAAGATGCTGTTTTACTATCAGCACTTTCTGAACAGAAGTAGTTCCACACACACTGTTTGCAATGTTGTTTAATTTACAACAGCCATAAAGTGTGACGGTGCTAAAAACATGTGAAAACTGGATCAGTCCCGGTCACGCAACGAAATCTGATACTGTCCAATTCTCCAAAAAATAGCCACATCAGGCGCCGATACTCACCAGTGTATCAGATTAGAACATCCCTATAATGAACTAATTTGATCAAATCAGAACATACAACTCTACAAATCAGTCATCAGCAGCTTCATGTGTTGCTGTGTAAAATTTGAAATGATTATGACCCATTAAAAGTCTGATTATGAAAGCCCTCATGGGAACCTGTCCATATTTGTGTTTGTTTTATTTGCTCCTCATCGGTTTCCTGTGTTGTTGTCTTCTCGGCTTCTTACCTGGTTTGTGTTTCTGTGTTTCTGCTTTTGTTTTCTCATCAGACTCTCATCCATCTGCTCATTTGTCTCTCTGCTTTCTGCCCGCTGAAGTCACAACTAGTCTCTTCCTTCTTCTGTCACCCTTTGCATCTGTCTGCCTACAATTTGTCAGTCTGTCCTCTCTCCTGGTTCACCTGCTCTTTTTTTTGTGTATGTTGTTTTATTATTTGCTCTCTGTCTGTCGGCTTTTTGCTTACGCTGTTTTTCCTTCTCTGTGTCAGTGTTTCTCCAGCTGTCAGAGTTTCTCTCTTTCTGTAAGTCCCTTTGTCCCTTTCTCTCTTTCCTTTACCACACCCCTCATGAATGCATACATGTGCATGTGTGTGTGAGCGAGTGTGTGTGCGTGTGTGTGTGTGTGCACTCTCAGGGTGTTCATCAGCATGCTTGGCTATCTTTGCTGGTGTTTGCGCTACACCCGATGCACGTGTGCCATGACTGAATGTGTGATTCATCTTACTCCGTCTGTCTGAGGTATGAAATATTTTTCAAAGATGAAATATATTTCTGTTTTGAGAAGTCTGAATTAATCAGGGATATTGAGAGGAGGCTGCCATCGCTGCAGTGAAAACATCTTCAATATCCAAAAACTAATGAATCTCATTTTGATCTGTTTCTTTTTCCCTTAACGGTAGAAGTAGAAGAAGAATGCGAATGTATACGTTTAACAAAGTCAAATTGTGTTTAACCCATTAAAATCTGACGACAACCACGTCTGACCGTTATTACACATGGTTGTTCACTTACACTCACATAATTGTGTGAAGCAGCTGCAGAGTAATCCCCGCGGTGCTCCTCGTACTAACTCATGACTCTGCCAATGTTTGTGCGGATGTGATTGTGTTTCAGGTCCCGTCAGAAGACTGGGGCGGTGGGTACGGTGGTGGCAACGACAGCGGAGGGGAGATCCCGTGTCGCCGCATGCGGAGCGGCAGTTACATCAAAGCCATGGGTGATGATGACAGCGCTGACTCAGACACCAGCCCCAAAGCCTCGCCCAAGTCCACCCTGATCGCACAGAGGGACGCCTTCAGACGCTCTATCAGCATGGATCAAAGGTCAAACCTCACAAATTGAGCGTAACATTAATCCAGGCAGGCTGCAAAGTCAAGCTCAGCCCACAGTTCATCAGCTGACAGTTCAGCTGGTTACCTTCCACAAATTCAGTAGACAAATGTCAGACTGAGCGTATTAAGTTGCTTCAGTCTGCCTGTTCAACCTGCTTCCACTGCAAACCGCTCCACATCCCCCAGCTCCTCCTTTTATCCTCTGTCTGTGTCGTACAGTATGTCGTTGATGCCTTCTCTCTTGTTTCCCCAGGGGTCTTTGCTGCTGATCTTTCTGCTTTAACTTTTTAGATTTAGAAAAAAAAAAGAAAGGGGGGTTTGGTTTACCTGTCTTAGGCTTTGCATTTCCACGTATGCACGTTGAAGGGCAGAGATCCCCAGGAACAGAACCATGCTGCAGAATATAACTTATTTCATGTAGATAAAAATACTCTTTCCGAAAGAGGCCCGAGCTGTAGTGTAGTTCAGTTGGACAACTCACATTTCATTGCTCTAAAAGGCAGATTTTGTTGTGTTACGCATCTAAACTTTGGCCTCATATCTCCTAACAGTTTCATCTTGACGTGCAGTAATAAGATCATTCTGTAAACCCAACAGTCAGAGCATGCAGGTTGGTGATGTGGTGGTGGGGGGACTGGAGGTTAGAACACTTTTACAGGGCAGCAGTGGTTATGGCAGAGCAGAGGTAGAAAAGGGAAAGCTTAAACAGAATAACTAGGGGGATGTCACTTGATTGTAGGAATAATAAGTGTGAAGTCAGTTGCAAAAGATGCAGCTTTAAGAGCTGATGCTTTGTAGTAAATCAGAATATCCAACTCTTGTTGAGTGAGAGCTCCTTCTGTCACTCAGCTCTGCTCTCTGCAAAACTTTGTTTTGATTGACACAAGGGCTGCAACTAACGGTTATTTTAGTAATCAATTACTCTGACGATTATATTTATGATAAATCGATGAATCTGGAAAAAAAAGGATGAGAATGCATAATAGCAAAATTCGCAAAACCACGCATGCGTTGTTATTTTAGTTGATGACTACTGTTTGATTAATGATATATACAAAGAAACAACATGTTTGAACATAATTAAACTGACCAGATGCTAAATTTATCTTAAGTTTGACAAATGACATGAATGTATTGTCACTTAAAGAATCAACAGTTTGGGGAAAATAACAGAAAATATATTATGTCATCAGATTAAAAACTTATTGGGCCATAAAAGCAAATAAATAAAAATGTGTCCTAAATCTTTTCACCTGCAGGTCGGGGTGACAATTTAATAAAAAGACAAAACGAGTCTTGAAAGACATACCATGCATTTCACAACATATAAAAGGAGTGTATGTAAGATTTTGTAGCTCCTCACCACACTGTTGAGCTCCCCGGGTCGTCATCAATGAGCCCAACATGTTTGTGTTTTAAGGTCATTTTTGTGGGTTAACTTGGCGTGAAATACTCCAAAACTCAGGAATTTTTTGGGCCAACGTCTTTCCCCTGCTCTGCCATTATTCGCGTGTTTACTCGTTTCCCTCACCTGCCGACTCGGCTTCTCCTCCACCACGTTGATCTATTTACATGTGGCGTATACAGCCCCACAGCCTAGGTAATCTACACTCCAGTCCAGTAGATGGTGGTAATGTACCTTCAGCTAGTTGTAGACCACTAAATAATCTGTCAAAAAGGAAGAAGACAAACAAACAGTGCATCGATTATTGAAAAACATTGTCGATTTTTATTGATTTTATGGATTCGTCGTGCAGCCCTGCCTTCATTTCTTTATTCAGGCCTACTGTTAAAAAATTAAGTTTTGTCCACTCATTTTGGCTACATTGCATCCTCAGAAACACTTCCTAGTGAGGAAACCATAAAGCTCTTTAAAATATTACTTAACAGACTGAAATCAGTGCATTAACTGTTTTCTTCTTCATATTTTAATGAGAAAAGATAATACAATACCATATTTTGATTTTCCTTAAGAGGGCGCTAAAATCAACACAAATACAAAGTTCCTCACAAAAGCTTGAAGGAGCCCATTTGTTTTTGTTTTGGCTGACAGAGCTGGACACATGCGCTCATATTTACAACATATATTTTACGTCAGTGTTAATTTTAACATCTGTTTACTTTGAACACCATCAGTAAGTTAACTGTTTTGGTTGTGACTTTTTTTTTTTAACAAAACCAGCTTTTGAATGAACTCTACCCGTCATTTCTTCTTTCAGTCGTGGTGAATCAACCACTCTAGGTAAAATCATCAAACTCTTGGTATCAAGCACTTGTTTGTCCTCCATGAATGTTTTTTTCCCCAGCAATTCTAAATCATTATTTCATCACAGATGGCTTGCCTCTCAAATCAGCCAGTTGGGGAATGGGGGAAAAATGCTAATGATGTGTGATGCCCCTCTGAGTTAAAAATATTTTCCCCTTGACGTGTTTCAGATTGCGCCTGCAGTAACCTGAGGCACTCCAAGCAGCCAAAATGTGAGACGCCAAGGGCACAAAATCCTTCGCTTTCCCTTATCTCCTTACACGAAACAGCTGAGGAAGACTCTACCTCCAACTCCAGAAACTCCATATTTTCTATTTCCCAGAAAATCACGTTAGCAGCTGTGTCTGACAAACGCTTGGTGAAAGTGATGACATCATGGGGGTTATATTCTCATAAAGCCCACTGTGGACTCATGGAGGATATTATATAACTGTTTAAAGGCTGAATAGACTTACATAACATCGATGAAGCACCCCTCAGTAATATTCACATCATCATCAGAGCATTAATATTGATTTATTTCCCAACACTGACATCAGACTGCACTCTCATGGTTCTTGGTTACTGATTTGATGGTGCAAAGATCAGCAGTGGGTGCCTTTATGATGGAGACCTCTGGGAGTGTTATTGGATATGTTAATGTCGTTTCTTTTAAGGAAACATGGAGAAAACATTTTGCAAAAATTTCAAATAACACAAAGAAATGATCATCATGATAAGAGTCCATCCAGTTTTTTCCTTCTGCAACACTTCAGATGAGTCCAGCTGGCAGAAAACATGACTCAGTGATACTGAATGTGAGAGTCATTGTTAACCAAATGGTGCAACGTGTGTTTCTGACTGATATAAGCATAAGTTTGTTACACAAAAAAAGGATGGCTAAAGATTTGTACACCTGAAAATAGCAAGTAAGAGAGAAGAAAGTGTCATTGTGATCATATATATAAGCTGTGGCAGTTACAGTAAAGGCTGATTTTGTGTGTTGTGCTTGTATTTCAGGTACTCTTGTAAGCAGTGTACAGACTCCTACCCTAACAGCCGCACTACACCCAAAACCCACACCCGCTCCCGTAGCTACACGCGCTCCCTGACCAGCTCACAGGTAACACGATGTTACTGCAGTTTTGTTTGTTATGCAGTTCCCGCAGCATCATGTCCCACTGTAACCTTCTCTGTCCTCCTCCAGCTGGGCGACACGCTGAACCGTCAGTTTGAGGCGGTCTGTGAGACCATGTTCGGAGAGGTGGAGTCTCAAGCGGTGGAGGCTCTGGATCTTCCGGGCGTTTTTCGCACTCGCAGCCACAGCTACGTCCGCGCCATCCAGGCCGGCTGCTCCCAGGACGATGACTGCCTCTCTGTGTTCTCCATGTCTGGCCCCCAGGGAAGCATCAAGAGCGGGGCTGGTGAGTGTGTGTGGTTAGATGCACCTCTCAGCCTGTAATGTGTGTGTGTGTGTGTGAGAGAGAGAGAGAGGGTGTGTGGTTTTCTCATTTGTGGTGGCAGCCTGGTGGGAGACACAGCAGGACTACTGCTGGGAGATGGAGCTTTATGACAGCTTTTGTCTGCTCACTGCAACAAAAGCATGCGTATGAACTTATAAACACACACATATCCATCAATGCTGCAGTGTCAGAGCTGCATACAACAAGCATTTTTCATTTTTAACCTTTTACGTCTTTTTTTTCTTCAATCTTTATGATCTGACTTTTTCCACCCAGCCCTCTGCTCCTCTGCAGCCCTGCCTCTGTGTTTGTGTAAATGTGCCAACGCTATAGGCATGCACTTGTGTGTGTGTTTTTGTGTGTGTGTGTGTGTGTTATTGTGGATGCTCTTTGTTCTCTGCCTCCTCTTTGTATCTCATTTCTCCCATCATCCTCCCCTGTGTGATGGCTGCTTTCTGAGGCTCAGCATTAGGTGCAGAGTGCTGGTGATGATGAGGAGAGCTCCGTGTCTCCAGCTGCTTCTGTCACTGCGTCTAACTGTTGACAATTTGTCTTTCTCTTCTGTGTTGTTGCTTTTCCAACCACTCCCTCTGATTCCTTGTTGATGTAAAACTTTTTTGCGTATTGAGTTTTTTTCTGTCTCATGTTTTATCAGTGCACTCCTGTGTGTGTCTGCAGAGCCATTTTTGTGCAGGACTCAAAATCCCCCTGATGTTTAATAAAGCCTCTTTATGGGACACATGCTGTCCCTGTGCACAGCACACTTTCACCTGCATACACTCATTCTCCAACACTAAGCTTCATAAAAGGATCTTTTTAAACTACCAGCTGCTGGTGAAGATACTTGGAAAGAAATGCATTAAAGTTTGATCCTTTCCCTGAAAATAAACTGCGCTTATGTGTGAGTGCATATATGTTTGAATGAAGCTCAGAGGGACAAGGAAGAGACAGGATCAGTGCTTCCAATTTTAATAATTCTCTCCAGAAATTACTTTATCTTCTTAAAGAGCAGAGAAAAGTTTGCTCAAGGGAAGAGCGTTTCGTTTTCCGCTTCACGTCTGAGTTCGCCATCATTATACTCCCAGGACTGCAGTGAGATTCACAGCAAAAACTGTTTTTCTTTTGTTTGTCGGTTGAAAATGAGAAAGGCTTTTGTGTATCATTTGAAAGTATTTCTGTCAAATCTTTCATTTCATTATTTTTATTAATGATTTTTTTTCTTTCTCTCTGTATTGGTTCACCTCCCTCCTCTTTTCACTTGTTTCCTCTGATTTTCTCTTCCTAGTCTGTCCCTTTTGTAAGTATCCTCTCCCCCTGCTCCCCTTGGATAAAATTCCCATTTTGCTCTTAACAGCCCACTATGCCTCTGTTTTCCTTTCTCCTGCTCTTCTGACACTTCAGTCTTTCCTTATCGTAAAGGTGCTCCTCCCCCACTCCCACCTCGCATGTCCAAGTCTTCACTCTCGGTGCGAGCCCAGAGCAGCACCGAGTCCACGCAGGATGCCTACTTCCAGAGCAGCGGACAGCTGGTCCCAAGCTCAGCCCCGGGGCGCCCCAAGCAGCACAGCAACTCAGTGGACCTGGGCAGCTCTGACGGCCCCTCAGGTCGCTCCTCTAGAGGAGGATACTACAGCTCCATGGGCCCCGGACGTTCCCGACAGCACAGTAACTCAGCAGAGAGCCTTGATGGGGTCAGGGGCTCCAGGGAGCTGGTACCCTATGGAGGAGGACCAGGGGTTGGTGTGCGGGCCAAGCACAGCAGCTCTGCTGACAGCCTCCTGGAGGGACCACCCAGGCCAGCCAGAGAGAGGGACGGCAGGGCAGGAGGTAGCCTGGGGAAGTCTGCCTCTCTGCCTCAAAACAGTTTAGTGCTGAGTAAAGCTGGTGGGCCGGACGACGGACGCAGGAAGTGGAGGCCGTCCATCGCTGTGCAGGTCAGAACGAATGACATCAACAAATCAGAGCAGTTATCTCAGTCGGTCTGGGACGGTTTAATCTAATACAGTGTTTTGATTTCTAGGTGTGACCAGCAGTGCTTGTCAGAAAAATGATTCATATGAAAACAGTAAAAAGTCACAAATCATCACTTTTGTTATTTTTTTGTTTTTAACCCTTTAGGAAAAAAAATCACAAGGTCAACAGTGAGCTTTGTGGTTCAGATTTTTGATGCATTTGGGCAGCGTTTGCTTTTTTCTCACAGTGTTACTTGTCTATGATCAGCCAAAAGAGCTTCCCCTCCTTGACTGACCAGCAGCCGCCACTGGTTTGCACTGATGTCAGTTTCGGTAATTACCCAGATCCACGGCTTTATTGGAGATACGTAAATGCAAACATTGAATGGACAGAGATAGAAGTGCTTGATCAAATTTCAACCATTGTAGAAGAAGGCACAGAGGAGTCTAAAGCTTATCGAGAAGGACTCAGTCAGCAAGACAAGTCTGATCCTGGTACCACGAAATGAAGACAATCCATGGATGCTGCCACATTGGTTATGACACCGACTGGGAGTTTCAATCATGTGAGCTGAGCTGTGTCTCTGATTGGACAATCAAACCTTCCTTATAACTTCTAAACTGACTTTAGAAAACATTCACCCACCGTACAGTGTGTGCCGATGGTGAAATCAGCATTTTAGACCCAAGCTGTTTTTTTAACTAGTCTGTAAATATGCTTTTTGATGCTGTTAAAGTCTGTTTTTATGGCTTGGTGTGTAAGTGACTTCCAGTCTTTCTGCAGCCAGCCTCAAGCCGATTCTTGACGAACAGTGACTTTTAGCACTTCCGCATAGGCTTCATTTTTTCAAACTGTATGTTGCTCCTTGGTTGTGACAGTGCCTCCAACATGGCCGACTCCCAAGTTGATGACATCCCGTTAAAACACTCTATAGCATCGCTTATCAGAGACAGATGTTTTGAGATGTTGAATCAAAATGTCTCTCTTTTAATCCCTTTTATTTAAGTTTAAAGAGCTTCATGTGTTTTCTGCTCAGGTGGACAGCTCAGAGACTCTGTCAGACTCAGACACAGAGGGGAAAGCTCTCACAGAGGTTCACTCTATAGGAGTCCAAGTGGAAGACGACAAAAGGTAATAAAATGTTTAAATCATGTCATAGAAGAAGTTTGTCCTCAAAATGTCTTCCTAACTTCAAAGGTGTTTACTTTGCCTGACATTTAACTTGACTTAATTAGGAAGAAAAAAAGATGTCTGTTTATTTGCTGATTTATCTTCACCCAAAAACATGTGGCTTTATCAGGACCTTGGGCTTTGCTCAGTAATTTATGCGAATAATTTTAATAGATAATTTCTAAAAGCCTTTTTCTCGCAGGCTTCCAACAGCGCAGCTACCTATGGTTGATTTGGAGGCTAGATCCTATTATTTCATTTAACATTTCATCAGACATCACAGCATGATCCGGGTAATAGTTTGATCTGAAAATATCTGTTTTTCAACTGTAACCATGACTACTGCAAATCATGCACTCCACATGACTTTGTCATGTCCCCCATCTCCTGCAGTCATCAGGAATGACAGTTTGACATCTGTGGAGAAAACAGGAGGGCAATAACGGAAATCTGAGTCACACCTCGACAGACAGATGTGTGGGAAATGGGGAACTAACTTGTTATAGAGTAAACACTCATCACTGGCTCCATTGACATGACATTTGCACACACTGGTGCGTCATATGCCAGAGGACTTAGCAGGGCTTATCACAACAGCGTGAGCAGTAGTGACTGCAGTGACAGCATGAATATCCCCGCTCTGATAGGAATGTGTAATAACAAGAGGATAAAATGTGATACTCTGTGTGACTGGATGGCTCAGGGCCTGCTGTGACTCCTCTGTGTTGCAGGCGGGCTCGTTTCAAGCGCTCCAACAGCGTGACGGCGAGCGTGCAGGCGGACCTGGACCCCGAGGGCTTCCCAGGCCTCAGCATCGCTGTGCCAACGCAGGACAAGAGTCTGCAGTTTGGCTGTTCCTTCCAAAGGCACTCGTCAGAGCCGGAGTCAGCTAGCCAGTACACAGAGTGTCACCGCACTGTCCACACACAGGGGCAGTGGGCCTACAGGGAGGTACGTAGGTCTGGGTCCTGAGCTGTTGATGACAGGTTGTATTAATGCAAGCCTCAGAAATCCGTGTTTGAGAGGTCTTCTCCTGTCAGCAACATTAACACAGTGTTCTCATCAGGCTGCTGTGTGCATCATTGACATCAGTCGGTGGTGTGAAATGTATTCTGTTCCACCCCCATGAATTTTCCTGTCTCTTTATTTTTTATACATTCTGGTTTGCTGGCCACTGGTTTTCAGCTCTGTTGCACTTGCTGACACATTTCTGACCATGCTGCTGAACCAGCTGTTTGAACAGCGTTTACTTATGGCTGAGACGTGTGACATACGTTTTCACTCCTCAGCATTTGATACAATTTTACCCCATGAAGACAATGATGGTCAAAAACCCAACTAGGTACTTTAAAAGGAAGGAATGGGAAATCAATAATACCATCATCTCTAAAACTGTTTAATATAGATCTGAAGCCAGGTAGCCAGTGTTGGAAATAATGACGTTAGAACTTATGGCGTTACTAACTTTTTCCAGTAACCTCATTACCGTTACCGACAATGAAATGCGCTATGTTACTATGTACCTGACCTAGCTCACTCAGCCGGGCACAAGAGAGGAGCTGCAAATAAAATGTCAATTTCAATTTTTCAATTTTTCAATTTAGTTTATTTGATAAGGAGGGACAATGTACATTCATACACACTTTAAAAAGATAAAATGTAATTGTACCCAAATCTAGCTACCAAGCTAATTTCCATTGGTAGTCCCCCCAGCTAAAATATAAAAACAAACAGGTTAAAAAAATAAAATAAAATAGAAGTACAATATTTAAAGGGTTCTGTTCTTCTTCTTTTGTTTCTTTTTAAGGAAAAGAAAGAACAGAGAAACATTATCATAATAAAACATTTTACAATTCATAAAACATTTTACAATAAAACATTTTACAATTACAATGTGGGAAAAAGCGGCACACACATAAGTCCAATCATGTTGACATGTTTTCAACAAAGAGCTGATGCTAAAGTAAACTTTTCAGCAACAAATATCACACAGCTACCTGTGTGCGTCTGTATAACCTGCAGTCAGAGAGGATCTCCTGCAGCGTCTTTGGATCAAACCAACTTGAGGGAGAAGGGTGGATGCTTTTAGAGGTTTGAATGTAAGGTACATGTGGCCAGCTTCTTTTGTCTTAAAAAAAATATTAGAGACAACAGGACCATACTTAAAATAGGTGGTTTATCGGGAGAAATTACAAGTCAGGAGTGGAGCGGGAGACGGAGTTTAAAAAAAAAGGGAGAATCCCTCCTAAATCAGAAGTGTTTCTATCCAACTGGCTCGCTCAGCTAGACAGGGCAGAGGCTGCAAATTTAATATGCGTAAATCTGGAGCGGTCCGTTGGGTTGAATCGTTGGGTAGGCCTACAGGCACTACATTAACGTCATTTTCAGGATAAAAAAAAATATATAGACACTACTTCAATGTCATAGATGTAAAAGTTAGAACATTCATGTGAACATTATGCCCTAGAGCAAAAACTGCTCAAAAACTGAATTCTTTTGCAAAATTGTTTTTCTAAAAAAGGATTGCAAGAATTACTTTTCCTGGTAACTAATTAGTTTTATGAAGGAGTAATCCCGTTACTAATTCAATTACTTTTTGGCGAAAGTAACAAGTAATTAGAACTATTTACTTTTTTGAAGTAGTTTGCCCAACACTGCAGGTAGCTCAACAGTAGCTTAGCAACAGGTCTCAAAACAGGGTTAGAGCTGTCATTTTTGTCAAAATATCATTTTGTCACTTCTTTAAGTAGAAATCTCACACAATATATCCCACATTTTAGCTACCAGCCTTCTCCAGGAGATCAATGTCAAACGTTTTAATGACTGGACAAAGTGGGCAGTTTGTTTTTAATATGTATTCAAACAAGTCTGAGTTAAAAGGTGACATGAACCACAGAGAGTGACCATAACTTCCATAACTTCCAATTGATGTGCATTATTTATGCCAAAAGTTGTTTGAGAAATTTTGGAAACCAACAATTTGATCCATGGCAGAATGTCTTTACACAGGAGGAAGAATAAATAAATAAAAAGAGCCAGATTTAATTGTTTGTCCAAGTTCCTGTGTAGAAGAGGTTATGCCAAAAATTTTTCCAAACGTATGTTTTGGTCCAATCCTCTGTGTCCAGCAGTCCTCTCTGTTTGTTGCAGGACTTCATCCAGAGTGGCTACACCACCGAGTCCATCCAAACAGACCCACGGCCCCACCAGCATCCACTCTTGCCTCAGCGTTCCCACTCCCCCCTCCCCATCACCTCGGAGCGATCCTGGGCGGGGACTCCATCTCTGGAGGGTCCGCGGAGCCTGCCGGACTCAGGCCGAGCCTCCCCCTGCATGAGAGACGGCGAGTTCTTCCTACGTCTCCTGCACACGGAGGTGGAGCGGATGGAGGGATGGTGTCAGAACATGGAGAGGGAGGCAGAGGAGAACGAGCTGCCAGAAGAGGGTGAGTTCATGAGGAGGAGCAGAGACAGAGTTAACGATGAGTAGGTCTTCGATTTCTTAAAGTTCTTATGTGCTCTTTACTCCCTAGTCCTGGAGCTGATTCGAAATGCAGTTGGCAGTGCCCAGATGCTCATGTCTCAGAAAGTCCAGCAGTTTTTCCGCCTCTGCCAACAGAGTGTGGTGAGTTTGTGCAATGCGTGAAAAATCATGACAGCACACATTACATACGGTGCATGACTTAACTGAGATTCAGTGTCGCTAAAGGCTAAATTAGCTTGGCCGTAAAAACACTGCTCCAGAAATCGGTCCAGTGTTAATGAGTTGTCTTTGTCTATTTTACACTTGCTCACATGTGATTTCCTCCTTGATCACACTCATGACCCATCTCCCTGCCTGCCTGCCCAGGACCCTTCAGCGTACCCCCAGCCCACCTCTCAGGACCTTGCAGGCTTCTGGGATCTTCTACAGCTCAACATAGAGGAAGTCAGGGTCAAGTTTCAGGACCTCCAGAGGCTCAAGGACTCTAATTGGAGGCTTCCACCTGAAAAGAAGGTGAGACGCCCCGGGGTCCGAACAGCCCTGGTTTCCCCACAGCGCTGCCCCAGAGCTAAGCTGGCAGTGTGCAGAAGAGTAGCGCAGATGGTCATGCCCTCCGAGCCTTTGCAGGCTGTGAGAATACAGAACGGCAAGAGGAACTGAGCTGAGAACGAGCTGCTGGAGTCTTGAGATGATAAAAATCTACAAGCATGTCACCATTTTTGCATTAAATGCAGCTGGACACACAGAAGACAGTTCCTCTCTGTGATTTAATGTCTACTCACTGATTAACGACATTATTCTTGATAACAAGCTAACAACTGTTTCTCTTTCTTCTTTTTCTTTGTGCATTACCCTCTTGTGCCTCTTTTTTTCTCATTTCATTTCCTTACACATCACCTGATGCCAATGCATGATCTAATTTTTGCTAATTTTTGTCTCAATCCATAATCCTTCCTTTTTTATTCTTACTGTTTTGTTTGTTTTTCCTGCTGTTTGGTTTGTCTTTTTGCTTTATCAACACCACCATGGTTTTCTTGCATGGGTTCCCCCACAACCATCCCAAACCATTTTTTCTCAACCTTGTAACACGACAAATCCACGGTCCGTTTTCATCTTATCTCACCTTGCTGGACCAGGAGGATAAGAAGCTTCCTCCTCCCTTACCAAAGAAGCCAGCAGGCGGAGTGAGTGGCAGCCTCAGGGCTGATAGCAGCGTGGATGGGGGTGCCGGAGGTGGGTCGGGTGGGCTGGTGGTGCCTCGCATCGGTGGACACACCCTCCCCATGAGGGAGAAGTCGCTGGACCTTGGGGACCGTCAGAGAACAGAAGCGAGGCGGAGGCTGCTGCAGACAAAGCGCACCGCTTCTTTCAGGCAGAACTCGGCCACCGAGAGTGCCGACAGCATTGAGATCTACATCCCCGAAGCCCAGACTCGACTCTGAACACTGGTGGGTCTCCCATCCACCTCCTCATTTACACTCACCCTGCAAAGCAGACCGGGCAACAATCTCAGTCCTTCTCTGAGCCCAGCTTTGGATCTTCTGCGGGTTATTGCTCTTTATCTGCTCCCCTCTCTTCAACAGTTCTCCACATAACAACATAAGTCACTTCTCTTGCTCATCTAACAAGCAATGACAGCCATTTTAGTGTCTTGAAATTTGGATATTTTACTGACACAGAGGCCTAGACCTGAAATGGTAGCTAGCAGATATGAGCTGTAGACTTTTTTAATTCTCTGGATTTCTTTACGACTGACTACAACAAGAAACAGTCCACTTTTATACCAGTAGTCAGTGGATGTTCACGCAGTAGTAGCATGCCTGTGCGTGTTAACCTAGCACTTCTCCATCACTGAAAATAAAGGGCTTAACGGGCACAAAACCTCCGTGTGAGGAGATGACAGAATTTCTCTCTGGATCCCCTGATGCCATCTCTGAGCGCTGAATCATTGAAGATATATATTTACATCCTGTGATGACTCTGGCAGTATGGGTGATTAAACATGGAGTCATTAGTCACCATAAGTTTAAATGCTCTTAAAGTCAGATGGCTGACACTCCCCAAAGAACATCCTCTGAGCATAGCCACTCACTACAGCTGGCCCCCTCCACCCAGGTGCCATCTGTCCACCCAGTCCAAGAGTTATCAAACAATTTTCTGCCTCTCTCCTCAATCTCTCACATCCCGTCCATCCATCGAGTACCCTCAGAATTCAGCAGTGAGGCTGTTTGAATGTGCAAGTGCTTTTTGTACATAGTGTGCACACTCATGTTTGCCAAAAGAAGCTTTTTTTTGGAGTAGCATCACAGCCTTGACGGCAGGAGAGCGTCACAGACAAAAAATAACAGAGTTTGCTTTTTTATGTGGTCTCTCTTTGAAGTTTTCAAGTGGAGAGGCTGGGTATTTTTAGGGGAATATAATATGATGGCTTTCCAGGACTGTGCTGAGAAGGCCTGGATTTCACTGTGAGACTATAGCACCACCTAGTGGTCAGAAATGGACCCAAACCAACATGAGTGGTGTATCGAGAGGTTTGTCCATTATAGTCAGGAAATAACAGATACCCTGATGAAACAGCCATGAAAGAAGAGAAGTTTGTTTATTACTTTTTTTTTTTGCAATCCTTTAGTCAGATTGGACATCCAAGCGGTGGATCATGAAGCAAAGAGAGAGGAGCTGCTTCTCTCCTCTGAAGAATCCACTCCCCTGACTCAAGTAGAGTCCTCTCAATTTCACACACCGCTGACAAAGAAAACAAAAAAGAATCATCAATGTAGCCCTGAAACTCCTTCCAAAGAGTCATCATCGAGAGGAAACCATCAGGTGTGAAATTATAGAAAAGAAGGAACTTGATAGTTTGCTAATTAAACTGAGATTAAGTAACACTTGTTGTGAATGGAATTTTACCATTTGTTTGCTGCTCCATGTTTCCCTTCCCTTCTTTATTTATTTCTTGAAATCATCCTCCACTGAAGTGTAGCATGATTTTAAAAGCTTTGAAGGGGTCTCATTTTCACATTTACATCAGAGCAGATATTTCTAATTGAAGTGTTTCGTATGGATGGTGCATATAGGCCTGTATGCGTGTGTGCAAAGTGAATATAAAGTGCTGTGTGACGAGCGGTGGAGGCCAGCGAATACTAAAAAGTCCAAATCAGCCATTTTAAAGACAAAAATATGAGAATCTTTTAGCATGACCTGTTTTTCTTTTATTTGGACAGTGTGTGTTGGCAAAATGGGATATTTTAATGGGAGATGTATATTTTATAATATAATCTACATTTCTAGATTAGTAGAGACTATTGAGTACAGTTTATGTACAAAAAAAATCATATATCAAATGTGAAATACTACAGTATTATTATGATAGATTCTAGCATTGTGTGATACACAGCTGTGTGGCATATCCAGACTCAGTACATGTGAAAAAATAATTATCTTTAGTTTGTGAGTGCTGGGTCAGGTTCACAGGGTAAATAACTGGCAGGAGTGATGATTGCTGAGTATGATCCTCCTTAGGCCTACTGTATATCTGTGTGTGGTTCTAACATATACTCCTGTACCCCTGAACCTGTATTTCCTCTTTAGAACCAACTACATGTGCCTAACCAGCTATATGTGGAGGTTTCCTTTGAACACAGTTTACAGTATATGTATAAATATAGAGAGATATGTAAATAGAGAAGTATAAAATCTGCAGAGAATATTGTTAGAAAAAAAAATGTTTTTACTGTAATAACATGCCACTCTTCGTCTCCCTCTCACACTTGCAATACACACATATGACTGGACGAATTTGTTGGTGTTAATACTGCATGTTTTATGTCAAACTCCTTTAAAAAAATTAGTGCAATCTAATTTTTGACTGAAAAGAAAAGCAAATTTTGTAGCTTACAAAACTTTTTGTGATTGAAAAATTTGACCATTTTCCAGTGCAGTTATTTCCGAGAGTCACTTCTTTGTACAATGATTCAACCCTTTGAGGACAATGATACTGGCAACCTTGAAACAGCATTCGACGTTCACATTTGGAACTCTACGGATCGATTTCGCCACCTCTGTGTTAAACAAGCTGCCCTGACAATGATAACAAAGGGCTGAGAATGGGACGTCATGTTTTAATCATTTGTAGGCGTGTGGGTTGCAGAGCAGCCTCTTTTATTCCCTCATCCTTCACCTCTGTAACCCTCCAACCTGAGAGCATCTCTACAGTTCTTGACACAGCCCTCATCAAACAAAGCACAAAGACCTGCTTTTATACTGTTACTCCACTGTGAAGGCCTCTCCAACTCCACCCTCACAATCCTCAAACCTACACACGGAGGGATGGAAAGCTCTTTCCATTACTAACCGGCCTTGAGGGACTCCAGGACTCAAAGGCTTTGTTGGACCTTGATCTATCGTAGCAACTTCTTCTTCTTCTTCAGACTTTCTCCTCTATACTTTTAATCACAAGTTGAGGTGTTAGCCAGCCACCTTGCCTTGAAACAGGTCCATTGCAAACACACTTTTGGTCTTAGGACACTAAGATACTCTTTGTTCTGAGTTTTACCCATCCATCTGTATTTTCCTTCACAGTCTAAATACTGGAGCCTCAGCTTGATATTGCACCTGGCTGTAAAGTTGTACAAACATCTGAGCACCCACCACTACTTAAGACAGACTTCTTTACCAATCCTTCCACCTCTTTCTAGAAGTGCAAAAACCCTTCGTGGACAGCCAGATGGACAAGTCAACTCCGAGTACCTCAGTTTCTAGCAGCAGTGTCTCCAACCCTGACCTGGGCCTCTGTCCTCAGGGGATCTATTTACTCTACTGAAGCGACAGGTCCTGAAAACACAGGACTGGAACTGCAGGAATGTTGTTCATATGCTCTGAATGAAAGTGGAAATCATTTGAGTCCAGATTCTCTGGTAGCCATTTTCTGAGAACAAGGAAGAGCGGTGGTGACAGAGTTCAATTGTAGCCAATGTGTGTGAGTTGTAAACTTTGCATCCGCAACAATGTGGAGTGGAACAGATGCTGTAGCAGCAGGTTTGAGTGTTAGTTTTACAGACATTTCTGAAAGGCAGAGCTGCTCTTGACAGACTGGTGGAGTTAAACCTCAGTGGGAGAAACAAAAGAACGACTCAGCTGTGGTTCAGTGGCGCTAGCTACTAGCTGCATCGGTCATGTTGGGTACTGTTTGTCCCTGCAGTGTTTCAAACGTGGTTATTCCTGTCCAAACGCCAGGAATAACCATGTGTTTGTGATAAACTGTCTATCAGTGCTTTGTGAAATGCTCCTTCCATCTAGCAGGCATGTGCTCTCGTAGCTGCCTAGCAACAAAACAAGGTGTTGGGTTGACGTTAGCTTGATGTAACTCATGACTCTGATAGAGCGTCAAAAGATCAGGAAACATAACAGTTAAGTTTAACAGAGCAAGAAGACCTGACTGTGTCGTGTTTCCCGTGAAAATCTTTTGTTTTGGTTGTTGAAATCGAACTCAATAAATCAACATTTTTTACTAACAAACATGTACAGACCACTACAAAAGTAATGACACAATATTATACTTTGAAGAAACCCAACATTACTACACTCATTCGTTTACTTTCAGTCCACATAGTAAGAGACAGAGGTGACACGGGCCTTTAGCTTCCTGGCTAACAGCTAACACCAATCAGTCAAGGTTGAAACTTGTTTTATAATTATATTTTATAGTTATAAAAATGGCATAAAGTACTGAGTATAAATAGAATAATTAGCTTCATTTTTGTACCAGAACGTAAAGAGGTGGGTGTAATTTGTATTAGCTACCTATTAAAACAAAGTCAGTTTGGAAGCAATAAAAAATGTAGTTCCTCAAATGTCCACTAGAGGCTGTCTGTAGAAGCCACTTACCCAATCAAGTGCTCATCTTTACAGCAGGAATAAAAGTATCCACAGCCTGTTCAAGTACAGTGTTTTCAACAGCTCTTTATCTAGCCACACACAATAAACATGAACTTATTAATTCATACTTTTTGATGATAATGGATCATAAGTTTTGCATAAATTGGGGTAAAGGTGATTTGGCAGACTAGCTTTTAGCAAGGAGGCTGAAGATCTGCCTCAGGCCATGTCCACGAGGTAGCCGGGTATTTAAGAAAACGCATATGCTTTTATGCGTTAACACCTGTCGTCCACACGAAACCGCAGTTTTACGTCGCGAAAACAATGTTTTCTAAAAACCCCGACCAAAGTGAAGATTTTGGAAAACTCCGGTTTCATGGTTTCGTGTAGACACCGGTAAACAGAGTTTTCGGTTCTTAAACATCACAGCTGAATGACGGGGGGCTCATTCTGTTTGGCTGGCATGGGTTTTACGTCTGAAAAATACTGCCCATTATGGCTTTGGCATGCCTCGAGCTGCACTCACTGGCTGATTTACCCGCTGCGTGTGGATGGAAGTATTTTAAAAAAAGGAATGGGGGGGGGGGGTTCGTTTTTGAAAATACCTGGCTACGTGTGGACACAGCCTCAACTTCATCATTTGGCCTCTCACCAGGGCTAAGTCACTGCTTATAAGCTTCAAAACTCAATTTCAGAAACCAGTGGATCGTGTCACTTAGACTTTATCCCCAGTCTCTGATGTTCAACGGGTTCCCCTTGCTCTAGGTGCCACCCTCCGGTGGACACTTTGAAGTACTGCAGTTTTTTCACTCCTGTGCTGGCTTCATTTTTTAAGCTCAGAGGCTGCAGCCTGACCACTGAAGCAAGAAAATGAAATAGTGAGTGGAGCAAGAAGAAACAGATAGAGACAAAGATTCAAATGAGTTAAGCCAATAATAATCCCAGAATTGTGGCTTCTATAGAGAAATGAGATTAAAAGTATGACTTTTAAGAATACAGTGACATTTGGAGTAAATGAGATCCAGGGGACAGGCAGTCAGAAACAACAAGGCTCGACACCAAAACAAAAGAGGTCAAAATAAAGATTGAGTATTGCTGAAAAGGCTCTCCTTCAAGGTTTCCCTCCTCCTGCTTCAAGAGCAGCTCAAACCTCAGATTATGACCCATGTAAGTGTGTGTGTAAGTGTGAGTGTGTGTATTTACACAATATATAATGATGCTTTACAGTACACACACAGGTAACCATGTGGGTCAGAGACAACTGAGCAATTACTGTGTAATTAAAAAAATAATACCCTGCCACTCTCGAGTTTACAAACATGTAAATACCTGTTGCCAGTGGACATTGCTCTTCTCAATATTACATATATTCTTACTACAATATGATTATTAGTAGTATGATTAATTGTCATTGAAAGGATTAATTATTTCCATCACTCTCATTATTAGAAATGGTGTTGTCAGTAATAGCTATGGGTAAACATTGTTCTGTATTCAAGGGTGAGTCATGTGTACAAGAACAAAAAAACGAGTTAAATCAATGATGACAAGTCTTAAATCGCTGCTGCTAAAGAGATGGAGTAGAAGACAAGCAAGCTGACAATTACTCTGGGAGGACATTTTTCTCTGGGATCAATGATGGACACTCACAAAGAGGAGTGGGAGGTCGTCTTGAGAGGAAAGCATCGATCAGAAAGCCTGAATGGAAGATCCGAACAGAAGACCTTCATTGCATTTATTCCGCTCTGAACTCTCAGCTCTGCCAGAGGAGGAAGACTACATGGACATCAAACTGATACAAACTCTACTCTCTCTTTATTCTACTCTATAATGTAGCAAAACCTATTTAGCCCCTCATCCCACCTCTCTTCCTCCACCTCTCTTTCTCTTCCATCTCTTCCTCACTGAACACCATGATTTTGAATCAGACGGGTCTGATACAGCGAGCTTTTCTGTCTTTAAGCTCAGCTTTACTCTTGAGTTTTTCTTGCTTTATACATTTGATTCAGTGCCAAGACAGCATACTGTACATACAAACATGAAATGCTTTTGTTTTTCTCCTTTAAGAAGAACTGACTGGAGCAAATAGCAATAGCAACGCCATAAGATATGAACTTTGTTTTCATATTGCCACCAGTGGATACACAACATGCATGACTGCAGGGGAGGGTGTTGCACAGTGAAGTGTAAATCATGATTCTGTTTGTTGTGTTGTGCTTCTCATTCTGTACATACAAATTTATTTATTGATCTCGTATGTTTTCTGGATCTAGATGTGTCAAAGGAGCACGTCTGATAGAGCTGAAGCCCAGAGAGATGGCACACTGTGACGTGGTTTACCCCAACACAGAATGTAACACTGTCAACGTTGTCAAAACATTTTCTAATGGCTAATATTATTACTATTAATATGATTATTATAAAGCTATTTTAGCGAGTTAAACAAGGGGTGCTGAGTCTCCTTTGTCTTTCTTTTGTGCTGATTTTCTGACTCGAGTGAATGTTTGTGAGGATAAAAAATGACGACAAATCTTCGAACAGACATTACGATAAAGAAACTATGAGTTTCCATTACACATAGCCTAGAATTGCGCAAAACCTAAATAGCGCAATAAAGAAACGGTAATGGATTTTTCGAAAAACCTCTCAAACTTTGATAAAAAGTTTTTACTCTCTCATGAAGTGGTTTTTCAGACATTTTGATACTCAACTTTGTCGCAAAAGTGCAATGGAAACACCTTTTCCGCACGTTGTCATGACAACGCTCCTCCCTCATCTCCTCATACGTGTCCACTGTCACACAAACAGACTCCAGCGTTCATAGTTTATCTAGGGATGGGTACTTTTCACATTTGAAACGATACAGTACCGATGCCCGGTACCTGGCAATCGGTACCGGTACTCAACGGTACCAAGTTTCGGTACTTTTTTGTGTTTATCTGGTAAAAAATATCAATTTATTTAATAATGAAATATAAAAAAATTCAATTTAACAAATTTCTTCTTCAATATATAACCTCGCAATGCTGTGTTTATGTCCAGCGTGGAAAATCAAACGCTCTTTCACTCCCTCACAGTCACAAGGATGAATTTAGGTACCTAAACATGGTACCTTTTGGTTTTACATGAATCGATATCCGGTACCTATAAAAGTACCTAATTCGGTACCCATCCCTAATTTTATCAGCTCTGCTCTTATTTATATGTTCAATGCAGGGTTAGTCTTGTTTGTGTTTTTGACCGACTCTTGTGAAGGCATCAGGACGACTGTGAGCCGGTTAGAGTCAGAGAGCAGCAGGAAAGAGGGGCAGAAATCTGTGTGTGTATGTCAGAGTATGTAAGCTGGAGATGATGATTTTCATTCAGTGTTTTGTTTTTGCCTTTTTAGAGTTAGAGTGATCACGGCCAACAGTTTGAGCAGTGAATTAAAAAACTAATGTTCAAGAATCTGCATCACCATCAGTGCAGCCATTTTGGTCGTAATGGAAACACTGTCAAGGCGAAATTGTTCTTTATTGAAACTTCAGAAATATCATTTTTATTTTGCAAAAAAGTGTAATGGAAACCCAGCTAATTACATTTAAAGTTTGGACCCAATTCTGGACATAAATTCTTCAAAGTCTTTCTCAGAGCTCCTTATGTATAAAAAAATAACTTAGGCCTCAAAGTTTTGATTCAGTTTTTGCTAAACTTTGATAGATGCTGCTGAAAATCAAAATTAAGCCTCAGCTTATCAAGGATAAAAACCACAAATTCACCACCATGAAGCCATTCATTTCTCTGCCCAACTTTTTTCTCTGCTCTGTCCAGTCGTTTGGGAACCAGCGCCGATTCTGGGAAGTGACTGTGTGTGATTCAGAAGTAGTGTGATTACCACGCACGTGACCTCTATACTGCACAACGGAAAGTTACAACTCTACATGGTTTGAACGGATTTAGGAGGCATGAAGGAGATTTCGACGTTTTGGGATTTTGGTCAGAGCTAAGCTCGATTTTCCACTTGTTTGTGGTCTTAAAGCTAAGCTAAGCGAACCCATGACTGATTGTAGATTCATATTAAATAACAACTGTGATGTTGATAATCCAACTCAAGTCTGCACTTTGAATTGTAAAAATTCACAAAACGTCAAACTAGAGGTAAACAGAAAAATGTTCATTTGGTGCAGGACTTCACTGCTGACAAAATCAAGCAAGTTAAAATACTTTTAAAGGCCTTTGCAAGTTGAGTTAAATGTGTTTATAAAAGTTTTGTTACAGATTTCATCATGTTGGGCTATCAGAAACCTTTATCTGTGAGGAAACAGAAGCAAAGTGCAGCTCAGATTTATGTTTAACGTGTTCAACATAAAACAAGCTTCTTTAACCTAAAGAAGACACCGCTCCTCTGTAATCTATTCTGCCATGCTGCTCTACCACTTTCTACTGTAGCCTCGAGAGGACAAACTAAAAACTGGTGTCTAAGACCTTTCCATGCTTTTAAAGCTCTGTGGCCACAGGATGCTCTCCTACATAATTGGAGTTTAAAAGTTTCTCCGAAGTTAGTTTCACTCTTATCCCCATGATGATTAAACCATTTAGGACAGAATACGACAATAAAAGACTTGGTAGTGCAGTGCAGACGTCCCCACCTGTGTAGCATTCATCAAAAATGCAAAGCAGAGGTCAAAGAGACAGATTCTTCAAAGAGGATTTCCATTTTCCCTCTGCCTGGAGGAATTTGCAATGCAAATCCACAGCAGGCTAAAAGAGAGGCAGTCTGAGTCAAAAGCATGATTCCCCTGAGTATCCTCCTACTAGTCAGGCCTCAACTCTGGCTAACACTGAGGGAGTATTTTTATCCTTGCAGGGTGACTGTGGGAAAGAACTGATTTAGAGAGCTGTGGCTAAAAATTAAGTGTCCTGCTGAGCTTTGAAAGCATGCAGCAGCCTCAGGGTTAAAGAGGCAGGTTGAAGCTAAAGGTCATAAGTAAAGAGGCTGACATCTGTAAGTAAAGGAGGTGAATGAATAATGGAATCCAAAGGACAGTGAGAAGTTTCTAAAAATAAAAAGGAGGCAAAGAACCTTAAAAAGTAAAAAATTCCGGGATCAATGATGCACTGTAAAAAATGGCTCAAGCTATCAGTTAAAGCCAATCATCTTTTATTAAATCATTTAAAAAGCATTCAGTAAAAAAATAAATGGTGCTTTGTATGTTAATTTCTCATTTCAAACAAAACACATGAAAATGCAATCATCTTTGTAAAAACCATTAAAACACAACTATGAGTCAGTGAAATGTTGAACCCTCAGTCATCAGAGCTAAAAATGAATCATTGAACAGACTTTCGATTCTTTCATTCCAGTAAAAAGTGCTAATTCATTAAGCGTGTGCTGGCCCTTCAATCAAAGTGCATACGTCTCACCTTCAGCTATAGGCATAAATAAAAAAAGGATCAGGGAATAAAATCCTGAGATGAACACATTCTAAATATTTAACATAGTAAAAGCTGAATGTTTAAGGAGTTTAAGGCTCACTGGATATTGTCCAATTTGAGAGTCCAGGCTTGACCAGGGGAGTCAGCCAGTTCAGGCAGGAGGACAGTTAAACCAGCGTTTGGGCTGACTGGAGACCAGGGTAAGGGTTTTGGATTCCCCAACAAGGTCACCTGGAGAAGAGACAAATGATCAAATGATTTGGAATGGATCTTAAGATTAAACTTGTTGAGGAAAATCCCTCTTCTTTAAATCAAAGCTTTAGCGTAAAAAATAAAACTAATAAAAAACAGTCTCAGCATATTTACCGTTGTGGTCGCTGATGTTACTGGTAAAAATAGTTGCACTGAGGCTTTTGGAGGTTTGTTGGTCATGATGGCGTAAACTGAGCTTCCTTTAGATGTATACCTGCAAAAAACAGAGAAGAGAGCTGAGTCACTGAACATAATTCAAGGACATCAGAGACCTGAAAGATTGAAATACGCATCACTACCACAACCACCAACACTTCATGCATCATAATCTCTATGTGTCGTGCTGTCTGTCAAATATTTGCATTTACCAATAAACAATATAACAGAATCTACTAAAAAATCCCTGATGAACCACACAAACATTATCACAAGCTTAGCATGAGCTAACTCTAGTAGCTCCAGATCTACAACATCAGCTGAAAAGCAAAGTTCAAAGTGAATATGAAAGCACTATCCCTTACTGTTCTTCAGATAACAGTGCTTTGAAATGTATCTGAAATATAAATGACAGAGATAATCTCATCCCACACTGGTGTGTATAATTCATTCACACTCTGCTTCTTACCAGATTGTTACTGTAGTGTTCTCATTCTGCACCCTCCAAGGTTTGGAGGCGTAGATAGCCTCGCCGTTGACCTTAAGCCACGCTCCGAGCCCCCTGAGCCGCTCCTCAAACACAGCAGGGATCATCCCGTCGGGTGTGGGACCCACGTTTAGGAGGTAGTTACCTCCATAGGAGACAGTGCGGGCCAGATCCTGGAACACGCACAGGAGGACAGCGTGTAAAGAATTATTAATCTTTTTACAGGCAGACTGAAACTGAGAAATTAGCAAAGCTACAGATATAACACAACTGTTTACAAAAAAGAAAACATAAATAATACATACGAGTTATTGTGATGCAGTTTACACTTTCACATGTCTCTACCTTAACAATGCTGGGCAGGTCCATCAGCTCACTCAGCCTCATGTTCTTACGGTAACCCCAGGAGAGAGTGTCCACAGAGGTGCACTTCTCCCATTTGTGTTTGGGCACCTGGCCAGGGGTGAATTTGTCCTCACAGTTATAGTAACCTCCATGTTTGCAGGCACAGCCGGCTCCCCATCTGTCGTTGGTCACAACTCTATCCTAAAACAGAAAGGAGCAACAGGTGAGTCCATGCAAACATGCAAAGTCAATGACATTCATGATGTATGAGGCACTGTTTAAACACTAATGATAGGATTGACTGGAAATACAATTAACCAGAAAGGGATGAAGCATAATTAAAAACCATCTGAATGAACAGAAATACAGAAATATGAACAGACTTAAAAATCAAAGTATATGAACAAGTAAGTTCATTCAACTCTATCAAAAGTTACAGTTAAAAGTACAATTCAATTACTCAAACCTAAAATAAACAACACATGGCAAAAAAGACAATGATTTATAAAATGACTTAAGTTCATAAGAGAGCTGCAGCAAATACCAGTTCTTGATTTGGCTCTAAAAAAATGAACATTTCATGCTGTCCCCAGATTCTGGGAAAGGCTGGTTGAGCTGAGTGGATTACAGTAACAAAAGGCTGCTTCACACTGGGGGTTTTGTTCAGCCTTAAAGAATATCTGAGTCCTTTTGGCTCAAAGGCTAAAAACAAATCTGATAGATACACAGAACCAACCTCCCTCAGTGGAGCTGATGATCATCTTCAGGCAGTTGTTCAACTTTGCATCCAAACAATCTCTTTGTTAAAAGTGAAAAGATCAAGTGTGATCATTTAATCACATTTTGCCCTGTGTCAACAATTAAGTGTCTTCAGATTTTTTTTTGATGTTTCTTATTGAGGAAATTAAGTTTTCAAATGTGATCATTTCTTTTGTTTAGTTTTCATCCTTTGTTGACCTCCAGTCTGCTTCAGCTTTAATTTATTATTTCACTTAACTGGGGACTTGGTCTGCCCTTGGTTTGGTTGGTGGTCAGAGTAAAGACTGATTTGTGTTACTTCCTCACTAACTTTAAACTCACTTTAACAGGACTGTCATTGTAGAGCCAGGCGAGAAACACAGTGGAGTTCCAGTAGGTGTCAGGTGCTTCCCAGTCACCGTCAGACCAGATCAGTTCAGGTTTATACCTGCAGAACAACAAAAACATTTATATGAGTTCTTCTTGACACGCACCCTTCCAAAAAAAAGCAGTCAACATTTTTATTGGAATCATCTGATGGGGAAATTAAAGTGGGACAGACCTGACAACCATGTTGTAAAGCTCTGGGAGTAGCTTGTGCATCACAAACTCCTGGGTTTTGAATCCATTTCTCTTGTCCTTCAGATACAGAGGGTGGAACCACTCATACAGGGAGTTGTAGAGTCCATAGTGCATTGATCTTAACAAGGAGGGTAACAGGTTGTAAATGGACAGCAGCACCAAAAACACCACTTAACACTCTTTACTCCAGCACTTGGGGCATACTTGGTCCACACTTTCTTAGACACTAATTATTGATGATAAATCAGATTTGAGTGATACATGGGCAGCATGTTTCCTAACAGGCTACAAGATTTACAAATACTGTACCATGTTAAGGAATGTTAATACGACACAAACTCATCAAAAGCAAACCACACTTTATTCCACTTGAGTACGTAATGCAGCTTTCCTAACAGTATATGATTCGTTTCTAAGTTTGGACCTCCCGCTTCTTCACATTGTACCTTGTTCTGTGACGCTCAATACTAGACCGTGCTACTTCTGTGGCTCAGTTAACTGGGCACATGCCACAGTTCCACATCCCATGGATCATGGGTCTGCAGGCAGGCTCACACATTGTAAAACGTGACCACATATGATGTAAACTCTGGTGTTTTTGACCTCTGTATTAATATAATCTAAATAAGTCTTCTCCTCTCATACTGTTTGGTTTACAGTATTGAAGTACAGGCAGTTTCTTTCACAAAGAGTACCCGAAGAGTGATTTTGTCATATAAAGTCACATGAACAGGTAAAGTAATTCACTGACTGTCATAAAACACTGATGATATTGAATGGCTGACCTGTTGCGCACGGCCTCTCCCAGCTCTCCCACCAGGTCCCTGTGAGGACCAGTGTCCACTGAATTCCAGTTCCAGGAGTCTGAGGAGCCCCAGTTAGTAAACCCTTCATGATGTTTGGCAGTCAGGACGACATATCTGTAAAGGCATTGTGAATAAGCATGAGTTTGAGTGAGTTATCAGTGAGCAGCTCATCTGTGTTAACTGTAAGCAGAATTAAACACACTCACTTGGCACCAGACGCCTTGAAAATGTCAGCCCACTCCCTCGGGTTGAAGAACTGAGCGTGAAACTGTGGAGCAAACTCCGGGTAGCTGAACCCTGGAGGGTAGTTCTTCGACATGAAGTTGACATACCTGGGGTCCGGGGGCCGCTGTCCCTGCCAGTGCCACCAGAACCACTCGCTCCCAAACCCGGGGACAGAATACACACCCCAGTGCACAAAAATCCCAACCCTAGCCTGGTCGTACCATGAAGGCAGCGGCCGTGAGTCCAAACTCTTCCAGTCCGCAGAGTACCGAGCTGCCGTTTGAGAAACGAAAGCAACCACGATGAATACTACCGCAAACATAATAACAAGTTAAGTTCCTGTTTACCTCTACGTAGGTGTGCAAAGTCGGGTGCTAAAAGTAATTTCGGTGGAGCAGGAATGTGAAGTGAAGTCTTTTAGAGACCATAAAGTCAAATTATTCTCCTGCTCGAAACTGTTAGACAGTCAAATTCACTCTGGAAACTCCTCGGATGAAAGATTTTCAATCATGTGAATGTCATCATGAGGCGTCCCGTGGCTAACGATTTTCTTTTTCTGCTTGTTTTTTGTTGATGGTGCTGGATGTCGCCACCTAGTGCATCGGAGCGACTTGTGTCAACAAAACAGTCAGACGACGTTATTGGAGGTGTCAGGCTTGTGCCACCATCTCCATTCTCTGATAAAGTGTTGTTCAATCATGCATGATGGAGCATCGTTTAACTTTAACAGACTTTAAACAGCTTCCCACCCAACCATACAAATAATCACTAAATAAATAAATAAAAATCTAGGTGCCTGTTACGATGCAAAGCAATGCCAATTTTTTTATACTTAATTTTTTCAATCAAAATCAAAGCTCAAAATTCATCAAATCTAGCTCTATAATAAAAATAATAATAATAATAATAATAATAATAATAATAATAATAATAATAATAATAATAATAATAATAATAATAATAATGATAATGATGATAATAATAATAATAATAATAATAATAATAATAATAATAATAATAATAATAATAATAATAATAATAACAACAACAACCAAAAAAGAAAAACTATATATACAAATATATGTTTATACATGGCTTCCACAAAAAAAAACAACATTGAGGAGGAAATAAACATACTTATATACAAAATTCTATTTTAATTTCATCTGAAATATTTCGAGCAAGGACTATGACTAAATCTATTGTTTATTCCATTTGATTTTTGTATAAAATTTGTTCACTGCCAATTTCTTTCACAAACCACCTTTTGAAAAACATTTTCCATGTCCCTTATATTGTGAGTGATCTTTTCATTTCATACTCCAATACACATTTCTTCCCATTACTTTTCTGTTATTTGGATTTGCAAATCTTCTTTCCATTTCACCTTAATATTAATTGTTATTTTTCTTTTTTTGATTTACCAAAATTTTGTATATGTGGCTCATGACATTCTTAGATTCTTATTACAATTATTGGCCATATGAATCTTCAAAGGTTGCAA
Source organism: Halichoeres trimaculatus (assembly GCF_033239565.1). Classification (NCBI taxonomy): domain Eukaryota; kingdom Metazoa; phylum Chordata; class Actinopteri; order Labriformes; family Labridae; genus Halichoeres; species Halichoeres trimaculatus. The sequence continues at coordinate 24,885,483 of NW_027437192.1, forward strand.
AATGTAGACATTTTTTCCAGCTTGCTATGTAAATAACTTCTTATTTGTAGATATTTGTAGAAATGATGTAGAAATGTCAATTTGAGACAACTATTTCTTAATAAATACATGTTTCCTCCTATCAGATCACTCTCAAATGACACCATGGTCTCTGAAAAGTGGTGTTGCCATGTTAAATATGGCTGATGGCCTAAATGGCAGTTTGACCAAGCCTTCCTACTTCTTTTTACGTTTATGACCAGTTTAATGTAGTGTTTCTAAATGATATGCTTACTTTGATGTATTTTCTTGATTATATAGTATAGTTATAAGACTCATAGTCTGAGAATTAAATACAACAGTAATACAAAATAGGCTACCTTCTCAGTTTATGAGCTGTACAGAAAATGTGATGCTTGGTGTTCTCTGCTTATGCCTCAAAAAGTAAGGAAGAACTCCCTCTGTATGTCCTTTAGAACAAATTAAAAACACAGCCCTGTGATGTGTCTTCATAAAGTTGTTCCTGTACCTCTGGGAAAGCCTCTTCTTGGACAGCTTGTGATTTAGATAAAGGGCACTCCTATGAATATGCAAAATAAACAACAAAATGTTGAAAAGATATGTTTTAATGTGCAATACATGCTGTTGTTTTGGGGGGGAAAAAAGGTAAGCAAGAACAGGACGGTACAAGGTGTAGCAAGACTGAACCGAGACAACGGTTCAAATGTTGTGTGTTTAACACTCATACGTTCCTTCACATTTTCCAGGGACCTCATTAGTGTGTTTAAGTGTTTATAGTGTATGTACTGTAAACTGTACTTTATACTGTATGTATGCCTATAGTATTATTTTCCAGCTTCCTGAGGTTAACTCTGCTTTAAAGTATAAGTCTATAATTTAAGGGTTTTTTATTGCCAGTGTAAAGACCAGGTGCTCATCCTGACTTCATCATTAATTCACCAAAGATGTACTGATATCTTACCTGACTCATGTGTCCACAAGCAAAGTCACATCATAAAATTCACTTCATGTTGATCAACAGTAACCATTTAGAAATATACACCACAATATCAGGTCATAAATGTTAACCTCAGGGAAACTGAATATAAGGCAGAACAAGTCATCACATAAATCCTTTTTTGTGTTTTTTTTTTTTCTCAGAACAGCACAATGTTTATTACAAATGAATAGAGGGTTTCCATGTCCCTCTCAATATCCACAATATCTGAACACTACTTTGTCAGTATAGCCAGAATCATCACTAACAGGTATCAAAGACATACTGTTGGTGGCGCTGAAGAGAAATTCACAGTTAAGCACAAGTTATATTTGACCCTGACACCCAGATCCTGTCTTTGGACCCAAATTTCAGCATCACACACACTCCAAAATGGGTGTTTGAATAGTCTCTTGACCTAAAATCAACCTTTTTTTGTTTATGTTAGGACCCTCATGCATTAGGCCACCCCCTCTAGTTTCAGAGTCCAAGCATTTCCTGGTGAAACAGGCATTGGAGGCATTACAATTGTGAGTCCTACTGTTTCAGACAATGGTGCCCATTTCAGTGGTGTGTCAGGATAGTCCAGCAGAGTCACCTGTGGGTGTAGAAAAGGGTTTTAGACATTTGTAGTGGTAACAGATAGCCTAATGGAAACTTTTAGGCACAGATGACTGCTTACCTTGGTTTCCTCGGATGTCTTTGGTGTTGAGAGATCAAATATTTGTAAAGACGGCCAACCGAGGATAATGGCGTAAACGGTGCTGTTTTTGGTGGTGTACCTTTGGGTAGAGCACACAGAGGCAAGGGTCAAGTCAAGACTTCACTTTCTTTTCAAACATGTACAGCTTGAGTTGTATTAAACATGCTAGCAGTAACTTTTTTCTTTCTTTCCTCTCTATTAGAAACATGGTTGAACAAAGATACAAACTGGCACAAGACTTGCACCATTTCTCTTCTTGACTATGTTTTTAACCTGCTTCCTTTGAGGAGAGACCCCAGATAAGAATACATTAAAATGTTAATGACCTTATTTTAATCCAGGTATTTTAAGACACTTGACCACAAGAAAATACAAGAATACAAGTTGGATGAATTTGACACAGTGGGGCCTAATGGAGACAATAATTTCATCTATTCTGGGACTGTCTCAAACTGATTTGTTTGGAAATAGCAATAGCAAAACATGCACGTTGACTGCTGCAGCTCTCCCTGCCTGTACATTTAAACTTTTGCAGATTACCCAGAATGCAGCAGCACGTCTGGTCTTTAACCGGCCCAAAACAGCACATGTCACCCTGCTGTTAATCTCTCTTCACTGGCTTCTAGTAGCAGCTTGAATCAAGTTCAGAGCTCTTCTTCTGGCTTACAAAACATTGACAAGAACAGCTCCTGTCTACCTGGGGTCCCTCTTCCAGGTTTACACTCCTTCTCGTCCACTACGCTCTGCTTGTGAAAGACGCCTGATGCTCCCAGCCCAGCGTGGCTCCAAATCTCTAGCCAGACTCTTCTTCTCTGTTGTGCCCAAATGGTGGAATGAATTACCTAACACTATACGATTCACAGAGTCTCTTTCTACCCTAAATAGATGTCTGAAAACTCATCTGTTCAGGAAACACTTGGGCACTTAAGCTGACCCTTCTCCTCTTTGTCCTCAGGGGTAGAATAAGTCAGAAGATCTTAGACCCAGCTCTTAGTGAATTTTCAGCACTAATTACTGAATGTTGGTCAAGGTTGAAGTATATTGTTGCAGCAATTAATTGTGGTTTGTTGACTAGATAATTCTACACTGTCTTAGAAAAAAAATCTTCACTTAATGGCTAACTTCACTGTTGTCACACTGACTAGGTTCTCCTTCTGTGTAAATTCTTGCTTGAGTTGTATGTCGCTTTGGAAAAAAGCATCTAATAAATGAAACTATAGAACTGTATAACTGTAAAAAAGTGAGTATAATCAGATGTATTCACCCAAGTATGCATAGAGTGCACTCAAACAGGTCTTACGCTTCTACTATTTCTTCCTGAGCATGCACATTCGAACAGCTCTGGACTGTACTACTGTTAAAGAGCTGCTATTCTCTATTATGCCTTTTTTTCAAGAGACAATATCATAAAATCAAATCACAGAACTCATCAAAATCAAAGTCTCACCAAAGATTAACACTGCTGCCCTCCGTCTGCACCCTCCAGGGTTTGGTGCCATAGATGGCCTCCCCATTGACCTTCAACCAACCTCCAAGTCCCCTCAGCCGCTCCTCAAACACCGGGGCAATCATGCCATCTGACATGGGCCCAATGTTCAGCAGGTAGTTACCTCCCAGTGCCACCACATACACCATGTCCTGAAGAAAACAGAGTCAGAAATTACAAGTCATGCCAAAGTGGAAACACACATGACAGTCTGCATTGTTCTTTGACCTCTCACCTTTATGATGGATGGTAGACTCATGACTTCACTCAGCCTCATGTTTCTTCTGTAGCCCCAGGAGTGTGTGTCCATGGACTGACATTTCTCCCATTTATGGTCAGGTAGTTTACCTGGAGTGTACTTGTCTGCACAGTTGTAGTAGCCACCATGTTTGCAGTAACAGCCTTTACCCCACCTGTCATTGACGACCACCACATCCTGAGGAAACACACGTTATTATCCACAGAAAAACTATGTAGTGAAATATTCCATTCAAAGTCCTACAAGTGATTGAACTTTGAGTTCACAGATATAAAACACAGTATCACAAAATGATATGACCTGCTTTATTCTCATAAAACCTGGTAACTACACTAACTATTCTTGAAAACCCTGCTGTGTCATAATTTTTTACCTTCACAGGGCTGTCGTTGTAGAGCCAGGCTAAAAACTGGGTGGAGTTCCAGTAGGTGTCAGGTGCTTCCCAGTCTCCATCAGACCAGATCAGTTCTGGTTTGTACTTCGTCACGAGGTCATAAAGCTCAGGAAGAGCCTTCTGCGTAACAAAATTCTTAGTCTTGAACCCTGAGGCTTTATCTGCCAAGTAAAGGGGATGGAACCATTCATAGAAAGAATGGTAGAGACCCCAATGTAAGGACCTGATGGAGGAGAAAAATGGTTTTACAACTCTACTCATTAAGGAATAAAATATATTCTTTATGTATCCATATCACAGGGAAGTGATGGGGATGCTGGATCCCTCTACTGAAGGCCTCACCTTTTCTGAATTGCCACAGCCAGCTCTCCCACCAGGTCTCTGTGGGGACCCACATCCACTGAGTTCCAGTTCCAGGAGGTTGGAGAGGGCCAGTTAGTGAATCCTTCATGGTGCTTGGCTGTGAAAACCACATACCTTTAAAAAAAAAAGCATAGTAGACATAGCTGTTGTTTAACAATGCTGTTTAAGTAACTGAGCTTGAGTTTCAACATTATCCAACACAACAGGTCTGTGCACATGGTTATGGCTCTGCTCTGCGGGGCTCACAGACTGTGATCTTACCTGGCTCCTGAGGCTGCAAATATGTCAGCCCAGTCACTCGGGTTGAAGAATTCTGCACGAAACTGAGGCCCGAAGTCTGGGTAATCAAAACCAGGAGGGTAGTTCTTCTTCATGAAATTAACAATATCTGGACGCTTAGTGACCTTCCACCAGGCCCACAACCACTCACTAATCCTTCCATAACCAGGAACAGAGAAGACCCCCCAGTGGATGAAAATTCCAATCTTTGCGTCGTCGAACCATGGGGGCAGGGGTCTGCTGTCCAGACTGGTCCAGTCTGCTGTGTATCGAGCTGAACTCCCAGGTTCACACATGGGAAGTGAAAGCAAAGCAACAAAAGCTACAACACTCCAAGACAGAGTCGGATAAGACATTTTACTTGTTGATAAGAGCACAGTGCTGTGTTGAGGAGCTCTTTAGGCCATTGGGGTTGTATCACCTCTACCTGTCTGTAAGAGCAAACCTGTTTATTTTGACACAAGTGGGCGGGGCAAACAAAGGTGACGCCCACTCTTGTCAGTATCCCTCCATTTCTTCACACAGAGGCAGAAACCTAATTTGGATTGACTTTTGATATAAGCAAGACGTTACTATCATTGCATTATAATTATCATGAGTTGTAGAAGAAGGTTTTTCCTTCCATTGATTTTACTTTACTTGCTGTATCCTTTTTATATGTACATTCATTTACTCTTTTATATTTCTATTTTGCCACTTTTACCATGACACGTCTATTTATTTATTGTATCCCAGAGGTGGAAGTATAGAGGGATTTTTAATTGTTTTTAAAAATCTGATCGTGCTCTTTTAATTTTGTTTCGTCTTGTCTTACTTTTAGGGATTGAATCTTTTTAGTATCATTGACTTAATCTTTGTGCTGCACCTATTGGGAGGCTCAGAGGTGGGGAAGAGGGGAGAAGATGTGGTTGTTGTTAATCCTAACACCTCTTTCTTTTTCATACATGTCTCACTTTCTCCTATATACAGGTTTCACAGGATACATGCTCGTTTGCATCTGAAAGAGTTACTCTCAGTTGAACACATCAAACTACTTAGAAACTGGGCAGGCAAAGTTTTGGTTCTTCTTTAAAGAGCTGCAGCTGTGGAGTGGTGATACTTTTACACTGTGTTCTTACATTTGAAGTCAAACAAAGAGGTTCAAAATGAGGAGGTATTGTAATACATTGTAATAAGTTGTGTCAATGCAGCCACTGTGTAGGATCCCCTGTCCATTTGTGGTTCGAGGAGCAGCTTTTAACTGTACAGTAGACCCCAACATCGACCAGTTGCCCTCTAAAACTAGAGATCTCAGAAAAGTACCAGCTACCTGATTTTTGTGAAAATTTGAAGCTTTTTGATGCTTGGACATTTCTGAATCCTAAAGGACGTGACACCTGTCCTCTCCAGACCCCACCAATAACTTTCAAGTATTGACTATTTTTATTTTCAGGAGAAAGCTTTAACTGAAGTCCTCTTTGATAACTGTCCAGTTAACGTAAACTGTTGCCCTCCTGCTTATAGACACTGTCTTTAAATACTCACTTAATGAACAACTCTCAGTTTACAAAAGTTTTTTTTTTTTTCTTATAGTTAACAGCACTCATACATGAACACCTCAGTTTTATGAGAATCTGTCAAGTGTTATATTAGAGGTACTTTTATGTCATACACCTTAGCAGAAAGAAAGTCTATTTTAAAAATTCAGAAAGAGCTTAAAGAAAAGAGTTTCAGTCTAATCCCTAACCCCACGTACTGATGGGTTTGGTCCAGAATTTGATCAGACATTCTGGTTAGATCCTTTACCAAGCCTTATTGATCCAGATTATACTGGGTTCTTTCATATCATCTATTTCCCTTAAATATTTTGCGGATCCTGTATTTGATTCAAAATTCAAACCAAATGGCAAAGCTCTTGCAAGATGCTGAATAAGCTGATAGGGCTGAATGTTGTTATTTGTTTGATGTATTCAGGACAGTAGGAAAGGGGGTAACTTCTTCCAGTGGATGCCACCATCTATCATTCACCAACACCAAGTGCTTATACAAAGAGCTTTTGCTCTGAACCAAGCAGCAACCTCCCGTGTAAAAATATGAGACAATGCGCAAGTGCTAAACTCTGCTGTTTCTTGAGTCTCCACTTGAGGCTGGCTCCAGAAGTACTGGAAATCACATACACACCAAACCAATAGAAGCCATTTTTTACAGCAGAAATTAACCTATTTACAGCCTGGTTCAAAAACAGGGGGAGTGACGTTTTCTTAACTCTGCAGGTTAGAGGATATTAAGATCGTGAGCTCACCCAATCAGAGGCACAGCTCAGCTCACATGACTGACATGCACCCTATAGATGTAAATGAAGCCCCTGTCACTTCCAATGTGGCGGGGATAGACGATTTGCTTCAAAAGTCAGTTTCAGAAACAGGTGTGTGACGTTTGAAAGACTATGTCCATTAATTATACAGTCTCTGATCTGAACCCTTTCCACTGGCGTGAGGGACTACACTGTGCTGCCCTCCTAGCCTACTATTTTCCTGGATAGCTTTGGAACCACTTGCCGCTACCATTTGGCTTAATAAAGACATGAAGGGAGTGTCTGTAGAGAGGATCACACCACATAAAATAGCTCTCAGTACTGACAATAAATTGTCCCCTTTATGAACCACACATATTGAAGTGTTTGAATTTGTATCCTGTATAGTTGGGGTTGGAAAGGTCATGGACCTATGAATCAAGGTGTCTAAGGTCTGACATTTCCAAGTTCATAATGTCCTGAAATCTAATCATTAGCTTAGAGGAACAGGTCTTTGTCTTGCCAGGATAAAGTGAAGCTGGATGTACGATGTCTCTTCAAATAATTCAAACCACTTGACGAGTAGAGATGTCCCTATAATGTTGATAGCTTCTTTCTACAATCTCAGGCACAAGGTCAATGGAAACAAAAATGTAAGCATCTCACTAGTTGAATTTATATTCTTTGAAGAGTGGGAGAATTTATCTGTTTTGTACAGGGGTCACGAGAGGACTGAGGACAAGGCTTATTTTGAAATAACACTTTAGGTATCCTTGATCAACAGACTGAATTAAAAAGCAAAAAGGCACTTGTTTAACTTCCAAACACACAGTAGTAATATTTTATCTGTCTTGGACAGAGCCATAAGGCCTTTCCAAATGTTTTGTATCCATGGTTTGGTCTTTAGTCTCCATGGAGGACTGAATAGTAGGAAGTTGTAGTCATTGCACATTCTGTCTTTAATTCTTTGTGACCTACCATACCAAGTCTGCCAGAGCATATACTCACATTTTTACATGCTGTGGTGACATTTTTTGCATAAAACTTATGATATATACACTGATACAACCCTTATTTACCAAATTTGTAAAATGTCAAGACTTATGTCCAGACTAACTAAATCAATTTCTAAAAAGTGCAATAAACCATTAAAAATGAAAACGTTACCCTTGTATTTCTAAATACAGAAATGTCATGGCTGTATCCCTCAAAAATGTAAATGTAAAAAACATGATGATGTGTATTCAGCTTAGGAAGCAATGTGATCAACTGTGGTGTATGTAATAATGTTATTGTTGTTTACACTTTATTTATCACATTAGTGGAAGCAAACAGCACTCTGGGACATGATAAAAACACAATATTAAAGTGTAACTCCTCAGGTTGTATATGCAAAAAAGAATGGTCAATCTTTCTTATCTGGTATTCTGGAAACTTAATGTGCAAATCATAGCGGCAAGTTCTTGGGTCCAGTTGATTGGCACTGGGCCTTTATACTTGGACCTGGTTCATTATTGTTGCATCCAGAGACCCCTGAGGTCTTCAGCTGCTCTGGACAGTACAACACTGAGCAGTCCATGTTTTTCTTCAGTGTGTCTTCATCCTGTTTAGTTTGTGTTGCCTATTAAAAGTTTTACTTGGCCTCATTTCAAACTCCATGACAAGAACATAAAAGTGTCGAACACCAAATCAATAGTGGGCTCCCTGCTGTTTTGTTGAAAAAGAGTTTGGTCTCCTCTGCTTCTGCCTCCAAAACATATGCAGAAATGTGCAGAAATATGTGCTGTTTTGTGAACAGAGGGGTAAAGCAAAAAGCTGAAAGGTGAATTCAAGACATTCTGCAAGTTCAATGCAGAAATTCACTGAGTCATGTCTGGAGAAAACTTGTTAGTTTCTCTTTATCCCCAACAGAGCTGCTCTGAAACTGTGAAGAAAATCAAGGTAGTACACAAAGTACACATAACAGATATCTATGTTTATTTAGAAAACAGTTGAAAAGTTGTAAACACACATCGTCATTATGGTCTCATATGACAGTAAAAGAAGAATACCCAATGCCAAAACCCTTGCATGAAATATTAAAAATAATCAGCAACCTGCTCGTGACACATTCTTGATCCGTTTTTTAAACTTGTCTTTTTTTAAAGATTGCAAATAAAGATCATATTTGTAGTTAAAGAAGATACCACAGAAGACCAAAACAATGCAAACACAGTGATCAACATACTGTTCATAAAGTGCTTTTTGATCCATAAGCATGAGAATTTCACTGTTAAGCCCAAAACACATTTAACCCTGATTCCCAGATCCTGTCTGTAGACACAAATTTCAGCATCAGACCCTTTAAAAATAGACCTTCACATATATGCCTGTTCTTTATGTTAGGACTCTCATGCATTAGGCCACTCCCTCCAGTTTCAGAGTCCAAGCATTTCCTGGTGAAACAGGCCTGGCAGGCATTACCACTATGAGTCCCACTGTTTCAGTCAATGGCGCCCACTTCAGTGGTGTGTCAGGATAGTCCAGCAGAGTCACCTGTAGGTGTGAACATGGGTGCAAGACTTTTTTAGTGATAAAAATTTAGAAACTGTAAATTTTATGCAAAAAAAGAGTTCTGCTTACCTTGGTTTCCTGGGATGTTGTTGGTGTCAAAAGATTAAATAGCTGTGAAGACGGCCAACCAAGGATTATGGCGTAAACCGTGCTGTTTTTGGTGGTGTACCTTTAACCAGAGCACACAGGGGCAAGAGTCAAGTACAAACTTTACTCTCCTTTCAGACATGTACAGCTTGTGTTGTATTTAACGTGTGAGCAGACGGCAAAGTTTGATTTTTTTATGTTATTGCTTTTGCCATTGGTGTATTATTTTATTTCTTTCTTCTTGAACCCTGAGGTCCTCAGCCAAGACCCGGTCTGCCTATCAACAAAAATCTTTTTGAAGAACATATCTTTTTAAATTTATTTTCACGACATTTTATCTGAGCATGTTTTTGTTCTCAAAATGTTGCTTTTAATCCTTCTCAGGCAGGATTCTTAACATTTTATCTTTTTTTTATTTTATTTTATTTTTTTAATGTTTTTTTCTCTTATTGTTTTTATTTTTCTGATTTTTGACTTCCTTTTATCTGTTTGTGGTTTAAGCCTTTTATGTTGTTTGACTCCAATGCCAATTTCTGTGGTCTCAATCTTGTCTTCTGTACATTTCTATTTTGTAAAGCACTTTCTAACCCTGTTTTGAAAAGTTACATATCAATAAGATTTATTGAAATTCTTATTGTTCTTATTATTATCATCATTATTATCATTATTATTTGATTTGCCTGTAAGCTGATCAAAAAAACAAATATCTTAGGACACCATTGTTCAAGCTCCTCTTTGAAAGCACAGGTGTTGAACTTTTTTATTTGTGTGATGGATTCTGATTTAAAAGTACAATTGGATGTGTTCGCTCAGAAATGCCGACAAAAGACTTAAGGATCCAGGACCAATTGGACACACACAGGCTTTTACTATTTCTTCCTGGGCCTTTTCACTTCTACATGCATTCAAAACTCTGGACAGTTCTAATGTTAAAATGCTTCTAAAACTCATAATCTGCCCTTTTAATGCTAAAGGCAGAGAGAGAAAGAAAGAAAAGTCTTGTGAAAATCACAGTCTCACCAAACATTCACAGTGCCATTCTCCGTCTGCACCCTCCAGGGTTTGGTACCATAGATGGCCTCCCCATTGACCTTCAACCAGCCTCCAAGTCCCCTCAGCCGCTCCTCAAACACCGGGGCAATCATGCCATCTGACATGGGCCCAATGTTCAGCAGGTAGTTACCTCCCAGTGCCACCACATACACCATGTCCTGAAGAAAACAGAGTCAGAAATTACAAGTCATGCCAAAATGTAAACACACACCTTTCTTATTAATGATGGACAGCAGGCTCATGAGCTTGCTCAGCTTCATGTTTCTCAAAGAAAACAGGTTCAGCAATTCCATTTTAAAATGTAAACACACATGACAGTCTGCATTGTTCTTTGACCTCTCACCTTTATGATGGATGGCAGGCTCATGACTTCACTCAGCCTCATGTTTCTTCTGTAGCCCCAGGAGTCTGTGTCCACGGACTGACATTTCTCCCATTTATGGTCAGGTAGTTTACCTGGAGTGTACCTGTCTGCACAGTTGTAGTAGCCACCATGTTTGCAGTAACAGCCTTTACCCCACCTGTCATTGACGACCACCACATCCTGAGGAAACACATGTTGTTATCCACAGAAAAACTATGTAGTGAAATATTCCATTCAAAGTCCTACAAATGATTGAACTTTGAGTTCACAGATATAAAACACAGTATCACACATTGATGTGACCTGCTTTATTCTCATAAAACCTGGTAACTACACTAACTATTCTTGAAAACCCTGCTGTGTCATAATTTTTTACCTTCACAGGGCTGTCGTTGTAGAGCCAGGCTAAAAACTGGGTGGAGTTCCAGTAGGTGTCAGGTGCTTCCCAGTCTCCATCAGACCAGATCAGTTCTGGTTTGTACTTCATCACGAGGTCATAAAGCTCAGGAAGAGCCTTAAGGGCAACAAAATCCTGAGTCTTGTACCCTGAGGCTTTATCTGCTATGTAAAGGGGATGGAACCATTCATAGAAAGAATGGTAGAGACCCCAATGTAGCGACCTGGTGGAGGAGAAAAATGGTTTTACAACTCTACTCATTAAGGAATAAAATATATTCTTTATGTATCCATATCACAAGGAAGTGATGGGGATGCTGGATCCCTCTACTGAAGGCCTCACCTTTTCTGGATTGCTACAGCCAGCTCTCCCACCAGGTCTCTGTGAGGACCCACATTCACTGAGTTCCAGTTCCAGGAGGTTGGAGAGGGCCAGTTAGTGAATCCTTCATGGTGCTTGGATGTGAAAACCACATACCTTTAAAAAAAAAAAAAAAAAAAGCAAAGTACTCATTGCTGTTTTTTTTTTGTTTTTTTTATCATTGCCGTTAGAAGTAACTGTGCATGAGTTTCTGCAACAATAATCCAACACGACAGGTCTGCACACATGGTTATGGCTCTGCTCTGCGGGGCTCACAGACTGTGATCTTACCTGGCTCCTGAGGCTGCAAATATGTCGGCCCAGTCACTCGGGTTGAAGAATTCTGCACGAAACTGAGGCCCGAAGTCTGGGTAATCGAAACCAGGAGGGTAGTTCTTCTTCATGAAATTAACAATATCTGGCTCTTTCCTGATCTTCCACCAGGCCCACAACCACTCACTGTCCCTTCCAAAACCAGGAACAGAGAAGACCCCCCAGTGGATGAAAATCCCGATCTTTGCGTCGTCGTACCATGGGGGCAGGGGTCTGCTGTCCAGACTGGTCCAGTCTGCTGTGTATCGAGCTGAACTCCCAGGTTCACACACGAACAGCGAAAGCAAACAAATGAAAGATACCGCATGAAAAGACATGTTCGTCGATGAGACTACAGTATTGTAGACGGGCGGTTAGGTAGCTCTTTGGTTGCACCTCTACCTGTTTTTAACAACATACCTGCTTATAATGCTAGTGGGAAGGGCAAGTTCTCCCCCACTCGTGCTCCACTTCCTCATGGCTGAAATTAAACTGTTTGAACCAGCACTTGCATTGGACTCGGTGGAATATTACCTAACTTGGCGTGAAACAAATAAAACATGTATTTTATGTCCATAATCACAGTGAGCTCGGCAGTGAAGAGCACACATTTCCTACTAACTATAAACAAACGTTTCATCTTCTGTGGGCTCGACCGCTAGAGGGCGCCAAAGGACATTCATTATGGATCTAAATTATGTGGAGCAGAAAGTAACAATCCTGAGCAAAGACAACACAATTTTGGAAGAGCGTGATGAAGAATTACTCAACACATTTATTTCCTTCCACAGTGGCTCTCTTCTGCTCAGTCCTCCATTTTATCAGTGTACTGTGGTCTTTTTGCACATAAACAGAACATGAAACCAAGAAACAGTCACTTCCTCTTTCAATGTAAACCACAGATAAATATAAGTGTGCTGACAGTTTAAAAACATTAGATAAATTAAATTTTACATTAATAGTTAATTAAAAAAGAGGAACAAAAACTTAATCATTGATCACAAAATGCTACAAAACAAATTCCTGTGGCAGGATGGTGTTTCTTTAAGGGCCCATTTCTGGTGACAAACGAGTAAACAAATTAATTCATTTTATAGCTAGTTACTTTAGCACTGTTAATGGGATGGTAGAACAGTTTCAGGAATGCAAATCCTCTGTGCTTAAGATTCACAGAGTGTGACCAACATCAGTGCAGACAGCCAGCTGTCTTTCAAGAATCTGTTTCTCAACCAAGTCCTCCACTCTCCCAACCTCCACCTCATCAACGTCATCCATAAAACTGGACCAGTCTGTGCTCCCGTCTGCACGCTCCATGGGCTCTGGTTGGTTGGTAGGATGAGCAGGGGTTGAATCATCATGTGTGGTGGTCACACAGTTGCAGCTGTCACATAGTCCGAAACGTCTGAGTCCGGGTGTCAAGCTGGATCCTGTGAAGGTTCGCCTGCAGCTCTTACAGGACACTGGCCAGTAGTGCCTGTGAACCTGTTTATGATCAACACATGGCAGAATGTGAATCATTTTTCATAAGCAGCATCAACTTTAACATTATATTGAGTTGAAAATAACAGAGAGGTCTGACATGAAACTCAAGGGTCAATTGTTGGTTCCTATTTTAATTTAAAAGGTGATTAATCAAAAATAAGGAAAGTCGTCCTTAAAATGTTGCTAAACAATGACCTAATCTTCTCTTCATACTGTGGCAACTGGTTTCCATCACACATTTTAACTAGATGTATCATGATATAATCACTTACAGAGACTTTAAAAGTGGAGTTATTCGCAAGCAGCTCATAAATTAGTAAGAACTATTTGTTTCCACAGCGCTGATAACCCCTTTGTTAATTTGACTTTGTGCCACAGACTCAAAGAAAAGCATGTTAATATCAGATCAAACAGCACAAACTGACTGCAAAGATCAGCTGGTAATGCTTTTCTTCTTACACTTAGTGCATGGCTGCGGAGGTGTTCTTGTCGTGTGAACCTCTTGCCACACATGGGACAGGGGAAAGGCCTCTCTCCAGTGTGGCAGCGGATGTGCCTCTTCATGATTCCTTTCTGCTTGGCAGTGTACGGACAGAAAGGGCACTTGTGGAGTTTCACAGGCACTACCAAACCATCACCTGCAGGGGGAGAAAAAAGACAACAGTCTGATACACCAAGATGGAACAGAGCTGACAAACCCTCCCCACAATCTTTATTGCAGCATGATGTTTTAGACTGATGAAACATGTCATCCTCTGTCATTTGTTCATTACCTGTGTCCTCTCCAAGCCAGTCAGTCTGGATCTCCATAATAGATGACCCAACAAACCCTAATCCTTCATCTATTCTGCTTCCTCCTGTGCTGCTACTCAGACCTTGGTTAAAGCGCTGCCCCGCTCTGTCCCCCAGAGGACTGGAGCCTTCACCTCTGGCCAGCATCTCCATCAGCTGCCTGGAATTAAAAGAGGAGCTGTATCCTATAGGGAAGCGTTCAGTAGAAGGTGAAGGAGGAAGCAGCCTGCTATGATGATGGTTGTGAAGAGAGGGCCCAGGATATGGGGTCAGGTCTTTTGTGTCAGGGGACTCGATAAGCTCCTCATCAGGGTCATACTCTATCTTAGGGTTCACCAACTCTGAAGTTAATGTGGATGATGAAGAGGATGAGAGGTTAGTCTGATCTGGGTGTTCTTTTTGTCCTTCCCTACCAGACGGGAAACTCTCTCTGTGCTGGTAGTCACTGTCCATGTCCCTACTGGTGCCTGGATTTGTAGCATCAGGGACAGAGGTCACAGACTCCGGACCAACCCCTGCTCCTCTGTCTACCTCTGCAACCTGTGCATGAGGCTCAGCAGCTGCTGCCCCACTGGAAACTGTGGCAGCAGGAGTGCTGTCTGCAGGTCCAATCCCTCCATCCCGGGCCTGGTCCTCCTTCTCTGTGTTCTTCTCCTTCTCCTTGTTGCAGATTTCCAAAGATGAGCTGATGTACCCTTTACAAAAGTTTACCAGATCAGTCATCTGTAGGTAGCTGGCTGCTGACATCACCTCGATGACATTGCTTCTGTTCAGGGCCAGGCGACCAGAGTAAAGGAAGTCCAGGATTATGGAGAAAGCATTGGCTGTCACAATGTCCAGTGATGCTGTGCTGCAGCGCTGTCCACTATCCTGATGATAAAGCGGCAGAAGTTGAAGAGAATTTATGATGAAGATAAGTTTGAGATACAAATTTTGCGTCTCTGGAAGAGGCAGTGAACTAATGTCAAACTTGATTAAATGAGCTGGGACTTCACCAATCAAGCATAACAACCTACTGAACAGGTGTTATAGTCACTACTCACACGTGGGCACACATTATTCAAAGCATCACTTCTTTGTACCTTTGTGTCAGTTTAAAGGCACTATATCAAACTATACATTTTTTGTTTTTATTAAGATTTTAAGAAAAACTAAGTGAATAAAAAGGGTGACTGAACCAGAGTATTTCACATAACGGGTTAAAGAAACCATTTACAGGGCTAATTTTTTCTCTCATATTAGTCTCACTGCTTACATTGCCAGAGACACCAAGCCATGCACAGTCAATCCTTCTTCTCATGTTTTAAAAAACAGACAAAAGTAACAATATTTCATGTAACTGTCACCTGTAAAAAGTGAACCAGGAGAGCTCTAAAGTATCCACTTCCAGCAAATAACACATTGCGATGGGCCTTGAAGACACGGCCTTCAACAAGGATGCTACAGTCACAGAAGAAGTCCCGTTTGCGCTGTTCGTTGAGCTCAAACAGCAGCTTGGGCATGTAACAAGGCACTTCCATGTCTTCACCTCAGTGAACCCTGCCAGGGGACGAGAGAGAAATGGCATGAAGAGAAAAGTGAACTCTAATCCATATGTGAAAGAAAACGACTGGAGGCAGACTGAGCCGTTTCTCTCAACATTTGTGTGGGTAAAGCATTTATACATCATATATTTATATTTTCTGTGTTTACTACCCTCGACAGGTTAGGTTTGAGGTATGTGATGATCTTATGTACTTTTCCATCACACTCACCAAGGTAAGAAAAGAGTTATTAACTATATTATGTCGTGTTTATCTGATCATTTTCACAAACACATGTCAAGTAACAGAAACTTGCGTTCATTTGGAAAACTATAAGCAGAGGTTAGCAATAACAATAGCTCTGCTTTGTGTTAGCCTAAAAGCTAACTATTAGCCGACAGGCTCGCTGGCGAATCACTACAGAGAAAGTTCAACTTTTGAAGCATGCTTACAGAGATCAGTGGGTACGTAGATGAGGGTCTCACCTGTGCAGTGACGTGATAGGTGAAATCCTTTTTCATAACAACAAACGACAGTTTATTCACTCATATCATATCTCATATCCACAGCAGACAATATTTCCGCATTCGTCATCCAGTGACGTATATGACTGTCCAATAGGTGGCCGATGAAGGCGTAGCCAAATGTAACCATAATAAATCACAAATAGGTTTAGTGGGTAAAAAAGAGACAAAGTCGGGTTTAAACATTGTATTCTATGTTGTAAAAAAAAAAAAAAAAAAAAAAGTCTACAATGTGTACATTAGAACATTCAGACTTTCTGGAACAATCCATTCTTTAATAAAAGATAATTGTTTCATCTTACAATTAAAGCAAGGCCACCCTTTAGTGCTATTTTATTATTGTTTTTATTATAAAAATAAAAAAAAAATCTACTTTATCATAAAATTATTGTGTAATGACCATAATCCTTGTATCCATTGAAAGAAGAGAAGTTTCTGAATCTGATAAATAATGCAAAAGTAGACAGAAACATACGCTGCATCTAAAGCTAAGAAACAATACTCACAACACATCATATATTTTTCTGTCACAGTGTAAAAAAAAGGAAACATTTCTCTTTTTTTCCGCCAGAAAAAGTCAGCCTCCATGGACCACTACTGTTAAACTCCAAGCCCAACAGGGACATAGATATTTGACAGCCTTGAATGACTTACATTGCAGCTTGCTTTTTATGATCTGTGGGGTTTAAATGACCAGAGACATATTAAAGTTTGATTGAATCAAAATTTTGAATTATGACAGTTCCTGTTGAATAGACTGAATCTTGATGACATCAGCATTATGATGTCAGCTTAGATTCAAGCTAAGATTGTGCTGCTTAATGAATTAATTACTTAATAAATAGATATAAAAAGAGATAGAATTTTGGGCACATTTGCCTTTACCACCCAAAAATTCAGTGCCCCAGTTAGTTTTGTGAATTAGAGTGTAATTTCATTCGTCAAAATCTTAGCACCCATATGGGCCAGTGTTTATGAGCCGGTTTGGAAAATGACTGTTGAGTTCGTTCAGTGTCCCTCAAACATTGCTCCACTGTATTTGTGGTGAGTCCATGAATCTGAGTTGGAATCGCTGTTTGCCTTCTCTCAGCAGACAGTTGGCATGTCAAATGAAAAGTCTGTTTTCTCATGTTTTTCATCTTCTTATGTTTTCTCTCACTAGACATGTGCCTAAAGGGATGTCAACTTTCTTATGTTTCTCAAGTTCTCTTTGCTTCATAATCTGGCACAGAAAAGCAACTAAAACTCCTACATCTGTGGGACAAACTGGTACTGTTGATTGGACCAGCTACAGAACTGGCCTTGTACATTATGCATGGTTTTAATAACCCATTTGATGTCAACGCTTGTCACTTATGACTTCTCATTGACTGCCATAAGAATGTAAATGCTTTAACCACCCTGACACATGGTGTAAAATTTGATGAACTTTCAATTTATCATTCAAAGACAATGATTGACAGTAACGAGGACACTAGTGATGACAGTTATTAGAAGAACTTTTAACCATCATGTTTCTGCAACAAGTCCAACATATAGCAACACAATTGACTCCAGCTCGAGCCTGTCCGTGTTTTCTGCTCTATATACTTGTTTATATGCTTTCCATCTCTGCAACAAAGTAATTCCTCTTTTATTTTCGGACATGGCGGGAGTAAACAAGAAGTTCCTCCAACGCTGGGCCACACCCTCTCAGCGCAGTCCACAGCTCTTAGAAGTGTTTTTATGCTGATGGGTGCCGGCCGAGCGACTTATTTGTTTCAGATATTTTCCCATGGCAAACAGAGGGAACACAAAGGCTTCGTGGTGGCCTGGGGAAACCGCAGGGTAGGCGTACATGAGCCTCCATACTCACCCTCTTTTGAAAATGAAATTTATGGCACCTCATAAAAGCTCTATTCATGCTTATAAGCACTAAATATAAACTAGTATAAAACAGCAGGGTTTCTCTGGGGCCTTTTAAACTTGACCTGATGGAGCGTTGTGTCCGGCTGCAGGCAGGCCAACTGTCAGCTGACCCAGCCGCCCAGCAAGCCTACACGAGTCAGTCCCAGAGCATAAACAGTGGGTTGAACTCTGAGGTAGCTAACCTTCTCCTCGCTCTGACTCAGGACAACACAAGGGCTTTGTTTTGGTCATTTGTTGACACAAGGGCCAGGAAACTCCCTCTCCGCAGACCTTTTGTAGCCAAGCAATTGTACTGAAGCTTAGAGAGCACTAATCTATCCGTGCTGCAGTTTGACGCTGGTTTACACCCAAAAACCCCCAAGGAACAAGTATTATCCATGATTTATGATTGGGTTTTGGCGTATGCCTATGATTATGATGGGGTATGATTTACTGATGGAGGCTAAAAAGTAAATAGATGGAGTGATGGCTGTTATGTAAGGCAGCATCCAGATTTGGGACCTCACTCATTGTGTGTGTTAGCCACTGTGAGACCCACGGCTGGCACAGAGGGCTCCAGCAGCACCCCTCCGGGTCCCTGTGGTCTTTGCCTCCGCACATAACAGCCACTTAGGCCGGCATTTTCCCAGGCTGAGACAACACACCACGGTGGCAGCGCGAGCCACAGAGAGGGCCTGATTAAAGAGTAGGGACAATGGAGGGAGAGAGACCGTGGTGGCATTTTCCATCTCCGCCGCTGTCTCCTGGGGGGACCAAGTATGTGCCGTGAAACGTTTGAATTATCCCAGAATCTCTGGAATTCAGACTGAGGCACCGCGGAGAGGACCCTCGACCAGGGATCAAAGAGCTTTGAGAGGAGTGCGGTGGACTGGTGGTAAAGTCGAGTATATAGGGTATGAATGAATGTGAGCATGAGGGTGTGTGTGAGTGTGTGTGCTTGTCTGTCATAAAACTGACTTCAACAGATAAAGGCTATTTGAGTTTGAATCATATTTTCCGTCACAGCTACATGTCTGAGGATGTCTTGAAAAAAAGTCATGTTAGACTTCTGAGGGGGCAGTGATGGCTGCGCAATGAAAGGCAGGCATGTGGTGTGTTTGAGTGTGTGTCTGTCCTTTTATCCCTCATGGGATCAGATAATGCAATCATAGCCAATCATTGGGAGTCTAATACAGCGGGCGCCCCTCTTTAGTTTGGAGACGCCGCTCTCCTCTGTGGTGGCCGAGGAAGAGAAAAGCGGGAAGGGGAAACCTCGTCCCGCTCTTTCTTTCTGTCTATCTTGCTCTGTAATTATCACTTAATGTTCTGAGCTAATCTGGAGACGTCTGTGTCTTTCTGCCCTTTCTTCCCTCGCCGGAGAGGAAATGTATAACAGCCTGAAATAAATCTGCCAGCCTTGATATTATTGTATATTTAGCACCAGAACAGGGTTGTAAACGGAGCCGCTCCTGACCACAAGCTTCCGGTAGCGCAGGGCCTCAGTGCAGGCTGGCTGTCTCTGCCACAGCCAAGTCTAAGATCAAAGCCTCCTGTGCTATATACAGTTAGCTAGATGTCCTCAAGCATTGACCTCAAGCAAGTTTTTGTCTGAGACAGACAGCCTGTGCTTGTGCCTGAGCTACATGCAAAGTGAATTTAATATGCCTTTCAGCCAGCCAGTGTTGAGTGGAAGGATGTGTGTCCCCTTTAAATGTGATTGAGAAATTGTGTGTCTATTTCTACATCTCAAGGCTGCATTTCAACAATGATTTCAAAAGCCCATGAGCCAGAAGAAAATGACTTCCAGAGGAAAGAAAGGGACACAAATGATAAGCTATTGGAGCATTTTTGGATGAATTTATTTTCATCATTATCATCACTTTTAGAGGGGTTTTTTATGATGTAGTTGTCTACAGGGAGGATAATAATTTTGAAGGATTCTGTGTAGCTTGTTCTCTTTGTTGAGAAACTGATAAGAAAAAAGATACAAAAGCCAGGCCATCAACTGCTGCAGAGGAGGTCAATGATATCAGGTGATGTAGCTATTTTCATCAAACCTTGACCTAAACATGTTTTTGGAGGAAGTGTATGAAGCACTTGGACTATTTTAAAGTTACTTTACTAATGAAAAAAGCCACTCTGCTTTGGCTCTGATCGATGAGGCTCTGGCCTTTTGTTCACCAATCAATAGACCTGGGACATTTTTTTTCTTCTTCTGATTCAATTCTTTTATGATTTTTGGGGTGCCGACTCAATGTAGATTGTGATTCTTCAATATTTCAGATTTTTGTGAATTTTTATATCCTTTTTTTTTTTTTAAACCGGACCAAGTCAAAAAGTTGAATGATGATGGTGATGATGATGAATATGATGTCTACAGACAGGAGCCATATTTTCCCCCAAAGTGCACATCAGTCAGTTCTTAGGATTGATTTAGGGGACCTGACATCGCAACTTTTTTCAACCTATTTTATTAACAAAGAGTAAAATAAAGGATTTAAATTAAAAAAATAAAAGATTTTTGAACGAAAGAATCACCCCCCCCCCCCCCCCCCCCCACCACCACCACCACCACCACCCCACCCCCCAAAAAAATAGATACAATGATGCATTGATTTTTTTTCTCCCACCCCCACCAATCAACTGTTCAGGCATGAGACAAAAATACATCCAAGCTAAATGAATAATTATTTTTAACAGCCAAGATGACAAGCCATATATTGATAGATATAGGCCACATTTACTAACCAGAGTGCAGACTGAGGAAGACTGAGACTACCCATTGAACTTAGCACCCCTGAGTCACTGACTTTCTCCTTATTTCTCTTTCTCTTGATTCATAAAAGTTCAATCAAAAACCAGGTGAGCCAAATGGGAGAGCTTTGTCAAAGAAAGAAGTTTTCTCCTTTTGTTTTGCATGCAAATTGTACATGCACAGAAACTCTCCACTGATTTAGCTGAAGATGAGTGCACAAAGATGGCTCTCAGATGGATAAAGTTCAGTATTTGCTGCTTGAAATATTCTCAAACTGTGATGAGAAAATATCAAAATTCACATTACATCAGTGTGCGGGACAAAAATCAAGTTGACTTTAACATCAGTGATCCTGATTCATTAAAGCGCTACATGACGAGTCTGCAATCAGAGCAAAACAAACGGGCCGTCTGACAGCAAAAAGCACAGGAGTCTTTCAATACAGAAGCGCCCAAGCTGAGCAGGATTCTCTGTAGGTGTACAAGTGTTATTGACATCTACCTCATACAGCCCCACTCTGATTGTTGTGGGGGCTAAATGTGGGATTTCCAAGCAGAAAATGATACAAAGAAGAGAAACTGAGTCTGAGTTTGTCAAAAAATGCTAGTTTTTCTTCTTTAGTTGTTTGAGGGTAGTTGGTTGTTTCAAATACTTCTTCGTGGTTATTTCTAGCTTTGAAAAGTAACTTCTTTTTTCTTGTGTCTTTTTTAGCATTAAAGTGATTTGCAGCTTTTTCCCCCCACAGCATCTGTTGTGGCTTTAAGTAGGCTATAACATGTTGTGCTGTTTTCTTATGAGAGCAATTAATAAATCTATTCATAAAAAGCTTTAATCTAAATTGAATTCACTCGATGGAAAGAGTTTTTTCTCAAAATAGACATTTGCACAGGATGAATCAGATGACCTGATCCAACAAATGAGCAAAACAGAATCATGTTGAGTCAAGTTTGGCGTCAGGGGGAGAAAAAAGTGCAGACAAGATCCAGAATTGAGGTCGTTTTATTATCATTTCTTGTAAATCTTAACAGTTAATGCCAATGCTAGGAAAAATAAAAGGTACAAACTCCCTCAGGAGGTGAAAATCATTATCAGCATAACCCTCATCCTTCCTCTATCACAGTCATCCTTTCTTTTCCTGCACACTCACTGTAATCCCCTTCTAGGAACCCTAAAAATTACTCAGCAGTGCAGTGGCGGCAAGTTTTTATGCTGGTTTTTAGAGGCTTACCCCGGCCCTCACAAGCTGCCGTCAGAACGAGGTGTCGGACGGATGCCTCCCTGATAAGGTCGTAATCGGAGGTGTAAAGTTATAGGAGGGATTTGGGGAGGTGAGAGGCTGTCAGAGAGCAGCAGCCGGGGGTTTCTGTGGAGCATAAAACAAGGATGGAGCATCATGTCAGGGGTTTATGGCTGAGGGAGCTCCTGTGAACCAACCTGATGCACTATTAATCCCAGTCTCAGGCTTAAATTTAATCTGAATTGGGTATAGATGCTTATAGTCTGGTGTGAGTGTGGCACTTTTGCATGTAGTTTCCTTTTCTTTCAGGTTTTAGAGTTAAAGCACACTAACCGCCTTGTCTTTCAGCTTTAACCAAAATAGAAAGCTGATAGTGGAATTAAGCATCACATGACTTTGAGCAATAAAAATTAGTCTCCTCCATAAACTTGAATGATAGTCAGCTTCCAAGTCAAAACGCGTGGGCAGAGCTAGTTTAACAGAAGCTAATATTAGCCCAGTCTTAAAACCCTGCTCTTCAAATCAGACGCAGTCGCATGCATGGCTGAGGGGACACAGCGGATTAACCCTGAACTCTTTCATTTTTCACTCTTCCCCTCCTCCTTTCCCTGTCTCCCTCTGCAGCTCATAAAAGATTGCGTCCTGTGTGTGATGTGGCGGACGAGTGCAGTCAGAATGAACTGATTACGAATGAGAGCCGGCGTGCCTTTGAGTCATGGCACCGAACAACATTCCTCCACACTTAAAATAGTAACAGTTGGCTTTTTTTCAGGTTTGTTTTTCTCATTGGACGACTTTGGGGCATCCTCTGTTGGATTTTTTTTAAGCCTCCAATCATAACCAGATTCCTTTTTCCTCCATTTCAGCCCCTTTCCTCCCTTTTTCTTTCATTTTCTTACGAGCAGTTTGTTTAATCTTGTGGAGAAAATTGGCTCAGCGTGGGAAAGGCAGGAATCTTTCAGGGATGGGTTGTGTTGTTTTTTTAGAGTTGTGTGCATGTTTCTTTCTTTCTTTCTTTTTTTTTTTGTCTGGTGCAGGGAGAAGAAGTGCCAGTTTGTGCCAAAACCTCATGAAGTAGAGATAAAAAAGAGGCTGAGTGAGAGGGAGGCCACAACACCACGACAAAGATATGGGCTGTCCAAGCAAAGAGCTTTACAAATGACAATCTCCAGGGGAAAAAAATGGGGAGACAAAATAAGGGAGGAAAGGGAGTGTAAGGGAGGGAGGGAGGAGAAGAGGAGAAACAAATGTAGATGGATTGGTAGGAGGAGGAGGAGGAGGAGAGGAGGGAGGATGGGTATTGGGGAAATAACGCAGAGCAGTGAGGAGGGGTGGGGGTAGATGAGAGGGGGAAACATTCCCCCTTGCCCACATTAAAGACATAAAAAAGAAAACAAACAGAAAAACATGTCTGACATAAAGAGGCTGGTTTCCGCGGCGACAGCACAATGGCTGCCTGTGGCTCTCGGGGCCCTCGCCGTCCCGTCTGGGGCCCGGCACCAGCGAAAGTCACCGCAGTCACAGGGCCCATCAGTGAGTGTGAGTGTGTGTGTGTGTGTGTGTGTGTGTGTGTGTGTGTGTGAAACATGCCGAATGTCATCATGGGCCTCGTACTGTGGGAACAGCCATGAAAGGGACCCCACTCGGAAGCCACAAAAGTTCCTTTCTGCTTCTTCTCTTCGGCTTTTAGCCTCTTTATTTATCTCGGGGCAGGGGAGCCGGATGAGGAGGGAGGCTCTCTCTCTCTCCCTGTTCCTTCTATATGTCTCTCGCTCTCTGACAGGAAGTGTGACCTATCGCCGCAGCTCTCCTGCCCTCTGCACACCTCAAATCACAGCAGCCTCTATCTCAAACATATATACTGACTGTGTCTAACCCTGTTCTCTGGAGGTTTATTCACACCTCATATCAGCTCAATCAGATCATTAAAAACACAAAGCAGCGCTCTGGAGACGGCCTATAGGAACAAACCCAGCAGTCTCAGGAATGCCTCGTGTCTCCAGGTTATGCCAAGTAAATCGTGGAGATGCTCAGACAGACAAGTCCCAGGCATTCCTCATGTGTCTGAAGGGAAGATAATTCCCTCATGGGTCCAGCCGAGACAGTGCCAAGCTGCTCCAGTGCCAGTTCCCATGCCAATCCAAGGCTGACCCGAGCAACTGAGCGCCCAGCCGCAGGCTGACGACCAGAAAAGACTCATACCAGTCAGAAATCAACTGATTTTTTTGGGTGGATGTCAAGAGGACTTGCACACAGCCGGGCAACATGCAGCTCCTTTGACCACAGTTGGCCTTTCAGAGACTCTCTGCAGGGGAGACAGAGCGTGAACAAACATCTGATTGTGACTTATGTTTGATAACTTCTAAAGAGTTATTTTTGGTTGGTTAAATGAATTCACAAATACCAAAGGTTCTCTTGTCCACTGTCACAGTCACGTACAGTGAGCAATTAAATCCACTACAAGTGACTGAAACAATGTTTTGAACTGATGAAGAATAACAATCAAAACATTTTCTTCTCAAAGACCTTGTGTGGACTTAAAATAGTTTTACTTTCATAAATTTGCTTATTCACATATCCACAATTTTAAATGAGAGCATCAGTACCAACAATGGTTATTTATAAATTCTATGTCTCGGTGTCCGTGGTCGACCTGATCCAAATATGGCATGTAGACCAACGTCCCAATGACAACACTTCACCCCACCAAGCAGTGAGATGAGAGATCTAAATTTTACTGTTATAAAAAGTATTTCTTGGATTTATTTTGTAGTAATGGTGGACACAGAGCTGGCCCTAACCAATTTGGCACCCTGGGCAAGATTTCATCTGGTGCCCCTTGTATTCCGGCACCAATAACAATTTTTACATACTTAAATAATAAAATATCATACAGCTCTACGTTCTAGAGACTTTATTTTTATAAAAGAAAAACCTGCAAATAAACAAACAAAAAAAAACAAAAAACAAACAAGAAATACAAAGATCTATAAATACAAATTGAAGATTTGAAAATACCTATATCACAGGAACCTTAAAAAAACTACAATAAATTAGAAATCAAACTATATATATATATATATATATATATATATATATATATATATATATATATATATATATATTCAATTTGAAAAGCTTAATTCCTGAAGTTCCTTCAAAAATCAGCTGAATGTTAGCTTACTAAGTGCACAACGATGTTAATAAGAAGCAGGACTCTAATGATACCTGCCTCACAAAAGAAAAACTGTAATTCTATACCTGGTTATTATATCTACAAGTATTAAAATGTTTACCTGGGTAAAAAGTAGTGAAAATTCCTGACGTGAACTTTATTAGAAGTTAGGACTTACACAGTCAAACGTGACTACCAACCAATAACAAGCTAGCATAACTGCGAGTACAACTTCTATATAACATTACGCACATACCTCTGTCTTTTTGGCGTTTCTCCTTCTCCTCTCTTGTCTCTTTTGCCCCTGGGTCCTGAAGGGTTTGATTTTTTGACATGATACCTGTTATTTAGCGTACTGTTGGTCAGTATCATTTAAGAGCATAAACTGCCTGTCAATCTTGTCCACAAATGAGCAGGTGAGGAGGAGCGGTGTCCATGTTGTGATCATGCGCCCCTCAGGGTCAAGCCGAGTGCAGGAAAATAGAGCCTATTTTAGGTAATTGTCATGTTTTGCAGGAACATTTGTAACATTTCTGAATAAAAGTCTGGAAATTCTTTTATACAAAAAAAGATAACCTTAACTCATTGTAGACATTTTTTCTTCTTTCCTCCTTATTATTCACTAATGATCTTATCATCCGCCGGCAAATCATGAGAGTGCTGCGCTGGCGCCCTCATGATTGCCGGTGCTCCTAGCATTTGCCTATACTGCCTATGCCACAGGCCGGCCCTGGGTGGACAGCAAAGCAGAAGAGAGCTAAACAAGAGAGTGATAAAGCAACGACAAATCTGTTTGTGATAATGTTCATTCCAACCCACAGTCAGCAGTTACTCTGCAGTGGTCTGTTCAAACTTGAGAGTCTATCAATAAAACAAAGACTTACATTGCATTACATTACCTGACATTAGGTCACGTTTCGCTACGTCACGTTACCCTACGTCACGTTACCCTACGTCACGTTACCCTACGTCACGTTACGCTACGTCATGTTACGCTACGTCATGTTATGCTATGTCACGTTACGCCACGTTACGCTACGTCACGTTACGCTACGTCACGTTACGCTACGTCACGTTACGCTACGTCACGTTACGCTACGTCACGTTACGCTACGTCACGTTACACTACGTCACGTTACGCTACGTCACATTATGTCATGTTACATCATGTAACTTCACGTCATGTAACGTCACGTCATGTAATGTCATGTAACGTCACGTCATGTAACGTCACGTCATGTAACATCACGTCATGTCAGTCACCAGTGGCGTTTTCTCCCGGAGGCCAAGGGAAGCCATGCTTCCTCTCTTTTTTTAGACTGTAGCTGTGATTTAATGAAAATATTCCTTTAAACAGTTTCGATACTTCTGTGTTTTGTCACCGTCATCTCTTCCTTATCCCTCTCCTCTAGTTATTGAGCATTTTACAATGTGTAAAACAGCGCCCTCGTAAATGTTCTGTGGCGAATGCGTGGTGAAAATACGATACTGCACGCTGTTGTCCGCAAGGAAGCCAAGCAGAGTTGGCATCCCTTGGTGAAAAAAAACAAGAATGATTAACCAATCAGATGAGGCCGTGGTCATGACACTGCTCATCTGTGATTGACCAAGACTGTGCCAAGGGAAGCCACCCTGTCTTTGGCCTCAAACCAATCAAATCACAGTATCGTCATCCTCGAGCCACTGAATGAAATCAGGGAGGTTAGCACATTAGCAGTGTGCATGAAGCGGCCGGTTGTGTGTTTAAGCGGGCGGTTGAGTAAATAAATAAGACATTCAAGCTAAGTCAAGAGGACAATGTACGTGTGTGAATGAGTGAGCGAGGGTGGGAGAGCTAAAGGGCGTGTGTCGGTGTTCAAAGTAAGTAAAACGAGCGCTCTCTGGGCACTCTAACAGGTCCGTTACATGAAATAGCGATCCAAACTGCAACATAGCCTTTTATGTACCCCACTCCCTAAAAAAAATACAGATAACAGGCTTTGTCTCACTTGGCTTCCTCAAAAAAAATCTCCACGCCACGCCACTGTCAGTCACGTCACGTCAGTCACGTCACGTCAGTCACGTCACGTCAGTCACGTCACGTCACGTCACGTCACGTGACGTCACGTCACGTCACGTCACGTCACGTCATGTTGCATTAGAGTTAATAGATGAGCTCTGGTAGGCCATAACCAGGATTCGCTAATGTTACAGATTACGTACACATCTCAGAGCACTTAACTGTTACTAACACCAAACAGAGAGTCTGCTACAAACTGGGTTTACAAAGTTTGATTGTTGTCATGTTTCAAACAATAGCTGTACTTAGTGTTAAAAAAGAAGATCTGCTGTCCATTTATTTGCTGCCAAAACAAAATGCAAGTCTTGGCACTAGTTAAGAAGTATTTTGTGTTTTATTTTAAGACGCCAGTGTCTTATTTGGGATTTTTTTCAGTTAAACATCGAGATAAACATGCTCTTAAAAGCTCCTTTGAATAGTTTTCAGGTGGTGATGAATCTGCTTGAATTGTGATGCCTCCATATGACAAACAACCTCAAACAAGAATGGAGTATGAAGGATTAAGAATTTATGAGCAACAATTGTATTATTTGTCCCGTCACAGGGAAGTAACAGGATGAGATGGTAAGTGGCAAAATGTTTTCAGTCAAAAAACTAATGTAGTGATGTTTTTAGATGGTTAATTTGGGCAGAATTTGCAAAAATTTGTGAACAGTTTGCAGTTTTTAACAAGATTTGAGCAAGATGTTTCTGAACAAGATGTGTATGTTTTCCAAAAATGGTGACATTGCATCCTCATTTGCAGAATTTGTCACTAGTTTGTCTTTTCCATTTTGTTGCTCTACTTAAAACCTCATTAAGGTCCAAATGTGCAAAATGCATATTCTAACAATTTTTCAACTGGTCTTAAGATTTTGATCAGGCCTGTATTCCATTTTCAATTCGTCTGCTGTTGAATACTTCTTTTATTCAAGATATGCAGACTCACATGTGCACTGGGATGATGTCATACCAGTTGTGTTACTCTCATCAAGTGATCGAGTGAGGCTGTAATGCAGAAAGAAAAGCACACAGGGGTGTAAACATTGAGTTTTAAAAGGGCTCATGTCATTATTTTTAACCATCATGTTTTCAAATGTTCTGAAGACTGGTGGATGTAGGTCACAATCTTTGTAACTATATCTCAGAGAAAAGGGTTTTCTCCTTTACTGTTGATAAAAAACAAAATCCAAATGATCAAAGGCGACAACGCAGTGAGACATATCTGATCAGTTATTCAGTTTGACACGAATGCAGAGGGAGTCACAAACAAAATGCCCCGCTGAGCTGGTTCCATCTCACAGACTTTTAAACAATAGCAATAGTCATGCATCAGATACAATAATTGCAGCCGAGTGTTTGTTCCTTATAAATTGTGGGTATACACTGTCCACATTCATGTGAAGGGATTGCGTGTGTGCTTGTATGACTCCTCTTGTGTCCCATGTGTGCGTTATGTCCCTGAGCCTTCACACGTTCATCTTCAAGCTGCGCATGTGTGCGTGTGTGTGCAAATTGTAAAAGTATGAGCTTGTTAATTTCAATAAGGGACTCTGCCTTGTTGTGGTTTGGAGGGATGGGAGGGAGGGGATTTGAAGTGGCCGACCAAGATCGCCAGAAATCTCCCAGAATTCCATCCCACCAACCAATGCCAGCTTTCTCTCCCTCTTATGTTTCTTACTCTTATGTTTTTCTCCATCGCCCTCCCTTTACACCCTACCATAAAAGCATTTTCATAATTATCTTATTTATTTGTTCATTCATCTTCTTAATTACTTTCCACTTTGTGCATGCAACTTGCCTCATGCTGGAGCAACTGGGATGTGTGTCAAAAAGGATGACTGACGGCAGAGTGATTTCACTCCTTGAAAATGTTGATACAGAGAGAAAGTCGTTCTTTGAAGAGGAGGGTGGGAGGCTGATAAAAATAACAACAGAGAAGGAGCCTGACTTCTTTAAGATGCTTCTTTTCTTTTTAACTTTGTCTTTTTTGTTTTCTGATGCTTAAATCAGATCCAGACCTGAATTAAGGAGTGATGCGTAATGAAAGAATATGCAGACAGGGGGGTTAGTTGGAAGGAGAAAAAAAAGGGATTTCTCTTTTCTGTTCATCCTGACTCATCCTCACCACCCTCTAATCCCCCCTGGTGATGGTCACACTGATTACTGACAAACATATGCACACGCATATGTTTTAAGTTAGATTACTACTTTACACGTATGATATAATAAAACGCACGCAGGCTCAGGGCCCTGTTACATTTAATGCAAGTGAGATGAAGAGAAAAACAAAGTCTGTTGGAAGAAATCATCTTAAAAGATACAAAGAGATAGAAACATCTGGATCAAGAGAAATGAGTTGGAACACACTTAACTTGATTTAAAAACAGCTTGTTGCAACTTTAAGGACCAAAATGTGCGCAAAAAAAGACACTTTGCTTCAATAAAAACAGCAAGCGCTCATGCATTGTCGTATGTTTAAACTAACACGCCCTTCCAGTCTGCCAGGCAGGAAGAGACACACTCAGCTGGGCATTGTGTGGAAGGGGGCATGCCACTTGGCCTCTCTCCGGCTTTCACACAAACATATGCGCACACTGCTCGGTTAGGCAGGCATCGCTCGAACAACGGGCGCCTGGGCTTCGGGTTTCCATGGCAATCTGTGCCAGCAATCTTCCCACGGTGGCAGCGGAACTGAGCCCGAGTGTAGCAAGAAACCGTGTGTGTGCACATGTGAGGGTACAAAGAGCGCTATCTTGTCCAGTGAAGAGCCCAGATGTTCAGACACTCACTGGGATGATTCCTCTCTTGACCCTTCACTGCCTCCTGTGTGTGTGTGTCCTCACACAGCTACACACAGAGAGAACAGGCTTAAAGTTTAGAAAAGGTTCAAGTGTTAACGCACTAACCTCATATTATCAGAAAGGGGAAAGTTATAAATCATGATAAGACGTCACTTATGACCGATCAAACATGTAAGGCTACAGGGAGCAAATCACGACTGCTAAATCTGTGTTTCAAGAGGTGAATGACCTGCTCAAAATAATCCAAATGAGCCATCAGAGTTGATTGGTCAAAAGGTACTTGCTTTAAACAATGATAAAATTAAAGATGAGTCACAGCCTTAAAACAATGGAAATCACAAGCTTGGATTTTTGGACAAATAAAGAAACTAAAAATTCTGTGTTAGCTAAAAGTAGCTTTTTGGGTATTTTAAAAATTGTCAGTTGTGAAACAGTTAAAACAATAAAATGTATTATTGCTAAAAAGTTGAGAATTGAGGATCCAGTAAAACGTGGCTCACACTACAGGATTCCCAGGTCGATTTGACCCCTCAATGCCTCAATGTTTGGCCCAGATTGTCTTCTAGCGTGAGCAGCTGGCACATCAATTTTAAGCCCCACAATCAGCTCACGGACTCTTTGGAGCCACCCTAATAAGTGTTAAATGTGTTTGATTTTTATCAGGATGATTACATCACTCGTTTTCACTGAGGACAGCAAAAGCCAATCAGAGAAAGCCGCCTATGAGGAGGTTATCAGAGACAAAAATAGCGACCATGAAGGACTCACTACTTTCTGCTAGTCACAGAGTGTACAGGTGTTATCAAATTGTATTTCTCACCTCAAGTTGTAGAATGGACAACCCATGTTTTCCGTGTCCACTTCTTCATTCAGATGTGTTTGGTCTCCTTTTTCTCTTTCACACCCCAAATAACAACTACAGTGAGCAGCACCGCACCAGTCTCCATTTTTTTGTGCGCTGGTTCAAATTTGCTTCCTTGTGAGATGACGTAGGATCATGTGGTGTGTCGCTCTCTCTGGTCA
Organism: Halichoeres trimaculatus; assembly: GCF_033239565.1. NCBI lineage: Eukaryota > Metazoa > Chordata > Actinopteri > Labriformes > Labridae > Halichoeres > Halichoeres trimaculatus. The sequence goes on from NW_027437192.1 coordinate 24,916,581, forward strand.
GGTAAGATAATCTGTGAAGATTCTCCTTATGTGTGTGATACAACCTGATTTCAGTCAGGCTTTAGCTTACTAAGCATTAGCCAGATTTTTAGCCAAATGTAAGTTTATAAAATAGGCGTGGGTTTGTAACTGTTAGCTTACAGGTAGCCATAATCTGCTTAAGTAGTTTTTAAAACTACCTTGAGCTTGCAGAAGTCTTGTAGTTAGCACTTAGCACTTAAAATGCTAAACTGTCTAAAGCTAATATTTTGTGGAAGTTTGAAAGTTAGTTTATGTTCAGTTGAGACTGATAGTCATATAGCCATGTAAAGCTGACAACACACTAAGTAGCCTTTGGAAATACATCAAACATTGAAGTGGGTGACTTTTTAACGACAGAGCACTTAAGCTCAAAATAAAAGGTAGTATTTGGTGATATGTAGCTAGTCATGAGTTCCTAGCTTACAGTTTATGTATCTCCCATGAAAACAAATGAAGTACTTGTTAAGAGTAAAGAGAAGAAATATTAGTATAAAATGAACTTGGTTATCTTTGGTTATCCCTCTCAGCTGCAGAGGAGTCAAAGGATAACTTTGTTTTCCTGAATCGGTGAATTCACAGTCTGTCACTCCACCGTTTGTCGCTCACAGTCATTTATAAAATCTTGCTCAATCACTCCATTCTCCAAAGTCAGCTGTGCGATGATGTGGGAGTCATACTTTATGCACTGTCACACACTCACTTTTCACACTCCATCATTCCCACACTCCTCACCTCTCTCCCCCCCTCCCTCCGGCTGCCATTGTTCTACGGCACGGCGTAATTAAAGGAGGAGAAAGAGAAAGAAAGGAGGATTGAACGAAGGAAGGAAGGAGAGCGGGATGAGATTGGAGGCTAATTGACTGAGGATGACTGAGCAAAGGGGGTGGAAAGATGGGGCTGAGGGGGGGTGGAGAGGAAAGGGTGACAAGCTGGGGAAGGCCAGATTAAAGGCAGGGGGGAGGGACAGGGAGAAGAGGCGGGGGAGCCCAAACTGGCAACCCTGCCCCGGCTGCCAAAGTCCTATTTTGTCATTGGGTGGCTGTGACAGAGAGAGGCAGCCAAGAGAGAAAATAACAGAGAGGGAGAGGGAGTGAGTGACTACGATGGGATGCCAGTGATAGAGTAAAAGACTAAAGCAGCTTGTGAATTTTCTTAGTTGCCATGGACCCTTGGGGGCCGATCAAGTGCTGCTGACTCACAGAGGGAAAGACTGAAGACACATGAAGACGCAACAAGTGACAAGAAGTAACTAAGGACAACAAGGCTTTTATAAGTAACAGCGCAAGAGAAGCAGAGTGCAGGGCACGCAGGGACAGAGACAGTCTTCACACAGCAGAGAGCGCGGCGGACAAGATTACCCAGAGTCCATCAGGCCATCATCCACCCATCCATTCATCTGTCCATCCAGTGAAGACGAAGCAGAGACATGAAGAGACCTCACGACTACAGCTCACCTGACTCGGACACAGACGAGTTTATTGACGTGGGGCAAGAAGACGGCTACTGGTGAGCATCCTCCAACCACACCTGAGTGTGTGTTCAAAAAATCACAGCTTTAAATAAATGTCATTTGTTTTACTGCTGGTTCTCAAGCTAAAGGCAGAACTGTTGAATTGTACATTAATTCAGTAAAATTACAAGCTTTTGACACTTTGACACAAGAAATGCCAGTCAGATAAAAACATTCAGGAGAATAAACGGACTTGGTTTAAAAAGCGTAAAAAAAATAAAGGCTTGAGCTGAAACTTTTTTTTTTTTTTTTTTTTTAGCAAAATCAGTGCAGAAATTAAAAATAAGAGCAGCATGTTTGACAAACCTTTAGGCAAAGCTGATCTGTAAAAATATATATCAATAAAAAATAATAGTAATCTAAAAAAAAGTCATACTTACAACAACTATTGCACTTCAAACTGAAAATTTGTTTTATTTGCTGATAGTAATTTGAAGTGTAAGTCAACTAAAAGTAAATTTTTATCTCTTATATACATGACATTTAAAGACACACTCAGGTTTAAAATGACATGGCCTGTCACAAGGCCTGAAGCATGGATGATTAAAAACTGTCTGGTTTAAAAATTGTCTTCTGTGCAAAAAATAATTTATAAGCCTCTTAAGTTAATATTATTATTATTATCATTACATTATCATAATTTTTTTTTTAATTTCTATTTTTTGTTAATTTTAAATTTCAAATTTTTATGACACAATATAGTTAAAGTTTTTATTTATTTATTTATTTATTTTTTATACAGCCTTTACACCAAACTGAAACAAACAAGGAACAACCCAACACCAAATGTGTGAAAGGTTTCAGCAATTTGACAGAGCATTAAAAAAGAGGAAAATATCTATTTCATATAAGCTAACCTTGGTTATTTTGCTATTTTAAAAGATACATTTTTCTGTCACAAGAAAAAAGTTTTTTTTTAAACAAGCTCATAGTATGTTTGTCTTTTCAGCTTTTATTGAGATATTGCTTAAATAGTTTGTTCATTCTCAAACTGCTCTTTGTATAATTTGTTCAGAGAAAAGACAAAATAAATTCACAAAAATATCCGAAACACAGAGTGAAATGTTTCTTAATTTGAAAAGAAAATACCATGAACATACTGGTTTTAATTCCAAGCTGTTAAGCTGCAGTTTGATTTGTGTAAAATGTTGTTAAAAAAAAGTCTGAAAAGTTTCAAAATTACTTGTAACTCTACACATGCTCCTTACGTGTCATCCTACCGTTTGTGCTTAAGACGAGTTAGCCACAGCCCTGTTCTGGATTTATGAAAATTCTGATTAAAGGGAGTAATAATAAGAGTGTATTTGTAACAGCGCATCTTGAGTCTACAAAAACACATTCAAAGCAGCTCTGGTTACATCACAGCCTCTAAACAAGCCAGTAACACTAAAGACGGTTTGGATAAATCAAATTGCTGTGAGACACGCAACCAGAAGACAGTTCGGCCTTTTCATGTCAGCCTCATCAAACATAAACCTAAACAAAAACACACAGCTAAACTGGCAGCCTTCATGTTCAAATCTAATAGAAAGTCAATAAGTCTCTGGTGGGGCAGTTTGAAGGGAACTCTGAGCTGTCAGGCTCCTTCAGGACTGTAAGATGAGCGTTCACAAACAAACACAATCCATATTGAATGACTGTATTTGGAGGAGCTCAGATCTCAGGCTGCATGTTGGAGCCCCATGCGAGCGAAAGCATCGCCCCGGGGCCTTATAATCTTCTTTCTAAAAGTGCTTTCACTCACATGGAAAGAAGAACAGCATGTCATCTTACTGAGACTAATGTCCAGAAAGGCATTAAACCAAAAACAATCTCATCTTCCCTCCTCTCCCGGGCACCCCTCTGCTTTTCTGTGCCCAAAAACAAATTAGATTGAAGAGAGCTGATGTGCCATCCCGCCTCTGTGTCATATTAAGGAGGGTAATAATAACAATATGCAGGAGAATCAAAGTTACTGTGTTTCTCTCTGTGCCAGTGTCTCATCTTTCTGTTTCTCTCTCTGTTTCTCCATGGTGCAGCCCAGTCACCGGGTCCATGTCTCCTGGCAGCGCCTCGCAGATTCTGGCCCGAAAGAAAAGAAGAGGGGTGAGTGGATTATAGCCTTGGATCCTAATCTGTTTCGCCTTGTCGTCTTTGTTGGCCCTGACTGTCCCTGTGCTCCTCTTGCTGTGCAGATCATAGAGAAGAGGCGCAGGGACCGCATCAACCACAGTCTGTCAGAGCTCAGGAGACTGGTGCCCAGTGCTTTCGAGAAACAGGTGAGTGATCAGGAAACAAGAATCACAATTCAAAAAACAACTGCAGCGACAGAAGTGATTTAAAAAAGTTTGATCTCATGCAATTAAACCAATGCAAGAAGATTTTATTGATTTCGCAGAATTATCAACATGAGCCACGAAACAAACCAGAAGCTTAACTGGAATATAAGATTTCTTTAGGGTTATTTTTAATCCCTGGCTCTGCTGCAACAGGGTGAATTCCAACAGTATGATTTACTGCTTTTTGACCAGAGGAGTCTTTGTTTGTATGCTACCCGGCTAAATTTCACAGCAGGAGGAATGTCTGACAGTCGAGAGGAAGAGGGACGACGTTTTCTTGGTACAGAATGTTGCACTCTTTAGAAAAGCGATAGGACGCATGGATTTTTTCCAAAGGGTCTACTAAAATATCCAACTTCCTGGCAGTTAAAGTGACATGTCGCTTATTTTCCCTGCAGGGTTCCTCTAAGCTTGAGAAAGCAGAAATCCTGCAGATGACTGTGGACCACCTCAAGCTTCTGCATGCCATGGGAGGGAAAGGTAAGAGCTCTGAGTTTGATCTTTTTAAGAAATGATTAGTTTTTATATTATATCAGTAGACTATGGGAGATAAAGTGCAACTGTCAAAAAAATACATAAAACCTTCAGTTAGAGTAGACAGATTATACCACCACAACCTGAAGCGCCCAGACTCCAGACTCAGGATGTTTTTACTCATAAATCTCAAAGTTTTCAGCTTTTCTACATTGACGTTTCAAACTAAATTTCAGCCTTTTCCTCTTCATTCCAAAAGAGAGTTTTTGTTTTACTGCGTTTCAAATTGATTTTATCCTCCAAAGCCCAACCCTTTAAACTTCTGATTGTGCTTTACGAGTGCAAGTGCTTTTCTTATTCGCCCACTGACTTGTTTATCTGCATCCAGTATCAGTAAACCAGTAAATCAAAAGTCTGATGTTTAACATTTCCTGAGTTAATAAAATGTTCCAGAAGATCATCCTGAATTTACAACTTATTGGAAAAAACAACTTCAATATGTCTTAAAAATATCACTGCATCACCATGATGAGAAGCTTAGGTCCAGTTCCTCCAGAGCATCATGTGGCACCTTAAAAGGATGCAACATAGTGCACCATGGGAAATTTATTTTGGATGCTATCACAAACCGAGGAGGGATAAAATGAAAAAGAAGGGAGGACAGGAGCAGGCTGACCCCTGACCTAAGGGGTTAAATAAAGAGCTATCTGTGTGACATGCCAGTCTACTTGAAGTCCGGATGCTTACTCTCTCTTCATCTGTCTCTCTCAGGTTACTTTGATGCGAGGGCTCTGGCAGTCGACTACAGGACCCTGGGTTTCAGAGAGTGTGTTGGGGAGGTGGTGCGGTATCTCAGCTCCCTTGATGGGGACTCTCCAGACCCCATAGGAGCCCGCCTGGTCTCCCACCTTTCCCACTGTGCCAGTGAGCTGGACCCTCTCCTCCTGCAGTCCCCCCCAGCCTCCACCCTGCCCTTCCCTCCCTGGGCGTGGCCATCCTTCCCTCAAATCTCCACTGCCTCACCAGCCTCCCCCTCGCCTGCGTTCCCCGCCGGGCGTAGGGATCTCGCTCTGCTTGGGAGCTACCCGTCACCCACCTCCCTCCGCCTCACCCCTCTGGCCGGCTGCCAGCAGGGCGCACCGCCGCTCCTCGCACCCACAGCCCTGGCCACAGTCCACAGAGTGCCCTCCCTCGCAGCATCGACGGTCCTGGCTCCCTCCAGACCTACCCAGCCCTCTCCTCACAGCGCCACCAGGGCCTCGCCTCTTCCTATCCCCACCTCTTCCTCCTCCTCCTCTTCTTCTGCAACCTCCTCCTCCTCTACTTCATCATCCTCTGCCTCTCTGCAAGTCTCCTTCAGACCTTTTGCACCTCTGGGGTCTCCCACAGCCCAGCGCAGGGGCTTGAGTGGATCATCCAAGTCTGGCCAGGGTTGGGGGACTGAGATTGGAGCTTTCTGAGAGTGAACTTTTTTTTTTCCCTTTTTACTCTGAACTGTGTAGAGTGGACATGGAGCTCCTGTGTGCACTGTGTAGCAAATATGATACCTTTGGAGAAAACCTTTGAACCTTTGATGATGTCTCTGCTTTTTGAGGGACTTTAAAGCCATATCAGACTGTGCGTGAAGTATCAGATATATTCACAATCATGTATAATTGACATACAAAGGAAAGTGAGGGGATAGAATAAAAAAATGACATCCATGAATTTGTTTGATACATGCATAGCATCAACAGAGCCATATATACAAGCCTCAACACATGGACGTTGAGTTTTTACTGATCTTTAACTGTGATTTATTTTTTTTCAACAGTAAACATTTCATTTTCTGATTTTGAAGAATGTTTTTAAAAACCTCTATAAAGACAAAGTGCCTTGACCGTTCTTCTGTTTTTCTGTTTTTCTTTTTTCCCGTTGGAGCCGATGGAACAATGTCCTTGCAGCTAACGCTTTGTGCTTTGAATTCAAAGGCAGAGGAATGTTTAAAGCTACACGTTTTATCCATGTTAGTCATGTCTGCAAACACTGCTCACATGTTCCCCAGCCGTAACCCCCTCGGTATGAAAGCTGTCTCCACTGATGGCTGATGGGAGCTGTGGTCTTGTGGCTGCAGAGGATAAACATGGTGGGAGCTGGTGATGTTTTTGGGATGCCGCGGCGAGGCAAACAGACCCATCACTTTGCCCTCTAATTGGCGATCCCCTGTAATTAACTTTAGCCTCATATCAGTCCATGTATCTTCCTCTCCTCTGCTGTCTCTCTGCCATTCTTTCTCTCCAATCTTGTGGTACACCAGCGGATATCTTCTCTCCCTGTTTGTCTGCGCCACTGTCTCCTCAACAATGGACAGCCAGTAAAGACGAGGGCGAGAGGGAGGGATGGAGAGGCTGAGCGAGGGGAAAACAAAGAAGAAAAGATCTGAAGGGTTGTGGTTTGGTGACTGATTCGGCGTAGACGTTCAATAACAGGCTGGGAAGGAGGCAGGAGACAGGGTTAAGGGGAGATGAGAGGGACTGTGAAGGTTTAAAAGGACAGCGTCAGAGGAGTGTGAATCACAGAGAGTGGGCCAGCACGTAGAGGGTGCAGGTATAAACCGCGCTAACCATGATGAATGACAGTTGCATGGAGCTGTTTCTCAACAACATCAGCTTAATCGTGCCACGCTTCATCAAAACAGCTCAGTGGGGATGAGAGAGGAGAGAAGAGCTTGTGTGTGTTTACTGCCGGGGAACGCTTTGATCTACTTCAGGATGCAATGTCTGTGGTCTGTGGTCCCAAAATGTGTGTGTTCCGCAAAGTGCACATTGTTTATTCGAGTGAGTGTGCTTGTGTGTTGCCTAAGCCAGCCCCATGTGCTCGCTGCCCTGTGTGAGTGTGTGAGTGTTTTGTTTATGTCTTGTGTGAGTGTGTGCGTGTAATGCGAGTCCTCTGGGCTGGCGTCAGGACTGAACCGCGGTGGCGGCGTGGCTCTCGTGCGAGGCCGGCCGGCGGTCGGACGGACGGTATGGTGGTGGAATGTTTGTGGAGGGTGCATGTGTACACACACACACACACACACACACACACACACACACACACACACACACACTGACACACACACACACACACACACACAGGCTGGCTGACTGGCTGGCACTATTCTAGCCTCTGAGCAGAGGAGCCAGAGTCACCACCGCAGCTTCCAGGAAGGACAACCACAGTCACACTGCTCTGTGTTTCCCACGGGGGAGGGGAGGCTGGAGGGAGGAGAGAGGAAGGAGGGAAGGGAGCGATGGAGAAAGAAGGAGGGAAGTGAGAGTGTGTTAGCCAGTGTTTATTTGGGGTAAGTGTGCATGGAACAGACGGCCATTGTGGTTCAAGCTGAGAGAGGAAGAGGAGGGTTTAATACACAGGAAGGAGGCGGGAGCCAAAAAAAAGAGAAAACAAGACGTGAGAGATTTCTGCTGACTCTTGGTTCTTCGTTACATCTGAGCTTTTTAGTGTTCTGTCTTCATCTGTGTGTGTGTGGGTCCTTCAGTGAAATAAGTACATTTATTGGAGTAACATCAGCAACTTAACTCTGAGTAACACCTTATTTGTTGACACCTTAAGGTGCCACTATTTCACAAATAAACATTTAAAGCTCTTGTGAGCAACTCTTGGTTAATCATGAATTTGGCGCCCTCTGTTGTCAGGAGAGTAGCTCTTGTGTCTTTGATTATAAAGTCCTGTTTCCACCAAGCAGTCCGGTTCAGATCAGTCCAGGTTTGCTTGGTTAAGCCTGGTCTTATTTGTGTATTTGTGTTTCCACAGCCAACCGTTCCCCCTCATGGCAGGCAGCGCATAAGCCGTATGCTGATAGCCGCATCAGTCTAATAAAAGCATGATGCCATAGCAGTATGACACAGTGTACCCTGCTAATAAATCCAGTGAAAAAGAAAAACTTGACACAGTGAACAAAGAGCAATGATGGAAAACATCCAGCAATTTGTCTTCTTTGTGATTTCCATGTGGCTCTTTGTTACAAAGCACAATCAAGCTTCGTTTCAGAGAAGACTGTGTGCCGCCAGGAGGAATGCAGCCACTGTCGCGCAGTAAGTGACGATTCTTTTGACCAATCAACAGACTGCAGGGTTGTAACCCCACCTTCCGGGATCGGATCAGCTTAGGCCTGGACCACACAAATATATATATATATATATTCATAAACGAACATTTTTCTGTCCAACTGGGCCTCTCAACCACACGAACACGGTGATTTTACCCACGTAAGCAGAATTTTTTTTGAACAGATAAAAAAGTGAAGAAATAAAAAATATCCCGTTGAGTGGATCCGTGTAGCGGGGTTAAACAGAACTTGTGTCGACGTGATGATGTCGAACGCCTCGCAACAAGTCACTATAGCAACGGTTGCCAACAAGAACGATGGCCAACATTTACCACGCTATTTCTGTGTTCTTTGCAATTTTTGCCCTCATTACAGCTCTAAAGATGAGAGGTGATAGTTTTCAGTTTTGCCTCTTTGTATGGACAGAGATATTTCTGTGGTGTGGACAGATTTTTTTTTAATGAGGACAAAGATATCCAATCAAAACAATATCCATATACGTGTGGTCCAGCCTTTAGTCTCACACCCCTATGAAAGGGTCCCAAAAAGAGGGACAGTTTGCCTAGGTAATTTGTGGATCTGTCCCAGGATTAGTCAGTGGAAACATCGTAAAATGTGTGCTGTGCCGAGACGAACCGAACTGAACCACTTGGTGAAAACGGGGCTTTAATCATCTTACAGAGGCAGACTCTGCACGCCTCTATGTGACTGTTTGTCCTCAGTTATTCAGTTAAACTTCACAAAATAATGAAAACTTACTATTTTATTCTTGTAAATTTACATCCTTCCCCCCTTAAATTTATGACTTGGTCCCTGTAAATTTACATCTTTACCTTGTAAATTAATAGCGTTATTCTTGTCAATTCAAGTCTTTTAACCAGGTTGAAATTTATGACTTTGTCTGAATTAGTTTGCAAGTTTATTTTCATAAATTAAAAGTGTTTTCACTTAAAATCTATTATTTTTCAGGCTTTTTATGCCAGTGAAGGGTGACATTCTGGATAGAGGCAGCAGGTTGGATTTGAACCCAGGCCAAATGCCCAAAGGCCGATCGCATTGGGCTCAACATGTACCACAAGGTCAGATCCATGCATCTTAATATTCCAATGTCTTCTTGATACATTTCCTGATGTCACAGCAGCACAACTTCACTTTCACCAAAGGGCTCCTCTTGCTCTGTTGGTGTGAATGCGGTGCCTGACACACACTTCCTGAGGGAGAATCCAGACACCGCATTGGCCAGCTTGGAAACTTTTTTAGGAGCAGGCATGGTGACGATGCGCTTCAGATAGCATATCCTCCTGAAAGACGAAACACACAACAGAAAGCTTTACCAAAAAAGCATCATGTATTTACACTTTAAACTATTACACCTTTACCCAGACAACAAAGGTTTTGAAATAACATTAGACGGGTACAATTAGTTAAGTGAGACAGATTTTAGACACCAAATCATATTCTTGGTAGTTTTATTTTTTACCTAATGGTTCTCCAAGCAAAGCGGTCAGTAACGTAGGTGAAAAACTGGCAGAGGGGATCTTCAGTGCATGCCCTCTGACATGCCTCTGCACTGTCAGCCATCAAGTTACTCAGGTCAGAGCCCCAGAAATCCACTCCTGTGATGGTCCTCTTTGCCCAGTCTGTCAGCAGAGAAGAAGGGCTCATGTGTCAGGAAAAAAAAACATTACATCAAAATGAAGCCTGGTTTTCTGTTTGAAACCTGATTCGGGCCTTGTTCACACAGAAACAACTTCAGTAGAAAATTGATAACAAGGGTTGTGCTGTAGCTGCTCGTTTACACAGAATTTTCATGTTACAATCACAGTTGAATTGCCATGTACAGCTCGAATAAATAAAGCTGCGTTTCCACCAAGCAGTCCGGTTCGGTTCGGTACGGCTTGGCACGGTATGGCTTGGCACGGTATGGTACGGTTAAGTCTGATCCCATTTGCGTTTCCACAGCAAAACTGTGCCCTCTAATGTAAGCCAGCAGCCGCAGCTGTTAAACAATAGTGTGACTCCGTAGCAGCGTGACACAGTTTACCCCGCTGATAAATCCAACGAAAAAGAAGAATGCGACACAGTAAAATAAGAGCATAAATGAAAGACATGAAGCATTTTGTCCTCTCTGTAATTGACATGTAGCTCTGATACAGCCGCTGTTGCGGGGTAAGTGATGATTCTTTTGACCAATCAACCGTCTGCAGTGTTGTACCTCCACCTTCTGAGAGCGGATCTGTTCAGTCTGGCACCTATACGAAAGGGTCCCAAAGGTGGGACGGCTCTTCTCCGTTATTCGGGGATCTGTCCTGGGATATGTCAGTGGAGATGCCACAAAATGCGCCCCGTAGCGAGACAAACCAATCTGGTCTGCTTGGTGGAAACGTGGCTCAATACTACTACGCTGTGTTTGTGCTGCTGACTCTTAAGTTTATCAATGTTCGTCCAAACAAAGCTGAGTTTTTGTGTACGCGTTTTTCATAATCTTCTTTGATCTTCTTTGTTGAAAAATGGTCCTTTTTTGCACAAGTGCAGTGTGTTCTTCAAGTGTGTTTCATTGACAAATTTTTAATGACAACTACTGGCAAGGCATGCATACACTAACATTTGTAGTTAAACACCGCTTAAACAGATTTATCAAAAAAAAAAAAGGAAATTAATTTTATTGATGTTTTTGAGTAAAGCAGGCCTTATATTTGATTAATTAGAGGTACCTACTGTAGTCTGGCTGACAGGTACTTCCAGGTATCCCAGATGTGAATCCATCTCTGGCTATTAACACAATCTCATCTGGATTGTTCTTCAGGTAACAATTAAAGTTATCACTTGAAACATAATAAAGACAAGTTTAGTATAAATGTAAAGCATTACTGTATTCAAGTACTTTACAGTTGTAAAAAAGTTGAGCCACCACTTCTGATTCACAAAGGTCATTTCTTTGATGACATTCATGCACAATGACTCCAGTTCTGCTCTTTACTGTAACTGATATATGACTTGGATTAGTTACCACATCACTCTGTGTGGTGCAAAGCTGTGCTGTCCTCTGGACTGATTTAACCCCTAATTATGATGCCAACAGTGAGCTCTATCAATAATTTATTATCGTAGAAACAAAGGTTGAAGTACTGAATAGTATTTCATTTCCACATGACTGAAATGCAGAATCACCCACCTGGTATAAACAAAGTAGGTGCACTGTGGGTGAGCTGTGCACAGGGCATGGCAGTGTTCAGGGGAAGCAGCTAGAAGATTCTCTGTGTGGTTTCCCAGGATCTCTGAATTTCTGAATAACTTTATCTGACACTCTGTTAAAATACAAACAGAAAAGTGAACAACATTCACCACAGCCTCTGAAATTCCTCAGAAACAAATCTTTAATTGATGTATACTGTGTGTGTGTGTTTGTTTACTTGTGTCAGGCTGTGAATTGATGATTTTAAGGGAGAATCCCGACACTAAATCTGCCACCGTCTTTATCCACGGACTCCTCGGCACAGTCCAGCTGAACTTAAGATGGCACTTATATCTACAAAAAAAAGATTACATTTCATTTATAGGATCTGAGAAGTCATTACTCAAATTAAATCTGCTATTGAGAGAGTATTACATAGACCGGGGTGAGCTAAAAACACCTCAGGGAATTAATGATAGAGTTAAGCTAGTTTTAGCTATTTAATTGGAGCATAAATAAATTATAACTTTTTTTTCTACTGTATTTGCGTCACAAGATCAAAACATGTTGACATAATTAAAAATCAATCACAGTCTCTCATACCAGGGTAAGGATGTACAGACTTGATTCTGATTGGCTGAACAGAGTCAATTTGGCTCCAGAAGTACAGGAAGTCACATACACATCAGGTCTAAAAAAGAAAGCCATTTTCAGCAGAAATAGACATGTTTAGAGCCTGGTGCAAAAAATGTCCCTTGTTGGAATTGCTAATTTCTTTAACAACACACACTGTGTGGGGGTGAATTCTTTTCTAACTTGTTTAGAAGATATTAGGAACATAAGTTTGACCAATCAGAGGCACAGCTCAGCTGATTGACGGGCGGTCACCCTGTAGCTGTTAGTGAGGTGGCTCAAAGCGCGCACCATTTCCAATATGGCCAATATAGGTGAATGCCATGGAGAATGTGTCTGTTTATTGTAAAGTCTGTGGGTGAATGCCTATTGTTAAAGGTCCCATTTTATGCAAAACTCACTTTATTAAGTCTTTTAGTGAAATTTGTGGGTCTTTGGCTTTCCTCCCAGCTCACAAAATGTGATATTAAATGACAAAACCTGTACTTGGTAGTGCTTGTGAATGTAAAATCCTGACCTAAAATGAGCTGTTTGGATTTTGGGGATTTGCCGACATCAGTGATTCCTTTTTTTGACCAATCAGGTGCAAGTCTGACCTGATTGGTACACCGGAGCAGATACCTCCGAACCCCCTCCCCGCCCACTCTCCTCCCTGCTGCTGGAGAGATTTCTCTCCAGCAGCAGGGTGCGGAATGTCAAAATTGAAGAGCCATCACTGCTTTGTTTTTGGCTGTAAACAGCCACATAGTTCCATGTATAAGCTATCCATCTTGGAAGAAGACAAGTCTAAGTGTCTAGAGTTCATTTATTAAAGAAATGTGCCAGCTACACTCAGTAAAACTGTGCATGTGTGTGCTAGTCACTTCACGGCCGACTGCTTTTCCAACTTTGGACAGTACAACAGAGGGCAAGCGAATAGACTGGACGTAAATCCAGGCGCATTACCAACCATCCGCCAACAAACCTCGGACCCTGGAAATGTGAGTATTTAAATGCTGTGTGCTGTGGAGCAGATGTTAGAGCTTTTCCTCAGTGTCCCCCCTGTCTCTGTGTTAGCTTCAGGATGCTAACTTTAGTTAGCAGTTAGTCTGTTGTTATAGCCTGTAATGTTACGGTAAACAAGCTTCGCTGTTTTCTAAACATTGTGCACTCGGAGCTCGTGGCGCCGCTCTCAGTGACGCGGAAGAGCAGGGCGGTATCAGCGGTGGCTCATTAACATATGAAGGTCACGCCCACTAAATCAGAGCGTTCTGAACAGAGGGGCTATGAGAGCCTGGAAACAATGCTGCTGTGCTTGATTTATTGGCTTTTTGGACCAAGACGTGTTACTACCATTTCATGAAGACATCAATGATCCACATTAAACTGCAGAAAAGGAGCAGAATATGGGACCTTTAACTTGGATTATTCTCTTAATCTATCTGTTTGTTTATTTCTTTTTTTTTTCATTTATACATTTGTTCTTTAAAATGTTTAACAAACAAATGTTCAATTGATTTCATTATATGTTATGTGAAAATGGATAATTTAATTAATCTGTGTAGAAGCCAAAGTGGGTTGCAATTATGGAGGTTCTGAGCAGAAACCCACACAACTAGTTAAACTAGCACATCTAATGTACTGTAGAAAAAAATTCAACATGAATTTATGAGCTTTTAGTATTTATACAGCTACACTGTGCTGGGAATAAAAAGTGTTGGTTTAAAAATAAAGTTTCTCTTTTTGGCCATTTTTGAGCAGTCTCAACCAGGTGCTACTCCAAAAATCCCGCTCTGAGCTTAACATCACTTGAAAACAGCGACCATGTGAATATTTGTGCTGCACAAATACCTCACCTGGCCTCGGTGTCTTTTTGTTATTTTTGTTGTTTTTGCAGTTGTTTGTGGTTAAATGGGGACTGTCATCATCCACTTGTGCCCAGTCAGGTTTTTCTGGCATTCAAATCATCACCTCTTTCGGCATGACATTCTTCCCTTCTTACCTGTGGTTTACTGATTCAAAGCTTCCATTGAAGAAGGTGAAGAACTGACAGTGTGGATCATTAGTGCAGACTCTCTGACACCCCTCATAGTCTGATGTGAACAAGGTCTTGTAATCTCCTCCAGAGAAGTCCACACCGTCGTACACCTGAGATAGACACGGCTCTGAGAGGCAAACAGAGTCAGGGAGAGTGTCATGACAAACCATTTTGTACCTGCTTTTTGAAATTGTTTCACACTTACGTGGGTCCAGGTGGCAGTTTTTGAGCGAAAACCCAGAGGTGACACCCATCAGTGTAGACTGAGTTCTGGTCCCTGACTTGAGGTAACAGTGGAAGTGCCTGACATTAAAAAAGCAGCAGTTAGAGTCAGCAAACAGCAGGTTCACACTGCAGGGAGATAAAGTCTACAGATCATTCTTATTGACCCATATTATGAGCTGTTCTGTGCCTCAAATCCAAAGTTTGGGAACACTCCACGCTTTAAACAGACCAAAGTCAGATACATTGTACAAAAAGCACTGTCTACAGATGACCTTGTAAAGAGTCAGAGAAACACATGGACTTTGGTTGTAGACTATGGGCACATCAAGTCAAAATATGCTGTAAATACTTTTTCATGTTTGTCATCAATATCTGACATTGTGGTTGTGTTTTAATACTGATGAAAGCTACATTTTTAACTCAGTTTCTTTTTTTAGTCACTCGCCTGTCTTCGTTCCCGGAGTCCGGCTGTATAAAGGTAAAGAAGCTGCAGGAGGGGTGCTGGGTGCACAGCTGCTGACAATGATTCACGTCAGGAGAGTAGACAGATCTCAGTTCTCTTCCAAAGAATTCCTCATTCTCCTGGAGCTCTGGGTTACAAACTAAAAAATGGTGGAAAAAAAAACACATGTATTAAAACATATCTCTACAGGATTACCCAACATTCAGCAAAAAAAAAAAGTCAGCATCCAGACTGTAAAACAACAGGTCTTGAAACGTGTTGGATGTTGACATTATTCTCCTTGTCTCAGCATTACCTTGACTCATGGAGAGATCCCAGAGGCAGAGCAGACAAAGTACGATTAACCAGCCTTTCATATTTTCAGTTTAGAGCCAGTAAAGATTCTTCGACGACTGCAAGTTATACAAAAGCGTATTTTTCATCCCCCTCACTTGTACCCCTGAACTATTTCAGTCACTATTTGTTTACTGATTTGGCAATAGCTTGGCACCAATGTCTTCCATGGCAGTGACGGAAGAGGTTAACAGGCGGGGATTTTTCAAAACAGACATATCTAAGCATGCTAACAGTGTTTTATCAGTTTTAGTTTGGTGTGACATGCTGTTGAATGCAGCTTATACCCTGCTATGGTGGACTTTCTGATGTTACCACAACACAGCACTTCCCTTAACTTATTGGTTTTCTCACATTCACACACACACACACACACACACACACACACACACACACTCCCTTGGACCCAGGACAGAGGCAAAAGACACTTTCATAACATGTTTACTGACCTCTGCTGTCAAAACTCCACAAGTGCAGAATTTAAGGAAGAACTGAAGGAACAAACATGCTGTCACCTCATACCAAAATCTAGAAAAAGATAAAAGAGATTTTTTTTTCTTGTCCACATATTTATTCATGGCATTATTTTTTAACACAGGTAACTATTTCAAGGTGTAGGAGGCTGATATTAAAGCATGGTAAGAGTTGTACTGTCACCAAAGTCAGTGTAGTAGCTCAAATGGATCTCTAAATATATATATTTTTTTGTTTTTACTGTGATTGCAAGTTTTTGTTTGTTTGTTTGTTTGTTTGTTTGTTTTTTTAACTAAGTCGCTTCTAGAAAGATAGATGATTGATTTATTTTTACTGTTCTGTTTGTCATCATATGTAACACATTTATGGATTTATTTTGTTGGTTATTATTTGCTCTTTTTTGTGTCTGTTTTTTTCTGCTGGTTGGTTGCTTCTTCACCTCCTTACTGCAGATGATGGTAAATCTCACTTGTTCTGTGATCACGACCTACAAGGGAAGGCTAAAGGCTACAGGGCAAGACAACAAACACAAACATGGCAGCATTGAGCGATCACAATATAATGTGTTGGTTATAATGTATCATTAATTTTTATTGTTGTAGTTACGTACTCGTTTTATTTATTACATTATTCATACCATAATTTAGCACTTTTATTACGCATTTATTTTCTTAAGCTATACAGTTTTGTGTCTTACTTTATATCTCTGATAGTTTTATGGTTTTATACTATGTTTTTATTCCATGTCTCCAGTGTTTCCTCAGCAGGGGGCCCTCTGCACTGGGGCCTGCGACTGGCTCTGGCTGGGATGTCTCTGCCTCGTGGTGAACATCATGAAATGTATGAAAAGTACTATACAAACAAAATTTGATTGATTGATTTTATAAGAGGGAAGCACAATTCGCGTAATTTTTCAGAGTGAGATGATTTATTTTGTGTTTATTATCTCATATTTGAATTGTTTGCTTCACTTCCCAACACTGCCTCTATAATTTTTGGTGGTACTAAAACATTTGCAAGCTTCTAATAAATGCGCTGAAATCATAGACTGTATACAAAACTGAAAAAGAATGTCTTTCACTGTATGTAGTTTTCTTTGTATTTTTCATTTGGATGTTTGGTCTTCTTCCTTCCCTGTTGTTCTGAAACTGCTCTGCCCCTTCTCTCCCCAGTGCCTCGAGGAATATTAGTAACAGGACACTCTGAATCAAGAGAGGTTGCCCTGTGTTGTTCACCTGCTGCACACAGTCCGTACAGAGGAGAGTTCAGTTATTTCTTGTGTAAAATAAACAAATACTGATTCTTAAGTATCATAGATTTTATCTTCAACTTAAGATAAGAGTTTGATATATTTTATCGAACTGTAAAACTCTTCAACAGAAAGACAAACAAAAGTACCCAAACTAAGATTTAAGTCAACAAATCTGGTTGGTAGAGTCATTGAAATCAAATGACTTTACTTCTTTCAGCATCAAATGACCAAATTAAAACTCAACTACTTGGAGAAATTGGCACTTGTACAGGAATTATCTGCAAGTTACTATGACAGACAGCATTTATTCAACGTGTGTACTGATTTTCTGGTTTAACCCACAGCTGCAGTCAACCACCAGGGGGAGCTGAAGATGTTTTAGTTTCATTTTTCTGATGCCCATCTTTTTCTACAGTCTAAAGTGACTCTTATTTTAACATTAAAAAAAAAAACTTCTCACTCCCAGTTTCCATCTTGGTTACATGATACTATCATGTGGCAATGTGTCATTAATTATTCAGTCATTCATCTCCTAACATGAAATTTAAACCATCCAATGCTTGCTCAGGTGACCTAAGACTTTAATTTACAAAAATATATATTTTCTTTTGCCATTTTTTTATTATGTAGACAACTGTAAATTATAACCCAATACATGTACTTTAATATCTTTTGAATATTTTTACATCATGCAATTAACTTTAGAAATACATCAATAACATATTTACTTACAGCTGTCTCTGCTTTTAAAAATTACACTAAGCACTGACAAAAAAGTCAATGTTATTTTCTCTAACAGATGTCTTTCAGAGGAGGGAAAATATTCTTGTGAAAACTCTCTGAAACTAATTCAGCAAGCTGAAAGCAAACATGAGTCTGTTTTGTTTCTCATACTTTTATTATATTTTGTCATCTCTCTGAGTGGGGCTGTGTTAAGGTGTAGTCCTGGTTTGATTCCCTGGCCAGACTTTCTGTTGTCCGTGTGCAGCTTCCCCCCACAGTCCAAAAAGGTGCCCATCAGGTGACCATAGTGGACCCCACCTAGGGTTGCGCCAGCGGGGCGGAGAGGGCAGGAGCTGGATCAATGGATGAATCTGCTTGGGTCTGACTGGCAGCCTCACAGTTCCTCAGAGTGAAGCCAGACACAACGTTGCTCAGCTTGGCAACTTTAGGAGGAGAAGGCATGGTGATGGCACGCTTGAGGAAGCAGCGGCGCCTGGAACAACAACAGTAACAAAAACAAAAAAAAAGTTTTATCCCCACAAAATTGTTTTCATTTTTTTAGGTTGTGCCAGATGAAGGAAATAAGGAGGGTTAAGTGAAAATAATTAAAATCATTAATTAATATTATGAAAAAGTAACTATTAAAAAAGTACATGGTTAAATGCATGGCTACTTTGTTAAATTTGACTTCTAACATCTATTGTGTTTGTAAACTTTTTGTTATCTATCTTTTTTTTTTGAATGATTCATTTTGGAAATAAAGGAAAAACTACTGCACCAGAAGCTGGTGTCATGGAAGTCTGAAGTGACGTAGGTGTAGAACTGGCAGTTTGCATCCTCAGTGCAGGTCTTCTGACACGTCTCTGCATCATCCATCAGCTCAAAGCGAATGTCGGAACCCAGGAAATCAACTCCCTCCAGAGGAACCTTTGCCCATTCTGTTTTCAGAGAAATGTGTTAACTCCCAGCCAAAACCCAGAAACATGACCTAACAAACTAAGAAATTACAACAAAAACATCAACCGTGTTTGGTTTGACTGATGATTATTTGAATGATAAAGAAATCTAAGATAAAAATTTATGTTCCATATGCATTGAGAGGAATGAAAGGAAAGTGTCACTGACAAACTTTATAGATAAACAAAGAATAAATTCTTTTATGTTACTAAATTCAAAATATAAATATCAAATTTGAGTTGATGTTCTTCATCCAACTTAGCAACAAATTTATTGGAATACATTGTTTTGAAGCAACTGCTACTTATAAGAAAGCGGAAAATATAAAGGTAAGTTCCTGAGTTAGTTATTTCACACACCAACATTAACTTATATCAGTGGAGGACCATAAATTGCTTCCCCTTGCAGACAGTTGTGATGTCTCTCAGGGCCACTCACTCATATCCAGCTGGCAGAAGCGTTCTGGTATCCCTGACGTGACTCCAGCTTTGGCCCTGAGCATCATTTCATTCTGGTTATTTTTCAGGCTACAGGTGAAGTTTTCACTGTGGAGAAGAGAAAGAGATTAATAAATGTCTTTATTTGCAGGAATAAATACAGCCCACATTTGACAGATGGAGGGGCGATGGGTTTCCAAGAGATCAGGATTAAAGCCATAGTCTATGATTTGGAAGCTTGGTTATTATCAATAACACCATTTATGAGGTCGTTATGGTCCGATCTATGCAGTATCAAAGGCAAAAAGAACGCAAAAAAAATCCATTAAGTACGTCAGCTGCAAAACAACATAATTGACCAATCCGAAATGCGTTCCCCTCATTTCAGGTTTGTGCATGAGTCCATCCAATCCCCTGTCTCCCCTGCTCTGCACCATTAGTCCCACCTTCCCCACTACCCCTCTCACGTCAGCTAGCTGCTCAGCTACTGATGTGCCATGGAGCCAGAGAAGACCGAAACCAGGAAGCTGTTACTGTTACCCTCCACAGGGAAGGGAAGAAAACGAAAAAGTTTCAAGGAAAAGGCTGAAGCAAGGAGGAATTATTAGCGATACAGGTGCCAACAGAGACTGAATATTGAAGAAATGAACAACCGGTGCAAAAAGCTGCAGAGGGATTTGGGACTGAAGACTGATGCAGAGTCAGCCAAATTTCAGGTAATTACTTTGTTTACTACAGTGGGAGATGCTGAATAACTCTGGTTAGTCTGTGCCTGTACTGGCAAATGACTGAACGCTGCTGGTCGGAACGGGTCGGCTCTGTCAATAGATTTTAGAATAAGTTAGCCACACATCTTTAGCTTTGTAAACTGAGCTGGTGAAGACACGCCGGGAAAGGTAAACCCTTGACCACAGTGGGCTCTGCTCTGATCAGCTGGCAGTGGCAACACCAGATCCACTTCCCCCCGCTAATTTATTTATTAATTCATTAATTTATTATCAATTGAAAAAGCTACCACGGAATGTTATAAGGGGGATGACTGTTGTGTTTGTTACATTCAGCTACAACATTCTGAATTGTTTTTGACCCTAGCTTTGCTGCTGACATTTTCTGCCAGCCAGCTTCTTGCAGAGGCGGGCGGATTGATCCAAATATTGCCAATATCAATACCAATAAGTTTACTGTCTACTGCTGTGAATTCAGTTTGTAAAGGATGACTGTTGTGTTCGGTCTGTTTAATCATATGCTATGCTGGCATTCGGTCTAGGAAAGCAGAAGTACAGCTGATAGAAAGCCTTTTTCTTTATCAGCAACTTGTCATTTTAATCCTGTAAAGCCTGACCCATTAAAGGTAGCCAGAAAATCCTAGTTATTTGGAACCAAGATGTTAACTAACTGTTTTATCAAATCCACAAAAATGTTGTGATATCGTTTTGTTTACATATTTTTTTGTATCACATTTGACACATTGGGTGTTTTAGCAATGTTTTAGGAAAGTTTTTAGTAAATGTGCATTCTTTCAGTGCAGAAAATAAATAAAGAAGAGACTTGCTCAGCATCAAAAGACCACACACTTGTAGAGTCTGACAGTAGATGACAAATCACACACACACACACAAAAATACAGTGGTGCTAATGCAGACATACACCTACATAACATTAGGGGACATTGAAGGAGCCTCTGTGTAGCTAAGCTAATGAGTTAGCAGTTAGAGTCATACAAGATCCACACACCAGGTCTTAACCAAGGCCACTTAGACACAGGTAGCTTAGTCCAGTCAGAAAAACTGTCTGTGCTCTCTCACTTTTTCTTGCTTCCCACTATCAGCTGACTGGGGGGGCGTGTCAGCTTTTCCCTATATCCAATCACATCATTACAGCTTCACTCATAAGCCAATCATCTCATAGCTGTCAAAATTTAAATGCTGCCTTTTCTGCTTGTCAGCTGTCTTTAGGTCATGTCCACACGTAGCCAGGTACCTGCGTACAATGCCTGAGGCTCACGTCACAACCCTCTGCCCCCCTGTGCAACTTCAGTCTTCATCACTCAACTCTGGTTTTCAGCCCCCAGGCCTCTCTGAAACATCAAGATCCAGCTTTCTCAAGACTCTAACCACCACCAGTGTCAAGAATCCATCGAGGGATATTCGTAATTTATAACGCCATTGTACCCCTACATTAGCTATTCCTAGCGCTTCTTGGGGTCTGACCACCAAACTTGAATTTTGCATTAGTACAATAAATCTGTACATAACTCTTTTTGGTCTATAAGTCTCTCCTGACTGAAATGCATCTAACTCTGCACAAAGAGTACTCCCTAAACACGTTTGTTTCCTCTTGCGTGAGTTTTGGTCATAAACACATTACCTGTTGAAGGCAAAGAAGGTGCAGGATGGATGAGCGGAGCACAGTGACAGACAGTGTTCAGGAGAGGCTGCAGGAACCCTCAGGAGGTGGTCTCCTGGGATGGCCGTGTTGGGAAATAGCTTTCCTTCACATGCTGCAGAAAACACAGGTAAAAACATGAGAGAGTGCATTTTGTTTTTATATCTACTTCAGGCAGGAAGAGCCAACAGTGACTAACTTTCCCAGGAGTGTGAGTGCGTGTGAGATAACACAAATGGCTTCATAGCATTTATCAATCATTTCTAATTTCACTGATCAGGTTTACTTTAACCACTCACATTGAATCGTCTTTGCGGTGTTTCATTGATTTGCAATGCAAACCAGCCAACAACAACAGTTCATAGTTTAAGAGTTCAGGGCCCTCATTTTTGGGAGCACCTGAGCCACTCTGATCCTGATCTCTGTGTACCTGGTTCGGTCACCGGACTCATCTGAATATTGTGGGAGAATCCAGACACCACACCAGCCAAGGCATTGACTACTGGTGTCCGAGGTACCGGCCAGCTGAATTTCAGGTGGCACTTGTGCCTGAAACAGAATAGATAATAATGTCATTGGAGGTCAGTCCTTGAGCTGAACTTAATAACTAAAGCATGCAGGTGTCCGGCCGCTGTCCTTTGAAGAGATTTTAGCATCAGTAATTTACATTAACTGTTCCACAGGGCTGTGATGAAACTTGATCTGAAAAAGTTGAGGTGTGAAAGTGAACAACACATCATGCAATTTTTTAAGCTTTTGTCTTTTGTACAGTGTGATCATTGCCCCTGCATTTTTTTTTACCTTACAACAAGTTAAAAAAAAACAAACAAAAACAAAACTTAAAACCAGCAAATACACTGTACATTCACATTTAGCTTTGTTGGTTTTTGAAGCCTGCATCAGCCTCTGTGATGTCCCCTCATTGGTCTACTGATGTTTAAAGACTTTCTTCTTGCCATAGTTTTTTAAATCTTTTCAGACTGACAAAAGTCAAAAGCTCCTTTTTTAATTTTTCCAATGACGGGGAGTTGTTCAGACTCTTCTGTGACAGTAAAATAGCTCTCCTGGCTTGACAAAGTTAAAGTCCAAAGGTTTAGTTTGTTTCTGTGGTTGTGTGAAGTCATCGGATATAGTCCAAGTACACAGTTTGACATTTCAAGAGACTTTTGTGTTGAAAGAAATGAAGAAATATCTCTTCTCTTGTCAAAAAAAACCCCTGATTTTTACATTCATTTGGTGTAATCACGTGAAGGATATCTGTTGGTGTAGACTTTAAACGTCTTGGGTCAGATATTTGTTGCCTCTAAAAGTAAAAAGCAGTGTTTTTAACTGCATTGTAGAATCATGTTTTTATCATGTTAAATGGTTATTAGGCGTACCTGATGTTTTCTGGTACAAAGACATCATTGACAAAAGTGAAGAATTGACAGGAAGGGTCCTGGGTGCAGGCTCTCTGGCAGCTCTCATAGTCAGCTGTGAAAAATGTCCTGTAGTCTGCACCAAAGAAGTCCACATTCTGGTACACTTGAGACAGACAGGGCTCTAGAAGACAGACAGACAGACAAGGACGTAAATGTGCAGACTGTGATCTTTCACCATTTAAAAACATAAAAACATAAAACAACACAAATAACAGACTTGTGTTGTGCTTGCCTGATTCTGGTTTGCAGGCTTTCAGGGAAAAGCCTGAGGTGACGCCGAGCAGTGGGGTGCGGGTCTCGGGCTGCCCAGATGAGGTGGACTTCAGGTAGCAGTAAAAGTGCCTGCAAAGGGGGGACACTGTTTTACTTGATCAGCACAAACCACATGAAGTACAATAAAGAAATCCTGAACAGCATGTATCATCTCTGTTAATACTTATATGTCTTGTACCTTTTATCTCTGGTCCAGTCTGAGCGAATGAAGGTGAAAAATTGACAGGAGGGGTGCTGGGTGCAGAGGTGTCGACAGTGCTCGGCATCAGGAGAGAAACGCACCTCTCTGTCTGTTCCTGGGAAATCCACATTCTCCAGAAAATCTGTGTTACAGTCTACAGAGGATCATGGGAAATAGACAGAGTTACAAGTTCAGAAGCCCACAAGTCAGTGTAATGTTTACATTGTGTATGTATGTTATGTTACCTTGACTGAAGCAGACAGTGCAAACTAAGAGCACACCAAGCAAAATCAAATGAGCTCTCATCTTCTCAGTTTTAATGACACCTTGATGGAAAAGCTTCTTCAGCTGAGATGAGATGCTCCTGTTACTGCAAGCTGGCTGACAGATTGCTTCTGAATTTGTAGGGCTGGTCTATTTGCGCAGCTTGCTGTTGACACACAAACTGATTGGTTCCCCATATATGGAGGACTAAACGTGCCAAAATGAAATATATAACTACATCATTCATTCAATAAATACATAAATAAATAAATAATTGATAGCATCAGTAATTATTTAATATGTGAAATAAATCAATAAACGTTTAAATTGTATGTAATAATTTAATTAATTAAATGAAAGTGTTATGAAATACTAAAATAATTAATCAAATAATCATTAATTATTGATTCTTATTTATTTAATTATTGAATTATCTTCTTTAGGGTGTATTCACCTCTGGATCATTTGTGGCAGTTGTCCCGAAACAGCGAGCCGCTAAACCACTGAGTCATATTGTGTTAATGGCTGGCTGTGGACCTCATTAAAATCTGACTGATCACACCAAAATCCCAAATTATTATTGACTGAATCATTTAATTATCAAAGTTATTATTTAGTATTTTATGCAGTTCATTTCCTTTATTCAGCAATAAAACTAAGAAAAACGTTGGATATATATAGCTGCTTTTGAGTGCTCAAGAAACTAATCTGCGATGATTTATAGGTGTCTCCTCGTGATCCACCGTTTAAGGTTGGGAAAACAACAACAACATAAAAAAACAGATACAGAGCTTAACAATCTTATTCGACCACCTGTCATAAAAAGGAGAAAAACATCCAGCATCATGAAGTGCTCTAATTCAGACTCTTCCTCAGAGTCCCCCAAGCTTCATCATTTTAAGCAGGATTAATCTTTTTAGCCAGCACAGCACAGCACAGCAGGAATTCTCCAAGAGAAATTAATCTGAAATAATATACTGCCAGAAAAAAGTACATAATTGTAACATAATCAGAAAGTAATAGTGTACTTTTCTATTCTTGTGCTTTTTTTGTAAAACAACTAACAACAAAAGTTATATTTAAATATACATTTGGACACTGACACTCTCCTGACAGTGTTTTGATTCTGAGCTGAATGTTCAGGAATATTATCAGGGGCCAGTTCATGAAGTTTTCTTGGTTTCACCACCAAGCCTTAGCTGTGCTTACTGGATAAACTACATAACCTGGCTCACAATGACATGTTTTTGTGTATCAAGTTTAACTTGAGTATAACAACCCTGGGATAAAGTTACTTGAGACTGAATAAATAAATAATTAAGTTTGTTAATAAACAATTATGTCTGAGGTCAATGGCTGTTTCAGAGTCCAGATTAAAGTCAACATCTGGATGTTTAATCACCAAGTCCATGGCTTTTTCTATTTTCTCTTTCTCTTCTTTGCTGTGCTGGTCTGTGGCTACTGTAAGTTTTTTCTGAAAACATTAATTTCTTATTATATTTTTTTCTTTTACTTTTAACCGTTTAGAAAACACACCTCCTTACTCTGCTGTGAAAGTGATCAGCCCTCTGTAAGACTTTCATTCAAAAGTTTTGATTATTTCACACTTCAGTCACGTGTGAATAACCTGAAGCCCACAGACCGAACCCAAGCTGTGTTTGACTGTTTCAGGGTGTCTTGTTGCACTCTTAGTGGGAAAACATTTGAAAATCCTGAGTTCATGTCCTGTATGCAGTGTGTAACAACCTGCTGGTCAAACTAGGAGTGACAGGTTCAAAGAGCAGAATGAGGACTCTGATAGTGAATGAGCTCTGCTGTCAAAACTATGGAGCGCACAGTTACGGTTAGGTACGAGGTGACTCCAGCTGACCTTTACGCAATAAAAAGACAAAATTCGAAATGATTTCAGAAGACTTTTCGAATGCATGAGGTTAAATATTGTAGTGTTGTGAGCTCATACCTTATCTGATTCAACACTGAGCTGAAGAGGAAGCTGATCTCAATAAAACACACAGAGTTGAAAGGTCACTTTTATTGCTTTTGCAGCATAAAAATAAAAACTTTTTCAGTGTCAGTTACAAATTTTGTTTCAAAATCAGTTTTTTAAATGCACACAGCCAGAATAGTGCAAACAAGGAGTGGTTTCATAAAACACAACAGGATCAGGTCCAGTGTGTCGGCTGACTGCTGCTGGAATCTTAGAGATCCCTCAGGAGGTCCTGTCCTGGAGAGTCTTTCCAGGTGGGAGGCCATGTAGCTTTGACACTGGCTCTCTCTTTCACACAGTTATAGTAAGCTGCAAGTTTAGGGTAATGCTCCTGACACAGCCTGTGGACCAGAGAAGAGTTGGTATGAAGCTAACATTATCTTTCTGCTGCTCCTTACATAAATTAATCATTCTAAGCAGTTCAGTTATTTTAATGACCACGTACCCAAAGCGGAAGACATAAGCAATGGCTGGAAAAACGATCACGTCAGCCAAGGAGAAGTCCTTTCCTGCCAGATAACAGCAGGAACCCAGCTGGAAACCAAAACACTCATTAAGCAAATGCTACAAATGTTTACCTCCAAATGAATCGACATTCATGCTGTGACAGATGGTCTGAACTACGTTAATATACATTATTCATTACGTGTCTGTGTTATGTTACAGTAGGTGTTATGTTACACTCGCTTACAGAGTTTGATGAAAAAATTGATACCAATCTCACATCAGTAATTATGAAACCTAAGATCACAGTGGATTAACTTTACCTTAGTAGTGAGCAGAAAGCATGGCTACATCACTGAGGAACAAAACTTGCAAATGAGAATGTTGTAATGTTGCAAATGTTTTAATCACTGTTTTTAAAGAGAACCACAGAGACTGAGGTAATCTTTATGCTGATGGTGCTGTTGTATTTTGGAGGGACATCAGTTTTGGTTTCAGTAATTTTTATTACAGCCAGCTTAAAAAAAAATCTCCTCATTGGACCTCCACATACCAAAATTATAACTTTTAATAATTCTGATATTGTGCTGCGCTATTTCTTGGCTCAAAAACAGGCTGTAGGTGCTGATAGAGTGATGCAAGCTGCTCCCATGTTGCTAGTGTCTGTGCTAAGTGTTGCTATCCAGCTGCTGCTGCTTGTGGCCTTGTACTTATTGTACAGATATGAAAGGGGTACAAAACTTCTCATCAAACTCTCAGACACGCAGGGTGAACGACAAAGGCTTTGATGCTGACAGAGAATCTGTAAAGGTGAGTATTTCGTGATCTGTAAGTGTACCTTCTGAAGGTATCCCTCCCACAGCTTCAGCTCAGCAGAGAGGGCCTCTCTGTTTCTCTGTATGGCAGAGTCATGTCTCTCTCCTTCAGGGACCTTGTAGTTGTAGTAGATAACATTGGCTGACAGATACACACACACAGACACACACATTCAGTGAGGGTGGCTGGTTGAGGTTTCAGAGAATTATCAGCAGAATCTGTCCAAACATTTGAGAACACCCACTCCCACATTGTGCCTTGCTAAATGCTTTCATTTCCTCTGCAGCTGGGTTGGGTAAGGACAAAGATTATCTAACATCAATTTCAAACAGGGCAGTAGAAGAGGCACAAATAAAGCTCTGTGAGCTTATTGGTTGGGTATTTCTTCTCTCTCTTCCTCTGGTTATTTTGCATCTTTATCGGGCCTCATGACCTGAACTTTGCTGCCACATCGCCAAGGCATGTGATCTTTTGTGGGATTAACTTGTGACCTCTCAGCATTGCTACCTGTCTTAGGGGTACTCTTAGCTGGTGACTCCATGCATAGTAATGTGGCTTAATTCTGTGAATGCACGGCTCATTTCTGTGCAGCATCTGTTTTGAAGAGGCTGTTCAAGCTGAGCTCTCTGCAGAGACTGACTGGAGACTTCAGGTCTCAGAGGTTTGAAGGAGGCAGAGTGGGGTGTGATGTTGCTAAGAACTACGTGATCCCTAAAGGATGAACCTGAGGTGGTAAAGACATAGGTTGGGTCACAAAGGCACAACTCAGAGAGCCTCAACAGCATTAAATAACTTGATGTAGGGATGGTTTGTCTTAACAAAGTGCAAAGTGAAAACTCTGAGACCACAGTGTTTTGAATAAGTATTCACATACCCATTTTTTCACCAAGAGCCATACACTCAAACATGCGCTGGTACATCATGGCCTGGGCACTGGGGCAGTCAGGGATCAGCTTGGCTCCCTGGCCTTTGTACTGGCTCTGTT
This sequence comes from Halichoeres trimaculatus, assembly GCF_033239565.1. NCBI lineage: Eukaryota > Metazoa > Chordata > Actinopteri > Labriformes > Labridae > Halichoeres > Halichoeres trimaculatus. The sequence goes on from NW_027437192.1 coordinate 24,944,436, forward strand.
TTTTGGACACATGAAAAGAGCAAGTCTTACAAGCAGCAGGGTGAAGCTCCGGTTTCTGTTGCTCTGCTGTATAGTGTGTCAGATCGGGTATTGTTTAACTCAGAGTATAAGCAGCCCGCCCAATTATTAACTCCTTAGTGGCAGACTGAGGGATTCAATTTCAGTATATTCTTACCTCCAGATACAGGCAGGCTGCATAGGACTCATTCAGAATCTTATCTCCATGTTTGAAGGCGGGAAGCTTTGAGGAGGGAGAAGAGCAGTAAAATGTTTTAGCAGCAGCAGCAGCAGCAGACACTTTTGTCATTTATACTCCTAGTTTGAAATGAACTCACCTGTCCCCTTGGATTGATAGCCATCACTTCCTGAGACTTGTGCTCCATTTTCTCAAAGGAGAGCATTTTTTGGTTGTAGCCCTGCAGGTTCTTCTCCTCCAGAGTCATCATGATCCTCCAGCAGGGGGGAGAGCCGGAGCCCCACAGCAGAGTCATGTCCTTGGCCATGATTTCAGAGCAAGAGATCTGCTGCAACTGACAGCTGCTGAAGTTGTGAGTGGGGAAGGAAGTAAAGGGTGAAGCTGGAATGTGTGTGTGTCTGGTTTTATAACAGGCTGTAGCCTCCTGCGTCATGATTGGTGGAGCTTAGCTCCTTCCCATTTTTTCTGTTTTCACAGGAGCTCCGGGACTCAAGACAATCTTGAAGGTTCACACCCTCTCTAAGCACATAGACCCATTTTTCTGTGGAATTAACCCATAACTTTGACACCTGTACTTTCAAAAGCTACATTTAAACATCTGGCTTTAATTTATCACACTAGGTCTGGAAAGTCTGATGTGAGGTATATTGACTTCTCCTGCTTTGTTAATGCCATTTGATTGTACTGCAAAAATGGGATCAACAACAGTTGCATTCTAACATTAACATTGTGCAATTGTAACCACCCAAACACTGACTGACTAATATCATTTATATCAGTAATAACTATGTCAGCACTATCTCTGCTCCTTGTCAGGTAGTTTGAGTTATTGCATCAGTGATTGTTTTACTGCTGAGTGTTTGTATCATCCTCATCTTCTACTACTGAAAAGTCACAATGACTCATCACTTTTCACTCACCCCTGCACACACAGAGGAAATCAGTTCTGGCACCGTCATTCAAATTAACAACCAAATCAAAGGTGACCACTGCGCTTAGCATTCAGGAAACACATCTCTACAGTCAAGATCGATGCAAATAAAATGCCTCTATCCAGGTCAGTGTCTGAGCTGTGATGCACACAAGTACACCTATCAACAGTGATAGTGGAGTGAACACAGTAATATCACTGACTTGACTCTGCTTTTGGTCACTGTCTGCTGGTTTGATTAACGACTGATCTGTAGGAGTCACACGGAGAGCATGAGCTCTGCTGCAAGATCATCTTTCTTAGGAGTTTATTCAACTGAAAAGCCAGAAAAAGTTCAGGTTTCTGGAAAATTTCTCATAATTATGTGCTCTCTGTAGTTTTCAGAGGCGTTCTTTGCAAAAAAAAAAAAAAAAAAAAAACTGAGCAAAAATTCAGAGTAGTACATTTTAAGGACTGTGATCCAGTTACATTCCAGGTGCTGTCTCTTCATCAGCCATGCTTTTTGTTTTGTTGCGTGTAAATTTCTTGTGTGTGCACCTGTGTTTATCAGGCTTTTGCTGGACGGGCATGACTAGAAACATTTGTTGACTAAGCAAGGACAGAATGCAGTGATGCTTACAATAAAAACTGGTTTTCCCACTGGAGTTTGTTGTATTGGATTAGACATGAGTTTCTGTCATTAGCATGACGGATGCTTTTAAAACGTTTATCTTGTGGGTTTTAACAGTTTTCTTAACAGAAACTTTCAAATGAAGTTTATTTAGTAGCTGGATTTAAGGAATAAGTTCAGCTGGAGGTGAATAATCCTTTAAATATTAAATAAGACCATGCTTTCTGATCGAACAACTGTCTGCATGGATCTGAGTAAACAGCACTCTTCTTATGTAAAGTTTTGACAGTGCATTGCTGTGGAAAGGCACTTAGTTTAGTTTGGCATCAATGTGTTTTTTTTAAAGGCCTCCAAACTAAATATGAATTTCACCTTTGATAACTAATTGATGTGCTGATAAAGCCTCAAACTCAAAATGTTTATATAAAATAGAAGATTTGGTGTCTGCAACAGGTGTCTGATAATTTGATGAAAACTAGAAACAGGATATTACTTTGCACAAAACTTGAAATGCCACCTCACTTAGTAAAAAGACTTAACTCCTGTCTGTGCGTTCAGAAAATGTGCCCAAGATCAGGATTTTCCATACAAGGCAGCTGTGTGTCTTTGTTTGCGTTCAAATAAACTAATATAAATCAAGCATGGGTTAAATACAGATCATCTAACTTCTGCTTAGTCATGACAACACAGAGTATTTCTGTGACCTCTGTGCAGAGCAAATCATGATTGGCACTATCACTCGAATAATAAAGCAGCCAGGTCATGTCCTCAGGCACCACCCACCTTTTATTTGACAATGCTTAGTAATGACTGATCTCAATATTAGTCTTTGTGTAATCATTAGGTGCACCTCTTACTTGACCTCCTAACTCTGTGTGTCTCCATCAGTGATGTTTGTTAGTACGTTGGTCTGAAATAGTTACACCTGCCACAGGAGAAGGATTTCCAGTTTGGTAGGGAACTTCAGGGTTAGTCTTTGGTTCTAAGGAGAACAAAGGTGAAACTCATTGCCAGGGTAAATTACCACCCCCTCACATCTAACCAGCTGCAGAACAGGTTATGTTTGAGAGAGGATGAACTCTGCACAATATTCAGGTAAAGACTCAGGTTACATGGGTCAGGGTCTATTGGCACTACATAATACATGTATTCTTTAAAGGAAGTTATTCAATCGAACTCGTTTGAAATCTTTTGAACTTTAATAACTCGAGCTATATGACGACTTCAAAGACAAGCACAGTGGTTGTTTTGTGGCTTATGCAGTTGGCAGTGATTGATGTTGGATGTAAATGTTGAATGCTGGGTTACAAAAGCTTACAGTGTGCGTTATTTGCCTGCAGCCTTGCCTGTTACCCTGCAAACATTACACTCTGCGTCGTTGTTAAAGCACGTGTTGGTCTACGGATTTTCTCTGTCAAGATGTAAAAAAAAAACATTTTACTTTACGGACAGAATCAATTTAAGTATTAGGGTTTGATTGACAGAAAGTATTAGTATATATTCCACTTTGGCAACACTAATTCTTTTATAACACATTAACATTTCAACATTTTTTTCCCTATTAAAGCCAAAAAACAAAAGGTGTGAACAGGATTTCACAAACAGTTAAAGGGAAATATTTTGAGCCAAACCATTTTCACAGAAACCAAAAATCCCACAGGCTGACGAGACAGTGAAGTGTTCCTCAGACGTCTTTGAGCGCGTCTTGTCCCTTGGGGTTCTCCAGCCAGTGAGGAGGCCAGCTGGCTTTGATGCTGGGCCGCTCCTTCAGCAGAGCGTAGTATGCTCCCAGATTGGGGTAACGCTCCGCAGACATCCTACAGGACAGATGAGGTTTGAACCACACCATCACAAACATCCATCTTACAGAAAATGGTAAAGCTTTCCTTTGCTTACCCGAATCGGAAAAGAGTGGCAACAGTTGGGAAAACGGTCACATCAGCCAGAGAGAAGGATGGTCCTGCCAGGTGAGTGTTGGAGCCCAGCTGGGGAGGAAGAGGTGGAAAAATACAAAACCATATTAAAAATCAATGTTTTGGTCTTTAGGGGGATTTGAACCTTAGACACATGTTTGTATGGCTTCAACTAGTCGTTTCAGATGCCTGGCCTGGAGGTTTATTGGTTTGAGAAACTCTTATATACTGAAAATAATACTTTAGATGAACAACTTAAAACACACAAAAGCTTTGTTTGGATTTTGCTACAGAGGTGACACAAGTGTTGAAGGGATTGGTTTCTGTAAACTAACTACTGTGTCATTAACTGGCAGCCATTATCACAACTTGCTTATCCATTAGCTCAGTGGTTCTCAAATTTTTTTCAATGATGTACCCCTATGATATGCTTTTTTTTTTCCCGCCAAGTACCCCCTTACAAACACAAAGCAGTTTTGGAAGGAAAAGAATATAGAACATAGCACTGTACTCTTACTGTCAATTGGATATAATATTGAATTTATGAACTTTAACTTAAATTGGATTCAAACATTGATTAAACAAATGGTGATAAAGGGATTTTGCTTGGTTGCTATTTTTTTAATATACATCTTTGAATCTTGCGTACCCCCTGGAGTGCCCTTGCGTACTCCCAGGGGTACACGCACCCCCATTTGAGAACCACTGCATTAGCTAATAAATTAGCCACGGATGTTGACTGTTCAACTTTGGTAATTTAGGGTTTGCAAAGCCCTCACTCCTTCCCAGCATCAGTGCACAAATGGCTACTTCTTGCTCCAGAAAACAACCATGGCAGTAGACAAACCAGAAGCTTTGGGTAACATTAAATTAACTGTGTGCATTATTTATACTGGCTGCATCTCAGAATGAGCTTTGTGTTTGTTTTCCTGTACAAACCCTACCTTCTGCAGGTAACCCTCCCACAGCTTGAGCTCAGTGGTTAGAGCCTCCTTGTTTCTCTTCAGAGCTGAGTCATGCCTCTCGCCCTCAGGGACATACCACTCATAATAAATGACTGCATCTAAGAAATACACAAAAATAAATACACACTTACACAGGTAAATGAGGGCAACAGAGGCTCATGGTATGCAATTCTTCTTTTCTTTCTTACAAAAGAGATGAGCAATACTACATCTTTACAGCCCACTTCCTGAAAAGAAGGTTTCATTTAAATTTAAAGGTTTTAGCAAAAATTACTCCATAAGTAATGAAAAACAGCCACAAATAGCTCAAAAAAATGTTGCTGAGTTTACACAGATTTTATAATTTGTCGTACTGAGTTTTTCGTAGAAGGTGACACCCTCAAACATGCGTTGATACATCAGTGCCTGCTCCTTCTGGTCATCTGGGATCAGTTTGCTCCCTTGGGACTTGAACTGACTCTGTCATAAAAAGAAAAAGAAAGAAAGTTCAAAAATGTTTGTAGATGTAAGTGTAATGTAGTATCTGAAACGCTGTTTGTTAACTTTAGGACAGGATCACTTACCTCCAGGTAAAAACAGGCTGCGTAAGATTCATTCACAATGATGTCCCCATGTTTGAAGGTGGGAAGCTAACAAATAAACAAAGGCAGGTTTAAAGGTTACGGTTTAAAGCTGTTAAAAGGTTACTTTTTTATAAGTATAATTGTCAACACACTACATGTCCTTTAATGCTAATGCCACTGGGAGCTTATTAAGAAGAGCTGCTGGGGGCTCATGGGAAACAAAGACTGGCTTGCTCCAGTTACTATAACAACCAATTTTATTTTACCCTCCTCCATTAAAATCGGTAATTTAAGTCAAAACCGCAGCTTTGTGTTATCACAAGACATAAATGCTGGTTTAACCATGATGATGAGTAACGTGCTTAAGATTGCAACTTTCTCCCAATTTTATCAAGAGATGAAAAGACATTGTTAATTCACAGGTAATAAAAAGAAGAAGAAGAAGAAGAAGAGCATGAATGCTGATTTTGGAGCCGTATTTTTGGCGTGTGACGAGGCTCAAAAACAATCTTCAATGTGTAGATTTGATTTTCACCTGTTTTTGAACCAAATGTTAACAATGAAATCTCTCATTTGGTGGGCTCATATAACCAAAATATACAAATATATCCCAAATATACATTTTTATCTGTATTTTATTGGCTTTTTTTTTCTTTTTTAATTTTTTAAATCCATTTATCAAGGCATGAGGCATTTTAAACAACAAGAACTGCACAATTTCCAATCGTTTTTGCTATCTTGGGTTGAAAAATAGAAGAAAAACATAGTAACAAAGAATGTAAAAATTCAAAGTTCAATATATTTTAAATGAAAAAAATATTTCACTGTGACATATTTGGAATGCATATTTATCAGTAAATGTAAAAATAAACTATATATTTTGGACCCAATCATACCATGACATAGGGATGAACCAAACTTTTAGTTTACTTTTCAAACACTATTTTTTTCCTCCAATAACATTTTAATATGTTTCTTCTAAGACATTAAAATCTTATCTTAGTGGGACAGTTTCTGAAACTCTTGCTTTACAGCTCTAAAAAGAAAAAAATACAAAACAAACAATTAAAAAACAGGATTAAAATCCTAGATATCAATGGCAGCTCATCCTTTATCAATTTCAGTTCACTTCCTCGAGTACAAGCACGAAGGATATGTGCCTTATCATTATTATTATTGTTATTATTATTATCATATATATTTTTTAAACTGGGATATGTATATATGACTGGACTGACAGGACACTTCTGGATAGTTTTTTTTTAATCATTCATTATTTTTTAAAACACATGTATGACTTTCAATTTCTAGTCAACCTATGTGAAGAATAACAACAAACTTGATATAAATTGGATCTTTTGTTCCCCCTATAGAATGTAAATAGCATGAAAAAAAAAAATCTCAACAACGAAAAATAAAAAGGAAATGGCTAATCAATCATCATGACCCTATAGTTTATGAGCCACCTACGCCTTTAATGCTCAATAACCTAAATCTTATCATGTCTTCAGGTCAAATTAAGGCACAGTGTTACAGGTCTTTTAAGGACACTGAAGGCCTGTGCTAACAGTCTGGTCGTTGCTGCCCTCTGCTGTGCGTTTGCCTTAAAAGGCCTTAAATTATATTCACACAGTTTAAGTTCTTATCTAAAATAATACTGCTTTGGAAACGTAAGATAAGCAGAATAAGAAGCCACGTCGCGGGTGTTCAGACATGTTACAGCACATTCACAAGTAAAGCATTAAGCTGAAAATCTTTATGACACAGTTTTGGATGAAGTCTGGTAAAGCCTTTACAGCTCTATTGAATGAATCAAAGAACTAGAGTTACAAGGATGTGTTACATTTGACATGAAGCGTGTATCATGCATGCCCATCACTGAGTTATTTTTAGAAAAGGGGGCGTTAAAGCTAGCAGCCTGACGTTGTTTGGGCAAATATTAAACAGTTATTTTGTTGCTCTTTGTTCATATTAGTATCCTACCTGTCCCCTTGGATTTATATCTAACACTTCCTGAGACTTGTGCTCCATTTTCTCAAAGGAGAGCAGTTTTTGGTTGTAGCCCTGCAGGCTCTTCTCCTCCAGAGCGATCATCACCCTCCAGCAGGGGGGAGAGCCGGAGCCCCACAGCAGAGTCATGTCCTGGGCCATGGTTGAGGATTCAAGAGCCTGAAACCTTAATTTTTTTTGTCACTGCTTCAAGAAAGTCTGACTCATCAGCTCATCAGCTCAGAAATGGACTTACTGTCACTCGTTCTGCAGCTGAGGGAGATATCAAACCTCATCATACGCGCATGTTGACATCTAGTGGTCAGGAGTAAGCACTACAAGTTTTACTTCTACTTACCTCAAATCTGCTTTGAAAAATGATCAAACAACGTTTTTGTCCACACTGAATGTCTCTTTATTCGCCATTTAAATCCAAACCAACCACATACACATTAAAAAGTGAAGTCACTGTTGTTTAGATATCCTTCAGGGCTTCATAACCATTTGGACTGTCAGTCCACCTGGGGGGCCAGGTAGCTTTGATGCTGGGTCTGTCTTTCAGCAGATTGTAGTATTTGGCCAGTATGGGGTAGCGTTCCATAGAGAGCCTGAAACAAAGGATACAAAGCTATGTTTGTTGGATCATGTCATTATGTAGCCTTTTCTCTTTCAGTCACTTACCCAAAACGGAAAGCATAAGCAATGTTCGTAAAGACGACCACATCAGCCAAAGAGAAGGCTCCTGCCAGTAATGAGCCTTCAGCCAGCTTGAACAGAAATCAGATGGTGGGAACATTGCTTTCAGTACAGAGTACTCATGTTTGTGTCTTTATATGAGTGTGTGCGTCTTTATATGAGTGTGTGAATATTCACTGAACCTTTTCAATGTAACTTTCCCAGAGTTTGAGCTCAGTGACCAGAGCCTCTCTGAATCTCTTTAGTGCAGAATCATGCCTCTCCTCCTCAACTGGGAAAAACCATTGGAAGTAGACCACTCTATCTAAAGCAGATAATCACACATGTAAATTAAACCACTTGGTTTATGCTTCATTTCATCTGTTTATCCTTTACAGAGTAATTTTTTTAATATCTTACGGATTATCTCTGTGAGGTGGACTCCCTCCATCATTCGTTGGTACGTCAGGGCTTGCTCCTCAGCGCTGTCAGGGATCAGCTTAGTGCCCTGGGACTTGAACTGGTTCTGTTTTGAGTGAAGATGTAGATAGAGAGATCAGACCTAGGTTTTGTTCAATTCTACATATTTGATTTAAAATTTTCCAAATGCAGTTTTTTCAGTTTACCTCCAGGTACAAACAGGCACCACAGGATTCATTCACTATGTTGTCGCCATGTTTGAAGGTTGGGAGCTGGAAGTTGAATATTTGGTTAAATGATCCAGTCTGTTTAGTATTATTTGGTTTTTAATGACTATCAGTAATCATACCTGTCCTCTGGGGTTGATTTTCAAGACTTCTGGAGATTTGAGCTCCTCCTTGTCATATGAAAGAAGCTTGCTTTTGTAGCCCTGCAGCTTCTTTTCTTCCAAAGTGATCATGACTCGCCAGCAGGGAGTGGATCCGACCCCCCACAGCAGACTCATCGACTCAGCCATCTCGAAGCCAACAGGAGCTTTGTTGCCTTGAACTACAAGTTAGGTATACAGTGTTTTATGGTCACTGATAAATCCAAAGGTTGATAATATGTAAAGACACACCCCTGTGTTCTTATGTGAACTTAAAGGCTCAGTGCATGATGTGGAGGACTTTCACACCCTGAACTTTCACTTAGTCCAGTTAGTGCGCTCCTCTTTGAGCACAGACACAACTCAACTCAGAACACATTTTTTATTTATTTTATCTTTTATTACAATTCACAGAGCAGCATTCTTTCTCTCAGACTATGATACAAGTTTCTACAGAAATTACAAAAATAATACATCACATAAACCGCACTGAACATGCACATTGCAGTACTACTGAACTCAGTACCTGGCAGCTGAAAAGGGCATTTACACATTTTCTGCAGAGTTTCCTGCATGTCCTTCAAAATAGATTATTACATTTAAAAAAAAATTCTCCTTTTTTTTACTTTTTACACTTTACAAAAAAAAACAACCTCTGAGATTTAAACATCATTTGTGATGCATTTTCAATCAGTTTGAGAAACTTTTCATGATGAGTAAGGTGCAAGATGTCTGAGCTTCGCAAATAAATACTGACATTTCATTCCCAAAAGTTTCTGACAGATGACACTCATATGACTGTAAATGTGACTCTTGTGAGTTATTTGAGAAGTAGGGGCATAAAGCGAGAGAGAGATGGCATAAAGGTACAGCGTTGTCCCTTTTTAAACAAAAGGCACACATCAGAATGATAACCTTTCACGTTCCTACCACACAAGTACACTCGTCACTTGTCAAACCTGCAGCTGCAGAAGCAAACATTTGCCTTTTTACAAAAGGATTATTCTCAGTAAGCCTCTTTGTTTGAGCTGATCTCTTGGCATACTCAAAAGAGAAACAAGAGATCAAATGAAAGTGCCCTTTCGGCCTGTTAATCTTTGCTACTGAAATTCACAGCTTAAATAAATCAAAAAAGTCACAGCTGTGGAAAATCAAGAGCCAAAATTATCCCTTTGGCCGAATGCAAGATTTTAAATATATGCTAAGATAAATAACAAATGTCTCGCTTCAGTTCAGCTGCAGCATCACCACATCTTTCTTCACTTGCTCTTTGTGTTGTATTAAAAAACACTCGATACGGTTGCAGCCTCATCACTCATTAGGCAAATTAAGCAGCTGGCAAAAACCTAGTCGTGTCTGTGACTTTTGGAGTCCCACTGTAACATGTGGCAAAGCTGGAAGGCTGACAGAGATGCAGCTTTAATGACTGCTTCTGTGTTTCCACATCAACGAGGACAGGATGGAGGTTTGTCCGTCAAGGTGCATCAGGTGAATCAGTTAGTCCTAAAGCAAGAGCCTCTTCTGGAGTCAGACCGTTCTTCAGAGTCCGCCTCACTGCAGGAAAACAGGAGAGGGAGCTTTAGACACAGCCATTTTCTGCCCATTTATTCCATACTACATGAGTATAAGTACTATTTTTGAGCATAGTATGCACAGAAACCACTTTAAATTACAAACAAGTATTTTACTCTTACAGTAACTTTCAGGAGACTTTTCTTTGGCAATGTTTCCACTAGTTGCACTTTCAGCTTGCGTTAAAATTGATTGTATGTCCAGACCTACTCTCGGTGTTTATTCTGTCTCAGACTGACTTATCTTGTGGTTACACCTGGATTTTAATTCGGCACTTTGATAAATTTAAAACACATGGAAAAGAAATTTCAAATAAAACTTTTTTTTTTTTTTTTCAAATTTGGTCTTAGCAGGAGCTCGAATAACCAAACTTTTTCTTGCGTCTTACTTCCAAACTCCATTACTGCTGGATCCTACATTTCCCACAATGCAACTAATAATGTAAGTCAGAGTTTCCGAGTTCCGAGTAGGAATGCACCACCCACACCACCCCCGAGTTCCCAGTAGGAAATTCTGAGTTCAGGGGCAAACAGTAATCAAGCTCCTGTTATATTCTTTTTATTTTATAATTTATGACTAGTGTTTGTCACAATAAATCAGCTTTATGTATAGTATTATTCAATGTTTATATACATAAATTTGGCAGCTCTGACAAGTTTTTCTGACTTGGCAACTGGAACACTGAACTCGGAGATGACGCCATTCCCACTCCTGACTTCCCAGTTCAAATACAAATGGAATGCACAAAAAAAATTCCTGCTTTAGCAGCATTTCAAACCCCTCTGAATGTTAGTCAGGTTTTCTTAAAGAGCCCTCATATCATCATCAGGCCGGTGATGATTTATTATTTTCATTCCCCATGTATGTTTTATTAATGTCAGAGCTTAGTTGAATAAACGTTGTTGTGTATCGACTTGATAAAACAAAGCGTACATGACTTGCGGTTGGCCCTGGACCTCCTCCTCTCTCTGGGCTGGGCTCTGGTTCCTGGACCCTGAGTGGCTGACCTCACTATACGCTCCATGATCTCATCTGCAGCATCGTCTCCACAAAGCTGAGTGTCCTCCACAGCTGGCGCCCATGCCTGCACAGTGCGACCTGAACAAAGAGGGCGGGATGGCACAGGTTATGTTTACAGCTTTTAGGCACACCAACTCTGGTTTTCTTACGTTCAGATCTGTGTATGTGTTTCTGTCAGGCACTTCCTGTCACCCTCACCTCCTCGTCCAGGTCTGGATCTAGTTCGTGTCCTAAGTCCAGGTACTCCACTGGCCTCCTTGTCACCACCGCTGAGGCTGGTTCTTAGCACTGCTTTCATGTGCTCATGCTCGGCAGCATCTTCAGAGTGACCCAGACCCTGAGGCTGCTCGCTCTCCTGGCTGCCACTAGGGGCGCTGTTGCTGCTGCTGGAGCCATAACGACCACACTGAAGAGAGATACATGCACATGAAAAAATGAGAACTTGGAAGCTTGTGTTTCTTTTTCTATGTGTTTGTGTGGACTTCGACACAGACATGCCAAGTAAGGAAAACAACCATCGTCTGAAGATTACGGTCCTTTCTTGATCTCTTTCATTGATCTGGTTAGATGTTAAAATGAACAAACAGGAAGACTTTGAGGTGATAAGAGCTAGTTACAGCTAAAGGCTTCATGCACACACTCTCAGACAGGTACAGATGCATGCAGACAGCTAGCACACAGGTTGATACCTCACTCTCGTCTTCATCATCAGACTACAGAGGAAAGAAAGAGTGAAAGTCAAAGGATAATAAAGAAATGAGAGATGAAGGGAGTGTCTGGATGATAAGAAAGAATAAAGGAGTAAAGAGAGCTGAAAGTCTGAGTGTGGATTCTATGTGTGTGATGCTCACTGGAGCATTGACGTCCATGATCATCTTTCCTCGGGTCTTGTTGCGTTCGCGGTGGTCGGCACGTTTCTGTTTCTGCTGCAGCACACGGTCTCTGGTTGTTCGGTACTCAAGAGCGAACTCACTCATTATTTTACTGAACCTGTGAACGCTGATCTCTCTCACGCTGTAGGTGGGGTGACCGAGGAACAACAGGAATGAATGGAACCTGGGAGGAGGAGGAGGAGGAGGAAGAGAAGAGATTTTTTTCAAAGACTATGCATGATATGGTTTGATACTCTTTGTTTTGACATTTTAACAAAGTATTTCAATGAAAAAGTACAGTCTGTATATAAAATAAGTAGGTAGCAACTCATAGAGTTTTGCAGAATGTTCATGGTTTCACAGAGTTTATGGCTTTTTGCAAGTTTTATAGTTTTGTAGAGCACAAATAGAACAACTCTCAGTATCATTAAACTATGTGTTGTGAAAAGTAAGATGATAAAAATTTGATACACACCTGTATACCAACAAAGAAAAATAGTTACAACTGGATCATTAAAAAGACAGCATAAATTAAAGTTTGCTAATTGAACAGTTTCTGTGGCTCAGAGTCAAAAAGACAGAGGCCAAAGAGTAGGGAAACTACCTGTTGATGATCCTTCGGTGAACAATCTTGAGGATGATGATCCTTTCTGCGCAGTCTTTGAGAAAGTCAGACATCCTTTGCTTCAGCTGGGGTTTCATTTCATGCTTTGCAATCACCTTCAGGTGGTCCCATGATGCTTTGCAGCGTCGCTCCATCTGACACAGGTTTTCTTGCAGCTGGTCAAAATCCACCTGATGGATAAATATAGGAATAATTAACAGTCTGGAAAAGGACAGGCACTTTACAAAGTTAATTATAACACAAATGTAGAATTTTATCTTAGGAAGTGTAATTTATCACTCTTCTAAAGTGCCATGAAAATCAATACAAGACTCTAGTGTGATGTGGAAAGAGGCTTTTTTTCTGCAAAATAAAGTGCAAAGACATTTTCAGATTGAGCCCAAAATGGCACAGAGTTAAGTTCTTTGGTTGGAGTTTGTCTAAATGAAACAAAGCACACAGCAGAGCTGGGTCTGTTCGTATCAGCTCAGAGTCCGTTACCGTTCCGGTCTTACAATCACAAGCAGAAGTTTTTCTCACTTTAAACTTCTGTTTGAAGTAGTTTCTATCATCCATTCTTTGTGAGCTGACCCCATATACTAAGATTTTATGATTAATAAAACATTTATTTGAAACTTTCTTTGTGTGAAGTCAGGTGATTGTTGAGTCATTTGATAAAATACAGCACTGATAATCATAGTGGTCAGTATTTCAGTCCATATTGAGAAACAGTATGTCATCACTCTTTTTTGTGACATCATCTTACACGTTAACCTCCTGAAACCCTGCAGACTCATATGAGGACATCACACCTCTGTCTCTCAGACCCATGATACTGCATTTTTTAAATTAATCTATTAACCACATTTAAGAACACTACATATTTCATCTTTTGGTGACACAACATTACACCCATTTGAATGAAAACTAGATGGCCACAATATCTGCAAAATATTTCTACAGTAGCACCCGAAGCAAGATAGATAAAGGTAAAAATCATTTCTAGATTTAAAGAATGAAACCACTGTATTTATGTATAAGAACTAGGGATGGGTGCCTTTCACATTTGAAATAATACAGCACTGATGCCCAGTACCTGGCAATTGGTACCAGTACTCCATGGTACCAATTTTTGGTACTTTTTTGTTTATATGTGGTAAAAAAATACATTTTTTTTAAATAATCAAATCTCTCTTTTTTTTTTTAAATTCAACATATTTATTCTTCAATACATAAACTTGCAATGCTTTGTTCATGTCCAGCATGGAAAATCACCTACTCAACTCTCTCACAGTCACAAGGATGTGTTCAGGTACCTAAACCTGGTAACTTTCGGTTTTACATGAATCAATACCTGGTACTTTTGACAGAATTTGGTCGGTAACTATAAAAGTACCTTATTCAGTACCCATCCCTAACAAGAACACCAAAAAGTAATAACTAACTAATAACTTAATGGTAAAACTAATAACCAATTACTTCCTGTACAAAGACCAAGTTAAGTTGTTATACTATTAGTTCTTAATCATCCTTAATAACAAAGAGAGAAATAAAAAATGCACACCAGACAAAAGCTTGGGTGTCAGGAGGTTAAAGCAGGAGTAAAAGTGAAGTTTTTAAATCAAAGCATCTTGTAAAGTGAAGTTTCTTGTGAAATTTTCTGTATAGACTCTCGGTCAGTGAGTGTTGATGGTACCTTTGCAGATCGTGTGATGGCTCCTATCTCAGAGTAGAGATCAGTACTCTGGGGGAAGTTCTCCACCACCACAGAGCAGACATGATGCAGCAGAGACTGCTTATGAACAGTGTCCTTCACCTCTGGAACTTTCTCCAAATATGTCATCTCGAAGCCTTTGGCCTGCAACAGGACACAAAAAGACGTATAAAACATCACAAAAGTCTTTTTCAACATTAAATGAGCATTAAACAAAGAGGAGTATGTACAGTCCTGTTAAAGGCTCATCTGTTCTCAGTGCATTATAGCAGTTTATATGTGATGTAATTTTTAATCCACAGATTACAGACCTCAAGACGCCCCCTTCTTTAAAATCACAGTTAAGACAAACCGCTTCTCCAAACAGAGGCAGCTTGTCATTATGCAGCCTTTAATAGACCTGACTCACATTAGTGCCATTGAGGAAGTTCCCGATGGAGAGCAGTGTGGAGAGGATGAAACGCAGAGTTTTGTTCTTCTCCAACTGCTCCATTCCTTCCTTCAGATCCTGCAGCGGCTCTGCTACTTCCTGAGAGGAGGAAAACACACACACACAAAGACACACACACACACACACACACACACACACACACACACACACACACACACACGCACACACACGCACGCACGCACGCACGCACACACACGCACGCACGCACGCACACACACACACACACACACACACACACACACACATCATTAGCTGAGTGAACAAAGTGTTGCAAACACATGTTTTTTTATGTGTCTACAGTTACATAAGCAAGCACAGGTGCACCTTGTGTCCCGCCACAAATCATCTGTAGTGGTTTGAGGTCATCAGGTTGTTAAAAGGGTCTTCAGTCGGTCAGCCCTCTCCAACAAACCTGCTTCTGATTAATCTGAGCGGAAGTTTCTCTTGTATATTTTTTGTGCCTGCATGGTATTTTGCCCTCCATTAAGTTCCCCACCACCAACCCGTCCCACAGAGTCAAGTCAGGAACAGTGCTGTGTCGAACCTGTCCATGAATCAAGCCTTTCATGGAGAGATTAAAGACGACAGCATCCTGTGGAAAGCCGTAAAATTTACAGGACACAAACGGAGGGGTGGGATGTTTTTCATTCTCTGCGTGTTTCACTTTGAACTCGTCCTCCTGGATGCATTCTTCACTCGAGTAAAACATGGTGTGCCAGGAGAAGGCGAGGTGCTGCTAATAAGGGTGCATATTTGGTTATGTTATGATGTAACTATGTTGATGCTTTGCGGATGTTGTTTGTACTAAAAGGGATGTTGATACACACAGACACACTTAAATGCACACATGCTGTGCACATTTACTCAAACCTTTATGTGCAGAGTTCATTTGGCTTCTTATACTTGCGTCTGTTTCTGCTTTGATGAAACCAAACTCACTAGCTCAACATGGATTTAAATGTGACTTTGATAATGGTTTTTTGTTTGCTTCATGTGAAACAAATCTTCCTTTGCTTTTCTTTAAAAACAGACCTTCTCAGTCGCCTCGTAGTCCATCTTGAAGGCCCAGAGCTGGAGTCTGGCATTGAGCTCACTGATGGAGGACAGAGTGAGGAGGAACTGCTCTGCTGAGCCGAGCGGGAGATCAGGGTTTGCCAGCTGAGCCTCCTGGATCCTCTGCTTCTCCTCTTCTGAGGGGATCATCGTCAGGATTTTCTAAGAATAAAGACAAAGTGATGTGAGTGAGGACAGAACTATTTGAGTTTGAGCTTTCGGAGGGTTAAAGCTAGCCTTGGAAATGCTTCTCATACAAGCTAATATCCCCGTGGGTACATCAGATAACGTATCTATCTAATAGTCAAAAAAAAGGCTGACTTGTTTCTCTTTTTCAAGAGGTATAGCACATACAGTGTAAAACATTTAATGGATACTTGTTGGAATTGTGTTTTAGAGTGGGAGAGACCAAATGTTGCCAGGTTGCAATATCAAAAAACTTTGTCAACAAGTGGAGAGAGTCAGGGTTAAAGCCAGCAATCAGTAACTTCTAGGAGTGCACCGATCCCAATTTTCTGGCCGATCACCAACCTTTGAAAAGCTTGACTTGCCGATACCGACTTGGGCCGATACCAATTTTTATTTTTTTTACAACTGACAGCATATATGTTCCAATCTCATTTTATTTAAAAAATCATTGAACTATACCTGTGAAACAATGAAATCTTTATGTTTTAACTTAAACAACCATTAAAATGTCCTGAGTTTTAGGTCTCAGAGCAAAAAGCAACATTGACTGGCTGCCAGACCTTCCCAGAGGTATATAAGATCAGTTCCATATGTAAGGATGGGTCCATCACCGATTCCCCAAAATTAAAGAAATCAGCATAAATCGATTGGTGCATATCTAGTAACTTCCCATCAATATTTTAATACTGTTTATATTTTTAACTTAATTTAAGTTGGTAACTACTGGTATAAACTCAAACTAAACCCATTTTCCATTAGAGTCATCGTTATGTGAAGAGGCAGTGGTTTGAGCTGCATCAGCTCAGCCTGTTCTTAGAGCTTAACCTGGTTTTGGATAAGGATTTCATCAGTGAAATGATCACAGTCACAAAACTAAACAGTCAAAGCAAAACAGTCCTACTACAGCCAGATCTGTTAGTAGATTGAAGCAGATAAAAAGTGACTCCTGTACATCTTCTTGAACTGGTGCCTGAGTTGTAGAGGATAATTCTGAAGTCTAGGTGTTTGTAAATGGCACTAGATCTCACCTCGATGCCCTCCTTGTTGAGCGCGTACTCGTCAAAGTTAAGAATAGCTGTCTTTATGGTGCGGGGAGGAGGCAGCACCGTCAGACCGATGTTTATGGCGTTACTCCTCTTGGAATCCAACACGATGATCTCCTGGCGCTTCCCATCTGCTGCTGTTTTCTGTCGCACAAAAACACAAAGGGGGTCAGAGTTCTTCATGTCTTTCCTTTGGGTGGTCAACTTTTTTCACTTGTAAAGATTAGAGGAATCATCACACCGGTTACAGAGTACAGGAGAGGAAAGCACGTGGCTGGAAGAGGCATAAAATACGATCGTAGGTAATCTGTGCAGGAAATGTGTTTGTGTGGGTGTAATTGGATTAGAGAAGTTGTTTTATTTTATTTTACCACATTAAAACTGGTATAGAGTATGTGCTAAGATGTTGTCACAGGAAACTCACCACATGGGGCTTTGTGACCAACACTACAGTGCAACACTTGCACTACTACTGTGCTTAACAGTTTATAAGTATTGACATATTCCCAAAAGTTAATGAATGATTATAATTCAAATTTGTGGAGTGCAAATGGCCTAGTGGTTAAGATCATCCATGAAGTTCGCCCTCATGCAGGTGGCCCAGGTTTGAATCCAGCCTGTGGCCTCTTTCCTGCATGTCACTCCCCACTCTTGCCCTGTTTCCTGCTCTCTTCACTGTCCTCTCTACTACATAATCAAAGGCATAAAAGCCCAAAAAGAACAGAAAAAAAGATTCAAATTTGTATTTTATGTTTTGTGTTTTTACGCAAGATGCTTGTGTGGTTTGGGGATGCTTAGGAAAAAAAAAAATTAGAGAACAAAACTAACAAGATTTAAATAGGGATGCACAATATAGCGGTATCAATTTCGGTAGCAGCCGATGTGTAAAAGTGGGCCGATGTTTACTCATCAGCTGCTGGCCATTTTCAGCATCTTGAATGATCTTTGAAAACCCAAATAATATTGTTTTCTTTGACTATGTAAACACCAAAACTACCTAAGAAGAGTGGACTCTCGTCTTTTATGTCTTTTCCTATTTTTGATCCTAAAAACAGAAAAGAAGTTATTTTTGATCACGTTCATCTAGGGCGCTACATCCTTTGATCCTCT
This sequence comes from Halichoeres trimaculatus, assembly GCF_033239565.1. Lineage (NCBI taxonomy): Eukaryota > Metazoa > Chordata > Actinopteri > Labriformes > Labridae > Halichoeres > Halichoeres trimaculatus. The sequence continues at coordinate 24,962,693 of NW_027437192.1, forward strand.
CCATGGTCGTCTTTTCTCATGATCACGCCGCTCTTTCTTTCTGAACTACCGAGACACATCATCTCAGATTGTTTTTTTTTTATACCAATACTGATATCGGTAAATATCGTTTATGAGCCAGCAATATTAATATCGGTATCCGCCAAAATTTTCATATCAGTGCATCCCTAGATCTAAAGGTGCAAACTTTGAAAACTAGTCCAGTCTGATGGTTGCTGAATGATAAAAATGCCAAAATACCAAACTGCTTCAAACATGTGGGTCCAAATTTCTTAAACAACCACACATACTTGACATTCTGGTGGATTTCAGAGCACATGAAGGAGAGACCAAAGGAGAGGCTGCCATTGTAATAACAAAGCACCATCCTTCTGCCTCTTACGCCTTCAGTGTTCAGGTGGTCCTCTAAACCTCAGATCTTCTCATTAACTGGAGACTCTAGCTTGAAGACCACCATCATACTGACACATGACATACAGACCAGGAGCTGGGCAGTGGTGAGTTACCAACTGGTCCATCTGTAAGCTATGGTTTTAAAACAGAGGCTCAGGAGTTCAAAGTGTGAGAAGCCTGGGTTCAGCTTTTCTTCTTCCCTCACCATACTTTTCTTATTTAGAGGCTTTGGGAGAATCATGAAGACTTTCATGTCAGATCACATGTGACCTCACTTAACCCTTAAAACATCGACCTAAAAGAGCAGGAGAGGATGATGTACATTAAACTCTGAGCTGCATGGCTTGAAAAGGAAAGATGTTTGTGACGATTGGAAGCAAATCAGATCCATAAAATATCATAAAACAAAAAGTACACAACTCAAGCTCCAGTCGTTTACACAAAGAGCTCGGTTTTCTTTAGACCTCTTACAAACAAAGAGTGGTGGATTAACTGTTTCACATGCAAACCTCTCTGAACCCTCTTCATGCATGGATTGTTTACCTTCGTAACTGGAATTTCCTTTGATTTGGACTCAAACAGGTGTTCCAGTTTGGCTGTGTCCACTTTGACTGGTTCCAGTTTGGACCAAAGCGAATCTCCGCTCCGCCTGTAGTCCCTAACCTGAGAGTCTGTGGGATGCACCTGAACACAAAAAGAGCCAAACAGGGCGTCATTAAAGCAGAAACACGTTTAAAACATCAAAGAAAATAAACTACAGAAACACTTCAAGTATCAGTTTCGAATGACTCCTTAATGACGAGCAGTAAATGGAAACTCCTGCCTTCATCACGAACAATCGGTCAAATCAATACTATTATTTAATTCTTCTACAAACAGTGAAAGAGTTAGAGTCCGTCTGCTTGGTTCATTAAGATCTTTTTGTTTTAAAGTTATCATAATTAAGAAATGAAGGAGATTGAGTCTTAAATGTAGCACACTGATTAAAAACAGTTCACTAATGTCTCCTTTGTCTAGAAAGGCTCAGCTGTACACAGAAACAGTTTCTTGGCTCACCTCGCTCCAGAACAGTCTGATAGTTTTCTTCTTCTTGTTAAAGAGAGGAGGCTCTGGTGGAGGAGGCACTGGAATTGGGGCACTGAATAAAGGAGGAGGAGGGGGCCTCATAATCCCCATCAAGGGAGGAGGTGGGGGACAGCTGCCTAGCATGGGTGGGGGTGGTGGGAAGCGTGGGATGCAGGGTGGAGGGGGTGGTGGGGGCGGGAGGTCGCCGCATCCTCCCATCAGAACAGCATCCAGAATGTCTTTGTCATCGTCCTCTGTCAGGTCGGTGAAGTTGATGTCCCCGATGCGCAGCTCTCGAGGGCTGGCCAGGAGCTGGTCCCAGATCGTGTCTGATTCTTTTTTGGGTGGAGGAGGCGGGGGCTCGTTGGCTGGGACGTCCAGGTGAGGGTGTGGTGAGTTCAGGTCCTTGATCAAGTCTCCAAACCGCTCAGCGAACGGTCGGATGGTCCCGCGGTGCTCTGCTTTGTCAGCCCTGTCCTTGCTCTCCTGCTCAGCACCTGGCTGTCCTTCAGTTTCCTCCTGGGCCTCCTTGTCCTCACCCTGCTCTTTGTCTTTCTCTTTCTCCTTCTCTGTGTCCTCTTCCTCATCCTCCTCATCACTGGGCTTCTTGTTCTGAGAGTAGAGCATGTCCAGCATGAAGAGCTTGCTGTTGAGGAGCTTGCTGCTTTGCTCATTCACGTCTGCCTCCTTAAGGCCTGAGAAGGAGGAGAGAGGAATTTATGCAAGAGTACACTCTGTATGCAAATGCTATTGTCTGGGAGCCTATGAATAGAAGAACTCTTCAGTTTCAGCTAAATTACAAACACAATACAGCATCATGTGAAAGGTGAGCCAAGCTGAGCCGTGGGTCTTAAGAAACACACATAGAGAAGAGAAACTGGTCATAGATATGAGGAGCTGAAGGAACAATAATAAAAGCTCCATATGTACAAACATTTATTAAGGTTATATTTAAAAAGTTTACTCTGGAAATCCTGTAAACAATCATTCTAAATAAATGTGACTTATATCTGTTGTTTTCCTCTTCATGACCCATTTTTTGACTGATAGGACTTCAAAAATGTATAATTATTACGGAGTGACTTAGTCCAGAAAGAATGGTACTTAGTTTATTGCTGAAAAATTTATGTTGTAAATAAAAACAATGTGTCTTGCTAGTTTTTTCAGCTTAATTTTTATCTTTTTATTAATCTTCTGCCTTCACCACTTTTATTGAACACAATAATAAACTACTCCTTTTATTACATTGTCGTAATAGACTGCATACACACAACCTTTTAAAAGCTCAAAACCTGACAATGACCTGACATTAAACATTAGTGTAGTCTTTTTTTGAGTGTTCACAGGGGTCATTTACATTTACGTCGGCTTGAATCATGTTAAACATAGTCACTTAAAAACAAAATTGTGGCTAATGAAAATGCTGAGTGGCTGGCATCTCTGGAAAACCACTAGCCACAGTGGCTGGTGAGCAAAAAAAAGTTAATGTCAAGCCCCGCTAACAACCCACAAAGATTCTTCAGTCTTTTGCTGGTCTTCTCTCAGAGTTTAATGTTGAAGGTATTCATTCTGGTAAAAACTAAAGTTACTGATTGTTTCTATCCAATATAAGACTCATCTGAAACAGTAACTCTTAAAAACAAATCAGTACAAGTATTAGACTTCAGCTCAGTTGTAACTAACATAGACACTAGGGATGTCCCGATCGCAATCCCTAGTATTGGATCGAGATAATTTTGGCATTTTTTCAAGTATCGGTAATCGGGAATGCTAGCTGATCTTCTCAACCGATCATTCACGTTAGCAGCCATAAAGCCAAAATTGCTGCTGATGCCGACGCATCAGTAAAACCGAGACAGAATTTAGCTAGCAAACCCATCATTTTCTTCAAATGCTCTGAGAAGACATGAAATTGAAAGCAATGTTGATGAAATTCTCCCATCTTTTGCGAAATTCTCCCATCTTTTGCTAAGACGTGTTTCAAGCTTCATATGTGATACATTCAGGTACCCTCAGAAACTTGAGAATCTGACAATCACCCCAGTGTTTTCAGTTTTTGGAGCTGACAAATGGCTTGTAATTGCCAGTCATTTAAAAATAAGTGGTATTTTGATCCTGCTGACGGGTTTGGTATCCAAAGGGTTTCAACTTCAAATCTAGCTGGACTAAGTTAAATTGACTTAATAAGCTTTAACTATTATCTTTTACTATTCAGTATATAAATACACAAAACAAAAAAAACTGTTCTACTTCACTTTCTCACTTCTTCAGTAAAGTTTATCTCCAAACCCAAAAGTTGTATCGGGACTCAGCACACAACCATTATAACATCACTCTGTGTGCTGCTAAAAAAATCTAAAGTGTAAATCAGACCTCAAATAATGCCTTAAAGCTCCTGTGAGGAGTTGTTAGCGGCTGATGAAACAGACTTATAGAAATACTGATTCATCTTTAACTGAACTGAAGTCAGTTTCTCAACTGATTGGGGTTGAATGGTTGTTTTGATGCTTGTAACTGCTGGCACATGGTAGATGTGGGATGAAGAGTTTTAGAGCATGGGAGCTGACTTTGTTTAACCTTAAAGCTTCAAAATGAGTAAAATCACAGGAGAAGCTTTGTCCAAAAACAAATCTTTGACATGTACACGATCACCAGAGGGAGACGTCATTTAACTTTGTCCACAGTCTGATAGTTCCTCAGAGAAGCTTTAACTTTTGACAGTAAAACTTTAAACTTTGGATGAAAAGTCCAATAATTTCAAGAGATGAATGTCTGAATAATGCTTGATTTCATTCTACCCACCATTCTCGCTGCTCCCCCTCTCCTCTCTCTCCAAAGTGCTGCTGGCGGAGGAGATGCTTGATGCTGAGCAGTTGTCTTTCTCGTTCACCTCCTCATTCTGTCGCTCCTTGTCGCTCAGGATGCCACTGTCCTCCTCTGCCTCTTCCGCCTCCTTCTCCTTTTCCTGTTCACACTCTTTTTCACCTTCTTCCTCCTTTTCTGCTGTCGCTCCTTCCTGCGCCTCCTCCTCCTCTTCTTCCTGTACTTCCTCTTGTACCTGTTCTTCCTGTTGGTCTTCCTCTTTCTGCTCCTCTTCCTTGGCAGCAGGGGCCTCTGTTTCTTCTGTGTCTATGCAGGCACTGAAGTCGTCGACCTCTCCTGTCACAGAGAAAACAGCGCTCTGTTATTCTGTAAAGTAATGATTGATTATAAGGATTTCTCAGGGAGCTGACTCGCTGCATTGTTCCCACAGACACACACAAAGTTTATGACTTTTCTGCAGTGAAATACTGTTTGAAACATGCGACATGGCTGTCTTTGATTTTAAAGGCCCCTCTGTTTAGGCTTCACGTGGCTTTGCCCTGTATCAACACACACTTCACACACAGCAACAAGAAAAACAAAAACACACGCCCACACTCTTGTGTACACAATATGGCGGGTACAGAGAGCCTGGTTGTTGTAGAATCAGGATATGAACAGGAAATGAAGAATTAAGTTCCTGTTTACATGTAAACATACTAATGTACGCGCCACAAACACGTTACTCAGCAGTACAGTCGCCGCAGTGATGCAGGCGGGGTTAGACTAACACGACACCATGACGCCTGTAAGAGGTGCACTGCCTCAGCTCACGGCTGGGCGTGCACTGAGCTCCAAAACAAGGCCGGTCTATTACGCAAGATGTTTTGGAGTCACATTTTCAAAAAGCTCTTTCAAAAGCTTATTTGACCCTTTCACCCATATCCTCTCTGTGTGTTTTTTTCTGTCACCCCCTGTTGATGCCAGCCCCTCCTCTCCTCAGGCTGTTTCCATTTCTGCCTCACCTCGCCTTCTTTCACTCACGCCTGTGAGCTAATTCAAACTGCAGGCTGCAAACGGAAACAGTTAAGGGTCAGCAGTGATTGCACTGAAGTGCATAGTGGCAATTAATCACATGTCTCAAATGTATTCATAAGAAAAATCCAAACTCCTACAAAAACTCCAGTAACAGACCTCTGCAATGCAACTCTGAAAAAGTTTCCCTCTAGATCTTGAATTGGTCAGATCTTGTTTTCTGTTTCACTGGCACAACAGCAAATGCAACTGATTCAAAATCAGTGTTGCTTCCTAACTGAACAGGTTGAAGTGTGCCAGAAGTTTGACTAACTTGGAGTTACATTGTTATGATTATTTGTTCCTTTTATTTCTTGAGCAGTAAATGTATATTTTTATATATTTATTTATTGGGTGAATAAATCAGTGATAAACATTTTATTGGAAAATAAAGAGTAAACAATATTTTAATATTTTACAACTTTCTATGATTGGGAATCTATAAAGTATAAAAAAACGTATATATCTGTGTTTGACTTTTCCCATTTTATACCCCTATCTGGACAATGTATCCCACAGGATACAGACATCCAACACCTGATTATCAAAGCTGTGTAGATGTAATTCATTATCTCTAAAAATAACGATACATAAAATCATCCTTAAGGTAATGTAATGTAATGTAATTTACATTAAAAAAAATTAGGACTTGCCTCATGGTCACTGGCTTTTTCCACGTAAGCTGCCATTTTGAAATTTGATAGAAACTTACCAATATAGTTTTGAATGCTGGCATGAAGTCACATGACCTGGTAAATGACCCATAAGAAGTTAAAATACTTTATGCCCTTCCCCCCACAGCCTGCCAGATGTCTGTATCTCCCACACTGCAAAAAACTGAAATCTTATCAAGTGTTTTTGTCTTTTTTTAAGTAAAAATTGTCTTATTATACTCGATACGAGCCACTTTCAACTTATCAATCCAGAAAAATGTCTTGTTTCAAATTATCAGAGTACAAAAATGAGATTTGAATCGCTTGTAACCAGTAAAAAATCTGCCAATGGAACAAGAAAAAATTGCTTGAAAATTTCCTTGAGATTAGAACAATGTCTTAATACAAGTAACTTTTCTCTTGTTCCATTGGCAGATTTTTTTTACCGGTTATGAGCAGACCTCATTTTTGTCCTTAAATAACTTTAAACAAGACATTTTTCTGGATTGGTCATGTGAATTTGGCTCATATTGAGTCTAAAAAGGAATTTTCTAGTGAAATTAAGACAAAAACACTTGATCATATTTCAGTTTTTGCAGTGCATGATACAAAAACCATTTGAGGGTTCTACATTTAGTAATGATGACTCTCCATTGAGAGCGGAGGGTCACACGGCTTCATGCTGGACTCAGGTTAGTGAAAAGTGAGATGGTTAAAAGTGTGTGACACAGCATTACTAAACTCTTCATCATATATAAATGTGCTGCCGTTAAAACACTGCATCATATTCTTTCTTTAAAAGCTGCTCTGATCACTGGTGAAAAGTGATGAGCTACATTAACCACTCTGAGAGGGGTGTTAAACCTTAAACTCCTCATGAAGGTCATGACCTCTCAGTTTGTGAGTTATTGTTGATCACACAGACCTCTTTGTTCAGCAGTATTTGTTTGACTGCACTGAACTCACTGGTTCAGTCAGACAACTCACACTTTAATAGTTCAAGGTGTTCACTGCAGCTGCGGAGTATGATCTATATTTAGTCTCATCAGGCCTTGTATTTTTTCTGTTTAACTGTTTTTACATTCAGAAATGAAGGAGTGATGAGAAAATGTCTAAATAAAACTGAAAGTTTAAGTTCAGCTCTTATACAGGACAAGAGTAGAAGAGCAAGATCAAACTGCCCAGGCGAAGACTGGAAATCTTGCAACTTGAAAAAATGGGAAAAAAGACACCAAAATTGTGAGGATAGGTCTGTTTGTTGACCGATTGTGAGAATGATACAAATCAAGTGTAAAATCAAAGCCACTGGCTGACTGACTTTTTTCATTGCTGTTGTATTTTCAACAAAGAAGCTTTAGGGAAACTGCCAAACAATGAAAAGAACGTGCAGATCTATGTTGACAGTGCTATGTTCTGAAACTTAAATCTTCATGAGGTCAAAGTGTTGACAGTCGTTGCCCAACCCACCATGACTGAATCTTTCATTACAAGACAAAAGAATTATAGCACAGTTCAGAACAAGCCGACTAGAGAAAATACAGTAATATTAGTCACACTTGACGGCTGTGCTTTTAAATACTAGGGCTTAAAGCAGCAATTGACAACAGTATTACAGTCAGATTCAGTAAACCACTCACAGAGATGTCTTTAAGTTTTATGTGACCTTAAGTTTCTTGGTTCAATCCCACATCCAAACATTTCTGAACTATAAATGACATCTCCGCAGAGACAGGCTGTTATTAGTGTTTTTAGTGCCGGTACCTGACAGCCACTTCATCACACAGTATTCTCAGTTATCCTACCGGTCTCAGAAGGCGGGGAGCCCGTGGCGGGAGTCTCAGGTTCAAGGTCAGCCTCTGTGTCCTCCTGGGAGGCGTAGGAGGAAGGGCTGCTGCTACGAGAAGACGAGGGCCAAGATTCTGAGGGTTCAAAGGTCAGGTTGAGATCTGGGCGAGTCCTTGACACCCGGACGCGCTCCTTTTCGTACTCCTCAGCTGCAAGACGCTCAACGTTCTTATACCTGTACAAAAGAAAGAAGATTAGAGGAAGAAAAATGCAAAAATGAGGCTTTTTTTTCAACAATCTGCTCTAATCTCTTTGATTCTGTTGAGTGAAAATGGGCTCGCTATTTTAAAAACCCCAAGTTCACCTCAAAACTCTCCTCAACGTTTCCTCCTCTGCTGCTGCAATGCCATTTTTCCACACTATAAGCCTTCCTCACTCCTCTCCCTCATCCTGTTAACTCTCCACAAAGCATTCACTACTTGTCTCCCTCCTGCACCTCTCCTGTCTCCAAATTCTCAGCTTTCACCAGCGATCCAAGTACACAACCAGAGAGAGTTCAAAGAAGGAGAGATGAAGTTGAGGGTGAAGAAGAGAGGAGCAATAGTTAGTCCGGCTGCTGGCCAAACATCAGAGGAGAATCAGAGTAAACCTGTTCAAGATGTGTCTCCATCAGCTCTCCTCCCGTGTCACTTCTCCTCCTTTGCTTCTAACAAACTTCACCGCTCAACCTGCTGGCCCAAAAAGAGATTTAGGGCACTGTTTCAGCCCTCCCTTTCTCTCTCCCCCTCTGGCTGTCTTTCTGTCTGTGACCCCTCCTCTTTCCCACCGCACCGTGAATGTGTGGAGCTTCTGTTCACAGTTCATTTGCATCAGGCCACTTCAGAGGACTGAAGAAACTGGATACCAGTATATGTGTGTGTTTGTGTGAGGGAGCCAACTGTGTATTGTTGGCTTCACTTGGACCCAGACATGCAGCGTTGTTTGTGTGTTTTTATACTAAGAAATGAAATGAGAGGTTGTTTGAAAAACACTCACACACGCTGGACAATAACCACCAATTTATCAAAACAGCTCTTACTGTGTGCATATAAAAATACATGAATTTGTGTTAATGTTATTTAAAAAGACTCAGTCTGAAGAGAAAAGATGATTGCTATGGGCAGTGATGAAAGAAATGTGTGAACAGTACACCATAATGCCCCATAATGGTGCTTTGAGACTACATAAGCAACACTAAGTTTTAAGACTGTCATTATCTCTGATTACAAAGCAAAGTTAAGAGGAGAAATTTGTTCAGTAAGGCTTAAAAAAAAGCTTCAATATTTGCTACATGCTGCGGGAAATGTGTTTCATCTAGCACTTGTATTCATGCCATCTAAAATAATTTTTAAACTCAGCCGTCTGTCACTGAAGAAATCATATTTTACTCAACCACTTTCTGGTCCAGGTGTTAGAGCCGTATCTCGTCTGACAGAAGCTTCCCTGAGGGAGGTGAGTTGGGGTAAGAACTCATGTTTGCCTGATAACCGTATCGTCCAAATCCTCCATAAATACATCGACCTCTCCTGTGGATTCATCCCCCATCTTCTCACTCAGCTGCTCACCCTCCCTCCCCTCGCCGCCTTTCGTTTTCTCCATCTGCTGTTGACTTCAAGTGTTCTGAGTCTGTTTCCCTCTATTTCTTCTTCTCTCTGACTCCCAGACACAGTGTCTTGTTGTGTCAACAGTGTTTTAAATTAAGGGTGAAAGAGGCTGGATTTTACAGAAAAGGGAAGAGAAGCTGGCATAGACCGCAGGCCGTCAAAAGAAGAGGAGGAGAGAACGTTGTGTTTTAATAATACATCATACAGTATATGCTCATGCTGTGAGGATCTATCTCTGTTCAGTGCCGTAATCCTAAATGTGATCATGACCTTGTGTACTCTCTTCAGTAATTCCTCAGTTTCCTGTGCACATACAGACACATTTCTTAGTCTCAGGAAAACTTTCCTCAGCGCGCATGTGCTCGAGCTCAAAATGTGTATTCATTGTGAAAGTCTTAAAGTCCTTGAATCTGATTTTCGCACAGCAAGCCACCAAACAATCAAACTCCTGACAGAGCGCAGCATTTTAAGAACAGCTCCATAAGGAAAGAGAAAACACACAGAGAGGAAAGTTTCAGTCCTCTGGCAGCAGAGGGCAACTTCTTAACCTGAAAACAATTAGGCTGTTACCGAGCTTCCCAAACCACAGGCTGAAACGTATTCCCCTCAGGTTCGGCTGCTCTCTGAGTGTGTGTTGTTTTGATTTAGTGCACACACTCACCTCTCCTCCCTCGCATGCCTGGCCTCTTCCATTTTATCCACAAAGTCACGGCTGTGGGAGTCACACAAACAGACAATTTTAAACCATTACAATCTTATCCTCAGCTGCTTTCATTTCTGTAAACCTGGTTTATGTTGAGTGTTTTAAATCATGCACATGGACAGTGGAGGAATGTCTGTAACCTGTAAATCTATAATGTTTCTTCTATGCTTTTCACATTCTTTCTATCACTAAATACTTTCACCACTTTTATGAAAATAAAAACAGGTTTTACATAACAAATGCACATATTTTACTCAAGTTATGTTTATATTTAACAGTAACATAAATCTAATGATGCTAATCCTTAACCTGTTTTTTGAAAAAAAAAACAAAAGAAGCTAGAAAACTATATTAATACTACATTTGATTTATGGATGACTTCATTGTTGTTAATATTTCAGATCTGTCTCTGTGTTTGTTGCTTCAGCATCAAAAACATGCTGGTACTCTTTTTTGTTGAAAGGAAAATAAGGATATAGTTAATATTTACATTTTAGAGCTCAGTTGCTAGTTAGCTTAGCATAGGTAAAGGAAAGAAACAGAGGAAGATTCCCTTAAAGGGGGAATCTGCCAACCATAACCAATACCACAAATAATCTTGTTTGTTTGTTTGATCTAAAATGAGATGGTATATTGTGAGCTCTGTGTAACTTTATAGCAGCCACACTATACCATGAATTAACTTGTGAAGTCTTTACTCTGATATATTTGGTAAAGATGGCAGGTGTCACATTATTAATAATTTAGTTTTCCATCAAATAAATACTCATGTAAGTATCAGGATATCTTTGACATATATATTTTAGTATTTTTGAAAAGTTGCTGTTTTTTGATAGGACAGAGAGGTGGGGAGCAGAGACTGTGAAGCTAATGTGCAGTGACTGTGATGAGGACTTTAGTGTCTTAACATGTGGTGCAACATGTCTAAATCACTCTGCAAAGGGCACATTTATATTTATTTCATTTTCAACAGTCTCTTGTGAAGCTGCATTTTTCATTCTTCTTTTTATTTATCTACTACTACTACTACAGTCAGAGGTATCTCACCTGTGCTTGTTCCTCTCCTCTCTTTCTATCCTCTGCAGCCGCTCTTCTCTCTCCAAGCGGCGGCGCTCTCGCTCAGCTGCCAGAGACTCCTGGTGTTGTCGGTATGAGGACGACAGAAGTCCACCCAAAGCCGGCCTGTTGGAGAGAGTTTAGTTAAATACAGCAGAGCAAGAGAGATCCTTTCCTCCACAGGCACCATTTGGGATTTTGAAACTATTAGTGACTAACATTTCAGGTTAAAGAACCATTCTTTCTTTAAATTTTATTACAAATATTACCATAATCAAAAGATGGAGTAGGGCTGCAACTAACGATTATGTTTAATGTCAACTAATCTATTTGTTATTTTTTCGGTTAGTCGATTAATCACGATTATTTTAAAATTCAACCTGTGTGTTGCATTTTCACTGCCTTTACTCAGAGTTATGTTCTCACCTCTGATTGGTCAGCCCTGTGTCATGTTTGTTTGACTTTATTTCATTCATGATGACATAAAAATATAAGTACAATACAAAAAAAAACAAAAAAAAAAACAAACAAAATAAATCTTAAAATGAATGAAGCAGGTAACAAGGAAATTAAGTTGTTGTGTGCAGTGTTGGTTGGCAAGACCGTTTATTAGTGACTTATTTTCTAATGTTTATTTGCTCATTGGGGCTTGCTTTGCTCTCTGTATGATCCTGTTGGAATCTCTTTCAGCTCTTTATAACAACACGTTTACTACCACTTCGCTCATGCGCACTCCGCCCCTCCTCCACCCTGCTGAGTGCAGTGAGCTTGAGAGTGAAAGCTCCATCAGATAAATGTCCTCTCTTTTAAAAAGTTAGGGGAGTTTTGACACTAGTTTTTGACTCAGATCCTGAAAAACTGACGGAGGAGACTCTCTAAATCACGTCATCAGGCGCCAAACACCGGGAGCTGTCAGTTTGTCCAGCCGGAGAAGGAAAAATTTTGGAAAATAATCTAATTGCAATTATTTGGACCAATATTGAGATTGTGATTTAGCATGCAAGTTTTTGTGGGGACAATTAGCGCCTGCATTATTCACTAAACAGAAGCTTTGAGACATTCTATAGTATGGCCAACAGGACAAAAGATACTATCAGCATATAAACAATTTTTTCCTGCACATTTTACTTGAAAAAGAAAAAGGAACACGGGTGTGAGTGAGAGTAACAAATCATACAGAATAGGGAACAAGGGTAACGGCTCTGCCAGCCACAATCATCTTAATGTATGAATCTCTGAAGCTGACAGAGTTTTTGCCTAAAATAACCCCCAGCATATTGACTTTTGCTAGTTTTGAGGAAGAACAAGTACAAGTTACTATATCCCCTCCAGGTCTGTGTACATGAAACTTTTTTTAAATGTAATTGCAGCCATTGCAATCTATCATATTGAGATGTTGGTTTCACTAGGATTGATTTTTGAGCCCTACTTCTGATCTGCCGTGTGTGTTAAACAGGCCATAAATTGTCTTTAATGAGTGTGTTTTTCAGGCAAGAAATAGGAACAGCTCAGTTAGCAGGGAACCTGAGAGCTGAGCTCACATTCACTTCAGCTTGTCAGCAGCATGAGTGTACCATGAGGCGGCACACATGCCAAACCTGTCACACATGTGAATATGTGAACATGTGAACATGTTAACAGTACATGGAAGTTTAATTTTAGGATGTGTGGAGGCACATGTGAGCGCAGACTCCTCTCACCTGGGGCTGGTTGGACTGCCGAGTGAGGAGAAGGATGAGACACCTCCATTCCTGGGGGGGAGAGAGGGGGGAGAGAGGGGTGACAGTGAGGACCACTTTAGACAGCCAGCTACACGACACCCCACTGACTAACTCCTCGGTTCAAAACTGGTAGCGAGAAATGAAAGTGACACCTTGTTACATAACGGGAGCACTGTTGGTGCAACACTCAGGTGACCCCTGCTACTGACTCCTGTAGAGTTTATACGCTTATGTTTCTGGAAAATTCCAGACAAGCCGTCTCTTCACATCTACAGTTCAGTGTGAAGCTGAAAAGGCTGTTGGGTAACATTTAATTAACTTGACAAATCATTGAGCTGCTGTTAGCATCAGAGAGGAGGTGTGCTGTGGTAATTACATCAGATTAGCAACTGGTGCCAGTTTATTTGAAGGTTTATGCTTTTAGGAGCGAGATTTTTCACAGTGTAACCTTAAATAAACTATCAACTGAAGCATTTGAATAAAACATGAGCACAACATCCATGCATTAAACTCTTATCAAGTATAAAATAAAGCAAGATAGCAAAGGTGACAAGGGTTCAGAAGAGTGATCGAGCTAACAAGCAGGAAGTGAAAGCACAGGTGTGAAGTTTTACAAGGTGTCAGTGGAAACTCTACTGTTTGAAGAAATGAGATGTGGCGCGTGGAAACAAAGTGGGAATCTCTATTTTTGGACTATCAAGACGAAGCTAAGAAGAAGAAATGTGAAAAAGCAACAGGTGATAATAAGAGCGCTAACACGCCAAGAGGTGGGAAGCAGAAAAAGAGTTGAAACAAAGCAAGTGAAGTAAGGAAGGTGATGTATAAGAAGGTGATGCCAGATGAAAAATCCAGAAACCAAAGTGGGAAAAGAAAAAGTGAAAGTGCAACATCCAGGAGATGCTGGGAGAGCTGCAGAGCTTCTTGAACTTGAGGGAGATCAAGTCCGTCTGTCCGTCTGACCTGAGAGACGTTGTTTTTGGTGACTCCTCACTGGGTTTGGTTGGAGCCGGGGGCGACGGCTCTTCATCGAGGTCGTAGGAGAAGAGGTGGAAAGGTGAGTGAGGCAGGTAGGGCAGGCGGTCAGGAGAGGGGCGGTTGCTGCCGCGGGATGGTGGGCTGACCTCTTTAGTAGCTGGGACAGTGACGATAGACCTCTTCCTGGCCAGCAGGGAGGCCAGCAGGGAAGGCTGGGCCGGGGGGCTGAGAGGGGAGGAGGCAGGGGGAGGCGGGGAGTGAAGGACGGGTGGTGGCGGGGGTTCAGTCCGATTCCTCTGCTCCTCCTCTTTTATACTCTCTTTTCTGGATGTGATGGTGATGGACTGGACGGTTGTTCGGTGAATTATGGATGGAAGGTGTCTGGCTGGGCTAGGAACAGAGGAATGGATTGAGAGGAATAAACGGAAGAAAGCAGCTCTGCACAAACATTAGAGAGGATGAAATACCCCACCAAACCTTTAACTGCTGTAAAGGTTTCAGAGTATAACATTAACACCAGACACATGTACCACATGAGATGAAACCAACAGATTCACATCAAAACAAAGTGAAAAAGACACATCCAATCTCTGACTGTGGATCTATAAATAGATTTATAACCAGAGAACACCTCCTTGTGACCACCGTGTCCTAAAATACCTGGAGGTGATCTCTTTAGACACTGTTTCAGCCCCCTGCTGTTCATCCGAATCAGACTCAGTCACTGGAAACTCCTCCTCCTCCTCCTCATCTACTTCCTCTTGCTTTTCTTCTTCCTCCTCCTCCTCCTCTTCCTCTACTTTCTCCTGCTTCTCCTCCTCTATCTCATCTTCATATTCCTCCTCTCTGTGAAGGCAGAGGGGTGAGGATGGATGGATGGAAAGATGGTTGGATGGACAGAGAATTCAGGGAAAGACAATGTGACAGACACATAAAAAACATGCAAATAGAAACTGACACAAACAAAAAGAAAAGAGAAAAATGGAGCAGAAAAAAAAGAGATGGAGACAGATGAGATAGAATATGAAAATAAAAGAATGAAAGCGCTGAAAAGAGGACTTGATATTTACGAGATAGAAATGCTGTGATGATTAAAAATGAAAGGATTAAGACGGGAGAGGGCACAGAAATGAAGTAGGAGAGGGGGGTGAGTGTTTCTCATTACCATGCCTCCAGGTCGGTTTTCATGCATGAAGTAGACAAACACTGAGAAGAGGGGAAGAAAAGCTACGAGGAGAATATACCACGGCTGAACAACTGACTGGAGATCAGTGTCACCAAACAGTGCTGTGGAGTGAAACCAGATGAGCCTTGTTGCAGTGGAGTCGGCGTGCGCTGCCAGGTGTTGTTCTCAAAGACCAGAGCCATGTGTGTGTGACGAATGAGTCCACCAATAAAAGTTTGTCTTAGCTTTTCCTCTGCCCGTGTGTGTGTATGTAATATGAAGCAGGACATTTCCATGTCTGTTTAAAGAGACAGAAGTGTGTTGGTATTTGAGCTGGCTCAAGTGTGAGATAATCTGCTTTGGTCATATTTCACACTTGACAGGATAAAGAGATGACAGAGCTTTGCATCCACTGAGTAAAATGCTAGAAAAGATAGAAAGGAGGGATTTACCTGAGGATAACAGGAGCCACCGGCCTGAAATGCCCCTTTTTTGTGCGTGCACACACACACAAATGCCTAAAACAAGCCTGTGGTGGTTTAACAATGCTTATGCTCACAAATCCTGAAGGCTGGTGCTTCTTTCTACACCAGGGTTTCAATACATGTAATGAAAAACACTCATAGTGCTTTATACAACAGAAACCACATTAGTCACAGCATGAAGGTGAGGAGCAGTGGGAAACAAAAGGCAGCAGACCGCAGAGGTCAGCGGCTCAGTGACCTTTGAACTTACATGGATGGAAGGGAACCTGACAGTGCTCTGGAGCAGAAAGTGTTGGTACAAGAAAGTCAAGTTCTCCCTCACGGCTGCTTACATAAATCTAACACTAATCATAAAAAACCAAACACTTCTTCCCTCTGCCTCCTCCTCTCACCTCTCGCTCATGTCCTCAGCTCTCTGTCCGTTGAAAGGCTGGAAGTTGGATCTCTGAGGGGATGCAGGGCTGCAGGGGGAGGCCTCACCAGACCTCCCATGAGAGGCCCGGCGGCTCCGCCTCCTCTCCAAGCCACGTTTCTTGTCTCCGCACCCCAGGCTGACTCGACGGCGGTCCCGGCGTCCTGTTGGTGGAGGCTGGCTGTCATCGTCACCGTCCTCATGCCGTAGGGTCATCTGTGGTGGGTGTGTGAAATGAGAGTAGCAATGATGTGTGGCACATAAAGGCTTGAGTATCAGAGCTAAAACACCGTATGAAGTCATGTTCATTAGATAACAACACTCTTATTGAAAAAAAAAATGATTTCAGTACTTTTTCATGATCTCATGAATTAATGCATCACAAACCTCATAGATGTTGAGCTGCTCTACTAAGTCCAGATCAGTGCCTTTCCTCCCTAGGTGTCTTTGTGTCACTGTCTCCACACCCTGCTCCTCCAGACCGTCCACCATATCGTAGAATGAATCCTGGTCAGGCAGTGCTGCAAGAGTCTGAAAAAAACTAGGTTTAAAGTCCTGTGGATGAAATATTCCAGTGGTAAAAAGAAAAGTGAGAGACACACAACACAACACCTTGTTAATGAGGGTCATGGCATAGACCAGCAGTTCTGTGTCCACGCCGTCCTTCTCATGTAAGATCTCCATGGTGTTGGACCACGGCTTGCAGCCTGAAAATCAGAGCATCAAAAAAAAATTATTGCAGCTCTCTATCTGAGCCCCTCTCAGTGGATCAGCCCAGGCAACAACAAGGTCAACTCCAATGTAAATCACAGGTTAACCTGAAAAATGAATGAAAGTATTTCTACCTGTCTTGGCGTCCACAGAGGTGATGGCTTCTATCAGCAGAGGGGCGTTAGACTCGGAGTACTCAACGAACACCAGCAACAGCTTCAGAGCGGTTTTCACCACCAGGCGGAACTGAGAGGAGAAGCGCAAGGACAAGAAACAAAATATTTTTACCTTGCCAGCCTGTGTTAGCATAATAGAAAATAATGTATACCATGAAACGTGGGTAAACTTTTGCTGACTCAAACAGACTCATTACTCCTTTATTCGTTGTAAACTTAACAAGGTTTCACTGTGGGAAAACAAATGTAATGTTTAAAATTATATCAGGAAATTTAAACTTTGCTATGTTTGCTTAGGTGACTTAAAGGTCCCAATTTATGCAAAAATCACTTTATTAAGTCTATTAGTTAAATTTGTGGGTCTTTGGCTTTCCTCCCAGCCCACAAAATGTGATATTTAATGAAAAAACCTGTTCTTAGTAGTGCTTGTGAATTTAAAATCCTGACCTATAACAAGCTGTTTGGATTTTGGGGATTTGCCGATGTCAGCGATTCCCTTTTTTGACCAATCAGGAGCAAGTCTGACCTGATTGGTCCACTGGAGCAGATACCCCTGCATCCCCTTAGCCTGTTGTTTTAGCTGTAATGTTACGGTAAACATGCTTCACTGTTTTCTAAACATTGTGCACTCAGAGCTTGTGGCGCCACTCTCAGTGACGCTGAAGAGCGGGGTGGTATCAGCGGTGGCTCATTTACATATGAAGGCCACGCCCACTAAATCAGAGCGTTCTGAACAGAGGGGCTATGAGAGCCTGGAAACAATGCTGCTGTGCTTGATTTATTGGCTTTATGGACCAAAACATGTTACTACCATTTCATGAAGACATCAATGATCCACATTAAACTGCAGAAAAGGAGCAAAATATGGGACCTTTTAATCACAACGCTCTGATGCTTTCTTAGAAAAGTGGCAGAACCCTCAGATAATCTAAAATAACACAATACCAATTAAAACAACAACCCTAATAGGTCACTAACCAGATCACAACCGTGGTACATGTTTGTCTATTTTTATGGGTGAAAGAGCAGAGAATAAATATTACCAATACTTGGCTGATTCAGACCTAAAGGCAGCCTGTTTGAAGTGCAAATGAGTTTGTGTAGGTACATGTGTGTTAGTTATTGTGTTATGTCAGTGAAACCTTTGAGCCAACGAGAGTGTAGAGCCACTGGATTGTCTCAACGTGCCCGATGACACCGTTCATCCCGTCCACATACAGCATGATCTGTCCCAGAGCTGTGAGGGTAGGAGGAGGGAGAGACAAAGAGTTAGACAGAGCAGAATCAGAAAGATGATGATTGAGACCCTCAAAGAGGCGACTGTGTGCTGCACTCTTATTCATTTAAAGTGGTTTTAAACACATAGAAACAAACCAGGGATCAGGGGTTTCTTTTCTTTGCATTTGATCTACATGACAAACATGAAAAGCAAAGGGTTTGTAAGACATTTGAGCCTAAATGTGAGCATATATTCGAGTATACTGGAGCCTACTAAATCTATGATGCGTGGGATCAGTTTGAATGTTATTATGCAAAACTAACTTCCTATTTTGCTAACTTCTTATTAGAGCCCGACCGATTAATAGGGCCAATTATGCCTGTCACCGATTAATCAACATCGGCCAAATTTGTAGCCGATTATAAACATTTTTGCTCCACAGAGATTCTGTCACTCCTGTTCTTGTGTGTCTGTGTGTTGGGCTGCACACTGCCTAAGTGCTGGGCCCTCTCCATCCACCACTATCTAATGTACCGCTATAGAACAACTTTTTAATGTCACGAAAGTTGCTTTTTTGTGAGAAAAACAGAGATAAATGCAACCGTTAATTCACACGTCCACCATTATCTAATGTAAGAGTATATTACGGCGTTTTAACGTCGTGTAAGTTGCTCATTGTGTGTTCACATTTTGACTTTTTTTGTACTTACTGTGTTTAAAGTTTGACTTATTTATTTAAGGTGTTTGCAGTTTGACTCTTTTATCTATTATTGTGTTTACAGCTTGTTCTGATTTATCATTGGTTAACACAACAGTTTTTATGGTGACAGTTTGATAATTAGTTCCTTGTTTAAATTTAATAGTGTCCTGTCTCTGTCTTGAATCATATGGGTATTATAATGATTTGTGTTTATATACAGTATATATCCTGTGTATATCAATGAATCTATTATATATATCAGTCAATATAAAGGATATCGGCTTTTATTTGCCCCCAGTATCGGTATCGGCATCAGCCCCAGAAATCCTATATCAGTCGGGCTCTACTTCTTATGACTTTTGAGTGGATTTTTACATAGATTGAATTTGATCTAATTTCCTCCCAGAGTAAGGAAAATGCCCCTGACAGAAATTGAAAACTTTTTAAAATAATTCTGTAGAGTTACACAAGTTATAAACTGTTTTTAAAATGTAAGCATCAAAATATAATACACTTTGATGTTAATTATTAAGTTCTGGGGTTAAAATTAAAAGTTTCTGTACAAAATCTCTCTACATGAGGAATTTTCCAATAAAGCACCATTTTCTTCCTGGTTTATATGTCTGCCCTCACTGGGATGAATCAAGGCGCGAGGACACGACGCAGTGCACGAGCGCCAGAGGCACATGTGAACGAGGCAATTTCACAGCACTGTTTTAAAGAGGCGGCACGGTAGTCTTATTTCCCTCAGACAAACAGCCTTTCCATCACACTATGATCACGTACGTCATAAAGAGGGTCTTGGTCCAACTATCCGGATTGGATAGCTGCTCCCCGAAGAGGCAGAAATGAAAGTGAAACACTAAAAACCAAAGTAACAGAAACACAGTAGACTTGCGAGGAAAACGAAACAAACTCAACCATGTCTGTCGACGCAAACTTGAAAATTGAGATTGTATCTTTACTTTTGGGAGAAAGTTTTCAACCTTCTGTTAAGAAAAGATATGGAAAAGAAGCAACTTTATCTGTGGAGGAATTTCATCTGCGCAACCTCACCGGGAGGCGACGCACATCTGTGCAGGCAGCTTTCATCAATGAGAAGGAGTTTTTTGATCCACAGTATGACCACGACTTCTCAAACCTCTCTGACTCTTCTCGGTGTATGAGAGGTGACGAGGAGTACGAGCGCCCAAAAGGCTGGTACCGCATAGCCTTAAAGGTCAAAGGTAAATATCCAGACGGAGACGACTGGCTGGGGACGGACGGATGGAGGAGTCACTCTGTGCCTGGAGAATGGCCTGTTTCCTACCATGGGACAACACTGAAGGGCGCAAAAGGCATCATTGGGAGTCACTACACTGCAGGTAAACATTTTAATTCAGTAGGAGTTAAAATAAAAGTATTCAAAGAGTAAAACGCACACACTCTGGTGAGAGTGGGGGAGAAAGGTATCCCCCCAAAACAAACTTCTTACTGTTTTTGGAATCTCTTTTCCGAATCACATTTTGGAGACGGTCACTGCACAAAGGCTCTTAATACAAACTGAAACTAATTTGTTTGTAACGGGCACCAAAAGGCTGCCAATGCAGCATGCAAATCCTTTAAAGTTCCTCAAATCAGTGTTTAGTAGAGGTGTGGAAAAAAAAATGCAGTATATCACAATACTTTGACCTGTGATAAAATATCTATATTTCAACCCTTAATATCAATATGTTTGTTTAAATAAAAACTCACATTTTAGGTGAGGTGGAAGTACAGTACGTCCCCCACCTCCACTGCGGTAGATGGCGCTGAAGAGCTACTCCGCTGTGTGTTGCCCATTAACTTAATAATAAATATGATCTTAAAGTATAATCAAAATATTTTATTCCTAAACTTGATGATGTGGGTTTGATGCCGTTAACATCAATGTTTTCTGTCTGTTCTTGGTCAGTAAGTTGAAAATCATCTGAAGTTTAATTTTTACAGTGTATTTCACTGATAGAATAATAATCACAGTCATGTTTTGTGCAATATTAGATTTTTATGAGTAACACTGGTTACACCATGTGATTTTTCACCCAAAAGCTTTTTTGTTACATTAGTTTAATTTCACAGTTGTTTGAGTAACAAACTTGATGCACTTTACGCTTCCAAGTTGTGTGTATATGAAACACTGCATCTGACTTCAATTATTTCAACACAATAAAACAGAAAAGTTGTTTTCAATCAAATAGTTAACCGTGTAGAATATCCAAGCGGCAACCTCCTGTCTGAGAATATGAGACAATGCGGAAGTGCTAAAATCTGCTGTTTCTCGAGTGTCCACTTGAGGCTGGCTCCGGAAGTAGCGGAAGTCACATACACACCAAGCCAAAAAAAGCCATTTTCAAAGCAGAGATCAACCTATTTACGGCCTGGTTCAAAAAACGTCTCCTGTCTGAGTCGCTAATTTTACAACCGGCTACCACTGTACAGGGGGTGAATTTTTTTCTAACCCGGCCGTTCAGAGGATATTAAGATGGCGAGCTCCCCAAATAAAAGGCACAGCTGAGGGTCACGTGATGGATGGTGTTGTGCCATATTCTGCACCCCTTGAGTGAAATGCACCCCCTCCAGCGGGAAGCCCATTGGAGGCATAGATATAGAGCATAGACTGTAAACGCTCACAGCTTGAAGACGCTCATCCCTAAGGGCCAGACGCGGTTCATGGCCACCAAACGTAGCTCATGTTGTCAAAGTCATTTTCTGTGTGAATATTTTATCCTCTCTCCACAATACAGACTTCTTTCAGTTTTTGTTAATGACTTGCAATTACATGTGCTTATTGAATCAACCACCTTTATTTTCATTTTCTGGCAACCTCCCCAACAGTCAATGTTAACAAAAATGGCATATACTCAATGATGTCAATAAGCAATAGCCTGTTTACTGCGTTTTCTTCCCTCATATTATATCATATATATCCATTTTTTAAGTGGTGCAGTGTGTCACTTCATCTGGGGGGGGGGCTGTTTTGCCTGGCAGGAAATGCAGCATTTACAGTCTATGCTCTATATGTATGCGTCCAATGGGCATTCCACTGGAGGGGGGGTGCAGAATATGGCACAACACCGGCGCTCTATGGCTCAACACCGGCGCTTTATGGCTGTAGGTGAAGCCCTTGCCATTACCAATATGGCCGCTTTAGCCGATGTGCTTCATTTTCCGATACAGAAACAGACAGGTGATGTCGGTGACACTACGTCCATGTTTTATACAGTCTATGAGAATATCCCAATAAATCGAGATATTGTGATATAGTGGTCTTGTGACCAAGTATCATGATGCGTATTGTATCATAAGGATCTTGCCAATACTCACCCCTAATGTTTAACAGGACCTTCCATTAACGTATTCAGAATCTCTGGTTTGGATTATCTTTAATTAAGAAGTTGTAGAAATGAGACAAAACCAATTTTCAAGGTTAGGATTTTTAGCAATGTAAATATGAACTATTCACCAACAAAAGTAAATTAAAACTAATTACTTTCCTCCCCTGCAGGTGAACGAGCCATGTATGGAAGAGGAATCTACTCCACACCTGATTTAAGTATAGCTGAGAGATACTACGCTCAAGTTTTCACATCAGAAACAACTGGGAAACGCTACAAAGTGATCCTGCAAAACCGGATCAACCCCAGAGAAAGAGAGATTTGCAGTTTCCGTGACTACTGGCTCATTCCTGTTCCCAAAGGAACTTCTGCTGAGGAGGAGAAAGACATCGTGGAAAGCTCCATTCGACCTTACGGCATCCTGATCAAGGAGCTCATCGACACTGATGATGATCTCTGCCTGGATGAAGGTCGCAGGAACCAAAGAAAGACAAGAAACGCCACCAGTAACACCATGACAAACATGAGGGTTATGATTGAGGTGGTGAGACTGATGATGTTTGGAACGATAAAGACAATCAAAGGGATAATCACTGCGATAATAGCAATGATAAGGTTAGTGGGAATGATGTTGGGTCTGGTAGAGTCATTTACAACAACCACAGTGAGAACCACGAAGGCAGCATGGGAGATAATTGCAACAGTGCTGCTGATCCTGATGATTGTGATGAAGCTTCTGATGAAGGTGGTGACAGTGATGAAGGCTCTTGTGACAATACTTTTGATAAAAATGGTGCAGGCTATGAAGGCAGGGTGGCGGAAATCTGCTCCAGCGCTGGTTAAACTGATGGACGGGATAAGACAAAGGCAGTATTGAGCAGTGCTCTGCTAGTGACATTTGCTGTGATGGTGGTGCAGACTATGAGGGAAACATTCAAGGAGATTTGCTACAATGATGATGAGGATGATGATGTTTGGGATGTGGGCTTTGAAGCTGTCACCAGTGATAAAAATGATGATGATCAGCGACTGTTGTTATGGTGATGTCACTGTGGCAGATGTAATGTCATTGACGGGGATGGTGGTGGTGATAGCTGTGATGCTAACATCTGACAATCTCATTATCTAGAGTCAGAAAGATTTGACCACTATTGCACTGTGGCTTTTTTTTTTTTTTTTTACGGTATTCATACTTAGGGCACATGGTTAAAGATCATCTTTTCTTTAAAATTAGCACAAAATCTTAAGTTGTGTTTCTGATGTAAACTGAAATAACGCCTACATATTTCTCATTTTGTCTGATTTTTTTTTCTACTATCGACTGCAACTTGTTGTTTTATTTTGTATTAATATGAATTGTTATTATTTCTGATGTGACTTCTTTCAACATGTATTTTGTGGCATCATTTTTTTGCCTGACCTGTCATGGTCAAAAGTTAGACATAAGCAGCAGTAACATTCAAAGAAGCCTGTAATTTGTAGAGGACTGTGTTTGAATAAACAGATAAAACAACAACATGTGTGAATCTCTCTTTATCTCTTCTCCTGTCCTGGGTTGATCTGCTGCAGTTTAAACCAGGCATCAGGTGTAGGGATGCACGACATTATTGGCACAATATCGGTATCGGCTGATAAAAGCTTAAAAACACGTTTATCGGTATCGGCAGATATGAAAATTTCTGCCAATAAGCACAGCCGATAAGGTGCTATTCAGTTAGGATTATTATTATTTTCCATTTGAAAAATAAGCTCCTTAAATAAAATGTAGCACTTCATTTATTTGCACTGCAGAGCTCTGTGTCTGTCACCAGGTTGTTACAGTAGCTCTAAGATAATCAAATGCAACTTGGTTATGTTTAAAAATGCATTGTACATTTAAAGTTCATGTGATCTAAAGAAATTATTTTTCTGTATTTCAATACTGAATGTCTTGAGTTTGAAAAACTAATACATTTCTTATTTATGGTAAAATCAAATGTTTTTTGTCTTGTTTTATGTGTTTCTTAAACAAATAAGACCGTCACAATAAGAATAACATATAGATTCCAGACTTAGCTTTCTTTACAGTGAAAAAAACAAACAAACTTGTGATTATTGGTATCGGCCGAAAGGGGTTTCGATATATTGGCATATCGGATGTTGACAAAAATCCAATATCGTGCGTCCCTAATCAGGTGCACCTAATAAAGTGGCCGGTGAGTGTAAATTTTTTCAGAAGCCAGGCCAAGTGTCTCATCTTACAAGAATTCTGATTTTTAATGAAATGATAAGTTGTATATTTGGCGATCTGTGTAAAGGCTCTTCCTGTAAATGATGCCTGCATTCTGGAAAGTTAAAAACGAAAGGGGATTCTTGGGTCATTTGCAGCTCAGCCCAGATTTGGTCTCACATGACCCACATGTGATTATGGTTTCAGTTTGTGCTGTCAAGGTCTTCACACTGGCTGTGACAGTGGTTGTTGTCTGCCCTGCTTTAAGGTCACAGACTTTACATGCACATAAAAGTTTGATTGTAACCAGGAAAAGCAAAGATAAGTTTGCCCACCTCTGAGCTATGAGTATTGCAGTTTAACATTTATTAAATTACATTTAGCTGTTTGTCATAACTTTGGGTGCTTTTCTGTGTCCATGTGGGAGTTTTCAGGAGTTCAGCTTTTTAGAAAATGAACAATGCTGTTTACGTAGAGACAGAGGATAACATTACAAACAAGTACAGTATTCATGTAGCTTAGAGTAAATGGATAAGAAAATGAAAGCATGCTGTCAGTGGAGCAGTTGGCAGGACAGCTCAAGAGGGGGCTGGTTGGGGTCAAAATTAGAAGTGAAATCAAAAGTAAAGTTGTACACAGTGCACTCAGACACAGCAAGAAGACAAGACAGAGTGTAGCTTTGCTCCAGTTTGCTTTAAAACAATGTTTATGAACGACGTTTTAAAAGCTGAAGCTCTGTCTTCACTTTTTGGGCAAACCCTAACACTCTCTGACAAAATCCATGGGAACCAAGGAGACACTTTGTCGCTTGAGGACATCTTTTACAGCATCATTGTCAAAATCCGACAAGCTCAGATGAAAGGATTTTTCGTCAACGCAGGAGAACTTTTTGATCCACAATACGACTATGACTTCACAAACCTTTCTGATTTCTCTCAGTGTATGAGAGGTAATGAGCCCTACGAGCGTCCAAAAGGCTGGTATCGTATCGCACTGAAAGTTAAAGGTAAATACCCTGATGGAGACACCTGGCTGGGGACGGACGGATGGAGGAGTCACTCTGTGTCTGGAGAATGGCCAGTTTCCTACCACGGGACATCCTTAGACGGAGCACACGGCATCATCAAGGGCCACTACAAGGCTGGTGCACGAGCCATGTATGGAAGAGGAATCTACTCCACACCTAATATACGTGTTGCAGAGGATGAGGGCTACGCTAAAACTTTCACATCACCATCAACTGGGAAATGCTACAAAGTGATCCTGCAAAATCGGATCAACCCCCAAGTTAGATGGATTTGCCCTATAAGTGGCCACTGGCTTATACCTGTTAATGAAGGAACTTCTGCTGAGCAGGAGAGAAACATAGCGGAAATATCCATTCGACCTTATGGCATCCTGATCAAAGAGGTTTGAAAAAAGAGGCAAAACTAGTCGGCTATTCATTCTCTCCTCCATGTCTGTTGACCTAGAAACTTTCTGTAAGTCTGTCACTTTTAGAGCAGTCACTGCTAGAGCCTTTTTTTCCGTTAAGAAAGTGCTTTAAACCAACTACAGCAATAATCACATAGAAAGCACAAAAACACCAGAGCTGCCTTACTTTTGGCTTCTTTTATTTTTATTTTTTTCTAAAAAGCAGATTTATGTTCACACATATGGACATTTTAGTGCATACAAGCATGTTTGAAAAGTGGTGCCATGTCCATGAACTGTTGTTGAATCTGATGAATATACCTTTAAAGCATTCAGGTGTGTAACATTATAAGAACAATGAGTGACGACTGCCTTTCAATTTTTTTTTTCTTTTTTTCTGTTGACTTTTTGCTGTGAATGTTCTGTGATTTTTTTCTTCATGATTACTTTTTGTTGATTTGTTTCCAACCTTTTCCGTATAAGACATCATCTGCCAAGATTTAATCACTGAACATTTCTCTTCAATCATATTTTGAGCTTGTGCTTTTCTGATTTGATGATTAAAAAAATCCAATGCACATTTGATTCTCTTTTGCTTCAGTTCTTCTCTTTTCTGTCACAAAGAGTTACTGTGAAAATGTGGAAATACCTCATCAAAACATGTTTTCACGCATGTTAATGAGGGTGTCTGATAGCACTTATAGAAAGATAACAGGTCAAAGTGGGCGTAGCAGTTTGTTCCAAGATGGAGTGGTTTTGGTGCAAAGCAAATGCTTGTTATCAAAATAACAGGTTTGATCCCTCACAAGCTGCTTAAATGATCAGGTTTCACCACTGAGGTTCCATGGACCCAAACTTTCAGCAGCTCTCACAGATTTTCCTGAGGGTGTTGAGGAGAAATCTTTTTAGGTGTGTTTGGGTGATATTTATTCATTCATTCATTCATTTTCTAAACCACTTATCCTATTCAGGGTTGGGGGTGGGTGGAGTCTATCCCAGCTGTCATTGGGCAAGAGGCGGGGTTCACCCTGGACTGGTCGCCAGTCAATCACAGGGCTGACACACAGACAGACAACCATTCACACACACACTCACACCTAGGGGCAATTTAGAGAGCTCAATTAACCTGGTGAGCATGTTTTTGGACTGTGGAAGGAAGCCAGAGTACCCGGAGAGAACCCACACATGCACGGGGAGAACATGCAAACTCCACACAGAAAGGCCCACCGGCCAAGCTGGGAATAGAACCGGTGACCTTCTTGCTGTGATGCTAAATTGGCCAAATGTGTGATATTTTCCCCTGATCCCTGATGAATCTGAAATATGACATTCAATGCAGAGGTGTGTCTGATTATGTACAGGAAAGATGGGCCTTACCTCTAAGTATGTAGTTCTGATAGTTTTGATCAGCTTCAGCTCCCACCTTGATGAGACATGTCAGACCTTCAGCCATTACAAACTCATGGACCAGGTCCTTGTCATCCTGCAAAGAAACACAAACACAAAGAAATAAACAGGAGTGACTACTAGGGATGGGTACCGAATCAGGTAACTTTTTAGGTACCGACCAAATTCTGTCAAAAGTACCGGGTACCCATTCACATAAAATCAAAAGGTACCATATTTAGGTACCTAAATGCATCCTTGCGACTATGAGGGAGTGGAAGAGTAGGTGATTTTCCGTGCTGGATATGAACACAGCATTTCAAGTTTACACATTGAAGAATAAATCTGTTAAATTGAAAAATATATAAATATGTATATATTATTAAACAATATTGTTTTACCGCATAAACACAAGAAGTACCAAACATAGGTACCTTTGAGCACTCATATCGATTGCCAGGTACTGGACATCAGTACCGTATCGTTTCAAATGTATAAGGTTCCCATCCCTAGTGACTACTCTTAAACACAGCATAAAACCAGAGATGCTCATAATCTTGCTGGAGCTAAGAGTTTCAGTTTAGTTCTCGTTTTTCACCACATGGTGTCAGTAATGTTCAGGATCAGGATTTTAATTCCCAGCTGATGCACACTAAACATTTCCATAACTGTGTTTTTAGATTTGTTGCTTTTGAAAAAATTCTCTTAACAAACAGTAAAAGCAATCAGAAAAGC
The DNA here is from genome assembly GCF_033239565.1 of Halichoeres trimaculatus. Taxonomy (NCBI): domain Eukaryota; kingdom Metazoa; phylum Chordata; class Actinopteri; order Labriformes; family Labridae; genus Halichoeres; species Halichoeres trimaculatus. The sequence continues at coordinate 24,990,527 of NW_027437192.1, forward strand.
CCAAGGTTATTTGCTCAAAGGCACCTGAGCAAGGGCTGCATTCAGGTGCAGGGTCAAATCCCAGTGAACAGAGAGCTCTAAGAGTGAGTGATTGTATGGGTAATTTGCTTTGTCATCATGTAGACATTGATTTAAATGATTTGGTCACATGGTCAATTCATGTTATTTTCAAAGAGTTTAAACTTTGATTTTATTCCTTTGAATGACCTCAAATGTGGGAAACATTTAAATCATTTGTATTGCTGTTTTGATTTCTGGACCATGTATTATTATACCCCCGCTCTTCTTCTTCTTGTGTGAATGCTTCAAGTAAAGCCTTTGTTATTTTAAGTCGCTTACTCCTCTCATCCCAAAATAAACACACAAACACAAATGTAAACTCCTACACACACACCCCAAACACACACACTAAGTCCTACACACACCCACTCAGATACACACAGAGCGAGAGAAATGCCACGTTGATGGAGATCCCTGTCATCAGGGACGCACACAGTGGCCACAATAACCAACTGTGCTCTGCAACAACAAACTGACAGTAATTGCAAGTGAAATATGTGTGTGTGTGTGTGTGTATGTGTGTGTGTGTGTGTGTGTGTGTGTGTGTGTGTGTGTGTGTGTGTGTGTGTGTGTGTGTGTGTGTGTGTGTTACCTGAAAGATTTGTTTTAGAGAGAACAGTGCCCGTCTCAGGTCCCGTCCATTGCAGTTATAGAGTCTTTCTGGAGAAACAGAGAAACAAAGAGGGGTTATCAGTCTGAAACTCAACAAACAAACAAGTAATCACAGAGACTCACTACATGTGCTCCGAGTCTTTCCACCTGGCTTTGATACAAGCTTTATTGACACAATCGCTTTTCACTGCTCGTTCTGCAGAGCACCTTTCATCTCCAAACAATCCTCATGTGCTTCAATGTCCTGATCAATAAAAATAGTTTGTAAAATGAATCTCAGCTGTGCAAAAGTTATATAACAGCTTAATGTGCAGGAGGAGCGCTGATGGTGAAAGGATCCAGTCTCTGTGATTCACTCTGATCACCTGAGGTTGGCACTGTGTCACACTTTCACAGTGTCCTCAGTCACAGAGCCACACGTGCAGGATCTTTTTTTGCACACATGCACTCAGACACACACACACACACACACACACACACACACACACACACACACACACGCTGGTTGCAGTGGTGATTAGAGCTGTATTGGAATGTTAATGAGCTGCTGGCTGGGATTCAGCAGTGAGGTATTCAGGTCACAACATGGAAAGCACTGAGAACAAACGGATATGTAGTCTTATACCTCGTCAACGATATGTAGCTTTAAAATATCTACCACTCAACACAATCACCACAACAGGAGCTCGGCCTCCTGGAAATATTTTGTTAGACTATTACCTTTACTTGGCTCTTATTTCATCTTTGAAGCCTACGTGCAGAATTCCTTTTCAACACCTCTCAAAATTGACAAATTGTAAAACTGAAAGTTGAGAGTTACTGACAACAACCCCAAAATGATAGAAGACACTTCTTAACAATTCATTTCGTTTTATCAATTCATTGATTTAAACCTCTGAGTCTGCACAAGACAACTGAATAAAAATAAAGTCTTCATTTTTTTAACAAGTGAGACATGAAGAACTCTTTATGTCCAGTTCAATGATGGCTCCATAGAATAAGCATGTGCCACAATATGACATGATACTTAACTCCTCATACTCAATGTCCACCACCAAAGATAGATCACAAACTGCCCACACTGAACTCCCACAGGCAACAAACTGACTGCCTCAATTGGCAGTCAACGTAAGTGGGCATCAGTTAGCACTAGTGGCTCACTGCTAATGCTAACCGGCTATTTACACTCACTGTTACAGCTCATGAGATCAGTTTGGCGAATCAGCAGCTCTTTTTCTGAAAATCAAGATAAAATTTTAAACTTTGGACTCATTCTTAAAGGTACAGTGTGTAGGATTTGGTGGCATTTATCAGTATTCATTGACAGAAAAGCAATATTTTATTTTAAAGAATGTGTATGAGTTGGAATGGCAGTACCTTTTGTTGCTTTTAATTGTTTTATTATCTTTATTACTTTTATTTTAAAAGACATTTCCTTTCCTTTATTTGGTGGTGGTTCTTAACCTTTTATATTTCTATTTTCTACCTCATATTTCTCTTTTACCGCTCTTTTACTTCTTCGTTTTTTATTTCTTTTTACTGTTTGTTTCTATTATGTAAAGCACTTGGCAACACATTTTTATAGAGCCATATAAATAAAATGTAGTTTTATTATTATTAAATTAGATTAGAGTATAATTATCTGGTATATAATTTTTTTATTATTATTTGTTAGATTAGAATAAGCCTTCATATCAACATTAGATGCAGGTCCCTTTAGTAGAGGCCAACACCATGAACACATCTTTCCACAATAGCATCAAACAGACAAAGCAAATACAGGTAATATCCTGTTTTTTATTAATTGGGGAAGAGGACATAAAAAAATGCTAAAGAGAGATGTTGTTGTAGATCACGTGTTACAGGAGCTTCTTGTCCTTAAAAACCAAAACCTCATCCATACTTTCATCAATAGGAGGGGTGAGTGAGTAGTGTAGACACTGTACCTTTAAGATATCACTAAGTCGATTTTTGTTTACAAAGTAAGGAAAACTTTTTTTTTTTTTTTTTTAATTTTAGAACTTGGCGTGTGTCCAGTCCTTTGTTTTATTTTACCTTAAACTTTATTTGTAGACTTAATTTTTTACGTTAACATTCAATTTAAAGGAGCATTTTGACAAAAAAATGTCTGTTGAAAATGTATTTATCATTTATTTATTTTATTTATTCCATTCTTTTATAAATACAAATCGATACAAAGAAAAATAAAAGATCCCCAAAACTGAATGAAAAGGAGCAGAAAGAAGAAAACCCTTATTGTATCGGCCCCTTCTGTCAAGCTTTTACTCCTTCTTTCTTGCACAGTACTGTTCACAAGTGTCTGTGTATATTCAGTGTGTTTATTTGAGCAGTGTATGAAGTGTACTCTAGATTTTGAATGGTATCATTTATTTTATGAACCTCAGGGTCTGTTCAGATGATCGTACATGCTGTCTATTTGTGCATTTGAACAGTTGTGCATTTAAGTGTGTGTCAGCAGGGGGTCCAGGGACCAGTGTGAGTAAATCCGCTGTTTGCGTGTTGTTAACAAATCCTTCAGTCCATCAGGAGTAGTTCTTAGTTAGAGTGTACAGAAAGTGAGGTCCTGCTGTCTGGAACTTCACTCTATCTAAGCTGGACAAAGCTAACGCAACCGTAGCCTAAGGTCAAAATCATTATCATTCCACCCAGAGCTGAAGAATTACAGTCTGTCTCTCCATCTGCTGGACCCTCTCTGTGAGCTCAGAAGCAGCATTCATGAAAACATCTGTGATAGTCTGCCGCTCAGATAATCAAATAATCCAAATCATAAGTGCCAGGAGGCAACTGGCACTATGGATGTTTGGGGGAAAGGGACTTCAAACTCGCCAAAAAAGGCATGAATTCCACAAATTCACATGACAGAAATTGATGATGTGAAGGGAAGAGAAGGAAAGCAAATAAAAGGACAAGAAAGAACAGGACAGCATGTTATACTGAAAGTACGGTTGGTGAAGGAAATCAAAGGAATGGGAAATAGTACAAGGAGGTGACGACTGAATACAGGCCTGTTTCAGATTTTATAAGGGATGATTGCTTCTGGGTAATCAAATAAATATGAAGATAGGAAATTCTCCCATAAACAGACAAACAACAGATATCTATATGACACATAGATAGGAGTAACATGCAGGTTTCTAACCCTGGGTTTATGTTATCAAACCCGGCTGGCTCAGTTTATACTTTTAAGAATCAAAGAAATTCCCCATTGAAAGAAATGAGTTTGTTGAACTGGCATGAACTTCTTCCGTCGTTATGTAGGTCAAACTGAGGTGAGCATGGATGGTTGTCAGGTGCAGGGACTTCCTCTTTGATCAGATTACCTTGTTCCTGCTCTCTAGGTTTCCCTGGAAATCACTTAATGATGCAGGGAACAGTTCGTCCGCATGCTCACGTGCGATGTTCATGTTCGTTATCAGGCCATGAGACGGGCTGTTGGGGTAACCTTTAACAAAATGTCTGCTGTCCATCAGGAGCATGTCAGCAGCAGAGATCAGCTGTACACTTGGCTGGGTTAAGTCTGGTGTAAAGCTAGTGATGCAGTCAGGTGTGAAAAGGTGGAGACACTGTGTTATGAGCAGTGGAGGTGTTACGTCTCTTTACAATGAGGGTTGTAATTGCTCTTACAATTTTCTGTGTTTTATTATAGAACAAAACAAACAAGGAAGAGGTTTGGTGAAATAATCCAATCATCTTTGAACAAATTAAATAACAAGAAACACAACTTTAATGTAATAAAGTGAAACTGGGTGATGGTTGTTCCTTCCAGGAAAACACACTGTACCAGCCAACTCCAGCTTATCAGCTTCATTTAACAGTGACACTCTTTATCGTCTAAACTTAGACCTCACTGTTACATCGGACATATCAGGGATGTTTTATATGTTGGCTATTGTTGGACTGAAAATACACCACATACTGATATTGATGGCTGGATATAGATGGAGAACAATATGTAACATGCTTTCTGGACGGACTGTTCAAGAGACAGGACAAACAAAAGAGGCAAGGTCAGAGCTCTTAGCAGTAAAAGCAAACACCTGCATGTTTAGCAGCATCGCACTGTGAGAAATTATCCTCTCACAGATTCAACAGGTTGCTAGGCCGCAGCTCTCTCTTCTTTATCCATTTCTTGTAATTTTTTCATCTTTTTTTCGTAATCTTTGTATTTGGAGTGGATCATTACTTTGTATGGCTCATTTGTTGGTCATGGACACCAAACTTTTTGTGGCTTCAGTGATGTTTTTACTACTTTTTCTCCTGTGTTTGTCTGGAGATCCTACATGTAACCATGGCTGCATTGTTTATATGTGAACTCAGCTGTTAGCAGCCTGTAGCATGTCAATGCTAACTGGTGTAAGGCCAGATGTCTTCCCACAAGGTGAGGAGATGGAGGTGAGGACAATGTGCAGGTTCTCAGGCCTGAGGTAAGAAGTGACAACATGGACCTGTCCTTCCATCCATCGTTATTGGGATTGTAAGATCTATCTCCAAGATGATTGAAAAGCTAGCTGTGCTGACCCAGCATCAGAGGGAATACCAGAGGGCTGAGTAGCATCATGCTATTCACAGACATGGCTAACAGAGCTAACATCAGACACCAACGCCACATTGGAAGAGCTTCACCTGCTGTGAGCTTTTTGCACTTTCTACACACTTTCTGACTTTTGTTTTCTTGATTGCTGCTGTGACTTCAATTTCTCTGTACTTGTTACAATGACAATAAGTTTCTATTCTATTCTATTCTATTCTCTTCTATTCTATTCTATTCTATTCTATTCTATTCTAATTGAATCACATTTCTCTATTTACTCCATCCCAAACAAAGTCTCCAAGAAGTCTGCACAATTCTCAAAACCTGAAGGAGCTTGGAATGGATGTATAGACAGTACTGGTTGTTATTTACAGTAGTCACTGAAAATGTGCGCATGAATATTTAATCAACACAGCCCTGATCCTCATTGCAGGAGCAGTGCAGTAAATGGACTATGCTTTCTGATGGCAGAGGCTGTTACATAAAGAGCCCATCATCAGTAACTGTCTGACCACATTGGCACAGCACTGCACTGCAAGGAGTTCAGGGTTCAGCCTCTTACCCAAAGACGCCTCATCAGTACACAGGGACCTGGGATTTAACCCCTGACCTTTCAGATCAGAGATGACCGACTCAACCACTGAGCCACAGTCGCTCCATTTCTTGGCAGGTTGATTCTTGCTGCTTCTGCTGTCTGTCAGGAAGTGTCCCTGTGACCAGACACTGAACATTATCCTCCTGAAGACATGGACACAACTGTGACATCAAGTTCTTTGAGTGGTCAGAGTGCTACAAGAGTTCAGTGCAGCTAGCTTGCTCGCTAATGGGGATGCATCATGGGAATGGAAGTGTGTAGAAGTGATTTATGGATGCAGAAATTCAAAATGTCTCCAAGTGAAAGATGAGTCATCAGTTTTTCTTTATGTTGTTTAAAAATGTTAAAATGCTGAATATTTATCATTCTGTTTTGACTGTTAGGCCCGTAACAAAAGAAATGAAAAGAAACTTTTTTACATTCCAAAGTAAACTTGTTTTTTTATTGCACAGTTACACCAGCAGTCTGTCAGTGATGCACAGAGTCACTGCCGTCATGATGATTCTCTGTTACCAACCGCTAGTTAACAAACAAAGTCTGGTCAGCTTAATTACCTTCCTCTTCCTAAGTAAACACAGTTTGACATGCCAACTAATCACAGGACGAGTTTCTCATTTGTACTCTGTCTGTCTGAGCTCTGTGAGCGCGCTCAGTGTCGTGATGGTGCTTTAAAGCAGGAAGTGAGGCAAACAAATCCCCCTCACCTTCAACCTCTCAGTCTGTCTGGTGTAATGTCTCTGATTCAGTCAGAGAATGGTGAGATTGAATAACAGCAAAATACAAACTAAAGAGATAACTCATCTCAGGCAGATGTCCTTTAGTGGCCGAAAAGACACAAAAAAAAAGAAAAAAGTAGTTTGAGAGTGAAGGCTCTGTCCGTCCACGTGTCTTTCCTTGTCATTCCTCTTTTTTTCCTGGCCCTAGGTTTTATTATTGTCACAAGAAAAGCTAAACCGCTCACTGAGATGTGTCATTGTGGCTTGTGTGTGTGTGTGTGCATGCACATGTGTGATTGTGTGCACGCTCCCATGTGTCAGCCAGTGCCTGTGTTTGCAGAGTGAGGACAGGCAGATGAAGAAAAGACAGAAAAAGAACATTTCATTTATAGCTTTCTTTTGAGTTTTACTGTTTTGTTTTGGACAACTCGTACTCCACGCTTTTTCACCATTACCTCACGCTCACTGCAACATATCAGCCTGAACAAAGCATTTGGTCACATATTCCATCTTAAAATTTACATTTTTCTTAAGCCAGCAGACAAACCCACCAAGAAGATGAGCTACCCCATTTTTAATTTCCGTTTCGCTAAATTAGAGTAGAGAAAAAAACCTGTAACGTGAATTTAAATATCACAGATAAGCTTGGAGCAACTGTCTGCCCTCTTTAACTCAGGAGGCAGGAACCCAGACTGTTCATCCATCTATCTAATAATAGAGCTTTTGGAAAGGAGTGACATGGACAGCAGAGTTCAGCTATTGTTAGATCTTCACACTCACATATGGCTCAAAGACATCCAAAACACCACAAGTAAGGACGCAGGCTGATGACAAGATGTTACATTGCCCTTTGGTGTTTTTTCTTTGAATGCGTCTAATCCCCTCAGATGAGTCAGTAAGGGGCTATATGAGCACATATATGTGCATCAGTGTGTGCTGGTGTGTGTAGGATATCCTCTGCAGTGATACAGGGATTCCCCCAGTGCTGAGGCTGTCTGCTTAGTCGTCCACGAGTGGTCAGATCCCTCCCTCTCCTCCTGCCATAATGAGATTAGTGCTGTGACCCTTCAGCTTTGACTAATCCCTCAACATTTACTGCACCATCTACACGTCTCCAAACAGAATAACACACAGGCCAGCTCGGGCTACGCTCGGCCTAATCCACAGCAATTATAGTCCAAACCGCACGCTATTTTGTTGTACCGCTTGAAACACATCAAACGCAAAGTCCAAGAGTCTGCAAACGTCTGAAGTCTAATTCTGCTCGCTTGGTCACAGCAAAGGGCAATGACAATCTACCAGTGCTTTGCTTAATCCCGAGAATTAACAATAGGAAGCCAGCTCAGCAGATGTTTCCTAAAGGAGAGCTGCAGGAACAGGGATGTGTAGGTGAGATTATAAAGATTGCCAGGAGGAAAACATGAAGATAAACGAAGAGAATCATCTGGATCTTTCTGATATTGAATAGCCTGTGCCAGAGAGTTACATCTGATGTAATATCTACTTATTTAACATTATTAATCTTTTCCGTTGCTCTACCAGTCTGAGTTTCTCTCTTTGGAGATACACTTTTAACACTCTCCGACACTGTAAATGTGATGTTTTCAGCCACAGCAGCAGTGTTTCTTTTTAGAGAGGACAATAAACCCACCATATATGACACCTGCCCAGCTCTGAACAATGAACGGACAAAGTTAGAAACCGGTTAGTGGTCATAGTGGAGCATTTTGGAGCGTTTAACAGCTACAGAGCCAGATACTGTAAATTCCTTAGGGGGAAAGGGACATAAACAGAGCTAAAAGTACGCAAACCATAATGTACAATTTATATCATGGTATTGTTTTAGCTTTTCTTGGCGGTATCATATCCCTGTATTACCAAGCGGCTGAGCCCTGCTGACAAGGATTGGAATTTATAGTGAAAAAAGCTCACAATGCATCCATCCAACTACACATCAACGCAAATCTGCCCATATACGTACCACCTAGCCTCCATGGCAAGCTCTACAATAACCCCTTCTTAAAGATGTCTCTGCACTGGTGTTTAATCTTGTTTCTATGCGCCCAGAAATGACCAGGAATATCACTTTGACTGACTCTTAATGATGTGACAGAGTAGCTCAGGGGAGGCCAACCTGCGTCTCGTGAGCCACATGCGGCTCTTTGATCCATTCATTATTGTTATGAATAGTGGTGTACCAATCAATCTAAATTATTGATATATTGATGTTGTGATTAGTATTGATCAATACTTTGGTGATGAGATTGATAGTAAAGTTTCAGTTTCTTTTCTCTACATTGCACATGTGCTCATTGCTATCTAGATAGATGAGTGGAACTTTGTCTCTTCTGCAGTAAAAACAAAAATTTGTCTTTGACTCAGCTCCAAGTACGAATTTAAACACACTTACAAATGCAGTAAATTTTGCTTTAAGAATTGGAAATCCATTGATTTTTATCTTGTGTCATTCCATGACAGAGAAAATTGGTTGCCTTTATTTATTGCATCTAAATCAACATGACAAAGCCCGGCGTTGTTCTTCAAAGGGCTGGGAAATTATGCTATTTTTACAGTTTGATTCTTTTATGATTTTTGGTGTGCTAATTTAATTTAAATTGTGATTCTTCAATATTTACGTTTTTTGCAATTTTTAGTTTGCATTTTTAAACACCAGATCAAGTTAGATGATGATGATGATAATGCCGACAGACAGTATCAGGAGCCACATTTTCCCATAAAATGTACATCAGGTGAGTCAGAGAGAAACATTTCACCCTCTGCTGGAGAAAAGTGGTAACTTTTTTCCAATCCAGTTTATAAACAAAAACTGAAATGTCAAACAAAAATCTTGATATATCACATATCAATTTTTCTTCTCCCACCTTAGTTTGTAACATCAAGTGAAAATGATAAATAAAAAGGTAAGCTTGCAGGTTAGCCTCCTCCTCTGTTCATCACTGCAGATGGTACTCTAAAACTTGTACTGACTTTCAGATTGAATTTTAATTCACTGGTAAGTAAGACTTAAGATATTTCCTCTCCTTTACTTCAGTCTGAACCCTACTGCCTACCAGGAGGAAGCTAGCTACTATTTCCCTGCACATAACCATGGCCTGACCTGGAAGAGCTGATTTTAATCCCCATCTCTTCACAGTTCGCAGTGCCAGCTGGATGTCACTACAGGACAAAGCCAACAAAGCCAAAACCCGAACCCTAAACTCTTCCTCTTCCTCCTGCTGCACCTTGAGATCCTTAACGATAAAAATAAGAAACAGAAATAATAAGATGAGACGATACTGCTGGAGGTAACGCCTACAAGGAGGGGTTGAGCTGGTGCCAAATCAGACCCCGCTCACAGCTTATTATACAGGGACTGGACGGCTTGTCGCCGTGGCGCCCTGGTACCCCATATTCCCACAGTACCCCCCACAGGAATCCCCAGGGGGGGCATGATCGCTTTCAAGAGCACAAAACAAAACTCCCATGACCCCAGCAACCCTAGAAGGGTAAAGAGTTTGTCTGCTGTTTCACAGCCGGGACAGAGTCTGTGTTGTCTCAACTATGGAGAGCAGTGAGGTTCACTTACAAACACTTTAACATATAACACAAAATATTTACCAAACTTGATTTCTTCTCTTTTTAATGGCCCAAACAGTGAGCATCAATCACTGAATGAAAAAGTAAGCATTCTATTTGAATAATGCAATATAAAACATCCTTTTCACAAACAGATCTTCAGCCTGATCTGTAACCTGTGTTTGTGTCTTTCAAAGAGACATGTCAAAGCGGGGACACAGGATACTCACACATGAGGTCAAACATGGGTAATATTTTCAGGATGGTATGTCTGTTTATGGGTCAGGCGAGGCAGGACACAGCTGATGGCCCTCATTTAAGTCCTGTTATATCCGCCGACTCGTGTTTCTGGAGGATTTCTTCGCACCCCTCTAAAAAAGCCTCCACGCGGCTGTCTGGGCCAATCAGCTGCTTGGCTTTCAAACTAGGTCTTTGGTGGGATCTAAAATAAAGGAGTGAGAGAAGCGTGGGGTGTAATGGCACGCTGGGGAACTAGATTTAATCCTAGGAAGTCTTTCCCCCTCTGCGCTGGTACCACGCTAAATATAGGAGGGTGGGTGTCAGGCACTGGGAGAAACCTGGATACTGGGTTCAGTGGTGGATCAGGTCATGAGGTGCACTGTGTGAGCTGCCCTGCAAAAGTGAGAGCAGCTGAATGAGAAAGTCTGTTATTTTCATGTGCATCAGGAATTTCTTACAAAGAATTTCATTTGTCTCCTGCTGATCATTCCAGGGAACTACTTCAGCTTCTTTCACCTATGAAATGCAAAATGACTCATGATCAATATTTAAAGTAAGGGTTTGCATTTCTGATGAGAACCCATGTGTAAGAAAAAGGTTGGGTGGTATTTTTGTCTCATGTGTGCGCACATGTGTGGAGCGGTATGTCCATTAATCTGTAGTTAAAAGAATAAACACTCCATCAATCTGTCATAATGGAATACAGCTCAGACGGTGATGCATGATTTCAGTCTCATGTCGAGTGAAATGAAAAGGAAAAGTTGGCAGGCAGCAAAGGCCAAACTGCAGAGGACAACCGGGTTATTTTGTGACTGTCTATTTTTTGTCTGTTGGTCTTGGCCTACAGTGTGCAGACTGAAGGCTGCTGATGGTAAAGATGACGACAGAGGCCCCATGAGCTCAGTGTGTGCTTTTGTTTGTGAGAAGACCAGACCTCCAAGGTTTCACTGTGGGATTCATGAGATTTCGATAATGAGGACGAATCTATACAGAGATTTCAGCCAGCTCAGCAGTGACACACACTGATACAAGTGTGTACACATGCAGTCGAGCCTGCGGTGCATCAACAGAGGCCCAAATGCAAACACACTGAGAATGAAAACATCAGGGAGTAAATGGAAACAAACTTTCATATGAACGTCATAAATCCAGCCCTGTGGAAAGAAGATGCTGCAATGATTTATAGCTAACACACTGATACACATAACATACCTATCTACACACCGTAATACAAACACAAACACACACAACATCTCCGGACTGTGACCTCGAACCGTCATGCAGGCCATCAGCTGTGAAAGCTCAGAAGCAGATGTCTACAGGAAGGAAACTTACTGCCACATAAACACATGAAAACAAATAGAAATACACACATTCACACACAGGCAGCATGTCCAAACACACTTCAGGACCAAAACATGCTCTGTGCCCTTCATATGCCCCCATGACCACTGAATAAGTCCATAAACACACCCGCAAACACACACACTCACACAAACATACGTGCACAAAAAAACAGGAATAGTTTTCCACAACACAAACACAAATCTAGTCAGCGTGTGCTCTGTGATAGTGCCATGATGACAGGCCAGAGCCCAACAGGAAGGTACAGTGTTGCTTCACAGCCAGGCACACACACACTGACCAACCACTGCCTTAGTTACTACAGCGTATACACAAGTGACACCTCATTATAAGCTCAAGTCAAACATAAATTTACATATTTAGAGACACGGTTGAGTTGACTCGTCTGTTCACCTTCAAAAGAGGCGTGCTAACACTCCACTGTGTCTTTGTGTCCATGCTTTAGCATTTCCAACAGAGTGACCACCATGGTTAGAGGTCAGAAACCAGTTGGTGACATCACGGGCTGACGTCCATGTTTGGGGTAGTCTAAAGTGAGTAAGAAAAAAGTCTTCTAAAATAAAACCCTGTGCAGTCTCTAAATCCAAATCATAAGGGACTTGTCTCTATCAAAATCTCTCTGTAGCATTCGGTGTCAGCTATGGATACACTATTTCAGTAAGCAGCAATATCCAGTGGTGAAAACCAAACTTATTTCAAAGTGCTACAAAATACAGTTTGTCTACTTGACCAGCTACAGAAGTACCATATAACACCTACACACTAAGCTGAAAAGGAAAAAAGGTGTTGTGTTTTGTTTTTTCAACCACAGAAATAAAAACATGTACAGCCAGGTTCAGGTCTATGTAGTCTATGTTTTCAGTCTATCAGGTTTAACTTCCACTCCTTCGTTAGTTGGCACAAAAGCTATGAGATATAGCTAGAGAGGCTTTTGATTATTTTATTAAATTCTGGCCACATGTTGTGGAATAGAGCTGTAGCTTTGAACGGTAATAACTACGACCTGGTTTTAAGCAAATACTACTGACGTCTTATAGCATAGTTAAGCTAGCAAGTATTTTCCATCCATCGTACTTTGACTACTTATCCTGTACAGGGTCGCAGGTGGCTGGAGCCTAACCCAGAGGTGGGACGCACCCCCAACTGGTCACCAGTCAATCACAGAGCTCATCATGCATGCAAGGGGAAAACATACAAACACTACACAGAAAAGCCACCTTGCCTGAACAAAGATTTGAACTAGTGACCTTCTTGCTGTGTGGCAACAACAGCGCTAACCACTACACCACTGCGCAGAGCAAGTATTTGATCATTTATTAAAAGTGAAGAATTTTATTGGGGCTAGGATGAAGTTGTATGGCAGCTTTGTCTGAATAACCAGAATAACTACGTAAACACACGGGGAGGACCGAAGGCTGGTGCTGCTTTGCTCTGCAACAAACAGCGCAACTACCACACTCAGCCAACCTGAATGCGTTGTTTCCTTGCTGATGCTGATTTTGTGTTCAATTCCCTGAAATAAACTGTGCAAAATTTGAGCTTTTTGCTGAGTTTTTTCCTCAGTTAAGTCAGCTCAGAATTTAAATTTTTAGTAAAGCAAGCAGCATATTTGCCACCCCAGTAGGAACACAGACAACAGGTGTGGCTTTAAGCTACAGCCCCAGTATCCATGACAAAGACAGCCATTCTTATGTCCATTGTTTAACCCTGACACAACTTTTCACAGAGCTTGATTGGACCTGAATCGCTGACAGGCAACACAAAAACCCTCTCATGAGCTCTGCTGTTCTTTGTACATTAGCAAACAGTTGCTTTGTTCAGCTTAAATATTGTGTCTAATAGATGTGTTATATTTAAAATATGTATCTATTTATAGAGTAACTAGTACAGTAAATGTCTGCAGTCAGGGATACATGTGTGGTTTTGAGGCACCAGCTCTGTTCCATTAATCTACAGCACAGAAACCGGAGGTCAGTGGGGGATCGCTCTTCTCATCCTGCCGTCAGAAAAACATTTGTCAATTTTTCCTTGATTTCAGAAAACAAGGCTGCAAACAATCAATCTTTTTTAAACTGTTGAACACTTTTCAGCCTCTTCATCAAACTCCTTAAAGTTGCGTGCAGCTGGTATTATGTCACAGAGCAGCTCTGTAATTATCTGTGATAAAGCACTGAATTAAAGTGTGACCTGGTTTCCTGCAGCCAGGCAGAGAGGCTGATTGTGGGAAATGTTGAGGTGTTCAATTCCAACATACAAGTGTGCACGTGTGAAACAAGTACCCAGTGTTTTCCCTCGCTCTCCCCTCACCCTTTGTCCCTCTTCGTCCCTTACCTCTCACGCTTGCTGTGTCATGTCTTTTTTAATTGACTGGGTTTGCTGAGGAGAGCATTGATGAAAGATCAGAGAGATTACAGGAAGGCAAAGTTTGTGTGGCTACAGTCACTGAGTTTTGGATCTCTTCCCTCTCAGAGGAGTCATTATTATATAACACTGTGTAATAATCCAGACAAGACAAATTGTCATTTAAAAAGCTTGTTTAAAAGTCTAAACCGCTCTATTACTGGCTTTAAGAATGTACTCTGCACTGTTTTTGATAAACAGCCGTCTAAATGATGGATTGAGAGCACAGAAAAAGAGCGCTGGATGGATGAGAGGGGAGAAAGAAACGGACTCGGAGAGAGTGAGAAAGGCAAACAGAGCAGAAACAGGAGAAACCAGAGTCAGACGACGAGCGGCCTGAGCAAGTAAACAGAGAGGATATTGGAGGATGTGTGCTGCTTGCTGAGAGGATTATCTGAGTGAAGTCTTGCTGCGACTCATACCACACTTGCCTGTTATTATACTCCTTCTTTACTTGTGTGTGCTTACTATGGTGTGTGAGGCTTATGCAGCAGCAGCAGGCATGGTGACACATGACGGTCTTCTTCTCTTGGCTTCAGTGCATATCATAAAAGGACTCCTGTTGCTCACAGTTAGAAAAGAATAAAATTGAGGGTGAACTTATTGATATGATACAATCTCTAAGTGCAATATCTGATTAATTTCAGTACATCAAGTACAATATCTGTCTGATACAGTACACCATGTGCACTAGGAATGGGTACCTCTCACATTTGAAACGATTGCCAGGTATTGATGCCCGGTACCTGGCAACGGTACCGATTTTAGGTACTTTTTTGTGTTTATGTGGTAAAAAATATCAATTTGTTTAGAAATAAAATATAAACATTTTCAACTTAGCATTTGTATTCATCAGTATATAACCTTGCAATGCTGTGTTTATGTCCAGCATGGAAAATCTCCTACTCTCCCACCCCCTCACAGTCACAAGGATGCATTTAGGTACCTAAACATGGTACCTTCTGATTCTACGTGAATCGGTACCCGGTACTTTTGACAGAATTTGGTCGGTACTAGTGCTGCACGATTTGGGGAAAAGGTGCGATTTGCGATTAGGTGGACAATATTGCGACTGCGATTGTGCTTGCGATTTAATAAAAAAAGTTGTGTCATGACGAGTCTACAGACTTGCTTGGTTATCATGGAGAAAAATCTGAATTGCATGTGCTGACATTGCGATTGCGATTGCGATTGCGATTGCGATAATCGTGCAGCCCTAGTCGGTACCTATAAAAGTAACTAATTCGGTACCCATACCTAATGTGCACTGTTTAGTCTCAGCAAATCTAAGTGCAATACCCTGTTAAACAGTTCATTAAAGTGCAGTATCTGGTTTATATATATTATATCCTGTTTAGTACTGTTTGCTAAGTGCAATATCTGTTTAATACATCTCATTAAGTGCAATATTCTAATACTTTCACTTAGTGCAATATCCATTCAGATTAGTTCATCTTGCCTTGTCTATCTCCTTATTGCTTTGGTACTGATACTTAATTGCTTATTCTTTTGTCTACCTACTACTTATTTATTGTATGTCCCTAATTATCTTATTTTTAACTGTTGTATTATGTAAAGAGCAATGGTAATACCAAATTTCCCCCTGGGATTAATGAAGTGTTCCTGATTTCTGATAATGATACTTGAGTCACAATACAATGGTATCACAATAAATCATGCAATCACAACACTGTGACATATTGGGATATTTCACATGGTTTACTTTAAAAAAGAGATGATATGTATGTAAATAACACAATACTACTCAAAATTTAAAGGAACAACTGAATCAAAACTGTTTGATTGAAAATAGGTTTTCTATTTTATTGTTTTTGAAAAACTGAAAGTCAAATGCAGTATTACATTTACACACTTGGCTTGAAAACAAAATGCATCAAGTTTGTCACTTAAACTACTGTGACATTAAACATGTGACATTTATTGTTGCAAAGAAATCATTGGATTAAAAATGTGGTCACATGGTACAACTGATAAATGTCAATTGGTGTAACCGGTGTTTCTCAAAGAAATTCAAATATTGCCTAAGAAGTTCCTATGAATGTGATTTTAGCAGCATTGGTATATTGCTGTATCAATATTTGTGGCTGTGCCAGATGAGTGTAAATCAATCAAAACCAATGGAAGCTTAAAATATCATTCCCTGCCATCAGTGAAGAAATGTGCTGTGAATAGGTGACAAAAATAAACGCTCTGAGAGAGGTCAGAAGACTGGGGAAAGGCTACAGCCATTAAAATAATGTAAAGCACCCATTAGCTTGATAAATGTGTGCGTGAGTATGTTTGCACATGTGATTAATTAGAGCGTTTATCAAGACAAGCAAAATCCCTAAACCTCAAAAACAGTTTCCCAGCAGCTCTGAATCAAATCGGAGAAAAATCCACAGAAATAAACACGACTAAAAACATCTGTTCATGGTGAACATCTTAGGAATCATGGTTTGTAGATGATATGCCACAAAAATGAAGCAAATTTTGTTTCCGTCAAGCTTCGATTAGTAATACCCAAAATAAAGCAACCAAAGCAACATTTTTTTCTAAAGTAGAGAGCTAATTAAAAAACCACAGAGTGTGTCAGGAAACATATTGGGAGTTAAATGGAGTAGAAAATGATAACACATGGATTCACCTTGTTAAAACCTTCTCTCTGCCTTTGCTCTCCTCACCTGTGAGAGAGCAGACCACAGTGACATAACTTCTGGACCTGCCAGCTGACGGCTGCTGCTGCTGCTCTGTCTGGCAGGTGCATTTCCTTCTCCTTGCTTTGTTTTTCCCCTGTGTTTCCTTCCCTGAGTGATTTACCATTTCCCTGGAAATCATCCCACTCCCCATCTCTCTCGGCACATCCCTTAAACCCATCATCTCTCAAACCCCACGGCTGGATGAGATGCCAAGCGCGCAGATTCTCCAGTGTGTGTTCTGGATGTTGAGCTTGTGGTAATTGTAATGTTTTATTGCATTATGTAATAGCTTCAAAATGATTAAAACAGACCGGCCAGAGGTTTGTGGAGGCACACTCAGCTGCACATATGAACAAGCCCAGACGTAACACTCAGACACACTCACAGCCAACACACACACACAAACATGTAGTGATATATTTCTGAGTTTCTTACAGTACATACACAGAGAGTCGGGAAAGTAAACCCCACACAGCAGTGAGTGTGTGTGTGTGAGTGTGTGTGTGTGTGCCAAAATGCAACAGTTGGGCTGTCAGCACAACCAGAGTCCAGGGAAAACCCTGCCACATCCACAGGCAGCAGCGCAAAACTACAACAGATGAGCCCCACTTTACCACAGCAAATAAGAAGAGCACTGCTGCAGCTGGATTAAAATCCATCAATAATCCCACTGAGTGTCTGTAGTTGTACTGATTCAGCTGTGCAAAAGTCTCAGTTGTGATTTTTTATCTGCTTATGGCTTACTGCAGCCGTCTTTAGATGTTGTGGGACTGCAAATACATCCAGATTGGAAAGTAATGGCCTCCAAAATACTATTCTATCATGATGAAGAAAAGATGATACTGCAGACCTGGAGAGTCTGTAGAATATTGATGAAATGTTTCCTGAGGACATCTTTAATTTCTATCCCCATCATGTCAAAAACATCAAGTCTTGCAATACACAAGGGACTACAGTGTTAATAAAAACCCATGTTTTATGATTAAAAAAAGGGGCAGCAATGACTCGGTGCGTCAAAGATTTTAAATATAACTCTTACCAAAGTGAGGATCTTACCCTGACCCTGTGCTTTTGCTTCTAACTTAAAGCAAGACAAGATTGTGGATCCAAAACTTGGACTCTTAAGATAAGCTCCTGCAATTTGCAAATCCACTTTCAATCTTAACCATTAGATTAAAAAGGCTTTCTCCACAACATCCACGAACACTGGACATCAAGATAGAGTCGGAAATACTCTGTGGTGTAAATGACTGAGCTGTGACTCAATGCCCACGGATGCTGAGTGTTACTGCAGTCACCAGTAGAACTTGGTTACAGACACTCTTCAGGATTTGTCTGAGGACACTGCTGACTCTCAAGCCGTCTGTATAACTCATCACACAGATTTCCCTGCTCTTCTGAATTCTGGAGTGTCCTGTAACAGCAACAACAACAACAGTCGTGGCAGCAGTAACACTCAGCATCTTGATGTCCAGTGTCTGTGGATGTTTCCTCTGTATTCCTTTCAGTCTCCATCTGTAGCAGCTCCTCTTCTGTGTAGCTACTCTGGTTCATACAGGTATCCTTTTGGTTCCAAAGTGAATGAAACTTCATCGTCGCTGTCATAGTCACTCATTTTGAATTTCCTACGCTGCCTCACAATCCTTAGAGTACAAACAAAAGAATTATGATACTTGATCAAACTTACACGAGGCTACAACCGGCGCCCGAAGCACAGCTTGTTTACATTCCCTACAGCTGAAAGGAGGAGGGGGGACGGAGCACACTAGCGCTGCGCGGAAGGATACATGAGTTAGTTAGGTCCGGATAAATGTTTATATTTCCGAAGACTTAATGCACTTAAAAATATTTTATGTAGCTTACTCTTAAACTGTGGTATTACTTTATGATTTTAGTTCTTGTAGGCAGAGAAAATAGCCTTTGAATTTGGTACCGTCTCTCCCTGTTAGCGCCTATTTCCTCGTCACCATCGATTACAGTTTGTGTCTTACTGAGGGAAGGGAGACACCTTTCTACTGTATCTAATGTCCTTAGTGGTCACATAGAGCTCATACAATTCCACTTCAAAAAAAACTGAACTATCCCTTTAAGTTACAGCAACACAGAGAAAACTGAGAGCACTCAAGTCCTGATACCAAAACCACGACATGGGCTTTGGTATCAATCAGTACTAGTTCTAATTTGGTCATAAACCAGTATTCATTTAACCTTCTCTATTCCCTCATCTTTCTAACTTTATAACAAAACGGAAAAAAAAAAATCTATTTGATGTGAATATAATTTGTAAAGGCATTGTAAGTGAATCTACAATATTATCATTGAATCTTTATTTACAGAGTGCCAAAGCATAAATTTTTTTATCTTAAGATGCTTTCCAAAGACAGTAACAGGCCGAGACCTGCTATCGTTATACTGCTGACAAAGACCCAACACTGAGACCAGATAAGGAGTCTGATCTGATCTTAATCCAGCATGAGCAGAGACCTGACAGACAGAAATGTAGAGCAGAACCAGACTCATGTTAGACAGACATCAACCCTAAAGGTGTTTGGGTTAGAGAGAGGGATACTAACAGGAAGTACAGTTTAAACCTCAGCGCATATATCAGTGGATATGTGAGGACTAACTGTTAGAGATGTTGATTAAACAAGAGTGAAATCCCTCCTAACTGCTGAGCTGCTGTAGTTATCTTCCTTCATGAGATTTTAGCGCTGCTGTTCAGAATAATGTTAGCATGTCTCATGTATTCTTTCACGTGACAGAAGAATAAGGGCACTGTATGACTGTACGACTTTTAAAAAGATCAACTCAGCAGTCACACACAGTCTGCAGCCCGGGGAATGGAGAACAGCTGCAGGATGGATGCAAATTTCTGGCTTTTTACTTCACAGCAGCTACTGCTGTTAAGTTATTTCACCACTTCCACTGCTCTACACCTCTTTCCCTGAAGCCTCATCAGCCCATCTCTCCATCTCCCACAGCAGTAACTTAGGCATGACTCATGTGGGCGCAATGTTCTCAGCCGGCCCATCAGGGTCTCAGCTGCTGGTGAGGGTAGAGAGGAAACTATTTGAATGATTTTCTTGTCCCTTCTTTTACTGCGTGTGCTGCAGATGAAGAGTGAGGATTATATACTTCATTTTAGGTATTTGTTCTAGAGAGCACAAAATGTTCGTATGCACAGAGGATACCATGACTATGTAAGGACACATTTACAGAGGGACCGGTTTGTACTCATCCATGAGTTTTGTAAAATATACCTCTGACACATGTTCAGAACATGGAGCTACAGGTGTCTTCAAGAACAAGGTGGTAGGATTAAGTGGAGAGAACATTTTGATCTGTGAGGCACAGCAGGCTGGGAAAGAAAGGGTTAAATAGTGAAAGTGGATGATGCTGGGATACTGCAAGTTGGGAGGACTGGAGGCAAAAGTAGAGCAAAGTAGACTTAAAAAGGATGAAGAGGAAATGCAGCCAGATTGAAAACTAGTTAAAATGTAACATAGTGTGTCTGGAGTTTTACGACCGTACAGATGTCCCATACCCCTGCCCCCTTCCAGCTTCCCCATTACCCGGCATTATCTCCCTGTCACACCATGCCATTACCAGGCCTTATCTCCCACAGCGGGGGACACCGACACAGTAAATTGCTGTTGGAACCAGCTGTAGTCAACTCTTTCTGCAGCATTTCAAGGCCAGGCTGCTGTCAGTACCACAGCACCCTGAGCGTTAGAGCAACACTGAATAGTAACTACAGCTCTATCACTGCAGACCACCAAGACACTGAGCTCGTACTTACAGAGACTCTGATCCGTGCAACTCTTTCTAACATGTCTCTTTGCATCTTACAAAAACACTTCTACAAACAACAAAAAGGGAAGATTTTGGTCTAAAAAAGACAGAATCTTCAATTCTGTTTTTGACCAGATGTGAATATGTTATGTAACAGAAGACGAAGAGGAAACCAAAGCAACTCAGCTTTGACTCCAGCTAAACCTCCAGCTCCCACCTCTCTTTGACTATTCTGCGGGGGGTGATTAGAGATGGATAATTGGGGCGCAAAAATCCAGCAAAGTGGAAGCCAAATTTTTAGAAAAGGGGCTAAATTCCAGAGCAAAGTGCCAAAGGAATGAACAGACTCCAAAACACATGCAAGGTCTTTTGTTCAGCACTGCGACTCTTTTGTTTCACCTGCTGTAGCACTCATTACTGACAGCTTTACCTGTCAGGCAGCATAGCCACTCTACATTTGATCACCTAAACTGTATTTAATTACTACACAGACTTTCACTTCAGGGGAGACTGGAAAAATAGGCCACATGGGAAACTTAAGCTTTAAGATTATAAGACCAGTCTGGTACAAGATGTGAAGTCTAACAGAGCACAAAACAAATGTATGGACTCAGCCACTGAAGCTGAGTTTGCAGTATTTGTTGGAACACCAGGACAGGTAGATTTTTATGGACAAAAAGATAATCCATGTGACATGAAAACAGAAAAAAGAATGTTGCTGTTACTTGACTAAAACATAAAACTTTGTTACGTATGCTCAACGACACCAGGATTACTCATCAATAAAACTACTTTCATTATTTATGTAGACCTGCTGGTTTCCAGTAGCGCCAAAAATCGTTATTAAGAACTTAATTTCTCTGATGAGCCATGTAAGTTTTCTGCTTTTTCAGTTCCAAACAGCAGCATAAATAATTTAGAATATATTAAGTTTTATTTATTATTAACCTACTGTGCAAACTTTAGACACTGTGTCATGTATGATGCTGTGAGGAGGATCTGTTTTAATTGGACTCCCTCGCCACCTTGTGGCCTGGAGTCTCACTCACACTGTTGTAAATTACTATGAGGGAGGCGTGTGTTTGTTTTGGAATTAAATGGAGATCGAGACAAAATTTCTTTGAGCAAGACAAGATTTACTGGATACAACGCACCGAGGTAAAGGTATTTATCAGTACAGTTACGTAGCAATCAGTTTGAAACGTGACATCAAGCAAACGTTGTAGCAGCCGGCTATAGGTTAGAGACATCGGCAGTTCCAACGAATCTGTAGGTGAACGGGACAACAAGTAAACACTGTCAGGTTGTAAGTAGGTTAATAGCCGTTTATATTTAGCGCAGTTGGCAGCCAGGTGCCTTAAGACATGTCTCTAATGTGTAACAATGTGTAAATCCTGGTTAGATATGTCCTGTCAGTTATCTGCCAAGCAGAGCTAACGAAATTTCACTCTTCATTTAAACTCTCAAGTTTGAACAGACCACTGCAGAATAACTGCTGACTGTGGGTTGAAATGAACATCATCACAAACAGTTTAGCCCTTGTGTTATAGAGTGATACAGCCCAAGCTAAAGGCTAATTAGCCTTCAGTTCAGGCTGTATCACTCTCCTGTTTAACTTTCTTCTGCTCTTCTGTCCCTTTTCTGTCTGACAGTTAGGCTCTTGTGTCCACCATCACCATAAAATTAGGTACACAAATTGTTTTAAGCAAAGAAAAACTTAGATCGGACTTTTTGTGTTTTATTGCTTCTCTCTACTTAACTTTGTCAGCTGGTGTGGTGTTGTCACTGACACCTAGACGTGCCGTAAATACATCATGTAAATGTAAATCATGTAGGTCAAAGAAAGTTCTTGTCCCAGAAGTTTACTGAGGACAGTTCCTCTTTTAAAGCCTAAGTGCCCTGAAAGTAAAGGCAGGCTAACTTTAATTCAATTATTATTTTTAAAGTTATAAATCGGCAACTTTTTTTAAAATAAAAATAATAATAATACAGTAAGATTGAAGAATCATATACATCCATAATCAATAAGCTGAGGTCGAACTAGGAGGCTGGTTATGTTTGCTCGGCTGACAGCAAAATCATTTATAATGCTACTATAAAAAAAAATGTACTAAGCCATGACTTTAAAAAATATCAAACTGCCATCAAACACACAGATTTAACTTATTTTTGCTCCATTTTGATATGTGCTTTTGGTGATTCAAGTCACATCTCATTTTTGGGCACTCTTTCCTGGTTGTTTCAAATAAAAAAACTCTTTGTTGGTGCAGTTTTTAGGGAACCATTAGTTTACTAGTTGAGCTGTCATTTAACTGTTATTTTGTAGACTGTATGCAGAGTGTGCTGGGAGAAGCTGGATCATTAGGGTGCCGTAAAGACCTCTTCAGAGAGCACACATTGTCTGCCAGTGTGTGTTTACACCAGCAGTCAAACTCAAAACTTGCTGACTACGCCGGCGAGCTCTCCTCTGAACCCCATTACCTTCATACCTCCTGAAGCTTCCTCAATCCGCCCTTTTTGTCCCTCCTGCTCTCTGTAACTTTCATATTTAGTGTGTCGAGGGGCAGCACCGTGCCGCCTCTCTCACATGTTTCTGTGCTGTCAACACTTTCTAAAGATAACACCTCCACTTCACCCCCACCAAGAGCTGCTGCTCTCCACCCGTCAGCCCCAGTCTACAACAGCTCTGCTGCAGCAGGGAGCGCTAAAATTAACCCTCAAACAAGGGGTCCTGATTGGCACTTTGATGGGACTGCAGACCACAGGATCAACTGAGAGATGAGGGGCGGGTTGAGGACAGAGTGCATGAGAGCAGATATGAAGAGGGAAAAGGACAACAGAAGAGAGAGATACAGAAGTAAATTGGAAAAGATTTGGGACACAACCTTAAGTTGAGGAGCATCTGCTCGGTGTAAACAAAAAGATAAATTCCTGTAAAATTGACCTCAATCTCCCTTGGGGAGCTGTGCAGTGAGTGCTGAGAGAAGCTGGATCATTAAAGTGCCATGAAGGCCTCTCCAGCGCACACTGTCTGAGGAGTTGTGCTTACACCAGCAGTCAAACTCAGAGCATTGCTGACCACGCCAACGGGTTCTCCTCTTCATATACATCAGAAAAACTCATTAACTCTCCCATATTATTGCCCCCGCACTCACTCACTTACTCACACATGAACCACAGAGCATCCTTAATCCCAAGCTGGCCAGCCTGAGTGTAATTTGATCTTTCCGTTAGCGTCCGTGCCAAGAAATGCCAACAATCTTTCTCACAGTTATGCTCTGTCTTCAGACTCATAGCTCTAAAAGAAGATCAATGAATCTATAAAGAAGCTCACCAACCTTAAGACCTCTCAGCATCTGACCTGGATACTATCAAATCCTCATCCTTTCAATCAAAACCGGAGACTGATGAACACGGCAAGATTAGTAATCTGTAAGTAATTGATCCCTTCCTGTGTTTCAATCACACAAATTAAATAACTGTTGAGCATTTTTAAATCACTGCATTTATTCAAACCCACACAACTTGATTTTACTAAAATGATTATTGATCTTTTAAACATGCTTGATTTTGCAAGAAATTTCTATCTTTGATTGTGACAGACGTTCATCAACTGGACAGTTTGATGTCCACTATCCAGGAGATTTGAAGGTCAAGTCCTCAGAAGATTAGAGAGCGTTAAAGGGGTGGATGAGTGAAAAGCTGAACCCACTCACTGAAGCGTCTCTGAGGGGGGTGGTAAATGGTCAGCAGATCTCTAAAGTGAATGGATCGCTCTGACTCGCCCGTGTTATCTGATTATACATCTGTTTAATGCAGCAGAATTACAGAGTGCAGCTCCAGGGTATCAACCCAAGTTGGGATCTGGTTGCTGCGGCACATCTGTGCCATGTTGAATGAAATCTGGATTGAGGTCAATAATTTGAGCGAACTCTTTCATCAGGCTTTGGCACTGGGTAAAAATGAAGTTTCAGCCATGCCCTTCAGAAGGGGAATTCTGCTCATTTGGTAGTGATGCTGCCATTTTTGGCAAAAGCTCCAACTTTTTTTCTAAATTATGCTGTCAGAGATAAATTTATTCATCCAAACCACAATGAGAAATGAGAAGGTCTTGCACAAGAGCTTATTTCTGAGTAGGTATTAAATAAGTCCAAGCAGTAAAGATAGTTTTAGCTTGCAGAATTTTATACACAACTTTGTGTGTGTGTGTGTGTGTGTGTGTGTTGGAAGTCATTTATACTTGTGAAGAATATTTAATCATTTCTTTGCTCCCAACAGTTACTTCTGCTCTTTTAGCAAACTGTGTGCACGTTTTCTCCTTAACAACCAATTCGTGACCTTTGACCTCGTCACTCTCTCGACCAATCCGGGGCACTGATTCAAGGGTCCAGATTTAGCTCTGCTATCACTGGCATGGAGAATGTTGACCATGTGAACAGTTTATGGAGGACGGGGGTGAGGAGCACAGGCACAGAGTCAGAGTGGGAAACAGCGAGCCGTGGTCTAATGGAGTAATGACAGTATTTCTAAAAAGCATAAATATTTCTACTGTAAAAGTTAAGTAAGTATAGTATCTGGGGAAACAGATTATTTTCCAAGTCAGTGGATGAATATCACCGTCTCTAGAGCAACAAATGTGTGGTTTCATTTCTGCCTTCTCCTCTAGGACACAGAGAGTTTTTGGAAGGTCTAAGAAACATTCTTAATCGAAGCAGACTTATTCTTTAAAAGCTTTAGAAAAAATAATGCAGAATCCCTTTAAATCCTCGGTTACTTCTAGCTTGTTGGAGCCTAATCAAAAAGATTTTTTTCTTGCTTTCTTGAAACAAGTCGGCTGTTTATCTGAGGTAGCTGCTTAACCAGCTGCAACCTCTGGTTTAAACACATGAGACAATGCAGAAGTGCCAAAATCTGCTGTTTCTGGAGTGTCCACTTGAGGTTGGCTCCAGAAATACCGGGAGTCACATACACACCAAGCCAAAAAAAGCAGTTTTAACAGCAGAAATTATCATACTTACAGCCTGGTTCAAAAAACGTCTCCTGTCTGAATTGCTAATTTTACTGTCGGCACACACTGTACTAGGGATGGGCGAGCACTGATACCAGGTATTGGTATCTGGCCGATACCTGCCTTTTTTCAAGGTATCGGTACTCGTGAAGGCTGCGGATACCAGCAGCAGATACTCTAGGCAAGAAAATCGTACGTCGAGCAAGTCCTCCTCGCCACTAGTTGCTGCTAGTTGCTGCGGTTTAACACCTCAGCAAATGTGCGCCAGGTCCTGTTCAGACAACATGAATGAACCAGGGAGAGTTAACTGCCGAACTGTTTTATTTTGCACTTCTGTTGACTTTAAAAAAAACTTTAACTCTGACAGTTGCTAGTTTTTGTTGTGCACTTTAAATATATTTTTTTATATTTATCAAAAAAATTCTAAACTCAGAGCGAGTTGTTTGTGTTTTATTTGGACTTAATGTCAGAGTGACTATGCTGTCTTTGATCAAAATGATCTGTCACTGTTAATTCAAATTTTATGTATCCAAAGTACTAGTATCGAACATCCCGTTTTCTAACTCGACAGTTCAGAGGATATCATGATCGAAAACTTGCCTAGTCAGAGGCACAGCTCAGCTCACATGACTGACGAGTGCCCTATAGCTGTACTCAAAGACTCGTCACTTCCATTGTGGCCACTATAGTCGATTTGCTTCAAAAACCAGTTTCAGAAACAGACGGGTGACATCAGGGAGACTACGTCCATTAATTATACAGCCTATGGTCTCTCCTCCATCTCCAATCAACACATTTATTCCACTCTATATTTCCAATGCCTCTTTTCATCTCCTTTTTTCTGTAACCCTCTAGTTTCAAATCATAATCACAGGTCCCTCTCTTTGCTTCCTCCTACTCTTCACCGTCGGGCATCACTCTGTAAACACTTCACCAGACTCACAGGGGAGTTGGTTGAGCTGCAGTTCAACTGTAAAAACACTTATACCCACATTTATTGAAAAAAAGTTTTCCTGTAGCCCATGTTACCATTCCCAGCATACATGGTGGATACAGTCACTGACATCATGGCAGCACTGAGCTGAATCTGAAGTTTTGCATACCAGTCAAACCTGCCTCTGAGTGGGAGGTCTCCCGCTGACCCCTGCATGCACTACAGGTAAACCCCAAGGCAGTCGTCTGAATGTGTAGTACAGTCTGTTCCCAGGCTTTTCTGATGTGTTTGACTGTGCATGCGCGGCTGTCCAGGGAGAGACTCCTGTTAAATACATATATAAACATGTCACACAGCACTCACCGATGCAGGCGTGCACGCGGACGGTCAGCTGGGTCCGTAGAATAACACTGTGCTTCTTCCCCCTGGACCTGACGAAGACAGGAGCGAGCAGATTTATTATTTATCAGAAGACATCTTAATGACAGCAACAGAGCTTTTTTTTTGCACATGAGTTTCTCTTACTGCCAAACCAAATGAACTTTTACATTTACTTCCTCGTATCAGGTATATACAACCAAGGTTCCCCTAGGATGTCCTAACATGTGCTGGATAAATGAGGCTGACTCAACTTTTCACTGACCTTCGACATTAAGGAAATAATACAGGGATGGCCAACGCTGGTGGCAGACATCATGCTGGCTTTGATACTACTCTGTCTCATGTAGTGCTGGGTAGAGGTGTGAAAAAATACCAATATGGAAATAAATCCCAATACTTTGTTACTTTGACCTGGGATAAAATATTGATATTTCAACTCTTAGTATCGATACTTTTGCTAAAGTAAAAATTCATATTCTAAGCGAGTTGGAAGTACAATAACATCTCCTGCACCTCCATTGCAGTAGATGGCGCTGAAGAGCTACTCCACTGTATGTTGCCCATAAACTGTATAGTAAATATAATCTCAAAGTCTATTCAAAATATTTTATTCCTAAACTTAAAGATGTGGGTTTTGATGCTGTAATCATCAATGTTTTCTCTCTATTCTTGGGTCAATTAGTTAAAATAATTGTAAGTTTAAATTTTACATAGTAGTAGGACAGATAAAATAACTAGAAAAGCACTCCGAAAGCACAGACCTCCGCCAAGCATAATGTGATTGTCACCAACACTTAAGTCTTACTTTAATGTAATACTCCCTTTCAGCAGACTGTCTGCTACAATTTGGTGCTAGTTGCAGGTTTGTACAATAATTTGTTACCTGACAGGATCTGGATCGTACTTTTACATCTGTCAGAAATTATGGTGACCTTGTCTTGTTTTGTTTTGCAAAGCAAACTGACCATTTATAGTGGAGTTATACACACATATGGTGAAAATGGCCCTATCTCACAATGACGAAGAATCCTTTAAAAAAAAGTCCTGGAACCAGACGGTGATCCAGATCACCTCCAAAATTTAATCATTTCTTCCTTATACCATTTTGAACATTTCCTGAAAATTTCATAAAGATCCGTTCTTTTTTTCAGTTATGTTGTTCACAGACAAACGGACAAACTCTCCCAAAAACACAACTTACTTGGTGGAGGTTATAATCATAGTCATGTTTTGCACAATATCAGATTTTTTATGAGTAACACTGGTTGCACTAAGTGACATTTATAGGTTTCACCAACTGACCACGTCTATATTTTTTTGTAACATTAGTTTAATGTCACAGTAGTTTAAGTGACAAACTTGATGCACTTTATGTTTTAAGTTAACTGTGTTTGAAACACTGCATCTGACTTTCATTATTTCAAACACAATAAAATAGAAAAGTTGTTTTCAATCAAATAGTTAACTGTGTAGATATATTGTGATGTTATTGTATTATGATGCCTATCGTATTTTATCGCATCGTATCGTGAGGCCCTTGCCAATACTCACCCCTAGTGCCGGGGTCAACCTCATATAAGTAAACCTTTGTTTCAGAGAATGAAAAAAGAGCTGACTTCTTTTTAGTGTGGCTAGTTTAAAGTCAGTAGCACATCATTTAAATAGCCAAACCTTTTTATATCCAGTATTAATACCATAGTGGAGGCAGCTGTCATGATGGGAAACAGCAGACTCACAGTGACCCTCATGCTGATACACATCATGGCCTTAAAGACAGACAGCAGCAATGCAGAAGCAGACACAACACACATATGTATAGACACTTCCACATACCATCCTGATCACACATTCATGCGCTGCATATTTCCAGTGGGAAAACAACAAGATTGCACACAAGCATGAAGGTAAAATATGACGGTATTTTGAGAGCGAATCAAACTCTCTCTCCTAACCTTGATTCTTATCCTCTAATCTGCGAGAGCTAATCACCGTCCTCCATCACTAACATGCTGATAGCATGCAATCCAAGCAGAGAAAGCACTGCTCTGATAAAACACACCGCTGCAATGACACACACCCAAACAGGAGACCAGCTGGCCTCTCATCCTGCTCTTAAGCTGTGTTATCAGCTTTGCTCGGAAATAGAGCAAAATGTTAACACGATCTGTGGAGATGCTGATAGAAATGAGTTTTTTTCTGGCAATTTCATTTCTCTTACTACTTCTCTGGTTATGTATTATATAAGAATAAAAACAAACCAGGAACTCAGGGACGGATGAAAGGAAATCAGACCCAATGTGCGATCATTCGACGTGTGGGTATTTATTTTTAATAACACAAAAAACTCACATGGAGTGGATGGTAGCCTTCAGCAGTTTCTCTCTTCAGCTTTCTCTCCACTCTCAGTGAAAGCATCTCTAAGCTTCACCAGAGGACCTTGTTTACTGTCAACTGTGGTCAGCAGTGTCCTGCCACAGCTGGGATCGAAACACATTTTTGATGCGTGGGAACATCAATTCTGGGTGAGAAACACTATACACAACTTTACTTTTTATAACGTTGAGCAGTTCTCTGTAAAAGTGAAAGTTAAGTGTTCTAAAAGTGGTTTAGTGAGAGGGAAAATAAGAAAACAGTCCTTGCTAACTGGTATAACATGTTAAAAGGCTTTTTCTCACATGCGAACACTGTCTCTCTACAGAAAGAGGTCAGAACAGGCTGAGTAAGAAGCATCCATCCTCAGCCTTTGCTGTTTGACTATAGAAGGGTCAACCCCAGCCCAGTGTTTGGTTCATTCTCATCTGTCAGCACCTACGACCTCGCTAACAGCCGTATTTGAGGGATTGACACACATCCCTATCCTACTGAACCAGTTCCCCAACATGTCAGCTACCTCTGAGACACACATCCACCTTTGTTCACCTGTCCATCATGTGCACAAAATAACGAGACACACGCACACAAATAGATGTACACATGGTAACAAGCACTCACAAACAGTCCCAGGAAAACACAGCTCTGTGGTTTTGCCATCACTTATCATGCTGCGGCCCCCGTCTCCCAACAGATCAACATACCACAACTCTCCACAAACACACACAATTGCATGCAGCCAGTGAACAGCAGCCTGCTCCGTGTATGTCTCCTGTTTTACAATCATCACACTCAATTTATCTACAGTTTTAATACTTGGTACCATTTAGTCCTACAAAAGCATAGCATTTCAGCTGTATGATGCTAATGCTGACAATGCTAGTAATTAGCAGAAAGCAACAAAACCTTTTAATTTGAGCAACAACAACTCATGAATATACTGTATTTTATAGCAGTCAGCAAGTAAAAATGAAGTAAGATCAGCTAAAAGACAGCTATTTTCCTAGTTTATTGTTTGGTTTGCTAATTTTAACTGTACAGGGAGCTACAACAGACCAAGCTAGGTTAGCTATCCCACTTGGTTAGTTAGAAATGGCTTATCATGGCACTTTGTGACAAAATATCATTGTTTACATCAAACAACAGTTATCTTAGGACAACCAATACATTTTAGAGTTACTTAGTTTAAGTTACCTACTGTAGAAGTTCTTGGTTTGAAGGATTTCTCTTTTTTTCCCCAAATAGCTCCCTCATAGTAGCATTTGTGGCTAGCATCTTGGCTTCAGGTTTTCTCACTGAGCGCTGGTACTTCTTCCCAGGAGTTATGGTTATGACTAAATTTGACAGCATGATTAAAATCACAAATCCAGGGTCAGTTTAAAATACAGTATGTAATCATCAACTTATTTCACCAATTCATTTATCTGAAGTCTTTTTCTTATTAGATGAAGGGGTTGAGATAACTTTTTTTGGTCTAAAGCATTTTTTGTTACACTGATAAGGTATTAAGTTTTTATTAAAGAATTGATAAAAAAAAGGTAATTTTTTCATTTATTCTTTTTCGCACTTTATTTTTTTACACTTTTCTTCATAATTGTTGGATCAAAACAAATGAAAGAAAGCAAAAAAAAAAACATTAGTTTGTGCTAGCAAAAGTAACTATGTGGTTGAAAAGGCACACAGAAGCAAAACCACTGCTAGCAGGTGAGAATTTGTAAATAAAATATATGTAGATAAAGAATAAAGAACACTGTGAAAACCAGTAATTGTGCTCCTGAAAATACAATTAAAGCGTAGTTTTTAAATATTATATGCCTCTCCAGAGGCAAAAAGGATGGGTTAAAAAGCCCTGTGGTCTTAGGATAAAAGCAGGAAGAACAAATGTGTTCAACCTTGTGACTGATGTTTTCCTATCAGCTATCATTTACATTGATCACTGTGTTAATAATCAGGCTACCTCTGAAGCTGGATTCAACACAAAGTTACTAATGTAGGCTATTGCTGGCCATTTCAGTCTCATTTCATTTCTATTTCTCTTTTAAATACTCATAAGTGACCACTGCGGCAAAGGCTCTGGCTAATAAAATAAATGGTAGTTATTGTCAATTGAAGAGGAGCAAGCTCAACAACTGTTCAGTCTCCTCTCAGAGCTGTCATCATATCATTGTCATTCCTGTATTAGTGAGAAAACATTAGGCATCCAGACTATGATGTTCCGTGATTATCTAAAAGAAATTGTTTCGTTATGGGTAAGTTGAGGGCAATGTACCTGAATGGTGAACTTTTACTAAAAAGCAAACTCAGGAATTCTTATATGACTGAAAACAGAGTCCCACTCAAAAATGCAAAAATGCAGTTTATGTGAGTCCAGAAAGACTGATATTTTATATGCTTGTTCTTTGATGGATGCAGTTCTTTCTCTTAATATTTGAATTCACTTCTCACACACTCCTTGTGGTCATCAGCTGTCCTTAAAACCTGGTCACAATCTGACCAAAAGCACTACAACACACTGTCACTGTTAGCCCGTTGTATATCTGTGGTCCTTTTTCTCTGACTCCATTTATGTCATCATTTACTCTCAATCCTGATTGGAATCAGCTTATTGCTGCCACAATTTACAGTCTGAAATAATTTGTTCCTCTATCATGGAGTCTTGTGAGGGAAATCCTGACTTCTGCAGGTTTCCATTTTCCATTTCTGTTGCTGACACAAAGAAAGACACCAGTGCTGCTGCTGCTGGAACATTTGAGAAGCTGAAAACAATTCAGAACAGAGCTGTTACAAATGCTCAAGCTGTTTCTTTTAGAGATGACAGGTTTGTAAACTCTGGCATTGTGTCTCTAAGATCATAAAATCCATCATTTTAAAAACACAGACTGAGACATGCTTTTGCTGTGGGGACGGTGAGTACATCTGTCCTGCTTTCCACAGGGCTTCATTCTTTCCGTGAAGTGGTGGTTCCAATGAGCCCCTATCCAAAAGTTTGTGATTATTCCCGTTTATGAGAACGGGGAGAAGAAATGTGTGTGTGATTGCTTCAGGAAAATGGGAATCCTCACTTTGACTCAGAAATAGAAGTGTATGTAAACTCACCCTGTGTCATCCTGCTGAAAGCCCTCCAGCTCATCCCTTTGCTCAGCAAGAGAGGACTCCAGGTCCAGATAGGTGCCATTGTGGGAGAGCTGCAGCGTGCAGTCATCGAGCTATGGAACAGAGTGAAAAACATATTTTTAATGAAAAAGTCTTAAAAAGATGAAATGGACCTGAACTGCAATTGGATCTGACTGAAATGGGAACATTAAGGGCTAACTACTAAATCAAAAGTTGCTACCAACTTCAATTGGCATTTCTACCTACATTTGGGATGGAAACTATGATGTTTAGGATATAAAATTTCTCTGCTCTGGCTGTGATATACGTACATGAATCACCCACAGGAATGACATTAGTCTCTGGGCCCAATACTTTTTAATACTCCTTCACTAAATCCCTGCATGCGGTTCACACCCTTTTTTAAAACAGTTCAAGCTCATAAAATGAATTTAGCTAACAGGGCACAGATCTGAACACCAGTGTGTACAGTGAGCCATGAAAAGTGGGAGAGCCGCATGAGGCATGGTTCTGCTTTCAACATCACAAAGCTGTTAAGGGAATTAGCTGGTGGAGACGAAGCCATTACAGCTGCAGAACATGAAACCAAAACCAGAAGGAAACATGGGAAAAAAAATAGGTTTTAATGCATAGAAACGCATGTGCTGTGGAGAAAATGACAATTAATATCTAAATTTTTGTGAAATATAAAATAATTGCCGACTCAAGTCTACGTATGTCTCAGGCAGGCGTAATTATCCTGCAAACTTAACCAACACGTCTACGTTAATACATATAACACATGGGGGCTTGGTTTTCATTTTCACATCTTAAAATCTGACCGTTCTTGCGCCCATGCCTTCTGCAAATGCATGATCTGAGGTGGCACTGCAGAGCAGCCATGTCAAAGTTAACCCACTGTGCTGTGTAATGAGAAACCCTGCTGGGTTTGAGACCAGGTGCGCAGTAACATATCCGCACAGCACTGGCATTGATGTTTATGAGCACAGTCACAAGCTGATAGCAGGTGCAAACAGCTACAACTCATAAAAAGTATCATACATCATTGAACACATCAGCCGTGTGCTTTGCAACATATTGTCAAAGCTGCTCGTGTATAAATGTGTCAGTGAG
The DNA here is from genome assembly GCF_033239565.1 of Halichoeres trimaculatus. Taxonomy (NCBI): domain Eukaryota; kingdom Metazoa; phylum Chordata; class Actinopteri; order Labriformes; family Labridae; genus Halichoeres; species Halichoeres trimaculatus. The sequence goes on from NW_027437192.1 coordinate 25,024,054, forward strand.
ATCAGAGTCACGAGCTGAGGAAGCATTTAGCACCTCTGTGGCACTGTTAGGCCTAACCTAGCCTGGCCTCTGGTACGCTGCCAAACGCCCCCTAGCCGTCTGGTCGAGCTGCATGACGACATTCTCGGACCAGCAGAGACCCTAGATCACAAGACCTGCTGCTGCTGCTGCTGCTGCTGCTCTCTGTCCGTCCCTCCTGCTCACTCGGAAACACAGAGACGGACTGTCGGATGGACTCAGAGCATAAATATAACCTTTCTATATTTACTCTGAGCAGGAGCTCTAGGGTGGGTGTGTCCACAGGGGCTGAGAGTTAAAAGGGGGCAATGCCAAGGCCAAAGTTTTACTTAGGATAAACTCTTAACCTTGTTCCATTGAACTCTGCAGAGCTGCACTACCTTACCATGGATTATCCTACAAATGCTCTTCCAAGGTCGGAAATCGTGCAGTGAACTCAAGTTACTAAGTCAACTCACACAAACCTTCATTCATTTTAGCCCAAAAGCTAATTCACAAAACAAAAACTTGGCTTTTTGAGAGAAGACTTGTTAAACCTGAGTCTGGCCAACAAAAGGGCTGATTTCATTACATACTCAAGAATTAGAAAAAAAGTCTTTGATGATATCTAGAGAAAAAAAAACAGAAAGTGGACTTATAGTGCACTCAGCAGGGCAAAATCTAACTTCCCCTCGTAGTTTTGTGTGTAGCCATGCTGGCATTTGCTAATTAGTGCTAAACATAAAAAGCAGCTTAGTCGAATGGAAACAGGCTGTCATCCTTCATATAGTACATGTTATGACATTGGAAAGTTTGATCTTTTGATAACACCATGTGAAAAATTAAAGGTAGCATTTGTGGAAATGGAATTATTATGTGATGTCTAACATCAAGTTTTTATTTTGAATAATTCCTATCAATTCAAATGATATTGTCAGTCATCGTTTTTTGCACAAAACAACCAAGATGGCAGCCTCCGTGGAAGGGGACTGGCTTTTTGTGAGGATATAAAGGACTCATTTCAGTAAACAAAAACCCAACAATTTTTATGTCTGCATGATTACACTCTAGTTTAATCAGACTGACAAATATTTTCCATTTACACCAAGTCTGTTTGGATAAATGCTGCTCCATTCTGCACTTTGAACCTGTAAGAAATTAAAGGTCCCATATTATGCAAAAATCACTTTATTAAGTCTTTTAGAATAGAGTAGAATAGAAATAGAATAGAAAATACTTTATTTATCCCCGAGGGGAAATTCAGGAGTCACCGCAGCAGTGAAATTAGTGAAATTTGTAGTGTTTGTGAATGTAAAATCCTGACCTAAAACGAGCTGATTGGATTTTGGAGATTTGCCCACGTCAGCGATTCCCTTTTTTGACCAATCAGGAGCAAGTCTGACCTGATTGGTCCACCAGAGCAGATACCCCCAAACACTCTCCCTGCTCACTCCTCACCCCACTGTTGGAGAGAAATCTCTCTGGCAGCAGGGAGAAAAATGCCGAAGTTGAAGAGCCATCACTGCTTTGTTTTTGGCTGTAAACAGACACATAGTTCCATGCACAAGCTTCCCATCTCGGAAGAAGACAAGACTAAGCGGCCAGAGTTCATTTATGAGGGAAATGTTCCAGCTACACTCAGTAAAACTGTGCATGTGTGTGCTAGTCACTTCACGGCTGACTGCTTTTCCAACTTTGGACAGTACAACAGAGGACTAGCAAATAGACTGGTCCTGAATCCAGGCGCATTACCAACCATCCGCCAACAAAGCTGGGACCCTGGAAATGTGAGTATTTTAAATGCTGTGTGCTGTGGAGCAGATGTAAGAGCTTTTCCGCAGTGCCCCCCCTGTCTCTTTGTTAGCTTCAGGATGCTAACTTTAGCTGCAGTTAGCCTGTTGTTTTAGCCTGTAATGTTACAGTAAACAAGCTTTGCTGTTTTCTAAACATTGTGCACTTAGAGCGGTTGGCGCGGCTCTCAGTGACGCTGAAGAGCGGGGCGGTATCAGCTGTGGCTCATTTACATATGAAGGCCACGCCCACTAAATCAGACTGTTCTGAACAGAGGGGCTATGAGAGCCTGGAAACAATGCTGCTGTGCTTGATTGGACCAAAACATGTAACTACCATTTCATGAAGACTTCAATGGTCCATATTAAACTGCAGAAAAAGATCAAAATATGGGACCTTTAAAGAAGTTGTAACATTTTCTACAAAAGAGGACACAACCACAAGAGTCAACTGGATGGTGGTCTAAAAATCAAAATGCACTATTACAGTAACTCTAAACGAATTCAATAATAACGCAGATATATTTCTGTCATGAATCCAGTGAAAGAGCACCCAATCATGCTGACAAACATGCATCCTTTGAGCCTTTGTTTAGCCACTCTGTCACTGTCCGTGCAAATATAACGTGAGATGTGAGTAATCACAGCTTGGGGTTTTATTAAATCAGGTGGGGGCGGAGGGGGAATCAAGCCCTGTCCCAATGCCCTAGTTCTCACATATGAATAAGACAAAAACATTTCTTAAGCCTAATCTTCTGGCATTAATCAGCATTTTCTCCTGATGTCCTCCTGATGCTTTTAGAAACATATCCCAACACAGACACTGCCACCGTCCATCAGCCAGCTACCTGTACCTGCACTCATTATTTCGTCTTACTTACTGCTTATACAGCAAGAACTGAGCCTTGGACCACTCTGCGTTACAATTTGTTATCTACTCACCCTCCAAAGGGAGGCTCTCTCCTAAAACGCTTTGTTTGGGCAAATCCAGTAATAACATTACAATAAAAACACATCATTCTGGATGGAGCTGGCAGAGAAGTGGCTCCACAACCAACCACAAAGTCTTCACACTCAAGGCTCCGGGATGGGCCAGGGAAACACTTAGCGGCTAGTTTACTTTACACTCATTTAATCAAATTCTCCCAGAAGAGCGAAGCTGAAAAAAAGGGTAAGTAGGGGTTTGGGAGTAATTACTTCCATGTTAAAACAACACAAAGCCTGCTGGCGATCACGCTGGGTTGACAGTTAACAATGTCTTACGTAACTCAGACGATGAGTTTTTAGGAACTTTTTTGTGTCAAATTTAGAGCCAGAAAGGATCAGGCGCTTTGAAGATGGAGGAGGAGGGTGTGCTGTACAAGACCATTAAAACTCCCAGTGTTGCTTTAATGGGAGCCCTTTGGTAATGAAATCAAAGTTGAGCTGTGAGACCAGGCTTTGAGGGGAACAGTTTTTCTCTAGCTGCATGACTGACAGGGAAGCCTCTGAATTTAGCCTAACGTATTCAACTCTAATGGGGCATCTACGTAAATTACTAACTGCTGATTTTATTTCTTTAAAATGAGAAAAGTACTCATTAAACGGGTGCTTTCCTTCCCTAATTGAATAAAATGATACATCCCGTATACCCAAACCATGACGCACAGAATTACCTCAGGCAGGCTAGCCCAACCTTAAGTGTGTGTGCGTTTACGTGTGTTTCCAACTGCTGCATGGTCACAGAGGTGGAAGAGGAGATGGAGGAAGAGGTCAGGAAAACTACAGCAGCCAGAGTTGAGGAGAACAAAGTGTTGCAGGGATCCAGGGCCTGGCCACAGGAATTCTGGGACAAGTGACCTATACTTTAAATGTGATCCCAGCCAGCCATACACAGGGCTCAGGCATCACAACATAATAATACAGTAGGCTTCTCTCAGAGAATAGCACAGACGGTTAAAACACAAAGAGACTGCTTTAGCAAAGAAAGACTGAGGAAGAAATTCAAAAATCATCATGGCCCTGCAAGCTTCGACATTTTCTAAATTATATAATAAAACTGAGGCCGTAAAGAACGAGAGTTTTACATCTGGCCAGTCTGAAGAGCAAATTTGCAACAGTTTAGTTTCATCCCTGTAATCTTAACTCAATATCCAGTTGCCACAGCGCACAGCTTTCCTAACTGATGTGAAAAAAATTGCAAACACGAACGCGGGACATGCCATCTGTCCGTGTATAGGTTGTAATCATAAGCTTTTCTGTGCTGTGGGCCATTTTTCATTTGTTTTGTGGCTTTTAAAGATGGGGCCGCTGAAGATCTACTTGGTCTGGAAAACCACTCTGCTGCTGAGCGCTGGTGCGCTGTCAGGGCTGTGTGCCAGCAGGGGGACCGTCTCTTTCTCACTGTCTGTTAAGTTTCTGCTCAATTTAGTCTACTTTTATTTTTAAAATGCTGATAACTTACAAATAAACAAGGTTTTAGTGTCTGTTTCACTTTGTAGCCTCTGTGGGTGTGACTGCGTGTGACTCGGTCTTGCCAGATAGGAATGTGTTGCTGTTTTCATCTGTGTTGCTTAAATTCACCAAAACTGGCACACAGACACACTCTCTCTATCTCCCACGCCCATGGTAATGTGACACTTTAAATCTGATCAGCCATGATTCAGGCTCTCTGTGGACACTGGAGCTGTTGACTGTCACTTGCAGATGATTGAAGCAACTCAGGATCCTGTTGCACCCATGCCTTCGCACACCTGTCACTGTGTCATGCTAAGCAAAGTGCAAAATATATTAAGCAATAAGGAAGGATTATTCACTTGGAGGAGGGATGCTTTCTTATTTCTGGGCCCCAGAGGTGAGAGGTCAGTTTGAGGTCCTGCGTCTTTCTCAATGGACCTTCAGCTCACATCTAAGTGTGCCAACACAGGATTATTCCGGGATATTTGGTCGAAAACAAGTGAAGCTGATGTTTATTATTGTTGTGGACTCTGAGGCAAACATTTGCAACCTTGTTTCAGTCCTGGGTCTGGAGAGCCAATCAGCTGAGCCTGCATGTGCTCTCAAAATAGCCTCTGAATGGTGGGTATGGAAGTTTATTTGCAGAAGACTTAAAGTGGAAAACAGGCGTCTTAAAGATTGCCAAACAACCTCATGCGGCTCTTATTTCAACCTTTTAGTGAATCTAAACATAAAAAAAACTTTCTTTCACCAACATTTCTCAACATCTGAAGTTATCCTCTTCTTGTGAACTTTGAGTCTCTTATAAACAAATTTTCTACATTCTCCTTGAGTAAGATGGGTGAATTCTAGGTTATCGTTGTTTACCAAGCTGTTGGTTAATCCTACCTTGTGTGGAGCTTTGAGCAGCCGGTGGACGCCTGCTAGCTGGTTGATGAGGGGAATATCCTCTCTGAAGGTGTACAGCGGTGGTCTTGTCGGTTCTGGGAAGTTGGTGCTGTTAAACGGATCGGTGTCATCTAAAAACTGAACCCTGCAGACAAACGTGGCCATGGTGCATCCATGCAAGTGGCTCCTCTGAGAGGGGCAGCCCGGTTTATTGAGAGCCGGACCAGCTGAGGCTGTGGTCGCTGTGGGCTCCTCTCCTGGTAACGACAACAAACCCGGGTCGCCAAGTGAGCCCTGCGCGCAGCCTGTCCTCCCGCAGGACAGGGGGGAGAGGCGGGTGGTGAGGAGGAGGAGGAGGAGGAGGAGGAGGAGGGGGTGGTTGGAAGCCGGAAAGATGCCACAAGAAGCCGGTCAGTTTCTCCTCTCGCCTCCTTGCTCTGGCTGAGCTCACCCGGAGCTGTTTGATGCCGCTGGTATTCCCGGAGGGGCAGGTGGCCGCTGATGAAGAGGAGGCAGCAGGCGGACCTCAGCTCGCTGCCGGAGAGTGAAGGATCAGCGCAGCTTGGGACAGCCGGTCTGCTGTCTGTCTGAGTCCCAGTAAATCCTCCCCCCTCCCTCCCTCCCAAATCTATTTTCCCCTCTGCCTCACCTCCCCCTCCTGTCAGTGTCCCCGGCTTAGCGGTGGCTTCCTAAATGAAAACTAGTCGCACTGATCCCGTCAGAGGTGCAGAACTTAAATTATGAGAAAAAGATGAAGATCCATCTCGAGACAAAGAGCTGGACCAGGCCGAAACCAAGACGTGGCTAATTGGCCAAACACACATATATCGTTAATACTCATAAATATGAAAATAAAAACAAGATTTTTTAGCTTTCCAAAAGAAAAACGAAGCTTTGTGTGTTACATTGCTCCAAAGAAGTAGCCTGTTACGGAAATAAATATCTGGTGTAAAGAGTTTTGCTCCATCTCAGAGCACATTTTTGACCAATGCCTCCCTCTTGTGGTCATTAAGTTTAAATGCAGCCTATACTTCAAACCGAGACAAAACACCAGGGACAAAACCAGGATTTCAGTTTTGGCCAGGCCTTATATTACTGATTTACAGAGCATTAATTTAATTAACAAATAAATTGAAAAAAAATAATAATAATAATTACAAGATACTTCTGTTACTTTTTGTGGTTTTAAAGCATATTTGATTGACCTCTCACTTTTATGACCCTGTGATGCATCAGTCAGATCTACCTGTAATTGTTCTCCATGCTACTGACCAAAGGGGGGCGCTCTAACATACCAGTAGGCTGCACTGCTATGGCGTTCCTTTTATTATAGGCTGTAAGAAAAAAAAAATTAACCACAGCAAGATATAATAATTTTAAATCTACAGTCTTTCCCCAAAAATGTTCTGATCCTGCCCACATGAAGCTGAATGTTTTGTTACTCGGTTATTTTATTTTATTTTACCAACAGGCTAAAAAACATGGCTCATTTTTCAGAGACAGGGCATCTAACACAAACAAAATTAACATAAAGTGACAAAATTTTACAACGCTCATTTAAAACTAATTCAAAACAAATAAATGAAAATTAAAAGAAAAGTTTCTGGTGGGCCTGGGATCTTTGGGCCCACCCACAAAGCCGGCCCTGCCATACACATAGTTTTTATTTAGCTAGCTAGCTTACTTTTGTGTACTTTTGGTACAATATGTTTTTTTATTTAAAATACTTAAATATGTGCAGTGACAGATACTCTGTAACCCGTTTCAATGAGGTCATAACTTAAGATATAATTTTATCAGTGGGTCTGATTCAAGCTCAATCCCCCTGCTTTACTTTAAAACAAACTGTATCACAAGATTACTATGAGCTCTTGGATTTTTTCTTTGTTTGAGGTGTGGGATGTGACTTAGCACAGCACAACTATCGTAATGCAGATTGTTTAGTCCCCAAAGACTCCTGTTCTTTTGGCAGGACTCTTACACACAGTGGTGTACTCAGTTGGCTCCTGGAGGTCAGGCCAGTGCTCTGCCATTAATAACTTTAAGATATGGTGTGTGATCAACAAATAAATTACACAGTGCTAGTCCACACACTGCATCATAAACCCTTTCCCTTAACAGCTGTAAACACTATCTGCCTATGTGAGTAAGATCCATAAATCTATTATGTAACATGATTAATCCTGAGGGGGAAATGCTTGAAATCACCTCTTCGTGACCACTTGAGGGCAGAAAATCACTTCATTTTACACTCAGTACACCATGAGAGAGGGAAAAAAGCATCACCTACACGTGTAAAGTGCAGGTGATGTTGGGAGCGTGCATCTTATGGTAATGACTGGCTGTAAAAGAAGGGCTAAAGTACAAAGATTTCTTCACACTCCTTAACACCTGCTCATTTTATATCCCCTTATCGCTCACTCTGGAGTGTCCTCCAACGTGGTAAGGAATTATGTCTAAACATAGAACGGTAATCTCAGCTATAAATCATCTGCATGAATGAGCTGATGTGCTTCAAAACAGCAATAAGCCGGGTGATATGTATGGAGGCGTTATTTAGCAGATCCCTCCCTTTATACCAACAATCCTGGTGATAGATATCAAAAAGTGATGCAAAAACAAGTTGCTGAAGAAAGTAACTTTAAATAATTGTTAAACAATGACCTTAAAGAGAGCATTTGCCCATCAAAGAATAACATTAAACAAGACAACATGGTCAATTCTGTCTGAATGGGAACAGATATCAAAGCAGAAATCCTGAGATCTACTCAACAATTTTTGAGATTTTCTCCCCTTCACTCTCCCGTTTTACCCTGACATAACAGTAGTTAGGTGAAAGGGCAAGGTGTGCTTATTTTCTCCAGTTTTTATAGCTCTTCTGTGACCTTGGAATGACTCTAGTGTGATGCACTTTACCCTGAGGAAGTCTTGGTATCAGCTGAGTCACTGTGGGAGAGTAAATACAGCATTACAATAATAGAGTCAAGTTATTTATACCTCTACAAAGTATCCTGGAGATACTTAGCTTTTTTACTTTAAGTGAAAACTATCAACAGCATTTCCAACCAAATTTGTTATTTAGTTGTTGGTTCATTTTTAAGGTAAGTGCTTTACCTTTAAAAGCAAAGAGAGCCAGGTAAGCGTACCATTCTGTGACACGCAGGTCTGTCCACACATTAAAAGCATATAATCAAACAATGTTTTTTTCAGAAAGTATCTGTGATCATGGACATAAGCAGGTTAAATACAGAGGGGAGGACCCGAAAGAAATGAAAAATAATAATACAGAAATGGAAAATATTTGTTAAATAAAAACTAAGAAAACTACAACCAAATTTCGAAACACTCACTGGGAAAGGAAAAGAGCCACAATGAAAACTCACAGGAACACAGAGAGGTATGAATATAGCCTGACAAAGAAACAGGAAAACACAGAGGCTGAATACACTGAGGGTAATCAGGCACAGGTGTGACATGAAACACAGGTGAAACTAATGAGTGCAATCAGCCAGGAAGAAAACACACAAGGGCAGGAAGTAAAACTACACCTGACACACAGGGAGCAAGACCTACAAAATAAAACAGGAAAGAATACAACACAAGACATACAGTAGATTATTAATAAACAACAAGGATACACATGAATAATCCAAACAACACAAGGAAACAAGCCATGAAACACAGCAAATCTACAGAAACAGGAAATCAAAGACAGATTAATAAAATAGAAACAGAACAAAAACAGCACATAAAAAATCATTTTACAACTTTTATTATGTCTTTCTGAACTTGACACCAATATTAAATAAATCTGATGTTATGAAAGCACATTAGCAATGTTAATGATAAATGCTTTTAAAATATATTCATCCAATTTAAAGGGATAATCAGTTTTAATAAAAGTGGGGTTGTATGACGCCCTTAACAACAATAAGTGAATTTCCCTCAGATCAGCTTTGTTCAGTACTTCAGCTAACTTTGAACAAGTCCAACCCAAATGATCATACAGCTGCTCAGTGATTGGCGCACAAATCAGACTTCAAGAGTAATCCCCTCCAACCACTCAAAAGTACAGGATAACTGTGGGTCTGTCCCTCACAGACATAGGACTGACAAATAATAACTCTGGTCTTATGCTGTACCAGCATCACTGACCTAATTTCTTTTAATTCATACAGACAGCAACCACAGTTTTAAGAAATGCAGGACCACATTAATATAGACTAAACCTTTTGTTGTGAGAGCAGTCACTGATGTTATTTATCACACCCAAACCAAAAAGATAGATAAAAAAAAAACTTATCTGCTGACTCATAACTGCAGATTATGTTGTTTCCTTCTCTTATCAATCAGTTATCTCTCCCTCTGATTCTGCAGTATTTATTTTCTGAACTTCATGTCTGATTTTACTGTCTAAATGTTTTTGTTTTGTTTGATTTGGTTAAGATGATAAACCAATTCGGGAAAATATATTGTGGCAGTAATGATCAAGTGACATCTTCAGTGACAAAAACCATAACTCCAACAAATGCCTCTCTATCTTATCTACTCGAGTGCTGTCTCTTTTATCATAGTGTTTATCAGTGGCTCATTATAATTGGCATACAACATTTCAAACAGAAGTTCATGCCCCATAGGCTATGTCTGAAAATTACTTTTGTCCTGACATTTTTCTGAGCGTTTCATCAATTATTACATGCATCACCTTGGATAGATCTCCAAACATTTCAAAGACCTTTATCTCATCAACAGGATAAATAGTTTCCCATCTCCCCTTGAGGATCATCGTACCACTGCCGGCAGCTGAAGTTGTATTTTGGACCTTTTCAAAACTACTGCTCTGATGAAATCTTCCACACAATTTTTTTTTTTTTAAGAAAATCCTCGCTAATTTTCAAGACGTTGTGGTGGCAATGACATTTGAAATGTCACTCATTCTTTAAAATGACTACTTTCTGTATTCAAAGAATGCATTTTTACAAAAAAAAAAAAAAAAACAATACTGAAAAAGTTGCCAAATGGCCTAATTAATCAAATGTAAAAAAAAAAAAAAAATTAAATTAAAAAAAGATTATGAACAAAATAATATAGAATATTTTGGATATTTTTGATGGGTCAGGCTTTACAGGGTTCAGATGCTTCACAAAAGGAGCTGGTCTCAGCCATACCCTTAAGAATTATTTGCAAAAACCAAACATCAAGATGTACAGTGCACACATTATGTCCCATCTTAGAGACAGGACTTATTATTTCCTCATCTTAGAGTGAAATGGACTATATATCCCTTAAATTAAAAAGTGAAAGTTGAAGGGTTAACTCTTCATAAGGAGAGAATTTGCAGCATTTAATAAGTCACAGTGGCAGACAAGAAACTAAAGTCTCAGTTTTAGCAGCTGGGGTCACAATCTAAAATTAGCATTAGCATTAGCATTGCAGCAGAAATGACACTGGCATTAAAATATAAAATAATTTAATCTGTTGCTATTTAAAACTGAGACTCTGGAGGGAGCAATGGTATGTACACTAAATGCTGTTTTTGCCATTTTTGATACAAATATCTTCACGACACCATCAATCAGCGCTAAAGTAGTGCCGCGCTATGCTACAGATGCATGGGGGACACACCTCGGTCAATTTGTAACTTTGACTCTACAACTGAATCTACTTGACTTGAAGTGTAAAAAAATGCAGTATGCAGGAGTTGGTCTTGGTGGTTAATAATTTATATGAGGCCTTCACTTTTAAATAATTTGTTACCAGATTCCACTCTGACAGTCAAATCTTAAGAGTTTAGAAATCTAAAAACCTGATGAGTAATTGTTGTCAGGGGTAAAAGATGCCAAATCTCTGTCCTTTATGTGCCTTAGGGTGGCAGATGAGATGTAAAGATAAAAAGGTCGTCTGAGCAGCAGACGCTATCACACACTGTCACACACACATACACACTCTCATGCTCTTATCAGCAGTTATACTTAGGACAGCCGGCAGCTTCGGAGCCTCACATTTTCCTCCCACTGAGGAAGCCTGCTGGGCATTTGGGATCTGCAGACCACACTAACTTTACAGACACCATGAGACTGGTTCTCCCTAACCCGGGGCTTGACGAGAGGATTCCCTCTCATGCAGATCTGGAGAAGTTGGAGAAAGAGACCGCTGCAGACAGGCCCAAATGGGACAACAAGACTCAATATCTGCTCACATGTGTGGGCTTCTGTGTGGGCCTGGGCAATGTCTGGAGGTTCCCTTACCTGTGCCAAAGCCACGGGGGAGGTAAGTTTATCTCATCTGCTGTTTAAACATTAAAATAATAACAACATCCAGTGGTAAGAAAAGCATCGAAAATTGAAAGTGTCCTCTTTGTTTTTCAAAATGAAAATGCTGCAAAGCTTCACATCGGTTCACTTATATGCTGGACGGGCCAGCCTTGGCACAAGAATTAAATTGAAAACTCAAATTTTTTTTTCACATAACCCGTAAAATGCAACAAGAATCTGATTGTGAATTTTTGATGTGACTACACCAGTTATTGGTCATTTTTTTTGTGTGTGTTTTTTTCAAATGTAATTCAAATGCAAGAATACATGGAAACATCATTTTTCTTAGTTGTTATTTGTCAAATTTATATTTATTTTTCCAGAGAGGCAGGAAGTGCATGGTTAAAACACACACTTAAACTTGTTCAGGTCAACTACGCACTGTTAATAGCCTGATAAAACCATGATACACCACTCTGAGCATAAAATGTGGACTTTAAGTGATTCAGGTTAAATATTAACATACGTAGTAGAATAGACAGCACAGGGTAAAGCTGATTGGTTGTTTTGTGTCAAAGCACAGTTTTTTGCACAGTTTTTTTTTGTTGTTGTTGTTTCACAATAAGCAACAGAAAAGTCTGAAAATGAGTTTTCTGGTGGACTGTTGAGGGCGTCAGCACGTGAACAAACAGCTTGTTTCTGTGGTGCTGTGAGGTGGACTGATAGCACTGTCACTTATCAAATGAAGATAACTCATGATATGAAGACTCACAACAAGCAAAACTTTGCAAAGATCACATATGACAATTCAGAGCATGGAGAAAGATTAAAAGTCTTTTATCCTTAAAACACAAAAAGTTGCTTGAAACTGGATCATTGTTTTAACTAACTTGAATCAACTCGTAAAAAAAAAAGGATTATGAGAATGCAGGCATGCAAACAACTTAAAGCTACAGCTAGCATCAAGCTTGTTATTTATGCTAAACCTTGATGTCATGATGCTAACAGGCTTCAGTTTACAATGCTAACACTTTCATGTTTTGAAAGTTTAGAGCTAAAAACCTCTTTAGCAGCGCCTACTGATCAATTCAGCATCAAATTAACAGACTTCAGTCTTCAGGGAACAGAATTCACTAGTGGCTCAGCCCTTAGGGACTTGGTTTAGGAATCAAAGGGTTGCTGGTTCCATCCCCAGACCAAAATTGTGAATTAGGCTGATGGTTGATAAAGTGTTGGCTTAAATTCCTGAGAGCTGTTGGGGTGCCCTTGAGCAAGGCACTAAATCCCCCAACTGCTCAGGTTATATACAGTCTATGGTATGTACTGACAGTGGAGCACCATCACTGTTCCTTCTCTAACCAGTTCATGTCACTGTGATGTTTGTGTGTGTGTGTATATATTTAGCATGATTTAAGGTGTAAAAAATTAATTCCCCCAAGGGAATTAATAGAGAATATCTTGATCTTAACAGCAGAACAATAGAGAAACCAAACTGTTAATTTTTCATGAGACATAAAAATTAGTTTCTGTTGCTCTTAAGAATGTATTTCTCCTGTATGAGATGTGGTAATCTTGACTAATTTACTTTATTCAGAATAAATGTAAAGCATGAGCAGCTAGCATGAGTAGCATGGCAGATAATGGTTCGATTTCTTTAGCTAATTTGTTGGTAGATGGTTGATGAAATATTTTACAGAATACAGAAACTGAAATGTTTCACTACTGACTGACAAAGTTTTCACTCTCAAAAATGCCCTGAAGAATTGGCTAAAGATTACAAAAGGCTTACATGCAGAGGCTATTATGCATTGGTACAGTTAGGTGAAGAGACTCTTTGTATCTTTAACTTGCTGTGAACTCTCCTGCACCTCTGAGATAAGATGAAAACAACTCAGAGGTGCAACAATCTCTGTGCCACAAATGTCAAGGTAAAACACGAGCTTTTGGGAAAGAGTGATGATTAATCCTGAACAGCTGACGCTCAGCCATTGACACTGTGGTGACATCTGTGAGCCAATTCAACAACAGCAAGTCTAAATGACACAACACAAGCTTAAGGTTTCAGAATGAATATTCAGAAAGGATCATAATCAGGTGTGAGTGTGATTCAGCTTTTCCATATCAGTCGATATAAATCTTTGCTATCTGCTTACGTGTGCCTGACAAGCATTTTAGCCCTGAAACCAAACAGCACAAAACAACATGTAAGATAACAGACACAATAAAAAGTTACCTTGTTTATTTCCGTTAAACAGATATGTGATGGCTCAATATGTTTTGAAACATAAATTGAATGGACTTGTGTGAAGACTGAATATTAAATAAAAGTATACCCATGCCATGTGGAGGAGATGTACGCTGTCTCACTCAGTAAATTTTCAGTAAACTGTATCTAACACTCTAATCCCTCTATCTCCACAGTTATCTAAGCTTGTGTTGGTGTGTCCACAGGTGCCTTTATCATCCCCTTTATCATCCTGCTTGTCTTGGAGGGTGTCCCCTTGTTGCATCTGGAGTTTGCCATCGGGCAACGCCTGAGAAAAGGCAGTGTTGGGGCTTGGACTGCAATTAACCCTTACTTGGCTGGAGTTGGTTGGTGCTTACTTGTCTGTTTTTTGATCAAGATAAACTTTTGTCATCCTTGGTTATGACTGAGGGACAGTGAAACCTGTTTGGGTCCTGTGGGTAAAACCATTGATGAGTCATGTTTTTTACCTGTCTGTCTCAGGTATTGCATCCATGTCTGTCTCATTCTTGGTGGGCATGTACTACAACACCATCATCGCCTGGGTGATGTGGTACTTCTTCAACTCTTTCCAGGAGCCCCTGCCATGGAGCCAGTGTCCTTTCAATAAAAACCTAACAGGCATGTCCCCCTTTTGAAGAGTTTATTTCTATTTTAACAACCCAATAACCCTTAATGGACCCCACAAACAGTGTGTCTTTTGTTTTGTAGGTTTAGTGTCAGAGTGTGAACGCAGTAATCCAGTGGACTACTTCTGGTACAGAGAGACACTGAACACGTCAGAAGCTATTGAGGACTCTGGGGGTCTGCAGTGGTGGATTGTGATTTGTTTGGTTACTGCTTGGAGTGTGCTCTATATCTGCTGCATCAGAGGGATAGAGACCACTGGGAAGGTAGGACAACAGACAGCTATAATGTGTCTCTGAATGGAGGAACAAAACTGCCCAAAATTAAAAATACATTTAAAAAAAAACAAAAAAACATTCTGCCTGTTGACAGGCGAGTAGTCTATTTCTGCATTCACTTGTCGATCAAACAATAGTTCAACCCAAGACACACTTAGGACCGTCTCCACACTTAGGACCGCCTCCTCATCAGGACAGCATCTGCAACATAAAATAAATAAATATGAGAGCAGAGCACTTTAGTTATTTAATGATACTGAATTCTTTTTCCACATTTAATTTTGAATTTATTTTTCTTTTCTTTTCTTTCTTTCTTTCTTTCTTTCTTTCTTTCTTTCTTTCTTTCTTTCTTTCTTTCTTTCTTTCTTTCTTTCTTTCTTTATTTATTTATTTAGTAATGTGTATATTTTTATATTTTTTTATTTTCCCTTTTATTTATTTTTAATTTTGGCATTTTTGATCATCCATATCTCTGTGCTATGTAACAATTAAACAGAAACAAAGCACACCATTAAATTTTGACTTGATGATAAAACCAAACTGCGGTGTATTGGCCAAGCTCAGTGTATTGACCCTAAAAGTGTCACAGGTTAAGAGCAGTCAAGTGACCTCAATGAGGCGCTTTTAGCTATACAGTTTCCACTAAGTCACTTTAAGGACAAACATTGTAAAGGCACTCGAGTTTAGGTTAACTAGTTAAGACAGAGGCCCCGGTTATGATTTCCAGTCCCAGAGGAAAGCATCAAATTATCATCTGTCATTCTAGGATCCTTAGAATCACTCTAACGTTTCCCTCCATATGACATCCTAAACAAAGACATAATGACTCCTGCTATTTTCTTTTTTAACACAGACATGCAATAGACTGTCTAGTCACACACACGACACACAACAAAATGTTTGCGAGACTGGTAGTATGGTGGTCCCAGTTTTGGAACACAGACGAGGGCTGTGAAAATTAGCCCAAGAATATGCCAGAAGTGCCTAGTTTCAGAGATAACATGTTGATTTCTTTGAAAAACTTTTAATACATACTTAAAGTATATATTGTCTCTCAGGCTGTCTACATCACCTCCACCCTGCCCTACGTGGTCCTCACAATCTTCCTCATCAGAGGGTTAACTCTTAAAGGATCAGTAGATGGAATAAAGTTCCTCTTCACACCAGATGTAAGAAAAGCCTCTATTATACTCATACTTTTTCCTTCTCATTCACTCTAAAGATATTAACCTCTGTTGATCATCTAAACTATTTCAGCTCGATGAGTTGATAAACCCATCAACATGGCTGGATGCTGGAGCTCAGGTTTTCTACTCGTTCTCGCTGGCCTTTGGAGGTCTTATCTCCTTCTCCAGTTACAACCCTGTGCAGTAAGTTCACACTTCATAAAACTCTGCTCCTACCGGGGTCTTATCAGGGGACGGGAACAGAACAAAGGGTCTCTTTTCTTTCTTTGAACCCAGCTTTACAGAGGTCCAAATATAAGGAGCACATAAAAGAATCATAGATAGCACTTTTGTAGTCGCATCTTTAAGAGTTTACCCTGCATTTGATGTTCATAACTCAATATTGACAATCAATGTTTTTTGTTGCTTTTTGATTTTTCTTTTTTCAGCAACAACTGTGAGCAGGATGCAGTCATCATCGCCCTGGTTAACGGCTTTACGTCTGTCTTTGCTGCCACTGTCATATACTCCATCATCGGCTTCCGAGCAACAGAACAGTTTGATGCCTGTCTTAATGGGTAAGTGCAAGTTATATGAGATCATCTTCTATACATTAAATAAGGTAAAAAGATTTAATATTTTAGCCAGCTACTAATTTTCTCTCAGTCTCGGAACACTGTTAACACCCTGTCATATCTTTTTTCACCCCCTTCCATAATAAAATAACAACAACAACAATAATAATAATAATGATAATAATAGTAATAATAAAAAAAAATAAAAATAATAATAATAATAGTTATAATAATAATAATAATAATAATAATAATAATAATAATTATTATTATTATTATTATTATTATTATTATTATTATTATTATTATTATAACTATAATAATAATAATAATAATAATAATAATAATAATTATTATTATTATTATTATTATTATTATTATTATTATAACTATTATTATTATTATTATTATTATTATTATTATCATTATTATTATTATTATTATTATTATTTGTTTATTCATTTTTATTTTTGAAAATAGATTTTTTTTTATCAGTAAAAAGTGAATTGCTCAGAAGCTTCTGTTAAGTCCTATGATATCAAAAAAATGATTTTGTATGGGTAAACTTGAAAGTAAGAGATATTTAGAAAAGCAAAGTCATAATCACACCATGATATATGGGCACTCAAAATGCATGCAGGTTAAAGATGTAGCCAGTTGGTTTAACCGATAAATGTCAATCAGTGTCAACCAATGTTTTCTTGCAAAAAATCTGATATTGTGCAAAAAAGTTACTGTGAATATGATTTTAGCAGTCTACTGCACTGTAAAAATAAAACTTAACATGAATTCACACCAACTGACCCAATAAGTGAGAAAACATTAATGCCTACAGCACACTGACTTGCTTGGTACAACAAAATCCATAAAATCAAGCTTAGAAATGAGATATTTTAAATATACTCTGAGATTATATTTCGTAACAAATAACTCATTTCATCAGTACACTTGCATAACTTCTTAGGAAGGAGAATTATTTAATTTTTGTCATGGTTTTGTGAATACAGTGTTTGGCAATTTAATGGGACTGATTCTTTAAGGGGTTAAAATGGTCGAAATATCTTAAAAAATACTTTGACAACAAGAAAGATACAAACTACCCATTAAAAAAAAACATCTAACATGTCGTTTTAACAAGTTTAAAGCATATTTTTTGATTTCGACATCATACCAACCATTGCCCCATGCCTTGTCAGGTTTCGTCTCAATAAGTAAAAAAAAACTTTTAAAGTTATTAAAAAAGATGAATATTTCTGATAAATTCCAGGAAGTCAGGAAATCTATATGCCAACAGGCTTTATGACACAGCAAACAAATTTGTTTCATTCAAAGTGTTTGATCAGCAGTAGAGTTTGCTGCACATTTACTTAACAGAGATAAATAAATCCCTGTCAGATTACTGTGAATGGGATGTGACTCTACTTGCTGAAACCACAACACGTACCATGCAGGCTCAATAACAGATGCCTGAGCACAGATCACACACTCTTCTATGCTTTGAAAAAAACTAAATTTCTCTTATTTTGTTGTCTTTCAGAAACATCATGGCGCTGCTGAATGCGTTTGATCTAGCTGAGGGTTCAATCACAGAAAACAACTACCACGAAGCACTGCAGCATCTCAACAGCACAGTGTCAGGATCACAGACCATTGAGGGGCTGGACCTCAGTAACTGCACCCTGCAGACCTTCCTCAGTGATGTATGATTATTTTATTAACTATCAAAGTTATTTCATTCCTTTCTCAGTTAAAAGTCCTCTGGGTGATAAAGCTGCTTGTTCACATGTGCCGTAGGGCGTGGAGGGAACAGGTCTGGCCTTCATCGTGTTCACAGAGGCCATCACTAAGATGCCTCTGTCTCCTCTCTGGTCTGTTCTCTTCTTCATCATGCTCTTCTGCCTCGGGCTCTCCACCATGTTTGGAGCTGTAGAAGGGGTGGTGGTTCCTCTGCAGGACCTAAAGATCTTTCCTAAGAGTTTTACTAAAGAAGTGATCACAGGTGATTGATCTCAGACACCTATGATTCCAGGTCTGCTGAGAATAAGCACATCTGTACCATGGAGTGGTTGTAAACAGGTCATTTCTGTTCTGTGTTTTCAGGGATCGTTTGCTTGGTTTCTTTCTTGATTGCCCTGATATTCGCTCTGCAGTCTGGTAACTACTGGTTGGCACTCTTTGACGGCTTTGCAGGCTCCATTCCTCTGCTTATTATCGCCTTCTGTGAGATGACTAGTGTGGCCTTCCTGTATGGGATGGACAGGTCAGACAACTGTGTCAATTGTGGTTCAATGTAGTTACACATAGTGTCAAATCCAGATTTATAAAATGAAATATGATAGTTTTAAGACAGAGTCTGGTCTGTTTCATTCGTCAGGTTTAACAAGGACATTGAGTTCATGATTGGACACAAACCAAACATCTTCTGGCAGGCCACGTGGAGAGTCATCAGCCCTTTGATTGTCTTGGTCATCTTTGTGTTTTACCTCATCACTCAAGTCAACGCTCAGCTGACCTACATCACCTGGAGTCCAAGCTCAGTATGATTCCCAACTCTGACCAGTCAAAGTGCTCTGAAATATCTCTGATATTTGTTTTCATTCTGTGATACGTTCCTTTTTTGTATTCACAGGCAAACTTCCCAGCCTTGGTAACGTTACCGTATCCCAGCTGGGTCTACGCTGTTATCTTCCTCCTGGCTGGAGTCCCCAGTCTTTTCGTCCCGGGGGTGGCTTTGTACAAACTGATTCAGAGATGCTGCTGCAAGAAGAACAGATTCAGCATGAGCTGAACATTTTATCCAGTACAAAGTGTTCAGTGTTTCATTTGGCTGTACTTCACAGCACGTCCAAACTCACACTCCTCTCATCATACACTGTCAAGAATACAACACGTTGCTTTCAGGGTGTCATGGATGTTTTACTAAAACCTTAATTTTAGTGTCTACACTAAAAACATAAGGGCCAGTGCAATGCATATTATTTATTATTGATTAATTTAAACTTTGTTTGAGCTCTGGGTGTTATGTGCACATGTTGATTGCTTGGATTAACCTCTCCAAAACTTGATTTAATCAACAGGGCTATTCTTGTATCTTTGATTAAATGCTTAATAAACTGTTGCTGCTAATGTGCTGAACACTTTACCTACTTAACATTAACTTTTGTTGTACTTTCACTCTTTTCTACCGTTTAACTTTCACTTTTTGAATGCAAGGAATATGAAGTGTGTTTAATTGGTAAAGCATTGAAGTGATTTTAAGTTAAGAACTAAAAATCTGGTTCCATGAATAACCAACTTCTCAGAAAAATGTAAGGTATATTTTTTAGTGCAAAGCATCTGCACAGATTGCGTTTAGTTATTTCTATTGTTTACGTACAGATTATATTCATATGAAGGTGGCACAAACTGAGGTGGTATTATAAAGCATGGAGGAGACAGTGCTCTTGTTTGTGTATTTGTGTGAATGAAGATTTTACTTGTATTGATGTTTCTGCTCTTAGCTACTCTGTATATACATTTTTATTGAATGTTTGTTTTCTGACTATGGTTGTAGTATGTCGTGGTGTATACAGAAGTATTTTCTCCGAAACACTTAATGTAATAAAATGCTCTCAATAACGACAACTTGTTTCCCTTTTTTATTTTGTTTTGATAGTTATTTGGCTGGTCATGGAAATTGATTAGACATTGTCTTTTGTCAAGGTATCAGTCCTGGTTATATATATATATATATATATATATATATATATATATATATATATATATATATATATATATATATATATATATATATATATACATATAATCTCCTTCAACTTTTGCTTCTAAAAATATCTGAGTGCTAAATTGCCCTGTCACTTGTTGCTAACAGTGTTGATGCCTAGCAGCTAGCACATAGTATATAACATAATCTCATAGTCTCAAAGGACTTTTGGTGTTTGCTCTAACTTAATAGTATCAGATGTTCATCAGGAAAGATATACTACCTGTCAAATTTTGTAAGCCTTGTATCTGACTGAAAATAGTAAAAAGACAACATTTTAAACTGAAAATAAATAAATAAATAAAAACTGTACCATTATATAGAGAAATATTTATGGGCTGCATAGTAGTAAGGTGGTTAGCAAGAAGGTTCCTGGGTTCCCAGCTGGGCAGGAGCCTTTCTATGTTGAGTTTGCATGTTCGCTCTGTTCATGCATGGGTTTTCATCCTCCCACTGTCCAAAAACATACAGAAAAGATAAAGCATTCAGCCATGTGAAAAAGCTCCAGATGGGTTCTAGTTTCAACAGAAATGTTCAGACTCAAACTGGGTTCAAAACTAACCTAAAAAACTCAGCAGTGTTCATTTTCAAACTGTTTGATAAAGTGAGTTTTGTTGATAGACTTATAAGCAAAGTATTCAACATGTCAAGTAAGTGCATCAATCTGGAGCCATTGTCTGCTTTTGAACAAAGTGACAGGTGCTGAATTAAATTGGTTAGGATTGGATTTGATCATATTACAGCAGTGATGCAAACACTGTACATGAGAAAAAGTTTATAGGCATTGTCAAAGCAGCCCAGATAGGATTTGTTACAGTTTCTATTCATAAAGAAACACTGACGATTGCAACACCTGCTTCCTTGAGTTAATAATTGTACAGAAGAGCACTGATAAGTTTTAAATGGACTCTTTATTACATAACATGTACAGCAAACAAAATGTGACAATATAAGAATAGAGACAGAAAACATTTCATGTTGTATCATCCCTTCATAATAACACAATCTGACTCATGTTCTGATGTTTGAGATATGATGTGATTAAAAATGTGATTGAACTCCATGTTGTTGTCAGTCTAACTAAACAGAAAATATCCACAGGGTTCTTCAAAATGTTCAATTTATCACTTTTTTAGGAACCGCAATAAAGGTTTCCTCACTTTTTGATCATCACATCAATTTACTATTTTTTACCCAGCTCATGAATCCTGACTCATTTTAAATGAAAAGTTTGATGACTTCATGTGATGTATTAACCATTATCATGGAGGTTGCACCTTTTTCCACTTGAACATGCTGAGTTGACATAATGCAAAACAGATTGTAATGAGCTACTGATAACTGCTACCATAGGTCAGGTAAAATAACTCAGCATGCATTCTCAGGACACACAGAGGGGTGAATGATTCTGAGAGACACAGTCCACAGAGAGAGGACACAGCCCTGAGAGCACTGGTGGGGAAGTGACAAAACAGCCAACTGGTCTATCACCTAAGACTTATCTGATACTGTTTCCAGTTTCTAAATCCAGTGAAGTTCTCAAAAAGCAACAATGAAGCTGAAGGTGAAGTTTCCCAACCCAGGACTGGACGACCGGATTTTCTCTCATAAGGAGCTTGAGAGGATGGAAACTGAGGAAGCTGGAGACAGGCCCAAGTGGGACAACAAAGCCCAGTATTTGCTCACCTGTGTGGGATTCTGTGTAGGACTGGGCAACGTCTGGAGGTTCCCTTACCTGTGTCAGAGTCATGGAGGAGGTGAGTTGGGCTGACAGTGTTGGAGTTCCTCCAAGCTGCTAGAAACAGAGGCGTGTGTGAAATTTGAGAGGAGTTATGGTGAAATGAACAGGTAATTTATTGTTAGAAATATAACTTTAAACCATTTGGTCTCCTTATGTACTTAGGAGGAGGAATGAATCCCCATGTGTTTGGTATCTTTAATGAAAGTTTTTGTGATAACACTCAGATATGACGTATATATATATATATATATATATATATATATATATATATATATATATATATATATATATATATATATATATATATATATATATATATATATATATATATATATATATATATATATATCACATTTATATGTACAGAAACCAGTTTGGTGTAAAAATCAACCATGTCCATACAAGCAACCCTCAGACACACAAAAGAAGTCTCAGCACTAGGTTCATACTAAAACAGGTGCGGAGATATGTTTAAATTATAGAATTGGCTGTTTGTTCAACAGTAACCTTAATTTGTCCCTTTCATGTCACTCTGCTGAGGACAATAAAGAAAACATTACATTTTTGTCTCATTTTGGATAATATTTGATTATGTTGCACTTGAAATCAAATAAAGTATCAAATCATGTCATGGCATTTCATTGTAGCGCAGCATTGTGTCATACTGTATCATATTGTAACATATAATCACCTAATATATTCTACTCAACCATATTTTATTGGAGTGAATTGTATCATTTTATACTGTCAAAAATATATATATGAATTCTACTGTATAGTAATGTATCAAAGTTACTAGTGTTGTATTGCATCCATTAACTTCTGAAGCATAATTATTCTTATCCGTTCAACTGCTGATAGTTTTAAATGATTTAAAATATGTGATTAAGCACCATGTAAAACCCTTTGAATTCTTATGACATTCTTTTGGCATTGTTTGTGTTTGTGTAAAGTAAGCTCACAGGTTAATATTATTTATAACTCATTCTCATAATGTTAATTTTGTTCCTCCAGGAGCGTTTATGATACCGTTTCTTATCCTGCTGGTCCTGGAGGGGATCCCACTTCTGCACCTGGAGTTTGCTATCGGCCAGCGCCTGAGGAGAGGCAGTGTGGGAGTGTGGAGATCAATCAGTCCATACCTGACAGGAGTCGGTGGGTGAAAACACACACTCCTCCTCACCATTTGAGCGGTTGTTTATTTTGCAGCCATGCTCGTGGCAAAGTTCATATCTGTGCCACCCAAGATCCCCAGAAAATGAACTCTTACTTATTTTCAGAAAGTCCTGACTGTTCCTTCAACCATAAAGCTCTGTTCTGTGTCTTAAAAACAATCAAATGGATTCTCGTTGACAAACCTTCATGATCCCATCGAGATGATTTTAGTCACCCTGTTTTAGGGTGCGGTCACACTGGCAAAACCATGGTCACTTCTCCCCCTGGTATCAACCTTTTACTCTCCCAACAGCCTGAAAACCAATGACACTCCCTCCACTCCTAGTTTTAATTATGCAACAATGTCAATGATAAATGATTTTGTTATGTTCCAACAAGCTGGACTTTGATAGAGAGCACGAGATGTACTTTATATCATTGTGTTAGCATTGCTGTTTTGCTAAAGTTTGCAGGCTGGATGAAGAATTGAGTGAAACTCTTCATGATCTACCAAACCAAGTCAGCCAGAGCTTATCTTTACGTTTTTACATGCTGCAGTGTCATTTTTCATATAAAACTTTTGACACATCAATACAACCCTTATATCCCCAACAGTAATAAAATGTATTGACTTGTGTCCAGACTGACTACATAGATTGCTAAATAGTGCAATAAACCATACAATTTTTCCCAAGTATTTTTTAAATGCAGAAATGTCATGGCTGTACCTCTTAAAATTTAAATGTTACAAACTTGATGACGTGTATTCAACGTTAAACAAAGAGATTTCTGCAAACACATTAGTGGAGGAAACAGCGTGTGAAAACACGATATGAAAGTATAACTCATTTGGTTTTATATGCAAAAAGAATAATGGCTCCATCTTATTTAGTTCCAGCTCTACAGCCATTGAAATAGAGATATGCATTTCTACCAGCCTGTTTAGATATTCACAAATTTTCAATCAAACGTCATTACGTGTTACAGGCATTGCATCCCTGCTTGTCTCCTTTTTGGTGGGCATGTACTACAACACCATCATGGCCTGGATCATGTGGTACCTCTTCAACTCCTTTCAGAATCCTCTACCATGGAGCCAGTGTCCCCTCAATGCAAACAAGACAGGTATGTTGTAATGAATCAGAATAACAGACAAAGAGGCTCCAGCGTCTTCTGTCCAGTCATCCTAAACCCTGAGGTCTTGTCCTCTCCAGGCCTGGTGGAGGAGTGTGCTCGAAGCACCACTGTGGACTACTTCTGGTACCGAGAGACGCTGAACACGTCCACAGCCATCGATTCAGAGGGGAGCCTGCAGTGGTGGATGGTGCTCGCCCTGGTGTCTGCCTGGACTCTGCTCTACGTTTGCTGCATCAGGGGAATCGAGACCACAGGAAAGGTCTGGAACTGAATGAGCTAACTCATGAGAAAACCAACAAAAAACCCCATCATTTATTAATTTCATATGTGTAGACTCATCTTTAGCTCATTTTGTCATTGTCTTGTTTTTTCAGGCGGTCTATGTCACCTCTACTCTGCCCTATGTGGTCCTCACAATCTTCCTCATCAGAGGACTGACACTGAAAGGATCTGTGGAGGGGATAAAGTTCCTCTTCACACCAGATGTAAGCCCTGATCTAACTGCTTAACCAACATGCTGTTGAAAAAAAAAACTGTTTCTTTTACATAAGGGGTCAGTTTACTTATTAAAAGGTCACAAATATCAGGAAGGACATCAAGGATTTAAGCATTTCTTTAGAGAGCTGTAACTTCCTAAAGTACATGGTGCAACTATAATTTAAACTTGAAAACTTTTTTAATCCATGAAAAGAAAAAGTCCAAGTTTTCCTGTAGAGTCAGAAAAAGAAAAGCCAAGCGGAGATGATTTAGCTTTTATCTTATTGTCCTTGGTGCTTTTTTACCACACTGCTGTAAAAGCCGATAGCAAAAGTTCAAAGACATAGCCTACTGTCAACAAATTCTGAAAAAAAAAAAAAAAGTTCTTTGAACTTTTATTTATGAGTCATAATCAAATAACAGCTTTAAATCAATTTAGTGTGTGTAATAAATAAATCAGTGTATCATTGGGGCTTTTTATGGCACTGACACATCAGCCAATAAAATCCTTGTGGTTTCGTTTTCTGTCTGAAAAACAGTTTGAATATAGAAAACAAGCTTGGACACTTAAATATGCTGTTTGTTGTCAGTTTGAGTTAAAAAAAAAATGATATAACTGAACAGTTTTTATAAATCATCTGTAAACAAATCCCACTTCTGATTGTGTTTCAGGTGAATGAGTTAATGAATCCTCAGACCTGGCTGGACGCAGGAGCCCAAGTCTTCTATTCCTTCTCCTTGGCTTTTGGTGGTCTCATTTCTTTTTCCAGCTACAACTCTATCCAGTAAGTACCTAACATTCCTCCCATAAGCTTCTTCTTCTTCTTTTTTTTTTTTGAAATATAAAACCACCTGTGATCATTTTCTTCTCATAGTAACAACTGTGAGCAGGATGCTGTTCTCATCTCCATCATCAACGGGTGCACCTCAGTGTACTCTGCAACTGTCATCTACTCCATCATCGGCTTCAGGGCCACAGAAAAATATGATGACTGCATGGATGGGTGAGTTTCTGTATCATATGAAAAACACAAAATAAACAAAGTAATGGGAGTATAGAGAAAGTCTGCTATTACTGCTGAACTTTGTGTCTTTACAGAAACATCATGACGCTCCTGAATGCCTTCAACTACCCTGAAAACAGCATCACATCCAGCAACTACAACGAGGCTCTGCAGCACCTCAACATGACACAACCAGACATCATCAGTGGATTGACCTTTCAGGAGTGTGACATGAAGTCTTTTCTCAGCCAGGTCAGTGGGAACATAGACTGTAAAATTGATGGACGTGGTCTCCGTGATGTCATCCATCTGTCTCTGTAACTGGTTTTTGAAGCAGATCAGCTGCTGCGGCCATGCTGGAAATGATCTTATAAACTGCAGAGTTAAAAAAAAAATCACCTCCCTTACAGTATGTGCCAATAGTGAAATTAGAGATTCAGATGGAGGACTTTTTCTGCTGTGAAGACTTTTCTTGGCTTGGTGTGTATGTGACTTCCAGTACTTCCAGAGCCAGCCTCGAGTAGACTCTTGAGAAAAAGCAGATTTCAGCATTTTGGCATTGTCTCATAGTTTTAGACCAGAGGTTGCTGCTCGACTGGGAAGTACTTTGATATTTCCAAGCTGCTGATGCTGACATTATCACACATACAAAAGTATTAATGGCTGAAATGTTTGTTGTGTCATCAATTCAGGGAGTTGAGGGGACAGGTCTGGCCTTCATCGTGTTTACAGAGGCAATCATAAAGATGCCGGTTTCTCCTCTCTGGGCTGTCCTCTTCTTCGTCATGCTCTTCTGCCTCGGGCTCTCCACCATGTTTGGAAACATTGAGGGAGTTGTGGTTCCTTTGCAGGACCTTAGAATTCTGCCCCGAACGTGGCCCAAAGAAATTTTCTGCGGTAAATTTTAGCTTTTAATCTTAAGTATGAATCATTTTTACACCAGGAAAATAATGATAGTAATTAAATTTAAAAAACAAACAAACACAGGTTGACTTGCTTTTCTTCTTTTTCAGGTATGGTTTGCTTGATATCTTTTGCTATGGGGCTCATATTTGCCCTGCCCTCTGGAAACTACTGGTTAGCTCTTTTCGACACCTACGCTGGCTCTATCCCTCTCCTGGTCATTGGATTCTGTGAAATGATTGCTGTTGTCTACATCTATGGGATAGATAGGTGAGTTTTATAAAAAGGATGATTACTAAACCAAAGTCCAAGTCCTGTTGCACTTCTATCAGATTTGTGATTAGGGCTTTAAAGTAAAATACAAAGCTACTTATCTTGTAGATTCAGGCGTTTGATTTAAGAGCTAACATAACAATATTAGCTAACATGCTAACATTGACATTGAACCTAATGGTCCCATCTTATGCTCCTTTTCTGCAGTTTAATATGGATCATTGATGTCTTCATGAAATGGTAGTAACACGTCTTGGTCCAAAAAGCCAATAAATCAAGCACAGCAGCATTGTTTCCAGGCTCTCATAGCCCCTCTGTTCAGAACGCTCTGATTTAGTGGGCGTGACCTTCATATGTTAATGAGCCACCGCTGATACTGCCCCGCTCTTCTGCGTCACTGAGAGTGGTGCCACGAGCTCCAAGTGCACAATGTTTAGAAAAAAGCAAAGCTCGTTTACTGTAACATTACAGGCTAAAACAACAGGCTAACCGCAGCTTAAGTTAGCATCCTGAAGCTAACACAGAGACAGGGGGGACACTGAGGAAAAGCTCTTACATCTGCTCCACAGCACACAGCATTTAAAATACTCACATTTCCAGGGTCCGAAGTTTGTTGGCAGATGGTTGGTAATGCGTCTGGATTCAGGACCAGTCTATTCACTAGCCCTCTGTTGTACTGTCCAAAGTTGGAAAAGCAGTCGGCCGTGAAGTGACTAGCACACACATGCACAGTTTTACTGAGTGTAGCTGGTACATTTCCTTGATAAATGAACTCTGGCCACTTAGTCTTGTCTTCTTCTGAGATGGGAAGCTTGTGCATGGAACTATGTGGCTGTTTACAGCCAAAAACAGAGCAGTGATGGCTCTTCAACTTTGGCATTCTCCTCCCAGGGAGGGTAGTGGGCGGAGAGGAGGTTTGGGGGTATCTGCTCCAGTGAACTAATCAGGTCAGACTTGCTCCTGATTGGTCAAAAAAGGGAATTGCTGACGTGGGCAAATCCCGGAAATAACAAACAGCTTGTTTTAGGTCAGGATTTTACATTCACAAGCACTACTAAGTAAAGGTTTTGTTATTGAATATCACATTTTGTGGGCTGGGAGGAAAGCCAAAGACCCACAAATTTCACTAAAAGACTTAATAAAGTGATTTTTGCATAATATGGGACCTTTAAAGGACACCTTTTTTTACTCTCTTTTTATTCTGTTAGAAAAGGACACCTGTTGTGTAACTTGAAGCCACAACTTCTGTCTGAGCTGTCACAGAGTGTGACATCAAAGATTTATGCTGCCAAACTGTTGTGTTATCTTTAATTTATAATATCTGAACATGCGATACCTTCACCCACCTTAGAGTTCGCAGATAAAGCAGACATGAAGACAGGAATTGTAAAAAAAAAAAAAAAAAAAAAAAAACCTTCCCCTGGCTCTGTCTTTGTAAATCCATGTGACAAAAACAGTTACTGGCAGGAGTGGAAAGAAAACATCATTGTTTTCCAACCTTGAACAGAGATAATGTATCATCGTAGGAGAGATAAAGAAGTACAGCATGTCTTGTGATGTAGCAAGACTGTAGTGCTGGTAAATGTGATTTCACAGAAGCTGTTACTGGCAGAAGCAAAAACTGTCCTCATGAGTTTTCATAACTAATGTCAGCTGTTGTTCTCGCTCTGGCTTCTTTCTCTTGCTCCTGTTAGTACAAAAGTGAGGTTTTAGACCAAAGTGAAAAAGAAGTTCAGAACAGAATCCTTGTGGTGCGGACAAAATGCCACCCAGTCGGTTTTGTTTACTGTATCTGATGAAAGTGCAGGGTCATATTTTATGGGTGCTTTCATGCACACTCAGCTAACATCATGTCTCCCTCCCATTTCCTCCAAACAGGTTTAACAAGGACATCGAGTTTATGATCGGCCATAAGCCCAACATATTCTGGCAAGTGACGTGGAGGGTGATCAGTCCTCTCATTATGGTCTTCATCTTGATTTTCTACTTCGTCACTCAAGTCACCAAGAAAGCCACTTATCTGGTGTGGGACCAGGAAGCGGTGAGTGAACTCATCACAACAACTTTCTCTTTTGTGGAATAACTCGACGATTACACACCACAACATAAGGAACTCACAACCCCCACATAATCATATTTAAATAATTAAAACAGTAAATCACATAAATACTAACATCTTCTTTGATTCTGGCTACAGGAGAACTTCCCAACTCTTGAAGCCCGTGCATATCCCAGTTGGATCAATGTCATCATCTTCATCCTGGCTGGTATTCCCAGTTTGGCCATCCCAATCTTTGCTGTCTACAAATTCATCCAGAAGACATGCTGCAAGCAGAAGAACTACGGAGACAAGTTGGACACTATCTCAGCCAAAGTACAAATGAGTGAAAAATGAGTGAATGAATACTTTAAGTTTTAATATTTAATAACAGAAGGACTGTTGTCATTGGTGACGCCTTTATGCTGACAGGATGCTGCTACTTCCTTTCTGATGCCTTGTACGATATTAGAGCACATTGTAGTGGCTATTGGCTTGTAAGGTAGAAGTAAATTTGAAAGTGTTTCTGTAAAATAAGGTAGCTCAGGAGTAGATTTAAATTTGTATAGTGTTTCTTATTGCTGTGATGTTCAGTTCCTGCACAGTCATATTTCATATGTAAATGTGTCATAACTAAATGAAAGATTTTGACATTTTGGAAAATGTGTTTTTGTCTGTTTTGCTCTGATGAGAAGATGTTGGCACAACATCTTGAGTTTGCATTTTTTCCTAAGTATGAGATGGCAACCATCAGAAGGTTGGCGTTAGCATTAACAAACAGCTGATCTGACTGCGTTCAAAGGTTATAAAAAGCCCAGGAGCTCATGTTATTTATTCACTAAACCCTCTGATGGGTTTTTAACGGGTTAATCAACAGTCTCATTATGCCTGTGCCAAACCTTCAGAGAGAAGATGGAGCATTTCTGTTTAGATTTCTTTATACTTTCACCATTATGACACACAACACTGAGGCTCAAGTTTTTCTAGCCCTCGTATTATGTTACAAAAAAAAAGACGTTGATTATGTTGCAGGTCATTTTGACCCGTGTTGTGTAAATCCACTAAAAACAATCAAAAAACAGGTAAAACCAATAAGAGCTTTGTTGAAGATTCCACAAAAATTAGAAAAGAGATTAACAACACATTTAAATTTTCAAACTATATTTGATAACTATTAAGTTAAGGTTTTACCCTCATCACAAACACATTGTTTTTCATTTACTCACCCCATTTTCTCAGATTCTCCTTGTTCAACATGTCCATTGGTCTCCACATGTTGGATAGAATGTCCCTTTGTGCTTTTTGTAGATTTAAGTCTATCATTTCACACAAAGGAAACTTGTTTTACTGTCCTCATGGAAAGGACAGACCTGGCAAAACACACACTAAAGTGCTCTCTTTAGAACCAAATCACCCACTAAAGTGCCAAAACCTTTGCTAAAGGGCCTCTCTGGTTTGCAAACACATCACTAAACGTCCCCCTCGGCTGGCTAAAACACAATAAACTGCCCTTTTGGGTGAAAAACAAAAACAAAATGTGTGCTCTTTTTGTTCTTGTCGCTTTTTATTTTGGCCCTTCCCAAACAAGAAGTCAGTGCACAGCACTGGTGATGTTGACCACTTTATATTATCATTTTAGATGCCTATGACCTTCTAATGGAAAGACAACAGCAGCATTGTCCTCTGAATCCTCTTTACTGTAGGAAAACTGACAATCTGGATCATCAATAACATTGGTCTCTGTCTCTGAACTCTTTCCTCTGCAACACACACAGTTCAAAATCTGTGATGAAGCTTCTTCAGCTGTAAATATACCTGAGCTTATTTCTGGTGTATATGTCAAAGAGATGACTTGAGAACATTGATAAGGACAAGAAAGAGAAAGTTCCTCCTTTGCACACTCCTGGATCTCTGGTTCTGAATTTCTATTCTGAAGCAGTCCAAATTAAAAGAACTGAGTAATGAAAATAAATTACATCACAGAAACATCTTTATTTGGAATCTGAACAGCTAACTTATATTAGAGGGTCTGGGTCAAGACGACCCTTAACATCATCTTTGTTTACAAACTGTGCACAGACATTTCACTACACATTAAAGTGTCCAGGTTTTACACCCAAGTTCATGACCTTAAATGAGGAAAAGTCACAAAGTTTCATGAAGAAAAAGAAAGGATAAGTGGCACTTTAGTCAACATGAAAACAGAAATGGGTCAAATTGACCCTCAACATAAAACAAAGGCTAGTTACAGTTTTGTGAATAGTATATGAGAAAGTTAAATGTTAATGGGATGCATTTCAGGTTAAACATTATCACACACTGTGCCAGAAAAAATGAATACAGTGCATTGCATCACAGCACAACTTAGGGAGTAAGTGAACCACGTGTGAAATTTTACCCTTTTCTTTTTTACAAGTATGTATGGTGTCATTTTTAATCAAAAAATAAAATGTAAAATATACATTTAAAAAAACAGTCAAGTTTCTTTAAAAAAAAAAAAAAAAAAACATACATGTGCTTATGTTAGACTCCTGTTAGTCTTGCTAAAACAACATCTTTTTAAGGCTATAAAGCCCCAAAGTCCCTTAGAAGAGATATTCATTACCTTCTGAACTCAAGTTATCATCTCTTAGAACACAGGTCATTATTTCTTGTACACCAAAAAACAATCCTATGCCTAAAGATTGTTTTCTTGTGTACACAAGTTATTCACTTTTGTACATGAGATAAGTCACGAGAAAATTCATATGTTTATGTTTTTTTTGTCATTCCTTGTGTAATAAATGAAGCAAAATATGTTCACCTTCTGCTTTCAAGTGTTAATTCTAACCACAGGGGGCGCCAGAATCAAGGTAAAATCAAAGTTTCTCCTGTTGATACAGTTTATTACTTTCATTCATGGAAGAAAAACCAGGGAAGCATCAGGTTTTAAAAAATGAAGAAGTGTCAAAAGCTGCAGTTTATTAAGTGTTCATACACGCCAAGCCAAAAAATAAATAAATTTGCAGCATTTTACTTTCAGCATGCTGTAAAGTAAAGGTTTTTTTTTTACTCTGCGGTTAAAAAGATTTCAAGATCACAAGATTGTCTTCATTACTGTGTTCAGGAGCAGATGGGAAACATCACAGAGACTATGTACATTTAATAAACAATCTAAGAGGAAAAACTGAGAGTTGTTCAACATAATTTATATATTTTTTTGGTTTACAACATTGTGTCATTGATTTTAGGCTTGATTTTGTGATGCTCATAATTAGATTAGATGCTTTGTGTACACAACAAACCTGAACTCTGAGAGTACTTCCACTACGGTAACGATTCTTCCACTCAGAGGATACTGCGTGCGAAAGGAAGGATTGTTGTGAGGAAATCATGTAAATAAAGTGAAGAAAAAAAGTCTCATGAGTTTTTTAGATAACTTCACAGGCTTCACTTGGAATGAGGTTTTCTTTCATAGTGATGATTGTTCATTTCCCTGTCTTTACACTAACATATTATGTGCTACCAGGACAACATGTTGGAAAACAGAAAACAAAATTAACCAAAATTTTCAGACAAGTTACAACTGGCAAAATATACAAACAAAGTACAGAGTGTGCTTGAATGGCTAATCTGTGGCCTGCTGTAGATAGTTAGAGATCATAAACCTGCAGCACTGCTGACTGCTCCCATGTGGACGTTCATATGACTAGACTGACCCTTTTCAATAACTGTAGTCAACACTTACGGACTCAGTACACAGACTGTTGTCATGAAGCTGGTACTTCCTAACCCAGGACTGGATCTACGGATCCCAGACTATGAGGATCTGAAGAGGCTGGAGAAGGAGGGTGCTGGGGATCGGCCGAAGTGGGACAACAAAGCTCAGTATATCCTCACCTGTGTGGGCTTCTGTGTTGGACTTGGAAATGTGTGGCGGTTTCCATACTTGTGTCAGAGTCATGGCGGAGGTAAGGAAGGCTGAAAAGTGGGGGGGGCATTTGTGAGAAAGTGTCAACTTGATACTTTGACTGAAAATGATTTTGTCTTTGATTTCCAGTTCCCTTCAGGTAATACCTCACCGTGAACAGAACAATATCTTTTAGAGCAAAAGAACAGTCACTCTGACTGTTAGGTTTACACTGAAACATGTCACTCATTCATGGCGAGGAGATAATGATATGAAGTCACAACTGACTTGTATCAATGATTTTCAAAAGTATGGAGACTTTGAAAGCAGAAGTTGACCTTTGTTAGGACATAAGAGAGACAGCCTTCGCTAAGCTCTTCATTGCTCTGAGTTAAAAATGAGTCAAACTCCGTGAAGCTGGGTTAAATACACATTAATGTTTGACTCCTAAGTGTACATGAATTTAAAATATTGTTATTCTTATGGAATTTCATCAGATTTAGCCAATGGAGATTGGCATGTATATTTTAAAGGAATAATTTGATGTTTTTCCTGTGACTTATTAACCACTAAGTTCAAACCAACAGATCTTGAACACTTAGTTTATCTGCCACGAGAAACAACAGCAGGATATGTTATAATATCAAGTGAAATTAAGGTGCTAGTGGATGAGAAATCACATTTGATAGTTGTTTATACAGATGCATATCATTTTTCCAAATTAACTTTAGTAACTAACTTTCTTTTATAATAGCTCTCATGGCTGTGAATCAAAAACACTTGTGTTGTTTGTTGCCCAAAATACCCAATAACGGAATTTGTTGGCAGCAATTTGTTCCCCCTAAAAACGAAATCATTGTACGGCACAGGTGTTTGAAGATGATGGAAATGTCATTGTTTTAGTTGGAAAAATTCTAGAAAAAAAAACAGTTTAGTAATAATAATAATAATAATAATAATAATAATTATTATTATTATTATTATTATTATTATTATTATTATTATTATCATTATTATTATTATTATTATTATTATTATTATTATTATTATTATTATTATTTTATTATCATCATCATCATTATTATTATTATTATTATTATTATTATTATTATTATTATTATTATTATTATTATTATAAATAAAAATAATAAATTCTATTTGCGTAACAATTTTCTATGCATGTGACA
Organism: Halichoeres trimaculatus; assembly: GCF_033239565.1. Lineage (NCBI taxonomy): Eukaryota > Metazoa > Chordata > Actinopteri > Labriformes > Labridae > Halichoeres > Halichoeres trimaculatus. The sequence continues at coordinate 25,057,877 of NW_027437192.1, forward strand.
AAGATCTTCATAAGACAATGAAACATGGAATAAAAGCAAAACAGCACTAAAAGCAGACAAAAAGTATAATATAGTATAGATAATAATATAAGATGTGAAATATTATGGGCTGTAGAGTAATTGGCGAGGAGGTCACTAGATCGAATGCCACTTTAAGAAAGATTGGCCTCTCTGTGTGGAGTTATTATTTTCTTCTCATGCATGTGTGGTTTCTCTCAGGGTACCTCATCTTCCTCCCACAGTCCAAAAACATGCTCATCAGGTTAACTGGAAATTTTAAGTTGTCCACAGTGTGTGCGCAAACAGTTGTCCGTCCCCCTGTAACTGACTGGCAACCAGCCTAGGGCTTACCCACCTCAACTGAAGACAGCTGGGATAGGCCTTAGCCACCCACGACCCTGAGCAGGATAAGCAGTAGAAAATGGACAGATGGTAAAATATTCAAAAGTGAAATCAAAAGTCATAAATTACAACCTTCAGTGTAAAGATGTGTTTCGGGTTGAGGAATAAAAAAGGGCATGACCTGGATGAAGACTGCATATCCCCTGAAAACCATCACCATCTGTAGGTGTAATAGGTGACTCTTGCTGTAGCATCAGTTCACTCAAACTGATCAGACCTCTGTTTGACTTTACCATATTTCCCATAAAAGACCTAATAGTGTAAAGTGTGCATTTTTTGGCCACTGAATACCAACAAAGTGCTAAAATGAAAACAAAAAACAATACCTTGTCCTGTTTACCAACTTTCATTCCTCTGTCATGATTTACCGGCTGTGTTCTGGACGTAATTCCAGGTGAGAAATGGAGATCAACCTCGTTTTTCAAGGAATGTCAGACTTTAACAAAGGCACTTAAGATCTGTGCACAGTAATTACTCACTTTGTTGTTGCTAATCTTGTTTGACTATTGGTCATGAAGCAGCACCATTGTAATAGTGAGGTTACTCAAAAACCAGTTGAACCTCCTCATAGTAACTCTGACTTATATCCTCAACAAAGCGAGGTATTTATCCGCCTGAGACCATATTCGTCATCTCTGATATATGAATACCTTTCACTGGCATGGTATGTGATGGTACAGTCACAGGCACAGAACTCACAGAATTCAGAAAGATCCCCATGTCACAGCCACCTTCTTTTCCTAGGTGCATTTTTGATTCCCTATTTGATCCTGCTGGTGGTGGAGGGGTTACCTCTCCTGCTGATGGAGTTTGCCATTGGGCAGCGTCTCAGGAAAGGCAGCGTGGGTGTTTGGAGGGCCATCAACCCTTATCTGACTGGAATTGGTGAGTCACACAGGATCTGAAAGACTTAACTCATCAGCAGCTCCTCTGTTGGCAGTGAGTGTGTAGCCTCTTGTGGATGTGATGTCACAGTGAACGCCATCTCTCAGGTGTTGGCTCCATGTTGGTGTCGTTTTTGGTTGGACTGTATTACAACACCTTGATAGCCTGGATCATGTGGTATCTCTTCAATTCTTTCCAAAGCCCGCTGCCATGGGCCCAGTGTCCTCTCAATGACAACAGCACAGGTACTTATGGACACAACAACACACATGAACATACGAACCGCCGCCATCGTATCACTTTATAATCTGTGGTTGATGCCTCTTTAGGATTTGTACCAGAGTGTCAGCAGAGCTCCACTGTGGATTACTTCTTTTACAGAGTGACTCTGAACACCTCCACATCTATAGCTGACTCTGGAGGGATCCACTGGCCCATAGTGCTTTCCCTGCTAGTAGCCTGGTCAGTCGTTGCTATCTGCTGCATTAGAGGCATCAGCACTTCAGGCAAGGTTTGTTCCTCTTGTTAGTGATCAGTTGCTGTCTGTGAAGCTAGAATATATGAGGTGTCGATTGTAAAGATGCACACACTACGAATAACATTTCTTCACATTTAGCTCTAAAAAAGATTTAGAGAAATATTTGTGAAATATATTTGTCAAATATTATATATATATATATATATGTTGAATTTCTTATATAGATGTGAAATTTTATATCTGAATGTTGACTGTTATTTATAAACGTTATAGATGAATGTCCTGATTCTAAATACATAACTACATTTCTAAACATTTAGTTTTAATTCTGAATATTTTGCTAAACAAAATATTTATAAAGATTTATAAACTTGTGAAAAAAAAATCTAAATCTTGAGCAAAGATTTTCTTAATATGGAGTCAAGATTTTGAATCTTAAGCTACGATTTCTAAATATTTAGCTATAACTTCTAAATATTTAGCTAATATGTAAATTCACACTCCTGCCCGCCGGATAAAACCAAAATTTTGAGAATGTCAAGCTCTACTTTTTCAATGTCGGCCACAGGATCTTTAACAGTGCCATTACAGCACTCGCTTCCTTAAACTTTTATTTTGGTACTTCCAGCGGGCAGGAAAGTGAATTTGCATGTAAGCCAAATATTTAGTAAAATATATATTTTTTTATTATCGTACCTCAAGATTTAGAAATCTCGACTTTATATTTAAAAAAATTGAATATAAATAAAAAAAATGAATATAAATATTATAATATAAAAAATATTTGGAACCAGGACATTCATTTATAACATTTATACATAATATTCAACATTTAGATATAACATTTAACATTTAGATGAAATATTCAGTTTTCAGTTCTACAGTTTCATTTCGCAGACACTTTTGTCCGAAGCGATGTACAACACAATCAAGAATTTAGACAGAAGGAAAACCTAGTGAGTGTGACACAGTGCAAAAAAATATTTGGCTACTGGTGCTGCCATTAAGTGCAGGATTTATTTATTTATTTTTTTACCTCATTCAACATTTATATACAATATTTGACAAATAAATTTCACAAATATTTCTCTTAATCTGCAGAAAAAGTGATGTTTTAGAGCTAAGTGAGGAAAAACGTTATTTTCAGTGTGTGCAACTTTACAATCGGCGCCCCATAAGAACACTCAAAATAAGTTTCCTTTTTTTGAGAAGATAAGTTTCCTTTTTTGGGGAGAAAAAGGAGAATAAAAAGTGTTTCAGTGACTACTGACTATGCTGGTTGTCTCTTGTCCTGACCTCAGGCGGTGTACGTCACAGCCATCCTGCCGTACATAGTCCTGGCCATCTTCCTGATCCGAGGACTGACCCTGAAAGGAGCCCTCAGTGGATTGAAGTTCCTCTTCACACCAGACGTATAAAATCATTAAAAGGTTTTATTATACAGGACAAACAAACAAAACCAACCTCTCATGGAGCTCCTTTTGCAGGTTAATGAGCTGATGAAACCAACAACGTGGCTGGATGCAGGTGCCCAGGTCTTCTATGCCTTTGGTTTGGCATGGGGAGGCCTCATCTCCTTCTCCAGCTACAACCCTGTCCAGTAAGACCCTTTATAGTCATCTGAACCAGGTTCTAACCTTCAATGTAATTGGTCATGTCCAGACTTTCATGTGTCCTATGCTTTTGCTTCTTCCAAAGCAACAACTGTCTGAAAGATGCTGTGATTCTTACGATTGTAACTGGCTTAACATCCATCTATGCTGCGTCTGTCACCTACACCATCATTGGCTTCAGGGCCACAGAGAAATATGACAACTGTATCAGCGAGTGAGTATCAACTTCATTTGAGTGTTTATCAGTCAATACATCAATGCTACTGTGCATCCCTGTGGGTCTAAGAGAGCTGGTCAAAGGGCCTTCTGGTCTATGCTATAAAACTGATCTTACAATAGCTGAGTTAACATTCTGATTGAACAACAGATAATCTATCAATAATCTAAGTTTATTACAAGTGTGTCAGGTTGTTTTAGCTGCTGTATCTTTAAGGCTTCCTGCTCCACAACCCCCCTTCCCTCTGATTGGTTGACCTTCTGGAGGCCTGTCAGAGGTGGAGCTATAGGCAGACCTTGGTGTTTGAGGCCCAGCCCTCCGACATGTCATGAAACAATAATGAGATCCTTGTGTTTTGACCTCATCATCTCAGGAGGTCTCGTGAAGATCTCATGAAGATCTTGTTAAATATTTATAATGGACAGTTTTGAGCAGTTTACAGCAGTGTTTGTGAAACTGTTTCAGACCAAGGACAACTTAACCTCACAGACCACCGGTTTCAGATAGCCATCTGATAAGAATATGCAAATAAATAAATAAATTAAAAAACAATAAATAAAAAAATCTTAGAGTAGTTGCGAGCCACTAGGGGGTGCAATTAGGGGACCACTAGTTAACACAGACAGATTTTTATTACTTACGAAGAAATTTGAAAATCTGCACAGAGTCGTTCAGATTAACTAATATGTGACATTTTTTCTTCTCAGTAACATCCTGCTGTTATTAAATGCATTTGAGCTTCCTGAAGACAACATCACAACCAACAACTACGAAGCAGCACTCAGTAATCTCAACAGCTCCTCTCCTGATACCGTTCTTGGACTGGACCTCAAACCCTGTGACATCCAAAAACTTCTCAGTGAGGTGACCCCACTAAAGGCTACAAATCTACAAATCATTATAGCTGATTATCTACATTGTAAACATCTTGTGCATGTTTTAGGGAGTGGAGGGAACAGGTCTGGCCTTTATTGTGTTCACTGAAGCCATCACAAAGATGCCTGGTTCCCCAGCCTGGTCTGTCCTCTTCTTCATCATGCTCTTGTGCTTGGGACTGTCAACACTGTTTGGAAACATTGAAGGAGTGGTGGTTCCTCTCAAAGATCTGAAAGTATTCCCTAAAAAGTGGCCTCATGAAGCACTGACAGGTAACATCTCCCCCAGTGAAACATCGTCAGCCTTCGTCTCTGATTTCTTGTGTCATATTATTGCTGTGTTTTCATTCCTGTGTGTTTCAGGAATTACGTGTCTTGTGTCGTTCATCATCTGCTTCCTGTTTGCCCAACATTCTGGGCTTTACTGGGTAACCCTCTTCGACAACTTTGCTGGATCTGTTCCACTCCTCACCATCGGTCTATTTGAGATGATCGCCGTTGTTTACATCTATGGTATAGACAGGTGAGTGCTTACTAGGACATACTGTTCCCCCGAAACATATCATTTAATATATTGTCTTTCTTGGTTTGATATTGAACAAGCTATTGTGAGGAAAAAGACTTGATTCGATGCCGATACCAACTCGAAATTTGTGCAAACTTTTAAAAACTTCTGGTTGTGTTGCAGGTTCAACGAGGACATAGAGTTCATGATTGGATATAAACCCTCAATCTTCTGGCAGATCTCATGGAGGGTCGTCAGTCCTTTGGTGGTTCTGATTATTTTAGTTTTCTACCTGGTTACACAGGGACAGAAGGAGCTCAACTACTTAGTCTGGGATCCCAAATCTGTGAGTAGAAAAGCTTTGAGACCAGTTTTTCTCTTCACTCTCTATGTTGTTGTTTTTTCTGATGCTCTTACGCAAAACAAAGCAAGATTATTAACAAACTATATTTATACTAAGCGTTAACCATTTCTTGTTTTTGTTGACAGGATGACTTCCCATCCCTGGCGTCAGTGCCTTACCCTTGGTGGGTCAACATTATCATCTTTATGTTGGCAGGAATCCCAAGCCTCGTAGTTTCTGGATACGCGTTGTGTTGGCTCATCTTTTCTTGCTGTAGAAAAAAACAATAGGCAACTCTCATGGACTATATAACTTGGCTCTGAAGTGTTTGCTGTCTTCAAAGCACAATGCATTTTCAACTCATGCAACTCAGCATAAGTATTTATAATGTTTTTGTTTATTTTTTGATTTTCTGCTGCTGTATCTGAAGACTTATTCCTCATTGCACTGAGGTTTTTTTGTGTAAAAGTTACAATTCTTACAACAGCATACTGTTCTACTACATGCAATTTAACTTAAGCTAAATGGTCTGGTAAAGGGAAATAAGATGGGGTGTGCAATTTTACTACACTAATCACTGGCTCAGTCTAAATTCTGTCAAGAACCTCAAATCAGAACCAGTACAAAAAGCAAATACAAACATAATGGTATGGCCACACCGGACGCAAATACGAGATCACATACAAAGTCAATGCAAAGATGCGTTTGGAGCGTCAGACACCTCTACGCTCAAGTTGAAAATGTTGAACTTTCAATGCAAATTTGAGTGAGGCTGTGCCGCGGCAGCCAATCAACGATGACGCAAATTCAAGCGTCATTGATTTGATGACGTTGGGGGGGGGGCCGCCACCTGCTCCGACTCCAACCCTGCTGAAAGATGGAGAAGAAAATAAACTGTGCGGTGTGTTATCATCCAGAGTTGTATGATATGACGTGTGTACTCTACAGAGAACGGAAAAAAAGGAGCAGGCTTGGGTGAAAGTCTCTGAGGAGACAGGTTTTGAAGGTAAGTTCTGTAAATGTTAGTTTCCAGCTGGATTTACCTGCACGGGTCATCACTTAGTCTGACTGTGTTTTCCTCATTGGAGTTTTGAGCCTGATAGAGGGGAGGAAGGAGCAGGGCAGGGGCAGAGCCAGGGAAAAAATGGAAGTTCTCTGCAGTCCTCTCTTTCCGCGACCCCTTCATTATCCCCAGGAAGACCTCCGGAACATGGGTCGGGGGGTCGAGGATGAGGTCTCAGGGAACAGCCAGGCAGGGCCAGTGGAGGTGTCGAAATAGTCCAGCGTTCAGCGTCCAGCCTTGGGCGTGACACATGTTTAAATTAATCAATTTGCATCCGGTGTGGCCGTAGCATAAGTTGTTCCTGTTTGTACACTCCTAATCACTGCTCAATCAGGCACAAAGGAAAGCTGGGAGGAACAGAGCTGCTCCCTGAATGATTGTGTTTATTTCTATGTTTACACTCTGATTTGGACTCTGATTGGTTAGTTTTCAGCAGCTGCACACCAATAAGGCTCTAAGCAACTGTATAAGTGGTTTTTATTGGTCCTGCAGGACAAACATTACACACTCACAGAGCACTCCCAGATGGACCAGTGTGGCCATAACAACTCATGATTAATGCATTAACGCCAACAGTCCTGATTCAAATGAAATGTATGTTGTATGAATGTATGAAAGTTCTGAAATGTAATCATCAATCTGAGCTCTGTAAAAATGTAACTATCAAGTTGGAGAACTTAAGTCTCTTTAAGAAACATGACGACAGGTGGTTGTTTTTTTAACTGCATCAGACTGGTGAGTGTGAAGAACAAAGCTTTGCACTGTATTTCAATAAGCAGAAGATATGTAGAAGCGTAACAGATTAAAGGGTCTTCTCACTTAACACTTGAGAAAAAGTAAGACTAAAAAAGAAGAAAAAGAAAAAAAAATGTACGTTTCCTCTCTTAGATGCAGAATTTCAGAGAGAAATTTTGTCTGTTAAAAGAAAATATTTTATGAAATGATTCAACTGTTCTTTGTTTTTGTTTTTTCATACAGTAAAAAGCTGACAGTATTAGTTCATTCAGATAAAGCAACATCACTACTTCACTCCATATTATAAATAAACATGAAAAACAACAACTCTGGAGCTGTTGTGATTTGTGGCCACAAGTTACTACTCAATGAACTTTGCAATGCATGAAAACTTAATTGTAATTAAATTTAAAATTAACCACAAAATGAATGATCTATGAAAACAAGACAATCTTTGCCTCCAAGTTATTTTCCCAACTTGATCAGCTCCAAAACTTTTATCTGTCGATGATTAACCTGTAAGCAACCTGCACGTGTTCTACACGCTGGTGTTTTCTGCACGAGATGATTTTATAGATGTGGTAACACGACAATGAATTCACCAGGAACTTATTTTACTACCTTTGGCAATTCTGGTCTTGTGTTTTCTGTATATTACAGAAAGTGTTACATAATACCTTGAGTAATTTAAAAGGCTACAAAACCTTGACCTTTCACAGCAGTTTTTAAAGTTTTCTGTGTAGCCTAAAAGTTTATGAGATGCTTCATCGGGCAGTAAATCTAATCCAGGATGGTTTTAGAGTTTGAAAACAAAAACATTACTAAGAATTTGATGACATTTCCCCATGTACTCCCTGAATAATCATGAGAATCTGAGCAGTCAAAGCCAAAACTACCAACTACAAACCACTAATTATAGTAAATGATAAGAACCTGAGGTGACGTGAAACACAGGGTAAGTATTACAAAATGAAACAGGAAATGAAGACCACATGTCTACAGTAAACAAAGTTATGACAGCCACTTGTAATCTTAACAACCCAAAATGAACCCAGTATGGTCTTCTCATGGTTTGCCTGTAGTTAAAATGTTTAATGTTTGATTGAACTGAATGACTGAATGGTCGTATGTGAAACAAGGGCAAAGTTTAGACTGGCTAATCCATACAATATAACAGATTATGTGTTGTAAACTTGTTGGGGGCAGTGGCAGCTGCAAAACCCCAAGTCCTCACTTTGATTCAAGGAACGACAGAGCAGCATCCCCGTGCTATCTCTGACGCCATGAGGCTCACACTCCCTAACCCTGGATTAGATCACAGGATCCTTTCCTATGAGGATCTGGAGAATCAGGAAAAAGAAGAGGCTGGGGACCGGCCAAAGTGGGACAACAAAGCCCAGTACATCCTCACCTGCGTGGGTTTCTGCATTGGGATCGGCAATGTTTGGAGGTTCCCTTACCTGTGTCAGAGCCATGGAGGAGGTAAGCTGGTAGGAAGGACTCCACTATCAGGTTGTGTGTTGATTTTCAAAGATTGTTTAAATATAACCAAACAGGGCTTTCTTTTTTTAATTTTTCAGAAGGATTTTCCTTGAGAGCAGAAGTGGACTAAAATTAGAGCATCTCTGCTGATATTATATAATCAGACCTCTGACTCCTGTGAGTCTTTCAGCTTCAATTCAATACATTGGAATTTTCTTTAAAAAATAATAATAACCCTACAGATGGTAGAAATGTGAAAAATCCACATCAGACTGAGACTCAAATAGATTCTGCCTTCATAACTTTGTACAGAATTATGATTACAATTAAAAATCTTGGCGGAAAATAATAACATGGAAAAGCTTAATCTAAATGCTTCTGAAATAATACAAAAAAATGAGATGTAAGTTGATTTCAACTATTAATTTTAGACAAGTAAAATACTATTTAAACATTTAGCACATTATCAATAACTGAAATTCTTACTGTAAAAATATCAAAGCTATAAAAGAGAAGAATCACTGGGTTGATTTAACAGCCCCGATGTTAATACTTACAAATCAGTCTCAGTAAATACATTTTGTTTAGACAAATCATGTTTAAAATGGCCTCTAGTCACTTTGCTGCAGAATGCTGTTTGTGTTCAGCTTTTATGCCCCTCCCTCTTCACTCCCCAAAAGTTTATGGAAGTGGCGACAGAGTAATAATCCAAAACTCTGTAGCAGAAGCTTTCAGGAGGGAGGCTGGGCTAATGGTTGGGCTGAAAGTGTAAGCAAGGCACTAGCTGCAGGGAACGAGTGACAATGAGGTAACAGAGAGAAAACAGAAATCTAACAGCTTTAGTAGATTTGGTCAATACATTTGTGCAGTGAATGTGGTTTATAAGATAAGATAAGATAAGATAAGATAAGATAAGATAAGATAAGATAAGATAAGATAAGATTAAAAAAAAAAAAACGAAAAAAAAAAAAAAAAAAAAAACGTCCAACATCAAGGACATTTTTGGGGTTACGGCAGGAAACAAGAAAGTAGGGGTGGGCGATGCTGGGAATTTTGGTGGTTTAATGAAAACAGCTCTGCAAAAGTGGCCTTTTTGGTTACATATGTTCATATGTCCTCTCTTTTTCTGGCTTCTTAAGGATTCCACTAATCAAACATGTTTTAGGTGCATTTATTATCCTCTACTTGGTCCTGCTGGTGCTGGAGGGAATGCCTCTCCTGCTGCTGGAGTTTGGGATAGGCCAGCGTCTCAGGAAGGGCAGTGTTGGAGTTTGGAGGGCCATCAACCCTTATTTGACTGGTATAGGTAAGCTAACATGTCAGAGCGTTTTTTTTTTTCTAAGTAGAGATAGACACAAAACATTCCTTGACAGATGCACTGTCGAGTTATTAAACTGATCCCATATGTGGGAAATAACGTCGTGGCTCTGTTTCACTCAGGTATAGGCTCTATGCTGGTGTCTTTACTGATTGGGCTTTACTACAACACACTCAAAGCCTGGATCCTGTGGTATCTCTTCAACTCCTTCCAAAGCCCACTGCCATGGGCCCAGTGTCCTCTTAATGACAACAGGACAGGTACTTGTCAACACACAGAGATACTGAGATACCTCAAACAGTAAAAACTTCATTCAAAGAGTTTCAGAGGACTGTTTTATTCCCCTCCAGGCTTTGTCTCAGAGTGTCAACGCAGCACAACAATGGATTACTACTATTACAGAGTGACTCTTGATAGTTCAGCCTCTATAGACGACTCTGGTGGGATTCATTGGCCCATGGTGGTCTGCCTGTTAGCAGCCTGGTCAGTCATCTGTATCTGCTACATACGAGGAATCAATACTTCAGGCAAGGTTCGTCAAGTTTCACTCAGATCACAGACATTTTTTATCAAGAACTGTCCAAAAGACTCAATTTATTTCCTTTCCCTTCATGAACTCAGGCAGTGTATGTCACAGCCATCCTGCCGTACATAGTGCTGGCCATTTTCCTGATCCGAGGACTGACCCTGAAAGGAGCTCTGAATGGGATAAAATACCTTTTTACACCGGATGTATGCTTTCAAAGCTCTGTCAGGAAATCATTAAAAATGCATGTCATACAACATAGATAACATAGATGTGTGAGTGTCTTCATCTCTTTTGCAGATTGATGAGTTGACAAAACCAACAACGTGGCTGGATGCTGGTGCCCAAGTGTTTTATGCCTTTAGCTTAGCATGGGGAGGCCTCATCTCCTTCTCCAGCTACAACCCTGTTCAGTAAGAGACGTTTCATGAAAACCTTTTTATTTTATTTTATTTTGCAGTTCAGCGCACCTGAATGACAGTAAAATTGAAAATCTTTCTCTAACTTTTAACTTTCTTTTCTTTTCCCAAAGCAACAACTGTATGCAAGATGCTGTCATACTGACGGGCATCACTGGCTTCACTTCCATCTATGCTGCCACCGTCACCTACACCATCATTGGCTTCAGGGCCACAGAGAAATATGATAATTGTATCAGTGAGTGAGTGGATGTTCAGAAATTTGTTTAAACTCATTTTGCATTAAATATTTCATTTATTTGTGTAAGGGTGGTTAAACCCTTCCCTGACTCAATCTCTCCTCCACAGAAACATCATGAAACTGTCCAATGCATTTGAGCTTCCTGAAGACAGCATCACTACGAACAACTACGAAGCAGCATTCAGTAACCTCAACAGCTCCTCTCCTGATATAGTTCATGGGTTGAGCATTGAAACCTGTGACCTGCAGAGATTCCTCAGTCAGGTGACTACCAACAAATGTCTTTCTATTTTCAGACTGAGACTGATTTTATGTCTAACAAACATTTCATGTTTATTGGTTTATTGATTGCATTGTTTGGTTTTGTGTCTTGCACAGGGAGTGGAGGGAACAGGCCTGGCCTTTATTGTGTTCACTGAAGCTATCACAAAGATGCCTGGTTCCCCAGCCTGGTCTGTCCTCTTCTTCCTCATGCTTTTCTGTTTGGGGGTCTCTACCCTGTTTGGCAACATCGAGGGAGTCGTAGTTCCACTTAAAGACTTAAAAATCTTACCCCAAAAATGGCCCCAAGAGGCAGTGACTGGTATTGTTTTTTTTCCCTAGTTAAAGCAATTGACACATTGGTATGGGAACCCCAAGGTGAATCTGTTTCTGCCCTTTTTTATTAAACTCACATGCCTTGTGTGTTTCAGGAGTTACGTGTGCTATTGCATTCATCATCTCGCTCCTGTTTGCACAGCGCTCTGGGTTTTACTGGGTAACCCTCTTTGACAACTTTGCTGGATCTGTTCCACTCCTCACCATCGGATTATTTGAGATGATAGCTGTTGTTTACATCTACGGTATAGACAGGTGAGCAGGTTAGACGCATTTCACTACTATGTAGGATAGCAAAATTCTAGGAATTTTAAAAATTGGTAACTTTCCATAGGATTTTTTTGAAATTGATGGGATTTAACAGGATGTAGCAGGAATACATGGGAATTATTAGGAATTTATTTTAACTGCATTCAACTGGTCATTTGCATGTATGAATATTTAACATTTCGGTTCTTGTAATCAGACATGCATGCTAACGTGTGTAATGCAATATTTTCAAATTATATCTAAAATTATTTTTGAGTCTTACTGTCATAAATATAGGTATAAATGATATAGATGGAAATGTTTGTTGTATGTAGCTTCTAAAAATTAAACACACTTGAATGAGAATTTGGTTGGTTTAACTTAAATGTGTCCATTACATAGAGTTAAACAAGAAAAAAAAAAAAAAAAAGATTTTCGAGCCAAAATTAAAGGAATTATTATATTATCATTTTTTTAGAGTTGACTGCAACAGAACCCTGAAAATTTCAGGTATTCATGAGCTAAAACTCCCATGGAAATTTTCAGGAAACTTCAGAAGTTTACTTGCAATGTCCCACCCCTTGCAACCCTACTAGTACAGGGTAATATCAAGCAGAACACTGCTGAATGAGTACATTCCTGTAGATCGTTATTTATTTAAGAGTAGGGTTGAGATTGACCAGGGATTTGTATATCTTGGTGCATGTCTTGCCTTTTCCACTCAAAGTAGAACCCAAACACAGAAAGTTGCAGCCACAGAGGTTGGTTTTGGTGGAAAGATGACTCCTATCTTTGATAAATGAGTAACAAGAAACATGCAGGCATCAAAGCAAGAGTAAGAATCTGGGACAATTTTATTTTGAAATAAATTAGGCAACACTCTCAACTAATGAATACTGTTATTTTGCAGGTTCAACGAGGACATAGAGTTCATGATTGGAAGGAAGCCCTCCATCTTCTGGCAGATCTCATGGAGGGTCGTCAGTCCTTTGGTTGTCTTGATTATTTTAGTTTTCTACCTGGTTACTCAGGGACAAGAGGAGCTAACCTACTTAGTCTGGGATCCTCATTCTGTAAGTAAACAATCTCTGAATCAGCTGTATCATCTTAAGAAGTCTTAAACTACATTGGCTATTCTTTAATGTTTTCTTAATGAAAAATGCTCAAATTACAAGCTATGCTTAGCATTGATGGTACAGAGTATACAAACAGCTCATCAGTAGATAAATGTTGGACAGTAACTGCATGTGAAATACACTAATCGTGTTGTTTTATAACAAACAGGACAAGTTCCCATCTCTGGCATCTGTACCGTACCCTTCATGGATCAGTGCTGTCATCTTTATTCTGGCAGGAGTCCCCAGTCTGATAGCGCCTGTATATGCAGTTTGTAGACTGGTCTTTGTTAAATACAGAGAAGCTAGTATTCAGAGAAAAAAGTTAGCCCTAAGTTAACTTTCTGAAACCAATGTAAGGCCAAATTCATCACAGTCAGCTCGCAATGTGATCAAGTGCTGATGTTCATAATGGGGAGCATGGACGTAGTTTTATAAAATTTCAGAGTTAACATATTTACCCTTCAAGTTTCCATAAACTTCTTTTGTGGGGGGCTGTTTCCGCGTGGTTGAGCTCAGATATAATATAAACAAAATGTATCAATCCTGATGAATTAAAAGCCATCTGGCAGCTTTCCAGCTATCCACCCCTAGTTGTGGCTAACATGCAGTGAGGTTAGTCAGCAAAATAGCATTACTGAAGCTACATTATCATTGATATTGCTCATGTTCTTTAGCTTAACACAGAATTATTTTAGATAAGAAATGACATTTTAGCTCAAGTCTTGTATAAAGGGAAATGCAAAAAGATGGCATAGGATTATCTGTCTCCTTTGATTCTGACTAGCTTGATTCATTGTGTGTTGATTTACACATACATGTAAGTCAAAGAGGTTTCATTCACGCAAGATCTGCTGCTACAACACCAACTTCAAAAATTGGATCAGCAACTGATGAAAGAGCAGCTTTTTGGAAGAAGGTTGTGTTAAAGCAATGAGAATTTAGTTTTTTTTTTTTTTTTTTTTTTTTACTCAGATGTTACTTAATGTTGAACACATATGCACTTATTTTGTTTTCTAATTTTTTTTTGTAAATCTATCATATGTCATTGCTCTCCAGAGAAGTATAGCGATGATAAGCAGAGCGATGGTTGATGTAACTCCTTTTTTTTTTTTGATTTCACATGTCAATGCATGACGAATAAAAAGTAAAGAAGATAGTTGAATGGTTGAAAAAAGGACATTTCTGCTGCTTTTAATTATAAACATTCAATTTTTATCATTACACACATTTCTACTTTTATCACATACATAGCAATAACTTATATGCTGCTTTACACAACACATTACAGGAAGGTTACCATCAGCATTAGCTTTTTGACATCAGTGTGTGTGTGTGTGTGTGTGTGTGTGTGTGGTGTGTGTGTGTGTGTGTGTGTGTGTGTGTGTGTGTGTGTGTGTGTGTGTGTAAGAAAGAAAGAAGGAGACTACAGGTAAGAGCAGATAACGGTGCTGTTCGTGGTGCTGATTGAAATAAAGTAGGAAGAAAAAGAGTTTGGTGTCGGCACACCACAGGTTATTAGACAGGTAGTGTGGGATGACACTAGGGGTGCACCGATCACAATTTTCTGTCCGATCACCGACCTTTTAAAAGCCTGACCTGCCGATACCGATTTGGGCTGATACCAATTTTTATTATCTATTTTTATAACTGACTGCATATGCCTTCGATGTTCCAATCTTATTTTATCAAAAATTATCGAACAATACCTGTGAAACAATAAAATCTTTATGTTTTAACTTAAACAACCAATAAAGTGACCTAAAGGTCTCAGAGCAAAAAGCAACAATGGTTGGCTGTCAGACCTTCCCAGAGGTATACAAAAACAGTTTCATATGTAAGGATGGGCCGATCACCAATCCCTGATCACCCACCAAATTAGGGAAGTCAGCACCAATGATTGGCAAGCCAAGGAGAGGCACCGCCTCCTTTGCCTCCCCTGACCACACACCACTAGTAGTATTTGTTAGTATTTAGTTTAGTATTTAGTGCTACTCACAGCCTGGTGCTCTGCGATGTGTCTGTGACATGTAACACTAGTTAATCCTGGTCATGACCTATCAGTTCTCATCTACCAAGCAGAGCTAACATAACCTCACTCTTCATTTTATTGATAGACTCTCAAGTTTGAACAGACCACTGCAGAATAACTGCTGCATGTGGGTTGGAATCAAAAGGCAACATCTGATTTAGAAAAATTAAGCCTTGAGGAGAGTGCTAAAAGTTTCTGTTCATTGAGAAACTGAATGAGGCAGGCTGCAGACAGCCTGGAAACCACGTATCAAGCCAATAAAAAAAATGAAATCAATAGAAAAAAAAAAAAAAAGAACTTTAAATTAAAAGGCCTATTCACAGCCTGGTTGAAAAAAAGGCTTTGGTCTGAATCGCTAATTTTCCTACTGACACACACTGTTCTGGAGGTGAATTTTTTTGTAACTCTGCAGTTTATAAGAAATTAGAATCGCCTGATTGTCCAACCAGAGACTTACTGGGTCATATCCAGTGTGGCTGAGTTTGCAGACTGGCTTCATTTCACTGTTTCAGGAACATGTCGATGACATTGTGGAGCCTATGTACAAGTGGTTGAAATGCATATTATCACAAACAGCTTAACCCTTATTTTAGCAAGTGTCCACCATCACTACAAATCAGATAGAAGAAATCCTTTTCAGCACAGAAAAACACAGATCTCTCTTCTCACTGCGAAACTTTGTTCATGTTGTCATGGGGACTTTGTGCCATAAAATAATCGTACCTGACTGGGAAGCTGAGAAACAGCATTTACAAAAAACTTACTTTCGCAAGATAATGTCATTTTGAATTGTAGATTATGATAAGGCATAAAGGTAAGAGTTTTTCATGATCACTTAGAAACCCCAAACAGGGACGTTGAACAAAGTGTTGAGAAGCTAGGTGGCCTACAGAGGGAGCTCACACCATCTAAAAGAGCACAACAGGTACATAAAGTCAGTAAACTCAGACTGGGTGCTAAATGAAATTTGATACAGTGGTCATGATTTTCACACAGGTTAACTTTTCAAGTTTCAAATAGCGTGCAATAAATTAGGCTAATATTGCTCCAAAGTACTGAAATGAGCACAAAACAAGAACTATGGAAAGTTTCCCCCAGCTGAGTAAAACTACCTTCTGCTCATTTGATGCACATGAACAGCCAGCAGACCACTGCAGCACTTATTGATCCCAAGACCATTAATAAGAACCACTCATTGTATACCTGTTGCTGATATCTTTTATATTACATTATTGATGGTTGATCTGACCTCTTTAGTAACTTTATCATCAGGTCATTTGATAGCCAGTGTTACATGTTTGCTGAAACTTCCAGTGCTATTATATGCTTGAAGTATTAAACAGTAAAAACAAAACAAGTTGGATAAAGCACATTTGGGAATGTGCTCTTCCCTTAACAGAATCCTCATCCTAGCTCTGCTTCCCCTGACTTCTTTCCAACATCTTGCTTCAGACTCTTACTCTTTTTGCTGGGTTTCGGGTGTTGGGAGAGGACAGAGAGAGCTGGCGTAAAAAAGGGGTTGCTCCATGATGTCGGAGCTAACTGTTAAGCCTCTCAGAGGTGTTGTGGGCCTAACTTAAAAAAAAAAAAAACAGTGAAAGGGGGTGCCCACTTCATAACCCCATGGATATTCTGACTCTTGCTGCCCATATATATATATATATATATATATATATATATATATATATATATATATATATATATATATATATATATATATATATATATATATATATATACACATATATATTTGTACACATATATATATCAATTATTTTTTTTCCCTGAGCCTAAAGGGACTGTGAAGAGTTTTAAAATGATCTTGAAAAAGTCTCTCTTATAATTGCCTGATCATAATCCACAATTTAAAATGAGATTATCAGCACCAGTATAGGTTATTTCAAAATGCTACATCTTAGCTTCCTGATCAGGTCAAGCAGGACTGGATTAATTCATGGCACATCTAAGTCTCTATGACAACACGGCGCTTCAAGTAACGGGTAATTTTATTGATTAATATTTCAAACGTCTTTACCATTATTGTTACCGACAGTGAAAAAGGCACAACAAATATCACACAGCTACCTGTGTGTGTTTGTGTAACCTGCAGTCAGGGGGGATTTCCTGCAGCATCTTTGGATTAAACCAACAAAAGGGAGAGGGGTGGATGCTTTTAGAGGTTTGAATGTAAGGCACAAGTAGCTGACTTCTTTTGACTTGAAAAAATATTACAGATGACAGGGCTTTACTAAAAAAGGATTTTTCAGGATGGAAGTAAAGAGATACCATTCCAACGTCAAAGATGTAAAAAGCAAGAACATTCATGTGAACATTATTACATTACTCACATTATTACATTCCTGAATTTCCCTTTGGGATTAATAAAGTATTTTTCTTTTCATTTAATTTCATTATGTCTCAGAGCAAAACCTGCTCAAAAACTGGACTCTTTTGCTAAATAAAAGGTTCTTCAAAAAAAAAAAAAAAAAAAAAAAAAAAAAACAGTAACGCAATAATTACTTTCCCTGGTACATAATTACATTTATGAATGAGTATTTCAGTTAATAATTAAATACTTAATGGGGAAGTAACAAGTAACTATTACTAATTACTTTTTAAAGTAATTTGCCCAACACTGGTAATGAGAAGATACATCTGTGTTTTTAGTAATGGTGGACCCTGGAGCCTAACTGAGCAGAAGAAAGCCAAATGGGAGAGTGACTGAGCATGAGCTAAAGGCTAAACCACAAGCTAAACTGTTTATGCTAATGTTCATTCCAACCCACAGTCAGCAGTTATTCTGCAGTGGTCTGTTCAAACTTTAGAGTCTATCAATAAAATAAAGAGTGAGGTTACGTTAGCTCTGCTTGGTAGATGACTGGCAGGACAGAACCAGGATTCAATAACATTACACAATACTGACACGTCTCACAGCGCTGGGCTGTCAGTAACACTGCATATGGACAGCAACTAAACTACTGTACAAACGGACTGAGCTAGCTTAATGTCACGTAAGCCTGTGGATACATTATAGCTATGGGCTGCTAGCTACATATATCTGGCTACTGATGTGTGGTACAAACTTAGGTGTGCTTGTTGTCATGTTTCAATTAACAACGCTTTTCAACTGTACTGATAAACACCTTACCTTGTAATGTTGTATCCGATAAAATGTTTTCTTGAACAAAGACGGTCTGTTCCAAATCAAACACACACCTTGTTGAAAGCCACATCTGTGTGCATGAGACTCCGGGCCAGAGGGTGGCAAGGCAGTCCAATTAGAACAGATCCCCCTCACAGCATCTTTAAGGTAAGACTTCTTACTTTAAAGTTAAAATAAAAAAAGGTTTAAAAAAGTATTATTATTGGCCAGATGTTTATTCATTTATTCATTCATTCATTTATTTATCATTTGTATTTTTTCATTAACCCTAATGAGGACTAGGGTCACTCTGTTTTACACTGACTATGGACTACTAGACTGACAACAGTATACGAAGTCTCATGACAACTTTGATCCAAGACACTGCAACACCAATGGCATATTAATTTCTCTTGAAAGTTGTCTTGAACACACATCTTTTGGATTTTTTTCTAACAAATAAATAAATAAATAAATAAAAAAGATCATAATATGGTTGGTACTTGGCACTGGGTCACTAAATTAAGGCTACCATAAAACCTTTTTCTTAATATGGAGAACTTGAAACAAACTCTAAGTGACATTTCTAAACAGGGAACAACATCAGTAAATATATATGGGAAAAAAAGCCCTATCTTTTATAGGGGGGTTCAAAAATAACAGGTTTATGACTGGTTACATAACTGTGGAAAGTTGCATGATTAAAGTGACCTACAGTGACCTGAAGTGACCTGGAAGTTTATGATCTACAAATTGTTTGCACTATCATACCATTGTTAATGAGATTAATGTTTGATTGAATTAAATCACTGAATAGGAATATAAAATCACAAGTGCAACGTATGCACATATTAACCTGTCGCCCACATTAGATTATAAAACAGATCATAAAGTGTTTCAACATAGGCAGTGTAAGACCAAGCCTTCACTTCAGCTTCCAGGAGCAACAGTGTAACATGAGACTGTTGCTTCCTAACCCAGGGCTGGATAGTAGGATACCATCCTATGAAGATCTGAAGAGAACAGAAGAAGATGGGGTCGAGGACAGGCCCAAATGGGACAACAAAGCTCAATATATTCTGTCCTGTGTGGGCTTCTGCATTGGGATTGCCAATGTGTGGAGATTCCCCTACTTGTGTCAAAGCAACGGAGGAGGTAAGCAAGGATGGAGTGTTTAGGCTGTAAGGATTTTCATGCCTGTTATCATCCTGAGAAAAACAAAGATGAGCTTGATGTTGAGCATGTTCTAAATAGCGACCGAAGTGCAGGGGGACAGTTTTGCAATGCAAATAAAAGAGATATACCTGCTAATAAGGCTAATATGGCTAATATCAGCTATCAGCTTATCTTTTTCTAGATTGTTTTATTCTACATACTCATGAGTGGTAGAAACAGGATAGATGTTCATTAGACCAATACAGTTTTGGATTGTAAGCAGTAGTTGTGTTGCAAAATGACTTAGTGGAGGTGAAAAACACACACGCCTGACAGTGAATCAGCTGGTTGTTATGGTCTACCATGAACTTGGACTTTGACTGATATAGTGCTTTGTTTTCAGGGATATAAGTCTTGTTATGATTTGAATTGTTGATGTATATGTATAATGATTTCCTCGTCATGCATTTGAATACTGAATGAATATTTTATGCTTATCTTAGATTTGATGCCAGCAACTTGTTTCAAAACACCAGAGTCAGAGGGAAAACACTTTTCAAAATAATGAAAAGTTGTGTAGTGCTAACAAAAACAGAAAGACAAAAGCATGGACGATCATCAACTTGTATATATATAAGTTTACAATTTTGCATTCTTGAAAAAGGCATTCAAGGGAGGCCAAGTTTCTCAGAAAAAGCTCTCCTCTTTTACCCCTCTCTTCAAACTTACATGGCTCTGTAATGGAACTCACTGCATGGGCTCATAATAATTTCCAAAAATCCATTAACTGCTTTATCCAGGCACACAGGTTAAAACTGTAACATGCAGAGAGGGAAACCATTTTGGAAATCATGAATGCTGCACCCTCTGTCTGTAAGAAGAAAGAGCCCATCGGCTTGTTATCAGCCAGAGTTGGGGACTGGAGTTTGACACTTGGACTTCAATCACACCTAATAGCACACTATCTTTATTATTTGGTGTATTTGACTTCCTAGTCATGTACAGCTGGCACCATGGTCAGCACATCTCCTGCAGCTACATGTTATTAGTTTTTCACAAAGACCAAACCTGAGCAGGCCCCTGTAGCATATTTACAGACTACTTTTACTTTCTCATCTGTGTGGGATTTCTGTTTGGGATTGGTTCCCCAAACTCTGAGCAGAATAAGAAAACAGCTCTGCTAGTTAGACAATGGTCCATTGCATCACAGAAACATTCTGCTTTAGTGATGTTCACATCATGTTTTGTTAAAAGAAACCATGCTACTGTTGATTGATTTTCAGGTGCATTTGTAATCCTTTATTTGGTCCTGCTGGTGCTGGAAGGAATTCCTCTCCTGGTGATGGAGTTTATCATTGGGCAGCGTCTCAGGAAGGGCAGTGTTGGAGTTTGGGGGGCAATCAATCCTTATTTGTCTGGTATTGGTAAGAAAATGAGGTTCTATAAACTATTTGCCTTAATTTAAAGACTATGCATAAATACACAGCTAAATATGTATATATTTGTCTTCTCAGGTGTGGGCTCTATGCTGGTGTCCTCATTAATTGTGTTGTACTACAACACATTAATAGCCTGGATCATGTGGTATCTCTTCAACTCCTTTCAAAACCCGCTGCCATGGGCCCAGTGTCCTCTCAATGCAAATGGAACAGGTGCCTGTAAACACAGAAAGAAACTTCAGCACTTTTACTCTTCAAATATCTAACAAGGGTGTAACAATTGTTGATTACTGCCTCTTATCCTCTTAGGCTTTGTACCTGAGTGCCACGGCAGCTCAACTATGGACTATTTCTACTACAGAGTGACTTTGAATATCTCGACCTCGATAGACGACTCTGGTGGGATTCATTGGCCCATAGTCGTCTGCCTGCTAGCTGCTTGGACACTCCTCTGTATCTGCTATATCCGAGGAATCAGTACCTCAGGCAAGGTTTGTCAAGTTTCACGCGGAAGCTTGCATTAATGTATCATGCCTGACTGCTTCATGATTTACATTTCCTGTCATAACTAGGTGTCGTATGTCACAGCCATCCTACCGTACATAGTGCTGGCCATCTTCCTGATCCGAGGACTGACCCTAAAAGGCGCAATAAGTGGACTAAAGCACCTCTTCACACCAGATGTAGGTTTTAAATTTGAGTTCTTAAAGCCTATTAACTCTAAACAAAAAGACATTTGAATGTATTCCTCCATCTTGTAGGTTAATATGTTGGCTGAACCAACAACTTGGCTGAATGCAGGTGCCCAGGTGTTTTATGCTTTGGGTTTGGGATGGGGAGGCCTCATCTCCTTCTCCAGCTACAACCCTGTTCAGTAAGAGATGCATCAAGATGTACTCTTATATTTTATAGCTTCAGATTAATTTAAGTAATATTTTATGTCTTCATAAGATATTCAATAAATCTGGCGTGTTCTTTACTTGTTGTTGTTTTTTTCCTTTTAAGCAACAACTGTATGCATGATGCTGTCATCCTGACAGCTGTAACTGGCTTCACTTCCATCTATGCTGCCATAGTCACCTACACCATCATTGGCTTCAGGGCCACAGAGAATTATGACAACTGTATCAGCGAGTGAGTAGTCAAAAGGTTTGATCCAATCATTAATATGTGCATGTCTATTTTTATTTCGAATCTACTCACTCCATTTTTCTGGCCCTTGTTTGGGGCTTGGTTGCATTGATGTTATACAAAGCTAGGTAGTCTTCACTCCCCTCTGTCTGGGGACATGTATGTATTTTACATGTTGCATGTTTTAAACAAGAAAAAAGTCTTCAAGAGGGGGTATAATGCTTTCCCATAGTTTAAAGATAGATAAGAAGTAACAACACTAGATGTCCACAATAAACATGTGCAGAAGTTCAAACAGATTTATATTCATATGAATATAAATCTGTCAGTAAACAGCACAAAATGGTCTGTTCTTCAAATAACACAAGATCTTCACGAGATCGTACTGAGAGTTTCTGAAACGATGAAGTCATGGCACAAGGATCTCTAAACTGGTTTATGACAAATTGGAGGGATGGCCCTCCAACACCGAGGCCTGCCTTGTCCACTCAGAGGGAAGGGGGTTCATGGAGTGGGGAGCCTTAAAGAGACAGCAGCTAAAACAAACACAAGCTAAAATAAGGGTTTCATTTTCTGTAGCAGTAAATCATGTTAAGCTATTGTTGAGGAACCAGAGGTACAGTAAAGTGATGAAAAAGAACAATATCCCCTCTTTGACAATATCAAGAGGGTAACCTGGACATGGTCCCATTGAGAAGTATTAATAACTGTTGTTTGACCTCACTGAAAAATTTAACAAACAAAATCTCATAATAACCTCAATGAAGAAATAGAAATAATTAGGTCATATCATTAGCCCTAGAGCATCATTGCCTATGTCTTATTTCAAAGTCTTCAGAAAAAAAAATAGTTTTATGCATTTTTATTTTTTTTTCATTATTGTTTATAACACCACACATGCTATTCATGTAACTATTTTTAACTTATTGATTTTTTTAAAATTAAAATTTCACAGATTAAGACAATTAGGTTGAGGCTCAAAAATAATAATTTAGATGTGTAAAATATATGACATTTTATTATAAACCTGTTTTTTTTATATTAATAACTTTGTGTTTAGTTACTAATTATGATATATTTTGCTCACAGAAACATCATGACATTATTGAATGCCTTTGACCTTCCTGAAGACAGCATTACTCCGAGCAACTACGAGGCAGCCTTTACTCATCTCAACAGCTCCTCTCCTGATATTGTTCTTGGACTGAATATACAAACCTGCAACCTGCAGAGATTCCTCAGTGAGGTGATTGTCTTGATTTTTTTTAAGTAAAAAGGTGTCACTTTAAAATTAAGATCCAGACTAAGTGCTAATGAGCTATAAAAGATGCTTAAGATAACGTCTGCTGTGTTTTAAAGCTTATAGATTGATTGATACTGATGTGTAACCAGATGTCAAGCCACAGGTCATGGTGCTGTTATTTCTTGTCTACTGGTTTTATTCTCAACAAATGTTTGTGTGTTTGTGCAGGGTGTGGAGGGAACAGGTCTGGCCTTTATTGTGTTCACAGAGGCCATCACTAAGATGCCTGGTTCCCCAGCCTGGTCTGTCCTCTTCTTTGTGATGCTTCTCTGTTTGGGAATCTCAAGTCAGATTGGGACCATTGAAGGTGTAGTTGTCCCTCTGCAAGACCTGAAAGTGTTCCCTCAGAAATGGCCCCAGGAAGCAAAAACAGGTATTCTTTCTGAAAGTGAATCACAAAACATATGTCGCAGTAATTTTTTTTTTCTTGGTTAACAACACGATTTGTTTTTGTGCCTGTGTGTTTCAGGAGTAACATGTTTCGTGGCCTTCATAGTCTGTCTCCTGTTTGCGCAGAACTCAGGGTTTTATTGGGTAACTCTCTTTGACAACTTTGCTGGATCTGTTCCACTCCTCTTCATTGGACTTTTTGAGATGATAACAGTTGTTTACATCTATGGCATTGACAGGTTTGTAAATGGAAAAAGACATGATAATTAATGAGCAATTTAATGTGTTCCAAAGGATAATGTAAATCACTCTATGAAACAAGACCCATGGACTACTTAATAATGGATGTCACTGTGTTGCAGGTTCAATGAGGACATAAAGTTCATGATTGGATACAGGCCTTCAATCTTCTTCCAGATCTCATGGAGGGTCGTCAGTCCTTTGATCGTTCTGGTTATTTTAGTTTTCTACCTGGTTACACAAGCACAGGAGGAGCTAACCTACTTAGTCTGGGATCCAGAGTCTGTAAGTGACAAACTCTCTAATCAGTTGAAAAATCAAGCTATTATCATGTTGGTGTTTTTCTCTCATTGCAAAACAGACAAGGTTCTTGTCACTGTAAGGTGAATTATTAACAGTAGGTCAGTAGATAACTATTGTGACACTGTTGGAAAGCTGTTTTACATTGAAAACCATCTAATGACACTGTTTTGTGATTTACAGGATGCATTTCCATCCCTGGCAACAGTTCCCTACCCTTCATGGATAAACGCAATCATATTTATTTTGGCGGGAATCCCCAGCCTTGCGATGCCAGTGTATGCGTTATACAGACTGATAATCGTTAAGTTGGTGAAAAAAGACAAAAAAAGTCTGGCTCCTTTAAAGACTTGATTACATTTATGTATTTTGTTTGTATATTTGTTTTTAATATCCCTTCTTTAAATGCAAATATATTTTTTTCTTATTCCCATGTAAATATTATAGAGCTGTGCAATGATTTTCTATTTCTATTTTTTCTGCTAATTTTTTTTCTTTTTTTTTTACTTTAATTTTGCATTTATTACAATAAATCTGTTCATAACTCTTTCTGGTTTACAAGTCTCTCCTGATTGAAATGCCTCAAAATCAATGTATATGTGTATTTGTTCTGTATGTACAGCACAGAACCAACACAAAGAGACAGACACACACTCAGACCTGCATGAAATTTAGAGAGAAATTTAATCAACCTGATGAGAATGTTTTTGGATGCGGGAGTAAGCCTGAGAATCAGAAAAAACCTACACATGCACAAGGAGAACATTCAAACTCTACAATCAAACCAGGAACCTTCTGCTGTGAGGCGACAGCGTTAACTACCACAGCCCTGCTATCATTCTGTTCCATGAGATAATTCTCAGAGTGCATGCAAGGTTTCCCCCACACAGCAGGATATCTGACCATAAATACTGGACATCTTCATCAGAAAATAAGGACTGCTGACTTTTGCTAGAAGTGGGAAACCAATTCTAATATCTGCCTGATTTCATGCAGTGCAGTCTAGTGTAGTGCAGTGCTGTCTATGGTTCCTGACCTGGAGAAGCACTGTTTTTCAAAAGTTGCATAAAAGTTTTAAGTTGTTGCCACTCTAATGCTAATCCTCAGAGATTTCCCTTCTGTTCCCTGTAGATGCCAAGAACAGTTCTGCTGCCATAAGCTGCATTTCAACCTGAGGAACTCTCTTTGGAACTCCCCTGTGATAAGTCGTAATGCTTGATTATCTAAAGCTGTTCAGAAGGATGCATCCCTCTGAAAGTGGTCAATGAACCAGCTCCTTTTTAAGCCAAATCACAGGCTGATCTGTGCCATCCTCCTGCTTTAGGCAGCAGTGGTCTAGTTTGGCGCTTTCAGAAAAAGCGTTGGCAACTTTGGCACTAATGCTTGTCTCAACCCAAAACACAAATCCATCTGCAGGCCTTTAAAGCACTGTTGAAGCCAGGACCGAATATACTCAGTGCTAACAAGCCGACTGGTACTGCACATGGATGGCTGCTTGTCTTCTTCCATGGCGTCATTTTTGCTGAGTGGTCTTTATTGTTGTTTTTCTGCCCTCTGCTGGTATGAAGGTGTTTTGCAATCAACTGTTTCTTCTCCCACACATCATTGTCCTATTGTGAATTATCTACCTGGGTCTTTGGCCCCATTGTTGAAACAAAGACAAACAATGAGCCATAGAAATAACTCAGTTCTGGGGAAAGTTTTACCAGGAACTAAAAGCTCCTGGGCTCTCTGGTCCAAACACAGCTACAGTCATCAGCCTAAGACAACACAATGCCAAGCCAGTGAAACTCCTTATTTCTTTCTGAGCACTCTGTTCATCCGTTTGAAGAAGTGGGGCTCTTGTTGGTGTGGTCTGACTTTTTCTGCCCTTTATAACTTGGCTACCTTTGTGATCCTGCCCTGAACTGGAGTATCAGAGTTCTGTCCCTGCCTTTGCACTGACATATAGTTGTCCACTTTTACAGTGAACAGCCTTTGATGTTCTAGAGATCTTTGACCTGCATCTTGTCTCAAAATCCCACATTCAGATAACTCTCAACAAATCATCCCAGTGATGGGATTCTTTACCTTGTGTTTTATATTCTTTAAGTTTTAGCACTGTAGTATTATTATAATTATCATTAAAGGTGCTTTACCACCAGAAGTTCCAGGAACTTTTAGGGACATTTGGATAATATTCTGACCTATTAATATAAAAACTACATTTGGATGCATTCCAGAGAGCTTCCCTTGTGTTCAACAGCTTGTCATCCAATGACACATTCAACTTACAGCTGCCAGTTTACAGGGTCACTCTATAAATGTAACTACAGTTACAGTTTAAACTACTGTGGCCAGAAGTTCAGAGGACAGTTATCCAAACGGACACAGAAATGTGAAAGTAAGTGAATGATTTTTTTTTTTTTTACCTTCAACTATGATACATATAGCTTTAACTAGGAGTGGGTAAAAATATCAATGAATCGATGCATTGAAATATTTCTTTGCCCAATTCAATATTGATTCAGCAAATCCTCAGAATCGATTCATCTCCTGGCAAGTGAGGGGGACTGTGAGTGTTACTTGCATTGCACGAATGAGGGCCACCAGAGACCAAAATACAAAAAAATGGCAGCCAAAGCAGCAGCAGTAAAGCTTCAGCTTTAAAGTCTGATGTTTTATAGCTCCAAAACATGAGGTGACATCCCACATGCGTTTACATGGGGCATGAAAATCGATAATGAAAACATTTAGATCAATATAGAAACAAATTGATATTGAATCAAATTGTGAGGTTCTTGGCAATACCCAGCTCTAGCTTTAATGCTAACTACTGATCCAAAATTTAAATATAAGATGACGTATTTTTCTGATAAATAGATATAAATACTATGAAGGATATTACAAGGTGAGACCCCTACAAAGCTGTCATAATCATAGGTGAAGTTAAAAAAGATTATCATTTACTTACTTTTGCAACTTTTCTGCGTCTGTTGGGATAATTAAACTCTTTTAACTTCTGTTGTGGCTGTACTTCCTTTGTGTTGTGGTGTTGGCATTCGTGTTGTCACTTTTGCATTCGTATTGTGGCTTTTGCAAATCATCTGATGCCCACCAGTCACCATATCAAACAGCTGAAATAAAACCAGCTTCAGTAATGAATCACATGCAAAAGAGTCAGACTGGATTTTACTTAATCTTCTTTTCAAGGTAAGGCCTCAAGGTAAGATGATAAAGCAAGACTGACTTCAAGGCCCTTATCAGTTGAGCTGATGTTGGGTTTCAGTGGAGAATTCCCAAACAAAGCTGCAGATCGACTGCCACTGGAGTCAACTTTGTTGAACTGAATATTCAGCGACACCATGCAAAAACAGTTGCTCCAGCCAAAAGCTGATGTCCAAAGGTCAAACACTGGTGGATTATTGCACCAGGCTTTTTGATTTGTCGCCTTATTGGAGGTTTAATCTCGTTCTTCAGGTGTAACCTTGTTTGCCTCTGCAGTGAACCCCAGCCATGATCTCACTGTCAACATCACTGACAGTGTGTGCTTCACTGAGGTTATCTGTCTCATTATCTGCCTCAGAGTCCTACAATAATACGACTACTACATGGGAGAGTTAGTTTCAAAATAGACAAAAGGTCAGTTAGGCCTTTGTCCTGTGAATTCATGTATCTCCATGTTGTTATCGGACCAGCTTTCTATAGCAATGCTGCTTTAATCGATAAAGTTTAATAATTCAAATTACTCCGTGGTTGAATGGAAACACGGGGCAGAGTATGCAATGACTAATCTCCACGCGGCACCAGATAAAGAAAAGGATCATAAACTTGTCAAGACACTGGCAGGTGCATACAGTAAGCCTTCAGTTTTCCTTCCAAGAACGACAGAGTGACATCTCTGCTTCAACGGTGGAACAATGAGACTGGTACTCCCTAACCCAGGACTGGATCTCAGGATCCCTTCCT
Organism: Halichoeres trimaculatus; assembly: GCF_033239565.1. Taxonomy (NCBI): domain Eukaryota; kingdom Metazoa; phylum Chordata; class Actinopteri; order Labriformes; family Labridae; genus Halichoeres; species Halichoeres trimaculatus. The sequence continues at coordinate 25,086,020 of NW_027437192.1, forward strand.
TGGAGGATCTGGAGAGAATGGATAAGGAGGAAGCAGGGGACCACCCAAAGTGGGACAATAAAGCCCAGTACATCCTTACCTGTGTGGGCTTCTGTGTTGGGATTGGCAATGTGTGGAGATTTCCTTACCTGTGTCAAAGCCATGGAGGAGGTAAGCTGAATGAAAGGGTAAAGAAATGCTGTGTGACTGCTTATTTCTTTTAATAATCAACGAAGTTGTGGCACCTAGATTTCCTCATCTATCAACTTTGCTTCAAATCAGAATAAAAGAACAGGGTTGTAGTAAGATCAGGAATGTGCAGACCTTCCTATTCCAAAATGATGTATTCCTTTGTGCATGAATTGAAAAGGATTCTGGTAACTGAGTCATACCAGATGAGATAGAGCTAAAAGCCTTACCTAACTAAATCTGCTCTTCCCACTCAATAGTGAAGTGTATTTTTTTGTCTTTTGAACTTGGTTTACTCAGACAGCTGAACACAGAAAATTCAGCGCAATGTCAGACAAATGATAAACTTAATTGTACTGAAGACTCAGCACGTTCTGCAAACATACAGCCCACCAGAGAGTGAAAACGCAGCAGAAGAACAAAGGCAGGCCGACAGGGGGAGGAGTTATGACATAATTTCATTTATTGACATTAGCATGTATTGTTCGTATGCAAGGGCCCTTGAGACGAGTTTACTGCCCAGAGTTTACTGCCCACATTGACTTGCTTGAGCAAATTAAGTGTCAGCAAGGTCGTTCATTGTCATAAAAGAAACAATATATCTATCTGATAAGGCTTTTATCTTATATTTTCCAGGTGCTTTTTTGATACCATATTTGATCCTGCTACTGCTGGAGGGAATGCCTCTCCTGCTGTTGGAGTTTGGGATAGGCCAGCGTCTCAGGAAGGGCAGTGTTGGAGTTTGGAGGGCCATCAACCCTTATTTGACTGGTATAGGTAAGAAATTTGATGCTAGTGCAATTGGTCCAGAGCAACTACCCAAAAGACATTAGCTTAATGTGGCAATAAACATCAATGTAATAAGTCAGCTTTTCTTTCCTTAACAGGTATTGCATCCATGCTGGTGTCTTTACTGATTGGGCTGTACTACAACACGTTAATCGCCTGGATCCTGTGGTATCTCTTCAACTCCTTCCAAGACCCTCTGCCATGGGCCCAGTGTCCTCTCAATGAAAATGGGACAGGTACTGGAAATGATCAAAAAATGCTCAGCCACTGAAAGAAAATCCATTCATGATTCAAAGAGTTTCAGAGGACTGTTTTATTCCCCTCCAGGCTTTGTCTCAGAGTGTCAACGCAGCACAACAATGGATTACTACTATTACAGAGTGACTCTTGATAGTTCAGCCTCTATAGAAGACTCTGGTGGGATTCATTGGCCCATGGTGGTCTGCCTGCTAGCAGCCTGGACAGTTATCGGTATCTGCTACATTCGGGGGATCAGTACCTCAGGCAAGGTTTGTCAAGTTTCACTCAAATGGCAAGTACTTTTTAATCGGCTCTGGAATAATTCACCATTTTAATTTCTTGTCCTGACTTCAGGCGGTGTACGTCACAGCCCTCCTACCGTACGTAGTTCTGGCCATCTTCCTGATCCGAGGACTGACCCTTAAAGGAGCTATCAGTGGGTTAGAGCACCTCTTCATACCTGATGTATGTATGTTTGGTAAAAGGATATACAGTCACAAGTCTCATTTACGTAACAATGAAACAAAGTTGTTGGCCAAGCTTTACTCAGGGTCTGGAAAGAAAAACCAACTTGTCAAAATGTCTTCTCTCTCTACAGCTCAACGAGTTGACAAAACCAACAACGTGGCTGGATGCTGGTGCCCAAGTGTTTTATGCCTTTAGCTTAGCATGGGGAGGCCTCATCTCCTTCTCCAGCTACAACCCTGTTCAGTAAGAGATGTTCGTACAGCACAATAAGGGTAATACATAAGTGTTACCCTTATTTTTAAACAGATTTTTTTTAGGTGCAATGCTCTGTTAATGGTGTTTCCTGATTTTTTTTTACTTCTTTTTCTTCAACAGCAACAACTGCATGAAAGACGCCGTGTTTCTGACGGCTGTAACTGGCTTCACTTCCATCTATGCTGCCACCGTCACCTACACCATCATTGGCTTTAGGGCTACAGAGAAATATGACAACTGTATCAGCGAGTGAGTGATTTCATGATAGAAACTCAAGATACTTGGGCATTAATAAAAGGTATTTGTGCTAAAAGAATCCAAATCAATTTTTAAGTGCCAGGACATAAAAAACATGTTCAAAGGAAAATTGATAAGCATAATGCTGTCTGGGATCTTTTCTTGGAGTTATTTGTCACATTAACTTTACACTGCATAGGTGAAATTTGCTATCCAACCACAACTAAGTATATTTTAAAATCCTAACTTTCCTTAGCAGGTCTGTGAAAGATGATTTTATGTTTCTGTTCATCTCAAAGGTCCCATATTCTGCTCCTTTTCTGCAGTTTAATATGGATCATTGATGTCTTCATGAAATGGTAGTAACATGTTTTGGTCCAAAAAGCCAATAAATCAAGCACAGCAGCATTGTTTCCAGGCTCTCATAGCCCCTCTGTTCAGAATGCTCTGATTTAGTGGGCGTGACCTTCATATGTAAATGAGCCACCGCTGATACCGCCCTGCTCTTCAGCGTCACTGAGAGCGGCGCCATGAGCTCCGAGTGCACAATGTTTAGTAAACAGCGAAGCTTGTTTACCGAAACATTACAGGCTAAAACAACAGGCTAACCGCAGCTAAAGTTAGCATCCTGAAGCTAACACAGAGACAGGGGGGACACTGAGGAAAAGCTCTTACATCTGCTCCACAGCACACAGCATTTAAAATACTCATATTTTTAGGATCTGAGGTTTGTTGGTGGATGGTTGGTAATGCGCCTGGATTCAGGACCAGTCTATTCGCTGGCCCTCTGTTGTACTGTCCAAAGTTGGAAAAGCAGTCGACCGTGAAGTGACTAGCACACACATGCACCGTTTTACTGAGTGTAGCTGGCACATTTCCTTGATAAATGAACTCTAGCCACTAGTCTTGTCATTTTCCAAGATGGGAAGCTTGTGCAGGGAACTATGTGGCTGTTTACCGCCAAAAACAGAGCAGTGATGGCTCTTCAACTTCACCATTCTCCTCTCCCAGCTGCTGGAGAGATTTCTCTGCAGCAGCGGGGAGAGGAGATGGCGGGGAGGGGGTTTGGGAGTATCTGCTCTGGTGGACCAATCAGGTCAGACTTGCTCCTGATTGGTCAAAAAAGGGAATCACTGACTTCGGCAAATCCGCAAAATCCAAATAGCTCGTTTTAGGTCAGGATTTTACATTCACAAGCACTACTAAGTACAGGTTTTGTCATTAAATGTCACGTTTTGTTTATTAAGTCTTTACTAAAAGACTTGATAAAGTGATTTTTGCATAATATGAGACCTTTAAAGGTGAAGATTTCTTAACCCTGACTCAAATTTGACCAGATACAAAAAATCGACAGTTAAAAAGAAATTTAAACAATCTGTTATAAAGTATACAGTCAGGAAGTGTTAAAGAAATGTTTTCACACATTGTCATGCTTTCTTTGCAGTAACATCATGACGTTATTAAATGCATTAGAGCTTCCTGAGGACAGCATCACACCAAGCAACTACGAGGCAGCCTTCACTCATCTGAATAGCTCCTCTCCTGATATCGTTCTTGGACTGAACATCCCAACCTGTGACATGAAGAAACTTCTCAGTGAGGTGACAACACTGATGACTATCCACAGCTGTAATAATTTATAACTGCTAATCTGTATTTATTTTTTATTTTTACATTGTATTTCTCTTTAGGGAGTGGAGGGAACCGGTCTGGCCTTTATTGTGTTCACAGAAGCCATCACTAAGATGCCTGGTTCTCCAGCCTGGTCTGTCCTATTCTTCATCATGCTCTTCTGCCTGGGGATCTCCAGCCTGTTTGGCAACATTGAAGGGGTGGTGGTCCCTCTTAGGGACCTAAATATCTTACCCCAAAAATGGCCCCAAGAAGTTGTGACAGGTAGTACAGTCTTCTGTTTTGTCCTTCTGTTTATCTTCCAGGCAGCCTGAGGTTATCAAATCATTTTTTGTGTCTACAAGTCTCATGTTTTTGTGCACGTTTGTTTCAGGAATAACATGTGCTGTGGCCTTCGTCATTTCCCTCCTGTTTGCACAGCGTTCTGGGTTTTACTGGGTAACCCTCTTTGACAACTTTGCTGGATCTGTTCCACTCCTCACCATCGGACTATTTGAGATGATAGCTGTTGTTTACATCTACGGTATAGACAGGTGAGTGAAGATAATGTAGGATTGTGTCATAAAGAAATGTAGGGGTAAAACGCAGGGAGCATTTTAGTAGAGCAGGGATATTCATTCAGGGTGAGACATCAGCCCTCTCTATGAGATGGTCAGAAAAAAACACTTTCTAAAAGTCATGTGTAAGCTTCTTGCAGGGTTACTTATTCGGAAATTCATTATCTAGTCTTTTTTTTTCTGTACTACTTTTTCAAATTGTTGAATGGGTTGTATGTAAAGTGTGCAAATATACACACTACTCCTTTAATTATTCACTTTTCAAAATAGTTGAAAATAAACAGTTTGCACCCAGATAGCACATTGGCACAGAGATCCTGACTTACAGCTGAACGTATCAGCATAGGGTTCACTTGTCTGGAAGATAAGGGACAAAATGTACCTGTGTGCAGCTTCCCCTGAGCTCTGTGACACCACTGATATTTTAAGGGAAGAGTTATAAAAAGGAACTCTCTTGAGGAAAGTGCGTGTGGATGATGGGTTATCTGACAAATAGTGAGAAACCTTTATCTGTCGGCTATCTGTTTAGATTTACAAGGGTTTAAAGGGATAGGCTACTGTGTTTAATATTCGTGTGTTACATTTTTTCTGATTGGATAAAACCACAATCAGAAAAAGTGTGAGATGAGGCAGACAGTGCTCTTAGGGGGAGTAATGAGCGCACAGGTTCATGGCAACTAGCTGCAAATCCAAAATCAAGTATGCAGCTGCAGCCAGTCCAGTTAAAAATTTTGCTTCAAATTAAAGCCAAAGTGAGAGTGTATTATTTATATATATATATATATATATATATATATATATATATATATATATATATATATATATATAATGTGTCAAAACTGGGCAATCAATCTATTTGATAAAGGATCTAATTGATTAAAAAAACATCACTGGGGCTCAAAGATTTTCTTCACACATAAGGTCAGAACATAATTTCTGCACTCCACTTAGTGATTTAATAAATGTTAAATAAGGAAGAAATTGTGACATAAAATATGCTCTCTCTAACTCAATGAAAATGCAGCGGTCCTTATGGCAAAATATGTACCCTACTTATGTGTGTGAAAGAATGCTGGTATAAATTTTACTAGTTTGTAATGTCAAGTTGCCAATGGAACAGCAAGTAAGCCACTGTTTGGCTCATGAAGTCGCCTTACCTCATCACTAGGAGAGTTTAGCCTTTCCAGTTTAGCCCCTATCATTAATATACTTTAAAACTTTGCATCAAAACTAATGGGTGATGTAACAGACATGATGTCCTTTACCTGTTTTTTGATAATCCTATTTTAGGCCTGGTATGTATTCATTTTATTCCCATATATTTTTGGTTGCCTTCGTTGATCAGAATGTCCTTGTAAAGTAAAATGTTTTCTTTTTTTAATGTGTTTTACAGTAGAGTAAAAATACTTAAACAAGAAAACCATTTTGTCGCAGGTTCAATGAAGACATCAAGTTTATGACTGGATACAAGCCCTCCCTCTTCTGGCAGGTTTCATGGAGAGTCGTCAGTCCTTTAGTCGTCATCGTCATTCTAGTTTTCTACCTGGTTACACAAGGTCAGGAGGATCTCACCTACTTAGTCTGGGATCCAGAGTCTGTAAGTTCTCAAGTTTAACAAACTCATCAAGTTCAGCATTATAAATCAGTGTTCATTCTCTTTTTTCTTCAGTTGTCTCTTGGAAATTTGACAGATTTGGGATGAAGCCTTGACTGTTGGTAGTTAAATGAACTGTGCTTACATGTTCCCTGTCTTTGGATTACAGAAGGAGTTTCCAACTCTGGCTTCAGTACCTTACCCCTCATGGATCAACGCAGTCATCTTCCTCTTGGCTGGAGTCCCCAGCCTGGCCACGCCTCTGTATGCACTGTGTCGTCTGGTCTACGTGAGCTGCAAAGACAAAATGAAAGCCAGAGAAAAACTGAAACAACTTCCTTAATTTACTTTAGAGCATATGTTATGTAGAGATAACGCCAGTGTTTCTTTTGTGTTGCTTGGAATTATCCTTTTTGGATGGAGGATTAGTGCCACGTTCAAGAGAAGAAGAAAAACTGCAAGATTAATCTCATAAATTTATGAGAATGCAAACATAGATTTATGAGAATTAAGTCATTAATTTACAAGGTTAAGTTCTTAAAGCAATTTAAATAATGCGAAACAACAAACTTTATTTATTCTAAGCCATCTGCTTGAGCAAAGAGGAAGAAATGAGATGTCTTCTTCATTAAGGTATGCTTTTGTTGGTGTACAGGTTTGATGAATAACCTTTTTGTCATTTTTAAACAGGTACCTGCAGCAGCTCTTTTGACAGCCTAACTAAAGACTAAAATACCATGTTAATTCTCACAGTTTTATGACTTTATTCTGAAAATTTACAACTTTATTCATTTAAATTTGTTATTTTAATGTAGTCAATTTTAATCTTGTAAATTTACTTTTTTTTTCTGTAATGTGGCCTTTATCCTCCAGTGCATCCTTTTAACTGTGAAGATTAGCACAAAAGAGACCAGACTTGTGTAAGAGTTAGCCCTTGCCTGATAAAGCCTTGTTCTGAATTGTGCTATTTTTGGATTAGACCAAAGCTTTCTCCATCATCTTGGCCTCCAAACTTTATAATATGGTTATAAATATTGTAGTTGTCAATCAATGTGCCTCTGTTACAAGCTAACAAGCTATAAAACAGCATAAAGAAAGCTGCAAAGTTCACACCACTACCAGCAGATTGATGCATCTGCCTGAGAGCCTGTGATAGGAGCTCAGACGTGTTTCAATATTCATATCTTCTGTAAACGTTCTGTTTATAAGAGCACGGCTCTTTTATTTGTCATTCTCAGTCCGTTATTTAATCTGCCTCCGGCAATTTTTAAAGTGCTTTAGATTGTGAAGGATGAGATTTTTTGTACAATAATAATAAATGCACTGTTATTATTTCCCCATTCCCCATTATTTTAAAATCAAGTGATTTTTCTTGTTATGAACAACAACACTCTTTCTTGAAGTTTAATTACTTGATAAATGTATCACTTTATCTTGTTCTTGCTTAGTTTAGTGCATTATATACCATGTGTCTATCTCAGTGGTGGATAGATTGTGCCTCATGAAGTTTTAGGGCTGTTTTCCTGTTAAAAATATTCAAGGCATTGGAGCTTCAAACAGAGACCTACAGGGACATCTGGTGGCATTTAGCACTTAGAGCGGTACTCTTAGTGGTGCTTGAAGCACCATAGTTTTCATCTTATATTTAAAAAATTAAAGTCCTATAGTTGTTTAGGTGTTTTTATGATATAAAAATATCTCTGACAACTCGTGCTCTGATGTACTTCATGATTTTTTTTTTTCATTTTAGTGCAAGATTGTAGCAAAAAAATAGAAAAAACTGTATTGTCACAAATTTCCCGTATTTATTACTTGTATTTGAAAAAATAAAAGCTTGCTTAAATGTTAAAAAGTTGAATGAGTATTACGTTCTGTCTTAGTTTATATATAAGACATATAAGATGAGTCATCTTTGACAGAAGCTTCAAAGCTTTAAAATTGAGCGGGGTGGTGGTGAAGCTTCAACATTGGTACGATCTGCTCATCCACAGTAAATCTGTGTAGTGTACTTGATATTTGTCAAAAACATGCTACACTTTTTCCAGGTTTCTATCTTTAAGGGGGTTATTAACAATAAGAATATTAATATTGGTGCATCTTGGTTTCAAGCTTTGCAAACAAAATAGTTTTGCTCTGTTCAAATGTGACATCTAATTTCTTTTTCTGTATTTCTATGTTCTAAAAAGTATGTTTATTTATGTCCACTCAATACTTTTTGCATTAACTCCTACATCGAAGCAGTTTGACATGGAGGTGATCAGCCTGTGGCTCTGCTCAGGTGTTATGGAAGCCATGGTTGCTTTGATAGTGGCCTTCAGCTTCTGGCCAATCAAGCACTTAAATATCATGGTCACTTATCCAGCTTTTGGTACTTTTGGCAGTGTTGGCAGGAGCTAAGTCTTAATGGAAACCAAAATCAGCATCTCCTTAATGCTTGTGAGCAGAGGGAAGCATTGAAAGCTCTGAAATTTCCTGGTAACAGCTGTGTTTAGTCTGTACTTCAGAAAACACAGTTAACCAACAGCAGCAGATGACATGGCACCCCGAACCATCAGTGATTGTGGAAACTTTACCCTGGTCTTCAAGATACTTGGATTCTAAACCTCTGCACTCTTCCTACTGACTCCTGGTCCTTGTTTCCAAATGTATCAAACGACTTTCATTTAGAAAAAGGAGCACCTTGGACCACTGAGTGATCGCCCAGTTACTTTTCTCCTCAGCCCAGGTAAAATGCTTCTGTTGTTGCCTCTGGTTCAAGAGGGGCTTGATACACAGAATCCAACAGTTTTATCCAAATTCCTTGATAGTCCATAATTGATGCTCTGACTCTGCCTCAGCCCACTCCTGAAGCCCCTAAAATTCTTAAATAGGTTTTTCTGTCAATCCCCTTCAGGCTGTGGCTATCCCTGCTGCTTGTTCACCTTTGTCTCTGTACTTTTTCCTCCCAATCAACTGTCTAGTTATATGCTTTGCAATAGTACTACCGGACAACAAGACCATTCATACGCTCAGAAAACCTTTGCAGCTGCTTCAAGTTAATCAGCTAGTTAGAGTGTATCACCATTGGTTTACTTTTTTAATCAAATCACTGAAATAATCAACTTTTCCTCAATATTTTATTGAGATGCATCTGTAGTCTACTGTGTGAAAAATCTTAGCTATAGGGACACACTCTTCTGGTTAGAAACCATCTTCAAAGCTCAGGAAAAACAAACCAACAAGCAAACAGATTGATTTAAGTTAAGCTCTCTTGGATGAGAGCTTCAGGACCAAACAACACCAGCAGGTGGCAGAAACAAACAACCTTTGGAAATTATAAACTCAAAGACTTGTATCCTGTGTGTTTCTGACTGGTGCAGTTGAAGATAAATCACAGACACTACAAGAACATCAAACAGCTATCCATCTTAGCAGGACAGGTTTTTACATTCTCAGAATTAGATGAAAAGCAACAACATTAAATCTAAACTTAACCTCTTCAAGCTTATTAATCATTAGTGGAAGTTGATAATTAACAGGGTTGATGTTCAGTTTGACCAAATTAGTCAGTTGTTCAAATTTCTAAAATAATAATAATAATAAAAACTTTATTTGGAAACCATTAATTGAATTTGATGCCAACACTGTGTTTTCAAATAAGTTGGTGGAACATCTCCCAGCATGCACAAGTACGGATGGTACCACTCTGAAAGGCTGTGTGTGTTTAAACAAGTTTATAATGATGTTCCTCAGAGTAAAACTGAGAAAGTTTGTGAGTTTTATCCATTTTAGTGCAGAATGTCAGTCAAAGTCTCAGAGATTTGAGAGAAATTAGTGTAAAAAAAAAAAAAAGAGACAATGATGAAAAACAAAACTCCTCAGACATTAGACATAGATCTGACTCTGTAGTGGAAATCACTGCATGGGCTCAAAACCACTGCCAAAACACATTAGTGAAAAAAGGTAGCAGCTGCATCCATAAACATATGTCAAAACTGTACCATGCATATGTAGAAACCATACATAAACAAAATGTAGAAACACAAGTGAGAAAAAAGCATCCTTGTGGTCTGGTGAATGAGGACATTATGGATGACACCCCCTGCTGAAGAATAGAGGAGAAACCTGGACTGTTTTCACCACAGAGATCGAAAGCCAGAAGCCGGTAGCATGTGTAGCTTGCACATCTAGGAGGGGATCATTAATGCTGGATAACATTTCAGTCAGAACCACTCTCTAAAGAATTTATTTAGTGGAACGGCTCTTCTCTGAGAAGTCCCTGTCTTTCCAAGTCTACATATGAAATACCAAAGCCTGAGGCGGGGGGAGCACACTTCTTTTATGCACATACAGGAAAGCCAAGGCAGGGAGAGCAGCAGCAGAGATCCATGAATACATCCCACACAGTTTAAAAGGAGGAGTCAGGGCAGGGCTGGGTCGCAGAGCAGTTTGCAAATGAAGCTGGAGGAGAAGGCAGGCCAAGGAATTTTTAGCCATCTGCCTATTGGATGCACAGAGGGAAACAAGCTGAGCTGTCAGCTGATGGGGATGTACTGTGGACAGGGCTTCATAACCTGCCTGAACACTATGCTCAATAAACCAGTTTTCAGAGAAAAAATATGCTGCCAGACCTCGCATATTTCAACAGCCCTTTGACAAACTATGTTTCGCACATATTACAACATTTTGTGAGTCCAGTGGTAAACTGGCCAGCCCATAGTCTCTGCTTGTCATCTGCTTTAAAAATTTAGTGTATCAATAAAACACCAACTATAAACAGATGATGTCTCTTTTTTTCCACTTTAAATAAACTCAAACCCATTGCCAAAACAAACACATAACCAACTGTGACGTTCCCATTAAATATGGTGTCAACTTCCCTGATCTAATATCCAAAACACATAGATACAGATATGAAGATTGTAAAGCTGCAGTGTCACGTTTATTGGGTTATATATGTGGATTTATTTATTTTTTTATCACTTCTTATTGCTTTTCCTTGAAAAAAAAACACTTTTATTTATTTATTTTTTTAAGGAATTTTTCCAGTGTGTGTCTTTTAACTACCTGTTATACACTCTGTGTCACAGCTTACCAACTCTGCTGAATGGGTGTTGCTACATTACCGCCTCAAAGGCTCTAATTAGGTTACTGTAACACTGAGTGTGCAGGTTATTCATTACATTTGTCTTATCACTGTTCTATTTTAAACAAACAGGGAGCTTTCAACTATTGAATTATCCTCTTGGCCTGATTTCTTTAAAGCTACAATAAAAACAGGTGGAGCTGATTGGATATTTAAGGACAGCCCACAAAAAAAAGAGGGAGCCAGAGGACAAGAGAGGAGACCTGGACATCACTTAGACTGAGCAAACCTAGACAGCACTCCTCTGGACTCACACACTGGGGTTGGATGAGCTGGAGAAACTTGGACTACACAGAAACAACTGCAAAAGTTGATGTTAGGATCAGAACAGTTGCATCCTTGACTAAGCTTTTTTTCTAGCTTGGGATGGCTAAAACCAGCAAATCTGGGGAGGAGGAAAGACCTCAGTGGGACAACAAGGTTCAGTACCTGTTGACATGTATTGGCTTTGCTGTGGGACTTGGAAATATCTGGCGTTTTCCCTACCTGTGCCAAATCTATGGAGGAGGTGAGATGCTGTTTTGTGATGCTGCTATTTGAGTTGCATCTTTTGACCCACATCCCATGACACTATAGTTTATAAAGGTCTCTGTTTGACTTTTTTATCACAGCAGTTTATTTTCAGTGTTTGCTGTTTTTTCAGGTTATTTGAGTAAGACAAGAGAGAGTGCTATCTTAGCTGGCTTGTCTGAGTTTAGTCATTAACAAATGAACCAGGCCACTGTCTGTATCTTTGCTGGAAATGGTGAATCTTATCTCTTGTTCCTGCATTCACTTCCTCATAGTTTTCAATGAGATATCCTAGAGTACTAAAACCACAGGCTCCTAACTTTAAGGTCAAGTCAAGTCAACAGTCTGTGCTTTAAATCTGCAAAGTGTGTATCAATTTCACATATTGACTCTGTGATTCTTGATTCCCACAGGCTCTTACACTCAGCACGGGGCCTTGGTTTGACCTCAGCTAAGTTACTCTGAGCGCCACCTGTGTGTTTTTAAAGAGGGCTTTTAATCGTTAAAGCAGAGAGATTGAGCAAGAAAAGATAAAGCTTAATAAATGTGCTGTTTAAGATACAGTATAAGGAGCTTTAACAAAAGAAACAGGTAAAGATAACTTCCACTCTCTCTGTTTTGAATACCTGAAAGAAGGAGCCACCTTTGTTTTACACTATCCACAGAAATCCCCTCAATGAGAAAAACATTTAATTTTTCTTCATAAAGCAGGAAAATGTCTTTTTTTATGTCTTTAATCAGGGAGGGTTGGATAGTGCATAGAGCAGGAAACAGGGCAAAAGTGTGATGTGACATGTGGGAGAGGCTCTGCCGCCTGAACTCAAACCCGGGCTGCCCACCTGAAGGCCTGCCTCATTGGGCACGCAACCTAGACCATTAGGCAAAACCAATGTCCAAGACTTCTACCTGAAAATCCTGCTTTTGCATGTTCAGGTTGATCACCAAAGAGATGAGACAAACAGCTTTGTCCACAGTGGGGACACCAAAAACAACACTTAAGACCTCACAGAGTGTGTTGATACACATGAAACAGGAAAAGTATAAATCGCTCATGAAATTGGAATGAATATATTTTCACTTTTCTTATAAGAGCATCACTGTGAAAATGAATTCACAATTAATCTTTGCAATTCCCAATCATTTTATGAGCAGAGGTAGAAAATAGTCTATCCCAACTTTATGGGCTACAGTGTAAATAATGTCGGGGCGCTGGTTTAGCTCAGGTAGTAGAACAGGCGCCCCATGTACAGAATCTACAGTCCTCATCACTGTGTTGTAGGACCATGCATTAACTCTGTCTCACATGCTATGCTGTTATAAAAGCTCTGAAAACAATCTTAAAAAAGTGGTGGGGTGGAAGATTATAGATTGCGGTAGAAGGAGATGTTGACTTGCAACATTTCCATTTTTTTTTGGTGAGTTAGTCCACCTATAAAGCATTGGCCTTGAAATGAAGCCTTTAGCTTTTTTATATTAGAGCATTAAATGAGTTTGTTTAACTGTTTACTTCATGTCTTCAGGTGCATTCCTCATCCCGTATCTAATAGCGCTGGTGTTTGAGGGCCTCCCCCTGCTCTACCTGGAGCTGGCAATTGGACAGAGGCTTCGCCAGGGCAGCATTGGTGTCTGGAACTCTATTTCTCCATGGCTTGGAGGAGTTGGTGTGTGTCAGGAAATCATTACTTTATCTGTTTTAGACTTAATGAAACTCACAAGATGTATTTCCTCTGTGCAGGAGTTGCCTCGATGGTGGTGTCGTTTCTGGTGTCTGTTTTCTACAACACCATCCTGGCGTGGGTGCTCTGGTACTTTTTTCACTCCTTCCAAAACCCCCTGCCATGGAGTCAGTGTCCGCTCAATGACAACCACACAGGTAACAAAAGAGCCGGTCATTAGGCCACTACCATCACATTTAAAGTCCTCTTATATAAAGGCTAATAGTATCTGCTAGAGCATCAGCTAAGTGAAGTTTCAATAAATCAATGCTGTCTCACAGATATGACTACAGAAAAAAAAGAAAAATCAATTCAACATTCAAGTTACATGGCCTTCACCAAAGGAGTGTTTTATGACCGCTCTACACAGAGTTTCGTGGCTGGGTTTTAACAGGGGAATAAAATGATAGTTTTATGGCACTGTAAGGTACATCATGAAAAAAAAACAGGTACACTGTCTTTTAAGGTGTGTCGAAAAATTTTCCACCTTGTCAGGCTGTAAGGAGCAAACGCACCTTTATGGGTCATTTTAACCCTTTCACACAAAAAGGATAGATCTTCATTGATTGTTGGTTTTGTGTCATCAACTTCTGACATAGCTCTGGGTTTCTGTTCTTGTGTTCTTGAGAAGACCTGAGTTAGTTTGAGTTTAAGCAGTTCATCAAGTGTCCACTTGAGGCTTGTTAGAGCCTGATACGCAACAACAACCCATGATGTCATAATAAAAAGAAAATTTTAAAAAGTAGTAGAACCTGAAATGTAATAACTGGTCAATAACAGAAGTGCTGAGCTCAAAATGTAATAAACAAATACAATAACACCCGAAATGTAACAACTTGTTACATTTCGGACAAATCTTAATACATTTTGGGTCTTGTTACATGCCAGGCTCCAACAAGGCTGGCTGCACCACAGGCCACATACACATCCATTCAAAAGGGCTTCTCTCCACGACAACATAAACATGTTTACAGCCTGGTTCAAAAGTGGTTTTGATCATATAATAGCTGGCACACAAAAAGGGAGAATTGTTTCATTACAATTTTTTTTTAAAGTTATTATACCTTCACGTCTGTTTAAGGGCACAGGCTGGTACACTGTAGCTGTTAGCAAAGAGGCTCAAGGCCTGCCTCAACTTTGCTTCTTCACCTCGTCCTAACTCGACAGAAGTTTAGTTGAGTCAGCTCAAGACAGAGGATAGATCAGGAAACAGGGCAGGTAATGGCTGGATACCCAAAGGCTGGAAGTGAACCAGGGTCTTCCTCTCTGAGGACTGCAGCCACTGTACATGAGGCATATATTCTTACCACTCGGTCAAAGCTCCACTGAAACACTTGGTTCCTGGGTATATATTTTATAAGCTGACTCGGCCTAAATTTTGGGTGTGCTCCGAGTGCACAATGTTTAGAAAACGGCGAAGCTTGTTTACAGTAACATTACAGGCTAAAACAACAGGCTAACTGCAGCTAAAGTTAGCATCCTGAAGCTAACACAGAGACGGGAGGACACTGAGGAAAAGCTCTTACATCTGCTCCGCAGCACACAGCATTTAAAATACTCACATTTCCAGGGTCCGGGGTTTGTTGGTGGATGGTTGTTAATGCGCCTGGATTCAGGACCAGTCTATTCTCTAGCCCTCTGTTGTACTGTCAAAAGATGGAAAAGCAGTCGGCCGTGAAGTGACTAGCACACACATGCACAGTTTTACTGAGTGTAGCTGGCACATTTCCCTCATAAATGAACTCCAGCCAAAGTTTTAGTCTTGTCTTCTTCCAAGATGGGAAGCTTGTGCATGCAACTCTGTGGCTGTTTACAGCCAAAAACAGCCACACTCCTCTCCCTGCTGCTGGAGAGATTTCTCTCCAGCAGCAGGGAGAGGAGTGGGCGGGGAGGGGGTTCAGGGGTATCTGCTCCGGTGGACCAATCAGGTCAGAGTTACTCCTGATTAGTCAAAAAAGGGAATCGCTGACGTCGGCAAATCCCCAAAATCCAAACAGCTCGTTTTAGGTCAGGATTTTACATTCACAAGCACTACTAAGTACAGGTTTTGTCATTAAATATCACATTTTGTGGGCTGGGAGGAAAGCCAAAGACCCTCAAATTTCACTAAAAGACTTAATAAAGTGATTTTTGCATAATATGGGACCTTTGAAAGATTTTTTTTGTCTTATAAAAACAATTAAATTAAATTAAATCCTGCTTCAAATGGTTGCATGATAATAAAAAAAAAAAACTCTTGTGGACTCATCTGTAACTAAACCAACATTACAAATAAAAACTTGTCTATACTTCAGTTTAATGGGGATTTTAAATTGTGACTTTATTTTTCTTTTGTGTTAATACAGCCTATAATGAGGAGTGCGTTAGGAGCAGTTCAGTGAGCTATTTCTGGTACCGTGAGACTCTGAATATCACACCTGATATTGATACCAGTGGCTCCCTGCAGTGGTGGATGGTCGTCTGTCTGGCCAGTGCCTGGACCATAGTCTTCATCTGCTTCATCAAAGGGATTCAGTCCATGGGAAAGGTCTGTTTGACAGTGAAAAACATATTTATCCTTCAGACTGTTGAGGATGTTGAAAATAAAGACAGTGAAAATTACATCAGTATGCTTTGCTTTTATAAATGTATGTGTTTGCATGCTTCAGGCTGTGTATGTGACAGCCACATTCCC
Source organism: Halichoeres trimaculatus (assembly GCF_033239565.1). Classification (NCBI taxonomy): domain Eukaryota; kingdom Metazoa; phylum Chordata; class Actinopteri; order Labriformes; family Labridae; genus Halichoeres; species Halichoeres trimaculatus. Next base: position 25,101,984 of record NW_027437192.1, read on the forward strand.
GTACCTGGTGCTCACCATTTTCCTGGTCCGTGGGCTCACTCTGCCCGGAGCTACTGATGGACTCCTCTACCTCTTCACTCCTAAAGTGAGTTCATTTTATTTTGGCTTGACACATAATGGAAGACTGTATCTCGACATCAGCTATTGTTTTTTGCACTTCTTGTAGTGGGACATCCTCAAAAACCCACGCGTGTGGCTGGATGCTGCGACCCAGATCTTCTTTTCTCTCTCTGTGGCCTTTGGGGGTCTCATATCTTTCTCCAGCTACAATGATGAGAGGTAGGGTTGAAAACTAAAACTTTACCTCCTCTGAAGATTCAATGTAACCTGTATGATGAGTTTTAAAGCTGTTTTTCTCTGATGTGTCTGATAGAAACAACTGTGAGAAGGATGCTCTTATAGTAGGAATAATTAACAGCGCTACATCTCTGTACGCCTCCATTTCCATCTTCTCCATCCTGGGATTTAAAGCATTGACTGCCTACAACTCCTGCCTACAGGAGTAAGTTCACACAAACATTCTGTGAGTTTTTTAACATTTCTGATTTATTGCTGATTGAATGATGCAGTATTTTTCTTGTTTCCCCTCTACAGTAACATCCTGACTCTGACCAACCACTTTGAGTTTTCAGACCAGAACATAACACTTGAGAACTATGATTACTGGTTGCAATATCTAAATACGACATATACAGATGAGGTCGCAACATTGTCCCTGATTGAATGTGACCTGCCAACATTCCTTGATGAGGTAATGTCAATATAAAATTGACCAAAAGCTTGTTTATTATTTCTTTGACTCCTTACATATTGACGAAACCCCTCCTCTCTAACATCCTGGATGTTCTGTGCTCTCCCTCCTCTTTCTGTCCAGTGGTACATTGTGTTCAGGTCAAACGTGTACAGTTTGTGCTACCCTACTCATTACTTTCTTGGCTCTCTTTCATCTTCTTCCCCCAGGCCGCATCAGGTACCGGTCTGGCTTTTATTGCGTTCACCGAAGCAGTGATAGAAATGCCAGGCTCACAGGTATGGGCTGTGTTATTCTTCGTCATGCTCTTTAGTTTGGGTCTCTCCTCCATGTTTGGGAACATAGAGGGAGTACTCACACCCATCCACGACCTTAAAATACTGCCAAAGTGGATCCCGAATGAAGTCCTTACAGGTACCTTCACATTGGATCATTAAAAGTTCAATCCACTTTGTTTTTCTTTGTGAATTGTCTCACTGAAAAACTTCCTGTCTCTTCCTCAGCTGTCATCTGCATCATATCCTTCTTGGTGTCTCTCATCTTCTCGCTGGGCTCAGGGAACTACTGGGTGGAGGTCTTCAATAACTATGTGGGCTCTGTGCCTCTGCTCATCATTGCCTTCTTTGAGTTGATTGCAGTAGCCTATATCCACGGGATGGAAAAGTAAGAGCTGCAGTATTAAAGAAAGATGATGAAATAGTTCTGGCTTGTTTTAACATTTTCTCTGGTTCCCTTGCCCACTGACAGTTTCAAAGAAGATATTTATTTCATGACCGGGTCCAAGCCCAGCATCTTCTGGAGGGCATGCTGGAAGGTGATCAGTCCTCTGATGCTCCTTGTTGTGTTGGTTGCCTACGTGATAGTCCAGGCACAGTCTTACCCAATGTATCCTGCATGGAACGCAGAAAAGGTAATAAAATGAGACACAGCTAATATGAATCCATTATAGTGTATTTGAAAAAGTAAGAGAAAAACGAACAAAAGGTAGAATTTAAAGCTGCTATCATCTAAATTTACATAGGCGCTCCAGAAATGGTTAGAGAAGGCAAAATCTGACAAACTCAAAAAATAACCCAATTATGTTGTCTTAAACCAACAGATAAATTTACAGTTGTTTGAGACATCTGAACTCCCTCTCATTAGACTTATTTTTACCCATTGCTGTAGCAACTAAAAAATACCTCATAATCTGACATAAACTGTGAATTACCAAAAAAGTTGGCAACCAACCAGCCACCATAGAGAAGCAGTGAATTGAGGTATCAGAGTTTTGGACCTATTGCCTGATAAACAGGATACAGTGCATCCAGAAAGTATTCACAGCTTCTCTTTTTCTACATTTCAAAATGGAATTTTTCTAGGAGTTTTTCCTCATAACTCCACACACAACACCCCATAATGACAACATGAAAAAGGTGGGTTTTTTTAATTTTGCAATTTTATTAAAAATAAAAAAAACTGAGACATTGCATGTACATAAGTATTCCCAGTTTTTGCTCCATACTTTGTTGATGCACCTTTGGCAGCAGTCATAGCCTTAAGTCTTAGGCTTGGCACACCTATCTTTGGATAGTTTGGCTGATTCCTATTTACTATACCTTTCAAGCTCCCTCAGGTTGGATAAGGAGCATTGATACGCAGCCTTTTTCAGGTCTCTCTAGAGATGTCCCATCAGATTCAAGTCTGGGCCACTTAAGGATATTCAGAGTTGTCTTGGCTGTGGTCTTAGGGTTGTTGTCCTACTGAAAGATGAACTGTTGCCGCAGTCAGAGGTCAAAAGCACTCTGGAGCAGTTTTCATCCTGACCAGTCTCAAAGTTCCTGCTGCTGAAAAACATCCCCACAGCATGATGCTGCCACCACCATGCTTCACTGTTGGGATGGTATTGTTCAGGAGATGAGTAGTTTCCTCCAAGCATGACCTGGCATTCACGCCAAAGAGTTCAATCTTTGTCTCATCAGACAAGAGAAATTTTCTTTCTTATGGTCTGACAGTCCTCCAGGGAGCTTTTCCACTAACTCCAGGTGAGCTGCCATGTTCCTTTTACTAAGGAGTGGCTTTCATTCCGCCACTCTACAGAGTGGCTATGGGGTTGTTGGTCACCTCTCTGACTAGGGCCCTTCTCCCCAGAACACCCCTCCCAGACTGTACCTGGAGACAATCCTGTCCTGGAGGTGTACTTACAATTTTTTTGACTCCCTGCTTGGTTTGTGCTCTGACATGCTCTGTCACCTGTGGGACCTTAAATACCACAGGTGGACCCACATTAAGGTGTAGGAGTATGGAGTAAGGACACACCTGAACTAAATTTGAGGCTTTGATGCAAAAGCGGTGAATACTTATGTTTAAGATTTTCATTTTTAATACATCTGGAAACATGAAAAAAAATCACGTTTTCATCAAGGGGTGTTGTGTGTAGACTTTTGAGGAAAAAATGAATTTATTACATTTTGGAATGTGGTTGTAAAATAAAATGTAGAGAAAGTAAAGCACTGTGAAGTGTAATTATGCATTGTATAGATGATGATGTTTTGCTTAATGTCTTAGAATGATTAATTTTATTCACTGCAAACCTAAAGGTACAGTGGGTAGAAATGAGAATATAAAGTAGTACTTAGCAAAGCATAAGCATCAAATAAGAAAAATCTCATCCAGTAATTCAATCTAGTTTGGAAGGAGTTAGCCAATAAAGCAGAGAACAGGCTAACCTGGTAAGTAGAATATGCCCACTAACATATCACCAATTAATTTCTTTTCACTGTTATTGAATCCATTCAAACAACAAAGTAAGTCCTGCTTCTTATTTTACTGGTGAAAAGTTTAGCTGAGCATAAAGACTTGCTGGCTCTTGCAATAAATATTTGGTGAACACATACTAGTGATATTTTCATCCACTTTGTAAATAGTTTAACAAATATTTTTTATTATCATAATCTCCATAAATATTTTCTTCTTTGTATCTATTTCTAGGAACCCTTCCCTGGCACTGATATGAAGCCTTACCCAACATGGGTTTATGCCATCATCATCCTTCTCTGTGTCGTGCCTGTGCTCTCCATCCCTCTGGTGGCGCTCTTCAGAGCGATCAAGCGAGGAATGAAGAAGACTCCCCCACCAGCTGACCCAAACCCCTATGACAACGATGCTTTTGAGATCGAAACACAGGAAGCTAAGCACCGGGAGCGTAGGCAATCCTGAGTGTGTCTGACAAAGAAAGGACATCCTAATGCCAACACAGAGTCTGTGGGACTTCCATTAACTTACAGAAGAGCTGACGGATAATCTCTGTTATGAAACTGTAGTAGACACGTACCAATTCAATTCAGTCCAACATTCATCTTGCTCCCTCAATATCTCATCTGGATTCATTCAGTAGTGACCTTTTTCTTGTAAATTCTTGTTTTGTGTAAATAATATAACAGAAGATTTAACTAAACAATACTGACACAGCTCTCTTTTATTTTACATTTACAGAAAGTTTCATTTGAATCACTCACAGTGCTCACACAGCATCCCTGCGGTACACGTTGATTCCTGCTGTTTGCATAGAGATATCTTAGAACTTACAAATATATTTCAAGTGACGTCATGGGTTTTTTTGTGGCAAGCATAAATCAAAGTCCAGAGAAGACAACTAGCCAGGGAATGGGACCATGTCCAGGACAGTAGCAGGATGATTGTCAGTGACACATCTTTACTGATATGGTGGTTATCATTATCATGGGCGTGTTTATGGCTCAGGTTTATCCTCTGAGTGGTTTATTTCATTTGACTAAGGTCAGATTTCCAGTCAAGGCACAACAGAGAAAAAACTGGCACTCTGACAAGTCAAATAAATCCACACAACTGATTTTAAAGCCCTGCTCTTTCCACTCCCTCAAAACCTATAACACAGAGACATGAGTGGAAAATTTCTGTTTTTGAACGCTGGTGTATTTTGATCTATTTAAAAGAGAAAAAGTCAAAATGAATCACAAAGAAATTCCACTAAAGCTGGACAGTAGAGCTTAGCTGTTCCGTAGTCATGCTGAAAGGTGTAAGCTGTGGGTCTACACTTTGATGGCCAAGAAATCAGGTGGGATCCTGGGGTTAGTTGCTTGTCGGACCCTGGCCAGCCTCAGGTCCCCCAAATGCCGCTCCAGACTGCGCTTCTCTGTCAGCAGAAAAGAGATGAGTGCTTTTTGTCTTCTTTATCAACTTTAAAATGTATCAGCTTGTTATCACATCTTATCAGACTTAAAGTCTGCAAAAAAAAGACTTTTACTGAGAAAGTCTATGTAGCCCTGAAACAAGCTCATCTTTTGATTTATCTTTTCTTGAGGGAACATACTTTTGTGAAGGTGTGGGAGAAGACTTCTGTAGAGAGCACGGTGTCGTGACAGCACCAACACAAAGGAAAGACAGAACAGCAGATCCACTGCTTCAAACTGCAAAATGCCAGTCCGAGCTTTGTTGCCGACACTCAGTCCTGAATCAAGTAAACGAGAAAAAGAAGTGATCACAATTAGCATCAAAATCTATCTTTCTACAAACATTCTGTGTTATGACGAGAAAATGATGCCTTTGTTGCTCATCCTGATGAGCTGATTGGCGTACTCCGCCATGTCCCATATCATCTGCAGGAAGTACGTCGGGTTCTTAGCAACCGTCTGACCAAAGGGCAAACTCTGAGCACACACATGGAACCTATAAAGAATTTGTGTTTGTCGTGGGGAAAGGAAACAAATTATTCTACGTGTTTGTTTAATGTACAACACTAGTTTCTAATTTAAAACATGTGACAACAGCTCATCTTTTCACCTGTAAGCCTGAAGCAGCACCAGCTTGTATATGTTCTTGTAGACTGCCTGAATAGAATTGGTCTAGGAGAGAAAATGAATAAATAGATGAAATATATATTCATATATGTAACATGTAACCAGAATCAGAGCTGTCCATCTTCGATACACTCTGCTACTTTGTATTCCAATTACTTGAAACCATCTGGGTCATAAAACCAGTAATTGTGACACTTGACAAGTTTACAGCTGTTTCTAATCACTTAGTTGCTGTTTGAGGGTAAATTCCAGCCGGTCACCAAGGATATTTGTTAATCTACTTGTTAATAAATGCCATCTGTCTGAATAATTTGTGAGAGAAAGTGCAGGCTCAGCTTTCAAACTATGTACTTTGAGGGAGGAAGCTTTTTAATTGGTACACAGTTAATTTATGTTCGTCATCCAGCTGATTGGACGTATAGGCGACCTCAGGGCTTCTTTGAAAAGGATGAATGACCTTTGCTTTTGTAGAGGATCTGTCGTTTGACAAGCTCTTAAATTAAAACTGTCTCACAAATGAAGTCAGTCTGGAACATCCAGTCTGTTAAACTAACATAGACCTAAAGCGACTGTACAACATTAATATACGACAAGCCTCATTGTGTTTCATGGCTGGGAAGTGCTGGTAAAAGAGTTCAAACCTAGTACGTCAGAGGTAATCACAGAGAGGATTAAATTCAAACATTACCCAGTTCACACATGACCTTTCTTTATACTTTTTACTTGATAGGATGTCTGCACCCTACAACAGTACTAATACACTCTCTAGTCACACTGATGACTGCATAGAGCATATCAGCTGAATGCTTAAGTCAGCACACTAACATGTTTTAGGTTAAATTATTAATGCTCTTAAGTTCAGCAGGTTTAATGATTAACGTGTGCGTCATCTCTGAGAAGTGTTTTAGGATTAGGGCAATGTAAGAGACTCCTTCAGGTTAAGGATCACTGAAGTCATTAAAGCTTAGGGGTGGGATAAAAAAATCCAAAATCAATTTATTGGGATTTTCAAAATCTGGATTGTTTGTCAAAAAAAAACCCTTTTTTTTAAATCCAAATTCAATTTTTTCCTAACAGTCTTTGAACTGAACTGGATTAGAAAAAAAGTCACCAATTTTCTCCAGCAAAGGGTGACTTGTTTTTCTCTAAATCATGTGACGTGCATTTTACAGGAAAATGGAACTCCTGATATAGTCTGTAGAAATTATCATCATCATTTAACTTTTTCTTAAAGTCTAGTGTAAAAAAATAAAAAAAAAAAAAAAAAAGCAAACTAAAAATTGCAAAAATCATTTATATATGTCATCTTGTGCTATGTTACAATATGTTTTTTTTAGTTGGACAGGAACAACAAAACACTGAAAAAGTTGCTTGATGCTTAAAAAAAAAAGCCATTTGGAGGAATATTTTCCATCTAATTAATTTGTGCGCCATGACTTTATGATGGGTTTAAAAAAAAATAATAAATCCCTGAGGGAAAACAAGGAGTTGCACCTCTATACAAGACTGTTCTGGATAATAACCCATAATTTTATTTTATAATATTTTTCCTTACCATTAAATCACAAAGAATAAGAGGGTTCAATCATCTCTGGTGTATCATTAACAGGTTCAGAGAAATCACTGCATGGGATTAAGTATCTTGCCAAAAAAACAATTTTTGTGGGCACACTTTTTGCTGGTTTCACAAATTCAGGTTTAAACTGTACCACACAAAGAGAAAATTGAATCTTAACATGAAACAGGCAATGTTTTCATTTCAGAGCCCATTTTGGATGATCTGAGGGGGAGAGGAGCACTGCCCTGTGGTCTGATGGATCAGAACATCATTGAACATTCCTTTTGGAAATCATGGTTAAAGATTCTTCTCTGAAGACAAGAGGGTCCCGCTAGCTCGTTAACAGCAACACGTTCAAAATTTAGCATGTATGAGGCTATGGGGATTCATGAGTGACCATGGCATGAGTAGCTTGCACAGCTCGGAGGGGTCCATTAATGCAGGGCATTATAAACAGGTTTTGAAAGAAAATTTGCTGCCATCCAATGACTTTCACATGGAAGCCCTCTCATATTTCAGCAGGACTATACCTCACCACATTACAACAGCATGGCTCTGTAGTAGAAGAGTCCAGGTGCTAAATGACCAGCCAGAAGTCTCACATTATCACCAATCAGGAACATTAAGTGCATCATGAAGTAAGAAATATGAAAAGACCAAAGATTTTATAACAACCTAAATCCTGCATTACGCCATAATGGTCAGCATTTCCCTTCTCAAAGTGTTGTTAAAAGAAGACACACAATATTAACATGTCCCTGTCCAAATATTTTTTTTAAATGATGCCAGCATCAAATTTTAAATTGAGAGATCATACCTCAGTTTCTTCACGCTGAATGTAAAATTTGCACTAATTCCACTTAAATGTGGTTTTTGAATGAGTTACATGTATTTTTTTTTTTATTAAAACTTGCATGTCATTAAACGAACAGAAACCTGCTTCATGAATCATTTGCACACTCTTAAATTCCTTGAAGGTCACGGTGTTCCTGACCTTCACATCTAAGAAAACAGGGTGGAACTTGAGCCTGAGGACAGCCATCAGTTTTCTCCTCATTTGCTTTCCAGCCATGTGGGTAGAGCCCAATGTAACGCTGTAGCGCAAGGACAGACCTGCGTAGCTGAGAGAGATTGGTAAATATAAGAAACAGTAATAGAAACTGAATATCCATAGAGAAATATAGTTATCATGTAATAAATGTGTCCATGAAAAGCCTTTGAGTCGTACATGTCAGAGAAGTCTGTTTATGAGCAGGTACAAAGTACAGTCGTTCAGTCAAGTTACAGGAAACCATAAAGACTACAAAAAGTTCAATTTTATGGAACAAGAATTATCAGAGCAATAAACCTTCAGTGCAATCACAGCTGCCAGGATCCCTTACCCTGAATAATCTTTGTAGACATCAAGCGATTGCGTGTCAAGCAGCAATCCACACCAGGGGAAGAGGCAGTGAGTGGGCAGCACACGGATGTCAGGACAAGAGCTGCAGCTTCCTGACACCTGAAAGTTGACCGCCACTTTCTTTGGGTTGACCACCAGACCATACTGTGATACCCCGGCCAGCAAGACCCTACATAACAGACACACAGTATCTACATCTCAATCAATGATGTCTCTCAACAGTTTTTTATTAACCCTTTAAGCCCTGGCCTGCTAGAAAAATGAGATTGGAAAGAGAAAGAGAAGAGTGTATCTCTGCATTCACAATGTCTATCTGAGTCATTCTGTTGTCATAATAAAGGGAACACTTGTAAAATTTGTTCAGAGGTTACAGTATTGGTATTTATGACATGGGCTCAGAGAATTAACTCAAGTGTTACTCAAACAGAAATTTTGGTTGAAGTATGAAATGATGGTGTCTGTAGCTGACTTCCTCCTGTCAAATCTCATGCGCAACATGGCTGTATTCATACATGATAAGTAGAGGTGAGTATTGGCAAGAACCTCACAATACTGTGATATATTTGGATATTCCACACCACGGGTGGCTGCTGGTCAGTCAAAGGGGAAGCTCATTTTTTTCCAGCCTACATCATAAATTTGTTTATTTATTTAAACATAAATTCTACCCTCCATTCCTTTTAAAAAAAATGATCTGTGACCCTGTTGTACCAACAAGGTGCTTTTTCCAGAGATTTTACCAGTGTTCTCTCAATGGCCAGCAGAGCTAGTTTGCTTAAACGGCCTTGGCCCATTGTGTTGCGGGCGTAAGACTTGAGCCACTTTAAACAGGAGAAGCTCCTCTCTACAGAAGATGCTCCGGTGGAGGGTTATACTTCAAGATCGATGACTGGCTCATTTCACTGTCAATCAAAAAGGGATTCGGCCTCAGACAGATCATCCAATAATCATGCAGAAGACCCCCAGAGATGCTCAGCGTCCGATGGGCGGGACAAAGCCCAGCGTTCATCCAATGACCGTCCAGTTTCCACAGTGGAACAACCCACTCTACGCTTCCCCGCTGAAGTCAAGATATGCTCAGCGTCCGTCTGAGTTAAAGCGCTGAGACGCTGCGGGGATGAATAAGAGGGAGGTGGAGCCAGTTACCTGTGATAGGTAGCTGATTCTGAACAAAAGATGAAGGTATTCTAGCACATATTTTGTCAATAAAATGTACACACAGCGTACATATCACCACTTTTTGGGGGACATTTTAGGGGAAGCTGAGCTTCCCTTGCAGTCTTAGAGCAATCGCCACTGTTCCACACAGTTAACTATTTGATTGAAAACAGCTTTCCTTTTTTATTATTTTTGAAATAATGAAAGCTAGATGCAGTGTTTTATACATACACTTAAATTGAAAACATAAAGTGTATCAAGTTTTTCACTTTAACTACTGTGACATTAAACTAATGTTGCAAAAAAATTATTGGGTAAAAGATGTGGTCAGTTGGAGAAACTGTTAAATGTCACTTGGAGTAACTGATGTTACTCATAGAAAATCTACTATTGCACAAAACATGACTATGATTATTATTTTATCGGTCTACTACACTGTAAAAATTATGATTTTAAACAAACTAAACCAAGCAGAGAGAAAATATTGATATTTACGGCTTCAAACCCACATCATCAAGTTTAGGAATTAAGTATTTTGAATAGACTTTCAGACTATATTTATTATACAGTATATGGACGACATACAGTGGAGTAGCTCTTCGGCGCCATCAACCACAGGAGTAAAGATGTATTGGACTTCCAACTTCGCTGAAATTTGAATTTATGTTTGAACAAAAATATCGCTATTAATAGTTGAAATATCAATGTTTTATCACAGTTCAAAGTATTAGGATATATTGCTGTATCAACATTTTTTCACACCTCTAATGATAAGTACTTTGTTTTATGTCTTTGGCTGCAAAACACCTCAAAGTCCCCCAATTCAGGTACCTCAGGGTTTAAAAGGTTAAATAGATAAATAAGTTACTTAATAGTGTCAAAACAACTGGGCTGCGACTTTGACACAGAGAGGGCCACAGTGGAAAATCACTGTACGCTGGTTGGCCACAAAGAATATTTTGCCAAGTCATCACTTTAATAGCTCCTTAATGAAACATTTAGTATGTATAAGAATAAAATAAATTTGTAATTTATTTACCTTTTTCTGCAGTTTTACATGAATTTCTAATGTTCTGGCATGTTGTTGTTGCTGGCAAATACCAATTACATGTCATGCATTTGAAAGACCATATTGTTTACAGGGGTTATCATATATAACTTTTTATCAATCCCAGCTGATAATCCGTTCTTAGTTTTTTTTCTCACAGCAGCTGAGTCATGTGAGGAGCTTGGTGTGAATAACAAAGTGTTCCACAATAATCAAAACCAAAATAGTAATGTTAATGAATTACAACCAGTACAACCAGCGTCACGTACAAACGGCAGTCAGTTATACATTACATAGGAGAGTTCCCACAACAAATGGAGCATTTGCTGGAGGGATGTGACATCAGTGCTGGAACAGGAGCAGGGAGAACATGTGAAAAGTGCATGTATTAGTTAATGCAGTCAACCTAAGCATCAAGCCTCTTTTGCCAATTATAATAACAATAACCATGAGGGGATCTGGCTCACGCTCCTCCAGTTACGTAACTCTGCCCTTTGTGATACGACATCACTGTTCAAATGAATCTTCAACAGAAACCACAAACTCTTTGGTGTCACAATGATGCAGTGACATCATTACAGCTGACAGCACGGATTTGTTTTCAGGGATGGTGGTTTCAGAGGAGCATCGATAACATTCTTTAAAATGACTCTAAGCTTATCTTTGAAAACATTCTACCCAGTTTTCTTCTGGAGCACATCCAGCTTTGACACGAGGAGTTTTGCTGTTCAGTTGTCTGGTAATTTTCCGAGGTTAATATTTTATCGAGTGAGGAAGCAGTGTACAGAAAAAAGATGCAAATCTCGATACAAGGTGCATTCTTTATCTCTTTATATCTTGTTTATTGCAACAGCTTCATCTCAACCAGAACTAAATTAACAAAACAGGAGGTACATTCTGTGGTTTAAAAAGTGAGTCATCATCATGTTAGGCTACACTTCTGTAACTTCTTGTCTTGTGCAATCAGGCTATCTCCTTAGAAAAAGAAAAAAAAGAAAAAAACTTGGGCACTGTAACCAAAAATGAATAATAATTTCAAGTTTCTCTGAACACTTGTTATAGCCGGTAATTTCAGAGTCAGTTAACATTCTTGATAATTTGTAAAACCAACTAACAAGAGCATTTTGAGCTCTGCGTCTGAGTTTTTGTATTTTTTTGCCGATTTATGAACTGATGCAGATAGGCGGCGCTGTATCCTTTTTTGATAAGTAAAGCTGTGTGTGTATCAAACTACTTTTTTTTTTTTATTTTAATCAAGGTCTATTTATTGAAAGTTTTACAATTTACAAAACAAACAGGAAAAAAAAAAGGATATAGAAAACCATATATACCGACTATCAAAAAGAGAGAAAAGAAAAAAAAAAAGAGAAAAAGAAAAAGCCCACCCATCAACCCACCCACTGGACAAGTATTGTACTATAGTAATCAGTCATCCTACACTAGCACCGGCTAACACAGAAAGATGTATAATATATTATGGGATTATGCTCTCTGCTCCTAACTTCTCAACAAATATCAAGAAAGGCTTCCAGGTTTCATAAAATCGTGAAACAGACCCTTTAAGAGAGTGTCTTATCTTCTCAAGCTTGACGTATTTCATAATCTCTTTAATCCAGTGAGAATATTTAGGAGGAAGAGGGTCTTTCCACTGGAACAGTATAAGGCGCCTGGCCATCAAAGTACAGAAGGCTAGCATATTATTTTTAGAGTTATTTAGATGCACACCCTGTGGCATGACACCAAATAAGGCAGAGAGAGGGGATGGATCTACTGGCACTCCTAATATTTTGGAAAGAGTATCAAAGATGGACTTCCAAAATGGACGAAGTCTTGGGCAGGCCCAAAACATGTGGAGTAAACCTGCTGGGGCTTCTTTACACCTGTCACATGTCGGGTCTAGGTCTGGCCTGATTTTAGACAATCTGACCTTTGACCAATGGAGTCTATGGACAATTTTAAATTGAACAGCAACATGTCTTTGGCAGATGGAGGATGTGTAAATTCTTTGTATAATTTTTGACCAAGTTTCTTCTGAGATCTGCTCGTTCAGTTCCCCTTCCCACTTGTTCTTAAGTTCAATCAGATTTGCTGAATTATGATAATTGAGAAGGTCATAAACTTTACCAATCACCTGTTTTAAGTCTGGTCTTAGTGTAAAAATTGAATCTAACAAGGGTGCTGAAGAATATTGGGGAAAACCATCTAAGTATAAGGCAACAAAGCTCCGCAATTGTAAATATCTGAAGAAATGAGATTGAGGGATACCAAATTTACTTCTTAATTGCTCAAAAGATGCAAAAGTACGGTCTATAAAGAGATCCTGGAGAGATGAAATTCCATTACTAAGCCAGATGTTAAAGGCCCCTGACAAAGATGGGGCAAACGTGATTTTTGTCTATCGGGGCAAGGATAGAAAGATTATACAGAGCAAATGATTTACGAAACTGGTTCCAGATTCTTACTGACTGTGCCACAATGGGGTTATTAGTAAAATAAGAAAGCGGTTTGACCAAAGGGAGTTCAGAGCACAATAGAGCTGGCAGGGAGGTGTGTCTACAGGATGTAGTCTCCAAGGTTAGCCATCTGGGTGCATCAGAAATATTCAGATCTTTCATCCAATACACTAGAACCCTAATATTTGATGCCCAATAATATATCAAACTACTTTTGAGTCACCTGGGACGAAAGCAAAATTTTAGCGGCAATGGGGGAGATGGATGCAGTTATAGCTCTCTATGTTTTTATGTATGTATGTGCCGTCGTGTTTGTTTATTGTGTCAGAGCCATAGACTTTAAGAGCGCAGCGACCCTATTCATCATAGTCATCTACTTCCTGAATGCAGAGGCCTTTAAAGACCTACCAAACTCAACCAAAATCTGATAGAAATTGCATTTTCTCGGTGTATCAATCAAGCTATGCTTTGTCTGGTTTGACTAATTTTCTATCTTTACTATATATGATTGATATGGTTTGACCATTGACTGTATAAAACATGGACGTAGTCTCGCCGACGTCACCCATCTGTCTCTGAAACGGAAAATGAAGCACATCGGCTATAGTGGCCATATTGGTAGTGGCAAGGGCTTCGCCTACAGCCATAGTGAGCCGGCTGTCACGTGACCCTCAGCTGTGCCTCCAATTGGGGGAGCTTGCGATTTTAATATCCTCTGAACGGCCGAGTTGGAAAAAAATTCACCCCTCGTACAGTGGGTGCTGGTAGTAAAATTAACGACTCAGATAGGAGACGTTTTTTGAACCAGGCTGTAAATAGGTTAATTTCTGCTTTGAAAACGTCTTTTTTTGGCTTGGTGTGTTTGTGACTTCCGCTACTTCCGGAGCCAGCCTCAAGTGGTCACTCGAGAAACAGCAGATTTTAGCACTTCCGCATTGTCTCATATTCTCAGACCAGAGGTTGCCGCTTGGGTTTGACCTGTTAATGTGCATTTCAATAGTCTGATCTCACACTGACTAAGCTCATGGTCTGAGTTTTGAAGCTGCATGTAAATGTACTGACAGTGCGAGGACTCCAATCTAGAGGTCTCCTTAAAAAAATATTTTTTACTTGAGTCGAAATTTAAGCCATGCAATTCATTCTCAAGTGAGTACTTTTTTTCCATTGTAAAAAAAAAAAGACAAGAAGAGTTACAGTAAAGCTAAAGATCTTCACCAGAAATCTGCTTTATGTTGGATAACAAACTCGATCTTTTCTTTCCAATATTTAACTATCAACACATCATTCTTGAGCCTGCTTTGGGACAACCGTTAGAATTGCCTCTCACAAGGAGGGAGCTGTTTTGTGTTTTTGTCACACCCAATTGAATGTCTTCAATATAAGTTAAGACAAGGGTCTCCAAATCATTCAGGCTGAAGCCTATATGTCCCAATACTTTTGTCACTTTTTAGCCCCTACACACAGTTCAACCCTTTGAAGAGAGGTGTTAAATAACATTGTGCTTTAACTCTCAGTAGCTTTACAAGTTTTTTGATACTGTTAAAAAATGTTGCTAATGCCACCAAAATTATTTTTAATTCCTCAAGGATCTTTTATCTTATAGGTTTTTTCCTGCTTGTTATGCCCAATGTACCCTTTTTAAGTTCAATGTCCTTCAAATAACACTGAATGAAAGTGCTTACTAGGTCAACATCGTCAAGGTGGATGGCTGTCTTACATGAGTCCCCTCGAGAGCAAAGGGCTCAGCTCATGGTGGGCTAAGGAGAGATAAGACTTCATATCTTGTCTTGATTGATACTGATACTGTTCTCATATGATCCCTTTAGGACAGACCGTCTTGGTCAGTTAAACTTGCTTCCATTCCATCTTTGGTAGCTCATTTGGTCCTCCTCTGTTTGAATTCCACCATTTCTTTTATTTCCTCCTCTGCTCTGCCTTTCTAATTATTTGTCTCGTTAATTCCTTGATTTCTTTTGGCTTCGTGTCATCCTTTTTGGCAAAATTGACTCAACATTTTAGAATCATTTCCAGGATGGCCATGTTTTCTATCACTGCTTGGTTTTACAGTGTGAAGGTATATTCCTACTCAAAATTTCACATTTTTGTGGAATGATCAACAGAAGAGGTAGAATCACAACCCTTTTTACTACATGTGCTTTAATGATTGATTGATTGATTTGTAAAATGTATGATCAGGTTGTTCATGGCTTTGCCTTTGCCAGTCAGAATTGCATAATGCATAAATTAATTCAACCTAATTGGACTTTTTTTGTACTTATGAAAACTCATTGTTTTCCCCTCTCCAGTCTGATAAAACGTAACATATTGCAGAAATGTAGGTTAGGAGCCCTTGTGGCTTATTATCACAGAGAGATAACGGTCGTGTGTCATACCTGAGAAACCCTTGAGCCTCATGTAAGTCCGGTGTTATCAGAAGGAAGTCATCCATGAGTCTCATTAAACATCTGCAGGTATAGACAGAGGTAAATATTTATGCTTATATACATACACAGTAAAGTGAGGAGTGCTTCCAAACAGAATACTGCCCTCTGCTGCTGGAAATACATTACTACAACTTCAAAGTTGACCAAAATAATTGTACACTGCATGCCTTCTTTACCCTTTGGTTTTAGTGAGGCTCTTGAGCAGAGTGTTCTCCATATGACCATAGCAGAGACAGCAGAGCATACTGGAGATAACAGAGCCCTGAGGAATCCCTCTGCATTGCCGGTATGTCCTGACACACAGCAGAGTAGAAAAAGAAACTGAAAGCTGTGGTCATATCAAGCTGGAATCATGCCATTTGTCCCTGTTATATTAACCAAATAATACATAAAGTTGACAAAGTGTTCATCATCAGTTTATTCAATGTGTTTAATGATTACCTTTTCCCAAATCTAACAATACTGCCTGTCAGCATTTGGGTGAAGAACTGCATTGCCTCTCTGCCATTCAGATCTGAGCTGAAATACTGCAAGGGAGAAAGATACGATGCACAAGTTTGAGACAAGAAGTGTCTTTTCTAAAAGAGGGATCTGGTCAGGTCACTCTCACCTGCTCCACCAGTATGCTGTGATGAACTTTGCCTCTTTTCTGCAGTGACATCACAAAACCTTTCATGTTGGTGGATTCCATGTTATCCTCCATGAAATCTGCCTGTGTTAAAAGAAAAATGACAAATGGACAATGTGTGTGTATTGACATGCACAGGTACAGTATATTAGAGCATGTGTATGAGTCACAGCACCTGTCGGGCAAAGACCTTCTTCAGGCCCTCGTGGTAAGTAGGCCAGATCTTGGCATAGCTGCGGATGGTGATGAGTTCATCTTGGACAGGGGAAAGAGCCTGACCAATCACCTCAATGAGTTTGTCATGAGGCAGACTCTCAAAGGCTCCACCCACATCCATCTTAAATGTAAAAAAAAAGAAAAAAAAAAAAAAAAGAAAAGAATGTATTGAACATTCAGTGAACCCCATTGTTGAGAGGAAATGTTGGAACCACAGCACGACCAGTTAAGAGGACACAAAACATGCTGGCACATGACAAATAATTATTACTGTGCTAGCCCCTCTGAGGAAAAATAGGTGAGGCAAAAACTCACCTTTACAAAGTAGAGAGTTTGTGGATTCTCCTTCTGGGCTGGAGCTATAGATTCTAACTTCTTGTGGATATCAGCTTGCCCCCAAACTGTGGAGCCCAGGAGGGATGGAGAGCAGCGCACACAGGCCTGCAGCACGTCAAACAAGTCCCGCACACGGCCTTGGTGGAACTGTTGAGTTATAAAACCATTAAAATGTACACATATTAAAAAGGGGGATATCTTCATCCTTTTTCTTATATAATAACTATACCAGTACTTTAATTCACTCCTATAGGTCATAAGATGTGAGTGTGTTCATGCAAAATTGATGTGGTTTAATTGAATTATTCTTTTGTTCAGGCAATATTATGTATTGTATTTATAATCATTATAATAATCTAACCATATAATCAAATCAACTTCTCCTTTTGTTTTGTGTACTTTTCTTTGCTTTGTTTGTTTTCTTGTGTTCTGCCAAAAAAACTGACTAACTTACAACCCCTGTACACACAAGCCATTGAGGATGAATACATACATTTATCTCTTATAAAAACATTTGCACATGCAAATGCATGCAGATAAAACTGAAACCATTGTCTGTGGCCCACAGAAACAAAGGGAAAGAGTTATCAGTCAACTTCAGACTCTCTCTCTGATTGTGAGTAACCAGGTTAGAAATCTTGGGGTGATATTGGACTCAGACCTGAACTTTAACAGCCACATCAAATCAATAACATCAGCAGCTTTTTACCATCTTAAAAACATCACCAGGATTAAAGGAATAGTGCCAAAACCTGTCTTAGAGAGACTGATCCACGCGTTTGTCTTCAGAAGGTTAGATTACTGTAACGGCCTGCACACTGGACTCTCAAAACGAGCTGTAAGACAGCTGCAGTACATCCAGAACGCTGCTGCTCGGGTCCTGACCAGAACCAGGAAACACAACCATATAAGTCTAGTTCTCAGGTCTCTGCACTGGCTTCCTGTGGCTCAGAGAGTAGTCTTTAAAACAGCTCTGCTTGTTTACAAGTCTCCTTATGGTTTAGCACCAAAGTACATCTCGGACATGCTGGAACCATATGAACCAACTCGGTCTCTGAGAACCTCAGGGAGGGGTCTCCTGCTGGTGCCCAATCAGGACTAAACACGGTGAGGCTGCTTTCCAATTTTATGCTCCCAAAATCTGAAACAGTCTCCCAGAAGATGTGAGACAGGCCTCAACTCTGACAATGTTCAAATCATAGCTGAAAACAGTTCTGTTTAGCATAGCATACAACAACTGAAAGTATTTTATCTGCACTCTCTTTTAATTTAATTAATCATTTTTAATGTTTTATGGTATGATTTTATGCAATGATTTTATTTTGCCTATTGTGATTTTATTTTGTCAGCTGTAAAGCACTTTGAATTGCCTTGTGTATGAATTTGTGCCAAGTTTATTTGTGCTCTACAAATAAACTTGCCTTGCCTTGCCATGCATATGCACACAGTATTACCCTCAAACTTATTACTCTTTCTCTGTTTCAGTTTTTAGTTTTTATAATCCAGTTTTCCATCTTGTCCAGACTCAGTTGTCAAGCTTTTCTTTATAATTGCACTTCTCCACTTGGCAAAGAATTAACACAATTTCATAAATTTGTGAATGAGGACTCTGAAATCACTGTAATACTGTACCCTTGTTTTGGCACCTGCTCCAATGACTCGTGTGATAGGCCGCATACCATCTGTCTTGGGAATGAAGCGCAGGCGAGAGATGACGACAGATTTTGGAAGGGCTGCCACCTGAGCTGGAGTCAACTCCTCCAACTGACCTTTGGAAAGGTGACCCCTAAACCAGAAAAAAATGTTTTGTGAGCTTGTGTGATCATGGCTGTTTGAGCACAGGCCCTCCATAAGCTGTGTGTGAGTCTGTGTACCTGAAAGCCAAATCTTGCAGTTTTCTCCAGACTTCCCGTCTGTAGAACCTGATGGCATTCTTCTGACCCATACTCTCAGTGGCATAGAAACAGGCTCGAACCAGGCCTCCAACATAGCCATCCAGAAGCCAAGCCAGGAACTGACCCAGGATCTGAGTCCGGTATGAGAGCTCACTGGGCGGGATCTTCCCTACAGATGACAGTAGTTTTTATACCTCAGGTAAAATACATGTTAAAGGAAAAAGTATGGAGTCTTACCTGTTTTGCTGATCTTCAACCATTCACAGTCATTCACCCTCATCTTCCACATCAGCTCAGCCAGTGAAAGCCTCTCAAACTTGCCACTGTGCAGGAAGCTCCTGACTCTTCCAAAGAAAATTAGTCGGTTGTGGTTGGAGCCCCACAGTTCACGGGGGATCACAGCCAGGAGGCACTGCTTAAGAAACAGGTAAACCCTGTGAGGTGCAGAGCATTGAAGTAAGAAGGAGCTGAACTTCTCTTGTCCTGCCTCTTTCCCCTCCATCACTGGGCAGAACCTCTGCAGAATTCTGCTGTAGGGACATTTTCTATGCTGACGCAACATTTGGCAGAATAGGGGAACCATGTTAAAAAAACGACGGGGAAGCCTCTTTGGTTTCCTCTCCAGTCCTTTCAGATAAGCCTGTCCCTCAAAAAAGACTATTCTGACCAAATCTTGTCCTTGTAGTCTTTTCAATCCATCAGCACTCTTTCTTTTCCTGTTAAGTAGAAAGCCATGCAAACCCCTTCCACAATACATGAATCCAATAGCACGGATAAAACATTGTGAGGGAGGCGGAGGGGGGAAAGCCCCTGACCTCCAACTGGGTACTCCTTCTATGGAAAGTGTGCTTGTTTGCATTTCAGCAGGCTGTTTGAAACCAGTTGCAGGATTTTCCAAAGGTTTTCCAGATGGTGTTGGATCCAGCAACATTGGTTGCTGTTTCTCCAGTGTTGTAAAGCACACCTTTTGGATGTCATGTGTGGTTCCTTGCTCTCCTACTCGTCTCTTCTTTCCTGGAAAAGTCTGGATGTCCTGCTCATTAGTCTGATAAATTTCTCTCTTTCTTTTCTTGTTTCTTAACCCCATATTCTTTTCGGTATTCCTCTTGCTCATAGTACACCTCTGATTTTCCTGTTTCCTTCTCAAAGTTGCTCCAACTTGATTCCTGGCAAAATGTCTCCTGTTTTGTTTCTTGGTCTGAGACTGAAGACTAAACCCAGAGAAGGCCGTTTTCACTGAAACTCTGTCATAAAGGGGAGCACCGCACACCTGAAAAAGACACGAGGGAGGGACAGCCACAAACATAGAGCAACTCTCCAGCAGGTATCGTGTGATGTCTGTGCCAAGGCGCATGGAGATCTTTCTCCACATGTCACTTCCATGGATATAAGCCGCACTTTGTCCAATGTCTCCTTGGAATTTGAAGTGGTCTGCATCCCGCTTTTCCTCGGCAAGAGAAAATAAATTATAGCCATTTGCCAGGACGTTCCTTTTCCTTTTTCTTCTTAGGGTGTTCAGCACATAGGCCAGGACTTCAGGCAGAGTGCAAATCTGAGCAAAAACATAAAAAGGACTCACATCAATTAGCAGCCCACATTTATTTTAATGACACTATGAATTATTGTTATGTTTCATCCCTTTTCACACTAAGTAAAATATACCAGTTAAAATACACATTAAGCCTGATTTGATTTTTCAATATCTGATCAGAGGTTTTCCCAATTTCATTGTATCATTGACTATATATATCTTTGTCTTAACACGACACAACACAATACGCGGCGTGTCTCCATAAGAAAAGAAAATAGAGCTTAAAAAGAAAAACACTTAAAACAGACATAGGACAGAAGTAGAAAATGTCACACACGTGCATCTCAACAACTAGCATAAATCAGTGGTAACCGTCATCTCCAATCAACTGACGACCCGTCAGCTCATAGACCGTGGACAGAGTTACCTGGCTGCTACTTGGGACTTGTTGAAGTTCCTTGTCAAAGCATACAAAAACACCCCGGACGAAAGATTTGAAGCGGCTTGTATCTGATTCCTCAACAACCTTAACTCTCTCCCCTTCCTTGAACACGATACTTTCTACAAACTCCTCCAGTGACTGTGTGTGCTGATACAGCGACCGGAGAACGGTAAGCGTGTGAGACATATCGTCTGTAGACATAATGGTAGCATTAAGATGCAGTTTTCTAACTTAAAACATTTATCACCAAGCGAATGAGAGCCTGAAGCAAAACTTGTCAAGCAATGTTTGGTATGAGATGGCCCGCGTCATTCTCAACTAGATCCTCAACCAATGAGAAATGACTTTATTTTTTTTATTGGCCAATCAGGCAACAGCTTACTCAGGCAATGGCAGCTGACCAATGACACACACGAATGGAGCTGTTGTACTTTTCCGTCATATATATAAAATAAAATAAAAGTGTACTATACAGTATAATGAAATATATAAATAGATTCTAGCTGGGAGAATTCGACTCTTTTCCTTCAACAGCACTCCCTGGTTAATTTTTTTTTTTTAATTAAATGACTTGTCTTTTTTCACTTATTCTATAGTGTGTCACTTACATTTAAACAGGCTGGGGGGAGGATTGTAAGATGCACTTCTATGTGAGATAATAAATCCTGCTCCTTAAAATTGTGTATATTGCTCAATAAGTCAGTAATGACATGATTCACATTTTCTGGGATCATAAAGAAAAAAAAACTTCTATTTTTTATCTGTAAGTAAAGTTAGATAAAGTCTGTAAATAAAAGTCAGTAAATGTATAGCGCTTTTCCATAGTCACAAAGTACAACTAGGTAAAATAGAGCTTAAAAAGAAAATCACAATACAGGAATAGGACAAAAGAAGAAATTGACTCTTTAGACGAAGTTTAGAAAGAATAGCTTCAGATGCACAATCTTGAACTATTCTTGTTTTTAGCCCGGTACAAAGACCAAGCAACAAACCCTGACCACTGATAGCTTTAGAAGACTTAAGTGGCTTCATTTGAGCATTTAGTCTATATCCTTGTTTTGTTACAAGTCACCTTCCAGCACTGGTAAAGTCCTGAACAGCACTAGCTAGCTAGTAAGGTTATAAAACACTTCACCAAGTGTTTCTAGTGACATTTAGTTCATCATTTGAAAACTATAAACCTTTTACTGAGTTTACGCTGCCTGCTAGTCAACAAGTTATGGTGTCAGACTCCAAATAGTAGTGCTGTCCAAGGTGCAGACAACTGTTGATGAAATAAATACTCAAAGGGCTTTCCATGTTGAGCAGCTCTTAGGAATTAGCAGGACTTTGAGCATTATTATTTGCCCTCAAGACAAAGGCGTAGTGTTAAACTGGATTCTGAATTGAACAAAAAAGCTTGTATAGATGTGTGATATATATATATATATATATATATATATATATATATATATATATATATATATATATATATATATATATATATATATATATATATATATATATATATATATATATATATATCCTTAAAATGCTGTCTTCGTTCCTCACTTCTGGTGGACTATATTGCTATAGCCTACAGCCTGTGGGGCCACGATCTGTGTGCTGTACCTGCACTGCGCACTTTGGTTAAATGAAGGCAGCAATGTGGCTTCTTGCTGCCCTCTGCTGGGCAGCACGAGCTACGCTCTGATTGGTAGATAGACGCCCCCGTCGCTTGGACTGAGCGCGCGAATGCACCTACGTGTTGTACAGTCTGCTGCTAGAGCTCTGCTCACAGTTAGCACATCGGTCTCCGGTATATCACAGAGAGAATAACAGAGGAGAACCCGAGATAAGGTTCTTCAACATTTTCCTGCAATGGCCGACAAGGAAGGTAAAGTGATGAGTTAATGTCAGGGGAAACATCGTGGAAACTCGACGGCTTTTCGTTTAGCTCGCAAAATGGCTAGCTTAGATAGCGGCTAGCTGCCGTGGCTTCTCGGTAGGCCTTTGGCAGTTATAACAAAAGCCGGGTACCCTGGTTTTTGTTTAACCTGTCACAATTTCAGTTTTATGTTGCAGTTGTAGTTTCCGCATTGTTTGACCCCGGTTTACATGGTCTGATATCATGTGTGTGCGAACAAGCCATACAGAGGTATGCTAAAGTTAGCAAGACCATTGTGGTTGAAGCATAATGGTAATTGCAACCGGGTAACGTCAAGCTAACCGTAAAATGCTTCAGTAGACGCTTCCATTCTGCTGCATACCAAACACTCACCAGTCAGTAGTCTAATAATGAAACGGATTGCCTGTTCAAACAAGCTCAAACAGCTGGTTATTTGATGGCTGTCAGTAATCTAATGGTCATAGTAGTTGTGTATTGTTAACTAATATCACACGGACACCTGTTGGCAAAACTGACATCTTTCTTTCCCTGTCTCCTCTCAGCAGGTGCATTTGATGATGCAGTGGAGGAGAGGGTAATAAATGAAGAGTACAAGATATGGAAGAAAAATACCCCCTTCCTGTATGACCTGGTGATGACCCACGCTTTGGAGTGGCCCAGTCTTACAGCCCAGTGGTTACCTGACGTCTCCAGGTACATATATACTAACAAATTTGAGCAGTTGTAAAGCTCATACCAGATTGTGTCATATAAATAATTGTAAATTGTGTAGATTTTAACAGTCCTCTCCTTCCTCCTTACCAGGCCAGAAGGAAAGGATTACAGTGTGCACAGACTGGTGTTGGGCACACACACATCTGATGAGCAGAATCACCTGGTCATTGCCAGTGTCCAGCTGCCCAATGATGATGCCCAGTTTGATGCTTCACACTATGACAGTGAAAAAGGAGGTAAGATACTTTTGTTGTTGACAGTACATATAAGAGTGAATAACTAGTTGATTTAAAACTACTGCATAAAAAGTTTAAACAGATCATTTTTGAGTTGCTAAGCACTACTAGTAAAGCATACAATCAAGTAACATTAAAATTTAGTTGTCTAAAGCAGTTATATTAAAGTGGCGGATGCTTCCTTTAACTTAACAGGGTTGCTGTCCTCCACATAGCTGTAAGATGGAATAATATGTCTTGGCTTTAGATGACTTTTACTCATGAACACATTTCTTGTGTGTCACCCCAGAGTTTGGAGGCTTTGGATCTGTCAGCGGCAAAATTGAGATTGAAATCAAGATCAGCCATGAAGGAGAGGTGAATCGGGCTCGCTACATGCCCCAAAACCCCTGCATAATCGCCACCAAAACCCCCACCTCAGATGTGCTGGTGTTTGACTACACCAAGCATCCTTCTAAGCCAGGTAAGTAGATCACAGGCACTTCATGTGTTGCATGTTTGATGAACACGTTTTGAAAATAAAGAGGGTTAATTGATGGCTTTTCAGAAACTACAGTGCAGTACCAATTATGATTTGTCGTTTTCAATAGATCCTTCTGGAGAGTGTCGCCCAGATTTGCGTCTCAGAGGTCACCAGAAAGAAGGATATGGTCTCTCCTGGAATCCAAATCTCTCTGGCTCTTTGCTTAGTGCATCAGATGATCATGTAAGAGCAGAATCTGGTTTTATGTTTTAACTTGAAAATGACCGACTTCAGTTTAAAGGATAAGTTTGGATTATACAGCTTTTGCATTGTTTATAGAATGAAGTAGAACAAAATACTCACCCAGAAGTGCTTCGGAAGATATTTAGATCCAAAATCGTGCCGCGGACGTCCATATAATGGCATCCATCGGGGCATAGACAGCGCCGCTCCTAAAACTGCATTAATCGTCCAACAACTCATGTTTTTCACCCATATTCCATCATTGTCCGCTCCGGGTTAGTCCTCTGCTGCAGTCTGTGTCACTCCATACAGCGCTGTGTGGCTGTAATGACCTCTGAACTCACGAAGACTTTGTTTACGTTTGCCCCTCAAAGAAAGGAGAAAGTGGAGTCAGCTCTCCAGAGAGCTGACTCCACATGCGCGGAGGGGCAAAGGTAAACAAAGTCTTTGTCAGTTCAGAGGTCAGTACAGCCACACAATGATGTCTGGAGTGACACAGACTGCCGCAGAGGACTAACTCGAAGTGGACCATGATGGAATATGGGTGAAAAACATGAGTTTTTGGACAATTAATGCAGTTTTAGGAGCGGCGCTGTCTATGCACCGATGGATCCCATTATACGGACGTCCGCTGCACGATTTTGGATCTAAATATCTCCTGAAGCACTGCTTGGATCAGGAAAGCCTACTTGGTGAGTATTTTGTTCTACTTCATTCTATAAACAATGTACAAGCTGTATAAACCGAACTTATCCTTTAACAGCAAACACGTTACTAATGATAAGATTCTAGCTGGATTTGTGGTGTTAAGACAATCTGACGGGTTGATGTGATGTTTTTTCATCTCTCCTGTACTGTAGACGGTCTGTCTGTGGGACATAAGTGCTGTGCCAAAAGAAGGGAAGGTGGTAGATGCAAAAACCATCTTCACTGGTCACACTGCTGTGGTGGAAGACGTGTCCTGGCACTTGCTTCATGAGTCACTTTTTGGATCTGTAGCAGATGACCAAAAGCTCATGATGTAAGTCTCTAGATATTGATCCAAGTCTGACAGGCAGATCGAAAATTACACCAGAAGGGTTGTGATTGTGAATACTTCAAATGATGTATTCTTTCATTGCCTCCTTGTTTTTTTTTTTTTTAAGCTGGGACACTCGTTCCAACAACACCTCTAAACCCAGCCATGCAGTTGATGCCCATACGGCGGAAGTCAACTGTTTGTCTTTTAACCCGTACAGCGAGTTCATCCTGGCCTCTGGCTCAGCAGACAAGGTAACTTATTACATCATTACATTGTAGTTTTCAGTCCTTGTATCAGTTAATTTTCTTGAGTGTATATCTGATGTGTTCTTTCTAAAAGTCTCTCACTACCTTAATGTATAAACCAGTAAAATGACTGCTATTTTGTGACTTCATTGATTGAAAAGAGTAAAAAGAAAGTAGTAGTAGTGTAAGTAATACCTTTGTCTTGTTCCCAGACTGTGGCTCTCTGGGACTTGAGAAACTTAAAACTGAAGCTGCATTCCTTTGAGTCGCACAAGGATGAGATCTTCCAGGTAAGACATGTATTCCTACAGATCTTTAATTTAATAACCAAGAAATCTTTTGCTGAGATCAATATAATATGTTAAAAACACTGGTAGGAATTGGATCACAATGAAACCATCTGAAATATTTAAAAGTCAAGATCTCCCACAGTTCTTCTTCCCAGTCATGTGAGAACAGCAGAATGCATAAAAATCTAAACCTACACCGCAATCTTTAAGAGAAACTTTAAGGTTGCTCTTCCACACAGAATAGGATTGACAACATTTTTATGTTTGTCTAAGTTTTTATTCAGGGGAACCTTATATCTGTCTTTGACATGTTTGTACAGGTTCAGTGGTCACCTCATAATGAGACCATACTGGCATCCAGTGGAACAGACCGCCGCCTCAATGTCTGGGACCTCAGGTAAGCACCTCTCAAGTCCATTGTCCACTGAAAGCAGCTGTTTCTTTTCTCTAGATTCCATCACAGGTGCCAGCTCATAAAAGTCCCATTCTTGCCTGTCAGTCAATGTCTTGCTTGTATTTGAGTAGAGCATTGCATGCACTTTATTCTTGACTTATATCTGAGGCATATTATGCTTTTTGTCCAGCAAACAAGTCATATTTATGAATGCAGATTTAAGTTGAACATGATATTAATGAAGTATTGTACTGATGAGTATAAAGTGTAAATCTTTGGTCTTGTTCGTGTAGCAAAATTGGAGAGGAGCAGTCACCAGAAGATGCAGAGGACGGCCCACCTGAGCTGCTGGTATGTCATTCATGCACCCTTAAATTTTCAATTCCTTATCTTTGCTAAATTTGTTTTTTTGTTTTTTTTCAACAAAAATTAAACCTGCTACTTTTTTCATTTAGTTTATCCATGGAGGCCACACAGCCAAGATCTCAGACTTTTCTTGGAACCCCAACGAGCCCTGGGTCATCTGCTCTGTGTCTGAAGATAACATCATGCAAGTCTGGCAGATGGTAAGACATCTAAAAGCACATCTCACTCAAACAGGATGGGAAGAGAAATTGATTGCCTGTTTGTTTTTTTGTGATTTAAAAGAAACTATTTTCCCAACAAAAGAAGTTTCAGAGCAGGCAGCTGTGCCATCATGATTCCTTTTCTTGCAAAAACTATAAACACAACTCTTGGATCAGAGCAGGCAGCTACTTATTTGCAGGGAAAGTTATGTCTGTGGAGGAGACTACAGCATTTCAACTGCGCTGAGTAAAACTCAGTCGAGACAACATTTTGCGAGACTGAGTCAGTTTGAGGCAGAACAAAGAAAAGAAAAAGGAGAGTCGGTAAGTGAACTTAGCCAGTTGTCTTTATTTTGTAACCCTGCAGTACTGTTTTTTTATGCACTGCAACGGTGATCAATAATGGTGTCAGAAAAGTTAAAGATTTGTTAGAAATGTAAGTCACATATTCTAAGCAAGATGTAGCTCTTGAAAAAACCCGTTATTTTTTTTCTGACTTGAACGATAAATAAGTTGTTTACTTTGTGAATATCTTAACCCTGTCACATTATTTGACTCTTCTGCCTTTTCTTTTTTAAGGCTGAGAACATCTACAATGATGAAGATCCAGAAGGCTCCACAGACCCTGAAGCCACAGCATGAGTTCATCTGCTGTGTATCTGAACCTACAACCTCATTACGAACTGCCAAACTGCCACCTCAGTAGTTCAGTGCAGCTACTTCTTCTCCTTCTTACCATCCCTCTTTACTTTTCTGGTGGGACACTGTCGTAAATCACTGTAAATACATGAACGATGATAGTCATGGGTAGCCATGTTCCCTGTTACAATGCTTCATTTGAAGAACTCTATTATCTGAGTAATTTGAAACTGAATTTTCAGATTGGCTCTCTTTTCCAAACTGATGTTTTAAAACAAAAGCTTTTCAATAATAAATAAAACATATTTATAGAGCCCAGCGTTTTGATCCCATTAACTATAAGAAGTTTTTCTTGTTTGTTAAGAGTGTGAACAGCGACCTCTGGTCATGTCTGAAATGTAGCAGAGAAGAATATCAAAGGAAAATTGCAGCCAAACATAATTAATTTGGTTACTGTCACTGAATCATTCAGAGACACTGTGTTAATGATTTTAAACGTCAGACAAGTGTTCCACATATTTTCCTCGCTGCAGTGTGGCCGTGACCTAAATTGTTCAAGAGTTTGATTTTCTCACCAGCTGTTTTTTTAAGAAAGTATTCAATTATGGAGTGAATCTCTGTTTGAAATGTCCATTGATGGTCCCACCTCTCCAGACTTAAGTCATTAAATAATCATTTAACTGTTTTTGTGATATAGATTAGTTGTTGAACTTTTTACATGTTCAATATTTGTACAGTGAGTGCATTCTTAATAAAAGTGTTTCATTAGTCTTTTGGTCCACTTGATGAACTGTTGTTTACATTTCTAATCATGAACAAGCGTCTAACATTTGAGTTATGGGGACAGGGTCTTGCTAAGTCTAAAAATATTCCAAACAACACTAAGAGATCTTTATTTTGAGTGAGATGGCAATGCCTTAAACCACTTCACTGAGAACTTTGTGTGTCTGGCATGACGTCTTGCTGCTTTCTCATCCTCAACCTTTCCTCACTTAATAAATCTTCCATCCGTTGTTTAGATCTTCAGCCGTGTTGCCCTTATAAGTACAGAGACCATCTCTGCACTTCATGCAGGGACATTAACTCATCAGCTGCACTCTGATTACAGCAAGCTGTCTTTATTCATGAAAAGCATACAAGTGATAAAGTTAGTCTTCAGTGGTTACAAACAGCCACAGTTTATTCAACAGCATGTCTAATGATAAATGTAAAGTGCATAAATAGAACCAAGGAGTTCGGTGGTGTGACAAAATGGACTTGATTGTCACAAATCTTAAAATAAAAACAATCAGTCACTTTGTTTCTGCTCATCATCACATTTATGGTCCTCAATGGCTTGCCTGTAGGAGGAAAAAAACCTTATAGTTTTCCTGTAGCAAAAATTTCTCAAATTTTGAAGTATATGCATAAATCTTACCTGTAAAGGATGACTCGTTTGGTTAGAATATCTCTTAATTCCTCAATTTCTTTAATTTTCTTTTTCTGAATCTTAAGCTCTGTCTTCAGCTCTCTGCTGGTTTCTTCCAGGGTGTGAACTCTCTCCTGCAAGAAAGACAGGATTGTTTTTTGGCAATCAGATGACTTGTTGATTTCTACATTCTGAAACATTTTGTCTCCGTCAAAAGCATCACATCTGTCAGCCTCTGCCCGTTTCTCGCAGCATCTTCCTTCTCTGATTTACTCACTGAACACCACTTGCCATGAGGCCTACCTTATACTGTCCCACATCCTCTCTCCTGTGTATGTACATAAGTTTGAGTTTTTCTTCCAAACAAGTCCTCTGGAGATTCAGTTTCTGGATCTCCTCCTTCAGTGGAATCAGCCGAATCTTCATCTCCTGGGCCTGCTCTTTGGCTTTCACCAAGGCTTCAGCTGTTACTTCCCTTCTCTTGAGCAAGGCAAGTAAAATGGGTTCATATCTGGCAAGACACCGATTCACAATTTAGCTGAGAAATGCATTGAGTGAATAAACTGGCACAAGGTAAAGTATTGTGGTGAAAAAGGAAAATACCTGTCCTCAAGGGCTTTCAGCCCACCCTGCAGATACTGCTGAATGTCCCCACAGGAGTGCCTCTTGCTCTGGGTCATCTCATCCTTGTTGTTGGACGGCTGACTGGAGCTCTGGGCAAGGAGCTCTGCTTGTAGACCTAAGAGTTGTTCCTGTTGAGCTGCTCTGAGCTTGGTGCGCTCCTCTGTCAGCTGGAGCACAAGTGACTTCAACTTTTCCTTGAAGAAAAGAAGAATATCACTTTATGAGGATGTTTTTCATGAAATTTGAGGACAAATGGAGGTTGCTCTTGTTTCTTACCTCTTCCCTCTTGAGCAGCCCCACCTCCCTGTGCTGCGTGTTGAGGGCAACCTGGTTGACAGCACACTCTCTTGCAATAGCGAACAGCCTCCTCTTCAGCTTCCTGAGCTCCTCTTGAAGCCCTTGCCTCTCCAGGTTTACCTTCCAGATCTGTTTCTCCTCCTCTGCTCTCTCAACCCTGAGGCACTGGATCTCCTTCCTCCTCTCCTCTCTTCTCCCCTCTTCCTCCTTCTTCAGTACGTTAATCAGCTCTGCAACTTTACGGTCTATCTGCTGCTCTGTCTCCTCTCCCTCTTCATTGCCCTCCTCTACCTCCTCTCTGTTTTTATCCCCTCTCAGCTTGAGCACCTCAGCCAGTAGCTCCTTCCTCCTCTTCTCTAACTGCTGCACCTCCTGTATGCACTCCTCCATCTGGGACCCCAGTGTGCATAGTTCGCTCATGCCAGATTCTAGGTTGGGGGAGTCATTTCTGAGCACCTGTTTGTCCTCAGATGAAAATTCACTTCTTACTTCAGTCCCTGTTAGGTCTGCCTTTGTGAAAGTGTCTGCATTAGTAAACATACATCCTGTCTTTGCTTCCCTACAGCACATTGGATCATTTTGTGGACCATCTAATGGCAATGATGGCTCTGAAAACCTAAACTGACCATCAAGAGCCCTCTGTGCTATTTCTGAACTCCCTTGCCCTTCAGATCTTTCCACTGAGGAGCCATCTGTGTTGTCACAGCTGAGCACAGGACACTGCTGCCTGTCATTTGTTGCTGAGTCAATTGTCACCTCATCTCTTCTTTCCCTGCAAACTGCATTCTTCCCTTCATAGGAATCCAATTTGAACGGATCAGTCTCCAACTTTGTTAACCTTTCGTGCCTGATAGGGACCAATGTTGTACCCCTGATGTGTACGTATTCCTGGGTTGCATCCGTTGCCCAGTCTTGGGGTTCAAAGTCCATCCCAGTTTCTTCCATACAGCTCTCAAGCATGGCCAACATCCCCACTAACTGGCCCTCGTACTCAACCATGGAGTCACTGAGTTTGTTACCCGCTGATGTGAGAGGCATCTCTTTCTGGTGAGAAATGTCAGTAGTCATCCCACACCTGTCGATGAGCTGGTCCAAGCCTTGAGCCTGGCCTTGTGCCGCCTGGTCTTCTGGCCCAGCTCCATCCATTTGAGTGTCGATGTAACTCGTAGAGAGGTATGTATGGGGAGAAACGCCTGGTTCTTGGTAGCTGTCCATTGAGAGGACTTCTTCTCTGTGGCATTGGGCTGTTTCTGTCAGGTTTGTGTCATTGTAACTGGCGGAGAATCTAGAGCCAAAAGTGAGGCCGGTTAGCTCTTCACAGCTCCTCAGTAATTCATCCATCTCCTGTAAGTACGGCTTAATCACTGCAGATTGATTCAGTTGTGTTCTCATGAGGCTGAATCCAGACTGAGCTGTGTGACACTCGTTTTGTTCCATGGGGGTTCTGTCTGGATCTGCATCCTCTTCTTTGATGAAGAGGGGCTCGAACCCAGTCAGCGAAATATCATCCATGTCTTCCATGGGTGTAACTGATGAAAATCTTCTGAACAGGCTAGGAGTCTCCTTTACAACTGTTTCATACCTTCAACAGCAGATGGACATGTTAGACAGGACAGCTGATGGAAAACATGTTAAACAAATACAAAGCCAGACATTGATGACATGTCAAAAGTGTTGTTGGATCTATACTTTTACCAGACATCTGTTACAGCTATTTGGTGTAAATAGCATTAGCAGGCATGCAGAGCCAAGCAAAGGGACAGTTTAGCAGAGGATATACCACCAGCAGCTGTTCTGCTTGGCCACATGCCCCAGTGACCAACACACACCCAAACAAGTTTACTCATTTGAGACATGATCACCATTATAAACACATGCAAACAGCTCTGGTCTACAGCTCCAACAGGTGGCATTGAACAGATTACTTTGGAGAACAAACTATCACAACATGTCACTGTGTCGATGGATGGGCAATGGGACTCATCCCTTGTGGAAAAGCAAGCTGTAATCCCCCCCTTCAAGTGTTTGCCAAGACTGGGCATGAACTCTCAGTGGAGTAAATTTATCAAATTGACCCAATACTGTCATCGCTTGAAAATTAGTCATGTAAAAAGGGCACAGAGATGAGTGTGACATTCATATAATGGCAGCTGCCTCCATGCCCACTTGAGCAAAAGGTGTAGGGCAGGAGTGGACACAACTCACATTCCTTTAGAAGTCCACCACATAAAGACGGCACCAATGCCTGTATTTGCTGTGAACTGTAAACATTTACTTCTGTAGTCCTCAATGAAACAAAACATAAGCTTGATGTTTTGTGAAGTGAAAAATCAGCTCTTACTTATTTAACAGATAGCTCTGGAAAGCAGCGTGCATGGTTTGTGATTTTTTCATGAATTACTTTTACATTGAATCAAAATGAAACATTTAACAAACTAGCACTGCACTTACTTCTTTGCTTGCGCCTTGCGTCCTTTTAAGGTATCCTGTGGATGAATTGGTCAGAAATGAGTTGCGGTGCAAAGACAAAACAAAGTGAGCGGCAAAGAGTGAGCGGGAGCAGATGAACTGAGAGAGGAGGGGGAATTCAAGACCGTTGACCCAGCCTCTCTCTCAGTCAGCGTGCTGCTATGTGTGACCATGACTACCTCAAATCTGGTCAGGGTTATTTTTAAACACTGGGTGCAAATTCGCCCTCTAAAAATACTGGATACCTCATTGTTTCTCTTGGTTGTTTATCTAAATTGAGTCTCTCTCTTCGAGGACTTTTCAACAACTTTCTTCCTATAACCAGGAAAAATCTTCATACACTTTCTTGACACAAAGGGAGTAATGTGCCCTAACCCAAGACATCGGAGTTACACTGGAGGTAGATTTACATTAGGTAGTCTAGCTGCTGGATTTATATCACCTCCTTTTGCATCTGAGGAATTTCACAAACATGTCTTAGGTTGAAACTTTAATCCCACATTGACTCAAGGAATCACAGCTGTTTGCATTCATTGTGCCAGTTAAGTGGTGTGTGTGTTTATGATGAAAGAAGACATGGATCCAGGATTCCACCCATGCCTCTTCATTATCGAGCGGTCTTTAAATAGGTGCCTGCGATTTTCTGGCAGCTTCCCACAGAAGGGTTGGTTTTCACCTAAACTTTTGACCTCAACAGTGGACAACAGATGGTCTTGTATTGTCTGAACAGGGCGTGGAAGAGGTTTGAAAACATGTGAGGGTATGTGGAAGATTGAATACAGTGGGAAAGAGTATTGGAGGCACTGGAAACAAATGTATTAAGTGGAAAAGTGATTAATGTCTTAAATTGGAAAGGCAAAGATTACTATTTTTACTCTAAAAACATGGTTTAGTTTTTATTCTGCTTCTCTTTGATTAACATTTTAGTTGCATTCAGAATATTTTTTTGATGTTTTTCTCCTTTTTGTTCTTCATATCTCCACATCATACAACTGTTTTATTTTTTCATCACAGATTGAGAAACACTGTAATACAGCCAGACAACACTAGATGGCGTCAGAGTTGAGTTTTGAGTCCTTTTGTCTTCAGGGTGACATAATGGGAATGAAAACATCTTTCCAAGTCTGGTTGTAGGTTACTTTTCTGACAGCTATTAGCTTCATATGCTGTCTTTGCAGTACAATTTCATGCTGCAACCAAAGTAGATGATACACCTTGTTCTGTAGACACAGAATGATATTAGATCAATGCTGTCTTATCAAATGTGTCTCTAACATCAATTTTTTGCCTTCCCAAAAAAGGAAGAAAGACTATCAACTTTTTTGCTGTTTTTTTTTTTTAAAATAAAATCAAATTTTCAAATGTACTTTAGTGAAAGTCCTAGTTTAGAATATCTTCATAGTTTTTTTCACTAAGTTCGTGTATTTGGTGTTGACACCCTTCAGAAAGTGACGGTCATGCCTTTGACATTCTGAGTCACTGTTTCCATGATGAGATTATGTCCCTTGTGCTCAAACAGAGATGTAATGTTTATCTAATTCAGCCATCTTGACTACTGAGACCCAGTGTTTTGGCAAGTCTGGGCTTTGAGAGAGAGTAAGACAGTAATTTACATGGAGCTGTGTCCGGGGATTATCCGCCTCAGAAATGCTGCGTTGTTGCAGACCTTCTTGGTTGAAGAGACCAGCATTGATAGTCTTCTTCACTTGTCCGCCTTAAAAATAATCTTTTCAAATCTCTTCAGCTTTTCTCTCTTTTCCTTGAGGATGGTGAGCTCACCAGTGTGTGCGTGTGTGAGTGGGGGTGTATTGTAGGACTAGGGGGAAATCAAATATTTTAGGGGGGCGTTGTGGTCTAGCACTGAATGTCCCACTGAGATAGGCCATATGCCGGACATTCATTTGGACCGGTCTGTTACTGTCTGCTCCAACCTGCAGTACAGTCCAAACTCAGCAGAACATACTGCCAGTATGTTCCCCTGTTTCTCCTCTCGTTTCAGTCCTGTCATATTTATCCTAAGGCATCAATGAAACATGAAGGGTCTTTGTGTCATATCCTCAGACATGAAGGTCTGGTAGCTTAAACTATCTTTAATAGATTACAACCTTTGTAGAGTAATGTATGGTGCATGTTTTATGAAAATGGGAACAAAAACGAGATCAGTTTTGCCTGTTTATTTTGTGACTCCTCTGACAACTAGTAGGTTATTTGTGGACTACTGGGCACTATGTGTCACTACTTTCTGAAACCACACTGTCTGAAACTATATTTACAGCAATGTGAAACTTTCAGAAAACAAGCATGTTATTCAGTGTTTGCTTTAACATTTTTTTAGGGATGGTCAAAAGACAGTATCCCTCCTGTTTCATCTAAAAAGAAACATGTATCTAGCACACATCATCAAAGAAACACCATTAATAGACCACTTGCAACCACAACACAAAGACATCTCAGCAATCCCAGTTTTTATTTGGGATGAGCATCTTCATGTTGAGATCTGAGTTGCAGTGCAGCCGCCCATCACTTGCTGGAGCTATAACCACAGAGATCAGAGACTTTTATAATTCCATACTCTACTATCTGGATGTAAACAAGCACAGATGACAGCTCACAGTGACACACAGCTTGGCAGCATTTTGATTGAGATAATAGAGATACATTTATATTAAGGCAGATTTACTCTAATGGGGCAGTAAATGCCAAAAGCAGCATGTGTCGACCTGCAGAGGCTCTGCTAATGTTGGCCATGTTTAGCAAATCAGTTTGAGATAATTTGACCTCAGACTCATACTGTGTTCAGTTATGTTGAATAACTGTTGAGGGTTTTCAACAACAATTTATTTAATCAGTGATATTCTCTTGTTTCACTTCCATATCTTTTATACCTTTTGCACTGGTCATACTATAAATAACCCTCTTAATTTGCCACTGAGATATCTCTGATATGGTCATTGAAATTTAGCAGGAAACAAAAACACACTTCTTTAAACTGGTTATTTTGTCCTCTCACTTTGTTTTTCCTCCCTGGTTATGTTCTGTGTCATGGAGCATTGTCTCACTGTAGTTAATTTTAATGGCAGTGGCCTTTTGAGTGCTTATTTTACAGAGCGTGCCTGGACTACACAGTTGTCAGCCACCGTCTTCCTTCTGTCAGCAGCCACCCAGTGTTTGTACCAGCTAACATTAGGTTCTTCAGGGATTACTTAGTATAATAGAGTAAGGGGCCCTTTGTTTTTGTTGTGTTTTGATGTGTTTTTCCACTCCTCTGGATTGGGCATGTTTCCTCTATTTAAAGATGGTGGACATTCTTACCCCTAAAAAGACACAGACTACCACAGTTTGTTCCCACAACTCTCAGACTATTATAACTCGTGGAAAACTCTGTTGTCAATGAAGCTGCTTCTGTTGAAATCAAAATGTAATTTAGGAAAGTGTAACTTTGTAACAGTATTTGCAGGGTTTGGAAAGTAGCCCTCTTTTTTAAGAGCTGAATAGATCCTCGCTTGAATCAACCTTTTTCAAAAGTTGTGTTATTCAATGTATCACCTGCACACTGTCAAACTGTCAGGACCAGTTCCCATGAAGGGACACTGCAGATCAAAAACAGCTGATATGGAGAGATGGGACGTAATGAGATGAGATCACATGCTCAGTCAGTGAGGATCATAGTGTGGTTGCAGTCATGGGTGACAGAGTTGATCTGCAGAGGGAACAGTGTCAACAGTTAAAACATCAGGAGCTATCTGATGTTATTCAGCAGGTCTTTGGGATTATATATGTAGTCTTGATTTTGATTCTTCTATGTGAAGACCTTGTTTATATCAGTGTTATTAAATTATTTTTGGTTAAAGGTTCAAAAAGTCTTTGTCTGTTGAATAGGTAAGTCTTCATTTATAGTGGGCACAGAGAATTATCCTCTTGGGATCTAATTCATCCAATATTAATTTTGGTTCAATTTGGTCAAAGCATCAACAACAAGTGATGGTTTGTAGAAAAAATTGTTGAACCTAATAATAAACAGACATAGTATTAGGGATGGGTACAGTTTTATAGGTACCAACCAACCAGTATGTAGTACCGGTTCACATAAAATCAAACAGCACCATGTTTAGGTACCTTAACACATCCCTGTGACTGTGAGGGCGTGGACATGAACACAGCATTGCAAGTTTGAGAAATTAATTGCTAAATTTAAAAAAAAGTCAGGTACCAGGCATCGGTACTGCATTGTTTCAAATGTGAAAGGTACCCATCCCTGGTAGGAATGGGTACCGAATTAGGTACTTTTATAGGTACTGACTACATTCTGTCAAAAGAACCAGGTACCAATTCACGTAAAACCAAAAGGTACCATGTTTAGGTACTTGAATGCATCCTTGTGACTGTGAGGTAGTGGAAGAGTAGGGAATTTTTCCATCCTAGACATGAACACAGCATTGCAAGGTTACATATTGAAGAATAAATTTATTAAATTGAAAAACTTGTTATACTTTATCATTAAGAAAATTATATTTTTTATCACACAAACACAAAAAAGTACCGAAAATTGGTACCGTTGAGTACCGGTACCGATTGCCAAGTACCAGGCATTGATACCGTATGGTTTCAAATGTGAAAGGTACCCATCCCTAATCCCTAGTTAGTATCGAAATAACCAGATCAGTATGTGGCTTCTTTTACTTTTAAGGTTAAAGCGAGTGATTTTTGTTTGTTATATATATATATATATATATATATATATATATATATATATATATATATATATATATATATATATATATATATATATATATCAAATGCCATAATCAGATCAGAAAAACTCATGCACGTACTTGAATCAGCTTTAGGTGTATTATAGACTATATTCTATTTAAATGAACAGTCGCTTTTATGTTACATCACAGTCATGATGCATCAGTCTTTTGGTCACAATATGTATTACATAGCTCTTAACATAGTTAAAAAGACCCTCTTCGGTATTAGTTTTGAAGCAAAAAGACCTCCAGCCAAAGAACAGGACAGAAAGTGCACAAACATATTGATACACCAAACCAGTCTTTATGTATTGTAGCATTCCTCTCTTCTTGTTCATCTTCCTGCAGTAAAGGCTCTTCCTGGTGCCACTTTTAGTGCAGGAAAGTATCTTAAAAGCTTCATGAGGACACACAGTCTACCTGATCCCCCCCCTTTAAGCCTAAACATGTGAATCTAGGATGCATAGTAAATGATGTTTATGCTGTGAGTCACTGGTTCTTGTGCAGCCTTACAGCCCTCAGCTTCGACTGCACTAATTTGTACTTAAGTTGTTTTGAGGAATTGTTTCGCCTGAGAAATCACCACTCTGTTTCAGCTCCCTTAATTAGATGTTGTGTGTGTCCTGTTTTTTCTTTTTTAAATGCAATAGAGGTCACCTCAGGCTTCCTGTTTGTGGCGTCAGTGCCTCATTTAAAAGACCTCCCAGAGTGGGTGATAACAGGCAGAGAGTTCACCGGCAAATGGAGAGAGGGAGAGACAAAGGGTTAGTGAAAGAAAGAAAAAGATGGTTGGATGGATGGATGGATGGAAAATTGTGGCCTGTTTTGTACGATTCCAAACAACTCAGCAGCGACCACACCCTCTCAGGAATTCCTGCTGCAAAAATATTTCTTTTCATGTTTTTAAGGCAGCAGTTCTCCTCTACCATACCATGCAATGTTTCCCAAACAAGGAGATAGATGTGAACTTTATTAAACCACTGGTTGTACATCTAGATAAGCTAAGCAATGACTACTTTTTTTTTACACTCAGTAACAATATGATTTGTGAGAAAGTAAGAAATCCTGGCTAATAGGCACAAAGATTTGGATCCTATATTCGCACAAGCGTGATCAGCACCTCAAAAACAAAACCTCAAAGATAAGTGACTGTTGCCATCTATTAAACCTGAGGCAATATTACAAAAACAAGTTTAACATTTGGTTGGTCTTGAAGCCACTTAATGCTTGAAAATTCTCAATTAAAAATTTAAGATGCTGGCATCAATTCCTGGTAGGTTAAAGAGTTAGCTTGCTCTAAGTTTTACCCTGATTGGGCTCCAAAACATGTCACAAATGTACATG
Source organism: Halichoeres trimaculatus (assembly GCF_033239565.1). Classification (NCBI taxonomy): domain Eukaryota; kingdom Metazoa; phylum Chordata; class Actinopteri; order Labriformes; family Labridae; genus Halichoeres; species Halichoeres trimaculatus. The sequence continues at coordinate 25,140,258 of NW_027437192.1, forward strand.
TTTATGGGCCAAATCAGCACAGATGAAGGACTGCTGCACTACTTTGTACTTGAATGACAGGAAGGGTGAACAGGAAAACACCTCACTCAGAACTTCACCTCTGAAATAGCGGTCAACAGACATCAGTTTTTCAACGCCCATATCAACAAGCAGGGTGACTGATAGCTGGTACATGATGCCAGTATTATGTTGTTTATGTTTTCTTCTCCATATGATAAAAATGATCATGATTTAATGTTAGCATTTATTATTCTATGAACACACAGGCTATTACACATGATTATTTGGCCAGTAACATGTTTTAAAGAAACTTTGATTGCTTTTAGAAAAATACATTGTTTAATGCTTAAGATTTCTTACCACGACTGATGTTTTTTTCCTCAGAATGAATGTTTAACTGCATTACTCTGTCCTTTGGAACAAAATGTATATTTAATGTTAGCCAGTTACTGTTTAAGGTATGAAAGGCTGTCATTTGGGATAGGAAAGATGTCTCTTATTAATATTTATGATGGTAACAGATCTAAAACTTGATCCAGGTTAGCAAAATGAACTCTGGATAAATATTTTCATGTCTACACACTGTACCTACAACTGATTCTAACAGAAAGTGTGGATACTTTTTTAGTGTTTAGATATCCAAAAAGGACAAAACTGCTCAAAAAACCAAACAGTGGAACCAAAAAAGTCCAAGAAAAAGCAAAAAAAATCTCTTTTGCATTAAAAAGTGACTTTATTTAGGTCTACTGATTCATGCATGTTTTTATTAGAAGACATCATGCTATGAATCAGTGTGTGTCTTTGTGTATGAATTCTTGACCAGATGGCTTTGTACAGTCAGTGTGTCTTGGCCCTAAACCCTCTGGTTTCTGAGAAATACTTTACTATTCTCGTGCAAACTTTCTCCTTCTTAACACTGGATACACAAGGCTTTGTGTGTTTGCTCTGACTGTGTTTTATTATTTCATTTTTAGCAGGGCCATTATCAGTGGACGAAGAAGATTTATAACATTTAGTCTTGTTTTTAATGTGAGTTTGTGTGTATGTCTAAAAACTCACGTCAACTTAAAGCAGCAACATCAAAAGGCAGGTTCCAACATGTCCAGGGATGAGCAAACAGCCAAAGGCTAATAAAGTCTGATGGACAGCTTGAGGGTCACAGACCTGATCTGTGACAGGGTTACACACACACACAGACCCTACCCACCTCCTCTTCTCAAGATAGCATCAGACAGATAAAACACTAGAGTCAACATTTCAGGTCTTTTTCTTGAGCTTTGCTCTTACGTCACAGCTTTTAAGTTCAAAGCACTTCAGCCCACAGTTTTTAACTTTTATTTGGGAGGCCATTAGTGACACAGATAAGAGTTAAATACACTGCATTATTTAGGGATTGAAAACATATTGATAAATTCATTTCCATTTTTTTAATTCACCATAATTTTAGCTCAGAATACCTGTTTTATAGTACAATATCTGCAAGTAAGAAAATGACCTCCCTATAACCTATTGTCTCTGCTATCTTTCCTTCAGACTGAATAGATCCCTGGAGGCACCATAAAGCAGGGAACAGACAACTCTAACAGCTTCATTTTCAGCAGGGTCGACCCATATCCACCTCATCACACTTAACACAATCAGCGGTGACATGGCTTAGCGTTAAATCCTCTAACGTCTTCCTTTCTCATGAAGATGAAATGATATAGACATCACTCCCTTTTGCTTTTACAACTCAGTCTTTTTGAGTGTCCATTAAAGGGCGGTCAGAGGAATGTGGTTGGAACAGCTTTTCACTGTCCACCAAGGGCAATAACGTGCCCAGACAGGGGTAACTTTCAGGGGTCTTAACTTTCCTCATTCTGAACTTTCTCACGTCAGATGCTTCAGTTCAAACACAGCAAAAAGGAATGCAAGAGATGGGTGACCTCTAATGGTTAGCTGACCATTTAAGACCCATTGAGCTAAAATTAGACTTATAAAATGTTGAAACTTTTTTAATGAAAATATCTAAAAATGGTGCCAACAACACGTTTCAAAAGGGATGGGGCAGAGGCATTTTGACTACTTTATTGCCTCATGTCTTCTTTTAACAACACTCTGAACATTTGGGAACCAAGGAGACCAGTTTTCTTGGGTTCTGAAAGTCAAACACCTGATTCTGGTCAGATAAAGGATTTCAGCTACTAAACAGGGTGAAGTATTCTTTGATGTATTTTGGTTTCACAAAATGCCAAATGTTTTCAATCAGTGATAAGTTGAACTTGCATGCTTACCGGTTCAGCTCTCTTCTACCACTGAACTATGCTGTTATATGAGATAGATAAGAAAAGATAAGATAAGATTCTCTTTTGTTGTCCCACTATGGGGAAATTTTCTGAGTTATAGCATTACAATAAGAACATTGCAAATAGAATGATACAGTAAGTGTAACCTACAAAAAAATGTACATATGAAGTAAAAAAACATAAAAGTAAAAAGTCTTCTGAAAAGGGTGAGACATGTCCGTCAGAGACGACAGCCTGTCAGCGTCCACCTCCACAGGGTCCAGAGAGCAGGCCAGGGCTGAGCTGGCTTTTCACCACTTTGTTCAGTCTCACTTTGTTCTGCCTGCCCACAGAGTGTGAAATCCTTCCGATGTGGCGTTGTGTCTGGTGTCATCTCCGTTAGCCATGCCTCTGTTAAAAGCATGACGCTTCTCTGCCGGTATCCCCTCTGATTCTTGTTGAGCACTGTCTGGATGCGTAGCTTGTCCACCTTGTTAGAGATAGCTCTCTCTATAACGATGGATTGTAGGACAGGTCTATATTGGCTTGCACCACAGTGCCAACATGTCACCCTTGCGTCCTTCTCTTTAGCTCACAGGAGACATTGGGCCTAGCACCTGTTAGGCTGTGTTACATATTGAATGTGATTTGGCATTGTTTTGCTAAAAGATGCAAGTTTTTCCTAAAAAACTTGCCATTCACCAGCATTTTACACAAGCTGTTGGGTGACTGAGTTTCCTCACAGATGTACAAATTAAAGAGAAAATGATGAACAATGAGTCTTTAAACATTGTTACAATTTCCACTTTAGCTCAATGGTAAAAGTTTTTTTTTCCCTTGTGATTTTATTGACATTAGATGATAAATTAAAGCCCTGATTTGGATTCCTTTTATCGTGTTTGTGGTGACTTTTTGCAGTGTACACTTGTTAATTCCTCTTCAGAGACCCCCCTTTTCAACCAGACCGCTCTGCCAGCAGTCCAACATCCATCTAGCCACAGGCTGGTGAGACAAAGCTGTCTCTGTCTCTGTCTCACAGAGGAATCCCCTCAGTGTTTCACATCTGAGCGTCAACCTGGAACCTCTCCCTTTTTTTTATTAAGCTGTTATTACATGCCATGATTCTCTTTCTGTCCCTATTTCTCTTTCTCTCACCTCTCTTTCCACCCCTCCCATCCTCTCAGATGGTTGGTGTTATAAATAGTGGACTGAGGAATGTAAGTTAGGAGAGTTTTGGGCTTTTCAGAGCTTTTGATTTCTCAGTGGTTCTAAGTTTTATATGTTGTTCAAATGTTTAACCATGCACAGGTATGTAAAAACTGACTGAACAAAACAGGAAAATGGAGCAGTTGAGATCTGTGTTGGTATTGATTTTGCTGTAGTTTTAGTGTTGTATCCTTTTGTCAGAGAAATGGACGGAGAGCAGCAGTCCGTGCAGAAAGAATGTGTCTGGTGCAGGACAAAAGCAGGTCGGGAATGATAATGCTGGTCCGAGGGAGCTGGGCTTATCCCAGCCGGTAGAATGGATTTCCTGTCTGCAGCCACCCTTTAGTCACATCCAACACACACACACACACACACACACACACACACACACACACACACACACACACACACACACACACACACACACACACACACACACACACACACACACACAAAGGTCATGACAGAAAGTGTGAGCTCCATTTGATTGTATTACTAACTGACTTTAGGGTGTTGTTATAAACATAACTTAAGCTACTTTGTAGTGCACTACATTATAAGGAAGCACACTACAAAACTAAAGTAGAAATCATTGACTATACTGGGTTCATATTTCAAGAAAGCCCATGAGTCAGAATTAGTCACTCTGACTTGTTTTTTTCTGGAACAAAACTTTTTACTTTGCCCCGACCAACATAATGTTAAGGTAAGTTAAAGTAAGGTAAGTTTGTTTAAAGAAACATGGTGGAAACCCTATTTCTTTAATTATTTTTCAAGTTCATATTAGTTGTCAGCATGCCAGGAGATTTAAAAAACAATAATGTTACGGTTTAGCCCTGTGATTGACTGTTGACCAGTCCAGGGTGTACCCCGCCTGTCGCTCTAATGCCGCGGCCACACCAAACGCGAACACGCGAATTTACTCGCGCGAATGGCCTGTCACGCGCCGCGTGAACGCCCGAGTCTCGCCGCTGGACTTTTTTGACAAGCTGAGGCGCGAACACGCGAATGCGCGGTACTGCGCATGCGGAGTAGAGAGCTCGTTCATTTAAAGACCGAAAGTCCAAAAGAGCATCTGAAAAACAATGAGCTGTGGTTTCCAAAGCATGACAGGAGAGTGTGTGAAAGCTTTGGAGATCACAATTAATGCCTGCTGCCTCTCCCTGGTAATCCATCAGCCCTGCTTGGCTGTTCCCTGCGATCTCATCCCCGATCCCCCGAACCTCCGACACCCCCGTACCCCCGACCACCCGACCCATGTTCCCGGAGGTCTCCCTGGGGATAATGAAGGGGTGGAGGAAAGAGAGGAGCACAGAGAACTTTCATCTTTTCCCTGGCTCTGCCCCTGCCCCACTCTTTCCTCCTCTCTATCAGGCTTAAAACTCCGCTGAGGAAAACACAGTCGGACTCAGTGATAGCCCGTACAGGCAGATCCAGCTGGGAACGAATGTTTTCAGAACTTACATTCAAAACCTGTCTCCTCAGAGACTTTCAACCAAGCCTGATCCTTTTTTCCCGGTCTCTGTAGAGTACACACGTCGTATCGTATAACTCTGGATGATGACACACCGCACAGATTGTTTTCTCCTCCTTCCTCCGGCGGAGTTGGAGCCGGAGCAGGCGGCAGTTGCCCCCCAACGTCGTCAAAACAATGACGTTGTGGGGGAATATTTTGAACTCGAGCGAATTCGCGTCTACCGCCCAAACGCGTGAACGCTCCAAACGCGCCGCGCCAAACGCGCGAATCGCGCCGCCCGAGGCGAATCGGCGGCTAAATGCGTCTTTGCATTGACTTTGTATGTAATCGCGCCGCAAATTCGCGTTTGGTGTGGCCGCACCATAAGACAGCTGGGATAGGCTCCAGCCACCCGCGACCCTGCACAGGATAAGCGGTTTCAGAAAATGAATGAATAATGTTACGGTGTTGTGTGTCATGCGTTAATAAGCACTGCAGTTCATTTAATAGAGGGATGCACTCTTTGATTTGACTGCAAACTGAAAAATATCTGCAACCCAACTTCTGTCAATCAGAAATTCAACCAAACATCTTGTTATTGCTAACATTAAAGTCACTTACTTTTCTGGCCGAATCCCAGAGAGATGTACCTTAAAATTTTAGCTTGTATCTGTCGTTACATATCCCACATGTTTCTCTGCTTTTGCTTGCTGTTACAGTAAAATCTTTAAGGGGACTTTGCCCGATTTATGTTGTCTCTTTGTCCTGTCAGTAACTGAAGCTTATGAAAACAATGCAGATGAACTGGTGACGTCCTTTGCTCTCCACTGAGTAATTGCATTTGATTATATTAAGATAATATAAAAACTTTAACATTAAAACAAAACAGTCTATTCAACATTTCAAGTCAGGGTACTCCGCTCATCCACTGAGTGTTAAAAGAGCAAATTCTCGAGTCCAAGTTGTCTCACAAGACTTTAAAAACCAACAGTGTTGCTGCGTACTATCGAAGCATCAGTGAGTTTGCATAGACTTGTTTACATATCAGGTTTATTTATCTATATAAAGGTAAAGTAATGCATAACTTGGCGCAATCCCTGATGTAAAACTTTACCCATCCAGACAGTATTACTGATCAGAAATCTTAGCTTCTCATGCTTTGTTTTACTTTTGAGAATAGTCCTCGGAAAGCTTAAACTTTGTGAGAAACATGTTTTTTTTTTTCAAGCTCATGATCACTAATGTAATTTTGACAATTAATAAACAGAAATCTGCATGACAGGATCAGTCTATCAACTTGAGATAAATAGTGAAAGTTAGCTTAGTAGTCATGTTGCATTATATAAATAATCTCCTCCAACTATCATAAACTGAAGCAAAGGTGTCAACGATGTTTACTCTTTCTTCTGGCAGGAGGACAGGGCATGAGGACATAAATTGGGCATGAACATTGAGCAACAAACATAGAGGAAGCACGGAGCGAGGGAGGATTGGTGATACATTCCCCAGTAAGCTCACAGTGTTCTGGACATTGATGGTTTTATACCTCTGACTGAACACTCACAGAATGAGCAGCACGTTTGCAGACATACAGAGTTTCTGTTTTGTATTACCATGGAAACTGTTAAACATTTCAATCTGTTAGGCATGAGTGAACTAAACTATGACTCATTTTAACCCCTCCCTAAACACCAGTGCACCCTTTCAGCATGGATTCCCCAACCACATGTACAAAAACCCCCTCATCACACACACAAACACAGAAATCCTGAATCATCAATGCTGCAAACTTTCTAACATGCCAGGTTTTTGGGAGTTGAGTTTATTAACTTTTGCTTTTTGAAAGCATCTAAATTCAAAAATTGTATTGGATATAAGGCAAAGAAACTCCACATGTATGACTCTGCTCTTTGCTAAAAATCATGATGAAGGAGATACAGAGAGTAACTGCTGGCTGGGATACACAAGGATATATGATCCACATGATGGATTCGGCCCATTAATGCGAGGCGTATAACTTCCATACTGACAGTGATATCCTGAGGACGTGTGCCAGAATTAGCCCAGGAATCCCAACAGACAGGTAATTTAGCTGTCTCATCTCAGAGGCTAAAATGAGACTCTGACCCATAGCTCACTGACAGAAAATGAAACAGATCTAATGACAGTGCAGGAGTTAAGTAATTTTATTCACATGGGTGTCATCTGATGTCATGTCTGGATGCATTTTTTACTTCCAATCTGTGGACCAGCTGAAGACAGATGGAAGTGTAATGAAATCTTGTGTTCCCTTATTGTTATTGTTAGTAATTGTTGCTAAGAAAGCTGACACCCAAGGTTTCAAACAAGGGGACTAGTATACCTGTGGTTTACATGTGGATAGAGGATGTACTCCTCTAAAAGGTTTATGTTAGATCTCTGCTCTATTCCTGAACTTTCCTCGGTGATGATGGTTCGTTATGTTGCCAGAGACATTTTAAAGGGGACACATGATGCTTGTTTCTCCTTTTCACTATGTCAGACTAGGATGCCTGTAACGCATTTCTGCCCTCAGTACAAGTCATTTAGTTCCTTCATTGCCCCAAAATAGCGTTCTCAATATCCTCAGTTTAGGCCATTCTGAAGATCTCATTGAAACACTCTGTTTCGAGAATGACCTCCAGTAACCTCGCAACGTCACAGCCCTTTGTGCTCTGATTGGTCAGTTCTATCAGAGGGACGGAGGGGGTAGAGCCAGGGGGCGGTTTTTGCAGCATGGCAGTATTTACAAAATCGCCACATTGAATGGAGCAGACCGAGCGAGTTTGCTGTTTGCCAAAACTTCACCGTAAGGCATTGATAGCACTAATAAAATGGCAGAGTGTAGGATACGTCCTTTTGTATTGGACCCCGAGTCAGACCCGGACGGTTCTGCAGCTCAGGAGGAAGAAAATCCACCTCGACACAGATCATCTCAGGACGCTTCAGTGTGGTGAGTCAAACCAGTACTGTAACATGTATAGTTTATATGTGGAAATATAGGCAGACTTCACCAATAAACTATTTCTATAATAGGGCTCCATCCTGCTCCTTCACTTTTCTCTGTCTGTTTTATCCATCATGCTGAAAGTGTAGTCTAAAGATCGCCTGTACCGTCAGTTCGTCACTTTGTTATTACCACAGCATTATTGTGGTCCAGGTTCACAGTGCATGTCAGAACAAGCATGCAAATATCACAGTCTCACAAGTGTTACGACGTCTGCTAAAACTACAGTGTTTTAACTGCTAATTCCCCATGTAAAGCCGAGCTGCTCAGCAGAGCAGAGTCCCTGCATCTAGCACTCAGTCAAGTTAGCCAGAGCTAGTAGGGAGCTGCATTTATTCTCGGCTCTTAGTGGGTGTATCTCTCGGTGGCGGTTGTGTGACTAACTGACATCACAGAGGAGGAGCTGCTTTATCAGATTACTCCAATAAAAAGAAAGGATCCTCGTGTCATCATGAAGGTCGAAATCTCGCGGCCAACTGGCAATGACCGATTTTCAGAGGCATCAAATCTCGTTCTAGGATATCAGAAAAAATACAATAATCTCATTTTTTGAAAATTCAGGGGGTGAAAGGTCTTGTTTTCAAATTTATTATATTACATGTAAGTATTAAATCAGGGATCAGCATATGTCCTCTTTGAAAAGTGGTAATAAAGCTGTTGTGTTAGGGTCCGGGTTTTTCTACACTAACATACATATTCAGTGTCAGATCTTTTGGAACAGATGCCCTTTAGAGGTAACCAAAGTCCAACACTAATGTAGAAGCTGTATTGCAGACTCTTGTCCCAGGTGTGTCTCTGTCCACTTGTCCCCCCAGGGCTGCTTCACCTCCTGTTTCCCCTGCCTTTACCTCATTGCGCCTTCTCCACATTCAAACCAGATGAGCCAGTCCCACAAGATACCACGCTTCCCACCCACATCTGACAAGCATCCCCTCAATCCCACCCACGCTCTTACTCTGATGTCACCCACTGCTGTGCAACAGGCGTCACAGCTCAGCGGCAGTGGCCTGTGTGCAGGGGATGAGTACAAGTGGACAAGACTTTAGTGTAACTGACCCCTGTAGCTGCCTGTTTGCTTGAGTGTGTGTTTGTGTGTGTTTGTCATGTTAACAAGTGGTTTCAGGTTTCCACCTGGCTGCACAGTGACAGAGAGAAGCCACTCCCCTTGCAGAAAGAAACCCAGCTCTTCACTTTTACTGGGCCACCTTTCCAACACTGGATTGATTAGCAGTTTCTGAAGAAACCTAGTCAAGACTTTGTATTTTGACTTTTTTATTTTATTATTTCTTGATTTTTTATAGACCTCTTTGGTGCAGCTGCAGGAGAGTTCCAGATGACCGTTTGTTTTGACTTTGGCTTGTAAAGTGATCTTTTAATTAATCCTTGGGTCCAAGGTGTGTATTTTTATTTTTCCTTGCTGCAATGGAGTCTCTTGGCCCAGGGGCTCCCCTCCTGAAGGAGAGTGGGATGACTGCACCTGATCCCCGGAAAGGAGGCTAAGATATATGACAAAAGTAAAGCCTGCAGACACCCGCTGCAGCTCAAGTTAAGGATTGAAAACTGAGGCTGATATGCTAAATACCAGCTGTCTGGAACGTGAGGGGAACATCTTGCGCTGGAATGGTGTGGCTAACTCCTAACAACGCTGTGAGAGGTGGGAGGAGAGGCTGGCTCTCAGACGGAGGGTGGGACTCTGGGACCATGGAGCTTCATTCACTCTGCTGAACACACACACATACACACACACACACACACATGCTGTACAGGACTGTTCTCAGGCTGAGAAGAAAGAGGGGAGCAGAGGAGAGGACAGCACGCTCTCTGAGTAAGTTATATGCAGTTATGTTCTCAGTCTCTGATCGTTTTGCAGGAAGTGTTTGGCTTTATTTGCTAATCTGGCAACAACATGGAGATTGTGCAAGTATTTCGTGCCATTACAAAGTACAGCATTTCCTTTTTTTCTTCCCACTGCTGCTTTTATTGAATTGAGCCTTCTTTTCTCCAACTCAGCCATACACTCTTTTCTGCTGATGTGAACCACATGTCACACACGCATGCACGCACACACACATACACATACAGAAACACTGCAGAGATCCAGCTCTCCTCCTTGGGGCTTCTCCTCTGCATACTCAAAAAATAAAACAAAAGGAGCAGGGAAAGCAGGGCGGATGATGAAGGAAAACTGAAGTAGGACAGTGAGAGAAGGATTCTGATACACTGCTCAAAAGAATGACTCCTCTCTGCTACTAATTCTTTAATTTATTCTTTTTAATCCTGTTTATTCCCTCATGTGATCCACTGTGTATTCTCAGTGATCTGCTCCTTTCCTTCTCACTAGTTCTTGCTTTCTCATGCCTCTATGTGCTCCCACTGGTTTCATTTTGACCCTGCCTTCCATCCCGCTTTCTAGCGCTCTCTCATCCTGCTGATCTCATTGTTGTCTCAGGTGGTGACAGGCAAGAAAAAGAGACACTGAGCGAAGCAAAAGAGGGACAGAGGGGCACATCACGCCCTGAAGAGGAGGGAGGTTTCAGATCCAAGGTTTAGTTCCCAGACAGAAGACAAGCTGACCCAGGCCTTAGATCCCAGGACCAACCTCCAGGATGTCCCGGAGGAGGTCTACAGGGGACCTGGTGCCAAAGGACATCACTGAGATTTTAGCTCGGGAGGCAAGGGTTCAGCAGAAGAAGTCAGGGAGCTCCTTTGGACACGCCTTCAGCTGGTTTAAGGGAAGCAGAAAGAAGAAGAGTATTGGAAATGGGCTGAACCGGGCTGTTATTGGGGTAACAGATGCCAAACTGGGACTTCAGGACAATGAACCTGCAAAAGGTAAGTGCTTACATACTTTGTGTTGAACTCTGGGCTTTAAAGTTGGATAAAAAGGTTTCCTGTCAACAAGACCCAAAGCTGTTCACTGGAGCTTTACAGCTGAGTAAAAGAAGTCAGTAGGAGTAGATTGATGTCTGTTGGGAAAACTTAGATGTGTAGTTTGTTTTTAGCGGAGGTGTAATCTTTACTTTTCATATGAAGGTATTACCTAAAGGAGATGGCTGTCAGCTTAGCCTCTTTGTTGAGAAACTGTCTGGTGATGAACCAGCATGAAGACCAGGCTGGAGATGAGGTTAAATCTGACACTTTATCTAAGTTTAAGAGCATGCTCTGTTCAAAAAGTCTCAGAGCTTTGCAGTTAGAAAAAAACACTTGGTTATTCAGTATTCTCAGCATACTGATCAGCTGATTTGGGCCAACAGTACTTAATTTGGCTTAATTTGTACACAGTATGCTTGTGATTTTTTACATTTTTGCATCACAGAGAGAGTGTTAACAAATAAATGTTCAACATTCTCTGACTGACACGTTAGCTGTTAAGTTTATTACCTCAGCTCAGTCTACCCCTTCGGTCGCAACACACTTTATTTTATAAAGTAAACGTATCTCACAGACCATGGGTTGTATCCATAGACTGTTTGATATATGGACCCAGTCTCTGTGACATCACCTGTTTGTTCTGGTTATGGACTTTTAAAGCCTGCTATTGACAGGAGCCATGTTGGAAATGCTGAACTCAGTTTAACCTCTTTTGAGTTTGGATGAGGTAAAGAGACAGGCCTTTTGCCTTTGCAGACAGCCACATTTTGCCCGTCAAACAGTCAAGTTAGCCCTCCCCTTGAATGGGCAAAACTGGTAAGTTTGATAACTTCAAAAATAATGAGTTTTAAAGAAAACATTCCCTATAGAGTGTGGGCTGATTACTGTTGATGTGACTATACTGACCATAGAAGTTTTTTCGACCGGGCTGTAAACATGTTTATTTTAAAATGGGCTTTTTGACTTGGTGTGTGTGGTTTCCAGCACTCTTGGAGCCAGTGCGATGAACTGCACTTTTTAGCTCTTCTTTAAAGGCTTCATTATTTTAGTCCATAGGCTGCTGCTCGGTTCCAATTGGTACCATTAAATACCAATTGCCAGGGCATCAGTACTGCATCGCTTCAAATGTGAAAGGTACCCATCTCTAGTGCTGTTAATATCAGTCATATTTTTACTTTAGTTTTATTTTGTTTCTTTGTTAAAGGAATAATGTCATGCTGACATTAGTGTTTGGGTCTGACTTTATTTAAAGTAGCTGAATTATGTGGTAGAGCTGATCCAGTCTGTTGCAGTTTATTGCCTTGCTTCTGTGCCTGTTCTCTGGTGAGTTTCTCAAAGCAGAGTAGCTGTGATGTGTGTACAATTTACAGTTACACCATACAACCTTTAAGGTAGGGTCTGGAGGAATTTATGTTACTTGTTCGTAAGCACAACATTCAAAATGGGCTCCTTCTCCTTGGATCAGTGCCAGCAGCAGCGCAAACCCACTGCCTCTGATCGTAGCTACGCCAACACAGCAGCCACCTGTAGCATTGCATTTCTATACAAGTGAGGCCCGAGAGCTGTGTACCTGACTTGGCATGATAGTACAGGCTAATCAAGGGTATTTGACACAGACCAACTTGCGTAGCTCTTTTGTCCTGTGCTGCTCCCCAAGTGCCCAAAAGTGAGTGAAAGTCGAGCCAAGCGTCACCCTGGTTTAGTATAAAAGCTTTATCTTAAGCTTTGGTTGTGTTTTAATCCCTCCGTGCTATGTCTACCACTGTAGCTACTCTGATTAGCTTCCATTCGTCAGCAACACACAAAGTTATTTGTGCACTGGGCGTTCTGTGATCGACTGAGGTAACCATATTAACTCTCCGCCCAGAAACAACCAAAACATCAACATACAGGCTGAGGAGGGGGTTGAGGCATAAACAGACACCGACACACATGTATAGAAGCCCACAGGAGGTGATTATTTCAGTAAAAGTTGACTTTTTTATTTTATTTTTTTGGAAAATTCTACAGACTGAACCTTTAAACAAACCTTTACACTTAATTAATTTAAAATTGTCTGCCATGGAAACGTTATGTTTTGTATGAAAAAAATACAATTGCAAAAGTGCAAGAGATCATCTGTGATCTCAAATCTGCATAATCTGTATGTTTACAGTAAGTCAGATGGTCACAGGTATGTGTCATCTGAAAGTTTTTTATTTTATTATTTTGCACAAAGTATCTGTACAAATTCAACACCAACAATTTCTGTGAAACTTGTCTTCATCTTTCAGTTTGTTATTTGGTTGTAAAGCCCAAAAGTTACTGCTGTACTCTCTCAAACTTCTTATAAACTTCTTTTGTTTGCAACAGCACACAGCTGTTTCTAGGAAAAACAAAAGTTGGGCAAGTTCTCTAACACTAAGCAATAAACACACAAAGTTAAAAACAGCCGGTGAACACTTAGGAAGCTTCAAATAGTTTTGTTTATAAATAGTTTTTGAAAGGCAAAAAGATTTAATGAGGAAAGAGGAACCCAGAAATCAGGTGCTTGCTGGCATCCTGAAACCTACTTTAAACCAGGAAGAGGATTTAGTTCTTAAATACTTTCACCAGAGTCATTATTTCTCTGTCAACACTTTTCTCTTAGAACAATTCAGTGACAGAGATCCTGAGTGTGGACACTGTACAAAAATTGATATTTCTCTTTAAGTTTTAGTTTTGTTGAAGATTTTAGTTTTAAAAACATGGTTTGTTTGTTTGGCATCGCAGCCTGAGATCATTCTGTTCTTCTACCTCATGATCACATCAAGTAGTAATCACGATGTCGTGGGGAAATGTTTTGTCTTTTGGACTAAGATGGAGAGGTGACACTGATTTATCATCAGGACATCAGTCTGAACATTTGAACTCAGTGAAAGTGAAACACACTGTCTCACACACACACACACACACACACACACACACACACACACACACACACAGACCGTCACAGAGGTCTAATCCCTCTTTCTGTTTACTGATGCATTTGCTGGGTCGGCAGTTCAGAGATTACCCTCAGTCCCCATTTCCTGTTTTTGTTCCACCTCTAAAGCCGTCTCTCTCTTCTGTCAGTGTGTGTGTGTGTGTGTGTGTGTGTGTGTGTGTGTGTGTGTGTGTGTGTGTGTGTGTGTGTGTGTGTGTGTGTGTGTGTGTGTGTGTGTGTGTGTGTGTGTGTGTGTGTGTGTGTGTAGGTGAGATTGAGTGTGTGAGTGTGTTACTGTAGTAACTATTGAACAACTGAAGAAATTCAGATAGGCAGAACTTTTTTGCTTTTGTGTGGTTTCATGCTCGTTCCGCCTAAAAGGGACTTCCATGATCTCTTATTATTCCTCACATCGTGGTTTTTTGGGATCCTCTGAGATCCATGAATTCTGGGAGGCTAACAGTCAATGGAGTCGGTTAATCCATTGAAAAATCAGATTATCTTGTGAGGCTAATTTGTCCCAGAGGAGCATGTGGTCAAAGGCAGATGGTAAGAATGTGTGCAAACCACGTTATTTTGGCATTTTGTCTTGGTGGTTGTTAAATTTTAAGACTAAGGAGGATCAATGTGTCTTGAAACAGACCCTAAATAGCCATAAACTTGCAGCCCAGTGAGGAGATTAAACATGATCTTGAAAAACCCTTACTTTGGTTTATCTGCATGTTCATAATCCACAATCTTTGATAAGATTATCACTTTTCTTGGGAGAACACAAATCCATTTACAGTATGTACGGCACTTAGGTCAGAATAGTTTAGCTTTCAGAAGCACTGCTAAACTTTCTTGAAAAAAAAAGTATTTCTTGGATTTATTTTGCAGTAATGGCAGACCTGAGTTGTCAAAAGGACAAAGGAGAAGGAAGCTTTGCGGGGGTCCCAATCATGAAGTTACCTCAGTAGAAGGAGGAACCAACATGATTGGATAGGACATGACTGTGCATTTTATTTCAAGTACAACCAATGGCTCCATCTACTCAACTATCAATGCGGTTAGTACAGCCCAGCCACCTTGGTAAAGATGACACAGATGGTACTTGACAAGTTTGTAATGTTGGTCTTCATACAGGGCAACAGTTTGAACCTTTTCTCTACAAGCTCAAAAAACTGTCTGCATCAGATGCTATCAGTGTGACCTCTTGACGTTTAGACTTTAAGGAACTTTTAGGGGAAAAAAATGAAGTCTGAAGAGCCTGGGGAAAGCATAGTTTACCAACATTCAAAAGGTTTTATGCCATTGACACACTTTGCAGTCGCTTTCTATTGTCAGTATGAGCGAAGCTGGAAATTAAATCAGGTTTTTTTGCCATTCAAAGAGAGTATATTTGCTGGTGTGTAGTATGAACCCAGAGCATCTCTGTTTTGGATAAGAAGAGCTAATAAGCTGCTGTATTCAACTGTGTATTTCCTGTTGTATCTTCTGAAAACCTTACTTCAAGTTTTACCCATAGACTGTATAAAACATGGACATAGTCTTGCCGACATCACCCAGCTGTTTCTGAAACAGAAAATGAAGCACATCGTCTATAGCGGCCATATTGGTAGTGGCAAGGGCTTCGCCTACAGCCATAGGGCGCCTGTCGGTCACGTGACCCTCAGCTGTGCCTCTTATTGGGAGAGCTCGCAATCTGATTATCCTCTGAACAGCCGAGTTAGAAAAAACTTCACCGGTAGTAAAATTAGTGATTTTTCAGCGCGTTATTTGAACTAGGCTGTAATTAGGTTAATTTCTGCTTTGAAAACAGCTTTTTTTAGCTTGGTGTGTATGTGACTTCCGGTACTTCCGGGGCCAACCTCAGGCAAACACTCGAGAAACAGCAGATTTTAGCACTTCCGCATTGTCTCATAGTCTCAGACCGGAGGTTGCCGCTTGGTTTTACCCGTGGCAGTTTTAGACCGTGGCAGTTTTACCCATTGTATTTTAATCATGTTTAGAAACAGTCAGCATGAAGCTGTAGTTTCTAATAGAGCTTTTGATATTTGAAACTTGAGTTTCACTGGTTCACTTTATTCTGCTTTCTTTTTACAAACTCTTTGAAAAGTCAGTAACATTATTAACTAATGTTGTATTGAGTTGATGGTAAATGTGTGGGTTCAGTTTGTGTCATCACTGTGACTACAGGTTATATTGTAGCTGTAGATGCACATTTGGTGTGTTTTTTTCCCAAAGGAATAATCAGAGATGTAGAAATTTAAAGATATTGTACAGGTTTGGTTTGGTGGTTTTCCTATCTACACAGTACATTAGGTCTACAGCCAGGAGAGTCCTGTGATAATCCAACAGAAAGAATAAAAAGTTTGACAGGACAACAAGTGTGGGACATCACACTGCAAAAAAATGAAATCTTATCATGTGTTTTTGTCTTATCTTTAGTAGAAAATGTCTTTTAAGACTTAAAATGAGCCAAATTCACCTGAACAGTCAGAATAATGTCTTGTTTTAAGTTTTTTAAAGACAAAAATGAGGTCTGAATTGCTTGGGATAAGTACAAAAAACTGGCAATGGAACAAGAGAAAAGTTACTTGTTTCAAGACCTTTTTCTGGTTTAAAGCACATTTTTTAGCGATTTTTTCTTGGTCCATCGGCAGATTTTTTTTACTTGTTACATGCAATTCAGACCTCTTTGTTTTTCTTTGAATAACTTGAAACAAGACATTTTTCTGGACTGACCAGCTAAATGTGGCTCATATCAAGTATACCAAGACAATTTTTACTTTAGATAAGATAAAAAACACTTGATAAGAATTGTTTTTTTGCAGTGCAGACAGCCTCTTGTCTGGCTTGTGTTTGTGTGAACAAATTCCCAGCTTTGGACTTGCTTGTTTTCTTGTAAAGAAAGTGAGTTAAGCCTGTTTTCCCTACAGTAAATGATTATTATCATTATTTAACTCTTGTTCTTCCTTTTGTTCATTCTTCCTGAACCTGCTGGGTGACTTCAACAGCTCGATGAGGCAAAGCTGAGGCCTGTACAAAGACACACTTCACATACTTCACACACAGGGACACACTGTCATTTCTTCAGACACATCATCCTTTTTCCTCCTCTTGGTAGAGTTCAAGTTTGGTTATTTTGACATCTCTGGTCTTCACAAACAGATTAATAATCATTCTAACTTTACAATTTCACTTCATCATAAGCGATCCCATCCTGTGCTGTTTTATTTTGATACAAGAGCCATGACACAGACATTTAGACGCCTTTAAATCACTGTAAAAAGGGAGTAAAATAAGACTCCTCTAAATGACACGCTTATTGCTCAACAACAGCACACTGAGATCTGTTCAAGTTTGGGAGATTGTATTGACATTTCTGCATAATGCGATGCCCTCTTTGTTTTTGTTTTTTTCATTCTAATACAGAACATTTTATCACAGTGGTTCTGACTTTACACCTGTAAGTTCAGTTTATTCACAGAATCACATGTGTTTGAACCAGCCCAACACATACCCATTCCAACACCCTCTACACCAATGATTGCCAACCAGGGGTACGTGTGTCCCTAGGGGTGCATGAACACATTGCATCTGTGGAAATATTGAGAAATTTATATCTATCTTGGAAGTACTTTGATCAGCCTGTCAATAAAATGGTACATGTGTGGGACAATTATTTTCCCCAGGGAGACAATAACCTGTGGCACAGCCACACCAGAATCAAAGCAGATGCTTACCTGTGACCAGATAATTATGAAAGACAAAGCAAGCTCAAGTGTCTCATTGAGACTCAGATGACTGATGAAAAAAAGTGAAACTGCTTTAGTGAGTCTGAATATGATTTTAAGTTCTTGATTTTTAAAGTTTAAATGCCTGTTTTCAGTGAACTTATTAAACAGAGCTCAAATTATTGTGTTGAAAGTTACAAGAGTTATATCTAACAAATGCAGGTTGATTATTTTGATTCTGTGTTATTTTATTTATCTATTTTACTTATTTGTTTTCAAGGCAACATATTATTTTTTTGTATTTAAATTGGTTAAAAAGTAAAAAAAAATGGCAGAAATTTAAATGTTTGAATTAAGGAGATAAAACTATTTTTATTTAATAATCAATTGTGTTACGTTCTACTTTTGAAGAGTCAACATGCATGGGTGAGGGGGTACTCATGCCATGACAAAAAGGATCAGGGGACACACACAAGACAAAAAAGGGTGGGAACCACTGCCCCAAACAACAGAAACAAATCAACCCCTCCTCCTTTCTTGACCCTGCAGCATCTACATGCAGCTCTTACAATAATAACTCTTTCTTGGTAGGTTGACGTCGTCCAGATCACCTCCCTGCCTCAGATCTGCTCGCCCCTGATCCTGAGCTCAGCGTGCAATCCAGCTCTGCCTACCTGCTGTATTATACAGACATTCCTCCTGTATAAAAATAAGAAACACTCTTTGATGTGCTGGATTCTTGGGAGCTGTGTATCACAGTGGTGCGTGTGTGTGTGTCAAGGTCTTTGGGCGTGTGTGTGTGTGTGTGTGTGTGTGCGTGCGGCAGCCTGGATGCCAGATTGGGCCTAGAGTTATGCGATGGAGGGGAGAGATTACAACACATCACAAAGCCCCATTCAGCCTCGAGAGGACTCTTAGGGAACACTCTCTCAATGCTTTTTTAATTGGAGAGACTACTCTGAGCACACACACATAAACACACACCTTTGTCTCTCAGATATTTCTGTCTCTTTCTCATCACTATCACTGTATTTAATTCGCTTCGTATGGCTTTTAACCCTCGACTCAGCAGTGCTGTGAGTGTGTTTCTTATTACTGAGTAATCAGTGTGTGTGTAAAGTTTGTTTGTGCCTGCAGAGCTCTGTGAGGGTGTGTGACCCAGTGTTGCTCTGTATCAGAGTGTATCTCTGTGTTTGTGTGTCAGCAGCATATTGACTGGCTTAGGGAGGCGCCAACACAGCGCCAGCACTCATTACATCACCCCATGCGCGCACACATAGACACACACACACACAAGAGCCTGTGGAGCCCCCGCAACTACCTGCTTTGTCCAGCACAGCGCATCTTGGGCTGCGGGCTGGATGAGTAGTGATCTCATTTTGCACAATCCCTTGGATTCCACTTGTGCGTCAGTGTGTGAAGTCATTGTTTTCCACATGTGTGAAGCAGTGTGTGTGTGTGTGAATACATTTGATTGTGAAAGGTCTGTTAGTAAAAGATCTCTAAGGTTTCTCCGTCTCCCTTCTTGTAGCCTGTGTGTGCTTGCCACATCACAAAAAAGTCAGAGTGTGTGAAGTTGAACTATATAATGTGGATTAGAGAGCCAGCAGGGTGACAGAAGAGCAAACATCTCATTACACTGGGAACATTGTATACAGCCCTAACTCTATTATAGGCCACAACTCAGAGCCACTTTAATACACTTTGACAGGATAAAGGCTGTAAGTGGAGGGTAAAGAAAGGCATGAGGCAGGGAGGGAGGAGTGTGAAAGTTTAATGCAGCCATACAGTGTGCCTCCCTCACACACACACACTTAAACAGACGAGGTAATTTTACCTGGGTAAGCAGATACCTGCAGCCCTCATCTCTTAGAGCAGACCCAAAGACATGCAGGTGAGGTAAATGTCTCCCAGGCAACGGCATTGAGAGGAGCGCACTGTGGCAGCACTGCTGTGAGGCTACAATAGGGTCCGGCCGTGATGTGGGAGTGAGACGTTAATCATCCTGCTGGTCACGTTTAAAGTGCAGGTTCAATGAGAAGAGAAGCATGCAGAGGTGTGTTAAAGAAGGGTTGTAGAACGAGGCGCAGCATGACACAACAGAAAACACTAAAGAGCACAATGGGGGAAAGAGTGCCATTCCCTTCATACTTCGTATATATGTCAGTCTTAGTAGCAGTTTTTTCCTCTTGACATTAAAGTCCTCACACCCACACACATTTTTCTTTGTATTGTTCCATAAAGTGTGCAAAATATCAACGTAGAATCAGTGACGCCTCACTAGCCACGTATACATGGACCCAAATATTCTGCTTGCATTCGGTGTATTTGCTCAAACAGAAAGAATTTAACCTTTGTATACACCTCATACTGAAAGAAAAGTGCCAATCTGAATCGACATTTAATCGGTTTCACAGGGGTGGAATATTCCTTTCCCCAAACCGATGGAGGTATCATGTATCCACTCAAATGGAAAGTTGTCAGGGTGCGTTCTTCCAGCGCATGCTCAGATATGACGTAAGATGTAACTGGAGACATTCCTCAATCTTAAAAATGGCGGCGAGCAGTCAGCACCGGAGGAAAGTTTGCTTTTGATCCATACTTTGAAAGAACTGAACATAATGAACAACAGTGAACAAAAACAAACTGTCGTCCTCCATCTTTGATCAATCATGTGACGTTTACATTTTTATGCCCATGCCCCATTGACTATTCTGTTTGATTATAGTGGCGCATGTAGACTAGAGATTGGATTATTCCTTTCCATGTAGGGATGGAACGGTTCACAAAATCTACGGTTCGGTTCGTATCACGATTTTGTGGTCACGGTTTTCGGTTCGGTTCGGTTTACACTGTTATTGTTTTTATCACCCCAAATACCATATATTCTAATAATTCACTGTTAACAAATTATTTTTAATCTTTTTTTTTCATTTATAGTCATGTACAATCTGTAAAACCTGTCCGAGTCACCACTGAGGGGCTGTCTAAAAGCTGCGGGTAGTGAAAGTTGTCCTCTCCTACCCGAGTCTCTTCTTGCACTGCCAAGTGACACACTGGGAAGATATCTCCGCAGATGAGCTAACATGTTGGTTGTGTTAGCATTAGCATAAGCAACACTTGTTCTACAGTGCTTGAACACAGTCACGGTTTTGTCCACCACTTTCTTACCGCCGTCATTGTAGGTAACGTTAAATCCAAAGTGATCCCAGACAGGGGACCGATAGGATGCCACAGGGGCATCCTCTATCTCTGTCTGTTTCTCCTCTCCGCTTGCCATATCCACATCACACACGCCTCCGTACAACTGTGCTGCCTGTGCTTCGCTTTCGTCTCAAGTTGCGCATGCGTATGACTGTAATTACACACGTTCCAAACTGAGAAGATAAACAAAGGGGAAAAAAAATGAACGGCACCCGTGTGCCCCGAACCGCGTCAGGAAAACCGAACGGTTCGGATTTTTTTCATAAACCGTTCCATCCCTATTTCCATGTATACTATTGTTTTCGGAAAAGTCATTCAGAAAGATTCAATTCAGAAAGACAAAAAACTCCTCATGTAACCGTGGCTATTGTTTCTGAAAAGGTGCTGTAAAAGCCAAGCGATGACTGTCACCATTGGAAACAGTGACTCATCCTTACCTTCAAACAATCTAGAAACAGGCACAGCGGTGGAGCAAAGGGGGACTTCAAGCCTCCTCAGAAGCAGCTATAACACGCCCATCTATCAGACTACTCAGTAACAACCCTGATTATGCTGCATAATGCAGAAATCTTTGACGTATTGCTATTCTTCAAAAGTAAGCAAAGACATTTGTGGTCTGCACTGAGAAAAGGGGAAATGAGCTTGACAGACATAACCATCTTTTGAACCAGGCTTTGAACATGTTTATCTCCTCTGTGTTTTAACACAAGTGCAGATGTGGTCTCCTCTGCTTTGGAGCCAGCCTTAAGTGCACACTCCAGGAACTGCAGTGGTTTGCACTTCTGCAGTGTCTTCATTTTTCAACATCAGCAGTGGAGCTTAGATGTTACCACATTATGGTTACCATCTTTACTGCCGATAACAGAGAGTTATATAACTGTATTTGTTTTCACCATCATTGTTTTTGAGTGTTACGCACACTTTGGAAAAGCCTCATAATGTAACATGCACTGTACTGTCCTGAACTGTATAGGGAAGAGTGAACTTACTTGTAATCAACATGCAGAGAGGTATTGTTTATGGAAGGAGAGCTAATGGATTGTTTTATAGGACATGTGTGTGTTTGATGTGGTGGGAAGCAGCTGGAAGACATCAGTGAGAGACTGATGGAGAAGGAGTCTGGACTCAGAAAGGGATATACAACTGATTCACCCTCAGGACTGTGTGTGTGTGTGTGTGAGATCTCTGTTACATAACATGTTACAATAGATTCACCTGCCAAACTGTGTTTACCTGATCCAGCTGTGTGTATTCTCTTCTGAGGAAAAATCAGACGATGACAAAGTTGCTGAGGAGTTCAGGCAGTCTTAAGAACAGAGACATGTTGAACCTTACATGCTCTGACAGCTCGTGCTGCATGAAAAACTTGGAACACTGACCAGTGTCACTTTGTCTTAAAATGTTGGTTCCCTATTTTCACTGCACATTTTAGCTCCTCAGTATGATTTTAATCAGAAAGGCTATTCGTGTCCTCATAAGCTCTCACTCACATATGTATTTTTAGTGCAGGGCAGTTTGTCCTCCAAAATCTTTCAGCAGTTTTATATAAGACACACATTCCAATGCCACTGGTAGAGGAAAGCAGCTGCCTCCTCTGCTCGACATATTTAAAACTTTTATCCTCACTTGTATTTTTCACTTTTATTCTTCTGTAAACATGACTTAACACCAGTATAAACAATTTTGTTTTGGGACGAGGTACAACAGCAAAAAAGGGATCATACCAAGCTATGAAAACCTGTGTCATTTAGTTCACAGAGTCAAAACACCGTGTAAAAAAACAGCTGAAAAGCCTGGTGTTATAACAGAAGCAGGATGGTCTTATTTCTACATGTGCAGTTATAATTTGATGCCCTTGCAGACCGTCTCCCACATTCTTTGTTGGCTCTAGTTGCAACCCGAGACCTGACCTCATGCAAATCCCTGCATGACCGAGGTGACTGATGGAGTCTGAAAAAATTATAGTTTGAGACACGCTTGGGTCACTGTTGACACCTTTGAGCATCCAACAGTCACTTTAATGAGGTGCTTTTGCACATGTCTTATGGAGAGAAGTCAGCAATTAAGATATCACAGGAAACTTCATCATCATGCATGGATCCTGAACTCAATCATTTTTAATATGTTTTATCAAAATACCAGAACTCTTGCAGTTTTTGAATAATAAAGACCCACAGTGACCTGATTTTTTTTTTTTTAATTACTTTTGTGTTCCTTTTATTTCCTTTATTCAGAGAGGACAGTAACAGGGTGAGAGTGGGGAGTGCTGTGGGAAGGGTGCTGCAGGTTAGACTCACCCGATCATGAGGTGATAGTGGTGTCCCCAGAGACCTTCTTTTACAAAAGTATGAACTTTAAGCTTTTCTCCAACTTTATGTAGAAAGCATGCCAAACTAGAAAAACTCACTATTAGTGGCCAACCAATGTCAGTTTGTCATCAAGTGATGCCAATGGCAAAATGTAAAGAGCAGATTGTCTAATGCTGATGCAAAAATATTACGTTGTACTTTTGCAACAGAAGAAAAATCAAACGGTATAATTCCCAACATCATCACAGAAACTATGTCCAACACTGTTTCCGTCTACCTGTCTCAAATTTCCTTTTTTCATTTTGGACAGGAAAATAGAGACTGACAAAAAGTATCATATCAGAATCTAAAAGTGGTCCAGCCGAGAAAGACTAAGCATCTAAGAGTTTTTCTGCCAGAGCTGATGTCCTCTCTGGTTATATGAGGGAGGGCTGAAAAGTCCGTAGCCTGACTAGGAAGGAGTTATGCCATAGTGATGAAACATGGCATGCATATAATTCAACATTTTTTGAGCTTTTGAGCTTTATCTGATAGAGTTCATCCAAACTAAACTAATACTTCTATCTTTAAAAGGTTCAAAAGCATACACTTTTGTTGTTTTGTCTTTTATTTTTTATGTTTTTTTTGGTTTTGCTTTTTCTCAACTTTTGGTTGAAATTAAATTTATCCTGGAAGAGTAGGCATTCAATAAAGTTCTTTGATTGGACTGTGTGGACTGTGACTCTACCTCTCCAAACTGTCAGAATAATTGATGCTGTTTTTTTTTGTTCTGAGCTCAAAACAAAACTAGAAGGACCTTGATTTCACGCGTAATAATGGTGTAACACCCTTGTATTAATCTTTCTTTTCCAAATGAAAATACAATTTAAAAAAAAAATGCAACATTTTCTGATACTTACAGTATGGTTAATTTCAAATTAACTGACACTGATGTATCATTTGAGGACTCTGAAAAGTAGAACTAGAGACATTTGATGAACATGGATAAAATTTGGCACCGTGGTGTTTTCAAATACCTGCAGAAAAAAGGGGTTAACTCCTTAGGCAATTCACGCCAACATAGTTGCAACATTTGATGATTGGATGATGCTCCAGATTTATCAGCTGTGAAAAAGTGGGCAGCTGAAATCAAGAGGGGTAGAGAGAGCCTTGAAGATGACCCAAGGTCAGGACGTCCTGCCACAGCAACAACCCAAGAAAACATCGACCGTGTTGAAAAATAAACCATGCTGTAAGAGTCAGAAAATGTTGAATTTAATGCTTACCAAGTTTCATCACTATGGCATAAATCCTTCCTAGTCAGGCTACAAACTTTTCAGCCCACCCTCACAGGGAGGAGTAGGCAAAGACCTTGAAGCAGACATGAGATTGAAGTAGAATAGGGTGAGGAGACAAGGTGAAGTGAGGTGGAGGAGGGTAAGGAAGGATGGATTGAAGACTCACAGACAAACAGGCTGAAGTGGGCTGGCCATGTTACAGTTGTTTTTCAGGTAACTGGTGGTGTGGTTTTAAAGGGGACATAGCATGCTTGTTTCTCCTTTTCACTATGTCAGACTAGGATGCCTGTAAAGCATTTCTGCCCTCAGTACAAGTCGTTTAGTTCCTTCATTGCCCCACAATAGCGTTCTCAATATCCTCATTTTAGGCCATTCTGAAGATCTCGTTGAAACGCTCCGTTTCGAGAATGACCTCCAGTAACCTCGCAACGTCACAGCCCTTTGTGCTCTGATTGGTCAGTTCTATCAGAGGGGCGGAGGGGGTAGAGCCAGGGGGCGGTTTTTGCAGCATGGCAGTATTTACAAAATCGCCACATTGAATGGAGCAGACTGAGCGAGTTTGCTGTTTGCCAAAACTTCACCGTAAGGCATTGATAGCACTAATAAAACAGCAGAGTGTAGGATACGTCCTTTTGTATTGGACCCCGAGTCAGACCCGGACGGTTCTGGGTGGGTCACTTCAGTGTGGTGAAAATTCAAGGGGTGTAAGGTCTTGTTTTCAAATTTATTATATTATATGTAAGTATTAAATCAGGGATCAGCATGATATGTCCCCTTTAAGGTAGTCCTGCTCCTGAACCTTAGTTAACACCTTAACTTCATTATCTTTAATTAGCCACGGGGCAGACCAATCAGTCTATTTCTGAAAATAACACTACAATCAAAAACACAGCTGTTACAGAGCTCATCACTGTCTCTGTCTGTAGATGGCACACGCTCGCATCTCTTCCTGCTCGTAGGTATCGCTGAGTGGACTGGTTGTGTGAAACTTTAGCACCTCTGCTGCTCTGCAAAGCAAATCCAGCCCAGGTATTGTTCTGGTTTTCTTGCATTAGTGTCACTGTATAGACACAATGCTTTTTGTGCTGGCAGCGCCTCTCCACAAGATGGGAGTGCTGGGCAGATGTTGGCAGGTACACTGTCTGCTGTAAATAAGCTTGAGGAAGTCCACAGAGGAGGAAAGAAGCCACCAATACTGAATGTAGGTCAGTCTATTAGAGCTGCACGAATCTCATTTATTAACGTTTTTAAACACGACCACATGTGTCAGACTCTCCTCGTCTTTGGTTCACGTCAGTAAAGAGTCTCACATTAACATGTAGAAAGGTGGGTACACTTCTTCTGTCTTTAGGCTCCTGTGATGGTCACCCTGACAACCACCTCCTCTGACAGCTCCTCCCAGACAACAGCATTCCTCTACACAAATGTCCTTTAATGTCTGCATATATTTGTGCTCTCACTGGCAGGCACACACTCCAGCTCTGCTCTGCTCTCCTTTGAGTTTCCCACAGCTGTCACATCCACACACTGCTCCTGACGCTGTCACACACTTTGATCACTCGCATATTTGAATGTATCTGGGGCATGTTTGGCACGATGCTCTGCAGCTCAAAGGTGAAGGCAGGGTACAAAGCATCCAACACACACCCAAACACACACACACACAGATGAGATAGTGAGAACTCTAGTAGAGCAAATGGACTGGGTGTGGTTCTGGTAGAGCTGCATTAAGAGGCAGCGTCTCTCCGCGAGCGTTTTATGGCAGATCATTTTACACTCCTCCACTGATGGCTGGAGTGATAGCATCCTCTTCCTCCATTCCTCTGTGTCCAGATATATTTACAACATGCAGCCAAGTCTCTGTTTGGAAATACCCAGGAAGTCCTCCAGCTAAAAATCAATCTGCAAAACAAGGGGTTGTAAATTCTCCTTCACGACTCCCTCAGTCAGGATTTCTATCTAACAGCAGGCCACGCATCAGGCGGATGGAGGGATGCAGGGGTTGAAAGGCACATGTTCACAGTGACTGTAATGAGGAGCGTGTGGTTTCTCTTTCTTGTATCATCATCATCCCTTTCTGTTCCTTCTCTTCTCCTCCATTTCGTCCCAAACGGGATCACACTTTCACGTGATATTAGCTGCATGTTGATGCTCCGTTGGTGTCGCTCTTCTTTTCTCTATGACCTAGATTTGCACAAAAGGATTCTTATCAATCTATTAACTCCTCAAGTGATGTCATGGACTATAAGTGGAGGCAAAGGTTGTGACATCATTGTTGTTTGCTTGTCAGGTCATGATCATGATTACGGACTGTTTAGAGGACAGAAATAGATCACAGTGGCGGAGAAGGATAAGCATCTTGTTTTTCTATATTTATTTCTCTGTTTGCTTGGTGAATATTTTTACATTTGTGTGAAAGCGTTCCAATAAATTCAAGCAATGCTGCTCATCTGGAATCCTCCATCATCCCTGTTTCTGTGACTCACCCATCTGGCTCAGCATCTGTATTTTCTCTGAGCGTAGAAGGAATGTACTCATCGAAAAAAAAAAAAACTAGCTTTGATCTGTCCGAGCCGTTGACTTCTCTTTCTAGTGTTTCGCTAAGTCACAGTGCGTACACAAGTTCAAATGTGTGTCTGTGTGTCCGTGTGGGTGGGTGAGTGTACATGAGGAGGCATTTCAAAAGGTGCACCTTTGAGGATCACTTGAATAATTGAGCATCTCTCTGTTGTTTGAAGTCAGTTTTTATTCCCTCCTCTTGCTTCTTCCTCCTTTGGGCAGCTCATACACCGCTCCTTATCCCATCTGCTGCTTTCTCTGCATGTGAGTGTTGTAGAGCAATCTGTTTCCTCTGTCCCTGACATTGTGTTGACAGGATCTGTCAGCTGTGTTTAAACGCTGTGCAACAAAAAGAAGCTGATTCCTGCTTGACATAAGAGAAGAGGCACATCTGAAGAGCGGTGTGTCTTTGTGAAGGTGTGTGAATCACCCAGATGATCTTTAGGATAGAGATAAATGTGTGTGTCAGTGTGTTTGCTGTGTGAATACTCAGCTCGAGAGCTCGGTGCTCACAGGGAGAGAAAGTGGGAGGGGCACTCACACACACACACACACACACACACACACACACACACACACACACACACACTCTCTGTAGTGAGCTTGTCAGTGGATGCTGCCGATGCTTCAGCAGCTGGATGGAATTGAACAGTAGCGCCGATTGAAGTGTTTTATTTTTGCTTCCTGGATCTGTGTGTCTTTTAATTTTGAGGGCGTGTTTGTTTCAGAGGAATGGTGTCAGTGGGTCTTTAGCACACCAACACTTCACCGTGGACTGTGTGAGTGTGTGTGTGTGTGTGTGTGTCGACAGGACTGAATCAGCAGGAGCAACTTGACCACAGGGATTACAGCTTATTGACTTTGTCTCAGTGTGTATTTTCATGCGGGCGAGCCAGGGGCTGTGCGAAGGTCTTAGAGGAACTGCTAATGTAATATTACAAAAGTACAAGATGTAAGACCCTCTTAAGGGGCTTCAGGACTGCCCCACGATGGGGAACAGCGCCCAGAAGAAGAAGAAGGTCCAGGCAGAGGAGAACTTCTCTCCATCACACTCCCCCTGCACGAAGAAGGAGAAACCTAAAGGCTTGTGGCTGTTTGGACGACACGACAAACTGAAAACAGGTAAAAGCAGCGAGGGGTGGTTAAGTTTGACGCTTGGGGATAAAAACTAACCGCCGGTTGTTTCCTGAGAGGTTGAGCTGCTCTAAAGTCTTTCCATAGCTTTCCTTAATGATGAGTAACTTGAGTTTAAAGCTGGTTGATGCAATTCGCTGTCTATGCCTTTGTGAGTGTGCTCATCTGTGTAAATGAGCTCCTGCAGTAAGCTTTTTTTTGATGTAGAGTGAGAATATTCCCATGCTGACTTCACCGTAGTCAGCTTCAAGGCTCCCTGCTTATTGCACAAGTGTGCAGAAGAGGGCTGTGTGTGGGCACAAGTTTGTTTTTTCTTCTGCAGATTTATTTCTCCTCCTGAAAGGTGAGTAGGATGACAGGGGGCTTTAATTTAAGACCAACTCTGACTTTGTTTCCCCAATAAACCTCCACACACCTCATTTATCACACTGAGCGTGTGCGTAACGAGATGTATGTTCGTGATCCTGAGGACACGATCTGTTTCTGATTCTGTGACTCATGTCAGACCTTTTTACCTGCAGTGGAAAACGAAGTTTCGCATGTCCCGCACTGATCATTGTCTCTGTTAACGGCCCCTGAAGCAACAAAAAGCACCAGACGAACAGGTTTAACACAAACTCACACTGACACAGACAGATTGCCAGATAAAGCTCCGCCACTGAGATTTGTCTTACACAAGACTGCTGTTGATGTTTTGTCATTCTCAGGTGTTTCTTTTTTATGTTTTGCGTTTTCCTTTCACCACAGAGGACTATTTTTACTCTTCTTTCACATCATTTCCCAAATGTCTTTCTTCTTCCTGGTAAAAAAAAACTTGTACCTGAAGTCTGGCCTCAAAGCTGCAACCATGAAGAAACACAGAGAATCATCACTGGACGGACCAGTTCCTTCCTGTTGCAGTCTTGACCTTCTCGCATACTTTCTGTTTTGTAGACTAACAACCTCTTTTCTAGTTAAAGCAGACACATCTGAAATTCTCTGATAAACCACTCTGCATACTTGCTTATAAACAAATTTAACAACTGAGTGATGCATTTTGCAGCAAATGAGCAAAACATGTCCCTCATGATGGTAACAGAACAAATTGAATCTAAAGCTAATTGAGCATTTAACCTCCTGAGTATTTTCTGCATCCCATAGTGGCAAACATGACTTACTGTGGTTTTACTAAAGGATAATTGATCAGCAAAGTTTGAATTTACTTTTTTATTTTGGCTGAACTGCTCATGAACTGATATTATTATTATGAGAATTTGAAAACAATGTTTGTGTCCTTTTGTTTCGATTTTTAATCTCCATTACTCTTGCAAAGATGTCATTTAACTTTTTGAGCAGTCTGCTGCTTGTTTCTCAGTAATTAAAGAAAAACAATAGTTTTGGGGGAGTATGCTCAATCTGGCAACAGCAGTTTTGAATGTTTCTACAAGCTTCTGATCTTTATGAGAGATAAGTATTTAACAGTTTGATAAAGACATGCTGATGAAGTAATTCCTCCAGCCTGATCCTAACACAGATTGTTTTGCTGTGGTCATTAAACTGCTGTCTAGCCATTAATTATAGTCGTGCTTTGGAACACTATCAAATTTTAACATCTGCGTCTTTCACTTAGCAGCATAAATTCTGACCAGCAACAACAACATGTTAGCGAGCTTTTGTTTTACAGTCAGACCTTCTCATACCGTTGTGTTCTTTTATAATTGATAGTCCAACTTGGCCTTCGTCGCTTCTTGTTGGGTTGAAATCGGCCCCTGATGCTCCTGGTCTCCAAAGTAACAGCTGACCTCCATGAACTTTGTGAGTTTATGGTATGGAGGAGCACATTCATTGTCTTTTAAACAAGACAGGGCGGTTTCTTTATCAAAACATGATGTTGGCGTACGTGTGTTAGATGGACCTTGGTCATTCCAGATAATGACGGCGTGTGTGTGTGAGTGTATACACAAACACATCTTGATTTCATTTTCTCTCAGGGTGGTCGGTTGTCGATGTGGGTGTAGTCATTGTCGTTCTCCTGCATTCAGCGCCTCATTCATGGCGAGTTTATTCAGAAACTTGGGGTGTGAATGCATTCCTACATTCCAGTCCATTTCCTTACGCATGGGCACCCATCCAGCACCCAAACACATCAGCTTCAGAGAGCTACTTCCAACTGGGCTCAATTTCTGTTTCCTTGCTTCTTCTTTTTCTTTACTGTGTCCTCAAATTAAACCAGATTTATCAACAGAAACAAGGAAAGAGGGAGTTGTAATACATGGAAATGTCACTTCAGTTGCCTCTATAATGATGCAACACTCCTCAGCGTTTGATTTGCACACTTTGTAAGCCATTACTAATGGATTAAAACCTCGTAAGTTAGCAGCACCACTGTACATGCTGCCTGTGTGCTGCAGTGAAGCAGCTCCTCTGCGCACCAGGCTGATGAAACATGCAGAAGATGAACTCAGTGACTGGATCCTCTCTCTGTGTTTCTGAAATTTGTGTCATGACTGTGGTTTTGGCAATTTCTCAAACAGGAACCCTGCCTGTGTCCTTCATAACACCTGAGAGGTTGTTTATTTTGGTTGTGCATCATGTAGCAGACTGGGAAATGGCTGGAAGTCACACATTGAGCGCCTGGCTTGGCTGTATTCTTAGTCAAGGTCATCCAAGGGTAAATAATTTGATCAAATTATGTTTCTGTGACTTGCTCATTTTGAATAGGGATGCAATTTTGTCCATGTCAGTGATGAAAAACAAGTAACTGAGCAAGGCAATCAAAGTGCTTTACAGTTAAAAAAAATGAATAAAATCACATTAGGCAAAAAAAATCATTCAATAAAACATTAAAAATCATTAATTAAATTTAACTAAAAGAGAGGAGAACAGATAAAACCCTTTGGTGTAATATATTACCTAACTCCATCTGATCCACAGAGTCCTTTCTACTTTAAGAGATGTCTGAAAACTCATCTGTTCAGGGAACAATTTGGCACTTAATCTGACCCTTCTCTTCTTTGTCCTCAGGGGTAGAATGAGTCAGAAAGTCTCAGACCCAGCTCTTAGAGGATATTTAGCGCTGGTCTTTGAATTTTGTTGAAGGTTAAACTGTATTGTTGCAGCGATCAATTGTGGTTAGTTATGGCTACATTGTTCTACATGGGGGAAAAAATGTTCTTGCACTTAACGGCAGCACCTGCAGCCAAATAACTTCTAGCACTTTGTCACACTAATTAGGTTTTCCTTCTGTCTGAATTCTTGCTTGTGGACAAAAGCGTCTGCTAAATAAACTATAGAACTATAGAACTTTCATTTGTCATAAGCAAAGCTACAAAATCTGTTTTCAGACAGGATTTGAACGGTGTGTTCTAAGACTGTTCCAGATTTTTTGGAGCATAAAACTGGAATGTAGCCTCACCATGTTTAGCCTGACTCTGGACACCAGCAGAAGACCCCTCCCTGAGCTTCTTAGAGTCTGAGTTGGTTTATATGGCTCTAGCGTGTCAGATATCTGCTTTGCTGCTAAACAATGAAGAGACTTGTGCACAAGCAGGGCTGTTTTAAAGTCTACTCTCTGAGTGACAAGAAGCCAGTGCAGAGACATGAGCTCTGGACTAATATGGTCGTGTTTCCTGGTTCTGGTCAGGACTTGAGCAGCAGTATTCTGGATGTAGTGCAGCTGTCTTGCAGCTTGTTTAGAGAGCTCAGTGATCAGGCTGTTACAGTAGTCTAACCAGCGGGGATCAAACCATAGACTGTATAAACATGGAGGTAGTCTCTCCAACGTCACTCGTCTGTTTCTGAAACAGGAAAATGAAGCTCATCGGCTAGCTGCCATATTGGTAGTGGCAAGGGTTTTGCGTACAGCTATAGGGCGCCTGTCAGTGACATGACCCTGAGCTGTCCCTCTGATTGGGTGAGCCCATGATCTTTATATCCTCTGAATAGCCAAGATAGAAAAAAATCCCCCCCCCCCCATGCAGTGTGTGCCGCTAGTAAAATTAGCGACTCAGACAGGAGACGTTTTTTGAACCAGGCTATAAATCGGTTAATTTATGCTTTGAAAACAGCTTTTTTTGGCTTGGTGTGTTTGTGACTTCTGGTACTTCTGGGGCCAGCCTCAAGTGGACACTTGAGAAACAGCAGATTTTAGCACTTCCGCATGGGTTGAATGCATCCAACTATCTGGTCTGCTGATGGTGTTGAAAGATGGATGGCATGATGGCTCCTGAAAAGTAAAGCTGAAACATTTGGTCAAGTGGCGGGATTGGTCATAAAGTAAACCTCTTCATGTTAATGGATTAAACATCAAAATTTATGTCAAATTATTGTTTATCCAGTTTCTTTTGTTGGTTATGTCTGACGCGTCAATCTGGAGGGTTATAACTACTCATGTGATGCTAACAAAAAGGGATAATGCTTGGTTCACCAGACTTGCTCAGAGTAATACCTTACGTTGTGACTTGTACTAGCAGGTCAGTGGGACTTCTGTACTGCTGCTCTACTTTCTGATCTCTGCTGTGCTGACTCTGCCTCCAAAAAGGGAACAGGTGCAATAAAGTGCAGCAGCTGCAGCAGAAAAACTTAATTTATGTTTTTTTCATTGTATTGTCCAATTTGACTCAATATTAGCCATATTACTTTGATGAGTCTAGAAAAATGTCCTATGTCAAACTATGAAAAAAGTAAGAAAAAAAACTGCCAGTGGGGTAAGTAAAGTCCTTTGTTTGGTTTCTTTTCTTAAGACATTATTTCTATTTTAAAAAAATGACAAACTCATTCATTTTTGACCCCTTGGCAATTTTTAATTTTTATTCTAATCTAACAAGAAATAAAGGTGTTATCTCTGTCTTTAATGTCTTGGAATAAGACTCTTTTTCTTGACTTATCAGGTGAATTTGGTTCATAAAAAGTCTGATAGGACATTTTTTTAATAAAAAAAATAAGACACCAATACTTAGTTTTAGATTGAAGTTTTGTGGTGTCTTTAGAAACAGATACAGTGGTCTGGACAAACTAGGACTAGCCATCCATTGCTAATACAGGAGGTTATTCAGAGGATGCTGATTTACAGTAGCTTTTCTCAGTGTTTTTGTGAGTTTGAGATTAAAATTATGACCAAGTTTTTGTTTAATTGTAGTAACTACAAAAGGTTTGTTTGGATTTTATCAAAGAACTCACTTTAAACTCTTTGTAGGGAACTTTTGTGTCAAGTTCAGAGACACCTGTAGACTTTGAAAAACGAGCTTTAACATCAGGAGAGTCTTGTGCTGCATCATTAATAATGAAACATGCTGAAAGTCACCTGAAATCAACAACCTCTTCAAACCGCTGGTGGTCTTACTCACTTTAGCAGGTCAAATAAAGTTGTTATTGTTAGCATCAGTCAGTTCAACAACTAGCTTTTAAAACTTAGTCATACTTTCATCTCAGCTATTCATGCAGCCCCTTTTATACTGCATGTTTACGGCAGACCTGTCACAACTTCAGCCCAACACACTGTTTTGTGTAAGAGATACAGAGACGTAATGGGGTTATGATGTCGTTTCATGGCTAAGCTCGTAGGAAAGATAAGAACAGAGCTGTTTAAAGCTTGTGTAAATGAGGGATTGGCAGGACAGCATGGAGATGTTTGTGTGTGTGTGTGTGTTATGACGGCACTGTTGTTTACACGTCAAGCTTCCTTTGTGTCCAGAACACTAGCATGCTATCTAAAATAACGCTCATACAACAGCAGAGTGCAGGCGCTGTTTGCTGCAGATTTAAAACAAGATTACAATGAAGGGGAAGCTTCTCAAAGCCCTTTTAGAGAGTCTCTGTTTAAAGATGTGCAATGAATGGACGTGTCAATCTACACACAACCTGCAGAGCGGTACGGTATGGTGCCGAGCTGAGATGTCGCCTGCTGCGCTGCAAAGATACAAAGCTTCTTTTTCATCTTATGATATTAGCAGGAGGGAAGCAGCAGATAAGAGGAGCTCTCACTGACTCACATTATTGCATCCACAGGTGATCAATCCGGCACACAAACTCACAGAGAAACTCATTGAAGCCCTGTGCTGCCATCCTGTCATTCTTCTGCCCTTTTTTTTTTCTTTTTACATTTTTCATAATCCTGTGATTTAGCTGATAGGTCTCTAGATGTGACTGACTGTGTGATCCATCTAATAAGGAAGTCTGTTTTGTCTTGAACTTAATTTTTAGGGCACACTGCTGCTATCACAGGCCTTTTTTCACTTTTATCTTCCCCTCATTCCTCCACACTCCCCTCTGCTTCCTCTCCTTTGTGCTCTTATCTCTCTGACCTTGGATTATTTGCTGGTTATTTATTATGCTGCATTCTGAAGAGGGTGATGTTTGAATGTGATCAAATACTACAGCTCTGTTTAATGGTCAAATACAGTGTACAGTGACTTTTGTGGACAGTTACAGTAATGCTGACACAATAAGGGAGAGAAAACCATCAAGGTGACTCTAGAGCAGATAGAGAAGACAAGAGGAATCTCTCCTTTCAAGCTGGATAAAATTGTAAGGACATGATTTCCACGCTCTTTTCCTAGCTGTCCTGTGCTTGGGATGATATTCCATATTCCATTATCCTGCTGGGTAAGGCTCGCCTAAGCCTTTTGATTTCTGTAACCAGGGCTTAGACGCTCTGTTCTTGGTCCTCCTTTGAAGATCTGGTTTAGTGTGTGCCACTGACTCCCCTCAGAGAGCCCAGGCTACGTACAGCTGGATAAAGAGAAGATGACTTTTGTCTCAGCTATCTTGTCCTCCTACGCTTTGCCTCTTCTCCTCCAACGTTCTGTCTCTGGTACTGCATTGTTGCCGTCCTGGGCCCTTTATGTTGACAAGCACAAAAGCAAACTTTAAAAAGATAACAGAAATGTCTCTTTTAATTTTTTTGGCATTTTGATTCCCTGCAACAGAGGAAATCAGGATTTTTCATCATAACCAAACTTTGTTGGCTTTTTCACCCCTGTTTACCTTTTCCTCCATCGCCCACTTTCTAATCTTGAAGTATAATCAGCCTGTGATCTGTTTAGAGTCAGTAGAAAGCCCCGTCACCCCCGTCCTGTGACACTCCCGTTACCTTCATGGGCCCTCTGTCTATCTTGGATCTGAGAGTTTTAATTGGCTTCATGAGTTTTCACCAGTAGCATCCCGCTCTGGCTTGTTCTGTGTTATCAAAGATTTATTTGGAGATGAAGGCAGTCTCCTCTACCCTGTCCTTCCATGCCCTGTAGCCCTTGTAGTTTGGATGTTTTGGCAACATGTAATTGTGGTCATCGTACATTCTTGGGCTCTAAATGTAGCTTGGGAACTTTTCAGCTGTTGGATGGCATCCTCATGGTGATTTGAAGTAAAGATAATTACTGCTAAATTCTCTACAGTCAGTTAACAAGTCCCATGCATGCAAAAAGAAAGCCAAAGTGGAGTGTGTTTGCAGTTTGCTTTATAATTACTTGACCCAAATTTAACTCAAGCTGCCCCGGAAAAAGAAATCCTGTTATTCCAGCCATGGTTAGGAGCAGTGTTGGGTTCATTACTTTTTAGAAAAAGAAAAAAAGAACTGTAATTACAACCCAAGGGTGTTAATACATTACAGCATGATTGCATGGACTTCCCACTTTAATTATTTTCCTGTTTAAAGCTTTGCTAATCTACAGTTTTACAGGAGTAGAAATATAACTAAAGGGGTGTAAAGTCTGTCACTGGGACAGTTTCTACTATAGACTGTAAAAATAAATGGACGTCATCTTGCTCCACTCAAGGTGAGGTTGCTACAAAACTGCTCCCCCTGGTGGCTGGCTGCAGTATAGGTTAAAAAAAATTGTCACCCCAGTCATTGAAGATGAGCTGTGGTCAAACTTTAGAAAATGAATACTCCTGGTAGATATCATTGAGCTGCCTCGTGTTCAAGTCCTCTTTTTCTGGAAGTTTTGTTTTTATTTGTATTTAGACATTAAAAATGGGGTTTTATGGCACGTTTAACAGTGATTGACAGCTGCCTTGTGTAGTTTTTTCCAGATTAGACTCCAAAGAAAAAAAAAAATTATGTATCTGACACCCAGCTGTACTCAGATTCTCTCAGAGTCCCCCCATAGCCTCTACTGCGCAGACTCTGGCTGCACAATAGCGGCGCCTCTGACGGGGGTATTTTGGCCTTGAAACTGTACAATTTTAAATGGCAGAGCCACGCTGTCCATTCTATACAGTGTATGGTTCCTACTGACAGACTTAAGGCGGGTACACACTACAGGATAATCAGGCTGATTTTTGTCCCAATCCCCCACTTACGATCAAAGTCAGCAAAGACCTGAGTGTCTGATGACATCATGTGTGATTTTCCTGTGGTGTGGGGTGTGTAAAGAGTGATTTTTTCTGGTCGGAGCTGCTCGGAATGCCTCCAGTTGAGAGATCATAGATAATGAACATGTTTAAAATTTGGGACTAAAAATCCTGTAGTGTGTGGGGTCCTCCGAGAGGAGGTACAGGTACAGTGTGTCGCGTACTGGAGCAAAGCCAATCAAGACTTGAGCTGACTCAGCTGACTGACCTAAGAGGAAGAAAGAAATCTACCTGTAATACTTAAAGTGACTTTACTCACCTCCAACTTGCATTGTTATTCATACAGCCCATATCCCCACCATCTCCACAACCTTTTCCATGATCCTTTTCTTTCAATTTGAAGTGGCTGTGTCCAAAATCTGTAGTGTTTTTCTGGGATGAAGGCTCAGTTTCCCATGAGCCCTATCACCCACCATCATAAGGACGTGCCAAGATGTGCATTTTTTAAAAACTTTTTACATGATACAAAGTGACGAAGTAATGTTTTTATTTGTAATTCTATAGCACTATTGTTTGAAAAATGACGACCAACAAACTTTGTTAACTCAGTTTGTTGCGTACTTTAGTGTCTCACTTAAAGTTAGCAGACTATCTGTCCAGTGTTACCCACAGCCGGTGCTGTAAGACGTTTCTGTAACGTGTAATGTTAATAAATCCTGGATTGTGTCTAAAATCACCCACTCTTTCCCTGCTCACTATAGTGAATTGGATATAGTTAATTATGATCATGAGTTAATCAAAACAACACTTTTGACACAACTCACTCTCCAGCAGCTGACAGTAATCACTGTCCTACAACGAAGATGCTGCTCATGGAAGGCTGGGGATTTACAGTTATGATTTTCTCAAACGCTGTAAAATGGCAAAGATCTTAGAGATAACTAATATTATAGTGAGCATATGTTCCCACAATAATCAAATATAATCAATAAATTATTACACAGTATTTTCAATAATTACATATAAACCATACATTTGCACCATGATTTGAGTGTCTCATGCCTGACTTTATTTTTGCCGTTACTCACTTTTAAATGTTTTAATGTAAAAACCTTTATCACTTAAAACCACAGATTGACTGATGACTGAAAGATGGATGGCTCATACAAATTTTGGCCTCCTAATATCAATATTTCTGTTTTTCTCTTTGCCTTATTCAATTTTTTTCTTTTTCATGTCTTCTGTTTAAACCACAATCCATGATGATGGAATATATTGCTCACATAATGAACATTACTCTAACACTACTGGTTAAATGATTGCATCTCAAGTTCAATAACACATCATCAGCTTTAAGCGATGTTTTTCCAAAACCATGTGTCTGCTCAAGACATCAGCTTCAGTGTAGCAGGGCAGTCTCACAGCCCTGTGTATTAATGGACTCTGTGTTTGGATTGTTCTGTAATGGCAACTGGTCCAGTAGCTTCCTGCATTGCCAACATAATTGAGTTAAAGCATCAGATCATACCATCTAACAATGCACACACACACACACACACACACAAACGCACAGACCTGTGTGTGACCTTGCCATTTAAAGGTCATTATTTTAGCTCCGGTCATGGCCTGGAATCTTTATTTACAATCTTAAAATAGGACTAAATCGTGTTTAACAGCTGATGTTAGGCTTCATTTTTTAAACATCACCCTGTCCGAGCTGTAATTTGAAACTTGTGACAGTCTTAACTCAGCATGTCCTGCCCTGCTGAATGAAAAGAAAGCAACATCAGAGATGAAACCTCACTGGAATCAAGTTATAGATCAATTAAAGGCTTTTACTGGGCAGCCAAAAATGCACATTGAGTTTACCTCTGATGGACAAATCTGGTTTTCTGAGCTCTTGGAGCCAAATTTTATCTGAGATAACCAGACCTTAGAAAAACAGTTTCAGAATTTGTATCCTTCGCCAGCTCAGATCTGTGCTCACAATTAAGCTGGAAACTATTAGAAACTCGTGTTATATTACCTGTAGAGCAACAATCGAAACTTAATCTGATATAAAGGTCTCTTCTTGTTATCATTATTCAGATAATAGCAACTTAACCATTTGGTGTCATCAAATTCATATCAGCATGTCAGTCAAAGTAATAGTTTAATAATGGCAGCCATAATTAACCTAAACATCTTCAGTTATGTCATTTTACTGGTCGGTGAAGAGGTTTCACTCTGGAGCCAAGAAGCTGTGCCAAGCAGATGGTGTGAGCGCCAGCCGCCGCCACCTTTTGTACTTCAGTATTTGGCAGCAAGTTTACCCAAACAAGCTGTCCTCTTTTCACGCAGATTTACAAGTGTTTTCAAACCGATTCAGTGAAAATGGTTTTGACTTGTTTTCCAGAAGGGAGGCTTAGCTCATTGGCCGTGCATAATGGGATTTCACTGAGGAAGAGTGACGAGGAGGAGGAGTGTGTTTTGGAGGGGTTTAATGAAAGCTCACAATTTGCAGAATGAGATTTTGTTTTTTTGTTGCACGAGTCGACACAGACTCACACAACACCCCCATTATCGGTGTATACGAGTGTATACACACACACATTGTGGTACTGTTTCTGCTGACGAGCAAAGAAGTCCTCCCTGCCAGTCCGTTTATGAGTGTGTTACATCATGTGTGGCGTGTCGACAACAGAGTGCATCTGTTCAGGCTTAATGTGTTTAGTGTGATTCAGATGACACACTGTCAAAGAAGGTTGTCAACTTTTCACTCCTGGTTTACAGCTCAGAAGAACTTATTTAATATATTTAATCCTCACTTTTCCTGTAAGGACTCCTGTGGTCACACAACCCGTCATGTTCCTGTGTTTCAGTCACTGAATCATGAGACCTATACATTCTAATAGACAGAGACACCATGAATGGAAAAGAACAAGGAGGGATTGTCCACAGAAAGTTCATGTCTGGAAATCTTTGCCTTCTGTGTAACCTCCACAGGAGACAAACCAGAAAGGGATATTTTGAATTTGAAATAATAGAAATGTCAAGAAGATCAGAAAGTTGAGCAGCTCTAAAATGTGAGTTGAGTTTTCTTTGGATTTATCATTTTTATCTCGGCGAGAGTTTGGTGGTAGTAATCTGTGCCTCGTGGAAATGTGATACAGATCATCTAATTCCCCGTACAACTGTCTAAGTCAAAGGCTTCTTGATAACTTAACAGATAAACAGATGCCTGAACCAGAACAATGACTGTCCCAAAGCAGCTGAGGGGCCCTCGCAAACAAAAGCTGATCATGTGATCTCCCACAGATCTAATGTGAAGAGTTTAGATGGTGCAGTGTATCAAGCTGGGACCACTAAAGCTTTTCAAACACTAAGGCTGTATTCAGACCAGAAAAGTCCTTTGGTCCACTTGTTTGGTCCAGACCAAAAGCGGACTTTATTTTTTTAGTTTGGTGCAGTTTGTATTCAGATTGTACTTTTTGCAAGTGGACTATATTCTGTAAACACACCCACGTGTGTGACGATCAGTGCTCTCATTGGACAGCACTGATAAAGGCGGAACACAGAGTACAGACCCAGAAATGGAGGTAAACATGTGAGTTTGTGCTCTTATTAGAGCTGCAAAATCATTTTCAGTTTCAAGAGCAGCTCCTTCAAAGCAGGCTTAACAACACCGTTTCAAATTTAGGAACAGCGAAGACAAATGCAGCAAGGAGACGCTATGCTCTGCGTGTCCTGACCCACAACATGCCAGCAACAGCGTGGCTAAACAGAAGACGGAGGATCAGGTATGAACCAAAGACGGTTAGGTCACGGTGGCTTTATAGGCCCAAGAGGCGCATGTATCCTGTTGTTAGTTGGGATGGACCTTGGTTTGTATTCAGACCTGCACCAGAGAACCACGAACCGCACCAGAGTTCGTTTGGAAGCGGACCGAGACCACCTCAAAAAGTGGGTCTCGGTCCGGTTGTTTGGTCCGCACCAGGGTTCGTTTGTGTCTATTCACACCTGCATGAAAAGTCCGCACCAGCGTGGGAAACGAACCCTGGTCTGTTTAAAATGGACCAAACAGTCCAGGTCTGAATACGCCCTAAGTTAGCAACACACTAGACTGAAAAGCTCAGAGACCACATCCACAAGGATAGTTCCAACCTGATTTTAGCCATCGTGTCAACATTTAAAGAGGGGTTATTATTTATTATGTTATTATGTTTTAAACACTGGTACAATGCTGAATTTT
Organism: Halichoeres trimaculatus; assembly: GCF_033239565.1. Lineage (NCBI taxonomy): Eukaryota > Metazoa > Chordata > Actinopteri > Labriformes > Labridae > Halichoeres > Halichoeres trimaculatus. Next base: position 25,180,725 of record NW_027437192.1, read on the forward strand.
CATACTTAACATGTCCAGATTTTCAAACTGCTACATATTCATATGTTGTAGAAATCCCCGAATCTGTCTGTAAACTGATTTTTTCTGAAAAAAAAAGTGCAAGATCGAGACTTACTGAAATGATGAGGTCATAACATAGAGATCTCATGACTGGTTCACGGCATATTGGTAGGATGGGCCTCAAACACCAAGGTCTGCCCATAGCTCAGTCCTTGACAGACCTTCAGTGGGCTGGCCAATCATAGGAAAGGGGAGTTGTGGAGTGGGGCCTTAAAGAAACAGAAGCTTAAACAAAGTGTTTCAGACAGAAGCCCCTCCTTAACATTTGTGCTTATAATGAGGTTTCCTGGAAACTCACTTGATCAAATGTGACTTCATAAACCAAACAAAAACGATGGGCAATAAACATTGACAGCTGGCTGTTTAGGGTGTTGGCCAATCAAAAAACAGACAAAAACGAACAAAAAGCCTAGAATACTTTATTTAAGTAATTAAACCAGAACCACTGATACTGATGTGACCCTAATCCTAACCTCCAGGGTCCCATGACAGCAAAGAAATGTGGAAAACAGATCCTACTTTTAGTTAGTTTTACAGTAATGGATGAAAAAACTTTTCACAAATACAATTGTGAACAGTTTTTGAGATTGGAAGGAATTTCATGACCTCCCTTTCAGTATTTGTGACCCCCCAGAGAGGGTCCCAACCCTAGTTTACAGGATGTGCTATGCAAAAAAGAGATGTCCATGACTTTTACTTAATTGCTTACACCTCGCCATCATACTGTCATGATAACAACCAAGTTAACAAACCTTGAAGGCAGCTTATTTCTTTACAGCATCAATGGAGACAGGTAAACAAACCAATGAAACAACAGCGTCTCCTTAAACTTCAGTCCATGAGTATTTTGGACAGAGTGTTTTTGCATTGGCTGTCATCATCATGCTGTGTTGTTTACCTGTCGCTCCCAGTCGCTGTTTGCATGTGCAACTCTTCAGTGAAAATATCATAGCATGCTCACAGCATGACCAAACAAATTAAATTCTCAACAATTTGATCTTTCAGCATCTTTGTTGTTGAATTTTTGTCAACTAATCAGACTTGTCGTAGCACCCCTTTACAGTCTGTTTCAGTTTAAACCAGCTGATAGACTCATCAGACCTGGAGGAGGGATTTAAGGTCTGACACAAGAGTAAGACTCGGAGGCATGAGGCCTGTCCTGTCATGCACTGAGATGAGTCTGAGCGGAAGCTGAGAGTTTCTCATGAACCCATCAATCATTCTAAATGAGTCCATTAACTATCAGAGACAAGCCCTCAAATAACCTGCAGCACCTGTGCCTTGCTTCTCTTCCAGCTGTTGGCTGACTTTGTTTCTCATGAACTTAAAGTTTCCATCTGGTTTGTTTCACACACACACAGAATACAACCTTGAAAGCAGCATGAGCTGTTAACTTTTCTGTGACATTTCCAAGGTATCTAACGAGTGATCATCAAAACTCACACCAAATACGCCCTAATTTTGAGTTATAACTTTTTTTTCTAATCCAGTGGGCTATTTATCAAATTACAGATGTCTCTGTGACTGGGCATTCGTCACACACAGGCAGATTTCTTTGTACTTGTGTCCGTCCGTCTGTCCGTCCTCTCTGGGTGGCTTTGTCTGGAGGCTCTTCTTCTCTCTAATTTTCCTGGGTCACTCAGAGTACTCCTCTGCTCACTCCCACACAAATTGGCATGAAATCAATTCATTATCTTGTTATAAGACAGAAGATGAATGCAGTGAACAGCGGCTCATCTGTATCAGCCATATCTGTAATTGTATTTACAGAGATTCAGCTGCAAAGTTCAAACTACGGGGAGCTAAAGCAGCTCCTCTTCTGTGAGGGGAAACTCTCAGACTACCAACCACGGGGAGTGAATGAGTAAGAATTAAAAAATTATAGACACTATTTTTATACTTAGTGGGTCATGTAGCAACATCATTCACTTTTCTATTTTTTAGATGCGAAACCACCAAGCTCAGGGATACAACCTGCTGTAAAATTAGAGCAGAAGTGGAGTGAGACGAGAAAGAGGCTTAATTTTCTTATTGAGTCAAAGTTAGAATATTAGTGAACAAACACATTTCAAAACCCTTAAAGTGATACTCCGGGATGAAACAAGTTGGGTCCTATCACAAGGTTTAGGGCAGAAATTACCCCTACAGCAGTGTTTTTGTGCAGCAGAAGCCCAGAGCGCTCGCACCAAACACCCCCTCCCTGCTCCTCTGCCAGTTTCCTCTGCACTCAGACGGGGCCATATTTTACTTGACCAAAAACACAAATAAACGGACTCCCACCGAAAAAATCTGATATCGGTCAGCATTCACGCTATATATAAGAGAATTTTCAGTGCGTTACTTTCACACAAAAACACCGCTAAATAAGGCTCTAGTTCTCATTGTGTCGTAAAACGGCACAACCGTTTACAAGGCGCTCGCTGCTTAGTGTATCAGTCCGTGCGTGTCGTGCCAGATATAAACATACGCAGGTAGTCTGCCAGGACGAAGAGACACGATGAGAACTAGAGCCTTATTTAGAGGTGTTTTTGTGTGAAAGTAACGCGCTGAAAATTCTCTAAATAAAGCGTGAATGCAGACCAATATCAGATTTTTTCGGTGGGAGTCCGTTTATTTGTGTTTTTGGTCAAGTAAAATATGGCCCCGTCTGAGTGCAGAGGAAACCAGCAGAGGAGCAGGGAGGGGGTGTTTGGTGCGTGCGCTCTGGGCTTCTGCTGCACTAAACCACTGCTGTAGGGGTAATTTCTGCCCTAAACCTTGTGATAGGACCCAACTTGTTCCATCCTGGAGTATCACTTTAAAACCTTGGTGTACAACCTACGGTAGGACCCAAACCCTGTGGGGACTATTAGCCTGTAATTGCTCAATTCTCCTAATGGTGGAGAAACCAAAGTTAATACAATATATCTCCTTTGGATAATTTAAGGTTCACAGATGTATTAAATTCTGTCTTTTAATCCTTTATCCTCGCCCTCTCTGTCATTCATACCAATTCATTTTAACCCGCTCACTTCCTTTTCTGTTCCCTCTTTACCTCACCTCCTTACCTCCTCTGTGAAGCCACCCAGAGGAGCTCAGAAATGCAGATGGCTCATGGGTAGTGACAGTTACTGTACTCTGTGATTTATGTCGTCCTCCTGCCTTGTACCCTTTCTTCCTCCTTCTGTTTCTCTTCTGAAGCCTCCACCCTCTCCTTCCCCATCTTAGTACCCTAGAGACATGTGTTTTTATGCACCCCCTCCAGTATTAGCTCCGATCAGATAGATACAGTAACAAACAAGCCTTATCACACAATTCATGCTCCACTTTCTGCAGCAGCAGATATGATCATAACGAGGTTCATGAAAGAGTCTCCTACATGTGTTGCATGGAGGGTGGAGGTAAGCTGCCTCACTCTCTCTGGTTAATACTACACCGGTCAATGTGGTGGAGCTCATAACTCAAGTCCAGTACAGCAGCCCCAGAATACAAATCAGGGCAGCAGCAACCAGCTGAATAATGACACCTGTGTGTGGTGTGTGTGTGACGAGAGTAAGTGTGTGTGTGGGAGTGCGCTGGGGCGATTGGAGGTTTATTGCTGGTCACATTTTAACCCTCTCTTCCTGTACTCTGGCAGTTTCATTACCTCTGTATGGGATGGAGAGAGCTGCTGGGAATAAAAGACATGAGGCCAGTCTTGGTCAGCAGACAAACACCCCCCTGTGGGTCACCTCTATATACGTGCACTCAGAACCAAAGATGCTGGGAGGGTTGCACATTCAAACTCAATTTTCAAGTTTTAGTTCAGGCATACCACCTTTTTCCCTAAGACATCAACAGATTCTTTTTGATTGGGGATAAACAAGTTATAATGAGTGCATTTCTATGATTTGAGCAAATTTAATAAACCTGTTAAAGGTCTCACTTTATTACAGTATGTTAAAAAAAAAGCATTTTCTATCAACAAGCAATGTTTCCTTGCTCAGCATTTGTAAATTTTACCTGTAGGGTGGAGGCCTTAACAGCCTTAATTTCACTTTTTAATGCTCTCAGATTAAGCTGACTGTAAATAAATCACCAATCTTGCAGCAAAAAAATAAAACTTTCTGGATCTACAGTTCTACAGATTCATTTAGGAGACCCTTTTGTCTAAAGCAACGCACAACGCAAGCAAGAATTTGGACAGGAGGAAAACCAAGTTAGTGTGACAACAGTGCTGCAAGTTATTCGGCTGCAGGCGCTGCCATTAAGTGCAGAAATGTTTCATTTATTTACTTATTTAATAATGTAGAATAATCTTGCCAACAAACTACAAATAATTGCTGAAATAATGTACTTCAACCTTCAACAACATTAAATAATTAGTGCTGAAAAATCAATAAGAGCTGGGTCTTGGACCTTCTGACTCATTGTACCCCTGAGGACAAAGAGTAGAAGGATCAGATTAAATGATTCAGTGTCCCATGAACAGATGAGTTTTCAGATATCTCTTAGAGTAGAAAGGGACTCTAAGGATCGTATTAAGTTAGGTAAATCATTCCACCATTTGGGCACAACAAAGGAGAAGAGTCTGGCTAGAGATTTGGAGCCGTGCTGGGCTGGGAGCACCAGGCATCTTTCACAAGCAGAGCGTAGTGGGTGTGAAGGAGTGTAGACCTGGATGAGGGACCTCAGGAAGGCAGGAGCTGCTCTTGTCAATGTTTTTTAAGCCAGAAGAAGAAGAGCTTTGAATTTGATTTGAGCTGCTACTTGAAGCCAGTGAAGAGAAATTAACAGCGTGGTGACGTGTGCTGTTTTGGGCTGGTTAAAGACCAGACGTGCTGCTGCATTCTGGGTAATCAGCAGCGAGATATTTGGGACTTTGTAAAAGTATAGAACAGCAGGAGGATGGTAGTTGTTTTTTATTGCATTTTTTTCCCTCTATCAAACAGTTGCAGATTTTTGTTGCCCAAACTTCAATAGAGAGTAAAGAGAAGTTGTCTTTTTATTTGAAGAAGGAAGCCAGTGCAGAAGTAGACTCCTTTCAATAGCCAGCAGGGGGCGACTCTAGCAGAGGCAGATATGAAAATAATTTCACTTTCCAGAATTTATTAAGAATTGCTCTGTAAAAAAAGAAAACACTTGGGAAAATTTTGAAAAAAAAGGTTGAGTTAGATTGTTTTTGCTGATTTAAACTAAAATTGGCAGATAGTAGGAATTAAGATGATTTGTGCTGCTTTTCTCCTCCGTAATCTGTAAACATGGGCTTACTGTTGCTGGTTCTGTTTCATTTTATGCTGTTTCTTTTAAGTTATCAAAGCTTGTAACTATTCCATCTTAGTGTTTTATTTACATAGATACATATTTCCTTTGTTCCAGATCATGTCTGCTCCTGTAGCTCCTCCAGTGGCCATATCCTTTGTAAAAACACAACAGTGTTAAATAAACATTGCAGTCATGCCTTTTTCTTTCATATTTCATTATATGTAAATATATGCAGATGTTTATATTTAAAAAAAAAGCACATATCTGTTAGGAAAAGTATTTTTCATATTAAAAAAAACAGGGGTCCTATAGTTCAAAAAGTTGATGTGATAGGGAAAAACTGAGATCTGTTTTGGATTCCACACCCAATAATCAGTTATAAACAGCTGATAGACCTAACTCAACAACAACTGTGTTCCCCAATGTAATGAGAGTATGTGCAGAACTGCTCATTCTCAATCTTTTCTTCCAAGGCATGATGCAAAATCTTTAAAAAAGCGTGGATGATTGCATGAGAGGGGCCAAAATACAACTTCACTGCCTGTAGCGGTATGATAATCCCCAAGGGGGTAAAATAGATTTATTAAAAAATAAAAAATTGACTTTTTTTTCTAAGGGAATCATGTTGATAAAATGAAATCTTTGAAACTCAAGTACCAAATTTTAAATGTATGGTGTTATGGGGTTAAATCATAAAGCAGGATGTTCTTAGGATACAGTATCCTGTGGCCGACTAGCATCTAAATTAGCCTGTATAAAGCTATAGTACAGGTAATGTATGCTCCTGCTGATAAATAGTCACCTGGGGCTTCAAAAAGAAAAGTTTCTTGGCTTTACATTGATGGTCCTTAAATCATTATCTCATTTACAGTCAAAGTGCGTTCTTTCATTACACAGCTGGAAAAGTCCCCGACATTTTCACTCTCCTCTCCTGCTGGGATGACATTAACTGAAACAACACCCTCCAGCTGCTTTTGGAAACTCTTTCGTAACTCCTCAATAACTGAAAGTAAAACATAATGACCGTTGAATGTTTTTGTCTGATCAGCCAGGGCAGAGAGGAATGATTGTATATTTTTTCTTTCACATTTGTTTGAGGTTTCTGCACTCATGTCATTGATTATATAACAGGATTAAACAAGGGATGAGGAAACCTTCAGCCTGTGTCTTTAACAAGTGCATGTTGTGTTGGTGTCTCCCACAGCTGTGTGCGCTGGCTCTGCAGGTGTGTCTGAGACCTTCTGGGAAACGCTGCGCCCACTTTATCTCTGTTTTCATTTCTTTGCCCGCTCCTCCTTCATGGCTCGGTTTCCACCAGCTCCTGATGTATCTCTAATGAACACAGCGTGCATGTTCTGAACCAAACATCCTTCAAATGCAGACTCACAGTGGTGCTTTTCATGCTCACCCGGGCATGAAGCGGAAACCCTGTTTCTCGCCCTGGCCCAGTGGCCTGAACGCTCACCCGGTGCTGCTGCTGCTGAGGTTATTACACAGGCTGAACTGCTTCTTCTTTCTCTCCTCTCCTCTGCTCACATCCTGTCTCCCCTGTGCAACAAGTGAGAGGGTGAGCCCAGGACATGAGATGACGTAACCCTCCCAGCGTGTGGTCACAGTATTTTGTTTTCCAGTAAGTGTCTGAGTGAGGGTTTGGTCAGTCCACTGGGAGTTATATTTTACATTGCGCTGGCTTGATGTAGTCAACGTCATGATGGGATGACCTGTTGTTTTTGCAGTCTCATCTCGTCCTGACAGTCAGGGTTGGAACAGCGCTCTCTGGTGGAGTGAAGGGAGACGTGTGAGGCTGGTCTGTGTGAGTGATGAGGTCGGTGTCTGCTCTGCAAGCACTGAGTTACTATCCTGTATTTACAAGATGTGACTAAGCAGTGTAAGGTCAGATATTATATCTCTGGAGAGGAGGTGTGTTGGGTCAAGATGTCCTGAAGAGCTGCTGGCTGTAACAGAGTCCCATGAAGCTTGGTTTAAAGGGCTGTTACACCAATTTTTCAAACAAACTTAAGTTTGTACCAGTCCTGTACACTTTTTAACTTTCTTTTGTGACTTCTGTGGAGCTTTCTGATAATGTAGTGTTAAGATCCTTTTTACTGTTGTCTCAAAATTATTGCTAAAATGCAGCCAGTTATCTCTTTAACCTGAAAGGGGCACTTTTTCTATAGAAAGTTACAGTGCTCTCCTGCCTGGTGCATAGGGCTGAAAGATTTTGGAAAATAATATAATTGTAATTTTTTTTTTGACCAATATTGTAATTGCAATTTAGCATGTGATTTTTGGGGGGATAATTATTTTCTGCGTTATTCACTAAACTAGCTAACTTTAAAAGCTTTTGGTCATTCTGTAGTGTGATCAACATGATAAAGGATACTGTCAGCATATAAACATTTCTTTCCTGCACTTTTTAATTGAAAAAGAAAAAGGAACACTGTGAAATTTTACTTGCCTTCAGTTGCTAGTAAGAGTAATAAACCATACAGAATAAAGTGAACAATGAGTACAGCTCTGCCAGCCACAATCATTCTGCTGTATGGATCTCTGTAGCTCACAGGGGCTTTTGCCAGAAAAAGAAAAAACCCAGCATATTGACTTTTGCTAGTTTTGAGGAAGAATGAGTACAAGTTACTATATTCCCTCCAAGTCTGTGTACATTAAGCTCTTTTTTATTTTAAGTTGCAGCCTTCGCAATTTGAAAATTGCTTTCCATAAAATTGTGATGTCAGTTTCAACTCGATTAATTGATCAGCCCTACTGGGGCACCAACAAATCGTTTGCATTTGTTAGAATAAAGCTAACCATACACCCTGCTAATGACAGAAACCAGGAAGTGGCCACTTTAGTTTTTTCCTCAGGATTCAGTTCAATCATTTGTATAATTTCTTGTCTTGTAAGAAATCTAGCATCTGGCGCCAGCTAACTTGTCTTAAATGCTTATTAGTCATGAACTAGGATGTTTCTGCTGCACCCTTATTGGTTGTCTAAATCAGTGTTTCTCAAATTACGGTCCAGGGACCACTAGTGGTCCGCCAGTGCCTCCTAGTGGTCCTCAAAGACCGTGAAGAAATTGTGTTTTTTTTTAATGGAACATTCACTAAAAAAGAGGGGGTAGGGGTGTGAGTTGCTCGGCTACATCGCAAATTGATAAAATCTACAAAAATTGGTTCATCACAGCATTGAGTGATTTAATTTCATCTAACTTAAGTATTTAAATACTAGAAATTTTAAGTTTTTTGGAGTAATTTATCAGTAATGTAGTTATACTCAGATTTTGAGGTCCATTTTCTCCCTCAATCTAAAAATAAACAACAAAAAAAACATGAAACTATTAAGAAATGAGTGCACTTTTTACACTAGTCTCTGTCATTTTGAAAAAAAAAAACTTGTTCTGAATAAAGGGAATTAAAAAAATAAAATGTTTAATTTTAATCATAAAAATAATTAGCATATAATGCATTTTCAAAATAATCTTAAGTTGCAGCCCTAGGAAGTTGTAACATGTATGATTCAAGTTTTCTGGGGGAATAAGTAGTCCCCTTGGTATGAAAAAAATTACGCTTATTTGTAGCTGTCCTGATAAAACATTTTATTCTTTCTTTTATTTAACTCATTAAACTCTTGTAAAATTAATTTGTAACGTGTTTTTTTTCTTCAACATCACTTTGTTCATATTCCTTCAGCCCAGGTTTTCACAACAACACTATTCCAAAAACTGGATCCACATGTTGAGTTGTAAATCAGAACCAAACAGTTCAAACATGTCACATCATTATTGTAAGAGTGGATGGGACTCTTCCTAACAAGGTCTTTTTTGGCCTTTGACGTTTTTACTGCTCTGTTTTCTGTTGGCTGCCTGAGCTGTGATTGTTCTTTAACAGGCTGCTGTACGAGCTCAAAGAGTCAAAGAGTCTGGCTCGGCTGATTTATGATATTTTGATACACGGGGAAGCCATAAAACATCTGAGAAGCCCTGAAACGCTGCAACACTTGATTAAAAATGACTGAGAGTGGGTTTATTTAGCAGTCAACACATCAGTAATTCCAGTTTCTCTATGATCTCTTTGGAACCAAAAGAGAAAGTTTTGGAAATCATTAGCATGAAGTTAGCATATGCTACTTTGCTCTATTGTTGTGCTTTGTGTTCCTCGCTCGTGCAGAGGAATGGTGTGTTGTGTGCACTGAATCAAAGGCATTTCAAGCCCCACTCTCCCCTCTGGCCTCTCCCCAAAGACCAGATGGTGTCTCTTTAGGTCCTCTAATGAATATTGATATGAGGGGTCTTGGCTAACAACAGGGGGGTGCACCGGCTGGACCAGACACCCCCAAAATTGGCTCTTGGTAAAGGTCTCCTTTGGTGTGGTAGGGATTTACTGGTGATGAAAAGGAGAGTTTGGACCTGAGAGAAACATATCGCTGCAGAACAAAGAGGCTGGGCACATGAACACTCATATCTGTGACATTTTTCTGACACATTAGCCGAGTATTTAGGATCTATCCAGTCCATGTATTCAGCTTTGTGACGACATGAAGATGTACACTCAAAACCTGGTGTCAGATGTCTGTATCTAAAGTCTGAAATGAGATTGTGAGGCTGATAGAGGAAAAGCAGAAGTCAGGTGTGAGGAGGTGTAAGGTAAACACAGGGTAAGCCACTGGTGGAGTTAATCCTCTGGCATGATATGTTCACAGCTGCTCTCCTCAGATCATTCCAGGCCCCATGCAAACTCAGGCTGGAGCACCGCCAGCACCCCAGGCTGGGCAATCTGACCCTGGACATCATGTTTGAGAATTCAAAGAGCCCAATACCTCCAGTTTCTCTATGAGCATGAGGAGTTATGAGTTAGTTTAGAGGGATGGCTGGTGTGAGGATGCAGTTAATTGTGTTACCCTCCAGCATGTTCCTCCAGCTGGTCTGTATACCAGCTGTACCCCCCACTGTGCCACTTTATTGGGGATAAACACCCATTCAGAGGACAAGCAGACCAAAGTGCTGCTTCTCTAGCGGGGAAATAATCCTGAACACAGCACTAGCTGTTTGTTTAGCAGAGAGTCAGCCTTCTGAACGTTTTCTTTTTTTCCCCCACAAAGCCGTGTTGTATTTCATACCCTCTGCAGTTTGTCAGGAAACATTAGTAGGCATGCAGGAACCCATCTGCACACAGAGCCCTGATGATGAACCTGGGCTGTGTCATCTATAAATAACTAAAACAAGACCTCTGTGGCTGTGAGGCAGAGGGCAGACAGGAAGAGAGAGGCGGTGAAAATGAACAATGCGTGATGGAGGGAGGAAAGAGGGAACTGTGAAGCAGCGATAAAAAGAGGGCGAGATGTTTCAGTACATCATCATGGTTGTTCAGCTTCCTACTATGAGGACACAACCTTAACTGTCAATTTCAGCCCCTGTAGTGCTCAAATAATGAGACAGAGTGGCAGACTGATACGTGACGCTGAAGGCTTTCATTAGGGAGGGGACAATGACAAACAGAGCTGTCCAACCCTGAGGTAAATCAAAGAGTCTGCTGCTGTTTGAGCTTTTACTGTAGCTATAATTGGATTTAATAACAAACAACTAGAGGGATGCCTACAATGTGGCACACTGGCCCATAACAACTCAGTTTAGGGAACAAATGTGAGAATACAGCTCATTTAAATAAAAAATGTGGTTCTTTATGCCTTAAATTTAACAACACTGTTTTCTTTTATCAGAAACAAATATTAGTTTTTCCAAAGTATGAAAAACATGCCTTTCAAATTCATAGGTTTAAAACTGTTTAATTAGCATTTAGAGCCCGACCGATATGGGATTTTTGGGGCCGATGCCAATACCGATACTGGGGGCAACAAAAAAGCTGATATCTGATATATTGACCGATATCCGATATATCAGCTGATATATATATATATATAATAAATTCATTGATGTACACAGGATATATACTGTATACAAACACAAATCATTATAATACTCATATGATTCAAGACAGAGACAGAACACTATTAAATTAAAACAAGGAACTAATTATAAAACTGTCAACATAAGAACTGTTGTGTTAACCAATGATAAATAAGAACAAGCTGTAAACACAATAATAAATAAATAAGTCAAACTTTAAACACAGTAAGTAGAAAAAAAGTCAAACTGTAAACACACACGCTGTTCTATAGTCTTACATCACATAGTGGTGAACGGAGGGCCCAGCACTTGGGCAGTGTGCAGTCCAACACACAGACACACAGGAACAGAAGTGACAGAATCTCTACGGAGCAAAATTTTTAATAATCCGCTACATTTTGGCCGATGTTGATTAATCGGTGACAGGCATAATCGGCCAACAAATCCTTTTCAGTGTGTATAGCACAAAAGAATAAAAGCTTTGTCGAACCACTTTGCATGATGGGTAGGTCTGGGTTTTGCTGTAGGTTAAGCTTGTTATAGAAAGCGGTCATTAAACACTTTTGTGCAAGACTTTAGTAACATTGGTAAGACTTCTTTTCAACAGACAAAAATTTGAGTTAGACCAAATTTAATGGTGCACAGCTATCTGCAAACTGGATAGACTCTGCTTAGAGTTGGTTGTGTGGTAACATCCTGATGAAGTTGTGCAAAGTTAAAAAATCTGAGTGGTAAACCAACTCTCTTTGGATCAGCAATTTGGGGAATATGCTAGAGGGGTAATGATTTTTGAATATCATAAATTCATTTATTTATGATAAAATCAAAAATTGACAACCTCAAACCACAGGAAATGTAGACAGTGTGGAAAAAGTGAAAAACTCAGTTCATCAAATGTCCACGTGAGGCTGGCACCATAAACACACAGAGCCAATAAAGACGATTTTTACAGTACAAAATAAACAGCATGGTACAAAGCATAAATTTTGTCTGAGTACTGTATCAAACACAGGTGTACTGGTGTGAGATTCAAATACAGAGAAATTTGCAGACACTCAGCATGACAAATGTAGCACTTCTACCACACCGATGTACACCATCACTATTTGTAGGATAATTCAACCCAATCCAATCCACATTATTCATATAGCACATTTTAAAAAACATTTAAGTTTACCAAAATGCTGCATGGTTAAAATAACATAGAAGTACATCAATAAAAGAAATAAAATCAATAAAAATAACTCCTCGAAATAAATAAGAGTCATAAAAAACAAAGGGGTTAAGACCATAAAAGACATAAAAGGACACAACTCTCATGCTGAATTAAAAGCCAAAGAATAAAAGTGAGTTTTGAGATGCGATCATTCCACAATTTGGGAGCCACCACTGAAAAGGCGTGATCACCTCGGGTCTTTAAACAGGTTTTTGGGACCATGAGGTGGAAGTGATCAGCAGACCTCAGGGACTGTGAGGAAGTGTAAATATTTAAAAGGTCAGAGATGTACTGAGGTGCTGATCCTTGAACAGATTTAAAAACAAATAATTAAATTTTAAAATGAATCCCAAAATGAACGGGACGCCAATAGAGGGACTCCAGGATCGGGGTGATGTGTTCATGCTTTTGTGCTCCTGTTAAAAGACGAGCAGCTGCATTTTGGACTAACTATCAGAAAATCTCAGGTCTGCTGAAACTCTGAGCTCATTTAAATCCAGGTTGAAGACCCACCTTTTTACAGCTGCCTTTTATTTGAGCATTTTAACAATTATTTTTTAATATCTTGTCTTTAATTCTTCACTGCAAACTTTATCTTAAAATCTGTTTTTGAAATCTTTTTTAAAATCTGTTTTAATTTTTTGTTGTTGTTTTGTTTTTTGTTGTTGTTTTGTTTTATTGTATCTTTTTAATTAATCTCCTTTTTAATTGAATTTTAATTGTTTTCTATAATTTGTTCTGCCTGTAAAGCACTTTGAATTGCCATGCTGAAATGTGCTATATGAATAAACTTGCCTTGCCTTGCCTAACTGTAGGCATACGAGGGAAGCCTGATTTACACCAACGTACAGAGCGTTACAGTACTCTAGTCGTGTAGAAATAAAAGCACAAATTACCCGCTCGAAGTCGTTAAAAGATAAAACTGATTTAACCTTGGATTTAAGCTTGATGTGATAAAAACTGGATTTAACAACTGAATTTATGTGTTGATCCAATTTAAAATCACTGTCAACCTTTACAACAAGACTTAAAACTGTTGGTTTAGAATAAGATAAAAGAGGGATCCACGCCACCAACCACCCCACCAAACTTACTCAGAACTCCTGTTTCTGAGAAAACTGGGGGTATTGTGCTCTTGAAAATTATCTAACCTGACGCCCAGGGTCACATTTCCTGGTTAAATGGTCAGGTGTTGCTACTTGTCAAATAGACACCAGTGACTATCAAGTGGTATTTTATCTTGAGCCCTATTAGGTGCCTCGCATGCATAGCAGTGTATATGATGAGCTGCACAGGCTCTAGTAATAGTGTCTGGAGCGCCCATGGAGGCCACCTGATTGGCCACCCTAAGTGACACCTCAAAATCCTGAGGACACTATTTGGGTTAATTTGCAACAGGCTGCTCTGAGGTTTCTTTGCATGTCAGTGTGGCTCATGTAGCATATGTCAAACATTATAAGTTTGATTAATCACAGCCTGTACTGTAACGAACAGGGGATGAACTGTTTAATCACTTGACAGTAGAGTCATCGAGTCTCTTCCGTTGAGGTCATTTTTCTTTACAAATTGTCTGTGGTTGTGTGTTTCTCAGATTGTTGCATCTCTTCTTGTGTTTCTGTTTTATTTTTGAGAAGCTATGAAATATATTTAAGCCAGGGTCAGGGGGGTTCACTGTGCTAAATGTGCCTCTTCACAATCACACGTGTCTGTCTGGATTGAGTGAAGAGGGGGTGCAGCCTCCTGGAAGCCAAACTTTGACAGCCGTTTTGCTGGTGGAGGGGAGGAAGGGGTTCCCTTAATTTAACAAAAGAGGCAGAATAGAGAGCGTGTGTGAGTGACAGAGCAAAATAAGAGGGAGAGAAAGAGCAGAGGGGGGAGGGAGGAGGGTATCAGGCTCAGGGATAAGGCAGCTGGGAGCAGATCTCATTGTGCACTCGTCCTTCCCGAGTCACTCCAGCTCTCTGCAGAGAGAGGAGAGCCGCTCAGTGACACCGGGACGTCTCCAGGCACTCACTGACAAACTGCTATCAAGCTTTTAGAGAAGTGGATCCTTTCTGTCAAACAGACTGAAATGATTCACTCTTGACAGAAAGAGGACTTGTTGGACTCTGCTGGCTGTTCCACTTCATCTGGATTTTAACTTTGCTATGGGGCTTGTGTAGGCATGGTGGTCTACTTAAGGAAGAGCATCCACTCTCTGCTGTCTGTCTTCAAAAAGAAGGGTGAGTGCTGAGTCAGTGCAGGCTGTAGCTTTCACTTCAAGCTGCTGACAGAGGTGACTGATGATTTATATGGCAGTAATACTCAAACTTCCCTATAATTAAGATTAGATGACATTTCATTTACATTACACACATCCTAAAAAATATGCTGTATACAGCAGAGGGCAAGAAGCAGTGACCTGATTACAGTTTTTATTAATGAAACTCAAAGATGTGATGATGAAGAATCAATGTGATGCTCACTGTGGCTCTCCCTCGTTCTCACACACACAAACACAGTCACACTAGCACGCTAGCCGTAGCATAAAGACGAACTGGAGGACCCCTCTAATGAGATTGAGGGCTTAACTGACTTCTACAGCGATCATCTAAATTGACCAAAAGCCTTAAACCTCTTGTAGGGTCTGGCTGCATTAAGGGATGCTTTTACGGTTAATCACAGCCGCTTGTACCAGCACATCGTAGTAAAAGTGGGAATGTTCCTTTTCTGTGGCTGTTTGGAGGGAAACTGGTCTCTGCTCTTAAGACTGTGGGTCTGAGGCTTGACCTGAGATTTCCCACAGCTGCACACAGGGGCGGGCATTGTGTCTGGACTGCCTCACCTGCACGAAGCCAGGAGGATAAGGGTAGTGTGTGTTCTGACACACACACACACACACACAGACGTGTACATGGTCACCTGACCAGGTGAGACTGAGAGGCTCAGTGTGAGAAATGACAAAAGATGGAAAGCAGACACCTCACACTGAACTTTGATTCTCTTATAACAATATGTCTTACATAATCTACATACCCTGCAAGAAAAAAACTATTGTTACATGTGACTAAATCAAAACCAAAACTTAAAATATGAACTTATTTATTTATATAAAAACTCACCTGGCCTTCACCCAGACATTTCTGGACTCATGTCTTTCATACGTTTATTCAAAATAGATCACCACTGTTCACTGAGCTGAAACTTTGTTTTCACCACGCTTGGCTCCTAACTAACTGTGCTGACATATCTAACAACAGTTTTTTTGTTGTTTTTTTCCAGTCGTAATTTCCAGTCTTTCTCTCTGTAACTGAGTGAATCCATCAGAGAGAGCCACATCTAGTTCCCACGCAGGAGGTCACCCTTCAGGGGGTCAAGTGGCATCTTTAAATGTGGGCAATCCAGATAATCTAATCCTTCATGGACTAAGCAGGTAGAGGGAGACTGCAGGAGATTAACTCAGCAATTTACTGGTCTGAATTACTGTTGAGAGCCTGGTCAGGCTGGGACGTCTGCTTCGCTGCGTCACAGCAGGTGGAGGTGCAGAGGATTCTCTGTAAAGCTGATAAATGATTTGACCAATGAACACCTGTTGAGTGTGTTTACCTGGGTGTTGATGTGTGTTGATGTTTGTAACCTTACTGTGGAGGGCATGCGGACACATGGCTTAAATTTTGTTCGTATGTCCTGAGGATGTACCAATCTGGTCCTGGTATTGGGTATTGGTTCCAGTATTGACACAGAAAGTACGGTCCTAAAGCAGTGACAAAGGACTGATCCATAAGACAAATCTATTCAATTCAGTTCTTTGATCTTCTGTGTCAGAGCTGGACGTTCTGTGTTAGACGAGGGATAGGTACAGATATAGGTACTGTCACAAGCACTGAGTGAATTCTGTCTGTGTTACAAAGTACTGATTCACGTAAAACCAAAAGGTACCATGTTTAGGTACCTTTACACATTCTTGTGAATGTGAGGGAGGTGAAAAGTAGGCGGTTTTCCAAGTGGGACTTGAACATAGCATTGAAAAATCAGTATGTCAAATTGAAAAACTGAGATTTTATTATTAAACAAACTAACATGTATTACCACATAAACAAACACAAAAGTACCAAAAACTGGCACCGTTGAGCATCGGTATCGATCAATTGCTAGGTACAGAGGATCAGTACCGTAACGTTTCAAATGTGAAAGGCACTCAATGTCAGACAGACCTAAAACATCATGGAGGAAGATAACTAGTTACTCAGCAATTTGGGGAGTTCATGCTTGTTAGTAACTGTATAAAAAGTTGACAAGAAATGAGGGATAAGTCTTTACCAACCTATGCGTATTTAAGTCTTTGTTACCCTCTACATCTACCTCACTGAAATCTTGGCACCTTCTTGATGTTCAAAGTGACATCCCATTAATGTTAGTCTCTGTCTTCTTTTCTTTTTCCCCGTCTTTCAAGCAGCTGGCCCAAAGACAAACGAGGACCAGAAGAGGTTGACCGTCCACTACACGACCTCTCAGCACTACCAGGAGAATGTTTTCATTGAGGGCAGCAGGCCACAGTACCTGGAGGACCTGCACACAGAGGCTCAAGAAGGCCTCAAGATACTCCAGCAGGAAGGTGAGCCTCACATCCACAAATTTAGCAACATGATGATGTTTATTTTCCTCTCTTTACTGAGAGGATTTGACTGTGGGTAGAGCTGGAAACTGGGAGAGAGAGTGAGGAATGACATGCAGGTTGTAAACAAACTAAGACCTCCCTCTGTGAAGACAAGCTGCATTATTTATAGTTATATGAAAGATGTAAACGTCTCTAAATGAGGCTTGCCCACAGCACAGCCCTTGCATGGGGATCAAAGGCGCTTCCAGTCCATTTTAAATACCAGCACCCTTTAAAAATATCCTACTTTATGTACTTTTTGAACAAGCAAGAAAAGTGTCAAAACCATCAGTACTTTGTTGGAATGCAATAATTTAACAACAAGAATACAGCAAAAACTCCCGCCTCAAAAAAGATGCAAATTTGTGGTGTTTTTGGTACTCACTATAGGGGCTGGTTTACTCCGGAAACATACTGTTAATTTTAGGGCTGGGACGATGTGTTTTCTCACAATTCTGTTATGATTTTTGGGTGCTGATACAATTTTTGCAATTTTTAGTTAGCTTTTTTAACACCAGACCATGTGAAAGTTACATGATGATGATAGTATATACAGACAATATCAGGAGCTGCATTTTCCCATGAAATGCACATCACGTGAGTCAGAGAGGAACATTTCACTCTCTGGTGGAGAAAAGTGGTATCTTTTTTCCAATCCAGTTTATAAAGGAAGACTGAAATGAAGAATTTGAATTTTTCTCCCACCCCTAGTTTGTGTGTATGTTGAGGAGCTGCTGTATCAAAATGAGTTGTTTTCCCCAGAAATTAGGGTAATACGTTTTTATTATGGTTCCAATCCAGTCCTCTTTTGCTGCGTGGCTCAACATTTAATTAACTTTTATCATATTTGATGGTTTTATTTTGATTTTCTTTCACAAATGTGGGAATTTGGTTAGGTTAGAATGTACAAAACAGTAAAATTTATCTTGCTAGGCTGGGCTGGCCAGCTCTTTGGGTGCCTAACCCTCTGATCCTAGAATCGGCCCTAACAGGGATTCTGAGTAGTTTTACAAATTCAAAGGAAGTTTTGACTTCATATGACAACAAAAGCACAGAATATTATCAACCAGAAGACTAATGGTTTTGAAATGTGATGTATAATGACTCTAAATAACGAAAGGAGGCTGGTTTCAGATGAGACAATGTACAGCACACTGCTGAAATAACTTCTAGATAGGATGTTTTTGGTCCCAAAAAACTTGACTGACACATGTACAGGATGAAACATGCACATGGAGCTATTTTGTCACAGGGGGTGCCAAAACCGACACCAATAGATAGAAGCTTTTTAATGAATCCCAGCACGGTAAACTGTTGTTGTTAACCTGATAAAATGCTACATAAAAATGTTTTAAATGTCCGTTCTGATTCCTGTCTGTTTGATTCACACAGAGCATACGAACGGACTGAACTTCCCCGACAATGAGAGCATCGCTGTAAGTGCCTCAAAAACTGTGGATCATTTTCCCTTCACTTCCTTCACATCCCGCCACACCTCTCTAAATACTGTTGTATGTCTTTGTGTGTGTGTCCGTGCATCCGTGTGTATCCATTGCAGTCAACAGACACTCTGCGTCCGGAGCAGGATATCAGCTCCAAGGACGGAGGTTTCTCTCTGGAGTCTAGATCCACCACAGGGAGCACTGATACCACCGTAACCTCTGCTGTGTCAACAAGGCCTGTGCTCACCCGCCAAGGTAAACGACAGTCCCGACTTTTTTCAAGTGAAAGGGGAAGCATCCATATCTCCAAATCTTTGAGGAAACAGGAGCTAATCTTAGAGCTTGACTTGGTGAACGCAGTTTGAGCTTTTTTAGCTTCTTTTTTAGCATGCGTGTCTCATTCCCAGCTGCTTGGTGCCTCTGCGGCTATAGTTTCAAATCAAAGGAAAAAGGAACTTGACACACATACACATACTCATAGACACACACAGGCACAGCTGAAGCCTTTTGGGAGCTCGAAACTTTAAAGTATCTGAAGACAGCACGGCACTGCCTCTTCATATCACAGATGGAAGGTAAAATATGCCTCTGTGTGGCTCTGTGAGCAAAAAGAAAGAGGGATTGGTATTCAGATCCATATTTCTAGTATCGTTATACAAAATCATTTGGAAAAGCCATCTCCCCAATATAACTTCCCTGGGTTTCAACGCTTGTGTTGTACATAAAGTTGTTTTTCTCATGCCTTCCAAAGTTTCTCCATCACAAGATTATCTCTCCTAAAACATAACTCAACAGGTCTTTTTTCTTCTGTATTAGGTTCAACGTTCAAGCCTCTGAATCCAGTTAAAAGACTTGACAGAAGCAAGAAAAGAAGCAGGAGGACCACCATTATGGGCATTCCCAACCAGGTCCAGAAAGAACTTGGTATGTCCTCAAGGTCATCCTCTCTGATCCTGTAGAAACCCCTTATTAATGGTTGTGAACATGTTAGTTTAGTGACAGCGATCTGCCCTCTTTCCAGCACTGCACAGAACCTCAACCTTCCAGCAACTGGTTTCCACTCAGCCTCTAGATCAGGATGGACGCATCAGACACAGTCAATCAAATGTTGTCATCATTCCTACAGTCGACGGAGGGACCCCAACAGCAAACAAAGGGGGAGCAAGGGTGCATCTGTCGGATCTAGAGGTACAGGGTTCTTTACAAAGTGATGGTTCACTCAAATTAGTCCTGCATTCAGTTTGTTTAACTAACAGCCCTCTCTCCACTCTGAAGCAGACTGTATCCAGAGATGAACAGCTGCTGACAAAGCACCTCCAGGCTTTGAATCAAGAAGAGCAGCCCTTCAACCACCACAGTTTTGGCTCTTATCTGGGTCCAAACTCAAACCTGAGACCCAAGTCCCTTGCAGTACCTGGCATGACCACTTCTTTCACCTTCTCCTCTTCAACAATGCTAAGCTTTCTCCAGGAACCCCAGGTAGGAACCAGACTGCAGGCCTGAAGTAACGCTCAGCTGATTACATCTAATGGCAAAGGGAAAAATGGGAGATATATTTAAACTGCCTTAATGATTCCCCTGCAAAACACTTTGCAAACCACTTCCTCCTTTGATGCTGTGTCTAATTTTACCTGTGTAATATTTATCATGAATGCTCCCTCTGTTCTGTACTCCTGGTGGTCTTTGCTGCTGCTCTTCCTGCCTTGGCTTCTCATGTGTGCACATTAAACAAAGGGGACATATATTCTCACCACCTCAGGCTTTTGCATCCCGCAATGGGACTTATAGGATCATGGAGCTCCCAGAGCAGAGTACAGATTTTACAGCTTGCAAGGAATCTATTCTTGATCTGGAGTGAACCTTGATCTGAGAAGCTCATATGTATGTGTTTTTTTTCTTTTCTCAGGGCCCAGTGATGTCAATTTCTCCTCAGGCCACCTACTTGTCCACCATCATCCCAAATGCTGTCTTGCCAGCCTCGATTGACGTCATAGAGATCGACCGCAGCAGCAGCCGGACACGTGGGAGCAGTGTAAACCACGGCGGGAGTGTCCGCACTGTGAGCAAAAGCAGCCTGGCGTCTGGAGACTCATCGGTCAGCCCTTTGTTATCCAGAAGATCAGATGGAGATGGCTCACAAGCCGACACTTTCCACAGAGAATCCACACCTATCCCCACGTCAGCGTCTGGGCCGAACTGGAGCGAGTCACAGTCTTCCAAGATCATTAATCCTCAATCCTCCCCGGTGTCATCTAAAGGCAGCACACATAGTGCTAGCTCTCAGAGAGTGGAGCTGAAAGTCCAGGACAGCCAGGGAGGGCATGCAGACCATGATCACATTAGCCTCCGTAGCTCAGTTAGCATGAGTAGCAGCCAAGGTGAAAATGTTTTCACAGGTCAAGGACGTGAGTCTGGTATGTCAGGGTCAGCTGGGGAGGATGGTAAAACCAAACAGAACTTCTCGAGGAGTCTATCAGTAATGAAGACCAAACAACCCCCTGCACCTCCAAGGAGAACAAACTCTCTGCACAGCAACAGGATCAGGAGCAACTCAAGGGTTCTGGTGGAGAGCAAGATCCTCAATGAATCTGTGTCTGGGGTGACGACAAATGATACAGAAAGTCCTGCAACAAAGAATGACACACATTTAGTTGTTGCAGATACCAATAAGATCCCCATCCCAGTGTCAAACCCTGTAAACTCTGTCTCCACCAGTCCAGTGAGCCCCACACAGGCCTCCACCACTGACGCAGGAAGAGCAACAGAGTCACAGTCAGAGTGCGCAAACTTGTCCCCGCAGAAATCCTCTTCTGATGGGGTGAAATTTGAGCGCACCATGTCCCCTTCCAGTGGCTACTCGAGTCAGAGCGGCACGCCAACACTTTCCCCCAAAGGGATCTCTCCAACCTCTCCTGAAAAGCAGAAGAAGAAACCAATCAAACCAGACAGATCAGTGTCCCGGGCCTCATCCTCAGGAGCTTCCCCTTCCTCCTCCCTTACCTCTCTTTCATCTGGTGCTTCCGAGTCTGTCCATGTCCATGTTCCCACGTGTAGCCCCAGTCCACCTCCACAGGGTTCTTCATCAAAAGAGCTCCCTCCTAAAATCACTTCTCCAACTTTAACAACCCAAGTCAGGGAGCTGCTGAACATCCCACCACCTCCCAAAGTCAGAGCACCATGTCCTCCTCCTCCAGAGACGTGGGTTCATAACAGACGCTCCTTTGAGCTCCTGTGTGCTCCCTGCTCTAATGTCAACAAAGAGATCCAGAAACCAACAGAGATGCCGGACAGCTTGGTCAAGCAGGCGGGAACTCAGACTGAAGACAGCAGTGAGACAGAAGTGTTAGCTGAAAAACAATCAACCATAGACAACCCGCCTGTTACAGAGTCTTTGGAAAGTTCTGCCAAATCAGAGACATCGTCAGGAATGGCACCAGGAATCTTGAGCAAGGAAATGCAGAGCAGGGAACGCCCTGATACCCAAAAAGAGAGAAAGGACACACAGAAACTGGAGCAGAGAAGTAGCCCGGTACTAAAGCTTCCTGAGAGTCAAGAGACAACTCCAAAGAAAGATCCCCCTCCAGTCATGAAGAAGCCCGTGACAGTGCTGCACAGAGAGGAGCTGGCGTCAACAGAGCCCTCGGTGGATAAGAAACCAAATCAGATTAGTGGAACGGAAGCTGATGTTCCTGGTGAGAACATTATGATCCCGTCGTCAGATTCAGTCAAGTGTGACAACAAGACAAGCAGTACAGAGGTCACATCCATGCAGACACTTTCTGTAGAGGTCCCCACAATCAAGACCTCACCACCGCCCAGTCCTCCTCCAGCCTACCACCCCACACCTCCTCTGTCAAGAAGAACACCCACTCCATCCATATCTACACCACCAGAGGGTCTAGAGAGGGTACAGGAAGAGAACCACATCACAGAGTCCTGCTGGCCACCTCCCCCTCCTCCTATGGAAGGGGACTCTGTCTTTGATGGAGGAGACGAGGTCGACTTTCCTCCACCTCCTCCTCTCTTTGTGCCAGAGAGTGGACCCAAAGTGATGGACGATTGTTCGACAGCGCTGGATCTCTCAATAAGATCAACGGATAAAGATGAAGGGAGAGTTGAGGAGACTTCTGTCTGTCAACAAACTTCAGATGTGCCTCCTGCTGTTCAAACAGTCATTGACACCAAACCAAAGGCTGATGTTCAGGTTTACCAGGACAACACCTCTGAAGAGCAAGGACAGAAAGCTGTGTCTGTTTCAGACAGTAAGCAACCTCTGCAGGTGGACGTTCCTATTTTACAACCTGTTACAAAAATAGAGCACCAAGTGTCTGTCTCTGCCTTGGCTCCATCAAGCAGTTTACTGAGTCAGAGCCCTGTAACAACTGAAGATCAGCCCCCTACTGCACAGCCTCCAGTTACAGTCCCAGCAGCACCCCCATTACCAGCTGAGAATTTATCCCATGGCGTGAGCTTCAGGAGGCAGCAAAATCGAGACACTCGGAGCAAGGAGCTCCTTTCTCGGCACAAAAGTGCACCCATTCCCAAAGAGGATGCTAACATCCCACTGGTCACCCCTTCCCTGCTTCAGATGGTTCGTCTAAGATCAGTTAACATGACTGAGGATCAGGTGAAAGCTCCATCAGAAGACAGACCAACAAACCTGGGAGCTCCGGCTCCTGAGAACAGTTCAGTTGTTATCCCAGGACCTCAAAACATACCACAGAAGCCCATCCGCAAGTCTCTGTCACTAAAATCTCCCCCTAAAACAGTCAAAGTGTCTCCTTTGACACTCAACACCCCTTCACTGCGCTTACAGGAAGCCATACGTATGAAAACTGCAGCCATGTCTTCAAGAGACAGTCTTCCATCCCGAGTGGGAGTGTGGTCCTCAGCCCACAGCTTTATCACTGATCATGGCGCTGTGCCTCACAGACCACTAGAAGGAGGCGAAATGCTCAAGTCCCCAGCCTCCACCGCCAGCTTTATCTTCTCCAGGAGCACAAAAAAGGTCGTCATCGAGACCCCGGCCGCTTCCTGTCCCGAAGCTCAGGCCTGTCTGAAGCAGAGCTTGGCAGCAGAGCTCATGCAGATGTCTGACCAATCAAAGGCCGTCACCTTCTCTAACGGTGGAGTGAAGTCTGATAAAGTACCTCCACCTGTCGCTAAGAAACCAGCCCACGGGGGGAGCGTCAGTACGACACAGAATCCTCCCGCTTGTTCAGCAAAGATGGACTTCAGTGTGGGAGGAAACGGAGCCATAGGAGTACGGAATGTGAGTGGAATAACACAACTTGAGACAACAAGTAAGAGCAGCACTTTTATTTATCAGCATGGTTTCCATCATCTCACCTGAGAGGCATGCCTTCATCAGTGTTTTTAGTGCTGAGTGTGTAAACGGGCGCATTTCTGCTGAGTCATGTCTGCATAAATCAATGTTGGCGCTCAGTTGTCATGAAAAAGCAGAATGCAGATTCTTTCATTACCATGATCCTGAACAAGTAAGCAGTTTGACGTTTCCTTAAAGAGCAGATTTTTAGCCTGATGTCACACAACGAAAGAAAAGTGCGCACACAAGCGTTACTTACCACAGTATCACAACATTGAAGCATATTTCCTAACACTCATGATCATATCACATATCCACTGCATGTGTTTCTCTAACTGTATAATGTTGACTGAACGTCTAACCTCCTCTCTTTGCCCCTTCAGCTACACGAGTGACAGCGGACACAATTGAAACACTGTTTTGAAAGAGCTTCGTGATGATCGCTGGAGACTCGCGTCAGAGAAGCAAGAGAAGGCGTCATGCAAGTAAAGGACAACCCACAGCAAGAAGTCAGCACTGTGAGACCTGCATTTCACAAACGAGTGTCACATGTGTTCAGTCTTCTCCTAAAGCCTTAGCCTGTAATGGCCTTCCTACATATTTATGCAAAAAAAGAAAGAAAAAGAAAATCTAAAGTGATGCTCTGAGTTTCTGATCAAAGCTTTATTCTGGAGTATTTTTCTAAGCTATAGCTCTCTTTTCAAGGCCCCTCAGGATGAAATGGCTGAACTGTAAATATTTGGCTTGTGTGATATCGCCTCCCAGAGGTAGAAGTAGCTCTCTGCAGCTCAGGAGAAAGGGTTGAGGGTTTGTCTCACAAAGCATTTCTGTACAGAGATTTACCGTCTGTTGAGTCTTTCCCCTTCTGTAATATACTGCACAATTTTCACAGGGGTTTAAAAACACCATTGTATCGCTTTTTACGCTTCAAGATCTGACTAAGAGGTAACTTTCACACTCGATTTCAATCCTGCTTTTTACTACGAGGATAGAGAAAGAGCTCTGGTAGTGTTTTAGAAAAAGGGATGCTGCATATTCACAAGAAGAGGAGATGTTGTCTGTTAGGACAGAGGCACTTTTGTAAAGATTAAACCGAGGCATCGGGTGATTCTGAAATGATCAAGATGCTTTTATAAAATCTCACTCCCGAGGTTGAACAGAGGTCAGCTCCACAGATTCTCAAAACTTCTTTGAAGTTACAAAAGTATCATTTATTTATGTGTGGCTTTTTTCCATTTGTAGCATCGTCGTTCACTTTGTTTGAAAAGGGTTTCATCTGAATCTGAGCTTCAGGGCTGTGGGTGTGAGAACAGGCCTTGTTTGATACGTGACACTGGAGTAGACTGTGAGTGTAATCAGTGTTTGTTTTAAACACTTCCTATCTAAAACTTTGACCTCAACCTTTTCTTTGCAGAAAAAACAAGCGTATCACTTTTTTGCACAAAATGCTTTTGCCCCCTGCAAAATCATTGGTGAGTGAAATGAACTGACTCCTCGTGATGGGTCGAAAATATACATCTTGATGATTATAAAGAATTATGTACAGTTATTACTTCTATAAATAAAATTTAAGTGTATTAAAAATGTGTTTTTGTGTTTTCTGTTTGAATGATCAAACTGATCTTTCCTCCAGCACAGATGAGTCCGTTTCCTTCAGACAACAGAATCCAGGCAGCGTTTATTTCATGTTAGAGATGATGCATTATTTGATTTATGACACATTAAGTCCAGACATTGATTTCTGTACACAGCTTCCCCAAATTCAAACTTCACATGTTGTACAGTATGTGACAAAGTGATTTTTTTATATACATCTGACTCCTGTTACACAGATCACCAGTTTTATTTGCAGCTAAACCATCAAACCTGACGTAAACCATTAAGGCAATAAACACAGTGACCTTAACCTGGAAAAGTAATGAAACATTAAGTCCCTTTTCAAACACCTGAGATCCTTCCAGGAATGGGCAACAGATAGTGCAACATTCAAGAAAGCTAACCTCTGTCTCTTTAGCATTAACTCTGTCCTGATGAGACAGAAATGAATCATACGTTGATTAGTTACAGCTTTCATGTTATGACTCTTATTTTTGATGAATCCTAAGCGAGGTGAGAGAATATGTGTAAGCCGTCCAAAGCCGTCTGTGAGTTTTAGCGTCCATGTCCATTTTTCACTGAAGTCATCCTGGTGAGCTTTGAATGATGTCGTCGTGGTGATTTGTTGATGTAATGTGGCGTCTTCATGTGTTAGTGTGTGTGAACCTAACTGATGTTTCCTCCTTTGAGTGTCTTACATGTGATCTGTCCTAGTTTGGTCATCAGCTGCTTGTCTTTCCACTGAGCAACACATTCGTCTGAAATCTTCAAGTCCACCTTGAGGAGATAAAGAGAAAAACACAGTCAGTGTGTGCTTCGTCTCTCTAAGGACAACAGACAGAATGACAGAGAGCATATTGAAGGTTGTTTTTCTTGTAAATGAAAAGTGGCTGTAGAGCAAGTCAATCATTGATTTTAAATGTTGTACAACACAAAAGACACAAATTTAAAGGAAGAAGTAGCTTTTTTTCAGTATAGCAGTTTAAAACGCTCTTTTTTTCCCCAACACTGCGTCACATGACGTAGCAAAAGGGACTCGCATTCTGTGACTCAGCTTTGATCCAATGTGCATAACGGGTGGTAGTGAGTGAGAGTGGGCATTTCAGGCTGTGTTTATAGTATTACTTCCTGTGTACTATTTAATTTGACCAATCATTAAGATGTTATATCCTGTTATCCCACTAGCATCGGATGCAGAAACACTTGCTTAATGGGACATCCTGTCCACTTTTCCCCCAATTGGGAGAAAAATTGAGTAAGCTTTTGTTTTCAAGTTTTGTGCAGGTGAAGGGACAGGACTTCATTTTTGCATAGTAGGAATGGATACCTTTCACATTCTAAATGATACGGTACCAATGCCCAGTACCTGGCAATTGGTACCAGTACTCAACAGTACCAATTTTCGGTACTTTTTTGTGTTAATGTGGTAAAAAAATATTAATTTGTTTAATAATAAAAAAATTTCTTTTTCCATTTAACATATGTATTCTTCAATATTTAAACTTGCAATGCTGTGTTTATGTCCAGTATGGGAAATAGAGATGGGTACTGAATTAGGTACTTTTAAAGGTACCGACCGAATTCAGCCAAAAGTACCAGGTACCGATTCACGCCAAATCAAAAGGTACCATGTTTAGGTAGCTAAATGCATCCTTGTGGCTGTGAGGGAACGGAAGAGTAGGAGACTTTCCATGCTGGACATATACACAGCATTACAAGGTTATATATTGAAGAATAAATATGTTAAGTTGAAAAAAAATGAGATTTTAATATCAAACAAATTTATATTTTTTACCACATAAACACAAAAAGTACAGAAAATTGGTACCGTTGGGTACCAATACCGAGTGCCAGGTACCGGGCATCGGTACCATATCGTTTCAAATGTGATAGGTACCCATTCCTAATGGAAAATCACCTTCTCTTCCACTCCCTCACAGTCAATAGGATGTGTCTGGGTAACTAAACATGGTACCTTTTGGTTTTTACGTGAATTGGTACCTGGGAATTTTAACAGAATTTGTTTGGTACCAATAAAAGTACCTAATTCGGTACCCATCCCTACTGCATAGGCCAAAAAAAACAGGTTCCTAATAATAACCCTGAGGACCATCATATGGATAGGAATAGAGATTTTCTTCCTCTTTACTGACAGGAGTAACAGTCAGATCCATGTCTGTTAATGATAAACAGAGGCAGAAGCTGTGGGGCTCCTCTTTGTTATGTTACGTTTAAATGACAGTTTTTAATGCAGAAGTAAAAGCAAATGTACTCAAATGTCTCCAGGACACCCTGTGGTTTATTAATTTCAGAATGTCTTTCAAAATGTCATTTTTAAGTCATTTTCCTTTAAATTGTTTAACGGTCTTCAAACTGCAGTATGCCCTTTAATCCATTATGAAGAGGAAATAAAAAGTGTGTATTTTACTATTTTAACAGTTAAATCTAGGTGACACATACCTGTAGTTTCTCCCACACTTTCTTCTTTGGGTTGAGTCTCTCGTCTGGTTTCCCCGTCTCATATCCCTCCACGAAAACCTGTTCCCCTGGTGAGGACCCCTCTGGAGGGTCCAAAGGCTCCACCCTCCTCGGCTCCCCCTCACTTACCAACCAAAGATAAATGGTGAGAAATAAATAACAACAAAAAGACGTAACACCAAGTTTTGTGAGTTTTCAGTGAGACTGAAGTGACACTCACACAGAGGCACACAGCAGCATGGCCTGAGACTCGATCCCTCTCATCTTCTGGGGCTTCAGGTTGCACAGCACCAACACCATCCTGTCCTGTAAGTCCTCTTGTGAGACAAAGGCCACCAGCCCACTCACTACTGTCCTCGGCTCCGGCTCTCCCACGTCGATCTTCTCCAGGTACAGTGAGTCTGCGTCAGGGTGCTGAATAGAGCCACATGAACACAGAGGAAGAGATCTGTGATACATGAAAACTCCACCTCCACCTGCCGCTCAGGTGCATTGATCTGTAAGTCTTACCTTCCCCACACTGATGATCTTGCCAACCCTGATGTCCAGTCTGGATGGAGCCAGCTCATCGTCCTCTCCTCCTCCTCCTCCTCCACCTCCTGCCTTGGCTCCCTTTCCTGCTCCTTCTGATCAAAAGAACATAAACAAATCCTTAGAAGTCTATCAAGGATGTTGTTCGACAACAGAGCTGCAACCCTGGACATGTTTGGATTAAAAAGACTGGAGCAGTGAGCGATAAATGAGACGCAGAGAGGATGATGGTGAAGTACTGACTTGTCTTTGACTGGCTGGGATAGGCTGAGCTGGTGAGTTTCTGGAGTTCAGGCGTCTGAAACTTCTTTCTGATTGGCTCCAGCAGCTGGTTTAGTGCTGCCTCCACTGATGCCTTCAGGTCTCCTGGATGGATCACCTGACAGGGTCAAAAGTTAACAACACTTAGATCAGAATATGAGAGGATAATACCTTAAAACGTGTTTGTTTTCCAAATACTAATAAATGATTCACCTCCTCAGCAAAGTCCTTCTCTACCTCCTCAAAGGCTGTGTAGATTTTATCTCCACCCCACTTGGCGTCTCTTTTAACACAGAACTCTGAAACATGATATCATCACTGATAAATGTATTATCTGTTGGTTAAAGAAAGGAGCAACAAATGACTGTCAAAACCACAGGTGGAGATGAACAGAGAGCGTTTTGTACCTCCACGCAGAGGGAAAAGGACATATTTCACAAAGGAGAGGACTCCATTGTTCTGGATGTTGCCCGGCTCACAGAAAGCCTTCTTGAGCTTCTTCTTCACATCTTCTTTGGAGTCCAGCAGATCAATCTTAGACTCCTACATCCAAACACAGTCATGACCGATTCTGAATATTCAAACCAACTTTATTGATCTTTTTTTTTCATTACTGTGACCTACTTCTTCTGAAGAGCTCATCTTGGCCCCTGTCAGTCCAGGCACCATGGGATTCATCAGGTGAGCGCGTTTGGCATAGCCAAGAGAGGGAAGGTACTGGAGATGACAAAATGGCTAGTTAAGCTCTATTTCTAAAGGGTGAAAACTTCTGAAAACAGGATAATTTGATTTCTTCAAACCAGCAGTCCTGTGAGTATTGACAAAGACGGCGATGAATTGAAATTTGAATACCTTCTCTGCCAGAGTGAAAATCTTCCTCTGATCAACTCCTCCAAACTGAGCATCCACCTTCAGATACTCCTCATCCAAAGCCTGAGGAAGGAGATACACTGAGTTTGATACTTAAAGGATAAGTTCAGTTAATACAGCTTTTACATTGTTTATAGAATGAAGTAGAACAAAATACTCACAGAGGGCTTTCCTGATTCAAGCAGTGTTTGATATTTAGATCCAAAATCGTGCAGCAGACGTCTGTATAATGGGATCCATCGGGGCATAGACAGCGCCGCTCCTAAAACTGCATTAATCGTCCAAAAACTCATGTTTTTCACCAATATTCCATCATCTGCGCATGCACAGTACTCTCTGGAGAGCTGACTCCTTTCTTTGAGGGGCAAACATAAACAAAATCTTTGTCAGTTCAGAGGTCAGTACAGCCACACAGCGCTGTCTGGAGTGACACAGACTGCAGCAGAGGACTAACCCAGAGCGGACCATGATGGAATATTGGTGACATACATGATGTTTTTGGATAATTAATGCAGTTTTAGGAGCGGCGCTGTCTATGCCCCGATGGATCCCATCATACGGACGTCCGCTGCACGATTTTGGATCTAAATATCTCCCGAAGCACTGCTTGGATCAGGAAAGCCTTCTGGTTGAGTATTTTGTTCTACTTTATTCTATAAACAATGTAAAAGCTGTATAAACCGAACTTATCCTTTAAGAGTTCCTGGTGTGAGGGGAGATACATCTGATATTCTACTTTCAGAATAGCAGCAGAACATTTTACACCTTGCCCTAGAGCTCTCTCATTACCTGCAGCCCAGGGTACAGCAGACCGCTGAGCAGGGGATGCTCCACCTGCTTGACCACTTCAGCTCCAGCCTTCTTAGCATCATGCTCTGTGACCATGGAGGACAGACGGTACACATCAAGAGTGTACTCTCTGAGAGGAATGAAAGAAACACGTTAGCCATTAAAACGAGTATGAGATATTTTTTATTTACAACATATGTGACTAAAGCACTGAAAGAACAACTGACCTGCTGAGCTGGTAGTCAGTTCCTTTGACAAACTTGAGTTTTTCCAGAGGCACACCAATGCTCTCCAACATGGCCTTGATAACCTGTTCGTAATACTTCACCCTGAGCTCCAGCAGCTCCCAGGGGGCCTTCATGTTGTCTAAGTAGGCATGTAGGTCTGCAAACAGTATAGTGACCTAAAAAGGAGCAGAGTTCAGTAAAAAAAAAAAAAAAAAATCCAAAGTCTCTAATAATAACAGATTGAACACTCAGTGAGCTCTCCCTACCTCACAGCCTGCCTTCAGGAAGTCTGCTATCTTGGACATGGGGACAAAGTAAGCTACATGGGGTTTGCCGGTGGTTGCTGTGCCCCAGTACACCCTCAGCTCTCTCTCCTGAAGGACTTGTTTCACCTTCTCCTCTCCAAGGACCTCCTGTAACACACACATCACAACACACACATGACTGGAGGATAATGTGCCCAAGCTACCAGGGAATACCGAGAGTACAACTTAATGTTTATTACCTGAAGGTTCCTTGAGATGAGGTGGAACTTCTCATCTGGACTAAGCTGGTCTGCCATGGTACAGGGCAACCTCGATAGAAAAAGAGCATTTGAACACATGAGGTGAGAAGTGTTGTCTTTGTAGCACAAGTGTTGGAACTCAATTAAATCACTTCAAATTTCACTTTCTCCCTTGCCTCATACAATTTACAAATTTACCGTCTTCGTATGTTTAGACATCAATTATGTACCAAACTGGCTGAGATTTAACAGAAGACCGCAGCGCGTGACAAGCTGGGCACAGAAGAGTGACGTAGACGTAAAACTGACCTAAATGGCTCAAACTTCAAACAGTTACATACCAGGAGCTGCTGTCTCACAAAGACTTATCTTATAACAAAAAGCATGTGTCTGGACAGGTCACAACAAAAATAATACGCTTGCTATATACAGGCGACCAACAATTTGCGTCACGCTAATAATGAATGAATCAGTCAGCCAATGCTATGCTAACTAGCATGAAACCCATGTGCAGCTAACGTTCCATAGCTCTGGTCAAATCTCAGAGAAGAGTTTCAGTCTTAACGTGTGAAATCTACACTTTTTACACACAAATCTACCACTAAGACCTACTGTAAAACCCGGAGACTTACCTCTAAGCCTGACTCGTTACAGTGAGACGTGGGTGAGAGAAGCCGGTTGGGTGGACCTGTCAGTGGGTTGCATCAGCGACAGCATCAGCTCTGCCATCGACTCACACCAGATTCAGGGGGAAGCAATCGAGTGCAGAGCGCATGATTCAGACGCTGCAGAGCAAAACATTCAAGGTCCGTCTCATTCTGCCCGCAGACTTGTAGTAAAAACAATAATAATTTAAAAAAAATAATAATAAAAATAATGATAATAGAAAAAATAGGAAATAGACAAAATGATAATAATAACAAGACATTTTTTTATCTAGAATTGATAAGGATAAAATGTATTTCATGTACACACACTTTACAGTGCCAATTCTCTGCATTTTGGAAAGATTTTATATAGAGTCATAGCTGTTATTGTGAATATGTTCTATATAGTTTTGTTTGTGTGTTTGTTCGTTTTCAATATTGTTTTTAAATAAATGCATTTGTTTAAACAACTGCTCGATATTCTGCAGAGCAAGTCGATTGAAACAAAAAAAAAAGTATTCAAAGTTAGTATTTAAGGAAGAAGAAGAAGAAGAAGAAGATAACAGTTTGGTTAGTCTTTCCAAACAAAGTAAAGTTCTCTGCAAGAAGCTACCTGAATTTCTAAATTGCATGTAAATAGAAAAATGAAAATTTAGAAATTACTGTGTAAACAGGTTATATTAGCTAATAGATCAGACTTAAGATGTCTAAAATTTAAATTTTTTGGTTGTTGTTTTGGAGCAGTTTACGTTTTTAGGTGAGGTCTGAATGAAGAAAAAAAGGGCAAAATGTGTTGATCTAAAATAACTCCTGGGGCCACCATCAAACCATGATTAAGTTTAGACTGATTTTTTCCTCTACATATCCACACATGAGTGCAGATCCACTTATCAGTTGCAGCTTCATTGCTATTGCAAATCAAACTTATTTATTAAGATTTTTAATAAATATGCCAAGTCTGTATTAATAGGTCTGGATTTTTTTTTTAATAGAAGCCACCTGATTTTCTATGAGTAGTACAACTGAGAACAAAAGATATTGAGGACTCAGATCTATTTTCAACCATTCCTCCACAAAACCAACAGAACATATACAAGGTTTGAAAAGAATGTCTTGTTTATTTTATTGATCTGAGCACAGCTCACAATCATCGAAATGTTTAACAAGCTTTAGACCTTTTTTTTTTTCATAAAATGAAAGCCAAAGCTGTTCCTGCAGTTTATCACCTCTTCTGACACCTTGACCCCAAGCCAGCAGTTAAAAAAAATAACTTAATAAAAACAGATCATTTCTTATGTTTTTATTGGTGATATGGTTTGCTTTTGCATCAATTAAAGTCCCGGTCTATTATTCAATTAACTTAAAAAAAATGTTAATCCATTGTGAAATTGTCCTTCGTTCAAACATCCCACTGGATATGGAGATTTTCTGACAACAGGTGAAAATCCATCATCAGTTACAGCACAGAGGATAAAAAGTGTCTCGAATATGGCAACACTGAATCCATTCACGTTTTATTCTATGGTTAGGATGAGATTTTGGTCGCTTTAGGTGAGAGCGCCAAAAAGAGGAAAACCAACATGAACTTTAAAATCATGAGTTGTTGTCAGTCTGTGGTCATTATACGTTGGGGGGATCCGAGTCAAAGGTCGGGTTCCAGCCTGGGGAGCACCGGGAGGATGAGGTTTCCAAACGAGGAGTCCTGTGTGATGAAGAAGCCGGACGAGTGGACGTGAGCATGCTGCAGGGCGGCCTTCTGCTGGGCCGCGATGTGCTGCTGCTCCGCGCTGTCCCTCACCTCCTTCAGGCTGCTCCTGGACGACAGAGGGATGTTAGCCCCGGGGTTGTTCATGGATTGGTTCTGCATCAGCCGCCTCTTCTCTTTATCCAGCTCCGCCAGGATGGCCACCCGGGTCTTGTTTTGAAAGCCTGGTCCGGGAGGGTTCGCGGCCATGTCGGCGTTAGACGTTAACCGTTACCGATAGTATAGATTCAGCAGGTCCATAAAACAGATAAAACAGACGAGTGGCTTGGATTTAAACCCTCTTCCAGCTAAATAGTGGTGCTTTTGAAGAGTTTGCTGTGGGGTTGAAGTGCTATTGTGCTGCCGCTACTCGACTTCCGGGGGGCAAATATTTCCGGTTGAGATGTTCATCCTTCAAAATAAAACGCTCAAATTTTTTATACCTTACATGGATTCCTTTTATTAAAACAAAGGCAACAATTTTGTGTTGCTTTATGAAAGCACCCAAATATTCATGTATCTGTACATTCAACACAATCGTGATGAGGATCAAAATACTTTTAAAAGCAGGCTACCAAACCGGAAATCATAGTTGACTAAAAAATATTCAATTAAATCCTTTTTATTCACTTTGTGGTTTTAAAGAAACAGCATAACGGTGTAAATAGCCTTTAAATTAACATAATTAATAAATAAATAATAAAAATAACAATATACAACAGTGTACTGATTCAACTCAACTTTAAACGTCGATGTCAATTATATCTCATTTTACTTTTTATTTTACAAAACTTAAATTGAAAGTGTTATATATATATATATATATATATATATATATATATATATATATATATATATATATATATATATATATATATATATATATATATATATATATATATATATATATATATATATTTATTTATTTATTTATTAGGCTTCTTTGACCAGTTGAGCATCAATGCTTTCCATTTAGTAATTAGTAGTGTGGCCAAAAAGAAAACAAAATTAATTAATTAATTAATTAATTAAAAAAAAAAAAAAAAAAAAAAAAAGAAAGTCCGTCGAAGCTGCCAGACACCAGGGGGCAGTATATCGCCGTGAAAGACCATTAGTGTTTGAACGCTGCAAGAGTGGCAGCAGAAGGGGCAGTTGCCCTTATGGGCTCTGTTACCTTAATCAATTTGTTTGATTGGTTACAGCCACCGATTTTACTCATTTTGAAAAACTGTTTGGCCCACATTTCTCAGTCACTTAAGTGCATTTTTGAGACTAATTTAATAGTTTATGTTGAAAAGCTGACTAAAAGATCAGAAAAGTTACAGACTCTGGTGAAATCAGGCATGGCTAATGATGTGTTTGAACATGTTTGATCCTGTGTGATAAATATTAAGCTCAGTGCTGTTAAATGTAAGTTTTAAGAAAAACCAACACCTCATTCACAGTACACTTATTAGTATTTATTAACAATCTTTTTTTTCAATCTGAACATTTTTTCTTAAATAACTACAGTACAGTGTACATAGTTTCGTTTCACTTGCAGCCACAAATATCAAAGATATGTACAGGTTTACATACAATATATACATATGCACAGGAGGCATGTACACAAGGCTTCTGTGAGTCCCTGTGGGAGTAAAGCTCACACATTTGGCTAAAGCCTCAAGAGTCAAAAGAGAAGTTTACTGACAGATCTGTAAATGACCAAACACTGACAATACAAAACAGGATCAGATGTACAAGACGCACAAATATTACAGGCAGAGTGGATGAAAATGGCACCATGAATGTATGTATAATATCATTAACCAGAAGTTTAAGAAGCTCTGAGGGAGTAAAAGACAAAAAAAAAATGTAAATCAAATATTAATTTCACATTGGCAACCCAGTTGTCAGAAACAACATGTCCAAGATGTTAAAGTATGTATAACATATGACTGTATATACACATTTCCATATCAACAGATATGAAATATGTCAACCCACACTTTCATGACAGGGATTGAGATGATCAAAAAGTATCTTAGCTGTTCCTTCAATAAACATACATATGTACAAAAATAAGCAATCACAACAAAACAAAAAATATACAACAAAAGGGGAGTTCACTTCCCCATTTTCAACTCATCTTCACAATTATGTGCTTCCCTTTTTGAATGCATATGTAACAAAGACAGTTGGGATGGCAACATGCATTAAAAGGTGTGTGATTATTTCAAAGTTCGATTCCCCGTTCATTTACTTTGACACCTCCAGTTCAGGAGCTCACAGCCCCTAAACTGGTTTAAATACGGTAAGAAGCAAGACTTCCCAGCAAACATGAATTCAAAAACAGTAAAATCAATTCTAATAAATATTTAAATAATGATAGAGCTAGATTAGTACCTGCCACTGTCACCATTTTGCTCAGAAATTAAAGCATATAGAGAAGGAAAAAGGTTTCCTGTGTTCAGTAGCTGTCTCCATTAAAGGATAATGTAAGTAATGCTGAATAAACACTGCAGTAATGCGTGCAGACTGACTGCTTATGCTGTTGTAGTGGTCTTAGTATTATGTTTGGGGGAGTTAAATGAGCCCTTTAGAGCAAAGCCGTTGCTGTTGGCCACAAGTTAAAACATCACATTATCTAGGTCAACGAGATGGGAATAAGACGGAAACTCACTGGCTGACTGCTTAATGTAAACTACAGGGACTTACAGTACAATTCCAGGAAACACTGAAGTTGTTCAGAATACACACCTAGTCAATGACTCAGGAGCAGGTGACTGGCACAAGTATGTCAGTTTTGACTTTCTGACCTCAGTTGGGGCTGACGTTAAGGCGGTTTACTGTTCAAGTTTCTCACAAAGCTCACATCTCAACTGTCGAGTTGTTTGTAGCCCAGTGCTCATGGTCAGAGTGTTCTATGTACATGGATGGAAACTGCCCAGCTGCAGCAAGTAGCACCAACAATGGACGCACTGACAAGACATGCTCCCATCACATTTCATGGTTCTTGTGCACTTTTCAACCAAGAAAAAGATTGACCTTAAGGAAAACATTTTCTGGCAGTACTCAAAAGTAGCATGTATTACAAAAAGTAAGGCTTTCGAGATTTGACTCAAGAGAGAAGAGAGAAGATTTCATGCCGAGAAAATGTTCAGAAGTCAAATTTGTGGACTTGAAAGAGCAGCAGAGTGATTGGACAAGGCAGTGTCTCCAAGATCCGACAGGTCCAGATCTGTTGGTCCCGCCAAGTGCAAAAAGACCAATCGATCACCCGATTGGTGGATGAGTCCCTTGAAGGTGCTAGACCATGTTGGCCAGTTCTGTTGAGTCTGTTTCTGAATCTTCCTCATTTTCCCTAGGAGAAAAGAAAAGAAGTGTGAGTAATGTTTGTTTAAGTTTCTCTTTGTGGACACAACAAAACATAAAAATGTCAGGAAAATTCCCAACCACATCCTTACCTCTGTTCCTGGAGCAGTTTTCTGTTGCCTTGCCTCCTCTCTTCATCGATTGGATAAGAGTACAAAATGCCCAGGCCGATTATGATAAGAGCGACGGGGGCGGCGGATACCAGCAGTTTTAAGGTCATATCCACTGCCTGTGGTTGAGTGCAGCCTCGACTGATGTATCCTGCAAAACTGAAGAGAAGAAACAGTTATTAAAGTGAAAACAACACCACTCTTTAATTTGTTTACACCTACTATGCTAATGTATTTCCCCAGAGTCAAGATCTCTATGTGAAGCTAAATGCTGATCAAAGGCCAACGCTGTATTGAGAGGTCAGTCATGTGAGGCACGCACGAGCATGCATGTGCTGCAGCCTTACTGTACTTACACTAATGAAAGAAGAAGGAATTCCTTCCTTTGATGGTGGATTAAGGTTCTGAGAGATTTGGCTTAGCCTGATTTTCTTTATTGTGTCCCAATAAACCAAGGGAACACCTCAGAAACCTTTCGACTGTCTCTATAGGTTACCTGTGAGCACCTTTAAGTTAATACTTACTCTAAACTCAGGGTGGAGATGCCGAGGGAGACTCCAGAAGCAAACTTGGTAAAGAAGACGTAGAAGGAGTAGAAGAGAGCTTCGTGGCCTGTGGAGTCGGGATTCTGCACTTGGAAATCATCCACAACGTCAGGGAGCATGGACCTAAAAAAAGACAGAGACAGAGTCTTGATTTGTCACACTAAGAAAGAGTCTACCTGATCAGACTTCATCTAAAGGAGTCAGCCCAGGTCTTACCAGGGCAGCAGGAAAGCTGCAGCCACTCCAACCCCAGCAGCAAAGGAGACGATGTAGGTGACAATCAGGTTACTCTTCACACACACCACCAGGATCATGAAGGGGACCACAGACTGAGAAGAACACAGACACATTAGAGGACTTTTACATTAATTCACTCTCACACTTCACATGGTTTGGCTAGGTTTCTTGAACTTACCAAGGTGCCGGTGTAAACCGCTGTCTTCTTTCCAAAGCGAGTCAGAAACCACTGCCAGAAGGGGATCGCCAGAGTAGCAGAGAGCTGGAGGTAAGAAAAAAAAGTCAGGTTAACCAGATGTTTCAGGTTTATTCTACAAAAAAATTGAATAAGTTTCAGGAAATTCCACCAAAGGGCTTGTTCTAATACAGCTCAAAGTCATTTCCGTGCAACAAGGAAAGACCCTTTGGGGCGTGTTATGTAACGATACGATCTCATGATATTTGCTGCAGTCTCAGATTGCTCCAGCTCGGGATGGACTGAAGCGTGGTGATGCAGAAAAAAAAGCAGTGTTTCACATTTGACCTTTCATATCCGCCAAACACAACAGTGAGGATGGAAGACAATATAGCTTCAACAGCTCTTCCCAAAACAAATCTGAGCTCAATGTGATGCAAAATTCCAACAGGGTCATCCTGGGACTCCACGGGAGGTCAGAGCTATCTGCTCGGATCTGTTCAGCCTCTGACCCCTTCATGTTTGAATAAGATAGAGAAAACACAAAGTGCTGCTTCAACAGGAATTTTCAACCTTTCATTGTACCAGAAATGACCTGAGCTGTGAGATAAAGCACCTAGACATCCTTCCTGTCTCACAACACCACCTCTTGGTGTGACACTTTTGTGGTTAATGTGGTTTCAAAGGATGAGCACACTTTCATTTTACTTCTTTCAGTTGTCTGTTCTATGTGTGCACATCAAGTGTCTGGAATTCTTTGAAAAGCACAGACCTCAGCCCTGTGAACTTTATCAGCCTTTTCCTCAGAAATGAAAACGTTACTTCTAGTTTTTATCTTTGTATCAAGCTCAGGAAAACCCTGTTAACACAACTACCTTTAAGGTGTTATTGACAAAAACATATTCTACTGAAAACTGGTTCAAAACAAGATGATAAATCATTAAGTATGACAAAAAATGCCCCACATTAGCAAAAAGAGCACAGAAAGGTATTTAACCTTTTTTTACTGAGTTAATTTCTCAACTTCTTGATGCTCTAAACTACAACACGACGTCATGCATCTCCTCAGACTTCTGCAGGTGGGATTAGGATTATTGCTAACTTCACGGGGAGTTTCTGTGAAAATAATTTCATCAAATAAATGTACTCTAACAAAGGTTATCGCCTTGGTTGTATAATCCTTTCCATAAAGTAAAGGATCAAAGCGGGTAATCTTTCCAACCTCTGTAACCTGTACTCTCTCACACTGTACAGTCAGGCTGTGTGGGCTGCAGGAGCCACATCCACAGATTAATGAGCTCTAATACCTGTCAGGGTCTGAGGTGACTGTGATTTCAGGACCTTTTTTTCTGCAGAGGTCAAGAGCGATGAATGGAGGATAATCTAAAGTGGCTCCTTTACTGTCTGTGGGAACAGGATGGTATTCAGGCCAGGCAGTTAGGAGGGATACACATCACTGAAATGTGCAACAAGGAGACATCGCTTTCTGAACAAGCACAGAGCAGCTTTGTAATAGAAGACAATTTATAAGTGGGCCTGGGAGGAGAGCTTTTGTCTGCACTCTGAAGCTAATGGCTGAACTCCTTCCACACAAACGGGCAGCTTAAGGTTTCATGAGCTGAGGGAAAAGTGCCCACTGCTATGGGAACAGTGCACCTAGCAGGCTGCCAGACTGTAAATGCCACCTCTGTGTTTGTGAGAGCGAGTGTGTACTCACCATGATGAGCAGCAGAATATTCTGGAAGTCATTTCTGAAGCCCAGTGTGGAGCTGCAGAAAAGGGCAAAGTTTCCCTCCAGGAGCTGCAGGGAGAAGCACAGACACTCAGTGAGCCAAACTCCACAACCCAAACAAACACGCTGCGAGCCAAACTCACAGAGTCCACTCTGGCTGAGAGACTTCCACTATTCAACACAAGAGGAGCTTTCTCTCGCTGTACGCACCATGAAAGCCAGTGAGGTGAAGAGGAAGACCATGACCAGTTTGGCGTAGGGTCCATGGCCCATCACCAGCTTAATCCCCTCAAAGAAAGACATTGGCTCCGACCGGGGACGGCAAGATTCTGGGGAAAACAAAAACACTTCATGTTATTTACAAAGTTAAAAAACTTTCATCCATCGTTTTTGCAGGGAGCATTTCAACATTTTTGTGATTATTTACACACACACAAGGAAGGCTTTTAGGCTCTTCTCTACTGGATCGTCCCTTTGCTGGTCACAAGGCTTTTATTTAGTGTGCTTCCACTCAAACAGGCCACAGTCACACCACAGTGTTACACGATAACTGAGCGTTCCCATTGGACCAAAGAGGACGCATCAATAACAGTAACATCACATTAGAGATGTTGATCTGATCAGGGAGTTGGACTGGAGCGGCTGACGGTCAAAGGAATGTGCAAAAGTGGAAAAAATCAAACTCAGCCAGCTTCATATTTACAGGAGGATCAGTTAGAAGAGCTGATTTGAAAACACAGTTTTGACTGGCTTTGATACATGATGCGCTTTACAACAAAAATAAATCCACAGTTTGAAAAAAAAATGTTCTTAACATGTTTTCTCCCTTGTTTTTGATTCTCATTCAAGACAAAATGAAGCATCACAAGAGCAAAGATGCGCCTCACCTTTTTTCTCCCTCACACCAAAGAAAAGAACGATGGCACAGAGGATGTAGATCAGGCAGATGACACCAGAAGCGATCATGTAGGCTGTTCTCTGTAGAGAGTGAGAAAAGTGAAGGATTGGGGTCAGCAACGTTTTTTTAAATTTTCAAATTAATATGTTTAAAGTTCAAGAGCGTTGAAGAAATGAAAAGATTAAACCCTTAAAGATGAAAAATGTGAAGTTGTTTACCGTGTGCTCCAGGGAAATGACCGGCTCTGACGCATTGAGTCCAAAAGTCGTGTTGCTCATGTCTGCAATGAGGTCACCAGGCCCTGGGAGGCAGGGAGCGTTCGCCATACCCACGATCTGCCCCTGGATAGCCGTACCTATGACTGTGCCCAGCACCTCCACTGTCATCCCTGAAAGAAGAGGACATGAGGGACGCTTAGAAGTTGAAGAAGTGACAGAGGAACAATCTATGTATGAGTGATGCTGCGTGTGGTACTCACTGTATGCAGTGGCTGAGTCTCTTTCTTTCTGCTCGGAGCTGATGAACATAGTGAGCGCAGAATACGGCACATGGAAACACTGAAATGACAAAAGAAGGAAAAAAATCTTAAAAATTATTCCAGCTTTTAATTTGACTTCATGTTTTGCAGAAAAAAATGTGAAACTTTTAAATTTTTTTCTGAGTAGATTGGGAAATTAAGGGGAAGGCATTGAGACAAGTTTCCACAAATAGTTTGGGTTTGTGCCTTAGACAGGAAAGCCTTTGTTGGAACAAAGATCTAAAACAGGTGGGACAAGTTGTAGCTTTAGAGAGATGATCGCTCAAAATGTCAACCTGCTCTTTCAGGAGAGTTATTAGTAATGAAAGGGAAATAGAAAGATCTTTCTTTTTAACAGAAACATAAAAAAAGTTTTTATAATTTGAGAAAAAATCTCCTCAGTGAAACATCCATAAATTCACTGTGGGTGTGAAAGTGTTACTCACAGTCTGCAGCGTCTGGAAGATGCAGTAGAAGAAAAGGTACCAGATGACTTTTCCATTCTCGAAAGGGGGAACGTACCAAATGAGGAAATAGGAAAGCACAGCCAGAGGAGTCGAGAGCACAATCCTGCAGAGAGAAGAGGAAAAGAGAAAACAACAACAACAACATCAGTGACAGAAAAACGTGATCCTACTCAAGCGTGAAACCCTCTTACTCAGTGAACAGTCTGGAGTTTTAATGAGGAGAGGGGCCACACACACACACACACACACACACAAACACAAAGGTTGCGTAACACACTGTTCCCAGCTAGGAGCATCTTTCATTCAGTGTGTGCCTTCTCTTCACAGATCAGCAGTGTTTGTTGTGAACTTGAAGTCACCGTTTCACACCAACGAGCGTCATTAATACAGAGAGCATTCCTGGTGTTCACATGAGGGAACGAGGGAACAGGAGTGTGAGGGTTATGGGAGGGAGAGCACTGAGGAATGTTGCTATACAAAACATCAGTTGATGTCATATCGGCTGATGAGCGTTCACCGTATAAAAAAAAGACTGATTGATGAGTCATACATTTATAGGCCGAAGAAAGAGTCCTTTAAACTCCACACACACACACACACATCATCACCAGTCTGTACTTTTCCTATTCCTCTGAAGTGAACATCCTGTGATGTCAGCTGAAAAGGAAAGAGGAGAATTCCCTCTGTCACTTCCTGCCAACGTGTTTCCCTCTTCCTATGGTCAGATCGACGAGCTCCAATCAGCAGAGAGCTACAAATGACCACACCTCTGAGATAAGAGCTGCACAGTCTGCTGCTCGTACTCTTTACTGGAAATGCTAATCACTTTACCATCTCGTGATTCATCCTTATCAGCAGGCAGGATGTGAGGTCATAAACACTATTAGGAACAGCGGGCTTTTGTCTAATACATAAATAAAATGACATGACTTCTGACCGTATCAAATCAGAGTGGGCAGACCGCACTAACGCTCTTGAAGTTTCTCTGAGATACTCTCTGGTGAACGCTGTGCACTCAGAGGAAAGCTGGGTGGAGCAGCGCTCTGCAGATGCTCTCCTGTGTGTTGTGATTAACTGAACACTTGGAAAAAGACAGTGTGGGTGTGACGAGCAAGTTAAAGCAGGTGTTATCTACACATGGCACAGGAATGCTTTTCTCTCAGATTATTTCCCCTGAGCCAAATGACACCAGCAACTTCTCAGATACAGAAATACAGCTGCAGAAACAAACGCTGAATCAACTCTGCTGTCTTCAGCTGTACGCTCACAGGCCAAGCTAAGACCTGGACTTGCAGAGCTGCAGTGACACTGTACGCCATACAAGTACCAGCCCGGTGCCCCTCCTAGAATTATATTTAAATGTCCCCTGAAATAGATTTGCTGACTTGGGAGGGTGATTTTATCTCGGTGTGTTAACTTGGAGGCTGACAGCTTCAGTCTGTTCTCTATTGAGACGAGAGTTAGTGTGATGGGCAGAGAAAAGAACATCAAATCCATGTTTTGGCAGCCGTCAGCTGAGCAGCTGTAACTTCAGATAACAACCACGTCTGTACTTTTGCTAAGAGGTTTTGAAAGTCATGTTTCTCTGCTTTGACGACTCTCTGAAGAGCTTTTTCCACTGATTAATTTATTTGCATTTGGCTGATCACCACCAAGGTTATAATAGTTAACTAAAACGAAACCAAAAAGGAAAACTAAAATTTAAAATACATTACAGTTAACTCAAACTAATAAAAACTAGAAAAGAAAACAAAAACGATAAGTAAACTAAAACTGTATCTTGTGTTCACAAAACTAACTGAAACTAACTAAAATGATAGACAAAATGTCCTTAGTTATCGTTTCTGACAATATTAATAGCCTTTAGGATTTAAATTAATCCGACACATTTTCCCAACCAATTTTAGACAGTTTTCGGCAGTTGTCAGCGCCGTACGGCACCATCATGGTGACGTACTGGGACGTGCTTGTTCACTGCACTGACTGACTGTGCGCTGTGCTGCGACAAAACGTAGTGGAGCAATGAATCAGAGCATCTGTAATAGTTTAATTGTTACAGAGTCCAAGTTTCTGATTATTAAAGCTCATATTATATTGTTTTATATAATAGTTTTATTATTTTTATTTAATTTATGTCAACATTATTTTATATAATTTATGTTTATATTTTTTTTTATTTAAGTTTATATTATTTTCTTGTGTTTAAGGCAGCAGCCAGCAGTTCAGTATCAGCATTGACTGAGCAGTGAGCACTACGTTGAACTGGAAAATAAACTGTATTACAAAATATTTACTCTGACCTTTTTGAATCCTGCACCTGGTTAATAAGGTATGAAAAAAAACAAAACTAAACTAAAACTAAACTAAACTAAACTAAACTAAACTAAACTAAACTAAAACTAAAACTAAACTAAACTAAAACTAAACTAAAACTAAAACTAAACTAAACTAAAACTAAGCCTTGTTGCAAAAATCAAAACTAAATAAAAACTAGAACGCCCGATCCAAAACTAATTTAAACTAAACTGTAACGGAAAAAATTGTCTAAACTAACTAAAACTAAACTATAATGACAAACCCAAAACTATTATAACCTTGAACACCACACAACGTGTAGAGACAGGCAGCATAATGTGAAATAATGAGTACAAACTCAGCTCTTAGTGTCATAATAATGTGACTTAAATGTATGTTTAAATACGAGCAGGAAAGCTGCAGACTGTCACTTCAGACTCCTTCAGTAGCTCTGCAGCAACACAGCGACTCCTTCTATCTCGCTTCACAACTTGAACTCCAGTAACCCCCTGGATTCCTCAGTCAGTCTTCAGAAAAGAAAAAAAAAACCTAGCAGGGCGTTAGCGGCTGAGAGCTGGCACACCATTGGCTCACATATGTGGTGTGTTGTGGGCTGGACCAATGAGGAGCTAGCCTGACTCTTCTCTCCCCTCCCCCTCTCTGTGCACAGGGAGCCTTTAAGATGGAGTGGCTGGGTCTGCCTCTCTCCGCTGCTCTCAGGCACCGCACTCATTTCCTCACATCTCTGTGACTGAGCTGACTATAATGTGACTGAACATGCCAATCATTCCTGTCCTCCTCCCACAACCCCCCCACGCACGCACGCACCAACAATCCACAGCACATCTCTGACAAGTGGAAGAGATGTGTGTGGCTTTGCAGGACCAGAGCAGGGTGTGACCCACTTTGTAGACCTAAACGTCAGCCTCCTGATGTCTGCAGAAAAATCTGAATAATCATCAGCTCCCCTTACCCTCCATCAGATTATTCAACTCCTTTGTAGCTCTATTTTTTTTTACTTTAGGAGGACGTCTGCTTGTTTTTTCTCCATCTTTACAACGAGGAGCTCTTCTAAAAAAAAAAAGTGCACATCTGCTGTTGCTTCCTTTTGTTTCACTACTATTATTCTGACCTGCTCAGGAAGTCCAGATGAAAAGGATGCTCATGTCTTTGTGT
This sequence comes from Halichoeres trimaculatus, assembly GCF_033239565.1. Taxonomy (NCBI): domain Eukaryota; kingdom Metazoa; phylum Chordata; class Actinopteri; order Labriformes; family Labridae; genus Halichoeres; species Halichoeres trimaculatus. The sequence goes on from NW_027437192.1 coordinate 25,225,684, forward strand.
GCTAAGTTAATTATGCAGGTGTTCTCAGTGGGAAGCTGAGGTGTTACCCACGTCAGACCTTTGCGATCAGCTTCATTTCCCAGTTGTGCCTCATTTACTCTCCCTGGTTGATTAAAATATGTTAAACTTGTGATTAACACGCGGGTGTGGCACTGACTGAGCCTTGCATCTCCCTGTGGCGCTCATTTAGAAGCTGGCTGAACCCTCTGAGACGTTCACCCAGTCTTGTCAAAGTGTTGCTCCCTGTCACCTTTGAGCCCGAGCACCTAATAAAAGGTCAGCTTGTTCCAAAATAGTGAATGGACTGTAGCTCTTAAATAACATCTGTGGTGACAGGAGACTTCTTCTATAACCAGCAGCGCTCACTGACACCCTACACTTCTCTCACGTAATAGTGTAACTTATAACCTTCAGACGCCTGATGTTAAGTAAGATCTGCAGCTTTGGACAATGCTGAGGCCCCTTTTCGCTGCACTTTCAAAATCAAGCAAACGGAAATAAATCTTTGTGGGTTGCCAAGAGATGGAGGCAATTATTTGGGGGAGGGGACGTGTCTGCTTAAAGACGGGGGTCAGTAACCTCTCTGTGTAAAAGGCCTGAAGCCTTCTGGGCGTCCCACTCCCTCGGCCCTGCTGCCACCCACAGACAAAGATGCAAGGCTGTAGTTGAACACTCATTTTGCTGCAGGGTCTGTCGGAAGTGCTCAGAGGGGACTGAAAGCAAAACCAAAATATTCATATTTTTTTGGTGGATTTAAAAAAACCACAAGGTGAAGTTTTTTTTTTTTTTTTAAATCATACTATTAAAAGGTTTAAAAATGTCTTTCCATACAGCATAAAGAGATTTAACTATCCAGCTCTTTTGTGGCTCACTGAAAGGAGCCCACTTAGTAGCAGGCAGGAGTTATATTTGTCAGAGTCCTGCTAAAGGCCACATGGTGGGAAATGTGCGAGAGCAGCACCTTTAGGATCTTTACAGTTTGGCTTCAGACTTCAGAGTTCCAGTCTATACGACGGCGTATTTGGGCCACTAAAGAATAAAAAAAAAAAAATAAAAAAATTCGAGAAAAACAATCAGAATTTTCTAGTTTCTAAAGTTGCAAATTTACGACTTTGGAAACTAGAAAATTTGCGAATTAATAAAGTCACAAATTTGGCCCCAATGCGCCGTCATAGTTATGTACTTAAATGCAAGATGGACCAAATTGTAAGCCTCATAAGATTGTACTTTGGAGTTGATCTCAGCAATAAGGAGATACTACTGGTTTTAGCCCAGAGTCGTTGCATTTCTTACGGGCTCTGAAAAGATGTTGTCGTGCCATGGGGCTGTTCAGAAGAAAGCAGCACACACGACTTGAGGAGGTGTTTGCGTTTATCCTACAGGGTTTAACGCAGTGGGCAGATACAGGAATATAGAATAAAACTTTATCAGTCATTGCAACAAGTACAACGAAATTGCAAACATATTGCAAACATATAGATGGTTACATCTCCGAGTCGTACAGATGGGGTGTTTGGTTCAACAGGGCACCAACGAAAGAGTGAGTTGTTGAACTTTCCTCCTCAGGAGCATTTCATTAAAGGAATGAAAAAAAGTAAACAGCCGATCTCGCGCTTCTGCAGCAGAGACCAGAGCAATCGTTTACAGTTTACAGTCCACTCTGACTTCTCAGTAGATCACAGATGAACAAATAGATCGTGCAAAGACACATGAAAACATCTGACATCTCCCATATCTGTCACAAAACAACCTTCAATTTTACAATTTTTTCAACTTGGCTTTTTTCAGCTTATCTGCATCTCTCAAGCGTGGCATCCCCTGTGCCTGTGCATCAACTAACACTGGAACTTGTCAAAAACCAGTAAATTTACGACTTTACAAGGTCGTAAATTTGTGACTTTTTTAACTCCCAAATTTACTAGTTTATTAAGTTGTAAATTTTCCACTTAATGAACCTGCAAATTTTTGAGTTTCTAAAGTCGTAAATTTGCGACTTTAGAAACTCGAAAATTTTGAGTTTTTTTCTCGAAAATGTATTTATTTATTTTATTTCTTTCGTGGCCCTAATACGCCGTTGTAAGTCTAGACTTTTTCAGCCAAAAGCTTTTTTTTTTTTACAGTGGATGGTCTGCACAACAACAGATAAGGATGTTTCTTTGTGTGTGTGTGTCAGAAAAAAAAAAAATCAGGGAAAGTCCTTGAATGGACACACAGAGGCATGCGCTGGCCATGAGGAAGTGGTGCAGAAGAAATTGCATCAGCATGCCCTGCAGTAACCCCTCTGAGGGAGGCAAAGGATTCAAACACAGTAAGCCCCGCCCCTAAACACTGACACATGTAGGGAGCACGCTCGCTGGACAGCTTTCTCTCTCCGCTCTGACTCACCCAGGCTGACAGTGGCCCCCCATTACGCAAAGATGTGACATCAGAGTCAATGACATCACTAAGTTTATCAACAAGATCCAAAGGGTCCCAACAACAGGCTCGACCTGCCTGAAATGTCCAATAAGCTGTCCTTTAAGTGTCTGAGAGGCTGTGAGTTTAACCTACCAGGGCAGCATGCGTCCAAAACGGGTCCATGGGCTACGAGAGACCAGGAAGCCCACTGTGGGGTCTGTTACAGCATCCCATGCTCGGCCCACAAACAAGATGATGGAGGCATAGAAGGGATCAAGCTGCAAAGAAAAACATATAAAGATTAGTCCTGCTGGAGCAATAAATGAGTGCATGCTGGAGGGGGAGAGGATTTTAAACTTGTGTGTAAAAAATGCATTAAAGGCAAATAAAAGCCTTAACCACCGTCTTTTACTGTTCTGGAGATATTTTTAACATAGGTTACTTTGGGGTAGTTGATATTGAGATGGGACTTTGTCTGACTATCCAAAAGTTTTGAGCTCTGTGATACTTGATCTGATCTGCTAAGTTTAAAAGCATTAAGCACTTACATAAGTGATAGTAAGATAAACAATAAACAGACTCCATTAAGCTGTTGGGTAAAGAAGTCAGTGAAGAAGTTTTAAAACACAACCTTAAACTTGACTTTAGGTCAAACAGTGAAGGTGCCACTTGGTGGATCAGTCTTTCAGCTCTGTATGGAGCAGACAAGCCTGACTTGAGGCCAGGCCTGCTGAATGCCTGACTCCTGACTGTACAGTCTGCGCCACGCTGTGTCGACCAATAGACTTCTAATCAACCATCTTGGTAGCTGGACAAAGCTCAACCCCTGGGAAGCTGTTGACTTACACGCTATTTTGGCCTAACCATCAGATTAGTGTCAAAGCCAATTAAAGCGAACCCCTCCTCATCATGCTAGCATGGCCCCCTCCCAACATTTTTGGAGAAAAAGCCCTGTAAGCCTTTTGATACAGCTGAGCCACATCACAGAGTCAGTTATGGAAACTTTTTCCACCTCTTCGTTTTTCCTGGATAATCGCCCCCTTTGTTAGCAAGCTTTGGCGGTCACAATGTCCCGTATGTGCCTTTATGGCAGAGGTGGTTTGAGGGCACAGAAAGGATCATGTACAGCTACTTCTCTGCAACCTGTGAATACCAACGCGCATACTGAGGAAGGACACGCAGAGTACAGAGGGGACAGCAGCAGGGGTACAGCATGTTCTCATTCTCGAAAAAGGTTATCCTTAAAGAGTGGCAGGTTGGTTATATTTAGGTCTGTGGCATGAAAGTTACACTTAGTTTCTGAACAGGTGTTAATATATATTATGAAACAATAATCCTAACAAACTCACCTGAGCTACATCCAGTAGGTAGATCTGCAGAAAAAAGCCCAAGGCACATCCTGTGATCTGGTAGGGTGCTCCACCGATTGCATAGCACAGCTTACTGCAGATTGACAACTTGTTCCCATGCTCACGCTGTGGAGAAAAAACAAGAACAGGGAAGAATATGCTGTGAATCAACATAGTGCTGAAAAAGATAAAGAATTTTGAATAAGTTTAGAGAAAATGGCAGACATAAGATCAGTTTATCAATTAAAATATGTCCAAAAACAAACAAAACTGCTGTTCCTTCACTAGTATCACTTTATTTCAGTGCGGCCTAAGTCCATCATCAGAAAGTCTTTAGCCTAACTGGCCAAAAGCTAACTATCATGCAGAGTATTTGGCAGACATCAGGGACGGCCACTGAGGAACAAGAACCCTTTGGTTTTCTAACAAGTGCTCATTCTGCTACATTTTCTCCACTGAAGATGTGATAATTTCCTCAACAGAGACTCTGAACAGCTCTCTATAAGAAGAACAAATTTCTGCAGAGCTGTGCCAGGACGTGGCATCACCATGGTGTCACACACACACAAAAAAAGTCAGGGTGACAGGACTTTGGCAGCCTTATGAGCCAACTTAATAGAAAAAAAGTGATGCCTCTAGGGGATCAACACACCCTTCTCCTGGACCAATCAGATTCTGAGGATAAAATAAAGGAAAGGCTATGTTTATTCTTCGGACAACAGCTGTTTCAAATAGCATCAGTGCTTTATGACAATGACCTGGAACTAGAGGCTCATCTCAGTGTGTACAGTCTATATGGTAGTGTATGAGAAAGGAACACACACTTCCCTGTACTGAATCTCACTGAAGTACAAAGTTACCCTGTGTCTTCTACTGAATGAAACAGACTATCTGTCTTGTCGATACACCCAACCTGGCTTTTGTTTGGGTGACAAGCCTCTATGCGGCTGAAATGAGAAACTTAAACCATCAAAACACAGAGCAGATTACCAGTATTTAAACTTTAGGGACAGTACACAATGGTTGGCTGTACAACAGATGGGCTACACAGTGATTGAGGTCAGGTCTCTATGGAAGTGAAGGCAAGGTCTCAAACTTGGCCCAGCCAAGTGAAGCATAGTGCCCATTATCCAAACAATACAGCTGTAAACTGGGACAGAGTGGCACCTGAAATCTGTTTTACTGTCACTTTGTACCACTATATTTCGTCTCTCTACACCTGTTCTACCTGGTTGCAATCATACACTTATTTTGCCTTCTTTGGTTAATACTGGCTTTGTTATGGCTCAACCATACTGTCTCAAACAAATGCTTCCCACCAATGCACTTGTGTTAATCATGTATGCACAACTCGTTCTAATTAAACCAATTACAACAGAGAACAAGTGTATGATGCCTTCTACAACAGAATGATCTGCCAGCCTCGCCCCTGTGATTAAATAAAGATGCCTAAGTGTTCTGTCTAAACCTGAAATAAAAACTCTTTGGCTCCAAAGCTTCCTGCTTCTGTAATTAGTGCTACCAGTAATGATACGCTACTGCAGACTGATAACCTGCTTGGGTCAAAGATAAACTGAAAACAGTACGTTTTTCAAGAGCCACCCTACCAGAAACATTTTTATTGGCTGTTGCAAATATTGACAACTTCAACAGAGTGAAAAACAAAACTGTCAAAATCTGTCATTTTGGGTGGCATTCACAGACATCGACCTGTGTGTGCCTCCTCTCAGTGTGACACGTTGCCTTGGTAGGAGACTCCTGCTGCATTCAAAGCCATCGGAAACTACTTAACATTTCTAATAAGGCATTTTTCTGACACAGTCTGGGCAAATTACTGTAGAAAAATAGTTTACACCACGACTAAAGAGAACAGTGACAGCTTTTATCTCCTCGCCGTCCCTTTTGAAATGCAAACGCTTCGTCAATTTGTAGCCCTGTCTGTCTCAGACCAGAGGTAACAATAAATCTCTGAATGTTCTTCTATAATGCAATATGTACGATTTAAGCTTAATATGCCACAAATGTACTATTTTCTCTTCAGTTCGTACTCTTCAGATATGCCCCTAAACGCAGCACCACCTCTCACAAATGTGATGTGTGAGCCCTTCATGAGCCTGGTTTAAAGATGTAACGTTTGCCAACACAGCTTCATCATGCTGCTACATGTTGAATATACTGAGGTGTCTTTCCACGACTCAAATAACCAGTGTGACTGCAATTTTTCATCACTCTTCTGAAAGACTACCATGCAAATATGCGTATTTTAATCTCGTATCTATAGCGCTTACTGCCTTGAGCTATATGAGAAAGATATGTGGGATAGAAAACCTGCATTTGGGGGGATTTATTTCATTCTACAAAATAAGAAAAAAAGAACATATCAAGCCTCTCGGTCATTCCTGGACCAAAAAACTGTGGCTAAACCCAACCAATAAAAAGACGTTTATTTTACCACGGTTGTGCTTTGCTCAAATTACAACGTTATGGGAGTATCTCGTTATGTTCTCGTCAGTGGTAGGTCCTGCTAAGCTTTATCCATTCATATACTGTTGTGCTAAAAATTTTGCCACATGTTTCATCCATTTAATTATTAATTAATTCACCACAGGTACACATTTCACTCAACTCCTGTGTGGAAATTGCACAATGAGCCGCGCGCGCTTGGCTAACGTTCATGATTCACTCCCTTACTATGTCAGTTTACCGGTGTGTTCAATTCATTCAAACCTGTAGGACCCACTCATGAGTAAAAGAGAAAGCCTCGCCCTAATTTTGTGCTGTATTGTGAGATAGAACATCAAAACCATCGTTAAAGCAGCATTTTGACATTAGATTAATAAATGAACGTACCTTTTTGGCGAGCTTAATGCCATCCGAGCTGGGCGGTTTATTCAATAAACTAGCATTCGAGTATTGTTCACCACCCTCTCCTTTTGCCATAGCAGAGTAGCTCGGTTGATTTGATGAACTTGACAAAAATACGTTAAAAAAATATCAAACAAGTCTTCCGATAAGATTTGATGAAACACGTCCAATAGTGTCGTCGTGGTCTTTCTAAACTGAAGAGATGTGGGATGTGGATGTAGTAATTTTTTTAAGAGATCCCCGCCCCTTCCAACGTGCCATTCACCCCATACATGACCCCGCCCCTCCAAGGCGGGTCACAGCAGGGCTGGGAGACTGCTCACACCATCGACTGTCATATCAGAAGCAAAGGCAGCCGTTGTCTGGCAGCTGAACGTGTTTTCTCGGTTAAAGATGGAGATAAGGTTCCAATAAGCTTCAAATCTTTTTCCTCTTCGAATGTAATAATAGATAAGAAGAAGAAGAAACATGGCTCGCTGCGTAGTCATCCTTCTAAGCCGGGGTGACTGATCGCGTTTGTCCATTTTCACCATAGAGACATATTTCACTCAACCCCTGTGTACAAATGTTGAATCAAATATTGAATAAAACAGTGCAGTAAAGATTTGTCTTAAATGATTATAGATAAAATGTCATCCATTATCTTGGTCATTTTGTCACATTTAAGCTCTCAAATGACTGACTGATAGATTCTCACATGACCAGAATGCTAACATTGCAGCAGTGTGTCATGGAGCTCAGGATTAAGGTCATCTACATACACTAACATCTTTTGCATTTATTGTTTACTTTGGCAAATGACTGGCTCAAGTATGTGTGTGTGTTTGTTTGCTATCTCCGGTCAGTATTTACTTCTTCACAGCTCCAGTAGCTCAAAGTGGCCACCACCTTCTGTACTGACCATCATTGCAGACAGGTCAATATGGCTTTTTTTTTTTTTTAACTCCTCTGACATGGACCCACACAGCTGAGCTGTCTGATTTGTAGCCTACATACAGTTTTTCATTTGTGTGAGAACTAAAAACAACGTTTCTCATGTGGTTTATCAGGGGTTGCCAGCTTGCTGCCTGAGGGTTTCTTAACTTCTCTGACTGAGGTCTTTATTTGACAAACTTTTTCTACTTTGGTGAGAGGCTGTGCATGTACACGTGCTTATAATAGCTAGGCACACATACCATGAAGCCTACAGAATATATATACAGTATTCATACATTTCCACTGGAGCCAAGCTTGAATGCTCATCTGTGTGTCCAGCAGGAACCTCTGGGCTGCAGGACACGTATAGATGTTTGATATATTTACTTGTGTCAACACATGCACAACCTCACACACACTTAAACTCACCGCAGGTAAGGGCCGCACACACCTGCCACCTCCCTAAGCTCAAATAAAGATTTACAATCATGGCTTATCTCTGAATTATTCTCTTATTTGTTTACACACCCTTAACACACACACACACACACACATACACACACATACTGACACACAAACACACCCCTATCAGAGGGACTCTCCCCACAGCATCACCAAACTTCTGATGGATGAACCCTAACCTTGCCAACTGTACAGTAAAGTTCAGAGCAAATGCACACGTGGTGTGAAAGTAAAATGGTACAGACAAATCAATGTGTGTCAACATGCTGGAGATAAGATAAAATGTTACGGCCTGGCTGAAGTTGTATTGGTTAAATTCAGGTAACAGAAACACAGTGACGTACAAAGAGATCAATGTGTTCTGCTTAGCTCAACCTTTTTCTGATATCCAAAGCACTATAAAACAATTTCAGATTAATTTGTCCTTATCAGATTTCTATCATACTCACAGTTTGCTTTCCAACAAACTGGTTTTCAAAAGTTCCTTTAAAAAAAAAATCAGTCTTATGTTGCATCATCTAAGAACTATCCCATTGGTCAGTACGTTTCAGTGTGTTTAGACATTTTAACAGTGACATTGAAAAACTGTTAGCCACAGGTGAGTAACAACCATAATATGTATTATTGTTTAACTCATGAGAGCAAACTGAAAGTCAGACCTTTTTTTTTCCAAAAGTTGAAGAAGACATATTTTGTAGTCCTGCAACTAAAAAGTTGATTTTATCAGCAATAAAACACACTTTCAATCAATTACACACTGATCGCAATTATGCTTACTATATGTTATTGTTTCCATGCAGCTGGCTCCACCAAGAAAGCAGGTTGACTTAACAGCATCTGTACAGCTTTAGGTGTCTCTGTGGTTAAATAGCAGCGTGTGGTATTACTAGCATTAAAAACTTAAATATAATAATTTTATTTGTGTAAAAAATAATGTAAAATCACCTGAATAAACTTTTTATGTAAATGTAGGAACAGGTCATTTCAATAAAGGCTGCTGTCTTGCACCACCATGTTTCTGCAGTAGCACAAACAATCAACAGCCATATGCATACATGTATTTAGTAAGTGGCTGCATACAGTGTACTTGTAGGACAATAGAGATAATGAGACTTGTTAGGGTTTGCAAAAAATCAACTTCAGAGAAGACTTAAGTGTAACGAACTTGAAATATGGAGGACCATTCTTACCACGCAACACAGAAGCTTCTTGTCTTCCAAGAAGCTCAACGTTGCTTCACCAACTGAAAGGAGTGTGCAATTGAGTTTTTGAGTCTTGCACCCGACAACGAGATATTGCCAAATATCCCCATTTCTTAACACTGTACCTTTAAACCAGAATTCACAAATCAGCAAGTGGGGTGAAACTATGCCACTTTTAAAAGTTATTTGACTTTAAGCCAGTATTTGCTCAGGCAGCTGCAGCTTGTGTCAAGTTGGTTTTAACAGTATGAGCTTACAGTATTGGTTATCTAATGTGAGCTAACTTTAAATAGATGTTGTTGTAATTGTCAGGAAGTCTCTCGTGTTGGGTTACCCTGTCATTTACTTTTATCTTAAATCTCTTAATTAATTTTCATGCTTCTCCTCTTATCAATGGCAGGATACAGATATGTCATCCTTAAAAATAGTCATACAATAAACAATAAAACAGGCTCATGGACCCGGAGGCCTTGGGCAGGAAGTCATTTTTAGCTGGTATCATTAGCTTATGATGGCTAAAGTTAGCTTTAAGTTAATTTCGGGGAATTGATAACTTCTATAAACTTGAGCAAATGTTGAGCTATTGCAGTATCATCTCATTGCCTATGATTTTCACTCCATCACCAGATTTGAGAGATTTCAGTTCAAGTGACAAGACTTCTCAGAGTTCACTGCTACAAGATAAAGACTTCACACTGCAGTTGTCATCTCTGGAGATGTAACCCTTATCTAAGAAGATACTTTCCCATGGATCACTTTACCTGTCCCATTTATTTCTACAGAGGAAAATGGGCTACAGAAAAAGGATTAGAAATTACATGCATCCCCAGAGAAGCTGCTGAGAACCTGTGTAACTTGGAGCAGAGTTTTTATGTTGTACAATAAATGTGTAGAAACTGGCCTGAGAGGTTGTGACTGTTAAAAAATGGGTGCAACTCAGGACGTACCTGGTGGCACTGGAAAAGCTGGATCCTGGCATGGGCACAACAAATAAAGGGCATGTTTGGCATGTGTGTGTATATGTATCTGTGTGTGTCCTTTTCAAGGGACACCACTGTTGTTAAACTCACACTGCCCTGTTGATAGAAATCACATTAGCGCATGTGACGACTCTACTATGTGAAAGTGTATCTATTTAATGTGTGGGTGCCAACTGTGCTTCAGTGCGTCTGGGAGCCTTATGACTGCGTGTATTTGTTGCCAAACACAGGGAGAGTGGAAGACAGGGGGAGCAATGCAATGCAGTGAATGCAGCCAGAGTCCAATAGGTCGAGCTTTGTGTGCGTCATTTCAGCCGAGCAGCCGGGTATACATAGCTGCAGGTGGGATGGAAAGTCAGGAGGGGGAGTTGTCATGTGCTTTGTGTCCAGGAGTTTCAAAGGTATTTTCTCAGGAAGTGGGATTCAGAGAAGTCACTGGTTTAGCTGGAAGAAGTTGTTCTCTGCCTGGATCACCGTGTGTCGACTAAGTTTAAGAACAAAGAAAAAGTCACAAAGTACATTTAAGCACAGATTTGAAATGTCTGATCACTGATTATTCCTCTGTATCTGGCCTAGCATGGCATGGTAGCTCTGGCTTAACAAGTCTTTGTGGCTGTGATTGCAGTTCATCCTGCGGGGCATAATGAGATCCTACCAATAAAATGGATGAAACCTTTTTTACAGTTGCCAACTTAACCTGTTTACACTCGTTTGAAAGCTCATTCCTTCATTTACCTGCACCTTCATGCTCAAACTTTTTTATGTTTATACAATGTAAGGCTTTCAGTTACAGTGGGGTCATCAGGGGTAAATGCAACAATGCAGACAGAAGCGTAGACCTGCCAGCTAGCTTCCCCTGTAACTCAAAAAATGAAAAAGGGAACATCTGTTATTAAATGAAAGGCATTGGGTAGCTCTAAAGACCAGTTCAAGTTATTCTTTGTGCAGATCAAGTCATGCACCTATGGATAAGCTTCAGGAAATCATATGAATAACTTTACTCCTTTTGCCACTGTGCCAATCCAAGGGGCTCAGATACCTGGTTAATCCTACACTGACAAATTTAAGACCAGCTGACACATTCAGTTTCATAACTTTATATCTGACTGAGACCGTTTAATCTCATCTGTGTGGGTACTTTCAGCATGACTGCGCATTCATCTTCAGCGCTTTAGAAGGTCATGGAGGGGCTCAAAAATAAAGCAGCATCCTAAATCCACAGGAGAATGTTGTCTGTCCTGCCAAGTGCTGAAGGAAGAGGTTTGTGATTTACCTACATAGAAGGATGCTGATGAAATGGGTGAAGACAGATTATTCTCTGTGCATTATTTCATCTGTGATGTGGATGCAGTTTGACTTTAAAAAGATTCATTTAGTGCCACTGAACAGAATATACAACTTCATTACTTAACTCAACGTATACAACACTCTTTGTCAAATATGACTCCATTACAAGGGCCTTCAATAAAATGAAATGTATTTAAATTGAAAGTCTTGTGCCACAGGTTTCAGGTTTTGCAGCTTCTAATAATATGTATAATAATTGGAATGACTATTGTAGAATAGAAAGGATAACTGAGTCACTGAAAGCATCAGTAATTTAGTCTAACCTGTTCATCTTGAATCAAACAAATGTTGAGCTAAATACCTGGACATCCTTTCTCCGTTTAACCCTTTAAATCCCAAGGCCCCCTAATTGGGGATTTGAGGGTCGCGCCACAACCAGAGAAATAAAAAGAAGCACTTATCACTTATATATATAATAGTCATTTTGAGGGTGGAAATGGCCCAGTGGTCTAGGTTGTGCACCCAGAGGCTTGTCCTTGAGCAGTTGGCCTGGGTCTGATTCCAGCCTGCGGCCTGTTTCCTGCACGTCACTCCAATTCTCTTCCCCTTTTGTACTCTATCTATTGTCTTCTCCTACTGCATAGGAAAGGCAGGAAAGGCCAAAATATAACTTAAAGGTCCCATATTATGCAAAAATCACTTTTTTTTAATTAAGTCTTTAGTGAAATTTGTGGGTCTCTGGCTTTCCTCCCAGCCCACAAAATGTAATATTTAATGACAAAACCTGTACTTAGTAGTTCTTGTGAATGTAAAATCCTGACCTAAAACAAGCCGTTTGGATTTTGGGGATTTGCCCACGTCAGTGATTCCCTTTTTTGACCAATCAGGAGCAAGTCTGACCTGATTTCTCCACTGGAGCAGATACCCCCGAACCCCCTCCCCGCTGCTGGGGAGAAATGTCTCTTTCCCATCCCGAAAGTAGACAAGACTAAGTGGCTAGAGTTAATTTATCAAGGAAATGTGCCAAACTGTGCATGTGTGCTAGTCACTTCATAGCCGACTGCTGCAATGGAGGGCTAGCCAATAGACTGGTCCTGAATCCAGATTACACATTACCAACCATCCACCAACAAACCTCAGACCCTGGAAATGTGAGTATTTTAAATGCTGTGTGCTGTGGAGCAGATGTAAGAGCTTTTCCTCAGTGTCCCCCCTGTCTTTGTGTTAGCTTCAGGATGCTAACTTGAGCTACAGTTAGCCTGTTGTTTTAGCCTGTAATGTTGCGATAAACGAGCTTCGCTGTTTTCTAAACTTTGTGCACTCAGAGCTTGTGGCGCCACTCTCAGTGATGCTGAAGAGCGGGGCGGTATCAGCGGTGGCTCATTTACATATGAAGGTCACGCCCACTAAATCAGAGCGTTCTGAATAGAGGGGCTATGAGAGCCTGGAAACAATGCTGCTGTGCTTGATTTATTGGCTTTTTGGACTAAAACATGTTACTACCATTTCATGAAGACATCAATGATCCTTATTAACCTGCAGAAAAGGAGCATTATGTGGGACCTTTAAAAAATAAAATACAGATATATGGTCATATTGCACATCAGCTTAAATAAGGGAAACTTTGCCACAAGCTCCATCAAGTCATACTCCAACCAAACTTTCTATTTGAGTTATATTGAGCTAACACAGGGCCAGTGATATAGATCCCAATACTGACACCTGTGAATAAATTTCACGAGGGTTCCCTATAATATGACTCCAGAATAATTCAAATAGACCTTGTAGATGCAGAGATGTAGTCTTTTTAATTTGGGTGTGCCATTTTTCTAACAGAAACCCCAAAAAGAGGCCAGAGCTGAAAGGGTTAAATGATTATTTTTTGTTCGCTATGACAAAGTTTTTGCACAATGACAAATAAACAGAAAGAACATTTACGACTATAAAGAATATTTTTTATTGCAAAAACCTCAAACACAGGAATCCTAATCCCTCTCTGGAGTAGCCATTCCCAGAATGCAATGAGCTGCCTGAGCTGAGTGTCATTTGCTTTATATTCAATCAAAGAGATTTACACCCCTTTGAGGAGGTGTTAAAATGCTACTAATCATCTGTTTACGACTCATCCATGTAAGTGTTAGTGTCAAACACTGGCATCACACTGAATAAAAAGATGCAACAAATTCCCACTTGAAATCACTTTTTTTGATTTGAAGTGTAAGAAATGTCACCAGTATTTGCCTCTGACATAATCGGATGACTGACCTCTGAAAACAAACATCACACAAACTTAAATAAACTCTAACAAACACGTAAGTGTAACACGGAAACTGAGGCGACAGTTTCAAAGTCCATGTTACATGTCAGAGCGTCTGCAGTGACAGAGCGCTGAACTCTGTCGAGGTGGACTGACCTTTTTGCTGTTAAGACATGAAACCCAGACAGGTGATGTCACTGTGTTTACACTGACTGTCTGACTACTATCACATCTTTAGACTCATTGGGAATCAGGAGAGATTTGACATAATGCAGAGCTGCAGTTTGGTTGGCTCAGAATCACATCATGAGACATGATCTTCTCACAGTTTGGGCTCCAGGTTGTATACATTAAACACTGCAGCTCTGAGAAAACTTGAGAGCCATCCCTCTGCAGGAGACTGTGATAGGAGATTCCTCTGCACAGTGAGGTGTTTTCATTAGGTGGGAAAAGAAGGAAAGATCAAGGTATTGGAATTTTAATAAGAAAAGCCTCACGCTGGGAGAGATGTATGACAAAAGCTTTGTTTTTACTGTCAACAGAGCTGCATGTCTGCAGACGGCATCTTGGTGAGATGATGCAGATATCAGAGAAGCTCCAGGGATTTTCATGCTCCTCTGAGGGGAGGCAGCGAGAAAAGGAGAGGTGTGAGAAGGAAAAAAGGTCACTGTTGACATGTAGAGACAAAACATTCTCACCAACAAACATTAAAGAATGCAGAGCAGTTTGCTGGGTTATACAACAGGAAGAGACACTGTGAAACAGACACACACACACACACACACATGCACACACACAGAGAGTGTAAACCCAGCTTGTTCAGTCAGGTATGGTAATTACTATAATTAGCCATGATTTTACTGTAACTTGTGTCCGCCGCACCTAACTCAGCCCACGTGACTGACGACGTCAATGGTTTAGTCAGTTTGAGCGCCCACAGGGAAGACCTCCTAACTCCCCATCTCATCTCTAATTACATCAATCTGCTTTTTTACAATCAAACATGCCAAAGTTAATGGTCGCCTATCCTGTACGATTCATTCAGCGTCTCACTAAAGAAGCACAAAACCTTCCTTAAATACAGTTTTGCCAAGTAGCGAAGAGGGGAGTGTTTTTTTTTTATGTGACTGAAGAAAAACAGAAAAGTTTTCCTCTTGCTTATCATACTTTATCTATGAGCTAATAACCTGATAGATGAATTTAGAAAACAAACAACTCCTTTTGTAAAGCTGAGAATTACCAGAGGAACATTTGAGGTTTTGATTAAAAAAAAAAGTTGCTGAAGTGCTGAAAAGGATGATTCTGTTCTTATGACTTAATGTGAAATGAATTTTTTCTCTTAATGAAAGAAAGTCAGTGTATCGCTCAAATGTCAAAGTCTTACTTTGGAGAGTAGCCACTTAGTTGCCTTTTAAACCAGATAAGACCACATTTGTTTAGTTTCTTTGTACTGTTACAAGACTTGTTAAAAATTTCAGTCATTGTGATTCATAAGAAAGAGAAGTAAGAAGTGGAAGTCGATGTGGACAGAATGAAACATGGACACAGTCAAATCAGCTGTGTAATTCTCATAATGCCGTCGACATTAACAGTTATTCGCTGACATTTTTTTTAGGGATGCATGATTTATCGGTAACAATATCAGTATCGGCCATTGTTGGTCATTTTTTTTAACACACATCGATGTGCTGCTGGCCATTTTCGATGTGCTGCTGGCCATTTTCAGAGGATCTTTTACGATCTTTCAAGACCCAAATAATATTGTTTTCTATGACTACGTCAACACCAAAAAATACCTAAGAAGAGTAAACTTACTTCTTGGTGTCTCTCTTCCTGTTTTTGACCCAAAAATGGGCAAAATGTACTTTTTTGATCGCGTTTATCCAGAGTACTACATCCTTTGATTCTATTCATGGCCATCTTTTCTCAAAATCACACCACTCTTTCTCTCTGAACTACCTCGACACATTATCTCAGTTTTTTTTTTTTTTTTTTTTTTTTGATATCGGTAAATAGCAGTTATCTGCCGTGTTAGCAAAATTAATACCAGATATCAGGATCGGCCAAAATTTTCACATCGATGCATCCCTACTCTTTTTGTTTCTGGTGTTTAATTTTATCTGCAGATACCAAAGTGAGTGCTCATACTGTGAAACCAGTATGAGAAGGATCTGTTTTAATTGCACTCCCTCGCCACCTTCTGGCCTGGAGTCTCACGCATACTGTCATAAATTACTTTTAGTGAGGTGTGTGTTTGTTTTGGAATTAAACGGAGATCAGATCAAAACAAATTGTCTTTGTTCAAGACAACTTTTTACTGAACACAACGCGCTGAGGTAAGGTATTTATCAGTACAGTTATGTAGTGCTAGGGTTTGACACATGAAATCAATTTGACTATATGGCAACATAGTCAGCCCAGTGCTCTGTATCTGTAGGCTAGAGTGACAACAAGTAAACACTGTCAGTTTGTTTGTAGTTTAGTAGCTGTTTATATTTTGCAAAGTTGGCAGCCTGGTGCTGAAATACATGTCCGTAATGTGTAACGTTAGTGAATCCTGGTCATGTCCTGCCAGTCATCTACCAATCAGAGCTAACGTAACCTCACTCTTCATTTTATTGATAGACTCAAGTTTGAACAGACCACTGCAGAATAACTGATGACTGTGGGTTGGAACAAAGACTGTAAAAAAAAAAAAAAAGGACGTCATCTTGCACAGCTCGAAGTGAGGTCACCACAAAAACTGCTCCCCCTGGTGGCTGGCTGCAGTATAGGTAAAAAAAAAAATCTGTCTCTCCAGTCATTCCAAATGAGCTGACATCTAACTTTAAACAATTAGTACACCTCGTAGAAATGTTTCTCATGTCCAGTTGTTGTGGTGATTTGAAGATATCATTTGGCTGCCTTGTATCCAGGTCCCCTTTTTTCTGAAAAGTTTTGTTTTCAGTAGTTATAAGAGATTAAAAACGAGACATTATGTCACTTTTAACGATGATTGACAGCTGCCGTTCTTGTGTATTTTTTCCGGGGATTGTAAAATGTGTCGAGAGATATAGTCAAAAAGTGATTAGACTCTCAAAACAAAAAAAAAATATTATTTTTGTCACCCAGCTCCACTCAGATTCTCCCAGAATCCCTCACAGTCTCTACTGCTTAGACCCGCCTGTGACGGGGGTATTTTGTATTTAAAACGTACAAAGGTAAATGATGCAGCCACTCTGTCCACTTTATATACAGTCTATGGGTTGGAATGGACATTAGCACAAACAGTTTAGCTCCTGTGTTAGCCTTTAGCTCAGGCTGTATCACTCTCCTGTTTAACTTTCTTCTGCTCTTCTGTCCTTTTTCTGTCTGACAGTGTCCACCATAACCTAATAGAAATCATTTTTGGCAGAGAAAAACACAGATCTCTGTGTTTTATCTCTTCTCACTACTAAACTTTGTCAGCCGGTGTGGTGTTGTCATGTAGACCTACACATGTCGTCAGTCCTGGTCAGCCCAACCTGGAAGCTAAGAAGTAGCAATTCAAAATAGCCTGTAACCAGCAATAGTGCCGTTAATCTAGTTTTAAAGTGTGGATCAAGATCAAGCATGTATCTAGAAGAGAGACTTTTTAAAGATCACTTTAAAACTCCTCACAGCCCCTTTAAGGTCCATACTTACATAACATTTTATCATCCCACTTCTTCTGCAAATTCTCAACATAACTGAAGGGGCTGAGTGCGACATTCTGTCCAAGCCTGGACTTTGTGAAGTCATGTATTTGAACTTGAACCAGTGTTTTTTGCTCAGTTTATAACCTCACAGTGTGAATAAAAAGATAAACGATCTATTTATCAAAAATCCTATGATGAATTGCATCAGGCATAAATTATTTGATTAACTCTAAATTTTTCCACTTCTACTCTTTTTTTTTTTTTGTTACAAAGAGTTGTAATAAGAAAGAAAAAAAACAGCAGGGAGTGTCTTCTTGGCCATACAGGGACCTGGTTAAATGATTCCAGCTGGGAAAATTTCCCTCCCTTCAACTGTTTGTCCTCAATCAACAATTTTATTTGTAGTTTGTTGTCTCAGTCACCGAAAACATGTTCTCCTCAACATCATGACGTGTTTTGTTAATTATAATCCCATCAAAAGGAAAACAGCGATATTAATCAAGACTTAGCCTTGTTTGCATTATTGCTCCAAAAGTGAGACTGAGTAAGTTCCAACTTTTTGATTGTGTCTTAGTCTTCCAGCTGAAGTTCGCCCTCTCACTGACAGGTTGAGGGTTATTTCTGGGAGTTTGGTGAGCAGTGAACTCCCCGCAGACGGTGTGCAGAGATAAAGAGCCTGATCAATAATGTACTGTATGTTCTTACACGCAGAACAGTGTGAATGAACCTCTGAGACATCGGCGAGCGATGATGAAACATAAAGTAGAGGAGAGGGCATCCACTGTGTAGTGTGATGCTTTTCGTTCACAAACCAACATGCACATGAGTACTGAGTTTATTTGGTGGTACCTGCTGACTTGAATAAATTGCAGCAGCTCACTCAGTCATAAAACGTCCTCCTATATGTGCTTTTAGGAGACAATCAGCCAAAGTTCAGGTATATCCACCACAGTTTTCTTCTGATTGAGTTCATGCAGAAAGACGTTATTTTATCACAGTCATCACAGGCAGTAAAGAAGTTATAATTTAACCACACCTATAAACACTGTTTGCGGCAGTGGCAGCAGCTTATTTACACTTGAGAATGAGCTCTATAATATCCTGTCCTTGGATCAGGAGCTCAGAGCTGTGTGGGCCGTCACTCTGTGTAATGATTTAGCAGCAGGTCGTACCGGCTGCTCAGGGTCATTTTGACTCTTGGGTGCTGTTTCAGGTCAGAGTCATATGGACATGAGGGTTACATCTGTCAGTTCATTTCAAACATTGATTTATCGGTTATTGAGTAGCATGGATTGTTTCTGTTGGGCCAGTTGAGAGTGTCGTAAAAGTGTGACGCAGTGTGTCCCGGTGGACAAGAGCAGCTGACCTGTCACAATAGACTCCTTAGCACTGGCTGTGTATGGTAATGCTCTCAGGGGGGTGTATTTATGTTTAGGATGGAAAAAGTGACGCTGTATGAGTGTGCATGAGTCCTCCTCTGTGTGTGTGTGTGTGTGTGGTATGTGTGCCTCTGTCCCTCAGGAGAAAATAGATGAGGACAGTGAAAGGAAACTGAGCCTCACAAGTTCACTGCCAGCTGCGTGTAAGCTCTGTGATGTTGTGCGTCAGACCTGCTGCTCATGCTTTGTTTCTTTACATTCGAGCACATTTCTCCTGAAATAGACCGTGTCAGTATTTACATCAACTTTAACAGGTCACACTGTGTTTGTTTATATTTATATACATAGAAGAAGGCCATGCTTTGATTCAGATGATGTTGGGCTGATCCCTGACACACATTCCTGGACAACAATAATAGACACACTCTCCGGTTACTTATCATCACCAGTAAACCATTATCTAAAACCATTAGATGTTATCTGTATTGCTCTCCAGTATTATTCCTCTTCCTGCTCTCTCTGACCTCTTAGATAAAGTCTCTGGGTGGAGTGCTGTGTGGTGATTGAATGTGATTGAAAGTAAAAAGAAGTTTTAATTTATCAAATAGACATTTATGGGAAGGAAAAAAGACAAAACCTTTATAAAACAGTCACTATAAGGCAGTGTCATCGGTGTCTTTGTGTTTTCTGTTTTGTTTGAGCTTTGTCTCTCTTGGAAGGCTGTGGCTTTTCCATAAACATGGAGGGAACTCAAAGACACCTCAGGGACAGGGGGCTGATTTTATGAGCGCACTTTTGTTTGTGTGACGTCAAACTAATGTGGCTCTGCATCTTCATTAAGCCATCAGCTCTGTTTGAACTCAGTGACTTATGAAGCAATAAACCCCGTCAAAGTGAGCACAGAGATGTTACCCTTGGTACCTTTCTGCCATTTCTGCTACTTTGCTGCCCCCTGTTGGAATATAAGCACAGTTACACCCTGTACTCCTCAGAGACTTCAGTAACAAATGATATAAGTATACAGCAGTAAGAATGTCTCTGGTTTTGAATTATTTACTTGCTTTTTTTGTATTTTGAATTTATTTCTTTAAGCATGCAACAGATGATTATTTAGAGCTGAGGAAAAGTTTTCTGCTTTGACACGAAATTTAGGAAGTGGCCACATCCTTTAAATTTCATAGATCCTTTCACTATGAAATCTAAACTCTAAAATTGGAGATTACAGATTTTATAAATATTGCCTTGAGGCATTTCCTGTAGATGTATTTGCTGAATCACATACATGACCAACAAACAACAAATACATGAACAAATTTACCCCCCCCCCCCCCCCCCCAAAAAAAAAATAAATAAATAAATAAATAAATAAATAAATAAATAAAAAGGGAAGAAGAAGAAGAAGAAGAAGAAGAAGAAGAAGAAGAAGAAGAAGAAAGGAAGAATAAAAGACAGAGGGCAGCAGTGGCTGAATGCGTGTGAACAAGGAAATGAGACATGAAGTGTTAAAGCACTTAGAGTGGTGTACCGACTTGAGGAGGAGAATATAACATCTTTTTAAATGTTTTTTAAAACTTACTTTTACAGACTTGCTTTTGTATGATTTCATCATTTTGACTGCAGATTAATTTCAGCATAATTAAATTGATTTTGGTATGTTTTTATCACCATGATTATTCTCCTTTTTATTTATGAATTCATGCTCTCGTTGTTTTATCTGTTCTAATTCCTCTGATCTCCTTCACTGATCTTGTGTATTTATTCATCCACTCGTAGATGAGTTGGTTTATGTATTCCTGTCTTATTGCTCTACATCTTTCACAGTGGGGATAATAAGCATTGCACGTGTCAACTTTTTTCTCATCACATTTATTTCCAAAGATGCAATTCAAACAAAATTTCTACCAGACATTGGGATTAACTCAAGTAATCCACACATGAAAAGAAATCACAACGTTCAAGTTCAAATGATTATGTGGAATTAAGTACAATAACACAGGAAAAAAGTATTGAACACGCTAACTGAGACTCATCTAATACTTTGTGACAGCTTCCAGACGCTTCTTGTATGTTTAAACTAATCTCCCACACTGCTCCGGTGTGATTCTGGCCCATTCCTCTGCACAGATTGTCTTTAAATCTGGAATATTCTTTGGTGCCCTCTGGTGAACCCTTTTCTTTAGTTCTTTTTCTTTTTTTGAAACCATTTGAGAGTCAACTTTGCCGTGTGCTTTGGATCATTGTCCTGCTGGAAGGTCCAGCCACGTCTCATCATCATCATCCTGGTGGATGGCAGCAGATTCATATCAAGAATTTCCCCATACATGGCTCCATTCATTGCTCCATCAGTTATACGAAGTTTGCCAATACCATAGGATGAGAATCAACCCCATGCCATGATGCTTCCACCTCCAAACTTCACTGTTGGTGTAGTGTTTTTTCGGCTGATGTGCAGAGTCATTTCTCCTCCAAACATGGTATGTATTGTGACAGCCTAAAAGTTCAGTTTTGGTCTCATCTGACCAGACAACATTCTCCCAGTATTCTACAGGCTTGTCAAGATGCTGTTTAGCAAACTTTAAACCAGCTTCAACATGCCTTTTCTTGAGGAATGGAGTCTTGCGGGCTGAGCGTCCATAGAGGCCATTGCAGTGGAGTGCATTGCCTATTGTTTTCTCTGTAACAGTTGTACCTGCTGCCTCCAAGTCTTTCTGGAGCACTTTCAGGGTGGTCCTTGGCTCGTTGAGTACTCTTCTGACTATCTTTCTGACTCCCTGGTCAGAAATCTTGCAGGGAGCTCCTGTGCATGGCCTGTTGATGGTAAGGTGGTGCTTCTTCCACTTATGTATAATGGCCTCAATGGTGCTGACTGGAATATTCAGGTGCTTTGATATAAGTCTGTAACCAGTTCCATTCAGATGCTGAGCAACGATCAGGTTGTGAATGTCTTCAGAGAGCTCTTTGCCTTTACCCATCATGAAGTGTGTGGTATTTAACTGCTTGGTGAAAAAACAACCTTTTTTATAGGACCATCAATTTGCTCTAGCCCAGCTGATGTTGGTTTGCACTAATTGGAAGTTCAAGTAATAATTACTGACAGATTTCAGGTGGTATGGTGCATTTCCTTGCCAAAGTATACATCCTTTCCATGGTGTGTTCAATACTTTTTTCCTGTGTTATTGTACTTTATTCCACATAATCATTATTTATGGACTTGAACGTTGTGATTTCTTTTCATGTGTGGATTATTTGAGTTAATACCAATGTCTGGTAGAAATTTGTTTGAATTGCAGCTTTGGAAATAAACGTGATGAGAAAAAAGTTGGCATGTCCAATACTTATTTTCCCCACTGTAGCTCTTATGCTTCTCACATAATTTTGTCTTTTTTGTCTTTTTCCTGAAGCCTTTTTTTTTTTCACATTCCCTCGATGCTTTAATCATTATGTTAAAAATACATTTGTTTCATCACCCTAGTGTTTAATGTGCTTTTTTCCTTTCATCTTTTTGAGTTTATTTTGTTTTTGAAATTGCAAGAATGGATTACTCTTTCAATCATTATTAATTTCTCCATCATCCCGAATCTTTGCCATGCTTTGACTGTCAACGTCCTTTGCAAAACATTTGTTTTTAAAGGCGCTTAATATAAAAGATATTATTGTTAAAGGTTGGGGGTTCAATCCCACTGTCTGCAAAGTGCCCTTGGGCAAGACAAATAACCCCAAACTGACCTCAGTGCTGGGCCATCAGTGTGTGAATGGGATCAGTCAGTATTGATGATCTCCTATTGCTGTTAATTTTCTTGCAGCTTACCCATTTTCTGGCGTGAAGTATTCGAATATAAAATCCTGAGTTTTGCTGTTGATAGTCTTGCTTTTCATAGGTCATAAAGAGGACTTGGTCTTAGTTTCAGTCTGTCCAGATCCCTTCAATGAGATTTTAAAAATAGCAAGAGCAAAACAAATGTTTTCATTCTCATATTGTTTTAGTTCATTTTCAAAATAAAACTAAGAACAGAACTTTATGTTCCCTAAAAACCATGAGCACCTTTTAATGTGCTCCATGTGTATAATCAGTAATGAAATCCTGTGTAAACAAAATCACATTTGTCACTTTGCGTAATCCTGGGGATGAGGATAATTGGTCTGGTGTGCAGAAAAACAACACGCCCAGCAGGGAGCAGTCAAAGCCAATCCTGCTGCTGCTGCTGCTATGGAGACCATCTATGAGTGATGAAGCTGTTCAGCTGAGTGTTTCCAAACTACAATAAGCAGAATATCATCCATGGTGTTTATGTTTTTATAAAGCTTGAGTGACCTTATTGTTATTGACAATGTTCACATTGTTTCTCCAGGTTTCTTTGGATGAACACACAAAGGGGTTCTCATGTATCAACAGTTTCAGCTCTCCTCCTCTTTGCATAGGACCTTGGTCCAACAATGTTCAGGGACACAGAGTGAGAGGATGCTTTCTCCTGGTCCTTGAAGTGAAGCGGTTCTCTGATGGTGGAGTCGAGTTGGAGTGATGGGAACACAAGGCAGGATTCTGTTTATCAGAGTTGTGATCATGAGCCTGATATTGAAACATTTAAAAACAGGAATGATAATCACAAGTTGTTTGATGACATGTTCAGTGCAACAGATAAGAGGTGCAGATCAAGTGGAGAGAGGATTCTTTCTTGCTTTGGATATCTAAGGAGCTGACTTCAAGAGACTGTCATAAAAAAAGGCATTTATTATGAATATGTATGCTATTATGCAATGATGAACAGCTTGGGAAGATGGTAATGCATTCAGTAGCTACACATACTAACAATTATAATAAAAATCTGGTTGAACTGGCTGTTGTGTAATACATGTGTTCATATGTTCCTTTTCATTTAAAGGAAAAAGTTTAAAGAGACCAAATGAAGAGATGTCAGCTTTAAGCCTCCAGGAGAGCAGAGCACAGGGGAAGGAGATATGTGTCTGATTGTTCAGCATGAATAAAGATGTTTTATCAACAGGAGTACACTGTAAAAATCTAAAATTTAAGCATAATTTTTCATCAAAAATAGTTGAATTAAGTTTAATGTGAGCCAGATTCACCTGACAAGTACAGTAAAATGTCTTATTTCAAGATATTATAAGGGGTTTCCAAGTGATCTTGAAATAGTCTCCCTTCTTCCCAAATGGGTCAAGCAGGATCAGATTGATTTACTACACGATGAAGTCTCTATGAAAACACCACGTCAGCTGACGAAGTTTAGCAGTGAGAAGAGAGATCTGTACTTTTCTCTGCTGAAAACAATTTCTGTGGTTAATTTTGTAGTGATGGTGGACACTGGAGCCTGACTGTCAGGCAGAAAAAGGACAGAAGAGAAGAAGAAAGCTAAACAGGAGAGAGATAGAGCACGAGCTGAAGGCTAACACAGGAGCTAAGCTGTGTGTGATAATGTTCATTCCAACCCACAGTCAGCAGTTATTCTGCAGTGATCTGTTCAAACTTGAGAGTCTGTCAATAAAATGAAGAGTGAGGTTACGTTAGCTCTGCTTGGTAGATGACTGGCAGGACATGACCAAGATTCACTATCATTACACATTACTGATTTAGAGCATTGGGCTGTCAGTAACGTTCATAGACTGTAAAAAAAAAAAAAAAGGAAGTCATCTTGCTTGGCTCGAAGTGAGGTCACCACGAAAACTGCTCCCCCTGGTGGCTGGCTGCAGTATAGGTTAAAAAAATCTGTCTCTCCAGTCATTCCAGATGGGCTGTGGTCAAACTTTAAAAAATTAATACACCTTGTAGAAATGTTTCTCACGTCCGATTGTTGTGGTGATTCGAAGATACTATTTGTCTGCCTTGTATCCAAGTCCTCTTTTTTTCGGAAGAGTTTCATTTTCATTAGTTTTACGAGGTTAAAAACGAGGCTTTATGTAACGTTTAACAATGATTGACAGCTGCCGTTCTCGTGTATTTTTTTCGAGGATTGTAAAATATGTAGGGAGGTAGAGTCAAGACATGATAAGACTCTCTAAAGAAAAAAAAAAATATTATTTTTGTCAACAAGCTTCACTCAGATTCTCCCAGTATCCCTCACAGTCTCTACTGCGCAGACTCTGGCTGCACAACTGCTTCAAAGGCTGCTCCTGTGACGGAGGAATTTTGGCTTCAGAACCGTACAATGATAGATGGCGGAGCCACACTGTTCACTCTATATACAATCTATGGTAACATTTAGTATAAACTTAAAAAGTCGTCTTATTGTCACATTCAAACAATGGGACCATGTAACTGTTGATAAATTTCTTACCTTGTCGCGTTGTATCTGGTGAAAAGTTGTCATGAACAAAGAAAAGTAGAGTTTAAAAGAGGATCTGATCTCAATTCATTTTCCAAAACGAAGACAGGCCTTGCTAAAAAGCCAAAAGGTGTCGCTGCAATCCAGTTCAAACAGATCCTTTTCACAGTCCTTTTAAAGAAAAAAATGATGTTGGGAAAAAAAGAGAAAGGAAAGAAAAAAAACTACCTTGAAATATGAATAATGTCTTAATAATGAAATACCAAACAAGGACACTTTTCTTACTCCATTGGCAGATTTTTTTTTTTAACTCTTTCCAAGCAGTTCAGGCATTATTTGTCTCTTAATATCTGGGAACAAAACATTTTCTAGACTTGTTAGGTGAATGTGGCTTGTATTATGTCTCAAAGGGAAATCTTAAATCGAAAAAGGCTATTACTTGCTTAGACTGGAGTTTTTGCAGTGTAAATAAATAGATAAACAAACCAACAGACACCTGTTTTTTTAATCACTCATCTCTAAATGTTGGTGATGGTTTAATGAGCTGGAGGCTTGAAGAGGAAAAGGTGTGTAACACTTTGTTGTATATTTGTTGTTTGTTGTTTTATCAGGGAAAGGTGTTTTAACCAGGTGTGATTAGCAGAATGCTAGAGTTTATGTATAATCTTAAAGAAAGCCACCAGAGGATCTCTGTTAAACAGCGCTTCACACATTCTGCTGTCAGCTTCACCGTCTTAGAGGAGTGGTAGACAGATGTTCAAGAACTCGTCCAGACAGACTTTCTCCCGTCCTCCTTTCTCCCAGTGCAGATGAAATAAATAATGGAAGCCATACGAATGATAACACTGCGAAATAATTGAGCTCTTATCTGATTGCATTCATCCTTTCTCTTTGTCACCATTGTCAGGCTCCTCTTCATCACCAGACAACATACATATGATTACTTCAGGGACCTCTGGGTTATGCAGCAGGTCTGCTTTCATCACTTTGCTGACCACTGCTTCTCAGGGTCTCAGTCTTTAGGATGGGGGGAGTATTGGATGATGTCACCACTACCTGTCTGAGCGACTGAGTGATTAATCACCAGGGGGCTTGGACTGGGAGGAAGAGGGTGAGCGGGATCGGATTGGAATGAGGGAAGGAGGGGCAGCAGACTGATCAATCACAGTGATTGACAGGCTCGATCTGAGGATCAGCATCCCTGGAGGATACTTCATCACCCGAGTCAGACACCGACGCATCAGCACGCGCATGTGACGCACACATGGAGATAAAGTCAAACACAAGTGTGCATCAACGCTTATCCTGCAACACAGACGTGCTCACAAACGTAGAAATACACATGGACAGGATGGAGTTCAAAGCACCACCTACGTGAAGGTGCTGCTTCTTTTAAACATCCATCCCAAAGAATGTGTCAGCAGAGGAGAAATACTCCCAGATACAGGCTGGGTAATAAGAGCCGGAGCACAGATGGATTTACTGCCATGATTGGGACACACACATACACACGCACAAACACGCGCACAGACTCAGTAATTGTCACCATCTATTCACGTCTGTGACACATTCTCATATGGTCACTGCATCTTGTGAGAGGGAGAGGGACAGAGATAGACAGAGCAGTGTAAGATTTAAAGCCAACACGTGCTAACATGTGCAGACATACTCAGAAGAGCAGCTCACAGAAACCAGACCTACATCACACTTCTTCAGGAAATGCAAATGAACCTTTCCCCTGCGCTCTCCTCTCTGATACTTCTGTGTAACACCCCCTCCTGCTCCTCTCCCTCCCTCCTGCTGCTCTTGTACATTATCATCTGCTGAGGAGAGCTCAATTGGTTAATTACTGGTGTTACAGAGACGAGGCATCTGTCACTAAGTGGAGACGACATGTGGAGGTCCACTCAGAGCCCAGAGGCCTGGGGCTGTCACCTGAGAGACCCCCAGCCCACCATCAGAGCTTCTCCCTGGGGTCTGCTCACTTTAACACCATCTACAACCCCATCAGCAGCGTCTCTTCACACGTGTGAATCATCACCGCCATATTTCACTTCCAGTTTGGACTCCAAACCTGCTCTCTCACCACACCTTCCCCATCCCTTTGTCTTCTCTTCTCACTCCTTTCTGTTTTCTTTGACGCACATAGGGACAAGATTACAGAAGCATTTGCATTTTCTATCTTCAGTTCTCCCCCACCTTATCCCCTCATCCCTTCCCCCAAGGTGGTAGCATTACAAAAGGAGCAGTGTGCATTATTCCCTGCAGGGTTAAGATGTAACAAGATGCTCCTCAACGACAATGGTCCTTTGGTTAATTTGGATCAGTTTGAATGTTGGTGTTTTCACGCTGAATTTACAATGAAAGACACACAAAAGTCATTGTTTGGGATTCCTTCTGAGGTGTGATGATGATTATTTTCATTTATACTTAAAATCTTGCTTAAAGTTATCAAAGAAAATGCTGCAAATTAAAAGGGGAGTAACAAAAGGAGACAAAGGGCAGCTTTCACATTTGGTCTGGGTGTTTTGAAAAGTATTATCAGGGAGAGTTTTAATCATTGTTTCACTAAGAAACCACACATTTCCGAGGTGAGGATCTAGAGAAGATGTGTCCCAATAATCTTTTCTTTGTTTGCTCTTGCCAAACTGTCAAGGATGTCACTTATTTAGATTCCCAGCCTAGTTAAAAGGTTGGGAAATCAATGTTAAAATCACTTATCTCTATAAAAAAAGGCTTTGATTTTGATTATGCATCACTGCTAAATCAAAAGTGAGATGCATTTCACTGGCAATTCTGCAGGATAGTTAAAATGTCACAAAACAGATGAAGAGATTGCAAAATGGCTGCATACGCTTTTAAATCAGAATGCCAAAGTAGCCAGGAGACTGTCCAGTAAGTCCATTATCTTCTCGGTGACCCTAGTTTCTGTACATGGTCAATATTTTATTGTCTCTAAGAGGAAATCAACATGTTTTGGTTCATACAGCCTTTTTGTGCCACTTGCTGACAAAAAAAAAAAATGTTTTTGGAAAAGTATCTGGGTATACAACACAAAGTATACAGTGGCATTGCATTGCTGTAAGTAGTCTATAAACACACACCTGATCAAAAGTTTAGGACCAGTTGAAAATTGTACAAATTTTCATTTTGTACTTAAAAAGGCACTGAATAAAGTTTTATCATGCTTATAATAATAATAATAATAATAATAACAATAATAATAATAATAATAATAATAATAATAATAATAATAATAATAATAATAATAATAATAATAATAATAATATTAATAATAATAATAATAATAATAATAATAATAATAATAAATAGACAATTAAAAATACTGGTAAGTTACTTATTGTAAACAAAGATTATATTGAAATAGTTTGTTCATGTATTCACTCTGTCATGACCTCCTGATGGTAAAGGCAAAAAAAAAAAAAAAAAAGCTTCCCGTCTTTAAACATGGTCGAATCGTTGAGCTTAATGAACAAGGCCTCTCGTAATGACCCCATGGCTGCTGAGGTTGGACACAGTAAGACACTCGTTTTTGAATTTCTTAACACATCCTGAAGGTTATAAAACATTCCAGGGGTAGACCCTCGATGAGAAAAAAGAGCCTTGTCGGTCCTGATGGCTTCAAACATTGCTGGCATGAAATCCTACTGGAGATGTTTTCTACACAGCACAGTGGAGGGGGCGCCATCATGATCTGTGGCTTTTTCCTTTGGCTATGGACAAAGGACTTCTTCCAAAAGGAATAACTTCAGTCTTTGGGAACATCCTGCATGTTCCCCTGATCTAAATCACACTGAAAATATTTGGCGATGAATGGAGAGGGAAGTTTGCAAAAATGGGCATTAGCTTTAGACAGTGGATTTTGGTTCTTGGTTTTTTTTTTTTTGGTTTGTTTGTTTTTTTAGCTACGGTCTTAAACATTTGATCAGCTGATGAACAGCTTATTTCCGTTCAATTGTTTGTTGCAATGAATTTCTTTCTCAATATATATTTTTTTGTCTCATTCCCATTTGTTCTTTTTGCATTTTGAAACTCACTTTTTTTATAATTTTTTTTTATTTTATTTTTTTTACCTATTTTGAGATCCAACAGTGCAAAATGTAGATTCATGCATTTTTTCAACTGGTCCTACAATTTTGATCTGGTGTGTTTGTTCTCACCTACATTATCATTTCTCAAGGATCTTGTGCTTATCATTCACACCCCCGGATCTAAAGCACACGTTGAGTTTGCTTGTGGTACTTGACTCCAAAAGTAGTATGTGAGGTAGAGCTTTCAACAATTACTCTATCCTCCCATAGTTTTTACTTTTGTTTTTTCAGGGGGAGCTTTTTCTCTTTTAAGATCAGACCTAAAACTTTGCGTCACATTTAAACTCATACTAATGACTGGAAAAGCTCCTCTTTGTGCTGCTTAATGCTAACGCTGGTAGAGACTTCAGCTTCTCTCTGTCTCTTTCTTTCTCTCCATTTGAATTTGTTTGGTCCCATTATTCCATATCACTGACTCTGTCTCTTCCTCTGTGGTATCTGTAGGATATCACTGCAGACTGCATCTGTGTGCTTTACGCCAACAGCAATTATCATTATCATTATCAGGCTGAATTGTTAAGATGTAACTGCTCTTTTTAGTCACATTTTTCATTACTACGAGGGATTTAAGTCTGACCCTACTCCTTGCTCACATCTTAAACCTGATTCTGGGTCGTCTTAGTCTCAGTTTTGTTCATGTTTCGATCATTTTGAATGATTTCTCTCCAAGAGGAGAGAAATGAGATGATAGATAAATGTTTGTGGCTTATACATGCTGGTTAATATTTAGAGTGCCTGCACAGGCATTTGGCTGCTTCTGTGTGTGTGTCCTTGTGTGTGTCCCTGCACTTTCAAGCTTGATTGCCCTTGAAACAGTTTGTTGAAGAGGAAAGGAGGCAGAAAGATTCCCAGAATGACTTGAATTCCTCCAGTCTGTGACCTTCAGCCCGCCGTGTCACAAGGCCATATGCTGCACGGACAATACGGAGGAGATAACCACACACTCAAACACACAGAGGCTGCTTCACTTCAGCTACATTTCAGGAGGAGCTGAAGTGAGGTATTGTTGAAGTTAACCATTGTGTCTTCCTCAGCAGGGATGGAGAGAAACAATAACTGGGTGTTTCTGTTGTTGGGGAGGGGGAGGTAAGGAGGTGGTGAGGGGTGAAGGAGGAGCAGCAGGTCTTTGTATCCAAGTGAAGACCCACAGAGACCCTATGAATATATGGTCTTCAGCAGCAGATTGTGTGTGGGTGCTGAACATTCACATGTGCTATCATGAGGACACCTTGCCCCACTGTGGGACAATGATGAGGAAACACCCACAATTCAGTTCAGCCATCCCTGACGCTTTGGTCACTCCCTGGACTGTGGGCACATTTTGAGCTAAAGTCTGTTTATTACTTTAGGGAGCACCACTTTAACATGATCATGTTTTTTTTGTTTGTTTGTTTTTTAACATATACATGTAGAGCATTTGTTTCTTTTAACAAGTTTATTTCTGTTGGAAGGAAGAAGAGACTGACTCCTTTAATCAGAATCAGAATCAGAATCGGGTTTTATTGCCAAGTATGCAACACATAAGGAATTTGACTCCGGCAGTAGTTTTCTCTAGTACAAGGAGGTAGACACAAACATGACATATAAACATGACACATTAAAAAAAGATAAATAAAATAGATGTAGGTGTAAAAAAGGGGCTGGGATAAAATGTGGATAAGGAATATTTACAGCATACTGGGATATATATATTTGAAGGTAGGAAAAGTGCAACTGTTAAGACTGTTAAGACACTGTTAAAAATACTTATGAGCACACAAGCATAAAAAAATAAATGCTTTCCTTCTCACAACGTCACATTTGCTTTGAAATGCATCTGTAAACAGCTAAAAACTGATTAAAGGGATAGTTGTTTGTTGCTGTTGAAGTTGGGTTGGGCTATAAAAAGTTCTTGTTCATAGTAAACGCTTGGCTAGCTTCAGTCAAACTGATCTTTGTTGAGGAACCAGAAGCTAGACCCTCCACCACAGCAGACGGAGTCCAATAAATTAACTTTTTTGGGTTTTTTTTTAAGGAAACTGACCTAGATTTGGGATTTTCCAGTGCCTTATTTTTCCACTAGAAAGAGCATTCAAATTCAGCACTTTTCCTAGATTTGCCACAAAAATGTTGTCTTGTTTTTCTGACAAACTGAAGACTTCAGGAAAACAAAGGGGGGAAATGGGTTGGACAGTAAGTCAAAGTGGTACAGTTTTTCTTTTCTTTCTTTCTTTTTTTTTATGGCCGCTAAACAACTTTTTGGTTTATTTGTGTGGTACCCCTGGAGTGCTGGCAAATGATTCATCTGCATTTGGTGTGACTGTGAACCAGAACAGAAAACCACCTCCTTCATCTAACTGAAGAGACACTTGATGATTCTTAAATTAGCACTAAAAATAAGCCCTTTTAAGTTGTTAAGATTATTTCTTTGAAGTCAAAACATTTATTTCCTTATAAAACTGTGCTGCATTATTCAAAAATATGCTTTTGTGCGATTAGTATGAGTATATGAGTTGGCAAACAGCTTAATCTGATGACTCTTATTTTGTGCTTCTGGTAACCCCCAACTCAGAGCCATGGCTGTTGTGACTGTTTGTGAAATAGATTGTGTCGTCCAGCACACTAACGTAACCAAAAGATCCACCAGTTTTATATAAACCCTACATCCATTTCTAATCATCAGGCCAACTCATTTGGTGTTTACACATTTTCAAGTCCAATAACACAACCAAACGGTAGAGCAACCCCCAAACCAGCAGTGACAGGAATTGCTTTATACTGTCAATAGTTCACATGACCCCCGTTTGCATCTTGGACAGCGGTTAATCATTGCCTCATGGATCGGCAGCAGTGTCTGAGTTGATCCTGTGGATTCCCCGCCCATTCTCCCACCATTGCGGCCCTCAGCTGCTGCTGAGTTTTGGGAGGATGTTCACGTTGGCGGACACCCAAACTGAGCAGATCCCAGACATTTTCAATGGGATCTAAGTCCAGACTTATGGCTGGCCAAGGCAGGACATGGACGTCATTCTCCTCCAGGAAGTTGTTGCACACACGGGCCACATGGGGTCGCGCATTGTTGGGCTGGAACAGAGCTCTCTCCCCAACTTGGTTTAAGAAAAGGTAGCACAACAGGCCTCAAGATCTCAGCCCGATAAAGGAGACCATTGAGGTTTCCTTCAATGAAAACCAGGTCTGCCCGGTGATTTGCCGATATGGCTGCTCAAACCATGACACTGGGACCACCCCACTGGTTGGTCACTTGGCGCACACAAGGTTCGGCATACCTCTCCCGATGGCTTTTGGCTCTGTACACCCGATCTCGGCCATCTGCTCTGAAGCACTGGAACCTTTTCTCGTTGCTGAACACGACTTGGGACCACCTCTGCAACGTCCAACGACGATGTGCAGTGCACCATTTGACCCGGGCTCAGCAACGTTAGGGGGTAAATACTGATCCAGCTTATGGCCGATTTGGTTGGATGCCATCATCGCGGAGGCAATTACGGATGTTTCTGGCCGACACTGGCCTGTGGTGTGTTCCAGTGGTGTCTGCTGCGGACCTGGTGGTGGGCAGGAACCTGTCACAGAGATGTGCCAGCCGGTTGGCTTGGTCTTGCATAGCGGACGTTACACAGGGGGAACCAGTACAAAGGCGTGGTATCACTCAGCAAGATGAGTAATGGTAGAGCGGTGGACTACGAACACCCTGGCGACAGCAAGACAACCCCGTCCAGCTTGGAGCATGCCAATAGCTTGATAACTCTCTGGTTGCAACAATCGTGGCATCGTCAAGAAGTGTTTTTGGCCTCATTGTGTTGCCCTTTTATAGAAAAGGCTTGAGCACAGTTAACCAGTGGTAAAATTGAACTCTGAGTTTCAAACATGAGTTTGTTGGCATAAACAATCCTGAAATGCACTTTTTATTGTCCTCACAATCAGTCAAGCATAACCAAGAAATCTGTTCACCTGTCTTCAGCTAAATTTGGAGTGAAATCATGATGCTAAGTCATTTTTCCAAATGCATCCATATTTTTTAGGATTTTTTTTTAAATTAAAATGTTGCATTTCTTTTTCCTTCAGTGTATCCCCCCCACCAACAGAAAAAAAAGCTGTTTTGTCTTTGGTCCAGTCATTTCCTTGGACATGTGAACCTTGTCCAGTGACGGCTTTGACAATAATTTTTATATAAATCAAAATATTTTAGCTCTTAAACACTAACATCAGGTGAATATCACCCAAACACATGCCTGTTGAAAAACCAGGGGTGGGATGAAACACGTCTACCTTTGATAACGTCAATGAGCGGCCTGAAGCTACGTACATGGGTGAAAATCACTTAGCGTTAGTGCTTTATAGTGTACGTGCTAATATGTCTTGTTTCTTCAGATTTTAATCTTCCAGCCCACTAAACCAGAGTCAAAAGGCTGTTTGGCATTGGCTCATCCCACAGATGCATACTCCTCATGAATGTGGCCCCATTACATAGGGAGATAATAGGAAAAGATTTATTGTCAAGAAGCATTGTTACAACAAAGAAATAATCCATCTAACACAAATGACTTCACTTTTTCTGTTTCTGTGTTGATCTAAAAATATACTTTACAGTAGCTCTAAATAAAAAAGAGTTTCTATTCTTGCTGTTGTTTCAACAGTTTGATTATCCCCCTACAAAACACTTCCCCTGTTCGGTTGCCAAAGAGCCCACAGAGCTCCAAAGTGCTGCTGAGATTAATGTACCAGTGTGCTGAAATAAATGAGGCACTGTGCTGAGAGACAATGCTAACTAGTGAGGCGATCTGTGTCGACAGTCTTGTTTTGTTTTGAATCATCTGTGTGGGAAATCACACCCACAGGACCAATAGGAATTACCCCAGCTCTTCAAAAGGCAATTAATCTTAATTAGGAATAATTATGAGGCGAGGTGGATGCTCACGCTTCCTTTCATCTCCACTTATCCTCCTCTGTTGTGTGGGCAACAATGTTTGTAGCTTGTACATTTCTGATGAGAGAGCCTATGGAGAAAACACAGAAGTGGTTTTCTCTTTTCATCAGTGCTGACAGGGTTTGTTCGTCTAAATAATAAACAATGTTTCTGCAGGCTGGGAAACAGATCTCAGCTCAGCAAGGCCCACCTGAGCTGTGCGGCCTTGTTTTCACATTTATGAAGATCACACGATCAGAGTTCATCCTATGGCGGGCATGCTTTTCAGGAAATCCACAGAGAACATCAATCTATAAAATCATGACGCTGTTTTATGAGTGTTTTATGAGTGCTGTGGTAGTGTTGAATGCATAGATAAAGGGAAAACACAGATCCATTATTCTCTCTTCACCCCTTCTTCTTCTTCTCTCGGACAAACACAGATGCCTCCATCCATCAGTCCTCACAGCTGACAAACCAGAGCAACACTCCCTTCTTTGATCTGTTTGTGTGTGTGTGTGTGTGTGTGTGTGTGTGTGTGTGTGTGTGTGTGTGTGTGTGTGTGTGTGTGTGTGTGTGGTTGCCCATCTGTGTCCAGGTCCTCATCAGTAGGTTACCACACATCCTGCCTCCAGGCAACAGACAAGCCCAGGAGAGGAGTCATTGCTCAAAATATCAAAATATGCTCTACACACACACACACACACCACACACACACACACACACACACACACACCACACACACACACACACACACACACACACACACACACACACACACACTCACACACACACACACACACACACACACACACACACACACACACACACACACACACACACACACACACACACAACCTTTTTCAAGGTGTGAGAGGAAATCTTTAGAAAATACAGTAATGATACCAATTACGTAGCAACAATCCTTCCTCACAAAGGCTGCGTCTACTCACCATCTGTACAAACCTCTGTCTTTATTGTTAATTAATGAGTCATGTGAGCTTTAGCTAATAACTTTAGCTGTCATGTTTACAAAGGAGCACAATGCAGCTTTCATCATCTGCAGATTTACAGCTTCTGTTATCCATAACAACATGACTTTCTGACTCTGTAATATCACAGACACACACCACAAAACAAAACAAACACCATCTCAAACAGCTGCTCGAGCATCTGATGAGGGGCGCATGTTGAAACCAGCTCTCATCCTGGAAAGAGCTCTATGAATTGATTATTTGGCCGCTCGAGTAAACAAATTGATGCGGTGAATGCATTAGTCACAGTCGCTCATCCAGCAGTCACAAAGGTACCGCGTTTACTGGGTTATCAATGACTGTTTCTGTTGAAACAAATCATCCATTCGCATACTTTTTTTTTTTTTTTTACACAAATAAAACAAATTTTAGGGTGTAAAACACACAAAAAAAAATTCTATAAAATTTCCAAAATGCTCCACAGAGCAGGTGGACGGCAGAATCAGGAGATAATGAGTCAGTCCCTGTGAGCAGCCCTCTCAACCTACACACTGACATCTGACCCCAGTTATGTAACAGACATCGATTAGAGCAGCTAGAGACGTGTCACCTGCACACCTGCAAGTTAATAGCGTTGTTAACAGGATTGGGGGGAGTGTTCTCCCAAGATGCAATTCCTCCTGCTGCTGCTTCCTGTTATTCTGAGGTAAGCACACAAAGATATCTGACGAGTGAATAAAAATGATGCCACTAGATGCCTCTTCCATCTGGAGAAGACTGACCGCTCTATGAGATATTTCAGTGGCTTTTACTGACTTTTATTGGTCTGTGTGGGATGGAGACAATTAAACACTTAAACCTGGAGTGCCTTAACATGACGTTTTTCACAGTTAGGATTCATGGTCAACTTTGATTTTGACTGATAAGCGACAGAAGAA
Source organism: Halichoeres trimaculatus (assembly GCF_033239565.1). NCBI lineage: Eukaryota > Metazoa > Chordata > Actinopteri > Labriformes > Labridae > Halichoeres > Halichoeres trimaculatus. The sequence continues at coordinate 25,261,635 of NW_027437192.1, forward strand.
GGAAATATCACAGACACATGTCCATGTTGGTGTTGATCCATGTTGTCAGGGGCACCCACAGAGACAGGTCTTTAGTCTCTGTACAGACAGAGTGCCCTTAAATGGGAAAAACACTTAAATAACCTCAAAAATAAGGGTTATAAAAATGACCATGGTACAGGGACTGCGGATATAGAATCAAGGTAGTCAAACCCAAACTGTTTTTAAACCAGGCTGTAAACTCAATTATTTCTGCTGTAAAAATTGACGTATATCATTGGCTTGTTTTTGGTTTCCAGTCTCTCTGCACCCAGCCTCAAATGGACTCTCAAAGGCTTTGTGTTTTTAGACCAGACTGTAATCCACAATTTAAAATGAGACTATCAGCACCAATATAAGTCATTTCTAAATGATTTTTCTCAGCTTACTGGTCAGTTGTCAAAGACTGAATTGAATTGACTGAATTTGACTGAATTGAATTGACTGAATTGGATTTGTGCTGGGCCCTGCTGCTGCTGGTGTCGGTGGTGCCGGTGTGGAAGCTCATGGAGGGGCAAGGGGGTCCACGCTGAGGATGCTTTCCAATGCTGTCCGATGCCTCCTCGCTGGCAGAAAGGGTTTCTTGAACAAAAGGAACATGGACACAACTATCTATATGCACAGTACAAAATGGCAGCTCGTAAAAACAACATATTACACGGTAGTTCAACCTCTTAAGCTAAGGCTTTGTGACCAGCAGGGCATACTTTCAAACAGAGCACAGAGTTGGTGTTACTTTAAAATAGCAATTTTAAGTACAATACATATTCCTTTGATGAACAGAAACTAATGTTTAATGATGCCATCAAGCACACTACGGAGCTGAGACACACAACTTACCATCGTTGACCACTCTCTCCAGCAGTGCTGTAGCCGAGTCGAAGCCCCTCTCTCTCCCATTGCTGGTCGGTCTTAGACTTTAAATGGCGTCCAATTGGTCGAACCACCTCCATTTTCGATGATTTGACCCACTCCGGCTGTTGTGGTCCTTAATGGCCCTATAATTACTTTTAAGTTTTTTCAATTTCTCCCGGCACTGTTGGGAAGTCCAGTGCTAGCTATGCTGCCTATAATGAGCGTTTTCCTTGGGATTTGTAGGAAAGCGGACTCTTTCTAATTATGAGGTTGGATATGATGCAGATCACACACACGCTGACTGACAACATGAATGAATAAGGACATAACTGTGTCGTCACATGATGAGATAGGTCTATTAATATCAGCATTTTGGAAATTTACGCATTCACAGAGTTGGTGATTTTTTGCCAGCAGTCCCTCCGGCTTCTCGCGGCCGCAGTCGTGTTGCTCCTGGCCTGGATTATACTGTGGTACTCCTCGTATTTTTGCAGGATTATTTGCTGCTACTCCGCCGTAAAGAAGGCTGCTCTCTTCTCCATTGTGGAAAATGCTCTGGCGCCGCTAACCACGCCCATTTTATGTGTGCGCGCACAGATCCCAGCCGGATTCACTTATCGAGTTGATAACGGGCTTGGTAGTACAGCAGATCTGGATGACGGAGATCGGGTGAAGTTCAGCAAGTTGTCGCAGAGTTATCCTGGATGCCTTAATCCAGCTTCGTAGTACAGGCCCCAGCTCAGAAAATAACAAACTCACACCTTGGTAAGTCACATCCTCACATTACAGGCATTGTGTTCTCTTATATCCAGCTTTATGAATCAGTCACGCTATAATAGCATTAAAGCTTTATTCATCAAAGCTGAAGTTAAAAAAATAATATTGTTGACTTACTTTAATAATTTACTTCCACTGAGTTGTGGTATTTGCATTCATGTTGTTCCTTTTGCATCCTTGTTGTGTCTTTTGCAAATCATCTGACGCCTACTGGCCACCGTAGCAAAACCTAGGTGTAGAGTTCTCCAAACTAAAACAATACTTAAAGGAAAAAATGGCAGTATGTGTCAGTCGATATTCAAAAACAACAACATGAATGCAAACACAACACAGAAGAAGAGCAAAAACACAAATGTAAAAGCTACAACACAAATGCAAAAACATGACAAAATGGAAGTGCAGCCACAACAGGAAGTTAGAGGACATGTATCCTAACGAACGCAGAAAAGTTGTGAAAATAAGTAGATGATTGCTTTCTTTTTTACCTTTAGCTATGATAGATACAGCTTTTATGCTAACGTTATAGTGTTATAAAGCTTTGCATTTGTGTTGTCACTTTTTGCATTCATGTTTTTGCTTTTGCACTTGTGTTATAGCTTTTGCAAATCGTCTGACACGCACCAGCCAAAAAGCTCACTTTAACTGCGTTGTTTTTAACATTGATAGATTGAGGGCTGAGACTTGACCGTAAAAAAAAAGGAAACAAGAACACCGTATAGGTCATTAACAGGCATCAGAGAAAAAGTGACATTTGTTCAGAATCAGAAAGAAAGTCTTCACTGCACCAGAAACTCCACTCAGAGTGGATTGAAACCAAGCTGTTTGAGAGACGTTTAAGCCCAAGGTTTTTAAAAATGTGACTGTGTTTTATAAATTTCCTATTCACAACTTTATCTTTGGTTTTGATGTATTTTCCCCTTCACGCTTTCTTTTCTTTTTTTTTTTTTTGTACATCCTCTCTGTGTCAAAGTGTGTGTAATGATGTTTTTGTCTGCATGTTCTTACCCTTGTTCTGCAACAGCTCGTCAAGGTTGCATCTCCTCTCTGCGTAAAAGCCAAATGAGGTCTTCTCTCTTGTTAGTAGTCAGGGAACATTCCGGGCTGTATGACTTCACTTCATACAGCGCTTTGACTCTCATGTACAGAAAGATGCATGAAATTTTTATGCTGTGCTTTGAACCTACGTGTCCTCATAGTTTGGTGTCACTTGAATTTTGCACATCATGTACAAAACACAGAGATCTGACGGGTCAAGCAGTTGAGTGGATTAATAAGTAAAGGAGAAAGTGCAGACTAAATACAACTGCTGTATCTGAGAATCTTCAGCTTCAAGGCCAGTGTGCCAGTCAAGTGTTCTCTCCAGCGAGTCGAGTGGTGAGGAGTTGAAACAAGTTCCCACCACTAGGTGTCTCACTGACTGAACAGTACGTTCTGATCCGCAGCAGAACAGTGGGTGAGAGATTCATGTAACCTGCCCACAGCAGCACAGGGACACAGAGATGCTGTTACGTGCTGCAGTCGACTCTCTTTCTTTATTAATAGCACATATTTCTCTGAATGATCAGAGGCTTCATGTTCTTCTTCACATAAGGCACTAAGACTTCAAACTACTGATGTCAGCTCTCAGATCCTTTTCAAAAGCTGTACTCATCTTTGGTGTTCAAGGTCAAAACCGGCTGATCCCAGGAGTCAGTGTGTGGGACGACATGGTGTTCAGTCAGTAAATAAAGATGTCCTCCACATGAAGATGACAGAGGCTTTTGTTCTCTCAAAAACACACCCATGATAACGTCGACTCAAACTTGAACCCCTCTTGGTTTTGAGCGCTCTTTTCTTATCTCATCAAACGCTTCGACACATTTTCAGCTCTTGTTTTCTGGTCCCATACTTCTCTGGCTCTCTCACACTCCCATGCTTTGGTTACAGTGTGTCTGTTCGTTACCAGCCGAAGATTGGAGAGGAACAGCAAGACAAAAAAGAGCTGCTAACTTCCAAGCCACAAAAAAGTTAGCTACTACCTTGAGGAAATTCTGGAGGATGTGGCAGCAAAAGAGCAAAAAACTTTCCCTGGAGAGTCGGTGGATACCAAAACAGAGCAAAAGAAAGAAAATGACTGTCAGGCTCATATTCATGAGACAGTGTTAAATGAATGCTAATGTTGCTACATGTCTGCTGGCAATGAAAATGTGCAAATGTTAGCTAACCTATCAGACCGTTTCATTAGGTCCCCTGTGTCCTACGAACAGACAACGCAAGAAACGATTGTGGCAAAATATTCACTTTTTCAAATCAGTGAATTTGCAATGTTAATGTTGTAAAATTGAGATTCAGAAAACAGAAAGGCAGATTGTAATAGATTTGAGGTGTTTCATTTCTCTTTCATTCAGTTTGTTTGGTGACTGCTCAATGCTGTACTCAGGCTGTTTGAGGAACAGACGAGCATCATGTGAAGGCCACCAGCTGACTGCCAAATGTCTCTGCATTGGTGTGAAGAAAGTTGTGATGCATGAAGTGTTCAACCAATGTTTTCTAAGCAGCTCTGCCTGGCGTTCTGTGATTTTAGGAAAATCTCACAGGTCCAGTGCAAGACTGTCTCATGGTTGAGTCGGCTACATTGAACATCAGCAACCTGTTCAGAAGCAGACTGTTCAGAAGTTATGGAGCTGGCCTACTGTTTGAAATTCCTGATAAACCCATAGTTTATTTACTTCCAGTTGGACACTTCAGTACTGTTGTATATCGGTCTCATGCCAGCATGCTTGTTACGTCCCCAGCCAAGTTTGAGGATAACAACAACCACCGAACTGTTTGTGCTGCTGACTCTTCTTAGCTCATTAGAGCTTCTGAAAACAAAGTTAAGGGTTTACAATAATGAGTCATCATGGTCCTCTTGTTTGTTTGAACACATCACTCTGTCAAAGAGCTGCTTCATTCACTGGAGTTCCTTAGAGGGGTTTTATCACAAACCTATACCTCCAGTTTTAGTGGTCTAGCATACACCAGTGATTTTAAACAAGTCTTTGTTATACTGTCAGCTGTATGAGTCATTTTCCTACAAGCTCTGCGAAGATGAAAAGAAACATTTTCTTCACACAATTTAACAAGAAATATTCAAACTTTTAGGATGTAATTTCACAGAGAACAACTTTCTTGTTTTGGTTTGGAACGACCAAAATGAATTACACACTAATATCTCCAGTGTAAATACCAGCTCAAGGTTGTTCTTTTATTAACTATTATTTTGATGTTTTTATTAACACTGTGTTTGGCATCTCACAAAAACTCAATTCATGATTTCTGTTAAAAGCCTTGGACATTTCCTGAACAATGAATCTTTTTGATTGATTGAAAGACGACTTTGGCAATAACATCATCATTTATTATGAACACCTTAAGTTTCTGTGGATTTTTAGACATGCTTTGTGTCATTTTTTTAGTGATAAAGGAAAGAATTTTCAGTTTGTATTTGGGTTGTTCTTGTGTAAAAACAGCCTTATAGCAGGTATTAAAAAGTGTGGAATAATGTAGATTCATGAAAAGTTGCAGGAAAAGTGCAATAATACACACACACACACACACACACACACACACACACACACACACACACACACACACACACACACATATATATATATATGTTGCTAGGTTGCTAGGCGCCGCCCTACTTTGTATGGTTCATTTGTTGGTCATGGGCACCAAACTTTTTGTGTCTTCAGTGATATTTTTACTACTTTTTCTCCTGTGTTTGTCTGGAGATCCTACATGTAACCATGGCTGCATTGTTTACATGTGAACTCAGCTGTTAGCAGCCTGTAGCATGTCAATGCTAACTGGTGTAAGGCCTGATGTCTTCCCACAAGGTGAGGAGAAGGAGGTGAGGTCGACGTGCTGGTTCTCAGATGTGAGCTAAGAAGTGATGACGTGGACCTGTCCTTCCATTCTTTGTTACTGGGAACGTAAGATCTATCTCCAATAAGATGGACGAGCTAGCTGTGCTAACCCAGCAACAGAGGGAATACCAGAGGGCAGAGTAGCATCATGCTATTCACAGACATGGCTAACAGAGCTAACATCAGACACCAACGCCACATTGGAAGAGCTTCACCTGCTGTGAGCAGACAGGATCCAGGAGACAGAGATGGAGTATGACTGAAGAAGCTCAGTCCTGGACCCTGTGGAGGTGGAGACTGGCTGAACTGGACAATGATGGACAAGCTGTCAGCATCTATTTTCTTATGGAGCTTTTTGCACTTTCTATACACTTTCTGTCTTTAGTTTTCTTGATTGCTGCTGTGACTTCAATTTTGTTGCACTTGTTACAATGACAATAAAGTTCTACTCTATTCTCTCTCTCTCTCTCTCTCTCCCTCTCTCTCTCTCTCTCTCTCTCTCTCTCTCTCTCTCTCTCTCTCTCTCTCTCTCTCTCTCTATATATATATATATATATATATATATATATATATATATATATATATATATATATATATATATATATATATATATATATATATATATATATATACATATATATCAAATAATAAAACTTGACCTCCACCAACACTAAACAACTCTTTCGATAAAAAAGTTACAAAAATATATATTTGTTGCAGACAATGTTAAATGATTGCAAAGCTGTGTGTACTTGTTCGCAAAGGATTACCTGTGTTAGTCTAAATTGATTTGTATTTTTGTGTTGATCTTTGTGTTACAGAAGGGGAGCCTTGCAGAAAAAAGGTCATTCTAATTCACTGAAATAATCATGTATCAGTTTGGGAATCTAAAAGTGTAAATAGGAAAGACAAATTTAATAAACAGGAACAAAACAGGATGTTAATCCTGTAATGACATGTAGCTCATAATTTCACAAAATCTTTTCATGTTGTTATTTTTAAATTGAATGCAACTCAAACACATAATAAGATGACATAAGTCTGTTTACTGGTTCATAAAAATAAAAAGGAAATCTTAGATTGAAGGAGTATAATCTAGCTCTCAAACCTTACGTAACAGCCACTTCTGTATTACAAGGTGGAGTTTCTAAGAGGGCGCTTATTCACTGAGAGGGCGCTTGAGGGGATCTTTTATAAACTTAAACCTTTTAAATCCATTTTATAACTTCTTTTTCAGCACAGGAGCATTAACAGTTTTTTTTTTTTATAGTCCTGCATGATTTTCAAACATGAGGACACAGGGGGTGAGTTCCTCCTTTCCCCCCCTCTCAGAGCACCTCTGTCACTGCTGGCTCCACAAACAATGGCTGAAAGAGTCCTTTTCCACACAAACATCATTGAATACTCATCTGTTTTCAATGGGTCAGCAAAAGTCCACGTGTGCATAATAAAACCCACCTCATATCATTGCGTCATCGGTAATTACTAACACTGAAGGACGCTTGACGGTTGAATGAGAGCACTGTTCCCTCTGAACTGTAGGAAGCATAGCTGAGACTGACAGGTATTCATCAGCAGCTGACCTGTGTGCTGCTGCCACACAACTGTCACACAACACAACAAACCATGAACAAAACCTGAGCTGGAGTGTGGCCTCAATCTACATTCAAAACAATCAGATCTGCCAGTTATGGCACAGAGACACTCACACACTGCAGACACACTCCCCTGACACTTTTATGTTATGCAATGCAAAACAGCAGCACATTTATCGGCAGACGATTTGGTTGAGCTTGTTTACTATGGTCTGTATTCATATGTGAGGTTATTTGTTTTGCGTGTGTGTGTGTGTGTGAGAGAGAGAGAGAGAGAGAGAGTGTGTGTGTGTAAGTGTCTGTCAGAGTGTGTAATGCTTGAAGAATGCTCGATAACGCGGCTCTGCCAGATATCAGTTACGTAATTGGATCATTTTATTCAAGTCTGTTCCTGTGAACTGTTATGTCTTCACCTTCAGAAATCTCCATCATGCTGTTTGTCCCCTCCCCTCTGTCTCCCCCGTCTCCCCCTCATGTGTGTCATAAACCAAATCCCACTCTCCTCCAGTTGTCCCCACTACATCATCTGATTCATCTCTATGCAGCATCTTCTCCTCCTCTTCCCCCTCCTCCTCCTCTCTTCTCCTCCTGCGGACACTTGTTATTCCCTTGCTTTGTAACACACACTGATAGACCCCTCTCTTGCTCGTTCTCTCTTTCACACTCACACCCTCGCTCTTAATGTCTCTCTCTTCCTCTCCCTCTCTCCTGGGTACAGTCTGTGCTGACAGCCTGTTCCTCCAGAATTGATTTCTACCCAGAATGCAATAAAAGTCACTGAAGAAAGCAGAGGAGCAACTGGGTAACAACGGCTTGTCAATCAGACATGCACAAGTGTTTCTCTGTGTGTGTGTGTGTGTGTGTGTGTGTGTGTGTGTGTGTGTGTGTGTGTGTGTGTGTGTGTGTGTGTGTGTGTGTGTAATTTGGGTTGGGCTCCTGAATACACAGGTGAGGTAGAGAGTTGATTTACCTGTCCTCACATTACAACATGTTCATTACATGTGAAAGCAGAGACGTTTGCTCTCTCTTGGAATTCAGCACCCACTCGTATTCTCATCAGGACGTAAAGATTTCCTGCCGTCCTGATGCTTTTTCTATAACTGTTAATCATTATCTGTGCTGCCTTTTAATTAAAATCAATTCTCATGTTGCTCTTGCACAGGCATTGCTGTACATAGATAGAAGTTAACATCAGTGCTACAGGAGGATGCACACAGACCCAAGAGCCACAGACAAACTACACAGAGAGGTCAGAGGAAATAAAAACCTGTCATTTTGGGGTGCAGATGGCCGAGCGGTCCAAGTTGTGCCCCATTAGGGTTTATCCTTGAGCGGGTGGCCGAGGTCCCTATCCTGCCTGTGGCCTGTTTTTCCTGCATGTCATTCCCCACTCTCACCCTGTTTCCAACTCTTTCCACTGTCCCATCCTTTTCAATTCATACTTGAAGCCATGTCAAAGACAAATTTCTGTTTTTACTGCAGAAGAGACAAAGTTCCATCTATCTATCTATCTATCTATCTATCTATCTATCTATCTATCTATCTATCTATCTATCTATCTATCTATCTATCTATCTATCTATCCATCCATCCATCCATCCATCCATCCATCCATCCATCCATCCATCCATCCATCCATCCATCCATCCATCCATCTATCCAAACTATCGATGAGCACATAAGTGTTTGAGAGGACATATAGAGAAAAGAAACTGAAACTTAGGTATCACTCTCATTACCCAAGTACTGATCAATACTGATCCCAACGTTGGCATCAATATATCAGTATTTAAGTTTGATCAGCACACCACTACTCATAAACAATATACATATAAATATTTTTTTATGAATGGATAGGAGAGCCGCACACTGACAGGCAAAGAGCCACATGCAGCTCCCGAGCCGCAGGTTGGCCACCCCTGCCATACACCAATGCAACCATTATATCCCAAGATTTAATGAAATGTAGACTTCTGTACAGACTGACTAAATACATTTCTAAAAGGTGCAATAAGCCATAAAAAACTCTTACAAATATTTTTCTAAATACAGAAATTTCACGGCTGTATCCCTCAAAAAACAAAAAACAAACAAAAACAAACAAAAAGAATGATGACATGTTTCAACAAAGGAAGTGATGTGAGCAACCATGGTCAAGATTGCAATTTTTTTTCTTTTTGTTTACACTTTATTTACATTGGTGGAAGGATACAGTGCTCTGCGACATGTTGAAAACATAATATAAAAGTGCAACTCCCAAGACTGTAAAAGATTGACTGATCCATCTTATCTGGTTTCAAATCTAAGGCCAATAGAAACATAATGTATAAATCATAAAGCAGGTGTCATGTTGGGCTCTGTAGGGTCAAAAGATGTATTTCAGTGAGAAAGACCATAAAATATTTCACGTGCTGAAAAATTTCTGGGTAATATCGAATATTTATGATTGAAACATCTTCAGGCCCCATCACAGACATTGTGTGTTTCACACAGAGACGTTTCCTTTTCCTTTTGTTGTCTGTCAAACAACTAAGAGCACACCGAGTCCAACATTTCAAACCCAAAGCATGACCGTGCTGGGCTATCTTTTCTGTTTCTTCCCCCATTTTCCATTTGATACAAAGGTTCATATCTGGGAGCTTACCTCACAGCACAATCATTGCTGCGCCAATAACAGGTGAGTCTGTGGTTGCTCAGCAACGATGTAAAAAAAAGTACATATTTCACAGCCTACAGCTTTTTGTATGATCAGAGACATACAGACAGTGTTATTGAAGTTGTTTTTCATTCTTTTTGGGGGGCTTTGTACGGTGGCCAGGAGGTGTCAGCCAATTTGCAAACACAACAACAAATGCAAAAGCCACAACACAAATGCAAAAATTATGACACAAATGCAAAAGTCATGACGCAAATAAAGGACAGCCACAATAGACATTAATCTGGGACAGTTATCCTAACGGACACAGAACAGTTGTGAAAGTAAGTACAGCTATGATAAATATAGCTTCAATGCTAATGTTATTGGTTCTTAAAGCTAAATGTAAGGTGACATATTTTTCCAGTAAATAATGAAGTACCACAAAAGATATTACAAGGTGAGACGCCTACAAAGCTTTATTTATTATTGATGAAAAAAAGAAAACAATTTACTTATTTTCTCAACTTTACTGTGTCCGTTGGGATAACTAACCTCTTTTAACCACCATTGTGGCTGTACTTCTGTTGTGTTGTGGCTTTTGCTTTCGAGGTTTTAGTCTTGCATTCATGTGGCTTTTGCAAATCAACACCCACTGGCCACCATAGCTTTCTTTCCCTTTATTTCACCTCAAACAGACAGGGTATTCTGGGAGTGTGGGGGCTGACATACATCAGGACTCCATCCACGGCCCCTGTGACAATGACTACAGCCTCCATGCGTGCTGCGCCCGCTCCACTAACTGAACCCATACCAGAGCTCCACACTGCAGCACAAATTCAGCTAAATGTCTTCTTCAGGAATGAATGAATGGGTGTGTTTTAGTTTGATCTGATTGACACTGATGGAAACTTAATCAGTCATATAATCTGTCAGAACAGCGTGGAATCACTGACAAACCAGTTTTCACACCTAAACCGCATCTTGAACATCTCCTCACAGAAATATGTCTCTGCATGGAGACAATGTCAATAAAAGGATGATTGAGAAAACAGGTCCAGGGTCTCTGTGCAGGTTTCCTCCTTCAGCCCATTGTAAAAGGCATCATGCTACAGGGTTATCTTTCTGCAGGGTAACATTTTATCATCATCAGAGTCACACAAGTATCTCTTAACCCTACAAAATCATTACAGCTGCAGTGTCAATTTTCCCTGAAACCTGTTTTTACAGAAGAAAAAATCCTTGAGGAGTCTTTGTACATAATTCATTTTATGATACCTCCACTTCCATTGTGTCGAAAAGCTGGCTTAAATAAAGGGAGAGAAAAAAATTTAACCTTCAAAACAACAAAAGCAGGTAGCTGCTGGATTTCATGAGAAGGAAGTGAAATAACCCTTTAGATGGAGCAAGGTGGAGGGTTAAACAAACAAAGGGAACTGTGTGTGTGTGTGTGTGTGTGTGTGTGTGTGTGTGTGTGTGTGTGTGTGTGTGTGTGTGTGTGTGTGTGTGTGTGTGTGTGTGTGTGTGTGTGTGTGGCCACTGTGGTCTAGCTGGATGTAATGAGCATCTGGACAGAAAGGCAATCCCCCCTTACTCTGTGTGTGTGCATGTATGTGTGTATGTGTGTGTGTGTGTGTGTGTGTGTGTGTGTGTGTGTGTGTGTGTGTGTGTGTGTGTGTGTGTGTGTGTGTGTGTGTGTGTGTGTGTGTGTGTGTGTGTGTGTGTGTGTGTGTGTGTGTGTCAGCAGGAGGTCAACATCATCCAGTGGGTAGCAGCTGTCATTTTTCCCCTGCAGTCTCTCAGATTGCATGAAGTGAACCTGTAGCTGCTCAGACACCACAGACGTGCTGATGGGTGGGTCCCAGACTAGGTGTTCATTGATCAGTCTAGAAGGTCAGAGTCAGGCGGGACGGAGGCGGTCCTTAGGGTGACCCTGGCAGAGGAGGGGGTTGGCCTTTTAAGTCGTTTCCGTCCATCTACTTTTCTGGCCATCACTCTTTTCTCCACCACTTCCTGTCTTTGCTCATTAGTTCCTTTTCTGGGAGACTGTCATCCTTTACACACTGTGATTTCATGGTACTTTAAATTATCATGTTGTTTTCTAAGAAGGTGACAGCAAAAACAGTCTCAACATTTTGACAAGTAGATTTATATCTTTTGAGCTTCTTCTCAGCATTTCTTTGTGTCATTTAAAATGTTTGAGTTAAGCTAATCACTGCAAAATCTGATCAGGTTGTTTTTGCAAAATGGAACGCTAGCAGAACCGGAGAGAAAGATTTCCTACCTTAAGAGTCTGTGACATTTCCTTTTCTGTAACTTATTTATTAAAAACTGTCATAGCTGTAATTTTCTTGATTTCTAAAGCCTGGTTTGGGGCTATAACTGTCTTGTCCAGAAGCCGCTTTTGGGAGATCTCTTCCGAAGTAGAGATGAGCCAATCATCTGGTTTACCGGCAAATAGAGGTGGGCGACACTGGGAAATTTGGTATCAATCCGATACAAAGTAAATACAGGGCCGGTATCGCCGATACCGGTACTGATAATGATACCGATACTTTCTAATATTTAAGGTTGATGTGTCAACAAACTGTGGACTTTAAGGTGTTTTTGTGTGATTTTTTTTTTCTTTGATGATGTTCAAAGTTTAAAGGTGACTACAAATTACTCTAGTGCTATGACAAAAAGTTTATGTTCAGAAACAAAACAGCAGTAACAAAACAAATTTTCCCCAAAACATTGTTGTGTGGAATTCTTTTATTAGGAAAATAAAGTGCAAAAAGTTATCACTTTAAGGTAAAATTAAAATAAAATCTTTTTTGAGGTACAGAGTTGAAGACTAGGGTACAAATAATAAATAAATAAATAAAATTTCTCCTGTTATTGCACCCTTTAAAAAAGAATAATAGTAAAGTATAAAGAATTATCACACCAGAACAAATGTTTTAAAATATTTCATATTAACTTCTTTTTTTGGAGTCTGCTTGCTTGTTTCCCTAGTGCCACTGAGCCACGTGACGGTGCATCATCAAATCAGGGACGGGGAGCGAGACATGATGTCCCACAGACACAGACACAGTCAGGTCGCCACTTTTATAAAACCACAGCAGTCAGTGCATGCAGGAGGAAAAATTAAACTTGAGTATGGATCTTTTTACACTGGTATCATTCGATTTCAATATCAACGATGGTAGCTATTGATATTATCAATATTTGGATCAATTAGCCCTCCTCTACTGGCGAATAATGAGAGCAGAAATGGAGCAACACAAGCACATTTTGTTGAAAGACAGTCAGCAGATTGAGCAACACAAGCACAAGATGGTCGTTTGCAACGATCATTACAATCACGCGAGGCGGAGCATGACGTCAGCGTTTCCACTGAAAACGCCGGCTTACTGTTTACACGGCAACGGTGTTGGCAGCGTTTCAGAAAAAAGTGTGTGTTTTAGGAGGGCTATTACGCAGTTTCCGTGTAAACGCGAGGTCGAAATGCAAAAAAACTTTTGCGTTTAACCCTTGTCATGTAAATGGCCCCAAATAGTCTGTGTCGCCCTGTGCCTACACTCGTAGCTGACATGCACCTCCTCAAAGTAATTATAATGGTTTATGTCGACAGTTAGCACTGGTCTTGGGTTACCTGTGTATACAACATTTTCAGAATCACCTCACATCAGTCTTATATTTCATCTCATTCAACTTTGCCCCTCTTTTCCTCTTTATAACTATGGCTTATGATACACGACAGCATGTTTCACCGTCATTATAACGTAATATATAACGTTAAGAAGAAAACAAATAATGTAGCTGGACCTTCCTTTTCTCTGCTGTTGTCTTCCCCTTTCTTTCTTTTCCTTTCAGAGTCCTTTTCACAACAGTGTGCTAGCAGGAAAAAACAGACTGTTTCTTTTGAGTATTGACCATCAGTATTGTGTATTGAACACAGCCATGGTAAATAAATGATTGGACTCCTCTTCACCCTGTCAGTAATCTAATACACTGTAATAACTGACCCTGGTTAAATCACACTCTGTTCAGCCTGCTAAAGTCTCTGAGAAACTGCTGACACTATTACATTAACCAATCACAATAAAGCATTTAACACAGCTGATAAATAAGTAAATGAAGCAGCCCATGTTTTACACATGCTTTACACTGATTTATTCCAAAGAGCCTGTTTTTCTTGATCACTTCCAGTCCCGTTAATTCTCGACTTTTTCTCTGCATAATGACTGTAATAATTTTCATCATCTGCAGCATTGGGTATGATAGTCATATTCAGTATGCCTCCTCTGCAGCAGTCCCATGGGGATCATTACAGCGTCATTGAATATAATCTAATCTAATGAAAAGAGGCCATCATCTTACATTAAAATGTCATAAAAGTCTATCCACAGTATGTACAGCAAATGCTGCCGGGTAGCTGCAGAGGGGAAAAAAACTTTTTTTTAACGCTTTGAGAAATCATGAGACTTTAAATGCACATGAAAAAACCTCTCTGTTTCCTGCCTTCACTTTGGTGTGAATGGATCAGTCAGAGGTGGTGCTTTGGTGGGTTAGAAAGAAATTAGAGGACATCCATTTATTAGATCCATGAATTTAAAGGATTCAACCCTATGGAGTCCAGTGTCTGCTGCTCTGCTCCTTTGAGGTTCATTCTGTGGTCTGTTGTCTTAACCACAAGTACATTTTCTCTGACTCTAAGATGAACACTAGACAGCCACACATGAGGACCCCTGCTAAAATATCCTGTCAATCCTTCTACTCTGAAAGAATAGTAGTGTGTGTGGCCTCCACGTGCCTGTATGACCTCCCTACTACGCCAGGGCATGCTCCTGATGAGGTGGTGGATGGTCTCCTGAGGGATCTCCTCCCAGACCTGGACTAAAGCATCCGCCAACTCCTGAACACTCTGTGGTGCAGCGTGGCGTTGGTGGATGGAGCCAAACATGATGTCCCAGATGTGCTCAGTTGGATTCAGGTCTGGGGAACGGGCGGGTCAGTCCATAGCATCGATGCCTTCATCTTACAGGAACTGCTGACACACTCCAGCCACATGAACTCTAGCATTGTCTTACATTAGGAGGAACCCAGGGCCAACCGCACCAGCATATGGTCTCACAAGGGGTCTGAGGATCTCATCTCGGTACCTAATGGCAGTCAGGCTACCTCTGGAGAGCACATGGAGGACTGTGCGCCCTACAAAGAAATGCCACTCCACACCATTACTGACCCACTGTCAAACCGGTCATAATGGGTCCTCACACCACCCTCATGGAGTCTGTTTCTGACCCTTTGAGCAGACACATGCACATTTGTGGCCTGCTGGAGCTCATTCTGCAGGGCTCTGGCAGTGCTCCTCCTGTTCCTCCTTGCACAAAGGAAGAGATAGTGGTCCTCCTGCTGGGTTGTTGCCCTCCTACGGCTTCCTCTACGTCTCCTGATGTACTGGCCTGTCTCCTGGTAGCGCCTCCATGCTCTGGACACTACTCTGACAGACACAGCAAACCTTCTTACCACAGCTCACATTGATGAGCCATCCTGGATGAGCTGCACTACCTGAGCCACTTGTGTGGGTTGTAGACTCCGTCTCATGCTACCACTAGAGTGAAAGCACCGCCAGCATTCAAAAGTGACCAAAACATCATCCAGAAAGCTCAGGGACTGAGAAGTGGTCTGTGGCCTCCACCTGCTGAACCACTCCTTTAATGGGGGTGTCTTGCTTAGCGCCTATAATTCCCACCTGTTGTCTTTTCCATTTGCACAACAACATGTGAAACTGATTGTCAACCAGTGTTGCTTCCTAAGTGGACAGTTTGATTTCACAGAAGTGTGATTGACTTGAAGTTACACTGTGTTGGTTAAGTGTTCCCTTTATTGTTTTGAGCAGTGTATATACATCTGGGGGGGGGGGGGGGGGGGGGGGGGGGGGGATGTTATTTTTTTCTTTTCATTCCCTAAGAAGAAGAAAAACACTGAAGGAAAAAAAACTTTGACATAGACTTTCATTATTAATGCATCAGAGGGTTAATGTTCCATACAGGACTTATATGGATTCTGTCTGGACTGTAATCCCTTTTATTAACACACTTGAGCAAAGCCTTCATCTAGCTGCTGGGTCATCATACTAAGCACACTCGCTGAACGCAGGCAGGAAGTCAGATGTGTCATCTGTCAGTGGTCATACTTATGTCACTGATGTTACTGTGGATCAGACTGTGAATGTGTGTAGAGATCACATCAGACAGGGGTATTAGGTAACTCAGTTCATGAGCTGGAGAAATCCTCTGGCTTCAGTGTTCTTGCTTTAGCTTTTGGTTACAGGTGAATTAAAATTTTCACCATTATTTAACAAGTAAGATAAACCTTTTTATGGTGTAAGCTAATAGATCTGCCTTCAGCTCAGTGGTTTACTGTCTTTATGCTGAGCAAGACTATGAACATTTCTGTGTGCATGTGTTTAATGTAACTGAAGACAAGACACATTTCCCAAATGTGGAGCTGATGTTAGCTTAAACTCACTTTTACCCTGTGTGACTGCACACCATGCGCTATCATGATGTGTATGAATATGTTAAGAGCTCAAACACACTCACAGCTTCTGAGAGCAGATACCACTTAATTGGTGAATCATGATAACATTTCACTAATCCTGTGAGACTGTCTCCCTCATGTCTGTGCAGTATGCATGGGTGTTCTTTGAGGAAAAGGAAATATGGGGAGACAGATGAGATGAAAGTAGTCCCTCCTATTTTCATGCAAACACAGCTCTCTAATCCATCAGGGATTTACTGTAAATTAGCTATTTCCCTCTGAGCCTCATCACAACACATCCATGTTAGGATCTGCGTGGATTGAACATTTTCCAGAATCATATTTACATTTGCACATCAATAAGGTGTTGCTTCAGGATTTGAAAGAGCACATTTTTGTGCATATAAATGTTCCAAAACGTGGGGACTAAGTATAACAGCTAACCTCCCTTAATCTCCTTATTTTATCAGAAAAAAGCCATTTCTTTTCTTTTGATTTTAAGGAGCTGGTCCTTGCACCCATTCACTTTTGATGATTAATTCAAAGCGGGGAGGCAGATTAAGCATTTCAAAGTATGTAACGAGGCAGGAGGCAGAGAGGAATGAGATAAAAGCGCAGAAAGAAAGAGGGATCAGGAGAGGGACATGCTGTGAGAAAGAACGTGATACAGACGGGGAAATTGAAAGATTGCTGCTTCTGTTTCTCTAGTCTGTTAGTTCTATGTCTTTGTAGGCTCTCTCCTGGGAAACGCAGGGTATAACCCTCTAAAGTATCTCTGTTTCATGTAGGGTCAAGATCTTTTTGATCAGGGGTGACTGGGGATAAAGGCCCGAGAGGGGGCATGGAGGATGGGAGAAAGTAGAGAGGAGTAAAACTCAAGGCAGAAGAATAGAGGATGAGTGACAGAAGATGAAGAAAGAGGAGGGGGTTAGGGGTGTCTGAGTTTGATGGGACGATTAGATGGACAGACAAGGATTTCACGCTGTCTGCTTCATCACGAGGCTGGAGGGGGATCTCCGGAGGAGAAGTTATGAGAAGGATGCCTCAAAGTCATCATCTTCAAGAGAGAGTGTGTCAAAGTTTATGCAGAATGTATCTCAAATAGGGAAAAACCAGGAGGGCTTCATATGGCAAGGAACACAAGTGTTAGCAGTTGTGTGTGTGTGTGTGTGTGTGAGTGTGGGTGTGTGTTTGCAGCTGTGGAGGAGACACACACAAGACGCAGCAGACAGAGCGTAGCTTTCATATTGACTCTCTCAGAGGGAGGGCTCTACATCATAAGCTTGATATTGATTACAGAGACGGTGAGATGCATGGGCGACATCAGATATGGCAACCATATGTTCACATGGAGCCTCACACACACACACACACACACACACACACACACACACACACACACACACACACACACACACACACACACACTACTAATCTCCTGTTGTGCAAAGTGTCCTCCATAATAAAAACAAATTATGTAGCACACGTGCACTGGTTTATTTACACTGACACTCACACACACACACGCACATGCGAACACACACACACAAGGGTTATGATTATGTTTGCATAATTATTGCAAAAGCAGATCAGTGTCATCTTGTGCAATCAGTGTCACATAACCCTCTGCTCTCATGACACTTCCACTGCATGCAGCACCTTGTCAGTCTGTTTGTGTGCTCTGCGCCTTTAAGCGGTGGGCGTGGCCTCTCTACTACGACCCGCCTTTTATGCATAACAGCCAACTCTCCTTCCCCGGGATCATATAGTGCAGTACTCGGCAAAGAAAAGTGACCACAGCCAAAGCCTGTGCTGCTCTGTGAGCGGTGGGACCGTGATCAGACGGACTCGTTTACCTTAAGCGACTGTTTACAGCGTGGAAAGAGACACCGAGCGGATCAGCGGGATTAAAAGGACTCACTGTGGCTGCTGCTTTTTGACACTTCAGTGCGCACAGCGGATCTATGAGGACGTTGGAAGGTTTTCCACGCTCAACACCAGGTGAAACTCTTTTTCCTTCTTTTATTGAATTTCTAACCTAACAGCAACTTCTCTGCTCATGGTGTAAAACTCAGGAGCTGGGTGTCGGGATTCAGACTCACAGTTGTAAGTTTTGTGTTTTGAGGCTCTGTGCTGCGCATCTGCTGCTTAATTAACTGATCGGCGCTTTTTAGTCGCAGCTGAATTCTCTGAGCTTGATAGGGAGTTAAACCAAGGAGGAGTCAGATAAACTACTTTACATACGGCTACCCCTGGCAGGCAGCACTGCTACCTGTCTATCCAATTAATCTATTTCAATCTAATGTAATTGCTCTATTTCCTGCGTGCAGTCAGTCAGCAGAAAGCAGAAAGCCTCCCTCCTCTTCCCGTCTCTCTCTGTCACAGTATACTACTAAAACAGTGTTATGTAATGAAACACTGTTGCGAAACTTGAACTTCCCTGCAACAACACAGAGGAGTTTAACTTTAACTTTGCGGAATTTCAGCACAAGATGCTTGGATTTCTTGCCTGCCCAGTCTTTTAGTCTCTTTCTGCCTGTTTTGTGGCACGCACTGAATACTTGATAAGGACCCAATTATTGTGTTATTTCGCACACCATGTTCTGGTACAGGTATCTCCTCTATCTGTTGCACATCAGTGGATGTTTTTATCTGAAAAGTGGGGCGACCTCCTACTGTACCAAACAATAATTGCCCCAGTGTGATGCATCCAAAATAGCTGCATTATGCACGGCCACAGAATCAGCCCTTTCCCCCCAGAGGGCAACATGTCTGCGGACACGGGTGTGATTATTCTGGTGAGAATAAGGCTCAGTTCTCAAACAAATGTGTGCTCTCCCTCTCCCCTGCAGACAGAGGGAACAGGGAGTGATTCACCCCCCTGCCAGCAGCCCCCATGCCGGGCATTAGCTCCTCCGCGCCTCGTTATGAAAACTGGGACATGGACCACCTCGACCACTACCAACATTATTTCTACGACGATCACCACGACCCGGATGAGGATTTCTTCAAGTCCACGGCGCCCAGTGAGGACATATGGAAGAAATTCGAGCTGGTGCCGACCCCGCCCATGTCGCCTATCCGGGCGGTGGAGGGGTCGGGCAGGGTCGGGCTGCTGTACCCATCTCTGGGGGACAAGCTGGAGTGGGTGTCCCAGTTCTTAGGACAGGAGGACGAGCAGCAGCAGGACTTACCCTGCAAGCTGACCACAAGTAATGACTCTTTCGGGAACTTGAGCTCTATCATCATCCAGGACTGCATGTGGAGCGGCTTCTCCGCAGGGCAGCAGCTGGAGAGAGTTGTAGGAGAGCGTTGCGCATCCTGTCCCGGGACGGGGCCGGCTGCCAAAGTGGCCGCCGGGTCTACCATCCCTTCCCCGGGGAGAGCGCAGGGTGGCCCCGCCGACGCCGCAGCCCTCAGCGGACTGGCGGCAGACTGTGTGGACCCGGCTGCAGTGCTCACTTTCCCGCTAACCGGGGGATGCAAGAAACAAGTGTCTTCTGGTTCAGAGTCTCACACCGACTCATCAGGTCAGTAACAGATGATATGAATACTTCACAACACCTTTCTCCTCTAAGAAATGTTAGGGATAGGCTTTATTGACTTCCAGCTTATCAGTGGTGGATAAGGACTTAGGCATCAGCTTTGATAATATTTGTGTGAAATTATCTTCATATAACTGTAGGATTAAAAACCACCTCATTCAAACATATTTTGGTAGTTCCTTCTTTCCTCATTGATAAATCTTTAACGACAAAAAAGACCCACTGGTACCCACATTTGCCTATCAGTATAGTTCTTATCAAGCTAATTTCCTGTAAGTGTCTGGAGCTGAACTTGACCTGGACTGAAATGATTCATTAACGTATCCGGTTAATATTTTGCCCTGATCAGCCGTTATCTGCCAGTGAGGCTCAGCATGGCATATGATGACTGCATTGCGTTACCTTGGTGCATGCAACACATGCTTGAAGCCTAGAGAGCGACACGCCCATTGAAACATCTGCTGCCTGGCAGGGCTCCAGCAGACCAGCTGCTCCCTCTGCCTGCTCCTCCAGTCTGACTTGTGATAACAATATCCTCTGTGCACCGCCTGGCTCAGATCTGACAAGAATTCAATAAGAGAACGCGTCTTAAAATTATTTGGAACTTTTATGTAAGAGAGAGTGAGGAAAAACCAACACTCATTTAGATTGTGCTGCCAGAATCCTCCCGACTCTGACTGAATCACTCTTTCCATTTTCACAACCAAATGAGAGAAACTGATATGTAGGCTGCCATGTGATGCAGAGCTGGGAGCATGCATGCATAATGGTGTGTGGAATGTCACAAAGGGAACTTGTTGCTGCATTCCTCCACTCAACAGGCTGCAGCGCCAATTGTGTCAGTGGGTGGATTTGGTCGGAGCCAGCCCAGGCTGTGAATAGAGCGGGATTAGCCATTTAGGAGGCCGGCTAGGCCTGCAGAATTCTCTGACAGGACTTTGAGTCAGTATTTTACACCATTTCAGGAGATAATGTGTTCAAAGAAGAGGAGAATGAGCAATCATGGGAATAACTATATGCTTATCCTCCAATAAATAGCAATTACAGGGCTGCTTGAGGGAATTTATCTTGAATGGCCTGTAATATGAGATGTCTTCTTTTTTCATAGTAATGCTGTTGTACATAATGGGCTGGGACTCCTCCCTCTACAGCTCTTTGTGAATCCCATTTTACAGTGTTAATATCCATACAGAGATTACTGCTTTCTGAACAGGCAAATACTCAGAGGTGCAATTACTTAAAAGGTGTGTTTCAGTTTACAAGAGAATTGAAAATCTTCCAGGTCTAGTGAGTTGGCGGGAATAAAGTCAATAGAAGCTTTCCTCGTGTTCAATACCTCATTTCCACTCTAGTAAACAGAGCAGCAAACCGTCTAAATGAGCACAGCGTTGAATATCAGTCTGCTCGTTTTAACT
This sequence comes from Halichoeres trimaculatus, assembly GCF_033239565.1. Lineage (NCBI taxonomy): Eukaryota > Metazoa > Chordata > Actinopteri > Labriformes > Labridae > Halichoeres > Halichoeres trimaculatus. The sequence continues at coordinate 25,282,896 of NW_027437192.1, forward strand.
AGCTGAAGAGTTGCTGATTTTTCTTCTTCGCCTCATCTCTCATCCTCTTGGTCCTCAAGAGTGAAAAGATGAAAATCCACTCAGTGATAGGACCCAGTGTGGAGAATCCTCCTTGTGAGAGTGTGTCATGTACCACGTGAAAGCTGGTGGATTTTAAGTGGTTGTGTGAAGTTAAATCACACTGAAGTTGGAGGTGGATGATTTTTTTTTTAACTTCAAGCACGTAATTTAATCTTTTGTTGTTGTTGTTTTAGATGATGAAGATGACAAAGATGACGATGAAGAGGAAATTGATGTGGTGACCGTGGAGCACAAGCAGCAGCAGCGCAAACCCCGCCGACTAGTCAACTCTCGTAAACCAGTGACCATCACAGTGCGAGCTGACCCCCTGGACCCCGGCATGAAGCGTTTCCACATCTCCATCCACCAACAGCAGCACAACTACGCTGCACCCTCCCCGGACACTCTCCCTCTGCCAGTCGAGCCTCCTCGGAAAAAGGTGCGACAGGAGGCATCCACCCAGGCTTCACAGCCCCACCAGAACTCTCACTACCAGCAGCCTCGGCCCGGCCACACTCCTCTGAACTTAGACAACAGGAAGTGTCATGTGACTGTGGCTGGAGTCAGGTCAGAGTCACCTACTCTCAGCGCCTCCTCTCCTACCTCCTCCACATCACCTTCGTCCCCTCCCTCCTCCTCTTCGTCCTCGAGCTCCCACCCTCAGAGCTCCCCGACAAAGCCTCACTACTTCTCCCATCTCTCCAGCCCTCAGTCCTCTGACTGCGAGGACACGGACAAACGCAAGGCGCACAACTTTCTGGAGCGCAAGCGTAGGAATGACTTGCGCTCCCGTTTCCTGTCCCTTCGGGACGAGATCCCGGGCTTAGCGGACTGCCCCAAGACACCGAAGGTGGCCATCCTGACTAGAGCAACAGAGTACCTGCAGCAGCTGCATATCAGCGAGAGGCAGAAGGCCCAGGAGAGGAAGCAGCTGAAAGCCAAGCAGCTGCAGTTGCTGCAGAGGCTGGCACACCTGAAACGATCCTGAGCTTTGGGGTCACCACACACGAACACTCACAGAACTGGGTCGAGATGAAGGACAAAAGACACTAATGTTCACTTTGAAATGGTCACGTTGGAATAGTGCGGGTGGAATTTGTTTTTGTTTGTTTTCTACTTTTGTGGTTTGCACATTAGCTTCTGAGTGATTGACAAGGTGGTAGGCCAGTCAGGACAGCAAGCTAGGGACTGAACCTATGGGGCATCTTACAGGCAGATTAGTATGTCCATGGTTACGCTATTGATCTGTTAGACTGATATATCTCCCCTTGCATAAAAAAAGTTTAAGACTGTTGCTTGCTACAAAAAGGCTTGTTTTATCTGCAGCACTTTTGAGAGGAAAATGTGCTGCAACTGAGCTGTTTGACTGCTGCATGGTCTGCTCAGATGTCTCCTTGGTCATGGTTGAGCGTGGTGTGCTTGCACAGCAGTGATGTCTCTACTTTCTGTATGTCATCAGGCTAAAAGCAACCTTTACGTTCCACTTCCTCCAGATTTCACCCTCTCTTCTGTCTACTGCTTCTTGATGCTTGGTATACAGCTTGTACATTTTGTTATCAGGTTGTGCCTTTTCTCCCCACTTTTCTTTCTCACATTCTCCACAGCATCTAACCTCTCGCCCTATTCTTGTCCTCAGTCCAACTTTCTAGCGTTCTGCTTGCTAAAAATGGGAATGTCGGGGGCTATAGTGGGGCTGTACTGAGCCATGCAACAATAATGTTACATCTGGAAGGATTCACAATGTCCTATACCTCTAAAATAGCTCAGGTTAAGTCCTCACTTCAGTGCCTCCAGGTTTCCATTCATAACTTCAGCCGTTATTTCTCACATTATTTATATTTTACAGCAGCAACATGTCTACAGTAACAGCCTGCTTTGTAGCATTATTTGAGGAGTAGTTGAGAAGTTGCAATGCAGGCACTGTCTGAGATTGATCCTGTTTTCAATCAACATTTGCAAGATTTCCTTCATTGTTCTATTTGTGCCATGGAGACAAGCTTAAAAGATGGATATCGGCTTCAAATGACCCATAAAAATGATATAAAGTGGCCTAAGTTGACGGTGTGTGTGTAGGCAACATGAAAAATGTCAACAGACGCCTGGAGATGAAGCCCACAGAGTTCCAGCTGTACATTCCTTTCATCTTGCTGTCAGATATTTGTGAATTGATTTATTTTTTTTTTTTGCATCTGATGTAACGCCTATAGAAGCCTTTTAATGTACGTAGACTATCCTGTTGGATGATATGTATATAGTACCCTTACTGTACAGTCCCTTCCAAACCAAAACCAGAGCTGTCTACTAAACTCATCCTAGTTTACTTTCAGCCCTGTGTCCTAAACCGGGGCCAAGCTTGCTGGCTTTTCAAAGATAACTCAAAGCTTCTATTTTTGTTAATAAAATGATTATGAAAAAGAGTCAAAATAAAACACTTACTGAACATTGATCACACTAGCCACTTTGTCACTACATTGTTTTATGCATTGCCTACTTGTTTTCTTTACTGTTTGTTACTTTCTGTCTCTGGGGTCTCTTTTATTTGTACAAGTGAGGGTTGACAAAAGTTTTATACTATATTTTCCTACAGAGTTGTGTTTCAGTGTGAGCTCATGACTGTTTTCGTTATTGTAGCCTACAGGGTTTTAATGGTGGTTCTGTGCTGAAGATTGCATGCATGGTCTGCTTTTACTCCATGGAGGGGAGAGCACCTGAATGCTCTTGTTTTCAATCCAATCACTCTAGCTGTAGCACTCTCTCAAATCTGGCGCGGGTTGGGAAGGAGGAGGAGGCAAGGAGGAGGAGGGAGATTAAGAGGATCTACCGATTAAACTTCTTGCTGTTCATAGCCTTTAGTGACCCTATTGTTACCGCTTTCTTTCTGCTTTTATAGCAAGCCCGGTGCTCCCTACTGTCCCGTAAGCCATGCACCAGAGAACACTGTAGCTTTGGGGCTAGTACTGTAAACGACTCGATCATGAGTAGCATGCCCTGCTCTTAGCAGCACTCAGGAAACTCCCAGGCACGCTGTAGCTCCTGTGATAGGGCCACAGGCTGTGCTTGAGGTAAACACCTGCTATGATATGCTGTACATATAACATAATGCTTGATCTGTAGAAAGAACATTCAATCAAAAGGAGTCATGATGCACTTGGTTGAACAAATACATCAGGATATCATGAATGTTTCTTCTTCTGCTTTAGCTGTATTGTTATTCTGGTAATCTATTCAGCACAAACCGCCGATAGCCCTGATGATAACTTAACTTCAGCAGTGGGGGACCTTAGAAGTGGTTTACCCAGGTTTATTTTAATTGTTGAACTTGTGTTGGTCTCTGCTGTTGGCACAGTCATGGTCACAGTGAACGTTGCTTAGTTACTTTGGGAGTTCAACATTGGTGATTTTGGAGCCTTGTCAGCACTTTGTTTTTTTCTGTACCTCATAAGCCTCTATGTATGAAGAATAAGTCAGAAAAATAATAAACTCATGGTTTGACATCGATCACTAGTTTGCCTGTTTTCTCTTTACACACATAAACATAGTACCTATAACAAAGCTCTATTAAAATTCAAAACACTATATTGAACTGCGTTGCAGTAGTAGTATTTTTCACACATTTGTTTCCCTTATAAACCACCTGTATGAGTGAAGAGGCATCTCATCTTCCGTTTGTTCTAAGTAGTCTCCAAGGTAACACATCCGGGCATCTTCGCTCACTGCTGCAGCACTCTGACTGTTTCCATAGAAACAGCACTAACTCTCCTGCTATCTCGCCTGCTAGAGCGTTTCATAAGCGTTGTTATCTGCAAGAAGGAGCTTACTGGCTCATTGGCTGGTGATTATAAATAATGACCTAAATTTAGACAGATTTTATAATAGCTGAAGCAGCAGGTGGGGTCGAGCGTGCGTTTTACGTCAATGAAGCTCAAATGTTTTTTGTGATGACGTCATTTATTCTCTTAAAATGAGACAGCCTCCACATGAAGCCAATCAATCACTGTTGCCGGAGTAACGGCTGCCTGTTGCCTAGAGACAGAGCCCACCTCTCGGCTGCACGTCCACTACGCATGCGCGTCATCGTCAGCTGGGCTCCGAGGAAGCAGCATCATGGCGGCGTCCGCTCGCAGCGTGCAGTGTGCCTTAAGGAGAGCGATGGTTCCGTCATTAGTGGTGATTTTAGGAGCTACCGGCACCGGCAAGTCTAAGCTAGCGATTGAGATCGGGAAACGGCTTCAAGGAGAAATCATCAGCGCCGACTCTATGCAGGTAGGAAGCGTGTTAACTCGAGAAAATGCCCGGAGAGTCCTTGACATGGCAGCCATAATGCTCCAGCAAAGCTGAATAAAACATATGCTGTCCTGCTAATTAAACGCAGAGTTGGTCACCAAATTGTCACTCTGCCATTCAACAAATCCAGCTTTCTGAATATAGTGTTCGCTTTTGATGTTACTGCGCAGGGCGGCCACAATTAACAAATGATGTGAAAATAACACGTATTATCTATTATTGTCCGACTGTTCCTTTGTCATTACTAATTATTACTTAGTCAGTTACAGTATTGTTTCGTACATGTTACACTACCTCACCTTTAATGTTTAATGACAGTATAAAAGAAGTTCCTGTTGACGTGGTTGATCCATATTAGCACATATTAGCATGTCTGCAGGGCCTGAAGCCTACAGGGACACATAGCAGCTAGAGAAAACAAGTCACGTTAAAGACAGCCCAAAAACACCCAGAAGGGTTTGTTTGTCTCTAAAGATCAGTTTAAATCCACATGGGAGGATTTTTTTTGTTCCATTGAATACAGATAGAGTCCTTTCAAGTCTTCCAAAAACATGTAGATAAAAGTAGAGGATAGGGATTTAAAGGCTTATTTGCTCTGGGTGTCACAGTCGTCTTTTTATTCCTCTGTTCTCCTGTTTTATATCAATTTCATCGCGTTTAGAGCATTTGCTTGTTAAACACCTTCGTACTCTTATTTGTATCTGTATTTGTTCCACCTTCTTACTCTGTCACAGTGTTAAACTTGATTCTTATTATGATTGCCATGTATTGAGTAACTTTTAAAAGCTAGGGCAGTGTGCACATGAAAATTTGCTTTTATAAAAAAATGCAAAATAAAAGCTTTACAAATAAGCTATGTTGGCCATATCTAACTTAATAACATTTCTGATTCCAGTTCCATCTGATAATCATTGATAGCATTGGAATAATAGCATCTGATAGGGAGGAATAAAACATGTATTTGAACCAAATTTATTTCTCAAAAATATTGTTACTGTGCTTGGGGGATAAAAATGGAGCTTAAATATGAATGATTTCCAGCCAGGAAACATGCTACCTTGTATACACTCTGCATCTGCTCTTAAGGCACTGGTGCACTGCAACCCAGTCAAACAGAATTATTATACAATGTTTTTTCTTGATTTTAACTGCTATGAAGCTATTAATCAAACAACATCATCTTTATTTAGAATATAACAAATTTTAACAGTTTTTATTCGTGTTGAGCAGGTCTGCATTATAGTGACAGATTTGCCCCAAATTTTGTCCGTGTTGTACTTATCGGGGGGTTGGTCTTTTAGTCAGGCTTCAAATTAGGGATGCAGTTATTTAAGGATTTGATAGTACAAGTAATAATCTCATTGCTACATTTATCATGATTATCATGCATTTATTTATTTCATAGTATTGCAAATGTAAAAAAATATGTTAAATATTCTAAAGACACGTGACTATGTTGTTTATTATTTATCAAAATTCAAAAGTAAAGTATTCTAAATCTTGACACTGGGGCAAAAGTGACTACTACCAATGACCCAAGAGAAAAAGTGAATGGGTAAACCCTGTCTATTTATATTTTTGGTCTTTGTTAAGTTAATAAACCTATTTATTTAGTATTAATAACCTTCAGATCTTGCATCTTACTTAGCATCAGAAAATCATAAAGTCAACATTTTTGGTGTACCCAGAATTCTTAGGTTAAGCTGCCTCTGTGTCTCTTAGTAAGCACAGCACATGAAGCTGGTGCACCACAGGCATCCCTTTTCTGAGAGTGACAACAGAGTGACCCTCACTGGAGTGGAAGCTGTTGCAGTGAATAAGAATTACATTTTAAATCACTTCAGCCCTGCTTTATATGTTATTCCGTATTCAACTTCCACAGAAATGTCAAATATTAAACTCTCAAACCTTCTGTCACTTCAGATCTCAGTCTGGAAAGGTAACAAGATTTGATAAAATTCTTGCGGATCTCCTCCTTTTTACCAAGTCCTTTTTTGTTTTTCTATCAAATTTTGATACCATGACTTGGGTTACTGAGAACCTGCAGACACCTGTCTAACAGTTCCAATAAAACCCAGTGTAGGCCACTTTAAAGGAGCCACTGGAGAGCTGTTGATGGGTTACAGTTGCAACTGAGTTCACACGCTAACATTTAAATGTGGTCATAAAGCTATATTGGATTATTTTTTGTTCTTTTGTTGCTAACCCTGGCACAGTAAAAAAGATTTATAGGAAGTCACTAAAAGTTTATTTTAATACAATAAAAATCTGTGTGTGTGTGTGTGAAAGAGGGAGTTAGAGGGACAGAGTGTGTCAGTGCTAGCAGCATTCAAAGAACTCTCAGCCTCTCCTCTCGCTCTCAACCACACCTCCCTTTAGTTCTCAGGCTCTGTTGCCACAGCAACCAGAGGGCATGAACACAAAGGAAAAGGTTGGATGCAGGTTGGAGTCAGGGTCACAACTGAGCACATAGTGGATACACACACACACACACACACACACACACACACACACACACACACACACACACACACACACACACACACACACACACCAACACACACACTTTTAATCCACGTTATCCAATCAGATTTCCCTCTCCATCACCTTTTCTCTGTCTCAGCACCACTTCTCCCCCTCCCTCCATCCTCTTGGTGTGCATTGTCCTTGAGAGTGTGCGTCCCAGTGGGGAGCGCCTCTTCCAGCAGTCACCTGGTACTGGGTAAACTGGGTTACGCTAATAACATTTGAGCCCAGAATATCTCAGCGACCAGCAGCACTGGTGGAGAGAAACCGTGGCCTAGATAAAGCGCGGCAGCCCAGCCTCTCTCCTCCTCGTTCCCTGGCCCTGTTGCTACCCTCCTGTTGGTGTGTGTGACAGCCAGAGAAAGCCAGAGAGACATGCAGACATGGAGCGAGTGAGAAAGAGACTTGCTTATGTGAGAATGAGGCTGTGTATAGGCTGGAGCTGGCCTGTGTTGTCTTTGGGATAGGAAACAGTCTGGTCTTGTTTGGGAGAAAGCAGCATTGTGCTGAGCTGGTGCATATTCAGCGCCGTGCTATGCCGGCCCAGCAGCTGATAGTGAATGGGCACGCTGTGGCCACTGGGAAGTGTCCATTGTCCCACGGAGAATTGGTTCCCACACTCCCTAACACTCCTATTGTGTTATCATCACCCCCTCCTGCCCCTGGCCCGGGCCCCCAACCCACAGTTCATTGGACATGCAGAGGATATTATTCACTCATTAAAAGAACATGCTATCTATGGCACACACACAAACACTCAGCTGTACTGTCAGTGAATGAGGCTCTGCCAAAGGGTGTAAACTGGGGGTTCCCAAACTGGGGTCCTTGAAGCCAAATCTCAGGGCTCTATCATCCCTTATAAGGTTCTGTTAATGAGTTCTGCCTCTCTTACCACTCCATACCTATTACCTAAATATAAAAATTAAGGTTCTGTGAGTGCGAGATGTCTTTAATTAGCCAAACTTCATGACAAGAATAAATGGTTCCTGTGTGTCAGTTCACAGCTAAATGGAGCTGAAATAGCTGTACAGAACATTATGTGCTACACTAACTGAGACTGCCCTTGAACAGTTATTATCTGCTGTTTTTTTTTCTTCTATTATTGACATTTTACTATTGGAAACAAATGCCTATCCCCTATTTTGTGATATTTTTGAAGTAATCTGTAAGACTGCTTAAAGACATTTTTTGTTTTTCTTTAATTTTTATTCCATCAACAGTTGCTTGTTCTGTATTGGAGGGCTGTGAGTAGGCCTGTCACAATAACAAATTTTGCTAGACGATAATTTTCCAAAATATTATTGCCAATAAACGATATTATTGTCAATGTTATTTTGATTTTTTTTCATATTTTTATTGATGTTATTATGATAAATGGGATAATAAAGTGAGTACACCATATCAAAAGCAAGAAACTTTAAATTCTTTAGAGTATTTAATTGTAATTAAAGGTCAGGATCTTTTAAATAGAATAAATTAAACAAAACATATAATAAATTTAACAAACAAGAAAAAAAAAACAATGAAAATAAAATGGACTCTTTAAAAAAAAATGCATGTCAATGAAAATAATTAATACTAATCAAAAACAATAAAACATAGACCCTGTCTCTAAAGAAAAAACGAAATTCCAAAAAACAAAAACAAAAAAAACAACAACATTAAAAACTATAGCCTAAATAAAAGGGAGTTTATACAGTTCCTGAATTGTTTGTAATATGTACTTTTTCCCAGTCAATCCGTACTGTCTGTCAAACATTTTGAACATTTCTGGCCGTATTGAAGGGCTGCATTTCTTTGGCAATGTAGCTGTCTTTGAGCGCCCACCATTTGGCGCTTTTATTTCTATTTACTTTGCCGACCAAAAGCCTCAGTAAGAGCGGATTGTCAAAGAACAAGGCTCCGCTGCACCTCCCCTCCTTCTTCTTCTTCGTCGCCACTATTTTCAAACAAATGCGACATATCAGCTCGTTGGTGTTCATGAGCTCACACTTTGTTCATTCTGATAAAAAACAAATATTCCCACACTGGGACTGTGGCAGGCGGCTTAAGAACCGTATCTTTCGTGCCATCACTCATATTAGCGTGTGTTTCCTCCTTACCCCTCAGGACGCTCGCTTCAGCTCTCTCTGTGTGTATGCGCGAGCAGCCCCGTCTTCACCCCAAAGATCGCATTTTTGACAGATGCACACTCCGCTATAAATCCACTATAAATCTGCTATAGACCCTATGCACCCAGATGTTAGGAAAGATAGACGTAGTGAGCCATCGTCTCATTCAGCCTCTTTGGTCGAAAGAGAGGAGGAAAACAAACATGCATGTACATATCAGTTTATCGAGGCTGGCACACTTACCGAGGACGTTTTTATTTATCGTTCAGTTAATTGATTTAGTGATTATCGTGACAGGCCTAGCTGTGAGTGAGAGCTCTTGTTTTGCAAACTCAAGGCTTTGATTTGGGAAATGGGTTTTGGACAGCAGACACAACTTTTGCACCCCATGTGGTCATGCATACAAATGTATTGTGCTGAGAAACACTCCTTCTTTAAGGTCGAGAGATGCTGCACTGATTGCTATTTTCTTTAAAGTGAAGAGTCTGATTGATTGAATTATTCCTGTGATGATCTCTTATAGAAATATATTCGTTCATCAGATGTCACCTCAAGGTGGATGGGGATTTACTACACACCACTTCACGATACGATGACACTGAAAGAGCCATCACTGCTATCCGATCCTTGACAGAGACAGTAAGGGGATAAATTCACAGCACTTCAGAGGTGGTTCATAAGAGGCATGCTCAAACCTAATCTATTCACTCAGAGCTGTGATCATCATCTGAATGCTGTCGTGTTTACGCTCCGCTGAACATCTCATCAGTGAAATATACAGCAGCGTTCTCTGTCTCACTCTCCAGTTTAAGGATTTTGGCAGCTACTGCTCAAACTGCTGCCAGTGTGCATGCTTTCTATGTTTTTACTACTTGACTTGGCAGGTGTCACTTCTTGAATACTTCAGCCTGATGTGAGCAGCATGCTTAAACCATGCGCTACAATGCATCTCATTTAAGTGATGTGTCAGGATTGAGATTAAAAAGGCGTGGTTCATATTCACCTTGGTACTGTTGTTTAAGTCTTTCAGGAACACTTGATCTCAGGAGTTAAAAACAGTTGTTTTTGGAGTTGCAATGTAGTTTTTTTATGGAATGATGACAAAAAGGAGAATGAGTCCAGTCATCTCTGTCATAGATTTATTTCTTTAGAAAAGTGTTTCTGTACTGTATGGATTACATTTTATAGCAGAACACACATGCCCAGTCAGACACATTACAAAAACATTCACCTTACTGTACTCTACTAGACGTATACTGAACACAAGGCACTCATTGGCATTAATCCCTTGATGCCTGTTGTTGTAAATTTGCGACATACCCTGTCGGGTCTTGATGCAGCTGAAATTACCTTTGTATCTCATTATTACATATTGATTCATATTCTACACAAACCAAAGAGCGTATCAGATCCAATGTGTCACAATATATTGGTCAGGGGATTAACTTTTTAAGTCTGTATATGTAATATAACTTAGTTATAACTATTGTGTGTACTTTTCTCAAATTAACAATCTCTTAATTTAACATCTATAACAGGGGTCTGCAACCTTTACTTTTCAAAGAGCCGTTTTGCCTCAGCTCACCTGAATGAAAGTCATTCGGGAGCCACATAATCTACTTTATCTTCACATTGAGACAAAAAAGTGTATAATCTGGTGAATAATTATCTAAATGAGTAGTTTTTGTGTGTGTTTTGTGATTTTATAGTTTTTTATTTTTAATAAATCTGCAAATTTGAGAGGTTTCAATAAGTTGAAAATAATTAAAAAAAAAAAAAATCAAAAATTTGTTTAATAAAAAAGGAATAAAAAAATGGGCAAAATTGTGATATTTCAATACATATGCTGAAATGTTATAATTTTGCAAAAAAAAAAAAAAACCTAATGCAGTTTCAAAATTTTGCTTAACTTCCAAATATTGAAAAACTTTCTATTATATAAAGAATGCAAAAATTTTCTTAATCTTAAAAATATGGATTTTTTTTTTATAATTTGCAAAAATGTCAGAAAATTGAAAAAAAAAAATCCAAAAAATTGCAAAAAAGTGCAAAAAATTAAAAGCTTTATTTCAAGAGGTGTAGCAAAAATACCCTCTGTAAGAAAATTTTTAAACACCCTTTGTTTTAATAATATTTTGAAGCTACAAGGAGCCACTGCAAAGGAGTCAAAGAGCTGTATGAGGCTCCAGAGTTGCAGGTTGCAGACTCCTGAGCTATAAGAATGCAAAACTAAATAAAACAATCTATTTTTATAATTGTTAATTCTGGCAGTAAGGGGTTAAAAACACTTTAGCTTGTTAATTAAAATTACTCTTAACACCACTAACTTGACACGCGATTAACACACGTGTAGGATGTGTATGACCCTTGACCTGCCCTGTTGGTTGGGAAATCAGGAATGGATACAGCACTAACATGACATTATGGTTGACACGGGAAAATGAGTAAAGATGGTGTTTTGAATGGGAAATTCATCTCCAAAGTTGGCACACTGGCCATCCAGACCGTGTCGTGCTTAAGCATGATTGCCCTGCACTGTTCCCACACTGGAAAGTGTATGAATATGAACCATTACCAGGCTCCACACAGGCATGGCTGGCCTACGTCACCGTGAAGCCTTTGTGTACACAAAGCGCTTGTATGGTTCAGTTTGCCAGTGCGACCGAATCCTCAAACACTACTTGCTGGCCAAGCATACCGCCGCTGTATCCAGGGAACTCTTCTTTTTTTTCGACCAAAAGTACCTGTTGGACGATGTCTGTTGTGGTGCTGAGCTCTATCAGTTTGTGTTGAGCTGCCTAAAAAAAAATTAGTTCAAAAACTTGAAAATTATCCTTGTAAGGTAAATTTTGAAAAGATTGTAAAAAATTGGGTGATTAATTTCAGATTAATCACCAGTTAACTATGAACAATCATACGATTAATCGCGATAAAATATTTTAATCGATTCACTGTGATAAGATTTTAAACTCCATCATGTTTTGAGAGTAGAGCTACGTTCACAGTATTAGCAGTTTTTTAACGACATCTAAAAAGTATTCCTGCAGTGACAAAAAGAAAAAAGGACATGCTGCTCAGCTGAGGAGAAAACCTTTGAATGAAGGATATGAATCACTGTGAGAGTGTTGAGTCCAAACAGCTCACAGAGAAGATGGTTGAATTCATCGCTCAGGGACAACAAACTAATCTCCATGGCAGATGATTCAGGTTTACGCCACTTCCTTGATCCCCGGTATATCCTGGCTCCCTGACACTACATTTCTCACACAGCCTCACCGCAGCTGTAAAGTATAGTCCATGACAGCATACAAGGTGATTTAAACACTGTAGAGTCTGCGACCATGGACTGCACAACTGTTGTTAGGTACTCAGCACAAAGGAGTGATCCTTCTGATTTTAATTCAGGTCAGCTAGTGTAACTAGGTGGCAAAAAAAGAAAAAGAAAAAAGAAAGGAAAATAACAGAAGAAAGACATGTCAGTGTCCTTTTTTTATTTACATACATGGTTCTGTAGCTGGGCTCTGCAATTGTGACTGGCAGCACAAGCAGCCTTGGAATGAGCTGTATTGCCTGCATGCTAGGTTTTCGGGTCTCACACAACAGCAGAGCATTTAAAATAGATTAGATGTGTTTTTTTTAATATAAAACATATGTCATTTGTCTTATTCAATCCTAATCTAAGCAAACAGAAGTATCAGATCCGGACTTGGTATTGGGAGATATTCAATATTGAACAAATCCGTGTTGATGGCCATAAAGCTGATGAGGATAGCTATGGCTGATAACTCCGTTGTTTTGGAAAACAATTTGTCCTCACACTGTTTGTATCACACCATGATAATTGTGTCCAAACTTTGTTTAAGGCTATGAATGGACCCATACTATCAGCTAACCAAACCTAGATGATAAGTCTTTGGAGTAATTTCTCATGTTCACTCACCGGGCCCCCCTTAATGCATTAACTAATAACACATCGTAACCTCCCAGTAAGTGGCGTTACCACAGCGTGTAAGAAAGGGGTGTGTTTGAGTTCATGAGAGGGCAAGTTTGGGAGCATCTTACCAAAAAGCCATCAGAGGTCCTGGGGGGCAATTTAACAGGTCATGCACATGCATGCACCATTACTGAGGTTTTCAGGGACTATTAGGAGCATTGATGGTCAGTGACCCTTTCCTTTATTCACGTATGAAAGCAGAAGCAGCAGTATTCTCTCAGACAACATCAGGTGGGAACATTTCCACAAAGGGGAATAATTTGTCAAGCTTGTGGTTTTCTGTTGATGTGAGTAATGGGCCTGAACAGCAGGAAAGCTGTCATGTGTCG